>NC_090442.1:465415534-470415534 GCF_031143425.1 Pleurodeles waltl
TAGGCCGATCTGCCCCCAGGTGGGGGCAGAAATGGCCTAAAATAAATTTGCATCCCCAACCCCCACCCCCCCACCAGGAGCGACCCTTGCCTACGGAGTCGCTCCCCCTGCGTAACATTGGCGCCAAAAAACAAATCCCCGGTGCCTAGTGGTTTCTGCCCCCTTGGGGCAGATTGACCTAAAATCGACCAATCTGCCCCCAAGGGGGGCAGAAATGGTCTAAACACAATTTGTCCCCCAGGGGAGCGACCCTTGCCTGATGGGTCGCTCCCCATCTCTAAAAAAAAACAAACAAACAAAAAAAAAACACAAAAAAAAAATTTGCCCTGGCAACAAGAGGTTTCTGCCCCCCCTGGGGGCAGATCGGCCTAATAATAGGTCGATCTGCCCCCAGGGGGGGCAGAAATGGCCTAAAATAAATTTGCCCCCTGAACATCCACCCCCCGCCCCCGGAGCGACCCTTGCCTATGGGGTCGCTCCCCCTGCGTAACATTGGCGCCAAAAAACAAATCCCCGGTGCCTAGTGGTTTCTGCCCCCTTGGGGCAGATTGACCTAAACTCGACCAATCTGCCCCCAAGGGGGGCAGAAATGGTCTAAACACAATTTGCCCCCCAGGGGAGCGACCCTTGCCTGATGGGTCGCTCCCCATCTCTAAAAAAAACCAAACAAACAAAAAAAAAAACACAAAAAAAAAATTTGCCCTGGCAACAAGAGGTTTCTGCCCCCAGGGGGGGGCAGAAATGGCCTAAAATAAATTTGCCCCCCGAACATCCACCCCCCGCCCCCGGAGCGACCCTTGCCTATGGGGTCGCTCCCCCTGCGTAACATTGGCGCCAAAAAACAAATCCCCGGTGCCTAGTGGTTTCTGCCCCCTTGGGGCAGATTGACCTAAAATCGACCAATCTGCCCCCAAAGGGGGCAGAAATGGTCTAAACACAATTTGCACCCCAGGGGAGCGACCCTTGCCTGATGGGTCGCTCCCCATCTCTAAAAAAAACCAACCAAACAAAAAAAAAACACAAAAAAAATATTTGCCCCGACAACAAGAGGTTTCTGCCCCCCCTGGGGGCAGATCGGCCTAATAATAGGCCGATCTGCCCCCAGGGGGGGCAGAAATGGCCTAAAATAAATTTCCCCCCGAACACCCACCCCCCCCCGGAGCGACCCTTGCCTACGGGGTCGCTCCCCCTGCGTGACATTGGCGCCAAAAAACAAATCCCCGGTGCTAGTGGTTTCTGCCCCCTTGGGGCAGATTGACCTAAAATCAACCAATCTGCCCCCAAGGGGGGCAGAAATGGTCTAAACACAATTTGCCCCCCAGGGGAGCGACCCTTGCCTGATGGGTCGCTCCCCATCTCTAAAAAAAACCAAACAAACAAAAAAATAAACACAAAAAAAAAAATTGCCCTGGCAACAAGAGGTTTCTGCCCCCCCTGGTGGCAGATCGACCTAATAATAGGCCGATCTGCCCCCAGGGGGGGCAGAAATGGCCTAAAATAAATTTGCATCCCCAACCCCCACCCCCCCCACCAGGAGCGACCCTTGCCTACGGGGTCGCTCCCCCTGCGTAACATTGGCGCCAAAAAACAAATCCCCGGTGCCTAGTGGTTTCTGCCCCCTTGGGGCAGATTGACCTAAAATCGACCAATCTGCCCCCAAGGGGGGCAGAAATGGTCTAAACACAATTTGCCCCCCAGGGGAGCGACCCTTGCCTGATGGGTCGCTCCCCATCTCTAAAAAAAAACAAACAAACAAAAAAAAAAACACCATTTTTTTTTTTGCCCTTTCAACAAGAGGTTTCTGCCCCCCCTGGGGGCAGATCGGCCTAATAATAGGCCGATCTGCCCCCAGGGGGGGCAGAAATGGCCTAAAATAAATTTGCCCCCTGAACCCTCACCCCCCCCCCCCCCGGAGCGACCATTGCCTACGGGGTCGCTCCCCCCTGCGTGACATTGGCGCCAAAAAACAAATCCCCGGTGCCTAGTGGTTTCTGCCCCCTTGGGGCAGATTGACCTAAAATCGACCAATCTGCCCCCAAGGGGGGCAGAAATGGTCTAAATACAATTTGCCCCCCAGGGGAGAGACCCTTGCCTGATGGGTCGCTCCCCATCTCTAAAAAAAAAACCAAACCAATAAAAAAAACACACAAAAAAAATTTGCCCTGGCGCCTAGAGGTTTCTCCCCCCCCTGGGGGTAGATCGGCCTAATACTTGGGGCAGAGATGGCCTAAAATAATTTTGATCCCCCCCACCCCTACCCCCCCCCGGGGAGCGACCCTTGACTACAAGGTCGCTCCCCTTGTGTGACGGCACAAAAAAAAGATCCCTGGTGCCTAGTGGTTTCTAAAGCGGGCAGAAATGGCCTAAATACATTTTGCCCCTCCAGGGGAGCGACCCTTGTCCAAGGGGGTCGCTCCCCATCTGTAAAACAGAAAAACAAAAAAATCCCTGGTGCCTAGTGGTTTCTGCCCCCCTTGGGGGCAGATCAGCCGAATCAAAATAGGCTGATCTACCCCCCCCAGGGGGGCAGAAATGGCCTAAAATAATCCCCCCCCCCCCCAGGGAGCGACCCTTGCCTAAGGGGTCGCTCCCCTTGCGTGAAATTCACGCAAAAAAAAAACTCCCTGGTGTCTAATGGTTTCTGCCCCCCTTGGGGGCAGATTGGCCTCATCAAAATAGGCCAATCTGCCCCCAAGGGGAGCAGAAATGGCCTAAATATAATTTGCCCCCTAGGGGAGCGACCCTTGCCTAAGGGGTCGCTCCCCACCTAAAAAAAAAAGAAAACATAACAAAAAGAAAAAAAAAAGATCCCTGGTGCCTAGAGGTTTCTGCCCCCCCTGGGGGCAGATCGGCCTAATAATAGGCCGATCTGTCCCCAGGGGGGGCAGAAAAGGCCTTCCCAAAAAAATGCCCCCCCTGGGAGCGACCCTTGCCAAAGGGGTCGCTTCGTTGCGTGACATTCGCGCGCAAAAACAAACTCCCTGGTGTCTAATGGTTTCTGCCCCCCTTGGGGACAGATTGGCCTTATCAAAATAGGCCAATCTGCCCCCAAGGGGGGCAGAAATGGCCTAAATATATATTGCCCCGTAGGGGAGCGACCCTTGCCTAAGGGGTCGCTCCCCACCTAAAAAAAAAGAAATCATCACAAAAAAAAAAAAAAAAAAAAAAAAAAAGGTCCCTGGTGCCTAGAGGGGCAGATCGGCCTAATAATAGGCCAATCTGCCCCCAGGGGGGGCAGAAAAGGCCTTCCTAAAAAAATGCCCCCCTGGGAGCGACCCTTGCCCAAGGGGTCGCTCCCTTTTGCCAATTTCAAGGAAAAAAAAAAAACCCCTGGTGTCCCGGCTTTTGAAACCTGTGAGAGACTTCAAAGGGAAGGAAATACATTTCCTTCCCTTTGAAGCCTCTCGGGGCCTCCCCCATGGGATTGAAAAAGAAATGCAAAAGCATTTCTTTTTCAATCGCGCTGGAAGCTCTGCTTCCAGCGCGATGGGGGAGACCCTGTGACTAATCAGTGCGCGCTCGCGCGCTGACGTCACAGGGGGGGTTGGGGGGTTGGGGGGTCGGGGGTGGGAGGGGAAGGGCTTCCCCTTCCATCCCTGACTTGGGGGGGTGGGGGGAACCCCACAGAGGGAGCGCTAGCGCTCCCTCTGGGCTCTGTGCACAGGACGTAATGGTTACGTCCTGGGCACAGCAGCACTGTGCCTCAGGACGTAACCATTACGTCCTGGGCACAGAAGGGGTTAATATGTTTAGGAAAAATAATCGGAGGTGTAATATACTAGCAGTGGCAATCACCTGCACTTACTATTTCTTTCTGTATTTACAAAACTTTTAAAAGACCATTTCAGCCTGACTTCGTATATTATTTTTATATTGTGCAACTCAGCCCATAGGCTTTGCAGTGCTTTATATAAGCACCAGCTACATGCCACATAAGGTCATCTTTTTTTTTATTTTTATTTTTTATTGCAAAGGGGGATAAAAGTATTAACGAGCCATTTGTGAACCTGTTATGTAAGCTAAAAGCTATTCCTTATGTGCAATATTAAAAAGCATAATACCACATAATTCCACTCCAAACCACATACATACACTTCACTCCAAACCAAAACATACGGGTAAAAGACATTTTCAGTTTCAATGCCAATAGCTCTAAAGATCGCAAATGCAAGACCGATTGGATTGCAAATGCTCGTTTACATTGGTATCATCCTCTGGTTCTAGGCCCCCGAAAACATACAGGCCCTCATTCCAACCCTGGCGGTCACTGACCGCCAGGGCGGAGGGCAGCGGAAGCACCGCCAACAGGCTGGCGGTGCTTCCTGGGCTATTCTGACCGCGGCGGTAAAGCCGCGGTCAGAAAAGGGGAACCGGCGGTTTCCCGCCGGTTTTCCCCTGTCCCAGGGAATCCTCCATGGCGACGCTGCTTGCAGCGCCGCCATGGGGATTCCGACCCCCTTCCCGCCAGCCTGTTTCTGGCGGTTTTCACCGCCAGAACCAGGATGGCGGGGAACGGGTGTCGTGGGGCCCCTGGGGGCCCCTGCACTACCCATGCCACTGGCGTGGGCAGTGCAGGGGCCCCCTAAGAGGGCCCCACCATGATTTTCACTGTCTGCTTACCAGACAGTGAAAATCGTGACGGGTGCCACTGCACCCGTCGCACCCCTGCAACTCCGCCGGCTCCATTCGGAGCCGGCTTCCTCATTGCAGGGGCTTTCCCGCTGGGCCGGCGGGCGCCCTTTTGGCGGTCGCCTAGCGGGAAAGCCAGAATGGCCGCCGCGGTCTTTTGACCGTGGTGCGGTCATTCGGCGGTGACCGCATGGCGGGCGGCGACTGCCGCCCGCCGCGGTCAGAATAACCGCCATAGTCCTGGCTACTTTCCTGAGGTTAATGTGTTCTTGCTTGAGAATTTCAATTACACGTCTTTGAAATGGCTGTGTTATGGGTGCATGTGGTTTGTATCAAGTGGAGGATGACCATGACAGCAGCATCATCTAAACAATCTAGTGTCATTTGAAATACTGTATGGTTTGAAGCCTTGTTTCACAATGTTGACTTTGATCAGGGTTAGTTTATTGGACTGTTTGATAGTTATAGTGTCATGCAGGTCCAACAGTGCTTCTTCCAAAGTCCTGCTACTCATAATGCCCGTAGGTTTGAAGTCCAAGACCAAGCCTGTATTGGGGTAGAGGTGCTGATGAGCTTTATAACTGCCTTAATTAGTGTTAGGGGGTCAGGTCTGCTGATCTGTTGAAAGATCATGGCCAGAGAGACTAAGAGTGGGAAGCGGAAGGTAAGTAATTTCATAGAATGAACGGTAGTGGTCTTTTGAGAGTCTATAATCAGTAGGACAAATGTAAATATATGTCATTTTGGATTCTAATTAGAAGTATGTTTCAAAAGGGAGTCCAAAATGCATCTGTTGTCATGGGCCTGAAAGTCACGATCTATCAGAAACATATACACAATTTTATTTCTAGTAGGTATCATACTGGTGCATTTCAAACCAGAGCATACAGTCTGTTACAGAAGCAGAAGCAAGGAATTATGAACCATGAATAGGGAAATTGATCCTTGCATTGTAGAACTGTGTGGTGTTGCAGAGTCCTCGCGACTCCCGTCTTACGTCCCTAGCTCGTGAGAGTGAGCTTGAGACACTGGGAGTCGAGAGGACGGTTGAAGGTGGTAGCTGCGACATCGCAGCGGTCTACGTTTTAATAAAAAGTCTTACCTTTCTCCTCACTTGTAGTCTTGCTTACTACAAGTATTTTTGGCGACGAGTAGACCGCTGCATCGGACCCATTTTCCTTGTCTAAACCAAGCAGGAAGTACAGCTAATATTGGTAACGTCAATCTAAGCTCATGATTGGTTACCTATTTTTGTTTTCAAGAAGAAGCTGAAGCAGTTACTTTGGATTTTTTGTCCAACACTGCCATTTCATGGAACTAAGAGGTACTGCACCTTGATTTTAAGAGGAAAAATAATTTTGACAGCTTATTTTTACTTCTTAGCTGCTTATATTATAAGGAACCATCAGCGCTTTTTGTTTGTGATCTGCTTTGGCTCTTATATTACTACAGACGTAAAAGTAAAGAAGGTTAAGTAAAAATTGTTGCTGGGTTTCACCAGCCTTCATTTCTTTCTGCGTCACACACTCTGTGATATTACTTACCTTCTGCACTTGAACTGCTTTAAGAATGCATTCTTTGAATCCACCTCCATTTTTTTGGGAAACACTGTAACCCTCCAATTCCATGGAAAAACTGGTTTGATGCATTTGAAATGTACTTAGGAGCAATTGGTGCAGCACGCTTCCGTCCTGAAAGGAAAAACATTATTTTACTGCATTCCCAAGGATTTGAAGGGAGATCCGTTTTTAAATATCTTCCTGCCTTGGTATTGGAAGAAGGAGAAGAGATTAATGAGTATGCCGAAACAGTAAAAAAATTGGAACTGAGGTTTGACATATAACCCAGTTTAGTCGTTATTAGACACAAGTTTTTCAAAAGAGAACAAAATCCTGGTGAAGACGTGGATACCTTTGTGTCAGCACTGAGAAAACTTGCAGCTGATTGTCAATTTCAGGCGTTTAGTGACCAGCTGGTCAGGGACCAATTTATTGTTAAATGCATAGACAAGACTATCCAACAAAAACTTCTTTCCTTGAGCAATCTGTCACTGGATGAGACATTACGACTGGCAAAGAGCATTGAGACGTCTAAATTGTCTGTGAAGGAACCGGAATCCAGAACAACAGGAAATATAGGACTGGTGAATTCTCAAGATGGAAAAATGTTAAACTCAACTAAGACTTTTTCCAAACCATTTTTTAAGCAAAGCAAAATTTGTTTTCGGTGTGGTAATCTGAACCATATTAAGAGTGGCAGAGGATGTCCTGCTAAGAATGCCACATGCAGGAAGTGCAACAAAGTGGGGCACTTTGCCAAAGTGTGTCAGAGTGCCAAAATGAGTGTTGGTTATCAACAGGGTTCAGGGAAGCTTCCAGATGGTTCAGGGATAGCAAATGTTACAGAAGTAGATGATAGTGATGTAGATAGAATCCAAGAAGAGTTCAGGGACATGGTGATGATTGTCACAGAGGATCAGATAGTGACTGGAGATCCTACTAGGTGTGTGGATCCTTACGCTGAAATTGGTGTTGGTGACAAAATGATCAAACTTTTGGTGGATTCTGGGGCTCAGATCACAATGATTACTCAAGAACTGTGCAAGGAGGTTTGGGGAGAGAGAACTCTCTGTGCACCTGACAGAGCACCTGTCTCCTATGAAGGGAGAAAGATTGAATTGGCTGGTTATTTCGAAGATGTACTTGAATTTAAGGGAAGGAGAATTTTTGGCAAGGTTTATGTGGCGATAAAGGGACTAAACATTTTGGGTTGGTTCCATCAAGGTTTGTTCCAAATGGTTTTGAGGCCAGGCACTAAGGAACAGGTATCTGTAGTAGAATCAGGTGATTATGCAGCCAATCTGATAAAGGATTTTCCTTTGGTATTTTCGGAAAAGTTGGGCACCATTGAAGGATTTACTCATGTGATAAAAGTAAAGGAGGGAGCCATTCCAGTGAAACACAAATTTAGGAGTATACCATTCAGTGTGAGGGACAAATTGGAAAGGGAGTTGAAGGATTTGTGTATGAAAGCTATCATTGAACCTATAGATTCCTCTTTGTGGTTGTCTCCCTTGGTTATTGCAAGGAAGAAAAATGGCGATTTGAGAGTCTGTGTGGACCTACGCAGTTTGAATAAACATATTTGGGTAGACTCGCATCCTTTACCTAAACTTACAGAAATGCTGGCCACTATCGGTGAATCAAGGTGGTTTTCCAAGTTGGATCTAGCTGCGGCATATCATCAGATAGAGCCAGCCTCAAGGCATCTTACTGCCTTTGTTTCACCTTTGGGCACATTTCAGTATTGCAGGATGCCTTTTGGGTTAGCCTCAGCAGCAGCTGGTTTTCAACGAGTAATGTCTCAGATGTTAAAGGACATAAAAGGGGTAGCTGTATTTCAAGATGATGTTTTGATCCATGCAGTATCCAAAGAGGAACATGATCACATTGTGAGGAAAGTGTTAAGAATAATGCAGGAAAAAGGAGTGGTTCTCAAAAGTAAGAAATGCCAATTTTTGCGTAATAGAGTTGAATATTTAGGACATGTTGTTTCCGAACAAGGGATTGAACCCAAACCAGGGTTAGTCAAAGCGATTATGAATGCTTCTCCACCGTCAGACAAAAGAGGATTGAAGTTTTTTATTGGTTTGTGCGAATTCTATCCACGGTTCATGAGTGATTACGCTGCTAAAACTAAACCTTTGACGGATTTGTTAAAGAAAAATGTTGTTTTTGTTTGGAGTAAGGATTGTCAGGAAGCGTTTGAGTGGATCAAGTTGCAACTAGTTGGGCCTAAAATTCTGAAACCATTTTGATCCAGACGCGCAGTGTATTATAACTGTTGATGCAAGCAGTTTCGGTGCGGGTGCTGTGTTGACTCAGGCGTACGAAGAGAAGGAAAAAACTTTGGGATATGCATCAAGAGTTTTGAGAGGATCTGAATTAAACTTTTCTGTTATTGAAAAATAATTGTTGGCATGTTGGTGGGCTATAAGGAAGTTTCATCCATATGTCTGGGGAAACAAGTTTGTGTTGTGCACAGATCATAGTCATCTTGTTCCTATTTTGACTGGAGACAAAATCAGAGAATCAACACCTCGCATTTCTAGTATAGTCACAAAATTATTACAATATGATTTTGAAGTCCGTTATGTTCCAGGTAACAAGAATGTTAGAGCAGATTTTCTATCTAGATTTCCACTGGTTGAGGATGGTGAGGATGAAGATGAAGATGATGTTGATAACTGTTTTATAGCAGCTGTTGATCTGGAAGATATGTGTGCAATAAGTGAATGTGAGTGGAAGAGGGAATTGGCAAAATACTTGGTATTGGCTCAGATTGTAAAATTTATAAAAGAAGGGTGGCCCAGAGAAAGAAATGTGCCTATTCAATTCCAAACTCTTGTCAAGGTGTCAGATGAAATGTCAGTTGAAGATGACATTCTGATGAGGGTTGAGAGATTTGTTCCCCCGGAGAGCCTGAGGAAAAGAATAGTTGCTGCTGCGCATGAGGGACACTTAAGCAGGACACTTACTAAGCGCAGATTACGTGAAACATTTTGGTGGCCTGGAATGGACCAATGTGTTGATGTCTGTGTGGATGAATGTGTGATTTGCAACAGTTGTGAAAAGGGGTTCAAGGTGAGGACTCCACCGTTACAACCTATTGAACTACCCGATAGTTTTTGGGAAAAGCTGGGAATTGATCTTATTGGTCCTTTCTATGCTTTGCCAAGTCCATGTAGATTTGCTGTAGTCTTAATTGATTACTATTCTAAGTGGCCTGAAATCAAATTTATAAGTGAGCCTTCATCAAAAAATGTAATTGAATTTTTGAGAGATGTATTTCTATGGGAGGGGTTCCCTTCGGCCATTGTTTCTGACAATGGTGTGCAATTTGTTAGTCAGGAATTTAAAGAATTTTTACTAGAAGGTGATGTCAAACACATAAAGAGTTCACTATATCATCCTCAAACCAATGGCCTTGTAGAGCGCATGAATCAAGTATTGGGGAATTGTGCACAATGGGCTATTGCTAACAAGTCAAATGTTCACATTTCTGTACGGACTATGCTTTGGTTTTATCGCACAACCCCCCAATCTTCTACAGGTGTTTCTCCGTTTGAACTGTTGCGTGGAAGGAAGCCATCTTCAAGGATCTGTCCTGGTTGGATGTCTAAGTGGGTGAAACGAAGTGATTTGAGTGTAATTGATGATGCTGTCAGAAATAATGTCGGGAGGGCACAAAGAAGGCAGAAGGAATATTTTGATTCATCAAAGAGGGTCTATCCCCATCAATTTGAAGTAGGGGACAAGATTAGAATCAAACTTCCTGTTCACAGGAAGAAAGGAGAAAAGAGATTTTCAGAACCCATGATAATTGACAAAGTATGTGGTAATGCTGTTAGGGTTAATTTGCGAAATTGGTGGAATGCTGACAGGGTGGTTAAAGTCAAGGAAATTCCTAGCAAAATGTGTAAGTCTGATCATTCTATGGAATGTTTGAACAAACCATCTCACAGTGAACCGGTGACTGATGAAACGAATCCTACAGATGTTGATAAAGTTGTTTTTGCATGTTATTTACGCAGAAGTGGCAGACAAAGGGTGAAACCTTTGAGATACTGTCAATTCTGTGACATGTATTTGAGTTATGATTTTGTGTTTCATCTTTCTTGATGCTTTGTATCTTTAATTTTATTTTTATTTTTTTTGTTGTTATTGTTTTTTTGTAGACTGCTATCTTGATGATTAATGGTAATGGAAAAATTGTTTGTTGCTCATTTGTAAGGGAAGAGGATAATGTGGTGTTGCCGCGTCCTCGCGACTCCCGCCTTACGTCCCGAGCTCGTGAGAGTGAGCTCGAGACACTGGGAGTCGAGAGGACAGTTGAAGGCGGTAGCTGCGATATCGTAGCGGTCTACGTTTTAATAAAAAGTCTTACCTTTCTCCTCACTTGTAGTCTTGCTTACTACAATCTGTCTACAAACTCAGATTTCAGGTGAATTCGTAGCATAATTTAAATAAAAGCTAATCAGTCCAAATGCCAATGTGCCACTCATTTTGAGCAATTCTTTGATTGTTTGGCCTACATTGTCTATGATGGTCCATAATTTAGTAGAATGTCTTGCTCATAGTGTTTGATGTAACAATTAATTATTTTTTTAACAGGATTGTTGTCCTGTTTGAAGTTAATGTATTTCAAAAAGAATGTTGGTCACAAAAATTGTCATAATTCCTTTTTATCTATATTTTTTCCAGATCATGTATTTCAGTTCACTCTTCCCATATGTAGTGCTGATATGCTTTCTAGTGAGAGGACTACTTTTAAATGGTGCGGTTGATGGCATTCGGCACATGTTCACCCCTAAGGTATGACGCTCAGTTACTAATGCATTAAGTGTTTACCAGGGAACAATGATGAATGGCTGCAAATGCCATCCACACATTGTTTTGTTTCAACTTTTATCATTGCTCTCATCATATTATGAAGAATTGCTACCTACAATTACTTCAGAAACACATATAGCATGTTTGATCAGTCTTGGAAAGAAACATAAATGAGCTGGGGGCATTGAGATGCTGGTGGAATGGCCTGGTGGCCATGGCCTCCACCACCTTGGTCCAGTAGCATTTGCCCTTAGTGATTTATTTTTGGCTACGCAACACTACAGGTTTGCTAAGTCTGCATAACGTTAAAGGAACGATTTGACAAAAAAAATATTTAGGGAAAACAAGCTTTCAAAGTGAAAGTTTTTTTCTATAAGCAGAATAAGAAAATGGCCACGATAAGCCGATAGCTCTTTGACTGTCAAGTGGGAACCATTCTTCATTTTCATATCTCATATCCATAAAGAATCTCCAGTAATATGTGCAGGAAAAATCTGTGCTAGTCATCCTGACCTCTGACAAAGGTGGAGCTTTGTTAGAGGTGTATCGTGGTGGAGCCAGTGGTGTAAACACAGTGATTCCTCTGATTCTGTATAGGTCGAGTTTGGCAGGGTAAGAAGTCTCTCAGGTAAACCCTAAATAAGGCTTGTAGGTTTTACAGTATTAGAACCCAGAAATGTCACCTGTGATCATTACCTGCAAGAAACTATTTTTCTCCTTTGCCAAACGTCTGATACTGTTAGTTGAAATTTGTTCTGCTGCACTGTCATTTGCAGGAAAATAAGAGCTGATGGATTTTTTACATGGGAATGAGCATGCACCTCTATGTGAACTCATAGGATGAAGAAATCCTTTGGTATTAAGTGTGGCTGTTGTAGATCTGCTTTGAACAGGGATGTTACCAATGCAATAAACTGACTCTGCCTTCTCCTCTTCTTCTCAAACACAACAAATGCACTCTTTCAGCACTCTCTACCCAGCTATCTTCCAAACAAATATTTTTCCCCTCACACTTCACAGAAACTCTACTCTCTTACACAACCCTACCTCCTTTCTCCATTAACATACTCGACTCACCAGTCCCTCACACCCAAATGCTACACCTCAAGTCACTACCAACATACCAGATAATACTACCCCACAAAAACACAACCAGACACACAGACAAAATGTACCTACACAAAATCTCACACATTCAAATTAAAAACCTACACATCAACCCAATATAACTACAAACATCCACTCTTCTCTGAATACCAGCAAATAAAACACATATTTAAGCCTATCTCTACCCCACACTACCCAAGCAACAACTACACCAATCGCTCAATCCACAAACAACACTCACGTGTCTATCATCCATTGCTCAATTCAGAGCCACACTACATTACCCTCATGTCTCACCACCACCCTTCAACCATACGCCGTCCACCTTGAAGATATGCAAAAGCAAAGAACTCCACAACTCTCTTCTTAACTATTGCAAAAACAAGCCTTCCTTTCACACACAGCTTCATACCCCCACACCCTCAATTACAAGCACACTCACCACCACCACACAGCCATAACCAAAAAATGCCTTCTAAGCCTTGTGGAGGAAGATATTGATAAACAAATATAATACTTTCTCTGTCACCCAACAGTTAACACCACCAACAATTGCACACCATCCACAACTTCAAAGGGCAATTCAAACCCTCCTGCAGCACAAAGTCACACCACCTTCAACAAAAAATGTTTAGACTGCCTACTAATGAATGTTTGATCCATTTAAAAACAAGTATCACATATTTTACCTATTGATAGACACAGAATCTGACTTACTTTTCTTAACCCCTTCGCTGCTAGGCCTTTTCCCCCTCCTGTGCCGAGCCTTTTTTTTGGCTATTTGGGGCAGTTCGCACTTAGGCTGTCATAACTTTTTAGTCACATAAGCTACCCATGCCA
This sequence comes from Pleurodeles waltl, assembly GCF_031143425.1. NCBI lineage: Eukaryota > Metazoa > Chordata > Amphibia > Caudata > Salamandridae > Pleurodeles > Pleurodeles waltl. Next base: position 465,428,503 of record NC_090442.1, read on the forward strand.
AATTTGCGTCCTTTTTTTCCAACATCCTAGGGATTCTAGAGGTACCCAGACTTTGTGGGTTCCCCAGAAAGAGGCCAAGAAATTAGCCAAAATACAGTGAAAATTTTGTTTTTTTTTTAAAAATGGGAAAAAGGGGCTGCAGAGGAAGGCTTGTGGTTTTTTCCCTGAAAATGGCATCAACAAAGGGTTTGCAGTGCTAAAATAACCAGCTTCCCAGCTTTCAGGAACAGGCATACTTGAATCAGAAAACCCGATTTGTCAACCCAATTTTGGCATTTTACTGGGACATACCCCATTTTTACGATTTTTTGTGCTTTCAGCCTCCTTCCAGTCAGTGGCAGAAATGGGCGTGAAACCAATGCTGGATCCCAGAAACCGAAACATTTCTGAAAAGTAGATAACATTCTGAATTCGGCAAGGGGTAATTTGTGTAGATCCTACAAGGGTTTCCTACAGAAAATAACAACTGAAAAAAAACAATTGAAATTGAGGTGAAAAGAACTGCAATTTTCCACTACTTTTTACTCTGTAACTTTTTCCTGCAATGTGAGATTTGTGAAAGCAATATACTGTTACGTCTGCTGGACTCTTCTGGTTGTGGGGATATATAGGACTTGTAGGTTCATCAAGAACTCTAGGTACCCAGAGCCAATAAATGAGCTGCTCCCTGCAGTGGGTTTTCATTCTACACCGGGTATACAGCAATTCATTTGCTGAAATATAAAGAGTAAAAAATAGCTATCAAGAAAACCTTTGTATTTCCAAAATGGGCACAAGATAAGGTGTTGAGGAGCAGTGGTTATTTGCACATCTCTGAATTCTGGGGTGCCCATACCAGCATGTGAATTAAAGGGCATTTCTCAAATAGACGTCTTTTTTACACACTCTCTTATATTTGGAAGGAAAAAATGTAGAGAAAGACAAGGTGTTTTTTGCAAAGTGCCTACTTGTAGATTTTGGCCTCTAGCTCAGCCGGCACCTATGGAAACCTACCAAACCTGTGCATTTTTGAAAACTAGAGACCTAGGGGAATCCAAGATGGGGTGACTTGTGGGGCTCTGACCAGGTTCTGTTACCCAGATTCCTTTGCAAACCTCAAAATGTGGCTAAAAAAACACATTTTCCTCACATTTCGGTGACAGAAAGTTCTGGAATCTGAGAGGAGACAAACTTCCTTCCACCCAGCGTTCCCCCAAGTCTCCTGATAAAAATGATACCTCACTTGTGTGGGTAGGCCTAGCGCCCGCGACAGGAAATGACCCAAAGCACAATGTGGACACATCCCATTTTTTGACAGAAAACAGAGGTGTTTTTTGCAAAGTGCCTATCTGTAGATTTTGGCCTCTAGCTCAGCCGGCACCTAGGGAAATCTACCAAACCTTTGCATTTTTTAAAACTAGAGACCTAGGGGAATCCAGGATGGGGTGACTTGTTGGGCTCTGACCAGGTTCTGTTACGCAGAATCCTTTGCAACCCTCAAAATTTGGCTAAAAAAACACATTTTCCTCACATTTCGGTGACAGAAAGTTCTGGAATCTGAGAGGAGCCCCAAATTTCCTTCCACCCAGCGTTCCCCAAGTCTCCTGATAAAAATGGTACCCCACTTGTGTGGGTAGACCTAGCGCCCACAAAAGGAAATGGCCCAAAACACAACGTGGACACATCACATTTTTTCACAGAAAACAGTGCCTACCTGTGGATTTTGGCCTCTAGCTCAGCCGGCCCCTGTGGAAACCTAGCAAACCAGCACATTTTAGTAAACTAGACACCTAGGGGAATCCAAGATGGGGTTACTTGTGGGGCTCTGACCAGTTTCTGTTACCCAGAATCCTTTGCAAACTTCAACATTTGGCCAAACAAACACTTTTTCCTCTCATTTGGGTGACAGAAAGTTCTGGAATCTGAGAGGAGCCACAAATGTCCTTCTGCCCAGCGTTCCCCCAAGTCTCCCGATAAAAATGGTACCTCACTTGTGTGGGTGGGCCTAGCGCCCACAAAAGGAAATGGCCCAAAACACAACGTGGACACATCACATTTTTTCACAGAAAACAGAGGTGTTTTTTGCAAAGTGCCTACCTGTGGATTTTGGCCTCTAGCTCAGCCGGCCCCAGGGGGGCAGAAATGGCCTTAAATAAGTTTGCCCCCCCCCAACCCCCCCAGGGAGAGACCCTTGCCTACGGGGTTGCTCCCCGTGCGTGACGGCGCAAAAAAAAAGATCCCCGGTGCCTAGTGGTTTCTGCACCCCTTGGGGGCAGATTGACCTAAAATCGGCTGATTTGCCCCCAAGGGGGGCAGAAATGGTTTTAAATACAATTTGCCCCTTCAGGGGAGCGACCCTTGCCTAAGGGGTCGCTCCCCATCTCTAAAAAAAAAAAAAAACACACACAAATTTTTTTTCCCCCCTGGGGGCAGATCGCCTGATAACAATAGGCCGATCTGCCCCCAGGGGGGCAGAAATGGCCTAAAATAAATTGGCCCCCCCAGCCCCCTGGGGAGCGACCCTTGCCTATGGGGTCGCTCCCCTTGCGTGACGGCGCAAAAAAAAAGATCCCTGGTGCCTAGTGGTTTCTGCCCCCCTTGGGGGCAGATTGACCTAAAATCGGCCGATCTGCCCCCAAAGCAGGCAGAAATAGCCTAAATACAATTTGCCCCTCCAGGGTAGCGACCCTTGCCTAAGGGGTCGTTCCCCATCTCTAAAAAAACAAACAAACAAAAAAAAAAAAATAATAATAATAATTAGCCCTGGCGCCTAGAGATCGGCCTAATAACAACAGGCCGATCTGCCTCCTGGGGGGGGCAGAAATGGCCTAAAATAAATTTGCTCTCCCAGCCTCCCGGGTAACGACCCTTGCCTAAGGGGTCGCTCCCCTTACATGAAATTCACGAACAAACAAAAAAACTGGTATCTAGTGGTTTCTGTCCTGCTTGGGGGCAGATTGGCCTCATAAAAATAGGCCAATCTGGGGGGCAGAAATGGCCGAAATGTAATTTTCCCCCTATGGGAGCGACCCTTGCCTAAGGGGTCGCTCCCCACCTCTAAAACAGAAAAACAAAAACAAAAAAACAAAAAAATTATCCCTGGTGCCTAGAGGTTGGGGGCAGAAAAGGCCTTAAAAAAAAATGCCCCCCCTGGGAGCGACCATTGCCCAACGGGTCGCTACCTCATGCCAGTTTCATTTTTTTAAAAACATCCCTTGTGTCTAGTGGGTGTTTTGACAGCCAGATTGCTTTCAATCCAGCTGCCAAAACGCAGAGAGAGACTTCAAATAACTTTCTGTTGTAATTTATCATAAGTAATGTTTTGTATAAAATGTACATTCTCTATTTTCATCTTCCTTTCATTGTGTACCCACCTGCCCATAGGGATCCAAGTGTAACATTCCATTCCTCCCCATTTTCCCCTTGTCTTCCCAGTTGGTTCCTACCAGCATTCTATAACTGTTTCTGTGACAGTTGACAGCTGTGAGGAGAAATGCTCGCTACCGGTTGTGGCTGGAGGATGTTGTTAATTCATCTTGCCAATAAATTATTTCTTAAAGAACATCATCGGAGTTAAGGAACATTTATAATACTTTCCTTCCCTTTGAAGCCTCTCTCGGCCTCCCCCATGTGATTGGAAGAGAAATGCAAAGCTTTTCTCTTCCGATCATGCTGGAAGCTGAGCTTCCAGCACGATGGGAGTACGCTCTGTGACAATCCGCGCTGACGTCACGTTGGGGTGGGGGTGAAGGGGAAGGGCTTCCCCTTCCATCCCTGACTTGGGGGGGGTGGAGGGAACCCCACAGAGGGAGCGCTAGCGCTCCCTCTGGGCTGTGTGCCCAGGACGTAATGGTTACGTTCTGGGCACAGCAGCACTGTGCCTCAGGACGTAACCATTACGTCCTGGGCACAGAAGGGGTTAACTGAATCGTGGCTGGGGAAAGATATGGTATTGTATGAAGCTGTCCAGAAGGATAGCAAGCTTAGCACAAAATTGCACAGGCAAAAAAGGCAGTGGCTGGCCATCATATTTAAACAGACAACAAATCCTATCAAAGCTGAGGATATTTCTTTATGAGGTTGTGAGGTCTTCCTTGTCAGATCCAAACCTACCCCAACCTTTTCACGTTACTTTTGCCTTCTCTACAGACCACCGCCTAGCAATGCAACATTCACAGACACATTGGTCCTCGTTATGACTTTGGCAGTCCTCCATGAAGACTGTCACGGGCACCAGGAGACCGCCAGTCCTGTCGGTCTCCCACCTGACATATCAGGGTTACTTTCAGGTTTCTGCCACACTTTGGGTGGGAATCCTGCAGTAGTTGTTCGAGCGGGCAGAGGCACTCTGGCGCTTCCACCACTGGCCCGCCCTGCCAGTAGGACGCCCCCCACCATATTATGTGCCATAATATGACCTGGTGTTGTCCTGCTGGCGGGGTGCTGCCGGCGGTGGAAGCGCCCATTCCCGTTCCCTCCTGGACAACCTTCTCCCTGGAACAGATTAGGTGATCGTCCGATAGGGGAGGGTGGTGTGAGGGTGGTTGGTGTTGTGTGAGTATGTGGTGTCTGCGTGTGTATATGAATGTGTGTATGCATGGTTGTATGCCTGTCTGAATGTGAGTGTGTAAGCGTGGTTGTATGCATGTCTGAATGTGAGTGTGTATGCGTGTGAGTATCCGTGCATGAATGCATGTATGAATGGAGTTGTGAATGTATGCATGAATGGAGCTGTGAATGTGTGTATGAATGGAGTTGTGAGTGCGTGTATGAATGGAGTTGTGAGTGTGTGTATGGATTTTGTTATGAATAGGTGCATGAATGCGTGTATGGATGTTCTTGTAAATGTATGCATATATGTGGGAAGGGAGTGGGGGTTTGCGGAGGGGGAGAGGAACGATGTGGCTTAAGGTTGGTGGTGAGGGGGGATGAGGGTGTCTAGTGACTGCTGGGTGTGGTGAGGGAGCTGTCTACTGGTGAGAGGGAAGAAATTCTGTGTCACTGCTAGCCTTTCCACCATGGTTTTTGTGGCGGTACTACCGCCGCAGAAACCATGGTGCAAACCCGTCTCCTATTACTGCTAGCGGTCTTCTGTGGACCGCCGGGTCAGAGATGATCATCTCCGGCCTGGCGGTTCGGACTGCCATGGTAGTATAAGTGGAGATGTGGCGGGCTGGCAGAGGCCACAGAGGCCAACCAGCCACACTCATAATGTGGCAGTCTTCACCACCAGCCTGTTGGTGGTCGTACCGCCACATTTACCTTAGCGGTCAGAAGACCACCATAGTCAAAATGACCGCCATAGTGTTTTTCACAATGTACTCAAAGATATGCATCCTTGGTGAGCTCAGCATGTGGTTTGACAAACCTAATATGCCACACCCCAGAACCATTGTCAAGAGCCTAGGCACACACAACCTGCAACAGCTCATTACCACTCACCCACACATCACTGGACACATATTAGATATCATTTTCACCCACCCAGAATTACTTAAGTTCCAAACAGTTACTCCAGTCACTTGGCCAGACCACCTCCTTGTTTCCATCTTACACAGGACACGAAAACTCACTCAACTACATTCATGTTGCCCTAAACTACATATCTACCTTGGAACAAGCTAAATTTGGAGGAATTAGAAAACCTATTTACCTCAAACACAGAAGCGATCACAATTAGTTAGGTACAAACACTCCATGGATAGCTCTGGAAAGCTTACAATCTCCTAATTGCTCTGAAAAAATATATGCATAACCAGAAAACACACCCCTTGGATGAACGCAGCTTTAAAAAATATCAAAATATCAAAAAACAAATTGCTATGCTTCAACGCAACTGGCTCAAAACCAGCAACCCTCAAGACAAGATGTTCCTATACAATCTCAACTGAATAAATAGGTGTACAATCAAAAAGGCAAAAATACTATACTGTTCCAACAGAATCCACAAAGCAAAGTGTGCAAATAAATAATTTTATAAAATACTCCCAGAATGCCATAAGCCAAAATGCACTGAAGCTACTGATCCCTTTTCTCTAGAACTTTGTAACAAGCTGGTAAATCATTACACAACTAAAACAAACATGTTTGATTCTTATTTAAAAAATAAGAAACGACAGCCTCAACCCATTTCCTACTGTAATCTCCAGGGACAAGCAAGTAGAGCCTCTACCCTCTTTTAAAGAACTACCACTAAATGAATTTTGGATCTTGTCAAAGTGAGCAAGCCAGCAGGCATTCAAATAAACATTCTACTATCAACTTCTGCAGCGATCCCAGTCAGAACACTCATCAACAACTCCTTAACAGCTAGAATTGTTTCACATGACTTAAAAGAGATATGCACACACCCTTTATTGGAAAAAAAAAAAAAACGACTGGACAATCAAGAAACCAACAACTACAAACACATAGCAAATGGACCATTCCTGGGAAATCTTATAGAAAGAGCAACTTATGCCCATATGTCACAATTCATTGAAGGGAATTCCAAACTTTCTGAATTCCCAACTGGATTGTCTCCTGAAAGAGGCACTGAATCTGCCCTTATCTCTATGTAGCATGACCTTAACAACATGGTACCAGAATGGGGTTGATGCCCTTCTTCTGTTGAACCTTCCACCAGCTTTTGACACATTGGATCATGACACACTAATCCAAAGACTTGAGGAAGCCAGAATAGAGGGCACAGCTGCTTCTTGGATCACATCATACCTTGACAATGGAAAAAATATTATGTATACTCCTCTTTTCTTTTCTAAACCATATAGCATTAAATCAGCAGCCCTCCAGGGCTCGACCTTCTCACCCATGCTTATCAACATCTTCAGGGAATCATTGGCAGATCTTATCAATGGTTTTGGCTTTACCAGCTATAATTACGCTGATGACACACAGACACTTTTGTAATTGAAAAACCCAAAGAATATTGGAACAACAAAGATCTGCAATTACCTCAGGGCTTTTGAGCCACCTCAAATTGAATAGCTGCAAAACCAAATTTCTCACCTGCGGCGGCTAGAAAACCTGTGGCCCTGGTCTGATTATCTAGGACCACTGACAAAATTATCTAAGGAGGTAAGAAACCTCAATTACCATGGATGCAGAGCAGTCAATGAATGCACAATTGGGCAAGGTAGCCCAGGTAGCTCAGAATGAAAGCACTGTGGCACATATTCGCACTCCTATGATTCACTCAAGGTTCGAGCTATCATCTCTCTTATCTTACCTAAACTGGATTAGACTAATGGTCTGTACCATTGTAAACTATGAGAAGATTAGAGAGAATTCAGAATGCTACAGCTAGACTACTAATACATGTAACGCCACAAGCACACATCTCCCCTGCCTTGAGGGCCACACACTGGTTACCGCTTGACAGAGGATCCAAATTCAAGCTGCTTTATATCACTCACAAAGAAATACGTGGCAAAGGACAACTCTACATCACAAAGAAATTCAACAAATACAATACAAAAAAGCAGCCTAGGATCAAGAATGGCTCCCCACCTCAACATTGCAACATACAAATAAAACAAAACATGGGAGGGAAATCTGTCTGTGATAAAGAAGCAAAAATATGGAATTCACTACCCACTCACTTAAGATTCACTTACAACCATCCTAGCCTCAGAAGATTAGTAAAGAGTGGTTCTTCTCCACATGACAATTATACTTACCACACAACAGTGTACCACAACAGTACACACAAATATGGTCAGCTATGTTTCTCACAATATAGAGTTGAAGTCGACGTTGTACACTAGTCATTGTATATTGAACTATGCTTCCTGTTAAAAGTAGATTCATTCATATAAGAAGAAAAATGTGCATTACACCACAAGATACATGTGTATATCAGGCAATGTCATAATTGAAGCTTGTAAGTAAATATAGGTTTATAAACAGAAGGAGTTATGCCTGGATTAAATCTTTAAGAAATGTCATAAAAGAATGTGCATGTGACCATGTAAATATTACTACTTTTATGCACATATGGGTATTAATATAGAGGGTTTTCCAGCCAATATAACCTTACCTAATGTTATGTGCATATGTGTATGAATAACTTAATTTAAGTTTTTTTTTATATCAAAAGATATTATTTCAACCTTTGCCCCACCCCCTCCTCTCTCCAACTCATTCCAAATCTTTCTGACTATTATGAACCCCCAGAAATCCTTCCAAAATGTTACCCTTGTTTTGTTTAGCCATGTTACCCAAATAACACATGACCACTAGTTACAAAAACAACTTAATACTTTGCCTTTCAAATTCATTCCCATCATTCTATGTCTACTCTAAACTCAACTAAGCACACACGAACTCAAGACCACAAACCTAAAGGAATTAGGAGGTCATTCTGACCTTGGCGGTAAAAGGCGCTTACCGCCGGTCAGAACTCCGCCATTCTACCGCCACGGCCGCGGTAAACCGCCACGGTCATTCTGACCACAAACTGTGAAACCGCCAAAAACCCGACATCCAAGGAAGGCCGCCTCATCAGCGGGCCGCAGAAAACTGGAGATGACCAAACCTCCACCGCCACGCCAACACAAACACGCCCATGCCATTCTGACCCACGAATCCACGTGGCGGTCTTTCACCCGCGGTATACCATTGGCGGTACACACCGCTGCGGTCAAAATACACACACCATTACAAAACACAACCACATTGGACAATTTGAAATACACACACCTGATACACATACAAACAACACTCCCACACATCCAAGCAACTATAAAACAAACACCCACATCACCCACAAACCCCTACGACCGAAGATCAGAGACGAAGGAGAGAGAGACACATCACAGAATAGAGAGCTACATCACACAGAGGCACACTACACCATCACACACACCACATAGAAGCACAAAGCACCACACACCAACACACTCATCACCACACACACCACCCCACACCTCATCCCCACCACCCCATGGCACCCCAAAGGCACCCACGGTTTTCGGACCAAGAACTCCGGGTCATGGTGGAGGAAATCATAAGAGTTGAACCCCAGCTCTTCGGCTCACAGGTGCAGCACACCACTATAGCCAGGAAGGCGGAGCTATGGCAAAGGATCGTGGACAGGGTCAACGCGGTGGGACAGCATCCCAGAAATCGAGACGACATCCGCAAACGCTGGAACGACTTACGGGGAATGGTCTCGCGACACAACATCGCAGTGCAGAAGACTGGCGGGGGACCCCCACCCACTCCCCCTGAATTCACAGCATGGGAGCAAGAGGTACTAAACATCCTGCATCCTGATGGCCTCGCTGGAGTACACGGAGGAATGGACTCTGGTAAGTACAATCTCAACTACTTCACCCCCCCCAGCATGCTAACCCCCACCCCCACCCTCACCCCCAACCCCCCAGCACACATCCTCCCTGAGAATGTCTCTCCAGCACAACCCACCCAACACCAACCCCTGCATGCCACCACAAACTATGGACACCCATCACCCAAGCATGACCACTGCACATACCCCCCCCCCCCAAACACCCCCACAACACCTCCCCCAAGGGAATGCCAGCACCGGGGGACAAGGGCACCCCTAAATCGCACGCAATAGCACACACAGAAACAATAACCATACTCTCTTACCCCATGCAGGACCCGAACGCCAACACACCGGTCAGGAGGGTCCAGAAATGTCCATCCCCCCCCCGGAAGAGGCCCCCAGTGATGACAGCAGCTCTGTCGACCTGGAACCTGATGACCAGCCCGGACCATCGGGGACCTCTGTACAGTCGGTTCCCCTCAGGCAGCCACAGGCCACAGCAGACCCAACCCCCTCTGGGAACAACAGCACAGCTCCCACCCAGCGGGCCCATGCCTCTGTCTCTAGGACAGGTCAATCAGCGGTGTGTCTGCCACTACAGGGCACCCAGGCTAACCCACCACCCCAACAACAACAGGGACCTGGGGGCAGTGGTAGTGGGCACACCGTCCAGGGGACAGAGGCCGGGGGAAACCGGGCAACTCGGAGGGCTGCTGTGCGACAGGGGGGGGGAGGAGAGGCCCAGGGAACCCACTCTCCAAGAGGCCCTCACCACCATCATGGCAGCCTACCACCACTCCGAAGAGACGATGGCGACGGTACTGGCCAGGTTCCAGGAGATCCAGGCACAGCAGGAGGAACGCTACATGGGGTACACCAATCAACTCACCAACATCTCTACCGCTATGGGGAGCATAGTCCAGGCCCTCAACCGTATAGAAGACACGTTGCGGGACCATGTGGCACCACACAGGGCCCCTGTCACTAGCCCGGACCAGGAACAGCCGACCACCTCCGCCGGCGCTAGTGGACAGGAGGCCCCACCACAACGACAGGCCACCAGAACCCCACCTCCTGCTGAAGAACAACCACCCCGCAAGAGGAGCCTGAGATAAAAAAAATCGACAGAGTAGGATGTCAAGACCCCCGCCAGCATGAGATACCCCCTGAAGTCATCCCACTGTCCCACCTTGCCACCCTGTCCAACCTTGAACTGCCCCTGCTCCATCCTTCCACAGGCATATGGACAATGCACCTGTGAGACTGAGAACTGGACTCTGCCATGGACATTACTCCACCCCCACCCATCACCGTGTTAATATCATGTACCATTATCTAGCACAAAAAATAAATCACTCAATGCACTGAAATCAATCAGGAGTCAGCCTGTATTATTTACAAATGTATAACACATTACAGATCAATTATGTTCTGTTAACTTTGTGCTGAACACATACCGAGATCAATAAGCATTAGTCCATGGGCTAACCAAGCAGAAGTCACGCAGTGGGTCATACAGCACTGAAAAGGGAAGGGAAAATCAAACATCAGTTTAAAAGAACTGGGGGGTAATAGACAAAGTTGAGATGCAGGAGGCTTTCAGGAAAAGTAAAATGGCGTGGGTGATTCTTACCTGTGTGCTACTGAAAATACTGTTGGATAACTCTGTCCCTGTTGTCTGTGTCGTCCTCAGAGTCTTCCTCCTCTTCACTCTCCGCAGGCTCCACAGCTGCTTCAACACCACCATCTGGACCATCCTCCTGCAGGAAAGGCACCTGACGTCGCAATGCCAGATTGTGAAGCATACAGCAGGCCACGATGATCTGGCACACCTTCTTTGGTGAGTACATCAGGGATCCCCCTGTCATATGCAGGCACCTAAACCTGGCCTTCAGGAGCCCAAAGGTCCTTTCTATGATCCTCCTAGTTCGCCCATGGGCCTCATTGTACCGTTCCTCTGCCCTGGTCCGGGGATTCCTCACTGGGGTCAATAGCCAAGGCAGGTTAGGGTAACCAGAGTCACCTATTAGCCACACACGTTGTCCCTGTAGCTGTTCCATCATATGAGGGATGCTGCTATTACGCATCACATACGCGTCATGCACTGAACCAGGGAACTTGGCATTCACATGGGAGATGTACTGGTCAGCCAAACAGACCACCTGGACGTTCATAGAATGGTAATTCTTCCTGTTTCTGTACACCTGCTCATCGTCTTTTGGGGGGACTAAGGCCACATGGGTTCCATCAATGGCACCAATTATGTTGGGAATATGTCCAAGGCCATAAAAATCACCCTTCACAGTGGCCAAATCAACCTCCTCAGGGAATATAATGTAACTCTGCATGTGTTTCGTCAGGGCAGACAACACTCTAGACAAAACTTTTGAAAACATGGGCTGAGACATTCCAGATGACATGGCCACTGTTGTCTGGAATGAGCCACTTGCAAGAAAATGGAGGACTGACAGCACCTGCACCAGAGGGGGAATTCCTGTGGGTTGGCGGATGGGGGACATCAGGGCTGGCTCCAGCTGGGCACACAGTTCATGTATAGTGGCACGGTCAAGTCGGTATCGTAGGATGATGTGGCGTTCTTCCATTGTCGACAGGTCCACCAGCGGCCGGTACACGCTAGGATTCATCCTTCTCCTCGCAAGTCCCAGCGGACGGTGCCTAGGAAGGACAACATGGAGCACAGAGTCAAGCAAATCACAGGTACGTTCACCAGAACTTGCATAGTACACGGTTATCTATGTATTGAAAGGCGTGTATGTGTGGCATTGCAAGGCCTAGGCCTGTGTGACGCAGTACAAATTATGCCATGTGGGCCCTTGAAATGGCGGCTGCCTGACCTGTGAAGTGGGACAATGGGATGTGAGGTCAATGCGCTGGCGGGCCACACCGTGGCGGTAGGCGGTCGAAGACCGCTATACGAAAACGCATTGGTTAACATTGAAGCCTATGGGGTTCAGGAGGCAATTACGAGGTGCGCCGGCGGTCGCGGTACGCACCGCCGCGGTACGCACCGCCGCGGGCGTGACCGCCATTTTCTATCTGCTTAATCACTCGAGACCTGATCATCCACAGGAGAGGACCTATACTGCAAGTGCTGCTGTGACCTCGGTCTCGAAGTGACAATGGCTGCTGCGACTGGGGAAAGGGCCCCTGCCTTCACGACTGAAGAGTTGGAGAAGCTCGTGGATGGGGTCCTCCTCAGTATGCGTTACTCTACGGTCCTCCAGACAAACAGGTAGGTACACCGGGTGCACATGGAATGGGCGATGCCTGTGTGGAGTGGGGTGGATGTAAGTTGTTGGGGGGGGGCGATGGAGGAGTGCAACGCACGACAGATGAAAGCATGTGCCATATGGCAAGGTTGGGGAGGGGGGGCCAATCACAACTAACATGCAGGAAACTGATGAATGTTTCCTTCCCACCCTGTACATGTCACATAGGTCAGCGCCCATCAGAAAGTCGAGATTTGGCGTGCCATCGCCAAGGAAGTCCGGGCCCTGGGGGTCCACGTCAGACGGGGCACCCACTGCCGCAAGAGGTGGGAGGACATCCGCCGCAGGACCAGGAAGACCGCTGAGTCACTGCTGGGGATGGCCTCCCGACCTAGGAGGGGTGCCAGTCGTACCCTGACCCCCCTGATGTCCCGGATCCTGGCGGTGGCCTACCCTGATTTGGATGGGCGCTTGAGGACATCACAGCAGACACAAGGGGGTGAGTATCTGCACATTCTGCTATCCTGAAGCACAGTTGAGGCATCTGGGTGGGGGAGGAGGGCTGTGGGTGACAGTAGGCCAGGGTGCTTTCTGTAGTGTAGTCCCCTCCCTTAGACATGGCCCTGTGCCCCCGCCCCCCACCTCTGTAGGGTGCCAAGTACAGCTATCCATGGTCCTGCATCACCCATGTGCGCGTCTGTTGTCCCTAGACATGTTGGCCTAGTCAGAAGTACTGAGTAGTGTACCCCAATTTCGCAGCTTAGTGCATGAGGCACCTGTGTCTGTCCTCTCCGCCAACGGTATTGACAAGGCATGCACTCAACTTTGTTTTATTTCTCCCCCCACCCTTATTCTTTGTCTTCTTGTGCATTAGCATCATCAGGCGGAGGAGAATTGGCGTCGGAGCACGAGGGAGCTGCAAGTCACAAGGCCCCGGTGGGCACTGGAACAGACACCGAGGGCACCAGTGATCTGGAGGGCGAGGGGAGCACCACAACGGGGACCGGTGAAGACACCAGCGACACGGACACGTCCTCGTTTGGGAGCAACCTAGCGGTGGCGGCAACATCCGTGCCCCCCGCCTCAACAGGTACAGCCGCCACCCAGCGCTCCAGCTCCGCCCTCCCAGCAGCCCCTCAGCCTTCGCTCCGTGCCCGCTCGCCCAGGAAGGCGGGCGTCTCCTTCGCCCCAGGCACCTCAGCCCCTGCCCCAGTTACCCCTGCTGCCCTCAGTGCGGAGCTCATTGACCTCGTGAGGACGCTCATTGTTGGGCAGACTACCCTTTTGAATGCCATCCAGGGGGTGGAAAGGGAGGTGCATCGGAGCAATGCCTACCTGGAGGGCATTCATTCGGGTCAGGCTGCCCATCAACGATCGTTCACTGCTCTGGCCTCAGCACTGACGGCAGCCATTGTCCCTGTCTCCAGTCTCCCTCTTCTAACTGCCCCCACCCTTTCTCTGTCTCCTGTTCCTCAGCCTATCCCATCCACACCATCAGACCAGCCTGCACACACCTCAACACCCAAGGCAAGATCATCCAGACACAAGCACCACAGGACACCCAAGCATTCACCCCAGCAACACCCAGATGCAGACATTCCAACAGTCACTGCCACCTCTGTGTCCCCCTCCTCGTCGTCTCCCTCCTCCCTCCCTGTGACGTCTACACTCACACCTGCATGCACACCACCATCAGCCAGTGCTTCCATCACCAGCACACCCTCCACTACAGTCCTCACACGTGCAGTCACCACCCCCACTGCCATCTACACGTCCCCTGTGTCCTCTCCCACTGTGTCTGTCACCCCCTCTTCCAAGACACATAAACGCAGGCAGACACCCAAACAACAGCCAACCACCTCACGACAGCCTACGTCTCATTCACCTGCACCCAAAGACAGCACACCTGACTCTCCTACAACCACATCCTCTTCCTCCACTTCCATCACCACTACTCCTACCGTTTACCTTGGTCCTAAGAAATATTACCTCTCTAATCTTAACCTCTTTCCCTCCCCTGACCCACCCCCTCCATTGGTTAAGAGTCCCAAGAGCACCTCAGCCACCACCAGCCCAGCTTCGAGTGTCCAAGTGGTGCATGGCTTCTGGAGTCCACCCTTTGGCGGCAGTGACACTTCACTGAGCAGCAAGGGGACATCCAGCCCACCCCCAGGCAATAGGACACGTAAACTGAAGGGCCGCCGTGAGAGGACTGAGACGGCTGCCCCCAAGGAGCCAACAACGGCCACTTCACCTGCCACAACAGCCAGGGGAGGCAAGGGCCCGAGAGCCCCATCTAAGGAGCGAAAGGGCAGCAGGGCGGAAAGGTCATCCATCAGGAGTGCGGAGCAGGAGGGCCCCGCAAGCCCCATCCTGCCTGCAAGGGACGACAGCAAAGGGCCCAGGACTCCGTCCCCGAAGGGGCCTGCCACTGCACGGTCGGAGTGCGAGTGAGCAGGGTGTCCAGCCCAGGTCTGGCTCCCTAGACTTACTGGAAGAGCACCGCTGAAGAGGGCCCGCCGTGCAGAAGAGCACCGCTGAAGAGGGCCCGCCGTGCAGAAGAGCACCGCTGAAGAGGGCCCGCCGTGCAGAAGAGCACCGCTGAACAGGGCCCCACCGTGAAGACAGGCACCGCTGAAGAGGGCCCGCCGTGCAGAAGAGCACCGCTGAACAGGGCCCGCCGTGCAGAAGAGCACCTCTGAACAGGGCCCCGCCGTTAAGACAGGCACCGCTGAAGAGGGCCCGCCGTGCAGAAGAGCACCGCTGAACAGGGCCCGCCGTGAAGACAGGCACCGCTGAAGAGGGCCCGCCGTGCAGAAGAGCACCGCTGAAGAGGGCCCGCCATGCAGAAAAGCACCGCTGAACAGGGCCCCGCCGTGAAGACAGGCACCGCTGAAGAGGGCCCGCCGTGCAGAAGAGCACCGCTCCGCTGGGCCCTTCCTGTCAAGCACTGCTCCGCTGGGCCCTTCCTCTCAAGCACTGCTCCGCTGGGCCCCGCCGTCTCAAGCACCGCTCCGCTGGGCCCTTCCTGTCAAGCAACGCTCCGCTGGGCCCCGCCGTCTCAAGCACCGCTCCGCTGGGCCCCGCCGTCTCAAGCACCGCTCCGCTGGGCCCCGCCGTCTCAAGCACCGCTCCGCTGGGGCCTCCCTATCAAGCACCGCTCCGCTGGGCCCCGCCGTCTCAAGCACCGCTCCGCTGGGCCCTTCCTGTCAAGCACCGCTCCGCTGGGCCCCGCCGTCTCAAGCACCGCTCCGCTGGGCCCCACCGTCTCAAGCACCGCTCCGCTGGGCCCCGCTGTCTCAAGCACCGCTCCGCTGGGCCCTTCCTGTCAAGCACCGCGCCGCTGGGCCCTTCCTGTCAAGCACCGCTCCGCTGGGCCCCGCCGTCTCAAGCACCGCTCCGCTGGGCCCTTCCTGTCAAGCACCGCTCCGCTGGGCCCTTCCTGTCAAGCACCGCTCCGCTGGGCCCTTCCTGTCAAGCACCGCTCCGCTGGGCCCCACCGTCTCAAACACCGCTCCGCTGGGCCCTTCCTGTCAAGCACCGCTCCGCTGGGCCCCGCCGTCTCATGCACCGCTCCGCTGGGCCCTTCCTGTCAAGCACCGCTCCGCTGGGCCCCGCCATCTCAAGCACCGCTCCGCTGGGCCCTTCCTGTCAAGCACCGCTCCGCTGGGCCCTTCCTGTCAAGCACCGCTCCGCTGGGCCCTTCCTGTCAAGCACCGCTCTTCTGGGCCCCGCCGTCTCAAGCACCGCTCCGCTGGGCCCCGCCGTCTCAAGCACCGCTCCGCTGGGCCCCGCCATCTCAAGCACCGCTCCGCTGGGCCCTTCCTGTCAAGCACCGCTCCGCTGGGCCCCGCCGTCTCAAGCACCGCTCCGCTGGGCCCTTCCTGTCAAGCACCGCTCTGCTGGGCCACACCGTCTCAAGCACCGCTCCGCTGGGCCTTTCCTGTCAAGCACCGCTCCGCTGGGCCCCCCGTCTCAAGCACCGCTCCGCTGGGCCCTTCCTGTCAAGCACCGCTCCGCTGGGCCCTTCCTGTCAAGCACCGCTCCGCTGGGCCCCGCCGTCTCAAGCACCGCTCCGCTGGGCCCCGCCGTCTCAAGCACCGCTCCGCTGGGCCCCGCTGTCTCATGCACCGCTCCGCTGGGCCCCGCCATCTCAAGCACCGCTCCGCTGGGCCCTTCCTGTCAAGCACTGTTTAGGGTTCACTGTGCCCACCATGCCTCCTCCTTGACCAGTGGAGACTGTCATCCACCTGATGGACTGTGGCTTTGCACTCCCCAGGATGGCACAGTGGGCATCCCACCCACTGTAGAGACTTGAGAGACTGTGGCTTTGCACTCCCCAGGATGGCACAGTGGGCAGCCCACCCACTGTAGAGACTTGAGAGACTGTGGCTTTGCACTCCCCAGGATGGCACAGTGGGCAGCCCACCCACTGTAGAGACTTGAGAGACTGTGGCTCTGCACTCCCCAGGATGGAACAGTGGGCATGGTGGCCCCTTCGTGGATCTGGTGTCGTGGACTCATGTGGCTGTGGTGCCCCCCCCTTCCCTTCCCCCTGAGGTGCCTGTAGTTTTTTCATCAGATGCCCCTGCAGTGTTCTCTCCAAAGGACTCAGGTCTCCTGTGTGGGCTTTGCCCTTGTGTCGCTACACTATGGCCCACAAACTATTCGATTTCATTTTGATGTACAGGACTAATTGCCTCGGTTCTCCATGGCAGTGTATATAGTATTATTTTGGTATGGATATTTTGCATAGTTGACCTATATTTATCAGAGCCTATTTTTTACATAAATTATTCTTCAATATTTAATTATGTCTTTGCATTTTTCCGGGGGGTTTGGGTGGTGTCACTGTGCATTGTTGCTCCGCATTGGTGTGTACATAGGGGGGTCATTCTGACCCCGGCGGTCTAAGACCGCCGGGGCCAGGGTCGGCGGGAGCACCGCCGACAGGCCGGCGGTGCCCCGCAGGGCATTCTGACCGCGGCGGTTCGGCCGCGGTCAGAAGAGGCAAACCGGCGGTCTCCCGCCGGTTTACCGCTGCCCTTAGAATCCCCCATGGCGGCGCAGCTTGCTGCGCCGCCATGGGGGATTCTGACACCCCCTACCGCCATCCTGTTCCTGGCGGTTCGCCTGCCAGGAACAGGATGGCGGTAGGGGGTGCCGCGGGGCCCCTGTGGGCCCCTGCCGTGCCCATGCCAATGGCATGGGCACGGCAGGGGCCCCCGTAAGAGGGCCCCGAAAAGTATTTCAGTGTCTGCTAAGCAGACACTGAAATACGCGACGGGTGCAACTGCACCCGTCGCACCTCTGCAACTACGCCGGCTCAATTCTGAGCCGGCGTCCTCGTTGCAGGGGCATTTCCTCTGGGCCGGCGGGCGCTCTTTTGGAGAGCGCCCGCCGGCCCAGAGGAAATGTCTGAATGGCCGCCGCGGTCTTTTGACCGCGGTGCGGTCATTCAGCGGCGATACCCTGGCGGACGGCCTCCGCCGTCCGCCAGGGTCAGAATGAGGCCCATAGTTTGGAGGGGGGCGCATATGTGTGTGGCCGTAACCTTTCCTCCTCCCCCTCCCGTGTGTCGTAGGTGCA
Source organism: Pleurodeles waltl (assembly GCF_031143425.1). NCBI lineage: Eukaryota > Metazoa > Chordata > Amphibia > Caudata > Salamandridae > Pleurodeles > Pleurodeles waltl. The sequence goes on from NC_090442.1 coordinate 465,446,593, forward strand.
GTACTCACCGTTGTCGTCTGCGCCGGCGTTCGTACTCGTGGTAGATGAGGAGGTAGACGAGAGCAGGTAGGATGTTTAATTCGGGTTCCATGCTGTCCTCCGTACTCGGGGAGTGTGTATAGGTGAGCGTTTTCCCGTTCGTAGTCTGTTTCCGCCATGTTTTTATCGGCGGGGCTCCCGCCCCGGAAAAGGTGGCGGATTGGTGAGTTATGATAGTGTGGGCGGTACATTGTCTGCCGCCTGCCTGTTGGCGGTGACCGCCGCGCTGTTTGTCTGTGCCGCCGTGGCGGTCGGAGTGTTAATGTGGCGGGCTGTGTTGGCGGTTCCCGCCAGGGTCAGAATTCCATTTTTTCGACCGCCGGCCTGTTGGCGGGTTGGCCGCAGCTTTATCACCGACCGCCAAGGTCAGACTGACCCCCTTAATGTACAAAGAAAATAGATATGCTAATTCACTAACAATTAACCTCTAATCTTTAAAGTGTGCTGCACACCACAAAGCAGTTCAATACCTCATAAGGGGTAGCAAGTGCTATGTAAATACATTTACAATTATAGTTGCAATAATGAACTGCCAAGGCCCCGGTTTCAGAGGATATTTTTCAACGCTTTTTCCATGTGATGCAACATCTGTCTAAATAATGTAATAATCTGTAAATAGTCTGTATCATCAGAATAACCTGTGCTGGCCTATGATAGCTCCAATGAAAAAGTTTCAGTTGTATATGCCATGTAAGCATTACAGATTGGGGAACAGTCTTTCTCAGGAGAAATAATAAATATGGGGTGCGACACCATGTTAAGAATAGACAAATACACACTAGTACTGCATGAAACATTATTTGCTTTGAGGATTGTAGATGTGTGATATTTAGTATTAAACCCTGTTTCGATTAAATGTTTGACTTTTACATTTTTCATGATTTTAAATTCTGTGTAAAGAGAGAAGTGCAATTTTCATTAAAAGGAAAATGAAAAATACATTGCTGCTTTACGCCTGCTTAGTATTATTCGGCTGGTATGTTAAGATTTCCAGCAGCTGTCTGGTTGAAAGAGATAGTGACATTCAAGCCTTGATATACTGCATCCTATTGTTTGTATTTCTTTGAATCAAGTGACAAACACTGCAACATTTCACTATCTCTACCCATTTTATGAAAAGAGGTTAAGTGACAAACGCTATCTGTGCACATGAATAATTTAAATTAATTAGATGTTACTAATTTTCAATGTGAATACAGATGTTGGTTACAGAAATTCTTTTATATCACAATGTAACTGCTTAAATTTATACAACGAGTCCACAATTTATGTAAAACATAATTTAATATCAGTGGTGCAGGAACAATTTTTGGGCTGGGGTGCGGTCATCATTGTTGCATTATTGAAATCATAGGGATTGTGAAAAATCCAGTCTGCACACAAGAACAAGTATAACAAACAAGCCATGATCATTCAGCATGAGAGTGGTAAGGTTGTGGTATGTAGCCACTGGTGCATTTTGGAGCACACTGTCAAAAAAATATGAGCAAAGCATTGTTTGGTAACAGAGGGTCCTTCACAGATAGCACATTTTGCACTGAAAACGCAACACAATTCGCAGTGACATGCAGTGTCTCTGATAAAGCTATGTGACATACAAACAGTAAAATGAGGAAATCAGGTTTCAGCAAATATTTGTCATTTGCACTTCACCAAGTTAAGTGTCTTGAATTGTTTTAATGCGACTAAATTTGTGTTTCTACCACACTTCAGAAACCCAGATGAAAAAATGTGCTTTATTTGTGCTTTCCTAATTGCTGATTGTTTTCAGATATTTGTACATCTTGTGTTGGAAAAATCTGATATCCTACAGGCTTTCCTTTCACACGCACCCTGTGCCCCAGCGAGATTGCCAGATAATTCACATTACTAAATGCTGTAACTTTGTAGTCGGAGAAAGAAAAATAAAAACCAGTCTACATAGTAAAAGAGCATGCAGCAGTTTGTTAGAAAACATAGCTTCGCAGTTGACCTCTGTCTTATAATGTACACCAAGTGCAACAATATAAAAACAAAATGTAAAGGCATGGTTTTGGCTCATTCTCCTTCTAAACTCCAGCATGTTTATTTTCGGGGCACTCCCACACGCTTTTCCCAGGGCCTTTGTTTAAAAGTAGTATACAGGAACTGCCTGAGATACTGTCAGGCACATCATAAGGTGGACGGAGTGCTATTTTGAAAAGTTCTGGATTTCCAGATGTTTATTGCTGCACAGAGGCAAAGGCCAACTGAGAGTGTACCTGTCAGGTGTGTCAAGCAGTTAAAGCAGACACGTACTTAGGTCACTTTGAAGATTCATCAGACTTTGATAGGGCTTCCTTAGATTGCCAACTGAGGGTGTTCAATGTGGTGATGCATTTATAGCAATGGGTGGCAGTAACAAGGCGATCAATGATATATAGGAACATTGGAATGTTGGCATGTCCATTGAAGACAATGGAGTGCTGCGGGCTTTTACTGGCCGGTAAAAGCCCACAGCGCCAACATTCCAATGGGCTTTGTTCACAGCAGCAGCTGTGAACAAAGCCTCATGGAGCCCGAGGGGATTCTAGTCCCCTCGGGCTCCGTGAGCAATTTGTTTTTTTTAAGAGAACATTCTGCCCTGAGTGGCAGAATGTTCTAATAGCCTTAGAACCCGCCGTAGCGGGCTCTACCGGCTATTAAAGGCCCTTTCCCTTGTTAAATGCCCTCGCCTTCGGGTCGTGCATTTAACGCAGGAGCGGGCCTTTAATAGCCGGTAGAGCCCGCTACAGCGGGTTCTAAGGCTATATTGTAATCCATTTACCAGAGACTGATCTTTTTTAGAGCTCTCTTGGTAGGAAGGCTCTGTAAGTCGATTATTACAAGCTAATGAATTACAACATACAGATCAGCTTCCGGACTATAGTTCCTAATGTTTCTCCACCTATGGAATTGAAAATATATTTTTTACCTTTGTTACTGTTTGTCTATGTACAGGTGCAGTTTATTGTCCATGGATCCTACACTTCATACAAATGCTGAACAGAATACTTTTACCTTAGAACTGTTAGAAAGGAAATTGCAAAGGAAAAGAGGTTATAAAGAAAGAATCTTATATTTTTCAGGTTGTGTATTAAAGTGATGATGCAACATCCCTTTCTTTGCAGTTGGAGGCAAATGATTTTGTACTCCACTGAGATGTTACTATACATTCAAGTACTTGTGAATTGAAATGTTATTCATTCTGAATACATTCTGAATACATCTATGCTTAGTACCAAAAAAATGTTGAAGAGCATGGTGAAAGGGATCAAGCCATATACCACCGGTCTTGTATTCCTCTTTTTCGACTTACTGAGCTTGGGTGATTCGATTGAGGAGAACAACAGTGTGAATGCCTGGCCAGGCAGGCTGTTTTATTGCCAAGAATCATGAACTTCCACAATAATTTCCAAACAGATGCGTTTTAGCTAATGGGTAATTAGAGTAAAGAACCCTACTGTAGGCTACAAACTATTTTGGTACTTTTGATGATTCTCTTTGATGTTTCAACTGTGGGTTGTTAGGTAACAATATGATGAATTTGCTGAATATAAATCGATCACTCCTACTTGTGTCAATAGAAGTATTAGAGGCAACCAGATAGATACAAGCTAACTAAAAAAAGATGGCTTGAAGCAAAGAAGGGGGTTTGTTGATGTCCCATTTAAGTTGTGGACAAAAAACAAACCTAGAGTTTCTAGGGGGCTTAATGGCATTCCCAACCTTAAGAAAGTGGAAATAAACTAAATGATATCACATAAATTCGAGAGAATGGGTTAGGGTGAGGGCGTTCTTTTGTACCAGAAGTTATCAGTACTGCATATTGAGATCCTAACTGCATTTTGATCGTTCAGAAAAACATTGAATGTGATACTGTTTTTTACGAACACTAAACAACTCGAAGGGAATTTGTTGGGGGTTCCTTATGGAGATGGTCAAAGAAGGTACTTACTTGGGTAAAGACTTTGGTAGACATTTTACTGAAGAACATGTACAGAATGGGAAAAACAGCATGCTCAATCATTATTAGCAGGTCTGAATAGAATATTCTGAAATTTGGCAGCCAATGTTTGTTGACTCAGACGTCTACCAGGTGATAGTAATCCTTCTATTTTCCATGGGACTGATCTGTAGGGCATTTTGAAGATTCGTAGATGTATTAATGGGAACAATACAGAAAACAGCACTCCTGCGAAGAGCCAGTTCCGTGATCCAGATGATTAGGCAGAAGTTAAATCATGTGCCAGTGATGCATGAAAAATGAAAGTATTATTCCAGTAGGCTCAGTCTAGTTTATATTTATCAATACTAGTTAACCATGAACCCAGAGTGGCAATAAATCACTAAGCTACGCCAGATATACAATGGTGGAAGAAGCTTTATTTGAAGGATTGATGCAAAGATGGCAATGTAAATCTAGGATTGTTTATGTCTACGCTGAAACAAGCCTACAATACAGTTTCAGGAATCAAGAGCTCATCAAGAGTTCATCTATCTGAGTAGGCACAACTCAGCAGCGGGACATCTACAACCTATGCTGTTCGCCAGTGTCTGGTTACTTGACTCATTTAGAGAATGTGGACATAAAGTGCTCAGACTTTGTCTACTTATGTTTATGAGCACTTCATCTTAGTATTGTTCAGACGAGGCATCCGATAGTAAGAAAGCCAGCCTTGATTCCGACCAATGTGTGATTGGTCGTAAATGACAAACTTTTTTTTCCTATTTATTTGGAATGTATCTCAGACTAGTTTGCAATTAAGGATAAACTTGACACAGTTCCCACTGTGATGGACGATGAATCCTTCATATTATTCTTGTAGTTCAATGTTATTTAGAGAAAATGCTCTACACCTGAATTGATGCTGCCCTAATTATAATCTTTTCTTGGCTTAACAAAAGTGTTAGTCCAGGGTCTTCCTGAAAATGATTTTTTCTCGTAACTGCTTTTATATTTTGTGACTAAAGTTGACGCACATGCATTTTGAAAGGTCTGTTCAATTATGCTAAAATAATTAATGGATTGTGTATATTTTCTCCTTTTTGATTTAAGTTGCTATTATGTTAAATGTCTTATATACTGCGATTTAGTACATTGCATCGTACTCTATGGTTTGCATGTTATATTCTCTTAAAAATTAAAAACGTATTTACATTTGGAATGAATCGTACTTGAAAATAAAGGTCATTTACATAGTGATGGATGGCTTCTAACATATAGTGGGAAAATAGGTTTGACGCGCATTACTATCAAAGCTAGCTGAAAATGAAATCAGTCATAAAACTGCCTATATATTATTGTGCCTCTCATGGAAGTAGCAACTTATTCAGTGCCCCACCACCTACCCTTATGATGCAGTTTGTGTATTTTCTCATCTGTCACTGTACTCTGCACTTTTCTAATGTATACTTCCAACTTTTAGGCTGACACAGTGTCAGCTGTCACAACTTTGAAATTCATACATCAAGAGGCTTTGGGGCAGCCTCCTTCAGTCATTTCTTTATCAAAATACCAATCATGTTGTAGATCGATCTAAACTTACAATATATAGACTAGAGAAATGTATCATCTCCATTCATGCATTGCTTTGTTGACAGTCATTCTCCATTTGGATCAGCCCACAGACAGCTACGTGATAACTAGAGTGTCAATTAACACGCATAACAGCATAGAGTTTCTTTACATCAAAGTCCATATTAAGAAAGGGGAGCGACAAAGGAGAGCATCCACTCTTGCCATTCTCCAACTGTCTTAAGAAACAGCTCCATAGCTTGGTCCACAGATGCTCACTTTGGTTCTGAGAGGGTGGAGATTTGCATCAGGGACCTCTTGCCTTCAAGGGAATGGCATGGATTAAGGGCCTGGGGCCTGATTTAGAGTTTGATGGATGGGATTACTCTGTCACAAACGTGACAGATATCCCACCTGCCATATTACGATTCCATAATATCCTATGGAAATTGTAATAGGGCAAATTTGTTTGTGACGGAATAATCCGTCCGGCAACCTATAACTCAGGCCCTTCATTTAGGCACAGGAGGCGCATGTGCTGAAGCCATGCTCTGATGCTGGTGCTCACAAACTGTTCATGCTCTGTGGATGGTGCCAGGAATTGTAGCAACTATTTTACCTTAAGCACGGCCAATTTAAGTTTAAGCACAGCCAGAACAGCTGTAGTGGACCTAAGGGTACCAGTACAGGCATACTGAAAAGCAAAATGATGACAATGCAGTGAACCACTTACCTTAACTGGCTCTGTGGCTGAGTTTCGTAGAACCAGTATCCATATAGCAGGAGGCAGACAAACTGAAGGTAGGTCAGTTGTGCCGTAACTCTCAACCTTATTTTAGAAGTGCATAGAGATCACTTTAGACCTTCAATAGTATGATATTCTCCACCGCTCTAGTGCAATGCAGAGAGTGACAACTTACTCCAGCACCTATGCAGAAGCAGTAGCACACCATCAGCAGCTCCAGTGTAAGGGTTATTCCAGCAATACTACGTCAGTGGTGCTACTCCTCCTCTTACACTTCAGCTTAGGAGGAGGAACTATTTTGCAGAAACATCTGTGATGTTGTGCTCCAGATGCCATTCCACTGGCTCTAGACTGTTGGTCTAAGAATACTTAGGGTGCGTCACACTGGTTGTAGGGGGAGTGCAATCAGAAGTACTGACCCCAACCCGAGTCCCACAAAACAAAGTGCTGGTACTTCAGTGATCCGAAGATGACTAGGAGAGCATCAGCAGAGCCCTCAGAAGGTGGTGTTCAGCAGCAGAAGACTGAGTACATGGTATAGTGAGGGCAATCAATTAAAGGGAAGAAAAGTAGTTATTGTGGAGGTATAGAGAACTCTGTCAATAGCAGCTAAACTGGAGGGACGACACCATCCACTGTGCATGTGTTTTTTTATTATTTGTATATTTCATATGTGCCACAGGTTGTTTTTTTCTTCAAGAGACAATGTTCATTTTGTGTTCTGTTCTTTCTAATTCGGAGCTAATGCAGGGGCTAAGTGAAACACATTCCCCTCATTTTGATCTGGAGTGAGTTGTAAATAGGCGGAGGTGCAAAAATCAAGTAGGAGATTAGAAAACTATGAACCATAGACCTATTTAATAGTCTCTTTATGGAAAATGCCATTGTTACTAGCACAAACCCTCAAGTCACACCCTCAAAGGCTCAGGCACCTTTCCTCTCTCACCAGTGCTCTTGAGCCTGCACTGCACTATAGGCAGTCCATGTCACCGCCATACAGTGCCAATGAGGAGTAGAAACCTAAGGACCATTGTAGGAAAGTACCATCTTGCCTGGCATGTTACCCCCATATTTCACTGTATATATGTTGTTTTAGTGTATGTGTCACTGGGACCCTGCCAGCCAGGGCCCCAGTGCTCATAAGTGTGCCCTGTATGTGTTCCCTGTGTGATGACTAACTGTCTCACTGAGGCTCTGCTAACCAGAACCTCAGTGGTTATGCTCTCTCTGCTTTCTAAATTGTCACTAACAGGCTAGTGACCAATTTCACCAATTCACATTGGCATACTGGAACACCCTTATAGTTCCCTAGTATATGGTACTGAGGTACCCAGGGTATTGGGGTTCCAGGAGATCCCTATGGGCTGCAGCATTTCTTTTGCCACCCATAGGGAGCTCTGACAATTCTTACACAGGCCTACCACTGCAGCCTGAGTGAAATAACGTCCACGTTATTTCACAGCCATTTACCACTGCACTTAAGTAACTTATAAGTCAGCTATATGTCTAACCTTCACCTGGTGAAGGTTGGGTGCTAAGTTACTTAGTGTGTGGGCACCCTGGCACTAGACAAGGTGCCCCCACATCGTTCAGGGCAAATTCCCCATACATTGTGAGTGCGGGGACACCATTACACGCGTGCACTATGCATAGGTCACTACCTATGTATAGCGTCACAATGGTAACTCCGAACATGGCCATGTAACATGTCTAAGATCATGGAATTGTGAGTCTCTAGCACAGACCCGGGTACTGCCAGACTACCTTTCCTGGGGTTTCACTGCATCTGCTGCTGCTGCCAACCCCTCAGACAGGTTTCTGCCCTCCTGGGGTCCAGCCAGGCTTGGCCCAAGAAGGCAGAACAAAGGACTTCCTCAGAGAGAGGGTGTTACACCCTCTCCCTTTGGAAAAAGGTGTCAGGGCTGGGGAGGAGTAGCCTCCCCCAGCCTCTGGAAATGCTTTGATGGGGACAGATGGTGCCCATCTCTGCATAAGCCAGTCTACACCGGTTCAGGGATCCCCCAGCCCTGCTCTGGCACGAAACTGGACAAAGGAAAGGGGAGTGACCACTCCCCTGACCTGCACCTCCCAGGGGAGGTGCCCAGAGCTCCTCCAGTGTGCTCCAGACCTCTGCCATCTTGGAAACAGAGGTGCTGCTGGCACACTGGCCTGCTCTGAGTGGCCAGTGCCAGCAGGTGACGTCAGAGACTCCTTCTGATAGGCTCTTACCTGTGTTGCTAGCCTATCCTCCTTCCTAGGTAGCAAAACCTCCTTTTCTGGCTATTTAGGGTCTCTGCTTTGGGGAATTATTTAGAAAACGAATGAAAGTGCTCATCAGAGTTCCTCTGCATCTCTCTCTTCACCTTCTGCCAAAGGATCAACCACTGACTGCTCAGGACGCCGGCAAAACCGCAACAAAGTAGCAAAGACGACTACTGCAACCCTGTATCACTGATCCTGCCGCCTTCTCGACTGTTTTCCTGGTGGTGCATGCTCTGGGGGTAGCCTGCCTCCTTCTTGCACCAGGAGCTCTGAAGAAATCTCCCGTGGGTCAACGGAATCTTCCCCCTGCAACCGCAGGCAACAAAAGACTGCATCACCGGTCCTCTGGGTCCCCTCTCAGCACGACGAGCATGGTCCCTGGAACTCAGAAACTCTGTCCAAGTGACTCCCACAGTTCAGTGACTCTTCAGTCCAAGTATGGTGGAGGTAAGTCCTTGCCTCCCCACGCTAGACTGCATTGCTGGGTACCGTGTGATTTGCAGCTGCTCCGGCTCCTGTGCACTCTTCCAGGATTTCCTTCATGCACAGCCAAGCCTGGGTCCCCGACACTCTAACCTGCAGTGCACAACCTCCTGAGTTGTCCTCCGGCGTCGTGGGACTCCCTTTTGTGTCTTCGGGTGAGCTCCAGTTCACTCCTCTTCTAAGTGCCTGTTCTGGTACTTCTGTGGGTGATGCCTGCTTCTGTGAGGGCTCCCTGACTTGCTGGGCGCCCCCTCTGTCTCCTCATCAAAGTGGGGACATCCTGGTCCCTCCTGGGCCACAGCAGCTTCCAAAAACCCTAACCGCGACCCTTGCAGCTAGCAAAGCTTGTTTGCGGTCTTTCTGCGTGGGAATACCTCTGCAAGCTTCTTCACGACTTGGGACATCCATCATCCAAAGGGGAAGTTTCTAGCCCTCTTCGTTCTTGCAGAATCCACAGCTTCTACCATCCGGTGGCAGCTTCTTTGCACCCTCAGCTGGCATTTCCTGGGCATCTGCCCAATCTCGACTTTGTCTTGACTCTTGGACTTGGTCCCCTTGTTGCACAGGTACTCTCGTCCGGAAATCCACTTTGGTTGCATTGCTGGTGTTGGTCTTTCCTGCAGAATTCCCCTATCGCGACTTCTGTGCTCTTTGGGGAACTTTAGTGCACTTTGCACTCACTTTTCAGGGGTGGGCTATTTTTCTAACCCTGCACTCACTTTTCAGGGTCTTGGGGTGGGCTATTTTTCTAACCCTCACTGTTTTCTTACAGTCCCAGCGACCCTCTACAAGCTCACATAGGTTTGGGGTCCATTCGTGGTTCGCATTCCACTTTTGGAGTATATGGTTTGTGTTGCCCCTATACCTATGTGCTCCTATTGCAATCTACTGTAACTTTACATTGCTTGTATTACTTCCTTTTGCTATTACTGCATATCTTTGGTATTGTGTACATATATCTTGTGTATATTTGGCATCCTCATACTGAGGGCACTCACTGAGATACTTTTGGCATATTGTCATAAAAATAAAGTATCTTTATTTTTAGTATATCTGTGTATTGTGTTTTCTTATGATATTGTGTATATGACACCAGTGGTATAGTAGGAGCTTTGCATGTCTCCTAGTTCAGCCTAAGCTGCTCTGCTATAGCTACCTTCTATCAACCTAAGCTGCTAGAAACACCTCTTCTACACTAATAAGGGATAACTGGACCTGGTACAGAGTTTAAGTACCCCTTGGTACCCACTACAAGCCAGGCCAGCCTCCTACATTGGTTGTGAAGCAGTGGGATAAGTACTTGCAACTACTTACCACTTTGTCACTGTGTACTTTTCATAAGAGAATAATATACAAAACAAGTTCAGTGTATGTACACCTAACCAAAAAGTTTTGCTTTTCTTCTCTCTACTCTCTGCTAAGTGCTGAAAAGTACTCCTAAACTTTCAAAATGTTTCTAAAAAGTTGAAAAAGTTTTTTTTTCTGTTTCCTTAAAAAGTCCTGAAACTTTTTCCCTCTTTTATCTGTCCCTAAACCTTTTTCTATCATGCCTGATGTAGGAACTTCTACTAACTTGGTCAGCTCAGCTTATGACCTCTTTAACTGGAAGGGTTTAAGGAGTCTCTGCATTGATAGAGGTTTAGGGGTGGGAAAGAATCCCTCTAGAGAATTATTGTCTAACATGCTTATTGAGAATGATAAGGCCTTAGCTGGCACTTCCATTGAGAAGTTAGGAGATAGTTCACCCTCTGACTCAAGGGAGCCCCCAGTCAAAGTGTTAGAAGGTGACCCTCCCAACCTGCCCCTTAGCAGACCACCTAGCATAGCTGGTAGTAATGTGAGCTCACATCACAGTAGGGATGACTTTATTCCTGCAGGCCAGGTTGTTAGGGTGCCAACTGTTAGGGGCAGATCTCCCTCTGAGCATTCTCATCATTCTTCTGTGTCAAAACATGCCCAACCCACCCACCCTGATGACAGATTGTTAGAAAGGGAACTCAATAGATTGAGAGTGGAAGAGTCCAGGCTGAAGCTTAAACAGCAACAGCTGGCTCTAGACAGGGAATCTTTAGACTTAGAAAAAGAGAGACAGAGGTTGGGTTTTTGACCACATGGTGGCAGCAGCAGTATTCCAGATAGTAATCCTGTGAAAGAGCATGATTCTAGGAATCTCCATAAAATAGTTTCCCCTTACAAGGAGGGGGATGACATTAACAAGTGGTTTGCTGCACTTGAGTGGGCCTGTATTGTACAGGGGGTCCCTCAAAGACAGTGGGCTGCTATCCTATGGCTATCTTTCAGTGGAAAGGGTAGGGATAGGCTCCTTACTGTGAAGGAAAGTGATGCCAATAATTTTACAGTTTTGAAGAATGCACTCTTGGATGGATTTGGCTTAACCACTGAACAATACAGGATTAAGTTTGGAGAAACCAGAAAAGAGTCCTCACAAGACTGAGTAGACTTTGTTGACTATTCAGTGAAGGCCTTGGAGGGGTGGTTACATGGCAGTAAAGTTTCTGACTATGAAAGCCTGTATAATCTGATCCTGAGAGAGCATATTCTGAATAACTGTGTGTCTGATTTGTTACACCAATATCTTGTGGACTCAGATCTGACCTCTCCCCAAGAACTGGGAAAGAAGGCAGACAAATGGGTCAGAACAAGAGTGAACAGAAAAGTTCATATAGGGGGTGACAAGGATGGCAAGAAGAAGGATGGTAAGTCTTCAGACAAGGGTGGGGACAAATCTAAAAATAAGTCTTCATCAGGCCCACAAAAACACTCTGGTGAGGGTGGTGGGTCCAAATCCTCTTCTAATCAAGTAAAGAAACCATGGTGCTATTTATGTAAAGTAAAAGGCCATTGGACAACTGATGCCAGTTGTCCAAATAAAAGCACCAAACCTCCCACTACCACAACCCCTACTGCAACCACTAGTGCCCCCAGTGATAGCAGTGGTGGTGGGAGCAAACCTACTAATAGCCAATCCAAGGGAGTAGCTGGGCTCACTTTTGGTAATTTAGTTGGGGTTGGTCTTGTTAGGGAGACCACAGAGGCTGTGTTAGTCTCTGAAGGTGCCATTGATTTGGCCACCTTGGTTGCTTGTCCCCTTAATATGGATAAGTACGAGCAACTTCCCCTAATAAATGGTGTTGAGGTTCAGGCCTACAGGGACACAGGTGCCAGTGTTACCATGGTACTAGAGAAACTGGTACACCCTGAACAACACCTACTTGGTCACCAGTACCAAGTGACAGACGCTCATAACAACACCCTTAGCCACCCCATGGCTGTTGTGAATCTCAACTGGGGGGGGGGTTACTGGTCCAAAGAAAGTTGTGGTTGCCTCAGATTTACCTGTAGACTGTCTACTAGGGAATGATTTAGAGACATCAGCTTGGGCAGAAGTGGAGTTGGAGGCTCATACAGCAATGCTGGGCATTCCTGGGCATATTTTTGCTTTGACAAGGGCTCAGGCCAAAAAGCAAAAAGGACAGGGTGACTTGGATCCTGGAACAATGGACCAAGTGCTCCCTCAAGCTAAGGTTTGTAAGGGTAAATCCCTACCCATTATCCCTCCCTCTACAGATGATTCAACTTCTGAGGAAGAAGAATTTCTCCCCTGTGCAAAACCTTCACCAGAGGAGCTGGAAGTAGACACTGCTGAGCTTTTGGGTGGAGGGGGGCCTGCCAGGGAGGAGCTGAGTGTGGCACAGCAAACCTGTCCCACATTAGAGGGTCTAAGGCAGCAAGCTGTCAAACAGCAAAATGGGGATGTCAATGACTCACATAGAGTTTACTGGGAGGACAACCTCTTGTATACAGAGGCAAGGGACCCAAAACCTGGAGCAGCCAGGAGATTGGTCATTCCCCTGCAATACAGAGAGTTCCTCCTAACTCTGACACACGACATTCCCTTGGCTGGACATTTGGGTCAAATTAAAACATGGGAAAGGCTTGTCCCCCTGTTTCATTGGCCCAGGATGTCAGAGGACACAAAAGACTTTTGTAAGTCCTGTGTGACCTGCCAAGCCAGTGGCAAGACTGGTGGCACACCAAAGGCTCCCCTTATTCCACTGCCTGTGGTTGGGGTTCCCTTTGAAAGGGTAGGGGTTGACATAGTTGGCCCCCTTGACCCTCCTACTGCTTCAGGCAATAGGTTTATCTTGGTGGTAGTGGACCATGCCACAAGATATCCTGAAGCAATTCCTCTAAGGACCACTACAGCACCTGCAGTGGCAAAAGCCCTCCCGGGAATCTTTTCCAGGCTGGGTTTCCCAAAAGAGGTTGTATCAGACAGGGGTAGCAACTTTATGTCTGCATACTTGAAGGCCATGTGGAAGGAATGTGGTGTAACATACAAATTCACCACACCTTATCATCCACAAACAAATGGACTGGTGGAGAGGTTTAATAAAACTCTCAAGGGAATAATAATGGGACTCCCTGAAAAACTCAGGAGGAGATGGGATGTCCTATTACCTTGCCTCCTTTTTGCTTACAGGGAGGTACCCCAGAAAGGAGTGGGCTTCAGCCCCTTTGAACTCCTATTTGGGCACCCTGTAAGAGATCCCCTAACTCTTGTAAAGGAGGGTTGGGAACAACCTTTAAAAGCTCCTAAGCAAGACATAGTGGACTATGTACTTGGCCTAAGATCCAGAATGGCTGAGTACATGAAAAAGGCCAGTAAAACCTTCAGGCCAGCCAGGAGCTCCAAAAGCAATGGCATGACCAGAAGGCTGTTCTGATTCAGTACCAACTAGGACAGAAAGTGTGGGTCTTGGAGCATGTGGCCCCAAGAGCACTCCAAGACAAATGGAGTGGACCCCACATCATTGTTGAAAAGAAGGGAGAAGTCACCTACTTGGTTGACTTGGGCACTGCCAGGAGTCCCCTTAGGGTGCTCCATGTCAATCGCCTAAAACCCTACTATGACAAGGCTGATCTCACCCTGCTCATGGCAACAGATGAAGGACAGGAAGAAGAGAGTGACCCTCTCCCTGATCTCTTCTCTTCCACAGAACAAGATGCTCTAGTGGAAGGTGTAGTTTTGGCAGACTGTCTTACTGCTGAGCAGAAAGACCACTGCATAAATCTCCTGGGTCAGTTTTCTGAACTCTTTTCTACTGTGCCAGACACCACTTCTTGGTGTGAGCACACTATAGATACTGGAGACAGCATGCCTGTCAAAAGTGAGATCTATAGGCAGCCTGACCATGTCAGGGACTGCATAAAACAAGAGGTTCAGAATATGCTTGAACTGGGAGTGGTTGAACATTCTGAAAGCCCATGGGCCTCTCCTGTGGTGCTTGTACCAAAACCTCACTCAAAAGATGGGAAGAGAGAAATTAGGTTGTGTGTAGATTACAGAGGTGTCAACCAGGTAACTAAAACTGATGTTCACCCTATACCCAGGGCAGATGAGCTCATAGATACACTGGCATCTGCCAAGTATCTAAGCACCTTTGATTTGACTGCAGAGTATTGGCAGATCAAGTTATCAGAGGATGCTAAAGCAAAAACTGCATTTTCGACTATTGGAGGGCACTACCAATTCACAGTAATGCCCTTTGGTTTGAAAAATGCACCTGCCACTTTTCATAGGTTGGTGAATACAGTCCTGCAAGGTATTGGAGGCTTTCAGTGCAGCATATCTAGATGATATAGCTGTCTTTAGCTCCACCTTGGATGATCACCTGGTCCACCTGTTGAAAGTTTTGGAGGCCCTGCAAAAGGCAGGCCTCACTATCAAGGCTTCAAAGTGCCAGGTAGGGCAGGGGAAAGTGGTTTATCTGGGACACCTGGTAGGTGGAGAACAGATTGCACCACTTCAGGGGAAAATCCAAACTATCATAGATTGGGCTTCCCCCTACAACTCAGACCCAGGTGAGAGCCTTCTTAGGCCTCACTGGGTATTACAAGAGGTTCATTAAGAACTATGGCTCCACTGCAGCCCCACTTAATGACCTCACCTCCAAGAAAATGCCTAAAAAGGTATTGTGGACAGCTAGCTGTCAGAAAGCTTTTGAGGAGCTGAAACAGGCCATGTGCACTGCACCTGTCCTAAAAAGCCCATGTTACTCCAAGAAATTCATTGTTCAAACTGATGCATCTGAATTAGGGGCAGTCTTATCACAACTCAATTCTGAGGGCCAGGATCAACCTGTTGCTTTTATCAGCAGGAGGTTGACCCCTAGAGAAAAGCGTTGGTCTGCCATAGAGAGGGAGGCCTTTGCTGTGGTCTGGACACTGATGAAGTTGAGGCCCTACCTGTTTGGCACTCACTTCATTGTTCAGACAGACCACAAACCTCTACTTTGGCTAAAACAAATGAAAGGTGAAAACCCTAAATTGTTGAGGTGGTCCATATCTCTACAGGGAATGGACTATACAGTGGAACATAGACCTGGGAGTACCCACTCCAAAGCAGATGGACTCTCGAGATATTTCCACTTAGACAATGAAGACTCATCAGGTCATGGCTAGTCTTATTGTCCTTCGTTTTGGGGGGGGGGGGGGGGGTGTAGGAAAGTACCATCTTGCCTGGCATGTTACCCCGATATTTCACTGTATATATGTTGTTTTAGTGTATGTGTCACTGGGACTCTGCCAGCCAGGGCCCCAGTGCTCATAAGTGTGCCCTGTTTGTGTTCTCTGTGTGATGACTAACTGTCTCACTGAGGCTCTGCTAACCAGAACCTCAGTGGTTATGCTCTCTCTGCTTTCTAAATTGTCACTAACAGGCTAGTGACCAATTTCACCAATTCACATTGGCATACTGGAACACCCTTATAATTCCCTAGTATATGGTACTGAGGTACCCAGGGTATTGGGGTTTCAGGAGATCCCTATGGGCTGCAACATTTCTTTTGCCACCCATAGGGAGCTCTGACAATTCTTACACAGGCCTGCCACTGCAGCCTGAGTGAAATAACGTCCACGTTATTTCACAGCCATTTACCACTGCACTTAAGTAACTTATAAGTCACCTATATGTCTAACCTTCACCTGGTGAAGGTTGGGTGCTACGTTACTTAGTGTGTGGGCACCCTGGCACTAGCCAAGGTGCCCCCACATCGTTCAGGGCAAATTCCCCGGACTTTGTGAGTGCGGGGACACCATTACACGCATGCACTATACATAGGTCACTACCTATGTATAGCGTCACAATGGTAACTCCGAACATGGCCATGTAACATGTCTAAGATCATGGAATTGTCACCCCAATGCCATTCTGGCATTGGGGAGACAATTCCATGATCCCCCGAGTCTCTAGCACAGACCCGGGTACTGCCAAACTACCTTTCCCGGGGTTTCACTGCAGCTGCTGCTGCTGCCAACCCCTCAGACAGGTTTCTGCCCTCCTGGGGTCCAGCCAGGCTTGGCCCAGGAAGGCAGAACAAAGGACTTCCTCAGAGAGAGGGTGTTACACCCTCTCCCTTTGGAAAAAGGTGTCAGGGTTGGGGAGGAGTAGCCTCCCCCAGCCTCTGGAAATGCTTTGATGGGCACAGATGGTGCCCATCTCTGCATAAGCCAGTCTACACCGGTTCAGGGATCCCCCAGCCCTGCTCTGGCACGAAACTGGACAAAGGAAAGGGGAGTGACCACTCCCCTGACCTGCACCTCCCAGGGGAGGTGCCCAGAGCTCCTCCAGTGTGCTCCAGACCTCTGCCATCTTGGAAACAGAGGTGCTGCTGGCACACTGGACTGCTCTGAGTGGCCAGTGCCAGCAGGTGATGATAGAGACTCCTTCTGATAGGCTCTTACCTGTGTTGCTAGCCTATCCTCCTTCCTAGGTAGCCAAACCTCCTTTTCTGGCTATTTAGGGTCTCTGCTTTGGGGAATTATTTAGATAACGAATGAAAGTGCTCATCAGAGTTCCTCTGCATCTCTCGCTTCACCTTCTGCCAAAGGATCAACCACTGACTGCTCAGGACGCCTGCAAAACCGCAACAAAGTAGCAAAGACGACTACTGCAACCTTGTATCACTGATCCTGCCGCCTTCTCTACTGTTTTCCTGGTGGTGCATCCTCTGGGGGTAGCCTGCCTCCTTCTTGCACCAGGAGCTCTGAAGAAATCTCCTGTGGGTCGACGGAATCTTCCCCCTGCAACCGCAGGCAACAAAAGACTGCCTCACCGGTCCTCTGGGTCCCCTCTCAGCACAACGAGCATGGTCCCTGGAACTCAGCAACTCTGTCCAAGTGACTCCCACAGTCCAGTGACTCTTCAGTCCAAGTTTGGTGGAGGTAAGTCCTTGCCTCCCCACGCTAGACTGCATTGCTGGGTACCTCATGATTTGCAGCTGCTCTGGCTCCTGTGCACTCTTCCAGGATTTCCTTTGTGCACAGCCAAGCCTTGGTCCCCGACACTCTAACCTGCAGTGCACAACCTCCTGAGTTGTCCTCCGGCGTCGTGGGACTCCCTTTTGTGTCTTCAGGTGAGCTCTGGTTCACTCCTCTTCTAAGTGCCTGTTCCGGTACTTCTGCAGGTGCTGCCTGCTTCTGTGAGGGCTCCCTGACTTGCTGGGCGCCCTCTCTGTCTCCTCATCCAAGTGGCGACATCCTGGTCCCTCCTGGGCCACAGCAGTATCCAAAAACCCTAACTGCGACCCTTGCAGCTAGCAAGGCTTGTTTGTGGTCTTTCTGCGTGGGAACACCTCTGAAAGCTTCACCACGACGTGGGACATCCGTCCTCCAAAGGGGAAGTTTCTAGCCCTCTTCGTTCTTGCAGAATCCACAGCTTCTACCATCCGGTGGCAGCTTCTTTGCACCCTCAGGTGGCATTTCCTGGGCATGTGCCCAATCTCGACTTTGTCGCGACTCTTGGACTTGGTCCCCTTGTTCCACAGGTACTTTCATCCGGAAATCCACTTTGGTTGCATTGCTGGTGTTGGTATTCCTTGCAGAATTCCCCTATCACGACTTCTGTGCTCTCTGAGGAATATAGGTGCCCTTTACACCTACTTTTCAGGGTCTTGGGGTGGGCTATTTTTCTAACCCTCACTGTTTTCTTACAGTCCCAGCGACCCTCTACAAGCTCACATAGGTTTGGGGTCCATTCGTGGTTCGCATTCCACTTTTGGAGTATATGGTTTGTGTTGCCCCTATACCTATGTGCTCCTATTGCAATCTATTGTAACTTTACATTGCTTGCATTACTTCCTTTTGCTATTACTGCATATCTTTGGTATTGTGTACATATATATTGTGTATATTTGGCATCCTCATACTGAGGGTACTCACTGAGATACTTTTGGCATATTGTCATAAAAATAAAGTACCTTTATTTTTAGGATATCTGTGTATTGTGTTTTCTTATGATACACCAGTGGTATAGTAGGAGCTTTGCATGTTTCCTAGTTCAGCCTAAGCTGCTCTGCTATAGCTACCTTCTATCAGCCTAAGCTGCTAGAAACACCTCTTCTACACTAATAAGGGATAACTGGACCTGGTACAGAGTGTAAGTACCCCTTGGTACCCACTACAAGCCAGGCCAGCCTCCTACAACCATGAGCCAGTCTAATGTGAGAGCTAAACGGCTCATTGAGGGCCTTGAAAACTCAGGTCCTAGGCAAAGCTTCACAGCATATATTCTCCAGTGTCTTTAAAAAAGTGGGAGGCGAATACCCCTTAGCAGATGCTGGTTTGTGAATAAACTGAGAATGGCAGGACTATTTAGTAAAAAGATGTTTTGTACTCAAAGTGAACACTTTCCTATTGAAAATCGGATCACCACGAACTAAGGAGCGGTGGTCAAGTTACCATACTGCCAGCTTAGGTACCTAAAAATATGAGCTCCAATCCTGTACCCACCACATCTTGGAGAAATCGATTGATCTCACTTACATTGCTCTGGAAAAATTGCCAGTGCAGAGAAATGACATAAATCATCGCATTGAAAATGAAAGTTTTCTGTTTCATGGGGCTTACATTAGCACTTGTCAGTACCGATTAAAGGTCAGTTGAAGCAGCAAAAGTGAGGTGAAAGACACAGAAATAGCTGAAGGGAGAGGAGAGTATATGGGCACAACCTAAATCATGTGATAGTGTGAGTCCTGTTGTGTAGCGTTCTTTTCAAACCTTTAGATGCAACAGAGTGCTCCCATCTCCACAGGACTAAATGAGTTACTGACCTGCCTATTCTTCCGATCGCTCTATAGAATAATTCGCCTCTGCCAGAATGTGAGTGTGCATTTCCAAATTAGTATTTGTGATGTGATGGCACAAGTGGTTATACAAGTGACTCGCAAACTGTAAACAAGATTCTGCTCGTCTGCATACCCCAATACCAACACACCCTTGCCATCAGAAATGTGGCTTGATATTATTCTGTAAAAACTGCATGAAGTGTCTAGATGTACACTGTGCACACACTGGGAAAACAGTTGTTGTCTGCTTGCTTATAACTTTTCATAAGATTACTGATAAAAGCATGTGGAACATTTTGAGAAGAGTTCCTGTTTGTTCTCTATCTTGTCCTGCACCAACAGCTTTGTTTTAAATGCCAGTGTTTATATAACACATACACAAAATATGGACTTGATTCAGAATTTGGTGGACAGGGTAACTGAGTACCATGCCTGTCAAACATTTGGTCTGCACACCCTATTTGGAGTCGGGAGGACCAACAGCTTCCCGTTGGGGGTGCCCCCCTGTTGGCTCTATTGGTTCAAAGCTTACCCTGATGGCCCGACTGAGTGCTGGGCGTTACGTAAGGGAATCACACTGCCTGCCCTATTTAGAGCTGATGGACTGATGTCCTTTACTTTTTCCAGGGAAATCCTGGTGGTGACGCACAAAACAATTAAAGATAATAATCTCTATCCCCAGTGAAAAAACTCCGTGAGTGTGGCAGTCATTATTATTATTTTTTTTTAAACTCCAACTTTGTGAGTTGTTTCTTGAAAAAGAAAAAGTTTGGTTTGCTGGGGGTGGTCAGACCAACTGTGGCCCTCCACCACACTTTAGGGAAGGTCAGTGGAGCGACTGTGATGATCAGAAATCACCACTCAGTCGGCAGTGATCTGTAAAACTGGTAGTCCACTGTCTGTCAGGGTAATTGACATGATGTCCTCTGCCATGACTGAGTACATACCACCAGACCCTGTATTAGACCATAACTTGCCTGCCAGCACTATGAACTGCACGTCTTACTGTCGCCCGGCTAGAGAGTATTCATTGCTATCGACCTTAGGAGAAAGAGCAAATGGATCAGCTCCACTGGGACTCAGATGTATGCCTTCTACATCTCTTTCTCTCTCTTGCTCTCTCAAACATACACACACAAACACACACCCTCAATCAGGAGCGGTCGCCAAACTCATTAAGCTTTTTCACTAGATTTCACACTGCCTTTTGGCTTTAGAGTTAAAATTCACATTCTTATTCGTTGATCGCTCCTTTAGCTCACTCTACCATAATTCCTTTTTTCTCTAGTTGAGATTTTTCTGTTTTTTTCCCTAATTCACTTGCTTCGTTTCTTTGCCTCCACATCTACTCTTTGGCTTCCATCAGTCTCCATTGCATCCTTTGTGTACGTTTTACTATTTATTCAGGTTTTTATCGCACCCTACTCCCGTTATCTTTCCAGTTCTTTTATCACTATTATCTCTCACAACCTAGGTAGTCTCTGTTTGTGTTTCTTCCCCTTCCTCATCTCACCTCTTTCCAAGTCCACTTTGCTTTATTGGTCCTTTCCAACCCAACGCCCATCTCTTCCATTGTGTTCTCTCTGTGTTCCACACATCAAATCTTTCAAACCACAGCTACATCTCCCTCTCCTAAGTTGTCTATCTTTACTGTCCTTATAGTTATTGTTTACCTTCGCTCTCTTCTTACCGTGCAATTCACGTGCTTGGCCAACTTGAGTAATTAGATATTTCCGAGCGATGGTCACTTGTAGGTGTTGCGGGAACTTTAAAATATTTAGTAGTTCTAAAGAGTTAGTTTGGATGTACTGTGAAGGTAATCTAATAAAGCACCTGCTGTCCACAGAGCCGACAAATTGCTCCATATCCCGTGTTCTCTTCAGCAAGCCTTTTTTTTTTGGGCAGTTTTACTTTGCATTCTGGAGTTGTAACCTCACCTTCCACTTACGAGTGTATGTTCCCTAGTCATAGCAATCAATCAGCAAGTTTGCTTTGCTAAAATCCAAACATGACACAATATATCAGAAATCAGTCTTATGGGTGGCAACTTTTATTGAATTCAAAAGACCTCTCCAGGTGGTGATGAGCTGGTACTTTTTACATTTGTCGCTTTAGATTAACCTTCACCCAAGCATTTGTTCATCAACCCACTCCCTAGCATTCATCCAGCCATCCATCCGTACCACTCCATATACCCAGCCATCCATCCACATCACTCCATATATCCACCCATCTACCGCTGTATGCTCTTGCGTGCATCAAAGCACTTATTCATGCATGTATACACCCACACAGCCATCAACCTGTCCTTGGATCCATCCAACATCTACCTGTCTCTGCTTTTGCCATATATTTGGCTTGACTATATCTTAATGTGTTTGTAAATATTCACTTCTGGCTTAATTAAGCCGGGCTAATTGGTTTTCCCAATGCTGATCTTATGTGCCCAATAATGTGCAGCAAATACCTAATTTCTAAGCACTCCCGATTTTGTTGGTGTGGGCGGTACAGAGACAGTAAGTGACATGTCCAAGATCACACAAAGAAGTCCAAATTAGAACCAAGCTGCCCTGTAGCAACAGCACACGACTTAGCCGTTAGATCAAATGTCTGACAAAGAACCTATAAGCAGGAATGGAGGTTTAAGTGACTATAATTACGGTTACTTTTACCCTTGCCCAATCTCAAACAAATATGAGGTTTCTACCTCACACCACAAAGTTGCAGTCTTTGCAAGCAGGAGCCATAAAGATGTACTTTACCTTTCTTGATTCGCAGCCCACAAACATTTTCTCATGTAATATGTCACAGTTTTAGCAGAAATATGAATTTATTTCATAAGAACTAATCGTGAACATTTACATTACTCTTTTAGGTAAATGAACTGGGGGCAGAATTTGTTTTGTTTAGGTTATACTTGTCTGCGCTTAATGTTTAATTTTCTCAAAAGTGTTGTTATATTCAGTTGGTCCTCTTTTTCCAAAATGTATTCATCAGCGAACGCTTCTGCATTTTATCGCCGACATGTATCATTTCTGATTTCCAACAGCTTGAAATAATGCTGGAGCCCAAGGTCTGGAGGGAGGCCGCTACGCAGGTGTTCTTCGCCCTGGGCCTTGGATTTGGTGGAGTCATCGCCTTCTCAAGCTACAACAAGAGAGACAATAACTGCCATTTCGATGCTGTCCTGGTGTCATTCATCAATTTTTTTACATCTGTTCTAGCAACACTGGTGGTGTTTGCTGTGCTGGGCTTCAAAGCTAATATCTTAAATGAGAACTGCATTACCCAGTATGAATCTACGTTTCCTTTTTTTATTACTTGCATTTCATTTCTCCCCAGAGTTCATGGGTAACTAATTATAAATTGCCTTTGTCTGGTTCTGTCTTATAGAAACTCACAGAAGATTGAAAGTCTTTTAACAGTTGGTAATATAAATCGGGATATAATTCCTCACCATATCAACTTCTCAAGAATTACTGCAGAGGACTACCACCTGGTCTATGACATCATTCAGAAGGTTAAAGAAGAAGAGTTTCCAGCGTTAGGACTTCAAGCCTGTCAGATCGAAGATGAACTCAACAAGGTAACAAACTCAATGTGAAGTTAGTCCCGATACTGCTGGGCCTGGTATTTACTGGCTACAATATTTCATGGGTGCAGTATTATTCCAGCATTCAGAGTTTCACACCTTGGAATGGTGGACAATACAGTAAAACCACGATTTCTAACCTGAGAAAACTCCAAATTATACTTGTTTCCATGCATTATTTGTGTGGAGAGAAATATTCAGAAGTGGCCTATTTACAGCTAAACTCAGAGGTCCGTCTTTACCTCTTTTGCATGCAGTGCAGCATCTAGATTCGCTGCACTGGACAAGGAGAAAATCACAGTGGAGAAGCTATATCTCCTAAGAATGTCCATTGGCCTGCTGCCGTTGTCATCCCCTCTGCTGGATTGCAAACACCCTGCATTGCACAGTGCATAAACGCGCACCATGCTGCAGAGATGAGTGTGCACTGTCTTGCTTGGAGATATACCCTTCCAGTACAAATTTCTGTGCACAGACAATCTCAGGTTGCCACGCACAGGACGTCTGTTAAGAACTTCGGGAATCATGCAATGCATTGTGTTTTTTAGGCACTGAAAACATAGCCACTTGTTTGAACCTCTTTCAAGTAGTTGTTACTTTCTGATGAAAAGTCCTGTCTGGCAAGCTTAGTAGATCGGGCTTTGTGTCAGTGCCTATGGGTGTTTGTGCTGACCTTTTCTGGTGCCCCCCTGTAAAACAAACTGGGGTACTGGTTGAAGGGGCTTAAACCCTTCTCAAGCAGCAACTACAATTCTTGCCAGGGTGAAGTCACAAGCAAACCCCAAATTAACCTGTGCTCAAACATCTGGTGGCTTGGCACAGACCTGTTGTAGTAGATCCTATTTAGTTTTAATGGGAATCAGGAGTTGATCTTAGCCTTCTGGCTTGCAGGCCTCTGCCCGTCACCTAGTGACTTTTAACCTACTTAGCTTGCTCTGTTTTAGCCTATTTATTTAATTATTTCTCTCAAAATGGCTGCTGTATTTATAGTTAGTGAAATGTTGTGTTTTTATGTTATCAGTGCCACTCTGTGAAGGCGTCACTATCAGTGTCAAAGTTAAGTGAGCTATGTAGGTATTCACATCATGTCCATTTCCCACTTACATGTGACAGGAACATAATGTACTTCTGAAGGGAATTGTTCATATAATTGCCGCCCCTAGCACGCCTCATTATCTATTGTTTGAGATCATACCTGTGCCAGGGGTCCTACAAGATATGTATAAATACATCTCACACAGACAAGGTTATCAGAGGGTTTCCTACCAGATGCTATCAATGCCATCTATGCTGCACATCGCCTTGATGCAGACCCAGCCTTAGTGTCACCACGGAGTCTGATTTAAAGACATCATTCCAAGGTAACAAGGGTTGGGGGTGCTTCTCATGGACACCGTACTGGCAGATTAGGTGTATCACACTTAGCTCCCTTTAGGTTAGGGATTAGGTTCTCCGTGCAAGGGTTTTAGGGCTAATTTATATTTCATGTTATAGAGAGATGAGGGGGGGCTTTGTATTCACAACTCTCGTCTTTACAGTTCTGCTTCTTGCTTTGTTCATTATTGTAATCATTGTAGTTCATGCATTTTACAGTAGATTGCAGTCTTGTTAATAAACCTATTGAAAACTTTACTGCATCTCCTTCATTGCCTGTGTATGACTGAGACTTATTGTTCTTGCGGGAAAAGGATACTCTCTGTTCCACCACGACTCCCCTGAGATGTCGCATTCTAGATTCAAGCGTAAAGGCAGACAGAAATCACCTTTTCACTGTTTGGGTTTTGCTTGTGAGCCAGGAGGGTTGGGTCAACAATTGGTACTTGTTGTAGGATTGGCCTAGTCTCCTACAAACAAAAGTGCTGTCATCCTTAAACCAGCAGTCTCCCCTATGAGCAAGAGTCCAACTACAACACTGTCAGGATAAATTAGTGGCAATGTGAAAAGTATTTGTGCAGCACTTTAAAGAGCAATAAAATGACAACAAAAAGGATCCCATTCCAATTTAGAACAATAGGGTTGATTTTAACAACAACAATTCCAAACATTAGAACTGGAGATATGCAATTCAGTAAAAATAGCAAAAAAACACAAAACACCAACTGTGGATATCTGATTGAGTTGGACCTGGACAAAGTCACAAGTTCAGGCCAACCACAATGGAGCTAGGGCTGGCTACAGGGATCCAGTTAGGCCCACTGAACAAGAGTACTTAATTCTGGTTCCGGCACTCTGTGAGGTCCTGCTATGAGGATGTGTCACACAACCAGGGTGATGCCTCAGTTCTGATGAGCTGTGAAGCTGTGATGCAAGGTCCTGCTTCGTCATTGAGGATCCTATTGATAAGGGCTTTCTTGCGAATTCCTGTGTTAAGGATGCGTTGTGCAGTGCATCGGTTCCGAAGCATTGTGAGGCTGTGATGCAAGAACCTGCATCAGCGCTGAGGCTGCTGTTGATGAACTCCTTGAGATGTGAAGACCTGCGTCAGTGAAGCTTCACATAACGGTGGTTCCAATGCAGGCTCTGTTGTCAATGTGGAGTCCTTGCACTGGGAGGATCTTTGCAACTAAGCGATGCACTGGTTCTGCTCAGGATTATGCTGCTCAGCAGAGGAGTTGAATCAGCCCTGGTAGATCCACAGATGGCCTGCCAGAGCACCTTCGGACGAACACCCAAGAGTCCAGGACTGTGGTGACACCACTTGGGAGGGTAGAACTCAGAGCTGCAGAGTGCAGGTGTTGGTTCCAAGAGACTAGCCCTTGGAGTAACTCTGGTGGTTCTGGGTTTGTGTTTCAGGGCCAGGCCTTCTCACCCGGGCAAGAGGGCAGCAGGTCAGCACAGCAGGCAGCAGCCTAGAAGAGTGACAGTCCTTTCAGTAACACAACAGTCTCTTCCTCGCAGAGCATTCACAGGTCCAGAAGAGTACTGAGTTGGAGGTGTCAGAGGTCCAGTACTTATATCCAATTGGGCCTTTGAAATCAGGGAAACTTCAAAGATAAGCCTTTGATGTGCACAGAGATCATTCCCTTCCTGCCCAGGCTTCAAACTAATTACAGGTAATATGAAGTCCTTTATGTGAAGACAGGATACAGCCTATTCAAGTGCAAGTAGAGCTGTGCACAGCTCCTGCTTCCCATCCTGCCATAGATGGTTCATCCAGGAACACCTAAGCTCACTGTTGTGTGTTGCTAGCAAGGAGGAATACACAAAGCCAAACTGTCAACTGTACCCAGCCATGTGACCCAGAGACAAGGTACCAAATGGCTAAGGCAGGAGAATGGCAACATTCTAAAAGTGGCATTTTCAAAATTGTGTTTTAAAATTCCATTTCACCATAATGTAGGATTTTTCATTACAATTCCAAAGGTATAAAACTTGAACTGTTTACCTGTTACCATATGGATGTTACAGCATATTGGCTGTAATAAGGTAACTCCAATATTATTCTTGGGGAAAGGCAGGCCTTGCAATAGTGAAAAATGAACCTAAGAGATTTTCACTACTAGGACATGTAAAACTTAAAAATACACGTCCAATTTTTTAAACACACTGCACCCCGCACTCTGCGCTGTCAAGGGTCTACCCTAGGGTTGATTTATATGTATTGAAAAGGAAAGTTTGGGCTTGGCAAAAGGTTTATTTTACCAGGTCAGTATGACAGTTCAAAACTGTACATGCAGGCAGCAGTGGCAGGCGAGAGACATGGTTAAAAGGTTACCTAGTTTGGTGGCACGGTAAGTGCTGCAGGCCCAATTGTAGCATTTACTTTACAGGCCCTGGGTACATGTACTACTATACTAGGGACTTATAAGTAAATTAAATTGGGGATAAGCCAATGTTACCATGTTTTAAGAACTTAGCACATGCACCTTAGCACTGGTTACAAGTTGTAAAGTGCTAAGAGCCCTCGGGCCAGCAAAAATTAGATCAGCAAAAAATGGAGGAGGAAGGCATAAAGTTTGGGAGAAGACCACCCTAAGACATAGGCCTTTTGTTGCTTCGGACCTTCTGAGAGATTTCTTTTTTTTTCCACTTCTCCATGGACCTCTTTCCACTAGGAATCAAATAAAAAAACTACAACCCATCAAACAACCTGTTTTGCCTGTCTCTAACAAACATTGCCTCTCAGCATGGTGCTGGAAAGCTAGGATTCTTTATGGTTTCTGCAACCTGGCATCTGGGCACTCTGATAAAAGATGAACAATGGGCTAAGCCGATATTTAGCAATGGGATCATGATGCAGTTTGAATATTTTGCATACCCTGCCCCTTTTGTGCATGAAGAGGCCATGTGCTTGTGTATCGATCAAGAGACTGTTGTAAATATACCACTAATGGTGCATGAACTGTACAGATAGGACCTCTTTAGTGGGCAAGAGAGGAAGAGTGTGATTAATACACATTAATACACACAGATGGTGGCCTCATTCTTCAGCACATGTCTGGAGAACACTAGTTACATGATTATAATTTGACTTTACAGACCATGAAAACTGGAAGATGGCAAAGCTAAGATAATATTTAGCGTGATTAAAAACTGCTTGTTGGAATGCGTCTATCAAAATAGTTCAGATTCTTCCCATACGGGTAAAATCAGTATCTCCTAATTTTATGCCTGCCTCATTATTGGTAGATTGGATTGTGCAGCAAGGTAGACTGCTAGGAAAATATGAATGCCATGTTTGTTTGCAACAAAAACTAAGGAAACGGCCTTAACAACGCGGGCCAGGTCATGTGTGCTGTTTCAACGCAAGCGTAACAACGCTTGTCTGAACCACGACTCTCCGGATCTCTGCCTTAACCACGCATGTGCCTAAACCACACATATGCATGGTTAAGGCAGAGAGCGATCTGTGGTCTAGATGTGTGGATGGGCAGAGAAAAACAGAAAAAGAAGGGTCGAGAGAGGTAAGTGGGGCTGGGGCCCGGTTTTGGGGGGTTTACGTTTTTAGGGGAGGGGTGGTTTTAGGGCTCATTCGGGGTAGTTGTTTTTTTTTTACAAGAGGCAGGGTTTTAGGATTCCGGGTGGGTAGGTCAGGGTAGTTTTTTTGACAAGGTGCAGTGTTTTAGGGTTCAGGGTGGGAGGGTTGGGGTAGTTTTAAGGGGAAAAGGGCAGTTTTCAGGGCTGGAGGGTCAGTTTTATGGCTGATGGCAGGGGGCATGGGGTCAGGGTGTTTTTTAGCAAGGGGCCAGAGAGTGTAGAGAGGAACAGGAAGGCTGGGGCCAGTTTGGGGGGGTAGTTTTTAGGGGTGGGGCGGCTTTAGGGCTCAGGGCAGGAGTGGGGTTGAGTAGTTTTTTGACAAATGCAGGGTTTCAGGGCTTAGGGTGGGCAGTCAGGGTAGTTTTACGGGATGGGGATGGGTTTTAGGGCTCAGGGCGGCGGGGAAGAGGCATTTTCAGGGGTGAGTGCCCGCTCAGGTTG
Source organism: Pleurodeles waltl (assembly GCF_031143425.1). Taxonomy (NCBI): domain Eukaryota; kingdom Metazoa; phylum Chordata; class Amphibia; order Caudata; family Salamandridae; genus Pleurodeles; species Pleurodeles waltl. The sequence continues at coordinate 465,474,795 of NC_090442.1, forward strand.
CGGCAGTGAATACTCCCTCTGGGAGTCATCGAAAAGGGCTCCAATCGGCTTAAACAAATAATTCAAAGCGCTCCTCACGATATGCTCCAACACAGTAGCATTCTAATCTAATGTTGTTCTCACACTCGCAGCAATAAGATGGCAAGGGAACAGGGGTCTCAGCACCCAGCCCCTGGAGACGGTTAAAGGGAGCACAGGGCAGTAGGGCCAAACAACAGGCAGCGCAAGGGGTTGCAATCAGTGCCAGGTCCTCTTAGTGGCCCAGCAGGTCACAGGTCATCACAACAGCAGCAGTCCAAGGTGGTTCCTGGTGAGTCCCTCCAGCAGCATTCTATATCTAGTTCAGTTTTTCAAGAATGTTTCTCCTAACATGGGGGAAACACCCTGCACTTAAGCTTTCACAAAAAGGGGGAGAAGAGGTTCCAACTAGCTCCAACTGGTTTTAGGAGTGTGCCCTCTCTCCTTCAGCACAGGCTACAGACATCAGTGGTGGGTAAATGAGCCCTTTGTATGAGGCCAGGGCAGTGCCTTTACAAATGCAGGTGTGCCCCGCATCTCCTTCTCTCAGCCCAGGAAGACCATTCAATGTGCAGATGCACCTCTGTGACACCTCCTCCCTTCCTGTGTACAGGCTGTCTGAAAAGTATGCACAAAGCCCAGCTGTCACTCTGCCCCAGATGTGGATTGGAGTCAAGCTGGAAAACACCAGAGTCATAAGCACAGAGAAATACCCACTTTATAGAACTGGCTTTTCTACAATGGTAATAAAAAATCCACCTACACCAGTAAACAGTGTTTCTCATACCATTACAGCCATACCGAACATGCCTACGCTACCCTTCATAGATTAGACCAGTGGTTCCCAACCTTTTGATTTCTGTGGACCCCCACTTTAACATTAATGGAACCCAGGGACCCCCACTGAATCATCATTGGAATCCGGGTACCCCCGCCTGAGTCATTACTGGAAGCTGGGGACCTAATTTGTCAGTATTTGTTAATATTTTTTAATTTTCTAAGCTCTCGCGGACCTCCTGAGAAGACTTTGCGGACCCTCAGGGGTCCCCGGACCAGAGGTTCGGAACCACTGGATTAGACAATACCCCCTAGGCATAAGGCAGGGCATTTCCAATGCAATCCTATGAGCAAGGCGGCACACACAGCAGTGAGAAATGAAATAGGCTGTTTGCCACTAGCAGGACAGGCCACATAACCAGGCATATGTCCTGCCTCCTACATACATAGCACCCTGCCAATAGGGCTAGCTATGGCCTACTTGAGTAGTGACATTTATGTATTAAAAGGGGAGAAATTTAGATGCCAGGTCCCTGTGGAAGTTAACTGCGCACGCAGGCCCTGTATTAACAGGCTTGAGATAGGTTTGAAAGGGTACTTTTGTGGGTGGCACAAGCTGCATCGCAGGCCCACTAGTAGAATTACATTTACAGGCCCTGGGTATAGAGATACCACTGTACAAGGGACTTACAGGTAAATTAAAGGTGCCAATTAGGTGTAGGCCAATAATAACAACTGTAGAAGGGCGAGCACCTGCACTTTAGTACTGATCAGCAGTGATAAAGTACTCAGAGTCCTAGAGCCAACAACAAGAGGTCAGAAAAATTAGGAGGTGGAATGCAAAAGGTTTGGGGATGACCCTGCAAAAAGGGTGAGGTCCAACACACTATTTGGGTTTGTTATTTCCTTTTTGGAGTTATGGTGTCTGCATAATTATTTGAATTGGAATTTATGCATTTTATCTTTATCCTCTTGTGCAAATTATGAAAAATCTGCAATAAAGACAATTTAAACAAGCATTTGCAATGCAACGGGTCTCACGTTTGCTTATGTTAGAGCTGATAGCGTTGTAAACTCCTAACCCGACTTTTCACCTATCGGCAAAAGTGCATTTATGTATGTAACCCAAAAAAGTGCAATTAACTATGTAAAGCGCTCAACTTCTGCCAAGCGAAATCGCGCTAGTAAATTAGAGAAAAAGTAGTCCACGAGCCGGACAGAGAACAGCGAGCCTCGCATGTTTTCTGTACTTGGTCGATGCGCTCGAAGAGGGCTAGCCACCGGAAAAGTATGACGTATGCATGCCTTCGACTAATGAAAGCAAGCAGATTTTATTAGGCAAGCCCACGAACCAATGAAAAACACTGACGTGACGTCGACAGGGCTCCGAGCCCTTTTCTAAACCCTAAAGCGTCTCGCTTCGATATGCATGCACGAGCGCATGCAACGCAGGCTCGACCCTAAAAAAGGAGGGGACACATTGGTATTTAAGAAGAGAGTGGACTATTACTACATCAGAATGTAGTGTTCGTTAAAAAGGTGTATCTTCAGTTTTTCTTAAATTGAAGCCAGGTTTAGCAGGCCCAACTGATACAGGGATGTTATCCCAGCTCTTTAGCGTATCGATGGAAAGGGCCTGTTGCTTTTTTAAATTATTTTTCTGCACTTCTCTGTTATTCTGGTTCTGTCATGGCTGCAGGAGGGGTGAGAACCACTGAAGTTGGTTGGCTCATCACTTAAATAGGAGACAGTACAGTCCATGATGGCTTTGTAGCTGGTCTGAAGATGCTGCGGGCTGGCAGGGAGAGACAGTGGAGTTCTCTCAAGCTGGGAGTGATGTGGTGTCATATCCCTTCAGGCCACTGATGTGGCATGCTATGGTGGGTAAGATGCCCCTTAAGGGGACTAGTGAGAACTCTGGCAAGCTCTAGTACAGAAATTACCACCATCCAGCTGTAGGAGTTCCAGGATGTGAAAAGGGGTTTGCACCTTGGAGGAATGGTAGAAACAGCTTATGCCGGATGGCCTTGGTTGTCTTGGAGATATGTTCTTGAAGGGTGAGGGCAGTCTGAATGACTTGTCATTTGGTGAAATATGGGGTGCAAATCTGTCCAGGTTCTTGTTGTTGAGACAGCTTTGGACTAGTTATTGCTTGTTGTTCCTTGTCATTAACAGGATTTCAGTCTTTGTGAGATTAAGTTTCAGTTGCAGGACATTCAAGTCTCGATAAGGTTCTGGAGGTAATTGTGGTGTTGGATTCCGAAGCAGCAAAGTCTTTCAAATATTGTTGTCTTCAGTGTGTTAGAGAATTATGATGCTTTTGTTGGTGAGTACGATAAAAAGTAGTAACTTTAAGGGTTTTGAAGATTTTGGTGAGGTCTGCAAATACAGGAGTTTGAAGGATGACACTTGTGGGATGTGGTGCAAGGGTTAGGAGGTCCAGAGAAGAAGTGGGTTTGGTGTTTTTGACGTGCTTCTGATCATATGAAGAATAATTATGGCAAGACATGTGTCCTTGGAGTATGGGAAAGGAAGGCCAGGTAGGCAGTTCATACACTGCATAACTGTCTTGATTAGTATTTTGCATTTCTTTGTAGCTTCATTGATGATGCTGATGTCATACTTGACTTAAGTTTTCATGTTACACAGAGTAAATTCAGTAGAATGGGGTGATCAGAGTGGTGGGAGTCTGTTTTTCTTTAATTTCCTTTCATGTCTGTATATCAAGCTTCTGTTGCCAGTGGCGTCTTTGGGTGTTCAAGTGTCCACTTGTGTGTTTTACCTGGAGCATGGGTGTTCATATGATTTTGCAAAAATGTACTGAGGTTGTTTAGAAGGATGTTGATGTCAGACATGGAGGCAGCAGAGAAAAACTTAAATAGTCAATGCAGAATTCTTTGAAGGATCTGAAGGTCTGTTTTCTCTTCTGGATTGTCGCAGTGTGTTGGTTGGATACCAAGCAGGGTGATGGCAGGGTGGTTAGTCTAGTCCAGAAGCATAGGAGGTTTCTTTTGAATACTTGGTAATGATTAGAAGTGTGCAGGTTGGGTGAAATGCTGCACATCATTAAGGGTGTTGATGAGTTTCAGAAGGGTGTTTCTTGTTTTTCATATTTGAGCAGTCTATTAAATTCTCCGAGGATAAAGGTATGGCATGTTTGAAAGTTTGAACAAATAGAGACCACAGCATTCAAAAAGCGTATAGCTCAAATACAGTATGAGCAAATGTTCAAATATAGTAAAGCAGTAAGAGAATAATCCAAAGTCCTTCTTTGTGTTCCAGTAGGCCCTTTATTCGGATTGTTAATCGTGAATCCAAAGTGCAGTCAGAAACTGGTACAGCCAACACGTGTTTCGTCACACCTGTGACTTTATCAAAGCTAAAAAGGCCATGTGTGGAGCGCTAACTCCCAGGAGTACATCAAAGAGGTAATTGGGTAAGACTGGAAAACTGTGTCAGACGGTGTCTGGTACGACGTCCGTATCTGTGGAGAAGTCAGTATGTTATATGGCTTAGTAACCGTAGTGGTAAGCACAGGTAGTAATCTGTGTGAAAACCAAAGTTTCCAAAAAAAGGGATATCGCGTATTTCACTGACGGACAGACCCATTTACAACCTAACAAACTTACCAGGATCCGTGCCACCCTTTTTTGGAAACTTTGGTTTTCACACAGCTACTACCTGTGCTTACCACTATGGTTACTAAGCCATTTAACATACGGACTTCCCCACAGATACGGACGTCATACCAGACACCATCTGACACAGTTTTCCAGTCTTACCCAATTACCTCTTTAACGTACTCATGGGAGTTAGCACTCCACAAACGCCTTTTTAGCTTTGATAAAGTCACAGGTGTGACGAAACACGTGTTGGCTGTACCAGTTTCTGACTGTACTTTGGATTCACGATTAACAATCCGAATAAAGGACCTACTGGAACACAAAGAAGGACTTTGGATTATTCTCTTACTGCTTTACTACATTTGAACATTTGCTCATACTGTATTTGAGCTATACGCTATTTGAGTGCTGTGGTCTCTATTTGTTCATTTCATGTTGTGGATTTCATGCACTTTACAGTGCCTGTTTGGTAGTCAGGCACTTGGCCACGCGCACCGATCATTGCTTCTTTTTATACATCCCACCACTCTGGACACCACTGGATGTGCGATCTGTACCATTTACTACCTTCCTATGTTTGAAAGTTTACTGGGGAGAAGGATTGAATTCTTAGAGTTTGCTTGAAGAGTATAATGCTTGCTTATCCTGTACTAAGCACAAATGGACTCTGTGTACCAAGCATAAATGTCGATTTTTAATTTCACCCTAACCCATTCATGTGTAATAAAGGGTAGAAAAGGTGAGGTTGACTGAAAAATTTAGAATTTGCATGCGATACGTGTTGCACAAAGGTAGTGCATGTGCATAGTATTCAGTATGATTGTCACAATGATTAGCATGTTTGTTGTTCATGTGTACTAGACATCAGGTAGTGGCAAATTTACTGGATTTCCTATAGATAACAGGGGTAAGGACAGAGGGTATGGTCTGGACATTTAGATCTGTCTTGTATTGTTGACCTGTTAAGGCAGGGGCAGTGTTTCCCAGATCTACTGGGAGCTACAAAGTAACTTTTTGTCACCCGGAGTCAGAATACAAAAGACAGACTAACAACCATGGCATAAGAGAATCCCTACATATTGTCTAGAGTCTTTAATAATTAGTGTAAGACACCCTCAAAAGCTATGCTAATCATGAAGTATGTAGACCGTATTCTTATAGTTTACTCATATGAGAGCACTTTTGGGTGGTGTGAAAGGATAAACGCACACAAACTGTGCCTTATAATGTTTGTAATGTAGGGCTGTATGTAATTATGGTATCATTTAGTGGTCATTAGTGTTCAAAACATGATGTCATCAATATTATCATTGGAGTTGTCATTAGTGAGATCATGTGTAAGGTCATGAGTGGTGCATGACAGGGGTGTAAGTTATGAATCACCAAACTAACCATAGCTGAGAAATTTCAGTCAGTATTATGTTTTGATTACTAAACATAATATCACTTTAAATGAGCGTGCACCCTGAATACCTGTGGAACACAATATTAAGTGCAAAATTTCAAAAGAAATATTGACAATTAAATAAGTCTGGATTTCTACACGTAATTCCACATGTATTTACCTGGGCTGTACATGTATCTGTTGATGTGGAGTTTGGAATACAAAATCTATACTTCCCTATATGCACTTACATTTCGATATTTTGTCCCTTGATAATCTGCCCTCCATATTCTATTACCACAATACTCTGGGGGTTGATCTTCACCAATTTTTTTAATGTGCTTTTCATATAACATTTCTAAGATTTATTTAGCAAACAAATGTTATTTTTTTTTCTCAGTAAAGGTAGAAGCTACTTCAGGTTAGCAACGTTTTATAAGTAACTGTTTTAATGATCTATTGCATCACACCCACCTATGCAAGATGTTTACCCAGGTGCAGCAGCATCTGGCTATATGTGGCCAAGCCTTGCGGCCAGCCCTTACACCACCAAATCAGATGTACACGGTCTTCTCCCATGTATAGAGACCTCTGGGCACAAACCCTTGCAAATGGTCTGATCCTGCACCCACTCTTACCATATGTAAACCAACTTCACCCATCCTTCAGCCATCTGCAGTGTTTGCACCTGACCTGATCTGGGTCAAATCTATAACAAATTGGCCAGGCAGATTGCCCATAAGTGGTGTTTGTACACATAAGAACAGGGCAGCATGTGCTATTAGTATGTTATCCACATGCTGGGGTGCGCAGAGAGTAACTGGGCGCCAGTTGTGTAATTGGCAAATACCAAACACCCTTTAATCAGTTTATTAGATTGTGCAGTTTCCATATAGAGGTCAGACAATTTGTGGGCCTACTGTGATCATGGCCACCGTGTTTGGTTAATAGAAAATGTTGTGATATACACAACTGTACTGTCACATGCTTTTTATGCCTCTTAGGTCAGGGTTTCTATTTCTACATTGTGGATGAAAAGCAGTGATTTCTCAGGTACATCATGTTCTAAATAATTATTGTTTTTGGAGATCTCATGAAGATCTTAGATACTGATTTTTCAATTACTACGAATAGCCAGTGAAGAAATGTACATAATGTGCCTTTTGGAGAGGGCCCTTCTTAGGAGAGTTCCCTGATTTGTTTTGCTTTTTCCTCCTGGCCTTTTGCTGACTCTCTTTTGTGGCCATAGGACTCTGGGCACTTCCCCCCTGTACTACAAGGGGAAAGTTCACAGGCCCAGCCTACACATGGTAAGTACTTATGTGCTTGGTGCAGGTGTTGTACCCTGGAGTGCCCTGTAAAAAGGTACACCACATACCCAGGGGAGGCACAGCCCTGGCATCTAATGGGACATTGCACTGTGTGCGACCCACTAGAACAGTCTGTGAAGCATGTATCCAACCTGCCAATGCAGGCCTGTGGAGGGGCATTTGCGCTTGGACTTAAGTTGGTACCACTAACATCATAGACAATCCTGAGGGGACCTTCCACCACCCCTACACACCCTGAAGTGTGGGGCAGGTGGTAGATGGAAGGCTGGGCAGGTACACATTGGGTCCCATGTCCGGTAGGGAAGAACCCCCATGTGGGATCCATAGGTAAGGGGGTCAGCTCTTCCCATAGGTTTTTGCTAATTCCCTATCCAGTGGCCTTAGGGCACTGGGCCCTTCACCATTGTCAATACAGTGTAGAAGTGAGCGTGTCTTACTACATATAAGAGGAAGTGGCACTGGCCAGCGTGTGTGTGCATGCCCACTGGTGCACCAACATGTGCTGAGCCTGTCATAGCATGCCAGTGTGCGCACTTGCCCCTAGGACGTGTTTGAATATGTATCCAGACTGTAATTGCAGTCCCGGGTGTGTGCTTTAGCACCAATGATGCTTCAAACTTGTATCCAGCCTGTGATAGCAGGCCTGTGTGTGCGCACTAGCACCTATGAGGTTTTTAAATATGTATCCAGCTTTTCGTAGCAGTCCTAGGTGTACGCGCTAGCACCCACTGTGTTTTAAACATGTATACTGCTTCTCTTAGCAGGCCTGTGTGCACACTTGCACCTGTGGTGCTTTTAAGCACATGATGTGTCCAGCCTGCCAATGCAGGCTTGCATGTGCGCAAAGGCACGTATGCCAACAGTGGAGAATACCCAAGTGTGCTTTCACTGCCCATAGATTAACATGGGGGAAGTGTTACAGATGCTCATAGCTGCAACAGTGGATTGCAGCAGGGCAGCCTTATATTATTTTCTATCATTGGATTCATCCTGAAAAAACCCTTTCTCTGATAAAGGTGGTTTTGTAAATATTCAAAGAGAAATGCCACTTCTAGAAAGTGGACAATATCTCCCTGAAAATGCTTTATCTTCTTTTTAATTTAACTCGAGTCAACACTAGAGCATGGAGGAGCACATCTGTGCATTCCCCAGCAACAGCTATAAAACCTGGCCACACAACTGGAAACAAGACCTCTGCCATTCTTGGGCCTGCTGGATAGAATAGAGAGAGAGGTTTTGACACTTGGCCTCTCGGAGCTAGATCATGGCTCCACTAAAGATTAAGATCTGCATTGCTCAGCCCCAGACAGGACTGAAATTTAGGGGGGACATATGTGGTTCAAAGGGAAATCCTCTGAACCTTCCCCAACTTCAAAGGCACACTACAGTATAACTACTGGTGCCATGCTGCAGCAAAGTAGAGATACAGTGTAGGAATGTGAAACGGAGACCCTGGACCATGTAGTGCACACTGCCAAGAGAATGTGTTGTGCACAAAGAGTAATTGCTGCCCTAGGAAGGGACCACATACCCTTCCTGTATTGTGGCTGGTCTGGGCAAACTAGTTTTTGCCGTGTGGCACTCTGAAGTGTGGTCTCCAGGGCTTGTTGGCTTGCCCCCTCTTCTCTTGTGGAGGTCTCAGGAACATCAAAGACCTCTTGCGAAATACCTACAGCTTCTAGCTGTGTCATTTGGAGAATGGTGCCTTCTTAAGTGCCTACATTGTCTGCTGGACCTCACCTAGTAGCAGCGGTGTGAGCATGGAACTAATTATTGTGTCTGGTGACTGGATTTGCATGGTGCGGAGCCTTCAAAGTACTGCCCACATTCAAGGAGTGTGGCCCTTCATTGTGGGGCCTCGACACACATAAGCATCTGGTTGATAGTGAGTGGATTCATCAGTTATGGGACCCCACATGTCCTGTTTTTGTTGAGTGTGCCGCATTTCTCTCGTACGACACCCGACTGCATGCTCTTTGTGTGCAGTGTCCGATTCACTGGTTTGCGACCCTCGGAAGTGGTATGTAACCAGAGTGGTGTTGCATTCTACCTTGTCCAGCACTGCTGCTTCTCTGTGTGTGTGACCGAATTTGTCTGGTGTGAATCAAGTCATTGTGCATCAGATATTGTGCCTCATTCTAAGGAGATACAGGACTGGAACTCTTGGTGTGTGCCCAGAATTGTCTACTGTGACTCAAGTCATTGTGCACCAAACATTGTGCCTCATTCCAAGGAGGTACAGCATTGGAACTCTTCGTGTGCATTCCGAATTGTCTGGTGTGACCCAAGCCATCGCGCAACGGATGATATGCCTCATTCCCGAGAGGTACGCAATTGGTAATTTTCCAAAGGTGTTTGGAATTATCTGGTGGAACTCAGGTTATCATGTACCAGATGATATGCCTCATTCCAGGGAGGTACGCAATTGGTAACTTTCCATGGGTGATCTTAATTGTCTGATGCGACTCAAGTAATTGCGCACCACACGTTGCACCTCCTTCCAGGGAGGTGCAGATTTGGTAACTATTCATGTGCAACTGGGACTGTCCGGGGTGACTAAAGACATTGTGTCCCAGATGTTGTGCCCCCTACCAGGGAGGTGTGGAATTGGTAACTATTTGTGTATTGGAGCGCCTGGCTTGGCTTGGTGACATTGTGAGCAGCGTGTCTCCTATGGTGACCTTCCCCCATGCTTGGCAGACCAGGGCCCACCCCGGAAGTCACAGTGTGGAGACCCGTGAGTGAACTTCCTGAGTGGTGGCAAAACTTCCATTTGTCAACTGATGGCTGATCAGCAGTTATCTTATCCTCCCCCCATCCCACCTTTTCCCCAGAATCTTTGAGCAGCCTAGGATATTGGGAAAAGGGTGCTCTCATCTCTATCTTGTGGGGGCATGGTGGGAGCAGGAACTGGTTGGTGGGTGGAGAGAACCAGGAGGGTCTGTAGGCACAGGGACCACTACTCTGCCAGATATCAGTGCACGGCATTAAGTTGCTGGGAGCGAATGTGTGCAAGTGCGTGTTATACTAGCCTGCCTCACATCCGTGGCACTGCGTAGTGGTGTGGGGTGAGTTTGTGGGAGTGATTGCCTGTGAGTGACAGCACCGCACAATGGTGTTGCCGTACATGTTGATTCTTTGCCAGAGGATTATCATGGTTTACATTGGGTTTTACCTGTGTGGCCTAGGCTGCTGAGCTATTTAAAAGTATGTACATATCGCTGTTATCATAGTGAACTGGGCCGCATCCTATAGATGTGTGATATTGAATTGGGTTAATTGATAGGGTGGATCTCATGCTGACAACGTTTTGGCACCGCATGAGGTTGCTGGGAGGGAAAGTATTACTTTTCTCCAGGGTACATACTGCTAAGGTTGTTTTAACACAATTGGACCTAATACTGCTAGTGATATTTCTAAATGTGTTTAATGCCTATATTTACATGATGTTCATGTTTTGTCAACTAATGTGCCTGTTGAATACAAACATTATTTACATAGTGTTAGAAATGGGGTCTTTGGTTGGCAGTCAGGTTACCCCCTGTCCAAGCAAGGACCCTCACTCTAGTCAGGGTAAATCACACACAATCCAAATTATCCTGTGCCCACCCTCTGGTAGCTTGGGACTGAGCAGTCAGGCTTAACTTAGAAGGCAATGTGTAAAGTATTTGTGCAATAAACCATACAATACCACCATATAACACCCCAAAAATACACCACACAATGTTTAGAAAAAAATGTAATATTTATCTGGGTAAATGCAGGACAAAACGATGAAAGATTAAATAAGCAAATGTAGAGATATCACTGAAACGGATATCAAATGTCTTTAAAGTTAAAGTATTACTGTAAAAGCAATAAAAAGTGTCTTAAGTTCTCCTAGAAACAACAAGTGTCTCTTGCAGGGCAAAGTACCTGGTTTGCTTTGAAAAATCTTCGCAAGGGACTGCAGAGGAGAAGGTGTGTGGAAAACGGTGAGTGTGCGTCGGTTTAGCCCCTTCGCACACAGACTTGCGTCGTTATTTTCCATGCGGGAAGACGTTGCATTGATTTCCGGCGTGCGGACTTGGATCCTCTTTGGGTTGTGGGGTTTTCAGGCACCCCGGGGGCGATGTGTGGAATCCTGGGCATGCGGAGCGAAGTCACAGGGGCTGCGTCGATTCCGGTAGGTGATGCAGGCAATTTTCTTCTGCACGGCAGGCGCTGCGGGGACTCCTCTCAGGAAGTCGGGCGTCATCATTCTGAGTCGGCTTGCATCGATCCAGTAGGGCCGTGCTTTGAAGTTCCGGTCGCATCACTGGCGCTACGTCGATCTTCTGTCGCGAAGTCGGCTGCGTCATTACGGACTCAGCGTGCGGTCAATTTTTCACCGCGAGCAGGCTGCGCATCGTTCTTGGCAGGTGGTGCGTAAACGTTTCGCCGCACAGGGATTTCAGCTGCAGGAGAGAAGTCTTTTCGGTCCTGCGATTTCAGGGAACAGGAGGCAACCTCTATCCAAACCCTTGGAGAGCACTTCTGCAGCAAAGCAAGAGAGCAGCAAGACAGCAGGGCAACAGTAAGGCACCAGTCCTCTTCAGAAAGCAGTCAGATGAGTCCTTTAGGCAACCAGACAGTTCTTCTTGTCAGGGTGCAGGTTCTAGTTCAGGTATCTTCTTCAGGAAGTGTCTGAGGTGGTAGAGCAGAGGCCCTGTTTAAATACCCAAATGTGCTTTTGAAGTGGGGGAGACTTCAAAGAGTGGCTTAGAAGTGCACCAGGTCCCCTTTCAGTTCAATCATGTCTGCCAGGGTCCCAGTAGGGGGTGTGGCAGTCGTTTGTGTGAGAGCAGGCCCTCCACCCTCCCAGCCGAGGAGGACCCATTCAAAATACAGATGTATGCAAGTGATTCTGAGTATCCTGTGTTTAGCGTGTGTCTGAGTGAATGCACAAGGAGCTGTCAACTAAACCCAGCCAGACGTGAATTGTAAGGCGCAGAAAGATTTAAGTGCAGAGAAATGCTCACTTTCTAAAAGTGGCATTTCTCAAATAGTAATATTAAATCTAACTTCACCAGTCAGCAGGATTTTGTATTACCATTCTGGCCATACTAAATATGACCTTCCCACTCCTTTCAGATCAGTAGCTACCACTCAAACAATGTATGAGGGCAGCCCCAATGTTTGCCTAAGAAGGGAGCAGGCCTCACAGTAGTGTAAAAACAAATTTAGGAGTTTTACACTACCAGGACATTTACCTACACAGCACCCTGCCCTAGGGGTTACCTAGGGCACACCTTAGGGGTGATGTGTATGTAGAAAAAGGGGAGTTTTAGGCTTGGCAAGTACTTTTAAATGCCAAGTCTGATTGGCAGTGAAACTGCAAACACAGGCCTTGCAATTGCAGGCCTGAGACAAGGTTAAGGGGCTACTGAAGTGGGTGGCGCAATCAGTGCTGTAGGCCTACTAGTACCTTTTAATGTACAGGTCCTGGGCACATACAGTGGACTCTACTAGGGACTTATAAGTAAATTAAATAGCCCAATTGTGTGTGAACCAATGTTACCATGTTCAAAGGGAGAGAGCATATGCACTTTAGCACTGTTTAGCAGTGGTAAAGGGTGCAGAGTCTAAAAACCAGCAAAAACAGTATCTCAAAAGTGGAGGGAGGCAGGCAAAAAGTTAGGGGTGACGACCCTAAGGCTGTCAAGTCTAACATGTCTCCCCCCCAGCTGAAAGTGGGGAGAGCTACCCAACCTCCTGGGAGCTCTCATCGCTAAGGCGGAAGTATATGGAGAGACCATCAGCGTTAGCGTTGTCAGTCAATCCCCGGGCGATTCTCCACCGTAAAGTCCATCCATGTAGGGAAATGGACCACCTCAAGAGTTTGGGATTCTCACCCCTCATCTGCATGAGCCATCTGAGGGGCCTGTGGTCTGTCTGAACCCTGAAGTGAGTCCCAAATAGGTATGGCCTCAGCTTCTTCAGTGCCAAGACCACAGCAAATGCTTCTCTTTCAATAGCACTCCGCCTCTGTTCCCGTGGTAGTAGTCTTCTGCTAATAAAGACTACTGGTTGGTCTAGGCCCATCTCATTTAGCTGTGCTAGGACCACACTGTGCCATGCTCTGAAGTGTCTGTCTGCATGATAAATTCCTTGGAGTAGTCAGGAGCCTTGAGCACGGGGGCCATGCACATGGCTTCCTTCAGGGAGTCAAAGGCTTTCTGACAAGCCTCTGTCCAATTCACCAACCTGGGTTGCATTTTGGATGTGAGTTCTGTCAAGGGTGTCACCATGGTTACATACTCCTTGACAAATCTGTGGTAATACCTGGTGAAGCCTAAGAAGGCTCTCACCTGTGTTTATGTTCTAGGTGGTTGATAGCTTCAATCTTGGCCTGGAGGGGCTGCACCTTGCCACCACCTACTAGGTGTCACAAGTACATCCCGGGGCCCTGCCCAATCTGGCACTTACTGGCCTTGATGGTCAGGCCTGCCTGTTGCAGAGCCTGAAGCACCTCCTTGAGGTGGAGCAGGTGTTCCTCCAAGGTGTCACTGTAGACGGCAATGTCGTACAAGTAGGCTGCGCAAAAGGCATCCTTTCCTGCTAGGACCCCATTAACCAACCGTTGGAAGGTAGCGGGGCATTTTTCAAACCAAAGGGCATCACCCGGAATTGGTAATGGCCCTCAGGTGTGGAAAATGCTGATTTCTCTTTAGCCCGCTCAGTCAAGGTGATCTGCCAGTACCCTGATGTGAGATCAAAAGTACTGAGGAATTTGGCAGCACCTAGTCTGTCTACGAGCTCATCAGCTCGGAGGATGGGGTGAGTGTCAGTCTGTGTGACTGAATTGAGACCCCAGTAGTCCATGCAGAACCAAAGTTCTGGCTTGGCACTGGGTGCAGCAGCCTTGGGTACCAGCACCACAGGGCTGGCCCAGGGACTACTGGACTTCTCAATAACCACTAGAGCCAACATCTTGAAGACTTCGGTGGTCATTACAACCCTGGCGGACGGTGTTAAAGCTGCAGAAATTCCGCAAACAGGCCGGCGGACAAAAAAAGGGAATTATGACCCTGGCGGAAACCGCCCACAAAGACAGCCACTTTAACACATCGCCCGCCACGACGGTACAGACAAACAGCGCAGCGGTTACCGCCAACAGACAGGCGGGAGACAATGTACCGCCCACAGTATCACAACAGGCCAATCCGCCACCTTTTCCGGGGCGGATTCACCGTGGATAAAAACACGGCGGAAACAGCTTTTGCAATGGGAAAACGCTCACCTGAACACATCCCACGAGGAAGGAGGCCACCATGAAGCCGGAATTACAAATACTCCCTGCCCTTGTCTTTCTGCTCCTCTACGACCAACAGCGACGTAGGCACAGAAGATACCGGTGAGTACTGCATCTACGACACGGGGTGGGGGGAGGCAAAAGTTAGGGGGACACCCACCAAACACCCCCACCCCCACCCTCGCATATCACAACATACACACCAATGCATTTACAAAAATCACATGAACAACCCACAATCCCCCCGGAAGAATGCAAAGACAAAGCGAATTTCGGTCAAACATTGTAATGTGCCAATATACATGTCATACAAAAAAATACTGATATATATCTCGAAATCTGTCATAATTATATATACAATACAAGAAGTAGTGCAGATATGTACACAACAATGTCCGTGCACCAACAGTCCAAAAATGCATGGGCGAGGCCCACAATAGATACCTGACCAAAATCCGAGAGAAGACTGCCGGGGCATCAGATGGAAACACTACAGGCACCTCAGGGGGAAGGGAAGGGGGGCACCTCAGCCAGATGAATGCAAAGCCAGATCCACGACGGGGCTCCATGCCCATTGATGTATCCTGGGGAGTGCAAAGCCACAGTCCCACAAGTCTCTACAGTGGGTGGGTTGCCAACTGTTACATCCTGGGGAGTGCAAAGCCACAGTCTCTCAAGTCTCTACAGTGGGTGGGTTGCCCACTGTTACATCCTGGGGAGTGCAAAGCCACAGTCTCACAAGTCTTTACAGTGGGTGGGTTGCCCACTAGACCATCCTGGGGAATGCAAAGCTACATTTTCGCAAGTATCTGCAGTTCTCTACTGGTACTGGGTGGGACTGGTGCCCAGACAGGATGAGTATCCCCATGAAAGTTCATGTCCTGTCACTGTCCCAGCTGCACATGGGATAAGGATGCCTGATGTGGCGGCCTATTCATACCCACACGGTATTTGCCTTGTTCAGCGGTCTTCACCATGGCGGTCTTTGCCCTGTTCAGCGGTGCTTAGCCATAGCAGTCTTTGCCCTGTTCAGCGGTGCTTAGCCATGGCAGTCTTTGCCCTGTTCAGCGGTCTTCACCATGGCAGTCTTTGCCCTGTTCAGCGGTCTTCACCATGGCGGTCTTTGCCCTGTTCAGCGGTCTTCACCATGGCAGTCTTTGCCCTGTTCAGCGGTGCTTAGCCATGGCAGTCTTTGCCCTGTTCAGCGGTCTTCACCATGGCGGTCTTTGCCCTGTTCAGCGGTCTTCACCATGGCAGTCTTTGCCCTGTTCAGCGGTCTTCACCATGGCGGTCTTTGCCCTGTTCAGCGGTGCTTAGCCATGGTAGTCTTTGCCCTGTTCAACGGTGCTTAGCCATGGTAGTCTTTGCCCTGTTCAGCGGTGCTTAGCCATGGCAGTCTTTGCCCTATTCAGCGGTCTTCACCATGGCGGTCTTTGCCCTGTTCACCGGTGCTTAGCCATGGCGGTCTTTGCCCTGTTCAGTGGTCTTCACCATGGCGGTCTTTGCCCTGTTCAGCGGTCTTCACCATGGCAGTCTTTGCCCTGTTCAGCGGTCTTCACCATGGCGGTCTTTGCCCTGTTCAGCGGTGCTTAGCCATGGTAGTCTTTGCCTTGTTCAACAGTGCTTAGCCATGGTAGTCTTTGCCCTGTTCAGCGGTGCTTAGCCATGGCAGTCTTTGCCCTGTTCAGCGTTCTTCACCATGGCGGTCTTTGTCCTGTTCAGCAGTGCTTAGCCATGGCAGTCTTTGCCCTGTTCAGCGGTGTTCACCATGGCGGTCTTTGCCCTGTTCGGCGGTCTTTACCATGGCAGTCTTTGCCCTGTTCAGCGGTCTTCACCATGGCAGTCTTTGCCCTGTTCAGCGGTGCTTAGCCATGGTAGTCTTTGTCCTGTTCTGCTGTGCTTAGCCATGGCAGTCTTTGCCCTGTTCAGCGGTCTTCACCATGGCGGTCTTTGCCCTGTTCAGCGGTCTTCACCATGACAGTCTTTGGCCTGTTTAGCGGTCTTCACCATGGCGGTCTTTGCCCTGTTCAGCGGTGCTTAGCCATGGTAGTCTTTGCCCTATTCAGCGGTGCTTAGCCATGGCAGTCTTTGCCCTGTTCAGCGGTCTTCACCATGGCGGTCTATGCCCTGTTCAGCGGTGCTCTGACATGACGGTTCGGATACTGACATTGGTGTGTGGCATGACGATCTCCACACTGGACATTGGTGTGTGCCATGACGATCTCCACACTGGACATTGGTGTGTGGCTTGACGTTCCATCCTTGTCCAGCGGGGCTGTGGGATCCTGGTCCCTCCTGGGCTGTGACTCCGGCGGTGGTCTCCTGAGCAGTAACGATACTTGGGCCCTCCTGGGCTGTTACTCTGGCAGTGGTCTCCTGACCAGTAACGATACTTGGGCCCTCCTGGGCTGTGACTCTGGCGGTGGTCTCCTGACCAGTAACGATACTTGGGCCCTCCTGGGCTGTGACTCTGGCGGTGGTCTCCTGACCAGTAACGATACTTGGGCCCTCCTGGGCTGCGACTCCGGCGGTGGTCTCCTGACCAGTAACGACAGTGCTGGCGGTTGTGTCTGGACCGCCGGAAATGATGGCGCACTTCTCCGCCGTGACACTCACAACAGGCTGGGCAGACTTCCTCGGGACCTTCCCCACATTCTTTGGAGTTACAGCTGACTTACCAATCGCCTTCGATCCCATTTCAGTTGTTGTCCCATCAGGAGTCTTGACACGGTCCCGTCGTCCACTCTCCAATTTCAGAGCCTTTACAGGGGGTGGGCTGCCAGTGCCTTGGCCCCGGGTCCTACTGCCTGCCCTGGTGGACAGTGCACTCCAAAAACCTGGAACACGCACCACTGGCACTGGAGGCTTTTTGGCTGAGGCGCTACGACGGGACTGATGAACTGTAGGGGGGAGGGTGGCGGCAAACAGGTCAATTTGACATAGGGACAGTTTCTGACGGACCAGGGGATGGGTAGCTGGAGGGGGTCTGGGAGTGGAGGTAGAGGAGGTGGTTGTAGGAGGTGTCACTTTAGGTGTTTTGGGTGCAGGTGCAGGTACTGGAGGCTGTCGTGAGGTGGATGGATGTTGGGTGAGTGATTGCCGGCATTTGGGTACTTTGGGAGGGGGCGTCACAGACACACTGGGAGAGGACACAGGGGACGTGTAAATGGCAGTGGAGGTGGTGAGTGCAGGTGAGCGGCTTGTGGTGCTGGGTGTCCTGGTGCGAGTCCTAGTGCCTGTAGATGTGGTGCATGCAGGTGTGTGTGTAGACGACACTGGGAGGGAGGAGGGAGAAGAGGAGGAGGGGGCACAGTGGAGACAGTGGATGTTGCTGTGTCTGTATGGGTGTGATGCTTGTGTGAGTGCCTGTGGTGTGTGTGGTGCCTATGTTTGCTTGAGCTACTTTTGGGTGTTGACTTGTGTGCCTGCTGGTCTGTAGGTGTGCTTGGGATGGGCTGGGGTACAGGGGATTGGGTCTGGGTGGAGGAAGTTGGAGGGGGGAGGCTGGACACAGGGACAATGGCTGCCATCAGTGCTGAGGCCAGAGATTGCAGGGTTCGCTGAAGGACAGCCTGACCAGAATGAATGCCTTCCAGGAATGCATTACCGTGTTGCAACTCTCGTTCTACACCCTGGATGGCATTCACAATGGTAGACTGCCCAACAGTGAGTGACCTGAGAAGGTCAATGGCCTCCTCTCTGAGGGCAGCTGGGGTGACTGGGGCAGGGCCTGAGGTGCCTGGGGCGAAGGTGATGCCCACCCTCCTGGGTGAGCGGGCACGGGGCGAACGCTGAGGGGATGCTGGGAGGGCGGGGCTGGTAGGGGGAGGTGGCGGCTGTACCTGTAGAAGTGGGGCCACCACAGGGGAGCTCCCATCGGCGGACGAGTCCGTGTCGCTGGTTGGTGATCCTGTGGCCGACGTGAAGCTCGCCCTCCGTCCCACTGGTGCATTCAGAGTCTGTGGTGCGGCCCTCCATGGCCATGTGGGATGCAGCTCCCTCGTGCTCCGGTGCCACTGTACCTCCGCCTGATGATGCTGATGTACAAAAGGACAGGGAGAGCAGGAAAAGGGGGGGAGACAGAAGAAAGAGAGTTTTAGTGCATGGCATACCGCTACCGTTAGCGGTCAAGACAGACGCAGCAGCCCCATGCATTACGCCATGCTCCTGCCCTCTGCACATGCAATTTCTGGGATATGGCCTACATGGCAATGGTAGAAATATGCGCAAATGGATAGCAAAGGGGCAACTATACATCAACTTGCCTCTGTTCTGAGCTGGGGTAGAGTCCCACATGGCCTACATTACGGAGGGGCCTTGCCTACCTAACTCGCCCTGGCCTAGGGACACCAACAGCCCACCTCCCCCACCCAGACACCTCCACTGCACGCAAAGTCCACAGAATGAGGTTGTACTCACCCCCTTGTGTCTGCTGTGATGTCCTTAAGCGCCCATCCAACTCCGGGTAGGCCACCGCCAGGATCCGGAACATCAGGGGGGTCATGGTGCGACGGGCACCCCTCCCACGTTGGGAGGCCATCCCCAGCTGAGCCTCCGCCGTCTTCTTGCTGCAGCGTCTCTGGTGGGCCCCCAGGGTCCGGACTTCCTTGGCGATGGCACACCAAATGTCCCTCTTGTGGTGGGCGCTGACCTACATGACATGCACAAGGAAAGAGGAACAGTCATTACATACAGCACCTTCGTTGTAATTGCCCTCCTCCCAACTCTATCCCTGTGGCCCATTCATCCCCATGCATGACTGTTCTATGTACTCTGCCCCATTCCCTCATCCACCCAGCCCTCTCCACCCAGGCCTAGCCCATACAACGTGCTCCCTGTGTACTAACCTGTTGGTCTGGGGGACCGTAGAGTAGCGTGTACTGGGGGAGGACCCCATCCACAATTTTCTCCAACTCCTGTGCAGTGAAGGCAGGGGCCCTTTCCCCAGATGCAGCAGCCATCGTCGCTTCCAGACCGAGGTCACAGCAGCACTAGCAGTGCAGGTCCTCTCCTGTCGAAGGTCAGGTATCTAGTGATTGAAGAGATAGAAAATGGTGGTGACGTCAGCGGCGGTGACGTCCGCGGCGGGGCGCATCATCACCGCCAGCGCACCTGTTCATTGGCTCCTGGGACCCATAGGGTCCAATGTTAACCAATGCAGCATTGCGCCGCGCTCTATGACCGCCTACCGCGACGGTGTCCAACGCCAGCGCAGTTACCCCACAATTCCATTGTCCCACTTTAGAGGTCAGGCAGCCGCCATTTCAGGGGCCCACATGGCTTCATTTACTACTGCGTCACACATACCAAGGCAAAACATTTCCCGGATAGGTTAATTGTCTGTTGTAGTCTTGTGTGTGACTGTGGGTACATACCTGGAGGTATGGTGACAGTTTCTTTGCTGTTGTCCTTCTTAGGCACCGTCAGTTGGGACATATTGGAAGATGGTGGAATCCGCCGGTGTACCGACCGCTGGTGGACCTGTTGACAATGGAAGAGAGACATTTGATCGTGACTTACCTGTTCGTGCCACAATCCAGGAACTATGTACCCAGTTGGAGCCAGACCTGATGTCACCAATCCGCCATCTGACTGGAATCCCCCCTGACGTTCAGGTGCTGTCAGTGCTCCATTTCTTTGCAAGTGGGTCATTTCAGACTACTGTGTCCATGGCATCAGGGATGTCCCATCCTATGTTTTCCAACGTGTTGTCCAGAGTGTTGTCTGCCCTGCTGAAACACGTAAGGAGATACATAATTTTCCCTGAGGTGGAGGATTTGCCTACAGTGAAAGGTGACTTCTATGCCCTTGGACATATCCCGAACGTCATAGGTGCCATTGATGGGACCAATGTAGCTCTGGTCCCCCCCGCAGGAGTGAACAGGTGTACAGGAATAGGAAGAGTTATCATTCGATGAATGTCCAAATGGTCTGTTTGGCAGACCAGTACATCTCACAGGTAAATGCTATGTTCCCTGGCTCAGTGCATGACGCCTACATCCTGCGGAATAGCAGCATCCCTGATATGATGGGTCAACTCCAGAGGCACCGTGTATGGCTACTGGGGGACTCTGGTTTCCCCAACCTGTCCTGGCTATTGACCCCAGTGAGGAATCCCAGGACCAGGGCAGAGGAACGGTACAATGAGGCCCATGGGCGGACTAGGAGGGTGATCGAACGCACCTTCGGCCTCCTGAAGGCGAGGTTCAGGTGCCTCCATATGACAGGTGGGTCCCTATTCTACTCACCGAAGAAGGTGTGCGACATCATCATCGCCTGCTCCATGCTCCATAATTTGGCAGTGCGACGCCAGGTGCCTTTTCTGCAGGAGGATGATCCAGATGACGGTATTGTAGCAGCGGTGGAGCCTGTGGACAGTGATGAGGATGAAGCTGATGAAGAAGAAAACAACAACAGGGAGTCAGTCATACAGCAATATTTCCAGTGAGACACAGGTGAGTACATTTTCAGGTTTAACATAACATTAACTTTCACACGTCTACCTCTATCCTGTACCTACATTTCACTCACTATTTGTTAACTGAGTTGTCCCCTTCCATTTCAGTTTCACAAATGTGGTAACCTATGTGTCAACAGCCTGCACCCTTGAAAGGCTTGTGATGTGTGACATTGGTATGTTGGACTTCCAATGGGTAACCATTTTTGACACTGTAATTGACTATACAAAGTTCAAAATCATTGACTGACTCCAGTTTTATTAGTGTTTCAAGGGTGTTTATTTAAGTGCATAACAATGAAGGGGGGTTTTGAAATGGGGATGGGTTATGGTGGAAGAATGTCCATGGCAGAGTCCAGTCCATTAGTCTCACAGGTACATTGCACATCTGGCCATTGGAAGTGGAGCTGGGGCAGTTCCGATTTGGACAGGGTAACAAAGTGGTACAGTGGGGGGACAATCAGGGTGGTCTTTTTTCCTGGCGGGGGTCGTGCCATCTTGCTCTGTCCTGTTCCTGGATCTCAGGGACCGCTTTCGTGGTGGTTGTCCGTCTGCAGGGGGTGTGGTGCTGGTGTGTTGGTCCTGTGGCGGGGTGTCCTGTCCACTAGCGCCAGGGGAGGTGGTGGGCATTTCATCGTCCTGGCTAGTGTCAGGGGCCCCTTGGAGTGCCACGGTGTCCCTCAAGGTCTTTTGAATGTCCGTCAGCACCCCTACAATGGTGCCGAGGGCGGAGCCGATGGTCCTGAGCTCCTCCCTGAACCCCAAATACTGCTCCTCCTGCAGACGCAGGGTCTCCTGCAAGTTGTCCAGGACCGTTGCCATCGTCTCCTGGGAGTGGTGGTATGCTCCAATGATGGAGGAGAGGGCCTTGTTGAGAGTAGGTTCCCTTGGCCTGTCCTCCCTCTGTCGCACAGCAGCCCTCCCAGTTCCCCTGTGTTCCTGTGCCTCCGTCCCCTGGACCGTGTGCCCACTACCACTGCCCCCAGGTCCCTGTTGTTGTTGGGGTGTTGGGTTAGCCTGGGTGCCCTGTAGTGGTGGACACACGGCTGATTGACCTGTCCTGGGTAGGGAGGTATGGGCCCGCTGGGTGGGTGCTGTCCTGGTGTTACCAGAGGGTGGAAGTTCGGTGTTGGGCTGTGGCTGGGCAAGGGGAACCGACTGTCCTGAGGCCCACGATGGTCCGGGCTGGTCATCAAGATCCAGTAGGGCAGAGCTGCTGTCGTCACTCTGGGCCTCTTCTGGGGGTGGAGTGGTGTTGTCTGGACCCTCTGGTGTGGTGACGTTCCTTCGGGTTCCTGCAGGGGTATAAGTACATGATTATTGCATGTGTGTGTTTCATGGTGTGCAATGGTTGGGTGTGCGTGTACACCAGTGCAGGCATTCCTGTGTGGGGGCTTCTGTGCTGATGGTTGGGGGGTGTTCTGGGTATGTGCAGTGGGCATGCTTTAGTGATTGGTATCCATGCTTAGTTGTGTCATGCAGGTCTTGGTGTTGGGATGGGTGGTTGGTGTTATGGGTACATTAGTGAGGAGTTAGGGTGATAGGGGAGGGTGTGAGGGTGGGGGTGTGTGATAGCATGCAGGTAAGGTGGGGGATATGATAGTTAAGATTTGACTTACCAGTGTCCGTTCCTCCAACGACTCCTGCGAGGCCCTCAGGATGCAAGATGGACAAGACTTGCTCCTCCCATGTTGTTCGTTGTGGGGGAGGAGGTGGGGGTCCGCCGCCAGTCCACTGAACCGCGATGTGGTGCCTGGATACCGTGGAATGCACCTTCCCCCGTAGGTCGTTCCACCTCTTCCTGATGTCCTCCCTATTTCTTGGATGCTGTCCCACAGCGTTGACCCTGTCGACTATTCTTTGCCATAGCTCCATCTTCCTGGCTATGGATGTGTGCTGTACCTGTGAGCCAAATAGCTGTGGCTCTACCTGTACGATTTCCTCCACCATGACCCTGAGCTCCTCTTCGGAAAAGCAGGGGTCTTTGGCGTGCCATGGGGTGGTGTGTGTGATGTGTGAGGTGGTGTATGTGGTGATGTGTGTGGTGAGTGTAGTGGTATGTGGTGTTTTGTGCGTGGATGTTGTGTGTGTGATGGTGTAGTGTGCCTCTGTGTGATGGGGTTCTCTATTCTGTGCTGTCTCTCTCTGGCCTTCTCTCTAATTTTGGGTCATAGGGGTTTGTGGGTGATGTGGATGTGTGTTTTATATTGTGTTGGGTGTGTGGGAGTGTTGTTTGTATGTGTATCAGGTGTGTGTATTTGGAATTGTCCAATGTGGCGGTGTTTTGGAGCTGTGT
Source organism: Pleurodeles waltl (assembly GCF_031143425.1). Lineage (NCBI taxonomy): Eukaryota > Metazoa > Chordata > Amphibia > Caudata > Salamandridae > Pleurodeles > Pleurodeles waltl. The sequence continues at coordinate 465,497,954 of NC_090442.1, forward strand.
GTGTATTTTGAGCGCGGCGGTGTGTACCGCCAATGGAATACCGCGGTTGAAAGACCGCCGCGTGGATTCGTGGGTCGTAATAGCACGTGGAGGTGGAGGATTTGTTTCCGCATGTTTATCGCTGACCTTTGGTGTGGCGGGATTGTGTGGGTGTCTGAATTTCGGCGGATTCCGTGATGTGTGTCATAATAGCTGTGGCAGTCTGCCGCGACGGTGTATTGGCGGTCTTCTGCACGGCGGTAAGCGCCTTATACCGCCAATGTTGTAATGACCCCCTTCCTCTTTAATGCTGGCTTTTACCTTGTCTGACAACCTGTAAATTGTGTTCTTTACAGGGGGACTGTCTCCCATCTCAATATCATGGACACACAAGTGTGTGAGTCCAGGAGTGAGGGAAAACAGGGAGGAGTACTGTTCCAGTAACTGGTTGCAGCCCCCTCTCTGGTCTAGGGTCTGAGAGAATGACACCCTCCAGTGACCCATCACCTTCTTTGGCAGCTAGGAGGTCAGGTAGAGGTTCACTCTCCTCTTCCATACCCTCATCTGTCACCAGCAGCATGTTGACTTTGGTCCTCTCAAAGTGAGGCTTCAGTCGGTTGACAAGGAGCACCCTTAGGGAGTTCCTAGGGGATTGGAGGCCCACTACGTAAGAGGCCTCCCCTTTCCACTTCTTCACTTCAAGTGGGCCAGACTAGCGGTCCTGGAGAGCTCTAGGCTCTACTGGCTCCATTACCCACACCTTGTCTCCAGGTTGAAACTCTACCAGGGTGGCCTTCTGGTCATACCAGCATTTCATTACCTCTTGACTGGCCTCAAGGTTACTTTTGCCCATTATCCAGAAGTGGTGTATCTGGTTGCGGAGGGCCAGCATGTAGCTGACCTCATACTGAGGGGGTGCCTTTGGAGCTTCCTCCAACCCCTCTTTGACAATGCTTAAGGGTCCCCTGACAGGCTACCCATAGAGAAACTCAAAGGGACTGAAACCTACCCCCTTCTGGGGGACCTCTCTGTAAGCAAAGAAAAGGCATAGTAAGAGGACATCCCACTTACACCTCAGGGCCTCAGGGAGGCCTGTGATCATGCCTTTCAACGTCTTGTAGAATCTCTCCACAAGACCATTAGATTGGGGTGATAGGGTGTGGTGAACTTGTAGGTTACATCACATGCATCCCACATAGACTTCATGTATGCAGACATGAAGTTAGTGCCTCTGTCAGACACTATCTCCTTTGGGAATCCCACTCGGGTAAATATCCCCATTAGTGTTCTGGTCACCACCGGTGCAGTTATGGTCCTCAGAGGGATTGCCTCTGGGTAACGGGTGGCGTGGTCCACCAAAACCAGGATGAACCTGTTGCCTACGGCAGTTTTGGGGTCCAATGGACCAACAATGTCGATGCACACCCTTTCAAACGGGGTGCCAAAGACAGGAAGTTGTATTAGGGGGGCCTTAACCCTTTTTCCTGTTTTACCACTGGCCTGGCAGGTAGGACAGGACCTACAGAACATATCTGAGTTTGTCCTCATTCAGGGCCAATAGAAGTGGGTGACAAGCCTGGCAAAGGTCTTGTCTTGCTCCAAATGTCCTGCCAGGGGAATGTCGTGAGCCAGACCCAGCAGGAAGGTATGGTAACACTGGGTGATCACCAGCGCATGCGCTGTCCCAATGGCCAGAACCTTAGGCTCACTGTAGAGGAGATCATTCTCCCAATATATGTGGTGATTACCAGAAGCTTCACCTGCTGCCTGGGCTGAGGCTTGCTTCCTCATGCCCTCTAGGGTGGGACATTCTTTTTGCAGAACTCCTCCCTGGTGGGCCCACCCTCAACTTGCCATCCAGCAAGCTCAGGTAGGTCACCTGGGGCGGCAATGTCTTCCCCAGTTGGCTCGGGGGCCTCCTCCTCAGGAACCCCGTCAACCACTTCAGGAACTTCTGGGACCAATTTCACGTGCACCTTGCCTCTCCTCTTGACAATTGTCTGGGCCATTGCTCTAGGCTCCAGATGCCCTTGACTTCCCTCTCGGGCAGCCATGGACTGTGTGGTCATGCAGACCCACTCAGGCAATCCTAACATCTCCAAGTGAGACCTTAGGTCTACCTCCTTCTAGGTAGTGTGCTCAAGGTCATTGCCTAAGAGACAATCTACAGGCATGCCAGGACTCACAGCTACTTTTAGAGTACCAGAGACCCCCACCCCACTCAAAGGGAACCAGAGCTACCAGTTGGTGGCTCTCACAATTGTCGGTGACTATGAGTTAGTGGAATGTATTTGGGAGGACCTGCTCTGCTGACACCAACTGAACCTTGAGAGTAGTAATGCTGGCTCCTGTGTCACGCAGAGCCTCCACCCTTTGCCCATTGATGGTGACCCACTGCCTACACTTTGAAGTATTGGCAGGCATGTAGGTTTTTGGCACCATCTCTGCATCCCCCAGGGACACTAGGGTTACCTCTGTCTCCTCCCCAAAACTGTCTGGGACCATCTCCTCCCGGAGCGCTACACTAGCCAACCCAGGTGTCTGCCCTCCTTTGGGGGGCTGTGCCCTCTTGGGACACTTGGAGTCACCCTCAGAGTGCCCATACTTATTGCACTCTGCACATTGGGGTACAAACCCCCCTTTCTTATGGTCAGTAAAACCTCTCCTTTTGGAATCAGACCAGGACTAGTTACCACTACTCCTTTGGGGGCCTTTTGAGAACTTCTTGTTTTTAAGTTTTTCTCCCCCCTCTTTCCTCTGATGGGAACCCTGACCACCTTTGTGGGTGCCCCCCCCCCCCAGATACCTTTCTGGACACTCTGGTGCTAGTCCAGAGGTCCGCCTCCTCAGTAAGCTTCCTGGGATCAGGCAGCTTACTTTCTACTAGGTGCTGGCGCAACTCAGTAAAACAAATACTGAGCATATGCTCTCTCAGAATCTGTCTCTGTCTCAAGCTACCCAATGGGGAGTGCAGGTTATACAGTGAGTGTAATCACCCACCCCTGATTGGATTGGTAGATTCTGCCTGGCTAGGGCTTCGCCTCAGCCAACCAGAGCGTGCTGCATCCAACAGTGCCTTTGTAAATGCTTCCTTGATTTTGTTTCTAACCCATCCAGTCATCACATTAGCACCAGCATGTGTAATAATGCATGTATAGATCTCCTAAAGCAAGATTCTAGCTGTGATGCAACAGAAGAGCACACACATACTCCCACATCATGAGTGACCTGTTAAAGTCCTTCCTTCCCCTTGAAATGACTGTAACTAGGGGTCCAGATAATGTTGGACAGGGGAAATAATGGGGATTGTAAACTTACTGGGAATAAGATGCACAAAGGAGAGATGGCATACAGATTTTTGTGTGCTTCTCTCTACTGTTCCACTGGCAGACTTTGCCTGCTTGAAGCTAGTGAACTCTCCTAGTGAATACGTTTTACCAGCAGTGGGTTTGTTGACCTGATAATACCATAATGAGTGCCATAATTGGGGATGCAGTTTACACTAATATACATAGTTGTAGAGAGGGCTACCTTCACAGACAGCCGTGGAGAAGGAGAATCTAGGATTTTGTTTTCAACAGCAGTATTCAGTACATTAAATTCAAATCAGGGTGTACCATATGTGTATGCTCCTTATTTGTTGTTTACCTTTACACACCTCTTGAAACCATGAAAGATGACATCAAGAATTTCCAACATTACGCGCACTGTGGGTCTTTATCATCAGCTGATTCTTACCTTTTAGTGGTACCAAAAACCAACAAGAAAAGAAGTGGCCCTGTGCCTTATTAGTCCCTACGTTCAGAACTTGAAACAGTCTAGCACTGCAGCTTACAGCAAGTGATCAAGTAAAGGATTGATGTTCTATATCGTTTTACAACTCAGTAGTCTGTACTTTGACTGTGTCCATTTTCAAATATTCAAAAACATTTTCTGTCTGTGGAACAAGTAGGGCGATGGCTGCGAACAATAAAAATATAAAAGAACATAATAGATGAACACTAACCAGATTCGATTTGTTCGATGTGCATATTTCCTGCCACATACATAAGGCAGACACAGTTACTGCATTGCAGATCAAATTCATATATGTTCGATATATCATAGTCACACAGCTTCTGCTCTTTGAGAAAGACTCGCAGCTCTCCCCTGTTCATCAGATGCACATAGCTTCCCTCAAACTCATCACATGCATATCCTGGACAGTACTTGGGGGATATTTACCAGGATTTGGTGTAGGGCAGTGCAGCAAGCCATCTTGCTGTGCTTTCCTAAGCCAAAGTGAAAGGGCAGGAATGCACTGTATTTATGTAATATGGCACTCTTTCGGCAGCCTGGTGCCAATGTAGGCACCGATGCACCATGGTGCAAGGGTACCTCCGTTGCATACAGGATTATTTTTGTGCAGGAAGAGGTACTTTCCTGCACAGAAACAATCCTGAGATGTGTTTTCCTATTTCCATGTGTGCTGCAAAATGCAGCACACATGGAAAGAGGGAAAAACGAGGAGAAATAAAATATTTCTCCTTGTTATGCCTCACCTCAGGAGGCATAAGGTTTTGGCTCTTCCCCAGGTTCACGTGATTTTGTAAATATAGGGCTGTGTCAAAATCCATGGGTGTTGCATGGGAAAACCCACTGTAATGCCCATGGAACGCCTCACTGACACAGGCTAAGGCAGGGCAGCGACTTGCACTGCCTTGCCTTACTCCATATATATGAGGCCATGTAAAGCCATGCAAACTGGCCTTACGTGGCGTCATAGATATGATTATGTAGTCTGTGCTGCCGGAGCATCAAAAAAGTGAAACTCCAGTGGTGCACTGGGCTCATAAATATGTCCAATTGATGCATACATAGGTCTACCTCTGTCCATCCGATGTCCTTCATCAGTATACAGGAGGGGAACACAGCTACTAAGAAACACTTTGGGGTGAGTTCTGTTTCATACATGGGATTCATAGAGCTTCTAATCCACACCATGTGCTCCTTTCCCCAGTGCCAGAGGTTTATGGTGACTGCACCACACATGGCAAGTATTGTATTATACTGTAGTGTATTGCAGCATTTATATAGCGCTCACCACCTCTACGTAGGGCGCTTAAGCAATTGTGTGCAACTCATACCCAACACATTATTCTAATAATGGAGAATCAAACAGCTCTCTTCCTAAACATGAAGACAAATCTATCTGGTCCTGCACACATCAGACCCACATATCTATTTTTCCGCTAAGCAGACGCACATAGATTTCATCTCATGCAGTAGATGTACATAACATTTCTCCTGAAATACACAGAACCTACCTGCTTCCCGCATGTGCAACCCACCCCTCCTGCTATGTTTCCTGAATGTTAACAGCCCCTTTTCTGTACACGGCTACAAAGCTCTTTCATCATGCTTGTAGAGCATAAACAATTCCTGCCCCACAACTTAGGTCCTTTGCGCAGCCCCCCCCTGCTGCACACAGTTAAACTCGTCTTCTGCTTGATGCAGCAAAGGAATAAAACTGCTCCACAGAAATGATGCATCGATCTTGTGCCTCACGCTTCAGATACGCAAACAACCACCTAGTTGTTTTGCAAAGTAGGAAACATTTGTTGCACTTCTATGAAATAACATGTAGCAACTACTGTGTAAAATGTTATTTATTAGTTTGTTTTTTTAATTTGTGATTTAAACACTTTCTTGAGTAAATTATTAAATTCATTACCCATATATCATTAAAGTTTTGTTTTGAAGCTACTCTGACAAAGTTGAAAACGATATTATTGACTTTCGCAAGTAAAGCAATGGATAAAGCAATTTTGAATTAGTTAGTAAATAAAAGCGTGTAGTGATATTTTAACTGTTGATGTATTCTCGATTGAGTTGCTGGTTATCTAACAACAGCTCTTTTATTGATGTCAGTCTGTTCAAGGAACTGGCCTGGCTTTCATTGCCTTTACTGAAGCAATGACGCATTTCCCAGCATCTCCTTTTTGGTCGGTGATGTTTTTCTTGATGTTGGTGAATCTGGGTCTCGGGAGTATGTTTGGAACAATAGAGGGAATCACAACACCCATTGTGGACACTTTCAAAGTGCGCAAAGAATTTCTTACCGGTGAGTTCTTTTCATCTTTTCATGTTTGCTTTCCGGTACTTTTGTGTTTATGGTGTTTGGTAGGTGGTAAGGCACTAAAGATAAAGGCAGGCCGGTGCAAGATAAACATTTCAATGAGGAAACAATCAAGCACATTTAAAAGACAGTTGAGATAGTGAGTTACAGAAAATATGAAGACACCTACTATAATTAAGTGCATCGTTCATGGTGAGCATTTCTTGGGCGTATGCTAGCTACAGATTGGCACAGGACAATGTTCTTCTCATTAGGACTCAAACATACTTGAAGGTGTTGGTGCACATAAATGGAATGTAAAAATTAGCAAACATGCAGGAAACACTAACAAAGGAATAAGCGACATAAATTGTGTTGATTCGATAACTATTATGAATATTTGATATCAGTAAGTAACCACAATGTTGAACAGCAATTCTAGTAGCTGAACAAATGACAACCACGTTTTATCTTGAAAACGGAAAAATTCAATAGCCAAATCAATATGGAAATGTTCATGAAATGTTCCCAGCTGAAAAGAAAGGATTGGCTTGCTAATTCTGGGCATCAGAAGATCTTGGTTGCGATTGTGTGGTGGGGAAGTGTTATTAAAGATTTACCTTTGTTGGCTGTTATTTTTTTAATATAAAAACGTCAGTATAGTTCTAAGGATAAGACAGGGTTAATGCTGAAGTAGAAAGTACTTGTATGCCATGCTAAAAGTTTGAAAACAATGTCAACAAATTATTAACCTAAAGTTTTAAAAAAGTGTAAGTGTAGGGCTTGCGTACCAGTGGTGGGGAGTGGGTGAGAGGTAAGCCTAATTGAGGAAGAAGATCAGACCTGTCAAGTCCATGAATATGTGCAACTTTTCTATGTTGTTAACTACACACTGGAAAGGGTATGGGTGGGAAAGTGGTGTTTCCTGCAAAATTCAAGGGGTTGGAGAGGTGACTGGATCAGTGTGGGTGTGGTTAATACAAAAGAAATTAACTTAACACTAAATTAGAGATTTTCAGCGGATACATTTTCAGTCAGTATAAAGGTAGTAGGTAACTGCCAGTGTCCACATTAGCATGGTCAGTTCTGGTCTAAGGGAGCACAAAATTGCGTAATTCCCTGCTGAATTACATATTCTGCATTCCAAGAGATATCGCAAATGTCCACATTTAGCGTACCTGACTGAAAGTTGCTTGAAAGTGAATTTCAGCGAATTTCCCTTGAAAAAAATAAATACAAGAGGTTCTTGGCAACACAGGAACAGTTGGTTTAATTAAACACTTTCGCTGGGAGAACAGTTACAGAAACAGGGTCTGAGGACTGTCTCGAAGTACAATCGATCTAAGCAGTGTTTCATACATTTCTCTGGGCAATGTATAATATTTTTTGGGTAAAGAATGTGGGTGGCTGCCCTGGATTCATACATAAGGTCCCTGATAACAAATTCAGGTGGGCCTCGACCTTGTGTGGACACAGTGGGTACCAGTGGGTAATGTGTATAGATATCTGGCATGAGGGGTACATGATTGCTGTGTGTTACTGTGTGTGCTGTGTACTGATTGGCTGAGTGTTCCGAACTTCATGTAGCATCTGACTTTATGGTGTTTTGGGAACGCGCACACCCCTCAGGCGATGGGTGCTTCATTGGGGCCATTTTCCTTGGACCATTGTGGTGTCGCTGCACATTTCTGGGGATTGATCTGAGTTTCCTGCTCACACATTTGCCTGCCGGTTATATGCAAATCCACCTGTGATCTGTCAATCAGTAACCTCAAACCTAGGTCTCAGAGCCTGCCTGCATTCTAAATTGGGGTTGATTAGAGTTCATGATGGGGGTTTTCGATAATAGTGTTGTGATTTCATTTTTATATGTGAATGCGTCATTGTGCACATCGACATTCACTTTTTCCAACATTAACACAATAATAATAGACACAGTATGAGCTGGAAGTGGTCATAAATTGCAGAAATGAGATTTAAAAAACACCAAAAATAACACCTTCTACTAATAACAAAATAGATATAATAGTTTGCAAGTGGGTTCAGAGCAATAGTCTATAAATAGTGAGACTTCTTTGAGGCAAGGCTGAGATACCATGTAATGAGGAATTGTGCCTGAAATGTAGATAAAAGTAGTAGGCCAGGGTGAAAATATACAAACTGGCTGATGAGCTCTATTTTCTCTTGTATTTATTCAAAAATTACAGTTTTCTATTGTAACGCTCCACTACTTGCAGGAAAACTAAACACTTCAAGAGAAAATTCAAATTATACAACAATTCTAATGTAAGAAGATACTCATTACAGTGGGAAACGGGTGCAGCTGAAGAAAGTCCACACTTTCAGACAGTACAGGGTGTGGAACCAACAACACATTGTATTCTAAAGCTTGTAGTTTCAATGTTCTAGTTACAGCTAAATTGAGAACTCTCTGAAGCTGTCAAGATATCTGAAGTGATTAGGAGAATGGGCAGGGCCACAGATTGAATGTACATATGGCAATTAGGGAATCCATCAGTGGACGGGAGGACAAAGGTCCACTTGAGCGCAGGAGAGGCAGATGCATCCTCAGCCCATTAGTGCAGAGAAGTGGCACTCAGTGTTCCTCTATGCACAGATTTTGCTAATGTAGAAAAGTATACTGTTTCTGAAATACAGGGATGTAGCACACATTTCCCTTAGAGATGCATATAAAAATTGCTCTTAGCTGACACTGTGAATGAGAAAGGGATGAGGAGGGTAAAGACACGTTCTAGAAGAAATGGTGTTTGTTAGGGGTATACTTAATAATAGCTTCTTGAGAAACGATAAATGTTGCTGTTAGAAATGGGGTCTTTGGTTGACAGTCAGGTTACCCCCTGTTCAAGCAAGGACCCTCATTCTAGTCAGGGTAAAAGAGAATCACCCTCAGCTAACCCCTGCTTACCCCCTTGGTAGCTTGGCAGAGCAGTAGGCTTAACCTCAGAGTGCTAGGTGTAAAGTATTTGTACAAACACACACAGTAACTTAATGAAAACACTACAAAATGACACAACACCGGTTTAGAAAAATAGGAAATATTTATCTAAACAAAACAAGACCAAAACGACAAACATCCAACATACACAAGTCAAGTTATGAATTTTTAAAGATTAAACTCAAAAATAGCGCTTAGAAACAAAAATGCTTCAATGAGATGTTAACACGGCGTCGTGACGGAGTCGTTCCCAACAAGCCGACGCCAGCGGCGCCGGACACAGAGTCGTGTAGACCCCCAAGTACAGTACCTTTGGTGAAGAGTGAAAACAAGCCGATGCGCGAAGTCGGGGATCGCGGCATCTGTGCGAAACGTTGACTTGGTGCACTTCGAGCGGCGTCTGTCACGACGTGGTGCGGTGATTTCCACGGAGTCACGGACTTCAGCGGGGCTGCAGCGGCATCGGGCCTGCAAAGAGCGTCACGTTCCAGCGAAGGTCACGGCGTCAGGTGCAGGCGGCGTTACCGGATTCAGCAGCGGTGTCGGTCCGAAGTCGATTTTCTTGGATTTCCACCAGCTTTTCTTTCAAGGGCCCAGGGACTGGATCGGGCACCACTTGTCAGAGCAGGAGTCTCTCCAGAGACTCCAGGTGCTGGCAGAGAGAAGTCTTTGCTGTCCCTGAGACTTCAAACAACAGGAGGCAAGCTCTAAATCAAGCCCTTGGAGATTTCTTCACAAGATGGAAGGCACGCAAAGTCCAGTCTTTGCCCTCTTACTCTGGCAGAAGCAGCACTGCAGGAAAGCTCCACAAAGCACAGTCACAGGCAGGGCAGCACTTCTTCCTCAGCTATCAGCTCTTCTCCAGGCAGAGGTTCCTCTTGGTTCCAGAAGTGTTTCTAAAGTCTGTAGATTTGGGTGCCCTTCTTATACCCATTTTAGTCTTTGAAGTCACCTTTCTTCAAAGGGGACTCACACCTACTTGTGAAATCCTGCCTTGCCCAGGCAAGGCATCAGACACACAGCAGGGGGTTGGAGCCGGCATTGTCAGAGGCAGGCACAGTCCTTTCAGATGAGAGTGACCACTCCACCCCTCCCTCCTAGCAGAGATGGCTAATCAGGAAATGCAGGTTACACCCCAGCCCCCTTTGTGTCACTGTCTAGTGCGAGGTGAAAAACAACCCAACTGTCAAACTGACCCAGACAGGGAATCCACAAACAAGGCAGAGTCACAAAATGGTTTAAGCAAGAAAATGCTCACTTTCAAAAAGTGGCATTTTCAAACGCACAATCTCAAAATCAACTTTAATAAAAGATGTATTTTTAAATTGTGAGTTCAGGGACCCCAAACTCAACATGTCCATCTACTCTCTAGGGGAATCTACGCTTTAATCATATTTAAAGGTAGCCCCCATATTATCCTATGAGAGAGACAGTCCTTGCAACAGTGAAAAACGAATTTAACAATATTTCACTGTCAGGACATATAAACCACATTACTATATGTCCTACCTTAACCATACACTGCACCCTGCCCTTGGGGCTACCTAGGGCCTACCTTAGGGGTGCCTTACATGTAAGAAAAGGGAAGGTTTAGGCCTGGCAAGTGGGTACACTTGCCAAGTCGAATTTACAGAGTAAAAATACACACACAGACACTGCAGTGGCAGGTGTGAGACATGATTACAGGGTTACTTGTGTGGGTGGCACAACCAGTGCTGCAGGCCCACTAGTAACATTTGATTTACAGGCCCTGGGCACCTCTAGTGCACTTTACTAGGGACTTAACAGTAAAACAAATATGCCAATCACGGAGAACCAATTACATGCACATTTTAAACAGGAGCACTTGCACTTTAGCACTGGTTAGCAGTGGTAAAGTGCCCAGAGTAACAAAAACAATAAAATCAGAGTCCAGCACCCATCAACAACCTGGTGAACAGAGGCAAAAAGTTAAGGGAGACCACGCCAAGGATGAAAAGTCTAACAGTTACCATGAATTAGTATAAAGTAAAAAAGGGAGTCAGGCAGGCGGAGAACTTCATTTTTCCTTTTTGTGAATTTGAGCAGTTTTCATTTTGGGAAAACAGTTTAGCGTCAATTCTGGAGTTTCAGGGATGAAATCTTGACATTCGCTGTAAAAAAAACATAAAACAAAAAAGGTTAATGATTATTGGGTATGTGGTACCATATTGTGACCTCGAAACTAACAATTAGGAACAAAACATGAACACACAGTATATATAAGATGGGATCTGGTTATACAGAAGCAGGGGGAAGTGGTTCCCTAGGAACTACGTGCACAAAAATGAAATGAAAAATATAGCATTCATGGGGCTGATTCATAAAAGCATTTGAGTATGGGTAGCAGTACTAAAGGAGTACTGTTTTACACACACTTAAATGCCTTTGTGAATCGGCCTAAAACGCCTAACTCCTCTGTTACTGAAAGTGCAAAGAAGGCATAGTCCTTTCTATTTTTACTAATTATACATGAATATTCCCGTATTATTTCAATTTTATATCAGATTTACATGTTTGGGGCTAATTCATCAAGGCATGTAAGAAAATGTGAAAAGGTACTACGTAATAGCTTTGTAAATTGCTTTATGTACTCCACAATAGTTTTTTAAATGAGAGTGGATATGTGGAAACCTGGTAAAGAAAAAAATAATAATGACCAATGTATTCTAGTCAATAAAAGGCCATTGTATTGTGCTTTTGTGAACTAAAAGAAATGTTTGCCCACCAAGCGATGGACACAGGGGGAAGAGATTCAGGTGGAACACATTGCTCATGTGAGTCTAAACACTAAAGTCACTTTCATTTTTACTCATTTTCGACAATAAATTACCACTTTTGTTGGTAATCTCTAAAATATTCAGCCATTTGAAGGCAATTGGTTGAAAACCTCAATTTAGATTTTTAGTTTTATATGAAAGTGCTCTTGTAACTTTAACAAAGTTAGTGATAAAGTATACCTAGAATGGATATGGAGTTGGGAGTATGAGGTTCGATATGCTAAAACCTGTATGGCTGTTAGTCCCCATTGCACAGATTTCTAGGCCTTAACCATCCCCATTCTTAATGTAATTACAACAATTCTCCCGAACCTCGAGTGATTCATTTAACCGTGCTTTAAAAGACTGTTAGGGTGAGCTTCCGCCAAACATTTTGCCTTACTTCTCCATTTTTGATGATCTCACTCATGTTGGCTATAGGACTCTGTGGACTGTACCACTGTTGACCAGTGGTAAGGTGTGTGCTTGCTCCATATAACACGGTAGCATTGGCTTTCACCCGATTTACACATTTCATTTACTTGTAAGCTACAATTAAAGAGCACTACCTGTACCCAGGGTCTGCACTACCAGTTCCCAGGTGCTGCATATTTAAATTACTTGTAACCCCTAGTAAAGTGGACTATATGTGCTCAGGGCCTGTAAATTAAATGCTACTAACGGGCCTGACGCACTTATTGTGCCACCCACTTAAGTACCCTTTTAAACATAACTCAGGCCTGCTATGAAAGGGAGCCTGTGTGTGCAGTTTTGAACTGGCATTTTGACCTGGCCATATAAAAGTTTTGCCATGCCTAAACCTTCCTTTTTGATACATATATCACCCCTCAGGTAGGCCCAAAATGACCCATAGGGCAGAGTGCAGTGTATTTAAAAAGTTGGACATGTACTTTCACCTTTCCTTGTAGTAAACAACTCTTAAGTTCATTTAGTCACTACTGCAGGGCCACACATTGAGTTACCTTATTACATTTAATAAGGGATAACTTTCATTTGGGAGCAGATAGGAATGGCGAGTTTTGTGTCTAACGAATTGTAATTTAAAACCTCTTTAATGGTAAAGTCAGATTTTAAATCACAGTTCTGAAAATCCCACTCTTAGAAAGTTGGCATTTTCTTGTGCTAACCATTTGATGCCTGAGTCTGTATCCTGGGTCACATGACGTGGGTGTAGCTGGCTGTTGGTCTTTGTGTATTATTCTCAGACAGTGAGAGAAAGGGGGAATAGGTGTTGGCAGGATTGCCCATCTCTAGCGGGATAGAGGAGAGGAAATGTCACCTGTCACATTGCACATCACAAAAGCTCTGCCTCATGACTCTCACTAAGGGTTTACACTAGTCTTTTCTGCCTCCAGACAAGCTGGCCAGGGCAGAGAGGCAGGAAATTCCAAACTCCTTTGTGGGTGGAAACTTCCAGAACCTTTGCCTACTTCAAAGCTAGCACTAAGTATAAAATTGGCCCCATAGACCCAACTTTTCAATACACTCCTGGACTGGTGGATTCTACAGAAAAAGGACACCCTGCAAATTGAGGCCTGCCATGCTTGCTGAGAAGGAAGACTAGACCTCCACTCTCGATTCCAGAGTGAAGTGACTTCAAGGGTCAGCAGACTGCGCTCTTGTTTGTGCTAGAGGGACTTAACAAGCTCCATAGGCCTCCTTGCATCTGCCCAGCTGACCGGCTGTCTGGCAGGACCTGCAACTGGACCAACAAGTGGACCTGCCTGAGCCCATCTGGCCTTTGCTGGAGTGAGTTCCTAACCCATGAGGGGTGGCCCCCAGTCCCTGGACCTATGGTGTGGCATCTGTTGAGTTCCCCATTGAAGAAAAGTAGAAATGGCGAAGCTTTGGGCTCTCCGTGAACAGGTCCTTTTGCCCCAAGATCTTGTGGTCTGTGCCATCTGCCAATTAATATTTTTGGTGACCCCGACTCTTCATGCTACAGTAACCATTAGCGACGACTGACAACCAAAGAGCTGCACTTTGCGCTGCAGCTTCAACAGCCTGAGGTAACCACCAAAGCAAAACCCCAGCAATGACTGTCCACAACATTTGACAGGATCTTCACACTACAGCGATTACTGTCCGTGATGCCTTGATGGCTGTTCGCTCCACAGCGATGACCATCTGCAACATTCTTCCTGCTCCTCATGGCCTTCTCCACCCAAAAAGAAACTCTTAGTGCTGGACTTTTGAACTTTTGAAGGTAACATTTCAGAGGAACTAACCTGTTCCCTATATCCGGTCTGCACTCCATCCCGTTTGGCCTGAACATGTGACTTTCACTCTGTCTTGACTGAAAATATAACCATCAGCGGCCCTTTGTGCTTTTAGTTGCTATACTTGTTTCCATGTCAAATAATTTATTGGATTTTACTCCATCTTTCAAAAATGTTGAGGGATTTTTCTTGTGCTGTGTTTTCACTTTATTACTGTTTCAAGGGCTTTACACATTGCCTCTCAGTTGAATTTGACTGCTTTTGTGCCAACCTAACATAGGGTTCAGCACTGTTGAGACAGGGCCACTCACCTGAAAAGCAGGATGTCTGCAGGGGTGGTGATATGCCCCCGACCTCCTGGACCACCTCTTGGCACTTCCTGGTGGACACAGAAACCCTGACAGGTGTCCCAAAAGGAAAGGGGGAGTGGAAGAGAAAGAGACAAAACTCTGCCATGTCTTGCCGGTCCAGCCAGGCACCATGTATCTTCGGGGGGAGGCAGGTCATTGTTGACAGAGTGATAGTAGAGTTAGTGCACTCAATTTCCTTGAAACTGAATCTCTCTTTCAGATATGGGCACGGGAGCGGTAGAAGAACACGGAGATGCTCCAGCACTTTTCTTGGATAATAATAACTGTTGGCACAAATACTAACACTGCATTACCAAAAACCCAAACTGAGTATCATAACAATAAGTACTGAGACACTAGGGCTGGCTTCACAGAGATTCAGTGTTGCACACTACAATTAGAACTGTGGTTGCACTTATCATGCACAAGAAAGGCAAACAAGGGCATTAATTATATCCAGTATACCTTTTCCTGCATGCAAACTAAAAGGCACACAAACAATCCAAGAAATACAAATGTGGGTTTAAACAGTTAGGGTGGCACAGTTTGGTTTGGTTTCACTGTGTGTGTGAAAAACCCTTCAAAAGTAAATTCCTCAAACTTGAAACACGGGCATGAATGACACAATTTAAATCCAAGAGTTATGCTATTAGAGAAAGAAAAGTCCTGTAAATGCTCTTCTAAAATTGCACTGTCACTTTTTGTAGTACTTGAGCTCAAGCAGATTTTCTGAAGCACATTTAGGCAAGTGTTGGAAATGGCCCTTTTTGCAGGGCCATTACCAGTCTTTTTGCCTCCTTCATCCTATTTTTTCTGACCTGTTGCTGTTGGCTTTTGAACTCTGAGCACTTTACCACTGCTAACCAGTGCCAAAGTGCATATGTTCTCTGTGTAAATTTTATGTGATTTGTTTATCCATGATTGGCATATTTGACTTACTAGTAAGTCCCTAGTAAAAGCACTAGAGGTGCCTGGGCCTGTAAATCAAATGCTACTGGGTGCCTGCAGCACTGGTTGTGCCACCCACATATGTAGCTCTGTAATCATGTCTCAGACCTGCCATTACAGTGTCTGCGCGTGCACTTTTAACTGTAAATTCGACTTGGCAAGTGTAGCCACTAGCCAGGCCTAAACCTTCCCTTTTTTTTTACATGTAAGGCACCCCTAAGGTAGGCCCTAGGTAGCCCCAAGGGCAGGGTGCAGTGTATGGTTAAGGTAGGACATATAGTAATGTGTTTTATATGTCCTGACAGTGAAATATTGCTAAATTTGTTTTTTCACTGTTGCAAGGCCTGTCCCTCTCATAGGTTAACATGGGGGCTATCTTTAAATCTGTTTTGGTCTTGTTTTGTTTAGATAAATATTTCCTATTTTTCTAAACTGGTGTTGTGTCATTTTGTAGTGTTTTCATTAAGTTACTGTGTGTGTTGGTACAAATACTTTACACCTAGCACTCTGGAGTTAAGCCTACTGCTCTGCCAAGCTACCAAGGGGGCAAGCAGAGGTTAGCTGAGGGTGATTCTCTTTTACCCTGACTAGAGTGAGGGTCCTTGCTTAAACAGGGGGTAACCTGACTGTCAACTAAAGACCCCATTTCTAACAGCAAGTAACTACAATAATAATATAGAATGTTCAGAAATGCATTTGTCTCTTCAAGATAAGCCCTCTGCCAAAATACAAGGTCTGAAATACACCAGCTGTTCTAGTCAAGTGCGGCGCTCAAAGAACACACTCCATGTAGAATACTAGTCACTTACCTGCAGTCTTTTCCGGAGTGCTGGATGAATGCCTGGTGTCAGCTGGTACAGGAACAAAGAAAAGAATTGCCTCAAAGTCCTGAATACGAGGATGACAGGAGGGGCTGGACTGCCAAATCAGATGCTGAGATCAGGAATCAAAACAAAGCCAAGTAGGGAGGCATGCTTCACTCTGCTATTTATAGCCAATCAGGAAAGCAGTTGAGTTTCCACATGTGGATGAGTCACCACACCCAATTAGAAGCACATGTCTACACCACACCCAATTAGAATCACATGTCTACACCTGCTCACATTAGCAAACAAGCATTGGTAAAACAAGCACTGATAAAACCAATTGTGTAACACACCATTGTATTTAATAGAAACATGAGATATGATTTAACCCTAATCTCTGGGGATGCTGACAGATAACGCAGAACGCACCTTGGGGATTCCTGACAAGCACAGGTTAATTTGGGGTTGCACGTGACTTCACGCTGACATGAACTGTGGTTGTTGCTTGAGAAGGGTTTCAACTCCCCCAATCAGTAACCCAATTTCCTACAAAGACTATCAAATGCATGCCCCAAACACTATGGCAGTTTAGAATACTCTCATTTGCTTGAACTTAGAGATGACTGAATAAAACAAAATGAAAAAAATCTAATGTGTATTACAAACTCTTTAAGAGTGCATAATGTATGTATGATTGCTTTTTATCGTATACCACTGTGCGAACTGTTGTGTCAATTTTGTACCATTTTGAACTGTGTTGGACAGTAGGGTTACAGCTTGCTAAAGACGATGTGGCAATAGAATTTCATTGTCAGAATATCAGCTGATAAAAATCTTGTGTCCTAAACTTCCTTCACAAAAAATATTGTTTCATTGGAGTTAATAATAGCAAAATTACATTATTTAGGACTATATTTTTGCAAATTAAAGATAGGGAAAAATAGGTAAGTCACATGATAGCTCTATGATATTCTGACATACAGCAGCTGGCCAAGGATCAATAAACAGGCAGTGCTGTACTGCGATTATTGATCACAATATTTATGATTTTTGTAGCACACAACAGAAACTGAATGGTTTCTTTGTAATTCAATAAAAGTTCGTATTACAGAAATCGAAGGTACTCATTGTATCATGTCACAATGGTCAAAGGATAGACGGTATTTGAGACCAGACAATTGAACACTAATCTTTGTACCAGACTCTCAACTCTCCAGGCTTTGAATTTTGCCTGAGGTCCTACATTTCTATGTGCAGAATCCTGTTTAAGTTTCCCATGAATATCTGCCTCTTGGAGCAAATGAAGTGTGGTGATGGGGATGGCATGTGTATTGGTGGGGCAGTCTGGACTGTGTCAGCTCATTTCACGTGGTTGGAATAGGGGTACCTAATCCAACATTGATTTGGAAATCATAATTTTCAGTCTCTGGTAGCTGCAGCTCTCATTTGGTCAAGCTGCTAAAATTGCAAAAAAGGGTCATGTGAGACTTCAGTCTTCCTGTGTAAGTGACCTTTTTGAAACTATAAAAAGGTAGATCAGAGCACAAACGGAAGTGAGAAAGTTCGGATTTAAGTCTACCGCCAATCCTTTATTTTTATGTTTAGAACATGGACTGTACTGACCTAAAATATGTAATGGTTATTATACATGCAATGGCAATGCTCCAGGGCAGTGGGAGGAGCCTAAAAATCAATTAAAAACTACCATACTCTTCGGGAGTGGAAGTTGTGAAGTGGGGCACCTCACTACTGTGCACAATATTTTGGAAACTTTTCTAGGCTTCGGAGAGGGTGGTGGGGGTATTGTGTGTATGGGGGTGTTGTGTGTATGTATTAGTATGCATGCATGCAGGTGTGAGTCGCGTAGGATGCATGTGTGGATGAGAGATTGTGACTGTTGTGTGTTGTGAATGCATGTGTATAACAAGGTATGTTGGTGTGTGTTGTGGTGTGTGGGTATGTATGTGTGCATGCATGGGTGGTGGTGGGTATGCATGTGTGCATGTGTGCATATGGGTGCGCATGTGGGTGTGTATATGTGCGGGGGCAGGAGGGGGAGGGCTGGGGAGGACTCTGCAGAGGAGGGCTGCCGAGACCCATATCAGTGCCAGGGAAGGGATTCCCTGGCACTGATTGGGCCTGCCTCCATGGTTTTCGTGGCGGTAAGATTGGCACGAAAACCATTGCGGTAGGCTGGGTCGGAATTCCAAGGGTGGGATTGTGGCGGCTGCCAGGCTGGAGAACATAGTCTCCATCCCAGCGGACATTACCACCCTGGTGGTCGGTGTGTTAAAGTGGTGGATTTGGATGCTGGTAACCGCCATGGTCCAAATGCCATTTTTTTATCGCTGGCCTGTTGGCGGTATTACCGCTGCTTTAACACTGACCGCTAGAGTTGTAATGAGGGCCTTAGTTTGGAGGCAGTTGGAGAAAGGCATTCTTTGAAATAATAAGAAAAAAAATTCAGAGGCATTTCAAAATGCAAAGGCAAAACACATACATGCTTCAAACAAAAACACAATTAACGTCTTATGCCACGTCATAGTAATGCTCTCTGATTTATTGTGTTATTAATGATGTCCATTTCATTCCAGTTGGATGCTGCCTCGCTGCCTTTTGCATTGGACTAATCTTTGTACAGCGGTCTGGAAATTACTTTGTGTCTATGTTTGATGATTATTCGGCAACACTGCCCCTTCTGATAGTAGTAATATTAGAAAATATTGCAGTTGCTTGGATTTATGGAGTAGACAAGTAAGTTCTCTTCTGTGTAGGTGTATTTCTTTTTTTTCATTAAATGACACGTATGGGATGTGTAAACAAAGGGAGCAAATGTTGACTATTGTTCAGTAGAATGATTTTGCTTTCATTAACTTCATAAAACAAACTATGCAATGATTTTCCTTACTTATGTTAAAGACCCAATAAAGAGTATAAAAAAATCATTGTCTTAATAAAACACTAACGAATGTAAATGTTTTCTGTAAATAGAGCTGCAATCGATATCTTAGAACATTAAACCCCTACTGTACCTCCCTTTCCAGTGTGCAACACTCAAATTCTAATCATTCATAACCAATTGTCCATGAATATTTTTATTTCCAACGCAAAAGAACATTATTTTCCATTCATTAAACATATTATAATTTGCTTTTTATGGCAGTACATCACCAATTCACCTGTGCTTTTAGGCTAACCTTGATGTCTTCTGTTACGAAGATGTAGACAGCATTTTATAAAGAACTATGTTACGTTTGCTTTACTTGGGAGACTAGTTTTTAACCAGTTAAAAAATGAGTGAGATTTAAAAAATAGATGGTGCAAATATCTCCAGGAAGCTAAGCATACAACTTAATGATTTCAATCTATTTCCAGATTCATGGAAGATTTGACTGATATGCTGGGTTTTACTCCATACAAATACTATTACTACACATGGAAATACATCTCTCCAGTTGTTTTGCTGTTTTTGCTAATATCAAGCATTGTTGGAATGGGATACAGCCCTCCAGGTTACAGTGCATGGATAGAAGAAACAGTGAGTATCATGTTCACTAGGGCCTTAAACTATGTGTATAAATGGGTATCTCTGTTGTATATTGGAGTCAGTTCCACTGCAGAGCTCACAGGTGCTACAGTTTATACTGTTCAGTGGAAACCATGGTCATAATCCTGAACCTTTCTGGCAAGAACTATCCTTCGTGAATAAACCAGTACTTTTACTTGCAACATTGTTTGTTCATTCCACACATTGCAACATTGCAGAAAGTTCAACAAGACCCCTTCATAGTGCCAAATTCACTGGAAGACTATATGCAAGAGTTAATTCGCTCCCTGTGTAGTAAACATAAGCATTGGTTCTTAGCCTAAAACAATATTCCACTGGCGTTAAGTGGAAAACAAGGTAAATGTGTGATGGGAATTACCAAATAACCACAAAAAAACACATTAATTAAGTGTGGATAATCTTAGCAATTTGTAGAAGCAGAGGCTTGGAATGAATAATTGTTAATCATTCTCATTAAAATCCCAGCATATTACTGGATCCCAAGGCAATTAACCTTTGAGGCAAAAGAGAAGGGAAAGAGCTGCAAATCAAAAACACTAAATATTCTTAGTTCCTCAATGATATTTTCTTTTTTTTAAGTCAATAATGAGAGTTTCGGGTTCTATTTTTAAAATGGTACTAAATCATTTCTTCATCATTATCTTTATTAGCAAATCAACTAAAATCAAACCAAATTACAGAACAAAGCATATAACCTGTCCCAAAAAGATCCAATCCCTGTTGTAATCTAGTTTCAGGAAAAATGAAGTTCAGCAGGAACCTTAGAGAGTTCTCATCTCAGATGTGAAAGTACATAATTCCTAGCCATATCTCAATGAGAACGTCAGTAGAGTCTCTCAGTGATAGGTTCAAGCAGGATAAAGTCAGTCTCAGAGTTAATCCAAGACATTGGCTAAGAGAATAGGATAAAAACTGTTCGAGTGCTCGCAGAGAGTCTAGTGAGTGATGCCAGTCTACAGGAATAGCGAGTCTCTGTCTATCTTAGTCTGGGAACACATTTTTATAACATTATACACTGCAACACTTTACAAAGCATGAGTAGATAATCTTCAGTTTTATGTGAACAGGACAGCTTCCGTCCATATGTCAAGTTTTAACAAAGAACATTCTACTTACGCAATAAATGTAACTGTTTTCTAAACAGCAATAAATCACTTGAGTTTCTTTCTACTGGTTAATGTCCTTGAGAGAAAGAACAGTTAAGTGAGCATGATACATGTTTTAAATTATCTCATTTCCATTCTCACATATCTTTCTAGCTAAACGTTATTCAAAAATATTTTTTTTAATATTAATCTTACGTTGCAGTAATTCTTTTCCATAGGCTAAATGGTCAAGAAACAAAGCACTGATATTCTCTCTATTCGTTTGTTTGTTATTATAGGACATTTGCATCATAAAATGGTATACTTATGGCCATGACACAAGACAAAAACTAACAAAGAGTAAAGAACAAGCGAAAAAGGAAAGAAATAAGACCGTGTCCATGTTAAAGGCTCAGTCAAGTACATGTTGACATGCAGACTTCAAATGTAAAACCCAATTTTCAATGTACTGTTTAGTTCAGGACTACAAAATGCTTCTGTACAGGTTAATATAATGTTTTTATTCTCATAAAATACTCTCCTTTAATTCCCCCATCTGATGGTTTGGAACCATTACAAAATCACATTCACAGATATATTCGTAGTCCTCTCTCATCTTCTGCTAAATCTCTCCTTTATCTCATTAGATTCTTTTAATTTATTACAGCCTTTGTTAATATGTTCACTTAATGCTAAATATTTCTTCATTCTCATATTGATTTTGCTACCTTTTCTTTATCAGCAGCATCTTTATTGTCTTGTAACTTTCTAGGGTAGATAGACGAAAGACAATTACTGTTAGTACAGGAACGAGATGCCTTTGAGGTTTCCCCCTCCTGCTGCTTTTATCCAGTTGTCTCTTGAAGACATTCCCTTAGTAAAGGTTTGTAGTATGCTGGTAATTTCAAAGAGTGCTAAATCAAGCGTAAAGTCAGAAATTGTCTTGGCATAGTCTGTAATATACTCACTTTTGTCTGGTGTTTACATACAACAATTTTCAATTTTCAGCATATTTCAGACTCTTTTCTATAAGTAAAATGTCTAATGCATAACGATTTTAAAGTACCATTGATGTAATCACTACTAACTCTGTGGTTTCAACTAATAAAGCTCCAGATGTACTAGTTGCTAATTTGTCTACTACTTACTACTGATGAAAGCTTTTTAATCTTTTCATCATTTAATAATATTCCTAATGCTGCTATAATAGCTCCAAATAGGTCTCCCACTTATTGTGTTCCCTCATTTACACCGTGTGAAGATCTATGTGCAGTTGTCGTTATTAATGCTTCTAAACTCTATATGACACACCTTTGGAAAAAGCAAACCTAAGTAGCAAATTCCCTCCCAGTCAGCTGGCAATCTAAATAGACATTCTCTTCACAAGGTAAATATACTCCAGGTATAGTTGGAAAATTTGCCATGTTCCCCCTGATAACTCAAAACATGGATTCTTCTTTTAAACACACACACTTTTCTTTTGTGTCTCTTTTCAAATGTTAATTTTGGAACAGACATTTCTTTCTAAACTTATCTTCTTCTTTGCTTCTCCTTACATTCTTTGAGACAACTTCCTTTTTTAATGCATTTGGTGCAGACTACATATTTCACTCCTCTGCCATTAAATAAAAGCTCTCTGTAGTTGGAATTATTAAGCAAGTTAATGTACTTTCATGAGCTTTAACAGCTTTCTCAGGAAGAAAAGGTCTAAAGTAATACCAATCTGTCTCCATCTCCATGTTTGTGGATGTAGATCCATGCTGTTCATTAGTAGAACTTTTGAAACAACATATATATATATATATATATATATATGTTCGATGGCATGTGTAGCTGCAGATACACATGCTGTGCACATCCCGCCATCTGGTGTTGGGCTCGGAGTGTTACAAGTTGTTTTTCTTCGAAGAAGTCTTTTCGAGTCACGAGACCGAGTGACTCCTCCCATTTTGACTCCATTGCGCATGGGCGTCGACTCCATCTTAGATTTTTTTTTTCCGCCATCGGGTTCGGACGTGTTACTTTTCGCGCCGTGTTTCGGGTCGGAAAGTTAGTTAGAATCTCGGAAAAAACGTTGGTATTGTTTGCGTTCGGTATCGGGTTAGTTACAACAGATCGACACCGAATTTTGAAGAGCTCCGGTGGCCCTTTGGTTTTTTTTTCGATCCCCCGTCAGGGCCTGGTCGGCCCGGCCACGTGTGACTTCAAGGCTGATGGAACGGACCCTATTCTGCTTCTGTCCAAAATGCCATACCAAGTATCCGTATACGGATCAGCATCTGGTCTGTAACTTGTGCTTGTTTCCAGAGCACAAGGAAGATACTTGTGAAGCCTGTCGAGCATTTCGGTCGAGGAAGACATTAAGAGACCGTAGAGCCAGAAGACTGCAGATGGCGTCGACCCCGACAGGACAAGAGCATTTCGAGGAGGAAGAGGAAGCTTTCTCTATCCACGAGTCGGACTCGGAAGAGCTCGAGGCCGAAGAAATGCCGAAAACCGTGAGTAAAACGTCGAAACATCAGACTCACTAGAAGTCAACAAAAGCCCAGGGGACGCCACCGCCAACAGGCCATGGCTTAACCCAAAAGATAGGTGATCGATCCAAGGCACCGAAAAAGGGCACGCTTGTGTCGAAGTCATCCGACTCCGGTCGAGATACCGCCACACAGCAATCTCGGACCCGAGACATCGGCTCAGAGAAATTTCGGCACCGGGACAGCGGCACCGAACAAGTTCGGCACCGAGACACTACCACGCCGAAAATTAAAAAGGTTTCTTCGGAGCCTAAAAAGACGTCCGAAAAAGTTTCGGTTCCGAAACATCCAGCCTCGGAGCCGAAAACAGGTTCCTATACAGAGGAACAAGGATTGTCCTCACAAATGCAAAAGCATAGATTCGGAGAGGAACTTGAAGCAGTAGAGCCAGACTATACTCAAAGAAGGCTCCACATTCAAGAAGACACAGGGAAGATAACCACTCTTCCCCCAATTAAAATAAAAAGAAGACTTGCCTTTCAAGAAAAGGACAAGCAGCCACAGGCAAAGGTAGCAAGGAAAACAACTCCACCACCGTCTCCACCACCATCAGTGCACACATCACCGGAAGCAACTCCTCCACTGATGCACTCCCCGACTCATACTACAATGAGTCAAGATGATCCCGATGCATGGGACCTTTACGATGCTCCAGTATCGGACAACAGCCCAGACTCGTACCCTGCCAGGCCGTCCCCACCTGAGGACAGTACATCTTACACACAGGTGGTCGCAAGGGCAGCTGCTTTCCATAACGTCACCTTGCATTCCGAACCAATTGAGGATGACTTTTTGTTTAACATGCTATCCTCCACTCATAGCCAATACCAAAGCCTACCTATGCTCCCAGGAATGCTAAAACATTCAAAACAAATCTTTCAGGATCCTGTTAAAGGCCGAGCCATAACTCCAAGGGTGGAGAAAAAGTACAAGCCACTGCCAACAGATCCAGTTTATATTACAACGCAGTTAACACCAGACTCAGTAGTTGTCGGGGCAGCTCATAAGAGAGCGAACTCTCATACCTCGGGGGATGCACCACCTCCAGACAAGGAGAGTCGCAAATTTGATGCTGCGGGCAAAAGGGTTGCAGCACAAGCAGCAAACCAATGGCGCATTGCCAATTCACAAGCACTTTTGGCAAGATACGATAGAGCTCACTGGGATGAGATGCAACATTTCATAGAACACTTACCCAAGGAGTTCCAGAAAAGAGCACAACAAGTGGTGAAAGAAGGACAAAGTATCTCTAATAATCAGATACGGTCTTCAATGGATGCAGCAGATACGGCTGCAAGGACAGTAAATACTGCAATAACAATAAGAAGGCACGCATGGCTGCGCACGTCAGGGTTCAAGCCGGAAATTCAACAAGCTGTGCTAAATATGCCATTTAATGAACAGCAGTTGTTTGGGCCGGAAGTCGACACTGCTATTGATAAACTCAAGAAAGACACTGATACAGCAAAAGCCATGGGCGCACTCTACTCCCCGCAGAGCAGAGGCACATTTCGCAAAACACCTTTTAGGGGAGGGTTTCGAGGGCAACCTACAGAAACCACAACATCACAAACAAGGCCCACTTACCAAAGCCAATATCAGCGGGGAGGTTTTCGGGGGCAATATAGAAGGGGACAATTCCAGAAAAATAGAGGAAAGTTCCAAAGCCCCAAAACTCCTCAAAATAAGCAGTGACTTACAAGTCACACATCCCCATCACATAACACCTGTGGGGGGGAAACTAAGCCAATTTTACAAACATTGGGAGGAGATAACAACAGATACTTGGATACTAGCAATTATCCAGCATGGTTATTGCATAGAATTTCTCAAATTCCCTCCAACAGTCCCACCGAAAACACACAGTATGTCAAAACAACATATAGATCTTCTAGGATTAGAAGTTCAAGCATTGCTCCAAAAAGAAGCAATAGAATTAGTACCAAAACAAGAATTAAACACAGGAGTTTACTCACTGTACTTTCTAATACCCAAAAAAGACAAGAGTCTAAGACCTATACTAGATCTCAGAACATTAAATACATACATCAAATCAGACCACTTTCACATGGTTACATTACAAGAAGTAATACCACTGCTCAAACAACAAGACTACATGACAACACTGGACCTAAAGGATGCATATTTCCATATACCAATACATCCTTCACACAGAAAGTACCTAAGGTTTGTATTCCAAGGGATACATTACCAATTCAAAGTGTCGCCATTCGGAATAACAACTGCGCCAAGAGTTTTTACAAAATGTCTGGCAGTAGTAGCTGCACATATCAGAAGGCAGCAAATACATGTGTTCCCATACCTAGACGATTGGTTAATCAAAACCAACACGCAAATACAGTGTTCACAACACACAAAATATGTCATAGAAACCCTACACAAACTAGGTTTCTCAATCAACTACCCAAAGTCACACCTTCTGCCGTGTCAAACACAGCAATACCTAGGGGCAACAATCAACACAGTAAAAGGGATTGCCACTCCAAGTCCACAAAGAGTCCAAACATTTCACAATGTAATACAAGCCATGTATCCAAAACAAAAGATACAGGTCAAAATGGTAATGAAACTGCTAGGCATGATGGCTTCATGCATAGCCATTGTCCCAAATGCGAGACTGCACATGCGGCCCTTACAACAGTGCCTAGCATCACAATGGTCACAAGCACAGGGTCAACTTCTAGATCTGGTGTTGATAGACCGCCAAACATACATCTCGCTTCAATGGTGGAACAGTATAAATTTAAACCAAGGGCGGCCTTTTCAAGACCCAGTGACACAATATGTGATAACGACAGATGCATCCACGACAGGGTGGGGAGCACACCTCAATCAGCACAGCATCCAAGGACAATGGGACATACAGCAAAGACAATTTCATATAAATCACTTAGAACTGTTAGCGTATTTCTAGCGCTAAAAGCATTTCAACCCATAATAACCCACAAATACATTCTTATCAAAACAGACAACATGACAACAATGTATTACCTAAACAAACAGGGAGGGACACACTCGACACAGTTGTGTCTCCTGACACAAAAAATATGGCATTGGGCGATTCACAACCACATTCGCCTAATAGCACAATTTATTCCAGGGATTCAGAATCAGTTAGCAGACAATCTCTCTCGGGATCACCAACAGATCCACGAATGGGAAATTCACCCCCAAATACTGAACACTTACTTCCGAATTTGGGGAACACCACAAATAGATCTATTTGCAACAAAGGAAAACTCAAAATGCCAAAACTTCGCATCCAGGTACCCACAACATCAGTCTCAGGGCAATGCGCTATGGATGAAGGTCAGGGATATTTGCGTACGCTTTTCCCCCTCTCCCACTCCTTCCATATCTAGTAAACAAGTTGAGTCAAAACAAACTCAAACTCATACTAATAGCACCAACATGGGCAAGACAAACTTGGTACACAACACTACTAGACCTTTCAGTAGTACCTCATGTCAAACTACCAAACAGACCAGATCTGTTAACACAACACAAACAACAGATCAGACATCCAAATCCAGCATCGCTGAATCTAGCAATTTGGCTCCTGAAATCCTAGAATTCGGGCACTTAGACCTCACACAGGAATGTATGGAGGTCATAAGACAAGCTAGGAAGCCTACCACTAGACACTGCTATGCAAATAAGTGGAAAAGATTTGTTTATTACTGCCATAATAATCAAATTCAACCCTTACACGCATCTGCAAAAGATATAGTAGGATACTTACTACATTTGCAAAAGTCAAATCTAGCTTTCTCTTCCATAAAAATACATCTTACTGCAATTTCAGCTTACCTGCAAATTACGCACTCAACTTCATTATTTAGGATACCAGTCATAAAAGCATTTATGGAAGGCCTAAAGAGAATTATACCACCAAGAACACCACCAGTTCCTTCATGGAACCTCAACATTGTCTTAACACGACTCATGGGTCCACCTTTTGAACCCATGCACTCTTGTGAAATGCAATACGTAACGTGGAAAGTTACATTTTTAATTGCCATCACATCTCTAAGTGAGTGAAATTCAAGCATTTACCATTCAAGAACCATTTATTCAGATACACAAAAATAAAGTAGTTCTAAGGACAAATCCTAAATTTTTACCAAAAAGTAATCTCACCGTTCCACTTGAATCAAACAGTAGAATTACCAGTGTTCTTCCCACAGCCAGATTCTGTAGCTGAAAGAGCACTACATACATTAGACAACAAAAGAGCACTAATGTACTACATTGACAGAACAAAACTAATTCAAAAGACTAAACAACAATTTATTGCCTTTCAAAAACCTCATACAGGAAATCCAATTTCAAAACAAGGCATTGCTAGATGGATAGTTAAGTGCAATTGCTAGATGGATAGTTAAGTGCATTTAAATCTGCTATCTCAAAGCTAAAAGAGAGCTGCCTATTACACCAAAGGCACAATCAACCAGAAAGAAAGGTGCTACCATGGCCTTTCTAAGAAATATTCCAATGAACGAAATATGTAAGGCAGCAACATGGTCTACGCCTCATACATTTACCAAGCACTACTGTGTAGATGTGTTAACTGCACAACAGGCAACAGTAGGTCAAGCTGTACTAAGAACATTATTTCAAACTACTTCAACTCCTACAGGCTGAACCACCGCTTTTGGGGAGATAACTGCTTACTATTCTATGCACAGAATGTGTATCTGCAGCTACACATGCCATCGAACGGAAAATTTCACTTACCCAGTGTACATCTGTTCGTGGCATTAGTCGCTGCAGATTCACATGCGCCCACCCGCCTCCCCGGGAGCCTGTAGCCGTTTAGAAGTAGATCTTTAACATTTGTACAATTGTAACTATATTACTTTAAAACTCATTAAATACATATGTATTCACTCCATTGCATGGGCACTATTACTAGCATACACAACTCCTACCTCACCCTCTGCGGGGAAAACAATCTAAGATGGAGTCGACGCCCATGCGCAATGGAGTCGAAATGGGAGGAGTCCCTCAGTCTCGTGACTCGAAAAGACTTCTTCGAAGAAAAACAACTTGTAACACTCCGAGCCCAACACCAGATGGCGGGATGTGCACAGCATGTGAATCTGCAGCGACTAATGCCACGAACAGATGTACACTGGGTAAGTGACATTTTCCATATATATATATATATATATATATATATATACTAAATTGAGCAATATGCTCCATGATATAGCATAGGAAAGAGGAATATGCTACTTGTTCATCAGCTGAAGAAGGCATACGTGTGCATACATAACAGTTCTTTGCATCAATAGGTCTTTTGTATTCTTGTACTAATATAGAATAAACATTTGTTGAAGAATCTTCCTTCATGTATTCTACGAAAGAAACCTGTAACTTACCTTCATTAATACCTGGTCTGGAAACTGTGCTAGTGAACATATCTACAGAATTCTCTGCCTCTGGTGTAAATTGTGTTAGTAATAATATGGCAATTGCTAATAAAACTATTAATGTAAATACAATGCCTATAATAATTGTACATCTATTTCAGGCACATATATTTATCTAAAGTCAGATCTTACGAAGTAATATGTATATAACAACAAAATGAATGTCTTCATCTCAGTCTGGAATTGTCTTGATGATTTTCTTCTTGCAGCTTTATTTACAGCAGTCTTGTTTAATCTTCCTTAACCCTTCTCTGGGTTCTTCTAAAATGTTATCCCTACTCTTTTTTTGCTGTTGCTGACCTAGGTAATCTTCTAATCTCTTAGTAATTTGTATCAAAGTCATTAGATCAAACAGTCCATTTACCTAATTTGTCCATGACTGAATGTTTGCTTTGAGTAATTTCAAGGAGGTTCAGGCAACTCTTTTTTCCAGTCAAGCAAATCTGACATTGGGATGTTTAGCACTTGGCTCAAATAGTATGTCCATTCAGTGATGAATATCTTTGACAGGGTAGCCTAGCTCTTCTAGATCTTCTGAGTACTTGTTGATCTCTTTCTGTGTCGCTTGATGTCACTTGTACAACCTGATTCTGTTTCATCATCAGTTGTCAGTTATATGGATCCAACTAAGACACTTGATTTCAACTTCTTCTGATTGTAAGTCATTGGGCATTCTGTATTGTGGGTGTCTTTCATTGTTCTTGACCTTGTACTTGTTCCTTCTCCTGGATGTTTCTATTTCTCCATTCTTTATCAAGAGCTCCAATGCCACTCTGTGAGATATCCGACAATTGAATGTCTTCATCTGTCTGCAGATCTTCACCCCTTTCTTCTAGCTGGCTCTGATCACAAACTTTTCTTAGAACACTATTTCTTCATAAGGGCCTCTCGTTCTTTGGGTATGAGAAGCATGTACCTAGTTTGTTACTACAGCACTCTTGACAGCTGTATTCATGATCAGAATTACATGAAATGGGCCTTGTCACCTTGGCGCCAGGCAGGACTTTCTCACTTGTTCCTTGATAAGGACCCAGTCACTTGGACTGAGGTCATGACATGGATCTTGATGTGGATTTACAGTGACAGCTTCAACAAGTCAAGAGACAGAATGCACCACATCATCCAGTCCTTTGCAATAATCGAGTACCATATCTTCTGTAATGTTCACAAGTGCATTTGCAGGAACAGCAGGCAATCTAATTACGCTCCCCATATTGTGTGGGAATAGACCAGTGTTTCTGTCAGGTGTACTTCCCTTACTTATTAACACCAAAGGTAAAGCATCAGGTCACTTCAATGAAGTTGAAGCACACACTTTTGCCAGTCTGGATACAATGGTTCTGTTGATTTGCTCATGATTTCATATACTTCAGGTCAATAACTGCAGTGCAGCTTCTGTTCAGTTTGCAATGCTGCACACAACATTTTAATGATTTCACTGTTGCATTTAGTTCCTCAATCTGACCCTAGAGAAACCAGTATGTCATACCTTGGGACCAGCTCCCTTAACTGTAACTTGGCCACATTGAGACTGTCATTCCTCCTTGTTGTCTAGAGAAAATGCATACCATAACCAGGACATATCTCAGCCCATCACAAATAGGCATTCTGCATTCTATTAATTGGACTTCCCTATCACCCTACGTGACTCATTGTGACTGGTGTTTGCTTTCCAACATTCACTGGTTGACATGTTACACATCAGTGACACAACTGTTCTGCATGAGCCCTGAATCTGGGATTAAAACAATTGTACCTAAATCACCTATTGCAGATTTTGTCCAGAAAATGGGACATAACATGAATATGTTTTGCTTATTGCATCAAATTCCATGTGTTCTGCTAATTACCACACTTTCACCCCGTTTAAATTCCAGCAGTATCAGCTGCTGCAACTTAACAAGGGCCGTGGACTTTACGTGTCTGGCAATTATCTGGTGTGATAAAGTCCCCACCTCTCATACTCCCAAACCTGCTCAAACAGATCTATGTGCAGGGCCCTTAAAAATCCAGAATCTCATAACCAAGGCCATAGAGTTTTCTAAAACATTGGCAGGATTCAGAACTCAACTATCACATATTGTTCATGTAGAACTGAGGAAATGAATTAAGCTAGAAATATACACTAATAAATACACAAAGGAGCATGTGATCTTTTGGAATACATTGAAAATGCCATATATAATCAAAGTATGATTGGATATATAATTAACAAATCAAGAAAGCCTCAGGTGGAATAAGATGATAATTATAATAATAACTACTGTAGCAATCAGTTACCTAGCACCTGCAGTTGTGCATTTGTCATATGAATTTACCATTTCATTTTTGCTTCATTTGTGATCAATGTAGTCGGAGTATAATTGTTATTCTGACAGATGTTAAAAATTGACCACCACAACTAGAATAAACTATGTATGCACTCTGGCCCTCATTCTGACCTTGGCGGTCGGCGGAGAGGCGGCGGTCGGACCGCGAACAGACCGGCGGTCAGAAAAATGGCATTCTGACCGCGGCGGTCACCGCCGCGATCGACCGCCACTTCCCCACTCCGACCGCCACTGCGGTCATGACCGCCGGGCTGGAGTTTGCGCACTCCGGCCCGGCGGTCGTCCCAAGACCGCCAACGGTATCATGACCCTGCCTACCGCCGCGGTTTCTGGCGGTCGGGAACCGCCATGTGAACCATGGCGGTAGGCACTATCGGGGCCAGGGAATTCCTTCCCTGGCACTGATAGGGGTCTCCCCCACCCCCCACTACCCACCCGAGTCCTCCCCCCACACCCTTCACCCCCCTGCCACCCCCCAGAGGTGGTACGAACCCCCTCCCCACCCCCACCCCGACATGCACATACATGCACCCCGACATGCACACACCCCCAACATGCACATATACACACCCCCTACACACACATACACAACGGGGACACATACCCGCACACATACATGCAGACATGCGCACCTGCCGAACAGCACACATTACCCATAGACACAGCAGCACCCCCCGCCCGCATACACGCACTCACACACCCCCTCTACACACTCACACGCACACCCCCATGCACGCCCACATCACACAACACCCCCCTCCCCCTCCCCTCACGGACGGTCAACTTACCTTGTGCGTTGGTCCTCCCGGAGGCGACGGGAGCCATGGGGAGGTGACCGCCAACAGAACACCGCCAACAGAAGACCGCCACACAGATATGTGGGTCGTAATTCTGTGGGCGGTGTTCTGCTGGCGTGGCGGTGGAGGTTGACCAGTCTCCACTTGTCCGCCGACCTCCAGTGTGGCTGCTGGCGGTTTCCCGGCGGAACGCTCCCAGCGGTCGGAATGCGCACAGCGGCATACCGCCGCGGTCGGCGGTCTTCACCGCGGCGGTAACTCGGCGGTCTCGCGAAAAGACCGCCAAGGTCAGAATGAGGGCCTCTGTCTAATACTGCATTGCACTGATCTTTTCCTGTGTATACCTATTTATTGCAGTCATGCTAAATGTACTGTAATGATGCTAAAAATAGCAGGGGCATTAGAGCATTTTTGTGCTGGGAGGAACGGCCACTGTCATCCAGGAAACAGGTCCATTAAGAGATGTACTGTTTTTCCTTTCCAATTCTTCACTGTTTATGTTTTATTCGGATGAACTTCTGATAGCTGTGTTGGTAATTTTGTTTCTCTTGAACCTTTCAGGCCACAGAAGAATTCAAGATCTATCCAACATGGGGAATAGTTGTTTGTATGTCGCTTATAGGGTTTGCAGTGCTGCCTGTCCCTATAGTCTTCCTTGTTCGCATATGCAATCTTATTGATGATAGCTCTGGTGGACTGGCTGCGGTTTCTTATAAGCGAGGACATATAATTAAAGAAACATCTAATCTGGAAGATGATGATGCCAGTTTGATTCATGGAAGGATTTCCAGTGAGATGCCATCCCCAAATATTGGCAACAGCATTTACCGAAAGCAAAGTGGATCACCAACTCTAAAAGTTGACACTGCCCCCAATGGGCGATATGGTATAGGATATTTAATGGATGATATGGCAGACATTCCAGATATGCCTGAATCTGACCTATAGCAGCAAAATATGGTGATTGTACTATTTCTGTTCATATTACTGAACATTAGCTGTGGTAAACACAAAGCATACCTTAACGTTTGAATGTGTAGTGTTAGCAGCTCCTGTCTGCAGTATTAATCCAAATGTAAAAGATAAATTGTCTTTAATCAAATGAATGGCGCTCTCTAACCCCCTTTTTGCACTGAAACCAATCTTTTGTAGTGAAGAATGAATACCCTTCGCCCCCATGTGTGTTCCACGAGATAGTTTATTTCTTATCATTATTATGTTTTAAAGTATGTGTTGGCCCTAAAAGGGACTGTGCTTTTAAAATATGCAGACCCGCTGGTGTGTAACTCTCACTATAATTTCCAGAAAAATCACAATGTTGGATATTACCACACCTCCCAAGGTACTTATAAATCAGAATTCCTGTTTCACATTGAAGGTTTTCATTGTACCCAGTTTCCTATTTTCATCAGCATTGTTGGACCTTTGTACTGTTTCCAAAAGGTTTTCTTTATTGGTTTTATTGGTTTTATTTTTCAGTTTAATCCCTTACCATAGTATCATGAGCACCTCTGCTGCATCAAAGTGTGTGTGATGTTCAGACCAGTGTCCTCAAATTGAAGAGGATCTGTTTCAACATCCACGCTTACGCATTTCCAAAAAGGAGGGGCACCTTATTAATCTAAATTAGTGTTTCATTTATGATAGTTTTTCTGTGCATAATCAAGACTTGAACATTGTCTTCGTTTGTGAGGATGCTATGTCTTAGTCCCAAATCACAGTCCTATTTAGACTGCAGATTTTCTCAGCCATAAGACTTTGTCTGTGTGTGTAGTAATATCTAGAAAAAGTCTGTGCTGCAGTGTATTTCCTATCAATTCTGGCATGTACATCCAAGTGGTATTAGGTTGCCTCTCTAGAGCAAAACCTCATCAAGCATTTTAAGTCTTCACCCATCTTGTTCTGGTTACAGCATAAGAAAATGTGAAGTTTAGTTAAGGACACCCCTGGTGCCTGGGAAATGGTTAGTAAATAAGGGGGCTTGCTTGGTAACCCTTATTGTTAACTTACCTCCGATACTGATAACCTAATAGTGCCAATACTAACATATTTGGCATTGATCAGTCTTGCAACACATCTCTAGTGAGGAGCATCTTAAAGCTCAAACATGTCACAATATTACTGTTCTTGCTACTCTCCCTATATATTTTTGGGTGATGTGGAGTGGAAAGTAAGAAAGAAAGCAATCCAAATACATTTCCAATGTTTTGTAGCATAAAAGAGTGAAAATATATCCTGTAAAAGTGTAACATTCTGCTTCATGGTTAGGGTGTATTCCCACTACTGGGTCAGAAAAATGACAAGTGCTGTGGGAAGTTACTCTGCCCACTGGAAGTGACTGACTGATTGACTGATTGATGATTGTGCACAGGTTTTTTTTTATATGGTTTACAAGGTATTTCTGACAATCTGCTTCCTTCACAATCAGTTTTTAGTCTGCCACCTTCACAGAAGAGCAAGGATAAAGAGGGCCTTTACTCCTTGTGAGAAAGGGGATTTGGAATGAAGAAGCAGGTTCTTTAGCGGCCATAATGTTCCATTGTAACCTTTTGTGAGCTGCCATTCACTGATATCCACAATAAAATGATCCCACAGAATTTAAATTTCATGTCACAAAAAACAGCAACGTGCTTTGCATACTCCACAAAGCAATTCTGAGGACTCACTAGATTTACATAGAAAAATATGCATATTTATCTACACACCACCTAGAAACATGTTTCTTGCTAAAATCACATTGTTTACTATGAGGGTTTAGTAAGGAAGAAGCATTGGATTAGGCCAAACTTTAGAGGGACCTGTATCTGAGATCTCAATCAATTATTCAAGCTTTTAGTTAGAGTCTATGATCCTTGCTGTCTGGACAATCCTTTGGCAGCTGTATCTCATCCCAGTAGGAGTCTTCAGCTTTTACCTCAAACTAAATGGGCTGCATTACATACACAATTGCCTTTGCAACTTGATATCACCTCTATAGCCTACTTGTTATTGAAGTTGTGCTGTTTGGGGTTTCATAAGGGAAAGAACATTGGGCCAGATGTAGGAAACTGTTTGCGACTCGCAAACGGCAAAATTTGCCGTTTGCGAGTCGCAAAACGCAGTTTCCTATGCAGAAATGCATTTTGCGAGTCGGAACCGACTCGCAAAATGCATTTCCGACTCGCAAATAGGAAGGGGTGTTCCCTTCCTATTTGCGACTCGCAGTGGGATGCAATACCATTTGCGACCGCGTACGCGGTCGCAAATGGCATCGCAGTTACCATCCACTTCAAGTGGATGGTAACCCACTCGCAAATTGGAAGGGGTCCCTATGGGACCCCTTCCAGTTTGTGACTGGACCCACAAATATTTTTTCAGGGCAGGGAGGTTTCGGTATTTTTTAAGTGCAGCTCGTTTTCCTGTAAGGAAAACGGGATACACTTAAAAAAAAAAAAAAAAACTGCTTTATTTGAAAGCAGTCACGAACATGGAGGTCTGCTGACGACAGCAGGCGTCCATGTTTGCGAGTGCCTATACTCGCTATGGGGCCGCAATTTGCGACCCACCTCATGAATATTCATGAGGTGGGTCATTGCGACCCCATAGCGAGTCGCAGTCGGTGTCTAAGACACCGTACTGCATAGCAAATTGCGAGTTGCAATTTGCGAGTCGGATGGACTCGCAAATTGCAACTCGCAATTTGGTTTGTTGCTACATCTGGCCCCAAATTCCTGAACTCACCCCCCCCCCAGAGTAGAGCTGGTACAAAGAACATACTAAACCAGCCTTTAATTTGAGCATCACTCTGGCTTCATGCATGCAGTAAAATGCAGCTCCAATAACAAACAAGCATTTGCAATGCAGTGGGTCTGGCATTTGCTCGAGTTAGAGCTATTAGCATTGTAAACTCCTAACTGGAATTTTCTTGCCACACAAATTACAAGAAAAAAACACAGTACGATTGCGCTATGTTAAACGCAGCGCAATCGCGCTGAAATTGAAAACGGAAAAAACGAGCGTGATCATGCAATTTAAACCCCAGCGTGATCATGCTGCGTGGAAAATTAACAGATAAAGTAGTCCGGAAACCATGCTGAAAACATCGAGCTTCGAATGGTTCCAGTAGTTTACTGGTGCTGTGTAGGTGGGCTAAGCACCGGAAAAGGCATGACGTATGCATGCCTTTCACAAATGAAAGCAAGCGGATTTTAAAAGGCAAGCCCACCAACCAATGAAAGTGACTGATGTGACATGGGTGTGGTTAGAAGCCCAAAGAGAGATTACAGCATGGGGCGGAGCGCTTTGCGCTCACCCATAAAAAGGAAGTTAAGCTTTGTGCTATCAGGCTAAATTGTGAACCATGCGTGTAGGATGTAATATATGGGCCCAGGTTTTTTGTACAGTTTAATATGCTTTATATTGCTGTCAAGGTGAAAGGACAGGAAGTGGAAAAGCACAGTGAATCTTTCTGTAGAATAAAGCCTGTCAGGTTATGAGAAAAAGATGTAGCCATCAGAGGTAGCAAGCAAAACTAGTGACACAAGAATACATTGGTGGCAGGATAAAAGATAAAGCTTTGTTCAGAGAAATCCATGTGGGATTTCTGCAACGACATTACGAAATAAAGAATTTAACATTTTCACACAAAAGCAGTAAAAATAATGAGGGCGCAAAATGTCACTATGTCAGATATAGGAATCATGCGTTATTGCAAAAGTAAAATCTTTAATCTGTTTGGTATTGTATTGGAGACTGATGGCCTGACACACTTTGTGGAATGCCCTATGATGCAGCTCCGGTAGTTTGCCCAGAACAAAATGTTTCCCTTAGACTCAGTAAAAGAGTGTTACTTTAAAAAAAGTAATATAAGACTGGAAACAGTAGACAAGAAGGTAGAATATACAGTAGAAACGGAGGTAGGATATGTGTGTTTTCTTTTTTCTATATACAATTCGCTGTCACCTTAACCTGAACTCAAAACTAACAATCTCCAAGTGGATAATCCATTTTCATGAAGGCACAGAGTATCTTTATTGGCGAGGCTGGATACTTTGTTTTGGCCCTAAAGTGAATAATTGTTCTGCGCCCCTACATTTAGGAAACGTTTTCTAATATTCTTCCTGAATGTCGAAAAATCTATACATTTTCTCTGTTTCACCCAATTTCTCTGTCCGCAAATTAACTCAGTTTCTATTGTATGCTTTCTAGGAAAATGAACCACGGAGTCCCATTAACCACAGAAAAACCTATTGCTAAAAACTTTACTCTCTTCTGCTTATCTATTCGTCTGTCCCAACAATTCCCAAAGCTGGAGTAGATACTGCAAACAATCATTAACGAGATTTTCCATTGCCAGTACTATAAATGTGCCGCTCCCCACGCTTTGGTGTCCTGACGGGTCCCACCCGTGCTGAAAATACTGTTTACAAAGAGATGTGACCTGTAAGATTGGAATTACGTTTGACTCCTTTCGGGGTCGCCTGAAGCCCAGCAGTAGGCCTCTTCCTCTTAAAAGGTGACGAGGTGACAAAAATTAAGACTAGGTGGAACAACAGCCAATTCAGCCAGGAATATGTTTGCTCTCTTAACACTATTGCTAAGCCTTGTGCAGGTTATATATAATAACTTAAAATGATAAATATCATATAAAATAAATATCTAACATTGCTATCAACTTCCTTATCTCAATTTCCTGTGAAAGTTTAATGTAAATTTTGTGTCCCTTAACATAAATTCGCAAATTTGAATTGTTTAACCATTTTGCTATTTCAAAAGTAGGCCTTTTTCAGTCTGCTGGGCACCATGTGGTTTAGGAACCCTGACGTTTTGAATCCAAGTAAAATGAAATGCCCTCTTAACTCCTTTTTTCAAGCAGAGAACATGTATCTGGAGTCAAGCTAGCAGGAATCTAGTCATCTGTTAATTCATAGACTAAATACCAGATACCCAGAGTAACAAATGAAAATAACACAGTAAAAAGTTGGATTTCTTAAAAGAAGCATAGAGGATGAATGCAGCTGCCCAATGCCCCATTTACACGATTTAGCAAGGTCATCATGGAGACCGAGTTTACCTCCCTAGAGCTGGGTCATTTGCCATTTACACCTGTCGGGCAGTGAGGCTGCTGCAGTCTCATTCTCCATGACTGCTCAAAGTCGAGCACCAACATAACCATGCTCTTTTTTTAAATGTTGAGGGAAGGAGAAGAGTGGACGACTAAAAGGAGGGAGAGGGAAGACAGGGAGGGGCATTGCAAGTGGATGAGATAATGCCACGCCGCGTGATGGGCATGATAAGTTACATTACAACATCATAGGTAGCTATGCATATACACCCATGCATGCGTATACCAGCAAAACTACTGGGGATCTCAACTGCGAATGCTAAGGACAGACATCTAGGCCCCGCAGGGCGATAGCGGCTTTTTTGCTGCGGACCAATGGATGCCTAGTAAGCAATGCAATAATTTCTCTACACATGGCACAATTATATGGCCAATCAAAGGTATTTCTGTTTTCGAAGTCATGTGTCGAATTATATGCTCTTCATATTTCATATAAAAAGGACAACATTTTACAAAATACATCAGAACAATAATAAACACATTTCAATCATGTTTAAACACGGTAGAGCAGTTAATAGCAGTCTTTCTTGATTTCCCCTAAAACAAGTGAACTCTTTTCTAGAATCATAGTATTGTGAACATGTTTTACATAAACAATCGAGAGAACATCTAGGAAGGACAGATGAACAG
Source organism: Pleurodeles waltl (assembly GCF_031143425.1). Lineage (NCBI taxonomy): Eukaryota > Metazoa > Chordata > Amphibia > Caudata > Salamandridae > Pleurodeles > Pleurodeles waltl. Next base: position 465,536,610 of record NC_090442.1, read on the forward strand.
GCTGTCCCAAGTGCACTTCTGAATGAGTTCACATTTCCTGGGTGCTAATGGCATCATTACGGTTGGTGATGTTTGTGCAGTGTGTACCAATATATAATGTGTGGGACACGCTCTATAATTGGCCGACTTGCATAACATATTGCTCGTGCACGCGGGGCTTTACCGTGATGAGAGTGTTCTATTTTCAATTTCAGTAATTATTGCTGTCAGGTCCGTGGTTGGTGCTTCAGGTGCAGTATTCATCTTTTCAGCAAGAGGAAAAAAATCTTCAATCATGGCAGAGGATAGCACTTTCACGTTGTAATCAACAATTAGCAGCCTGTATGATAACGTAAGTGAAGGAGAACTCTGATAAAATTATGCCACATGTCTAGTGCAAAATTGAGAGATGCTGTTAGAGAAAGAGTTTTTTTTACATTTTGTATGTGAGATAAGATGTCTTGGGTTGACTACATTTATTTATATTTTCTGGACAATGAATTATGCAAAGAGTTTCACTTTCATCTCTGGTTATCTAAAAAGACTACACCAATTATCAGTAGTAAATCTCAAGGAGTGAATTGTTACAGGAAATGTTTCCAGCATATACCCTCATGTGATAGAAGTAGCTCTCGAGTGGCTTTATACGATCTATGCCAGTGGTTCTTAACTTTTTGACTTCTGTGGACTCCCACCCAATCATTACTGGAACCCGGGGATTCCCCCCTGTATAATTATTGGAATCCGGGGACTGCTTGTGAGTCATTATTGAATGCTGAGGACCCCGGTTTAAGCATTTTGGATGATTTGAAATACAAAACAATACACAAAAAAAATATATAGAAGCATTCATAAAAAACACATACACAAATGATTAAAAATTTCATTTAATTCACAAACACAAAATTTTAACGGCCCTTACTATATTCTGTTTGATGCACTTGCACTGCTCCCACAAATCAATCTGAGGATACAAACTTAATTCTTAGCCTCCAGTTTGAAATTTCTTTACATTTGCGGAACGCTTTCACGTTTTCACTTGTATATTTTGCTTCTTTATTTATGCCCTCTTCAGTAATGTGTTATTATTATTTTGTTTTCTAAGCAGTGGCGAGCCCCCTGAGTAGGCTGTGTGGAGCCACAAGGTTCCTTGGACTGCAGGTTAAGAACCACTGGTCTACTCATTTCAGAAATATATACAATGTTAATGATTTTGTTTAACATCTTAAAGAACCATCACTACTATGCAGACTTTGCAGCAATGTATTTTGTTAGTTTACTTATGTATTTTTATAAAAATGGATTACACCAGAAATGTCATATTTTTGAGCTTCAACAAGTTGAGAGCATTAGAAATAATATATCTATATACCGAAGACGTACTTATGTGTGAAGGTTAGAATAACCTGTGCATGACTGATATTGCGCCTTTGCAGTGCGTAGATGGATAAAGTTGAGGAAGCGGGTCCTCGATTTGCAAGGGTTCTAGGGCATTAGTGAGCAAAAAGAGCAATTGTCGAGTTGGGCATTCATTTATGTTCAGTGGTGGCTGATGGCATATGTACTGTCAATCACAACAGTTTGGGGAATAGGTGGATTTTCATCAGCTTCCTGATGACAACAATTGCACTGAGATTATCAGTGGTGGATATCGGGACAGCCACACCTAGATCATGGTTACTTTTGGGAACAGACTGAGAGGGAGAGTGGTGTGAGAATAACTTGCACTATTGTTCGGGTTCAGTGATTTAATTCTTTTGCAAGCTGTGATAACTACATGTGCCTGAAAATGATAATGGGTTTGGACAGTCGGTTGTAAAGGTGAGTGGGCAAAAAGTAATCCTAAAGCCTATAACTGTCTATTATTCTGCCTCTTGAATCTTGAGGGGCAGTTTCAGTGTGTTATGCTTCTGACGACTTATTAAAGGGAAGTGCTGTAGTCCGGGTTAGAGAGCACCCAGGTATTTTCCCAGGAGCGGTTGTGAAAAGGTCTCTTGAGTTATTTTTGCTTTCTTTGTAGTTTTAGGGGATGGCACTTGGAACACGTCTTTACCAAATTCTTATGTTTTGACTGATGATTTATATGATTATTTGAACCAGGGCATTTTGTTGCTTGTTTTCAAAAGGCACACAAACTCTGATGATAGTGAATTTAATAGAATATTGTTGAAATTGTACCTGTCTCAAACATAATATTTACTAACAGAAAGCACAGTGCCCCAAAGTCAGAGTCTAAACCACTGTCTTGAGCTTAACTTGAAGACTAGTTGTGCCTTCTCCTATTTGTCTTAGATATTGACAGGAAATTTTACCCCTGGCAATACCAGCTTTAATTCTTTTTTAGAGAAAAGACAACAGAATTACAATTTTGGACATATGCAAATTAGAGATCGCAACAGCATTGCTGCTAGGTCAAGTCATGTTATTTAGTAAACATTAATGATAATTAGAACATTGGAATGTAGGTAGCTCCATTGAAAACAATGGAGTGCTCCAGGCTTTTACTGACGGTAAAAGTCCGCAGCACCAACATTCCAATCTTCTTTGTTCACAGCAGCAGCAGTGAACAAAGCCTCACGGAGCATGAGGGGATTGTAATCCCCTCCGGTTCCGTGAAGCCTTTGTTTTATTTAGGAGAACATTCTGCCCTCTAATGGCAGGCTCTTTAACGTGGGAGCTGGCCTTTAATAGCCGGTAGAGCCCGCAACGGCGGGTTCTAAGGCTATATAATAACTTTGGAGCAGAGGTACAGTTACAGGCAAGAAAAGAAAGAACATGTTTATAATCTTCCTGGCTCTATTGCAATGTGTATCAGTAGCCCCTGTCACAAGCCAGTACACTGGAAAAACATCAATATACTATTTAGTGTGATGAAATAATATAACATCGTATCATAAATATTTTAAGAACTATAAACGTTGTTCAGAAAGTAACATTCAAGGTCATCACCGTCAATGTATTTTGCCTTTTAAAAACATTGCTAATGTTGAATGCAAATTCAAAAATTCCCAAATAATGGCGTTTTTAGAAAGATTGTTCTGTATTGACCACTTTCATAAGATTGTTATCCTTTTATTTGTTACTATAAATATTCCTATTGTATACCATCAGAATTGAAGCTATGCCTTCCATAGTCTGGCGTTTTGTCTCTCAACCACACTTTGATGCTTTTTTGCCTTCCGAGAGCAGTTTAGGAGATTGAATATCATCCATGTTTCCTAAGGAAAAAAACTATTTGCTCAGCATCCATCAGATGAGAAAAACAACCAGGGTGTGCCCAAGTAACCCTTATGCATCTGGGCCTAATAAAGACCTTACCCGACCAACTTGTGTCTCTGATGAACTGGACTTGAGTCGGTCAGGTGAGGTGCTTTTGCCAGAAACAAGCCGGTTGAGGCATAGCGCATTTTACAAGTAATATTTCATCTGGTCTTGCATATATAGAATTAATGAGTGCTGCTGTGGATTTAATCTAATTTTAGCTGCAGCGACTCACCCAAGCTGGAAGGTCATTCCTCCTTTCCTTAAAGTCCTGAAGAGGCCCGAAGGAGGTAGGGGCCGAAACTCGTTGACACCTATTTCTTGGAGGAGTCAGATGTATCTGATGGACCCATTCATCGATAAATAGAGGCACCTCATCCCATGTTACATTGCCATCCCAGGGCTACCTCCCAAAAAGTACTGACATATAAAAATACAGAACAGTCATGATTGATTAGTATTAAGTAGAGGGACTATTACTTGATACATTTTTTGTTCTGTACAAATTGTCTTATTTTTTATGTCTGTGTGTGACTCAAGACACCCAGGGACTGTAAGCAAAACTAAGATGACTTCCCCTATACTGAATAAAGGAATTTGTATGCCATATATTGAACATTCCAGTGACTAATTAAGGTTTTAACTGAGCTGAACTATGGTTGATAATTCTTCCCTGATACGCCTTTCTATATCCTTTACAGCATCCATCTTAGGCAGTATTTGCCTTGTGCTGAACGACCCCATACTGGCATACCAAAAACAGCCCCTAACATAAAGATTACACTGACTGCAGTCTGAAAAAACAACCTTCTATCTATGACAAAAATATATCACAAAGTTTGCTTATAATGGACTTGATATTCCATGTACTATGCTTGCCCTTGCATCTCAGATTAAAGTTGTGCTTCAACACATCTGTATATTATGTTAATAAGCTTTCAATTCTGTAGATAGCATTTACACAACTTTTTGCTGCACACAAAAGCATTTGCTAACTATTTTCTTATGCAATATATATATAGACAAACACTATAAAGAACTCAACAACAGCACTTACAGTGGAAAACATTAATCAAAAATCGCTGGCTGCAGATGTAAATGTTATATCAAAGATTTGTGTCTTGAGTGCAAAACTATGATTTAACACTGTGTTGTCAGATTAAAGATTCACATAGTAGTGCAGTTTCTGTATTTTTACATGCTGTGTGCCTAAAATACCTGTTGATATGTATTGTGGTTACCAGAGTACATGCAGTATATTTATACAATACGTGTATTGTAAATATGTACAAGTGAATGTGAGAAAAACAAGTCTTGAAACATTGCATTTGCTGGGCTGGATTTTGTTGGCTTTAAAGATTTTTTTTTTGTATTTGGCAGGGCCGATATGGCATAAACTTTATGGTAAAAATAAATAAAATATACGTATTACAAACAGTTGTCTCAATTTAATACTTGTAAAACATTTATAAAAAATACAAACTTTGAAGTAAAGTCTCTACTATTTTTCCAGTTGTTTGAATTGTGTGGCCCATCCTTGGTGATGAAACACACACACAGCTGCCACTCCCTCTAACACACACATACAATATTTAATGGGTAACAATGTAATATCGTCCTGTATTGTCATTCATGTGTTCTGGTGATATAATAAATATAAGGTTAAAAACCAAGTTCTTTGTAAATGTCACCAAAATCCCAAGAGTGCAATATAGGACCATCATTCATGTTACACATTATGTACATTTTATACAGTACATGTTTATTTTTCTCTAGGAAAAGAGTGTTTTTCTTGAAATAAGTAAATGAAACCAGTAAATAAAATACTGAATTATTCACTTTTTGGTTGCACCTTAAAGAAAGGAAAACATTTGATCATGTGATTATAGAGGTTAAATTTGAGCAAAAACAAATGTTAGTATGTCAAAAAACACATTTTGTAGTAGAAGTCAGCGATTGTTTAGGCTTCCATCAAAGGGTACAGCTAACAAAGGGCCATGATTGCAATTTGAATGTTCTTTGTTTGTTTACCTTTCATGAATAGGATGTAGATTAAAATAAAAGGCAACAGTGAAGCCTACCAGCTGGTTTTGGTGCTGCCATTATCTCAGTGCACTGCCATCTTTATAGACTACTAAACTGGATGGATGTAAATCAAAATGAGACCAGGGCTCCCATTATATTGCTTCATAATTCACAGAGATTTTCTCTTATTTCAAATGTGCTCAAAACGATTCACCAGAAAGACACAATCCCAGTGAAATATGTTTTTTTTTTAAATCACCACTTTTTGTGCCACAAGGTGAACAGAAGTTTACTAAATATGTTATATGTTTCATAGGTGATAGACGAGTTCACAAACTTGTTCAATATCTTAAAGTTTCCAATAGTTTCCAGTGCTATACCATGTACACCATGGCCTAACTTACAAATACATTTGCCACGTATGCCAATCACAAAATACACCAGTTGCAGATATTCTGCAGTTTTATCTATCCAAACAGGTTTATGGATATTTTTTGGAGCAAATGCATGAGTCAGTTCTTATCCACGTAGTTCAAAGAATGTGCCACTGGGAGCCGCACAGTCGTCGAAGCAGTGTCCTTGAGGTGCGGCGTCAGAACATTTATGCTGAAGTCAATGCATCATCTTCACACTGCACAGCCAGCATTCCGAAGGTGAAGTGCCCAACCTGCTGGGGATGCAGTTGTGGAAGCAATGTCCTTGTCAATGGTGGCAAAAGCGATGCATTGGTCTCCCGGAGGGATGCAGCTTTTCCAATCTGCGCAACAACATTGGTGTATCGATCTTTGCAGGACATGACTCACAATTGACAGAGTCCACCAGCAAAAGCAAAGTTGGAGAAAGTCTTTGATGGCCCTGAGACTTCAGAACCGGAAGCAAGACAGCAAAACCTTAGATCCACTTGGTTCTTTAGAGGATGTAGAGAAATAAGTCCAGTCCTTTTCACTCCCAGGCAAGAGACAGCAGGCAAACATGGCAAAGCAGTTCAGCAGAGTGGCAGTCCTTCCTGGCAGCACAGCAGACCTTCTACCTGGCAGAATGTCCTCAGATCCAGAAGTGTACTGATTTGGTGGGGTTTTGGGTCCAGTACTTATACCCAGTTGACTCTTTCAAGTGGGAGGAGATTTCAAGGAGAGGCCTATGAAGTGCACAAGGTCCCTGTCCTTCCTTTCCTGATTTCAGACTCTCTATAGAGAGTTATGCAGCTCTTTGTGAAGGGACAGGCCCAGTCTGATACAGGTGCAGGTGTCATCTCCTCCCTCACACCTAGCCCAGGAAAGCCCATCAACTTGCTGATTGGCCATCAGGATGTAAATGTCACAACCTTTGTGTGCGACAGCCTAGAGGGAATGCACAAAGCTCAGTTGTCACCCACCCCAGATGTGCATTCAGAGATAGGCAGAGGCACAGAATGGTTAAAGTAAGAAAATGCCAACTTTCTAAAGTGCCATTTTCAGACTTACAATTTAAAGTCTGACATCACCGTATGTTGTGATTTTAAAGTGTGAGTCCACAGACTACAAACTCCTAATTTCTTTCTCCCAATCAAAAGTTACACTTAAAGACTGATTCATATTAACCCTGATGTTAACCTATGGGAGAGTTAGGTCTTGCAGTAGAGAACATTTATTTATGATTTTTTTTACTACAAGGACATGTTAACTCTAAAAGTACCTATCCAACCTTGTAAATAGACTACACCATGTCCATGGGTCCTACCGTATGGGTGACTTACATGTAATAAAAAGGAAGGTTTGGGCCTGGCAAGTAGGTGCATTTGCCAGATCGAAATGGCAGTTTAAAACTGGCACACACAGGCTCACAGTGGCAGGCCTGAGACATGTTTAAAGAACGACTTTGGTGGGCGGCACAATCGGTGCTGCAGGCCTACTAGTAGCATTTAATTTACATGCCATGGGCACTTATAGTGCACTAAACTAGGGACTTACAAGTAAATTAAATATGCCAATTGTAGATAAGCCAATATTAACATGTTTAGTGCAGAATACCTGCACTTTAGCATTGAGTCGAGGTGGTAAAGTGCACAGAATCCTAAAAACAGCAAAAACGAAATCAGAAAAAATAAGGGGTCAGAAGGCAAAAGGTCTGGGGAAACCAGGCCAAGGATGTCAGGTCTAAAAATTACCATAAGGAATTTGCTCTCATTATTAGTAGCTCAGACTGATGTTATGTTATATATATGTGTATAGCAAACTTTCACAGCTTAGAATACCACACAAATTATGCTGCCCAGAGTTCCTTTCTTTGTTCTGAGAGTCTGACCTGTAATGGATGTCCCCTTGTGTCGAGACAAAGCTATGCTGTTTGGCATGTTCTCAAGACAGCAAAACACTTGTGCGAGGACAAACTTTCTTTTTATTTGAGAAATTGCATGGGGAAACACATTTTGGGACCATCTATTTTTCTTGGCCCACCTAACGGATCACCCCAAAAGTTTCCAGAAAGGAGGTGGGGTGGATGAACCTTTTTTTGGGAGGTTTTCATGAAGATTCTTCAAATGGTGCTAAAATTACTAGCAAAACAGAAAATTGATTTCCTATGGAAACTTGGCCCTAACTATAACTATAAAGTGGCAACTGCTACTATGTAATTTATGCATAGATATAGGTTACCTAGTGGCAGTCACACCTGGGTAGTTATAGTTAGAATGGTGTTTCCATAGGAAATTGCATTTTTGGTTTGCTAATGACCTTGGAGCCATTTGAGGAATCTTCACCAAATATTCTAAAAATGTATTAGTTTTTGCTTAACTACTTCCCGGAAAGTTTTGAAATGATCTGAAAAAGAGGGGGGTCCACAAAACACAAACCCATCATTTAATTTTCATAGACATTTTTCCCTGCTTGTTTGTGATTTGGTGTAAATCTGTTCAAATGTTTTTAAGAAATTAAAGTTTAAATATATTTGTAAAGTGGGACGGTTGGGTATGCAAGAACTTCAAATAATGCAGTGTTCTGATTGGCCAAGGAGGCTTTTTCCTTTTGACCACCTCACTCCTATGGGAGTGAGGGTCACATGGGAGTGAGTGCTTTGGCTGACCATGGCATTATAGCAGATGTTGTGGTGGCCATTACAAGACTCTGGAACCTAGTACCCTGTCCTGAAAATGTTTTAGAAAACAAAATATATGGGGGTGGGATACCCTGCCCCCATACTCTTAAGGACAAAATGTTTTTTGTTTTACGCAAACCTGCAGTACTCCTGTGGGATCTCAGCAAAAGTTATAAAAGTGGAGGGTGCCATTGATTTTGTTTTTAAATTAAAATGACCACTGGGGTGGGGCAGGGCCTGAGGGTGGGGGCATGTTTAAAATATATTTATTATTTAGAGAGCAGGGGCTGGCTCCAATTAAGTGTTCAAGAGAGCCCACTTCCAGAACACTGTTACCCTGCCTGATAGATAGTGGGTTTGGCAAAAATGTGCACTCTCACCTGGAGTAGCGGCAGGTGGGGGCACATATTTGTTTTTCCCTGCCCATGCTCTTATGGGCAGGGAAACAGAGATTGCTCCCACCCAGTGTGAGCCCCCCCCCCCCCCCGGCACTTTCCAACTTTCTGTTTTGTGTGTACTATGGGTGGGCACCGGAACACCTCTCTAAGGCCCTGGTGGATGGAATACTCAGGGCCACTATTGGCTTGTGGAGGGGATGGCGCTCCTCCCCCGCCATAAAAACGAATACATCCTGGCGGATGACTTTGCCCTCCCCAGTATTATCGAATATGAAAAAAAGATTGCAGTCTCCCACTAGAACCTTGTGTGGGTGCTGACAGAGGAGCCGGCAGGGGACTCTGTGGCTCCCTCTGCAGCCTCCAGCACTAAATAGGCAGATGCATGTCCTGGGTGGGCACTTGGACACCCAATATATATATAAAACGTAATAAATGAGTTGCAGAAGCCACTCATTTATGATTCACTGCTCCTAGCAAGGAGTGCCCCATAATGCCCTAGGGCATTGTGACACAAAACATTTCCTAGAGGAGGCAGGGGCATCAGCAAACATGTTTTCAATGTTGGCGGGGGGCTGCAGGGAGTGTAGCCGCAACCTATAACCACTAAGGGCCTAATTACGAGTTTGGCAGTCTCAGGACTGCTATGATGGCAGTGGCGGTCGTACTGTAACAAGTTGGAAGAAAAGACAGCCAAATTATGACCATGACGGTATTCCCAACAGAATACAGCTAAAGCAATACTGTCACTGCCACAGCGGTCTGGCCGCCACGGATGAGGGTAGCCATCTGCAGGCTGCCGGAGAACATGTTTCCACCAGACAGATTACGAGGTTGCACACTGCCAAGGTTTCCGTCGCGGTCGCATCACCATGGAAACCCAGGTGGAAACCAACTGCATAAAAGGAAACACTCACCTTCAGGAAGCCATACTCATCCGGAGCCACCATGGAACCTGAACGACATGTCATCCCGTTGCTCCTGCTCGCCCAAAGAGTGCGGAATCTGCGTTGATGACAGCAACTGTAAGTACACACTCTTACCTGTTACCATTGTCAATTTTTGAACACTCACACAACATACTTTCAGTAGAGGTGTGCGAGGGTGACACTCGCGTAACAGCACACTAACACTCACACTCACATACAGCTACTCACACACTCACACATACACAACAGACATGCCAGGGCCACACCACACACACACGTACACACACACACAGATACACATGTCACAAACACACACAGGTATGCACGGAAACACTGCACAAGCCCACACTCACACAGTATCACATAACAACACAACATGTGACAACCACAACGTAACTGAGCCATCCCCAATCTCTTGGCAGTGACCCACAGGGGACAGTACCTTGGTACACATCAAACATATCTCACAACGTAACAGCAACAGGCAAAAAATACATAGAAATACACAATCATACTACTTACCAATCGACTTACAAAGAACACTGTATCTAACATTTCATGCACATAACAGGCACACAGTCAAAGCACACAAAGCCACACAGCTCACCAACACACACATCTCAAAACAAACAACACAAAATAGCTACACAAAAACAATCCCTGAACACACAAATGTCCACCACACAACACACACCCTACCACTTTCAGACAAAAGCACTGCACACAACCTCACAAACTGCCTAAACAACACACGTAGCTCAAGCAAAACACACACAAACATACAGATATACAACTAATGTCAGCCAGGGACAACTCCATACTAAGGAAAGAAATGCATGACAAAGATTTAACCAGGGAACCACCCACAAGTTGGTTGAAATTATTATTAATGTTCAAATCGTTATCAACAACAAAAGCCATAGCCCAGTCCATAAATCTAAAGTGAATATGCACACAATGCACAGATGTGTGCCCCAAACATGACTCCTGACTGCCATGCAACCTCCACCAGTAGGTGCATCCATGGGGCAGGCAGGCACTTCAGGGGTTATCTGGTGGGGGACAGATGAGGTGGTTGGGGTGTAAATCTGGGAGTGGGGCCTTTGGGATCTGGCTTGGGAGGGGGTGTTTGGGCTTGGTCTTAAGTTTAGGGGAGGGTTGGCATTTTGGTAGAGGGGTTTACTTCTTGACAGGGGCATGGGTGCTTGCAGGGGGCAGGGGAGGTCTTAGAGGTGGAAGGGCTGAACTTGGGGACAGACACAGACTTTTTAGGGGTATCACAGGCTGGGAGAGAATTAGTGAAAAGGGCAAACTCTGAATGGAAAGCTTTTTTAGGCACCTGGGAATGGTCATAGCAAAATGATTTGGGTGTGGAGGGAAAGGGAGTGGTTGTAAGAGGTGTGGATGTCATAGGTGCATGTTTGTGCAAGGTATGTTTAAGAGTGGTGGGTATCTGCTGGGTGGGTGAATGAGGGTGTCTATGTATCTTGGGAGGAGGGGGAGTGAAGGTTTTGGGGGATGCCATGGTGGGTGGGTGACTGTTGGGGTGGGGACTGCGGGTATGGTGGATGTGCTGCATGTAGGTGTGCCTGTGTTTGTGGTGTCTGCAAGTGTGGTGACTGGGGTAGATGTCCGAGGGTCTCCTGTGGAGCTGTCTGTGGGTAGGCTATGTATAGTGGCTGGATCTGTGAATGTTGGTGCTGTGTCTTCAGGTTTGTCAGGTGTTGTGTAAGTGATGCTAGGGGTAGTGGGGGTGTCAGGGCAGGTTGTGACTGTTGCTGTGTGTGCATGTGTATGTTGCCAGTGGTGTGTTTTGTGGTGCTCATGTTTGTCTGAGCTACCCTTTTATGTTGAGGTGGATGCATGCTTGTCTGTCTGTGTGATTTGGCTGAGTCAGGGAAGAGGGGTTTGGGATTGGGAAGAGGAAGGTGGAGAGGGATGGCAGACACTGATAACTGACTGCCATCAGTGTGGAGTCCAGAGCCTGAAAGTGTACCATGAATGCCCTCCAGGAGTGCATTACTCTGTTGGATCTGAGTTGCAAGTCCCTGGATGGCTTTCACGATGGTCGACTGACCCAAAATGATGGACCTCACGAGGTCAACAGTCTTCTCACTGAGGGCAGTTGGGCTGGCAGGGACAGAGATGCCTGCGGCAAAGGAGACGCCCACCCTCTTGGGTGAGCGGGCACTGCCAACTGGGTGGGGATCTACAGGAAGGGCAGTGATAGAAAGGGGGATGGTGGACAAAGATGGTGCTGGGGTGGTCCCCGATGGGTCCACCACTGCCAGGGAGTGACCACTGGAGGAGGATTCCGGGGATGATGAACTGGGATCCGATCTCCCCCATGGAACTCCCCTTGCCCTCTGGGCCACTGGGTCCCTGGGTGGTATCAGCCCTCCGGGTCTCATGGTCAGAAGCTTTCCCATTCGGCTGAACCTCATCTCCTTCACCTGCCAATGCTGATGCAGCGAAACAGACAGAGAGAGAGAGAGAGGATCCTACATTACACCATTCACAACAGTAACATCATATCTATGTATAGGAAATCTCCAGGTAGGAACCATTTAAAGCCTACATCATGTCACAACTAAATACTTCCAACAATCCTTTGTGACAACAGTCTCACCAACAACATAAGTCAATCATCTCATCACTACATCGACAGTAGTCATGTTTCATAAAAGTAAACTCATCTCACTTCAATTAAATCAAAGCACTCTGTCCATAACATTCACAATGTCAAGTGCCTCAGAACAATTCCCTTTATGGTTATTGGAATATCGAGCTCAGATACTTATCGCTGGTTATGTTCTAGCCATGTTAGAACCTATACTTTAGATACAAACACACACCTGTTAAACCTTTTTTTTGTTTATATCAACAATATTTTCGTTTATTATGTACTTACAAACAACTTTTTTCAAATGTATTTAAAACAATCCCTAGGTCCTCTTAATTCTCACTTCATTGTTTTATAAACTTAAAACATTTCTTTTTAGAACCTATTGCACACTATTTATGTTAAAAATGTAAACACTTCACATACAAAGCTACAAACACTCGTACAATATTTTTTGCAAAAATATACTTATTTGATTTTCCACATAAAAACTGTTGTTAGAAAACATATCAAACAATCTATGTAGATAGAAAAAGAAAGCTTTATGTACAATACATCATATTTATTGTGTTAGCATGGCATATGATTTCCAATTCATTTACTGCCATCCATTTTCTATATTTATGTACTCCTCCAAGCTTGTCAATCCTTTATTTTCTTGTTTTAATTTGAGGAATAGATTTTTAGTTTAAAAATTCAAAGACCATTCCCTGGTTATGTCTTTGAAGATTTTTTGTCATAAGGAGATACGTTCCCGCTGTTTGTTACCTCCGTATTCGAAGTCTTTCACAAGATCTGTAGAATAGTTTTCTCTAGTTTGTTGTATAGCCCTACACAACAAGCTGGAGAAAACGATTCTAAAGATCTTATGAAAGTCAAACTAGAGAAAACGATTCTACAGATCTTATGAAAGACATAGAATACAGAGGGAACGGTCTTTGAATTTTTAAACTAAAAAAGTTGTGCCAGCACTTGGTAGACAGTAGGCTGACTGATCCCAGGAAGCTTGCTGAGGAGGTGCGCCTCTGGGCTAGCACCAGAGTGTCCAAAAAGGTACCTGGGAGTGACCCCAAGAAGGGTGGTTCCAGTTCCCCCCAACAGAGTGAGGGGGAGGTTAAAGATGACCCACACAAGTCTCAGAGTAAGGGGGAGGAAAGGGTTCCCATGCCCCATCTGAGAAACAGGGTGGTGGTTCTGGTGGGCAGTGGCCCAGAGCACCCCAATTCCAATCACGCTGCTTTGAGTGCTCCCAGCTAGGACACAAGCAGTGAGACTCTGTCTGCCCAAAGAAATCACCCACTGGTGGGACCTCAAAAGGGGTTGCCAATGTGGCCTTAGGGGAGAGTAGTCCCCAGGGGCAGGTCATAGCCCATGCCCTATTCTCCCTCAGTTGGGAGATAAACTCAGAGGGTGAGCTGGTCATCCCTGAGGGTGGAAGTCGTCAATTCCACCAAGTGAGAGTGAATGGAGTCCCAGTCACTGCTCTGAGGGGACACAGGGGCTAGTCACACCATGATGGTGGAAAGACTAGTTTCCCCATAGCAGTACATGGGCCAGGTGTGTAGGGTCACTCCAGCACATGGGGAGGATTTCTTCCGCCCTATGGCCCTGGTATCCCGGGAGTGGGGTGGGGAGGTAACCCAGAGTAGGGTCAGAGTTAGTCCCCAGGTGCCCATTGACTGCATTCTGGGGAATTAGTTACCCCTGGCGGCAGGAGAACTAAGAGAGGTGACCCTTAAGGGAGCCCCGACAGTTCAGTTGTCTGTCAGTATCACTCCCTAGAGGAGAGTACAGGATCCCAGATGTAGGGGCAAGGTGAGGGAGAGCTCACCTCTGTCCTCAGTTCAGCCTCATGGTGCAGACCCTGGGTTGATTGACCAGTGTGAGGATACCAGGCAGAGTGGAGAAGGGGTACAAGACCCCTGAGGCTACTGCCCCCCATTCTGAGATACTTCAGACGTCAGGGAAACCTCAGGAGCCCATAGGGAACTCCCTGCCAGCGTTAGGGCTGGAGGAGAAGCTTGCCCAATGGCCCTGGTCAGGGCTTCCACCAAGCAGTGGATGGCCTGGGGCCTGGCTCTTGTCCCTGACAGCTGTCAGTGGCCTCTGTTGGTTACTGTCCTTATGGACAGAGTTTTCCCTGGGTTGGGGACAGAAGTCAGACCCAAGGAATGGAATAGGCCACATTACTTTGTTAGCCATGGTGGTACTGTGTGCCTACTGGGATGCATCTGTGAGCAAATTAAAGTTAGGAGCTTCAAAGATAGGGTCCTCAAATGAGGACAAGGGTTCCTTATGGGTCAGTTCAGTGGCCCCAGAGCGTATAGACAGAGGAGCCTCACTGAGTTCAGAAAGGCATAGAACTGGCAAATGTCCCTGCTGTAGTAGGCCATTGTCCATGTTCTATCATCTTAAACAGGGACATCCATCAGAGTATTGATTAGCCTACCCTGGCTTTAGGCTGGAAGGGGGATATGTTGGAAATGACCTCTCTGCAGGGTGACCCCCAAACCTTTTACCTTCCTCCTCTTCTTTTTCTGACCTCATTTTTGCTGGCTTTAGGACTGTGGGCACTTTACCACTGCTAATCAATTCCAAAATGCATGTGCTCTCTCCCTTAAACATGGTAACATTGGTTCATTCCCAATTGGTATATTTGATTTACTTGTAAATCCTTAATACAGTGCACTACATGTGCCCAGGACCTGTACAATAATTGCTACTAGTGGGCCTACAGCACTGATTGTGCCACCCACATAAGTAACCCCTTAACCATGTCTCAGGCCTGCCATTGCAAGGCCTGTGTGTGTAGTTTCACTGCCACTTCCACTTGACATTTAAGTACTTACCAAGCCTTAAACTCCCCTTTCTCTACATATAAGTCACCCTTAAGTTAAGCTCTACGGAACCCATAGGGCAGGGTGCTATGTAGGTAAAAGGCAGGACATGTACACGTGTGTTTTGCACGTCCTGGTAGTGTAAAACTCCTGAATTTGGTTTCCCCTACTGTGAGTCCTGTTCCTTTCAAAGGCTAGCATTAGGGCGACCCTTACATACTGGTTGAGTGGTAGGTTCTGATATGAGAGGGGTAACCAGGTCATATTTAGTATGGCCAGAATGGTAATCGAAATTCTTGCTTATTGGTGTGGGTGGATTTAATATTAGTATTCTAGAAATGCCACTTTTAGAAAGTGATCACTTCGCTGCAGTTAAAATACATCTGTGCCTTACAGCCTGTCTCCAGTCAATATCTGGCTTGGCTGGTTGACAGGTCCCTTGTGCATTTCACCCAGACAACCAAAAACACAGTCACACCTGCACTCATGTGCATACTGAATGGGTCTTCCTGGGCTGGGAGGGTGGAGGGCCTGACACTTACATTTCAAAGGACAGTGGCCTGCCCTCACACAATGGACTGCCAAACCCCCTACTGGAACCGTGGCAGACATGATTGTACTGAAAAAAGACCTTCTGCATTTCAAGACCACTCTTTGAAGTCTCCACCACGTCAAAGGCACTTTTGGTTATTCAAACTGGGTCACTGACCACACTAACTCAGACACTTCTGGACCTGAACCTGCAACCTGTCAAGAGGAACTGCCTGGCTGTCCAAAGGATTCATATGGACTGCTTCGCTCTAAAGGACTGCTGCCCTCTGACTCTGAAGTGCTCTCCAAGGGCTTGGATTGAGCTTGCCTCCTGTTTTCTGAAGTCTCAGGGCCAAAAAGACTTCATCTCTTCAAGGAACTCCTTGTGTGCTGAACAATTATGCACAGCCTACCGGAAACAACACACAGCCTGACCTGTGAAAAGAAAATCGCAGCACAGCTGAACCGGAATGACGCAGCCCGACTTCTGAGAGAAACGATGCAGCGCCTGCCTTGCAGCCGGAACATCGACGCACAGCCCTACTGGATCGATGCACAGCCAAACCAGAATGATGCAGTCCGACTTCCCGAGTGAAGAATCGACACAGCACCTGCTGTGCAACAGAAAATTTGAAGCATCGCCTATTGGATTGACGCAATGCCTGTGACTTCGTCCCGCACACCCAGGATTTCCCCGCATCGTCCCTGGGCATCAAAGAGAAACCCGCATCGCAGAGAGGAACCACGCCTTCATGTCGGAAATCGGCGCAAGTTCCTTGTAGCGTGGAAAGAAACAACGCATTGTCTGTGCTGCACCGGAATTCTGACGCACACCTTATTTTTGCATGCACCTCCTCCCCTGCGGTCTACTTGCGTGTAAGTTTTGACGCAAACCAGGTACTTTGTGCTAACCATTGGTGATTTCTAAGACCTAAGTCTCTTTTTCATCTTGCAAAAGTGATATTTTGAATTGTGCTTATTGAATCTTTATTGTTTTGACCTTAATTCAACCAGATAAATGTCTTATATTTTCTAAACCTGTGTGGTGTATTTTGTGGTGTTTTCACTGTGTTACTATATGATGTTTTGCACAAATACTTTACACATTGCCTTCTAAGTTAAGCCTGACTGCTCGTGCCAAGCTACCAGAGGGTGGGCACAGGATAATTTGGATTGTGTGTGACTTACCCTGACTAGAGTGAGGGTTCTTGCTTGGACAGAGGGTAACCTGACTGCCAACCAAAAACCCCATTTCTAACAGCCCTCATATGTGTAGAGCTGCTATTTGTATTGCTTATTGTTGTGGTGCCACTTATTTGCAAACTACACCCCACTTGTGGGAAAAGGCACTCGTGAATATCAAGTATTATAAAATAGACAAATACAGGACATACTACACCTAGAAAAACATGTAAACACACAAAGGAGCGATAAGCACCTCTAAAACGCACACATGGTGGAGACGTTACCTACCTTTTAGTGTCTATGCTCTCATGTCATAGATCCTCAAGGAGGCGGGTGTGCTTGTAGTCACACACTGAAAATATATGCAGAATTTTAGACTCACGAGTGGTCGCTTCTGTGGTGGATTGCAAAGAGCGGTAAAAGCACTTACTTCATCAAAGCGACACTCCTACCTTGTGTCTAGTGCTCACCTCCCCGGGGTCTGAAACACTGTGACTCACGTGGGAGTCAAGTTTTTGAACTTACTGTAGGAGGCTGGCCTGGTTTGTAGTGGGTACCTTGGGTACTTACACTTCATACCAGGTCACGTTATCCCTGGTTAGTGAAGTAGTAGTGTTCTGGCAGCTTAGGCTGATAGAGGTAGCTAAAACAGAGCAGCTTAGGCTGAACTAGGAGACATGCAAAGCTCATGCAATACCACTTATAGTTACACAGTACTTATACACAAGTAAAGACAATACTCAGTGTTACCAAAAATAAAGGTAGTTTATTTGGGTGACACAGTACCAAAAATATCTTAAAGGCAATACTGCTTCTGGAGGTAAGTATTATACACAATGTATACACTAGACACCACAATAAGGCAGGTAATTAGACATAGGATAGTACAAACAATAGGAAATGCTTTATAATGCAATAAGAGAAAATAGGTCTAGGGGCAACACAAACCATCTACTAAGAAAGAGGAATGCGAATCACGAATTCCCCTAGACAAGTGTAGTGTGTGCAGAATTGCTGGGAGAGTAAGAATACAGTAAAGGTAAGTAAATTACCCCACCCCAGGCCCCAAAAAAGCAGGAGTAAAGAACTGCAATTTTCCTTAGCACACTCTACACCTCGTGATTGGAATTATTGCAAGAACCAACCAAGTCTGCAAACAACAAACAGTGGATTCCTGGACCTGAAGACCTGCAAAAGAAGGAGACAAAGTCCAGAAGTCGAAAGAAGTTCCAGGAAGGACAGGAGCCCCTGCCAACCCACAAGAGGGTGCAAAAGAAGAGTCCCCGGTTGGACAAAGACTGCAGGAATGCACCCTAGGAAGATGCCAGTGGGTTCCTGCATATGCAAAGGATCTCCCATGACGTGAAGATGCAGGCGTGATTTCGGGGGTCATTCTGACGCTTACCGCCGGTCAGAAGACCGCCACAATACCGCCGCGGCCGCGGTCAGCCGCCACGGTCATTCTGACCCACAACTGCCAAACCTCCAAAAATCCGACCGCCATTGCAGTCCGCCACATCAGCAGCCCACGATAAACTGGAGATGACCAAACCTCCACCGCCACGCCAACAGAAATACGCCCATGCCATTATGATCCACAAATCCACGCGGCGGTCTTTCAAACGCGGTAGTCTATTGGCGGTACACACCGCCGCGGTCAAAATACCCACACCTTTACAAAACACTACCACATTGGACAATTTGAAATACACACACCTGATACACATACAAACAACACTCCCACACATCCAATACAATATAAAACACACACCCACATCACCCACAAACCCCTACGACCAAAAATCCGAGACGAAGGAGAGAGAGACACATCAGAGAATAGAGAGCCAGACACACAGAGGCACACTACAACATCACACACACCACATAGTAGCACAAAGCACCACACACCAACGCACACATCACCACATACACCACCCCACACCTCATCCACACCACCCCATGGCACCACAAAGACACCCACGCTTCACAGACCAAGAACTCAGGGTGATGGTGGAGGAAATCCTAAGAGTGGAACCCCAGCTCTTCGGCTCGCAGGTGCAGCACACCACCATAGCAAGGAAGGCGGAGCTATGGCAGCGGATCGTGGACAGGGTCAACGCGGTGGGACAGCATCCCAGAAATAGGGACGACATCCGCAAACGATGGAACGACCTACGGGGGAAGGTGCGCTCGATGGTGTCGCGACACAACATCGCGGTGCAGAAGACTGGCGGAGGACCCCCACCCACCCCACCAGAATTCACATCATGGGAGCAAGAAGTATTAAACATCCTGCATCCTGAGGGCCTCGCTGGAGTACACGGAGGAATGGACTCTGGTAAGTCCTATCTCATATACTTCATCCCCCCCACCCCACCAGCATGCCAACCCACACCCCCACCCTCACCCCCAACCCACCATCACACATCATCCCTGAGAATGTATCCCTAGCACAACCCACCCAACCCCTCACCAACCCTTGCATGCCACCACAAACATTGGACACCCATTACCTAAGCATGACCACTGCACATACCCATCCCCCCCACAAACCACCCTCACAACACCACCCACAAGGGAATGCCTGCACTGGGGGACAAGGGCACCCATAATTCGCACGCTTTTTTCACACACAGAAACAATAACCATACTCTCTCACCCCATGCAGGACCCGAACGCCAACACACCGGTCAGGAGGGTCCTCAAATGTCCATCCCACCCCCGGAACAGGCCCCCAGTGAGGACAGCAGCTCTGGCGACCTGGAACCTGATGACCAGCCCGGACCATCGGGGACCTCTGGGCAGTGGGTTCCCCAAACACAGACACAGGCCACAGCAGACCCAAACCCCTGGGAACAACAGCACAGCTCCCACCCAGCGGGCCCATGCCTCTGTCTCTAGGACAGGTCAAGCAGCGGTGTGTCTGCCACTACAGGGCACCCAGGCTAACCCAACACCCCAACAACAACAGGACCTGGGGGCAGTGGTAGTGGGCACACCATCCAGGGGACAGAGGCCCAGGCAAACAGGGCAACTCGGATGGCTGCCATGCGACAGGGGGGGGAGGAGAGGCCCAGGGAACCCACTCTCCAAGAGGCCTTCACTACCATCATGGGAGCATCACTCCCAAGAGACGATGGCGACGGTACTGGCCAGGTTCACCGAGATACAGGCACAGCAGGAAGAACGCTACATGGGGTTCAGCAACCAACTCACCACCATCGCTACCGCCATGGGGAGCATGGTCCAGGCCCTCAACAGGATAGAAGACACGTTGCGGGACCATGTGGCACCACACAGGGCCACTGTCACTAGCCAGGAACAGCCTACCACCTCCGCCGGCGCTAGTGGACAGGAGGCCCACACACAACGACAGGCCACAAGAACCCCACCTCCTGCTGAAGAACAACCACCCCGCAAGAGGAGCCTAAGACCCAAAAAAACCCAGAGTAGGATGCCAAGACCACCGCCAGCATGAGATACCCCCAGAAGTCATCCCACTGTCCCACTTTGCCACCCTGTCCAAACTCAAACAGCCCCTGCTCCGTCCTTCCACAGGCATATGGACAATAGACCTGTCAGACTGAGAACTGGACTCTGCCATGGACATCACTCCACCCCCACCCATCACCGTCATCATATAATGTACCATTATCTGAGCACACAAAATAAAACAATTATTGCACAGAAAACCATTTTGAGTCATGCTGTATTCTCAAAAAATCGTACAATACATAACAGTTCACAATATTTGATGTCAGTTAGTGATGACAACATACCAATGTCAATACGCTGTAGTACATGGCCAAACCAAGCAGAAGTCGGGCTATGAGTCATTAAGCACTGAGAAGGGAAGGGAAAAAGAATATGTTATTTAAAAGAGCTGGGGGGAAATACATAAAGTTGAGATGCATGAGGCTCTAAGTAACTGGGAAATGGCGTGGCTGAATCTTACCTGTGTGCTACTGAAAATACTGTTGTATGACAGCTTCCCTGTTGTCTGTTTCCTCACCGTCGTCTTCCTCCTCTTCACTCTCCACAGGCTCCACGGCTTCTACGACACCACCATCTGGACCATCCTCCTGCAGGAAAGGCACCTGGCGTCGCAAAGCCAGGTTGTGAAGCATACAGCAGGCCACGATGATGTGGCACACCTTCTTTGGTGAGTACATTAGGGATCCACCTGTCATATACAGGCACCTAAACCTGGCCTTCAGGAGGCCGAAGGTCCTTTCAATGACCCTCCTAGTACGCCCATGGGCCTCATTGTACCGTTCCTCTGCCCTGGTCCTGGGATTCCTCACTGGGGTCAATAGCCACGGCAGGTTGGGGTAACCAGAGTCACCGATTAGCCACACACGCTGTCTCTGTAGCTGTTCCATCACATAGGGGACGCTGTTATTACGCATAACATACGCGTCATGCACTGACCCAGGGAACTTGGCATTTACATGGGAGATGTACTGGTCTGCCAAACAGACAACCTGCACATTCATAGAATGGTAATTTTTCCGATTTCTGTACACCTGTTCATCGTCATTTGGGGGTACTAATGCCACATGGGTCCCATCAATGGCACCAATGATGTTGGGGATATGTCCAAGGGCATAGAAATCACCCTTCACTGTGGCCAAATCACCCTCTTCTGGGAATATGATGTAGCTCCTCATGAGTTTCATCAGGGCAGACAACACTCTGGACAGAATCTTTGAAAACATAGGCTGAGACATTCCAGATGACATGGCCACTGTTGTCTGGAATGAGCCACTTGCAAAGAAATGGAGGACTGATAGAACCTGCACTAGAGGGGGAATCCCTGTGGGTTGGCGGATGGGTGACATCAGGTCTGGCTCCAGCTGGGCACACAGTTCATGTATAGTGGCTCGGTCAAGTCGGTATCGGAGTATTATATGGCGTTCTTCCATTGTCGACAGGTCAACCAGCGGCCGGTACACGGGAGGATTCCTCCTTCTCCTCGCAAGTCCCTGCGGACGGTGCCTAGGAAGGACAACATGGAGCACTGAGTCAATCAACTCACAGGTACGTACAACACAGCTTGCACAGTACACGAAAATGTTTTGACTGCTATGTTTGTATGTGTGCAAATGCAAGGCCTGGGCCTATGTGAAGCAGTAGAATTTAAGCCATGTGGGCCCTTGAAATGGCGGCTGCCTGACCTCTAAACTGGGACAATGGGATGTGAGGTCAATGCGCTGGCGTGGCACACCGTGGCGGTAGGCGGTCGAAGACCGCTGTACGAAGTCGCATTGGTTAACATTGAACCCTATGGGATTCAGGAGCCAATGACGATGTGCGCCGGCGGTCGCGGTACGCACCGCCGCGGTACGCACCGCCACGGGCGTGACCGCCATTTTCTATCTGATTAATCACTCGAGACCTGATCATCCACAGGAGAGGACCTATACTGCAAGTGCTGCTGTGAACTCGGTCTGGAAGTGACAATGGCTGCTGCGACTGGGGAAAGGGCCCCTGCCTTCACGTCTGAAGAGTTGGAGAAACTCGTGGACGGGGTCCTCCCCCAGTATGCGCTACTCTACGGTCCTCCAGACCAACAGGTGAGTACACTGAGTGCACATTGAATGGGTAAGGCCTGTGTGGAGTGGGGTGGCTGTCAGTTGGTGGGGTGGGGAGAAAATGAGGAATGCAACGCACGACTGATGAGAGTATGGGCCACATGGCAAGGGTGGGGAGGGGGGGCATGTACTCCAAACATGCAGAAATGTGACGTTTTCTCTTTCCCACCCTGTACATGTCAAACAGGTGAGCGCCCATCAGAAAATCGATATTTGGCGTGCCATCGCCAAGAAAGTCCGGGCCCTGGGGGTCTACACCAGACGGGGCACCCACTGTCGGAAGAGGTGGGAGGACATCCGCCGCGGAACCCGAAAGACCGCCGAGTCACTGCTGGGGATGGCCTCCCGACCTAGGAGGGGTGCCAGTCGTACCCTGACCCCCTTGATGTCCCGGATCCTGGCGGTGGCCTACCCTGATTTGGATGGGCGCTTGAGGACATCACAGCAGACACAAGGGGGTGAGTATCAGCACTTTCTCCTATCTATACGCGCAGTGGAGGCGTCTGGGTGGGGGAGGAGGGCTGTGGGTGACAGTAGGCCAGGGCGCTTTCTGTAGTGTAGTCCCCTCCCTTAGACATGGCCCTGTGCCCCCGCCCACCACCTCTGTAGGGTGCCAAGTGCAGCTATCCATGGTCCAACATCACCCATGAGCGCGTCTGTTGTCCCTAGACCTGTTGGCCTAGTCAGAAGTACAGAGTAGTGTACCCCAAGTTCGCGGCTTAGTGCATGAGGCACCTGTGTCTGTCCTCTCCGCCAAGGCTATTGACAAGGCATGCACTCAACTTTGTTTTCTTTCTCCCCCCACCCTTATTCTTTGTTTCTTGTGCATTAGCATCATCAGGCGGAGGAGAATTGGCATCGGAGCACGAGGGAGCTGCAGGTCACCAGGCCCCGGTGGGTACTGACACAGACACCGAGGGCACCAGTGATCCGGAGGGCGAGGGGAGCACCACAACGGGGGCCGGTGGAGACACCAGCGACACGGACACGTCCTCGTTTGGGAGCTCCCTAGCGGAGGCGCCAACATCTGTGCCCCCAGCAACAACAGGTACAGCCGCCACCCAGCGCACCAGCACCGCCCTCTCAGCAGCCCCTCAGTCTTCGCTCCGTGCCCGTTCGCCCAGGAAGGCGCGCGTCTCCTTCGCCCCAGGCACCTCAGCCCCTGCCTCTGTTACCCCTGCTGCCCTCAGTGCGGAGCTCATTGACCTCGTGAGGATGCTCATTGTTGGGCAGACTACCCTTTTGAATGCCATCCAGGGGGTGCAAAGGGAGGTGCAACAGAGCAATGCCTACCTGGAGGGCATTCATTCGGGTCAGGCTGCCCATCAACGAGCTTTCACTTCTCTGGCCTCAGCACTGACGGCAGCCATTGTCCCTGTCTCCAGTCTCCCTCTTCTAACTGCCTCCAGCCTTTCTCTGTCTCCTGTTCCTCAGCCTATCCCATCCACACCATCTGACCAGCCTGCACACACCTCAACACCCAAGGCCAGCTCATCCAAACATAAGCACCACAGAACACACAAGCATTCACCCAAGCAACACCCAGTTGCAGACATACCAACAGTCACTGCCACCTCTGTGTCCCCCTCCTCCTCGTCTCCCTCCTCCCTCCCTGTGACGTCTACACTCACACCTGCATGCACACCAACATCAGCCAGTTCTTCCATCACCAGCACACCCTCCACTACAGTCCTCACACGTGCAGTCACCACCCACACTGCCATGTACACGTCCCCTGTGTGCTCTCCCACTGTGTCTGTCACCCCCTCTTCCAAGACACATAAACGCAGGCAGACACCCAAACAACAGCCAACCACCTCACGACAGCCTACGTCTCAGTCACCTGCACCCAAGGACAGCACACCTGACTCTCCTACAACCACATCCTCTTCCTCCACTTCTATCTCCACTACTCCTACCCTTTACCCTGGTCCAAAGAAATATTACCTCACAAATGTTGACCTCTTTCCCTCCCCTGACCCACCCCTTCCATCTGGGAAAAGTCCCAAAGGCACCTCAGCCACCACCAGCCCAGCTTCCAAGGTACAAGTGGTGCATGGAATATGGAGTCCACCCTTTGGCGGCAGTGACACTTCACTGAGCAGCAAGGGGACTGGCAGCCCCCCCCCCAGGCAAGAGGACCCGGAAAGTGAAGGGCCGCCGTGAGCGGACTGAGACGGCTTCCCCCAAGGAGGTGACTCAGGCCACTTCACCTGCCACAACAGCCAGGGGAGGCAAGGGCCCGAGAGCCCTATCTAAGGAGCGGAAGGGCAGCAGGGCGGAGAGGCCAGCCAGCAGGAGCGCAGAGCAGGAGGGCCCCACACGCCCCATCCCGGCTGCAAGGGACGACACCAAAGGGCCCAGGACTCTGTCTCCGAAGGGGCCTGACACTGCACGTTCGGAGGGCGAGTGAGCAGGTTGTCCAGGCCAGGTCTGACTCCCTACACTGACTGGAAGAGCACCGCTGAACAGGGCCCCGCCGTGCAGAAGAGCACCGCTGAAGAGGGCCCCGCCGTGAAGACAAGCACCGCTGAAGAGGGCCCCGCCGTGAAGACAAGCACCGCTGAACAGGGCCCCGCCGTGCAGAAGAGCACCGCTGAACAGGGCCCCTCCGTGAAGACAAGCACCGCTGAAGAGGGCCCCGCCGTGAAGACAAGCACCGCTGAAGAGGGCCCCGCCGTGAAGACAAGCACCGCTGAAGAGGGCCCCGCCGTGCAGAAGAGCACCACTGAACAGGGCCCCGCCGTGAAGACAAGGACCGCTGAAGAGGGCCCCGCCGTGAAGACAAGCACCGCTGAAGAGGGCCCCGCCGTGAAGACAAGCACCGCTGAAGAGGGCCCCGCCGTGCAGAAGAGCACCGCTGAAGAGGGCCCCACCGTGAAGACAAGCACCGCTGAAGAGGGCCCCGCCGTGAAGACAAGCACCGCTGAAGAGGGCCCCGCCGTGAAGACAAGCACCGCTGAAGAGGGCCCCGCCGTGCAGAAGAGCACCGCTGAACAGGGCCCCGCCGTGCAGAAGAGCAGCGCTGAAGAGGGCCCCGCCGTCTCAAGCACCGCTCCGCTGGGCCCCGCCGTCTCAAGCACCGCTCCGCTGGGCCTTTCCTGTCAAGCACCGCTCCGCTGGGCCCCGCCGTCTCAAGCACCGCTCCGCTGGGCCTTTCCTGTCAAGCACCGCTCCGCTGGGCCCCGCCGTCTCAAGCACCCCTCCGCTGGGCCCTTCCTGTCAAGCACCGCTCCGCTGGGCCCCGCCGTCTCAAGCACCGCTCCGCTGGGCCTTTCCTGTCAGGCACTGTTCAGGGTTCACTGTGCCCACCATGCATCCTCCTTGTCCAGTGGGGACATTTATCCACCTGATGGACTGTGGCTTTGCACTCCCCAGGATGGCACAGTGGGCAAGCCACCCACTGTAGAGACTTGAGAGACTGTGGCTTTGCACTCCCCAGGATGGCACAGTGGCCATGGTGGGCCCCTCGTGGATCTGGCGTCGTGGACTCATGTGGCTGTGGTGCCCCCCCCTTCCCTTCCCCCTGAGGTGCCTGTAGTTTTGTCACCAGATGCCCCTGCAGTGTTCTCTCCAAAGGACTCAGGTCTCCTGTGTGGGCTTTGCCCTTGTTTCGCTACACTTTGGCCCACGGACATGATGGATTCGTAAGATGTGCAGGACTACTTGCTTTAGTTATCCACTGCTGTGTAAATAATTTGTTTATCAGAAGAACGTTTTGATGGATGATAATACTTTTCTGAGACTATTTTGTTCATAAATATTTATTCTCAATTTGGTTATGTGATTGTATTTTTTACGGGTGTTTGGGTGGTGTCACTGTGACTTGTTGCTCTGCATTGGTGTGTACATCTTGGGGGGCGGGGGGGGTCGCATATGTGTGTGCCCGTAACCTTTCCTCCTCCCCCCCTCCCGTGTGTCGTAGGTGCAGTACTCACCGTTGACGTCTGCGGCGGAGTTCGTACTCGTGGTAGATGAGCAGGTAGACGAGAGCAGGTATGATGTTCAATTCGGGTTCCATGCTGTCCTCCGTCCTCGTGGAGTGCGTAGAGGTGAGCGTTTTCCCGTTCGTAGTCTGTTTCCGCCGTGTTTTTATCGGCGGTGCTCCCGCCCCGGAAAAGGTGGCGGATTGGTGAGTTGTGATAGGGTGGGCGGTACATTGTCTGCCGCCTGCCTGTTGGCGGTGACCGCTGCGCTGTTTGTTTGTCCCGCCGTGGCGGTCGGAGTGTTAAGTTGGCGGTCTCTGTTGGCGGTTCCCGCCAGGGTCAGAATTCCATTTTTCGGACCGCCAGCCTGTTGGCGGGTTGGCCGCCGCTTTATCACCGACCGCCAGGGTTAGAATCACCCCCTTCGTGTTGGAAGTCACCACAAGCCTTGGTTACAACAAAGTTATGTTTTGCGTAAAAATAAGGCTGGTTGGAACTCTATGTGAGGAGGAAGAGGGGACTCTCAGCACTTAGAGAGCCCTCAGGCTGCCAGGCAGCACCCACGGGAGTCCGAGGACACGGGGACAAAGGAGGTGCATTATGCAGTTGGTGCAGCACTTCAAAGAAGGGTCCCATGCCGCTGGAGGTCAATTCAGTGAGTTGAGCATCACAGGATAGAGTGCTGGTGACCTGGGCCAGGCTGTGCGTGAAGGAATTTTGCAAATAGTGCACAGAGGCCTCAGGAGGTGAAGAAGAGTGGTGCACAGGGGTACTGTTGCTCTCAGGGAAGGCAAGGTCTTACCTCCTCCAAATTGCATCAGCAGGACCTCAGGACAGTTTGTGTTGATGGGGTCCACCCTCTCCGTTTCTAGGAGCACGCTTGTTGCTGTGAGAGGAGTCCAGGAGTACCAGTCGTCGACTTGGAAGGTGCCTGCATGAGCAGGGATGTAACTCCGTCACCCCAAGGGAGATATCTTTGGTCCATCTGGTGCAGGGTGAAGACAGGGAGTCCCCAGAGCGTGCACACCATGGAAACTGTTGCAGTTGCTGGCTGGAGCTAAAGTAGCAGACGAAAAGTATCCCTTGTGGATACTTTGTTGCTGTTACAGCGGTTCCTGGAGCGGGCTGCAGTTGATCAGAGGTCAGAGGATGAAGTAGTTGTTGCAGAGGATTCCTGCTGGAAAATTGCAAGTAGAATCTGAAGAGAACCCACAGGAGAGACCCTAAATAGCACTAAGAGGGCGATTGGCTACCTTATCCAGTAAGGACCTATCAGGAGGGGTCTCTGACATCACCTGCTGGCACTGGCCACTCAGAGCCCTCTAGAGTGCCCCACACCTTGCAAATCAAGATGGCTGAAGTCTGGGACCCACTGGAGGAGCTCTGGGTACCACCCTGGGGAGTGGTCACTCCCCTTTCCTTTGTCCAGTTTCACGCCAGAGCAGGGGACAAGGGGTCCCTGAACCGGTGTAGACTGACTTATGCAAGGAGGGCACCCTCTCCCTAGCCTGAAACACCTATTTCCAAAGGGAGAGGGTGTAACACCCTGCTCCCAAAGGAAATGCTTTGTTCTGCCTTCCTGGGACTGAGCTGCTCAGATCCCAGGTGGGCAGAACCCTGTCTGTGAGGTGGCAGCAGCTGTAGCTGCAGTGCAAGCCTCAGAGAGATGGTTTGGCAGTGCTGGGGGTCCATGGTGGAGCCCCCAGGATGCATGGAATTGGCTCTCCCAAACCAGATTTGGAATGGGGGGAATAATTCCATGATCTTAGACACCTTACATGGCCATATTTGGAGTTAGCATTGTGAAGCTACATATAGGTATTGACCAATATGTAGTGCACGCGTGTAATGGCATCACCGCACTCACAAAGTCCCGGGAAATGGCCCTGAACTATGTGGGATCACCTTTGCTAATGCAAGGGTGCCCTCACACTTAGTAACTTTGCACCTAACCATCAGCAAGTGAAGGTTAGACAAATAGGTGACTTATAAGTTACATAAGTGCAGTGAAAATAGTTGTGAAATAATGTGTGCACTATTTCACGCAGGCTGCAATGGCAGGCCCGTGGAAGGGTTTGTCTGAGCTCCTAATGGGTGGCAAAATAAATGCTGCAACCCATAAGGATCTCCTGTAACCCCAATGCCCTAGGTACCTAGGTACCATATACTAAGGACTTATGATGGGGGTCCAGTGTGCCAATTGAAATTGGTAAATGAAGTCACTAGCCTACAGTGACAAATTTAAAAGCAGAGGGAGCATAAGCTCTGATGTTCTAGTTAGCAGAGCCTCAGTGACACAGTCAAGGATTACTGACAACACACACATTAGGCCACAAACTATGAGCACTGAGGTCCTGGCTAGCAGGATCCCAGTGAGACAGGCAAAACACACTGACATATAGGTTTATATCTATGAGCACTGGGGTCCTGGCTAGCAGGGTCACAGTGACACAGTAAAAATACACTGACACACACTTACAAACAGGCCAAAAGTGGGGGTAACTATGCTAGAAAGAGGCTACTTTCTCACACAACCCCCCCTCCCCCTAACGAAGGACAATAAGGCTTTCCTTGGCCAGTTGAGACTTTATTGTGTAAGTGGTGATAAGTTGAGAGTATATCTGTAATAGAGTGGTTACTCCCTTTATCATCCACTATATGGTTACTTCCCTGTGGGGATGGAAACCACCCTGTTTGGAGATTTGTACCTAACCAACAGTGTGAGTGTAAATTCTCGGAGTTCCTATTAGTATGTTTTAAAGTTGGGCAGTGGGATTGGTCCAGTGGGCCTATGTCAAATGCAGTAAATGCTAGACAGGGATGTTGTCTTAATAAAGCCATAGCTGGGCAAAACCTTTGTCCATATGGCTGTAAGAGAGAACAGGATTGCTATTTCTCTTGGGTTGGAGCAGGGCAGGGCTACTTTCCTATAAGCTCCACACTAGGACAGGGCTGCTGTCCTAACTGTTTAGAGGCAGTGCAGGGCTGCTGCACTAAAGTTTCTCTGGGAGGGCTGGAGGGATGCTCCATATTTACTAAAATGGTGCAATTTTGCACATCTGGCTTAGTAGTTCCACAGAGAGGTACTGTTACCTCTGGGAGTCCAGCTGTGGTAGCTGAGGTCTCCCTTGGTACAGGTTCCACCCCAGTATAGGTTTCTCCCACCACAGAATGGTATCCTTAGTGGCAGGGTGGGGAAGGGATACTTTGATACCCTTGTTACCTGTTGGTGGATAGGGATCCTGAGATTTCAGGCCTTTTTCTCTCCTTTGCTTTTTCATTTCGCCAGAAATGAGAGGAAGCAATTCCTCAGGCATACCCAGCATGGATGCCTGGGTCCTAAACTCTACCTCTGCCCAACCTGAGGCCTCTAGGTCATTTCTTAAGAGACAATCTACAGGTAAGCTAGGTGAAACTACCACCTGCTTAGGGCCGGTAACTCCACCCCAACTAAGTTGAACTACAGCTAAGGGGAGAGACTGAGTGGAGTTATTGACATCAGTAACTTGGTACTTCTGTCCAAGGAGGTGTTGTGCAGGTAACACCAGGTTTTCAGTCACCAAAGTAATACTGGCACCTGTGTCCCTGCAGGCCTGGGCCTCAACACCATTTATTAACATTGACTGCCTATACTTATCCATGTTAAGGGGACAAGCAGCCAAAGTGGCATGGCCAATGCCACCAGGTGTGACAGAATCTACTCCCGGGACTGTCTATCCCAGTTTCTATTATGGTCCCAAAAGTGAACCCAACTACACCTTTAGTTTGACTATTGACAGTAGTCCCACCACTATTACCACTACTGCTAGGAGCACTAGAGTCTGATGTCTTAGTGGTGGTAGGCTCAGGGACTTTACCTGGACAGGACTTGTCCCCTGGCCAATGGCCTTTACCCCTGCACACATAGCACCAATACTTTTTTTGATTGTGTGAAGAATGAGAAGACAATGAAGAAATTTTATCTCCACCCCCAGAGGAGTGTTTTGGACCTGAAGAAGTATCTTTGTGTTCACTTTTATCCCCATGCTTGTCCTGAGATTTTTCACCATCTTTCCTATTGCTGTCTTTGTCACCCGTGTGAACTTTCTGTTCATCCTTTTTGTGACCCATTTGTCTGCCTTCTTTCCCAATTCTGGGGGGGAGGTCAGATTGGAGTACACAAGATACTGATGCAACAAGTCAGACACAAAGTTATTTAAAATATGCTCTTTCAGAATCAAGTTATATAAGCTTTTATAGTCAGTCACTTTACTGCCATTTAACCAACTTTCTAGGGCCTTCACAGGACAGTCTACAAAGACTGTCCAGTCCTGTGATGACTCCTTTCTGGTCTCTCTGAACTTAAGTCTGTACTTTTCCATGGTTAATCCCAGACTATCCAAGAGTGCATTTTTAAGAATTTGATAGTTATCTGCATCATCCTCTCTGATAATAAGGAGTCTGTCTCTCCCCTTACCAGAGAAGGATAACCAAAGGATAGCAGCCCACTGTACACGAGGGACCCTCTGAACTTTACAGGCCCTCTCAAGTGCAGCAAACCACTTGTAGATGTCATCACCATTCTTGTAAGAAGGGACAACTTTGTGCAGATTCCTAGAATCAAATGAAGGTTCACTAAAATTTAAATTTCTGAAACTGCTGCTGCCACCATGGGGAATTAACCCCAAACCCTGCCTTTCCTTTTCCACAGCCAGGGATTCCCTGTCTAAGGCCAACTGTTGATGCATTAGCCTCAGCCTGGTCTCCTCTAACCTTAGCTTTCTGAGTTCCCTATCAAGGGACTGGTCCTCAGGGTTAGAATTGTAGGATACCTCTGAAACAGAGGTAACATGGGCTATGTGCAGAGTTAGATCTATCTCTAACAGGGACCTCTCTAGGGACCTGGCCTCTAGGCGTGAAGGGAGCCCTACTTGTGTGTGAACCCCTCCCACTACCAGTTGTACTAAGTGGCTTGTTAACAGATAAGTCTGTGGAAGTACCCTCCTCAGGATTGTCAGTTTGCTCCTCTGAGCCTTCCTGGTTGGAATCATCCTCTACCTCTTCCCCTGTCTGATCTGGACCAGTGCTGAGTCCCTGGTCATCTTGGAGGAGAAGATTTAAGAGGAACTCCTTATTGGGGTTCTTCCCAATCCCCAAATTTCATTCAATACAGAGACCCCTCAAACGTTTAAAGTTAAGATTTTCATATGTTGTTTTCACAACTCTAGGGGTAGCTTCTACAGAAGACATATTGAAAGAAACAAGTTTAGGAAAAGTGAGTAAAAAGTCAGTAGAATAATAGAGCTAACTTTTTAGAGAAAAGAAGAAAACTTTTTAGAACTTTGTAAAAACTTTTGCAAAGTTGAAAGCACTTTTTAGAAAGTTAGAAAATTACTTCTAGGTATATACTATGTATGATCTAAGTATTGGAACAAGCTTTTCTTGTGAAAAGCACCAGTAACAAAGGGGTAAAGCAATTGCAAATACTTATCCCACAGTTTCACCACCAATGTAGGAGGCTGGCCTGGTTTGTAGTGGGAACCTTGGGTACTTACACCTTATACCAGGTCCAGTTATCCCTTATTAGTGAAGTAGTAGTGTTCTGGTAGCTTAGGCTGATAGAAGTAGCTAAAACAGAGCAGCTTAGGCTGAACTAGGAGACATGCAAAGCTCATGCAATACCACTTATAGTTACACAGTACTTATACACAAGTAAAGACAATACTCAGTGTTACCAAAAATAAAGGTAGTTTATTTGGGTGACACAGTACCAAAAATATCTTAAAGGCAATACTGCTTCTGGAGGTAAGTATTATACACAATGTATACACTAGACACCACAATAAGGCAGGTAATTAGACATAGGATAGTGCAAACAATAGGAAATGCTATAGAATGCAATAAGAGAAAATAGGTCTAGGGGCAACACAAACCATATACTAAGAAAGAGGAATGCAAATCACGAATTCCCCCCTAGACAGGTGTAGTGTGTGCAGAATTGCTGGGAGAGTAGGAATATAGTAAAGGTAAGTAAATTACCCCACCCCAGAGCCCAGAAAAGCAGGACTAAAGTACTGCAAGTTTCCTTTGGACACACTACACCTTGTGATTGGAATTATTGCAAGAACCAACCAAGTCTGCAAACAACAAACAGTGGATTCCTGGACCTGAAGACCTGCAAAAGAAGGAGACCAAGCCCAGAAGTCAAAAGACGTTCCAGGAAGGACAGGAGCCCCTGCCAACCCACAAGAGCGTGCAAAAGAAGAGTCCCATGTAAGACTGCAGGAATGCACCCTAGGAAGATGCCAGCATGTTCCTGCATGATGCAAAGGATGTCCCACGACGTGAAGATGGATGCAGACGTGATTCTGTGTTGGAAGTCACCAACAAGCATTGGTTACGACAAAGTTGCGTTTTGCATCAAAATGGAGCTGGCTGGACCAAGGAGGGACCTGGAGCCCTCAACTCTATGTGAGGAGTAAGAGGGGACTATCCGCTCTTTAGAGAGCCCTCGGGATGCCAGGCAGCACCCATGGGGGTCCCAGGACACGGGGACAAAGGAGTTGCAAAAGGCAGTTGGTGCAGCACTACAAAGAAGGGTCCCACATCGCCAGAGTTCAACTCAGTGAGTTGAGCATCGCAGGATAGAGTGCTGGGGACCTGGGTGAGGCTGTGCGCAAAGGAATTTTGCAAATAGTGCACAGAGGCCGCAGGAGGTGAAGAAGACGCAGTGCACAGGGGTACTGTTGCTCTCAGGGAAGGCAAGGTCTTACCTCCTCCAAACTGCATCAGCAGAACCTCAGGACAGTCTGTGCCGATGGGGTCCGCCCTCTGTGTTTCTAGGAGCACGCTTGTTGCTGTGAAATGAGTCCAGGAGAATCGGCGTTGACTTGGAAGGTGCCTGCGTGAGCAGGCGAGTGACTCCATAACTCCACGGAAGAATTCTTTGGTCCTTCTGGTGCAGGATGAATACAGGGAGTCCCCAGAGTGTGCACACCATGGAAACGTCTGCAGTTGCTGTCTAGAGCTGAATTTGCAGAAGAAAAGTATCCCTTGTGGATAATTTGTTGCTGTTACAGAGGTTCCTGGAGCAGGCTGTGGTTGATCTGAGGTCAGGGGATGAAGTAGTAGTTGCAAAGGATTCTTGCTGGAAACTTGTAAGTAGAATATGAAGAGAACCGACACAAGGGACCCTAAATAGCCCTGAGAGGGGGATTGGCTGCCTTATCAGGTTAGGACCTATCAGGAGGGGTCTCTGACGTTACCTGCTGGCACTGGCCACTCAGAGCCCTCCAGAGTGTCTCCACACCTTGCAAAGCAAGATGGCTGAAGTCTGGGACACACTGAAGGAGCTCTGGGCACCACCCCTACGGTGGTGATAAACAGGGGAGTGGTCACTCCCCTTTCCTTTGTCCTGTTTTGCGCCAGAGCAGGGGACATGGGGTCCCTGAACCGGTGTAGACTGGCTCATGCAAGGAGGGCACGATCTGCGCCCTTCAAAGCATTTCCAGAGGCTACGGGAGGCTACCCCTCCCCATCCTGTAACGCCTATTTCCAAAGGGAGAGGGTGTAACTCCCTGCTCCCACAGTAAATGCTTTGTTCTGCCTTCCTGGGACTGAGCTGCTCAGGCCCCATGAGGGCAGACCCTGTCTGTGAGGTAGCAGCAGCAGTAGCTGCAGTGCAAGTCTCAGAGAGCTGGTTTGGCAGTACTGGGGGTCAATTTCAGTACCCCCAGGATGCATGGAATTGGCTCCCCAATAACAGATTTGGAATTGGGGGACAATTCCATGATCTTAGACACCTTACATGGCCATATTCGGAGTAACCATTGTGGAGCTACATATATGTATTGACCTATATGTAGAGCACACATGTAATGGCATCCCCGCACTCACAAAGTCCCGGGAAAAGGCCCTGAACTATGTGGGGGCACCTTTGCTAGTGCAAGGGGGCCCTCACAATTAGTAACTTTGCACCTAACCTTCAGCAAGTGAAGGTTAGACATATAGGTGACTTATAAGTTACTTTAGTATAGTGAAAATGACTGTGAAATATTGTGTGCACTATTTCACGCAGGCTGCAATGGCAGGCCTGTGGAAGGGTTTATCTGAGCTCCTTATGGGTGGCAAAATAAATGCTACAGCCCATAAGGATCTCCTGGAACCCCGATGCCCTGGGTACCTAACTACAATATACTAGGTACTTATTAGTGGGGTCCAGTGTGCCAATTGAAATTGGTAAATGAAGTCACTACCATATAGTGACAAATTTAAAAGCAGCAAGAGCATAAGCACTGAGGTTCTGGTTAGCAGAGCCTCAGTGACACAGTCAAGCATTACTGACAACACACACATTAGGTCACAAACTATGAGCACAGGATCCTGGCTAGGAGGCTCCCAGTGACTCAGTAAAAATACACTGACACACACTCACAAACAGGCCAAAAGTGGGGGTAACCATGCTAGAAAGAGGCTACTTTCTCACACTCACTGCAGCTGAAGTGTCTTGACCTGCTGCTGCGTGTGGGACGATGTAGGACTGCGAGGACCCTTAGACTAGGTGTCACTCGTTGGAAGAAAGGCCGGAAAAAAAGGGGGCTGCACATCCTCAGGGGAGTGGGTGTTATATATCCTATGAAAAGTAGCCATGTGGATGCCCCAAGATTAAGAAAGGGATCAAAAAATATATAATGGAATCACCAAAGTAATTAAAAAGGTGAACATGGTGTCAGAAATTACCTGAGGTTACTTAAGGGGGCAGGGGTGTGACTTCCAGAGGGTCGTAGAAAATGTTTTAGAGGCCTTAGACTACTGATCTTCTGTATGTAGTTCAGGGGATGGTCATGTATATTGATATCAGTATCAAGGAAGACTTGCTGGTTATTTTCCGTTACAGTCGTAGGGTTACATGGGTGTTAGTGTTTCATTAGCTGGCCCCACGGGATATTCACATTGAGGCCTCGTTGGTGTGTGCATAATTTAAAGACCCAAAAAGCAGGAAGAATTCGCAATTGATCTCTTTGTGGTGTTCAAGGATAACCCATTGGTAATCCTCCACTGTGTGTGCACATATTCTCACCATCCTATGTGCGTCGTTAAGGTAGAACGGGTGCTACAAAATTGTGTTTCACATGTAAGCCCAGTTGGACTATCAAACACTGTCAGTCATAGTTAAATATGCATGTATAGTACATTAGATGATTCAGGGAATGTGCACCTAGGGGAGTGTCATAGGATGCATAGCAATATGGTGTACTGTAGATGTCAAATGTTATAACTTTCTCGACTGCTTTCTCGACTGCAGATATGTGTGTGTATTGTTCATTATGTGTGCAGTGTTCATGTCACATAAAATATTTTCATGTTTCCGCATAGTTACCCTGGCATGAGGACAGGAAGACAACCTCCAGTGTACCGACCACTAGCAGACCTGCACACCATGGAGGAGAGACATACCATAGAGACATATCGCCTGAATAGGCATACAATCATGGATGTTTGTGATCAATTGGAGCCAGATCTGATGCCTGCCATTCGCAATCCCAATAGCATACTTCCCATCATTGAAGTCATGTCAGTGCTACACTTCCTGACCACTGGGTCCTTCCAAAATACAGTGGCTGAATTGCAGGGATGTCTCAGCCCATGTTCAGTCTGGTTTAAAGGATTGGTAGAAATGGGGTCTTTGGTTGGCAGTCAGGTTACCCCCTGTTCAAGCAAGGACCCTCACTCCAGTCAGGGTAAGTCACACACAATCCAAATCATCCTGTGCCCACCCTCTGGTAGATTGGCAGTGAGCAGTCAGGCTTAACCTAGAAGGCAATGTGTAAAGTGTTTGTGCAATAAATCATGCAATAACATAGTGAAAACACCACAAAAATACACCACACAGGTTTAGGAAAATATAGACTATTTATCTTGGTAGATTAAGGTCAAAATGATTAAGATTTGATAAATACAAATATCACTTTTGTAATGATAAGATGAGTTTTCAGTTCTTAAAAGCAACAATGGTCTCCTGCAAGCACAAAGTACCTGGTTTGCGTCAAAATTACACACATGAAGACCGCAGAGGAGG
Source organism: Pleurodeles waltl (assembly GCF_031143425.1). Lineage (NCBI taxonomy): Eukaryota > Metazoa > Chordata > Amphibia > Caudata > Salamandridae > Pleurodeles > Pleurodeles waltl. The sequence goes on from NC_090442.1 coordinate 465,573,024, forward strand.
AGATGCGTTGAAAAAGGTAGGTGTGCATTGGATGTGTCGATTATTTTCCATGCTGCAAGGGCTTTGCATTGAATTCCAGCGCAGGCTTGAATCCTCTTTGAGATGAGGGGTCTTTTGATGCCCAGGGACGATGCGTGGAAATCCAGGGCACGTAGGCCGAAGTTAGAGGTGCTGCGTCGATTCAGTGGGTGTTGCGTCAGAGTTTCTGTCACACGGCAGGTGCTGCGTTGATTCCTCTTGCAGGAAGTCGGGCTGCGTTGTTCCGGCTCAACAATGCTTTGATCCAGTTGACTTTGCATCGAAGTTACAGTTGCTATGGTGGCGCTACATCAATCTTCAATCGGGGAGCTGGGCTGCATCGTTCCAGTTCTGCGATGCAGGGATTCTTTCCCCGCTAAGCAGGCTGTGCGTCATTTCCGGCAGGCTGTGTGTAGATTTTTCATCACACAAGGAGTTCTTTGCAGCGATTAAGTCTTTTTGGCCCTGAGACTTCAGGAAACAGGAGGCAAGCTCAATCTAATCCCTTGGAGAGCACTCCTCAGTAGAGCCAGAGGCCAGCAAGGAAGCAGGGCATCAGCAAGGCAGCAGTCCTTTACAGCACAACAGTCTAGGTGAGTCCTTTGGGCAGCCAGGCAGCTTCTTTTGTCTGGGTCAGAGTTTCTTTCCCAGGAAGTGTCTGAGTTGGCAGGGTCAGGGACCCAGTTTATATACCCAAATGTGCATTTGAAGTGGGGGGGACTTCAAAGAGTGGCTTAAAAGTACACAAGGTCCTCTTTCAGTACACTCCTGCCTGCCAGGGTCCCATTAAGGGGGTTGGCAGTCCATTGTGTGAGGGCAGGCTACTGCAATCTTTTGAAATGTGTCAGGCTCCCCACACTTGCAGCCCAGGAAGACCCGTTCAGTTTGCAGATATGTGCAGGTGTGACTGAGCATACTGTGTTTGTGGTCGTCTGGGTGAAATGCACAAGAGAGCTGCCAACCAGCCCAGCCCAAACATGGATTGTAAGGCACAGAGGGATTTAAGTGCAGAGAAATGCTCACTTTATAAAAGTGGCATTTCTAAAATAGTAATATATAATACAACTCCACCAGTCAGCAGGGTTTTGTATTACAATTCTGGCCATACTAAATAAGGCCTGTTTACCCCTTTCTAATCAGAATCTACCACTCAAACAGTTTATGAAGGTAGCCTTAATGTTAGTCTATGAAAAGAGCAGGCCTCACAGCAGTGGAAAAATAATTTAAGAGTTTTCCACTACAAGGACATATAAAACACCCAGCACCCTGCCCTCTGGGTTACCTATGGCCTACATTCGGGGTAACTTATATGTCCCTTAGCACCCCAGCAATAGAATGTTGTGCCTGCCACTGCTGCATGACTTCCTAGTGGTTGTCCCTCTGCAGCTTTTGGATTTCCCCCATCATTGTGATTACCCGGCCCATCATGCCTAGGGAATTTTGCTAGGCTCCCAAGACTTGGGAGATGGTTTCCTGGTCAGTATTCTCCATTTGACCCTCCCTCCTCTAGCCCACGGCATTCCTCACATGTACCCTGCCCCCATGTGCCTATGCTCCTGGCACAGCGTGCCCACTCCCAGCGGTGGCAGGGCAAGCATTGTCAGGGGTGACAAGAGGAGACTCAGGTATCTATACTGTGGGGCACAGAATGGATGAGACAGTCCTTGGAACACAGGTTTGGGAGTGAATGGTTGCCTGTGATGTTGATGCAACAGGACTGGGAGAAGTCAATGTAGGCAGGGTGAAGCTGCCAGTTGTTGACTGACCAGTTGTCTCTGATGGGACAGCTTTGTCTTCAGTGTCCACACATCCAGGGGTGTTTTCCTCAGGGGGCTTTCATTCAGCGGGGTAGTGACGGTCTCTGGTATCCTGTCCATGGTGAAATTGTCAAGGTTACCTGTGGGAGAAGTGGAACACAGAGTTGCAGTTATATTTAGGGTGTTATTGATGTTGTGTGAGATGCAGACAGTGCCCTAACATGATTCCCAAAAATGACAATGACAGCTGCTGCACAAACTTACTTTGTACAACATGAGACTCTGTCATTTCAATGCCATACACCATGGTTGAAGCTGATAAACTATGTTGGTAGTGATCGGAATGCTGAAACTATCTTATGTTGTCTGATTATTGACATGGGTGTTCATCTTTGTTGCCTAGTAAAGTGTCTGACATGATACATGCCACAAAAAAAGAGCTGTACTGTGCACAATAGTGTCAGAGTAGGGACATAGTATGGGAGTAAGCAATAAACATTAACCTGTAACTGGATGTACTGCATGTGCATCCACTTTAGTATCTAGATTTCCACCCCAGGTAAGTACATTTCAATCTTAGGAATCTTTATTTTAAGGGCATTAGGATTGGGCACTCACCTATAGGTGTGTTGTGCCTGTGGTGATAATGGGAGTGGTCCATTGCATTGCTGTCATTGGCATTAACTGGCTCACACTTGCACATACAAGATGGGTTAGATTGGTAATTAGTTTCACATGCATGAAATCTCACGTTTGGTGCACTATCCAGGTTTTCACAGTGTGATATTGCATTCTGGGAGTAGTAGTGCTATGAGTTGCCTGTACTTCACATGCCATTTAGAAGGCCTGTGGAGCCAGGTGAGTTTAGTGAACATGTGGCATGCCAGAGAGGGGCATTGTGGGGACTTACCTGACTCAACTACCCCAGGTATACCTGTCAGGCCCTCGGGATGCAGGATGTCCAAGACCTTCTCATCCCAAGATGTGAAAGTAGGGGGAGAAGGTGTGGGCCCACTGCCAGTCTTCAATACTGCCAGCTGGTGCCTGGATGCCATGTAAAACACCTTCCCCTGGAGGTTGTTCCACCTCTTCCTGATGTGCTCACTTGTGTGTGAATAGTTGTCAACAGCCTTGACCCTGTCGACTATTCTTTGCCACAAGTCTATTTTCCTGGCAACTGATTTTTGCTGGACCTGTCCCCTGAACAGGTGTGGCTCTATCATGACAATGACCCTCAACTCATCATCTGTTGAATGTGGGTATTTTTGTAGGGACATGGTAGTGGTGGTGAAGACAGTGTGGTAGTGTTCAAAGAAAAAGGCTGCAGAAAAAGGTAACTGGTGAGGTGTAGGTGCTGGATGTGAGTGGGTGACGGTTGTTGTGGATTGTGTGTGGTAGTAAAATGTGTGTTGTGTATGTTGTGCTACTGTGTGATGTGTGCGTAGTGAAATGTAAATGGGTGCCTATTCCTGCTTTTTGTATCCCTCTAAAATGTTGCTTTTCTGTGGCTGTGTGTGGTGTTCTGTTTGCAAAGGATTGTGGGTTGCGTTGGGGTGTGTTTTATAGTGCAGTGTGTAGATGTGTCAGGTGTGCGGATATGTGTAAGGTGTGGGGTATTCAAACTATCCAGTGTGGTGTTGTGTTCAGTGTGATATGTGTTGAGACCACCAATGGTTTTCTGCTATGGAAGAACCGCTTTAGTTATTTATGGATCAAAGCATGATGGGAGGATTTTTGTCGGCCTGGCGGTGCTGGTGATGGGACTTCCTCTTTTCCGTCCTCCAGTGTCTTGGCGGTTTCTTAATGGACTTCACAGTTTGACTCTTAGTACGGTGGTCAGATGATCCCCAATGTGGTGGTCTTTTACGCACCCGCCACCGCAGCGGTCTTACCGTCACACCGCCAAACTAGTAATGAGGCCCAAAATCTCCTAAGTCTTTGAATCCATGACCCCAGGACAGCTTACCATATTTCTAAGGCACTCCTAAATGGAGTTCTACGCTTTTCAGCTGGAGTGCAGATCCTCCTTGTGGTCAGTTCTGTGGCTGCACATTGTAGCCTGAAAAATGTTACAAAAAAGACTCACAGGCATGTTGATTTTTTTTAAAACCGCTTTATTCATTTTTAATGACAATAACTTTTAATAAAGATTGAACTGTGTGAATTAGCAAATATACATTTCATTATTATTATTGGTCATTATTGGTCATTCCCTATCAAAGACAACACATATGCTTTAAATATGTTGATGTTCTGACCCCTTCAAAAAGCCTATAGGCCCACTTTTTACTTAGTTGCTTAAGGGTACCAGTTATAGGTACTTTAGATATATATATCAACTTGTCATATATATGCAATATATCACATTACTCAGTAACACCACTGTGTAGTTATAATTATAGTCTCTATAGGAAGAGTTCTGCACCAGATTTGGCAAAAAGTTTGAACTTTACTCAGAAAGTATATTTTTGAGATTTGGAGTGCATCTGTTCATCTGTTGTTGACAAACTTGCATTTGAAAAGGTACTCATGTTGTGCTTGAGGGGGTTGATAAGATAGGTACAGCTGGAATGTCAGTCCCTTGGAAGACCATGGTACTGAGTTATCTGTTTGGCTGGCTGCAAAGTTTGCGGCCATGATTACAGGACTTGAGGACTTGGTACCCATGTCCTGAAATTGCAAAAAAAGAAACAAACATAAGGAGGCAGAGTAGAGACATCATGACCCCCTAGCACATGTGGGGAAGACTCAAAGGACCACTGGAGGGGGTGCAAATGAAAAAACAAATATTGTGCCGTGGGACCCAGTGTGGTTCTCCAGTGAAGTCCCATTGAACTGTAATGGGAGCCACCACACTCGTTTCGACCCCATTGAGCTGTAGCACCTTGAAAGCTTCACCAGTACTTGCATAATTGTTTTACAAATCTATAAAAAAGTAATGTGTGGTAGGAGTCCATGAAGGGTTGGCTGCAAGTAGTGGGTGAGCTCTGTGTTCAAGTCCCGGCTGAATGTGGCTGATAGCTGTGTACAGCCGGAGGATGGCTGCAAGTAGGGGTGGTACGGGTTGGCTGCACTTGAAAGTTGGCTATCGTGGGGTATTGGCTACACATAGGGGTTGATCACAGTCCCTGGGTGGAGGCCTGGTCAAAGGCTAAGTGATGTCATCAGTAATGTAATATGAGGTTTGCATGGCAGGGGTACAAGTTCTAGTTAGCACACTAAACCATAACTGTGAATTTCAGTATTTTTCTTTTGTTTCTTAAAAGTTAGTTTCAATGACTAACTATGCTGACCCCATTTCTTAAACATAGTTTTCCAAGAATTTATATCTAATGGAGCTATCAGCAAAAAGGTAAGATGCACAGCCAACATTAATGTTGAGGATTGTTGTCAGTATTACAGCAAGCAGTCGTTATAATCATAACTGCCAAATTCTAAAAATTAACTTCTGTTCCTCCTCCCACATCCATATCATGGAGCTAGAGAAGACAGACCATAATTACTCTAGTAGGTGAAGTCATCTGAAATGGCAAAAAGTGAGGTAAGCAAGATCAAAATTAATGCAAATGAATAGGAGAGTTAACTGTTTAGAATTTTCAACTTGTTTATAAATGAAGCAAGTCTATATCTTAATTATCAAGCAGTCATTTTGCAAATTAGGTACAAGGTCACTCATCAAAGATACATCATAAAAATGTGTTAATTCAATCCACGTAATTCGACATTAAAACACAAGAATGCATGAATATTTGAAAAGAAAACAATACACAGTTACATAACTGAAAATGAAAAAACATGGTTCAAACAAACATATTATCCTTCTTTCATCAGAAGGAGGTGTTGCTCAATCTGTTTTTACACTTTCCAATTAAAGAAAGACCCTACTTCTGATGGGCTCAAGGAAATTCTGTTTGTCATGAATTTGGAATTTTAACAGGGTTAGATTACTAATATGTTTTTTCTTACTATTTAACACATTAGAATGGCAGTTATTTAGGTGAATAGGATGAACATTCTAAAATAATTGATACTAGTCAATCCTTTTTTGTGTGCACTGGCTCTTGGTTCAGACATTCGCCTACATTACAGGAGAAGTCCAATCCTTCATGGTAAATATGAAATACAACTCCAAAGTAACATCCATGCCGAGAAAGAAGAACGCATTGCATACATCCTCTATAGTCAGTGTGAGAAATTGGGTTATTGGTTGAGGGGACCGAATCCCTTCTCAAGCAACAACCACAATCCTTATCAGGGTCAATAACAAAAGTCATTAAATGAACCTGTTCCAAACCCTCTGGCAGCATGGCACAGAAGCAGTCAAGCATAATTTAGAGGTAATATGTAAAGTATTCCTGCAGCACACCAACTGTAATAACGTGAAGACACAACACAAGAAAAGTCCCACACCAATGGAGAGAAATAGATTATGATTCAATTAATAATTTGAGATTAAAATGCAAAAATCCATTCAGTAGAACTGGAGATATTGAATTTTAAAGGTTTAGATAAAAGGAGCACCAAAAGGTGCTAAACAGCAACTGAGTGCATCTGGTCACACTGGGCCAGGACAAAGTCACTAGTTAAGGCCGATGTTGAGGGAGCGCAGGCCAGGCACAAGACCAAGCCCGACCTATTGCGGTTTGTATCTCATGTCCTGGGGTCGCAGTCAGCTCCAAAAAAGCTTTCAGTTGTGCTGCAAGGCTTCAGAGTGATTTGCGCAGCTTGGCAATGGTTCTGATGGTGCTTGTACCTATGCGGTAAGGCCTTGTGGTGCTTTGCGTCACTTTACTTCCATTCCGCTGAAGATTGTATCTGTGTGTCAAGGCTTTGAAAGGTTTTGTGTTGCTTCACACCTGCTTTGATGTATCCTTCAGTTAGACTGAAAGAGTGCTCTCTGGTGCCAGTCAAGGGTCTAGGACCTAAGGAGGCATCTATTGAGGATTAAGAATTTAGTCCAGCAGAGCACGAGGAGGTCCAGTTGCAGGTCCAGGCAGGCCCAGTGCAGCAAGTCAGCTCGGCTGTTGCAGGGAGAATTCTGGGCGTTGTGTTCCTGTAACTCAGAACAGGAGGTCAGCCAGTTGACCCTTGGAGTCACTTAGCCTGGAAAGAAAGGATCAGGTCCAGCCTTCTTTCTCAGAGAACAGGGCAGGCTGCAAGCAGCAGGGCAGTCCTCAAAGAGCAGGGCAGTCCTCCGGCAGCAGGGCTATCCTTCCTCTGTATTGTCTACAGGTCCATGAGTGTACTGAAGAGTTTATGGGAGGGTCCATTAATAATACCTTGTGCCAGCTTTGAAATGGGAGAAACTCCTAAACGTCTCCATCACATTTGAATCTGGAAATTCCTTCCTTCCCCTGCCCAGACCCCAAGGTGCCTATGGTGTCAAAAGGCTAGCATGAAGTTCTTGTGAGTGCAGGAGGTATCCCCTATTTAAGTGCAAGAATGGTAGGTGTACCCCCACCCATCTTACCAGCAATCCTATTTCTAACCTTGGTTATCAGCAGTGAGGATAGGATTTGTGTTTGTGCAACATCATATAGTAACTCATTGTTTACTACAAATCTATACTAAGACCAATTTGAGCCTTTTTCGAATCTTCTTGGTTGGCCTTTTGATTTTTCTCTGCCAAATTATGTCTCTCTCTGGAGGAGCCACAACTGCACCTGCAGGAATTGAGTTTGAGCTAGATTGGCTTGAGGCCCATACTGTGAAACTGCTCCAAAGTTTTTGCAAGGACTTCCAAGTTTCTACAAAGGGCTGTACAGGAAGGGTGACTGTTAGACCCGTCAGCCTTAGGGTGGTCACCTCTAACTTTTTGCCCGCCTTCTCTACGTTTTGGACACTGTTTTTGTTGGTTTTAGGACTCTGTGCACTTTACCACTGCTAACCAGTGCTAAAGTGCATATGCTCTCTCACTTAAAACATGGTGACACTGGTTCATACCCAATTGGCTTATTTAATCTACTTGTGAGTCCCTAGTAAAGTGCACTACATGTGCCCAGGGTCTGTAGATTAAATGCTACTAGTGGGCCTGCAGCACTGATTGTGCCACCCACATAAGTAGCCCCTTAACCATGCCTTTGACCTGCCATTGAAACGCCTGTGTGTGCAATTTCACTGCCACTTTGACTTGACATTTAAAAGTGCTTGCCAAGCCTTAAACTCCCCTTTTTCTACATATGTCACCCCTAAGGAAGGCCCTATGTAACCCATAGGGCAGGGTGCTATGTAGGTAAAAGGCACGACATATACCTGGGTAGTTTATGTCCTGGTAGTGTAGAACTCCTAAATTAGATTTACACTGCTGTGAGGCCTGCTCCTTTCATAAGCTAACATTAAGGCTACCCTCATATACCGTTTGAGTGGTAGATTCTGATCTGAAAGGAGAAACAAGGTCATATTTAGTATGGCCAGAATGGTAATACAAAATACTGCTGTCTGGTGAAGTCGGATTTAATATTACTATTTTTGAAATGCCACTTTTAGAAAGTGAGCATTTCTCTGCACTTAAATCCTTCTGTGCCTTACAATCCACGTTGGCTACGTTCGTTGACAGCTCCCTTGTGCATTTCACCACGTAAAGCATTGGCGGTACATACCGCCACACCCAAATACACACACTCTAACAAAACTACACCACATTGGACAATTTAAATAACACACCACTGATATACACACCCACACCACTATAAAACACACACCCACATTACCCACAACCCCTTACAACTCAAAAAATTGATAACTGAGGGAGAGACACATCAGGAGCACACGCAGAATCAGAGCCACAGAACACCATACACCATCCACAAACCTCACAGCACACACCCCAACACATCACCCCACACACCCTCACACACACCACTCACACCACACCCATGGCACCACAAAGACACCCCATGTTCTCAGAGGAGGAGCTAATGGTCATGGTGGAGGAAATCATCCAGGTAGAGCCGCAGCTATTCGGATCACAGGTGCAGCAGACGTCCATTGCTAGGAAGATGGAGCTATGGCGGAGAGTCGTGGACAGGGTGAACGCTGTGGGACAGCACCCCAGAACAAGGGATGACATCAGGAAGAGGTAGAATGACCTACGGGGGAAGGTGTGTTCCGTGTTTTCAAGACACCAGATAGCTGTACGGAGGACTGGGGGTGGGACGCCACCTCTTCCTCCCCCACAACTAACAAAATGGGCGGAGCACGTCTTGGTGATCATGCATCCTGAGGGCCTGGCAGGAGTAGCAGGAGGACTGGACTCTGGTAAGTCAAATCTTTACTACTTTCACCCCACCCCTACCTGCATGCCATCACAAACTCTCACCCCTACCTTCACCCCATCACTCCACCACCTCACATATACCCCACCATCACAACCCACCCATCCCAATACCAAGCCCTGCATGCAACACCAATGCATGGACCCCCATCACAGACCTGCATGGACCCCCATCACCACAGCATGCACACTAATGAAAATCACTTAGCCAACCAAATCACAACTCACACAAGCCTAAGACCCCCATACAATGTCTCCGGAGAGGAGGTCCCAGCAACATCCAGTCCTCCCCTGAAGAGGCCCACAGTGATGACAGCAGCTCTGCACGTCTGGATCAGGATGACCAACCTGGCTCATCAGGGACCTCTGGACAGTCGGTGACCCAGGCACAGTCCCATACCACCACAGAGCCTTCCCCATCAGGAAACACCACCACAGCACCCACCCAGCGGGCCCATCCCTCTGTCCCCAGGACACGTCAACCAGCAGTTTGTCTACCACTACAGGGACCCCAGGCAACCCCACAAACACCGGACGATCAGGGACCTAAGGTCAGAGGCAGTGGGCACACGGTTCAGGGGACAGAGGCACAGGACAACAGGGAAGCTGGGAGGGCTGCTGTGTGACAGGGGGAGGACAGCCCCAGAGAACAGATTCTCCACAAGGCACTCACCAGCATCCTGGGAGCATACCACCATTCCCAGGAGACCACTGGCCAGATACTAGCCAATTTGCAGGAGACCCAGTGGCTACAGGAGGGACAGTACCTGGGGATCAGGGAGGACCTGAGCGACATTCACACCACTCTGGTCACCATTGCTGGGGGTGCTAGCAGACATGGCCAACGCCATCAGGGAGGCAGTGGCACACCAACGGGCCCCTGACACGAGCCACACTGATGAACAGCCCTCTACCTCCGCTGACGCTAGTGGACAGGAGGCCCCGCCACAGAAACAACAGGCCACCTGCACCCATCCCCCTGCAGAAGGAGAACCACCACACAAAAGGTCCCTGCGATCCAGGCAGAAGGCAGAGAACATTGCCAAGACCCCCACCAGGAAATAAGACTCCCCTGAATGTCACCCGTGTGTCCCACTCAGTCACCCTGTCCACCTTGAACTGCCATTGCCCCACTCCCTAAGCCCCTTTGGACAATGTACCTGTAATACCAATAGACTGGACTCTATCCTGGACATGCCTCCATCATCAACCCAGCCCAATGCAATACACCCTACACTTATTATCACATCAATAAACACCCTTGGAACTAAAACAAGTATGGAGTCTATCAATTGATTGATATATGTATTAGTTTAGCAAGCTGTAAACATTGCATTTGAAATGTACAGTTATACATACATAGGTATGACCTGTAGTGGGCAGCAGTAAACACACCAGGAGCCAGAGGGGGGCACAAATATCGGAAAATAGAGATGCCAAAGGGTACAGTAAGCGGCTATAGAAATTGTAAAAAAAAACAGGCTGCCATGTACAATGTCCAACACAAAACTGCAATAGAAGGTGAAGTTACAGTGTCTTACCTGTGTGTCACTGGAAGTACTGTTGAATTATGGTTGTTCTGTTGTCCACATCCTCTTCCTCTGCGTCCTCTTCGTCACTGTCCACAGGCTCCACCACTGCCACACGACCATCTCCAGCCTCATCCTCCTGCAGAAAAGGCACCTGTCGTCTCAAGGCCAGGTTGTGCAACATGCAACATGCAACGATGATCTAGGAGACCTTCTTGGGTGAGTAGCACAGGGATCCACCTGTCAGATGGAGGCACCGGAATCTGACCTTCAGGAGGCCAAAGGTGTGCTCAATGATCCTCCATGTTCGCCCATGTGCCTTTTGTAATGTTCATCTGCCCTTGTCTTAGCATTCCTCACTGGGGTCAGTAGCCATGAGAGATTGGGGTAACCAGAGTCACCTATAAATATCGAGGGATACCTGTTAGCCAGACAGTCTCCCTTTGGGTCAACCCCACACCCATACACCAACAGACACTGAGTGGTGACCATGGACTCACCTATTAGCCAAACCCTGTGCCTCTGGAGTTGAGACATCAAATATGGAATGCTGCTATTCCTCAGGATGAAGGCATCATGCACAGACCCAGGATACTTTGCACTGACATGTGAGATGTACTGGTCCGCCAGGCACACTATCTGCACATTCTAGAGTGATAGCTCTTTCGATTTCTGTACACCTGTTCATTTCTCCGGGGGGGCACAAAGGCAATATGTGTACCATCAATAGCACCAATGATGTTGGGGAATGTCCCAGTGCATAGAAGACAGCCTTCACCGTGGCCACATCCTCCACCTGGGGGAATACGATGTAGCTGGGCATGTGTTTCATCAGGACAGACAACACTCTGGTCAGCATGTTTGAGAACATTGGATGTGACATCCCTGCTGCCATGGCTACTGTCGCTTGGAAGGACCCACTTGCCAAGAAATGCAGCACTAACAAGACCTGGACAAGAGGGGGGATACCAGTGGGGTGGTAGATAGCTGAGTTCAGGTCTGGCTCCAATTGTGCACACAGCTCATGGATTGTGGCCCTGTCAAGTCTGTAGGTTAGGATAATGTGCCTGTGCTCCATTGTCACCAGGTCCACCAGGGGTCTGTACACAGGGGTATGTCTCCCTTTCCTATTCATCCTCACCAGTTGAACTCTAGGGTGAAAAAGGGTGAGCAGATGGTCATAGTCAAACATATCCTCAGATTAATATGCCTTGCATTTTTTTTACGAAACAGTTTGTGAATGTGTAGGTCCGTTGATGTGCCTATGTCAGCTGTGACGCAGTTAGGTGCCATGGCTTGTTCCCCCCTTAAATGGCAGCCGCCTAACCTGTGAGGAGGGACAAGTGGAAATGAGGTAATTCTGCTCACGTTGTGCGCCGTTGCGGGAGGCGGTCAACAACCACTGTGCAACACATCATTGGTTACCATTGGGGACTAAGGGTTCCAGGAGCCAATGGTGATGTACGTCGGCGGTGACAGTACGCACCGCCGCGGACGTGATAGCCATTTTCTATCTGTTCACTTCCTTGCTACCTGACCTTCAACAGGAGAGGACCTACACTGCAAGTGCTGCTGTGACCTGTGTCTGGAAGCAACCATGGCTTGAGTGTCTGGGGAAAGAGCCCCTGCCTTCACTTCAGAGGAGTTGGAGAGACTAGTGGATGGGGTCCTACTCCAGTACTGTTTACTTTATGGTCCTCCAGACCAACAGGTGAGTACACTGTGAGCACGATGCGTGGGGCATGACTGTATGGAGTGCTGTGTGTGTAAGCCTTGTGTAGGCGGGGCTGAGGGGTCCTGGGAAGAGTGCTGCATGTTTGGTGGACAATGTCTGTGCGTAAGGGGATGGGAGGGATATAGTGGGCCATGAGTGTAACAGTCCGGACGGTATGACTAATACCTTTTCTTGTGTATCTTGTTCTGCAGGTCAGCGCCCATCAGAAAAAGGGTATATGGCGTGCCATCACCAAGGAGGTGCGGACCCTGGAGGCCTTTGACAGGTGGAGCATCCACTGTTGAAAACGGTGGGAGGAACTGCGCCGCTGGGCAAGGAAGACGGCGGAGGCCCAGCTGGGGATGGCCTCCCAACGAGGAAGGGGTGCCTGTCGGATCCTGACCCCTGGATGTTCCGCATCGTGGCGGTGACCTATCTGGAGTTGGATGGGCGCTTGAAGGCATCACAGCAGCCACAAGGGGGTGAGTACAGATTCAGAATCATGAGTTTGTGCACATTGAGGGGTTACCTGGGTGAGGTATGTGGGTCTGTGGGTGCCCCTAGGCCAGGACGAACATGGCAGGGTAGGTTCCATGATGGGCAGGCTCAGATGCACTCCAACCCCAATAATGCTAGTGGGCATCTACTACTGGGTAGGGTCCTGTGGGTTTTAGAGGTGCAGATAATGTCGTTAGGCATTGTACCCCATGGCATGGTGACTAGCATTGTAACTGGTATTGCATGGCCTAGTGCATAGGGTTGTTCCCTGTGAGTTGTGTACGCCAACGGCGGTGTTGTTGCTGGCATTGACCAAGTGAATCTTCTGTCTCTCCCCCCTTTTTGTTTTGTCGCCCTGTCCTTATGTGCATTAGCATCATCTGGCGGAGGAGCAGAGGCACCGGCGACGGAGGGAGCTGCATTCCACATGGACCTGGAGGCCGAATCCACCAACGGTTAGGACACCAGTGGGATGGAGGGCGAGGGGAGCACCACGACAGAGACAGGAGGGGACAGTTCTGACAGCAACACCTCCTCCGATGGAAGCACCCTGGTGGTAGCCGCCACCCCTTACCAGCACTGCCCTACCAGCAGCCCCTCAGTGAGTTTCCCGTGCCCGCTCATGCAGGAGGGTGGGCATCTCCTTCGACCCAGGCACCTCAGGCCCTGCCTCAGTCAGCCCTGCTGCCCTCAGTGAGGAGGCTATTGACCTCCTCAGATCCCTCTCTGTTGGGCAGTCAATCATACTGAATGCTATCCAGGGTCTAGCAGGGCATTTTCAACAAACAAATGCATTCCTGGAGGGCATTCACTCTGGCATGGCGGCCCAACAGAGATCATTCCAGGCTCTGGCCAACTCACTGATGGCAGCCATTGTCCCTGTCTCTAGCCTCCCCCCTCCAACTTCCTTTACCCAGTCCCATTCCCCTCAACCCCAGCCTATCCCAAACACACCATCAGACCAGCAGGCACCCAAATCAACACACAGAAGTGGCTCAGGCAAACACAAGCACCACACTTCATCCCGCAGGCACTCACCCAAGCACCATCCAGATGCAGACGCAGACACACCAACATCCACTGCCTCCACTGGGTCCCCCTCCTCCTCCTCCTCGTCCATCTCCCTCCCAGTATCGTCTCCACTCACACCTGCATGCACTACATCCTCAGCCACTACCTTCATCACCAGCACGCCTATCACTACACACCCCTCACTGGCAGTCACTACCCCCACATCCATGCCCACGTCCCCTGTGTCCTCTCCCACTGAGTCTATGCCCCCTCCTCCTAAAGTACACAAACGCAAGCACTCAGACACCCAACATCCATCCACCTCATGACAGCATCCAGCCCATGAACCTGCACCCAAACACAGCAGACAGACACTTCCTACAACTACTCCGTCTTCCTCCATTTCTGAACCTTCATCCTCTTCCAGCCCCAGGGTACCTAAAAGGCTTTTTCTCTCCACCCTTGACCTATTCCCTGCCCCTCCCCCCGTCCTTCACTTCGTGCCAGGGTGGGCCTTGTACTTCCCAGGATCAAGCAGTGGGCAAACCACCCCCTAGAGAGACTATGGCCTTGCACTCCCCAGGACCAAGCAGTTGGCAAACCACACACTTGCGAGACTGTGGCTTTGCACTCCCCAGGACCAAGCAGTGGGCAAACCACTCACTTGAGAGACTGTGGCTTTGCACTCCCTAGGACATCGCAGAGGGCATGTAGACCCCTCCAGGATCAGTGGCTTTGTACCATCTTCCGGCTGAGGTGCCCCCGTTCCCCTTCCCCCTGAGGTGCCTGTGTATCTTCGACCTGATGCCCCAGCAGTGTTCTCTCTGTATTGAGGCAGGAGTCAAGTGTGGCCTTTGCCTATGTGTTATGGCCCTGGGGACCACGGACATTTTGGAGTGGGCATTGTCCCTCCATTTGTGTATTTTGTACATACTGTTTTGTGCTTTAGGGAAGTATTTATCTAACTTGTTAATATTACACTCACTTTAATCAATTACTTTTGTCCTTGTGTTATTCCTGAGGATTACAGGGTGTATATGTAATGTTGTTGCATCTGTTTTTGTGTATGGTGTTGGGGGTGGGGGTGGGGTGTTGCGTGTGTGTGTCACTCTCTTTTTCCTCCCCCTCTTGTGTGCTAGTTGCGGTACTCACCGTGGTAGTCTTCCCCGCCGTTCCTGTTCCTGGTGTAGGAGGAGGTAGATCAGCATGGGAACTATGTGCAACTCGGGCTCCATGTCATCGTGGTTCTTCCTTTCAGTCTCAAGAGGTGAGTCGTTTCCCTTCTGTGTACTGTTTCCGCCGTGCTTTTGATGGTGTTGGTACCGCCCCGGAAAATGTGGCGGATTGGTGTCTCATATTACAGTGGGCGAAATCTTGTCTTCTGCCTGGCGGCGGTTACCACCGCGGTGCTTGTTGCTACTGCCATGGCGGTCGGTGTGTTAAAGTGGCTGTCTGTGTTGGCGGTTTCTGCCGTGGACAAAATTCAAAAAAGGACCTCAGGAAAGAGGCCACATTGTCAGATGTTAGAATGATCACAGGATGAGCAGACTGATTCACGGAGCAGTAGTGCGTAGTAATCTCTTGTGAAGGTCCACCCGCAGTAGTGGTATCCTCCATAGTGCAAAGAACCAAATCGTTCAACACGGATGGCTTATAAGTGGCCTAGCGAATCAGCCTTAGTCTCAAAGGGCACAACCATGAATTAACCCTCATCAGGGACATCAGCAGTTCTTGGTCCACAGAAGGCACTGGTGAAACAGCAAGACACACTGTAGGCAAGTGTTCAAAGAGGCACCATACGCAGTGAAAGACTGGTTGCACGCACCATAGGAGTGGTCGGAATGACAATGACCAATTACGCTCCAATTCCTCCAGCAAGGAAGCATTAAAGACCTGAACCATGCGTTCATGGCACAGTTGAGCTGGTGGCAGAGGCTCCATTGCTTTGCGTAGCTGGAAAGACACAACCACTGTGAATCAGAAGAAATAGCAGCAGTATTCTGCCAATTAATGCCAAAACTATAGGAAAGTCACCAAACACACTTGAAAAGAAAGAATGGATGGCCAATGGGATGACTCCAAAGGCAGTCTTGGAGATGGACACAAATCCAGATCCAACAGCCTTAAAGAAATGGACAATCCCAGTAGTGCTCGAGGAGTTGAACATTCTGGATACCAGCTCTCCAAAATGTTTCGGGAAGTTGGTATTTAATAAGGATTGTATCTCGGCTGATGATCTCGCTATCTGGAAAGCATACTTCTCTCTAGCTGATGTCAATGCGACTTGTTTTTTAAGCAATGCGCCTTTAGTCTACTCAGCATGTCATAATTTACGTTTACAGTATCAATGTGAGGCCAAATTTCTGATACTTTTGTCTCTCGTGTGGGGGGGAATAAAACCTGACCACAAGACGTAACAACCTTAGAGACTGAAATTGCGTAGGCAATTCCTGGCTGCATACCACAACAGCTTTGGTCACTCAGCACCACATAACTTCCATTCAAAAGTACATGAAATGCTGGTCGAATCAAAGGGACGGGAGTACCCTTCAGAAAACAGGCCAAGTTCGCGACCCCGCATTGCCAAGGCCGTGAAGGGACACCTGATTGCAGATCATTGAATGACTAACGGTAGTCTCACATTCGTTTCCGCTAAGAAAGACCTCTGTTTCACCTTTCAGACATTTATAATCAAAGGGCAGTTCCCACTCTTCTTTAATATAGCTATCGCCTAGTCACTCGTACCTGCCCATGACAAGATGTTTCAAGCATTTAGAAAAACAGAAAGTGGAAATGGACAGATTAATAATGCCTTATAGGAGCCATACTGTTGAAGGACTTTCTGCAATTGTGAAAGGCAACTTTTCCAATTTCTCTATATGAAGCATGGTGAAACTTCCTTCCCTTTTAGCCATTGTCTGCTGTTCCCTGGATAGTTAAAGACGGTGAACAGTTCACTATTGTTAATGTACTTCCATGGAATTTCACCATTTTTCAAAGTTTGTAACATTCAACCTAACTGTATGATGGAACGCAGCTGACTTTGTCCATAATATAAATGGGACATATCTGTCTGAATGATATCAATTGCAGACAATACTATGGGGCTGATTCTAACCCCGGCGGTCTTTGACCGCCGGGGCGAGGGTCGGCGGGAGCACCGCCGACAGGCCGGCGGTGCCCCGCAGGGCATTCTGACCGCGGCGCTTTGGCCGCGGTCAGAAAGGGTAAACCGGCGGTCTCCCGCCGGTTTACCGCTGCCCTCAGAATCCCCCATGGCGGCGCAGCTTGCTGCGCCGCCATGGGGGATTCTGACCCCCCCTACCGCCATCCTGTTCATGGCGGGAAAGCCGCCATGAACAGGATGGCGGTAGGGGGGGTCGCGGGGCCCCTGGGGGCCCCTGCCGTGCCCATGCCAATGGCATGGGCACGGCAGGGGCCCCCGTAAGAGGGCCCCGCAAGGTATTTCAGTGTCTGCCTTGCAGACACTGAAATACGCGACGGGTGCTACTGCACCCGTCGCACCTTCCCACTCCGCCGGCTCGATTACGAGCCGGCATCCTCGTGGGAAGGGAGTTTTTCCCTGGGCTGGCGGGCGGTCTTTTGGAGACCGCCCGCCAGCCCAGGGAAAAACTCATAATACCCTCCGCGGTCTTCTGACCGCGGAGCGGTATTATGGGGGCGGAATTCTGGCGGGCGGCCTCCGCCGCCCGCCAGAATTAGAATCACCCCCTATGTTTGTTAGGGAATAAATCCTGTTGGACAGAGTGTTCATGCCATTATCGACAACAGCTAAAGCCTTTTCTAAGTTTTCCTTGTCTATCTGCCTTAAACACACAGCAGCTTCTATATGAGAAAGCTTCCAGACCTCATTATACATAGCATATATGAATCTTTCAGAGCGTGGCTTTCTAGGATCTAGCAAAAAGTCCTGTAAATCTACATCTTCAGAAAGAGTGTTAAGATGTTCTTTGACTGCGGCTAACGTGTTAGACTGTACCTATTTTTGGCACAGTTTACCCACACTGTATGTTGTAACTATACCCGTGTGATGACCCGAGACGAAGCCGGCTAATCGTGAAACCCCCTAAGGAATTCTAAAAACGTGTCTGACATCCATTGATGTCTATTGGCCAAATTAAACACCCACCAGGACCAGAAAGTGAAGAATTATATGTACCAGCCTGAACCTTTGCATCTACCTCTTCTTCTGTGACATTCAGGAAGAATTGCTAATCATTAAACTTTGCCGATATGGGGATACCGGGCGTGTTCATTTCTTTTATTTTTGCTAACCCCAGACAGGATGTCTGTTGTATGGTGTCATTTAAAAAGATAATTCGCACTGGAATCAGGCATGCTCTAAATAAAGCTTCCCTACCCTGTATTTGACAATCTTGTATTCCCCATATGCTCTTTAAATCAACAGTGTTCCTCCAGTATTCGTAACCTTCAACTGCAAGGCGGGGAACAAAGGAGTCTGAATAAATCAGCTTTGTATCAATAGCAAAATTTTCCTAATTTTGGAAAGAGGTAACTTGAAATAATATGAATTAGGATGTTTTGTGTCATGCCCAGAAAAATAAGTAAATGTATCTAAATAAAGTTTTGGGCTCCCCACACGTGGTGTTAAACAGTGTTTCCACTTTGTGTAGTTAAGTACTGGTCTGTTTCTAGTGGCACGGTGCAGGTAGTAATGTCCCCAGTTATTGTAACAGAACATTTCCCCATAATTCATTGTATGTCTATACACATCATCATTTTCAAATACTGAATAGTCCTTCATTTCAGTTAACATAGAATCAACTGTCTGGACATCCCAATCATCAGATACAACACCAGGTGTAATTACACGTGTCACAGAAATTTTGAATACATATGGCATTTGAATGATCTCAGTAGGCCTGTATATATCAAATGGAACGTTGTCCCACACAATCCCATCAGGAATTGGTACAGCTGAAATGTTCACAAGGGGCAAGTCTCTTCGGACCTTATGTGAGGAAAGATATGGAGTTAAGACCTCATCCACAAGCTCAACTGAGGAGCGGTCAGGAAGATAATGACAATTTATGAGCAAAAAGAAAACAGTCACGAAATCAATCCATAGAAACAATGCCAAAAATGTCAAGCCGAACCATAAATAGTTCCATGGGTGAACTAAAAAGTTGTTTTTAAGCCATTGATACAGCTTATGTGTCTTTGAAACATTTTCAATCACTTGAGTGGATGAGTCTGAAGAAAAGTCATCAATGTTGATGAAGTAACCAGAAGCAGTCTCTGCAAACGCAGGACCAGGTGCATTACTGGTGGATAGATCCACTTCATGTGGAAGTTCATAGAAGTCGGTGTTGTCAGTCTGTGTAGTGTTGGTGTAGAAAACAGACAAATCTTGGACAGATGCTGTTGTTGAAGTGGTAACTGGAATCAGCAAGAGCAAATTTTCCTCCCTCCCCACGATCAAGGAGGTATTTGTAGCATTGTTGGACATTGTTGTGTAGTCCGAAGTAGTGTTGTTATTCCTATTTTGAAGAGGTATGTTCTGTTGGGTAGTTAGAGGGGACTGGGAACTACCCAAGAGACCTCTGTGTCTACTGTGCAGGATCGGCCACATGGTGAAGTTTGACGTCATCAATGGAAATTAATCTGTTTCCTTTGGAACCAGGCAGTGGTGGTAGGATGACAGTTCTGGTACCTTGTATTCACAGGACAGGGACCGGTGCTCTGTAAAATGGACCTAATTCCTTCTTCACAGAGATCTTCTCATGAACCAGATCCCCGACTTTAGGATTCTAGCCAATAGAAGTTGTTGGTAAATCCCTTAC
Organism: Pleurodeles waltl; assembly: GCF_031143425.1. Taxonomy (NCBI): domain Eukaryota; kingdom Metazoa; phylum Chordata; class Amphibia; order Caudata; family Salamandridae; genus Pleurodeles; species Pleurodeles waltl. The sequence goes on from NC_090442.1 coordinate 465,592,649, forward strand.
TCCTAAGGTGGCAGCACTGGCGGATGATTTATCATCACAAAATTGCTGTATCTCCTGTAAAACAGTGAGACGTTCATTTATGTGATAAGGTGTGTCTGCTGCCACCAAACCAGGGCCATCAAGATCTGGGGCATACATAGGTAAACCAAAGAGAACCTTATAGGGAGTGCGTCCCCCCAAGGACCCTCTTGGTAGATTATTCAGTGCTCTCCGGGCTCCAGATAGGTGATGAAGCCAGCTGCAGCCAGAATCTAATACTTTAGCTGTTAAGGACTGCTTTAGATCACGGTTCCACCTCTCCACGACCAAATTTTTCTTGGGATGGTATGGTGAGGAGTAATGGAGTTCAACACCCATTGTCCCCATGGTGTCCCTGAATGCAATAGAGCCAAAGGCAGGGCCCTGGTCCGAATGGAATGCTGCAACCACATATCTACTGATAAAGATCAGCAAGCCTTTTATAGCAGGACTCTAGAACAAGAATGTATAGCGACTAAGATGTATTTTTATGCACCATCAGGTTGGAGTGGACCACAATGGTCCAGGTACACACATTGTAGTGGCCTGCTGGACACTAAGAGGGATGTCTGCGGTCGGCCTTTGATACTAGAGCCCTTAATTTGCTGGCAAATGTCACAACAAAGGACGTAGTGTTTTGTCTGTTTGTATAGACCTGACCACTAGAAGCGTTTCTGTAAGAGTGTTACTGTGGCCGAAATACTAGCATGTGCAGAAGAGGCAAACTCATGCGCTGCTTTAATTAGATCTAATCTCTGGTCTTGGTTGGGGATCGCTCGATCTCCAACTCCAGGAATTGTTCCGTTAGCAACATTCTGCGCCAAATGTGGTAAGAATATTTTGTAGGTTATGCTTTTGGGAGAGACTTGCCTTCAGCTGAAGTTTTCATGGCAGTCAGAATTTCATTATCCAATCTCATCTGAGAACGAGTCACTGCAGCCACAGAAGCCATAGCTACTGCAGATTTGGCTGCTTTGTCAGCCAAAGTGTTGCTGATCACGTGTACTCCTACACGTTGATAGCCCAATGTATGTACAACATGGACACACGGTAGCTTATCCTTGCGATCAGCCACCCTCCCCCACAATGTTTTGTGTCTTATCGTGTTCCCTTTGGAGTCTCTAAACCCGTTCATCTTCCTATGATTGAGGTAATCATTGTAGCACTGGACGCAGTAGTATGAGTCACAGACAATTAAAGTCAACAATCCTGGCTCTGTATGTTCTAGCACTAGAATAAGGGCTTTGAGTTCAGCCAGCTGAGCGTTGCAGTCCCCTAGCTTCTGCATGTAGGTATTGTGAAGGTGGAAAACTCCATCCTTCATCACTCCACTCACGGCTGCTGTGGCTGAATATAGATATTTGGTACCTACAGCTGGTTGTGCTGAACCATCAGTGTAAATGACTATATCGTATCTGTCAAGTGGCAAAATATCTAGAGAAGCGGGGTACTCCTGTTCATATTGGAGAAATTCTTGTGTCTGAAGCTTTGGATCAAATATGTAGTCGATATCAGTGGCAGTCAGGGAGGTTGCCCACTGAATCCAGTGTGGATGTAATGCTTTAGTGTTAGGAACACTTGCTTTGGTGACGGCCTCTAAGGCTGGCACCAGGGAAACGACAATGATGCGTTTCCCTTGGGCAAGTGACCTCTCCTTAATGACAGCTATCTGAACTGCAGTTAGAATTTTTTCTGTGGGTGCAAAACGTTGCATTTGAGCATAGATGTGATTTATATGTTATGGGCACTGTGTCGCCTTCATTAAAGGTGACATAAGTGAACCCAATGGCACCAGCATTTATTCTGATGACCAAATTTGTCTTATTGTCACATGCGTGCAAGTGTTTTGCTTCTAGCATGTCCTGTTGCAATTCCTTAAGGATGCGTGTGTGTTCAACAGTGTCTGCTAGAAGAAACAGGGGGTATTAAGCCAGAGTGGCTTGATACATTGTACATAGTCAGAAATGTAGGTTCTGCCAAAAGTAAAGAAATCAGGTAAAGGTTGTAGTTTCTTTAGAGTGTTAGGTGGGTGAAGTTGTGCACATTTCTCTAGAAAGTGCAGGGCCAGGCTCTTCCCCTCGTTTAATAGCTCGTATCCCAGGAAAAGTATGCTGAGAAAGACTATGTTAGTTTTTCTAAAATTACATTTGTAGCCATGGGCTGCGAATCTTAAAACGATCCGATCGACCCTGGCAAGATGAATGTTGAGGTCATCATCTGTGAGATAGATGTCATCCACATAGGACAGAGCCTCGGGATCAATATCATGCAATATTGATGTTATTCGGGCTAAGAACAGACCTGGGCTGTTCTTGTAGCCTTGGGGCAACCGGCAGAAGAGTTGCTGTGAGCCAAGTGAGAATATACTCAGGTCCCGACTTTCGTGTCCTAGGTTCTGGCAGAAGAACGCGTTGGAAACATCCAACAATGTTTTGTATATCTTACGCACTATGTTGTTAATTTGTGCTGTGCTATGTGAATTTTGTATAGCGTATGTACCTGTATGACTGTTTAAGTGTCTGTAAACTAGGACTATTCTATAAGAATGGTCGGGTTTTGCAACAGGGAATAACGGGTTATTCATTGCAAAGACACAGGGCTCAATTACTCCCTGGTACTTAAGCTAAGTGAGGATTTCGCTCACTGGAGCTTTTGCTTTGTGTTTAACAGGATATTGTGGCTGAGGTTGGGGTGTAGACCTGATAGGTTTTACATTGACAACAATAGTCCTTGTCCCAGCCTACATGATTGCGGTACAATGCAGGTGCCTGCGCCAAAGCCCAATTGACAGCGTAGGCTTCTTTTACCGCCTCTGGAATAAGATCAGAGAAATAAGGCTAAATGACATCTTCCCCATGTCGGAGCTTACGGACGTGCTCTGGTGGCCAGTCCCTTTCGGGCATCAGGATATCACAACTAAGTTCATCCCAGAATATCACACCAATGGTGCGCTCCACATCTCCCTCAATTTTGATATTTAAATCATAAACCCTGTCGGGTGGGAGAACACGGCCGTCCGCACCCAACTGCAATGTAATTGCTAGTTGCTGTTGCTGTTGCATCCAGATGATTTTTCAGACTCTGGCGACATATTTTGACCTCTGCTGCGCTGTCTAACAGTGTCACTGCCCATGTCTTGTTCTTCAGCAATGTTCTCATGTGTACTGTCATTTTTAATTCACAGTGCTGCCACCTTTTTCTTTTTAAACTGTGGCTTTTGTTGTGAGGACTTATCTTCTTTTTTGTCTGAAGACTGTGGCGAGTCTTTCTTCTGTTTCACGTATTCAGGACGTCGATCAGGATGGTCCCCTATCTCATTACGCTATCCGGTGCGTCCTGAAAGGACCGAGAGGGACGTGAATCAGTATATCTTTCAGGAGCTTTTATATTGTCTTTATTTCTGAGAGTATATCTTCTGTCGGAGTTCTCCGGGTGTGGAGAATCAACTCTCTGATTTCATCTATCTTTAAATTGTTTTTGTTTATCCCAGCACTTCTCAGAACTCTCCTCTGCTTGTTTAGTACCTTCCTTAGAGGTGTTACTCTGTAATTCAAGCTTCTTTGGCTTGCCTCCCAAACTTTCCCACCATATACTGGTATAGGTATTGGAAATAATTTTCGGTAGCTCTTTCTCGCGGTCCAAATGTGGAATCTCTCTGAGGTGCTGGTGTATTTTCATCCCCAAATCCAGTGCTGGTGCAGCCCCAAGCTCATTGTGTATTTGTTTTAACACTTCCGGTAAATTGGCAAGTGTCAGGGTACCATGTGTGGTAGTGTATATTGCAGCGAAGACCGTTCCCCATGTGATGCAGTCATCCACCAAGGGAACTATCCCAAAGGGCAAGCACATTGTGAGAATTCTATGTTTCTCCTGTGTCCGGTATGGGGAAACACAGCTTCCAGCTGATTGTTTTTTTGGGGTATCCAGAAGGGTATTTTCTCTCGTTCTGTGGATACCTTACCGATGATAGTATGTACTTTTTGTGGATTAATCCCAGTAGGCAATTGATATCCAGCAGGTGCTGGTGGAGCTTGACGCTCTGGTGTAGTGTTCAAAGTTCGCATTACAAACTGAATAAGTCATCCGTAGAGTGTTACTAATTCAAGATATAAGTTTTGCAGGTCTGCTGCCTGCATATTTTGTATATCTGGGTGAGGTGTGTATGTGCCAAACATAGTCCACGTTGGTACATCTTTACCTAAGGGACCTAATCTCATGTGTTGTATTACATGTGGTAGGGCGCCTTCAAACCAGTTCTAATGTTCCTGATGAGTGAGCGATATTTCATGATACTGGTATGCTTGGTGTTGTATAGGTACATTTGCAATTCTGTATGTGTGGAATGTGTTGTCTTCTTTAGGAAAGTGAACCCAGGAATAAAATGTTTCTGTTTGGTATGCTTCACTAGCATACAATGTAACATCACCGCCCTCTTCTGTTAAGTCTAGCATTCTCAGAAATGTCTATGGCTCTAGCCATATTGTGTAATGGGTATAAGAGATGGAACACCAAATGGGAGGTAAAGTCCTTTTAAGAGTTAGAGCTCGAACAACCTACAGCCTAGGTAGTCCCTGTTCAGCTGAGGAGGATTCTCACCAAGACCATGGACGTCTCCGTATAATTGTACTCAGGGTGCCTGTTGTATTTGCGACAGTGATAGTTAGGGTATTTGTAAATTAGTGCCTAAACATCAATGTTGTCGTAGTTCGACTCTTGCTCTAGGCAAGACTGCTGGTTTAAGGATGACAGTACTTATGTTTGTAGGCGAGCACGCCAGTCCTACAACAATTCGCAACTATCGTCCCAACCCTTCCCGGGTCACAAGCAGCACCTCACCAAAAACCCAAACAGTAAAAGGTGATTTGTGGCAGCCTTTACACAAGGACTCAAGCATGTGACATCTCAGGGAGTGTCGTGGTTAAACTGAGATTACCCACTTCTCACATTAACAATATGTCTCAATCAAACACAGGCAATGAAGAAGATGCAGTAAAGTTTCAATAGGTTTTATTTAGCAAAATGGCAATCTGCAATAAATTACATGGGCTGCAATGATTAGGATAATGAACGGTGCAAGAAACAGAATGGTAAAGACAAGAGTCATTAACACAAAGACCACCACTATCTTGCAATAACATGAAAAGACATAAAGTATGGGATATGTCCTAATACCCTAATGTCATGTACCTAATCTCTAACCTAAAAGAGAGCTAGGCATGTTAAACCTAATCTGCCAATGTGGTGTCCATGAGAAGAGCCCCCCAACCCATGTTACCTTGGAATGAGGTCTTTAGCTCAGACTCCTCAGGGACGCAAAGACTGGGTCAGCATCAGGGGGACGTACAGCATCGATAGCAGCGATGGCGTCTGGTCGGAATCCCTCTGACTATCTGTTTAATTGAGGAGTATTTATAAAGATCAGCTTGGACCCCTGACGTAGGTCTGTTCCCAAACAATGGATAACAAGACATGCTTGGGACAGGTATTGATATAAACAATTCCTTCGAAAGCATGAAGAGGGAAAGTACCTAATGTGAACACCTACAGTTTGTTTATCTTTGTTGCTTGATATTGACGCCTTAGCGTGGTGGCACTGATAACAGGAAGCTAAAACATATGCCTTAACTAAAACAAGGCAGCGGCCTTAAAATGTTTAATTAAATAAATGCGCTAAAAGAGAGCAAGCTAAGTAGGGTCAAAGTCACTAGATGACGGGGGCACAAGTCTGCAAACCAAAGGCTAAACTAACTCCTGTATCCCATTAAAACAAACTAGGATTTACTACAAGGAGTTCACAATCTCAATCTCAAGATACATAAACTTTGTGTAGTTATGATACAATTAACATTTTCCCCACCTTATGTTGCTGTGTCAATTGCTTATTTCTACTGTGTCAAACAACTATTGAATTCAGGTATGATGCTACTTCTGGACAGCTGAACTATTTAACCAATTAGTTTAAAAAGGTTTGCATGTAAATAAATCCCTTGATGGCATTTTCACTTCTTTTATAGAAACATGGTTGGCAGGGTATGAAGTGGCTTTAACAATACACTGGGTCCCAGAGGAGTTCTGAAGGGGGGAAGTAGTTTATGTCAGCACATGCCCACAGTGGGGAGGGACACACTTCTTAAACTAGAGGTAGGGGAGCAGACATGCATGCAATTCCTGCCAGTAGGTTTGGGTTGACCCCTGTAAAGTATAGGCAATGGTTTAGGACCAATCACAAACACTCTACACACAAATGAGAGGATTACCTGGACCATGCTGGTAAGGCACTGAAGGCCTGGATGAGAGGCAGCAAAGTTAATGATTTTGAAAGGTTGTACAACTTATTTTTCAAGGAGCACATTCTTGATACTTATTTTCCAGAGCTGAGCCAACACCTGATTGACAGGAAGCTTACTGCTGCCAGGAAGCTTTGCAACGAGGCGGGCATCTAGGTCAGTACTAGAGTGTCCAAAAAGGGATCTGGAGGGGGGATGCTCCAAAAAGGGTTATTGCTTTTTACCTCCTGTTTTTGCTGTACCCTTTTGTTGGTTCTAGGACTCTGAGCACTTTACCACTACAAACCAGTGCCAAAGTGCATGTGCTTCTCCTCTAAACATGATGACGTTGGTGTATACCTGATTGGCATATATGAATTACTAGTAAGTCCCTTGTAAAATCATATACTATGTATTCACTGCCAGTACTTCAAATTCTACTAGGGGGCATGCAGCATCAATTGTGCTGCCCACATGAGTAACCTTTCAAACCTGTCTCAGGCCTTCCATTGCAGTTCCTGTGTGTGCAGTTCATTTCCACTTTGACTTGACATTTAAAACTACTTGCCAAGACTTAAACTTTCCTTTGTTTACACATTAGTCACCCCTAAGGTACGCCCCTAGCAACCCTAAGGGCAGGATGTTATGTAAGTATGTTTTACACATCCTGGTAGTGACAAAGAACCTATTTCGTTTTATACTACTGTGAGGCCTACTCCTCTCATGGGCTAGCATTGGGAACTCCTTAATATACCTTTAAACTGAAATTTCTGATCAGGGAGGAGTACCCTTTTAATGTTTTATATATTTGGATTGGTAATGACAAACCATGTTTACTGGTAAAGTTGGATTTGATATTACTAATTTGGAAAAGTAACTTTTAGAAAGTGGGCAATTCTGATGGCCTTGCCTGGGAAGGATGGAAGGGAGGGGCTAGCACTTCACTTGAATAGGCAGTGTCCTGTCCTCACATAAAGGACTGATTACTCCCCACAGGTAGCCTGGCAGGCAAGATTGTGTTGAAAGGGATACTTGTGCACTTCAGAGAGTTGCTTTGAAGTCACCCCCACATTGAAGGCACTTTTCGGTATAAGTACTAGATCTCTGACCCTGTAAAATTGGACACTTCTGGATCTCAAACTGAACCTCTGTCAGAAGAACTGCTGTGCTGCCTGAAGGACTCAACTAGGCTGCTTTTTTGGAAGGACTGCTTTTCTGCTTGTTGCCTTGCTGCCTGGTACTTTCTGACCTTGCTGAAATGGGAGATTGACTCTTTCTTTTGCTCCAAGTGATCTCCAAGGGCTTATTGAGATATCAAACTCTCTACCCCTGATCCTGTGCCTGGCTTACTGGAAGTGGACCAGATACTTGCAAAATGCATTTTGACACATCTCCTATCTGTGTGTAATAGAACCGGCGCATTGACACAGGTACTGGATTAAAATTGATGCATTGCATCAGAACCAGTGCTTTGCCTCCAGAGAATGAGGCAATAGACTGTGTATCCCTGCAGCTTGGTGAGATCGCCCGCAACCCCTTGACCGTGTGGCAAAATCCAGCACATCACTCACCGCATATTGACTCCCACACCTGCCTTCAAAACTGATGCATCGCCTTCACTGTGTAGAGATGAACACATCCTATCCTGAGGGACTCAACATGGATGCATTGCATTGTTTACAACCATTAAAGCTGCTTTGTTCACAGGGGCCTGCATGCGTTCTGCATCCGGCAGGTGCTCCATTGGGGTCAGCCTGAACTTTGACTTTACCCCAGTCTAAGGTGACCTAAAGTAACCTTTTTAGGGCTACTTGCTTCTAAGCAGTTTATTGGATTTAGGGCCATATGTACCAAGGCATTTTCCCATTGACACAGAATGGGTAAAACCCTTCGATACATCTGGCCCTTATTCCTCTAAAGTTCAATATCTCAACTTCTATACATTGGATTTTTGTTGCTTTGGTCTTGTTTTGTTTATAGTCTACTATCTATTTTTTTTAACCTGTGTGGAGACTTTTTGTGGTATATTCATTGTGTTACTGTTTGTGTGTTGCATAAATACTTTACACATTGCCTCTTCAGATAAGCCTGATTGCTCTGTGCTAAGCTACCAGAGGGTGAGCACAGATTATCTTTTAGTGTGTACTTCATTTACCCTGACTAGAGTGTTGGTTCTTGCCTGGCCTGGGTGCATACCCCAGCCTACCAGGAATCTAATTTCTAACACAGACACACCCATACAAGGCCCTACACAACTGTGGGCTCGTCTACTTGAGCAGCCGCCTGAACATCCATCAGCCCACTAGACACTTCTGCTCCACTTCTCTCCCTCTAACTCTCTGCCCCTGCATGCAATGTAGCAAATGTCGCTCCTTCTCCCATCTAGCACCAAAGATATAGAATGAGCTACCCTTTCATCTCTAGACCTCCCCTTCTCTTTCAGAGTTCTGAAACACACTGAAAACCTGGCTATCCAGGTAATCGACTGGATACTGCCAGCGTCTGGATACCCTTACAGGTGACAAGACGCACTGTACAAATCTGCTGATTGATTGATTGAATGATGAGCGATCATTTTCCTTGTGCTGTCTGGTAGCTAATTGAAGATTTTCTTCAGCATCCTTAGTGTGTTGAAGCAGGACACAACCACTGCACTGACTTGGGTGTTCTTGTCCTGTTGTTGTCAAGGATGATTCTGAGGTTTCTCATATGCGAGTAGGGCATAGGGATGGGTCCAAGGTCTGTGGGTCAACAGTTCGAGTCCCATGGTGAGGCATTCTTCCCGAATACTATCACCTTGGTTTATCTGAGTTCTGTTTGAGACAATGGGACATCCAGGGGGCCACTTATGTCATGCATGTGGGGAACTTGCAACTGATATTGTCCCTCTCGGGCAATGCACCAGGAACGTGTCATTGGCGTAAGTGAGGATGTTTATGTTGCGAGCTCATATTACATCGGCCAGCGGATCAAGTTGATGTTGAGGTCGGGTGCTACAATCATGACTTATTGTTGCACTAATGTCCCATTCCTTAACAGGAGACTCCGCATATCCAAACCATCCTTGGTTGTTGACACAGGTGAGGAATCCAACTACGCCAGGGGAAGTTGTCTTCAGTGAGGCCAATGGAAGAACATGGCAGCTAATGGAGCGGGCTTTTAGTCTCCCGAAGGCCAGATTTAGGTGCCTGGACAGGACTGGTGGAGCCCTCCTCTACTCACCCAGGAAAGTGTGTCAGATCACTGTGGCATGCTGCATGATCCACAACCTTGCCCTGTGGAGAAATATCCTGTACATCACAGAGGAGGGGGAGTCTGCGGTTCCACGGATGTGACTCCTGAAATGCCAAGTGAGGATGACAGTGGTGAAGAGGAATGAGCTGACTTGAGAGAAGATCTCATCAACAGCTACGTTTCATGAGTGTAAGTATGTCATGTGATGTTATGACTGTGGCTGTACAATGACATGTAGTTGTGAGAATGTGTGGAGTTGAGCATTTTGGAAACAGATAGTTTGTGTCAGTTTCCTTGCAATGTACTTTGTATTCCAGTTGCTTGCTATCTGACATGTGACATAACTGTAGTTTCAAGCCTATACTCCTTGTTTAGTTCTTTTAACAGGTACCTTCACCCTGCCATCTTCATGTGGGCATTTCAGAATTGTTACATTGGCAGGTATCTGATGGTGTTCTGACATACAAAATTGACATGGATTGTTCATATAATGTAGATCACAGAGTGTGGATGTATAAGACCTATACCAAGAGAGTTTGCACAGTGTAGAGCGAGTGTGTGGTACACAAAGGAGGTCACTTGGTGGCAGTGGTGGGTGTCTTGCCATCCACCCCTCCTGGATTTTTTGCTGGACATCCCTGCTTGCGGGGGATCTGCTACTACAGAGGGAGGAGTGTCTGGGGCTGGTTCTTCCTCTGGCAGGGCCTCCTTTCTAGTGACTGGCACCGATGTTTATATGCCTGGTGTTGATGAGCCAAAGGAAGGGGTAGACTGTTGGTGGAAAGCGCTTCTCAGGGTGGTATGTATGTCCCTCAGCATCCCTGTTAAGGAGGCCATGTTGTTATTGTTGGTCTCATTCTGTTCCCAAATGTCTCTGTGCATGTCCCTCTGTAGCTGCTGAATTCCTGGAGTTCACTAAACACAAGGCCTAACACACCTTGGGACTCCCAATAGACCACCAACTTGTGGCTGATTGTGTCCTGGCCAAGAGCAGCCCCAGTGTCCTCACTTCGCTGTCCCACAGCACCCCTCCCATGCACACTACCCACATGGGACTGAGCCCTTCCCACAGGGTGTCCTCTCTAACTTGTTCCTGGACCCTCATTGTCAGAAGTGTTGCCCAGCAACTCAGGATCTAGGACTGGGGGACACAAGACAGCAGACACTGTGCCAGGTACACAGGTTGGGGGACAAGTGGTTGCCTATGATCTTGAGGCAATTGGGCTGGGAGGTGAAGTTGTGGGCACAGTGAGACACACTGGTGCTGTCTGACCAGCCTGCACAGATGTGTCAGAACCATTTTCCATGCCCAGACATCCAGGAGCGTCTTCTTCACTGTGGGCTTCATCCATGGGGGTAGTAGAAGTCTGTTCTGTTCTGTGGCCTATGTGTGCCCAGTGGCAACTCCACCTGTTAATGTAAAACAAACAATGTTACTGGTTGTATTGTGACATCTACATTCAATGGTTTAGAGTTACAGTAAGCAGAGACCTTGTATAAACTTAAGTTGCAGTTCATCCTAGTGTGCTAAGTAATCATGGTATTAGGTGTATTGACATGACATGTGTTAAGCATGCCAATTCATTTTGACTAAAACAACAGCTGAAATGTGCAGATCATTTGCACGTTGGAGGATGGCCTGAAAATGACATCTTGCCACCAGTGCAGGCACAATATTGGCTAGGCAAGATATGGCTTTGCCCATTTGGAGTCCTAGTTGAGTGTGATGCTGACAAACCTCGGACTTTGTTGTGCATGTGACTGGAATCATCATGTGCACAGTACAGCGTGAATGTGTCTGCTGCCAATACCAATCTGGGAGGCATGTTGAGGCCTTATGAATACTTGTAATTTACACTGGGTACGGTGTCATTCCTGTCCTCAAGAATTTCATCTCGGGTTAGAAAGTCAAGATTCAGCTGTATTGACATATGTCTCTCTGATTTGGGTATGATCTATGCTTGATCACTCCCAGTCGAGTATATTTAATTTGAGAATTGACAAACAAGGGTATTTGGGCAAGTGGCCACTGTGCTGGTGTTTGGGATAAGAGTAACAGGTCCTATTGGGCTTTGCAGTCAGGTCACTCCCTCTACTTCCCAACACTTAACAAATGGTATACTCCCAGGTGAGTACACTTCATTTGAGAGTTAAGGAACAGGGGTCTTCGGACAGGTGACCACAGGTCTGGTGTTTAGAGTTAAAGACACAAGGCCACCGAGGATTTGCAGTAATGCCATTCTCTTTACTACACACACTATACACATGGTATCCACTCAGGTGAGTATTCTTCAATTGATAGTTGAGGAACAGGGGTCTTTGGACAAGTGACCACTAGCCTGGTATATATAGTAACAGCACCGGGCCTGCTGGGAGTTGCAGTCAGGTTAGTCCCTCTACTTCACACACTTGACAAATAGCATCCTCCCAGGATGAGTAAACTTCAATTAGGAGTTGCTAAACAGGAGTATTTTGACAAGGGTACCCTTGTCTGGTGTTTGGAGTTAGAGACACAAGGCCTCCTGGGAGTTGCAGTTATGCCACTCTCTCTACTACACACACTACACACATGGTATCCTCCCAGGTGAGTACACTTCAGTTTAGAGTTGAGGAACAGGGTTTTTGGACAAGTGAACACTGGGCTTGTGGATGGAATTACAAGAACAGAGACTCCTGGCCTTAGCAGTCATGTCACTTCCTGTACTACATAAACTATACAAATGTTTTCCTCCCAGGTGAGAACACTTCAAATGAGAGATGACAAAAAGGGTCTTTAGACAGGTGAACACTGTGCTGGCATTTGGAGTTACAGAAACAGTGCCTCCTAGGAGTTCCAATCATGTCACTCTCCACTACACATACTATACACATAGCATCTTCCCAGGTGAGGACCCTTTAAATGAGAGTTGAGAAACAGGGATATTTGGAAAAGTGCATACTGGACTGGTGTTTGGAGTTAGAGAAACAGTGCCTCCTAGGACTTGCAGTCAGGTAACCCTCTCTACATTAAAACACTACACAAATGCTGAGTATTACATATCTGCATTTAGGTTTGGGTATACATTTACCTGTTGAGATATGCCACTAGTCCTGGGAATATTACTGTATATCGAGAGACTTACAGGCGTCATTTGGACCAATGGCATGTGATGGACCTTAGTAGCTGTGATGGTGGGTCCAACAGTTGAGATTGACAGTGTCAACACCCAGATACTTTTTGTGAGATATGAGCATGTACGACATGGCATTTGTGTGACATTTTATGTTTTGTGACATACCAGACTCCACTCCCCCAGCTATTCTAGTCAATCCCTCAGGATGCAGGATGGACAACATCTTCTCCTCCCAGGGAAAGAAATATAAGAGGCACTGGGAGGGCCATCACCATTATTTTTGGCCTGCAGCTGCTTCCTGGAGACCAGGGAACGAACCTTGCCCCTGAGGTTGTTCCACCTTTTACTGATTTCCTCCTTTGTGTGCAGGGTGGTGTCTACAGCATTCACTCTGCCAACGATCCTGTCCCACATTTCCATTTTCCTACTGAGAGGAGTATGCTGGACCTGTGCTCCAAACAACTGTGACTCATACCACTTAACTCATCTTCTGAAAAACTTGGATTTTTAGAATGTGACATGGTGAGAAAAAAGAACGAGTGACAGTGAATTACTAAACAGGGGAAGCACAAAAGAGTGTGAATGGACAAAAGTGTGTGCAGAGTGTTCTATGGAATGGTGAAAAATAACAGGGGTGCCTATATTATAGTTAAATGGGGAAATGGTGGTCAGTGTTCTTCATTGTGCAGTAGAAATGAAAAGGATTGCGATCTGTGAATTTGTGTGTTTTATATTGTCCTTTGCAGGTGTGTCCACTGTGGCAATATGTGTCAGCTGTGTTATTTTCAAATGTATCCAATGTGTAGTTGTTACTTTTCTGACTGCAAACCGTTGTGTTTCAGCCCACCATTGGTTGACCTCTACGGCAACTGTGTGCTTGTAGTATGCTCAGTGGTTGGTCGTGGTGCTAAGGAGCGGGGGTTAGACTGCCTATTTCCATGTGTCCGCGCCACTGGTGGTCTGCCATTTTTGCTTGGCGGTCCTGCTTGTGTAACTCATAATAGGGGGTCTTTTCAGGACCGCCAACATGGCGGTCTGGTGGTCTGAATGCCAAATTCGTTACAACGACCTTAGTCTTTTTGATTTGAACAGTTGTTTGTTGCACTTCCTTCCTTAATATTGCTTGAATTCCATCCCTTATGGTTCTTGGGATAAATGTTCCAGAAGTGGTTTAGCGAGATGTCTGGAGAGAAGTAGAAATAAATGTTTGAGAAATGTTTTAACACATGCTAGGAAAGAGAAAAACAATGTTTTATTTCAGCCACTCTGTGGAAATAAGAAAAAGTTTAGATGCCCTGTTAAAAATAATAGTTTCATTTTGTGTTAGGTGTTTTACCAAGAAAATAAAATATAATTATCTAAGGAAAAATAAATTTTGGTTTCATTTGTACCTGGAGATTGGTTGCTTGAGTCTTCAAGATTCCAAGAACTGTTTCTTAGAGTTATTCCCTTTATGTTCTTTGAATAATTGTCGGAGATGTGCTTCAGCAAAATATCTGGAAGCAAGTAGTAAGAAATGTTTTTTTAGACATGTTTTTGTTGGTTTGTGTATGTTTTGCTATGTTCTTTCTGGAAGAAAACAGTAATTTCCCCCCCAGTCACTGTCCAGCACCTTCTCTGAGGTAAGTACCCAACAGAGTTAGAATAATAATTATGATGGCAGTCACTGCCCAGCACCTACCCTGATGTAAGTACCCAGCAGAGTAATGCTGTCCCCGGTCTCTGTCCAGCCCCTCCCTTGAGGAAAGTACTTGGCAGGGTTAGAATAGTAATTTTGCCCCTCACTCACTGTCCATCATTTTCTTTTTAACAAGTTTAAAACTTTTCATTGTAGGTTACGCTTCAGTTCTGAAAAAGTATATGTGACACCCTTTTATTGTTATTCTATATTTTTTTCTCATCTTATTAAATGTTAAATAATAAAGCTTTACATAATTTGTAAATACAGCATGACATTTTTTTTATGATGTGTTGAGTTAAATTGGAAAGCTCTGCCAAATGTAGAAAAATTACGCTGAAATAAATTTCAGGGAATGTACTAAGGTTGACAGATCTTCTTGTTTAAAGTTATACTTGTATTTACTTGTGTTAATAGGTGGCACTGTTTGATTTTGTCTCTGGCTTTATTTTCTCTGGTCTCAGTGAAGTATATGGACACCTCAGATGGCAGTGTACTACTGGTGACAAAATGGAAAATTGACACACATATATCTTTTTTGAGGGTGAACGATAATTTTGAACAAAATATGTTTCAGAAACTGTGTTTTTTTCTCACCTGAACCATGACTGAATGTTTATTAATGTTGTTTGTTAAATAAAGCATTATAACCTTCTTTGCAGTGCATGTCAGCCATCTTGGTTGGGGACAAGGTATACAGGGGTCAGTGAAACAGAGAAAAGACACGTTTCAATGTAAGACGTGTAATTTGTATTGTGATCGGATATTTCAGGCTTTTGTGCTGTTTACCGCTGCACTGCTGGGTTATTTTACAATGCGATATTCAGTTTTATTGTGATTTTTGTACGCTAAGAATAATAGTATTTCTTTGGTCAGAATGCATGTGTGCGCCTTTTTTCTTTTTTTAAACTTTGTGTAATTAAACCATTTTAATTACAGTATTAAAATACTACATGCTTTAGAACTCTGTTGTAAATGTTTTAATTGTAGTGGTATATATGGTAACTGTTTACTTACATCTGGGCCACTCTCTGAAATCATATCATTTTGTACAGTTTTGATTTTTTAATAACAGAACTTAGACTAATAATAAGGTTTTGGTCCTGCAGACAGGCTCTAAATTCTACAAATTCTAAAAACTTGTATGTGCAATTGATGCGTCAGTCTTGTTCACATTTACCTTGAGTGAAGGGAAGAATCAGTATTATACTAAGTTGACTTTGTGCAAGGAAAAACATTGTTAAAGCCAAATCAAAGTGATTATGGTTGAATTGTATATAATATTCAAGTCAAAAAGCCAAATCCAAAGTGAATATGGTTCAATTGTAAATATTATTCAAATCAAGATGCAAACATTAATGGTTTATTCCATATTTAAGGCCTCAGATATGACAACTCTCAACTCAGTAAGAGAAGCAACATGTACCTTCGACTCAATAGTCCTGAGTTACGAAGCATTCTCCTCGATTGCTGAGGAGTGGGCCTCACCTATCAACACCACCTCCATTGGTTAATTTCAGGCCACTCTGGCCCCTCCTCAATGGAGATAAGCCCTTCCATGAGATACAACCCTACTGAAGCACCACCTGATGTTATCTGTAAGAATACATTCCCCCACTCAACAATTCAGGTGGGGTTACCAAAATCTTCTTTGAACACTCTTTTTGGGAATGCGACCGTTGTCACAAATGTCTCATTGGTTGTCTTTGCATCCAGGTCCTAAAATATTCTGTAAGTAAATCTGTTTGTGAGTTACATATTTGCATCCTTGTCGACAGTCAGCCCAATGAATGTCAATGGTTTCTAGTGTTTCAGACAGTGCACAAGAATATTTTGAGGACTTTAGCCATTTATACTGCATCCAGTGAGTAATTTTATTTATTTTATTTATTATATAGTGTAGAATACACTGCTCGCGTAGTGGGGCAAATCACACAAAACCACAGATTACAAACAAACAGCTAACATTACAGACAGTTTCAGTCAAGAGATAAAGGAGTGATTAACCCAAATCTGCGAGGAGATTTGAATAAGCAACAGACAAGATAATAAGATGGAAAGGTCCATTAATTATCTGGGATGGTTTCAATTAAAGCTTCAATAGATGAGTTTTTAGAACCTTACAGAATTCTTGAAAGTTTAAATTACATATTCAGGTAGGCTGTTGTAGGTTCTGGAAATTTGACAGGAGAAAAAGTGGTTCAGAGTGTTTGATTTTTTTGTTTTTGCTACAGTGGTTTTCAGAAGCATAGCCACTTTACTTCTGATGATTTCCTCTGGTCTGAAGTTTGTTCCTTAGGTAAGAGAGCAGGCTGAGATGAATTGCCTTTTGAATGAAGCAAGCCATTTTGAGGTCAACTCTGGCCTCAAGTCCCAACCAATTGAGGTCTCTTAAATTGAGAGTATTGTCTTAAGTTTTTACTCCAGTGATCAGGCAAGCAACAATATGCAGAAAGGCTCTGAGAGGTGCTATTGATCCTTTGGGGACAGCAGCAAGCAAGGCATTGCCATCATCATGTTGAGAGAGAACCAAAGATTGTACCACTGATCTAAAATCAGCTGGTGGGATGTGGTTTGTTTTTACTGAGGAGGTGCAGTTGGAAAGGTGCTTCTTAGCTAGCTTATAGACACAGGGATGAAAAGTTATTCACATTGACATGTTTTTTATTGACAGTGGTTGATAATAGATCTGAGTGAAATAACAAAAGGAACCAATTTGGCTCAGATTCAGGGAGGGGAAAGCATATGCAGCCACAACTATTCTGGGGATGGGAGTCCTTCAAATTTGAAATGGAGATTATGAAAACAGGAAGAAGAGAACCATTTCATCACTTGACGTTTAATTACCACCCTGGTGGATAGAATGGTGAGGATGGTTTTATGGTTTACAATGCCAAATGCTTATGGAAGACGTAGCATTACTAGAGGAAAAGTATCCCCTACATTTAAGGCTTCTGTGCCGCATTTCAAATGCAATCTAGAATGGTAAGCAGTAAAGTGTGTATTTTTAGATATATGGCCAAACATTTTATTGTAAACACTTTTTTCCTTGATAACTAGTTTGGGTACTGTTTTGAGGTTTTGGAAATACAGAGGGTGAAGACTGTGTTTCGTCAGCAAAGGTGTAATCTGGTTAAATTTTAGTGAATTAGTGAATGTAGCTTTTTGAAGTGATGCATTGATTATTTTGAGTAATTGAGGATGATATTTTGAGAGCAGAAGTTTATCAAGCTGGCTGGCATGTAGTTATTCACATAGGATTAAGGCTTGGATTCTGAAATAATTTTTGATAAGGATTGAAGGTTGAATTTGTTGAAGGATGAACATTTGGTGCGGGGTCTCAGAGGCTGGATTCCCATTGTAAAGCATGTTTTACTTCCTAATGAATGCTATTTTCTGTCCAAAAAAGTTAACTATTCTGGAGGCAAGGATCGAAGATTATTGGTTGGGTTGACACGATGATGGTTTAGACAAGCACTTTGGGATGGTTAGTTGTTTTATTTGTTCTTCAAATACTTAATTTTTTTCCTGAGCATTAATTTCTTTTGAGTACTTCTTTGCAGTTTTAAATCTTTTTTTAAATTTTCCACTGGTTGTTTTATCTAAGTTTGGTTCACATTTTCTAGTTACTCTTTTACTTGGTGTACCAAACACTGGAGGTTCTTTCTTAGATATATTGGAGAGAGGGGTGATCATTGCTGCAGTTTTGTAATAGTTTAACAGATCACCTGTATGATACATTTAGGCTTGAAGCTATGAATTTGAAGTTTTCATATAGTGCAGTATTTGAGATATCCTTTATGGATCTTCTCCAGATCTTCATAGATTTAGACTGGACATTTTTCTGGAGCTCTAAGGTGTGGTGTGAAAAGTAATGCCTAAGTGGTCCAACCAGTATGGCTTAAAGGCTTTTTCAATGTTTGTTATTTCTTGAGTAAGGGGTGGGGTTATTAAATTAAAGGCGTTTCCCTTGTGGTTTGGGTAGGAGTAGAGATGATTACGTTTGTGCATTGAACAGAGTTCCAATAATCTAACTTCAACAATGCCTACCTGTCACAGGCAGATTTAGCTACCAGCTCAGCTAGTCCTTCCGTTATCCCTCTAGTCAGCCAGGCACCAATACCAGTGGGAGAGGAGTTGCTGCCATAACCGATTTTAAGTGTCCACAGAGGATGGGGTTGCTCATTACCTGTCCACACCACTGTGGCTAGCACAAGAGTTCTGCACAAGGAAATAAAGGTTCTGCTATATTGGATTTAGATAGAGAGGGGCACTGTGAGATGTTTGCAGTAGGGTGCTCAGGAACTGCTCCAATAGTGGGTTGAGTTAATCCTGGGAACTTGTCCCAGTTGGTTAGGGAAGGGTCACGAGTCAACACCACCAACAAGTTAGTGCCAGGCATATATATGGCATCACTGGGCACCCTTTCCCTTTTCAGTACATTAGTGGACCTGTGGAAGACAAAAGGAAAATGGTCCCTGCCATTGATACCTGTGAAGTGACCTGAATGGCTGAACCTGCTGTCACTTGTACTCAGGACACAGAAGTGGGCTCAATGCGTCATCTGACTAACCTCCTGTTAAGCTACAGGGACACAACAAACATGAAGAGTCCAGGTGAACAGTTCCATCTGGACCTGCTATTGGCTTTGCTGGTGGTTTCTGCTGGAGTGAGTCTTGACCGACAAGTGCTGTTCCTGAGGGCCGGAGTCCTTTGACTGTGTCGATATGTGCTTCTCCAAACATCCTAAAAACCTGGGTCCTAAAAATGTTTTAGCTCCAAAGACCTTTTTAAGACTGGAACAAACCTGCCATGTCAATCCAACAAAGGTGTGCAGGTGCTAGGCCAAAGATTTAGGTTGCTCCTGCTCAAAGCATTCCTGCAGCAGCCAATCCTTTTCAGCAGGACATGGCAGCATAGATATCCGACCTTGTGGAGCCCTGTAGAGCTGCATCTTGCAGCCTTGGCCCTCAGGAGGAACCTGAGTTCCAAAAAAGTGACTAAGTCTGAAAGTAAAAATCTTCATCAGGGCAATGCACCAAAAGTATTTGGTGAATGAGATACTTTTCTCGAGTGTAAATTTTGAAGTTCTCCCACTCAAGGAGTTTCCATCCAAAAGTCAGTGGCTTCACCGAGACTTCATCTGATGGTTATACAGCGGTGTGGGTCCTTTCTCTGCCACAACTTGCTTCCTTGCCTCCTCAGAAATCTTCGCTTCCACTTCAGAGACTAACAGCCTGATTTAGAGTTTGGGAGATGGGTTAATTCATCACAAATGTGATGGATTTCCTGCCTACCATATTACAATTTCCATAGGATAAAATGGATTCATAATAAGGCAGAGAGGAGCTTGTCACGTTTGTGACAGAGTAATTCTCTCCGCCAAACTCTAAATAAGGTCCTAAATCTAAAGGTAAACCTGGTTTCATTATCGGATCTGCACCTTATTCTGGTAAAGCTTCACCATGCCTACATCCCTGTCAAGTGCAACTAGATTAACTAGTTAGAGCTTAACTCATTTCGCCCCTATCTGCATTTAAAAATTTAAAAATTAAAATATCCGATTCTACTTATTTTGGTTAGTAGTGAGCAGAATAGGTGGATTTTGTTTCCACTGAATTCCATTAAAATTCTGTGAGATTCTGCATACTTCTGCGACGGAGTGGAGTGAGCATTTGTGCTATTTTCTTGGTGCAAAATGTACCATCACAACCAGAAATGTATCTGAGGATGTATTTTACGCTAAGAAATAGTGCTGTCAATTACCAAATGCACTGTCCCTCAGCACCTTACATATGCTGCAGTGAAAACTGAAGAGTATGTAAGGATGCCAAGTAGTATGCACTGCTGTGCTGTCGCTGCAGAGTATGTACTGGTGCTGAGGTTATGCGCTGTAAATGCACTTGGCACTGTAGTGCATACCCCTCAGTGCCCTTACATACTCTGCAGTAATAATTACTGCAGAGTATGTAAGAGTGCCAAAAGTTATGCACTGCTGTGCATACCCCTCAGTGACGCTCGGATAGCGCTATGCACTGCACCGTATTTACAAGGTGGTGTTAAGACACTTTTTGTGGCTTAACACCACTTTGTAAATACGGCCCCTTCACATGCGGCACTGTGCGTGGAAGGGGCGTGCAATGAGTGTTGCTGTGGGCATGCCACAGCAACACCCATTGCATTTTGACGCTGCCCAAAATTTATGAGTTTTCATGAACCTGAGGCAGATCCAAACTGTAACGCCACCTCAGAGGTGGCATTAGAGTGGCACAACGAGGAGAAATGGTTCAATTTCTCCTCTTTTTTTATCTTGGGTGCTGCATTTTGCAGCCCACATAGAAGGAGCAAATCACCGTTGATGATTGTTTTTGTGAAGGAAGGTGTCCCTTCCTACACAAAAACAATCTCCACTTCAACGCAGCCATCCTTACACTATGGTGCAAGGGTGATTGCGTTGGTGCGCAGCAGCAAAATTTGAACCAGCGCAGGGGTAAACACAGGGGTGCACCATATTTTTGTAAATACGGCGCATCCCTGCGTTCTGAAAATGACGGTGCACGACGCTGCCAAATTTGGTGCAGTGATGCGCACTGTCATTTTTACTTAAATCTGGCCCTGAGTATGTAAGGGTGCCACAGGGTGTGCACTGAAGAGCAGTCATTAGTTTTAAACAGGGCCAGAAGAGGGAACTGTCCCTCTATGTTTATAAATTAATCTATATTAACACTTAATCTGCAGTGTTTTTTAAACATAAACAGTCTGCTCCCTTTTCCAGCCCTGTTTAAAAAACAAACACTGGAGATTACAGGGCATATTTACAATCTTTTGATGCAGACCACCACTGCAAGCCTTATTTCTGTGCTGCTGTGGGTCAAAAGAAAAGAGCAGGAATGCGCCATATCTACAAGATACAGTGCATTACTGTCCTTTTCCCCTGTGCTGGTGCGCAATGGTCTTCCATGTGCCAACAGAGGCACCCTTACACTATGGAAAGGGTGTCTGCGTTGTGGGGATGATTGTTTTTGTGCAGAAAGGGACACCTTCCTGCACAAAAGCAATCACAAGAGGCATTTTCCTCTTTCTTTGAGTGCTGCAGAATGCAGCACACATAGAAAAAGGAACAGATGAGGAGAAATAAAGGTAATTCTCCTTATTGTGCCTCTCTTACGCCTCCCCTGGGGAAGTGTAGGCTTTTGATACATTCCCAGGTTAACAAGTCCATGTAAATCTGGTAATGCATCAAAATCCATGGGTGTTGGGTGGGAACACCCACTGCAACACCTATGAAACTCCTCTTTGACACGGAGTTAGGAAACGCGGTGCCTTGCGCAGGGTTGCCTTACTCCATATCTATACGGCCATGAAAAGCCATGCAAAGTGGGTTTGTGTGCACTTGTAGATAGGGGCCTGAAGCTTGCGCTGTCGGTTTACAAAAAAAGTGATGCGCCATCAGCACAAGCCACTTGTAAAGAGTACAGTAGAATTACAAATTCTGCCCACCCCTAATTTCAGTGTCATTTTTTTCATTAAATTGTTCTCTATTCTCATAAATTGGAGTGGGGTTTTTGTGTTGTGCTTTTGACTTTTAAACTGTTTTGGTACTTATAAATGCTTTGCACATTTTCTTCATCCTCTGGTAGCTTTGCATAGAGCAGTCAGGCTTCTCTAAAGAGGCAATGTCTAAAGTATTTGTGCAACACAAACACAGTAACTCAATGAATACACCACAAAAAGACTCCACACAAGCTTATAACAATAGATGATTATATTATGAACAAAACAAGACAAAACCAACAAAAAAACAATATATTGAATTTTAAAGGAATAAATGCAGTAAAGCGCTTAGAAGCAAGAAATGCTAAAAAGGTTACTTTAGATCGCACTGGATCAGGGAAAGTCAAAGTTTAGGCTGACTATGATTTAATGCAGGCCGGCTACAGGATCCACGCAGGTCGTGGTGAACTAAGTACCTTTCCTGGTCACAAACAACTAGTTGTGTCGATATCGAGTCCTGGAGGTGCGAGATGCATTGATATTCTCCACGTAGTGAAGGCCAGGCTGGCACTAGGCATTGGCAGTCAGAAGTCTAATTGCAGCATCTTAGGTGTGAAGTGAGCCCTGCCCTTGCATGAATGAAACACAGGGTCTTTAAAGGGCTCACAACAAAAGAAATAAAAACGTCCCATTACCTAGGATGAAAGAACCATATACACACACACACACACACAAACACTTCTTTAACGCACAGAATCGCTTTACCTTTGTACATGTAATTATATCACTGCATTGAGATGAATTTAGTAAAAGTGAGAATTTTTAAACACAAACTGAGAAACATAGCTAGCCCTGCCCTAATGATAATGGTATTAGTGAACTAAGAGGAGAACCACTGGAATTTTTTGGAAAGAAAGTACCTAATTATGTGGCTGGGTTTACTAAGTTATGCAGATTATGTGGCATAATGCAGCACATTTTGTGATAGTATTATCTAATTTTTTTGTCATTCATCCAAATACTACCATAAGCAATATAAAGGTGACTAGTTAACCTTTGCAAAAGGCTTTCCACTGTGCAGCAACAAGTATTGCTGTGCTTTTAGTAACATTTGATCCATGTGAGCTGGAAACAAAAGTAGTTTTATTTATTTAAAAAACTACAGCTTATGGAACAGATGGCTTATGCTGCAAATGCAACAAATCCATAATTATGTGGAAAATGCAGCAACTGTAAAATTGAATAGTTCCAGTGGCACTGACTAAGAGGCATGTCAGGGTTTGTGTGTACCCTGTATGTAAGCTACATTGTTATTAAACATGCATCAAAATTACAGTCTATTGCATCAAACAAATGAAGTGCTGTACAGCACACGCTCTGACTCTATGTATTTGAATGTGTTCTGATGAATGATAATGAACAAAGTAGAGGCTGGTGAAATAAACCATTTGACTATGATCACACAATTTGGTGAAGCAGGGAAGCTGGGATTGATCCTAGATTTTCAATTTTTCACTGTGCAATTCAGCCACTACATGGGTATCTCTTTATGGCATTAAAACCTAACGCTTCATCTTTAATTCTTGGAGGATAAGTCTAGAATCTGGGTGGCAGGCAGGGTCCACATTGTATTTTTGGCAGTTTTACATAGCACAAACATTGGCCATGGACATAAGAGCGCTTCGCAACAGACACAGATTACAGTAATATTTTTTCCAGCATAGTGATTTGCCTGGATTCACAGGATGCTGAGCCGGGGCAGAGATTGAAGCCTTGCCCCCCTTGGTACACAGTGGGCAGCTGTTGGCAGTATGCTACATCGCCTTCCTTGAAAGCTGGGCTCATATTGCGCTCAGGTAACAAGAGCACCCTGAATTGAGCAGAGCCAGGCCTCTGGCTCGAATTTTAAGTGGCTTGCGGAGCCTATAATAGCATACAAAAGAGAGTAAAGTTATTGGGGGCAGAATCAATGAAAAAATGTTAAAAAACATTTGGAGAGTATGAAGTTGGAAGGGAAGAGATGGATACAAAAGATAAGAATAGCTGAAATAAGGTAAGAGGCTGGGGGAGAAGAGTGGTAAAGACAATTAAGTGGAGAAAAGATGTAGATGTCAGAGGGGTACTCCATCATAAAGAGGCAGTGGAAAAGGCATTGACTGATGTAAAGGGGGGCAGAACCAGCAAAAAAGCTCAGGCAAGAGAAGTTGAGAGGTTGGGTGGAAAGATGAGAGGAAAGGAGTTGAGCATTAAGGGGTAAGATTAATGCAAGAGTGGCAGATTCAAAAAGAGAATGCAAAATGTTTGTGGAGAGATACATGAACAGGAGATATCGCAGGGGTCAAGTGGATATAAGGGAAGGCTAAAGCAGCAAGAGTAGGTAATAGGCTGGGCAGGAGATGAGGTGAAACGTAGAGCATGGAGGAGCGAGGTGGATGTAAGTGGGCGGCATCATTAAAAAGTAAATGGCTGGAGAAGAGGTGAACCAATCTCTTTATTTTTGTGAAAAAATATACAAAAAAGACAAAGTTTTGAAATGCACGTGCTATCCTTTACAAAGGGTTGTGATCTTAAACCATCCTCAATGTGTCTGCAAAATTTCAGCCTGCTCTCTGTCTTCTGTATTACTCCTCTTGACCTTTTTATTAAATCTCACTCCCAGTGTGACCCTTTCCTTCACATGTCCTGACTGGAGATGTAGAGAGCACAGCTCCTGTCATCACCTCCCTTTACAATATCTTGATTGCCTTGTCATACATTCCTACCAGTATAAAAAATAAACAAGCTGTGTTTTTTTCTCTGTTCAGAAAGCTTTTACCTGACTCAAAACATCTCCATGTTGTCAGATGTTTCTTTGCTACCTTTTTCTCAAATGCCATACAATATTTTTCTGCAAAAGGAAAAAAGCTCAAGTATAATGTGAGACATTTCCTTAGGTCAGGGGCAATAGGTGATTAACTGGCAGCATATGTGATGGATATTTGATGTTTACGAATGCTGTTTCAGAACTTAAGACTATTTAATTTCATACGGTTAAGAATTATTACTTTTGGAAACGTGTCTCTTCATTGGTGGCAATAGCGAGCAGTCAAAGCTTAGTCCAGAAGGTGATAAAAGTATTGGAACTCAACTATGTATGTCATATTTATCATATTAAATTAGAACCTTATTCAGCCACCCTAGCTATGTCTTTTAAAATGGACTGAGCAGGTGGTAATGAAATGAAACAATAGAAATGTGTTCTGTGACTAAAAGTCCCTCAGTACCAAACAAACGTCTTACAATATCCCTGTGTGTGCAGTGTCCTGCAAAGTGGTAATGGATGGCAGTTACCCTGCAAGGCTTATATGCTGCAAAACCCAAAGAAGGGGATAGATTTGAATAGGAAAGTCAGAGAATCCACAGTTGACTGACAGGCCTTTGACCGGGTCACTTGGTGGGAAGATGTTTTTATTTCTGTGGATAAACGTTTTGCTTGGGCTGGCCGTTGCTGCAGAACTCAAAAGGATGCAAAAGCCTTAAGGTTGGTGTGCACAGAGTCAGTCTGACTGTGCTCACAAAGGGCCACATGTAAGACAGCAAGCTTTTGTGACTTTCAAATTGCGATTTTTAGCGACTTGATATTTGAAAGTCGGAAAAGCAGATGTATAACAGTGACTCAGAAACTGTTTGAAATTCACAAATGGGTTATAAGGGACCTGCCTTATTAATATTCGTGAGGCAGGTCACAATTTGCGACCGATTTGGGAATGCTCAGCAGTCACAGGGATTGTGGCCTGATGGGGTCAGCAGACAACCTTGTCTGTGACTGCTTTTTAAAAAAAAAGCTATTTTTTTCTTTTTTATAACTGCAGGCCATTTTCCTAAAAGGAAGACAGGGTGAATTAGAAAACCAAAAAATGAAAAGTTTCCTTTTGCCATTTGCGAATGGGTTACTACCAATTTGAAATTAGTGGTAACTTTGACTGTTTTACGACCTCATTCCTGTAGCAAACCAATCATAAATCCCCCTGTGACTCGTGATTAAGAAGGGGCACCTTGTGCATGCACCTTCCTAATAGCGACTCACAAACCCTATTTTACAAGTCAGTAACAGGTTACCGTCTCGCAAAATAGGGTTGATACATGCTACAACCCTTTTTTAACTGTCACAAATAGCCTGATTCTCTGTTTGTGACCTCTAAAAAAAAGGTTGGACATCTGGCACAAAGACACCTGGCTTATTGTCATGTGCAGAATGACAATGGGCCGATCTCTGCAAGCACAGTATGATGTGCGCCTTTTCCTCCCACAGATCAGCCCAAACCTCAAGGAGTGACTTTTGTATAGTTCTGGGACAATCTGACTTAGAATTGTAATCATGTCCGGTTAGAAATGGGGTTCCTGGTTGACCAGGGTAGGCTCTTCAGCCAGGCAGGGGCCACCACTCTAGTCAGGGCAAGGGAGTTACACACCCAAGATAACCCCTGCTCATCCCCTTGGTAGCTTGGGAGAAGCAGTCAGGCTTATCCCAGCAGCAATGTGTAAAGCATTTGCACAACACACACAACACTGGTGACACAATAAATACACCACAAGATATATAAAAATAAACTGTATTGAACAAAAAATCATTAGACCAAAAACAACATGTATCAGTATTACCCTGCTACACAAGCAATTGTCATAACGTCAAATAAGTTGCTAGTATTCTGCAAAAATAAGCAGTTATCAGATCATCATCCAGGCAAATGTACATAGGATGAAACATTCCCCAAATTGCAGATCATCATTATCACAAACAATGCACGTCCTTATTAACACATTATCATGAATGCCAAGACATCACCATGAGTGTGACATAAGGGGGAACATCTCCATCTTGCATAGGTCATAGAAACATTACATACCCACCCCAATATCTCCCAGGCAAATCCTAAAAGATGTGTGCCACCCTAAAATGGCAAGCACAACATATAATGTGACATCAGATCATGGGATGCAGCAATCAGATTAGGGAGAGAAAACCACATGAATTACAAAACCCTCCCTGCATCACCCAGATTATTACCACAGTGATCTCACACTGTCCTGGATGCTGGCTATCCAAATTACCAGCACGGACACTAGATCTGGTGCACTTGCACCTCTATTCTGTAATGGCAGTAATTTCCTCACCGAAACAAGGAAAAGTCGGATCGGGGGCGTCTGTTGAGGGTTCTTCCCCGTTATGGCAGTAAGTATAGGAGGCCAATGCTCCTTTGCACATGGATACTTCCACATAGGCCGCAGGAGCTCCTGCGCACAACTACAGCGATCACCGTAAAAAAAAAAGGCTGGGAAGGCACGGGACCTCCGTTGAGGTTTTCCTCTCTGCCCTGCCAGCCGTAATGCACTGCTGCCAACAAGATGCCACCAGGAGAAACCAGGGGGCTCCCCCACTGTAAGGAGTGGAGGGGCGAACCCTCCCTGGGCTCTCCTGTGGAGGATTCAGTAGGGTGACCTCCCAGGGACACTTGCACCCTGGAAGGGAATAGGAAACTCTCTCTGTACTCAGTCTCCTTCATTTGCTGAGGAGTGGGACACAGTACTCCTCTGTGGCGGGATCGGCTTCACAGGGCCTGCTTCTGGCAACCTGGGCCACGGTAGTGTCTGCACACAAAATCAAGCACAGAGGCACGAGAGGCACCTGAGAGGGGTGTGGCCATCCTTGCAGCTCCGTCTCAAGCTGTATGTGCCTGCTAGTCCCCCAGGGGCACCACGGGAAGGGTGCTCTGTCTGCACTTTCTCCACACGGTCAGGAATCCCCATTAGTATGACCAGGGAGAGGTGAGTGCGGAAACCTACACTGGCCCTGAAGGAACCCGGTGGATGCACTCTCAAACGCTCTGAAGCCAGGCAACTCCTTTCCACCAGACCAGAGTGCTCAGCATGCATCTCCCGAAGGGAGGCTGCTCTCAGCTTCTCACACGCCATACCAAATGAGCAGCCCAACTGAAATGTTAACTGTGCACTTCTTCCTGGGTGCAGAATGGAATAAACAAGGGAAGAGTCTCTACTTTTAAAATGAGCCAGGGTGGGAGGGCAGACCACCAGCCCCTGGAGAGTACTGAGGGCTCCAAGGGCAAAAAAACATAAATCAGGCTAACACAACAGGCAGCAGTGCAAAGTGACAGCCCCTTCAGCCACCCAACAGTGAGTAGGTAGCAGTCCAGTTCAGTAAGGCAAGCAGTCACAGAATGTATGATGGAACAATGAATGCTGGAACCATGCATGCCTAAACAATGCAGTCGGAACAACAACTGCGTTGTTACCATGAATTCCTTTACCACACATGCCTTAAAAGCGATTTTTAATTGTAAAGGCATGCCTGGTAAAGGCATGTGCGGGACGGCATGCGTGGTTCCAGCATGCGACCCCCCACCTGCACTAACACCCAGAAGTACTCCACCCATAGAATCAAAAATTTCCCAACCTCCCACCCCTAAAACTAAAACAACCCCGTCCCACCACCCGACCTACCACCTCACCCCTGAGCTAAAACTACCCCAACCCCCACCCCTGCCCCTAAAAACCAAAACTACCCTGACTCTCCACCCGCCCCTGAAAAGTAAAACAACCCCGATGCCCCACCCTACCCCTAAAACTAAAACTCCCCTGACCCCCACCCCTGCCCCTAAAAACTAAAACACTGACCCCCTGCCCCCACCCCTAAAACTAAAACTACCCCGACCCCCACCCCTAAAATCTAAAACTACCACACCCCCACCCCGTCCCTAAAAACTAAAACAACCCCAACCCCTCACGCCAGCCCCTAAAACTAAAACTATTCTGACTCCTCACCCCTACCCCTAAAACTAAAACTACCCCAACCCCCCAACCCTGGCCCTAAAAGTAAAACAACCCCAAACCCCCTCCCCCACCCCTAAAAACTAAAGCAACCCTGACCCTCACCCCTGCCCCTAAAAACTAAAACACTGACCCCCACCGCCCACCCCACCCCTAAAAAGTAAAACAACTCTGACCCCCACCCCACCCCTAAAACTAAAACTACCCAACCCCCACCCCTAAAAACTAAAACTACCCCAACCTACCACCACGTCCCCTAAAACTAAAACTACCCTACCCCTCACCCCTGCCCCTAAAACTAAAACTACCTCAACCCCCCCACCCCTGGCCCTAAAAGTAAAACAACCCCAACCCCCCACCCATACCCATAAAAACTAAAGCAACCCTGACCCCCCACCACTACCCCTAAAAACTAAAACAACACAACCCCCACCCCACCCCTAAAACTAAAACTACCACTCCTGCCCCTAAAAACCAAAATAACCGTGACCCCCACCCGCCTCTAAAACTAAAACTACCCGACACCCCACCCCTGCCTCATAAACTAAAACAACCCCAACCCCCACCTCTAAATACTAAAACAACCCACACCCCCCACCCCTAAAAACCAAACTACCCCACTCCTAAAAACTATCCCCAACCCTGCCCCAGCCCCACTTACCTGACCGCGTCCTATCCCGATGCTGACTCTCTTTTTCTGTGGCTTAACCACACATTTGCGTTGTTCAGCACATGTGTGGTTAAGGCACAGAAAAACAAAGTTGTTGTTCACGCAAGTGCGGTTCCGCTTGCGTTCTTCATGACTTTGTTGTTCTGGAGTCGTGCTTCTGGGTGTTTCCCGCAGTCACAATAGCCGTTCTTCTGAGAATCTCTGTAACTTACAGCAGCATCTGGCAAAGGTCCACGCAGTGTCTCCAAACATAGGGAACAACCCCTATACTTATACTCAGTTTGCCCAGCTTTATGAAGTGGGGAAAAGGTTCCAACCAGCTCTAACCAGTTCCAGTAATGCCCCTTCTCCTCTACACTGGCTCCAGACATCAGTAGGAGGTAAATGAGCCTTTTGTGTCAGGGCAGGACACAGCCTTTACAAATGTAAGTGTGCCCCACCTCTACCTTTCCAGCCCAGGAAGACATCTCAGTATGCAGATGTCTCCTCTGTCACACTCAGTCCGGCATGTGTGATGGTTGTCTGGAAAGTATGCTCCAAATAGAGCTGTCACTCTACCCCATTTGTGGACTGGAGTCAAGCTGCAAAAACACTACAGTCATAAGCACAGACAAATGCCCATTTCTAAAAGTGGTATTTCTACAATGGAAATAAAAAATTCACCTACATCAGTAAGCAGCATTTCTCACTACAATTTTAACCATACCAAACATGCCCACGCCACCCTCATTAGGTCAGAAAATACCACTTAGTCATATGAAAAGGCATTTCCAGTGCACTCCTATGAGAGTGGCGGCACTCACAGCAGTGAGAAAGCTAATAGGCTGTATGTCACTACTAGGGAGGCCACACAACAAGACACATGTCCTTCTTCTTATCTAAACAGCACCCTGCCCATTGGGCTACCTAAGGCCTACCTTAGGGGTGGCGTATGTGTAGTAAAAGGGGAATTCCAGGCCTGGCAAGTAAATTGAGATGCCAGGTCCAGGTGGCAGTCAACTGTGCACGCAGGTGCTGCAGTGGCAGTGTTAGCACGTCAAACCTTAATAAGTAAACTTACAAGAAGATGCAAATAGGTAGATGAAACTTTTGACTCATATTAAGAAGTTCTTACCATAGCACCAGTACATAATCAATGATCATTGGTAATCAATAAAATCAACAATCAATGGAGTCAGTATGTCGAGTTGGCTCTCATTATCCTAAATGAGACTACTGGATTTCTAGGTGACAGAGTTGTTCCTGGTGTGGTGGACTACGTCTGACCCACTAAGAAGGACCCTTGTCACCTTCAATCCGGTTTTGCTCCGGCTAACTAGCAGTGCCTCATCTCTCCCAAGGGGAAGAGATGATTTGGCAGCCGAGCGCATGACATCTTAGAACTTCTCAGGGAAGTCGTGGTCACTCAGGTCCCAACCAGCTCTCTCATTTACAGTATGATCTCATTTACAAATGACAGAAACAGTTTAAGTTTTATAGATTGATTTAATAAAACGACTGCATTCTAGAGAATAAGGCGTGAGCCGCAATAACCAGAACCATACAACACAGTAGGATTAAAATAGTAACCAAGAGAGTGAAACATAGGAATAACGCTATCATAGTGTTAACAAACTACGTTCTCTCTAATTTTGTTCTATTTTGAGTACAGCATGTTAAGCTCTAAGCTTGCCTTTCAGATTCCCTGGGAAGACATCAATCCTCATACCTGAGCAAAGGCCTGTGATCTGGATCAGCATCTGCAACAGGGCAGTCAGTGTCTAGTTGAGGTTCCCTGGTCGGAATCTCCCTCTTGCATGTATTAGGACAAGGAAGTGTTTTTATTACTAACATGTCGATGCGGTAACAAAACGTCCTACGCAAGAATGTGTATTGTCTACAGACCAAAGACTACACTCCTACCACGTCTATCGGCAATGTACCAGACTGTATCCTTGACTGAAGCACAGAGTAAGCGAGAATGTGTTATTGAAAACTCCGATGCTGAAGTAGACTAAACAGTGTGATATAAAGAATAAAACAAGACCGTAGATCTGGCTATTAAAAAATAACAGTACGAAGCTGAATAAAATACATCTAGAGCAAAGTGCACAGAGGCCCGATGCTGCGAGCAAAGAAATAAAATGCATCTAGGGCAAAGCGCACAAAGGCCTAATGCCTGAAGCAAGCGCGCAAAAGCTACATAATAATGGCTACACTATACCCTCCCCTTGTCGGTAGAAAGTGGTTCTAATCAAAGCATAATAAAAAATGCCCTAGAATTTTTATTTTTTTAAAACACATTTCGATAAGTCCAGAGGACATCAAAGCCCAAAATTCTAATTCAAAGCATGTGACTTGAGAGCCAAATTTCATAGAACACTGTCAATTTTGAAGGAATGCAATTCAAACGGAAGTCACAGAAAGCAGGATATTCTCCACTTCGCCAGATGACAAGACCAGAAAATCCACGCCAAACACCATCATGGAGCAGGAGTGTTCCAAAGCCCCAGAACCATCCAAGGCGGCATCCCATGCATGGCCTATGAACGAGTTAATGTCATCTTCCTCCAGGAAGGGAATCTCGTAAACTGCCTCACGAAGCAAACGCAGCCGCAGTGCGCACGTCTGGGAATGAGCCCTGACCGGGAACATCAACAGATCAGCATAAACCACTGGGGGGCGCTGCAGTGAGAGACAGAGAGCCAGTGCATGTTCAAATGAGCACCAAAGGCACCGAAACATGGGTTGCACACAATCCAAAACTGCCCTGAATGACAGGGACCAATCACACTCCAAATGTCCCAGGAGTGTTGCTCCAAAATGCTGCATCATGCGTTCACGACACAGCCGTACCGATGGGAGCGCCCACATTCCCTCTTGTCGCAGCGGGACAGCCATTGCGGAAGAACAAAAGCAACAGCAAAACACCAGCCAATAAAGCCAAAGTTATCGGAAAACCACCAAAAATGCTTCCGAAAATAGAATGAATAGCCGAAGGTATCAAACCGAATATGGAAGAGAAGGTATGAGCAAAACCAACACCAACGGCTTTGAAAAAATGTGCTAGTTCAGCAGTGCTGGACGCATTAAATATACGTCCCACGAGTTCACCAAAGTGGCTCGGAAAGTTAGTATTTAATAGGGACTGTATTTCTGCTGATGACCTTGCCACCTGAAGTGCGTAGGTCTCGCTTGCAGATGTAAGAGCCACATGCTTTTGAAACAATAGAGCCTTTAGTTGACTCAACTTGTCGAAATTCGCCATGGAAGTAGCAATGTGAGGCCAGATATCAGCCACCTCCCTTAATTTAGTGGGGGGAAATAACACATTTCCGCAGCAAGTAATGACCTTGGTGACCAAAACTACATAAACTATTCCGGCACGCATGCAACAACAGTCCTCACTGTTAAGGAGGACGTAGCTGCCGTTTGAAAGCACCTGGAACGTGTTTTTAATCACAGGGACTGGAACTCCCTTTAGATAGCAAGCCAAATTTGCAACCGAGGCATTACACGCCCCATGCAAGGACAGCTGCTTACAAACCATCCAATGGCTGACAGAAGTTTCGCATTCACTACCGCTAAGAAAAACCTCTCTCATGCCATTAAGACATCTGTATATAAAGGGAAGCTCCCACACCTCATGTATATAACTGTCTCCTAACCTTTCATATCTGCCCACCGGAACGTGTTTCAAACAAGAAGTTAACTGTAATGTGGAAATGGGCAGATTAATAACCCCGTGTATTAACCATTCAGCTGAGGGAATCTCGGCCATGGTAAAAGGCAACCTTTCCAATTTTTCAATATTCAACATGATATATGTTGCTTCCTTTTTCACTATCAACTGTTGTTGACGTGTCAAATTAAAGGAAAAAAATATCTCCCTGGCCCTGATGTGCTGCCACGGAATACAACCCGCCTTCAGCGTCTGAAGTGTCCAACCCAACTGCATAATGGACCGCGTTTGACTCTGTCCATGATATAAGGAAGACATATCGGATCTAATAATGTCTATAGCAGAGGAAACAATGTTGTCAATTGTATACATATGGTCAGACAGGGTGTGTATTCCATTATCCACTACAGATAATGCTTGTTTCAAATTTTCCTGATCTATCTGCCTTAACTGGGCCGCAGCCTCCTGTTGGGAAAGTTTCCATATCTCATTGTATACTTCGTACAAAAAACTTTTTCTCTGGTGCACTCTCGGTCCTGACAAAAAGTCTTGCAAATCAGTATAATTAGACAGAAGCGTGAGATGTGTCTTAACTGCATCTAGCATGGATGACTTTAACCATTGTTGACATAGTTTCCCCACGCTATATGTAGTAATGATATCTGCATGTTCGGGTGAAATATAGTGAGGGTCTGCCCTACTGGTCCTGAAACCCCCCCAAGGAGGTGACAAAACGCTGATGACACCCATTTGTGTCTATGGGTCACAATAACCACCCGCCCGGACGTGTCAATGAAGAGTTAAACGTACCATTCTGGACCCATTCTGTAAGTGCACTAAAAGTGGCATTGATATATTGCTGCCAATCTTTCATTTTGGAAGGGACAGGTATGCCAGGTATATTCAATTCTCTAATGGTTGCTAAGCCCAAACAGCTAGTCTGTTGTACAGTGTCATTTAAGAATATCATTTGGACAGGAATGAGACATGCTCTAAACAATGTTTCCCTACCCTGCGTCTGCCAATGTTTTGTTCCCCAAACACTTTTCAAATCAATGTTTTTTGACCAATATTCATACCCCTCAATAGATAATTGGGAAACAAATGAATTTGAATACAGGAATTTCGTATTAATCAACAGTATTTGCTTATTTGCATGCAGAGTTAATTTAAAATAATATGACTTAGCACTTGTTTGATGATGCCCAGAAAAATATGCAAACTTATCAGAATATGTTTTAGAACTCCCTTGCGGAGGAGTCGGGCAATGCTCCCATTGCGTATAGTCAAATATTGTTTTAGGACTGCTGGCTTTATGAATAAAGTGGTGCCCATAATAATTGTAACAAAACATGTCACCATAATTATCTCTAAACTGGTAAGCATCTTCATTGTCATAGACAGTATAATATTGCAACTCTGTCAACATAGAATCAACTATCTTCACGTCCCAATCATCAGATACAATGCCTGGTATTACTATATCATTCATCGATAACATTAAAACATACGGTATTTGAATTGTCTCAGTGGGACCACATATATCAAACATTACTCTATCCCACACAATCCCATCTGGAATTGGCACAGCGGAAATGTTCACAAAGGACAAGTCTCTTTGAACCTTATGTGACGAAAAATGTGGCTTCAACTCCTCCTCCACTTGTTCAACCTCTGATCTCTCAGGAAGAAAATGACCATGTATTACTAGAAAATAGGTAACAACAAACCCTATCCACAGAAAAAAAAACATCAGTCATAAAAAGCCACAGATATTTCAAAGGAAAAACAAAATACGTATTTGTAAGCCAATACATCAGCTTACGTGGACCCGGGACAGGTGTTGAAGAGGACAAAGAGTCTGATAGACCATTTTCGTTGTTATGAAAGCATCCGGAGGCAGTTCTCGCAAAAGGTGCCACCGTAAACAAAGGGGTAGCAGGTGTTTCTCGCCGTGGTACACTGTAGATAACACCCTCAGTAACATCACTAGTTACTGCGACTTGATCAAAGGATTCCAAATTATTTGTCGTGAGTGGAACAATCGTAAGATCATCTTCCACCCTCCCCATGCCCGGAGAGGAAGCCGCGTTTGTGCAAACCACAAGTAGCGGAACATCTTCCCCAGTAGTGAGAGGGATTCAGGAACTACTGGGCGTTCCTCTTGGTCTGCTGTGCAGAATCGGCCACATGTTGTAACTTGACATTGTCGATGGAGACAAAGCGATTTCCTTTGGCACCTTGCAACGGTGGCAAAATCACAGTTCGTGTTCCGTGGATTCCCAGTACAGGGACTGGTGCTCGATACGAAGGGCCAAATTATTTTTTCACTGCGACCTTTTCACGCACAAGATCCCCAATTCTGGGAATCCAACCAGTAGACGTTACTGGCGCATCCTTAATTCCTGTGGAGGCAGCACTGGCAGAAGAGTTATCCTCATGGAACTACTGTAATTCCTGCAAAACAGTGACACAATCATTTATGTCAAAAGGCGTTTCCGCCGCCTCCACACCAGGACCATCTAGATCAGGAACAAACATTCATGTTCCAAACAGGCACTCATATGAAGTACGACCCCCCCAGGGACCTTCTAGGCAAGTTATTGAGTGCTCTCTGTACTCCATACAGGTGGGTTAGCCAACTACGACCCGTACCTATAACTCTAGCCGTTAAGGATTGCTTTAAATCGTGATTTAAGCGTTCCATGACAGAATTTCCCTCGGGATGAAATGGAGACGAGAACTGGAGCTGGACCCTCAACAAAGCCATGGCTTCCCTGAATGCCTTAGAGGCAAAAGCAGGGCCCTGATCCGAATGGAAAGCCGCAACTGCATATGTACCAACAAAGATACGCAAATATTTAATAACAGTTCGAGCGTCAGCCGAGTGCTGTGGCCACACCCACACAAACCTGGAGCACGAATCTACAGCCACCAAAATATATTTGTATGCACTATCTGCTGTTAGCGGACCACAATGGTCCAAGTACACACACTGTAATGGTTTATTTGAAATCAGAAGGGGCGTCTGCTGCGGGCGTTTAGCCATTGAAACTTTAATTTGTTGACAGATGTCACAACAAAGGACATACTGCTTTGTCTCTTTATAGAGACCATGCCACCAGTAACGGGCCTGCAACAGCTAAATCGTGGCAGCCACACCAGCATGTGCAGATGCCACCCCCCATGCGCTGCAGTAATTAATTGAGGTTGCACTATTGTATAGGGCATTTCGCGTACACCCACACCTGGAATTTTAACCTCAGCGTTCAGCATACCACCCATTGAGTAATGATATTTAGATGGAAATCCCTTAGGATAAGGAGTGTCATCAGCCGTAGCTTTAATGGCTGCCAAAATCTCTGTGTCTGGTTTGGAACTTGAACGAGTAACTGCGGCCACAGTGGCAACCGCCACTGCCGATTTCACGGCTTCATCAGCCAAAGTATTTCCAGCAACGTGTATTCCAACGCGCAGGTGTCCAAGAGTATGTACAACATGGACTTTAGGGAGCATCTCCTTAAGATCCGCTACCTTCCCCCACAGCAATCGGTGTTTTATGGTGTTACCCTTTGAATCTCTGAACCCATTTAACCTCCAGTAATGCAAATATTCATTAAAAGACTGGGCACAGTAATAGGAATCACAAACAAGAAGTGTAAACTGTGCCGGATCCGTATGTTCCAAGGCAAATAATAGAGCTTTCAGCTCAGCCAACTGTGCCGTACAGTCCCCCAATGTGTGTGTATAAGTATGTTGGGGGCAGAACTTCTCCCCCTCCATATGGCCGCTCACCACCGCACATGCATAGAGAACCATCGGTGTACATGACTACCTGATATTGATCAATAGGCAACGTGTCAGCGGAAACAGGATATTCTATTTCATATTGGAGAAATTCCTGTGTCTGTAGTTTTGGGTCAAAAACGTAATCTACATCAGTGGCTGTTAGAGACGTAGCCCATTGTATCCAACACGGATGTAATGCTTTCACATTTGGAACACTCGCCTTTGTAACAGCCTCTAGGGCCGGAATGGGGGAAACGACTATGATGCGTTTGCCCTGGGCAAGAGGTCGTTCTTTAATAACAGCCATCTGTACAGCAGTGAGAATCTTCTCTGTTTGTGCAAAACATTGTTCTGCAGCTGAATACAAGTGAGACTTGTATCCTATCGGGACTGTATCTCCTTCATTAAAGGTAACATACGTAAACCCAACGGCCCCAGCTACAACCCTGATGACCAGATGTGTCTTATTGTCCCGTGTGTGTAAATGCTTTGCAGCTAGGAGATCATGTTGCAAATCTCGAAGAGTATGTGTATGCTCAATCGTCCAAAATCTACTCGAAAAATCTGGGCGAATCAACTCGTATAATGGCTTTATACGTGTAGCATAATCAGGAATGTAAGTTCTGTTCTATAGGCTGCATGGGCGTCCACCACAAACGTGACTGGACCCCCCTGGTTTGTTAGACCATGTGCTAGCAAATGCACTGTGAGCGGTTGTCGCATATTAACTGCTATTTGTATTACCTGAGGATTCACCATTGTCAAAACAGCGATAGTTCAGAGAAGGAACACCAATAACGGGGTTTTCCTTTCAGAGTTCAAGCTTGAACAACCAACTGCTATATTGCGGAGGCGGAATTCCTCAGAGCCACAGACGTCTCCGTTAACGGAACCGAGGAGTCAATATATATATGAGACCGAGAGAGTCAGCCAGACCCGAAAATTAGAGCCAGACCAATCATTGGCGGCGCCATGTTGCATTGGCTCTCATTATCCTAAATGAGACTACTGGATTTCTAGGTGGCAGAGTCGTTCCTGTTGTGGGGGACTAAGTCTGACCCACTAAGAAGGACCCTTGTCACCTTCAATCCGGTTTTGCTCCGTCTAACTAGCAGTGCCTCATCTCTCACAAGGGAAAGGGATGATTTGGCAGCCGAGCGCATGACATCTTAGAACTTCTCAGGGAAGTCGTGGTCACTCAGGTCCCAACCAGCTCTCTCATTTCCAGTATGATCTCATATACAAATGACAAAAACAGTTTAAGTTTTATAGATTGATTTAATAAAACGACTGCATTCTAGATAATAAGGCGTGAGCCGCAATAACCAGAACCATACAACGCAGTGCGATTAAAATAGTAACCAAGAGAGTGAAACATAGGAATAACGCTATCATAGTGTTAACAAACTACGTTCTCTCTAATTTTGTTCTATTTTGAGCACAGCATGTTAAGCTCTAAGTTTGCTTTCCAGATTCCCTGGGAAGACATCAACCCTCATACCTGAGCAAAGGCCTGTGATCTGGATCAGCATCTGCAACAGGGCAGTCAGTGTCTAGTTGTGGTTCCCTGGTCGGAATCTCCCTCTTGCATGTATTAGGACAAGGAAGTGTTTTTATAACTAACATGTCGATGTGGTAACAAAAACGTCCTATGCAAGAATGTGTATCGTCTACAAACCAAAGACTAAACTCCTACCACGTCTATCGGCAATGTACCAGACTGTATCCTTGACTGAAGCACAGAGTAAGCGAGAATGTGTTATTGAAAACTCCGATGCTGACGTAGGCTAAACAGTGTGATATAAAGAATAAAACAAGACCGTAGAACTGGTTATTAAAAAATAACTGTACGAAGCTGAATAAAATGCATCTAGAGCAAAGTGCACAGAGGCCCGATGCTGCGAGCAAAGAAATAAAATGCATCTAGGGCAAAGCGCACAAAGTCCTAACGCCTGAAGCAAGCGCACAAAAGCTACATAATAATGGCTACACTACAAGCCCTATAACCTTTTATCCATGAATAACCACACCTTAGTAAAAGTTTAGCAAGTTTATTTCCCTTATATTAACAATATTAAAGTCATGTGGATTAATATCAAAATCAAATTAAACACATATAAAAACAATACTGGTTGTGCAAAGCGGTAGAAGAAACTAAATCTAATCAAAGCTTGAACCACAACACATTCAAGAGCTACAGTGCAAATCAATAGCAGAGTCAGCTGCGACACGGATATAACATGTATGGAATGAATCCCTGTAATCGTCAGTCATTTATGAGAGTCCTTAACTAACATCAGATTAGCATCAGCATGTTGGGCTTCATGCAAAACGTTTAGTAATACAAATTTTGGAAAACATCTAGCTATGGATCTATCAAAACAGCGCAGTTGGTACCTAGAAAGAAAAGGCATAAAATGATAAACAGTCACATTTCATCATATCTATATATCCTCGGTATGGGTCAGAAAAGCAGAAACAGTCTTCGTCCTCAGGTCATCAATCGATCAGCAAAGCATCAGGCTCTCAATCAGAGAGTATAAGCCCAATGACAGTATGAATCTCAAACCTCTCCAAAGTCTCTTCTCTCAAGTTTTTCTAGTTCACGAATCTATAATAGGTCTGTCTCATCTCATCCCCCTGCAGCTGTCACAGTTTTGGGCGGGTCTGATCAGGACTCTGGTTGGGAAACCCCTAGAGGTCACCGAATATCCTAAAGAGGTAGTGTACTGGGGCAGAAAAGCAGCTAAAGGCATACACGGAAAGGACAGCTATGGACAGGCACAGGAAACAGGAAAATAAAAGCAGAGCAATACTATTGTGAACAAACAGGAAACAGATTACTAATGGGCAAACA
This sequence comes from Pleurodeles waltl, assembly GCF_031143425.1. Taxonomy (NCBI): domain Eukaryota; kingdom Metazoa; phylum Chordata; class Amphibia; order Caudata; family Salamandridae; genus Pleurodeles; species Pleurodeles waltl. The sequence continues at coordinate 465,632,254 of NC_090442.1, forward strand.
CGCTGGGGTTGTACACAGAGTAGGGCGTAGAACCTCCCACAGTGACAGGGAATTTTAATGCCTCTGTGCAGTTTCCTCTTACAGATAGTCACCCTGCCAGCCCCATAGAAAGGAGGCAGCAAACGTGATTCTGTTGCTGGACCTTAGAGCACAAATAAGGATAGTACTTATATACACAAGACACACTCTTTTGGGTTCTGCTGCAAACACAGTGGTGATTCTTGGAAAAACAGCAATAGCACACTGTCACTGTTAGGCACGAAAGACAACACATAACACTAGACAAGAATGGGGGCTGGAATTGCCTCCTGGAAACCAGGAGCCAACCCCAGGACAAAGGAGGACACTTATACACTGGTGAAGAATGATAGAACACTTACCAGACACAAATACCAAGAGGAAACAGAAACAGAAGGGTCAAACTAAGAGACAGAGGCAGGAACTGGGAACAGGTGCAGGCTGAAGCAAAGGCAGGAGTAGGACTAGAAACCAGGGTGCAAACTTCTGGCTGGAACAGACAGAGACAGGACTGGGAAACAGAGAGCAGGCTCTGGCTGGAACAAGCAAGGACAGGGCTGGAATACAGGGATCGGGAATAAGCAGTAAACAGGACTGGGAAACAGAGAGCAGGTTCAGGCTGAAACAAGGCAGGAGCAGAACAGAGAAACAGGGAGCAGGCTCTGGAAGAAACAAACAGGTACAAGGCTAAGAGATAGGGAGCAGACTCTGGCTGGAACAATCAGGAGCAGGGCAGAGAAACAGGAAACAGGATCAAGCTGGAATAGAACAGGAACAAAACTGGAACACTATCCGATAAGTGGTCTGTAACACAAAGGAATCGAACTTCAATGCACGACGGGGATCTTGAGGAAATGGCTGCTTATGAGCAGTTCCAAGCTGGGCTGCACAGGAGAGGTCTCAGGAGTGTGTAGTTTCAGACACTTGCAAGTCCTGGAGGAGAGGATCTGGTGAAAAGGAGCAACTGGACTTCTCCTATAGAAAACAATGGGAAACAGAATCCAGGCATTCCTGACTACCAGGCTGTGCATTATGGGATCTGCAGTCCCAAGAAGCAAATGTAGTACTGCACAAGTGTACCATGGTGAAAAGAGAAACAAACAGGAGTCAGCAAGGGACTCTAAATAAGTGTTTAAGGTGATTCCCAGACATACGACAGTCCCGTTACAGCACCCCCTAGAGATGGGACGACTGAGTCATAAAAGCAGCGTTGTTATATCAAAGTCACCCAAACTATCCCCTAGTTCCCTATTAGTCAGTTAATAGTACGTTCATACTTTACCCAATAATATTTATATTCCAAATCTATGCATTTTAATATTTCACTCTTCACAGGTAGTTGATTGGTCCACTTTATGATGTTCTCATCATCCGGCTAGTCAGGTAGCAATATTTTTGCATCTTCAGCTTCAGTCAGTGTCTTCATTCTCTCGTCCTGGGAAAGTACATCTCACACACATTACACATAAGTTGTTACATTAGCTGGAACATCATCTCCTTGCAGTCGGTTCTCACGGTTAAGCACTTTTAACAAGACAATGGACATTTCACAGTTTAATTAATTTGGTCAGCATTTTTGTTAAACGTTAAGAAATACAGCTTCTGCATGAGGCCTGGCAAGACAAGTCCAGGACACTTGCTAAGTTAAGGCCTACAATCAATAACACTAGAGCGTGCTTCATAACCCTTAATATGACATGTTAATACATTGTCTAATACATTTTCAATATTTCATAAATATTAATCATTAATTAGTACATTTCGTGAACACTCACGGCCATTCTTCGAGGTCACATTTTCAGACGCATGCATTATTTTTCTACGTTATTAATTTTCCACATAACTCATTATGCAAAATACATAAACATTAATTATTACATTTCTAATTAAAGCACCTGCGCTAGCAATGATTAAATGTGTCATCACACTAATTACTACCCACAAACTTTTACAATTCAATTTCTTAAAAATTTTTGTCTACCCCTTGAATTTTCCCGGTAAAATGTTTCCTTTTTCTTTTCTTCCCTCCTCTGATTATTCTAAGACCTTTTCAATTTAATCCTTTTGCATAATGTGCATAATCTGTTTATCCCAATTAAACAAATCACAACAATTAATATTCCCTGTAATATTTTCAATAGCATCCCATTCCAAATGTTGCTGAGACAATTTCCCACTGAACCAAACCCTTTGCCAACCTTTTCCCAAACACCTGGTTCTTTCAATGTCTTTAAATCAGCACTTGCATTAGTCAAATTAGTAAGTGAGGCCCTCATTACAACCCTGGTGGTCGGTGTTAAAGCGGCAGTAATACCGCAAACAGGCTGGCGGAAAAAAAAATGGGTTTACGACCGTGGCGGAAACCGCCAACATAGACAGCCACTTTAACACTCTGACCGCCATGGCGGTACAAACAAACAGCGCGGCGGACACCACCAACAGACATACGGAAGACAATGTACCATCCACCCTATCACAACACGGCTATCCGCCACCTTTTCAGAGGCAGAACCAACGGAATAAAAGCACGGCGGGAACAGTACACAGAAGGGAAAACACTCACCTCTCCACATCCCACGAGGAACCAGGATGCCATGGAGCCAGAACTGCAGATCCTGCCAGCGATGGTCTTCCTGCTCCTCTATCAGGAGCTCCAACGATGGTGGCGATGACCACGGTGAGTATTGCACCTACAACAAAGGGGAGGGGAAAGAGAGTGACACACACATGCAACACCCCCACCCCCACCCCCACCCCCACCCTCACCCTCAACACCATACACACAAATACATGATACAACATTACATATACACACCTCCACCCCCCCTTGAATAACGCAAGGACAAAAGGAAATGATTTGAACGATTGTAATAAAAAAAAATCCATCAGTCAAAACTCAAAATCCAGTATATACATTTATGTACACCAACTACACAAGTCCGGATAGTGCACCAATCATTGTCCGTGGACCACTGGGTCCAAAATGCATGGGCGAGGCCCACACTAGATACCTGACTCCAAACGGAGAGAACACTGGAGGGGCATCACATAGAAAATATACAGGCACCTCAGGGGGAGGGAGGGCACCTCAGCCTGACGAACGGACAACGCCACTGCTCCATGAGGGGGCTCCATGCCCATTGATGTATCCTAGGGAGTGCAAAGCCACAGTCTCTCAAGTCTCTCCAGTGGGTGGTTTGCCCACTGCATTATCATGGGGAGTGCAAAGCCATAGGGCCTGATTCTAACTTTGGAGGACGGTGTTAAACTGTCCCAAAAGTGGCGGATATACCACCTACCGTATTACGAGTCCATTATATCCTATGGAACTCGTAATACGGTAGGTGGTATATCCGCCACTTTTGGGACGGTTTAACACCGTCCTCCAAAGTTAGAATCAGGCCCATAGTCTCTTAAGTCTCTCCAGTGGGTTGTTTGCCCACTTCTTTATCCTGGGAAGTGCAAAGCCACAGTCTCTCAAGTCTCTCCAGTGGGTGGTTTGCCCACTGCGTTATCCTGGGGAGTGCAAAGCCGCAGTCTCTCAAGTCTCTCCAGTTTGTGGTTTGCCCACTGCTGCATCCTGGGGAGTGCAAAGCCACAGTCTCTCAAGTGGATAACAGTCTCCACTGGTTCTGGAGGGGGCTTTGTACCCAGAGTGCTTCATCCTGCCAAGGACTGAGGTAGTGGATGCCTTTCTCCACTGGTTCTGGAGGGGCCTTGGTGCCCAGAGTGCTTCATCCTGCCAAGGACTGAGGTAGTGGATGTATCTCTCCACTGGTTCTGGAGGGGACTTGGTACCCAGAGTGCTTCATCCTGCCAAGGACTGAGGCAGTGGATGCCTTTCTCCACTGAAAGTGATGCTTCATGAAAGCTGCCCAGGCTCCTGGAACTCACCACCAGCCTCAGACGCCTGACCACTGGGGATGACAGCCATGTCTGCGGTGGTGCCACTGGCTCAGGATGTCGCGGGGCCGCTGGCGGTTCTTGAGGCAGGCTCTGTGGCAGCAGTGCTGGTTGCGGGCTCTGTGGCAGCGGTGCTGACGATGGGCTCTGTGGCAGCGGTGGTGGGCTCTGTGGCAGCGGTGCTGGTTGCGGGCTCTTTGGCAGTGGTGCTTGCGGCGGCCTCTGTGGCAGCGGTGCTTGCGGCGGGGTCTGTGACAGCGGTGCTGGCGGCGGGGTCTGTGGCGCTGAAGGTGGCTGTCTTCTCTGCCGTACAGGTTGGCATCGACATGGAAAGAAGGTTTGACACTGGTCCCTCAGTCGGTGCCACCATGCCCTCTCCTGACGTGCCCTTCAGTTTCTGGCCCTTCCCCACCTTTGATGGTTGCGCAGCTGTCGTGCCACTATCCCCTTTCGTTTTCCCTGACCCCTTGGTGGCAGGTGTTTTCTGCTTCTCCCTCTGGGATGTGGGCACTTTTTTTAGCTTGGCAGGTGGCGGAATGTCCTTTCCCTCGCTCCGTGGCACACTGGCAGCCCCTGATGGTTGGCGCACTCCAATAGCCCGCAGTTGCTGGCACCACTGTGACTGGGGATGTGGTGGCTGAGGTGCTGTGTTGGGACCTGGAAAGCCTGGCCCTAAGGGATGGACGGGGGGAGGTGTAGGGAAGAGGTCAATATTAACCAGGAAAAGTTTTTTAGACACACTGGGATGGGTAGATGGAGGGAGTGGAGGAAGAGGTAGTGGTTGTAGGAGGTGTACGTCTGCTGAATTTGGGTGAAGGTGCATGGGCCGGAGACTGTTGTGAGGTGGATGGCTTTTGGGTGGGTGTGTGCCTGCGTTTGTGTACTTTGGGAAGAGGGCTATTTGACACACTGGGAGAGGACACAGGGGATGTGTGAATGGTAGTGGGGTGGTGAGTACACATGAGCGGTGTGTGGTGATGGGAGTGCTGGTGATGGAGGTAGTGGCTGAAGATGTAGTGCATGCAGGTGTGAGTGGAGACGAGACTGGGAGGGAGGAGGGAGACGTGGAGGAGGGGGACACAGTGGAGGCAGTGGATGTTCGTATGTGTGCATGGGTATGATGCTTGTGCGAGTGCCTGTGGGATGAGTGGTGCTTATGTTTGACTGAGCCACTCTTGTGTGTTGAGTTGTGTGCATGTTGGTCTGATGGTGTGCTTGGGATAGGCTGAGGTACAGGGGATTGGGTCTAGGTGGAGGAAGTTGGAGGGGGGAGGCTGGACACAGGGACAATTGCTGCCATCAGTGCTGAGGCCAGAGCCTGAAATGCTCTCTGTTGGGCTGCCTGGGCAGAATGAATGCCCTCCAAGTCTGCATTTGTTTGTTGCAAATGCCTCTCAACACCCTGGATGGCATTCAGAATGGTAGACTGCCCAACAGTGAGGGATCTCAGGAGGTCAATAGCATCCTCACTGAGGGCAGCAGGGCTGACTGGGGCAGGGCCTGAGGTGCCTGGGGTGAGGGAGATGCCCACCCTCCTGGGTGAGCGGGCATGGGACACATGCTGAGGGGCTGCTGGGAGGGCGGTGCTGGTGGGGGGTGGCGCCGGACCTGTTGATGCGGGGGGCACAGATGGGCCCACCACCGCAAGGGAGCTCCCATCAGAGGAGGAGTCACTGGTGGCTTCAGACTCCGTTGTTGCGCCCTCCAGGCCCACGTGGGATGCAGGTCCCTCCTTCTCCGGTGCCACTGCTCCTCCGCCTGATGATGCTATTGCACACAGGAACAGGGAGACCACAAAAAAGTGGGGACAAAGACAGAAGAAAGACATGTTCAGTGCATGAAACACCACAACCATTGGCGGACACTACAGACACAGCAGCCCTCTGCACTACGCCATGTACTTATAGTTCCTAGATTATTCACATGCCCATAGGGTACAAGGCCTAAGCCCGAATGCTGCACACATGGAAGTCACAGGAGCCTGACTAGGTGTAGATGGCACTAAGCACTAGTGGGGTTGGGGTTCCACTAAATCTGCCTCACAAGGGACCTTGCCTACCAAGCTCGCCCTGGCCTAGGGGAACCCACTGCCCACCTCCCCCACCCAGACACCTCGTAATCCGTGAGTCAGAAGAATGTGACTGTAGTCACCCCCTTGTGGCTGCTGTGATGCCCTCAAGTGCCCATCCAACTCCGGATACACCACCGCCAGGATCCGGAACATCAGGGGGGTCATGGTGCGACGGGCACCCCTCCCACGTTTGGAGGCCATCCCCAGCTGGGCCTCCGCCGTCTTTTTGCTCCAGCTGCGAAGGTCCTCCCATCTTTTCCAGCAGTGGGTGCTCCGTCTGTGGTGGACCCCCAGGGTCCGGACATTCTTTGCGATGGCACACCAAATATCCTTCTTCTTGTGGGCACTGACCTAGAGGAATAGTACAGGGGAAAAGGAAAATCTTTACCCTTCCGGACCATCATACTCATTGGCCAACGTTCCCACCCTTGCCCTGACCCACATACACTCACCGTCCGCTCATGCAGGCCTCAGTCCCCCCACCCATGTATCTTCCATCCACACCACTCCAAACAGGCATTGCCCATGCACCATGCTCACAGTGTACTCACCTGTTTGTCTGGAGGACTGTACAGTTGTGTGTACTGGGGGAGGACCCCATCCACTAGTTTCGCCAACTCCTCCGAAGTGAAGGCAGGGGCCCTTTCCCCAGACACATGAGCCATTGTTGCTTCCATACTGAGGTCACAGCAGCACTTGCAGTGTAGGTCCTCTCCTGTTGAAGGTCAGGTATCAAGTGAGTGAACAGACAGAAAATGGCGGCTCCGTGGGGGTGTGTACCGTCACCGCCAGCGTACATCGTCATTGGCTCCTGGGACCCATAGGGTCCAATGTTAACCAATGCAGGATTGCGCCGCGGTCTTCGACTGCCTACCTCGACGGTGTAGAACGCCAGCGCAGTTACCTCATATCCCCTTGTCCCACCTTACAGGTCAGACAGCCGCCATTTCAGGGGGCCACATGGCATTAATAATAACTGTGTCACACCTATCCAGGCCTTGCATACACACGGTAACAGGGACATTGCGGATTAATAAATGTGTGCAAAAGACATTTTGTGATACCTCAGTGTTGGCTGACTCCCTGCTTGCTGTTCTCCTCCATAGGGCATGTCCACTGGGGCAGGTGATGAGATGGTGGCATCCTCCGGTGTACAGACCACTGGTGGACCTGTCGACAATGGAAGAGAGACACGTAACAGTCACCTACAGACTTGATCGTGCAACAATCCATGAACTGTGTGCCCAGTTGGAGCCAGACCTGATGTCAGCTATCCGCCATCCCACAGGGATCCCCCCTCTAGTGCAGGTCCTGTCAGTACTCCATTTCCTGGCAAGTGGGTCTTTTCAAACAACAGTGGCCTTGGTACCCCCACGAGGGAGTGAACAGGTGTACAGAAACCGGAAGAGCTACCATTCGATGAATGTGCAGATGGTGGGTTTGGCCGACCAGTACATCTACCATGTGAATGGCAAATTTCCTGGCTCAGTGCATGACGCTTACATTCTGAGGAATAGCATCATCCCTTATGTGATGGGGCAACTCCAGAGGCACCGTGTGTGGCTAATAGGTGAGGACAGGGATCCTATACAGTGTGAATAGTTGTCTGGGTATGGGGTTGTCCCTATGGGTTAGTGTGTGTCTAACAGTTGTCCCTCGAAATTTGGAGGTGACTCTGGGTACCCCAACCTGTCATGGCTACTGACCCCAGTGAGAAATCCCAGGACAAGGGCAGAGGAATGCTACAATGAGGCACATTGGTGAACTAGGAGGGTGATCAGACGACCCTTCATCCTCCTGAAGGCCAGGTTCAGGTGCCTCCATATGACAGGTGGCTCTCTCTACTACTCACCAAAGAAGGTGTGCCAGATCATCGTGGCCTGCTGTATGCTGCACAACCTGGCTTTGCGACGACAGGTGCCTTTTCTGCAGGAGGATGGTCCAGCTGGAGGTCTTGCGGCAGCTGTGGAGCCTGTGGACAGTGAAGAAGAGGAGGCAGAAGAAGAGGATATCAACAACAGAAACAATGTTATCCAGCAATACTTCCAGTGAGACACAGGTAAGAAGATGTCACTGCCTCACACATCTCATACTATTGTTTGAGCTATCATAAGTCTGTCATTTTCACTCAGTGTATGGACCCTGACTTGTCACTTTGCCTTTCCATTTAACAGATGTGGGTCCCACTTTGTGACCTCTGCTATATTTCCTCCAGCCCTACAGCTGTGTTTCATTGGTATGTGGACAATTAAATTGACATTGCTATATTCCATAGTTATTGCAATTACACATTTGCGAAAGCACAGACTGACTCCAGATTGATTTGTGATTGATGTGTGTTTATTTCTGTGCAAATAAGTGGAGTGGGTTGTAAAATGGGCAGGGGTGATGGTGGAGGAATGTCCATGGTAGAGTCCAGTCTATTTGTTTCACAGGTGCATTGTCCAAAGGGGCATAGGAAGTGGAGCAAGGGCAGTTGAAGGATGGACAGGGTGACAAAGTGGGACAGAAGGGTGACATTCAGGGGGGTCTCATTTTCTGGCGGGGATCTTGGCAATGTTCTCTGTCTTGTGCCTGGATCTCAAGGTTCTGGTGTCGTGGTCCTGTGGCGGTGCCTCCTGTCCACTAGCGCCGGCGGAGGTGGAGGGCTGTTCATCATCCAGGTCCTGCAGCACCCCTACAATGGTGACCAGGGTGGTGTTAATGGACTTCAGTTCCTCCCTGATCCCCAGATAGTGTTCCTCCTGCAGCCGCTGGATCTCCTGAAAGTTGGCCAGTACCGTTGCCATCATCTCCTGGGAATGATGGTACGCTCCCATGATGTTGGAGAGGGCCTCGTGGAGAGTGGGCTCCCTGGGCCTGTCCTCCCCCTGTCGCACAGCAGTCCTCACAGTTCCCCTGTTTTCCTGTTCCTCTGTCCTCTGAACCGTGTGCCCACTGCCACTGCCCCCATGTCCCTGATTTTCTTGGGTTTGTGGGTTTGCATGGGTTCCCTGTCGTGGTGGACACACTGCTGCTTGACGTGTCCTGGGGACACAGGGATGGGCCCGCTGGGTGGGTGCTGTGGTGGTGGTGTTTCCTGAGGGGGAGGCTCTGTGGTGGCTTGTGCCAGTGTCAGGTGAACCAACTGTTCCGAGGTCCCAGATGGGCCAGGCTGGTCATCTTAATCCAGTTGTGCAGAGCTGCTGTCATCACTGTGGGCCTCTTCTGTGGGGGGATTGGATATGTCTGGAACCTCCTGTCTGGTCACGTTGGGTAGGTGTCCTGCAGGGGTGTAAAGGCATAATTATTGCATCTGTGTTTGCCATTGTGTGCAATTGGTGAGTGACCCTGTACTCCAGTGCTTACATTCTTGCCTAGGTCCTTGTGTGATATTTGGTTTGGGGTCTGTGTCGGTATCTGTAATGGACATGCTTTGGTGATGGGTGTCCATGCTTTGGTGCTGCATGCAGGGCTTGGTGTTGGGATGGGTGGGTTGTGATAGTGGGACATATGTGAGGTGTTGGAGTGATGGGGGTGAGGGTGAGGGAGGGGGTATGTGATGGCATGCAGGTAGGGTGGGGGATATAATAGTTAAGAGTTGACTTACCCAAGTTCATTCCTCCTGCTACTCCTGTGAGGCCCTCAGGATGCAGTATTGCCAAGACTTGCTCCTCCCATGTTGTTTGTTGTGGGGAAGGAGGTGGGGGTCCACCGCCAGTACTCTGTACTGCAATCTGGTGGCTGGAGACCACAGAATGCACCTTCCCCCGTAGGTCATTCCACCTCTTCCTGATGTCATCCTGTGTTCTTGGATGCTGTTCCACTGCGTTGACTCTGTCGACGATTCTGCGTCATAGCTCCATCTTCCTAGAAATGGAGGTGTGCTGCACCTGTGATCCGAATAGCTGTGGCTCTACCCGGACGATTTCTTCCACCATGACCCTGAGTTCCTCCTCAGAGAACCTGGGGTGTCGTTGAGGTGCCATGATGTGGTGTGGGTGATGTGTGAGGTAGTGTGTGTTGTGATGTGTGAGGGGATGTGTTGTGTGTTGTTTGAGGTGCGTGGATGTTGTGTGAGTGATGATGTTGTGTGTCTGTGGATGCTAGTGTTGTTTCTGGTGGTGTCTCTCTCTGGCCTTCTTATAAAATTTTGGTAGTAAGGGCTTGTGGGTGATGTGGGTGTGTGTTTTATATTGGAATGGGTATGTGGGAGTGGTGTGTGTATGTGTATCAGGTGTGTGTATTTCGAATTGTCCAATGTGGTTATGTTTTGTAAATATGTATGTATTTTGAGCGCGGCGGTGTGTACCGCCAATGGAGTACCGCGGTTGAAAGACCACTGCGTGGATTCGTGGGTCGTGATAGTATGGGCGTGTTCCTGTTGGCGTGACGGTATTGGTTTTGTTATTGCCAGTTTATCACTGACCTTTGGTGTGGCGGACTTGTGTGGGTGTCTGGATTATGGTGGATTCTGAGTTGTGGGTCGTAATAGCTGTAGCGGAATTCCGCCTCCGCAGCGGTGTGTTGGCGGTCTTCTGCATTGCGGTGAGCGGGATCTACCAAGAATGTTGTAATGAGGGCCTGAGTCTTTTATCTCTTCACTATTGTCAGGTATATATGAACAACAATGCCTAGAGTTAATCATTCTATAGACTCTGCCATCCTTCGCTAAAAGAATGTCTAAAGCAAGACGATTTTGAAGAGTCATAGCTCTAGTCATAGCTAATTCAGTATCTATCAGGAGTATAGCCCCTGAACAAATTGTCAGCATGTTATCCACAATAGTAGACAGCTTTTGAATCTGAATTGAATTCAGGATAAATCCCACTGAAGGAATTACCCCACCAAATATATCTCCCACTATCTCTTAGGATGTAATTTAGTCACTTTCGGAAACTTTTTCAAATCCTCCATCTGGTAAATCTTTGGGAAAACTGTCCCCAAATAATACGTCCCATACCATCCCCTTGGAAGACGGTCATAAGCATTAGGCCCACAAATTTAGTATATCCCTGTGATCGCAGGGTCCTGCCCATTCAACATGAATGTCCATTTACTCTTGAACAAAAACACATGCCTACATTCACTCGTACCCACAAATAAAAAGTCAGTGCACAATTTAGGCCTGTATATATAAAGCTTCCCCACGTGTTGTGCATCAAAAGTTCATTTCCCTTGGGTTTTAATTGCCCTACAAGTGTAATCATTCTTGTAAGTCCTTTTCTCTAAACCCTTTTCTAATTTCTGCTTTTACGCCTTTCTTCTGTCATCAGTGTGATCTAGAAAGCTCTTCTCTAAAGGTGTAAGCAAGCATGTCATGTTATTTTTATGCGCATAAGCTGTGCCAAACGTAAATGTAGGTTTATAGAATCCTCTAACTAATACTAAATCAAATCAAATCAAATCATTAACATTTATAAAGCGCGCTACTCACCCGTGCAGGTCTCAAGGCGCTAGGGGGGAGGAGGGGTTACTGCTGCTCGAAAAGCCAGGTCTTGAGGAGTCTCCGGAATGCGGAGTGGTCCTGGGTGGTCCTGAGGCTGGTGGGGAGGGTGTTCCAGGTCTTGGCTGCCAGGTAGGAGAAGGACCTCCCACCCGCCGTGGAGCGGTGGATGCGAGGGACGGCAGCGAGCGCGAGGCCAGAGGAATGGAGGAGACTGGTGGGGGCGTAGAAGCTGAGGCGACGGTTGAGGTATTCCGGTCCCTTGTTGTGCAGGGCTTTGTGTGCGTGGGTGAGAAGTCGGAAGGTGATCCTTTTGCTGACTGGGAGCCAATGCAGGTGTCTCAGGTGTGCGGAGATGTGGCTGTTGCGGGGTACGTCGAGGATGAGGCGGGCCGGGGCGTTTTGAATACGTTGCAGGCATTTTTGGAGTTTAGCGGTGGTCCCAGCATAGAGGGTGTTGCCGTAGTCCAGGCGGCTCGTGATGAGGGTGTGGGTCACGGTTTTTCTGGTGTCGGCGGGGATCCAGCGGAAGATCTTACGGAGCATGCGGAGGGTGAGGAAGCAGGCGGAGGACACGGCGTTGACTTGTTTGGTCATGGTGAGAAGAGGGTCCAAGATGAAGCCGAGGTTGCGGGCGTGGTCTGAGGGGGTCGGTGCGGTGCCAAGGGCCGTGGGCCACCAGGAGTCGTCCCATGCGGTCGTGGTGTTGCCGAGGATGAGGACTTCCGTTTTGTCTGAGTTCAGCTTTAGGCGGCTGAGCCTCATCCAATCTGCGACGTCCTTCATGCCATCTTGTAGGTTGGTCTTAGCGCTGGCGGGGTCCTTGGTGAGGGAGAGTATAAGTTGGGTGTCGTCGGCGTAGGAGGTGATGATGATGTTGTGCTTGCGTACGATGTCGGCGAGGGGGCTCATGTAGACATTGAAGAGTGTTGGGCTGAGCGAGGAGCCTTGAGGTACGCCGCAGATGATCTCGGTGGGGTCTGAGCGGAAAGGTGGGAGGTAGACTCTATGAGAGCGGTTTGAGAGGAAGGAGGCGATCCAGTCCAGGGCCTGGCCTTGGATCCCGGTGGAGCGGAGGCGGGTTATTAGGGTGCGGTGACAGACGGTGTCGAAGGCAGCCGAGAGGTCGAGGAGGATGAGGGCGACTGTTTCACCGTTGTCCATCAGGGTTCTGATGTCGTCTGTGACTGAGATGAGGGTGGTTTCAGTGCTGTGTCATTATCCTTAGCTATTTTGCTCAAATATCCAATTATAAGAACAAACAAAAACACCTTTCATGATTCAAATAGAAGTACTGAATATACTACTGGTTATGAAACCTTGTTAGTAACAAACTGCAACTTATCCCATAAGTTAGAGGCAAGCTATGATATGTGACTCCTTCTTCGACTGATGTGCACACAAAACAATTCTTTGCATCCATTGTCCCCACATAATCACTCAATAAGCGATACAAAACGTTAGAAGAAAGTTCTCCCTGTGCATTAGTACAATCATGCAAATATTTTTCATCTAACTTAAACTTCTCTAATGCTGTTAGTGCAGTAGCCATCCCAAAAGCAGAAGTATGGTTGGCTCCTTTCGCATCAAGAACAGACATATATTTACAGCGCCTAGCTTCTCTACCCTGTTTATTTAAGTCAGCCATGATCTATAAAGAATCAGAAAGCAGAAGTATCTTAGAAAAACTTGCAGCAAAAATCAAAAATAGACAACTCTTCTTTCAGCAGTTCATTTTCACTTCCAGGAACCCTTATCCTTGTCAAAATCGGTTAACAGCTTTGTCAAAATCAGGTTTCAAAAGTCAAATCAGGTTACAAAATGTCTTTCCCGGTTACTTTCAATAATCTCTTTCTCGAAAATATTTTCTCTCAGATTGTTTCAATAGTTCAGTGCATCAACCTTCTTCAAGTCACCCCAAAATATTGACCTGGAATTCTCTATCAAAACAAAAAGACATAAACTCTTGCTGCCATTCGTTTGTAGTTGCATACGTCCATTCAGGACTTGTGTATCTTTGACTTGCTATTCTCTTTCTCTTCAACTTTCGATCGCCATTCAGCTCTCCTTCACTTAGTTTATCTATACTTGTAGTGTCTACTTCTTCCTCTATTGTTGGTTCAACAACCACCTCTTTCCTTTTCTCCACTTGCGATTTCAGCCCCTTATGTCCTTTCAGTGGACCTTCTGTCAGTTTTCTTTTCAAGATTGAGTTTGAACTTTTTTCTTGCTCTGTGGTGTTTTCTCTTGATGGACCTGCAACCGGTTCAGGTGGAGTGAGATTACTTTGACTTTGATCCAGCTCAACTCCTTCCCCTTCTGGGTCTGGCAATTGCTATGTTTGTCTCTCAGGATCGTCTGCTTCTGGGAAAGCCCTCCTCTGACTAGGCTCTCCTGCTGCTTCAGTTGAGATAGGTTCTCTGATATTCTCCTGGAGGTATCCACCCTCGTCTCTCGCAGGAGTTGTTCTCCTTCTGGCTCTGAGACTTATCTGACGTTGTTGGTACTCTCAACAATGTCACTTCATGATCCAGTAGACATGCCACTTTCTTTGTGCGACTTGCGTGAATCCAGTTCGGGATCCCAGCACACTTCACAGCTGTAGCAGTTGTCAAGACCGATTGATATGGTCCCTTCCAACAAGGCTCCAAACACAACTTTCTCATATGCTTTCGGATGACAACCCAGTCTCCAGCTCTCAGGTTGAGCCCTGGGTCATGGATTGGTGGCAGTGTGGTGGCCTCCACCTGCTGAGAAAAAGAGCAAACTACATCAGCCTGCCCCTTGCAGGAATCCAACACCATTTAATCTGTAATGTTGACAAGTGCATTTGCTGTCACTGCTGGTAACCTCATTCCTCTGCCCATGAGGATCTCCTGAGGTGACAGTCCTGTCTTCCTGTCAGGTGTATTACTCATTGACATCAACACTAAAGGCAGCGCATCGGGCCATTTCAAATTCATAGCTGAACACATCTTTTCAACTCTTGACTTCAAGATACATTCATCTGCTCCACTAGTCCTTATGCTTCAGAGCGGTAACTACAGTGCAATTACTACTCAAGGTTTGATGCTGCACACAGTAATTTAATTACTTCGTTATTGAAGTGACTTCCCTTATCTGATTCTAAAGAGACCGGAAATCCGAAATGCGGTATCAGATCCCTAAGCAGCAGTTTCGCTACTGTCAGACTATCATTTCTTTGTGTAGGGTACGCTTCAATCCAGTCACTAAAGATGCAAACAATCACCAACACATATCTCAAACCTCCACTCACAGGCATCTCAATAAAATCCATTTGCATGCTGCTGAATGGACATCCTGCTGTTCCAATGTGGCTCAAATTAACCAATGTCCCTTTCCCCGCATTTAACTGCTGGCAAATGACACAACAATGGCAAACTGCTTCAGCAACTTGTCTAAACTTTGGGTTGAACCAATCAATCTTGAACAAACGAACCAGGGCATCCCTCCCAATATGTGCCTGACCATGATAGTACCTTGCCATTTGAGACAATAGGCTATTTGGCAAAACCAATTGACCCTCCTCAGAAACCCATAATTCATCTTGTCTTTGAGCACATCTCAATTTACTCCATGAAAGTTTTTCCTCTTTGTCAACATTATTCTGTAAAGATTTTAATTCTTCCAAAGTGTCAATTACTTTCAATGCATAGCTCGTACATGTTGTGTCTTTTTCAGGTAACAGTTCCCACTTGTCTTTAAACGATATACAGTTCAATGCACAAAATCTTGCGACTTGATCTGCATATCCTTTTTCCAATGATACATAGTCCTGTGACTTCAGATGTGCACTGCATTTTACCACGGTAATCTTTTCAGGCAAATGTATTGTATGTAACAGCTCCTTTATTCTCTCACCATTCCTCACTGGTGAACCAGAAGAGGTCAGAAAACCTCTTTGTAACCACAATAGACCAAAATAATGAACTATTCAAAATCCATACTGGCTATCCGTATAGATAGTAACTCTCAATTGAGCAGAAACATGGCACGCTCTAGTAAATGTGACCAATTCCTCTACCTGGGCAGAATACACTCCTTGAAGCCAGGAAGCTTCCAGTGTACCTGTAATCATGCACACAGCTTATCCTGCTCTCAATGTCCCTGTATTGTCTCTCAGACAAGAACCATCAACAAAAATAATTTGATCATTTTCTTCCAATCTAGTTTCTCTAATGTCAGGTCTCGGTTTTGTGCACAACTCAGTTACTTCGAGACAATCATGTTCGACATCTTCCTCTTTTTCAATTTCAACATTTTCACTCAGAAGTAAGGTTGCCGGGTAAAGCACTGTACATCTTTTCAGTGTCACGTTTGGTGACCCCAAAATACTCGTTTTGTACCTAGTCAATCTAGCACCAGTCAAGTATTGGGTTTTCGTCATTGTCTGTTAAATCTCAATCAAGTGTGGGGCCATTACAGTCAGGGGATATCCCATCACCACGCCTTCACACTGTGAAAGACTTTGACCAACTGCACGCAAACAACCTGGTAAGGCTGCTGCAATTGGGTCCAGAGTAGCTGAAAAATATGCTACTGGGCGATGAGCGTTTCCATGGACCTGAGTCAAGACAGTCAATGAACATGCATCACGCTCATGACAAAACATTGTGAAAGGCTTTGTGTAGTCAGGCATTCCCAACTCTGGAGCTCTGCACAAACTCTCTCTCAACTCAGTGAACGCTCTCATTTCATCCTGGTTTAGCACTATGGGATCAGTGACTTCCTTATGAGTCAGCTTCTGCAAAGGTCTTGAAATGACTGAAAATTTTGTTTTGGAATCCATTGGCAACAATAGCCCACCATTCCCAGGAACATCCTGACATCTCTCTGTGTGGTTGGGGGACTTATCTGCAGTATTATTCTAATACTTTCCCTGGATATCTTTCTTAGCCCTTTCTCAATCTGGTGTCCCAAATACTTTACTACTTTCTGGCAGTACTGCAATTTCAGTGGTGAAACTTTATGGCCAAACTTTCCCAAGTGGCTCAACAAGGCAATCGAGTCATACTTACACTTGTCTTGGACACAATCAATAAGTCATCAATGTACTGCGCCAAAGTCAATTGGAAAGGCAATTACACAACTCCAAATTCTTTTTCAAGATCTGGCTGAACAAGGAAGGTGAATCTGTATACCCTTCAGGAAGTCTACACCAGCAATAGACTTGATCGAGGAATTTGAAACAAAACAGAAATTGGCTACCCTCATGAAGAGGCACAGAAAAGAATGCTTGTGACAAATCAATGACCGTAAACCACTCTGCATCACATGGAATCTGGAACAGTATCACAGATGGACTGCGCACTACAGGACAACACTTGACCACGATCTCATTTAATTTTCTTAAATCCTGTATAACCCAAACCTTCCCACAGCTCTTCGTCAAACCCAATATTGGTAAATTACATGGGCTGCTCAACACTTCCTTCAGAACTCCCTGCTTCACAAAACCTGGAATGATCTGATCCACTTTCATCAGAACATCTTGCATCTTGTTGTACTGTGGAAGTTGAGGGAAAACTGCATTCGGCTTTAAAGTAACCTTGACTGGCTCCACTCCTTTGATCAGACCTACTTCCTTTCCTGTCAAATCCCACACATTCTCTTGTACTGTTCCCTGCAAATCAGAATGGAGCTCTTTCACTGTGAACATCAGAAAAAAATCTATCAAAGGGTACTCCTCACTTGTAGTTTCACACTCTGTTTCTGGGGCTTCGTCTTCCTCATTATTGCTATTCCATCATTTGAGCAAGTAATCAGACATTTTGTTTTACACAACAAATCTCTTCCCAGTAAGGATACCGGGCTTAAATGGCAGGCCACAAACTTATGCAGTCCCTGAAAATTGCCATTCTCGACTTGCAGTGGATCTGTGGTTGGGTTTGTTAGATATTGGTTTGCTACTCCCACAACCTGAACTGTCCTTCCTGTAAGGGGCAAATTTGGAACTTCAGCTCTTCTCACTGTAGAGCGTGTAGCTCCTGTGTCCACCAAGAATGAAACTCTATGGCCCATCACCTTTCCCCTCACATCGGGTCCTCTCCGATCTACTTCTAGGGAAGTCGCAAGCAGACATCGCTCCTCATCTGAACTGTCACTCGTCCATTCACCATTTATTTTAGTCTCACTGTGTAACGGGAATTGTGCACTGTGTTACTACTTCTGTCTTGCCTCTGACCCGTGACCTGTTGAGAAAGCATCATCTGTTGCTGCTTCATCGGGGCTTGAGGTATTTGCATTTGCTGTCTAATGTACCATGGGAATCTGCTGCTGCATCAGCTGCAACTGTGACACTTGTGCATGGGGCATTTGCACCTGTTGCATCGGCTGAAACTTCTGCACTTGACTCGCATTCTTCTGGAAATTTGGATTGGGACCCCTTAGTCTCGGTCCTCTCACATTCTGAAATGAATTGATGTCATTACTCTGTTGAACAACACCTTCCTGCACCATCATCGGACACTCCCGTTTCCAATGCCCCACGGCTCCACAAATGTGACATGGCAATAGCTTCTTCATTCCCTGCACATCACTCTGAACCCCTACAGTATTCAAATCGGAACCACAATTCATATTGCCTCCACGACCTCTACCTCTCATCTGGGGCTGAAACATGACACTTCCCTGCTGCTGCGGCATCTATTGCACAAAATGTCCTTGCACTCCTGACTGAGCTGCTTTAATCTGCATCACCATCGCTTTCTCTTTCAACTTTTTCTGCTTCAATTCAGTCTCATCACTACAGTATTTCGCATACTACAACACATCATCAATCGGCTTTGCTTGCCAACAAATTGAATGACTCAATCATCTGGCCAATTTCAGGTCTCAATCCTTCCACAAATCTGAACACAAAATGTAGAATGTCTTTTGGCTCAATTGCTTCTCTACCACTATATTGCTTGAATGCCTTCAACAATCTCTCATAGTACACATGTATCAACTCCTTTGCTTCCTGCACTGTCCTGTTAATTCTCTGTCAATAAATATTTCTGGGTGAAAGTCTCGATTTCAGAAACTCAATCACCTTATAGTAATATTTCATTACCTCAGGAGACGGTGCGCCTGTATGCTTATCTCTCTACGGTTCACATGTTGGCCAATCTATAGTCCCCTTACACTCGACCCATAAGTCAGCTGGAACCACTATCTCCAGTAGTGTGTTCAAGTCCTCCCACAATCACTTTTTCACAAACCTGTCTGTCTGCTGATACCACTCTACTGGCTTCTCTCTCAATTTTGTATAATCATTCGTAAATGACAGAATGTCACTTCTTCTCCATGGGATGTGAACAAAATTTCCCCCTGGAATCTCCCTCATTGGTAAAATCTTTACTGGATCTTTGTCCTGCTGTACCTTCTCAGTCAACTCCATAGAATCTCTTTTCTTCTTGTCTCCTTTCTTTACCCATCTGCCTTCCCATTTGTCTGATGCTGCCAGACCTCAGCACTCTGCAGTAATTCTTTAAGGTGTGCCTTCATTCCAGCTTACCTCATATGTTCAAAATCTTTGGCTTCAAAATCCAGTCTGTAACTCCTCCTCAAATGTTTCATTTTCTTAATCTCTATGCTGTGTTTTTATACCAAATCTGCCAATCTCTGATGTGACTTACTCACTTCTCTCGTAATCTTTGGACACAAGTATCTCAACTCTGCCTCTGTGTAGGATTCTAACCTATTCACCTCCATCGTTCCTTCAACAAGTTCACCCGCTTCCATGCCTTATCTGACACAATTCAAGTACTCCTCTCCTTTAGGGCCATTATTTTGGGGTATTCAGCTTGTCTAACCATTCAGTTAACTGTTGAGCTGTCAGTCCCTGTAACAAAATGTTACTCGCTTGAATCGGGGACACCTGCTGTGCCACTACATTCAGAGTCTGCGGTGTCAATAATTTTCGGCTCTGGCTTACATTTGGCCCTGTCACAGCATCTGGGAGTGCAACAAGTGGACTAAAATCAAACAATGGTCTTAATCCATCAGAAGTCCGACCCACGGAAAAGGCTACCTGAACTTGATCATTATGTCTTCCCTTCACTAGACTCTCAGCCATTGCTCCCTGTTCGCTCACAATCGGTCTCTTCTGTGCAAATAATGGTACCGCTGACCAACAGTAATCGGCAGCGATAGTGCATCGGGGCTGCTCTGGCACCTACACTCTGTGGGAGAGTAACTCCCATACTCTGATTCATTACCAAAGTTAGGTCGGACTGTGTCCCTGTCACTGGTGTAAACCTCAGCATTACCTGTGGTTGCACTTGGGGCAACAAAATCGAAGTCGGCTCAGTCTGAACTAGTATTGGTCTCAGAACCACTTGCTCCGTAGGCACCACTAGGTTCGAAGTTGTCTCTAAAATAGGCACATCAGGATAAATTCTCTGTATCCGTGGCGGCTGCATCTGTGTCTGCACTACAAGAGTAGTCGACACATTTGAACCACTTTGCACCACATTTGGTGCCAGGTTAGAATTAACCTGCACTGGACTCGCTGTCCCTGTTACCTGTGTCGGGGCAGTCAGAGCAGCACTGGTACTCGTACCACTCTTGTGTACTGTATATGGTGGCGGTCGGTCTCTCAATATCTGTGCAATGAAATCTTCATTATCTGATTCCCCCTCTACTGTTGAAGGCTTTATAGCTCCCTTACGTTCGGGCAGACTTCCATTAGTCTTCCTAGTCACTTTCCTTCCTTCCTTCTCATTCTCCTGTGTAATCGCTGGGAACAAATTGACTTCCTTCAAAGACTCTGATCTCCATTTCTTCTGCTCCCAATCCCATTTAGCCTTCTCTAAAATCTTTTCTACCATTCTCTCGAATTTCAATTGCTATTGCTCTCTAGCTAGCAGCTCCCAAACTGCTAATGCCTCAAACCGTGCTGGTCTCGGAATCCTCAAATTAAATGTCCTATTTTCAGGAAATGCTAAGTTTCCATTTTTCTCGGTCAGCTTGCACCATTGCTTTAACCAAAGACATGGCGCGACACCTCTCTCTTGCATTACAATGTAAGCTAATGTACCTTCCAGCGGTGTGGCCTTGCCTACACTTGTAATGCACGTATCAATGCTTTGAAAAACGTAATCTTTTCTACTTTTGTTTATTCAAAATCGAATCAACAAATGACTTTTAATCCCAAGATTTGTTTTACCTACGTTCCCAACCAATTGCCTCTCACCAATCCGTGCGCGACCCTTCTCACTAACCAACCTATCCCAGCGTGGCTCCAATGACATCACACTCACACGTACTGTGGCTGACAAAGTCTTACGGCTCGTCCCCCTAAACTCCACTTCACACAAAACTAATACAAACTATTGCGAGCACTAATCAAAAATCCAAAAACCAAAGACAGATCTGCTAGTTTACTACAGGAAAGGTAACACAGTCGCTTCAGAAACCTTACTGATTTTCACTGATGGCTCTTTTCGCACATACAGCCATTCCTCTTTCTCCGTCTCACAGATTCGCAAGCAAAATTTGACCCGCAAATTTTACACTCAACTGATCAATGGGTCTGTCCTGGTGCACATAGGACTCACCAAATCTCAGTCAAAATGTTCTCCCCCCTACTTTAACTCACACACTGAGTGTTGATTTTTTTTTAGTACAAAGTGCCACACACATATGAAGTTTGACGACTTCCCTAGTCTCACACTGCAGAGTACGCACACTCCTACTAAAACTTCATTTGGAGTACGCAAACTCCCTAAAAAATCCTCACAAACCTCACAATCGAACTGTGATTTGCAGAAGCTGTGCAAATGCAACCTATTTCACTCACTCTATCACTAGAACGCTGGGAACATCCTCAAACAACCATTAGCAGGATCCAGGATCTGGGAAAGTCATTTCTGGGCTTAAGGGAACATCATTGTCTCTCCAATTATCATCAATGACACTGAATTTTCAAAAGGACCAACTTCAAACTGCTACCATAACCGTTATCACTCTGTATTGCACACCTGTGGCAAGCTCTTAAGAGACAAACCATCAATCCCTTACCGTAACTGTTAACACCTGTCACTCTGTACCAGACATCTATGGGAGCTCTTAAAGAGACAAACCATCAGTCTGCTACCACAACTGTTAGCGTGTCAAACCTTAATAAGTAAACTTACAAGAGGAGGTGAATAGGTCAATGAACCTTTTGACTTGTATCAAGAAGATCTCACCATAGCTCCAGTACATAATCAATAATCATTGGTAATCAATAAAATCAACAATCAGTGGAGTCAGTACATGTCATGGCCTTTCAGCCATGAATAACTACACATTAGTAAATGTTTAGCAAGTTTATTTCCCTACATTAACAATACTAAAGTCATGTATATTAATCCCAAAATCAAATGAAACACATAAAAATACTGGTTGTCCAAAGCGGTGGAAGAAACTAAATCTAATCAAAGCTTGAACCACAACACGTTCTAGAGCTACAGTGCAAATCAATAGCAGAGTCAGCTGCGACAAAGATATAACATACTTGGAATTCAGGAAGGTAATTCATCAATAATTAATCCCTGTAATCGTCAGCCGTTTATGAGAGTCCTTAACTAACATCAGATTCGCATCAGCATATTGGGCTTCATGCAAAACGGTTAATAACACAAATTTTGGAAAACATCTAGCTATGGATCTATCAAGACAGCGCAGTTGGTACCTAGAAAGAAAAGGCATAAACAGTCACATTTCATCATATCTATCTGTCCTCGGTATCAGTCAGCAAAGCAGAATCTGTCTTAGTCCTCAGGTCATCAATCGATCAGCAAAGCATCAGGCTCTCAATCAGAGAGGATAAGCCCAATGACAGTATGAATCTCGAACCTCTCCAAAGTCTCTTCTCTCAAGTCTCCCTAGTTCTCACATCTAAAATAGGTCCGTCTTGTCTCTTCCCCTAGCAGGATTGTTATATAAAAAATCACCCAAACTATCCCCTAATTCCCTATTGGTCAGTTAATCGTAAGTTCATACTTTACCCAATAATATTTCTATACCAAATCTATGAATTATAATATTTCACTCTTCACATGAAGTTGATTAGTCCACTTTACGATGTTCTCATCATCCGCCTCATCAGGTAACTATTGTTGCATTTACAGCTTCAGTCAGTGTCTTCATTGTTGTCGCCCTGGGAAAGTACATCTCACAAACATTACACATAAGTGGTTATACTAGCGGGAACATCATCTCCTTGCAGTCGGTTCTCATGAAAAGCTTCTGTTAAGCACTTTTAACAAGACAATGGACATTTCACAGTTTAGTTCATTCGGTCAGCATTTTTATTAAACGTTAAGAAATACAGCTTCTGCATGAGGCCTGGCAAGACTAGGCCAAGACACTCGCTAAGTTAAGGCCTACAATTAATAAAACTAGAGCATGCTTCATAACCTTTAATATGACATATTACATTAGTCTAATACATTTTCAATATTTCATAAGTATTAATCATTAATTAGGACATTTCGCGAACACTCATGGCCATTCTTCGAGGTCACATTTTCAAATGCATACATTATTTTTCTACGTTATTCATTTTCTACATAACTCATTATTCAAAATACATAAACATTCATTAATAACTTTCTAATTAAAGCACATGCGCTAGCAGCAGGCCTGAGACAGGTTTGAAGGACTACTTCTACACCGCAGGATACTGGTAGCATTTAATTTACAGACCCTGGCTATAAGGGATACCACTGTACAAGGTACTTACAGGTAAATTAAATTTGCCAATCAAGTGTAAGCCAAGTTCAGATACAGCTTTAAAAATTTTATACATTTTTTATTAGGATTATTATTTATATGTTTAGCCATTTTAGTGATATCCCTGAGTGAAAACGATGCATCAGTTCCAAAGACGGTGCCAGAGTTCGAAATGAGTTCATCGATGTGCCAGATTCTTCCCCGCAGTCGAGGGGATGCTGCGATCTCACCAAGGTGCAACAGCGGTGATTCACGGCTGATGCGTCGATCTCTGGGGGCAAAGAGCTGGTTCTGATGCTACTTTTTTGTTGATTATTAATTAACTCCTCTTTCTACAGGCATTTTAGCTGCTTTTTACCACTGCTTTCTAGGCAATCTAAAACGTCCCTAAAAAATACCTTTATGTAATATTTAATTAGCCTCCCACAGTATGTATTTTACTTGTTACCTGCGAAGCGTGAAATTATCCAGATGTTTTTCGAGTCTCTGTGTTTCTCAAAAGAATCAAACTTTCCATATTCATCGCCCATTCTGCCCGCTACATTTTTGGAGCTAGAACAGTATTGTCTATTTCCGCGGCCAATAACTTGAAATGAATTTGCAGTAGATAGAGAAATGACTAATGGAAAGACAAATCTGCATCTATAAAGTCATGATGTCTGAATTTATTATCTGCTGGATGCTGTGCCTACTGCAATCAGTACTTATATCGTACTCTTCTGTTTGTTGAACTTTAGCAAATGGGCACTAGATGGTAGCATTGGACCTGGTGAGGTTCACCAATGTTACGAACATTCGTGTGACAATCCTTTCACGTTAATTTAAATTTCCTCAATTTGCTAATCACAAAAAAATATTGTTACAGTACTGTGCTAGTTTGCTACGGATTTACTTCAAATGTTTCCCAACCTTAAATTGCATGCAGCGTTATCTAAAGCAGACAGCGTGTAAATAGTAGGCACATTTGTGATTGTAAATGCATAACACAGAGGCCTGTCTTACTTCACAGCACCGAATGTAAAGGGTTGGGCAAATTCTACTGTGCCCAAATGATGATAGATTTGGGTGCATATTTATCGTTATTGCCGCAAAACTGCACTAGCACAGTTTTTGTGGCAAAATCCTTAGCGCCGGCTAGTGCCCTTCCATAGCGGCAGCCGCGAGCCATATCTATGGAATGGTGCAAGCCGGCGCTAAGCATAGGCTAGCGTCTAAAACAAAGAAGCTAGCCAGGGACGGGGACGGGGTGATGGCGGTATGGTAGAAGGCGCTAGTGGGTCAGAAATGACACTAGGCTGGTTAGCGGCAATAAATATGCCGCTAACAAGCCTAGTGTAATTTTCTGACGCACTAGCACCCAAAAAGGACTCCTGTCTCAGTCAAGATGGGAGTCAGCCCACCACCCCAATGGCCAGCACAAGGGACCAGTGTCCCCTGGGCAAAGTCATAAGACCCAGTACCAGGCATTTAAGGGGCCGGTGCATTAACAAAACTAAAATAATACTTACCCAGGATGGGGTCCCCTATCCTATGATATCCCTTTGATGTGGGTGGAGGTGTTGCTGCGGCTTGGGGGTCGGCATCAGTGGGCCCATTTCATGATGTTTGGCCTTGAAAATGGGTCCACAGGTACCCTAATGCCTGGTCTGTCCCAGGCTTTAAATAATGGCGCTAAGCAGGCTTAGCACCATTATTTGGGTCCGTCTACTCCATGCGCGTCATTCTGCGCTGAAGTATAAATGAGGCAGTAGGGGGTTTGCCTAGATGCAAGGTAGTTAGACGGGTCTAGCGTTAAAATATAAATATAGAGTTAGCTCAGTGCCATTTCAGCATCAAAATTATTGACGCTAAAACAACACAAGCAAAGTATAAATATACCCTTTGGTTTGAAAGCATGATTTATTAGAGTACAAGAATAGCCAAATGTAACGTTTCCAGGATATATGGGGAATTTTTTTTTTCATATGTTTGGGAGCAATTTCAAATGTAGCCCGTACCTCTACCATTCTAGTTTGTCACATGCCACCTGACGTCAGAGTAATTAGGTCAACATAATACTCACGGTACTATTAACAATATGGCAACATTCTAAGTGGCCCCCAACGTGTGATTAAACTGTAACAATTACAGCTTCGGTCCTAGTGTTTCCTACCCAGAGTTTCACCTGCTAACGTTGGTGAAGTTTCTGGGTGAGAAACTTGCTGAACGTAGGAAAATAGCAGTGATGTCAAGGCATTACCATTGAAGCTTGTGGTAATTCCCTATTTTCACAAGACTGGACAAGGACATTTGAAATACCATGGTATTCAGCCACAATGGAATCACCCATATCTGCAGTAAGAATTTCTGAGTTTCAGAATAACCCATTAATAATCCTGCACTAGCTACAGTGCTTAATTCATACTTGTGGTTTCCAGTGAAGAGCACCAGCACTTATTTTTGAGGGCTGGCACGTATTTTTCTGCTGAAAGCATTTACCATGAGCAAAAGACACATGGAAAGATGGAGGAAGAAAAAAACGAAAAAGCGTCACAATGGAAGAAAGTAGAAAGCTGCAAGAGTGAGCTGAAGGGGCAGGGAGTGGCTGTAAATGGTTTGAAGACACCCGAGATGGATTCAGGATTACGCTGCTTTAGTATTCTGTGTTCCCACATTAAATTGCAGCAGCCGCATGTTTAAGAGGAGGGCTTTGGGCACCAGCACCTTTTTATTTGCAAATTACGCACTGACTAGTTAGAATGACCATTTGAAGGCCCAGCACACAAAACTGCAGATGGAAGTTCAGTTTACAGGTGAACATAGCCTTTTTACAAGTGTATTCACAAAATGTGAACTCATGCACACATAATTAACTCAATAGTTTATAATAGAACGTGATAGCACAGCTTCTCCAAGGTACAGGGAGTGGGAATTCCAGAGCAGATGTAGAAAAAGGTGGTTTTAGGTTTGGCAAGTACTTTTAAATACCAAGTCTAGTTGGCAGTGAAACTGCACACACAGGCCTTGCAATGGCAGGCCTGGGACAATGTTAAGGGGCTACTTAAGTCGGTGGCACAATCAGTTCTGCAGGCCCACTAGTAGCATTTAATCTACAGGCCCTAGGCACATATAATGCTCTCCACTAGGGACATATAAGTAAATAAAATAGTCCAATAGGGTATGATCCAATGTTAGCATGTTTAAAGGGAGAGAGCATATGCACTTTAGCACTGGTTAGCAGTGGTAAAGTGTGCAGAGTCTTTGAAACCATCAAAAACAGTATCTATAAAGTGGAGGGAGGCAGGCAAAAAGTTAGGTTTGACCACCCTAAAGCTGTCAGGTCTAACACGAGTCCCCCACCCAGCTAAACGTGGGGAGAGCTACCCAACCTCCTAGGAGCTCTCATCGCTAAGGCGGAAGTATCTGGAGAGACCATCAGCGCTGGCGTGGTCAATCCCCGGGTGATGCTCCACCGTAAAGTCCATCCCCTGTAGGGAAATGGACCACCTCAAGAGTTTAGGATTCTCACCACTCATCTGCATGAGCCATCTGAGGGGCCTGTGTTCTGTCTGAACCCGGAAGTCAGTCCCAAACAGGTATGGTCTCAGCTTCTTCAGCACCCAGACCACTGCAAATGCTTCTCTTTCAATAGTACCTTAACTCTGTACCCGTGGTAATAGTCTTCTGCTAATAAAGACTACTGGTTGGTCTGAGCCCTCCTCATTTAGCTGTGCTAGAACAGCCCCTATGCCATGCTCTGAAGCGTCTGTCTGCACAATAAATCCCTGGGGTCAGGGGCCTTGATCACGGGGGTCGTACACATGGCTTCCTTCAGGGTGTCAAAGGCTTTATGACAAACCTCTGTCCAATTCACCAACCTAGGATGCTTTTTGGAAGTAAGTTTTGTCAAGGGTGACACAATGGTACCATAGCCCTTGACAAACCTATGGTAGTATCAAGTGAGGCCTAAGAAGGCTCTCACTTCGGTCTGTGTTCTAGGTGGTTGCCAGGCCTTGATAGTTTCAATCTTGGCCTGGAGTGGCTGCACCCTGGCACCACCTACTAGGTGTCCGAAGTACACCACAGAACCCTGCCCAATCTGGCACTTACTAGCCTTGATGGTCAGGCCTGCCTGTTGCAGAGCCTAAAGCACCTCCTTGAGGTGGAGCAGGTGTTCCTCCCAGCTGGAACTATAGACACCAATGTCATCTAGATAGGCTGCGCAGTAGGCATCCTTGCCAGCTAGGACCCCGTTAACCAACTGTTGGAAGATAGCGGGCATTTTTCAATCCAAAGGGCATCACCCGGAACTGGTTGTGGCCGTCAGGTGTGGAAAACGCAGATCTCTCTTTAGCCCCCTCAGTCAAGGCGATCTGCCAGTATCCTGATGTGAGATCAAAAGTACTCAGGAACTTGGCAGCGCCTAGCCGGTCAACAAGCTCATCAGCTTGGGGGATGGAGTGAGCATCAGTCCGTGTGACTGAGTTGAGACCCCGGTAGTCCACACAGAACCGGAGTTCTGGCTTTGCACCGGGGGCAGCAGCCTTAGGTACCAGCACCACAGGGCTGGCCCAGGGACTGCTGGACTTCTCATTAACCTCTACGGCCAACATCTTGGAGACCTCCTCCTTGTTGATGACCTTCACCTTATCCGACAAACTGTAAATTTTGTTCTATACAGAGGGACTGTCTCCTGTGTCAACGTCATGGACACACAGATGGGTGAGTCCAGGAGTAAGGGAAAACAGGGAAGAGAACTGCTCCAACAACTTATAACAGTCTCTTCTCTGATCTAGAGCCAGGAAGTCAGAGAGATTGACACCTTCCACTGACCCATCACCTTCTTTGGCAGAGAGGAGATTGGGGAGAGGTTCATTCTCCTCTTCCATGCCCTCATCTGTCACAAGGAGCATACTGACCTCAGACCTCTCAAAATGAGGTTTGAGTCTGTTATGATGGAGAACCCTTAGCGGGTGCCTAGGGGTCTTAAGGTCCACTAGGTAAGTGGCCTCCCCCTTCCGCTCCTTGATCTCAAATGGGCCAGACCAGCTGTCCTGGAGAGCCCTAGGCTCTACTGGCTCCATTACCCAAACTTTGTATCCAGATGAGAACTCAACCAGAGTGGCCTTCCTGTCATCCCACTCCTTTATCACCTCTTGACTGGCCTCAAGGTTACCCTTGTCCTGGTTCCAAAAGCTTTGGGTTTTGTTGCGGAGGGTCAGCATGTAGCTGACCACATCCTGGGGAGGTGTCTTGGGAGCTTTCTCCCAGCCTTCCTTGACTATGCTTAGCGGTCCCCTGACAGGGTGACCATAGAGAAGCTCAAAGGGGCAGAACCCTCTCCCCCCCTTTCTGGGTCACCTCTCTATAAGCAAACAGCAGGCATGGCAAGAGGACGTCCCACTTACGCCTCATGGCCTCACGTAGGCCAGTGATCATGCCTTTAAGGATCTTGTTGAATCTCTCAACAAGCCCATTGGATTGAGGATGATAAGGGGTGGTAAACCGGTAGGTCACCCCACGATCATCCCACATGGACTTCATGTATATAGACATGTAGTTTGTGCCTCTGTCAGACACAACTCCCTTAGGGAATCCCACATGGGTAAATATTCCCATCAGGGCTGTGGTCACCACCGGTGCAGTCACTGTTCTCAGAGGGATTGCCTCTGGATAGCGGGTGGCATGGTCCACTAAAATTAGGATGAACCTGTTGCCCAAGGCAGTTTTGGGGTCCAAGGGACAAATGACGTTGGTGCCCACCCTTTCAAAGGGGGTGCCAATGACGGGGAGTGGGATTAGGGGGGCTTTAAGCCTTTTCTCTGTTTTCCCACTAGCCTGGCAGGTGGGGCAGGCCCTGCAGAAATTATCTGAGAAAACCCGCATTCTAGGCCAACAGAAGTTGGTGACAAGCCTGGCAAAGGTCTTGTCTTGGCCCAAATGCCCTGCCAGGGGGATGTCATGAGCCAAACCGAGTAGCAAGGCCCAGTAACACTAGGGGACCACCAGCACACGTGCTGCCCCAATGTCCGGAACCTTAGGCTCACTGTAAAGGTGATCATTCTCCCAGTAGATATGGTCATCGCCAGAGGCTTCACCAGCTGCTTGGACTGTGGCCTGTTGCCTCAGACCCTCAATGGTGGGGCATTCCTTCTGCGCCTTGCAGAATTCAACCCTGGTTGACCCACCCTCTACTTGCTAGCCAGCAAGTTCAGGCAGGTTGGCCAGGTCAGCTATGTCCTCTCCAGTTGGCTCAGGGGCCTCTTCCTCCTCCTCACGGGCCCCGTTCACCACTGTAACATCTGAGGCAGGTTTCCCATGCCTCTTGCCTTTCCTCTTTGCAGCTGTCTGGGCTTTTGTTCCAGGCTCCAGGCGCCCTTGACTCCCTTCCCGGGCAGCCATGGATCTTGTTGTCATGCAGACCCACTCAGGCAAACCTAACATCTCCAGGTGGGATCTGCGCTCTACCTCCTTCCAGGCAGTATGCTCAAGATCATTGCCTAACAGACAATCTACAGGCATGGCAGGACTCACAGCAACTTTCAGAGTACCAAAGACTCCCCCCCCCCCCACTCAAAGGGTACCAGAGCCACCGGTAGGTGACTCTCACGATTGTCAGCGACTATGACCTGGTAGAATGTATTAGGGACTATCTGCCCTGCTGACACCAGTTGACTATTGACAGTAGCCATACTGGCTCCTGTGTCACGCAGAGCTTCCACCCTTTGCCCATCAATGGTGACCCACTGCCTATACTTTGAAGTATTAGCAGGCATGTGGGCTCTAGGCACCATCTCCTTATCTCCCAGGGATACTAGGGACACCTCTGTCTGCCCCCCCAAAGCTAACTGGGACTGTCTCCCCCCCAAACACTACACTAGTCAACCCAGGTGTCTGTCCAGTGGTGGACTGTGCTCTCTTGGAACACTGAGAGTCACCCTTAGAGTGTCCATGCTGGTAGCACTATAAGCATTTGGGGATGAAGTTCCCTAACTTCTTGTCAAAGAACCCTGGTTTCTTCCCAAATCTAGAAGAGGAATGGTTACCACCCTCCTCTTGGGAATTGGTTTGGGTGCCTTTTGAGAGTTCCTTATCTTTAAGTTTAGCT
Organism: Pleurodeles waltl; assembly: GCF_031143425.1. Lineage (NCBI taxonomy): Eukaryota > Metazoa > Chordata > Amphibia > Caudata > Salamandridae > Pleurodeles > Pleurodeles waltl. The sequence goes on from NC_090442.1 coordinate 465,662,482, forward strand.
ACTCCCTCTTTCTTCTGTTGGAAACCCTGACCACCTTTGTGGGTGTCCCCACCAGATACCTTTTTGGACACTCTGGTGCTAACCCAGAGGTCCGCCTCCTCAGCAAGCTTCCTGGGATCAGTCAGCTTACTATCTACCAAGTTCTGGCGCAACTCTGTTAAAGAAATACTGAGCACATACTCTTTCAGAATCAAATCATATAACGCTTTGTAATCATTTACTTTGCTGCCCACACCCATCCATTCAGTGCCTTATTTGAAAAATCAAAGCAATCTACCCAAGTTTGTGTGGAAAGCTTGGTGCTGTCCCTAAACCTCTGATGGTATTTCTCAGGGGTCAGCCCAAACCTGGCCAGTAAAGCGGCTGTCATGGATGCATAGACATTCTAGTGTAAGAAGTGTGTCCCTCCCCACTACTAGTACATAAAACCACAAGGCCGCCCCCCCCATTGCTCCTCATTGGTCCCATGGGCCCGTAGTGCAACGTCAAAGGCAGCCAACCACTTGTCAATGTCATCTCCCACCACATCATTTGGCACCACATTCTTGGGTATACAAACCTTTTTCTCCCCAACAGGTCCTGCATGTATGCTGCCACCATCACTGCTAGACTCAGACTGTCTCGCCTTCATCCCCAGCTCCTTAAACCCAGTTCATGAGCCAATAAAAGTTTCTTCTCAGATAAGGCTCTCTCAGTTGCTTTGGCTTCTATCTCTGCCCTCCTTTCCCCCTATTAAGCCTCAATTTTCAACCTTGCCATTTGCAATTGAAATTACCTCTCTTCTCTCCTTTCCTCTGTGGTCAGGCCCTGATCAGAGACCCTGCTCCTTGGTTTGGTAGGGGGCACAATTGCAGTGGTATCTTCATCCACTAATGGCAAAAAACCATCTGGGGGGCCATCCTCTGGCCCTTCCTCCTCAGCATCCTCCTCTGAATGGGCTTCTGCCCAGGCCCTCAGAGCCATTTGAAATGTCTCCTTTCTGGAGGCACCTTGGGTGGGTACTCCCGTATCCCTGCAGAACCCTTTCAGCTGTTCGACAGTATGGGGGTCATTGCAACATTGGCAGTAAAAGCCGCTTACCGACGTACAGAAGACCGCCAATACACCGCTGCGGAATTCCGCCACAGCTATTATGACCCACATCACGGAATCCGACAAAATTCAGACACCCACACAACTCCACCACACCAAAGGTCAGTGATAAACTGTCGAAAACAAAACCTCCACCGTCACGCCAACAGAAACATGCCCATGCTATCACAACCCACGAATCCACGCGGCGGTCTTTCACCCGCGGTATTCCATTGGCGGTACACACCGCCGCGCTCAAAATACACACACATCTCCAAAACACCGCCACATTGGACAATTCAAAATACACACACCTGATACACATACACACACCACTCCCACACACCCAACACAATATAAAACACACACCCACATCACCCACAAACCCCTACGACCAAAAATCAGAGACGAAGGCAACAGAGAGCACAGCAATAGACAACCCCACCACACAGAGGCACACAACACCATCACCCACACAACATCCACGCACAAAACACCCCACACCACTACACATCACCACACTCATCACCACATACACCACCCCACACATCACCTACACCACCCCATGGCACGCCAAAGACCCCCCAGGTTTTCAGAGGAGGAGCTCAGGGTTATGGTGGAGGAAATCGTATGGGTAGAGCCACAGCTATTTGGATCACAGGTGCAGCACACCTCTATAGCTAGGAAGATGGAGCTATGGTGAAGAATCGTGGACAGGGTCAACGCAGTGGGACAGCACCCAAGAAATCGGGAGGACATCAGGAAGAGGTGGAACGACCTACAGGGGAAGGTGCGTTCCGTGGTCTCCAGGCACAACATCGCGGTTCAGCGGACTGGCGGCGGACCCCCACCTCCTCCCCCACAACTAACAACATGGGAGGAGCAAGTCTTGACCATTATGCATCCTGAGGGCCTCGGAGGAGTCGGTGGAGGAATGGACACTGGTAAGTCAAATCTTAACTATCATATCCCCCACCCTCCCTGCATGCTATCACACACCCCCACACTCACCCCCTCCCCTATCACACCAAATCCTCACGAATGTACTAATAACACAAACCACACATCCCAACACCAAACCCTGCATGACACAACAAAGCATGGACACCCATCACTTAAGCATGCCCACTGCACATACCCATAACACCCCCTAACCATCCTCTCAAAAGCCCCCACACAGGAATGCTAGTAATGGGGTACACGCTCACCCATTGCACACCATGACACACACAGATGCAATAATCATGCTTTTATATGCCTGCAGGACCACTACCTAACGTCACCAGACAGGATGGTCCAGACATCTTTACCCCACCCGCAGAAGAGGCCCACAGTGACGACAGCAGCTCTGGCCAACTGGATCCAGATGACCAGCCCGGACCATCGTGGGCCTCGGGACAGTCGGTTCCCCTCGCACAGGCACAGCCCAACACTGACCTTCCACCCTCTGGTAACACCCGCACAGTACCCACCCAGCGGGCTCATAACTCTGTCCCTAGGACACGTCAATCAGATGTGTGTCCACCACTACAGGGACCCAGGATAACCCACCACCCCAACAACAATAGGGACCTGGGGGCAGTGGTAGTGGGCACACTGTCCAGGGGATGGAGGCACAGGAACACACGGGAACTGGGAGGGCTGCTGTGCGACAGGGGCGGACAGGCCAAGGGAACCCACTCTCCACGAGGCCCTCTCCTCCATCATGGGAGCATACCACCACTCCCAGGAGACGATGGCTACGGTCCTGGCCAAGTTTCAGGAGACCCAGCGCATGCAGGGGAAACAGTATTTGGGCTTCAGGGAGGAGCTCAGAACCATCAGCTCCTCCCTGGGCACCATCGTAGGGGTGCTGAAGGACATACAGAACACCATGAGGGACACCATGGCACTCCAAGGGGCCCCTGACACTCGCATGGATGATGAACTGCCCACCACCTCTGCCGGCGCTAGTGGACAGGACGCCCCGCCACAGGACCACCACACCAGCATCCCACCCCCTACAGGCGGAGAACCACCCCGCAAGCGGTCCCTGAGATCCAGGAACAGGACACAGCACGATGGCAAGACCCCCGCCAAGAAATGAGACCACCCTGATTGTCATCCCACTGTCCCACTTTGTTACCCTGTCCATATTCGAACTGCCCCAGCTCCACTTCCTATGCCCATATGGGCAGTGCACCTGTGAGACTAATGGACTGGACTCTGCCATGGACATTCCTCCACCATCACCCATCACCATTTTGCCACCCCATCCAATAATTAGTACGTCAATAAACACCCTTGAACCACAAAACAATCTGGAGTCAGTCTGTGATTTTTAAAATTTGTATTATCTATGACAATGACAAAATCCTTTCGAAGATTGTAATGTAAACATACCTATGTCACACATCACAAGTCCATGAAGGATGCAAGCAGATGACACACGTTGGTAACCACACCTGTGAAACCTTAATGGAAATGTACAGTTACCAAATACTGCTTCAAAATGACAGACAGGATAGAGGTAGAAGTGTGAAAGTAAATGTACTAGTAAAGAAATTGTTCTCACCTGTGTGTCACTGGAAATATTGCTGTATGGCAGGGTCCCTGTTGTCAATGTCTTCTTCCTCAGCGTCCTCCTCATCACTGTCCATAGGCTCCACAGCTGCCACAACACGGTCATCTGGACCATCGTCCTGCAGAAAAGGCACCTGGCGTCGCAAAGCAAGATTGTGAAGCATAGAGCAGGCGATGATGATCTGGCACACCTTCCTTGGTAAGTAGAATAGGGAACCACCTGTCATATGCAGACACCTGAACCTGGCCTTCAGGAGGCTGAAGGTGCATTCAATCACCCTTCTAGTCTGCTCATGGGCCTCATTGTAGCCTTCCTCTGCCCTGGTCCTGGGATTCCTCACTGGGGTCAGTAGCCATGACAGGTTTGGGTAACCAGAGTCCGCTAATAGCCACACCCAGTGCCTCTGGAGTTGACCCATCACATAAGGGATGCTGCTATTCCGCAGGATGTAGGCGTCATGCACTGAGCCAGGGAACATAGCATTTACCTGGGAGATGTACTGGTCTGCCAAACATACCATCTGTACATTCATCGAATGATAACTCTTCTGGTTCCTGTACACCTGTTCACTACTGCGGGGGGGACCAGAGTTACATGTGTCTCATCAATGGTACCTATGATGTTAGGGATATGTCCCAGGGCATAGAAGTCACCTTTAACTGTAGCCAAATACTCCACCTGAGGGAAAACAATGTAGCTCCTCATGTGTTTCAGCAGGGCAGACAACACTCTGGATAACATGTTGGAAAACATAGGCTGGGACATCCCTGATGCCATGGCCACTGTTGTTTGAAATGACCCACTTGCTAGGAAATGGAGCACTGATAGCACCTGCACTTGAGGGGGGATTCCTGTGGGATGGCGGATTGGTGACATAAGCTCTGGCTCCAACTGGGTACACAGTTCCTGGATTGTGGCACGGTCAAACCTGTAGGTGATGATTAAATGTCGCTGCTCCATTGTCAGCAGGTCCACCAGCGATCGGTACACCGGAGGATTCCGCCATCTCCTCACATGTCCCAGCTGACGGTGCCTAGGAAGGACAACAGCGACCACAGAGTCAACCAATTCAGAGGTATGTACCCACAGCTACACAGAACATGACACAAAATACAAAAAGCTTTCTGTATGTGTGTTGACTCCAGGCCTAAGTATGTGTGACGCAGTTGAAAATGAAGCCATGTGGGCCCATGAAATGTCGGATGCCTGACCTCCAAAGTGGGACAATGGGATGTGAGGTAACTGCGCTGGCGTTCTACACCGTTGCGGTGGGCGGTCGTAGACCGCGGCGCAATGCTGCATTGGTTAACATAGGACCCTATGGGTCCCAGGAGCCAATGACGAAGTGCGGCGGCGGTGATGATGCACACTGCCGCGGACGTCACAGCCGCAGACGTGACAGCCGTTTTCTATCGGTTCAATCACTCGATACCTGATCTTCGACAGGAGAGGACCTACACTGCAAGTGCTGCTGTGACCTCGGTCTGGAAGAGACAATGGCACGTGCGTCTGGGGAATGGGCCCCTACCTTCACTGCACAGGAGTTGCAGAAGCTCGTGGACGGGGTCCTCCCCCATTACACGCTACTCTACGGTCCTCCAGACCAACAGGTGAGTACATAGGGTGCAAGTTGTATGGGCTATGCCTGGGTGGAGAGGGCTGGATGTAAGTAGGAAGGGGGCCGAGTTCTGCGAGCATGAAGGAGTGTGAATGTATGTGACACATGGCAAGGGCAGGGATGTGGGCCACTCACTTCGACGGTGCAGTTGGTAATGACTTCTCTTCTTCCCCTGTACATGTCATGTAGGTCAGCGCCCACCAGAAGAAGGATATTTGGCGTGCCATCGTCAAGAACGTCCGGACCCTGGGGGTCCACCAGAGATGGAGCACCCACTGCCGTAAAAGATGGGAGGACATTCGCCGCTGGAGCAAGAAGATGGTGGAGGATCAGCTGGGGATGGCCTCCCAATGTGGGAGTGGTGGCTGTCGCACCATGACCCCCCTGATGGTCCTGGATCCTAGCGGTGGCCTACCCTGAGTTGGATGGGCGCATGAGGGCATCACAGCAGACACAAGGGGGTGAGTACACTCACATTCTCATGACTTTGCGCGCAGTGGAGGGGTCTTGGTGGGGGAGGAGGGCTGCGGGTTTCCCTAGGCCAGGGCGAGTTCCCTAGGCTAGGCCCCTCCGTAATGCAGGCCATGTGGCACTCCACTCCACCTCTGTAGAGTGCCAAGTACAGGTATACATGCCCCTGTGTCATCTATGTGTGCAGATGTATATCATAGCCATGTAGGCCATATCCCAGGAACTGCATCTGTAGAGCCCAAGAGCGTGGCATAGTGCAGGGGGCTGCTGTGTCTGTATTGTCCGCCAACGGTAGCGGTAAGCCATGCACTCAACCTGTCTTTCTTCTGTTTCCCCACCCCTTTTTGTGCTCTCCCTGTTCTCTTGTGCATCACAATCATCAGGCGGAGGTACAGGGGCACCGGAGCACGAGGGGGCTGCATCCCACATTGCCATGGAGGGCCACACCACGGACTCTGAATACACCAGTTGGACGGAGGGCGAGGGGAGCTTCACGCGGTCACCGGATCAGCAACCAGCGTCACAGACTCGTCCTCCGATGGGAGGTCCCTTGTGGTGGCGGCAAAATCTGTGCTCCCCACTTCTACAGGTACAGCCGCCACCCCCCCACCAGCACCGCCCTCCCAGCAGCCCCTCAGCGTTCGCCCCGTGCCCGCTCACCCAGGAGGGTGGGCATCACCTACGCCCCAGGCACCTAAGCCCCTGCCCCTGTCACCCCTGCTGCCCTCAGTGAGGAGGCCATTGACCTCCACAGGTCCCTCACTGTTGGGCAGTCTACCATTGTGAATGCCATCCAGGGTGTAGAAAGGGAGTTGCAACACACTAATGCATTCCTGGAGGGCATTCATTCTGGTCAGGCTGGCCATCATCGAACCCTGCAATCTCTGGCCTCAGCACTGATGGCAGCCATTGGCCCTGTGTGTAGCCTCCCCCCTCCAACTTCCTCCACTCAGACCCAATCCCCTGTACCTCAGCCTATCCCAAGCACACCATCAGACCAGCCTGCACACACGTCAACACACAAGGGCAGCTCAGGCAAACATAGGCACTACACATCCCACAGGCACTCACACAAGCATCACCCACATACAGACACAGCAACATCCACTGCCTCCACTCTGTCCCCCTCCTCGTCGTCTCCCTCCTCCCTCCCAGTCTCGTCTACACTCTCACCTGCATGCAGTACCACTTCAGCCACTAGGACTCGCACCAGAACATCCAGCACCAGACCCCGCTCACCTGCACTCACCACCCCCACTACCATTTACACGTCCCCTGTGTCCTCTCCCAGTGTGTCTGTGACGCCCCCTCCCAAAGTACACAAACGCGGGCACACACACACCCAACATCCATCCACCTCACAACAGCCTCCAGAACATGTACCTGCACCCAAAGCATCAAAAGTTACACCTCCTACTACCACCTCCTCTTCCTCCACTCCCAGACCCCCTCCAGCTACCCGTCCCAGTGTTCGTCAGAAACTTTTCCTGAGCAACCTTGACCTCTGTCCCACCACCTCCCCTTCAATTCATAGGTCCCGTACTAGCACCTCAGCCAAAAAAAGTCTGGTACCAGTGGTGCCTGTTAGAGGTATGTGGAGTGCACCGGTCACCAGGGCAGCCAGTGTGACACGGAGCCAAAGCACTGCCAGTCCACCCCCTGTGAAGCACCAGAAGTTGGACAGTGCCCGACGGGAGAGGGTGAAGACTCCTGCAGGCAAAGCCGCTCACAAGTGTCCCGGGGGGAGTGTCGAGTCAGCTGTGACTCCTCCCAAGGTGGGGAAGGGGCAGAAGAAGTCGCCAAAGTCTGGGAAGAGCAGCACGTCGGAGAAGGCCGCCATCCTCCCCGCTTCCCAGGACACCACCGCCAGCCCCATCGTCACTGGTCCAGAGACCACAGCCAGAGTCAGTGCCCAGGAGGGCAGCACAAGCATCACTGGTCAGGAGACCACCGCCAGAGTCAGTGCCCAGGAGGGCAGCACAATCGGCACTGGTCCGGAGACCACCGCCAGAGTCAGTGCCCAGGAGGGCAGCACAATTGTCACTGGTCCGGAGACCACCGCCAGAGTCAGTGCCCAGGAGGGCCCCGGCAGCCACAGCCCCACTGGGCAATGAGGGACCGCCATGGCACACAGCGCTGCACAGGTCAGAGACAGCAAAGTCAAGCACAGCTGAACAGGCCAAGCACCGCTGAACAGGGCAAAGACCGCCAGGGCAAGCACCGCTGAACAGGGCAAAGACCGCAATGGCAAGCACTGCTGAACATGGCAAGCACCGCTGAACAGGGCAAGCACCGCTGAACAGGGCAAAGACCGCCAGGGCAAGCACCGCTGAACAGGGCAAAGACCGCCATGGCAAGCACCATTGAACATGGCAAGAACCGCTGAACAGGGCAAGCACCGCTGAACAGGGCAAAGACCGCCATGGCAAGCACCGCTGAACATGGCAAGCACGGCTGAATAGGGCAAGCACCGCTGAATAGGGCAAAGACCGCCATGGCAAGCACCGCTGAACATGGCGAGCACCGCTGAACAGGGCAAAGACCGCCAGGACAAGCACCGCTGAACAGGGCAAAGACCGCCATGGCAAGCACCACTGAACATGGCAAGCACCGCTGAACAGGGCAAGCACCGCCAACTCAAGTATCGTTAGCCCATGTGCGGCAGGGGCAGTGACGGAACTGGGACCGTCACGGGGAGCGTGATGCACTGTGGGCACCAGTCCCCCTCCAGAACCAGTGGAGAACAGCATCCACTCCATCTGTCCTTAACAGGATGAAGCACTCTGGGCACCAGTCCCCCTCCAGAACCAGTGGAGAACAGCATCCACTCCGTCTGTCCTTAACAGGATGAAGCACTCTGGGGACCAGCCCCCCTCCAAAACCAATGGAGACTGTTATCCACTTGTGAGACTGTGACTTTGCACTCCGCAGGATGGTACAGTGGGCAACCCACCCACTGCAAAGACTTGTGAGACTGTGGCTTTGCACTCCCCAGGATGGTACAGTGGGCAACCCACCCACTGCAAAGACTTGTGAGACTGTGGCTTTGCACTCCCCAGGATGGTACAGTGGGCAACCCACCCACTGGAGAGACTTGTGAGACTGTGGCTTTGCGCTCCCCAGGATACATCAATGGGCATGGAGCCCCGTCATGGATTTAGAGTTGTGCTGTCATCCGGCTGAGGTGCTCCCCCTTCCCCCTGAGGTGCCTGTTGTATTTCTATCTGATGCCCCTGCAGTGTTCTCTCCGTTTCTGGACACGTATCGTGTGTGGGCCTCGCCCATGCATTTTGGGCCCAGTGGTCCACGGACATTGACATGTGCATACCTGCACTACTAATCGTGATGTATATATTTGGAATGTATATATATTTATGTATATATGTGCTTACTGTATTTTGATACATTACAATAGTTGTACTTCATTTCCTTTTGTCTTTGCATTCTTCCAGGGGGGTTGGGAGTTGTTCCTGTGATGTTTGGGAATGCATTGATGTGTGTGTTGTAGTGTGCGAGTGTCGGGTGGGGGTGGGGGTGTTGCGTGTGTGTGTCCCTGACTTTTGCCTCCCCCCTCCCCTATGTCGTAGGTGCAGTACTCACTGTTGTCTTCGGCGCCGCCGTTGCTGATGTTCATAGAGGAGCAGGAACACAATCGCAGGGAGCATTTGGAGTTCCGGCTCCATGGTATCCTCCTTCCTCGTGGAGTGTGTAAAGGTGAGCGTTTTCCCATTGCAAAAGCTGTTTCCGCCGTGTTTTTACCCACGGAGAATCCGCCCAGGAAAAGGTGGCAGATTGGCCTGTTGTAATACTGTGGGCGGTACTTTGTCTCCCGCCTGTCTGTTGGCGGTGACCACCATGCTGCTTGTCTGTACCGCCGTGGCGGTCGGAGTGTTAAAGTAGCTGTCTATGTTGGCTGTTTCCGCCACGGTCATAATTCCCTTTTATTGTTCCGCCTGCCTGTTTGCGGTATTACTGCCGTTTTAACACCGTCCACCATGGTTATAATGACCCCCTATATGTCTCCAACAGGGCGAGGTCAAAATCTTCATTTCCAGCTTGAGACACAGCCTGAGACATGTTAAGTGAGGATTTTAGTTACAAAAATTGTCAGGAAAAATGAAATTGCAGAAAAAAAGATAAAAAATCAAGTTGACCTTCAACTGTGGGTAGGTAGTGAATACATAGGTATAGTATGTCACTGTACAAATACAGGTCCTATCCTCACCGCTGATCACAAATGCTAGAAATGGGGTCCTTGGTTGGCAGTCAGGTAATCCCCTGTCCAAACAAGGATACTCACGCTAGTCAGGGTAAGTCACACACAATCCAAATTATCCTGTGCCCACCCTCTGGTAGCTTGGCACTGAGCAGTCAGGCTTAATGTAGAAGGCAATGTGTAAAGTATTTGTGCAGTAAATCATACAATAACACCATAGAGCACCACAATAATACACCACACAGTGTTTAGAAAAATATATAATATTTATTTGATTAGATGCAGGTCAAAACAATTAAAATGCAATAAGTATATGTTGAGATATCATTGTAAAAGTGATATAAAGTGTCTTAAGTCTTTTAAGAGCAATCAGGCACAAAGTACCTGGTTTGCGTGCAAAATCTCCACAAAGAACTGCAGAGGAGGAGATGTGTGGAAACAAAGGGGTGTGCGTCAATTTCTCGGGCCGCACACGGCAATGCATTGTTTAGTATTCACACACGGACGTCTGTGCGCCGATTTACGGTGGATCCTCTTCGGGTTGCAAGGTTTTTGGACGCCCTGGGGGTGATGCGTGGATTTCCTGTGCAGGCAGGATGATGACACAGGAGCTGCATCGATTGGGTGGGCGTTGTGTTGAATTTTCTACCGCACGGCAGGCGCTGCGTTGATTCCTCTCTGGAAGTCGGGCTGCGTCGTTCCGGCTCAGCTGTGCGTCAATCCGGTGGGCCGTGAATTGAATTTCCGGTCACTATGCTGGCGCAGCGTCGACTTTCTTGTTGCAAAGTCAGGCTGCATCGTTCTGGTTCGGCGTGCAGTGAATTTTTCACCATTTATTAATGTTAGTTTGTCTGAATTTATTTTGATGCCTTGAACAACCCTTGGTGATTATGTATCTTTATGACTTGGTTTTGCACACTGTGTACATGAATGTGAGCTTGTGCTTGCAATAATTTTTTTTTACTTTATTACTGATTTGAGTTTTTCTTCTTGGCCACATTGTTCATGGTGTCTAAATTGTTGGAGTGGTGTTGAAATATTGTTGATGGTTCACCACACATCTTCGTGGGTCCAAAAGGTCAGTCGAACTTGTTGCACATTTGATTCCTGTGAAGGATGAAAAATGCATCCACTGATGGTTTCATCCCATAAGACAGGGAACCATAGTTTTGTTTAGTGTTAGGGATTTAGGATTGGCTTCATGTTATTACCTAGTCCAAAATATGCCCACCCTGTAACTTGTCCCATGGTCTGTTCCAGAGATTGATGAAGTTCCAGCGTTGTGCCTACAAGTGACGTGTTGCATGATTATAAATGGGGTTTTGGGCTTGCGATGCTTTTGGCTTAAAGATTGAGGTGAAGTGTGATGTTGTGAAGTGCTTTGCGGAGTCGTCATACTCAAAGCGATTGTAGTGCGTTACGCTAAAAAACTGCAGTGGTTGTTGTTGCTGACAGGTCCATTGTGGTCTAAGGTCCCAGGGTAAGTGTAGAAGACCTTTTGTTAATTTATTGTCTGCAGTGAGGTACTTGTCATGAGACATTGTTGACAGTGCTTTTTCGTTGAGTGAGTGTGAGTTGTTGATTGGTATTTAGTTAATCTAAAAGGACTATGAAGGATCTTTATCAACCATGAGTGAGAATTGCTGGTCAAGTTTCACTCATTGTGTAATTGTGAAAGCCAAAGTTGGAAGTGTAGCCCGCACATCTTTTGAAGCGTTTGAGTTCCTACCCCTAGTGTGGAGACAGGTTGTTGGTTTTTGCTTGCAATATTTTCCATTAGGTGTGAGTGATCAATTGTGTGAGAGACAAATGTGAAGCGATTGCAGCTGCTGAGAGAAGTGAGCGTGAGTTAATTTTATGTTGCACTGGTATAGGTCAGCTTGGTTTAAAGCTGCGCTGAAATTGGTGGAGGGTACTGTGCTGCTATTGGCTGAGAACAGCTTGCAAAAGCGATTGTGGGATTGTAATTACTTCCTGATTTGATTGAAAATAATTGTGCTTAACTGAATTTGTGCCAAATGAAATTTTTCAAAGCAATAAGAAATACATTGAGAGAAGATGTAATTATTCCAATTGGGTGAAGAAGCACTACCCGAGGGAACTCCAGCTTATGATGTGGCATCAATAAAAGGAGTTTCTGCATGCTTGTGGTTGGAACAGTGGTATAAAATGACTGAGAAACAGGGTGCATTAGTTTTTGCTTGTTATGGAACTTTTAATTTAAGAGTGTTAGACAATTTGAGTGGAGTATTGCATGAATCAAAGCCGACCCCAAGAAGTGCACAATTTGAAGCCCTTAGTATTTGGAAACTTATGAAAAAACAGAGATCAAAAACAAAATTTGAGAATAGAATGCAGGAAGCCATTATGACATTCGCAGAAACTAGATGGGATGCAGAACAAAAAATCTGGAGAGCAGACATATTAGATGGAGTGAGAATTTTTCCAGCTATTACAGAGGAAGGTGATGGGAGTACAAAACTCAAGATTCAAAAGAATCCAACAGCAAAGGCAAAGCACAGAGCAGGAGATGAAGGTAAAAAGATGGTCACATATGAGAGTGATTTGGAAGATGAGGTTATAAATCAGCTTTTGTTGAATCGTCCCCCTCTGTTTCAATCAGTTAAGGCAGAAATGAGTAGTGAAGCAGTACAGAATGTAGACACAAATGTGCCAACTGCTCCAGTTACACAGATCCTGATTGAGACAGTTCAAGGTACACCTGCTAATTCAGTGACACAAGTGTCTGTGGTTTATCCAGCAGTTTTGATTGGTAACACAGCACAGTTCATTTCAAGCCCAGTTGTAAATTAAACAGTACCAAGCCTAGTTGTGAACCAGGTAATGCTAAGTCCTAATGTGAATCAAACAATGAAGACATATAATATGACTATGCCTGTGCAGAATTGTAATCAGAATCAGCCTATGACTATGTATACACCAGTGCACACAATGTCAAATGTTTCCCTGAATCAAACAGAACAGACTTTCAGTACCATTTTAACAAGCAACGTCAGACAAACTTGATGGGTCGCAATGCACTAACAGTTCCCATGATTATAGGTCCATTTGTTTCTGTGTATGCTTCAGGTAATTCTGGAAGTAATGCCCATTCAATGAATGTTTCAGCAGTTCCTGAAATGCCAGCTGCATCTGCTAAGATATCACCAATTGGTATGCAGAGCTTAGTTCATTCAAAAAATTCACAGATTGAGAGATCAGCTTCTTTTGGTCTACCCTTGACTGTTACTTGAATTGCAGAACATAACCAGATGTTAAACCATACAGGACCAGTTCTTGATGTGAGAATTCCACAAGGAACCTCACACCCTTATATGCCAACACTGGATCAGATTATGAGTGTACATTGCTGTACCCCACAGGTAGATTTGCCCCAGAGAAATAATATTAGTTTGCAAGGTCTTTTAGCACCACAGTTAACAGAGTGGTTAAAAAATCTGAGCCTGCATGGTGCAACAGGTGCACTAAATGGTAATGTTAAATCATAAGAGACCCCGGAGAGAGGCAGGACAATGAATGTGCCCAGACTGAAATTAGAATTAAATGAATAATTATGGGATTACTAGATGCAGAGCAATTAGAAACATACCATTTGCTATTCATGTGTAAGGATGTTACTCAACGCGCAAGACAGGCTTATGAAAAGCTTGCAGAATTGACAGAGAACTATAAAGTGGACTTAGACAAATCAAAACCTCTCAAGAGAAGTTAGACAGAGAACTATAAAGTAGACTTAGACAAATCAAAACCTCTAAAGAGAAGTTACATGTTACAGCTCAGCACCAAAAACATTATTAACATGAGAATGCACATTAAGGAATTGATTACATACATTCAAACATGGGTAGAATTAGATAAATGGGAAGGCAGATAGGCAAAGAAAAGAGATCAGAAGAAACCAAAGCAGAATTTGTCTCTGGCTGGAGCAAATCAAGATGAAGACAATGTAAAAATGATGCCCCTGAGAGAAATACCAGGTGGAGGTTATGTACATGTATCCTGGAGTAGGAGCGATATATTGTCATTCACTAATGATTACCCAAGATTGAGAGAGAAGCAGTGGAATGGTACAAGCAGACAGAAGGGTTTATGAAACTTTTAAAATGCCTTTGGAAAGATTTGGATACGTTGTTTGACACTGTGGTTACAGCTGACTTGTAGACTGAGTGAAAAAGAAGTGTTGATTGGCCTGAACGTAAACCTCAGAGAGATCCAGTAACAGGTGCGCCTTTCTGAAGAGGTAATGACAAAATATTATAAGGTAATTGAAGTTCTGAAGAACAAAGTGTCCCCAAAAGATATTAAATAGCAGAAAATTGACAGAACAGCACAGGAAAGAGTATATTTATGCTTATTATAGGTGATTGCTGAAAGCTTTCAAACAGTATAGTGGTACAGAAAATATGGAACTGAAAGATATGAGTCATTTTGAATTTATGTTTGTGCAAGGATTGAAGACAGACATTAGTGCAATGATTCAGCAGCATTTGTTTTGTTGACAGAACAAACCCATTGATGAGACCCTGTAGTATACAAGGTAGTACAGGGATAAAATTGAATTGAAGCAGAAAAAGTTGAGGGAGAAGTTGATGGTGATGCAATTGAAGGCTGCACATAGAGGAAGTCAGAGCATACTTGCATACATATCTATAAGGCTGAAGAAGTTTCTTCCTCTTTTTACAATACTTTCAGAGTCTCTGAAGCGATGACCAAACTCAAAAACAATCAACTTAACTAAAGGGCTGCTTTGTGTTTTGGTGTAATCTCTTAACAATAATAGTTTTGATAAACTTGCTCTATTTCCAATCTCCTAATTCTCAGGAGAGCACTTGTTACAGGAAGTACTTCTTTCCTTAATGTATGTTAAGCAGTATCTTGGATTCCCACCCAAACACTAAATCACAACAGTTCTTATTGTCATAAATTATTTAAAAGACAGAGCTCTGTTTTGTTTCATTTAAGTGATTGATCTTTCTTTACCTTGAAATGAAGTTACTTGCTTGAAAATTTCAGAAGAACCCAAACTGTTTATTTTCACCTTTCTTATTTTCTCTCTTTTACAGGAAATACGGGATAGTCGGGAGAAGATGGAAGAGGAGAGATGGGACTCCGAACGTAGCCGACTGGACTGTGAGGATCGCCGGAACTCGACTGGAGGCTATCCAGAGGATGAGAAATGCTGGAACTTTACTGGAAGTTGGTTAGAGAATGAGGAACACTGCAACTAGACTGGAGGCAGGCTGTAGAACAAGGAACTTGACTTGCACTGGAACTTGACTAAAGGCAGGCTGGAGAACAAAGAACTTGACCTGACTGAAAACAGGTGGGCAGGGCAATAGGAATGAAGCCAAGCAAGGCCTCAGACTCACAAACATCCTTAAATAATGAAATGTGCGCCTGTGCCCTTTGGCAGTTGATTTCTTGTTAAGGAAACGAGAAATTATCCTCCTGGCTGTGGCAGATGTTCAATACAGATTGCATTGTGAAGTGCACATGTTTTGGCACTTACAGTTGGAGTAGGTGGATAGGCAGTTGGTTGCTGTTAAGTAAATGAAGCATTCTCTCAATGGAGTACTCACATTATCGCACAGGAATATAATGACCATTCATCAAGAGAAAGAAAACAGTCAGGAAACCAATCCATAACAGAAAGACAAGCAACGTCAGTAGTATCCACAGATAATTCCATGGATAAACCAAATAGTTATTTCTGAGCCATATATACAGCTCACGTGCCTTTGAAACAGTTTCAGTTACAGGTACAGATGAAGTTGAAGAAAAGTCATCAATGTTGATGAAGTAACCAGAAGCAGTCTCTGCCAACGCAGGAGCTAGTCCATTAGTGGTGGGTGAATCTACTATGCATGGAGGTTGATAGTAGACAGTGTCCTCAATTTGTGTAGCATTGAAGTAAGTATCATCCACAATGATGGACAGTTCTTGTCGGTAAAGTGGTAACAGGAATCAGCAGAAGCTCATTTTCCGTCCTCCTTGTGCTCGAGGAAGCATTTGTGGCACCGTTGTACATGCTGGTATGTATAGAAGATTTGATGTTTCTTCTTTTAAGAGGTATATCTTTTTGGGTAGTGAGAGGGGACAGGGGACTACCCAAGGTACCTCTGGGTCTACTGTGCAGGATCAGCCACATGATGCAACTTTTTGTTGTCGATGGAGATAAATCTGTTTGTTTTGGAACCTGGCAGTGGTGATAAAATGACAGTTCTGGTGCCTTGTATTCCTGGGATTGGAAATGGTGCTATGTAGGATGGGCCAAATTCCTTCTTCACAGCAATCTTCGCAAAAACCATATCCCCAAATTTAGGAATCTAGCCTGTAGAAGTTGTTTGCAAATCCCTTATTCCTATGGGTGCAGCATTGGCGGATGAATCATCACAAAATTGTTGAAGCTCCTGTAAGACAGTGAGACGTTCATTTATGTCAAAAGGTGTGTCTGATCGGAGACATACATAGACACCCCAAAGAGGACCTCTTAAGGAGTAAGTCCTTCCAAGGATTCTCTTGGCTGATTATTCAGTGCTCTCTGAACCCCATATAGGTGATGAACCCAACTACGGCCTGAATCTAATACGCTGTTAAGGGGTGGTCTAGTTCACAATTCCTCCTCTGCCTGACAGAATTTCCCTCAGGATGATGTGGGGAGGAGTAATGGAGTTCAGCACTCATTGTCCTCATGGTGTCCCTGAATGCCCTAGAAGCAGAAGCAGGACCCTGGTTCAAGTGGAATGCTGCAACTGCATATCTACTGATAAAGACCAGCATGTGTTTTATAACAGTTTGAGCGTCAGCTGACCGCTGAAGCCATACCCACAGGAATCTAGGACAAGAATCAAAAGTGACTAAAATGCAATTATATGCATGATCAGGTTGTAAGGGAACACAATGGTCCAGGTACACACATTGTGGTGGCATGTTGGACACCAAGAGGGATGTCTGCGGTGGGCGTTTGATGTTTGAGCCCTTCATTTGCTGGCAAATGTCACAGCAAAGGGCATATTGCTTGGTCTGCTTGTATAGACCAGGCCACCAGAAGTGTTTCTGTAATAGTGATATTGTGGCACAAAAACACCAGCATAAGCAGTATAACACCCTCATGCACTGCTTTGATGACATCTAATCTCTGGTTAGGGACCACTTGATCTCCAACCCAAGGAATTGTAGCAAAAGCAACATTCTGTGCTCTGATAAGGTAGGAATATTTAGAATGGTATGCTTTTGGAAGAGGCTTGCCCTCAGCCGAAGCTCTCAGATCAGCCTGAATTTCATTATCCAATCTCGTGGGAGAACGAGTCACTGCAGCAAAAGAAGCAGTACCTACTACAGATTTGGCCGCTTCTTCATCCAAGGTGTTTCTAATAATGTGTATTCCTTCTACATTGGTAGCCCAATGTATGTACTACATGTGCATCGGGTAGCTTATCCTTAAGATCAGCCACCCTTCCCCACAGAGTTCTGTGTTTTATGGTATTTCCTTTTGAGTCTCTGAACCTGTTCAAGAGCTGGAACTGGACACAATAGTATGAATCACACACAATCAATGTGAGGTGTCCTGGATCCGTATGTTCCAGTGGCTAGATAACAGTTTTAAGCTCAAGGTCTGCGTGTAGGTATGTTGACAGTAGAATACACCATCCTTCATCACTCCAGTCATGGCTGCTCAAGCGACTGAGTATCAGTATTTTGTACCTAAAGCTGGTTGAGCGGAACCATCAGTGTAGATGACAATTTGTCAAGTGGCAAGATATTAAGAGGTGTGGGGTACTCCTGTTCGTATTGGAAAAAATTATTGTGTTTGAAGTTTTTGGTCAAATGTGTAATCAACATCAGTGGAAATCAGGGACGGTGCCCATTGAACCCAACGTGGATGTGATGCTTTAGTGGTGGGAATGCTTGCTTTGGTGACAGCCTCTAAAGCTGACACCGGGGTAACAACAATACTGTGTTTTCCTTGTGCAAGTGGTCTCTTCTTGATGACAGCCATCTGTACAGCAGTCCGAATGATTTCTGTGGGTGCAAAGCATTGCTCCACATTTGAATATAAATGTGATTTATATGCTGTGGGCACCATGTTGCCCTCATAAAAGGTGACATAAGTGAACCTGATGGAAACAGCAATTAGTCTGATCACCAAATTTGTTTTGTTGTTAGTTGTATGTAAGTGTTCTGCTTCTAGCATGTCTTGCTGCAATCCTCTAAGGATGCATATGTGTTCAACTGCCCAGTGTCTGCTTTAGAAATATGGGCGAATTAAATCATAGAGTGGTTTGATGCATTGTACATTATCTGGAATGTAAGTTCTGCCAAGGTTAAAAAAACAAGTAAACACTGTAGTTTCTTGATAGTGTTTGGTAGTTGCAATTGAGCAAATATTTCTAACAAGTGCAGGGCCAGACTTGTAGCCTCATTTGATAGCTCGTATCCCAGGAACACTACACTGAAGAAGGCTATTTTAGTTTTCTTAAAAATTGAATTTGTAGCTAAGGGCTATGCATCCTTGAACGATCCAATTAATCCTGGCAAGATGAATGTTGGGGTTGTCATCTGTGAGATAGATGTCATCCACATAGGACAATGCCTCTGGAATCAATATCGTACAATATTGATGTTACACAGGCAGAAAACAACCCTGGGCTGTTCCTATGACCCTTGGGCAAATGGAAAAAAAAAATTGGGAACCAAAGGTGAATGCACTCAGGTCCTGACTTTCATGCGCTAGGTTTTGGTAGAAAAAACAGTTGGAAATATCCAAGGTTGTTTTGTATTTTTTACGTACTATGGTCTAAGTTTAGACCTAAAGTCAAACTTTACTTGTAGTAAAGTTAGACTTTCGGTCTAACTTTACACTTTTGGTTTAAGTTTAGACTAAAAGTGTAAACTTAGACCAAAAGCTTAACTTGATTCATAGTAAAGTTAGATTTTTGGTCTAACTTTACTCTTTTGGTCTACACTTTGACTTTTGGTCCAAGTTTACCTTTGTGAATCAGGCCCCACATTGTTAATTAGTGTGGTGGTGTGTGCATTTTGGATTGCATATGTGTGTGTCTACTTGTTTAAGTGTCTGTAATCTTTACAATTCTATATGAATGGTCTGATTCTGCAACAGGGAATAGCAGGTTATTCATTGCAGAGACACAGGGTTCTATTACTCTCTGGTACCCGAGCTGGGTGAGGATCTCTCTTACAGGAGCATTAGCCTTGTGTTGAACAAGATATTGGGCTGAGGTAGGGGTGCATGGTAGGGGAAACACTAGCCCAACCTACGTGGTTGCAGTACAGCACAGGTGCCTGTGCCAAAGCTCAGTTGACAGCTTAAGCTTCTTTTACTGCTTCCAGAACAAGATCTGAGAAAGAAGGTAAAATTACATCTTCCCTATGCAGGAGCTTACAGATGTGTTCAGGTGGCCCGCCTCTTTCTGCCAATAGGATATCACAATTCATTTATTTCCAACAAATTACACTAATGTTGCATTCTATATCTCCCTCAATCTGGATATTTAATTCATAAACCCTGTGGGGTGGGAGAATGTGCCCATCCACAGTCTCCACTGCAGAACGTCGTTAGTTGCTGTCGCATTTTTCAGACTCTGGCAACGGATCGTGACTTCTGCCGTGCTATCCAGCAGGGTCACTGCCCACGTCTTGTTTCTCAGCAATGTTCTCAAGTTTGCTGGTAAGTTTAATTGAAATTGCTGCCACCTTTTTCTTTTAAACAGTGACTTTTGTTGTGGGGATTTGTCTTCTTTCTTGTCTGAAGACCACTGTAAGTCATTCTTCTGTTTCACGTTTTCAGGACGTTGCTCTGACTGACCCACTCACTCACTACATATATCCAGTGTGTCCCTAAAGGAATGAGAGGGACATGAATCATTATATCTGTCAGAAGCTTTTAAAGTTTCTCTATTTCTGAAATTAGATCTCCTTTCAGAGCTCTCCAGATGTGGAGAGTCTGCTCTCTGACTTCATCTGTCTTTATTTTTATTTTTTTATCCCAGTATTTGTTAAAACCCTCTTCTGCTTGGTTAGTACCTTCCTCAGGGGTAGTACTCTGAATCTCAGGCTTCTTCAGCTTGATTACCAAATTATCCCATCCTGTACTAGTATAGGTGTCGGAAATCATTTCTTCTATTTGACGCTTCTGTGGAATCTCCTGGAGCCACTTGCATATAGCCAACATTACTGGATCTCCTTTAATATTACTGAGTATAATTGAGGAGACTGTGTTCGAAGTTACACATCAGTTTCATCCCCATATCTAGGGCTGGAGTAACCCCTTGCTCATTTTTAATTTGTTTTATCACTTCCGGTAAGTTGTGAAGTGTTGAGTACCATGCGTGGTAGTGTAAATTGAAGCAAAAACTGTGCCCCACATTGTTCATCCACTGAGGGAACTGTGCCAAATGGCAAGCACACTATGAGAATTCTATGTTTATCTTGAGGCACTGTATGGGGAAACACTGCTTCCAGCTGGTTAGTTTTTTGTGGTATCCAGACCAGAATCTTCTCACATTCTGTGGGTACTTTGTCCATGATAGAATGTACTGTTTGTGCGTTAATCCCTGTAACAGCCAATTAGTGACCAGCTGGTGCAGCCTGTGCTGGGGCAGTGTTCAAGGCCTGCATAGAGAATTGTACTAATCACCTATAAAGTTGTACTAGCTCACTTTAAAGTTTGTATACGTGTGCTATTTGGATAGCCTGTATGCCAGGATGTGGGGTGTAGGTGGCAAACATGGGCCATGTTGGTATGTCTTTACTTAAAGGACCTAATCTCATGAGTTGTATTACATGTGGTAGGGCACCACTGAACCAATATTGATGCTCTTGATAGGAAAGCAGTATGTCTAAATACTGGTAAGCCTGGTACCACTGCAGTACATTTGCTACTTTACAAGTATGAAATGTATGTGTTCTGTCATCTTCCTCTGGAAAGGTGACCCAGGAATGGGATGGTTCTCTTTGGTAAGCATCATGAGCTTCCACAATAGATGTGATAGAGGCCCACCTAGCCAAATCATTACTGATTCTGTTCCTCATGGAAACAGTCTATCCTGAACCTGGGTAATCTGACCCCTCCTCCATGCCCACTTCGGCGCAAACAGAGTATAAATATGCCCCTTAGTGTTTTTTACACTAACAATTAACTATAGTTTGAGTGTGCTCACCTTAAGTTAGCCACAGTTATAATAGGCCTTGATTTGTGAGGCCCCATGTTAAATGAAATGTGTTTCTACTTGCTGTGCATATTTTTTTCTTGCTCAAGGAGCCAAGTTTCAACCACGTACATTAAGGAAATGGTGTGTATTATGAGATGTGGTTGAGCAACCTCACCTTGAAACACACTCACCACTCCAGTTTGGGCTCAGTCAGACTTATTTGTAAAACCTTGGTTCTACACTGGGTAAGTGTGGCTTAGGGCAGTCAGGCATTATCAAAGGAATAAAAACAAAGCATTTAGAAATACCAAGACAACAGAATAAGAAATAAAAACAACAGTAAGAATTCCAACACCAATTTATAAAAATTATTGATATTTTTATGAATGTATGGACACAAAAATGAACAAAATCCACCAGAGGGTTCTGTCTGTAAAACTACTTGAAGAAACTGTAAATCACAGTTGTTTACTCAACCACAAACAAGTATTGGTAAATGCCACAAAAACGGGACTTAGAAATGTTTTAGAACATTTTCCAAACTTGACAAAGTTGAATGCAGTCACTTCCAGCTACTTTGGGGATACTAGCTCCGACAGGGAGCAAATCAGGGGAGCTATCAAAGTCTCAACGCAGAGCAACCTAGCATTAAAAGCCGACTCCAGTCCTGGTCCACTGTTATTGGTAATTTGCCTTTGACTCTAATGGAGTGATCCTGATGCAAGGGATGCAGGAGGATGAAGATGCTCATTTATATTGCAGTTTTCATTCTGGTGATGGGGGCCTTCCTCACAAACATGGTGGTGCCACTTTAGAGCAGAGGTCGATGTCCCTCAAAGTCCATATGGACTTCACCCAAAAACCAGTTGCCAGAGTTCTACTGGTCTCCACTGATGTCAAAGTCAGTGGTTTCCTCTACTTTCAATAACTTTCCTTCTGGGTTACCAAACTGCACTCCAACAACTCTCCCGGAGCCAGCAAAGTCTTATGCAACTTTTGAGCATCAGAACTCAGTCTTCCAGACTGTACTTCAGCAGCGAGTGATTATCTGGTGATCTTTACTACATACTCGCCAAGGCAAGCTTCTTCAGCTTTTGTGGCTCTGGTGCTAGAACAGGATGTTACCTAACTGACTCTTGAAGTCTCTCCTTCTGTCTGGGACTTGGGGATAACTAATTTCTCAGGCTGGGCACTACAGGCACAGTCCTTTCTTTGTTAAACCAAGGATCAGTAGGTGCAGGGCAGTCCTTCTTCAGTCGTCTTCTCCAGTAAAGGTTTGGCCCTTTACTAGGAGGAGATAGAACCTCCTCCCAGAGCAATCCCTTTCTGCCCCTTTCTAGGGGTCATTCACACCTATGCCCAGAAGGCTGTTTTGAAAGACAGTTCTTGTTTGCAATCATAAAGTGGCACTAAAAACCTTGGCCAACAAAGTGACAACTTACTAAAGTTGCACTTTGCCCATTAGTGACACTAAATTTAATGTGCTGATCCTTTTGATACACGGAAGTATCAACCATAGTTATCCCACTTATAATTTAGCATTGCTGAATTGTCAGCATGCAACCCTGTCCTCGCCAATGGGGCTACTAGCCTTTCAACAGTAAAAATGACAATGTGAAGTTTTTACTGTTAGGATCTTTAGTACATGAACTAATTGGGCAACCTATAAATATAATGCACCCTACCCTTAGGGCTCAGTAGGCCTGCTTTAGGGGTGACTTCCAAACATTAAAAAATAAGACTTGATCTTTCTCATGGTGTGAAATGGCATAGTTGGGTTAGCAGTTTAAAATCTGCTTTGCACACTCGTGGTAACACAGCTAGTGCTGCAGTCCATCAGAGACACTTTAACTTACTGGCCCTAGGTCCCCTTGCTACCATATAGTAGGATAAGTTAAGCGATGCTGATTGGGGATAAGTCAACCAAACATAAACTTTTAAGAGTCAGAGCAAATGCCCTGAGTCCTGATTAGGAGGGCTCAGGGCACTGCAGGGTTGTTACACTAGTAGCTATTAGTCAAAATGAGAGCAACAAGTGTGAAGTGAACCTCCAAACAGCCTTTTTACCTACACAAACTCATTAAATTGCATTGTTACTATTAAGATGTGTGTGAAGGCCATCTAAAGTATATTTGTAATGAACTGGACAGTAATTGTCAGCACCTGTGCATGAGAGTGTCTGGTGGAGAAGAATACTCCTTTGTGTAATATCCATGAAGGCCACTGGGATGGAATATCTTGCACTGTGTGACTCACGATATTAGTTAATCTCTCAAGCAATCTTGCATTGTATGACTCATTGCAGAATTAATATTTCAAACAAGCATATTTATTCTATTCTTGATCAGAACCTTTGTTTGGCTAATTTGAGATACTATATATTTGCTGACACCTGCTGCTTGTGTATTTTCCTGACATTACCTGCAACTTTACTTTAGAATTAGGGGTTTCATGTTAGGGGAACTGAGTTCTTAATGATTTGCCTTTTTTGCCCTTAAATAGTTTTACTTTGCCCTTGCTGTTTTGCCCGTTTAGATTATGGCCCTCATTACAACATTGGCGGTAAATGCCGCTTAGCGCCGTGCAGAAGACCGCCAACACACAGCCGGGGCCGCGGAATTCCGTCACAGCTATTATGACCAACAGCTCGGAATCTGCCAAAATCTAGACACCCACACAAGTCCGCCACACCAAAGGTCAGTGATAAACTGGCGATAACAAAACCTCCATCGCCACAACAACAGGAATACACCCACACTATTACGACCCATGAATCCACGTGGTGGTCTTTCAACCACAGTATTGCATTGGTGGTACACACCGCTGCACTCAAAATACACACACATTTACAAAACACAACCACATTGGACAGTTCCAAATACACACACCTGATAAACATACACACACCACTCCC
Organism: Pleurodeles waltl; assembly: GCF_031143425.1. Classification (NCBI taxonomy): domain Eukaryota; kingdom Metazoa; phylum Chordata; class Amphibia; order Caudata; family Salamandridae; genus Pleurodeles; species Pleurodeles waltl. The sequence continues at coordinate 465,686,527 of NC_090442.1, forward strand.
ACACACCCAATACAATATAAAACACCCGCCCACATCACCCACAAACCCTTACTACCAAAAATTTAGATGAAGGCCAGAGAGACAGCACAGCACAGACAACACCAGCATACAGAGGCACACAACACCATCACACACACATCCACACACAAAACAACACACACCACTAAACATCACCCCACACATCACAACACACACCACCTCACACATCACCCACCCCACCCCATGGCACCACAAAGACACCCCAGGTTTTCTGAGGAGGAGCTCAGGGTCATGGTGGAGGAAATCATCCGGGTAGAGCCACAGCTATTCGGATCACAGGTGCAGCACACCACCATAGCTAGGAAGATGGAGCTATGGCGCAGAATCGTGGACAGGGTCAATGCAGTGGGACAGCACCCAAGAACAGGGGATGACATCAGGAAGAGGTGGAACGACCTACGGGGGAAGGTGCGTTCCGTGGTCTCAAGACACCACATCGTGGTTCAGAGGACTGGTGGCAGAACCCCACCTCCTCCCACACAACCAACAACATGGGAAGAGCAGGTCTTGGCTATACTGCATCCTGAGGGCCTGGCAGGAGTAGCAGGAGGAATGGACTCTGGTAAGTCAGATCTTAACTATTACATCCCCCACCCTACCTGCATGCTATCACATACCCCACCCTCACCCCCATCACTCCAACTACTCACATATGTCCCACTATCACAAACCACACATCCTAACACCAAGCCCTGCATGCAACAACAAAGCATGGACACCCATCACCAATGCATGGCCACTACACATACCCACACAGACCCCTAAACAATTAGCACAAAAGGTCCTACACAGGAATGCAAGCACTGGGGTACAGGGTCACCCACCTATTGCACACCACGGCACACACAGATGCAATAATCATGCCTTTACACCCCTGCAGGACCCCTACCCAATGTCACCAGACAGGAGGTTCCAGACATGTCCACTCCACCCACAGAAGAGGCCCACAGTGATGACAACAGCTCTGTCCAACTGGATCTAGATGACCAGCCCGGCCCATCTGGGACCTCGGGACAGTCGGTTCCCCTCACACTGGCACAAGCCACAACAGAGCCTCCCCCTCTGGAAACCACAGCACAGCACCCACCCAGCAGGCCCATACCTCTGTCCCCAGGACATGTCAAGCAGCAGTGTGTCCACCACTACAGGGAACCCAGGCTAACCCACCACCCCAACAACAGCAGGGACCTGGGGGCAGTCGTAGTGGGCACACGGTTCAGGGGACAGAGGCCCAGGAACACAGGGGAACTGGGAGGGCTGCTGTGCAACAGGGGGTGGACAGGCCCAGGGAACCCACTCTTCACGAGGCCCTCTCCAACATCATGGGAGCTACCATCATTCCCAGGAGACGATGGCAACGGTAATGGCCAAGTTTCAGGAGACCCAGCAGCTGCAGGAGGAAAAGTATTTGGGGTTCAGGGAGGAACTCAAATCCATCAATACCACCCTGGGCACCATTGTAGGGGTGCTGAAGGAACTCGTGAACACCAGGAGGGACACTGTGGCACAACAAGGGGCCCCTGACACTAGCCTGGACGATGAACTGCCCACCACCTCCGCCGGCGCTAGTAGACAGGAGGCACCACCACAGGACCACAACACCAGCACCCCACCCCCTGCAGATGGAGCGGTCCCTGAGATCCAGGACAAAGACAGAGAACAATGGCAAGACCCCCACCAAGAAATTAGACCACCCTTATTGTCATCCTTCTGTCCCACTTTGTGACCCTGTCCATCCTTAAACTGCCCCAGCTCCACTTCCTATGCCCCTTTGGACAATGCACCTGTGAGATTAATAGACTGGACTCTGCCATGGACATTCCTCCACCATCACCCCTGATCATTTTACAACCCCCTCCAATATTTAGCACTTAAATAAACACTAAACAATAAACACCCTTAAAACACAAAACTATCTGGCGTCAGTCTGTGCTTTCACAAATGTGTATTTGCAATAACTGAGGGAAATAGCAATGTCCATTATATTGTCAACATACCTTTGTCACACAGCTCTAGTCCATGAGGTCACATAGCAGAGGTCACACAGTGGGACCCACATCTGTGAAATCGAAAGGGAAAGTGACAAATCAGCGTCTATACACTGGGTGAAAGTGACAGACAGATTAGAGGTAGAACAATTGTATCAGATGTAGGAGGCAGTGATGTCTTCTTATCTGTGTCTCACTGGAAGTATTGATGGATCACAGTGTTTCTGTTGTCAATGTCCTCTTCTTCTGCCTCCTCTTCTTCACTGTCGACAGGCTCCACAGCTGCCATAGCACCTCCCCCTGGACCATCCTCCTGTAGAAAAGGCACCTGTCGTCGCAAAGCCAAGTTGTGCAGCATACAGCATGCCACGATGATCTGGCACACCTTCTTTGGTGAGTAGTAGAGGGAATCACCTGTCATATGGAGGCACCTGAACCTGGCCTTCAGGAGGATGAAGGTCCTCTCTATAACCCTCCTAGTTAGCCCATGTGCCTCAATGTAGCGTTCCTCTGCCCTTGTCCTGGGATTCCTCACTGGGGTCAGTAGCCATGAAAGGTTAGGGTACCCAGAGTCACCTGCAAATGTCGAGGGGCAACTGTTAGACACACACTAACCCTTAGGGACAACCCCAGACAACTATTCACATGGTATAGGGTCCTTGTCCTCACCTAATAGCCACACACGGTGCCTCTGGAGTTGGCCCATCACATAAGGGATGCTGACATTCCTTAGAATGTAAGTGTCATGCGCTGAGCCAGGAAACTTGGCGTTCACATGGGAGATGTACTGGTCGGCCAAACACACCATCTGCACATTCATGGAATGGTAACTCGTCCCATCAATGGCACCTATGATGTTGGGGATATGTCCCAGGGCATATAAGTCACCTTTCACTGTAGGTAAATCCTCCACCCGAGGGAAAACGATGTAGCTGTGCATGTGTTTTAGCAGGGCAGACAGCACTCTGGACAACACGTTGGAGAACATAGGCTGGGACATCCCTGATGCTATGGCCACTGTAGTTTGAAAAGACCCACTTGCCAGGAAATGGAGTACTGACAGGACCTGCACTAGAGGGGGGATCCCTGCGGGATGGGGGATTGCTGACATCAGGTCTGGCTCCAACTGGGCACACAGTTCATGGATTGTTGCACGATAAAGTCTGTAGGTGACAATTACATATCGCTCTTCCATTGTTGACAGGTTCACCAGTGGTCTGTGCACCAGAGGATGCTGCCATCTCCACACCTTCCCCAGCGGACGTGCCCTATGGACGAGAACAGCGAACAGAGAGTCACCCAACACTGGGGTATTAAATTGAATATTTATTGCACACATTTGTCGATCCGCTATGTGCTTGTCGTAGTGTGTATGCAAGGCCTAGATATGTGTGACCCATTTACAATTAATGCCATGTGGCCCCCTGAAATGGCGGCTGCTTGACCTGTAAGGTGGGACAAGGGGATATGAGGTAACATCGCTGGCGTTGTACACCGTCGCGGTTGGCAATCCTGCATTGGTTAACATTGGACCCTATGGGTCTCAGGAGCCAATGAAGATGTACGCCAGCGGTGACGGTATGCACCGCCGTGGACGTGAGCGCCATTTTCTCACTGTTCACTCACTTGATACCTGATCTTCGACAGGAAAGGACCTACACTGGAAGTGCTGCTGTGACCTCAGTCTGAAAGCGACAATGTCTCAAGTGTCTGGGGAAAGGGCCCCTGCCTTCACATCGGAGGAGTTGGACAAACTAGTGGATGGGGTCCTCCCCCAGTACACGCTACTCTCCGGTCCTCCAGACAAACAGGTGAGTACACTGTGAGCATGCTGTATGGGCAATGCCTGTTTGGAGTGGTGGGGATGGGAGATTGGGGGGGGGGAATGAGGCGTGCATGAAACGGCGGTGAGTGGATGTGCGTCATGGCAAGGGTAGGAATGTGGGCCAATGACTGTGAAGGTCCGGACGGTTATATCTTCTCCTTTTCCCCTGTACTATTCCTGTAAGTCAGCGCCCACCAGAAGAAGGATATTTGGCGTGCCATCGCTAAGGAGGTCCAGACCCTGGGGGTCCACCACAGATGGAGCACTCACTGTTGGAAAAGAAGGGAGGACATTCGCTGCTGGAGCAAGAAGATGGCGTAGGCCGAGCTGGAGATGGCCTCCCAACGTGAGAGGGGTGCCCATCGCACCATGACCCCACTGATGTTCTGGATCCTGGCGGTGGCATATCCGGAGTTGGATGGGCCCTTGAGGGCATCACAGCAACTACAAGGGGGTGAGTACAGTCACATTCATCTGATTCAGCGAGCATTGGAGGTGCCTGGGTGGGGGAGGTGGGCTGTCGGTACCCTTAGGCCAGGGCGAGTTTTGTAGGCAAGGTCCCTTCATAAGACAGGCCATGTGGCACCCCACCCCACCAGTGTTAAGAGCCATCTACCCCTAGTCTGGCTCCTGTGACTTCCATGTGTGCAGCAATCGGGAATAGGCCTTGTGCCCCATGGCCCTGTGATTAATTAGGGAACTCTAAGTACATGGCGTAGTGCAGAGGGCTGCTGTGTCTGTAGTGTCCACCAACGGTAGCGGTTTTGCATGCACTGAACATGTCTTTCTACTTTCTGACCCCCCTTTTTGAGGTCTCCCTGTTCTTGTGTGCATTAGCATCATCACACGGAGAAGCAGTGCCACCGGAGCAGGAGGGAGCTGCATCCCACATGGCCCTGGAGGGTGAGACTACGGACTCCGAATTCACCAGTGGGACGGAGGGCGAGGGGAGCTCCATGGCGGGGACAGAAGCTGAGACCAGCGACACCAACTCCTCCTCTGATGGGAGCTCCCGTGCGGTGGCGTGACCCTCTGTGCCCACTGCATCTACAGGTACAGAGCCACCCCCTCCTACCAGCACCGCCATCCCAGCAGCCCTTCAGCGTGTGCCCCATGGCCGCTCACCCAGGAGGGTGGGCATCTCCTTCGCCCCAGGGACCTCAGCCCCTGCCCCTGTCAGACCTGCTGCCCTCAGTGAGGAGGCCATTGACCTCTTCAGATCCCTCACTGTTGGGCAGTCTACCATTCTGAATGCCATCCAGGGTGTAGAGAGGCAGTTGCAACAGACAAATGCATACCTGAAGGGCATTCATTCTGGTCAGGCAGCCCAACAGTGAGCTTTTCAGACTCTGGCCTCAGCACTGATGGCAGCCATTGTCCCTGTGTCCAGCCTCTCCCTCCAACTTCCTCCACCCAGCCCCAATTCCCAGTACCTCAGCCTATCCCAAGCACACCATCAGACCAGCATGCACACACCTCAACACACAAGGGTAGCTCTGGCAAACATAAGCACCACACATCCCACAGGCACTCACACAAGCATCATACCCTTGCACACATACCAACATCCACTGCCTCCACTGTGTCCCCCTCCTCCTCGTCTCCCTCCTCCCTCCCTGGCACATCTCCACTCACACCTGCATGCACTACATCTTCAGCCACTACGTCCATCACCAGCACGCCCATCATCACACACTGCTCACGTGCAATCACCACCCCCACTACCATCCACACATCCCCTGTGTCCTCTACGAGTATGTCTGTGAGCCCACCTCCCAAACTACACAAACGCAGTCACACACCCACCCAACAGCCATCCACCTCACAACAGCCTCCAGCCCATGCACCTTCACCCAAAGTCAGCAAACAAACACCTCCTACAACCACTACCTCTTCCTCCACTCCCAAACCCCCTCCATCCACCCATCCCAGTGTGTCTAAAAAACTTTTCCTGTCAAACCTTGACCTCTTCCCTTCACCTCCCCCACCCCTTCCGTCCCCTAGGGCCCGCCTTTCCAGGTCCCAACCCAGCACCTGAGCCACCACATCACCGGGAACAGTGGTGCCAGCAGTAACCGGCTTCTGGAGGGCGCCAAGCAGCAGGGCAGCCTGTGTGCCAAGGAGCCAGGCCAAGGACAGTCCCCCACCTCAGAAACATAAGAAGTTGGCCACAGCCCGGAGGGAGAAGTGCAAAACACCTGCCACCAAGGGCTCTCCCAAGACTACAGTTGGGAGTGGCAAGACAGCTGCTCCACCATCCAAGGTGGGGAAAGGGCAGAGAAAGAAAGGGAAGTCGCCGCCAACCTGCACGGTGGACAAGACCGCCACCGGCACCACCACATGCACCGCTGCCACCAGCACCGCTTCCCAGGACACCTGCCGCCACCAGCACTGCTTCCAAGGACATCGCCGCCACCAGCACCGCTGCCCATGACACTGCCGCCACCTGCACCGCTTCCCAGGACACCGCCGCCACCAGCACCGCTTCCCAGGACACCGCTGCCCAGGACACTGCCACCAGCAGCACGCTCACTGAGCCACCCACCAGCACCGCTGGCCAATGAGCGCCGCAAGCACTGCAGCTACTGAGGCCGCCGCAAACACCGCCAGCGGCCATGCCACATCATGTGCCAGTGGCACCACCGCAGACATGGCTGCCAACCCCAGTGGTCAGTCTTACGAAGCTGGTGGTCAGTTCCAGGGGCTGGACAGCTTCCATGTAGGCCCACCGTCAGTGGAGTATCACATCCACTACCTCTGTCCTTGGCAGGATGAAGCACTCTGGGCACAAAGCCCCCTCCAGAACCAGTGGAGAAAGGCATCCACTACCTCTGTCCTTGGCAGGATGAAGCACTCTGGGCACAAAGCTCCCTCCAGAACCAGTGGAGAACTGTTATCCACTTGAGAAACTGTGGCTTTGCACTCCCCAGGATACAGCAGTGGGCAAACCACCCACTGGAGAGACTTGTGAGACTGTGGCTTTGCACTCCCCAGGATAAAGCAGTTGGAAAACCACCCACTGGAGAGACTTGAGAGACAGTGGCTTTGTACTCCCCAGGATAAAGCAGTGGGCAAACCACCCACTGGAGAGACTTGTGAGACAGTGGCTTTGCACTCCCCAGGATAAAGCAGTGGGCAATCCACCCACTGGAGTGACTTGTGAGACTGTGGCTTTGCACTCCCCAGGATAAAGCAGTGGGCAAACCACCCACTGGAGATACTTGTGAGACTGTGGCTTTGCACTCCCCAGGATACATCAAAGGGCATGGAGCCCCCTCGTGGAACTGGCGTCGTGCACTCATCCGGCTGTGGTGCCCCCTCTTCCCTTGCCCCTGAGGTGCCTGTTTTATTTCGATCTGATGCCCCTGCAGTGTTCTCTCTGTTTTGATCGGGTATCTTGTGTGGGCCTCGCCCATGCATTTTGGACCCAGTGGTCCACGGACTATGTAGGTGCAGTACATGGACTTGAATTCTTGGTGGATATATTTGTTAATAGTGTATATATATTTTTGAGTAATGGATTTGTATTGATTACATTCATTCAACTCATTTCCTTTTGTCCTTGCGTTCTTCCAGGGAGTTTGGGGGTGTAAATGTAATGTATCAACATGTATTTGTGTGTGTGTTGTAGTGAATGAGGGTGGGGGTGGGGGTGTTGCGTCTTATGTGTGTGTGTGTCACTCTCTTTTCCCTCTCCCCTCCCCTGTGTCGTAGGTGCAGTACTCACGGTGGTCGTCGCCGCCGGCATTCGTACTCCTGGTAGAGGAGCAGGAAGAGAATGGCAGGTAGAATTTGGAGTTCCGGCTCCATGGCGTCCTGGTTCCTCGTGGGGTGTGTAGAGGGGAGCGTTTTCCCTTCCAAGTCCTGTTTCCGCCGTGTTTTTGTTTGCGGTGAATCCGCCCCGGAAAAGGTGGTGGATTGGCCTCTCATGATACTGTGGGCGGTACATTGTCTTCCGCCTGTCTTTTGGCGGTGATCGACCGCGCTGTTTGTTTGTACCGCCTTGGCGGTCGGAGTGTTAAAGTGGCTGTCTATGTTGGCGGTTTCCGCCACGGTCGTGATTCCATTTTTTTTACCGCCGGCCTGTTGGCGGTTTTACCGCCACTTTAACACCGACTGCCAGGGTTGTAATGAGGGCCTATATTACTTTACAATATAATCAGGTAAATATTGATTTATGACTAAACTGATTGGTTGATTTTAGTTGTATCTTTATACATTTGTTAATCAAACCTTCATGGTTTGCACATCTACCATTCTTTGTAGTTACTGTAGGGCAAATTAGGCTTCACTGTCATTGATATGTTAATAAATTACTAATGACAAGCCTTGAAGAGAAAGATTCATCCTTTGAGTGCTGCTGAACGCTGAAGATTTGTTCTATATTCTGCATGATGCAAACACCGTCCTTTGCCTTCCATCACTGCCGATCATTACAATGCTAGTCCTGTCTGAGAGGGGAGAACCTTTCCAGCTGCACTCTGGAGGCGTGGGCTCATACCCACTTTCAGCGTACCTTTGTTTGTGAAGCTGGTGTGGTTTAACAAAAATTGCAAACTTGAGAGGTGCAGGGTATTGCAATTTTGTCCATCCCTGTGGATGAATTTCTTCTGTATTAAGAACAAAACCATACTGTCAGTGGTGGTGCAGTAGCAACACATAACGGAATGATGTCGAAAGAATATACGTAGCTTGGCAAACTCCATATTCATTTAGTAAAATATTGTATCTCAGTCTACATCTTATAAGAGGTTGGAAAGTGTTACTTGAAATTTCAGGCAGTCTTCACCAATCTGTAAGCAACTGGCGTGAGCTGTTTGACCTTCAATGAATGGGCGGATAGAGGCAAGCAGATGATGAATAACTTTCTTGAATCTTTTGAGTGTCCTTAACAACATTTGGATATTTCAGAAAAGCTACCCTCCTTTCATGAGGTACATTTTCCTTCTGCTATGATTAATCAGAACACAGCATGTTTATTTACACCCCTACCATGCCTCCACAAATGTGATCTATTTGAAGTGCACAGAGACCTCTAGCAACCCTATACTTTCTCAAGGCAACCATCTCAAGATTTTTGCAAGCTCGATCTGTGATTAATTTGGTGTAGTTTACCTTAGGGAAGTTTTGTCATGGATGAACTTCAACAAATACTCTTTTAGAAACCTCTGACTCTTATATGGAGCCTTGGTGACTTTCTAACAGATTTCTACCTCTCCCCTAACTCTTGAGAGAGGAAGAATAAGCCCATTCTAGAGTAGACATCACATGGTATTTGCCACCAGCCAGATCCTCATCCTAATCCAGGGTGCAGTGGGACATTATATCTACAGATTTGTCCTTGCTCTACACACTTACTTTGGAAGACCCAAGAATTTGGAGGTTCTTGCCTACTTTGTAGCTGTGGTACCCAAGGACATTACAGAGGTGGGTGATTGAGTGTGCCCCTGCCCTATGCCTCTATTCGAAAAGCAATACATTTGCCTCTGATTCCTCCGTGGTGTATATGAATGTTAGTCTGCAAAGTCCCATCTGTACATTTCCTTTGATGGCCTGTGAGACCACAATTTTACGTTAAAAACGCATCACTGAGCAAACATCTGACTTTCATCTTAAGATTTTAAGAAATTCCAGCACTGACCTGGCAAAAATATAATCTTAGTAGCATGCTTCAGCACTATCGCCAACATAGTTTTTTAACTCTTGCAAATGTATTTAACATAAGCTCTTATAGGCTGTCTCTGACCCCATAAAACAATGGACTACCTGAGCCTACAGTGGAGATCAAACAAATCCATAAAAGTTGAAAAAAAGAAAACCCATTGAGAGAAAATACTCGGCACATTTAACATTTATAAATTGACCACTGGACATCATTGTACACCTTCTGCCAACTGAAGCTTTCAGAAATGTTCTTTGATTTTTCATTACAATCCCTTGAACAATTGACCAAACCTCATGAATGAAGTCTTGCGGCTAATTCTGCTCTTGTGTTTTTGCTCCAGAAAGGGAATATGGGAGTCATTTAGACCCTTCCAGACATACTAATCAGAGAAGTCCCTGGTCTCTTGTCCCTGGCGAGGAAACTATCTTCCAAGGTCTCATTGACTGCATTTTAGAGATTGCTGTGATGAGGTTCAGAATCTGGTAGGCAGGAATGCACTTTTGTCCCTGCTGATTCCAAGAGGGCCACCACATTTGATCAGCCTCCTTGGACTTTTTTTCTTGTTCACCTGGTGACCCAGTGGAAGATGGGCTTTCAAATCTAGAAGTGGAGCTGGCCTGGCTAGGTCAGGCTAGTGGATGGTGGTAATGAGACATCTTCCAGCTTGTACCAAATATTCTAAGCTCCAGCCATTTAATTTTTCCACCTCTGTTAGAGTGCACTCCTGTTTTACTAAATTTGTTTGTGTTGGCTTTAGTGCTCTGTTCACTTTAGCACTTCTAACCAGTACTAATGTTATGTGCCCTCTCCCTAAACATCTCTTCAGCACACCCCTGGACCTCTGGACATCACAGAAGAATACTGCCCTGCTGCCAGGGGACAGCTCAACTGCTTGAGGACTGCCTTGCTGTCTGAGAAGAAAGACTGGACATGCTTATCTTCATCCCAGACTAAAGTGTGTGACTCCATGGGTTAGTTTTCTGACCTCCTGTCTGAGCTACAGGGACATATTAAGCTCAAGAGGCATTGTTGCAAATGTCCAGCTGACCTGCTGCAAGTGAACCTGTCTAACCTGCAGCTGGATGTGACTGAACTTTGCTGATCTTTACTGGAGTGAGTTCCTCACCCCTAAGAGGTGCATCTCAGGACCTGGACCCTTGACTGGCATCAGTCTGAGCTCCTCCAAAGAAGAAAAGGTGAACTCTTGAAGGTTGGGCACTTCGCAACTAGAAACAGACCCCTTTGCACCATGACTCTGCATAATGGTTGCCAATTTTGAGCTCCGTTGAAGACATGCTGTTTGAACTATGTGAGATCTGCACTTCAAGCTGCAGCAACGTAAGACCGCAGTGACCTTCAGCAACGGCGATCCACGACACCAGACCAGCTCTTCATGCTACCATAAGTGGTGCTTTTTGCTTTTAGGTGCTATATTTACTTAAGACATCAAAGCTAAATATCTCTGCTTCTACTGATTGTTTATTGTTGTTCTTTTATAATTTGTATTATTAAAATGCACCCTATTTCTCTAAAGTGGTTTGAGTTCTTATTGTGTGATTTTTTCACTTCTTTACTGTTTCTGTGGTGCATAATACTTTACACATTGCCTGTAAGTTAAGCCTGATAGCTTTGTTCCAAGCTACCAGAGGGTTAAGCAGAGGTTAATTTAGCAACTTTTGTGGTTCTCTCTGACAAGAATTGTGGTTGTGGCCTGACTGGGACTTAAACCCCCAACAGCCAATTTCCCAAATTATTGCAAAAACCTTATTAGCGGATCAGACACTAGATGTCCCAGTCATACCATCCTGAAAACTCCTGGCATATGAAGGACATGTCTTATATCTTTCTGGAGATGGGACCCTGCTTTGGAAATAAGTCTTTACCGATGACATAAGTTGTAACAGTTTATTCATGCTTCCAGACTGACATTCTATTGCAAGTGTTCACACTGAAAGGAAGTTGTAAGAGACTGGCAATTGATCTTGTCATTCCTATGTTTCTGCACCAAAGACCTTAAGGCAAACTAATTAGCAAATTATTTGGTATTGAGAATACCTTTCACAAATACAAACTAGCAATGCAAGGATAAAGCAGGTCTTTCATGGCCTTGTAGACAAGGAGTAAGGCAATGCCGTGCAAGTCATTGTATTGTCACACTTTGTGTCAAAGAGGCGTTCCATGAGTGTTGTTGTGTCTGATCCCATGCTACACCCATTGATTTTGACACATTCCCAGATTGACAAGATTTTGTAAACCTGCAAATGCGTTAAAAGCCTACACCTCGCCAGGAGAGGGGTAAGGGAGGTGCAACGAGGGGAAATATCCTAAGCTCTCCTAATTCTGCAGCACACATAGTAAGAGGAAAACACAGAAACCCTTGCTGCATCATTCAAGGGTGTCTGCCTTGGCGCATGCCAGCCAATTGTGTGCCAGTGTAGGGTGAAAGGACAGGAAAGCGTCGTATGTCATAGGTACGGCGCATTCCTGCCCTTTTCCTCTGATGCAGGGCAGTGCAGCAAGAATGCTGGTGGTGCTGCTTTGTGCAAAATCCTTGTAAATGAGACCCACAGTTCTGAGAGAATCTCTGCTCAGCCTCTGGATGCTATGGCACAAGGGTTAGGCAACCTCCAGAGAAGTGTATGTTAAGTTCAATCAGTACATTTTTAAAGTAAAGAACACAACTTAAACATGTTCCCAAGTCCATTAAAAAAATAGAGAAAAACGTAATGAGTAAAAAGACACTGATGTCCATATTTAAGAAAAACTGGCACATCAGCTATGATGCACCACTTTTCTGGTGCCCCTCTACTGGCACCTAACAATACCATGGTTGTTCTATATTTATAATACGGCACACCAGGGCAGTCGTTAGCACAATAGCATCAATATTTTTGAAGCTATTGTGGCACTTTGCTACACTAGTGTGAATATTTTTTACCTATCCTCTGAATTGAAAGTCCAACTCTTCTAGCTGGGCAAGGTCCATGGGCAAGGTCCTCGGCTGGGGCCAGTGGGGGTCCCTCAAAGTCAGATATGTCAGATATGTCATTTTCGAGCACCCAATGAAGCTTTTGGTTTCCACACCAAAATCTTACTGAGGGGCAAAGCAGATTTTTTGGTCATGAAGTGTGCTCCTTAGGTCAGGTAAATATGCCACCTCATCCTAATCAAAGGTTTTATGTTTATACTTTGTCACTTTTTGGTAGTCAAAATCGTCCAGTGGTACAAGGCTGGATGGAATTGTGGCTGGGCAGGGCTCCACAAAGCTGGATATCTTTGCTGTGAGTTCCTGCTGAACGTGTTTTCATTGCAGCAAAAAGATCTGAGTGAGTTTCCTTAGTGGACAAAAATGACTGAGTCTCACTTTTCTCTAAATGCTGGGGCCTTTCTTTCTGTCAGTTCTGCACTCCATAGCTCCCCAGGGCTGGCTTTCAATCACAAGGTCTCTCTCAAGCCATGTCTTCTGCAGAGTACAGCTCTTTGTGATTGTAAGGGCCTCTAGGGATATGAGTGCTACTGTGTTTTCATTTCTCTGAAGCAGGCAAACATGAGAACAAACAATTGACCTTTGCAGAGCAGTTATAATTCTTTGAAGCATTTTATTCTCATGTAAGTACCTTTTTTCCAACAGAGCCTGAAGTCTTCCTTCAGTAAGGTATTGCTATGTAACATACTGTATACCTGCAAAATAACTTTCAGGCCTCCAGTCACTGTGAGGCACACTTGTTAAATATGGAATGTGTCATCTCCCTCTCTCTCTCTCTTTCTCTCAGTCTTTCTCTCTCTCTCTCTCTCTCTCTATATATATATATATATATATATATATATACACACACACACACACATATATATACACACATATATGTGTGCCTGTGTGTGTATGCTTTCAAGGGATATGTTTTCCTACAAGGCAAAGGCCCTTTTGGTTGCCAGACATTACTGCACTACCTTAAACCTACAGTCTAACCCGAACACAGTGATGGTCATGGTAGCTTATTTTTTAGTCATCTACTTTGCTGGTGTAACCATACATTGCAGCCCACATATGAGATTTAACTACCATGCCTTTTATGCATTTCCTTCACCATCTAATATTGGCTTAAAGGAAAGATAAATAGACCAATTAGATAAAACCAATTTCAATAATAATATTAATGTTTGGGCCAGGGCATACACACAGTGGTACTGAATAGTAGTGTCACTGTGTACACAGTCCTAATACCAGCAAAAATAGGGACCATAAAAAGTTGAAATATTAGGGGTGACCATGCAGCAAGGGTAAATTTGCTACATAAATGCATTGTCCAATCTGTTGGTGCAGGCAGACTTCAGTCACTTCCTATAGTTAGGCAAAAAAGACTTGTTCCCTTCGCCATAACTAGGTTAAAGGATTCATGCCATCTGGTTTGCATGACTATTTGTCTGGTCATTTCCCAGAATCCATAAACCCAGTGTTTCGGGTTGGCTGCCCATTGCCAGCTTGACATGACAAGAGCATCATCCATTTGATGAATCACGCTCACATGACAGGTGTGGTAAACAGCACTATGCCTTATTTGTAGCACATCTCAGTGAGACTTTGGCATATTGTGCATAAACAAATGTTCTGCCAACCGACTTTTGCCTGACCCTGAGAAACATGAACTCACTGTAAACACATTGGAGCTGATTCTCATAAAAGATGCACTAATGCAGCATTGGGTTTCTTTTCAACAAGGCTACCCAGATGATGCTTACCACAGAATCTTCCATTTTGTATACTTCAAGTCTACTGTTAACTCTTCTCATCACCATACAATCTTTTTAATCTGTCTGATGTAGCTGGGCTTTCACAGTGGAATGCTGCCAAGGCTGCTCCTTCTTTAGTTCCTAAAGACTGGTAAGGCTATACCTGTACCACCTGATTTCTACAGTGATGCTCCTAATTAGACCCACAGGGTTTTGAGTATGCCTCTCCTGTTTTTACTTCATTGTGTGTTTGTTACAAAGCTTTGGCATTGGCTACCCAGGTTTCCTTTGGTTCATAGAAATACATCATTATTTCTTTTGGGATTCTCCTTAGCACTTATTCAGTGCAGGATTTCACCAGAATCCTCCCAAGCACTATTTGCTGCACAATTACTGTTACTATGCATCTCAATTGTGGACGAGTGCTTCTTTCATCTACACGTACTGTGCATGGTCACCACCAATCCCCACATTTTGCTAGACTTACTTGTTGGTGTCTGTACTCTGAACACTGGATGCTGCTGTCCAGTGCCCAGAGTATGTGTTTGCTCTGCGCCCCTTAAAATATACAGAATTGGTTAATCCTTGATTGGCATATTTAACTTAAAAAGACTTCCCTATTATGTAGTACTCAATGCACCCAGGGCCTGTACGTTCGATGTCACAAGTGGACTGTAGCACCTAATGTGCCACCACTAAAATGTCAATCCAAGGCATGACTTGAGGCCTAATCCTGCAGTCTTAAAACTGCAAATTCAACCTCCTAAAATCTCATTTTTGAATACGTATAAGTCATCCCCACGTTAGGTCTTAAAATCCCATAGGGCAGGGTGCACAGTATATAAAAATAAAGACATGTGTACTTAAGTTTCACATGTCCAGACAGACAAAAATCTCTTGAATCAGTTTTTCACTATTGGAAGGCTTGATGTTCCATAAAAAAGCAGTGGGTTGCGTTGTAACACCATATAATGCATAACATCAGTTTTGAAGTTCCCTGATTCCACAACTCAAAATAATAGTAACTTCAAATCCAATCTAATAGTCAAGTTAGATTTTGAAGTACTATTTTAGAAATGCCATTTTTAGAAAGTTGGCATTTAGCTACCTGAGCCAAATGTGCCTTTCTGCCAGAGCTCAGTGTCATTTTACTGTTAATTTGTTGAGATGAATATTGCTCCCAGATGACAAAGGATTTGGTTGACGGTAGGAGTGTTCCCTGTGACAGGATGGTCATCTGGGATACAGCCAGGAACCTAATTAAACTTTAAACCATGCATACTTTGGGAGATTGAGTCTTACCCTTCAGGGGTGCCCAAAAGACCATGGACCCTTGTTTGGTGTGAGAGTCTACTCTTTCCTCCTTCATAATTGCAAGAGTGGACACTTAGAGATCCTTTATAAACTTTTTGGGAAAAGAACCGGGGGCTACCACCAGATCTCCGCAGATCTCCTCAGATCCCCGCAGAATGGTATCAACCTATGTCAAAATGTTGGCAGGACTCAAATTGCTAGTTTGCCCTCAGTGAAGGATCCTGACTTCCCCAAAAAGTGTCTAAGTCTGAATGAAGAGGACTTCACCAGGACCAATGCTGAGCATAACCCCAAATTAATGACGTCTTCCTGGGACACAATTTCAGAAATGACCACTCTGAGTTTTTCTGCCTTCGATGTTGACAGCCTTCTTCCAGTCAGAGCCAATGCTTCCACCAATGTTCCGCACTACAGCCTGCTGCCTTGCATGAGGCCTTACTCAGCTGGTACTCTGACTCTGATTTCATTGACAAGAACTTTTATTCAGAAAAATAACTAAGTGAGAAGGTAAAAATTTTCACCAGGAAAAACCTGATCTCTGTATCTGACCCACACTCCATCACAGCCATCCTTATGTTTTCAATTTGACTGGTCTAGTGTGTTCTGTACTTTATGACACTTGCAGATAACCAAAGTTGGCACTTTGTGTTTTTTGATGCTAGAAACATCTAACATTTTGTAAAATCTATTTCTGGTTCCCTACATCAGATTTGTGTCTTCTTATTGTGTTGCGTTTTCTACTTTTTAACTGCTTTAGTGCTGACATATACTTTATACATTTCTTCTAAATCTGCTCTGTGCTACAGATTATAAGGGTTGAGTCTGTGTTTAAATTATTGAGGCCTAACTTTGGCCCAGTAAGGCATTGTGAAACTATGACTTGAAGAGCACTACCATCCACTTCAAGTCTAATCCACTTTTCAAGAACTAAAGATTACATTTCAACTTTCTGTGACACCTCGAGTAGCTGATCTCAAGGTATTGAACATCCTAAAGGCCCACATACTATTATTGTTTTATTTAACGCTCTAGTCCCAGGTTGATTTCTTCACAGCAAAATAGCTAACCCTCCAGGCTTCTCTTTCAACAAAATATTTTTTATGTTCAACACCTAAGGCAGATTATGTACCAATCAGTACCACCCACGAGGAGCCTCTTACTGAGGAAGAGGCATCCTTAAAACCACCTGCTAGCTGCCAGCATTCTAAGTTGTTAGCACTTTCAGTTTTTAGCAAACTATTTGGAAGTGTAACAGGGGAATGCAGAAAAGGCGTAGTCACCACCCTCCTTTGAAATGTGATACTCAGTGGCGGGAAAGGTTACCTCCTCTCCTTACATTCTTAAAACAGGGTCCCAAGTATGGACGTCAATTCACCAAAGTACCAGGGGTAGCAGAAGCAACATCACACAATTTGACCTTAATCAAATCACAAGAAGTGGCTTCAAATGACCTTTGAGTCTGATTCATCCTAGAAAGTGATGCTCCCCAACCTTAGCCCTGATGACAACACAATAATGGGCATGCTGAAGTTCCATTATAACTGCATGGTTAACGGATAATATCTGTTTTACATATCATCTGTTTGACGGTGCTGACATTATATGCCAGATAAATATTACTCATTTCTCTTTGTATTACATGAAAACTGATGAGTTCATTTGAAGAGCAAGTGCCATAAAGTACAGAACAACACTGAAAGCCTAAATTATTTATACATACTGTCATGATTTAATAGTTCTCCGTTTGTATACTGCAATTGCAAATGTATTTACAAATCATAGGGATTATAGGGAAAGAAAACGATTTTAAAAACTGGTCGCTGTGTTCACATGTATTAATTGACCATGTGCCAAATATGAACTATGTTATTGGTATACATTATTCCTTATTGCTGATAAATATGCCATGGTTTTCTTCCCTTATGCTAAATGTTACTTTCTCTATAACAGCATCAGCATTTTGTCACAGAAACTCTACTATACTAAGGATTTCCTTCAAAATGCCAGTACCAGTATTTTTACATGAGTGCCCCATGCCAAGAATTGCCTCCAGTATAACAGCACTCGCATTTTATCATTGGGTGGCTGATATGTCAAGTATTGCTTCTAGTATACTAGTGCCAGTATTTTGTCTAGGTACCAGTCATGCTGAGAATTGCCTCCATAATATTGGTGCCAGCATTTTGCTATGGCTGCCTATCTATGTCAAAAATACCTTCAGTATGCCAGGATCAATGGCAAACTTTCAAGCATAGCTCCATATTCTCACTCGCTCTACATTATTTCACACGCATCCATTCTCCTTAACTCACACTCTTACTCATTCATTGTCATTAACTTTCACTCATTTATTTTCACTCAGATTCAGTTTTGCCCTCACCCACTCATTCTCTTTAATTCACATTCAGTCTCACTCTTACTCATTCATACTTTCTCACTCACAATCAATTGCACTCATTTACTCTCACTTATTCTCACTCACTCTCTCACTCATCCATCCATACTCACTGTTACTTATTCTCACTCCCATTCTTTTTCACGCTCATTCCCTCACACCCATTTGTAGTCACACACACATGCTCACTCATTTAGACACACGGTCACACATACACATACTCTCTCTCATACAAACACACTTTAACCCACACAAAATACATTTCAAAGCAATTTATGTACTTGCCTTAACTGCTAGTTAAGGCCCTATTCTAGTTCCTGGTGCTCCATTTTATATTTCACTAATAGCCAGTAATAAACTGTTGGTGGCCACTAAGGCAGTGCCACGGGTCACACGCAGCAGACCAAAGGTCCCAGAGGCTGCCTTCAGCGATACTTAAATGATATCCATGTTCTAAAACATGGGAGACACAAACAAGCACTGCATACAGCTATTACTTCTCACCAGTGGTGTAACAAAGCCCCCGCAGTCCCTGTGCTCCAGGGGATCCGCTCAGCATAGAACACTCTGCCCGGGTGACAGGCCCCTGCCTGGGTCAAGGGGGAAGGGGCCCTCAAGGTACTTTGCAGGTCGGGCCCCCTCAGGTTTTGTTATGACTCTGCCTCTTAATGGCACATAAGCGCATACACAGAATCCTGCATCTTAACAGTGTAGTATATCTAACATCAGTGACAATCACAGCAGTACTCCTGCATTCCAATGTTGAAAGATAATTTTAAAACCGTTCGGCACTGATGTTTATTTTAATTCATATTTTACATTTTACCAGATTCAAATACAATGGGGTTCGATTTAGACTAGTGGGGAAGTTGAAAGTCTTCTGAATTTTGGAGAACGATCTAGATCGAGGAGAGAATCCACCAACATAATTTCCTCTACTTAAGGGAGAGAATAGTGAGGGAAATTCAGCTGGTGGTTTGTCATCTGAACTTAGCATTTGCTTCTATACTTGTGGTAATTTACTCTAAATCTTTTCCCGATAACAGATATTTATCTGCCCTCAGGGGAACAGAAAGTTGGGCAGTGTGATGCTGGAGATCATTGTGTTTATGAACACACCCTACAAGTAACCACTTTGCATTGCTTTGAAAAATGAAAAAGCACACGTCTTGACTCATGACACAGGTAAAGTCTACTTGGTGCATTATCTTGTACTGCACTTCCCCCATCTCAGTACTCAGTAAGGTTCCTGCATTTACACAAAATATATTGCAATGTGTTATAGTTGTGCTAATTATGATGGCCATTTAAGAAGCGTAGCCACCTACAATATGCAGTTCCAGGAAATCGTTTTCACAGAGAGAACTGGAACCAAAAGTTAAAAAAAAATGTTAACATCAGTTGAACATTTGTCTACTAACCGACATTAACTCCTCCCCATTAATTCACCTGTGGCTCTTAACCCCCTCGCTGCCATATCAGCTACCCATGACAAATTTGCGTCCTTTTTCCCCAACATCCTATGGGTTCTAGAGCTATTCAGAGTTTGTGAGTTCCACTGGAGGAGACCAAGAAATTAGCCAAAATACAGCTAAAAGTTCGTTTTTTTGTAAAAAACGGGTAAAAAGTGCTGCAGAAGAAAGCATGTGTTTCTTTGCCTGAAAATGGCATCAACAAAGAGTTTGCTGTGCTACAATCACCATCTTCCCAGCTTTCAGGAACAGGCAGATTTGAATAATTTTTCAACACAATTTTGGCATTTTACTGGGACATACCCGATTTTTACTATTTTTTGTGCTTTTAGCCTCCTTCCAGTTAGTTACAGAAATGGGTGTGAAACCAATGCTGGATCCCAGATGGCTAAACCTTTCTGAAAAGTAGACAAAATTCTGAATTTAGCAAAGGGTCATTTGTGTAGATCTTACAAGGTTTTCCTACAGAAAATAACAGCTGAAATAAAAAAAAAATGGAAATTGAGGTTAAAAAACAACCATTTATCTCCACGTTTTACTCTGTAACTTTTTCCTGTGATGGCAGATTTTCAGAAGCGAAAATTCTGTTATGTCTGCTGGACTTTTCTGGTTGTGGAGATATAAAGGGCTTGTAAGTTCATCAAGAACCCTAGGTATCCAGAGCCAATAAATGAGCTGCACCTTGCAATGGGTTTTCATTATATACTGGGTACCTCAATTTATTTGGTTAATTATATAGAGTCAAAAATATGTAATTTCCAAAATGGGCACAAGATAAGATGTTGAGAAGCAGTGGTTATTTGCACATCTCTGAACTTCGGGCCCCCATAGTAGCATGTGAAAACAGGGCATTTTCTCAAACAGAATTGTTTTTTACACCCTGTCTTTCATTTGGAAGGAAAAAATGTAGAGAAAGAAAAGGGGCAATAACACTTGTTCAGATATTCTGTGTTCCCCCAAGTCTCCCAATAAAATGGTACTTCACTTGTGTGGGTAGGCCTAATGCCTGTGACAGGAAACGCAACATGAACATATCACATTTTTACATTGAAATCTGACGTGTTTTCTGGAAAGTGCCTAGCTGTGGGTTTTGGCCTGTAGCTCAGCCGGCACCTCAGGAAACCTACTAAAACTGTGCACATTTGAAAACTAGACACATAGGGGAATCCAGGATGGGGTGACTTGTGGGGCTATCACCAGGTTCTGTTACCCAGAATCCTTTGCAAACCTCAACATTTGGCAAAAAAACACTTTTTTCCTCACATTTTGGTGATGGAAAGTTCTGGAATCTGAGGGAAATCACAAACTTTTTTCTATCCAGATTTCCCCTATGTCTCCTGATACAAATGGTACCTCACTTGTGTGGGAGCCTAGGGCCAGATGTATGAAACTTTTTTGCATTCGCAAACAGTGCGAATCGCAAAATTTGGCCGTTTGCGAATGCAAAAACGTGGTCTGCGATGCATGAAAGGCATTCGCAGACCAAAAATAAGAAATCGCTAAAATTACGATTTTTAGCGTTTGCGACCTGGTTTTGCAAGTCACATTTTGCGATTCGGTATTTCTAGTAGGAACTTGCGAGGCACAAAGTGCGATTCACAAAATCCAAGTCGCAAATCGATGCATCAAACAATCGCAAATTGCAATTTTTTGCAGAATGCCATTTTGCACATGCAAAATAAAACCAAGTGAAACCAGGTGGTAACCAGGTGCAACCTATATAAAGAGTCCCAGAATGCCTCAGACTCTTTTCCACAATGGCTACACTCTACGTCATGGCAAGGAGGATGAGGATCTTGGCAGGTTTGAGGAGAGGGAGGAGGAGACAGGAGCGCATTTTCAGAGTGCGCATTACACTTTTTGACCTTACTGAGGAGGAAATATTTGAGAGGTATAGGTTGAACTCAGCCATGATACTTGATCTGATAGCTGAGCTACAACCCATACTGCAGCGCAGTACACATAGGACTCATAGTATCCCCACCCATGTGCAGGTATTATGCTTCCTCCACCTACTTGCCTCAGGGAGCTATCAAGGGGTCATAGCAGCAGCTGGAGGGGTCTCACAGAGTACCCTCTCTAGATTTTTCAATGCATTTACTAACGCCATGCTGAGCAGGATACACCAGTACATCAGATTCCCCCACACCCCACAGGAAATACAACAGACAAAAGAAGATTTTTACCAGATAGCACAGTTCCCCCACGTCCTAGGTGCCATAGATGGGACACATGTAGCAATCTGTCCACCATCAGCCACAGAGTATGTGTACCGCAACCGTAAATACCAACATTCCATGAATATACAGGTGATATGCAATGCCTCATACATCATTAGTGATCTCGTGGCCAGATACCCAGGGAGCACACATGATTCGTACATCTTTTGCCATAGAGGCATTCACACAAGACTGCTAGCTGGGGAGTTTGGAGAAGGACATCTACTAGGTATTGTACCTCTGTACAGTGGCGCATTGATGGCGTGCTGATGTCAGATGGCTCACTTACTCATCATACCCTCTGTCCCTTCCAGGAGACAGTGCCTACGCAGTGCGCACCTACATGATGACGCCCTATAACGGAGATACAATGCAGCACACAGGGCGACCCGCAACATGGTGGAGCGCATCTTTGGACTGCTGAAGAGTCACTTCCGGTGCCTCCACAAAAGTGGAGGGGCACTACAGTACAGCCCAGAGACGACATGTAGAATAGTGGCTACTTGCGCAATCTTGCACAATATAGCTACCACCAGGGGCATAGCTGTAGAAATATGTGATACCGAATCGGATGAGGATGATGATCCCGTACCACCTCTACAGCCAGCAGACAGGACCAGTGCAGCAGAGGGAAGGCAAAGGCGTGCTGACATCACACTCAACCATTTCAGATGTAAGTATGAATAAGACAAATGCACTGACAAATGTACCTGTAGTGAAGTAAATTTATTACCTTAATGTCAGGTAATGTTAGTCCAACGAACACCAACCAAAGTGAGTTAAAAAATAGAAACAATAGAAGTTCAGAGTAAAGCACTATTACTTCATAGTGTACTCATTACCCCTCTGGCCGCTACAGTTACTTCTTGCGGCCAAGCACACCACTTGGGTGCCCAGTTGCCTCACTGGCACATCGATTGTCTGCCTCAGTGGCAGTGCTGTGCCTGGCACTGTGCCGTTTGGTGTCCATTGCGGGCACAGATAGGCTGCTGAGGCTGGAAGTGTCCTCCGTGTCCCCCAGTCCAAGCTTGCTAGGTGTGGCTGACTTCTGTCCCATGATGCTATCAATCACATTTGTGATTTGGACTAGTCCGTGAGCCACATCCCTGCTGCTGTGTGCTGCCTCCACTTGTGCAGCCACTGCACAACATGAAATCTGTGAGGTTGAATTGGCCAGCCTAGTGACAGAGCATCAAAATCCCCCGAACATGTTCATGAGGCGTCGCTCCTGCCTGCGGTGGCTCACCCTGTCATGGCGCAGCTCCTGGCATAGTTCCCACACACCAGAAGTGAGCTCCCTTGTGTCCTGCGATGCCTGCACCTGTCCCTCATGCCGCTGTTCTATATTTGCATTCAGGCACTCCAGCTGGCGATGCAGGCCCCCCATATTGGCATTATGTTGCAGCATCTGTTTTTGTATAGCAGTGATTTTTTTATTCTGCAGGTGCTGCTGCTGCAACATAGCTTCCTACAGGCCACTGAAGAAAGAGGTTCCCTCACCTGCCTCATACGCCTGTGCACCTGCATTAGCAGCAATCCTGGGTTGTCCTGTGCTCTGCTGCGAACTGCACTCTTGCATCTGGGTGCATCTGCCAGTTGGGGATGGTGTATGTGGCCCTTCCTGCTGCTCATCGGAGTCCTGACTGAGCTCTGGCAGTGGCAGTGCCCTGGGCCTGCGTCGGAGTGGCGCAATGGTCAGAGACCCACCCGTGTTTGTGTCTGAGGCTGGATGGGTGTCAGTCTCCCCTAAGCCTGCACATGCTGTGGCTGCTAGGCCTGGCCCACCTGCAACGACAATATGCAGCATGTCTGTTATGTTTGTTACAATTACGGTCACACAATGGTAATAAAGGTACATGTACTCATCTTCACTGTGTTGTGGGTGTTGTGTTCTTCTGGGTGTCGCTCTACTTAATTACATTGTATGTGCTACTTTAAGCTTTGGGTTGTGGACTGCCACTCCCATAATGCAGTGTTGGGCTGCTTCTAAGATGTGGAATGGACTACTTCTAACAATGTTTTACATTACTTGCTAATTCCTAAGGGGCTTTTGTGCATACAAATATGGGGTTACAATTCAATATTGCACTTACCTTTGCTGGTACTTGGTGTGCCGGAGGTGTCTATCTCTGTGACCCCACTCACTGCTTCAGAGAGGAGTGTGGACTCCACTAGGTCCTCTAACGCGGTGGATGGTGACTCTGTGGGTGGACCGCCCCTGTGCTCCTGGCCTCCTGCAGTCTTCTTGCCACCCTCTCCTTGGCACGGGACCGCAGGTCGTACCACCTCTTCTTAATTTCTTCAACCGAGCAAAGTGCCACTCCAATACCGCAGATCTTAATTTGTATGTCTGCCCAGAGTCTCCTTTTCTCACTCTCCGGCACCTGGAGTGAGCTTTTTCCGAAAAGCCGGTCATGGCTCCTGACCACCTCCTCTGTCAGCACCTTCAGCTCTTGCTCACTAAATCTGAGCTTCCGCTTTCTTTCTTCCTTCTCCCTTTCTTGGGCTGAGGTGTCCATGGTTGTTCAGGTGTGCTGCCTCCTTCAGAGTGTTGCTAAGTGTGGCTGGGATGACTTTCTCTGGATGCTGGTGTGGGTGTGGCCCCTGAAACTGCCTGGGATGACTCACTTCCTGTTTGTGATGTCATCAGGCTCCTCCAGGTGTGCTTTCTCACAGTTTGCGATTTTCAATTACTGAATTGCAATTTGCGAAAAAAATTGGGCCTCGCAAACCACAATTAGCGATTTTTAAGAAAATCGCTATTTGCGTTTCACAATGCCATTTCTTCATACATCTGGCCCCTAGTGCCTGTGACAGGAAATGCCCCAAAACACAACATGGACACATCACATTTTCCCAAAGAAAACTGACCTGTTTTTTGCAAAGTGCCTAGCTGTGGATTTTAGCCTCTAGCTCAGCTGGCACCTAGAGAAATTTACCAAAACTGTGCATTTTGTAAAACTAGTCACCTATGGGAATCCAGGATGAGGTGACTTGTGGGGTTGTTACCAGGTTCTATTACTCAGAATCCTTTGCAAACCTCAAAATGTGGTAAAAAAACACTTTTTCCTCACATTTCAGTGATGGAAAGTTCTGGAATCTGAGGGGAGCCACAAACTTCCTTCTACCCAGCATTCCCCCAAGTCTCCCGATAAAAATTGCACCTCACTTGTGTGCGTAGACCCAATGCCTACATTAGGAAATGCCCCAAAACACAACATGGACACATCAAAATGATCTATTAAAAAACTACCAGCGTTTTTGGTCCCAGGTGCTGCAGTCATCTAGAGAAACCTACCAAACCCAGACATTTTTTAAAACTAGACTTCCAGAGGATTCCAGGGAGATGTAGCTTGCATTGATCCCCCAACATTTTCTGACCCAGACTCCTCTGCAAACCTCAAAAATAGCTACAAAAATCAAATTTTCCACACTTTGTTTGTAGTATCACTGTGATGGTGTGAATTTCCTACCACCCAATGTTCCCCTCAGTCTGCCAATAAAAATGATACCTCACTTGTGTGGATGGCCCAGGTGCCTGCAACAGAAAAGGCCTAAAACATGTAGAGATTGAGGGGATAGCACAGTGAGTTGTTAAGCACAATTCTTATTATTATACATTGTTATGCTGACTCTGCTTTGGGGACCCACACAAGTGAGATATCATTTTACTTGGGAGACTTAGGGGAACGCTGATGTTACCACGTCCTTCTGTGGTGTTCCAAACACTATAATTGTGAAAAGAAATGCACTTACGTTATGTTAAAAAGACCCCTTATCTACCAACCAAGTTGGTAGCATGCTTCATCATTGGGGTCCCACCTGAGACACCTAGCATGTCACGAGTGTGCTTTGATGCCTGATTACAGCAGAACAGATTTATTTCATTTTTTACCACACATACTGGTTGGATTTGGCATGAGGGTGAGTGATGGTTCAGTAGATAAAATTTTATTTACAAGAGATTTCACAGAACTTAAATGCACTGTTAATAACTGAAAGGCCAAAAACCTGAACCAATGACTCACAGGTCGTGAGCTGTAGAGCTGCATCAAGGCACCAACTGCTTTACAGTCCATTCACACACCTTTCATTAATGCATGACACAGCAATCACACCAGCTTATGGGAGTCTGTGGACTGGCGTTTGGCTAGCAGTGTGTTGCAGTGGCCAACAGCAAGTCACTATTTACACCGCCAGCCAAGCACCACTCCACACACACCGCCAGCCAAGTGCCACTCCACGCACACCTCCAGCCAAGCGCCACTTCATGCACACCACCCGCCAAGCGCCACTCCACAGACATCGCCAGCCAAGCGCCACTCCATGCACACCACCATCACTTTTTTTAAACAAAGAGAAACCACTAACTAATTCTAAATAAGTACAAAACTACAAACACAGAAGCTCCAGCTAAATACATGACAGTAATGCCAACCGTGAAACTGAACATATGAAAATATAAAACAGCAGTTAACACTCACGGTCTTTCCCAAATATTCTTCTGTGTGTGGTAGCTCCTGAAACAGCCACCCACACACAGCCCAGTTGTGTGCCCCCTGTGGGGGGCGACCCTTGTTCAAGAGGCAGCCACCACACACAAAAAAACAAAGAGCAAAAACCCCTGCCTTCACTGTGGCTTCTGCCCCACCCTTGGGTCAGATCGGCCTAAAAAAAATAATAGGCTGATCTGCCCCCAAGGGGGCAGAAATGGTGTAAATAATATTGCCCCCCCCTTTGGGGGGCGACCCTTGCCCAAGGGGCCACCCCCCACACAAAACACACACACACAAAATCCCTGGCGCTAAGTGGTTTCTGTCACCGTTGGGGGCAGATGAACCTAAAAGAAAAAGGCTGATCTGCCCCCAAGGGGGGCAGAACTGCCCAAAAGCGCTGTGCACCCTATGGGCTTCAACCATTGTCCAAGGGGCCAACCCCAACTCAAAGAAAATAAGGAGCAAAAATCCTTAGCGTTACTGGGGTTTCTGCACTCTTGGGGGCAGATCGGCCTAAACAAATAGGCCAATCTGCCCCCAAGGGGAGCAGGAATGGTGTAAAATATATTGTCTCCTTTGGGGGGCGACCCTTGCCCAAGGGGCCATCCCCCCATGCAAAACACACATACACAAGATCCCTGGAGCTAAGTGGGTTCTGCCTCCCTAGTGGGGAAGATGGGCCTAAAACAAATAGGCCGATCTGCCCCCAAGGGGGGTAAGCTGCCCAAGAGTGCTGGGCCCCCTTTTGGTGGGGCAACCCTTGTCTAAGGGGCCACCCGACACAAACAAAACAAACATAAACAATCCCTGGTGTCTCTGTGCCTTCTGCCCCTCTAATAGCCCAATCTGCCCCCCAGGGGGGGCAGAAATGGTGATAACCAATACACCCCCCTAAGGGGAGTGACCTTTGCTCAAGGGGCTGCTTCCATCCACATGAAACCTACAAAAAACTAATCCCTGGTGTCTAGTGGGCATTCCTGCTGCCTGATTACAGTGCGATCGGGCAGCAGGAATGCTAAAAGAGACATCGAGGTAAAGGAAAGGCATTTCTTTTTCCCTGATGCCCCTTTCATAAACAATCCCTCCCAGTTGCTGGAGAAACTTACCTTTGTTCTCCTCAACGCGCTGGAAGCAAATGGCTTCCAGCGCGATGGCGGCCACTAATGATGTCAGCGTGCGAAGCATGCAATCGCGCACTGACACCATTAGATGAGGGTACGGGGTGGGGGTGGAAGGAGAAGTAATTCCCCTTCCATCCCTGTCCAGGGGAGGAGGGTGGGAGGCCCTCATGGGCAGCATTAGAGCTTCCCCCGAGGGTGAGGTGCAGGACTTAATGGTTACATCCTCGGCACCCGAGCAGTGCTTCCGAGGATGTAACTGCTTGCTTGCTCCACTGAGTCACTGGGTTACAACATTCGTCCACAGAATCAGCTGCCAAAGTTCCAGGCTGTTGCACTAGTAGGCAATTATAAATTAATCATCTATAGGTCCCTTTGAAATTGGGCTTAGCATAAGAAAATCAGAGCTGCTGCACCAATTTCAGCACGTAAACCTGTACTTAGATACTTTTTCCTGGGGAGGTGTCCCCCAAATCAATATGATATTACACCATGCTGTAATATGCCTGGACACATAATGCCTCTCTGAGTGAAAATTCACCTTTCTGTAGAAAACTAGTTGTTAGACTTTTCATCCTTGGCGTGGTCTCCCTAAACTTTTTGCCTCTGTTCCCCAGGTTGTTGCTGTGTGCTGGACTCTGATTTTACTGTTTTTGTTACTCTGGGCACTTTACCGCTGCTAACCAGTGCTAAAGTGCAAGGGCTCCTGTTTAAAATATGTACGTAATTGGTTCTCCATGATTGGCATATTTGTTTTACTATTAAGTCCCTAGTAAAGTGCACTAGAGGTGCCCAGGGCCTGTAAATCAAATGTTACTAGTGGGCCTGCAGCACTGGTTGTGCCACCCACACAAGTAACCCTGTAATCATGTCTCAGACCTGCCACTGCAGTGTCTATGTGTGTATTTTTACTCTGTAAATTCGACTTGGCAAGTGTACCCACTTGCCAGGCCTAAACCTTCCCTTTTCTTACATGTAAGGCACCCCTAAGGTGGGCCCTAGGTAGCCCCAAGGGCAGGGTGCAGTGTATGGTTAAGGTAGGACATATAGTAATGTGGTTTATATGTCCTGACAGTGAAATATTGTTAAATTCGTTTTTCACTGTTGCAAGGAATGTCTCTCTCATAGGATAATATGGGGGCTACCTTTAAATATGATTAAAGCGTAGATTCCCCTAGAGAGTAGATGGACATGTGGAGTTTGGGGTCCCTGAACTCACAATTTAAAAATACATCTTTTAGTAAAGTTGATTTTGAGATTGTGCGTTTGAAAATGCCACTTTTAGAAAGTGAGCATTTTCTTGCTTAAACCATTTTGTGACTCTGCCTTGTTTGTGGATTCCCTGTCTGGGTCAGTTTGACAGTTGGGTTGTTTTTCACCTCGCACTAGACAGTGACACAAAGGGGGTTGGGGTGTAACCTCCATTTCCTGATTAGCCATCTCTGCTAGGAGGGAGGGGTGGAGTGGTCACTCTCATCTGAAAGAACTGTGCCTGCCTCTGACAATGCCGGCTCCAACCCCCTGCTGTGTGTCTGATGCCTTGCCTGGGCAAGGCAGGATTTCACAAGTAGGTGTGAGTCCCCTTTGAAGAAAGGTGACTTCAAAGACTAAAATGGGTATAAGAAGGGCACCCAAATCTACAGACTTTAGAAACACTTCTGGAACTAAGAGGAACCTCTGCCTGGAGAAGAGCTGATAGCTGAGGAAGAAGTGCTGCCCTGCCTGTGACTGTGCTTTGTGGAGCTTTCCTGCAGTGCTGCTTCTGCCAGAGTAAGAGGGCAAAGACTGGACTTTGTGTGCCTTCCATCTTGTGAAGAAATCTCCAAGGGCTTGAGTTAGAGCTTGCCTCCTGTTGTTTGAAGTCTCAGGGACAGCAAAGACTTCTCTCTGCCAGCACCTGGAGTCTCTGGAGAGACTCCTGCTCTGACAAGTGGTGCCCTGTCCAGTCCCTGGGCCCTTGAAAGGAAAGCTGGTGGAAATCCAAGGAAATCGACTTCGGACGACTCCGGACCGACGCCGCTGCTGAATCCGGTAACGCCGCCTGCACCTGACGCCGTGACCTTCGCTGGAACGCGACACTCTTCGCAGGCCCGTCGCCGCAGCAGCCCCGCTGAAGTCCGAGACTCCGTGGAAGTCGCCGCACCACGTCGTGACCGATGCCGCTTGAAGTGCACGAATTCAACGTTTCGCACAGACGCCGCGATTCCTGACTTCGTGCTTCAGCTTGTTTTCACTCTTCACCAAAGGTACTGTACTTGGGGGTCTACACGACTCCGTGTCCGGCGCGCTGGTGTCGGCTTGTTGGGAACGACTCCGTCACGACGCCGTGTTAACATCTCATTGAAGCATTTTTGTTTCTAAGCGCTATTTTTGAGTTTAATCTTTAAAAATTCATAACTTGACTAGTGTATGTCGGATTTTTGTAGTTTTGGTCTTGTTTTGTTTAGATAAATATGTCCTATTTTTCTAAACCGGTGTTGTGTCATTTTGTAGTGTTTTCATTAAGTTACTGTGTGTGTTGGTACAAATACTTTACACCCAGCGCTCTGAAGTTAAGCCTACTGCTCTGCCAAGCTACCAAGGGGGTAAGCAGGGGTTAGCTGAGGGTGATTCTCTTTTACCCTGACTAGAGTGAGGGTCCTTGCTTGAACAGGGGGTAACCTGACTGTCAACCAAAGACCACATTTCTAACATTGGTGATCAGCGGTTGGGATTTGGACTTGTATTTGTACTTGACATACAGTAATTAAGTGTACACTACTGTTTGAGTTCAGACCACTACGTGACCACATACTACTAGTCTGTTGATTTTAGTTTTTTTCTATTTGGACAGTTTTTGCTCTGCATTCAGTTTCTTTTTTCGCTGATCCTGTGATTGACTTTTCTGGAACTTCATTTGGGAACTTGTTTCTGCATTTGGAACTTTGCACTCTTTTTACCTTTCATCATGTCTCTACTTGGAGATGCATCAGTTGGAGCTGACTTTGACCTTGAGAAATTGGAGAGTTATACCAAAGCTCAGTTGAAGCAGTTCTGTAAAAGTTTTGACTGTCCCATTAAGAGCTCATCCAGGAAGGAGGAGCTGCAAAAGGCGCTGAGGGCCTGGGTGACAGCCAAGAGCACTGAAGGGCACACAGAGGATGAGGGAGATGAGGAGGATGAGGAAGAGTGTTCAGTACACAATGGTATTGTGGGTGGGCCTGTTATGTCCAGGGAGAAGGTCTCCAGGGCAGGTAGCAGTGTCTCATCCAAGGGTCTGACACCTGAGGAGTTACAGGACAGACAGGCAGAAAGGGAGTACCAATTGGAGCAGAGGAGGCTAGCCCTTGAGTAGAGGAAGTTAGCAATGGCTCATGAGCTTAGCTTGAGAGAGATGGATCATAGAAGCCAGTCCAGTAGAGATGGTGGCAGCAATCCTACAGTGCAGCCTGAGAGAAGGGTACACATCCCAAAAGACCTTGTGAGGGAT
Organism: Pleurodeles waltl; assembly: GCF_031143425.1. Classification (NCBI taxonomy): domain Eukaryota; kingdom Metazoa; phylum Chordata; class Amphibia; order Caudata; family Salamandridae; genus Pleurodeles; species Pleurodeles waltl. The sequence goes on from NC_090442.1 coordinate 465,717,255, forward strand.
TATAAGAGGGAGGATGATATCTACTTGTGGTTCAAGGGTTATGAGTCAGCTCTCCACATGAACCTGGTCCCTGAAGCTCATTGGGGGGCAGCCCTGTGGAAGCATTTTGAGGCAGAGGGGAGGGACACACTGACAGCCTGAGGGGATGCTCAGGATCTCACCTACCCTGTCATGAAGGAGGCCTTACTCAACCGGTATGGTCTCACCCCTGAGCAGTACAAGGAGAAGTTTAGATCCTACAAGATAAAGGAATCCCAAACATGGTTGGAATGTGTTGATTCTTTTTGCAGGTCACTGGATGGTTGGGTGAAGGGCAGTAAGGTAAACACGTATGAGGGGCTTTACAATTTAATTGCTTGGGAGCACTTGTACAGTTTATGTTTTCCAGAGCTGCGCCAGCACCTCATTGACAGCAAGCTGACTGACCCCAGGAAGCTTGCACAGGAAGCGCACCGCTGGGAGAGCACCAGGATCCAAAAGAGGTATGGGGGAGACCACGCCAAGGGTGGGCAGGGTCCCTCTCAGAAGAAAGGGGGGAGTAAGGGCAAACAGGGGGAGTTCTCTAAAGGGCCCCAAACTGATTCCCAGGGTAAGGATTCCCAACCCCCCAGTGAAAAGAAGCCATGGTTGTCCAAAGGGAAGCCAGTGGCAGGTGGTCCCTCACATAAGTGCTATGCATGTGACCAGGTGGGTCATGTGAGGGGGGACCCCAAATGCCCCAAAAGTACATTGGCACCCACTGGTGCACCGTCCTAGGGTTTGGCCAGTGTAGCGCTTAGGGAGGAGTTGGTATCAGGTGGGTGGGAACCAGCAGAAATGACCCTTGTCTCACTAGGGGACAGTGAGATGGTCCAGAGAAACCTAGTGCCTGATAACACTAAGAAGTACAGGCAATGGGTGACCATCAATGGACAGAGGGTGGAGGCTCTGAGAGACACAGAAGCCAGTGTGACTACAATGAGGAGTCACCTGGTGTCTGAAGAGCAGATTGATCCCCGGGTACTTCACCAAGTAGTTGCGGTAGACAACTCTGAGCGCCTCTGCAGAGTGGCGCAGGTTCCCTTTGAATGGGGGGGGGTCTCAGGTTCCTGGAAAGTAGCTGTGAGTCCAACCATGCCTGTTGATTGTTTGCTAGGTAACAACCTGGAGGATTCCCCTTGGAAGGAGGTGGAACACAGGTCTCACTTGGGGATGTTGGGTCTGCCTGGGTGGGTATGCGTATCCACCCGGTCTATGGCAGCCAATCAGGGTAGTCAAGAGCCCCTGGAGCCTGAAACAGTGGCCCAGGGGACCGCCAAGAAGAGGAAGGGCAGGGGGTGCGGGAAACCGGCCTCCGAGGTTCCCACGGTCCAGGGGGAGGCGGAGCCTGAGGGTGACGCCCCGGAACCTACAGGGGAGCAAGTGGCTGAACTGGGGGAGGTCCCTGAGCTGTCACAGTGGCAGCAGGAAGGGGGACCCACCAGGGAAGCATTCTGCACAGCGCAGAAGGAGTGCCCTACTCTTGAGGGGCTGCGGCAGCAGGCTGCAGCCCAGGCGGCTGGCGAGGCGCCAGGTACTCACCTGATATATTGGGAGGATGGCCTCCTGTGTAGTGAGCCTAAGGTTCCTGAGCCTGGGTCAGCTCGTATGCTGGTGGTACCCCAGTGCTTCAGGGCCTTCCTACTGGGTTTGGCTCATGATGTGCCTTTGGCAGGACATCTAGGGCAGGACAAGACCTATAAGAGGCTTGTCTCCCACTTTTACTGGCCCTTGATGCACAAGCAGTCAGCTGCTTATTGTAGGTCTTGTCAGACTTGTCAGGCAAGTGGCAAGAGTGGGGGGAAATGCAAAGCTCCCCTCCAACCTTTACCTGTAGTAAGTACTCCCTTTGAAAGGGTAGGAATTGACATTGTGGGGCCTCTGGATCCGAAGACAGCCATGGGCAACAGGTTCATCCTGGTCTTGGTGGACCATGCCACTCGGTACCCAGAAGCCATTCCTCTAAGGACGGTCACTGCCCCCGTGGTGGGACGTGCCTTGATGGGAGTTTTTACCCGCATGGGGTTCCCCAAGGAAGTGGTATCCGATAGAGGTACAAACTTCATATCCACTTATATGAAGTCTCCGTGGAAGGTGTGTGGGGTAACGTACAAGTTCACCACACCTTACCACCCCCAAAGTAATGGTCTGGTTGAGAGATTCAACCGCACCTTGAAAGGCATGATTCAGGGCCTGTCAGAGCCCTTGAGGCGTAAATGGGACGTCCTCTTGCCATGCCTTCTGTTCGCTTACAGGGAGGTGCCTCAAAAGGGACTTGGCTTTAGCCCCTTTGAGCTCATCTATGGCCACCCTGTGAGGGGACCGCTCAGTCTGGTGAAGGAGGCGTTGGAGAAAGCTCCTAGTAAACCACCCCAGGATGTATTTAGCTACATGCTGGCACTAAGAAAACAGACTGCCCGCTTCAGGAGTCTCGCTCAGGAGAACCTGGAAGCAAGCCAGGAGGATATAAAACAGTGGTACGACCAGAATGCCACTCTGGTTGAGTTTCAGCCTGGACAAAAAGTGTGGGTCATGGCACCAGTGGAGCCTAGGGCTCTCCAAGATAAGTGGACTGGGCCTATTGAGGTGGTGGAAAGAAAGAGCGAGGTCACCTATCTGGTAGACTTGCAATCCCCCAGGAACCCTTTGCGGGTCCTACATGTCAACCGCCTCAAACCACACTTTGAGCGAACTGAGCTATCCATGCTCCTAGCGACAGATGACGGGGTGGAGGAAGAGAGTGAGCCTCTTCCTGACCTCCTGTCTGCAGGAGAGAAAGATGGATCTGTGGAGGGAGTGATCCTCTCCCCCTCCCTGACTGAGGAACAGCAGAGGGACTGTCGCCACGTGTTGGGACAGTTCGCCTCGCTGTTTTCCCTGATCCCAGGAGTCACACACCTGTGCACACATGATGTGGACACTGGGGACAGTACACCTGTTAAACATAAGGTTTACAGAGTGACTGACAGGGTCAGGGCTTGCATTAAGGAGAAAGTCTCCAAAATGTTAATCCTAGGGGTTATTGAGCACTCCAGCAGTCCTTGGGCCAGCCCAGTGGTATTGGTCCCAAAGGCTGCTGCTCCTGGTGCCACTCCAGAACTTAGGTTCTGTGTGGACTACCGGGGTCTCAATGTGGTCAGCAAGACTGACGCACACCCCATCACCCGAGCTGATGAGCTCATTGATCGGTTAGGAGCTGCCAAGTACCTCAGTACGTTTGATTTAACATCTGGGTACTGGCAGATTGCCTTAACTGAGGGGGCAAAGGAGAGGTCAGCATTCTCTACCCCAGATGGGCACTTCCACTTCAACGTGATGCCCTTTGGGATGAAGAATGCCCCTGCCACCTTTCAGAGGTTGGTCAACCAGGTGTTGGCAGGACTGGATGAGTTCAGTGCCGCCTACCTGGATGACATTGCTGTGTTTAGTTCCACATGGGAGGAACACCTGCAACACCTCTGGAGAGTGTTAGAGGCCCTGCAGAAGGCAGGCCTCACACTTAAGGCGAGCAAGTGCCAAATAGGGCAGGGTTCTGTGGTGTACTTAGGACACCAGGTGGGGAGTGGCCAGGTGGCACCCCTACAGCCTAAGATTGACACGATTCTAGCTTGGGAGCCTCCCAAGACCCAGACTGAAGTGGGAGCCTTTTTAGGTCTCACAGGATATTACAGGAGGTTTGTTAAGGGATATGATACCATTGTTACCCCCTTAACTGAGTTGACTTCTAAGAAGCAACCCAAGAAAGTGATCTGGACAGAGGCTTGCCAGAGCGCTTTTGATGCCCTGAAGGCTGCCATGTGCACAGCACCTGTGCTGAAGGCACCTGACTACTCCAAGGAGTTTGTTGTGCAAACAGACGCCTCAGAGCATGGTATTGGAGCAGTACTCTCACAGCTTAATGAAGAGGGCCTAGATCAACCCGTAGCCTTCATTAGCAGGAGGTTACTACCCAGGGAACGTAGGTGGAGTGCCATAGAATGTGAAGCGTTTGCTGTGGTCTGGGCACTGAAGAAGCTAAGACCCTACTTGTTTGGGACTCACTTCCGAGTTCAGACCGACCACAGGCCCCTCAGATGGTTAATGCAGATGAGGGGTGAGAATCCAAAACAGTTGAGGTGGTCCATTTCCCTACAGGGGATGGACTTTACGGTGGAACACCGTCCTGGTACAGAGCACGCCAATGCTGATGGTTTGTCCAGGTACTTCCGCCTTAGTGATGAGAACTCCCATGAGGTTGTGTATTTGCTCCCCACTTTTAGCTGGGGGGACACATGTTAGACTTTACATCCTTGGCGTGGTCTCCCTTAACTTTTTGCCTCTGTTCCCCAGGTTGTTGATGTGTGCTGGACTCTGATTTTACTGTTTTTGTTACTCTGGGCACTTTACCGCTGCTAACCAGTGCTAAAGTGCAAGGGCTCCTGTTTAAAATATGTACGTAATTGGTTCTCCATGATTGGCATATTTGTTTTACTGTTAAGTACCTAGTAAAGTGCACTAGAGATGCCCAGGGCCTGTAAATCAAATGTTACTAGTGGGCCTGCAGCACTGGTTGTGCCACCCACACAAGTAACCCTGTAATCATGTCTCAGACCTGCCACTGCAGTGTCTATGTGTGTATTTTTACTCTGTAAATTCGACTTGGCAAGTGTACCCACTTGCCAGGCCTAAACCTTCCCTTTTCTTACATGTAAGGCACCCCTAAGGTGGGCCCTAGGTAGCCCCAAGGGCAGGGTGCAGTGTATGGTTAAGGTAGGACATATAGTAATGTGGTTTATATGTCCTGACAGTGAAATATTGTTAAATTCGTTTTTCACTGTTGCAAGGAATGTCTCTCTCATAGGATAATATGGGGGCTACCTTTAAATATGATTAAAGCGTAGATTCCCCTAGAGAGTAGATGGACATGTGGAGTTTGGGGTCCCTGAACTCACAATTTAAAAATACATCTTTTAGTAAAGTTGATTTTGAGATTGTGCGTTTGAAAATGCCACTTTTAGAAAGTGAGCATTTTCTTGCTTAAACAATTTTGTGACTCTGCCTTGTTTGTGGATTCCCTGTCTGGGTCAGTTTGACAGTTGGGTTGTTTTTCACCTCGCACTAGACAGTGACACAAAGGGGGTTGGGGTGTAACCTCCATTTCCTGATTAGCCATCTCTGCTAGGAGGGAGGGGTGGAGTGGTCACTCTCATCTGAAAGGACTGTGCCTGCCTCTGACAATGCCGGCTCCAACCCCCTGCTGTGTGTCTGATGCCTTGCCTGGGCAAGGCAGGATTTCACAAGTAGGTGTGAGTCCCCTTTGAAGAAAGGTGACTTCAAAGACTAAAATGGGTATAAGAAGGGCACCCAAATCTACAGACTTTAGAAACACTTCTGGAACCAAGAGGAACCTCTGCCTGGAGAAGAGCTGATAGCTGAGGAAGAAGTGCTGCCCTGCCTGTGACTGTGCTTTGTGGAGCTTTCCTGCAGTGCTGCTTCTGCCAGAGTATTAGGGCAAAGACTGGACTTTGTGTGCCTTCCATCTTGTGAAGAAATCTCCAAGGGCTTGAGTTAGAGCTTGCCTCCTGTTGTTTGAAGTCTCAGGGACAGCAAAGACTTCTCTCTGCCAGCACCTGGAGTCTCTGGAGAGACTCCTGCTCTGACAAGTGGTGCCCTGTCCAGTCCCTGGGCCCTTGAAAGGAAAGCTGGTGGAAATCCAAGGAAATCGACTTCGGACGACTCCGGACCGACGCCGCTGCTGAATCCGGTAACGCCGCCTGCACCTGACGCCGTGACCTTCGCTGGAACGCGACACTCTTCGCAGGCCCGTCGCCGCAGCAGCCCCGCTGAAGTCCGCGACTCCGTGGAAGTCGCCGCACCACGTCGTGACCGATGCCGCTTGAAGTGCACGAATTCAACGTTTCGCACAGACGCCTCGATTCCTGACTTCGCGCCTCAGCTTGTTTTCACTCTTCACCAAAGGTACTGTACTTGGGGGTCTACACGACTCCGTGTCCGGCGCGCTGGTGTCGGCTTGTTGGGAATGACTCCGTCACGACGCCGTGTTAACATCTCATTGAAATATTTTTGTTTCTAAGCGCTATTTTTGAGTTTAATCTTTAAAAATTCATAACTTGACTAGTGTATGTCGGATTTTTGTAGTTTTGGTCTTGTTTTGCTTAGATAAATATGTCCTATTTTTCTAAACCGGTGTTGTGTCATTTTGTAGTGTTTTCATTAAGTTACTGTGTGTGTTGGTACAAATACTTTACACCCAGCGCTCTGAAGTTAAGCCTACTGCTCTGCCAAGCTACCAAGGGGGTAAGCAGGGGTTAGCTGAGGGTGATTCTCTTTTACCCTGACTAGAGTGAGGGTCCTTGCTTGAACAGGGGGTAACCTGACTGTCAACCAAAGACCCCATTTCTAACACTAGTCATATGAAGAAGATTAAGGTAAGAAATTGACTAATTGTGGGATACAATCTGACAGATGGGGGAGCGGAACTTGCCCTCCCATGCTGTCTAAAATTGTCTTTCCACTTTCTTTAAAGATACAATTAATCTCACCCAACAGTCCTTTTTCACAAATCCTTCTTCTTCCATAATTTCCCCTTCTAATAGAACAATCAAGAACCTGGACGCCACATATAGCTTGTCCTATTTCAGCTCATGAACTGCTCAGGTAAGGAAGTTCAAAATTATGAAAACCAACACATCCGCTCTCCTTGTGAGACATGCAAACCCATATTATACATATAGCTCTTCATTTTCAGAAGCAGTACATTGATCTTTACAAACAGAAATGCTCCCGACTAATTGGAAAGAGGCTTTCATCCTCCTCCTTGGATAACATACCTTTCAATAACTACAGATTGATCTCTCCACTACCTTTTAGTATTTAAATCTCAGTATTCATCAATAACTCATTGCTGAATCCAGATCTGGTTGGCTTTGGTCTCTATAAGCCCTACTAGCTGTTCAAAATGAGCTACATATAATCCTGGCCCAAGGAGAAGTTTGTTGTGCTGATCCTCCCGACCTTTCTTCAGCCTTTGACAACATTAGTCATTAGTCATGAGACTGAGGGAGGCTAGCACTAGAAGCAAGACATTAGACCGGAATCAGTCCTTTGGTTTAGGCTGGACTCAGGTGTTATTCAAGTCCCTTTTGAAATCCACTGATCATGATGCCTTGTGTGGTGTCTCCCAGAGATTCTCATTGAGCCCTATGCTTTAGTTAGCACCTTTGGCCAGGCTCACCAGTATGTCCAACTGACATACATGTGCTATGCAGGTGATATTAAACTGATCCTAAGGCGAAATTGCGGAGGCACACAAACTTCAAATCCAGTCTTATGGCAATGGCAGAATAAATGTTCAGGAACTGTCTTAAGCTTACCTCAGATAAAACTGAGGTTACGTTGCTCAGTAGATTTCTATCCATATGGGCGTTTAATTGGTGGCCCAGTACAATTTCAGCAGACCACGTTTCCCACATTGAAATTCTGGTCTTCTTGATTCTGCCTTTCACGTAGCTTAGTGCGAGGACATCTTTCTTGTTACAGATGCTCTTACATTTCCTTTAATTGCTTCAAATTTAAGAGAGCAGACCTCAAAACCATTCATAAATCGATGACCTGCCCCCACTACTGGAAATGGAGAAGATTTACTCTGCAATCTTGTAAATTGGGGGTGAAAATGTGGCAACATAAGGGGTGGAGTCATGAAGGGCAGAGTCATGAAAAATTAAGTCCGAAAGTCACCTTATATATTGGTGTTTTAAAAAACATTGCAGCAAAGATACTGGCAAAAAGGACAAACATAACAATAAATCTGTTCTGTCTTGATTTGATCCAAACAGACAGCATTTTTAAATGTCTTAAGGTACCTGCTGCAGGGATCTTCGTGTGCCCAGAACTTTTCAGGTGATATTTATAATGATAATATACTGCTGGTAGTTAATGCATTTGCCAGTAAGGTCTGTACTTTGTCGCTGAAGGCCACGCAGGGAGCTCCCGTCATTCTCCGCAGCTGATCGCTGACAGCGTAGAGAGGAATGTTGCACAGTTGGTGAAGACGTGGTGCGCTGCAGTCCAGGTCTGGAAAAGGGGGCATTAGGGGCCGGTGCATTAACCACCGCCGGGGACCCGGAAATGACATTTCAAAGCCGCGACAGAGGCAAATCAAGATAAGACATCAGGCATCCCCCTCAAGGGAGAGGGAGGAGCCCCCCAAGGGCACCTGGCCTATGGTTGAACTGTATGGGAATGTAGAAACCCACCAAGTGGAAGATGCCGCCCCGCCCTCAGCTTGGGGGGCGGACTAAAAGATCCGGCTGCCCAGGCAGAAATCACTTTGTGGGCCACATGGACGGCGCGCAGGATCGCAAAACCCACCCACCCACACCGGATTAGCAGCATTGTCGCAGGGCTGATAGGGCTAGCGGACGGCGGTAAAACGGGCACGTTGGTTGGTAAAGGAGGCACACTGGTGGGCGGTGTGCCAGAGAAAGGCTACTTACCTGGGGATGCCTTACGTCAGGGTAAGGAGGCCGATGGGAGAGTAAGCGGAGCACAGCACTCGCGGCCCAGACCTGCCGGTTGGCAGGGCACAAAATGGACAGACAAGGTAGAGAGTTGAGCCTAACAGCACCAAGAGGCTACCCCCCTCACAACCAGAGTAAAGAACCAACAAAAATGGATGACCCCAAAACAGCATGGAGGATGGCCTCAACAACAATAAGGTGTCAGAATTATGACAAGCAAATGACAAGGACTTGATTGATTTATAGCAGAGATGATGTCATGCAGCAAAAGTTATGATCCTAGTGAAATGATTTATTTCTGACCTATCAACTGTGATTTATGACCTGTCTCCAAATTAGGATTTACAATCATAACAAAAGCAATGTGTAACTATTTTAGGGAGGGTCGCCCTGATTAAAATTTAAATATTGCTGTTATTCAACTTTGTATTTTCAGCCATTCCATGTGTTTCAACCTCCCTATTTTTTCGAAAATTGGAATCTTGGTTCATATCTTTTATTTGGTGTAATAAAACTGCTTAAATTGCTCCAAGCACTTTATCTGCGGATTTGGAGAAGGAAGGAAGGCCTGCCACTTCCCAATATTAAAGATTATTATTTTGCATTTTTTGAACAATACATGGCCAGATTTAATGCAACACCGCATTATTGTGGCTTATTTCAGCAGGATGTTTGAGAATTGGGTTTTAGAGAGCACGGTATATGGGATAGTGCAAAACTAAAGAAATCCCCAACGAAGGTGCGTTATAGGATGCGGAGGTGTTTTTTATGGAAGGGGTCAGATCTTTATTGGAGATATGCTATACCTTATATTAATACCTCTACCCCCTTGTCAGAATTTACAACGGAATCTGGCACTCATCTTGATCTGGGTGTAATTAGAAATTGGGAGCATTCTAGATTTCCGAAAATTAGGGATTTTCTAGCTGGTGAAAAGTGGAAAAGCCCATCAGATATAGGGGCAGCTGTGCAAGGGATTTTTTGCTCGTAGGGTCTAATAGAACAATGCCACGATTTTCACTGGTCTTGATAGTGGTCAGATGTGGGATAGCCAAAATATAGTTAAAGATCTGGTGGATCCCTCGGGTGATAAATGAGCGCGTGAATGGAAAAGGCTGCTCATGCATTAGAAGGGCCCAGATCTTTGTTTAAAAGCAATTAGAAAATGGAAGAAATATGAAGGGTTAGAACTAACAAAAAAATCTGGGAGAAAATTAATTGGCTGAATTTCTATGTATTGAGAGTGGTGCAGAATGCTCTATTTTAGTAAATGGTTACTTTACTGCAACCCGCAGTTCTTAGCCCAGGTTAATCCCAACTGGACCGATCACTGTTTTCGATGTCACGCAGGGGTCATAGCAAACTGGACACATGTTATAGGTAGGTGTGTTCCTATTCAAGAATTTTATTGCAAGGTATTCAGGCACTTAGAAATAGCCTTACAGATAAAAAAAGTTCCCAGTGTTTGGGTTTTAGTTTTGGGTTATGGTCCCAAGGGGAAGCTCGCTCCCAGATTTGTAAAGTTATTATACATTGCTATGGCAGTGGCTAGATCCCTCTTACTATTAAACTGGTGCACTTCATTTATCTCTATCTTTGAGGAATGGATTGCTATAATGAAGTAAGGAAAAAGGAGCGGTTGTATGTGCTGAGATGCGGAGGGATTAAGAGATTTTCCAAAATCTGGGGGAAGTTTATGGAGACATCAGAGAAAACTAAAATAGTTTATAGGGCTGGTGGGTCAGTGTTCTATAGATATTGCTGTTAAAACTATCAAATGTTTATGTCTTTGCTGCCATGCAAAGGTACTAGGTAATGAAATATGATGTTCTGAAATCTGTATGTTTTTGTTAATATGCAGTGATATTGTGTAATTAATTAAAATCTACAGATTCTATAGTTTTGTAATTTTTTTAGTGCAATATTGATATTTTGTCTTGGTGCTGAATCCCAATGAAAAAAAGAATAAAAAAAAGATCTTTGCTTTGTCTAGTCATGGTTAGGTCTCTTTACAAGGTAGCAAAGAAGGTTAATGTGACCGCTGCAAAGCATAATGTGTTAACTGCAGACCATAGTTTTGTATTTTATGTAGATATCTTAGTGACTACTGCCTTTCTAAAGAAATCACTTTGTTACCTTCAATTCTTAAATTATAATCCTTCCAATATTGTAAAACCTATTACCCATTATCAAGGAGCTGGAAGCAAACTGCAAGGCATAGGTTAGAATCTTATTAAATTTTTCTTAATCCTTCGATATAGTTTGCTAAAAATGGCTCATTTGGGTAGTAATCATGTCTTATTAGTACAGTTAGTCCCAACCACTCCATTACGTTTTAAATCCTGACTGTGTTTCTCCAAACAAAGCACACAATGCCTAGCTGCATAGCTGATACATGGCTTCTTCACCTTGCAGTCCTCATTGTAACATTTCCAATACACTGCTTTACACTTCTGCATGATTCACTGCCTCTGTGTAATGTGTGTGCGTGATTTAAACTAAAAGTGATCTGACATGCCGCATTAGGATGAGTAGTACAATTAACATATAGTAAATGCAAAATTAATTGTTGAGTGCTCTTTAAATTTCTATTAGTGTAATTACTCATACAGACATATACATCTGGTATTCTTACATTGCATGCATATATTTGTATTACAAACAAGTGTTCAACAAACCGAAACACCTGCCTGTAAATCATGGCTTCTCTTAAGCACTTATAAAGTAGTAAAAAGCTAAGCTGCCTTTACTTACCTTGACTGCAATGACACCCAGGGGTTAGGCTCTAGAAAGCTCCAAGCCAAGATGAAACTCCAACAAGGAGCAGTGAGGGCCGTTTAAGTGAGGCTTTTGTGTTGGGCCTAGCTGGAAGTGAAAATAATATGACCCCCTTTGCCCCTGGAGGTTGCTGCTTAGAACAGAAAGCAGATAACATACTGGTGATGCTGAATGTGTCCTGGTTGGCCAGTGACATCTGTACAAATTCAGCATATTTGATTGTTCCTTTCCCAGATCTAGCTGAATAACAGCTGCTGGTTTCGGGATCCAGGTGGATGCCTTCCCATTAACACTATCATCTTTCTCATTCACACCTGGTAAGATTTGTTAATGCAGTCTAGAAACAAAGTAAAACGTAAACTTCCCAGAGAGGGTCACAATTGTAGTTTAAATACATCTTTTACATCTTCCTCACAATCCAATGCTGATAACAAAGGTATCCCTTTTGCTATGCCAGCACATATGTCATGTGCTTAAAAAAAATGTAGTAGTTCTTAATATTTACTTCAGAAGCCATCATCGCCGAAAACATAATATGATGTATAAGTTAACGTGCATCTGTTGCATACTCCAATGATATCCCGATTTTGTAATGTAAAGCAGAGAGGCTTTAAGAAAGTTGTATATTTTAAGAGAACATATTTTGATAGCAGACAAGAGCCAAAAAAGCCACCAGTAAATAAAAAAACGGACAGCTTGAACCTGCATAGTTTGAATCACGTTTTTACTGTACCTCTTGTTACATCAACCTAGAAACATTATTTCTAATTCTGTCATTGAAATGTGCAGAACCCCTGGTAGACACATTGAATATGTTTGACAGTTGTTACTTTGTAACAACATCAAATGCAAAGTTTTAATGACCTCGTAGGGTGACAGTAAACATCTTATTGCTGACATATATCGCATTCCTCCTGGCATGTATGGAAGAGGGTAGATGAGTGAGTGGTGAGGCTGAAAGGTGAAGATACATCTCCCAGAACTAGAAAAATGAAATAAAGTTTTACTTTATGTTAGGAAACCATGAAATAGACCCCATCTCAAAACGAATAGATTAGTCACACCATAAAAACGAACCCTGTCTTCTTTTAGGAAACCAATACGATGTAGAAAATTCAAGAAGTGCTGGTAGAAGGATTTGCATATGATTGAGCCTTGTACAATGTAATAATATATACAATTTACAAATTTTTGGTCCCCATTTTTCTAGCTCAGCAACTTGTAAAATGCTCTCGAGCATTACAGTCGTCACATACCTCCTCTAGATCAGTGGTTCCCAACCTTTTGACATCTGTGGACCCCCACTTTATCAGTGCTGGAAGTCAGGGACACCCACTGAATCATGATTGGAATCTGGGACCCTCTCCCCTATGAGTCATAACTGAAAGCTGGAGACCTAACCTGTTAATATTATTACATTTTCTAAGCAGTCACGGACCCCCTGAAGAGGCATTGCGGACCCCCAGGGGTCCTCAGACCACAGGTTGGGAACCACTGCTCTAGATGACTGATCTCCCTTTGGGTCAACCGTGGCCTCCCCTCCTCATTCTCCTCGTGCAGCTCTCTCCAATTCATCCATCCTCAGAGGCATTGTTATTGGTTGCATTGGAAGAGAAACATGTCACTAACAGCCATAACCTTATCAAGGGCTATTGGTCTCACATGATCAACAGCAGGGAAATATGTAGCATCAGTTTTTCATTATCTCAACATTTTACCCTAATGGGCCTCGTTGTGTAGAATAGAAACATAGGTCATCCCATGGCATTCAGTGCAGTATCATCACTAGTTCAAAGTGCAATACATACGAAAATGTAAATCCTGATAATGATTCTGATCCCTGCGTAAACCCCTGTTTGTACAAGGTCCGCAATTACAAGAAGGATGGTTTTTTTACCATATCCAATGCTTATGGAGTGCATTAAATACCTCACCCTTCATTACATTTTGGCAGATCAAACCTGCTGAAATTGAACAGGAACTAACTGTAAAGTATTTACTGTACCATGTGGGTTTTGGTACAGTAAGTACAAACATCTGCATGTTTTCATAAGAAACTAGTAATAAGTACTATTCATCACAACATAGTACGATAAAAGCACCTGGATTCTGACATCCTTGGAATCAGGACCTTGTTGGTGAAATGAATGACAGAGGCTTCGTCCTCTTTGGCCTGTGCTATTGTTTACCATCACCTGAAAAGCTAGGGGACAGATTTATGAAAAGTGTCACTGCACCTAGTGCAGAACCACTTTTCTTGAGCCACTTAGTGCCTCCTAATGCCACCATGTGTGCACCGTATTTAAAATACAGCACACCATAGAGGTAGTCAGAGGTACTAATTTAATAATTTTTTATGCTCGTCCGGCATTTCGCAGGATTAGCATAAAAAATATTGACGTTAATCCTGCAAAGCACCCAGAGGCCTATTGGAAACAATGGAAGCCTTCCTTTAACACCTGCTCTTAGCAGGCGTTAGAAATGCCGATACAAATGACACAAAGAAATCTCTTAGATTTCTTTGCACCATTTTTTTTGCCCTTCCCCCCAGCGCCGGAACGCCCCCCTTGCATACATTATGCCTGGCGAAGGCATAATGTGGCGCAAGGGGTTACAAAAAAAATTACACTTATGTGGCGATGGAATGGTGCTAGCCCCCTTAAATCTGGGCCTAAAAAAATATGACACTAGTCATCCTAACTGCTGACATGGTGTGCCATATTTTAAATACAGCACAACCATGGTGGAGTTAGTGGGGATGCTAAGGGGTGCTAGAAAAGTGCGCTGCACTAGGTACAGTGCCACTTTTTATAAATCTGCACCTTTGTGTGTTTCAGGAAATGGGCTGTCTGGAAACAGGTGCTGTTTTACTGTATTACCAGACTATGGAAAATCGTGGGAAATTTGAACAGTTGATTCTTTTCTGAAGAAGGTCAGACGAATTATATGAGAGTGTGAAATTAAAAATTGCAGAATACTCTCCTTGCTGACAAAAGGGGTACTGGTGTCTTGAGTGAAGTTGAAACAACCCTCGTTCTATAATGTAGCTGAACTTCTGTCTATAGGAGAGAGACTGTGGGCTCAGAAGGGGCATAGTTGAACATAGGGGAAAGGTGGGACATGGAGGGGGATGGTTAATGTAGAAAACACATCTTTGCACACAGGAGACTTGCACAGCAGATGCTCTGGAATGCCAATGTAAAAAATGCCCTTTTTACGTTGCCACCTCCCTACTTTTTGCTATTGTTGGCGTATGAGCTCTGAACAGTGAGACACTGCCCTCAAGCACCCTGTATATGTGCTCTGACCCTAAAAACATGTAGAACTGGCTTAGTTAACTTACCTATATGTACCTTGTATATGGTACTCTATAGAACCACGGTCTGTAAGTAAAATATCAATAGTGGACTGCATCACATATTCGGCCACCAGTAAAGTGGCAATGAAAAGCATGTCGTCAGTCCCGCCTTCTGCAGCCTGAGTGTGTGGAGTCTAAAAATTGCAACTCTGACCTGGCAAAACAAACATTTTGCCATGCCTTTTCCTTTCTTTTCATACTTAGAATCCACCTATACGGTAGGCCCTAAATGTCCATAGGGCAGGGTGCATGGTATTTAAATATTAGGACATGTGAACTTACTATTTCAATGTCCTGGCATTGCAAAATATCTCTATATTCTTTTTTCACTGATGCAAGGCTGGCTTTCCCAAAGAAAAGCACTAGGTGGTTACTTTAAAACAGCTTATACTGCATAACTTCAGTTTGGTAATAGCTAGAACCACAGTGCAAGGACTCAAATCATAGGAATTTACAATCCAATCTGATAGGCAAGCCACATTCTAAATTACTACTTTGAAAGCGCCACTTTTAGAAAGTTATCATTATCTTGCCCAAAACCTCGAGCAGCCTTTTTTAAGTTAATCGCCGTCACCTGACAGCCTGCTGGGAAGTGTGACTGGCACACGGGAAAGGGACCAAAGGGCCTTGGATGGGAGGAAGTGTACCCTCCTGACAAGATGGTCTGGGGGATGTGCCCACCAATTGCACAAACTTCAAAAGGACATCAAAGGACCACATTTAGTTTGGTGGAAACTGAATCTTCTGACTTTTTTGGAGAAAATCCTCATTGACAAGGCGATCATCCTGTCTTGCAGGTCTTTGGGTTCTTGGATAAGTGTCAGAGTGTAATCCTCACACATAACTCTAAAGGCTAGGACTTTGACACTCTTTAAATAATTTTTAACACAAGAACCAGAAACTATCATCGGGTGAGTTGAGCTGCCAGTGGGACTTAACCCTGCTGGTTTGCCCGAATGAAAGGATCATGATTGCCCAAAATGTTTCTAAGTCTGAACGTAGAGAACTTCACAAGTACCAATGCAGAAGATCACCTCACCCATGCTGACCCCTTCCTTGGTCTCATCTTCACATACACCCCATGAAGTTTCCCTGTCTTCGATGTTGCAAGCCATGAACTTCCCACCAATGCTGTAGCTTTCACTGAGGTCCAGTGCTTCAGCCAGCTGAAATCGGTGATCGCCCTGTCAATGAGGATTTTCTCCAAAAAAGTCAGAAGATTCAGTTTCCACCAAACTAAATGTGGTCCTTGTGTCCAACCTGCGCTCCAACATGGCCTTAACCATTGAGTTTGACACTGTCTAGCATGACCAGATACCCATGTTTGGGTGTTTTTGCTTTTTGGAGCTAGAAGCATCTAAAACTTTGGAAAATCATATCTCTGGTTCCCTACATCATGTTTGTGTTGTTTTGGTGTCTATATATAGATTACAATTTATGCTAGTTTTGTAAATTGGTGTGGGTTTTTGTTGTGTTGTATTTTCCACTTTTTAACTGTTTTGTTTCTGATAAATGCTTGAAACATGTTTCCTCAGTTAAGCCTGTCTGCTCTCTGCTATAGCTATTAATGGTTAAATTCAGGTTTAAATTATTGAGACCTAATTGTACCTAGTTAGGAATACTGACATTATTAGTTGAAGAGTACTGCCATCCAATTCTGCTAATAATCACTACTTTGTCACAGGTTGCTTCTGTGACTGGGGCAGCACAGCAGACAACATGGTTTTCAGGAAAACTTGATATTCTTGCAGACTGACAGGGCACTCTTTACAAAGCAATTCTGCCTGGACAACATTCACCTGGATAAACATTATACTGTATAGCAGGAACAAATTTATCTGTACTGCCCTTTTGGAATAGCTACCCCTCTGTTCCAGGTTCATATACAAAATGTCATAAGCTGGAGTGTGATACATACACACTTATCTGCCTTTTGAGCCAACACTATGGCCCTCATTACAACCCTGGCGGTCGGTGTTAAAGCAGCGGTAATACTGCCAACAGACCAGTGGTAAAAAAAATGGAATCATGATGATGGCGGAAACCGCTAACATAGACAGCCACTTTAACACTCCGACCGCCATGGTGGTAGAATCAAACACCGCAGCGGTAACCACCAACAGACAGGCAGAACACAATGTACCGCCCACCATATTACAAGGCACCAATCCGCCAGCTTTTCCGGGGCTGTACCAAAACCAGCACGGCGGAAACAGCCTGTGGAACAGAAACCACTCACCTCTCAACACCCAACGAGGAGCCAGGACGTCATGGAGCCCGAGTTACAGGTCCTGCTCATGTTGGCTTACCTCCTCTTCTATCAGGAGCAGCAAAGTCGCCGTCAACGACCACAGTGAGTACTGAACCTAGCACACAGGGGAGGGGAGGAGGGAAAAGAGAGTGACACACACATGCATCACGCAACACCCTGTAGGAGGCTGGCCTGGCTTATATTGGGTACCTAGTGGCACTTACACCTTGTGCCAGGTCCAGTTATTCCTTATTAGTAGATTAGTAGTGTTCTAGCAGCTCAGGCTGATAGAGGTAGCTTTAGCAGAGCAGCTTAGGCTGAACTAGGAGCCATGCAAAGCTCCTACTATACCACTTATATCATATAGCACTATATTATAGGAAAACACAATACTCAGAGTTACTAAAAATAAAGGTACTTTATTTTAGTGACAATATGTCAAAAGTACCTCAGATTATATACTCCCTTAGGAGGTAAGTAATATACACAAAATATACACACAAACCAAAATCAGGTAAGTAAACAGTTAGAAAAGTAGTGTAGAACACAATAGAATGTAATAGGAGACAATAGGCCTAGGGGCAACACAAACCATATACTCCAAAACTGGAATGCGAACCACGAATGGACCCCAGACCTAGTGTAGTGTGTAGAGGGTCGCTGGGAGTGTAAGAAAACACTAAGGGAGTCCAAGATACCCCACCCAAGACCCTGAAAAGTAGGAGTAAATTTACCCTGCTATCCCAGAAAGACAGAAAAGTCGAGATAAGGGATTATGCAAAGACAACAACTGACTGCAAAGCACTGAAGACGGATTCCTGGACCTGAGGACCTGCAAAGGAAGGGGACTAAGTCCATGAGTCACGCAAGTGTCCGGGGGGCAGGAGCCCACTATACCCCAGATGAAGGTGCAAAAGGGCTGCCTCCAGATAGAAGAACCCAAAGATTCTGCAAGAACGGAAAGTGCCAGGAACTTCTCTTTTGGTCAGAAGATGTCCCACGGCGTGCTGGAGATGCAAAGTTGTTTCCAGGCAGAAAGACTGCAAACAAGCCATGCTAGTTGCAAGAGTCGCGGTTGAGGATTTTGGGTGCTGCCAGGGCCCAGGTAGGACCAGGAGATCGCCCCTTGGAGGAATAGACAGAGGGGGCCCTCAGCAGCACAGAATGCCCACGCAGAAGCAGGCAGCACCCGCAGAAGCACCTGAACAGGCATTCAGAAGATCTGAGCACAACGGTCGTCTCAGCACAACAAAAGGGGGTCCCACGAAGTCGGAGTCCAACTCAGCGAGTTGGGCAATGCAGGACAGAGTGCTGGGGACCTGGGCTGTGCTCTGCACTTAGGAAGTCTTTCAAAAGTGCACAGAAGCTCTAGCAGCTGCAGTTCACACAGTACACAGGATTACTGTCTGGCGTGGGGAGGCAAGGACTTACCTCCACCAAATTTGGACAGAAGGGCCACTGGACTGTCGGGGACACTTGGATCTAGCTCCTGTGTTCCAGGGACCATGCTCATCAAGATGAGAGGGGACCCAGAGGACCGGTGATGCAGAGGTTTGGTGCCTGCGTTGGCAGGGGGAAAATTCCGTCAACCAACGGGAGATTTCTTTTTGGCTTCTAGTGCAGGGTGAAGGCAGATAGCCCTCAGAGCATGCACCATGAGGAAACAGTTGAGAAAGCCAGCAGGATGAGGCGCTACAATGTTGCTGGTAGTCTTCTTGCTACTTTGTTGTGGTTTTACAGGCGTCCTGGAGCAATCAGCGGTCGATCCCTGGCAGAAGTCAAAGAGAGAAGTGCAGAGGAACTCTGGTGAGCTCTTGCATTCGTTATCTGATGAGAAACCCACAGGAGAGACCCTAAATAGCCCTCAGAGGAGGATTGGCTACAGAGAGAGGTAAGCACCTATCAGGAGGGGTCTCTGACGTCACCTGCTGACACTGGCCACTCAGAGGTCTCCATTGTGCCCTCACACTTCTGCATTCAAGATAGCAGAGGTCTGGGACACACTGGAGTAGCTCTGGGCAACCTCCCCTGGGGAGGTGCTGGTCAGGGGAGTGGTCACTCCCCTTTCCTTTGTCCAGTTTAGCGCCAGAGCAGGGCTGGGGGGATCCCTGAACTGGTGTAGACTGGCTTATGCAAGGAGTGCACCATCTGTGCCCTTCAGAGCATTTCCAGAGGCCAGGAGAGGCTATTCCTCTCAGGCCCTTAACACCTATTTCCAAAGGGAGAGGGTGTAACACCCTCTCTCAGAGGAAATCCTTTGTTCTTCTTTCCTGGGACTGGGCTGCCCAGGCCCCAGGGGGGCAGAAACCTGTCTGAGGGCTGGCAGCAGCGGTAGCTGCAGAGAAAACCCCAGAGAGTTGGTTTGGCATTACTCGGGCTCTATGCTGGAGCCCCAGGGATGCATGGAATTGTCCCCCGAATACCAGAATGGTGTTGGGGTGACAATTTCATGATCCTAGACATGTTACATGGCCATGTTCGGAGTTACCATTGTGACGCTACATATAGGTATTGACCTATGTGTACTGCACGAGTGTGATGGTGTCCCCACACTCACAAAGTCCGGGGAAATTGCCCTTAACAATGTGGGGGCACCTTGGCTAGTGCTAGGGTGCCCTCACACTTAGTAACTTTGCACCTAACCTTCAGTAAGTGAGGGTTAGACATCAAGGTGACTTATAAGTTACTTAAGTGCAGTGTCAAATGGCTGTGAAACAACGTGGATGTTATTTCACTCAGGCTGCAGTGGCAGTCCTGTGTAAGAATTGTCTGAGCCCCCCATGGGTGGCAAAAGAAATGCTGCAGCCCATAGGGTTCTCCTGGAACCCCAATACCCTGGGTACCTAGGTACCATATACTAGGGAATTATAAGGGTGTTCCAGGGTCCAATGAGATTTGGTAAAATTAGTCACTAGCCTGCAGTGACAATTTTAAAAGCAGAGAGAGCATAAACACAGAGATTCTGGTTAGCAGAGCCTCAGTGATACAGTTAGGCACCACATAGGGAACACATACAGGCACACTTTATGAGCACTGGGGTCCTGGCTAGCAGGATCCCAATGACACATGCAAAAACAACATACATACAGGTAACAAATGGGGGTAACATGCCAGGCAAGATGGTACTTTCCTACACACCCCCACCCCCACCCTCACCCACAACACCATACACACAAATACATGCAGCAAAATTACATTTACACCCCGTCACCCCCTGGAAGAACGCAAGGACAAAATGAAATGATTGTAACGAGTGTAATCATCGAAAAGTCACATAGGCCAAAATTAAAATCATCAGTATATACAAATATGTTCACCAACTACACAAGTTTGGATAGTAATTAAATCAGAAATAAACAGGCACCTGAAAGGGGGGGCACCTCAGCCAGATGAACGGACGACGCCACTGCTCCACGAGGTGGCTCCATGCCCACAGTTTGGTCCTGGGGAGTGCAAAGCCACAGTAGCACAAGTCTCTCCAGTGTTTGGTTTGCCCACTGCAATATCCTGGGGAGTGCAAAGCCACAGTCTCACAAGTCTCTCCAGTGGGTGGTTTGCCCACTGCTATATCCTCGGGAGTGCAAAGCCACAGTCTCACAAGTCTATCCAGTGGGTGGTTTTCCCACTGCTATATCCTGGGGAGTGCAAAGCCACAGTCTCACAAGTGGATGTCAGTCTCCACTGGTTCCCAGAGTGCTTCACCCTGCCAAGGACTGGGGTAGTGGATGATTTTCTCCACTGGTTCTGGAGGGGGCATTGTGCCCAGAGTGCTTCATCCTGCCAACGACTGGGGTAGTGGATGCTTTGCTCCACTGGTTCTGGAGGGGGCTTAGTGCCCAGAGTGCTTCATCCTGCCAAGGACTGGGGTAGTGGATGTTTTCCTCAACTTGTTCTGGAGGGGGCATTGTGCCCAGAGTGCTTCACATGCAGTGTGGCAGGTCCCATTCCCTCACCTGGGTGTGTGTGCCACGCGATTGCCTGGGAACAGGTAGCATGATACTCCATGGAGGCAGAGACACACTCCACCCTGCTGTGACTTGGCCTGCCACCTGCAGGTACAAACTGTGCTGGGTGTCATGCCTCTTGTACGCTGTGCAGGGTCCAGGACGTCTCCTGCAGCCTCGGACGGCTGGCCACTGGGGATGATAGCCATGTCAGCTGTGGTGGTACTGTCTGAGCACGTCGCAGGGCTGGTGGCGGTGGTTGCGGCGGTGTCTATGGTGGAGATGCTGGGGGTGGTGAATGTGTCAGCACCTGTGGAGGGACACAGCAGGACGTCTCCTGCAGCCTCGGACACCTGCCCACTGGGGATGATCCTGGGGACTGTTGCTGAGGTATCAGACGTGCAGGTGGCGGTGTCCACCGCCATACAGCTTACTGTTCTGGTTGCCAGAAGGGATGACGCTGGTCCCTCAGCCGGAGGCTCCGTGCCCTGTCCGGACTTGCCCTTCGCCTTGTGTCCCTTCCCCACCTTTGATGTCAGTGCTGGTCCCTTGGCACTATCCCCTTTTGGCTTGGAGGAGCCCTTGCTGGGTGTTTGGTGCAGCTTCTCCTTACAGCATGTGGGCACCTTCTTCACCTTGGCAGGTGGTGGAATGGGGTGATCCTGGGCCTCGCTATGTGGCACACTGGAAGCCCTGAGGGGTGCTGCACGCGATGTGACAGGACTTGCTGAGACCACAGTGCTGGAGGATTTGGTGGCTGAGGTGCTGGGCTGGGACCTGGACATCCTGGCCCTAGGGGAAGGACGGGGTGGGGAGGTGTAGGGAAGAGGTCAATGTTACCCAGGAAGAGTTTCTTAGACACACTGGGACGGGAAGATGGAGGGGGTTTGGGAGTGGAGGAAGAGGTAGTGGTTGTAGGAGGTGTACGTCTGCTGCATTTGGGTGAAGGTGCATGGGTTGGAGGCTGTTGTGAGGTGGATGGCTGTTAGGTGGGTGTGTGCCTGCATTTGTGTACTTTAGCAGGAGGGCTCACAGACACACTGGGAGAGGACAAAGGGGATGTGTGAATGGTAGTGGGGGTCGTGATTGCACGTGAGTGGTGTGTGGTGATGGGCGTGCTGGTGATGGAGGTAGTGGATGAAGATGTAGTGCATGCAGGTGTGAGTGGAGACGAGACAGGGAGGGAGGAGGAGGACGTGGAGGAGGGGGACACAGTGGAGGCAGTGGATGTTGGTGTGTCTGCCTGGGGATGGTGCTTGTGTGAGTGCCTGTGGGATGTGTGTTGCTTATGTTTGCCATGTCCACTCTTGTGTGTTGATGAGTGTGCATGCTGGTCTGATGGTGTGCTTGGGATAGGCTGAGGTACAGGGGATTGGGTCTGGGTAGAGGAAGTTGGAGGGGGGAGGCTGGACACGGGGACAATGGCTGCTATCAGTGCTGAGGCCAGAGCTTGAAATGCTCTCTGTTGGGCCGCCATGCCAGAATGAATGCCCTCCAGGTATGCATTTGTTTGCTGCAAATGCCTCTCAACACCCTGGATGGCATTCAAAATGGTTAATTGCCCAACAGCGAGGGATCTCAGGAGGTCAATAGTCTCCTCACTGAGGGCAGCAGGGCTGAGGTGACTGGGGCGAAGGAGATGCCCACCCTCGTGGGTGAGAGGGCATGGGAAACTCGATGAGGGGCTGCTGGGAGGGCAGTGCTGGTAGGGGGGGTGGCGGCTTTACCTGTTGTTGTGGTGGGCACAGAGGTGCCCACCACCGCAAGGGAGCTCCCATCAGAGGAGGAGTCGCTGTCGCTGGTGTCTGCTCCTGTCCCCGTCGTGGAGCTCCCCTCACCCTCCGTCCCACTGGTGCCTTCTGACTCCATAAATTCACCCTCCTGGGCCATGTGGGTTTCAGCTCCCTCCTGTTCCGGTGCCAATGCTCCTCCGCCAGATGATGCTAATGCACACAAGGACAGGGTGACAAAACAAAAAGGGGGGGAAAGAGAGAGGAGATACATGGTCAATGCCTGCAACACCACTATCGTTGGCGAACACAACACACAGGGAGGAGCCCTATGCACTAAGCCATGCACTAACAGTGCAGGGGAAAAGCACATGCCCAAGGGGGACTCTGTCTAGACCCATTTCATGCACAGCTGGAACCCATAGGAGCCTCACTAGGTGCAGAGGGCAATTGCCACCTTTGGGGTTGGAGTGGGACTGAGCCTGCAAATCAATGGGTCTACCTTTGCACGTCCCCCACCCAGACACCTCGTTAAGTCTGCAGAGTCAGCTGAATGAGAGTGTACTCACACCCCTGGGGCTGCTGTGATGCCCTCAAGCACCCATCCAACTCAGGATATGCCACCACCTGGATCCGGTACATCAGGTGGGTCATGGTGGGACGGGCACCCCTTCCACGTTGGGAGGCCATCCCCAGCTGGGCCTCCGCTGTCTTCTTGCTCCAGTGGCGCAGGTCGTCCCATCTTTTCCAGCAGTGGGTGCACGCCAAATACCTTTATTGTGGTGGGTGCTGACCTAGAGGAATAGTGAAGTAAAAAAGGATGTTACTCCCCCCGCACAGTTCTTCTCACAAATTGTCCACAAACCTCCCACCCTGTCCCAGAAAAACATACACTAACCATCCTCACATGCTGGTCTGTCCCCCCGTCTCTTCCATCCACGACACTCCAAACAATCATGTACCATCCACCACGCACACGGTTCGCTGTTTACTGCTGCCCAACAGCTGTCTAACATTGGTATGTGAAAATGAACATTGACATTGCTATATTTCAGATAGGTTGCAATTACACATTTGTTAAAGTACAGACTGACTCCAGATTGATTTGTGATTCAAGGGTATTTATTTCTGTGCTAATAAGTGGAGGGGGGTGTGCAATGGGCTGGGGTAATGGTGGAGGAATGTCCATGGTAGAGTTCAGTTTCTTGGTCTCACAGGTGCATTGTCCATGGGGGCATAGGAAGTGGATCAATGGCAGTTTAAGGTGGACAGGGTGACAAAGTGGAACAGAAGGGTGACAATCAGGAGGGTCTTATTTCCTGGCAGGGGTCTTGGCAATGTTCTCTGTCTTGTTCCTGGATCTCAGGGACCGTTTGCGGGCTGGTTCTCCTTCTGCAGGGGGTAGGGTGCTGGTGGCCTGATGGTCCTGTGGCGGTGCCTCCCGTCCACTAGCGCCGGCGGAGGTGGAGGGCTATTCATCATCCAGGCTAGTGTCAGGGGCCCGTTTGTGTCCCACTGTGTCCCTCATGGTGTTTGCCAGGTCTGCCAGCACCCCTGCAATGGTGGCCAGGGTGGTGATGATGGACTTCAAGTCCTCCCTGATCCCAAGGTAGAGTTCCTCCTGCAGCCGCTGGGTCTCCTGAAACTTGGCCAGCACCGTGCCCATGGTCTCCTGGGAATGGTGGTATGCTCCCATGATGTTGGAGAGTGCCTCGTGGAGAGTAGGTTCCCTGGCCCTGTCCTCCCGCTGTCACACAGCAGTCCTCCCAGCTTCCCTGTTGTCCAGTGCCTCTGTCCCATGAACTGTGTGCCCACTGCCACTGACCCCAGGTCCCTGATTGTCTTGGGTTGGTGGGTTTGCCTGGGGTCCCTGTAGTGGGGGACACACTGCTGATTGACGTGTCCTGGGGACAGTGGCATGGGCCCCCTGGGTGGGTGCTTTGGTGGTGTTTCCTGAGGGGGAGGTTCTGTGATGGCTTGTGACTGTGGCAGGGGAATGACTGTCCAGAGGTCCCTGATGGGCCAGGCTGGTCATCTTGATCCAGGCGTGCAGAGCTGCTGTCATCACTGTGGGCCTCTTCTGTGGGGGGACTGGATATGTCTGGCACCTCCTGTCCGGTGACATTGGGTATGGGTCCTGTTGGGGTGTAAATACATAGTTTTAGTATCTGTGTGTGCCATCTTGTGCATTGGGTGAGTTACCCTCTACTCCAATAGTGCTTGCATTATTGTGTTTGCCCTTGTGTGATTAGTGTTTTGGGGTCTGTGTGGGTATCTGTACTGGACATGCTTTGGCAATGGGTGTCCATGCTTTGGTGTTGCATGCAGGGCTTGGTATTGGGATAGGTGGGTTGTGATAGTGGGGCATATGTGAGGTGTTGGACTGATGGGGGTGAGGAGGTGGGTGGGGGTATGTAATGGCATGCAGGTAGGGTGTGGAGGATATAGTAGTGAAGATTTGACTTACCAGAGTCCAGTCCTCCTGCTACTCTTGTAGAGGCCTTCAGGACGCGGTATTGCCAAGACTAGCTCCTCCCATGTTGTTAGTTGTGGGGGAGGAAGTGAGGGTCCACCACCAGTCCTCTGTACAGCAATCTGGTGTCTGGATACCACTGAACGCACCTTCCCCCATAGGTCGTTCCACCTCTTCCTGATGTCGTCCCTTGTTCTTGGATGCTGTCCCACTGCGTTGACCCTGTCGACGATCCTCTGCCACAGCTCCATCTTCCTTGCAATGGAGGTGTGCTGCACCTGTGATCCAAATAGCTGTGGCTCTACCCGGATGATTTCCTCCACCATTACCCTGAGCTCCTCCTCAGAAAACCTGGGGTGTCTTTGAGGTGCCATAGTGTGGTGTGGGTGATGTGATGTGCGAGCTGATGTTTGGTGTGCTTTGTGATGTGTTGTGGTGTGTTGTTTGAGGTGCGTGGATGTTGTATGAGTGCTGTTGTGCTGTGCCTCTGGATGCTGGTGTTGTGTTTCCTATTCTCTCTCTCTCTCTGCTTTTTCAAAAAAATTTCATTGTAAGGGTTTGTGGGGAATGTGGGTGTGTGTTTTATAGTGTAGTGTGTGTGTGGGTGTGGTGTGTGTATGTGTATCAGGTGTGTGTATTTCAAATTGTCCAATGTAGTTGTGTTTTGTAAGTGTGTGTGTATTTTGAGCGCGGCGGGATGTACCGCCAATGGATTTCCGTGGTTGAAAGACCGCTGCGTTGATTCGTTAGTCATGATAATGTGGGCATATTCTTGTTGGCGTGACGGTGTAGGTTTTGCTATCCCCAGTTTATTACTGACTTTTGGTGTGGTGGACTTGTGTGGGTGTCTCTATTGTGGCGGATTCCGAGATGTGGGTCGTAATACCTTTAGCGGATTTCTGCTGCAGACAGAAATGGCCTTCAGCAATGCGGTAAGCAGGATTTGCCGCCAGGGTTGTAATGAGGGCCTATGTCTGTCAATAGTGGGTAGCCCATGCCTTTAAAACAGCACTATACATCCAAGAATGCAAAGTGCTGAAGAACAAAAGCTAGCACTGGCAGGTGTCACACATGACATGGGTGTTGTAGGAACTAAGAACCTGATTTAGATTTTGACACAACATTACCTCTGCCGCCCTGACAGTACTCTGTCTGTCAATTGTAGAGTTGAACTCAATCCAGCAGTCATCTCTGTACCTTGAAAGAAGCCACCATCATCACTGTTCCCTTCAAAGTGCAAACAATTGGGTGAGTGTCCACCATGGATTTGACTGCCATCCGCCAAACTTTTCAACAATTTTTGTTTTTCAGTATCAGACTTTCAAAATGGGAGTTTGAAAAACAAAAATCTAATGACCTTCCCACCCCCTAGGAATTTTCTCCCCAAGGTGTGGATGTCGTTATTTGTTATTTTATGTCTCTCACTGCCAGGGTTTACCTCACAGTAATGGGCAGAAATAGAAAAAAAACATTCGGGCAGGCAGTTTAATGCCCTCCTAGTGTCTCCCAGAGCTTCGACTGCAGCAGTGGTTTCATTGACAGAAAGATTAGGATTCACCCAACCCTAAATGAGGAGGCAGACGGACCGTGAGCTCGACGGTCAGGGTACTCTGCCACTTTTGCCGCAGAGTACCCTGTCGCCAAACTTTAAGTAAGGGCTTAATGTTTGTATTCAGGCCAATCAAATAAAATGTATTTTGCACTAAGCCTAAATGCTGACAGAACTTGCTATGAAACTGTTTTCAATGAGAGCAGGATTGTTCCATAACTTGCATCATATATCCATGCCTTTATGTTTCTTCTGAAAACAGGAGTGTATATTTTGACCTAAAACTAGCCACTTGACCAGGATTTTGAGAGATAATTCATAGATTTACAGTTTGATCTTATGCTGCAAAGCACTGTGCATAATATGAACATGCTAGATTAGAACCTGGCAGGTCATACGTCATACTTCATCCATCCGAAGTCAAGAAAATAAATGTTTTTGATAAATTGCCAGATTATTTAATTACCAATTAAATGGCCTAGCCCTGAGCATGTATTTAATGAAGAAGTGCATTCTGTGAGCTGCAGTTTTGGCTCATTTCAATTGGACTAAATTACCATATTACGACGGTTTAGCTGATGATCAATTGATACTTGCAAGACCTAGAACAATGTGCAATTGTTTCTGTGTGTATGTGTCGAGGAGCCTGGAAGAGTGATAAGACCATGGCCTGGCTGTCTAGCGAGCGTTTACCTTCTCTCTTTAGTAGATAACATGTGGCATTATGGGACGTTTTAAGGCAGGTTCTTGACCATTACCAACGTGGTCATTTCTAATATTTATTTAGGTATATGACTTTAACTGCTTTGTTCTAGTCGCAACGAAGTTTCACTAAAAGTGTCACACAAGGCATTGAAAAGTTGCAGGTGAAAACATGAACATTTCACACATAGGCAATCTCAAAACTTGGCAGTTGTGCAATCTACTTGAAATGGAAAAAATGTGCAGTCAAAAGTAGAGTGACTTAAAAATTCAGACCAACAAGTCGATTGCACCAGATATTTTCACCTACAAGAGACTAAAATGGAGGCAAAAGCGCACTAACAAGCGCATATTATACAGCAAACACATTTTAAGTGATTATAGATTTCTGTATCTGCACTCCCTACCGCATCGCGCATTCGTAAGGATATATATTTTTTAAAGTCCCTGTCTGAAATGGCAAAATATGATGGACCGGAATTCAGCACAAGAAATCGCCAGAGCCCGAAACTTTTACAGGCATTTAATCCATTGTTATTGTGGTTTAACTTGAAAAAAATAAATTCAATGTGTATGCCTTTAATTGCCTTCACTGCTCGTTTTGACAGAGGCTTCAAGCTGCACCTTACTGAAGGACAGCGTTCAAACAAGTCTGGGGTTGCTTGTGTTCCAGCCTAGAAGGATCTGACCTGACAGTTTATATAAAAGTTTTATTGTGTTAATTAAAAACCATTGTAATTGACAAACACATATACAAAATAAAAAAAATCCAAATCAAAGGAAAGTACAAATATTTTTACAGCTAGCAAAATACCAGTGCAGGTGATTACAAATAAGTTTGCTAAAAATATAAGCCTGTGTAGTTTTCAAGCTTATGGCAATGGGCAAAACCGTAGGGCCGCCTGTAACTGATGGAAGTGCTATGTGCAGTAAGAGCAGCTGCGATTGTCAGCCAATAAAATGCACAAAGCGGCTGGTGTTCATTCCTAAACCAGGAACACCTGGTTGGGGTTTACAGGCAACACATTTTAAAACAAGCATTTGCAATGCAATAGGACTCACATATTTCGAACACTTGTCTTTTTAGAACAGTGTCCACAAGCAAAACCAACTGAAAACAGGAGTGGAAACTGAGACAAGACGACTTAAAATTAACGAAAGTGCGCTTTAATAAAACTTTGACATTTTGTTTGCCCTGCTTGGCACGTTTTTGCCAGTCACAAGCCTTCCCTTTGCAGGGCACTGGAAGTTAAAATGAACAAAGTAGTACCTCGATCACTCGGGAGCAGGGGACTGGCACCAATTAAGTTGAAATTAATTATTGTTTGACCCCCTGCTCCACACAGAGAAACAGAAATGATACCAGAGATGCCTTGACAAATTACGAGACTGCATAGAAGAGTGCCACGCACACCAACAAATGGTGAGCAACAGGCGAGCTCCAAACTCTTTACTGAACACAAGAGTGCCTAATATTCAGACTCACGCCCTAGCACATGCACTCGCAGGCTCAACCCAAACAATCAACACATTTGTTGATTTCAGAGAAAATGTAAAGTTCAATGGTTAAAATAACAGCAGCCTTGCAATAAAAGTACAGACGAACACTAAAATTGACAAATAAAAAGACGAACATCGCTACAGCCGATAAATACAATTTCATAATTGAGCGCAGATAAATAGATGCGCACTGCTAAGGAAAGCAAGTAATGATTTAAATGTTTGCGCGACACTGTAGGGAAGGCACAGGCAGGTAATCCAATAAAGGGCTCAAACTAATTCCACTCGATCCCCCGAGCAGCAGAGCTTCCTAACTGCTACAGCCACAAAATTAAACAGCAAATTATCTAAAGAAATGTTATCAGGATTAAGAGACTAGCTATTTGCCTGCTGGCAAGAGGGGGTACCCAGTTTGTTCCATTCCTGCTTAGGAGAGATTTTCAGTGCTCCAAGTAAAGCTGGGCAGCTGCAGACGATGTGTTGGAACGATTTAGCATACAGTCCACACTCCCCACGTTGTTGATTCCGAGGGCTGGCGCCACCTAGCTAGGTGTTTCAAGAACAGCTGTTCTCCGAATCTAAGGGGCATGACTCTTGTTTCTTTTATCTTGAATAGGTGCAAGACAAATAGGAAGAAGGTAGAATTTGGTGATAAGAGTTGTCTGCCTACCTGCTTGCTAAAACATCCATATCAGCTGGATGTGAAAGGACGTGCACACGTTTTTTTTGGTACATTGCTTAAAAGCATATTGGCTTGTGTGCGTGGCCCAAAGCTCTCCAGTGTTGAAAATACTAAGGCTGTCCTTGAGATGCAGAAGGTGGAGTTGGATTTCGTCCCACAATGATACCTCTAGACATCCTCTCCTGGCAAGCTGAAGTTTGTGGCAGAGGTTTAGGAATGCGCCTGCTTTGACCACCTACTGGTTGAGAAGGCGTGATTCCAGCTCGTGCTGAGCAGCTGAAGAAGACCTCGGCAGGCGAAGGACAAACATTTATAACTCAGTGACCAGATTATTCAGCAGCTTGCTGTCCCTCCAAAATTTCACACCTGTAAGACAAGGAAGGCAAATTTTTGCCCTCAATACATTCAGGAGAGGGAGAAGGCTAGCCCCCTCCAGCAAGCATGACACTTTTAAAAGGGGGAATTAGACGGCCAAGACTTTCATTTCAACTTCATCTGCCAGACAAAAGTACTGGTTGCATCAGTGGTGACCGCCAAGTATTTGTGTTTGTTCCTTCATGATCTTGTAATCATTGAAATGCCAGCAACCCCCCTGCTAGTTTTCCTGCCAGTGTTAAGATTTTAGCTTTCCTAAATTGACCTCCAAACAATTGGCAATAGTATATGAATTCAGTGTGTTTATTAAACTCTGCCACCCAACTCTTGTATAACTAAACATTTGTAAGTCATCTACGTAACACAGGTTGCTGACAAGTTCACCTCGTATGTGAGTGACTATAGATGATATTGAGAGAGGTGGAAAAGTCAGAGATGAACACATTAAAGAGCAAGAGGGCTAACGCACCTGAACTGACTTCTTGTGCTTGACTGCTCTTATTGGAGCAGGACTAAGGTCCTGATTTAGAGTTTGACAGGCAGGTTTCTCGGTCACAAAAATGACGGATATCCCTTTCACCATATTATGATTTCCATAGGATATAATGAAATTGTAATACAGCGGATGGGATATCAGTCCTGTTTATGAGGGAGTAACCCCATCCACCACACTCTAAATCAGGCCCCTAGTCTAATTTGTGTATGGCTAATGTCTGTCCGGAGTCGCAAAATGGGCTACAAAAATGATGGCCTAATATACAACCATGAGTGATTGACAGTGACTGAGACTTTAGCATGCATTTCACCCTGCAACTTTGTGTATAAACCATTTGTAGAACACTCCTTTCTGGCTTAAGCAACCCTAAAGAATGCTTTAAGGAAGTGAACAACCTTAATAAATGAAACTTTGGCTCACATGGCCATTTCCTGGTGTAAGGATACCTTTATCTTGGAAAAGGTTGAGCTGTGTTTATGCACAATTTCTGTCTAATTGCAGAACATGAACCAGACCTGAGTGCATATTTAAGTAACTCATGTACAGACTATGCATTTCAAGGTATTAATTTGAGTTATCCCAGTGGCAGATTCCAGGGTTATGTGGCAGGAATATACACGAGGTGTGGTTAATAAGTTTGGGTCCATAATTTGATTGATATTCAGAAACATTTGCAAAAATAGTTGCTGCGGTTTTCATCACATTCAATTTACATTTGGATAAATTAGGTTGAACTAGTGTTGGAAAAGAGCACCAGCTACTATAGTTTGCAAAGTTCTATGTGTTTATAGGACAGCAATCTGTAACTTTGGCTATTCTAAGTTTAATATTGGAATTTCTTTTTTTGTGAGTTATTTTCTTTTAATTTATTTCTATTTCATGAAGGGGGATTGCTCTAGTGCACCCTGACTCTTTTTCGTTACTGTTAGAAATGGGGTCTCTAGTTGGCAGAGGTATCCACCTTTGTCCAAATAGGAACCACAATCCTAGCCTGTGCCCACCCTCTGGTAGCTTGGCACTGAGCAGTCAGGCTTAACTTAGAAGGCAATGTGTAACATATTTGTGCAATAATCCATACAGTAACACAGTTAAAACATCACAAAAATACACCACACAGGTTAAGAAAAATATAAGATATTTATCTGATTAAATTAAGGTCAAAATGATAAAGATTCAATAAGCACAAGTTGAGATATCACTTTTGCAAGATTAAAAAGAGTCCTAAATCTTAGAAATCAACTGTTGTCTCTTGTTTACACAAAGTACCTGGTTTGCGTAAAAAAATAACATGCATGGAGACCGCAGAGGAGGAGATGCGTTGAAAAATAGGGTGTGCGTTGGAATTTCGGACATGGCACAGATGATGCGTTTTTTCTTTCCACGCTGCAAGGGGCTTTGCGTCGATTTCTGGCATGCAGTCTTGATTCCTCACTGCGATGCGGGGATCTTTTTGATGCCCAGGGACGATGAGTGGAAATCCTGGGTGTGTGGGACGAAGTCACAGGCGCTGCGTCGATCCGGTATGACAATGCATCAAATTTTCTATTGCACTGGAGGCGCTGCGTCAATTCTTCACTTGGAAGTCAGGCTGCATTGATCCGGTTCGGATGTGCGTCTATCTGGTAGGGCTGGGCATCGAATTTCCAGCCGCAAGGCAGGCGCTGTGTCAGTTCTTCATTCTGGTGTTTGGCTGCGTCGTTTCTGGCAGGCTGAGCATCGATTTTCAGCACACAAGGAGTTGAAGGCTTTTTGGCCCTGAGACTCCAGAAAACAGGAGGCAAGTTCAATCCAAGCCATTGGAGAGCACTTCTCAGCAAAGTCAGAGGGCAGCAGGTCAATAGCAGGGCAGCAGTCCTTCACAGCACAGCAGTCTAGATGAGTCCTTTGGGCAGCCAGGGAGTTCCTCTTGTCAGATTGCAGGTTCAAGTCCAGAAGTGTCTGCTTTGATGGGGTCAGAGATCCAGTTTATACACCCAAGAATGCCATTGAAGTGGAGGAGACTTCAAAGAGTAGTTTTAAAGTGCACAAGGTCACCTTTCAGTACAGGTCTGTCTGCCAGGATCCCAGTAGGGGGTTTGTCAGTTCATTGTGTGAGGGCAGGCCACTAGCCTTTGAAATGTAAGTGGCAGGCCCTCCACCCTCCCAATCCTGGAAGACCCCTTCAGTATGCAGATGAGTGCAGGTGTGACTGAGTATCCTGTGTTTGTGGTTGTCTGGGTGAAACGCACAAAGGAGCTGTCAACCAGCCAAGCCCAGACGTGGATTGGAGACAGGGTTTAAGGCACAGATGGATTTTAATTTAAGTGCACAGAAATGCTCACTTACTGAAAGTGGCATTTCTAAAATCGTAATATAACATCCACCTTCACCAATAAACAGGATTTTGTATCACCATTCTGACCATACTAACCATGATCTGTTTACCCCTTTCTGATCAGAATCTACCACTCAACCAGTATGTTAGGGCAGACCTAATGCTAGCCTATGAAAGGAATAGGCCTCACAGTAGTGAACACACCCAGGTACTTTTTCACACTAACAGCGTTAGCGTTGTGTTTAAAACTACATGAAGACTCTTTTGTTTTTAAGTGATAACTTGACTTGTATATTGGGAATTGTTGTCGTTTTGGTTTTGTTTTGTTTAGATAAATATTTTCTATTTTTCTAAACCTGTGTTGTGTCATTTTGTAGTGTTTTTATTAAGTTACTGTGTGTGATGGTACAAATACTTTACACCTAGCACTCTGAAGTTAAGCCTACTGGTTTGACAAGCAGGGGTTAGGTGAAGGTGACTCTCTTTTACCCTGACTAGAGTGAGGGTCCTTGCTTGGACAGGGAGTAACCTGATTGCCAACCAAAGACCCCATTTCTAACAGGCACCTAAGGCCTACGTTAAGGGTGACTTGTCTGTAGAAAAAGGGGAGTTTAAGGCTTGGCAAGTAATTTTAAATGCCAAGTTGAAGTGGCAGTGAAACTGCACATACAGGCCTTGCAATGGCAGGCCTGAGATATGGCTAAGGAGCTAATTATGTGGGTGGCACATCCAGTGCTGCAGGCCCACAAGTAACGTTCAAATTACAGGCCCTAGGCACACGTAGTGCACTTTACTAGGGACTTACAAGTAAATCAAATATGCCAATTGGGAATGAACCAATGTTACCATGTTTAAGGGCGAGAGCATATGCACTTTAACACTGGTTAACAGTGTTAGCAGTCCTAAAACCAGCAAAAACAATGTCAGAAAAGTGGAGAGGAGGCAGGCAAAAAGTTGGGGGATGACCACCCTAAGGCTGTCAGGTCTAACAGTTACCCCTTTACTCGTTTGCTATTTTTCTTTATTAATATGTATACCCTTCACTTTTTATAAATTGCTTAGTTTAATACATCTAATTAACAAATGACTCTTCCCTGCAACACTATTTTATTTTTATTGTTTGTCAATACTATTCAGAGGCTCCTTTAAAGGTAGGAAAGTCTTTTCGAAAAACGATATCTGGGCACAGAAGGGAACAGTGACTTGCTAAAATCAAGAACACCGCAGTTTGTGGCCATAAGGAGGGACTGCCAGAAACACGATTACCCACATAAGTGTGCTGGAACATTGAGTAATATCTTGTTAAAGAAACAAAGGTCCTTTTTACACAACCACAATGTTCTTGGGACATCATACTTCTAAGGAAGCTTTTAGAATTGTAAATTAACCTGAGAACCCAAACTGTTGTTCCACCTACATAGCTCAAATGGCAGAATTTTGTTATTTACTGGTAAACTATCAGTCAGATCAAAACATAGTATAGCTACTTTCAGACATCGGTTTCTCGACGGGCAGACTGAAGTAAAATATCCCCTTATGACTTGTGAAAACAAATATACAATGTAACTATTCCTTCAATTTTTATCCATATCAGCCAAGGATGTGCACAGTATTGTTAGAAAGGTGAATTCAGGATACTCTTTAGACCTGTGTCCAGAAAACAACAATTACCACATTGCCATGGAAGGCTCCTTAATATAGCTCCTGAATTGGCAGATATTAAACATATTTCATTACACATTGCAAACGTTCCTATGGAGTGGAAAAAATAAACATTGAAATTTATTCTTGAAAAAAATTCTGCTGATGCATCGCGGATTTAATTATTACCTTATATGCTATGGTTGCTGGAAAGATGTTAATGCTCAAATGTCACATTTACACCCTAAATTCAGAGTTTATTAAGGAAAATAGCAAGCAGAATATCTATCAGGCAGGATTTAGAGCTCACCATTGGATTTATCTAATCCTTTTGGCAGTTATGAATAAAATGTGGATAATCCAGGGCAATGGATGTGAGGAAACAGTGATCTTTCTGTATCTATCCACAGCATTCAATACTGTGTCGTACTCTATCCTCAGCTCAGACATTACTTTTTAAATTGATCTATCCAGAATCACAGTCAGCTATCTCTGTGCCTCTATTCACTTCTAATGAGGGTAATCTTGAATATGGGGTCATTCTGAGCCTGGCATTATTTAATATATATGATTCGTTATTAATAGGTCTTCTAAGATCCTGTACGTTTGTTGTTATAAGCTATGCAGATGATACACACATTATCATCAGTCTAGATGGAGAAGCAGAGTTGTCATGTACTGCCTTAGATAGCTGTATGGCCGATGTAGCCGGATGGAGGAATGATAAATAACTAAAACTGAAGTTTAACAAAAATTATTCTTTTGATTCTGGGAGGGTCCTACACTGTATGGAATGATTTATGGTTGCCGTCTTCCTTGGGGGCTTGTCCTTCATCTGCAAACTCTGTTGGTAGCATTCAAGAATATTTCGAACCTAATGGTCAAGAGCAGCTCAAATTAGTTTTCATAAGATGACTGTTTAAAAATACATCACTGTGTTTCAAATGTGCTTCAAACGGAAGATGATTGCCTAGCAAAGACATCATGGGCCATGTTAGAAGTTATAACCAGAAGTCCACCATGTCTCCAAACAAATTGGTAGTAATGGCATGTTTAGAAATGTAGTTCCTCGTAGGGAGCTGCCATGTAATGTGTTCTCCATGCATGTTAGAGAGATCACGGTTTATTAATAAATTAGTGGCTTAGATGTAGCATATGGCAGCTAATCATCCAGTTTGAAGGCCTAACAGAGAGAAAAACCTAGAAATGAAAACATGCACAGTTTAAATTGTGGTGGACATGTGTGCCTACTATTCGTATTTCTGACACTATGTTTAACATGGAAACATTTTGGATTTATATTTGAGTGACTTATTAATAAATATTAACATAAAAGTATTATTTTCAAGTAGAAATTGTAGAAATGAAATGTGTTGTGAGCCTTAAATTAATACACAATAACACAATTATATTGAATTAAATGGTTTTCATAGCATGAAAAATAAATGTACATTCAAAATTGCTTTGGCATAACCTGAATGATGTTTTAGACAAATAATTTGCTTTGCATCTTTGATCAGAATATATGAGCGCACAAAAGAAGTTTAATGTATTAATTGTATTAATGTGTATTTAGGCTTACTTAACATGACTAGACCTGGAAGGTTCATTTTGCAAGCAGCAATGAAAAACTGTTTGTTCAATTTTCCCCTTTAACCTGAATTATTTTCTCTATGCAACACATGTAATGTTAAAAGTTCTACTGTATTCCAGAAGAAGAGCATGTTTCAAGTTTAGCTAATGTAACAATAGTTGCTCTAGATGCTGAATTGCACAGGAAGATTCATGAAGCATATGTGAAAGAATAATAGCTTAGTTTATTGTGTGCCACGCGAAAGGAACTGAATGTTACAAATTATTAGAAAATGTGATATTTTGGCGGAAGCTGACAACTTATTTTTCCTGAGAACATTTTGAGAAGTTGCAAACTTGGTGGTGCCATCTACAGTGATTGGATGCTGAAATCAACACCCTGTGTGTGCCCACAAGGAGGACCAATAAAATCTATTCTGGTTATTTTAATTAGTGAAGAGCTTTGGAATCGTGAGCAGTCAGTCCTGAACCTTCTTGAAGTTAGTCCATCACCAGCTTTTATGCTTGCTCAGTCTGCTCTCTCACATTTCTACTTTAAGTCCCCTGATGAGTTTTTCTTATGTCTTAACTGACCTATTCGGTTATGTGGTTCAGTACTACTAAGGCCAACTCATTCTGAGCTGCTGATCTGTCCTATGTGCAGCTGGTGTTCTGCACTGTCCTGCTGCTGCTGCCAACCAACGCCAAAAGATGGTGAATTCTCTGCTCGATGAATCAACACTGTCTGCTGTCCCATGAGGAGAGGTATAACTAAATGTGGTTTCTTGTTTCCTTTTTAGCTTAGTGTTACAGTATGAGGCAAATAACAACGCCTGAGTCGGCCATCAAGCAGGTAAGTGTTGTTTATTTTTTTACTAATTTGGATTTTTCCTGCTGGTTTTCTTCCCTTTGTCATTCCGTCTGTAACTGTTGGGGCTACTGCAGTTCATGGTTCGTAATCACTTCCTTGTTTCCCTCCGTTTCTTCAGGTCTCCCAGTAAGCACATGCGAAGAAAAGAATAATAATCTTGGTAAGTGTTTAGGTTTTCTCCTTCCCTAACTGTTTCTGGCTTTCCCTCGTCTGCTGTTTTTTCTTTCTTTTCTCTTCTCACTCTTTCCGTTTTCTGGGTTTTCCTTATCTGTTAGCCTTTTCTGTCCTTTCCCTGTCTGTCAGTGTTTTCCTTAGTTTTTCTACTGTCTTCTTCTATTCTCCTGTTCTCTTTTTTCTATGGTTCTCTGGAGTGCTGTTTTTAGGGTTTTTCTCGTTACTTAATCACTGCTTTGAGCTTGTGCCTGCCATACTTGCTATATAAACATTTGAATATCCCACACCTCACCCACGCCGTATCATTTATCACAGTATTTGCCCTTATTTACCCTTTCCGTCTTCCCCTCCCCTCTCTTGGTCCTTTAGGTCCGCTCCACCCGTCCTCCCTTCCCGTAACTATGGCGCTTCAACGCACCTGGATATGCCAAGCTTCTCCAGAAGCGTGGCGGGCTGCTGTGTTCCGCTTCCCAGGACGTCGTCCTCCCTTCCCCGGTCAGGGATGAACCGCTCCATGGTCTCTCCGGTCCTCCAGCCTGGGGTTCTCTCCACGGTGTCCTCTTTAGCACCTCCGTCTCGCTCCTCGTTCGCCTTTCCTCCCAGCTCCTTTTCTCCTGGAACTCCCGACACCTGCCCTCTTGTCCTTCCTTCTTCCCGCAGTGACCTGGCTTCTCCTCTCTGATTGGTGGTGCTTCCGTTAGGTTCCGGCTCACCACCGGCAGCGTCAACACATGTTGGGAAAATGTGCAGGCAGGCTCCGGCCAGCCCCTCACAGACTTCCCCTAGAGAGCAGCTGGAGGAGATGCTCAGTGGTTGGATATCGGGATAGAAAATCCACATTCGCCATTTGGCTGCCCGGTAAGTGTACGATCTGAAAGGAAAAAGGTTGTAATGAGAGGAACCACCGCAGGATTTGAGAATTAGTATCCTTGTTGTGAGCGAGCCATGTGAGTGGAGCCTGATACGTTACCAGGGTAAAAGTTCTGCCAGTGAGATAGTACCGTAGCGACTCCACTGCCAATTTAATGGCCAAGCATTCTTTTTCTATTGTGGGATAATGGACTTCCCTTGGGAGGAGCTTCCGGCTAATGTACAATATGGGGTGTTGGGTCCCATCACTGTGCATCTGGGAAACTACTGCCCCAAACCCCACATCGGAGGTGTCCGTTTGCAAAAAGAAAGACTTCTGAAAATCCAGACAACACAACACTGGACCAGATGTCAGTGTGTCTTTTAGTTGTTCAAAACTTTGACGTTCAGCCTTAGAGAGAGGTGGAAGGGTGTTGGGACAGGATTTCCTTAGAAGGTAAGTGAGTGGTTCAGCTAACGTGGAAAATTGTGGGATGAAACGTCTATAGTAACCCACCAGACCAAGGAAGGATCTCACATCTTTCTTTTTCCATGGTAAAGATATTCTCGTGATGGCTTCTATTTTCTCTACCTGTGGTCTGACCTGCCCTTCTCCCAATACATAACCCAAGTATTTGATATTGGTATATCCCAATCTGCACTTCTCTGGATTCACTGTTAGATTGGCTGATCTCAATGCCTGTAAAATGTTGCCTAAATGTTGCATGTGTTCTTCCCAGGCCATACTATATATTACTATGTCATCAAGATATGCTGCTGCATATCTGTGATGTGGTCGTAGGATCCTGTCCATGAGCCTCTGGAAGGTGGCTGGTGCCCCATGGAGCCCAAACGGAAGGACCGTGAACTGATAGTGTCCAGATGGTGTCGTGAAAGCAGTCTTTTCTTTGTCTTCTGTTCTGAAAGGTATTTGCCAATACCCTTTTGTCAGGTCTAAGGTGGACATATATTGGGCTTGACCTAGTCTCTCGAGTAGTTTGTCAATACGTGGCATGGGATAGGCATCGAAGTGAGTCAACTCGTTGACACGTCTGTAGTCTACACAGAAACGGGTGCTCCCGTCTGGTTTGGGTACCAGTACGACTGGGGAACACCAGGGGCTAGCAGATGG
This sequence comes from Pleurodeles waltl, assembly GCF_031143425.1. Classification (NCBI taxonomy): domain Eukaryota; kingdom Metazoa; phylum Chordata; class Amphibia; order Caudata; family Salamandridae; genus Pleurodeles; species Pleurodeles waltl. Next base: position 465,756,183 of record NC_090442.1, read on the forward strand.
TTCAATGATGCCAGCCACTAGCATGGATTGGACTTGCTGTTCTATTATAGTTTTTTTGGCTTCCGGGATATGGTATTGACGTTGTCGGTAGACTTTATCTATTTTTAGCAGTATCGGGTGGTGTACTAGAGTCGTTCGACCAGGACACTTGGAGAAAATATCTCTGTACATTTCTATTAATTGGGTGAGTTGCCTGTGATGTGGTTCTGCGAGAGTAGGACTCATCTGAGTCATAAGAGTTGCTCGAGGGAAAAGAAAGGTAGGGAATCTCCTCAGTGGTCTCATGTGTGATATACCAAACGGGATGTTCACACAAGGGTTCCTGACATTTCTTAAGGAGATTTTTGTGACATATCTGTTCTCTGCCTGGTCCTAGTGGAATGGCTAATTTATAGGTGGTGGGATTGATTTGCTCAATAACATCATAAGGTCCCTGCCACCGGGCCAATAATTTGTTTTCACAACTAGGGAGCAGGACTAATGCCTTGTCTCCTACCTTCAAACTGCGGAGCACACTTTTAGTGTCATACCATTGTTTCTGTTTGCTCTGAGCATCTCGTAGGGTGGTGTGGGCCTCTTCCCACACCGTATGAAGATTTTCTCTTAACTCACTTGTATATGTCGAGAGGTCTTTCACCTCTTCCTCTGTATCTTCCCTCTGTTCGGATAACATTTTTGGAAGGGTTCGAGGTTGTCGGCCGAACAATAACTCAAAGGGACTATGTCCCATGGAGGCCTGAACGTGAGTGCATATAGCGTATAGTACTAGAGGTAGTTTTTTCTCCCACTCTTTCCCTGCCTCTGAAATGCTTTTCCTGAGGAGTGATTTAATCGCCCTATTATACCTCTCCACTAAACCGTCTGTTTGTGGGTGATATACCAATGTTCTAATTTGTTTCACCGCTAGTGCTTTGCTCACCTCTGCCATGAGAATGGACATGAAAGGGGTCCCTTGGTCAGTAAGTATTTCTTTGGGAAAACCTACCCTGGAGAAAAATCCTATCATTGCTTGTGCAATGGCTTTATTGTGCATGCTGGGAATGGGGATGGCTTCCGGATAACGTGTGGCATAGTCTACTAATACCAAAACGTACTGGCATCCCCGGATGGAGGGGGTAAGGGGTCCAATGATATCCATACCCACTCTTGAAAAAGGGGTGTCTATGATAGGAAGGGGTAGGAGAGGTGCTGGTCGGTGTAGAGAAGGGTTAAAAAGTTGGCATTTCGGGCATTCTGAACAGTGTTTACGTATCTCTCCAAACACTCCAGGCCAATAGAAGCGTCGGAGTACTGCTTCCTCCGTCTTCTCCCTTCCAAGGTGCCCTTCCCCATTATCCCCATGTGCGAGATGTAAGACCTGCTGTCTGTGACTCATGGGAACCACTAATTGTAAGTGTCTCTCTCCCCCGCTGTTGGGTCTTCTATACAATAGGTTGTTTTGTATTATAAACCTAGGACCTCATGCTCTTCCGGATTCATGGCTTGATGCCACGCATGTTTCAGGGAGGGGTCATCGTGTTGACTCTGCCGGAACTCCCCCGGAATGGTACACACCCTACTGGCCACTTCTGGACTGTCAACCGTCTGGGCTTTCTGATTTTGGATATATTATTGTCGCTGGTCCCTTTTTTGCCTTCTACTGAGTATAACTCTGGGTTGTCGACTTTCTCCCTCGCCTACCCCAAAGGGTACTTCCTCCCACCAAGTCCTAAGGGTGTGTTCCTGACCTGCTTTGGTTAAGAGGGATGAAAAATCTTCATAGTCAGTTCCAATGATGATATCTTCACCTAGATGGGGAAGTACTCCCACTCTTAAGGTCTCATTCTTTTCTCTCCAATTCAGGTGTGCAGTGGCTACTGGATAGTTCCTTTGATCCCCATGTACACATGCAATTAATACTTGTGCTTGTGGTTCCTCTTGACCTGGCAATACTAACTGCTGTCTGATTACACTCTGACTTCACCCATAGTCGATCAACACTGTTCTTTTAATGTCATTGATGAGGATAGTTAGGGTATAAGTGGGTTTTTCCCCTCCGGACCAGAATACTCGCCCTCTTGTTAACCCAATCTCCATGGGTTCTTCGGCATCCATCTTATGGGGGCAATGTCTAGCGATATGACCCCATTCAGAGCAGTGGTAACAATGGGGTCCTGTGGTCGGATAGTTGGTATTTGGCGTTGCGGCAGGTAGGGAATGATCAGGCCCATGTAACATCACTGGTCGCTGGGAAGCACTTTTGACTATGGTTGGGCGGACAGGGAAAGGGAGTGGATGTCTGCTGGATGTGGCCCGGAAGTCTGGGGCCCGGTGATACACATGTGAAGTCTACTGCTGTCTTATTAGTCAAACCTGGGTGTTGTCTGACCAAGTTACGTGTGTTACTGGGTAATGCATCCAGATATTGTTCCAAAACTATAGTGTCAAACATTTCTTCCCGAGTTTTCTCGGTCGGATGCAACCATCTCCCTGCAGCATGCTGAACCCTATAGTAGAGGGTGCGAGGTTTCTCTTGCTGCTGCCACTTGGTTTGGTGAAAACTGGTGCAATAGCTTACACTGTCCAACTTGACACGTTCCAAGTTAGTTTTCTTTATGTCTTTATAGGGAAGAGTGCCACCGGAGTTGATGGCTTGGCAGGTGGCCTGCAGATGTCCTGTGAGTAATGGTGCTATATATTGTCCCCATTTTTCCTCTGGCCAATTTGCAGTACTGTCAACCCTCTCAAAATTTGTAAAGAACGAGTCCGGGTCTTTCTGTACCTGGCACCTCTGCAGCACACTACTGGGTACATTTGGATGAACCTTGGTATGGGCAATAGTATCTGTAAGTTTCCCCAAAGCTTTCTCGTGTACCAGCTGATTATTCGCTATTATTGCTGTCTGACTTTTAAGAGCTGTCTGCAAGGCTTCGCGTTCTTCTCTGGCATCTTTCATCTGCTGCTCCCATATGCGATCGGCAAATGACGCTACCCCTCCACCAGCTGGGCAATTATGTCCGCCATGGTGGGTTTCTCCTCCATTGTGAGATGTTTCTTTGATCCCACCACTGCCACCACTTGTTACGGTATGAGGCAAATAACAACGCAGGAGTCGGCTGTCAAGTGGGTAAGTGTTGTTTATTTTTTTACTAATTTGGATTTTTCCTGCTGGTTTTCTTCCCTTTGTCATTCCGTCTGTAACTGTTGGGGCTACTGCAGTTCATGGTTCGTAATCACTTCCTTGTTTCCCTCCGTTTCTTCAGGTCTCCTGGAAGCACATAGGGAGAAAAGAAGAATAATCTTGGTAAGTGTTTAGGTTTTCTCCTTTCCTAACTGTTTCTGGCTTTCCCTCTTCTGCTGTCTTTTCTTTCTTTTCTCTTCTCACTCTTTCCGTTTTCTGGGCTTTCCTTATCTGTTAGCCTTTTCTGTCCTTTCCCTCTCTGGCAGGGTTTTCCTTAGTTTTTCTCCTGTCTTCTTCTATTCTCCTGTTCTCTTTCTTCTATGGTTCTCTGGAATGCTGTTTTTAGGGTTTTTCTTGTTACTTAATCACTGCTGTGAGCTTGTGCCTGCCATACTACCTATATAAACATTTGAATATCCCACACCTCACCCGTGCCATATCATTTATCGCAGTATTTGCCCTTATTTACCCTTTCCGTCTCCCCTCCCTTGGTCCTTTAGGTCCGCTCCACCCGTCCTCCCTTCCCGTAACTATGGCGCTTCAACGTACCTAGATATGCCACGCTTCTCCAGAAGCGTGGGGGGCTGCTGCGTTCCTCTTCCCAGGACATCATCCTCCCTTCCCCGGTCGGGGACGAACCGCTCCCTGGTCTCTCCGATCCTCCGGCCTGGGGTTCTCTCCACGGTGTCCTCTTTCGCTCCTCCGTCTCACTCCTCGTTTCGCCTTTCCTCCCGGCTCCTTCTTTCCTGGAACTGCTGACGCCTGCCCTCTTGTCCTTCCTTCTTCCCGCGGTGACCTGGCTACTCCTCACTGACTGGTGGTGCTTCCGTTAGGTTCCGGCTCACCACCGGCAGCGTCAGCACATGTTGGGAAATGTGCGGGCAGGCTCCTGCCAGCCCGTCACACTTAGTAACTTACACCAGTATTTTTTTATAGCTAGTTACACTAGTTAGATGTTTTTCCAAATCCTTTTGTCTTCCTTTATTTTTGCTTTTTCCCGCATGTGTCAGCCCATTCCCACTCATGCAAATCTCAATTCTGGTTAGTATTGGGAATGGCGCAGCCCTGAAACTGATTGTTAAAACTGTATTTTGATGATTTATTGATATCACCATCATCTGCTTTGAATTCTAATAATAATGTTCATATTGTGTTATTGCTAATCTACACAATTCTTTTGGAGTGTCTAACAGTATTGATGTTTAGCAGGTTGAATCTTTTCAGACGTTTCAGTCAGCCTATGGTTTTCATGTATGTGTGTGACTTTTGCGCACCATGTATGTGACATTGATTTTAGGATTGTAAGAAAGCTTTGAAGCTTCATTCAGGTTGGAGTATTGATTTAGTGTTGAATTCTTCATGGTGTCCAAAATTTGCTTATGGTTTCATGTTATTGATTTGGAATTCTATGTTTCTGGTTACTACCTCCTTCACCAAGTCCAAAGATCTGGTCGACCTTGAGGTGTGAGCTTTGTGAAGTTGTCTCACCCACTGAACTGAGGGTTCTGAGACTGTGGCAGGAAGATTTCCTCAGTTTCCACTGCATCTGTTTTTGGTAGCAGAGCTATGGTTATGTCCTCTGAAGAGTAGAATCAGAATTTTCCCACATTGTGAGTTGTTCTTTGGTGTATTGTAAGGGTTGATGAAATCTCAGTGTTGTGTTCCAAGTGTACAGTATGAGTTTTGAGTACGGTTGTGCACTTCCAATACCTTGGCTAAATCGAGATGAAGTGTGATCTATGAGTGAAGTAGGGAGTTTGCATAGTCCAAGGTAATTGAGTAGGGCGTTTGTGTACACAAAGTGTGAGAATAGAGGAGTTGGCATACTCCAAGTGAAGGCAGTGCTTTGTGCTAAAAAATTGCCCACATGGTTGTTGTTATTGACGAGTACTGCATGGCCCGGGACTCCGGAGTAATAGTAGTATGTACAAATGTGTGGAGACACATGGTTAATTTATTTTCTGCAGGTAAGGTGTTGGTCGATTGAGTGCTGTCAAAAACACAAGTAGTATTTCCCTTGAGTGTGTGTTGTTGATTGGATCCATACTAATCAGAGTGAGGCTGCAGGTCCAATCTTACTTGCGATTGTGAGAAAGCCAGAACCGAAAAAGTAACTGCGAAAGGCCACAGTCGAAATTTCCATCCATCTTCTGAGGTGTTTGAGTCCTACCCATAGTGAGCAGACAGGTTTTAGGTTTTGGGTTTTGCGCTCGCAATATTTTACATTCAGGTTTTGCCTGAGAGGTGTATGAGGCAGCTTTGAAGTGAGTCGCACCTGCTGAATGAAGTGAGAGTGACGTTATTTGGTCTGTGCTGGGATAGGTCGATTGGTGAGAAAAGCCATGCACGTATTGGTGGACAAGACTGTGTTGCTATAGGTTGAGAACAGCTTGTGAATAGGAATTGTGGGCTTGAAAATTACTCCCTGGTTTCATAGATTTTGTGTTTGTGAATTAGACTTGTGTAATAAAAAGTAGATTTTTCAAAACTTTAAAGAGTGGATTAAGAGGAGATATTCCAGTTAGGTAAGGTGAGCTTACTCCACCGCATGGGACACCAGCATTTGAAGTAATGGAAGAGAGGGGAGTTTCGACATGTCTTTGGATAAATCATTGGTGCAAATTAACTGAGAATGAGGGCACCTTCGATTTTCCTAGTTATGGATCCGTGGACGGTGTAGTATGAATCAAAACCTCTTCCCAGACGTGTACAGTTTGAAGCAATGTCTATTTAGGAATTAGTTGCAAGACAAAGAGAGGCTCAAAATTTGAAAGGAAAATTAGGAAAGCAGAGAAGACACCAGCATAAGTTAGGTGGAATGCAGAGCAGAAAATGCAGAGAGCAAATACATTACATGCAGTGAAGTGATTTTCAGCAATTACTCAGGAAGGTGATGGGAGTATTAAGCCTAAAGTAAAAAAGAAATCAATCTGAGGAAGATACAGAACAAAAGTTGGATGGAACTAAAAGGATAGCAGATGTCTAGAGTGATTTAGATGATTAGTTTATAACCAAGCTGTTGCAGACTCATCCCCCAACATACAATGCAGCCAAATCAGTAAGCCGGTATGTATTCCAGAATGTTGCCACAGCCCCAGATGTACAAATCTAGGTTTAGATATTTCCAAATGTGCCTAGTGCAAATGTTGCAAAGGTACCAGCGATTTTTCTGATAGTTCCAAATGTTAACACAGCTCAGGATGGCCCAGTCCAAGTTATGCCACTATAAATTCAGAATGCAGGAATGACTCAGTTTGAGTGCACACCTAATGTACAGGCACCTGCAAAAGTCATGAATCAGAGGCAGACCATGCCTATGTATTCCCCAGTGGCTACACTGCAGAAGATTGCCCAGAATCAGTCAAATTAAGCATTTGGTACAGTATTAACTGGTCAAAGTAAAGAATTAATGTTCCTGCAAAATCAGTCAGATTTGTCAGGCCAAAAGCCTTAACAGTTCCTGTAACAATAGGTCCAGTAGTCCCTTTGTATGTCCAGGGTAATCATGAGAGTGGTCCCCAGAGTCAAAATCCAGTATCAGCAATTAATTTGACTTTTGAAACTAATGCAGAAATCAAGAGACTGAGAACAACTGTGCCAGCCATGACCCCTATGAATTATTTCAGTTCAAGCCAGACACATAATGGAGTTGGTCCACTGATTGATGTGATATGTCCCCCATGCTCAATGGGATAATTTGTGATGGCTATGAGAGCCCACTGTAATGCACCTCAGTTTGTGCCCCGTAGTAATGGAAATAACATCAGTTTACAAGAATTGACAGCACAACAATTGACTGAATGGTTAAATAAACTGAGCGGAACTTCGGTTTCTGGAAACACACTAGAGGGAGAAAGGACATTGAACATGACCAGATTAAAATTGGAATTTAACTAAATGATTGAGTGAACACTTGAAGTGGACAGGTTAGATTCTTATAATGAAAATGAATTCTGCTTCATGTGCAAAGATGCTACTCTTCATGCAGGACATGCTTATGAGAAATTAGCAAATTTATCAGAGAATATGAAATCAAAATGGATAAATCCAAACAGTTGAAGTTGACCCGAGAGATATTGCAAACATGAGATTACCTAGAATGAAAATTACATTAAGCATTTGATTCAAAGTATTCAAACATGGTGAGCATTAGATAAATGGGAAGGCAGATGGACAAAGAAAAGAGATCAGAAGAATAAGCTGACTGCATCTTCAAATGATGCACAGCAGGCTGAAGGAGCTGTAAAAATGATGCCAATGAGAGAAATTCTGGGAGGGAATTTTTTTCATGCCTCTTGGAGTTGAAGGGGCACACAGGTATTTACAAATGATTACCCAAAGTTGAGGGAGAAACAAGTGGAGTGATATCAGCAAATGGAGAGGTTTGTCAAGCTTGCGAAGTGCTTGTGGGAAGATCTAAATACTTTCTTTGAGATTGTTGTTCCAGCAGATTTGTGGGTTTAATGTAAGAGGAGTGTTGACTGGCAAAGAATTGATAGGATATCTCAGGCGGCAAAACTATCTGGTCATGCATATTATGAGAGGCTTCTGAAGCATTCAGAAAATACAGTGTCACAGAAATTATTGAGCTGAGTCACATGATTCATTTTATGTTCAGATTTGTTCGAGGATTGAAGCCTGAAATTAGCAATATGATTTGGAGTCATTTGATTTGCTGACAAGAAAAGACGATTGATCAAGTGCTGCAATACACAAAATACTGTAGTGACGAGATTGACATGAACAAGAAAAGCTTGAAGGAAAACGTAATGGTGATGCAGATTGAGTCTGCCCAAGCTGCAGGTATGCAGAGATCGCAGGGTATGGTGAACACAGGAAGAATGCAATGGATGCGACAGCAGGGCAATATAGTACCTCAGTTTAGAGGTAGCGATGGTGAAGTTTGAGTAAATCCAAACGTAAATATTGCTGATGTTCAGAACATGAAGAAAATGCTGCCTTATCATGCATGCGGCAGCATTGGACATTGGGAGTGGGAGTGCCCTTTAGTACAGTAAATATTTTGTTGCTGGGTGGTGGTGTTGCGCAGGTGATTGACAACAGACAATTTAAAAATCAGAGAGTTCGAAGACCCAGCAATCCAAATATAAATGCTCCTACAGGAACAGTCCAAATGCAGGTTCCCCAGCAATAGGTACAATTTCCCCAACAGCAAATTCATTTCCAAGAGCAGAAGCAGATACCACAAACTCCGATGGCACAGCAACAAGTGTGGGTTACTCAGCAGAACCTGAACCAAAGATTAAACACAAATAAGTTAATAATGCAATAACGATTGATTGATAATGAAGCGAGTGAAGAATACATGAATGATAGTTCGGAAGAGGAAGAATGTGTTTTGGCTGCCTCATTGGAGGTATGTGAATGTGACTGTAATGGGTCATGATGTTTCATTCCTGCTTGACACAGTATCAACCCGTTCCGCTATCAAATCTACAGGAGTCCCTAATGTACCCCCTTTCAGGAAGGACAGTTCAGGTTGTAGGAGCAGCAAACCAGTACTTGGTAAATCTTATCACAGAGCCCATTACAGTTATGATTGATGCCTTTGAGGGTTTGCACTGATTTGTAGTTTGTGATTCAAGTCCGTCCTGTGAGTCTGTTAGGAAGAGACTGACTATGCAAGTAAAAATGTTCCATCACTTGTACAGAAGAGGCAAAAGAGATTCAAAATAATAGTGATGATAAGACTTATAGTTAAACTGATGAGATGTATCCTCTCATTACCTTGTTTCCTGCCATGACAGTTAAAGATTTGCCTGATGAATTGCAAGAGATAGTAACGTGGAGAGTGTGGGATCTTTCTGGAAGGGATATTAGACTTATTTGAGGTGCTGAACCAGTCAAAGTAACTGTGAAGCCAACTGCATTTTTCCTCAGAACACCACAGTATCACATGACCCCAGAAGTGATTGAAGGTATTACTGCAGTAATCGCAGATTTTATTGGGCAGGGAGTTCTAAAAAAAGTTATGAGGAGCCCATGTAATTCGCCAATTATGGGTTTTTGAAAACCAAATGGGAAATATTGAATAGTTCAGGATTTGAGAAAGGTGAATTAAATTGTAGTATCCTGTTGTCCTGTAGTGCCAAATCCAGCAGTGATTTTATTTTCAGATTCCATGTGAAGCAGATTGGTTTCCAGTTATTGATTTGTCAAAGGGATTCTTCTCTGTGCCATTGACTGAGGATAGTCAGTGTGTGAGAGAACAGGGCTGATTGCAGAGGCCCCCTAACGTTTTGCTCCTATTTTCTACTTTTTGCTGGTGTTTTCCTGACTCTAATGGTGTCCTTGGTACTGCTAACCAGTCCTAGGGCCTGTGCTCTGTGTAAAATCAGTATGCAAATTAGGCTAATTATAATTGGCTAAGTCAACCTACCTATAAGTCCCTAGTATATGGTAGGGCATGTAGGTTTAGGGACCCTAGCATAGGTCATGCACCCATAGGTGCACTGCTGAGGTGTCCAGTGTCATTTGAAAGGCAGACCTGCTTGCTGGCAGCTTTTAAATTAAAGTTATATGCAAATTTGACTTTGAATTAAAAGTAGTTCCAAATTCTTAAACTGCCTTATTTTTACATATAAGTCACCCCTAAGGTATGCCCTATGTGCCCCTAGGGCTGGGTGCCATGTAACTATAAGCAGGAACCTTATAACAATAGTTTTATAAGCCCTGGAGAGGTAAAACAGCCACATTTGTTTTTCCTTCATTGTAGTGAGTGGACTCCATAGGCTAGAATGGGGAGACTTTATTTTAATTTAAAAAATCCCCTTAAGTAACAGATACAAGAAGTTTGGTATCACATTAATTGTTATAATACATCCCACAACTTCCAGTTGTTGGATTTCATATAACTTGTTCAGGTAAAGAGTTTTAAACTTTACCTGAAAGTTGCCAACTTCAGCCCTGCAGTGTTTTTGCTGCTGTTCATTGGTTAGCCAGCCTCTGCCAGCCTGGCCAGGTTGCCTTGATGAGGTGTGAAGTGGCCTGGCTCAGCACAAAGAGGTGTGCCTAGGGGAGGAGATATCCCCCTCAGCAGATGGGGAAGCAGGAAGGTGGAGGGCTTCCAAACTAGTCTTCAAAGGCAGAGAAGGACATTTGGAGCAACCCAGCAACACCCTCACATCCTGCAAACCCAGACAATCAGGTGCCCCCTTGAATAGATTAGGACAGGGCATGAGAGGGATATGTTTAGGATTTTTAGCTACACTAGTGGGTGGGCTCAGCCAGATGTAATCTCCAAAAACATTTTCAGCCATGATGGATTTTTGAGGAATCTTGCTCCCTGGGATTGATTTTTGCCACACTTCCCAGGAAGTGGTCATCACAGGAGGAAGGACCCACGCCCCTGATTGAAGAACGAGGACCCCCATTTTTTCACCCAGGAGCAAGGATAACCCTGGCAGACCTGCACCCACACCTCAGTTCCCTACCAGGAAGAACTACAGAAGAAGAAGGACAGCCCTGCTGGACCCCTGACCTGCACCTGGACACTGCACTCTGAAGGACTGCACCACCTGCACACTTGGAATTCACCACAAGAAAGAGTTTGCCTGGCTTTAACTGGTTCAAGGAGGGACTCCCTGTTTGCTACAGGTGACAAATTGCTAACCAGAGTCCCCTGCACCAACTCCTGAAGAAACCAACCAGCTGACCACTGTCCAGTGGCCAAAAAGGAGTTTGCACCAGGTGCATTCTGGGAGTTGTAGTCCGCACCCCTCAAGGCACATCTCAGACCTTCTGGAACCTTGGGGTGGACTGTGGACATCCAAAGAACCTTAAAAGAACATCCAGAAGAAGATCCAGAAGTTTGGAGAAGTTTGGAGAACTTTTGGAAAAAAGTTCCATAGAGAGACCAACCCAACGCTGCAACTCTAGCCAGTTTGCCTCAACCGCGACCCTGTCTGACTTGCAGGTTCATCCTGGTGAAGAATATCTCCAAAAAAGAGACTAAGTCCGAACGTAGGAAGTTGACCGGGACCTCCCAGCCAGCGTATTTGAGGAGGGCTCCAAGAACATCGGATCAAGATCCAGGTTTGCCCTGGTCGAAGGATTTTCACCTCGAAAAAACAACTAAGTCCGAAGGTAAAAATCTCCACCGAGGGCTCCCACGACACGTATCCAAGGAAGAGTTCCAGGGGATCGGATTGGACTGGGAGGTTCGTCCCGGTGAAGAAAATCTTCAGAAAAACGACTAAGTCCTAAGGTAAACTTTTGACAAAGGCCTCCCGCAGGCTGTAGCCGACCTTGGCCTTAAACTGTGACTCTGCCTCGGTCGAGGTGTGACCAGATGACCACATTGGCGCTTTTTGTTTCTATGTGCTGGAAAGCAATAATTCTTTAACCCCTTCACTGCCAGGCCTTTTCCCCCTCCTGTGCCGAGCCTTTTTTTGGCTATTTGGGGCAGTTCACGCTTAGGCCCTCATAAAGTTTTGTTCACATAAGCTACCCATGCCAAACTTGTGTCCTTTTTTTCCAACATCCTATGGATTCTAGAGGTACCCAGACTTTGTGTGTTCCCCAGAAGGAGGCCAAGAAATTAGCCAAAATACAGTGAAAATTTCGTTTTTTTCAAAAAAATGGGAAAAAGGAGCTGCAGAAGAAGCTTGTGTTTTTTTCCCTGAAAACAACATCAACAAAGGGTTTGCAGAGCTAAAATCACCAGCTTCCCAGCTTTCAGGAACACGCAGACTTGAATCAGAAAACCCAATTTTTCAACACAATTTTGGCATTTTACTGGGACATACCCCATTTTTACGATTTTTTTTGTGCTTTCAGCCTCCTTCCAGTCAGTGACAGAAATGGGCGTGAAACCAATGCTGGATCCCAGAAACGTTTCTGAAAAGTAGACAAAATTCTGAATTCAGCAAGGGGTAATTTGTGTAGATCCTACAAGGGTTTCCTACAGAAAATAACAACAACAAAAAAAAAAATTGAAATTGAGGTGAAAAAAACTGCAATTTTTCTCTGCATTTTACTCTGTAACTTTTTCCTGCAATGTCAGATTTTTAAAAGCAATATACTGTTACGTCTGCTGCACACTGCTGGTTGCGGGGATATATAGGGCTTGTAGGTTCATCAAGAACTCTAGGTACCCAGAGCCAATAAATGAGCTGCACCCTGCAGTGGGTCTTCAGTCTATACCGGGTATACAGCAATTAATTTGCTGAAATATAAAGAGTGAAAAATAGCTATCAAGAAAACCTTTGTATTTCCAAAATGGGCACAAGATAAGGTGTTGAGGAGCAGTGGTTATTTGAACATCTCTGAACTCCGGGGTGACCATACTAGCATGTGAATTACAGGGCATTTCTCAAATAGATGTCTTTTTTACACACTCTCTTATATTTGGAAGGAAAAAATGTAGAGAAACACAAGGGGCAATAACACTTGTTTTGCTAATCTATGTTCCCCCAAGTCTCCCGATAAAAATGATACCTCACTTTTGTGGGTAGGCCTAGCGCCTGCGACAGGAAACGCCCCAAAACGCAACGTGGACACATCACATTTTTTGAAAGAAAACAGAGGTGTTTTTTGCAAAGTGCCTACCTGTAGATTTTGGCCTCTAGCTCAGCCGGCACCTAGGGAACCCTACCAAACCTGTGCATTTTTTAAAACTAGAGACCTAGGGAAATCCAAGATGGGGTGACTTGTGGGGCTCTGACCAGGTTCTGTTACCCAGAATCCTTTGCAAACCTCAAACTTTGGCTAAAAAAACACATTTTCCTCAAATTTTGGTGACAGAAAGTTCTGGAATCAGAGAGGAGCCACAAATTTCCTTCCATGCAGCGTTCCCCCAAGTCTTCCGATAAAAATTATACCTCAGTTGTGTGGGTAGGCCTAGCGCCCGTGACAGGAAATGCCCCAAAACGCAACGTAGACACATCCACATTTTTCTAAAGAAAACAGAGGTGTTTTTTGCAAAGTGCCTACCTGTAGATTTTAGCCTCTAGCTCAGCCGGCACCTAGGGAAACCTACCAAACCTGTGCATTTTTTAAAACTAGAGACCTAGGGGAATACACGATGGGGTGACTTGTGGGGCTCTGACCAGGTTCTGTTACCCAGAATCCTTTGCAAACCTCAACATTTGGCTAAAAAAACACATTTTCCTCACATTTTGGTGACAAAAAGTTCTGGAATCAGAGAGGAGCTAGAAATTTCCTTCCACCCAGCGTTTCCCCAAGTCTCCCGATAAAAATGATACCTCACTTGTATGGGTAGGCCTAGCGCCCGCGACAGGAAATGGCCCAAAACACAACGTGGACACATCACATTTTTTCATAGAAAACAGTGCCTACCTGTGGATTTTGGCCTCTAGCTCAGCCGGCACCTGGGAAAACCTAGCAAACCAGTGCATTTCTGAAAACTAGAAACCCAGGGGAATCCAAGATGGGGTGACTTGTGGGGCTCTAACCAGGTTCTGTTACCCAGAATCCTTTGCAAACATAATAATTTGGCCAAAAAAACACTTTTTCCTCTCATTTCGGTGACAGAAAGTTCTGGAATCTGAGAGGAGCCACAAATTTCCTTCCACCCAGCGTTCCCCCAAGTCTCTCGATAAAAATGTTACCTCACTTGTGTGGGTAGGCCTAGCGCCCACGAAAGGAAATGGCCCAAAACACAACGTGGACACATCACATTTTTTCACAGAAAACAGTGGTGTATTTTGCAAAGTGTCTACCTGTGGATTTTGGCCTCTAGCTCAGCTGGCATCTAGGGAAACCTAGCAAACCAGCGCATTTTTGAAAACTAGACAGACAGAAATGGCCTAAAATAAATTTCCCCCCCACACCCCCTCCGGGAGCGACCCTTGCCTATGGGGTCGCTCCTCCTGCGTGACATTGGCGCCAAAAAAAAAAATCCCCGGTGCCTAGTGGTTTCTGCCCCCTTGGGGGCAGATTGACCTAATATCGGCCAATCTGCCCCCAAGGGGGGCAGAAATGGTCTAAATGCAATTTGCCTCCCAGGAGAGCGACCCTTGCCTAATGGGTCGCTCCCCATCTCTAAAAAAACAAACAAACAAAAAAAAAAAACACAAAAAAAAAGAATTTGCCCTGGCGCCTAGAGGTTTTTGACACACAAGGAATTCACAGATCCAGTCCCCTTCGATGAAGGATGCATGAAAGCTTTTACGCAGTTGAAAGAGAGTTTGTGCAGAGTTCATGTTTGGGAATGCCTACTCAAGGTTTTACTTTGTTCTGTCATGAACATGATGGTTGGCTCCTTCTGCCTTGATGCAGTCACAAGGAGGAACAAACAGGCTAGTGGCAATTGTTTTCTGCCACAATAGATCCTGTAGCTGGCTCTTTGTCTGGCTGTCTGAAAGCTGTGGCCAGTGCTGGCATAAGCATTAGTCAATGCGAAGGCATTGTGATGGGACATCCTTTAAATGTCTTTATCCCTTTCTCAGTCAAGATGCTCTTGAACAGATCTAAGACCCAATATTTGTGCTCGTCTTACTTGCTATGAATTATTGTTTGTTGGATCCCCCAACGTTGTAACCAGGAGGTGTTCAAGTCTGAACACTGCTACATTAATGCCTGTAAATGTTAATGATACAGTTGATGTTAATGAAATGGAACATGACTGCCTTGATGATACTGCACTGTGCACCAAACCCTGTCCTGATATTCAGGATTCTCCTTCATAGGAGAATGACCAAGTTGTTTTTGTTGATGGCTCCTGATAGAGAGACAGTGACGGTACTCTGAGAGGTGCTCATGCAGTTTGAACACTCTCAGGAGTAGTCGAAGCTTCATGGCTTCAAGGAGTCGCTTTAGCCCAAGTAGCCTGAATTGGTTTCTCTTACCAGAACATGCTGCATGTGTTCAAAGTAACAAAATTCATAAATTGTCAGTATGGATTTGGTGTTGTCCATTACTTCGGGCAGTTATGGCACCAGCGAGGTTTCATGACCTTGCCAGGATCACCCATTTGCAATGGTGAAATAATTCATAACGTAATAAATGCTTTACAGTTACTTGAGAAGATTGCTGTTGTCAAATGTGTGACCCACCAGAGGTCAAATGATTATGTAACATTGGTAATGCATATGCTGATCAAATTGTTAGATATTGTGTACTCCATTGTATCACCTTCTACGAAGAGTGGAGTGAAGAAAGTGTTACCAATGAGACAAATCAAAATTTCTTGCTGTCAGTTGTTGATACCTGGAATGACATTACGTGATTGCAGGAAGAAACAACAGAGGAAGAACACAGAGGTAGGATAAAAGCAGGTTGTGTGCAAAGGGAGGGAGATGATGTCTGGATTTCAAATGAAGGGAAAGTCATGTAACCAGGCTGTTTGTTGGAATCAATGGCTGGGTAGTGTCATGGTCAGGTTCATCTCGGCAGAGATGCAATGATTCACAAATTCAAACAGACATGGTTTAATCCCAGGTTTAGATTGGTTGCAGAAGTGATTTGTCACAAATGTGTTACATGGGAACAAATGAATGTAGGGAAACGTACAGTGGTTAATTTGAGCCACATAGGTGGACCGGGAGGTCCATTTCAGAGAATGCAACTTGACTTCATTGAGATGCCTGCTTGCAATGGGTTAAAGCATATATTAGTTAATGTGTGTGTCTTTTCCAAGTGGATTGAGGCTTATCTAACACATAGGAATGATGGCGAACCTGTAGCTAAGCTTCTGTTCAGTTAACTTATTCCACACTATGGATTCCTGACTTCTTTGAAATCAGATTGAGGAACTAATTTTAAAGATGAGATCATAAAGTTGTTGTGTGCAGCACTGAACATTGAGCAACATCACATGTGAAGCCTCTCTCTAAACGGAAATGATTTTCTGCAAGGACCATTCCTGAGATAGACTTACAAGGAGTTGGTTTGAAGCATCGCTCCCCCTCAGTCACCATGTCATAAGGTCATAAGAAGTAAGCCGTGTCTCCACATAGGCTTTCTGACATAGCTAGAATTATATTTGGCATGTTTCAACTTAATTTAAACTGTAAAATGGCCCCTAAAATCATAAATCACCAATCAAAGCTATCTGGTCGCACTGGACCGGTTAAAACTCAAAGGTTCTAGCTGACTGTGATGGATCGAGGGTCAGACACATCCCAGATTAGTCCTGTTGAAAGTTTACCTTTTCAAGTTTTGTGTCAACAGTCCCATTGATGTTAGAGAGGGTTGCGAGGAAAAAGGAGAGTCTCACGGGCAGTGGCTAGAATGGGATGAGGAGCAAGCCATGCGTTGTGGATGGGTGGATGAGTAGTCTCGTGCTTTGCACTGGCAGTCCTCCACTGATGACCAATGCTTGCTGTGTGAGCAGACAGTTGGCAAGGGCTTGCATAGAATTTCAGTGTGAGCTGCTTGGCCTCAGTGTGAACATGCACTTTCTCAGTCGCAAAGAGCCAAAAGGCTTGATTTAAAGAGCCCGTGAGCCACACCAAGGACCCAGGACCTGAGAGGCACCACTTGGAGTTCAGGAAGTCACTGAAGAGGAGTCCAGGGGCTGTTAGGGAGCCCTTTATGTCTCTAAGGCTCAGGTCAGGAGGTCAGAAGACTAGCTCTTGCAGTCACTCGGGAATCCTGGGTTCAAGGATTAGTTACATGTCCAGTTCCTCTTCCGTAGGAAAGAGGGCAGCAGGCAGCAGATCTGAAAAACATGGTATGAGCTCCTTCACAGTAGCAGTCCAGCAGAGTTACAGTCCTTGTAGCAGCACAGCAGTCCTTCTTCCCGGCAGAGTTCCCACAGGTCTAGAAGTGTGCTGCAAATGTTGTGTCTGAAGTCCTTCTATAATACACAGTTACCCCTTCAGAGGGGGGAAAGGCTTCTAGAAGCATGCCGTTGAAGTGTGTAGATGCCCTGCCTTCCTGGCCCTGACTCCAGACTCACTATGGGGGTTGGGGGGTATGCAGCCCTTTATGTGGAGACATGACACAGTCTATTCAGATGTAAATGAAGCTGAGCCAGCTCTTCCCTCCTGTTCTGCCAGTGGTGACACATCCAGTCACTCCTAAATTCCCTTTGTGTGTGGCTATCTAGGAGGAATACACAAAGCCCACCTGCCAATTACACCCAGTCATGTGACCAGGGCAAGCTGCAGGCACCAAACTGGTAAGGAAACAAAATGCCAACTTTCTAAAAGTGGCATTTTCAGGAATGCAACATAAAGTCCGACTTCATCATAAGTTACAACTTTATATTGTGATTCCATGAGATGCCAAACATAAACTGATTATCTCTTCCCATTTGGAAATTACACTTATAAATTGTAATAAGGTAACTTCAATGTTGTACTGCAGGAGAGAAAGGCCTTGCAGTAGTGAAAAATTAATGTAAGAGTTTTTCACTGGCAGGGCATGTAAAACTTAAAAAGGACATGTCCAACTTATTAAAAAAACGCACGTGCCTTTGAACTGTCCACGGCATTCCCTTGGAGTGACATATATATTAAAAAAGGTTTAGGGTTGGCAAAAGGTTAATTTTGCCAGGTCGACATGGCAGATTAAACCTTCACACAGGCTCTGCAATGGCAGGCTGATACATATTTAAAAGGACTACCTAAGTGGTTGGCACAATCAATGCTGCAAGCCCACTAGTAGCACAAGCACTTAAGCACTAGTTAGCAGTGGTTGATCAATCAATCAATCAACAGGATTTATAGAGCACGGCTTATCACCCGCGAGGGTATCCAGGCACTAAGAACACAGCTGTTAAGGGGATCCATTGAACAGTAAGTCTTGAGTCCTTTCCTGAATTCCAGAAGAGAGGGTGAGGTCCGTAGGTGAAAGGGCATGTCTTTCCAGGATTCTGCCACAAGGTAGGAAATGTAGCATCTTCCAGTGTTGCTTTGCTGGATGTGGGGAGTGTGCGCGAGGGAGAGGGAACCGGAGCGCAAGTGTCTGGAGGGTTGATGAAACTTCAGGCGGTGGCTGACGTATACTGGTCCTAGTTGTGTAGGGCCTTGTGTGGATCAGCATCTTGAATTGACAACTCTTCTGAATGGGGAGCCAGTGGAGCTACTTGAGGTGGAGGATCGTGTGGGTGCATTTGGGAGGTCAAGGATGAGTCTGGCCACTGAATTCTGAATGGTCTCTAGTGTCTTCAGGAGGTGTGTGGTGCTTTCTATCCAGAGTGCATTGCCATAGTCCAGGAAGCTGCTGACTAGGCTTTGAGTGACAGTTCATTTGACCAATCAAAGACCTTGCGGAGTATGTGAAGGGTAAGGAAGCAAGCCAAAAAGACTGATCTGGTTTTTCATGGTGAATTTCTTGTCAAGGATGATGCCAAGGATGCATGTATGGTCTGTCATAGTGGGTGCTCATTCTAGTACAGCGGGGTGTTGTTCCCAAAGAGCAGCACTTCCATTTTGTCTGTGTTGAGTTTTAGGCAGTTCTTTTTCACCCAGTTGGCAATGCATATAATGTACCTGAGGAAGTTGACATTTGTGGTGGAAGGGTCTTCTGATAGTGAGAGGATGAGCTGGGTGTCATCTGTGTAGGATATGATGTTCATTCTATTGGTTCTGACGGTGTTAGTAAAGGGGGTCATGTAGAGCTGAGGGATGAGCCCTGTGGGACACCACTGATGATGTTCTTGGGTTCTGAGTTGAAAGGTGGTAGGCAGATTCTTTGGGTTCTTCCAGTGAGGCATCTCCTTGGATTCTGATGTGATAAAGCCTCTTGATAAGGATGTGGTGGGATACAGAGTCGAATGCTGCTGGGAGGTTGAGGAGGATCAGGGCCACTGTTTCTCCCTGGTCGAGGGGGTTCTAATGTTGTCAGTGGCAGTGACCACTGCAGTTTCAGTGTTGTGGTTGGTGCGAGATCTGGATTAGGAGGGGCCCAGAAAAGGAAACTGTTGACCATCAGGTGTTTTGTGAGTTTGTCAGTTGATGGCCTTTTCAAGGACTGTGGTAGGAAAAGGGAGCAGCAAGATGGAACAGTAGTTATTGAGTTGACCTGGGTTGGCGGAATGTTTCTTGAGAAGGGCTTTGACTTCTGTGTATTTCTATACTTTGGGGAAGGAGGCTGTGGTTATGGATGAGTTGAAAATGGCTGTGGGCTCACTGCTCATCATCTTGTTCCAAGGTGGAAAGTGTTGTTGGGAGAGGGGTCTCTGAGTGCTCCTGAGTGGACGGAGTTCATGATGGCTCCAGTGTTTTAAGTGGTGAGCTGTTATCAGATGGTGATCAGGTGGTCGGGGTTGCATTAGGGTTGGCATCCATGGGAGTGAAGAGTCTGAGGGTGTTGGCAGCAGTGGGTTGGTGCTCAATGTTTTTGTAGATGGTGGAGATTTTGTCATGGAAAAAGTAAGCCAGGGTGTTGCAGAGTTCCTGAAAGAGGATGATCATGCTTTCAGTGGCTGAGGGGATGGAAAACTCTCTGATGATGTTGAAGAGTTCTTTGCTGTGGTTAGAGCTGGCTTTGATATGGTCTAGGCTGCTCCTTTTTGTCTTTTTCAGTAGTTGGTGGTATTGGTTCAAGGACGACTTGTAGGTGGCTCAGTCTGTGGGCTACTTGCTGGTGGGCGGTTTCCTTTCTAGTCACTTGCAATTCTGTTTCATGGTTCTCAGCTCTGTGGTGTACCAACTAGACTATTTAGTGAGTCTCTTTTGTTTGGTGGGCTAACAGAGGTGACTGTCAGTGCAATCGGTGATCCAGGCAAAAAAGTTCTACACTGGGTAGATTGCGGTGTCAGGAAGGGTGGTGTTGAGGTATTGATCCACTAGGTATCTGATACTTTGTTCTAGCTGTGGTGTGAGGTGCTGGGTGGCTTGGAGGCAGTGTCAGGGAATCATGTGATGGTGAAGTGGACAATGACCTGGTCTGTCCAGGTGAGCTCAGTGACATAACTGGACTTGACTCTGTCATTGGTCGTGAAGATGGGGATTAGTGTGTGTCCTGCATAGTGTGTTGAGTAGCTGAGTGAGTCCAATGCTGTTCATGCTTTTGAGGAGGTCACTGAGTTGAAAATTGAGGTCTCAGAGAAAGATGTAGTGTTTGGAGTTGAATCGAGAGGAGCGATGAATTTGGTGATGGTGTCACAGAAATTGAAATTTGGCCCTTGAGATCTGCAGCGAGGCCGCCTCTGAAGGTGGTTTTTGCTATTGATTTGGAGTTGGAAATTAAGGTGTTCCATGATCAGGGTGGTGTCGTCTGAGGCGGTGATGCAGTGAATGGTTTCTTTGTGGAAGATAGCGATTGCACCTCCGTGTTTGTTGGTGCAGTTCTGGCATGCTACCTTTTAGCCATCCAGTGTTGCTGAGGTGATGTCAGGTGTGGCTGCCAGGTTGAGTTAGGTTTCAGTGAGGAAGATGACACCGGGAGTAAGGGAGGTGATGGTGTCCCAGATCCCAGTGGCATACTTTCAGAGTGGTAGGCTGAACGGGACGCAGTGGAATTTTTCTGAAGTAGTCGTGGTTGGTGTGGTCAGCTTGGTGGGGATCGTTGTGCATGCGGGCGCTCTGTGTTGTAGAAGAAACAGTATCGGTAGGTCCTACCGTGGATTGTGAAGATGTGCAGCAGCATTTGTTGTTGCAGAGTCTGGCAGCCAGGGCTCAGAGTTTGGCAGTGGTGTATCTGTGTGAGGCAAGAGCTCCAGGGTTCCTGGTGCTGGGCGCAGTTCAGGTGTGATGGACTCAGATGGGCTTGCCTTTAGTGCACCAGTGGCACGTCAAATACAAAAGGCACAAGAGGCAAAGTGGCAGAAGAGAAAGGCAAAGTACGTAAGGCAGATTAGGCAAATACTAGTAGAGGAAGAAATGCAAAATACAGTAAGCAAATGAGCAGAGCAAAGGAATTAGAAAACAATGATGCGATTAAGAGGAAAGAAAGAAGGAAGGAGGGGAAGTGGAATGGTGTCAGTGGCGGCTAGCAGAGACAAAGGGCAACTGTTCAGGGGACTGACAGCTACGGGGGGAGCTGGGCCAAGGGACCTGCATGATGGTAAGCTGTGCACAGTCTTAAGGCCAGCAAAAACAAAGTCAGCAAACACAAGAGGTCGGAAGGAAAAGAGTTGGGGGGAAAACACACCAAGGATACCAGATCTAACAACCCTGAAGCCAAACTGAAAAACATTTATACTGTGCTTGATCTTCATATTTCAGAGAAAGACACTTGTAAATGTCCCTGACAGGTTATATACTATCAACACTTTTTAAGCTGAAGTGTTGGGTAGCTTTACAATACATAAACATTTTCAAGGATACTTTCAGATCTGACATTTTGCACATTTTTTGTGACAGTGTATGGGCAAGTTTGCCATAATCTACCCTGAAACTTATAATACATGTACGTTGGTATTCCACCTTTACTATACTCTGTAGAGATGATCAAAAAACTAGTCTTTTCCTCATACAGTGCCTAAGGTTCATATTAATGAAGAGTCCTTTAGGCCTTTGATATTGTTTTCTAAATGATCTTAGTTAATGTCAATACATTATCTGTTTCCTATGTGGATCACAGTTTCCAGGTAACAGAACGACTAACAGAACATTGTGCCATCTATGTGCGGAGGACATCATATGCCTGACTTGTGACTAACTTATGTGAACTCCAAATGACTCCCATCTTAAAAGCAGAGACCTGATCAACAGCAGCAGGTGTATGGCGTGGATCACATAATAAGAAGGTCAAGATAACTAGAACTATGTTTGTGACTGAATTAGATTATTTTGAACATGTGACTTTCCTACTTCAATACATCTGCAAATGTTTTTCACACTATAGCGTTTGGCACACTTGAACCAGTGCTACCTAGGTAATATGGCTAATATCTACTTACTGCATAGCACATTGATTGTTTTACTTGGCTATGTCCTTCACCAACAGGTATGCCCCACTCTTTTTATAGTGATAACAATAAACAATCTGTTGTATGAATAAAGGTGGTGTGACCATGGATGTCATTTAGGGGTCTCAGCTGCGACCCCGAGCTTTATCCTTGCGACCCCTGGCACTGCCTCTGCGGCCCTGGCCTCAGAGGTGGCAAAATCAGTGCCAGAAACACAAGGGCAACTCATCCTTAAGGACGTTGCTTGAGGCCCCATGTCCTTGCTTTCAGTCAGTTTATATTACAGTAATATTGAAAAATACATTACTAATAGTGAATAGTAATACATTATTCACTATTAGTGTAATAAAAAATGGTGAAAAGTTAGCTGGGATATGACCCTCTGGTAGCTGAGGTAAGTAAAACACTTTTAAATGTAGGTTATGTGAATGCTTGCAGGTAAGTGTGTGTTTATGTGAGAGAGAGTGTATGAGTGAATGTGTGTGTATGTGTAAGCATGTATGTGAGTGAAAGTAAATAAATAAAGTAAATATAGAATGTTGTGTGATGTCACTTCCGCTATCCCTGGCACTTTGGTGAATTGACTTCCATGTGTGTGACCAGAAAAATACTCGGCATGCATTCCTATTTAACTCCTTGGCAGTCAGTGGTGGCTGGCAACTTTAGGAGGGAGGAGGGCAGGTGGGACATACTGGCACACATGCCCACTCACTCCCTCACTCATTCTCTGACTCACACTCATTCATTCACACACCAGTCTACACACACATCTATTTACAACATTCATTATCAAATATTCAAAAATACACACACACACCATACATTTATTAAAACAAAACACCCACACACACTTATCTTCTGCTCTGCCTCGGAGGTCCCCAGAGGGTTAGGACTGCTGCCTTCCCTCAGTGGCTAACCTAAGGTCAGTCAATGTGGGAAAGGAGCAGTCCCAACTTGTCACAGAGTGGGATGGGGTCAGTGAGACTGCTGACTCTACCCTACTGTGTGACATGGTGTCAGTGATTGACATTCGGCCCTGTGCGCTTCAGGGCTTAAAACGGATATACCCAGCCCCAAAGCAATCAGTGACATCCCCCTTTGTCATGAGGGGGAGGGCCTCCAGGCACCTGTGCTAGTCTGAAGAGGTCACGCCCACAGGGCTGTGACCTCTTCAGCCAAGCAAAATTCAGCTCAGGCAGCCTAGAGCCTGCGCAAATAGCACATGTCCAACTCCTGGCTGCCTGGCCTGAAAATGAACATTGTCTGTCAGGCTGACCTTTTCTCAGCCAAACAGACACTCTTCTTGAGGGGCACAAAGTGGGGGGAGGTGGCCTCTCAGACCCAAAGGATGGGCCGGAGCTGTTGGCAGTACTTACATATTACCGTATGAGTTGATCTACATACTGTCTGCTGGCTCCAAATGAAAGATATGGATCACTTCCAGATGCTTTGACCAGTTGTAATAAGAGCCTCGCCATCCTGTGTCAGAGAAGTGTTTATTCTTTTGCACATATATGTAGGAAAATATGCATCTCCTTATGGCATGTCTCACCTTACCTCATTAGCTCATCCTCGACTTTGACACCATTCCTTTTTCATCCAGTGTTCAGTCCTTCTAACACAAGACATGCTCTTACAAGTTTGCCCATATTCTTAGAGGAATATTCATTCAAACTCAAAGGTTGCTGTTAGAATTGGGTCTTTGGAAGGCAGTCAGGTTACCTCCTGTCCAAGCAAGGACCCTAACTCTAGTCAGGGCAAAGGAGAAACACCCCTGGTTAACCCTCACTCACCCACTTGGTAGCTTGGCATGAACAGAAAGGCTTATCCCAGAAGCAATGTGTAAAGTATTTATACCAAGACACACAGTGATACAGTGAAAACACTACAAAATGAACACCACACCAGTTTAGAAAGATAGGTAATATTTTTTTAAATCACACAAGACCAAAATGAAAAAAATCCAACATGCACAAGTCAAGATTTGAATTTTCAAAAGAATAAGAGTCTTACTCCATAGAAAACAATAGAAACTCTATTTTTTACACAAAGTACCTGGTTTGCATAAAAAATAAAGCCGCATGGGCGAGTGTGCATCAGAAAAGTCAGCGATGTGTCAATTCCTTACTCGCAAGTGAGGCAGTGCGTTGTTTCTTCTCCGGTCGGGTAGGAGATGCAATGTTTTTCTCCCTCGCAAGAAAGTGATGCATCGATTTCCAGACAGGGCACCTTTGATCCGCGCAGGTTCATGATGACTTTGACGCCCAGTGACAATGTGTGAGAAAACCGGTCGCATGGTGTTAGAAAACCGCACAGCATGGGGTTTGTGTCACTAACAGCAGCCGCAAGCAGGTGTTGTGTCGTTTCTCCAACCACAATGCATCAATCTCCCAGCCGCTATGCAGGTGGAGCGTCGATTTTAGCAACAAAGCAGGTGGCACGTCGTTTTTCAGCCGCACTGCAGATGGTGTATTGAAAATTTCCCCTCACGAAGTTCTGTGCATGAATTTCAGTCCTTGTTCTGCCATCTTCACCTTTCAAGGGCCCAGGGACTGGATAGGGCACTATTTGGTAGGGCAGGAGTCTCAGCAGAGAGTCCAGGTGCTGGCAGAGGAAGTCTTTGATGGCCCTGAGACTTCAAAACAGGAGGCAAGCTCAGTCCAAGCCCTTGGAGATTCTTCTTCAAGCAGGAATGCACAACAAAGTGCAGTCTGTGTCCCCTTTCACAGGTAGAAGCAGCAACTGCAGGATAGTCCAACAAAGCACAGTCAGAGGCTGGGGCAGCACTTCCCCTCAGCTCTTCAGCTCTTCTCCTTGGCAGAGGTTCCCCTTGGCTCCAGAAGTAATCTTGAAGTAATCTAAAGTCTGGGATTTTGGGTCCAATACTTATACCCCTTTCTGACTTTGAAGTAGGCAAACTTGAAAGGAAAGTCTCTGTTGTTTACAGAATCCTGCCTTGCCCAGGCCAGGCCCCAAACACCAGGGGGTTGGAGACTGCATTGTGTGAGGGCAGGTACAGTCCATTCAGCTGTAAATGACTACTCCTCGCTCCACTCCAGCCCGATTGGGTCATCAGGATATGCAGACTACACCCCAGCTCCCTTTGTGTCATTCTGTAGAGGAGATTCACAAACAGCCCAACTGTCGGTTTGACTGAGACAGTGAATCCACAAACAGGCAGAGTTACAGAATGGTTTAAGCAAGAAAACGCCTACTTTCTGAAAGTGGCATTTTCAAACTCACAATCTGAAAACCAACTTCACTAATAGATGTATTTTTAAATTGGGAGTTCAGAGACCCCAAACTCCAGATTACCTCTGCTCCCAAAGAGAATCTGCACTTTAAAGTTATTTAAAGTCAGCCCCCATGTTTACCTATGAGAGAGATAAGCCTTGCAATAGAGAAAAATGAATTTAGCAGTATTTCACTGTTAGGACATTTAAAACCACACAAGTACATGTCCTACCTTTAACATACCCTGCACCTTGGCCATATGGCTACCCAGAGCCGACCTTAAGGGTGCCTTACATGTATGAAAAGGGAAGGTTTAGGCCTGGCAAGTAGGTACACAGGCCAGGTCAAATTGGCAGTTTGAAACTGCACACACAATGCAGTGGCAGGTCTGAGCCATGTTTACAGGACTACTAATGTGGGTGGCACAATCAGTGCTGCAGGCCCACTGGAAACATTTGACATACAGGCTCTAGGAACCTCTAGTGCACTTTACTAGGGACTTACTACTAAATTAAATATGCCAATCAACTATAAACCAATCAACAATACAGTTTACACAGAAAGCATATGCACCTTAGCACTGGTTAGCAGTAGTAAAGTGCACAAAGTCCTAAAGCCAACAAAAATGGTCAGAAAAATAGGAGGAAGGAGGCAAGCAGTTTGGGGATAAAAAAAGCAAAAAAGACCAGGTCCAACAGTTGCTATGAATATAGCCTAAAATGTAATCAAATTCCCTGCATTACTCATGCAGTTTAACATCCATCTATAGAAAAAAGGATGTGTAATGGATTCATTCAGTCTTTTTCCCAAATTGCAGCACCCCCATCACAATGCACAGTATAGGTGTGGTGCTTCATCTCTGAGTCTCCTGAAGCAAATAGGCTTAGGGTTATAGGTGAACATGAGTTTAAGCTTTGAATACCACGAGTGACTTTTGCTGTGACACAAGTGTGGGGTGAGACAAACGTCAGGCACAGTGCCAGCCAATGATTTGTGACCATCGATTCCCTTTCAATAGGAAAAACCAGATGCTGAGAACAGGCACCAGCCTGCAAGGGGATCTCTAATCCCCTTAGAAGTGCAGACAGGATGCCGAACATGGAGCAGTTTTTAAACACCTGCTCCATATTTCTCTCAAATGTGTTGCCCCGAGGGCAACACAAGTCCGTGGCTGCCCTGGGGCAGTGCATTCGATATGATATGGCCTACTCTCCTTGTTTGCACCAGGTGCACGTTTTGAAAGGTGCATTGGGCACAAACAAGAAGAGTGCACCGTATTCTCTAATATGCCCCCCCCGGGTGGCAAGAGCCTACCCAAGTTTTTCTACATAGCTATTGGTAATGAGATGACACTGATATTTAGAACAGAGCTGAACCAAGTACAGAAGCGCTAAGTAAAGATTCAAGCGTGAATTGGCTAAATATCATTCTTTTACATAATAATGGGGCTTTTGGTGCCTTTCAATGAACCCTCTCATAATTGCCAGTGGCATATCATAAGTACCATAAATGCGGGGCACCCCCGAGCTCCAGGTTGGCCCTCAGCAAAAGTGGTAGGTGGTGGGCCAGAGGAGTGGGGCTCCCTCCATGTACTTTTGCAAGGGGGGGCGGGCCCTCAAGAACCTTCTTAACGCCACTGGTTATTGCAACTCCGCTGCATAATATTACAGTTTTCCTTTCCGCTTTATTTGCATTATTGACCTCTATTTGATAGATTTATTCCTTAAGTATGTCTGGTATATTCTATTTATAGTCTGCTGAATAAAAAAACTGCCATAGAAAGCCTTACACCGAAATTTTCTCTGATTAAAAAGGTCATGCGTTATGTTTGAACCAAATGAATAGTGCAGAAGCAATACTTTGCATTTTTAAGGCTCTTTAAATATTGGTGCAATATTTGGTGCACTGTGAATAGTATTTATGAAACCTTTGTCTAATGGAAATGGGACTTATTTTTTGGCATTTGATTTAGCAGTAACCAGGAAGAGCAAGACCAAAAATAGGGCAAACTTAGTTACTGTAAGTATGTTCACCTGAAACGTGCTATAGAAGCATTACTTTTGCACTACTCTTAAGATGTTAGCAGAGGTCATTAAAGATTGTTCACTTACATGAAGTCAAAAGATAAATGTCTTGACGTGCATTTCTTATAATGTAAATCATGGGTACTCGCAAACATTTTCCCAGGGGCCAAAAAGTTTGGTCTGTGACGTACCTTGGGGCCGCACTGATGCCAGGGCGGTGGGGGTCAGGTGGGGTGACTAGGGGGATTGGTGGCAAGGTAGGTGTAGGGGAAACAAAGGATATACATCTAGTGGCTGAAATAAACAATGGGAAACCGGAAAACCTGGAATTAATCCCAGCTTACCCACTTTTCCAAATTGTGTGATCCTAGGCAATTGTTTAGTGTCACTTTCACTACTTTTTCTGCATTATCACATTTAAGATTTCCTCAAAATACATGATTCATGGTGTGCGCTGCACATAAACTGCTTCTATGTTCGATTTAATAAACTATAATGTTGTTTATGTATGATAGGAACCCAGGCGAACCCATAAAGTGCAAATACCAAGTGACTTGCCTCTTTAATTTACTATAGGTGGTGTTCTCAGGGTAAGGGAAATAATTAATGTTTCCAAATATTATGTTTGCAAACTATCACTTTAAAAGGAATACATCTCAATGCACTGATCAAATAAATTGTACTAAGGCGAAAAGGTTCTGCATGTTAACTAAATACACTTAATTAATTTTGAAGAGACTGTCTTAGTTTTACACTTATGCTGCAAGGTGTCTTTAAAAATGAAGGCATTTCTGAAGTTAAGTGCAGGAGTCCCTTCTTCCTTTCTTTAGCACCAATTAAGTTTGAAATAAAAGATTGTGTGTGTATTTAATATTTTTGTTAGTGTGGAGTTGAGCAAACAGCTGCCCAGTGCTCCTGTTGCCCCAGGGGCCGCATGTAAAGGTCAGGGGGCCGCATGAGGCCCGCGGGCCGTACTTTGAGTATCCCTTTGAGTACATTGTAAATCAAAGTCTGTTTTTGTGACTTGTGTGCAGGATCTTGAGAAACTGATTATGGAACCAGATAGGTAATGCACAATGCAAGCAGCCTACACAAAACAGAGCTTTATCTACTACTCATGCCTCTAAAACATACAACCAATCACATTCTTTGTTGCCAAGGATTTAAAAATGGACTTTGTTTGAAATGGCACAAAATACATATAGTTAGGTTTTGTGGGGGGATGTATTCAGACTGGCATTTTGGAATCTGTGAAATAAAACTCATTTACTACTCGTTTATGTATTCATACATGTGTCCGTGAAATGCCTAAAACATCCAAAATGAGAATAAATGGGAATTTTGAGGAAGTGTTAATATAGACCTCAAAAGTAGAAAGGATCGTGACCTCTTTGCACTTTGCACTTTAACAAATAGGGAGTTGGATGTTTTGTGGCCGATTCATTAACACATGTAACAGTAGCCCTGAAGTACTTCTTCACGTAGTCACACATGCTTTTGTGAATCAGCCTCAAAATAATTTAGAATAGTACAATCAAAATTCTAATAAATTATCAATGTATAGATTAACACATCAGCACTTTGCAAAATAATCTAGATATTCAATTTTTAGAACTTTTAGAAGCCTGACAGCATTTAATCATCAATCTCAAACCCATTGAGTCAAAAAGTTTTGTTAGAAATGGGGTCTTTGGTTGACAGTCAGGTTACCTCCTGTTCAAGCAAGGACCCTCACTCTAGTCAGGGTAAAAGAGAATCACCCTCAGCTAACCCCTGCTTATCCCCTTGGTAGCTTGGCAGAGCAGTAGGCTTAACTTCAGAGTGCTAGGTGTAAAGTATTTGTACCAACACACACAGTAACTTAATGAAAACACTATAAAATGACACAACACAGGTTTAGAAAAATAGGAAATATTTATCTAAACAAAACAAGACCAAAACGACAAAAATCCACCATACACAAGTCAAGTTATTAATTAAAAATCAAAAAGAGTCTTTAAGGAGTTTTAAAAACACACTAGCGCTGCTAGAGTGAAAATGTACCTGATGTGCGTCAAAAATAACCCCGCACGGGCGGGTGTGCGTCAAAAATAACTCCGCACGGCGGTACTTGAGTCAAAAATCCAGCTGCACGATGATTTGAAAATCCCGCCGCTCAGGTTGCGATCTCCCAGCCTCCGTCAGCGATGCTGCGCGTCGTTTCTCCTGCTCCGTGCGTCGATTTTTCGGTCGCGTTTCCTGCTAGCGTCGTTTCTCAGCTGCGGAGCCTGCGGCGCATCGTTTTTTCAGCCGCAGATCGGATTTGTGTCAATCTTTTCCCGGCACGGCGCTCTGTGCGTGGATTTTCTTGTGTTTAGGCTGCCAGCTTCTCCTTTCAGGGTCCCAGGAACTGGATGGGCACCACAGGGCAGAGTAGGAGTCTCTCCAGAGACTCCAGGTGCTGGCAGAGAGAAGTCTTTGCTGTCCCTGAGACTTCAAACAACAGGAGGCAAGCTCTAGATCAAGCCCTTGGAGATTTCTTCTCAAGATGGAAGGCACACAAAGTCCAGTCTTTGCCCTCTTACTCTGGCAGAAGCAGCACTGCAGGAAAGCTCCACAAAGCACAGTCACAGGCAGGGCAGCACTTCTTCCTCAGCTATCAGCTCTTCTCCAGGCAGAGGTTCCTCTTGGTTCCAGAAGTGTTTCTAAAGTCTGTAGATTTGGGTGCCCTTCTTATACCCATTTTAGTCTTTGAAGTCACCTTTCTTCAAAGGGGACTCACACCTACTTGTGAAATGCAGGTTACACCCCAGGTCCCTTTGTGTCACTGTCTGGTGTGAGGTGAAAAACAACCAACTGTCAAACTGACCCAGACAGGGAATCCACAAACAAGGCAGAGTCACAGAATGGTTTAAGCAAGAAAATGCTCACTTTCTAAAAGTGGCATTTTCAAACGCACAATCTTAAAATCAACTTTCCTAAAAGATGTATTTTTAAATTGTGAGCTCAGGGACCCCAAACTCCACATGTCCATCTACTCTCTAGGGGAATCTAGTCTTTAATCATATTTAAAGGTAGCCCCCATATTATCCTATGAGAGAGACAGGCTTTGCAACAGTGAAAAACGAAATTGGCAGTATTTCACTGTCAGGACATATAAACCACATTACTATATGTCCTACCTTATCCATACACTGCACCCTGCCCTTGGGGCTACCTAGGGCCTACCTTAGGGGTGCCTTACATGTAAGAAAAGGGAAGGTTTAGGCCTGGCAAGTGGGTACACTTGCCAAGTCGAATTTACAGTGTAAAAATACACACACAGACACTGCAGTGGCAGGTCTGAGACATGATTACAGAGCTACTTATGTGGGTGGCACAACCAGTGCTGCAGGCCCACTAGTAGCATTTGATTTACAGGCCCTGAGCACCTCTAGTGCACTTTACTAGGGACTTAACAGTAAAACAAATATGCCAATCATGGAGAACCAATTACGTACACATTTTAAACAGGAGCACTTGCACTTTAGCACTGGTTAGCAGTGGTAAAGTGCCCAGAGTAACAAAAACAATAAAATCAGAGTCCAGCACACATCAACAACCTGGGGAACAGAGGCAAAAAGTTAAGGGAGACCACGCCAAGGATGAAAAGTCTAACAAGTTTGAATTAAATACTTTTTCTCAGGTTTTTAACATTCAGGTGGTCATTACGAGTTTGGCTGTCCCCAGACTGCCACTGTGGCGATCACACCGCTGCAAGGCCGGCAGAGTAGACCGCCATTTCATGACCATGGCGGTGATCTGAACAGAACACAACCAATACACTGCCATTACCGCCAGTGCGGATGGACTACTGTGGCCGACGGTATGCATCTCCAGGCCGGCAGAGACCATGTTTCCTCCAAGCATTTTATGAGGTATACTTTTGCAGGATTTCCAGGGTGGTTGCACTGCCACGAAAAGTCTGGCAGAAATGAACAATATAAAATGAGACATTCACCTTCTGAAACACAGACAAGTCTGCCGCCGCTGTGGAACCTGAACTTGAAGTCTTCCCACCGGTCCTGATGGCCATACAACTCAAGAACCATTGATGGCGATGAAGACAGCAACCGTAAGTACACCCGCCTAGCACACACTAGAGGGAAGGCCATTATTACAGACCCCGCACTGCTAGCGACGTTCACATACCACACAAACAAACACCTGTACCAACACACACACAACCCTACGTACACACACACACAAACAACACACACCACGAACAACATACACATGCCATACACACATCACATTAAAGACACACACCACCGCCACTGTAAAACACATTCATACACAACTCCACCAAGTCACACAATGACAACACCATCTCAATCACACAAATGCATTGGCAGAGAGGCACATCGCACACCTCCACAGGACAACACAGACTGGCAGCAACATGTAACAAAACCACATAAACAATCCAAACCAAAACACTGACAAACAACGTGTCAGATCACATGCCACATCCACCCAACATACAAAGCACATCACAGATGCATCTTTCACACAATGCCACACAACACCATCACAACACATAACAACAAGTTCAGAGCAAGTTCATAGCACAAGTCACCTACACAACACATGCACCTACACAAACACATCACATAAGCAGGACACACACTCCAAATCACACAAATACAACACATACATGTGGAAGAAAAGACAGGACAAGTATGTTACCTTCAACACCAACAGTACTGTGGTGCAGATATATTGATATAAATAATTTGTGAACAAGTCAACTATATACAACATAGGCCTACTAGCCAGTCCAAAAGTCTACAGTGCCCCAGGCACACTGGGCAAAGTGTCTGGCCCCAACTTGACTCCTGACTGCAAAGAGGCCTCCACATGGCAGGGGCATCAATGGGGCAGGCAGGAACCTCAGGGGTGAGTGGCGGGTGAAGGTGGGGACTTAGGTTTGGGAACGGGGTCCTTTGGCTTGGGTTTAGGTTTGGGGGGGGGATGGCTTTAGTTTTAGCCTTTGGTGAAGGACCCTTGGTCCTGGGTTTAGGAGGACTGACCTTCTGTTTGGTGGGGGTTGCAGTTTTAGCAGGGGGAGGGCCATGGGCAGTACCAGGGGGCATGAGAGGACTGGGAGGTGGAAGGACTGGGATTGGGGAGGGTAACAAGGCACGTGGGGGAACCACCAACTGATAAAGGAATATTTTTTTAGGAAGACAAGGGTGGTCATGGGAACAATGTTTGGGAGTAGAGTGTTTGTGAGGTGTGTATGTGTAGGTGATTTGGGTGCAGGTGCGTGGGTCAAAGCCATGTGTGTGCTGGGTGTCTGTTGGTGTCTGTTGGGTGGATGAGTGCGGGTGTTTAGGTGTCTTGGGAGGAGCGGGGAGGAGATGCAGGGAGATGCCAGGGAGGATGTGTGAGTGTCTGTTGGGGTGGTGCCTGCAGCTAAGGTGGATGTGCTGCATGTGGGGTGTTGGTAGTCATGGTGAGTGCGCATGTGGTGTATGGGGTGGATGTAGGCGGGGCTGCTATTGTGGTGACAGTGGATATGAGGGGACTTGTGGCTGAATCTGGGAGTGATGATGTGATGATGGCAGGTTTGAGTGGTGTAGTGTTTACGAGGAAGGAGGTGGTGGGGGAATCTGTGTAGGGAGTGGATGTTATATTTGCATGTGTGTTGTCTGTGTGCATGGCGGTGATGGTTCCTGTGGTGCTTGTGTTTGTCTTTGCAAACCCTGTCTGTTGATGTGGAGGAATGGTGGTCTGACTGTGTGCTCTGGATAGGTGTGGGGAGAGGGGTATGAGATTGGACAAAGGTAGCTGGAGGGGGGAAAAGACAAAGAGACACTGGCTGCTATCAATGAGGAGGACAGAGCCTAAAAGAATCTCTGCAGTGCAGTCAAGGCACCATGAATGCCTTCCAGGTCGGTATTGCCCTGCTGAGTCTGTGATGCCAGTCCCCAGATGGCATTCACAATGGTTGACTGTCCCACACAGATAGACCTCAGGAGGTCAATAACCTTCTCATTGAGGGCAGCACGGCTGACTGGGGCAGGAGCAGAGGTGCCTGTGGTGAAGGAGACGCCTACCCTCCTGGGTGACCGGGCACGGGCAACTGGGTGGGGAGCTACAGGGAGGGCGGTGCTGGTAAAGGGGGTGGCACACAAGGATGGTGCTGGGCTTGTCTCAGACGGGTCCACCAGCATGAGGGAGCATCTATCGGAGGAGGAATCCGAAGAGGATGATGTGGATTCGGTCTCCCAGTGAAAGGTAGCATGCCTACAAATCCATGTACAATGTGGCCAGTAAGTTCTTGGCACCCTGCAGCCATCAACACATTCAGTTAAAAGCAACTGATTGAGAACTCACAAATTACCTCTGTCATTGTGGCAGAGTAATACTGATGGCAATGCCTTAACACCCCAGATATACTGATGCTGATGGAAGGAGCAGGTCTATCAAAATATGTGAAGGGGGTCAAGACAAACCCAAACATGGAATTAGTCTCCACAGATGCCACTGCCTGCACGGTATTGGCACACATATTCTATACAAATTCTGCCAGGGTGGCTGATACCCATAGTCCATGTGCATCTACCAATGATCTACACTACATCTTGGCAATAGAAGGTCACACAAACCTATACAAGGCAAACATTAGTGAGGTGTGAGTGTGTACTTACCCCCTTGTGGCTACAGTGCTGCTCTCAAGCACCCATCCACCTCAGGTAGGCCACTGCCAAAATGCGGGCCATTAGGAGGTCAGGGTCTGACAGGCACATCTCTCTCATTGGGAGGATATCCCCAGCTGGGCCTCTGCAGTCTTACGGGCCCAACGTCTCAGGTGCTCATATCGCTTGCTGCAGCGGGTGCTCCGCCGGCTATGTACTACCAGGATCAGCACTTGCTTGGCGATGGCATGCCAAACCCCCTTCTTCTGATGGGCGCTGACCTGCATGAGTAACACAGACAGAAGGAGCTTCTCAAACTCCTCCTGGGTGAAGACAGAATCCCTATCTCCTGCAGGACGTGGCATTATGCCTCCCAGAGAAAAGTGTCAGGAGCCAAGTGAGCTATGGAACAGAAAATGGGGATCACGGGCGTAGCGTACATGACAGTCACTGCCGGCTCCAGTCTCCTATAGGCAACAATGTTATTCAATGAGGAGCTGCACGGTGGTTGCAACCGCCCATCGCCATGACGATTAACGCTGGCGGAATAAGGTCACTTCCATCTGTCCTGTGCATGCAGGACAGGCGGCTGCCATTTTACTTGTCGTCTGTGTCTTGTAGGTGAATTATAAGCCCGTCATGGATGATCCGTACTGAAAACTGCATAGATTGACTATGTAAACACTTCCCAGCTGGGTTCACACATGTGACATTCATGGACAGTGTAGTTAGATGGACTGATGACAATGACAGGACACGTGCAGTCACTTGCTGCCTCATAAACGGACTAATCATATCTGCATGTCAAAAAGTTACATATAACTAATTACCTAGGGGATTAGGGTGTTGTTGAATGGAAGTGTTACAAGTTTCATGTGTAGTAAGCTGTTTGTCGTGGGCTGCAACAGTAATCTAGGATGGGACACACGTTCAGTCTACATGCCCAAATGGATTGTGTATATCACTATGTGTTCACATTACTATTGTGTGTTACAGGTAGTGTTCGGTGGCATGTGAAATGTCGACATCAACCTGTGGCTTTTCCTTTCTCCTATTCTTAGATACCATACAATTGTGAGAATGAGACATGCACCGGTGTACCGGCCCCTAGTTGACCTAGCTACCCTGGAAGAGAGACACATCATCCAGACCTATTGTCTGAACCATCAGACTGTCATGGAACAGTGTACCCAGTTGGAACAGGATCACTTGCCTGCATTACGCAATCGCCATGCCATCCCTCCCACAGTATAGGACTTATCAGTGCTACACTTACTTGCCTCAGGCTTATTCCAGATTACAGTTGGCTTGGCAGCAGGGATGTCACAGTCCATGTTCAGTATTGTGTTGAAGTATGTACTGTGTGCTTTACTCAAATGCCTTGGCAGCTACATCAGGTTCCCCCAACGTGTGGATTTGCTCACTGTTAAAGCTAAATTCTATGATATGGGAGATGTCTCTCATGCGATAGGGGCCATAGATGGCATCCACATTGCTTTGGTTCCTCCCAGGGCCAATGTACAAGTGTACAGGAACAGGAAAAATAATTACTCATAAATGTCCAGGTAGTGTGTGTCACTGGCCAGTATATCTCCCAAGTGACTGCCAAGTTTCCAGGTTCTGCGCTTAACTCCTACATTCTGAGGAACTGCAATGTCTCACACATGATGGCACAACTACAGAGCGAGAGGGCCTGGCTCAATGGTATGTATCCAATAGTATGTGTGCAACTGTAATGCCACCTCTTATCCCAATCTACCCTGTGCCCCAACCAGTACTGTGATAGGTCCAACTTTTGTGCACCCAGGTGACTCTGGCTATCCTAATCTTCCGTGGCTGCTTACACCAGTGAGATACCCGACAACAGATGGTGAAAACCATTTGAATGAGACCCATGGCAGGACAAGGCATGTCATCGAGAGGACCTTTGGTCTACCGAAGGCCAGATTCCAGTGTCTTTACGTCTCAGGACGTACCCTGCTCTACAGACCACTGAAGGTCTGCCAGATCGTTGTTGCCTGCTGCATGCTACACAATCTGGCCCTGAGACGTCACCTACCATTACTTGATGTTGAGGAGGTGGCAGCTGGACCAGTGGCTGATGATGGTGATGTAGAAAGTTATGAGGAGGCAGATGATGAGGATACAGCTGACTCTAGAACAGAGTTGATTCACCAATACTTCCAATGAAATCAAGGCATTTGTTAACTGTACTGCATGTGTACTGTACTCCTATCCGCCTTGCGGCATTGCTCCTCCTGGGGTATGCCATCAGGGGAGGTGGTACTGTTCAAATGTCAGAGCTGTGTTTACCATGCTGTTGCCTAGCATCACATCTGCAAAGGATTAGCCATGTTGTATGTTCCCAGTGAAGCTATGTCAACTGCAAGAGCACTGCCAACCAAAGTAGTGTTATCAGTTTAGCTACTTATCCTCACTGTCTACAATGGACGAACATGGTACATAACTTATCCTGACAGTGGATCTTGGCTTAGGTTGTGATATGTCAGCTGTGAGGGATGGACCAATGGGAATGTATGTTTTGCAAATGTGGATCTGCCATGGTGATTTCCGTTAACATTCCACTTGCCAATTTGTACTAGGGAGGACGACAATGTACTGCATGTGTGTTGAATGGTCAACATTGACTCCTATCATGAAGGTTGTCCCTGTCTTGGTATATTTGCAGGTCACTCAGGTGGCGCTTCTCTGGTTCCTGGCTAGACTGATGTCCTCCCTTGTGCGTGGATGGTTGCCCACTGAGTTTACCCTGTCGACGATCCTCTGTCATAACTCCATTTTCCTGGCTATGGATGTTTGCTGGACTTGTGCTTCCAATAGTCATACCCTGACGATTTCATCGACCATGACCCTCAACTCTTCATCTGTGTATCGTGGGTGCTTTTGAGGGAACATGGAAGTAGTAATGTGGTTGGGGGGAGTGGTGTGTGCAAGGGTGGTGTTTCGGTGCTTTATGGAGTGTGTGAGATGTTTAGGTTTGTGTGCTGGTGTTGTGTTTGTGTACAGTTGTGGTGTGTGTATAGTGTTTATGGTACAGTTGTATGGTGTGTGCTGAGTGTGAAGTGTAAATGTGCTTATGGTGTATCAGTGCTAATTAATCAGTTTATGGGTCTTCGCTGTGTCTGTCTGTGGTTGTAGTTGCAAAGGACTGTGGGTTGTGTGCAGGTGTGTTTTATAGTGGTGTGTATGTCTAATGTGTGTATGTGTCTCAGGTGTGGGGTATTCGTACTGGCCAATGTGGTGTGGTGTTCATGCTG
The DNA here is from genome assembly GCF_031143425.1 of Pleurodeles waltl. Taxonomy (NCBI): domain Eukaryota; kingdom Metazoa; phylum Chordata; class Amphibia; order Caudata; family Salamandridae; genus Pleurodeles; species Pleurodeles waltl. The sequence continues at coordinate 465,793,328 of NC_090442.1, forward strand.
AGGTACGTTTTTGACCACAGTGGTGATTTGTGGTTCATAATATGGAGGATGTGCACTGACCACTGTGCTGATTTGTGGTCCATAATATGGAGGGTGGAATGTTGTCAGCGTGGCAGTGCTGGTGGTTGCACCGCCTCTCTCCCGACCTTGGTCGGCCTTGGATTTGTGGTTGTTTTGGGTGGACTTCAGTATGTTGCTCATAATATGGAGGTTGGGATACCACCAAAACTGGCAGTCTTTTGGCAGCTGCCACCACTGCAGTCTTCGGAAAACACTGCCAAACTTGTAATGAGGGCCTTAATGTGAAATTTGCATCTGTCCCTAACTGTTGAGAGTAGCTGGCAGAATTCATTCCTCTAGTTATCATTCACATCAAGATGATCTACGTTTGTTATGTTGACTGTTGATGCATGAATGAATGCAGGTTTTATTCTATTCTTAGAAAGGTTATGCCCACCCAAAGACATTTTCACTGTCTTAAGACACATTTGTTTTTTGACTTTAAATAATTTATTTAGGTGGTTATCAAGGGACACACACAATTTAAGTAACAAGATGAATTTTGCTTTTCTAAGGTCAGGCTGCTTTGAGGTAGCCTTCCATGAATCTAAGCATCTTAGGACCTGGTTACTAGTAGGTTGGTTGATTCCAACCCATGCGCAAACCTGCATGGCTCGAAATCACAGGTTTGGCTGTATTTCACACAACTCATAGTGATCAGATGAGTTAGACAGCTTAACGCTCATTACATTTCTGCAGGTCAAACCTACTGAAATTCAACAAGGAAAAGTCATATGGTGTTTAAGGTATCATACAAATTTTGCATGTTATTCCCCCAAACTCATAAGAGGTGTTATTGACTGCACCTGATGAATAACGTGCTCGTGGTATCATTATTTATATTCATAAAAATATTGATGGTGTCACACAAAAATATCATGATGCAAAAACATTGTTGTCCAGAAAATAGTTTTTTTAGGTAAGTAATATTATTTTTATGAATATGATTTTCAATACTATAGATGTAAAAAATATTGTTTTTTAATTATTTTAATGTGTTTTAGAACATATATTAATGTTATGTTATTATTGCTTGTCTGTAATTGTTATTTTCTTCGAATATCGTTTGTGATTTTACATTTTTTAATTTAATTGCAACTTGAAATTTATTGCGTTGTAGCAGGCTGTTGTGTTTGCGGGGGGTTGGAAGTTGTTGATTATGTAAATAATGTTATATTTATTTTAGTTACATTTTAGGTGTGAGTGCTAGGCTTGTAGTGTTATAGGGTGGAAATTTAATTAAATGATGAGTATTTAACAATTAATTTTTATTTGACTCATTCATTATTTAATTAATTATGTACATTATGCAATCATTATATATTTTGTTATGTTTTAGGTATAGGCTGTTTATAGGTGTATAGGGTGGTAAGTTAATTAAATAATAATTAATTAACAATTCATTAAATAAATGTTAATTATTTAAATAATTATCAATTATGTAAATTCTGCTTTTTTTATTTAGTTTTAGATACACTTTTTTAAGTTACATTTTAGTTGTGGGATGCTGCGTTTGTAGGTAATGATTAATTAACACTCAGTTATTCCTTGTCAAATACTTAATTGATTATCAGTTATCAGTTATGTAAATTGTGCTATACTCATTTATTTGAGTTTCATTTTAGTTGTGGGGTGCTAGGTTTGTAAGGGTTTAGGGTGGAATGTTAAGTTATAATTAATTAACAATTAAATATGAATTGTTAAATATTTAATTGATTGTCAAATATGTAAATTTTACTATACTTTTTTTTATCCGAGTTACATTTCAGTTGCACAATGCAGGGTTTGTAGGGGTCTAGGGTGGGAAATAGTTAAGTAATAATTAATTAACAATTTAAAATGAATTGTTGCTTATTTAATTAATTTGAAATTGGCAAATGCACCTATTTGTGGGTGGGTGCAGTTCTTTTATCTCTTTCCCTGCCCGCCTCAAAAAGACAGGGAAACCGATGAAAAATCCGCTCCCAGCGGGTTTGAATATTTTTCCTGCTCACTGGGAGTGGAGTAACTGTTTACTCTCGCGTCAAATAGCTCCTGCCAAGCGAAAGCAAACAGCTATTTCTTGTGGGTGGGCACCTTGGGACATAGGGAACTGGCCGTAGGGGTTGGCACGCCCCAAGGCCATTAATGGCTTCAGGAGCTGGGAACTTTTTAAAGTGCATGGGCTGGCCCCTGGAAGGTGGTGGTCTCAGGGTCTGCAAACAGCACATAACAAAAGGAGAAAAATAAAAGCAAAAGCAGTGAGAACAATGGAAAAGCAAAAAGAAGTCACACAAAAAAAGGGGGAAAAGCAAGGAGAAAGCAGTGAAAATGAGGAAAAAGCAAGGAGGAGGCACACAAAAACACAGAGGAAAAAAGCAAGAGGAAAGCTGTGCAAATGAGGGAAAGCAAGGAGCGGGCACCCAAAACACGAGAGAAAAAGCAAAGCAGACAGTGCGCATTCCAAGGGTGCTGGGGAGAGCTGGGACCCATGCCATGTGGTCCGACCACCAGGGTCGTAATATGGCAGTTGGCCCGTCTGGAGTGCGGCGGTCCGACAGCCACTGGGAGACTAGAAATGAGGCCCTAAATGTTTCATTTTACATCACTTATAGCATGTGATTTTACTTTGTTTATTTTTTTGGTAAATTTGTTTTTTGGATTTTTCAATTTTTAATATTTTATTTATTCCATATTCAAATATATATATTTGTCATGGTTTTATTACATATGTGATATCTATCTATCTATCTATCTATCTATCTATCTATCTATCTATCTATCTTTCTATCTATAATAATAATACATAATGTGTTACATAGATAATGTAACACAATTTAGAAATGTATTTATTTTGCATTGTATATGAACTTTATCAATATTTTCAATATATTAATGCTACAAACAGATATATAATATATAAATTACATATTAATAAAATATATAGTATTGGTAATGAATTATATTATATGTGCATAATAATATATTTAAAATGTAAAGAATATGGTAACACAAAACAATATTTTATTAAATATGTTATTATATATATATATACATATATATATATATACACACACACACACATACATACGTGTCTTTGTGTGTTTATATAAGAATATATTTATACATAGTATGAAATATTTGTGGAATATATTTAATTTGTATTATATTAAGTTTATTTATTGAAATATTTAATATTTAGTACTTTAAACTTTTTTTATATTACCAAAATCAATATTTTGTCTATTTTTTGATGATACAAGTTGACACGATATTTTAATAAATTATATTTTTTACATGATATTTGTGTCAAACTATATTGTTTACTTCAGTATTGTGTTGGTGATCCCTTATCTATAAGGTGGGATAATTAACACCTAAATTCGTAATCAGGTCCTTAGACATTCTTTTCTATTTAAATTGCAATGTTTTTGTTGTACCTAGGCTCATAAGCAGCTACAGAAATCTTAAGAATTTCATCAGATGTTGTAGAAAATAAACCACTTCTTGTGAATCAAAAATTCCTATAACCTTCTTTATGTGACCAGGTCACAAACAACAGCCAGATACTTGCTTTTAAAAACATGTTTTGCTCAACAGCTTGTTTAAATACTATGAAAATCACTTCAGCTTGCTTTTCAAAGTAATTCTAATTATCCTTTTCAAGCAAACTACTCATCAGGTACAGGCCCTCCACTGTACCTGCTATAACACTGGCTCTTCCACAAAACAATCAAATGTTAAAAGTATATAGAGTGGGGCAGGTTGGGGATGACATTGCGATTGTCTTTCATTATATTGTTTCGCTCATTGAATCCTTAAACAATGATTGTGCAGAATGACGTATCTTCAAAATAAAGTTCTATTCCAAGGTTTGTTGGAAAGGAGCTTTACTCTATCGCCCGCCAGGCCTTAAAAATATTTTTGCCAGAGCCTTATGGAACGTATTGCACCTCACATGCTATCCTCACAGAATTTTCGGTTGCTGACTGATTTTAACTATCATGTCGAGGATCAGGCTGGCTTGAAAGACACTCAGCTTTTAGCCGATTTAGAGACGTTGGGCCTTCATCAAAAAAATACAGGCCCAACACACTAAGCTGGCCATACTTTAGACTTAATTTTTAACCAACTTTGAAGCTCTGACTTGTGAGCTTCCTCTTTCATGGACTGATCATGCGATGATTCCCTTCCAGATTTCTTCTTCAGAGAAGTCCCAAAAGCCATTAGGGGGCAACAAAATAGCTACAAGACAATGGCATAGTGTTTCTCTTTATTTCTTTTCTTCCATCTTTGACTTTTCTATAGGTGACAAAAACTCAGATGTAGATCAGATTTTGGGTGAGTATCAGAATTCCTGCAAAGTCGACCTTTCATTAGATTGTGTCTTTGAAAATTAGCATAAACACTAAAAACAGGCCACATGAGCCATGGTACACCTTGGAGCTGAGATCAGAAAAAGCTGCTTAGAAAGAATTAGAGATACATTGGCGTCTGATTTATAATCTTAATGACAAAGCCAGATTTGAAAATGCATTAAGCACCATTACAAAATCAAAACTGTGAGAAAATCGTATGTTTCCATGCAAATTAGACAGGCTGGAAATTCTTACAAAGTGCAGTTTAAAACTCTGAACAACTTTATTAATCCCCATGCTTGCTCTCAGCCACTGGCGGCCTAACAAGAATTATGTAATTCTATGGCAGACTTCTTCATGGATAATACTAAGACAATTTACAAGAACTTTGTCTGTCAGCCTGGATAGGTTATCTCACGGATGCTTTTTAATTCTTCTCCCAGAAATGGTTGCTGTAGTCTGAACAAATATAGGACCTCTTCATTGGATGAAATACAGTCAGCTTTGGAAAAAGCTAAATCCGGTTCTCCCACAGACTTTTGTCCTCCTAGGATTGCAGTAATCCTGTCCAAACAAAGTGCACCAGTATTTAGAGTGCTCTTCAACGCTTCAATTGAGACTGGGAAAATTTCCGAGATCTGGAAATCAGCCTAGTAATACTCATTCAGAAAAGAGCCAACATGGATCCGCTAATTCTCATGAACTATTGACCCATATCTTTGCTTCCTTTATTAGGAAAGCTGCTAGATGGGCTGATTAATATACAGCTGACATCATATCTAGACGAAAACACAATTTTGGATCCATCTCCATCAGGCTTTATATCAGAGCATAGCACTGAAACAGCCTTAGTTGCTGTGACTGATTCCATCAGGTGCATTCTGGATAGTGGCACCACTTCCATGCTGGTGCTTTTAGATCTATCTGCAGCATTTGACACTTTGTCATATGTCTAATTACTTCATAGACTGAAGGACATAGGGATTATTGGAACAGCTCTATCTTGATTCCATAACCTCCTGGAGGACAGATCACAAGACATTTTGTTAGGGGCTTACAAATCTAGGATTCTGCCGGTGGACAAAGGTGTCTCTTAGGGCTCCTGCTTGAGCCCTACACTATTTAATATTTATGTTGCCCTACTTGCCAAAGTCATTAAATCCTTTGGCTTTGAAGTGTTTTCTTACACTGATGGTACCCAGTTTATCATATCCTTTAATAAGGATATTCACAAAGTGAAGGAACACTTTTCTAGTGGGATGAAAGCAATAGCAACATGGATGTTAGATAATTATCTTCTGCTAAACACAGAGAAAACTGAGATCATACTTTTTGGGAGAGCCCATCAACTTTGGACTCCTAAACTAAGGCCCTCAGAATAAGCAAAACTCCAATTCCCAGCAAAGTTGTAAACAATATTGGTTTTAGATTCGACTAGCAGCTTACCATGAAAGAAGAGGTCTTGTCTATAATGGGAACCTGCTTTTCTATGCTGCACCTACTGTGGAAAGACCTTCATTTCTTTCATTACCTGCCAAAAAAAGTTGGTGCAGGCTCTTATTTTAAGCAGACTGGACTACGGCAACATCTTATTGGCATCCTCCAATGAGACTTTGCTGACTACAGGTCATGCTAAACATGGAGGTGCAAATTATTTGTAATTTGCCTCCACATACTGCCTCAGCACCTCTCCTAAAATCATTACACTGGCTGCCGGTCAGGAAAATTATTATATTTAAAATTTGTTGCCTGACCCATACAGCCATAGTGGAGAAAAGTCCAAAGGCCAGATGTATGAAAGCTTTTTGCTTTTGCAAATGGTGCGAATGCCCGTTTGTGAATGCAAAAAGCCATTTCAGAATGTATTAAAGGCATTCTCAAAGCAATTTTAAAGAATCGCTAAAATGGCGATTCCTTAAAATTGCGACCCTGTTTAGAGTGTCGCAAATTTCGACTCTCTAAATAAGAAATCGCAAATAAGGATTCCTTATTTGCGATTTCTAAGCACATGTAAGAAGCAATTCCTTAATGCAAATTGGGCGTTAAGGAATCGCTATTTACCCCCAAGTTGAACTTGGTGGTAAATATGTGCAAATAAAAATAAAATGCATTTTTTAAATGTACCTGTAAAGCAAACATGCCCTTTTGGCCTAAAAACCTTTTTGGGGTGCAGCAGAGGGGGCCTTAGGCCCCCAGCACCCTGGGGTTTGCATTTCCAAAATTGCGATTTCCAGTTAAGAAATTGCAATTTTGGAAATGCAAAAAAATGTGCAAATATGGGCCTACAGGCCCGTAGGTGCAAATGGGTCCGGTATCGCAATTTGCGATTCGGTAATAGCATTTGCGATTTTTAAGAAATCGCTATTACCGAATCGCAAATGTGATACATTGCATTTTGCGAATCAGAAGTAGCGATTTCTTAAAAATCGCTATTTCCGACTCGCAAAAGGCCTTCTTGGTACATCTGGCCCCAAATTACTTGTATACAAAACTTACATGTGAATGTCCATTGGGGAATTTGCATTCCAATGACATGGCCACACTATGCAATCCATATATCCAGCCACCCAGGTATGGGGGCAGAGCCTTTTCCTATCTGGCTCCCACCTACTGGAACAAGTTGACACTTCATGTCCACAGCAGTACAGAATATTGCAAATTTAAGACATTTTTAAAAACTGCATTCTTCTAATCTTCTTTTGGCACTCCACCTGTTATTATTGACTGGTGTGCCGAAATACCCCTATTGGGGTGAGTCGTGCATAGTACCACATTTTTAAACTTTCATTTATATTAAATAATTTGCTTCAGTTTTCTGTACCAAAGTACATTCTTATCCAATTAATATTTTCGACTGGAATAAAAGTCAAAGAAATGGTTCAACATGAATTTATGTTTGAAGAAGTTGTGAAGTAATGTGAAGTAAACAAAATACTCCAAGTGTGATAAGTATAAAATTGACAAAAGAGTAGAAGTGCCCTGATCCTCCTTCCACTTGTTAATGAAAAAAAGGCTGTTTTCAGAGTATAAAACAAAAGTTTGTTCCCAAGTAGAAAGTTGTCTATCTCTAAACGAATTTTAAAAAAGTTGAAAATATCTTTTTTTTTATTTAAACACAACCCTGCTTCCTTTAAGTACAATGGGCGGCATTTAAAAAACAATACTTAAATACATGATTGTTGGCTGACCCCAGGAGTTGTCCATCACTGTGATGAGAGACTGCCATAGTCAGTCACAGTGTGTCACATACCTCGAGAATATTGTTGAGATAGGTCAGACGGTAACCCACTACAATTCCGAAATTTGTGAATTGACCTATGTATACATAGGTTAGGTTGGTTTGCAAGACTCCACACTGGTTGCAAAAATACTGGTTACAATTTCCTACCAGTATTTTGCGACCAGTGCTCTGTCCGTCTATCCTGATATGTCTACAATGGGAGAAAATTGTTCTAAAGAAATGATTAAAAGGTACTAAATATTGTTTGAGTGGGACAAGAGTCAGTGGACATGCTGCACTAAGAGGGAAGCAGATGGCCAGGAGAAGATGGTTTGGTTGTATGAAAGAACATCATTATAATGACACATAAATTTACAGAGCACTGTTACCTCTGGTCCGAGCAGTTCACAATTATTGTCTGAAGAAGGCTTGCATTCTCTACCCTACTTATCTCTGTCTCTACTCACATTAGCTATAATTTGAAGTATTAAATGTTCCAAGCTGGAGAATGTAGCGTGGAAGACTAAGGGCCTGATTTAAAGTTTTGAGGATGGGATACTCTATCACAAATGTGACGGATATCCTGTTCGGCATATTATGATTCTCATAGATATTATGGGACCATAATATGGCAACGGAATATCCTTTATGTGTGTGCTGGAGTAACCCCATCTATCAAACTATAAACCAGATCCTAAATTTGAATTTGACTTCTGCAAAGAGGGGTCTTTGTCTCTCCTGGTCAGTTTGTTCGGTGGGGACTTCGTGGAACAAATATCTTTGAAGCAACAGTGTTGTAGGAAATGTAAAAAATAAGCCCACTTCCATAATATTGAAATGTGAAAACATAGTGCAACATCAGGCACAAGTAGATACTACACCAATGTTCACAATCAAAAACCAGTTTAGGCCTAACCCCCCCACACTGACACAAGCAAGGTGAAAGGTTCATTCAAGGTTGTAATTGAATATGAAACATGAAAGGGTCATCTGTCAAAGGCTAACTCATGTCTAACCAAACTGCAAGTATTTACAACATCAGCATGTGAGTCTCTGGTACACTCTCCATGCCTACAAACAGATTGTAGTCTGATTAGACAATGGATACAAAACTGAATTTGCCCAAAGCACACAGGTGCACAACTTACAATGGGACCAAATTCTGAACACACAGAAGTACCTGACACACATTACTGTCAGCACACACTTAAAAACAATACATTTACAAAAGAGCATATACACATTCAGAGGTCAAAGAATACTTGGTTATAAACCTTTGCCAAACATATAATAAAGTGTGAGTAATGACAGCCTAGGATTTCGGGGTTATGGGGTCACATGTTTTAGGGTATTTTTCTATTTTAATCTGTAAACTTGCAAGTTATCTATTATTGATCAAGTGCAATAAAGTATTGTACTGAAGTGTATAAAAATGCCTGTCTGTGAACAGGCATTTGAGAAAAACTGTAGAGGCAGGTCGTGGAGCCCTGAGGTGCAGTCCGTAGTGTTTCTCTTCCTGTCACAACAGTTAGTAAATACTGTCTAAGGATTGCAAGAAGCGTGTTGGAAATGTGCCCTTTTGCAGGGTCATCCCCAATCTTTTTGCCTCCTGCCTCTTATTTTTTCTGACCTGTTGCTGTTGGCTTTTGAACTCTGAGCACTTTACCACTGCTAACCAGTGCTAAAGTGTATATGCTCTCTGTGTAAATTGTATTGTTGATTGATTTATTCATGATTGGCATATTTGATTTATTAGTAAGTCCCTAGTACAGTGCACTAGAGGTGCCCAGGGCCTGTAAATCAAATGCTACCAGTGGGCCTGCAGCACTGGTTGTGCCACCCACATAAGTAGGTCTGTAATCATGTCTCAGACCTGCCACTACAGTGTCTGTGTGTGCAGTTTTAACTGTCAATTCGACTTGGCAAGTGTACCCACTTGCCAGGCCTATACCTTCCCTTTTCTTGCATGTCAGACAATCCTAAGGTAGGCCCTAGGTAGCCTCAAGGGCAGGGTGCAGTGTATGGTTAAGGTAGGACATATAGTAATGTGTTTTATATGTCCTGACAGTAAAATATTGCTAACGTCGTGTTTCACTGTTGCAAGGCCTGTCCCTCTCATAGGTTAATATGGGGGCTACCTTCAAATCTGATTAAAGTGTCGATTCCCTTTGGGAGCGGATGGACATGTAGCGTTTGGGGTCTCTGAGCTCACAATTTAAAAATACATCTTTTAGTAAAGTTGATTTTTAAGATTGTGTGTTTGAAAATGCCACTTTTAGAAAGTGAGCATTTTCTTGCTTATACCATTTCTGGGACTCTGTCTGTTTGTAGATTGCCTGTCTGGGTCAGTTTAACAGTTGGGCTGGTTGCACCTCACACTAGACAGTGACACAAAGGGAGCTGGGGTGTAGCCTGCATATCCTGATGAGCCATCTTTGCTAGGAAGGAGGGGAGGATTGGTCACTCACACCTGAAAGGGCTGTGCCTGCCTTCACTTCAACCCCCTAGTGAGTGTCTGGGGCCTGGCCTGGGCAAGGCAGGACTTCACATTCAAAAGAGACTTTACTTTGAAGTGGTCCTACTTCAAAGGACAAAATGGGTATGAGAAGGGCACCCAAAACCACAGACTTTAGAACACTTCTGGAAACCCAGAGGAACCTCTGCCTGGAGAAGAGCTGAGGAAGAAGAGTTGCCCTGCCTGTGACTGTGCTTTGTGGAGCTATCCTGCAGTTGCTGCTTCTGCCAGAGTAAGAGGGCAAAGACTGTACTTTGTGTGCCTTCCATCTTGTGAAGATCTCCAAGAGCTTGATTTAAAGCTTGCCTCCTGCTGTTTGAAGTCTCAGGGACAGCAAAGACTTCTCTCTGCCAGCACCTGGAGTGTCTGGATAGACTCCTACTCTGCCAAGTGGTGCCCATTCAGTTCCTGGGACCCTGAAAGGAGAAGCTGGCAGCCTAAGAGGAAGAAATCCACACATAGAACGCCGTGAGGGGAAAAGATCGACGCAGCTCCAATCTGCGACTGAAAAATCGGCGCGCCGACAGGTTCGCGGCTGAAACTCAGCACTCGCCTGCAACACTACAGAAGAATCAACACATGGAGCTGGAGAAATGACGCGCAGCATTGCTGACGGAGGCTGGTGAGATTGCAACCCGCAGTGCGTGGTTTTCAGATCATTGTACGGTTGGATTTCTGATGCGAGTACTGCTGGGCGTGTAAAAACAAAGCAAGGCCTGCCCAGACCCGAGAGTGCTGACGAGAGCGACGCATAGCTCTCCTGCGGAGAGAAGAAACTATGTGCCCTGACCCGACGAAAGAAGAAACGACACAAGGTCTCGCTCGTGAGGGAAATTGACGCATCGCAAGCCCTTTTTGATGCACACTCGCGCGTGCGGGTTATTTTTTATGCACCCAAGGTACATTTTCACGCTAACAGTGCTAGTGTGTGTTTAAAACTACATAAAGACCCTTTTTGATTTTTAACTGATAACTTGACTTGTTTATTGTGGATTTTTGTCCTTTTGGTCTTGTTTTGTTTAGGTAAATATTTTCTATTTTTCTAAACCTGTGTTGTGTCATTTTGTAGAGTTTTCATTAATTTACTGCGTGTGTTGTTACAAATACTTTACACCTAGCACTCTAAAGTTAAGCCTACTGGTTTGACAAGCAGGGGTTAGGTGAGGGTGAGTCTCTTTTACCCTGACTAGAGTGAGGGACCTTGCTTGAACAGGGGGTAACCTGACAGCCAACTAAAGACCCCATTTCTAACAAAGAGTCTACATGGTCATTTTTGAGTCTCAAAGGCATTTTTGTTCACCTCTTAACAACAGTTATATTCAGGAGTAGTCTGGTGATATCTTGAATCCCACAGATTGAATAAGGATTGGAGTACACACCTTAAAGATGACGACTGTGCCAGAGCTCAAACATGATGTAAGATTGTTTTGGGAAGCATCTTTGGAGGCCCGTAAAGCACGAGGTCAATGGAGCAGAAGGTATTTGACGAAGTCACAATGTCCCCAGACTTGTTCCATCAGTGCTCTAGACTATGAAGATTTTTCTGACTTTGATTGTAAAAACTTTTCTAATCTAAATTGTCCATGATGTCACTATGTCAGCACTGTGTGTATCTGCCTCAGGACACGTTAACTTTAGACATAATACGAGTACTCACTCAGATGAAGAAAGAGGTTAGGACAATGTCATAAAATGTAAATCTCAAGACTTGAAATTGTCCACAGTTAGTGTCAAAATTGGTCATCAGAACAGGAGCAATCAGTTTTAGGACTTCAAAGGCGTTTTCAAGAGATACTTTTCTTAATACCAGTGTCTTGGGGATTTTCACAACTGTCAACTAGAGGATCTAGGACACCACCTAGTTATCAGACTTTTCTCTTCAGGGCAGACATAGATGGGCCAATTAATAACTTACAGGCTTTCTAACAGTGCTGCTAACAGGGCTTGGATTATTGCTCATGACTGGATGAAGTATTGTGCAAATTCTGTGCAGGAACCTTTTTCTGCACCTTACAAACACTCTTTAATTGGATAGCACCCGATTGAGAAATAGGGACTGCATCCATGGGAAGCTTCTTTTTGCTATCACTTTGCTGCCACACTTTATAGATTTTGCAAGCTCACGCACTGGTGCTTCCCTTAAGCCCCACAAGTCACCAATGGGGAATCCTCCAAAATGAACGAGACCATCAGTGTCGATCAGGAGGCTTAATCAAATGGTTTTACCTGTTTTTTTAGTTAAAACAAATGCATGTGCTCCTACTGTTTTCATTGCAGAAACAACAGGGCACTTGCTCTACAATTTGGAAATTTTCGGTGTTCTCCACTCTGCTCTACTCTCCACTAAAAAGTAAAGAAGGTTAACAGTTGAAACCTGTGTCAATGTATCCTCACTCGGGACGCCAAAGTGGGTATCTTCTTCTTCCCAACAGTGAAGATCAATCTAGCCTTTTGGACAATTGTTCCCAGAAAGAAAAGACCTGACATTGCATTCCAGCAAGATGTAGCTCAAACACATGTTGGTAATATAGAAAACTACCACGTTTTACCACCTGAGATCACTGAAATAACAGTTGTTGCTATTGCTCATTTTACAAGTACCCAGTTTAGCAATCCTTGAAGGATGACCAGCTAAGAAGGACATACTTGGATTCAAAACTGATCTCGCTGATCCTTTCCTTAGTGTAATACACAAGATATGATAAATACAGAAAGTAGAAACACAATGTAATAGGATAATATTTGTGCATATGTTCAGCTGTATGTTTATTTTTGGAAGATGCATGTTTCAGTGGTGCAAATCATGTGCTTTATACCAAAACTGAAAGTAGCAGCAGATATGAGGTCACAACAAGGTCATGACAAAAGGCAGTTCACACATTTCAGGCTAAGGTAATCAGCAGTAGTTTTAGAGCTGGTGCTGTAAATTCCAAACCCTCTTGTAACAAGGGAACTAGTAACAACGTGCTAGTCTGCAAAGAGAAAGGCTTGATTGCAAACACGGGACAAATACCTCTTTCTAGCCATTCAGGTTCCAAACCATGAAACATCGAGTATGTGGGGCACAAGATGAATACACTACATTGGCATAGGAGCTGTGTTTGCTAAACCTGGTACTTTAGCAGTCCAATGTAGACCACATTATCTTGATCAACCTTGGAAATTGTAAGTCAGCTGGACATCCCCGGTATTGCATGCTAGGAACAAAAACAAAACTCCCTGGGGTAGCAGGATGTAATAAATAGTCCCTGAACAACACCACCAAGATGAAATTTTATGAAGGGGTTGGTAAACCACAAAGTGCAAACATTCTTGACTTTCATTGCCCATGTAGTGTTTATACAAGAAGCATATGAAAATATCACATTTCTGGTGTTGATTAGTTCTAGTTTAATCATAAATAGCCCAAAGTGTATGTCAAGATTAAAAAGTTCCAACTAAAATACCTTAAATGTAGTGTCTGTGGACATAACAACAAAGGGGCTAGCAGGCTCAACTTCAAGTGTTTTTTGGCCTCTTTGTATCGTGTTGCTCACCTTTGCTTTCACATGAGAAGGCCATTTACTCAAAAAGAAACATTTGACAGGAATTCGTTAGACCCTGAATACTCTGTCAGAGGCCAGAGTCCTTGCTAAGTTAAGAAATGGGGGAGCCCAAAAGGTTAAAATGCTGGGAGGAGAGTAATATTTAACTGTGCCCCTTTCAAGTGTGCTTTACAAAGTCGAGTACAATGTAATTACATAAAATCAGTTTGAATTCAAATTAACGTTTCAGTTATTATCAGCTCATACTATCTAATTACAATTTTCCAATAAGTTATTTAAAAAAAAAACAAGTTTTGCGCTATCAAACCGTGTAGCGTATAACCCTGTGGCAGAAAAAGAGATACAATAATTTTCTAAAATGGATGCGGTATAGTTATAGTAGTGAATGTCCCAGGTGAGTTCTTTAATAATAACAAGAATCAATACTGGTTCTTACAACATTGGAGATCTGCCCCATATCGACTTTTTTGGGAGCTATGTAACATCAATGATCTCTATTCTCAAGATGACGCCTCCCCTCCTTGTTCTGTAAACATGAATCTCTCCAGTTTCATAAATCATCTGCCAATTTATCATTTGTCCTAACCCGGATGGATTTCTAGAGCCAGCAGCCATTCACTCAATTCATGCATTCATCTATAAAGAGGTGGTTCCATATTACACAGGAAGTATATGGCAATGCATCTCTTTGCAAGCAGGAGGGATAGAGTTACCAGCTTATAAAGAGCTACTCATTTTTGGTCTCAAATGTGGTCCGAAAATACTGCATTTCAAGGGCAAAGCCAGGTCAAGTTACCCATCCACAATCCAGCTTCTTGTACTATTACTCATTGACGTTATGCTTGTTTTGCCAACCTACAGCGTTCTGCTATCTTTTATCTAGGTAGAAATACCATATATATGCATGCATACACACAGCGCTATCATCCTTCGTGCTGCATTTTGAACATATGTCCCTACTTTTCTCTAGAATTCCATCAGGGTTGGTCAGAAAGGCGTGTGCAAGAAGTCTGCACCCTTGGCACAAGCCTGTACCCTTGGTTTGAGTTCTTTGACACATTTTCTTATGGGACAGATGCATGTTGTGTATACCCTTTGTGGTGTACTGGCTCTATGCAAAAACGTATATTCCCCAAACTTAAAACATGCATTGCTAGTTAATTTCTTACTGTAAATAAATATTTATGTTACTGGGTGTCTGATAGCTATTTCCTAATAAATCGTTTCCATATTGTTCAACTCTACAGTGTAATCTGGGGATGGCCTCGGTAGACCACTTCTTACAAGCATGATATCGCTATTCCTGCCAACACCACGGAGTGTAGCTCATTAAGGGTGTTGGATTCAGGTAGTATCCAAAGAAATCCCTCCCAAGTAAGTCAGTCTACCCGAAGCGTAGAAGATACCAGATTGACTTCTGGCTTTATCGAATGTTAAAAACATGTCTCCACTACTCGGCAGCCTCCTGAAACCCACTCTGCAGCTTACGGAAGAAGGGTAGACCCCATCACCCCACTTCATTCAGGAACGGCATTCTTTATTACTTTCTGTACATCTTCATTCCAAACAGATGGCATTAGAGATAATAACTAAGGACCACATGTATGAACACTTTTTCCCATAGATACAGAATGGGTAAAAACCTTTGCTACATCTGGCCCTAATTCTCCTCGGAGACATAAAGGGCCATATTTATACTTTTTGACGCAAAACTGCGCTAACGCAGTTTTGCGCCAAAAAAATTAGCGCCGGCTAACACCATTCTGAAGCGCCATGCGGGCGCCGTATTTATTCAATGACGTTAGCCGGCGTTAGCCGCCGGCGCTGTCTGGTGTGCGTTAAAAAAAAACAACGTACACCAGGCAGCGCCGGCGTGGGGGGAAAATGGCGTATGGGCGTCCACAAATGGTGCAAGTCAGGCTGAGGCGAAAAAATCACCTCAACCCGATTTGCGCCATTTTTTTACGACGCCCAACCCCCATTGAAATGACTCCTGTCTTAGCAAAGACAGGAGTCATGCCCCCTTGTCCAATGGCCATGCCCAGGGGACTTCTGTCCCCTGGGCATGGTCATTGGGCATAGTGGCATGTAGGGGGGCACAAATCAGGCCCCCCTATGCCACAATTTTTTTTTTAAAAAAATACTTACCTGGACTTACCTTAATGTCCCTGGGGTGGGTCCCTCCATCCTTGGGTGTCCTCCTGGGGTGGGCAAGGGTGGCAGGGGGTGTCCGTGGGGGCAGGGGAGGGCACATCTGGGCTCATTCTGAGCCCACAGGTCCCTTAACGCCTGCCCTGACCCAGGCGCTAAAATCCGGCGCTAATGCGGGTTTTTTAGACCCGCCCACTCCCGGGCGTCATTTTTGCCCCGGAGTATAAATACGACGCATATGCATCGGAGTCATTTTTTAAGACGGGAACGCCTACCTTGCATATCATTAACG
The DNA here is from genome assembly GCF_031143425.1 of Pleurodeles waltl. Lineage (NCBI taxonomy): Eukaryota > Metazoa > Chordata > Amphibia > Caudata > Salamandridae > Pleurodeles > Pleurodeles waltl. The sequence goes on from NC_090442.1 coordinate 465,809,448, forward strand.
CAAGGAAGGTGTTCACGCAAAAAAATGACGCTAACTCCATGAACTTTGGCGCTAGATGCGTCTAACGCCAAAGTATAAATATGGAGTTAGTTTTGCGTCGAATTTGCGTCGAAAAAAACGACGCAAATTCGGCGCAAACGGAGTATAAATATGCCCCAATATGAGTAAAGAAGGGCGCAATCAGTGCTTAATGTGTGCTTGTTTTTTTCGGCCCTGAGCACCGGCACTTATTTTTTAGGGCCATCGCTTAGTCTTCTGCCTCAAGCGTTTGCGGCGAGCAAAAGACAAATTTGGGAAAGACGGAGGAAGAGACAAAAGAAAAAGCGTCACAATGAGGGAAAGCAGAAAGCTGCACGTGTGAGCCGAAGGGGCAGGAGGGGCTGTAAATAGATTGGAGTGGTCCGAGATAGATTCGGGATTACGCTGCCTCAGTATTCTGTGTTTGCACATGTAATTGCAGGAGCCGCATGTTTCAGCGGAGGGCTTTGGGCACCGGCACCTTTTTATTTACAAATTAAGCATTGGGCGCAATGTCATGGCAGCGAGACAAAAGAGTCCTCTTCAAGCTGGCAGACATCTAGCTACTTCAACAATCGTCAGATTTGGGATGCTAAATCATAGCACTAGAGGAGTACCAGTCCCCCTAATTTATAAGTTATTCAAAGAGAGTCAATTTTCTTGTGGTAGTAATTTAGCCTGTATTAAAGATTTCAACATATTATTAATGACTATCAATTTGGGTATTAGGCAGACAGCACAGAGAAAACACATATTAACATTGAGGGAGCATCATCATTTGAACCGATAGCATTCCCACTGGAGACACTGACAGCATGTGCCAGAAGGAAATAGAATGCCCCACTCACATCAACTCTACCAAGATTGAAGTCTTTGTGCACTTTCTGTGCAGGAGCAATATAGATCCCAAACTACTTCAAGACACCGGGCACTTACGTCATACTCAGTACTAACACATCCGCTCAGTGCGCTAGGGGATATAATCATGATTTAGAACAGTTAGTAAGGAAAACTGAGACTTCGCCATATTCCTCTAATATCTGCAACATCTGTTAAACAGATCTCTAAAGTTTAATATATTAATGCATCCTCGCCCTTTAATGACACTACATGAGCCATAGTTCCTATTTTTATTTTCCAATCTGACATTTCCTTCCTGACCTCTGCCACCAGTGGCCCTAGTGTAAGGCCAAACGGGAGTCCGGTTAGCGGCATTCCTATCTGGTACTCGGCCCCGCTACCAGCTCTGAGACCACTCCCGTTATTACCCATGCACGTCTGTGGTAACATTGCAGCGTAATTCAGCTCACAAGACTGTGTCAAAATGACATTTGTCTATTGGTAAGAATGAAACGCACCCGCCTCATAGTATCAAACGTTTTTCCAGTTTATCGAGGAGACACAGTGATAAAATGACTCTGGGAAGCGCCGATGTACGACTTTACGTGCTTTCTCTAATTCTTCCCTACTGAGTGATGCTTCCATTTCCTCTGTCAATTTACATATCAGTTGCACCAGTCCAGCTCCGTTCAAATACTTCCTGTTCGAGCCATGATCTGGCATGGAAACCTGTGTAGAAAGAGCTTGGAGGTATCTACGGTACGCCTTGACAAAGACAACTTCAGATGTTTGCATAACTACAGTCTAATCTACTGTAGGTAGGGTATTTTTTGTAAGGATTGTCTCTTTAGTAACCAGTTCAGCATCTTTCCTGACTAGTCTCCCTCTCTATGCAGCCGCTGCCTGAACAAAGTGTATATGTGTTTATCAGATATATATTATATAAATCCCCTAACTTACATCTCTTTTTAGTAACTACCAGGGCTGACTCCCAGGAGTTCACCTCCTTCCCCCAACTCCCTCCTATCAGCTGCCTTTCTCTCCGAGGTTCCCGGTTTCTGTGTGCAACCATCTGCTCGCCCCCTGCACTCTACCATGCTTTTAAATAAATCAAAGTAATTAATATAATGAATAAGCCATCCCTGTGCATGAACAAAAACTAAAAATATGTGATGCATCATAATGTATTATAACGCATCATAAAATGGTCGGTCGTTGTGTTACGGGAGCGCAGGGCACTTCCTCTATTGATTAAAGGTTGGTATTAATATCGTGGTAGAACTGGAACTGGACAGAGCGTTTGGTCTGGAAGCAAGCAGAAAGGTACCGGTGCTCACAAACTGATAATCCCTAGGCTTGAACTTGCATGGATGAATTAGCGAGTGAAGGGCCCACAAGCCTATATTAAGCCTCATAGCCTCACTGAATGTCAACGCATGCATCCTGCACAGGGCCATCTGCTTTTTATTTAAATTTAATTGTAAAATCATATCTTGGAAAGAAAAGGGAGGTGATATCCTAGTTCCTGACAAAATGTGTCAAGAACAAGTTGTTGGCAAGAAATTCCAGACTTTTGTAACAAGAGTTGAAATATAAAACACATGCCATTTTGAAAAACAAAAGTTAATCATAATCAGAAAATGTATATATTTTTTGGCACCAGAGCAACATAAAATTCTACACAGTCGCATGAACTTGAAGTACCCTTAATTAAATAATTATACTGTGTCCGGGCACTCTGAACACGTGAATCTATACAGTTCGTTGTGTTAGTGGGGATACAATGCACGAAAAAACAAGACACATTCTAATATAAAGAACAATAAAAAAGGCGAACAGTAGTGCCACCTCACGGCCCTAAACAACTGTCTCATTTGAGCTGTGCACAAGACGAATTATTTGGCAGAAAATGCATTTTGTCTGCGTATGCTGAAAGTCTGAAACCGAATGAACTAAACACTGTTTTTAAAGCCCAATAATGTATTTTCCTTTAGCAACTTGAGCTAGTAACACAAAACGACTTTATTCATCTTAGCCTTCATTTGCAGAAATACATCATACTAGACGTTAACTTTACTGATAATTAGCCAGCTTGAAGACTGTTTATTTCTGTTGCATAGTGCCTAAGCACAGCTTTCTCCAACACATGAGCCAGAATATTTTTCCAACGTAGGAAAGGGACAAACACCTCTTTCTAGACATTCAAATGCAAAACTATGAAACATTGTGTACGTGAGGCACAAGATGAACACACTACATGGGCATAAGAAATCAGTTCAAGTAAGAAATACAGTCTTGCTTATATGGTATCCTCACGCACGAGTTGAACTGTGTGATTCGTGGATTTATTGAATATTATAATTGTAAATATTTATAAAGCAGATAACACAAGTAGTACAACATTGTTACCAAACTCAATGTTACTCCTCTCATTAAGCTCAGATGGATGAAATGTTGAGTCAGGACTGACAGGATTTTAAATTATGACTGCCTGAATTGATACTCACCCACTAAACTATACTACTATCAAATATTAACTCAACATCAATATTTAATACAACCGAAGACAAGGTAGCTTTCTGAGGCATGCCCCAGAAACCTTATACTGCCGCCATCCTGAGTGCTGCCACTCTTCGGGACTGTTAGTGCGAGGCGAATGTTAAATGATGTATTCATTGTAATATACTACTCCCTACCCCATCTCCAGCATCACGGTGTTCGATGTGGCAGGCCCATTTTTTTAAAATAAGAAGCAGTCGACATGTGCTTCGCTCACATGTAGTTAGGCTTGGGGCCTTTTCAAGGCTCGTGCTCGGTTCATGCTTGCCTCAGTCAGTCAAGTGTATTCCGATTGGCGGATGCAGCGTAGAAGACAATGCCCACTGCCCTGGCAGCGATTCCGAGTGCGAGGTATGTAAAGCTTGGCAGCCTATTTCTACCATGGTGAATTGTTCCAGGGGTCTAAACGTGCCTGCTAAAAATAAATAATACTTTTACATGGAAGTAGATCTGCTAATAAACGTTTTTGGACTCGGTACAGCAACTTCAATTCGCACTTTCCCTGTGAAATACTTATACCGGAATGCTTTTTATTGATACAGCTCTACTATTCATGTAGCATGATGTAGAGGTTGGTGGTCACAGAATGCAATATCTTGGTTGACCATCAATGTTGGTTCTACTGGATGCTGACCTTTTGTTCTTTGGAATTCAGGCTGAAGTGCTAAAGACAGCTACATTTTTTTATATTTTTCCCTTGGAATTGCCATTTGTTTGCATTATGCGTATTTTGTTGATTAAGGCCCGTATTTATACTTTTTTTAGCGCCGCATTTGCGTCGTTTTTTGACGCAAAAACGGCGCAAACTTGCAAAATACCATTGTATTTTGTAGGTTTGCGCCGTTAGCCGTCAAAAAGCGGCGCAAATGCGGCGCTAAAAAAAGTATAAATACGGGCCTAAGTGTCATTGCAGCCCCTACTGATCAGCCACGCAGGGAATCTGACTCTAGGCTGGAGTGGTGGTTGAAGGCACGTTGACCATGTGGACATGCCCAAGGCATGGTGGTAGGATCATAGTTGACATGAATGACTGTTCAACGTGCCAGGCTAGCAGTGCTGTCCTGTGCGCACATCTTGACACGATGGTTTGTCCTTTGTATTTCTCTATTTGTTGTGGTTCTGATGTGATAACGTTGGTATGCCAATGATCATATAAGGGGTTTTATGTATGGGTGTGCTGCTAAGGAATGTGCCTGTAGGTTCTTCTAGGGCCTGTAATTATATTTTCAGTATACTATGGATTTTGGACAAGTCGAGAGCACATGGGCAAGGCTCCCAGTGTCCACAACATGTTTAGACAACTGACATCAGTGAATCTTTTAAGATACATGCTGGACTATAATAAACCTTGAGTACTAACTCAAACAAGAATGCATTTGACATTGTTAGTCCATTTTTGTGCAACCTTGTGGTTTCTACTATGGAAATTACCCCACTCAATTAGGCGTATTTACAGAAATTCAAAATTGGAGCTGGGCAGGAAGATGGGAAAGAGCCAGTGTTTCAGTGTGAGGTACGTCTAACTTTCTCATTACACCCCTATTATTGCCATTCAGAAGTACCTGTATATATTTGCTTAAGTGAAATATTGTGTGATAGTTTTAAATATACATTTTACACCTAAAGACAGTCGGCCTCAACTGGTATGTGCATTATAATGCATTCTTGCAACAGGGCTCCTACATTTATTGCTACTTTACTAATGAATTTCCACTTTTATTTCTTCTCCTTGCCTGTCCATCTAGCAGCACTTGTCTAGAGACGGTTCTGGATTTCAATTTATCACAATAAAACTGGAAACTCGAGCATTCTGTGTTACGTGCAGTACTTTTGGCTTCATGAGCTTTGATGATAGCCTGATTTTGGAACTATTTCCATTTCCTTAACCTAATTTTGTTTTAGTTGAAGTGGTTTAACGAAACCACAGAGAGTTTTGAAATGTAACCGCGCATTACATAGTTTATCAATCTAGTTAATAGGATACAGGTCCAGTCACTTAATCAAAGGAAGGAAGTAGCTTACTGAACGTTTGAGAAGGATGGAGAGTCAGAGGCTTTTACAAACCTAAGCCAAGGCATATTTTCTGATAGCATTGTGATATTTGTTAATAGTTCACTATTTTTGTTGGTTTGAAGCCAGCCACAAAAAGTTTGAAACTCCAATGTTGTGACTCTTTTATTCTTGCTGAATATCTGCTTATTGTAATAAAATCTGTGCATCCAACTTCTTAAGGGGATGTCACTGTTAATTATAAACCCCTTAATATTCTTGTTTCCTTTCCAGCCTCTAATTCATAGGCCACCACTGCTCCTTGTGTTAGACAGGCTCTTAAACAGATAACTCCCATATTAAAGGAGGTTCTGATATTCACAAGAAAACGAATATAGCAAGTAGTTGTTTGGCCACTTAACAGTGTATAAACTCTGACATTTCACGCTAAGGGATGGACTGTGACAACGAGAGCTTTTGTCAAGCAAGAAATGTGCGAAACTGTATTGCAAACATTAACGCCCTTAACCACTTAAAGAAGAGTTGTAATATGCAGTGATGCATCTCACTGGCACCGACTTCACAAGCATAATGAGAAAGGAACCTCAACCAAAGAGACAAACCCTGCTCACTACAACAATAAACCAAAGCCAATTATCTACATATCTACAAAAGATAAACTCAAAAGGGACCAATTACACAAAACTCTGATATTTTCACTTTAAGGACAAAGGGTGCAAACAAAAATGGATCCTGGTTATACAGAAACAGGAGTGTGCGTGTACACATAGACGCAGAGCATCCTTGGAATCACGTAAGAGAGGCCATCATCAAGAAACACTGACAAAAATATGCAAAACGTTCAGGGCAAGGAAGCTTAAAGAGTATAGGAAGACATGCTGAAATCCTGTAATATGGTGGACTTATAGGAGATGATTTACACCATCTTGTAGAAATTCCTACTGCACAGAAATCAAGCACTAACAAAGGCAATAGGCCAGAACTTTCATTAGTGAAAACGTTTGGTAATTGATAGGAGAGTTTGCGTGTAAGACTGTGTAAAAAAACATTCAAAAGGAAATACTTCATCTGTACTAATAGTATCAGTATCGATTGCAATAGCAACTGTTTGTTTATTGAGCTGGCACGGATTTTGAGCAAATAAATAGAAACAGCAAGAAAAAGAGACTCTCGGGCCACTGCAATGGAGGATGTCATGAAACGAAATGGTGGTTACTGGCAGCAAGCTTTATCTATGTGCGACTGAGAGGCTTTATTACATCTCATACTTTCCAATTCAAAAGAAAAGGCCTCCCGAGTTACTCTGCCCGTTTATCTCTCTAGACCCTGCCTGCTTCGGATGTCTATGTGAGCGTATTTACCAGATAGTAAATAAAATATGAGCTTGGAGTCAGACCAAGTCTTTTATCTTAGAAAACAATGATTCCAGTACAAAAACCTGTGGCTGTAACTTATTGAGGAGTTTCCAAACACCGACATGATGTACACATCTAAAGAACGGTTTGTATTGTGGTACATGTCTCTTACTTTTTAAGGTTGTGAACATGGTTGGTGTCTGCACAGATGTGAAAAGTTCTTTAACTGAGCACAGTACACAGCCGCTCATTTTAGGTTTGGTGAGAGTAAATTCTACCTGTGCAAAGGTAGTAATTTTGAAATAAACTATGCATTACACATGACTTTTAAAGAGGAAGATGGGCTAGCATGTCAGGCAGCTGTGCAGAACCTCCAGTCTTTTAACAAAGATGAAATACGTTTCCATAGCTTTCAGTATGATGTGCTTGGCCTAAGCAGATTAACTTTTTTATTTTTGTTTTTTGCAGCAAATGTAAAGAAGCCTTAATGTAGCTGGTAAGATCCATGACTGGCAGCAGATCTTCACCTCCATGCGCGTGGCTCCCCACGGTGTCAGGCATATCAGTGATGCTGGATGCTGTACAGCAGCTGGAGGGAGTAACGGGCCATAAGCCGCCTTTGGGGGACAGTGTAGTGTGGGCACCTGCATGTTCTGTGTTCTGGTGAATTGTGGGCACTGATTTTCAACCATTCTATCCAGCAGCCTCCTCAAACACTTTAAGGAAAAAACTCTTCCTCTTACCGACCATGGTGTGTGGTTGAGGCTCGGTGCCCTGACCCAGGTTGGGAAGGCAGGGCAGACAATGGGTTCCAGAAAATGTATAGTGCAGGCATCATCTGGGGCTGCATCCTGGGGTAAAGGGCTAGCGTCCATGACAGCCCTGACCCGGCTTACAAGTGCAACTGGAAAAGGCAGGGCAAAATCAAAGAGACAGCTTTAGTATCTTCGGGCCTGATTTAGAGTTTGGGGGATGAGCATACTCTATCACAAATGTGATAGATATCCCATCTGCCATATTAAAATCCCATGATATCCTATGGGAATCATAATATGGCTGATGGGATATTCATGACATTGGTGACAGAGTAACTCGTCTACCAAAGTCTAAATCAGGCCCTTAGGTCCTGATTTAGATTTTGGGGGATGGACTACTCCGTCAGAACGGTGATGGACATCCCGGCCACCGAAATAGAAATCCCATTATTTCCTATGGGATTTATATTTTGGCAGATGGGATATCTGTCACCATTGTGACAGAGTAACCCATCCGACAAAATATAAATCAGGTCCTTAGTCTCTACTTGTGACAAAAAATGTCGTAAGCCATAGCTGGTGGGTATGGACTGTTGCTTAGTCTTGTATGGGCCTGCGCTAAAGCTGAGAGGGCTGGAACATCAAGCAACTGAATTTGTCTATCTTCAAGTCACCCTGTTTTTATTTTATTTTAACAACTTTATTTAAAGTTTTCCACCTACAGGAGGGAGATTCACCATATGTAAAAGGTTACATTTTGTACATAGTTCATTAATGGCAACTAGACAGCAGGTTACAATCAGTATCATTTAAAAATTGTGTGCCAACATTACACTATCAAATTGCCTTAGTGAGTGGAGCCCAGCTGGCATCCATCCCTCCCTCCCAAACCCCTCGTGAAGTCTTGTCAATCTTCCCAACTATAGCCTGTTCCTCTGTGAGATGGATCAGATCGGCAGGGGGTGAGGAGGAGGGGAGGAAGGCTCGGGGGGTCCTCTGATCTCCTTTGACATAGGTTAGAAAGGGAGTCCACGTTTTGTCTTATCTGAGTATTGTGTCCCACAAAAGTGCAGTCATTCCTTTGCATGGATATTTCGGACTGTAGTCCACCACTTACCCCTTCTCAAGTGTTGCACGCTGTGTTCCTTTCTTTAGCATACTCATAAAGTCCATTGGCCTGTGGCCATAAAGGTTTATTCTTGTGATGCTTTATGTTCAGATGCTCCAGGAATTCTTTGAACTCTTGACTGTTAAAAGAGGGACCAGTATCAGACTTCAAAATGTCTGAAATGCCCCATTTTTCAAAAATGACTCATTTGTGAATCATGGATGAGGGATCTTCAACCAAAGGAAAACAGGAGTATTCATCCACATTTACCATCAAGTAATGTCCATCATCAAACAGACCAAAGAAATTGATGCCTATTATCTCCCATGCATGCTTAGGGAGTACTGACATGTTTAGAGTATGTTGAGTAACCTTGGTAGAAAGGCATTTGCATATATATGACAGGCCTCAAGTTCTTTTTCAACCCTTTCATTTAAATATGGAAATAAACACGGTCTCGGAGAGCCCTTTTTGTGACAATAATACCACAGTTTCCTTCATGAGCCACTTCAATTACCAATAGACAAAATAAATACACTGTTCCTGGCAGAAAAGGAGGGAAACCCTAAGGTTTAGTAGCAAGAGCCCTCACACATCCATTCGGATGTCATGCTTCATCATTGGGGTGCTCCTCGTCAGACTGGTGCTGCAATGTCTGACGGGCTCCCCGTGAGGGGGCTCTTTGCCGCAGATCTTATTGAGTAACTACCGTGGTGAACTAAGACCTACAGGCAGGGTGTGATTCAAAAGCAGGAGAGAGTTAAAATTGGTTCTATACCCCAACAGGAAATTCTCATTTAATGGGTAGCAAAGGGATAAGACCAAGAGTAAAAACACATTGAAAGTGATAAAATGAGGTAATGTTCAAACACTTTCCAGGAATAATGGGGGCAAGAAATTATCTCAATGCCTCCTGAATATTGGTCAAAACCAAGGAGGCATCTTGTCTTTTGAATTGCCAATGATGGTCTGCAAAGCTTGATGATCAGTTACCAGCATAAAGGGCTTTCCCTATAGGAACACCTGGACATTTTCACAAGTGCATAACATGTCTGAGCTTTATTTCTCAGGTTGTGAGTAAGCATATTCTGTTTGGTACAAAAGTATACTAGCATAAGCTACAATATGCTATTGAGCATTTGAGTGTTCACTGTGCTGTTCAAGGACAGCGTCTAATTCGAGTGGAATAGCTTCAACAACAACCTCTTTATGAAGCTTCAAATTGAAGTATCTCATTTGAGTAGCATTTTCAATGGCTTATTTGACTCTCTTGAAACTTCTCTCACCTTTGTGTGACCATTGAAATTAAACATTTTTCTTTGTCAACTCTCGTAATGGCACACTAACAGTGGCAACATCTTGTTTATACCTGGGACAGTAACTTGCCATGCCAAGAAATGAATGTACCAGAAAAACATCTTGTGGGGGATCAGCATTTGACAGAGCTTGTTCCTTTGCAGGACTGGGTGCCATATCCCCATTAGAAAAGATTTGGCCAAAGAATTTCAGTTTTGTCTTCTTGAACTCACATCTATCTGCATTCAAAGTCAAACCTGCATCACTGCGTAAATGACATACGTGTGTGAGATCTCTATAGTGCTCCTTGTGTGTAGTTCCAAAAACGAATATGTCATGCTATGATTGAGTGTATTCACACCAGGCTGTATGATACATCGAATGACGTCTTGGAAAAGATCCGCAGCCGAATACACACTGGAACTAAGGGCCTGGTTTAGAGTTTGGCAGACGGTTCACTCCATCACAAATGTAATGGATATCCCGTCTGCTGTATTACGATTCCCATATGATATAATAAGATCCTAATATAGTGGATGGGATATCCACCATGTTTGTGACAAAGTAACCCCATCTGCCAAACTCTAAGTCAGGCTCTAGGGCCCTCATTATGACCTCGGCAGTCTTCATTGAAGACCACTGAGGTCCCGCCGGACGGAAGACCACCAGTGATGGCGGTCTTCCGCCAACCATGTTATGACTGGTGGCGACCCATTGCCATTTTTTGGTCGGAGAGCTGCCAGCAGCCATACTGGTGGTCGGCGGTGCAGTGAAGGTTGCTCCTCCATCACTGCCATGTCATCAGAACACCGCCCACTGAATTACGTCTCAGTATTCGGCGTGGCAGTGTTCTGGTGACGGGGTGCTGGTGGCGGAGCAGCCCCCATGGAACCCGTTCCCTCCCGGACGACCACCGAGGCAGGTAAGGTGATCGTCCGACAGGGGAGGGGGGTGGAGGGGAGTTGTGTGGTCTGTGCGTGAATGCGGGTGTAAGTGTGAGTGTTTAGAGGGGGTGTGTGGGTGCGTGTATGTATTCGGGGGTTCTGATGTGTGTAGGGGGAATGTATAGTGTATGTATGTGTGCATGTATTAATGTATGTCCGCTTGTATGTGTGTGAGTGGTGTATGCGTGCGTGAGTGGGGGGTATGTCTGGGCGGCCCATGGAGGTCGGGTGGGGGAGGAGAGGGGTCCCTACCACCTTTGAGGGGTGGTATGGGGGTCGAGGCTGTTAGGGGTGGACTCTGGGGAGGGGAAAAGGGAGGGGGAGACCCCTATCAGTGCCAGGGAAGGAATTCCCTGGCACTGATAGTGCCTACCACCATGGTTTTTGTGGCGGTTCAAAAACCTCAAAAACCATGGCGGTATGCAGGGTCATTATCCTGCAGGTGGACTAGGGATGGGCGCCGGGCTGGAGACCATTGTCTCCAGCCAGGCGGACGTTACTGCTGTGGCGGGCGGTGTGGTACATTGGTAGTTTGGCATGTGCCAAACTGCCAATGTCATAATTTGGCGGTAATTACCACCAGCCTGTTTGCAGTACTACCGCCAACTTAACACCGTCTGCCAGGGTCCTAATGAGGGCCGAAGTCTTTTGTATCGAAATAGACCAAATGTGTAGAAAAGGTTGTAATGTACCTGCAATTTTCTTTGAGTTCCAACTGATTTTAACTTTTTTTAAATCAAGGCTAGAGAAGCCTTTTGCACCATTTGATTGCATTATCATGTCAGCAATGTGTGGACCTGCATGTCGTTGTCTTTCAATTGCCGTGTTTGCCGTCGCATGTCAATGCAGAAGGGTACAGCTTTGGACGAGTGGAACTGTCAATAATGTCATGCTTAAGTAACGGTTCAAGTTCTTTTTCAACAGCTTCTTGTAAGTGAAAATCAATTTGTCTATGTCTCTGAGCAACAGGACGGACATCCTCATTAATATAAAACTTCATTTTCATAGTCTTAAAGTTTCCTAAACCATGGAACAATGAAGGGAATTGGCTTATTATTTCAACACAATCATTCATGTTGTAATTCACAGAAATCAGTCCCATATCAGCAGCTGTGTTAAAACTGAGTAGACAGGCACTTGAAGCTGTACCTTGAAGCACATGGATAGGTGCTTGTACCTTAGTTTTCTTATGTTTCACTGTCACTACAAATGAACCTTGACTTTTTATGGGTATTCAGGCAGCCCATGTGTACACTTTGCTTTTCGATAGAGTAAACTGCCATAATGGAGTTAGTTAATTGTATTTTTCTTCAGGCATTATGTTTAGCAAAGCACCACTGTTGATGAAAAGTATTGGACAACCATTTATTTTAAATGTAATCTTTAGACACTGTTTGTATGATTTTGTCTCTTTGGCATGCTGACTTTTCTTTGACTGACATTTTTATTCACATGCGGCCAGGCCAACATGCACACATTTCTCTGAGGTGAACATAGACATGACACAATCATTTTCTTCACTTTCACTTGCTATTGAGGCAGAACTATTTGACAATGATTTAGATGGCAATCAACTTTGTTTAATGTCAATTTGCCTCAACTGAGGTTGCCGCTTGGCCTTATGGGCATGCATCTAGTGTTGCTTCTGGAACGTTCTAGCAGCCATTTTGTCTTTGCGCTGTGACCCACTTACTTTTTCCTTCGCTTTACACACCATCACAATATGGCTCTCTTTTCTCCATCCTTTACATTTCTGTCCAAAGGCAGGACATTTACCTTCATGTGGAAATGAAAATCCACATCTAAAACACAACTTCTTTTTACATGTAGACATCAATTTGTGTTCTTTAGTTTTTTGTTTTGACTAACTTTTCACACTCATAACTGATTCGCTTAGGGCACATCCAGCCTCATGTCAACAGCCGGTCTTTCAGCACACTAGCAATTAACACTCACTCTAGACTAAGAGTTTTTCTCAGCATTTGTCATCTGAATTAATCTGCCAAGCATCCATCAATAACTCTTAAACACGTATCTTCTTCATTAAATTATTTAAACTTACAGTGTTTGATGAGTGCATCAAGTCTCTCCACAAACTCATCAAGAGCTTCATCAACTGTTTGACTTGACTGTAAATGTACCTTTCATAATCGATGTTTGGCAGTGGATTGAGCTGCTTCTTTAATCTGATGATGTGGCTTCTTCGTCAGTTCTCAGCATTTTTTTCATGACTTCTTTCACACATCACCAGTAAGATTTTTGTGGTACCTGACAGTCCTTCTGTTATCAGTCTCTTTAAGTGCATCAATACAATTATTAAATGTCTCCATCTAAGCAGTCTATTTATTGCCAATATTTAGCTTTTTAGCGGTATCAAAAGGTAGTGGTGGTTTCAGGAAGGCGGCAGCATTGTGACGGTTTGCAGCATTGGCTAACACTGTGACCAGGTCTCTCACTGGCCCTCCTTGATGGAGATCAGAATTAGTTCCATTCATGCCCCTGCCCTGGCCCTGCTATGTACCGGCCTCAGGATCATCTTTGATGGGCTCTATTGGCAGAGCTGCTTTCTGCTGAACTTCACATTGCTGCAGTTCTGGACAGCTCCATAAACACAACCCTAGGCACTTAGGGCCATATTTTTATACTTTTTGACGCAAAACCATGCCGACGCAGTTTTGCGTCAAAAAGTTTAACGCCGGCTAACACCATTTCTTTGTGCCACCCAGGTATCAAATTTATACTTTGATGCTCCGTGACTCACACCACGGGTTAGAGTCATTTTTTTACTCAAACCATTGCGCAACGTCGTAAAGAAATAGACATTAACGCGGCGAAAATGACTTTAATCCGGTTTACGACGTCGCAAACCGGATACATGCCTTTTTTCCCCGCAATAGCATCAAAAAGCAGTGCAAACACAGCAAAATGTGCAAAGGAGCCCCAAAATGGATCCCAGAAGCCATGAGAGACCCCAGGAAGACTACAACCGACCAGGAACCAGCCAGGAGGAACCAGACAAGACCCAGGAGAGGGAGAAGAAGAAAATCAAGTGTTGATTCAGTGCAGAGGAGCAGGAAATACTGGTGAAAGAGGTGACGGAACACCAGCATCAACTTTTTGTCACCTCAAAATTGCCAATTGGGAGGAGAGAGGCAATTTGGCAACAAACTGTCGACAAGATAAACAGTCTGGCAGAATTACGGAGAACAGTCACTGAGTGCAAGAAATGCTGGCATGACTGCAAGCACAGGACCCAGGAAAACATGGCAAGGAACAGGAAGGCAACACTGCAGACTGGAGGTGGGAGTCCAGCACCGCAGGAGGCCCTGGACCACATGGAGGAGATGGTGGCAGCCGTCATGCCAGGGGGGATCGTCACAGGGATTCAAGGACAGGACAGCACAGACTACCAGGAAACCACAGAGATGCTGGGTAAGTTGCATGGGGGACAAAAATGCCTAAATGTTAACTGCAAGCAGGGGGGGGGACATACCTACTACACAATGCATGTCAGCCATGAAAATCAGGTAGTGGAAAGGGCAAAAGGGCATGGCACGGGTGCATGGGCTGTGCAGGGGAAACCAGGGGCACAGCACAACACTACACCAACAACCTTTGTATGGGAGTACTCTGCCATGCCAAGGATGTTGGAAAGGCAAAGCCAGTCCAGGAGGGTAGGGTACAACGTAAAACTGGCCTGCTGTTACACGACAGCTGGTATTGTCGCTACATGAACTAGGGCCCAATTACCAGTCTCAGGCCATGTCCGCAAGTGTTTTTTACCATTGACAACAGTTGCCACTACCACCTGTGCTGTGTGTGCAGGTCAAATAGCTAATGGCAGTTATGTGCCCATGGATCAAACACACCCAAAATGGAGGGTTCAGGATGACAACGTTATCAATCCCCTATAATTCATAACAAAGTGCAAATCCTGTCACATTCTCATGTCTATAGGAGCAACAAACATCAGGTATTGTCACTTACATTATGAAGTACACAGCGGCAATGTCCTACCCATGCTGCACATTTCAGGGTCTACCATGTGCCTGTGTTACAATAGCTGCAATGCCACCTTGCAACATCCCAACTGTCATACTGCTAAGACAACAGCATTGAGGGGGAAGACATAAGTGTGTAGCTAGTTAAACACACCCGCAAAATCATAAGAGGAAATGGAACACTACCAGGACATCACTGCAATCCAATGTAGCACATATTCCCCAACATCAACAATACACACTACCAATGCTGACACCTGTATTGTGCCATGCCAATGCTATACATAGTATATGCAAGGTCTCATCAACATATAGGTGGATGTGAAATTTCTGAGACTGGGTCAGTTCCAGATTGTTAAGTGTGGTGCAAGTGGCATCAGAACACCCACAGCCAGTGCAAGGCCTCACAATGATAATGGAAGTAGACGGAGGGTTGAGTAGGACAATAAGGTGCCAACATACAATTTGGACAGAACCTACACCAAGAGGATGTGATGCAGACAAGTCACCAAGCTGCCCACACTACATGTGGCATGCAGGTGGGGCATAGGCCTGGGGGAATGCTAATCTTAATGACAGGAACAATGAACAGGAACCAAGATTACAATGTTCCAATAATAGGAAGTCAGTAACATCACATAAAAAAATGCCACAACACCAACACACTAATTGTACAATATCTCATTGCAGAGGGTGATGGATCTTGTGGGGATATGCCTGTCCTGGACTTCCCTGATGACATGGATGATGAGCTGACAAACATTAGCCAGCAGACCCTCCAAGATGCCCTTGGAACCCTCCAGACCCCACCTTCAGTCGCAAGGAGCAGCACAGAAGTAGCAGCCATCACAGAGGACCCATCCACCACCCCAATAGTGTAACCTGCCAGCTCCAACCCAGCTGAGGACTTTGAGGACATTGGTACCACCTTTGAGAGGACAGTAGTGGGAGTACAGGGAGAGCTGGCCAAGGAAGTGCGGGTGGGGATGCAAAATATGGCAGCCAGCCTTAAGGGGATGCGCACGTGCATGATGTCATCTGCAGAAAAGGCTAGCAGCCATGCAAGCGCTACCCTCCATCCTGCAAGGACTACAACAATGTGTAAGGAAATTCACCACAGCACTAAGGGAGTTGCCACAACACCTGGCATCCCAAACCTTTCACTGCATGCATTAATGCAATCATGACCCCCTCAGGGCCAACCTGGCTGCCTACCACAGTGATGTAGCTGCTATACTCAAGAACCAGCAGCTCCTCATTGCTGCAGTAATGTCCTTAATAGCCCCACAGTTGGCAGCTACCGGGAATTCTGACTCCACATCTTCAAACACTGAAGTGTGTGTTGACCCTTTAAACCCACCACCACCAAGGGCAGAGGAGACGACACACACATCAGAAGATGAAGACGTGGAATAGATCACCTTCATCCGTAGTAGTACCCGGTAGCACCACTCCATGCCACATGGGCACTGATTTCCTATGTCCTGTGCTTGTTAACATGCCAGTCTTGCAACAGTTGGTCACATGCACTGTTCTCCAGCACACTGTTTACCTGTGATTGTCTCTCGCTACCTCATTGGCAATTCATGTTCCTCTGCACTGTATGACACTTCACCCCAGCATGTCCAATGACATGTCCCATTGCACTTGTATTGCATCACACTAGAAGGTGTCACACTAATGGACTCACAATCCTGGACTATGTAATTATTGCACTACAGCACTTTAAAATAAATAGCACTTACACAACAACTTTGTCTCTGTGTAATGTGACACATCAACTGTATAGGAGATTTGTGATGTATGTTACATGTTAATGGCCATAGATTGGCAACACAACTGTGTTGAAAGATTGTGGGCTGATAACTATGCCCTGGGGTCTGGATTGTATCATCATCTGCGCTTCCTGAGGCTTATTTCTGAAGTGAAATGAAAACAAACAGTATAATGCCGTGTAGGACAGAAAAAGTCAGCTTCAAGGTATGTATACGCTGAAATTCAATGTGGCGAACATTCCCTTCAAGACAATCTTTATGTATGTGACATCTGACTATAAACTTTCATCTCCCACACACGCCATACAGCAGGAATGTATGTGTACGAGTGTATGGACAAATATGTAACCTGGGAGTAAAATGTAAGAAATGATAGGTGTGATTTATGTCTATAATACTACATAAGATTATAACATCACTCAGCTTATCAGGGTTCACATGAACGTCAGGCTGAAGGCAGATGTACCACAGTGCCCAAGATTCCAAATCAGGACTCACATGATGACAGATTAAAAAACACATTCAAACTTCACAACACATTGGGAACCATAGTAACCTTGAGTGGTGGTTGCAATGGATGGCAGATGCATAGAGAAGTAGCTGTGGTGTAGCTGCCAATTGGACAGCACATTAGGAATTGGAAATAACCATGTCAATAATGGGATTCTGATGCAGGATGGAACACAAATGGAAATACTAAATTGACACTGTTCACCCATGCCAAGGCCTTGACCCCAAAGCATACAACACATACAGTAAAGGAGTACCTAAAACTTTATTTCACAGTAATAAAGGATACTAAAATTAGGGGAAACACCTTAACTAACCTAACCTATCCTAACTACACATTACCCATAGCTAGCCCTAATTACCCTAAGCTAAACTTACCTATCACATTTAACTAAACACTCTAAACATCAGGCCCCCAGCCCCCTCATATGACGGGACAAATGTAGGACAACATATACTAACCTAAACACATACTAACTTATCCTAAACCAATATATATATTTATATATATATATATGTATATATATATATATATATTTATTAATTAAAAAAATATATATATATTACACATAAACGCCAACATCATCCCCCACCCACCCACCCACAAATAAAACATGTAATAATATGACCACCTCCAACCCCAACACACTTCTACTAACTAAACTAACAGCCTACTCTAACCTAACACTAAGCCCCCTAAACCCACCAAAGATAAGTACTAGGAAAGAGGAGAAGGGGAGGGAACCATGGGTGAGGATCCCAAAGTCATAAATTGGCCCTCCGCAGGATCTTCTTTATACCCCGCAGTCTCCTGCTATTGCGGGACACCTCCTGCTGCAGCCTGTCCATCCTGCACAACATCCATTGCATGTGTCGCCTCATGTTCTGAAATTCAACATTGTCAATCACAGCAGCTGGGGTTCTCTGTGTTTCACTTGATGATGGTACTGCTGGTGCCGGTGCCGTGCTTGGAGGGGGAGGTGCAGGAGCTGCTGCCTGTGGGCCTGGAGCAGATGAGGTTGATGGACCTGCAACCATGGCTGTCATCCTTTGGGCGACTGGGGTCTGAGCTGTAGTGGTGGTGCCTGTTGTGGGCAAGCCTGCCCTCCCTTGGGCAAATGCCCTCCAGACCCCTGTGGCTCTCTCATGGCGATAACGGCGTGCCATATTGCGGAACCCAGACTCCACATCTAATATGTGGCGGTAACGTATTGCCCACCTCTGGAATTCCCTGATCTCATGGGCATTCATGTTGGCAGCTGTAAAAATAAAGAAAGCCAAACATTAGTGACATCATTGTGTGATACATCTACAGATGAAAATCTAATACTTCATCAAAAAGAGCTGAAACAGTCCAAATCCCAGTACAGATCATAGAATGTCCCTGAGGAATGACAGGTCAACGCATCCTACACATCTACTATCTAACAGCACAGCAATGCACAAAAAGGTGTGTACCAACTTAAATGATCTGTGCATCATTGTACTGCTATTAGTCACATAACAAATGCTGCAAGTACTCCACATGTGTCAGGCCAACTAATGACTATCTTCTAGGTGACAATCAAGGCCCACAAGACCTGTGATTTCTAAATGGAATTGCCTGGATGGGATGCAGTTGCTAATCATGAGGGGGCATCCTAGTTTGGAACAAATGAATGTTTGAATTACATGTCTGTCTTCTACACTGGGATCCTCACACCTATGTACAAATATTTCCTAACCCTAACCCTGTGCCTCAGCGGGGGATTGACATGCAACACATACTTTCAAACATCAAGGACAGCCAGGAAGCTTTGGACAGCTGTCCATGGGTTTAGTCAGCCCACCACAGGTAAGGAGGGCTTCCAACTAGGATTGACTCAAACATTGGACAATCACATCCACATTTATGTTTCTAATTGCAGACAATTGTAAATATCATTTGATCTCACTGATACCTTTCCAAAAACAAGCACATAGATGCAAGCACCCATCCGGGCTTGAGCTGTATGCACACCTATGACATTTCACTCAAGTGCAACATAAACGGAGCACAACATGTGGAGCTAGATGCTGCTATGAAGTCAAACATACAGACCTACATGTTCATTAGTTAACAGCGATGCTCAAGTCTGTGGGTAATACCTCGGCATCACTGGTTTGTGTGAATCAGGGTATGACTTGCTGATGAAATCATGAAAATGACCACCTTCAAATTAATCATTGGCATACATGTAGCAAAATAATCACCCTGTTCACCTGCCCATGCCTATAGTGCAGCACTCAACTCCCAATATATGACTCTCCGCCATAGATTGTCCACCTCAAACATGGAACAAATTGTCAACCTCCATTCAAGTCACATATCAGATCATGTGCCAGCACATCATACCTTGCAATGAGTCCAACACACAGGAGTCAATCATACAACAGCTGCAAACACAACACAGGACAAACATATCAACACTTACTGGATATGTCTTGGTCTGCAAATTGAGCCACTTCACCTATTGTGTAGGGGACTGGTCCACCTGTAAAACATGGAAGGCATGTAGACACCCCAACAGACATACTACTGCAAACATGCATTGACCCTGTCACTCAAGTGAGTGATAGACACACATATGCACACATGCACAGGCCCTAACAATCATGTGGTGCAAAACATGATTACTCAATTGTGTGCAGAATTATTTCTAGAGGGTACTACATTTCATCATTTGTTGTTACGAGAGACAGGCAAAACCACATTCCTGGTGCACTGCAATCCCAGTCACTCAGGTACTGTGGCTTGTGCATCAAGGGACAATGAGTTACTGTGAGATGCTCATGTGGGTTGAGTTTAGTTCTGGAATTATTGTGCATTCTATGGTCCATTATATGTGTGCCTGTGCTGTATGTGGGTTACATATGCCACATTGGCAGTGTACCCAGAGCCGTATATGTCCCCTATGACACCATGATGGCAGGAATCCTGTGTGTTACTTGATGACAATGTTACGCTAAACATGGATTGGCCATTTATCTAAATCAAAACAACAAAGAAATATATGCTGACAGTGTCTAATTCGATCATCTGTGACAGAATGCATGGGCACAGGTGTAGTCATTGCACCTGAAATGTGTTACACAGGGCCCTGTGTACCTATATCAGGTATTGTAGATCACAGTTTGCCACATTCATTATCTTACATTCGCCAAGCTGGGTGATCTGTGGTTATACAACCAAACTGAAACTGTCCCCTAATTGAAACATGGTTTAGGAAATGTCGTACTTCGGCAATCTTGATGACGTAGATCTCCATTTGTATGCACCTTGGGAATGGCGGCACTCACAGGAATGCTGGCCTGCTGATCTTAGCATACAACCATGTCTGTGATAGCCTTCATACTGAGAAGTTAACAATTGTACATATGCTACACCAGATCAGCAGGGGTGTACCAAGCGTAAACTACCAAAATATGTAGTCACTTTAAATGTATGATGGAAGGAGTCAGTGGTCCCTTGCACAACATCATGCAAATAAATATTTTCGGACCATGCGTTCACAAAGTTCAGAGATCCCATGATTACCCATTAACTTGATAACAATGTTTGGCTATAAAGTGACACAGATGGCAAAAGCACCAGCTCTGTACCAGTTGTTGTTGGGCCATGCTAATCAATGATAGGAATTCTGTGCTTACTCTGAAAAGCCACAAGAGGATCCTGTGTACTGCTACTGCAATCTGGTAGAATCCGTCCACAATTACGTTTGGCCATGTGAACGAATATCTGTCCAGATGTAAACACATAGAAACAATGAACTTAGGGCCAGATGTTATTTTTTTTTTATGTGTAGCATTTACTTCATTTGTTTACGCTACAGCTATGGAAAGTAGCAAAAAAAACTTAGATAATATCAAGTGTGCATTACATTGGCATCCATAATGAATTTCAATGCTGCACAAACCAAGTCGAAATATCAGCCTAAGACATTAACAGAGGTTAGGAAGAAATTTGTACGTAGGGCCATGAATACTGTGCAGACATGTATGAAAAATTGGGGGACTATTTTGGTTACTTGCATTAGCATGTGAAATACATCTCATTCCTGGTACACTCAGGTCCTGAATTATACTTTTGTTTGTGCCGCATTACCATCATCTATTGATGTCAAAGCAGCACTTATTAACAAGATAAAGTTGTATTAAGCAAGTTTGTGCAACTTTTGCTTCAACAAATCACGGTAATGCAGGGCAAAAATAGTATTCATCAGGGCCACAGTTTGTTCAACTTGCATTCCACATGTCCACAAGCATTGCATGAAGCATGTCACAAAATCTGCTACAGTCACTATAGAGCATTTAACTGTACACATTAGTCTAATTTGAACTCACCAACAGGGCCACCAATCACCACACCCAGGTGGTCCAGCAGGTCTTGCTCTCTGGCCACCAGGTCAGCCCAGCAATGTTTAATTTGGTGGTCATTGTGCTGGCTGTTGAACAGTCTTTTTAGGTGGAACAGCACCTTTGACCACCTGAGCCTCCTAGCCTTGGTGTGATACCCCTGTATCTCCCTGCCACCAGCCTCCAACATCAGGGGGGGGAAGTGGCACACCAGCCAAATAAAAGCCCCCAGCTCCTCCTCACCCATTCTCCCCAGACGTGGCCTTCCCAACATCACAAACAATATAGGGATAGGAAATGTTAAAGAGGGAAATACAGGGAAAGGAGGTATGGAAATTAAACTTAAAGAGCCCCCAAACAGCCCAACAATACCCCAACTAACAATACCCACTACACACTACCAAAAGTACAAAGACAAATGTAATCTCAAAAAATGACAAAAACACACTTACATTGATTTACACAGACAATTACAAAAACAACAGATGACAATGGAAATGGCACACAGGAGACAAAAGCACAATATTGACAGACACAACTCTCTACACAGGCACACAGTCTAGAAGAATCACAGACTGCAAAGTACACCCACTGTACCATTTCTGTAAACAGGATATCCTATTACATCACTTCCTGTCTCAAATGCGGTGCGTTTTTATTATGATGCGTGGAAATTTATGACTCTTACGGGCTTTGCGTAAATTTTTTGACGCATATGCTTAAAAATTCCCCCGCATTCAAGGATCAATATTTTTTAAATGGATAACCGATTTCATGGGGTGCAGTGTTGGAATTAACACTAGCGACCAATCAATGTATAATGGGTGTGAGCGTCATTTTTAACACATATGCGTCATATTTTGATGCATGTGTGTATTTTTTGATGCTTTTGCGTCAAAATATCTGTCTATAACTGTGTTTGTGTCATTTTTATTTTTTTAACATACATGAAGGCTATAACTATACAAAGATAGGATGTTATGGCCTGCTGTGTGTGTTCTAGTGTTTGGGTACATGTGGCAAACCACACTACTGTGGACCATAATACTTATGTTGTTGTGCCGGATTAGCACTCTTAACTGACGCAAGAGCAACACAAACTTTTTTAATACAATTGGTATTTCCTAGTTTGAGCAGGTGTTGCAGCAATATAGGATAGCAAGGCTACACAACTTAAAAAATTCACTCATGGCCTGTGTGTTTATGTCTGTGAATTGGCTATTCCAATTGTTGTTGTGCCTCTGTGTGAACGTCACAAGAAGTGTTTTGCATAATGTGCTTGTATGCATGTGTTGTAATTGTGGATAACGATCAGATGGCATTCATTGAGGTACATCAGTCATGACATGAGTTTGTCATATCTGATGCGTCTTATGCTGTGTGAACTTCCCTGACTTTAGCGACAAAACATCTCCCATGACAAACTATACACAGGATAGATAGAGGACGATTGATAATGGCAATGGCAAAAATTTAACCCATCACATGTAATGAAATGTTGGCTACCACTTCATGGTCACTTGTGTGTATACTACCCAGGAGTCAGGCATCTGAACATGCTACGTAGGTACAGTGTTTGTGACACACCGTCCCAAATCCAATCCAAAAATGTTTTGGTACACCACAGTTTGACTAATGTAAATGACCTATGTTTCTCCTGTGGCTGTGGAGGACCAGCAGACCATGCTGCATGTGTTCACATATTTCCAGTGGTTCACTGCACAAAGGTGTCCAGTTCAAGTGTGTGCCCATGTGTACCCGGTGTCAGTATTGACCTCCATGTTGTCATAGTTACGTGCAGGTCTAGTCATGAGTCTGTGGAGTCATTATCTCAATTAACAGAGTATCCTTCAAAGCAGATTTGCCCTAAAGCCAAAGATCAACTAACAACACACATGGTGATAGCCCAGCTATGGCACTGCAAGACTTTGAAAAAGCTGATGACAGGGCAACCTTGGTGTGCTCGTAAACTTGGATGAGTAATAGGTAACAGGCAGCTTTCATCACAACATGTATGCACAGGGTGGTCTTAAAAATTCCCACTGCAACAGGGAACATCAGTGCCTCTGTGCTAATTAATCTCACAGCTAGTCACCATGCAAGCACCATCAAAAGGTGTGGTGGAAGAAGTGATTCTGTGTGTGGACCGTCAGGGCGCACACATGTTTCGTCCTCACATACACATTGGCAAACCTTGTTTGTTGTGCTGGTGGCACCGTACCAAATCCATGCATACAGCCGTAGGACACTGTCACTGTTTGGCAAACATAACTACAGGCAATACCGGACAAGGAATGGGGGCTGGATTAGGCCATTTGAATACATGTCCCAGAACTGATTTCAATGAGTAACATGATTAAAATATACTATCTATTTGAGGATTCATTGCAAACCTACCACACACAATAACCCATGAGGCAAGAGAAGGCATGGAAATCAACTATGAGACAAATGCAGCCACAGGAAACCTCTATGTTTAACTCGAAGACTGGAACCAGTCTGGCTAACAGGATGCAGGTTCTGTCAGGCACAAACATGAACAAGGCAAATAAACAGTTAGCTGACTCTGACTGGGACAAGCAGGAACAACACTGGGGGAACTAAAAACTGTTTGTGCTGTGGTCTGCAACGTTACACAATCCCCCAAGGGTTCTCGTACACAAGTGATTTGTATGCCAATGCACAACAAGGACATTCTTAAACTGGCAGCTTCTAAGCAGTTCCAGGCAGCAGCAAGGGCAGGGCAGAGTAAAATGGCTGGTCTGCATGGTAGTGCTCACAGGTGTGTGCAGCTTCAGTCTCTCACAAGTCGTGGAGTTGAGAATCAAGTTCAAAGGGCCAAGTTGACCTTTCACATGGGAAGCAATGGACAGCTGATTACAGGTCTTACTGACTACCAGGCAGTGCATTATTTGACCTGAAGTCCATGCAGACTGATGAACTATAACTATGGCATGCCATTGTGACGTGGGAAGCACACAGGAGTCAGAATGGGAGTCTGGGTGTGTGTAGCTGAGGAATCTCAGGGTACAGATAGTCCATTTACAGGGCCCCCTAGAGAAGTGTGGGGAGAGACTTAAAACTTAGCAGTGGCAGGACCTTTTACCTGGGATGGACTGCACAGGGCATGTTTTGTGAGCAATGCTTGTCATACTTGGGGCACTTGTGCTATCCATTTTGAGCTTAGATGGACTTCTTGTCACACATGCTCCTTGCAGAGATAGCTGATGCCACACTTACTGCTGTCAAGGGTCTGGTCATATATTCCTGTTACCAATGCAATAGCATATCCACTGCCTTCTGTATGTAGCACTTTCTTACCTTATGATTGATGGTGTTTTAGTTGTGTGTCATGTGCTGCAATGGACCATGTTGGCAACATGGATGTGTCTCATGGCTGTGGTCCTTTGATATTAGACAGTGAAATAGACAGGATATATGTCAATTACACTGTGTGTGATGTTGGCTGTACATTCATACCCATCAAATGTGATGTGGCTTTTTCAGTATCCTAATCTGTATTTCTGCAATGCTCCATGAGGCTAAACTCTGATTATGATTCCTAGGGATCATGTGATGCATAAAAAATTACCCAGAGCATGATTGAGTGACGAAGGTAGGTGGTTAATGACATATGATAACAAAGTGGTGATGGTGACTATAGTTAGAAGAAGTTTTGTACGATGTGTTGTCTGCGACGCAATCCTGCAGCTGTGTTTGGATGTTCCCCCTCATTTTCAGGGAGAGCATCCTCCTCTTCCTCCTCTTCAGGCATTTGTGGGTCTGGTTCATAGGGGGGAATGTTCCTCCTTACACAAATGTTGTGCAGGATGGCACAGGTCAAAATGATCTTGCAGACCATTTCAGGTGAATATAGGATGCTGCCTCCGGTGATGTTGAGGCGCCTGAATCTGGACTTCAGGATGCCAAAAGTTTTCTCAATTGCGGTGCATATCCTATGATGTGCCTCATTATAGGCACACAATGCTGCTGTGCTTGGGTTGGCAAATGGGGTCATGATCCATGGCTGGATCCCGTGACCATGATCAGCTGAAAGAGAAAATGAGGGTAAATATTTGGTAGTTGGTTGCACCTTGATTATCACTTTGCATGGCAGTTATCTTGTGTCGTCTGTGACTTATCTGTGTTTGTGGTATTGTGTGGGATCCTAGGCTTCTAAGATGTTCTTTCTGCATTGGGTTGCTTAACTATCAAAACTGGTGTTTGGCTGATTGACCTGATATCAGCTGTATATTTCTAAACTTGCAGTTGATTGTGTATGTCCCATGCATTATGTCATGTGGAAGAAGTGTCCATGTGCCTTCACTGGAAGTGACATGATACTTCCACACACACAATCGATTCCACTGTAATGGTAACACTGTTGCACTATATGGGCTGAACATCCCATCAAATTAGACATATGTAATTGCATGTGAAATGCAACAGTGAAGCCCTACGATTTGGCCAAGTGACAATGTACAACACATCTCCATCCGTTGGCAGCACTGAAGTGTTCACAATTGACAATGCACAATTATCCCATGTGTGACAAGTTCTATGCAAACCTATTTTTGTGCCCTCACCGAGTTGGCTCATGTGCAAACGTGTACCTACACTACTGAACCTGCTATAGGTAAGCTGGCTTACTTGGTTGTGGGGGTGAAGATTTTAGTGTCAGAAGGTCCATGTGCCTGTACATCTGTTATGTATATGTAGAATTGAGTCAATCTGTAGGTGTAGCAGTGTGCACTTTGCATTAGTGTCACATCCACGTGATTTCATAGCACAGTCCACTTCCTTATTGCTAGCGGGCAATGTCACCCCAGGAGTGATGTGAGATGTAGGTACTGCCTCAATTATTCCATGTCACCTTCATTAGAGTCAGCATCATCATGATATGTGTCTCATGGTGTTTGACCTGCAGCAAAACACATTACACACCCCTTACACAGTACGTATTGCTTAGAAGGGTGTGTGATTAAGTGTTATTGATGTCATATTGGAAGATTCATCTTCCAAGTTGTACTGCCAGTTAAGGCCATGTCATTGTCACTGTGTGGTTTTAAACTGGTCCTGTTGGCTCTGGAGTGGCATCTCTTGTTATTTGTACCTGTCATTTGTCCATAGGTGTGTATCCCATTGGGTCAGGATATCAAACATGATCACCAGTGTCACAACCTCAGTGTCTTCCTGGCCACGTGTCAATGTAGTGGTGTATGTGTTGGGTGTCCTACAGGGTTGCTGTGCTGTGTGTATATTACAAGGTTTCTGTACTTACCAACAAGTAGTCCATTGCCATATCGTCCATCCTGGAAATGCTGATTAATGGTGCTGTGGCGGAAGATGAAAGAATCATGTACACTCCCAAGATACTTTGCCATGATGTTGGAGATCAATCCACCGTGAACCACAATGGCCTGCACATTGATGGAGTGTGTGAGCTTCCAGTTGCGGTATAGATGCTCCATTGCAGCAGGTGGCACAATCCATACATGTGTGCAGTCAATGACACCAGTCAGGTGCGGGAAGCCATTAATTTGATAGAAGCCCCGTTTGGTCTCCTGCTGCTTCTGCTGTGTGTTGGGGAAGCTGATGTGGCGAGGTGTGAGGGAGAAGATGGCATCAAGTACCTTGGGAAGAAGGCAGAGAATGAGGGCTGTGAGATCCCGGCAACCAGGGCACCGGTGGTTTGAAAAGAGCCGCTTACCAACATGTGCAGGACAGCTAGCAGCTTGGTCTCTGGTGGAATGATGTGGGGTGTCTGCAAGCTGGGTGTCAACTGTGGCTCAACGTGGCGCAGCAGCGGCTGTATGGCTTGCCAGTTTAGTCTGTACCTCTGGATAATGTCCTGTTCCCTGATGCCCAGAAGGGTTGTCCTGGTCCTGAATATCCTCCTGTCTTCGCGTTGCCTTTGGGGTCCCTGTTGGTGTGGTGATAGCTGCTGCTGTTGCTCCTGTGCTCTGTGTCTTCGTGCATGCTCGATAAATAGCACCTCCATGTCTTCCTTTTTGAGTTCTGATGTTGCTTCTGTGGATTTTCCTTAAGTACTGGTGTGTTTGCCCCATTTTAACGCCTGCCCTGACCCAGGCATAACATTTTGGCGCAAATTAGGATGTGTGCCATTTTCCGGCTCCGCCTCCCAGCCGTGCTGCATTTTTGCGCGGTTGGATATATATGGCACACGGGTGATTAAGTCATTTTTTGGACGGGAACGGCTACCTTGCATCTCATTAAAATGACACACACTTGGATATTTTGACGTTAGACGGGTCTAGCATCAAAGTATAAATAGGGTGTTAGCTTTGCGCTGAATTTGCATAAAGAATAAAATGACGTAAATCCGCCGCAAACAGAGTATAAATATGTGCCTTAACATGGAGCCACCCTCAGCGGCAGCATAGTTACTCTTTTTAATTAGTTCAGGTAAGCAGATGACCCTTTTATGTACTTGAGGGATCATGTTTTCAGTCTCTTTTTTCACACCTGGTTGATCTCGCCTTTCAGCACTTCTGTTTGCAGTGTTATCTGGCCAGTTCTGATTATCTTTGACTGTGCTTTGTACACCTGGTTGTATCTAGCTTCAGCGTTCATGCTTCGTACAATTAATCCTTTTTCTGGCATGGCAGCGCAATACCTTTCTTCTTGTTTTTAATTTCTTGACCAATGATGCGTAGACTTCTCAGTAAAGCTTTCCTTATCATTAAATGCTTTACATTGGCTGGAGTTGCGTTTTGACTACATATGCATGAATCGTTGATTCATTACTTTGACAGCAACACATGTTGCACACATAAGCAGTTTGTCTGGACCACAGCAAACTCTCAGGGTGAGTACAATTGTTCTTTGGGTTACTTATCCCCTATCTCGTCGCCAGTTGCACAGTCTTCCCCAGCCTCGGTACCCACTAATGACTATGCCACACATAGAGCTGCAAATTACATGTCTTTATTTTTCTGTCTGTACCTGTGAACTCAACATTCTAAACCAAACTTGGAAGACAATACATGCTTCTGATAGGTTAACATTAATGATTCCTTATTACCTTTAAGAAGCTGTAATCCCTAATTGAGAAGAAGTAGATATGTTATGTTTGGTACCTATGGAATTGTAATAATAAGCCTTCTTTAATGGTAAATTTAGATTTATCGTTGCAATTTAGAAAATGGCCCTTTTAGAAAGTTGGCATTTTTCTGCTTTTAGCCCGGTGTCCCTGCAGCCTGTCTCCAATATATGTGTGGGTTGGGGTGACAGCTAGGCATGTGCATTCTCTATATAGCTACACACAAATTTAGCTTAGGTGTGAATGATGGGCCGTCAACATCCTGATGGGCCACCCTGTCTGCCTGCCCTGTGCTAAGCTACCAGAGGGTGAGCATAGGTTACTTTAGGGTGTGTACCTGACTTGCCTTGACTAGGATTGTGGTTCCTGCTTGAAAAGGGTGCATACTTCTGCCAACCAGAAATCTAATTTCTAACACAAGCCATGCAATCACAACTTCTTTCTGTGAGCACAGAATAATGCAGAGGATACCAGTTTCCTCAATTCAGAAAATTACAGATTGTTTGTGTTGAGGTTCTTTAGCAATGCCCCAGGGTCTGAATTTTGCTATGGGTAAGGGCTCTCTCAGTCGTCTGCTAAACACTGTTGAATGCTGATAATTTGTACCATCTTTGGCATGAGGCTAAAGCTTTTTTGCAGCCTGTGAGAAATAGGGGTGCTGGTTGAGGGGGAAGGTAGGAACACTTCTTAAGCAGCAGCCACAATCTTTCTCCACATGAACCACAAAAGTCACTAAATTAACCTGTGCTTAACCTTCTGGTGGCTTGGCACAAAAGTAGTCAGACTTAACTTAGAAGCATTGTGTGTTAATTATTTGATACCAAAACAACAAAAATCCAAAAAGTATAACTGGAGATATGCAATTTTAAAGAGAGTGTCGCAGATGGTCATCGCAGTAGCAAAAAGAGCAGACTGGACATTACTGTTATTGCTTTAGCATGAAGATCATGTTGAACCTCTTAGATCATTGTTGCTGGAGCTTCCTAATGCCGATCACAACGGGTTGTTGATGATGTGGTACAGGTCATCGGTGGTGGTTGCTCTACCATGAAGAGTTGGGTTCACCAGAGCTTTGCGTTGGCAGTTGGTGGCAGTAGCAAGATATTGGCAAAAATGGGCCTGTTGCAGTTGCAAACAGCTCAAAACTTCAGGATTTTTACTTTTCTTCCACGAGCAACTCAACATATGCCACACCAAGGGTGCAAGACCTGGAAAGTTAATCTTGGGGATTGGGAACTCAATCTAGCAGAGGCCAGCAGGACTCAGGCAGATCCAGTTGCAGGTCCCGTGCAGAGGTTCCACTGGGAAGTTGCATAGAGGCCTCTGAGCTTGTTGTGTCCCTGTAGCCCAGATCACAAGGCTAGCTAACTTGCCCTTGGTATTACTCAGTTCGCTTGGGATGAAGGGACCAGGTAACGTTTTCCTCTTCAATCAGCAGGGTTGTCCTTTGGAAAGAGGGAAGTTCTTCTTCTGTAGTGTCGACTGGTCCAGGAGTGCACTAAAGAGTGGGTCTGAAGGTCATAGTATTATACCCAGTGACATTCTAGAAGTGGAAGAAACGTTTGGAGATTTCCCTCCACGGAAGTGTCTAGAATGTTCTGCCTCTCAGCCCTAGTCCCAATATGACTGAGGGGCATAATGGGCTGGTGAGAAGTTCTTTGTGCATCTAATGAAGCAGTGTCTTTGAAGTACAAGTGGACTGTGCAGAGCTCTGCTCCTCCATCCTGCCTGGGTGAATAATACTCCCAGCACCCACTCTCTCTATTGTGTGGCTGTTTGGGGGATTACACAAAGACCAACCTCAGACAACACCTAGTCATGTTAACCATGTGACCCAGAAAACAGGCTGCAAACACCAAATGGCTAAGACAAGTAAATGCCAACTTTCAAAAAGTTGCATTTTCAGAACTGTGACTCAAAATCCAATTTTGCCATTAAAGAGAATTTTAAATTCCCATTCCTTAGAGAGCAAATTGATATTTTTACCTACTCTCAAAGAAAGTTATCACTTATTAAATGTAATAAGGTAAGTAGGGGTGGGCAGAGTATGTGCAGCTCCACTACCGAGAATTTCATGGAGTGAAAAAAAACCCTCTGTGAACTCCGCCAACTCCGCACAAATGGGCAGAGTTGTACTTGGTCATCCGTTCTTGCTGATTGGTGCGAGTAGTGCGCTCTGCGTTGCAAAGCAATTGTGAATGGAACCACAGGGTCACCAACCATCTTGTTTTTCCTATTCTGTGCATGGTGCTGGGCCTACTTTTCAATCCCTACTATATCTTAGTCATCCTTACTTTATCCAACGTATCCTCTCCTGTTTTACATTTATTTCCTTAGTGTGTGCATTTGTTGTTGTGTATTTTCAGCTTTTGTATTTTTTTTATTTTCTGTGACTTTTTTGTCCCTTTATATTTTTCCCCTAACTTCCCCAACTTCCTAATTTCTCCCTCTACTCTTTCACTTCCCCTGTCTTTTTTATATTCCACCCAGCACCTTGGCAGAACATGGAGGACGTGGCGGCGCCGGTGCAGGGGGTGCAGCAAACTGCACAACATGTGCATGCTGGCATTGCCTTGGGTTGCAGCCTTGTGCCATTTTTAGTGAGGATGAGGTGGCCACACTTTTTTTTGTGCAGCGGCACCTTCCTTCCATGCTGGCAGCGGGCAGCAGGCCAAGGAGTTGATAAGGCCTGCAGGAACGTTGGCTGCTGTGGGGGAGGGTGTACAATTGTGTCCGCTAATGTACTGGGGTTCAACTCACCCAATAGCAGCTAATGCACCGCTGGGCTGATATCCTGGACCAGGAGACTGACCTGCTCAGCCTGCTGGGTGTCCAGGTTGCAGGGCTTGGTGAGTACTAGTAATTATTTATTACTAGGTTTTTGTGTCTTATCCTAAAATGCTTTTTTATTTTCAGATAGTATGCTGCTCACACTCAGAGGTAAATTAGGTTCACGTAACATACCATGAATTTTATGTGATCCAATTTGAGATAGCCAGGTGCTCGGTGCAACCTAGTTCTGTTTGTTGATGTAGGCGCTCACTTGGGCTGAATATTTAAAAAGTTATGCTGACTCCTCTGTCCTCCTATAACTAAGATAGTGGTACTCTGGTAGTAGTAGCAATATAATATCAGTGAGTTAGTGTTCTCTGTGTCTTCCTTCCAGTAATGTGTGCATCTATGCATTTAAAAGGGAAACTGAGTAAATTGGACCATCAAAGGGGGTTGTGAATGTGATTTGTGAAACAAAGATCATTTACTGTAATGCCTAAGTATTTTCAAATGTAGTTTAGGAAATTTGAAATAGGGCTTAGGTAAGATTTCAAAAATGTGCAGCCATAGGTCAACTCGATAATAGAGGCAATCTGATTTAGAAAGAAAAGGTCAATATGTTACTACATCTGCCTTCCAAAATATTACCTAGGAGATTACCTGTACCACTAATCTATTGTTGTTATTTTCCGTATTTCTTACATCAGCACCCAAGGTTCACCGCCACCACCAATGCTGTGGCAGGCAGGTCTGCTGGCTCCATTAAGTTCTTGCTAATATTATTTATTTCCTCTACATTTTACCTCTCCCCATTAGATTACTTTTTCCTCCTTTCTCTTATATTGTGACTTTTTTGATATGCTCTTCATTCTGCTTAATGTTCATTATGCTCAATGTTATCCCACCCAGAATTATCCTTTTTTCTATATTTCTTGTTTCTTTCTTGTTCCTTCTGCTTCTTTACTAATCTGTATTATAAGCTTTCCTCTGCTTGCTTATGCTGTCTCTCTCCCCTAACTTTATACCTTGCGGATCAATACTGTAAAACTAAGACACTAATGCCCTGATTTATACTTTTTGAAGCAAAACTGCGCTAACGTAGTTTTGCGTCAAAAAGGTTAGTGCTGACTAGAGCCAGTTTTTTTAACGCCACTCGGGTGTCAAATGTATACTTTGATGCTGGGTGTCGCTAAATAATGTTTAGAGTCATTTTCACCCATGTTAACCATTGCGCCTTGTTGTAAGGCAAAATTACGTTAACGGAGGAAAAATGAATCTAATCCGGTTTGCGACATGGAAACATGTCGCAAAACGGAAATGCGCTTTGTTGCCCGCAATAGGGCCAAAAACAGACAACAACAGAAAGTGTTTCAGTGCTGAGTTGCATGAAATACTGGTGAGAGGTGACGGAACATCAAAATCAGCTCTTTGTCTCCTCTAAATTGCCAATTGGAAGGAGATAGGCAATATGGCAGCAGATTGTGTATAAGATCAACAGTGTGGCAAAGGTTAGGAGAACAGTGACTGAGTGCAAGAAACACTGGCATGACTGCAAGAGGACGAAGGAAAAAATGTCACGGAACAGGAAGGCAGCACTGCAAACAGGAGGTGGGAGTCCAGCACCGCAAGAGGACATGGATGAGATGGAGGAGATGGTTACAGCGGTCATCCCAAAAGAAATCGTCACAGGGATACAAGGACAGGACAGCGCAGAATACCAGGAAACACCACAAGCGCAGGGTAAGGTGCATGGGGGAAATATATGCATAAATGTCAAGTGCAAGAAGGGGAAGGCACATAGAACTCACACAATGCATGTCAAAGGAGCGCAGAGGGATACAATGCACATTAAGCAAGTTACACCATGCCAAAGTACGCTTACCCATGTACCTGCACCTTGGGAGTGCCATGCACCATTGAAACATACACAACCTGGACATATGAAGAACACCAGGCCTAAATACCCACATGTACAAATGCAGCACATGGGATGGATGGCATGTATAATCACTGTGCCACTGGTTGTGACATCACAATATCCCTTGCATGTAGTCACATCAACACCACTAACACAACCAAGACCTCAGAGACCAGGTAGTTAGTCAACACAATTCCTGGGGTAACTACATAGTGGTGTCCCTTGCTGTAACATTTTGCAACAGCCATGCCTCATTGCCCAAACACATGTGTGTTGCATCTCACAGCACACTAGTCATTGCAACTGTCCCAACAGTACCCAGACATGTGCTGGTAGCACCACTACACTTAGACAACACATCCACATGAGGCAGCCATCCCTACATCATGCAGTCAGGGTGTTTGGAACAATTAATTCAACAGGTGCTGGGGGGAATAGCAGACTGGACTGGTATGATTGGTAGCATGCTACTACCCAGACCAACTAAACGGAAGTTGTGTTCAACCACACATCTTGATGCTGAACTGAAATGTGCCACTACAGAAAACATGTACCACAGATAGCAAACAGTAGGTCACAACAGTCACAGGCTGATCCAACAACTATTTGGACACAACCATGACAGACACATGGGAATGGGGAAATAAACACACACATGCAACACATGTGGTATGGCTGTCACATAATGGTGGTTCATTGCACATCAATGGGCTGGGAATGGTGCATGGGCAAGCCCGGTGTTGGTAAGACTGCCAGTGCAGTGTACCCATTGCAATTGGCAGTATGAATCACACATTAGGATGGCGGCTGATAATATGGTAGCTCTGTGGGGCACTTACTAGACATTATAGATGGATCAAATAGAGTCAGGGCCAGTTGTAGCCTGCATTGGCTACACTCAGCCCTGCAAATCAGGCAGTGGAAAGGGCAAAGGCCATGGTATGGGACACCCTGCACCTCCCATGCCAAGTGCATGGGCTGTGCAGGGGCACCCAGTGCCACACCACAAAACTTCACCAACAACCATTTCATGGGGGTTACAGGGCCAGGCAAAGGATGGAGGAAATTTGGAAATATACCTGGAGGGTACTGTGGAACGTATCACTGGTCTGGTGTCACAGGACAGATGCCATAGCCAGTCTGGCAGCTGCTGGTAACCTGCCATGTCCAGGCCATTGGCCCATGGATCATTACACATTGACAACAGTTGCCACTACCACCTGTGCTGCTGGGGGTACCCGATTACACAGTGGCAGTCAGGTGCCCCTTGGACTGATGCACATGAAATATGAACCTACCTCAGGCCCTGAAGTACATCTCATCTGAACTGGCAAAGTCCATTAACACATTTACCATCAGGCACTCTCACATACAGAATGATGTACACAGCAGAAATGTCATACCCATATTGCCCATCCCTGTGTTCAACCTTGTGCTTTTGTCACATGAGCTGTACTGTCACCATGCTGCACTCATGTATTGTAGTGCAAGGAGGGCTGCATTGAGGGGGAGGACATAGGTGTTTAGTAAGGTAGATAACCTACAACGACAGGAGCTGAAACAGTACTCTGCTGGGTCCATTTGTGCCATGCAAAGTAGCACACAAACACAAATGACAACATGAGGAGACATCAATGGCAACAAGAGCATAGTGTTGCAAATATGCCATCCCTGGGGTGGTGCAAGGTCTCAGCACAGCATGGGTGTATGTGAAACATGTAAGACTGGGACAGGTGAAAATTGCAATGTGTGGCATGAGCACAGCGACACACATTGTAAGGCCTCACCATGCAAATGGATGCAAAGGGAGGGTAGAACAAGAAAAGAGGCCATCAAGACACAATAAGGATAGACAACACACTTAGAAGATATGATGCAGCCAGTAGTGGCAACTGGGCTTCCATTCATGTGACATGCAGGTTGGGCGTAGGGCTGTAGATTGCAGCTATGATGTACTGGAACAATCCATTGGAACTAATGGACGCATCATAGGCCCCTAGCGCCACTGGAACGTCACTTTCAGTGATGCTACTGTGGTGCTAAACTCTGTGCTGTATTGAGGTACTGTTAACCCACCTTTTTTGGCATTATGGCCCTCATTACAACCCTGGTGGTAAATCCCGCTTACCGCCGTGCAGAAGACCGCCAACATAAATACCGCTGCGGCCGCGGAATTCCGCTACAGGTATTACGACCCACAGCTTGGAATCCGCCACAATACAGACACCCACACAAGTCCGAAACACCAAAGGTCAGTGATAAACTGGCGGTAACAAAACCGACACCGTCATGCCAACAAGAATACGCCCACACTATCACGACCCATGAATCAACGCGGTGGACTTTCATCCGCGGTAAACCATTGGCGTTACACACCGCCAGCTCAAAATACACACACATACACAAAACACAACCACATTGGCAATTCGAAATACACACACCTGATACACATACACACACCACACCCACACACCCAATCCAATATAAAACACACACCCACATTACCCACAAACAATTACTACCAGAAATTTGAAAGCAGGCCAGAGAGATACACTACCTTACACAACACCAGCATCCACAGACACACAACACCATCACTTACACAACATCCACGCACCTCAAACAACACACAACAACACATCCCCTCACACATCACAACACACACCATCTTACACATCACCCACACCACATCATGGCACCTCAACGACACCCCAGGTTCTCTGAGGAGGAGCTCAGGGTTATGGTGGAGGAAATCATCCGGTTAGAGCCACAGCTATTCGGATCACAGGTGCAGCAGACATCCATTGCAAGGAAGATGGAGCTATGGCACATAATTGTCGACAGGGTCAACGCAGTGGGACAGCATCCAAGAACTAGGGATGACATCCGGAAGAGGTGGAACGACCTACGGGGGAAGGTGAGTTCCGTGGTCTCCAGACACCAGATTACAGTACAGAGGACTGGTGGTGGACCCCCACCTTCTCCCCCACAACTAACAACATGGGAGGAGCAAGTCTTGGCAATACAGTATCCTGAGGGCCTTGCAGGAGTAGCAGGAGGACTGGACTTTGGTAATGCAAATCTTTACTACTTTATCCCCCACCCTACCTGCATGCATCACATACCCCACTCTTACCCTCACACCCATCACCCCAACAACCCACAGATACCCCACCAACACAACCCACACATTCCAAAACCAAGCCCTGCATGTAACACCAATGCATGGACACCCATCACCAAAGCATGTCCACTACAGATACCCACACAGACCCCAAACCAACTATCACACAAGGACCAAGCCAAGAATGCAAGCACTGGAGTAGAGGGTCACTCACCCATTGCACAAGATGGGACACATAGATGCAATAATCATGCTTTTACACTGTGAGAAAACAGGGCTGATTGCCGAGGCCCCCTAACTTTTTGCCCCCATTTTCCACTTTTTGATGGTGTTTTCCTGACTCTGATGGTGCCCTGGGTACTGCTAACCAGTCCCAGAGCCTGTGCTCTGTGTAAAATGGATATGCAAATTAGGCTAATTATAATTGGCTAAGTTAACCTACCTATAAGTCCCTAGTATATGGTAGGGCATGTAGGTTTAGGGACCACAGCATAGGTAGTGCACCCATAGGTGCACTGCTGAGGTGCCCAGTGTCATTTTAAAGGCAGGCCTGCCTTGCTGGCTGCTTTTAAATTAAAGTTATATGCAAATTCGACTTTGGAATTAAAAGTAGTTCCAAAGTCTTAAACTACCTTATTTTTACATATAAGTCACCCCTAAGGTGTGCCCTATGTGCCCCTAGGGCTGGGTGCCATGTAACTATAAGCAGGGAACTTATAAAAATAGTTTTATAAGCCCTGGTGAGGTAAAAACAGCCAAATTCGTTTTTCCCTCATTGTAGTAAATGGCATTCATAGGCTAGAATGGGGAGACTTTATTTTAATTTTTAAAGTCTCCTTAAATGATGCATACCAAGAGTTTGGTATCAAATTAATTGTTGTAATAAATCCCACAACTTCCAGTTGTGGGATTTAATATAACTTGTTCAGGTAAAGAGTTTTAAACTTTACCTGAAAAGTTGCCCATTTCAGCCCTGCATTGTTTTTGCTGCTGTGCTCTGATTGGCCAGCTCTAGTAGCTTGGCCAAGCTGCCTTGATGAAGTGTGAAGTGGCCTGGCTTCACACAAAGGAATGTGCCTGTGGGAGGGAATCTCCCCTCAGCAGATGGTGAGGCAGGAAGGGGGAGGGCTGCCAAACTGGTCTTCAAAGGCAGAGAAGGACATTTGGAGCAACCAGCAACACCCCCACACCCTGCAACCCCAGACAACTAGGTGCCCCCTTGATTAGATTAGGAGAGGGCAGGAGAGGGGTGTGTTTATGATTTTTAGCCACACCAGTGGGTGAGCTCAGCCAGATGTAACCTCCAAAAATCAGATTCAGCCATGATGGATTTTTAGAGACTGTTGCCTCCTGGGATTGATTTTTGCCACACTTCCCAGGAAGTGGTCATCACAGGGGGAAGGACCCTGCACCTGATTGGAGAACCAGGACCCCCCTGCTTTTCACCCAGGAGCAAGGATAAAACTGGCAGACCTGCACCCACACCTCAGTTCCCTACTACATCCAACAAGGAAGAACAACAGAAGAAGAAGGACTGCCCTGCTGGACCCCTGGCCTGCACTTGGAACCTGCACTCAGAAGGACTGCACCAGCTGCACACTTGGGCTTCACCACAAGAAGGACTTTGCCTGGCTTCAACTGGTTCAAGGAGGGACTCACTGTTTGCTACAGGTGAAAAATTGCTAACCAGAGTCCCCTGCACCAACTCCTGAAGAAAGCGACCAGCTGACCACTGTCCAGTGGCCAAAAAGGAGTTTGCGCCAGGTGCATTCTGGGAGGTGTAGTCTGCACCCCCCAAGAACCATCTCAGAACATCTGGACCCCTGGGGTGAGCTGTGGACCCCAAAAGAACCTTAAAAGGACATCTGGGAGAAGCCCCAGAAGTTTGGAGAAGTTTGGACAACTTTTGAAAAAAATCTCCATAGAGGGACCGACCCGCCGCAGCAACTCTAGCCGGCTTGCCTCAACCGCGACCCGGCCTGAATTGGTGGTTCGTCCCGGTAAAGAAAATTTCAGAAAAAGAGACTAAGTCCGAAGGTAAAAAGTTGACCGGGACCTCCCAGCCAGCGTATCCGAGGAAGGCTCCATGGACGTCAGATCAAGATCCAGGTTTACCCCGGTCGAAGGATTTTCACCTGGAAAAAATGACTAAGTCCAAAGGTAAAAATCTCCTCCGAGGATTCCAGCATCGCGTATCCGGAGAAGGGCTCCAGGAGGTCGGATTGGACTGGCAGGTTCGTCCCGCTGAAGAAAATCTTTAAAAAAAACACTAAGGGGGTCATTCTGACCCTAGCGGTCATTGACCGCCAGGGTCAACGACCGCAGGAGCACTGGCAACAGGCTGGCGGTGCTCCCAAGGGCATTCTGACCGCAGCGGTATGGCCGCGGTCAGAAAGGGAAAACCGGCAGTGTCCCGCCAGTTTTCCGCTGCCTGAGGAATCCTCCATGGCGGCGCAGCTTGCTGCGCCGCCATGGGGATTCCGACCCCCTCACCGCCATCCTGTTCAGTGAGGGGTGTCGTGGGGCCCCTGGGGGCCCCTGCAGTGCCCATGCCAATGGCATGGGCACTGCAGGGGCCCCCGTAAGAGGGTCCCACTCAGATTTTCAGTGTCTGCCTTGCAGACACTGAAAATCGCGACGGGTGCAACTGCACCCGTCGCACCCTTCCCACTCAGCCGGCTCCGAATGGGAAGGGGTTTCCCGCTGGGCTGGCGGGCGGCCTTCTGGCGGTCGCCCGCCAGCCCAGCGGGAAACACAGAATAACCGCGGCGGTCTTCTGACCGCGTAGCGGTATTCTGTTGGGGGAACTTTGGCGGGCGGCGGAGAGTTGGAATGACCCCCTAAGTCGGAAGGTAAACTTTTAACCGAGGCCTCCCGCGGCCTGTAGCCGAGCAGGGCTCCATCGCGGTCGGCCTTAAACTTTGACTTTGCCCCGGTCGAGGTGCAACCAGATGACCCGATTGGTGCTTTTTGTTTCTAGGCGCTAAAAAAAAAAAAATTCTTTAAAAATTCATATCTCCGGTTCCCCTTATCCGATTTTATTCGTTTTGGTGTCATTTTAAAGATAAAAATATAATCTATTTTCATAAATTGGTTTTGGATTTTTAAACTGTTTCCTGTGTTTTATTTAATTACTGTTTTGTGATATTTGAATGCTTTACACTCTGTCTCCTAAGTTAAGCCTTGACGCACGTTGCCAAGCTACCAAGGGTTGAGCTGGGTTTAATTTACTGAGACCTAACTGGACCTTAGTGGAGGTTAGTGGCCTATTGCTAAGTGTAGGTACCTACCTGCCCTTACCAATAACCCATTTTCCAACATACACCCCTACAGGACCCCTACCCAGCGTCACCAGACAGGAGGTGCCAGACATATCCAGTCCCCCCACAGAAGAGACCCACAGTGATGACAGCAGCTCTGCACAACTGGATCGAGATGACCAGCCCAGCCCATGAGGGAACTTGGGACAGTCGGTTCCCCTGACACAGTCACAAGCCACCACAGACCCTCCCCCCTCAGGAAACACCAGCACAGCACCCACCCAGCGGGCCCATCCCTCTGTCCCCAGGACACGTCAATCAGCAGTGTGTCCACCACTACAGGGAACCCAGGCAACCCCACTAACACAGGATGATCAGGGACCTGGGGGCAGTGGCAGTGGGCACACAGTTCAGGGCACAGAGGCACAGGACATCAGGGAAGCTGGGAGGACTGCTGTGCGACAAGGGGTGGGCAGGCCCAGGGAACCCACTCTCCAACATCATGGGAGCTTACCATCATTCCCAGGAGATGATGGCAACAGTACTGGCCAAGTTTCAGGAGACCCAGCGGCTGCAGGAGGAACACTACCTTGGGATCAGGGAGGACATGAAGTCCATGAACAACACCCTGGTCACCATTGCAGGGGTGCTGCAAGACCTTGTCAACACCAGGAGGGACACAGTGGCACAACAAGGGGCCCCTGACACTAGCCTGGATGATGAACAGCCCTCCACATCCAACAGCACTATTGGACAGGAGACACCGCCACAGGAACTCAACACCATCAGCCCACCCCCTGCAGATGGAGAACCACCCCGCAAACGGTCCCTGAGATCCAGGAACAAGACAGAGAACATTGCCAAGACCCCCGCCAGGAAATGAGACCCCCGTAAATGTCACCCTTCTGTCCCACTTTGTCACCCTGTCCATCCTTAA
The DNA here is from genome assembly GCF_031143425.1 of Pleurodeles waltl. Classification (NCBI taxonomy): domain Eukaryota; kingdom Metazoa; phylum Chordata; class Amphibia; order Caudata; family Salamandridae; genus Pleurodeles; species Pleurodeles waltl. Next base: position 465,850,067 of record NC_090442.1, read on the forward strand.
ACTGCCATTGCTCCACTTCCTATGCCGCTTTGGACAATGCACCTGTGAAACAAATAGACTGAACTCTGCCATGGACATTCGTTCACCATCCCCCCAGCCCATTTTACAACCCCCTCCACTTATTAGCACAGAAATAAACACACTTTAATCACAAAACAATCTGGAGTCAGTCTGTGCTTTCACAAATGTGTAATTGCAATAACCATGGAATATAGCAATGTCAATTTACTTGTGCACATACCGATGTAACACAGCTGTAGGCCAGGAGGAAATATAGCAGAGGGCACAAAGTGGGACCCACATCTGTGAAATGGAAAGGCAAAGTGACAAGTCAGGGTCCATACACTGAGTGAAAATGACAGACTTATGCTAGGTCCAACAATTGTATGAGATGTGGGAGGCAGTGACATCTTCTTACCTGTGTCTCACTGGAAGTATTGCATGATTATATTGTTTTGGTTGTTGATATCCTCTTCTTCTGCCTCCTCTTCTTCACTGTCCACAGGCTCCACAGCTGCCAGAAGACCACTATCTGGCCCATCCTCCTGCAGAAAAGGCATTTGTTGTCGCAAAGCCAGGTTGTGCAGCATACAGCAGGCCACGATGATCTGGCACACCTTCTTTGGTGAGTAGTAGAGGGAACCACCTGTCATATGGAGGCAGTGGAATCTGGCCTTCAGAAGGCTGAAGGTGTGTTTGATCACCCTCCTAGTTCACCCATGTGCCTCATTGTAGCTTTCCTCTGCCCTTATCCTGGGATTCCTCACTGGGGTCAGTAGCCATGACAGGTTGGGGTAACCAGAGTCACCTGCAAATATCGAGGGACAACTGTTAGACACACACTAACCCTAAGGGACAAGCCCATACCCAGACACCTATTCACACTGTATTGGGTCCTTGGCATCACCTATTAGCCACACACGGTGCCTCTGGAGTTGCCCCATCACAGAAGGGATGCTGCTATTCCTGAAAATGTAAGCGCCATGCACTGAGTCAGGAAACTTGGGAGATGTACTGGTCTGACAAACACACCATCTGCACATTCATCTAATGGTAACTCTTCCGGTTTCTGTACACCTGTTCACTCCTGCATGGGTGTACTAATGCCACATGTGTCCCATCAATGGCACCAATGATGTTGGGGATATGTCCCAGGGCATAGAAGTCACCTTTCACTGTGGGCAAATCCTCCACCTGAGGGAACACGATGTAGCTGTGCATGTGTTTCAGCAGGGCAGACAACACCCTGGACAACACGTTAGAGAACATTGGCTGGGACATCCCTGATGCAATGGCCACTGTTGTTTGAAAGGAACCACTTGCCGGTAAATGGAGTACTGACAGGACCTGCACTAGAGGGGGTATCCCTGTGGGATGGCGGATAGCTGACATCAGGGCACACAGTTCCTGGATTGTTGCACGATCAAGTCTGTATGTGACTATGATGTGTCTCTCTTCCATTGTCGACAGGTCCACCAGGGGTCTGTACACCGAAGGATGCCGCCATCTCATCACCTGCCCCAGCAGAGGTGCCCTATGGAGGAGAACAGCGAGCAGAGAGTCAGCCAACACTGAGGTATCACAAAATGTCATTTGCAGAAATGTATTAATCCGCAATGTGCCTGTAACTGTGTGTATTCCAGGCCTAGATAGGTGTGACACAGTTATTATTAATGCCATGTGGCCCCCTGAAATGGCGGCTGCCTGATCTGTAAGGTGGGACAAGGGGATATGAGGTAACTGCGCTGGCGTTGTACACCGTCGTGGTGGACGGTCGAAGACCGCGGCGCAATTCAGCATTGGTTAACATTGGACCCTATGGGTCCCAGGAGCCAATGATGATGTACGCTGAAGGTGACAGTACGCACCGCCGCAGACGTGACCACCATTTTCTGTCTGTTCACTCACTTGATACCTGACCTTCAACAGGAGAGGACCTACACTGTAAGTGCTGCTGTGACCTGTGTCTGGAAGCGACAATGGCTCATGTGTCTGGAGAAAGGGCCCCTGCCTTTACTTCGGAGGAGTTGGAGAAACTAGTGGATGGGGTCCTACCCCAGTACACGCAACTGTACGGTCCTCCAGACAAACAGGTGAGTACATTGTAAGCATGCTGAATGGACAATGCCTGCTTTGAGTGGTGTGGCTGGAAGATACATGGGGGGGCTGAGGCCTACATGTGCGGATGGTGAGTGTATGTGCATCATGGTATGGGTGGGAACTGGTGGGCAATGAGTATGACGGTCCGGGCGGGTGAGTAATGTCCTTTCCCCTGTACCATTCCTCTAGGTCAGCGCCCACCAGAAGAAGGCTATTTGGCATGCCTTCGCCAAGGATGTCCGGACCCTGGGGGTCTACCACAGACGGAGCACCCACTGCTGTAAAAGATGGGAGGACCTTCGCCGCTGGAGCAAGAAGACGGCGGTGGCCCAGCTGGGGATGGCCTCCCAACGTGGGAGTGGTGCCCGTCGCACCATGACCCTCCTGATGTTCCGGATCCTGGCGGTGGCCTATCCGGAGTTGGATGGGTGCTTGAGGGCATCACAGCAGCCACAAGGGGGTGAGTACACTCTCATTCAGCTGACTCTGCACGCATTACGAGGTGTCTGGGTGGGGGAGGTGGGCAGTGGGTTCCCTAGGCCAGGGCGATCTTGGTAGGCAAGGTCCCTTGTGAGGCAGGGTATGTGGCACCCCAACCCCACTAGTGGTAAGAGCCATCTACACCTAGTCAGGCTCCTGTGACTTCCAGGTGTGCAGCAATTGGGCTTACGCTTCGTACCCCATGGGCATGTGAAAAATCTAGGAACTATAAGTGCATGGCATATTGCAGAGGGCTTCTCACTGTCTGTTGTGTCCACCAACGGTAGTGGTGTTGCATGCACTGAACATGTCTTTCTTCTGTCTTTCCCCCCCTTTTTGTGGTCTCCGTGTTCTTGTGTGTAATAGCATCATCAGGCGGAGGAGCACTAGCACCGGAGCAGGAGGGAGCTTGCATCCCACATGGCCCTGGAGGGTGAAGCTATGGAGTCTGAAGCCACCAGTGGGACGGAGGTCGAGGGGAGCTCCATGACGGGGACAGGAGCAGAGACCAGCGACAGCGACTCCTGCTCTGATGGGAGGTCCCTTGCGGTGGCGGGCGCCTCTGTGCCCACCGCATCAACAGGTACAGCTGCCACCCCCCTACCAGCACCACCCTCCCAGCATCCCCTCAGCGTCTGTCCCGTGCCGGCTCACCCGGGAGGGTGGGCATCTCCTTCGCCCCATGCACCTCAGGCCCTGCCCCAGTTAGCCCTGCTGCCCTCAGTGAGGAGGCTATTGACCTCCTGAGATCCCTCACTGTTGGGCAGTCTACCATTCTGAATGCCACCCAGGGTGTTGAGAGGCATTTGCAACATACAAATGCATACCTGGAGGGCATTCATTCTGGACAGGCAGCCCAGCAGAGAGCATTTCAGGCTCTGGCCTCAGCACTGATGGCAGCCATTGTCCCTGTGTCCAGCCTCCCCCTCCAACCTCATCCACCCAGACCCAATCCCCTGTACCTCAGCTGATCCCAAGCACACCATCAGACCAGCATGCACACACATCAACATACAAGAGTGGCTCAGGCAAACATAAGCACCACACATCCCACAGGCACTCACACAAGCAACATACCCATGCACGCATACCAACATCCACTTCCTCCACTGTGTCCCGCTCCTCCATGTCTCCCTCCTCCCTCCCAGTCTCGTATCCACTTACACCTGCATGCACTACATCCTCAGCCACTACCTCCATCACCAGCACACACATCCCCAGTGTCCTCTCCCAGTGTGTCTGTGAGCCCTCCTCCCAAAGTACACAAACGCAGGCACACACCCACCCAACAGCCATCCACCTCACAACAGCCTCCAGCCCATGCACCTTCACCCAAATTCAGTAGACGTACACCTCCTACAACCACTACCTCTTCTTCCACTCCCAAACCCCCTCCGTCTACCCGTCCCAGTGTGTCTAAAAACTTTTCCTGGCTAACATTGACCTCTTCCCTACACCCCTCCCCCGTTCTTCCCCTAGGGCCAGGGTTTCCAAGTCCCAGCCCAGCACCTCAGCCACCACATCCCCAGGCACAGTGGTGCCAGAAACTGCGGGGTCATGGAGTGCGCCAACCATCAGGGCTGCCAGTGTGCCACGTAGCAAGGGCAAGGACATTCCGCCACCTGCCAAGGTGAAAAAAGTGCCCACATCCCAGAGGGAGAAGCCGAAACCACCAGCCACCAAGGGGTCAGCGAAAGCGAAAGGGGATAGTGGCAAGACAACAGCGCCACCACCAATGGTGGGGACGGGCCAAAAACAGAAGGGCAGATCAGAAGAGGGCATGGTGGCACAGACTGAGGGACCAGTGTCACACCTTCTGTCCATGTCCACGCCAACCATGTACGGCATGAACACCGCCACCTGCACCGCCTCCGGCACGTCTACAATCGCTGCAACACTCCCAGGCCTCTTCCCTGGTGGGCAGCCGCCGAGGCTGCAGGAGATATCCTGCTTTCTATCTCAGCAGGTGCTGACACATGCCCCGCCGCCACAGACCCCGCTGCCAGCACCACCACCACAGACCCCGCAGCGAGCACCGCCACGACAGACCCCGCTGCCAGCACCGCCACTACAGACACTGCTCCAAGCACCGCCAATGGCCCCACGACGTCCTTGGACAGTGGCACCACCGCTGACATGCCTACCATCCCCAGTGGTCAGTCGTCCGAGGCTGGTGGTGAGTTCCGGGACCCTGGGCAGCTTCCATGAAGCATTACTGTCATCACTGTTGGCACCTGAAGGTGGAATGCGAAGCCGCAGCACTGTGGGGTATGTCGCTGCCTCCATGGTGCATCATGCTACCTGTAGCTCGCCAATGTCATGCCACGCACACCCAGGTGAGTGTATTGTACCGTCCACACTGCACGTGGAGCACTCTGGGCACCAGGCCCCCTCCATAACCAGTGGAGAATGAGATCCACTACCTCAGTCCTTGGCTGGATGAAGCACTCTGGGCACCAGGCCCCCTCCAGAACCAGTGGAGAATGACATCCACTACCTCAGTCCTTGGCAAGATGAAGCACTCTGGGCACCAGGCCCCCTCCAGAACCAGTGGAGAATTACATCCACTTGAGAGACTGTGGCTTTGCACTCCCCAGGATAAAGCAGTGGGCAAACCACCCACTTGAGAGACTGTGGCTTTGCACTCCCCAGGATAAAGCAGTGGGCAAACCACCCACTGGAGAGACTTGAGAGGCTGTGGCTTTGCACTCCCCAGGATAAAGCAGTGGGCAAAGCACCCACTGGAGAGACTTGAGAGACTGTGGCTTTGCACTCCCCAGGTTAAAGCAGTGGGCAAACCACCCACTTGAGAGACTTGAGAGACTGTGGCTTTGCACTCCCCAGGATAAAGCAGTGGGCAAACCACCCACTGGAGAGACTTGAGAGGCTGTGGCTTTGCACTCCCCAGGATACAGCAATGGGAATGGAGCCCCCTTGTGCAGCAGTGGCGTAGTGCGTTCATCTGGCTGAGGTGCCCCCCTTTCCTTTCCCCTGAGGTGCCTGTTTCATTTCGATCTGATGCCCCTCCAGGGTTCTCTCCGTTTCCAGTCGGGTATCTAGTGTGGGCTTCGCCCATGCATTTTGGGCCTAGTGGTCCACGGACAATGATTGGTGCACTATCCAGACTTGTGTAGTTGGTGTACATAATTGTATTTACCGGATTTTGAACTTTGATAATGAGATTTCACATGATTACATTTGTTCAAATCATTTCCTTTTGTCCTTGCGTTCTTCCAGGGGATGGGTGGGGGGTTTATGTGTACTGTTGCTGCATGTATTTGTGTGGATGGTGTTGTGGGTGAGGGTGGGGGTGGGGGTGTTGCGTGTTGCGTGTGTGCCACTATCTTTTCCCTCCCCCCTCCCTTGTGTTGTAGATACGGTACTCACTGTGGTCATCGCCGCTGTCTTTGGTGCTCCTGATAGAAGAGAAGGAAGACCAGCATCGGCAGTATCTGCAATTCGGGCTACATGGTGTCCTGGTTCCTCGTGGGGTGTGGAGAGGTGAGTGTTTTCCCTTCTGTGTACTGTTTCCACCGTGTTTTTGTTCACGTTGGTTCAGCCCTGGAAAAGGTGGCGGATAGGCATCTTGTGATAGGGTGGGCGGTACATTGTCTTCCGCCTGTCTGTTGGTGGTTACTGCCGCGGTGTTCGTTTCTACCGCTGTGGCGTTCGGAGTGTTAAAGTGGCTGTCTATGTTGGCGGTTTCCGCCATGGTCAAGATTCCATTTTTTTTCTGCCGGCCTGTTTGCAGTATTACCACCGCTTTAACACCGACCGCCAGGGTTGTAATGAGGGACCATGTCACCTTGTTAATAATACGTAGCCACCTGATCTTGACTGTGAGTGGAAGATGGTGCAATGAGTGTTGCTGTGGACATGCCATAGCAACACACATTAAATTTCGATGCTGCCTCACATAAATGGAATATTGTAAACTTGAGGTAGGGCCAGACCTATTCGCGAGCCCCAGGGGTGGCATTAGCAGGGTGCAACGAGGATGAATACATTTATGCCTCCTTCATTTCAGATTTTCCAATGTGTGCTGCATTCTGCAGCATGCATAGTGTTAGACCTGACAGCCTTAGGGTGGTCACCCCTAACTTTTTGCCTGTCTCCCTCCACTTTTTGGACACTGTTTTTGCTGGTGTTAGGACTCTGAGCACGTTACCACTGCTAACCAGTGCCAAAGTACATATGCTCTCTCCCTTAAAACATGGTGACCTTGGACCATACCCAATTGGCTTATTTAATTTACTTGTAAGTCCCTAGTAAAGTGCACTATATGTGCGGAGGCTCTGTAGATTAAATGCTACTAGTTGGCCAAAGACCCCATTTCTAACACTGGGGATCAGCGGCGAGGATAGGACTTGTATTTGTGCAGTTGTATTTGTGCAGTGACATTCAATAGCTAAGTGTACACTACCTACCCAGTGTTAAAGGTCAACTTGATTTTTTATCTTTTTCTGCAAATTTGTTTTTCTGCCTGACATTTTTAACTAAATCCTCACTCAACATGTCTCTGGCTGGGTCTCAAGCAAGGGATGAAGATTTTGACCTAGCCATGCTGGAGACAGATACTGTTAAACAGCGGAAGGGGTTCTGCAAGGATATGGGAGTACCTACCCAAGGTGCATCCAGAAAGGATGAATTCCAAATGGCGCTTAGGGCCTGGGCAGAAGCCCATTCTGATGAGAATGTTGAAGAGGAGGGTCCAGAGAATGGCCCCCCCAGAGGATTTGTTGCCATTAGTGGAGGATGATAGCACTGTGATTGTGCCCCCTGCCAAACCAGGGAACAGTGTCTCTAGCCATGGCCTGACTGCAGAGGAAATGAGGGGGAGAGAGAATTTCAATTACAAATGGCAAAGATAAAACAGGAGGAGAGGAGGGCAGAGAGAGAAGCCAAACAGGCTGAAGCTGAGAGAACTGAGGCTGCAGCTGAGAGAGCCTTGGCTAAAAATAACCTTTTGTTGGCTCATGAACTGAGACTAAAGGAGCTGGATATCAAGGCAAGACATTCTGAGTCCAGCAGTGATGGTGGCAGCATACATGCAGGACCTGTTGGGGAAAAGAAGGTTTGTATAGCCAAAAGTGTAGTGCCAAGTTATGTGGTGGGTGATGACATGATGAGTGGTTGGCTGCTTATGAAGTTGCACTAAGGGCTCATGGGGTCTCTGAGAAGCAATGGGGGGAGGCCTTGTGGTTTTATGTACCAGTAGTGGAAAGGGACACACTTCTTACACTAGATCCAAAAGATCAAAATGTATATGCACCCATGAAAGCCGCTTTACTTGCCAAGTTTGGGCAGACTCCTGAGAAATAGCGTCAGAGGTTCAGGGACAGCACCAAGCTCTCCACACAAACTTGGGCAGATTGTTTTGATTTCTCCTATAAGGCACTGAATAGATGGGTGTGGGGCAGCAAAGTAAATGATCAAATGATCACCCAGGATTATGGGCCAGATGCAGGAAACAGTTTGCGAGTCGCAAACGGCAAAATCTGCCGTTTGTGACTCGCAAATGCGTGTTTCCAATGCAGAAATGCATTTTGCTAGTCAGGACCGACTCGCAAAATGCATTTCAGAATCGCAAATAGGAAGGGGTGTTCCCTTCCTATTTGCGATTCGTAGTGGTATACAATACCATTTGCGACCACATATGCGGTCGCAAATGTTGTCGCAGTTACCATCCACTTGAAGTGGATGGTAACCCACTCGCAAATTGGAAGGGGTCCCCATGGGACCCCTTCCCCTTTGTGAATGGACCCAAAACTATTTTTTCAGGGCAGGTAGTGGTCCAAGGGACCACTACCTGCCCTGAAAAAATACCAAAACTAAAGGTTTTTTTTTTTTTTTAAGTGCAGCTCGTTTTCCTTTAAGGAAAACGGGCTACACTTAAAAAAAAAAACTGCTTTATTTAAAAGCAGTCATGAACATGGAGGTCTGCTGACTACAGCAGGCCTCCATGTTTGCGAGTGCCTATAGTCGGTATGGGGCCGCAATATGCGACCCACCTCATTAATATTAATGAGGTGGGTCTCTGCGACCCCATACCGACTCGCAGACGGTGTCTGAGACACCGTTCTGCATTGCAAATTGCGACTTGCAATTTGCGAGTCGGAAGGACTCGCAAATTGCAAGTCGCAATTTTCCTACATCTGGCCCTATATGATTTGATTCTGAGAGAGCATTTGCATAGTATTTGTTTTACAGAGTTGCACCACCACTTAGTAGACAGTGTGCTGACTGATCCTAGGAAGCTTGCTGAGGAGGCGGACCTCTGGGTTAGCACCAGAGTGTCCAAAAAGGTACCTGAGGGGACACCCACAAAGGTGGTCAGGGTTCCCAACAGAAGACGGGGGCGAAACTTAAACATAAGGAGTTCTCCAAAGGTCCCCAAAACAATTCCCAGGGGGTGGTGGTACCCAGTCCCAACCTGCGTTTGAGAAAAAGGCAGGATACTTTGACATAAAGAAAGGGAAGTTTATCTCCAAATGCTTAGAGTGCTACCAGCATGGACACACTAAGGGCGACTCCCAGTGTCCCAAGAGGGCACAGCCGCCTTCTGGATGGCAGACACCCGGGTTGGCTAGTGTACCGCTTGGGGTGGAGACCGTCCCAGTTAGCTTTGGGGAGCAGATAGAGGTGTCACTAGTCTCCCTGGGAGATAAGGAAATGGTGCCAAAAGCCCACATGCCTGCCAATACTTTCAAGTATAGACAGTGGGTCACCATTGATGGGCAAAGGGTGGAGGCTCTGCGTGACACAGGAGCCAGTATGACTACTGGCAAGAGTCAGCTGGTGTCAGCAGAGCAGATCATCCCTAATACATTCCACCAGGTCATAGTCGCTGACAATAGTGAGAGTCACCTACCGGTGGCTCTGGTTCCCTTTGAGTGGGGGAGGGGTCTCTGGTACTCTAAAGGTAGCTGTGAGACCTGCCATGCCTGTAGATTGTCTGTTAGGCAATGATCTAGAGCATACTGGCTGTAAGGTGGGTAGAGCTCAGATCCTGCCTGGAGATGTTAGGTTTGCCAGAGTGGGTCTGCATGACCACAAGGTCCATGGCTGCCCAGGAAGGGAGTCAAGGGCATCTGGAGCCTGGAACAATGGCCCAGACAGCTGCACAGAGGAAGGGCAAGGGTCCGGGAGACCAGCCTCAAATATTCCCAGGGTGGTGGAAGGGGTCCCAGAGGACGAGGCACCTGAGCTAACTGGGGAGGATATTGCCAACCTGGGTAACCTGCCTGAACTTGCTGGCTGGCAAGTGGAGGGTGGACCAACCACAGAGGAATTCTCTCAGGCAACAGGCCTCAGCCTCAGCCCAAGCAGCAGGTGAAGCCTCTGGCAATCACCATATATACTGGGAGAATGATCTCCTCTACAGTGAGCCTAAGGCTCCGGCCATTGGGGCAGCATGTGTGCATTTGGTCCCTCAGTGTTATAGGGCCTTCCTACTTGGCCTGGCTCACGACATCCCCCTGGCAGGATATTTGGGCCAAGACAAGACCTTTGCCAGGCTTGTCAACCACTTCCATTGGCCTTGAATGCGGGTAGCCTCAGACAATTTCTGTTAGGCCTGCCCCACCTGCCAGGCTAGTGGGAAGACAGGGAAAAGGCTGAAGGCCCCCCTGATCCCATTCCCCATCATTGACTCCCCCTTTGAAAGGGTGGGAATCAACGTCATTGGTCCCTTGAACCCCAAAACCGCCCTAGGCAACAAGTTTGTCCTGGTTTTGGTGGACCATCCCACCCGCTACCCAGAGGCAATCCCTCTGAGGACAGTGACTGCATCAGTGGTGACTAGAGCCCTGATGGGAATATTTACCTGTGCAGGATTCCCAAAGGAGTGTGTGTCTGACAGAGGCACAAACGTCATGTCAGCGTACATGAAGTTCATGTGGGATGAGTGTGGGGTAACCTACCGGTTTACCAGCCCTTACCATCCTCAATCCAATGGGCTTGTTGAGAGATTCAACAAGACCCTAAAAGGCATGATCACTGGCCTACCTGAGGCCATGAGGCGTAAGTGGGACATCCTCTTGCCATGCCTTCTCTTTGCTTATAGGGAGGTGCTCCAGAAAGGGGTGGGGTTCAGCCCCTTTGAACTTCTCTATGGTCACCCTGTCAGGAGACCACTAAGCATAGTGAAAGAGGGATGAGAGAAAGCTCCCAAGAAACCTCCCCAGGATGTAGTCAGTTACATGCTGGCCCTCCGCAACCAGACACAGCGCTTCTGGAAGCAGGCCAAGAGCAACCTCGAGGCCAGTCAAGAGGTGGTGAAGGAATGGTATGACCGGAAGACCACTCTGGTTGAATTCTCACCTGGCGTCAAAGTTTGGGTGATGGCGCCAGTATACCCTAGAGCTCTCCAGGACCGTTGGACTCACCCATTTGAATTCAAGGAGCTGAAGGGGGAGGCAACTTACCTAGTAAACCTTAAAACCCCTAGACACCCCCTAAAGGTTCTCCACCACAACCGACTAAAGCTTCAATTTTAGAGGTCTAAGGTCAGTATGCTCCTTGTGACAGATGAGGGCATGGAAGAGGAGAGTGAGCCTCTCCCCGACCTCCTCTCTGCCAAAGAAGGTGATGAATCAGTGGAGGGTGTCAATCTCTCTGAGTACCTGGCTCTAGATCAGAGAGGAGACTGCTATGAGTTATTGGAGCAGTTCTCTTCCCTGTTCTCCCTCACTCCTTTACTCACACACTTGTATGTCCATGACATTGACACAAGAGACAGTCTGCCTGTGAAGAATACAATTTACAGGGTGTCAGACAAAGTGAGGTCCAGTATCAAGGATGAAGTTTTCAAGATGCTGGCTCTTGGGGTGATAGAAAAGTCAAGCAGACCCTGGTCCAGCCTAGTAGTGTTGGTTCCCAAGACTGCTGCTCCCGGTGCCAAGCCAGAACTTAGGTTCGGCGTGGACTACCGGGTTCTCAACCTGTCACAAAGACAGATGCTCACCCCATCCACAGAGCTGATGAGCTCGTAGACTGGCTCGGCGCTGCCAAGTTCCTTAGTACCTCTGACCTCACATCAGGGTACTGGCAGATCGCCTTGACTAAAGGGGCTCAAGAGAGATCTGCTTTCTCCACTCCCAAAGGACATTACCAGTTCAAAGTAATGCCCTTTGGATTGAAAAGTGCCCCTGCTACCTTCCAACGGTTGCTTAACGGGGTCCTAGCTGGCAAGGATGCCTTCCGCGCAGCCTACCTAGACGACATGGCTGTCTATAGTTCCAGCTGGGAGGAACACCTGCTCCACCTCAAGGAGGTGCTTAAGGCCCTGCAACAGGCAGGCCTGACCATCAAGGCCAGTAAGTGCTAGATTGGGCAGGGTTCCGTGGTGTACTTGGGAAACCTAGTAAGTGGTGGCAAGGTGCAGCCCCTCCAGGCCAAGATTGAAACTATCAAGGCCTGGCAACCACCTAGAACCCAAACAGAGGTGAGAGGCTTCTTAGGCCTCACAGGATATTACCGTAGATTTGTCAAGGGCTATGGAACCATTGTGTCACCCTTGACAGAACTTACTTCCAAAAAGCAACCTAGATTGGTGAATTGGACAGAGGCTTGTCTGAAAGCCTTTGACTCCGTGAAGGAAGTCATGTGCACAGCCCTGTGCTCAAGGCCCCTGACTACTCCCAGGAAGTTATTGTGCGGACGGATGCTACTGAGCATGGCATGGGGGCTGTTCTAGCCCAGCTCAATGAGGAGGGCCTAGACCAACCAGTAGTCTTTATTAGCAGAAGACTATTACCACGGGAACTGAGGTGGAGTGCTATTGAGAGAGAAGCATGTGATTTGGTCTGGGCACTGAGGAAGCTGTGACCATACCTATTTGGGACTCACTTCCGGGTTCAGACAGACCACAGGCCCCCCAGATGGCTCATGCAGATGAGGGGTGATAATCCTAAACTCTTGAGGTGGTCCATTTCCCTACAGGGGATGGACTTTAAGGTGGAGCATCGCCCGGGGATTGACAAGCCAATGCTGATGGTCTCTCCAGATGATGAGAGCTCCCAGGACGTTGGGTAGCTCTCCCCACTTTCAGCTGGGGGGGACATATGTTAGACCTGACAGCCTTAGGGTGGTCACCCCTAACTTTTTGCCTGCCTCCCTCCACTTTTTGGATACTGTTTTTGTTGGTTTTAGGACTCTGAGCACTTTACCACTGCTAAAGTGCATATGCTCTCTCCCTTAAAACATGGTGACCTTGGATCATACCCAATTGGCTTATTTAATTTACTTATAAATCCCTAGTAAAATGCACTATATGTGCATTAAATGCTACTAGTGGGCCTGCAGCACTGATTGTGCCACCCACTTAAGTAGCCCCTTAACCATGTCTCAGGCCTGCCATTGCAAGGCCTGTGTGCAGTTTCACTGCCAATTCGACTTGGCATTTAAAAGTACTTGCCAAGCCTAAAACTCCACTTTTTCTACATATAAGTTACCTCTAAGGTATGCCCTAGGTAGCCCATAGGGCAGGGTGCTGTGTAGACAAAAGGCAGGGCATGTACCTGTGTAGTTTACATCCTAAATTTGTTTTGCACTGCTGTGAGACCTGCTCCTTTCATAGGCTAACATTAGGGCTACCCTCTTACTGTATACTGTTTAAGTGGTAGCTTCTGATCTGAAAGGAGTAACAAGGTCATATTTAGTATGGCCAGAATGGTAATACAAAATCCTGCTGACTGGTGAAGTTGGATTTAATATTACTATTTAAGAAAAAACACTTTTAGAAAGTGAGCTTTTCTCTGCACTTAAATCCCTCTGTGCCTTATAATCCACATCTGGCTAGGTTTAGTTGACAGCTCTCTTGTGCATTCACTCAGACAAACCCCAAACACAGGATGCTCAGTCACACTTGCATACATCTGCATGTTGAATGTGTCTTCCTGGGTTGGGAGGGTGGAGGGCCTGACACTTACGTGTCAAAGGACAGTAGCCTGCCCTCACATAAAGGACTGCCACACTCCCTACTAGGACCTTGCCAGACAGGAAGGAACTGAAAGGGGACCTTGTGCACTTCTAAGCCACTCTTTGAAGTCTCCCCCACTTCAAAGACACATTTGGGTATTTAAACAGGGCCTCTGCCCCTACCAACTCAGATACCTCTGAGGTAGACACTCTACTTCATCAAGACACTTCCTGGAGAAGAAAACCTGAACCAGAACCTCCAACCTGCCAAGAAGAACTGCCTGGCTACCCACATGACTCACCTGGTCTACTTTTCTGGGAAGGACTGCTGCCTTGCTGTTGCCCTGCTGCCTTGTGTCTCTCTTGCTGTGCTGAGAAGTGCTCTCCAAGGGCTTGGATAGAGCTTGCCTCCTGTTCCCTGAAGTCTAAGGACCAAAAAGACTTCATTCCTGCAAGAGAACTCCCTGTGTGGTGAAAGTCAACACATAGCCTGCAAAAAACAACACACAGCCTGCTTTGCGGTGAGAAAATCACTGCATGCTGAACTGGAACAACGCAGCCTGACTTTGCAAGGAGAAGAGCGTCGCAGCGCTAGCGTAGTGACAGGAAATTCAACGCATGGCCCACTGGATCGACGCAAAGCCGAGACGGAATGATTCAGCCCAACTTCCTGAGAGGAATCGATGCAGCGTCTGCCGTGCGGTAGAAACTTCCACGCAACCCCCACCGGATCAACGCAGACCCTGTGACTTTGTCCTGCAAGCACCGGATTTCAACGCTTCGCCCCCGAGGCATCCGAAAACCCCGCAACCCGAATAGGATCCCAGTCTACGCGCCCTGCATGAAAACTCAATGACGCATTGTCTGTGTTTTCCAGAAAAATCGATGCACACCTCCCCGTTTTCCATGCATCTCCTCTGCGGTCTCTTGCAGGGAATTTGAACGCAAACCAGGTACTTTGTGCTTGCAAGAGACATTTGTTGCTTTTAACCCCTTCGCTGCCAGGCCTTTTCCCCCTCCTGTGCCAGGCCTTTTTTTGCCTATTTGGGGCAGTTCGCGCTTAGGCCCTCATAACTTTTTGTCCACATAAGCTAACCAAGCCAAATTTGCGTCCTTTTTTTCCAACATCCTAGGGATTCTAGAGGTACCCAGACTTTGTGGGTTCCCCTGAAGGAGGCCAAGAAATTGGCCAAAATACAGTGAAAATTTCGTTTTTTTCAAAAAAATTGGAAAAAGTGGCTGCAGAAGAAGGCTTGTGGTTTTTCCCCTGAAAATGGCATCAACAAAGGGTTTGCGGTGCTAAACTCAGCAGCTTCCCAGCTTTCAGGAACAGGCAGACTTGAATCAGAAAACCCAATTTTTCAACACAATTTTGGCATTTTACTGGGGCATACCCCATTTGTGCAATTTTTTGAGCTTTCAGCCTCCTTCCAGTCAGTGACAGGAATGGTCATGAAACCAATGCTGGATCCCAGAAACCTAAACATTTCTGAAAAGTAGACAAAATTCTGAATTCAGCAAGGGGTAATTTGTGTAGATCCTACAAGGGTTTCCTACAGAAAATAACAGCTGAAAAAGAAAAATATTGAAATTGAGGTGAAAAAACCATCAATTTTTCTCTACGTTTTACTCTGTAACTTTTCCCTGCAATGTCAGATTATCGAAAGCAATATACCGTTACGTCTGCTTCACTCCTCTGGTTGCGGGGATATATAGGGTTTGTAGGTTCATCAAGAACCCGAGGAACCCAGAGCCAATAAATGAGCTGCACCCTGCAGTGCGTTTTCATTCTATACCGGGTATACAGCAATTCATTTGCTGAAATATAAGGAGTAAAAAATTGCTATCAAGAAAACCTTTGCATTTCCAAAAAGGGCACAAGATAAGGTGTTGAGGAGCAGTGGTTATTTGCACATCTCTGAATTCCGGGGTGACCATAGTAGCACGTGAATTACAGGGAATTTCTCAAATAGATGTCTTTTTTACACACACTCCTATATTTGGAAGGAAAAAATGTAGAGAAAGACAAGGGGCAATAGTACTTGTTTTGCTAATCTATGTTCCCCCAAGTCTCCCGATAAAAATGGTACCTCACTTGTGTGGGTAGGCCTAGCACCCGCGACAGGATATGCCCCAAAACACAACGTGGACACATCACAGAAAACAGAGCTGTTTTTAGCAAAGTGACTACCTGTAGATTTTGGCCTCTAGCTCAGCCGCCACCTAGGGAAACCTACCAAACCTGTGCATTTCTGAAAACTAGAGACCTAGGGGAATCCAAGGAGGGGTGACTTGTGTGGCTCGGACCAGGTTCTGTTACCCAGAATCCTTTGCAAACCTCAAAATTTGGCTAAAAAAACACATGTTCCTCACATTTCTGTGGCAGAAAGTTCTGGAATCTGAGAGGAGCCACAAATTTCCTTCCACCCAGCGTTCCCCCATGTCTCCCGATAAAAATGATACCTCACTTGTGTGGGTAGGCCTAGCGCCCGCGACAGGATATGCCCCAAAACACAACGTGGACATATCACAGAAAACAGAGCTGTTTTTAGCAAAGTGACTACCTGTAGATTTTGGCCTCTAGCTCAGCCGCCACCTAGGGAAACCTACCAAACCTGTGCATTTCTGAAAACTAGAGACCTAGGGTGATCCAAGGAGGGGTGACTTGCGGGGCTCGGACCAGGTTCTGTTACCCAGAATCCTTTGCAAACCTCAAAATTTGGCTAAAAAAACACATGTTCCTCACATTTCTGTGGCAGAAAGTTCTGGAATCTGAGAGGAGCCACAAATTTCCTTCCACCCAGCGTTCCCCCACGTCTCCCGATAAAAATGATACCTCACTTGTGTGGGTAGGCCTAGCGCCCGCGACAGGATATGCCCCAAAACACAACGTGGACATATCACAGAAAACAGAGCTGTTTTTAGCAAAGTGACTACCTGTAGATTTTGGCCTCTAGCTCAGCCGCCACCTAGGGAAACCTACCAAACCTGTGCATTTCTGAAAACTAGAGACCTAGGGGAATCCAAGGAGGGGTGACTTGTGTGGCTCGGACCAGGTTCTGTTACCCAGAATCCTTTGCAAACCTCAAAATTTGGCTAAAAAAACACATGTTCCTCACATTTCTGTGGCAGAAAGTTCTGGAATCTGAGAGGAGCCACAAATTTCCTTCCACCCAGCGTTCCCCCACGTCTCCCGATAAAAATTATACCTCACTTGTGTGGGTAGGCCTAGCGCCCGCGACAGGATATGCCCCAAAACACAACGTGGACACATCACAGAAAACAGAGCTGTTTTTAGCAAAGTGACTACCTGGAGATTTTGGCCTCTAGCTCAGCCGCCACCTAGGGAAACCTACCAAACCTGTACATTTCTGAAAACTAGAGACCTAGGGGAATCCAAGGAGGGGTGACTTGTGTGGCTCAGACCAGGTTCTGTTACCCAGAATCCTTTGCAAACCTCAAAATTTGGCAAAAAAAACACATGTCCCTCACATTTCTGTGGCAGAAAGTTCTGGAATCTGAGAGGAGCTACAAATTTCCTTCTACCCAGCGTTCCCCCAAGTCTCCCGATAAAAATGATACCTCACTTGCGTGGGTAGGCCTAGCGCCGGCGACAGGAAACACCCCAAAGCGCAACGTGGACACATCCTAAATTTTGGAAAAAAACAGAGGTGTTTTTTGCGAAGTGCCTACCTGTAGATTTTGGCCTCTAGCTCAGCTGGCACCTAGGGAAACCTAGCAAACCTGTGCATTTCTGAAAACTAGAGACCTAGGGGAATCCAAGGAGGGGTGACTTGCGGGGCTCGGACCAGGTTCTGTTACCCGGAATCCTTTGCAAACCTCAAAATTTGGCTAAAAATACACATGTTACTCACATTTCTGTGGCAGAAAGTTCTGGAATCTGAGAGGAGCCACGAATTTCCTTCTACCCAGCGTTTCCCCAAGTCTCCCGATAAAAATGATACCTCACTTGCGTGGGTAGGCCTAGCGCCGGCGACAGGAAACACCCCAAAGCGCAACGTGGACACATCCTAAATTTTGGAAAAAAACAGAGGTGTTTTTTGCGAAGTGCCTACCTGTAGATTTTGGCCTCTAGCTCAGCCGGCACCTAAGGAAACCTACCAAACCTGTGCATTTCTGAAAACTAGAGACCTAGGGGAATCCAAGGAGGGGTGACTTGCGGGGCTCGGACCAGGTTCTGTTACCCAGAATCCTTTGCAAACCTCAAAATTTGGCTAAAAAAACACATGTCCCTCACATTTCTGTGGCAGAAAGTTCTGGAATCTGAGAGGAGCTACAAATTTCCTTCCACCCAGCGTTCCCCCAAGTCTCCCGATAAAAATGATACCTCACTTGCGTGGGTAGGCCTAGCGCCAGCGACAGGAAACACCCCAAAGCGCAACGTGGACACATCCTAAATTTTGGAAAAAAACAGAGGTGTTTTTTGCGAAGTGCCTACCTGTAGATTTTGGCCTCTAGCTCAGCCGGCACCTAGGGAAACCTACCAAACCTGTGCATTTCTGAAAACTAGAGACCTAGGGGAATCCAAGGAGGGGTGACTTGCGGGGCTCGGACCAGGTTCTGTTACCCAGAATCCTTTGCAAACCTCAAAATTTGGCTAAAAATACACATGTTACTCACATTTCTGTGGCAGAAAGTTCTGGAATCTGAAAGGAGCCACAAATTTCCTTCTACCCAGCGTTCCCCCAAGTCTCCCGATAAAAATGATACCTCACTTGTGTGGGTAGGACTAGCGCCCACGAAAGGAAAGGGCCCAAAACACAACGTGGACACATCACATTTTTTTATAAAAAGCAGTGCCTACCTGTGGATTTTGGCCTGTAGCTCAGCCGACACCTGAGGAAACCTAGCAAACCAGTGCATTTTTGAAAACTAGAAACCCAGGGGAATCCAAGATGGGGTGACTTGCGGGGCTCTGACCAGGTTATGTTACCCAGAATCCTTTGCAAACATCAGAATTTGGCCCAAAAAACACTTTTTCCTCTCATTTCGGTGACAGAAAGTTCTGGAATCTGAGAGGAGCCACAAATTTCCTTCCACCCAGCGTTCCCCTAAGTCTCTCGATAAAAATGGTACATCACTTCTGTGGGTAGGCCTAGCGCCCACAAAAGGAAATGGCCCAAAACACAACGTGGACACAACATATTTTTTCACAGAAAACAGAGGTGTTTTTTGCAAGGTGCCTACCTGTGGTGTTTGGCCTGTAGCTCAGCCGGCCCCAGGGGGGGGGGGGCAGAAATGGCCTAAAATAAATTTGCCCCCCCCAACACCCACCCCCCCCCCCGGGAGCCACCCTTGCCTACGGGGTCGCTCCCCCTGCGTGACATTGGCGCCAAAAAACAAATCCCCGGTGCCTAGTGGTTTCTGCCCCCTTGGGGGCAGATTGACCTAAAATTGGCCAATCTGCCCCCAGGGGGGCAGAAATGGTCTAAATACAATTTGCCCCCCCAGGGGAGCGACCCTTGCCTGATGGATCGCTCCCCATCTCTAAAAAAAGAAACAACAAAAAAACAAAAAAAAAAAAAAAAAATTGCCCTGGTGCCTAGAGTGTTCTGCCCCCCCCCCGGGGGCAGTTCGGCCTAATAATAGGCCGATCTGTCCCCCGGGGGGGCAGAAATGGCCTAAAATAAATTTGCCCCCCCAACCCCCCCCCCCCCCCGGGAGCGACCCTTGCCTACGGGGTCGCTCCCCCTGCGTGACATTGGCGCCAAAAAACAAATCCCCGGTGCCTAGTGGTTTCTGCCCCCTTGGGGGCAGATTGACCTAAAATTGGCCAATCTGCCCCCAGGGGGGCAGAAATGGTAAAAATACAATTTGCCCCCCCAGGGGAGCGACCCTTGCCTGATGGGTCGCTCCCCATCTCTAAAAAAAGAAACAAACAAAAAAAAAAAACACAAAAAAAAAATTCCCCTGGTTCCTAGAGTGTTCTGCCCCCCCCACCCGGGGGCAGTTCGGCCTAATAATAGGCCGATCTGTCCCCCGGGGGGGCAGAAATGGCCTAAAATAAATTTGCCCCCCCAACCCCCACCCCCCCCGGGAGCGACCCTTGCCTACGGGGTCGCTCCCCCTGCGTGACATTGGCGCCAAAAAACAAATCCCCGGTGCCTAGTGGTTTCTGCCCCCTTGGGGGCAGATTGACCTAAAATTGGCCAATCTGCCCCCAGGGGGGCAGAAATTGTCTAAATACAATTTGCCCCCCCAGGGGAGCGACCCTTGCCTGATGGGTCGCTCCCCATCTCTAAAAAAAGAAACAACAAAAAAAAAAAACACAAAAAAAAAATTGCCCTGGCGCCTAGAGTGTTCTGCCCCCCCCCCGGGGGCAGTTCGGCCTAATAATAGGCCGATCTGTCCCCCGGGGGGGCAGAAATGGCCTAAAATAAATTTGTCCCCCCAACCCCCACCCCCCCCCCGGGAGCGACCCTTGCCTACGGGGTCGCTCCCCCTGCGTGACATTGGCGCCAAAAAACAAATCCCCGGTGCCTAGTGGTTTCTGACCCCTTGGGGGCAGATTGACCTAAAATTGGCCAATCTGCCCCCAGGGGGGCAGAAATGGTCTAAATACAATTTGCCCCCCCAGGGGAGCGACCCTTGCCTGATGGGTCGCTCCCCATCTCTAAAAAAAGAAACAAAAAAAAAAAAAACACAAAAAAAAAATTGCCCTGGCGCCTAGAGTGTTCTGCCCCCCCCCCCCCGGGGGCAGTTCGGCCTAATAATAGGCCGATCTGTCCCCCGGGGGGGCAGAAATGGCCTAAAATAATTTGCCCCCCCAACCCCCCCCCCCCCCGGGAGCGACCCTTGCCTACGGGGTCGCTCCCCCTGCGTGACAGTGGCGCCAAAAAACAAATCCCCGGTGCCTAGTGGTTTCTGCCCCCTTGGGGGCAGATTGACCTAAAATCGGCCAATCTGTCCCCAGGGGGGCAGAAATGGTCTAAATACAATTTGCCCCCCAGGGGAGCGACCCTTGCCTGATGGGTCGCTCCCCATCTCAAAAAAAAAAAAAAAAGAACAAAAAAAAAAAACACACAAAAAAAATTTGCCCTGGCGCCTAGAGGTTTCTTCCCCCCCTGGGGGCAGATCGGCCTAATAATAGGCCGATCTGCCCCCAGGGGGGGCAGAAATGGCCTAAAATAAATTCCCCTCCCCCCCCAGGGAGCGACCCTTGCCTAAGTGGTCGCTCCCTTTGCGTGAAATTCACGCAAAGAAAAAACTCCCTGGTGTCTAGTGGTTTCTACCCCCCTTGGGGGCAGATTGGCCTCATCAAAATAGGCCAATCTGCCCCCAAGGGGGGCAGAAATGGGCAAAATATAATTTTCCCCCAAGGGGAGCGACCCTTGCCTAAGGGGTCGCTCCCCACCCAAAAAAAAAAATGAAAAAAAAAAAAAAAATGGTCCCTGGTGCCTAGAGGTTTCTGCCCCCCCTGGGGGCAGATCGGCCTAATAGTAGGCCGATCTGCCCCCAGGGGGGGCAGAAAAGGCCTTCCCGAAAATATGCCCCCCTGGGAGCGACCCTTGCCCAAGGGGTCGCTCCCTTTTGTCAATAACAATAAAAATAAAAAAAAATCCCTGGTGTCTAGTGGTTTCTTCCCCCCTTGGGGGCAGATTGGCCTCATCAAAATAGGCCAATCTGCCCCCAAGGGGGGCAGCAATGGCCAAAATATAATTTTCCCCCAAGGGGAACGACCCTTGCCTAAGGGGTCGCTCCCCACCTCAATAAAAAAAAAATGAAAAAAAAAACAAAAAAAAAAAACAAATGGTCCCTGGTGCCTAGAGGTTTCTGCCCCCCCTGGGGGCAGATCGGCCTAATAAGGCCGATCTGCCCCCAGGGGGGGCAGAAAAGGCCTTTTCAAAAAAATGCCCCCCCTGGGAGCAACCCTTGCCCAAGGGGTCGCTCCCTTTTGTCAATTTCTAAGAAAAAAAAAAAATCCCTGGTGTCTAGTGGGGTTTCAAAAGCCGGATTGCAAGCAATCCGGCTTTTGAAACCCTCGGAGGGACTTCAAAGGGAAGGAAATACTTTTCCTTCCCTTTGAAGCCCCTCCGGGCCTCCCAAGTGATTGAAAAAGAAATGCTTTTGCATTTCTTTTTCAATCGCGCTGGAAGCAGAGCTTCCAGCGCGACGAGGAAGGCCCCTGTGACACATCAGCGCGCGCGCGCGCGCTGACGTCACAGGGGGGGGTGGGGGGGGGGGGGTCGGGGGTGGAAGGGGAAGGTCTTCCCCTTCCATCCACGACTTGGGGGGGGAAGGGGGGTGCACGGGGGGCGCGCTAGCGCGCCCCCAAGTTCCCCTGTGCCATGGACGAGATGATCTCGTCCAAGGCACAGGGGAACTGTAGCCTTGGACGAGATCATCTCGTCCAAGGCACAGAAGAGGTTAAGAGACTAAAGACACTTTATATAACTTTTACAGTGATATTTCAACATGTACTTATTGCATCTTAATCGTTTTGACCTGCATC
Source organism: Pleurodeles waltl (assembly GCF_031143425.1). Taxonomy (NCBI): domain Eukaryota; kingdom Metazoa; phylum Chordata; class Amphibia; order Caudata; family Salamandridae; genus Pleurodeles; species Pleurodeles waltl. The sequence continues at coordinate 465,872,040 of NC_090442.1, forward strand.
TTACTAGATAAATAATTTCTAAACACTGTGTGGTGTATTTTTGTGGTGTTCTACTGTGTTATTGCATAATTTATTGCACAAATACTTTACACATTGCCTTCTAAGTTAAGCCTGACTGCTCAGTGCCAAGCTACCAGAGGGTAGGCACAGGATAATTTGGATTGTGTGCGACTTACCCTGTCTAGAGTGAGGGTCATTGCTTGGACAGAGGGTAACCTGACTGCCAACCAGAGACACCATTTCTAACACATAGGAAGAGCAAAATGCCAGAAGCGATTGTTTATGAGCGTGAAGGTGTTCTTTCATGCACATAAACAATCATATGTAAATGACGATTTGGCTCTTCTGAGTGTCCTGCATTCTACAGCTCACACAAAAGTGCCAATGCGCCATTGGTGATTGTTAATGTGCATGAAGGGACACTTTCACGGACATAAACAGTCACACCCCTCAATGCATGCATCTGTGCATGATGGTGCAAGGATGCCTGCTATGACACTGGCAGCTGAATCTTGCACCAGCATGGGGGAGAACGCAGGGGTGCCCTGTATTCACCTACATACGGTGCATTCTTGTGTCACCAAAATGAAGAAGGTGGCGCTGATTATTATTGCTCAACACTGTGCTGCACCACATTTACATCAACATGGACCTATTAAGAAAATGATCATCAAATATCAAGTCAGGGACGTGACTTGTCAACTGCCACAACACAGATAGACTGATTGTACACCAACTCGTTGCAGAGGGTGATGGGTCTCCTGCGGATCTGCCTGTCATGGAGTACCCTAATGACCTGGATGACCAGCTGGCAAGTATCAGCCAAAAGACCCTCCAAGAAGTCCTTGTGAACATGCAGACACCACCTCCAATCGCAAGGAAGAGTATTGAATTAGCAGACATCCCACAGGCCCCTCTTAGCACCACAAGAGTACGACCTGCCATCACCGACACAGTTGAGGACTCTGAGGACACAGGCACCAGTTTTGAGGGGACAGTGGTAGGAGTCCAGCGGGAGCTTGCCAAAGAGGTGTGGATGGGGATACAAACTATGGCAGCCAGCTTTGAGGGGATGCGGACGTGCATGGTCACGGCAACAGAACAGACTGCAGCCAACTAACGCCACACTCCCCAATGCATGGAGACCAGGAGTGTCAGAGGGACATGGCTGCTGCCATGAGGGAGAGGCCACAACAACTACCTTACCAAACTGGCACCAGTGTGCCTGAGGACAATATGGACTCCATGCACAGGGAATTGGTCTCCCTCAGGGCAGACATGGCTAAGTACCACAGGGATGTTGCAGCTATACTTAAAAACCAGCAGCTCCTCCTTGCTGCAGTGATGCCCTATGTAGTGCCAAAGATGGCAGCTGCCGGGAATTAGGAGTCCACATCTGCAACCACTGAGGTGTGTGTGTGGCCCCCTCTACCGCCCCACTAAAACCATCAACGGTAGAGGATGAACCACACACATCGGAGGATGAATTTATAGAACAGATCATCTTCACTCGTAGGAGTTCCCGGTAGCACCAGCCCATGTCACATGGGCAGTGTTTACCTTTGTCCTATGCTTGTCATCATGCCAGTGTTGCCACTCTGATAGATATGCACTCCTCCTCAACACAATGTTGACTCTTCTGCTATGGACTGCTATTGTCCCTAACTTTCCATTTGGCAATGTATGTTCTCCTACACTGAAAGACACTTTACCCAAGCATGTCCCATGACATGTCCGTCTACCTCGGACTTGTGTAGTGTCCCAATTGTATGGATTCCACGAATTGGGTCACAGACCTGAACATTTTATATACTTAGCACTCTTACCCTTGAAATTAAACACCACCTACACAACTAGCATGACTTTGTGTGTTGTGACACTTCTACTATGCCTAGTGTTTGTGATGTGTGTAACATGTCTCAATCCAGTGTTAGTACAAGAGTGCATGAATATGTGGGCACATATCTATGGACATGATACCTACATGTTGTACGTCGATGTTGGCCTCGTCCCCTTCAAGCAAATCACTGACTATGTGATACATGTTGAACACATGTATGCTACACCCACTACATACTGCAAGATTGGGTGTGAAACAGTAATAAGGCAATATCGTTAGCTGGGAGTACCAGTATAACACATTGGTGTGAAACAGAAGGACTCAAATTCATCCATTATTGCCACTGCTCAGTTTAGCAGGATAGGTATGTAGGCTGCTGTAATATGTCCCACAGTGTCCAACATTCCAAAACAAAACCCATACAATGTCAGCTGAATTCACACACCTATCCTGTCCTATACATAGTCAACATAGTCAGCTTGAGTGGTGGGAACACTGGCTGGCAGGTGCACAGGTAAGTAGATCTGTTGTAGCTGCCAATGTGACAGCTCAGTCATAAGGAGGTGTTGAACATGTTGAGAGAGGGATTTAAATGCAGGAGGGAGTCCCGAGGACAACACACAATTTGCACTGTACACCCATGGGAAGACCCTGAGACCCAAGCATATGACAAATAAAGTAAGGGAGTACCCATTAATGTTTTATCATGATTATTAAATCAATAAAAGAATAATAATTAACACCTGTCCAAATCTAACCTGTCCTAACTATACAAAACCCACAACAGACCCTAACCACTCTATGCTAAACTTACCTTACACATTTAACGACACACTCTAAACATTCGCTCCCACCCCCCTTATATCACAGGGCAAAGGACAACATACACAAAACTAAACATTTACTAACTATGACTAAACAAATATATATTTTTGTATATTTTATTTATAATTTGTTTTGTATTTTTAATTTTTTTATAAACATATAAAAGCCCCAGCATCACCCCCTCACCCCTCACCCACCCACACAGTAAAACATTAAGATTAGAAAACCCACTCCCAAACCTACTAACCTATACTAACCTACAACAAACCACCTAATACCTACAAAATACCTAGAAAAAGCGAAGGGAGGGGAGTAAACTTGGGAGGAGTGACATAATGCCATTCAGAGGTTGGCCCTTTTTCGTCTTTTCTTTATATTCTTGAGGGCCTTGCTATTCTTGGCCACCTCCTTCTCAATGAAGTCCAACTTTTGGAGGACCTGTTGGACCTGTTGAACATTCCTATGAATATCTGTAATGGCACTCATCTCCATGGCAGCAGATGTGGTTGGCTGTGTGATGGTACTTGTAGGTGCAGCAGCTGAGCATTATTCATGTTGGCAGCTGTGGGCCCCTGCAGAGCTATGGTGCTTGGTCCGGCCTGTGTGGGTCCCCCTTGGCTGAATGCCCACCAGTGGATCGCTCCGAGCGATAGCGGCATGCCATCCTCCTGAACCCAGATTCCACTCGCAATATGTGCCTATAGCGTACTGCCCTCTTCTGAAAGGCACGGAGTTGGTCGTTATTCATGTTGGCAGCTGTTAAAATTAGACCTGCTACCATCAGTGTCAGCATTGTGTGGAGTATGTACAGTAAATTAGCTTACTATCTACATCGAATAGCACATGCACTCCTACTCACAATCCAGATGATACAATGGCCCTGATGGATGAAACAACAATGCTGCCTAAGCACCATTTCCCTTACACCATAGCCATCCACAACAAGATTAGGTAACAAACTAATTTAGATCTGCTTAGACTTTGCACCATGTGTGACAATGCTGAGGTAGCATCAAAATCACATTGATCAGGGCCACCATTCCTCTTCATATGTGTCAAATTTTCTAACATACATCATCTGAAACTTGATGCTGTTACTGGGAGTATCGGATGCTCTTGTTTACCATAAGGGTTCAGTGTTGATAGGTACACATGCAAGCCTGATCAAAATGACTGTCACCTACCCTGTGAGCATCACATCTACCCACACATTTGTTTAAGCCACCCCCTCTGCCTCAGGGGGTATGGCCATGCAGATCAACATCTCAACTATCCAGGGCATCCACCAATGCATGCCCACTCATACATGGAGTCAGAAAGTGAACCATAATTTAGCTGATGACAAAAATGAAGCTGTTATCCATAGGTCTATCACTGCTACATCCATGTGTCCATGTGTAGACACCCATCGATACCTTATCAGCCAACACCATTACTCACACACCCATAACCATGCCAGCACACGATTGGACTTGACCTGCACAAAATACATCTGCACTCTTACACTGCGCCTGAGACTTATGTTTTGCTACACCCTGCAACAACCATGTGTGGCCAATCTGTAGAAGATGGAACTCCATGGAATGAGGGGGGTTGGGTGACAGATAAATGACATGACCCATGTGCTCTGCAAGGAAACTGATTCATCTGTCCTACAAGGCACACAGAAGCACTTTGTGGAGGACATGCGGCTAAATAGTCAGTCTGCAATCTTCATGCATTGAGTAATCCATGACTGATGTGTCACAGTGGGTTATGGCATCCAATAGCCCATTTCCAGTGCCCCCTAAGGCGGGTAGTCCCCCTTTTTTAAACATAGTGGCAGGGATGATGTATGTGAAAATCTGACATTATTTCACCATACATGGGTTGTCATACTTAGTTATCACAATCCAGTTGCAAATGGTATGCTGGCAGTGTCTTGGCTTATCATACATGACACAATGCTGGGGCATAGATGTTGCCATGGCCCCTGAAATGTGTGACTTAGTGATGGATATGCATGACTCGCCTAACTTCTGATTTGCATTGGTTAAATGTTAGGATATGAGAAGCCCATGTCTATACTGGCACAGTGACACTTCATTCTGGCTGCATGCAACCTGTCCACAAGCATTGCTTGCAGCTCGCCAACACATCTGCTATTATCATTCAAGTGCAGTGACAAGTAATTAGTTAGCCAATGAGGTACTCACCAAAAGGGCCACCAATCACCACACCTAGATTGTCCAGAAGAGCCTGCTCCCTGGCCACAAGATCAGCCCAGCGATGCTTTAGCTGATGGTCATTGCGACTGCTGTGGTACACCCTATTCAGGTGGTGGGGCACCTTTCCACAACCTTTCCCCACTGCAACCGCCTTGCCTCCATACAGTAGCCCTGGATCACACAGCCACCCATCTCTAGCATCAATTGGAGGCAGTGGGCTTCCAGCCAAATAAAGCCTCCCAGCTCCTCCTCCCCCATTCTAGTCTGCCTCCCCCTGCCAAACACTGCACTGGGGTACAGGTAGAAAAAATGTAAAACAATAGTATAGAGAAACAGAAACAATGAAAGGAAACTTAACACCCAAAAATTCACTAACCCAACTAACCCACCTATAGAATTAACCCAGACAGACACCCCACAGCACAAGTACAAGGTAAAATACACTAGACACACAAATTCACAGACACTGGGACAAATGACAATCAAATACAACAGTAACACAACTGGAGGGACAGCACGAGATACACTACATATCCAGAAGACACCACCAACTCCAAAACACAACCACACAGTCAAAAGAGGCACATACTGTAAAGAGAAAGTGAAAGTACACCCATTGTACCATGGCGGTAAGCAGGATATCCTATTACATTACTTCCTGTGCCTTTGCTACACATTTTCTGTTATGTGTGTATTTTTTTGATGCATCTGATATTTGCGTATTTCTAACACATTACTTACGTGCGTTTGTTTACATTGACGCATTACCCTTATGCGTTGGTTTAACAGCAAATTAGCATTGCGATGGGTGCGAAGGTGGAAAACACACTAGGGGCCCATGGGTCATGTACTTTGCATTTGTGGACATTTTCAAAGCATTTGCGTCTTTTTTTGTACTCTAATCCTGATTGCGTGATATTGACATTTGTTAATGTGTGCACAATGTATCAACATAAAAATTTTGATTGGTCTGTTACACCAATGTGTGTGTTACAGAATCAAGATCATGCAAATGTATACCCATCATGCATATGTCTGTATGTGTGACAACAGTGTATCCACATATGTATGGCAGTCAGCGCTATGCAAGCGTCATGGTATGTGATTGTGATTCGTGTTTACTTATGTGCTGTGTGTAGTTGTCTTACAGAGCATCACATTTCATGCAACATTCACAGCTCAGGGATTGTTGATGATGGCCGATGAGTGCTATTTGGCAAATGTTACCCGACAAATGTCTCCATATGTTGATCTTGGGTATATGGATGACTTGTGTGTGGACTACACATATGTCTGACATGTGTACATCTTTGCTACATACTGTGATTGACACACTCTGCCTACATTCCAACCATAGCATGTATTTAACACAATGAACAGTTGAAAATCATGACATTTTGCTTTGTAATGACAATGACTTTGTGGTGGACCTGCAGCCCTAGCTGTATATGTTCACATCCATTCTGATGTGCATTTCATAGACATGTCCGTGCAAAGTGTGAGGTCATGTGTACCCTGTGACAAGGATTGCAGTGGCAGGAGTGATTTCCATGGATGTACTGCACATGGTCCATTTCTCCCATTGCTTGTCATACCTGGGCTAATCATGTTGAGCATTGTCACCAATGATGTCCCCACCTTGTCACACATGCTCAATGTAGCCATTGCAACTCTCACACTGAGTTGTGTTAGTGATCTGTTCAAACATTACAGTCTCACCATATTTTTACATCCACTGCCTCATGTGTGGGGTCCTTATTTAGGTAATGTTTAGACATGTAGTTGTTGTGTGTGATGAGCTATTGTTATACAAGTTGGCAACATGGATGTAATTAATATGTTGTGGTCCATGAACTGTGTCCTTCCTATTGTCACATTCAAGTGATGAGACTAATTGTGTGTGATGGTAGCAGTTCACTCTTATGCTTCACATGTGATGTTGCTACAGTACTCTTCAGATTTGTATTTGTGACATGCTCTCTGAGGTTAGACTCATAATCCTAAGGTATATGTTTAAGAGATTGAAGACACCAAAGCCAGAGTGTGTGAATAAGTGGGATGTTTATTGACAAAATTTACAAGGTGAGTTACATGATGATTATGTGAAGAAGTTCTGTACAATGTGCAGACTGCAGTGTATCCCAGCAGCTGTGTTGTGGTCTTCCCCCTCATTTTCTTCTCCACCATCCTCCTCCTCCTCCTCAGGCAGGTCATCAACCTCCTCATATAATGGTACGTTCATCCGTACACATATGTTGTGCAGGATAAGACAAGTCAATATGATCTTGCAGACCATTTGTGGGACTTATAGGAGGCTGCCCCCTGTGATGTCCACACACCTGAATCTGGACTTTAGGATGCCAAATGTCCTCTCCACAATGAGGTACTGGGTTTTTCAGAACCGGTACTGATCCGGTAACCCAGTGGTGCCAGGGTACACCCAAAGACCTCGGGTACTTTCCTGATTCAGACCACAGAAACTCAGAGTCTTCTAGGTGAAGTCAAAGATCGAATTTATTGGCTGCAACCAAGTAACAAGCGTCCTAGAAGTACAACAGCACGGTTTGTATGTTCTCAGGAGACTGTGTTTCAATGCAAAGTCAGGTTTCCTTATATACAGTTTTTTAAGCTTCAGGCAAACATTCTTGACATTTTGGTTGGTCATTCACATGTTTTCACTACAAAGGAAAAAACAGTGTCATGATGAAACCTCATATTTCATGTCATCCAACCCATAATAAATTACCCGGCAAGGCCTAGTATTTTACATCAGATAAGTGTGGACCCCCAATAAAAACGGGCACCTCCCCCTCGTAAAGTAAGAAGAAGAAAAGAGCAGGTGCAGGTGTGAGCAAGATTAGGCAGGGTGTGTGAGCGATAATAAGGGTTTTATGGCATGGTGTGCCTTGATGCTATCTGATTCGGCCACTGGGAGAGGGACTGACCAAACAGGTTTGGCCTGAGGCAATGGTTCCAGCTTGCCCAGGTCAGAGAAAAGTCAATCAAGGTGTACGTGTCCTTGGAATCAAATCTGACTGTATTATAAGCCTATGTGAGGGCAACTTTTAAAAATGGCTGCCGTGTATAAAATGGGAGCCACGAGTGCAGGACGAAAATGGCGATTTCGAGGTGAAAACGCTGGTGGAATTGAGCGAAAATGCTCATGCTTAGTGTACTAGTCATTATCGGTCTTTTGATACTAAAATCGTACTGCTGTGGCAAAGTAAATTACATGGGTCCAGAATTTTTAGAACCACAAACCCACCTTTTGCCCTTACATAGGCAATAAACCTATTCTCATGCTAATCTGAGTCCAGGTCTATGTTTCTAAAGTCGTTGAGATGTTGCTGTAACATCATCCTAGTATTTAGCTCGTCTCTTGGTGCAGGTTTCCTTATGCATGATGTAACACAGAGGCCACATATCGCAGGAGCACACTGCACGCATAGACAGAACAGGAAAAGAATGGCCAAGATCATCCCAATGACCATCAGTATCTTCCATCCCCATGCTGATATCAGTTCCCAGAACCATCCCATTAATGACCAATCTCCTCTATCTAAATGAATAGATTCGGAAATTCTATGCAGTTTGGAGATGGCCTGGTATACTGTTGGAGCGTTATCTGGGACAAAAACACAGCAACTCGATTGGATCAATGTACATACTCCACCCGGGTCTGCAAGTATGACATCTAATGCGACCCTGTTCTGAAGGGTCATAAGACGATCCGACTGGAGCTCAGCAGTCAAGTTACCAAGGGCACCAGCGGTTTCAGCCACAGTGGATTCAACCACTCTTATCAATTGCCTTATGCTCCTGCTGTTACCTATTTGTCCCCAGAACGGCAGAAAACCCTTTACAAAGTCCCCAAATTCTTGTCCTGCAGTGTCTTCTTCACTGAAGACACCTCTAACTATCCTTGTCTTGTGGTAATCTGCCGCTGCTGTTTAGGTAGGGGGCAACAGGAACGAAACAAAGCATGTGCCCGAAATGTCAGGGGGCAACCATGTAAAGGCTCTATCATGGCAGATGAAATAGGTACCCTTAGCTGCCAAGAGCGGAGGGGAGGTCTGAGATGCGAAGACATATGTCTCAGTGCAGACGCTTTCCCCTAGCTGAGCTCTGGGATTCTTGCCAGTACCTTGCAGACACAGGTGACCCTGATGGGGTACAACCCAAATCAGGGAAGATATCTTAGCTTGCTGTTTCTCACTCATTGTGGCTTCATATCCGGTCATGTTCCATCCTATATATGCTATTGTCTCATCTCTGGGGATAGTCTCATAGAAGATATTGTCCTTCATCATGTCTATGATACCTTTAACTAAAGCATTTTTCTTAGGGTTGTCTTCCGCAAAACGTAGGGGGTAGTGTGCATAGATGAATATCGTTCTGAATGCCCACACGGAACCATTGTGGCTGAAAGGCAGGATCAGATAAGGGATACCTTTATCTGCTGTGTGAGGCATAAGTCCACACACCCAACAGATAGTTGTATTTATCACTAGTTGGTGATGGTGCAAAAGCTGGATGAAGGAGTTATTAATGAACTCTAGTCTCCTAGCAGATTCATGTTTAGGGAGGAGTTGAAAAGAATGTGGGGAAACAGTGGAAGGAGGAGGTGTAGACGAGGTAGTGGGTGCCAATATCACGTTAAAACAGAATAAAACATATCCTATAAAAAACCATAAGTATACTAAATAACATAAAAATGCACAGCAGCAAAAACCGTTTCCTGGTTATCGTTTCACATATTCTCTTCTTGAAACTCAGTCTTTCAACATGTTCTCCATTTTGGAAAGATTCCATCCTCTAACCGTTGCCGTTCGTGGCGGTTGGTTTACTTCACTTAGGAGTGTTCTGAATGTTCCAGGCCGCCCTAGAACAAACCAGACCTGTAGACCTTGTGTCCACAGGCTACCCCCCTAAGTCTTTTCAGCCACAATCCTACAGCTGAACCCGGATGGAGGTTCGAAAAACACAAAAAAAACAAAAAGTCATTCAAAAATAATTTGCCATATTGGAGAACTTTGCTAAAGGGAAGAAAAGTAAACTGTTTTATTTGTCCTTTATTCTTGGTCGTAGATTATAACGGTTAGTCCCAGGTATCGTGTGGTCCTGAAAAAGGAGTTCAGGTTCTGTAGTGTCCAATCGAACTGACGGTGATACTGCTGATTGTAAAATGTCATCACTTTCTTTCTCAGTGAGTGTTCCTTTTATTCGTGCATCGCTGAAAGGCAGAAAACGTGGCCCGGTTTCAGTCTCTGAGTCGGCGACACCTTCCTGGACCCACCGGTCATATGGCAGAGGTAGGGGTACCCTTTTGCAATGGGTCCCATGGATCCAGTGTTTCTTCCCTTCTACTCGAACAGCTGATCTTGTGGAGAGAAGAACGAGGTGCGGTCCGGTCCACCTGGGCTGCTCGTTTTTGGTTCGCTGAAAGTTCTTTATTAAAACCCAGGATCCAGGCTCAATGGGATGACCTGGAGATTCAGAGACCGGAGGCAGGGTGTCGTGGACCTGTTGATGTAAAACACGCAATTTAGCCGTCAATTCATACAGATAGTCAAGCAAAACAGGATGCTCTATCTCGCTAAACTTCTTGAGCCTGGGCACTCCCCATATATTGGCCGGGCGGCCAAAGACTATTTCATAAGGACTAAGTTTCACTTGTGAATGCACAGTCATTCTGGTTGATAGGAGTGCTAGGGGTAGAGCGTCAGGCCATTTAAGACCAGAGCTCGCTTGTATCTTGGCCAATTTTAGCTTTAGAGTGCCATTATAGCACTCCACTAATCCAGCTGATTGGGGGTGATTTGCAGCGTGAAACTTTTGGTTTATGCCTAGCCCTTCGCATACTTTCTTCATCACTTGACCCACAAATTCACTTCCATTGTCACTCCAGATCATTCTCGGCATTCCGAATCTAGGGAAGAACTCTTTCACAAGGGCTTTGGCTGTGGATAGCGCAGTATTGTCTTTTAGGGGATAGGCTTCCACCCATCTTGAAAAGGCACAAACAACAACGAGTACGTATTTTAAGTTGTTGCTCCTCTCCATGTGGATGAAATCTAGCTGCAAAACCTCAAACGGATATGTAGGAGGTTCAAAATGACCAGCTGGAGTTGGGGTTCCTCTACCAGGGTTGTGTTTCAGGCATACCATGCAATTTTTACCCACATTTTCTGCACACTTGGGAATTCCTGCATTTTGCCATACTGGGGCCAATAACTTACAAATCCCTTTCACACTGATGTGAGCCATTTCATGAGCCATTGTAACTACTGCAAGCACACACGCATCGGGTAGCAACCATCTTTGATGTTCTGACAACTCGACCCAACAACCATTCGCATCCAATTTACCCGTACTTTCTCTCCACACACTCAATTCTCTCTCTGTGGCTTCAGCTTGAATCGATTTCACGCTTTCTATCGTGTCTTCACACATTCCAACATCACCAATCCATCTTGCAGGGCCCGCGACATACATTCGGCTCATCACATTCCTTGCCGTTTCTTTTGCGACCTCGTCAGCAAATGCATTCCCACGACCAACATCATCAGTCACCTTTTTATGTGCGCTACACTTCACAATCGCAACTTGCAACGGTAAAGTAAGTGAATCAAGGAGCTCATTTACCAACTGACCATGCTGTATTTTAGTTCCATGCGAGGTCAGGAACCCACGTTCCTTCCACAAACGCCCAAAACTATGGGCCACACCAAACGCATATTGGCTATCGGTATAGATAGTCACTTTCATTCCTTTTGATACTGTACATGCTCTTGTTAGGGCTATTAACTCAGCTGCTTGGGCTGAATTGTGTGGGATACGTGCAGCTTCAACAATCGTACACAAAGTTGTCACAGCATATGCCGCAGTCGTGTCACCATTCGTGAGCTTAAAGCATGAACCATCCACCCACAAAGTACCATCACTCTTTGCAAGGGGAGTGTCCAGAAGGTCTATTCTCCCTTTCGTTTCTTCTTCTGTTCTATGGAGACAATCATGTTGTTCAGAAGTCTCTAACTTCGTCACAATTGGCAATAACGTAGCTGGGTTAAGTGTAGTGCATCTTTTTATATGTACATGGCTTGCTAACAATGTCAACTCGTAACCTGACAATCGAGCACTAGTTAAATGCTGTGTCTTGGTTCTGTTTAACAACGTGTCCACTGCATGTGGAACCATTACGATTAATGTGTTATTCATCACTAAACCAGCAGACTGTCGGATAGAAACAGCAGTTGCCGCTGCCGCTCTTAAGCAGATTGGTAGTGCCTTAGCTACTGGGTCTAAGGTTGAAGAGAAATAGGCGCATGGACGCTCCCTGTCTCCAAACTGTTGTGTCAAAACTGCTAACGCACAACCTTCTTTCTCATGGACATACAATGTAAAAGGCTTGCTGTAGTTGGGGGTACCCAACACAGGAGCTGAACATAATGCATCACGTAATTCGACAAAACTTTTCTGACAATCTTCAGACCATGGGACGGGATTTGGTGTATCTTTACAAGTTAATGCCACCAAGGGTTTGGCTATTAACGAAAAATTAGGTATCCATTGTCTGCAATATGATGTAATACCCAAGAAAGCACGCACTTCTCTCTGTGTTCTTGGCACACTCATTGCTGCAACAGCCCTGATTCTCTCTGGGGTCAGTTGCCTTCCCTCCTTCGAAAAGAGATGACCTAAATAGGTCACTTCTTTTTGACAATACTGTAACTTTGAAAGGGACACTTTGTGGTGTAAATCAGACAAATGACGCAATAATGACAATATTGCTTCTTTGCAGATCTCCTTAGTATCTGCAGCAACTAGCAAATCATCGACATATTGAATGAGAGTGGCGCCATCAGGTAACATAAGAGCGTCAAGTTGTGCTTTCAAAGCCTGACTATAGATAGATGGACTTTCACAATAGCCTTGAGGAGCTCTCTTAAATCTGAAGCTTCGTCCTCCCAAATTGAAGCCAAAAATGTCCCTGCTCTCTTCTGCAATAGGGATGCTGAAGAAAGCATTTTTCAGGTCTATCACTGAAAACCAAGTGGCTGAAGCTGGAATCATTGTCAACAATGCAGTGATATCGGGGACGGCTGGAAACTGTGGCACAACTATTTTGTTCACCTCTCTAAGATCAATTACAAACCTATAAACATGTGGCTGAGTAGGGTCAGTATGCTTCAAGACAGGCAAAACAGGACTATTGCAAAAATTGCCTCTTGTCTCTTCAATTACATCCTTCTCAATCAGATCACAAATAATTGCTAACAACGCTTTTTCCCCTTCACTAGAGATCTTGTATTGGGGAATACGTGGCATTTTAACATTGGCTTTTAATGTTATCACATATGGCTGAATTTCCAAAAGACCTACATCATTAGGTCCAGTAGCCCAAAGAGTATTAGGAAGAGACGAAAATTCTGGTGGAAATCTGTCCTTTGACAAATACATTGGTGAAATCACTTTCTTACCCAATGTGAGTTGCACTCCAGAAGGAGAGCAATACAATGTCGCATACAATCTCCTTAACAGATCTAATCCTAACAAGTTCTCGCCACAACCTGTCGTCAAAATAAGGGGTGTTTCAAATTTACAAGGTCCAACAGAAAGAGATATAGGGTTAGAAATCGGATTTCTAACTGGGGCGCCGGAAAACCCTACTGATACATTTGTTTCGCCAGACAAAGGTGCGCCAGGGAGTTTTGAGTGCATAATAGAACTCTTGGTAGCACCAGTATCCAACAGAAAAGGTTCTGACACACCTGATGCAATCACCTTAACATAAGGCCCACTCTGATCTACTGGAACTGAAACAACTCCCTCTCTTTGTCTATGGCTGTCCTAGCAATCATTACTGTCCAAATGCTCATCCTCTGTATAGTAATCATCAGTATAGAACTGAGCCGTCCTACCAGATGCATTAACCTGTTGATCAAATCTGTTCATTGAGTTTTGAGGGGGGAATGGGCGCGCGCACTGGGGAACATATCCTCGTCCTCTTCCTCTAGGTGCTTGTGGAACACCTCGACCTCTTAAACCAGAAGTACCATTTGCGCGCTGTAGCAAAGCAGGGCAACTATACTTGAAATGACCCTCTTCCTTGCAATATGAACACTGATTGGGACCTACTGGGATACGTGGTTGAGCATACTCGGCTCTTTGCGAGTTTCTCTGAAACGGTTGGGGCTGATAGTTATTCTGATAGTTGTTCTGATAGTTACTCTGTGCACCACTATTTTGACCACCACGTGGCGGGTACGCTTGTTGTAACAGAACCTTCGTTTTCAATTCTTTAGTTTTCTTCTCTACTCTATCTCTCTCATCTTTATCCCTATTTTCGTAGTACTGTGCAGTAGCCAATATCTGCGCTGAAGAGGAAACTGCCCAAGAACTTTCTGAGTCTTTTAACTTTTTACACAACTCAGGAAGCAGATTATGCACAAATTTATCGACGAACAAACATTGACCACCTTCCGTGCTCATATCTTGACCACTGTGGTCCACAAACGTTTCTTCAAACCTGGTGAAGAAATCTGATACCGTTTCTTCTTTCTTTTGCTTACATGCAGACAATTTATCCCAGTTTACACGCATCGCAGGCATTATAGTTTTCATGTAATCAATAATCCTACCAGGAAGCTCTGTCACTAAAGGCTCAGGTTTAGCACCACCAATTTGTCGGGCATCTGCAGCAGCAATATAAGCCCATGTGTCACCTAACTCTTGAGCATGGTCTGTATGGCGAATCTTTCCCCATAAAGGCTGTGGAACAACATTCCCAAACAACATGTCTATGTCAGCTAAATTCATAATGCAAGACCCCGCAGTCTGTGACAATTCCTTGTAATACCCTGTAGGATTCTTACGGGGATCAGGCAATGTCTGCTTAAGGGCTAAAACTTCAGCTCGCTTCCATGGAACGTGTACCCATACACGCTGGAAATGAGGCAGGACAGGTGGATTAGCATTTGGGTCCCCTTCCCTCCATTGTGGGGGAACTTCTCTCATGGGGTACTGTTTCCCTTTCTTTTTAGCAGAAGAATCATATTTAAACAATAACCTGGAAACACCTTCAGTCCTAAACGACAATAACATCGCAACTGCTTTCTCGACATCTGAACCCACAATCAAACCTGTCGCAAAATCGAACCGTACACGACACAATTTAGGCGGATTGGGCTCCAAACCATTTTCCTCTAAATCCTCAGAAAGAAAAGTACACATTTTCTCAAAAACGTATCTCTGTTTCGGTTCTTCCCACTGATGGAAGACATCCATAACAGACTCTAGTTCATATCTCGCTGGTTCAGTAACCCATTTATGCGCCAAATAATTCAGTGTCTCTTTCTCCCTACCATCAGGCAATTGGCTACGCAATTGTTTACGCTCTGAAACTGGGGTCGTAGCTAATGACCCAAAGAGAGGGGATAAAAGACTAGTCACAGTGTTTGTCATTCTCTGACGGATAGAGGGAGAGGTTGACAAATGAACAGGAGGAAAAACAGAATGAGACAAGGCAGAGACAGAAGCAGTGTCAGAAACAATACCAGGAGTGGTAGTCGCCATAGTAGTCAAAGTTGTAGGAAGTAAAGGCAGAGCAGATGTCAAAGCCGGTGGCCCTTGAGGAGGCTGCACCGGAGGAATAGGAACCAACTGAAGAATAGCTGGTGGGTGCTGTGGAGGAGCAGGAGGCAATGCAACCACTGGTTGTGCAACTAGAGGTTGCGGAGGTGCCGTGGCATTCTGCGCATAGGGTGGTGGCGAACTTAGCAAATGCGACATTAGGGGATCTTTTTCAGAGTCTTTTGCTGCATCTTGCTGAAGAGGCGGCAAAACTGGATAGCATTTATCTACTGACATTTTATGTCGCCTATGCAACTGCTCATTCAACTGTTCTACTTCGTTATCTTTAAACTGTATAGCAGCTTGCATAATCGAAATACCTTTTTCTCTCTTATTTTTCTTAGCTAATTTAATTTCCTTTTGCTTGGCTTCCTTACGCCATAAGCGGAAAGAATCAAACATTGCCGGCCAGGCTTTCTTCTTAAAAAGTCTAACTTCGAGGTTATCTAAGATTTCTGTGTTAAAGCTACCATTTTGGGGCCATTTTAAAACACCATCTTTTCTGGTGTAACGGATCCATACTTCATTATATGTGATGGGGCCTACTCCGTGCTTCACATATAGTTCATAGGTTGGAGTTCCAATCGGAGGAACCGGACATGAGTCCTCCAACCGGGAGTCCCTTTTACAACCAAGACAAAACAAATTTCCAAGTCTGCTAAGACCAGGCATCTTCGCTCACTAGTCTAGCTTCAAACTTCAAAGGATTATCGTTTACGATAGTCTCGTGAATACACGAGTCCTTCGGCTTTGGTACTTGCAAGTTCCAAATCAAAGTGATCCCGAAGGGATACCAAACCAAATGTCCAACTAAGGACCAAACCAAGTGTCCAACTAAGGACTGGGAGACGCTCCACTTATACTTAACTGAAAATATCGATGACGTCACCAGAAGACTCGTCTTATCGTTTCGCTCTACCAAACATCAAGGGTCCAAATCAGGGCGATAGCCAGGGCAGCAGTCCTTTGTAGCTGTCGGGAAGCGGGGAACCTCGCAGCAAAGTATTTCGGGCCACGTCGACATGCAGGGGTCGATGAAGTGGCGGCCTTCCTCCAGAATTTTCACACGATGCTCCTCACGGACCTCAGGCTTGGACCGGTACCGCTGGCATCGCCCCACGTTGGGTGCCAACTGAGGTACTGGGTTTTTCAGAACCGGTACTGATCCGGTAACCCAGTGGTGCCAGGGTACACCCAAAGACCTCGGGTACTTTCCTGATTCAGACCACAGAAACTCAGAGTCTTCTAGGTGAAGTCAAAGATCGAATTTATTGGCTGCAACCAAGTAACAAGCGTCCTAGAAGTACAACAGCACGGTTTGTATGTTCTCAGGAGACTGTGTTTCAATGCAAAGTCAGGTTTCCTTATATACAGTTTTTTAAGCTTCAGGCAAACATTCTTGACATTTTGGTTGGTCATTCACATGTTTTCACTACAAAGGAAAAAACAGTGTCATGATGAAACCTCATATTTCATGTCATCCAACCCATAATAAATTACCCGGCAAGGCCTAGTATTTTACATCAGATAAGTGTGGACCCCCAATAAAAACGGGCACCTCCCCCTCGTAAAGTAAGAAGAAGAAAAGAGCAGGTGCAGGTGTGAGCAAGATTAGGCAGGGTGTGTGAGCGATAATAAGGGTTTTATGGCATGGTGTGCCTTGATGCTATCTGATTCGGCCACTGGGAGAGGGACTGACCAAACAGGTTTGGCCTGAGGCAATGGTTCCAGCTTGCCCAGGTCAGAGAAAAGTCAATCAAGGTGTACGTGTCCTTGGAATCAAATCTGACTGTATTATAAGCCTATGTGAGGGCAACGTTTAAAAATGGCTTCGTGTATAAAATGGGAGCCACGAGTGCAGGACGAAAATGGCGATTTCGAGGTGAAAACGCTGCTGGAATTGAGCGAAAATGCTCATGCTTAGTGTACTAGTCATTATTGGTCTTTTGATACTAAAATCGTACTGCTGTGGCAAAGTAAATTACATGGGTCCAGAATTTTTAGAACCACAAACCCTCCTTTTGCCCTTACATAGGCAATAAACCTATTCTCATGCTAATCTGAGTCCAGGTCTATGTTTCTAAAGTTGTTGAGATGTTGCTGTAACATCATCCTAGTATTTAGCTCGTCTCTTGGTGCAGGTTTCCTTATGCATGATGTAACACAGAGGCCACATATCGCAGGAGCACACTGCACGCATAGACAGAACAGGAAAAGAATGGCCAAGATCATCCCAATGACCATCAGTATCTTCCATCCCCATGCTGATATCAGTTCCCAGAACCATCCCATTAATGACCAATCTCCTCTATCTAAATGAATAGATTCGGAAATTCTATGCAGTTTGGAGATGGCCTGGTATACTGTTGGAGCGTTATCTGGGACAAAAACACAGCAACTCGATTGGATCAATGTACATACTCCACCCCGGTCTGCAAGTATGACATCTAATGCGACCCTGTTCTGAAGGGTCATAAGACGATCCGACTGGAGCTCAGCAGTCAAGTTACCAAGGGCACCAGCGGTTTCAGCCACGGTGGATTCAACCACTCTTATCAATTGCCTTATGCTCCTGCTGTTACCTATTTGTCCCCAGAACGGCAGAAAACCCTTTACAAAGTCCCCAAATTCTTTTCCTGCAGTGTCTTCTTCACTGAAGACGCCTCTAACTATCCTTGTCTTGTGGTAATCTGCCGCTGCTGTGTAGGTAGGGGGCAACAGGAACAAAACGAAGCATGTGCCCGAAATGTCAGGGGGCAACCATGTAAAGGCTCTATCATGGCAGATGAAATAGGTACCCTTAGCTGCCAAGAGCGGAGGGGAGGTCTGAGATGCGAAGACATATGTCTCAGTGCAGACGCTTTCCCCTAGCTGAGCTCTGGGATTCTTGCCAGTACCTTGCAGACACAGGTGACCCTGATGGGGTACAACCCAAATCAGGGAAGATATCTTAGCTTGCTGTTTCTCACTCATTTTGGCTTCATATCAGGTCATGTTCCATCCTATATATGCTATTTTCTCATCTCTGGGGATAGTCTCGTAGAAGATATTGTCCTTCATCATGTCTATGATACCTTTAACTAAAGCATTTTTCTTAGGGTTGTCTTCCGCAAAACGTAGGGGGTAATGTGCATAGATGAATATCGTTCTGAATGCCCACACGGAACCATTGTGGCTGAAAGGCAGGATCAGATAAGGGATACCTTTATCTGCTGTGTGAGGCATAAGGCCACACACCCAACAGTTAGTTGTATTTATCACTAGTTGGTGATGGTGCAAAAGCTGGATGAAGGAGTTATTAATGAACTCTAGTCTCCTAGCAGATTCATGTTTAGGGAGGAGTTGAAAAGAATGTGGGGAAACAGTGGAAGGAGGAGGTGTAGTCGAGGTAGTGGGTGCCAATATCACGTTAAAACAGAATAAAACATATCCTATAAAAAACCATAAGTATACTAAATAACATAAAAATGCACAGCAGCAAAAACCGTTTCCTGGTTATCGTTTCACATATTCTCTTCTTGAAACTCAGTCTTTCAACATGTTCTCCATTTTGGAAAGATTCCATCCTCTAACCGTTGCCGTTCGTGGCGGTTGGTTTACTTCACTTAGGAGTGTTCTGAATGTTCCAGGCCGCCCTAGAACAAACCAGACCTGTAGACTTTGTGTCCACAGGCTACCCCCCTAAGTCTTTTCAGCCACAATCCTACAGCTGAACCCGGATGGAGGTTCGAAAAACACAAAAAAAACAAAAAGTCATTCAAAAATAATTTGCCATATTGGAGAACTTTGCTAAAGGGAAGAAAAGTAAACTGTTTTATTTGTCCTTTATTCTTGGTCGTAGATTATAATGGTTAGTCCCAGGTATCGTGTGGTCCTGAAAAAGGAGTTCAGGTTCTGTAGTGTCCAATCGAACTGACGGTGATACTGCTGATTGTAAAATGTCATCACTTTCTTTCTCAGTGAGTGTTCCTTTTATTCGTGCATCGCTGAAAGGCAGAAAACGTGGCCCGGTTTCAGTCTCTGAGTCGGCGACACCTTCCTGGACCCACCGGTCATATGGCAGAGGTAGGGGTACCCTTTTGCAATGGGTTCCATGGATCCAGTGTTTCTTCCCTTCTACTCGAACAGCTGATCTTGTGGAGAGAAGAACGAGGTGCGGTCCGGACCACCTGGGCTGCTCGTTTTTGGTTCGCTGTAAGTTCTTTATTAAAACCCAGGATCCAGGCTCAATGGGATGACCTGGAGATTCAGAGACCGGAGGCAGGGTGTCGTGGACCTGTTGATGTAAAACACGCAATTTAGCCGTCAATTCATACAGATAGTCAAGCAAAACAGGATGCTCTATCTCGCTAAACTTCTTGAGCCTGGGCACTTCCCATATATTGGCCGGGCGGCCAAAGACTATTTCATAAGGACTAAGTTTCACTCGTGAATGCACAGTCATTCTGGTTGATAGGAGTGCTAGGGGTAGAGCGTCAGGCCATTTAAGACCAGAGCTCGCTTGTATCTTGGCCAATTTTAGCTTTAGAGTGCCATTATAGCACTCCACTAATCCAGCTGATTGGGGGTGATTTGCAGCGTGAAACTTTTGGTTTATGCCTAGCCCTTCGCATACTTTCTTCATCACTTGACCCACAAATTCACTTCCATTGTCACTCCAGATCATTCTCGGCATTCCGAATCTAGGGAAGAACTCTTTCACAAGGGCTTTGGCTGTGGATAGCGCAGTATTGTCTTTTAGGGGATAGGCTTCCAACCATCTTGAAAAGGCACAAACAACAACGAGTACGTATTTTAAGTTGTTGCTCCTCTCCATGTGGATGAAATCTAGCTGCAAAACCTCAAACGGATATGTAGGAGGTGCAAAATGACCAGCTGGAGTTGGGGTTCCTCTACCAGGGTTGTGTTTCAGGCATACCATGCAATTTTTAACCACATTTTCTGCACACTTGGGAATTCCTGCATTTTGCCATACTGGGGCCAACAACTTACAAATCCCTTTCACACTGATGTGAGCCATTCCATGAGCCATTGTAACTACTGCAAGCACATACGCATCGGGTAGCAACCATCTTTGATGTTCTGACAACTCGACCCAACAACCATTCGCATCCAATTTACCCGTACTGTCTCTCCACACACTCAATTCTCTCTCTGTGGCTTCAGCTTGAATCGATTTCACGCTTTCTATCCTGTCTTCATACATTCCAACATCACCAATCCATCTTGCAGGGCCCGCGACATACATTCGGCTCATCACATTCCTTGCCGTTTCTTTTGCGACCTCGTCAGCAAATGCATTCCCACGACCAACATCATCAGTCACCTTTTTATGTGCGCTACACTTCACAATCGCAACTTGCAACGGTAAAGTAAGTGAATCAAGGAGCTCATTTACCAACTGACCATGCTGTATTTTAGTTCCATGCGAGGTCAGGAACCCACGTTCCTTCCACAAACGCCCAAAACTATGGGCCACACCAAACGCATATTGGCTATCGGTATAGATAGTCACTTTCATTCCTTTTGATACTGTACATGCTCTTGTTAGGGCTATTAACTCAGCTGCTTGGGCTGAATTGTGTGGGATACGTGCAGCTTCAACAATCGTACACAAAGTTGTCACAGCATATGCCGCAGTCGTGTCACCATTCGTGAGCTTAAAGCATGAACCATCCACCCACAAAGTACCATCACTCTTTGCAAGGGGAGTGTCCAGAAGGTCTATTCTCCCTTTCGTTTCTTCTTCTGTTCTATGGAGACAATCATGTTGTTCAGAAGTATCTAACTTCGTCACAATTGGCAATAACGTAGCTAGGTTAAGTGTAGTGCATCTTTTTATATGTACATGGCTTGCTAACAATGTCAACTCGTAACCTGACAATCGAGCACTAGTTAAATGCTGTGTCTTGGTTCTGTTTAACAACGTGTCCACTGCATGTGGAACCATTACGATTAATGTGTTATTCATCACTAAACCAGCAGACTGTCGGATAGAAACAGCAGTTGCCGCTGCCGTTCTTAAGCAGCTTGGTAGTGCCTTAGCTACTGGGTATAAGGTTGAAGAGAAATAGGCGCATGGACGCTCCCTGTCTCCAAACTGTTGTGTCAAAACTGCTAACGCACAACCTTCTTTCTCATGGACATACAATGTAAAAGGCTTGCTGTAGTTGGGGGTACCCAACACAGGAGCTGAACATAATGCATCACGTAATTCGACAAAACGTTTCTGACAATCTTCAGACCATGGGACGGGATTTGGTGTATCTTTACAAGTTAATGCCACCAAGGGTTTGGCTATTAACGAAAAATTAGGTATCCATTGTCTGCAATATGATGTAATACCCAAGAAAGCACGCACTTCTCTCTGTGTTCTTGGCACACTCATTGCTGCAACAGCCCTGATAGTCTCTGGGGTCAGTTGCCTTCCCTCCTTCGAAAAGAGATGACCGAAATAGGTCACTTCTTTTTGACAATACTGTAACTTTGAAAGGGACACTTTGTGGTGTAAATCAGACAAATGACACAATAATGACAATGTTGCTTCTTTGCAGATCTCCTTAGTATCTGCAGCAACTAGCAAATCATCGACATATTGAATGAGAGTGGCGCCATCAGGTAACATAAGAGTGTCAAGTTGTGCTTTCAAAGCCTGACTATAGATAGATGGACTTTCACAATAGCCTTGAGGAGCTCTCTTAAATCTGAAGCTTCGTCCTCCCAAATTGAAGCCAAAAATGTCCCTGCTCTCTTCTGCAATAGGGATGCTGACGAAAGCATTTTTCAGGTCTATCACTGAAAACCAAGTGGCTGAAGCTGGAATCATTGTCAACAATGCAGTGATATCGGGGACGGCTGGAAATTGTGGCACAACTATTTTGTTCACCTCTCTAAGATCAATTACAAACCTATAAACATGTGGCTGAGTAGGGTCAGTATGCTTCAAGACAGGCAAAACAGGACTATTGCAAACGTTGCCTCTTGTCTCTTCAATTACATCCTTCTCAATCAGATCACAAATAATTGCTAACAACGCTTTTTCCCCTTCACTAGAGATCTTGTATTGGGGAATACGTGGCATTTTAACATTGGCTTTTAATGTTATCACATATGGCTGAATTTCCAAAAGACCTACATCATTAGGTCCAGTAGCCCAAAGAGTATTAGGAAGAGATGAAAATTCTGGTGGAAATCTGTCCTTTGACAAATACATTGGTGAAACCACTTTCTTACCCAATGTGAGTTGCACTCCAGAAGGAGAGCAATACAATGTCGCATACAATCTCTTTAACAGATCTAATCCTAACAAGTTCTCGCCACAACCTGTCGTCAAAATAAGGGGTGTTTCAAATTTACAAGGTCCAACAGAAAGAGATATAGGGTTAGAAATCGGATTTCTAACTGGGGCGCCGGAAAACCCTACTGATACATTTGTTTCGCCAGACAAAGGTGCGCCAGGGAGTTTTGAGTGCATAATAGAACTCTTGGTAGCACCAGTATCCAACAGAAAAGGTTCTGACACACCTGATGCAATCACCTTAACATAAGGCCCACTCTGATCTACTGGAACTGAAACAACTCCCTCTCTTTGTCTATGGCTGTCCTAGCAATCATTACTGTCCAAATGCTCATCCTCTGTATAGTAATCATCAGTATAGTACTGAGCCATAATACCAGATGCATTAACCTGTTGATCAAATCTGTTCATTGAGTTTTGAGGGGGGAATGGGCGCGCGCTCTGGGGAACATATCCACGTCCTCTTCCTCTAGGTGCTTGTGGAACACCTCGACCTCTTAAACCAGAAGTACCATTTGCGCGCTGTAGCAAAGCAGGGCAACTATACTTGAAATGACCCTCTTCCTTGCAATATGAACACTGATTGGGACCTACTGGGATACGTGGTTGAGCATACTCAGCTCTTTGCGAGTTTCTCTGAAACGGTTGGGGCTGATAGTTATTCTGATAGTTGTTCTGATAGTTACTCTGTGCACCTCTATTTTGACCACCACGTGGCGGGTACGCTTGTTGTAACAGAACCTTCGTTTTCAATTCTTTAGTTTTCTTCTCTACTCTATCTCTCTCATCTTTATCTCTATTTTCGTAGTACTGTGCAGTAGCCAATATCTGCGCTGAAGAGGAAACTGCCCAAGAACTTTCTGAGTCTTTTAACTTTTTACACAACTCAGGAAGCAGATTATGCACAAATTTATCGACGAACAAACATTGACCACCTTCCGTGCTCATATCTTGACCACTGTGGTCCACAAACGTTTCTTCAAACCTGGTGAAGAAATCTGATACCGTTTCTTCTTTCTTTTGCTTACATGCAGACAATTTATCCCAGTTTACACGCATCGCAGGCATTATAGTTTTCATGTAATCAATAATCCTACCAGGAAGCTCTGTCACTAAAGGCTCAGGTTTAGCACCACCAATTTGTCGGGCATCTGCAGCAGCAATATAAGCCCATGTGTCACCTAACTCTTGAGCATGGTCTGTATGGCGAATCTTTCCCCATAAAGGCTGTGGAACAACATTCCCAAACAACATGTCTATGTCAGCTAAATTCATAATGCAAGACCCCGCAGTCTGTGACAATTCCTTGTAATACCCTGTAGGATTCTTACGGGGATCAGGCAATGTCTGCTTAAGGGCTAAAACTTCAGCTCGCTTCCATGGAACGTGTACCCATACACGCTGGAAATGAGGCAGGACAGGTGGATTAGCATTTGGGTCCCCTTCCCTCCATTGTGGGGGAACTTCTCTCATGGGGTACTGTTTCCCTTTCTTTTTAGCAGAAGAATCATATTTAAACAATAACCTGGAAACACCTTCAGTCCTAAACGACAATAACATCGCAACTGCTTTCTCGACATCTGAACCCACAATCAAACCTGTCGCAAAATCGAACCGTACACGACACAATTTAGGCGGATTGGGCTCCAAACCATTTTCCTCTAAATCCTCAGAAAGAAAAGTACACATTTTCTCAAAAACGTATCTCTGTTTCGGTTCTTCCCACTGATGGAAGACATCCATAACAGATTCTAGTTCATATCTCGCTGGTTCAGTAACCCATTTATGCGCCAAATAATTCAGTGTCTCTTTCTCCCTACCATCAGGCAATTGGCTACGCAATTGTTTACGCTCTGAAACTGGGGTCGTAGCTAATGACCCAAAGAGAGGGGATAAAAGACTAGTCACAGTGTTTGTCATTCTCTGACGGATAGAGGGAGAGGTTGACAAATGAACAGGAGGAAAAACAGAATGAGAAAAGGCAGAGACAGAAGCAGTGTCAGAAACAATACCAGGAGTGGTAGTCGCCATAGTAGTCAAAGTTGTAGGAAGTAAAGGCAGAGCAGATGTCAAAGCCGGTGGTCCTTGAGGAGGCTGCACCGGAGGAATAGGAACCAACTGAAGAATAGCTGGTGGGTGCTGTGGAGGAGCAGGAGGCAATGCAACCACTGGTTGTGCAACTAGAGGTTGCGGAGGTGCCGTGGCATTCTGCGCATAGGGTGGTGGCGAACTTAGCAAATGCGACATTAGGGGATCTTTTTCAGAGTCTTTTGCTGCATCTTGCTGAAGAGGCGGCAAAACTGGATAGCATTTATCTACTGTCATTTTATGTCGCCTATGCAATTGCTCATTCAACTGTTCTACTTCGTTATCTTTAAACTGTATAGCAGCTTGCATAATCGAAATACCTTTTTCTCTCTTATTTTTCTTAGCTAATTTAATTTCCTTTTGCTTGGCTTCCTTACGCCATAAGCGGAAAGAATCAAACATTGCCGGCCAGGCTTTCTTCTTAAAAAGTCTAACTTCGAGGTTATCTAAGATTTCTGTGTTAAAGCTACCATTTTGGGGCCATTTTAAAACACCATCTTTTCTGGTGTAACGGATCCATACTTCATTATATGTGATGGGGCCTACTCCGTGCTTCACATATAGTTCATAGGTTGGAGTTCCAATCGGAGGAACCGGACATGAGTCCTCCAACCGGGAGTCCCTTTTACAACCAAGACAAAACAAATTTCCAAGTCTGCTAAGACCAGGCATCTTCGCTCACTAGTCTAGCTTCAAACTTCAAAGGATTATCGTTTACGATAGTCTCGTGAATACACGAGTCCTTCGGCTTTGGTACTTGCAAGTTCCAAATCAAAGTGATCCCGAAGGGATACCAAACCAAATGTCCAACTAAGGACCAAACCAAGTGTCCAACTAAGGACTGGGAGATGCTCCACTTATACTTAACTGAAAATATCGATGACGTCACCAGAAGACTCGTCTTATCGTTTCGCTCTACCAAACATCAAGGGTCCAAATCAGGGCGATAGCCAGGGCAGCAGTCCTTTGTAGCTGTCGGGAAGCGGGGAACCTCGCAGCAAAGTATTTCGGGCCACGTCGACATGCAGGGGTCGATGAAGTGGCGGCCTTCCTCCAGAATTTTCACACAAAGCTCCTCACGGACCTCAGGCTTTGACCGGTACCGCTGGCATCGCCCCACGTTGGGCGCCAACTGAGGTACTGGGTTTTTCAGAACCGGTACTGATCCGGTAACCCAGTGGTGCCAGGGTACACCCAAAGACCTCGGGTACTTTCCTGATTCAGACCACAGAAACTCAGAGTCTTCTAGGTGAAGTCAAAGATCGAATTTATTGGCTGCAACCAAGTAACAAGCGTCCTAGAAGTACAACAGCACGGTTTGTATGTTCTCAGGAGACTGTGTTTCAATGCAAAGTCAGGTTTCCTTATATACTGTTTTTTAAGCTTCAGGCAAACATTCTTGACATTTTGGTTGGTCATTCACATGTTTTCACTACAAAGGAAAAAACAGTGTCATGATGAAACCTCATATTTCATGTCATCCAACCCATAATAAATTACCCGGCAAGGCCTAGTATTTTACATTAGATAAGTGTGGACCCCCAATAAAAACGGGCACCTCCCCCTCGTAAAGTAAGAAGAAGAAAAGAGCAGGTGCAGGTGTGAGCAAGATTAGGCAGGGTGTGTGAGCGATAATAAGGGTTTTATGGCATGGTGTGCCTTGATGCTATCTGATTCGGCACTGGGAGAGGGACTGACCAAACAGGTTTGGCCTGAGGCAATGGTTCCAGCTTGCCAGGTCAGAGAAAAGTCAATCAAGGTGTACGTGTCCTTGGAATCAAATCTGACTGTATTATAAGCCTATGTGAGGGCAACTTTTAAAAATGGCTGCCTTGTATAAAATGGGAGCCACGAGTGCAGGACGAAAATGGCGATTTCGAGGTGAAAACGCTGCTGGAATTGAGCGAAAATGCTCATGCTTAGTGTACTAGTCATTATCGGTCTTTTGATACTAAAATCGTACTGCTGTGGCAAAGTAAATTACATGGGTCCAGAATTTTTAGAACCACAACAATCACATCCAAAAAGGGAGCACCCTGTCTTACATTTCAGCTTGAATAGCCCCAAAGCATCATGATAAATGCAGTCATTGGAATGAATTCGAATAATATTTCAAAACGTCTTTCACCAGAAATGGGTGCAGCAAGTGCTGTAATGTTGTAGAATGTTTTTCACCATAAGTTGGTGCGGCGAATGCCGTATCTCCGGACACGTGTTTCTGGCTTTTGGCCGTCATCAGCGGAGAGCAAAGTGTGGCAGACAGGGTTGCTTGAAATGCCACCTAAACATATTCTCAGGTTTTTGTACCACTCAGTAGGCGCACAGGTGCTTCACCAGAGCTCGTCAGCTCAAAGGCTCACGGGAGCCGTTAAATACACATCCAAAAAGGGAGCACCCTGTCTTACATTTCAGCTCGAATAGCCCCAAAGCATCATGATAAATGCAGTCATTAGAATGACTTCGAATAATATTTCAAAACGTCTTTCACCATAAATGGGTGCAGCAAGTGCTGTAATGTTGTAGAATGTTTTTCACCATAAGTTGGTGCGGCGAATGCTGTATCTCCGGACACGTGTTTCTGGCTTTCGGCCATCATCAGCGGAGAGCAAAGTGTGGCAGACAGGGTTGCTTGAAATGCCACCTAAACATATTCTCAGGTTTTTGTACCACTCAGTAGGCGCACAGGTGCTTCACCAGAGCTCGTCAGCTCAGAGGCTCACGGGAGCCGTTAAATACACATCCAAAAAGGGAGCACCCTGTCTTACATTTCAGCTCGAATAGCCCCAAAGCATCATGATAATTGCAGTCATTAGAATGAATTCGAAAAATATTTCAAAACGTCTTTCACCATAAATGGGTGCAGCAAGTGGTCCGTGTCCTTCAATGTCGCTCATTATATGCATGCTCTGCTGCTGTGCTTGGGTTGTGAAATGGGGTCATTATCCATGGCTGTATGCCATAACCCAGACACGCTGCAAAAGATTACAAGAGTAATTTGTTGTAAGGGCTTGCAACAGGTAAGTCATGTAGCATAGCAGTTGATATTAGGATCTGGTTGTGGCTCATATGTATTTGTGTTTTGGTGTGAGTTCCTATCCTTGTGTGATCTTTCCTCAGCACTAGGTTGTTGGATATGACAATCTTGTGTATGGGTCAAAGACCTAGAACACTTGATTTGGATTCCACACTGATAGTCATTATGTGTATACCATGTGTTGTGCAGTGCACCTTTGTATCAGTGTTCTCTCACTAGAAGGGACATGACACATCCTAACAACTCAATGGGGTCAGATGTAGTGTCAACATGGTAGCACTACAGTGCCTGGACATCCCATCCCTTTTGACGTGTCATTGCAGATAATGTGTGACACTTAGGGCCTATCAAATTGGTAAGTATGAACGCACAACATGTCTCCTAAATTGGCTGCTGTGTCCTGCAACATTTCAACTATGCAAGAATGCCCCATGTGCGACATGTTACTTGGCAACCCTTAGTTGTCCCCTGCACCAGTTGCTCATGTGTAGCCGTGCACCAACGCTACCTACCCTTCAACAGGGTACTTAACTCTCTGCCTTGTGGAGGTGGATGTATCTGTGCTGGATGGTACACCGCCCTGGACATATGCTTTTTTGATGGCCAATTAGCTCTTTCTGTGTGTGCAGCCATGTGCAGCATGCATTTGTGCCACATTCATCTGAGTTCATAGCACAGTCTACTTCCTATTTACAACCTGCATACTCCACCCCTGGGGTGGTATTTGTTGTTGGCGCTTTCTCAGGTTTTAGGGCACAGCTACATGTGAGTGTGCACCTTCATGCTATGTACATTGTGATGACAGACCGGCAGCGAGAAACATTGCATAACCCTTCCACGCTACATAAAGCATGGAAGGGTGGCCAATTTATTTTGTTTCAAGTAATGAAGAGATGGTCATCTGCCAAGATGTAGATACAGTGCAGGCCATGACTATGGAACTGTGGGCTATTACATTGTTCCCTTGGTGTTCCTGAGTGGTAGCTAATGTTTGTGTCAGCCAAGGGTGTGTATCCCATTGTCACAGGATGATCAACATAACTAGCAATGTCTCTCTTATCTTCCTAAACATTAATGAGCATTTCTACTGTCGACACATGCACAGTGCAGGCTATGGGATATAGCTCAGCATGTGCATGTGAGGTCAGTGATGTCCTGTTGTCTCCTACTGGCTCCCACTATGACATCCATGATCTGCACTGTCTGGCTGTGTCTCTGCCCCCTATTAGGAAATGTCTTGTACCTGGTAAAGGCATGATGGTGTTGTGAGTCAGTGAGTGTTGCATGTGAGGTTGCACAACAGTAAGTGTGGTTCCACTTCTCACATATCTGGCATATGGTATGTGAAGGGCGTTGATCTTGTATTCCTATGTGTGTGAGCCAATGTGTCAGCCAGATGTCTGTGCACACTACAGGTAAGTTAGGTATGCGTTGATGAGATGCAGTTGATATAGGCGTAAGTTGTGTGTGTTTGATATTTGTTCTGGCAATGATTTGCATGGCATGACTTGAGGCGTCTGTGCCTATTTGGAAGTTACAAGACATGGGCACAGTGTATACCTTTGACATGTCTGTGCTGTGTCTCTGCCCCCTGTTAGGCCATTTCTTGTACCTGGTATAGACATGATGGTGTTGAGAGTCAGTGAGTGTTGCATGTGAGGTTGCACTACAGTGACTGTGGTTCCACTTCTCACACATCTGGCACATGGTATGTGATGGGGATTGTTCTTGTATTCCTATGTGTGTGAGCCAATGCATTAAGCAGATGTCTCTGCACAATATCGGTAAGTTGTGTGGTGTTTGATATTTGTTCTGGCAGAGATTTGCACAGCATGATTTGAGACATCCGTGCCTATTTGGAAGTTACATGACATGGGAATGGTGTATGCCTTTGATGCGTCTGTGATATTGTTTGTTTGGTGTAATGTGGGTGATGTGTACATAGTGGGCAACCTGAGGGAACTGTGTAGTTCTGCTGTTTTCAAAGGGTACATGTCTACACCTGTCCTTCCTGTGGTGTGCCTGTCACATTGTGGGTGTGTTACGTACATGTGGGTGTATGTATTGATTTTGTGCACTCATTGTGCTGTACTGCAGGATGGTACATATGTTTTATGACCTGCACATGTGTGTAACCCTGGCCATATGTTACAGTAATGGTTTATGTCTTGTGTGTTGGGGTGTTGGGTGTACATTACTAGATTTGTAGACTTACCCACAAGTAGGCCATTTCCAAGCTGTCCATCCTGGAATTTTTCATTGATCCTGCTGTGCTGGAATGTGTAGGCATCATGGACACTCCCAGGATACTTGGCGAAAATGTTTATGAATTATCCGCGGTGGTCCACTATGGCCTGCACATCAATGGCATGCGTGTGCTTGCGATTCTGGTATAGGTGCTCTGTTGCTGCAGTAGAGACGAGCCGGACATGGGTGCAGTCCATTTCACCAAGCACATGCGGGAAGCAATGGATTTGATAGAACCCCTGTTTGTTCTCCTGCTGCTATTGCTGGGTGTTGGGGAATGTGATGTGGAGGGGTGTCAGGGAGATGATTGCGTCCAACAACTTTGGCAGGAATGCAGAGAACGACGGCTGTGAGACACCACCAACCAGTGCACCTGTTGTTTGGAACGAGCCACTTGCCAGCATGTGCAGGACAGCGAGCAGCTTTGTTATAGGTGGTATGTTGTGTGGGGTTTGCAGGCTGGCTGCAATTTGTGGCTCAATGTGGTGCAGCAGGTATAGTATGGCTTGCTGTTTGAGTCTATAAGTCCTAATTATGTCCAGGTCCCTGAGGGCAAGGAGGCTTGTCCTAGTTCTGAAGACCATCTCCTGCCTTCTGCATTGCCTTTGAGGGCTGTGCTGTCGTGCTGGTGATTGCTGGTGTGGTTGCTGTCCTCTGCGCCGTCTAGCAAGCTGTATCAGTATCACCTCCATCTTCTCCTGTGGGTTGTAATGTTGCTTCTGTGTGTTTTCCTTAAGTAGTGGTGTGTTTGCCTCATTTTAATGCCTGCCCTGACGCAGGCGTTAGATTTTGAAGCAAATCGGTGTTAACGTCATTTTTTTGGGTCCGCCTCCCCCGTGCGTCTTTGTTGCCTGGGTGGTTAAATATAGCGCTAGGGTGTTTGAGTCAATTTTGGGACGGGAACACCTACCCTGCATATAATTGATGCAAGGACCTTTCACGCATCCAAAAAATGACGTTAACATCAACATTTTGATGCTAGATGGGTCTAGCGCCAAAATATAAATATGGCGTTGGGTTTGCGCTGAATTAGCGTAAATAAAAATAATGGTAATTCAGCGCAAACAGAGTATAAATAAGGGCCTGGATTAGGTATCTACAGTGAAGACTGCAGAGTTTGCAGACCCAAACAAGCTCTTCTACGCTTTTTGTTGCGAAGGCTTTCTATTGCTTGCTCATGCTCAAATGATGAGAAAGTGGCCAGGGTTATGATGACCCCCCCCCCCCGCCCAATGCTGTGTTGTATGTATTATTATTCAGTATCACAGTATCACAGCAGTTTCTATGACACAGTAGCATGGTAGGAAAGTAGTATGAGGACGGTCCTATAGCATTTACCAAAATTGCCAACCAAAACCAAACCATATGTCCTTCATTGACCAGTTTATTATACCCCTTCATTACACTTCCAATGACTCACAGTCATCATCCTATCTCTGCCCCTCCATTATGGCTGGCATGACTACTGGCTTTTCCCACACTGTTAACCGGAAAAAAGCCCACAGTGACATTTTAGATGGGAGAGGAGATATTGAGAACTGAACTCTAGTCATGTGTTGCAGCTCTATTTTGTTACAAAAAATAGGGGCGGTGTATCTGGCATCTAAAATGTGCAATGTTTTTTCTGGCTGCATAGACCAACTGTCTCAGGGCCAGCACCAGTGCGCCAGATAATGCAGCAGCTGAAGGGGAATCGCTACGAGGCAGAGACGGGTGATGGTAAGTCACATTGCTTGGTTATTGACAATTAGTAGTATACCTACTGTATTTAAGTGAGGCAGATCCCACCCATCATCATCAAAAACATTCCTGTCCATGGCTTTTAACAAGTTGGGACCGATGGGCCATGACCCCACCCAACTGCAGCATGGTTCAATCTGGCACTGCAGTGTTGGCTGTGTGAAGTGTGCCTGCTTCTGTTAATGTAGCAATTGATTATAAACCAAAATGAAAACAAGGTGTCTTTCTCTTCCCTCCCAGTGCCCACTCAGTCACCTCACCTAATACTGCACTGCTTTATTTGTTCCTAAGTTCTGTCTACATTAAAAAAAACATTTTTGGCATGAACCACATTTTACTGCCTGGGCAAATGGTTCATTCTTCATATAGCTTCCATAATGGATTTATGCCTGTTCACATTTGACACACATCAACTTTCAATTTCAACTACAGTGACTGACTACGACTAAGCTACATCATCAGTGACCACCCCCACTATTCTATAGCAAAACCTCTAGTGTACCTATCCTGTCTTTTCCCTGTACCTTACCCTGCTACTGCAGACTAAGGGTATGATTTAGAGTTTGGCGGAGGAAGTTACTCTGTCACAAACTTGACGGATATCCCATCTGCTGTATTATGAATCATGGTACGGTGGAGAGGAGTAACCCCTCCAGAAACTTCCAGTCCAAGTCAGTTCATAAGTCAAGTTTCCTTCCCTTACTGCCAACCGAATGCATTTGTCTTAAATAATTTGTGTGTGAGGGTGAGGCCAGGAAGTTAAGTGGGATTAAAGTGTCTGTGATTTTGTGTTTTGCAGATGGGATATACATGCCCAAAAATATCTACATATCCCATTCCTCTAACTCTAGTACAGTGCATCATTTTTGCCAGACAGGATATCTATTATCTGCATGTTATACATGATGTGTGTGACCTAATAATCATCATCTGCCTCTTTGGAGTCAGGGTATGTTAGAAATGGGGTTTCTGGTTGGCTAGGGTATGCACCTCAGCCAGGCAGAACCCACCCACTCTAGTCAGGGCAAGGGAGTTACACGTCCAAGATAACCCCTGCTCACCTCCTTGGTAGCTTGGCACGAGCAGTCAGGCCTAACCCAGAGGCAATGTGTAAAGCGTTTGCACAACACACACACCACACATGACGCAAGATATACACCACAAAGTAAACACAGCACTGAGCTATGTAAAAATAAACTCTATTGCACAAAACATAATTAGACCAAACATTACACGTCAGTAATACCCTGCTACCTTAGCAGTTGTCAGAGTGTTACACAAGTTACTAATACTCTGCAAGAAGAAGCAGTTGTCACATTAGAACACGTAAGTACTCAGGATTCTGCAACATAAGCAGTAGTCAGGAATCACAGTAAATAAATGCACTTGTCATAGAACATATCACAAAGGCCTTTATCAGGAACATTATAAAATTATATGGCAAGGCATAAAAAAGAAAACATACATCAGCCTGTCATGTCCATAGCAGGAACATGTAGCAAATATTTGTCCTTAGAAAAAGGAGCCTGGAGCGTACCACCCTCCCAGTGTCCCCAAAAGGACCTGGTTCTGTAGAAAAAGGCACTCCTAGTGCCTGGAAGGATAAGGTGGGGCCCCCGGCACTCCTGTGCGCTCAACAGGGGCCACGTTCGGCTCCTAGGGAAGAGGAGCAGTCAGCACCCTCTCTGATTTACTTAACGGGCCCGCGATCTCTGGGGGGCCTCCCTGGCCTCCACTGGCCCTACCACCAAAAATGCCCAAAGTTAAGTTACTGGGGCAATCGTGCCCCTAAGGTAGTGACGTGTGGGAAAGGAACTCCCTTTCCTCTCCCCATGCCCTGCGTCTTGCAGGCAGCCACCCGCGTCCTCGGTGCAGCTGCTTGAACAAAGGTAAGCTGGAGCAGGGGCATCCGATGAGGCTTTCCTTCTGTTCTGGAGGGGTGGCCGCACCCGACATGGTGCGCGAGCCGCTCCTCTTACCCTTTCCCAGGCCACAACAGTGATCCGGCCCTGGATCAGGGCTTTCTGGTGCCCCGTGGGCACTCTTTGGAGCGAGCCATGCCCCGGGGGTACAGATAGGAGGACGCTTGCTCCGGCTTCCTTTTCTTTGTGCCCCGGAGGCTCTGGGAAGTGTACGGCACTCGCGCTTCCTCTGGTTAAGATGCCCGGACTGTGGTGGTGAAATGGGAGCCCGGGCCGCAGTGTTGAAGTCACGGCAAAGTGCCTACAGAGCGCTCAGGGGGCCCCACATGCAGCGCTCCTCAGTGCGGTATGCCCGGACTGCGGCGGCGATGTTTCCTCACCACACTGCACTCATATGAAGCGCCTCGCTTTAGGGGAAAATTGCAGCACTCCTCTTGAGGGAAGTTGACAGGGGTCAGGGGCCACAGCACCCTGCTCCTGGAGATAAGCAAGGGGGGAAAGCACAGGGCTGGCAGGCCCAACAATAGGTCAGCACAAGGGGTGCAGGTGATGGCAGTTCCTCCTAGTGATCAGGCAGGTCACAGGTCAGCACAGCAGCAGCAGTCCGAGGTGGTCCTGGTGAGTCCATTCACAGCCTACTGTGTCCAGTTCCAAGTGAGTTTTCTGGAGTCCCAAGAATGTCTAAATTGTAAGGGAAAATTCCCCTGTCCTTATACTCAGTTTGCAGTGTCTCTTACAATGAGGAGGAGAGGGGGTTCCAAACAGTTACAACTGGTTCTGGGAGTGCCCCTTCTCTATTCCAGCACAGGCTTCAAACATCAGTGGGGGGTAAACGACCCTATTATGCAAGGCCAGGGCACAGCTTTTACAAATGCAGGTGTGCCCCGCCTCTCCCTTCTCTCAGCCCAGGAAGACCATACAATATGTAGAGGCACCTCTGTGACACCTCCCCCCTCCCTGTGTACAGGCTGTGTGAAAAGTATGCACAAAGCCCCAACTGTCAGTCTGCCCAGACACGGATTGGAGTCAAGCTGCAAAACACAAGAGTCATAAGCACAGAGAAATGCTCACTTTCTAAAAGTTGCATTTCTGAAATAGTAATAAAAAATACACCTACACCAGTAAGCAGCATTTCGTATCACCATCACAACCATACCAAATATGCCTACGCTACCCCTCGTAAATCAGACAATACTCCTTACACATAAGGCAGGGCATTTCTAATTCAATTCTATTATAAGGCAGCACTCACTCTCAGTGAGACACCAAGTTAGGCTGTTTGTCACTACCAGGACAGGACAGGACACGCAACCTGGCACATTTCCTGCCTTCTACACACATGGCACCCTGCCCATAGGGCTAGATAGGACGTACCTTAGGGGTGACTTACATGTAGTAAAAGGGGAGTTCTGGGCCTGGCAAGTAAATTTAGATGCCAGGTCCCTGTGGCAAAAAACTGCACACACAGGCCCTGCGCTAGCAGGGCTGAGATAGGTTTGAAAGGCTACTTCAGTTGTGGCGTAAGCAGCGCTG
Source organism: Pleurodeles waltl (assembly GCF_031143425.1). Taxonomy (NCBI): domain Eukaryota; kingdom Metazoa; phylum Chordata; class Amphibia; order Caudata; family Salamandridae; genus Pleurodeles; species Pleurodeles waltl. Next base: position 465,907,405 of record NC_090442.1, read on the forward strand.
CAGGCCCACTAGTAGCATTTAATTTACAGGCCCTGGGTATAGGGATACCACTTTATAAGGGACTTATAGGTAAATTAAAGATGCCAAATACGTGTAAGCCAATCATACCAATTTTACAAGGGAGAGCACATGCACTTTAACACTGATTAGCAGTGAAAAAGTGCTAAGAGTCATAACATCAGCCAACAAAGGTGAGAAAAATAAGGAGGCAAAAGGGAAAAAGTCGGGGGAATGACCCTGTAAAAGGGCCAGGTCCAACATGACCCCCTACCATCCTAAAGCCAGGGGGGACCAATCAATACCTTGATGGACTTCCCTGCTTGGGGCGATAGAACCAGGACCCTGGCCCGCAACTGCAGGGGCATGATCCAGTTCTATGCCAATCTGAACCCAGCTGACTCCCTCTGTTTATGCTCCCCAGACAATCTAAGCTAACCCATGGAGGCATCCTAGTTGCCTGTGGCCAGAGCCAGGCCCGGGGCCTCTGGTCTCTGAAACCTCTCTGAGTGGGGGGCGGGATACTCAGGTGCATAGCACCCTCTCTCCACTCTCCTTCCCACCATTTCAGGAGTTGCCCCCTGCCACTGGTCTTACAGCCTAGGGACTGGTCCCATAGCCTGAAAAGCGGTCAGGGGAGAGTCTCTTCTCCTTCTGCCCCTCCTTCTAGTGTTCCACCTCCTCCGAGAAGGAGTGGTACCCCCAGAATCCAGAACTGCCAGGACGCTGGTGTCAGTCGTCCTGGTCAGCTCTCCCACCAGTTCAGAGGAGCCCCCCTGTAACTGGTCTCCCAACCCAGGGTCCTTCCCCTCTGACTGAGCCGGGGTCAGGAAAGAGCCTTTCCTCCTTCTGCCCCTCCTTCTAGAGTTCTGCACCCTCCCATCAGGAGTGATACCCCCAGAAGTATTGGTAGCGAGACTGGGGATAGCCGTCTCTACCTCCAGGTCAAGGGAGTTACTCAGGACCTGGTTCTCCAACCTAGGGACGGTACCCTTGGGCTGGACATGAGTTAGGGGAGAGTCCTCCCTCTCCCTCAAACCCTTCCCCTCAGAAACTGAATCCCTAGGGAACAAAACAGTAGGGATGCTGGGTACAGCAGTCTCTACTCCCAGATATAGGGGGATGCCCATGACCTGGTCGTCCAACTTAGAGACGGTACCCTTGGGTTGGACATGAGTGAGGGGAGAGTCCTCCCTCTCCCTCAAACCCTTCCCCTCAGAAACTGAATTCCTAGGGAACAAAACAGTAGGGATGCTGGGTACAGCAGTCTCTGCTCCCAGATCTAGGATGTTGCCCATGACCTGGTCTGCACCCCCCTTTGTGTGGCGGTGCTGCTGGTCTCCAGAGTTGGAGCAACACTGTTTCCAATTGTCCCTCCTTCCCCTCCGACACTAGGGGATCCCTTTCAGAGGATCGGCCTTTGGTAACGACTACTTTTCCACCTTAGGGCCCCTTTTGGGTGCTTTCCAAGACAAGTGTAAGAGGACAGGTCCCTCTGGATCCTGCACCCTCCCTATTCTGGATTTTGTCGGGGTCGGTTAAATTCCTGCCTTGGGGCACCGATTGGAAGCCTTTTAAGACATAGGTAAGAGGACAGGTCCTTCTCGATCCTGCACCCTCCCCACTGAGAACTTGGCCTGGAGTACCCAGAGCCTCCCCCACCCCTTCCCAGGGTGAACCTAAGACGGCCCTTGATGTCTGACCAGTTCCTATGGTAACAAAGCCAGCTGTCAGCCTCTTTTGCAAGCTCCCTGGGGTCAGAGAACTCACAGTGTGACAAGTGTTGGCGTAGCTCTGAAAGACAGCAACAAAACATGTGCTCCCCGAGAATGAGATTAAACTGGCCTTCATAAGTGGTTGCTGTGCAACCCTCCACCCATCCTTCTAGTGCTTTGCAACAATTCCCCATAAAACCCTCCCAAGACTGGTGAGATCGCTTCTTGCTGCCTCTGAACCTCAACCTGCAGTCTTCAGTGGTGAGACCATACTTTTCCATCAGGGCGCTTCTGATGTGGGGATACCCCTGCCTGTCACTCCCTTCTGGGGCCAGTAGGGCATCCCTTTCCCCCTTAGGAATATAGCTCTCTAGGACAGTTCCCCAATCCTTCTGAGGAATACTGCGTGCAACTAGAGCTTCCTCATACTCCCTCAGCCACTGACGTATGTTGTCCCCCTCCTCGAACATAGGTACCAAGTCTGTGGGTAGGTAAGGATTGTGCCAAACACTACAATCTATGCTGTCACTACTGGACTCCACCTGCAGTACTGGTGAGTCCAGATTTGTCAGACTGCGCTCTAGAGCGAGTCTTTCCCTGACAAAGGCCCTTTCAGCCTCTGCCATCCTCTCCTGGACTAAGGTCTTTTCCACCTCAGCCTGTCTTTCTTCTACAGCCAGCCTGGCTAGCTGCAGCCTCAGGTCCCTCTCTTCCCGCCTATATCTGAGCTCCTCAGGTGACAGGGAATGGGAGGTAGCACTGCTGCTAGGTAAGGACCAAGTAAGGGACTCCCTATCTATGGGGTCCTCTTTCTCTACTTTCGTCCCTGGCCAGTCATCTTCTCCCTTGATGTCTAACTCTTCGGGTCACTGTTCCCCTTCGGGTGTGGACTGGGGTCCCTCCTTCTCAGAGTCCTCACTACTCTCATGGGTCTCTTCAGGGTCTCCCTCAGAACCATCCCTTCTTGGGCCTCTTCTTCTGTTGCTTTCTTAAGTGCCTGCTCAAAATAATATAGGGCTCTCTTGAGGACCATCAAATTGTTTTCTCCACACATAACTGATATACCTCTCTCCCTGCAGAATCCCTTTACCTCTTCTAGAGTGTAATACCACAACTCATCCATTTCAAAGGTAGACTCCATTTTGTTAAGAGCACAACACTGGCGTAAAACAAAAAGAGTCTAAAGTGCAAGTATACAACACAGGAGTAAAAATTAAAATTATTAGTTTGAGAGAACAGGAGAATAATAAAAAAAAGAGAATTAGAACATGTAATGGTCTAAGTGCAATTTGCGGTGCAAAAAATGAGTCACAATGGTACTGTGCAAGTGCAAGACCTATCCTCACCGCTGACTCCAGGTCCAACACAGTAGAATTGAAAGACATTTACAGAAGAACAGGGCCACTGGAATCAAATGTAATTCTTTTTCCATTGCAGCAGCTCTAGCTGCAAACTGCAGAGAGTATGAAATTTGTGTGCGATGCCCTAGGTCAGGGTTCTGCAAAGTCTGTCCTGGAGAGCCGGGTCCATGCCAGGTTTTTAGCATATCCACATTTAGAAAAAGGATGTTTCAGAAATCTACATTTTTCTAAATGTGGATATGCTAAAAATCTGGTATGGACCAGGCTCTCCAGGACCGACTTTGCAGAACCCTGCCCTAGGTAGCACGGTTCCAATCATTTGGCACAAGAATAGAATACTTGTACTCCATAGGGATGAATGGTGCCTTACTCATTAAACAGGGTTATTTTTTCATGCAAAGTGTCTGTTTGGTTTAATTTTTTAGGAAATCCTTTACCAGAAAAAAATCTGCTTTTTTAATCTTTTGCTGCCTCCTTTCATCCAATCAGTGGTTTTATATGAGGAATGTGCTGTTAAAATCATATGCCTCCCTGTAACTGACTTTCCTAATCACATCAAAAATTCCAATCTCCGTAAGGGACCAGCAGTAGTATAATTATACTGTGCCACTATGTGATTTAAAAAACAAGTGCTTGTACAGAGCATTCTTTGCAATTTGTCTTTTTTCTTTATTTTTCTTTCTTGATATAGCTACTCCTGCTGATCTGCCACCACCACAGAGCTGGCAGGAGATTGCAGCCTAGCTCTGGCTATCGATGCTGGAGGCAACCAGGGCACACTACCAGTGGCTGGTGGACGAGGAGGTCTTGGTACATGACCCTGCTCCTGCCCCTGGGCCCAGTACCACCAGCCAACTGCTTGCGCCTCTAACCTCCAGGCCACACCAATGCTGACGACAGCTTTGAGCTGCCCGCCCCGTGCCATCCACCATTCAGACCGGCTCTACCATCTCTGCATGCTGCATGAGTTGGCACACTTGGGCCATAGGATGGGACGCCTCGAATCCCGGACTCAATACCTGGAAAACCCTCACAGAAAATGCCCTTCATTAGCCCTTTTAATAGTGTTTGCTTTGGTGGGAGAAAGTTGTTGTGGGAAGAGAGGGTGGGCTTTTGGGAAGGGTATTGTTAGAAACAGGGACTCTAGCTGGCAGTGGTTTGCACCATGTCAGGACCACAATCCTAATCAGGGTAAGCCAGTTACACTTCCTCAATTAACCTGTGCTCAACCCCAGTAACTTGGCACAAAGCAGTCGGGCTTATCTTAAGAGACAATGTGTAAAGTATTGGTGCACCACTTAATTGCAGTAACACAATTAAATACATCATAAGAAGACTTAACATCAAGTTAGAAAATAGGTATTATTCATCTGATAAAAATAAGGCCAAAATGACAAAAAATCAATAATGTAATCAGGAGTTATGCACTTCAGAATAATTTTACAAAGCAAGTTTATATGCCAGGAAGTCACCCACTTACGTAGGATTCCCTAGAATGACAGAAAAGTGCTTATAGACAGTGTTAAGAAATGAGGCAGCAGTTTTCCTGAGCCTCCCATTGCCCCCGTATGAATAATGAGCAGTGATTGCTGCCAGTAATCCCAAGTAGGAAAAACATGTGGGCTCTCCCTTTACAGGAGTTTTTGTAATCAGGGGCAAGTGTGCAGAGTCCTGATCAGTCCGTTGGGACTGCCTGGTCAAAAGTAGCAGAGTCAGTGTTGGAGCTGTGAGGAACACTCCTGATAGGTAAACTACAGCATTAAAAGTTTGGTGCCCAGGTTCTGGAAGGTTGGAGAAACTTCCAGATCTTCCTTTGAAGACCCCAGGGTCCCTCCAATGCCTCCCTTTGCTCCAGACACTATGCAGAGGATATGCAGCCCTTTGTTTGAGGAGAGACACAGCCCTATTCAGAAGCAAGTGTAAGCTCCTCCCTCCCACCTAGCCTAGGAAGGCCCATCAGCCTGGTGACGGGCCATCAATATGCTAATGCCACACTCAAGCTCCCTATGTGTGTGACTGTCTAGTGGGAATGCACACAGCCCAGCTGTAATCTACCCCAGACATGTATTCGGAGACAGGCAGAAGCACAGAATGGTTAAAGTAAGAAAACACCAAATTTCTAAGGCGGCATTTTCAGACTTACAATTTAAAATCTGACTTCACCATCAATTGTGATTTTCAATTGTGGGTCCAGGGGCACCAAACTCCATATTTCCATCTCTTCCCATTTGGAAGTGATCCTTAAAGGAGGTTTTAAGTCAATCCCAATGCTATTCTATGGGAGAGACAGGCCTTGCATTAGTGAAAAACAAATTTAGCAGTTTTTCGCTACCTGGACATATTAAACTTAAAAAGTACATGTCCATACTTTTATGTATACTGCACCCTACTCCTGGGGCTAGCTAGTGCGCATCTTATGGGTGACCTACATGCAAAAAAAGGGAAGGTTTGGGACTGACAAGTGGGTACACTTGCCAGGTTGAAATGGCAGTTTAAAACTTCACACACAGGCTCTGCAGTGGCAGGCCTGAGACATGTTTGAGGGGCCGACTAGTAGCATTTAATTTACAGGCCTCAGGCACATGTAGTGCACTTTTCTAGGGACTTACAAGTAAGTTAAATATGCCAGTTGTGGAGAAGCCAATTGTAGGTGGCCAATATCGCAAAAAAAATAGATGTAGCACGAAGTATAATTTGGGTTTTTACTACATATTCGGTTTATTTCTTGTGAGTATTTATAGACATGATGGTTTCAATTTGCTAAAGTGTTTTTTCTGTTATTCCTTTCTTTCCTAGGTCGTATCTTTGCTTCTCTGGATCCAAGTCCTGCTTCAGACAGGTGTGCCTCAGGAGTAAGAGATGGAAACAAGGTATCAGGTAGGTGATATTTTTATAGAAAGAACAAGGTAGGGTTCACCAGGGGAGGGAGTGAGTGGGGGAACGTGAGGTGGGGTCACTTCAGGTGTCACACAAGTGTGGCATGCATAGGTGATCTCTTTAGGGTGTTTTCCTTTTCTCCCCACTACCCACCTTCTTCATTAGGAGGTTATTCCCCCTGATTGTACCCTCACCCTCTCTCCGTTTCCCCTAACTTCAATGGGAGTTCGTTTACCAAAATAAGATCGTACCTTTTGTAGCCACGTCCCTTCAGGAACATTGCGGGGTCTGCTTGTATCAGGCTCCTTTCTGGGTTTGTCTCAATCCCTCTTTGCCTCTGCGGTCCTGTCTTTTCCTGCGCTCGGTTTCCCTCTCTGCTCACTTCCGTCGATGCTCCTCTCTCTGTTCTCTGCCGCTCCGTTTTCTTCCCTCATCTTCCACCTCTGTGTCCTCCTCCTGTCTCACGTAGTCTCTCTCCTCTTGCTGTTGCCTCTCTGCGTCTTCTGCCCATTTCCCAACCTCCTGACCCTGGAAGTGTTCCGAGGTCGATGGATCTTTTCTTGCTGAGGTGCCACCGGTGCACTTCTCTGCGAAGCCATCTGTGGCTGCTCCGGCATTTGTCTCTTACCACCGTAACCCTGTAATGGGACTCCTGTTACACCAATGTTACCATGTTTTAGAGGACAAAGCACCTGCTCCTTAGCACTGGTCAGCAGTGGTAAACTGGACAGATTCCTAAAGGCCAGTAAAAATAGGCCAGAAAAAGAGGAGGTCAGAGAGCAAAACATTAGGGGCGACCACCCCAAGGATGCCAGGTCTGACAGGCATTTTTCTCCTTTATGGACAATTTGGAAATAGGCATATTCATTTTGGACATTGGTTGGGGATGGGGAAAGATGTGGGAGAGGGGTGGGCTTGTTGTGGTTAGCGACGTGGATTTTACATTTTATTATTTATAAGTTAGTAAAGGGGAAATCTTTAAAATCGACTTTTCTTGAAGTTTGTTTGTTTCGTGTTTTACTTTAACTTTGCACTGTTGCCTTTTCACAGAGCATGTATTTTTAATCTATTTCTTTAAGTGTATGCCAGTTAGGAGGGCATACTGCCATTCCCTACATTGCCTACAGAAATATAGATAAACACACACTTTTTTCATCTGCAGTAGAGGTTAGTTATGTACTAAGTAAAGTAGTTCACTTCACCCTATTTTTCTTTTACCTGAATAGATAAAGTGATGGCTGGAAGCTGCCCCCTCTGTCAATCTTCCAAGTTCCAACACTTTACTGGATGGTTTCCCAAGGTACCTTCATTATGGTAGTGGTAGTGTTCTAGAAGGGAAGGCATCACAGCAAGGTCCCTCTCCCACCCTGGTGACCTCCAACTGTAGGATTAATGAAAAGAATTACAGACAACTAAATTGAAAGAAAAAGTGAGTTAGTAGGTTATACATATACATTTATATTATAGCTTTAGAAAGGCTGGGGATAGATCACTACCACCATGCCACATTAAAGAATACCACATATTATAGCAAACACTAGCAACAGTAAATAAATCTGAGCACTGGTGAGTATAGAATTTGAAAATTCAGGAAAAACGTACTCAAACTTTGTAGTTGACAAGATTAAGCATTTACATATGCATAACAAAGGCCTGAATGATGATACCGGCATTGAGGAATGACGTTCTAACTTATGCTTGGTTAGGTAAATGGGGCTGGTTTGGGATATTGCTACGGTAATAGAAGATCCTGAAGTGAGTTGGTGCTGGAACTGGCCTATTTTGCAGGGTCATTCACAAATGTTTTTACCTTCCTCTTCCTAATTTTCTGACCTCTTTTTGTTGGTTCTAAGACTCTGGGCACTTTATTACTGTTGATCAGTTCTAAAGTGCATGTGCTCTCCGTTCTAAACTTGGTATGATTGACTTACACTTTATTGGCACATTTAGACTACCTATAAGTCTGTGGTACAGTGGTATCCCTTATACCCACAGCCTGTAAACTAAATGCTACTAGTAGGCCTCAAGCACAGCTTGCGCCACCCACATAAGTGGCCTTTCAAACATCGCAGGCCTGCCACTGCAGGGCCTGCATGTGCAGCTAACTGCCACAGGGACCTAGCATCTACATTTACTTGCCAGGCCTGGAACTGCCCTTTTACTACATGTAAGTCACCCGAAAGGTAGGCCCTAGCTAGCTCTATTGGCAGGGTGCTGTGTGTGTAAAGGGTAGGACTTATGTGTTCATATACTACATGTTCTCATAGTGACAAACAGCCTATTTAGTTTCTCACCACTGTGAGCGCTGTTCCTCTCATAGGATTGCATTGGAAATGCCTTAACATATGTCTAAGTGGTATTGTCTGATCTATGAGGAGTGGCGTGGGCATGTTTAATATATTTGGAATGGTAGTGAGAAATGCTGCTTACTGATGGAGGTCGATTTTTTTATTACCATTGTAGAAATGCCCCTTTTAGAAAGTGGGCATTTCTCTGTGCTTATGACTCTGGTGTTTTGCAGCTTGACTCCAATCCATGTCTGGGCAGAGTGACAGTTGGGGTTTGTGCATACTTTTTAGACAGCCTGTACACAGGGAGGGTGGAGGTGCAACATAAGTACATCTGCATATTGAATGATCATCCTGGGCTGGGAGACGTAAAGGCAGGGCCTACCTGCATCTATAAAGGCTCTGCCCTGGCCTCACACAAAGGGCTTGTTTACCCCCTACTGATGTCTGGATACAATGCTGGAGGAGGAACCAGTTGGTGCTAGTTGGAACACCCCTCTCCACTTTTATGGAGGCTGAGAAAAATGAGTATAAGTACAGGTGACTGTCCCCCACATTTTTAGACACTACTTGACTAAAACTGCACTAGATGCTAGAGGTTCTCGCCAGGAACCACCTTGGGACTGCTCTGCTGTGGGACTGGTCTGTGACCTGCTAGGTCACTGGGAGGACTGCCACTGTTTCTCTGTTGACCCTTGTGCTGGCCTGATTGCCTAAGTCCTGCAGTCCTGTGCCCCTGCAGCTGTCTCCAGGGGCTGGGTGGTATGCCCCCATTACCCTTGTACTTGTGTTGCTATTGTGCTGTGTCCTGCGGCTGGGCACAAGTAGAGTGCCCCTTTGCTAGTTTGGAGTGTGTGGAGAGTGTTCTAGGAGCCTCAGCATGTGAAGAGTGCTTTATTTCTTTTGCTTGGCAGAGCTAGAGGAGCACTCACTCTCTGTTCCCTACAGTACATGAAGAGCGCTACATTTTGGGTTGGGGGAATCTCACATTACTGTCTCCCCTAGCATGGGTGGAGCACTGCATCGCCATCCCTGGAGGCCCATGCAGGGAGAGTCATGCCTCCAGCCAGTACGACCCAGTACTGCTCAGCTGAGCAGCAGCGTGTAAGATATTCAGCACGGTCCCCCCAGGCATGGGAGCTGTGATGTAAAACCACCCCTGAGCTGAGTGCCATGTGGAGGCACCATCCCACTGAGGATGACCTGGCAGCCGGCCGTTGAGGGTCCCCCTTGTGATGCCCCACCTAAGGAAAGTCACTACACAATCACTGTGGGAGACTGGAATGGAGACCATCTTGTGGCTCACCCCTTACAGGCAGACGCACTGTGAGTTTGAAGCAACTGCCTACGCATGCCTTTGGCCTCCCAGAGGAGGAGTCTGTGGGAGATTTTCCCCACGCCAAGCTGTGGTTTGTTGGAGTTGGTCCCAGAGGCCACAGAGAGTCTGAGTTGGATGCAGCCTCTGAGCAGTTCCCTCCCAGTCAGAGAAAGCTGCAGGAATATTGGTGATTGCACGGCATACCCAGTGAGGTCTCCGTGCAGAACTGTACAGTCTGTGCCCCCCCCCACCTGGTGTCATACTTCCAGGGGCAGTTGCACGCAGGATGGAAAACTCAACAGAGGCCCATTTCTGCTAGCTGGGGGTTCTCCATTTACGATAATAGGAGCGCAGTAGCTCCTGGTCACAGCACGGTGCACTGTGACCCACTGGATGGTCTGTAACACAAGCACAGACATGGAATTTATGTGGGGGTGATTGTTTCTACAATTGGCATCTCTCATTTCTCCAGTATCCACTATGATGCTTTCATGCCCTAGGGTTTATGTGGTGGCTACTCCCTCATCTATAGTGTTGTTTTGTCACCTGGTTGTAACAACAAATGTGTTCTGCATTGCCTGCATAAGGTGGGGTATGTATATGACTTGAGGCGGTTTTGCTGTGTAGAACTTGCCATATTGGAGGGACACATTTGTGCCTCACAGTCTACCTAATGTGCCTTGGGAGGGTGTGCCTATGATCTGCCATATGAGAATGTTGCATTATGGTGATACTGATGATCTGACTACTGCTTGCTTTTGCAGAATATTGGTTACATATGTGATAATCTGAGAACTGCTTGTGTAGCGGGGTATTACTGATAAATGTTGTGTTTGGTCTAATGTTGTTTGATGCAATACAGTTTATTTTTATACAACTTGTTGTGTTTCCTTTGTGGTGTATTTATTGTGTCATGTGCATTGTGTGTTTTGTGCAAATGCTTTCCACATTGCCTCTGGGATAAGCCTGGCTGATTGTGCGATGCTACCAATGGGGTGAGCAGGGGTTATCTTGGGTGTGTGGTTCCCTTGCCCTGACTTAAGTGGTGGGTTCTGCCTGGCTGAGGTGCATACTCTAGTTAACCAGAAACCCCATTTCTAAAAATTGGTGTCCCATTTAACACATCCGCCCGCCAAGTGTGTGATCTATTTAGTGTAAACTAAGATACCCCCCAAAAAAATTCACACAGCCTGGGGAAAGAGAGTTAGCTCTTTAATGAATGGATGGGAAAGGGGATTTGGGAAAAGGTGTGACAAAGACAAACATAACACAAGAACAATATTCATCAGGGCGATGAGCAGCACATCATCATCATCAATCTGTTGTGGAAGGAAAGGAGGGAATGAGTGTGACACACTTCAGTTAAATGCATTGCAAACAGTCTTTCTGTCCCAGAGACTCATGTTATTACAGAACGAAATGCTCTGTCTTATTGGTTTGAAAAAATACAATTATGGAGGAGTGAACTGAACCCACGTAGTTCTAAAAATATGATTGCTAAAAGAAAAATTAAACAGTATTGCCAAAGTGGGTGGTGCATCTACTTTCTCCTTGGGAATGTCTATCACACTTGGGTGCCTGTCTGGACCTTTCATTTGTGCTGGAGAGGAGAAGGTCTACAGATTGTAGAGTCAAGGAGAAAGACAGACAGAAAGTAAACTTCATGCGGAATGTACCAAGAAGACAAAAAACAAGAGGACTCTGAGTTTCACTTTTGCTACCATTGCAACACGCACACTCACCAGCATTTCCCAAATAAATGCACCTCTCCCCATCCCACATACTGAGTACTAGACCTCAGAGCCATTTGAAGTTAATTCCCTTCCTCTAGCTGTTGATAAGGTAGTCCCGCCCTGAGTCCTACCATCTTCCTCCTGGCTTAGCCCCAGGCCTGACCTGAGCAAGATAGACATGTAGTGCACTGCTGTTGAAAAACAAGTAGAGAAACAGAATTGCAGTATTTTGTGTAGAGTTGTGTTTGTAAACAAAAAAGTGACAGGTGTGGTCTCTGAAGAACCCAAAAAATGGAGTGGACCGTAAAGGTAAATTTCTGCAAAGTAAGTTTGTAAAGGCCAATCACCTTCAGGAACAATTATCACCCATCAGGCACCAAACACTGATCAAAATCAAGTTTACTATTAATTGAACACCCTCCCTCACTGTCTGCCTTCACCTAAATCATCACTCACAATCACCCACACATTATTGCAATAGTTGCAGTTAGTTATAGTTACCTCTTCCAATCCAAGTACTGGTAGGTTAGGTTCACAGTTCTATCTTTAATGCAGGCAGCACTTTGGAATTTGGTATTGGCACTCTTGTAAATTAATGATCTTCTATGGTAGCCCTGCTAAGTGATGCAAAAAGGGATAAGCATGCAAGGGAGGTAGGCACTGTCTTCAATGTCATGATGAAATTGTGAAGGTTTCTTCAGAGCACACTGGTCCAACTCCAATCGGGCCATATATGTGACTAAAAAATGGTGGGGCAGCATAAATCAGACTCAAACATAATGTTCCACTAGACTAGTTTTTATTTTATTTTGTAAAGAAAGAAGTTCAACAAGATATAATGAAATGGTTCAATGGTGGCACTGGCATTCTCATTCCGGGAAGTAGAGTTCACACTCAAACTCAGGTGGTTCACCCGGACGTTGGTCAGCTAACTCACTTGATTTTACCCAATCATCCTACTCCTCCTGTGGTGTTTCAGGAATGGTGTAATCAGGTGGGATAAAATGTTGATTCATTTTGATCATGGTCAATCTCTCCATGTTCGGAGGTGAGATACTAGTCCTTCTCATTGTAACAACTGTGCCAGCTGCAGTGGTCACATGCTCAGCAGGCACACTGGTTACAGACACTTTATTGCCAGCCTGCTGAGCTCTGGCCATTGGAGGAACTTCCCATACATCAAGGGGTTTTAATTCACATAGATCTCTTTTGGTCATCCAAATACTCCTGGAACATCGTCTGAGTGGTCATTGGTGCTGCCACTTGCTCAACCTCTTTTTCATTCACTACTGCACTGGACTTAGGATCTGCCACTTGAAACCAAGTAAGTGCAGAGATTGAGCCTGATTCTTCTGTTTCTGCTGTTGCCGGTGTTCTTGTTTCTGGTGTTGGCTGCTGTGAGACAAGACTGTCCTCTCTGGACGTTGAAGGCGGCAACCCAGAACTGCAGAGTAGGACTCTAAGCTCCAGCTGTTCTTCTTCCTGGCCTCCAGCTTGCTCAACAATCCACCTCTTGTATATTGAAACATCCCCTCAGAAAAAGGAATGAAAGTGGGCAGAATTTTTTTAATGTGGATCAAGTAGTTTGATGATATCATTTTGCAACCTTACATTACAGGCCAAGTGAAAAATGAAGCTCTCAATCGAGGCATGCACCTGTGTTATCATTCACACCTCCGAGTGTGAACCTTTTGAACACCTTTTTAACTGGTCCTGTAGCAGATGCAACAAAGGGATAGCCTGGCCCATCGTACTGTCCTCCTTGCTAACTTGCTGTATATATGTGTCAAGCATTTGACTAGGCCCCATTTGTCTGCACCCATGGTCATTGATTTCCCAATTGCATCCCCTCCTCTTTGAATGACATAGTCATTGTTCCGTCTGTACTGCTCAAACAGGTGTTTCAACATCTAAAAGGTTGAGTTCCTATGTGTTGACACTTCCTGTATCAGGGCTTTTACGTGTACTTTATTAGCATGCTGAATAATCCACAACTGCTTCTGGGCTTTAAAGGAATGGCTGAAATGAGTGCAGATTCTTCTGCAGGTGGTCAGTATGTTGCAGACTATGGGCATCATTACGAGTCTGGTGATCTGCTGACCGCCAGATTCGTGGTGGTCGGACCGCCACCAATGCGGCAGTCCGGATACCACATTATCACTGCAGCGGTTGCACCACAGTCAGACCGCCAGTACGGCCAGGATTGTTTGTCCCGGCATTCTGGCGGTTCTGTCTGTCCTAATCCGCCAGGGTAGCGCTGCAGACGTTGCTGCCCTGAGGATTGCAACCCCCTTCTCCACCATTGATTTCATGGCGGTAACACCACCATGAAAAGGCTGGTGGAGCAGAGGTGCAGGGACATCCCCTGGCCAGCACCGTTGCAATGTTCGCTGTCTGTTTTGCCGACAGTGAAAATTGAGGCAGGTGCTGGTGCTCCCTACACACTACAGCGTTGCCGTCAGCTCTATTACAAGCTGTCCCAGCAGGAAATTCATAATGGGTCCGGCGTGGAAGCTGCCACACTGGCGGCAACCTCCCCATCAGAACTTTGCCGTACAGGCTTTTCTGTCCGCCGAAGTCATAATGAGGCCCTATGTTTTCTTTTTTGAGAAAGTCTTGTCCAATCAGGTTGATGCTATCTTGAGATTGTTTTAGAATTTTACAGAGGCATATTATTTAGCTCTGGGCCTGAGACCTGTGCCCTTCGGCCTAGTTACATTTTGCTTTTATTCCTTTTATTATTTTAGCAAAGCTTCATTTTAGTGGAGATGTTCTTTATTCCTTTTATCAGTCGTCCTTCCTTGCAGAATCTGTTATTCATTTCTTTGCATGACATTTTTATCCTATGCTCAAAACCACTGTTCACAATGTTTACTGGGAATTGCTGGTCCAAAGGGTATATTGTCTACCCTGTACAGAAAAATATGTGTTGTCACATCAGGGCAGTTCTTAGAACAACAGATATGTTATTATAAAACATCACACTGCCCACACCATCCTAGAGGGGACATTCCAGCCAGTTTGCCATCTTATGCTGCACGTCGTTGCAGTTCCTGCTGAAACCTTTTGGTTCCTCTTTGTCTATGTGGGAGGACTCTCAGCCAACTAACAGTCCTCTTTGTTACCTCTGAACGCAGGTATCGGGGTTGGGCTTCCTTCCCAGAACCAGAAGGGTGGGTTAGGGCTACCAATGCTACTTGCTCTCATGTAGAAACTCAGCAGTGTAGGTAGGAATTTTAGACACACTATTATGACAATACAGTATGGTAAAACTCTTTTTGTGTTTCACGGTTCCGGTCACTGCTTAAAATAACTCTGTGTTTCATTATCCACATAATTGTAATTCATGCCTTTTTACATGGAACACAGTTGCTTCAATAAAACCTATTGAACCAAGATCCTGCTTCTGTTTTTCTTTGCAGTTGTGAGACTTGTATAACTGAGAGAAAGTGGTACAATCTCTTCCACCGTGACTTACCTGATGAGTATGAGTGTCATGAGATAGGCTGCCACAAATCACTTAAACCTGTGGTACTGATGAGATGCTGCCAGCTAGCCGGAGAGGGTTAGGCCAACAGCTGTCACACAACATGGCATCACACTCAGTGCCCCACGCTTGGTGGTGCTGTGGTCCAAAATACAGCAGTCTTGTTACTACTTTGGGAGTCTACGACAATGCAATGCACCGAACACAGGACTCTGAAATAGCCACTATCTGCCATGGTCTTGAACATCTTACTGTCAGAAATCCAAGTCTGGGACCTCTGGGTTGCAGCCATTTAGACAACTTGCTGTTAAATTCTTCAAAGATGTTTGCAACTGTATGTGATTTTTCCATGACAAACATGGCTACTGTTGTATGCCACCCAATGCTTTCAAAATCTTCCTTTGGGCCAAGACCTGTAGATGGCTTTTGCTTTACCCTGCAAAAATGATCCAGTGTGCAGTGATGCACATGTAATCATTCACCTGACAACTGGTCCACATGTCTTTTGTCAGGTGGATATTGTGAACAACACTTTGCTGCAAAGCTTGTCCAACCAATTGCAGCACATTGTGATGCAGCACTGGAGCAGCAACTTTGGCAAAACGGGTCCAACTTGGAACCTTCCATTTCAGGCAGATACCTGCCACAAATTCTAAGAATCCCACCCCTTCCACAAAAAAAGGGAAGAGGTCCAGTGCTAACATTTTTCCAGCTTCCCATTATACAAATGTGCAGTTGGGTGTTTGCGATCATAGGGCCACTCCTGGTAAACATGCCCCTAATAGTAGCCTGGATGTTCTTCTTTTCTGGGGCCACTGACGCAGGTGACTTTTGAGACGTAGGTGGTAGTAGACTGAATGTGTATTGTGGGACAGTCACTGTATGCTGTGGTTTTTCCATATTAGTCTGAGTCTTCTTGTGCCATTCTGACTGTGCTGAGGCAGGTGATTCTGGTGCATTTCTGGGGACAGGGTTGCTTTGCATGAGGATGTCACCCTCTAGTTTCTCATCACCTCCCACTGTGATTGGACGTGCATTCCTAGCTCTCCTCACCTTCACCACCATGACCACATTCAGGATTTTTTTAAGGAGCTCATCCCACCGGATGGCATGATGCTTTTTCATATAGGTCATTTGGCCTCAATTACCATAATGTGATCAGGCTTACCTCAATGAAAACTTGTGTGGCAAATGCAGCATATTGCACTGTTTTCCTACTGTTTGCTAAGCATAACAAATGTCCCAAACACGGGACGAGTACTTTCTTAGTGGCCCCTCTGAAATGCCTGAAGTAGAACTGGAAGTAGGTGGGAGTGTCATCAATTGACTTTCTGCAGCGCATACTTCTACTGAGGTAGGGGCTGGTGAATGTCTCAGCTTAAGCTTTAAAAATAGGGGAGCTGGAGGTGCTACCTGTGCCACATCCCTCGGAGCAGGTTGAATAGTAATGTTGTACTCCCCTGTGCCAGCTTCCACAATGACTGGATCATCATCCTCCTCCTCATCCCCTTCAATAATTTGAAGGTTTTCAGTAACTTTTCTTTTACCTTGCCTCTCTTGGCATCTCCCAGACTCTGCTGGGGTCCACTCCATGTCCCTATCATCATCATTAGAAGTGGTGTTCGGAGAAGACAGTGGGGTGGTACCTTTCCTTTTCTGTGCTGGAGTTCTGGAAGCCACTGATTCTAAAAGAGGAGGTTCTTGCTTGGCAGAAAGCTTGACCTCCTTTCCTGCTCCAACTTCCTGAAGATTTACAATTGCTAGCTGTGGCTGCTATCCACGTTGCTCTCTTTCCTGAAACAATTGGCTACTACTTTCCAAAAACGACAAATCCAACTTAACGTCACTGCTCATCTGTGTTACCATGTTTGCAGTGGCTGCCTCACTTTCAGACGTGGTCTTGGTTTTAGGTTGGGGTCATGCTACTGATGTGGGAGTGCTGCTCCCAGGTTTTGTCCCTGATGGCCAGTGTGGCAGGTACACATCTAATGAAAAAGGTTGCGATTGGTATGCCACTGGTGGAAAGCTGCCTCATCTCATGATTACTTTGTTGGGAGCAACGTTCTTTGGGGCAATCTTAAAGATCTCAGTTTGTAGTGGCACTAAACTGCACAAGCGGAAGAAATTGGAGTACTGAAGTCACTGTACAGGCCTTCTGTTTGGCAGTACTGCAGGTGATGTCTCTTTGTCTCTTGTGTACCTAAAAGCAACCAAATATAAACATTTAGTTAGTGAAATGTGGTCCTGTTATAGGTTGAATCAGTACAGACAAAGGCAACATTAGTGTGGGTGGTTACTTAGGTAAAACTGTTGCATAGCCATTTCAGTGATGTCTCTAGGCATGTTATATTAGTAACTAGGCCTGCAGCTTGTGCCCTTTAGCCTAGTGACATTTTATTCTGCTTCATTTTATTATTTTAGAATCGGCCACATTTGTGGTGATGTTTTATTTTGTTTATCTAGTTGTCCTTTCAACTAGGAAAGCATTGCGTTTCTTAGCACAACATTGTTTTCACTTTGTGCTTTCTTTAGGGCTGCAGCGAGATAGGATTTTTGGCACACGTGGTACACTGCATCTCTGACATTCACAGAAACACCCATATCCTTACTTAGGGAAATTTTCTGAGAATATCAGTTGTTTTATTGTAAAAACATTTCCCTGCCCCATACATGTTAGAGGGAGGTTCCAGCTAGATGACCACTACTGCATGCTGTCTGACTTTGCTACAGCTGCTTGCTGAGACCACTAGTTCCCTGGCCTACATGGGGATGGTGTCTCTATAGACAACGGGCTTCCACACTACTGTCCTATTCAGGTATGAGGGATGATGTCTTCCCAGGGGGAAAATCCTGATGGGAGAATTAGGGCTTATCCTGCTGTGCTCTAAAATAGCTTAGGTAAGAAATGCATTTTTGCGCAGAGTCACAGTATGGTGGGACTTTTCCTGTGTTTCAATTTCCTTGGCACCTTTTTGTTTCTAGTATGTTTCATCATTCTAAGTATTGAATTTCATGATATTTTATCTAAGATCCAGCTGATTCAATAAATCGTGTTGAACCATTTCCTGCCTCTAATTGTCTTTGTATGTGTGAGACTAATGTAAAGGATGAGATCTCATCCACCACGATTTCCCTGAGAAGCCATCTGGTCATGTGCTGGTTGCCACAAATCATCTCTGTTCTGGGGCAGAGATGAGGCACTGCTACTTGCCCGGAAACTGATTAGACTGACAGTTGTCACATGGTGTGGGAATGGGCTCAGTTCCCAACAATTCAGGTGATTCTGCCGTCCAAATGCAGCAGCCTTATTAGGATGATGAGAGCCCACGCGACAACAAATCACAATTTATCAAACATTGTTAAGTCAAATCACACCACCATACCATATAATCTTATTTCAAATTAGGCAACACAACATACATATATGGCTCTTTGATTTATGGCCATCTATTCTAAAGGAGACACCTGTGGTAGTCAGAGAGGTGCATGGGCAAATGAAATAATTGTTAAAAAACCTATGGTAGGCAAGGTGGTCCAGGGAGAAATAGAATAATCATTGAAAAAATGAATAATGCTGATGTGTCTGCAGTGCACCAGAGCCAGGTCATCCAATGGGAAATGGTATTATAGCTAAAATAAAGCTGAATGCTATAGTGTGGCTTTTGGCCTATGGTGAATCGATGGATGGATAGACAGATGGATCGATCGAGACAAAATGAAAAAATAAATAAATACATTAAAAAAATAAAAGATATAAACATCTTAAAAATTGAAAATCCAAAATAAAAAATAAAAAAATCAATTGAAAAACTAAGAAATAAAAAATAAAAGTAAAAAATTAAAATTAAAAACTCAATTAAAAAAACAATCAATAATTGCCAATGTTTGTATGGGAGGATGAGAAGAAAGAAACCTACTGTGAGGCAAGGAGGTGCAAAATTTTAACAAAATTAAAAAAGCATGTAATATAAGCACTGTTCATCAAAATC
Organism: Pleurodeles waltl; assembly: GCF_031143425.1. Lineage (NCBI taxonomy): Eukaryota > Metazoa > Chordata > Amphibia > Caudata > Salamandridae > Pleurodeles > Pleurodeles waltl. The sequence goes on from NC_090442.1 coordinate 465,926,170, forward strand.
ATGTTATTGAAATATATTTACTACAATGATCTTCAAGCATATTATTGAACTGACATCAAATCCATTGATGCAAGCCTAAGGCAAAGGCACACTGGCTGGATGCACAAAACGGCCTCCAGCCACATTGTCAAACAACAGCAGTAAGCAAGGAGGCATAAGGGAACAAAGAACACATGCAGGTCTATGGCAAAGGCACATTGGCTGGATGCACAAAATGGCTGCCAGCCACATGATCTAACGACAACACTGAACAAGGCGGCATGAGGAACAAAAACACATGTAGACCTATGACAAAAGTACACTGGCTAGATGCACAAAATGGCCACCAGTCACATGGTCAAACGACAACAGCAAGCAGGGACTCATGGGGAACAAAGAACACATTAAGGCCTATGGACACAGACTACGCAAAATGGCCCCTGTCCACATGGCATGGACAAAGACAAATGGTGGCTGATGACAAACACACAGACACACTGGCCTGAAAAAGAAGGGATGGTGGTAACACTGAAAAAAAAACATTGCCCTTAATTCAGCAATGAAAAACATGAAAATTGACTGAGCTATAAAACTTTTACAACAGCACACATCCTCCTATGGAATGAAAATGACCCCACATATACACTTTTTGCAGAAACAAATGAAATACAAACAATAGCCGACATTTGTATTTTAATCCAATGCCATCCCTGCCCTAAATGATGTTTTAAAAACATATACCACAGAAATATTTATTTCATGCATGACTAGTACTGAACCTAATGGCTAGATGGCCCTTTGGAAGACTAAGCCACTTAGTAAAATAAATAAACATTGAAAATGTAACAAACATGGGGAAAAGGTGGTGAACTGTGCACGTTTTTCCTTCACAAAAGAAGAAAAATGAATTTGTATTGTATTGATTTATTTATAAAGCGTGTTCTGGCAAGACGCATCGAAGCGCTAAACTGGGCAAGTCAACGGAAAATCAGAAGGCTCCCTACAGGAAGAATAACACGCCTATTGAGAGAAAAGCCAGGTTTTGAGATTTTTTCAGAAATTAGTGTGGGTAGCTGTTTGACGAAGCTCAATGGGTAGAGCATTCCATAGCCTTGCGGCTTCCACTGTAAAAGCTCGATCCCCCCATCTAGCCCTATTACAGTGGGGCACCGCAATCAAGTGTTTGGAAGAGGATCTCAGGTTTCTGGTAGATATTTTATATATAAATCAATACAATACAAAAATGAAATGCAAAAAACGAGGCTCCTACTTTAACTCCAGGCTACCCACAACAATGACATTTAAAAATCAAATAACAGTACAACAAAATACTTGTGGATGCACTATTAAACAAACAATACCCTTATACAGTGTTTTTTAACTTACTTGTGTGACATCACACAAAGTCCTTATATCCAAAGGTACATATCAGGCAGACAAAGAGAGTAACCCTTCCACCTCGAAATCCAAGTGAAACGTGACCAGGAGATGGACAAAGCACTGGGAGGAGCCTGCTGGACAGGAATTGGAAGTTGCAGTCTTTTGGGACACTTCCTTCCTATTGGAAAAAAGTACAAAAAAGGCTTGTCGCACTAAAACACAACTTTGGAGAAGAACTTCACTCAGAAACCTCCTTTTGAATAGATTTAGCTGCTCCTTGAGTAGAAAATCTACTCAAGGTGCGCTCATGCTTATCAGCGGCACTATACTGGCGGGCATGAAATTGTGAGACCGCTCGCTAGTAGCCAGAGAATGTCATGGCACTTGTGAGCAAGCACCAAAACCACATTTTGTGCACGCGGACAGAAAAAAAAAACAGCTTCGGGGAGGCTGGCAGAACTCAGAAACTCCGTGCTACTTTGCCTAATGCAAAGTGCCCTACTTTTGAAAACTCCACAAGCAGAGTTTTCCGTCCAGGCCGATGTTATCCTATAGTAGTAAAAACTAATTTGGGAGTTTTTCACTACCAGTACATTTCTAGCCTTTTAAATATGCAGCACCCTTCCCTATGGGCTGGTTAGGGCCTAATCTAGGGGTGACTAAAATGCACGAAAAAGGGAGTTTAAACTGTCAAGTGGTTTATTTTGCCAAGTCCAATTGACAGGTTAAAAAAGCACACAGTCTGCATTCTCAGGCCTGAGAAATGTTTTAAGGAGCTGCTTAAGTGGATGGTCAAAGTGCTTTAGACCCAGTAGTAGCATTCAATTTACAAGCCCTGTGTATATGTGTACATGGCATATGGCATACCACTTTATGAGGGACTTAAGTGTCAGTCAAGTGTAGGCCGATTTCATCGTGTTTTAGGGGGTGAGCACAAGCACTTGGTTATCAGTGGTAGAATGCCCAGAGACAAATGGATTTTAAAACAAGTATGGTGAAGGAAAAAAGATTTAGAATTACCCTGCAGAGAGGGCCAAGTCCAACATTAGTGCTAAGGACAATAAAATGAATTCAGCAAAACAGGGGGGTTGAAAGCAAAAACCTTAAGGTTAACTCTGTGGAGATGGCCAGGTCCATCACAGCCCAATATCTAATGACAAAATGGTTGAAAAGCAGAGATTTTAGCTGTGGAAAACATGCACTAATAACTATGGCAGGTAATTTAGGTATTAGAAATGAAACAATTCAAAATTTGGTTTTAACAAAACATGCAAATAATCAACACAGAAGAAAGATGCATCTCAGAAAAGTGACCAGTATATTTCAAAGTGACCTATATCTTTTAACTGCTAATACAAATCATCCTGTTACCTACAATACAGTAGGACTGGCAAGTATGTGAGCTAAACTGAGCAGCAAAAGCAAGAACCACTGGCTAATCATCACAGAACAACTTTGAAAATGTACCTCAGTTTTGTCATGGTCCCCCAGTTTTTGCATGTCTGAATTTGATGCTTTAGATCTCTGTGTGATTTACCACTGCAAAACGGTACTAACATGCCTGCTGTTTCTCTTTAATGTGCTGCACATTGGAACTCCCTATTTGACTAGTTTCTTTCTCTATAAATACATTGCAAATGGTGTCTTAAGTACACCTATGGCTTAGAATGTTGCTATATCTGTCAGCCTTAGGGTGATATTTCCCCAATTTTATGCCTTCCCCCTCCCTTTTCTCTAATCTTGTTTTTTTCTGGCCTTAGGACTCTGGTAAACAGTGCTAAAGTATGTGTGCGCTCTCCCCTATGCATTGTAATATTGTCTTGTTGCTAATTGACATATTTAATTTAGTTATAGGTCCCTAGTAAAGTGGCACTATATGTACTCAGGACCCAGGAAATTCAATGCTACTAGTTAGCCTGCAGCACTGATTGTGCCACCCACTTAAGAAGCCCTTTAAACATGTGTCAGGTCTGCCATAGCAGAGCCTGTGAGTGCAGCTTTGAACTGTCATTTCGACCTGGCAAAATAAGGGCTAGTACATTAAATATGCCAACTAAGTAAATACCATTTAAACCATGTTTAGGGAGGGGAGAGAGCACAAGCACTTTAGCTCTGGTTAGCAATTTTAAAGTGCACAGAGCCTTAAGGTCAACAAAAACAAATTCATCAAAATTGGAGGCAAGCAGGTAAAAGGTTTGGGGGAAGACTACACTAAGGCTGACAGATCTAACATGGAGGACCACAAACCTGAAGCACCAGTCTGCCTGTCTGCGACACCCAGCCTGCTCTTCACACCACACTGAAAAACACCCACAATGCTTCTCTTGCTCCTCGCAATTCTTTCCAACACAAACTGGACTCTTAGCGCAAAACTTAAGAAGGTAAAAATTCAACAGGACTAATCTGTGACTGTATATCACCCTTGCTCTATCACAGCCGGCCTGAAGGTTTGACTTTAACCCAGTCTATCTCGACCAGATAGCCGTAATTGGCACTTTATGTTTTTAGGTGTCATTTTCACTTTATTCTTTAAAATTTTATAACTCCAGTTCTACTGATTGGATTTTTGTCATTTTGGTCTAATTTTATTAATTACATGTTGCTCTACTTTTCTACCCTGGTGTAGGATACTGTTGTGTGTGGTGTGTTCACTGTTTTACAGTTTGAAGTGTTTCACAAATAGTTTACACTTTGCCTCTGAGTTAAGCCTGACTGCTCTGTTCTGTAGCAGGGGGTTGAGCACAGTTTAATTTGGGGTTTGCTTTTGCCTTACCCTGACAATGATTGTGGCTGCTGCTTGACCAGGGCGCACACCCAAGCCAAACAGTAACCTAATTTCCTACAAACATTAAATTCTACATACAGGCTGAAGTGTGTACTTGTAGCACCCACATGTGACAAAAATATGTTTCTGCTAAGAGCTCCACTTTACTCTGTATAGGCTACAGTTTAAATGTAATGAGAAACAAGACAGGGAAAGTGCCAATGCTAAATGTGTCTTGCAAGCCCACAGGGCAGGGTGTTAATATTTAAAGAAATAGATAACACTACATATCAAAGTTAGTCTGCCCTCAAAGTGAAACAAACCCAAGAGCTTCACTATGTAGGCCAGGCTAGACTTTTAAGGCCTCTGCAGAAATAACAATCTTTGCATTCCACCTTTGCTAAATAAAATCAATTTTGTAAAAATATACTTTAGGTTACCCGAGCCACAACTGGCATAAAACCAGTTCTCCCACTCATCACACCTCCAGAGCTGGAATACACATACTTGGCTGTAAGAGGTAACAATTCCAGCTCCAAGAAAACTGGCTTGCCGCTGAGCCCATGAAAAGACAATGGTTGTTAACTGCTGACCACTTAACAGGGGTTAGCTATATGGGAGTGAACAGGAACAGTTGGCACAACAAATGGAGAACCAAGGGCGGGTTTAGCACTACCTCTTTTTAACATTGAGATGCTAAGGAGAGCTTCTTCTATTCATCTCCAGGACCCACCTACACAGTTAGGTTCAACCCACAGTAGGAGGAAAACCTGTTCTGAGTCTGTCAGTAGGGTAATGGCTAAGATGTTCAAGACAGGCCTGCCTAGCGGCAGCTGGGTCCTGCCCTCTTGAAACAGGGGCGTCATGCTAATTGTACTGTATGGCAAAGATGAAGAACTGCAAAATGAGGTGGGCCTCCAATCACTGGCTAGTGTATGGAACAAGGACACAGAATAAGTATGGCACCTCTGCCACCTTCTCAGAACAAAGGACCCTGAGTCCTGGCGGAAGAAGAGGTCTCACACAATGACTCAAGGACCCCTAAAGTTATTTATGTTTTTAAGTATTTAGATAGTGTAATTTAACATTATGTCCTATAGACTTCTATGATAGGTCCATGTCTTTCTCATTTTCTATAGGAGAATGTTGCAATACCAGTGGTTGACCACATGGTGCTGGACATACTACTGCTCCTTTTCCACAGTTGCAACCTACACTTGTTAACTTGGCTCCACTCCTGTTTCAGACAAATAAGTCTACACTGTTGAGTAACTTTACACTTGCTAATGGTAAGTAGCCATAAGTAGTAACATTATACAAAGGTATAAGAGTAAGCTTAAATGCAGGTATCAGTTACCTTTGTGAATACCCCTGTTTGTATGAAGGTAAAACGTTTGACCGGGACAACCCCCTCAATGTATTTATTGTTCTCGCCATCATGATCAACCTGAATTTGCACTAGGTCTTGTTCTAACACAAACTGTTGTTTTCCCATAGTGGTTCACTTTTTCTACGATTTTTTTGTCTCAAAATGGTACAGATCAATATCTCTGGACCCCTTTAACCTATTTTAATTATTTTGGTGCATATTTGCTTATTAATATGCTCTTTATTTTAATAAAATGGTTCGGGAATCTTATTGTGTGGAAATATCTGTTGATTGCTTCCTGTGAATGCCACAGCTACCAGGGGCTGAGCGGATATTCTGTCAGAGCTGTCACCTAACCACAGTGGATTTATTTGATTTGGCAGCAGAACCCTCTCCCAAATTATTAACCCCATTTCTGACCCTAATACTCTGGTACTAAATGCTGAAGATTAACAGAGAAAACTCCAACTCAGGCTAGTCCGCCAACTATGACTAGCATTTATATCAGTGGCTCTGAAAAACGAATTTCCAAAACTAATGAGACAAAAAGCATTGTGTCATACGCAATGCAACAATCAATGGGTTCAGTGAGTCACAACCTTGCAATAAAATAATCCTTCATGCTTCACATAAAGTGGATTGTGTGCAGTTATTGTGGTATTGATTTGACAATGTAACATCAACCACATAGGTGAATTATTGTCAGTGATACCTCACTCAGGCGTTTGTACACCTCTATGAGTCCAAATGTCTCTGTTGTGTGTTACCATCAACAGACACAAAAAAAAGTACCACAGGAACCATGTTGATGTGAGCGAGAACAACATTTGTCAACGAGTTTTACATAGTTCTTGATCATCGTCTAAAAGCAGTTACAGTGGACGTTATAGGAGACCGGAGTGAATATTGGCTAGAAGGAGATTGATTTTACAACAGATTGGAGGAAGGTATTTTCTCATGAAAGTCTTTTGTAGGGACGCGGAGAGAAGGGCCGCGATGAAAACAAGTTTTGGAGCTGAACCAAGAGGAGGATTGTCCAATGCCAATTCATGTACATCACGACCCAGGTCCTTAATAATCGGCGACTTCACAGGCTATCCTCGTGTTTATGTAAGGATGGGGCATATGGCCAATGACACAAATGTAAAAAATAGCATCACAAAGCAAGGGATGTGTAGCATAACGCAGTACTTCACCTGTACTTAATAAACTTAATGGCAAGAGTATTACGACTCATATATGTATACGATTACAATAACTTGTGGAGGGGCTAGAGTGTGGTATATTTACAGAATCAGAACCAGAAGACATGACATGACAGCGGAGGAATATATAAATACATATACCAGCAACGCGTGCAATGTATTCACGACACAAGTGCATGGTGTAAATAATATGTCACGAATTTTTCATGGTGTACATTTACATTCCACTCAAAGCAGCATTGGTTATGACTTTATCATCACTCATTATTCGCCTTCGACGCTCTGAGAGATTCCGAATGAGTGAAGTAATCCTATTCTCGATTAATACACACCCTAACATGGTGTAGCAATAGAAACAAATCTCAGCAGGAGCATTTCCATGTTTGGAAGGTGAATACATGCGACCATGGCCTTCTCGGCCAGCCTCAGTTTGTGGTATCTGGTATCTGATGAGAATGTCTGCATGCACTGTAAAGAGTGCATAATGCTCCCCTCTAATAGAATTGGTATACGACTCACATACCTTTTGAATCCTGACTATGGAAAGTGTGATGTTGTGTAACCTATTAAAGCAGATCTGGCAGGTAGTGACAGGTGACAGCTACAGCAGCTACTAGCAAAGTCACAGTGCTGCTAAACGATCGTGTTTTATCTGGAACAGCTGTTGAAGTGCCCTCGTATCCGTCCATCTCTGTGAATCCCCGAACACTTGTCTACTGGATGAGCATCCCAGGGCGACGTGTATTTAACAGAAGCTATGAATGGCATCGGTAAGTTACCGTGTGCAATCCTGACATCTAATTATATGAGACATGATGATATATCCTACTCTCTGTGAATACAGTAAACTGTAAGGATAGAAATAGACGCGAGTGAGGCCCACTGCCAAGTCTTTTAGTCGTTTTTGAGGCTTGCTTTGCATGCACACATGCTACCACGTAATGTTGCAACAAAGTTATCCTCTTGCACAATCCACGCTACTCACATTGAGCTAAGGGAGACTTGAATTATACTTCAAATGTGTGCAGCACATCTGACACTGATATCTTTTCTTTGTGGCTACTTACAACCTGCTGCCTTCTATGGGCCTAAACACGTACTTTTTAGCGGCGGCAGCTTGTAATAAAGCGCAGGGGGGATTCGGGGTGTGTGAGTGGGTGGGGGGGTTAACGCGGCGAGGGTGTCGTGTGGGGGAGGGGTGGGAATATTAAAATTAAAAAAAAACTTACCTTTCGCATGCCACTGCTGTGTTCTTCGCCACCTCAGTGCTTCTCTGTTTGTTCCTTTCCCCACCCAATCCAGATGCTTCTTTCATGCTGTTACCCAGCACGAGAGACACACCTGGATTAGTTGGAGTGGACTGAAATGCGGCTCAGCTGGGGACTGACAGCCTGCACTGGTTCTTTACCTGGGCTGTGCAACACAGCCCGGGTGGAGAGTTCTAAGTGCGCATGTTGGTTTGACCAGCTTTGGCCGGCCGGCCAAACCGACATGTGCACTTAGAGTGCACACTACTCCTCCTTCCCCTGCTGCTGACGAGGATCACCCCGCCCCGCCCTGCGAGAAGGAAGCGAAAAATAAAATGATAATACAATAGTTGTATTATGATTTTATTTTTCTGCTGCCTTTCAATGTAACCTCTGTACCTGTTATCCTGGAAGTCCCTCTGATTGATTGCTCAAGTCTCTATCACAGTTTGCCACCCCTTATATTCTTTAAAGGCAGATGACCAAATGTCATTATGATGAAATATTTATGAATAAATACCATTAAGAAACCATTATTTTTAAAAGTCATGAAATGGGATCTGTTGGGCTTGGCCTGTTCTGCAGGGTCATCCCCAAAATGTTTGCCTTCAACAACCTGTTTTCTGATCCTGTTTTTTGTTGGACTTTAGCACTTTGCAGACTTTAGCAAAGCTGACTGGTGCTACAATAATTGTGCTCTTTCCTTTAAACATAGCAGAACTGGCTTAAACTCAATTGGCATATTCAATTTACCTATAAGTCCCTCGTAAAGTGCGCTACATGTACCCAGGACATGTAAATTGAATGTTTCTAGTAGCCCTGCAGCACTTATTGTGCCACCCACTTGAGTAGCCTTTCAAACATGTCTCAGGCCTGCCATTTGAGCCTGTGTGTGCAGTTGTAAACTGCCATTTCGACCAGGCACAGTAAACCGTTTGCTAGGCCTTTTTTATTGAAGAAGAGTCACCCCAAGGGTAGACCCTAAACAACCCATAGGGCTGCATGCAGTGTATTTAAAAAAAAGGTTGGTCTACATCTCCCATATTATAAGATTGTGTTACCATACTACATTCGATAAGTTATAGCATTCAATTGGGAGCTGGTAGAAATGTTGAGTATGATGTCTAAAGGATTATAATTTTAAACCCTATTTAATGGTAGAGTTGAATTTTAAGTCACAATTCTGAAAATTTCACTTTTAAAAAGGCATTTTCTTGTCTCAGCCAGTTGATGCCTGCAGCCTGTATCTAGGGTCACATGATTAGGTGAAGCTGGCAGTGGGCCTCAGTATATTGCCCCCAGACAGTGAGACGAAGGTGGAATAGATGTTGGCAGAATAGGTCATCTCAGACTTGATAGGGAGATGGAGTGGTCACCTACTTCACTTCCACATCCCAAAGCCTCTGCGTAAGCACACTCACAAAGGGTTTCACACTAGTCTTTTGTGCCCTCAGACAAGGCCAGAGTGGTTGGAAAGGAAATTCCAAACACCTCTGGGGGAGGGAATCTCCAGAAACGTCTCCTACTTTAACGCTGTCACCAAGTATAAATATTGGTCCCTCAGACCCAACTCTTGTGTATACTTTGGACTTGTGGAAGACTCAGAGGGACTGCTGTGTTGCTCTGCTGCAAGAAGGACTGCTACTCTGCTGCCCTGCTATTCTGCTATCCTGCTGCCTGAGTGAACTGGACTGGACCTGCATCTTGAATGTTGGACCACCAAAGTGTCACCAAGGGCTTGTTGGCTGGCCTCCTGAGCAGAACCTCAGGGACAGAAAAAGGCTCAATCCACCTTGCACGCAGTACCTGGACTCTGGGTACTGTAAGTCTTTCCTCCAAGTGGGGCCATCCCAGTCCTGTACCCTTGGGAGTGGGCCTAAAGGTGATCCACCAGCCCAGCTGTGGACTCCTTTGCAGAACTGATGCAGCATGATGTGTATCCTTGCAGCTCTGCATTGGAATCTCTGCTGAGTGACACATCACCGACACAGGACCTCCCATCACAGCCCCCATCGATGGTATCCTTGATGGTGATGCAGAATCTTGCATCACAAGCTTCCTCAATGGCTTCATCAGAACCACCACAGCGTGCTGCATCCTCGTTGCTGGATCTCGCATCGCTGGCTGCAGCTCATCAGAACTGCTGCTGGAGACTCATCCTCAACGTGGGAACTCTCAACGGTCTGCAACCAGAATTTAAGGTCATTTGTTCAACATGCTTAACTTGGTCACTGTACCTGGAACACAGTCCATCATGGTCTGCCTGAGCTTCTGACTTTGTGCCGGTCCAGCATGACCAGCTAACCATAGTTTGTGCTTTGTGCTTCTAACCACTGTTTTCACCCAAATCTTTAAAATTGCGTATCTCTGGTTCTACTGACTGGATGTTTGTTGTTTTGGTCTCAAATTATTTACTAGCTTGTACTCTATTTTTCTAAACTGGTATAGGATTCTTCTTGTGTTGTGATTTAGTTTACTTCTGTTTGTGTGCTGCATAAATACTTTACACCTTGCCTCTAAGTTAAGCCTAACTGCGTTTTGTGCTACGCTACTAGAAGATTATTTTGCGGTTTGCTTGTATTTCATCCTGACACAAATTGTGGTAGCTGCTTGAGTAGGGACCAACCCCTCAAACAGGAATCCAATTTACTACAGGAAGTTATTGAGGTGGATCCAGCAAAATACATTTGACTTTGAAAACATTTCTGTTTTTTGTTGTGGGTCAAAAAGAACTGATAAGTCCACTCTAGAAAACTCCAGCATGAATTTCTCCACCAAGGCATCCTTGTTGTAAAGGAATCTCTATAAGGGGATTCACCTCTAAATTTAGGATTTGGATTCTTCTTTAGCACTTAACTGTAGAACAGACAGACGTGGGTTAAATTAAGAATTATGAACATGTTTTTTTAAAGTGTAAGGTTTACAACTAAGATTAATCCTAAGTATTGTTGCGATAACAGTTATTGTTCACTTGGTATGAAGGGAGCTGAAATGCATTTTTTTCATAAACAGTTTTTATATGTGTTATAATTGGAGACCATCTAAAGTTAGTTCAAATGTATTCCAGATTCTCATAGTAAATTCCTTATAATCGTGTTGTTTTACTCCAACATACATTCCATGGATTGGTACATCATCAGAACTACTGTTTATTGCTACCCCAACAAATAAGCACTCAATAGTGTACTGATGCACATTGCTCATGAGTGCGGTAAATACAGTGGCTCACAGGTACCACAATCTGTGTGTATACATGTGTGTTGTAAAATAAAACAGCTGGCCATGAAGCCGGATGTAACAAAATTATAGCTCTTGAAAATGACATGTTTTATTTCACGGATACCTCATGTGATGCAATTTACTACCATCAGCACTCGTTAGGTGAGAAACGGCACCTCATTCAAACTCTACCATATATGGTGGTTCAGGTGAAAATATGTGGCTATACATGTGCCTGATGTAGGTTCACAGTGGTATTTGGCTGCCTCTGCTGGAGGTGAGGGCTCCATGTTGTCTGCTGGTGGGTAGAGGTTTCTCTTTGGCTGCTTCTGGTGGAGGTGAGGGCTCCCTGACCTCTGCTGGTGGAGGTGTCTCCTTGGCTGCCTCTGCTGAAGGGGAGAGTTCCCTGCCCTCTGCTGGGGGAGGTGTCTCATTGTCTGCCTCTGCTGGAGGTGAGGGCTCCTTGCCCTCTGCTGGTGGAGGGGGCCCCTTGCCTTTCTTTGGTGGTGGGGTGTGAACCTTGCCTTTCTTTGGTGGTGGAGTGTGAACCTTGGCTTTCTTTGATGCTGGAGGGGTATCCTTGGCTCTCTTTGGTGGTGGAGGGGGATCCTTGGCACTCTTTGGTGGTGGAGGGGGATCCTTGGCACTCTTTGGTGGTGGAGGGGGATCCATGTGTACCCTCTTGTGATGGGCCCCTTTGACCTTTCACATGATACTTGTGTCCTTGTCTCCAGGACTAGGTGGTGCCTCCCCTGTCCTCTGTCCCTTTGTTTTTGCCACCCTAGTCCTTCCTTTCTGAGGCAGAGGTGTGCTCTTACTAGGAGTGGTGGCCATCACACTCAGGGGCCCCTTTGTGCCAACAGCTGATTTTTTGGTGGGAGCAGTGGAAGACTGTTTTGCTGAGGTGCTAGGCTGGGTCATCGGGGACCCTGCTCTTACGGGCAGGACGGGGGTGGAGGGGGAGAGAAGAGGTCAAGTTGGGCAAGGGAAAGCTTCTTAGGGACATTGGGGTGGGATGTGGGATGGGAGTGGAGGTAGAGGGAGTAGTTGATGGAGGTGTACGTCTCCTGGACTTGGGTGTAGGTGCATGGACAGTGTGCATGTGTGAGGTGGATGGCTGTTGGGTGTCTGGGTGCGAGAGTTTGTGTCTCTTAGGAGGGGGGCAGACAGGGTGGGAGATGACAAACAGGACGCGTGGATGGATGTTGTGGAGGTGTCTGTAAGTGAGGTGTGTGTGCTGCATGATGTGGTGATGGTGGTGGTGGCTGTTGATGCAGTGTATGTAGGTGTGAGTGTGGATGTGACTGTGAGGGAGGAGGAGGAGGAGGAGGAGGGGGAGACAGTGGAGGCAGTGGATTTTGTTGTGTGTGTACAACTGTCTGTTGTTTGTGCGAGTGCTTGTGGCTGAAGTGTGCTGCCTGTATTTGTCTGTGCCACTCTTGTGTGATGTTTTGTATGCATGCTTGTCTGTATGTGTGCATGGGTTGGGTTGGGGTTGAGGAGACCGGGACTGGGAAGTGTTAGTTGGAGTGGGGACGGTAGGAACAGGGACACTGGCTGCCATCAGAGAGGAGGCCAGAGCCTAAACAATCTGTGTAGGGCCTCCAACCCACTGTGGATGCCCTCAAGGTAGGCATTGCATTGCTGCATATGGGATGCCAGCCCCTGGATGGCATTCACTATGGTTGACTGCTCCACAGAGATGGATCTCAGGAGGTCAATAGCCTCTTCACTGAGGGCAGCAGGGCTCACTGGAGCAGGGCCTGAGGTGCCTGGGGCGAACAAGATGCCCATCCTCCTGAGGAAACTAGGTGGGGGGCTACTGGGAGGGCGGTGCTGGTACAGGGGGTGGAGGCTGTACCTGTAGCTGGGGTGGTTTCAAGGGTATCCGCCACCACCAGGGAGCTTCCATTGGAGGAGGAATCAGAGTCCTGTCTCTGCCATGGTGCTCCCCTCGCCCTACATCCCACTGGTTCCCTCACCGTCAGTGGACTCTGCCTCCTGGGTCCTGTGGGATGCAGCTCCCTCAGTCTCCGGTGCCCCTTAGCAGATGATGCTAATGCACACATGGACAGGATGACAGAAGAAAATGGGGGGGGGAGAAAGAGAGCATTGGGTCAATTACAGCACCAACATCACAGATGGCATACACATTACCATAACACACAGGGATCAAGATTGAGCACTATGCACCGCACTGGCATTCCATTAGCTAGGTACCACAGCAAGATAAGAGCCAACCACCGCCATCTGCACCCCTCCTAGGACCCACTAAGCCCTGTCTGGCATGGAATGCCACCTAGCTAGTTAACAAGATTTTGCTATACACCCATTTACTTTGAGCTGGACCATGCAGCAATGTCTGAGCTGGCATTAAAGGGCACTCACTAACTGAAACCCACCACCAGGATCCCATGCCAGGCAACAAAGATGGTTGTTACACACATTGTACTCACCCCCCTTGTGGCTGCTGTGCTGTCCTCAAGTGCCCATTCAGCTCTGGTTAGGCCACTGCCAGTATGCCAGCCATCGGGGGGTCAGGTTCCGTCACGCACCCCTCCCTCGCTGGGAGGCCATTTCCAGCTGGGCCTTCATGGTCTTCTGGGCCCAGCGTCTCAGGTCCTCCCACCTTTTCCTGCAGTGAGTGCTCTGCCTGCTATAGACCTCCAGGGTCCGCATGTCCTTGGCGATGGCACACCACGATCCCTTCTTTCGATGGGTGGTGACCTGCAGATGTAATATAGACGGGAGGACACCATTAACCATACAATCCAGTCAGTCACACATATGGCCCAAAATAACATTTCCTCTCAATTGGTACACACATCACCTAGAGCCCTGCATATACACTACCACCAGACATGCTCCCCACCCAAATAACACAGTGTCAGCACACACATCTCCATGCAACCTTGTCGCATGCATCGTCCCCATGGTGCACTCACCTGTTGGTCTGGAGGCCCATACAGCTGTCTATACAGGGGTAGGACCCCATCTACCAGGCGCTCCAACTCCTCTGAAATTAAGGCAGGGGTCCTCTCCCCTGCCACACGGGCCATGGAATGCTTCAGACACAGGTCACAGCAGCACACGTAGTGGAGGTATTGTCCTGTGAAGAGTCAGGAATAAAGTGAGGTTACAGACAGAAAATGGTTGTCATGTCCGCAGCAGTGTACACCGTTACCACTGCCAGTGATCCTCATTAGACACTGTAGTCCATAGAGCCCCATGTAAGTCAATGAGGAATAGCACAGCGGTGCAAGACCGACTTCTGCCATGACGCCCAATGCTGGTGAAGTTACATCACTTCCACCTGTCCCTACATACAGGACAGGCGGTTGCCATTTTATGGTGGTGATCAACAATCTGAAATTGGAAACTGTCATTGCTGTCCAGTGTACATACATTGCCATTTACATTGTCCAATTGCATACATGCTCAGTTACACTGAGGTGGTGGTTCCATTGTTCAGTTTGTGACACCCTTCTCACTCTTGTGTCCCTTAGATACCTACCATTGTGGAGGAATAGGAGGAGGAGGCAAGACCCCGTGTACAGACCCATTGTGGACTTGGCTACACTGGAGGACAGGCACATAATACTCACCTATAGACTGGACAGGGCCACAACCACAGAGCTGTGTACTCAGTTGGTGCCTGATCTGATATCAGCTATCCGTCATCCCACTGGGATCCCCCCTCTTGTGCAAGTTCTATCTGTGCTCCATTTCCTGGCAACTGGTCCTTTCCACGTAACAATGGGCTTTGAAGCAGGAATGTCACAGCCAATGTTCTCAACAGTGCTGGCAATGGTTTTATCTGCCTTGCTCAAACACATGTCCACTGCATCGATTTCCCCCAAGAGGAAGATTTGGCCACTGTGAAGGCTGGATTCTAGGCAATGGGACATATTCCAAATATTATTGGGGCCATTGACGGAACACATATTGCATTTGTACCCCCCCCAGCACAATGAACAGGTGTACAGAAATCAGAAGAGTTTCCACTCACTCGATGTGCAAATGGTGTGCCTGGCTGACCAGTACATCTCCCATGTCACTACCAAGTATCCTGAGTCAGTGCATGACGCCTTCGTTTTGAGGAATAGCAGCATCCCAAATGTGATTGCACAACTACAGAGGCTCAGGGTGCGGCTAATAGGTGAGCCTGAGTCTCCAACCAATGCATGTTGTTGTATGCCTTCAGGTGTCATCTCCCATACCGATGTGCAAGGCTAATGTTTGTACCTCAATTCTTGCAGGTGACTCTGGCTACCCGAACCTGTCCTGGCTCTTTACCCCTGTGAGGAATGCCAGGACAGGGGCTGAAAATCGGTACAATGATGCTCATGGGTGAACCAGGCGGATAATTGAGCGAACCTTCAGCCTCCTGAAGGCCAGGTTCAGATGCCTCTATCTATCAGGTGGATCCCTGTGCTACTCCCCTGAGAAAGTCTGCCAGATAGTGTTGAATGCTGCATGTTGCACAACCTGGCCCTCAGAAGACATGTGCCCTATCTGCAGGAGGGGGAAAATGCTCTTGTGGCAGCAGTGGACCCTGAGGACAGTGAGGTTGAGGAGACAGAGGATGAGGATGTGGACAATAGGACATCAGTAATACAGCAGTACTTCCAATGACACACAGATAAGACAGTGGAACTGACCATTCCTCTGATTATTTCTATTTTTAGTGTGGCTGTAGCATGATGGCAGTCACTTCCTTTGCACCTCAACTGACTGTCACCTATGCCTTCTTATTTTGCAGATGTTGGTGTTATTACAATTGTGTGCTGATGTGATGACTACAGACAGCTACAGGCTATTATTTGTATGCAATCAAAAAGTTCAGGATAATTGCACAAGATGTAACTGTTGGTATTATTGCACATTTTCATCACATAAAGCACTATCCCTCAAGTTGTGTTCAAGGGTGTTTATTGAAGTGACAAGTATAGGAGTAATAGTGCAAGAGAATGGGGTGATGGTAAAGGAAAGTCCAGGGTATTGGGCCAGTCTGTTTGTAGGCCAGGTACAGTGTCCAAGGGGCCATAGGAATGGGAGCAATTGCAGTTCAGAGTGGACAAGGTGACAGAGTGGAACACAAGGGGGACATTCAGGAGGGTCTCTTTTCCTGGTGGTGGTCTTGATCTTGGCAAGTGTCTCTGGCATCTGTCTGGGTCACAGGGAACATTTGCGGGGTGGTTCACCTTCTGCAAGGGAAGGGGTGCTGGTGGCCTGTGGGTCCTGTGGCAGGGCTTCCTGTTCACTAGCTGCAGCAGATGTGGAGGGCTGTTCAGTTTAATGGCTAGTGGAAGGGGCCCGCTTGTGTGCTGTGTAGTCCCTCATGATGTTGGCCATATCAGCCAGCACCCCTGCTATGGAGACCATGGTGGTGTTGAGAGCCTGCAAATTTTTCCTGGTCTCCTGATGGTGTACCTCCTGCAGCCACTGGTTCTCCTGCTTGATGTTTAAATCTGACCCATCTTGTCCTGGGATTGTTGTTAATCCCCCAGGACTTTGGTAAGTGCCTCCTGGCCAGTCGGTTCCCTGGACCTGTCCTCCCCCTGGCACACAGCTGTCCTCTGACCATCTCCGGCCCCTTGTGCCTGTGTCCGCTGAACGGTGTGCCCATTGCCACTGACCACAGAACCATGATTGTCTTGGCTGTGAGGTGTGGACTGGAGTCCCTGTACAGGTGGGCACACTGCTGATTGACGTGTCCTGGGGACAGAGGTCTGGGGACATTGGGTGGCTGCTGTGGTGTTAGATACTGAGGGGGGAGGCTTTGTGGTGGAGTGGGTGTGGGCTGGGGTTGCCGACTGATCAGTGGTCCCTGATGGGCCAAGTAGTTCATCCAGATCCAGAAGTCCAGAGTTACTGTCATCACTGGGGGCATCATCTGTTGGGGACTGGGAAGCCGTGGCACCTCCTCGCTGCTGAGATTGGTTGGGGCACCTGTGGGGATGTAAGTGGTGTATTATGCTACATGTATTTGACATTTTCTACCTCCCTAGTTTCCCCTATATCGTTGCTGTTGCCCTGCCACCTTTGTTTTTGTATGGTGATGTATTGTGGGATTCTTAGTTCTCCATGCTGTGCATGCACTGGTGGTGGGTGTACATGAAGGGCTGGGAGGGATGTTCACGCAGTGGGTATGGCATGAAGGGCTTGGCATTGAGGTTAGTCAATTGTGGTGGTGCACCGTGTGGGATGGAGTGGAGTGATGGGTGTCAGGTTGAGGGGTGGTGGTGGCATGCAGGTATGTGGGGTGATAGGTAGTACATTTTGACTCACCAGTGTCCAGTCCTCCGGCTACTCCAGTGAGTCCCTCAGGATGCAGTATTGCCAAGACTTGCTCCTCCCATGCTATCAGCAGTGGAGGAGGAGGTGGGGGGTCCACCGCCAGTTCTCTGGATGGCAAGCTGGTGTCTTGCTGCCATGGACTGTACCTTCCCCCATAGGTCGTCCCACCTTTTCCTGATGTCATCCCTTGTTCTTGGATGCTATCCCACGGCATTCACCCTGTCCATGATACTCCTCCATAGCTCCATCTTCCCTGCTATGGAGATTTGTTGTACCTGTGCTCCAAACAGCTGTGGCTCTAACCTGACTATTTCCTCCACCATGACCCACAACTTGTCATCTGGGAAATGGGGGTGCCTTTGTGGGGACATAGGTGTTGTGTGGTGTGTGTTGTGCAGTAGTTGTTGAATGATGTGGTGAGGTGTGTGGTGCATCACGTATGTATGGGTGTTTGTGGTGTGTGTAGTTGTTGCTGTGATTTGCATGGCTATCTCTTGGCTATTTTTCGTGTTCGTAATGTGTTGTGTGTAATGTGGGTGTGTGTTTTATAGTGCTCTGGGTGGGTATGTGTGGTGTGTGTATCAGTGTGAGGTGTGTGGTTTTAGTTTTGGCCAATGTTGTGTTGTTTTGTATTTAGGTGGCCATCCTGACTGCGCCGGTGTGTACCGCCCATGATTTGCCACCGTTGAATGTCCGCTGTGATGATTCGTGGATCATAATGTGGAGGTCGTTGTTTTGTTGGCATAACGGTATGGGTGTTCGTACCGACACTAACCTTTGGTCTGGCAGATAGGTGTTTGTGGCAGTATTATGTTGGTTTAGTGTGTGTGTGTCATAATATGGCAAACGGATGTTAACCTCCTCAATGGTATGTTGACGGCCGTCACTGACGCTGTAAGCAGGATTTACCGCCAATGTTGTAATGAGGGCCACAATCAAAAAAACAACTTCACTTAAAGGTGTATTTTTAAAGTTGTGAGTTCAGAAACCCCCAACTCCACATATCTATCTGCTCCCAAATGGAATCTGCGCTTTAATAACATTTAAAGGAAGTCCCCATGTTAACCTCTGAGAGGGATAGGCCTTGCAACAGTGAAAAACAAATTTGGCAGTATTTCACTGTCAGGACATGTAAAACACATAGGTACATGTCCCACCTTTAACATACACTGCACCCTGCCCATGGGGCTACCTAGGGCCTACCTTAAGAGTGCCTTACATGTAAGAAAAGGGAAGGTTTAGACCTGGCAAGTGGGTATACTTGCCAAGTCAAATTGGCAGTTTAAAACTGTACACACAGACACTGGAGTGGCAGGTCTGAGCCATGTTTATAGGGCTACTAATGTGGGTGGCACAACCAGTGCTGCAAGCCCACTAGTAGCATTTGATTTACAGGCCCTGGGCACCTCTGTATTAGGGATTTACTAGTAAATCAATGATGCCAATCATGGAAGGTCAATTTCACATACATTGTACATAGGAGCACTTACACGTTAGCACTGGATAGCAGTGGTAAAGTGCCCAGAGTAACAAAAACAGAGTCCAGCACACATCAACAACCTGAGAAACAGAGGCAAAAAGTTAGAGGAGGCCACACCAAGGATGCCAAGTCTAACAGTTGATATGAGGGAACAGATAAGTAAACTGACAGCTGTGTAAGTGGTGGTTCTGTTTCCTCAATAGATTACCTTGTTGAAGCCCTTTGTGTGGATTTGGCATGCTATATTGTGAACCTATATTTGAAGGGATCAAGGGCCAGATGTAGCAAAGCGTTTGCGACTCGCAAACGGTGAAAAACGCCGTTTGCAAGTCGCAAAAGCCTCACCGGAATGCAGAAATGCATTTTGCGAGTCGGATCCGACTCGCAAAATGCATTTCTGACTCGCTAATAGGAAGGGGTGTTCCCTTCCTATAAGCGACTCGCAATGCTATGTATATACATTTGCGACCGCGATTGCGGTCGCAAATGAAGGCGCAGTTACCATCCACTTGAAGTGGATGGTAACCCAGGCGCAAACGGGAAGGGGTCCCCATGGGACCCCTTCCCCTTTGTGTCTGGCACAAAAACTAATTTTTCAGAGCAGGCAGTGGTCCAATGGACCACTACCTGCCCTGAAAAATACCGAAACAAAAGGTTTCGGTTTTATTTTCAAAGTGCAGCTCGTTTTCCTTTAAGGAAAACGGGTTGCACTTTGAAAAAAAAAAACTGCTTTATTTAAAAGCAGTCACGGACACGGTGGTCTGCTGTTCCCAGCAGGCCACCATCCCCGTGAGTGCCTTGACTCTCTATGGGGTCGCAAATTGCGACCCACCTCATTAATATTAATGAGGTGGGTCTTTGCGACCCCATAGCGAGTCGCAGACGGTGTCTGAGACACCGTTCTGCATAGCAAATTGCAAGTTGCAATTTGCGAGTCGGAAGGACTCGCAAATTGCAACTCGCAATTTGCCACCTACCTACATCTGGCCCCAAATGTCCATCATAAGACTGAATGAATAAATTAAATGTGAGTGACTGCATGAATATACATTTAGAGCAGTATAGTCCACCAGGATATCAAGTAAAAAATACTATGGGGCCAAAATATAAATGCCTACGCAAGAAATCGGGTTTTTGGTTGAGTGGGGGAACCCTACACAAACAACAACCACAATCCTCATCAGGATGAACCACCAAAAGTCATTAAGTTAACCTGGGCTCAGTCTTGACTTGGAGGCAAAGTATAAGGTATTTATGGAGCACACCAACTGTAGTAAACTGAAAATACAACACAATTAAAATCCTAAACCGGTTTAGAAACATAGATTATGATTTAATAAACAGTGTTAGACCAAAACTCCAAACATCTAATCACTAGAACTAGAGATTCTGAATTTCAAACTTTTAGAGACAAATAGTGCCAAAAAGTGCAAAGCACCAACTGGGGGTCTGATTTAGAGTTTGGCGGAGGAGTTACAATGGTGACGGATATCCCATCTGCCAAATCTAAATCCCAAATGAAATAATGGGATTTAGATTTCATTGTGATGGAGTAACCCATCCTCTAAACTCTAAATCAGGCCCAAAGTCACAAGTTCAGGCTGACCACAATGGAACAAAGTCTGGGCACAGGACCAACTGTGGCCCACTGGGGATTGTACCTCATATCTTTTTATGTGATCTGTGCTGCATTGCTTTGTGAGGCTGTGCAGAATTCAGCTTTGGGTTGGATAAAGCTGTATGTTGAGGCTTTCAGCTGTGCGGAGAGGCTTTGTGGGCTTTGTATTGTTTCACCCTAGGTATGAAAGATCCTTCAGTTAGAGCAGGAGGAGTTGGGGATGCACCTATTTGAGATCAGGGACTGACTCCTGTAGGGGTCAGCAGGGCTCAGACAGGTACAGGCAGATCCAGTGCAGGGGGTCAGCTGGGCATTTGCAGAGTAGCCTCTAGAGTTTGTTGTGTGGTCCCAGGATGTCTAAAGTGACAAAGGCTAGTAATAATTCCTTTCTGACTGTGGTGAGGCAACTCCTTTGAAGTGCATGTCTTGTAGGTAATAGCTCTGTCCAGACACACCCTGTGAGGATGGCCCATTCTGCCAAAACCCAATCTCCTTCAGAAGTACACAAAGACCAACTGCCAACTACACCTTGTCATGTAACCCAAGACCCAGGCTGCAGGCACAAAATGGTTAGATGGCAAGATACCAACTTTCTAAAAGTGGAATTTTCAGAATTGTGCTTAAAACTCATCTTCACCAGAAGACTTTAATTTTTACTTCTTTAGAGACCAAACATGAGATTTCTACCTGTTTCCAAGCAAAAGGTATCACTTATTAAATATAACAAGGTAATGCAATGTTATCCTATGGGAGGGGTAGGCCTTGCAGTAGTGAAAAACAAGTTTTTTTCAAAACCAGTACATGTAAAACATAAAAGTACATGCCCATCCTCTGAATACAATACACCCTAACCAATGGGCTGTTTAGAGCCTATCCCAGTGGTGACTTATATGTATTAAAAAGAAAGTGTTTATTTTACCAAAAGCAATGGCAGGGCTGAGACATGTTTTAAAAGGATACATAAGTGGGTATCACAACAAGTGCTGCAGACCCACTACTAGCATTTAATTTAAAGGCACTGCGAATATGTAGTACCATTTAACAAGCGACTCATAAGTAATCTAAATGCGCCAATTAGACATAAGCCAATGTTACCATGTTTATAGGAGAGAGAACAAGCACTTGAGCACTGATTAGTAGTGGTAAAGTGCACAAAGTCATACAAGTAAAAAAACACCAGTTCAGAAAAAAGGAGGGTTGAAGTCAAAGGCAAAGTCCAACAGTCTATATCATGAACCAAAACATCCAGAAGGTAGGTATATGTAGCCAAGTGTGTTTACTGTACTTAACTACATATTTATGCACTTTGATGGCATTTATCTTCAAGGTATGTGGAGTTAAGAATAATACATTTATATTTACCTACATGTAGCTACCTTCAAGAAGAGTTGATTCTCTGTGTTAGACCTGACAGCCTTAGTGTGGCCATACCCCAACTTTTGTCTGCCTCCCTCCACTTTTCTGACACTGGTTTTATGACTCTGCACACTTTACCACTGCTTTCCAGTGCTAAAGTGAGTGCATATGCTCTCTCCCTTAAACATGGCAACATCGGTTCATTCCCATTTGGCATATTTGATTTACTTGTAAGTCCCTAGTAAAGTGCACTACATGTGCACAGGGCCTGTAAACTGAATGCTACTAGTGGGCCTGCAGCACTGGTTGTGCCACCCACAGAAGCAGCCTATTAACCATGTCTCCGGCCTGCCATTGCAAGGCCTTTGTGTGCAGTTTCACTGCCACTTCGGCTTGGCATTCAAAAGTACTTGCCAAGCCTTAAACTCCCCTTTTTCTACATATAAGTCACCCCTAAGGTAGGCCCTAGGCATTTAAAAGTCCTTGCCAAGCCCTAAACTCTCCCTCCTTTTCCTACATATAAGTCACCCCTAAAGTAGGACCTGTGTAACCCAAGGGCAAGGTGTAATGTAGGTAAAAGGCAGGACATGTACATGTGTGTTTTATATGTCCTGGTAGTGAAAAACTCCTGAATTTGTTTTCCACTACTGTGAGGCCTGCTTTTTTCATAGGCTAGTATTAGGGCTACACTCATATACTGTTTGAGTGGTAGATTCTGATATGAAAGGGGTAATCAGGTCATATTTAGTATGGCCAGAATGGTAATAGAAAATCCCGCTTATTGGTGAGGTTGGATTTTATATTACTATTTTAGAGATGCCACTTTTAGAAAGTGAGCTTTTCTCTCCACTTAAAATCCATCTGTGCTTTACAGCCTGTCTCCAATCAATGTCTGGGTTGGGTTGGTTGACAGCTTCCTTGTGCATTTCACCCAAACAACCACAAACACAAGACACTCAGGGGGTCATTCTGACCCTGGCGGTCATTGACCGCCAGGGTCAACGACCGCTGGAGCACCGCCAACAGGCTGGCGGTGCTCCCAAGGGCATTCTGACCGCGGCGGTATGGCCGCGGTCAGAAACGGAAAACTGGCGGTTTCCCGACGGTTTTCCGCTGCCCTGAGGAATCCTCCATGGCGGCGCAGCTTGCTGCGCCGCCTTGGGGATTCCGACCCCCTCACCGCCATCCTGTTCCTGGCGGTTTTGACCGCCAGGAACAGGATGGCAGTGAGGGGTGTCGTGGGGCCCCTGGGGGCCCCTGCAGTGCCCATGCCAATGGCATGGGCACTGTAGGGGCCCCCGTAAGAGGGCTCCTAAAAGATTTTCAGTGTCTGCCATGCAGACACTGAAAATCGCGACGGGTGCAACTGCACCCGTCGCACCCTTCCCACTCCGCCGGCTCCATTCGGAGCCGGCTTCCTCGTGGGAAGGGGTTTCCCGCTGGGCTGGCGGGCGGCCTTCTGGCGGTCGCCCGCCAGCCCAGCGGGAAACACAGAATAACCGCGGAGGTCTTCTGACCGCGTAGCGGTATTCTGTTGGGGGAACTTTGGCGGGCGGCCTCCGCCGTCCGCCAAAGTTGTAATCACCCCTCAGTCACACCTGCACTCATCTGCATATTGAATGGGTCTTCCTGGGCTGGAAGGGTGGAGGGCCTGATAGTTACATTTCAAAGGCTAGTGGCCTGCCCCCACACAAAGGACTGTCAAACCCATACTGGGACCCTGGCAGACAGACCTGTACTGAAAGGGGAACATGTGCACTTCAAAACCACTCTTTGAAGTTTCCTCCACCTCAAAGGTATTTTTCGGTAGGGCCAAAAAGACTTAGGCCCTCATTACAACCCTGGCGGTCGGTGATAAAGCAGCGGTAATACCGCTAACAGGCCGGCGGTCACAAAAATGGAATTATGACCATGGCAGAACCCACCAACACAGACAGCCACTTTAACACACCTACCGTCACAGCGGTAGCAACAAGCACCACAGGGGTAACCGCCAACAGCCAGGCGGAAGACAATGTACCGCACAACCTATTACAACAAGCCAATCCGCAACCTTTTCGGGGGCGGTACCAATGCCATCAAAAGCATGACGGAAACAGTACACAGAAGGGAAACGACTCACCTCTGGACAATCAGGGAACAACCATGACACCATGGAGCCCGAACTGCAGGTGTTACCCATGCTGGTCTACCTTCTACTATACCAGGAATACCAACGCCGGCAAAGACGACCACAGTGAGTACCGCACCTAGCACACAGGGGAGGGGGGAGGAAAAAGAGAGTGACACACACACACGCAACACCCCCACCCCCACCCCAACACCATACACACAAACAGATGCAATAACATTCCATATCCACCCGTACCTCTCAGGAATAATGCAAGGACAAAAGGAATTGAAGAAAGTGAGTGTAATAAGATACAATACTAGAAATTTGTGAATAAAAATCAAAACAGTATATACATATATACAAATGGAGGTACAATGCCCAGTCCATAATGTCCGTGGGCCACAGGGCCATATCTCATAGGCCAAGGCCCCACTTGACTCCTGCCTCAATACGGAGAGAACACTGCAGGGTCATCAGGTCAAAAATACACAGGCACCTCAGGGAGACGGGGAAGGGGGGGTACCTCAGCCGGAAGATGGTACAACGCCACTGCTCCTGGATGGGGCTACATGCCCACTGCTTGGTCCTGGGGAGTGCAAGGCCACAGTCTCTCTAATGGGTGGTCTTCCCACTGCTTGGTCCTGGGGACTGCAAGGCCACAGTCTCTCAAGTGGGTGGTTTGCCCACTGCTTGGTCCTGGGGACTGCAGGGCCAGAGTCTCTCCAGTGGATGGCTTCTACCACTGGTTCTGGAGGGGGCTTTGTGCATAGTGTGCTTCATCCTGGCAAGGAGGGGGTGAGTGGATGGCTTCTCCCACTGGTTCTGGAGGGGGCTTTGTGCCCAGTGTGCTTCATCCTGGCAAGGAGGGGATGAGTGGATGCCTTCTTCCACTGGTTCTGTAGGGGGCCTTGTGCCCAGTGTGCTTCATCCTGGCCAGGAGGGGGTGAGTGGATGCCTTCTTCCACTGGTTCTGGAGGGGGCTTTGTGCCCAGTGTGCTTCATCCTGGCAAGGGGGGGGTGAGTGGATGGCTTCTCCCACTGGTTCTGGAGGGGGCTTTGTGCCCAGTGTGCTTCATCCTGGCAAGGAGGGGGTGAGTGGATGCCTTCTTCCACTGGTTCTGTAGGGGGCCTTGTGCCCAGTGTGCTTCATCCTGGCCAGGAGGGGGTGAGTGGATGCCTTCTTCCACTGGTTCTGGATGGAGCTTGGTGCCAAGTGCTGCAGCACTTGGGGAGCGCCAGGTCACATTTTCTCACCTGGGTATCAGACCCACGAGATTTGCAGTGGGCAGGATGCATGACACTCCATGGAGGCAGGACTACAGTCCATCCGCCGGCGGCTATGGCTGCACAGTGGTGGTAGTGCCAGTGATGGTGTGGGTGCTGGCAGTGGTGGAGGGACGCTCCAGCCTTTCCCCTGCAGCCTCGACGGCTGCCCACTGGGGCTGCTGCTGCAGGTGGCGGTGCAGCTGGCGGTGCTCGTGGTGGGGCTGGTGGCAGTGCTGGTGGTGGTGCTGGCAGTGGTAGGGGGAGGCTCCAGCCCTTCCCCTGCAGCCTCGGACAGCTGCCCACTGGGGCTGCTGCTGCTGGCAGTGGTGCTGACAGTGGTTCAGGTGGCGCTGCAGGTGGTGGTGCAGCTGGCGGTGGGTGCTGGTGGCGGTGCTCACAGTGGTGGGGGGAGGCTCCAGCCCTTCCCCTGCAGTGCAGGATGGCTGCCCACTGGGGATGCTGCTGCTGGCAGTGGTGGTGACAGTGTTGCAGGTGGCACTGCAGGTGGCGGTGCAGCTGGTGGTGGGTGCTGGTGGCGGTGCTGGCAGTGGTGGGGGGAGGCCCCAGCCCTTCCCCTGCAGCATAGTACGGCTGCCCACTGGGGATGCTGCTGCTGGCAGTGGTGGTGACAGTGTTGCAGGTGGCGCTGCAGGTGGTGGTGCTGGTGGCGGTGCTGGTGGAGGGGCTGGTGGCGGTGCTGGCAGTGGTGGGTGTAGGCTCCAACCCTTCCCCTGCAGCCTCGGACGGCTGAAGTGCAATGGTTGATGTTGTGTGCTCAGATCCAGCTCCAGCACCAGGCCCCCTGTCCATCCTGTCTGCAGTGGCTGGCCCTTTGTCTTTGCCCTTGGCAGCTGGATGGTTCCTTTTTGCCCTTGCCAGCTGGTGGTGCCTCCTTGCCCTTGGTAGCTGGTGGTGCCTCCTTGCCCTTGGTAGCTAGTGGTGCCTTCTTCCCCTTGCCAGCTGGTGGTGCCTCCTTGCCCTTGCCGGCTGGTGGTCCCTTCATGCCCTTGCCAGCTGGTGCCGGCACACTGCCAGTGCTGACGGATGTCTCCTTGGAGCCTCTCACACCTGCAGTAGCTGCCGAAACTACAGTGGCCGTGGACTGCGTGGCCTACCCTGGCCTGAAGTGAAGGACAGGGGGAGGGGCAGGGAAGAGGTCTAGGGTGGAGAGGAAAAGCTGGGGTGGGAAGAGGGTGAAGGTTTGGGAATGGAAGAAGAGGGAGTGGTGGTTGGAGGGGTTTGTCTGCTGTGTTTGGGTGCAGGTGCATGGGCTGGATGCTGTTGTGAGGTGGATGGCTGTTGGGTGTCTTGCATTTGTGCACTTTGGGAGGAGGGGGCGCAGACACAGTGGGAGAGGACACAGAGGACGTGTGCATGGATGTGGGGGTGGTGACTGCCAGTGAGGGGTGTATAGTGATAGGCGTGATGGTGATGGTGATGGAGGTAGTGGATGAGGATGTAGTGCATGCAGGTGTGAGTGGAGATACTACTGGGAGGGAGGTGAACGAGGAGGAGGAGGGGGACACAGTGGAGGCAGTGGATGTTGGCATGTCTGAGTCTGGATGTTGTTTGTGTGAGTGCCTGTGGGATGATGTGTGGTGCTTGTGTTTGCCTGAGCCACTCCTGTGTCTTGTCTTGGGTGCATGCTGGTCTGATGGTGTGCTTGGGATGGGCTGGGGTTGAGGAGAATGGGACTGAGTGGAGGAAGTTGGAGAGGGGAGGCTATAGACAGGGACAATAGCTGCCATCAGGGAGGAGGCCAGAGCCTGGAATGGTCTCTGTTCGGCCGCCACGCCAAAATGAATGCCCTCCAGGAATGCATTTGTTTGTTGCAAATGCCCTGCCAGCCCCTGGATGGCATTCACAATGGTTGACTGCCCAACAGAGATTGATCGCAGGAGGTCAATAGACTCCTCACTCAGGGCAGCAGGGCTGACTGGGGCAGGGAGTGCGGTGCCTGGGGCGAAGGAGATGCCCACCCTCCTGGGTGAGCGGGCATGGGAAACGGGCTGAGGGGCTGCTTGGAGGGCGGTGCTGGTACAGGGGTGGCGGCCATACCTGTAGTTGGGGGGGCATGGAGGTTTCCGCCACCACCAGGGAGCTTCCATCAGAGGAGGTATCACTGTCAGAACTGTCTCCTTCAGACTCTGCTGTGGTGCTCCCCTCGCCCTCCGTCCCACTGGTGCCCTCACAGTTGGTGGATGCGGCCTCCATGCCCATGTGGGATGCAGCTCACTCTGTCGCCGGTGCCTCTGCTCCTCCGCCAGATGATGCTAATGCACTAAAGGACAGGGTGACAAAACAAAAAGGGGGGAAAGAGACAAAGGATACACTTGGTCAATGCCAGCAACAACACCACCGTTGGCGTACACAACACGCAGAGGACAGCACTATGCACTAGGCGATGCACTACCAGTCACAATGCTAGCCACCAGGCCATGGAGAATTATGCCTAACGCCAATAGCAGCAAACCTGAGACCCACAGAACCCTGCCCAGTAGTAGATGCCCACTAGCATGTTTGGGGGTGGAGTGCAACAGACCCTGCCCAACATGGAACCTACCCTGCAATGTTCGAACTGGTCTAGAAGCACCCACAGGCTCACATCCCCCACCCAGATAACAACCCACCACACGCAATTCGTAGAATTGGAAACTGTACTCACCCCCTTGTGACTGCTGTGATGCCCTCAAGCGCCCATCCAACTCCGGATAGGCCACCGCCAGTATGCGGGCCATCGGGCGGCCAGGGTTCGACGGGCACCCCTTCCTCGTTGGGTGGCCATCCCCAGCTGGGCCTCTGCCATCTTCTGTGCCCAGCGTCTCAGGTCCTCCCACCATTTGCGACAGTGGGTGCTCTGCCTGTCGTATACCCCCAGGGTCCGCACATCCTTGGTGATGGCATGCCACATACCCTTTTTCTGATGGGTGCTGACCTGCAGGCAAATAAACATAGAAAAAAGGTATCAGTCATACCGTCCGGCCTGTTACACCCATGGCCCACCATATCCCTCCCATCCCCTTACGAACATACATTGACCACCATACATGCAGCACTCTCCCAAGGACCCCTCAACCAGCCCCCCCTTACACGAGGCCTTCACACACAGCACTCCAAGCATTCATGCCCTATGCATCGTGCACACAGTGTACTCAGCTGCTGGTCTGGAGGCCCATAAAGCAATCAGTACTGGAGTAGGACCCCATCCACCAGTCTCTCCAACTCCTCCGAAGTGAAGGCTGGGGCTCTTTCCCCAGAGACTCGAGCCATGGTCGCTTCCAGACACAGGTCACAGCAGCACTTACAGTGTAGGTCCCGTCACCGCCGGCGTACATCACCATTGGCTACTGTTCCCTATAGGACCCAATGATAACCAATGAGGAGTTGCACAGCGGTTCTCGACGGTCTCCCGGAACGGCGCACAATGTCAGCGGAATTACCTAATTTCCACCTGTCCCTCCACACAGGATAGGTGTCCGCCATTTCAGGGGGGGCAGGCCCTGGCACATAACTGCATCACAGCAGACATAAGCACATTTAGGGACTACACGTAAACATACTGTTTTTGTCACAGCATGCAATGCATTTTACTCTGAGGATATGTTTGAAAATGACCTGCTGCTCACCGTTTTGCCCTCCAGATTACAAACGCTGAGGATGATTA
This sequence comes from Pleurodeles waltl, assembly GCF_031143425.1. Taxonomy (NCBI): domain Eukaryota; kingdom Metazoa; phylum Chordata; class Amphibia; order Caudata; family Salamandridae; genus Pleurodeles; species Pleurodeles waltl. Next base: position 465,955,130 of record NC_090442.1, read on the forward strand.
GGAAATGGAGACATCCCCCCGTCTACAGGCCCCTGGTGGACTTGGCAACAATGTACGACAGGCACATTATCCTCGGCCACAAATTTGATAGGGCCACAATCCAAGAGCTGTGTGCCCAATTGGAGCCAGACCTGATTTCAGCTATCCGTCACCCCACTAGTATCCCCCCTCTTGTGCAAGTCCTATCAGTGCTACATTTCTTGGCAAGTGGCTCCTTCCAAGTGACAGTGGCCATGGCAGCAGGGATGTCTCAGCCAATGTTCTCAATAGTGCTGACCAGACTGTTGTCTGCCCTGATGCAACACATGCGCAGCTACATTGTTTTCCCCCAGGTGGAGGATTTGGCCACAGTGAAGGCTGACTTCTATGCAATGGGACAGATCCCCAACATCATTGGTGCAATTGATGGTACACATATTGCCTTTGTCCCCCCCGGATAAATGAACAGGTGTTCAGAAATCAAAAGAGCTTTCACTCCATGAATGTGCAGATAGTGTGCCTTGCGGACCAGTACATATCCCATGTGAATGTAAAGTATCCTGGGTCTGTGCATGATGCCTTTATCCTGAGGAATAGCAGCATCCCATATGTGATGGCTCAACTCCAGAGGTACAGGGTGTGGCTAATTAGTGACCCCTGGTCCCCACCCAGTAGGTGATGGTATTTGGGTGTAGGTTTGGCCCTAAGGGTGAGTGTGTGGCTGACAGGTATCCCTCTATATTTCCTGGTGACTCTGGTCACCCCAACCTCTCATGGCTACTGACCCCAGTGAGGAATGCTAGGTCAAGGGCAGTGGAACGTTACAATGAGGCACATGGGCGTACAAGAAGAATTATTGTGTGCACCTTTGGCCTCCTGAAAGCCAGGTTCAGGTGCCTCCATCTGACAGATGGATCCCTGTGCTACTCACCAAAGGTGTTCCAGATCATCGTAGCATGTTGCATGTTGCACAACCTTGCCTTGAGAAACCAGGTGCCTTTTCTGCAGAAGGATGGGGCTGGAGATGGGCGTGTGGCAGCTGTGGAGCCTGTGGACAGTGATAAAGAGGAGGCAGAGGATGAGAATGTGGACAACAGAACAACTATCATACAACAATACTTCCAGTGACACACAGGTAAGACACTGTAACTTCACCTTCCATTGCAGTTTTGTGTAGTGATTTTTCTCTGGCAGGCTGCTGTTCCCACTACTATGGCCACTTACTGTACCCTTTGACATGTCTATTCACAGATCTTTTTGCCCTTCTCTGGCTCCTGGTGTATTGACTGCAGCACATTACAGGTCATACCTATGTATATATAACTGTACAGTCTAATTGCAATGTCTACAGATTGTTAAACGAATACATCCTTAAATCATTTGACATACTCCATACTTGTATTTATGTAGAGGGTGTTTATTTCAGTGCTGAGAAGTAAATGGGAATGTGCAATGGGCTGGGGTGATGATGGAGGAAAGTCCAGGATATAGTTCAGTCTATTTGTATCAATGGTGCATTGTGCAATTGGGCATAGGAAGGGGAGCAATGGCAGTTCAAGATGGACAGGGTAATAGAGTGGGACACAAGGGTGATAATCAGGAGAGTCTTATTTCCTGGCGGGGGTCTTGGCAATGTTCTCTGGCTTCTACCTGGACTGCAGGGACGGTTTGCATGGTGGTTCTCCTTCTGCAGGGGTGGAGTGCTGGTGGCCTGTTGTTCCTGTGGCGAGGCCTCCTGTCCGCTAGCGTTGGCGGAGGGCTGTTCATCGGTGTGGCTAGTGTCAGGGGCCCGTTGGTGTGCCATTGCCTCCCTCATGGTGTTGGCCATGTCTGCCAGCACCCCTGCAATGGTGACCAGGGTGATGTGGATGTCCCTCAGGTCCTCCCTGATCCCCAGGTATTGTCCCTCCTGCAGCCGCTGGGTCTCCTGGAACTTGGCCAGTATCTGGCCCATGGTCTCCTGGGAATGGTGGTATGCTCCCAGGATGTTGGTGAGTGCCTCGTGGAGAGTCGGTTCCCTGGGCCTGTGCTCCCCCTGTCTCACAGCAGTCCTCCCAGCTTCCCTGTTGTCCTGTGCCTCTGTCCCCTGAACCATGTGCACACTGCCACTGACCCCACGTCCCTGATCGTCCTGTGTTTGTGGGGTGTCCTGGGGTCCCTGTAGTGGTGGACACACTGTTGATTGATGTGTCTTGCGGACAGAGGTATGGGCCCGCTGGGTGGGTGCTGGTGTTTCCTGAGGGGGGAGACTCTGTGGTGGTATGGGACTGTGGCTGGGTAACCGACTGTCCAGAGGTCCCTGATGGACCAGGTTGGTCATCCTGATCCAGGCATGCAGAGCTGCTGTCATCACTGTGGGCCTCTTCTGTGGGGGGAGTGGATGTTGCTGGCACCTCCTCTCCGGCGACGTTGTGTGTGGGACCTGTGGGGATGTAAATGTAATGTTATTGTTTCTGCGTGTGTCATCTTGTGCATGGGTATGTTGCCCTCTATGGTTGTTATTGCCATGGCAGATTGGCCTTAGTGAGAATTATTATTTGGTGGGCTAGGTGATTGTCTCTAGTGTGCATGCAGTGGTGATGGTTGTCCATGCAGGTCTGTGATGGGTGTCCATGCATTGGCGGGGCATGCATGGCTTGGCATTGGGATGAGTGGGTTGTGATTGAGGGGTGTATGTGAGATGGTAGAGTTATGGTGGTGAGGGTAGGGGTGGGGGTTTGGGATGGCATGCAGGTAGGGGGGTGAAAGTAGTAAAGATTTAACTTACCAGAGTCCATTATTCCTGCTACTCCTGCCAGGACCTCAGGATGCAGTATTGTCAAGACTTGCTCCTCCCATGTTGTTAGCTGTGGAGGAGGAGGTGGGGGTCCACCGCCAGTTCTCTGTACAGCTATCTGGTGTCTTGCAACCATGGAACGCACCTTCCCCCGTAGGTCGTTCCACCTCTTCCTGATGTCATCCCTTGTTCTTGGGTGCTGTCCCACGCCGTTGACCTTGTCCATGATTCTCCGCCATAGCTCCATCTTCCTAGCAATGGATGTCTGCTGCACCTGTGATCCGATCAGCTGTGGGCCTACCCGGATAATTTCCTCCACCATGACCCTTAGGTCCTCCTCAGAGAACCTGGGATGACATTATGGTGCCATATGTGTAGTGTGAGTGGTGTGTGTGTGGGTGTGTGGGGTGATGTTTTGGGGTGTGTGCTGTGAGGTGCGTGGATGGTGTGTGGGTGATGGTGATCTGTGCCTCTGGTTCTGTGGGTGCTCTTGGTGTCTCTCTCTCTCTCAGTTGTAAATTTGTTTGGGGTCGTAAAGGGTTGTGGGTAGTTTGTGTGTGTGTTTTATATTGTTGTGGGTGTGTGGGTGTGGTGTGTGTTTGAATGCCAGGTGTGTGTAGTTTGAATTGTCCAATGTGGCGTTGTTTTGTGTGTGTGTGTGTATTTTGAGTGCAGCGGTATGTACCGCTAATGGTTTACTGCCATTGAATGTCCTCCGCGGTGATTCGTGGGTCATAATGCTGTGGGTGTAGTTCTGTTGGCTTAACGATGTGTGTTTTGCCACCGCCATTTTATCGCTGACCTTTTGGCTTGCGGGTTTGTGTGTGTGTCTGTATAGAGACGGATTTCTATGTGTGGGTCATAATATGGGTAGCAGTATACCGCCGCGGTCGTGGTATGTTGGTGGCAGTCGGCATAGCGGTAAGCGGGACTTACCGCCAATGTCAGAATGAGGGCCATAGTGTCTGACTACCGCCATTCATGTCAGAACCCAAAGACACTTCCTGCGGAGTACTCCAAGGATCTTCACTCAGCCCAACACTTTTCAACATCGAAATGGCCACGCTTGCCAAGATCAACAAACAAGATGGAATAACCATAGTCTCCTATGCCGACGACACCCAACTGATCCTCTCCCTATCCGAGGACTCTGCTCAGGCCAAGAGAAATTTCCACAGCGGAATGAGAGCAGTCCCGCCTGGATGGAGGCCAGCTGCCTCAAGCTCAACTTGGTCAAGACAGAGAACCTCGTAATCGGCTCCACCCCTTCTGCCTGGAATGACTCCTGGTGGCCTGCCACTCTGGGAATTGCCCCTGCCCCCACAGTCCATATGCACAACCTGGGCATTATCCTGGACTCCTCACTATCCATGAACCGCCAAGTCCACGCTGTCTCTTAGTCATGCTTACACACCCTCTGACTCCTGCAGAAGATTTTCAAAAAGTGGATTCCCTCCAACACAAGGAAGACAGTAACCCACACACTCATCACCAGCACCCTGGACTATGGCAACGCACTCTATGCTGGCATCACCAAGAAACTTCAATCAAGACTACAGGGGGTCCAGAATGCAGCAGCTATACTCGTCCTGGATATCCCTTGACACAGCCACATCTCCTCCCACCTCAGTTACTTACACTGGCTCCCAGTCAACAAGCGCATCACATACGAACTCCTGATCCACACATACAAGGCACTGCATAACATAGGACCAGCATACCTCAACCAGCACCTCGCCTTTTAAGTACCCAACAGATGTCTCCATTCCTCCCAGCTCACCCTTGCAGCTGTCCCCAAGATCCAGAAAAGCACAGCAGAAGGAAGATCCTTCTCCTCGCTAGCAGCATGGACATGGAAGGCACTACCCCTCAAGCTCAGGCAGACAGCATCACTGATGCAGTTCAGGAAGGACCTCAAGTCCTGGCACATTGACTGAGCAGCACACCCACAAACAGCACCTCAAGACCCATTGGTGACCAGCTGCACTTTACAAATCCATGATTGATTGATTGAGTGGGAATGGAACACTCCCAGACCTGGTGGAAATGTGGGGTATGAGTTCCCTATTAAGGAGAGAACTTCCACCCTCTGAAACAAATGTGCATTTGTTGATTAGGACTCTCTTTCCACTATATGAATTATATAATGCACATAATTCAGCGCTGGAAATGTCACATAACATTTCTAGTAGTCTGACAGGAAAACTGATACTGGCTCAGCTTTCTACACTAGTTTTTTTGAATGTTTGTTAACAGAGAAAAATTGTACATTTGGATCTCGGCTCAGGAATACTTTCATAGGTGCAGATTGATTATTCTCACTCTGACTCAGTCATAATGTGTTTTTTGGAAAGGGAAGCAAGGGTTTACTTTGATAGTCGTCGTCTGGCATTCAGACCATTGAAGATGTCCCAGGAACTGTCTTGCACAGCTGTTTTTGAAAGAGTGGATTTTTCACTGACAATCTGATTGAGCAGTACTTGATCTTTAGTTTTTCTACCACTCATTACTTGGACACTGAATGAGTTTCAGATGTTTAACCATGTGGCTCTCTGTGTAGATCTCTGTATTTAACCAGAACAGTGGAGAAGATTCTTGAGTAGAACCTCTCTCTGGAATGTATTGTGGATGTTGATTTTCACTGGCCACTCTTAATAATACTTGTCCCACAGATGATGTCTTCTGTAATAGTGCTTGTTTCAGTTGTTTCACCATAGGTTGTGATGGTGGGGGTCATTGGGTGGTGCTGAGTGGGGATGTCCCAACAGCTATACTCTGCAAGTTCTGGTAAAACAATAGTTCTAGTTGTTGATAGCTAGAGGGGTTCTGATCACAGCTGGACCTACACTGCTGCCTGAGGTGTCAATATTTTTCATTTTATTCCAAACCCCCACCTCTTGCACCGTTTCATTTGCAGCTGTTAGTCATATAGGCTCTCATTATGAACATGGCGGTAAACATCGCTCTGCCGACGGTGGCTGTAACTACCGCCAACAGTCAGGTGGTCTGGACCGCTGAATAAAGAACCACCTGAAAAACAGACAGCCTGAAAACCACTCACCGCCAGCTGAGGAGTGCCGTCAACAACGGCAGAGGCTGCCCACCGGTCGACGGAAAGGCCCTACCTGCCCATCAAATAATGACGCACTAGACCGCCGTCAGTTCCGGGGTGGGAACCACTGCCACGCAAAGCCAGGTGGAAACAAACCTAGTATAAGGAAACACTCACCGGAGGCTCACACAACACGCCAAAGCAGACATGGATAGAGAGTTGCAAATCATGCCAGCCCTGCTCCTTGCCACATACCTCTACGACCGAGACCGCCGAAGAAAACGACAATGGTAAGTACTGCAACCTACTAAACAAGGGAAGAAAGGGCACAGTTAACAACCCACCCACTCCACCCACCCCACAACACACCCACAACCCCTCACAACAGCACAAGCCATCCACCCCACAACAAGATGTACTTACCCGACACAAGGCAAATTAAACCTGCCCAAAGTACACACTTGTGCACAACAGCCCCACACAAATTAAGGATGAACCACGGATCCTGAGTGTGCCAAAACCCACACTGGCCACACAAACTTTAATGAAGCTCCATGAGCAACAGAAGTCCAACAGAAGGCCAATGGCCAGTCCGTACTCCGAAGTTCGATGGGCCCAAATGGCCCCAACTTGACTCCCACAAGTGCAAAGGTACTTCACTTCATAGGTGCAACAATGGGGCATCCAGGAACCCCAGGGAACAGGGGCAGGGGCTGGTGGGGGTGGGGATTTATGACTGGGAGGGGTGGGCTTGGCTTTACATTTGGGAGGCAGAGGGGGCTTGGGTCTGGTCTTAGAAGCTGGTGGAGCGGCCTGGGACTGGGGTGCGGCAGATGTTCCTGGGCCAGCACGGGGTCTCATGCTCACAGGTGAGGTAGCATGGGAATGGGAAGGGCGGACAGGGGGCTGTGATGTGGGAGGAGTGGACAGGGCAAGGAGGTGGGCATGTTTAGGGATGAGACGGGATGGACCAGTGGGTTCAATTAGGTCAACGCAGGATAGGAAAAGTTTTTTAGGGGCAATCGGGGTGGACGTTGAGGAAGGCTTGGGAGTGGAGGTAGAGGGTGTGGTCGTGACATGTGTAGGTGTGGGTGACGTGGGTGCTGGTGACTGTACAGTATGCTGAGGTGTGGTGGATTTGTGTTGGTGGGTGTCTTGGGAGGAAGGGGGTGGACACAGTGGGACAAGACAGGCTGCCAGTGTAAATGTATGTTGTCTGTGTGTCTGCAAGTTTAGTGAGTGTGCTGCACGTGTCAACCAAAGTCGTTGTGGTGAGTGCAGGTGTGGTGTCTGAGGTGCAAGAATGGATGTCTGATTTTGTGGTGACTGCAAGAAAGGTGTCAGCAACAGTGAATGAGGGTGCAGTGCCTGTGAGTGTGCATGTAGAGATGACAGACAGGGAGGCAGACGAGATGGACACACTGGGGCTGGGGGAAGTGGATGTTGTTGTGTGTGCCTTTGTATGCTGGCTGTGTGTATGCCTGTGGTGGGAAGTGTGGTGCTTGTGTTTTGCAGTGTGCTTCTTGTGTGTTGAGGTGTGTGCATGGCTGTCAGAATGTGTGCTTGGGACGGGTGAAGGGAGTGGGGTGCTGGAAGGGGTAGAGGTGGTTGGAGGGGGGATGGAATGACCAGGGACACTGGCTGCCATCAAGGAGGAGGCCAGAGCCTGAAAAGATCTCTGTAGGCCAGAAACGGCACCGTAAATGCCATCCAGGTAGGCATTGGTCTGCTGCACCTCTGATGCTAGCTCCTGGATGGCATTGACGATGGTTGTCTGCCCTACAGAGGTGGTCCTCAGGAGGTCAAAAGCCTCCTCCTTGAGGGAAGCAGGGCTGACTGGGGCAGGGGATGAGGTGCCTGGAGCGAAGAAGGCACCCACCCTTCTGGGTAAGTGGGCACGGGTAACTCGGTGTGGAGCAACTGGGAGGGCGGTGATGGTATAGGGTGTGGCGGAAGATGACACAGAATGGGTGGGCCCACTAGGGTCCGCCACCACCAGGTAGCTCCCATCGGAGGAGGTATCAGAGTCACTACCTCCAGTGGTAGTTGCCTCGCCCGTGGTACTCCCCTTGCCCTCCAACCCACTGGTCCCCTTGGTGTCGCTCGACTCTGCCTCCGTGGAACCGTGGGCCCCTGCATCCCCACTCGCCAGTGCCTCAGCTCCCTTGCCAGATGATGCTGATGTACACAGACAACACAAGAGAACAGGGATGGGGAGTCAAAACAGGAGAGACACTTGTAAATAGCTGAATAGAGGTACATAACTGGTTCACACATACACCCCGTGCAAATATTCCACCATGCAGCACCTACCACTATACACATGGCTATGTCCCTGACTAGTGGCCACAACCCTGCTCTACAGCCATTCCCTACATCACTGAAGGACCTGAAGTACTGCCGACCTGACCTTTACAACCCAACTCCCCGTGGGGGCCATTATGTAAAAGGACATCAGTCAGAGTCCCTGCCACTAGACAGCATACATACCACAGCCAACTCACACATCCATCAAGGAGGCAGACGATGGTTTCTGTACTCACCCCCTTATGTCTGCTGTGCAGCATTCAAGCGCCCATCCAGGTCTATATACGCCACTGCCATAATGCGCCCCATTAGGGGGGGTCAGTGCCCAACGGGCACCCCTTCCTAGTTGGGATGACTTACCCAGCTGGGCCTTGCAGGTCTTCCTCGCCCAGCGCCGCAGGTCCTCCCACTGCTTCCTGCAGTGGGTGCTCCGTCGGTTGTAGACCCCCAGGGTCCACACCTCCCTGGCATTGGTATGCCAGAGTCCCCTCTTCTGATGGGCGCTGACCTATATGGGACACACAAAAAAAGTAACACAGAGGTCAGACAATGGCCATTACATATAGCTGGCTATACGTCCCCTATGGGACAGACACTTACAACAGCATAACACGACCTCACACACGCAGTTTGTCATGAATCCCACGACTGTACAGTGTCAAATGTGCACACATGTCTTCTGCCATCTACCAACATTACACACATCCATGCCCCTCAATCCACCTACTCACCTGTACCTCTGGTCGACCATAGAGCTTGGCATACAGGGGTAAGACCCCATCCACGAGTGTGTCCAGTTCCTCGCTGGTGAAGGCCGGGGCCCTTTCCCCTGCTTCTCAGGGACTCGAGGCAGGACACAGTAGCACACTCAGTGGAGTACCTACATGCACGTGATCCAGGAGTCAAGTGACGTTTGGGTGACGAGATGGCGTACGCTCCGCGGCGGTGTGCACCGTCACCTCCGGCGGCGATCATGATACTCTAAAAAATCCCCATTACCAACCATGTTAACCAATGAATGATCTCACGGCGGTGAACACCGCCTCACGCTATTATGACAACCGCTAGCGGTATCAGGTCACTTCCACTACAACATTTCTGGATTACAGGGGGCAGACATTTTGGCCAATACTACGCAGTTATTAATTCCTCATTTGCCCCATGCAGGCCCTATTGTCCCCACCCCCCATAGGCATTAACAAATATACATTTACTCACCACAACAGTCCTCATGTATCATTGAGGACATGTCACTCCAGTTTAACATCCTACTATGGAAATGTGTCATCTACTAGTATGCCAGCAGTGCTGAATATTTAACATTGTGGGCAGATGTATGTGTGTTCCTCACATGTGTTCTCCACTCCTCCTAGGTACAGACCCATGTGGCGTGGGAGGGCCCCATCTGTGTATAGACCACTTGTTGATTTGTGGACCATGGTGGAGCGTCACATCATTATCAATTACAGACTCAATAGTGCTACTATTCATGAACTTTGTGAATTACTGGATCCAGCACTGAGACCGTCTAATTGGAATCAGCAAGCCATCCCTACTGAAGTGCAAGTGCATGGGTGCAGGTTTCTCACAGCCAATATTTAGCGTTACACTGTCCAGATTCCTGAATGCATTTGTACGACATAAGTGAGGTTTCCCCAAAGTGCTTACCTCCCTGCCATCAAGTCAGACTTCTATGCCTGTGGCAACATTCCCCATGTGCCATTGATGGAACCCACATAGCTCTCATCCCCCCACGAGTTTAGTGAACAGGTGTACAGAAACAGGAAGAACTTTCACTCCATGAACATTCAATTGGTGCGTACTGCAGACAAGTACATCTCACATGTGAATGCCATGTTCCCTGGATCAGTCCATGATTCCTTTGTGCAGAGGAACAGCAGTGTGCCACACATGATGAAACAACTACAAGGGGACAGAGGATTGATCATAGGTAAGTGTTTCTGACACTTTTTGGCACATAGCAGACAGCCAGGCTGTCTGCAACCGAAGTTTGTCAGTGACAGTCCTGTTTTGTCCCCTTTTTCAGGTGATTCTGGCTACCCCAACATGCGTTGGCTCCTGACACCAGTGAGGAATCCTCAGACAGATGCAGAGAGGAATTACAATGAGGCCCATGGACATACTAGGAGGGTGATAGAGTGCACAATAGGTCTCCTGAAGGCTAGATTCCATTGCCTCCATTTCTCTGGGGGATCCCATGCCTATGAGCTTGAAAAGGTGTGTAGAATAGTGGTGGCCTGCTGCATCTGCACAATGTGGCTGTGAGGAAATCTATTCCCCTCTTGGAGGAGGAGGTTGCTGTATATCCAGACCAGCTTCCTCAGAGAGGGGATGAGAGTGATGGTGATGATGAGGAGGGGGAAGATGTACACTCCAGGAACCAACTGATCCAACTGTATTTCCAGTAACTAAGTGGTACTATTTGATGCTGTTGCTGTCTGTGCAGCAGACTGTCAGTATGCCTTATCCTCTTTGGGGGTGACGGGTCTATAGATGTTGTCACTGTGACCAGGTTTGCATGGGACATGTGACATTATGGACAACTTGTTTGACAATTCTGTTGGCACAACCACATGTTATGCATGGGGTGCCATTCCTGCTATTAAGATATGAATAAATGATTTCAGCGACAATTGCATGCACACTTCGATTTCATTCAACATAATGAGAGGGGACATTTACATTGGTGAACAGGTGTTTTATTTGGTGTCAGGGATGCCATGGTGCTCTTTACAGTAATGGAAGTGGGCCACTGGTGGATGTCCATATTGGCTACATGGTCTCAGCGATTGTTGGCAGTGGTAATATGTCCATCTGTTATTCATAGTTTTTGGGATTGTTATTGCACGGTGTGAATGGTGGTTCAGTGGCACACTTGGAGGGCAGTTCTTGTCAGAGTCACTTCTTTGAGGGGGTCTTGGTCTTGGCAGGTGTTCCAGTGTCATATCTGGGTCTGAGGGACTGTTCGGTGCCTGGTGTTGGCCTGTATGGGTTGAGGTGCAAGTCTCCTGTGTGTTCTGAGATGGTGGCACAAGTCCAGTTGCTGCTGTTTTTGGCCGGTCTGTATCTTGGCCTGTAGTAGGGGCTTCCTGGTCTGTGGGGGTCTCAGGCTGGGTTGGGACAAGGTGCAGCAGCACACCTGCTATGGTGTTCATGGTGGCATTGTGCAGTTTCCACTGCTCCATGGTCTCTTGGTGTTGGGCTCTCTGCAGCCTCTCACTCTGCTCCAGGGTGGCAACAATCTGGGCCAATCTGTCCTGGGTATGGTGGTATGCTCCCAGGACCTCAGAGATTACGTCCTGGGCTGCAGCATCCATCCTGTGACCTCCCCCCTGGGCCACTGATGACCTCCCGCTGGGCCTAGCCCTCTGTGCCTGTGTCCCCTACACAGGTCTGGTGGTACCACTTGTACTGGGGCCATCGTCTTCCTGCCTGTTGGTAGGTGGTGATGTGGCCTATATCCTTGTGTACCACCAGTCTGTGGCCTGGATACACAGGTGTGGGGCCGGTTGCCCTGGCCTGATGTTGGAGGCTGGGTAGTAGGGGTGTCAGTGGTGTCCTGGGTGGGGCTGCTGGATGGTGACAGTCCAGGACTGTGTGAGGGGCCAGGGCATTCCTCACTGTCCAGGGTTCCCTCTCCAGTGTCCTGGGTGGTGCCACTGTCTCCATGTGGGGCACTGCCACTCCTTGTCTTGTCCGTTAGGGTGGCATGGGTGGTGGTGCCTGTTGGGGGGAATGGACATGTCTGTTACAGTTCCATAATCGTATGGGGGCACAGGGCTGGGCTGTTTTGTGCTGGTGTTCAACTTTTGGGCCATGCAAGGTGCTTTGTGAGGTTGCCATTACATTTTGCTTAGGATGTGGTGGTGCATTGTGGGTGGTGTAGTGCCTTTGTGATTCCTTGCAGGGGTGGGTGGCTGTGCACAGGGGGAGGTATGTGGGCCTGTTGATGGATTTGTGGGCATGCAGGGTGACTGGATGTAGTGATTGTGGCCTGGGTGGGGTTCTGGTCCTAGTGGATGTTGGGGGGGTGGGGTGGGGTGTTGCATGCATTACAGGTGTGGTGGATAAGGGGTAATTGTAGATGACTTACCGAGTCCATTCCTCCAGTGAGTCCAGTGAGGCCCTCAGGGTGCAGGATGGCCAGTACCTTTTCCTCCCAGTCAGTGTAGTCGGGTGGTGTTGGTGGAGGTACTCCCCCAGTCTTCTGGACTGCAATGTTGTGCCTCAATGCCATGGACCTCACCTTCCTGCGCAGGTCGTTCCATCTCTTGCTGATGTCATCCCTCGCGCATGGATGGTGTCACACTGCGTTGACCTTGTTCACTATTGTCTGCCATAACTCCATCTTCCTGGTGATGGGTGTGTGCTGGACCTGTGCCCCGAATAATTGTGGCTCGACCTTCAGTATCTCGTCCACCAGGGTCCTTAGCTCCCTTTCTGTGTAGCGTGGGTGTTTGGGGGGTGCCATGGTGTGTGTTGTGAGTGGTGTGTTGTGTGTTGTGTGGATCTAGGTGAGGGTGCTGATGGGTGGTTGGATGTGTGATTTGTGTATTGTGGCGTTCAGTCTCTGCTTCTGGTGTTCTCTATCTCAGTTGTCCTATTGGCGATGCAAAGGATTGTGGGGTGTGTCTGTGAGTATTTTATAGTGTTGTGGATGTGTGTCACGTGTGTGGGTTTCAAACTTGCTAATGTGTGCAATTCTTACTGTTGGGTTCCATTGCTGGCCGTGGCGGTCTGTACCGCCAATGGTCGTTTGACTTCCACTGACCGCCGCGGTGATTTGTGCATCATTATTTGGAGGGCAGGGAGTTTGTGTGCTCGGCGGTGGTGGGGTGGAATGTCCTGCATTTCCGCCGACAAGGTCCTGGCGGTGACTGGTGGCTGTGAAAATTGTGGCGGATTCAGATTTTTGCTTCTTTATATGGCAGGTTTCTGTTCACCACCAATGGCGGGATTCTGTTCAGCGTCGCCACGGCGGGGAACGGGGTTTACCGCCATGTTCATAATGACCGCCATAGTCTCCATATCTGTTCGGCACTTATTGACGTAGATCTAGATGTCCTGCATGAGTTGATAAGACTGGGATATCAACAAGGGTTCTGTCTGATGTGGTTGTTACATGCAAGGTAGAGGCAGTTTTGTTATCTAGGGATCTATGCCTCGTATGTCATTAACATGAACAGAGAGTTAAGATGGGTGTTCAGGTGTTGGCACCGAGTCGCATAAGGGCATATAGGTCATCATGTTGAGTTTTGGTTCTGAATGTGCCTTTTACTATGTTAGGAGCTCTAGATGCTCCTTCATCTTAACCTCTTGTGTTGTTTTTCATAGAGCTGGGGACTTGCTTACCCTGTTAAATGTCTTACAATAGGGCAAATGTTTGGCCTTGTTATTCCGCCACAATGCAGGGTGTTGTGTTAATCTTCTTAAGCTCAATGGGAGTTTTTTTTTATGTTACCTGGCAGGTCCAGTGTTGGTATGAAGTTAGGTGATGGTTGTATTCTACAGTTATTGCGGTTGTAACCATATTGTAGGTTTAAGGTGCGTCTGTAGAATGTTTGCCAACATATGGATTTTAGGTGCTGTATGTATTATGCTAAGGTTCTCTCTGTTTTTTGAGTGCTGCATGTGTCTGTGTATAAGTGTGTGTTTGGGTGTCTGTGTGCGTGTGCACATACATGTCTCATGGTGCAATTCGTGCCTGACCTTTCCTGTAGCTCTGTGGGTATTCTGAATTGGGACTTGTGTGCCGTGACATGGGTTACATATGGCTTCTTGCATCTTGTCTCTGTATTTTTTTTAGATTCACAATGAGTATCTTGCACTCCTTCACTACTGCACGATATGTGGGCAACATCTGAAACGGGGAATTTTGTTGGCTTTGTGGGAACATGCACGTGCCGACAAGAAGGTGTGTGTATGAACAGGCATTACATTTGTATTTGATAGACTATGGCATCTTTGTGGGAGCTTGCATTGTGGTTTGGCATAGGCGCAACTGTCCATCCGTTTGCTTATTTGACTGACAACTTCATGCTTTCTGTGTGTTCTCAGACAATGTTACCAGATCTTGGTAGATCAGACAGAAGTATTTTCTATTTTCTTGCACGTGTATACTTTTAGGGTACTGCACGCGCAAGCGCTCTGGACCATTTTGTAATCTCTCTGTGGGCTTCTAACCGGGCCCATGTGACGCCCGTCTCTTTCATTAGTTCGTGGGTTTGACTTTTAAAAATCGATTGATTCCATTTGTGAAAGGCATGCATACGCCATGCCTTTTCGGATGTTAAGCCCTACTTGAGAGCACTGGTAAACTACTGAAAACATAAGAGGCTCCGTGTTTTCACCTGGTTTCTGGACTACTTTATCTTTTCATTTCCTGCGCAGGGTGATCTCGCTAAGCAGAAGTCGAGCTCTTTGCATGACATCGACCCTGTTACATGGATAAATGCACTTTTCCTGGTTACATGAATAATCGCACTTTTGCTGGTAAATTTCACTGCTAGCAAACTTCTGTTTCCTTTTCTGTGTCTCTTTCACTCTCTTGGAGACCATCGGCTCACATGTTTGTTTTACTTTTCATTATTAGTTTATGTGGCAAGAAAAGTCCGTTTAGGAGTTTACAACGCTAATAGCGCTAACGTGAGCAAACGCGAGACCCGTTACTTTGCAAATGCTTGTTTTACTAGGCATGACATCCAGAGAAGATATAAAGATCTCAGTAACCTATCTTTAAGACAGACTAGACCAAGGCATTTTGTGAAGGAAAGCTCATTATGTCTCAATGGGTTAAATATGTTTTGTTGCTGACCACGGCCTTCGACTTCTTTCATTATTTTAAAACGAAGACAGGAAAAAAAGGTACAGCTATAAGACATGAATGTATGTCATGGATGACAAGACCTAATGTTGTTTTTAAATACTGCGTGAAAATGACAAGACCTAGACGCTAAACTGCGCTAACGCAGTTTAGCGTCAAAAAATTTTGCACCGTCTAACGCCATTCTGAAGCGCCATGCGGGCGCCGTATTTATGGAATGGCGTTAGCCGGCGCAAGCAGACCGGCGCTGCCTGGTGTGCGTGGAAAAAAACCACGTAGACCAGGCAGCGCCGGCGTTGGGCAAAAATGACGTTAGGGCGTCTTAAAATGGGGCAAGTCAGGTTGAGGCAAAAAAATCGCCTCAACCCGATTTGCGCCATTTTTTTACGACGCCCAGACGCCATTTCATGACTCCTGTCTTAGTAAAGACAGGAGTCATGCCCCCTTGCCCAATGGCCATGCCCAGGGGACTTGTGTCCCCTGGGCATGGTCATTGGGCATAGTGGCATGTAGGGGGGCACAAATAAGGCCCCCCTATGCCACCCAAAAAAATTTAAAAAATATACAAAAATTATACTTACCTGAACTTACCTGAATGTCCCTGGGGTGGGTCCCTCCATCCTTGGGTGTCCTCCTGGGGTGGGCAGGGGTGGCAGGGGGGGTCCCTGGGGGCAGGGGAGGGCACCTGTGGGCTCATTTTGAGCCCACAGGCCCCTTAACGCCTACCCTCACCCAGGCGTTAAATAGTGGCGCAAATGCGGGGTTTTTTGACCCGCCAACTCCCAGGCGTGATTTTTGCCCGGGAGTATAAATACGACGCATTTGCGTCGCCGTCATTTTTTTAGACGGGAACGCCTTCCTTGCATCTCATTAACGCAAGGAAGGCGTTCACGCAAAAAAATGACGCTATTTGCCAATACTTTGGCGCTAGACGCGTCTAACGCCAAAGTATAAATATGGCGTTAGTTTTGCGCCGAATTTGCGTCGAAAAAAACGACGCTAATTCGGCGCAAACGGAGTATAAATACGGGCCCTAATGTGTTTAAATACTGCGCGAGAGAGCAAAATAAATCCAAACCTCGAACACGCAAATCATCTAGTAGAGTTTTTTCAAGATAAACTTTCAAGGCAGTTCATTTAGATTAGAAAAGAAACACTGACACACGCCAAATGTCCACCGGCCAATGTAAGTTGCAGGTTGTGTTTTTTATAGCAATATCACAGCCTTAAATGATCTGCGCTAACAAAAAATACATGTTCAAAGAGTATATATATTATTATGCTTTATTGTTTACCCAAAAGTCTGGCAGAAATCGCTGGACAGCTTGGAAAATAATTTGCTTGCAGAAATGGATGGATGTTATTGCTCGGATTACGTCTGGGTGCAACAAGTGGTGAATAAGTCAAACCCAAGGCTTGCTTTAACCTTTTAAATTCTGACGTTGCCACTTTTTGATATATTAGGCAGTTCGCACATAGGCCTTTGAAACTTTTTTCCAATAAATAAATCCAAGACAAATAAGAGCAATTTTTGTCCTCACATGTTGGGGATACTAAAGCTACCAAGTGATTTTAGGATTCTCCTGAAAGCAAACGAGAAAATTGCCAAAATGTGGCAAAATTGTATTTGTTTTAGAAAATGAAAAAATTATGACGTGAGAGTGAAAGTGTTTTTTTCTTTTTTTTAAAAGGTATCAACAAAAAAGGTTTGCTGTGCTAAGATCATCCTCCTCTCAGCTTGTGGGTGCAGGCAGATTTGGTAAAATATAATGTATTCAATAAATGTAAACAATTGGATTTTTGGTTGAAGCCCCTTTCAGTCTACAACCACAGTCTTAGTCGATGTGAACCACAAAAGTCACTAATTACTCAGTCCTTAACCCTCTGGTAGCTTTCCACAAATACATTCAGGCTTAACTTAGAGGCAACATGTAAGGTACTTATGCAGCACACAAATAGCAACAAAGTGAAAACACAACACAAGAAAAATCTCGTACCAATTTAGAACCAGCACTGGGATAGCCAATAGATCTCGCCTTTTCAATGCCAATGCAGACTTACTGGTTTTGACATTGTTTGTTTGTCACACCAGGTTACTGTGGAAGGGGTGCCATGTAAGAAGTACTCCTGGTTGTATATATGGACTCTGAACACTAAGAGAGTTTTTAATGGTTGTTAATTATACAAACACAGGTAAAATGCACCTCTTCTGTTCAACATTCAGGCCAAATCATTTAGGGGGTCATTCTGACCCTGGCGGTCCATGACCGCCATGGCGGAGGGCGGCGGAAGCACCGCCAATAGGCTGGCGGTGCTTCCTGGGCGATTCTGACCGCGGCGGTAAAGCCGCGGTCAGAAAAGGGGAGCCGGCGGTTTCCCGCCGGTTTCACGCTGGCCCAGGGTATCCGCCATGGCGGCGCTGCTTGCAGCACCGCCATGGGGATTCCGACCGCCTTCCCGCCAGCCTGTTTCTGCCGGTGTCCACCGCCAGAACCAGGATGGCGGGAACGGGTGCCGTGGGGCCCCTGGGGGCCCCTGCACCGCACATGCCACTGGCATGGGCAGTGCAGGGGCCCCCTAACAGGGCCCCACAAAGATTTTCACTGTCTGCTTTGCAGACAGTGAAAATCGCGACAGGTGCCACTGCATCCGTCGCACCCCTGCAACTCCGCCGACTCTACTCCGAGCCGGCTTCATTGTTGAAGGGGCTTTCCCGCTGGGCCGGCCGGCGGTCTTCTGGCGGTCGCCCGCCGGCCCCGCGGGAAAGCCAGAATGGCCGCCACGGTCTTTTGACCGCGGAGCGGTCTTTCGGCGGGAACCGCTTGGCGGGCGGCGTCAGAATGACCGCCTTAATCTCCTCCTACTCTCATGTAAAGCACTTGAGTAACCTTGGATCAAGGTAGCGCTATATAATGATGTGGGTTGGGGTCTTGGCATTGGCTCAACATTCTAGGCAAATCACTTAATCTACTTATGTGCTCATGTAAAACACTTGAATACCTTAGTGTCGAGATCACACTATATAATGATGTGACCGTGATGGTGACACATTAAAGCAGACGCTAAGGTAATAAAGCACTGAAAAGATTAAGCACTCATGTGCAGGGCTCTTGAACGAAGGAGAAAGTAGTCTCTTTTACAATTGCTCAAATGGAACAACTGGAAGAGTACAAGTGCTAGAGCGCTGCTCTGTGGGAGTAATCAAATGACAAAAAATGGGACAAAGAGGTGAATTAACAACTGAGAAGCAAGGATTTTTTAAGGACATAACAAACGAAAAGCAGTAGTCAGGCTGTGAGCCCACAAAGTATATACAGCATGTCTCAGAGAGACAGTGCAATCACTGTCTAGGCACGACCTAAAAATGTAGTAACATTTAAAATATAATTTGATACCATAAAATAAAATGCTAAAAATCCAATAAGTAGAACTGGAGTTATGATTTTTTAAAGTTTTCTTTGAAAAATAGAACCAAAAAGATGAAAGTGTCAACCACTGGGATCTAGTTGCACGAGACAAGTTAAAAGTTATGTTTGGTCGTGAAGGAGCATGGTTCGAATACACAAGGTCGGTTTGGCATGGTCTCGGCTTACCTTCGGACTTAGAAGAAATTTGAAGAAAATGTTACTGAGAAGGTAAAGTTCAGTGGGACAAGGCAGCCGGAGGTGTCCGAGGATGAGGCGTCATCATCGGGGAGCAGGTGGAGGAAATTGTGGTGAACATATCTATGCTCAGACTTTGGAAGTCTAAAATCTCTAGCAGGACGAACCTGCTGGGTGTAGTTTATCGAGGGCTCCAGGAGACTTGGGCCCTCATTACAACATTGGCGGTAAAAGCCGCTTACCGCCGCGCAGAAGACCGCCAACACACCGCCGCAGCCGCGGAAAACCGCCACAGCTATCATGACCCACATTTCGGAATCCGCCAAAATTCAGACACCCACACAAGTCCGCCACACCAAAGGTCAGTGATAAACTGGTGAAGACAAAACCTCCACCGTCACGCCAACAGAAATACGCCCACACTATCACGACACACGAATCTACGCGGCGGTCTTTCAACCGCGGTATTCCATTGGCAGTACACACCGCCGCGCTCAAAATACACACACTCTTACAAAACACAGCCACGTTGGACAATTCCAAATACACACACCTGATACACATACACACACCACTCCCACACACCCATTACAATATAAAACACACACCCACATCACCCACAAACCCCCACGACCAGAATCACAGAGAGAAGGCCAGAGAGAGACACCACCATCAACAAACTAGCATCCACAGGCACACAACACCATCACCCACACAACTTCCACGCACCTCACACAACACACCACTACATATCACCACACTTATCACCACACACTCCACCCCACACATCACCTACACCACCCCATGGCAAGGCAAAGACACCCCATGTTCTCGGAGGAGGAGCTCAGGGTCATGGTGGAGGAAATCGTCCGGGTAGAGCCACAGCTATTCGGATCACAGGTGCAGCACACCTCCAAAGCTAGGAAGATGGAGCTATGGCGAAGAATAGTGGACAGGGTCAACGCAGTGGGACAGCACCCAAGAAATCGGGAGGACATCAGGAAGAGGTGGAACGACCTATGGGGGAAGGTGCGTTCTGTGGTCTCAAGACACCACCTGGCAGTTCAGCGGACTGGCGGCGGACCCCCACCTCCTCCCCCACAACTAGCAACATGGGAGGAGCAGGTCTTGGCGATTCTGCATCCTGAGGGCCTCGCAGGAGTAGGTGGAGGAAGGGACTCTGGTAAGACAAATCTCAATTATTACATCCCCCACCCTACCTGCATGCTATCACATACCCCCACCCTCACCCCCAGCACCCCAAGTCCTCACACGTGTCCCAACATCACAAACCACCCATCCCAACACCAAGCCCTGCATGCAACAACAAAGCATGGACACCCATCACTAAAGCATGCCCACTGCACATACCCATACAACCCCCTAAACCATCATCACACAAGGTCCCACACAGGAATGCAAGCACTGGGGTACACGGTCACCCACCCATTGCACACCATGACACACACAGATGTGATAACCATCCTTTTATACCCCGCAGGACCCCTACCCAACGTCACTGGACAGGAGGGTCCACACATGTCCACACCACCAACAGAAGAGGCCCACAGTGATGACAGCACCTCTGTCCAACTGGATCTAGATGACCAGCCCAGCCCATCGGGGACCTCTGGACAGTCGGTTCCCATCACACAGTCACAGGCCACTACAGACCTTTGACCCTCTGGAAACACCAGCATAGCACCCACCCAGCGGGCCCATACCTCCGTCCCCAGGACACGTCAAACAGCTGTGTGTCCACCACTACAGGGAACCCAGGATAACCCACCACCCCACCAACAACAGGGACCTGGGGGCAGTGGTAGTGGGCACACGGTCCAGGGGACGGAGGCCCAGGAACACAGGGGAACTGGGAGGGCTGCTGTGCGACAGGGGGCGGACAGGCCAAGGGAACCCACTCTCCACGAGGCCCTCTCCTCCATCATGGGAGCCTACCACCACTCCCAGGAGATGATGGCAACGGTACTGGACAAGTTTCAGGAGACCCAGCGCCTGCAGGAGGAACAGTATATGGGCTTCAGGGAGGAACTCAGAACCATCAGCTCCACCCTGGGCACCATTGTAGGGGTGCTGAAGGAACTTGTGAACACCAGGAGGGACACTGTGGCACTACAAGGGGCCCCTGACACTAGCATGGATGATGAACTGCCCACTACCTCCGCCGGCGCTAGTGGACCGGACGGCCCGCCACAGGACCACCACACCAGCACCCCACACCCTGCAGAGGGAGAACCACCCCGCAAACGGTCCTTGAGATCCAGGACAAAGACAGAGCACGATGCCAAGACCCCCGCTAAGAAATGAGACCACCCTGATTGTCATCCTACTGTCCCACTTTGTCACCCTGTCCATACTTTAACTGCCCCAGCTCCACTTCCTATGCCCATATGGGCAATGCACCTGTGAGACTAATAGACTGGACTCTGCCATGGACATTCCTCCGCCATCACCCCTCACCATTTCACTACCCCCTCCAATATTGAGCACTTAAATAAACACACCTAAAGCACAAAACGATCTGGAGTCTGTCTGTGATTTCGAAATAGTGTATTAGCAATTACAGTGACAAAATGCTTTTTAAATAGTAATGTCAACATACCTATGTCACACAGCTCTAGTCCATGAGGGATCTAAGCAGATGTCACACAGTGGGACCCACATCTGTGAAATCGTAAGGGAAAGTGACAACTCAGTGACCATACACTGGGTGAAAATGACAGACAGTAGAGAGGTAGTAGTGTTAAAGTACA
Organism: Pleurodeles waltl; assembly: GCF_031143425.1. Lineage (NCBI taxonomy): Eukaryota > Metazoa > Chordata > Amphibia > Caudata > Salamandridae > Pleurodeles > Pleurodeles waltl. Next base: position 465,976,461 of record NC_090442.1, read on the forward strand.
TGTAGTAGGCAGGTTTGTATTCTTACCTGTGTCTCACTGGAAATATTGCAGGATCACTGAGTCCCTGTTGTGCATGTCTTCTTCCTCTGCTTCCTCGTCTTCACTGTCCACAGGCTCCACAGCTGCCACAACACCGCCATCTGGACCATCCTCCTGCAGAAAAGGCACCTGTCGTCGCAAAGCCAAGTTATGAAGCATACAGCAGGCCACGATGATCTGGCACACCTTCTTTGGTGAGTAGAATAGGGATCCACCTGTCATATGGAGGCACCTGAACCTGGCCTTCAGGAGCCCGAAGGTCCGCTCGATCACCCTCCTAGTTCGCCCATGGGCCTCATTGTAGCGTTCCTCTGCCCTTGTCCTGGGATTCCTCACTGGGGTCAGTAGCCATGACAGGTTGGGGTAACCGGAGTCACCTGCAAATGGTGAGGGACAACTGTCAGACACACACTAACCTGTAGGGATATCCCCAGACCCAGACAACCATTCCCACTGACTTGCTTCCAGGTGCTCACCTAATAGCCACACACAGTGCCTCTGGAGTTGCCCCATCACATAAGGGTTGCTGCTATTCTGCAGGATGTAGGCGTCATGCACTGAGCCAGGGAACATGGCATTCACATGGGAGATGTACTGGTCGGCCAAACATACCATCTGTACATTCATCGAATGATAACTCTTCTGGTTTCTGTACACCTGTTCACTCCTGTGGGGGGGACCAAAGCCACATGTGTCCAATCAATGGCACCTATGATGTTGGGGATATGTCCCAGGGCATAGAAATCACCTTTCACTGTAGGCAAATCCTCCACCTGAGGGAAAACGATGTAGCTCCGCATGTGTTTCAGAAGGGCAGACAACACTCTGGACAATACGTTGGAAAACATAGGCTGGGACATCCCTGTTGCCATGGCCACTGTTGTTTGAAATGACCCACTTGCAAGGAAATGGAGCACTGACAGCAGCTGCACTTGAGGGGGGATTCCTGTGGGATGGCAGATTGCTGACATCAGGTCGGGCTCCAACTGGGCACACAGTTCCTGGATTGTGTCAACCCTGTATGTGATAAACAAATGTCGCTCCTCCATTGTTGACAGGTCCACCAACGGTCGGTACACCGGAGGATGCCGCCATCTCCTCACATGTTCCAGCAGACAGTGCCTATGAAGGACAACAGCGAGCACAGAGTCAAGCAACTCAGAGGTACGTACCCACAGTTTACACAGAACACCATTCATACACAAAAGGTGGCCTGTATGTGTGTTGAGTCTAGGCCTAGGTCTGTGTGACACAGTTGAAAATGAAGCCATGTGGGCCCCTGAAATGGCGGCTGCCTGACCTCTAAAGTGGGACAATGGGATGTGAGGTAACTGCGCTGGCGTTGTACACCGTCGCGGTGGGTGGTCGAAGACCACGGCGCAATGCTGCATTGGTTAACATTGGACCCTATGGGTCCCAGGAGCCAATGACGATGTACGCCGGCGGTGATTGAACGCACCGCTGCGGACGTGACTGTCATTTTCTATCACTTCAATCACTCGATACCTGATCTTCGACAGGAGAGGACCTACACTGTAAGTGCTGCTGTGACCTCGGTCTGGAAGAGACAATGGCTCGAGTGTCTGGGGAAAGGGCCCCTGCCTTCACATCGGAGGAGTTGGAGAAACTCGTTGATGGGGTCCTCCCCCAGTACAAGCTACTCTACGGTCCTCCAGACAAACAGGTAAGTACACAGGGAGCATGTTGTATGGGCTATGCCTGTGTGGAGAGGTCTGGATGTAAGAAGGAAGGGGGCAGAGTGCTGCGTGCATGAAAGATGGTGAATGCATGTGCCACATGGCAAGGGTAGGGATGGGGGCCAATCAGTTTGATGGTGCAGTTGGTAATAACTTCTCTTTTTCCCCTGTACATTTCATGTAGGTCAGTGCCCACCAGAAGAAAGATATTTGGTGTGCCATCACCAAGGACGTCCGGACCCTGGAGTTCTACCACAGATGGAGCACCCACTGCCGGAAAAGATGGGAGGACATTCGCCGCTGGAGCAAGAAGACGGCGGAGGCTCAGCTGGGGATGGCCTCCCAACGTGGGAGGGGTGCCCGTCGCACCATGACCCCCCCTGATGTTCAGGAACCTGGTGGTGGCCTACCCGGAGTTGGATGGGCGCTTGAGGGCATCACAGCAGACACAAGGGGGTGAGTACACTCTCATTCAGCTGACTTTGCGCGCATTACGAGGTGTCTGAGTGGGGGAGGTGGGCTGTGGGTTTCCCTAGGCCAGGGCGAGTTCCGTAGGCAAGGCCCCTCCGTAAGGCAGTCCATGTGGCACCCCACCCCACCTCTGTAGAATGCCAAGTACAGCTATTCATGCCCCTGTGTCATCTATGTGTGCAGATGTCGTCAATAGCCTTGTAGGCCATTTCCCAGTAATTGAACTGTGGAGCCCAAGAGCGCGGTGTAGTGCAGGGGGCTTCTGTGTCTGTCGTGTCCGCCAACGGTAGCGGTAATGCATACACTCAACATGTCTTTCTTCTGTCTTCCCCCCCTTTTTTGGTCTCCCTGTTCTTGTGTGCATTAGCATCATCAGGCGGAGGAGCAGTGGCACCGGAGCACGAGGGAGCTGCATCCCACATGGCCCTGGAGGGCGACACTACAGAGTCAGAATTCACCAGTGGGACGGAGGGCGAGGGGAGCTCCACGGCGGGGACAGGAGCTGAGACCAGCGACACGGACTCGTCCTCTGATGGGAGCTCCCTTGTGGTGGCGGCAACATCTGTGCCCCCGCATCTACAGGTACAGCCGCCACCCCCCTACCAGCACTGCCCTCCCAGCAGCCCCTCAGCCTTTGCCCCGTGCCCGCTCACCCAGGAGGGTGGGCATCACCTTCACCCCAGGCACCTCAGTCCCTGCCCCAGTCACCCCTGCTGCCCTCAGTGAGGAGGCCATTGGCCTCCTCAGGTCCCTCACTGTTGGGCAGTCTACCATTTTGAATGCCATCCAGGGTGTAGAGAGGCAGTTGCAACAAACAAATGCATTCCTGGAGGGCATTCATTCTGGTCAGGCGGCCCTTCACCGAGCTTTTCAGACTCTGGCCTCAGCACTGATGGCAGCCATTGTCCCTGTCTCTAGCCTCCCCCCTCCAACTTCCTCCACCCGACCCAATCCCCTGTAACTCTGCCTATCCCAAGCACACCTACAGACCAACATGCACACACTTCAACACACAAGGGTAGCTCTAGCAAACATAAGCACCACACATCCCACAGGCACTCACTCAAGCATCACACACATGCAGACACACCAACATCCACTGCCTCCACTGTGTCCCCCTCCTCCTTGTCTCCCTCCTCCCTCCCAGTCTCGTCTACACTCACACCTGCATGCACTACCTCTACAGCCACTACGTCCCTCTCCAGCACACCCACCACCACACCCCACTCACGTGCAGTCACCACCCCCACTACCATTCACACGTCCCCTGTGTCCTCTCCCAGTGTGTCTGTGACACCCCCTCCCAAGATACACAAACGCAGGCACACACCCAGCCAACAGCCATCTACCTCACAACAGCCTCCAGTGCATGCACCTTCACCCAAAGTCACCAAACGTACACCTTCTACAGCCACCACCTCTTCCTCCACTCCCAAACCCCCTCCAGCTACCCATCCCAGTGTGTCCAAAAAACTTTTCCTGTCCACCCTTGACCTCTTTCCCACACCTCCCTCACCCCGTCCATCTCATAGGTCCCGAAGTAGCACCTCAGCCACAACATCTCCGGGACCAGTGGTGCCTGTAGTCACCGGAATCTGGAGTGCACCGGCCACCAGGGCAGCCAGTGTGGCACGAAGCCACAGCACAGACAGTCCCCCACCTGTGAAGCATCAGAAGTTGGCCAGTACCGGGCGGGAGAGGGGGAAGACTCCAGCCACCTAAGCCGCTCCCAGGGGTCCCGTTGGGAGTGTGGAGTCAGCTGTGACACATTCCAAGGTGGGGAAGGGTCACAAGAAACTCGGCAAGTCTGGGAAGAGCAGCACGGCGGAGAAGACCGCCATCATCCCCGCTGCCCAGGAGGCCACCGCCAACCCCATCCCAGGTGCCCAGGTGGCCACCGCCAGCCCCAGCCCAGCTACCCAGGAGGCCACCGCCAGCCCAAGCCCAGCTGCCCAGGAGGCCACCGCCAGCCCCAGCCCAGCTGCCCAGGAGGCCACCGCCAGCCCCAGCCCAGCTGCCCAGGAGGCCACCGCCAGCACCAGCCCAGCTGCCCAGGGGGCCACCGCCAGGACCAGCCCAGCTGGGCCATGAAAGACCGCCAGCAAAAGGCCCGTTGGGCCATGAAGGACCACCAGCAAAAGGCCAGTTGGGCCATGAAGGACCGCCAGCAGCTGAGACCCTGCAATGTAGACCGCCATCTGAAGCACCGTTGAACAGGGCACCGCCATCTGAAGCACCGCTGAACAGGGCACCGCCATCTGAAGCACCGCTAGCCCATGAGCGGCAGGGGCACTGATGCAACTGGGTCCGTCACGTGGTGAATGATGCACTCTGGGCACCATGCCCCCTCCAGAACCAGTGGGAACTGTCATCCACTACCTCTGTCCTTAACAGGATGAAGCACTCTGGGCACCAGTCCCCCTCCAGAACCAGTGGAGAGATCTATCCACTACCTCTGTCCTTAACAGGATGAAGCACTCTGGGCACCATGCCCCCTCCAGAACCAGTGGAGAGATCCATCCACTGCCTCTGTCCTTAACAAGATGAAGCACTCTGGGCACCATGCCCCCTCCAGAACCAGTGGAGAGATACATCCACTACCTCTGTCCTTAACAGGATGAAGCACTCTGGGCACCATGCCCCCTCCAGAACCAGTGGAGACTGTCATCCACTTGTGAGACTGTGGCTTTGCCCTCCCCAGGATTGAACAATAGGCAGACCACCCACTGTACAGACTTGTGAGACTGTGGCTTTGCACTCCCCAGGATTGAACAGTGGGCAGACCACCCACTGTATAGACTTGTGAGACTGTGGCTTTGCACTCCCCAGGATTGAACAGTGAGCAGACCACCCACTGTAGAGACTTGAGAGACTGTGGCTTTGCACTCCCCAGGATTGAACAGTGGGCAGACCACCTACTGTATAGACTTGTGAGACTGCGGCTTTGCACTCCCCAGGATTGAACAGTGGGCATGTGGCCCCCTCGTGGATTTGGCATCGTGCACTCAAGCGGCTGAGATGCCCCCATTTCCCTCCCCCTGAGGTGCCTGTTTTCTTGCTCTCTGATGCCCCTGCAGAGTTCTCTCCGTCATGGTCGGGGATCTTGTGTGGGCCTCACCCATACCGTGTGGTCCCAGTGTTCCATGGACTTTCTTTGTGCAGTACCTGGACTACTATGCCTGGTATTTATTTTGTACATTGTGTATATATATATTTCTGCCTACTTGTTTTTAATATATTCCGATGGTTACACTCATTTTCTTTGGTCTTTGCATTCTTCCGGGGGGGTTATGGGGTGTAACTATATTGTATCATGCTGTATTAGTGTGTGTGTTGTAGTGGGTGAGGGTGGGGGTGGGGGTGGGGGTGTCGCGTGTTGCGTGTGTGTGTCCCTGTTTTTTCCCTCTCCCCTCCTCTGTGTCGTAGGTGCAGTACTCACCGTGGTCTTCGCCGCCGGCGTTCGTGCTCCTGGTAGAGGAGAAGGAAGACTATCGCAGGTAGAATTTGGAGTTACGGTTCCATGGTGTCCTCGTTCCTCTTGGAGTGTGTAGGGGTGAGCGTTTTCCCTTCGAAATTCCAGTTTCCGCCGTGTTTTTATCCGCAGTGAATCCGCCCCGGAAAAGGTGGTGGATTGGCCTGTCATAATAGTGTGGGCGGTACATTGTCTCCCGCCAGTTTGTTTGTACCGCCGTGGCGGTCGGAGTGTTAAAGTGGCTGTCTTTGTTGGTGGTTTCCGCCACGGTCGTAATTGCAAATCTTTTACCACCGGCCTGTTGGCGGTCTTACCGCCACTTTAACACCGTCCGCCAGGGTTGTAATGACCACCTTGATACCCTTTCTGATAGGCACCGCTGAACAGATTTACTGCTGTACGGATGAATGTAGAGGGAGCTGCTGCAAAGTTAGACCGACCCACTATGCACCTTGGGTGGATTGGGAAGCAGATAGGTGCCAGTCTCCTGTCCCAAGTTTCAGTTTTTGGCTGTGGGGCACGTTTAGCACCACTTCCAAGGATACAGGACTGGTGTGGCACCATTTGGAGGGCAAGACTCATTTTAAGCAGGGTCCAGATTCAGGCTCAAGTTTGTTGAAGCTTGTTGTGTCCTCTAGGTCAGAACAGGAGGCCAGAAAACAAGCCCTTGGAGTCACTCTAGTAGTCCTGAATTAAAGCAGCAAGGGACAGCTCTAAGCAGCAGGGCAGTCTTCTGATGGTACGAAGCAGGCTTCACGCAGCAGCAGTGCAGTCTTCTAGTAGCAACAGGGCAGTCCTCTAAAGTACAAAGCAGGCCTCAAGCAGGAGGACAGTCTTCTGAAACACAAGGCAGTCATTTTTAATTTCCTCTGCAGTTCCAGGTGTTAACTGAAGAGTTGGTCTGACAGTCCAATATTATACCTGTTTCCAGCTTTCGAAGTAGGAATGTTTAGACATTTCTACCTTTAGTACAGGGACTATCCCACCTTCCCCTACCAAACCTCAAGAGGTCTATCTTGAAAAAAGACTGGTGTCAAGTACTTTGTGAGTGTGTTGGAGACAGCCATTTAAAATAAAAGTAAGGCAGTGAACAGCAGTTCCTCTCCCATCCTGGCAGGATGACCCATCCTGCCAACACCTTGTCGCCTATTGTTTCACTGTCTGGTAGCAATGCACAAATACAAAGGTCAACTGCAACTATTCCCAGTCATGTAACCCAGGACACATGCTGCAGACACCAAATGGTTAGGACAAGAAAATAGCAACTTCCAGGTTAGGAATTAATGTATCTATGCAATAAACTTTCCACTCAATTAGCACTCCGAATTAGCACACTGTGACAGATACTACCAACCAAATGCAACTGCGACTGCTATTGCCTCACAAATAATGCATCCGGTCATCAAGGCATGTATTGCAGTAGAACTCCTCAAGCTGGGAGCTGCCCAGTCTGGGACGATTTTGAACAGTAATTTGTAACTAAGAGACAGGCAGCTCTAATCCCTGACACCCATTAACATACACACCCCTGCCCAAATTTCACCGAAAGCTTTGCCTCCACCTTACCGCTGCTATCCTTTCCATAATCCAAGACTGCACACCGCCAGTCGCTTTCACACTATCGTTCAAATGGTGTCAACATTACACCCCACCCACCGCTTGCTATGTAAAACTATGACATGAGAAAAGATTAGTACTGAAGAAATACCATGTTAAAAGACAGACTGAGATCAAGTTAATGTTTGGATTGAGACCAGGTGAGAACAAGAATGAACAAACAAAATAAAACAATCGACCCCAAACATACTATAAAAGAAAAACATGATAAACAATGAAAATGTTGACCCCCAATCTTTTGATCACAATAAGTGACCATGAATCCAAACCCACCAAGAGAAATGTGGTTCACCACCCCACTCGCAAATATTCATCACAGTAATTATTAAATCATTACGACACTTGAACACGTATAACCAAATATATACATCCTGATAATGTCACTAAACAATACATGAAACATGAGAATAACTTATCATACCTAGCATGTCAATGGTGACAGAGTCAAAGTTATGGGCATTGCAACATCATCAAGAGTTTTGAACCATTTTAATACATAAAAGGTTCTAACCAAAATGCCATGATGCAAAAACACAAGGAACAGTTAATATATAAATACTCCAATGTTCTAAAAGCATTAACTGACCATAAATTTAGACCCACCAAAGCAAACATGGTTTACTGCCCCACATGCAAAGTAACATCGTAGTAGGTATTAAAAAGCTGTGAAGTAATAATGCATGATTTGTAGTTCATGAACTATAGCAATACCCATGCATCTCGATCTTATCTCTGAACATTGAATGAAACATGAGAGTAACTAGTCATGCCCAACACATATGTGGTGAAAAGATGTAAATCATAGGCATGAATGAGTAATACTTAATCTAAGTCCCTGAACATGTTAACAAATCTACAAAGGGTGACTAGAAGCTGTCGATTACTGGAAACATGCTAGCTCCAATTTGTCATTGATCCCCTTAAGGGTTAATGTGTCAAAGTATTTAATCTAGTGAGTTTCTCTCAGTGACAACAATCAACAATTTAGATATGTTAAACTCAGGACTGGTTCTGATGACCTTCAAAATTTGAAAATGCAATTGTGCTATATTGCGTTTAGATGCAAGCCTGTTTACTATCGAGTTAGCATTTTGATTCCTATTGCGCATCACACTCATAATCCGTGAACTGGAGTTTGATCATTCTTTCTGTTTTCCTTATGTACATAAAGCCACATGGGCACTTTATACAGTAGATTACGTTTTGTGTGTTGCAGATGGTGGAATGTGTTAATTTAATGGGTTGCATGGTATTTGGATTAACCACTGAATCACCTGTTATAATGTTGTTACAATGAATAAAGGTGAGACATTTTTTATTCGCTATCCAGTCCGAAACAGTGGTTGGTCTAGTTGATGTTAAAATTGCTTTCCCATTCTTTGTGTGTGCATGTGCAACTAATGCCTTGTGTGAGAACAATCCTTTAAAATCTGGCAATGAATGAAATAGTTCCCACCTCTTGCGTATAATCCATTTGATGGATGCAGATTTAGTGGAATATTTAGACACCAAAAAGAGTCCTATCTGGTTGGTGACTAAGGTTTTCTGCAGTAGAATGTTATAGTCCAGTATTCTGACCTTTTCTAGTGTGGCATTCAACAACTCCATAGGATAACCTCTTTCCTTATGTAGTAGTTGGTATTCATCCAATATAGCTGCATATGCTGCTGCATCTGAGATGATCCTCTTAATCCAAAGGAACTGGGAATACAGCAGAGGTTGTTTAAGTGAAGGTGGATGGAAACTTTGATATAAAAGGGAATTTTTCCATCCTGTCGGTTTTCTGTACATTTTTGTATTCAAACCAGAAGAGGATAATTCCAGGCAAGCATCCAGAAATGTGATTTTGCAATCACTGATGTGATGTGTAAACTAAATCCTGGGGTTCCGCGTTTTCAACAGCTTGATGTTGCTTCCTAATCCCAGGTTTGTATTGTGCCAATGAGAAAGATGTCTTTCATGTACCAAAAGTAGGTTCATAGATTTTGACTCCAAGATGGATCTGAGAAGATAAATTCATTTTCCGATTTACCCATGAAGATATTTCCGTAGGCTGGGGCTCCTGAGAATCTAATTGAAGTCCTGGCCTTTTGTAAGTACAACTGGTCATTCCATGTAAAATAGCTGTGGTACAAGCAAAAATGTAAGAGTTGTAAGATGAAAAATATATGAGCTCGTAAATCCGTCTGTTGAAATTATGCTCACTCTACAGCATCAAGCCTCTGGTGAGGAATTGTTGCATCGATTGTGCAAAGCCATCAAGCAACTGAATCTTCAAATTGAGTTTTTTTTGCAATTGTCTGAGGAAGTCTGTCATGCCCTGAATATAGGTTTTCCATTGTCAAACAGATGGTTGAAGGAAAGTGTCCAAATATTTACCCAAAAGTTCATGAAGGGAACCACAGTCTGAAACTATGGGCTTAAAGGGAGAGTCAATGGGAAGCATTTGTATTTTAGAAAACATGTATAAAAGTGGACTGTGAGGAAACTCTGTTGTCAGATAGTGTTTGTTTGTTTCACTGATCCAATCCATTGACAAAGCTTTTTCCCCAATCTCTAACAAGGTCTTAGCTTTTACTGCTGTAGAACCTTGATCAAGCAGGATATATGTGGAGTCATCTGATACATATGCTGACACCTTAGACTGGTAGCATCCATGGTACATGGCCAGCAGGTCTCCACCGTTAGCAGGTTGAAACATCAGGTCTTTATTTTTTCGAAAATGACCACAAGATAACTCTTTTTTAGTCAAGTTTTTAGACTTTGTTGCCCGGATGTTTAGGTGATGTAAATGCTTCTTGACCAAGGCCCCAAACACATCCAACGTTTTATGGGAGGAGGAACTCAAGTATGTACTATCATGCTCAAGTATTTGGTATCATTGCTCTTTTTGGGACAAAGTAATCGGTGCCACATTATCAAAGAAGTGTTGTAAATGCAATGACCTCATGAATCTATATAGGGCTATCTCGCATTCAAGTAAATTGGTGTCATAAGTAGTGTCCCTTTGTTTAATACTGCAAGATTTTGTGTTGTCAAGGCCACTGACGAAATGTTGACAACTAGATTCTGTTTTGATTCCTCAGATTCATCTTCTTTTTCTCTGTCCATGGCAAGTTTTCCAGCCCCGCTATTGGCCCCTATTGGTTTTGGAAGTTGTTAAGTCTGGTGGATGATTCCCAGCTAGGCTGATAGCTAAAAAATACAATTTTGGTTAGGCCGCATCAACAATTCCATGTTTTTCTTTTTGTCTCCCTTCTCTTTCTTCTGATGGACCCTGGTGCTGAGACAGCAGTCCACCTCCTTGGCAAGCTCCCTAGGATCAGTGAGTTCACTATGTTGAAGCACCTCTGGAAAACAAATACTAAACATGTGCTCTCTGGCGACTAAATTGTACTGCCCATTGTAATCACTCACATCCCTGCCCTTCACCCAAACAAGCAGTGCCTTGCAGAAGTAATCCATATAATCTAGCCAGGACTTCAAGGACAGCTTCTCAGGTTTGAGGCCATTATTCCTGACAAGTGTTTTTTTCATGAAAGGATGCTTTATCTTATCTCCCTACCCTAGGACCAGTCCATCCCATCAATGGGAATTTGCCTCCAAAGACCGCCTCCTCAGTACTCCCCAGGGATGCTCTTCATCTCTAAGGCAACCTCATAAGCCTCAAACTACTTTTTTTTCGCTCATGGCTGAGGTTGCCTCTATAGGTAACTGGGTGGGCCCTATATCCCTATCCAACATTGAGCTCTTCTCTGAGGAAACATTAAGCTTTTTGGTACTGCATCTTTGTGCATACACCTCTGTCCAGGTGTAAATTTGGTCAAGCTTAAAATTAACAGTATCACGCTTGAACTTCTTCAACTACCTCTCTTGTAGTTCTTTATCATAAGCATCCAGCTTCACTGATATTTCCTCCAAAATTGTCTTCCAGATATCAGGTTCTCTATATATAGGAAGTTCTCTTTTGATGTTGAGTATCTCTTCCTATAATTGTTCCTAATTCTATTATTCTAATTGTTAGAAATGGGGTATTTGGTTTGCAGTCAGTTTGCCCCCTGTCCAAGCAAGGACCCGCACTCTAGTCAGGGTACAGGAGAAACACACCTGGTTAACCCCCGCTCACCACCTTGGTAGCGTGGCAGGAGCAGAAAGGCTTATCCCAGAGATAATGTGTAAAGTATTTGTTCCAACACACACAGTAATACAGTGAAAACATTACAAAATAACTCAACACCACGTTAGAAAAATAGCCAACATTTATCTGAGCAAAACAAGACCAAATGACAAAAAAACAACATACACAAGCAAAGTTATGAATTTTGAAAAGATTAAACTTCAATATAGCACTTAGATACACAAATGCTTCGAATTGGTGATATCATGGGGTCATGAAGGAGTCGTACGAAATAATCCGATACTAATGGCGCCGGTCACAGAGTCACACGGACTCCCAGGTACAGTACCTTGTGGAAATGAGGAAACAAGCTGGTGCACGGAGTCGGGGATCGTGGCGCATCTGGATCCGATGCGGCATCGGTTCTGTTGCTACGGAGCGAAGGAGCAGAGGTGTCACGAAGAGGCATTGGGTCCTTGCTGAGGAGCAGTAACGGTCAGGCTGCATCAGCGTGAAGCGTTGGATCCATGCACGTCCGGTGAAGTTGTGTGTCACGGATGTCGGTGACATGGCACTTCGGGACTCACGAAGACGTGGACTTCGGCAAGGCTGCTATGGCATCGGGCCTGCGGGGTCATCGCACTCCAGTGAGGACCACGGCTTCAGTTGCAGGCAAAGTCAGTGCACTTGGTTCTTCTTGATTTTCCACCAGCTTCTCCTTTCAAGGGCCCAGGGACTGGATAGGGCCCAAGGACTGAATAGGGCAGGAGTCTCAGCAGGGAGTCCAGGTGCTGGCAGAGGAAGTCTTTGATGGCCCTGTGACTTTAGAACAGTATAAGCCCTTGGGGATACCTCTCATGCAGGAATATACCACAAAGTCCAGTATTTGTCCCCTAAGGTAGAGGTAGCAACTGCAGGATAGCTAAACAAAACACAGTCACAGGCAGGGGCAGCACTTCTCCTTCAGCTCTTCTCCTGGCAGAGGTTCCTCTTGAATCCTGGAAGTGATCTAAAGTCTGGGGTTTGGGTCTAATATTTATACCCCTTTCTGCCTTTGAAGTTGCCCAACTTTAAAGACAATCTCTGTTGTTAACAGGATCCTGCCTTGCCCAGGCCTGGCCCCAGACTCACACTGTGGAGGTGGAGACTGCATTGTGTGAGGGAAGGCACAGCCCTTTCAGGTGTAAGTGAGCACTCCTCCCTTCAGTCTAGCCCAGATGGCCCATCAGGAAATGCAGGTTACACCCCAGCACCCTTTGTGTCATTGTATAGTGGTGATGCACAAACAACCCAACTGTCAGTTTGACCCAGACAAGGAATCCAAAATGGTTTAAGCAAGAAAATACCCACTTTCTAAAAGTGGCATTTTCAAACTAACAATCTAAAACTCACCTTCACTAAAAGATACATTTTTAAATTGTGAGTTCAGAGAGCACAAACTCCATAACCCAATCTGCTCTCAAAGGGAAACTGCACTTTAAGGATATTTAAAGGCAGCCCCCATGTTAACCTATGAGAGAGATGGGGCTTGCAACAGTGAAACCGAATTCGGCAGTATTTCACTGTTAGGACATGTAAAAACACACAAGTACATGTTCTAACTTTAACATACACTGCACCCTGCCCATGGGGCTAACTAGGGCATAACTTGGGGGTGCCTTACATATATAAAAAGGAAAGGTTTAGGCTTGGCAAGTGAATGCACTTGCTGAGTCGAATTGGCAGTCTAAAACCTGCACACACGGACACTGCAGTGGAAGTTCTGGACCATGTTTACAGGGCTAGTCATGTGGGTGTTATGGCCAGTGCTGCAGACACACTTGTAGCTTTTGATTTACAGGCCCTGGTCACCTCTAATGCACTTTACTAGGGACTTACTAGTAAATCAAATATGCCAATTATCAGTGCCAAGGTGCCCAGAGTACGGAAAACAGCAAAAAACAGTCCTCCACATAGCAGCAACCTGGGAAATAGAGGGAAAAAGTTAGGGGAGACCAATCCAAGGATGCCAAGTCTAATACTTCCTCTAAAGTTTTTGTTGAATTTAAATTTAAATACCAGGACCAATACTAAAGCATATACCACTAAGCGACCTTTAAAAATGTATTCCCTCATCCAGGAAACAAAAACATTTGGGTCACAAGGAGGTTCATTTATACAACAGAAAGCAACTTGTATACCCAATGAGGAAGGAGTTAAATTACAGACTACATGCTTCTACATTAGTTCAGTACCACAAGGCTAAGTGTATGCTACGAGGTTTGAGATTAGTCTTCAAACCAATGTTATTTAAATTTAAATTCATTAAAAACTTCATGGACACATGGTAGACAATCCTCAACAAGTGTTCACTGTATCTAATTCTTTTGTTTATTAAAGAACTCACACAGGTTCTCAAAGAATTAGAGGAGGAGATACACAACCTCCTCAGCATGTTGTGACAGTCCCTCAGTTGCTCTAGTGTCAGGGTAAGGGAGAGGACCACACTTTCAACTGACCCGTTCTGCTCCTTAGAAGATAGATGGGAGGTCAGGGAGAGGTTCACTCTTCTCCATCCCATCATCTGTTACCAGGAGCCTGGTTACCTTGGACTTATCAACCTCAGGCTTGAGGAAATTGGCATGAAGGATCAGCAAGGGGTTTCTGGAGGTCTTGAGATCAACTAGGTTGGTGACCTCCTCCTTGTGTTCCTTCATCTGATGGAGTCTGGACAACTGGTCCTGCAAGGCCCACAATTCCACTGCCTCCATCATCCATACTTGATTACCAGGATGAAACTCAACCAGCTGCCCATTGACAGTGACCCACTGCCTATACTTGAAAGTATTTTTAGGCTTGTGGGCCTTTTCATCATCTCTTTTTAACACAAGAACACTAGGGCAACCTCTCCACTACTCCCCATGCTAACAGGGGCAACCTCCTCTCCAAGCGCTACTCTAGCCATCCCGGTGTCTGCTCAACAGTGGGAGGGATGCATCCACTTAAGGTATTTGACCTAACCTTAATGTACCTGCACCTGTAACACTTGTAGCATTTGGGGGAGAACTTCCCTGAGCACTTCTACTAAGGGAAATCACACTACTTGTGGTCAGGATGGGACTGAGATTCCTTCTTCTGAGAACGTTTTTGGGGGCCTTTCAAGAACTCCTTGCTTTTCGTTTTGTCTCCCCTCTCTTTCTTCTGGTGGACCCTGGTGCTCAGCCAGTGGTCCACCTCCTTGGCAAGCTCCCGAGGTCAGTTAGTTCACTATGTATTCGGTGTTGGCGCAGCTCTGGAAAACAAATACTAACCATATGCTCTCTTGTGACCAAATTGTACAGCCCATTGTAATCACTCACATCTCTGCCCTTCAACCAACCATTCAGTGCCTTGCAGAAATAATCCATATAATCTAGCCAGGACTGGTGAGCAGGCTGTCCCTGAATGTCAGCTTCTACTTCTCTGGGTTGAGGCCATACTTCCTGACAAGTGCTTCTTTCATGTAGGGATACTTTATCCTGTCTCCCTACCCTAGTGCCAGTAGTGAACCCCTCCCATCAATGGGAATTTACCTCCAAAGACCACCTCCTCAATCCTCTCCAAGGACCCTGTGCATCTCTAGGGCAATCTCATAAGCCTCAAACTACTTGTTGATGTTATTTCCCACAACGAAGTTAGGCACCAGATCTTTAGATATGTGGAACCAACTGACTCCAGTTGACACTGGATTAGTGCTGCCACCAGTACTGGTGGAATCTGTGTGCTGTTTGGTCTTGAGATCCATCTCTTTTTCACTCATCTCGTTAGCAAGCAGAATTTTTTTCTTGTCCTCCAGAGCAAGTTCATTTTCTTCAAAGGCCGTTTTAGCAGCTGTCCCCTCTTTGACAGTCTCTAGTTTGGTTTGACCCGCTGCAGCATGAGCTCTCTCTCTCTAAGCCTGCCTGTCCTCCAGCTCTTTGGGGAAAGGTTGTGGAAGGACACACTGCTCCCTGCTCTGGTAGGGGTCCTCACTCCTGTGGGCAATGGGTTGCTGCAGCTCAGGGTCTGTAGCCAGGCCCTTTCCTTCCTCCTCCTCATTCTCCAACTGCATCTCCTCATCCTCAGGGTGATTCTCACCATGCATCCCTGGTGGGACTTGCATCCTTCCTGGCTTCCTCAAAAGTACTGGGGCTATTAGGAGGTCCTCCTTGGTGGCCTTCCTTCCCAAATTCAGCCCTCTCTACTTACAGAGCCTCTGTGGTTCTACTTTGTTTAAGGTACCTTGTCAAGGCTTTACTTTGTTAAGGCTTGTTGAGTCTATCCCTTGTTAAACTCAACACCAACTCTTTTGCAGCAAGGAAGATGTGGCAAAAGATAGATCACAAGCTAAGTGGTATTTAAGAAAAAAAGACCAAACCTGATGTCAGATTATTCATGTGAGATTTTAGTTTTCCACAAAATCACTGAGTGGGGTAGAATGTCAACTCACGCAATAACCACAATCCTTGTCAAGGTGAACCACAAAAGTAACTAAATTAACTTGTGTTTCACCCTCTGGTAGCTGGGCACAAAGCAGCCAGGCTGAACTTAGAGGAAATGTTTAAAGTATTTATGCAGCCTACAAACAGTATTCAAGTACTGTGACAACACAACTCAAGGAAAATACCAGACCAATTTAGAAAAATAGAATACATTTTAATAATTAAAATGATACCAGAATGACAAACTCCCAATCAGTAGAACCTGAGCCCATCATTTTTTAACTTTTTAGGCAGATATAGTACCTAAAAGCACAAAGCATCACTCTGGGTCAACTCGTCATTCAAGCAGTGGAGCGTGGGCTGGATACAGGAACCAGATTAATCCTGCTGAAAAAGTTACTATTCCAAAGTCTTGTCCAAAGACGTCTGTTGATGCCCCGATGGTCAGGGAAAGCGTTGTGGATGGTCATGTAGTGTGAAGAGCTAACCTGGCATTGCGGACAGTCATCGTAGCTGGAAGATCTGGTCGGGTGTTGCAGGCAGTCCTTGCTGGAGCTTCACATTGGTGGTCACCACTGGCTGCTGCTATAGCTTGAAGGGTTGATCTTGCATTGCCAGTTGTCACTAGCGGTCACTGTACCATGAAGAATTGGCTTCACCAGAGCTTCTTGGTGTGGGTTATTGCAGGCGTAAGAGTCTTGGTGTAAATGGGTCTATTTGTGGTCACAAAGAGCCCACAACTTCAGGATTACACCTGTCTCCATAGGAGGAGCTTAACTGATGCCAGCCAAGGGGTCCAGCACCTGGGCGAGGCACTTCTTGTGATCAGGAATTTTCTCCAGCAGAGGCCAGCAGGGCTCTTGTCCAATTGCAGGTCCAAGCAGGTCCAGTGCAGCAGGCTAGCTGGGTAGTTGCAGGGAGACCTCTGGCACTTGTTGTGTCCCTGTGTTAGGAGTAGCTGTTCATTATATCTGTTGGAAATGGGGTTTCTGGTTGGCAGTCAGTTTACACTCTGTCCAAGCAAGGACCCTCATTCTAGTCAGGTTAATGGAGATACACATCTAGAATAACCCCGGCTCACCCGCTTGATAGCTTGGCACAAGCCATCAGGCTCATCTCAGAGGCAATTTGTAAAGTATTTGTACCAACACACACAGTAATACAGTTAAAACACTACACAATGCACACCACACCAGTTTAACAAAATGTATCTAAATCAAACAAGACCAAAACAACAAAAATCCAGCAAACACAAGTAAAGTTCTGAATTTTTAAATTAAAAAGAGACTTACACCATAGAAAACAATAGATGCGTTGACTCTACACAAAGTACCTGGTTTGCATCAAAAATAAAGCCGTACGGTTGAGCGTGCATCGGAAAAGTCTGCTATGCGTTGAATCCTTTATCGCAAGTGAGCCGTGTGTTGTTACTTCTCTTGTTGGGTAGGCGATGCATGGTTTTTCTCTCCTGCAAGGGAGCCATGTGTCGATTTCCAAACAGGTACCTCAGTCCGGGCAGGTTCACATAGATTTTGATGCCCAGTGACAATGCATGTGGAATCCTGCCGCACAGTGATGGAGAGCCACACTGCATGAGGGTTTGCTTTGATTTCAGCAGTCGCAAGTGTGTGTTGCTTTGTTTTTCCAGCTGCGATGCAGGCGATGCATCGATTTCCCAGCCGTGATGCGGGTGGTGCATCGATTTCTCAGCTGTGATGCAGGTGGTATGTCATTTATACAGCGGCGTTGCAGGTGGTGTACTGAATGTTTCTCTGCACGGTTCCTGTGTGGATTTCCACCTTGTTCTACCAGCTTCACCCTTCAATGGCCCAGGGACTAGATAGGGCACCACTTGGCAGGGTAGGAGTTTCAGCAGAGAGTCCAGGTGCCGGTAGATGAAGTCTTTCATGGCTCTGAGACTTCAAAACAGGAGGCAAGCTCAGTCCAAGCCATTGAAGACAGTTCACAGGCAGGAATATACCACAAAGTCCAGTTTTTGTTCTCTTTTAGGCAGAAGCCACAACTGCAGGTGAACCCAGCAAAGAACAGTCACAGGCAAAGGGGTAAGACTCCTTCTCCAGCTCTTCAGCTCTTCTCCTTGGCAGAGGTTCCTCTTGGCTACAGAAGTAATCTAAAAATCTGGGGTTTTGGGTCCACTACTTATACTCCTTTCTGCCTTTGAAGTTGGAAAGTCTCTGTTGTTCACAAGATCCTGCCATGACCAGGACTGGCTCCAGACACACACCAGGGGGTTGGAGAATGCATTCTGTGAGGGCAGGCACAAACCTTTCAGGTGTAAGTGTCACCTCCTCCCTTCACTGTAGCCCAGATGACCTATCAGGATATGAAGGCTATACCCCAGCTCCCTTTATGTCACTGTCTAGTGGAGATTCAAAAATAGCCCAACTGTCAGTCTGACCCAGACAGGGAATACACAAGCAGGCAGAGTCACACAATGGTTTAAAAAAATGCCTACTTTTGAAAGGGGCATTTTCAAACTGACAATCTAAAAAACAACTTTACAAAAGATGTATTTTTAAAACGTGAGTTCAGAGACCCCAAACTTCAAATTTACATCTTCTCCCATAGGGAAACTGCACTTAAAATATATTTACGGGCAGCCCCATTTTAACCTATGAGAGAGATAAGCCTTGCAGCAGTGAAAACTGAATTTGGCATTATTTCATTGTTAGGACATGTAAAACACATCACTACATGTCCTACCTTTAACATACACTGCACCCTGCCCCTGGGGCTACCTAGGGCCCACCTTAGGGGTGCCTTTCATGTACAAAAAGCGAAGGTTTGGGCCTGGCCAGTGGGTACACTTGCCAGGTCGAATTGACAGTTTAAAACTGCACACTCAGACACTGCAGTGGCAGGTTTGAGCCAGGTTTACAGGGCTACTCATGTGGGGGGCACAATCAGTGCTGCAGGTCCACTAGCAGCATTGTATTTACAGGCTTTGGGCACCTCTAGTGCACTTTACTAGGAAATTACTAGTAAATCAAATTTGCCAATCATGGAAAAGTCAATTACACATACAATTTTTAAAGAAAGCTCTTGCACTTTAGCACTAGTCAGCAGTGGTAAAGTGCCCAGAGTACCAAAACCAGCAAAAACAAAGTCCAGCAGACAGCAAAAAAACATAGGAAGCAGAGGCAAAACAGACAGAAGAAAACACACCAAGGATGCCATGTGTAACAATATCCACACATCTCTTTGTACTGACATCTTTGGTTAACACTGTGGTTTCAGTTTGCTAAGGGCTAATGTGCCTCAAGTCTCTTATGGACTCCTATGGCTCTCTAGGATTTGTTTATTCTTCTGCTCATTTGTTTGATCATTATTTGCAATAGTATTATATTTTTTCAATCTTCCTTTCCCTTCTAGGTTCCACTGCTGTGCTATCGCTGTATGCAGATGTGCACTTAAGTTTAAGAAGAACTTCATGTCACAAGCGTTCTAGTGCTGCTGAAGCGCATCCCTCTCCTTGAAAGAGGCCGAGCCAGGCTGACGATGCTCCAGGGGTGGCTCCTCCTTTAGGGCGGAGGAGCGTCACACCCCCGCCAGCAGAGGTAGCTGCAAAACCAGTACTCCCCCTCACTGCGCATGTATGTTTGGCCGGCCGTCTCGGGCCGGCCAAACACACATGCGCAGTAGGCTCTCTCCACAGTTGCCGGGCTGGACAGAGCATACACAGGCTCCCAGTCTGCCTGGGAGTGCCCTGGCTGGGCACTCCCAGACTATCCTAACCCTGCTGTGAGCCTGTGCCTGCAGCAGAGGAGCAGATAGAGCGGTGCGGCGGTGGCGATCAAGGTAAGTGTTTTTTTTTATTATTAATTAAATCTTTATTCCCCCTCCCCCCCACACCACCCCACCCTTTTCGTGCTCTGCAAGCCATGACTGCGATGCTCTGTATTTGAAGGAAGTTCCTGGGCGCAGCTGACCACCTGTGAGGATACAAACTGTGTTCAGGTTAGACTGTTAAGGCCGTCAGGCCTTGAAGGTAAGAGAGCTCTCTCCTTTTTGGTTATTCTGTTGACAGTGGATAAAGCAAGATCCAAAGGTAAGAAAGAATTCCCTTAGTTATGTGTTTGAACCTGATTCATAATTAAACTTGATGAGACAAGTAATTATGGGACAGTGTCCAATTTAAAAACTGTTTACCACAAAGACACAGAATTGCCAGAATGAACTTGGAAATCACTAAAGCGCTCACTCTGGACACTTTTAGAGATAGAATTGGTGGTGTCATGAGGTGGACGACTTGAGCACCATACTGATCCTGAGGAGCAATGACCCTGACACCCTGTAGCTAAGACAGGAGGTCAGCCAACTGATGCTGGGAGTCACTCAGGTTAGCCTAGTATGAAGTTAACAGGTCAAGTCTTCGTTGTCAGAGATTAAGGCCCTCATCAAACAGCAGGGCATTTCTCTGGCAGCAGGAGGGCAGTCTTTCTTCTGTAATGTCCACAGGTTCTGGAGTGCTGTAATGTCCACAGGTCCAGGAATGTACAGTATTGTGGATCTGGCGGTCCAATGTGTAAACCTGGTGTCAGCCGTTGTGTGTGGGGGAAACGCACACACTGTCCTACTCCCACTTCTGGAAGTGCCTTTCTTCCCCTGTAAAGGCTCCAAGAAGTCATGGGGGATAAAAGACTGGTGTCAGGGTCCTCCTTTATGTGTGGTGGAGGGAAGTAATTTTCAGTGCAAGTGGGGCAAGGCACTGCTCACCTCTCAGCCATTCTGTCTGGATGGCCCCCCCTGTTCACACCTAAGCCCTTTTTGTGTTACTTTGCCATTAAAGAGGATTTTAAATTACAATGAATTTGAGTCCATACAGTATATCTTGATCTTCTCCCAATCCAAAGTTACCACTTATTAAATGTATAAATGTATCTCAGGGGTAGTCAAAGGGGAATAGCAGCAGCTGTGAAAAATGACTATAAGAGTTTTTCTCTGCTAGGACACGTAAAACCTATATATACACCCTACTTTATGAGTTTTAGGTCCTATCTTAGGGGTGACTTATAAGTATTTAAAGGATGGTTTAGGCCTGGCAAAAGGCTTGTTTTTGATAGGTCAAAATGGCAGTTTAAAGCTGCATTACAGACAGCGATGGCAGACTTAAGACATTTTAAAATGTTACTTTCGTGGATGACACAATGAATACTGCAGACCTACTAGTAGCATTTAATTTACAGACCCCGGGTACAGTTAGTGTCACTTTACTACATACTTACAAGCAAATTAATTGTTAAAATTAGATGTGGGCCAGCACTTTTGCACTGGTTATCAGTTGTTAAGTGCACACAGTCCTAAAGCCAATGAAAATGAATTCAGCAAAGCAGGAGAGGTGAAGGCAAAAGGTCTGGGGGAACACTATGCCAACAATGTCAGATCTAACAACCCATATTTTGAGATATGCGGGTGTTCTGAGTGAGAAAATATACTGGAATCGATACAAGCTATTCTACCTTCGATTTTCCCTGGGTCTCTAAGTTTCATAAATACTCATGTATGGTAGAGTACTCCGGGTGCTGATCGACTCTGGGCTGAAATTGTGCAGACGTAAGTCAGGTGTTTTAGACATATCTTTGATGGTGGCAAGGTATTGTGGGTAAAGAAATGTACTGGGATCCGTGCAAGTCACAACTCTGCAATTCACTAGGGCCCATATTTATACTTATTTAGCGCCGCCTTTGCGTCATTTTTTGACGCAAAAGCGGCGCAAACTTGCAAAATACAATTGCATTTTGTAAGTTTGCGCCGTTTTTGAGTCAAAACGCGGCGCAAATGCAGCGCTAAAAAATTATAAATATGGGCATAGGTCTCTAGTTATTGAAAATGTACAGAGTTGGAAGAATTCCTTGTGTTCCAGCTGACCCATAGCCAGAACACTACAGCCATTTTGCATGGCAAGTGATTTCTTTGTGCAAAATTATTTTGACATATGGGCTGGCAGAAGGGGGTAATTGGCCCAATCTGTCTCCCTCTTGTGGCACCAATACTTTCTGGTGCCTGAAGGACTGGACCAATACTAGGACCATCCAGCACCCCATCTCATTGCATTCTTCACTTTTTTCCAAAGTAGTCTGGTGGGCTTTCTGGTTGGCATGTTGAGGCTTTGAACCCTATCTGCTCAATACAGGGGAGAGTGAAAAATCCCACCAGACCAAGATGGAGAAGTCAGAAACCGAATGAGGTGTGTGACTTGTCAATCCTAGCACTAGACTGCATCTTTCTCGTCCTCGCACAAGACATTGTTACTGCCACCTTCACGGCTAATTGGAGGGTTCACCTCCTATCTTCCTGCCTCATGCTCACAAAGCTTAGTACACACCAGTGATTGGTGTCCAAAAAAGAAATAGTATGGAATGGTAGCTCGTGTTGGCATAGAGTCCTACTCCAGTGCACCAGATAGTATTTCCGCCAAGCAGAGGAGGCAGGATGTGGGTTCATGCGGGTGCAATATGTGTGCTGGCATGATCCATATTGAAAAGCATTTCGGTCCTTTCTATAAGACCAAAGTATCCAATGTACTCAAAGAGCAGGCACAAATGCCAGTTATATACCTGGGGAAATTTCAGTAATAGAGTCCTTGGTGTTTAGTGTGTCAATAGTCCTGTCTTGGAGGAAGGATATGGGGTAATTCCGCAATCTACCTCAAAAGGGTTGAAATACCGTTTGGGCTGTAAGGCTAGGGGTGTACACTAGACCAAGATGTGCCTGCCCCTTTCACATTTATTTAATCATTTATTTGTTTTTATCTACCCTTGGTGACTAGTGTGGTCTACCTCAGGGTATGTCGGGGGGGGCAGAAGGACTGTAGAGGCTCTAGGGATGTGGTGTATGACCTGATGTCTACATCAGTTGGCCTCACCCCATTCACTTAAAAAAAAAATCTATCCTTGTTGCCTAGTGTGCTTTGTGACTCCACCTCACCCAGAGATGGCAGATCGGGGGTAACACCCCCAATATGACCCCAAAGGAGTTACAAAGACTGCATGGCCTTTACGAGTGGAGTTGCAGTCCGGTGCCAGGATAGGCGAGGCATTTCCCAATTCTTATTTTTCTTAACGCAAATCTGGTTTTAGTGGACTTTCCACCCCTACTGGGTTAGGCAGATTGAGGATACATTTCCAAATCTACTGATACCAGGGGGCAAAAATACTTTTTCTGATCTTAGTGAATGGGTGGAGCAATTGCCCAATGCTCTGGGGCCTCTCTCCTCCTTTCAGTTCCCTGACAAAAGGAGATAAGCGACTTCTACTTTCACTTTCAGTAATAACGATGCAATTCATAACAAGAAAAGCCTCACACTGCTGTAGAAACCTTTCCTGGGCTTTGACAATAGTGCAGAGGATGTGAACATAATATCATTCGCACTAAAGTGATTAGTTACAGGATATGTTGGCATTGAATTCTGACAATAATTTTTCCTTCATGGCACTAGTACGACTTACAGGGCACTCCTCGTGAGCCCAGTGGCATAAAGACAGTTGAACCCCCTCCCCAAACTCCTCGCCCCGCCCTCCCGAGGGGGGCCTCTGGAGCTCGGGGCCCCGCCGCTCCTCCTGGGCTGCGCGGGCCTGTGTTACACCACTGCCTGAGGCAATGGAACATACACAGCAGTGCCAGGATGTGATGCAATAGGATACACGGGGAAAAAAGTAAAACAGTAAGAGAAAAAATGGTACAAACTTGAGACGTTTAAAACTCTAAGGGCATGATACAAATAGACGTACACCTGGAAAAGTATTTTTTGCACATGTATAAATATGTATTAATCAGAGTATTACATATGTTAAATATGCTCAGTGTGCATCGAACATGTGCTTTGTTGCTTAATATGAACAGTAATGCAGCGTGCATGAGCACTTTCAGTGCTTGTTTCTAGAGGATAAGCTGGAAAAAGGAGCGTGGTAGAAGAGTCCCAAATAAAAAAAAACATAAATGTGATTCACAAATTTTTAGAAAAGCACCTGCTAGAATTCAGAGTTCACACTACCCCGACATGAAATAACCCCTTAGAAGTAGTGCAGAGGGTGGTCATTTGTGCCAATATTTCCAATACTTGAATGTTGTTTGTGTTAAAGAATTCCTGGCATGAATTTTTTTTAAATTGACAAGAAAAATATTAAATTCGAAATCAAGCATATTTGTGATGTGTATTAACTCTATTATGTATAATTTACAAATTGCACCCATTTCTATTTAGTAAACGTATGATACGTGCACTTCTGTTTTAACGTCTCTCCATCTAAACTTCTATCAGGCCTGACTCCTCCACGAAAACCTGCCCTGTGAATATGGGTAAATATCTGGAAGACAGTTTCTAAAACCCTTCATCCGAGATTTTTAAGATTTCCTATTCTATTACAGTGGCTCTTACTGAGAGGAAATGCGACACAATAAGATATCTGTTAAAAAATTCCAATGAGAATCCTCCGCTAATGGCAGCTGTAATTCAAATTTCTCCTTCCCTTCTCCACTAATGTTCTTGAAACTCATGTCAATGAGAAACTTTCTAATTTCCTTAAATTCGTTTCTGCAAACTCCACTGGACGGATTCTGGCCAAAAGCAGCCCTGAATGATCTACACAGCACAGCGTCTATTATTTGGGCTTTGGCTATCATATCAGCTGTCACTCTTTTCACTGTGTTGGCATTCATAGATTGGCCTAGAAAGGTAGCTGTGGTGCTCATATGCATTGTGAGCAAGTGGATTATTAGTTGAGGTGGATGGTAGTCCACCACCAATAATAATGTCACTATTCTTGCTAATTCGAATAAAGATTTCGGTAATTTAAACCTGAGTTAAACCCTGGTAGAAATGGCACGGATTGTGGGGTTTAACTTAGGAAAATATGTTAAGAATCTAGAAGTACCAAAACAGTTAAAAGGTCTAAAACACAACACAATAAAAGTCCCACTCCAATTTATAAAAATAGAGAATACTTAAATGAACAAAATGGCACCAAGATGACCAAAACCCAATAAAGGTCATAGTCGATATGGATTTATGTAATTTTAACTAAAAATAGCACCAAAAAACACAAAGTCCAAAACATGGGTAACTGGTTGCACTAGACTGAGACAAGGCTAACGTTTAAGGGCAACCAAAATAGGGTGGATTAGTCACAGCCAAAAAAGTTGCCATCGCAAATTTACAAGAAAGTAGTGTCCTCAGTAGCGCAAGGCTGCGGCTGGATTTGAAAATACACTTGTGGATGAAGGGTTGGTGAAGAAAGAGGTCTTGATGAAGCCATAAATGAATGAGGTGAAAGCTCAGCACAATGGAGAGCTTAGAGTTCATGTCCAGGATGTCAACAGGATCAATCAGATGCTGCTTGGTGTTGGGCTCCCTTGAGGATTTCTATCTTCAGACTTAGGGCCTGATTTAGAGTTTGATGGAGGGGGTTACGACGGAGATCCTGCCATCCATATTACAGTCCCATTTTAACATATGGAGATTGTAATAAGGCGAACAGGATATCCGTCACATATGTGATGGAGTAACCTGTCCGCCAAACTCTAAATCAGGTCCTTATTCTCTTTTCTGGAAGTCAGATTTCTTCAGCCGGGCAAGGCTACAGGCTATGGCTGAAAAGGGTTCACCATTGGATGCCAGTCGGCGTCAGGCCACTGAATTGAATTTGCTGTTTCTGAGAAGAATGTCTTGGACAAAATCAAGCCCACCAGCGATGTGCCCTCAATGGATTGGCTGGCAGGTTGTTCCAATCTCTCAGTGGTTCTCCAGTTAGCAAAAATTATCAATGTTCCAGTTGTTTTAGGTTTGAGCCGGAGGAGTATACACTGACACCAGCCAAGGGACCCAGGACATTAGGAGAAGGTTTTGAAGGTCTGGACAACCCCAACAGATTCCCCCCATCAGGAAAGTGGGCTTCTTGCAGTTTTTCAGTCCCTGTAGCCTAACACAAGGTCAGCTAAATGACTCTTGGATTCCAATTCTGCATGTGTACGCCCACTGTGCTCATCAGTAGTTTTGCTTGAGCAGCCAGGCAGTGCATCGAGAGAGCAGGGAGGACTCAAGCAATTATTGCTGTCTTCCCTGGCTTGGCAATAATAAGTGTCTCTCGAGGAGTGAAGGTGGAATCTAGTGCAGCTATCCTTTCTGGAACTTAGCTGGTCTGAGAGGGTAAGGGATGCATTAGATAACAGTTCAGTTAAGGATTACATTAATCTTAGGTTGATTAGTGCTATGGTTCTTCATGTAGATCTCCCTTTAACTCATTGGGAATGGTCCCTTCTAGCCCAGGTTGAGGGAGGCATAGTTTGGTGACTATTGTGTTTGCCTTTCAAGACTTGATGCATTAAATAGTTGCTGACCGCTCCCACCAAACAAAAGCAAACATAACTCTGCTTTTTTACAGCACGATCTGTCAAACATGTCCCGCTGTCAGAAAGCAGAGTTTTCATCTGTCTTCCCCGCATGTAACTATGCGTGCAGGGAAAGGACTGCAGGAGAGGCCTTGAGGCTCCCCCGGTGGTTCCAGATAGCCCACATATGGAAATAAATGAATAATAAAAAATAAACCGTATAGCCTAATGCTGAAAGTCACAGACCTTCACATTGAGAGTTGAGCGTTCGACTCCAAGTGTATTTGTAGTCATTTCCCTCCTACTGAAAGGTGATCATACTCTTTTAATTGACAAATACATTTTTCTTTTCAATTTGTGCAGAAATATCTCATTCTAAGTATATAATCTCCATCTCTCTCCGTCTCTCCCTTTCTCTCTCTCTTTTTTTCAATCTTTCTCCCTCTCACAAACCCACTCAGACCCTTATGCACCCACTCACAGACCCACTCAGACACTCATGCACCCACTCACGCACCCACTCAGACTCTCACACACCCACTCACAGACCCACTGATACCCTCATGCAGCCACTTACAGACCTGTGCAGACACTGACACACCCACTAAGACACTGATGGACACACTCTCACACCCAGACAGAGACTCTCACAACCATGGCCAAAAGGCCCTATGCACAGTATGGTAGGGTGGTTAGTGGGGTTGGCTGCAGGTACTGGCTGCAGGCCAGGCTTTGCGGGCAACTCCTGCTGTGCACGGGCGAAGGCCATGCATGGTGCAAGGTGAGGTGCTGTGGCTAACTGCTGCTGCACATGGCCGAAGGCTGTGCACGGCAATGGTTAGATTGACGTGTGGTAATGAAAATTGCTATAAGTTAAAAAAACAAAAAAATTACAGGCATGTTATAGTTAGGAAATAGAATTTTAAAAACCATAGAAATTCACAGAAAAATAAAAATGTTACAAGAATGTTATAGTTATGCTCACATTGTAAACGTACAAAACCATAGTCACTCACCTGTTATAGTTAGAGTTATCACAAGTAATTATAACTTGTGTCCTAAGGTAACTATAACTTGCTACCTCCCCATGCACTGTAAATTAACACTCATGATACCTTTGATATTAGCAATATAATATTTTCAGTAACATGTTTGATGAAAAACTGTGAATGGCAGGGGTGAGAGTTATAGTTACCTTAGTGCACAAGTCATGCCATATGTCAGTAACAACATTAACATTTTGAACTAAAAAAACACAGAAATTCACCAGTGATAGTTAGCAGATCTAGCTATAACTTGTGTCCCTTCATGCACTGATTATGACCTCTCATATTACGTCACTCATGACATTTTCTATGATATAATTTATGACATCACTAATGACAGCTCAAATGACAATATTGATGACACCACTGATGACATCATCCAGTGAGTGCATTAGTTTGTTTTATAGTTTACATAGTATTGGATAGCAACCATAGTACTTTTCCATCTAATTTTGTACAGCATATGTCCAGATAATGGGTGTAAGTGTTAACAAAATGTCTGTGCTCCAAAGGTGTTGTAGGTCTGTAGAACATGTTATAAATCTTGGTATTAAAGAGTAACTTTATGTGCAGGTGACAGTTGATGACACGTGTTCAGCATATTATACTCATGTATTTTTGTTCTGCAGAAAATATTTGCAACAGGGCAAAGATAATACATAGACAACACTAAGTATTGCAAGCAGCCTTGAGTTATTAGTCAGAATCGTTTCAGCAGAACAATTTATACGTTCCATAGATGGCTATGTGCACCATGTATTAACCTATGTACATGTGCGTCTTTTGCTTCAGAAGATAGGCTATCTGTATAATTTTCACTGTAGTGTGAAGGCTGCAGGGAGGATGATCTTTAGGACTTTCAGGACTTGGTTATGTTAAGTGAATAGTTTTTTTTGCCAAGTGTTGCATAGAGTTTCCACTGTTCTAAATATATATTTTTTAAATACCCTATAGTGTATTTCCTTTGAGAGTTTCACTGTCTACAAACAGTAAATTTGCTTTTACAAAAAGCTTAAGATCAGTTAAAATGGAGATAAACGGTATGGATGTGAAGCCATATGGTATTTGTCAGGAGAATATAAATTGATTTACATAATGAGTGATTATAAATTGCTGATTCATAGTTGTGCTTTTTGTTTTGAAGTCGATAAGTATATATTTATATATTGCCTTAGTCACTTTAAAATGGCTGACATGTTTCAGATCTAAATTGGGGGATGTTATATGTTAGTCCTTTTTCGATGTTGGTTGTATACGGTATTGTGCACTTGGTGTATTTAAGTAGATCAAGAGGAACGGGTCAGTTACCCGTGAACAAGGAAATTTTATTTTCCGAAACGCGTTAGGACATCGCCTAATAAAAAGCTTCATTTCTTCTCTCTGGAGTGACGGAGACTCGTCTATTCACGTTCGGGGCGTATATTATTTTCAGTCCCCGAGCGCTGTGGATGTTAGTTTTTGAGATATATATATATATATATATCGCCGGTGTGCACAGTGAAACGACTGTCCTGGGGGTGGGCTTTCTGGGATACAGTATGTGAGCTGGTCCCGGGGACGTTAAATTGTCAGGGAGGGGGGCTACTGTCTTTTAAAACATTTATCAGACTTGGGGATGGGGTCCCTTGGACCTTAAAGGCTCGGGAGAGGGGCAGCATGCCCCCTTTCCTTTTTGGACTGTTTAAAAAAACAAACAGAATGTTGTTTTTCTTTCTTCTGCTCTATTTTATTAACTTTCTTAACTTACAACGACAAGCAGAGAGAATATGTTAATATTTTGCAGTCTTTAGTTACAGAAATGCTTGAATCTTTCTGAATGTTTATATACATTCAGGGTTACTGCAGCTTTGGTGTTTAAAAAACTGACTTGTATTGAACTTTTTCTAATTTCTTTTTGCAACAAATATCTGATATTATTTTGATGAGTTTAATTTTGTACTAGAGATTTTATTTCTATTTTATATGTTTGCAAACATGCTCACTGTTTCATGTGAAAGAGCTGCACACCAAGGACCAGATGTACAACCGTTTCATTTTACGACATGCAGTTTGGGAATTTTTTGCGACTCGCAAAAGGAAATTTACTAATGTGTCACAAACACATTTAGCAGTTCCCAATGATCGATATTCATGAGGCAGGTCACAATTTGCGACCCATTGCGAATGAACAATAATACAGGAGAGTGGCCAGCTGAGGACAACAGACCACCATGTCAGTGTTTGCTTTAAAATAAAGCAACTTTTGTTTAAATGCAGCAGTTTTTCCTTAAAAGAAAATGGGATGCATTTCAAAAAGAAAAATGAAATGTTTCTCTTTAATTTTTTTAAGGGTAGGCAGTGGTCAGTACAACCACTACCTGCTCTTAAAAACGTTTTCACTACCATTCACAAAGGGGACGGGGTCCACTGGGGACTTTTTCCTATTTTTCCCTGACTTGCCATGTGCTTGAAGTCGACGGTAAACTGCATTTGTTTTGCGACAGCATTCCGTCACAAAACAATCCTACATCTCTCCTCTGCAACTTGCTATTAGGAATGGACACCTTTGGCACACCGCTTCCTAAAGCAACTTGCAACCCTTATTTTGCGAGTCAGTAGTAGGTTACAGACTCGCAAAATAGGGTTTGTAGATGTGAGAGGGCATTTTAGCAAGCTCAAATGAGCCGAACCTCCATTTGTGACAGCTAAAAACGGTTGTACTGCTGGCCCTAAGATTTTAAGTGGTTTGTAAAAAAGGTGATGGTGTGACTATGTATTTACATGGGATAAAATACTCCCTGCTGTACATGATAAGGATATTGCAAGTCACTTCAGAGTTTCATAACCTTATAATGGAACTTTGCCTTCGGCTTCCTTCCTCTATATGGTTATGGAACTCCCCAGTGAATTGCAATACCCTTATAATGCAGGGCAGGGTATACTTTATCCCTTATATTCTCCCTGATTTCTCTGTTTATTTTACAAAAAATATCTTTGTCCAATTTATGTCATTAAAAAACGTGGCTGTATTACCAATACTTTGCCCTGGTGGAGAGGAACTTGCACCAGTGTCAAAGCTCAGGATATACAGAATGGATCAAACTATTTTTCTCCCAGCCATATCACAAAAAATAATATTGAATCAAGGCAAATTGGAGACAATGGACTGTGAAACCATATGAAATACAATAATTGCAAAGAAATCATTTTAGGTGAATTATATAGTCATAGAAAGTTTAACATAGAGATGGTAATACACGAATAACCATGTACAAAAATGAACTTATTTTGCACTATTTTTACTACCTAAGTAGTACAAAATGAAACAAACACGTTTTCCCTAAAACACAAGCCCATATTTCACATTTGAAAAGTGTCTGTAATTTACTAAGGAGAAGTAGTGTGAAACCAGTTTGCTTTTATTATGCCGTAGTGCACATATCCCTCAAATGCCTCCATAACTACCATGAACTTCATCCCTACAGTGAATACAGAAGAGATTGACAAGGGTTATGTTTTTGGCAAGGAAAGTGAAGTAAATTGAGCACAACACAGACCCAGATGTAGTTGGTTGGATCAAAAAGGGTTAATCACTGCCCCATCCACAGCTTGATGTCAACTGTCCTTTTCCACTCAGATTACCCCCAGTGTTCCAGTACCTGGAACCTAGAACACCTCTAGAGAAACAATGGGTTAACTTCTCAAGCCAATATCACAGTAGGTTGTTAAGGGAACATACCAGATGATTTGATGCACAATGGAGGCGTTGAAAATAATGGGAGACCACGTCATCATAATTAATTACTTTTTTGTTCACTTGTGAGAGTTTTGTGATCACAATGTCAAGTGAGAAGAACAAGTGTAAAGCGACCATCAGCTTCTAGAGGCATCTTTACTTATCAGAAAGGAGTAAGAAGGTAAAAGAACAGAGGGACCCTCAAGGTTTTCTTATAGGATGATATGAAGAAAATGGATATCAGCCCAAAAAAGTATTGGCTATTTTACAAATGTGGAGCCATAGCATATTACATATGCATATGACACAATGTTTATGTCAGACAATATTTCAATATATAATACTGTGATATACATACAGTCTACCTGATTTGGTGTGTTTACACATCTTTCTTTGTGGACCATTAACGACCACCATTCATGAATTTTCTCCCGGATTATCCATCTAAACTCTTTTGTAGAGGTTGTAATCTGAATCTACCACTCTCCATAATAGGGAAAGTGTTCTATAATGATATTGTTTTCTGTTTAGCTACATTTGAAGTGGATATCAGATAGTGTGGAGTAATGCGTAGATGAGAATAAGGTTATTAGACATTGCTATGTGGATTTTCAAATTGGTTTCTATTGGTAACTTTCTTGTACGGAGCAACTGGGTTGAGACATACTTGAAATAAAAGGAGACCCTGCTCTAAGTTGCTTTCATCAACAATGCCCAGGCGTTTGATTCTGTTAATAGACCAATGCTATGGAAGACTTTGGCTAAACTTGGGATGTATATGGGTCTGATATCCGTAAGAGAACATTACATACTGATACCACTTCTTCTGTTTAGTTAATGAGGGGATCTACAATAATTCATTTTACAATCAATAGGGGCAAAATAGGAATTTTCCCTTGTAGCAGTACTGATCTTGTCATAAACCACTGACTGTCCCAGTGGAAATTTGAATGGATGAAAGATGTCCTCAATTTGAGTAATGTAAGATGTGATTCACTTCTTTGTACTGACAAACCATCAAAAGTTCCAAAATATAGAGGACAGCAACAACAGTTACCAAAGGCGCAACAATACTTTGAGATAAAATAAAAACTACATATAGCAAAAGCTAAAATGTATTAAAGGGAGATGCAGATGCTAACCAATGCTAAATAATCAAACAATTAGGATTGTAAATACATATGTCTACTTTGTATTAACCTTTCAAGGCTGTGATAATGCCACAGGGTAATGCCATGGTGTGAAAATCTCATCAAATTCTGTGATAAGTATGGAAGTCAGATACTGAATAAGGCGGTTAGCAGAAGGCAATGAGAAGTTACTGTTCATGGTTGACTGCACCTAGGCATGATATCAGGCTGACCGCGATGAAGCAGTGGTTAGTTATACCAATTAGACAATCCCAGTCAAAGTTTTTATGTGAAAGTCAAAATCCTCCAGCAGGGCAAGTTTGAAAACTTATCTGGTGAAGTACTCTCAAGGTCTGATAGTCAGAGGATGGGGTCCCACTGAAATTATTGGTTTTAGTGGAAAAAATTCTCAGCGGGAAAATTAAACATTTGTGCTTGCCGAAGTCCTACCATCAGTTGGATGCTTCTCATACATTCACCTGTGAAGATTTCTACCTTTGGACTTAGTATCTTTTTTGAAGCACAAAATCCTTCAGCGGGAATCTGTATCTGATAAAGATATCCAAAAACTAGATACTTTGCCCAAGGCCCCACTGAAGTTGTTGAGATCATGTAAGTCCAAACATATCATTTAAGTCTGGAATTCTCAGACTTTCTGCATCAGTTGTGCACTAAAGGGCCATACCTCACTTCATCTTAGGCCACCAGCATCATCCAGTCAAGGTACAATTGCAATGGATTAGTCAAGCTAATCACTTCAGAAAAAGCCTCTTGCAGATCATTGCGTCCATTTAGCTAGTCAACTGACCCCTGGAGCTATGTCTTTGTCCTTAATGCAAGTGGGAACAGGTCAAGCACTTATAGTCCCTACACATGTCGAAGACAGCAGGTACAGTCCTCTTGTTGCCTTTCAGACGTCCAGATGTGCTCTCAAACGTGGGGAGTAAGGTGCCAGTCAGAAGAATTCACTAGCCAGTGGATAGGGGTGACTTTTGGACACTACGTAACCAATGGGCACAACGTGTCCAGGCATAAAACCCTGCTTCATTTGCAGCACTTCCTGTTTGCCTTACCACAAACTATCCACAGTGCAGTATTCTTAGGGAAATCCAGCACAGCAAAATCCTTCTGCACATGGGGGAGGCTAGTGGCCCAGCCAAAGGTGTGTATTGAGAAATTAGGAGTTTCTTCCTCCTCAACCACACCAAACTGGTCCTGGGACCATCACCACATCTGACTGGGATGTGCTAAGTTGCCTACACTCTGCCCTAGGATCAAATGGCTTTTCTTCCCAAGTCTAAACTTACACTTAACTATGAATGAGTAGGCTTCTTCTTGGTCCCTTAAAATAAATAAATTAAGTTTCCAAACTCTCCCGAAGTGCCCTTCCTGAGAGAGGATGCACCGAGTTTCTCACTCCCAGGCCTTTCTGTTAAATGGCTTAAGCCATTGTTTCTGCTTTAAGAACAGTTCTCACTCATCATTTAGGGGAAAGCACTGACAACAGGGTACCTACACTTGCAGTTTAATGTTGGTTAGCCCACAGAAGCTTCGGGCAGGCAAATGTTAATTCCTGTACGTTTATAAAAGAACCGTCTTCCCAGTTGTATTGTATTTTTAATAAATTATAACACAGTGGTAAATGATTTCTGTAGCTTATCTGAAAGTTATCAAAATAGTATTTTAATTGCACTTTAGTTTTCTCATATGACCAGCTACTTTAATATACAGTGAAAATATATTTTAGGGCTAATTACTGTAGCAACACGCCAACAGTAAATTGTCAGGTGTAGCACTTTAAATACTAGACATTATTCCTTGTTACCTTGTGGGCTTCAAGGCCCAATATGAGGTGACTTAATTAATGTGTAAAAGTAAGGCTCCTTCCATGCAGGTTTATGAGCTGCAGCAGCCAGGCTACAGATTCATGCCTGGAACCATATTTTTCTTTGTTAGACTAGTGGGTAACAAACTGGTTGCAGTCCACAGGTGACATTAACTTTCCATTCCCTTGATATATTCTCTTGCATCAAGCCTACTGCCTTACTGGGAAGCTAAATATGCCAATTAGGGACAAACCAATATTTTCATGTTTTAAGAGTCTGAGTACATGCAAGTAGGAGTGCCAGCAGTACCCCTGTGTGTGGAGTTAAAAAATCATACCTGTCAGAGATTATTTGAGCTTTGCATGGCAAGACATATTTGTTTATCACTGTTTAGGATGTCAAACAAAATAAAATATTCCAAACTATGGATTAGAGTCTATCAAAGACACCATGGGGGTCATTCTGACCAACGACCGCGGGAGCACCGCCAGCATGGGCATTCTGACCGCGGCGGTACAGCCGCGGTCAGAAACGGAAAACCGGCGGTGTCCACCTGGCTGGCGGTAGCGGGTGTCGTGGGGCCCCTGGGGGCCCCTGCAGTGCCCATGCCAATGGCATGGGGGGCCCCCTAACAGGGCCCCACTAAGATTTTCAGTGTCTGCATAACAGACACTGAAAATCGCGACGGGTGCAACTGCACCCGTCGCACCCTTCCCACTCCGCCGGCTCCATTCGGAGCCGGCTTCCTCGTGGGAAGGGGTTTCCCGCTGGGCGGGCGGGCGGCCTTCTGGCGGTCGTCCGCCTGCCCAGCGGGAAACTCAGAATAACCGCAGCGGTCTTTTAACCGCGCAGCGGTATTCTGGCGGTTCCCGTTTGGCTGGCGGCACCCGCCGCCAGCCAAACTCAGAATGACCCCCCATAGGTTTTGGGTGCTGATTTTGCTTTCCTTCAAGTTCTTCCTTTTCACATATTGTTAGTTTCAGTGTAGTTACTACTGGTTGTTGGCCAATTACTTGTGGAGGAAGTCTGTGGCTTTATTCTTTGATAACACCTCAAGTTTGAATGGTAGAGCTCACTGAAGCTCATTAAGGGGGTTATTCCAACTTTGGAGGAGGTGTTAATCCGTCCCAAAAGTGACAGAAAAGTGACGGATTTATCACCAGCCGTATTACGAGTCCATTATATCCTATGGAACTCGTAATAAGGCTGGTGGTATATCTGTCACTTTACCGTCACTTTTGGGACGGATTAACACCTCCTCCAAAGTTGGAATAACCCCCTAAATGTCTTGAACAAGATTTTGTACTTCCATCTCTTCCACAGAGGGTGGGTGCTCGCGGTCTCTCACTTTTCTATGCCATTGTGTATAGTGGTTCTGCTCACTTAGCATCTGTTAGAATACTACTTGGTGCACATCTAATATGTCTGCTCCTTTGAGGGGTTCTGATTACTACAAGCATATTCCAAATATGTTAAAAGAGGCTTCCCTTTTTGAGAAGTGGTAGAGCTTAACTCTGCCATTATTTTGAGATCTGTAGATGATATAAATGAAAAGGAATTCGATTTATCGGCATGGGTTGTTAAAATTGTATTTAAGTAATGTACTAGATTACACTAAATTTGGTTTTGAAACATACTTGTTTTTCTCTTTCTTCTGTCCTTAGGTTTTGGAGTATGAAGTTTTTTAAGTAGGGTTTCTGCTGTGGAACTATAATAAAGGGAAACAATTAAGTAGAACTATACATATAAAGAAACTGTTATTTACATAGTTAGGTTTTAGTTTAATTTTAATTTATTTTGCTAAATAAAAAAATGTGCACTTATTTTTGGCTTGGAGGTGCAGCAATCAGATAGAGTTACCCTCTTCCCCCTTCTCTTTTCTCAGTCGGATGTGCAGGAGAATTGACAGTTCGGTGTCTCTTCAATGTATACACTCATAATTAGAAGTGTTTCATAGTTTGTTAATTGTCACAGTTTTGAATGTAATAGTTTTGGTAGCTACCTTTTAAATTTAAAATGTTTGTGTGTATTCCTTATTTAATATTTAATCAAAATGTTTTTAATTAATTTATGCCTTAAACCTGTGTTTCTGATTTAGAACTCATCTGATGGGTTACTCTGTCACAATAGTAACAGATAAGTCGTCTGCTGAAATCTATATCCCAATATATTCTATAGGATTTAGGTTATGGCGGATGGGATATCCTTCACCGTTGTGTCGGAGTAACCCACCTGCTGGGTTCTAAATCAGGTGTTTAGATTTCTTTAAAGACAGCTATATATTAGTATATGTAATTTTTCATAATTTAAAATAACTTTTTCCACACTTTTATGGACAATACTCATTTTGTTTACATTTTTCTTTTCTATATCTTTGCAGTAGATATTATTATAGTTCCGATACTTGTAAAAATAATATTTTTGTTGCCGGTATTGCTGTATATTGCACACGATTTTAAATATTCTGTTGTTTTTTGCTTCCTTGTATTACAATATTTTTGTTGCTGATAGTGTCACATTCAACCATCAAAAGGAACTGTACTTGGTAATTGCACTAAGGCAATTTTTAGGAACAAAAGTATTTCTCCCAAAGAAGCACTAACACTAAGGGGTATATTTACGAGGGGTTTGCATCATGCTTGCTGTTAGACCTGGCATCCTTGGCATGGTCTCCCCTACCTTTTTGACTCTGCTTCCCAGGTTGTTGTTGTGTGCTGGACTCTGTTTTGCAGTTTTTGTTACCATGCACACTTTACCACTGCTGACCAGTAATAAAGTACAAGTGCTCCCTATGTGAAATTGTATGTGTAATTGGCATATTTGATTTACTAGTAAGTCCCTAGTAAAGTGCACTTGAGGTGCCTAGGGCCTGTACATCAAATGCTACTAGTGCGCCTCCAGCACTGATTGTGCCACCCACATAAGTAGCCCTGTAAACATGGCTCTGACCTTCCACTGCAGTGTTTGTGTGTGCAGTTACAAACTGCCAATTTGACTTGGAAAGTGTACCCACATGCCAGGCCCAAACCTACCCTTTTTATTCATGTAAGGCACCCCTAATGTAGGTCCTAGGTAGCCCATGGGCAGGGTCCATTGTATGTTAAAGGTAGGACATGTACTGATGTGTTTTACGTGACCTAACAGTGAAATACTGCCAAATTCGGTTTTCACTGGTGCAAGGGCTATCTCTCTCATAGGTGAACATGGGGCTACCTTTAAATATTCTTAAAGTGCAGTTTCCCTTTGAGAGCCAATAGAAATGTGGAGTTTGGGGTCTTGAAACTCACAAATTAAAAATACATCTTTTAGTGAAGTTGGTTTTTAGATTGTTAGTTTGAAAATGCCGAAAATTTTAGAAAGTAGGCATTATTTTGTTTTAACCACTCTATTTGTGGATTCCCTGTCTGGGTCAGACAGACAGTTGGGCTGTTTGGAAATTTCCTCTAGCCAGTGACACAAAGGGAGCTGGGGTGTAGCCTGCTTATCCTGATGAGCCATCTGGGCTAGAGTGGAATGGAGGAGTGGTCACTTACACCTGAATTGTCTCTGCCTGCCCTCACATAATGCAGTCTCCGACCTTCTGTTGTGCGACTGGAGCTAATCCTGGGCAAGACAGGATCCTTTAAACATGCAGAGACTTTTCTTCGAAGTTGGGCAACTCCAAAGGCAGAAAGGGGTATAAATATTGGACTTAAAACGAAAGACCTTAGATGTTCTTCAAGATGTGCTTTGGGAACCAAGCGGAACCTCTGCCACGGAGAAGACCTCAAGAGCTGAGGAGAAGTGCTGCCCCTGTCTGTGACTGTGCTTTGTTGGGCTATCCTGCGGTTGCTGCTTCTGCCTGTGAAAGGGCACGAAGACTGGAGAAACATCCCCAACCGCGACTCCCGCACAACGAAGTTGTGGACAATGAAAGTGGAACAACGCTTTCGTTAACCACGACTTCCTGGTTCGGTGCCTTAACCACGCATGTGCTAAACAATGCACATGTGGGGTTAAGGCACAGAAGAAGGGAGTCGGCTTCGTTGGAGGACGTGATCAGGTAAGTGGGGCTGGGGCCATTTTTAGGGGTGTGGGTGGGGAGTCGTGGCATTTTTAGTTTTAGGGGTGGGTGTGGGGGGTCGCTTTAGTTTTAGGAGGGGGTGGGGTTGGGGTATTTTTAGTTTTTGGGGGGTCTGGGTAGTTTAGGTTTAGGGGTGGGAGTGGGAGGTCAGGGTATTTTTTAGTTTTTAGGGGTGGGTGGGGTGGTCGGGGTAGTTTTAGGGGCGGGGATGGGGGTCAGGGTAGTCTAGGTATGGGTGGGTGGGGGGTCGCAGTAGTTTTAGGGGTGGGGTCAGGGTATGTTTAGTTTTTAGGGGTGGGGTGGGGGTCGGGTAGTGTTAGGGGCAGGGATGGGGGATCAGGGTAGTTTAGGTTTTGAGGGGTGGTAGGTCACGGACGTTTTTAGGGGCAGGGTGTGGGGGTCTGGGTATTTTTAGTTTTTAGGGGTGTGGTGGGGGTGGGGGTAGTTTTAGGGGCAGGGGTCAGGGTAGTTTAGGTTTTAGGGGGGTGGAGTGTCAGAGTAGTTTTAGGGGTGGGGGCTGGGGTATTTTTAGTTTTTAGGGGCGGAGTTGGGGGGTCGAGGTAGTTTAGATTTTAGGGGGTGGGGGTTGCGGTAGTTTTAGGGGTGGGGGGTTGCTGTAGTTTTAGGGGTGGGGTGGGGGTTGGGGTAGTTTAGGTTTTAGGGGTGGGGCTGGGGTATTTTTCATTTTTAGGGGGTGGAGGGTCGCAGTAGTTTTAGGGGTGGGGGTCGTTTAAGTTTTAGGGGTGGGGTTGGGGTAATGTTAGAATTGTTTTTAGGGGTGGGGGTGGGTGGTTGGGGTACGATTGTCTTAGGGGTGGGGGGGTTGGAGTAGGGGGTATTGCATGCTGGAACCACGCATGCTGTCCACACATGCCTTTACCAGGAATGCCTTTACAATGAAAAATCATTGTTAAGGCATGCGTGGTAAAGGCATTCGTGGTAACAACGCGGTCATTGTTCCGACCGCGTTGTGTAGGCATGCATTGTTCAGACTCCTATTCCAAAGACTGGACTTTATGGTATATTCCTGCTAGAGAAGAATCTCCAAGGGCTTGACTGAGCTTGCCCCAAGTCTCAGGGCCATCAAAGACTTTCTTTGGCCAGCACCTCTCTGCTGAGACTCCTACCTTGCCAAGTGGTGCCTCATCCACTCCCCAGGCCTTTGAAAGGAGAAGATGGTGGAAAAATCAAGAAAAAACAAGTGAACTGGCTTTGAATGACTGCGGACTGATGCTGCTGCCGAATCTGGTGACGCCGCCTGCAACAGTAGCCGTGGTCCTCGCTGGAGTGCGATGACCCTGCAGGCCTCACGCTGCTGCAGCCTCGCTGAGTCTGCCACTCCGTGGAAGTTACCACACCATGTCATGACCACCGGATACCAACTCCCCCAGAAGTGCATGGATCCAACGCTGCACACTGACGCCACCTCACCTCCATCACTTTGCAGCAAGGATCAGTCTTCGTGACTCCTCCGCAGCACCTAAACTGATGCCACCTCGGATCCAGTGCCGCTGCAGTCCCCGACACCGTACACCGGCCTGTTTCTTCATTTTCACAGGGTACTGTACCTGGGGGTCCTTGTGACTCCGTGACTGGCGCCATTGGCATCAGATTGTTGGGAATGGCTCCATCACAACGCTGTGATATCACTTAATCAATGCATTTGTGTTTAATCTTTAAAAATTCATAACTTGACTTGTGCATATTGGACTTTTGTCATTTTGGTCTTGTTTTGGTTAGATAAATATTGGCCATTTTTCAAACTTGTGTGGTGTCCATTTTGTAGTGTTTCACTGTATTACTGTGAGTGCTGGTACAAATACTTAATACATTGTCTCTGAATTAAGGCTTTCTGCTCATGCCAAGCTAACAAGGGGGTGAGTGGGGGTTAACCAGGTGTGTTTCTCCTTTGACCTGACTAGAGTGAGGCTCCTTGCTTGGACAGGGGGTAACCTGACTGCCAACCAAAGACCCCATTTCTAACACTTGCACTACTAATGTGGTACATGCATGGAGCAAACCACCAAGTCATATTTTCTGAACCATGCAAACCCACTTTGTGTGAGTTTGAGTGTCTTCAAAAATATGGAGTAAGGTATCTCAGCGCAAATTGCCACATTGCCTTACTCTGTGCTGGGGAGGTGTTCCGTCAGCATTGCTTGAGTGTTCACATGCAACGCCCATGGTTTCTGTCGCTTTCTCAGATTTACCAATCTTGGTAAATCTGGGAATGTGCTAAAATCCTTTGCCTCTCCAGGTGAGGCATAACAAGGAGAAATATCTTTATTTCTCCTCGTTTTTTCATCTTTTTATTTGTGCTGCATTCTGCAGCACACATAGAATAAGGTAAAAACCTCCCACGATTGTTTTTGTGCAGGACGGTGCCCCTTCCTGCACAAAAACTGTCCTGTTAACAACACAGGCACCCTTGTAGCATGGTGCATGATTGCCTGCATTGGCGATAGGCAGCCAAAAGGGCGCCAGCACAGGGTAAAGAGACAAGAATGTACAATACTGGATAAATATGTTGCACTCCTGCCCATTCTCTGTAATGCAGGGCAGCGCAGCAAGTTGCACCACAAAGCCCATGGATCTGCGCCCAAATATCTTTGGCATCAGTACGTAGTAGAAATGTAGATACTTTAAAATCACAAGGTGTCAAAGAATTTCTACAACTTTGCACTGGTGCTAGTGTGACAAAAGGCCCTCATTACAACCCTGGCAGTTGGTGATAAAGTGGCAGTAATACCGCCAACAGGCTGGCGGTAAATACTGCTAAATTGTGACCATGGTGGAAACAGCTCAGAGAGACAGCCACTTTAACACACCGACCACCAGGGCAGAATCAACAGGCACCACAGCGGCAACCACCTACAGCCAGGCAGAAGCCAATGTTCCGCCCACTGTATTAAGACACAGGAAACCGCCACCTTTTCCGGGGCAGTACCAACGACATCAAAACCATGGCGGAAACAGATTTCAGAAGTCAAAGGACTCACCTGTGGAGACTCAGGGAAGAATCACAATGCCATGGAGCCCGAGCTGCACATATTCCCAATGTTAATTTACGTCCTGCTCCACTACGAACACCAATGATGGCGAAGACAACCACGGTGAGTACAGCCACCTAGCACACAGGGGAGGGGGGCTAGGAAAAAGAGAGTGACACACACGCAACACACAACACCCCCACCCCCAACACCATACACACAAGCAGATGCAGTAACATAACATATTTACTCCGTACCCCTCAGGAATAATGCAAGGACAACTCCAATAGATAAAAGGGAGTGTAATAAGATAAATTAGTAGCAATACATGCATCCAAATCAAAAAGTATATACATATTTACAAATGAAGGGACACTGCCCAGTCCTCATTGTTTGTGGGCCACAGGGCTACATTACAAAGTCCAAGGCCCTACTTCACTCCTGCAACAACACAGAGAGAATACTGCAGGGGCATCAGGTTGAATATAGACAGGCACCTCAGGGGGATGGGGAATGGGGTGGCACCTCAGCTGGCATATCGCACAACGCCACTGGTCCTGGAGGGGGCAACATGCCCTATGCTTTGTCCTGGGGAGTGCAAGGCCAAAGTCTCTCAAGTGGGTGACTTGCCCTCTGGCTCTGGAGAGGGCAACATGCCCTGTGCTTTGTCCTGGGGAGTGCAAGGCCACAGTCTCTCAAGTGGATGGCTTCTCCACTGGTTCTGGAGAGGGCAGATGGTACAACGTCACCTCGTCCTGGAGGGGGCAACTTGCCCTGTGCTTTGTCCTGGGGAGTGCAAGGCCAAAGTCTCTCAAGTGGGTGACTTGCCCACTGGCTCTGGAGGGCAACATGCCCTGTGCTTTGTCCTGGGGAGTGCAAGGCCACAGTCTCTCAAGTGGATGGCTTCTCCACTGGTTCTGGAGGGGGCATCGTCCCCAGTGAGCTTCATCCTAGGGAGGATGAGGTGAGTGGATGGCATCTCCACTGGTTTTGGAGGGGGCATCGTGCCCAGTGAGCTTCATCCTGGGGAGGATGAAGTGAGTGGATGGCATCTCCACTGGTTATGGAGGGGGCTTTGTGCCCTATGATTCAGATCTTGGGGAGTGCAAGGTCACAGTCTCTCAGCTGGGTGTGATACCCGCAGGATTTGCAAGGGGCAGGCCACACAACAGCCCATGGAGGCAAGTTTACAGAATGTCAACTGCAGTGACAGCTGTTCAGTGGTGGCAGTGGTGTTGCTGCTGCTGGTAGTGGTGGGGGGAGGCTCCACCCCATCCCCTGCAGCCTTGGACGGCTGCCCACTGGTACTGCTGCTGCTGGTAGTGGTGGGGGGAGGCTCCAGCCCATCCCCTGCAGCCTCGGAAGGCTTCCCACTGGTGCTGCTGCTGCTGGTAGTGGTGCTGGTGGCTGTGCTGCTGGCGGAGCTGGTGGTGGTGGTGGGGGGAGGCTCCAGCCCATCCCCTGCAGCCTTGGACGGCTACCCACTGGTTCTGCTGCTAGTTCTGGGGGGAGGCCCCAGCCCATCCCCTGCAGTCTTGAATGGCTGCACCACCATGGTTGGTGGTGTTGGCTTCAACAGAGTCCCAGCACCAGGCCCCTTGTCCTTACTGCCTGCTGGTGCAGGCTCCTTGCCCTTCCTGCCAGCAGCTGGGGATGGCTCCTTGCTCCTTTTGGCAGCAGCTAGGGGTGGCTCCTTGCCCTTCCTTGCTGCAGCTGGGGGTGGCTCCTTGCCCTTCCTTGCTGCAGCTGGGAGTGGCTCCTTGCCCTTCCTTCTTGCAGCTGGGAGTGGCTCCTTGCCCTTCCTCCTGCAACTGGAGCTGGCTCCTTGCCCTCCTTCCTGCAGCTGGGGCTGGCTCTTTGCCCTTCCTTGAAGCACTTGGGGCAGGCACCCTTTCCATCTGGCTGGCTGGTGGCCAGATCCTTTCCCACCTGGAGTTGCAGGGGACACTACTGTGCCCGTGAATTGGGTGGCTGAGGTGCTTGCCTGGGTTTTGACCACCCTGGCCTGATGTGAAGGACGGGGGAGGAGGGGTAGGGAAGAGGTCAACGATGAAGAGGAAAAGTTTCTTAGGGACAATGAGGCAGGAAGAGGGAGAAGGTCTGTGAGTAGAAGAAGAGGGAGTGGTTGTAGGAGGTGTCAGTCTGCTGTGTTTGGGTGCAGGTGCATGGGCTGGATGCTGTTGTGAGGTGGATTGCTGTTGGGTGTCTGAGTGCTTGTGTTTGTATACTTTGGGAGCAGGGGGCACAGACACAGCGGGAGAGGACACAGGGGACGTGTGCATGGATGTGGGCGTGGTGAATGCCAGTGAGGTTTGTGTTCTGATAGGTGTGCTGGTGGTAGTGGATGAGGATGTAGTGCATGCAGGTGTGAGTGGAGACGCAACTGGAAGGGAGGTGGAGGACGAGGAGGAGGGGGCCACAGTGGAGGCAGTGGTTGTTGCATGTCTGCATCTGGATGGTGTTTGTGTGAGTGCCTGTGGGATGAAGTGTGGTGCTTGTGTTTGCCATGTCCACTCTGATGTGTTCTCCTGTGTGCATGCCCATCTGCCTGTGTGCTTGGGATAGGGTGGGGTTGAGGGGAATGGGACTGGGAAGAGGAAGTTGGAGGGTGGAAACAGGGACATTGGCTGCCATCAGAGAGGAGGCCAGAGCCTGGATTGATCTCTGTTGGGCCACCAAGCCAGTGTAAATGCCCTCCAGAAATGCATTGGACTGCCAGCCCCTGGAAGGCATTCACAATGGTTGACTGCTCAAAAGAGATGGACCTCAGGAGGTCAATAGTCTCCTCACTCAGGGCAGCAGGGCTAACTGGGCAGGGCCTGAGGTGCCTGGGGCGAAGGAGATGTCCACCCTCCTGGGTGAGCGGGCACGGGTAACTCGCTGAGGGGCTGCAGTGCTGGTTATGGGGGGGCGTCTGTACCTGTAGCTGGGGTGGTCACAGAGGTGTCCGCCACCACCAGGGAGCTTCCATCGGAGGAGGTATCCGTGTCTGAACTGTCCCCTCCAGTCCCCGCTGTGGTGCTCCCCTCATCCTCTGTCCCACTGGTGCCCTCACCGTCAGTGGACTCTGCCTCCTGGTTCCTGTGGGATGCAGCTCCCTCCATCACCGGTGCCTCTGCTCCTCCGCCAGATGATGCTAATGCACATAAGGACAGGATGACAAAACAAAAAGGGGGGGTACGAAGGATACACTTGGTCAATGGCGTATTCAACATACTCACACACAGGGAACAGCCCTACGCACTAGGCAATGCACTACCAGTTATAATGCTAGTCACCAGGCCATGGGTAGGGACAGATACCGACAACTGCAGCATACCTGGGACCTACACACCCCTTCCCAGTGTGGATGCCTACTAGCTAGGTTGGAGGAATTTCACATCAGAACCCTGCCCAACATGGGACCTTCTCTGCAATGTCAGGCCTGGCCTAAGATCACCCACAGGTCCACATCCCCACGCGGATACCACCCCACCAGGTGTAAGTAGCAATGAAGGGCATGTACTCACCCCCTTCTTGCTGCTGTGATGCCCCCAAGCTCCCATCCAGCTGCGGATAGGCCACCACCAGTATGCAGGCCATCAGGGGGGTCAGGGTTCGACGGGCACCCCTTCCTCGTTTGGAGTCCATCCCCAGCTGGGCCTCCGCCATCTTCCAAGCCCAGAGTCTCAGGTCCTCCCACCGTTTGTGACAGTGGGTGCTCTGCCTGCCATAGACCCCAGAGTCTACACATCCTTGGCGATGGCACGTCACATACCCTTCTTTTGATGGGTGCTGACCTTCAGAGGAAATAGACACAGGGAAAGGTATTAGTCAGACCGTCCTGCCTTTTACACTCATGGCCCACCATGCCCCTTACCATCCCCATTAGCACAGATGTGCCCAAGCATACATGCTT
The DNA here is from genome assembly GCF_031143425.1 of Pleurodeles waltl. Taxonomy (NCBI): domain Eukaryota; kingdom Metazoa; phylum Chordata; class Amphibia; order Caudata; family Salamandridae; genus Pleurodeles; species Pleurodeles waltl. The sequence goes on from NC_090442.1 coordinate 466,021,328, forward strand.
CACGCTGCCCAGGGCCCATCCACCAACCCCCCCACACAAGGCCTTCACACACAGCACTCCATGCATTCATGCCCCATGCATCGTACTCACAGTGTACTCACCTGTTGGTCTGGAGGCCCAAACAGAAGTCGGTACTGGGGTAGGACCCCATCCACCAGTCTCTCCAACTCCGCTGAGGTGAAGGCAGTGGCCTTTTCCCCAGTCACACGAGCCATGGTAAGTTCCAGACACAGGTCACAGCAGCAAATACGGTGTAGGTCCTCTCCTGTCGAAGGTCAGGTACCAAGTGAGTGAACAGATAGAAAATGGCAGTGACATTTGCATCGGTGCATACCGTCACCGCCGGCATACATCACCATTGGCCACTGTACCCTATAGGGCCCAATGATAACCAATGAGGAGTTGCTCGGTGGTTCACGACCGCCTTTCTTAAAGGATCACAACGTCAGCGGAATTACCTCATTTCCACCTGTCCCTCCATACAGGTCAGGCGGACGCCATTTCAGGGGGGGGCAGGCCATGGATCCTAACTGCGTCACAGTTCACAATTTCACTTTCTGGACGTATGCCACCAAAATATTGTAGCAATCACAATATGCATTGTACTGTAGTGGTTCAAATGTACAGATAATGACCAGCTGCTCACTCTTTTGTCCCATAAATTGCAACGCTGTGGATGAATAGGAGATGGAGACATCCCCCGTGTACAGACCCCTTGTGGACTTGGCAACAATGGAGGACAGGCACATTATCCTCACCTACAGAGTTGACAGGGCCACAATTGCAGAACTGTGTGCCCAATTGGAGCCTGACCTGATATCTGATATCCGTCACCCCACTGGGATCCCCCCTCTTGTGCAAGTCCTATCAGTGCTCCATTTTTTGGCAACAGGTTCTTTCCAAGTGACAATGGGCTTGGCAACAGGAATGTCACAGCCAATGTTCTCAATAGTGCTGACCAGAGTGTTGTCTGCCCTGATTAAACACATGTGCAGCTACATCGTTTTCCCCCAGGTGGAGGACTTGGCCACAGTGAAGGCTGACTTCTATACAATGGGACATAACCCCAGCATCATTGGTGCGATTGATGGGACACATATTGCTTTTGTCCCCCCCGATGAAATGAACAGGTCTTCAGAAATTAAAAGTTATCACTCGATGAATGTGCAGATGGTGTGTTTGGTGGACCAGTACATCTCCCATGTCAATGCTAAGTATCCTGGGTCGGTGCATGATGCTTTTATCCTGAGGAATAGCAGCATCCTAAATGTGATGGCCCAACTCCAGAGGCACAGGGTGTGACTAATAGGTAAGCCCTGTTCCCACCCCGTGGATATTGGTGTATGGGTATAGTGTGGGACATAACGGTTAGTGAGTGTCTAACAGTTGTCCCTCAATAATTGCAGGTGACTCGGGTTACCCAAACCTATCATGGCTACTGACCCCTGTGAGGAATCCCAGGACAAGGGCTGAGGAACGTTACAATGAGGCACATGGGCGAACAAGAAGGATTATTGAACGTACCTTCGGCCTCCTGAAAGCCAGGTTTCAGTGCCTCCATCTAACAGGTGGATCCCTGAGCTACTCACCAAAGAAGGTCTGCCAGATAATAGTGGCACAATGCATGTTGCACAACCTTGCCTTGAGATGCCATGTGCCTTTTCTGCAGGAGGAGGAGGCTGGAAATGGCCGTATGGCAGCAGTGGACCCTGTGGACAGTGAATATGAGGAGGATGAGGACAACAGAAGCGCAGGCATTCGTCAATACTTCCATTGACACACAGGTAGTACAGTGTTATTTCACATTTCATTGACAGTTTGATGTGTGACATTGTCACTGGCAGGCTGTGAATTCCGCTTCTATGCCCACTCACTGTACTCATTGGCATCTCTTTTTGCTGATGTTGGTGCCCCAGTATTGCTCCTGGTGTGTTCACTTTAGCCAACTACAGGTCTTCCATATGTTAACATTACTGTACAGTTGAACTGCAATGTTTAAAGCTTGTTAAACGAATACACACTTAAATCATTTGACATACTCCATACCTGTATTTTTTCAAAGTGTGTTTATTGCAGTGCTCTGACGAAAAGGGGGAAGAGCTATGGGCTTGGGTGATGATGGAGGAAAGTCCTGGTTAGAGTCCTGTCTATTTGTAGCACAGGTGCATTGTTAAAGGGGATATAGGAAGGGGAGCAATGGCAGCTCAAAGTGGACAGGGTGACAGAGTGGGACACAAGGGTGACAATCAGGAGAGTCTTATTTCCTGGCGGGGTGTTGGCAATAGTCTCTGGTCTCTGCCTGGATCGCAGGGAACGTTTGTGGGGTGGTTCTCCTTCTGCAGGGGGAGGTGTGCTGGTGGCCTGTTGGTCCTGTGGCAGGGACTCCTGTCCACTAGCAGCAGCCCAGGTGGAGGGCTGTTTAGTAGTCTGGCTAGTGACAGGGGCCTGCTAGTGTGCCACTGCCTCCCTCATACTGTTGGCCATGCCTACCAGCACCCCTGCAATGGAGACCAGGGTGGTGTTAATGGACTTCAAGTCCTCCCTGATCCCCAGCTACTGTCCCTCCTGCAGCTGCATGTTCTCCTGCATCTTGTCCAGGATCTGGACAAGCGTATCCTGAAAATGTTGGTATGCTCCCAGAATCGCGGTGAGTGCCTCCTGGAGAGTTGGTTCCCTGGGCCTATCCTCCCCCGGGTGTACAGCAGTCCCCCCAGCTTCCCTGTTGTCCTGTGCCTCTGTCCTCTGAACCGTGTGCCCACTGACCCCAGGTCCCTGATTGTCCTGGGTTTGTGGGGTGCCCTGGGGTTCCTGCAGTGGTGGACACACTGCTGATAGACGTGTCCTGGGGACAGAGGTATGGGCCCGCTGGGTGGGTACTGTGGTGGTGTTTCCTGAGGGGGCAGGCTCTGTGGTGGTGTGAGACTGTGCCTGGGTAACCGACTGTCTGGAGGTCCCTAATGACCAGGTTGGTCATCCAGATCTGGGCGACCAGAGCTGCTGTTATCACTGTGGGTCTCTTCCATGGGGGGACTGGATGTTGCTCACACCTCTTCTCCGGTGACATTGGATGGGATACCTGTAGGGATGTAAATGCAGTGTTATTGTTTCTGTGTGTAATATATTGTGCATGGGTGGATTGACCTCTATGGTTGTTATTGCCCTGGCAGCTTTGCCTTGTGTGAGTTGTTATTTGCTGGGCTACCTGATTGTTTCTAGTGTGCATGCTGTAGTGATAGGTGTCCATGCAGGGCTGTGAGTGGCCTCCATGCATTGGTATGGCATGCAGGGCTTGGCATTGGGATGAGTGGGTTGTGATGGTGGGGTGTGGGAAGTGGTGGAGTGATGGGAGTGAGGGTAGGAGTGGGGGTATGTGATGGCATGCAGGTAGGGGGGTGATAGTAATAGCGAGTTGACTTACCAGAGTCCAGTCCTCCTCCTACTCCTGCCAGGACCTCAGGATGCATGATTGCCAAGACTTTCTCCTCTGATGTTGTTAGTTGTGTTGCGGGAGGAGGTGGGGGTTCACCACCAGTCCTCTCTACTGTCAGCCGGTGTCATGCTGCAATGGAACGCACTTTCCCCTGTAGGTCATTCCACCTCTTCCTGATGTTATCCCTTGTTCCGGGGTGCTGTCCCACGGCGTTGACCCTGTCCACGATTCTCCGCCAAAGCTCCATCTTCCTAGCAATGGATATCTGCTGCACCTGTGATCCAAATAGCTGTGGATCTACCTGATGATTTCCTCCACCATGACCCTTAGCTCCTACTCAGAGAATCTGGGGTGTTGTTGTGGTGCCATGGGTGTAGTGTGAGTGGTGTGGGAGAGGATGTATAGGGTGATGTCTTGGGGTGTGTGATGTAAGGTGCGTGGCTGGTGTATAGGTGATTGTGGTATGTGGCTCTGGTAGTGTGGGTGCTCTTGCTGTCTCTCCCTGCTGGCAATTATTGGTAATTGTAAAGGGTTGGGGGTAATGTGGGTGTGTGTTTTATAGTAGTGTGGGTGTGTGGGTGTGTTGTGTGTATGGGTGTAAGGTGTGTGTAGTGTGAATTGTCCAATGTGGTGCAGTTTTGTATGTGTGTGTATTTTGAGCGCAGCGGTATGTACCGCCAATGATTTACTGCCATTGAATGTCCGCTGTGGTGATTCGTTGGCGTAACGGTGTGGGTTTTGATACCGCCAGTTTATCACTAACGTTTGGGCTGGCGGATTTGTGTGTGTGGCTGTATAGTGACGGATTGGTGTGTGTGTGTCATAATATGGTTAGCGGATATCCGCCGCTGCGGCAGTATGTTGGTGGCAGTCAGTATGGCGGTAAGTGGGATTAACTGCCAATGTCATAATGAGGGCCAAAGTTTCTAATGCTTTTCACTATCCAGTGCAAAAGGCATTTCATGATAGACAGATGTTCTTGCAGTGCAACTACTCTATTGTATATTCTGAACTATTCACAAAGCCAAACAGGGTTTTAAATCAAGAACAATTTCCTTCTTGAAGAAGACACAAACAGAATGTGTTTATTTCTTCCCAAAATCGAAGTATTGCAGAGTATAGCACATATGCAATGCGTCAAGGCCTTCCCTGTTTATCTACATATAGGAATTTGCACTGACTTGGCATGCTTCCAGCACAAATCATATGCTAGACAGCACACACTTGCGCACTTGCGTCTGCGCCATTGTGTTAGGGTTTGCATTGACCAGACTGCTTGTTTTGGTGCCAGCTCAGGGTACGACCTCTTAAGAAACCCAGTCTTTCAACATTTGATGAAGTGCTGTGTTTTCCCTTTTAATTTTAACCTGAGCTCAACCATTGGTAGATGTAGCAAAGAGCAGGCAGGCATAACTAATGAGAAATGTGTAGAACATGTATCATTACCAAAACCGTTAAAAAGTAGAAAACCCAATAATCCCGCACATCACAATAATCAAAGTCCAATTAATTAAAATAAGAAATGTTTAGTGATCAAATAGATACCAAAAGAACAAAAAACTGATACAGGGAATCAGGAATATGATTTTTCTAAGTCTTAAGTGCTTCTAGTCAAAAATCACAAAGCACCAGCATTGGGTATCTGGTTGTGTCAGACCGGGTCAATGTCAAAAGTTAAGGCTGACAACAATAGAGCACGAGTCAGAAAGGGTTCAGGTATATCCTGCTGGAAGGTTTACCTTATGATTTAGCAGTTTTTCTAGAGAAAGGTCCCTGTCAACAAGATTGTTAGGGGGTAGGGTTGGAAGCTGCATCTGAAGAGGGACTCGATAACGGCTACAAGGTGAAGTACTGGACCTCAGTAACAGTCTCATCTCCGGTGGGAAGTTCGAGGCTCTTGATGTCAAAGGCAGGAAAACTCTGAGCTGATGAAGTCTAAAGTTGTGGCTCAGGATGGCTTTGTCTTCTTCAGTGCTGCTCGGCATTGGTCCTGATGAAGCTTACTTGGAAGTCAGGATCCTTTGAGTGGGGAAAACCAGCAATTTAAGTCTGATTAGCAGTTTGACATTGGCAACTGGTGTTTGGCTGCAGTCTGGTGGTAGCCTTTGGTTTTCTTTTGGAGAAAGTTCAGAAAAAGTGTTCAGTCTTGCAAATTTGTAGGGGGAATTAGTACATTCTAACAGCAGCCAAAGGTCCAGCACATTTTGGCACAACTTGGTGGGTTAGGATTAAATCTTCCAGAAGCCACCAGCCAGATCCAAGAAAAAAACTGTTGGAATCAGTCATCTTGAAGTTGTAGGTTTCTTGCTTGTTTTGCATTCGTGGAGCTTAACAGAAGGCCAGTTTACTAGCCCGTGGTGTCCACTCTTCCACCCTAGGTACAAGTGGGGTGCAGGTCCAGCCACTGGGGTCTTTCTCCACAAGTTCCACAGCAGGTGCAGTATTTCTCTCTCTTCCATATGTCCAGAGGTGATCCGAGTATGGTACTGATGGTGCATCTTTACTGCCCAGTGTTAATAGGTGGTGGAGACTCCTGGCCGCTCCCTAACGAAAGGGGTAACAGTTCCCAGAGGTGCCCCTACCCATTTTTACAATGTCCTGCTGTACATAAAACCAAAATGGTAGATCCTTTCTTCCCTTGTGCAGAGCTCTGGGAATACCTCGGAAGTGTGTCCCAGGGAAATGAGAAACTCCCCCTGCATACGAGTTCTGGAGCAGTGCTACCACCCACTAGGATTGGTGCCAGAGGCAGGGACAGGCCTAGATGTGAGAAACATCTACCTGTGACAGGGGATGCCCGTTTAAACCTTGTGCATTTGGTGGGCACATCCCCAGGCAATCATGTCTGGAGGGGATCACACATCGTCCAAGCCAAGGCCACTTAGTTGCCTTTGTGAAGAGCCATTCACAACTCCTTGCAGGGGGCTAGTGGACTGCCAGTTGACAGTTGGAAATTAGCTCTGACAAGGAAAATGCCAAATTTTTAAAAGTGTAGTTTTCAAATAGTATTTTAGAATGCAAATTGGCTATTAGAGTGGGTTCTACATTGATATTAATTTGAGTCCTTGAATCGTATTTCTTGCCATTCCCAAACTGAAGTTATGCATTATAGTCATAATGTAACCCAGTGCTTTTCTATGGAAGTCCTAGCCTTCTTGACTCTGGAGATTTTTCACTGCCAGAACATGTAAAACTTAAATACACATATACTACTTTTTCAATGCCATGCACTCTGCACAGTTGGATTTGCAGTTTCAAAATTGCACTCAGGCTGCAGGTTCAGGCCTGAAGACATGCTTTGCATTGTCACTTTAGTAGTGGCACAATAGGTGCTGCAGACCACTACTCAAACTTAACTTACAGGCCCTGGGTACAGTGGGTACTATATACTAGGCACATACAGCTAAGTTAAATGAGCCAATTAGGATTTTTAACCATTATGACAAGTGTTTAGGGGTCAAACAACAAGCATTGTGGCCTGGTGGGCAGGGCCCCACTGTACAGAGTTAAAAAACCAACAGCATCAGTTGAAACATGGGGGTGATCATGCAAAAGGAGGCATTTTCCTACAATTATACATCTTACTATAGAAACGATTCATTTGCATAAACAAGTTTCTGGCTCACAAATAAGAAATAGCAGCGGGCCATTTATCTTCAACTATTTATCTTGGATTTCAATATAAAAAGAATTTATTATTATATGCGTAAAATGAGATTGAATGTCCTCATGATGCCTAATGTTCACAGGACACCCCTTTCTCAGTTTTAATAGTTCACAACCTATGATGTATAGCTAGAGTTTTAATAAACACACATATGCCTACTATTCAGGGGAGCAAAAGTAAGTGTTATTTGGTCTCAGTATTATCTCAAAGAGTACAGTGATGAAGTTTATATAATTCCCTTCTCCAAAGCATGTTGCTTTTATGATTGTAAAAGCAACAAACACGGCATCGAACTCTAGAACCTACTCGACTCAGCCTCCCCGGATGTCGCCTTCATGACCGAGACCTGGATGAACCTTTCCTAAGTTCCCGATATCGCCATAGCCATCCCGGACAGCTACAAGATCACCCATAGGGACCGCACCAAAAGAGCAGGAAGAGGCATTGCCATCGTTCACAGGAATACCCTCAAAATCATGACCAGCACCAAAGACACCCTCAGTGCCGCGGAACAGCTACACTTCCAGAACCACACCGATCCAAACACCACTCTCAAAGGGACTCTCGTCTACAGACCCCCGGACCCTGACAGCAGTTCAGCGACCCCATCAACGATGTTGCCAGGACCCACGCCCTCACATCCACAGACTACATATTCCGTGGGCACCTGTGTCGTAGTTTGGAATCTTGATTTAGGCAAGACTGCTGGTTAAAGGATGACAGTACTTTTGTTTGTAGGCGACTATGCCTATCCTACAACAAGTCGCAACTGTTGTCCCAACATTACCAGCTCACTAGCAGCACCTCACCAGAAACACAATAGTAGAAGGTGATTTGTGGCAGCCTTTACGCATTGACTTTAGAATAAGACATCTCAGGGAGTGTTGTGATTAAACGGAGATTACCCCTTTCTCACAGATATATCATGTCTCATACAAACACAGGAAATGACAAAAATGCAGTAGAGTTTCAATAGTTTTTGTTTAACATAACTACAATTTGCGATAAGTTGCAAGTGCTGCAATGATCAGGATAATGCAAGAAACAGAATTGTGAAGACGAGAGTCATTATTACAAAGACCCCCACCATCTTGCAATGCATAAGAAAGACATACGAAATGTAATATGCCTTAATGCCCTAATGTGAGAGGCCTAACCTGCTACCTAAAGGAGAGCTGGGTTTGTTAAACCTAATCTGCCAATGCCATGTCCATGAGAGGAGCCCCCAACCCTCGTTACCTTGGAATGAGGTCTCTATCTCAGAATCCGCAGGGACACGAAGACTGGGTCAGCGTCAAGGCGATGTGCAGCATCAATATCAGTGATGGTGGCGATGCCCTCTGTTCGGAATCCCTCTGATTATCTGTCTAAAGTGTGATGTATTTATACAGATCTACAAGGACCCCTGACGTAGGTGTGTTCCCAAACAATAGATAACAGACATGCTTGGGACAACAATTCATATAAACAATCCCTCGAAAGTATAGAGAGGGAAAATCCCTAAGTGTGAACACCTACTGTTTGTTTGTCTTTGTTGCTTGATCTTGACGCCTTAGCGCGGTGACACTGATAATGCAAAGCATAACAAGTGGCCTAACTATAAACAAGGCAGCCATCTTAGAAGAATTAAATATTTAAATGGGCTAAGACAGAGCAAGCTAAGTAGGTTAAAAGTCACTAGGTGACGGGGGCACGAGTCTGCAAGCCAGAGGCTAAGCTGACTCCTGTTATCCCATTAAAACGAACTAGGATTCACTACACCTGAACTTCCACCTCGAGAACATCAACGACAACAACTCAACCACCGTGCTCGACAACTTCGCCAACCTCCGACTCAAGCAGCTCGTCACACTCACCCAGTCCGCAGGACACACACTCGACCCCATATTCTCTGCCAGCAAACACGTCTTCTTCAGCCACACCACCTAACTCCACTGAACCGACCACCGCTGCATGCACTGCACCTTCGAGAAAGCAACAAAGCACCACCACCCGCAGCAGATTCCCCACCGCAGATGGAACAAGGTCACCCAAGACCAGCTGATCACCACCCTCTCCCAGAACCCACCATTCAACACCACCCACACAGCCGCCTGCAACCTCAGGCAATGGATCGACGACTCTGTCAACACGCTCGCCCAGATCAAGAAACCTTCATACGGACGCACCAACAGAAAGGCCTTCTGGTTCACCTCCGAGCTTCAAGAATCCAAGCGAACATGACAAAGACTCAAGAAGAAATGGCGCCAAGAACAGACACCGTACAACCCCCCAGCCTTCAAGAACGCCATCCGCAGACACCACCAACTCATCCAAACTGCTAAAAGAACCTCCTTCAAAGAACGTATTGACAACAATGCACACAGCCATAAGGAGCTCTTCAACATCGTGAAGGAACTCTCCAACCTTGGTTCCAATGCCAGCGACATCCCACATCTCAAGACCTCTGCGACTCCCTAGCCACCTTCTTCTACTGCAAGATTGCAGACATCCAAGACAACTTCAACACCCAGACCCCCCTCAACCACCGACACCACAGACTCACCGACCCCAGCCACACCAACCTCCTGCTCTCCTGGACCAACATCAATGATGACAACACCATCAAAATCATGAACACCATCCACTCTGGCTCACCATCCGACCCCTGCCCTCACCACATCTTCAACAAAGCAAGCTCCGTCATCGCACCCCAACTCTGGAAGATCATCGACAGCTCCTTCGAGACCGCCACCTTCCCGGAGAGCTGCAAACACACCGAGATCAACCCCCTACTCAAGAAACCCAAGGCAGACCCAAAGGATGCCAAGGATCTCTGGCCCATCTCCCTGCTCCCCTTCCCGGCAAAAGTCATAGAGGAAATTGTCAACAAACAACTGACCTGCTTCATCGAGGAGAACAACACTCTGGACTAGTTTGAATCCGGATTCTGCAGCAACCACAGCACCAAAACCGCCCTCATCGCTGCCACTGACGACATCGGGATCCTACTTGACAATGGTGAAACCACAGCCCACATCCACCGTACGCACATGCCTCAAGGCCGCAGGGATCCGCAACAGAGCCCTGGACTGGATCACCTCCTTCCTCACAGGCAGAACCTAGAAAGTCCGCCTCCCTCCATTCCACTCTGAAGCCACCAAGATCATCTGCGGCATACCCCAAGGGTCATCCCTCAGCCTGACACTCTATAGCGTTTACATTACTCCACTCGCAAACATCATTCAATCACACGACCTCAACATCGTCTCATACACCAATGACACTCAGCCGATCCTCTCCCTCACCAAGGACCCCGTCACTGCCAAAACCAACCTCCACGAAGGAATGAAGGCCATCGCCGGATGGATGAAGAACAGCTGCCTGAAACTGAACTCTGACAAGCCTGAAGTCCTCATCCTCAGCTCCACCCCCTTCGCCTGGGATGACTCCTGGTGGCCTGTCACACTGGGAACCGCACCGACACCCACCGACCACGCACGCAACCTAGGATTCATCCTGGACTCATCGCTATCAATGACTCAGCAAGTCAACCCCATCTCTTCCTCCTGCTTGAACACCCTCAGCATGCTTCGGAAGATGTACAAATGGATCCCCACCGGAATCAGAAGGACAGTCACCCAAGCCCTTGTAAGCAGCAGACTGGACTACGGCAACGCCTTCTATGCAGGAACCACGGCCAAGCTCCAGAAAAGACTGCAACACATACAGAACGCCTCAGCACGCCTCATCCTGGACATCCCCCGCCACAGCCACATCACAGGCCCACCTGAGAGACCTGCACTGGCTCCCCGTCAACAAGAGAATCACGTTCAAGCTCATCGCCCATGCTCACAAAGCACTGCACAATGGCAGACCAGAATACCTCAACAGACGACACCCGACCCGCCAGCTTCACTCCGCTGACCTTGCCCTCACCACCATTTCATGCATCCACAGAATGACCGCCGGTGGCAGATCGTTCTACCACCTCGCCGCCAAGACATGGAACACTCTTCCTATCCACCTGCGACAGACACAGGACCTGCTAACCTTCAGGAGACACCTCAAGTCCATGCTGTTCGAGCAGTAGCAGCACCCCCGCTTAACGCCTTGAGACCCTCACGGGTGAGTAGTGCGCTTTACAAATGCTATGATTGATTGACTGATTGATTAATTAGTAAATATTAACTTCTTAGTAATTAATTTAACAGAGTGATCAAAGGGTTTAAAGGTAGAGCTATAAAAACATTTCAATGCTTAGCTGATGAATACAAATGATTTGGTAATTATAAAATGCCTTTAGTCCATGAGTTAATAAACATTGTATCCCACTTACGGGGTAGGGCATAGCGCCAGTGACAGTTGAAGTCCTTTGGAAGAACTTTGTGAGGACTCCACTTGTTTCTGTTGTGGGCACTAAGCCCAGCCACACAAGTGGGGTAGTGATTTAATAAAAAAAGTAGGGGAAAACTGGGTGCTAGGGGGTGTGTGGATCCCTGCAGACTCCAGAAGTTTAGGTTACAGAAAGTTAAGTAAAATGTGAGATTTTAGGCAAGTTTCATTTTTTTCAGGGCATTATGGGTAAGACAACATCATGCGAACAATGCAAGGGACATCTTCTAGGACTCCCCTGAGTGTCTAGTTTATAATAATGACTGGGTTTTAGAGGTTTTCCTATATGTAGGCGGACCCTAGGCCCAAATGCTGCAGCTACATGTATTGCTAAGGTGTCTACCTTGCTTTTTGGGACTTTATGTGTTGCAAGTGCCAGATCAAACCACACAACTGTGGTAGAATTGTTATTGGAAGAAGTGTGGGAACACAGGGTGATAGGCATTTTGTAGATCCTTGCAGAATCTGGAAGTTTAGATAACAGAAGCATGTGGAAAGTGTATGATTTTAGGCAGAGTTTTAGGTTTGCAGGGCATTGTAGATTTAACAATGTTGTGGGCGCCTCTCAAGACACAGCACACTGACTTCCCCTGGTTACCTAGATTTCAGAAATGTCTGGGTGTGGTTAGTTTCCCATGGTCGGGACCAACCCCAAGCCCGAATAGTGCAGCCATTCAACACTTCAAGATGGGCAATTTGGGGATTTAGCCCCATTCTTCTGGCTCATATGCAGAAATTAACTCCAGAGAATAAAATGTATCTCTTGCTTGCCATTGGCATGGGGATGCTTTAGTCCCCAGGGGAGCAGACAGACTGTTGAAGCTTTAGTGGTTAGAGTGGGGCCTGATATTAGGCTAGGCTTGACCCCACCCTATTATTATATATAAAAAAAAAAGAATGCTGGCATCCAGAGGTGTTTCTTCCCCACCTGTGTGGCAGACCACCTCTCTGCCCTGTAGGGGATAAAGACTGGGTTGTCATTTTTGGGTTGGGGTATGGGGTCCACACCCCATTGCTTTTCCAGATGTCTAAGGGGCTTTCTGTGGATTAGGGGCAACCTTCCTAATGGGACAAACCTCCTATCTTCCCCACAGTGGGGCAGAAATACGTTATTACCCCTTCTTGCGTGTGATATATACGGTCCGAGGCAAAGGTGGGCTGTCCCCATCCTTTTTGTTTGTTCTGGTCCCATTTTTAAGTCCCTAGGCCCTGATTTATACTTTTTGACGCAAAACTGCACTAACGCAGTTTTGCATCAAAAATGTTAGCGCTGACTAATGCCATTTTTTAACGCCACTCGGGCGTCAAATGTATACTTTGACGCTGGGTGGCGCTAAAAAATGTTTATTCATTTTTTCCCACATTAACCATTGCGCCTTGTCGTAAGGCAAAATGACGTTAACGGAGGAAAATTATTCTAATCCGGTTTACGACATGTAAAAACGGCGCAAAACGGATTTGCACCATTTATAGCTGCAATAGCATCAAAAACAGACGCTAACGAAACAACCAGTGCAATGGAGCCCCAAAATGGAACCCAGAAGTCAGGAGGACACAGACAAGAACCAGGGGAGGGAGAAGAAAAAGAGGAAGTGACGTTTCAGGGCAGAGGAGCATGAAATACTGGTGAGAGAGGTGACTGAACTTCAAAATCAACTCTTCATCATCTCACAATTGCCAATTGGAAGGAGCGAGGCAATCTGGCAGCAGATTGTGGATAAGATCAACAGTGTACCAGAGATCAGGAGAATGGTGACTGAGTGCAAAAAACACTGGCATGACTGCAAGAGAAGGACCAAGGAAAAAACGGCAAGGAACAGAAAGGCAGCACTGCGAACTGGAGGTGGGAGTCCAGCACTGCAAGAGGACTTGAACGAGATGGAGAAGATGGTTGCAGCGCTCATCGCAGAGGAAATTATCACAGGGATACAAGGACAGGACACCGCAGAATACCAGGAAACACCACAAATTCAGGGTAAGTTGAATGGGTGAAATATATGCTTAAATATCAAGTGCAAGAAGGAGGAGGCACATAGGACTCACACAGTGTATGTCAAAGGAGCGCAGAGGGATAAAATGCACATTAAGCAAGTTGCACCATGCCAACGTAAGCTACACATGTACCTACGCCTTGGGAGTGCCATCCACCATTGACACAAACACAACCTGGACGTATCAAGAACACCAGGCCTAAATACCTACATGCACAAACGCAGCACATGGGATGGATGGCATGTATAATCACTGTGCCACTGTTTGTGACATCACAGTATCCCTTGCATGTAGTCACATCAACACCACTAACACGACCAAGACCTCAGAGACCAGGTAGTCAGTCAACACAATTCCTGGGTTTACTTAAAAGTAGCGTCCCTTGCAGTAACACTTTGCAACTGCCTTGCCTCATTGCCCAAACGCACGTGTGCTGCATCTCACAGCACACAAATCATTGCAACTGTCCCAACAGAACCCAGGCATGTGCCCGTAGCTCCACCATACCACACATAGACAACACAGCCACATGAGGCAGCCATCCCTACATCACGCAGTCAGGGTGTCCCCTGGGTGCATGGAACAATTAACTCAACAGGTGCTGGAGAAATAGTAGGTTGCACCAGAATCAATGGAAACATGCCAGTACCCAGACCAACTAAACTGAAGTTGTGTTCAACCACACATATTGATGCTGAACTGAAATGTGCCACTACAGAAAATATGTACCACAGACAGCAAACAATAGGTCACAGCAACCACAGGCTGAGCCAACAACTATTTGGACACAACCATGTCAGACACATGAGAATGGGGAAATAAACACACACATACAACACATGGGGTATGGCTGTCAAATAATGGCAGTTAATTCCACATCAACAGGAGGGGAGTGATGCATGGCCAAGCCCGGTGTTGGTAAGACTGCCAGTGCAGTGTTCCCATTGCCCTTGGCGGTATGAGTCAAATGTTGGGATGGCGGCTGGAAATATGTCTGCACATTGTAGCTCTGTGGGGCACTCACTAGACATTATTGATGGATCAAATAGAGTCAGTGCCAGTAGTGGCCTGCATTGGGTGTAACAGAACATGCTGCACTCAGCCCTGCAAATCAGGCAGTGGAAAGGGCAAAGGGCCAAGGTATGGGACACCTTGTACTGCCCACGCCAAGTGGCTGTGCAGGGGCACCCAGGGGCACACCACACCACTTCACCAACAACCATTTCATGGGGGTTACACCTCTATGCAAACCCGGAGGAAATGTGGAAACATACCTGGAGGGTAGTATTGAACGTATCCCTGTTCTGGTGTCACAGGACAGATGCCATAGCCAGTCTGTAAGCTGCTGGTAACCATGTCCAGGCCATTGGCCCATGGGGCATTACACATTAACAACAGTTGCCACTACCACCTTTTCTGTACGGGGTGATCAATTACACAGTGGCAGTCAGGTGCCCCTTGGACTGATGCACATGAAATATGAACTTGCCTCAGGCCCTGACCTAAGTGCAACTCCTGTGAATTGGCTATGTCCATAGACACATTTACCATCAGGCACTGTCACATACAGAATGATGTACACAGCAGACATTTCAAACCCATACTGCCCATCCCTGGGTTCAACCCTGTGCTTTTGTCAGATTATCTGTACTGTCACCATGCTGCATTCATGTATCATAGTGCAAGGAGGGCTGCATTGAGGGGGAGGACATAGGTTTTTAGCAAGGTAAACAACCTACACAGAAAGGAGTTGAACAGTACTCTGCCAGGTCCCTGGGTGCTATGCAAAGTAGCACACAAACACAAACGACAACATGAGGAGACATCAATGGCAACAAGAGCAAGGTGTCCCGACAATGCCATCCCTGGGGTGGTGCAAGTTCTCAGCACAGCATGGGTGTATGTGAAACATGTAAGACTGTCCCAGTTGAAAATAGCCATGTGTGGTGCTGTGGCAGGAACACACCAACACACATTGCAAGGCCTCACCATGCAAATGGATGCAAAGGGAGTGTAGAACAAGATAAGAGCGCGTCAAGACACAATAAGGATAGACAACACACTTAGAAGATATGACACAGCCAATAGTGGCATCTGGGCTTCCATTCATGTGACATGCAGGTGGGGGATAGGGCTGTAGACTGCAGCTATGATGTACTGGAACAATCCTTTGGAACTAAGGGGCGCATCAGAGGCCCCTAGCACCACAGGAACGTCACTTTCAGTGATGCTCCTGTGGCGCTAAGCACTGCGCTGTATTGACAAGGTAGCGTGAAGCCACTTTTTGTGGCATTATGTCACCTTGTAAATACGTACCCTCCTGATCATGACTGTGTGTCGAAGGTGGTGCAATGGGTGTTGCTGTGGGCATTACACAGCAACACCCATTACATTTTGATGCTGCCTCAGATAAGTGGAATATTGTAAACTTGAGGTAGGGCCAAAACTCTAACACCAGCCCCAGGGGTGGCATTAGCCGGGTGCAACAAGGAGAAATACATTTATATCTCGTTCTTTTCTGCTTTTCCAATGTGTGCTGCATTCTGCAGCATGCATAGGAAGATCAAAATGCCAGAAATGATTGTTTATGAGCGTGAAGGTCTTCCTTCATGCACATAAACAACCATATGTAAATGACGATTTGTCACTTCTGTGTATGCTGTATTCTACAGCTTACTCAGAAGTGCCAAAGCACCATTAGTGATTCTTAATGTGCAGGAAGGGACGCCTTCACACACATAAACAGTCACACCCCTCAAAGCATATATCCTTGCAAGGATGCCTGCGATGATGCTGGCAGCGGAATCTTGCACCAGCATGGGGGACAACACAGGGGTGCCCCTTGTTCACTCACATACAATGCATCCTTGTGTTACCAAAGTGACGCAGTGCGGCTCTGATTATTTTTGCACAGCATCTTGCTGCACCACATTCACATCTACACAGACCAAATATGACAATGAACCTCAAATATCAAGTTTGTGATGTGACTTGTCAACTGCCACTATACAGAAAGACTGGTTTTATACTATCTCATTGCAGAGGATGATGGCCCTCCTGTGGATCTGCCTGTCCTGGAGTACCCTGATGACCTGGATGATCAGCTGCCAAATATCAGCCAAGAGACCCTCAAAGAAGTCCTTGTAAACCTGCAGACACCACCTGCAGAACAGACTGCAGCCAACCGGCGCACGCACTCCCCAATGTGTAGAGTCCAGGAGAGTCTGAGGAACATAGCTGCTGCCATGAGGGAGAGGCCACAACAACTGCCCTCCCAAACTGGCAGCAGCGTGCTTGAGGACAAAATGCACTCCATGCACTGGGAAATGGTCTCCCTCAGGGCAGACATGGCTGCCTACCACAGGGATGTTGCAGCTATACTTATAAACCAGTAGCTCCTCCTTGCTGCAGTGATGCCATATGTAGTGCCACAGATGGAAGCTGCTGGGAATTGGGACTCCACATCTGCAACCACTGAGGTGTGTGTGGCCCCCTCTAACACCCCACTACCACTATCAAGGGTAGAGGAGGCACCAAACACATCAGCAGATGAAGGTGTGGAACAGATCATCTTCACCCGGCGGAGTTTTCGGTAGCACCAGCCCATGCCACATGGGCAGTGTTTTCCTTAGTCCTGTGCTTGACATCATGCCAGTGTTAGCACTGTTACAGATATGCATTCTTCCTCAACACACTGTTGGC
Source organism: Pleurodeles waltl (assembly GCF_031143425.1). Classification (NCBI taxonomy): domain Eukaryota; kingdom Metazoa; phylum Chordata; class Amphibia; order Caudata; family Salamandridae; genus Pleurodeles; species Pleurodeles waltl. Next base: position 466,038,493 of record NC_090442.1, read on the forward strand.
CTTTCTGATATGGACTGCTATTGTCCCTAACTTTACAACTGGCAAATTAAGTTATCCTGCACTGAAAGACACTTTACCCAAACATGTTCCATGACATGTGCCTCAACCCTGGACTTGTGCTGTGTCCCAGTTGGATGGAATCCACAAATGGGGTCACAGACCTGGACATTGTATGCATTTAGCACGGTTGCACTTGTTCATAAACACCACCTGCACAACCAGCATGTTTAAGTGTGTTGTGACACTTCTACTTTGCTTAGTATTTGTGATGTGTGTAATATGTCTCAAGTTGCAGAGTGTCAGTACAAGAGTGCATGAATATGTCGGCACATATCTATGGACATGGTTCCTACATGCTGTACGTCAATGTTGGCCTAATCCCCTACAAGCAATTCACTGAATACGTGATACATGTTGAACACATGTAAACTACACGCACTACATACTGCAAGAATGGGTTTGAAACAGTAATTGGGCAATATCATTAGCTGGGAGTACCAGTAGAACACATTGGTGTGAAAGAGATGGACTCAAACTCATCTATTATTGCCACTGGTCATTTTAGCAGTATAGGAATGAAATGTAGGCTGTTGTAAAATGTCCCACAGTGCCCAACATTCCAAAACAAAACCCATACAATGTCATCTGAATTCCCACACCTATCCTGTCCTATACATAGTCAACATAGTCAACTTGAGTGAAGGGTACACTGGATAGCAGGTGCACAGGTAAGTAGATGTGTTGTAGCTGCCAGTGTGACAGCTCAGTCATAAGGAGGTGCTGAACATGTCAAGAGAGGTATTTGGATGCAGGACGGAGTCCCCAGGACAACACACAATTTTTACTGTACACGCATGGGAAGACCCTGAGACCCAAGCATATGACACATGAAGTAAGGGAGTACCCAATAGTATTTATTATTATAATGAATTAAATAAAAAGAAAGTTATTAACACCTATTCTAATCTAACATATCCTAGCTACACATAACCCACAACAGACCCTAACTACTCTATGTTACACCTACCTAACACATTTAGTGACACACTCTAAACATTCTCACCCCTCCCCCTTATATAATAGGACCCAGCCATGAAAACATACACAAAACTACACATTTACTAACTATGACTAAACAAACATATATTGTTTTATAAACACATAAAAGCCCCAACATCAACCCACTCACATAGTAAAACATAAAAGTAGAAAACCCACTCCCAAACCTACTTATCCTAACTAACCCACTAACCTATTCTAACCTACATCTAACCCCCTAATACCCACAAAAAACCTATTAAAAAAGAGGAGGGAGGCTACTGAACTTGGGAGGAGTGACATAATGCCATTCAGAGGATGGCCCTTTTCAGTCTTTTCCTAATGTTCTTGATGGCCTTTGTGTTCTTTGCCACCTCCTTTTCAATCAATTCCAACTTTTGGAGGACCTGTTGTACATCTCTCTGTAAATTACTGATGACCCTCATGTCCATGGCAGCAGGTGTGGTTGGCTGTGTCATGGTACTAGAGGGTGCAGCAGCTGGAGCAATATTTATGTTGGCATCTGTGGGCCCATGCACAGCTATGGTGCTTGGTCCAGCCTGCGTTGGCAGTGTGGGGCCCCCTTGGCTGAATGCCCGCCACTCACCAGTAGATTGCTCCAAGCGATAGCGGAGTGCCATCCTCCTGAACCCAGATTCCACTGCCTGTAGCACACTGCCCTCTTCTGAAAGGCACATAGTTGATCATTATTCATGTTGGCAGCTATTAAAATGACACAGGCAACCATCAGTGTCAGCATTGTGTGGAGTATGTACAGTAAATTAGCTTACTAACTACATCAATTTGTACATTCACTCCTGCTCACATTCTGGATGATACAATGGCCCTGATGGATGAAATGACAACGCTGCCTTAGCACCATTTCCTTGACACCATAGCCACCCACAACCAAATTAGATCTGCTTATCTGTTGTACCATGTGTGGTGTGACAATGCTAAGGCAGCTTCAAATGCACATTGATCAGGGCCACTGTCCCTCTTTATATGTGTCACATTTTCTAACATACATTACCAGAAATGTGCATCTGTTATTGGGAGGATGGGATGCTGCTTGTAACAATAAGGGTTCAGTGTTGATAGGTAAACATGCAAGCCTGATCAAAATGACTGTCAGCTACACTGTGAGCATCATATCTACCTACAATCTTGTTGTTCCCACCCCCTGTGCCTCAGGGGGTATGGCAATGCAGATCAACATCTCAACTGTCCAGGTCATCCACCAATGCATGTCTACTCATACATGGAGTCAGGGAGAGAACCATATGTTAGGTGATGACAAAAATGAAGCTGGTATCCACAGGTCTATCACTTCTACATGTATGTGTCTAGGTGTAGACACCCATCAATACCTGATCAGTCAATACCATTACTCACACACCCATAACCATGCCAGCACACATTTGGACTTGACCTGCATTCACGCTTATTACATTCCATATAAGAGTCACATAAGTGGAGTACAAAATTAGTGGCACCATGCTGGGGGACAATTGGCCACCCAATCCCACGTGTACATAACAATACAGGGGTGCAACAATTTGTCTACAAAATAGTGCATCACTGTGTTGTGGGAATGACAGTGTGTTCCAGAACCATTGTATACACAACAGTGCACATCTAAGTCACATATGGAGCTACATGTGGCTTGTCATAACCTTGTTTACACAATGCTGGCCATTGAACGCCAGAAGCCTCACAAGATATAACTCACTGCACTTCCATGGGGACACAAAACACTTCAACACTACACAGGACAGACAAAATCACACATACTGGATTCATCTGGTTCTTCACATCTTGCCACTTCGCCTATGGTGTAGGGGGGAGGTCCACCTGAAATATATGGATGGAAAACCATGGTTAGTATCACATCACTGTCACTACTACCAGACAACATATGGCAGTATGTACTATTTCAGAGGAGTGAGGTAATTATCCAGGTTGTGTACAGTGCAGCAGACACACCACTGCAAACTCACAATGAGATTGACACTCATGTGAATGAGAGCCATACATCTGCACTCTTACACTGTGTCTGAGACTCATGTAGTGCTGCACCCTGCAACACCCATTAGTGGCCAATCTGTAGAAGATGGAACCCCATGGAATGAAGGGGATTTGGGTGCCAGATAAATGACACTACCCTTGTGCTCTGCAAGACAACTGACTCAGGTATTCTAGCTTGTCTTGCAAGGCACACAGAAGCACTTTGTGGAGGACAAGCAGCTAAATAGTTAGTCTGCAATTTTCATGCATTGAGTAATCCAGAGTTGGGTAATGGCATCATATGCCCCATTGCTAGTGCCCCCAAAGGCGGGTATGCCCCCTTTGTAAACATAATGGCAGGGATGATGTATGTGAAAATCTGATATTGTTGCTCTGTACATGGATTGTCGTACTTTGTTATCACAATCCACTTACATATGGTATGCTAATGGTGTCTTGGCTTATCATACATGACACAATGCTGGGGCACAGATGTTGCCATGGCCCCTGAAATGTGTGACTTAGTGATGGGCGTGCATGACTCACCTAACATCTGACTTGAATTGGTAAAATGGTAGGATATGTGCAGCCCATGTCTATACTGGCACAGTGACACTTCATTCTGGTTGCATGCAATCTGTCCACAAGCATTGCATGCAGCATGCCAACACATCTGCTACTGTCATTCAAGTGCAGTGAACAGTAATAGGTTAGCCAGTGGGGTACTCACCAACAGGGCTACCAATCACCACACCAAGATGGTCCAGAAGATCCTGCTCCCTGGCCACCAGATCAGCACAATGATGCTTGAACTGGTGGTCGTTGCGACTGCTGTGGTACACCCTCTTCAGGTGGTGAAGCAATTTGCCCCACTCCAGCTGCCTCGCCTCTGTACCGTAGCCCTGGATCACACAGCCACCCATCTCTAGCATCAATGGGAGGTAGTGGCCTACCAGCCAAATGAAGCTTCCCAGCTCCTCCTCCCCATTCTGGTCTTCCTCCCCCTGACAGACATTGCCCTGGGGTACAGGTTGAAGAAAGTAAAATGTAGAAGTAACAAACAGAAATAAGGAAAGGCAACTTAACACCCAAAAAATCACTAACCCAGCCAGCCCTATAGAACTAACCCAGACAGACACCCCACAGCACAGGTAGAAGGTAAAATAAAGTAGACACACAATTTCACAGACACTGGGACAAATGACAATCAAATACAACAGAAAACACAACAGGAAGGACACCACAAGATACAAAAAAGAGCAAAAAAAGACACCACCAACTCCAAGACACAGCCAGACAGTCAAATGTGGATCAGACTGTAAAGAGAAATTAAAAGTACACCCACTGTACCATGCCTGTAAACAGGATATCCTATTACATCACTTCCTGTGCCCTTGCGTAATTTTTTATGTTGTGCATGTATTTTTCTGACGCATCTGATATTTGCGTCAGTATTTCTGACGCATTATTTATGTGCGTCTATTTGTATTGATGTGTTACCTTTATGTGTCAATTTAACAGTAAATCAGCATTGCCATGAGTGCGAAGGTGGAAATCATGCTAAGGGCCCATGGGTCATGTACTGTGTGTTTGTGGATATTTTTGATGTATTTGCGTTATTTTTTTAACTCTATCCTGATTGCTCTGATTTTGTAATTTGTTAATGGATGCACCCTGTATCAGCATACAAATTGAAATTGCTGGGCTGCAGTATGGCATTTTGTTTATGGCCACATGTGGTAGTCCATTGTACAATGTGATTTGTGTGTGATTGGTCTGTTACACTGATGTGTGTGTTACTGAATCAACAGCATGCAAATGTATGCACGTCATGCATATGTATGTATGAGTGACAACACTGTATCTACAATATGTATGAAAGTCAGTACTATGCAAGAGTCATGGTATGTGATTGTGAATTGTGTTCACGTATGTGCTTTCTGTAGTTGTCTTACAGAGCATCACATTTCAGACAACATACACAGCTCAGGCATTGTTGATGATGGCTGATGATTGCAATCTGGCAAATGTTACTTGACAACTGTCTCCATATGTTGATCTTAAGTATATGGATGACTTGTGTGTGGACTACACATATGTCTGACATGTGTACATATTTGGTACATAAACTGTGATTGACGCACTCTGCCCACACTCCAACTAAGAACATTTTGCATTATAATGTTCTCATCCATTCTGATGTGCATTCCATAGATATGTCTGTGCAAAGTGTGAGGTCATGTGTACCCTGTGACAAGATTGGGTCCCATGGCAGGGGCAGGAGTGATTTCCAGGGATGTACTGTGCAGGCTCCATTTCTCCCATTAATGAATCAAAATGAAAGCACATAGGAAGCAAGTCATAGGATTTGGGCGCTCACAGTGAGTCCACATAATAGCATTAACATTCCAATATTAACATGGTGCTCCTGGCAAGAGGATCTTCCCAATTCCTCTAATGTTTCCAGGGAAACTCACAGTGACAAAAAACAGCTGTCACAGCACTCATGAACATGTAATTAGAAGTAAGTGATGTATCAATACGCAACGTATATTGGTATTAACAACATAAAGAGTTTCAAGCTCAATTTATTCTTGAAACAGAAAAGTTCATCATAGTAAACACAAAGTTGTCCTTTGAAGTCAGTGTTCATGTAGTAAACACAGCATTGCAGTCAGTATCCATGTAGCACATACAGCCAACACGTGTTTCGTCCTATGAGAACAGTACTCTCACAGACTTCATCAGGGCTGAAAGTAAATGAGAACAGTAACTACACCATAATATGTGTTCAAAAAACGTCAAGAGCAGATCATACAAATATATCATATCGTGACAATTTGTGAGAACAGAAGCCGAAAACATGCCATTTGTGACTTCTTGTGACCAATAATCTGATGGGAACTGAAATGTTGTCCTCTCATCGTAATAACAATATCTCACAACATGATATCCACATTGTCCATACAGTAAAAGCCCCAAAATGGGAATATATATGTGAATTACCCATGTGTACAAAGTTTGAGACTGTTACGTACCAATAGGGACATTACCATAAGAGAGGCAGACAAAGGGGGAAATATTGTAGTAATGAACACCTCAGATTATGATCAGGAGATTTATAGGCAACTAGAGGATGTGACCTGTTATGAAAAGATTATTTCAGACCCTATCCCGCACTTACGAATAAAATTAATAAATTTCTACATGAATGTTTAGTTCAATCACTTCTAAAAGAAGATGAATATATGTACCTTCGGATTCACAGACCCAGAAACCCTTGTATTTATACACTACCTAAAGTACATAAAAGTCTTACTTCCCCTCCTGGCAGGCCTATTGTTTCAGGCATCGATGGTCCAACTGAGAGACTTTCGGAATATGTTGACATTTTTTTACAGCCTTTTGAAGGAAACTTACCTTCCTATATCAAGGATATGAAACATGTTCTCAGCATACTCATGGATATTACATGGGAACCAGGGATGATCTTAGTTACACTAGATGTCACCTCCCTGTATACCAGCATTAACCATGAACAAGGAAAGGAGGCACTACGTCATTTTCTCTACAGAAGACCGGCGAACCTATATGCAATGCTGTGTTTACTACATGAACACTGACTTCAAAGGACAACTTTGTGTTTACTATGATTAACTTTTCTGTTTCAAGAATAAATTGAGCTTGAAACTCTTTATGTTGTTAATACCAATATACGTTGCATATTGATACATCACTTACTTCTAATTACATGTTCATGAGTGCCCTGACAGCTGTTTTTTGTCCATTTCTCCCATTGCTTGTCATACCTGGGCTAATCATGTTGAGCATTGTCACCAATGATGTCCCCACCTTGTCACACATGCTCCATGCAGCCATTGCAACTCTCACACTGATTTGTGTTAGTGGTCTGCCCAAACGTTACAGTCTCACCATATTTTGACATCCACTGCCTCATGTGTGGGCCCCTTATTTAGCCCAGTTTTGGACATGTTGTTGTGTGTGATGAGCTATTGTTATACAAGTTAGCAACATGGATGTAATTAATATGTTGTGGTCCATAAACTGTATCCTTCAGTTGTCACATTCAAGTGATGAGGCTAATTGTGATGTGTGTGATGGTAGCAGTTTACTTTTACGCTTCACGTGTGATGTTGCAACAGTACTCTTCAGATTAGTATTCGTGACATGCTCATTGAGGTTAGACTCATAATCCTAAGGTATATGTTTAAGAGACTGAAGACACCAGCACAAGCTGGATTGTGTGAATAAGTGAGGTGTTTTTTGATAAAATTTACAAGTTGAGTTATGTGATTATTGTGTGAATAAGTTCTGTGCAATTTGCAGCCTGCAGTGTATCCCAGCAGCTGTGTTGTGGTCTTCCCCCTCATTTTCTTCTCCACCATCCTCCTCCTCCTCATGCAGGTCATCAACCTGCTCATAAAATGGTACGTTCATCCGTACACATATGTTGTCAACATGATCTTGCAGACCATTTGTGAGGCATATAGAAGGCTGCCACCTGTGATGTCCAGGCACCTGAATCTGGACTGCAGGATGCCAAATGTACCTCCTCAATGGTCCATGTCCTCCGATGTCCCTCATTATATGCACGCTCTGCTGCTGTGCTTGGGTTGTGAAATGGGGTCGTTATCCATGGCTGTATGCCATAACCCTGATCCGTTGCAAAAGATTACAGGAGTAATTTGTTGTTAGGGATTGCAACAGGTAATTTGATATTAAGGGCTGGTTGTGGCTCAAATGTATTTGTGGTTTGGTGTGAGTTCCTATCCTTGTGTGATCTTCCCTCAGCACTAGGTTGTTGGACATGACAATCTTGTGTTTGGGTCAAGAACCTGAAACTCATGATTTGGATTCCACACTGATAGTTATTATGTATGTACCATGAGTTGTGTAGTGCACCTTTGTATCAGTGTGCTTTCACTACAGGGGACTTGACACATCCTCACCACACAATGGGGTCAGATGTGGTGGCACCATGGTAGCATTACTGTGCCTGGACATCCCATCCCTTTTGACATGTGTCATTGCAGATAAGGTGTGACACTTAGGGCCTTTGAAATTGGTTAGTGAGAATGTGCTACATGTCTTCAAAATTGGCTGCTGTGTCCTGCAACATTTCAACTAGCAAGAATTCCCCATGTGTGACATGTTAGTTGGCAACCCTTTGTCGTCCCTTGCACCAGTTGCTCATGTGTAGCCGTGCACCAATGCTACCTACCCTGCACCAGGGTATTTGGCTAGCTGGCTTGTGGAGGTGGATGTATCTGTGCAGTATGGTACATCACCCTGTACACATGCTTTTTTAATGGCCAATTGGCTCTTTCTGTGTGTGCAGCAGTGCGCAGCATGCATTTGTGCCACATTAATCTGAGTTCATAGCACAGTCGCACAGTCAACTTATTTGTTTGTGACCTGCATACTGCACCCCTAGGGTGGTATTTGTTGTTGGCACTTCCTCAGGTTTTAGGGGACAGCTACATGTGAGTATGCATCATCATTCTATGTATCTTGTGGTGATAGACCTGCAGCGAGAAACATTGCACACCCCTGCCACGCTACATATAGCATGGGACGGCGGCTATTTACAATGTGGCTTCAAGTAATGATGAAATGGTCATCTGCCAAGATGTACATACAGTGCCGGCCATGACCATGGAACTGTGGGCCAGTACATTGTTCCCTTGGTGTTCCTGAGTGGCAGCTAATGTTTGTGTCAGCCATGAGGTGTCCAAGGGTGTGTATCCCATTGTCACAGGATGATCAACATAACCATCAGTGACTCTCCAATCTTCCAATACATTAATGTGCATTTCTACTGTCGACACATGCACAGTGCAGGCTATGGGATGTAGCTCAGCTACTTAGCAAATGCGTCCCTTGGCACAGTGCATGTGAGGTCAGTGATGTCCTGGTGTCTCCTACTGGTTCCCATTATGACATCCATGATCTGCACTGTCTGGCTGTGTTTCTGCCCCCTATTAGGAAATGTCTTGTATCTGGTAAAGGCATGATGGTGTCGTGAGTCAGTGAGTGTTGCATGTGAGGTTGCACAACAGTAAGTGTGGTTCCACTTCTCACACATCTGGCACATGGTATGTGATGGGCGTTGATCTTGTATTCCTATGTGTGTGAGCCAATGTGTCAGCCAGATGTCTGTGCACACTACAGGTAAGTTAGGTATGTGTTGATGAGATGCAGTTGATACAGGCGCTAGTTGTGTGGTGTTTGATATTTGTTCTGGCAGTGATTTGCATGGCATGACGAGGCGTATGTGCCTATTTGGAACTTACATGACATGGGCACAGTGTATGCCTTTGATATGTCTGTGCTATTGTTTGTTTGGTGTAGTGTGTGTGATGTGTATGTAGTGGGCAACCTGAGGGCACTTGTAGTGGTCTGTGTAGTTCTGCATTTATCAAAGGGTACATGTCTACACCTGTCCTTCCTGTGGTGTGTCTGTCAAGTTGTGGGTGTGTTACGTACATGTGGGTGTATGTATTAGTATTGTGCACTGATTGTGCTGTACTGCAGCATGGTGCATACGTGTTATCACCTGCACAAGTGTGTAACCCTGGCCATATGTTACTGTAGTGGTGTATGTCTTGTGTGTCCGACAGGGTTGGTGTGTTGTGTGTACATTACTAGATTTGTTGACTTACCGACAAGTAGGCCATTTCCAAATTCTACATCCTGGAATTGTTCATTGATCCTGCTGTGCGGGAATATGTAGGCATCATGGACACTCCCAGGATACTTGGCCAAAATGTTTATGAATAATCTGCAGTGGTCCACTATACCCTGCACATTAATGGAATGGGTGTGCTTGCAATTCCGGTATAAGTGGTCTGTTGCTGCAGGTGGTACGAGCCGGACATTGGTGCAGTCAATTGCACATAGCACACCTGGGAAGACATAGATTTGATAGAATCCTTGTTTGTTCTCCTGCTGCTTTTGCTGGGTGTTGGGGGAGCTGATGTGGCAGGGTGTCAGGGAGATGATAGCATCTACGCCTTTGGCAGGAATGCAGAGAATGTTGGCTGTGAGAAACCGGCAACCAGTGCACCCATTGTTTGGAATGAGCCACTTGCCAGCATGTGCAGGACAGCGACCAGCTTTGTAATAGTTGGTATGTTGTGTGGGATCTGCAGGTTGGCTGCAATTTGTGGCTCAATGGTGCAGCAGGTGTAGTATGGCTTGCTGGTTGAGTCTGTAAGTCCTAATAAGGCCCAGGTTCCTGAGACCAAGGAGAGTTGTCCTGGTCATTAAGACCCTCTCCTGCCTTCTGCGTTGCCTTTGTGGGCCGTGTTGTCGTGCTGGTGATTGCTGGAGTTGTTGCTGTCCTCTGCGCCATCTAGCAAGATGTATCAGTAACACCTCCATCTTCTCCTGTGGGTTGTAATGTTGCTTCTGTGTGTTCTCCTTAAGTAGTGGTGTGTTTGCCTCATTTTAATGCTTGCCCTGACCCAGGTGTTACATTTTGATGCAAATCAGTGTTAAGGTCATTTTTTGGGTCCGCCTCCCACCCGAGTGTCTTTTTGCCCAGGTGGTTAAATATGGCACAAGGGTGCTTGAGTCATTTTTTGGACGGGAACACCAACCTTCAGCATCAAAATATAAATATGATGCTAATTCAGCGCACAGAGTATAAATATGGCCCTAGTGTCTTGTGGGCTTTTTGCCCCACAGTGGCAAACTGGGGGCAAGCACCCTATATGCCCTCTGAGAGGGTGTGATAGGACTTACCTCTCTAGGGGTGAGGTGTAGCCTGAAGCCAGGGTGGGAACTCCTTGTGTTGCCTAAATGTAAAATCCCTGGTGTCTAGTGGGAAAACCCACAATCTGCTTCCTCAGAAGTAAGAGCAGATATGTTACTATTACCTCCTTTTGGGATCAGGAAATTAACCTATACTAGGGTGGCCTGCCCTAACTCCCTTGTTTATTTTTCAATATGTTCAATCCCTACCATCTGATCAGCTTTCTATCCCCTGTGGTAGGAAGGGGCAGATTGGGCACAAACCCAACAATCTGCCTCCTGGGGCCAGAGAGACAATTATGTTCCCTGTTGCATTGGGGGTATGACCGTATGCCATGATAGGCAGTCTCTAACCATTTATTTTTTAATTATTCCTGATACCTAGGGGTGCAGACACTCCATCTCCCTCCTGGGGGAAGGGCGGAAAGACTGTAGAACCCTGTTGGGTGTTGGGGCATGGCCCTAGGTCAGGGTGGTGGTCTTTACCCCTCTGTTGTTTTTATAAATATATTTTTGGCATCCAGTGGGCTTTCTAACCCCTTGGGTGTGGATTTAGAGCCGACCACCCAGCCTGACCACTTTTGGGTGGGGGCATGGTAAACCGTCCCCACCTCATTGATTTTTTTTAATGTTCCTTTGTGTCTAGTGATTCCAGGGGAATAGGCAGAAAGTTTGTATTGCTTCTGTTTGGGGTGAGTGCAAAGCCCTATGCATCGGGTGCCATCACACACCCTTTTAAAATTGTATTTACTTTTTCTGTTGTGGCCTTTCTACCACTCAAGGGGGCAGAATGGGGGCAAACACCCAAATGTTCCCCCTGGGGCAGAAAGACTGTTATGCCATTTTCAAATGGAGGGGGTAACGTCCTGTGCATGGTGGGCCACCCACACACCTTTGTTTTTTTGTCAATTTGTTCCTTGTATCTAGTGAGCTTTCTCTCACACAGGGGGACAGATCAGATTGAGGTATAAAATGCCCCAATCTGCACCATAGGGTGGGCAGAAAGTCTGTAATGCCCCTTTTTGGGATGGGGCATGGTCCTCTGGATAATGGGCTGCTCCCTACCTTTTGCTGCAGTGGCACTGACTTCTGCCTTAGCTGAAGCAGTCAATTTGGTTGTACAAAGAGTAGTAAAATAAGCATTAACACAATGGGGGTCATTCTGACCCCCGCAGGCGGCGGAAGCCGGGGAACCGCCAGAAGACCGTACCGCGGTCAAAAGACCGCGGCGGTCATTCTGACTTTCCCGCTGGGCTGGCGGGCGACCGCCAAAAGGCCGCCCGCCCGCCCAGCGGGAAAGCCCCAGCAACGAGGAAGCCGGCTCCGAATGGAGCCGGCGGAGTTGCTGGTGTGCGACGGGTGGAGTTGCACCCGTCGCGATTTTCAGTGTCTGCCAAGCAGACACTGAAAATCTTAATGGGGCCCTGTTAGGGGGCCCCTGCGGTGCCCATGCAAGTGGCATGGGCACTGCAGGGGCCCCCAGGGGCCCCACAACACCCGTTCCCGTCATCCTGTTTCTGGCGGTGAAAACCGCCAGAAACAGGATGGCGGGAAGGGGGTCGGAATCCCCATGGCGGCGCTGCTTGCAGCGCCGCCGTGGAGGATTCCCTGGGGCCGCGGGAAACCGGCGGGAAACCGCCGGTTTCCCTTTTCTGACCGCGGCTGTACCGCCGCGGTCAGAATGGCCCCAGAAGCACCCCCAGCGTGTTGGCGGTGCTTCCGCGGTCGTTGGCCCTGGCTGTCCATGACCGCCAGGGTCAGAATGACCCCCAATATGTTTAAATTTGTAGGGTTTGTGCTTGTGTGTGCATAATAGGGCTATATATGTAATGTGTGACTAACAATGAAGGTATGAGTGAAGGACAGATTGAGATGAGTGATTATAGGTTACTTGTTATAGAGATAGAAAGAGTCAAAGCTACCAAATGTTCCATGTTCATGTGTGACAACTTAGGATGGTGGCAGTTTTTTCCTTTGAAATTCTGGAACTTGCATTCTTATTTAACCCAGTGTGAACCCATGATTGCAAGTCCCATAATTCAAGGAAAAACAGGAAAGCCTTACTTTGCTAATCATGGACCTAGGAAACTTCACAGCTATGAAGAGTAGGTGGGGTTAGGGAGTTTATGATCTTAGCAAGAACCACATAACTGTTGTCCTGAAGTTGCACCCCATCTAGCCGGTGGGGGTACATAGTGGAGAGGACGCCTTTTTCAAGGAGGGTGAAATATAGATGGGCTCCTGTTAATCCTCTAAAAAGAACTTTAGCCAGCTGAGTCATGGAGAACTTCTCCTTCACCCACCTGCTCTCATCTTACCATTTTTTATTAATGTCCCCAACAGTCCAGATCTCCTTCCCTAATGCATTGACCAAGTCAATTACATTCTGTGATAAATCTACCTTCTGTGTTACTCTGAGTAAGTATGACAGCAACCCATTTAGTTGCTTGCAGTATTTAACCACAAATGTAATTACAAGGACTATCTCCTTTTTAGTAAAACGTCTCTTCCTCTTAAACATAGCTAGCATTCAGGAGTGTGTCGGTTGCATGAACCAATAATTGAAGAGGAAATAAATAAATCATGTGGTGTGAGTGTATTCATGTGGCTCTATGGGAAAGACTGTTCCAGTGTCTCTAATTTCTTTGAGGTGCATATATTTTTCTTAAGAACTTTTATGCAGAGGTCTGCTATTCAATGCCTTGCAAAAGTCTCCACCATGTGAGCAGAGAGTACACCCCCATGTGTGGAGATCTCCTATTAACTACCATGCAGAATCTCTATCCCATGAGTGAAGTCTCCACCTCAAGTGTGGAAATTCTGCCAGATGTACAAACCTGTTTATAAATTACAGGTAGTGACTCCAGTCATAGTTTACAATTATGCTGACTCTACCTCCTAAACAGTGGGAGTGGAGACATGTGTGTCTATACGTTCGAGTAAATGTACACTTTTTGTGAATAGCCAAAAGTAGTAAATTTTCTCAAGCATGTCAGAGTAAATTGCATATGTAAATTTACTCACAATTTAGTTACCCTCTTGATTAGCTACGAATTTGTTCAAATCAAAAGATGATGAATATAAATAGGAAAAATAGTAGTTGACAACATTTTTATCTCTGATGTTTGACCCGATAGATAATTTACAAAAGTGATAGACTGCTACGTCGATCAGACCCCTGTGGTTCCAGGAATGCAAAGTATTTGGTTGTTGTTCAAACAGAGTTGATAATTATAACTTACAACTCAGCTGTTGCCTATAGTAATATTTAATTGTGCCCCGTTCATCCAGCAAGTCACATGATAAAATCCAATGAATGAAAATGTGTTACTGTATTTCTTTGTGGCTATTTGTAAAGCTTTAAATGTGGGATTAACCTTACTATTGTGATTCAGAGGGCAATGTTTATAATGTGTTCTTTCTTTCACACTGGGTTACTTTTGGGTAGTGAAAAATTGAGAGAAATTAAATTGATAATACCACAAGTTCTACTATTCTGTGTTTACACACTTCCCATAAAACCGTATCAGTTCATACACAGACTCCCAGGACCTTGACCGGCCTTCTGCAATGCTATCCCCAACATCATTGCACGAGTACCCATCAACTCTAACCACTACATCCTACTCAGTGACCTCAATTTCTATATCGACGACCTCAACAACACCAACTCCACCACCCTCCTCGATAACATAGGCCTCTCCCAACTGGTCAACATACCCACACATAAAGCGGGACACACACTCATCCCCCTCTTCACCTCCAGTGACAGAGTCAGATTCAGCCACATCACAGAACTCTCCTGGTCTGACCACAGCATCGTCCACTTAGCCGACTACCGCAGCTGGAGCAGAGTAACTGAAACACAGTGAACACAGGCCACTGGCTCATCCAAACCCAAGACCTCATCCAACCTCAACCAGGCCATCCTGAACTTCTCCACCTGAATCACTGAATGAGCCCACTTAGTTGCCAAGCTGAAACCAACCAGAGCCAATAAAACCTCAACAAACACCAGCTGGTACACTCTAGAGCTCAGAGCCACCAAGTGCAGCTGCTACAAGCTCGAGAAACAATGGCGATCCATCAAGGATCCCTCCAATAGAACTGCCCACAAAGCAGCCATCAGAACCTACCACTGACAAAATCAATCAGGCCTAGAAAGCGGCCATCTCAACCAACATCGATGCATCAGCCAATCGCATGAAAGAACTTTTCAGGATAGTCAAAGAATACTCCAACCCAACAGCCACAGAGAACACCATCCACCTTTCCCAAGAGCTCTGCAACACCCTCTCAGACTACTTCCATTGCAAGATCATCACCATTTACAACAATTGGTCACCCAACCGATCGACAACTTCAGCCCACTCAACCTCCCAGCGCACATCAACATCACAATCTCCACGTGGTCGCCGCTCACCACTCAATCCACCGTGCCCACCACGTCACCCATTTACTCTTGGGCACCCACCGTCCCCTGCCCTCACCACCTGTTCAACCTGGGAACCAACCTCATAAGCACAGAGCTCACCAACATCTTCAACACCTCCATCACGTCAGCAGTATTTCTGGACAAATGGAAACAAGTGGAAATCAAACCCATCCTGAAAAAACACTCTGCCAACCCCAACAAACTTGAACATTACTGACCCAGCTCTCTACTTCCCTACCCTAACAAAGTATTTGTGAAGGCCATCAATCAGCAGCTCTCTAGCTACCTGGAAGAAAACAATTTGCTGGACATTTTCCAATCAGGTTTCTGTTCCAACCACAGGCCCAAGACCACACTCATTCCACCACAAATGACACTAGAGTACTCATCTGTCATGGCTAAACCGCAACCCTGATCCCCCTCAACCTATCATCCGCTTTTGACACCGTCTTTCAACACACCCTTGTCAACAGACTCCACCAGAAAAACGTGTGCAACGCCATGACCAATGTAGCCGACTGGATAAAAACAAACTGCCTCAAGCTCAACTCTGGCAAGTCAGAAGTTCTGATCTCCATATGGGACCATAGCTGATGGTCAGTCAAACTCAGACCCACTCCTACGCCCACAGACCATGTGTGCAACCTTGGCATCATCCTCCGACAGTGCTCTGACCATGAACCGGCAGATCAAGGCAGTCACTTCCTTCTGCTTCCACACCCTCTGCATGCTCTGCTGACTCTTCAGATGGGTCCCAACTAACACCAGGAAAACCGTCACCCAGGCCCTTGTCACCGGCTACCTCAACTACAGCAACACTCTCTATGCTGGAATCTTCTCCCAGCTCTTAAAGAGACTACTGACATTAAAGAACACCTCAGCCAGACTAATTCTGGACCTTTCCAGGTGTCCCTATATCGCTCCTCACCTCAGCAACCTCCACTGGCTCCCTGTCCAGAGGACATGCCACTTCAATCTCCTAATGCACACCTGCAAAGCTCTACACAATCAAGGACCAGACTACATCAACCAGTCTATTCTTCCACCAACCCACCAGACACCTGTGCTCCTCCTCTTCCACCCTTGCACACACACACACACACTAATACGGCACAGCCGCAATGGTCGTCACTCCTTTTCCTACATCGCCACCAACAAAATGTAGGTAAAGGAGTTAAACTGCACCATAACTGGCAGATTTGGGAACAGACTCAAGACCTAGCTCTTCAGCAAAGATGTTGCACCCCAGTGCCCAGATGCCCCCAGGGGTGACAGAACCATGCTCTATAAATGATTGACTGATTGCCTGATATCTCAGTTCTGTGGCTGGGTCTATCACCAGTACAACATTTGTCCCCAAAATGCAATGTGGCAACATTAGGTATTTGATATGAAAACTGACTCATTTTGGTGATGGGTTTAGCTGCAGAATTTGGATTTGGGCTCGGCCACCACCCAAGAATTCCTCCTAAACCCAGACATTTCTGAAAGCAACCACTCTAAGGACTCCAAGGTGGTTTGACTTGTGATGATTTTACTATGTTTTCTTACCCATAATGCCTTGGAAACATTAAAGTTTGGCTGCAATTGCTCATTATCTTCACATTTGTGTAAGGAGAAAGTTGGGGAGTCTGGTGGGATATGCACAATTCTGAGCACTCAGTAGTCCCACACTTCTCTCATAAAAATGATACCCCACCCATGTGGCTAGGACCATTTCACACAATGTGCCCCAAGGTGCAGTGTGGGGACATCACATTTTTTAAATTAAACGGACCCATTTTGGGGGTATGGATAGATGTGGCCAGGTTTATTTTCCATCCTGGAACATGTTTCAAACTCAAGGATTTTATAAAATCTAAACACCTAGAGGAGTTGTCAGTGATGCGACTTGCATGGATACCACTATGTTTTCTTATTGAGAATGTCCTGCAAACCTCAGTCTGTGACTGCAATGGCCCATGTGGCTCACATTTATGTTAGAGACAGTACTGGAATCTGTAGGGATCCACAGAATTCCTACGACTCAGAATTCTCACACTTCTCCCAATAAAATGCTATACCACTTGTATGGCTGGGCTTATCACCTGCAATACAATTGGCTCAACGACGGCACATGAGGCATCAAGTTTCTGACATGGAAACAGACACATTTTGGTGATATGGGTGGCTGCAGTATTTGAGCCCAGGCCACCTAGAGAAACCTATTTATCTTAGACATTTATGAAAGTGAGATACACAGAGGATTCATGAGAGGTGTGACTTGCGTTAATCCCACCATGATCTCTTACCCAGAATGCTTTTGTGTGGGAAAATTCCAGGTTCTGCGAGAATGAACACAATTCCTACTGCTAAGCATTCTCATAATTCTGGTGATAAAAACAGTATCCCACATGTGAGGCTGGGCCTGTTACCTGAGACAAGAATAGACAAAACCAAGGACCATGTGACGACCATGTTGACTTTACATGGTCACAGTTTTCATATATTCCTGAAGTGGCAGCCAGATCCAGACTCACAAGTGGGGTACTGTTTTTATTGCAAGAAGTGTAGACATGCTGTGTGGTGGAACTTTGTGGATCTTTTCAGGGTCTTAAACATTTCCATGGCTGGTGGTCTAGCATAAGCCAAGCACAGAGGGCATTTGACAAAAAAGAAGACATTTCCTTATCCATGTATGTGGCATGTGTCATCCTGGGACCCTCCCAGCAAACATTGGGGAGATTCCTTTTATGTTGTCTGACATTTGAATAAATGCACAAATGCTAAAACCATGCCGAGTTTACTGGTGGGCCTGTATGAGTGATTACACAGGTGAGTTTTTGTTAGGCGAATATGTGAGTAGGGATGAGCTTAGTACCCTGTGTGTCACTTCTGCCTTTACTATCTAATTTCTACCTACATGAGATCCCTGTGAAAACAACCCTAGGCTAAGTATTGCATCTTTCTACATGTCCTTGTCTAACTCAGAGTAGTGAAAGACACCATACGTGTGTGAGGTGAATGTTTTATGACTCACCCCACTGCAGCCTGTTCAGTCTTTCATGCACTTTTAGCACACTCACCACAGTAAATCAAATTTGTTCCACTGTGTCTGTTCTACTGTGCATGTCTTGTTGACCCATATATTGGAGAGTGGTGCAAACTATCCTATGTACCTGTTTATTGTGCACACTAATCAGTCTGTGGTGTTTAGAAAATTGAATATTTTATATACAAACACATATGTAGTGTGCATGCAAATTAGTGTGTTATTCATGGAACAATAAAATTGTGCATGTCTACCAGTATATTGTGCATGCAAATCGGTATGTTAAAATTGCAAATCAGCAGGCTATGCATGAAAAGCTGTACCTCATGCATGCAAATTAGCAAGTAATGCTTTCAAACGAATGGGCTATATTTTTAAGCCAATAAATATTACAAAATGCAAATGTCATATCATGTTGTGTTTAAACAGTACAGTATGGTTGCAAAGCAATGTGTTATTCATTCAAAACAGTAGCATATGCGTGTGAGCTGGTGCTTCATATGTGCAAACCAGCATGAAACGCGTTCAAACCAATAGCTTGTGCAACTAATATGTTAAACACACAAACCTACTTTCAAGCCAATAGGTTGCACATTTAAATCTATGTAACATGCATACAAACCAATACATTAAAATCGTGAGCCACCATAGTATTTATATAAACAAGTGCATAAAATATCTGCATCCATGTACTATTCTTTTAAACTAGTACAATATTCATGTGAATCAGTGGGCTATGCATACAACCAATAAATTTGGAGAGCAAACCAACATACTATGCATCTCAGCCACTACATTAGACATTTGGACCACTGGGTTTTCCATGCAAAGCAGTGGTGTATGCATGCATGTGAACAACAAAGTTATGCTTGTGAACCACTCCAATATGAGGTCATGCCAGTAGAGTAAGCGCACCAACCAACATACTGTACAGATTCGCCATTGTCTTATGCATATCATCATTTACTGTGCATACACCAATGCACAGAATTAATACAGCAGTATTCAGTTCATATAAACCACACACGTTGAACCAATGTGCTTTATTGGTGTTTGAATAGTTTTCTTATATATTGATTCCTCAAACATATATTACTGTATATAAACCAGTACAGAATATGCACACCAGAAAACCTGTGAGAACCAGTGTAGTACACACAAAGACGCATCCAATGTGTTTCATATTTAAACCAATCCAGTTGCTATGTCAACCACTTTGATTAATATAAACCAATGTGTGTCAAATATGAGGTAATTGAATTTTAGCCTGATTGACACCTCATATGTATATATCCACCCAAGAATATTTACCTTTTTAAATCAATCTCTCTGTGTTATTTTTGTGTGTGAAACCTCTGACATTCTTTCATAACGAACGTGTACAAAAAACTAAACCAATATATTTGTGGTAGCCAAATTCCCTTCTAGCAAGAAATGACATATGTATGTGAAGTCAGAAGTGTCAAATTATAAAAAAAGATTCGTAAAATGACTCAGCGAGTTCATACATTCTTGGACTGATAGTTTAACTGTCTAGGACCAGCTCTGTTACCCTTACTTCAATTCTGTTCTTCATTTTCCAGTAGTTTTTTAACTTGATATACACCGTATGCCAGTCATAAGATCACTCTCACATTTTAGACAGTCATTTGTGGGACCAAAACAACCCCCAAACCGATTCCTGACACATTTTGATTGTAAAATCAAATTAATAATAAAACAAGCTAGAAACAGCACACATTCATAATAATTCCCTTAGTGAATGGTAGAAAGCAGGACGAATTCCAAATGGGACACATAGCAAAATATACAATGATCAAGATAAAAATGAGCCCCCCTCAACAAATTGGACAGCCCATTAACCGCACAAATCACAGAATACACAGCTAGAAATAATTATACACTGTAAAATCGTAATCAAGATATTTTCTAACCTTAATCACGAGCCTCAAAAAGCAGTACACAATCATTATAATTTCATCTGAGGCAAAGGGTTGCAGAAAGTGTAATGCTTCTGATCAATGACACAAGGAATATTTGATCAAAAGGGGTTTAATAATACAGGTTCTGGGCTTGTCAGAACAAGTGCTAAAGAAAGTTATATGTAAAGTGCTTTGTCCTTACTACTGGTCGAAGGGGTAAGTTGGGCGGTCACATGGCCAGTTATTACGCCTGGGAAAAGTGACTAACCTATGAAATAGGTTAAACCTAAGTAGGAAATAGTGCTGGTAGTACTGTCATCAAGTAACACAAAAGACTGGGTGCCCTTAGATGGTTCAAGTTGCATATATGAAATTACGTATGGTAGCTTTACAGCTTTGCCCAACTGTTGCACTGGTTTGTGCCTCAGCAGTACCCCCAGATTTTTTTGCTATTTTTGATCCCCTGGTTTTTGGATTTTTTACTGTGGGTTTTACCTCACTACCGGTGTCCCACCCAAGGTAAACATAAGGTAAATGGACTGAGCGTGTTTTCCACCAGTGTCCACCTTTTAAGATAAGGCTGCTGTGATGTAGCAAGGGTAAGGGGCCTTTGGTGGTTACACATGAACACGTGTGCACACATGTGCTGGCTGTGCATGGGAGACTACTGGCTTGTGCAGCCCATTTACAGCGCACAAGTAGTTTGGTGCAATGGTGATCCTGCTGGGATAGGTATTCACCTGGGATAGGCCTCATGAGGGTTGTGTACACTATCAGGGAAAGTCAGTGTGCTTCACTGTTTTAACTAAGGAGAGGTTTGTGAACACCCACATTCTTGTGAGTTTATTGACGTTTACACACCCTTAATCATCTCTTTCCCACCTTGTTAATGCATGGAGATTTATTCTAGAAAAAAGGCTACAGTAACTAATGTTGCTGGGTGGGAAGGGGAATGAGCTTCCTATGGTGTAAGGTTAGGGAATTCTTCATGTTGTAAAATGTTTACCAATAGAAAAAAAGAAGAAGAAACAAATGTGATTTGCATGTTGCATGTTGGGCAGCATTTTCCGAATGAGGAGTTATACTCTGCTTGTAACTCCACATTGAACATCTATGGGTGTAAATGCATGGCCTTTTCCTTTTGAATCTGGCAAAGAATAGCTATATAAGAAAGGGATTGGGGTGAAAAAATCGAAATTTGGAGGCAAGATTCCCCTCCAGTGGCTACAAAAGAGGTTGCTCCAGAGTCTGAAAAGGTGCCAGTACATATTAAATCTGCATATCCCATATGATCAACATGAATCTACTGAAAAGCTGGGACCATGAGAGGGCACTGCCCTTTCCCTGACTTTTTCTGGTATCTGGGTTCCTGTTGGTGCTGTTATTTTCTATATGATTGGTACTTGAAATTGGGTCAGACAAAAAATATTAAACGTCTCCTCTTTTAAATCTGCCCTGACAAGGAGAGCTGATGAAAAGCTACTTCAAACTCCACACTTAAGGAAAAAGAACATTTCACATCAGTTTTAAGATTGAAAACAGTGAAAATTAGCAAAGTCCACGGGAACCTACAACCATTTATAAACAATAGAATTCTTTGGGGTACATTTAAGAGATATATTTATTAGAAAAAATACTGCGCAAATCAATTTGTCCAGTCCATAGTGGTCCTGGGACGAACATTTGGAAGAGTTTAACATGTTTGGAGTGTTACCTAAAATAATCCCTGCCACATTGAAAGGGGGTTTGCTAACTTTCTATCATTTAATCATTTAGTGAAGCATGCACCGAATTGTCGATGGATAATTGTGAAGAAAGGAGATGTCTCACTGAGGGATTCAGAGTGACATTCAATACATATGAGTGATGTCTATGATGTTACTCAGAATCTCAAGGTGGAAAAAATCATTTTATTTATTTTAAACGTGTTTATAATTTTCTGTTATGTATTACTATGACAGGGCATGTGCATGCCTTTTCACAAAACAGCCCACCTTTCTTCACTGTCACAATGTTTATCAGGCTTCAGTGTTTCCCTTTTCCTAGCTACACCAATGGTAAAGCATTAAACATAGTGTCCTCAAAGCTGATACCAGTCTTCCAAGTGAGAGTGGCACATAGCTCATCCTAAGAGAGAGAGAGAGCTTTATAACTCTAGAATTCTTTTACCTCCAATTTCCATCAAAAAATGATGAATTGAGAACTGACCTATGTAGAAATAGGTTGGTTCTTAAAAATCTGAATCATAGTGACTCACAATTCAGCTTTTTCTTAGTGAGGTAGGTAGCAAATTGTGACTTGCTTTGATTGGAGGCCATCACAAGAATGGTGGCCTGCTGCGGTCAGCAGAACACAATATGCAATTATTTCTCACAATGTAAATAAAATGCACTTTTTGATTTGTTTAAGAGTTGGCAATGGTCCTGTGGACCACTGCTTACTGTTCAATAAACCTTATTTTACTATACCTTTTGTGAATGCCTCACTACCTTCTAGGTGTAAATAAAATATCAATGTTTTATTACCGAATTTCATTCTGAAAACGTTGAAACATTAGACACCGATTCAGTCATTGGAGTAGACGCCTGCAATATGCATTTCCAGAGAGTGATTTGTTATCCATTCACAATCCCATTTTAGGAGGTGGAAATGTTTTTAATGGATTAGTACATTAAAAAAGGAATTTAAATGGTCATGAACACCGGATCAGTGGTTGCAATTGTTAAAATAAATGCTTATTACATTTGGCCCCAGGATGCCACACTGCACTCCGACCTCTGAATGAGAATCCATTATCTTGAACCCCCAAATCAATAGGCTACAAAAGAACAGGGGCGAGTCCTTCTCTATAGTGAAGACGTGTTGCACCCCATGAGCCAGCAGCAGAAAAATAAAATGATAGTTCACTATTTCAGGACGGCCAAACACACATGTGCACTTAGGTTTTCCAGCCTGGCTGTGTTTAACAGCTGGGGTGGAGAAACTGCACAGACCTCAGATCTGTGTCTGAGCTGCAGTCCGAGCCACTCAGACCAATCCTGACTCTGCTTTCATGCTGGGTTTAGCATGAAAGCAGCACCAGGATTGCTGGGGAGCCTGTGCTGGTTTCCAAGTGAACGCTGGGAAACCACATCGAGGGAACAGGAGCGGGGCAGCAGGAGCCGACGGGAGACAGCTGCCCAAGGTAATCTTATTTTTTATTATTTTATTTTCTTCCCCCTCCGTCCTCGTCACCTCCGGCCCCTCCCCTTGAGATTTGCAGCAGATGCCACATCGAGGGAACAGGAGCGAAGCAGCAGGAGACGGCGGGAGACAGCGTCCGAGGTAATCTTATTTTTTATTTCATTTTTATTTCACCCCCCCATCCCCATTACCCCACACATCCCCTGAGATTTGAGGCAGACACCACTGCAAAAGAAGCACATTGTCAAACAGTGAAAAGGACCAAGCACCACCAGTCCTTGCAACCCTTTGATCTTCCCATATTAAACTATGTTTGAGTTCGAGTCCCACTAGCTCCCTGTGTTATTCTTCTGTGTTTGCCTATCTATTTAGGATGTCTTGCAGTGTAACTCTTCCACACAAATTCAAGTCTTCACTTATAGTTCATTTCCCATCACACAAAAGACTCATTTGAGCTGAGTTGGCAGGCAGGGGGATAGGAAACCTGTTACATAAATGTATAGATGTACATTCCTTTGGTAAAGTTTCATTGAAGTGGAAGAATTCTAAATTTTCACTTTAATGGTGTTCTAAATTAAAAGTGTTATTCAGATACCCACATACAAGTGACAGTTACTAATACTTATTGTTTTGAAAGAATATCCTTAGAACATAGGAAGGACTTATTTTTTATCATGTTATTGTTTTTGCATAAGTAAACATCCTTAGGCTTATAATAGCAATGCATTGATTCACCTTTGTATTGTTTTGTATTTCTTTTTATTGTTTGCCCTTTGTACAAATCAAAATACATGTCTTATCAGCAGTGTCTACACTGAATCCCATTTCATTAAGAAATTGTACAAATTCAAAAAGGACGGAACCTTTCTTGCTTCAAACGGGCTCCGTATGAGTGTGATGTAATCACTAGAATAAAATTTAATGGCTTGCTTTAGAATGGGGGGTTCACTGGTACATGCAGAGGAATAAAGATGTGATGTACAGCTCCGTGTATGGTGTAGTCATTGACAGGTATTCAGGCTGGGGAGGACGCTACACTGCCAGGCTCCTGTAGCAATGCCATTATTGCTAGCCCCATGTCCTGGGTCCATTCATGGCCTTGTGTCCTCCCACCTTACTCTTAGGTAAGCGTGGTTTGTAGACATGAATCTGGCATAAGGGAGGCATGAACCAACCACAAGGGAGGCAGCTGGTTTGTCAGTGGGCACTAGCTCATGGTTATGACTTTTGCAAGAGCCCGCAGAATCGTGGAAACTCAGTCCTGTATAAGTGGTGGCCATCCTGGCATTGGATAGTATTTAAGCCTTGTAAAGCCATGAGGTTATATTATTCCCAGAATCTCTTTCCAACAGTGCTGATATGGTTCAATCACTTCAGCAGGTGCATTTGTTATAAAATTGTATCAACCTAGGAAGTCTCTGAATGTGGGGGTGTAGTGTTGTCTGCAAGGGTCACAAACCCGGCGCACCCAGACTAGAGACTTCACAGTGTCGCTAAACAGCTTAGTCAGAGACGGTTGTAGCATCCTCGCCAGCCTGGGACCATGTAAATGACCGTGCCAGACACAGAGCTCTGTAACAGACTTCTTCATTCCTCAGCGTACAGCCACATAGACTTCTTTATTTCACAGCATATGACTCCCCACTGCTCTCAGATCATGCCATAAACATTAATTACCACTTCCTAACATCCCCTAACAAATTACGCAATTTCTCTATAGAGTCTGCCTAGAACAGCAAGGGTCCTAGCTCACACAGTCTCACAACGTCCCCTTGTGAAATAAATGTATAAACAACATTCGCATTATATTTATTCAAGTCATTGAGGCATAGTAGGTCAGTTTGAGTGGTATGAGGAAGTTGAGATGCACTCAGGTTGGGTACCAATGGCACTGGTTCTGATGCTTGATCTGGACTGTTAGGAGCTGAAGAATGCAGAGGTAGGTGCTTAAAATTTAACAAGTCCTGTGTGATGGTCTGTCCATGATGACAGACCATCACCATGTGTACTTTGCACATCACCACCCTCAGAGAATCGACAGCAAATGGAGTTTCTCTTTGTCCTTTTGACCTGGACCCAATCACGTTCATCAAAGACTGTTTCCTGAGCTTGTTGATGCTGGTTTTTTCAGTTTGCACTTTCAAGAAGTGTTCGTGACACGAACCTTATCAGCATTCAAATATTGGGCCACTGTCCACCATTGCAGTTTGGTTCCGATGGCTCTCCCAAATATCCAGGTGGCAGGACTCTGACCAGTTGTGGAGTGAGGAGTTGAATTATTAGCATGGAGGGCTTGAGACAGGGCCTGGTGTAACTTGATTTCTCCTGTCAATGCTAAAAAAATTACCCTATTGACGGTACCCATGAGTTGTTCGACAACACCATTGGCTTATGGCCACACAGACGCACGCCTTTGATGCTTGATATTTAGTCTGATTAGAAAGTTTTTGAATTCTTTGCTACTGAACGGTAGACCATTGTCAGATTTGACAATGGTGAGGATGCCCATGCTGCAAAGATGTCATTGAGCTACTCAATGTCCTTGTCATGGGTTATTGATGGTAGCTCCTGTACTAAAGAAAAATGTGAATACTCATCAGTGACTACCATTATATGAATTAGATTATGGGGGTCATTCTAACCCTGGCGGTAAAAAATGCCAGGGCGAATGACCGCGGTGCACCGCTGGGCATTCTGACCACGGCGGTTCAGCCGTGGCCAGAAACGGAAAGTCGGCTGTGTCCCGCCGACTTTCCGCTGCCCTTGAGAATCCTCCATGGCGGCGGAGCATGCTCCGCCGCCATGGGGATTCTGACACCCCCTACCGCCATCCTGTTCCTGGCGGGTCTCCCGCCAGGAACAGGATGGCGGTAGGGGGTGCCGCGGGGCCCCTGGGGGCCCCTGCAGTGCCCATGCCAATGGCATGGGCACTGCAGGGGCCCCCGTAAGAGGGCCCCAAAAGGAATTTCAGTGTCTGCCTAGCAGACACTGAAATTCGCGACGGGTGCTACTGCACCCGTCGCACTCCAGCAACTCCGCCGGCTCCATTCGGAGCCGGCTTCATCGTTGCTGGGTCTTTCCCGCTGTGCTGGCGGGCGGCCTTTTGGCGGTCGCCCGCCAGCACAGCGGGAAAGCCAGAATGGCCGGTGCGGTCATTTGGCGGTAACCGCATGGCGGGCGGCGACCGCCGCCTGCCGCGGTTAGAATCACCGCCTATGTCTGTTTCCTAAGGGTCCAAAGAAATTAACTGCAGCTGTTTCCCAGACCTGTGCAGGGAGGTCACATTTTGTGTACGGATGCTGCATCACCCTGGGGGAAAGGCAGTTGAAAAGATGGCATTCTTTTAGTTCCTTCTTAAGATGTTCATATATTCTCGGGAACCGTGCTTGGTCTCTTGTGGCTCTTTTGTTGGCTACAATGCCACAATGTTCTCCATGGCCTCATTCAATCACTTGCTGAATGAGGCTCTCAGTTATGACAATTCTTCTGCCTCTCAATACAACTCCGTACTTGGTTAGAGACAGTTCATCTTGTACATTTTTTAATTTTTTTTATTCAATATCGTAAAAAAGTTGAGTGTTCCTCTTCCATGATTGAGTTGAAATTATGTCTTTGAAGATAAGCAGTTTTTATCTGTATTAGTTGCAGAAATAATCTGTTCAATGTATAGGGCTGCTGGCATACTGGATCTCACAATTAAGTTAATGTACTCCTCAGCTGTTTTGGATGTTGCAGTGTGAGGATGTAATAGTACTAGTGAAAAGTAATCAGCACGGTTCTGATCTTTACCCAGCCTGTGTACAATTGCATAGTCATACATTTCCCCAACTTCTCAATGTAAGGGGGCATCTTAGCTATCAGGTTTACAAAAATAGTGTCAAATAGACTTCAACTGGCATGTGCTACAATGTATATCTGAGTATTTGGATGACCATTATGTTGAGCAAGGATTGCCGGCAGCCCCACTGGGCTCTCATCTACTGTGATCCCAGTATGTAACTTGTGGTCAAAGTAGGCCATCACAGTGGCATTCTCAATCACATATGTTATTCTTTTGAAACTTTGATCACATTCAGGAGACCACTGGAAATTGACTTTTTGTTTCGAAACTCTTTATGGTGCACTCAATGTAGCAAAGTCACGGTTGTACCTTGAACAATAACTGGTCATGTCCGAGAAAGATTGCAACATGATGACATTTTGTGGGGTGCAAGTAGCTGACATTGCTTGCACTTTATCTGGGTCAGGAGTCTTTCCCCCATCAGAGAATATGTGCCCAAAGACTTTAAGCTCACACTTTGCTGCGTTCAAAGTGAGACCTGCATTGGCGAGTAAATGGCGCACTTGTGTAAGAGCCTTCTCATACTGTAAATACCATTTGTCATCACTGTAGTTAAAAGCATGTGTGACAGGTTGAATTATTCACCGGATAACATCCTGAAATATTTCAGCAGCCGATGACACTCCAAAACTCAACTGTTTGTACCTGAACAAACCAAAAAAGAGTTGAAAAAGTAGTGCTGTACCTGCAGTTCTCTTCCTACTTGAGTTGCTGGTATTCCATTTTCATGTCAAAACAGGAGAAGACTTTGGCACTGTTAAGTTGCATGATCATGTCCGCTATGTGTGGGCCAGGATATCATTCTCTCTCAGTTGCTTCGTTTGCCTGGCCCAAATAAACACAGACAAGCACTGCACTTCTACTGTCCTTTTTTGGCACCACCACAATGGGCAAAACCCATGGTGTAGGGCTGGTGGAGCGCTCAATCATGTCAACAGCATTTCTAGCTCTTTCTCAACAGCTTCTTGCAAGTGAATTGTGCCTCAAAAGTGCTTCTGGGCAACAGGGATAATGTCCTCCTTAACGTGAAGTAGCTCTTTCATTGTCTTGAGGCTTCCTAGGCCATGAAACAATGATGTAAACTGACTTACAGTTTCAAATGGAGTGTGAAGGTTATGATTGAGAGATATCAGTCCCATGTCAGCTGCAGTGGCAAAACGAAGTTCTTTGAAGAACGTGAATTGGCACTCGCACTGATACTGCTTTATGTCGCATTGTTGCTATGAATGAGCCTGGACATTGACTGTGCAATGGTTTGGAAGCAGCCCACGTGTATACCTTTGTGATCGACGGGTTAAGTCATGGCACAGGAGACAGGTCATAAAACTTCCTGACTGGCATGCTATTAAGCGACACACCACTAACTATGATAAAGTTATGGGGCAACAGTTGGTTTTTATTGTAATCTTGGGGCAGTGTCCACATGAATTCAGTTGTTTTGTTTGATGGCTTGCCTTTGTTTTTTGTTCTTCCTTGCAAGTGACCAAATCAACCTGCACCTGTCATTTCAAGGTCGATGTCAACATCATCATGGCACATCCATCTTTTTCACTGGCTCTTGATAACATTGTTGAAGAGTCTGTAAAGGATGAACTTGACGATAATCAACTTTTTTTGGGTTCCTACTGATAACTGGTACAGATTTTTGATCTTGTGGGTGTGGTTAGAATGCTTCTGGAACCCTCAGGCAACCATTTTCTCGTGTCACTGCGAGGTATATATTTTCTTTTTAATTTTGCAAACCATTATTGAGTGTTTTATTTTACCGCAACCTCAACACATCTGTCCCATGGCTGGACATCTACCCTCATGAGGAAATAAAAACCCACATCGGGAACACCATTTTTTCTTCTTTGAAGATGTAGACTGGTATGCATCTACCTTGTACTTGTGCTTGGTTTTCATGACCAACGTGGATTCATTTTTTGTTGTTCCAGCTTCCATATCAGCAGCTCTTTCATTGGTTCTTTCAGCCATTAGTATTTTCTCTAGACTGAGCATCTCTCTCAACATACACTTTCTAAAAGAGTCTGAAATGCAGCCATCAATGACCCTTGGGCTCATGGCTTCTTGATGATTAAACTCTCTAAAATTGCGGTGTTTGATAAGCACATTAGGTGTTTCAACAAACTCATTCACTCACTTGACTGAAAGTGTACCTTTCATAGTTGACATTCAGCATTAGATAGAATTTGGAACTCAATGCCTCCTTAATCTGATGGTACAATATTGCATCAGTCTGTGAGATCTTCTTCAGCACTTCTTGTACTCTGTTACCGGCAAGGTTCTTTAAATACCTAATGATTTTCTTGTCATCTACTTCTTCTATGGCATCTATGAAGTCATCAAATGTCTCATCTGCATGGTCCATCTGGTGCCAATATTTAGCTTTTTGGTGGTGTCAAATGGCGGTTTCAGAAACAGAGTTGCGTCGTAATTTGTGCTCTTTGCTACAGCCATTTAAAATGTGCTATTCTGAGGGCTTTCGGTGCACTGGATGCCACTAACTGATGTACACGCATTGGCTTCTCAACTGGGATTGGGTCATCATACCTGTTTCGAGGTCGTGTGGCACTTCCTTCACTCTTGCAGGTAAGTATGCTTGTACTTTCGTACCTGGCTGCCAATGCCTTTAGCATTTCACTTGGTATCAATGATGGCTCTGTGTTCTGGATTTTATTTGAACACAAGAAACGGTAAGTGCTGCTGAGGTGCACTTGCCAGCATGGGGCACTGAGAGAAGAATGCTGAACATTGAATCTAGACCTGGCACTGTGGCCAGTGTGGAGCTCGCTTTCATTCCTGCCATTGTAGGGATGCTCATTCGCAGCCCCAGATTACTGACTCCGCAGATGCCGAAGCCATCTGGCTCCCATGGCACCCTGTTCTTGTGGGTCAGCAGCGGCTGTCATTCTCTAGCAATGCATCTGCAACAGAAGCCGGACAGGGTTCCAGCAGTGGATGTCCTAGCTGACAGAGTTCATGACCTGCAACACCTGTGCCAAGTGCTTCTAGAAGTCTATCATCAGTCCAAGAACATCAGTTCTGCTAGTCCACCTTACCTACTTTATTATTAGAATGCCAGAGGTGGTGTCCTGTGTTTGTTAGACTACTGTTATGTGCTTTCTTACTGTAGCATGTATAAGTTGCATAGATAAGTTTGAAATGGCTTGTGAGTCTGAAAAACGCTTTATTTTCTTATTGATGTTCTACCACATAGCTAGAGTTGCTCAATTTCTTAGAATGGTCAGTCCTGGGAGTTTATGGTCATTGCAAATGTATCAAGTGGGTCGCCTACGCTTTTCTCGATTGAGATGGTGCTTCATGTCCACCGTTGGACATTCGGATTTTTGTTTTCTCTTTCTCGTTTTCTCACTTGCATTTTGAGGTCAGTCCTCACTGTGTCCTTTTTCTTCTTCTTGACAAGCATAGCCAGTTCATTTTGCTTTTCTCTAAACAACCACCCTGTCCATCAAGCAGGGGTATGGAACTAAAAGCATCTCCGGCAAATATGCTGAAAACAGCCCCGCTGCATTCCACTCCTTGGGCAATCTCTCTTTTCATCCATCCATCCTCGTTCTCCTTCTCTCCTCCCTCTTTGATCGCTTTCTCTGTAGTTTCCCTATCAACACTTCTCTTTCTTCCTCTCTTGAAGCTTCTCCTTGCTTGCTCCAATTAACCTAGAGGAGAGCATCAATGTCCTTCCTTATATCAGTTTCAGTAGAATGGTCTAGAGTTGGACTTGCTTGTGCTGATACATGACTGCCTGAAAGGTTTAAAATAGCGCACCATCTGTACATGATCGCTGTTCTTTGTGCCAGACATTGCAAAACTTAACTTGCAACTTTACATTAGTTTGATTATAATCTTGCAACCTTTAGAGCAGCTTTTTTATGTCGCTTCCTGCATATTTTTACTATGATAAGGCACATTTAAGGAGAATATCTGAATTAACTCTTGTGTTTAGTGTAAGAACATGTGAGAAAATGGGGCTGATTGCAGAGGCCCCCTAACTTTTTGCCCCCATTTTCCACTTTTTGCTGATATTTTCCTGACTCTGATGGTGCCCTGGGTACTGCTAGCCAGTCCCAGGGCCGGTGCTCTGTGTAAAATCAGTATGCAAATGAGGCTAATTATAATTGGTCAAGTCAACCTACCTATAAGTCCCTAGTATATGGTAGGGCATGTAGGTTTAGGGACCCCAGCATAAGTAGTTCACCCATAGGTGCACTTCTGAGGTACCAGTGTCATTTTAAAGGCAGGGCTGTCTTGATGGCTGCTTTTAAATTTAAGTTGTATGCAAATTCGACTTTGGAATTAAAAGTAGTTCCAAAGTCCTAAACTACCTTATTTTTACATATAAGTCACCCCTAAGGTGTGCCCTACGTGCCCCTAGGGCTGGGTGCCATGTAACTATAAGCAGGGACCTTATAAAAATAGTTTTAGAAGCCCTGGTGAAGTAAAAACAGCCAAATTCGTTTTTCCCTCATTGTAGTGAATGGCCTTCATAGGCTAGAATGGGGAGATTTATTTTAATTTTAAAAGTCCCCTTAAGTAATGGATACCAAGAGTTTGGTGTCAAATTAATTGTTATAATAAATCCCACAACTTCCAGTTGTTGGATTGAATATAACTTGTTCAGGTAAAGAGTTTTAAACTTTACCTGAAAAGTTGCCAATTTCAGCCCTGCATTGTTTTTGCTGCTGTGCCCTGATTGGCCAGCCTCTGGCAGCCTGGCCAGGCTGCCTTGATGAGGTGTGAAGTGGCCTGGCTTCACACAAAGAGATGTGCCTGTGAGAGGGAATTTTCCCTCAGCAGATGGTGAGGCAAGAAGGGGGAGGGCTGCCAAACTGGTCTTCAAAGGCAGAGAAGGACATTTGGAGCACCCCAGCAACACCCCCACATCCTGCAACCCCAGACAACTAGGTCCCCCCAGATTAGATTAGGAGAGCGCAGGAGAGGGGTGTGTTTATGATTTTTAGCCACACCAGTGGATGGACTCAGCCAGATGTAACCTCCAAAAATCAGATTCAGCCATGATGGATTTTTGAAGAATGTTGCCTCCTGGGATTGATTTTTGCCACACTTCCCAGGAAGTGGTCATCACAGGGGGAAGGACCCTGCACCTGATTGGAGAATCAGGACCCCCCTGTTTTTCACCCAGGAGCAAGGATACAACTGGCAGACCTGCACCAACACCTCAGTTCCCTACCACATCCCTACCAAGAATAACTACAGAAGAAGAAGGACTGCCCTGCTGGACCCCTGGCTTGCACCTGGAACCTGTACTCACAAGGACTGCACCAGCTGCACACTTGGGCTTCACCACAAGGACTTTGCTTGGCTTCAACTGGTTCAAGGAGGGACTCCCTGTTTGCTACAGGTGAAAAATTGCTAACCAGAGTCCCCTGCACCAACTCCTGAAGAAATCAAGCAGCTGACCACTGCCCAGTGGCCAAAAAGGAGTTTGCGCCAGGTGCATTCTGGGAGTTGTAGTCCGCACCCCCAAGGTTCATCTCAGAGCTTCTGGACCCTTGGGGTGAGCTATGGGGCCCCAAAAGAACCTTAAAAGAACATCTGGGAGAAGACCCAGAAGTTTGGAGAAGTTTGGAGTACTTTTGGAAAAAAGCTCCATAGAGGGACTGACCCGATGCGGAAACTCTAGCCGGCTTGCCTCAACCGTGACCCGGCCTGATTTGCAGGTTCGTCCCACTGAACAAAAATCTCCGAAAACGAGACTAAGTCAGAAGGTAAAAAGTTAACCGGGACCTCCCAGCCAGCGTATCCAAGGAGGTCTCCAAGGACGTCGGATCAAGATCCAGGTTTACCCCGGTCGAAGGATTTTCACCTCGAAAAAACGACTAAGTCCGAAGGTAAAAATCTCCACCGAGGATTCCCGCTACGCGTATCCGGAGAAGAGTTCCAGGAGGTCAGATTGGACTGGCAGGTTCGTCCGCTGAAGAAAATCTTCAGAAAAGTGACTAAGGCCCTCATTCCGACCCTGGCGGTTTGAAACTGCCAGGGTGGAGGGCAGAGGAAGCACCGCCAACAGGCTGGCGGTGCTTCCTGGACCATTCTGACCGCGGCGGTAAAGCCGCGGTCAGAAAAGGGGAACCGGCAGTTTCATGGGCAGTGCAGGGGCCCCCTTACAGGGCCCCACAAAGATTTTCAGTGTCTGCTTTGCAGACACTGAAAATCGCGACGGGTGCCACTGCACCCGTCGCACCCCTGCAAATCCGCCGGCTCCATTCGGAGCCGGCTTCCTCTTTGCAGGGGCTTTCCCGCTCGGCCGGCGGGCGATCTTTTGGAGATCGCCCGCCGGCCCAGCGGGAAAGTAAGAATGACCGCCGCGGTGATTTGACCGCGGTGCGGTCTTTTGGCGGTTTCCGCCCGGCGGGCGGCGCCCGCCGCCCGCCGGGGTCGGAATGACCCCCTAAGTCCGAAGGTAAACTTGTGACCGAGGCCTCCCGCGAGCTGTAGCCGAGCAGGGCTCCATTGCAGTCGGCCTTAAACTTTTACTTTGCCCCGGTCGAGGCGCAACCAGATGACCCGACTGGCGCTTTTTGTTTCTAGGCACTAAAAAAACAATAATTCTTTAAACATTCATATCTCTGGTTCCCCTTATCCGATTTTATTTGTTTCTGTGTCATTTCAAATCTATTTTTATAAATTGGTTTTGGATTTTTAAACTGTTTCCTGAGTTTTATTTAATTACTGTTTTGTGATAGTTGAAAGCTTTACACTCTGTCTCCTAAGTTAAGCCTTGTCGCTCATTGCCAAGCTACCAAGGGTTGAGCTGGGTTTAATTTACTGAGACCTAACTGGACCTAAGTGGAGTTTAGTGGCCTATTGCTAAGTGTAGGTACTTACCTGCCCTTACCAATAACCCATTTTCCAACAGAACATCTTAATTATCCTTTGCGTTTAGTGTAAAACTTAGATTCTCTTTCTACCGCAAGCCTACACTAATTCTATGTTTACGTTAGGTGCCTTTTTGCACACCCATCAATTCCATAGATTTTCCACACACAGTCAAACTCTGCTTTATATGTACGTTTAGTGCCTTACAAGAAAGCTCATTGGGGCTACTATAATGCACAACTGAGAGATAACATAAATAAAGGCTATGTCTGATGAACTGTATATGACCATAAAGCATGATATGCTGCTATCACCACTGCATTTGCTAATTCCAAGAAAATCAGAAGCAGGAGTTATTAGATAAATGATGAAACAACAAAAGTGAGGTACCAGTATTACAAAAGAACTTTTGCATCAATCTACCAGTGAGATAATTGCGAGGCAAGCACAGCCTCATTTTTAGTGGTGCTAAAATTTCTCCAGGGCCCCCAAACACGTGCATGTTTCTCTCTATCTCCTAGCTATATCCCTGATAGCTCCCAAGAGCCACATCACCACAAATAAATGGGTCACCAATGGAGCCTCCAAATCCTCCTTAATTCCTAATGGGTTCATTTTAGATCCAAAGCGAGACACCATACCCCAGACTCCCTGAGGTCACAATAGCCTGTGTCAAACCCCTTTGTTATTGTGCTCAGACAAATCCTTTAAAAGGTTGGTAGGTGACATCTTCTCCCCCTCATTAACTCAGAGTGGTCCATCCTCCCAACAACTCTTCCCTTCATTTCATTGTTTGGGAACCATAAACAAAGACCAACTGCCAACCACACCTAGTCATGTGACTTAAGGTGCAGGACGCAGACTCCAGATATTTGGAACAGGAAAATGCCAACTTTATAGAAGTGGGGGTTTCAGAATTGTGTTTAAAAATCCAAATTGGCCATTACAGAGGGATTTTAATTACAATTCTATAGACACCAAACTCTATTTGTCAGCCTGCTCCTGATTGAAAGTGATCACTTAATAAAATGAATAGGATAACCCAATGCTATAGTATATGAGAGGTAGGCCTTACTGTAGTGAAAAGCAAATGTAAGAGTTTTTCACTACCAGGACTTGTAAAGCTTAAAACAACATGTCTACCTTTTAAAATAAACTGCACCTTGCTCTCTGGGCTGTTCACAGCATATCCTAGGGGTGCTTTATATGAATTAAAAACAAAGGTTTGGGCCTTACAAAAGGTTTATTTTGCCAGGTCACAATGGCAGGTTAAAACTGCACACACAGGTTGCATTGGCATGCCTGATAAATCTTTAAAAGGCTACTTAGTGGGAGGCACAAACAGTTATGTAGTTCCACTAGTAGCATTTAATTTACAGGCCCTGGGCACATTTAGTACCACTTTACTAGGGACTTACAAGCACATTAAAAATGATATTTGAGTGTAGCCAATTTACCTTGTTTAGAGGAGAGAGCACAAACACTTTAACACTGGTTAGCAGTGGTAAAGTATATAGAGATCTAAGTGCCAACAAACACTGGCTCAGAAAACAGGAGAGTGAAGGCAGGTGACCCTGTAGAAATGGCCAAGTCCAACATGAATTGTAATTCTGTTAATTAATGGTTAAATATACAAATCCCTGTGTCGCTCCATTAGTGACACGACAAGGTACAGGAATTGATCCCTGAGCTGAAAACGTAAGAGTTCCTTGGGGCTGTGGGGGTTTCACTGCCAAATAGGTAATCTTATCCATGTTTATATAGCCAAAGACTGTAAGAATCTCTCATATTCTGGGTAACTAGACCATAGCCCGTTGAACATATACCAACAGATCATCCGCATTAGGTGAAAGTCTGTCTTACCAGCCACCCCTCCAACTCAAAACGTCCAGCTGGGCATCATATCTGATCCAGCAGGTTAGAAACTCTACTATCAGAACTTTAACAAAGGGGGAAGGAGGCACCCTTTCATGGTACCCCAGTGGACCTCAAAGGGCTGTGACAGATCTTCGTTAACCTATCTGTGTAGAGTATCTTCAAGATTTTGTGAATCCAAGAGCCAAACTACATCTTCTACGGTAATGTGTGGAGATACAGCCAAATGCCCTTATCAAAAGCCTTTTAAAAGTCCTCTGAAATGCAGTCCACTCCCCTGCTAATCTCCCTGCTTGGGCCAATGCCACATTCTTTCTACAGAGGCAGTGGCATGTGCCAGGGGCAGACATGAAACCATTGTGGTCTGGGTGAACCAGAGTCTGTATGATCTTAGAGAGTCTAGTGGCCAATTTAGGGGGCAATATTTTCACCTTAATGTTTATGAGGGAGATGGGCTGGCAGGAACTACAGTTCTGTGGGGATTTTCAGCCTTTCAAGTTCATCATCACTGTGGCTTGATGCGGTTTACGCGGGAAGGATCCAACATGGCAGGCCTCTTCCAAAAGGGATAGGAGTTGTGTTTAATGAAGAATTTTCTGAAAAGTTCAACTAGGAACTTGTTGGGCTGCCTGTCTCACCCAAAGGCATCATCATGAATGCCTAGTGAATCTCCTTCTGGGAAATAGATAGATTGAGGTCCAGCTGGTCCACCTTGGAGAGTCAGAGTAGAGGAAAATTGTTCACATTGGGTGGGTCAGTTCAGATGATGGGGAGGCATGATGGCAGAAAAGATTCTTGTAGTATTGGGCAAAGGTGCTGGCAAATGTGCATAATAGAACGACTATTCCTTGATTTATGCCCCCATTCCTAGATTCTGTGCTGAGTAACTCTGCCTTATTAGACTTCTCCAACTATTTTTGCCTAAGTACACTGTGAGCCAATTCATCCTGCCTAATGGCAGCATCCATAGACAAGCCAGTGAAATGTGTCAAAAGCATGGAGAGGACCCCTCCAGGGCAACAATCTCTGGACAAAGGGTTCTCTCTATATCCCTGGTATCCAAAATAACACCACCTCTGATCACCATTCTTTAAGCTTCGCACATCATTAGGGCGGAGGAGACAGATGAAGAGTTAATTAGGAATAGTGATTTTCTGTTGGTAGGAAGATATCTGGACAGATATCTCCAATGGAGGTGGTCACGACTGTTCGGGGTCAGAAGGCTGCTGCTTGAGTGGACAGTCTACTTGCTCGGCTGCAAAATCAACTCAAGCAGCTGCACCTTCTGGTGTGCCACGTACGAAATCCTGGCACTGCATGAGCAGCACTATGTGCCACTTTTCTCCTGTTTGTGGTACGTTGCAGATTTTGTGGAGTTTTTATGTAACAAAAATTCTGCGAGTTCTGCCCACCCCTTGAGTTAATGTAAAAATATTCAGGGGCGTATCCCCCAGAAAATCTGGTAACTGGCTATCCTGGAACCACAAGGCATTGAGACGCATAATTCCCCTGAGCCCCCAGTTGGTCGGTAAAGCACTAGGTATATCAGGGAATGGTTTGAGAAGCCACGTGAAAGGATGTTTTTCTGTTCAACAGATCTGACCTTGACAACTGGTACAAACATATATTCAATTTTACCATGTCGTCTTTGAATGACCTTTGATAAGGGCAAAGATACACAGTGCATCAAAAATAAATCATTTATCTTACAGATAAATATCTTGCATATTGATGTGTGTAAACACCAATATGTTGTAAGCAGAATAAACACTCTTTGAAAGGTAATTTGGTGCCCAGCTTGCATGGATTTCCAAATGTCCTTGGACGAGTGCTAGACCTTGAATTGGTGACATGGTTGTTCTTCCTAAAGACACTTATGATCCTCATTGCTCTGCTTTGTATACCAAATAATTAAGACATTATACATTTGAGTACTTTAGGAGTCTGGAGTATAGAATTGCTTCAATTTGTATGAGTAGATGGAAGAATTCCTTTCAGGGAATGTCCTCATATAAGTTACACAGATGGCAGTGGGCCATTTCTTTTTTGTTTTAATCACTAGAGCTTGCAGTGTGAATGATAGTTTGAAAATGAACAAACACAGAGGAATACGTTTTCTTTTTACCGGAGTCCAGTCAACTGGGTTTGGTGTCACATGCACTCAACGTTGTATCAGAATATCATTTTTGTTGTGGTTTAGGCAGAATCAGTTTTTGGCAGGGGCATAGCTTCGGGTGGAGGTGTGTTTGAGGTGTGACACCTCCCAAATAAATGCTTTTGTGGCTTGGTAGTAGGGTCTGAGAGCTCTGAGGTTGGTCTGTGTTAGAAATGGGGTCTTTGGTTGACAGTCAGGTTACCCCCTGTTCAAGCAAGGACCCTCACTCAAGTCAGGGTAAAATTGAATCGCCCTCAGCTAACCCCTGCTTACCCCCTTGGTAGCTTGGCAGAGCAGTAGGCTTAACTTCAGAGTGCTAGGTGTAAAGTATTTGGTACCAACATACCCAGTACCTTAATGAAAACACTACAAAATTACACAACACCAGTTTAGAAAAATAGAAAATATTTATCTAAACAAAACAAGACCAAAATGACAAAAATCCACATTACACAAGTCCCGTTATCAATAAGAATGCAAAAAGAGTCTTTAAGTAGTTTTAAACACACACTAGCGCTGTTATTGTGAATACCTGGTGTGCGTCAAAAATAACCCCGCACGGGCGAGTGCGTGTCAAAAAGGGCTTGCGAGGCGTTGATTCCACTTACGAGTGAGACCGTGCGTCATTTCTCCTTTCACCGGGTTGGGCGTGTCGTTTCTTCTCTCTGCAGGAGAGCGGTGCGTCGATCTGGTCAGCACTCTCTGGTCTGGGCAGGCCTTCTGTTGTTTTTCCACGCACTGCAGTACTTGAGTCGGAAATCCAGCCGCACGATGATCTGAAAACACCCGCAGCGCGGGTTGTGATCTCCCAGCCTCCGTCAGCGATACTGCGCGTTGTTTCTCCTGCTCCGTGCGTCGATTCTTCGGTCACATTTCCTGCGAGTGTCGTTTCTCAGCTGCGGAGCCGGCGGCGCATCGTTTCTTCAGCCGCAGATCAGAGTTGTGTCGATCTTTTCCCTGAACGGCGCTCTGTGCGTGGATTTCCTGGTCTTTAGGCAGCCAGCTTCTCCTTTCAGGGTCCTAGGAACTGGATGGGCACCACAGGGCAGGGAGTTTTTCCAGAGACTTCAGGTGCTGGCAGAGAGAAGTCTTTGCTGTCCCGGAGACTTCAAACAACAGGAGGCAATCTCTAGATCAAGCCCTTGGAGATTTCTTCTCAAGATGGAAGGTACACAAAGTCCAGTCTTTGCCCTGTTACTCTGGCAGAAGCAGCAACTGCAGGATAGCTCCACAAAGCACAGTCACAGGCAGGGCAGCTCTTCTTCCTCAGCTCTTCAGCTCTTCTCCAGGCAGAGGTTCCTCTTGTTTCCAGAAGGGTTTTCTGAAGTCTGTGGTTTTGAGTGCCCTTCTTATACCCAATTTCTCCTTTGAAGTAGGCCTACTTCAAAGTAAAGTCTCTTTGGAATGTGAAATCCTGCCTTGCCCAGGCCACGCTCCAGACACTCACCAGGGGGTTGGAGACTGCATTGTGTGAGGGCAGGCACAGCCCTTTCAGGTGTGAGTGACCACTCCTCCCCTCCCCTCCCTCCTAACACAGATAGCTCATCAGGATATGCAGGCTACACCCCAGCTCCCTTTGTGTCACTGTCTAGTGTGAGGTGCAACCAACCCAACTGTCAAACTGACCAGACAGGGAATCCACAAACAGGCAGAGTCACAGAAATGGTATAAGCAAGAGAATGCTCGCTTTCTAAAAGTGGCATTTTCAAACACACAATCTTAAAATCAACTTTACTAAAAGATGTATTTTTAAATTGTGAGCTCAGAGACCCCAAACTCCACATGTTTATCCACTCCCAAATTGAATCTACACTTTAATCAGATTTAAAGGTAGCCCCCATGTTAACCTATGAGAGGGACAGACCTTGCAACAGTGAAAAACGAATTTAGCAATATTTCACTGTCAGGACATATAAAACACATTACTATATGTCCTACCTTAACCATACACTGCACCCTGCCCTGGGGGCTACCTAGGGCCTACCTTAGGGGTGTCTGACATGTAAGAAAAGGAAAGGTTTAGGCCTGGCAAGTGGGTACACTTGCCAAGTTGAATTTACAGTTAAAAACTGCACACACAGACACTGCAGTGGCAGGTCTGAGATATGTTTACAGAGCTACTTATGTGGGTGGCACAATCAGTGCTGCAGGCCCACTAGCAGCATTTGATTTACAGGGCCTGGGCACCTCTAGTGCACTGTACTAGGGATGTACTAATAAATCAAATATGCCAATCATGGATAAGCCAATTACATACACCTTTTGTAAAGGAGCACTTGCACTTTAGCACTGGTTAGCAGTGGTAATGTGCCCAGAGTAACAAAAACAGTAAAATCAGAGTCTTAGCACACATCAACAACCTGGGGAACAGAGGCAAAAAAATAAGGGCGACCACGCCTATGATGAAAAGTCTAACAGTCTGTATGTTTTCTGTGGTGTTCTTTTTGTATTGAGCTCAAAATGAAAGACAAAACAGTGACATTTTATGTAAATGAGGTAGAGAGAGACACAGACAGACATACCCACCTGCTGGCTGAATTTCAAAATGTGAAACCAGATAACCTTGAATCAATGACAGACTCCCTGCTTGTCCAAATTGTGTGATCGTAGGTAAACATTTTATTTCTTTATTGTCATATGTGAGCACATTTTACAATTCTTGATTTCAAGATATGCACTGTACAAACACTTGTTATATGTAATTTAATAGGCTGCAGTGTTTCTTCATCTATTATAAAAATCTAGGGTGCTTTTTGGGTTTACATGACTACTGACTTGCCACATAGTTCACTAATGGAAATGTCATTTGGGGGAAGCCGTGACGTTTTTTAAAAACTATCACTTTAAATAAATGTCTGTCAATACAGAACTTATATCTGGTGTACTATGGTGAAACACTTTCCTATGTTAAATAAATTTACTTTTTCTTAACTTTGAAGAGATTGTATCCTATTTTTACATCATGTTTATTGCATGATATGCATGCCAAATGTTTTCATAGCTTGGCTTGTTCACAGGCACTTGGGCCAAGCTATACCCATGGCTCGCCTCTGGCTTGGTCCACCCTATTAATCTGCCTGTGAACCCTCCTCTATTTATAACAGCTTAGTACATGGGATCAGCAGTCACTTAATAAAATGATTTGTAAAAGGCGAGGTCTGAAAACGTGGATCCTGACCCACATGCACTGATTTGACAACTCTATAATCAAGGCTCTTGTAGCAGAGATTAGGAAGAGAGCATGGAGTGAAAATACATTTTTAAAAAGTGATCCCAGGACAAGGACTTCAGGCTGTTTTTTTTGTATTTGACCATAGTTATAAATTCTCATGGAGACCTACCAGGCCCATGTGGGTTAGGCAGGGCCAGGTAGCGTGTTTGGAGAGTGACACCCTTCAAATGCATTCTTGGTTTGGTAGTTGGGTCTTTCGGTCCTGAGTCGGGTCTCCTTCGTTTGTATCACTTTTTCTAATTATTCGCATTTCACTAAACTGTTTAAACTTGTTTATTTTTTAGATCAGGATTTTACAAATATATGCTGACAGGCATATCAGAAAAGTAGTAAATCTGCACCTACAGAAGTAGCCGTTGAATGGGTACAAATGTACTACTTTTTAGAATTCACAAACATTGTCAGTAGTAGCCTTGGAAAGCCGCACTATTTTCAGCTTTCCAGGCACACTGAGGCAATCAAACACCCAAAAGGTGATGGGATGATTGCTTGCAAATAGTCTAACCAATGGCAATCACTCGGGCAGTTCTAACCCATCATTTTTCGTCCACTATGCTACTCTAGATAGAGCCCCATCTAATCTAAATCAGTAGTGTAGACGAAGGCGCACCTAATATAAATCAATACTTATTTTGTTTCTCATGGAATCAACCAATCCCAAACCTTGGTCATTTCACCCATCTACCCTGCAGCCCACTGCTTTTTTAGTTGAGAAATTAGAGATTTACACCCCGAACCTTAATGACTAAGTTACTCTCCTAGGTTTTTGTTCATCCACGTATGTCTGGCTAATAGGTATGCCGAACAGTATTTGGAATTATCACTATCCTCACGGAGATCCAGAAAAATGTCATTCATATGTTATTTGATATTTCATTAATGTGCACGTGACCTATGCTTGCATGCCGTTTGTTACACATGTGAACTTCCCTTAGGTTTGTTAATGGTTTGATCTGGGAAAACCCACACGTTCATGTCTATCTTAGGAAATGTGTAAAATGCACACACTTCTCACTGGCATGGATACTATTCTTTTTAAATTGGGTTCTTAATTATTTTCTAGTTACAATTCAATACTTACTATCCTTGCATATTATTCTCAACATATTTCTTCAATTCTTAAATTACAATAACATGTTTACCTTCAGATACCTGTTTCCATTTCAACTTCAAAAATTTCCTTGCGAATGGGACTCGTTTCTTTTTGTTGTAAGTTATTCTGCGAATGGCGTGGCGTTTCCCCATTTTTACTGTCGCATATATCCATCACATTGTTGAAGTAAGAATCGGGTACTCTTCGGCTGATATTTGCGTACACATATTTTATTCTTTGCACCTTTTTGGGTGGGGAAGTAAAATCTCTTCACAGGAATTTTTCCATCGAGAATGATAAATTTGTTTCGCGCCTGCTGCTCTTTGCAAAGTATGACAACACTAGATGGCGGTAAAGGAACATTACGCTCCATATCAAGCTAGAATGAAGAACTGCAGACATTCTGAATATTAAACCAGATTAGGTAGAAACACAGAGCGGTGTTCGACGGATAAGTGTATCATGTTTCCCGAACGGTAAAATAACCGATTTCTTAATAGACGTAATCAGAAAAAACAAACACTGGCAAAGGAGGCATCTATATTGT
The DNA here is from genome assembly GCF_031143425.1 of Pleurodeles waltl. Taxonomy (NCBI): domain Eukaryota; kingdom Metazoa; phylum Chordata; class Amphibia; order Caudata; family Salamandridae; genus Pleurodeles; species Pleurodeles waltl. The sequence goes on from NC_090442.1 coordinate 466,081,489, forward strand.
CCAAAAGCCTTTGCTTTCTTAAAATTAACGTTTTGGTCAGTTATAGCTGTAAAGGCTAGTGGAATATCGCATCGCGGGTATCAGTTCAATTCACAAAGATTTTCCAACCTTAATTATGGTTTAGGCCAAGAGAGCTGATAGAGGTCAAGTTACAAAGCCATTTGTAAGTACAAATTTTACTTTTTATGAGCTAACCTTTTGCAAAACTGCTTTTGGATTTCAAAAAAGTTGTTTTTTCACTAGAACAGGAAAATGCTTTTTCCAATGTACAAAATGCAGTTGGTTAACTTATTATCCAATTGCATTTTGGAAGGGGAGCCTTCATGGTGTCCCTTCCAATATCTAATCAGCATGGTGCCGTACTACTGTTTTGTGACCGAATTCCAGTGGCAAAACAGCAATACCTTACCACAAGTTAAAACTGTTGGTAACCCATTCACAAAGGGGACCCCCTTCCCCTTTAAAAATGTAAATAATAATATCTTCTTATGGTGCATGCTGACTCAACAGGCCACCATCCCTGTGATGGCTGTGATTCATAATGGGTGACAAACTGCGACCTACCTCAATAATATTCATGAGATAGGTCGATTTGTGACCCAAGAAATCCCTAAATAAGAACTCTATATTTCATACATTGCTAATACTGATCTGCTCATTGCAATTCAGAAAGAATGGCAATTAGGAAATCGATATTCCGAATGCTTGTACATCTGGTCTCCATGTCACAGGCACATTTTCAATAAAAATACTTTCCTGTGAGTAAATAAACAAAATAAAGTATGCAAATATATTTCCTGTTGCATTCACTCACAATAGAAAACAGCAGCTTGTATAGCAGATTATGTGAACTTGGAGCTCATTCACGTTTTCCGGGTGTATGCTAGGAAACCAAGGACTATTGGAGGTTTCTGAGATGAAAGGCCAGATGTATGTAGAATGCATCTGGTAAAAGTGGCTGCAATTTTGTGCACTGAGTTTTACCAAATGTATTGGTATTTTTCAAACCAACATATGATTGGCCAGTTCACAGCGGAAAAAGGGGATGCGTTTAAAAAAACAATAACACGTTTCACAAACATTTTTTCGTGGAAAAGCTTTTCTGAATTGTTGAATGGCCTAAATACATTTGAAATTTGGTTTTAGCCTTCCCATTGTAAAAGTGTGAAAAATGTGTCATGCACACGTATAAGCAGGATTTATATTTGCATTGGGTCCCTGGAGTAAGCACACCCTGTGAGGAAAGAAAAATCCATTACAACTAAGGCCCACGTAATAAAGTGTGAAAAATTCTCCAAATAGTCCAATTTATGAGTGCGTGCATACAAGTTGAAATCGTTTCTAAAATTAACAGATGTGGTAAAGTAAGACTGTTTAGAAAGGACATTTTACATTTTTCCCTATCCTATAGATCTGTATTGGGCCAAACTAATAGAAAATGCAAAGTATGATTAGAAAAACAGGTATAGGTGAAAAATGTAGGCCATCATACATATTTGTACATAAAGTACAATATGCATATTTCACAAAGTAAATCTACAAATCGTGCACGTTTAGTAGCTTAGGCAGGAAGGATTCTATTCTATTGGACTTTTTTAGCAATAAAATTAAATTTAAAATGATGTCCTAGTTCTTCTTACTGAAACAATCCCTATCTCTTACTTTAGCATTTTAGGATTTATGTTTCACAAAAATCTCTCTTACTTTAACATCTTAGGATTTATATTTGACAAAAGAATTTCAATACTGGCAGAACATTTACAACTTGCTAAAGTTGTCTTAGGGCCCGATTACAAGTTTGGTGGTTGGACCACCAGACCGCCAAGGTGTCGGTCCCAAAAAAAGACCTCTGCAGTCCCCCGACTGCTGTATTATAATGTATACAGGCAGAAGCCAAAGTACTGATCGCCAGTGGCACGGCAGTCTGTTATCTTGGTGGTCCTTTCTCTGGCACGATCAGTGCTGTGGCCAACTGCCGAGCCAATTACAAACACACAGTCAACCTGGTGGTCCACTTGCCGTGGATAACCAATGGCCGTCCACCACCGCTGTATGAAATTATCCAATCAACAGACAAGTGCTCATTGAATGAATTAAAAAACAACACAGCTGACAATCATGGGCCCAGAGGACACACCTGGAAATCACAGTATAAAACATACACCTTCACAGACCATGATCTTTTGCATCCCCACTGCAACCAAGATTTGATTTTGCTCTGAGAGATAAGGCATCCCTTTTTCCACTATCCCTAAAACCCCTTTCATGCACTTTTCTCCATTTACTTCCCACATCACTTATATTTTATAAGTAACTCCCTGTCACCCACTTTAGTTCCCCACCATGCCTCGTCTCAAAAATCCCTGTTTCTCAGGGGATGAGTTGAGTGTCATGGTGGATGAAATCAGAAGCACAGAGCTACAATTGTTTGGAACCCGGGTCCAGCACACTCTTCTCAGTAGGAAAATGGAACTGTGGCAAAGGATCATCGACAGAGTGAATGCTGTAGGCACCACCCTGTGCACAAAGGAGGACATTGGGAAGAGGTGGAATGACCTGAGGGGCAAGGTGTGTTTCCTGGCCTTCAGGCAACAGATGGAGTTCAACAAGACTGGCAGTAGCTCTCCTTGTGCCCCATTACAACTCTTTTCCTGGGAGGATGAGATCTTGGCCATCTTGAATCCTGAGGACTTCATAGGAATACCTGGGGAGCAGATTGTGAGAAGTTTCAACAAAAAAACTGTCACAAAACTGAAATGTCCTGCATGTTCACAGCTCAGCTTTTGCCACCTTTTCATTTATTGGCTAAACCAACTTTTAATACCCAGAGTATCTGAGATGCAAGCCTGTCAATGTGTATTGGTGGACCTAATATCAGAGCTGCCAAGGCCCATCACACGTCATAAGTTGCCTGTAAGTGTTTCAATATCATAAAATCATCCCAGGACTCAGAGTATGTCTCAGCATGTAAATGTATGATCCAACTTAAATGCAGTGTGGCAACAGATATGCAATACCCAACATTTGTCTGGTGTTTGAAGTAGAGAAAGAAACCTGACTGTATCTCCCAAGAGGCCCGGTTTCTGTAACTCCAACCAACAGTCAAGTGTTCATGTGCCCAAATACACTTGTTTGATAACTCTCAAATTAAGTTTACTCACCTGGGAGTATACTATTTGTTTAGTGTGTGAAGTAGAGGGAGTCCCCTGACAGCAACAGATATGCAATACCCAACATTTGTCTGGTGTTTGAAGTAGAGAAAGAAACCTGATTGTATCTCCCAGGAGGCCCTGTTTCTGTAACTCCAACCACTAGCCCAGTGTTCACTTGCCCAAATACATCTGTTTGTTAACTCTCAAACAGAGTTACTCACCTGGGAGTATGCCATTTGTCTAGTGGGTAAAGTAGAGGGAATGACCTGACTGTAACTCCCAGGAGACCCTGTTTTTACAACTCCAACCACCAGCCCAGTGTTCAGTTGCCCAAACACACCTGTTTGTGAACTTTCAAATGAAGTTTTCTCGCCTGGGAGTATACCATTTGTCTAGTGGGGGAAGTAGAGGGAGTGACCTGACTGCAACTCTCAGGAGGCACTGTTTCTGTAGTTCCATCCACCATCCCAGTGTTCACTTGCCCAATTACACCTGTTTGTGTCCCTTCAGATGGAGTTTATTCACATGGGACTACACCATTTGCCTAGATGGGAAATAAAGGGAGTGACCTGAATGCAAATCCCAGGAGACACTGTTTGTGTGATTCCAACCACCAGCCCAGAGTTTACTTGCTGAAATACACCTCTTTGTTACCTCTCAAATGAAGTTTACTCACCTGAGCAATATACAGAGCTTGTTCAATTCAGAGACATGTATGTCTACCTAGCTCCATCTTGGCCTGCTATCCCAAGATTAAACATTTGAGCACAGGAATGACACCTTACCAAGTGTGTACACCAAGTATTCCTAAGGCCTTCAGCTGCACCAGCAGATTGGTAGCAGCAGCAAAGACAGTGATGCAGCATGGCACACACAATGACTGCAGATAGAGATATAACAAAGTTGTGTGTTTGCCTGGATCACACTCAACTAGGTCTACAAGAGGTCAAATGCACATGATGCCTCTCCACTGTGTTGGCTTCACTGTTGGTAAGATGTCATTTTCATTCCCTCATCCAAAGTGCAACTGGTTTGCACATCTAAAGAGCTGCTTGAGTCTAATAGTTTAGGTAAGCTCCACACATGTCATATCAAACACTCCAATACCACAATAACATGGCCCAATAGGCTAACCTACCACTTCATAATGTTCAATGTCTCTACTTAATGTAACATCAAACCTTTTGAGGTAGATGTCACACTTCAACCAATAACAATGTACTCTCTTTTTCTAAACAGGTCGAGCTGGCACAGCCCCTAGACAGACCTCGCCCATCGGCCAGACTCACACTCCACCCCTGGATGAATCCCTCAATGATTTAAGTTGAAAGAAGCATGGCACATCCAAGCATTCCAAATGTAAGTCCTTTGTTCTTCTTCGGTATTCAATGAAAACAGCAAACGTTGTACCAATCCATGTATATACAGCCGACACGTGTTTCGTCGTGAAAACGACTTTTTCAAGGCTGTGAAACAATATCCAAAACATATCCTGGTCAGCCAATAGTTCCAATGTCTAGTGTACGATCTTTGCCATCACCAAAAAAATGTACCCCTCCTTTTGTGTTAGGTGGGTTAGCAAATAACTGATTGGTGCTCGCCTAGATTGCTAGAGAAAGGAATAATAGGCATGCTGAATAGATATAGCCCATAGATAAGAATTTTATGGAGTGAGTCGTTGTATCACCCAGTGTACAAGATTACAAAAATGCATATCAGTGACCCTAGTGGCGAACAAACGAGAGGAAGAGAGAAGATATCTGTATAGAAGCAATAAAAGAACCACCAAGGATTATACTCAAGAATCATACCTCATTAAAGACTGTAAGTTATTTGATCTGTGTCACAATATGGTCGTCTTGTAATATTCGGTGTAGAAGTTGCTTATCACATGTGTGGATATATCAATATATATTTGACGGTACACCTTGGTAATGAATCAAGGTTTGTACCAGGACCATGATAAGTCCAACTGAGAAAAGAAAATAATCAATCTCCACTGCCCGCAGCTTAATTATCCATTTACTTTCCAGTTGTCTAAGTAATAGTGTTTTGTTGCCACCCCTTGCACAGCCACCTAGCGTGGCAATACCATGTGTTTTAATGTGAAGTAAGTCCCGCTGTGTGTGTACAGAATTTAAATGTAGAGCAAACGGATAGTCTTTATTGTTGTTTTTGATTGCTCAAAAGTGTTCCTGGAGCCTTTCCTTGTACGGTCTGATGGTGCTCCCTACATATATATGATTACAAACGCATATCAGACAATACACCACATATACGGTGTTGCACTTTATGAAATGTTTGATATGATGTGTAACACCCGTATTGTAACAAAATGTTTTAATTTTGTCAATGGATAATTAAGCTGCGGGCAGTGGAGGAGGGACTAAACAAGGAAAAAGATTTACATGTTTTTTTGTAATTGTTACTTGATAGTTTTCATAATAACAACATATGCAATACTATGTTAGTAAATATGCGGATTTAAGATATGATATTTTCAAAGAGGATGCTTCATAATGATATGCAACATTATGCATTGCTAATAAAGATATGTACATAGCATTGAGTAACACAGTATGTTGTATGTGGATAACATTGTAACAATGTCTGGGTTTACGCTCTGGCCATCAATAATTACCCTCAGACTAGGATTTATATTCCCCAACACATAAGCATGTGGGTCACAATTCAGTATCTCTCTTCATTTCTACTTTTTCACGCTCTCACTGTTCGTTTTTTACACAATACATACTCCACATCTTTTAGTAAGTTGTTATATTGAGATACTTACTACCATTGATTTCCATTTATCTATGGTGCTTTATGTCCATTCTAAGATGGCCGCCACCAAGATCGGTAATTTATTTGTCCCTTTTCCATTTCCATCGCTCGTGAAACTATAAAACTGATTCAAACCAGCACGAGCGTTTCTGACCACTACAAACAAGAAACGGGATCGAACACACGACTGGTAGGAATCCATGTCCGCTTTATCTAAATCTTTAATAATATTCTCTTTTGTTTAACTAACGCAAGACATTACATGTCTTGATAAACCAACCGTTATTTCTCTGCCGCCCTGGCCAATATATTTGGCTTTAAGATGTGCTAGTTGCTTACATACAATACGGAAAAGAATGCTCACACTACTGTGCTCGCTTTTCTCTTTTTTTCTCTCTCCACGTCTTCAACACACGTTCTTGGCATTTCTCTAAATAGATATGACTCGTGAATAACATTACCGTTTGTTTCTTCGAATATGGGAAGTCACAAACTCCTTGAATCTTTACGATTTGACTGCATTGCAGACAGCAAGACAAAATAAGAGGATACACATTAAGCTCAATGCCTCCATATTTTACTGCATTTATAAATATGCGGTGTACATGTTTTTCTAAAGGCTTTACCGTTGTTAGTCAGAGTTGTGTGGCAACAACATAATGAGCACTCCATGTGCGGGTGATTTAATTTCAAGCTCTATATATTTATTTTCTCCACTTTGGCAATCTGTTTTGAATATTCCCTAGGAGGGAGATAGGACCAATATGCTATGCTGCATTTAAAGATTGAATCCTAATAGTGCAAATTGTCTACTTTATTCTTACCACCATATCAGGAGATGGATGTTTTTGTAGTATGAACACACAAGTGCACACCATCTTAGTACACAGCCACTGGCTATCTCTATGTTTACGAATCCCTCAATGATGACAACACTCCTGGACTTGCTAACGTGGAGGAAGGTCCTGGCACATCTGGGGAACCTGGTCAAATGGCAACAGTGAGTCTCACTGTGCCCACATCGACACCTCCCAGCCTGTTGCAACAACATCACAGGCACCAACGAACCCGCCAACCTGTGTACCTAACACAGTTTCAACCATCTTGTGCCCCTCTGTCCTGGATCCTCAAATGCAACCCAATATTCCTGACACTGAGGGTCCAGGACCCAGTTGGAGACAGCACGCTTTGCCATGGGTACAGTCTTGTGGGGAAAGGGTGCGTGAGAGGGATGCTGTCTTCAGTGGAGTGAGACCACTAGGGCCGCTGTTGACCAGGATACCATCAGCCAAATCTGGGGAGTCTATCAGGAGTCCCAAGGCAGGATGGGCCAGGTGTTAACTGAACTCCAGGAAATTAAGCAGCTGCAGAGAGACATGATCCCAAAATTGGATGACCTCAAATCCAACCTGGGCACCCTAACAGTGGTACTGAGAGACATCCACACATCCCTGAGCAAAATGTTTCCACCACCATCCACCCCTTCCTGTGGGCCAACTAACTTGAGCCCAAGTACATCTGCAGTAGCCACAGGAAGGGAGGGCCAGCCAGAAGGCACAACCACCCTGAGACACCTCTGCCTCTACAGGAGGTGCCAAGCATGAAGGTCCATGCAAGAATCTAGGATGTGCGGATGGCAAGGCACCAAGCAAGAAACCTCTTCCTTAATGTCCTCCTTTGTGTGTCATACATACACTCTGTCAACTGATCCTGAGCAACATTCCAGTTCGAATGGGAGGAGTACACTGGACTTTCGAGATTTCATTCACGATGACTGACCCCTTCACTTAAACTTTTTGTTTCTTTCTGTCCCAAATGTATTTTCTGTATTAGCATTGTAATAAATTCACCTGTCACGAACGTATTGTCTGATGTCTTAAAATTCACATTTAACTATGAAGATATGTAAGACCATGTGAACTATACGGTAAAGAGACAAGCCACTTGTCCAATCAGAGGTATGCTGCATGTACACAGTGTCCAGCTCAGGATTACAACCATTACACATCTACAAATACATACAAGTGTCTTGTTTCAGAACAGATTTCATTACATTGTTCAGCACATCGGCTGTCAAGATGTCAGAAACGCATAAACTGAGATATGACCATATCAGACTGTGTAGGCTACCAAATATACTCCCAGAACATTGTAGAAATGTACATATCATACATGTCAGACATTACCCTGTTAAATAGGCAAAAATGGATATGGTTACTGTCATCAGCTGGTACTATATCCCCTAGCTCTCAAAATGGAAGCCCACCTCATATAATGCAACACCCAGACAGATGGCGGTACAACAGCCCAAGATCACAGGGTTATTACAATCCAGAGCTACTGAATCTGGGGTTATCACACAGACAAATGTCAGTGATGTGCTACAGGCACTTTGGCCAACAATGATGAAACACATTAACAGCTTCAAATAGTTCAGACAAAAAGAGTATTAGCTAATATGAAGGGGAATTGACAAGAATTTGACCTGCAACATTTGTACAAACCACATGATGACACACATGATGCATCAAGGCACCACACAATGAACAAGGCGAATGGAGTCTTCTGCACTTCTGTCCTATCACTGTGCAAGCTGCTTTGACACAGGTGTTCTACACCCAAAGTCTATGAAATACATCCTCAGGAACAATCCATGTTCACTTTGTATGTCCCAACAGCACAATATACCTACCAATGTCACAACTCTGAAATGCCCAAATAAAGATCTGATGGTGAAGGTATCTGAACACAGAACAAAACAAGGAGTATAATTATGAAACCATACATATGACACACGTCACATAGCAAACGTCTGGACAACAAAGTCCATTAGAAAAATCTGACACAAACAAAGCAGCATCCTCAAAATGTGAATGTGTCAAAAGCGTCCTCATCAAACACTCTTTGGCAGATTTTGCCTGAGCATCAGCTTCCTAACTATTTCCACAAATATACTCCATACCTTATCACAGCTACAGTTCATTGTACAGTGAAAGTCATGACAACTCATTACACACTTCCACTCATGAGAAGAAGCTGTTGATGAGATCTTGTGGCAAGTAACCTCCTTCCTCTTCACCACTATCATCTTCATTTGGCATTTCAGGATTCTCACCCGATAGCACCACAGGCTCCCCCTCCTCTGGAATGTAAGGGATATTCCTCCACAGGGCAATGTTAAGGAGCTTGCAGCATGCCACAGTGATCTGATACACCTTCCAGGGTCCAGACAGGGAAATCTTGCCTTCAGGAGCCCAAAAGCCTGTTCCACTGCCTGCCGTGTTCTTCCATGGACCTCTTTAAAGAAGACTTCCTCTGACATAGTTGGATTCCTCAGTGGTGTCAACAACCAAGGGCGGTATGGATATGCTGAGCCTCCTGTTTCAAAATGAGACATAAGTGCCACATTGAGTCAATCACTTCATGATTGTTGCACCTGACATTGCTCACACAAAATCAGGACAGATGTGACTTACCAACCACCCAGACCCTCTCTGTTTGTAGTTGTGACATCATCTGGGATTCGATGCTGTTCCACATTACAAAGGAATCATGGGCTGAACCTGAGAACTAGGCCCACATGTTTGAGATTAGAGACCAGATGTATCAAACCATTTTGCATTCGCAAACGGTACGAATCGCAAAATATTGCCGTTTGCGAATGCAAAAACGTGGTCTGCGATGCATGAAAGGCATGCGCAGACCAAAAATAAGAAATCGCAAAAATATCGAATTTTTTCGTTGCGACTTGGTTTTGCGTGTCGCATTTTGCGTCTCGCAATTTGCGACATGAAATACCGAATTGCAATTAGAGATTCGGTATTTCAAGTCGGAAATTGCGAGACGCAAAATGCGACACGCAAAACCAAACCGCAATTCAATGCACAAAAAAACGCAAATTGCGATTTTTTGCAGAATGGCCTTTTGCACATGCAAAATACCACTAAGTGAAACCAGGTGGTAACCAGGTGCAACCTAAATAAAGAGGCCCAGAATGCCTCAGACTCTTTTCCACAATGGCTGCACGCTACGTCATGGTGAGGAGAATGAGGATCTTGGCAGGTTTGAGGAGAGGGAGGAGGAGACAGGAGCGCATTTTCAGAGGGCGCATAACCCTTTTTGACCAGACTGAGGAGGACATTTTTGAGAAGTACAGGTTAAGCTCAGCCATGATACTTGACCTGATAGCTGAGCTACAACCCATACCTCAGCGCACAAAACACAGGACTAATAGCATACCCACCCATGTGCAGGTATTAGGCTCCCTGCACCTATTAGCCTCAGGGAGCTATCAAGGGGTCATAGCAGCAGCTGGAGGGATATCACAGAGTGCCCTCTCTAGATTTTTCAATGCATTTATCAATGCCATGCTGAGTAGGATACACCAGTACATCAGATTCCCCCACACCCCACAGGAAATTCAGCAGACAAAAATAGATAGCACAGTTCCCCCACATCCTAGGTGTCATAGTTGGGACACATGTTGCAACCTGCCCATCATCGGCCACATGTATGTGTACCGCAACCGTAAATACCAACATTCAATGAATATACAGGTGATATGCAATGCCTCCTATATCATAACTGAACTCGTGGCCAGGTACCCAGGGAGCACACATGATTCATACATCTTTCGCCACAGCGGGATTCACACAAGACTGCTAGCTGGGGAGTTTGGTGAAGAATATCTACTAGGCATTGACCCTCTGTACACTGGTGCATTGATGGCGTTGTGATGTCAGATGGCTCACTTACTCATCATTCCCTCTGTTCCTTCCAGGAGACAGTGCCTACGCAGTGCGCACCTACATGATGACGCCCTACCTCAATCCTACAACACCTGCATAACGGAGCTACAATGCAGCACACAGGGCAACCCGCAAATGTGGTGGATGGCACCTTTGGGCTGCTGAAGAGTTGCTTCTGGTGCCTCGACAAAAGTGGAGGGGCACTACAGTACAGCCCGGAGACGACCTGTAGAATAGTGGCTACTTGTGCAATCTTGCACAATATAGCTACCACCAGGGGCATACCTGTGGAAATATCTGATGAGGATGAGGATGATGATCCCATACCCCCCCTAGAGCCAGCAGACAGGACCAGTGCAGCAGAGGGCAGGCAAAGGCGTGCTGACATCACGCACAACCATTTCAGATGTGAGTAATAACAACACAACTCCACTGACATGTGTACCTGTAGTTAGAAAATGTATTACCTTAACGTCAGGTAACATAAGTTTCACTAGCAACACAAATAAGATTATGTAACTTAAAAACAAAGCAGATAACAGTATCTCACTATTCAATCATAGTTTACTGTATGACACAATGATAAAACAGTCCCGTGTGGCCATTACTGTCACTTTCTACGGCCACGCAAGCCACTCGAGTGCGCAGTGGCCTCACTGGCACCTCTGTTTTCAGCCTCAGTGACAGTGCTGTGCCTGGCACTGCGACGCCTAGCATCAGTGGTGGGCACTGCTACGCTGCTGAGGCTAGATGTGTCCTTAGTGTCCCCCAGTCCCAGTTCACTGGGTGTGGTGGAGCAGGTACCCAGCATATTGTCAAGCACATTTGTGATCTACACCAGTCCCTGTGCCACATCCCTACTGCTGTGCACTGTCTCCACCTGTGCGGCCACAGCACGCCGCGATATGGGGGCTGTTGAATTTGCAAGGTGACTGACTAAGTGACAGAAACCACCAAACATCCCCATAAAACTTCTCTCCTGCCTGCGGTGGCTGACTCTGTCGTGACGCAGCTCTGTACACAGTTCCCTCACTGCACTTGTAAGCTCCCTGGTGTTCTCAGAAGCTTGGAGCTGTCCCTCATGCAATTTAGTGAAGTTGTAATTGAGGCACTCGAACTGCCGATGCAGCCCCCCCATGTTGGAATTGTGTGCCTGCATCTGCCTTTGTAAAGCTGAGCTTTTTCTGTTTTGCAGGTGCTGCTGCTTTAACATAGCAGATTCCAGGCCACCAAAGACTGATGGTCCCTCTCCTACTTCAATATGCTGTGCGCCTGTATACGTAGGCCTCCTGAGGGGTGTTGTGCTTCGCTGGGGCTGGGACTCCTGCATAACAGTGCATCTGCCATCTGGGGAAGGTGTGTGGCCATCATCCCGCATGTCGTCAGAGTCCTGGCTCAATTCGGGTAGCGGTACAGCCCTAGCCCTGCGTCTGATGGGCACTATATCCTGTGACTCACTGGTGTTTGAGTCAGATGCAGGATGGGTTTTAGTATCCCCCGCAACAGCACTTGCAGATGCTGCTGGGCCTGGGCCACCTGCAACGACAATGTGCAGCATGTCATTTATGTATGTATCACCAAAGGTCACACAATGGTAATAAATGTACAGTCACATCATATCACTAGGTTGTGGGCGTTGTCTTCTTCTGAGTGTCGCTCGGCATAATTACATTCTATGTGCTACTTTCAGCTCTGGGTTGTGGACTACCACTCCCATAAGGCATTGTTGTACCGCTTCTAAGATGTGGAATGGACTACTTTTCACAATGCTTTGCACTACTTGCTAATTCCTAAGGGGCATTTGTGCATACACATATATGGTTACATTTCAATATTGCACTTACCTTTACTGGTGCTTGGTGTGCCGGATGTGTCGATGTCAGTGACCCCACTGGCAGCTTCTGGAAGGAGTGTCGACTCTACCAGGTCTTCCACCGGGGTAGAGGGTGTCTCGGTGGGTGGTCCGCCTCCTGTGTTCCTTGCCTTCTGCAGTTGTCTTGCCACCCTCTCCTTGGCACGGGAACGCAGGTCGTACTACCTCTTCTTTATCTCCTCCACAGAGCGCTGCGCAACTCCCACAGCGCAGATTTTTGTCTGAATGTCTGACCTCTCAGGGATCTGGAGTGAGCTTTTTCCAAACAAACGGCCATGGCTCCTCACCACATCCTCAGTGAGCACCTCCAGTTCCTGCTCACTAAACTTGAGTTTCCTTTTCCTTTCTCCCTTCTCCTTTCCCTGTGCAGAGGTGTCCATGGTGGTTGTGCAGTCCTGCCTTGTTTACAGACTTGCTCACTGTGGCTGGGCTGTGTCTCTCTCAGAGCTCCTTTGGGTGTGGCACCTGCAAACTGCCTGGGATGACTCACTTCCTGCTTGTGATGTCATCAGGCTCTGCCAGGTGTGCTTTCTCGCAATTTGCGATTTTCACTTACCGAATCGCAAATTGTGTTCTCGCAAATTGCGATTCGGTATTTGGGCCTCGCAAACCGCAAATAGCGATTTTTTTCGAAATCGCTAAATCCGAATCGCAAATGTGATACATGGCATATTGAGACTCGGAAAAAGCGATTTCTTAAAAATCTCTATTTGCGATTCGCTAAGGCCTTTCTTGATACATCTGGCCCTTAGAGACTTGACAAGAAGAGAACTTGCACATTGATAGAATGGAAGTGTCCTGTTGCAATAGACTTGTTCAGTGGCCTGCAGTGGCACCAAGGCAATATGTGTACCCATGTGTGGGAGGCGACCAAAAGCATAGAAGTCAGACTTTACATTGGCTAAATCCTCACGTCTGGGGAAAATGATATAGCTGTCAATGTGTTTCATCATTGCTGATAGTATGCCTCTTAACACACCACTGAACATGGGTTGGTACATACAATCAGATATGGCCACTGTATATTAGAAGGACCCTGTGGCCAGTAAGTGTAATACTGTCATGAGTTTTAAAATGGGTGGAACGCATGTTGGATTTGTGTTTTCAGGCCTCAGATCTGTCTCCAACTGATGACATAAATCCACAAAAGTTTGCTTATTAAGGCGAAACTGTTTGATGATGTGACGTTCTTCCATTTTTTGATGGTCTGGCAATGGATGGTACATGGGAGCTTGTCACCTCCTCCGTCTCCCAGGGTACTTAGTTGTAAAATTAAATGAGTTGGAGCATTAGCCACTGTTCCCAGACCAACATACATGATGAATAAGACAAAAATCATGTGATAAAGTATAACTTATTGGAAAAAACATAACACCGATTACACATCAAAGCTGTATGCTACTCAAGGGGCAAATGGGAACCCCATATGAACCCCATGAGTAGTCATGGGTCTACAACATGGATTTAGGCATTACCCAACTAACTGCTCCTTATGTGCCCCTCGAAATTTAACTATCTGTTTCATCCACCAAAAATACCATCACGGAGGTGGACAGTACACCCCCATAATATCCCATCTGTGACCAGCAATGCACTACACTTGTGATTGTGTAGGAGAACCTTTGCAACAAGGCTTCTTTACATTGTTTGAGATGATCAGACACATATTGATGTTGTGGCACATTTGAGGGCCCACTACTGTAGTTACAGCCAACAAAATGGTGGATGCCTGACCTCGTTCACTGAACATTAGGTACTTTACAGCCATACAATGACATATCTTTAGATATGATGTTTGTAAATGTAAAACAACATTTATGTGCATTACAGCATGAGCTGTGTATTTATACTGTTTGAGTCATGTGAGCATCTCATTAGCAATGTGTATAGTCCCACAGATCACTCAGTCCACATCTGGCCTTGTGAAACATTTGTATTAGAACCAAGTAAAACTCATGGTGCCCTCCAGAGTGCCACACATCTTAAAACCCACAAAGAAGATTGTCAAAGGATATACCGTCATGCATGGAAGTGATGGAAATGTGAGTGTCATGTAGGTTCTGTATGCTGAGCCTGCATAGGCCAAGGCCTGTCAAAAAGTTTTCCCCAGTATGGGACATAGACCAGGCTTGGTTAGAGTTACTATGGCCATGTAACTGTAGCACAGGGCCCACTCTCTGTAGACCTGCAGATCCTTGGATGTGGCCAAACTGAGTCTTCAGTCGCATGACTTGGCCTGAAGGCCTCTGTACATTGATTACATCAGGAATGGGTTACTGAGGTTACCCCCCCGACTTAGGACATGTTTCAATTGACCCTCATTGGCAATCTGTGTCATTGACTTATGATGGCTCCCTTACTTCCCTGGCTCTGTTGTCACCTTTACATAAGTCATATTTATACAGTACAGGTGTATTGCACAAGTGACAAGCCTACAGTGCAGACAGTTAGTTAATTCAGGGGACAGCATGACATGTGACTCATTAGCTTGGTTACATGCAACCAATCAGACCACACATACCTTAGTATGTTTGATGCCATATCTGTAGGATCGCCAAATATGGTAAAAGATGTGTTCTGTGCTACAAGTACATACTACATAGACCCACTCTGAAGTGGTATGAGATTACATTGGGTAGGCCACATGGCAACACAAGCACAGGGAAGAAGCTTCATGTGCCACCCATGGCAGCCCTTTCATTATCACGTACGTCTTCGGTTGCAGTCTATACTATGGTAGTTGCCTGTAGGAACTGTATGCATTTAGTCAATGTGACTAGATGTAAATGTTTCTGTCCAGTCAGGCCCAAGGAGTTTCTCCTTCAGAAGGTCACAATGGTGTGTTGTTTGTAATTGTGGCACACATCACAGTAGATGTTGATTGAGCCTGGGATACCTAATGTCAGTGGGCTTGCTTAGTCACTGTAGACCATAAGCAGAGTAGTGGGTTAGTCTTCAGATGACTCCAAAAGTGTGTATTTATGTCCCTGTACTTATCAGCATGTGTGCTTTATGCTACTGGTATGCTGACAGTCACAAAATGGTTGTGCTTGGTGTTTCTGAAATGTGTGTGACACAACCAGTTTGAAGCATGAAACCTTGTGTAACTTGTCAACTCAGTTATGAACATAATGGCAATGTTTAAAGCAAATCCGGACCAATGATTGTTGTCAAGATAATTTCTGAACACCTGGGCTTCACCCAGGTAATTCAGGAAGCACATGTCAACTTCTACAACCATCTGGGCCTCACCCAGGTGATCCAGGAAGCACATATCAACTGTTGACAACTGATGGTTCTTTAATTGATCCTCCTAATTGACGGTTCTTTAATTGATCCCCCAAATGGAATAAAAAGAGAGTTGAGAAACATGTGCTATTACAATAATGACTAACAAGTTCCTCTGTTCTCCCCATGTGTTTCCTTGCACCTAGTTCGGGCCACCTATTTAAGCCAGAATTTCAGACTAAATCCTACTTAGCCTTGTCTAATTTGGAAGCAACGCTTACCTGTCTCCAATCTTCAGCAGCCTTCCCTTTGCAGTGGCAGTCCTCTCTTTGCAGTGACATCCATACCTTCACAACGACAGGCTTCTCGCAGTAATGTGCTTCCTGAGTTATGACCTAGTATTTCTCATCTTCTCCGCAGTTACTACAGTACAGGTAAAAGGCAGGCAGCTTGCAATTTATCTCTCGCCTTGCACTTTCTTGTACTGGCAAAAAGGCACGAATCATCTCAAAGAAGGTAACACAAGTTTTTCTGTTTAATTTGGGATCTTGACCAGCGCTGATTAATCAAACTTATCTGAAGCCAGCAATAACATTTCAGATCAATCTCATGACTGAAAAACAATTAAAGAAAAGTTGTATTTCTTTTAATAGCTGCACCTTCCTGGATCTTGTGCTCATAGTCAGTTTTTAATCCCAGTTTTCTCAATCAGTGTCAGATGTTGGTGTTCCAAAGACTTTTGGGACAATTGAGAACTATAATCTGATTGCCATTGCATATTTGCATATGGACCTTGATCTCTTGAGACTCCTACTACTGAAGAATTGAAATAGTTTTGTTGTGATTAACCCACTTATTTTCTCTCAGTGAAGATTCTTGTACATGATAATTCCATTCATGACAAATTCCTGCATATTTCTTGAATCACACTGGAGAATGTTTCTAGTGTAAATTATTGGTATGTTGATTTGATTTTAGATAATGCCAAAGATCTGTTTAGTTTTTCCTGTTTCAAAGTGTGGTTTCATAACAAGGAAATCTGATGTCAGAACCAGAATCCAGGTATCCTTGAGCCCATCAGTGCCCTGAGTAGATAAATCCAAATATGCAGAAGTTCTAGCCTCCCTTCCCTAAGAAACTCCTAGGGTTGCAGTGCGGCCTTCATTGCTGCTCTCCCAGTTCTCATTGGGATTCGGGAATTGTTGTCGTCCCATCAGAACCACCTGGAGTTCAGGTGAGTGGCTCGCAACACGAGGGCACCTCCTTTGTGCCAGGCACCCCACCCTCTGCACTCATCACTCCTGCTGCCCTGAGTGAGGAGGGTATTGACATCTTGAGAAGTATCTCAGTGGGTCAGACTGCTATCCTGACTGCCATGCAGGTGTAGGGCAACCAGCTTCAGCAGGTGGTTGCGTACCTGAAGGAATTCATATTACCATGTCTGACCTACAGAAATCTCTTCAGGATCTGGCCTCCTCACTCATGAAAGCCTTCCACCCCCTACAATCCTACCCCCCCACAGCTACCTTCTTCCCATCCAATTTATCTCTTCCCTTACCTTTCCCAAGCACACACACACATACATCCAAACACACTCACCCCCAGCACACACAAGCAGCGCACATAAGCACAAGCACCGCAAGACACACCAGCATGCGAGCACTCAACAGTCACTCACCTAAACCACCACACCTACCATTCCCTAAGATACCACCACCACAGACCCACACACCACATACACCATACCCCTGGACACCAACCCAACACCCACAGACACAGCCAGCATACACACTATCCCCCCAGACAACACCCCCATTGCCACAGAACTGCACACCACACACTCCATACACCCAGGCACCCCCCAATGCCCACAAACCCACACACCACACACACCACACACACCATACACCCAGACACCCCCCAGCACCCACAGGCCCACACACTACACACACTATACCCCCAGACACCACACCAACACCCACAGACACCCACCCAACTTCCACCTTAGCCATCACCTCTACCTCACAGCCCCCAAGAGATGCAAATGCCCCCACTTAACCATACAACACACACACCACCCAAACCAAAGCATATCTCACACACACACCAGCACCAACAACACCCACAGCCGTCACAAGCACTTTCTCAACCTCCCTACCCCAATTCCTTCTTACCCTTGTGAACCCCCAAAACAAGAACAACCCTGCAACATCCCGACCCATCGCTTTCATGTCCAACTCTTCCCTGTCACACCTGCCCCTGCCACTCTGGAAACCAGCCATACCCCTCCCACATGCAAGAAGAAGCCCACACCTCCCAAAGATAAGCCCACACCTCCCAAAACAAAACCCACCCATCCTAAATCTGACCCACTCTACCCAAGGGTGATAATTGAGGTACCTGGCATGCCCACTTGATGCCCCTTCCTGTGGAGATTCCATGGCAGTGATCAGAGACACAGGTTGTGGTGCACAGCAGTGTGCATGGACTATTATTTGTAGACTGGCCTTTGACCTTTATTCATATTAAAAATTCTTTAATAAACCCAAGCTGTTTTTGGCTACACATTTGTCCTGCCATTACCTTTCTACCTTTCTGCTGTTCCTGATTAATTTGTGATATATGCCTACAGTTGTGTTTGCTTCATCCTGATTTCTGATCCATTTGCTGTAGTTGTCAAGATGTGACTTTGGGAGCAGCACTGGTGTCAACCAGGACGAGGGGAGATGTTCAATAGATGGATATGTGGGTGGTAATCCAGTTGGGGTGTCATTACATTGTGTGTTGTTTGATATGGTAAGTATTTCATCTTGGCTTGGCCAATGTCAACATCTATTGGGTTACATTTGTCCATCTGATATAGTTTGGACATTCGTATCATGTGGGTAAATTAGAGTTTTGTTTGTCCACACATGGAGGGTGTTCATTTGTGCTAGTTTCCTAATTGACTTACCATGTGTCCATTTTCATGTGTGTACCTTCCAGCTACTGCATCTGCATGTGTGACCCATGCTGTTGCTGTTGTATATGCTTTTTTAACTTGAACTTTCATGTTTGGCACATAGGCATGGTACTTGGTTTTATGATTAGTTGTCCCTAAGAAACGTGAAGGGCTAGTTCCTGTGCTAACAGTGTTTTAGGGGCATGTGCAAAGTGAAATGTGAACCAAGACAGCATCCTTCCTGGGTTCCCCCTGATGCTGCCATCCCTATTTTCAGGTATTTTTTACATTTAGAGCTTTAGATATTTGTCTTACAAAATATTGTGCATCCCATTTACCTTACATTCTCTTGCAATGTGGGTGATATGTGAGGGTCCATTACAGGGATGTTGCATCGAAGGGGAGTTTGAGTTAAATGACACATCCATCATATGTGTCTTAAATATCACGACAGTTCATGGCATGAAAGCAATGAGAGGGTGTTATTTCAATTAGTGGGTGTGATATTGATGTGGTGGTGGACCACCACAGTGACATTGGCGGAAAACAAGGTCATAATATGTCAGGCGGAAACAATAGCAGTCTGTTCTCCGACAGCCTCATTGGCCTATGTTGTGGAGGTCTGTACTGCCTGGTGGTACCGGCAGGACCACAGTGGTTTTTCATCTATGGAACTGCATGCAACGTAATACAATAGTCCAACTGCAAGTCCAGCGACCGCCAAACTCAGGAAAAGGCCCTTAGTCTAGTCATTTCAATTTACAAATGATTTGTGGTTTTAGATGATCTGTATCCGCTCCTTTATAACTGCTCCTAATACAGCTGCTGGGCTTTGCTGACTAGACATGATAGACATAGACCAAAAGGGTCTGATTAGCAAAGATGGAAAGACAATATGTGCATGGATTTTGCATTTGACCTGCATATATTTCCTTCTTTCCAAGTATACAATGTACAAAAGACGCACATTTTGAGGGATATTCCAACAGCCATGTAAAAAATGTTTATAGGTAAAGAAAAGTCTCCCCTTGACCTCTCACAGTATGGGAGTGTTAGAATCAGATTCCAAACCTGTATTAACAGTTACCCCAAGACTAAAGCTATGTATGCAATTTCCATTCAGCAGTTCCAACATAAATCAAACCAATCTTAAGTGTAGCATAGGACCAGAAAAGGTCTTTTGTATGAGGATGATTAGTACTTTCAACCATTTCTGCGTGCCTTTTCTGCATGTCACCCCATATTATTTCATCTTTCTGGACCCTATTTCTGTGGTATTAGAACTCCATTGCTATGAGTTGGTTTCACCCAATTATGTTCAACTTTCTTGTAAGGTCATAGTAAATGACAAATGGCATAGAAAATGTATCAATGGGAATGGACTTAAATGTTATATGGGCTGCGGTGTGAATTTACATAAACCACATTTACAATAAAAATAAATGACAACTGGGAGCATCACTTTGCATTTGGATGGACACAACTTTAAAATCATTGCAGCAAGACATTGAAAGGAAAAGTGCTGTTGTCATGTTGGAAAATGTGCTTTTATATTTTAGCTTTCAGATGTGGAAGTAGGATATGATAGTATTGATTGGTATGGCAGAATGATGAAGCAATTATTAGACCATTTTAAATTGATAAAGGTTGGACCAAAGTCCGTTTGTGTCCATAGAGAAAAGGGGAATGACTGGTTTGATGATGATTGTCAGGAAGGAAAGAGATTTGTGATTGTATCGCTGACACCTCACTACAAATAAAAGTAACTCAAAATTTAAGAGAAGCGTTGGAGGCTTCGAAAATAGTATACCACAATCTATGTGCCTAAAAGAAAAGGGAATTTTATAAATCACATTGGGAATTAATGCTAGCAGCTATTGAATAGAGCAATGGCTAGACTTTTCAGAGGTTAGAGAACCCTGTCACTCTAATCTCTCCATCTACCATTGAGGCACAGATAACTGAGGATTTTTAGTATACCTCTATTTATTCCCTCTACAGAGGTGGAAGCTCTGAAAACTTGGTGCTGTCTCCGGTTGCTTCTCACCCTGATATTGAGGTTATTGTACACTCCCAGACAGCAGTGGTGTTATCTGAAATTATCTGTAAAATGAAATTCTCAGGGCTGGTGGCCCAGATGGCCTTCTGTCTGTTATCTTTAAGAAGGATCGTAGAAGTGGGGCCTAATCCTAAGTGGCTGTTTAAGTGGGTGATGTCTATAGTAAAACCTATCAATAAAAAAGGTAAAATTGATCAACTAGCTAATTATTGGTTGATTTCTTTATTATGCATCACCTCTAACCTATTTGTCCAGACTTTATTAAAGCATTTGGCTGCCGGGGCTTTTGACACCGGATTGATCACTGTGGAGCAGGGAGGATTTAGGCCAAAATATTCGACATAGGACCACTGTTTTGCTCTGTGGGGGTTGCACAGAGGTCGATAGATGTGGTAGGTGATCTTTTGCTGCTGCTTCATTGACTTCCAGGTGGCATTAGACAGGGTGGACAGAGCCACGCTATGGCACAAGCTCCATCAGTGGAATATATCTGAGGCCCTGATGGAGGTCCTGATAAAACTACACAGTAATAACTGGGTACAGGTGGATCTCAATGAAGCAGTAAGCCTATCAGAGAATATTCTTGTGGAAAACAGCCTCCGCCATGGCAAAATTAGATAATTCTAATGCTCTATTTTGTGGTAGTGTGGTTGAGCAGTAGGCTTATTAGAGGGTAGTGTTAAGCATTTTTTGCACACACACAGGCAATAAATGAGGAACACACACTCAAAGACTTAACTCCAGGCCAACAGTTTTTATATAGAAAAATATATTTTCTTAATTTATTTTAGAACCACAAGATTCAATATTTGAAGTAAATACATAAAATGCAAGGTACTCCACACAGGTAAGTAAGGAACTTTGAATTAGAGCAGTAACATACACAGTATAGGTTAAAATGGCAATAAGCTATTTTAAAGGTGGACACTGCAAAAATCAACAGTTCCTGGGGGAGGTAAGTATTGGTTAATTTCTCAGGTAAGTAACGCACTTACAAGTTCAGTTTCCTTGGCATAGGCAGCCCACCGTTGGGGGTTCAAGGCAACCCCAAAGTCACTGCACCAGCAACACAGGGCCGGCAGAGGTCAAAGGAAGGCCCAAAGCACATAGGTGTCTATGGAGAACAGGGGTGCTCCGGTTCCAGTCTGTCAACAGGTAAGTACCTGCGTCTTCGGAGGGCAGACCAGGGGGATTTTGTAGAACACTGGGGGGGGGACACAAGTAGGCAAACAAAACACACCCTCAGCGGCACAGGGGCAGCCGGGTGCAGTGTGCTTAGCAGGCATCTGGTTTTCAATAGAAATCAATGGAGGGACCCGGGGGTGACTCTAGCGGTGCAGGCAGGGCACAGGGGGGCTTCTCGGGACAGCCACCGACTGGGCTAGGCAGAGGGTCGTCTGATGGGCACTCCTATACTGGAGTTCGGTTCCTTTTGATCCTGGGGATGGCGGGTGCAGTGCTTGGTCCAGGCGTCAGGTTCTTTGTTCCAGGCAGTTGCGGTTAGGGGGAGCCTCTGGATCCTCTCTGCATGTGTCGCTGTGGGGGTGCAGGGGGGTGGTCTCAGGTTACTCACGAGGTTGCAGTCCTCTCTGCCATGTTGATTCTCGGCAGCTTGAGCCAGGGGCATCAGGCGCAAAGTGTGAAGTCTCACGCTTCCGGCGGGAAGAGTGAGTTCTTTGGAAGTTGTTAAAAAGTTGCAAAGTTGTTGCAGTTTTTTAACAGTGCCGCTGTTCTCTGGAGTTTCTTGGCCCTTCGGGTTCAGGGCAGTCCTCTGAGGCTTCAGAGGTCGCTCGTTCCTGTCGGATGCGTCACTGTGCAGGTTCTTTGAGTCTGGAGACAGGCCGGCAGGGCTGGGGCCAAGTCAGTTGTCGTCTCCGTCATCTCTGTGGGGCTTTCAGGTCAGCAGTCCTTCTTCTTGTTGTAGTTTGCAGGAAGCTGATTTCCTGGGTTCTGGGTCGCTCCTAAATACTAGACTTAGGGGTGTGTTAGGTCAGGAGGGCAGTAGCCAATGGCTACTGTCCTGGAGGGTGGCCACACCCTCATTGTGCCTCCTCCCTGAAGGGAGGGGGGCACATCCCTAATCCCATTGGGGGAATCCTCCAGATGGAGGATTCTAAAGGCAGGGGTCACCTCAGCTCACAACACCTTATGGGCTGTCCTGACTGGTGGGTGACTCCTCCCTGTTTTTCTCATTATCTCCTCCAGCCTTGCCGCCAAAAGTGGGAGCAGTGGCTGGAGTGGTGGGCATCTCCACTAACTGGGATGCCCTGGGGTGCTTTAACAAAAGGCATGAGCCTTTGAGGCTCACCACCAGGTGTTACAGTTCCTGCAGGGGGAGGTGAGAAGCACTTCCACCCAGTACATGCTTTGTTCCTGGCCACAGAGTGACAAAGGCACTCTCCCCATGTACCCAGAAACTCGTCTGGTTGTGGCAGGCTGGAAGAAACTGGTCAGCCTAGCACTAGGAGTCGGACTGGTATTCAGGGGGCATCTCTAAGATGCCCTCTGGGTGCATTTCACAATAAATTCCACACTTGCATCAGTGTGCATTTATTGTGCTGAGCAATTTGATACCAAACTTCCCAGATTTCAGTTTAGCCATTATGGAACTGTGGAGTTTGTGTTTGACACACTCCCAGACCATTTTCTCTTTATGGCTACCCTGCACTTACAATGTCTAAGGTTTTGCTTAGACACTGTAGGGGCAGAGTGCTTATGCATATATGCCCTCACCTGTGGAATAGTACACCCTGCCTTAGGTCTGTAAGCTCTGCTAGAGGGGTGACTTACCTGTGCCACAGGCAGTGTGAGGTGGGCATGGCACTCTGAGGGGAGTGCCATGTCGACTTAGTCATTTTCTCCCCACCAGCACACACAAGCTGTGAGTCAGTGTGCATGGGCTGAGTGAGGGGTCCCCAGGGTGGCATAAAACATGCTGCAGCCCTTAGAGACCTTCCCTGGCATCAGGGCCCTGGGTAACAGGGGTAGCATTTACAAGGGACTTATCTGAGTGCCAGGGCTGTGCCAATTGTGGAAAAAAGGTACAGTTTAGGGAAAGAACACTAGTGCTGGGGCCTGGTTAGCAGGGTCCCAGCACACTTTCAATCATAACTGGCATCAACAAAAGGCAAAAAGTCAGGGGGTAACCATGCCAAGGAGGCATTTCCTTACAGCCTCTCTGCTGGGTCACCCCCACACATTTTCCCTTCCTCCTCTTCTTTTTCTGACCTCATTTTTGCTGGCTTTAGGACTCTGGTCACTTTACCACTGCTAACCAGTGCTAAAGTGCATGTGCTCTCTCCCTAAAAACATTGTGACATTGGCTCATACATAATTGGCATATTTAAGTTACTTGTAAGGCCTTGTAAAATGCACTACATGTGCCCAGAGCCTGTAAATTGAATGCTACTAGGGGGCCTGCAGCACTGGTTGTGCCACCCACATTAATAGACTCTTAACCATGTCTCAGGCCTGCCATTGTAAGGCCTGTGTGTGCAGTTTCACTGCCACTTCGACTTGACATTTCAAAGTACTTGCCAAGCCTTAATCTCCCCTTTTCCTCCATATAAGTCACCCATAAGGTAGGCCTGAGGTAACCCATAGGGCAGTGTGCTATGTAGTTAAAATGTAGGACATATACAGGTGTGTTATATATGTCCTGGTAATGGAAAACTCCTAAATTCATTTTCCACTACTGTGAGGCCTGCTCCTTTCATAGGCTAACATTAAGTCTGCCCTCACATACTGTTTGAGTAGTAGATTCTGATCAGAAAGGAGTAAACAGGTCATGTTTAGTATGGCCAGAATGGTAATAGAAAATCCTGCTTATTGGTGAGGTTGGATTTTATATTAGTATTTTAGAAATGCCACTTTTAGAAAGTGAAGTTTTCTCTGCACTTAAAATCCATCTGTGCCTCACAGCCTGTCTCTAATCCATTCCTGTGCTGGGCTGGTTGACAGCATCCTTGTGCATTCCACCCAGACAACCACAAACACAGGATATCCAGTCACACCTGCACTCATCTGATTGCTGAATGGGGCTTTCTGGGCTGGAAGGGTCGAGGGGCCTGACACTTCCATCTCAAAGGCTTGTGGCCTGTCCTCACACAATGAACTGCCAAACCCTCTATTGGGACCCTGGCAGAGAGACCTGTACTGAATATAATGAAGCACATGAGAAACAGCCCGTAGGCAGTGGGCCAGCCACTCACTGCCAGTGTGGGAGAGCTGCCGCCAACGGCGGTAGTCCTTTTCTGGCTCATTTTCAGCATGGCAGTCCCCATTGTAACTATAGGGGAGACTTGGAGACAACACCATAGGCACCTCCCATTCTCACAAATTTCACACCCATGACTCACAATATGGCCCCCAGCACCAACTGCATGCCCCCACACACTTACACAGCAAAAAAATTTTTTTTTACCAGCACAAAACTCCAACAACCCCATTTGATCACCCAGATACCCCAGACACACATAGGGACACCCACACTCACCTGGGTGCAGGCGGGATGCGGGCCTGGGTTGAAAGCAAGGAGTTCAGTGGAGGAGTAGTGGTACTTTGGGTGGTCAGAGGAGCGAGGACCAGGGGGACGGGCACTGGGCGCAGTTCAGTCACGAACAGGCGCAGTTGGGCTTGCCTCTGGTGCGCCAGCAGCACGGCCGCACATCGCCCGGCATTAGGAAGGGAGGTGGGAGGGAAGAGCACCTGGGAGGTGGGAGGGAGTGTCCAATGGAGGAACGAGGGAACGGTGCCGCAGGGGACGCAGCGGCTGGGTTAACGGGAACCAGCGAGAGCCGAAATGAAAACAGGCACAATAGGAGCGCAAAAAACAAAGCAGAGCACAAAAAGGGCACAGTCCAGATACAAAACAATTCTAAAAACTGAAATACTGAAATACAGAAAACGAAATACAAACTGCTGAATGAAATATCAGACACGCCTACCACTAGGCACCAGGGATGAGGCGCAGGCGGGTGCCTGTGGGTGGTGAAGAGCCTCAAACTTCTTCAGGTTACAGCAAAGGCGGGGTCAGGGGCACGGAGGCAGGCTGGTGAAGCCAAAGTGTACTCCTGGCTCAAGCAGGTCAGTGGGTCACACTAGGCTCTGCGCAGCAGGCGCCATTTAAAGGGAGGTGGGGATTGGCGTGGTCTGGCCACGTACAGCGATGGCCACCTAGGTCCCGAGCTCTGCTAGGCAGCGTGCCGCGGCCCGGGGGCGCACGGAAAGCCCCCCCAACCATCGCTATAGCGGGCGCCGTGGACCGGCATCGCACGGAAGACAGGGGGAGGGACGGGTGACGCGCCCTCTCCCCCAAGCGCATGAGGAGCGCGAACAACGACATTGAGGCCCGCGGTGAGATCTAAAGCCGCGGCCTCAAGTAGCTGGGGACCCGACCCGGTAGGCGAGCTGATCCAGAGGCGCGCCTCCCTTTGATGTGATCGCCAGGGACGACGATCCTCTGAGAGCCTCCCCGCCCACCCTCGCTGCCCTACCCCTCCTCCCCTCGCTCGGAGCTTGGGGAGTACCGGTGAGGGTCGGGTGTCCTGCGAGGAGTAGCGTGCGAGCCAGGGACCCCTTCCCCCACTCGATCCAGGAACCAAGACCTTTGGAGCCCCCCCCCTGGGGACCAAAAAGCGAGCTGCTGCCTCTAGGTGGGCGGAGGCATCGCTGGAGTCCATGTTGGCCCCAACTTGCCACCACACGCCAACCTCTGCCTCCTTCCAGAAATGAGGCCTGCTGCGACAGGTAGGACCGCGGCCTGGAACATCCGGAAGGCCCCATCCAGGAGGCATGCTTTACTCACTCTCTCTAGTTCGATCCTTGGGTGGTCTCCGGGGGCGATGGGGGCCGGAGAGTCGCTTTGCTCATCCTCGCCTCTACCCCCCCCTCGCTTGGACCTTGGACCCTGGTGGGTTCCTGCCCTGGAGGACACGACGCCGAAATCTGGATGGCCCACGTGGACCCTCGCTCTCCCAACCAATTTGAAACAGGGACTGGCGGAGTCTCACCCCCCCTTTTTTCTTCTTGCTGAGGATCCTATTTACGCCATGACTTCTAGGTGGGGGAGGATCACCACAGATGTCCACGCTGGGGTCCTCTCGCGCCCTCTCATCTCAAGCCAACCGTGCTGACCTCCTCCCTTCCTTGGAGGAGCGAAAGATTGCCTGAGGCAGCATCTGTGCCTAAACCCACTCACGGCCCGGAAGACTGGAGCCCTGCTCTCTGAGATTCTGCCGTGAGTCTCCGCATCTGCCGCGCTAAAGACAGATACCTCTGGGACCCCTACCTGCACGGGGGAACGCGCAATGCCCAGGGGCAAGGCGGTGGGCAAAACACCAGGTAAGCCAGCCCGCCAACTCCTTTTCTCCAAAGCCCTGCGCCAACAGAAGAATCCCTCCACGGAGGACCCTCCACCTTTCCCCCGTAGCAGCATGGCAGATGACACACACAAGGTGCGACAATGGATCGTATACTGCAGAAAATATCGGTGGTGAGTCGCAAACTAGAGGGCATGGACAGTGCCATGGTGGCGCTGACAGCGGAGACAAGATCTATGTGCCTCGACATAGCAGGCTTCCAGTCGCAAATCTCCGGGCTCGATCAACGAGTAGCAACAGTGAAAACACAGGTAGCCTCCTGGACCAACAGAGATCAAGAACTCCTGGATCTCCGTAGTAAATTGATCGACTTGGAGGACAGGAGCTGCAGGAACAACATCCGCCTCCTTGGTTTTCCGGAAGGCATTGAGGGTGCAGACATGTTCTACTACTTGCAGGAAACGCTACGTAAACTCACGGAGATAACTTTCGATCCCCCTCTGGAATTTCAAAGGGAGCACAGACTGGGTCCCAAGAGACAAAACGGACACGGCCGCCCCGTCCAATCATAGTCTGTTTGCAGCGTCACATGTAGGCTTGTCAACTGCTACAAGCTGCCAGAATGCAAGGTCCATTCAGATCGGGCACCCTGGAAATCCGCCTCTCAGCTGATTTCTCCAAAGAGACTGCTGAACGAAGGAAAGCCTTCCTATCCCTTCGTACCCGTCTCCATCACCTAGACGTGAAATTCGGCCTGTTTGAGCCAGCCAGGATGTGGATCACCAAGAACGGAGAATCACAGAACTTCTACGACCCGGAGGATCTAAGAGCGTTCTTAGATGGGCTGCAGGACCAGTCCCAAACCATCGAAATGACAGCCCAGACCCCCCTGGACATACAGGACCTACCCTCAGGAGCCGGCCACCCGGTAACAGCACCCGAATCTGAAGGAAGATTCTCTGCTGATCCCCAAATTAGGGGAAGAGACCTAGACAGACTCACAAAAACCTATGACGACAGGGGCCAATTGATCCAGGTGGTGGCGATGCATACACAGACATCAGACAGAGACAAATCCCAATCCCCTTTGAAGCCCACGGTGGCCCCCACTTGAGGGACAGAAAACATTGGGTCCTTGGGGGCGCTCACATCTGTTGACCACGGGTGCCCGGATACGCCAAAGGGACTTAGCGGCGAAGAGGACGAACCGGAGTGATGAGTACCTGATTTTGTGAACTAACAGACATACTGTTATGAGGGGCAATCGCTCCTGACTGTCTTTGTTTGTTTTTGCTTGTCCCTGTCTGTTATTATTACGTATGCCCGTACTTTTTTTCACTCTTTTATTTTTCTCTCTTGAAACTGAGCAATATGTCTGCCTTCAGCAGCCTCGCCCCCGCTATTTGTTTACCTGTCTGAAAAAAAAACACCATGCACTTCCTTAGAACTGGTGCATCGTTCCCACCTGTTAATAATTTGTTCTATCTTTGACCGCTTTTCATGATTGTCGCTACTTGCCCACTATCGGCGGTAATGTATAGTTACAGCTGGCTAAAACATGGCAGAGGCGCAGCGCCTACCTCTCCCCCCGTTGCGTTTCACTCGCCCCTCCTCACCCTTTTCACACCTCCCCCTCCCCCGGTCTCCTCTTCGGATTTAGGAAAAATAGAAAAACCACAATATGCTGAAACTATTGCTATACTCCCCTAGGCGTGACCTAGGTACTGATCTAATTGTCCAACATCCTTGCAGGTTCAAACACCCCCCTTTCCCCTGTCCTTCGCTCTTTTCCTCCCCCGTCTCCCCCCTTTTTTCACCCCCTTTTTTCAGCGGTACAGCGCCACCCGATTTCAGACCTCTGGACATTTGGACATGGGTCGCCACACATAATCTGAAAACAATCCCCTCCCCATCCCCTCCCGCATACCTCTTAAGTCACCCAGACTTGCACGCAAATGGGAGAACCAGATAGGGGGTGCCGGGGTGCCGCATGTGCGTCGCCTCCCTCGGCCCGGGGTCCGCTGGTCGGGCACCAGGAGGTCAACAGGCCTGGGTTCTAGACCCAAAGGTTACAGTTCGTGAACGCCGGGACCTTTGTCCCGATTTTCTTATTTTTCTTACCTCCCTTCTCTCTTTCAGTCTTGTTCATTTGTCCCCCCCCACATACTTACCCCCTCTCTTTTCCCTCTCCTCCTCTTCCACTTACCTACCCCCACCTTCCCCTTTCCCCACCCTCCCTTCCCTCTTTTAGAGTTTGTGCCAAGTTCCTATTTCTCCCCTCCCCCTCTTGCCCCTTATTTCCCCCCCCCTTCCTTGTTTTGAATCCCATTCCCGGTGCTCCTACACCTAGACAGGTGCCCATAAGGCGCGGGGATGTCTAATCCGAACTCAGCACAAACAGTGCCTCTACGGATCATATCATGGAATGTAAACGGCCTTACCCACTTCATAAAGCGGAAAACAAATCCTATCCTATCTCAACTCTAAACGCGCTGATATCGCCCTATTTGAAGAGACGCACTTAGATAAACCAGAATCCAACAAATTACGTCGAGATTGGGTGGGCACTGCCCTGTTTAGCTGTAACTCAACCTTACCCAATCTGGAAAACACCCCAAGGAAATGCTGGGTGGCGCTACTGCTCTGAAAAACCCTGCCCCACACAGTTATCAAATCATGGACGGACCCTGAGGGTCGCTACGTATTCGCTAAATTAAAGATAGGCAGCACCTCACTGTGTGTGGGCTCTGTCTATCCACCAACTGGCCCAAAGCACCTCTTTTTCCTACAACTCAATCGGCTCCTGACTGAGATAGGGGCATCCCACTATGTAATAGGAGGTGACTGGAACCTAGTCAGAGATGTAGTACTGGACAGAACAGAGCCCTTGGACGTAAGTAATAATGCAGACAGAGCCCTACAAACCGACATACTATCGGACAATGGCCCAGTAGACCACTGGAGACTTATACACGCGACAGACAGGGAATTTAAATTTCTTTCACTGCCGCACGGTACCCAATCACGCCTCGACTACTTTCTCTTACCCATAATCTGGTGGTCCACACTCAAGACGATTGTACACTAGCAGGTGGCCTCTCGGACCACTCTCCAATCAGCATAGCCATCCGACTGGGTCTCGTATCCCCAGGCCATAAACCTTGGAGATTTGTAATCCATCATTATCGTTCCCCCCGGGGAAAGTTACAGCTACAGGATCATGCAGCCACTTACGCCCAAGACAACCTAGGCACTGTTCACTCTAGTCGAATCATGTGGGCTGCCGCCAAAGCAGCGATACGGGGACAGCTGATGAAGGACGCTGCGCTGGTGAACAAAGACAGAAAGGAACAACAGGCGACACTAGAACTCGACATCCGTCGGCTTACTAGACTATACACTGCGCACACCTCTCTCAGGGCGCCGCAACTTAGAACGTGCCCAAATGGCCCTCAATGAGCTATACACCTCCCAGGCTGAATATGCCCTACAGAGGGTAAAAGGCAGACATTACGAACAGGGTGAGAAGGCAGGACGACTGCTGGCAACCCAGCTTCGCCAGAGGACAGCTGTTCTCACTATTCCGGCCATCCGTGCATAAATGGGTAGGGAAAGAGGCGATTGGCATCCTAAATGTGGCCCTGAACGAAGCCTGTTTGGCGCAGGTCCTGGGGGCCATTTCCAACAATGCCACGATAGCCATCATACCTAAACCCGGGCGGGACCCCCTGCTGTGGAGAAGTGTGGCTCAATGGTTAGAGTGGCAGACCCTGATGCAGAAATCTGTCCCGGGACCGGGGTTCAATTCCCACCTCAGTGGGTCTTCGGCTCAATTTCCTCAGACCTGATAATTCTCGCATCGGTGCCGAATCTAATTCATGGGTCCCACTCTGTAACTCTGGGCAATAGCTTGCTTAATCTCCACAACGGCCCCAACAGCGCTGGGATGCCTGGCTTCACCTTGGAGGTTGCCCAGGAGTGGGCACCTCACAGGGAAAAGCCAGGAGGGGTTCCACAGTGGTATGCGTACAGCGCCTTGAGACCCTAACGGGTGAGTAGTGCGCTATACAAGTACGAAGTTTACAGTTTGCTGTGTGGCAGTTACCGACCCATATCTCTCTTAAACAGTGATATCAAAATACTAGCAAGAATCCTAGCAAATAGACTACGCAAAGTTATACTGTCCCTGATCCACCACACACAAGTGGGGTTTGTGCCGGGCCGCACATCTAGGAACCACTTGCGCACCCTATGCCATACCCTATGGACCTCGAGGGACCTACCGGAGGCAGCGCTGGTTCTGTCCTTAGACGCCAAAAAGGCATTCGATTGCATAGAGTGGCCCTATTCGTTTAAGACACTGGAGAGATTTGGTCTGGGAAACAGATTCATCTCAATGGTGTGGCTATTGTATAATCAACCTGCAGTGAGAGTTAACTGCGGAGGCTTCCACTCAGACCCTTTCCCTATCTGTAGAGGCACACAACAGGGTTGCCCCTTTTCACCCCTCTTGTTCCTGCTAGCAATGGAGCCCCTTGCGGCAGCTATTCGATCCTCCCCTTCCATAATAGGCCTTACACTACCGGAAGGCATTTCTAAAATCTATTTATATGCCGATGATGTCCGACTAACTCTCACGGATCTAGAACCATCCATTCAAGCGTTGCTAGGGGTCATAGATGGGTTTGCAACCCTCTCCGGCTACCGCATCAACTGGGATAAGAGTGAGGCGCTCCCACTCTCGAGGATGACTACGAGAGCTACCCTCCTAGGCTTCCAATTTCGCTGGACACCGAAACACCTCAAATACCTGGGGGTGCTAGTCAATCCAGGCCTGGCGCACATGGTGGCGGACAACATTGATCCCCTCATCGCAGAAATGAAGCTCGAAAAGTGGAACCAATTGGGCCTCTCTATGTGGGGCCGAGTACATGCGGTTAGGATGGTCACGATCTCCTGCTTCACTTATATTCTGGGACTTCTCCCCCTGCAGGTGCCCCTTTATACGTTACAAAATATCGATGCACTCATCAGAGCATTTTTATGGGGCTCAATGCGACCACGCTTATCGCCTGCCAAGCTCATAGCCCGTCGCTCCCACGGGGGCATGGGGCTTCCGTCGGTGGAGCACTGTTCACTAGCACTACACCTGTCCCAACTGTCCCATGTACTGTCCAACGTGTCGGACCCGCCTCAGTGGGTTGCTGTGGAACAGTTGCTGCTATCTGCGAATGAGGGACTTGGAGGGCCCTACCGTGACAACCTACCATCTGCCAATTCAGTGAACCCTATTTTGAAGGCATCCCGGGCAGTCTGGCGAAGGGCTCATCGCCAGCTTGGGGTTCATCCTCTCCTCCACGCTCAAGCACCTCAGTGGCGCAACAGTGGACTCCGGATAGGCGGTGAAGTGCTCAATTGGCCACAGTGGAAGAGGGCTGGCATTCACACCCTCTCCCAGATCCTGGAAAATGATGCACTCAAATCTTTTCTTAGACTACGGGAAGAATTCGATCTTCAGCCGAGCCAAGAGTGGAGATACTTACAACTCAAACACTGCATTAGCCAGGGGACCGACGTTGCCCTACGAGGGTCCCAGACTTCACCCGTAGTAGCCTACCTTCAACAATGGGGGCAACATAGAGGAGTTATGGCGGGTCTCTATGATCTACTCACCCGACAACTCTACTCCCAACCTCTCCTAGACAAGCCACGCTTAAAAAGGCAAACCCGATTACAACAGACATTTGACCCAGATGACTGGGAGAACATTCTAGAGGCCCTGGAAAGAGGTACCCGGGAGGCGCGTTTAAAGTTTTGCCTCTTTAAGGTCCTGCACGATTGGTATTGGTCCCCAGCGAAACTGCATAGAACAGGACTGCTCCCACATGCGAAATATTGGCGATGCTCAGAGACATGCTGTGACCTAAAACATATCTTAACTGAGTGCCCAACGATCTGACCACTATGGGATGCGGTGGGCTCCACTCTGGCTGACTCCATGCTACTTCTGTCACCACTTCCCCCCTCTCTCATACTTTTACAAGATACAACTTCCCTCCCGGATCTCTCTAGACCATGCAAAAGGTTGCTACACACAGCATTAGCCACTGCAAAAATCTGCATCCTCCATCACGGGCGGTCGACGACCTCCCCAACCCCGGAAGAATGGATTATAGCCATGACCCGTATTGCCATGCATGAAAGAATCATCTATAACCTGCAAGATCCAGCTCAAATATTCAACCAAGTGTGGGCTCCCTTCCTCACCGTGGGAAGGCCGTAGGCTGTAGGAAACCACCTGCCACCCTTTCCACTGCGCTTTCCCGATTCCCTTCCCCCCTTTTTTCACTCCCCCCCTTCTCCCTTCCTCCCCTTCCCCACCCCCTCTTTCTTTCTTCATTTACTAGTCCCTTCTCTTATTTGTTTCCGTCCTCTTTCTTTCTTCTCAGCCTCATCGGGGCCTTGGCTTCGGTCTCTCCTATTCTTTCTAGTTTATTCCTCCCTGTAGAACCATCTTTCTGATACACGGAAAGGACATTGAGTACTAAGCCTGCCCTACGCCGAACGATGACAGAAGACCCAGGCTTCAATGTCCCGATAGATCTGCTACTCTGCTAATACACTATCCCGGCTTATATCACTATCACTATCCCGTTGTTATGACCTCCAAAGTAAAAACACCCGACCTAAAATTAATGTCCTCCTGTGTATACACGCCACGGCTTGTTCCCAACTCGGACTTCGACACAGCGAGGAGTGAACCTTTTGCTCCCGGGGGAGCAGAGGACCCTGTAACTACATCCTTATCGCTCTGTTTGTTCGTTTATTTCCCCTATCCCCCCGCTTTCCCCAAATGCCCTGTAACATTACGTTCCGCTTACATCTCACCTCCTATTCTCACTTTCATCTTCTTCCTATTTTCTTTCGGCCGATGGGACAAGTTTTCCAAAATACAATTGGCAACATCACAAGGCTTTTTGTGCTCTCATTACTCTTTGATTCATTGTGTATTACTGTTTTGCAAACACGGGGACCTCGGTCCCTTTTGGTTTATGTATCATTTTTCAGTGTTTGCAATAAAAAGGAGGTGGGAGGGAGGAGCAGCTGGGAGGTGGGAGGGAGTGTCCAATGGGGGCGGAGGAGGGAGGGGCCGCAGGGGATGCAGCGGCTGGGTTAACGGGAACCAGCGAGAGCCGGAATGAAAACGGGGCAATAGGAGTGCAAAAAGCAAAGCGGGGCACAAAATGGGCACAGTCCAGATACAAAACAATTCTAAAAACAAATACTGAAATATAGAAAACAAAATACAAACTGCTGAATGAAATATCAGACACGCCTACCACTAGGCACCAGGGATGAGGCGCAGGCGGGTGCCTGCGGGTGGTGGAGGGCCTCGAACCTCTTCAGGTTACAGCAACGGTGGGGTCAGGGGCACGGAGGCAGGCTGGTGGAGCCGAAGTGTACTCCTGGCCCAAGCAGGTCAGGGGGTCACACTAGGCTCCGTGCAGCGGGTGCAATTAAGAAGGGAGGTGTGAGGGAGGAGCAGCTGGGAGGCGGGAGGGAGTGTCCCCTTGGGGACACGATGGGGGGCGGGGACGCAGTGGCTGGGTTAACGGGAAACAGCGAGAGCCGGAATGAAAACGGGCACAATAGGACCGCAAAAGGCTAAGCGGGGCACAAAAAGGGCACAGTCCAGATATAAAACAATTCTAAAAATGAATACTGAAAGACAGAAAACAAAATACAAATTGCTGAATGAAATATCATACACGCCTACCACTCGGCACTAGGGATGAGGTGCAGGCGGGTGCCTTCGGGTGGTGGAGGGCCTTGAACTTCTTCAGGTTACAGCAACGGCGGGGTCAGGGGCACAGAGGCAGGCTGGTGGAGCCGAAGTGTACTCCTGGCCCAAGCAGGTCAGGTAGTCGTACAAATGTCTATCCACACAAAAGAGAAGGGGAGAGATGTACTTCTCCTTTTCAGTTCTCCCTTATCTCTATAGAACATAAACACACAGCCTTGGAAAAGGAGGAAAATGTGATACTAATACAAATTTCAGAGCACCTATCAATGGAAATACACAAGGTTCTGTAAAGATTTCCCTCACCCACTAGTAGCTGCATGCTTTATCATAAGGCTTGCTACAACATCCCCACGCAGAACAACATCAGGAATTGAGCACTAGGGTATTGGGGAAAGACAATACAAAACACACATATGGGAATCTATTCTGCAGAGCACACACAAGGAATGAATAAGACTGTCCCATGGGGGTCCTACTAAAATTTTACTCATATACCCCCTGGGCAGGATTAAAAGATATATTGTGGTGATGATATAAGGATATTATCACCCCTTCACCCCTACCATCTGCTCACTTGTCAACATGTTTCAGTCGTTCAGCATCACCCACCTGGGTCAGTCAGCCCTCCTCAGGACATGAGATCCCTCCTTTTTAATACCCCGTACCTGTAACTGTTGTCTAAGGAATTTGGATGTGGTGACCTTATTAGTCCTTTTTCAGTAAGCAATGTAGAAAAAGAACCATGCACATTTCCAAGCATCATACAACGGTTATTTCAAATCTGACATCATACACAGTGCACTATACAAGAGATTCCATGTGCAGAACCCCTGTCCAAAGACTTGTTGTCCAAACCTGGTCATCCCCAAACACGTTACCCAAGAACTCTGTGAAATGTTTCAGTGTATTCTGTAAAATACATCAAGATCTACTCACAGAGTTTTATTATTGATTTCTCTACAATTGGGGTGTCAGTGGGAACGCCTCATTGTAGTCACACACTGTTAAATAAGAAAGAGATGTACAAAAAACCCATTCTATTAATATTTTTGCCTCCATTCAGTTTCTCAACTACTTAATGCCCCGCTGCCTTGACTTCTCTCCCAGCCCGTGAATGCAGACACCCATCGGGAAAAAAGGGCTCATTGCTTTAACTTGGAAGTATCCCCTCATCAAATCATCCATGAAACAGGATTCCCCCTACGTAGTTGATCCTGCCTCTTCTTTCACCATGTGCAGCTCATGACCCCTATGACTACTGCTCACATCAGGCCAACTGAGCCACACACAAAAGTACCTTCTGTCCCCATACCCTGCTTTGCCTTCTCGTTCTCCGGCAGGCGACACACTCCAATGCCCCTGAACAGCTACACAGCACTTGTGTGGCCAGAAACATGGCAGCTCATCTTAGGGATGTGAGATCATTGTACCCCAAAGCATCCATGTATTGATATTTTATCTTTTTACCCATGTCTAATGTACCACCCAATAAATGGCACTCATCCGGTATAGTATTATGTATTTCTAACTTTAATTGGATTCCTGCTTTATCCAAGTGATTAGTCTATCTCAAGAACTCCCTCATTTATTTGGGCTGAAACTGCCCTGCTAGTTCTATCTGACCAGGATGGGAGGAGGTGGCCAATGATGAAGCCTGCAACATTACATGTGTGAGGCCTCCTCATCCAAATATATGACTTACAGGTTGTCTTGTCTGGGGACACTGGAATAGGATAGAGAAATACCCCTTCTGTACCAAATCATCACAATACATTTTGTGTTATGAGGTTCACCAAGGAGGTAGTACAGTGCTTAGCCCCCCCATCTCTCACTTTGTGCTAAAGATTCCTGCTTCAATTAAATATATACTGGGGATTACCTGCTGCTTGTGCCATAGCTACCACTGGCAGGCAGCAGCATGTGCGGTGAGGGGTGGGGCTGGGTCACCTGAGGGGGGTGAGGTGAGGAAGAAAGAGTGCATCTAAGTGCACATGTGTGTTTGGCCGGCCATCCTAGGCCGGCCAAACACACATGCACACTTAGCTTTCTCCAACCAGGCTGTGTTGAACAGGAGGGCTGGAGAAACTGCACAGACCCCAGGGTTGTGTCTGAGCGGCAGTCCAAGCTGCTCAGACCAATCCTGGTGCTGCTTTCATGCTAGGTTTAGCATGAAAGCAGAACCAGGATTACTGGGGAGCCTGTGCTGGTGCCCCAGTGAATGCTGCGACATACTAAGAGAAGAGGAGTGAGAGGCCACCAGAGGTGTCCGGGAAGGTAAGTTTTTTTATTTATTTATTTTTTAATTTCCACCATCCCCATCACCGCACCCGCCTCTCCCCTTGAGATTGCGGCAGCCACCGCAGCAACAATCCCCTTTTTAATATAGAAGCACATGTATATTTGTTCATGTGACATTGAACATCTGCTTTAATTTATATTCTAATTTGTGGAATTAGTACAATTCTAAAATAATACCAGTTCTGTAAATTATTCAAGACTTTGTTAGGAAATGTACAACAAGAAGAATCAACATATTCTAGAAACTGTGGCAAACATTTCAGAATGATAATTGTAGAGATAATGGCCCTCATTACAACCCTGGCAGTAAAAGCCGCTTACCGCTGTGCTGACGGGCGCCAACATACTGTGACGACGGTGGTAATCTGCCACAAGTATTATGACCCATACACAGAAATCTGCCACTATACAGACACCCGCAAAAGTCCGCCAGACCAAAGGTCAGTGATAAACTGGCGATAGCAAAACCTACACCGTTACGCCAACAGGTATATGCCCACAGTATCACGACCCACGAATCAATGCAGCGGTCTTTCAACTGCGGTAAAACATTGGCGCACATACTGCCGCGCTCAAAATAAACACACATTTACAAAACACCACCACATTGGACAATTCAAACTACACACACCTGACAAACATACACACACCACACCCACAACACTATAAAACACACACCCACCACACCCACAACCCTTTACGACAAAAAACAAAATTGCGAATAGAGAGAGACACAAGCCAGGACCACCCACTCAATCTGAGCCACAGAACACCAGCACCCATACACCATCCACGTTACTCACAGCACACACCACAACACATCACCCCACACATCCTCACACATATCACTCACACCACATCCATGGCACCCTAAAGACACCCCAGGTTCTCAGAGGAGGGTCACGGTGGAGGAAATCATCCGGGTAGAGCCACAGCTATTCAGATCACAGGTGCAGCAGACGTCCATTGCAAGGAAGATGGAGCTATGCGGAGAATCTTGGACAGGGTCAACACCGTG
Source organism: Pleurodeles waltl (assembly GCF_031143425.1). Lineage (NCBI taxonomy): Eukaryota > Metazoa > Chordata > Amphibia > Caudata > Salamandridae > Pleurodeles > Pleurodeles waltl. Next base: position 466,119,714 of record NC_090442.1, read on the forward strand.
GGACAGCATCCAAGAACAAGGGATGACATCAGGAATAGGTGGATCGACCTATGGGGGAAGGTGCACTCCGTGGTCTCAAGACACCAGATTGCAGTACAGAGGACTGGCAGTGGACCCCCACCTCCTCCCCCAAAACAAACAACATGGGAGGTGCAAGTCTTGGCAATCATGCATCCTGAGGGCCTCGCAGGAGTAGCAGGAGGACTGGACTCTGGTAAGTCAAATCTTTTATACTTTATCCCCCGACCTGCATGCCATCACAAACTCCCACCCCATCACTCCACCAACTCACATATACCCTACTAGCACAACCTACCCATCCCAATACCAAGCCCTGCATGCAACAACAATGCATGGACACCCATCACAGACCTGCATGGACACTCATCACCACAGCATGCCCAATAGAGAGACTCACCCAGCCCACAAAATCACTACTCACACAAGTCCAAGATGACAGGGAAATCACAGGCATAGAGGGAAACACAGCCATGTACAGGATGGCACATGCAGATACATTGACAATGCATTTTTCTCCCAACAGGACCCCTACCCAATGTTACCGGAGAGGAGGTGCCAGCCACATCCAGCTCTCCCCCAAGAAGAGACCCACAGTGATATCAGAAGCTCTGCACACCTGGATCACAATGACCAACCTGTCCCATCTGGGACCTCTGGACAGTCGCCACAGTTCCAAACCACCACTGAGCCTCCCCCCTCAGGAAACACCACCACAGCACCCACCCAGTGGACCCATGCCACTGTCCCCAGGACACGTCAATCAGCAGTGTGTCCACCACTACAGGGACCCCACAATCACAGGACGATCAGGGACCTGGGGTCAGTGGCAGTGGGCACACGGTTCAGGGGACAAAGGCACAGGACAACAGGGAAGCTGGGAGGATTGCTGTGCAACAGGGAGAGGGCATTCCCATGGAACCGACCCTCCACGAGGCACTCTCAAACATCATGGGAGCATACCACCATTCCCAGGAGACCATTGGCCAAGTACTGGCCAAGTTACAGGAGACCCAGCAGTTGCAGGAGGGACAGTATCTGGGGATCAGGGAGGACCTAACAAAAATATACACCATCCTGGTCACCATTGCAGGGGTGCTGGCTGACATGGGCAAGACCATAAGGGAGGCAGTTGCACAACAATGGGTGCCTGACACTAGCCAAACCGAGGAACAGCTGGCGCTAGTGGACAGGAGGCCCCGCCACAGGACAAACAGACCACCAGCACCCTTCCCCCTGCAGAAGGAGAACCCCCTCGCAAACGGTCCCTGTGATCCAGGCAGAAGACAGAGAACATTGCCAAGACCCCCGCCAGGAAATAAGACCCTCCTGATTGTCACCCTTCTGTCTCACCATGTCACCTTGTCCACCTTGAACTGACATTGCTCTACTTCCTTTGTCTCCTTGGACAATGCACCTGTGATACCAATAGACTGGACTCTAACTGGACGTTCCTCCACCATCACCCCAGCCCCTTGCACATACCCCCATACTTATTGGCACAAAAATAAACACCCTTGAAACAAATACAATATTGGAGTCAGTGTCATGAATCAATAAATGTATTAGTATGAATCAATAAATGTATTAGTACAACATTATTAAAGCATTGCAATGTATATGTACAGTGAAATGTACTACAGGATGACCTTTGGTGGGCAGCAGTACACATAGCATGAGCCAGAATGGGGCACACAGATCTGAGATTAGAGAATCCAAGGGTACAGTCAGTGTCCATAGACAGAGGGTAAGAGGCTGCCATGTACAATTTTCAAAAGATTACTGAAAAGTAAATTTGAGTTACAGTCTCATACCTGTGTGTCACTGGAAGTACTGCTGTTTAATATTTGTTCTGTTGTCCACATCTTCTTCATCTGCCTCCTCTTTCTCACTGTCCACAGGCTCCACCGCTGCCACAAGACCATCTCCAGGCTCATCCTCCTGCAGAAAAGTCACCTGACGTCTCAAGGCCAGGTTGTGCAACATACAGCATGCCACAATTATCTGGCAAACCTTCTTGGGTGAGTAGTACAGGGATCCACCTGTCAGATGGAGGCACCAGAACCTGGTCTTCAGGAGGCCGAAGGTTCTCTCAATAATCCTCCTTGTACGCCCATGTGCCTCATTGTAACGTTCCTCTGCCCTTGTCCTGGGACTCCTCACTGGTGTCAGTAGCCATGAAAGGTTGGGGTAACCAGAGTCACCTGTAAATATCGAGGGACAACTTAGACGCACACTAATCCTTGGGGACAACCCCATATCCAGACACCTACTTATAGTGGGTGGGGACCTTGGGCTCACCTATTAGCCAAGCCCGGTGCCTCTGGAGTTGGCCCATCACATAAGGGATGCTGCTATTCCTCAAGATATAGGCGTCATGCACAGAGCCAGGATATTTGGCATTCACATGGGAGATGTACTGGTCTGCCAAACACACCATCTGCACATTCATCGATTGATAGCTTTTCCTATTCCTGCAAACCTGTTCGTTTCTCCGGGGGGGGGGGGGTTAAATGCTACATGTGTACCATCAATGGCACCAATGATGTTAGGGATATGTCCCAGGGCATAGAAGTCAGCTTTCACTGTGGCCAAATCATCCACCTGGGGGAATACGATGTAGCTGTGCATGATTTTCAGCAGAGCAGGCAACACTCTGGACAACACATTGGAGAACATTGGCTGAGACATTCCTGATGCCATAGCCACTGTAGTTTATATTGAACCACTTGCCAGGAAATGCAGCACTGACAGAACCTGCACTAGAGGGGGAATACCTGTGGGCTGGCGGATAGCTGACATCAGGTCTGGCTCCAATTGGGCACACCGCTCTTAAATTGTGGCACGATCAAGTCTGTATGTGATGATATTGTGTCTGCCCTCCATTGTTGACAGGTCCACCAGGGGTCTGTACACCGGAGGATGCAGCCATCTCATCATCTGCCTCAGCGGTTGTAGCCTACGGAGGAGAACAGTGAGCAGAAGGTCATATTTCCACATAGAATGCACAATAGTTGCTGAAGTTAGGTCAAAGAAGCAGTATGTGAAGTTGAGAGTCAGTTGATGTGCCAATGTCTTCTGTGACGCAGTTAGGTTCCATGCCATGTGCCCCTCTGAAATGTCGGCTGCCTGACCTGTGAGGAAGGACAAGTGGAAATGAGGTAATTCCGCTGGCTTTGTGCGCCGTTGCGGTAGGCGGTTGATGACTGGTTCCAGGAGCCAATTGCGATGTATGCCGGCGGTGTCGGTATGCACTGCTGCGGACGTGACCGCCATTTTCTAACTACTCCCTCTCTTGCTACCTGACCATCAACAGGAGAGGACCTACACTACAAGCGCTGTTGTGACCTGAGTCTGGAAGCGACAATGGCTACAGTGTCTGGAGAAAGGGCCCCTGCCTTTACTCCGGAGGAGTTGGAGAAACTGGTGGATGGGGTTTACAGTCCTCCAGACAAACAGGTGAGTACACTGAGAGCATGATGTGTGGGCAATACGTGTTTGGAGTGGTGTGGATGTAAGCCACATGTTGGGGGGTGCTGAGGCGTCCTGGCCTGAGTGCTGAATTAGAGGTGATCAGTGAATGTGCATCAGGGCATGGGTGGGAACCGGGTGGCAATGAGTATACCGTCGGGACGAGTGAGTGATCTCCTTTCCTCCTCTCTTTTCCCTCTAGCTCAGCGCCCACCACAAAAAGGGTATTTGGCATGCCATCACCAAGGAGGTGTGGACCCTGGGGGTCTATCACAGGCGGAGCACCCACTGCCGTAAGAGATGGGAGGACCTGCGCCGTTGGACAAAAAAACAACGGAGGCCCAGCTAGGGAAGGGGTGCCCGTCGCACCATGACCCCCGATGTTCCGTATCCTGGCGGTGGCCTATCCGGAGTTGGATGGGAGCTTGAGGGCATCACAGCAGCCACAAGGGGGTGAGTACAGATTCTGAGTCCTGCCTTTGCACACTTTTGTAGCTAGCTGGGTGGGGGATGTGGGCTGTGGGTGACCCTAGGCCAGGGTGATCACGGCAGGGTAGGTCCCTTTTATTTAGACTCTGAAGCACTCAAAACCCAATGGTGTAAGTGGGCGTATACTACTGGGCATGGTCCTGTGGGTGTCAGGTGTGCAGATGCTGGCATTAGCCATTGTTCCCCATGGGCTTGTGACTACTTTAGTGACTGGTTGGGCATGGCCTAGTGCATAGAGCAGCCCCCTGTGTGTTGTGTACGCCAACTGTAGTGTTGTTGCTGTCATTGACCAAGTGTATCCTCTGTCTCCCCCCCTTTTTGTTTTGTCACCCTGTCCTTGTGTGCATTAGCATCATCTGGCGGAGGAGCAAAGGCACCGGCGATGGAGGAAGCTGCATCCCACATGGCCCATGAGGGCGAATCCACTGAGGGCGAAGGCACCAGTGGGACGGAGGGCGAGGGGGGCTCCACAATGGGAACAGGAGCGGAGACCAGTGACAGCGACTCCTCCTCCGATGGAAGCTCCCTGGCAGTGGCGGACCCCTCTATGTCAACCCCAACAACAGGTACAGCCGCCACCCCCCCTACCAGCACTGCCCTCCCAGCAGCCCCTCAGTGTGTTTCCCATGCCCGCTCACCCAGGAGGGTGAGCATCTCCTTCACCCCAGACACCTCAGGCCCTGCCCCAGTCAGCCTTGCTGCCCTCATTGAGGAGGCTATTGACCTCCTGAGATCCCTCACTGTTGGGCAGTCAATCATTCTGAATGCCATCCAGGGTGTCGAGAGGCATTTGCAACAAACAAATGCATACCTGGAGGGCATTCAGTCTGGCGTGGCGGCCCAACAGAGAGCATTGCAGGCTCTGGCCTTCGCACTGATTGCAGCCATTGTCCCTGTCTCTAGCCTCCCCCTTCCAACTGCCTCTAACCAGTCCCAATCCCCGGAACCCTAGCCTATCCCAAGCACACCTTCAGACCAGCATTCGCCCAAAACACCACACAATAGTGGCTCAGGCAAACACAAGTACCACACTTCATCCCACGGGCACTCACACAAGCACCATCCCCATGCAGACACACCAACATCCCGTGCTCCACTGTGTCCCCCTCCTCCTCATCATCCACCCCCTCCCAGTATCATCTCCACTCACAACTGCATACACTACATCCTCATCCCCTTCATCCATCACCAGCATGCCCATCATAACACACCCCTCACGAGCAGTCACCACCCCCACAACCATGCACACGTCCCCTGTGTCCTCTCCCAGTGTGCCTGTGACCCCTCCTCCCAAAGTACACAAATGCAAGCACCCACCCACCCAACAGCCATCCACCTCACAACAGCATCCAGCCCATGCACCTTCACCCAAACTCAGCAGAAAGTCACCTCCTACAACCACTCCCACTTCTTCCACTCCAAAACCCTCTCCATCTTCCCATCCCAGTGTGTCTAAAAAACCTTTCCTTGCAAACTTTGACCTCTTCCCTATGCCCCCCCGTCCTTCCCATTGGGCCAGGGTGTCCAGATCCCAGGCCAGCACCTCAGCCACCAAGTCGGCGTCCGCTCTGGTACCTGCAAGTCCCAGGGGTGCAAAGGGGGCACCCATCAGGGCTGCCAGTGTGCCAGCGAGCCCTGCAAAGGCCCAACCCATTCTGTCACCTGCCAAGTTGAAGAGGTTGCCAGCAAGCAGCATGTCCAAAAAGCACCACCCACCTATCAAGGCCTCCTCAAAAACTGCATCTGCCAGTGCCAAGGTCTCAGCAGCGTCTGGCGGCAAGGTGGGGAAGGGCAAGAAAACCCAAGGCAAAGCACTTCAGGCCTCAGAGCCTCCAGGTGAGGGACTGGTGCCCACCATAAGTACTGACAGCCCAGCAACCTGTACTGCAGAAGGCACCGCCATCCTGCAGCGTCATATGCCCCGCCACCTGCACCACCCCTTGCACCATCACCTGCCCCGCCGCTGCCACAACAACAGTCAGCAGCATCATCTCCAGTGGGCAGCCGTCCGAGACTGCAGGAGACGGCCTGGTGTCTCCCTCCACTACTACCAGCACCTGCACCACGGCTGCACCAACAGCATCTCCGCTGCAGACACCGCCGCAAGCACCGCCACCTGTGCCACCATCTGTGCCGCCACATGCCCAGCCGGTGCCACTACATCTGTCATCAGCAGCATCCTCAGTGGGCAGCCGTCCAGGGATGCAGGAGGCACCCTGGACCCTCCACCCACCACTTGAAGCACCAACACTAGCACCGTTACTACCAGCAGTTTGCAGCCTAAGTCGCCGCAGGATGGAGTGTGGCTCTTCCTCCATGGAGTATCATGCTACCTGTTCCCTGCACATCTCGTGCCTCAGACACCCAGGTGAGGGAATGGAAACTGCCACACCCCAGGTGCAGCATCACTGGGCACAAAGCCCCCTCCAGAACCAGTGGAGAAAGGCATCCACTCACCCTATCCTTGGCAGGATGAAGCAAACTGGGCAAAAGGCCACCTCCAGAACCAGTGGAGATATGCATGCACTATCACTTTCCTTGGCAGGATGAAGCAGACTGGGCACAAGGCCCCCTCCAGAACCAGTGGAGAGAGGCATCCACTCACCCTATCATTGGCAGGATGAAGCAGACTGGGCACAAGGCCCCCTCCAGAACCAGTGGAGATGTGCATCCACTATCACTTTCCTTGGCAGGATGAAGCAGACTGGGCACAAGGCCCCCTCCAGAACCAGTGGAGAAAGGCATCCACTCACCCTATCCTTGGCAGGGTGAAGCAGACTGGGCACAAGGCCCCCTCCAGAACCAGCGGAATTATGCATCCACTATCACTTTCCTTGGCAGGATAAGGCACACTGGGCACTAAGCCCCCTCCAGAACCAGTGGAACATGTCACCCACTTGAGAGACTGTGGCTTTGCACTCCCCAGGACCAAACAGTGGGCAAACCACCCACTTGAGAAACTTGAGAGACTGTGGCTTTGCACTCCCCAGGACATCGCTGTGGGCATGTTGCCCCCTCGAGGAGCAGTGGCGTAGTACTATCTTCCAGCTGAGGTGCCCCCCCTTCCCCCTGAGGTGCCTGTATGTTTTTGACCTGATGCCCCTGCAGTGTTTTCTCTGTATTGAGGCAGGAGTCAAGTGTGGGCTTCGCCCCTGTTTTTTTGCACACTGGGCCATGGACATTTGCAAAGGACAGTGTACGGCCTTCTGTACATATTGTAAATATTTGTATATACTGTTGTTTACAGTCGTTAACTTTATCTGCATATTTCTAAATCTCACTATTTGCACTCAATTCCTTTTGTCCTTGCGTTCTTCCAGGGGGTTACGGGGTGTAAATGTAATGTTGCTGCATGATTTTGTGTGTATGGTGTTGTGGGTGAGGGTGGGGATGTTGCAGGCTGCGTGTGTGTGTCACTCTCTTTTTCCTCCCCCTTCCCCTGTGTGCTAGGTGCAGTACTCACCATGGTAGTCGCAGCTGCCTTTGATACCCGTTGTGTATGAGGAGGTAGACCAGCATCGGCAGGACCTGTAGTTCGGGCTTCATGGTGTCCTGGTTCTTCGTTGAGTGTCGAAAGGTGAGTGGTTCCCCTTCTGTGTACTGTTTCTGCCGTGCTTTTGATGGCATTGGTACCGCCCCGGAAAAGCTGGTGGATTAGTGGGTTGTGATGTGGTGGGCGGTACATTATCTTCCACCTGTCTGTTGGCGGTTACCGACGCAGTGTTTGTTGCTACCGCCATGGCGGTCGGAGTGTTAAAGTGGCTGTCTGTGTTGGCGGTTTCTGCCGTGGTCGTGATCCCATTGTTTTTACCGCCGGCCTGTTGGCGGTATTACCGACGCTTTAACACCGACCGCCAGTGTTGTAATGAGGGCCAATGTGTATTTACTCTGAAATATGTATTAACAAAGGTATTACATTCTCGTCTTAATTTTGTTTTGAGCGCAATGCAGGTGCCTGGAATTCTGGGGCGATTCCTGCATGTGAACTCCTGGCATACGCTGCATGGAGACAAAATATTTATTAAAACGTCAAATCAGAGCATAAATCTATTCACTTCCATAACTTAATACAATTCTTTCAAATGTTGTTATTTTGTTTTGTACTGCTGCAAAGTGAACTTCTCATTCAGCTTAGTCCATTCAGAGTTTCAATTCCAGTTGATTGTGGGGCTTTGAATGTTTTTATGGACACTCAATGAGCTTCTCATCATTGAGCTCCTGACCTTCGAAAAAAGCTTCCTATGGCAGAGGAAGCTGTGGATAGAGCTTTTGTTAGCTTCTGGTTTCCGTCCGAACGTATGACGATGTGTCGCAAGTGCTCGAATGATTACAAGAGAATAAATTGTTAGTTAATCCAGAAAAGTGTTCCTTCCTCAGGGACTCTCTAGAGTACTTAGGTTATGTCTTGTCATGTCTAGGATTGCTATTGATAATGGTAAAGTTCAAGCAGTTCTAAACTGGCATATTCCTTCCTCATTAAAAGAAACACATTTTTCTAGAGGAAATAATGTTTGTAAATTCATAGTTTCTCTCAAATTGTCCTACCAATCATTGACATAACAAAACACTTGAGAAGTTTTTAAGGTGTTATAGTTCCACCACCCAAGATAATTGGAAATTCATTTTACCAGCAGCAGATTTTGCTTGTAGTAATGTTATTTATACCTTCACTGGATTTTCACCTTTCTTTGCCTTAACCCGATTTCACCCTCAAACATTTTTAGAATTCTCCAAAGCTAAATTCTGTGTCTGTTGTACAAGACTATTTAGAGACTTTAATTGACATACGAGAAAAAGTAGTCCTTAACCTGTAAAAGGCAAGAGATATACAAAGGATTGAGGCAACTAAACATAGACGATCAGCTCCCTTTTACAAAATGGGTGACACAATTTGTTTGTCATTCATTAACTTTCCACATACTATTTGCTGGTCAAAATTTACTTCGGGACATTATGGACCTTTTTTTACATTTCTAAAAGAATACATTTAATTACAGTCCTTTTAGAGCTTGGCCCCTCACAGAGGGTTCATCCTTCTATTCATGTTTCATATTTGAAATAATATCTTGCATGCAAAGGTCATCTTGCTAAATGAAGACTGCTCTTTTCTACTTGTTAAAGCGCAACTGGAGTATGAAGTTCAGGTAATTTGTGACTCTCATTATGTAAAGTGTAAATGTATTTAGTGGTCTGGTAAGAATAAAATCCGTGTGATCATTCCTGGAATCCAGCAGTTCAATTCCATGCTACATGGCTGATTAAACAATTTTCCTTAACAAATTCTGTAAATGTGGAGCTCCAAAGAGGGGTTAGAATGTAAGGAGATGCTTCTTATTTCACTGTAAGTGCATGGTTCAAGTGTACGGCTGTCAGTGGCTCCATTCTAGCCTCGAGATGCAGAGGATTGGACTACATGGTGTCCTCATCAGCTGCCATGTAATTTGAGGTTGTCTGGAATTCTAGGGCAATTCCTGCATGTGAGTTCCTGGCATACACCACATGCAGGAAAAATATTAAGTAAATCTTCAAGTAAGAGCCCAAATCAATTAGCTTCTATAACATTATGCAATGCTTGCAGATCTTGTTATTTACCTTATTTTTCATTCTAATCTTACTTTTTCATCCCAGTCCAAGGTGGGTGAACTTTTATTTCACTTCAGGTAATTATCTGTGCTCCACTATAAAGTAGACTCCAGAGTGAAGGCCAGTTAATTAGCAATTGTTTCCTCATTGCTTGCTCCTGGCCTCCATGGATCTATGCAGTCTCCAGCTTTCCTCTTCAGCCTTCTGCTCTGCAGTATGCAGTATGCAGTATACATCTTCTTTATCCTGTTTCCAGGCGGACCAGCCAGAAGGTTTTTCTCTGCAATCGACTTTCAGCGAGCGTCAGATGCATTTGACATCTAGCAAATGGGCTTTCACTAAGGACAGGTGTTAAACCTGTCAGCATTATGATGATCTCCCAAACATTTGCCTTCACAAAGCGCTAGTGTTGCAAAGAGCTGTGTTGCCTTACTCTGTATCAAGGAGGCGTTCAATGGGCATTGTTGTGTGTGTTTCCACACAAAAGCCTTGAATTTTGATGCTGCCCCATATTTACAAAGTCACCTGGGGCAGCACCAAAACATTATGCCTCCCAGACCAGGCGCAACAAGGAGAAATGTTTTTATTTCTCCTTGTTTTTTTCTCTTTCGATGTGTACTGCATTTTGCACAAATAAAATGAGAAAAAAGCTGTCCCTTCCTGCAAAAAAACAATCCCGCCAAAAATGCAGTAACCCTTTCACCATGGCGCAAGGCTGCCTGCGTTGGCGCTAGGCACCAAATTGTGCACTGGCTGAAAGGACAGGAATGCATCGTATCTATTAAATACAGTGCATTCCTGCTCTTTCAATTTGGCGTAGGGCAGCGCAGCAAAAAGACTTGTGGTGCTGCCCTATGACAAATCTTTGTAAATGAGGCCTTGGGAGTTGACCAGAATTTCTCGCTAAAAAATGAGTTTGGTGGTTGATTACTATAGAAAATGTTGCCATTCCTGACTGAACAACTTTATGCTCTCGTTGCTTCGTGCACACTCTCCAGGCGGCCCTACTGTAACAGTTTTTATTTAAGCATGTCTGATAACGTTTTGGCAGCCCTCCATAGTAGGTACAGTTTTTGGGGGGAGTAATGTTAGAAATCTTCATAGATTTGATCATGTCTCTTCTTCTGCATTCCAGGAACTGAACCAGCTGGCAACTGAGCAAATAATTCATCTCTCTAGTACATCAAATACATTTATGGGCAGAAGTAATTTCATTATATGCCCTGTCACGCTCCAGCTCCTGTCCTCTTACTACAATTTTATGACACCAATATCAAATAGGAATATGCATGAGGACCCCCCTTTTGTTATCATGCCCCAGACTATGGAATAACTTGCTGATTGAGTTTAAGACAATATAGAATGATCTGGCCTTCAGAATGCTATTTATATTTTCCTACTATGTTGCTCTGTTGTGGTGTTTTCTTTACCCCTTTGATGTATGTGTTGTATAGCGCTGTGTAGTTTTTCTTGATTTGTTCTTTGTCTCGGTGCCATGACTCCTTTTATTATCTACGAGTTTTAGAAATAAATATGATAAAAAATAAATAGATGAACATACATTCAAACACTGAATTTCATTTTCGTACCTTGTGTAAAGTACATATATTTTTGTAACCAAAGTGTACACGGGTAGTTAGTGGCCAAAGATCCGCAACATCTTCATTTATAACATATCCTTTATTTAGAAGCGTAGTTCATAACTTAATATTGATTCCATAATATTAAAGAAAGGTTGTCTTTGGACATAGATCAGTAAGACATGGGAGCACCTCATATGCACCGGAGCAATTCCACGAGCAGCTCAATAAAGTAAAAGTACTGTAAGCATTCAGACTCATTTGCCCTACTCATTGAAGGCTCGATAGGTGCACAAGCAGTAGTAAGTTAAATACTGCATTCTTTAAAACCATTGCAACCTTGGAACGACAGTTACCACCACTATGGTAAGAACACTAGTGGTGACTTCACAAGGAGTGCAGTGCAAATACAGCAGTAAACATTTGTGTCATCATTTCACAAAGTGAAATAACAGAATAGTTACAAACTTGCTTACACTATAGAAAGAGTTAAACAAGGTACATTTAACACTGAAATTGTGATGTAAATTAATGCAGATGGGAATTTCATCGAATTCACTGTGGCGGCTGATAGTTACCTCTCAGCACAAAACACACTTCATCATAGAGGCTGCAGGGCATTTTCTGGATCCGCAGCATATACTGCTATTTCTGGCACATATAAAGCAACATAAGTTAGCGGATCATTAGCCACTGTAAAAAAAAAGGGAACAGGGATAAGAGTAGGAGATGGAGTTGGAGGAAGGTTAGGGGAAAAGTAGTGAATTCACACCGTACACGGATGAACTCACTCAGAATGGTGTAGAACATATCCTAACAGCATGTGGCATAAACAGCATCGTACCCATATCAGACATCGTAAAGGAATATCTAGACCTCGTATAAGCTTAATGACAGATATACGGGCGCTCTTGAAGCTTGTCGATGTTTTAAATTACTTCACTATTGCCTATTAGCATTCTGCAGTTTTAGGACATTGCAGTCACAACCATCATTTTCCCCAGATTAAAGTACATCATGGATGCCCTGTTGAAATACCTGGGGAATCCCACCGAAATCATCACAGGCTACGAATGCTAATATTGTGTGACTGCATGCAGCCCTGATATGATAGTTCAGATTGGCTTTACCCTTACCAGGTGTTACTACAAAAATGAGCGCAGTAAAAGGAAAACGGCCTCCTCCGTTATAGTCCAGATGATCTGCAATGCTGGTCTGAATTTACTCTGTCTGTGTGCCCTATTGACTGGTTGTATGGCCCACTGTTATAGCATCATACAGTACATAGTATTAATACCTTGGTTGTATTGTATACATGATGAGATCACTTTCTGGATTCAAGACCTGCCACCAAGGTACACAATTCTGTACCATGGGGGAAACGTCCTACAGCAACCATGGAACTGTTAGCGCGCCAGAGCCTTAATAAGTAAACTTACAAGGAGACACATTTAGGTCGATGAACCTTTGGACCATGTTCGGTGACTTCCCAGTACGAGATGTCTTTTTGGCATCACAAATCAATAGATCAATAACCCAATCAATATTCACAATAACTAATCAACAAACTAACCAATAACATTTAATAAGAGTCAATAAGTTGAACACACCATGACCTTTCAGTCATGAATAACCACACCAATTTAGTTAAGTGTTATGATATTTATTTCCCTACTCGTTACAATCTAATGTCATTTCTGTTAATCTCATTAGCAATTAATCTCATTAGGAACTCAACTAATTAGCAATTAGATCTCGATCAATCAATGCATAGAGAATATTCATTCAGTATTTAGGCTCATCATTAATATGAAGCAACTTAGCAAAGTCTCAGTAATACATGATTCAACAAAGCAAGATCTCAGTCATTTGTCTAATTGTGTAGGATATTTGTGAACACCTTAACTAACCTCCAATTAGCATCAGCATGTTGGGCTTCATGCAAAACATTTTAGCAAACACGAATTTGGAAAACATCTAAACTATGGCCTCTATCAAAAGAGCAGTTGGTACCTAGCAAAAAAAGGCAAACAGACAATTACAATTTTTGCATCAGATAGTTACCAATCCAACGGATTAGCAAAGAGCGCCAGTCTATTCACCATCAGCAGAGATAGGACGGGGCAAAGTCTCGATATAGCATAGCTAAGGAATAGGATCTTCCCTCATATGGAGGAGAAGTAAGTATCAGGCAAGAATGGGTAAAGGATGGTTTAAATTATCAGGACAAAGCAAAAGAGTGAAAAGTCTCCGTGAGGTAAGTGGAGTCTAAAAGTTTCTGCGCGCCAAGCTCCTTGGGTCATTCCGTTAAATCAAAACTGTCTAATTGGTCCTTAACTCCTCATTGGATAATAATTGGTGCATCGTTATCTCTGTCCAATAATTTTTCACGCATCTTGCCAGAATTTTCAACAAACCACAGTTCTCATGTCGCAGATTGGTACATGTTATTGACGTCTTCATCGGTTGGAATGTCAGGTAAGAAAAGTTACACTTTGCGCTCCATTCAATGTCTCCATTATTTTCTCCTACTCCAGCTAACCTTGCACCTGTTACAACTTACACTGTTGCATTCAGCAAGAACGTCTCCTTGAACAAGTCGGTCCTCATGAGAAAGAATTTACTACAGCTACACACACATAACTTCTGGAAAAGTACAGCTTTGTGTCCTTCAGGAAAACAGCACATTACATGTTAAAATGATACAGTTTAATATGAGACCAGGCAGCTAGGCCCAGACCCTGGCTAAGCTAAGGCCTTCTAACTTAATAAGCAAACTATGAACAAATAACTCTAATTATGATATGCTAATACAAATTCAAAACATTAGTACATAGTTAAGTCAGAATTAACAACTCTCATTAGTCTTCATATACATTGGTAGCCACTCCCCGTGGGCACATTTCAAACGTGTGCATTATTTTCTATGTTAACACATTTTCTATGCAGCTTCATAGCACAATATATTGCAAGCTTTTCACGTTAATATTGCTTTTAAAAGACACACTTCAACAGAACAAATGTTCATGCGATACCAACACATATAGCAATAATGACACACGACAATTAAAGGGGTGCATCACAATATACCTCGATTAATGCATTTGTCAACTTGGGCTGAGCAAATGTGTGGACCCACAACTCTGTGATATGATTCACTTAGAGATGGCGAAGTTTGTAAATCTAGGACACAAAAGAGGCCTGGTACTGCTGCAGGAACATTCCAGCTGCTGTGCATACCATAAGTGCTCTACTGAGAGGCTGCTTATTATTGTTGCTTTTCACTGATACCAGAAGGAGGCGTCCGTCCATGCGAAAATAAGATAAAGTGTCTGCTGGGTGGCAGCAATTGGGTTTCCCTCTGCCACCCCAAGCACTGACAGGCCTGAAAGTTAGTGGGGAAGCACAATTTCCTGCAGTCTTATGCTTCATCTCTGTTGAATGGCACATCGAGGCACAGGGCTCTGGGTTGCAGAGTAAAACTACACCTCAGTGCGAATGTCCCCGATCTCACCTGCATTTGCTAGCTAGGAGATTTGCTTCACTCACTCTTGCAGACAACATAATTTGGTGTCTGAACATATGTAGTGAAGGCCCTTAATAAGGTCAAACTTAACTGATGAACTGTGTACTCTGGCCCTCAGTTACGAGGATTTGGCATAGGACAGCTGTCCCCTGTCAAAGTGAAAGGGGAGTAATGGACCGTATTTATGCCATACGATGCATTCCTGTCCTTTCCCTCTGCAAAGCGACCATTTCAGCAACCCATCAGTAACACAGCCACCCTGCCTGTGTTATCTGCAGGATTGTTTAAGTGCAGGAAGGAGCACCTTCCTGCACAGAAAGAACCCATAGAGGCTTTTTCCTGTTTCTATGTCTGCTGCAGAGGGAAAACAAGGAGAAATAAAGATATTGCTCCTTGTTACGCCTGCCCTGAGGAGGAGTAAGATTTTAATGCATTCACAGGTTTACAAGTCCTTGTAGCTCCATGGGAATCCCCACCTCAACACCCATGGAACGCCTCTCTTGCGCAGAGTAAGGGGACACAGCGATTTGCACTGCATTGCCTTATTCAAGATATATGAGGCATTGCAAGGCTTCATAAATCTGACTGACGGCCAGAACTCATTTGCGATCGTAAAAATGCTTTTTGGTATGTAACAATTCCAGTTTGCTGGTTTGGTAATTGCGATTACATACCGATTCAGTACTAGGAAGGGGCGTGTCAAGGGCATCCCATCCTAATATCGAATCGCAGAGGTATGTGTGATTGTTTTGTGACCGTGAATGCGGTCGCAAAACAATCGCAGTTACCACCCCTTTCCCTTTGTGAATGCACAGACCACTGCCTACTCTTAAAAAGTGAAAAGAAAACTTTTCATTTTTCATTTTTAAACACATCCCATTTTCCTTTAAGGAAAACGGGCTGCATTTGATAAAAAAAATGATTGCTTTATTGGAAGCAATCACAGACATGGTGGTCTGCTGAGACCAGCAGGCCACCATCCGTGTGATTGTAGCCATTCGCAATGGCTCGCTAATTTCGACCTACCTCATAAATATTAATGAGGTAGGTCCACTTGCAAGCCCTTGCGAATTGCAGTATGAAACTCCTGGAGTTTCGTACATTCCAATAGCGATTACTTAATCGCTAAAAATCGCAATTAGGTATTCGCTATTGTGAAGAATGATACATCTGGCTCCTGGAGCCTTGCGTCATGCATGTACCACTTTGCGTGTTGCAAACCTGACTCAAGGCTGTCATAAATATGCCCTTCTGTATCTGAATTGTTTTATCCAGAGTAGATTCAGCCCAATGTATTAACTTATTTAGTAATTTGTTGAGCAGTATTTCATATTTTTGTGCATAATTTATTACCTTTTGAGCATTTTATCAAATTAATTGATTTAATTAACAATATAAATTAACACATTTAACACTACACATTATAAAACATTTTTGTATTAATAAAATAAAGTACTAACTAATTGAATTCATATATGAATTATAAAACATTTAAGACTATAAATTGCAAAACATATTTCTGTTAATAAAGAATGAAGTTATCCATTAGATATGTTTAGAGAAGGTGGGGAGCATCTTAAATACTTTATTATTAAGGAGCATATATAGATGTATTTGGTAGGCATTTTTTTGCCATATGCAGCTTGTCAAAACACCTATGTGCAGGGTGCATCACAAATCAAAGCAGAAAAGTGTTGATTTTCTTAGTTCACATGGGATTTAACCTTTTGGGTTCCCTGGACATAACAGTTGCGTCCTCGGCTGCAGTGCTGCTGTGTGGGGAGCAGAAACCACTAGAAACCAGGGATTTGTTTGTCTTTACTATTTTATGTAAAGGGAGTGGCCCCTTGTGCAAGGGCCCGTTCCCAATGGGGGGAAATTATTTCATTATTATTTCTATTAGGCCTATGTGCCCCCAAGGGGGGCAGAAACGACTTAGGCACCAGGGATTGGTGTGTATGTGTGTTTTGTTTGGGAGGGCAGCCCCTTGGGCAAGGGTCGCTCCCCATGTGGGCACATCACAGTTGGCCCTTTCTGGCCCCCTTGGGGCAGATCAGCCTATTTTTGTGAGGCCCATCTGCCCCCAAGGAGGGCAGAAAGACCACTAGACACCAGGGAAGATTTTTTTATTTTTTTTAAAGAGGGTTGGGGTATGGCCATATCCCCACCCCAAATAAATGGGGACAAAGTTGTTCTGCCCACTTGTGGGCAGACAGGATAATTACTCCTGATCCACTCCCCGGAGGTTGGGGGGGCAGAAAGCCTACTAGATGCCAGGGAATTTCAAAAAATGTTTAAAAAGTGAGGTGGTGGCTACCAGCCAGGATGGGCATGGTTATGCCCCCACCCTAACTGAAGGGGGTAACAGTCTTTCAGCTCCCTCCTGCACACTAAAAGATCTTATCCCAATAGCAAGCAAGAGGACATTTGATTATTTATTATATTTTTTACATTTGGGCCATGGGAGCTTGGCTAACTCTCAAAATCGTCCCACTTGGAATGGTGAGGGCTGCACTTTTTGGACTTTGGGACGCAGCCATCTAGAAAAATCTATGAGACCTAGACACATCTGAAAACTAAACATCTGAGTGAGTCCAGGGTGGTGTGCTTCACATGCACCCTGCACCAAGTTTTTACCCACAATGACCTGCAAACCTCCAACTTTGCTTGAAATCACATATTTTTCCCACATTTTTGTGATGGAACTTTCCGGAATTTGCAGGAATACACAAAATTCCTACTACCCAGCATTGTTGCATCTATACTGATAAAAATTCTGCCCCACTTGTCAGTGACAAAATATGTTATTTTTTCAAATTGCCCTTTTGAACCTGCTTTGGTTCCCCGTCAATTTTGGCATTTTTTGGCTCTTCCCTGTCACAGGCACTTGGCCCACCTATACAAGTGAGGTATAATTTTTATCGGGAGACTGAGGGGAACGTTGGGTGATAGATAATATGTGCCGGTGCAGTGATCCCACACAGAAATGTTGGGAAAATGTGATTTATTTTAGCAAAATTTGAGGTTTGCTGAGGATTCTGGTAACAAAGCACTGAGGGATCCATGCAAGTCACACCTCCCTGGGGCCCCTCAGGTGTCTACTAGAAGCGTCTGGGTTTGGTAGGTTTCCCTTGATGGCTGCTGAGCCCAGGACAAAAATGCAGGTGCTCCCATCTGTAAAAACAGGTAGTTTTATAATTGATAATTTTGATGTGTCCACGTAGTGTTTTGGGGCATTTCCTGTTGCGGGCACTAGGCCTACCCACACAAGTAAAATATCATTTTTAACGGGAGACTTGGGGGAATGCTGGGTAGAAGGAAGTTTGTGGCTCCCCTCAGATTCTAGAACTTTGCAGCTCCGACATGTGAGGAAAAAGTGTTTTTTTGCCAAATTTTGAGGTTTGCAAAGAATTCTGGGTAACAGAACCTGGTGAGAGCCCCACAAGTCACCCCATACTGGATTTCCCTAGGTGTTTAGTTTTTAAGAATACACAGGTTTGCTAGGTTTCCCTAGGTGTCGGCTGAGCTAGAGGACAAAATCCACAGCTAGGCACTTTCCAAAAAAACGCCAGATTTCACTGTAAAAATGTGATGTGTCCATGTTGTTTTTCCCATTGTGGGCACTAGGCCTACCCACACAAGTGAGGTACGATTTTTATCGGAAGACTTGGGGGAACACAGAATAGTATTGCCCCTTGTCTTCCAAATGTAAGATAGTGTGTAAAAAAGAAGTCTATTTGAGAAATGCCCTGTAATTCACATGCTAGTATGGGGACCCCGGAATTCAGAGATGTGCAAATAACCACTTCTTCTCAACACCTTATCTTGTGCCCATATTGGAAGTACAAAGGTTTCCTCAATACCTATTTTTCACTCTTTATATTTCACCAAATGAATTGCTGTATACCCGATATACAATTAAAACCCATTGCAAGGTGCCGCTCATTTATTGGCTCTGGGTACCTACGGTTCTTGATGAACCTACAATCCCTATATATACCAGCAACCGAAAGAGTCCAACAGACGTAACGGTATATTGTTTAAAAAAAATTCTCATAGCTGGAAAACGTTATAATAGAAAACGTGGACAAAAATGGCTTTTTTTCACCTTAATTTCAATATATTTTCATTTTAGTTGTTACTTTCTGTAGGAAAACCTTGAAGGATCTACACAAATGACCCCTTGTTGAATTCAGAATTTTGTCTACTTTTCAGAAATGTCACTAACTGGAAGGAGTCCGAAAGCACAAAAAATCGTAAAAATTGAGTATGTCCCAGTAAAATGCCAACATGTGTTAAAAAATGTGGTTTTCTAATTCATGTCTGCCTGTTCCTGAAAGCCGGGAAGATGGCGATTTTAGCACCACAAAGCCTTTGTTGATGCCATTTTCAAGAAAAACCCACATGCTTTCTTCTGCAGCACTTTTTTCCCATTTTTCTGAAAAAATAACAAAATGTTAGCTGTATTTTGGCAAATTTCTTGGTCTCCTCCAGGGGAAACCACAAACTCTGGGTACCTTTAGAATCCCTAGGATGTTGGAGAAAAGGATGCAAATTTGGCATGGATAGCTTATGTGGACAAAAGGTTTTGAGGGCCTAAGCGCAAACTACTCCAAATAGCCAAAAAAAGGCTCTGCACCTGAGAGGGGAAAGACCTGGCAGCAAGGGATTAAACATCAGTGAAAACGTAAATATGCAAAGTGGCAGTGGTGGCGAGGTGAGTGGGAAAGGCTAGAGTGGGAGTTTTTGAGTGTTTTGATGATGTCCTGTTTATGGATTCTAAAGAGTCACCAAATCAAAATGGTGCTATTGCTCACTAAATGCTGATTCTAAATCCAAAAATAGATTATTTTGTGACTACCTTGTGCATCTTCAAGGATTCATATGCTTATTGAAAATCAAGGAAAAATATATTTGTACTAACAGCAAATCGAGCATTTTATCCTCGCATAACTGCAACTCCAGTCATGCAATGAGGAGGAAAATGTGCAAGTACGTTTGAAAAGTTGAGAGAGAACTTCAAAGATATGTACAGAGTTTTTCATTATAGATTCGGCGGCAGCCAGCAAGAATGGAAGGACCCAGCGGGAGAACGAACCATCAATTATTCTGAGGTTTAAATTACATCCGGGAATGATGCCTCATACATTTTCATGAGGATGTGAGTGCTTTTATTATACTCATTCTTATGAAGAACTGTGAATAGACTGTCCCTCCTTCGGTCTGAAGCATCTGTCAATCTGCCATCTTCATTCATTTCAGGAAAAATAAGAATAAACCACGTTTATGTATTTAGCAGCAGTGCAGATAACCATTTGCTAATCAGAGGCATGAAAATAATTTGTAGTCTGAGATAGTATTGGAAAAAAATGAAATGTGAGCTTCTAGTTTGCTGCAAATAGTACCGGAAACAAAAATCACAGTAGGTAAGACAGAATAATGCAGTTGAGCAAGCTGAAAGAAAGTTTATATTGACAACATCGATCTTCGATCAATTTTTTTTTTTTTACTATGTACCCTGAATTACTCTTATTGTGCTTTTAATGTGTTTGATTTTTAGATGTGTTTTCCGCTCTAAACATGCTTCATCTTACCTACGTTAGCTCCAGCGTTTGCCATTTGCTTAAAACGTCTGCAAGCATACCACACACACAACACCCTCAAGTTCCAGCTCCAGAATTTACGTCAGCATACACTTCGTGTTAAAAAGAACAACTGTACCCTACTTAGCAAGATCCTAGAAACAGGTTGTATGTATGGAACTAGCAAACATTATTTTGGCAGGTGGAAACACTGGAAATAATGTGCCTAACCAGATCAAATAAGTGCAGCTCAAAGTTTTTGATAATATAAAATACTTTGAAATGGTAATAGTCAGATCTACCTATGCTCTATGAAACAACTAGTTGAAAAGTGGCCGATTGATCTCTCGCTTGACAACATTTCTAGGTATTGCCACTTAATATTGTCTTCCAATTCGCATGGCACCCATTTCTAATGCAACCAGAAGCTGGATGCAAATCAAATGTCCTAATTGCAAATGCAGTATTTTCAATATCTGTATGAAAGGTAGTCAGTTGCCATCTTAAAGGGATGTTAGTCAAACATTTCACTGATGTTAGCACTAAAAACGTCATCACAACCGTGAAAACCAAACATTTAAAAATGTCCCTCTTTGACAGAAATGCACTATGATTACTGGTACCGACCCACTGCCTTCAGCATTACATTGCTGCAATAATCCACAGCAACTGCCCCTCTCTGACTAATGGCCTGATTTAGATCTTGATGGTGTTACTGCCAAGCCGTGACAATGATGGACCCGAAAAGACAGTCAGGTCCATGGTGTTCTGCCCGCAGTATTTAGAAGTTGCAGCTCTGCAAGCTGTAGAGTGGTGATGAATTGCAGACGGAGGAAGATGGCGGTGGGACCCAGTGGACTTTGTACAACGGCAGGGGCTATGGAAAAGAAGTAAGTGACACACACATACTGTACCCTTGGCATATGTGTCCCCCTGCGCTACACAACACAACTCAACACACCACATACACACCATCATCCATTACAACTCCAACACAACACAACCCGCACATGCCGAAAATACACATTGACATACTTCCATAACCCAACACAAACATGCCATTGACACTAAGCCCACACACAACACAACCACAACAACCAACACAACTATGCCCTCAGCTACTCAAACAAACTCACACACAAGCACAACTGCACGCATAACAACAACGTCCGCCACACAAAAACACTCACTTGAATGTGTCACTTGGCAACACAAAATACATAATAACATCATTCTCACTTGCAAGTGACACAGAAACAGACACAACCACACCACCCATTCCAGCTCTATCCACCTCAACCAGCCAATCCATACAGCAGCTAGCACAAACCTACCAGTACAGGTCCCCTTGCAATGCACACACATGAACACCATTTACAAGTGTGATTATACTTTCTTTTTGATGCCAGCATTCATTTGGCAATGAATAATGATGCCACAATGGCAATTGTGTATGTGCGTGATATGCATGTTGTGCCAGTGTGTCCCCAGCCATGCGTGACACACTTGTGTACCTGACATATGCATGTCACAGTGAGGAATAAGAATTGCTGTGACATTTATATGCCTGCAGAGGTCCCGACCTCCTGTGCAGTGCTCACCAACATACCCTGGCAATGCAGTGTCCCTACCTTCAAGTCCTGTGATGGGGGGGGGTCATGTTTTATCCATAAGTCGGTGGCAGCAGCACCAGCAGGTGTTGTTCAGACATGTCCAGTCAAAAACGGATGTGGAATCAGGAAAAAAGGTGCGTTTTAACCCCTCCCCTTCAATCCACCATCTCAGAAGCAGAGGTCAGACCTCCGCTTTTTGCTTGGTGGTAAGGTACACCCAAATCTGCATGGAGGGAAGGATAGCTGGGGTCCGGCTTGCATCCACTTTTCCCTCTCCCACCATCGATGCTGGCAGTGTTTCTTTTCTGAGATGGTGGTCAATGTGGGCAATCGGCTATGGGACTGCCAACATCTCAGTACGACAGGAAGACCGTCATGGCAGTGGATGGGTTTTCAGTTGGAAACTCGACAGTTGAACCGTTACCACCAACATCTAAATCAGGCCCTATGTTGGTTTACAGGGAAGTTAGGTTGGAGTGAAAATAGCAAATGTGAACTCCCTAAACCCAAACAATTTCCTCAATGATACTATTATTGTAGTTGGAAGAGTAAATCTTCACTGTAAGAAAATGGAGTACTGGTTGACTGGGGTGTGAGCTCTGGTCAAACAGCAACCACAATCCTTGTTAGGGTAAGGCACAAGTAAACCCCAAATTAACCTGTGCTCAATCCCTGGTACTTGGCACAGAGCAGTCACGCTTAACTTAGAGACAATGTGTAAAGTATTTGTGAAACACTTCAAACAGTAATAGAATAAAAACACCATACAAAAAGATCCCACACCAGGTTAGAAAAATAGAGTAACATTTAATAAATGAAACAAGACTAAAATGACAAAACTCCAATCAGTAGTACCAGAGTTATAAATGTTTTCAAGAACTTAGTTAAAGTAGTGACAAACAAGCACAAAGCACCAACATGAGTTATCTGGTTGCACTGGACTGGGTCAAAGTCATAAGTTCAGACTGACCACAATGGAGGACAGGTCAGATACAGTCTCAGGTTAGTCTTGCTGAAGTTGTATCTGCTCAGCCTCATGCCAAGGATCTGATTTACATTGCAGAAGGCCATGAGGAGCGGAGAGAGTGTTGCAGCAGCTTGTTGGTTAAGCACGAAGAGCTGGCTGGTGTCAATGGGTGGGCGCTTGTAGAGCTTCGCAGTGGCGGTCCCAGCCAAGGTCTATGCTGTAATGTGAAGAGTCGAGCTGATGGACCTTTGCACTGATTTATCTCTGTGCGAACAGGCCTGTTTGCCGTCGCAAAGAGCCCAAAAGTTTGATTTCAGCACCTGTGAGCCACATTTAGGGTCCAGGACCTGAGAGGCACCACTTAGGGGTCAGGAACTAGGAGCATCTTGGTTGAGGGGCTAGTGTAGGATGTTGAGGAGCCTTTCACATCTTTGAGACTCAGATCATGAGGCCAGAAGACTAGCCCTTGGAGTCACTCTGGGGTCCCGGATTCAGGATGAAGTTGCAGGTCCAGTTCTGCTTGCCCAGGCAAAAGGGCAGCAAGCAGCTGGTCAGCACAGCAGGGCAGCAGTTCTGTTAGAGCAGCAGTCCAGCAGAGTTGCAGTCTTTGTAGCAGCACATCAGTCCTTCTTCCTGGCAGAGTATCAACGGGTCCAGAAGTGTACTGAGGTGGTGGTGTCTGAGATTCAGTATTTGTACAGAGTTGTGTCATTGAAGTGGGGGGAAGCTTCTAGCAGCAGGCCTTTGAAGTGCACAACTGACCTACCTTCCTGGCCCTGGATCAAATCTAACTACGGGGGTATGCAGCCCTTTGGGTGGAGACAAGGCACAGCCTGTTCAAGTGTAAGTGGGGTTGTGCCCAGCTCCTCCTGCCTTTCCCATCCTGGCAGTGACAGCCCATCCAGTCACACCTAAGTTCCCCACTGTGTGTGGCTGTCTAGGAGGGAATCCACAAAGCCCAAATGTCAGCTACACGCAGTGATGTGACCCAGAGACAGGCTGCAGGCACCAAATGGCTAAGGCAGGAAAATGCCAACTTTCTAAAAGTGGCATTTTCAGAACTGCAATTAAAAATTGAACTTCACTATAAGTTAGGATTTTAAATTGTGATTCATCAGACACCAAAAATGAACTGTTTACCTGTTCCCATTTGGAAATGACACCTATAAAATATAATAAGGTAACCCCAATCTCATCCTGTGGGAGAGGCAGGGCTTGCAGTAGTAAAAAAACAAATGTAATCAAATCAATCAAAATCAAAGCTGCTATGTAAAAAGCGTCACATCACTCACTGGAAAGCAAAAAATAAATGAGTACAATGCAGAAGCAGGAACTAGATTTTGGTGAACAGAAAGGTTTTCATACTTTCTTAAAAACTGAGACAGAAATGGCTTCACTGGAAGTGTATTCCACAGTTTGGCTGTCAGGACCGTGAAAGATCTTCCTCTTGTCCTGACCTGGTGAATTTAGGGGCTTGCATTAGAAGGAGATTATTTGTTCTAAGTGATCTACATTGCCTATACGACTAAAGTCTTTTTTGCAAATGGACAGCTCCCTGACCAGAAAAAGCCCTGAAAGCTTATGTAAGAGCTTTAAACTTAATCCGATTTATAACTGGCAGCCAGTGTAACTGCCTCAAATGAGGTGATATAGACTATCTATGGGACTTCAGATGGAAGGTTGCCAGAGTATGAACCACCATATTGCGAGACTCCTCCAGGATCAAGTGCAACATTTTTCTCACAGATCTAAGTTTAGCAAATCAGACTGCTGCCACCTGCTTGATTTGAGAAAAGAAAGGATGATTCAGGTCAAACACTACTACAAGGTTTCTCGCTTGGGCAGCAGAGGCTGGTGGGGGATTATGTTCTTCTGGCTACCAAAGGTTTGGAGGGGAGGTGGGGATATACCAAAGAAAAGAGGTTTGGTTTAATCTGAGTTTAATTTGAGGCAATTACTGTCCATCCAACCCGCAACTCCCTTAAGGCATTCTCTGGATAGGGCCTAGTCCTGGTTTTCCTGAAAGAACAGTGGCAATTGTGTATCGCCCACAAAGGACACCACCTGTATATCCAAAGATTCAATCAGCTGAGCCAGAGGAGCTAAATAAAGATTAAAAAGAGTAGGGCTTAGTGTTGAACCCTGAGGGACTCCATAATGTAGGGATTTAGGAGAGGATGAAAACGGCTGAAGGTAGACCCTCTGTGATCTATCCTGTAAGTAAGACTTCAGCCCAAAAAAGGGCTTCCCTTGAATGCCTGCTAACCTGAATATGTTCAAAAGGGTTGCATGATAAACCATATTGAATGCTGCAGACAGGCCTAAAATGATCACCATCCCAGAACGTCTGCCATGAAGATGTTCTTTGATGTGTTCCTTTACTTTGAGTAAGGCAGTTTCCATGTTGAAGCCTTGTCGAAATCCAGATTGCCAATGATGAAGGAAGCCATCAAGTTCCAGGTGGGTAGGGAGCTAGCCATTAACCAGTTTCTCAAGTATTTTTGCTACTGACAACTAAAGGGAGATGGGCCTAATATTGCTCAATATGGCCAGGCCATTCAGTTGGAAGTTGACCTATTGCTAGAGACAAATTCAGAATTTTGTTGAGCAGCAGTTTGATAGTACATGCAATTAATTTAAAAATTCTGGGTAGACAAGTTTCATTCAGTGATCTCGATTTACATTTCTATATGTCTTTCAAAGTACATTCCTCTGAGATTGTGGAAAAACTTGAGAGAGTGTGACTGTGGATTGTCACCGTATGTGTCAGCAGTGTCACCACTTCAGCTTTCGTGTAAATGGTGCCATAGATTTTTTTTTTTTTATATTCATGAATAAATAGATGTAGGTAATTACAAAGTTCCCTGGAAGGACTAAAATTACTATTATCAGCCTCAGGAGAGAGAAAGGAATGAAAAATATTTGATGCCTCCTTTGAAATGTTGAGCACTGCAGAGAGTCAGGAGGGTAAATACTCCTTCTGTGCTTTATTAGTGGATTTAGGGAAGTTTCTTAATGATTTCTTATGTTGAGTCTTAGCTTCCAGTTCATAGGATTTTCTCCACACTCACTCCAGATTTTTACAGAGGCTGTATTCTTCCCTTAGATTAGAAGTGAACCAAGGGGCCGAGGGTTTGGCCCCCTTTGCTATTAGTAGTTTTAATGGCATTAGTCACATCTAGGGCATTAGTGATTCATTTAATAAACTTAATATCCCCATTAGTGCAGAGGTAGTGGAAATGACCAGTAGAGAGAGCTATGACTCTGTAATTTTAGGCCATGCCCTGGAGAAGGATGGGGGGTGGCTACCTTCTGCCAAATTGGCAGGCCATTAAAAGAGAAAGAAATTAAGAAATGGTCTAACCAAATGGGGCATTGTGCTGGGGTAGCCTGCAGGTCAACAATGTTAAAAAAAATCAGATCAAGCATGTATTCTGCCATATGTGTAGGGGGTTGAACCTTTTGTAGAAGGTTCATACCTACCAAAGTTGCACTAAGGTGCTCTACCTGAGCACATTATGGATCATCCATATGTACGTTCAAATTCCCAAGAAAAGTAAAATTAGCATATTGCCCGGAAAGTTGGGCAATAGTGTCAAACAACTGGGTAAAACCATTCTTTGAGCAATCAGTGGGTCTATATATAACAGTTCTTTAAAAGGAGAATGAGGCAGCTACATTGAAACTAAAAATAAGACCCTCAATACTCTCTTTAGCCTCAGTGGGATAGGTGTTCTCTCAAATGTATCCCTCAAAATTACAGCTACACCCCCTCCCCCTTTTTTGACATCCCTGTTGACAAATACAATACAATATCCCAGGGGAATAGCTTGTGCTAAGTCAGGAGCTGATGTTTCTTTCAAATATGTTTGAGTTAGAAACATGAAATCCCAGATATTATCAGAAAGTAGATTAGATAGTTTAAAAGAGTGTTTGGGAAGTGATCTACAATTGATCAGGCAAGCTCTATAAGTCGACATAAATCATCTGAAGGACTCCCAGCTATGCTTAGAGATTCTCTCTGTTTGCAATAAGGGTCTGAACTTGCTCATGAGTTCCACAAAGAACCATGAAGGACAAACCTGTAGCTATTGCAGGAACATCACTTATCCTACAGTTGTTCCAAACTAAAATCCTTCTGCAGGGAACAGGACCCCTTTCTTAAAGAAAGGAGTACCTCCCTAGAGTAAACGTTTACCTGGGGTAAGCCTGAGGGCATTTGGGCAGCATGGCTGGCTCTGGTCGTACTCCGAATGCAGACTGGCACAGACAGACTTGCCTTTAGTAGCCCCTTGTGGACGTCTGCTGCATGTCCACAGTATGATCAGCAGTACATAATGAGGAAAGTAAGAGATGGGAAGAGGGTCACCTGTCAGCCCAACCCCTAGAGAACTAAACACACAAAATGGCATCTCTGGGGTGGTGCAGGTAGTAGAAAAAATATGGCGGTCCCCTCCACAAAGTGCAGATCATATTTAAGATGAAAACCAAGCCAGAATATGATATTGTGTAAAGTGTCTAAATTTAAAACATATTAGCCCCACAGAAACCTCATTTGAATTTTGAGCTAAAAATTCTAAAACATGCATTCCCCCAACAACAATAACATTTTTGTTAGAATGAGAAAGCCTCAGCAACTGCAATAAACAAATTAGAAGACAGAGGCCCCCATTATGACATTGGTGGTCAGCTGACTGCCACACAGGTGATGTCGGTAGTACCATGGTGGTGATCCCTCTCACATACAGCCAATGAACCACCTGAACCACCAGTGCGGTCCGACTACCGGCCATGCTGGTTGCCGTCTTCAGGCTGGAGGAACACCCATTCACCGCTCACCATATTGTGACATAGCAGACCGCCAGGATTTCTGGGGCGGGACCACCGCCATGAACAGCCTGGCAGAAACAAATCATATAAAAGGAGACACCCACCTACAGGGACACAGAGGAATCTGCTGCACCCATGGAACCCGAACTGGAAGCCCTGCTGATGCTGGACCACACAATGGGAGTCCAGAAGCAGCAATGCTGACGATGATGGTGAGAACAGCCGCCTAGCACACAAGGGAGGGAGGGGAGAATGACACCCCTACACGCACAACACACACCATTCACACATACCACACATTGAAAATAATCCACTGATAAATCCAACAGCAACAAAAGCCAGAAGTAAAGAAAGCCAGGACAAATACCTTTGGTCCAACCACTGTATAACGGTGGGAATAGCGAGATAAAGTCAACTATATACATAAAAAGGTCATTGGCCAGTCCAATTGTCTATGGCATCCCACAGGGCAATGAAATAGGCCCAACGTTACCTCTGACAGCCAAAGTCAATCCACTGGGTAGGGACAACATTGTGCAAGGCAGGCACCTCAGGAGCCAAGGGGTGGCAGAGGTGGGGGGCTTTTCTTGGGAGATGGGTCCTTGGATTTGGGTTTGGGAGGGGGTGGGCCTTTGCTTTTCTCTTTAGGGGCAGAGACTTGGGCTTGGAGCGGGGGGTCGGAGTGGCAGTCTTGTACCCCTTAGTGAGAGTTTTTTCTGCAGTGGGAGGGACATGGGCAACACCATGGGGGCCATGAGGGGACTGGGAATGGGACCTTCTTTTTACAGACAACACAGGGTGGGGGAGTTGGAAGGAAGAGGTCAAGGTGGGCAAGGAAATGTTTTTTAGTACAGTGGGGCGGAGTGCGGGAGGAGGTTTGGGAGTGGAGGTAGAAGGAATGGTTGTAGGAGGAGTAGGTGTGCTGGACTGGGGTAGGTACAGGGAGTGGTTGTAGGAGGAGTGGGTGTGCTGGACTGGGTTGCAGGTGCATGTACAGTGTGAACGTGTGAGGTGGATGGCTGTTGAGTGTCTGAGTGGGAGTGTTTATGTGTTTTTGGGGGGGGCAGACAGGGTGGGAGAGGACAAACAGGTTCTGTGCATGTATGTTATGGAGGTGTCTGCAAGTGAGGTGGGTGTGCTGCTTGTGGTTGTGATGGTGCTGGTGGTGACTGCACATGTGGTGAATGGGGTGCTAGTCTGCATGTCTGCTGTTGTGGTGACTGTGGGAAAATCTGTACAGGTGGCAGGATCTGGGACTGAAGATGCAGTGCTTGCAGGTGTTAGTGCTGATGTGACTGTGAGGGAGGAGGAGGGGGAGACATTGGAGGCAGTGGCTGTTGTTGTGTGTGTACCTGGATGTTGGTTGTGTGTGTGCTTGTTATGTGATCTGTGTTGCTTTTGCTTGTCTTTGCGAGTCCTGTCTGTTGTCCTGGGTGCATGCTGGTCTGATTGTGTGCTTGGGATGGGGGGAGGGCTCTGGGACTGGGAACAAGTAGTTGGAGGGGGGACGGAAGAACCAGGGACACTGGCTGCCATCAAAGAGGAGGTCAGAGCTTCAAACGATCTCCGTAAGGCAGACAAGCCACCGTTAATGCCCTCCAGGTAGGCATTGCATTGCTGCATCTGGGATGCGAGCCACTGGATGGCATTCACTATGTTTGACTCCCCTACAGAGATGGATCTCAGGAGGTCAATAGTCTCCTCAGTTAGGGAAGCAGGGCTGACTGGAGCAGGTGCTGAGGTGTCTGCTGCGAAGGAGATGCCCATCCTCCTGGGTGAGTGGGCACAGGCAACTGAGTGAGGGGCTACTGGGAGGTGGTGCTGGTACAGGGGATGGTGGAAGATGATGTAGCTGGGGTGGTCCCAGAGGGGTCCGCCACCACAAGGGAGATTCCATCGGAGGAGGAATCAGAGTCTGTTGTCATAGCTCCTGTCTCCCACGTGACACTCCCCTCGCCCTCCAACTCAGTGGTCCACTCGGTGTCCTGCACACTGCTTCCTGGGTGCCGTGGGCTGCAGCTCCCCCACTCACCAGTGCCCCTGCTCCTTTACCAGATAATTCTAACGCACACAAGGACAGAATGAGAAAAGGAGAGAAGGTAGGGGAGAAAGAAAGGGAACACAGGGTCAATTATAGCAACAACAGCACAAATGGCATACACATCACAATGGCTCACTGGGACTAACACTGTGCAGTATGAACCACAATACCAAACCATTGCCTGGGAACAACAGCAGAAATAAACTTAGATACTACTGTCTGCACACCTACTGGGACTCACTAAGCCATGTCTGCCATGGTATGCCAGCTACTTGCACCACTTCTCATTGCTAAGCAGGACTCTACAAGATTTGCTAAACGGGCACATTGGGCCATCCACAGACTAGAACCTTGCACCCATACATGGCAAGCATCAGAAAAGAATTCCACACAGTGTGTACTCACCCCCTTGTGGCTACGGTGCTGCCCTCAAGCACCCATCCAACTCCGGATTGGCCACCACCAGTATGCGGGCCATTAGGTGGGGTCAGGGTCTGACGGGACCCCCTTCCCTCTTTGGGAGGACGTCCCCAGCTCGACCTCCGCTGTCTTCTGGGCCCAGCATCACAGGTCTTCCCTCCTCTTTCTGCAGTGGGTGCTCCACCGGATATGTACCTGCAGGGTCCGCACGCCCTTGGTGATGGCACACCCTAACCCTTTCTTCTGATGGGCGCTGACCAGCATAGGAAACACAGACAAAGAACACCATGAACTCCACACTACATTCTGTTGCTTAGATCCCACATTAACCTTACACATTACTCGTACCTCTGCGTACACATTGCATGCAGCCAAAATACACTCCCCAAATGACACACTGCCAACACACACATACATCTACATACAGCCATGTTGCATCCACAGTACCCAAAAGGAGCTTACTTGTTGATCTGGAGGCCCATACAACTGTACGTACAAGGGTAGGAGCCCATCCACAAGCTTCTTCAGTTACTCAGATGTGAAGGCTGGGGCCCTATCCCCTGTAGCATGGGCCATCATGGGTTCCAGACAGAGGACATAGCAGCACACGCAGTGTAGGTGTTGATGTGGTAAGAATCAGGAATCAAGCAAAGTGGGATATGGAAAATGGCAGTCACACCGGTGGTGATCAGCATTAGCCCCTGTGCTCCACAGACTTCCATTTTAACCAATGATGAGTTGCATGGCCGTGCAGACCGCCCTCCGCCATTACGCCAAACATCGGCAGAGTGAGGTCACTTCCACCTGTATGTATTTTTGAGGAAGTCTGTTTGCATGTAGAGGACATCAGTGCAAATTACAATCATTCTTTGCATGAACTGGATGTGACTGCTCTGTGTACTGTGATATTGTGTGTCCATCCTTCCTGTTGTCACACACTTCTGATGTTTGGTTTACTTAGGTACCAACCACTGCGTAGGAGGAGGCAAGCACCCATTTACAGACCCCTAGTAAACTTGGCTACACTGGAGGAAAGCCACATTATACTCACCTATCGTCTGGACAGGGCCACATTTACTGAACTGTGTGAACATTTGGGGCTAGATCTGATTCCTCTTATTCGTAGCACTACAGCAATACCCCCAGCAATACCCCCGCAGTACAGGTAGTGTAAGTGCTCCACTTCCTGGTCAGTGGTTCTTTCCATATGACTGTGGGCTTGGCTACTGGTATGTCACAGCCAATGTTTTAAAATGTGCTGAGGAGAGTTTTGGCTGCCTTAATGAAACACATGAGCAGCTATATCTCACTCTCCTACAGTGATGATTTGTCCACTGTGAAGGCTGCCTTGTACACCATGGGACACATACCACATGTGATTGGGTCCATTGACGGGACCCATATTGCCTTTGTCCCTCCCAAGACAAATGAGCAGGTCTACAGAAATAGGAATAGTTAGCATTCAATAAAGGTGATGGCACGACTAAAGAGAGAGAGAGTGTGGCTCATAGGTGAGCTTGATGTTTCACCCAATGTATGTCACTGTATGCCACCTGAAGTTGTACTCTGTGCTATTGTACATGCGTAATGTGTGTCTATCACTACTTCCAGGTGCCAAAGAATCGGTACAATGAAGCACGTGGGTGGACCAGAAAGGTAATTGAAAGGGCTTTTGGGCTACTGAAAGCCAGGTTCAGGTGCCTTCATATTTTTGATTGATCCCTACTCTACGCCCCTGGAAGGTCTGCCAGATGGTGGTGGTCTACTGTATGCTGCACAATTTGGTCCTCAGACATCATGTGCCATTCCTGCAGGAAGAGGGGGGAGACAATGCACCTGTGTCAGCAGAGGACACTGAAGACAGTGATGAGGTTGGTGAGGAGGAGGATGTGGACAATAGGACACATTTGATACAGCAGTACTTCTAATGACACTTAGGTAAGACTGTACTTCAGGTCCAACCTTCATTCTGTGTGGCTGCTGTGTTGTGCCAAGCACAAGTGTGTGCATTATGTGACCTGACACTGTTAAATCTGTGGTCAGTCATGCCAGTGTCTTCATGATAGTAATCAAGTTTATTCAGTCCATGCAATGTAGTTTAGCTTTCTCAAATACATGCCCACTGCAAACTGTGTCCTCGTCCCATACAGTACTTAGCATATGCTGCTAGGAATGTCATGTGACTTACAATGTGCTTACACAACTGCTCAATGTCCCTGATAGTGTGGCCCAGACTAAGTGGTCTAGAGGAGGGATTGGCATACTGACAACATGGCATAGCTTGTACTGTGGTATCTTGTGTGAGGCCCTGAAATGAGTTGTTTCTTTTCACCTATGGTGTTTGGAGTCAATCGCTGTGCAAATTACCGAGTAGAAGTGGCCAGCTGAATGTAGGCTGGTATTTTACAGGGGCTCATGTTGCTCTACTTCCTTTACTTCTCAATTGAATTTCACTAATGGTTTTCCTTTTTGCAGATGTTGGTGTGGTCACTACTGTGAACGCGTGTGATGCCTACAGACTGCTTTCACACAGTTTGGTAGATGGCAGCTTGTGGCATGATCTCACACTGGTTATGTGTACCCCCAAACCGACTGTCAATTGGATGGATTCACACTTGACATTTGCACAGGATGATAAAGGTCAAGACATTGCATATTGTTGTAATTAAAACACACCTTCAGTTGTGTTGAAGTGTGTGAAGTGACAAAATGGAAGGGATAGTGCAATAGAGTGGGGAGATGGTGGACAAAATCTTCTGTGTAGTGGCCCAGTTAGTTTGTAGCACAGGTCCAGTATCCATGTTGACCAGGTCCAGTTTCCATAGGAAAAGGAGCAACGGCAGTCCAAAGTGACAAGGTGTCTCAGTGGCACACAAGGAAGACATTCAGGAGGTGCTTATTTCCTGGCTGTGGTTTGGGTCTTGGCAATAGCCTCTGGTGTCTGTCTGGATTGCAGGGTAGGTTTGCAAGGTGGTTATTCTGCTGCAGAGGGAGGGGTGCTGGTGGCCTGTGAGTCTTGTGGCAGGTCCTCATGTCCACTAGCTGCAGCAGATGTCCACTAGCCGCAGCAGATGTGGAGGGCTAGTGAATACACTGGCTAGTGGAAGGGGCCCGCTGGTGTGTTGTGTACTCACCACAGCCACAAGGAGTTCGTCAACATCGTGAAGGAGATCCCCAACCCCGGCTCCAACGTCAACGACATCCCGCCATCACAAGACCTGTGCGACTTCCTAGCCACCTTCTTCCACCGCAAGATCGCAGACAGTTTCAGTACTCGGACCCCCCGTCAACCACCGACACCACAGACTCACCACCCACCAGCCTCCTGCTCTCCTGGACCCACGTCAACAATAACACCATCGAAATCATGAACACCATCTACTTCGGCTCACCATCCGACCCCTGCCCTCACCACATCTTCAACAATTCAAGCTCCGTCATTGCACCCCAACTCTGGATGATCATCAACAGTTCCTTTGGGACCGCCCCCATACCGGAGAGCTGGAAACACACCAAGATCAACGCCCTCCTCAAGAAACCCAAGGCAGACCCAAAGGACATCAAGAACTTCCAGCCCATCTCCCTGCTCCACTTCCCGGCAAAAGTAATAGAGAAAATTGTCAACAAACAACTGACCCGTTTCCTCGAGGAGAAAAACATTCCAGAACCATCCCAATCAGAATTCCGCAGCAACCACAGCATCAAAACCTCCCTCATCGCTGCCACGGACGATATCAGAACCATACTGGGCAACGGCAAAGCCACGGCCCTCATCCTCCTGGACCTCTCAGCTGCATTCAACACCGAATGCCACCACAGCCTACACACATGCCTCAACGAAGCAGCAATCCACGATAGAGCCCTGGACTGGATCACCTCCTTCCTCACCGGCAGAACTCAGAGTGTCCGCCTCCCTCCATTCCGCTCTGATGCCACAGAAGTCATCTGCAGCTTACCCCAGGGTTCATCCCTCAGCCTGACCCTCTTTAACATCTACATGGCTCCGCTCACTAACATCGCCCGATCTCACAACCTCAACATCCTCTCATATGCTGATGACACCCAGCTGATCCTCTCCCTCACCAATGACCCCGCCACCGCCAAGAACAACCTCCACTACGGGATGAAGGCCAATGCGGAATGGATGAAGATCAGCTGCCGGAAACTGAATTCCCACAAGACTAAGGTCCTCATCTTTGGCTCCACCCACTCCACATTGGGTGACTCCTAGTGGCCTGCCACACTGGTAACTGCACCGACACCCACCAATCACACACGTAACCTGGGATTTATCCTGGACTTTTCATTATCAATGACCCAGCAAGTCAACTCCAGATCCTCCTCCTGCATGCTTTGGAAGATCTACAAATGGATCCCCACAAAAAACAGAATTACGGTCACCCAAGCCCTCGTGAGCAGCAAACTAGATTACGGCAATGCTCTATACGCAGGAACCACAGCCAAACTCCAGAAAAGACTGCAATGCATCCAGAACGCCTCTGCACGCCTCATCCTGGACATCCCCGCCACTGGCACATCACAGCCCACCTGAGAGACCTACACTGGCTCCCCGTCAACAAGTGAATCACATTCAAACTCCTCACCCACGCTATGGAACTGCATCACACCGGAGCAGAATACCTCAACAGACGGCTCTATTTCTACACCCCAACCCAACAGCTTAGCTCCGTGGACCTTGCCCTCACCACCGTCCCACGCATCTGCAGAATAGCTGCCGGCAGCAGATCGGTATCCCACCTCGCCGCCAAGATGTGGACCACTCTTCCCACCCACCTGTGTAAGACTAAGGACCTACTTACCTTCAGGAGACATCTCAAGACATGGCTGTTCAAGCAGTAGCAGTCCCCCTTCAGCGCCTGGAGACCCTCACAGGTCAGTAGTGCACTTACAAATTCTCTGATAGATGATTGATTGATGATGTTCGCCATGTCACTCAGCACCCCTGCAATGGAGGCCATGTTGGCATTTAAGCCCTGCAACTGCTGCATGCCCTCCTGGACAGCCGCTGGTTGCCCTCCAAGATGGTAATTACCTGGCCCATCCTGTCCTGGGATCTCTGGTAGGCTTCCAGGATATGGGTGAGTGCCTCCTGGGCAGTCGGTTCCCTGGGTTGGGCCTCCCCTTGGTGCACAGCTAACCTCCCACTGGCCTTGGGCCCTGTGCCTGTGTCCCCTGAACTTTGTGCCCACTCCCACTAACACAAGGACCTTCATTGTCTTGCCTGTGTGGTGTTGACTCGGGTCCCTGTACAGGTGGGCACACTGTTGATTGTCGTGTTCTGGGGACAGAGGTGTGGGGATGTTGGGTGGCTGCTGTGGTATTGGAGTCTGATGGGGGGGCTGTGGTGGACTGGGTGTTGGTTGTGGTGTCCGACTGACCAGTGGTCCCAGATGGACCAGGGAGATCATCCAGATCCAGACGTCCAGAGTTGCTGTCATCACTGGACCATTCTTCTGGTGGAGTACTGCATTGCCATGGCACATGCTGGCAGCTGACATTGGCTGGGGTACCTGAGGATATGTAAAAGATTTGTTACAGACATTGTCAGTTACAAATTCAGCATTTCTGGCTTTCCCTATGGGATGGGTGTTGTCCTTAAACCTTTGGTTAGTGTACAGTGATAGATTGTGGGCTTGGTAGTGCTACGGCTGCCCATGCATTACTGTTGTGTGTGCATGTAGATCTAGGAGGGGTGTGCTTGCAGTGGGTAGGGTTTGCAGAGGTACACAGTTGAGGGTGATTATGGGGGTGGGTCTCTGTATGGGATGGAGTAGGGTGAAGGAAGTCAGGGTGAGGGAGTGAGATGCCACGCAGGTATCAGTGGTGTTGGGGTGGTAAAGGTGACTTACCAGTGTCCAGCCCTCCAATGATTCCAGTGAGGCCCTCTGGATGCAGGATAGGCAAGACTTTTTCCTCCAATGCTGTCAACTGTGGGGGAGAGGTGGAGATCCACCACTAATCTTCATTATTATGTGGTGCCTGGAGGCCATTGCATGCACCTTCCCCCTTAGGTCGTTCCACCTCTTTCAAATGTCATCCCTGTGTGTGGATAGGTTCCCACGGAGTTTACCTTGTCCACGATCATCCACCATACCTCCATCTTCCTGGCAATGGATACCTGCTGGACCTGTGCACCGAACAGCTGTGGCTCTATCTGGATGATATCTTCTACCATCACCTGCAACTCCTTATCAGTGAAAGAGGGATTCTTTTGTGGGGACATGCCTATTGTGTAATGTGTGTGTTGTGCATAGGGTGTTAGGTGTTGAGGTATGGTGTGTGATGCGTGGATGGTGTATAGGTGACTGTGGTTTGTGTGTGCAGTTCTAGGGATATGTGAGCTGGCAACGTGTAGCAATATTTTTGAGTTTGCAAAGAACTGTGGGTTGTGTAGGGGTGTGTTATATAGTGCTGTTCGTGGGTGTGTGTATGGTGTGTGTGTATATGTGTCAGGTGTGGTTTCTTCAATCTGGCGAATGTTGGCTTCTGTTGGTGTGGAGTGGCCAAATCGACCACAGGGGTCTGCACCGCCAATGGGTGACCGCCATTAAGTAACTGCTGTGGTGATTCGTGGGTCATAATTTGGAGGGTGGTGTGTTGCAGGCATAGCAGGGAGGGTGATGGGACCGACTGTTTTTGGCCTCCGTTAGGTCTGGCGGGATTCTTGTTTTGGCTGATTTCCATCAGTTTTGTGTTTGTGTTTCATAATCTGGTGGGCTGATTGCCGCCTCTGCGACAGTCTGATGGCGGACGTCACCACTGCGGTCTTTGGAAAAGACTGCCAATGTCATAATGAGGACCAAAGTTTTTAATGCTGACAATTTCTGCTGCACATCTGTGGCACGATCAGCTGTAAATAATGAGGAAAGATGGAATGATGAGGAGGGTCAACCTATTAGCCCATCCGCTAAAGTGCTAAACACATGAAATAGCGTTCCTGTGGTTGTGCCGGCAGTAGAAAAAATATGGCATCCAATCCACAAGCAACGTGAAGATTGTATTTAAGCTAAGAACCAAGTCAGGATATGATCTTGTGATAGAGTTTTTTATTATCAGTGCATGTAAAACCGAAAAGTATATTTCCTGCTTTTTTAAATCCATTGGACCCTGCCCTTTGGGCTGTACATGGCCTAACCTAGGGGTGACTAAGATGTATTCAGCCCTGGCAAAAGGTTTACTTTGTCAAGCTGAAATGGCCATTCAAAAATCTACACGCACAAGCTGCAATGGCAGACCTGACAAATGTTTTTAATGGCTATTTAATTGGGTGGCACAATCAGTCCTGCAGTCCAACTAGTTGCATTTAATTTACAGACCCTGGGCACATGGAGTGCCACTTTATTACGGGCTAATAAGTAAATTAAATATGCCAAATGGGTATAATCCAGTGTTACCAGGTTTTAAGACGAGAGCACAAGCACTTTAGCACTGGTTAGCAGTGGTAAAGTGAGAAGAGTCCTAAGGCACGCAAAAATGAAGGCAACAAAAATAGGAGGTATGAAGGCAAAAGGTTTTGGGAAAACAAGCCATGGATGCCAGAACTAACATGCACTCCCAAAAATTGCTGACTTTCCTCAGTGGTATTTGTGATGAGAATAGTGAATCTGCTATCTACAAAAAGATTACACTCAGATCTTTGTGGCTGAGGGTGAATGTTTGCATTGCAGCATACTGTCCATTATCTGTTCTTTTTCCTTTTGTCACCCTAAGTGGAAAGAGTATGCCTGTACTCACTGCGCCACTGTATTCAAGCTAGCCTGGCTATTAAGGGGTGATACCCTGCAACTGGTCCTAGGATGCTTGTTTCTGGTCCAGGGAGGACCTGGCTTGCCAGCTCGGGGAGGACTGCTCACACGGGGAGCAGAATCAAGGCTGATGTGCATGTGGCTGGGTCCAAGCTAGGGTGGTGTGGTGGACAAAAAAAGGATAGGTTAAACCCAGATCTTTGTAACCGGTGGTGAACGTTTGCATTGTTCAGCATTCCGTCCATATTCAGTTATTTTTGCTTTTGTCACCCCAAGTGGGAAGAGTGTGTCCATGTGTGAGTCCCGTGCTCATTGCACCACTGGATCCAAGCTAGCCTGCCAGATGAGGGGTGATACTCTGAAACCAGTCTAAAGATGCTTGTTTCTGGTCCAGGGAGGACCTGGCTTGGCTGTTCGGGATGGACTGTTCCTCTGGGGAGTAGGGTCAAGACTGGTTTGCATGTGGCTGGGTCCATACTGGGGTGACGTGGTGGGGGAAAAAGGATGGATTAAAACCAGATCTTTGTGACTATGGTGAATGTTTTTAATATTCAGCATTGTGTCCATCGATTGTTCTTTTTGCTTTTGTCACCCCAAGTGGGAATGGTGTGCCCAGACATGGGTCCTGTGCTCACTGCACTGCTGGATTCAAGCTAGCCTGGCTGATGAGGGGTGGGACCCCGAAACCGGTCCTAGAGTGCTTGTTTCTGGTCCAGTGAGGGCATGGCTTGGCAGTTCAGGGTGGACTGCTCCCATGGGGAGCAGGGTCAAGACTTATTTGCATGTAGCTGAGTCCAAACTGGAGTGGCGTGGTGGGCAAAAAAAGGATTGGTTAAACCCAGATCTTTGTGACTGGTGGTCTAGGTGTAAAGTATTTGTACCAACACACACAGTAACTCAGTGAAAACACTACAAAATCACACAACACAGGTTTAGAAAAGGTTTTAAAAAAATAGGAAATATTTATCTGAACAAAACAAGATCAAAATGACAAAAATTCAACATACACCAGTCAGGTTATTAATTTTAAAAGCAAAAAAGTCTTAAATCCTTTTGTAAACAGTAAGAACACTGTTAGCGTTGAAAAGTATCTGGGTTGCATCAAAATAACACGCACAGGTGATTGTGCGTCGAAAAAGGTTGCGATGCGTCGATTTCTCACCGACAAGCAAGACCGTGCGTTGTTTCTCCTTCTCCGGTCGGGTCGGCGTGCATAGTTTTTCCTCTCCGCTGGCAAGCACTCAGGTCCGGGCAGGCGTTGCATCATTTTTCCGCACCCAGCAAGGTTTGCGTTGAAAATCCTGTCACACCGGTAACAGCAAAACCGTGCAATGTGGTTTGCAACATTATCAGCCTCCGTCAGAGGGTGTTGCGCATCATTTGCCTAGCTGTGTGCATTGCTCTTCCAGCCAGGATGCCGGTGGAGTGTTGATTTCTGCAGCGAAGCCAGTGGCGCGTCATTTTTCAGCCGCATCTTGAAAGGTCTGTTAATATTTTCCCATCACGACCGTCTATGCGTGCATTTTCAGTCTTGGTCTGCCAGCTTCTCCTTCCAAGGCCCTAGGAACTGGATAGGGCACCACTCGGCAGGACAGGAGTCTCAGCAGAGGGTCCAGGTGCTGGCAGGAGAAGTCTTTGATGACCCTGAGACTTCAACAACAGGAGGCAAGCTCAGGACAAGCCCTTGGAGATTTCTTCACACGCAGGAATGCACAACAAAGTCCATTCTTTGTCCCCTTGCACAGGCAGAAGCAGCAACTGCAGGTTAGCTCCACAAAGCACAGTCACAGGCAGGGCAGCACTTCTCCTCAGCTCTTCAGCTCTTCTCCAGGCAGAGGTTCCTCTTGATGTCCAGAAGTGATCTAAAGTCTGTGGTTTTGGGTGCTCTTCTTAAACCCATTTTGTTCTTTGAAGTAGGACTACTTCAAAGGAAAGTGTCTCTTGTTTGTGAAATCC
This sequence comes from Pleurodeles waltl, assembly GCF_031143425.1. Taxonomy (NCBI): domain Eukaryota; kingdom Metazoa; phylum Chordata; class Amphibia; order Caudata; family Salamandridae; genus Pleurodeles; species Pleurodeles waltl. Next base: position 466,159,556 of record NC_090442.1, read on the forward strand.
TGCCTTGCCCAGGCCAGGCCCCAGACACACACCAGGGGTTTGGAGACTGCATTGTGTGACGGAAGGCACAGCCCATTCAGGTGTAAGTGACCACTCCTCCCCTCCCTCCTAGCACAGATGGCTCATCAGCATATGCAGGCTACACCCCAGCTCCCTTTGTGGCATTGTCTAGAGAGAGGTGCAAACAACCCAACTGTCAAACTGACCTAGACAGGGAATCCACAAACAGGCAGAGTCCCAAAATGGTTTGAGCAAGAAAATGCCCACTTTCTAAACGTGGCATTTTCAAACACACAATCTTAAAACCAACTTTACTAAAAGATGTATTTTTAAATTGTGAGCTCAGAGACCCCAACCTATCAATCTGCTCCCAAGGGGAATCTACACTTTAGTCATTTTTAAAGGTAGTCCCCATGTTAACCTATGAGAGGGATAGGCCTTGAAACAGTGAAAACCGAATTTGGCAGTATTTCACTGGTAAGCCATATAAAACACATTGGTATATGTCCTACCTTAAACATACACTGCACCCTGCCGATGGGGCTACCTAGGGCCTACCTTAGGGGTGTCTTACATGTAAGAAAAGGGAAGGTTTAGGCCTGGCAAGTGGGTACATTTGCCAAGTCGAATTGGCAGGTAAAACCTGCACACACTGACACTGCAGTGGCAGGTCTGAGCCATGTTTACAGGGCTACTAATGTGGGTGGCACAATCAGTACTGCAGGTAATTTGATCTACAGGCCCTGGGCACCTCTAGTGCACTGCACTAGGGACTTACCAGTAAGTCAAATATGCCAAATTACATACACATTTCATACAGGAGCTCTTGCACTTTAGTACTGGATAGCAGTGGTAAAGTGTCCAGAGTAACAAAAACAGCAAAAGTAGAGCCCAGCACACATCAACAACCTGGGAAACAGAGGCAAGAGTTAGGGGAAACCACGCCAAGAATGCCAAGTCTAACAATAGATATATTTTTATTTTACTGTAATGCATAAAATTTGTATTTTCACAATACTTCATGCATGCTTTGGTAATGCCTTATCTGATAGAGACTATGGTGGTCATTACAACCCTGGCGGTCGGTGTTAAAGCGGCGGTAAAACCGCCAACAGGCCGGCGGTAAAAAAAATTGAATTATGACCGTGGCAGAAACCCCCAACATAGACAGCCACTTCAACACTCCGACCACCACGGCGGTACAAACAAACACCGCGGTGGTAACCGCCAAAAGATAGGCGGAATACAAGGTTCCGCCCACTGTATTACAACAGTCCAATCCGCCAACTTTTCCGGGGTGGATTCACCGCGAACAAAAACACGGCAGAAACAGGACTTAGAAGGGAAAATGCTAACCTCTACACACCCCACGAGGAACCAGGACGCCATGGAGCCGGAACTTCAGATACTCCCAGCATTTATCTTCCTGCTCCTCTACCAGGAGTACGAACGCCGGCGGCGAAGACCACAGTGAGTACTGCACCTACGACACAGGGGAGGGGGGAGGGAAAAAACAGAGGCACACACACGCAATACACAACACCCCCACCCTCACCCACGACAACACACACACCAATACATATTGATACATCACAGTTACACTCCCCAACCCCCCCCCCCGGGATAATGCAAGGACAAAAGGAAATGAGTTGAACGATTGTAATATATTAAAATACAGTAATCAAAAATATTTACATATATACACATTTACACTATGAACAATTATGTACACCAAGAACACAAGTCAAAGGGATTCCAACATCATAGTCCGTGGACCACTGGGCCCAAAATGCATGGGCGAGGCCCACACTCAATACCTGAACAAGACGGAGAGAACACTGCAGGGGCATCAGACAGAAATAAAACAAGCATCTCAGGGGCAAGGGTGGGCACCTCAACCGGATGAGTGCACAACGCCAGATCCACAAGGGGGGTCCATGCCCATTGATTTATCCTGGGGAGTGCAAAGCCACAGTCTTGCAAGTCTCTACAGTGGGTGGGTTGCCCACTGTTCAATCCTGGGGAGTGCAAAGCCAGTCTCTCAAGTCTCTACAGTGGGTGGTTTGCCCACTGTTCAATCCTGGAGAGTGCAAAGCCACAGTCTCTCAAGTCTCTACAGTGGGTGGGTTGTCCACTGTGCAATCCTGGGGAGTGCAAACCCAGCTTGGATGGTGTCGCAGCTGTCTCCATACTCCCAACTGTAGCCCTGGGAGTGGCTTTGGTGGCTGATTTCTTTCCCCTCTCCCGCCGGGCACTGGCCAACTTTTTATGCTTGACAGGTGGGGGACTGTCCTTACTCTGACTCCTTGCCACACTGGCTGCCCTGCTGCCTGGTGCACTCCCTAATCCGGTGACTACTGGCACCACTGGTCCAGCCGATGTTGTGGCTGAGGTGTTAGGTTGGGACCTGGAGAGTCGGCCCCTAGGAGACTGAAGTGGTGGGGGAGGTGAGGAAAAGAGGTCAAGGTTGGCCAGGAAAAGTTTCTTCGGAACAATGGGATGGGGAGCTGGAGGGGGTTTGGGAGTGGAAGAAGAGGTAGTGGTTGTAGGAGGTGTACGTTTGCTGACTTTGGGTGAAGGTGCATGGGCTGCAGGCTGTCGTGAGGTGGATGGCTGTTGGGTGGGTGTGTGGCGGCGTTTGTGTACCTTGGGAGGTGGCCTCACAGACACACTGGGAGAGGACACAGGGGACATGTGAATGGTAGTGGGGGTGGTGACTGCACGTGAGCAGGGTGTGGTGGTGGGTGTGCTGGTGATGGACGTAGTGGCTGAGGAAGTAGTGCATGCAGGTTTGAGTGGAGACGAGACAGGGAGGGAGGAGGGGGACACAGTGGAGGCAGTGGATGTTGGTGTGTCTGCATGGGTCTGATGCTTGCGTGAGTGTCTGTGGGATGTGTGGTGCTTATGTTTGCCTGAGCTTCCCTTATGTGTTGAGGTGTGTGCATGCTGGTCTGATGGTGTGCTTGGGATAGGCTGAGGTACAGGGGTGTGGGTCTGGGTGGAGGAAGTTGGAGGGGGGAGGCTAGAGACAGGGACAATGGCTGCCATCAGTGCTGAGGCCAGAGTCTGAAATGCTCGCTGAAGGGCTGCCTGACCAGAGTGAATGCCCTCCAGGAATGCATTGGTTTGTTGCATCTGCCTCTCTACACCCTGGATGGAATTCAAAATGGTAGACTGCCCAACAGTGAGGGACCTGAGGAGGTCAATGGCCTCCTCACTGAGGGCAGCAGGGGTGACTGGGGCAGGGGCTGAGGTGCCTGGGGCGAAGGTGATGCCCACCCTCCTGGGTGAGCGGATACGGGGCAAAAGCTGAGGGGCTGCTGGGAGGGCGGTGCTGGTAGGGGCGGTGGCGGTTGTACCTGTAGATGCGGTGGGCACAGAGGGGCCCGCCACCGCAAGGGAGCTCCCATCAGAGGAGGAGTCCGTATCGCTGGTGTCAGCTCCTGTCCCCGCCGAGGAGCTCCCCTTGCCCTCCGTCCCACTGGTGAATTCAGACTCTGTAATTTCGCCCTCCAGGGCCATGTGGGATGCAGCTCCCTCCTGCTCCGGTGCCACTGCTCCTCCGCCTGATGATGCTAATGCACACAAGAACAGGGAGACCACAAAAAGGGGGGGAAGACAGAAGAAAGACATGTTGAGTGCATGCAATACCACTACCGTTGGTGGACAAGACAGACACAGAAGGCCCCTGTACTACGCCGCGCACTTGGAGTCCACTATTCAATCCCAGGGACATGGGTTACAAGGCTATGGGCAATTTCTGCACACATGGATGTCACAGGAGCCTGACTATGTGTAGTTGGCACTGTACACAGGTGGGGTGGGGTGCCAGAGGGCCTGCCTAAAGTAGGGTCCTTGCCTACTAGACTCGCCGTGACCTAGGGGAACCCACAGCCCACCTCCCCCACCCAGACACCTCCAATATGCACTGAATCAGCAGAATGAGAGTGTACTCACCCCCTTGTTGCTGCTGTGATGCCCTCAATCATCCATCCAACTCCGGGTATGCCACCACCAGGATCCTGAACATCAGGGGGGTCATGGTGCGACGGGCACCCCTCCCACGTTAGGAGGCCATCCCCAGCTGAGCCTCCGCCGTCTTCTTGCTCCAGCGGCAAATGTCCTCCCATCTTTTCCGGCAGTGGGTGCTCCGTCTGTGGTAGACCCCCAGGGTCCGGACATCCTTGGCGATGGCACGCCAAATGTCCTTCTTCTGGTGGGCGCTGACCTACAGGAATAGTACAGGTGAAAAGGAGAAGATATTACTGTCCGCACCGTCACAGTCATTGGCCCCCTTCCCTACCCTTGCCATGTGGCACATGCACTCACCGTAGTTTCATGCACGCCTCAATCTCCCCCCCATCTTTCATCCACCCCACTCCACACAGGCATAGCCCATACAGCAAGCTCCCAGTGTACTTACCTGTTTGTCTGGAGGTCCGTAGAGTAGCCTGTACTGGGGGAGGACCCCATCCACAAGTTTCTCCAACTCCTCCGATGTGAAGTCAGGGGCCCTTTCCCCAGACGCACGAGCCATTGTCTCTTCCAGACCGAGGTCACAGCAGCACTTGCAGTGTAGGTCCTCTCCTGTCAAAGATCAGGTATCGAGTGATTGAACAGATAGAAAATGGAGGTCACGTCCGCGGCGGTGCGTACCGTCACCGCCGGCATACATCGTCATTGGCTCCTGGGACCCATAGGGTCCAATGTTAACCAATGCAGAATTGCGCCGCGGTCTTCGACCGCCTACCGCGACGGTGTACAACGCCAGCGCAGTTACCTCACATCCCATTGTCCCACTTTACAGGTCAGGCAGCCAACCTTTCAGGGGCCCACATGGCTTCATTTTTAACTGCGTCACACATACCTAGGTCTTGCCTCAAGACTCATACAGGCCAAATTTCGGATTATGATTTGTGTTCTGTGTAAGCTGTGGGTACGTACCTCTGAGTTACTTGACTCTGTGCTCGCTGTTGTCCTTCATAGGCACCATTCGCTGGGACATGTGAGGAGATGGCGACATCCTCCGGTGTACAGACTGCTGGTGGACCTGTCGACAATGGAGGAAAGACATGTGATCATCACCTACAGGCTTGATCGTGCCACAATCCTGGAACTGTGTGCCCAGCTGGAGCCAGACCTGATGTCAGCTATCCGCCATCCCACAGGAATCCTCCCTCTAGTGCAGGTGCTGTCAGTACTCCATTTTCTGGAAAGTGGGTCTTTTCAAACAACAGTGGCCATTGCATCAGGGATGTCCCAGCCAATGTTTTACAACGTGTTGTCCAGAGTGTTGTCTGCCCTGCTGAAACACATGCGGAGCTACATCGTTTTCCCTCAGGTGGAGGATTTGCCTACAGTGAAAGGTGACTTCTATGCCCTGGGTCATATCCCCAACATCATAGGTGCCATTGATGGGACGCATGTGGCTTTGGTACCCCCCTGCAGGAGTGAACAGGTGTACGGAAACCGGAAGAGTTAACATTCCATGAATGTGCAGATGGTGTGTTTGGCAGATCAGTACATCTCCCATGTGAATGCCAAATTCCCTGGCTCAGTGCATGATGCTTACCTCCTGCGGAATAGCAGCATTCCTTATGTGATGGGTCAACTCCAGAGGCACCGTGTGTAGTTATTAGGTGAGCACCTGGAAGCAAGTCAGTGGGAATGGTTGTCTGGGTCTGGGGATATCCTTACAGGTTAGTGTGTGTCTAAAGTTTCCCTCGCCATTTGCAGGTGACTCTGGTTACCCCACCTGTCATGGCTACTGACCCCAGTGAGGAATCCCAGGACAAGGGCAGAGGAACACTACAATGAGGCTCATGGGCGACCTCAGCGGATTATAGAGCGGACCTTCGGCCTCCTGAAGGCCAGGTTCATGTGCCTCCATATGACAGGTGGATCCCTATTCTACTCACCAAAGAAGGTGTGCCAGATCATCGTGGTCTGCTGTATGCTTCACAACTTAGCTTTGCGATGACAGGTGCCTTTTCTGCAGGAGGATGGTCCAGATGGCAGTGTTGTGGCAGCTGTGGAGCCTGTGGACAGTGAAGACGAGGAAGCAGAAGAAGAGGACATAGACAACAGGAAGTCGGTTATCCTGTAATACTTCCAGTGAGACACAGGTGAGAATAAAAACCTGCCTACTACCTGTACTTTAACACTACTACCTCTCTACTGTTTGTTGTTTTCACCCAGTGTATGGTCACTGAGTTTTCACTTTCCCTTACGATTTCACAGATATGGCTCCCACTGTGTGACATCTGCTTTGTTTCCTCATGGACCAGAGCTGTGTGACATAGGTATGTTGACATTACATTTGAAAGAGCATTTTGTCACTGTAATTGCTAATACGCTATTTCGTAATCACAGACAGACTCCAGATTGTTTTGTGCTTTAAGGGTGTTTATTTAAGTGCTCAAGATTGGGGGGAGTTGTAAAATGGTGAGGGGTGATGGTAGAGGAATGTCCATGACAGAGTCCAGTCTATTAGTCTCACAGGTGCATTGCCCAAATGGGCATAGGAAGTGGAGCTGGGGCAGTTTGAGGATGGACAGGGTGACAAAGTGGGACAGTAGAATGACATTCAGGGTGGTCTCATTTCTTGGCAGGGGTCTTGGCATTGTTCTCTGTCTTTGTCCTGGATCTCAGGGACCGTTTGTGGGGTGGTTCTCCCTCTGCAGGGGGTGGGGTGCTGGTGTGGTGGTCCTGTGGCGGTGCCTCCTGTCCACTAGCGCCGGCGGAGGTGGTGGGCAGTTTATCGTCCAGGCTAGTGTCAGGGGCCCCTTGTTGTGCCACAGTGTCCCTCCTGGTGTTGAGGACTTCCTTCAGCACTCCTACGATGGTGCCCAGGGTGGAATTGATGGATCTGAGTTCCTCCCTGAAGCCCAAATACTGTTACTCCTGCAGGCACTGGGTCTCCTGAAACTTGGCCAGTACTGTTCCCATCGTCTCCTGGGAATGGTGGTAGGCTCCCATGATAACGGAGAGGGCCTCGTGGAGAGTGGGTTCCCTTGGCCTGTCCGCCCCCTGTCGCACAGCAGCCCTCCCAGTTCCCCTGTGTTCCTGTGCCTCTGTCCCATGGACCGTGTGCCCACTACCACTGCCCCCAGGTCCCTGTTGCTGTTGGGGTGGTGGGTTAGCCTGGGTTCCCTGTAGTGGTGGACACACTGCTGATTGACGTGTCCTGGGGACAGAGGTATGGGCCCGCTGGGTGGGTGCTGTGCTGGTGTTTCCAGAGGGGGGAAGCTCTGTGGTGGCCTGTGACTGTGTGAGGGGAACTAACTGTCCAGAGGTCCCCGATGGGCCGGGCTGGTCATCTAGATCCAGTTGGACAGAGCTGCTGTCATCACCGTGGGCCTCTTCTGTTGGTGGTGTGGACATGTGTGGACCCTCCTGTCCAGTGACGTCGGATAGGGGTCCTGCAGGGGTATAAAAGGATGTTTATTACATCTATGTGTGCCATGGTGTGCAATGGGTGGGTGTAGGAAAGTCCTTTTTTTTTGCCTGATCACCCCCACTCTTTCTGGATAGGTACTGGTGGTTACTGACTCTTGGCTGTGCCCTGGGTACTGCTTACCAGTCCCAGGGCCAGTGCTCTGTGTAAAATGGATATGCAAATTAGGCTAATTATAATTGGCTAAGTTAACCTACCTATAAGTCCCTAGTATATGGTAGGGCATGTAGGTTTAGGGACCACAGCATAGGTGATGCACACCTAGGTGCATTGCTGAGGTGCCCAGTGTCATTTTAAAAGCAAGCCTGCCTTGCTGGCTGCTTTTAAATTAAAGTTATATGCAAATTCGACTTTGGAATTAAAGGTACTTCCAAAGTCTTAAACTACCTTATTTTTACATATAAGTCACCCCTAAGGTGTGCCCTATGTGCCCCTAGGGCTGGGTGCCATGTAACTATAAGCAGGGACTTTATAAAAATAGATTTATAAGCCCTGGTGAGGTAAAAACAGCCAAATTCGTTTTTCCCTCATTGAAGTAAATGGCCTTCATAGGCTAGAATGGGCAGACTTTATTTTAAATTTTAAAGTCTCCTTAAATGTTACATACCAAGAATTTGGTATCAAATTGATTGTTATAATAAATCCCACAACTTCCAGTTGTTGGATTTAATATAACTTGTCCAGGTAAAAAGTTTAGACTTTACCTAAAAAGTTGCCAATTTCAGCTCTGCATTGTTTTTGCTGCTGTGCTCTGATTGGCCAGCCTGCAGCAGCTTCTGCCAGGCTACTTCAATCAGGTGTGAAGTGGCCTGGCTTCACACAAAGGAATGTGCTTGGGGGAGAGAATCTCCCCTCAGCAGATGGTGAGGCAGGAAGGGGGAGGGCTGCCAAACTGGTCTTCAAAGGCAGAGAAGGACATCTGGAGCACCCAGCAACACCCCCACATCCTGCAACCCCAGACAGCTAGGTGCCCCCTTGATTAGATTAGGAGGGGGCAGGAGAGGGGTGTGTTTATGATTTTTAGCCACACCAGTGGGTGGGCTCAGCCAGATCTCTCCTCCAAAAATCAGATTCATCCATTTTGGATTTTTAGAGACTGTTGCCTTCTGGGATGGATTTTTGCCACACTTCCCAGGAAGTGGTCATCACAGGGGGACGACCCTGTCCCTGATTGGAGAACCAGGGCCCCCCTGCTTTTCACCCAGGAGCAAGGATAAAACTGGCAGACCTGCACCCACGCCTCAGATCCCCACCAAATTTCAAGAAGAAGGAACTACAAGGAGAAGAAGGACTGCCCTGCTGGACCCCTGGCCTGCACCTGGACCCTGCACTCAGAAAGACTGCACCAGCTGCACACTTGGGCTTCACCACAAGAAGGACTTTGCCTGGCTTCCACTGGTTCAAGGAGGGACTCCCTGTTTGCTACAGGTGAAAATTTGCTATCCAGAGTCCTCTGCACCAACTCCTGAAAAAGTGACCAGCTGACCACTGTCCAGTGGCCAAAAAGGAGTTTGCGCCAGGTGCATTCTGGGAGTTGAAGTCCGCACTTCCCAAGGACCATCACAGAACTTCTGGACCCTTGGGGTGAGCTGTGGACCCCAAAAGAACCTTAAAAGAACATCTGGGTGAAGTCCCAGAAGTTTGGAAAAGATTGGAGAATTTTTGAAAAAAAGCTCCATAAAGTGACCGACCCGACGCGGAAATTCTAGCCGGCTTGCCTCAACCGCGACCCGGCCTGACTTCGTGGTTCGTCCCGGTAAAGAAAAACATCCAAAAAAGAGACTAAGTCCGATCGTAAAAAGTTGACCGGGACCTTCCAGCCATCGTATCCGAGAAGGGCTCCACGGACGTCGGATCAAGATCCAGGTTTACCCCGGTCGAAGGATTTTCATCTCGAAAAAACGACTAAGTCCGAAGGTAAAAATCACCACCGAGGAAACCGACTTCGCGTATCCGGACAAGGGCTCCAGGAGGTCGGATCCAACTGGCAGGTTCGTCCCGGGGAAGAAAAACATCAAAAAAGAGACTAAGTCAGAAGGTAACTTTTTAACCGAGGCCTCCCGCGACTTGTAGCCGAGCAGGGCTCCATCGCGGTCGGCCTGAAAGTTTGACTTTGCCCCGGTCCTGGTGCAACCAGATGACCCGATTGGCGCTTTTTGTTTCTAAGCGCTAGAAAATAATAATACTTAAAAAATTCATATCTCCGGTTCCCCTGAACCGATTTTAATCGTTTTTGTGTCATTTTAAAGATAAAAATATAAGCTATTTTTATAAATTGGTTTTGGATTTTTAAACGGTTTCCTGTGTTTTATTTAATTACTGTTTTGTGATATTTGAATGCTTTACACTTTGTCTCCTAAGTTAAGCCTTGACGCTCGATGCCAAGCTACCAAGGGTAGAGCTGGGATTAATTTACTGAGACCTAACTGTACTTATGTGGAGGTTTGTGGCTTGTTGCTAGGTGTAGGTACCTACCTGCCCTACCAATAACCCATTTTCCAACATAATTGGAAGCAGCGACGGGATCCTGTACTTGTGTTCAATATCACGTTACAGTTTTGAGTAAAACAAATTAAAAATCCTTTAAATTGTCCTAGTGCAAAAATTGTTTTTAATTTTTAATTTTAATTTTGTTTTAATTTTTAATTTGGATTAATTTCAATTATTGAATTTTTGTAATTTTTCTAAATTTTTGTTTCCAATTTTTGCAAAAAGTTTTTGTTGACACAAAACTAGGGAACCATGGAGCTTGATCTGGCTAGCCTACCCACACTGACAGTAGTCCAGCTTAGGGGGTTGTGTATTGAAAGAGGGTTGCCTGCAACCACTAATCTCAGGAAGGAAATCCTGATTAAATCCCTGACAGCATGGGCTGAGGCCCAAGAGGTAGAGACAGAGGAAGCTCCAGAGGAGGAAGAAAAAGGGGAAGATGCTAACTCTAACCACTCAGGGGAGGGAAGGCATCCGAACCTAAGTGAGGAAGAGGAAGAACGGTCCTCAGTGGATACAGTCACTAGGGGCAGACCCAAAGCTAGTGGTAGGAAGGGGGTCCTTTCAGGAGGAGAGAACCCATCCATCAGGGAAAGAGAGCTGGAAGCCCAGCTAGCCTACATAGCTTTGGAAGCAGATAAGCTTGCCCTAGAAAAGAAAAAGTGGGCAAGCAAAGAAAAAAAAGATGGAGGCAGCGAGAAAGAAACTGAGGTGTCCCTGGGTGGGGGTTTTGCCCCCAGATTACCCAAAGGGGTGGTTCCTGCCTATGTAGAGGGGGATGACATAGATAAGTGGCTGGGGGCCTTTGAGAGGGCCCTCCAGATGAGGAAAGTCAAGCCTCAGTACTGGGGTTCACTCCTTTGGGAGTTAGTTCCCAACTCTGGGAGGGATAGGCTCCTAACCATGAGTGGGGAGGATGCAGACTCATACCCCAGTATGAAGAGTTGCTTGACTAAAAAGTTTGGTCTAACCCCAGAGCAGTATAGGCTTAAGTTTAGGGACACCCAAAAGACAAGCACCCAGTCCTGGGTGGACTTTGTGGACATTTCAGTAAAAGCACTGGAGGGCTGGATACAGGGCAACAGGGTAAGTACCTTTGAGGGGCTGTACAATTTGATTATGAGGGAGCACCTTCTAACTAATTGTGTCCAAGAGAGGCTCCGCCAGTATCTAGTAGACTCTAGGTTGACCAACCCCAGAGAGCTGGGGGAGGCAGCAGATGACTGGTTAAGAACTAGGGTTAACCAGAAACCCCCAGGGGGTGATCAGAAAAAGGGAGGACATGGTTCTTCTCAGGGGAAGAACCAGGGGAAAGATGACAAAAAACCCAAAGAGTCCTCACAAGAGTCCCCAAAAACTTCTCAGGGAGGGGGAGCCCCGAGCCAATTCACTTTTAAAGGGAAAGGGTATCAGGGAAAGAATTATGATCCTGCTAAAGCAGGAAAGTTTCAGGAGCTTGCTAAGGCCGGCAAGTGTTTTGACTGTCATCAGCCAGGACATAAAAGAGGAGATGCTATCTGCACCAAGAAGCCCCCCACTGGTGGGCAATCCCAGGGGATTGCTAGTGTAGGGTTGGGGGTGGAAGTTGGCCCAGGGGTGGAATCAGGGTACACTGAGGTCACCTTAGTATCCGTGGGTGGGGTGGACATTGCAACTATGGCCACCTTACCTCCAATCATGGAGAGGTATAGGCAGAGGCCTAAAGTCAATGGGACTGAAGTGGAAGCTCTGAGAGATACAGGAGCCAGTGTGACAATGGTCGCAGAAAAGCTGGTTTCTCCAGAGCAGGTCTTACCTGGTGTCTTCCACCAGGTGACTTATGCAGATACCAGAACCAAACTCCATCCCATGGCTATGGTGAGTCTGGAATGGGGAGGTGTGACTGGCCCTAAAAAAGTAGCTGTAGCTCCTGCCCTCCCAGTAGAGTGTCTACTGGGGAATGATCTTGAAGCATCTGAGTGGTCAGAAGTGGAAAGAAGGGTCCATGCACAGATGCTGGACCTCCCTGAATGGGTGTGTGCTGTGACCAGGTCACAGGCGGCACAACAGGGGAATGCTGGACACTTGGACCCTGGAACAAAGGGCCAAGCCTCCAAGAAAAAGAGAAAAGGCACTGGGTCTGGCTTGCCAGCCCCAACAAGTACAGAGGGTCAGGAAGAATCCAACCCTGAGGGGGAGGATCTGAACTCTGAGGGAGGGACACCTTCCCTGCAAACTCTGCCTGACTTGGCAGAACTGCAAGGGGCAGGTGGGCCCACCAGAGAAGATTTGTGCCAGGGACAAAGAGAGTGTCCCACTCTTGAGGGCCTGAGGCAGACTGCTGCCAGGCAAGAACAAGGGGATACCAGTGGTACCCACAAGGTTTACTGGGAGGATGGAGTTCTCTACACTGAGGCAAGGGCCCTCAAAGAAGGGGCTACTAGGAGAGTAGTGGTCCCCCAAAAGTATAGAGAATTCCTCCTTACCTTAAGCCATGATATCCCCTTAGCTGGTCATTTGGGACAGACCAAGACCTGGAACAGGCTGGACAACCATTTTTATTGGCCTGAAATGTCAGAAAAAGTCAGGGAGTTTTGCAGCTCCTGTGTCACCTGTCAAGCCAGTGGCAAGACAGGGGGCAAAACAAAGGCTCCCTTGATTCCACTGCCAGTGGTTGGGACTCCCTTTGAGAGGGTGGGGATTGACATTGTTGGTCCCCTAGACCCACCCACTGCTTCGGGTAACAGGTACATTGTGGTGGTAGTGGACCATGCCACCAGGTACCCTGAGGCAATACCCCTCCGGACAGTCACTGCTCCCACAGTGGCTAGGGCCCTACTTGGTGTGTTCACCAGAGTGGGATTCCCAAAGGAGGTGGTCTCAGATAGGGGCACAAACTTTATGTCAGCCTATCTGAAAGCCATGTGGGAGGAGTGTGGTGTTACTTATAAGTTCAGCACACCCTACCATCCACAGACCAATGGTCTGGTGGAAAGATTCAATAAGACCCTGAAGGGCATGATCATGGGTTTGTCTGACAAACTCAGGAGGAGATGGGATGTCCTCCTCCCATGCCTGCTGTTTGCCTACAGGGAGGTGCCACAGAAGGGGGTTGGATTCAGCCCCTTTGAGTTACTGTTTGGGCACCCTGTAAGAGGCCCATTGTGCTTGGTGAGAGAGTCTTGGGAAAAGCCTCTCAAGGAATCCAAGGAGAATGTGCTGGATTATGTACTAGGCCTGCGGTCTCGCATGGCTGAGTATATGAAGAAGGCAAGCAGAAACCTGGAGGCCAGTCAGGAGCTCATGAAGCTCTGGCATGATCAAAAGGCTACCATGCCTGAGTATCACCCAGGACAGCTGGTGTGGGTTTTGGAGCCCATGGCTCCTAGGGCACTACAGGCCAAATGGACTGGGCCCTATCCAATCCTAGAGAAAAAAGGTGAGGTCACCTACTTGGTGGACCTTGGCACCCCCAGGAATCCTCACAGGATCCTACATGTAAACAGGATGAAACCCCACCAGGACAGGGCAGACATGACCATGCTGATGGTCACTGATGAAGGGAAGGAGGAGGAGGGTGAACCTCTGCCAGACCTCCTGTCCTCAAAGGAAAAAGATGGGTCAGTGGAGGGAGTGGTACTCTCTCCCAAATTGACAGATCAGCAACAACAAGACTGTAAGCAAGTCTTGGGACAGTTTGCTAGTCTGTTCTCCCTGACCCCTGGACTCACCAATTGGTGTGTCCATGATGTTGACACTGGTGACAGCTTGCCTGTCAAGAACAAGCTGTACAGGCTGTCTGACCAGGTCAAGGCCAACATCAAAGCTGAAGTGGCTAAGATGTTGGACCTGAAGGTAATTGAGCCCTCTGATAGTCCTTGGTCCAGTCCAGTGGTACTGGTGCCCAAAGCTAACCCCCAAGGTGGGAAGAAAGAATTAAGATTCTGTGTGGACTACAGAGGTCTAAATGCAGTCACTAGGACTGATGCTCACCCCATACCTAGAGCTAATGAGCTCATTGACAGGTTGGGGGCTGCCAAATTCCTGAGCACATTTGATCTGACCTCAGGATATTGGCAGATTGCCTTAAGTCCAAGAGCTAAGGAGAGGTCAGCATTTTCCACACCAGAGGGCCACTTTCAGTTCAAGGTGATGCCCTTCGGGATGAAAAATGCTCCTGCCACCTTCCAACGGTTGGTGAATAGAGTCCTATCTGGGTTGGAATCTTTTAGTGCAGCTTATCTGGATGATATAGTTGTATTTAGTTCCACCTGGAGGGACCACCTGATCCACCTGAAGGAAGTGCTTCAGGCCCTGCTTCAAGCAGGCCTGACTATCAAGGCAAGCAAGTGCCAGATAGGGCAAAGTTCTGTTGTGTACCTGGGCCACCTTGTTGGTGGAGGCCATGTACAACCTCTCCAGCCCAAGATCCAGACTATCCTGGATTGGGAGGCTCCAAAAACCCAGACTCAGGTCAGGGCCTTTCTTGGCCTGGCTGGGTATTACAGGAGGTTTGTTCAGAATTTTGGGACCATAGTGGCCCCTCTGACTGAGCTTACCTCCAAGAAACAACCCAAGAAGGTCATTTGGACCCCAGAGTGTCAGAAAGCTTTTGACACCCTAAAACAGGCTATGTGTTCAGCACCAGTGTTACTGGCCCCTGACTATAGCAAGGAGTTTGTAGTGCAAACAGATGCTTCAGAGGAAGGGATTGGGGCAGTGTTAGCACAAGTTAATGAAGAGGGCCATGATCACCCAGTTGCTTTCATCAGCAGGCGACTACTCCCCAGAGAGAAAAAATGGAGTGCCATTGAGAGGGAGGCCTTTGCTGTGGTTTGGTCCCTGAAGAAGTTGAGGCCTTACTTGTTTGGCACTCACTTCCGTGTACAAACTGACCACAGACCTCTCAGATGGTTGATGCAGATGAGGGGGGAGAACCCAAAACTGTTAAGGTGGTCCATTTCCCTACAGGGGATGGACTTCACAGTGGAGCACAGACCTGGGACTGCTCATGCCAATGCAGATGGCCTTTCCTGGTTTTTCCTCTTAGCTGATGAGGACTACCAGGGTGTAGGTTAGTACCCATCACCTTTCATCTGGGGGGGGGCAGTGTAGGAAAGTCCTTTTTTTTTGCCTGATCACCCCCACTCTTTCTGGATAGGTACTGGTGGTTACTGACTCTTGGCTGTGCCCTGTGTACTGCTTACCAGTCCCAGGGCCAGTGCTCTGTGTAAAATGGATATGCAAATTAGGCTAATTATAATTGGCTAAGTTAACCTACCTATAAGTCCCTAGTATATGGTAGGGCATGTAGGTTTAGGGACCACAGCATAGGTGGTGCACACCTAGGTGCATTGCTGAGGTGCCCAGTGTCATTTTAAAAGCAAGCCTGCCTTGCTGGCTGCTTTTAAATTAAAGTTATATGCAAATTCGACTTTGGAATTAAAGGTACTTCCAAAGTCTTAAACTACCTTATTTTTACATATAAGTCACCCCTAAGGTGTGCCCTATGTGCCCCTAGGGCTGGGTGCCATGTAACTATAAACAGGGACTTTATAAAAATAGATTTATAAGCCCTGGTAAGGTAAAAACAGCCAAATTTGTTTTTCCCTCATTGAAGTAAATGGCCTTCATAGGCTAGAATGGGCAGACTTTATTTTAAATTTTAAAGTCTCCTTAAATGTTACATACCAAGAATTTGGTATCAAATTGATTGTTATAATAAATCCCACAACTTCCAGTTGTTGGATTTAATATAACTTGTCCAGGTAAAAAGTTTAGACTTTACCTAAAAAGTTGCCAATTTCAGCTCTGCATTGTTTTTGCTGCTGTGCTCTGATTGGCCAGCCTGCAGCAGCTTCTGCCAGGCTACTTCAATGAGGTGTGAAGTGGCCTGGCTTCACACAAAGGAATGTGCTTGGGGGAGAGAATCTCCCCTCAGCAGATGGTGAGGCAGGAAGGGGGAGGGCTGCCAAACTGGTCTTCAAAGGCAGAGAAGGACATCTGGAGCACCCAGCAACACCCCCACATCCTGCAACCCCAGACAGTTAGGTGCCCCCTTGATTAGATTAGGAGGGGGCAGGAGAGGGGTGTGTTTATGATTTTTAGCCACACCAGTGGGTGGGCTCAGCCAGATCTCTCCTCCAAAAATCAGATTCATCCATTTTGGATTTTTAGAGACTGTTGCCTTCTGGGATGGATTTTTGCCACACTTCCCAGGAAGTGGTCATCACAGGGGGACGACCCTGTCCCTGATTGGAGAACCAGGGCCCCCCTGCTTTTCACCCAGGAGCAAGGATAAAACTGGCAGACCTGCACCCACGCCTCAGATCCCCACCAAATTTCAAGAAGAAGGAACTACAAGGAGAAGAAGGACTGCCCTGCTGGACCCCTGGCCTGCACCTGGACCCTGCACTCAGAAAGACTGCACCAGCTGCACACTTGGGCTTCACCACAAGAAGGACTTTGCCTGGCTTCCACTGGTTCAAGGAGGGACTCCCTGTTTGCTACAGGTGAAAAATTGCTATCCAGAGTCCCCTGCACCAACTCCTGAAAAAGTGACCAGCTGACCACTGTCCAGTGGCCAAAAAGGAGTTTGCGCCAGGTGCATTCTGGGAGTTGAAGTCCGCACTTCCCAAGGACCATCACAGAACTTCTGGACCCTTGGGGTGAGCTGTGGACCCCAAAAGAACCTTAAAAGAACATCTGGGTGAAGCCCCAGAAGTTTGGAAAAGATTGGAGAATTTTTTTTAAAAAGCTCCATAAAGTGACCGACCCGACGCGGAAATTCTAGCCGGCTTGCCTCAACCGCGACCCGGCCTGACTTCGTGGTTCGTCCCGGTAAAGAAAAACATCCAAAAAAGAGACTAAGTCCGAACGTAAAAAGTTGACCGGGACCTTCCAGCCATCGTATCCGAGAAGGGCTCCACGGACGTCGGATCAAGATCCAGGTTTACCCCGGTCGAAGGATTTTCATCTCGAAAAAACGACTAAGTCCGAAGGTAAAAATCACCACCGAGGAAACCGACTTCGCGTATCCGGACAAGGGCTCCAGGAGGTCGGATCCAACTGGCAGGTTCGTCCCGGGGAAGAAAAACATCAAAAAAGAGACTAAGTCAGAAGGTAACTTTTTAACCGAGGCCTCCCGCGACTTGTAGCCGAGCAGGGCTCCATCGCGGTCGGCCTGAAAGTTTGACTTTGCCCCGGTCCTGGTGCAACCAGATGACCCGATTGGCGCTTTTTGTTTCTAAGCGCTAGAAAATAATAATACTTTAAAAATTCATATCTCCGGTTCCCCTGAACCGATTTTAATCGTTTTTGTGTCATTTTAAAGATAAAAATATAAGCTATTTTTATAAATTGGTTTTGGATTTTTAAACGGTTTCCTGTGTTTTATTTAATTACTGTTTTGTGAAATTTGAATGCTTTACACTTTGGCCCTCATTCTGACCCTGGCGGTCTTTGACCGCCAGGGCGGAGGACCGCGGGAGCTCCGCCGACAGGCCGGCGGTGCTCCAATGGGGATTCCGACCGCGGCGGTAAAGCCGCGGTCGGACCGGCACCACTGGCGGGCTCCCGCCAGTGTACCGCCGCCCCATTGAATCCTCCACGGCGGCGCAGCTTGCTGCACCGCCGCGGGGATTCCGACCCCCCCTACCGCCATCCAGATCCCGGCGGTCCAACCGCCGGGATCCGGATGGCGGTAGGGGGGGTCGCGGGGCCCCTGAGGGCCCCTGCAGTGCCCATGCCACTGGCATGGGCATTGCAGGGGCCCCCGTAAGAGGGCCCCTACATGTATTTCACTGTCTGCTGCGCAGACAGTGAAATACGCGACGGGTGCAACTGCACCCGTCGCACAGCTTCCACTCCGCCGGCTCGATTCCGAGCCGGCTTCATCGTGGAAGCCTCTTTCCCGCTGGGCTGGCGGGCGGTCTGAAGGCGACCGCCCGCCAGCCCAGCGGGAAAGTCAGAATTACCGCCGCGGTCTTTCGACCGCGGAACGGTAACCTGACGGCGGGACTTTGGCGGGCGGCCTCCGCCGCCCGCCAAGGTCAGAATGAGGGCCTTTGTCTCCTAAGTTAAGCCTTGACGCTCGATGCCAAGCTACCAAGGGTAGAGCTGGGATTAATTTACTGAGACCTAACTGTACTTATGTGGAGGTTTGTGGCTTGTTGCTAGGTGTAGGTACCTACCTGCCCTACCAATAACCCATTTTCCAACAGTGGGTGATCGTGTACCTCAGTGCTTGCATTCCTGTGTGGGTCCTTGTGTGATCGTGGTTTAGGGGGGTGTATGGGTATGTGCAGTGGCCATGCTTTGGTGATGGGTGTCCATGCTTTGTTTTTGCATGCAGGGCTTGGTGTTAGGTTGTGTGGTTTGTGATGTTGGGACATTTGTGAGGAGTTGGAGTGATGGGGGTGAGGGTGAGGGTGGGGTATAATTGTGGGGGAGGAGGTGGGGGTCCGCCGCCAGTCCGCTGAACCGCAAGGTGGTGTCTTGAGACCACAGAACGCACCTTCCCCCGTAGGTCGTTCCTCCTCTTCCTGATGTCATCCCTATTTCTTGGGTGCTGTCCCACTGTGTTGACCCTGTCCACTATTCTTCGCCCTAGCTCCATCTTCCTAGCTATGGTGCTGTGCTGCACCTGTGATCCGAATAGCTGAGGCTCTGCCCGGACGATTTCCTCCACCATGACCCTGAGCTCCTCCTCAGAGAACCTAGGGTGTCTTTGCCGTGCCATGGGGTGGTGTGGGTGATGTTTGGGGTGGTGTGTGTAGTGATAAGTGGGGTGATATTTAGTAGTGTCTTGTGTGAGGTGCGTGGAAGTTATGTGGGTGATGGTATTGTGTGCCTGTGGATGCTTGGTAGTTGTTTGTAGTGTCTCTCTCTGGCCATCTCTCAGTAATTTTGTCGTAGGGGTTTGTGGGTGATGTGGTATGTGTTTTATATTGTATTGGGTGTGTGGGAGTGGTGTGTGTATGTGTGTCAGGTGTGTGCATTTTGAATTGTCCAATGTGGTTGTGTTTTATAAATGTGTGTGTATTTTGAGCGCGGCGGTGTGTACCGCCAATGGAATACCGTGGTTGAAAGACCGCCGCGTGGATTCGTGTGTCGTGATAGTGTGGGCGTATTTCTGTTGGCGTGACGGTGGAGGTTTGTTTTCGCCAGTTTATCACTGACCTTTGGTGTGGCGGACTTGTGTGGGTGTCTCAATTTTGGCGGATTCCGAGCAGTGGGTCATAATGACCGTGGCGGAATTCCGCTGCTGCGGTGGTGTGTTAGCGGTCTTCTGCACAGCGGTAAGCGGCTTTTACCACCAATGTTGTAATGAGGGCCTTAGTCTTTTTCTCCCCACCAGCACACACAAGCTGCGAGGCAGTGAGCATGTGTTGAGTGAGGGGGTCCCCGGGGCGGCATAATACATGCTGCAGCCCTTAGAGACCTTCCCTGGCCACGGGGCCCTTGGTACCAGGGGTACCATTTACAACAGAGTTATCTGTGTGCCAGGGCTGTGCCAATTGTGGAACCAATGGAACATTTTTAAGTGAAAGAACACTTGTGCTGTGGACTGGTTAGCAGGACCTCAGCACACTTCTCAGTCAAGGTAGCATTAATATTAGGCAAAAAGTGGAGGGGAGTAACTGCAACAAGGAGCCATTTTTCTATAAATAACATTTAAAATATTAATTTATAATATATTTGAATAATTCATTAACATTTTAAAACTTTGATATTATTGGGTGGTACATACGTTTTTTTTAATATAGGAGTATTTTAAGCACATATAATACACAGAGGAGTTATCACATATGAATCAGTACATATTAAATAAATATAGTTATATATTTTTATTTTTAGAAATAGTAAATATTTTCAATATATTTGCACATAAATAAAAATTTGTATAACATAATTTTCACTTATTTTGTAAAAGTTAAAAAATATATTCACATACTCACATACTTTTTTACTTTTTTAGAGGTCATAACAAAGTAGTCTTAATAACATAATTACATTTATGGATAATATAAAGCCTGCAGTAAGGTATTTTGTTACATGGAATCTTGCACATTACTGTAACTGGCAAGGGTTCTAGTGTTGGGGACTCACTTGAATAAACCATGGGGACAGATGATTTGCACTGTTAATCCTTATTAGAATCTATTAGTAGGGATTGTATATACTTTCACAACTGTATTTTGTACACATTTGAAATTTACGATGGTATATCTAATGATTGCTCTGTGAGAAGCCTTATGAACACAAACAGCAGGCCTGCGTTAGGTATGGTGACAAGCAAATGCTAGAGGTTATAGGCCTAACTGTTAATAATGAAAAGTTATTGTAAAGTCTGTATGCCTGACATATTGATTGTGAAAAGCATATTGATAGAAATTGGGTCTCTTGTTGGCAGAGGTATATACCCTTGTCCAAGTAGGGACCACAATCCTAGTCAGGGTAAGTCACACACAATCCAAATTATCCTGTGCCCACCCTCTGGTAGCTTGGCACTGAGCAGTCAGGCTTAACCTAGAAGGCAATGTGTAAAGTATTTGTGCAATAAATCATGCACTATCACAGTGAAAAAAACACAAAAATACACCACATAGGTTTAGAAAAATATAAGATATTTATCTGAATACATTAAGGTCAAAATGATCATGATTTGATAAGCACAAGTTAAAATATCACTTTTGCAATGTTAAGAAGAGTCTTAAGTCTTTAAAAATCAACAATTGTCTCTTGTGTGCACAAAGTACCTGGTTTGCGTCAAAATTACACGCACTGAGACCGCAGAGGAGGAGGTGCATGGAAAAAGAAAGATGAGTGTCAGATTTCCTGACGCAGCACAGATGATGCATTGTTTCTTCCCACGCTACAAAGGCTTTGCGTCGATTCCCGGTTCGCAGTCTTGGATCCTCACTGCAATACAGGAGCTTTTGACACTAAGGCACGATGAGTGGAAATCCTGGGTGTGCGGGACAAAGTCACAGGCGCTGTGTCGATCCGGTGGGCTATGCATCAGAGTTTCTGTTGCACGGCAAGTGCTGCGTCAATTCTTTACTCAAGAAGTCAGGCTGCGTCATTCCAGCTCGGCTGTGCAACAATCCGGTATGGCTGTGCATTCGAAATTTCAATCACAACGCAAGGGATGTGTTGATCTCCACTCGGGGACCCAGGCTGCGTCGTTTGAGGTTCGGCGATATAGCGATTTTCTCACCACTGGGCAGGATGTGTGTTGTTTCTGGCAGGCTGTGTGTCGCTTTTGAAGAGAGGAAGTCTTTTTGACCCTGAGACTTCAGAAACATAAGGGAAGCTCAATCCAAACCCTTCAAGAGCACTTTTCAGCAAAGTAAGAGGCCAGCAAGTTAGCAGGGCAACAGAAAGGCAGCAGTCCTTCACAGCAAAGCAGTTCAGGTGAGTCCTTTGGGCTGCCAGGCAGCTCCTCTTGACAGATTGCAGGATCTGGTCCAGACGTGGCTTTCCCAGGAAGTGCCTGAGTTGGTGGGGCCAGAGACATAGTTTATATACCCAAAAATGCCTTTGAAGTGCAAAAGGTCCCCTTTCAGAACAGGTCTGTCTGCCAGGGTCCCAGTAGGGGGTGTGGCAGTCCATTGTGTGAGGGAAGGCCATTAGCCTTTGAAGTGTAAATGGCAGGCCCCTTCACCCTTTCAGTCCAAGAAGACCCATTCAGTATGCAGATGAGTGCCGGTGTGACTGAGTATCCTGTGTTTGTGGTTGTCTGGGTGAAATGCACAAGGGAGCTGTGAACCAGCCTAACCCAGACGTGGATTGGAGACACGCTGTAAGGCACAGATGGATTTTAAGTGCAGAGAAATGCTCACTTTCTAAGAGTGGCATTCCTTAAATAGTAATATAAAATCCAACCTCACCAATAAGCAGGATTTTCCATTACCATTCTGGCCACACTAAACATGACGTATTTAACCCTTTCTGATCAGGATCAACCACTCAAACAGTATGTGAGGTTATCCCTAATGTTGGCCTATGAAAGGAGAAGGCCTCACAGCAGTGGAAAACAAATGTAGGAGTTTTCCAATACTAGGACAAACACAACACACAGGTATATGTCCTGCCTTTTACCTACACAGCACACTGCCCTATGGGTTACCTAGGTCCTACCTTAGGGGTGACTTATATGAAGAAAAAAGGGGAGTATAAGGCTTGGCAAGTACTTTTAAATGCCAAGTCGAAGTGGCAATGAAACTGCACACACATGCCTTGCAATGGCAGGCCCGAGACATTGTCAAGGGGCTACTTATGTGGGTGGCACAACCAGTGCTGCAGGCCCACTAGTAGCATTCAATCTACCGGCCCTGGGCACATGTAGTGCACTTTACTTGGGACTTACAAGTAGATCAATAATGCCAATGACAATGTTTCCATGTTTAAGGGAGAGAGCTTATGCACTTTGTTGGAAATGGGGTCTTTGGTTGGCAGTCAGGTTATCCCCTGTCCAAGCAAGGACCCTCACTCTAGTCAGGGTAAGTCACACACACAATTCAAATTATCCTCTGCCCACCCTCTAGTAGCTTGGCACTGAGCAGTCAGTCTTAACGTAGAAGGCAATGTGTAAAGTATTTGTGCAATATATCATGCAATAACATAGTAGAACACTACAAAAAAAAAAACTCACAGTGTTTAGAAAAATATATAATATTTATATGGATAAATGCAAGTCAAAACGATTAAATGCAATAAGTATATTTTGGGATATCGCTGTAAAAATAATATAATGGCCCTCATTACAACCTTGGCGGTCAGTGACAAAGTGGCTGTAAAACCGCCAACAGGCTGGCGGTAACTACCGGCAAATTATGACCATGGCGGTGAGAACTCATATAGACAGGCACTTTACCACACCGACCGCTAGGGCGGAAACAACAGCCACAACCGCGGTAGCCACCTACAGCCAGGCGGAAGCCAATGTTCCGCCCACCATTTTATGAGACAGGAAACCGCCACCCTTTCTGGGGCAGTCCCAACGACATCAATGCCCTCACTATGACATTGGCGGTAAATCCCACTTACTGCCGCCAACATACCACCACCGTGGCGGATATCCGTTCACCATATTATGACACACACACACTAATCCGTCACTATTCAGCCACATATACAAGTCCTCCACACAAAAGGTCAGTGATAAACTGCCGGAATCAAAACCCACACCGTTACACCAACAGAACAACGCCCACCAGATTATAACCCATGAATCACCACAGCGGACATTCAACGGCGGCAAACCATTGGCAAAACATATCGCTGCGCTCACAATGGACACAGACATACAAAACTATACTACATTGGTCAATTTGAATAACCCACACCTACCACCCATGCACACACCACACCCACACCACTATAAAACACACACCCACAGTACCCACAACCCCTTATGAATACAAACCATTGGCATGAGACAGACACTATGACTACAGACCAAACCAGAGCCACACACCACCTACAGCTATATATCACCCACACACCCCACATCACACACCCCAACACATCACCCTACACACCCTCACCTACACACCTCACACAACACCCATGGCACCACAAAGACACCACAGATCTAACAACATCGGAGGAGCCAAGTCTTGGCAATCATGCATCCTGAGGGCTTGGCCGGAGTAGCAGGAGGACTGGACTCCAGTAAGTCAAGTCTATACTACTATCACCTCCCCTATCTGCATGTCATCACATACCTCCACCCTCCACCCTCACCCTCACTCCCATCACTCCACCACCTCCCACACACCCCCACCATCACATCCCACTCATCCCAATGGCAAGCCCTGCATGCACCACCAATGCATGGACATCACTCACAGCCCTGCATGGACACTTATCACCAAAGCATACACACTAGAGAGAATCGGCTAGCCCACCACATACCAACCTACACAGGTTAAAGCTACCAGGGCAAATACAAATAAATAGGGCAACCCACTGATGCACAATATGTCACACACAGAAACAATAACACAGCATTTGCATCCCCACAGGTATCTCGGCCAATGTCAGCACTATTCAGTCCCCCAACTGAAGAGGCCCACAGTGATAACAGCAACTCTGGTCGCCTGGATCTGGATGACCAACCTGGCACGTCAGGGACCTCTGGACAGTCGGTTACCCAGGTCCAGTTACACACTACCACAGAGCCTCCCCCATCTGGACACACCCACCACAGCACCCACCCACCCAGCGTACCCATACCACTGTCCCCAGGACACGTCAATCAGCAGTGTGTCCACATCTACAGGGACCCCAGGGCATACCTCATACCCAAGAAAATCAGGGACCTGGGGTCAGTGGCAGTGGGCAGACCGTTCAGGGGACAGAGGCACAGGACAACAGGGAAACTGGGAGGAGTGCTGTGCGCCGGGGGGAGGACAGGACCAGAGAACTGACTCTTCAGGAGGCACTCACCGAGATCCTGGGAGCCTACCAACATTTCCAGGATACACTGGGCCAGATCCTGGACAATGTGCAGGAGAACAGGTGGCTGCAGGAGGGACAGTACCAGGGAATCAGGGAGGACTTGCAGGCCATCAACTCCACCCTGGTCTCCATTGCAGGGGTGCTGGCAGACATGGCCAACATTATGAGGGAGGCAGTCTCACAACAACGGGCCCCTGCCAGTAGCCAGACATCTGAACTGCCTTCCACCTCCTCTGCTGCTAGTGGACAGGAGGCCCCGCCACAGGACCAACAGGCCACCAGCACCCCTCCCCCTGCAGAAGGTGAACCACCCTGCAAACGTTCCCTGTGATCCAGGCAGAAACCAGAGACTATTGCCAAGACCCCGCCAGGAAGTGAGACTCTCCTGATTGTCACCCTTGTGCCCTAATGCACTTTGCCCTCTTCTTCTTAGCACTTCAATAAACACCCTTAGAAAAATACAAGTATAGAGTATGTAAAAGTGTTTAAGCATGTATTGGTTTAACCAGGTTCAAGCATTGCAATTCAACTGTACAGTAATGTTCACATAAGAAAGACCTGTAGTTTCCTGCAGTGATCACACCAGGAGTGATAGTGGGGCACGAACATCTGCAAAATGAATTGCCAAAGGGTACAGTGAGTTGGCATAGAAGTGGGAAATAACAGAATGCCAGTGCCAAAGATAATCTAAATAATGACAATTAAATTTCAAGTAACACTCCTTTACCTGTGTGTCATGGGAAGAATTGTCATATCACTGCAGTTCTGTTGTCCTCATCCTCTGCCTCTTCATCTTCACTGTCCACAGGGTTCACTTTAGCCACACGGCGATCTCCAGCATCCTCCTCCAACAGAAAAGGCACATGGCATCTCAAGGCAAGGTTGTGCAACATGCAGCATGCCACGATTATCTGGCAGACCTTCTTAGCTGAGTAGCACAGGGATCCACCAGTTAGAAAGAGGCACCTGAACCTGGCCTTCAGGAGGCCAAAGGTCCATTTGATTATCCTTTTTGTCCGTCCGTGTGCCTCATTGTAACGTTCTTCTGCCCTTGTCCTGGCATTCCTCACAGGGGTCAGTATCCAGGATAGGTTGGGGTATCCTGAGTAACCTGCAAATATTGAGGGACAACATTTAGCCACACACAATCCTATATAGCCCACACCATACCAATACACCAACATATGCTGGGTGGGAACCAGGGCTCACCTATTAGCCACACCCGGTGCCTCTGTGTTCTAGGTGGTTGCCAGGCCTTGATAGTTTCAATATTGGCCTGGAGTGGCTGCACCTTGCTACCACCTACTAGGTGTCCTAAGTACACTATGGAACCCTGTCTAATCTGGCACTTACTAACCTTGATGGTCAGGCCTGTCTGTTGCAGAGCCTGAAGCAGGTGTTTCTCCCAGCTGGAACTATAGATGGCTATGTCATTTAGGCATCTTTGCCAGCTAGGACCGTCTTAACCAACCGCTGGAAGGTAGTGGGGGCATTTGTCAACCCAAAGGGCATCACCCGGAATTGGTAATGGCCCTCAGGTGTGGAAAATGCAGATCTCTCTTTAGCCCCCTCAGTCAAGGCGATCTGCCAGTACCCTGATGTGAGATCAAAAGTATTGAGGAATTTGGCAGCCTACGAGCTCAGTGTCAGTCCGTGTGACTGAGTTGAGACACCGGTAGTCCACACAGAATCAGAGTTCTGGCTTGGCATTGGGTGCAGCAGCCTTGGGTACCAGAACCACAGGGCTGGCACAGGGACTGCTGGACTTCTCAATAACCCCTAGGGCCAGCATCTTGGCAACTGCCTCCTTGATCCTGGCCTTCACCTTATCTGACAACCTGTAAATGTTGTTCTTTACAGGGAGACTGTCTCCCGTGCCAATATCGTGAATACAGAAGTAGGTTAGTCCAGGAGTAAGGGAAAACAGGGAAGAAAACTGTTCCAACAACTCGCAGCAGTCTCTTCTCTGATCTAGAATCAGGGAGTCAGAGAGTTTGACACCCTGCACTGACCCATCATCTTCTTTGGCAGAGAGGAGGTCGGGTAGAGGCTCACTCTCCTCTTCCATGCCCTCAACTGTCACAAGGAACATACTGACCTCAGACCTCAAAATTAGGCTTGAGTCAGTTGTGGTGGAGAACCCTCAGAGGGTGTCTAGGGGTCTTGAGGTCACTAGGTAAGTGGCCTCCCCCTTCTGCTTCTTGATCACAGATGAGTTAGTCCAACAGTCCTGGAGAGCTCTAGGCTCTATTGGCTACCTTACCCAAACTTTGGCCCTCATTATGACAGTGTTGGTAAAAACCGTCTACCGCTGCGGTGATGGCCGCCAAAAGACCGTCACCGCTGCTACCAGCTGTCCGCCATATTATGACCATAGCTGGAATTCCACCAGAAGGCTGGCAGAATTCCAGCTGCGGTCATGGCGGCAGATGGCTGTAAGGTGGTGCTGCTGCCAGCAGCAGCGCCATGCCAGTAGACCGCCACAGAACGTATCATGACCCATGATAAAGCCTGGCGATGTTCTGCTGGCAGAAACTGCTGCTGGCAGCAGCGCCCCGTCCCGTCTCCTGCCAGCGGACCCCCTGAAATCAGGTAAGTTGGGTGCTCCGACAGGGGAGGGGGGTGGGGGTGTTTTGTGTGTGGGGGTGTGTGTGTGTATGTTTGTGTGTGCGTGAATGTGGGTGTGCATTGCGTGTGGTATGTGTGTGCATGTGTGGACGTGAGTGCGTGTATTGTGTGTTGTGTGAGTGCATCTGTGTTTCTATCTATGTCAGTGTGTTTGGATGTGTGTGTGAATAGATGTATGCATGAGTGGGTGCATGTGGTTATGAGTGTTTATATGAATGTGTGTGATAGTGCGTGAAGGTGCATGTATGTTAGGGGAGTGGGTCTGAAGAGGGGGCTGGGGGGAGAATCTGGGAAGGGGGCAGGGAAGACCCCTATCAGTGACAGGGAAGGAATTCCCTGTCACTGATAGTGCCTACTGGCATGGTTTACGTGGCAGTAAGGAGGGCACAAAAACCATGGAGGTAGGCGGGTCATAATCCCGCGAGTGGGCTAGTGATGGCCGCCTGGCTGGAGACTGAAGTCTCCATCCCAGTGGCTGTTACCACGAGGCGGACGGAGTGCTAGATTGGTGGTTTGGCTTGAGCCAAACCCCTGATGTTATATTGTGGGGAAAAGTAACGCCAGCCTGTTGGCAGTACTTTTCTCCATAATGCTGCCATCCGCCAGGGCTGTAATGAGGGCCTTTGTCTCCAGGTGAGAATCCAACCAGAGTGTCCTTCCGGTCGTATCACTCCTTCATCACTTTCTTGACTGGCGTCAAGGTTACTTTTGGCCTGCTTCCAGAAGCTTTGCGTTTTGTTGCGGACGGCCAGCATGTAACTGATCACATCCTGGGAGGAGTCTTGGGAGCTTTCACCCAGTCCTCTTTCACTATGTTTAGTGGTCCCTGATAGGGTGACTGTAGAGAAGCTCAAAGGGGCTGAACCCCACCCCTTTCTGGGGCACCTCCCTATAAGCAAAGAGAAGGCATGGCAAGAGGATGTCCCACTTACGCCTCATGGCCAGTGATCATGCCTTGTAGGGTCTTGTTGAATCTCTCAACAAGACCATTGGATTGAGGATGGTAAGGGGTGGTAAACCAGTAGGTTACCCACACTCATCCCACATGGACTTCATGTATGCGGACATGAAGTTTGTGCCTCTGTCAGACACAACTTCCTTTGGGAACCCCACACAGGTAAATATTCTCATCAGAGCTCTGGTCACCACCGGTGCAGTCACCTTCCTCAGAGGGATTGCGTCTTGGTAAGAGGTGGCATGGTCCACCAAAACCAGGATCAACCAGTTGCCTAAGGCAGTTTTGGGGTCCAAAGGACCAATGACGTTGATGCTCACCCTTTCAATGGGGGTGCCAATGACTGGGAGTGGGATCAGGGGGTTACTAGCCTGGTAATCTGAGGCCACTCGCATTCTAGGCCAATGGAAGTGGATGACAAGCCTGGCAAACGTCTTGTTTTGGCCCAAATGTCCTGCCAGGGGGATGTCGTGAGCCAGGCCCAGTAGGAAGGCCCGGTAACACTGGGGAACCACCAGCACACGTGCTGCCCCAATGGCCGGAGCCTTAGGCTCACTGTAAAGGAGATCATTCTCCCAGTAGATATGGTGATTGCCAGAGGCTTCACTTGCTGCTTGGGCTGTGGCCTGTTACCTCAGACCCTCCAGGGTGGGGCATTCTTTCTACACCTTGCAGAATTCTTCCCTGGTTGGCCCACCCTCTACTTGCCAGCCAACAAATTCAGGCAGGTTGCCCAGGTGAGCAATATCCTCTCCAGTTGGCTCAAGGGTCTACTCCTCTGGGATCACGTCCACCACTGTGGGAATATCTGAGGCAGGTTTCCCACGCCTCTTGCCCTTCCTCTGTGCAGCTGTCTGGGCCACTGTTCCAGGCTCCAGACTCCCTTGACTCCCTTCCCGGGCAGCCCCTTGAATTGTTTTATTAGCCTTTTGAGAGTTCCTTATCTTTAAGTTTTTCTCCCCCTTCTTTCTTCTGATGGGAACCCTGACCACCTTTGTGGGTGTCCTCCCCAGATACCTTTTTGGACACTCTGGTGCTAACCCAGAGGTCCGCCTCCTCAGCAAGCTTTCTTGGATCAGTCAGCTTACTGTCAACTAGGTGCTGGCACAACTCTGTAAAGCAAACACTGAACATATGCTCTCTCAGGATCAAATCAAATAACCCCACATAGTCTTCTACTTTACTGCCCAGCACCCATCCAATCAGTGCCTTCTTGGAAAAATCAAAAAAGTCTACCCACGTTTGTGTGGAAAGTTTGGTGTTGTCCCTGAACCTCTGATGGTATTTCTCAGGAGTCAGCCCAAACTTGGCAAGTAATGCGGTTTTCATGGGTGCATATACATTTTGAGCTTTTGGATTTAGTTTTAGAAGTGTGTCCCTCTCCACTACTGGAACATACCACCACAAGGCCGCCCCCCCACTGCTCTTCAGAATACCCCATGAGCCCTTAGTGCAACTTCATAGGCAGCCAACCACTAATCAATGTCATCTCCCACCACATAACTGGGCACAACACTTTTGGGTATTCAAGCGTTTCTTTCCTCTGGTAAACAGGTCCTCCATATATGCTACCACCATCACTGCTGGACTCAGACTGTCTCGCCTTGATCTCCAGCTCCTTGAGACTCAGTTCATGAGCCAACAAAAGTTTATTTTCAGCCAAGGCTCTTTCAGCTTCAGCTTGCTTTGCTGCTGTCTCAGCTTCAGCCTGTTTGGCTTCTCTCTCTGCCCTCTTCTCCTCCTGTTGAGCTTCAATTTTTAACCTTGCCATTTGTAATTGGAATTCTCTCTCCTTTCGTCTGCGCTCAGGCCCTGATCAGAGAAACTGTTCCCTGGTTTGGCAGGGGGAACAATTACAGTGGTAGCATCCTCCACTAATGGCAAAAAATCCTCTGAGGTACCATCCTCTGGGCCCTCCTCCTTAACATTATCATCAGAATGGGCTTCTGCCCAGGCCCTCAGCGCCATTTGGAATTCCTCCTTTCTGAAGGCCTTCTGGGTACGTACTCCTATATCCCTGCAGAACCCCTTCAGCTGTTTGACAGTATATGTCTCCAGCATGGCTAGGTCAAAATCTTCATCTCCAGCTTGAGACCTAGCCAGAGACATGTTGAATGAGGATTTTATTTAAAAATGTCAGGTAGAAAACGAAATTGCAGAAAAAGATAAAAAATCAAGTTGACCTTCAACTGTGGGTAGGTAGTGAACACTCCAGACACCCACACAAGTCCGCCACACCAAAGGTCAGTGATAAATTGGCGATAACAAAACCTCCACAGTCATGCCAACAGGATTACGCCCACACTATAAGGACCCACGAATCCACGCGGCGGTCTTTCAACCGCGGTATTCCATTGGCAGTACACACCGCTGCGCTCAAAATACACACACATTTACAAAACACAACCACATTGGACAAATCGAAATACACACACCTGATACACATACACACACCACTCCCACACACCCAATCCAATATAAAACACACACCCACGAACCCTTACTACCAAAATTGCGAAAGAAGGCCAGAGAGAGACACCACCAGAAACAACGCTAGCATCCACAGACACACAACATCATCACTCACACAACATCCACGTACCTCAGACAACACACACAAACACATCCCCACACACAGCACAACACACACCACCCCACACATCACCCACACCACATCATGGCACCACAACTACACCCCAGGTTCTCTGAGGAGGAGCTCAGGGTCATGGTGGAGAAAATCATCCAGGTAGAGCCACAGCTATTCAGATCACAGGTGCAGCACACCTCCATTGTTAGGAAGATGGAGCTATGGCGCAGAATCGTAGACAGGGTTGACGCAGTGGGACAGCATCCAAGAACATGGGATGACATCACGAAGAGGTGGAACGACCTACGGGGGAAGGTGCGTTCCGTGGTCTCAAGACACCAGGTTGCAATACAGAGGACTGGCGGTGGACTCCCACCTCCTCCCCCACAACTAACAGCATGGGAGGAGCAAGTCTTGGCAATACTGCATACTGAGAGCCTCGCAGGAGTAGCAGGAGGAATGGACTCTGGTAAGACAAATCTTTCCTACTTTATCCCCCACCCTACCTGCATGCCATCACATACCCCCACCCTCACCCCATCACTCCAACACCTCACATATGTCCCACTATCACAAACCACCCATCCCAACACCAAGCCCTGCATGCAACACCAAAGCATGGACACCCATCACCAAAGCATGTCCACTACAGATACCCACACAGACCCCAAACCAAATATCACACAAGGACCTAGACATGAATGCAAGCACTAGATTATAGGGTCACTCACCCATTGCACACAATGGCACACACCGATGCAATAATCATGTCTTTACACCACTACAGGACCCCTACCCAACGTCACCGGACAGGAGGTTCCAGACATGTCCACTCCCCAACAGAAGAGGCCCACAGTGATGACAGCAGCTCTCTACAACTGGATCAAGATGACCAGCCTGGCCCATCTGGGACCTCAAGGCAGCCGGTTTCCCTGACACTGGCACAAGCCACCACAGAGCCTCCCCCCTCAGGAAACACCAGCACAGCACCCACCCAGCAGGGCCATCCTCTGTCTCTCCAACATCATGGGAGCGTACCATCATTCCCGGGAGACAATGGCAACGGTACTGGTCAACTTTCAGGAGACCGAGCGACTGCAGGAGGAACACTATCTGGGGATCAGGGAGGAACTCAAGTCCATCAACACCACCCTGGTCACCATTGTAGGGGTGCTGCAGGACCTTGTCAACACCAGGAGGGACACTGTGGCACAACAAGGGGCCCCTGACACTAGCCTGGATGATGAACAGCCCACCACCTCTGCCAGCGCTAGTGGACAGGAGGCACGCCACAGGACCACGACACCAGCACCCCACACCCTGCAGATGGATGGCCACCCCGCAAATGGTCCCTGAGATCCAGGAACAAGACAGAGAACATTGCCAAGACCACCACCAGGAAATGAGACCCCCTAGAATGTCATCCTTCTGTCCCACTTTGTCACCCTGTCCATCCTTAAACTGCCCTAGCTCCACTTCCTATGCCCCTTTGGACAATGCACCTGTGAAACAAATAAACTGGACACTGCCATGGACATTCCTCCACCATCACCCCTGACCATTTTACAACCCCCTCCACTTATTTGCACAAAAATAAACACACATCAATCACAAAACAATCTGGAGTCAGTCTGTGCTTTCACAAATGTGTATTTACAATAACTATGGAATATAGCAATGTCAATTTTATTGTCAACATACGGATGTAACACAGCTCTAGTCCATGAGGGAATATAGCAGAGGTCACACAGTGGGACCCACATCGGTGAATTGGAAAGGCAAAGTGACAAGTCAGGGTCCATACACTGGGTAAAAGTGACAGACTTATGATAGTTCAAACAATAGTATGAGATGTGTGAGGCAGTGATACCTTCTCACTTGTGCCTCACTGGAAGTGTTGTTGGATAACTGTGTTTCAGTTGTCGATATCCTCTTCTTCTGCCTCCTCTTCTTCAGTATCCACAGGCTCCACAGCTGCCACAAGACCTCCAACTGGACCATCCTCCTGCAGAAAATTAGTACAGAGAACCACCTGTCATATGGAGGCACGGGAACCTGGCCTTCAGGAGGCCGAAGGTTCTTTCTATAATCCTCCTAGTTTGCCCCTGTACCTCACTGTAGCGTTCCTCTGCCCTTGTCCTGGGATTTCTCACTGGGGTCAGTAGCCATGACAGGTTGGGGTACCCAGAGTCACCTGCAAATGTCGAGGGACAACTGTTTGACACACACTAACCCGTAGGGACAACCCCAGACCCAGACAACTATTCACAGGGTATAGGGTCCTTGTCCTCACCTATTAGCCACACAAGGTGCCTCTGGAGTTGCCCCATAACATAAAGGATACTGCTATTCCTCAGAATGTAAGCGTCATGCACTGAGCCAGGAAACTTGGCATTCACATCGTGTGGGAAGTTGGCTCTGTATATACTATTTCAAAGTAAGAAATAGTGTGCACAGAGTCCAAGGGTTCCCCTTAGAGGTAAGATGGTGGCAAAAAGAGATAATTCTAATGCTCTATTTCGTGGTAGTGTGGTCGAGCAGTAGGCTTATCAGAGGGTAGTGTTAAACATTTGTTGTACACACACAGGCAATAAATGAGGAACACACACCCAAAGACAATTCCAGGCCAATAGCTTTTTATATAGAAAAATATATTTTCTTAGTTTATTTTACAAGTAATACTTTAAATGAAAGGTATTTCACTCAGGTAGCTTGGGAACTTTGAATCATCAGAATAGCATGTACAGTTTTGGCAAAAATGGCAATAAGCTATTTTAAAAATGGACACAGTGCAAACATCAACAGTTCCTAGGGGAGGTAAGTATTTGTTAGGTTCACAGGTAAGTAAAGTACTTACAGGGTTCAAAGTTGGGTCCAAGGTAGCCCACCATTGGGGGTTCAAGGCAACCCCAAAGTTACCACACCAGCAGCTCAGGGCTGGTCAGGTGCAGAGGTCAAAGTGGTGCCCAAAACACATGGGCTTCAATGGAAATATGGGTGCCCCGGTTCCAGTCTGCCAGCAGGTAAGTACCTGCGACTTCGGAGGGCAGACCAGGTGGGTTTTGTAGGGCACCGGGGGGGACACAGGCAGGCACAGAAAGTACACCCTCAGCGGCACAGGGGCGGCCGGGTGCAGAGTGCAAACAGGCATCTGGTTTGCAATAGGATTCAATGGGAGACCCGGGGTTCTCTTCAGCGATGCAGGCAGGCAAGGGGGGGCTCCTTGGGGTAGCCACCACCTGGGCTAGGAAGAGGGCTGCCTGGGGGTCGCTCCTGCACTGGAGTTCGGATCCTTCAGGTCCTGGGGGATGCGGGTGCAGTGTGTTTCCCAGGCGTCGGGTTCTTTGAAGCAGGCAGTCGCGGTCAGGGGGAGCCTCTGGATTCCCTCTGCAGGCGTCGCTGTGGGGGCTCAGGGGGCTCAACTCTGGCTACTCGCTGGACCCTGGGGGATGCGTCGCTGTTGCAGTTTTTCTCGAAGTGGGGAGACAGGCCGGTAGGGCTGGGGCCAAAGCAGTTGGTGTCTCCGTCTTCTCTGCAGGGCTTCAGGTCAGCAGCCCTTCTTCATCTTCAGGTTGCAGGAATCTATCTTCCTTGGTTCTGGGGGCCCCTAAATACTCAATTTAGGGGTGTGTTTAGGTCTGGGAGGATAGTAGCCAATGGCTACTAGCCCTGAGGGTGGCTACACCCTCTTTGTGCCTCTTCCCTGTGGGGAGGGGGGCACATCCCTAATCTTATTGGGGGAATCCTCCATCTGCAAGATGGAGGATTTCTAAACGTCAGAGTCACCTCAGCTCAGGGCACCTTAGGGGTTGTCCTGACTGGCCAGTGACTCCTCCTTGTTTTTCTCATTATCTCCTCCAGCCTTGCTGCCAAAAGTTGGGGCAGTGGCCAGAGGGGCGGGAATCTCCACTAGCTGGGGTGCCCTGTGGCGCTGTAACAAAGGGGGTGAGCCTTTGAGGCTCACCGCCAGGTGTTGCAGCTCCTGTTGGGGAAGGTGTGAAGCACCTCCACCCAGTACAGGCTTTGTTACTGGCCACAGAGTGACAAAGACACTCTCCCCATGTGGCCAGCAACATGTCTGGTGTGTGGCAGGCTGACAAAAACTAGTCAGCCCACACTGGAGTTGGGTATGTTTTCAGGAGGCATCTCTAAGATGCCCCCTGGGTGTATTTTTACAATAAAGTGCACACTGACATCAGTGTGCATTTATTGTGCTGAGAAGTTTGATACCGAACTTCCCAGTTTTCAGTGTAGCCATTATGGTGCTGTGGAGTTCGTGTTTGACAGACTCCCAGACCATATACTCTTATGGCTACCCTGAACATACAATGTCTAAGGTTTTGCTTAGACTCTGTAGAGGCAGAGTCCTCATGCACACATGCCCTCACCTGTGGTATAGTGCACCCTGCCTTAGGGTTGAAGGCCTGCTAGAGGGGTGACTTACCTATGCCACAGGCAGTGTGAGGTTGGCATGGTACCCTGAGGGGAGTGTCATGTCGACTTAGTCATTTTCTCCCCACCAGCACACACAAGATGGCAAGCAGTGTGTCTGTGCTGAGTGAGGGGTCCCTAGGGTGGCATAAGACATGCTG
The DNA here is from genome assembly GCF_031143425.1 of Pleurodeles waltl. Classification (NCBI taxonomy): domain Eukaryota; kingdom Metazoa; phylum Chordata; class Amphibia; order Caudata; family Salamandridae; genus Pleurodeles; species Pleurodeles waltl. Next base: position 466,194,712 of record NC_090442.1, read on the forward strand.
CAGCCCTTAGAGACTTTCCCTGGCATCAGGGCCCTTGGTACCAGGGGTACCAGTTACAAGGGACTTACCAGAATGCCAGGGTGTGCCAATTGTGGAGACAAAGTACAGTTTATGGAAAGAACACTTGTGCTGGGGCCTGGTTAGCAGGCCTCAGCTCACTTTCAAATCATAAATTGGCATCAGCAAAGGCAAAAAGTCAGGGGGTAACCATGCCAAGGAGGCATTTCCTTACACCCCCCCAAACGAAAGAGGATGAGACTAACCTTTACCAAGAGAGTCTTCATTTTCTAAGTGGAAGAACCTGGAAAGGCCATCTGCATTGTCATGGGCAGTCCCAGGTCTGTTTTCCACTACAAAGTCCATTCCCTGTAGGGAGATCGACCACCTCAACAGTTTTGGATTTTCCCCTTTCATTTGCATTAGCCATCTGAGAGGTCTGTGGTCAGTTTGAACTACAAAGGGAGTACCAAAGAGGTATGGTCTCAGCTTCTTCAGGGACCAAACCACAGGAAAGGCCTCCCTCTCAATGGCACTCCAACGCTGCTCCCTGGGGAGTTACCTCCTGCTAATGAAAGCAACAGGCTGGTCAAGGCTATCATAATTTGTTTGGGACAAAACTGCCCCTATCCCATGTTCAGAGGCATCAGTCTGCACAATGAACTGCTAGGAGTAATCTGGAGCTTTTAGAACTGGTGCTGTGCACATAGCTTGTTTCAAGGTGTCAAAGGCCTGTTGGCATTCTATAGTCCAGTTTACCTTCTTAGGCATTTTCTTGGAGGTAAGTTCTTTGAGGGGTGTCACTATGGATCCATATCACTTCACAAACCTCCTGTAGTAGCCAGTCAAGGCAACGAATGCCCTGACTTGAGTCTGGGTTTTTGGAGCTACCTAGTCCAGAATAGTCTGGATCTTTTGTTGGAGTGGCTGAACTTGGCCTCCACCTACAAGGTGTCCCAAGTAAACCACAGTTCGCTGCCCTATCTGACATTTGGATGCCTTGATAGAGAGGCCTGCAGCTTGCAGGGCCTGCAAAACCTTCTTCAGGTGGACCAGCTGATCCTGCCAGCTGGAGCTAAAGACAGCAATATCGTCAAGATAAGCTGCACTAAAGGACTCCAAGCCAGCAAGGACTTGATTCACCAACCTTTGGAAGGTGACAGGGGCATTCTTTAAGCCAAAGGGCATTACAGTAAACTGATAATGCCCATCAGGTGTGGAGAATGATGTCTTTTCTTTTTCTCCTGGTGCCATTTTGATTTGCCAGTACCCTGCTGTCAAGTCAAAGGTACGTAAGTATCTGGCAGCACCTAGTTTGTCAATTAGCTCATCTGCCCTTGGAATGGGATGGGCATCTGTCTTGGTGACAGAATTAAGTCCTCTGTAGTCCACACAAAACCTCATCTCTCTCTTGCCATCCTTGGTGTGAGGTTTGGGGACTAAGACCACTGGGCTAGCCCGGGGGCTGTCAGAGTGCTCAATGACTCCCAATTCCAGCATCTTGTGGACTTCCACTTTGATGCTTTCCTCAACTTGGTCAGACTGTCTGAAAATGTTGTTTTTGACAGGCATGCTGTCTCCTGTGTCCACATCATGGGTACATAGGCGTCTCTGACCAGGGGTTAGGGAAAAGAGCTCAGCAAACTGTTGTAAGACTTTCTTACAGTCACCTTGCTGTTGGCCAGAGAGGGTGTCTGAATAGATCACTCCATCTACTGAGCCATCTTTAGGGTCAGTGGAGAGGAGGTAAGGGAGAGGTTCACTCTCAGCTTCCTGGTCCCCATCTGTAACCATCAACAGGTTCACATCTGCCCTGTCATGAAAGAGTTTGAGGCGGTTCACATGGATCACCCTTTTGGGGGTCCTGCTAGTGCCTAGGTCTACCAGGTAGGTGACCTGACTCTTTCTCTCTAGAACTGGGTAAGGGCCACTCCATCTGTCCTGAAGTGCCCTGGGAGCCACAGGCTCCAGAACCCAGACTTTCTGCCCTGGCTGAAACTCAACCATGGCAGCCTTTTGGTCATACCACATCTTCTGGAGTTGTTGGCTGGCCTCAAGGTTTTTACTTGTCTTTTCCATGTACTCTGCCATCCTGGAACGTAGGCCTAGTACATAGTCCACTATATCTTGTTTAGGCTCATGAAGAGGTCTCTCCCAGCCAGGCACTACTCTGTAGGTGAAAAGCAGACATGGCAAGAGGACATCCCATCCCCTTTTGAGCTTTTCAGGGAGCCCCATGATCATGCCTTTCAATGTCTTGTTAAATCTTTCTATAAGACCATTGGTTTGTGGATGGTATGGTGTGGTGAATTTGTAAGTCACCCCACACTCATTCCACATGTGTTTCAAGTATGCTGATATGAAGTTGGTACCCCTGTCAGACACCACCTCCTTAGGAAATCCCACTCTGGTAAAGATACCAATGAGTGCTTTAGCTACCGCAGGGGCAGTAGTGGACCTAAGGGGAATTGCTTCAGGGTACCTAGTGGCATGATCCACTACCACTAGGATATACTGGTTCCCTGAGGCTGTGGGAGGTTCAAGTGGACCCACTATGCCCACATCCACTCTTTCAAAGTGGACCCCCACCACTGGAAGTGGAATGAGGGGGGCCTTTGGATGGCCACCTGTCTTACCACTGGCTTGACAGGTGGCACAGGAGACACAAAGCTCCTTTACTTTCTGGGACATGTTGGGCCAATAGAAATGGTTAACTAACCTCTCCCAAGTCTTGGTTTGTCCTAAATGCCCAGCAAGTGGAATATCATGGGCTAAGGTCAGAATGAACTGCCTAAACTCCTGAGGCACTAGTACTCTCCTAGTGGCACCAGGTTTGGGATCTCCTGCCTCAGTGTAAATGACTCCATCTTCCCAATAGAGCCTATGTGTTCCAGTGATTTTTCCTTTGGTCTCTTCAGCAGCTTGCTGCCTAAGGCCTTCAAGAGAGGGACAGGTTTCTTGCCCCTTACACAACTGTTCCCTTGTGGGTCCCCCTTGCCTAATAGTTCAACCTGATAAGGTTCCAACTCCATGGGCTCAGTTCCCTCAGAGGGCAGAACTTCTTCCTGCTGGGAAGAGATGGGTTTTTTCTTTTGTTGTGTTGAAGCTGGTTCCCCGGTCTTCTTTCCTTTCCTCTTGGAGGGTTGGGCCATTATTCCAGGCTCCAACACCACTTTTTCACCCTGAGCCTTGCACTGTGCCCTTGTCTTGACACACACCAGTTCAGGGATACCCAGCATGGCTGCATGGGTTTTGAGTTCTACCTCAGCCCATGCTGAGGACTCCAGGTCATTTCCAAGCAAACAGTCTACAGCGATATTTGAGGAGACTACCACCTGTTTCAGGCCAGTGACCCCTCCCCATTCTAAGGTTACCATAGCCATGGGATGTACTTTAGTCTGTTTGTCAGCGTTGGTGACTGGATAAGTTTGTCCATTCAGGTATTGCCCTGGGGAAACCAGTTTGTCTGTCACCATTGTGACACTGACACCTGTATCCCTCAGGCCTTCTACACTAGTCCTATTAATCAAGAGTTGCTGCCTGTATTTTTGCATATTAGGGGGCCAGGCAGCCAGTGTGGCTAAGTCCACACCACCCTCAGAAACTAATGTAGCTTCAGTGTGAACCCTGATTTGCTCTGGGCACACTGTTGATCCCACCTGCAGACTGGCTGTTCCAGTGCTAACTGGAGTAGTAGTTGAAGTGGACCCTTTCTTGGGACAGGCATTGTCTCCAGTTTGGTGTCCCTGCTGATTACAGCTACCACACAAGGCCATTTTGGGATCAATGTTTTTACCCTTGTACCCAAAATTGGATTGTGAAGAGTCTTTGGACCCTCCCTCCTGAGCAGGTTTTTGGGGCCCTGTAGAAGACTCTTTATTTTTTCTCTTGGATGTCTCAACACTCTTCCCCTGGGGAGTCTTTGTGACCCCTTTCTTTTGGTCACCCCCTGTGGAAGTCTTGGTCACCCTAGTCTTGACCCAATCTTGGGGAGAAATTGGACCTAGGTCTACCAGATGCTGATGCAGTTTATCATTGAAACAATTACTTAAAAGGTATTCTTTCATAAACATATTGTACAGCCCATCATAATCATTTACACCACTGCCATTAATCCAACCATCCATTGTTTTGACTGAGAAGTCAACAAAATCAACCCAGGTCTGGCTCGAGGATTTTTGAGCCCCCACTGAACCTAATCCTGTACTCCTCGGTTGAGAATCCAAAGGCCTCAATCAGGGTAGCCTTCATGAGGTCGTAGGATTCTGCATCTTTTCCAGAGAGTGTGAGGAGTCTATCCCTGCACTTTCCAGTGAACATTTCCCAAAGGACAGCACCCCAGTGAGAACTGTTTACTTTTCTGGTTGCGCAAGCCCTCTGAAAAGCTGTGAACCATTTGGTGATGTCATTACCAGCTTCATATTTAGTTACAATCCTTTTGGGGATTTTTAGCATGTCAGGAGCATATCTGACCCTACTTAAATTGCTGCCACCATTGATGGGAGCTAAGCTCATCTCTTGTCTTTCCCTTTCTATGGCTAGGAGCTGTCTCTCCAAAGCCAATCTTTTGGCCATCCTGGCTAGCAGGAGGTCATCTTCATTGAGACTGCTCTCAATGCTTCCAGAGCTGTTGGACTCTCCTGTGAGAGAAGCAGCATCTCTGACTATCACTTCTGGAGTCAGGGTTGGAGAAACCCTGGGCTCCCTAACTAGGACTTGAGGTAGGAATTCCTCCACATCACTAGTTTCCCCCTCTGTGAGGACATCATCAGAGGGGTTGTTTTTAGCAAACTCTGCCAAAAGCTCCTGGAGCTGTACTTTGGTAGGGTTTGAACCAGTTTTCATCTTTTTGATTTTGCAGAGAGACCTTAACTCTGACATCCTAAGATGCAGGTAAGAGGTGAGGTTGAGCTCCACCACCATCTCTTCTGCAGCAGACATTATTTCTCTAAAAGTTGGAATACTTTTTAAGAATCTAAAACTATCTCTAGAACTTAATCCAAACTTTTACAAAACTTTTCAACTCTAAATGAACTGCTAACAGGGACTAACACAAGGCCCTAGCAGGACTTTTAAAAATTTAGAAAAATAGCTCAAATTTCAAAAATCAGTTTCTAATGACAATTTTTGGAATTTAGTCAGGTGATCAGGTATTGGCTGAGTAGTCCAGCAAATGCAAAGTCTTGTACCCCACCGCTGATCCACCAATGTAGGAAGTTGGCTCTGTATATACTATTTCAAAGTAAGAAATAGTGTGCACAGAGTCCAAGGGTTCCCGTTAGCGGTAAGATAGTGGCAAAAAGAGATAATTCTAATGCTCTATTTTGTGGTAGAGTGGTCGAGCAGTAGGCTTATCAGAGGGTAGTGTTAAGCATTTGTTGTAAACACACAGGCAATAAGTGAGGAACACACACTCAAAGACAATTCCAGGCCAATAGGTTTTAGATAGAAAAATATATTTTCTTAGTTTACCACAGGTTCAATATTTACAAACAATAGTTTAAATGAAAGGTATTTCACTCAGGTATCTTAGGAACTTTGAATCATGTCAATAGCATGTAAAGTTTTGGCAAAAATGGCAATAAGCTATTTTAAAAATGGACACAGTGCAAAAATCAACAGTTCCTGGGGGAGGTAGGTATTTGTTAGGTTCACGGGTAAGTAAAGCACTTAAAGGGTTCAAAGTTGGGTCCAACGTAGCCCAGCATTGGGGGTTCAAGGCAACACCAAAGTTACCACACCAGCAGCTCAGGGCCGGTCAGGTGCAGAGGTCAAAGTGGTGCCCAAAACACATAGGCTTCAATGGAAACAGGGGTGCCCCGGTTCCAGTCTGCCAGCAGGTAAGTACCCGCGACTTCAGAGGGCAGACCAGGGGGGTTTTGTAGGGCACAGGGGGGGGGGACACAAGCAGGCACAGAAAGTACACCCTCAGCGGCACAGGGGTGGCCGGGTGCAGAGTGCAAACAGGCGTCGGGTTCGCAATAGGATTCAATGGGAGACCCGGGGGTCTCTTCAGCGATGCAGGCAGGCAAGGGGGGGATTCTCGGGGTACCCACCACCTGGGCTAGGAAGAGGGCTACCTGGGGGTCGCTTCTGCACTGGAGTTCGGATCCTTCAGGTCATGGGGGCTGCGGGTGCAGTGTGTTTCCCAGGCGTCGGGTTCTTTGAAGCAGGCAGTCGCGGTCAGGGGGAGCCTCTGGATTCCCTCTGCAGGCGTCGCTGCGGGGGCTCAGGGGGGTCAACTCTGGCTACTCACGGGCTCGCAGTTGCCGGGGAGTCCTCCCTGTAGAGTTCGTTTTCCGCATGTCGAGCCCGGGGCGTCGGGTGCAGAGTGGAAAGTCTCACGCTTCCAGCGGGAAACGTGTGGTCTTTAAAAGTTGCTTCTTTGTTGCAAAGATGCAGTTCAGTGGAACAGGGCCGCTGTCCTCTGGAGTTTATTGGTCCTTTTAGATGCAGGGTTGTCCTCTGAGGCTTCAGAGGTCGCTGGACCCTGGGGGACGCGTCGCTGTTGCAGTTTTTCTTGAAGTGGGGAGACAGGCCGGCAGGGCTGGGGCCAAAGCAGTTGGTATCTCCGTCTTCTCTGCAGGGCTTCGGGTCAGCAGTCCTCCTTCGTCTTCAGGTTGCAGGAATCTCTCTACCATGGTTCTGGGGGCCCCTAAATACTCAATTTAGGGGTGTGTTTAGGTCTGGGAGGATAGTAGCCAATGGCTACTAGCCCTGAGAGTGGCTACACCCTCTTTGTGCTTCATCCCTGTGGGGAGGGGGGCACATCCCTAATCCTATTGGGGGAATCCTCCATCTGCAACATGGAGGATTTCTATAAGTCAGAGTCACCTCAGCTCAGGGCACCTTAGGGGTTGTCCTGACTGGCCAGTGACTCCTCCTTGTTTTTCTCATTATCTCCTCCAGCCCTGCCGCCAAAAGTGGGGGCAGTGGCCGGAGGGGCGGGCATCTCCACTAGCTGGGATGCCCTGTGGCGCTGTAACAAAGGGGGTGAGCCTTTGAGGCTCACTGCCAGGTGTTACAGTTCCTGCAGGGGCAAGTGTGAAGCACCTCCACCCAGTTCATGCTTTGTTACTGGCCAGAGGGTGACAAAGGCACTCTCCCCATGTTGCCAGCAACATGTCTGGTGTGTGGCAGGCTGGCAAAAACTAGTCAGCCCACACTGGAGTCGGGTATGTTTTCAGGGGGCATCTCTAAGATGCCCTCTGGGTGTATTTTTACAATAAAGTGCACACTGGCATCAGTGTGCATTTATTGTGCTGAGAAGTTTGATACCAAACTTCCCAGTTTTCAGTGTAGCTATTATGATGCTGTGGAGTTCGTGTTTGACAGACTCCCAGACCATATACTCTTATGGCTACCCTGCACTTACAATGTCTAAGGTTTTGCTTAGACACTGTAGGGGCATAGTGCTCGTGCACATATGCCCTCACCTGTGGTATAGTGCACCCTGCCTTAGGGCTATAAGGCCTGCTAGAGGGGTGACTTACCTATGCCACAGGCAGTGTGAGGTTGGCATGGCACTCTGAGGGGAGGGGCCATGTCGACTTAGTCACTTTCTCCCCACCAGCACACACAAGCTGGCAAGCAGTGTGTCTGTGCTGAGTGAGGGGTCCCTAGGGTGGCATAAGACATGCTGCAGCCCTTAGAGACCTTCCCTGGCATCAGGGCCCTTGGTACCAGGGGTACCAGTTACAAGGGACTTACCTGAATGCCAGGATGTGCCAATTGTGGAGACAAAGGTACAGTTTAGGGAAAGAACACTGGTAATGGGGCATGGTTAGCAGGCCTCAGCACAATTTCCAATCATAACTTGGTATCAGCAAAGTAATTCAAGAAGTGCTAAACTAATCCAGTAATTAGTAATAGGCGTTCTGCACGCAGGCACCGGGTGGCTCACGTCGGAGTGCAGCTCCGTCGGAGCACGGAGTACGAACGCTGCTGCTGCCGCTACTGCCGCCACCGCCACCGCTACTGCTGCTTTTGGGGGCCGAGGAGAACTCTTGGGTGGCTCATGCTCGGAGCACGGAGCTTGGAGCTCAGAGCTCGGAGCTCGGAACTCACCGCGGAGTGCAACGTTGCCGCGGCTTTTGGAGTAGGAGGATTCTGTGCACCCCGGCGGTAGTTTGGCATTCCGGTAGGGAGTGTGGGCGACCCCCTCCCTGCAACTTTCCACCGCTGTGTTGTTGTTGTTGTTTTCTGTGCGGCACGGTACGGCGTAACCCAGGCGCTAGAGGAGTCAGAAGCCAGAGCCGGAAGGAGTCAGAGGGAGTCACAAGGAGTCCTGCCATCCCTCCTGTGGACCTCCTGTGGCCTCCTGTGGCCCCTCCTGAAAAGACGCTGAGCGGGAGAGCGGACCGGGGTGAGACCAGGATAGACCGGGAGAGACCGGGTAAGCAGCTTTCCTGGGGGGGGGGGGGGTCCCTGTTTGTACACTGTTACACTGTTATACGGGACCCTTCCTGGCCATTGAACCCCTCTCCTGTTCCTACCCTTGGCCCGGCCCCGGTTCCAGCTCCGGAATCGGTGCTTAACCGCGCCACGTCGTCTCACCCAGCCCCACCCAGCCCCACCCAGCCTCACCCAGCCTCACCCAGCCACAGCAACAGCTCTAGCCACAGCCAGCCCTAGTTTGGCCTTCTGGCCTTGGACTTGGACCAGTCGTCGTTGTTGGTGGTGTCTCCTAAAGTCCGAGCAAGGAAAGAACCCAGTAAGGAACCAAGGAGCCAAGGGGAGGGGAGCGGTGAACGGTAACGGTAACCGGAGGATGGTTGGGACAAGAGGAAAAACAAAGAAGGCTAGGGAGGCCAATAAGGCGCTCATTCACCTAGCGGAATTCCAAAGATCAGAGCAGGAGCTCAAAAGTTCACAAGGTCTAGGGTTAGACCAGAACCAGGATCAGGATCAGGATCAGGACCAGGACCCCAGAACCATCCAGCAATCCCAGGGGGGACTCGCAAATCTAGGTGAGGACACAACAGAGGGTGTCCAATTCGGGTCTCCCGCCGACAAAAGCGAGTCCGAGCCAGGAGAAGCGTCAGGCGGGTCATTAGAAGTGGTGACGCTGCCTTGTTTGCCAGCCCATACTGACTCCAATGACATAGGGGGTGCCCTACTGAATGCAGAAGAAACTGTAGGCGAAACTGTAGGGGGCCTTGTAAGTCCTCTGTGCAGGAGACATAAGTATACACCGACGCACCCGGGCCCGGGTGGACCCACGGGAGTAAGGAAAACTAGACCAAAAATAAACACTATTACTAACTATTACAACCAAGTGAACTTGAACTCTGAACAGCCGCAAATGCAAAGTCCTAAAGCCAGTGGCCTCCGATTACAGCCACCGGGGGAAGTGGGTGGTTACAACTTGGGGGGGGGCGAACTGGAGCCATCAGTGACCGGGCTCCAGGACACTCGCCTACTTCAGCAGCAACAGCAACCGGTTGGTTTATCGCAATTATTCTGCCCAATGAGTAATCCCCTTGGGGATGGTGAAGTGGAGTTAAATAACTCCCCAAAGTGGAGCAACTTTTCGGGAGAGTAAAGAAAAAGCAACGAATTACCTTATCCTGACCCCCAAAGGGGACTATTAAACTCCGGGAATTTCTCACTAACACTCTCTCCACAATGTGCCCAAGCAGAATTCACAGCACTCCAAAATATAATGGGTCCGGAAACAGATTACTCACCATCTAAACAGACCCATAACATCTCAGCGCCACAGCTTCACTGCGGAAGTCAAATTGTTAAAACTAATTTAATGCTGGGCAGACTCAACAGTAGTTCCTTCAGTCTGGAGCTGTCCTCGTTCGACAACTCCGTTATTGGCAACATAGACCCTCAACTAAACAGCATAACATTAGAAGATCTAAACTTCCTGGAAGGTAGTATAATAAAAGGCCACAGAGGAAAGGAAGGTAAGAATCCAGAAGGTCAGATAACCAACGAGCAAAGTGGAAATAGAGATGACCTCTCATTAGACCAACCAATTCTTAGCATCATGAAAGTTATATGTACAACACTGGGCTCAATTGCAACAACGATTATGGCCCAGTCTCAAAAATTTGACGATCAACTTGAACTGACCAAACAACTTACATCCTCAATACAGTCTATAGATTACAGGATGGCCCTAGTAGAGGGCGTAATCAGGGAAAACCTGTTGCATCAAGCAGTGGCCGATAAAATGGACAAGTTGGACGGACAAGTCTGTGGACCACTGCTGGAAAAATTATTGGAAGTTCCAAAAGTAATCAAAGACATAATCGAAGACTGCAAATATAGCCTTAAAAGCACACAGAGGTGCAACTACGAGCTAGGAAAAACAGAATCTAGTTTAATTGAAAGGCCAACAGACAGAGAAAATAGAGAAAGGCACTCTGGCCCAGGACGAGAGAACTATCCAGATGCAAAAAATCAGACACCTAAGATGGAGAGAACCAACGGAAGTCCTGAATCTGGAATCAAAGTCCCAAACACAGTAGAAAAAAGGCCACCGGGTGAAAGGCCTCAACTAACAGGCAGATGGAAAAACACATGGAAGAAAGCTAGAGGAAAAAAAAAAAGCACCAGCAGGAAAGGCTTTAAATATGTTACAACAGATAGGCCTAATAGGAGAAATCAGGAACACAGGTGATGAGATCGCCCAACATCAGTATAGAGATAAAAGCATTAAGTCGGAGAGTTTTGAGAAACCTACTGATAAAGTATTTAACTTTATAAATAAAAATCCTGGATTATTGTGCGACAAAAGTTGCACTCACCATTCCCATATAAACCGTATACCCACTGGCCCCAGGGGACACCAACCATCTGGGCATGACTTAGACAAAGAAAGGTGGTTTGGAAAAGATCCTGGAACAAATCATGGGATAAATTAGGCAAACGAGGTAAATGATCCTCCAGCCAACGAACAACCCAACTGGAGCCCAGAAACATCCAAATCTAGCATTGGTATCGATAAGCACTTCCCAGCTACAAAAACGGAACATTTAGTTCAGGTACATCACTTAAATACAGTAGAAGACCACTACGGAAAATGCCAGCAGCCTCCGAACTCCATTAGTGAGGGGGCAGAACAAGATAACAGCAAAGGCGAAAGTAGAAGGGCAGAGACCCCAGAGTATATACGAAGCGAACAAAGTATAAGAACAACCATGTGCGTGGACAACACAACAGCCCCAGTTCCCGCACCCCGGACAAAGGCAAAAAAATATTGTTCTCACGGCAGCCCTGGAAATTATAATTTCAGTAACCAGCCTGGGTGGATCACTGATTCGCCTGCACCATCGCGCCCAGCACTGGACCTGGAAACCAATGAAATCAAAGGAAAAAGGGACAATTGGCCTCCAAAAAGGCAACCCTACGAAGAACAAAGGAACAAAGAATTGCAACTGGGGAGGGAAAAAGGCCAGGTAAATCGAACACCTACTAGTCGGGCAGCTACCACTCAAGACAGACAAAACAAGAACACCCAACTCCAAGGAAGACTGTCGCAGGAAGGTGGCGGGCACACTGAGAAGCGGTCTGAAACACCAAAAAAGCCTGAAGCCACGATCTTGTTCATGCCTGAGTATTCCTCAAGAGGAAGTCACGACATCCTGAACAGGTCTAACATCTTATTTCTTGTTAACTCCCTGCCAGCCTTACAGAATGTAACAACTAAAGATCTCCTTTCAGTAAGATTCATACCAAAAAAAGAATTAGAGAACGGGGAATTAACAGAAACAGTCTGGGCCTCACCTTGGATAGCAGAACAGATCTTAAAAAGCTCAAACACGATGAAGACCTGGGGAATATCCATTGCTACTCCGCAAAAAGAACCATATCCAACAATACTTCTTGAAAAAGCTTCAAACCGAAACATGATGGGTAGGCAAGAGGCAAAAGGCAATTTTGGTTCGATACTTCAGGGAGCAATCAGCTCCAAACAACAACTCCCTGAACGAATAAACTTGAGTAATATGAGGTTCTGCCTGTTGGCTAATTCCCCTAGGAACAGTAGGGGTAATCCCCCACAGTTACAGAATTGCAAAGAGCAATTATTTAGAAGCTCGTAGCAAAAAATGGATAGCTTGAACATAAAAAATAAAATCAGTCCCATATTAAAAATTCTAAGCTGGAACATAGCAGGTTTAAAAAACAAAATGGAAGACAAAGACTGGGTTGAATTTATTAAAAAACAAGACATCAGCTGCTTCCAAGAAACTTGGTCCACTCACGCTATTGACCTAGATGGGTTCTCCACCTTCCACTTACCTGCTATTAAGCAAAAAAAAAGGAAGACCCTCGGGAGGTCTGAGTATTTGGATCAGAACTTCATTACTGAGGAACTCCGTAGTAACTCACACTGTACAAAGCAAGGGAATCCAGACGCTTGCAGTCAAATATGAGGAATGGTCACTCGAAATAGTAAATGTGTACTTCCCACCTATCAGCCGGGCTCAAGTTATGCCAGGGGTGCGGCTCCTTAAAGAACATATCCTAAATAAAAGAACCAAGGATCGGAGGAACCCAGTACCAGGTCACACGAACAATCGCTCTCCCCAAACTTGTAAAACCTTTTTATTGATATGTGGTGACTTTAACACTAAACCTCATTCTATTCTCTGGGATGAACAAGTAGCAGAGGAAGATTATGCCTGGAATATCCCAACGCCTCTTCTCCAACGTTGTAATGACTCCAAGAAAGGAGAATTAATCTTTGAAGCATTAATAGAAGGAGGAATCCGCACATTAAATGGGAGAACAAAGTCAGATAAAACCTTTAAATCTACCTTTCGAACTGGAAAAAGGCAAAGCATAATTGACTATATGGCAATAAACATCGAAGCCTGGCATTATGTCATCGATATGGAAATAAGGGACAGAATCGAGAGTGATCACGACCCACTGCTAATGGAGATAGTCCATCCGGACACGAGCCCAGGGAAGGCGGAGTCTCCATTCAACGGAAATAGCCTAAGAATAACTATGAGACCAAACAGGAAAAACATATTAAGGTCAAATGAGGATGAACCTTATATGAGTGTACCCAGCCAAACCTGGTTGTCATCACTTAGCACGTTCTTAAATCCATCAGTTAATGACGCTATACCCCTCCTGCATAACTTTAATAATTTGCTATTGCAAACAAAAAAGGAAAAGATCAAGCATCCTCAAATCAATCCTAAAATGATGGAGGGCTGGTTCGATGAAGAGTGTTTAAAGCTAAAAAAGACCTTATCACAAGCACTGAAGAACCGGCACTTGAATGATTCCAATGAGCAACATTTTCATGGATGTAGGCAACAGTACAAAAAATTGTTAAGATACAAAAGGAAGATATTTCCACATAAACTTTGGAAAACTTTACTACAAGCAATAACGGCAGGGAACTCCAAAAAGTTTTGGGAGATAGTCAGATGGGGATGCGAAGGTCCCCCGAAAAACCTAGAACTGAATATCAACCCTCAACTTTGGGTAAAGCATTTTACTGCCTTGTATCAGGAAGTGGCCAAGACAGCACCAGGGACGACCAATAACCCAAACATCCTCACTCAAGGGCTGGCAGGCAGAAATCAAAGATTAAGTAAAGCATTTCCTCTTCAAAAGACCCACGCAGTATCTTCAAATCGGCTTGTTAGATTGGTAAACGGAACCCAGAATGTACTAGTCTCCAACGAATTTTCCAGTACAAATTCCACGCAAGTAGCCCAAGTCATTCCACGTGCAATGAAGTTAATATCTGAATTCAGTGAAAAAGAGATTAAACAAGTTATCCTCCTCCAAAAGCCGCATAAGGCTGCAGGCCCAGACGGTATCCCTTCAGATGCTTACCGCAACCAGCTAACGTTATGGTTACCTGCTCTAGCCCGTCTATTCAACAGTGTTTGGCATTACGAGGTAATCCCTCCTTCTTGGAAGGAATCAATAATTGTTCCAATTCACAAAAAAGGGCCTCAGGACATGGTGAGCAATTATAGACCTATCTCACTGCTTGATAGTGTTGGAAAGATTTTTGCCAAATTGATTCAGTCGCGTCTAGACCAATGGCTAGAGGACGGAGATTTAATATCAACACACCAAGCTGGTTTTAGGAGAGGCCAAAGTACAACAGATCAACTTTTTAAGCTAAACATGATCTGTGCTAAATACGCCACCCTTAAAAACTGTCCATTATACCTGGTCTTTGTGGATCTCCAAACAGCCTTCGACAGTGTAAATCGCCAAACATTATGGCAGTTATTGTCGGACATGGGCATACAGGGAAAAATCTTAAGGCTGCTAATTCTATTGCATACAGGAAACACTGCCAGGGTTAGATATACTACAAGAAATGATTCTACAGCCGAAATTCCAATTGAGCGAGGTGTAAAACAAGGCTGCGTTTTGGCCCCAACCTTATTTAATTGTTATATAAATAAAGTAAGTCAAGTTTTGAAGGAATTAAATCTGGATGTGCCAAAACTAGCCAATGAAAGTATACCTATCTTGCTCTTTGCTGATGACGCTGTATTACTGGCAAGAACAGAGATAGCAATGCATGGACTACTTAGGGGCTTCAAATCTTTTTGTACCTCAAGGAGCATGGTAATCAATGAGGGGAAAACAAAGTTTATGATTCTTAACCAAAAACAGACGTTGCAATCGACTTTTAGGGCAAATAATAAGCCTTTGGCCCGAGTGGCCACCTATGATTACCTGGGCTGCAGATTAGATGAAAAACAGACATGGAAACCACAAATCTACAAAAGCAGAATTTCCTTGGCCCAACAAGCCGGAGCAGTACTCAGATTTGCAAAAGCTACAGGCAATCACTCCGTGAGCTCTGCACTGCTTGCATACAAAACAAAAGCAAGAGCCGCAGCACTTTACAGCGCAGAGATCTGGGGATTCAGAAAGATTCCATCAATACAAGTAACCGAGAACAAATTCTTACGCCGATTACTTTGTCTAGGTAATGCTACACCAATTAATGCAATAAGAATTGATTTACAGATGAGAAAGGTTGAGGACTACATTGCTGTGGCTCCAGTAAGATACTGGATCCGTATTTGGACAAAAGAGGCTCTCAAACCATTCAGAGACGTACTTAAGGACATCATGAAGTTGCAAAACCATCGGAAACTGCCCTGGTTCAAACATATCTCAACTATCCTGGCTGCTATCGGCCAGGATGACTTTTGGTTCCATCCAGAAAAAATCAGAAGGACTAGTCTAGCTGTTATAAAAAAGGCATATTGGGAGAGAAAGACTGAGATTATGTGCGAGTCATTTAGCCCTTTATTCAAGCTGTATATTTTGTTTAACCAAGAGCTTAAACCAGCAATATTCATAGACAGTATTTATCCGGAGGAAAAAAGGGCTCTCTACTTTAAATTCCGTATGGGCACACTACCAGTGACAGCGGTGGTCAACAGATGGCAATCCGCTCCTCCGGGTAGATTAGAATGCTGTCCATGCCTTCATGGTGGTCCGGAAACACTTTCCCACTTCCTTTTATTATGCCACTTTACGCTCAAACTCCGTAAACTGTACCTTCGTCCACTTTTCAGATCTTACGGAGTTAGGAAGTGCAAGGAGGCGGAAGCGCTATGTATGCGTTCAGATGAGAAATACATTGTGACAAAGGTCTCAACTTATATCTTGGAAGCATGGAAATTACGTCTATCAATGCACCCACAGTTGGCATAGGCACAATAGCCTATGTTATCCCGTAGCTATTTAGCTTGGGAAATCGGTGCAGGGTAGTGTAAAACTGGGTTAGGCCTCGGGCTTTTATTAAATGGTTGGAAGGCACTGCAAGGTCCCAAATGATTCGTTCCAGAATAAGACATTTTAAATATTAGATTTATAACGTTTTTCTAGAATAAGTTAAGTTTTTATGTAAATTATGGTCAAATCAGGTTTTACGATATGTATGGTAAATTGGACACATTTTGGTACATGTTAAATCAAAAATTCAAGCATAGTTTCCTTTTTACTGAGATGTTTTATTCAATGTGATTTTTATTGAGTTTGATGGATTGATATCTATTGTGTGATTATTGTTAAGGCCGGATAGGCTAATAACAATTAAATAAATGGTAAATGGTAAATGGTAAATGGTATCAGCAAAGGCAAAAAGTCAGGGGGTAACCATGCCAAGGAGGCATTTCCTTACACATGGGAGATGTACTGGTCGGCTAAAGACACCATCTGCACATTCATTGAATGGTAGCTCTTCCTGTTTCTGTACACCTGTTCACTCCTGCGGGGGGTACCAAGGCCACACTTGTCCCATCAATGGCACCTATGATGGTGGGGATATGTCCCAGGGCATAGAATTCACCTTTCACTGTAGGCAAATCCACCTGAGGGAAAACGATGTAGCGGTGCATGTGTTTCAGCAGGGCAGACAACACTTTGGACAGCACGTTAGAGAACATTGGCTGGGACATCCCTGATTCAATGGCCACTGTTGTTTGAAAAGACCCACTTGCCAGGAAATGGAATACTGACAGGACCTGCACTAGAGGGGGAGATCCCTGTGGGATGGCGGATAGCTGACATCAGGTCTGGCTCCAAATGGGCACACAGTTCATGGTTTGTTGCACGATCAAGTCTGTAGGTGACTATTACGTATCTTTCTTCCATTGTCAACAGGTCCACCAGTGGTCTGTATACCGGAGGATGCCGCCATCTCATCACCTGCCTCAGCAGACGTGACCTATGGATGAGAACAGCGAGCAGTCAGCCAACACTGAGGTATCACAAATTGACATTAGCACACATTTATTAATCCACAATGTGCCTGTTACCGTGTGTATGCAAGGCCTACATAGGTGTGACGCAGTTATTACTATTGCCATGTGGCTCCCTGAAATGGCGGCTGCCTGACCTGTAAGGTGGGACAAGGGGATATGAGGTAACTGCGCTGGCATTCTACACCGTCGCGGTGGGCGGTCGAAGACCGCGTCGCAATCCTGCATTGGTTAACATTGGACCCTATGGGTCCGAGGAGCCAATGACGATGTACGCCAGCGGTGACAGTACGCACGGCATGGACGTGACCGCCATTTTCTCTCTGTTCACTCACTTGATACCTGACCTTCAACAGGAGAGGACCTACACTACAAGTGCTGATGTGACCTCAGTCTGGAAGCGACGATGGCTCATGTGTCTGGGGAAAGGGCGGAGGAGTTGGGGAAGTTAGTGGATAAAGGTCCTCCCCCAGTACACGCTACTCCACGGTCCTCCAGACAAACAGGTGAGTACACTGTAAGCATACTGCATGGGCAATGGCTGTTTGGAGTGGTGTGGATGGAAGATACATGGGGGTGCGGGGGACTGAGCCCTGCATGAGCGGACGATGAGTGTCTGTGCGTCAGTGCAAGGGTGGGAACGTGGGCCAATGACTGTGACGGTCTGGACGGTGAAAGATTTACCATTCCCCTGTACTATTCCTCTAGGTCAGCGCCCACCAGAAGAAGGATATTTGGCGTGCCATCGCCAAGGAAGTCCGGACCCTGGGGGTCCACCACAGATGGAGCACCCACTGCCGGAAAAGATGGGAGGACATTTACCGCTGGAACAAGAAGATGGTGGAGGCCCAGTTGGGGGTGGCCTCCCAACGTGGGAGGGGTGCCCGTTGCACCATGACCCCCCTGAGGTTCCGGATCCTGGCGGTAGCATATACGGAGTTGGATGGGTGCTTGAGGGCATCACAGCAGCCACAAGGGGGTGAGTACAGACACATTCATCTGACTCTGCGCGCATTACAAGGTGTCTGGGTGGGGGAGGTGGGCAGTGGGTTCCCTTAGGCCAGGGCGAAGTTGGTAGGCAAGGTCCCTTGTGAGGCAGGCTATGTGACAACCCAACCCCACCAGTGGTAAGAGACATCTACACCTAGTCAGGCTCCCGTGACTTCCATGTGAGCAGCAATCGGGCATAGGCCTTGTACCCCATAGCCTTGTGAATAATCTAGCAACTGTTAGTGCATGGTGTAGTGCTGAGGTCTGCTGTGTCTGTAGTGTCTGTCAACGGTAGTGGTATTGCATGCATTGAACATGTCTTTCTTCTGTCTCCCTGCCCCCCCCTTTTTGTGGTCTCCCTGTTCTTGTGTGCAAAAGCATCATATGGCGGATGAGCACTGGCACCGGAGCAGGAGGGGGCTGCATCCCACTTGGCCATGGAGGGCGAAACAACGGAGTCAGAAGCCACCAGTGGGACGAAGGGCGAGGGGAGCTCCACGGCAGGGACAGGAGGTGACAGCAGCGACTCCTCCTCAGATGGGAGCTCCCTTGCGGTGGCTGGCCCCTCTGTGCCCCCGCATCCACAGGTACAGCTGCCACCCCCCTACCAGCACCGCCCTCCCAGCAGCCCCTCAGCATGTGTCCCGTGCCCGCTCACCCAGGAGGGTGGGCATCACCTTCGCCCCAGGCACCTCAGGCCCTGCCCTAGTCAGCCCTGCTGCCCTCAGTGAGGAGGCTATTGATCTCCTGAGATCCCTCACTGTTGGGCAGTCTACCATTCTGAATGCCATCCAGGGTGTTGAGAGGCATTTGCAACAAACCAGTGCATACCTGGAGGGCATTCATTCTGGCCAGGTAGCCCAACAGAGAGCATTTCAGGCTCTGGCCTCAGCACTGATGGCAGCCATTGTCCCTGTGTCAAGCCTCCCCCCTCCAACTTCCTCCAACCAGACCCAATCCCCTGTACCTCAGCCTATCCCAAGCACACCATCAGACCAGCATGCACACACCTCAACACACAAAAGTGGCTCATTCAAACATAAGCACCACACATCCCACAGGCACTCACACAAGCATCATACCCATGCAGACATACCAACATCCACTGCTTCCACTGTGTCCCCCTCTTCCACGTCTCACTCCTCCCTCCCAGTCTTGTCTCCACTCACACCTGCATGCACTACATCTTCAGCCACTACCTCCATCACCAGCACGGCCATCACCACACACCGCTCACGTGCACTCACCACCCCCACTACCATTCACACATCCCTGTGTCCTCTACCATTGTGTCTGTGAGCCCTCCTCCCAAAGTACACAAACACAGGCACACACACACCCAACAGCCATCCACCTCACAACAGCCTCCAGCCCATGCACCTTCACCCAAATTCTGCAAACGTACACCTCCTACAACCACTACCTCTTCCTCCTCTCCCAAACCCCCTCCATCTACCCGTCCCAGTGTGTCTAAACAACTTTTCATGGCTAATATTGATCTCTTCCCTACACCCCCGTCCCCTAATGCCTGGCTTTCCAGGTCCCAACCCAGCACCTCAGCCACCACATCACCAGGCACCAGCAACTGCGGGCTATTGGAGTGCGCAAACCAGCAGGGCTGCCAGTGTGCCTCAGAGCGAGGGCAAGGACATTTCAAAACCTGCAAAACTTAAAAAGTTGCCCACATCCCAGAGGGAGAAGCAGAAAACACCTGCCACCAAGGGCTCAGGGAAACCGAAAGGGGATAGTGGCAAGACAGCAGCGCCACCATCCAAGGTGGGGAAGGGCCAGCAACTGAAGGGCAGGTCAGGAGAGGGCATGGTGGCACCGACTGAGGGACCCGTGTCACACCTTCTGTCCATGTCGACGCCACCCTGTACGGCGGAGAGGACCGCCACCTGCACCGCCATCTGCACCACCACAGAGCCCGCCACCAGCACCACCGTCGCTGAGCCCGCCACCAGCACCGCAGTCACTGAGCCCGCCACCAGCACCGCAGTCACTGAGCCCGCCGCCAGCATCGCCGCAACAGAGCCCACCGCCAGCAACACCACCTCAGAGACCGCCACCAGCACCACCGCAACAGAGCCTGGCGCCAGCACTTCTCCGACAGAGCCCGCCGCAAGCACCGCTGCCACAGAACCCACCGCCAGCACCGCTCCCATAGAGCCCACCACAAGCACCACTGCGAATGACACCGCCGCAAGCACCGCCAGTGGCCCGCGACATCCTGAACCAGTGGCACCACCGCAGACATGGCTGCCATCCCCAGTGGCCAGTCGTCCAAGGCTGGTGGTGAGTTCCAGGAGCCTGGGCAGCTTCAATGATGCATCACTTTTAGTGGAGAGATACATCCACTACCTCTGTCCTTGGCAGGATGAAGCACTCCGGGCACAAAGCCCCCCCCAGAACCAGTGGAGAAAGACATCAGCTACCTCTGTCCTTGGCAGGATGAAGCACTCTGGGCACAAAGCCTTTCCAGAACCAGTGGAGAAAGACATCCACTTGACAGACTGTGGCTTTGCACTCTCTAGGATAGAGCAGTGGGCAAACCACCCACTGAAAAGACTCGAGAGACTGTTGCTTTGCACTCCCCAGGATAAAGCAGTGGGGAAACCCACCCACTGGAAAGACTTGGGAGACTGTGGCTTTGCACTCCCAGGATACAGCATTGGACAACCCACCCACTGGAAAGACATCAGAGACTGTGGCTTTGCACTCCCCAGGATTCAGCAGTGGGCAACCCACCCACTGGAAAGACTTGGGAGACTGTGGCTTTGCACTCCCAGGATACAGCATTGGACAAACCACCCACTGGAAAGACTTGAGAGACTGTGGCTTTGCACTCCCCAGGATAAAGCAGTGGGTAACCCACCCACTGGAAAGACTTGAGAGACTGTGGCTTTGCACTCCCCAGTATACAGCAGTGGGCAAACCACCCACTGGAAAGACTTGAGAGACTGTGGCTTTGCACTCCCCAGGATAAAGCAGTGGGCATGGAGCCCCCTCGTGGAGCAGTGGCGTCGTGCGTTCATCCGGCTGAAGGGCCCCCGCCTCCACCTGCGGTGCTTGTCTATTTTCCATCTGATGCCCCTCCAGTGTTCTCTCCGTCTGGAGTCAGGTATCGAGTGTGGGCCTCACCCATGCATTTTTGGCCCAGTGGTCCACGGACAATGATTTGTGCACTATCCGGACTTGTGTAGTTGGTGTACATAATTGTATATACTGTATTTAGAGTTTTGAGTACTGGATTTTTATCGATTACATTCGTTCAATTCAATTACTTTTGTCCTTGCGTTATTGAAGGGGGGTTGGGGGTGTATTTGTAATGTTGCAGCATGTATTTGTGTGTATGGTGTTGTGGGTGAGGGTGGGGGTGGGGATGTTTCGTGTTGAATGTGTGTGTCACTTTCTTTTCCCTCCCTCTTCCCCTGTGTTGTAGGTGCAGTACTCACGTGGTCATTGCCGTCATCTCTGGAGCTCCTGATAGAGGAGCAGGAAGACGATCACCGGCAGGATGTGAAGTTCTGTCTCCTTGGCATCCTGGTTCCTCGTGGGGTGTGGAGAGGTGAGTGATTTCCCCTTCTGTGTACTGTTTCCGCCGTGTTTTTGATCGCGTTGGTTCCGCCCTGGAAAAGGTGGCAGATTGGCATCTTGTGATAGGGTGGGTGGTACATTGTCTTACGCCTGTCTGTTGGCGGTTACTGCTGCGCTGTTTGTTTGTACCGCCGTGCTGGTTGGAGTGTTAAAGTGGATGTCTATGTTGGCGGTTTCCGCCGTTGTTGTCATCCCATTTTTTTTCCCGCCAGCCTGTTGGCGGTATTACTGCCGCTTTAACATCGACCGCCAGGGTTGTAATGAGCGCCATAGTGTGTACAGAGTCCAAGGGTTCCCCTTAGAGGTTGATAGTGGCAAAATTAGATAATACTAATGCTCTATTTTGTGGTAGTGTGGTCGAGCAGTAGGCTTACCAGAGGGTAAGCATTTGTTGTGGCAATAAATGAGGAACACACGCTCAAAGACTTAACTCCAGCCCAATAGATTTTTATATAGAAAAATATATTTTCTTAATTTATTTTTAGAACCATAAGATTCAAATTTGAGGTAAGTACATAAAATGCAAGGTACTTCACAGAGGTAAGTATAGAACTTTGATTTAAAATAGTAGTACAAATAGTTTTGGTTTGGCAACCCCAAAGCCACAGCACCAACACAGGGCCGGTCAGGTGCAGAAGTCAAAGGAGAGCCCAAAACACATAGGAGCCTATGGAGAACAGGGGTGCTCCGGTTCCAGTCTGCTAGCAGGTAAGTACCTGCGTCCTCAGGGAGCAGACCAGGGGTGTTTTGTAGAGCACTGGGGGACACACACACAAACACACAAAACACACCTTCAGCAGCACACGGCCGGCTGGGTGCAGTGTGCAAAATAGGTGTCGGGTTTGCTGTAGAAATTAATGGAGGGACCCGGGGTTCACTGTGGCGATGCAGGTAGGGCAGAGGGGGGCTTCTCGGGCCAGCCACCTACTGGGCTAGGATGAGGGCCACGTACTGGTCACTGCTGCACTGGTAGTTGGTTCCTCTCAGTCCTGGGGGCTGCGGGTGCAGTGCTTGGTCCAGGCGTCGGGTTCCTTTGTTACCAGGCAGTCGAGCTAAGGGGGGGCCTCTGGATCCTCTATGCAGGAGTCGCTGTCGGGGTGCAGGGAGATTGACTCAGGGTGTCCACGTCGTTGGAGTCACCTGGGTTTCCTCTCTGCGGTGTTGGTTTCTCCAAACTCACTCCGGGGGTGTCAGGTGCATAGTGTAAAGACTCACTCTTCTGGTGGGAAGTGAGAGTCTCTTTAAAGTTGCTTCTTTGCTGCAGTTTTGTTGCTGTTTCTGGATAGAGCTACTGTCCTCAGGAGGTTCTTGGTCCTTTAGGTGCAGGTCAGTCCTCTGAGCCCCAGAGGTTGCTGGTCCCGGTGGATGCGTCGATGTGCAGGTTCTTTGAGTCTCGAGACAGGCCGGTAGGGCTGGGGCCAAGTCAGTTGTCGTCTCCGTCGTCTCTGCAGGGCTTTCAGGTCAGCAGTCCTTCTTCTTTCTTCAGGTTGTAGGAATCTGATTTCCTGGGTTCAGGGTCACCCCTATATACTCAACTTAGGGGTGTGTATAGGTTTGGGGGCAGTAGCCAATGGCTATTGTCCTGGAGGGTGGCTACACCCTCTTTGTCCCTCTTTGTGCCTCCTCCCTGAGGGGAGGGGGGCACATCCCTATTCCTATTGGGGGAATACTCCAAAACCAAGATTGAGGATTTCTTAAGGCAGGGGTCACCTCAGCTCAGGACACCTTAGGGGCTGTCATGAATGGTGGGTGACTCCTCCTTGTTTTTCTTATTATGTCTTCTGGGCTTGCTGCGAAAGTGGGGGCAGTGCTCAGGGGACCGGCATTTCCACTAGCTGGAGTGGCCTGGGGCATTGTACAACAAAGCCTGAGCCTTTGAGGGTCACTGCTAGGTGTTACAGTTCCTGCAGAGAGGAGGTGTTAAGCACCTCCACCCAGTGCAGGTAGGCTTTGTTTCTGGCCTCTGAGAGCACAAAGGCTCTCACCCCATGGGGTCAGAAACTCATCTTAGTTGCAGGCTGGCACAGACCAGTCAGTCCTGCACTGAAGGATTGGGTAAAATACAGGTGCATTTTATTTTTAATCCAGCACTGTCATAAGTGTGGGTTTATTATTCTGAGAAGTTTGATACCAAACTTCCCAGTATTCAGTGTAGCCATTATGGAGCTGTGAAGTTTGTTTTGACAAACTCACAGACCATACACTTCATATGGACACAGTGTACTTACAATGTCTAAAAATGGACTTAAACACTGTAGGGGCATATTGCTCAAGCAGCTATGCCCTCACCTGTGGTAAAGTGCACCCTGCCTTAGGGCTTTAAGGCCAGCTAGAGGGGTGACTTACCTATGCCACAGGCAGTATTTTGTGTGCATGGCATCCTGAGGGGGATGCCATGTCGACTTTGCCTTTTTCTTCCCACCAACACAAACAATCTGCAATAGCAGTGTGCATGTTTTAGGTGAGGGGTCCCTTAGGGTGGCACAACACATGCTACAGCCCTTAGGGACTTTCCCAGGCCTCACAGCAGTGTACAAATGAATTTAGGAGTTTTACACTACCAGGACATGTAAACTACACAGGTACATGTCCTGTCTTTTGCCTACACAGCACCCTGCCCTATGGGTTACCTAGGGCCTACATTAGGGGTAACCTATATGTAGAAAAAAGGGAGTTTTAGGCTTGGCAAGTACTTTTAAGTGTCAAGTCGAATTGGCAGTGAAACTGCACACACAGGCCTTGCAATGGCAGGCCTAAGACATGGTTAAGGGGCTACTGAAGTGGGTGGCACAATCAGTGCTGCAGGCCCACTAATAGCATTTAAGCTACACATATAGTGACTTATAAGTAAATTAAATAATCCAATGGGTATGATCCAATGCTATCATGTTTAAAGATCGAGAGCATATGTACTTTAGGACTGGTTAGCAGTGGTAAAGTGCGCAGAGGCTTAAAACCAGCAAAAACAGTATCCAAAAAGTGGAGGGAGGTAGGCAAAAAGTTAGGGGTGGCCACCCTAAGACTGTCAGGTCTAATACACTTTAGCACTGATTAGCAGTAGTAAAGTGTGCTGAGTCCTAAAACCAGCAAAAAAAAGTGTCAGAAAAGTGGAGGGAGGCATGCAAAAAGTTGTGAGATGATATATTTGTTGGATATGCAACATTGTAATGGCAGGAGTAATACATGACAAGCACACATTACAAATCTAACTTACCAACCAGCCAGGCCCTCTCTGTGTAGAGTTGTGTCATCAGCAGTGGGACATTGCTGTTCCGCATGACGAAGGGATCATGGACTGATCCAGGATATTTGACTGTGACTTGTGAAATGTGTTGGTCTGCCAGACACACTACTTGAACATTGATGGAGTGGTAGTTTTTTTGGTTCCCGAAACATCTGTTCATTGGCACTGCAAGGAACCAGAACTACATGTGTGCCATCTTTGGCTTCGTCCACATGTGGAATGTGTCCCAGTTGGGGGATGATAACCCTAAGTCAATAGGCATTTAAGAAGAGATTTTTATCACTCAGTATTAAAACCTACAGATTTACAGGTATTTTGTTACGTGGAATCATACAAATGACCATATTAGACAAGTGTTTTGGTGCAAGTTACCCCTCTGACTAACCTTGTGAATCGAAATTTCCCACTGTGATAACCCGCTTTTATCTTTGCTAGGTGATATAGAGCCTCATTTTTATTTTGGCAGTCTTTTGGGAAGGCGTCAAAAGATCACCAAGTTGGCAGTCATACAAACGCCGTATTATACGAGTGCCGTATTATGTTTCACACTGTGAACACCGCCAAAAAACTGCCAAATTTCTGAAACCGCCAGGACACTGGAGGACAGAAAAGAGGCAGTCCCACCACCAGCACTGCCAACCCGACAAATTCCTCCCATCAAATTATGATCAACAAATCACAACAGTGATTCCTCCGTTGGCGGTGTGAATCGTAGCACTTTCAACTCACTTCAGTCAGAACACAGCACCACATTGGATAGTTTAAACACCCCACACCTGACACACATCCAACACACATACTCACTGCACTACATAACACACCCCTACACATTCCACAGTCCATTGCATTCAGAAGGCCACTCACATTGTCTGATTACTGAAACCTATTAGTTTTTGCCTCTCTCCAGTATAGGCATCCCCACACACATTTCACTCAGTCACTCACCCCACAGCAGCACAACCATCACAATACACACATCACTAGCACACACAATCTGCCTAAACCATCACCAACTCACATCACAGAACCCACACCTCACCTTTTAACCAAACACTGCACCCTTTCACTCACTACATCCCCACACACTGTCTTCACAACCATAACAATGTCCCCACATGTCCCTACAAAGACACCCACGTTTCACAGATGAAGAGTTGAGAGTCATAGTGGATGAAATTGTCAGGGTAAAGCCACACCTGTTCAAAGCACAGTTCCAATAAACCTCTATTGCCAGGACAATAGATTTGTGTGAAAGGATAGTCAACAGGGTGAATTCTGTAGCCAGTTATCCACGCACAAGGGATCACATCAGGAAGAGGTGGCACGACCTATGGAGGAAAGTACGTTCCATGGCATCCAGGCACCAGCTAGCCGTGCTGAAGACTAGTGGTGGGCCCCCACCTCCTCCCCCTACTTTCACAGCATGGGAGGAGAAGGCCTTGACCATCCTGCATCCTGAGGGCCTCACAGGACTACCTGGGGGAGTGCAGTCTGGTAAGTATCCACAGCATACATGCCACACTATTTCCTGCATGCACCCTCACAACCTAAACCCAACCCAATTACCTTTTCACCCAGTACACCACTGTCCCAATCATCTAATATCTTTCGTTATCATGCCACTTCCCCACTGCACTCATTTAGCCCCACAGCCCTTGAAAACGGCACGTACACCACTGGCTATTCATATTACTATAACTCCCACAATGCAACATCCCATTATTGTGAAAACCTGGAATGTGCATGAACTATTACGTCATGCATGTTTAACTAATTCATTATGAACACCATCTTGATTGTACTTGGGTGGAACAGTAAATTGCAATGACAGCAATGCAATGGCTCACTCACACTAGCATCCCAAGCAAAACACAGCTATGACTGAGTGCCTTTTAATATGGCCACAGATTAAAGATATCTAGCTACAAATAGACTCACCTGGGTTGGAAAGTTAGCTGCCTGAGTCGATGCACATGCAGTACATCCAGATGCAGGGCAATGTCCATTGCTTACTCATATACTATGTTCCTACGATGATAACTTGCATCGTACATCTCTTAGTTATGGCATCTATCATGGCAGACATATTGCTAGTTAACAGAGGTGAACAATCATGTATATAATCAGACACTATCATATGCCATCAGCAGTACTATCACTACCAGCCTAGTCCAACAACTCTTCACATGGTGTTTGGAAATCAGGTCACAGAGTTGCATGTGTTACTAAGTTATACTGTGCAGCAGCTGTCTATGTCAATGCCGAGGATCATGCTAAGCCACTGACTCCATCTCTCACAACTGTAACAATACACTCATTGTAACCTGAACTCTGCGTCTCTGTCCCTCCACAGGTAACCTTGCCATGGCCACCATGGAGAGGATACCAGAGACTGCCACTGCCACTCTAGATGAAGGTCCCAGTGAGGACAACCCCCTGGGAAGTCTGGACTCTGATGAGGAATCTGGCCCATCAGGGACCCCTGGTCAGTCCACAACTCTCAGCCTCACCCTGCCCACATCAACTCCTCCCAGCCCTGTTGCTTCCACATCTCAGGCAAGCATTCACCTCCAAACCAGTGTCCCAATGACTGTTCAATCTATTGTGTGCCCTACAGTGCAGGCACCTCAGTCTCACCTTACCACCCCTGACAATGATGGACCAGCAACCACTGGAACTGGGAACAGTGTATCAGGGGCACAGGCACATGGAGGGTGGGTGTGTGGCAGGAAAGCTGTGTGCCAGAGGATGGGGCCTCAAAGGGACTCCACTGACCAGGAAACCATCTACCAAGTCTTGGGAGCCTACCAAAGTTCCCAAGGCATGATGGGCCAAGTCAGCACCATATTGGGGGAATTCCAAACGCTGCACAGGGATCACCATCAGGAAGTCATGGGGCAGTGGCAGCAATACAGTGTTTTCCTGGCTTCCATTGCAGGGGTGCTGAGAGACATAAATACCACCCTGAGTAGGTTTTGTAACCAGCATCTATCCCCTTCCACTAGCATTGTTACATCAGCCCCTTCCACATCTGTGGCTGCTTGTGGAATGGAGTCCTCACCAGGGGAAGGGCATGCCTCAGGCCCCCTTCCTTTAGCTGAGGACCCCTCCCACCCAAATGTGGTTGTCTACCCAGACATCCAGCAGGAGCAGATGTAAAGACCAAACCCACTGTCAGGAAGTGAACCTCTCCAGATTTGTTCCCCTTGTGTCCCACATTCACACCCCATTGACTGTCTTGAAACTCCATTTTCTCATGGTTCAAGGACACAGGACTTGTGTTTCCAACTGGTGTAGCAGCAACCCTGATGATTTCACCCACCATGACTTCAACCTTAACTTTTTTGTTTTCATTTATTCCCTTTAGAGTCACAGATATTCCTTTAATATGCACAATAGATCACACTGTAACATCCATGTACACTAGTAATGCATGCCAACTCTGGTCTTAAAATGGCTCGCTGTATTGTACACTCATTGTTATGGACAGCAAACAGGGACTTCATCAGCAGGAGACTCAATAGAACAGAAATGTGACGGGACAGATACCATAGAAATAGAAATCTACGCCTATACATGTCTATAGGTAGATTTGCAAACAGCACATAGATGTAGCTTCTGGATGTTTCCAAAGGTGTCACACAATGCTAAATATGATATAGAATTAGGGTCATGGTAATCTTCCTACAAGGCAGGAGGCACTCTGATAGGTCCTCTGCATCACCTGGTAAAGCCTCATCACAAACCCACACCTAAGCTTCGAATACAAATATCCCCTGGTACATACAAAGATAACTACTGAAGTACCCAGACCTGAAATCATACACTTACATTGTTCCCATACCTGTAGGCTTGTCACTTACTTATGTCAGTCCACAGTGACATGCACATTGGTCTGCAAAGAAGGAACACACAGACAGCTAGGTTCAAGCTAGTTTGCAAACTCCTGAAATCTTTGTGATGGTAGAGGCTATGTTCTTACATTCACACATGAGACAGACACATCTCTTTACACAAAATACACCATTTGACAACCTCCTGTACCCAACATGTGAATTTTATTGGAAAACACTTGAGCACCCCAGTGTCCTGAAGGTATAACAATCTCGGTTATACCCCTTTACACAACACTTTTATTATCTTGAATCAGTCATGTCCACTTCTCCTGCCTATCAGCAAATCCCATCAGCTTCTGACTCTCTTTCATCTGCCAAGGTAGCAAAGCCAAACAGAGTCTAGGCAAATCTGTGAGTGAAGTAGAAAAGGGAAAGGACATAGCTGAATATATTCCTCACATCAGAGAAGTCATATCCACAGGTGTAACTTTGCATTTGCTGTTACAGTACATTATACAGTATACCACTCTGTCTTGTACACAGTAAAGACTTTCAGTCTGCATTCTCAAATCAATCATAGCCATTGGACCCCCCCACCCCCACAGATGATGCAAGGAAGGAGGTGACATGCTACCCATCAACTTCTGGTTGCACAATTACATCACGACAATAAGTGAACTTCACGTACCTATTAGTCAGTTAAAGTACTGATTGACAAGATCTGCTCTACAGTTTCCTGCTTCTTCTTCCTCTGGTTCTTCATCACTTGGCATATCTGCATTTCCACCAGCAGGTTCTGCTGCCTCCCCCTCATCTGGTATAAATGGTATCTGACGTCTCAGGGTAATGTTGTGGAGCATGCAACAGGTAACTATTATTTGACATACCTTGTTGGGTGCGTAGAGGAGGGCCCCTCCAGATGAGTCCAAGCACCTAAATCGTGCCTTCTGGAGCCCAAAGGTCTGCTCACCTACATGCCTTGTCCTCCTGTGGGCCTCATTGTAGCAGACTTCCCCTAGCATGTTTGGGTACCTCGCTGGTGTCAACAGCCAAGGACTGTTTGGATAGCCAGAGTCACCTGGGAACAAAATGGTTGAACAACACATACACATTTGTGGGATATGCAACATTGTAATGGCAGGAGTAATACATTACAAGCACACATTACAAATCTAACTTACCAACCAGCCAGGCCCTCTCTGTGTAGAGTTGTGTCATCAGCAATGGGACATTGCTGTTCCGCATGATGAAGGGATCATGGACTGATCCAGGATATTTGACTGTGACTTGTGAAATGTATTGGTCTGCCAGACACACTACTTTAACATTGATGGAGTGGTAGTTTTTTCAGTACCTAATCATCTGTTCATTGGCACTGCAAGAAACCAATCTACATGTGTGCCATCTTTGGCTTTGTCCACGTGTGGCATGTGTCCCATAGCACAAACGTCTGCCTTCACATATGCCAAATCTGCTTTATGTGGAAACCTGATGTAGCTGTCCAGGTGTTTCAACAATGAGCACAGTACACACCTCAAAACCATACTAAATATGGGCTGAGACATCCCTGCATTTAGAGCCACTGTATTCTGAAAGGAGCCATTGGCCAGGAAGTATAGCATTGACAAGACTTGAATGATGGGAGGTGTGCAATAGGGACTCTGGTTAGCAGGCATCAGGTCTGGCTCCAACTGTTTACATAGATCCATGATAGTACGATGATTCAGACGATATGTCTGTATGCAATGTCTTTCTTCCATTTTGTGAAGGTCAACTAGTGGGCGATACACTGGTGGTTGTCTTCTCCTCCTCATGGCAGGGTAACTATATGAAACAAGGAAAACAAAGTATGTAACATGCAGCATGTACACATCAAGTACAGTTAGTCAACTTACACATAACAGCTGTTGAGGATGCCTACTACATCTGACACATACAGTACAGCACATAGCTATGCATCCGATTACACCCTCTTTGGTGCACATTCCCTCAACTAACTATTTCCCATTTCATATGTCACTGTATATGTATGTAAGACCAATTGTTTACACGTTTCACATATATTGTAGGACATTATCGACATTATCGACAGGCAGAGGAACCTCAGAGAAGCTGTAAATTGGTATGACCACATGTCCTCTAATATTACAGCATTTACAGCATACATGCACAAGAAGTCACCCTAACATGAGGGCAGTTTTTACAGATGTGCTGCACAAGATGGGGTATAGTTCATGATGCAGATTATAAAACACTTGCTTACATGAAATGTTCTTGAAATGGCAGCCTCCTGACCTACTGTACTGGACATGTGGAAGTGACCTAAGTCTGCCGGCGGAAGTCGTCATGGCAGTAGGCGGTCACAACGGTGGTGTTAATTGCCATTGGAACACATTGTTGCCTTTGGTGGACTTGGACCAATGGCAATGTCCACCGGCAGTGCCGGTCTTGTACATTGTGGACGTGACCGCCATCTCCTGCAGTATTTCTCACTCCTGACACTGCTGCCAGTAAGACCTCGATGACCTGAACTGCTGTGTACTGCCTCTAGGAGCTATTGTGCCACTTCCTGCTGATGATGGGGCCCCAGCCTTCACCCCAGAAGAGATTAATAAGCTTGTGGAGGAGGTCCTACCCCTGTATGAACAGCTATATAAGGCACCAGAGGAGCAGGGGATTCCAATGTAATACCAATGTGTGATAAGTGTGGTGTATGAAGGTGTACCGTTAATGTAAATTAGTGAAGGTGTTGATGCATGCAGATGGTATATTGTGAAAGAGTGTGAGATGAGAGGATGGGAATGTTTACCTAATTGCTGTTAATGAAATGTTATGTCCACTACTATTGGTACGGTTTATGTGGACATTACTTTTCCTTTTGTCTGTGTCATCCATGCAGGTCAATGACCATCAGAAGAAAGGAATTTGGTATGCATCACCAAGCAAGTGTGGACCCTGGGGGTCCACAGCCAGTGGAGCACCCACTGTAGGAAGCGGTGGGAGGACCTGAGACCTTGGGCCCAGAAGACAGCAGAGGCCCAGCTGGGGATATTCTACCAACAAGGGAAGGGAGCCCGTTGGACCTTGACACCCCTAATGGCCTGCATTTTGGTGGTGGCCTACCCTGAGGAGGATGGGCATTCGAGGGCAGCACAACAGCCACAAGGGGGTAAGTAGTAATGGTACCCATGTACTTGCCTTTGCCAGTTAAGTGTATGATGTCAAAGTATTACAGCTGTGTCAGTGTGGTAAGGTCTACAGGTGAAGTGTCTCCTAAGAAGACATGGTACTACAGTTGCCAACATAGAAATAGATGTGGCCATTTTATTGCGTTTGTGGACATGTTAATCAACTATGTCAACCATATAGTATGACTGCATATGGAGAAACACATGTGACTCTGTCATATGTGTGACTCGACTCAGCCATATCTATTTTTACATCCTGTGTCATCCTTCCCTCCTAGTGTCCCCATATCCATTCACCCAATGGGTGAGTTATGTGGCTCAAAGGTGTCTGAAAACTCCTATTGCACTGGATCTGTTCTATGTGCAAAATTGGGTCTGACAGATGAGTTACAGGGCCAAGTAAACTGGTGTCCTGAAATAGTTGGACACTTCATGTAAGGCTGGCATCCAAGATAGGCTTTTGTAAAGGGCAACTTAGTACTGTCGCTATAAGGTCTGAGGATGTGACCCCACTGTCATTTCATAATCATATAATGGGAAATGTGTAACTTGATAAGGCTGGCCATCCTACTATGTTGAACTCATGTTGTCTATTTTACCTTCACATTTCGTGGTATGACTTTGACATCTGTACAAATTACTTATATCCCAATGCCTTTGTTGTAGGGAAGGCTAGACTGCTTAGTCCTTAGCCCATGTGTATTGTCCATACTAGATAGGCCAATGCCATTTCTATTTCTTGTGCTACATATGCCATTTGCTGCCTACATCGCGTGCCAAATGATAGTCCGTGGCTGAATACATATTTAAGGATATTTTATTCCCAGACGTACCTTAGCTGATCTGAGGCTGTTTTGGACAGTGCAGGAAGTTGGCTCTGTATATACTATTTCAAAGTAAGAAATAGTGTGCACATAGTCCAACGGTTCCCCTTAGAGGTAAGAAAGTGGCAAAAAGAGATAATTCCAATGCTCTATTTTGTGGTAGTGTGATCAAGCAGTAGGCTTATCAGAGGGTAGTGTTAAGCATTTGTTGTACACACACAGGCAATAAATGAGGAACACACATTCAAAGACTTACTCCAGTCCAATAGGTTTTTATATAGAAAAATATATTTTCTTAGTTTATTTTAAGAACCACAGGTTCAAGATTTACAAGAAATACTTCAAATGAAAGGTATTTCACTCAGGTATTCTAGGAACTTTGAATAATCACAATAGCATGTACAGTTTTGACAAAAATGGCAATAAGCTATTTTAAAAGTGGACACAGTGCAAAAATCAACAGTTCCTGGGGGAGGTAAGTATTTGTTAAGTTCACAGGTAAGTAAAACACTTACAGGGTTCAAAGTTGGGTCCAAAGTAGCCCACCGTTGGTGGTTCACGGCAACCCCAAAGTTACCACACCAGCAGCTCAGGGCCAGTCAGGTGCAGAGGTCAAAGTGGTGCCCAAAACACATAGGCTTCAATGGAAACAGGGGTGCCCCGGTTCCAGTCTGCCAGCAGGTAAGTACCCGCGTCCTCGGAGGGCAGACCAGGGGGGTTTTGTAGGGCACCGGGGTGGACACAAGCAGGCACAGAAAGTACACCCTCAGTGGCACAGGGGCGGCCGGGTGCAGAGTGCAAACAGGCATCGGGTTTCAGATAGGAATCAATGGGGAGACCCGGGGGTCTCTTCAACGATGCAGGCAGGCACGGAGGGGCTCCTCGGGGTAGCCACCACCTGGGCTAGGCAGAGGGTGGCCTGGGGGCTGCTCCTGCACTGGAGTTTGGTTCCTTCAGGTCCTGGGGGCTGCGGGTGCAGTGCTGGTTCCAGGCGTCGGGTTCCTTGTTACAGGCAGTCACGGTCAGGGGGAGCCTCTGGATTCCCTCTGCAGGCGTCGCTGTGGGGGCTCAGGGGGGTCAACTCTGGCTACTCACGGGCTCGCAGTTGCCGGGGAGTCCTCCCTGTAGAGTTAGTTTTCCACAGGTCGAGCCGGGGGCATAGGGTGCAGAGTGGAAAGTCTCACGCTTCCGGCGGGAAACGTGTGGTCTTTAAAATTTGCTTCTTTGTTGCAGAGATGCAGTTCAGTGTAACAGGGCCGCTGTCCTATGGAGTTTATTGGTCCTTTTAGATGCAGGGTTGTCCTCTGAGGCTTCAGAGGTCGCTGGACCCTGGGGGACGCGTCGCTGTTGCAGTTTTTCTTGAAGTGGGGAGACAGGCCGGCAGGGCTGAGGTCACAGCAGTTGGTATCTCCGTCTTCTCTGCGGGGCTTCAGGTCAGCAGTCCTTCTTCATCTTCAGGTTGCAGGAATCTATCTTCCTTGGTTCTGGGGGCCCCTAAATACTCAATTTAGGGGTGTGTTTAGGTCTGGGAGGATAGTAGCCAATGGCTACTAGCCCTGAGGGTGGCTACACCCTCTTTGTGCTCACAGACCATACACTTAATATGGACACAGTGTACTTACAATGTCTAAGAATGGACTTAAACACTGTAGGGGCATATTGCTCAAGCAGCTATGCCCTCACCTGTGGTAAAGTGCACCCTGCCTTAGGGCTTAAAGGCCTGCTAGAGGGGTGACTTACCTATGCCACAGGCAGTATTTTGTGTGCATGGCATCCTGAGGGGGCTGCCATGTCAACTTTGCCTTTTTCTCCCCACCAACACAAACAATCTGCAATAGCAGTGTGCATGTTTTGGGTGAGGGGTCCCTTAGGGTGGCACAACACATGCTACAGCCCTTAGGGACTTTCCCAGGCCTCACGGCAGTGTAAAACTGAATTTAGGAGTTTTACACCACCAGGACATGTAAACTACACAGGCTTCATGTCCTGTCTTTTGCCTACACAGCACCCTGCCCTATGGGTTACCTAGGGCCTACCTTAGGGGTAACTTATATGTAGAAAAAGGGGCGTTTTAGGCTTGGCAAGTACTTTTAAGTGTCAAGTCGAATTGGCAGTGAAACTGCACACACAGGCCTTGCAATGGCAGGCCTAAGACATGGTTAAGGGGCTACTGAAGTGGGTGGCACAATCAGTGCTGCAGGCCCACTAATAGCATTTAAGCTAAACATATAGGCCCACATTCCTGGAGGGCAACGGAAGCACCGCCAACAGGCTGGCGGTGCTTCCAGGGCCATTCTGACCGCGGCGGTAAAGCTGCGGTCAGAAAAGGGGAACCAGCGGTTTCCCGCCGGTTTTCCCCTGGCCCAGGGAATCCTCCATGGCGGCGCTGCTTGCAGCGCCGCCATGGGGATTCCGACCCCCTTCCCGCCAGCCTGTTTCTGGCGGTTTACACCGCCAGAACCAGGATGGCGGGAACGGGTGTCGTGGGGCCCCTGGGGGCCCCTGCACTGCCCATGCCACTGGCATGGGCAGTGCAGGGGCCCCCTAACAGGGCCCCATGAAGATTTTCACTGTCTGCTTTGCAGACAGTGAAAATCGCAACGGGTGCTACTGCACCCGTCGCACCCTTGCAACACCGCCGGCTCCATTCGGAGCCGGCTTCTATGTTGCAGGGGCTTTCCCGCTGGGCCAGCGGGCGGCCTTTTGGCGGTCGCCCGCCGGCCCAGCGGGAAAGCCAGAATGGCATCCAGCGGCCATTCGGCGGTGACCGCATGGTCAGAATGACCGCCATAGTGACTTATAAGTAAATTAAATAATCCAATGGGTATGATCCAATGCTATCATGTTTAAAGATAGAGAGCATATGTACTTTAGGACTGGTTAGCAGTGTAAAGTGCGCAGAGGCTTAAAACCAGCAAAAACAGTATCCAAAAAGTGGAGGGAGATAGGCAAAAAGTTAGGGTGGCCACCCTAAGACTGTCAGGTCTAATACACTTTAGCACTGATTAGCAGTGGTAAAGTGTGCTGAGTCATAAACCAGCAAAAAAAAGTGTCAGAAAAGTGGAGGGAGGCATGCAAAAAGTTGTGAGATTATATATTTGTGGGATATGCAACATTGTAATGGCAGGAGTAATACATGACAAGCACACATTACAAATCTAACTTGCCAACCAGCCAGGCCCTCTCTCTGTGGAGTTGTGTCATCAGCAGTGGGACATTGCTGTTCCGCATGATGAAGGGATCATGGACTGATCCAGGATATTTGACTGTGACTTGTGAAATGTATTGGTCTGCCAGACACACTACTTGAACATTGATGGAGTGGTAGTTTTTTTGGTTCCTGAAACATCTGTTCATTGGCACTGCAAGGAACGAAAACTACATGTGTACCATCTTTGGCTTCGTCCACATGTGGAATGTGTCCCAGTTGGGGGATGATAACCCTAAGGCTTTCAGGTCTAACACATATGATAAAGTCAATAGGCATTTAAGAAGAGATTATCACTTAGTATTAAAACCTACAGATTTACAGGTATTTTGTTATGTAGAATCATACAAATGACCATATTAGACAAGTGTTTTGGTGCAAGTTACCCCTCTGACTAACCTTGTGAATCGAAATTTCCCACTGTGATAACCCTCTTTTATCTTTGCTAGGTGATATAGAGCCTCATTTTTATTTTGGCAGTCTTTTGGGAAGACGTCAAAAGATCACCAAGTTGGCAGTCATACAAACGCCGTATTATACGAGTGTTGTATTATGTTTCACACTGTGAACACCGCCAAAAAACTGCCAAATTTCTGAAACCGCCAGGACACTGGAGGACAGAAAAGAGGCAGTCCCACCACCAGCACTGCCAACCCGACAAAATCCTCCCATCAAATTATGATCAACAAATCACAACAGTGATTCCTCCGTTGGCAGTGTGAATCGTAGCAGTCTCAACTCACTTCAGTCAGAACACAGCACCACATTGGATAGTTTAAACACCCCACACCTGACACACATCCACTCATCCAACACACATACTCACTGCACTACATAACACACCCCCTACACATTCCACAGTCCTTTGCATTCAGAAGGCCACTCACATTGTCTGATTACTGAAACCTATTAGTTTTTGCCTCTCTCCAGTATAGGCATCCCCACACACATTTCACTCAGTCACTCACCCCACAGCAGCACGACCATCACAATACACACATCACTAGCACACACAATCTGCCTAAACCATCACCAACTCACATCACAGAACCCACACCTCACCTTTTAACCCAACACTGCACCCTTTCACTCACTACATCCCCACACACTGTCTTCACAACCATAACAATGTACCCACATGTCCCTACAAAGACGCCCACGTTTCACCGATGAAGAGTTGAGAGTCATAGTGGATGAAATTGTAAGGGTAAAGCCACACCTGTTCAAAGCACAGTTCCAATAAACCTCTATTGCCAGGACAATAGATTTGTGTGAAAGGATAGTCAACAGGGTGAATTCTGTAGCCAGTTATCCACGCACAAGGGATCACATCAGGAAGAGGTGGCACGACCTATGGAGGAAAGTACGTTCCATGGCATCCAGGCACCAGCTAGCCATGCTGAAGACCCCCACCTCCTCCCCCTACTTTCACAGCATGGGAGGAGAAGGCCTTGACCATCCTGCATCCTGAGGGCCTCACAGGACTACCTGGGGAAGTGCAGTCTGGTAAGTATCCACAGCATACATGCCACACTATTTCCTGCATGTACCCTCACAACCTAAACACAACCCAATTAACTTTTCACCCAGTACACCACTGTCCCAATCATCTAATATCCTTCGTTATCATGTCACTTCCCCACTGCACTCATTTAGCCCCACAGCCCTTGAAAACGGCACGTACACCAGTGGCTATTCATATTACTATAACTCCCACAATGCAACATCCCATTATTGTGAAAACCTGGAATGTGCATGAACTATCACGTCATGCATGTTTAACTAATTCATTATGAACACCATCTTGATTGTACTTGGGTGAAACAGTAAATTGAAATGACAGCAATGCAATGGCTCACTCACACTAGCATCCCAAGCAAAACACAGCTATGACTGAGTGCCTTTTTATGTGGCCACAGATTAAAGATATCTAGCTACAAATAGACTCACCTGGGTTGGAAAGTTAGCTGCCTGAGTCGATGCACATGCAGTACATCCAGATGCAGGGCAATGTCCATTGCTTACTCATATCCTATGTTCCTACGATGATAACTTGCATTGTACATCTCTTAGTTATGGCATCTATCATGGCAGACATATTGCTAGTTAACAGAGGTGAACAATCATGTATATAATCAGACACTTTCATATGCCATCAGCAGTACTATCACTACCAGCCTTGTCTAACAACTCTTCACATGGTGTTTGGAAATCAGGTCACAGAGTTGCATGTGTTACTAAGTTATACTGTGCAGCAGCTGTCTATGTCAATGCTGAGGATCATGCTAAGCCACTGACTCCATCTCTCACAACTGTAACAATACACTCATTGTAACCTGAACTCTGCGTCTCTCTCCCTCCACAGATAACCTTGCCATAGCCACCATGGAGAGGATACCAGAGACTGCCACTGCCCCTCTAGATAAAGGTCCCAGTGAGGACAACCCCCTGGGAAGTCTGGACTCTGATGAGGAATCTGGCCCATCGGGGACCCCTGGTCAGTCCACAACTCTCAGCCTCACCCTGCCCACATCAACTCCTCCCAGCCCTGTTGCTTCCACATGTCAGGCAACCATTCACCTCCAAACCAGTGTCCCAATGACTGTTCAATCTATTGTGTGCCCTACAGTGCAGGCACCTCAGTCTCACCTTACCACCCCTGGCAATGATGGACCAGCAACCACTGGAACTGGGAACAGTATATCAGGGGCACTGGCGCATGGGGGGAGGGTGTGTGGCAGGAAAGCTGTGTGCCAGAGGATGGGGCCTCAAAGGGACTCCACTGACCAGGAAACCATCTCCCAAGTCTTGGGAGCCTACCAAAGTTCCCAAGGCATGATGGGCCAAGTCAGCACCATATTGGGGGAAATCCAAATGCTGCACAGGGATCACCATCAGGAAGTCATGGGGCAGTGGCAGCAATACAGTGTTTTCCTGGCTTCCATTGCAGGGGTGCTGAGAGACATAAATACCACCCTGAGTAGGTTTTGTAACCAGCATCTATCCCCTTCCACTAGCATTGTTACATCAGCCCCTTCCACATCTGTGGCTGCTTGTGGAATGGAGGCCTCACCAGGGGAAGGGCATGCCTCAGGCCCCCTTCCTTCTTTAGCTGAGGACCCCTCCCACCCAAATGTGGCCATCTACCCAGACATCCAGCAGGAGCAGATGTAAAGACCAAACCCACTGTCAGGAAGTGAACCTCTCCAGATTTGTTCCCCTTGTGTGCCACATTCACACCCCGTTGACTGTCTTGAAACTCCATTTTCTCATGGTTCAAGGACACAGGACTTGTGTTTCCAACTGGTGTAGCAGCAACCCTGATGATTTCACCCACCATGACTTCAACCTTAACTTTTTTGTTTTCATTTATTCCCTTTAGAGTCACAGATATTCCTTTAATATGCACAATAGATCACACTGTAACATCCATGTACACTAGTAATGCATGCCAACTCTGGTCTTAAAATGGCTCGCTGTATTGTACACTCATTGTTATGGACAGCAAACAGGGACTTCATCAGCAGGAGACTCAATACAACAGAAATGTGACTGGACAGATACCAAAGAAATAGAAATCTACGCCTATACATGTCTATAGGTATATTTGCAAACAGCACATAGATGTAGCTTCTGGATGTTTCCTAAGGTGTCACACAATGCTAAATATGATATAGAATTAGGGTCATGGTAATCTTCCTACAAGGCAGGAGGCACTCTGATAGGTCCTCTGCATCACCTGGTAAAGCCTCATCACAAACCCACACCTAAGCTTCGAATACAAATATCCCCTGGTACATACAAAGATAACTACTGAAGTACCCAGACCTGAAATCATACACTTACATTGTTCCCATACCTGTAGGCTTGTCACTTACTTATGTCAGTCCACAGTGACATGCACATTGGTCTGCAAAGAAGGAACACACAGACAGCTAGGTTCAAGCTAGTTTGCAAACTCCTGAAACCTTTGTGATGGGAGAGGCTGTGTTCTTACATTCACACATGAGACAGACACATCTCTTTACACAAAATACACCATTTAACAACCTCCTGTACCCAACATGTGAATTTTATTGGAAAACACTTGAGCACTCCAGTGTCCTGAAGGTATAACAATCTCAGTTATACCCCTTTACACAACACTTTTATTATCTTGAATCAGTCATGTCCACTTCTCCTGCCTATCAGCAAATCCCATCAGCTTCTGACTTTCTTTCATCTGCCAAGGTAGCAAAGCCAAACAGAGTCTAGGCAAATCTGTGTGTGAAGGAGAAAAGGGATAGGACATAGCTGAATATATTCCTCACCTCAGAGAAGTCATATCCACAGGTGTAACTTTGCATTTGCTGTTACAATACATTATACAGTATACCACTCTGTCTTGTACACAGTAAAGACTTTCAGTCTGCATTCTCAAATCACTCATAGCCATTGGACCCCCCCACCCCCACAGATGATGCAAGGAAGGAGGTGACATGCTAGCCATCAACTTCTGGTTGCACAATTACATCACGACAATAAGTGAACTTCACGTACCTATTAGTCAGTTAAAGTACTGATTGACAAGATCGGCTCTACAGTTTCCTGCTTCTTCTTCCTCTGGTTCTTCATCACTTGGCATATCTGCATTTCCACCAGCAGGTTCTGCTGCCTCCCCCTCATCTGGTATAAATGGTATCTGACGTCTCAGGGTAATGTTGTGGAGCATGCAACAGGTAACTATTATTTGACATACCTTGTTGGGTGCGTAGAGGAGGGCCCATCCAGATGAGTCCAAGCACCTAAATCGTGCCTTCTGGAGCCCAAAGGTCTGCTCACCTACATGCCTTGTCCTCCTGTGGGCCTCATTGTAGCAGACTTCCCCTAGCATGTTTGGGTACCTCACTGGTGTCAACAGCCAAGGACTGTTTGGATAGCCAGAGTCACCTGGGAACAAAATGGTTGAACAACACATACAAATTTGTGGGATATGCAACATTGTAATGGCAGGAGTAATACTTTACAAGCACACATTACAAATCTAACTTACCAACCAGCCAGGCCCTCTCTGTGTAGAGTTGTGTCATCAGCAATGGGACATTGCTGTTCCGCATGATGAAGGGGTCATGGGCTGATCCAGGATATTTGACTGTGACTTGTGAAATGTATTGGTCTGCCAGACACACTACTTTAACATTGATGGAGTGGTAGTTTTTTCAGTACCTAAACATCTGTTCATTGGCACTGCAAGGAACCAATCTACATGTGTGCCATCTTTGGCTTTGTCCACGTGTGGCATGTGTCCCATAGCACAAAAGTCTGCCTTCACATATGCCAAATCTGCTTTATGTGGAAACCTGATGTAGCTGTCCAGGTGTTTCAACAATGAGCACAGTACACACCT
This sequence comes from Pleurodeles waltl, assembly GCF_031143425.1. NCBI lineage: Eukaryota > Metazoa > Chordata > Amphibia > Caudata > Salamandridae > Pleurodeles > Pleurodeles waltl. The sequence goes on from NC_090442.1 coordinate 466,235,706, forward strand.
CAAAACCATACTAAATATGGGCTGAGACATCCCTGCATTTAGAGCCACTGTATTCTGTAAGGAGCCATTGGCCAGGAAGTATAGCATTGACAAGACTTGAATGATGGGAGGTGTGCTATAGGGACTCTGGTTAGCAGGCACCAGGTCTGGCTCCAACTGTTTACATAGATCCATGATAGTACGACGATTCAGACGATATGTCTGTATGCAATGTCTTTCTTCCATTTTGTGAAGGTCAACTAGTGGGCGATACACTGGTGGTTGTCTTCTCCTCCTCATGGCAGGGTAACTATATGAAACAAGGAAAAGAAAGTATGTAACATGCAGCATGTACACATCAAGTACAGTTAGTCAACTTACACATAACAGCTGTTGAGGATGCCTACTAAATCTGACACATACAGTACAGCACATAGCTATGCATCCGATTACACCCTCTTTGGTGCACATTCCCTTCAACTAACTATCGGACGACATTTCCCAATTCATATGTCACTGTATATGTATGTAAGACCAATTGTTTACACGTTTCACATATATTGTAGGACATTATCGACATTATCGACAGGCAGAGGAACCTCAGAGAAGCTGTACATTGGTATGACCACATGTCCTCTAATATTACAGCATTTACAGCATACATGCACAAGAAGTCACCCTAACATGAGGGCAGTTTTTACAGATGTGCTGCACAATATGGGGTATAGTTCATGATGCAGATTATAAAACACTTGATTACATGAAATGTTCTTGAAATGGCAGCCTCCTGACCTACTGTACTGGATATGTGGAAGTGACCTAAGTCTGCCGGCGGAAGTCGTCATGGCGGTAGGCGGTCACCACGTCGGTGTTATTTGCCATTGGAACACATTGTTGCCTTTGGTAGACTTGGACCAATGGCAATGTCCACCGGCGGTGCCGGTCTTGTACATTGCGGACGTGACCGCCATCTCCTGCAGTATTTCTCACTCCTGACACTGCTGCCAGTAAGACCTCGATGACCTGAACTGCTGTGCACTGTCTCTTGGAGCTATTGTGCCACTTCCTGCTGATGATAGGGCACCAGCCTTCACCCCAGAAGAGATTAAAAAGCTTGTGGAGGAGGTCCTACCCCTGTATGAACAGCTATATAAGGCACCAGAGGAGCAGGGGATTCCAATGTAATACCAAAGTGTGATAAGTGTGGTGTATGAAGGTGTACCATTAATGTAAATTAGTGAAGGTGTTGATGCATGCAGATGGTATATTGTGAAGGAATGTGAGATGAGAGGATGGGAATGTTTACCTAATTGCTGTTACTGAAATGTTATGTCCACTACTATTGGTACGGTTTATGTGGACATTACTTTTCCTTTTGTCTGTGTCATCCATGCAGGTCAATGACCATCAGAAGAAAGGAATTTGGTATGCATCGCCAGGCAAGTGCGGACCCTGGGGGTCCCCTGCCAGTGGAGCACCCACTGTAGGAAGAGGTGGGAGGACCTGAGACCTTGGGCCCAGAAGACAGCAGAGGCCCAGCTGGGGATATTCTACCAACAAGGGAAGGGAGCCCGTTGGACCTTGACACCCCTAATGGCCTGCATTTTGGTGGTGGCCTACCCTGAGGAGGATGGGCATTTGAGGGCAGCACAACAGCCACAAGGGGGTAAGTAGTAATGGTACCCATGTACTTGCCTTTGCCAGTTAAGTGTATGATGTCAAAGTATTACAGCTGTGTCAGTGTGGTAAGGTCTACAGGTGAAGTGTCTCCTAAGAAGACATGGTACTACAGTTGCCAACATAGAAATAGATGTGGCCATTTTATTGCGTTTGTGGACATGTTAATCAACTATGTCAACCATATAGTATGACTGCATATGGAGAAACACATGTGACTCTGTCATATGTGTGACTCGACTCAGCCATATCTATTTTTACATCCTGTGTCATCCTTCCCTCCTAGTGTCCCCATATCCATTCACCCCATGGGTGAGTTATGTGGCTCAAAGGTGTCTGAAAACTCCTATTGCACTGGATCTGTTCTATGTGCAAAATTGGGTCTGACAGATGAGTTACAGGGCCAAGTAAACTGGTGTCCTGAAATAGTTGGACACTTCATGTAAGGCTGGCATCCAAGATAGGCTTTTGTAAAGGGCAACTTAGTACTGTCGCTATAAGGTCTGAGGATGTGACCCCACTGTCATGTCATAATCATATAATGGGAAATGTGTAACTTGATAAGGCTGGCCATCCTACTATGTTGAACTCATGTTGTCTATTTTACCTTCACATTTCGTGGTATGACTTTGACATCTGTACAAATTACTTATATCCCAATGCCTTTGTTGTAGGGAAGGCTAGACTGCTTAGTCCTTAGCCCATGTGTATTGTCCATACTAGATAGGCCAATGCCATTTCTATTTCTTGTGCTACATATGCCATTTGCTGCCTACATCGCGTGCCAAATGATAGTCCGTGGCTGAATACATATTTAAGGATATTTTCTTCCCAGACGTACCTTAGCTGATCTGAGGCTGTTTTGGACAGTGCAGGAAGTTGGCTCTGTATATACTATTTCAAAGTAAGAAATAGTGTGCACATAGTCCAACGGTTCCCCTTAGAGGTAAGAAAGTGGCAAAAAGAGATAATTCCAATGCTCTATTTTGTGGTAGTGTGATCAAGCAGTAGGCTTATCAGAGGGTAGTGTTAAGCATTTGTTGTACACACACAGGCAATAAATGAGGAACACACATTCAAAGACTTACTCCAGTCCAATAGGTTTTTATATAGAAAAATATATTTTCTTAGTTTATTTTAAGAACCACAGGTTCAAGATTTACAAGAAATACTTCAAATGAAAGGTATTTCACTCAGGTATTCTAGGAACTTGGAATAATCACAATAGCATGTACAGTTTTGACAAAAATGGCAATAAGCTATTTTAAAAGTGGACACAGTGCAAAAATCAACAGTTCCTGGGGGAGGTAAGTATTTGTTAAGTTCACAGGTAAGTAAAACACTTACAGGGTTCAAAGTTGGGTCCAAAGTAGCCCACCGTTGGTGGTTCACGGCAACCCCAAAGTTACCACACCAGCAGCTCAGGGCCAGTCAGGTGCAGAGGTCAAAGTGGTGCCCAAAACACATAGGCTTCAATGGAAACAGGGCTGCCCCGGTTCCAGTCTGCCAGCAGGTAAGTACCCGCGTCCTCGGAGGGCAGACCAGGGGGGTTTTGTAGGGCACCGGGGTGGACACAAGCAGGCACAGAAAGTACACCCTCAGTGGCACAGGGGCGGCCGGGTGCAGAGTGCAAACAGGCATCGGGTTTCAGATAGGAATCAATGGGGAGACCCGGGGGTCTCTTCAACGATGCAGGCAGGCACGGAGGGGCTCCTCGGGGTAGCCACCACCTGGGCTAGGCAGAGGGTGGCCTGGGGGCTGCTCCTGCACTGGAGTTTGGTTCCTTCAGGTCCTGGGGGCTGCGGGTGCAGTGCTGGTTCCAGGCGTCGGGTTCCTTGTTACAGGCAGTCGCGGTCAGGGGGAGCCTCTGGATTCCCTCTGCAGGCGTCGCTGTGGGGGCTCAGGGGGGTCAACTCTGGCTACTCACGGGCTCGCAGTTGCCGGGGAGTCCTCCCTGTAGAGTTAGTTTTCCACAGGTCGAGCCGGGGGCATAGGGTGCAGAGTGGAAAGTCTCACGCTTCCGGCGGGAAACGTGTGGTCTTTAAAATTTGCTTCTTTGTTGCAGAGATGCAGTTCAGTGTAACAGGGCCGCTGTCCTATGGAGTTTATTGGTCCTTTTAGATGCAGGGTTGTCCTCTGAGGCTTCAGAGGTCGCTGGACCCTGGGGGACGCGTCGCTGTTGCAGTTTTTCTTGAAGTGGGGAGACAGGCCGGCAGGGCTGAGGTCACAGCAGTTGGTATCTCCGTCTTCTCTGCGGGGCTTCAGGTCAGCAGTCCTTCTTCATCTTCAGGTTGCAGGAATCTATCTTCCTTGGTTCTGGGGGCCCCTAAATACTCAATTTAGGGGTGTGTTTAGGTCTGGGAGGATAGTAGCCAATGGCTACTAGCCCTGAGGGTGGCTACACCCTCTTTGTGCTCACAGACCATACACTTAATATGGACACAGTGTACTTACAATGTCTAAGAATGGACTTAAACACTGTAGGGGCATATTGCTCAAGCAGCTATGCCCTCACCTGTGGTAAAGTGCACCCTGCCTTAGGGCTTAAAGGCCTGCTAGAGGGGTGACTTACCTATGCCACAGGCAGTATTTTGTGTGCATGGCATCCTGAGGGGGCTGCCATGTCAACTTTGCCTTTTTCTCCCCACCAACACAAACAATCTGCAATAGCAGTGTGCATGTTTTGGGTGAGGGGTCCCTTAGGGTGGCACAACACATGCTACAGCCCTTAGGGACTTTCCCAGGCCTCACGGCAGTGTAAAACTGAATTTAGGAGTTTTACACCACCAGGACATGTAAACTACACAGGCTTCATGTCCTGTCTTTTGCCTACACAGCACCCTGCCCTATGGGTTACCTAGGGCCTACCTTAGGGGTAACTTATATGTAGAAAAAGGGGCGTTTTAGGCTTGGCAAGTACTTTTAAGTGTCAAGTCGAATTGGCAGTGAAACTGCACACACAGGCCTTGCAATGGCAGGCCTAAGACATGGTTAAGGGGCTACTGAAGTGGGTGGCACAATCAGTGCTGCAGGCCCACTAATAGCATTTAAGCTAAACATATAGGCCCACATTCCTGGAGGGCAACGGAAGCACCGCCAACAGGCTGGCGGTGCTTCCAGGGCCATTCTGACCGCGGCGGTAAAGCTGCGGTCAGAAAAGGGGAACCAGCGGTTTCCCGCCGGTTTTCCCCTGGCCCAGGGAATCCTCCATGGCGGCGCTGCTTGCAGCGCCGCCATGGGGATTCCGACCCCCTTCCCGCCAGCCTGTTTCTGGCGGTTTACACCGCCAGAACCAGGATGGCGGGAACGGGTGTCGTGGGGCCCCTGGGGGCCCCTGCACTGCCCATGCCACTGGCATGGGCAGTGCAGGGGCCCCCTAACAGGGCCCCATGAAGATTTTCACTGTCTGCTTTGCAGACAGTGAAAATCGCAACGGGTGCTACTGCACCCGTCGCACCCTTGCAACACCGCCGGCTCCATTCGGAGCCGGCTTCTATGTTGCAGGGGCTTTCCCGCTGGGCCAGCGGGCGGCCTTTTGGCGGTCGCCCGCCGGCCCAGCGGGAAAGCCAGAATGGCATCCAGCGGCCATTCGGCGGTGACCGCATGGTCAGAATGACCGCCATAGTGACTTATAAGTAAATTAAATAATCCAATGGGTATGATCCAATGCTATCATGTTTAAAGATAGAGAGCATATGTACTTTAGGACTGGTTAGCAGTGGTAAAGTGCGCAGAGGCTTAAAACCAGCAAAAACAGTATCCAAAAAGTGGAGGGAGATAGGCAAAAAGTTAGGGTGGCCACCCTAAGACTGTCAGGTCTAATACACTTTAGCACTGATTAGCAGTGGTAAAGTGTGCTGAGTCATAAACCAGCAAAAAAAAGTGTCAGAAAAGTGGAGGGAGGCATGCAAAAAGTTGTGAGATTATATATTTGTGGGATATGCAACATTGTAATGGCAGGAGTAATACATGACAAGCACACATTACAAATCTAACTTGCCAACCAGCCAGGCCCTCTCTCTGTGGAGTTGTGTCATCAGCAGTGGGACATTGCTGTTCCGCATGATGAAGGGATCATGGACTGATCCAGGATATTTGACTGTGACTTGTGAAATGTATTGGTCTGCCAGACACACTACTTGAACATTGATGGAGTGGTAGTTTTTTTGGTTCCTGAAACATCTGTTCATTGGCACTGCAAGGAACGAAAACTACATGTGTACCATCTTTGGCTTCGTCCACATGTGGAATGTGTCCCAGTTGGGGGATGATAACCCTAAGGCTTTCAGGTCTAACACATATGATAAAGTCAATAGGCATTTAAGAAGAGATTATCACTTAGTATTAAAACCTACAGATTTACAGGTATTTTGTTATGTAGAATCATACAAATGACCATATTAGACAAGTGTTTTGGTGCAAGTTACCCCTCTGACTAACCTTGTGAATCGAAATTTCCCACTGTGATAACCCTCTTTTATCTTTGCTAGGTGATATAGAGCCTCATTTTTATTTTGGCAGTCTTTTGGGAAGACGTCAAAAGATCACCAAGTTGGCAGTTATACAAACGCCGTATTATACGAGTGTTGTATTATGTTTCACACTGTGAACACCGCCAAAAAACTGCCAAATTTCTGAAACCGCCAGGACACTGGAGGACAGAAAAGAGGCAGTCCCACCACCAGCACTGCCAACCCGACAAAATCCTCCCATCAAATTATGATCAACAAATCACAACAGTGATTCCTCCGTTGGCAGTGTGAATCGTAGCAGTCTCAACTCACTTCAGTCAGAACACAGCACCACATTGGATAGTTTAAACACCCCACACCTGACACACATCCACTCATCCAACACACATACTCACTGCACTACATAACACACCCCCTACACATTCCACAGTCCTTTGCATTCAGAAGGCCACTCACATTGTCTGATTACTGAAACCTATTAGTTTTTGCCTCTCTCCAGTATAGGCATCCCCACACACATTTCACTCAGTCACTCACCCCACAGCAGCACGACCATCACAATACACACATCACTAGCACACACAATCTGCCTAAACCATCACCAACTCACATCACAGAACCCACACCTCACTCACCTTTTAACCCAACACTGCACCCTTTCACTCACTACATCCCCACACACTGTCTTCACAACCATAACAATGTACCCACATGTCCCTACAAAGACGCCCACGTTTCACCGATGAAGAGTTGAGAGTCATAGTGGATGAAATTGTAAGGGTAAAGCCACACCTGTTCAAAGCACAGTTCCAATAAACCTCTATTGCCAGGACAATAGATTTGTGTGAAAGGATAGTCAACAGGGTGAATTCTGTAGCCAGTTATCCACGCACAAGGGATCACATCAGGAAGAGGTGGCACGACCTATGGAGGAAAGTACGTTCCATGGCATCCAGGCACCAGCTAGCCATGCTGAAGACCCCCACCTCCTCCCCCTACTTTCACAGCATGGGAGGAGAAGGCCTTGACCATCCTGCATCCTGAGGGCCTCACAGGACTACCTGGGGAAGTGCAGTCTGGTAAGTATCCACAGCATACATGCCACACTATTTCCTGCATGTACCCTCACAACCTAAACACAACCCAATTAACTTTTCACCCAGTACACCACTGTCCCAATCATCTAATATCCTTCGTTATCATGTCACTTCCCCACTGCACTCATTTAGCCCCACAGCCCTTGAAAACGGCACGTACACCAGTGGCTATTCATATTACTATAACTCCCACAATGCAACATCCCATTATTGTGAAAACCTGGAATGTGCATGAACTATCACGTCATGCATGTTTAACTAATTCATTATGAACACCATCTTGATTGTACTTGGGTGAAACAGTAAATTGAAATGACAGCAATGCAATGGCTCACTCACACTAGCATCCCAAGCAAAACACAGCTATGACTGAGTGCCTTTTTATGTGGCCACAGATTAAAGATATCTAGCTACAAATAGACTCACCTGGGTTGGAAAGTTAGCTGCCTGAGTCGATGCACATGCAGTACATCCAGATGCAGGGCAATGTCCATTGCTTACTCATATCCTATGTTCCTACGATGATAACTTGCATTGTACATCTCTTAGTTATGGCATCTATCATGGCAGACATATTGCTAGTTAACAGAGGTGAACAATCATGTATATAATCAGACACTTTCATATGCCATCAGCAGTACTATCACTACCAGCCTTGTCTAACAACTCTTCACATGGTGTTTGGAAATCAGGTCACAGAGTTGCATGTGTTACTAAGTTATACTGTGCAGCAGCTGTCTATGTCAATGCTGAGGATCATGCTAAGCCACTGACTCCATCTCTCACAACTGTAACAATACACTCATTGTAACCTGAACTCTGCGTCTCTCTCCCTCCACAGATAACCTTGCCATAGCCACCATGGAGAGGATACCAGAGACTGCCACTGCCCCTCTAGATAAAGGTCCCAGTGAGGACAACCCCCTGGGAAGTCTGGACTCTGATGAGGAATCTGGCCCATCGGGGACCCCTGGTCAGTCCACAACTCTCAGCCTCACCCTGCCCACATCAACTCCTCCCAGCCCTGTTGCTTCCACATGTCAGGCAACCATTCACCTCCAAACCAGTGTCCCAATGACTGTTCAATCTATTGTGTGCCCTACAGTGCAGGCACCTCAGTCTCACCTTACCACCCCTGGCAATGATGGACCAGCAACCACTGGAACTGGGAACAGTATATCAGGGGCACTGGCGCATGGGGGGAGGGTGTGTGGCAGGAAAGCTGTGTGCCAGAGGATGGGGCCTCAAAGGGACTCCACTGACCAGGAAACCATCTCCCAAGTCTTGGGAGCCTACCAAAGTTCCCAAGGCATGATGGGCCAAGTCAGCACCATATTGGGGGAAATCCAAATGCTGCACAGGGATCACCATCAGGAAGTCATGGGGCAGTGGCAGCAATACAGTGTTTTCCTGGCTTCCATTGCTGGGGTGCTGAGAGACATAAATACCACCCTGAGTAGGTTTTGTAACCAGCATCTATCCCCTTCCACTAGCATTGTTACATCAGCCCCTTCCACATCTGTGGCTGCTTGTGGAATGGAGGCCTCACCAGGGGAAGGGCATGCCTCAGGCCCCCTTCCTTCTTTAGCTGAGGACCCCTCCCACCCAAATGTGGCCATCTACCCAGACATCCAGCAGGAGCAGATGTAAAGACCAAACCCACTGTCAGGAAGTGAACCTCTCCAGATTTGTTCCCCTTGTGTGCCACATTCACACCCCGTTGACTGTCTTGAAACTCCATTTTCTCATGGTTCAAGGACACAGGACTTGTGTTTCCAACTGGTGTAGCAGCAACCCTGATGATTTCACCCACCATGACTTCAACCTTAACTTTTTTGTTTTCATTTATTCCCTTTAGAGTCACAGATATTCCTTTAATATGCACAATAGATCACACTGTAACATCCATGTACACTAGTAATGCATGCCAACTCTGGTCTTAAAATGGCTCGCTGTATTGTACACTCATTGTTATGGACAGCAAACAGGGACTTCATCAGCAGGAGACTCAATACAACAGAAATGTGACTGGACAGATACCAAAGAAATAGAAATCTACGCCTATACATGTCTATAGGTATATTTGCAAACAGCACATAGATGTAGCTTCTGGATGTTTCCTAAGGTGTCACACAATGCTAAATATGATATAGAATTAGGGTCATGGTAATCTTCCTACAAGGCAGGAGGCACTCTGATAGGTCCTCTGCATCACCTGGTAAAGCCTCATCACAAACCCACACCTAAGCTTCGAATACAAATATCCCCTGGTACATACAAAGATAACTACTGAAGTACCCAGACCTGAAATCATACACTTACATTGTTCCCATACCTGTAGGCTTGTCACTTACTTATGTCAGTCCACAGTGACATGCACATTGGTCTGCAAAGAAGGAACACACAGACAGCTAGGTTCAAGCTAGTTTGCAAACTCCTGAAACCTTTGTGATGGGAGAGGCTGTGTTCTTACATTCACACATGAGACAGACACATCTCTTTACACAAAATACACCATTTAACAACCTCCTGTACCCAACATGTGAATTTTATTGGAAAACACTTGAGCACTCCAGTGTCCTGAAGGTATAACAATCTCGGTTATACCCCTTTTCACAACACTTTTATTATCTTGAATCAGTCATGTCCACTTCTCCTGCCTATCAGCAAATCCCATCAGCTTCTGACTTTCTTTCATCTGCCAAGGTAGCAAAGCCAAACAGAGTCTAGGCAAATCTGTGTGTGAAGGAGAAAAGGGATAGGACATAGCTGAATATATTCCTCACCTCAGAGAAGTCATATCCACAGGTGTAACTTTGCATTTGCTGTTACAATACATTATACAGTATACCACTCTGTCTTGTACACAGTAAAGACTTTCAGTCTGCATTCTCAAATCACTCATAGCCATTGGACCCCCCCACCCCCACAGATGATGCAAGGAAGGAGGTGACATGCTAGCCATCAACTTCTGGTTGCACAATTACATCACGACAATAAGTGAACTTCACATACCTATTAGTCAGTTAAAGTACTGATTGACAAGATCGGCTCTACAGTTTCCTGCTTCTTCTTCCTCTGGTTCTTCATCACTTGGCATATCTGCATTTCCACCAGCAGGTTCTGCTGCCTCCCCCTCATCTGGTATAAATGGTATCTGACGTCTCAGGGTAATGTTGTGGAGCATGCAACAGGTAACTATTATTTGACATACCTTGTTGGGTGCGTAGAGGAGGGCCCATCCAGATGAGTCCAAGCACCTAAATCGTGCCTTCTGGAGCCCAAAGGTCTGCTCACCTACATGCCTTGTCCTCCTGTGGGCCTCATTGTAGCAGACTTCCCCTAGCATGTTTGGGTACCTCACTGGTGTCAACAGCCAAGGACTGTTTGGATAGCCAGAGTCACCTGGGAACAAAATGGTTGAACAACACATACAAATTTGTGGGATATGCAACATTGTAATGGCAGGAGTAATACTTTACAAGCACACATTACAAATCTAACTTACCAACCAGCCAGGCCCTCTCTGTGTAGAGTTGTGTCATCAGCAATGGGACATTGCTGTTCCGCATGATGAAGGGGTCATGGGCTGATCCAGGATATTTGACTGTGACTTGTGAAATGTATTGGTCTGCCAGACACACTACTTTAACATTGATGGAGTGGTAGTTTTTTCAGTACCTAAACATCTGTTCATTGGCACTGCAAGGAACCAATCTACATGTGTGCCATCTTTGGCTTTGTCCACGTGTGGCATGTGTCCCATAGCACAAAAGTCTGCCTTCACATATGCCAAATCTGCTTTATGTGGAAACCTGATGTAGCTGTCCAGGTGTTTCAACAATGAGCACAGTACACACCTCAAAACCATACTAAATATGGGCTGAGACATCCCTGCATTTAGAGCCACTGTATTCTGTAAGGAGCCATTGGCCAGGAAGTATAGCATTGACAAGACTTGAATGATGGGAGGTGTGCTATAGGGACTCTGGTTAGCAGGCACCAGGTCTGGCTCCAACTGTTTACATAGATCCATGATAGTACGACGATTCAGACGATATGTCTGTATGCAATGTCTTTCTTCCATTTTGTGAAGGTCAACTAGTGGGCGATACACTGGTGGTTGTCTTCTCCTCCTCATGGCAGGGTAACTATATGAAACAAGGAAAAGAAAGTATGTAACATGCAGCATGTACACATCAAGTACAGTTAGTCAACTTACACATAACAGCTGTTGAGGATGCCTACTAAATCTGACACATACAGTACAGCACATAGCTATGCATCCGATTACACCCTCTTTGGTGCACATTCCCTTCAACTAACTATCGGACGACATTTCCCAATTCATATGTCACTGTATATGTATGTAAGACCAATTGTTTACACGTTTCACATATATTGTAGGACATTATCAACATTATCGACAGGCAGAGGAACCTCAGAGAAGCTGTACATTGGTATGACCACATGTCCTCTAATATTACAGCATTTACAGCATACATGCACAAGAAGTCACCCTAACATGAGGGCAGTTTTTACAGATGTGCTGCACAATATGGGGTATAGTTCATGATGCAGATTATAAAACACTTGATTACATGAAATGTTCTTGAAATGGCAGCCTCCTGACCTACTGTACTGGATATGTGGAAGTGACCTAAGTCTGCCGGCGGAAGTCGTCATGGCGGTAGGCGGTCACCACGTCGGTGTTATTTGCCATTGGAACACATTGTTGCCTTTGGTAGACTTGGACCAATGGCAATGTCCACCGGCGGTGCCGGTCTTGTACATTGCGGACGTGACCCCCATCTCCTGCAGTATTTCTCACTCCTGACACTGCTGCCAGTAAGACCTCGATGACCTGAACTGCTGTGCACTGTCTCTTGGAGCTATTGTGCCACTTCCTGCTGATGATAGGGCACCAGCCTTCACCCCAGAAGAGATTAAAAAGCTTGTGGAGGAGGTCCTACCCCTGTATGAACAGCTATATAAGGCACCAGAGGAGCAGGGGATTCCAATGTAATACCAAAGTGTGATAAGTGTGGTGTATGAAGGTGTACCATTAATGTAAATTAGTGAAGGTGTTGATGCATGCAGATGGTATATTGTGAAGGAATGTGAGATGAGAGGATGGGAATGTTTACCTAATTGCTGTTACTGAAATGTTATGTCCACTACTATTGGTACGGTTTATGTGGACATTACTTTTCCTTTTGTCTGTGTCATCCATGCAGGTCAATGACCATCAGAAGAAAGGAATTTGGTATGCATCGCCAGGCAAGTGCGGACCCTGGGGGTCCCCTGCCAGTGGAGCACCCACTGTAGGAAGAGGTGGGAGGACCTGAGACCTTGGGCCCAGAAGACAGCAGAGGCCCAGCTGGGGATATTCTACCAACAAGGGAAGGGAGCCCGTTGGACCTTGACACCCCTAATGGCCCGCATTTTGGTGGTGGCCTACCCTGAGGAGGATGGGCATTTGAGGGCAGCACAGCAGCCACAAGGGGGTAAGTAGTAATGGTACCCATGTACTTGCCTTTGCCAGTTAAGTGTATGATGTCAAAGTATTACAGCTGTGTCAGTGTGGTAAGGTCTACAGGTGAAGTGTCTCCTAGGAAGACATGGTACTACAGTTGCCAACATAGAAACAGATGTGGCCATTTTATTGCGTTTGTGGACATGTTAATCAACTATGTCAACCATATAGTATGACTGCATATGGAGAAACACATGTGACTCTGCTATATGTGTGACTCGACTCAGCCATATCTATTTTAACATCCTGTGTCATCCTTCCCTCCTATTGTCCCCATATCCATTCACCCCATGGGTGAGTTATGTGGCTCAAAGGTGTCTGAAAACTCCTATTGCACTAGATCTGCTCTATGTGCAAAATTGGGTCTGACAGATGAGTTACAGGGCCAAGTAAACTGGTGTCCTGAAATAGTTGGACACTTCATGTAAAGCTGGCATCCAAGACAAGCTTTTGTAAAGGGCAACTTATTACTGTCCCTATAAGGTCTGAGGATGTGACCCCACTGTCATGTCATAATAATATAATGGGAAATGTGTAACTTGATAAGGCTGGCCATCCTACTATGTTGAACTCATGTTGTCTATTTTACCTTCACATTTCGTGGTATGACTTTGACATCTGTACAAATTACTTATATCCCAATGCCTTTGTTGTAGGGAAGGCTAGACTGCTTAGTCCATAGCCCATGTGTATTGTCCATACTAGATAGGCCAATGCCATATCTATTTCTTGTGCTACATATGCCATTTGCTGCCTACATCGCATGTCAAATGATAGTCCGTGGCTGAATAAATATTTAAGGATATTTTATTCCCAGACGTACCTTAGCTGATCAGAGGCTGTTTTGGACAGTGTAGGAAGTTGGCTCTGTATATACTATTTCAAAGTAAGAAATAGTGTGCACAGAGTCCAACGGTTCCCCTTAGAGGTAAGAAAGTGGCAAAAAGAGATAATTCCAATGCTCTATTTTGTGGTAGTGTGATCGAGCAGTAGGCTTATCAGAGGGTAGTGTTAAGCATTTGTTGTACACACACAGACAAAAAATGAGGAACACACATTGAAAGACTTACTCCAGGCCAATAGGTTTTTATATAGAAAAATATATTTTCTTAGTTTATTTTAAGAACCACAGGTTCAAGATTTACAAGTAATACTTCAAATGAAAGGTATTTCACTCAGGTATTCTAGGAACTTTGAATAATTACAATAGCATGTACAGTTTTGACAAAAATGGCAATAAGCTATTTTAAAGGTGGACACAGTGCAAAAATCAACAGTTCCTGGGGGAGGTAAGTATTTGTTACGTTCACAGGTAAGTAAAACATTTACAGGGTTCAAAGTTGGGTCCAAAGTAGCCCACCGTTGGTGGTTCAAGGCAACCCCAAAGTTACCACACCAGCAGCTCAGGGCCGGTCAGGTGCAGAGGTCAAAGTGGTGCCCAAAACACTTAGGCTTCAATGGAAACAGGGGTGCCCCGGTTCCAGTCTGCCAGCAGGTAAGTACCCACGTCCTTGGAGGGCAGACCAGGGGGGTTTTGTAGGGCACCGGGGTGGACACAAGCAGGCACAGAAAGTACACCCTCAGCGGCACAGGGGCGGCCGGGTGCAGAGTGCAAACAGGCATCGGGTTTCAGATAGGAATCAATGGGGAGACCCGGGGGTCTCTTCAAAGATGCAGGCAGGCACAGGGGAACTCCTCGGGGTAGCCACCACCTGGGCTAGGCAGAGGGTCGCCTGGGGGCTGCTCCTTAACTGGAGTTTGGTTCCATCAGGTCCTGGGGGCTGCGGGTGCAGTGCTGGTTCCAGGCGTCGGGTTCCTTGTTACAGGCAGTCGCGGTCAGGGGGAGCCTCTGGATTTCCTCTGCAGGCGTCGCTGTGGGGGATCAGGGGGGTCAACTCTGGCTACTCACAGGCTTGCAGTCACCGGGGAGTCCTCCCTGAGGTGTTTGTTTTCCACAGGTCGAGCCGGGGGCGTCGGGTGCAGAGTGGAAAGTCTCACGCTTCTGGAGGTATACGTGGGGTCTTTAAAGTTGCTTCTTTGTTGCAGAAAGTTGCAGTTTCTTGAACAGGGCCGCTGTTCTCGGGATCTTCTTGGTCCTTTAGATGCAGGGCAGTCCTCTGAGCTTCAGAGGTCGCTGGTCCCTGTTGGATGCGTCACTGGTGCAGTTTTCGTCGAAGTAGGGAGACAGGCCGGTGGGGCTGGGGCCAAATCAGTTGTCATCTCCATCTTCACTGCGGGGCTTCAGGTCAGCAGTCCTTCTTCTTCTTTAGGTTGCAGGAATCTATCTTCCTCGGTTCTGGGAGCCCCTAAATACTGAATTTAGGGGTGTGTTTAGGTCTGGGAGGGCAGTAGCCAATGGCTACTGGCCTTGAGGGTGGCTACACCCTTTTTGTGCCTCCTCCCTGTGGGAAGGGGGGCACATCCCTAATCCAATAGGGGGAATCCTCCTTCTACAAGAGGGAGGATTTCTAAAAGTAAGAGTCACCTCAGCTCAGGACACATTAGGGGCTGCCCTGACTGGGGAGTGAGTCCTCCTTGTTTTCCTCATTATCTCCTCCAGTCTTGCTGCCAAAAGTGGGGGCAGTGGCCGGAGGGGCGGGCATCTCCACTAGCTGGGATGCCCTGTGGTGCTGTAACAAAGGGGGTGAGCCTTTGAGGCTCACCACCAGGTGTTACAGTTGCTGCAGGAGGGAGGTGAGATGCAACTCCACCCAGTACAGGCTTTGTTCCTGGCCACAGAGTGACAAAGGCACTCTCCCCATGTGGCCAATAACATGTCTGGTGTGTGGCAGGCTGGCAAAAACTAGTCAGCCCACACTGGAAGTCGGGTATGTTTTCAGGGGGCATCTCTAAGATGCCCTCTAGGTGTATTTTACAATAAAGTGCACACTGGCATCAGTGTGCATTTATTGTGCTGAGAAGTTTGATACCAAACTTCCCAGTTTTCAGTGTAGCCATTATGGTGCTGTGGAGTTCGTGTTTGACAGTCTCCCAGACCATATCCTCTTATGGCTACCCTGCACTTACAATGTCTAAGGTTTTGCTTAGACATTGTAGAGGCATAGTGCTCATGCACATATTCCCTCACCTGTGGTATAGTGCACCCTGCCTTAGGGCTGTAAGGCCTGCTAGAGGGGTGACTTACCTATGCCACAGGCAGTGTGAGGTTGGCATGGCACTCTGAGGGGAGTGCCTTGTCGACTTAGTCATTTTCTCTCCACCAGCACACACAAGCTGGCAAGCAGTGTGTATGTGCTGAGTGAGGGGTCCCCAGGGTGGCATAAGACATGCTGCAGCCCTTAGAGACCTTCCCTGGCATCAGGGCCCTTGGTACCAGGGGTACCAGTTACAAGGGACTTACCCGAGTGCCAGGGTTGTGCCAATTGTGGAGACAGAGGTACAGTTTAGGGAAAGAACACTGGTGCTGGGCCTGGTTAGCAGGGTCCCAGCACACTTTCAAATCATAACTTAGCATCAGCAAAGGCAAAAAGTCAGGGGGTAACCATGCCAAGGAGGCATTTTCTTACACAACCCCACCAAACGAAAGAGGATGAGACTAACCTTTCCCAAGAGAGTCTTCATTTTCTAAGTGGAAGAAACTGGAAAAGCCATCTGCATTGTCATGGGCAGTTTCAAGTCTGTGTTCCAGTATAAAGTCCATTCCCTGTAGGGATATGGACCACCTCAACAGTTTAGGATTTTCACCTTTCATTTGCAGTAGCCATCTGAGAGGTCTGTGATCAGTCTGAACTACACCAAGTGAGCACCAACGAGGTTTGGTCTCAGCTCCCTCAGGGGCCAGACCACAGCAAAGGCCTCCCTCTCAATGGCACTCCAATGCTGCTCCCTGGGGAGTAACCTCCTGCTAATGAAAGCAACAGGCTGGTCAAGGCCATTATCATTTGTTTGGGACAGAACTGCCATTATCCCATGTTCAGAGGCATCAGTCTGCACAATGAACTGCTTGGAGTAATCTGAAGCTTTAAGAACTGGTGCTGTGCACATAGCTTGCTTCAGGGTGTCAAAGGCCTGTTGGAATTCTACAGTCCAGTTTACCTTCTTTGGCATTTTCTTAGAGGTAAGTTCTGTGAGGGGTGTCCCTATGGATCCATGTACCTTCACAAACCTCCTATAGTAACCAGTCAAGCCAAGGAATGCCCTGACTTGAATCTGGGTTTTTGGAGCTACCCAGTCCAGAATAGTCTGGATCTTGGGTTGGAGTGGCTGAACTTGGCCTCCACCTACAAGGTGTCCCATGTAAACCACAGTACCCTGCCCTATCTGACATTTAGATGCCTTGATAGAGAGGCCTCCTGCTTGCAGGGCCTGCAAAACCTTCTTCTGGGTGACCAGGTGATCCTGCCAGCTGGAGCTAAAGACAGCAATATTATCAAGATAAGCTGCACTAAAGGACTCCAAGCCAGCAAGGACTTCATTCACCAATCTTTGGAAGGTGGCAGGGGCATTCTTTAAGCCAAAGGGCATCACGTAAACTGGTAGTGACCATCAGGTGTAGAGAATGCTGTCTTTTCTTTTGCTCCTGGTGCCATTTAAAATTTTAATTTGCCAGTACCCTACTGTTAAGTCAAAGGTACTTAAGTATCTGGCAGCACCCAATTTGTCAATTAACTCATCTGATCTTGGAATGGGATGAGCTTCTGTCTTGGTGACAGAATTAAGGGCTAGATGTACGAAAGGATTTTACCCATTCTGTGTCTATGGGAAAAAGCTTTCGTACATATGGCCCTAAGTCCTCTGTAGTCCACACAAAAACTTCATCTCTCTTTTGCCATCTTTTGTGTGAGGTTTGGGGACTAAGACCACTGGGGTAGCCCAGGGGCTGTCAGAGTGCTCAATGACTCCCAATTCCAGCATCTTGTGGACTTCCACTTTGATGCTTTCCTTAACTTGGTCAGACTGTCTAAAGATTTTGTTTTTGACAGGCATGCTGTCTCCTGTGTGCATATCATGGGTACACAGGTGTGTCTGACCAGGGGTTAGGGAAAAGAGCTCAGCAAACTGTTGTAGGACTTGTCTGCAGTCAGCTTGTTGTTGGCCAGAGAGGGTGTCTGAGTAGACCACTCCATCTACTGAGCCATCTTTAGGGTCAGTGGAGAGGAGATCAGGGAGAGGTTCTCTCTCAGGTTCCTGGTCCTCATCTGTAACCAATAACATGTTTACATCTGCCCTGTCATGAAAGAGTTTGAGGCGGTTCACATGGTTCACCCTTTTGGGGGTCCTGCTAGTGCCTAGGTCCACCAGGTAGGTGCCCTGACTCTTTCTCTCTAGCACTGGGTAAGGGCCACTCCATCTGTCCTGAAGTGCCCTGGGAGCCACAGGCTTCAGAACCCAGACTTTCTGCCCTGGCTGACACTCAACCATAGCAGCCTTTTGGTCATACCACATCTTCTGGAGTTGTTGGCTGGCCTCAAGATTTTTACTTGCCTTTTCCATGTACTCTGCCATCCAGGAACGTAGGCCTAGTACATAGTCCACTATATCTTGCTTAGGCTCAGGAAGAGGTCTCTCCCAGCCTTCTTTCACAAGAGCTAGTGTTCCACTTACAGGATGGCCAAACAGAAGTTCAAAGGGGGAAAACCCTACTCTCTTCTGAGGCACCTCTCTGTAGGCGAAAAACAGACATGGCAAGAAGACATCTCATCTCCTTTTGAGCTTTTCAGGGAGCCCCATGATCATGCCCTTCAATGTCTTGTTAAACCTTTCAACAAGACCATTGGTTTGTGGATGGTATGGTGTGGTGAACTTGTAAGGCACCCCACACTCATTCCACATGTGTTTAAGGTATGCTGACATGAAGTTGGTACCTCTGTCAGAAACCACCTCCTTAGGAAATCCCACTCTGGTAAAGATACCAATGAGTGCTTTGGCTACTGCAGGGGCAGTACTGGACCTAAGGGGAATTGCTTCAGGGTACCTAGTAGCATGATCCACTACTACTAGAATATACTGATTCCCTGAGGCTGTGGGAGGTTCAAGTGGACCCACTATGTACACTCCCACTCTTTCAAAGGGAACCCCCACCACTGAAAGTGGAATGAGGGGGGCCTTTGGATGGCCACCTGTCTTACTACTGGCTTGACAGGTGGCACAGGAGGCACAAAACTCCTTGACTTTCTGGGACATGTTGGGCCAATAAAAATGATTGACTAACCTCTCCCATGTCTTCGTTTGTCCCAAATGCGCAGCAAGTGGAAAGTCATGGTCTAAGGTCAGAATGAACTCCCTAAACACCTGAGGCACTACCACTCTCCTAGTGGCACCAGGTTTGGGATCTCTCGCCTCAGTGTAAAGGAGTCCATCTTCCCAATAGACCCTGTGTGTTCCACTGACTTTTCCTTTTGTTTCCTCAGCAGCTTGCTGCCTAAGGCCTTCAAGAGAGGGACAGGTTTCTTGCCCCTTTCACAGCTGTTCCCTTGTGGGTCCCCCTGGGCCTAAGAGTTCAACCTGATAAGGTTCCAACTCAATAGGCTCAGTTCCCTCAGAGGGTAGAACGTCTTCCTGGGAAGATAGGTTCTTTTTCTCTTGCTATGTTGAAGCTGGTTCCCCAGTCTTCTTTCCTTTTCTCTTGGAGGGTTGGGCCATTATTCCAGACTCCAACACCTCTTTTTCACCCTGAGCCTTGCACTGTGCCCTTGTCTTGACACACACCAGTTCGGGATACCCAGCGTGGCTGCATGGGTTTTGAGTTCTACCTCAGCCCATGCTGAGGACTCCAGGCCATTTCCAAGCAAACAGTCTACTGGGATAGCAGAGGAGACTACCACCTGTTTCAGGCCAGTGACCCCTCCCCACTCTAAAGTTACCATAGCCATGGGATGTACTTTAGTCTGATTGTCAGCGTTGGTGACTGGATAAGTTTGTCCAGTCAGGTGTTGTCCTGGGGAAATCAGTTTGTCTGTCACCATTGTGACACTGGCACCTGTATCCCTCAGGGCTTCTACACTAGTCCCATTAATAAAGAGTTTCTGCCTGTATTTTTGCATATTAGGGGGCCAGGCAGCTAGTGTGACTAAGTCCACCCCACCCTCAGAGACTAATGTAGCTTCAGTGTGGACCCTGATTTGCTTTGGGTACACTGTCGATCCCACCTGGAGACTGGCTATTCCAGTGCTAACTGGAGTAGTAGTAGAAGTGGAACCTTTCTTGGGACAGGCCTTGTCTCCAGTTTGGTGTCCCTGCTGATTACAGCTACGACACCAGGCCTTTTTGGGATCAAAGTTTTTACCCTTGTACCCAATTGAGGATTGTGTAGAGGCTTTGGACCCTCCCTCCTGAGCATGTTTTTGGGGCCCTGTAGAAGACGCTTTACTTTTTCCCTCGGATGTCTCAACACTCTTCTCCTGGGGAGTCTTTGTGACCCTTTTCTTTTGGTCAACCCCTGTGGAAGTCTTGGTCACCCTCCCTGCGGCCCGCCCCCCTGTGATTCCATTCGCCGGACCGCTCCCGCCACCCAGCTGCTCCTCCCTCCCGGCTCCTTACTTATGACGCCCCCAGAGCGACCGCGCAGCGGACGCGCGCAGCGGGAGCACCGACTGAGCGCCGAAGGTGCGCCAAAGGTAAGCCCGTCTGCGCCCGTCCGCGCCTGGACCGCGCCCAGCGCCAGACCCCCTAGTTCTCACCCTCGTCAGCACACCCTGCACAGCTACGATGCCAGAACCCTCCACGCACTCAACGCCGGCCGAAACACCGCCTGCTACCGAGCCACCCCGAGACGCACCCACGGACCCTTCACCTGCCTGACCTGCCGCTTCACCAGCCTACGACCCAACACTGCACCTACTAAACCGAGCCCCAGCAACCAACACCTGATGTGCATCCTGCTTAACACCCGCTCCGTTCACAGGCATGCCGTCGAACTCTGGAACCTCCTCGACTCGACAGCACCAGACATCGCCTTCCTGACGGAAACCTGGATGAACGCCTCCTCAGCACCCGACGTCGCCATCGCCGTCCCAGAAGGCTACAAAATCACCAGGAGGGACCGCGTCAACCAGACAGGAGGAGGCATCGCCATCATCCACAAGAACACCATCCGCATCACGACCAACTCCGATGACACCTTCACCTCTGCCGAACACCTCCACTTCCAGATACACACCAACCCCAAGACCACGCTCAGAGACACCCTCATCTACAGACCACCGGGACCACGCACACAGTTCAGCGAAGACATCACAGACTTCGTCAGCCCCCACGCCATCAATTCCACCGACTACATCCTCCTGGGGGACCTCAACTTCCACCTGGAGGACGACAAGGACCGCAACACCACTGCTCTACTGGACAACCTGGCCAACCTCGGACTCAAGCAACTGGTAACCACCCCTACCCACCACGCCGGCCACACGCTTGACCCAGTCTTCTCATCCAGCAAATATGTCACCTTCAGCCACTCCACCAATCTCCAGTGGACTGACCACAGCTGCGTCCACTTCAGCTTCAGTAAAACGACGACCCACCACCACCCTCAACAAACACCCCGCAGGAGCTGGAACAAGATCACCGGCGACCAGCTCACCACCTTCCTCAGCCAGAACCCCCCCACCAGCTCAACGGACCCCAACGAAGCCGCCAACAACCTCACACAGTGGATCACCAACTGCGCAGACGCCCTCGCACCACTGAAGAAGAACCCCCCCAGCAGACGCAGCAGCAAGAAAGCCTCCTGGTTCACCGACGAGCTCATCACCTCCAAGAAGAACTGCCGCTCCCTGGAGAACACCTGGCGCACCAACCAGACCACAGACAACATGACGGCCCTCAAACACGCCACCCGCAAACACCCCCAACTGATCCGTGCCACAAAGAAGACAGCCTTCAAGGAACGACTGGACAACAACACCCACAACAGCAAGGAACTCTTCAGCATCGTCAAAGAGCTCTCCAACCCCGACGCCGGAAACAATGACATCACTCCCTCGCAAGACCTCTGCGACTCCCTCGCAGCCTTCTTCCACGACAAGATCGCCAACATTCACAACAGCTTCGGCCCACCAACCACAAACCCCACCACCGAACCGATGCCCCCCACCGCCACCCTCCGCACCTGGACCCCAGTCAGCACCGAAGACACAACACGCACAATGAACACCATCCACTCCGGATCCCCTACGGACCCCTGCCCACACCACATCTTCAACACGGCCGACCACATCATCGCACCCCACCTCCGTGACATCGTCAACGCCTCCTTCAACACCGCCACCTTCCCGGAGTGCTGGAAACACGCCGAGATCAGTGCCCTGCTGAAGAAACCAACTGCAGACCCCTCCGACCTCAAGAACTACCGCCCCATCTCGCTCCTCCCGTTTCCTGCCAAAGTCATCGAGAAGACCGTCAACAGACAGCTAGCCGCCTTCCTCGAGACCAACGGATCCCTCGACCACTCGTAATCCGGCTTCCGAGCCAACCACAGCACGGAGACCGCCCTCAACGCAGCCACAGACGACATCAGATCCCTAATGGACAATGGGGAAACTGCGGCCCTCATCCTCCTGGACCTCTCCGCAGCGTTCGACACTGTCTGCCACCGCACCCTGGTACAGCGCCTGAACAACACCGGCATCCAGGAGAAGGCCCTGGAGTGGATCACGTCATTCCTCGCCGGAAGAACCCAGAGAGTCCGCCTCCCCCCGTTCCGGTCAGCGGCCACCGAAGTCATCTGCGGAGTTCCACAAGGGTCATCGCTCAGCCCCACCCTCTTCAACGTCTATATGAGCCCCCTCGCAACCATCGCACGTCAACACAACCTCAAGATCATCACCTACGCCGACGACACCCAGCTGATCCTCTCCCTCACCAGCGACCCGGACGCCGCCAGAGCCAGCCTACACGAAGGGATGAAAGACGTCGCCGAATGGATGAAGAACAGCCACCTGAAACTGAACTCAGACAAGACGGAGGTCCTCATCCTGGGATCATCACCATCCGCCTGGGACGACTCCTGGTGGCCCCCCGCCCTGGGAGCCACCCCCAAGCCAACGGACCACGCTCGCAACCTAGGCTTCATCCTGGACTCCTCCCTCTCGATGACCAGACAAGTCAACGCCGTCTCATCTTCATGCTTCAACACCCTGCGCATGCTTCGAAAGATCTTCCGGTGGATCCCCACCGAGACCAGGAAGACGGTCACCCAGGCCCTCGTCACCAGTCGGCTGGACTACGGGAACGCCCTCTACGCCGGCACCGCCGCCAAACTCCAGAAGAAACTCCAACGGATCCAGAACGCCTCAGCACGACTCATCCTGGACATCCCCCGACACAGCCACATCTCCGAACACCTGAGAGACCTGCACTGGCTCCCCGTCAACAAAAGAATCACGTTCCGACTCCTCACCCACGCACACAAGGCCCTCCACGACCTGGGCCCCAAGTTCCTCAACAGCCGCCTGACCTTCCACAAGCCCACCCGCCAGCTCCGCTCCGCCAGCCTCGCTCTCGCCACCGTCCCCCGCATCCGCAGAGCCACCGCCGGAGGAAGATCCTTCTCCTACCTGGCAGCCAAGACATGGAACTCCCTCCCCATCCACCTCCGGACAACGCAAGACCATCTCGCCTTCAGGAAGCAACTCAAGACCTGGCTGTTCGAGCAGTAGCCTTCCCCCCCCCCCCCCCCCAGCGCCTTGAGACCCTCCGGGTGAGCAGTGCGCTATACAAATGCCTTTGATTGATTGATAGTCTTGACCCAATGGTCTGCCTTCTTTCCCAACTCTTGGGGAGAAATTGGACCTAGGTCTACCAGATGCTGATGAAGTTTATCATTGAAACAATTAATTAAAAGGTGTACTTTCATAAACAGATTGTACAGCCCATCATAATCATTTACACCACTGCCATTAATCCAACCATCCAGTGTCTTGACTGAGAAGTCAACAAAATCAACCCAGGTCTGGCTCGAGGATTTGTGAGCCCCCCTGAACCTAATCCTGTACTCCTCATTTGAGAATCCAAAGGCCTCAATCAGGGTAGCTTTCATGAGGTCATAGGATTCTGCATCTTTTCCAGAGAGTGTGAGGAGTCTATCCCTACACTTTCCAGTGAACATTTCCCAAAGGAGAGCTCCACAGTGAAATCTGTTTACTTTTCTGGTTGCCCAAGCCCTCACAAAAGCTGGGAATCATTTGGTGATATCATCACCATCTTTATATTTTGTTACAATCCCTTTGGAGATTTTTAGCATGTCAGTAGTATCTCTGACCCTATTTAAGTTGCTGCCACCATTGATGGGAGCTAAGCCCATCTCTTGTCTTTCTCTTTCTATGGCTAGGAGCTGTTTCTCCAAAGCCAATCTTTTGGCTATCCTGGCTAACAGGAGGTCATCTTCATTGAGGCTGCCCTCAATGCTTCCAGAGTTGCTGGACTCCCCTGTGGGAGAAGCAGCACCTCTGACTATCACTTGTGGAGTCAGGGATGGAGGAACCCTGGTCTCCCTAACTAGGAGTGGAGGGGGGAAATTGTCCTCCACTTCACTAGTTTCATCCTCTGTAAGGTTATCTTCAGAGGGGTTGTGTCTAGCAAACTCTGCCAAGATCTCTTGGAACTGTACTTTGGTAGGGTTTGATCCAGTTTTTATCTTTTTTATTTTGCATAGAGTCCTTAACTCTGACATCCTAAGATGCAGGCAAGGGGTGCGGTTGAGCTCCACCACCATCTCTTCTGCAGTATACATTATTTCTCTAAAAGCTGGGATACTTTTTAAGAATCTAAAACTATCTCTAGATCTTAATCCAAACTTTTACAAAACTTCTAAACTCTAAAAGAAATGCTAACAGGGACTAACACAAGGCCCTAGCAGGACTTATAAAAATGTAGACAAATTGCTCAAAATTCAAAAATCAGTTTCTAATGACAATTTTTGGAATTTAGTCATGTGATCAGGTATTGGCTGAGTAGTCCAGCAAATGCAAAGTCTTCTACCCCACCGCTGATCCACCAATGTAGGAAGTTGGCTCTGTATATACCGTTTCAAAGTAAGAAATAGTGTGCACAGAGTCGAAGGGTTCCCCTTAGAGGTAAGATAGTGGCAAAAAGAGATAATTCCAATGCTCTATTTTGTGGTAGTGTGGTCGAGCAGTAGGCTTATCAGAGGGTAGTGTTAAGCATTTGTTGGACACACACAGTCAATAAATGAGGAACACACACTCAAAGACTTACTCCAGGCCTATAGGTTTTTATATAGAAAAATATCTTTTCTTAGTTTATTTTAAGAACCACAGGTTCAAGATTTACAAGTAATACTTCAAGTGAAAGGTATTTCACTCAGGTATTCTAGGAACTTTGAATAATTACAATAGCATGTACAGTTTTGACAAAAATGGCAATAAGCTATTTTAAAAGTGGACACAGTGCAAAAATCAACAGTTCCTGGGGGAGGTAAGTATTTGTTAAGTTCACAGGTAAGTAAAACACTTACAGGGTTCAAGGTTGGGTCCAAAATAGCCCACCGTTGGGGGTTCAAGGCAAACCCAAAGTTACCACACCAGCAGCTCAGGGCCGGTCAGGTGCAGAGGTCATAGTGGTGCCCAAAACACATAGGCTTCAATGGAAACAGGGGTGCCCCAGTTCCAGTCTGCCAGTAGGTAAGTACCAGCGTCCTCGGAGGGCAGATCAGAGGGGTTTTGTAGGGCACCGGGGGGGACACAAGCAGGCACAGAAAGTACACCCTCAGCAGCACAGGGGCGGCCGGGTGCAGAGTACAAACAGGCGTCGGGTTTCAGATAGGAATCAATGGGGAGACCCGGGGGTCTCTTCAACGATGCAGGTAGGCACAGGGGGAGCTCCTCGGGGTAGCCACCACCTGGGCTAGGCAGAGGGTCACCTGGGGGTCACTCCTGCACTGGAGTTCAGTTCCTTCAGGTCCTGGGAGCTGCGGGTGCAGTGCTGGTTCCAGGCGTCGGGTTCCTTGTTACAGGCAGTCGCGGTCAGGGGGAGCCTCTGGATTTCCTCTGCAGGCATCGCTGTGGGGGCTCAGGGAGGTCAGCTCTGGCTACTCACGGGCTTGCAGCCGCCGGGGAATCCTCCCTGAGGTGTTTGTTTTCCGCAGGGCGAGCTGGGGGCATCGGGTGCAGAGTGGAAAGTCTCATGCTTCTGGCGGGAAAAGTGGGGTCTTTAAAGTTGCTTCTTTGTTGTAGAAAGTTGCAGTTTCTTGAACAGGGCCGCTGTTCTCAGGAGCTTCTTGGTCCTTTAGGTGCAGGGCAGTCCTCTGAGGCTTCAGAAGTTGCTGGTCCCTGTTGGATGCATCGCTGGTGCAGTTTTCATCGAAGTAGGGAGACAGGCCGGTGGGGCTGGGGCCAAATCAGTTGTTGTCTCTGTCTTCACTGCAGGGCTTCAGGTCAGCAGTCCTTCTTCTTCTTTAGGTTGCAGGAATCTATCTTCCTTGGTTCTGGGAGCCCCTAAATACTGAATTTAGGGGTGTGTTTAGGTCTGGGAGGGCAGTAGCCAATGGCTACTGTCATTGAGGGTGGCTACAACCTCTTTGTGCCTCCTCCCTGTGGGGAGGGGGGCACATCCCTAATCCTATTGGGGGAATCCTCCTTCTACAAGATGGAGGATTTCTAAAAGTAAGAGTCACCTCAGCTCAGGACACCTTAGGGGCTGTCCTGACTGGGGAGTGACTCCTCCTTGTTTTCCTCATTATCTCCTCCAGCCTTGCCGCCAAAAGTCGGGGCAGTGACCGGAGGGGCGGGCATCTCCACTAGCTGGGATGCCCTGTGGCGTTGTAACAAAGGGGATGACCCTTTGAGGTTCACCGCCAGGTGTTACAGTTCCTGCAGGGGGAGGTGAGAAGCACCTCCTCCCAGTACATGCTTTGTTCCTGGCCACAGAGTGACAAAGGCACTCTCCCCATGTGGCCAGCAACATGTCTGGTGTGTATCAGGCTGGCAAAAACTAGTCAGCCCACACTGTAAGTAGGGTATGTTTTTAGGGGGCATCTCTAAGATGCCCTCTGGGTGTATTTTACAATAAAGTGCACACTGGCATCAGTGTGCATTTATTGTGCTGAGACGTTTTATACCAAACTTCCCAGTTTTCAGTGTAGCCATTATGGTGCTGTGGAGTTTGTGTTTGACTGACTCCCAGACCATATACATTTATGGCTACCCTGCACTTACAATGTCTAAGGTTTTGCTTAGACACTGTAGGGGCATAGTGCTCATGCACATATGCCCTCACCTGTGGTATAGTGCACCCTGCCTTAGGGCTGTAAGGCCTGCTAGAGGGGTGACTTACCTATGCCACAGGCAGTGTGAGGTTGGCATGGCACTCTGAGGGGACTGCCATGCCGACTTAGTAATTTTCTCCACACCAGCACACACAAGCTGGCAAGCAGTGTGTATGTGCTGAGTGAGGGGTCCTTAGAGTGGCATAAGACATGCTCCAACCCTTAGAGACCTTCCCTGGCATCAGGGCCCTTGGTACCAGGGGTTACAAGGGACTTACCTGAGTGTCATGGTTGTGCCAATTGTAGAGACAAAGGTACAGTTTAGGGAAAGAACACTGGTGCTGGGGCCCGGTTAGCAGGGTCCCAGCACACTTTCAAATCATAACTTAGCATCAGCAAAGGCAATAAGTCAGAGTGTAACCATGCCAAGAAGGCATTTCCTTACAGACAGGTATTGTTATGGCTCAGATCATTTCTGCCTGACTTAACGGTGTTGTTGGTGTTCCATGTCACATACACCTGTTGGTGTTGTGGGATGTGTTGTCAGTATTTTACTTTGATTGTAGGTGTATGTGTCATTCATGGGCACAATGGTAATCAGTTGTGTAAGTGTTAGGTCTGAATGTAGGTAGTGGGAATCAAATGTCAAGACAGTTGTTAGTGATGTAGGTATTCTGATGTTGTCATGTAGTAGCTTCTATTCAACATGTCTGGTGTAATGTTATGAGCCCTTCAAGCACATTTGTTAGAAATTGAGTATTTGGTTGGAAGGCAGATAACCCTCTGTCCAAGCAATCACTCTCACTCTAGTCAGGGCAAAGGAGAAACACACCTGGTTAACCCCTACTCACCCCCTTTGGTAGCTTGGCATGAGCAGGAAGGCTTAACTCAGAAGCAATGTGTAAAGTATTTGTACCAGCACTCACAGTAATACAGAGAAAACACTACAAAATGGACACCACACCAGTTTAGAAAAATAGTTAATAGTTATTTAGTTCAATCAAAACCCAAACAACAAAAATCGAACATAAACTAATCAATATCATCACTAATGGTGTGGGGTAGTAGGAACTGAAGATAAGACTAGGTCAGTCTTTTTACAGTGGTGTTAATAAGGTCACTATAGATCCTCAGGTCGGGAAGTCATAGTTGGAAAAATGTCCAAGCTAGGGGGTGCTGTGTTGTCCTACAGGGGGAAGGGGGATTTCCCTTACGGACTAGGTGGTCTCACACACATAATAGTGTCTTGCTTCATCATATGACCACCTAGCCCCACCCAAGTAAGATGATACTACTTGGGCGGACTCGACCTCGTGGTTAAAAGAACCCGAGGGAGTGCTGAAATTAAACTGGCTGGATAGTTACATTGATCCAGAAGGGGTGAATAATAAAATTACCAAGCATGTCGCCAGTGGCTTCTGCTAATTTTAATAAAGGTGCATGCTGGTAAGGCTAAAACTAAGGGGGAAAGGCTCGTTGGAGAGTAATGTCTCTTGGAGTCTAAAAGAAAAAGTGGATGACCAACATGTTTCTGCCCTCACTCAGTGCTGGTAGGTCAGGGGCATTCGTCAGGGTCGGAGCACACGCAGTAAGTGGGGTGCTCAAAAAGTGAAAAATGTGTATGGCCTACCTGAACGAGTAGTTCACGGTGGGGTAGGCCTGTAGTAGATAAAAATA
This sequence comes from Pleurodeles waltl, assembly GCF_031143425.1. Taxonomy (NCBI): domain Eukaryota; kingdom Metazoa; phylum Chordata; class Amphibia; order Caudata; family Salamandridae; genus Pleurodeles; species Pleurodeles waltl. Next base: position 466,264,326 of record NC_090442.1, read on the forward strand.
AATGCATCAATAGATAAGCCACTGATAGTTCAGAAGATATATGGGGTGAAAAAAACGTGGCAAAGCACACAGCAAAAATGTGAACAAATTGTGCCAAGCACTCACAAACAAATGCAAGGGTGACTTACCCCAGAGTAAGGGGCAATCTGCCTCTGGTCTGGCTAGTGCCGGGGGGGGGGTTTCCCTTGTAGTCACACTCTGGGGAGATTAAAGGGTTTAGGAAGGATAGAGGTGAAGGGTCATGAGATGAAAAGAGGATGCACAAGACTTAAGGGAAAAAGTAAACAGAAGAGAACCAAACTTAAACCAGGGGAAAGGCACATGGGAAAAGAGAGACAAGGAAGAAGGAAATGGGGAAAAGAAAAGGGGGTGGAGGGGGAGCGAAGGGCTGCAGAAGGGAGGGGAAACAGGGAATAAACAGGAAAAAAAGGAAAGAAAAAGGGCCCCAAAGGGGCCACACTTACCACTCCAAAGGGAATACCAAGGGGGGGTACCTACATGCCGGAGCCAGGCCGCTCTGGTACTGACTGCATGGTTGGTCTGGAATTTATGTGGATCAAGAGCCAATCAGCGGGGGGGCGCCGGGCGGAATCTAATTAAGAAATTGTCAGGTGGATAGGGCCTCGTTACGGGACCACGCCCGGAATCCGGCCGCACCCTCTCGGGGGCTGTGCCGGTGTGCAATGCTTGAATTAGCCACCCGCTCGTTGAATATGGCCGTCAGTATTAAACCCGCGGGACCGTTGTGTTATAGAGGCCCGCGGGTTAGAGTGTGCCAAGCAATAAAGAAGTGACGTGCTCGAGTAGAGCGTTTGCACTGCGATGCGGTTTGCAAACGCGGGGGGCGCCCTGTGATGACGCACTGTGGGGAGCGCGGCGCATCCTATGGGCACACGGGACTCTGGGAATTGGAGTCCCGTGTTGCAGGTATACGTCGTCCGGCTCAGACGACATGGAAAAGGGGGGAGGGGGGGAGAGAATGGGAGGGTACACAAGGAAAGAGAGAGGGGGAGGGGGGGAAGAAAGCAGGGGGGGAAAAGGAGCATACAAGAAAAAAGAAGAAAAAAAGGAGAAAGAAAAAAAGGGGGGGAGTTAGGTGGGAAGAGAGGGTGAAAAGAAGGAAAGAAGAGAAAAGAAAGGAGGAAAGGGAGACAAAGCAAGCAGACAAAGGAGGCAAGGGGAAAAGAAGGAAAGAAGAAAAATAGAGGGCCTACACAGGCCTATACAAGAAAAGAGAGAACACAGAAAGAAAAGGAGGGGGAAACAGTGGGGGGCAGGGGGAAAAAAGGGGGGGGGAAACACAGGGCAGAGGAGGAGGGAGGACTCATAATAGGTGGAGAGAAAAGGGAGGAGCGAGGGGAAGCTGGGACCTGGAAGCGGAAGTACAGATAAAGAAAAGAAAAGGTGTGAAAGATGAGGGACAATAGCTACAATGGCAGGTGTTATGGAAATAACTCTGAACGGATGGATGCTGCCCAGGTCAGAGATAGTGACATGGGGTATTTGTAGTGAGACCCCCGATGGGACCTTAGGGGGAACCTCACATGGGAAAGGGTCGCCATAGTCTTAGTTCTCATCTTAGAGCTGACCACTGTATATTATCGTTCAATCCTCTAATGTCCGTTTGCAACCTCCATATCCACCTTTGTTCATACAGTAAAAGTTTTTGTGTGGCATTAGTTGCTGTTGATTTTAGTTGGTCCAACACTACCCATTGCATGTGATCAGGATGGTGATTGCTGGACACATAATGCTCGGTGAGTCTTGTGGCATCTCTCTTGCGTCGGATGGTGCTCCTATGCTCGCAGATGCGTGTGCCCACTCTTCTTGTCGTCATCCCAATGTATCTTTTATCACAGGGGCATGTGATCATATACACCACGTTTTTGCTGTTACAGTTCGTGAGTTGTCTAAGTTGTCTAAGTTCCCAGGGTGTCCGTAGTCCCACATCAAGTGTAAGAGTTTTTTTGGTAAATGCGCAGACACTGCAGCTGCCGCATGGAAAGTGGCCTTTAGCGGGAGGGAGGTCCCAGAGTGTCCTTTGCTTGTTCGGGGTGAGATTTACCCGCGGGCGGGTATGTACAATCATGACCGGATACTTTTAACTTTTTTATAAGCATTCATTGGGATCTGAAAGGGAAGACCCCCAGATGTGAGGATTTTCCAGGCTTCATTGAGTATCTTTTTGATCACATTAGACGCTGGGTTGAATGTAGTCACACAGATCATAAACTAATCAAGACATTAATTTTCAAAAGAATAAGAGTCTTAATCCATAGAAAACAGTGAGAATGTTGTTACACAAAGTACCTAGTTTACGTAAAAAATAAAGCCGCAGAGGCGAGCGTGCATCAGGAAAGTCAGCGATGTGTTGATTCCTTCCTCACAAGGGAGGCTGTGCATTGTTTTCTTCTCCAGCCGGGTCGGCGGTACATCAGTTTCCAGATGGGGCACCTTGAATCCGCACAGAGTCGGGTAGACGATGAATCCCAGGGACGATGCATGGAAAATCCTGTTGCACGGTGTTAGAAAACTGTGCTGCGTGTGGTGTGCGTCGTTATCAGCAGCCACAAATGGGTGTTGCATGTCATTTCTCCTGGGAGATGCATCAATCTTCCAGCTGCGATGCAGTTGTTGCATCGATTTTAGACTTGAGGCCGGCGGCGTGTTGTTTATCAGCTGCATTGCAGATGGTGCTTCGAAAATTCCCCTGCACAGCGATCTGTGCATGGATTTTCATCTCCTGTCTGCCAACTTCACCTTTCAAGGGCCCAGGGACTGGATAGGACACCACGTGACATGGCAGGAGTCTCAGCAGACAGTCCAGATGTTAGCAGAAGGAGCCTCAGATGGCCTTGAGACTTCAAAACAGGAGGCAAGCTCAACTCAAGCCCTTGGATGATTCTTCACAAGCAGGAATATACCACAAAGTTCAGTCTGTGTCCACTTTCACAGGCACCATAGCTCAGTAAAGCAGTCACAGGCAGGGGCAGCACTCCTCAGCTCTTCTCCTTGGCAGAGGTTCCTCTTGGTTCCAGAAGTGATCTGATTTTCAGGGGGTTTGGGTCCTATACTTATACCCCTTTCTGCCTTTGTAGTAGGCATACTTCAAAGGAAAGTCTTGGTTGTTCACAAAGTCCTGCTTTGCCCAGGCCAGGCCCCAGACACACACCAGGGGGGAGGAGACTGCATTGTGAAAGTGCTGGCACAGCCCATTCAGGTGTAAGTGACCACTCCTCCCTCCACTCTAGCACAGATGGCTCATCAGATGCAGGCTACACCCCAGATCTCTTTATCCCACTGTCTAGAGGGGATTCACAAACAGCCCAACTGTCAAACTGACCCAGACAGGCAATCATCAAACAGGCAGAGTCACAGAATGGTTTAAGCAAGAAAATGACTACTTTCTAAAAGTGACATTTTCAAACTAACAATCTAAAAACCAAGCTCACTACAAGATGTATTTTTAAATTGTGAGTTCGGAGACCACAAATTTCATACTTCTATCTGCTTTCAAAGGGAATCTGCACTTTAAGGTTATTTAAAGGCAGCCCCCATATTAACCTATGAGAGAGATAGGCCTTGCAACAGTGAAAGCTGAGTTTAGCAGTATGTCACTCTTAGGACATGTAAAACGACGTGTTAACATACACAGCACTCTGCCCATGGGGATACCTACCTTACATATAGAAAAAGGGAAGGGTTAGGCCTGGAAAGTGGGTACACTTGCCAGGTCGAATTGGCAGTTTAAAACTGCACACACAGACACTGCAGTGGCAGGTCTGAGCCATGTTTATAGGGCTACTCATGTGGGTAGCATGACCAGGGCTGCAGGCTCACTAGTATCATTTGATTTACAGGCCCTCAGCACCTCAAGAGCACTTTACTAAGGCCTTACTAGCAAATCAAATATGCCAATCATGGATAAGCCACTTTACACATACATTCTACATAAGAGCACTTTACTTTAGCACTGGTTAGCAGTGGTAAAAGTGCCCAGAGCATCAAAAACAGCTAAAACAAAGTCCAGCACACATCAGCATCCTAGAAAGCACAGGCAAAACATTAGGGGAGGTCCCACGAAGGATGCCAAGTCTAACAGCATTGTATTGTGCCCATAGTTTTGTGGGTGTAACTATGTTCCCTGAGATTTTCTGTGGATGCATCCTCTCTGCTAGGTAGCCCCTAATTGCGGTACATAGAGGTGTTTTGTATGTGACAATGTATCTGATTAGTGGGTGCTGAGACCTAATGAGTCTTTTACCACTAATTAGATAGATGTTTCCCTGACATGTAGTGTAAGTTTCTGATGGCCGCTGTATGACAATGCCACATGTACTGTATTCATTTGACATTTTAATCACTGTGTGAGTTATGTACAGAATGGTCAGTTAGGCATGTGAGTGGAAGGCAACATGCTGTGTCGAATGTGATGTGAGATGACTTACCTTCCATGAAACTTGACTTTTGGTGATGGACTGGGCAGGTGTGTAGTCAGAGTAGGCTTGATCAGTCACCTGCAGTTCCTCAGGCTGATGTTATGATGGACAGTGAGGAACTGTATGTGGATATATGTATTGGTTTGGCCAATCCTTTATGTGCATGATGTTTTAGAGTAACAGCTGAATAGATAGGATGGTCAAGGAGTGGTCAGATGGTTGGCTTATGTTGTGGGTGAGACTGGTGTCAGATAGGAAAGTTGGAAGTATCTTGTTCTGACATGATGTAGGCTCCGAAGGCTTTTTAAGTAGGACTTTCCTAGCAGGAGATGTATAGCTTGTTATGCATGTTGTAATGTTTGTGTGTGTGAAGAATGTGATGACTCTCTTTCTCTCTCTCTCTGTTCATGTGCATCAGCATTGGCAGGCAAAGGAGACGGGGCATTGTGAGTGGAGAAGCTGCTGGCCATGGGACCCAGGAGCCCAGAGGTCGAGGGGAGCACCACGGGGAGACAGGATCCAGTTCTTCATCATTGGAATTCTCCTCTCTGGGATCACCCCAGCAACATCTTTGTCTGCCATCCTCCTTTCTACCACTGCCCTCCCTGTAGCTGCCCACCCAGTTGTCAGTGCCTTCTCACCCAAAAGGGTGATCATCTCCTTTGCAGCAGGCACCTCTGCCCCTGCCCCTGTCAGCCCTGCTGTCCTCAGTGAGGATGCCATTGCCCTCCTGAGGTCGATCTGTGTGGGTCAGTCGACCATCATGGATACCAAGCAGGGACTGGCAACTCAAGTCCAACAGAGTAATGCGTTCCTGGATGGCATTCACAGTGCATTGGCTGGCCTACAGAGACCCTGTCAGGCTCTGGCCTCCACACTGATGCCAGACAGTCATCACCCTTTGTCTTTTGTCCCCCTCCACCTTCTTCTTCCCAATCCCAAACCCCTCTTCTCCAACCCAGCCAAAGCACACAGACAGACAAGCATGCATCCACCTCAACATCCAAGGGTAGCTCAGACAAACACAAGCACCACAAGACACTCCACCAGCATGCACACAAGCAACATCCACCTGCAGACACAGCAACAGTCACAACCTGCTCTGATACCCTCACCACCCCCAGCATCACAGACAGTACACCAGACACAGCTGCAGACACCACAGCAGCATTCACAGATATAGCCACTACACCTACCTTACCCACAGACAGCATGACAGCAGACCCTCAGACATCCACCCCAGTCACCACATACACAGACACCACAACCACATACATGCCTTCATGCAGCACAGCCACCATATCTGCAGTCACCATCCCAACAGGCAGTCACCCACCCACCACAACATCTCCCAGCACCTCCAGCCCCTCCTCCCAAGACACATAAACGCCCACACTCACCTACCCAACAGACACCCACCACCAACTTGCATACATCACACAAGCATGCACCCGACATCCACACCAACACCTCTTACAACCACTCCCTCTCCCTCTACACCCAAACCCTTTTGCTACGACCATCCTATGTGAGTAAGAAAGCTTTCCTTTCGGAATTCTGCCCTTTCCCTACTCCTCTCCCTGCCTGCTATACCCCTAAGCATGCTGTGTCCCTCCCCAAGTCTGGCCCTTCTACCTCCAAGACCTCCCCTGCCCCCCTTGCAAGTACCCATGCCCCTCTCCCCACCAAGAAGTCCACCCCTTCCAAGAGTACCCAACCCTCCCCTAAGCCCAACACCAAATGTCCCCCTCCCACTCCTAAGCCAAACCACCCCCATCCAGCCCCCGTAATCCTTGATATGCCTGCCTGTCCCTTGATGCCCCTACCTGTGGAGGATACATAGCAGTCAGGAGTCAGGTTAGGGGCACACATATGTGTACACTGTGTGCATACTGCACTTCAGTTGTGGACTGGCCTATGCCCTTTGAGTTTCAAAAAACTAATTATGATTCACATTCTTCAATCAACATGTTGTTGGTTCACAGCTTCAATCTTTGTGAAGCATTTCTTTGCCCGTTGTGTGTCTGTATGTGTGTGTGTGTGTGGTGCTTGGGCTACAGGTGTTGTTTAGGCAGTATGTGAGGTTGTGTGTAGGTCACTTGTCCCCCAGTGATGGGTGTGTGTTGCGTGATGGGCATGCATATGTTGGGGACCTGTTGTTGTGATAGTAATGAGTGGTGTTTATGTTAATATGTGTTTGTTGCAGTGTTGTGTGCCTTTGCGTGCTTGGACTGTGTTTGTGAGCGTGTGGGGTGAATGGCATGTCAGATATGTTGTGATGTGGGTTTGCGGGGTATGTTGACAGCTGTATTGTATGGTTGTGTGATAGTGTGTGTGCGTTCCCTGTTGGTGGTATGTTGTATGTTGTATGTGTGATTTGTCAGTGGGTAGTGGCTATTGTGGATGCTTGTCAATGCTGTGATGGTTTTGCAGTTGTGGTGTTGTTTTGTAGTTTGATGGTGTTGTGTGTTGTTGTGAGCCGGTGCTGTGTATCTGAGGGTGGTTGTGAGTTGTTGACGTGTGTGTGTGTGTGTGTGTGTGTGCGATGGCCGTAGTATGCGTACTGTATATGTGAGTGTATGCATGTGGCTGTGTCTGAGTGTGTGTCAATGTGAGGTTACCTATGTGTGTCGCCCTCGCCACCCGTTCCAGATTGGTATGTTGTGTGTGGAACCTACTTAGACGTTTTACAGCAGTGACAGGTAAGTGTGCGTACTTACAGTTGCTGTCGTAGAAACAGATTCCGAAGTCGATGGGCGAGCAGGAGCAGCAGGAAGATGTGTAGTTCTGGTTCCATGGCGGCTCCAGACAAGTGTGGCTTCCTGGAGGTGAGTGTCTCCTTTCATACAGTTGGTTTCCACTTGGGTTTACGTGGTGGTACAACCGTGATGGAAACCTTGGTGGTGTGCTACCTTGTAATCTGTCCGGCTGAAACATGTTCTCCTCTGGCCTGCAGGTGGCTACGATTGTTCGTAGTGGCCTGACCGCCGTGGAGGTGCCAGCAGTGGTATGGTTGTATTCCATAGGGAATACCACCATGGTCATAATTTGGCGGTCTTCTCCATCAGCCTGTTGGTCGTACGACCATCACCCCCAACATGGCGGGTTATATTTATAATGAGGACCATAGTATTTTACTTTGCGTACTGTAATTGTATATACCATGTCATTTTACCACTGTATGCCTGATGGTTATTTTCTGGGGAAAGTTTATGTGCAATACAGTAGGTCATACGTCATTCATAACAGCTACAGGTCTGATTGGCTCACTAGTATTTGCACTGTAATAATTCTTGCTAGAATCTCTTCTTAGCAGTTTGCCAGGGTCTTGTAATATACATAATCATTAGAAAATATATAAATCCATATATAAATCCATATAGATGCATATGCAGCCTTTGAGTCAATTCTGTTCTGCCATTGGTCTGTCTGTCAGTTACACTCTTCTTCCATCTACAATAACGAACTGTTGGACCTGGCTTTTTGACAGGGACATCCCCAAACTTTTTGCCTCCTTCGTCCTATTTTTTCGGACCTGTTGTTGTTGGCTTTTGACCTCTGGGCACTTTACCACTGCTAACCAGTGCTAAAGTGCATATGCTCTCTGTGTAAATTGTACTACTGATTGGTTTATCCATGATTGACTATTTAATTTACTTGTAAGTCCCTGGTAGAGTGCACTACATGTGCCTAGGGCAGGTATATTAAATGCTACTAGTGGGCCTGCAGCACTGGTTGTGCCACCCACCTCAGTAGCCCCTTAACCTTGTCTCAGGCCTGCCATTGCAAGGCCTGTGTGTGCAGTTTCACTGCCACTTCGACTTGGCATTTAAAGGTACTTGCCAAGCCTAGAACTCCCCTTTTTCTATACATAAGTCACCCCTAATGTGTGCCCTAGGTAACCCCTAGAGCAGGGTGCTGTGTGGGTAAAAGGCAGGACATGTACTTGTGTGGTTATATGTCTGGTAGTGTAAAACTCCTAAATTCGTTTTTACACTACTGTGAGGCCTGCTCCCTTCACAGGCTAACATTGGGGCTGCTCTCATACATTATTGAAGTGGCAGCTGCTGCTCTGAAAGGAGCAGGAAGGTCATATTTAGTAAGGCCAGAATGGTAATATAAAATCCTGCTGACTGGTGAAGTCGAATTTAATATTACTATTCTAGAAATGCCACTTTTAGAAAGTGAGCATTTATTTGCACTAAAACCTTGTTGTGCCCTTCAATCCACGTCAGGCTAGGTTTAGTTGACAGCTCCTTGTGCATTCACTCAGACACACCCCAAACACAGGGTACTCAGCCTCACTTGCATACATCTGCATTTTGAATGGGTCTTCCTGGGCTGGGAGGGTGGAGGGCCTGCCCTCACACAAAGGACTGCCACACCCCCTACTGGGACTCTGGCAGACAGGATTGAGCTGAAAGGGGGCTTGGTGCATTTCTTAGACACTCTTTGAAGTCACCCCCACTTCAAAGGCACAACTTAGTATAAAACAGGGCCTCTGCCCTACCTCATCAGACACTTGCTGGAGAAGAAACCTGAACCAGAAACTACATCCTGCCAAGAAGAACTGCCTGGCTGCTCAAAGGACTCACCTGTCTGCTTTTCTACAAAGGACTGCTGCCTTGCTGTTGGCCTGCTGCCTTGCTGAACTGCCTGGCTGCTCAAAGGACTCACCTGTCTGCTTTTCTACAAAGGACTGCTGCCTTGCTGTTGGCCTGCTGCCTTGCTGAACACTTGTCTGGCTGTAAAAGTGCTCTCCAAGGGCTTGGATAGAGCTTGCCTCCTGTTCCCTGAAGTCTCAGGACCAAAAAGACTTCTCTCTTCCACTTGGACGCTCCGTGCGCCGAAATTTTCGACGCACAGCTTGTTCCGCGGCAAGAAAAGCGCCGCACACCGACGCTGAGCGACGCAACGCCTTCGGGACGACCGAAACTTTGACGCACGGCTTCGCAAGGACCACGCCGCCCGACTTCCCGGGTGAAATCGACGCGACGCCTGCTGTGAGATCGAAACTTTGACGCACGGCCTCGCAAGGACAACGCCGCCCGACTCCCCAGGAGAAATCGACGCGACGCCTGCCGTGAGATCAAAACTTTGACGCACGGGCTCGCAAGGACAACGCCGCCCGACTCCCCAGGAGAAATCGACGCGACGCCTGCCGTGAGATCGAAACTTCGACGCGCAGTCCCGCAGAACGACGTGCAGCCGGAAAACAAGCAGGAAAATCCACGCACAGACCCGGGACATCTGGTACTCCCCGCGAACCACAGAAAGAGACTGTCCGCGTGCCGGAAAACTACGCACGACTCCCCGCGTGGAAAATAACGACGCAAGTCTGTGTGTGCTGAGGAGAAATCGACGCACACACAAGTTTTCCACGTACCTCTTCTCCTGTGGCCCTCTGAGGAGATTTTCCACCAGAAACCAGGTACTTTGTGTTTGAAAGAGACTTTGTTTACTTTCTAAAGACTTAAGACACTTTATATCACTTTTCAGTGATATCTTTACAAATTCATATTGCAACTTTGATCGTTTTGACCTGAAGATACCCAGATAAATATTATATATTTTTCTAAACACTGTGTGGTGTATTTTTGTGGTGTTATGCTATGGTATTGTATGATTTATTGCACAAATGCTTTACACATTGCCTTCTAAGTTAAGCCTGACTGCTCGTGCCAAGCTACCCGAGGGTGAGCACAGGCTGATTTTGGATTGTGTGTGACTTACCCTGACTGGAGTGAGGGTTCTTGCTTGGACAGAGGGCAACCTGACTGCCAACCAAAAACCCCATTTCTAACACGAACTATGTGTAATAATGGTTCAGTTCACATTAGTCATTAGCACTCTTGCCATGTAAATGATGGGTTTTCTGATCACATGTGTACATCCACCTGAAAACGAGTGCTCTTCAGTGTCAGGGCTGGTTAGCCAGTCCTTTAATTTTGAATTATCACCTTTTATACCTCTCCTTACATTCCATTGCTTCTCTTTTTATTTAAATGTTTCGTCACAGGTTACTACAGCTGCCCAAATAGTGCTAGTGGGTTGCTTGCTTGCTGCTCATCTCGCGTGGCCATTTCCTCTAAATCAGAAATCTATCATTGATTGCTTTTATGCATATTGTATCATTGTTTTTTCATTTCCAAGATGGCCGACACATTGGTTCTTAATTTGGCAGCCTTGCTTGAAATTCAAAGGAACAATAGGCTATTTACAATACTTTTGCAAAATGAACATCTGCTACTATGTTTACGTTTGTTATTGCAAACATACACTGTTAGAAATGGGGTCTTTGGTTGACAGTCAGGTTACCCCCTGTTCAAGCAAGGACCCTCACTCTAGTTAGGATAAAAGAGAATCACCCTCAGCTAACCCCTGCTTACCCCCTTGGTAGCTTGGCAGAGCAGTAGGCTTAACCTCAGAGTGCTGGGCGTAAAGTATTTGTACCAACACACACAGTAACTTAATGAAAACACTACAAAATGACACAACACCAGTTTAGAAAAATAGGAAATATTTATCTAGACAAAACAAGACCAAAACGATAAAAATCCAACATACACAAGTCAAGTTATGATTTTTTTAAAGGTTTAAAGTAAAAAGAGTCTTTAGGTAGTTGTAACAACACACTAGCGCTGCTAGCGTGTAAATGTACCTGGTTTGCGTCAAAAATAACCCCGCACGGGCGGTGTGCGTCGAAAATAACCCTGCACGGTTATATGCGTCGAAAACAACTCGGCACGGCGATGCGCGTCGAAAAAGCCAGCCACGCGACGGTCCGAAAGTCCCGCGGCGCAGGTTGCGATCTCTCAGCCTTCGTCAGCGATGCTGCGCGTCGTTTCTCCTGCTCCGGGCGTCGATTCTCCGGTCGCGTTTCCTGCGGCGTCGTTTCTCAGCTGCGGAGCCGGCGTCGCGTCGTTTTCTCAGCCGCGATCGGATTCGCGTCGATCTTTTCTCCGCACGGCGCTCGGTGCGTGTATTTTTGTCCTTAGGCTGCCAGCCTCTCCTTTCAGGGTCCCAGGAACTGGAAGGGCACCACAGAGCAGAGTAGGGGTCTCTCCAGAGACTCCAGGTGCTGGCAGGAAGAAATCTTTGCTATCCCTGAGACTTCAACAACAGGAGGCAAGCTCTACATCAAGCCCTTGGAGATTTCTTCTTCAAGATGGAAGGCACACAAAGTCCAGTCTTTGCCCTCTTACTCTGGCAGAAGCAGCACTGCAGGAAAGCTCCACAAAGCACAGTCACAGGCAGGGCAGCACTTGTTCCTCAGCGATCAGCTCTTCTCCAGGCAGAGGTTCCCCTTGATTCCAGAAGTGTTTCTGAAGTTTGTAAGTTTGGGTGCCCTTCTTATACCCATTTTAGTCTTTGAAGTCACCTTTCTTCAAAGGGGACTCACACCCTCTTGTGAAATCCTGCCTTGCCCAGGCAAGGCCTCAGACACACACCAGGGGGCTGGAGACAGCATTGTCAGAGGCAGGCACAGTCCTTTCAGATGAGAGTGACCACTCCACCCCTCCCTCCTAGCAGAGATGGCTAATCAGGAAATGCAGATCACACCCCAGCTCCCTTTGTGTCACTGTCTGGTGTGAGGTGAAAAACAACCCAACTGTCAAACTGACCCAGACAGGGAATCCACAAACAAGGCAGAGTCACAGAATGGTTTAAGCAAGAAAATGCTCACTTTCTAAAAGTGGCATTTTCAAACGCACAATCTCAAAATCATCTTTACTAAAAGATGTATTTTTAAATTGTGAGTTCAGGGATCCCAAACTCCACATGTCCATCTACTCGCTAGGGGAATCTACACTTTAATCATATTTAAAGGTAGCCCCCATATTATCCTATGAGAGAGAGACAGACCTTGCAACAGTGAAAACGAAATTGGCAGTATTTCACTGTCAGGACATATAAACCACATTACTATATGTCCTACCTTATCCATACACTGCACCCTGCCCTTGGGGCTACCTAGGGCCTACCTTAGGGGTGCCTTACATGTAAGGAAAGGGAAGGTTTAGGCCTGGCAAGTGGGTACACTTGCCAAGTCGAATTTACAGTGTAAGAATACACACACAGACACTGCAGTGGCAGGTCTGAGACATGATTACAGAGCTACTTATGTGGGTGGCACAACCAGTGCTGCAGGCCCACTAGTAGCATTTGATTTACAGGCCCTGGCACCTCTAGTGCACCTTACTAGGGACTTACTAGTAAATCAAATATGCCAATCATGGATAAACCACTTACATACAATTTAAACAGGAGAGCATATGCACTTTAGCACTGGTTAGCAGTGGTAAAGTGCTCAGAGTTGAAAAGCCAACAGCAACATGTCAGAAAAATATAGGAGGCAGGAGGCAAAAAAGTCTGGGGATGACCCTGCAAAAGCAAAAGTCCAACACGACCCCCTACCAGCCTAAAGCCAGGGGAGAACAATCAATACCTTGATGTACTTCCCTGATTGGGGCGATAGAACAGGGACCCAGGCCCACAACAGCAGGGGCATGTTCCAGTTCTACGCCTTCCTGACTCCAGTTGGATCCCTCTGTCCATACTCTCAGGGCCCACTAAGCTAACCCATGGGGAACCCTTCTCCACATCTACAGACACCATCTGTGCAACACCTAACTTTACTTTGCTCACAGATGTATTGCAATGGGCAGATAGTACCACCAGGGCCAACACAGTGGTGTTGCCCACTCCACCCCCGGGGTGTGACTCTCGTCCTCCCCCCCCCAGGGGCAACTCTGTCCACCAGGACATCAAGCCACAGTGGCCCCAGACAACTGTCAGGGATGAGAGCCCGACCTCAGGCCTCTCTAACCACTGTGACTGTGGAGAGTGGGGGGTGGTAGCCCCAGGTGCCTGGCACCCTTTGACCACTCTCTCTTCCACCAGGTCAGGGATGACAACCTGACCCTGGTCCTCCCCTCTGGGGCTCTGTACCCTCCCTGCAGAAGCGGCACCCCCAGAGTCCAAAACTGTCAGGGTGCTTGTAGAAGCAGTCCTGCACAATTCTTCCATCAGTGCAGGGATGTTAACCTGCAACTGATCCTCCAACCTGGGGTCTGTACCTTCAGGTTGGACCAGGGCTAGGGGTGAGGCTTCCCTCCCCCTGCCCTCTCTTCTGGGGTCCTGAACCACCCAACTAGGAGCGGCCCCCCCAGAAGACAACATGGTAGGGGCACTGTTAGCAGTAGCCCCTTCCTCCAGGTCAGGGGGGACACCCTTAACCTGGCCTCCCAATCCAGGGTCTGTACCCACAGACTGGATCACTGCCTGGCAACCCAGGACTTCCTGGGGGGCATACCTACCCCCCATCAGGTCAGAGTTTACCCCCTGAACCTGATCATTCAACCCAGAGTCACCACCCTGCGGTTGAACCATGGCCTGGCGCACCAGGACTTCCTGGGGGGCACACCTACCCCCCACAAGGGAAACACTTTCCCCAAGGGCCATACAAGAGTCTGGCTGGCGCAGGTCTCCTGACCTCTGCCCATCTGACAGAGTCTGGATTCCCCCCAGCCCAGAAATGGTCTCACCAAGGTCATTCCTGGGGGGCTCTGCACTCAGAGCTGACCCCTGACCCTCCAGGTTCTCCACTGGGGTCCGCAACCCCCTCTCAACCCTCTGTCTGGACTTCTGCAACCCCTCACTAGGAGTGGTACTGCCAGACACCAGAACTGGTGGGACGCTGGCTACAGCCGCCCCCCCAAGTTCTCCTGACACTGTGGGGTCTCCCTCAACAGATGGCCCTATGGTACAGGCTAGGCTCCCCTCCTGGGGTTCCCGCAGGGAACCCTCCAGGACCTGGGACCGGATCTCGGGCACCTTGGGCCTCAACCCATCCCCATTCCCTCTCCTCTGAGACTGGACATGGGGTCCCTCACCCATCCCACTACACTGGGACCTACCTGGGACACTACAATCCTTCCCTACCTCACCTGGTTGGGAACTACCTAGACCACTCCTCTCAGGAGCACCCCCAAATGCCTCTTCAGACTCTCTGGTACTCACCCAGAAGTCTGCCTCCATTGTAAGCTCCCTGGGGTCAGAGAACTCACACTCCACCTGGTGTTGGCATGGCTCTGGAAAATAAGGACTAGACATATGCTCTCCAGCAATTACATCACTCAGCCCCTCACATGAATTAACCAAAGTACCCTTCACCCAACCATCCAGTGACTCTGCTTTGAAAAAGCACCCCACATCACCCTCCTGAGACTGGTGAGACAGTACCTGACTGTCCCTGACACTCAACCCACACTCTTCTGGGATGTTTTCACACTCCATAACCAGGACTTCTACCTGGGGGGAACCCCTCTCCCTGTCACTCTCAACTAGAGTCAGTAGAGTGTCCCTCCCACCAGTAGGAATATGACTCCCCATGCCAGTTCCCCAATCCACCTCAGAGACCCTGTGCATCACTGGAGCTACCTCATACCCCTGAACCTCCTGGCGTGTGTTAACTCCCTCCTTCAAGTAGGGCACCACCTCTCTGGGCATGTGTACTTCTGCAGCATCACTGGATATACAATTGTTGCTGCCACCATTCCAGCTGGACTCAGCCCTCATGACTTCCAGCTCTTTCAATTTAAGCTCGTAAGCATAAATCATTTTTTTAATCTCTAAGTCCCTCCTCCTTTCTGCCAGGACTAAGGCTCTCTTCTCCTCGGCCCTCTTAAGCTCTTCCAGACTCCGGATTCGAGCTAGGAGCCTATCATCTCTTTCTGTTCCCTCCTCAGGGCCACTGCCCTCCTCTTTGGAGTAGTCCTCCTCCTCAGAGTAGTTATCCTCCTCAGACTCATTTGGTGGTGTTGCCTGACAACGTTTCAATTCATCCTGAAACAGGGCTGACTCAAGATCCTCCCTTCTGGATTCCTTGTTCACAGCCAGTCCCCTTTCCATGCAGA
The DNA here is from genome assembly GCF_031143425.1 of Pleurodeles waltl. Taxonomy (NCBI): domain Eukaryota; kingdom Metazoa; phylum Chordata; class Amphibia; order Caudata; family Salamandridae; genus Pleurodeles; species Pleurodeles waltl. The sequence continues at coordinate 466,279,684 of NC_090442.1, forward strand.
ATGCTTTAAGCTGCCACTTTTTATACATAGATAGGTGCCAGAAATTGACTTCCATTTCTGCAAAAGGCTTCACAACCAAAAAACAAAGTCCAAAAGTATCATCAATACTTCCAGGAGGACATCAGAGAACAAAAAGCAGAATCACAAGACAAGTAGTATGTGGTCACGTAGTGGTCTGAGATCAAAACAGTAGTGTACACTTAATTACTGTATGTCAAGTACAAATACAAGTCCAATCCCGACCGCTGGTCACCAATGTTAGAAATGGGGTCTTTGGTTGACAGTCAGGTTACCCCCTGTTCAAGCAAGGACCCTCACTCTAGTTAGGATAAAAGAGAATCACCCTCAGCTAACCCCTGCTTACCCCCTTGGTAGCTTGGCAGAGCAGTAGGCTTAACCTCAGAGTGCTGGGCGTAAAGTATTTGTACCAACACACACAGTAACTTAATGAAAACACTACAAAATGACACAACACCAGTTTAGAAAAATAGGAAATATTTATCTAGACAAAACAAGACCAAAACGATAAAAATCCAACATACACAAGTCAAGTTATGATTTTTTTAAAGGTTTAAAGTAAAAAGAGTCTTTAGGTAGTTGTAACAACACACTAGCGCTGCTAGCGTGTAAATGTACCTGGTTGGCGTCAAAAATAACCCCGCACGGGCGGTGTGCGTCGAAAATAACCCTGCACGGTTATATGCGTCGAAAACAACTCGGCACGGCGATGCGCGTCGAAAAAGCCAGCCACGCGACGGTCCGAAAGTCCCGCGGCGCAGGTTGCGATCTCTCAGCCTTCGTCAGCGATGCTGCGCGTCGTTTCTCCTGCTCCGGGCGTCGATTCTCCGGTCGCGTTTCCTGCGGCGTCGTTTCTCAGCTGCGGAGCCGGCGTCGCGTCGTTTTCTCAGCCGCGATCGGATTCGCGTCGATCTTTTCTCCGCACGGCGCTCGGTGCGTGTATTTTTGTCCTTAGGCTGCCAGCCTCTCCTTTCAGGGTCCCAGGAACTGGAAGGGCACCACAGAGCAGAGTAGGGGTCTCTCCAGAGACTCCAGGTGCTGGCAGGAAGAAATCTTTGCTATCCCTGAGACTTCAACAACAGGAGGCAAGCTCTACATCAAGCCCTTGGAGATTTCTTCTTCAAGATGGAAGGCACACAAAGTCCAGTCTTTGCCCTCTTACTCTGGCAGAAGCAGCACTGCAGGAAAGCTCCACAAAGCACAGTCACAGGCAGGGCAGCACTTGTTCCTCAGCGATCAGCTCTTCTCCAGGCAGAGGTTCCCCTTGATTCCAGAAGTGTTTCTGAAGTTTGTAAGTTTGGGTGCCCTTCTTATACCCATTTTAGTCTTTGAAGTCACCTTTCTTCAAAGGGGACTCACACCCTCTTGTGAAATCCTGCCTTGCCCAGGCAAGGCCTCAGACACACACCAGGGGGCTGGAGACAGCATTGTCAGAGGCAGGCACAGTCCTTTCAGATGAGAGTGACCACTCCACCCCTCCCTCCTAGCAGAGATGGCTAATCAGGAAATGCAGATCACACCCCAGCTCCCTTTGTGTCACTGTCTGGTGTGAGGTGAAAAACAACCCAACTGTCAAACTGACCCAGACAGGGAATCCACAAACAAGGCAGAGTCACAGAATGGTTTAAGCAAGAAAATGCTCACTTTCTAAAAGTGGCATTTTCAAACGCACAATCTCAAAATCATCTTTACTAAAAGATGTATTTTTAAATTGTGAGTTCAGGGATCCCAAACTCCACATGTCCATCTACTCGCTAGGGGAATCTACACTTTAATCATATTTAAAGGTAGCCCCCATATTATCCTATGAGAGAGAGACAGACCTTGCAACAGTGAAAACGAAATTGGCAGTATTTCACTGTCAGGACATATAAACCACATTACTATATGTCCTACCTTATCCATACACTGCACCCTGCCCTTGGGGCTACCTAGGGCCTACCTTAGGGGTGCCTTACATGTAAGGAAAGGGAAGGTTTAGGCCTGGCAAGTGGGTACACTTGCCAAGTCGAATTTACAGTGTAAGAATACACACACAGACACTGCAGTGGCAGGTCTGAGACATGATTACAGAGCTACTTATGTGGGTGGCACAACCAGTGCTGCAGGCCCACTAGTAGCATTTGATTTACAGGCCCTGGCACCTCTAGTGCACCTTACTAGGGACTTACTAGTAAATCAAATATGCCAATCATGGATAAACCACTTACATACAATTTAAACAGGAGAGCATATGCACTTTAGCACTGGTTAGCAGTGGTAAAGTGCTCAGAGTTGAAAAGCCAACAGCAACATGTCAGAAAAATATAGGAGGCAGGAGGCAAAAAAGTCTGGGGATGACCCTGCAAAAGCAAAAGTCCAACATACACCCAACATGTTTATGTGACAGCATGTTTTCTTTTTTCTACTTGAATTCTTTTAATTTATCTTGCGTATGTTGCTGATTTTGTATGTGTTTTATTGTGCTGTGTCAGTGGGTGAATGTAACAACTAGTGGATTGATGAATGGATGCATGAGTGCAGAGAGGATAGAACCAGAGAATGACAAGCAAATGCACTGGCTTTCTGAGAGCCAAATCTTGAAGAGACAATAGATGATGCTATTCATAAAACCAAGTAAGAAAATGCAAGCTAGAAATCTCATTGAACGAATGGAGGATCAGAGAGGGATTTGTCATAGCGATAACAATAATTTATTAATCCCTACTCTACTGCATTGTATAAAATAGAACATAGTGTACTTCTGTCACATGGGGATTTTCTCAGATATATCCGAATTTCTTAACTAGGTCCACAACTGATAGCAACCACAAACAAGCAGATGAGGACTGGAAAGCAAAAAGCACTAGGCAAAATTAAAAGCACCAGGGCTTGATGGTTTCCCAGCATCCTTTTACAAAACTAATGCCACATTCTTGTCAAGGGTGTTCAATTATTTTTTACTATCTAAATCAATGATTGATTCATACTGAAACCAGGAAAGACACCTTTATAAAGTGTAATTCATATAGGTATATTGCCTTGCTCAACTGCAAAGCAAACATGTTCATGAGTAAACAATACAAAGAGCTTGAATTTGCTCTTGGAAGACTAGGTACTCGGTTGGAAACCATCTCTGCGAAACTCTCAGACCACCTGCTTCATTTGGAGACAGGTGGACCATATGCTTTCTGTTGATGGAAAGATTCTTCTGATGGGCTGATGGAGCAGGGGCCGTCAGTGGAAGAGCATTACACTGCTTGTTATATCTAGGTTGGACGAAGTAATGTCCTTTTTTACTGTCCGCCACTTCCAGGAAAAACCTGGCAGTGAGGGAAAGAAAAAATATAATGACCACCCCGAACCCATGGGAGCAAAATCCAGAGAGGAAGGGACCATTAGTTGTTTTTCTGAAACAAAGTTTCATCGAAAAACAAAGGGTTTGGAAAAATTTGGTGAATGGCCATCAAACCTGACAATGGCCGTGCACTAAGCATTTTGCATATTAAAGGGAACTGCAGTGATGGTGTTTCCTTTCAAGTGGCAGAGATGACAATGGGGCAGGATGTGTTCTATAAAATGTGGAGGATGGTAATCAATCAGATTGGTAAAGGTAATATTCTTTGCAACCATAATGAATGGAGTATCATCCGCCAAACCCTAAATCAGGTCTCAGGTTTGGCTAACACTTACCCACTCATACCAATTGGTCATCATGCAGTATAGTAAAACCCATGAAAACACTATTAGCGATAGAGCCATTAAAAATAATCAAACAACAAAAAACGCAGACAGTAGTACTTTTACTTTTAAAAGACTTTGGATCATCCAGAACTGAGATACTTATTTAGAGTGCTGGATAAGACAAACCTAGGCCTGTTTTTCAAAACATATAAAATAAAAATAAACATATTCTGCACAAGGCAAAACTCAATATCAAGGGTGATATTTCATCCATACCCTCTGCTTGTCACTGAAACCTTTGGCACAAAAGATAAATGGCAATGAAAATATTCAAGGCATCAAAACAGCATAGGGATCATTAACACGGACCCCACCCTATGCTTCTTAACAGACTCTGAATAATCAATGCAACTTCTGATAGACTTGCAGAGGAATTTTCTCTATAATCAGTCTTCAAGCTCAATCAAACTAGTCTAGAGGGAATGGCTTCTGTACAAATTGAAATGCATACTCAGATCTGTTCTGGAGACAAAATGTAATAGCTAGAGGGCCCTATATGATACATGGTCATTACCTCCCCAAAATAACAAAAACTGTTTTATTTGTAACTTTTCAGGTCTTCTTAACATTATCTTCAAGGACTTATACAGATGGGGACACATGAATATCTCCTGCTTAGGTAGAATAGCTTACATGAAAGCTATCTCTATTTTGCGCAAGTACTGCTCTTGGGATGCAAGCTAATAGAAATATGGGAATATTTGGAAACTTTTTTGTAGGATGGAATACGTAAAAGGATCAGCTTATCAACCCACATGAAATGGGAAGGCTAGCCTTTCCTCATTTTGAAACCCATGTTTGAGCAGCTTAATAGCGACGTGCCTTAGAGGTGAGGTGAGAAAATGTCTGGGTGCTCCAACTATAACACTGTGCAAGACTACCTGAAAACGGGCAGCTGGGCTCTAGAGATTTCGCATACATAAAGAAACTATTTTGTTCTGGAAGAACTCAGAGAGGTGTCTCATCCCTTTTCAACAAAGTTCTCTCCTTGAGACCGCTGAGATCTTACAGGTAAATAAACAAACAGGAGGGGGAATCGGAACTATCTGTCTCCAAAGATGTATGGTGCGTTATCTGCACCAGGGTAGCTAAGACATCAAAATGCACAAAATATAGAGAACCTATTTATACAATTCTTATAAGGTAGTATATGGCTCAGTACCTTTCAAGGCTACTCATGGTACGCCAGAAATATATCGGAGGGAACGTAGTCTGATGTGTACTCTGGACATGAATGGCGGTCCTGCCAAGGGTTCAAGAGTCTTGGAGTGACATACAGCAGCATATGACAGATATAACAGGACTGACACGACCCCTTGATCCTCTATTGTTGATATTTGATTACACTGGAGAAGCAGGAGAGTATTCTTTACAACGTAAGTGAGGCTGCTTGATGACTTTCATGCTTCTTGCGGACAGACTCACCACTGCACAAATGTGTGAGCCTCCCTAAAAACCAATCACTTTTAGTATGGTGCTAATCAGGAAATCAGGTCTCCTTAGTTGTTCTGATAGTCCAGCAGGCCAATGATATTAGAAATAGGTCCTAACAAATAAGAAACCTTTTTCTATGTGTAGTGAGACTTTCCAGATGAACTAGTATCCAGACACTCTGTGGCACCAATTATGCAAAAATAATAGTTAACGATTTAACCCATCATTTTAACCCCTCAAACCCCAGGTCTACTTCCACATTCCCTCCCTGTCCCTCTTCGTTACATAGGGCCAGATGTATCAAAGGGTTTTACCCATTCTGTGTCTATGGGAAAATGTGTTCGTACATATGGCCCATAATCTTTCCTCTCTGAATTGTTTGTTATTCATGTTTTTCTTCCTAATAAAAATGAAAATAAAGGTCGTAAAAAAGACAATGTGGAACTGATGCAAACAATGTGGTTGCGCAAGGTGAAAGTGAAGAACAGGACCCGTTTCAAAATTCATAAGTATTATTAGAGATTTGCATTTTAAGATTTAAACTAAAAAGGGAATATAAATCAAGATCTGTGCAAAATGTTAGTGGAAGCAAAATGTTAGTGGAAACACAGGGCAGTCAGCAATCACTATTTTAAGAATGAGGGGATACCCTTGTCCATTCTTTCCTTTAGACGAGTTCAGATATGATAGCAGACAAAAGTCCTTTCTGAACTCTGTGTGCTGTGCAGAAGTACAGCAACATTCAATTCTGATAATTTCTAATGAATACGAAACCTTTACAGAAACACAGTAGCAGTCAAAAACATATAATGCCACCACTCTTTCACATATCTGTCACAGAACACCCGGGCTTCTGTTTGATTTATATTCTATCAGTTGCTATTCACACTAAACTTAATTAACCTGCATGTAATTTAATAAAACAAATGAGTCTATCGCAAAACCCCCAATCAGTTGCCACATTTATATTCATTAAGTTTGATGTATTGTACCGTTTCCACTAAGTCATCAATCAAAATAATGTGTACATGCCTACAAAAAATCCCTCACTTCTTGCAGAGATAGCAGACTCTTTCTCAACTCTGCTGTAGGAAAGTGCCCTTTTTGGGCATGGTCAGACCCACTTTTTACTCACTGGTACTGTAGTTTGTCAACTGAGTTGCGCTGGGTGCCTACTAAACAGACCCCAGTGCCAGTGCTCTTTCCCTAAAACAAGATGTATTGTGTACAATTCACACTTAATCTAATACCACTGTTAATCCCTAGCAAATGGTACCCAGGGTACCAAGGCCTGAGTACTAGAGAGAGTCACTAAGCACTGCAGCATGAATTGTGCCACCCTAAGGGTCCCCTTAAAAACAGCACACAGCCTGCAATGGCAGACATGCTTATCATAGTGCAAGCCATGAGTGTAAACACAAAATGGCACACTTATTGTGTGCCATGCCCAAAATCACTGCATTTAAATTTATGTATATATGGCCTAAAGCTGGATGCATTAAATTTGATATAAGGACATACCCTGGTGAGCAGATATGCCCCTGTAATGTCTAATTTGATTCCTAGCTATTGCTTGTGAACAGGGACGCCATCTTAAACCATTTTATGGTATGTACTAGGTACCCATTATTACAAACTACCCAGCCATGTAATGACTTCACTGAAACCAATGGTGTTTGGTATCAAACAGCTCGTCTTCATAAATCCATAATGATGCCAGTTTTTGATTTATTATGACATGCACCTACCTAGAAGGCATCTTAGAGGTGCTCCCTGAAACCTACTAGTTCTCTAGTATACTGGCTGACTGGTATTGACCAGCCTGCCACCAAAGACATGTTTCTGACCCCTCAGAGGTGGGAGCCAGTGGTCTCAGAGGCCAGAAACAATGCTTGCTCCAGAGGACGGTATTATCACGTTCTCCAGTTGAATCTGCATACCAAATCCGAGGTCTTCAAAGACCGTGCCACCCTTGGTATGCAACCCCAGTTTCACCCATACCTGGGAGTTGCCACTCTATTGCCCTGAGGTCCATTTGGCACCAGGATAGGTGGGAAATGAGTTTTCCAGTAGGCTTGTTCCACCTTCGGGCTAAATTCACCCCTGAGGTGGGCTACCTGAAGTGGACACTTGAGGAAGGGTTCCACTATCTTAGTTTTGATGGTACTAAAAGTTCTTAGACATGGTTATGCTCACTGACCACAGGAAGTAGTCACCCAAAGGGTAAGTAGCCCATTGGCTGCTATCCTTCACTCCCTTAAATGCCCCAAAATTTAGTATTTAGGTGGCTCCCTGACACCAGAAATGTAAATTCGTCTGAGTCAACAAGAAGATGACAAAGAAGATCCAAAGAAGTGAGAACAGGGGAATGCTGGTGGACTTTTGGTGTGAAACATTGCATGCTCACCTGCTCCTGTCTGACAATCAAGACAACCTGATTTGCCCTACATCTGTGCATCCTTCAAAAGCCTAGAAAGGCTTCTAGCACTTCATCAAGTCATCAGCATCTCACTTGGAGTGCGGGAGCCACTTCCCTGCATCCTGCATAATCCAACCATAACTTCCAGCTCACTGCTCTGCCGACCTCTGGGTCAACAGATGCAGCAGCTGCACAGGAGGAGGTCACCATATTCCAGGAGTTAAAACTCATCTCCCTCTATGTTTGAGGTCACCAGGACACAACCAACCCTTTGCAGCCATCAAAGCTTGTTTGTAGTCTAGTTAGGACTGCAATGTCATAACCGAGGACCGGCCACTTAGGGATATCTTCAACAAATAGAATATCACAGAGAGTGACCCAGCCACCTTGTTTAGTCCCTCTCATGCAAGTCCCCCCTAGGACTGTGTGCCCCTTGATGCAGGAGCACCCCATGACGAAAATCCGCTGCTTCCGAGCACCACGGCCTGGGTCATCGACAACTGATGGTACTCCCATACTCCAGGGACCCCACTTACCGAGCCCCCCAGTGGGAACTCCCGGACTTATCCCCAGGTTCCTCTTTGCAGTCTCTTTTTAGTCAGCCCCCACTTCGCCATCCGTGCATTGGGCAAGGCACACGACTCGACCAATACCACTGCATCAAAAATGCTCTAGGACAGGTGAAACTGCACTGCTGGTGTTTTTCAGTGACCTTGCATCCCTAGCATCCTACATCCCTACATCCTACAGGGGACCCCATAGAACAATCTGCAAAGATCCCTTTGCAGTAAAAATACTTTGTAGTATGTGTTATGTGCAAAAACACTTCAACAGTAATTACTTTCTTTGAAGTTTTTCTGGTGTTGAAACATTCTATAAAAGAGTAACTATATTTTTTTAGACATTGGTCTCAAGTTTGTTCTTGAGTGTGTTTCATTTATTGACTCTGTATATGTCCTTTCCTGCACATAAACAATCTACAATGGCGATTTGGCACTTCTATGTGTGTTGCAGAATGAAGCACACATAGAATTAGCAAATCATCATTACTGAATGATTGTTTATGTGCATGAAGGACCACACATCTTCCTACACATAAACAGTCATTCATGGTATTTTGCTGTTTCTATGTGTCTTGCAGGATGCAGAACACATAGAAAAAGCAAAAACTAGGAGAATTAAAATTATTTCTCTTTGTTGCACCATGCTAATGGCACCACTGGGGTGGCGTTAGTTTTTGGTGCCGCCACAGATTTATGAATTCTTGTACATCTGAGGCAGCGCAAAAAGCAATAGATTTTGCGGTAGAATGCCCATAGCAACGCTCATTACACACCCCTGTGCAGCAGAAAACTGCTTCGGAGGGGCTCATGTTTACAAGGCAGCGTTAAGCCACAAAAAGTGACTTAGCATCACTTTGTAAATATGGTGCAGTGCACAGCGCCACCAAAGCGTCACAGAAACTGTCCCTCCAGTGGAGCTAGGGGCATGTAAATATGCCCCATTGTTTGCGACGAGTATGTAAAGTCAAAGTGATGATGTATTTAAAGCACATATGTAATAACTAAAGGTGTGTTTGCACTACCTGGTTGAGAAAAAGCCTGTGTTAAAGTTTAGAAAATGGCTATCTTGTAAGAAACAGCAGAATTCAGATGGTTCAGAAATTGTTTTAATTTGCAACTGGGTCTGTCCAAAAGCTTGACTGAAGGCACACTGAAGGCTCAATTTCCAGATTTAATATGTCAACAACGCATTTCTGAGCACCAAACATAAAAGTGCTACTCATTTAAAAAAAATAGGGGCACATATACGTACCATTTTTCCTGTCGCAAATGGCCCAATTCGCTGAATCGGACCGTTTGCGACAGAGAAAAAACATTTTGGTATGTACAGACCCTATTTTGTGATTCTGCAATCTATTTACCGAATTGCAAAATAGGTTTGTGAGTCACAACTAGGAAGGGGCGTTCCTTTCCTAATTGCGAGTCGCAGCACGATGTAACATTGTTTTGTGACTGCGAATGCGGTCACAAAACAATTGCAGTTAGCACCAGTTTCAAACTTTTGCTAACCCATTCGCAAATGGGAAGGAGTCCACACGGGACCCCTTCCCCTTTGTGAATGGCAGCGAAAATATTTTTTCAGAGCAGGCAGTGGTCCCATTGCTCTGAGAAAATGAAAAGAAAACTTGTCACTTTTGCTTCTGAAATGCATCCTGTTATCCTTTGAGGAAAAGGAGCTGTATTTAAAAAAAAAAGAAAAAACAGCTTTATTTAAAAACAGTCACAGACTTGGTGGTCTGCTGACCCCAGCAGGCCACCATCCCTGTGAGTGCCGCCATTCTCAATGGGGTCGCAAATATTCATGAGGTGGGTCATTTGCAAACCCATTCCGAATCGCAAAAAGTGTAAAGTACACTGTTGTACATAAGGTTTTGCGGCTCGCAATTTGCAACTTGCAAACGAGTCGCAAATTGCAAGTCGCAAAACTTGGGGTCGTACATCTGGCCCATAATCTCTATGTTTCAAATTTACTGCCTATGAAGATATACATTTGCGTCTTTCAATAGGGTTCCAAAGATAGCATAGCAAACCAACTTCACACACTTTCAAAGAAACATTTGGGAGGAACCGAATACTGCTTTCCTTGTCATTAGAATTTCTCTGATGAGAATCAGTACCTGAGACTAACGACTATGTCATACTATTCAGCCCTCTTGTTGTCTACTTTTAAAAATGATATGTTCAGAACTGTTTTCATGTATCTTTGGCCTATATTTGAGATGTTTCGGTTGTCAGTAGCCATATTGCACTGTGCAAGGTTTTCAGAGACCCTGGACCAAACAGAATTTACAGAACAACTCTGAATTTATTATCCATTTTCTGCTCCTTCACACCCTCTGCAACAACGGTAAGATCGCTGACAACCATTTTCTTTGGCCGCCCTCCATCTCGGCCAGACCCTGGAACAAACAGTCTCCCTACCTGTTAAGTAACAGAGAAGCCAAAAGACTAGCGGCCTGATTTATATTTTGGTAGATGGGTTCCTCGGTTACAATGGTATCAAAAAGCCTGTCCACCAAAATATAAATCCCATCAGAAATAATGTGATTTATATTAAGGTGGACAGGATATCAGTCACAGTTAGACTGGACTGGTGACTCACTTTCAGAACATGCATACACATGATGTTTTTTTATGCTGACTGCATTCCTGTCTCAGTTCTATGAGGAACAGGGACCCTGAGTCAAGTGACATTAGAATGCGATTGCAGCGATTCAGAAGTGGCAGCAGATGGGCAGAGAAGTCATGGAGGGCAGCATATAATGTCACTCTTCCCTATGCCACATTGCCTGTCCTCAGACCCTACTTTGGTGAAGCCGTGTCCAGCTGGATAGTGCCAGAAAAGCAGACAGACTAGGGAGATGACCAAGCATTCTACCCAGAACGTGTGGTGTATTTAGTCTGTCAGCACCGTTTGGGCATACAGTGATGATTGGTGCTCTTGTTTACTGTACTGCTGAGACTGCCTTGGACTGGTATTTGGAATCAGATAGAACTAGGCTGTGATCAAACTAGTCTGGCAGAAAGGTTGATGCAGTCACAAAGGGAGCCAAAAGTGCCAAGCTCCACTTCATATTAAATAGCATGTGCTGCATAAAGGTAAAGATCTGTACAAATGAACTGGGACTAGGAACTCTAAAAGGTTAAAGTGCCTGTAGAATAATCCTGGGGTGGCTAAAAACAGAAAGCAAGCAAACACATTGATTATTTAAAAACTCTAGACAGTCTACAACTGTTGCAACAGTGCCCCTTGAAAAATGAGGGCCCTGGGTCAGAGCCCTCCATGCCCCTGCCTTAATATGTCATTATGCTCCACAATACGGCTTGAGAACTACACATGTAATTCAGAGAAAATGTTTTTGTTCTTTTTTTACCCGAACAGTGTCCATTTCATCAAATTTCATTAATAATGGGAAAATACTGGGGTATCTGTCAAAGAATGTAGGACCTGATGTAGGTTATGCCATCCTGCCTTTACTTTGTCTGTGAAATTTAGAGATGTCTTTTGGCTTGAAGCATTTGAGTGCCATGCATTTAGCAGATATTGGTGGTCATTCTGACCCTGGCGGTCTTTGACCGCCAGGGCGGAGGACCGCGGGAGCACCGCCGACAGGCCGGCGGTGCTCCAATGGGGATTCCGACCGCGGCGGTAAAGCCGCGGTCGGACCGGCACCACTGGCGGGGTCCCGCCAGTGTACCGCGGCCCCATTGAATCCTCCGCGGCGGCGCAGCTTGCTGCACCGCCGCGGGGATTCCGACCCCCCCCTACCGCCATCCAGATCCCGGCGGTCGGACCGCCGAGATCCGGATGGCGGTAGGGGGGGTCGCGGGGCCCCTGGGGGCCCCTGCAGTGCCCATGCCACTGGCATGGGCATTGCAGGGGCCCCCGTAAGAGGGCCCCTACATGTATTTCACTGTCTGCTGTGCAGACAGTGAAATACGCGACGGGTGCAACTGCACCCGTCGCACAGCTTCCACTCCGCCGGCTCGATTCCGAGCCGGCTTCATCGTGGAAGCCTCTTTCCCGCTGGGCTGGCTGGCGGTCTGAAGGCGACCGCCCGCCAGCCCAGCGGGAAAGTCAGAATTACCGCCGCGGTCTTTCGACCGCGGAACGGTAACCTGACGGCGGGACTTTGGCGGGCGGCCTCCGCCGCCCGCCAAGGTCAGAATGAGGGCCATTGTCTACCTGAGACTGCAGATAAGTGTGCCAATTTTGTGTGAAATTCGTTTTTTTGGGGATAATATGCTAATGTTTAGAATGTTTCTTAATGCAACAATGTTTGACATTAATCAAATCTTAAATGCACCTGAACAACCGGACCAACTGAACAATACATTTATTTCCGTTAACCAGCCAGATACCTCCAATCCTACTTGCACACATCCGACGCATATGCAGAAATGGAGCTTGAGGCCAAGCCTTCTCATACATCACTCCTAGAGTGTGGAGCAGCTACCCAATATGCATTAGAGCCTCATCCTCTCTTCCTGAAATACAGAAGACTTGGCTCCTTGAGTAACCACGGAACGAGGCTACTACACCTGATGATAGCTGAATTTAGGTTAAAAAAATGCAAAAATACACTGAAAAATATAAAAAGTTATACTTCTTCTACTAATTAATAAAACGAATGCATAAATGTGAAATTTACCAGTTATACGTAAAAACTGTAGATTTTATATGTCATCAGTGATGTAATATGTAAGGTCATATACAGTGTATCATAGTGGTGCAAGATATACTTCAGTCAGTTACGTAAAACTTATGGATTTCAGTCTTTTTGTTTTTTAAATGTTAGTTTTTTTACTATCAGAAGACCTACATATAACTCCATTTTCAACCTTAGTTTTTTTTAATTAAAATAAATATATATATCTGCATATATATATCTATAGATATATCTATATATCTCTCTGTATATATATATAATATATATATATTTATATATATTTATATATATATATATTTCTCTCTCTCTCTCTATATATATATATATATATATACATATATATATATATATATATATATATATATATATATATATACATATATATATGTATGTATGTATTGAATGAAAAAACAACGATTAAGTATATGTTACAGTTAAGGAAACCTTAATTTATTATTTCAATACAAATCCTACTTAAAACTCTGCAAGGTTTAAGAATTAAAAAGTTAAAGTATTAGCATAAAAGTATAATTTGTACACCAAGCAACATTTTCTTGTGCACCTTTGTACAGAGTGTTGTAAACATGCTAGGCAGACTAAATCATCTATAACTAGCCCCTCTATCATGCACAGTGTTCTTATAAATACTGTCATTTGAGATGGCATGAGTGTTGTTATGAATGTTATGATTTCACATGCTACAAGTGAGATACTATGAAAGGGTATAAGCAGAGGATAGTGAACGTATGAGTTAAAATTGATTTGGTCTGCCTAGTTAGTTCCAACACTAAGTATGAAGGTGTGCGATTTCTAGAAAGTTTTGGTTAGTGCTGAACCTTTTTTTTTTTTCACTGAATTTCTATATTTGCGTTCAGAAGATCTAGATGTCATCATATAATGTTTATTTTGGTATTCATTATTTCACATATATATAATTTTTTTTTTCATTTGAATATTACCACAGTATTTCTTGATAAGTTCTTATGGAGTGACGTACAGTGGAGTAGCATGGTGTACAGTGGTGTAGAGTGGCGTAGAGTGGAGTGGCATACAGCGGATAGATTAGAGTGTCTTGGTATAGTGTACAGTACAGTGTCGTAGAATGCAGTGGCATAAAGTGCAGTAGCACAGAGTGTAGTTGTGTACTGTGCAGTGGTGTACAATGCAGTAGCATACAGTGGAAAGGAACAGTGTGTTATATAATGCACCTCTCTACTTGCATCCCTTCATTAAAAAAAAAAAAAAAGCTTTTCTAAATTCTGGAGTGCTTTCAAATAAACAAAGAAATATACATTATTTTACCTACCTTGTTGAAAACATTTGAATAAGCTGTATCTCATATATCTGATCCAGAAACTTACTATATATGTATATTTGTGTGTATATATATATATATATATATATATATATATATATATATATATATATATATATATATTCACATGCAAAAACCAAAGGTTACAGGGATGTTATAGTTAGGTTCACATTTTAAATGTACCAAAGCATAGAATTGTACCTGTTGTAGTTAAAGTTATCTTGAGTAACTATAACTTGTGCTCTAAGGTAACTATAACTCATGCACAGTTTTTTATAAGAAATTATACTTCATATATTAAATTGATATTATCAGTGATGTTATCAAAGATGTCATGAGTGGGGTAATTAGCAGTGCATGGCGAGGGTGCATTACCTTAGGGCACAAATATGTGAATTTCTATGTTTTTTTAAGTTCTATTTCCTAACTGTAACATCCCTGTACCTTTGTTTTTTTCAGTGAATTTTTATGGATTTTCCTACGTAAAATAATTTTCTTTGCTATATATTAATCCAACCACTGTGACGCATGTCACGTGTGCGCGCTTGGCCGCAGGGCCTGGCTTACAACTAGAACCTGCGGCCAACCTACCTAACCATCCAGCCCCACTTTTGCCATGCACGGCAGGAGTTGACTGTGGCCTGTCTGTCTGGGTGTAAGAATAGGTGTGAGATGGTGTATCTTGGGGTGAGAGTGGCTATGAGAGTGTCTGTTTGGGTGTGAGAGTGGGTGCATCAGTGTCTTACTGGGTGCACCAGTGTCTGTGTGGGATTGTGGGTGGGTGCATGAGGGTTTCAGCGGGTCTGTCAGTGGGTCTATGAGAGTACGAGTGGGACTGTGTGTAGATGCGGTAGCATTTGACTGAGTGTGGGAGTGGGTGCATCAGTATCTTAGTGGGTGCATCAGTGTCTGTGTGGGTCTGTGAATGGGTGCATGGGGTTTTCAGTGAGTCTGTGAATAGGTGTGTGAGATTGTGAGTGGGTCTGTGAGTAGGTGTGTAAGTGTCTGAGTGGGTCTGTGAGTGGGTGCATGAGGGTCTGCATGGGGCTGTAAGTGGGTGCACGAGGGTCTGAGTGAGTCTGTGAGTGGGTGTGTGAATGTCTGAGTGGGTGTGTGAGTGGGAGAAAGAGATTGAAGAAGAGAAAAAGAGTGAGAGGGAGAGAGATGGCGATAGACAGGTGTTTAGGCTTTGGTGAATGATATACGCAGAATGAGATATTTCTGGACAAATTGAAAACAAAAATGCATTTTTCAAATAAAAAGAGTGAGATTGCCTTTCATTATGAACCTTAACCTTTTGAAATTGAAAACAAATTAAAGTCAGGAAGTGACTACAGAGACACCTGGATTAGAATCCTCACTTTTCAGTATGAGGGTCTGTAATCTTAGCCATTATTCAACAGGTGACTCCAAACTGTGATTTGTAGTCATTGCATGGAGAGACCATTGCAATGACTATTTCTCTCTCTACCATCCCTTTATGGGATGAAAGAGAGACAGAGAAGAGTGACAGGTCCGCAGTGGTACCTCAAGGCTCCCCATGTCCTATAGGAGCCGGTATTGCTCTCACGAGCAGGGAGCTGTTGTAAGAAGCAGCTCCCTGCTTGTGGGAGCAATTTTTTCATCTGCATGCATGTCCCTGTTATATTTGATAAAAGCCCTGGGGAGATGGCAGTCCCTGCGGCTGCAGGGGAACAGGTGACCCCCCCTTGTTATATTTAGTGAATACCCTGGGGAAGAGGTGGCTTCCAGGGCTGTGGGTGGGGGTGGGAAGCTCCCTGAATAGTTAGTGAAAGCCCCAGGTCCCAAGGGCTGTGGGGGGCAGGCAGCCCCTGCCTGAAAATGGCAATGTCCCAGGGACTTGGCCCACCTGGGGACTACAGTTAAACAAGCGCAGGAGCCCGCACTTTTTTTTTTTCTTTTTTCGCCAGATTCACCATGAATCATGGTGAAAACTAAACAAAAAATGTTTTTTAGCTCTGGGGAGTTCCTCTGGGACCCCAGCACATGAGCCAAGGGGTTAGGATATCCATAGCCTGACCCTTTTGCTTTTTTATTCCTTAGGCCGCAAGTTCTAGTTGCTTATAGTTCTAGTTACTTGACATAACTGTAACTAAAACTGCTAAATTTCTTCCCCCCACATTTCATTCTATGTTTGCCCTGGGGAGGTGATGGTCCCTGGGTCTGTGGGGGGAGTGCATGCCCCCTGCATTTGCCTCAGGGAGATGGCGGTCTGCAGGGCTGCAGGAGGGGGGCACATATGATCCCCCTGCATTTCAATCAATATTTGCCCCAGGAAGGTGGTGGTTCCTGGGGCTGCATGGAGCTGTGCGGCCCTTCACATTCCATTCAAAGATAGCCTTAGGAAGGTGGCAGTCACCGTAGCTGCAAGGAGGTCACCCCCCCCCCCACATTTCATTCAAAGATATCCCCAGTGAGGTGCCTGTCCCCAGGAATGCAGGGGCTGCACCTCCACCGTATTTCATTGACTGTTTGTCCAGGACTTCTTTAGGGGCTGTGTGGCCCCAGCATGTAATTCAATATTATCACCGGGGATGTGGCAGCCCACAGGGGACACGCGCCCCGCATGAAATAAAATGTTTGTCTCAGGGAGATGGTGGCCTCTGGGGCTTCAGTAAGCTCCAGGAGGGGGTCCCATGTGTCCTCCTCTTTTATGTTAACATGTCCACGGGACTTGGCCCATCCGGGGGTTTCATTATTACAAGCTTGGCAGACTGTGCTTATTTTATTTGGTTTGCCACAGATTTGGCAGCCAAGCAGATCTCAGCACAAGATCGGGAGAGTTCACATAGCCTTTGTGTATGTATATATACACATTTGAATTTTCTTTATTATCTAAAACTACTGAACAAATTTACACCAAATAACAAAAAGGGTGCTTTCTGGACCAAGAACTACCTTTCTGCCAAATTTGGTGTAATTCCATCTAGTGCTTCAGGCGCAATTCCTGTTCAAAATCCCTATGGGAATTAACATGGAGGAAACATGTTTTGGGACCTCCTCTTTTTCACGGGCCCCGCTTGACGGAGAACCCCAAAGCTTTCCAGACAGCAGCTGATGTGGACGTTGACATTTTTAGGAAACTTTAGTGAAGATTCATCAACCAGCGCAAGTAAAAAACACTTTTTCTATAGAAATTAGGTCCTAACTATAACTACCTAATGTGACCACCACTAGGTAATTTAAATATATATTCACCTACACTTACCTGCAATGTAATGCCTCCTGCACAGTAATAAAGCTAAAATTAAACAAATGTCCAATATGGTGCTGGTCAATGATGTGTCAGCCCAGTGGTGTGTAACATGCTGGTGATAGCAGAAGATGTTGATGTAGCAGCGCATGTTGTGTTACATTTTTGCACCCAGTGGAGCCTCATAGCTGCCTCAGACATGAGAGGAAGGGGACACAGCTTATGAAATAATAGTCGTACAATCTCCTCCTCTCTAAAAACATTGCAGGGTGTCTCCCCTGTGCAGCCCCATCTGTAGTGGGACTTGCAGCCTGTCTCTGTCATGGATGGAGTTGTTGAGTATCAAAAAACAAAGAAAGCAGATAAGCAGCTAAACTACAAAAAACTAGAGCACATACATTGAATAAAATAAAATGTTGTAAACTCTCACCCAAAGAAAAAACATTTTAGGTGCATTAATAATGGTTACAATTGATGTATAGAATTAATTAAAATAAATGTAAATCATGTTTAATAAAGTCATTGTTATTTCAAAATTGGTTATTAATTAAAATAAAATATGTTATAATTAATGAATATGTAGTTTGTTTACATAGTTTGTAACTTTAATTTATATTTATTTTATATTATTAATGGTTTTACAAATTTAATTTAATTTAACATTATTTTCTGTGGTGTTTTTTTTTAGTCCCTACCTGCATTATTTTCTGTGGGAAGGTGTTTAAGTAATAAGCAATATTGATTATATTCTGATAGATCTTAGAATCTGTCATGAAATGGCTGAATATGGTAATTGAAAATAGAAAGTGACCATGATCCTCGCTTGCTAACATTAAATGGGTATTGATTGAGTCATAGATCTGACATGTCCTGATGCATTTTCCCCTAATACATTAGTGCAATCTAACAACGGACGAAATAGAAAATGGGTGGACACATTTACCTCAATGAATTCCATGCAAGCAATCTATATGCACACTATTTTCAGCCCTTTTCTCCTGAGAGGACCAGGCTTGCAGAATCTCTCAGGTTATGTTCATCCAAGAAGAGGTATTCACTAGACTTTTCAGAAAGTTGATAAACAATAGTAATCGCCTTGCCAAATCCCATGAATGGCTCAACCGTGATTGCTGAGAGACAATAACTGCACTCTTTAAGAGTATACAAAATGAGAAAAGGAGTGGCATAATTTAATGCAGGCTAAAGTATAAAATTAGGATTAACATCAGTGGTTGGCCATGTGTAGTGCTGGACTTGCTACTGTTTCTTTTATTTTTAACTTACACTCCGAGTTGTTCAATTAAAAAATCTATTAAACTTAATCAAAAGTGTAAGTTTACTCAGGTTACTTTTGTGAATCGGAGCCTCTCTGTCTACCTTGAGAGGCATATACTCTACTCATCAGTAACATACTCTCAAACATAGTGCTTATGATCTATTGTGTACGACTGTGTGTGGTAAACTACATTAATATTGATGAATCTCTACTTAAAGAACCTATGAATGTCAATCTTCCTTGGTGATGGCTGCTTTTTGCAAGGACATCTATGTATCTAGATATGATGCACAGTATGGAGAAAAGATAACTTGAGAAGGATGAGCTACGTTTTGGTTGTTTGTAATTTTTTTCATTTGTTGTGTAATCACAGGTTTTGTAGCTCATATTGTAGGAAAAGTGCTATCAAATGTTACTAACATTGGTCTTTGTCTCCCTATTTTTACATAGGATTCTAATCTATGCATTCAACTCCCTTAAAAAGTTTCAAGAAAGCACGTGTTGGCTGTGCGTCCCAATTTGACTGCAGTACAACTGTGAAAAACGTTAAGAAAGCAGCAATGAATTAAAAGAAAACCAAATAGTTGACTCGTTGGCCTCCAATGTTCTGAAACTGTCAATATAGCCTGATTTGCCACCACCTTGAGTTTCTGTAAAGCACAATCTATCGCAATGTTGGTCTCTGGAAAGAAAGTTCCAGTAAGTGTTTCTACATCATTCCTCGGGAAAATTGTAAGTTTGTGCGGAGTCTTGAGCTGTCCACACCTCTGTGCTTTAATACAGGATGTCTTTCATGTTGGACTGGGTGATGGCCTCTGCTAATTGGAGTAGTATGTCGCCTACCCAGGTAGGAAAACTTGTTATTCCAGCAAATTTCCTTGTTGGAGGCATCGTGACCCTTTTTTGCAAGTTCCTAGGTCAGGAGTTTTGATTTGCAATAGTTTATTCATAACATATTGTTTTTGCAATTGGTGGCTACAGCATTCACCAAGGTTTGGACGGTGATAGGTGTTCTTGCCAATAGTGCTGAATCATTGCTTTATCAGAGGTTCCATTTTCATCAATTGCTGGTATGCCTTAGAGAGTTAGTTTATGGCGCTCTTGAGATCATTGTCATAAATGCTAAACTAGAGAGAGGTCAACAATCAGCTTGGGTCAGCACTATTTGAAATAATACATACATTCGAAACCTATCCTTGGACCCTGTATCACACATACATTGCGTGTTAAAATAGAGGTATCTTATCGTATTGGGGCTGGGAGGATTCTTTGAGCAAGCTTTTACCTTGCCTTAATGGCACTGCTCACATCCAAACTTGCATGTACAAAGTGGCACAATCCAGTACTTTGAAAGGACAAGTTGACATATTAATATTTGTAGAATGCTAAAGCTGAAGATCTTTGATCAGAGAGTAGAACTGGTGTTTTTTGTGCATAACAAATGAAGCCAAATGTTGCCAGTGTGTAAACAGTATCTGGCCTCCCGGTGTGGTTTCTTTCTCTGCAATAATAAAACACAGGAAGTTTGACTTCTTAGCAGTTGTCAGCCGTGTGCGCGTTTACACGTAGGTGGCCTTGAAGCTGCTGAGCAGCTTTGCATGTAAAATATGATTAAAAGTTACATTTATATTCACGGGGGATATAAAATGTAGACACATAGACATGCAAGTCGTGCTTTTCCATAGCTGGCCTGTTTTGACATAGGATACCTTCGTTTTAATAGAAGAGCTTTCGATAATAAATACATTTTATTAGAAGTCTTTTTCCACCGTTTAACAAAGTCAAACAGTGTAGGTCACGTCTTTTCAATTTTGCTATTCAGAACCAATAGGGTCAGATGCAAAACAGCACAAAACCAGACCCAGATTTTATTACAGCAGTTCCGCCATACATACATTAGACATGCTGATCTATTTTTTATTTATTAACTACTAAAGGCAAATCCTGGTTGCTCAGCAACAGCACAATTCAAATTAATATCAATGAGCTCTCTGTAATTGTCTACAAAGAGGCTGTCCAGATTAGCATAAACTACTTGACACTTGAATATATACTGTGCACTGCATTTCATTTGGTACCACAAACATATGGGCACATCTCGCATAAAGGGTATATGCACGAAACACTTTTTCAGTGGCAAACCCAGTGATTCCCTGACCTGACTAACCAAATATGCAGATTAGGCTTTAATACATGTAGTATTAAAGAATCTTTGACTCTGAAAACCTTGGGTAGTATTTTAAAGGAATATTGTGAAAAGCAGTAAAGGCCAGGTGTATCAAACAGTTTTGCAATTGCAAACGGCCCAACGGGACGTGTGGGATCGCAAAAGCAGCTTTTTGGTATGTATCAAATCCAATTTGCGATTCAGTAACTTGTTACCGAATCGCAAATTGGATTTGCGACTTCATACCAATTCGGTATAAGGAAGGGATGTGACAAGGGCGTCCTTCCTAATACCGAATCGCAGACGTATTGATGATTGTTTTGTGACTGTGAATCGGTAGCAAAACAATTGCAGTTACCACCAATTTCAAATTGGTGGTAACCCATTCGCAAAGGGGAAGGGGTCCCCAAGGGAACCCATCTGATTTGGGAATGCATGTGAAAACATTTTTTAAGAGCAGGGAGTGGTCCCACAGACCACTGCCTACTCTTAAAAAATTAAAAGAAAACTTTTCATTTTTCTTTTTTAAACGCATCCTGTTTTCCTTTAAGGAAAATGGGCTGCATTTAAAAAAAGAAGATTGCTTTATTGAAAAACAATCACAGGCATGGTGGTCTGCTGAGCCCAGCAGGCCACCATCCATGTGATTTTAGCTATTTGCAATGGGCAGAGAGACCCAGCCAAGCACCAGGGAGGGAGTCTTGAGAGTCAGGCAGGACCAAACAAAACAATGGCTATTGATGGGAGTGTGAAGGAGAAAGGAGAGAGGAAGCGCAAACTTAAATTCGGTGAGCAGAAATTAGAGGTGCTCACAGAGGAGGTGGTCAGGAACCATGACAAATTATTTGGAAATCACTCACTACAGGTACCGGAAAGTGAGGAGAGAAAAATGTGGTCAGACATCCCTACCAAAATATGCGCAGCGGGTGTTGCACAGCGCTCCATCGAGGAGATATGCAAGCGCTGGTACGACTTGTGTTCACATGCCAAAGAGAGGGTAGCAAGCAGGCAGAAGGAAGCAAGGAGCACTGGAGGAGGACCACCCACCAAGACACCCTCTATACCAATGGAAAACATGGTGGAGTCCAGACTGCTTTCTGAAGCTGTCAGTGGTGTCACTGACATTGACACCTCAGACACACCCAGCACCAGCAACGGTAAGGGCAGTAATGATGTGTTTCCCCATATGTTCATGTACAAATGGCCCTTAGAAATTAGCTATTGCACTATGCAGTGTGATAAGTAGTCCATGCCACATATTACATACAACACAACAATGCATTATGGGAGTGGTAGTCCACACCCCTAAAAGTGCATCTACCACATAAATAGCGCAACAGTGTAAAACCAACTGTGAAAGTACATATCCAAGAATGACATGCTGCACATTGTTGATGCAGATGTTTCGGCCCTAACGCAGCAGAAAGTGGAAATGTGCGAAAGTCAGCAACAGTCCTACTCAAACATCAGTGAGTCCATCACACAAGCACCAACTAGACGCAGGGCAAGAGTGCTACACCTCCCTGAGCATAACCGGTACTCAGATGAAATGCTGGATGAAGTACCCACACCACCCCCAGAGGCTAGAAGCACCCACAGACAGCAGTCCCTACCCCAGCGTCAGTCCACTCCACTCAGGAGGCGTCACGAAGAAGGAAGAGAGTGCACAGAGGAAGGTTAGGCCCATCACTGTTTGGTGGCCTTGAGGCTTTCATGCTGAAAGTGCAGCGCCTGCAATGTAAACACATGAGGTCAATGCACAGGCAGTTGGTGTCAATCAATCATAACATGGGAGCAATGCACAGGCAATTTGGGTCTCTCAATGACAACATGTGATCAATGCACAAGCAGTTGGGGTCTCTCAATGACAACATGTGCAAGCTGCATGAGGGACAGCAAACAGCAGCAGAACGCGCATTGGAGATGACGAATGCCATTAGGGAACTCTGCACTGTGATGCAGCAGGAGCATGTCATCCACCGTAGACGCATCACCAATTGATGGGCAGGTTGGATGGGTTCTGCAGATCTGTCAATCGGCTCACTAACACAACTGCTTTGGTGTCACGACATGCTGTGGGCATGCACGTGGAGATGCAAATCACCAATGTTTTGGAGACAATGCAGACAGCCCGGAGTGCTACAAACAGTGAACTGTGTAGTGGGGATAGTGAGGAGCTCTCTAGCCTCAGCAGTCTCACAGCCCCTGTGATGGACCCTAGGGGTCGCAATACCAGACACAGTACTGTCTCGAAACCCACAACAAGAGGTGCCACCGAGACCACTGAGCACTCAAGTGGAGTGCGCGGACGTAGAAAGTAATGTTGAGAGGTGCAGGGGACTTGCATATCATGTAGCAATGCAGAGTTACTATGAGGCTAACAGTGTGACACTGTAACTAGGACCTGTTTGTGTATAGTGCTTATCTATGTCCTAATCACACATATATTACCTGAAGTCAAAGCAATAAAGATGCTACTTACAGCAATACATCAAAGGTGACATTGTGTTGTCATTACTTACATCAGAAATAGTTGCGCGTGATCTCAATACGTCTTTGTCTGCCCTCTGCTGCACTGCTTCTGTCTGCTGGGTGAAGAGGTGGGAAGGGATCGTCATCCTCATCGGAGTCAGGCTCTGTGGGTTCCACTGGTATGCCCCTGGTTGTTGCGATGTTGAGCAACATAGCACATGTAGCCACGATTTTTCAGGTGTTTTCGGGGCTGTATTGAAGTGCACCACCACTCTTGTGCAGACATTAGAAACGGCTCTTCAGCAGGACGAAGGTCCTCTCGACAATGCTGTGTGTCGTTCTGTGTGCTGCATTGTACCTTCTTTCGGCTGGTGTGGCAGGATTCAGATAGGGTGTTAGTATGAAGGACCGCAGTGCAGAGGCCCTGTCACCTAGAATGACAGAAGGTTAAAATCAGTAATTGTTATCCGTGACATCACATATCCATCAATGCAACATTGTCAACTGTTATATTACCAAGTAGGTATCCTTCGCCAAACTCCCAGCAAGTAGTCTTGTGTGTATTCCACTGTGCCTGAAGTTGTAGGAGTCATGTGTGCTACATGGGTATCTGGCCACAAGATCCGTTTTAACGTTAGAGGCATCGCTTATGATTTGTATGTTTATGGAATGTGTACTTTTGCTGTTCCAATAAACATACTCTGTGGCAGATGGTGGACAGATGTGTCACATCTATGCAGCCAATGACGTGGAAATTGGGCAATCTGGTTGAAATTGTATTTGGTTTGTTGCAAATCCTGTGGGGTGTTGAGGAATCTTATGTGCAGATGGATTTTACTAAGCATCTCATTAAGGAATGCATTGAAGAAGCGTGAAAGTGCACTCTGTGAGACACCTCCAGCTGCTGCTATGACTCCTTGATAGCTCCCTGAGGCTAAGAGGTGCAGGGAGCATAATACCTGCACATGGGTGGGAATGCTATTGGTCCTATGTGTGTTACCCTGCAGTAGGGGTTGTAGATCATCTATCAGGTCAAGTATCATGGCTGAGTTTCACCTGTACTCATCATATATCTCCTCCTCTGTCTGGTAAAGAAAAGTAATGCACACTCTGTAAATGTGCTTCTGTCTCCTCCTCCCTCTCCTCAAATCTGCCAGGATCCTCATCCTCCTTGCCATGAAGTAGAGTGCAGCCATTGTGGAAAAGAGGCTTAGTAATTCTTGGCCTCTTTATACGGGTTGCACCTGTTTACCACCTGATTTCAATTCATGGTAATTTGCATGTGCAAAAACCCATTCTGTGAATAATCGCAATTTGCGACTTGTTGATGCATTGCATTGCGATTCGGGTTTTGCGAATCGCAGAATGCGATTCACAGATTCACGTGCTATTTGTGAATCGCAGTATGTGATTCCCAATATCTTGTCGCAATTGTAAGGAATCGCTATTTTAGCGATTCCTTAATAAAATTGCACTGCAAATGCCTTTTATACATCCTGAAAGGAAATTTTGCATTCGCAAACGGTGGAATTTACCGATTTGCACCGTTTGCGAATGCAAAATCCTTTGATACATCTGGCCCTAAGTTTGTATTGCTCAGAATCCCTAATATATGTACTATACATAAACAGGTTATTTAATGAGATAGCTGCAGGAGCTCCAATCCCTATCTCCTGGCAGTGAGCGAAAAGTATACTTAGGTTTAAGAAGGAGACTAGAGGATCATCTAATTATCGCCCCATCAGCCTTATTGACAATATCCAAAATGTTTACAGAAAACAAATTCTTACTAGACTCTGGGAGGGGATATTTGAAAATAAGTTGCTTACTCATTATCACACCTGCTTTAAAGCAAATAACAACACATTGGATTAGGTATTAAGCTTCCTAACCATAAAATGGAAAACAGTAGACATAAATCAAAGCAGCCTGTATGAGACTTGTGGACAACCTTCAACCTATTTCATAGGAGGAAGCTGTGGGAGGTATTATATAAAATTGGGCTGCTACCTAGTCTCTTGCATCTGGTTAAACAGCTTTACACAGATAACTTTGCCAAGGTCAGGTGTGGAACAATTAAGAAAATCGCAGAAGAAATCTGAATTAAAAGAGGAGTTCTCCAGGGAAGTGTTCTGTCACCTACCCTCTTCTTACTGTGCATAAATGGCTGCATCACATATCTACTGGATTGTGAAAAGAATTCACCAAAAATTGCTGGATGGAAGGTTCCAAGATTATTATTTGCTGACAACACCCTTCTCCTTCCAAAAACATCAAAGCGCCCCTCTCGGAGAAACTCAATCTTTTTTGTAAGAAGCATGGGCTGGAAATATAGTCCCCAAAAAACAAAGTGTAATGTAGCCTTGGAAGGAAAGGTTTTGGAGAGGGTACCCAAATTTGACTTCTTAGGAGTGAGCCTTATTGATTCTTACAATTGTAAAGCCCAACAGTGAAAAAAATTCCCTAAATTTGAAAAATTGAGCTTTAGCAATTATTGGATAGGCTCATCAAGCTTAATCTTACCCTAAATCACCAGCTTTGTTGGTGTACAATGTGCAAGCCCTTGGTGTATGGCTCTATGAAGTGGAGCTGTGGCAAAGGCAATGGTAAGTTGGATATACTTAAGAAAGGAGAGACTATGTTCATTTAAACATTGCTGAAACTTCCAAAAAGTGCACCAATGGCTCCACTAAGACATTAATTAAATTTAAAATCAGTCACTAGTAATGCCAACCTGAAGCAAATTTTATATTGGGCTCAAATATGGACTACCTGGGATTTAGAGACCTACAGAGAATACCTTTGTGGCAGATTGGGCAACTCCCTGTCTTGTATGATCCTCTGGCTGGGGTATATAAATACATGGCTGAACAGGCTTGGGGTGAGTTCCATAAGTGCATCTAAAATTGTGACATCAACATACTGGAATATTGTATTAAGGCCCGTATTTATACTCCGTTTGCGCCGAATTAGCGTCGTTTTTTTCGACGCAAATTCGGCGCAAAACTAACGCCATATTTATACTTTGGCGTTAGACGCGTCTAGCGCCAAAGTATGGGCAAATAGCGTCATTTTTTGGCGTGAACGCCTTCCTTGCGTTAATGAGATGCAAGGAAGGCGTTCCCGTCTAAAAAAATGACGGCGACGCAAATGCGTCGTATTTATACTCCCGGGCAAAAATCACGCCCGGGAGGTGGCGGGTCAAAAAACCCCGCATTTGCGCCACTATTTAACGCCTGGGTCAGGGTAGGCGTTAAGGGGCCTGTGGGCTCAAAATGAGCCCACAGGTGCCCTCCCCTGCCCCCAGGGACCCCCCCTGCCACCCCTGCCCACCCCAGGAGGACACCCAAGGATGGAGGGACCCACCCCAGGGACATTCAGGTAAGTTCAGGTAAGTATAATTTTTTATATTTTTTTTATTTTTTTTGGGTGGCATAGGGGGGCCTTATTTGTGCCCCCCTACATGCCACTATGCACAATGACCATGCCCAGGGGACACAAGTCCCCTGGGCATGGCCATTGGGCAAGGGGGCATGACTCCTGTCTTTACTAAGACAGGAGTCATGAAATGGCGTCTGGGTGTCGTAAAAAAATGGCGCAAATCGGGTTGAGGCGATTTTTTTGCCTCAACCTGACTTGCCCCATTTTAAGACGCCCTAACGTCATTTTTTCCCAACGCCGGCGCTGACTGGTCTACGTGGTTTTTTTCCACGCACACCAGGCAGCGCCGGTCTGCTTGCGCCGGCTAACGCCATTCCATAAATACGGCGCCCGCATGGCGCTTCAGAATGGCGTTAGACGGCGCTAAATTTTTTGACGCTAAACTGCGTTAGCGCAGTTTAGCGTCAAAAAGTATAAATATGGGCCTAAGTACTTGGTTCACTGCCATTCCAACAGTCAGTCTTTCAAATACATTTGTATCATTTAAGTTTGATTTCCAATTTGAAGAATTCATGAAATATATTTCTCCCCCGTACATTAGGACATTGTTCATGACCTTGAGATTAGGGATCCTCCCACTTGCTACGTTCACTTACACATGGTCCAAATATAACACGTAAACTAAGCTATGCCCCATGGAGTGTCAGGTGGAAGAAAATGAAGAGCACTGAATATTCTTTTGTAAAGTGTATATAAAATGAGGTGCTCATTGGAACACTCCACTCTGTTGTGCACTGGCTTTCAGATATCCCATCACATGTTGAGAGAATGCAAGAAAGAATAAAAAATTGTATTGCTCTCTGTTTCAAACTTTTCACAATCAAATTGTCACATCATATCAAATTCAAAGGGTGGGGCTGCTAGAATGTGATTATTATATTTAATACAAAGTCATAATGCATTTTTGATATCAATATCTTACTGAATTTGTTATATTTTATTATCTTACAGTATTGGCCATACTGATGCGCCGTTAAATCTTTGACTAGCAATTTATAACAGTTGTGTAGGAGATTTTCCAACTACTCCTGTTGAGAACATTGGACCTTCTTATGAGGTTTTTGTAGACGGGTATGAGTCTTATTCAGTTAATCTGCCTGCACCTAGATAGTCCCAATATTCAGGAAATGGTGATATTGTATTTTGTACTTTTTTGGACTGTTAATACTAAACAACTTTTCTGGTGTTTTTAAGTTAACTTATATAATTCTGAATAACAAAAATAAGGTGCTAGAGCCCAAGGTATTTTGTAAGAGTCCACTACAGCTGGCACCACCCACAGATCCTGCCACTGCTGCAGATTGCCTATATCAGCATGAGCTTTCAAATCAATACATTCTTACAAGTGTAACATTTTAGACCAGCCCAGATCAGCTGAATCGGTATGGATGGCCTGGATGTGCTAGCAGAATCATATTTTAAAAGGGATTGTGTTTAATATGCTACTATTAACAATGTTCCCTCAAATTGTTTTCTACTGTGTATGGCAGTGTAAGATCTCTGTGCGCTGCAGCCCATGGTACGTGTGCCAAGAAACTGACCATTTATGTGAGTGCAGCACACAACTACCAAGATCAGTGGCATTTGCCACTCCATACTTTTGTTGTACAAATAAAGCAAGAACATTTTTACAAACTGTGCTCCCTGTAATAGGGCATTAAGGCAGTTTTTTTACCTAGTAGCATACCCAAGGACATGACCTGTTAAGTAACACCTACAACCCATTTAGAGAAAACAGAAATCAGGAAGTTGAACCATTATGCAACTTTATTGAATACTCTCAGGGTGCTGCAAAGGGCCATATACCTCAAACAGAGCAAGCTGTACAATTACATAACATTTGTACATACTACTGGTAAATCCCATTGTGCCTCTGCTAAGGGGTGAAATGTTCACAACCAAGCCACCCATTGTCTGTAGGAGGAGCCACGTCAGACTTTAGACAAGTCAGGTGCAGACACTAGATGTGTGACATGTTTGCATCTCTCGCCGGTCCTTGCCATTCTTCCAGTGCTGATAAACTCAATCTAATTCAACTTTCCCAATTGAGAGGTAGGCCTTTGTCCTCATCAGCATATCTAGGTGACTCTCCCCTAGTCTGTTTCTTAATTTAGGCATGATTGAGTTCATGAGGTTTCACCCTCATTCGCAGTCTGCACTTGAAGCCTGAAAAGTTGCACAGAAATCAACAAGCTGAGATACAACATTACACTGTGCTGCAATCCGCAGAGTAAAATTCACCATATCTTGAAAGGTCCTAAACAACTCTCCTTTTACATGTTCTGCCATCACATATTTCTAACCTCTTTATTGCTGAACAACATCATCAGGTGTGTCCCAATCACCACCGACCAAGACCTTCTTATATTTTTCAAAAAGTCTTTGTACATTCTCAGTCCCAAAATCAAACTGTGATTGTGTTGCTACTGCATGGAAATCAAAACGTGTCCATTCCTTCAATTCAGTTTCTGGGAACCTTCTTTCCATGTGTTCACAAAGATGTTTAATGAAAGAAAACATCGTCTCACTATCATAATCTCTGTTTTTTCTGTACAAAGCCATCAGATCTCTCACTGTGTTGTCCCAGTGTCTCCCAAGTACTGTTCTTTGATTTGGTAAATTTTTGCTCCTGCAAACTGTACAGCTTCAACAGTGGTCAAAGAGCTTTTCTGAAACAACTTGCACAAAGATGCAAGTTCACCTAGAATGTCATTCAGTGCTGCCAGGGAATTGTGGTAGTTTAAGTCAGATAGTTTTTTTGTAGGAATATATAGCAATGGAGTCATTCTCCTCATCTTCTCCTCAACTTTTTCATGCTCAATGTATTTGAGTGCAACCTCATAATTACTCAAGAGTGCACCAACAGCAAAATGCCTTGAAAGCCACAGCACTTCATTCAGTGGCCGAAAGGAAACCGCTTCACATTCAGTGACCAAAGCAATTTCATCCAGCTTGGACTTCCTTACAGGAGACGGGGAGAACACAGTGTATACACTCCTCAGTAATGTCTCCATTTCCCTGATCATTGGCATTTTTTTCCAGGCATCATCAACTTCCAAATCTTCTCTGTGCACAGCACAGTGCTGTTCAACTAACTGGGGAATGGATTGTTTAAGGGGGGTAGCAACACAATTGTTCTTTCCCTGCATTACTGATGCACCATCTGATGTAAACATGTCCATTTTCATAAGGCCCCATTTACTGGCAGCATAGAAGTCTTTTACAGCTAAAGTGATGGCCTCTGCATTACATGTACTCAGAGTTAATGTTCCCTCAAATACTGTTTTGTGCTCTCTTGATATTGCAGACCTGAACTTAAAATAGAGGATGAGCATTTTTGTAATTGAAATGTCTGTGCTCTCATTAATTATCAATGTGTGATATTGTGCACTGCGAAGGTCTGCCATGATATCAGAGCATATCATACTGTTGACGGCCTCCAAAAATTCAAAGGCATAGTTTTTGATCCTCCAGCTATCTGGTATACAATGCGAGGTGGTCATAGATGTCTTGAACAGATAACATTGAGGTGTTCATCTTGACCGCTAGCAACACATTGTTGATGAGAATCTTTATCTCTTCAGGCAGGGATCTTTGCCGTTCAACCACTTATAGTCTGTTTGCTCTGTCACTGGCAGTTTCAGTAAGGATTGTGTGTACTCCAAAACCCAACCTGACACCAGCACTTTTGTTTCTTAGGGTCACCAAAGCAGACTGATGACATTTGCTAGTTAGATGGCGCTTCAAATAGTCCAGCATCCAGCCATCACTCCATTTCTTCCCAGTAGAAAAGTCCCCTGCAATCTTTGCTTCAGCACATACTTTGCAAATCAGGCCTACATTTGAATTGTAAAGAAGTAGCTCTCCCAGTTGTACACAAACCATACTCCGTGACTTTTGTGTCCCAGTCTCCACCATTTCTTTCAGCGATTCTTCTTTGAACACACGACAGCATTTCTTTCTTTGTGGCGAAGCACTGCTCTCTCCAGAAGTCACAGATTTGTACTTGAACATTTTGGTGGCAATCAGTCTGAGCCTACTGAACCGCAAAGCCTGCAAAATACAGAGGAACATTATTTAAAGTTGGTTCTTATGCTATTGAATGCAATCTATCAGACAAGTCTGAGCTATCTCTTGGAAAATGTAGCAAGTAATTACCTGGACCTATCTGTTTGTTCTTACACCTACCTGTCCAATTCTGTATGAGTACTGTCGGTACTGTCAGCAATGGAAGAAAAGATGGTTCAAACAGGTTGTTAGCTTGTAATCTACCAGATGCACTGGAAGTGAGGTCTGCCAGATAATTACCTGGTCTATCTGTCTCATGTCTTCCCGTAACACTGCCTAAGATGTCTGCAATAGAAGAAAACAAATGTTAAAGCACATCCTTATGTTGCAATGTTTCAGATGTACTGCAAGAAAAAACTACTAAATACGTACCTAGTCTTTCCGCTTGTAGTCACGTCTGCCTTTTCTAATCTATGATTAGCACTGTCTAAGAAGCCTGCAAAAGAACAAAAAAAGGGTTGAAGAATGTTGTTATATTATAATGTACTAGGTGCACCACAAGTGAAATCTTCCAAATAATTACCTTGTCTTTCTGCTTCTACTCACGCGTGCCTTTTAAAATCTATAAGTAGTGCTGTCGGAGATGCCTGCTACAGAAGAAAAGGTGATTAAAGTAGGTTGTCATATTCCACTGTACCAGGTGCACCACCATGAAAATCTGCTAAATTATTACCTTGTCTTTTTGCTTCTACTCATGTGTGCCTGTTCAAATTTATGTGTAGCTGGGTCTAAGATGCCTGTAAAAGAAGAAAAAATTGATTAAAGCAGCTGATTTTTTCAATGTCTCAGAAGCACCATAAGGAAAAACTAGCGAATAATAACCTGCTCTTTCTGCTGCTACTCCAGTCTGCCTGTCCTCATCTATGAACAGTACTGTCTGAGTTGCCTGCAACAGAAAAAAAAGATGGTTAACAGTTGTTTATAGCATGCTGTCATATTATAATGTGCCAGGTGACCCAGATGGGGGACCTACCAAATAATACCTGGTTCTTATGCTTCTACGCATGTTGGCCCATTCAAATCTATAACTTGCTCTGTCCGACAAACCTGTACTAGAAGAAAAGGTGTGGATCAGGAACGTGATTTATATAGAGACCCTTAATCCCACCTGTAAGGTCTACAGAATTACCTGGTCTTCCTTGGTACTCATGCCTGCCTGTTCAAATCCAAATGTTGACCGTCCGTAATTGGAAAGAAGATATTTAGCACAGGTTATAGGAGTTACAAAAACATTATGCATGACAGCTTATGTCTTCTTGCAATTTGCTGCTTATTTTATCCTGGAGACTAATAGTTACTTTTCTGCTCTGACTGCAAAGTTAGAGGATTTAGTAAAGTGTGCTGTCTGACAATCGTGCTGTTCACGGAGTGTGAAATGAAATGAAAGGCTGTAGAATATCAGATTTCTTTTTAACGCACAACGTTTAAATAGCTTGTAAATGAACTGTGCAAATATTTTGAAATGTATTTCAGTAGCTTCAAAAGCATACTTTTTAAAAATTCTGTATGCTGGTGACAAGAATAATAACATTGTATATAGGGCGGTCTGGGACAGCGATATGGTCCTTGGTTGGGTACAACTTATTCCCAAAGACTGGGAAAGCTCACTATTGTTTATTAGAGCAGAGGCAGCAACAACAGCAATGGTCAAGTGGTGTGGTAGCTGGTGCATGGCCATTTCTAAATAAATGATAGTACATTTTCTGGTTATGTTAACACAAACCCGATCTAAAACACATTAGAAACTTAGAAAAGGCACCCAACGGCAAGAGGCGGCAAGAGGGCTGTGAGGATGGGCAAATACTAGAAGTGTTGCCCTTGCAATGGGAGTTTAAGTTGAAAGTGAAGTTTATGCTTCCCAGTCACAATAGGTAGCCATACATTTAGCTGTATGTTCTAGCCCAAAAAGGGGATTATGAGGTAAAGGGATAGAGCCATGCATGAGAGGCACAGCAGTGGATCCTGAGTGGGACAAATTTGCTTTCCATAGCCAAAAACATCCCTTAGTAGCAGTGGTTAAACAGCTGCTACACGTCAACTGGGGCCTAGTTACCAATGATAATTCTGGTCTCCAAGGGCAGGGCCTCCATGGCCTGGGAATCATGGTCCAGCCGCATCCCTGGATGGCAATGTTGACCTCCACTCCTAGACAGACCCAGAAGCTGTCCCAAAACCGTTTTTAAAATTTCAAAATATTTGCACTCTTATAAGAACATCAACAATGAAATTTAACACCATGTTATTAAGAACATCAACACTGAAACCGAATATCTACCTTTAACCTAATACCTGCTTCTTAGGACCTACGTGTGTGTGTGAGTGTGTGTGTGTGTGTCAGATCTATAAGTCTGTTACATTGATTTGGTTACACTTCTATAAGTGTTGCCTATTCTAGTGATAGTCCAAATCAATGCATCACAATGTGTAACAATAAAGTTATGCACTCTTAGCAAGGCATACATTTAAGAATAGGGACAGCAGTATATAAGCATGCCCATTATTAGTGTTCATTGAGCACCTAGAGAACACAAAAAGTTACATATGGACTAAACCAGATTTCTATTGGTTTGCGTGGCACAATTTTGGCTTTCAGTCTCAAAATTTTAGACTGTAAAGTTTTGTGCAGTACTGATGCAGTATTTTTGATTTGGAGAATGTTTCCCTCAGTGCACAAGAGAGAGAATTGATTTGCAGCAGAAATATACTTCGGAGGTCAGGTCGCAATTTGATAACCCAAGGATGCACTTTAAGGCTGGAAGAGTAGAACTTTAAACAGTGTCATGGGAAAGTATTATACATTGATTTGTAATTTATAGAGTCACTTCAGGTAAGAGGCAAGTGGCCTAATTTAGAGTTTGGCGAAATGGTTACTTTATCACAATGTGACAACCATGAAGTCTACTCTATTACAAGTGCATTACTTTCTATTATGGCACATCTAATAAGGGCAGTGGTTCAGAAGATGATTTATTCCATCCCAACATGATGGGTATCCTGACCGCTGTTTTACCTGTGCATTATATCCAGGGCTGCCTGAATTATGTGATTTTGTGGCTGCAGCTTTTTCCTCATAATTATGGATTTGCTGCGTTTGCCACAATCTATTGTCTGCTGCATAATCTATAGATTCCAACAATAAACAGTTTCTAGCTCAAACAGATCAAAAGTTACTAAAAGCAAGGTGACTCGTGTTGCCTCTCATTGGATGGCAATTTGCAAATGTTGACTGGTCACCTTTCTTTTGCTTATTTCAGTATTTGACCGTCAAAATTGTACTAATGAGTTAATAGCTGTGCCCAGATAGTATCAACATTCAAAAGTTTCAAAGTAATGATGTACTACTACCACTGAATGAGTCGCATTATGTTGCATAATTTGCCTTCTCTTGCAGCATAATTCAGAAAACCCTTCTGTATAGTCTGGTCATTCACTGCCACATAATTCCAGTGGCCCAGATTATATCCTGTGGCAGGTATAATAAAGTGGGCAGGTTATCTGTTACATTGTGACAGAGTAGCCGATTCATTCAATGCTAAATCAGACCAGGTTGTATAGATACTTCAGAGATGCACTGCACCTGTGGGTACCAGAATTAGCAACTAAACATTAGATGGATTTGGGGTAGTTCATACATTTATTTTGTCCACTCTTAGGGCCAAGTGGAGCCACAGGTCACGTGCAAAGTGTTGACATTAAATTAGCTGTGAAGCAGGCAAACATAACTTTACAATATATTTTCAAAATCTGGTTTATTCCTTGGCATGAAATTTTTAATTTGATTTGGTACATATCCAGTTAAATATTATTTTAATTGAGGGCACCTTGCAGCTTTTTCACTCCTTTGTGCTGCCATTCTGTGATTCCAGTCACCTATAATAATCTCCCTCCTCCTCTGCTATTCCCATTATCTCAGCCTTCTGTGTGTACATAGGCATGCTGACATCTCACTTTGTAGAATGATGTCAGTCGTAGGGCAGTCTTTAGGGACATGCTGTAAACTCTAATCCACAAAGGCTCAAGGTGAATAACCTCTAAAATAAGTCCAGTCCCTGCAGACCTGCATTGTTAGGATCTCACAGATGGAGGCTGATTTCTATGTAGCAGCATGTTGTGCTGCCCCAAAGCCATCTGGCCTCCCATTGTTTTCATTCCCCTTTCTTCTAATCCCTCACTCTTAATGCCTCTGCCTGGGCTTGTCTCCCTGTCCCCAGTGAGCTAAGTCAGGGCAACCAGTGCACTCCCATCAGTGCTGTCTGCATAATAAGCCAAGTGATACAAGAAGGGGCATACTGGACGGAAGATACATTCTAGTGCTCACAGAAAAGCAGTGCTTAATTTGTGCTTGTTGTTTCTGCTGTGAAGCACAGCACTTATTTTTGGGGACCGGCACCTATTTTTTTTCATCAAGCATTTACTGTGAGCAAAAGACATATGAGAAAGGCAGAGGAAGAGAAAAATGAAAAAGAGTTACAATGGAAGAAAGCAGAAAGCTTCAAGAGTGAGCTGGAGGGTCAGTAATTGTTTTGAATGGATTGAAGAGGCCCAAAATGGCTTCAAGATTATGCTGCCTCAGTATTCAGTGCTCACAGATTTAATTGTAGCAGCCACTTATTTAAGTGGAGGGCTTTGGGCACTGGCACGTTTTTATTTACTAATTGAGCACTGAAGAAAAGTTAACACTTACAGGGAACCAAACCTGTAAGTAAGGCTGGAATGGGGAAAGGCAGCATAAACCCATAAAGAACCACAGCCTACCCCCAACTACCACATTGGATAGATACTACAGAGATGCACTGCACCTGTGGGTACCAGAATTAGCAACTAAACATTAGATAGATTTGGGGCAGTTCATACATTTATTTTGTCCACTCTTACGGCCAAGTGGAGCCACAGGTCATAGCCACTATGTTTTTAATCTGACAAGAAGACTAACAGTGAATAAAATTACATTTATTGAAGAAAAAACTGTGCATTGCGGGGGTGAGTTATAGTTACCCTAGGGCACAAGTTATACTTACTTGGAATAATTCTGACTATAACTTCTGAATTTCTATGGTTTTGAACAAGTAACTTCAGAACATAACTATAGCATGCTTGTAACCTTTGTTTTTTTAAGTGAATATATATATGTGTGTGCTGCTGGGCCTTTCTGAATCTGTCTCTGAGCTCACAAGTTAAACATACATCTTTTAGTAAAGGTGATTTTAAGATTGTATGTTTGAAAATGCCACTTTAAGAAAGTGAGCATTGTCTTGCCTAAACCATTTCTGTGACTCTGCCTGTTTGTGGATTCCCTGTCTGGGTCAGTTTGACAGCCGGGCTAGTTGCACCTCCCATTAGACAGTGACACAAAGGGAGCCGGGGTGTAGTCTGCATTTCCTGATGAGCCATCTGTGCTAGGAGGGAGAGGAGGAGTGGTCACTTACATCTGAAAGGGCTGTGCCTGTCCTCATACAATGCAGTCTCCAACCCCCTGGTGTGTGTCTGGGGCCTGGCCTGGGCAAGGCAGGCTTTCACAAACAAGAGAGACTTTCCTTTTAAGTAGGCCTTCTTCAAAGGGCAAAATGGGTATAAGAAGGGCACCCAAAACCACAGACTTTATAACACTTCTGGAAACCAAGAGGAACCTCTGCCTGGAGAAGAGCTGAAGAGCTGAGGAAGAAGAGCTGCCCTGCCTGTGACTGTGTATTGTGGAGCCCTCCTGCAATTGCTGCTTCTGCCTGTGCTAGAGGACAAAGACTGGACTTTGTGTGCCTTCCTTCTTGTGAAGAACTCTCCAAGGGCTTAATTTAGAGCTTGCCTCCTGTTGTTTGAAGTCTCAGGGACAGCAAAGACTTCTCTCTGCCAGCACCTGGAGCCTCTGCTGAGACTCCTACTCTGCCAAGTGGTGCCCATCCAGTTCCTGGGACCCTGAAAGGAGAAGCTGGCAGCCCAAGAGTGAGAAATCCATGCACCAGCCGCCATGCGGGAAAAAGATCGACGTGACTCTGATCTGCGGCTGAAAACTCGACGCACTGCTGGCTTCGCTTCTGAAAATTGATACTCACCTGCAATGCGACCAGAAGATCAGCGACTGCGGCTGGAGAAATGATGCACAGCATCTCTGACAGATGCTGGTGAGATCACAACCCACACTGCGTGGTTTTTCAATTATCATGCAGCAGGATTTCCGATGCAAACATCGCTGGGCGTGCAAAAACGATACAAGGCCTGCCAGGACCTGAGAGTGAGGTTCGAATTGTAGCATCGCTCTACTGCGGAGAGAAGAAATGATGCACGCCGACTCGACTGAAGGAGAAACGACACAAGGTCTCACTCGTGAGTGATATCGATGCATCGCAAGCCCTTTTTGATGCACATTCGCCCGTGCTAGGATATTTTTGATGCACCCAGGTACATTTTCACGCTAACAGCGTTAGCGTTGTGTTTAAAATTACATGAGGACTCTTTTTGGTTTTTAATTGATAACTTGACTTGTGTATTGTGGATTTTTGTCTTGTTTTCTTTAGATAAATATTTTCTATTTTTCTAAACCTGTGTTGTGTCATTTTGTAGTGTTTTCATTAAGTTTCTGTGTGTGTTAGCACAAATACTTTACACCTAGCACTCTGAAGTTAAGCCTACTGCTCGTGCCAAGCTACCAAGTGGGTGAGCGGGGATTAGGTGAGGGTGATTCTCCTTTACCCTGACTAGAGTGAGGGTCCTTGCTTGGACAGGGGGTAACCTGACTGCCAACCAAAGACCCCATTTCTAATATTGGTGATCAGCGGTTGGGATTGGAGTGGTATTTGTACTTGACATTCAGTGATTGAGTGTACACTACTGTTTTGAGTTCAGACCACCACGAGACCACATACTACTTGTCTTGTGATTTTTGCTTTTTCTTGCTTTTTCTATTTTTCTTGGATTTTTCCCCACATCCATTTTTGTGGTAATCTTTGATTGACTTCTGAACTTTATTGGGAACTTGTTTTCTGCCTTTTGGAACTTTGCACTTTTGTTGACTTTGCATCATGTCCCAATTTGGAGATGCATCAGTTGGAGCTGCTTTTGACCTAGAGAAATTAGAGAGCTATACAAAGGCTCAGTTGAAGCAGTTCTATAAAAGTTTTGACCGTCCCATTAAGAACTCATCCAAGAAGGAGGAGCTGCAAAAGGCGTTGAGGGCCTGGGTGACAGCCAAGAGCAGTGAAGGGCAAACAGAGGATAAGGAGGAGGAAGAGCATTCCATACACAATGGTATTGTGGGTGGGCCTGTTACACCAAGGGAGAGGGTCTCCAGGGCAGGTGGCAGTATCTCATCTAAGGGTCTGATCCCTGAAGAGTTGCAGGACAAACAGGCAGAGAGGGAGCACCAGTAGGAGTTGAAGAAAATGAGGATGGCCCTAGAGAAGAAAAATATTTTGTTGGCTCATGAGCATAGCTTGAGAGAAATAGATCAGAGGAGCCAGTCTAGTAGGGATGGTGGCAGCCACATCACAGTGCAGCCTGAGATGAGGGTGCACATTCCTAAAGATCTTGTGAATGATTACAAGAGGGAGGATGACATATACTAGTGGTTCAAGGGGTATGAGTCTGCTCTCCACATGAATCTGGTCCCTGAAACTCATTGGGGGGGCGGGTCTGTGGAAGCACTTTGAGGTAGAGAGGAGGGATACACTGACAGACTTAAGGGATGCTCAGAATCTCACCTACACTATCATGAAGGATGCCCTACTCACAAGATATGGTCTCACCCCTGAGCAGTATAAGGATAAGTTTAGGTCCTATAAGAAGAAGGAATCCTAAACATGGTTGGAATGTGCTGATTTTTATTGCAGGTCACTGGATGGTTGGGTGAAGGGCAGTAAGGTAACAACGTATGAGGGGCTTTACAATCTGATTGCTTGGGAGCACTTGTACAGTTTATGTTTTCCAGAGCTACGCCAGCACCTGATTGACAGCAGGCTGACTCATCCCAGGAAGCTTGCGCAGGCAGCTGACCGCTAGGTAAGTACCAGGGTTCAAAAGAGGTATGGGGAGACCACACCAAGGGTGGGCAGGGTCCCTCTCAGAAGAAAGGGGGGCTAAGGGTAAACAGGGGGAGTTCTCTAAAGGGCCCCAAACTGATTCCCAGGGTAAAGATTCCCAATCCCCCAGTGAGAAGAAGCCATGGTTCTCCAAAGGGAAACCAGTGGCAGAGGGACCCCCACGTAAGTGTTATGCATGTGACCAGGGGGGTCATTTGAGGGGGGACACCAAATGCCCCAAGAATACACCGGCACCCAC
Organism: Pleurodeles waltl; assembly: GCF_031143425.1. Lineage (NCBI taxonomy): Eukaryota > Metazoa > Chordata > Amphibia > Caudata > Salamandridae > Pleurodeles > Pleurodeles waltl. Next base: position 466,318,732 of record NC_090442.1, read on the forward strand.
TGGTGCACAGCCCCAGGGTTTGGCTAGTGTAGCGCTTGGGGAGGAGTTGGTTCCAAGTGGGTGGGAGCCAGCTGAGATGACCCTTGTTTCACTAGGGGACAGTGAGATGGTCCAGAGAACCCTCGTGTGTGAGAACACTAAAAAGTACAGGCACTGGGTGACCATCAATGGACAGGGGGTAGAGGCTCTGAGAGACACAAGAGCCAGTGTGACTACATTGAGGAGTCAGCTGGTGTCTGAAGAGCAGATTGATCCCCGGGTACTTCACCAAGAAGTTGCAGTGGACAACGCAGAGTGCCTGTGCAGAGTGGCGCATGTTCCCTTTGAATGGGTGGGTCTCAGGTTCCTTGAAGGTAGCTGTGAGTCCAACCATGCCTTTTGATTGTTTGCTAGGCAATGACCTGGAGGATCCCCCTTGGAAGGAGATGGAACACAGGTCTCACTTGGAGATGTTGGGTCTGCCTGGGTGGGTATGCATATCCACCCGGTCAATGGCAGCCCGTCAGGGTGGTCAAGAGCCCCTGGGGCCTGAAACAGTGGCCCAGGGGACCACCAAGAAGAGGAAGGGCAAGGGATGTGGGAAACCGGCCCCAGAAGTTCCCACGGTCCGGGAGGAGGCGAAGCCTGAGGGTGACACCCCAGAGACTACAGGGGAACAGGTGGCTGAACTGGGTGAGGTCCCTGAGCTGTCGCAGTGGCAGCAGGAAGGGGGGTCCACCACGGAAGCATTCTGTGCAGCACAGAGGACACACCCTACTCTGGAGGGTTTGCGGCAGCAGGCTGCAGACCAGGTGGCTGGCAAGGAGCCAGGATCACACTGATCCATTGGGAGGATGATCTCCTGTATAGTGAGCCTAAGGTTCCTGAGCGTGGGTCAGCCCGTGTGCTGGCGGTACCCCAGTGCTTCAGGGCCTTCCTACTGGGGTTGGCTCATGATGTGCCTTTAACTGGACATTTGGGGCAGGACAAGAACTTTGAGAGGCTTTTCACCCACTTTTACTGGCCCCCAATGCACAGGCACTCAGATGCACAGTGCAAGTCTTTCCAAACTTGTCAGGCAAGTGGCAAGAGTGGGGGGAAATGTAAGACTCCCCTCCAACCTTTACCTCTTGTCAGTATGCCCTTTGAGAGGGTAGGGATTGCCATTGTGGGGCCTTTGGTTCCCAAGACAGCCATGGGCAACAGGTTCATCCTGGTCTTAATGGACCATGCCACCCGGTACCCAGAAGCCATTTCTCTGAGGTCAATCACTTCCCCTGTGGTGGGTTGTGCTTTGATGGGGGTTTTTACCTGCATGGGGTTCCCCAAGGAAGTGTTATCTGATAGGAGTACCAACTTCATATCCACGTATATGAAGTCTCTGTGGAAGGAGTGTGGGGTTCGCTTACAGGGAGGTGCCTCAAAAGGGACTTGGGGTTAGTCCCTTTGAGCTGATTTATGGCCATCCTGTGAGTGGACCTTTCAGTCTGGTCAAGGAGGCTTTGAAAAAAGCTCCTAGTAAATCCCCCCCAGGATGTATTCAGTTACATGCTGGCTCTGAGAAACCAGACTGCCCACTTCAGGAGTCTCGCACAGGAGAACCTTGAAGCAAGCCAGGCTGTCAGAAACGCTGCTATGACAAGATTGCCACTCTGATCGAGGTTCAACCTGGACAAAAAGTGTGGGTGATGGCACCAGTGGAGCCTAGGGCGCTCCAGGACAAGTAGATTGGGCCATTTGAGGTGGTGGAGCACAAGAGTGAAGTCACCTACCTAGTGGACTTGCAGTCTCCAAGGAACCCTTTAAGGGTCCTACATGTCAACAGCCGCAAGCCACACTTTGAGCGGACGGAACTGTCCATGCTCCTTTGTGACAGATGATGGGGTGGAGGAGGAGAGTGAGCCTCTTCCTGACCTCGTGTCTGCAGGAGAGAAAGATGGGTCTGTGGAGGGAGTGATCCTCTCCCCCTCCCTGCCTGAAGAGCAGCAGAGGGACTGTTGCCAGGTGTTGGGACACTTCGCCTCACTGTTTTCCCTGATCCCAGGCGTCACACACATGTGCACACATGATGTGGACACTGGGGACAGTCCATCCATTAAACAGAAAGTTTACAGGGTGACTGATAGGGTCAGGGCTTGCATTAAGGATGAAGTATCCAAAATGTTAACTCTAGGGGTTATTGAGCATTCCAGCAGTCCTTGGGCCAGCCCAGTGGTATTGGTCCCAAAGGCTGCTGTACCTGGTGCCTTTCCAGGACTCAGGTTCTGTGTGGATCACTTGGGACTCAATGCGGTCAGCAAGACTGATGCACACCCCATCCCCCGAGCTGATGAGTTCATAGAACGGTTGGGAGCTGCCAAGTACCTCAGCACGTTTGACTTAACGTCTGGGTACTGGCAGATTGCCTTAACTGAGGGGGCCAAGGAGAGGTCAGAATTTTCTACACCAGATGGACACTTTCAATTTAAAGTGATGATGAAGAATGCCCCTGCCACCTTTCAGAGGTTGGTCAACCAGGTGTTGGCTGGGCTGGATGAGTTCAGTGCAGCCTACCTGGATGGCATTGATGTATTTAGTTCCACATGGGAAGAACATCTGCAACACCTTTAGAGAGTTTTAGAGGACCTGCAGAAGGCAGGCCTCACTCTTAAGGCAAGCAAGTGCCAAATAGGGCAGGGTTATGTGGTGTACTTGGGACACCAGGCAGGGAGTCTTCATTTGGCACCCCTACAGCCAAATATTGACACCATTCTGGCTTGGGAGCCTCCCAAGACCCAGACTGAGGTGAGGGCTTTTTTAGGCCTCACTGGTGATTACAGGAGGTTTGTCAAGGGGTATGGTACCATTGTGACCCACTTGACTGAGTTGACCTCCGGCAGCCTCGGATGGCTGATCCTTGGGGAGGATGCTGCAGACTGATGTTGTGGCAGCGGCGGTGCAGGTGGTGATGCAGGTGGTTGTCATTGCGGCGTTGGTGACTGTTATACAGGTCGCTGGCATTCCTGAGGAAATGGTGGTCACCAGCCCCTCACCAGGAGGCATCGTGCCCTGAGGTGACTTGCCCTTTGTCTTGTGTCCCTTCCCCACCTTGGCAGTCGCTGCTGGGACCTTGGCACTGTCCTCTCTGTGTTTTGCTTTCCCTTGCTGGGTGAGTGGTGCGACTTTCCCCTGCTGGAAGCCGGCCCCTTTTTGACCTTGGCAGGTGGCGGAATCGGGTGCTCCTTCACATATGTAGGTGGCACACTGGCAGCTCTGAAGGGTGCCCCCTTTGATCCACCCAGACTTGCACGGATCACAGCAGATGCAGATGTGGTGGCTGAGGTGCTGGGCTGGGATCTCGACATCCCTGGCCCTAGGGGACGGGTGGGGGGGAGGTGTAGGGAAGAGGTTAAAGTTAGCTAGGAAAAGTCTTTTAGACACACTGAGACGGGAAGATGGAGGGGGTGTGGGAGTGGAGGAAGAGGTAGTGGTTGTAGGAGGTGTACGTCTGCTGAGTTTGGATGAAAGTGCATGGGCTGGAGGCTGTTGTGAGGTGGATGGCTGTTGAGTGGGTGTGTGTCTGTGTTTGTGTACTTTGGGAGGAGGGCTCACAGACACACTGGGAGAGGACACAGGGGACGTGTGAATGGTAGTGGGGGTTGTGATTGCACTTGAGCGGTGTGTTGTGATGGGCGTGCTGGTAATGGAGGCAGTGGCTGATGATGTAGTACATGCAGGTGTGAGTGGAGACGAGACTGGGAGGGAGGTGGAGGATGTGGAGGAGGGGGAGACAGTGGAGGAAGTGGATGTTGGTAAGTGTGCATGGGTATGGAGCTTGTGTGAGTGCCTGTGTGATGTGTGGTGCTTATGTTTTCCTGAGCCACTTTTCTCTGTTGATGTGTGTGCATGCTGGTGTGCTTGGGATAGGCTGAGGTAGAGAGGATTGGGTCGGGGTAGTGGAAGTTGGAGGGGGGAGGCTGGACACAGGCACAATGGCTGCCATCAGTGCTGAGGCCAGAGCCTGAAATGGTCTCTGTTGGGCTGCCACACCAGAATGAATGCTCTCCAGGTATGCATTTGTTTGCTGCAAATGCCTCTCAACACCCTGGATGGCATTCAGAATGGTTGACTGCCCAACAGTGAGGGATCTCAGGAGGTCAATAGCCTCCTCACTGAGGGCAGCAGGGCTGACTGGGGCAGTGTCCGAGGTACCTGGGGCGAAGGAGATGCCCACACTTCTGGGTGAGTGAGCACGGGAAACACGTTGAGGGGCTGCTGGGAGGGCGGTGCTGGTAGGGGGGCCGGTGGCTGTACCAGTTGGTGGGGTGGGCACAGAGGTGTCCGCCACTGCCAGGGAGCTTCCATCAGAGGAGGAGTCGCTGTCGCTGGTATCCCCTCCTGTCTCCGTCGTGGAGCTCCCCTCGCCCTCCGTCCACTGGTGCCTTCACCCTCCGTGGATTCACCCTCATGGGCCATGTGGAATGCAGCTCCCTCCGTCGCCGGTGCCTCTGCTAGATCATACTAATGCACACAAGGACAGGGTGACAAAAAAAAGAGGGGGAGAGACAGAGGATACACTTGGTCAATGCCAGCAACACCACTACCGTTGGCTTACACAACACACAGGGAGCAGCCCTATGCACTAGGACATGCACTACCAGTTACTAAGATAGTTACCAGCCCATGGGCTACAATGCCTACCGCCAATCAACTGCACACCTGAAACCCACAGGACACTGCCTAGTAGAAGATGCCTACTAACACTATTGGGGTTGGAGTGCTTCAGAGCCTGGCCAACCAGGGAACTACCCTGCCATGTTCGCCCTGGCCTAGGGGCACCCACAGCCCACATCCCCCACCCAGGTTCCTCCTAACGTGCGCAAAGTCAGCTTTCAGATTCTGTACTCACCCCCTCGTGGCTGCTGTGATGCCTTCAAGAGCCCATCCAACTCCGGATAGGCCACCGCCAGGATGCGAAACATCAGGGGGGTCATGGTGTGACGGGCACACCTTCCACTTTGGGAGGCCAGCCCCAGCTGGGCCTCCGCCGTCTTCTTGCTCCAGCGGTGCAGGTCCTCCCATCTCTTGCGGCAGTGGGTGCTCCATCTGTGATGGACCCCCAGGGTTTGCACTTCCTTGGCGATGGCACGCTAAATACCCTTCTTCTGGTGGGCGCTGACCTAGAGGGAAAGTACAGGAGGAAAGGAAATTACTCACCCATCCAGACCATCATACCCATTGCCCACCAGTTCCTACCCATGCCCTGACGCACAGACACTGACCATCCTCACATGCAGCACTAAGCCCACCCCCCAACATGTGCCTTACATCCACACCACTCCAAACAGGCTTTGCCCACACATCATGCTCACAGTGAACCTGTTTGTCTGGAGGACCGTAGAGTAGCTTGTACTGGGGTAGGACCCCATCCACCAGTTTGTCCAGCTCCTCCGCAGTGAAGGCAGGGACCCTTTCCCCAGACACTGTAGCCATTGTCGCTTCCAGACTCAGGTCACAGCAGCACTTGCAGTGTAGGTCCTCTCCTGTTGATGGTCAGGTATCAAGTGAGTGAACAGATAGAAAATGGCGGTCACGTCCGCAGCGGTGTGTACCGTCACCGCCAGCGTACATAGCCATTGGCTCCTGGAACCCATAGGGCCCAATGATAACCAATGTAGAGTTGTGCAGCGGTCTTCGACCACCTACTGAGACGCTGCACAACGCCAGCGCAGTTACCTAATTTCCCCTTGTCCCTCCTCACAAGTCAGGCAGCCGCCATTTCAGGGGTGCACATGGCATGGCACCTAACTGTGTCACAGCACATATTGGCACTTATAGGAACTCACGATTTCACACACGGAGTCTCTAACATGACTTCAGACACAGTTGTGCTACCTATGTGTAAATGACCGTCTGCTCACTGTTCTCCTCCATAGGCTACAACCGCTGGGGCAGATGATGAGATGGCGGCACCCTCCGGTGTACAGACCCCTGGTGGACCTGTCGACAATGGAAGACAGACACATCATAATCACATACAGATTTGATCGTGCCACAATCCAAGAACTGTGTGCCCAATTGGAGCCAGACCTGATGTCAGCTATCTGCCAACCCACAGGTATCCCCCTCCTAGTGCAGGTCATGTCAGTGCTCCATTTCCTGGCAAGTGGCTCTTTCCAAACTACAGTGGCCATGGCATCTGGGATGTCTCAGTCAATGTTTTCTAACGTGTTGAGCAGGGTGTGGTCTGCCCTGCTGAAACACATGCGCAGCTACATCGTGTTCCCCCAGGTGGATGATTTGGCCACAGTGAAAAGTGACTTCTATGCCCTGGGACATATCCCCCCCGCAGAAATGAACAGTGTACAGAAATAGAAAAAGCTACCATTCGATGAATGTGCAAATGTTGTGTTTGGCAGACCAGTACATCTCCCATGTGAATGCCAAGTATCCTGGCTCTGTGCATGACGCCCATATCTTGTGGAATAGCAGTATCCCTTATGTGATAGGCCAACTCCAGAGGCACCGGGTGTGGCTAATAGGTGAGTCCAAGGTCCCCACACAGTATGAGTAGGTGTCTGGGCATGGGGTAGTCCCTAATGGTTAGTGTGTGTCTGACAGGTATTCCTCGAAATTTGCAGGTGACTCTGGTCACCCCAACCTCTCATGGCTACTGACCCCAGTGAGGAATGCCAGGACAAGGGCAGAGGAACGCTACAATGAGGCACATGGGCGAACTAGGCGTATTATTGAGAGGTCGTTTGGCCTCCTGAAGGCCAGATTCCAGTGCCTCCATCTTACAGGTGGCTCCCTGTACTACTCACCGAAGAAGGTGTGCCAGATGATCGTGGCATGCTGTATGTTGTACAACCAGGCATTGAGACGCTAGGTGCCTTTTCTGCTGGAGGATGAGCCTGGTGATGATCTTGTGGCAGCTGTGGAGCCTGTGGACAGTGAGGAAGAGGAGGCAGAGGAAGAAGATATTGACAACAGAATGAACATCATCATGCAGTTCTTCCAGTGGCACACAGGTAAGAGACTGTAACTCCTCTTCACATTTCAGTATACTTTAGGACATTGTACATGGCAGCCTCTTAACCTCTGTCTATGGACACTGACTGTTCCCTTTGGATTTCCTTTCTTCAGATCTGTGTACCCCATTCCGCCTTCTGCTATGTGTACTGCTGCCCAACAACGGTCTAAACTGAATAAATGTGCATTTACATTACAAATTTTTGTTAATGTTGTGATATTACATTTATGAAAGATCAGACTGACTCCAGATTGTTTTTTTGATTAAAGGGTGTTTATTTAGGCACAAATGGGTGTAGGGGTATGTGCAAGGGGCTGGGGTGATGGTGGAGGAAGGTCCATGGTGGAGTCCAGTCTCTTGGTATCACAGGTGCTTTTTCCAATGGGGCATAGGAAGGGGAGCAATGGCAGTTCTAGGTGGATAGGGTAACAGAGTGGGACAGTGGGCTGACAATCAGGAGAGTACGATTTCCTGGCGGGGGTCTTGGCAATGTTCTCTGTCTTCTGCCTGGATCGCAGGGACCGTTTCCGGGGTGGTTCTCCTTCTGCAGGGGGTGGAGTGCTGGTGGCCTGTTGGTCCTGTGGCAGTGCCTCATGTCCACTAGCGCCGGTGGAGGTGGAAGGCTGTTCCTCGATTTGGCTAGTGTCAAGGGCCCTTTGTTGAGCCACTGCCTCCCTCCTGGTCTTGCCCATATCAGCCAGCACCCCTGCTATGTTTGCCAAGAAGGTGTATAGTTTGGTGAGATCCTCCCTGATCCCCATGTAGTGTCCCTCATGCAGCCGCTGGGTCTCCTGAAACTTGGCCAGTACCGGGCAGATGGTCTCCTGGGAATGATGGTATGCTCCCATGATGTTGGAGTGTGCCTCGTGGAGAGTGGGTTCCCTGGGCCTGTCCTCCCCCTGTCGCACAGCAGTCCTCCCAGCTTCCCTGTTGTCCTGTGTCTCTGTCCCCTGGACCGTGTGCCCACTGCCACTGACCCCAGGTCCCAGATCGTCCTGGGTTAGTGGGGTTGCCTGGGGTCCCTGTAGTGGTGACACACTACTGATTGACGTGCCCTGGGGACAGTGGCATGGACCCGCTGGGTGGGTGCTGTGGTGGTTTTTCCTGAGGGGGGAGGCTCTGTGGTGGTTTGGGACTGTGGCAGGGGAACCAACTGTCCAGAGGTCTCAGATGGGCCAGGCTGGTCATCGTGATCCAGGCATGCAGAGCTGCTGTCGTCACTGTGAACCTCTTCTGTGGGGGGAGTGGATATAGCTGGCACTTCCTGTTCTGGTGACGTTGGGTAGGGGGTCCTGTTGGGATGCAAATGCATTGTTATTGTATCTGTGTGTGCCATCTTGTGCAATGGGTGTGTTTCCCTATATAAATGTGCTTGCACTGTCGCCTTGGCCTTGTGTGATTGCTGATTGCTGGGTGAGTCTATCTAGTGTGCATGCTGTGGTGATGGTTGTCCATGCAGGTCTGTGATGGGTGTCCATGCATTGTTGTTGCATGCAGGGTTTGGTATTCGGATGGATGGGTTGTGCTAGTGGGGTATAAGTGAGGTGTTGGAGTGATGGGGGTGAGGGTAGGGGTAGGAGTTTGTGATGGCATACAGGTAGGTTGTGGGGGATAAAGTATTAACGATTTGACTTACCAGAGTCCAGTCCTCCTGCTACTCCTGCGAGGCCCTCAGGATTCATTATTGCCAAGACTTGCTCCTCCCATGTTGTTAGTTGTGAGGGAGGAGGTGGGGGTCCACTGCCAGTACTCTGCACAGCAATCTAGTGTCTTGAAACCACGGAATGTACCTTCCCCCGTAGGTCATTCCACATCTTCCTGATGTCATCTCTGGTTCTGGGTTGCTGTCCCACGGCATTGACCCTGTCGATGATTCTCCGCCATAGCTCCATCTTCCTTGAAATGGACGTCTGCTGCACCTCTGATCCGAATAGCTGTGGCTCTACCCGGATGATTTCCTCCACCATGACCCTAAGCTCCTCCTCAGAAAACCTGGGATGTCTTTGAGGTGCCATGATGTGGTGTGAGTGATGTGTGAGGTGATGTGTGGGGTGCTGTGTTGTGCTGTATTATGTGATCTGCGTGAATGATGTATGTGTGATGGTATTCTGTGCCTCTGGATGATGGTGTGGTCTTTGTTTTTCTCTCTCTCTGCCTGTTCAAATATTTTCGTTGTAAGGGGTTGTGGGTACTGTGGGTGTGTGTTTTATAGTGTTGTGAGTGTGTGGGTGTGGATGTGTGTGTCAAGTGTGTGTATTTTGAACTTGTCCAATGTGGTGTAGTTTTGTAAGTGTGTGTGTCTTTTGAGCGCGGCGGTGTGTACCGCCAATGGTTTACCGCTGTTGAAAGACCACCGCATGGATTTGTGAGTTGTGGTACTGTGGGCTTAGTCCTGTTGGCGTGACGGTGTGGGTTTTGCTATCGCCAGCTTATCACTGACCTTTGGTGTGGCGGACTTGTATGGGTGTCTGTATTGTGGCAGATTTCTCTGTGTGGGTCATAATACCCGTAGCGGAATACCGCTGTGGTCACGGTATGTTGGCGGCCGTCGGCACAGCTGTAGGCGGGATTTTCCACCGGGGTTGTATTGAGGGCCATAGTAATGTATTTTATATGTCCTGACAGTGAAATACTGCTAAATTTATTTTTCACTGTTGCAAGGCATGTCCCTCTGATAGGTTAACATGGGGGTTACCTTTAAATATGACTAAAGTGTAGATTCCCTTTTCGGAGCGGATAGACATGTGGAGTTTGGGGTCTCTGAGCTCACAATTTAAAAATACATCTTTTAGTAAAGTTGATTTTAAGATTGTGTGTTTGAAAATGCCACTTTTAGAAAATTAGCATTTTCTTGCTTAAACCATTTCTGTGACTCTGCCTGTTTGTGGATTCCCTGTCTGGGTCAGTTTGATAGTTGGGATGGTCTTACCTCTCACTAGACAGTGACACAAAGGGAGCTGGGGTGTAGTCTGCATTTCCTGATGGGCCATCTGTGCCAGGAGGGAGGGGAGGAGTGGTCACTCACACCTGAAAGGGCTGTGCCTGCCCTCACACAATGCAGTCTCCAACCCCCTGGTGTGTGTCTGGGGCCAGGCCTGGGCAAGGCAGGATTTCAAATCAAATCAAATCATTAACATTTATAAAGCGCGCTACTCACCCGTGCGGGTCTCAAGGCGCTAGGGGAAAGAGGGGATTACTGCTGCTCGAAAAGCCAGGTCTTTAGGAGTCTCCGGAAAGCGGAGTGGTCCTGGGTGGTCCTGAGGCTGGTGGGGAGAGAGTTCCAGGTCCTGGCCGCCAGGAAGGAGAAAGATCTCCCACCCGCCGTGGAGCGGCGGATGCGAGGGACGGAAGCGAGTGCGAGGCCAGAGGAACGGAGGAGGCGGGTGGGGACGTAGAAGCTGAGGCGTCGGTTGAGGTATTCCGGTCCCTTGTCGTGGAGGGCTTTGTGTGCGAGGGTGAGAAGTCGAAAGGTGATCCTTTTGCTGACTGGGAGCCAATGCAGGTGTCTCAGGTGTGCAGAGATGTGGCTGTTGCGGGGTACGTCGAGGATGAGGCGGGCCGAGGCGTTTTGAATGCGTTGCAGGCGATTTTGGAGTTTGGCTGTGGTCCCAGCATAGAGGGTGTTGCCGTAGTCCAGGCGGCTCGTGACGAGGGCGTGGGTCACGGTTTTTCTAGTGTCGGCGGGGATCCAGCGGAAGATCTTGCGGAGCATGTGGAGGGTGAGGAAGCAGGCGGAGGACACGGCGTTGACTTGCTTGGTCATGGTGAGAAGAGGGTCCAAGATGAAGCCGAGGTTGCGAGCGTGGTCTGCGGGGGCCGGTGCGGTGCCGAGGGGCGTGGGCCACCAGGAGTCATCCCAGGCGGACGGGGTGTTGCCGAGGATGAGGACTTCCGTTTTTTCAGAGTTCAGCTTTAGGCGGCTGAGCCTCATCCAATCTGCGACGTCCTTCATACCCTCTTGTAGGTTGGTCTTGGCGCTGGCGGGGTCCTTAGTGAGGGAGAGTATAAGTTGGGTGTCGTCGGCGTAGGAGGTGATGATGATGTCATGCTTGCGTACGATGTTGGCGAGGGGGCTCATGTAGACATTGAAGAGTGTCGGGCTGAGTGATGAGCCTTGGGGTACGCCGCAGATGATCTCGGTGGGTACTGAGCGAAACGGAGGGAGGTAAACTCTTTGGGAATGGTTTGAGAGGAAGGAGGAGATCCAGTCCAGGGCCTGGCCTTGGATCCCGGTGGAGCGGAGGCGGGTGATTAGGGTGCGGTGACAGACGGTGTCGAAGGCAGCCGAAAGGTCGAGGAGAATGAGGGCGACTGTTTCACCGTTGTCCATCAGGGTTCTGATGTCATCTGTGACTGAGATGAGGGCGGTTTCCGTGCTGTGGTTGGTTCGGAATCCGGTTTGTGAAGGGTCGAGCAGGTTGTTGTTTTCCAGGAAGGTGGTCAGCTGTTTGTTGACGGTCTTCTCTATTACCTTGGCTGGGAAAGGCAGGAGAGATATGGGGCGGGCGTTTTTCAGGTCGCTCGGGTCAGCCGTAGGTTTCTTTAGTAGGGCGTTGACTTCGGCGTGTTTCCAGCATTCGGGGAAGGTAGCAGAAGAAAAAGAAGCGTTGATGACGGCCTGGACGTGCGGGGCGATAATGTCGTCGGCTTTGTTAAAGATGAAGTGAGGGCAGGGGTCCGAAGGGGCGCCAGAGTGGATAGAGTTCATGGTGGATTTGGTTTCTTCAGTGTTGATGTGGGTCCAGTTGTTGAGGGTGATGGTCGGGGGTGCGGGTTCGGTGGTGTTTGGTTGGGTCTGGTGTCCGAAGCTGTCGTGGAGGTCGCTGATCTTGCGGTGGAAGAAGGTGGCAAGGGATTCGCACAAATCCTGTGAGGGCGTGACGGCGTTGGCGTTGGCGTTGGGGTTGGAGAACTCCTTGACGATGCTGAAGAGTTCTCTGCTGTTGTGGCTGTTTTTGTCCAGTCTGTCGGTGAAAAAGTTCCTTTTAGCAGCGCGGATCAGGTGGTGGTGTTCGCGGGTAGCGTTCTTGAGGGCGGTCATGTTGTCAGCGGTGTGGTCCGTGCGCCAGGCCTTCTCGAGAGCGCGACAAGTTTTCTTTGATTCTTTGAGGGTGTCAGAGAACCAGAGAGGTTTTTTGGTGTTGGTCTGTCGATGCGTGCGTTTGAGGGGAGCAAGGTTGTCTGCGCAGTTGGAGATCCAGTTTGTGAGGCTGAGGGCTGCGTTGTTGGGGTCGGTGGTGAGGGTGGGTTGGTTGTCGGCGAGTGCAGAGAAGAGTTGCTCTTCGGGGATCTTGTTCCACTGTCGACGAGGGATGGGTTGAGTGCGGAGGTGGCGGGTCTCGCGTCGGAATGTGAAGTGGACACAGCTGTGGTCGTTCCAGTGTAGAGCGGAGGTGTGGCTGAAGAAGATGTGTTTGCTGGCGGAGAAGATAGGGTCGAGCGTGTGTCTGGCGATGTGGGTGGCGGTGTTCAACAGTTGTTTGAGGCCGAGGTTGGCGAGGTTGTCGAGCAGGGTGGTGGTGTTGGGGTCGTTTTGTTCCAGATGAAAGTTGAGGTCGCCTAGGAGGATGTAGTCCGGTGAGGCGAGGGCGTGCGGGGAGATGAAGTCGGCGATGGCGTCGCTGAATGGGGCGCGCGGTCCGGGAGGACGGTAGACGAGGGATCCTCTGAGGGTGGTCCTCGGGTCGGTGCGAATCTGAAAATGCAGGTGTTCAGCAGCGAGAGGGGTGTCTTCGGTGGAGGTGGTGATGCTGATGGAGTCTTTGAAGACGATGGCGATTCCTCCTCCTACTTGGTTGGTGCGGTCTTTTCTGGAGATCTTGTAGCCTTCGGGGATGGCGGTGGCGATGTCTGGAGCAGAGGAGGCGTTCATCCATTTCACAAACAAGAGAGACTTACCTTTGAAGTAGGCCTACTTCAAAGGGCAAAATGGATAGAAGAAGGGCACCCAAAACCACAGACTTTAGAACACTTCTGGTAACCTAGAGGAACCTCTGCCTGGAGAAGAGCTGAAGAGCTGAGGAAGAAGAGCTGCCCTGCCTGTGACTGTGCTTTGTGGAGCCCTCTTTCACTTGCAGCTTCTGCCTGTGCCAGAGGACAAAGACTAGACTTTGTGTGCCTTCCATCTTGTGAAGAACTATCCAAGGGCTTGATTTAGAGCTTGCCTCCTTTTGTTTGAAGTCTCAGGGACAGCAAAGACTTCTCTCTGCCAGCACTTGGAGCCTCTGCTGAGACTCCTACTCTGCCAATCCAGTACCCATCCAGTTCCTGGGACCCTGAAAGGAGAAGCTGGGAGCCCGAGTGAGAAATCCACGCATCGACCGCCGTGGGGGGAAAAGATCGACATGACTCCAATCTGCGGCTGAAAAATTGATGTGCCGCTAGCTTCGCGGCTACAAATTGACACTCGCCTGCATCGCGACCAGAAGATCGATTCCCGCAGCTGGAGAAACGATGTGCAGCATCGCTGACGGAGGATGGTGAGATCGCAACCCGCGCTGCGTGGTTTTCGGATCATCGTGTGGCAGGATTTCCGATGCAAACATCACTGGGCGTTCAAAAATGACGCAAGGCCTGCCCAGATCCGAGAGTGTGGTTCAAATTGATGCATTGCTCTCCTGCTTAGAGAAGAAACTATGCACGCCAACTCGACTGAAGGAGAAATGACGCAAGGTCTCACTCATGAGTGATATTGACGCATAGCAAGCCCTTTTTGATGCACACTTGCATGTGCAGGGTTATTTTTGACGCACCCAGGTACATTTTCATGATAACAGTGTTAGCGTTGTGTTTAAAATTACATGAAGACTCTTTTTAGTTTTTAATTGATAACTTGACTTGTGTGTTATGGATTTTTGTTGTTTTTGCCTTGTTTTGTTTAGATAAATATTTTCTATTTTTCTAAACCTGTGTTGGGTCATTTTGTAGTGTTTTCATTAAGTTACTGTGTGTTTGGTACAAATACTTTACACCTAGCGCTCTGAAGTTAAGTCTACTGCTCGTGCCAAGCTAGCAAGGGGGTGAGCGGAGGTTAGCTCCTTTACCCTTACTAGAGTGAGGGTCCTTGCTTGGACGGGGGTCCTAACAACTACCATCACTATTGACCGCACAATTATTGGAACTCTCACACGCTTACTCTCCTATTGATATATGCATTTGACCTTTCAATATCAGAGTTAGGAGTACAATCGTAACTGGTGAATTCCTGTTGTTTTGGATTTTGTATTTCCTCCAGGATGCATCCAGGATTGGTTTGTCAATCTTAGCTTTCTTGGAAATATTTTAGAGGTGGGATTGCAGTCTCTGTACATAAAGATCACAATACACACAAAAAGAATAATAACTTTTGCATCTTTTAAACATTTGCACCTGCACCACCCTAACTAATTTAAAGAAAAAGTTAAAAGGGCTTAATTTTGTATTGCATATCTGTCACATATTAATCGAGAGAGGAGAGGTATAGTTATAAGGAAGGGCCACAAATAAGTATTTTCCACCTTTGAATTGAAAAATACCCAATTGTAATTATAGCTAGCAGCACCAAATAAACAACAGAATAAAAGTCTACCTGATTCAACAGCCGTATGACTCTATTTTTTATTTGATACCTTTTGTTGGTTTGTTGTGTTTTCAATAGAGCTTTTAAGCTATAAGCCAAAAATGTTGTGGTCGTTATTCAGGCATGTGTATATTCATTAGCTGTTGACAAATATCAGGAACATTTTAGAACAGGACAAAGGAGGGAAGTATTTCTCTCATTTTTATCAATACAATCAAGATGTTCACAAAGCAAAGCAAATGCATTTTTAAAACCCCAGTACATGTCATATTAGTGACAAACTCTGCACATGGTCGTGAATCTAATTTCAAGATGGTCAATCAAATCATTTGAAAATAAAATTGCGGAACATTGAAACTAAAGACGCCAAGGCAGTGGTTTTCTGATACCCCTCAATCTTGCACAAGGGCAATGGAAGGTTTAATTGCATTTTGATAGCTGTCAATTCATTTTAAATATTCTTGAGCTTTTTAAATGCCAAGCAGTGCTGTCCCTTGCATATTCATCCGTCACTACCACCTCTTGCTCCCACCAACCCCCTTAAGTACCATACCGGCCTTTCCAAAGGGCTAACCAGTGTTCCTACCATGCTCAAGCACTCCTGTTTATGCATTTCGTTATATAAAGTAAAAAGATCAATGAAAATCAGACTTTACCTTGCATGTCTTTACCACATGAGTATATGAATTTAAATGGAAATAATTTTTAGCAAGTGAGTCTTTATCATGCTTGCTCCTTCACCTAGTCTATTTGCATTTACAATAAAATAACTGTTCTACACATGGAATAAAAAAATACCATACCAATTTGGTGCCCTAAATGTACTACACCAGAAGTTTAAATTGTTTTTTATGTGTGTAACACAAAATACACATTCTGTGATGAATTGATTTATTTTTTAAATATACATCTAAGGGTACTCTTGTTTTTAAATGTAATAAACATTGCAGTATCAGAGCAGGCAAATGTGACAGTGCAGTTTAGCAGTCGAAATATGTAAGAGTACCCTAAAAGCTTAGAGAATTAGCAAACTAGTTGTAAAAGGTTTATATTGTTTGTTCTGGCTAGTTATTTTAAAATTAAAAAATCATTACTTGATTGAGTAATACATACTTGGGACATTATATTGGAAAAACCTATTATGTTTACTGCTAAAGTAATGATATTTAGTAAATGATAGAAAATAACTGTTAAAAATTAAATTATTGCATTTAAAAAAAATAATAATAATTGAAGAAAACATCATCCAACCATTCTATCTCACAAAAGACTGCTGAGCACTTTGTAGAACACAACACAGCTGTACCCATTTAAAAGGGAAAGCATTTAATAAATCATTTTTCCAAGACCAAACAGTAGATAAATTAACTATTTATGCTTTCAACAGATATAATCAATAACAAGACATATTGACAATAATGTTTTGCTGTGCCTCTTGAGACACTTGAATAAAGTAATTTTTTTCCACAGATCCAAATGTCTAATAGTATTCCTTTTAGAATATCAAACAATAATAAATAATTTAAATATCAACTGAACTACTTCCTTTGCCCTTCTTTTTTCCTTAGCTCAATATGAGCATCATTAACTCTGTGACCACTTATAAAAATGTGTTGAAACCATCCAAATATAATTCATTATTTTAGTGAACAGCAGTATTACAAAAATGGTTTAAAATAAAAAGCATGCCAGTATTGACGTTGATGCATGAAGTACTTGCTTAAATAACCACTCAGCCTCTGCAACAGAGCTGTAAGTTAGGGACAAGGGTCCAGTCAATAAAGCCATTAGCCAGAGTTTCCAGTGAGACCTCTGTATCCGAGTTAAGGAAGGGTGCTAGCAACGATCCTATGCATTTTGCCTGAGACATACCCACCTTTTCAAATTTGAAAAAAATGCCCAGCAGAAAAAGACAGATGAGCAAATGTATTCCCTACTCAGCCTACAATTTGGTGAAATTAAGATACCACTTGTACTGATAGAACTTTATAATCAAAACCCTTTTCAACTACATGCCAACCACAACTCTCTCAAACATATATTAATATAATCAACTGTTCACACTCTTTTAGCACTACAAAATAGTGAAACCTGGATGATGGATGGCAGGTTTAAGACAACACCGCTTCCATTCATTCATATTTATGCATTAATGCTAACATTTACATTGCCAGTATGCCTCTTGTGTATGCATTACTGCAACAAAACTGTAACAATTATTTGCAATTATTAAAGAATAGACTATTCATAAAAGACTAGTGAAAATTATAATTGTCTCTGAAATTGCACTGATTTTCAACTGTATCTTTCCCTACAAATTTAAGGACATTTCCTCCATTTTTCACAGGTTAAATGGATTACATTTTTTTTTTTTAAATCCTTAGCTGGGGATTACATGATGGATAGCAAACTTCAATTTGAAACAAAGAAATGATCAGGCTTAGCTTTTATTCCTCCTTAACATATAGACGTGTTTTATAATGCAATAATACAATCTGAATATTTTTCAGAGAACAAAGAAAGAATGGCACCCTTACTAAATTATTTCAAACTAACATGGATTGGCAATTTAAACGGATCAGGACACAGAAGGCAACCAACTTGTAGGACTGAATGGTTGGAATTGCTAGAAATGGGGGGGGGGCAAAAACTAACAATGCCATACAGGGATAGCATAACTCTTTTTCCAGTTCCGTAGGGAAAGCCCACCCCGTATTGAAAACATTTTGGTAAAATTTTGAAAACTGAACAAAGTTTTCAGGAAATGAGACAAACATATCCAAGGGAACAAACAGCACAAACAGCCCAACACATCCTAACAGTGCACATCTTCCAATGCAGTCAACCTTTGATTTTGAAGTTCTTGAATGGGCTCACTGATTAGCCACCTGGCACTGCTCAACTCATTCACATGCACCTCCAGGCATATACTCAAACTATAAATGTTGATATCGATTTGTATTATTCTAAAATAATCTATTATGCTGTTGCCTAGAAGTTAATTTTTATTGTTTACATTCTCTAGAAATGTATCTCTACAATCAGTAAATATGTATTTGGAATTCACTTTGGAGAATATGCCAGAGTACAAACCTTACCTATTGGATGATTTCAATAATTTTCATTTTATGGCCCATTGGAAATGTTCAGCTGTCACTGAATTGCAAGTCAACAAGTTATTTCTCACTTCTAATTCTGGGATGCTGAGTGACCCCTCTGTGTTATCTGGCCATGGATCATGCTCCAGGTTATATGCCTATGGCTCATGTTCTGGGTTCTGTGGTCTATTTGTAGTGACGGTTGGAATTGAGAAAGAAAAGATTTTTGGTTTGAGGTTAAAGTTCATTTCTTGGAATAAAACCTGCTTTCTCTCTCAACTTCAAGGAGGATCGGACCTTTAATTTCTAGAAAAATGCACTATAAATTGGCGACAATGGGAGAACCTTCCGTATTTTTGGACTTCAACTCCAGCAGTTTTTACTTCATATACCTTGGGTATACAGTGACTACTAGAAAAAAAGCATATTGTACCTTTCATCACAATCTACTCTATTTGAAGTGATTTAGGGCCTGATTACAAGCTTGGCGTTCGGTTTTGCCAACCGCTAAATGGGTGGTGAGGAGACCACTGTTGAGGTGGCGGTCTCCCCACTGGCCCTATTAAGGCATTCCCACTGGGGTTACGGGTGAGAACCAAGGGAAAGGTGCAGCAGCATTACCGACAGCTCATAATAGGGCTGGCAGAAATGCACGCAGGGGGCACCAGCACCCTTAAAATGTGCACTGTCTGCACAGCTGACAGTGCTCATTTTGAGGGTGCTGGGCGGGGGGGCCCCTGTGGGCAGTGCAGGGCCCCGCTGTAGCCTCCTGCACTTATTTTCCACCAGTCTTTTCATGGTGGTTAAGCCACTATGAAAAGGCTGGCGGAGAACAAGGTTGTAATCAGCAGAGCGGCGCTGTAGGAGGCTGGCCTGGTTTCTAGTGGGTACCTTGGGTGCCTACACCTTATACCAGGTCCAGTTATCCCTTATTGGTGAAATGTAGTAGCGTTCTAGCAGCTTAGGCTGATAGCGGTAGCTATAGCAGAGCAGCTTAGGCTGAACTAGGAGACATGCAAAGCTCATGCAATACCACTTATAGTTACACAGTACTTATACACAAGTAAAGACCATACTCAGTGTTCCCCAAATAAAGATATTTATTGGGGTGACACAGTACCAAACATATCTTAGAGACAATACTCCTTCTGGAGGTAAGTATTATACACAATATATACACTAGACACCAAAATTAGACAAGTAAATAGTCATAGAACAATGCAAACAATAGGAAATGCTATAGAATGCAATGGGAGAAAATGGGTCTAGTGTCAACACAAACCATATACTAAGAAAGTGGAAATTCCCCCCAAGACAAGGGTAGTGTATGCAGAATCGCTGGGAGAGTAAGAATACAGTAAAGGTAAGTAAATGACCCCACCCCAGAGCCCAGAAAATCAGGAGTAAAGTACTGCAAGTTTCCTTAGGACACACTACACCTCGTTTTGGGGATTTTGCAGCCGCCAACCAAGTCTGCAGAGAACAACTGCTGGATTATTGGACCTGAAGACCTGCAAAGTAAGGGGACCAAGTTCAGAAGTTGAAAGAAGTTCCAGGAAGGACAGGAGCCCCTGCCAACCCAGAAGAGGGTGCAAAAGAAGAGTCCCCAGTTAGGTGAAGACTGCAGAAATGCACCCTAGGAAGATGCCAGAAGGTTTCTGCATAATGAAAAAGATGTCCCACGGTGTGAAGATCGTTGCAGACAAGATTTCGTGTTGAAAGGCACCAACAAGTCTTGGCTATGACAAAAGTGTGTTTTTTGTCAAAATGGCGCTGGATGGACCCAGGAGGGACCTGGGGGCCTCAACTCTGAGTGAGGAGGAAGAGGGGCTCTCACCACTTTAGAGAGCACTCAAGATGCCAGCCAGCACCCCAGAAGCTGCAAGATATGGGTTCAAAGGAGGTGCGAAATGTGGTTGATGCAGCACAACAAAAGAAGGTCCCATGCCGCCGGAGAACAACTCAGCGAGTTGAGCATTGCAGGGTGGAGTGCTAGGGACCTGGGCCAGTCTGTGCACAAACGAATTTTGCTAAGAGTGCACAGAAGCCTCAGGAGGTGAAGAAGACACAGTACACAGAGGTACCATCGTTCTCAGGGAAGGCAACGTCTTACCTCCTCCAAATTGCGTCAGCAGGACCTCAGGACAGTCTATGTTGATGACGTCTACTCTCTGTGTCCTTAGGAGCACACTCGTCATTGTGAGAGGAGTCCCAGGGTACCGGTCATCGTCTTGGAAGGTGCCTTCTTGGAGCAGGGGAGTGACTCCATCACTCCACAGGAGATTTATTTGGTTCTTCTGGTGCAGGATGAAGACAGGGAGTCCCCAGAGCGTGCACACCATGGAAACTGTTGAGGTTGCTGACTTGGAGCTGAAGTTGCTGAAGAAAAGTGTCTCTTGTGGACACTTTGTTGCAGTTACAGAGGGCCGTATTTATACTTTTTTTAGCGCCGCTTTTGTGCCGCTTTTTGGCGCAAAACGGCGCAAACCTACAAAATACAATGGCATTTTGCAAGTTTGCGCCGTTTTTGCGTCAAAAAACGACGCAAATGCGGCGCAAAAAAAGTATAAATACGGGCAAGAGTTTCTTGGAGCACACTGCGGTTGATCCGAGGTCAGAAGAGTCTGAAGTTGTTGCAGAGGATTCCTGAAGGAAACTTGCAAGCAGAATCTGAAGAGATCCCACAGGAGAGACCCTAAAAAGCCCTGAGAGGGGAATTGGCTACCTTATCAGGTATGGACCTATCAGGAGGGGTCTCTGACGTCACCTGCTGGCAACGGCCACTCAGAGCCCTCCAGAGTGCTCCCACACCTTGCAAAGCAAGATGGCTGAAGTCTGGGACACACCGGAGGAGCTCTGGGCACCACTCCTGGGGTGGTGATGGACAGGGGAGTGTTCACTCCTCTTTCCTTTGTCCAGTTTCCCGCCAGAGCAGGGGAGAAGGGGTCCCTGAACTGGTGTAGACTGGTTTATGCAAGGAGGGCACCATCTGTGCCCTTCAAAGCATTTGCAGAGGCTGTAGGAGACTACCCCTCCCCAGCCTGTAACACCTATTTCCAAAGGGAGAGGGTGTGACACCCTGCTCTCAGAGGAAATGCTTTGTTCTGCCTTCCTGGGACTGGATTGCCCAGACACTAGGGGGCAGAACCCTGTCTGTGAGGTGGCAGCAGCTGTAGCTGCAGTGCAAGTCTCAGAGAGCTGGTTTGGCAGTACTGGGGTCCATGGTGGAGCCCCCAGGATGCATGGAATTTGCTCCCCAATATCAGATTTGGAATGGGGGGACAATTCCATGATCTTAGACATGTTACATGGCCACATTCGGAGTTACCATTGTGAAGCTACATATAGGTATTGACCTATATGTAGTGCACACGTGTAATGGCGTCCCCGCACTCACAAAGTCCAGGGAAATGGCCCTGAACTATGTGGGGGCACCTTTGCTAGTCCAAGGGTGCCCTCACACTTAGTAACTTTGCACCTAACCTTCAGCAAGTGAAGGTTAGACATATAGGTGACTTATAAGTTACTTAAGTGCAGTGAAAATGGCTGTGAAATAGTGTGTGCACTATTTCACGCAGGCTGCAGTGGCAGTCCTGTTTAAGGGTTTGTCTGAGCTCCCTATGGGTGGCAAAAGAAATGCTGCAGCCCATATGGATCTCCTGGAACCCCAATGCCCTGGGTACCTAGGTACCATCTACTAGGGACTTATAAGGGGGCTCTAGTGTGCCAATTGAAATTGGTAAATTAAGTCACTGGCCTACAGTGACAAATTTAAAAGCAGAGAGAGCATAAGCACTGAGGTTCTGGTTAGCAGAACCTCATGGACACAGTTAGGCACTACACAGGCGTACACATTAGGTCATAAATTATGAGCACTGGGGTCCTGACCAGCAGGATCCCAATGAGACAGGCAAAACACACTGATGTATAGGTTTTTATCTATGAGCACTGGGGTCCTGGCTAGCAGGATCTTAGTGACACAGTAAAAACACACTGACACACACTCACAAACATCCCAAAAGTGGAGGTAACCATGCTCGAAAGAGGCTACTTTCTCAATGGTGTTGAGTTCAGCGCCGCTCTGGCTGAGTACAACCTGCACCACCTTCATCCCGTCAGGGTCAGAGATCCTGGAGGGGATGGCGGAAGGTTGACGGGTATCCCTACCAACCTAGTAATGTGGTGGTCAGACTGCCACAACCGTGACAGTCTGACCGCCACAGTGAGTCTTGCGGTCCGTTGACCACCAGACTCGTAATAAGGCCCTTATTCTTAGTTCTAATTCCTATTTTTTGGGAACATATTGTATGTGGTTGAGGGTATTGAGTATATGAGTACTTCCTTCTGAGGATTTAATCTCTTCACAAACAGGAATAATAATTTAGAATTTAGACTTGACTCATATACTTTCTTTTCCGACCAAAGATTATTTGTTTTTGGGAAAATATTAAAAAGAAACGTTTACCATGACACGCTGGTGGATGTGAGTGCATTCTCATGCATCTGGACTCATCTGCCTCGTATGCTCCATCTGTCACATGTGCCACCTTGCTATGAGCGTCTTCCTGTGAGTTCAGTTACATGTGCTCCCCATGACACTCTCAAATTCATATTTCTTGTGCGCCTTGCTCAAGTTTCTCCTCCCACCTGCTCTATCACCAGGGTCTTCTCATGAGCATGTCCCCACACACTCTCCTTGTGTCTCTATTGCAGCTGACATGTGCTATGCTGAGTCATCTGGTTTTGCAACTGGATGTTTGTTTTAGGATCATCTCACTCTCTCTGCAAGTAAAAGAATCCTCTTTATTGTTGGGAAGTGAAGGAACTGACAGTGAATTATTGTTTGTTACTTCAGTGTAATCTAAGGATAGCCTGCCACTTTGCTGATGTTAAACTGCCACCTGCTAGTCTTTGATGTTAAAGACTACTTACATTAATCTGTTTTAGGAGTTTACTTAATATATTTTTTTTATCACATGGGATACTTGTGTTTTAACCTCCTTGCTATGTGTAATGTTACTCTTTTTTATTAGTCTAAGTTTTCTCTACTAATGAAGAATATTTCTTCTCAACTATTCTTCTTGCCAACACCTGGTGAGCCATTATTAAAATGGTCTAGACAGAAAAAGGTTTTCAATAATTATTTACAAATATGTGGATAACATTTTTCATCAGAAAAATCCCTGTTACTTCATTTTCTAGGATCGGAAGGACAAGAAGATTTTGAGCATCTTCCAGATTTATCGGATGAGGAAGAAGGCGATGCAGTGTCTAGCTTGATTGAATATGAAATATATATGTAAAGAGACTTGATAAGCATTATTTACTGAGCGTTTCTATAATACTTGAATGTTATCACTGTGGTATGAGATCCCAATTACGTAATGAGTAAGTAAAGGAATATGTTATGGCTCTAAGACAACTAGCATCAACTTGTAATTTTTGAACAAACACTGACGAACGCATAAGGGACCTGTTCATGTTATGGTGGGCATGTTTCAGATGTGATAATATAGGTCACTGGGCTAATAGCAAGGATTGTCCCAATATCAAGTGTGAGTGCAATGTGTGTGGGAAGAAATGACATTATAGAAATGTTGCAAGAACGGGGCTGCTCTCAAAACCAATAGAAAAATGAATGATAGAAGTGAAGAGATGATAAATGAAGTGAGTGTATCAAATGAACCTTTTCTTTTGCAGGTTTCTGACAGTATCAATGAGGTTGGCGCAAATAGTGGTCTTCCCATGGATGTGAGGTTGGTAAATGATATTGACATTGAAATGATATTGGATTTTAGTACACATTTGACACAGATATCAAATGTGGTGCTTGAAAGACATTGTGAAGGTAGAGTAGAAGTATTGGAGCCTGTTAGCCCCTATGCATATGGAAGAAAAGTGATAGAGCTAATAAGGTACTTTGAAGGGCATATCGATTTTAAGGGGAACAAAGTGGCGGGTAAGGTGTATTTCCTGTGGCAGAGGATACAGCACAAAGTTGGCCTAACCAAAAAGTGTTGGGTATATCTCTTAAACCTAATGCTAACCCCTAGGTCCAGGTTTGTTGTATCAATCCATTCCAATGGGTCTAGTGAAGACAGTTCCCTCTGAGTTTTCTGCAAAAGTAGGTTCCATGAAGAACTATTAGTATGATCTTTAGTTGAAGGTGGATGCTGTTCTGTTTTTGCAAAAAGCAAAGAGTATTCCATATAGTGTGAGAGAAGATGTTAGGAAGGAATTGGATAGAAGGAACTGAACGGTTGGCCCCTATAGTGGTAGCTCATAAGTCCAATGATGAAATCAGGTAATGCATAGATTTGAGGGAACTTAACAAAAGTGTGGTTGAAGATAAATGTCCTCTTCCCAATATAACAGAAATGGTGGGTACCCTGTCAGGGTCAAAGTTGTTCACAACTCTGGAGGATCTCACCTTAGCTTATCATCAAGTCAGGCCCATGGTACAGCCAAATGATTTCTTATCCTTCAACACTCCTTTTGGCATGTACAGGTTTAACCACATCCCTTTTGGCCTTTGTTTTGCAGCCTCAGTGTTTCAAAGACTTACAACAAGAATGTTTGGTAACAAGGATGGAGTCTTGTATTTTCAGGAAGCTGGTCTGGTGTGTGGTGGACACCTATGGTGTTGTCGCCTTGTACTAGGTCCAGGGATCCCATATTAGTGAAGTGTAGGCAGTGTCTAGGAAGCCAGGGCTCTCTAGAGGTAGCTGTGGATGAGCTCTTAATACTTCTTTAGGAGACATGCAAAGCTTATGCATTACCGCTATAGTTGCACAGCAACTGATCACTCATGAAAGAACCATACAGTGTTACAAAAATAAAGGTACTTTATTACAGTAGCACCACACTAGAATACGTATAGGCAGTTCCCCCGATTGGAGGTAAGTACACACTTTTATATTCACAATAACAAGCAGAAATTAGCATAGAAACAATAAGCATTGGCAATACTTAGTTAATATAGTGAGGGCCCTAGGGGAGGGCTAAACCATATACTAAGAAAGTGGAATGCGAGATACAGTCCCCCACCCAACAATGTGGAGTTGTTAGAGGAGAGCTGGAGGAACTAGAAACCCCAGGAGGTGAGTACCAGAGTGACATGCAGCGATAGGAGAGCAGAAGTAAGTACCTAGTTTTCCCAAGGACTAACAGAGGATTTAGAAAAAGGGTTATGCAAGAACAGGACCAGTCTAGAAGAAACCAGTGATGGACTCTGGAAGAAGAGGACCTGCAAATGAAGGGGACAGAGTCCAGTCCTCAGTGTACTGCCCAGTGGGGGCAGGGGCTACTACCCACCATTCTATAGATGAAGAACCAGGTCGATGAGGGATGACGAATACCAGCTGTGGAGCCCAGAAGCTGCAGAATAGTCCTTGGAGCAGTGCAGATAGTGTCCCACATCAGTTCCCACATCAGTTGCCGGGTTGTCGATGGTCAGTGGTGTTGGAGAACCACCAACAGCCCTTGCCAAATGCAAGCAAAACAAGAAAAGAGTTGCAAGGCTGAAGAGGACCTACAAGGCCCAGGGGACTCGACCCAGAGCGGGTAACCTTAAGTGACCCTCAGCAGTTGGAAGAACCAAAAGAAGCAGTCACAGCCCCCACAGGCAACCCACTGGCAGCAGTCACAATAAATTGCAGTGAGGCCCAGTCAGCACACCTGAAGAGGAGTCCCATGTCGCTGGAGTAGCAGAGAGGAGACTGTGCTTGGCAGGATGGAGGTCGGGCTACACAGAGCCTGAAGATCCCTTTGAGCAGGAGCAAACAAGCCTTGGTAGCTGCAAAAATCGTGGTTCACAGGGGTACTCTCCTGCAAGGACAGACAAGGGCTTACTATCTCCCAAGACAGCTGGCAGAGAGGACCAAGGGCACCACTCCAGACCACCACCTGTGATGCAGGATCCACGTGGTTGCAGAGGAGAGCAGATCCATGCAGCCAGTTGTTGTAGTTGGTGCCTGAGGATGCAGAGGAGTGACTCCTTCACTCCAAGGGAGATTAGTTCTTGTTTCTTGGTGCAGGCTGAAGTCTCGCGACCCTCAGAGGATGTACAACCGGGGAAATGTTGCAGTTGCTGGAAGGAGCTGGAGAAACAATGTTGCAAAGTGCAGTCGTCACTGGAGTCGGTTCCTGAAGAGTCTAGTTGCTGTTTCAGTAGCCAGAAAATGAAGTAAGTGAATCAGAGGAGTCCTGGTAGAATCTTGCATGTCGATTTTGGGAAACCACCATCAAGGGAGTCTCTAAATAGCCCTAAGAGGTGTTTTGGTTACCTATTAAGGTGACCACCTATCAGGAGGGGTCTGTGATATCACCTGCCTGACCTGGCCACTCAAATGCTCCCAGGGGCCTCTGCAGATCCTGGTTTCAAGATGGCAGAATCAAGTTGCCACCTGGAGGAGCTCTGGGCACCACCCTTTCCTTTGTCCAGTTTTGCACCAGAACAGGTACCTGGGTTTGTGCAAGCCAGCTTATGCAAGGAGGGCACCAAATGTGCCCTTCAAAGCAAACTGGTGGCTTGGGGAGGTCACCCCTCCCAAACCTTGCAATACCTATTTCTAAGGGAGAGGGTGTTGTCTCCCTCTCCCAAAGGAAATCCTTTTTTAAGCCTTCCCCTGTCTGAGCTGGTCAAGCAGTAGGAGGACAGAAACCTGTCTGAGGGGTCGCAGCAGCATAGGCTCCCCGGAAAACCCCAGAAGACTGGTAGCAGCATTATTGGGGGTCCTCTAAGGAGCCTCCAAAGTGAATGGAAGCATGCAACCAATACTGGCAACAGTATTGGGGGTATGATTCCAACATGTCTGATATCAAACATGCACAGGTTCAGAGTTACCATTATGTAGCTGGACACAGGTAGTGTTCTGTGTCCAGTACACGGGTAAAATGGCTTCCCCGCACTTACGAAGTCCAGTGCAATGGGATTGGAGTTCATAGGGGCACCTCTGCTCATGAAGGAGTGCACTCACACACAGGGATCTGCACTCTGCCCTCTGGTCTAGGAGGCCTACCATAGGGGTGACTTACAGTGACCTGGTGCAGCGACCTGTGGTGAAAGGGTGCATGCACCTTTTCACACAGGCTGCAATGGCAAGCCTGCAGACACATTTTTCATGGGCTTCCATGGCTGGAACAATACATGCTGTAGCCCATGGGGAACCCCTGGTGCCCCAGTGTCCTGTGTATCTAGGTACTATATACTAGGGTCTTAATAGGGGGCACCAGTGCGATAATTGTGGGTTGGACAAAGTCCTAGGCAACCAAATCAAATTTAGAGAGAGAGAGCACTATCACTGGGGTCCTCGTTAGCAGGGTCACAGTGAGAACAGTCTAAGCATACTGATAGCAGGCAAAAAGTGGGGGTAACCAAGCCAAAAAGAGGGTACTTTCCTATAATGTCTTAGGATTTGGGACTGACATGGATCAACATTTGTCAGACTCAAAAAAGTACTCAGAATTTTGAGTGAGAATGGGGTCACACTTAAAATGTAAATGTAAGGTTTCCCAGGAAGAAATTGACTATTTGGAGCATATTCTTTCAAGTAAAGGTGTGAGACTCTAGGAACACTTAATGAATACTAAACAGGATTTGTCTAGATCAAAGAAAAAGGAAAATGTGCAATTTTTTTTTCTCGCAATGGTAGGATTTTAATCTTGTTTTTACTAAACTGAGCTAGAAGTACTTGTGCTGCTTTAAGAAGTCTTTTTAAGAAAAGTGTTGACTTTGGATGGAGTGAACAATGTGAAAATGAATTGATGTTAAGATGTGTTTGGGGAAGGCTCAAAGCGTGAGTAGTTTTTTTCAGGGTTTAGGATATTTGGTTTATACTGATACTAGTAAGAAAGGTATTGGAGCTTTGTTAAAACAAATTCAAGATATTTCTGAGGTTTGCTATACCCTTTGCCTGGAGAGCACTGAAAGGATCTGGATCAAGACACTCTAAAATTTAAAAGGAAAAGGTGGCTCTTGTTGTTTACTGGGCCATATGAAAATGAAAAATATTTTTGTAGAGACAGAGGTTCTCAATATTTCCTTATCACAAACCTTTGCAAGAGATTTTTGAGAAAAAGGGTTTGGATTCAGTATCTAGTCATATTTGCAAATGGAATGTGTCCCCTTAAGATGTTCAGTTTAATGTGAGTTATGTACTGGGTGTTTCAAACAAAGGAGCTGATTGTCTTTCAAGGCTAATAACAAAGACTGATAGGTGTAGCATGGGTGAAGATTGGTGGGTGTATGATGACATTAAGGTGTGTAGGATCATGGAAGGCTGTGTAACTGAATCGGACTGGCTAGAGAAAATGAGTAAGGATAGTACTCCCTTTGGCATTTGGAACAAGATTTTGAGTGGAGGAGTCTGGGAAGCATCCAATGAAGTGGAAAAATGGTTTCTTAGAGTATGGAATGTGTAATCTGTTAACTGAGGGCTAGGTATAAGGAATTTGAGATTAGTACCTGAGAGTTTTTAAGGAAATGGCTAATAGATTTGTCTCATTCTGTGCATCTTTAAATGAGTAAAAGTAAAAAATGATTGAAGTGTGATTATTGATAGCCAAGAGCGGATGTACAACTTGAGTGGATAATTAAAGAATGCATGGAATGTCCTTTGAGTGACAAGATCAAGAAGGCGAGGACGCCTTTTATGGTATGTAGAAAGATTCCTTTGGAACCCTGGGAGGAAGTTGACTTGGACATTGTGGGTCCAATAGATATGAGATCCAAACCAGTCTGTGTTCTTGTGTTTGTAGACATGTTTTACATGTGGCTGGAAGTAGCTGTGGTGTTGGATGTCACTACAGCATCTGTGAAACGATTCCAGGAGAAGCTGTTTATCAGAGAAAGCAATCTAATGGCTTTCCTCACAGATAATGGACTCCAATGTACATCAAGTGCAATAGAAGAGTTTTTGAGTGCAAGACGTATTATGCACAAAAAATTAAACTTGAAAGAAAGTGTGATATTGGCTAACATGTGTGGTAAAGATTGGAAGGAGGAATTGTGGAGGAAGATTGAGGCTTATAGATTTTCCCCTCATGCGACAACTGATCAAACTCCCTTTGAAGTTTTTCACAGGAGGTGACCCAGTACTAGTGTTTGTCCATATTCAATGAGGAAAAGGGATGAGAGGGGTGAGGAAGGACTGTTAGAAAGGAATCAGAAACTTTCTAATTACTGTTTACAGGTAGAAAGAAGCAAACAAGAACAAAGAAAGTGTGTCTATGACTTTTGTAAAGGTGTATCCAATGTGAAAGTTACCATTGGGGATTTAGTTGTAGTTAAATCGCCGATGAAAAGTCATGATGTGTCCAAATTCAATGAACCTCTTAAAGTTGTGAATATATTATAAAATGCTGTTAAACTGGAAGATGGTTGCATTTGGAATTAGAAACCTGTTGTTGTGATCAACAAATGATCTGGTTCATTTTACTGCACTATGATGAGTTAGTATTTGTGCCGCATTTCAGTATTCTACTTGTCTTACTGTGAATAATGTGTATGTCCAACTTGGTGTTTTGGTCAGTTGTGCTTTATGTGTGCTTCTGTGTCTTTTGTTGTTTATTGTCACGCTTTAGTTACCATTTTCTATTTCTTGCTGGGTGTTACTATTAGTTCTTCATTGTTATAACGTTTGGGGGGAAGATTTGTGGTATCTGGCCATGGCGCGTGCTTCAGGGTCTATGCCAATGGCTCATGTTCTGATTTCTGGTTTCTATTTGTTTGTGATGGCTGTAGCTGAGGAGGAAAGTATTTGTGATTGGATAGTAAATTTCAATTCCTTGGAATTAAACCTACTTTCTCTCTCAACTTCAAGAAAGACTTGCCCCTTTAGTTCTGAAATAGCACACTACACCCTGCCCACCATACATTTTGCAGTTAACACCGGACATTATTTCTACTTATTTCACTGATTTATGTTAACACTTTAGTCGAAGGGATTTTTTCCTCAAGCCAGGAAGAAAGCCACTGTGATTCCACTCCCAAAACATTGTCAAATCCTTAGGAACTTAAAAACTACAGACTAATCTCATTGCTGCAGCTCCAGGCCAAAATATTATAGCAAACTATGCAGTCATTGAGCACATAATGTTATGGATATGTCCCAATCTGGTTTGAGACCAACACAGTGTTTGCACTGGTAGATGTAGCTGATGAATTCAGAATGTTTTTTGATCAAAAAGGTTCTGCCACCTTGATCTTGTTGGCCCACTCACCATGTACCATTCCATACTAGTGGCCCTATGGCTCTGCTTTAAAATAATGACAAGTCCCTCAAAGATTGCCTCTCTTTTTTGACAGCTAGAACTCATGCTGTCTCTTGTGACGCTTTCAGACTTAAATTTATCTTGCTTCCATGCGTTATTCCACAGGGCTTCTCCTTAAGTCCTACCCCCTTAACCTATACCTGTCCCTATTTCCCTGCCTTATTAAATTGTTTGGGCTAGCCATACTTCCCTCTACTGACAACATTCAGTTTACTGCAACCATCTCCAACGATACTCAATCAGTTCTGGTTAATTTTCAAGACGAACGTCTGCAGTAGACAGTTGGATTAAAACCAACTGCCCTGAGTTACATGACGAGAAATCTGAGATTCTGCTTCTTGGGAATGCCTGTTGTATCTGTCTGGTCTAATGCCTGGTGACAAGAGGAGCTAGGTGGCCTTCCAGTACCATTTAATAGTGGCAAGAACATAGGAGTTGTATTTGAAAACTCCCTATCCTTTACTTCTCATTTTAATTAGGTCATAACATGTGCTAAGGAAGATCTTTACGTTAATCGCCATTGTGTCATGCAAGGCATTTATTCAAGCCTAATTGCCTCCCACCTTGATTATTGAAATGCTCTATATTTGGTGATAAACTGGGCACTGAAATCCAGAAATCAAGCAGCAGAATGTGGCAGTATGACTCATTATTATTCTACCTAGGGTAGTCAGGAAACAGCAAAGCTTCACTGGTTTCTAGTTCTCAAAAGGGGCATGTTCAAATATGTTTGGCACACAAAACGCCTAATAATGTCAGTCCCAGCTTCATTGCCACAAGGCCTCAGTAGTATATCCCCTGTTCATCATCTGAGATCCAATATTAAGAGAGAGGTGGTGGCTCCTATGGTTAGACAGAGTAGTTTAAATCCTTGTCTTACCTTACGACCAAGCTGGAACTTGGTACCAATAGGTATTAAGTCCATTTTGAGTCATATCATTTGAAGGAAATGCATCAACATCTGGCTGTTTACTGTGTTAACCTATCCCATTGTGCGCTGACTGGATGCTTGCTTACTGGCTTGCAGTGACAAGGTGACTTTGGGTAGTTGAGCACTATACAAGTTTTCTTTCATTAATTTACACATATGTGCATATGTCCTCTCATTTCAGTGCACTCTGGACCTGTGACTTCTCTGTACATCTTTGGAAACATTTACACACTGTGACCAGCATTAGGTAGATAAAGATTTAAAATGTGAAACATGGGCAAGATTTTGGATGACATGGATGCACGCAAAACAAACCAGGCATGGGTAATTTCCGAAACATCCACCCACTGACATAAAATAAATAAAGACATGCATATTTGAAACCATTCAAAGGCTCAGATGGTTAATTAAACTGTTAGAGTGGAGTCCTGAAATACATAACATGTTAAATATGTCCCATTAAAGATCTCCCCTTTCTACTGGACCCTACGTAATGGACCTTTGGGGTAAGTAAGCAGGGGGAAGCTGCAAATCAAAAACAGTAATTATTCTCGGTTTTTCAAAGACATTTCTTCACAGAAGTCAATGATGAGAGTTGGAAGATGATTTATTATCAATCTTTAGTATCTCATCTTATATTGAAAGAAAGATGAATTTTAATAATCAAAGATCATTAGAATCAATATTAAACAAATCAATGCATAAAGCGTGTTCTGTGCAATTAAATTCCCTTCTCTAATTTAAAGGATGATTTTGTAAAGAAAGTAATCAATTAGTTAGAAGAACCCATAAAGAGTTTGTAAAACAGACATGTGAAAGCATTAAGAAACTCAGTTAGGTTTCCAAAGCAAAACATGTTTTAGGCAAAGAGTCTTAGAATGAGCCTAACGGCCTCACTAATGTTGATGGCAGTCTGAATGGCAGACCGCCGCAATTTTGGCATTTAGACTGCTCAATTACAAATCTGGTGGGTGGACCCGCCAGGGGACCTCTGACCCTGCCAGGAACATGGTTTGCGATGGCATGACGGCTTTAGGGCTTGTAGGCTGACCTCAGCTTTGCCCGGCTATTTACAACCCCCTCTTTCCACCAGCCTTTTAATGGCAGGGATCCTGTGATAAAAAGACTGGTGGAAAGTCAGTGCCAGGGGCCAGAGGGGAACCCCTGCACTGTCCATGCCCATGGAGAGCCCTCTATGGTTATGAGATCATAAAATAAAATAAAAAAAGAGGATCTTGAAGTGATGGAAAAGCTGGAGCCAAGTTGTGTTTTGTATTAGATAAAAATAGTACAAGTAGAATACAAAAATGAGATGTGGAGTAATCTTTATGGGCTGTTCACTTCTGTATGCCTTTAATGTTTTACCTGTTTTATTCCGAGGAATTGCCTCTGTTTTTAAAAGACAACATTTTTCCGTACAGTGGCTGCAATTCTGTAGTTATTTATGTCTCAAAAAAATGTTCCCAAAACATTTCAGCCGTCTCCACACTCCATCTGAAATACATAAATATTGAGGTTACATGAAAAGAGATGAGTGCAGTCCGAATTGGCCGATGGTATCTAGTTCAGCTGCCAGCACACGCGGAATCCCAACACTTTTGGCACACTGCAATATCCATTAGCTCTAGGAAATGCATGTTATTATCTTTCCTGTTCATTGTGATGTGTCAGGATGCCTCACAGGTTAGCGCCTCACACACCAACTAGTTTTGTGTATCTTCACCATCGTGCACCTGCAGTGTTCACTCTGACTCTGCTAAATCACTTTCAAGCATGACTTCAATTTTCAGCAGGGTGACTGCACTTTCATCAGTTCCAGGGATACAGATGAATTTAATTACAAGTGAAGTGCCTTGTACTTTTCAAATATGATTTCGCTAACATCTGTTTCAGCATTACTTTCTCATCCTAGAAAAATTCAATGTGATGTTTTGCTTAATTCTGAATTATTTTGTTCAGGATGACTAGACATGCTTAAGCATGGGATGAGTGACTTTTAGGAGCAGCATCTGTATAGGAAGAGTTTAGTGCTTGAGTCTGGTGCTAATTGTTACCCAGCTCTAATTGCAGTGTCTAGCCTCGGAAGATGATCATGTTTTATGTATCTGAAGCATTTCGCCCTGTATATTTGTATGCTGGACCCACGGAGAACATTGTATAGTGTTCAGGTGCCCCATTTGTTAGAAAACCCTAATGAATAAATGGGTGAATAATAAATGCATCAATGAAAAAATAACTAATTACACGTGCTATGTACCACAAGCACACGCACGTACACACACACACACAATGATGTAGACATACACCCCACGTGACACCAAGGAACAATGGGAAGATACATAAGCGGATACTACCCACAAGCCGTCCACAGTGTCTCCAAGTAACCAGCTCACAGTCGGATTCACTAGCATTAGGCAATGAGGGCAAGTTCCCCAGATGAGTCTGCGCCATACTAGTTCACGAAAGGCAACACTGTTTGCATTTTTCTGATTTTAGAATAAAGAGAACTGACTTGTGAGATACTATTGACCTTAATTTCACATGTCAGCCATATGGTATGTTTTATAGACTGGCCAACCAAACATAAATTATCTTGTTACAGGACCTAGAAAAAACCACGGTACACATTTGCTGATGACAACACCAAAATCATGCGGCATATTTTCGCTGAAATAGCTGTCCACAATGTGCACTTCAAATGCTTCCATTTGTGTATTAATATCTTGGCCTCAAATGGAAGTGTATTGTGTTTGTTCAATCAGACCATAAAGTGTGACCTGCAGCTGCACTGGAACTGAACCTATCCACACTGCACGTTTGAAAGATCACAAAATGTACCCTACAACTAAAAGTGGTCTTGGCTACCAGCTCTTCTTGGGTTGCATGCTGCCAGAATATCCTTTATCATGCCAACCCACCAAAATAAACTGAACACACTTCATGCATTCATCAGTCAAGCTACAACAAATTCAAATGTATTTGAACTAATAAGAAAAGCTTTTAATAATTACGCCTGCTGCATCGTTTAATTTTGTCAAGCCAGATTTACAGTTCAGTGGTAGGCAACTTTTTTGGCCACCAATGTTTTCCTTATTGAAAGAGGCAAAGATAATGTTTCTACCTTCACCATTTAGCATGCAAAGTTTTTCTGCATGGAGATATAATTTTCCCCGCTCAATTTCACTTCTGTATCCTCCATCTACCTATTCATATGCACCAGTACTTCAATTGCGGTTTGTACGTTAATAACTTTTACACAACCTATTTATTTCTAACACCTGCTCCACCTTCTTTCTCTATTATACCCCCTAACTTTTTTCTTGTATTTTTATTATGTCTGCTTGTCCTTGAAAGGCTTTTTAATTTTAGAAATTCACAAAATGGGGTCACTAGCCGGAGAAGCTTCCCGGTTTTGGTTTACCTATGAAATATTAGTACAAGAGCTGCTAAAACTGCACTCATAATTCCATATTTCTCTAGAAGTGCATTCTTCCAACTCCTACTTAATTATTCCCTGAAGGTACCCAGGAAGTTGGGCACAATCACAAACTGCACCTTCTCTATCTATATTCTTAAGGGACACCTTCAGTGACCAGAATAAAAGGTGAGTCCAAAACACTAAGGGGGTCATTATGACCCTGGCGGAAGGCGGAGAAGTGACGGTAAGACCACCAACAGGCTGGCGGTCTTTTTTTTTGTATTATGACCATGGCGGTTACCGCCATGGTCATCTGCCGCTTCTCCGTTCCGCCCGCCAGGGCGGAGACGACTGCTGGGCTGGAAACCTGGGTCTCCAGCCCGGTGGCCGTCACTATACTGCCGGTGGTATTTGGATCCGGCTGACCGCCATGGATTTCATGCGATTTGAAACGGCCATGAAATCCATGGCGGTGAGCACTATCAGTGCCAGGGAATTCCTTCCCTGACACTGATAGGGGTCTCCCCCACCCTGATTCCCTCCCCTTCCCCCCCACCACCCCTACCACCCCCCAAAGGTGGCAGGACCCCCCTCCCCACCCCGACCCCCAACATAACATCACTCATACACACACGCACGCAGGCACCACCAACACACATACACGCACACACACCGACATACATGCCAACATCCACACACACAGTCAGACACGCACACCCATACAGACATACCTACAGACATACACGCACTCATTCCCAAACACACAACACCCCGCACGCATACACGCACTCACACACCCCCTCTACATACACAAACGCACACCCCCATGCACGCACACAACACACAATACCCCCCCACCCTCCTCCCCTCACGGACGATCGACTTACCTGGTCCGACGATCCTCCGGGAGGGGACGGGAGCCATGGGGGCTGCTCCGCCGACACCGCAGCGTCAACAGAACACCGCCACGGCGAATCACAGGACGTGATTCGCTGGCGGTGGTCTGTTGGCGTGGCGGTGGAGGTGGAGCAACCTCCACTTCCCCGCCTCCCGCCAGTATGGCTGTTGGCAGCTCTCCGTCCGTAAAAGGACAGAGAGCTGCCAACTGTCATAATAGGCTGAGAGGCAAACCGCCACCACTGGCGAACTTCCGCACGGCGGTCCCTCGGCGGTCTTGGAAAAAGACTGCCGAGGTCAAAATGACCCCCTAACCGTCTAAGCCACAATTTCAGTGTCTCTGCAGGTGCACATCCACCCTACCTTGGGAGGAGGGTCAATAATTCCCACTCCCAAAGAGAATTTCAGTCATAGACTGTACCGTTAAACTGAGGTGGGGAGGTGTCTGTTTAGTCCTTTCGGTCCTTCAGTAAACCTCCCAAATGGTATACTGAGAGAAGTTCACTATCTCTTATGGAGTAAATCTTGAATGCTAGTGTGCTTTACTATTTAATAGCAGGGAAAAGGTGCCCCTCTCTTTTGTATGGGACCAGACCACTATTTCAACTTTACATTACAAGGAGGGTAATATAAGCACATATAAGTCATTTTGTAATATCTATCAGTCCATAGATAGCACACCAAAACACATGCAGTGGCTCAAGGGCACGTCTGCCATATAGCGCAATGGTTTGATACCTTTTATTGCAGTTTATGGAAATGTCATGCAACAGTGGTATAATTTAAAGTGCATTAGCTGTTGGAGTCCAACAGACTCCTTCAGAGGCCATATGTGCAATTACCAGATATAAAGCTGCCTTGGACATAATTTTCTAACACACAGACATATTTTGTGCAGTGCTTGTAAATCAAAAACAACTTTGAGATGGTGAAATATGAATGGAAGCATGAAGTATAAAAATAATGAAAACAAGGGAGTCTGTTATCTTCCTGTGGATTTAAAATTTGTATGGCTTCAGTTGAAAGGGATGTGAGGGGTTTGGGATGTTGTAAACAGCATTAGTATTGTGTGCAAAAATGGAATCCAAACTGAGGCCCTTATTGAAGGTTTGGCAGGCTGTGGAGGCTGTGGAGGCTGCCCGCCAAACGCTTTGGGTCAGAAAACTGCCACTCCGGTATTCCACCCGCTGGCCCTATAATGAGTTAAACAGCATTTCTGCCCACTAATCGTAATCGAACCAGCGCAATGTTACGGCGTGTCGGGGGCGACAGCACCCATTGAGCTTTTCACTGCCTATAGTTCGGGCAGTGAAAAGAGTGATGGGGCTATCCATGGGGGCCCCTGCACTGCCCATGCCAAGTGCATGGGCAGTGCATGGTTCCCATGTGCCCCCCAGTACCCTGTCTCTGCCAGCCTTTGCATGGCTGTTGTACCGCTATACAAAAACCGGTGGAGAGGGGAGTTGTAATCCCCAGGGCAGCACTGCTTGCAGCGCTGTCCTGGTGGATGAAGACTGCTGGCACCGCCAGGCTGTCGACTGGCAGCAACCTGGCGGTGCCGGCGGCGGGACCATGGTGGCTCTGCCAGGGTCAGAATGTGGACTAAACACAAAACTAGGGGAAACCCTATAACCCTAACCTGCCCAGGGTAAATACAACATAAAAAGGCAAAAAATGACAGGTAGGGACAAATTTAGTACTAAGTTATAAGAACAGTCCTTAATTCTGTTACTTCTGGGTTTGTTTCTTTTTCATATTTATTTCCAAAACGAATTTAATATAGCAAAAAGGATCTATGGTGATATAATACAAGACTTAAAACACATTACATAAATACGTGTACACAAAATATTACTCACAATACACAAACCATAAATTACATATAATTTTTTTTTAACAATATAAAAAAAGAGAAAAAAACATCTTGAGGTGGTGCCCTATGCCATCTCCAGCCAGTCCGGTTTGAAATGCTTTAAATATATTTTAAATATATTCGGGGCAATATAGGGTGTATATCACAGTATGCTGACTACATGCGATACAAAAACTTCACAAAACACAAGAAAATCAATGAAAAAATAAAAATATAATGGTGTGGGGTTCTTGCAGCTGGCTGACCCCGCAGTGTCAGGGCTCATACAGTCTTTCTTAGCCCCTCAATGACAGCTTGAGGGGTAAACCCTCATTCTGCCCTACACTGGGACATTGGGGTTAAATTTTTCGTTAATATGAATGGGATGTGTGGCACACAATATTGTCACTGGGTCTCACCGTTTTTCTTTTCACCTGGGAGGCATTTTGGAATAGTGTTTCCCAAATGTCCCATCCAAGTGGGCAGAAAGCAAGACTAGAAACCACGGATTATGTTTTTTATTATGTATGGGGTGGCAAGCTGACCCGTCTTGAGATCACACCTCCACCCCAGGGGTTTGTACAGTCTTTCTTCTCTCCTAAGAGGCAGATTAGTGAGTTTACCCGAATTTGCCAACCTATTTGGCAGTTGCCGCAGTTGTAAAAGTACTACATGTAAAACTACACTTGTGTTTTTTAAATAGCAAAAACATCGTAAACTTACACCAAAAGTGTAAGTTTACCTTTGTGAATAAGTCCTCCAGTGAGGACGAAGGCACCACAGACACCAAAAGTTACCTTTTTATTATATATAGAGAGGCCATTTTTCCCAAGGCCCCACACAAACTTTCTCTACCCTTGTAAGGCAGACTTAGAAGTTTAGTCTCCATTTGCCTACCCAGCGCCCAGAAAGTACCACTAGACACCAAGACTCCATTACTTATTATGGGTGGAGGTCAGTCCAGTTCGCAGCTGACCACATCTCTCCACACCAGCGCCCATATAGTCTTTCTGCCACTCCTGGGAGGCATTCTGAGGAGTTTGTCCCGAAAATGCCTACATGATTGCCAAGGGCTACCTTTTTGTTATGAATAATGTATGAAACTGGGTTATTAGTAGAGATGGAAAGAAGCCCCCCAACTCAAATGATACACAAAATTCTTGTCAGAGTAAACCATAAAAACCACTAACTTTTTGTAGCTTGTCACAAAGCAGTCAGGTTTCACTTAGAGACAATGTGTAAAGCTTTTATGCAGTACTCAAACAGTGATAAGTTGAAAACACAACACAAGAAGGATCCCCAAACCTACTTAGAAAACTAGGGTAGATTTTTAATAAAATGATACCAAAACAACAAAACTCCAATAAGTAGAACCAGAGTTATTCATTTTTAAAGTTTCCAGTAAAGATAAAAATCCCCAATTGTGGTTATTTGATCGTGCTGGACCAGGTCAAACTCACAAGTTCAGGCTGATTGCTATGGAGCATGGGTCAGACACAGGGACCAGGTTTGTCATGATGTGGAGTTTTACCATCTTTGAGTTCACGTCCTTGCAGGGAAATGCAGAGGAGTTTTGTGTAGGCAGTTGACATGAGGAGACAGTTATCAGTGCGAAGTCCAGGACAGGCATCGCGGATGGTCGCTTTTTTGGACCAAACAACAGGTTGTCACTGGTTATTCACATCTGAGGAAATCATGACTAGTTGATTGGCGAGGTGAGGAATCTCTGAAAAACCTCTGAATCTTTACCTGAAACTCAGAACCTGTAGTTTTGGGGCAGGAAGTGTACTTTGGGATCGGACCTCACTCCAGCAGAGGCTAGTAGCAGGGCTCAGGCAGTTTCAGGCGCTGGCCAGTTGGACAGTTGCAGGAGAGGCCTTTAGAAGCTCAAACAGGAGACCAGACAATTGTCTATTGAAGTCACTTCTGGGTATTTTGGGATCAAGACAAGCAGGTTCAGTATTCCTTCTTCAGACAGCAGGGCAGAACGTTTTTAAATTCTGCACAGGTCTAGGAGTGTTCTGATGAGGTTCTGAAGGTGTAACTTCTATCCCCAGTGCCAGCGTGTGGGTAGGGGATGCCCCATTTGTCTAACCTTCACCCTTTTCAGATTTTTACTTCAGTCTTTCTAGGGTAGTAAAGGGCATGCAGGCCTGGGTGTGAGCTGCATTTATTATTGGCATGGTAGGCAGCCCTTAAAAGTTGGAAAAGGGCGGACATAGCCCTGAGGCTACTCTTTGAATGTGAGAAAGGCTCAGTACAACACCCAGGGCAGCCTGCTCATGAAAGCAACACCCTGTCCCACATGCACGGCCCTTTTGTCCCCATGTCTAGAAGGAATACAAAAAACACCACAGGAAATCCATTCACAGTGATATTACCCTGGACTCAGGCAGAAAGGCACATGTGGTTTAAGTTGGAAAATGCCAACTTAAAAAATGTGGCATTTTCAGAATAGTAACTTAAAATCAAACTTTACCAATAAAGAGGATTTTAACTTACAATCATTTGAGTGGAAGAAGCATTTCTCTATCTGTTCCCAAACTGAACGTATCACGTATTAAGTGTATTGAGGTTACCCTGTGTTAGTCTATGAGAGAAATAGCCTTAAAACAGTAAAAAATTACTTTTATGAGTTTTTCACTGTTAGAACTTAAATACACATGTCCTTCTTTGTAAATATAATCCACCCTTCCCCATGAGCTTTTACGTGGTGACTTATAAATAGTAAAAAGGAAGGTTTAGGCCTAGTGTAAGATGTATTATGCCAGGCCAAAATTGCAGTATAAAATTGCACTATAGGCTGCAGTGGCTGTCCTGAGACATGTGTTACAGGTCTTCCTTAGTGATTGGCACAATGAGTGATGGATCCAACTAGTAACATTTATTTTTCATTTATTTTACAGGCCCTGGGTACATGTAGTATTATGTACTAGGAACTTATAAGTGAATTAAATGTGCCCATCACATGTAGGCCAATTTTACCATGTTTTAGAGGGAAAGCACAAAAAGTATACCATTAATTGTCAGGAATAAAGTGTGTAGAGTCCTAAAAGCCAACATAAATGAGTCTAGTAAAGGATGGCAAAAATGTGGGGTGGCCCTTCAGAGAGGGCCCAGGTGAACGGATGGGGTGTGAAGCTGACCCTCCTTGGTACTGGACAACCCCAATACTTCTATCCTAGGGGATGCAGGTATGAGTTTTAACTCCAGTCTGCCTCTAGAGAGGCATAAAGATCACTAGATTACTAGCAATTATTTGTCTTATTATAGATGGGTGGGAGGTGACCTGTCCTGGCATTAGTCCGCGTGCAGTGGGACCAAGGCAGTCTGTCTCCCCTACAAAGACAGAGAAGAGATTTAACCTCAATCGGCCCTGGAGGGCATTAAGCTTACTAGACCACCAGTGAATAACCCCTAAATATGCCACCAGGGAGCCATAAAGGGCACAAGACCACTAATGATTACTTTTATTATAAATGGGCTGGGGTCTACCAGTGCTGGAATTGGACCACACAACACAAGCTGGACCCAAAACCCTATTTCTCCCAATTGAAAGCTTTCTCCTAATCTGCTACCTAGGGGCATAAGAAAAACTGATCCTTGTGGACCTAACACATGAAACAGGAAAAGACCAAAACAATACACATGTGAAGACAACTTCAATGCCATATTTAATTCACACAGTCCAAACAATAATAGGTTCCTGTACAGTATGTTAGGTCTGCCACAGAAATTGGTGCTGTTATCATTAGGAGAAATGTAGGAATGAAGTAAAGTGGGACTTTTGCTGTTGGCTGCAAGTTACAACATTTTCTGTCACATAAATATGAGTTAATGTGCCCATACTTTGGCATATATTGAAACTTATAGGGCATTCTCAGTAAGAAAAAGAGGTAGGATCCGCATGTTACACCATCCTGGACTGCCACAGGTGTCTAGTTTTCCAAAATGTCTGTGGGCTGGTAGGCGAACCTGAATCCCTGATAAGCACCGACCCAAATAGCAAAGCTACACACATCATCAGCATAGTTGAAATCTAAAGGAAAGTTTCCGATGTTTCCATGTTGCACTTTGGGCCTTTCCTGTTGCCGCTAATAGGCCCACCCACACAAGTGTGGCACTGTTTTTATAGGGAGCATGTGGGAATCCTGCATGATAGAATGTGTTTATTTTGGGTCCCAGATGATTCTGGATACTAATTACACATAAATATGTGGAATTAAGAGGCTGAGCCAAAGTTTGACATTTCAGGGCCCTTTGCGTAAGAGAGACTAGTGGGATCCATAGAAAGCATACTACCTGAGACTCTCTCTGCCACATAGCTTTAAAATGGCTTCAGTTGTTAAGTTACCCTTGGCACCTACAATTCCAGGCCAAACTTCTGCAATTAAATTAAAAATCTTGACATTGCCATGGTGTGTTGAATGACCTTTCCTGTCCCTTGCAATAAGACACTTACACATGTGAAGTGTCAAGAGAAGTGTGGGAGTAGAGTATACTAAAACTTGTGTTATTATCAACTGTGTTTCTGTACATTTGTAGCTTCCAAATGTAAGTATGTGCAACAAAAAAACCTAATTTTGTCACATACCCTTTTAATCACAATTATTATGGGTAACTCCAAAATGCCTCAATTCATAAACTTACACTTTTAGGCATTTAAAAAAAATGCATATTATTTCTTCACCCTTTTTCATTCATTAGTGTTTGCCTAATAAATTGATGTATGTCGAAACACAATGAACAATTATAAGCTGCAGCATGGTTGATTGCCTTTGGGCCTCACATCTTTGTTTACATCTACATCTTACAAGCACTCTATACTACTGTAGCTGGAAGTGTCTGATGAATGTAATGGTGTATTATTCAGGGAGGCCAGTCAAAGGACAAATAATTAGAGATGAAAACATTGTCAACTTTATCTTTTTTTCCTAATTGCTTTCACCATTAGCAATTTACACAGATGACCACTAACAGAATT
This sequence comes from Pleurodeles waltl, assembly GCF_031143425.1. Taxonomy (NCBI): domain Eukaryota; kingdom Metazoa; phylum Chordata; class Amphibia; order Caudata; family Salamandridae; genus Pleurodeles; species Pleurodeles waltl. The sequence goes on from NC_090442.1 coordinate 466,360,734, forward strand.
TAAAATATTGTCTACTTTTCAGACATGTAAACTTTTGGGGTTCACACATGGGTTTTATGGCTTCTGCCACCCCTCAGTGCAAACTTAGTGAAGGAAACCTTTTCTTGTTTTTAGAAAAAACAGTTCCTAAACAGCACTTTTTCCAATTAAGTCCTTTTGTGGTGTTTTCACTGTGTTCCTGAATGTGTTCGTGCAAATACTTTACACATTGCCTCTGGGATAAGCCTGAATGCTTGTGCCAAGCTTTCAAGAGGGTGAGCAGGGGTTACCTTAGATGTCTGACTCACCCTGAGTAGAGGGAGGGTCCCTACTCTGACAGGGTGTAAACTGACTGCCAACTAGAGACCCCATTTCTAGCAGGCAGTAATACACAAACCCCAACATCAGAGTCAATTACAGTCATGCAATGCAGGAATCTGGCAGCTGTTACCAAATAGGGCAAGAAAATGCAATTTTTCTAAAAGTGGCCTTTTCAGAATTGTGACTTAAAATCTGATGTTCATTCATTAGGGTTTAAACTTACAGTTAATTTGAGCCTAAACATGACATTCCTACTCGCTCGCAATCAAAGCTTAGCTCTTATTAAATGTAATAAGATAATCCAATCCTATCCATTGGGAGAGATAGACTATATAGTATTAAAAAACAAATTTGGGATATTTTCAATAACCTGACATGTAAAACTTAAAAACACATGTCCTACTTTTTAAATACAATACACCCTGTCCTATGGGCCTTTAGGATCTACTTAAGGATTGACTTATATGAATTAAAAAGGATGGCTATGAGTGGCAATTGTTTTATTTTGTCTGGTTGAAATGGCAGCTTTAAAACTGGTCTACAGGTTGCAATGGGAGCCCCGAGATATGTTTCAAAGTGTTACCTTAGTTTGTGGTGCAATGCATGCTGCAGAACCACCAGTAGCATTAAATTTACAGCCCGTGAGTACATATAGTACCATATGTTGGAGACTTATAAGTAAATTAAATATGTCAATCAAGTGTAGGTGAAGGTTACCATGTTTTAGGGAGAGGACACAATCACTTAAGCACTGGTTAGCACCGGTAAAGTGCATAAAGTCATAATGGCAACAAAAACTAAAATTATGGGAGAACACCACTCCAAGGATGTCAGGTCTAACAACTGTCTTTGGTAAAAGGCTTTGAGCGAGATGTACAAATTCATTTTATAATGACAACCCCACAATTCGCAAAATCACAAGGTTTGTAAACCCAAAATTCATTTAAACCCATATAGCAAGTTGTTTAGAGGACCATACCAAACTGTGATTAGAAAAGGATGTGAAAAGGGTGTCCCCTACCTAACTTCAAATCTGTATGGCATTTAACAATAGCGTGTGATTGCACGGCAAACCATTGATCTGTTGCTTACACCTCAAAGGAGGTGATAACAGTTTCACAAAGGAAAGGTGTGGTCTTGGGATGCCTTTCCCTTTGTGACCAGTGTCAGGTAACCTGGGGCGGAAGTAGATAGTCGTCTACAAGACCAGTACCCGCTCTTTCCAAAGTTTTCTCAAATTGAAAGATGGCCAGTCAACCACTGTGAAAGCCTTCAACTGTGTGGCAACATGTATCACCATGTTTTCAGCAGTTTGAAGCATATGAGCTGGAAAGAATTGTTTTTGTTAAAATCTGCAGATTATAGATTATTGGTCATGTGAAAAATACATAATTATGCTAAAAACAATGTGGCCATATAATCACATACTTCCAGTTACCCTGTTCTATATATTTATTTTTATATATATATATATATATATATATATATAATATAATATAATATAATATAACATATGTACACACACACACATATATATATATTCATTTAAAAAACCAAAGGTTACATGGACGTTATAGTTAATTTGTGAATTTACTCGCACAAAACCAGAGAAATTCAGCAGTTAGAGTTATTTCAAGTAAATATAACTTGTGGCCTAAGGTAACTGTAACTCGCGCCCCACCATGCACAGTTTTTTCTTCAATAATTTGACTTCTAACATTTTTATTGACATTATAAAAGTTGTCATGAGTGCATTAATGTCAGGGGTAATAGAGCATGTAATCTTTGGTTTTTAAGTGAATTTCTAAGAGTTTTTAACTCTATTTCATTACTATAACATTCCTGTAACCTTTGTTTTTTCAGTGAATTTCTATGTTTTTTTATTAACTTCAAATATTTTTCATTACTATATGTTAATCCAACCGCTACCAAAGGCAGTGTGCGGCATGGGTTGGCCGCAGGAACCCTATCCCCTGGGGTCTAGCCTTTTACTTTTTTTTTTGGGGGGGGGGGCGGCACCCCCATCCCCCAGGGCCTGGCCTCACCATTTACTTTTTTCTTTTGGGGAGGGGGCTGTGTGGCTCTACTCCCAGGGCTTATTATGGCCCCTGGAACGCCATCCCCCGGGGCCCAACCATCTCTCCTGCGTGTCCTTTAGGGCACCCAGTTTGCATAGGAGATCGCTGGGGGGAGCCTCAAGACACCTATGGTCCGAGCAGGCTTCCTGTCTCCTGCATGAGCCGACATTACTGTCACAGACAGGGAACTGCTAAACATGCAGCTCCGTGTCTGTGAGAGCAATTGTTTTGCAGGAAAACAGAGGAAATCTGCACCCTCCAACATGCGAGAACTGTTTCACAGCTCTTGTTTGCTGGAACAGGAGTGTTTGCTCCGACTTGGTGGGAGCTGTCAAATCTCTCACCAATCTCTCACCAAGTCAGAGCAAACAGCTATGTCCTGAGGGTGGGCACTCCAGGACATAGCAGGAGCCGGTCCTGAGGGATGGTGGTCCCTAGGGCCATCTAAGGCTCCTCGAGGTAGGTCATGAGACCCCTCTCCAATGTTGTATTTCCCCCAGGCATGTGGTGGCACCCGTGGTAGGGGGTCTGAAATGAACCTCTTTTATTCTTTTATTTTTCTTCCGGGGAGGTGGTGGTCCCTAGGGGTGCTGGGGGGGCTGCATCGCCACCCCTCATGTAATCCAATATTTGACCTGGGCAGTAGGCGTCTCAGGGGCTGCAGGGGACTGCATGCCCCCCGCATTCTTTGAGTTTTGCCCCAGGAAGGTGGCGGTCCCCTGGGCTGCGGGGGGAGTCCGCAGGACCCTCCCTATTATAATCAAACCATTTTATCCCATGGAGGTGGTAGTCCCCGGGACACAAATAAGCCAAAGAAGGGGGCCCTGTGCCACCCAACTTTATTTTTGACACACTTGTTTTTTATTTAATTTTTGATGCAAATTCACAGCATTGTTGTGATTTCGCAGCAAATTAGTTTTTTTTAAAGTGCTTTGTTTTGCCCTGGCAGGGAACTTCTGGGATCCCAGCACCACAGTTAAAGGGTTAGGGGGTTCTTACCCTGGCCCCTTTTGTTTTTAATTCACTTTTTGGTTAGTGACTTGGCTGAAGCTGAGCCCCAAGATGCTGGCAACACTTTCTGCTTGAAGCATTGGCAGCCAGTCAGAGCTCTCCATTTCCCAGCACAAGCTCATCATTATTTGCACAGTCTTTGCAGCAAGAGATATACAAATTTGAGTTTCCTTAAATTTCTCTCAACAACTACTGAATGGATTTACACCAAATAACAAAAAGCGTAATCTGCTTACCGAAAGCTAACTTTCTGCCAAATTTAGTGTAATTCCATGAAGAGGTTCGGGCTCTAGTCATGTTCAAAACTCCTATCAGAATTAACATGGGAAATGTACGTTTATTGACCCCCACTTTTTCTCATCCCCCGCTGGATGGATCACCCCGAAACTTTTCTTGCACAACAAGAATCACCGGCAATTTTTTTTAAGAATCATTTGCAAACGGTTGCAAAGATATTGGCAAGACAAAAAACACTTTTCTTATAGATAACTATAGGTACCTAATTTCCGTAGGAAAAACGTTTTTTGTTTTGTTAATAACATTAGCTCAGATAACTATAACTGCAAAATGTCTATGGTTTTGTCTGTAAAATCTGAGCCTAATTATATCTCTGTAACCTTTGGTTTTTCATATACATAAATATATATATATATATATACAAGTAATTGCACAATTTGCAACCTCTTTTTGAAATCCATCTCTTAGTATATTTAGGCCTTGGTTTGGTGTATTGGTGCAGCAAACCGTTGGAACGCTTTAGGAATATTGCCTATCCACAGCCAGGCCCTGTTGATATCTGGGTGGATTACTGCTCCGTCGTGGCCCACGTGAACTCTAGCATGCAGTCTTTGAGCAAAAGAGAGCTATACCATTGAGGGCATGTGGCATAACAGGGTTCGGGTGTGTCTGAATCGCTAGCAGCTGCTGGGCGAATCAAGGGTAGTCATCCGCGCATTTCACTCTGCATTCTGCTTTTTATATAATGTGGTGCAACCTCTTCGAGTGATGGGTGGTAGGTTCCTTCTTTGTTGTGAGGTGGCGCTGGTTCCACATATCCTGTTCTGCTGATGTACTAATAACACGATCACTTACGTTTTGTTTTGGGGTGCTTTGGAGTGATGACGCAGAAACGAAGGTTTTACATTTATTAGCGCATAAACGTAGTGCCGCAGTAATCAAGTGTGACTTTAACCGAACTAATAAAGATTGTACGGGGACAAATGTGCCCTCAGAGTAGTTCGCCAACACTTATAAGCGTGCTTTATATAACGTGATGAATTAGAATTGTACTAATCTGACATAACCGTAAACGTGTGCTATGATTTGCTTGTTTGAAATGTTTTAACTTAGCATAACTTTAGTGGAGGCTTTGGCCTAGTTGCCTTGTCTCACGGTTTAGATGCTCGTGTTTTTCTAATGTGCTAATAAAACGTGTATTCTTGCTTGAAGCTGTACTTTTCCAGTGAGATCGGTTCACATGCTTATCTTTAAGGTTTCGTGCCAGCCTGGCATCTTCTTCTTTGCTCCAAGGTCAATCTGCAGGTGCAGACAATGGAAGCTCTGAAAGTGAGTTAATTGGTAAAATATGTTGCAACTTACGTTCCCGACTCCAAGGATAATGTATGCCTAGGTAGAAGCTTGTGAATAGTTGTTTTTGATTGGACAATTTGAAGCCAACCTATGAACCCTCCAATGGAAGACCCTACTGGATTTGAACTGTTGTTTATTTAAACCTGGTGCACAAGAAGAAAGCAGCCATTAGCCAGCAGACATTACCCATCGGACATTAGCCATTACCCATTGCACCTATTGAGGACATTAGACATTGCAGACATTATGGCCCATTTTGCCGACTTCGTCATTTTGCCATCTTCTACGATGCCAATTGATGTTCGACGCCATTTTGAATGAGACTTTGATGCTTTCTCTAAATCGAGAGAAAGAGACTTTAATTAATGCTCGCCCTAGAGACTTTAACTTCGATTTGCCCCTTTGCATGAAGTAGTAGTTTGTCCTTTTATCTTGCCGCTGTGAGGCAATTGCCCCGTCCACCCTGCCCCTTTGCCCCCGTCACATGCTGATCGAAACCGGTACCTGTGAGACGAAGACTTCCTTGAATGCTGATTGAATTTGGTAAATATGAAAGAAAATGTACAATTGCATTGTGTTTCTTTTTAGGTAACCAACTGCTGATTTTTGATGAGAGCCCTAGTTAGGAGTTTTCCAAATTAATGTTGCTAAATTGTTTTTGCATGAAATCCCACATGCAGATGCTAATTTGAGGTTAGATGAGGATTCATTTGTTGCACGATGCAATTTGAGACCTTGTTATGCTGACTAATGTATGCAATTAGCCCATTACAGATTATAGTTTTAGTGGTTTGCGTTGCTATCATCGAATGCATTGTGATTCAAATGCTGCATAGATTGCATCTTTTTCGTCGTTATGGACAGCTATTAATGTTCATTTACATATATCATTTGGTGTTGTGACACATTTATATCGTGCTAGCTTTGTTAATATAGGGAAATAAATTCATTAACTTTGAACAAACTGGTGTGGTTATTCATGGCCGGAAGGTCATGGTTCGCCGAAATGTTTTCTGGATTAATTGTGAAGTGTTATGTTGATCAGGGCATTGCTTATGTTCGTTATTGATTATTGATTTGATTAAATTGACTAATCTCGGGTGAAGAGAGCCCCACTTGGTCAAAAGATTCATCGACCTAAGAGCGTCCAAATACAGGTAATTTATTAGGTCGGAACGCTCTATCAGTAGATGTTAGCAGAGGACGGTTTCGCCCTTTGGGACCCCACTCGAGAGGTATATGGTGTTGAATTAGATTTTTTCCTGGGTAAAACAGATTGAGAGAATGATGATGCCCTAAGTCCCCCGCGACTTTCCCGGGATCTCGGAGCTTGCGAATGGAGAGAATGGAGGTGTGAAATCGGCGTTGGCGGTACTAGTGACGGTATGAGTGTAGTCAGGGTTTTGCGCTTGCACAGCTTATTGCCGCAGATTGTCTGAAAAGGTTGCGAGGATTTTAGAGAATAGCGGAGGTGCGACTCCGAGTGTGAGAGTAGGGAAGTCGTCGAACTTCATGTGCATGTGGCGCTTTGTGCAGAAAAAGGTCCACGTGGTTGTTGTTGTTGAGACGGGCCCTGCGAGGTCAAGAGACTCCGGAGTATGTTGAAAAGTGTATGAGACACTTGTTTTATGTTGTGGTCTGGTCGGTTTAATAGGTTGTCCGGGCGTGGTCAACGAGTCGGTACGTATGTTAAGGGAGTGAAAGAAAACTTCGACTTCGGGCTTTGACAAATTCTAAGTGCACTAGAATAGATCACTGACAAGTTGAGAGCAGAATCTGCGGGTCAGATTTGCTTGCGAAAGTGGGGACCGAGAAAGATGGAATAACTGCCGAGGCTAGTGAAAAATCCCTAAGGTCCTGAAGCGATTGTGTTACCCTTCCTGTAGTAAACCGACAGATCTGTTTTATTATTATTTGGTTGCTCGCGATACATGCTAGAAGTTGTTACGAGAGGAGCTGAGTGAAGGAGGACTAGCCGCGAGGCTTTGTCAGCCACAGTGTGTGTGAGTGTGACGTCACTAGGAGCCGCGCTGGGATAGGTTGGTTGCAGAGAAGGGTCGCGCACGGATTGGACGCAGTCCGTGGGGCTCGATTGGAAGGGGAAAGGAAAGCGAAGAGTATTCCGGGAATTAAAGTCACTTATTGATTACAAATTTTGTGAAATTAAAGACGAGAAAATGAAATTTTTGAAAGCATTAAAGAGTGCGATGAAGGGGGAGTCTTACATTAAAGCGAGCGTAGGAGAGGAGACGCCACCCGAAGGTACACCAGCTTACATTGTAATGGAGGAAAGGGGGGTAGCTCCGTGCCTTTGGCTAAAGCAATGGCACAAGCTGACAGAGAAACATGGGAGCGTAGCGTTCCCGATCCATGGGACATTCAATATAAGGATCCTAGAGAATCTGAGATTCGCGATGTACGACATGAAGGTACCCCCAAGGCCAGCAAGGTTTGAGGCTCTAGCGATTTGGGAACTAATGGCTAGACAGCAACAGCAAAAGAAGTTCGAGACCAGGATAAGAAAGGTAGAAAAGACACTAGCGGACGCTAGGTGGGATAATGCACAGAAGGTGTGGAGGTCAGATATATTGCAGGGGATAAAATTGTTTCCCACAATTGCTAAGGAAGAAGAGGCGACAGGCAAGAAAGCTACCTGCAAGACAAACAGGAGGTGTTCCAAAGATAGAGAGGAAGACGAGTCAGAGGATGAGGAGTTCATCATGCAATTGCTGAACGACCGTCCACCACCTTATGCAGAGAGAGAACAAGGTCTAAGTACCAGTTCTGCCCCTCCAGCACCGGTACAGAATAATGAAACTCCGAATTCAGAAACGCCATCGGGATCTAAGGACCCGAGTTTACTGTTCACCCCGCAGATACCGCAGGTTAGGAGAATATATCCAGATGTGCCTATATTGAAAACAGCAGAAAATTATCAGCCGCAGGTCCCAAGATACTACAGCAGTGACAACGGTACGGGAATGATTCTAGATCCAACTGTAATGGGAGTACAGAATGGTCGCAACCCAACATTGGCACAAGCTGAATCAACCCAGTTTTTGATGCCCCAAAAGCAGATGCAGGGGGGAACCGCACATGCTCAGATGACGGGGAGTCAGACGGGCATGCCGGCAATGATGACCCATAGTGTGGGAATGAACATGCCTCAGAACATGGGGAATGGACAGAACCCAGATGCGATATCCCTACCCATTACTGTAGGTCCACCGGTACCTTTGTACAGTCAGCCTAACTCAGGTATGAGCGGTCAAGGATCAGTGGTGCAGAATGGGACGGAAAGGAGGTGCATAGAAAACACTCCAGAGACAACTCCGATAGCGGCTCAGCCAACTGGATCTGGGTCCTTGATGGAGTTTAGTCCCATATGTGCTCAGTCAACAGTGGTGAGGTCGAGTCCCCCACTGATGATACCGCTATCATCGAACACTGAAAAGTTGCCGCAACCATCAATGGCAGTCGATGTGAGTGCTACACTGATGGGGTTGAATGCGCAACAGCTAACACAGTGGTTCAACAGTCTGAATTCCACACAAAGCTCAGCCAGTGGGAAGGGAGAAGACTATCTGAATAGGGTAAGGTTGAACATGGAAGCAAAAGAGTTGGTGGAAGGGACTATGGGTGTGAATAGGTTAGAGTCCTACTCGGAAGAAGAGCTGAGGTATCTATGTCCCAGGATTACGAGAGAAGTGAACAAGGTACATAGAAGGTTGCAAGAGATAGCTGACAAAAACGGGTTTGAGATAGACAAGACAAAACACTTGAGCAGGAGCTATAGATTGGATTTCGGGACCACAGACTTTGAACACATGAGGTCAGCAGGCATGAAAACGCACCTTAGAGAATTGCTGCAGAGTGCACAAGTGTGGAGGTGCTTAGACAAATGGGAAAGCAGGTGGGCAAAGAAAAAGGAAAAGAGGAAAGACAGTGTCCCAGAGCACAAGGAGAAAAGACCACAGAGTAGTGATGCAATAGCCATGTTACCAATGAGGGAGACAGCAGGGGGAAAATTAATACATGTACCGTGGCACAGGAGCGACATTCAGTCTTTTACGGATGATTTTCCCAAACTGAGAGAGAAACCGATTGAATGGTATCAACAGACTGATAGGTTTGTGAAGCTTGCAAAATGTCTTTGGGAAGACCTGAACACCCTCTTTGAGATTGTGGTTCCGGCAGATTTGTGGGAAGACTGCAAAAGGGCTGTAGGTTGGCCGACAAGTGAACCAGAGAGAGACAGGGATACGGGTGCACCGTCACCTATGGTAATGAGCTTGTACTATAAGGTGATTGAGCATTTGAAGACGAAGGTTGCCGCGAAAAATGTGGATTGGCAGAAGATTGATCGAACTGCCCAAGAGGCTAAAGAGTCGATTCATGGTTACTATGAGAGGTTGTTGAAGGCATTCAAGAACTACAGTGGCACGGAAACAATAGAGGCGAAGGACATGCTTCATTTTCTGTTTAGATTTGTGGAAGGGCTGAGACCAGAGATAAGTCAGATGATAAAGACGCATTTGATTTGTTGGCAGTCGAAACCTATTGATGAGGTGTTGAATTATGCGAAATACTGTAGCGACGAAATTGAAGCGAAACAGAAAAGGTTGAAAGAGAAAGTGATGATAATGCAACTTAAAGCAGCTCAGACAGGGTTGCAAGGGTTGCAAGGGTTCCCACAGCAGATACCGCAGCCGCAGGGAAATATGGTGTTTCAGCCACAGGCGAGAGGCAGAGGCAGAGGAGGCTTTGGGAGTAATGGTCCGTATTTGAACACTGTTGTGATTCCGAATGGTGCGCAGGCAATGAAAAGGGTGATGCCGTGTCACGTGTGCGGAATCGTCGGACATTGGAAACGCGAGTGCCCGATGGTGGTGCAGGAAGGTGCAGGTGTTGGTCAGCAAAACAATGATGTCAATGCATTCCAGACAATGAGGGGACCGAAAATGAGAGGTCCAAACCCAAATTTTCAGACCATAAATCAGCTGCAGGGATTACAGCCCATGCAGCCGCAGCAGATGCAGATGCCCCGTATGCAGATGACGCAAATGCAGCCAATGCAACAGCAGTTTCCCATGGTACCTAATCAGCAAATGCAAATACCTTTGGCACCAGTGAGTCAGCAGCAAGTGATGGTTCCTCCACAGGTCTCGAGTCAGGTGATGAGTACAAATGGCACAGTACAACAGTTCCCACTACACAGTGAGAATGGAATAAACAATGTATGGGAGAGTGAAAGTTCAGATGAGGAGGGAAATTGTGTGCTTGCAGCATCCTTGGAAGTTGATCAAAAGGGTCCATATGTGGAGGGAAGAGTTATGGGTTATCGTGTTTCATTCTTGGTTGACACAGGAGCCACACGTTCAACTGTTAGGAGCATTGAAGTACCAAATTTGCCACTCTCAGGGAGAACAGTTCAAGTAGTGGGAGTAGCAAACAGGCACCTGACGAACCCAATCACAGATCCAGTACAAGTCAGAATTGGTAACTATCAAGGGTTACATAATTTTGTGGTATGTGACTCAAGCCCGATAGCACTGTTAGAGAGAGACCTATTGTGCAAATTGGGATGTTCGATTATGTGTTCGAACGATGGAATTAGAATTCAGACGAGCAGTGATGGGGAAGAAGAGGACAGTGTAGAAGGGGATGAGATGGAAACTGTCGATGAAGAATATCCTCTGATTAACCTTTTTCCGATGATAACTGAAGCAGATATTCCAGCTGAATTACGGGAAACAGTCGGAAAGGAAGTGTGGGATATGACAGGAAAAGAGGTGGGATTGGTGAAAGGAGTGGAACCAGTGAAAGTGACCGTAAAACCCAATGTAACCTTTCCCCAGACCCCACAATACCACATGGCACAAGACACCCTCATGAAAGTCGCCCAACTCATTGACGAGTTTGTAAAACAGGGAGTACTGAAAGAAGTGTTAAGCAGTCCATGTAATTCACCAATCATGGGACTAATAAAGCCGAGTGGAAAGGTCCGAATCGTGCAGGACTTGAGGAAAATAAATGACATCATAATTAAATGCTGCCCTGTAGTACCGAATCCAGCTGTGATAATGTTTCAAGTCCCTTGCGATGCCGAGTGGTTCTCAGTCATCGACTTGTCACAAGCATTCTTTTCGGTGCCTCTTCATGAGGACAGCCAATTTCTCTTTTGTTTCAAATTCTTAGACAGAGTTTACAGTTGGTGTCGAATTCCTCAAGGGTTTTCTGAGTCACCGTCAATTTTCAATCAGATTCTAAAGAAAAACTTGGAAGCGTTAGAATTGCCATTCGAGTCAACCCTAGTACAGTACATTGATGACTTACTGATTGCATCTAAGACAGAAAGATTTCTCATTCCCAAACACACAACACCCCGCACGCATACACGCACTCACACACCCCCTCTACATACACAAACGCACACCCCCATGCACGCACACAACACACAATACCCCCCCACCCTCCTCCCCTCACGGACGATCGACTTACCTGGTCCGACGATCCTCCGGGAGGGGACGGGAGCCATGGGGGCTGCTCCGCCGACACCGCAGCGTCAACAGAACACCGCCACGGCGAATCACAGGACGTGATTCGCTGGCGGTGGTCTGTTGGCGTGGCGGTGGAGGTGGAGCAACCTCCACTTCCCCGCCTCCCGCCAGTATGGCTGTTGGCAGCTCTCCGTCCGTAAAAGGACAGAGAGCTGCCAACTGTCATAATAGGCTGAGAGGCAAACCGCCACCACTGGCGAACTTCCGCACGGCGGTCCCTCGGCGGTCTTGGAAAAAGACTGCCGAGGTCAAAATGACCCCCTAACCGTCTAAGCCACAATTTCAGTGTCTCTGCAGGTGCACATCCACCCTACCTTGGGAGGAGGGTCAATAATTCCCACTCCCAAAGAGAATTTCAGTCATAGACTGTACCGTTAAACTGAGGTGGGGAGGTGTCTGTTTAGTCCTTTCGGTCCTTCAGTAAACCTCCCAAATGGTATACTGAGAGAAGTTCACTATCTCTTATGGAGTAAATCTTGAATGCTAGTGTGCTTTACTATTTAATAGCAGGGAAAAGGTGCCCCTCTCTTTTGTATGGGACCAGACCACTATTTCAACTTTACATTACAAGGAGGGTAATATAAGCACATATAAGTCATTTTGTAATATCTATCAGTCCATAGATAGCACACCAAAACACATGCAGTGGCTCAAGGGCACGTCTGCCATATAGCGCAATGGTTTGATACCTTTTATTGCAGTTTATGGAAATGTCATGCAACAGTGGTATAATTTAAAGTGCATTAGCTGTTGGAGTCCAACAGACTCCTTCAGAGGCCATATGTGCAATTACCAGATATAAAGCTGCCTTGGACATAATTTTCTAACACACAGACATATTTTGTGCAGTGCTTGTAAATCAAAAACAACTTTGAGATGGTGAAATATGAATGGAAGCATGAAGTATAAAAATAATGAAAACAAGGGAGTCTGTTATCTTCCTGTGGATTTAAAATTTGTATGGCTTCAGTTGAAAGGGATGTGAGGGGTTTGGGATGTTGTAAACAGCATTAGTATTGTGTGCAAAAATGGAATCCAAACTGAGGCCCTTATTGAAGGTTTGGCAGGCTGTGGAGGCTGTGGAGGCTGCCCGCCAAACGCTTTGGGTCAGAAAACTGCCACTCCGGTATTCCACCCGCTGGCCCTATAATGAGTTAAACAGCATTTCTGCCCACTAATCGTAATCGAACCAGCGCAATGTTACGGCGTGTCGGGGGCGACAGCACCCATTGAGCTTTTCACTGCCTATAGTTCGGGCAGTGAAAAGAGTGATGGGGCTATCCATGGGGGCCCCTGCACTGCCCATGCCAAGTGCATGGGCAGTGCATGGTTCCCATGTGCCCCCCAGTACCCTGTCTCTGCCAGCCTTTGCATGGCTGTTGTACCGCTATACAAAAACCGGTGGAGAGGGGAGTTGTAATCCCCAGGGCAGCACTGCTTGCAGCGCTGTCCTGGTGGATGAAGACTGCTGGCACCGCCAGGCTGTCGACTGGCAGCAACCTGGCGGTGCCGGCGGCGGGACCATGGTGGCTCTGCCAGGGTCAGAATGTGGACTAAACACAAAACTAGGGGAAACCCTATAACCCTAACCTGCCCAGGGTAAATACAACATAAAAAGGCAAAAAATGACAGGTAGGGACAAATTTAGTACTAAGTTATAAGAACAGTCCTTAATTCTGTTACTTCTGGGTTTGTTTCTTTTTCATATTTATTTCCAAAACGAATTTAATATAGCAAAAAGGATCTATGGTGATATAATACAAGACTTAAAACACATTACATAAATACGTGTACACAAAATATTACTCACAATACACAAACCATAAATTACATATAATTTTTTTTTAACAATATAAAAAAAGAGAAAAAAACATCTTGAGGTGGTGCCCTATGCCATCTCCAGCCAGTCCGGTTTGAAATGCTTTAAATATATTTTAAATATATTCGGGGCAATATAGGGTGTATATCACAGTATGCTGACTACATGCGATACAAAAACTTCACAAAACACAAGAAAATCAATGAAAAAATAAAAATATAATGGTGTGGGGTTCTTGCAGCTGGCTGACCCCGCAGTGTCAGGGCTCATACAGTCTTTCTTAGCCCCTCAATGACAGCTTGAGGGGTAAACCCTCATTCTGCCCTACACTGGGACATTGGGGTTAAATTTTTCGTTAATATGAATGGGATGTGTGGCACACAATATTGTCACTGGGTCTCACCGTTTTTCTTTTCACCTGGGAGGCATTTTGGAATAGTGTTTCCCAAATGTCCCATCCAAGTGGGCAGAAAGCAAGACTAGAAACCACGGATTATGTTTTTTATTATGTATGGGGTGGCAAGCTGACCCGTCTTGAGATCACACCTCCACCCCAGGGGTTTGTACAGTCTTTCTTCTCTCCTAAGAGGCAGATTAGTGAGTTTACCCGAATTTGCCAACCTATTTGGCAGTTGCCGCAGTTGTAAAAGTACTACATGTAAAACTACACTTGTGTTTTTTAAATAGCAAAAACATCGTAAACTTACACCAAAAGTGTAAGTTTACCTTTGTGAATAAGTCCTCCAGTGAGGACGAAGGCACCACAGACACCAAAAGTTACCTTTTTATTATATATAGAGAGGCCATTTTTCCCAAGGCCCCACACAAACTTTCTCTACCCTTGTAAGGCAGACTTAGAAGTTTAGTCTCCATTTGCCTACCCAGCGCCCAGAAAGTACCACTAGACACCAAGACTCCATTACTTATTATGGGTGGAGGTCAGTCCAGTTCGCAGCTGACCACATCTCTCCACACCAGCGCCCATATAGTCTTTCTGCCACTCCTGGGAGGCATTCTGAGGAGTTTGTCCCGAAAATGCCTACATGATTGCCAAGGGCTACCTTTTTGTTATGAATAATGTATGAAACTGGGTTATTAGTAGAGATGGAAAGAAGCCCCCCAACTCAAATGATACACAAAATTCTTGTCAGAGTAAACCATAAAAACCACTAACTTTTTGTAGCTTGTCACAAAGCAGTCAGGTTTCACTTAGAGACAATGTGTAAAGCTTTTATGCAGTACTCAAACAGTGATAAGTTGAAAACACAACACAAGAAGGATCCCCAAACCTACTTAGAAAACTAGGGTAGATTTTTAATAAAATGATACCAAAACAACAAAACTCCAATAAGTAGAACCAGAGTTATTCATTTTTAAAGTTTCCAGTAAAGATAAAAATCCCCAATTGTGGTTATTTGATCGTGCTGGACCAGGTCAAACTCACAAGTTCAGGCTGATTGCTATGGAGCATGGGTCAGACACAGGGACCAGGTTTGTCATGATGTGGAGTTTTACCATCTTTGAGTTCACGTCCTTGCAGGGAAATGCAGAGGAGTTTTGTGTAGGCAGTTGACATGAGGAGACAGTTATCAGTGCGAAGTCCAGGACAGGCATCGCGGATGGTCGCTTTTTTGGACCAAACAACAGGTTGTCACTGGTTATTCACATCTGAGGAAATCATGACTAGTTGATTGGCGAGGTGAGGAATCTCTGAAAAACCTCTGAATCTTTACCTGAAACTCAGAACCTGTAGTTTTGGGGCAGGAAGTGTACTTTGGGATCGGACCTCACTCCAGCAGAGGCTAGTAGCAGGGCTCAGGCAGTTTCAGGCGCTGGCCAGTTGGACAGTTGCAGGAGAGGCCTTTAGAAGCTCAAACAGGAGACCAGTCAATTGTCTATTGAAGTCACTTCTGGGTATTTTGGGATCAAGACAAGCAGGTTCAGTATTCCTTCTTCAGACAGCAGGGCAGAACGTTTTTAAATTCTGCACAGGTCTAGGAGTGTTCTGATGAGGTTCTGAAGGTGTAACTTCTATCCCCAGTGCCAGCGTGTGGGTAGGGGATGCCCCATTTGTCTAACCTTCACCCTTTTCAGATTTTTACTTCAGTCTTTCTAGGGTAGTAAAGGGCATGCAGGCCTGGGTGTGAGCTGCATTTATTATTGGCATGGTAGGCAGCCCTTAAAAGTTGGAAAAGGGCGGACATAGCCCTGAGGCTACTCTTTGAATGTGAGAAAGGCTCAGTACAACACCCAGGGCAGCCTGCTCATGAAAGCAACACCCTGTCCCACATGCACGGCCCTTTTGTCCCCATGTCTAGAAGGAATACAAAAAACACCACAGGAAATCCATTCACAGTGATATTACCCTGGACTCAGGCAGAAAGGCACATGTGGTTTAAGTTGGAAAATGCCAACTTAAAAAATGTGGCATTTTCAGAATAGTAACTTAAAATCAAACTTTACCAATAAAGAGGATTTTAACTTACAATCATTTGAGTGGAAGAAGCATTTCTCTATCTGTTCCCAAACTGAACGTATCACGTATTAAGTGTATTGAGGTTACCCTGTGTTAGTCTATGAGAGAAATAGCCTTAAAACAGTAAAAAATTACTTTTATGAGTTTTTCACTGTTAGAACTTAAATACACATGTCCTTCTTTGTAAATATAATCCACCCTTCCCCATGAGCTTTTACGTGGTGACTTATAAATAGTAAAAAGGAAGGTTTAGGCCTAGTGTAAGATGTATTATGCCAGGCCAAAATTGCAGTATAAAATTGCACTATAGGCTGCAGTGGCTGTCCTGAGACATGTGTTACAGGTCTTCCTTAGTGATTGGCACAATGAGTGATGGATCCAACTAGTAACATTTATTTTTCATTTATTTTACAGGCCCTGGGTACATGTAGTATTATGTACTAGGAACTTATAAGTGAATTAAATGTGCCCATCACATGTAGGCCAATTTTACCATGTTTTAGAGGGAAAGCACAAAAAGTATACCATTAATTGTCAGGAATAAAGTGTGTAGAGTCCTAAAAGCCAACATAAATGAGTCTAGTAAAGGATGGCAAAAATGTGGGGTGGCCCTTCAGAGAGGGCCCAGGTGAACGGATGGGGTGTGAAGCTGACCCTCCTTGGTACTGGACAACCCCAATACTTCTATCCTAGGGGATGCAGGTATGAGTTTTAACTCCAGTCTGCCTCTAGAGAGGCATAAAGATCACTAGATTACTAGCAATTATTTGTCTTATTATAGATGGGTGGGAGGTGACCTGTCCTGGCATTAGTCCGCGTGCAGTGGGACCAAGGCAGTCTGTCTCCCCTACAAAGACAGAGAAGAGATTTAACCTCAATCGGCCCTGGAGGGCATTAAGCTTACTAGACCACCAGTGAATAACCCCTAAATATGCCACCAGGGAGCCATAAAGGGCACAAGACCACTAATGATTACTTTTATTATAAATGGGCTGGGGTCTACCAGTGCTGGAATTGGACCACACAACACAAGCTGGACCCAAAACCCTATTTCTCCCAATTGAAAGCTTTCTCCTAATCTGCTACCTAGGGGCATAAGAAAAACTGATCCTTGTGGACCTAACACATGAAACAGGAAAAGACCAAAACAATACACATGTGAAGACAACTTCAATGCCATATTTAATTCACACAGTCCAAACAATAATAGGTTCCTGTACAGTATGTTAGGTCTGCCACAGAAATTGGTGCTGTTATCATTAGGAGAAATGTAGGAATGAAGTAAAGTGGGACTTTTGCTGTTGGCTGCAAGTTACAACATTTTCTGTCACATAAATATGAGTTAATGTGCCCATACTTTGGCATATATTGAAACTTATAGGGCATTCTCAGTAAGAAAAAGAGGTAGGATCCGCATGTTACACCATCCTGGACTGCCACAGGTGTCTAGTTTTCCAAAATGTCTGTGGGCTGGTAGGCGAACCTGAATCCCTGATAAGCACCGACCCAAATAGCAAAGCTACACACATCATCAGCATAGTTGAAATCTAAAGGAAAGTTTCCGATGTTTCCATGTTGCACTTTGGGCCTTTCCTGTTGCCGCTAATAGGCCCACCCACACAAGTGTGGCACTGTTTTTATAGGGAGCATGTGGGAATCCTGCATGATAGAATGTGTTTATTTTGGGTCCCAGATGATTCTGGATACTAATTACACATAAATATGTGGAATTAAGAGGCTGAGCCAAAGTTTGACATTTCAGGGCCCTTTGCGTAAGAGAGACTAGTGGGATCCATAGAAAGCATACTACCTGAGACTCTCTCTGCCACATAGCTTTAAAATGGCTTCAGTTGTTAAGTTACCCTTGGCACCTACAATTCCAGGCCAAACTTCTGCAATTAAATTAAAAATCTTGACATTGCCATGGTGTGTTGAATGACCTTTCCTGTCCCTTGCAATAAGACACTTACACATGTGAAGTGTCAAGAGAAGTGTGGGAGTAGAGTATACTAAAACTTGTGTTATTATCAACTGTGTTTCTGTACATTTGTAGCTTCCAAATGTAAGTATGTGCAACAAAAAAACCTAATTTTGTCACATACCCTTTTAATCACAATTATTATGGGTAACTCCAAAATGCCTCAATTCATAAACTTACACTTTTAGGCATTTAAAAAAAATGCATATTATTTCTTCACCCTTTTTCATTCATTAGTGTTTGCCTAATAAATTGATGTATGTCGAAACACAATGAACAATTATAAGCTGCAGCATGGTTGATTGCCTTTGGGCCTCACATCTTTGTTTACATCTACATCTTACAAGCACTCTATACTACTGTAGCTGGAAGTGTCTGATGAATGTAATGGTGTATTATTCAGGGAGGCCAGTCAAAGGACAAATAATTAGAGATGAAAACATTGTCAACTTTATCTTTTTTTCCTAATTGCTTTCACCATTAGCAATTTACACAGATGACCACTAACAGAATTTAAAATATTGTCTACTTTTCAGACATGTAAACTTTTGGGGTTCACACATGGGTTTTATGGCTTCTGCCACCCCTCAGTGCAAACTTAGTGAAGGAAACCTTTTCTTGTTTTTAGAAAAAACAGTTCCTAAACAGCACTTTTTCCAATTAAGTCCTTTTGTGGTGTTTTCACTGTGTTCCTGAATGTGTTCGTGCAAATACTTTACACATTGCCTCTGGGATAAGCCTGAATGCTTGTGCCAAGCTTTCAAGAGGGTGAGCAGGGGTTACCTTAGATGTCTGACTCACCCTGAGTAGAGGGAGGGTCCCTACTCTGACAGGGTGTAAACTGACTGCCAACTAGAGACCCCATTTCTAGCAGGCAGTAATACACAAACCCCAACATCAGAGTCAATTACAGTCATGCAATGCAGGAATCTGGCAGCTGTTACCAAATAGGGCAAGAAAATGCAATTTTTCTAAAAGTGGCCTTTTCAGAATTGTGACTTAAAATCTGATGTTCATTCATTAGGGTTTAAACTTACAGTTAATTTGAGCCTAAACATGACATTCCTACTCGCTCGCAATCAAAGCTTAGCTCTTATTAAATGTAATAAGATAATCCAATCCTATCCATTGGGAGAGATAGACTATATAGTATTAAAAAACAAATTTGGGATATTTTCAATAACCTGACATGTAAAACTTAAAAACACATGTCCTACTTTTTAAATACAATACACCCTGTCCTATGGGCCTTTAGGATCTACTTAAGGATTGACTTATATGAATTAAAAAGGATGGCTATGAGTGGCAATTGTTTTATTTTGTCTGGTTGAAATGGCAGCTTTAAAACTGGTCTACAGGTTGCAATGGGAGCCCCGAGATATGTTTCAAAGTGTTACCTTAGTTTGTGGTGCAATGCATGCTGCAGAACCACCAGTAGCATTAAATTTACAGCCCGTGAGTACATATAGTACCATATGTTGGAGACTTATAAGTAAATTAAATATGTCAATCAAGTGTAGGTGAAGGTTACCATGTTTTAGGGAGAGGACACAATCACTTAAGCACTGGTTAGCACCGGTAAAGTGCATAAAGTCATAATGGCAACAAAAACTAAAATTATGGGAGAACACCACTCCAAGGATGTCAGGTCTAACAACTGTCTTTGGTAAAAGGCTTTGAGCGAGATGTACAAATTCATTTTATAATGACAACCCCACAATTCGCAAAATCACAAGGTTTGTAAACCCAAAATTCATTTAAACCCATATAGCAAGTTGTTTAGAGGACCATACCAAACTGTGATTAGAAAAGGATGTGAAAAGGGTGTCCCCTACCTAACTTCAAATCTGTATGGCATTTAACAATAGCGTGTGATTGCACGGCAAACCATTGATCTGTTGCTTACACCTCAAAGGAGGTGATAACAGTTTCACAAAGGAAAGGTGTGGTCTTGGGATGCCTTTCCCTTTGTGACCAGTGTCAGGTAACCTGGGGCGGAAGTAGATAGTCGTCTACAAGACCAGTACCCGCTCTTTCCAAAGTTTTCTCAAATTGAAAGATGGCCAGTCAACCACTGTGAAAGCCTTCAACTGTGTGGCAACATGTATCACCATGTTTTCAGCAGTTTGAAGCATATGAGCTGGAAAGAATTGTTTTTGTTAAAATCTGCAGATTATAGATTATTGGTCATGTGAAAAATACATAATTATGCTAAAAACAATGTGGCCATATAATCACATACTTCCAGTTACCCTGTTCTATATATTTATTTTTATATATATATATATATATATATATATATATATATATATATATATATATATATATATATATAATATAATATAATATAATATAACATATGTACACACACACACATATATATATATTCATTTAAAAAACCAAAGGTTACATGGACGTTATAGTTAATTTGTGAATTTACTCGCACAAAACCAGAGAAATTCAGCAGTTAGAGTTATTTCAAGTAAATATAACTTGTGGCCTAAGGTAACTGTAACTCGCGCCCCACCATGCACAGTTTTTTCTTCAATAATTTGACTTCTAACATTTTTATTGACATTATAAAAGTTGTCATGAGTGCATTAATGTCAGGGGTAATAGAGCATGTAATCTTTGGTTTTTAAGTGAATTTCTAAGAGTTTTTAACTCTATTTCATTACTATAACATTCCTGTAACCTTTGTTTTTTCAGTGAATTTCTATGTTTTTTTATTAACTTCAAATATTTTTCATTACTATATGTTAATCCAACCGCTACCAAAGGCAGTGTGCGGCATGGGTTGGCCGCAGGAACCCTATCCCCTGGGGTCTAGCCTTTTACTTTTTTTTTTTTGGGGGGGGGGCGGCACCCCCATCCCCCAGGGCCTGGCCTCACCATTTACTTTTTTCTTTTGGGGAGGGGGCTGTGTGGCTCTACTCCCAGGGCTTATTATGGCCCCTGGAACGCCATCCCCCGGGGCCCAACCATCTCTCCTGCGTGTCCTTTAGGGCACCCAGTTTGCATAGGAGATCGCTGGGGGGAGCCTCAAGACACCTATGGTCCGAGCAGGCTTCCTGTCTCCTGCATGAGCCGACATTACTGTCACAGACAGGGAACTGCTAAACATGCAGCTCCGTGTCTGTGAGAGCAATTGTTTTGCAGGAAAACAGAGGAAATCTGCACCCTCCAACATGCGAGAACTGTTTCACAGCTCTTGTTTGCTGGAACAGGAGTGTTTGCTCCGACTTGGTGGGAGCTGTCAAATCTCTCACCAATCTCTCACCAAGTCAGAGCAAACAGCTATGTCCTGAGGGTGGGCACTCCAGGACATAGCAGGAGCCGGTCCTGAGGGATGGTGGTCCCTAGGGCCATCTAAGGCTCCTCGAGGTAGGTCATGAGACCCCTCTCCAATGTTGTATTTCCCCCAGGCATGTGGTGGCACCCGTGGTAGGGGGTCTGAAATGAACCTCTTTTATTCTTTTATTTTTCTTCCGGGGAGGTGGTGGTCCCTAGGGGTGCTGGGGGGGCTGCATCGCCACCCCTCATGTAATCCAATATTTGACCTGGGCAGTAGGCGTCTCAGGGGCTGCAGGGGACTGCATGCCCCCCGCATTCTTTGAGTTTTGCCCCAGGAAGGTGGCGGTCCCCTGGGCTGCGGGGGGAGTCCGCAGGACCCTCCCTATTATAATCAAACCATTTTATCCCATGGAGGTGGTAGTCCCCGGGACACAAATAAGCCAAAGAAGGGGGCCCTGTGCCACCCAACTTTATTTTTGACACACTTGTTTTTTATTTAATTTTTGATGCAAATTCACAGCATTGTTGTGATTTCGCAGCAAATTAGTTTTTTTTAAAGTGCTTTGTTTTGCCCTGGCAGGGAACTTCTGGGATCCCAGCACCACAGTTAAAGGGTTAGGGGGTTCTTACCCTGGCCCCTTTTGTTTTTAATTCACTTTTTGGTTAGTGACTTGGCTGAAGCTGAGCCCCAAGATGCTGGCAACACTTTCTGCTTGAAGCATTGGCAGCCAGTCAGAGCTCTCCATTTCCCAGCACAAGCTCATCATTATTTGCACAGTCTTTGCAGCAAGAGATATACAAATTTGAGTTTCCTTAAATTTCTCTCAACAACTACTGAATGGATTTACACCAAATAACAAAAAGCGTAATCTGCTTACCGAAAGCTAACTTTCTGCCAAATTTAGTGTAATTCCATGAAGAGGTTCGGGCTCTAGTCATGTTCAAAACTCCTATCAGAATTAACATGGGAAATGTACGTTTATTGACCCCCACTTTTTCTCATCCCCCGCTGGATGGATCACCCCGAAACTTTTCTTGCACAACAAGAATCACCGGCAATTTTTTTTAAGAATCATTTGCAAACGGTTGCAAAGATATTGGCAAGACAAAAAACACTTTTCTTATAGATAACTATAGGTACCTAATTTCCGTAGGAAAAACGTTTTTTGTTTTGTTAATAACATTAGCTCAGATAACTATAACTGCAAAATGTCTATGGTTTTGTCTGTAAAATCTGAGCCTAATTATATCTCTGTAACCTTTGGTTTTTCATATACATAAATATATATATATATATATACAAGTAATTGCACAATTTGCAACCTCTTTTTGAAATCCATCTCTTAGTATATTTAGGCCTTGGTTTGGTGTATTGGTGCAGCAAACCGTTGGAACGCTTTAGGAATATTGCCTATCCACAGCCAGGCCCTGTTGATATCTGGGTGGATTACTGCTCCGTCGTGGCCCACGTGAACTCTAGCATGCAGTCTTTGAGCAAAAGAGAGCTATACCATTGAGGGCATGTGGCATAACAGGGTTCGGGTGTGTCTGAATCGCTAGCAGCTGCTGGGCGAATCAAGGGTAGTCATCCGCGCATTTCACTCTGCATTCTGCTTTTTATATAATGTGGTGCAACCTCTTCGAGTGATGGGTGGTAGGTTCCTTCTTTGTTGTGAGGTGGCGCTGGTTCCACATATCCTGTTCTGCTGATGTACTAATAACACGATCACTTACGTTTTGTTTTGGGGTGCTTTGGAGTGATGACGCAGAAACGAAGGTTTTACATTTATTAGCGCATAAACGTAGTGCCGCAGTAATCAAGTGTGACTTTAACCGAACTAATAAAGATTGTACGGGGACAAATGTGCCCTCAGAGTAGTTCGCCAACACTTATAAGCGTGCTTTATATAACGTGATGAATTAGAATTGTACTAATCTGACATAACCGTAAACGTGTGCTATGATTTGCTTGTTTGAAATGTTTTAACTTAGCATAACTTTAGTGGAGGCTTTGGCCTAGTTGCCTTGTCTCACGGTTTAGATGCTCGTGTTTTTCTAATGTGCTAATAAAACGTGTATTCTTGCTTGAAGCTGTACTTTTCCAGTGAGATCGGTTCACATGCTTATCTTTAAGGTTTCGTGCCAGCCTGGCATCTTCTTCTTTGCTCCAAGGTCAATCTGCAGGTGCAGACAATGGAAGCTCTGAAAGTGAGTTAATTGGTAAAATATGTTGCAACTTACGTTCCCGACTCCAAGGATAATGTATGCCTAGGTAGAAGCTTGTGAATAGTTGTTTTTGATTGGACAATTTGAAGCCAACCTATGAACCCTCCAATGGAAGACCCTACTGGATTTGAACTGTTGTTTATTTAAACCTGGTGCACAAGAAGAAAGCAGCCATTAGCCAGCAGACATTACCCATCGGACATTAGCCATTACCCATTGCACCTATTGAGGACATTAGACATTGCAGACATTATGGCCCATTTTGCCGACTTCGTCATTTTGCCATCTTCTACGATGCCAATTGATGTTCGACGCCATTTTGAATGAGACTTTGATGCTTTCTCTAAATCGAGAGAAAGAGACTTTAATTAATGCTCGCCCTAGAGACTTTAACTTCGATTTGCCCCTTTGCATGAAGTAGTAGTTTGTCCTTTTATCTTGCCGCTGTGAGGCAATTGCCCCGTCCACCCTGCCCCTTTGCCCCCGTCACATGCTGATCGAAACCGGTACCTGTGAGACGAAGACTTCCTTGAATGCTGATTGAATTTGGTAAATATGAAAGAAAATGTACAATTGCATTGTGTTTCTTTTTAGGTAACCAACTGCTGATTTTTGATGAGAGCCCTAGTTAGGAGTTTTCCAAATTAATGTTGCTAAATTGTTTTTGCATGAAATCCCACATGCAGATGCTAATTTGAGGTTAGATGAGGATTCATTTGTTGCACGATGCAATTTGAGACCTTGTTATGCTGACTAATGTATGCAATTAGCCCATTACAGATTATAGTTTTAGTGGTTTGCGTTGCTATCATCGAATGCATTGTGATTCAAATGCTGCATAGATTGCATCTTTTTCGTCGTTATGGACAGCTATTAATGTTCATTTACATATATCATTTGGTGTTGTGACACATTTATATCGTGCTAGCTTTGTTAATATAGGGAAATAAATTCATTAACTTTGAACAAACTGGTGTGGTTATTCATGGCCGGAAGGTCATGGTTCGCCGAAATGTTTTCTGGATTAATTGTGAAGTGTTATGTTGATCAGGGCATTGCTTATGTTCGTTATTGATTATTGATTTGATTAAATTGACTAATCTCGGGTGAAGAGAGCCCCACTTGGTCAAAAGATTCATCGACCTAAGAGCGTCCAAATACAGGTAATTTATTAGGTCGGAACGCTCTATCAGTAGATGTTAGCAGAGGACGGTTTCGCCCTTTGGGACCCCACTCGAGAGGTATATGGTGTTGAATTAGATTTTTTCCTGGGTAAAACAGATTGAGAGAATGATGATGCCCTAAGTCCCCCGCGACTTTCCCGGGATCTCGGAGCTTGCGAATGGAGAGAATGGAGGTGTGAAATCGGCGTTGGCGGTACTAGTGACGGTATGAGTGTAGTCAGGGTTTTGCGCTTGCACAGCTTATTGCCGCAGATTGTCTGAAAAGGTTGCGAGGATTTTAGAGAATAGCGGAGGTGCGACTCCGAGTGTGAGAGTAGGGAAGTCGTCGAACTTCATGTGCATGTGGCGCTTTGTGCAGAAAAAGGTCCACGTGGTTGTTGTTGTTGAGACGGGCCCTGCGAGGTCAAGAGACTCCGGAGTATGTTGAAAAGTGTATGAGACACTTGTTTTATGTTGTGGTCTGGTCGGTTTAATAGGTTGTCCGGGCGTGGTCAACGAGTCGGTACGTATGTTAAGGGAGTGAAAGAAAACTTCGACTTCGGGCTTTGACAAATTCTAAGTGCACTAGAATAGATCACTGACAAGTTGAGAGCAGAATCTGCGGGTCAGATTTGCTTGCGAAAGTGGGGACCGAGAAAGATGGAATAACTGCCGAGGCTAGTGAAAAATCCCTAAGGTCCTGAAGCGATTGTGTTACCCTTCCTGTAGTAAACCGACAGATCTGTTTTATTATTATTTGGTTGCTCGCGATACATGCTAGAAGTTGTTACGAGAGGAGCTGAGTGAAGGAGGACTAGCCGCGAGGCTTTGTCAGCCACAGTGTGTGTGAGTGTGACGTCACTAGGAGCCGCGCTGGGATAGGTTGGTTGCAGAGAAGGGTCGCGCACGGATTGGACGCAGTCCGTGGGGCTCGATTGGAAGGGGAAAGGAAAGCGAAGAGTATTCCGGGAATTAAAGTCACTTATTGATTACAAATTTTGTGAAATTAAAGACGAGAAAATGAAATTTTTGAAAGCATTAAAGAGTGCGATGAAGGGGGAGTCTTACATTAAAGCGAGCGTAGGAGAGGAGACGCCACCCGAAGGTACACCAGCTTACATTGTAATGGAGGAAAGGGGGGTAGCTCCGTGCCTTTGGCTAAAGCAATGGCACAAGCTGACAGAGAAACATGGGAGCGTAGCGTTCCCGATCCATGGGACATTCAATATAAGGATCCTAGAGAATCTGAGATTCGCGATGTACGACATGAAGGTACCCCCAAGGCCAGCAAGGTTTGAGGCTCTAGCGATTTGGGAACTAATGGCTAGACAGCAACAGCAAAAGAAGTTCGAGACCAGGATAAGAAAGGTAGAAAAGACACTAGCGGACGCTAGGTGGGATAATGCACAGAAGGTGTGGAGGTCAGATATATTGCAGGGGATAAAATTGTTTCCCACAATTGCTAAGGAAGAAGAGGCGACAGGCAAGAAAGCTACCTGCAAGACAAACAGGAGGTGTTCCAAAGATAGAGAGGAAGACGAGTCAGAGGATGAGGAGTTCATCATGCAATTGCTGAACGACCGTCCACCACCTTATGCAGAGAGAGAACAAGGTCTAAGTACCAGTTCTGCCCCTCCAGCACCGGTACAGAATAATGAAACTCCGAATTCAGAAACGCCATCGGGATCTAAGGACCCGAGTTTACTGTTCACCCCGCAGATACCGCAGGTTAGGAGAATATATCCAGATGTGCCTATATTGAAAACAGCAGAAAATTATCAGCCGCAGGTCCCAAGATACTACAGCAGTGACAACGGTACGGGAATGATTCTAGATCCAACTGTAATGGGAGTACAGAATGGTCGCAACCCAACATTGGCACAAGCTGAATCAACCCAGTTTTTGATGCCCCAAAAGCAGATGCAGGGGGGAACCGCACATGCTCAGATGACGGGGAGTCAGACGGGCATGCCGGCAATGATGACCCATAGTGTGGGAATGAACATGCCTCAGAACATGGGGAATGGACAGAACCCAGATGCGATATCCCTACCCATTACTGTAGGTCCACCGGTACCTTTGTACAGTCAGCCTAACTCAGGTATGAGCGGTCAAGGATCAGTGGTGCAGAATGGGACGGAAAGGAGGTGCATAGAAAACACTCCAGAGACAACTCCGATAGCGGCTCAGCCAACTGGATCTGGGTCCTTGATGGAGTTTAGTCCCATATGTGCTCAGTCAACAGTGGTGAGGTCGAGTCCCCCACTGATGATACCGCTATCATCGAACACTGAAAAGTTGCCGCAACCATCAATGGCAGTCGATGTGAGTGCTACACTGATGGGGTTGAATGCGCAACAGCTAACACAGTGGTTCAACAGTCTGAATTCCACACAAAGCTCAGCCAGTGGGAAGGGAGAAGACTATCTGAATAGGGTAAGGTTGAACATGGAAGCAAAAGAGTTGGTGGAAGGGACTATGGGTGTGAATAGGTTAGAGTCCTACTCGGAAGAAGAGCTGAGGTATCTATGTCCCAGGATTACGAGAGAAGTGAACAAGGTACATAGAAGGTTGCAAGAGATAGCTGACAAAAACGGGTTTGAGATAGACAAGACAAAACACTTGAGCAGGAGCTATAGATTGGATTTCGGGACCACAGACTTTGAACACATGAGGTCAGCAGGCATGAAAACGCACCTTAGAGAATTGCTGCAGAGTGCACAAGTGTGGAGGTGCTTAGACAAATGGGAAAGCAGGTGGGCAAAGAAAAAGGAAAAGAGGAAAGACAGTGTCCCAGAGCACAAGGAGAAAAGACCACAGAGTAGTGATGCAATAGCCATGTTACCAATGAGGGAGACAGCAGGGGGAAAATTAATACATGTACCGTGGCACAGGAGCGACATTCAGTCTTTTACGGATGATTTTCCCAAACTGAGAGAGAAACCGATTGAATGGTATCAACAGACTGATAGGTTTGTGAAGCTTGCAAAATGTCTTTGGGAAGACCTGAACACCCTCTTTGAGATTGTGGTTCCGGCAGATTTGTGGGAAGACTGCAAAAGGGCTGTAGGTTGGCCGACAAGTGAACCAGAGAGAGACAGGGATACGGGTGCACCGTCACCTATGGTAATGAGCTTGTACTATAAGGTGATTGAGCATTTGAAGACGAAGGTTGCCGCGAAAAATGTGGATTGGCAGAAGATTGATCGAACTGCCCAAGAGGCTAAAGAGTCGATTCATGGTTACTATGAGAGGTTGTTGAAGGCATTCAAGAACTACAGTGGCACGGAAACAATAGAGGCGAAGGACATGCTTCATTTTCTGTTTAGATTTGTGGAAGGGCTGAGACCAGAGATAAGTCAGATGATAAAGACGCATTTGATTTGTTGGCAGTCGAAACCTATTGATGAGGTGTTGAATTATGCGAAATACTGTAGCGACGAAATTGAAGCGAAACAGAAAAGGTTGAAAGAGAAAGTGATGATAATGCAACTTAAAGCAGCTCAGACAGGGTTGCAAGGGTTGCAAGGGTTCCCACAGCAGATACCGCAGCCGCAGGGAAATATGGTGTTTCAGCCACAGGCGAGAGGCAGAGGCAGAGGAGGCTTTGGGAGTAATGGTCCGTATTTGAACACTGTTGTGATTCCGAATGGTGCGCAGGCAATGAAAAGGGTGATGCCGTGTCACGTGTGCGGAATCGTCGGACATTGGAAACGCGAGTGCCCGATGGTGGTGCAGGAAGGTGCAGGTGTTGGTCAGCAAAACAATGATGTCAATGCATTCCAGACAATGAGGGGACCGAAAATGAGAGGTCCAAACCCAAATTTTCAGACCATAAATCAGCTGCAGGGATTACAGCCCATGCAGCCGCAGCAGATGCAGATGCCCCGTATGCAGATGACGCAAATGCAGCCAATGCAACAGCAGTTTCCCATGGTACCTAATCAGCAAATGCAAATACCTTTGGCACCAGTGAGTCAGCAGCAAGTGATGGTTCCTCCACAGGTCTCGAGTCAGGTGATGAGTACAAATGGCACAGTACAACAGTTCCCACTACACAGTGAGAATGGAATAAACAATGTATGGGAGAGTGAAAGTTCAGATGAGGAGGGAAATTGTGTGCTTGCAGCATCCTTGGAAGTTGATCAAAAGGGTCCATATGTGGAGGGAAGAGTTATGGGTTATCGTGTTTCATTCTTGGTTGACACAGGAGCCACACGTTCAACTGTTAGGAGCATTGAAGTACCAAATTTGCCACTCTCAGGGAGAACAGTTCAAGTAGTGGGAGTAGCAAACAGGCACCTGACGAACCCAATCACAGATCCAGTACAAGTCAGAATTGGTAACTATCAAGGGTTACATAATTTTGTGGTATGTGACTCAAGCCCGATAGCACTGTTAGAGAGAGACCTATTGTGCAAATTGGGATGTTCGATTATGTGTTCGAACGATGGAATTAGAATTCAGACGAGCAGTGATGGGGAAGAAGAGGACAGTGTAGAAGGGGATGAGATGGAAACTGTCGATGAAGAATATCCTCTGATTAACCTTTTTCCGATGATAACTGAAGCAGATATTCCAGCTGAATTACGGGAAACAGTCGGAAAGGAAGTGTGGGATATGACAGGAAAAGAGGTGGGATTGGTGAAAGGAGTGGAACCAGTGAAAGTGACCGTAAAACCCAATGTAACCTTTCCCCAGACCCCACAATACCACATGGCACAAGACACCCTCATGAAAGTCGCCCAACTCATTGACGAGTTTGTAAAACAGGGAGTACTGAAAGAAGTGTTAAGCAGTCCATGTAATTCACCAATCATGGGACTAATAAAGCCGAGTGGAAAGGTCCGAATCGTGCAGGACTTGAGGAAAATAAATGACATCATAATTAAATGCTGCCCTGTAGTACCGAATCCAGCTGTGATAATGTTTCAAGTCCCTTGCGATGCCGAGTGGTTCTCAGTCATCGACTTGTCACAAGCATTCTTTTCGGTGCCTCTTCATGAGGACAGCCAATTTCTCTTTTGTTTCAAATTCTTAGACAGAGTTTACAGTTGGTGTCGAATTCCTCAAGGGTTTTCTGAGTCACCGTCAATTTTCAATCAGATTCTAAAGAAAAACTTGGAAGCGTTAGAATTGCCATTCGAGTCAACCCTAGTACAGTACATTGATGACTTACTGATTGCATCTAAGACAGAAAGTGGCTGCACAGCCGACACCATTGCTCTACTGAACCATTTGGGAAGGAATGGACACAAGGTGTCTCCTTCAAAGTTGCAGTTCTGTCAGAAGAAAGTGAAATACTTGGGTCATCAAATAGAGAAAGGGTCACTGAGAATAATGAAGGAAAGAATAACAAGTGTACTTCAAATGAGTCCACCAAAGACGAGGAGGGAGGTGAGGAAGTTTTTGGGGATGGTGAGCTACTGTCGCCAGTGGATTCCCAACTTCTCAACTCTAGCAAAGCCTTTACTGAAACTGACCCAGAAGGATGCCTTGGATGAAATTGAGCTGAAAGGAGATGAGATGGATGCTTTTATTGAATTGAAAGAATGCATGTGCAGGGCTCCAGCTTTAGGTATGCCTGATTACACAAAGCCTTTCACATTGTTTTGTCATGAACGTGATGCATGTTCTTTGTCTGTCTTGACCCAAGCCCATGGTGGCATAAACAGACCAGTAGCGTATTTTTCAGCTACTTTGGATCCGGTCGCAGCAGCACTGCCAGGGTGTTTGCGCGCCGTAGCAGCAGTTGGTATCAGCCTCACTCAGAGTGAAGGAATAGTGATGGGACACCCATTAACAGTCATGGTCCCTCACTCAGTTGAGATACTTTTGACCCGCTCCCGAACGCAACACATGACTGGAGCAATACTCACAAGGTATGAAACAATAATTCTGGGCTCACCGAATGTGCAGCTGAAAAGGTGCACTACGTTGAATCCAGAAACCTTGCTTCCCGGTGAAAATGCTGAAATTGAGAACGCTGAAGACGTCGAGCACGACTGCCTTCAGGTGACTGAATTTTGCACAAAACCCCGACCTGACATTAAGGATACTAAGCTTGATGAAAATGACCAAATTGTTTTTGTTGATGGGTCATGTTTAAGAGATGCATTGGGAATATTGAAAGCAGGATATGCTGTATGTACTGTAACAGGTGTCTTGGAAGCGTCCTGGCTTCAAGGAGTCTATTCTGCACAAGTAGCAGAGCTTGTAGCCCTTACAAGAGCATGCCAACTGTCTACATTGATGAAGGTTACCATTTACACTGATAGTCAGTACGGGTTTGGAATTGTGCACGACATTGGGCAACTATGGTCACAGAGAGGTTTCCTGACCTCTTCAGGGTCCCCAGTGAAAAACGGGGAGAGAATAAGGGAATTGTTACACGCCATTCAGATGCCAGCCGAAATTGCAGTGGTAAAGTGTAGTGCTCATACAAAAGGACAGGACTATGTTTCCCTGGGAAATGCATATGCGGATCAGGTCGCAAGATTTTGTGCCTTGAACTGTATATTGCTCAGGGATGAATGGAATTTGATAAGTGAGCCAGAGCTCGAACCAGCTGAAGCATTTGCCTTGAAGGTCGTGGATACAATGGATGAACTAAAAGCATTACAGAATAGCGTCAGGGAGGATGAAAGAGTTTCCTGGATTAAGTCACAATGTACAAAGAGACCAGATGAGTTATGGGTTTCAAATGAAGGAAAATTTGTTTTACCAAATAGTCTCTTATCGCAGCTAGCACGGTTCTATCATGGGCAGGCTCACCTAGGGAGAGATGCCATGATAAGATTGTTCAAAACTGATTGGTTTAACCCCAGATTCCGTCAAGTTGCAGAAGCAGTTTGCCATCGTTGTGTCATTTGTCAACAGATGAACCCAGGAAAGGGAACGGTTGTGAACGTGAGCCACATTGGTAGGGCGGGTGGCCCGTTCAGCAGAATGCAGATGGACTTTATTGAGATGCCTGTGCATGGAGGTCTGAAGTATGTGTTGGTGATTGTGTGCATTTTTAGTCACCGGATTGAAGCATACCCCACACGTAGAAATGACAGCCTTACAGTTGCAAAACTATTGCTGAGGGAGTTGATACCACGTTTCGGATTCCCGATCTCTTTAGAATCAGATAGAGGAAGTCACTTCAATAACGAGGTGATAAAGTTACTTTGCGCAGCGCTGAACATTGAGCAAAAACTGCATTGTAGCTATCGCCCTGAAGCCTCAGGACTGGTGGAACAAATGAATGGTACACTGAAATCAAGAATGGCGAAAATATGTGCATCGACAAATTTGAAATGGCCTGACGCATTGCCTTTGGTGTTAATGTCAATGAGAAACACCCCTGACAGAAAGACTGGATTGTCCCCGCACGAAATTCTCATGGGCAGGGCCATGAGACTTCCTGCAGTTCCCGCAAACGCGCTTTTGAATATTACAGATGATATGGTGTTAGACTACTGCAAAGGTCTGGCTGACGTGGTTCGCTCTTTCTCTCACCAGGTGGAAGCAACCACCTTGTCACCGATCCAAGGTCCAGGACACACACTGAAAGCAGGTGACTGGGTCGTGATAAAGAAGCACGTGAGGAAGTCGTGTCTGGAACCCCGTTGGAAAGGCCCTTTCCAAGTGATCCTGACGACCACTACCGCTGTGAAGTGTGCGGGAGTTCCCAACTGGATCCACGCCAGTCATACAAAGAAAGTGTTGTGTCCCACAGATGAGGAAGTTGAAGCGCTGAAACTGCCAGTACCTGATAACAAAGTGCCGAGCGCTGAGACAGAGCAAAACAGAACTAGAAGCGAACAGGCAGAAATAGAGGAGAGAGAAATATTCTCTGAGGACGAAACAACCGATTCACCTGGGGAAGACCAAGGGGAAACCTCAGATAGCGACGAAGCAGCTGAAGGTAACAAAGAGCCTGAAGCAGCTGAAAGTGACAAAGAGCCTGAAGAAAGTAACGGTGACAAAGGGCTCGAAAGAGGTGAAGAAGCAGGAGAGCCTGATCAGAGGAGGGCTTTCCCAGAAGCAGACGGTACAGAAAAAGAAAAGGAAAACCTGATTGACTCCCCAGAAGGAGGGGACAAGGCAGAACAGAACGAAACTGTTCAAACTTCTTCAGAAGAGATCGCAGGTCCATCAAGTGGACACAGTGCAAAGAGAAGACCAAGTATATCACCAGTAAAAGTAAGGACTAGAGGAACGTTGAACGACGGTGAAGGGCCAAGAGTGAAAGAGAAAAGAAAGGAAGTGTCTGTCGTGATACCAACATCAAGTGAAGAAAAAGACTTGGCCAAGGAGGAAAGTACCAGTGAGGCAGAATCAAAGAGAGATGCAAAATTGAAAAGGAAAAGGATACCAAACAGGAGATATTCCGGTCCAGAATGGGCATATGTAGTCAATGACGATTGGACCGACGAATTTGTATCTCTTAGCCTCGAGAACGAAGAAGAAGAGATACCAATAGAAAAGAAAAGTTTTATGGACAGTATTGACTGAAAAAAAAAAGAAAAACTGATAAATGACATTGCTTGCTATAATCTAACGTGATACAACCAGCTGAGACATTGCTAAACCGGATGAGACATTTGCTAACTTGATAAGACTTTGATAACCTGATTGACTCTTAAACCCGATTTGAGACAACGTTGCTAACTGATAAAAGACTGAGTTATTGCCGAATTGAGACAAATGCTGCTAACCGATAAGTGACTGGGCTCCTGAAGAAAACTGTGTGAACATTGCGCTCGTTCAGCTTTGTAACTAATTGCTAAATCGTTTCTTTATAAGTGCTTCTAGCTCTCTGATTCTATACAGATCATGACACAAAACAGTAGAGTGAAATATTGTAAATATGCGTGTATAGGCTTGATAACTGCATGTGTACTAATAATAATGGCAATAGTGCTTGCAACGCGTGGTAAGGGTGAGAATGAGAAAATTGATGCTTCTACTTCTGCTCCTGTTACTGTCACTGAACTAACCGCATTGAAAAGACTAGAATTAGATGAGAGACACTTGCATGATAAGAAGGAACTTTCCTATAATGTTTTCTATCGCCTACTAACAGAATATGTTGAGACTATGGATGCGAAAGATTGTTATGTGTGTACACAGATACCGACATCGGTAACGGAAGGGGTGACTTATCACCACATGCCTCTTACATATAGGATTACATGTAGTATAGTAACTTCTAGATTTTATGGTCAAACTAACATACAGTATTTTTACTCAAATTATGATGTTACCTTTGCATATGTTCCTATAATAACGCAACTAAGCCAGATTGCTAAAGATTGGGATGCTAAAATAATGAGGGAATTTTTCGAGCCAATGCAACCTTTTGAAACAGCTCACGCTCATAGGGAAAACCTTACCTGCTCCCTCTCCGCAGTAGAAATAAGCTTTTTAGATCGCACAGATGACAGAAGGCCACAAATGAATGCGAAATTAGAAAAAGAGCTAAGTAAGAGGACTTCAGTAGATAATTATGCTTTTGCCGCAATAAAAACACAAGGAAGAATAGCTTTAGACGCTTGGCATGTAGGAAAATTTTGTATATATCGTGGTGAATCGTATTATGATAACATTTTCGTGGGAGCGAGTGAATGTAAACATACGTTTATCTTTAAGGCCAAATGGACATTCATGCTGAACGGACTTGACCCTGTCATACCTGGTGTATATTACATTTGTGGGCATAATGCCTATTATCGTCTTCCAAAGGGATGGTGGGGGAGATGTTATTTGGGTATAGTGTTCCCAAAGGTTTATCAACTCGATGACCTATCGGTGATTCCAAAGACGCCTGGATCTCATCGTATCCAGAAAAGAGAGACCGCAGCTGCTGTGGTAGGAGATATATTTGGAGCCATGATTCCTTCATTGGGAGTTGTGTTGAATTCCATCAAAATAAGAAAGTTGTCTACTATAGTGGATAACATGTTGACAAAGTTTTCAGGTGCTATAATCCTGATGGATGCTGAACTTGCAGCAGAAAGTGCTATGACTCTTCAAAACAGGCTTGCCTTAGACATTCTTTTAGCAAAGGATGGCGGCGTTTGCAAAATGCTTGGTGCGCGTCACTGTTGCACGTATATTCCAGACAACAGTGTGAAAATTAAAACAATGCTTGCAAATCTAACAAAAGAGAGTGCAGACTTGAAGGAATTGAAAGAACCAGGAGTTTGGGAGAAGGTTGGAAAGGGAATTGCTTCAGTGGGAAATTGGCTTGGTGGCATTTGGAATGGAATATTACTAAAAATAATACAGGGAATACTAATAGTACTAATTTGCATCTTAGGGATTTGGGGAATAAAGAGGGGAATACTAATGATCATGGCAAGAATTAAAAGAAGGAAGGAAGAGAAAATGATGAAAAGAATGGCAGAAGAATACAAGGCAAGAACAAGGGGAACTAAAAGGCAAAGAGAACTGACAGAATTTTAATGGAATAAAATTTGTGGGAATGGTTTTGTGTGATGACAAGTAGTCATCAGAGGAGGGATTGATGACGCAGAAACTAAGGTTTTACATTTATTAGCGCATAAACGTAGTGCCGCAGTAATCAAGTGTGACTTTAACCGAACTAATAAAGATTGTACGGGGACAAATGTGCCCTCAGAGTAGTTCGCCAACATTTATAAGCGTGCTTTATATAACGTGATGTATTAGAATTGTACTAATCTGACATAACCGTAAACGTGTGCTATGATTTGCTTGTTTGAAATGTTTTAACTTAGCATAACTTTAGTGGAGGCTTTGGCCTAGTTGCCTTGTCTCACGGTTTAGATGCTCGTGTTTTTCTAATGTGCTAATAAAACGTGTATTCTTGCTTGAAGCTGTACTTTTCCAGTGAGATCGGTTCACATGCTTATCTTTAAGGTTTCGTGCCAGCCTGGCATCTTCTTCTTTGCTCCAAGGTCAATCTGCAGGTGCAGACAATGGAAGCTCTGAAAGTGAGTTAATTGGTAAAATATGTTGCAACTTACGTTCCCGTCTCCAAGGATAATGTATGCCTAGGTAGAAGCTTGTGAATAGTTGTTTTTGATTGGACAATTTGAAGCCAACCTATGAACCCTCGAATGGAAGACCCTACTGGATTTGAATTGTTGTTTATTTAAACCTGGTGCACAAGAAGAAAGCAGCCATTAGCCAGCAGACATTACCCATCGGACATTAGCCATTACCCATTGCACCTATTGAGGACATTAGACATTGCAGACATTATGGCCCATTTTGCCGACTTCGTCATTTTGCCATCTTCTACGATGCCAATTGATGTTCGACGCCATTTTGAATGAGACTTTGATGCTTTCTCTAAATCGAGAGAAAGAGACTTTAATTAATGCTCGCCCTAGAGACTTTAACTTCGATTTGCCCCTTTGCATGAAGTAGTAGTTTGTCCTTTTATCTTGCCGCTGTGAGGCAATTGCCCCGTCCACCCTGCCCCTTTGCCCCCGTCACATGCTGATCGAAACCGGTACCTGTGAGACGAAGACTTCCTTGAATGCTGATTGAATTTGGTAAATATGAAAGAAAATGTACAATTGCATTGTGTTTCTTTTTAGGTAACCAACTGCTGATTTTTGATGAGAGCCCTAGTTAGGAGTTTTCCAAATTAATGTTGCTAAATTGTTTTTGCATGAAATCCCACATGCAGATGCTAATTTGAGGTTAGATGAGGATTCATTTGTTGCACGATGCAATTTGAGACCTTGTTATGCTGACTAATGTATGCAATTAGCCCATTACAGATTATAGTTTTAGTGGTTTGCGTTGCTATCATCGAATGCATTGTGATTCAAATGCTGCATAGATTGCATCTTTTTCGTCGTTATGGACAGCTATTAATGTTCATTTACATATATCATTTGGTGTTGAGACACATTTATATCGTGCTAGCTTTGTTAATATAGGGAAATAAATTCATTAACTTTGAACAAACTGGTGTGGTTATTCATGGCCGGAAGGTCATGGTTCGCCGAAATGTTTTCTGGATTAATTGTGAAGTGTTATGTTGATCAGGGCATTGCTTATGTTCGTTATTGATTATTGATTTGATTAAATTGACTAATCTCGGGTGAAGAGAGCCCCACTTGGTCAAAAGATTCATCGACCTAAGAGCGTCCAAATACAGGTAATTTATTAGGTCGGAACGCTCTATCAGGAGTTTGTTTTTGTTTTGGTTGTAATGTATTCAAAAGGAATCTAATAAAAATAGCTTTTACATATATATATTTATTTTTAATGTTTTCCAAATAGAACAAACCGACAAGGAAATACAGCAAAATCGTTTTTTTATATTGTTTGTTAAATACAGATTGTGTTGGGTGGGATAATGGCAAGAATGCTACATAGCAACAACTTTTGCAGTAGACCGAACCCTGCTAACCCGCATTGATCTGCTGGTCCCTACACGATGCCAACTGCTAGTAGCCAAAAGAGGCTTTTGGACCACCCAGTTTAGGAGTCCGAGATTTGCACTGTTGCTGAGTGTGTGCCAAACTCATGGGCTGCAAAGGTTGGGGTTGTACTTTATGAACACACGAATAACTCATTTCATATTTTTGTAACTTCGCTCATCCATTGCATGTTCGACACGTAAATCACTCCGAGCTGCAGCAGTGTGAATGGCAAAACATGGAAATTAATGCCACTAACTGCTCAATTCATCATGGGCTTTCAAGGAGGAATTTATATGGGTTTGTAGCATGTGCAGTGCCTGCAACGCATCTCGCCGGTGCGGCCTTGGAGCCTTTCATCGATGGCTTTCAATGGGAGCTTAAGTAATGACCTTTTTATCTCCATCTAAGTCAACTGCATATTTCCCAGAGGAGGAATGGAAATCCCCTTTCTCATGTGTCTTAATGTACAAAATGTTCCCCCATGTTTGCAGACCCAAATTCAGCCTTCACAGAGTGAATATATCATGGTGGTTTGAGCAGCGTTTCCATTGTTCCAATTTCCATCCCACCATTCGCCGCGTGCCCTGATATTGCTTTCATTAAGGTTTCTCCAGATCCATCATTCTCCATATACAGACAGACGTGGGGGGCAGATATCAAGCTCAAGCCTGAAATCCTTCTAATGAAATAGAATATGCTTAGCAGTCGAGCTATTTTCGACATTCCCACAGCAGCTGTGGAGGTCATTTATATCAGTTGTCATGTGAGCTATCTGTGCTATGTAAAAGAGTGAATGGCAGAAATGCTGTGTGTCTCTTCAGACTCACAATCACTATGATGCAGGCATGAAACTAAATGGAAAACAGAATGTCAGTTTATCTTTTGCGACCTCACCACCAGTCAACGCTTTACTACGGAAAGCAAGAAATACAAATTGTTTTAGAAGAATCCATTGTTAAAGATATTCACAACCAGCAAGACTCTAGATAAAAAGGAACAAATGATGGTTAATATGAATTTAAACATCACAAAAAATAATGAAAATGTGTCCTATCGATTCGCTGAATTAGGCAATAATGGACCATATCAATTGCTGGTTTCAAATTGCAAAGTATATTTGCAACCTGTAAAGTCTTTTACGAACCGTCCTATGCACTAATAAGTCATTTGTTTAGAATTCAAATCATAGCGGGTCACATTACAACCTACCTCATGAATATTAATTAAAGATATAGATGAAATTGCACCTCACTACAGTTGGAGGCCATCACAGGGATGGGAGGCTGTTGGGCTCAGCAGACCACCATGTCTGTGATTGTATTTAAATAAGGCAAGTTTTTTTTTTTTTAACAGTCTATTTTCTTCGAAGGAAACAGCTTAGCATTTTAAAATATTTATATTTTATACGTTTATTTGAGTGTTTGCTGTCACCAAGGGACAACTGCCTGTTACCCAACAAACTTTTTTTTGACATTCAAAAAGGGGAAGACCCCTTCCCTTTTTCATCACATCTTGTGAGGTCAGTAACTTTTCAATGGTTTACAATTGCTATTTTGGTCATAACTAATTGATACTTGTGAATAGGAATTACCTTTTGCAAAGGATGCCTACAACACGCTCCTTCCAAATAGCGATTTCGTAATCATTTCTAACCCATTGTATGCATAGTTAGAAAGTTAAAAACTCCTTAAATGGGTTTAGTATATTGCAAAAAAACATTTTTGTGGCTGCAAATCCCAAATTGCGGTGCTTGTGTCAGAAAATCTGCTTTGTGTTTTTTGGCTCATAGTCCCTTCTTTTTAGGTGTTAATAGAGATTCAAAAGTTTTTTAGGGTTTTACATCATCCATAAATAATGCAGGTTGGCTGCAGTCCTTGTTATTGGAGGTTTACCTTTTATTCATTACTTAGTAGACAATGTGCTAGGGCGCACTGGAAAATCCAGTATGTCTGGCTTGTTTTTCCTGCTATAAGCCACATCTATTCGATTTGCCAATCCTTATTAATGAGCATGATTTGTCAAATTAGCAAAGAATGAATGAACAGTTTTGCATTTCAAATAAAAATGCGTAACTGCCTTAATGTGTCAGATTACTGTGTTTCCACAGGCTCTGGATTTTCGTCTTCATTTATCCCTTATATCAAAGTTCTCTTGCATTCACTAAGGGTCTTACAATGGTCCACTTCATGCCAGTCAATCTAAAATCTTCACTCATTTTTACGTTGCCATGAACCTCAGTCACTGTTCCACCAAGCTCTAACAGCAGCTCTCCAAGTCATTTACTCATGCACTTATGCAAATAAACCCACTTATGCAATCATTCAAAGTCTCACCAAGTACCAACTTACAGTAGCTCACTCAAGATCCTCACTCATCCAGACTCACAGCAATGGACCTAGACCTAATTTAAAGTGTAACTGAAAAGGGCCGCTCACATTAACACACATGTATTCAATCATTGCACACCCGCTCAAACATGGACCTCAGCTAACCCTTCAAAATTGCTAATGCACCTGCTCACATCAACCTACTCTGCATATTTCACTCTAACTTAACTACGGCTTTCACTCCTGTATTCATCCACAGAAACTGAAAAGGTGTGCTGAGCAGCTGGCGTAATGCTTGAGTGAGTTGAGTGGCAGGGGTAAGTGCAGCAGTAGGTGTAAAGGACAGAGCCTGGAGGTAGCAAGAGGTGGGAACGAGCAGTCGGGGAGAAGCAAGGGGTAACTGAGATGGGGGTATCAGGATATGTGAAGGACTGATTGTAGGACCAGAAGTAGGTGAAAATGACTGAGCACTGTGATCAGCAGGAGGTGGAAAGAAATGAGCGAAATGAACAGTAAGACTTGGGATTTAGAGCTGAGTCAGGAGGTACGGGGAAATGTGAAGAAGCACGCAGAGAGCAGCAGGAGGTATGACTGATCGGAAGGTAATGAACAACAGGAGGTGTGAAGTATCATCGTGGGGAGTTCCATGACTGTGTAGCAATAGCTTCATGTGCTCTCACCCACAACCCTCACTCATTCAATGAGATGCCTCACACAGGCTTCGCCACGGCCCTCATTTGCAACAATAACATTTTACATTCACTCACTATCCCACAAAGCAACAACTCTCAGAAGTTCACTCAAGACTTGCACTCATGCCCTCTATCACGTCAATACACTTGAATTCACCAGTTGTGCTCAAACCCACCTGACACACTAACTCATGCAGTCACATCAACTGACTCTTGTATTTATTTACTGTCTCATCACACACCCATTCACACGAATTCACTCTTGCTACTTGTGCACTTACACCAATGCACTTTTGTATTCAATCACTGTGTCAACATACAAAAACTAATGTTAACTCAAACATGGTCTTCACTTATACACATAGGGGGTCATTACAACATTGGCGGTAAAAGCCGCTTACCGCCGTGCAGAAGACCGCCAATACACCGCCACGGCGGGAGACCGCCACAGCTATTATGACACACATCACGGAATCCGCCGAAATTCAGACACCCACACAAGTCCGCCACACCAAAGGTCAGCGATAAATATGCGGAAACAAATCCTCCACCTCCACGCCAACAGAAACACGCCCATGCTATTACGACCCACGAATCCACGCAGTGGTCTTTCAACCGCGGTATTCCATTGTCGGTACACACCGCCGCGCTCAAAATACAAACACTTCTCCAAAACACCGCCACATTGGACAATTCAAAATACACACACCTGATACACATACAAACACCACTCCCACACATCCAATACAATATAAAACACACACTCACATCACCCACAAACCCCTACGACCACAAATTAGAGACGAAGGCCAGAGAGAGACAGCACAGAATAGAGAACACCATCACACAGAGGCACACTACACCATCACCCACACAAAATCCACGCACAAAACACCACATACCACTACACTCACCACACTCATCAACACATACACCACCCCACACATCACACACACCACCCCATGTCACGCCAAAGACACCCACGCTTCTCCGAGGAGGAGCTCAGGGTCATGGTGGAGGAAATCATCAGGGTAGAACCACAGCTATTTGGCGCACAGGTACAGTACACATCCATAGCCAGGAAGATGGAGCTATGGCCAAGAATAGTCGACAGGGTCAACGCTGTGGGACAGCACCCAAGAAATAGGGAGGACATCAGGAAGAGGTGGAACGACCTACGGGGGAAGGTGCGTTCAACGGTATCCAGGCACCACATCGCGGTACAGCGGACTGGCGACGACCCCCACCTCCTCCCCCACAACTAACAACATGGGAGGAGCAAGTCTTGTCCATCTTGCATCCTGAGGGCCTCGCAGGAGTCGTCGGAGGAAAGGACACTGGTAAGTCTAATCTTCACTATCATATCCCACACCCTATCTGCATGCTATCACACACCCCCACCCTCACACCCTCCCCTATCACCCTAACTCCTCACTAATCTACCAATAACACCAACCACCCATCCCAACCCCAAGACCTGCATGACACAACTAAGCATGGACACCCATCACTAAAGCATGCCCACTGCACAGACCCACAACACCCCCCAACCATCACCACACAAGCCCCCACACAGGAATGCCTGCACTGGGGTTCATGCACACCCAAACATTGCACACCATGAAACACACACATGCAATAATCATGTTCTCATACCCCTGCAGGAACCCGAAGGAACGTCACCACACCAGAGGGTCCAGACAACACCACTCCTCCCCCAGAAAAGGCCCACAGTGATGACAGCAGCTCTGCCCTACTGGATCTTGATGACCAGCCTGGACCATCGTGGGCCTCAGGACAGTCGGTTCCCCTTGCCCAGCCACAGCCCAACACCGAACTGCCACCCTCTGGGAACACAAGCACAGCACCCACCCAGCGGACCCATACCTCCCTACCCAGGACAGGTCAATCAGCGGTGTGTCCACCACTACAGGGCACCCAGGCTAACCCACCACCCCAACAACAACAGGGACCTGGGGGCAGTGGTAGTGGGCACACAGTCCAGGGGACAGAGGCACAGGAACACAGGGGAACTGGGAGGGCTGCTGTGCGACAGGGGGCGGACAGGCCAAGGGAACCCACTCTCCACGAGGCCCTATTCTCCATAATGGGAGCATACCACCACTCCCAGGAGACGATGGCAACGGTCCTGGACAAGTTGCAGGAGACCCTGCGTCTGCAGGAGGAGCAGTATTTGGGGTTCAGGGAGGAGCGCAGGACCATCGGCTCCGCCCTGGCCACCATCGCAGGGGTGCTGACGGACATTCACAAGACCTTGAGGGACACCGTGGCACTCCAAGGGGCCCCTGACACTAGCCAGGACGATGAAATGCCCACCACCTCCGCCGGCGCTAGTGGACAGGACGCCCCGCCACAGGACCACCACACCAGCACCACACCCCCTGCAGACAGACAACCACCACGCAAGCGGGCCCTGAGATCCAGGAACAGGACAGAGCAAGATGGCAAGACCCCCGCCAGGAAAAAAGACTAGCCTGATTGTCCCCCCACTGTCCCAGTTTGTTACCCTGTCCAGATTGGAACTGCGCCAGCTCCACTTCCAATGGCCAGATGTGCAATGTACCTGTGAGACTAGTTGACTGGACTCTGCCATGGACATTATTCCACCATGACCTCTCCCCATTTCACAACCACCCTACATTTTTATGCACTTCAATAAACACCCTTGAAACCTTAATAATATTGGAGTCAGTCAATGATTGTGAACTTTGTATTGTCAATTACAGTGTTAAAAAAGGTTACCCATTGGAAGGTCAACATACCAATGTCACACATCACAAGCCTCTCAAGGGTGCAAGCTGTTGACACGTAGGTCAACACATTAGTGAAACTGAAATGGAAGGGGACAACTCAGTTAACAAATAGGGAGTGAAATGTAGGTACAGGATAGAGGTAGACGTGTGAAATGTAATATAATGTGAAACATGAAATTGTACTCACCTGTGTCTCATTGAAAATATTGCTGTATGACTGACTCCCTGTTGTCGTTTTCATCTTCATCAGCTTCCTCCTCATCACTGTCCACAGGCTCCCCAGGCTCCCCCGCTGCAACAACACCATCATCTGGATCATCCTCCTGCAGAAAAGGCACCTGGCGTCGCAATGCCAAGTTATGGAGCATGGAGCAGGCGATGATGATGTCGCACACCTTCTTCGGTGAGTAGAATAGGGACCCACCTGTCATATGGAGGCACCTGAACCTGGCCTTCAGGAGGCCGAAGGTCCACTCGATTACCCTCCTAGTCCGCCCATGGGCCTCATTGTAGCGTTCCTCTGCCCTGGTCCTGGGATTCCTCACTGGGGTCAGTAGCCAGGACAGGTTGGGGTAACCAGAGTCCCCCAATAGCCATACACGGTGCCTCTGGAATTCACCCATCATATCAGGGATGCTGCTATTCCGCAGGATGTAGGCATCATGCACTGAGCCAGGGAACATTGCATTTACCTGCGAGATGTACTGGTCTGCCAAACAGACCATCTGGACATTCATCGAATGATAACTCTTCCGGTTCCTGTACACCTGTTCATTCCTGCGGGTGGGGACCAGAGCTACATGGGTCCCATCAATGGCACCTATGACGTTGGGGATATGTCCGAGGGCATAGAAGTCACCTTTCACTGTAGGCAAATCCGCCACCTCAGGGAAAATGATGTATCTCCTTACGTGTTTCAGCAGGGCAGCCAACACTCCGGACAAGACGTTGGAAAACATAGGCTGGGACATCCCTGATGCCATGGCCACTGTTGTCTGAAAAGACCCACTTGCAAAGAAATGGAGCACTGACAGCACCTGCACGTCAGGGGGTATTCCAGTCGGATGGCGGATTGGTGACATCAGGTCAGGCTCCAACTGGGTACATAGTTTCCGGATTGTGGCACGGTCAAACCGGTAGGCCACGATGACATGTCTCTCTACCATTGTCAACAGGTCCACCAGCGGTCGGTACACCGGCGGATTCCGCCATCTTCCAATATGTCCCAACTGACGGTGCCTAAGAAGGACAACAGCGAAAAAACTGTCAGCATTCCTCCAGGTCTGTACCCACAGTCATACACAAGACTACACCAGACAATTAACCCATCCGGGAAAGGTTTTGAGTGTAGGCCTCGGTATGTGTGACGCAGTAGTAAATGAAGCCATGTGGGCCCCTGAAATGGCGGCTGCCTGACATCTAAAATGGGACAATGGAATTGTGGGGTAACTGCGCTAGCATTGCACACCGTCGCGGTAGGCGGTCGTAGAGCGCGGCGCAATGCTGCATTGGTTAACATTGGACCCTATGGGTCCCAGGAGCCAATGAACAG
This sequence comes from Pleurodeles waltl, assembly GCF_031143425.1. NCBI lineage: Eukaryota > Metazoa > Chordata > Amphibia > Caudata > Salamandridae > Pleurodeles > Pleurodeles waltl. Next base: position 466,404,987 of record NC_090442.1, read on the forward strand.
GTGCGCTGGCGGTGATGATGCGCACCGCCGCGGACGTCACCGCCGCGGACTTCACCACCATTTTCTATCTCTTCAATCACTAGATACCTGACCTTCGACTGGAGAGGACCTACACTGCTAGTGCTGCTGTGACCTCGGTCTGGAAGCGACGATGGCTGCTGCGTCTGGGGAAAGGGCCCCTGCCTTCACTGCACAGGAGTTGGAGAAACTTGTGGATGGGGTCCTCCCCCAGTACACGCTACTCTACGGTCCTCCAGACCAACAGGTTAGTATACAGGGAGCACGTTGTATGGGCTAGGCCTGGGTGGAGAGGGCTGGGTGGATGAGGGAAGGGGGCAGAGTACATAGAACAGTCATGCATGGGGATGAATGGGCCACAGGGATAGAGTTGGGAGGGGGCCAATTACAACGACGTTGCAGTAGGTAATGACTGTTCCTCTTTCCTTGTGCATGTCATGTAGGTCAGCGTCCACCAGAAGAGGGACATTTGGCGTGCTATCGCCAAGGAGGTCCGGACCCTGGGGGCCCACCATAGACGGGGCACCCACTGCCGGAAGAGATGGGAGGACATTCGCCGCTGCAGCAAGAAGACGGCGGAGGCTCAGCTGGGGATGGCCTCCCAACATGGGAGGGGTGCCCGTCGCACCATGACCCCCCTGATGTTCCGGATCCTGGGGGTGGCCTACCCGGAGTTGAATGGGCGCTTAAGGACATCACAGCAGACACAAGGGGGTGAGTTCAACCTCATGCAATGGACTTTGCGTGCTGTGGAGCGGTCTGGGTGGGGGTGGTGGGCTGTGGGTGTCCCTAGGTCAGGGCGAGTTAGGTAGGCAAGGCCCCTCCGTTATGTAGGCCATGTGGCACTCTACCCCAGCTAAAAAAAAAGGCAAATTGATGTATAGTTGCCCCTTTGCCATCCATGTGGGCAGATGTCTACCATTGCCATGTAGGCCATTTCCCAGGAATTGCATGTGCAGAGGGCAGGAGCACGGCGTAATGCAGGGGGCTGCTGCGTTTGTCTTGTCCGCCAACGGTAGCGGTATGCCATGCACTAAAACTCTCTTTCTTCTGTCTCCACCCTTTTTCTGCTCTCCCTGTCCTTCTGTACATCAGCATCATCAGGCGGAGGTACAGTGGCACCGGAGCACAAGGGAGCTGCATCCCACATGGTCATGGAGGGCCACACCACAGACTCTGATTTCACCAGTGGGACGGAGGGCGAGGGGAGCTTCATGTCGGCCACAGGATCACCAAACAGCGACACGGACTCGTCCGCCGATGGGAGCTCCCCTGTGGTGGTGGCACCATCTGTGCACCCCACTTCTACAGGTACAGCCGCCACCTCCCCTACCAGCACCGCCCTCCCAGCAGCCCCTCAGCATTCGCCCCGTGCCCGCTCACCCAGGAGGGTGGGCATCACCTTCGCCCCAGGCACCTCAGGCCCTGCCCCTGTCACCCCTGCTGCCCTCAGTGAGGAGGCCATTGACCTCCTTAGGTCACTCACTGTTGGGCAGTCTACCATTGTGAATGCCATCCAGGGTGTAGAACGAGAGTTGAAACACGGTAATGCATTCCTGGAAGGCATTCATTCTGGTCAGGCTGTCCTTCAGCGAACCCTGCAATCTCTGGCCTCAGCACTGATGGCAGCCATTGTCCCTGTGTCCAGCCTCCCCCCTCCAACTTCCTCCACCCAGACCCAATCCCCTGTACCCCAGCCCATCCCAAGCACACCTACAGACCAGCATGCACACAAGTCAACACCCAAAAGTAGCTCAAGCAAACATAGGCACCACACACACCACAGGCACTCACACAAGCATCAGACCACTACAGACACAGCAACATCCACTGTCTCCACTGTGTCCCCCTCCTCCTCTTCCCCCTCCTCGTCTCGTCTACACACACACCTGCATGCACCACATCTACAGGCACTAGGACTCGCACCAGGACACCCAGCACCACAAGCCGCTCACCTGCACTCACCACCTCCACTGCCATATACACGTACCCTGTGTCCTCTCCCAGTGTGTCTGTGACGCCCCCTCCCAAAGTACACAAACGCCGACCCAACATACATCCACCTCACGACAGCCTCCAGTACCTGCACCTGCACCTGCACCCAAAACAGCTAAAGTGACACCTCCTACAACCACCTCCTCTTCCTCCACTCCCAGAGCCCCTCCAACTACCCATCCCAGTGAACCTCAGAAACTGTCCCTATGTCAAATTGACCTTTTTGCCCCCATTCCCCCCCTCCAATTCATCAGTCCCGTCGTAGCGCCTCAGCCAAAAAGCCTCCAGTACCAGTGGTGCATGTTCCAGGTTTTTGGAGTGCCCCGTCCACCAGGGCAGGCAGTAGGACCCGGTGCCAAGGCACTGACAGCCCACCCCCTGTGAAGGCTCCGAAATTGGAGATTGGACGACGGGACCGTGTCAAGACTCCTGGTGGTACAAACAGTGAAATGGGATCCAAGGCGATTGGTGAGTCATCTGTAACTCAAAAGAAGGTGGGGAAGGTCCCGAGGAAGTCTCCCCAACCTGTTGTGAGTGTCACGGCGGAGAAGTGCGCCATCATTTCCGGTGGTCCAGACACAACCGCCAGCACCGTCGTTACTGGTCAGGAGACCACCGCCAGAGTCATAGCCCAGGAGGGCTCAAGTATCGTCACTGGTCCAGACACCACCGCCAGAGTCATAGCCCAGGAGGGCTCAAGTATTGTTACTGGTCAGGAGACCACCGCAACCGCCGGAGTCATAGCCCAGGAGGGCTCAAGTATCGTTACTGGTCAGGAGACCACCGCAACCGCCGGAGTCACGGCCCAGGAGGGCTCAAGTATCGTTACTGGTCAGGAGACCACCACAACCGCCGGAGTCATAGCCCAGGAGGGCTCAAGTATCGTCACTGGTCCAGACACCACCGCCAGAGTCATAGCCCAGGAGGGCTCAAGTATCGTTACTGGTCAGGAGACCACCGCAACCGCCAGAGTCATAGCCCAGGAGGGTTCAAGTATCGTTACTGGTCAGGAGACCACCGCAACCGCCGGAGTCACAGCCCAGGAGGGCTCAAGTATCGTTACTGGTCAGGAGACCACCGCAACCGCCGGAGTCACAGCCCAGGAGGGCTCAAGTATCGTTACTGGTCAGGAGACCACCACCACCACCGGAGTCACAGCCCAGGAGGGTCCAGAATCCCACAGCCCCGCTGGGCAATGATGGAACATCAAGCCACACAGCAACGTCCATTGTGGAGATCGTCATGCCACACACCAACGTCCAGTGTGGAGATCGTCATGCCACACACCAATGTCCAGTGTGGAGTACGTCATGCCACACACCAATGTCAGTATCTGAACCGCCATCTTAGGCTACCGCTGAACAGTCCATAGGCAGCCATGGCAAAGCACCGCTGAACAAGGCCAGGACCGCCATGGTGAAGACCGATGAACAGGGCAAAGACCGCCATGGCAAAGCACCGCTGAATAGTCCATAGGCAGCCATGGCAATGCCCCGCTGAACAAGGCCAAGACCGCCATGGTGAAGACCGCTGAACAGGGCAAAGACCGCCATGGCAAAGCACCGCTGAACAGTCCATAGGCAGCCATGGCAATGCCCCGCTGAACAAGGCCAAGACCGCCATGGTGAAGACCGCTGAACAGGGCAAAGACCGCCATGGCAAAGCACCGCTGAACAGTCCATAGGCAGCCATGGCAAAGCACCGCTGAACAAGGCCAAGACCGCCATGGTGAAGACCGCTGAACAGGGCAAAGACCGTGTGGGTATGAATAGTCCAGCACATCAGGCATCGTTCTCCCATGTGCAGCTGGGACAGTGACAGGACAGGTACTTTCACGGGGAGACTCATCCAGTCTGGGCACCAGTCCCGCTCCAGAACCAGTGGAGACCTGCATCTACTTGAGAGACTGTGGCTTTGCACTCCCCAGGATATGGCAGTGGGCAATCCACCCACTGTAGAGACTTGAGAGACTGTGGCTTTGCACTCCCCAGGATAGCACAGTGGGCAAGCCACCCACTGTAAAGACTTGAGAGACTGTGGCTTTGCACTCCCCAGGATACATCAATGGGCATGGAGCCCCGTCGTGGATCTGGCTTCCCATTCATGTGGCTGAGGTGCCCCCCCTTTCCTTCCCCCTGAGGTGCCTGTAGTGTTTCTATCTGATGCCCCGGCAGTGTTCTCTCGGATTTTGGTCAGGTATCTATTGTGGGCGTCGCCCATGCATTTTTGGACTGTTGGTGCACGGATATTGTTGTGTACATATCTGCACTACTTCTTCTTTTGTACATTTATTTTGGACAGATTTCGTGATATATATCCGTATATTTTTTAATGAGTAGTATATTGGCACAATACTAAGTTTGACCGCTATTCGCTTTGTGATTGCATTCTTCCGGGGGGGTTGTGGGTTGTTACTGTGATTTTTGTGACTGCATTGGTGTGTATGTTGTAATATGCGAGGGTAGGGGTGGGGGTGTTTGGTGGGTGTCCCCGTAACTTTTGCCTCCCCCCTCCCCTGTGTCGTAGGTGCAGTACTCACCGGTATGTTCTGCGCCTACGTCGCTGTTGGTCGTAGATGAGCAGGAATGCAAGGGCAGGTAAGATTTGTAGTTCCGGGGCCATGGAGTCGTCGTTCCTCGTGGGATGTGTTGAGGTGAGCGTTTTCCCATAGCAAGAGCTGTTTCCGCCGTGTTTTTATCCACGGTGAATCCGCCCCGGAAAAGGTGGCGGATCGGTGTGTTGTGATAGTGTGGGCGGTACATTGTCTTCCGCCTGTCTGTTGGCGGTGACCGCCGCGCTGTTTGTCTGTACCGCCGTGGCGGGCGATGTGTTAAAGTAGCTGTCTTTGTTGGCGGTTTCTGACAGGGTCGTAATTCCCTTTTTTTGTCCGCCGGCCTGTTTGCGATATTACCACAGCTTTAACACCGTCCGCCAGGGTTGTAATGACCACCATAATCTCCAGGAACTCACAAATTCACCATCTCGCCAATTCTTCATTCACTTTCTAAAAAATAATTCATTCACACTAGTTCACCTAACATTCTCACTAAAACAATCACTCTCATCAACACATTCAGTTGCAAGAAAAGCAGAAATGAAAAGTGTCTTCCTCTCAAACATGACAGTTGCTCAAGGAAAGGAATAGGTCGAGGATCAGGATTGTGAAGGAAAAAGTGGGTAGATGCAACGGAGAGGGAGATTTGGAGTCGAGTGGAGGGATCATCAGTAGATTAGTAGGGAGAATGGAAGGCAGCAGAACCTGGGAAGGTCTGAGGGTGGAGCAGAAGGAGGACTGCAGGAGTCAAGTAGTGGGAGCAGCAGGGGTTATGAAGAAGCTGAAGATCAGGAGCGTCTTGTACTCACATCAACTCTCCCAATACCTTTACCCATGCTGTCACTTAATGCACTCCTGCATTCACTCTATTGTCTTATAATGCACCCACTTGTATCAGCCCCACTGAATCAGCCCCACTGTGATCACATAATCATAAGTAATTGTGCATCAAAGAGTAACATTTAATTACTGAAATTACTCTAATTAAATTCCACCCAGGCTTATAAAATCCTTATATTCCTCCTGGTTAAGATTTTTCCATCAGAAACTCAAATACTCAATTTTGCCTGACAAATGCCATCTGAAACTTCCTTGGCTTCAATGCCTCTTTTTTCCGTGGCCCCAACACTTTTATCAGCTGTCACTTGTACTAGAGGCAACATCTCCTTCGACATTACCTTCCTTGCCTCTTTAACAACACTTAAAGCAAACTCAAATTCCATATATGGCCAACCTCGATCCTGCATACTTACAGAGTTCTCACTCCTCTTTACTAATCTTTAAAATATGAAATATTCCATACATTATTTAAGGAAACTATGAATATGGATTATAGTTGATGGCTTTATGTCAGGATGTGGGGCTGGAAGTGCTGCTTGCTGTCAGGAAGCAGTACCTTGTGATCTTGTACATGAAGGGCCTTTCAGCAATGAAAAGGGTTGTAGTCTGCAGAGTGTGTGAATGTGCACTGCATTCAAGCTGTATGCGCATTTGGAACGTTTTATGTGGTAGAGCATCTGCCGTGATCTACATTTCCCACTTGGCCATGGATTCTCATGTGTATAAAGTGATGATGGCCATTTTCAGGTAATAACTTCCCCCATGGTGCTTGCCATCCTCGCTTGACAGTTTGTACAACAGTGCTGCAGCAGTCTACCCACCATGGATTTTGTTTTTGAAGCTTCAAGGTCTCTGGGGCCAGATGGACAAAGACATTTTTCAGTCACAATGCTCAGATTTGGTGTTTGCGACTAAAAACTTTTAGCAATATAATAAACCCATTTTAGGAGTCTGACGTTTTATGAATCCTAAAATAGGTTTAGAAATGAATAAGGAATCGCCATTTGAAAGGAACATGTGGTTGATGTCCCTTCCAAATAGCGATTTCTATCCACATTTATCAATTGCTTAGGACTAAATAGCGGTTGAAAACAACTGAAAGGTTATGGACCTAGCCATGGACCCAAAATTGGGGTGGTAACCCATTCTCAAAAGGGAAAGAGTCCCTACGGGACCAAATCAAGTCAATGTATATTCTGTGGCGCAAAATTCTGTGGGACTTAATCTTCAATTCAAAAGGTCAACATTGCAATAGGGAGAAAGTACTTGCCAAATATACAAGATACACGCACAGAAGTAACAAAGAAAATCAAAAAGTTGCTACATAGATGGATGGAATAAGTGATAATAAAGACAAAATATCATGTTCAAAATAGTGTAGAAAAGCAAAATTAAGGCACTTATGCCAAGGGAACATGAAATGTGAGAGACACAATAGGGAAGAGCCAGTCAAATATTTACAATGGTGAGACATGCTACATTAAATGTTGAGTTGTAAAATATATCCAAGTAGATGCGTCCCTTTGGTTCATGGAAGGAAAGGACCCAATAATGCACAGGCCCTCTCTAATGTGACGCATGATGTGAGTTGTTCCTACATAGATCTTGTCTGATTCATACGTAGTGTGTTATGAATTATGCCCTGAAGTGTTATTGGAATAGTAGTATTTTGAATATGTCATAGGAAAAGTTTGTTTGGATGGCACTTTGGACAGAATTCGACCTTGTAACGTGTATTAATCTCGCTCCATGCTGTGAACTTTGGAAACAGCAGTTTCAAAGTCAGCTGCAATATCAAGACAGACCTAAACCTGCTTTAATCCAATTTTCCGTGGACAGCCAAACTTTTGTCTACACTACTAAAATGATCTACAGCAAATTAAATAATTTAGGTTCAGCACATGCTTGTTTGTCGAAATCTACACACACGTATTTTCAACCCAGCCACGTTATGCCCGTAAACCTATGCCAGTTGCAGTTTTTCTTATAAATATTTTGTGAAATAAAAATATAAAAGCAGATTTCAGAATGAGAAAAAAACAGAGCAAGAGAAAACATACTTGATACCAATGTTCTTTTTTTGTTCAAGGGAAAACATATTTTACCCGGGGGAAATACATTCCCATAACCCCACCCATTTCTGGGGAGCAATTGCTTTCCTTTCCCATCCAGGAAAAAGATTTACGCATAACCGTGACTTTGACGTTTGTAAATTTACAACTATTACAGGACTGAGAAGGTTTATGATTATGAATTCCCTCAAAATGTAAGTTTGTGGGTGTTCACAAACTTCCTAGACGTTCTCACTCTGGACCACCCATTCTCTTTTGACAAAAGAAGCTTTACTCACACAGAAACCTCTAAGTGAGTAAATCATTTTAGTAATGCAAAACAAAGATATGTGAAAGACGAAAGTGGGCTTGTAACAGGCTTTTTATCTATGTAACTCAGATTTAAGCATGCAAATAGTATAATGAATCGGGCTCTCTATGTTTTGGGCCAATTAACTAGAGGTTTTACAATGTGAAAGTGCAGATGATATGAGAAATTACAGTAATTGCTATAATCAGAGCTGGGGTAAATGTTCACAACACCGGACATGAGATAAGCACTTTGCTTACTGCTTCACAGACCAACACAAAGTCCATTCTAGAAAAACACTGAGGGGCATATTTACAATCTTTTGAAGGCAGGGCAGTACCACAGGCCTTCTCCTTGCGCTTCCCTGCGTCAAAAGAAAAGAGCAAGAATGCACTGTATGTATAAGATGGCTCCACACTACATTTTGTGAGAGCAACACAAACCTTTGCGTGGTTCCAAAAATCTTGAATAAAGCAGCGCATCGCAAATCATCGCATTGCGTTACTCTGCCCTGAGAAGGCTTTACATGTGTGTTGTGTGGTTGTTCCCATGCAACTCCCATGGATTTTGATGCACTCCTAGGTTTACATGAAGTCTCTTCTTCTCTCTATGTGTGTTGAATGCTGCAGCACACATAGAAAGCAGAATATGCCTCACAGGACTGTTTTTGTACAGAAAGGTGTACAGTCCTGCACAAAAACAATCCTGCACCATGCTGACAGAATGCCTGCATTGTAGCTAAGCAGACCATTGTGCACCAGCGCATGGGAAAGGACAGGTGTGCACTATATTGCCTTAAATAGGGCACCTTCCTGCCCTTTCCCTGTCACGCATTGCATCACAGCAAGGTGACTGCGTGATGACCTCATAAATAAGGCCCGAGGTATTTCAAAATGGAAGACATGCAAAGATGAACAAGCAAGAAATACTTGTAAACACAGAATTTTCAATCCATAGTTTCCGAATTCAAAAATGTTTGAGGTGTTTCCATATTAGTTTTCATAGTAGAATTTTTCAACAGACAGAATATGACAAATGTAGAGTTCAACAATTAGTGTTCCTGATGTTCATAAGTGATTGCATATTAGATTTCCCAAAATTCACCTTAAACATATTGTTGGAGCTGACAGCCTTAGGGTGGTCATCCCCCAACTTTTTGCCTCCCTCCCTCCATTTTTATGACCCTGTTTTTGTTGGTTTTAGGATTCTGCAAACTTTACCACTGCTGACCAGTGCTTAAGTGCATGTGCTCTCTCCCTTAAACATAGTGACATTGGTTCCTACCCAGTTGGCATATTTAATTTACTTGTAAATCCCCCGTAAAGTGCACTAGAGGTGCCTGGGGCCTTTAAATTAAATGCTACTAGTGGGCCTGCAGCACTGGTTGTGCCACCCACATAATATCCCCTTAACCATGTCTCAGGCCTGCCATTGCAAGGCCTGTGTGAGCAGTTTCACTGCCACTTCGACTGGGCATTTGCAACTACTTGCCAAGCCTTAAACACCGTTTCCTAAATTTAAGTCACCCCTAAGCTAGGCCCTAGGTGAGATATAAGTAAAAGGCAGGACATGTACTTATGTGTTTTGCCTGTCCTGGATGGGGGAAAACTCTTAAATTCATTTTCCACTACTGTGAGGCATGATCCTCTCATAGGCCAGCATTAGAACTTGCCTTTTTTACTTTTAGTGGTAGATTCTGATCTGAAAGGAGTAGCCCTGCCTTGTTTTGTATGGCCAGAATGGTGAAGCTGGATTTAATATTACTATTTTAGAAATGCCACTGTTAAAAAGTGCGCATTTCTCTGCACTTACTGCCGTCTGTGCCTTATAGCCTGTCTCAAATCAACGTCTGCTCTGTTCTGGTTGACATCTCCCATTGTGCATTTCACCCAGACAGCCATAAACATGGGATACTCAGTCATCTGCATTCATCTGCATACTGAATGGGTCTCCCTGGGCAGGAAGGGTGGAGGGGCTCTCTCTTACACTTTCAATGCCAGTGGCTTGCCCTCACAGAAATGACTGATAACCCCCTACAGAGATCCTGGCAGAGAGGACTGGGCTGAAAGGGGAACCTGTGCACTTCAAAACCACTCTTTGAAGTTTCCCCAACTTCAAATAAATTTTTGTTTACATATACTGGGTCTCTGACCCCACCAAATCAGATGCTTCTGGATCTACACCTGGACTCTGTAAGAGGGACTTCCTGGCTGCACAAAGGAATCATCTGGACTGTTTTGCTGAGAAGGCCTGCTGCCCTGCTTGTTGCCTTGCTGTCTGCTGGCCTCTGATTCTGCTTGAAGGACTCTGCCTTCTCCACTAGTGCTCTCTAAGGGTGTGAAATGAACTTGCCTTCTGTTCTGAAGTCTCAGGGCTACAAAGACTTCACCAAAAAGAAGAAAATCCCTGTGCGTCAGAAAATCAATGCAACGCCTGCAGAATTCGATGCAACACCTGCCTCGTGGATTACATTTTGCCGCCTCGCCTACCAGATTGATGCAATGCCTGCTCCTTCTACCAGCATCAAAGGATTTTCAATGCATCATACTTGGGCGTCAAAATATCCTTGTACCACAGTGAGCAGCCAAGGCTGATCTCCTGGAAATCGACACATCACCTTGCAGCATGGAAAGAAACTACACATCATCTATGCCGCACCGGAAAATCCAATGCAGCGCATTATTTTTAAGTGCATCTTCACTTCTGTAGCCCCGTGCATCGTTATTTTTGAGGCAACCCAGGAACTGTGTGTCACCTATGTCAGTCTTGACTCACATGCACAGTGCCCCGCAATAAGGAAACACAGTGATAGCTACATAAAAGTCAAATAGTATCATCATCAAACCAATGAGACGTTTGAGGTGATGGAGTACACAGGATGACATGTCAGACACACAACCACACATATAAAACCATTGGACCCAGACATCATGGCACACAGGTCTATTGTGTGGAACAGTACACTACCATTCCACTGTCCTGACAGTCTGGGCATGGAACTCCGATACCATCAATATGATGCCAGACAGTACCTGGATAAATCCATGTTTACTTCACATGTCAGACCTGCAAATCCCACCTGCCTTTGACACATTCAGATTTGACCACAGGAGGATGACCTTCTGAAGAAATCTGCAAAGTGCAAATGTAATACAAAAGTATAGGCAGTTAATGGTAATAAAGACCCATAAATACATGTTCTATATACAATAGGTATACTGAGTGTGCTGTGTGACAAAAAGTAAAAAAAATAGATCATCATAATAGTCACACCTCCATGTACAATTTTGCATGCACACCTGAGCTATTTCCTGCTAAGCAACTATTGAGCTGTCTGATGGTCATACAAAGGCCCTTCACAAACATTTCTAAGCCCCCCAAATAGCCACTGAGTCAATTAATTTACAGAACAACACATACTTCCAGTCAGTTGAAGTGCTGATGTATGAGAAGAACGGCTGGCTCCACCGTCATCGTCATCACTGTCATCAACATTTGGCAATTCTGCATTCTCACACACTGGAATTGATGGCTCCCACCCATCTGGTATATATGGTATCTGACGTCTCAGGGCGGGGTTGTAGAGAATGCAGCAGGCAACAATTATTTGACACACATTGGCAGGTGAGTAGTGGAGGTCTTCATCTGACTTATCAATGCCACAAAATCTAGTCTTTAGGAGCCCGAAAGTCCACTCCATGACACTCCTCATTCTTCCGTGGGACTCATTGACATCCTACATTTGGCAGCAGACATTAGGTGCTGACACTTATCGCCTATTTGACTTATCAAACCAGCCAGGCCCTCTCTGTGTACTGTTGTGTCATCCTCTGTGGGATATTGCTATTTCGCATGATGAAGGCATCATGAACTGTACCCAGATACTTTGCACATGCGTGCGAAATGTAGAGGTCCACCAAACAGACTAATTGGACATTTATAGAGTGGGAGTTCTTCCTGTTCCTATACACCTGTTCATTTCCACTTGGGGAGAGTCAAGGCTACATGAGTACCATCAATGACTCCCACCACATGTGGGATGTGTGCCAAAGCATAAAAATCTGTCTTCATATTTGCCAAATCCTTACGCTGCAGAAATTGGATGTAGCTGTGCAGGTGTTTCAACAGGACTGAGAGGACATCCTACAAGACCAAACTGAACATAGGCTGTGACATATCTGCGGTTAAGGACACAGTATTTTGAAAGGAGCCTGTGCCCAGGAAGGGCAGCACTGACATGTCTTGTACAATGGGTGGAATGCTATTGGGATGTCGAATGGCAGGAAACAGATCAGGCTTCAGCTGATGACAGAGATCAATGATTATCTGCATATCCAGGTGGTAGACCTGGATGATATATCGATCCTCCTTCGTCTACAGAACTGCTAGTGGACAGTACGCTAGAGGTTGTCTGACCCTTCTCATACCAGGGTAACTAGTTGTAGGAGAATAAGAAGGAATGTCTATCAGTCATTGTGTCCTTTGTAAGTGAGAAAATACATATGTCAAACATGATGCTTAGACATGTCACATAACATAGTAAGAACATGGTACACAGGACATACCTACGGAAATATTGGCTTATTGCTACTATATGATTCCCTTTCATCAAACGTAACTTGGAAATGGACACGCATGTCAATGAAGCCACAGGGCCAATGACATTCTTACAATGTTTCACATATTCTAGACACAAATACCATCTAACATATTGCCATGAGGGTGCAGACTATGCCACCAATGATACCTTACTCACATCCCATGAAAATCACAAAATGTATTTGAATCAGATTTGAGTAACATGGTTGCTCATAGCCAGCACTGAAAACGATTGCGTAGATATGTTTCAGACCACGTGACACATCTCAATATTAATGTTTCTGACCGTCTAAGGTCCTTAAAATTGCAGCTGCCTGACCTACAGTACTGAACATCAGGAAATAACCTAAGACTGCTGGCGGGAGTCGTCATGGTGGAAGGCGGATACTACCGTGGTGCATATTGCCATTGGAACACATTGCTGCCTTTGGTGGTCTTGGGCCAGCGGTGACGGTGTCTTGCGTGGTGGACGTGACTGTCATTTCATACTTCAACTCTCACCTGACTCCTGATACTGCTGCCAGCAAGACCTTCACAACCTGAGCTGCTGTGTACTGCCTCTAGGAGCAATTATGCCACGCCCTACAGGTGATAGGGCTCCTGCCTTCCCACCTGAGGAGCAAGAGAAGTTGGTGGAGGAGGTCCTACCCCTATTTGGACAGCTCTATGGCACACCAGAGGAGTAGATAAGTGCACCATGTGCACAAATATTTCCTTAGTGCAACTATACTTTGTGAAACTAAGCAAAGGCTAAAGGGCAATGTTTCTAAATGTGTGCTTATAGTCTGTAGGGTGCCAAAGTTGTGATGAAATGGGATGAGTACCTGGTCATGTACTTATGTTTGGTGACAGATTGTGAGTCCTGAGACATTGTAAAGAGTGTTTGATGTATGTTTCCTGTCCCACCTTGTAACTATTGCACAAGGTTCGTGAAGTTGGCATACCAGAGTTCTCCTGAAATAGTATATTTGAAAATGTGTTAGCTGTCTGGTCATATGTGATAACTTCACAGCTGGTGCTGGAGATGCATGTTGTCTGCTTGTTTCCAACTAACATCTGGAAAGAATGCATATTCTCATCTATCAGTGGAGGGGATGTTAATGACAGTCTTTGTTTGCCTTGTTGCACCAACTAGTTATAATCCTGCCTGTTGTATTATGGTACATGTGGACATGATATGCATTTTTATCTATGGCATCCATGCAGGTCAACTCCCATCAGAAAAAGGGGATTTGGCGTGCCATCACCAAGAAAGTGCAGACCCTGGGGGTCCACATCTGGTGGAGCACCCACTGTCAGAAGAGGTGGGAGGACCTGAAAGGCTGGCCCTGGAAGACCTTAGAGGCCCAGCTGGGGATGTCCTCCCAACGAGGACACTGACCTTCCCAATGGCCCGCATTTTGTCTGTGGCCTAACCTGAGTTGGATGGGCGTTTGAAGGCAGCACAGCAGCCTCAAGGGGTAAGTACAGACCTGTTAGAAATGGGGTCTTTGGTTGGCAGTCAGGTTACCCCCTGTGCAAGCAAGGATCCTCACTCTAGTCAGGGTAAAGGAGAATCACCCTCAGCTAACGCCCGCTCACCCCCTTGGTAGCTTGACATGAGCAGGCAGGCTTAACTTCAAGTTCTAGGTGTAAAGTATTTGTACTAACACACACAGTAATCCAGTGAAAACACTACAAAATGGCACAACAGAGGTTTAGAAAAATAGGAAATATTTACGAAAAAAATCCAACATACACAAGTCAAGTTATTTATTTTAAAAGCAAAAGAGTCTTAAATCCTTTTGCAAACAGGTAAAACACTGTTAGCATTGAAAAGTACCTGGGTCACATCAAAATAACACGCATGGGCGAGTGTGTGTCAAAAAAGGTAAGCAGTGCGTCAATTTCTCACCCGCAAGCAAGACCGTGCGCCGTTTTTCCTTCTCTGGTCGGTACGGCGTGTGTCGTTTTTCCTCTCCGCAGGAGAGCAAGGCGTCGATCCGGGGAGCACTCGGGTCCGGGCAGGCGTTGTGCCATTTTTCCGTGCCCAGCAAGGTTTGCGTCAAAAATCCTGCCGCACGGCGTAAGCAAAACCGCGCTGTGTGGGTTGCCATGATATCAGCCTCCGTTAGCGATGCAGATTCTCCAGCCGCGTGCATCGATCTTCCAGCCGCACTGCAGGTGGTGCACCAATTTCAGCTGCGGAGCTGGCGGCTTGTCATTTATTCAGCCGCTCTCGGAGGTTGCATTGGAAATTTCCCCGCAGGGCATGGATTTTCAATCTTGGTCTGCCAGCTTTACCTGACAAGGCCCCAGGAACAGGATAGGGCACAACTTGGCAGGGCAGAAGCCTCAGCAGAGAGTCCAGGTGCTGGCAGGGGAAGTATTTGATGGCCCTGAGACTTCAACAACAGAAGGCAAGCTCAGGACAAGCCCTTGGAGATTTCTTCACAAGCAGAAATGCACAACAAAGTCCAGTCTTTGTCCCCTTTCACCAGGCAGAAGCAGCAACTGCAGGATAGCTTCAAAAAGCACAGTCAAAGGCAGGGCAGCACTTCTCCTCAGCTCTTCAGCTCTTCTCCAAGCAGAGGTTCCTCTTGTTTCCAGAAGGGTTTCTAAAGACTGTAGTTTTGGGTGCTCTTGTTATACCCATTTTGGCCTTTGAAATAGGCCTACTTCAAAGGAAAGTCTCTCTTGTTTGTGAAACCCTGCCTTGCCCAGGCCAGGCCCCAGACACACACCAGGGGGTTGGAGACTGCATTGTGTGAGGGCAGGCACAGCCCTTTCAGGTGTGAGTGACCACTCCTCTCCTCCCTCCTAGCACAGATAGCTCATCAGGATATGCAGGTTGCCGCCAGTTCCCTTTGTGTCACTGTCTAGTGAGAGGTGCAAACAGCCCAACTGTCAAACTGACCCAGACAGGGAATGCGCAAACGGGCAGAGTCACAGAATGGTTTCAGCAAGAAAATGCTCACTTTCTAAAAGTGGCATTTTCAAACACACAATCTTAAAATCTACTTTACTAAAAGATGTAATTTTAAATTGTGAGCTCAGAGACCCCAAACTCCACATGTCCATCCGCTCCCAAAGGGAAACTACACTTTAATCAGATTTAAAGGTAGCCCCCATGTTAACCTATTAGAGGGACAGGCCTTGCAACAATGAAAAACAAATTTAGCAATGTTTCAACGTCAGGACATATAAAGCACATTACTACATATTCTACCTTAACCATACACTGCACCCTGCCCTTAGGGCTACCTAGGGCGTACCTTAGGGGTGCCTCACATGTAAGAAAAGGGAAGGTTTAGGCCTGGGAAGTGAGTACACTTGCCAAGTCGAATTGGTAATTTAAAACTGCACACACAGACACTTTAGTAGCAGGTCTGAGCCATGTTTACAGAGCTACAAATGTGGGTGGCGCAACAAGTGCTGCAGGCCCACTAGTAGCATTTGATTTACATGCCCTGGGCACCTCTAGTGCACTGTACTACAGACTTACCAGTAAATCAATTATGCCAATAATGGATAAACCAATTACATACACATTTTGTATAGGAGTACTTGCACTTTAGCAGTGGTAAAGTGCCCAGAGTAACAAAAACAGCAAAAAAAGAGTCCAGCACACATCAGCAACCTGGGAAACAGAGGCAAAAAGTTAGGGGAGACCACACCAAGAATGCCACATCTAACAAGACCTAAATCACGTTTACCACTCCCTCACCCTCCACACCCAAACCCCCTTCAGATGACCATCCACATATGTCCAAGAAAGCTTTCCTTTCCAAGTTTGACTTTTTCCCTTCTCCTTCTCCCCGTGATGCCCCTATAAGGTCTGCTTCCCTCCCCAAGTCCATCCTCCCATCTTCAAAGCCTCCCCTACCCCCGCCAGCACCCATGCCCCTCCCCCACCAAGAAGAACGCCACCCATCCTAAATAGATCCGCCCCCTCTCAAGACCAAACCTAGACTCCTCCCAAGACCAGGCCTAAATCCCCCTCCCAAGCCTAAGCCCAACCCCCACCTCCTCCAAGCATACCTGAAGTGCCTGAACTGCCTCACTGATGCCCCTACCTGTGGAGTTTAGATGTGAGTCAGAAGTGAAGTAGGAGCACCATTTAGTGCATTTGGGGCTGTTTTATACAGCTGTGGACTGGCCTCTGTCCTTGGGCATTGTTTTTAACATATTTGTTCCATATAAAGGTTGAACCAACCAGTTGTTGGTTTTAACGTTCCACCTTTGTCCTGCATTTCCTTTCCTAGGTTTGAGTTGTTCCTGGCTGACACTGGTGGTGGGGCAGTATTTGTGTATGTGTGTGCTGCTTGATGCTTCAGATACTGTCTGAGCAGTCTGTGAGGTTGTGTGCAGTGCTTTTATCCCCCAGGGATTGTGTGTGTTTTGTGTGATGGCATTTTATTGTCATGGTGGTGTGTTGTGTTAATGTTGATATGTGCTTGTTGTAGTGCTGTGTGGCTTTCTGTGTTTGGCCTGTTTGAGTCTGTGTGTATTGTGTATGGCATAATAGGTTAGGGGTAGTGTGGGTATGTGTGTGTGTGATGTGTATGTGGATTGCTAGGATGTATGATGGTGTAATTGAATGTGTTTGATCACTGATGATTTTATGTTGTATTGTATGTATGTGGAGTTCCTGGCTAGTGTTGGTTGTGAGTGTTGGACATGTTTACATATTTGTGCAATTGTGGTGTTGTTGTTACGAGTTTGTTTGTTGCATGTGAATTGGGGGGCTGGTCCTGTGCTGTGTTGCAGTGCATCAGTGTGTATTCTTGATGGATGGTGTATGTGTGTGCTGGCCGCAGTGTGCCTACTGTATATGTGAGAGTGTGTTTGTTGCTGTATGTGTGTGTCACTGTACTGTTACATGTGAGTACAGCCCTCGCACCCCATCCCTTTGGAATGTTATGTAGGAGTTCAAATGTATACATTTTACAACTGTGACAAGTGATTGTGTGTACTTACAGTTGTTGTCATCCGCGTCTGAGACAATTCCGTTGTCTTTCTGCATGCAGGAGCAGTGGGATGACATCTAGTTGTGGTTCCATGGTGGCTCCGGACTAGTGTGGCTTCCTGAAGGTGAGTGTCTCATTTTATTCTGTTAATTTCTGCCTGGTGTTCCATGGTGGTCCGACCGCGGAGGTTCTGTTGGTGGTGTGCAACCTCGTAATGAGTCTGGTGGAAACATGGTGTCTGACGAACTGATGGTGGCTCTAATCGACAGCTGCGGTCTGACTGCACTGGAGGTGTCGGCAGTGCTTTGGATGGGTAATGTATGCATCACTGCCAATGTCATAATATGGTGGTCCTCTCCACCAGCCTGTTAGTGGTTGGACCGCCACCACCAAAATGGTGGTCCTCGGACTACCAAACTTGTACTGAAGCCCATAATGTGTGATGGTTTCCAGCTTGTCACGGCTTCATGATACAATTCAATCCAGGTCACCAGCTGACGTGTATTGCTGTTTACATGCAGCTTTTTCAAGGCTTTGGTATTTACAGCTGAATTTTACTTTATTCAAAGCATTATTGAGGAATAGGGATCATGTGCATAAACGGTCGATAAAGCAGTTCATCTAGTTAAGCTAAATAATATTTTGTAAGCAGTTAACACAGTCACCCCCCAAAAAACCTATAATTATGTAATGTTGAATTAAATTGCAAATGTTGGCAGACCCATGATACAGCCCCCTGGGAGAGCTTCCCCTACTTCTGAACCTAATTTTAACCCATATGCTAATGCTAATTCTGATGTTAATCCTCAAATCGATCCTTTGGAAGACTTATCCTCATCCTCTTCTGATATGGTGCCAACTACACTGCGTGCCTTGCCAAAGCTGACAGTAATGATGGATCACATATCTTAGGAATTTCAAGATGCCCTCCCAGACACTGAACATGAGACAGTCTCTAATTCATAACATAACATCCATGCAAACTATATGATTTTGTTTTCAGTACACTGATGACTATGGATTGGTGTAAACCCTGCATCAATATCTCATTGCAGCAGGAAGCTGTAATCACAAATGTAGAGATAGTTTCATTCTTTTAAAAAACTTGCTCAATATTTTTTGCATTTCTCAAATGGATCAACAGAAATCCAAGAACACAAATCAAAGAAATGTTGCTCTGAATGTCTGGCCTCAGGCAATACCATGTATGTGTGCTTCTCCTAGGGAATATAGTCTGCATAGTCAGTTTTGTAATATTAGCCCAGGTCACAAACGTGAGGCAGAAAAATGATTAATGGTGCTCTGTTTATATGATGACAGATATTTCACCTAAAGAAACTATTGGAGTAAGTCAACCCTCCTTTTCCTGGACAGTAGAACACCCCAAACATGATATTTTCCAGATTTTATGACTTTTTTTTCCAGAACATGTCAATTTCCTCCAGTTGCCCTTGTGCAGGTACCTATCCCCCAAAAAGATTTTATCTCCTGCTCTGGTACTCTGGGTCTTCTGAACGTGAGGCTATTAGACACATATGCCTTTTCCTTGGGCTCAGGGTGCCATGTGGGTGCCTCTGGGAGCAGTGCCATTCAGAAATTTGGAAAGCAGATGGGAGTGAAATACCTGTACAGATTATCTGTCTTTAGACACAGATGTAACCCTTGAACTATATGGAAAACATGCCACAATCATATATTTTTAATATCTGAACATCATAAGGTTTTTATCACTGTGTGCCTGACTGCACTCAAACTGATTGGCTGGGTTTGGCAACATGCTGTACATGCCATTTGCCAGATTTGGAAAATTTTGTCCCAAAACATGGTTGTTTCCTTTAGTTGTCCTCACAACGTAGGTCTTTTCTAAGTGTAACAGTTTGTTTGGTTGGTGATCAAGCCCCATCCAAAATCACAGCTACCCACATTGCAAAATATGTACTGGCTTTGAGTGGGAAAATGTGATCTGTCCATGTTGCATTTTGGGACTTTACCTGTAACAGGTCCAAGGTCTGCCCACACAAGTGAGGTACTGGTTTATTTGGAACTAGGGTAGGAACACTGGGCCATTGGAAATTATGGATCCTCAGAGATTCCAGAACTTTTTGAAAATGAAGAAAATACTAGTTTTGCCACAGTTCGTGGTTTGAATGACATTGTGGGTAAGAAAATATAAGGGAGCCAGCCCAAGCAAGGCCATCCTAGACTCCTCTGGGTATCTAGTTTTCAGAAATGTCTGGGTTTGGTAGGATTTCCTGACTTCCTGAATGGCGATCACGCTTAGGCCCACAATCCACAGCTAGCCTAATTGCAAAAAGGGATTGCTTTTCAGTGGAAATAATTGATCTGACCATGACGTCTTGGACACTTTCCTGTTGTGGGAGCTTTGTGCAGTCACAAAAGTGGGGTACAGTATATATGAGGAAAAGTGTGACAATGCTGGGTGGTAGGAAATATGACGATTCATGCAGATTTAAGAACTTTACCTCAGAGAAATGTTAAATGTGAGAAAAATGCATTTTTTGCAAGGGCTTCTAGATAAGATAACATTATGAGTTCCACACAAGTTACACAACCATGGATTACCCTGGGTGTCTAGTTTTTAGAAATTTCTAGGTTTCTTATGCTCCCCTGGTGGTGGGTGAACCAGGACACAAAATCCCCAGTTACTCAAATCAGCAAACAGGGTACTTTTTCTCTCTGATTTTTCAGATATCTTACTTTGGAACATTTTGGGTCACGGACTTTAGGCCCAACCACGCAAGTGGGGTACAATTTTCACCTGGAGAACAGCCTCTCACAAAAATATGAGGAAAACGGGTGTTGTTAGACAAAGTTTGGGGCTCGCAAGACCTTCTGGGTAAAAACAGCTTGGGATCCACATGGGTCCCATCACCATGGATTTCTCTGGGTGTCTAGTTTACAGATATTTATTGGTTTGAGTTTTCCCTAGGTGGCTGCATAGCTAGGGCCTGAACTGTGCAAACACCAACATTATAAAAATGTGGATGTTGCTGGGTGTAATGTGATGTCTTCAGGTCATGTTTTGCGGTCTTTTGTGTTACTTATGCGCGGCCCAGACACCCACGTTGGTCCCACTTTTGGTAGCAGAATGTAAAAATCGAGAGTAGTAGAATATGTGTTTTTACCAGTTGGATTTATCTGCATTTGGGCTTCTAAATGTAGCCAGTGAACAAGAAAGAAGACATTTTTCAATATTTCCTCAGAATCACGATAGTATGGTTAACCACAATTTCAGATGTGAACAAATAACCACTGTTCCTCAACTCAGAATCTCGTGCACATTTCATAAATATGCAGGTATCCTTCATACCCATATTTCATTCATTATATTTTATCACATAAAGGACTGTAGTGTCAGCACACCATGAACAATCATTAAAAGCTGAGCTCAACTGTTGACTCTGGGTATCACATATTTTTGGAGAGCATATTAACCTTAAGCATTTGTATGACCAGAAGTGTATATTGAATATAATGGTATATTGCTTTTGTAAATCTGACACTGTGACAAAAAATTACAGATGTATTTGTCACCATGACAATTTTTCCTCCTTAATTAAACCATGAGAGACCTACACAAACGGCCACTTGCTGAATTCAGAAATGTGGCTACTTTTCAGGCATGTATAGCTTTGTGGGTCCAACAAAAATTTCTTACCTGGTTCTACCACACACTCCAGGTAGGTTGAAACTGCACAAATTAGTAAACATGAACGAACTACCCCTTAGAAAAATGCAAAGTTTTGGCATAAAATGTTTTTGCCATGATTCTGATTGCTCCTTAGAGCTTGGAAGGTGTTGATTCTAGTACAGCAAACCTTTTGTTCAGCCATTTTACAAAAAAATAAATTTGTTTTCTTGAACAGCACTTTTTCCCCTTTTCCCTTCTTGGTACCCCTCAGGGCACTCTACCAACTTTGGCTACTTGCAGAACCCCAGTATGCTGGAAAAAAGATTCAAATGTTGTATGGATGCCTTTTGTAGAACATTTAAGAACAAACTACCCAAAACATTCAATAATGGGCTTAGGACTAGGTATCGGTGGGACAGTGGGGGTTGAGGGAACTTGGCAGCTAAGTGGCAAAGTTGAACACTAAGCCTGAACATTGACTCTCATTTGCACACCACTCACAAGACTGAGCTTGTAGTAGTGGTAGTGTGATTTATGAGTCTCACCCATGAGCTGACTGCTAGAAATCGTCTGTTAATGTTGTCAGTAATTGAGGCAAACAAAATTGGTCTTGTGCACTCCACAGATGTTCATGCATGGAGAAGTTACATGTCACTTACACCATATAGGTGTGACTAGCCACTGTAATATATATGTCAACAGTATTGTTTTTATCTATGATAAATATTCTGTAAGGCAAGTCACTATATTCAAATCTGTTATTAATATATAAATGCTGTGGTCATGTGATCGGAGAAGTATTGTCTGCAATGTCAGAGTTTGACAGAGCAGCTCTAGGGAGCTAAAAGAGATCAATTCTGAGTTTGCATCAACCACATCTGAATTCGGTCCAGCATCACATGTAGGTCACTGCTTACATAATGCCTGCATTTATTTTATCGTTAGCTTGGCATATATCAATATGAACTGGCTCTAGGAACATTTAGCTGAAAAATCAAGCCTCCATAACATACTACCTTTTCCAGCTGAAGAAAGGTCCTACTGGCAATGTCAACTACTGTCTTAAACTTACTTTTTGTTGTCTCAAAGGAAATGTGGGATGCTGTTTCTTGTGTGAACCTCTGTGGTACTCTCAAGTTTCTTTGGTAGACTACCAGCCACCTATAACTAAGCACATTTTGCTTTTTGGATTAAAAAAACATCTAGATTATAGTAGTCATATTACCAATATCACAGCAAGCCATGCTATCACATGAAAAAACAGATGTTTTTGAGAACACTGGGTAGTGTGGTCTTTTTTCGATTCTGGTACACAGAAGAGCACATCTTCACTGAAAGCCACTGCAGGCAACTTGAACGCAGATGTAAAAAAAGTTAGAACAACACTGACAAGAGCATCTATGAATCCATTCTCAGACACTGTCATCTGTAAATCACAGCCACCAAACACTTTCCACTCACCAACTGAATCAAAAGCAGCTCCAACAGCACCAAGGAAATCTTTGCCATGGTGAAAGAGTTCATCTCTTTGGCAGTAAGTTCCACCAGCGTAGCCCCCTCTCAGGACCTCTGTACCCAGCTTTCGCTATTCTTTAACAACAAGATTACCAGCATCTATAAAAACTTCAAGCTCCAACCAGATATTTCCACCCTCACAGCCCTCCTCACTCAAGCCCACTCAAGAAACTGCAATGACCATGCAGTCAATACACTACTGAGCACCTTCGGACCCCTGCCCTCACCACATCTTCATCAAAGGACTGGACCCCATTCTGAATGGCTTAATTATCACAGCCACCTACCTGGACACCTGAAAGCATGCCACAGTACACGGCCTCCTGAAGAAACCATCAGCAGACCTAAATATGCTAGGTACGTTTCGACTTATGTCCCTGCTATACCCAGCAAAAGTCATGTAAAAAATGATTAATAAATGCCTTTCTGACAGCCACCTCCTGACACCACTCAATTTGTTTTCAGGCCCCACAAAAATTCAAATACCACCATCATTGCTGCCATGGAGCTGTTGACACCATCTCTTACCCTATCCTTAATCCAATGATTGCACAAAGCAAGCGTCCATGGTCCCGCACTTTGCTGGATTTGCTCCACCCAGAGAGGCCGCACCCAGTAGGTCAGCCTGCCCCCTTCCCCTCAGATGGCATCAAACTCATCTGTGGAGTTCCACAAGGATTCTTACTCAGCCCCACTCTGTTCAAATGGCAACATAACCACACTCACCAGAATAATCCTCGCTCACCAAATCATCAATATATCCTATGGTGACGACGTCCAGCTCATTCTTTCCCTCTCTGACAAGACGCCAAACAACTGGACCAATTTCTCCACCTGCATGACCGAAGTCACTATATTAAACAAAATAGCTGTCTCAAGCTCAACACAGACAAGACAGAAGTAGTAATCTCTGGTGAATACACGTCCCTCTATGGCTCCACCTGGTGGCCTCCCAAACACAAAGCCACACCCCTCCCAGCAGCCCAAGTAAAGAACCTCATAATAGAAATATACAACCAGCTCACCATGATCGGTCAAGTGAATGCAGTCTCTGCCTCTTGCTTTCGCACACTCAAGATGATCAAGAAGATCTTCAGATGGCTCCCTAACAACACTTTCAGAATGATCACCCAAGCCCTCCTCACCAGCAAGCTGGTCTATAATGGAATCAACACTCAACTGACCAGAAGACTCCAGACCATACAAAATACAGATGTTAGGCCCACCCTCAACCTCACACCTTGCATTGATTATCACCTGCACCTCAAAGAGCTCCACTGGGTCCCAAACCACAAATTATCACTTTTCAAACTTCTCATGCACACTTACAAAGCCTTAAAGAATATTGGCCTCATATACCTCAACAACTGCATAACATTTCACAAGCCTGCCAGACACCTCTGCTCAGCTAGACTTCTACTCAA
Organism: Pleurodeles waltl; assembly: GCF_031143425.1. Classification (NCBI taxonomy): domain Eukaryota; kingdom Metazoa; phylum Chordata; class Amphibia; order Caudata; family Salamandridae; genus Pleurodeles; species Pleurodeles waltl. The sequence continues at coordinate 466,428,894 of NC_090442.1, forward strand.
CCCCCCCGCCCGCATACACAGAACCAGATGCCATGCCTTCTCCAAGCTCACTCCGAAAGCTTGTAACGACCTGCCCATGTACAATAATGCTGCCTCCTCAGTTTTTGAATTTTGCAAGAAACTGAAGATTTGGTTTTTCACCTAGCCCATACCCTGGCTCTGCCCATGAAACTCCTGCTTCAGCACCAGGATACCCTTCCAGGTGAGCTGCGCGCTATACAAATAATAATAACATAACCTAACATAACATAACTATAAAGGCTGTAGCTTCACAGTCTTCAATGAACAAAATTGAAAAATTAATTGTGCTCAGCAGTAATTTATCTAGTAATTTTTAGGAAGCCCCCTATACCCCTTAGGGCATCATATTTCTTTGGTACTGCTGGGTAGCAAATTAAAAAGTAACAGAGTTAAATAGTCTCTTAGATGATGATTGTAATTGAACAGATACAAGTAGTATTTACAATGCCTGACGAAAAAAGTTTCAACACTTCCTGCCTTCATCTCTTGTATCATTGGGGTAATTTTTTATTAACATTGCATACATTTTCTACAACCAGAAAACAAATTTGCAAACTTATTCTGAGAGTGGTTGCTAGGTGAATAAAGTCTTTCGTTTCCCATGGAGAATTCAGCGCTCTCCCAAATACCCTATATCCACGATCTCATTTCCTAGGCATAGGCGTGATTTCGAGAGAAGTAAAACCAACAATAAAGAGAACGTGACCTCAACTGAGCGCATCTTGGATAATCAGAAAATCACGACAGATTACTCTTGTGTGCATCTGGAAGATCTCATAATCAGCCTAGTTCGTGAGGTCATGGTTCTAACAGGAAAGACCACTACAGTCAGTATCTGATCAACAAAACTTTTTCATTTTAGCACAAGATTAACAATGTTGCCCTGTGCTGGGTGAAGACGAAAAAACATCATAATGAAACAGAATGAAACAGATTATCTGGGGACACTCAACCTTGCTGCAAAACTTCACCTGCAGAGCTGTGAAAGCTAAAACATTGTCAAGCTAGGACGCGCTATGACACCTATTCTGCTCCTATATGATGATATTAAAATTACAAGCAGATGTTCGCGTCTTTTTGAAACGTTGATGTTGGAACATTACGCCATGGTTGCTCCTCTGCTTTCTCCCCAAATAACCCTGCTGTCATTGTTTGGAGTGTGTTCTACAGCAGATAATATCCAGGGACATATTACAAGATGAGGACAGGAATGCGGAGATTCTTACCTGCTAATAATAGAAATAAATATTACTGTGAGACTACATATAGCACATCTTTATACAATGATGGTGTTTGTAATTGATACATAATTGGTATTCCCCATCCCCACATTGTGATAGGCTAATAAAATACATTGAGGATGCTGAAAAATCATACTTTTCAAACATTAATTTCGTTTATGGTTTTTTCGTTTTACAATTATATCTATTTTGTCTTATTATTTCTATCAATCTTTTGAAGTAAACTTTTGATGGTACATTTTTCTGTCAGGCAAAGTTACGTATTACTACTACACCCATAGGACAATGCCTCAAAATATATCTGAACACACAATGTCATTTCTAAACGTGTATTAACAACAGAGGAGTAAACCTATTAGTGTTTGTGGGTTTTATTTTATTAATCCTTAAAAATGGCAGTCAAGTTAGTAATAGATACTATAGTGTGGTGTTAGTTATGAATGACAAAACCCTCTTGGCTCCGGAAGGATTACATATAATTGTGTCGTAACAATTGGTGACGAGGTAGGAGATAAGTAACCCAGAGATCGACAGTGTTGTCTCAGAGAGTTTGCAGTAGTTCAAGCAAACTGCTTGTGAGTGCCACATGTACCTCAGTCGAAGTGCAGAGTCAACATTTGGCATATCTGAAGTCAAAGCACATTCTCAGCTGGTCTGAAGTGTTTCATCGTGAGGAAAACGTCATTGAGTAGTCTATACATGGGTGGCCAAGAACCTGCTGACAAGGCTGTAAATTAGATACCACGCTCTACACAGCATATAGCTATACAGTATACGGAGTGATAAAACTAAAGGCAGCCACAAATAGATGCAGAAAATAAGTGCTAAAACTACCATACTAACATGCGAGTAGGATAAATGAAAGGGCTAGCTGACAGAAAAATTGATAATAAAGCAAACTGTTGTTACACTTGCCAGAACCTTGAGAAAAAGAGCTCTATGACCTCAGCAGTGGGCGATGAGACCAGAAGGGATTGTGCTTACTGAGCTTTCCAATACCTGAAGTGGCACGCCATCAAAGTTGCCGGTTGGTAGCTCAAAGCAACCCCAGCGATCTCTAAAAAGGTGAAGGACTCCAATGGAGACCAAGAAAGAGGTCACAGTTCCACAGACTGACAAAGATGACCCAGAGGCCAGCCTGTCAAAGAGCCTAAGAGATGCAAGGAAGAAGCAGGTCTAGTGGACAGTAGACAATGTCAGAGAGAACTCAGTTTTCAGTGTCAGCCAATCCCTTAAACCCACTTTATCATTATTGGAACCCGGGGACCCCCACTGAATCATTATTGGAATCCGGGGACCCCCTCACTGAGTCATTATTTAAAGCAGGAGACCCAGGCCTAAACATTGTCAATAATTTAAAGCTGAAAACATTGCACAAAAATACAGAAACAAGAATTCCATCAAACACGTTCACAAATGATAACACATTTTATTTTATTTGTGAGCAACTGTTTGGAGCTTTTTTAAATTCAATTGAAGCCACAAATTCTCAATACTATATTTTGTTTGATGCAGCTGCTCTGCTACCACAAATCAATCTGGGGATACTAATTTAATTTTGTGCCTCCTATTTCAAATTCATAACATTTACAGTACATTTTAACATTTTTGCTTTTACATTTAACCACTTTATTTAAATACACTTAATTAATCTGCTAAATATTAGTTAATTTTCTAAGCAGTAGACCACCATGGGTCCCCAGATCCCAGGTTGGGAACCATTGCCATAAACAGTTGTAATGCTGCCGCCTTCCTGAAACCACCACCACCTTTGCATGCTTCAAAAAATCAGGATATTCGTGACAGATGGACTGCTTGGATAGAGACTTTTAATGATTTTATTGATGCGCTAGAAGAAACTGAGAACAAGAAAATTATTAAATACTTCAAAAATCTTACAGAAAACTGCAACGCGCTGACCAAGTTACATACTTTCAAATTAAAGAAGCTTTAAATCCCAAATTCAATCCAATACCAAATGTAGATTACAAAAGGCACATTTTCAGTCAAGAGAGACAAATAATTGGTGAAAAAATAGACACATTTGTTGAGTGGCTAGATATACTCATCAACCACTGTAGGTTTAATGAATTTAATGATGAGGAAGCAACACGTCTCAGAGTAATTGACAGGTGCCTGTCAGATTAATTCAGACAACGAATGCTGAGAGAAACTCTTAGTCTGGAGCAAGGTCTCATGGCTGCCAGAGCTGAAGAGTGTGCCGATAGAGAAGCTGATGACACGGAGGAAAGAGGTGCCCAAAGTGAGTCAGTCATGAACATAAAAAGCAAGCAGAAACACAAAGGCTGAAGGACACAAGATGATGTCACTACAGAAAAAGCAGCTGTGTTTCAGGTGTGGATTGTCATTTCCACATTTAGGTAAATGTCCTGCCATTGGAAATATTTGCAAAGGCTGTGGGAAGGAGAACCATTTTGTAATGGTTTTCAAGGAAAAGGAAAGAGTAAATGTGTAAAAGTTCCAGAAGCTACATTTAAAGCAGGCCCACAGGGCCAATCAACATCACCAGTTGAGAAAAATCAACACCAAACGAAAATTATTGTCATCGAAATCATTGGCAAAAGTTCTTCATTAGTAACATCAAATGGAAGGGATGAAGATGATTGTGCAATGTCAATGTTTACCTCAGACAAATGAGCGCATGTGGGACTGGCTGCAAGTGAAGAGAAATACTGGTTAAAGAAAGGTTGACTTGAAAAAGCACCAAAGTCATTCAAACATTGTCTGAAAATTGCACTGAAAGTAAACAGTTGCTAAATAACTTTCATTATCTACAGTAGTGCATGCAGTGTCTTCCCTGGACTGATACCTGCAGCATGACTAGGCCACATATGGAGCTGTAAATCACACATCTTTAGTCCTTTGTGTGTACCTGTGAACTCCAACATTTTAAAGCATATATTCTATTCTAGTAATTATGTCATACACCAATAGAGTCCTTGAGGAGCCAAAAAAAGTCCAGTTCTAAATCATGCAAGACACTGCATCTCGTGTCTCTTAAATGAAAAGTGCCATTGCTCTCCCGAAACATAAAAGTTGCAGGACTTTCACTTGTATTCGAGTGGGATGGTAAACGATAAGCACGTAAAGAAATATTCAGCACTGTTTTTAGAATGAGCTGCTTAAGAGTTGCACACTGCACTGCTTTCTTCAGCTTACTCATAAAACTCCCAACAAATCCATTTGCCTGTGGTCACAAGGGTGTGATCTTTTGATGCTTTACCTTCACATGCTTCTGAAATTCTTTACATTTTTGGTTGTTGCATGGTGGACCATTGTCAGACTTCACAACGGCTGACAAACCCCATGTTGCAACTATGCCATCAAGTTTTTCATTTACATGCTAATGTGTCATAGATGAGAGATCTTCAACCAAAGGAAAACGTGACTATTCATCTATTATCACATTAAATGATGTCCATTGTCAAGTGGACTTAATAAATCAATTGTTATTCTCTACCTGGCATGTTTAAGGAGTACTGACATGTTCAGAGTATGCTGAGCAACTTTGGTTGACAGACAATTGGATATGTGACAGGTCTTGAGCTCATTTTCAACTGTTTCATCTAGGTATAGAAACCAAACTTGGGGGGTCATTCCGACTTTGGCGGGCGGCGGAGGCCGCCCGCCAAAGTAACCCCGTCGGAAGACCGTTCCGCGGTCAAAAGACCGCGGGGGTCATTCCGACTTTCCCGCTGGGCCGGCGGGCGACCGCCAAAAGGGCGCCCGCCGGCCCAGCGGGAAAGACCCTGCAACAAGGAAGCCGGCTCCGAATGGAGCCGGCGGAGTTGCAGGGGTGCGACGGGTGCAGTGGCACCCGTCGCGATTTTCACTGTCTGCAAAGCACACAGTGAAAATCTTTATGGGGCCCTGTTAGGGGGCCCCTGCACTGCCCATGCCAGTGGCATGGGCAGTGCAGGGGCCCCCAGGGGCCTCACGACACCCGTTCCCCCCATATTGTTTCTGGCGGTAAAAACCGCCAGAAACAGGCTGGCGGGAAGGGGGTCGGAATCCCCATGGCGGCGCATGGAGGATTCCCTGGGCCAGGGGAAAACCAGCGGGAAACCGCCGGTTTCCCTTTTCTGACCGCGGCTTTACCGCTGCGGTCAGAATGGCCCTGGAAGCACCGCCAGCCTGTTGGCGGTGCTTCCGTGGTCCCCGGCCCTGGCGGTCATGGACCGCCAGGGTCGGAATGACCCCTTTGGTCTTGAAGAGCTCTCTTTGTAGCAACAATACCACAAAGTTCCTTATGAGCCACCTCTATCAGCTTTTGTTGTAGGCTCTTTGGTATCAGGATCCTTGATCTTTGCAGAATAACTCCTTCCTGAGTTATGGACAATTCATCTTTGACACACTTGTACTTTTGATATTCACCATCATGACTGAGAGGTCGAACATGTTTGTTCCATGACTGGTGTGAAATTGTGTCTTTTAACTTGAGCAGGACACTACCATATTAGTGACAATCTGGGCTAATGATACAGCAGCTGGTGTACTTGAGTTGACAAAGAAATTGATGTAGTTCTCAGCAGTTTTGGATGGAGTGCCATGACCTTCAATAGGCACTCACGAAAGGTAGCCAGCAGGATTTTGATCCTCTCCTGGTCGATGCACATTTATATAATCACACTCTTGGAATTGAAGTCCCCATCATTCAGTTCGAGGATGCATCTTGGCTTTTGGATTGCTGAAGATGCTCAGTAAGACTTGATGGTCAGTCACCAGCATAATAGGTTTTCTGTACAAGAAGAGATGTAAATGTTCATAATCCCATGCCACAACCAAACTTTCCTTTTTAGATTGCCAGTAAGCAAATTCTGTATGAGATAAACTTCTAGTAGCATGAGCCACAGTCTGGCATCTTGCTTTTGGGCATCCACTATGCTGTGCAAATATAGTGCCTAACCCATCAGGGCTAGAGTCAACTAGAACCTTGGCATGGAACTTTGGATTGAAGTATGTCATTTCTGTAACATTTTCTATGGTATGTTTGAGTCTCTTCAAACTCTTTTCACATTCTTGTGACCTTTTAACTCTTGTAATGAAGTCCTTAATGTATCAGGAACAGTAGCTGGCCATTCTAAGAATAGAACATACCATTGAAACACATTGTGGGGGTTCAGCATTTGTCAAAGCTTGTACCTTTGCAGGGTCAGGTGTTGTGCCCCCATGAGAAAAGATATGGCCAAATAATTTCAGTTTTGTCTTATTGAACTCACTTGACATACTTGTGTGCGGGCTCCATCGTACTCCTTCTATATAGCTCCAAAAAACAGTATGTCATTGCTATAGGTAAATGCATTCACAACAAGTGGTATGATGCGTCATGTGATGTCTTTTAAAAGTTCTGCAGTGATGACACACCAAAAATAAGGGCCTGGTTTTAGAGTTTGGTAGATGGGGTTACTCCATCACAAACATGATAAAAATACCATCTACCATATTATGATTCCTTTATAGCCTCTGGAGATCATAATATGGCGGACGGGATATCCATCATATTTGTGTCAGAGTAACCCGTTCGCCAAACTCTAAATCAGGCCCTACGTCTCTTGTATCTAACGAAGCCAACATGTGTGGCAAAGGCTGTAATATTTCTGCAGTTTTCTTCTGATTCTAATGGATGATAACCTTTTTTCATATCAAGTTGAGAGAAGATTTTGTCACCATTTAATTGCATGATCATGTCAGCAATGTGAGTCCATTGATTTCGTTCATGTTCAATTGCTTTGTTCGCTTGGAGAATGGTAACGCATATGCATACAGCTTTTTTATGGTCCTTTTTAGACACTACTACTACTATGGGAGAAACTCATGGCACTGGACCAGTGGAACGTTCCATAATGCAATACTTTAGTAAATATTCAAGTTCTTTTTCAAACATTTCTTGTAAATGAAAAGCAACCCATCTATCTCTTTGAACTGTGGGATGGACCTCCTCATTAATATGCAGTTTTACTTCTGTAGTCTTTAACTTTCCTAAACCGTGAAACAATGAAGGAAATTGACTTACTATTTCACCATGAGAATTCATGTTGTAATTCACAAAAATCTGTCCTATGTCAGCACCCATGGTGAAACAGAGCAAGCAGGCACCTGCTGATGTACCTTGAAGTATGCAGACTGGTGCTTTGACTTTCGTTTTCATATGTTTCACTGTCTCTACAAATGAACATTTGCTCTTCATGGGTGTTGATGCATCCCAAGTATATACTTTGGTCTTTGATGGCATGAGTCATGGTAATGGAGAGAGTTCATCATACTTTTCTCAGCCATTATATTTATCAAAGCACCACTACTGATAATGAAAGTTACTGAACATCCCTTTATACACAATGTAAGTGTTTGTATGATTTCATTATTTTACATGTCGACTTTTCTTTGACTGACTTTTCTCCTCACAAGCAGCCAGTGTGACATGCACATTTTACTGAGGTGAGCATTAACATGGCACAGTCCCTTTCTTCAGTTTCAGTTATTAGTGAGATTAAAGAACTGTTTGACAATGAGTTAGATGACAATCAACTTCATTTACCATCTATTTGCCTCAACTGATGTTGCAACTTCGCTTTCTGGGTGCGAGTCAAACGTTGCTTCTGTAACGTTCTGGCAGCCATTTTCTCTTTGCACCGTGATGCACTTACTTTTTCCTTCACTCTGCACATCGTCACAAAATGATTCTCTTTGCAACAGCATTTGCATATCTGACCAATGTCGGGACACTTTCCTTCATGTGGAAACACAAATCCACTTCTAAAATGCAACTTATTTTTGCGTGTAAACATCACTTATAGTCCCTCAGTCTTTTGTTTCAAATTACTTTTCACACTCATGACTGACTTGGTTTGGGCACCTCTGGCCTCCATGTCTCAGCACATTCCTCGGCTCTGGCAGCCATCAGAACTCGCTCCAGACTAAGAGATTCTCTCAGCATTTGTCATCTGAATGAACTGGACAAGCATTCATTGATCACTATAAGCCTCATGACTTCATCTTTAAATTCAGTGACATTATAGTGTTTGATGAGTTTGTCGAGTTTTTTCTTGTATTCATTCATTGTTTTACCAACTCTTTGACATTCATGACTGAAAACATATCCGTTCATAATCAACGTTTGCTACTGGATCAAACTTGTGAAGGTATGTGACTTCTTCGTCAGTTCTTGGCATTTTCTTTATGACTTCTTTCACACAATCACCAGCAAGATATTTGAGATATTTAATAAAGTTTCTGTTATCAGTCTCTTCAATAGCATCAATTAAATCCTCAAATGTCTCTATTCAGGCAATCTACATATCCCCAATGTTTTGTTTTTTTGTAATATCAAATGCTGGTGGTGGTTTTAGGAAGGTGGCAGCATGGTAACTGCTCATGGAAATGACTGGCGTCGAGGGTGGAGCTCTGTCAAATGTTGATGAATGTTCCTGGGAACATGCATCATCACTGGGGCCTGATAATGTTTTAGCCTCTGGGTCATCCAGGATAGCCCTTGGAGGTTTAACCTTCTTCTTGGACTCCATCGGAGCCCCTTCACTCATGGAGACCTCTGTAGTTTTAATGGTGTGCTGCTTCAGGTATTGGACAGCTCAGTCCAGTGTCCAGCATCAGGTATTGGATAGCTCAGCTCAGTGCTTCTTCTTGGATCTCCTGCCCGGTGCTCAGGTTGTAATGCTCCACTTATCAAGACTCAGGTATGAGTAATGACAATATGCTTGCTTTTTATATGTTCTGTAAGCCAGCGCTACTATTCATATTAATATATAGTAAATGATGATTGTCTTTAACTGTGGTTTATAAGCTTGACTGAATCAGGCCTTCATCGTTAACACTGTGTATATTGCATAACTTTCTTTTACATAACAGTGCAGTACCTTTTTGCAGTATCTTGGTTGTAGTTTCTTGACCAACGATGCATAGCCTTTTCCGTTAAGCTCTCTTTCTATTCACAAGCTTCACATCGGCTGGAGTTGCTCTTTGACTCCACATACGCCTACTATTGATTGAGCACTTCAATGAAGCCAAGCAGTTTGCTTGGACCAGGGCAAACTCTCCAGGTCAGCACTTTCTCCTTTGGGGTATCTATCTGTATCTCATCGTCAGTGGTAGTGTCTTCCTTAGCCTGGTACCTGGTGAATGACTAGGCCATACACTGAGCTTTAAATCACACATATTTGTTTCTCTGTGTGTACCTGTGAACTCCAACTTTCATATATTCTATCCTAGTGATTACGTCACACAGATACGGAGTCCTCAAGAAGCCAGAAAGGTTCCGTTCTAAATCTTGCAAGACACTACAGTGCATCAATAAACATTATTTCTGAGGAGTAATATAATGAACCATCTCCATTACCATAGGTGATGCCATCAAAAACTAAAACATACACTCAGGCTGCATCAATGCCATTGAAAACTCAGGGTTCATTCAGAGCAACCCAAGAAGAAGAAAGTGATAGCACCCATTCATGAGCTTCAAGGTACGGTGTCAAGTGACTGTTTACTCAATTTCTGCACAGCTGCTGATATGGGACTGATCACAGTGAACTACAACATGAATGCTCATCACTGAATAGTAAGTCAGTTTCCTTCTTTGCTTCCTGGGTTAAGAATACTTGAGACTATGAAAGTACAATTGAATATTAATAAAGATGTACATCTTGTTGCACAAAAGCCCATAAGAATTGCATTTCATTAAAAATATTCAGTTTGATAATAATTCAAATCATTACTTAAACATGATATTAATGAGCATTCTGCTGGTCCAACGCCATGGGTTTCTTCCATAGTGGTTGCACCCAAAAAGGAAGTGAAGAAGCTGTACGCATCCGTGTGGCTATGCGCCAAGTGAACAAGGCAATTAAAGAAGAATGACTTCCAGGTCTGCACAGTGCTGGCAAAATAACACAAATGAATAGTGTGAAATTCTTCTCTTGCCTTGATTTAAATAAAGGATGTCATCAGTTAGAACTCGAGGAGCCTTGCTGACACATTACAACCTTTACTTCGTGTATTGGTCTGTTTCTATATAAAACACTAAGGGGTGATTTAGAGTTTGTGGAGGGAGGTACTCCATCACAAACATGACAGATATCCTGCCTGCTGTATATCAGTCTTGTTATAACCGATGGAAATCATAATATGACAAACTCAATATTTGTCGTGTTTGTGTCAGAGCAACCCTTCCGCCAAACTCTAAATCAGGCCCTACATTTTGGTGGGTCACCAGCTGCAGAGATTTTTCAAGATGTGAAATGACATATCATACAGCCTGTCATGAATGCTTTTTGCTAAAGTGATAGCATATTAGTCCTCAGAGCTACACAGAAGGAGCACAATAAAGCTCTCAAGCGAGTGTGTTGTTTACTGGTTGATGCAAGTTTAACTCTGAATGTTGGAAAATGTGAATTCAATAAAACAATGCTAAAGTTTTTTGCCCATATCTTTTCTGACAGGGGTATGACACCTGATCCCGCTAAAGTGCAAGTGTTGTCAAATGCACGTCCTCCACAAGATATTTCCATATTACGTTCATTTCTTGAGTGCTCCATTGAGAGACCTGATTTAAAATAATGTTTTATTTAATTGGTTATGTGAGTGCAAGCAAAGCTTTAAGAGAATCAAACAAGCTATTGAGAATGCTACTGAAATGGCACATTTGGTGCCTGCAGCCTGTCCTGGGTTACATGACTGGATGTGATTTGCATTTTGACTTTGTTTATCTTTCCAGCCGGCCACACAATTGAGCGATCAGATGTGCCTGGATAAGCAATCAAATGGTAGGATGGTGATGGCTGAGCTGGGCACAGCCACACTTACAACTGAATAAGTTGTGCTTTGCTTTCACAAAAATAACTTGTTTTGTCAATGCTGCCAGCTTGGAGCCAGGGCTGTGGAGTCAGTCAAAGGCAATTCCCAATAAGTGTTTGCTTCTTCAAAGCAGGTACCAGATACAAAAATAGGGCCTTCAGACCCAAGCCTCAGGACCAACCTTCTTGTCTATCTTCCGAAGGTGTATCACCAGTCAGCCTAACTTTGCAACAGCTCCCTCTACAAAGTAGCAGCAAATCATGTTTGGCAGTCCTTCGGAAAAAGAATATGTGGCCTCCTAGAACTCTTGTTGTCTAGAGCCTTCAGCTCAATTCTGCTGGTGTTTTTCAACTCCCAAAAAAGTCAGTACGTAGAAATGTTCACAGTAAATTTGTCTGACTTGTGCTTCATAGTTAGGTTCAGATTTTACACTCACAAAACCACAGAAGTTCAGCAGTTATAGTTATACTTATCTCATACTATAACTCATGCCCTAAGGTAACTATAACTCACACCACCGTCATGCACAGTTTTCTCATCAATAATTGTATTGCAAATGTTGCACTGATATTATCAATGATGTCACTGGGAAGGGGATGCAAGATGGTGAGCGCTTAGTGCAGTCGACAGCAGGCTCCGCCCCCACTCTGTGTGAGTGACCGAGCAGAATGGTGAGGACTCGGTATGATGTGGTATGACCCACGAGGAGCGCTGCTGTGTGTGACAGGGGCCGATGGTGCTACAGGAGCAACCCAGAATCTAGGAGACCTGTGGGATACTTGTCGTAAGGAAGATGCAACTAGGGCACAGACGCTGGGTGCCTCCTGGTGGGATTCTCTCCATCCCCTGCATTCTGGCCTATTCAAAACAAAATTCCTGCACAGTAGCTCAATTAGCAGTATCAGCCTGCATCGGGAATCACAGATCGGGAGAATGGTCGGATGTGAGATGACAGCGAGCTCAGTGGGACAGTGCAATATAGCACCTAAAGACCTGGCACCACAAAACGGATGCACTGCTAGAGAAAAAATGAAGAAGGTTGACAGACCAACAGTTGGCATCCGTCCGGCACTTGGAGCTCAGCAGAAGTGAATGGCGTAACAGGACCACAATGGTGGGGCCCCAACAAGTAGACGGTCTCTAACAGGACGGATAAAATTAAACAATAAACTTGGTGAACTAACTGCAAAGGCTCTGAGGGAAAATGAGCACAGACAAGGGGATGGCCCAAAACCAGTGATGACACAATTTTTCAGTAGCAGCGGTCAGGCTAATGGACTTTTATAGATATTTACTTTACCTGCAAATGCAATAGAGAACACAAAGGCAGCGTAGGATATGAATCCCTCTAAAGGTTTCACGCAAGAGACAGAGGTCGGCACCGTTTCCTTAGTAATACCTGAAAAATCTGGTGAGGAGGAGAACACTGACCCCCTCAGTTTGAACTTGAGTTTATTAAAAATGGCAAATACAGGGTCTCAAGCTGTGGTTATGTGCCCCGGGCTGACAGAAGAAATGCAATTGGGGCAAAGACTAAAACCCGTGAAGAAGCAGTCCAGGGGGAAGGGTGACCACCACCCGTAGCACTGACAGGTTCTCTAATATTCAGTCATTTAGCAATAACTGCTCAGAAGTATCAAAAAAGAGGAGTCAAGCAGTACATGACAGAAACAATGCCAGGCCTCTAGCACTAGCACTGCAACCTGGAGAGAGCTGTACAACTAATAAAAACTGTAGGGAGCCAAGCATTGACGGGGCCACACTGTAGAATTACTGAATGATAAAGCAGATAAAGTGGAAAATGATGGATGGAATGGAAAAAAACTCAGATTGGTCTTGTGAAGGAGGCAATTAGTTGTATTCTCTTACAGAAGCCTCCAATGCCATCAGCAGCTGTCCTAATCAAGGTGAACACGAGGTTAGTCTCTCCTCAGACAGTGGTACTAGTTTGTCCGCGGCACGAAGACCCATGGTAAAACAACAGTAACAACAACACAAAAGGAGTAGGGTAAGAGCCAATTCCCTAAATGGCAAACAGGCACCTGGTTGCAGAGAAGCAAACCTGAGATGGGACTGCTCAGGTATAAGAAATTCAACTCAGGAAGGGGGGCCCGAGACTCTGGCCCTCATTATAACATTGGCGGTAAAAACAGCCTACCGCCATGGCAACAGCAGCCAAAGGACCGTTGCCGCAGCTACCAGCCGTCCACGATAATATGACCACAGCCAGATTTCCGCCACAAGAAGGGCGGAAATCCATCTGTGGCCATCCTCGCGGATAGGGGTAAGGTGGTGCTGCTACCATCAACAGCGCCCCGCCAGTAGACCGCCACCAGCCGTATCATGAGAAATCATACGGCCTGGCGGTGTTCTGCTGGCGGTAGCAGCGCCCCTTCCCGTCTCCTGCTGGAAGACCCCCTAGATCCAGGTAAGTTGGGTCTCCGACAGGAGGGGGTGCGGGGTGTTGTGTGTATGTTGGGGGGGTGCATGTATGTGTGTGCATGATTGCGGGTGTGTGCTGAATGTTGACTGCGTGCGTGAATGTATGGAAGTGTGAGTGCGTGTATGTATAGTATTCATGATGCGTGTCTGCATGTGTGTTATGAAGTGTATGCGGATGTTTGTGTGATCAAATGTATGCACGCGTGTATGTATGTGTGAATGAGTGTGTGTCTGCGTGTATGTGTGTGAAAGGGGGGCGTGGATGTGGCGGGTTGGGGGTGTCTGGCGAGGTGGGGGGTCTTTGGAAAGGTAGGGGGGCACCTATTAGTGTCAGGGAACAAATTCCCTGTCACTGATAGGGCGTACCGCCAGGGTTTTCATGGCATTACGAATGCCACGAAAACCATGGAGGTAGGCAGGGTCATAATCCCGCAGGTGAAACAATGGTGGCCGCCTGGTTGGAGATGGATATCTCCAGCCCGGCGGCTGTTACCGCCATGGCGGTCAGAGTGGGCAGGTTGGCTTTAGCCAACCCGCCAATCTCATAATGTGGCGGTAAGTACCGCCAGCCTGTTGGCGGTACTACCGCCACATTATTGCCAACCGCTGGGATCATAATGACCCCCTGTGTCTTTTGCAAATGGTACTGGAGAAGGGGACGAGGAAATGAGCTTCATAGAAAACATAGAAAATCCGGATAAGTCAATGCTGCACTTAATCTATGGAACAATAAGGAGCTTCAAACTAAAACCCTAGCGGAGAGCTGAAGGACCAGGGGGGCCACCAAGCAGCTTGAGGCTATGATGCAGAAGGTTGCTAAGACATAAGGGGAGATAGAAGAAAAAATGAACTCAATTGAAGCAAGAATCTCCCTGGTGGAGGTAGACGTTGAGGCATCAAAAGAGCAGGCAGTGTCACAGGGAGGCCTATTATCCAATATCATGTCGAAGCTAGAAGACTTTGAGAATAGTCAAAGGAACAATTTGCAGTTTTTATGGATAAAGGAAGGGGCAGAAGGCAATAACATTCAAGCATTTATGATCAACCTCTTGAAGAGTGCATTCATTCCCCTTAACTTGGGGGCGGGGGAAAGATCATGGTTCTGAAGCGAAATATCCAAGAGCAATTTTGGTTTTCTTTGGGAATTTCCAGCTAAGACAAGCCATCTTTGAAAAAGCTCGGCCCCACACCCCAAGGTGTGTGTAGGATCATACTTTCTTCACACGACCATAATTAAGTAACGCAACTGTAGAATGCCGCTGGAGGCTTCAGCAGCTGATCAAACCCTACCAGAAGGAAGGGGGGAAGCTGTTGCCCTGAAATGATTAAAAACCGTAGTCAAAGGGATGATCAAAGTGTTCACCTCCGAGATTCAGGCTAAGGAATATCTAAATTAATTGAACCTACTGAAGCCTGACTAATGATTAATACCAAGGAAAGAAGTGGAGCAATTACTGATAGTCTCCGCGGATGATAAAGTGGTTAAATACCTAGGGAGAGGGGATTAACTCTCAGAGGTTGATACAGCCCAATGGACGTAAGACTCACAAGATGTTCTCCATCAAGAATACTGTTTTCCCGGTTTGCTCATGGCACAGTAGGCAAAGTAAGATGGTGAAATGGGAATCGTGGGCCATATAATTGCTGTAATTCACAGGGCCATACTTTGCCTTGTAGTAGATCACCATAGTGTGTTAAATTGGTGAATTGTTTAGGTTAGGTCACAGGCATGGTTTCTGGCGGGGGAGTTCGCAGGTGGCACATAGGGAGCCATCATTCAGATTATTGGGGGTCTCATTGCTTCTATTGGTGGGGGGTAGGGGGTGGAGAGGGTAGCAGTGGAAGGGTCAGGGAAAGGGCAAAGGCTAGGAGAGGGTACCAGGGTGGCAGGTGTCAATAGGAGGGTGAAGTTTCTGAGGTGGTGCAAAAATAAATATGCTTGAGAAATGAAGGATGCAGTGTTCACTGCTGGAGAAGACGGAGAAGGTTTTTTGTTTTTTAGATTAAAACAACACCCAATAAAAAAGACAAAAGTGCAAGGTATAGGAGATGGCCATCGGGATTAAATAGGATGTATGATTATCTCAGGCTGTTCCTCCCTACTGCAGTAACAGCTCAAATCTTGGGAAAATGGCTCAGCTTGGAATACCTCAATTAATATCAGCGGGTTAAATAATGCCCAGAAAATGCAGAAATTAGCTGCAGATCTGAGAACTTTAAGGGCTGACATATATTGTTTGATGGAGACACATGTAGAGTACTCTAATAAACATATCTATATACTCTTGGGATGAAAGTAGTGACATGTACCAAGCAGAATATGAAAACCAGAGGTGTTGCCATAATAACCCGAAGTAGGGACTGTGAATTTATGAGACGTAATGCAGATAAGTGTGGAAGATGGGCTATAGCTGAGTGCCGCTTCAATACAGTAAGGATCACCTTGTGTTCAACTTATGGCTTAGTGTTGGATGATCCAGCTGTGTTAGACTTCTTGGCAGTCAAACTTGCTTAGTGGCCTGTGCCTTTCGTAGTGTGTGGGGATTTAAATGTTAATAGCTCTGGGGATAGTCTGTGCAAGGTAACAGAAACTGATCTTAGAGGTTACACTGGCTGTAAACCAAGGGTTTTGAAAGCGCTTTGCAGTCTTCAGAAAGAGATCGGATTAGTAGATGTGTGGCATACACTAAATGCACCAGACCCTATCTACACATATATTTCTGCCCCACACAGAAAACTAGTGTTGTTTAGATTACTTTCTAATATCACCGGACTTGATAACTGGGTCAGGCTAGAATTATATCCATGTTTCATGTCAGATCATAACCCTTTGTTATTAGGTATCCCCACAAAGGCCCTTAGAAGTAGAAATAGAAGCTAGACTTTCGAAAGCCAACTTTTGAATGACCCCGTATATGTACACCATATGAACATATGGTTACAGGAGTTTTTGGAAATACTTAGGGGCACATCAGTCGAAAGTCAGTAAGCAGATGCTATAGCTATGAGCATGGAACTTAATGCTGTCCTACAGAAGGTTGTAATTTCTAGGGCTGCAATCAATGGGTATTCCGCTACAAAGGCTGCAAAAAAAGTACCTTGTCAGGCACAGGGAGTGCTATGAGTATAACTGAAGGGTAGGCTCCCTTCTTGCTGTACAAACTCAACAAAAGGTAGCAGCCAATATAATTAGAGAAATAAGGGATCTGCAGGGGGCACTTGTCTCCAATCCTGAGGTCATCAGGGAAATCTTCCGTAGATATTGTGAAGAACTTTATCGGGCGACCCCCATGGATCCCTTAGAGAATGAGCATTTAATGAATGCGTTTCTGAGAAGTATAAATGCAGATAAAATCATTCAAGGCAAGCAGGAGGAACTTGGGGCTAAGATTTCGGCTGAGGAATTGGGGACGCCGAACCGTGATCTACCTTCAGGGAAGGAAGTTGTATTGATGCCATCCCTCTTGAATTCTACAAGAATTTTATGAGTGTACTGATGCCAGACTTGTTAGAACTCTTTATTCAAGTACAGCAAGGCAGCAAACCCTTGCTTCCTGGGCAACTGCTAATATAGTGATATTTAAAAAAAAAAGGTAAAACACCACAAAAAACAAGTTCATACAGGCCCATAACATATATACATAGTGACGCTATGATCTTTTCTAAAATCCTCACATCTTGCCAAAGCACTGTGCTAGGTAAATTAGTCACACAAAATCAAGATGGGTTTATGCCAGGGAGGGAAACAACTGACCACATTATAAGGGTCATCATGTTGTTTGATACAACTAATGTTGCTAAAAAAGCCTATGGCAGTAGCCCTGTTGGATGTTGAAAAACTATTCAACAGGGTTAACTGATGGTATCTATGGAAAACAATGGCAGCTTACGAGTTAGGAAAGGGCTTCTCCACAAGCAACATATAGGAACCCGGGTGCCCGGATACAACCAATGGGGGGGTCAATCTAATTTGATGCAATTTAGATGAGGCACCAGGCAAGGGTGTCCATGCTCTCCATTACTATTTGCTTTGTATATCCACCCCCTACTCTGACAGTTAGAAAACAACCTTGTTATTTTCCCAGTAAGGAGTTATGGATGGGACACCAAAATTCTAGCTTATGCTGAGGATGTAGCAGTCGTACAGTTGAATCCTGATGGGCTTTAAGAAAAATTGAAAGGGTTGCAGAAAAGTTCAGCAAGTTTTCTCGGTATTCACTCAACAGAGATAAAACTAACTTGATGATTAATAGCCATTTTTTTGCACACAATGCTAGAAGGGTGGAGCAAGCAATATATCTCTGGATCAATATTACCTCAAATCTAAAACCAGAAGGTAACATTAAATTTATCACCAATCTTTGAGAAAGCAAAACAGGACTTTAGCAGGTGGAATAATTTACATATGTCCCTAATGGGTCAATGTAATATAATTAAAATGATTTTTGCTCTAAAGGTTTTATACTTGTTTCAGGCAATTCCATTCTAATTTGAAAAGACATGGCTTACAGCGATGGCTTATTTAATAAAATAATTCATTTGGGCACATGGTAAGATTAGAAGGGCAAGTAAACATATGACTTTATCTACAGAAAGAGATGGGTGGTCTCTACCTAATCTAACATTGTATCAGTTGGCTACCGCCTGACAGTATATCCTACCTTTGATGTTAAATACAGATGAGGAGTTAAAGGGGATTGTACATGCTCCACAAATTTCTGAATTACTAATCGCCTCATTGTCTAATAATGGACTGTTAGACCTGCTGGAACCCAGTTATTTCAAGAACGTTCTGTTCAAGGTATTAGAGGCTGCATTTAAATGTTGGAACTTGTGGCAAAAGAAAGCCAGCCTTGGAAGGTTTAACAGATATACCCGTATCTATAATAGTCCATCCCTCCCAGAAATGTTTTGGATAGGCATATAGCATAGTTGAATCAGCTGGGGATTCGAAAATTAGGAGACTTCTTTGAAAGATCAAGAGTGAGAACATTCGAAGTCCTCCAGGAGAGCAAAGGGCTCGAGCAAATCGGTTTTTTCAAATACCTGGAAATTATGGATTTTTTATTCAGGAAAACTCAAAAAGTGTTATGTCCTCAATTTTAACTTCCGAACAACCTGATGATCTCTAGAAACACAGGGAGAAGTGGTAAACTTGATTAAATACCAGGGATACTAGACTTTATGAATCCCTTGAGTTAAGTTATAACATAATGGTGGAATCCAGACTACAGATGCAACATTAGAAGACAATCTTTGACTTATATTATACCCCATCTAGAATAGCCAAACGTGGATGTAAGAGGGGACAAACTGCCTGAGATGTGCTTTTGGGACAGATTTAACACATATGTTTATCATTTAAACAAGCCTAGATGCATTGAAGATTGAGATCACAAGATTTCTAACGGAAGTAGTGAAGTATGATATGGAACTCACCTCTTCTACCATCCATTAGGGGTAATAAAGACGCTTGAACAGCAAAATATCGACCCTTTATACTTTTATAAGTGGTGGTGTACCACCATTGTCTAGCTTCTGCATGGCTCAACCCACAACCTTCATCTTTTCAACAATGGCTGGGATGCCTCTTTTCCATATATAATTTTGAGATTGCCTTGTATCAACGTAACGGCAGAAAAGCCAGACGTAAGGGGCAAGATATGTGGTTAGGCTTGAAGAGTGGATTAAGTCTCAGGAATCAGTAACTACTGAAACGATAGTGAATGTGAATAAATAAATTATGTTTCATGGCTAATGGTAGGATGACCTAGTATAATATGCACTTTCCTTTTTGCACTCATGTTATCACACACTTATTTACAACATGTACCTTCATTCGCTCTTTATGCATCATGTTTAGAATATCTAGGGCGGAGACAGATCAGCGAACAGAATTTTAAAGGATTCAATTATAATTAAGTGTTGGAATGATAAATTAATGTAGTAACTAAAGAATAAATGTCAATGAAGTACTGCTTGCTATATCTCCTTTCTCTGAAATAAATGTGTTACCATTAGTCTTTTTATCTTCTTTCTGTAATGAATTATTTCTCAAGCATTTAATGAAAATGTTAAAAAAACATTTTAAAACATGATGTCATGGAAGATGTCATGACTGGTGTGATATGAAGGGTAATTAGCAGTACGTGGCCAAGGTGCAACTTATAGTTGCGTTAGGATATGAGTTATAGTTTATTCAGATAAGTATAACTGCCAAATGTCTATGGTTTTGTGTATGTAAAATCTAAACGCTCCTATCACCTTTGCTTTTTTCATTACATTTAAAAAAAAATCCTTTTCCTAACTATAGTGTCCCTGAACCCTTGTTTTTTTTGTTAATTTTTTTTAATGTAAAGTAATATTTAATTAATATACATTAATTCAATTGCCACTGTGCACAGCCTGTAGCCAGGCCCTGCATCCAACCGCCTAGATGCAGCCAACCCCACGCTTTGACCTTTGGCCGTACACAGCAGGGTGTTGACTGCCGGGCCTGACCTGTGGCCAGGTCCTGTAGCCAAACCTCCTCATGGCCCCATGCTGCACATGCCCTCAGGCTATGTGAGGCAGGGGGTTGGCCGCAGGGCTTGGCCTTAGGCCTGACTCTGTGTGAAACCCCCGGCATGCAGCCAAATGCATGCTGTGGGTCTGTGAGTGGGTGTGTGAGTGGCTGTATGACTCTGTGAATGGTTGTGTGGTGTATAAGTGGTTATGTGAGCAGGTGAGTAAGTGTGTGAGGGAGTGTATGAGTGGCTGTGTGGGTCTGTCAGTAGGTGTGTGAGTAGTTTTGTGGGTCTGTGAGTAGGTGTGTGAGTGGCTGTCTCGACTGTGAGTGGGTATGTGAGTGGAGTGGTTATGTGGCAGGAGACAGCCACCCAACTGCAGCAGCAAATGTTAGGTGTAGTGGCTGCCAAATATTGTTGGCTGGTGGCCGTAGAACTTGAGGAGCAGGAAGTACAGGCCCGGGTCCAACAACAACAGGGTACCTCAGGCCACCAGCCAGGCCTGCCTCCAACGTGGCCATGCCACCGCTGCTGCATGTAGCCAGGGTACTCCATTGCCACCTGTGCCACAAATGCCCTCCCCTCCTCAGATGTAACACATCTCCTCCTCCACTGTGTCCTATGATGACTAGAGTACCTTATATGCAAGACAGCACTGCTCCAGCAAGGGCAGCAGGACTTGCAGAATTTGGTGCCCTCAAGGTCTCTTTTTATTAGGCTTTTACTTTGGTGGGAGGTCAATATTTGTGGTAGTGTCATAAAGATGGGGAAAGAGTTTTACATTGGATTTTGTTACTTTTAAGCTTGAACTAACATTTTGGGACATTTGGCTTAGGAGGGGGCACAACTGTTGTGGGTGGAGAGGTTGTGTTCTAAAAATAGATGGGTTTTACTTTCTTTGCTTTGTAATCATTCATTATCTGTCTTGCTATTGCTAGATAGCATAGTTTAATTTATTATAGCACTGATGAGTGTACTGTTGTTTCCCCTAAACCTTCCCTACCTGAAACCTCTTGTCATGTATTATTCTTCAGTAGGTTACTTACCTCTTCCAGTAATTCAGTTATACCCCACCACAAGAGCAGCACTCTCTGGGAACAGAAAACTGGTTAATTTGAATCTGTTTCACTTGATGAGGTTTTGCGGCACCCAGGCACCAATCAATTATACAGTATAGTAGTAGTTAGTGTAGTAACATCCCATTGTCCTAACATGTATAACTATTTACCCAGTAGGAGTCTGCCAACATGGACATAAATGTAATTCACCTCGCCTTCCGTAGAACAAATTAACTACTAAGTTAAGATTTTTCCTACCTGAACTGATTAGGCAATGGCACCTCTTGAAAATCTTCCCAATTTTTATTCCAGGGTTCCTCAAAAGAGCCTTTTTTGTTAATGATGGTAGTATTAGTGTTCTCTTCTTGTGCTACTAGGGAAGACATCACAAAGCGAGACCCATCTTATACCTATTCCAATGAGCTCAACTCCAACTGTCAGGGTCATCAGAAAACAATATATTCATCACATGCAACAAGACTGAAAGAAAACACAGAGTTAATAAGTAATAATCAAAGACGACCACACCACACTGACAAATAAATCTTGGGCTAGTGTCCACAATTGTTGGACACTGGAACAGAGTTAGATATTGTGCTAACTCTTCTGCACTATGATGATGTGTTATCCCTTTCATTCTTGGGTATGTAAGTGGTGCTAATGTGGGTTACTGTATTGTTCAAGTAAGAAGGTCCAGCAGTGAATTGGTGTTGCTTTTACCACCTCTGTCCCACCAAGTATGATCCATTTATGGTGTACAATAAGTCACACCTTAATATATCACTGAGTCAGTGGGAAGATGTTTAAGGGTTTGATGAATAGATGGGAATGGAGAGTTTGGAAAAGGTGTGACAAAGGCAAACACTATACATCAACAGTATTCATCAGGTCGATGAGCAGCACATCATCATATCTGTTATGAAAGGAATGAAGGACGTGGTTCAATTAAATGCATTGCAAACAGGCCTTCAGCGCCAGAGACCGAAGTTAAATCTCTAAATAAATGTTCTGTCACCCACACAGTTCTAAAAATTATGATTGTTAAAAGAAAAATTCTACTGTGTATAAATGCCAAATTGGGTGGCATTCTTCTCAGGATGTTCATCTTAGGTGCCATGCTGAACCAGTCTAGTAAAGTTAGCACAAAGCAGGAGTATTATGGAGCTTTCACCTTTAATGTAGAAGAAGAGAAGACATGTGAATTGTAAAACAATAATGTTACTGTAGAGTCAAGCAGAAGCCTAGACAGAAGGTAAGCTTCATGAGCAGTAGACCAAGAGGCATAGCAAGAACATAAGTTGCTGCAATCATTCATGATGACTCATGTGAGAATAACTGAGATCAGTTTTACAATTAATCCCAGACAAGAAGCTGCATGTACCTGACTGATCAATCTCACAACTGTCATACCATTTGGTGAGTATGTTCATGATGTTAAGATGTGACTGACATCCACATGTTTGTCTCCAGCTGCAACCCCCAGCCACAAACATATATTAGAGGAGTATCAGCATCATGATTGCAGTGGCTGCCTTGCGAAGAGACATGGACTTAGGTTCGAGTGGTGCCATTGATGAATGGGTAGTGCTGCTCCCAGGTTGCTGCCATAAGGCACCACGTTTCCTAAAAAAGGTGGAGGGTGCCTCACTGGCCACTTTCTTGGCAGGAACATCTTTTTTTGGTGCCATGTTAGTTGAATCTTTAGCTGCACTAGCAGAGGAGTACTGAAGTGGTGTGGTGTGCTGTCACTTTGTGCTGGATTTCTGTTTGGCAGTACTGTAGGTGATGTCTCTTGTGCACATAAAAGCAAGAAACAAGAAAAACATTTAGAGACACAGGGCATTTTTCCAGTTTGAATTATTCACAGTAAAGGAAAAAAATAACATAAAATATCAGAGACCTCTTCTATTAATGTCCCAAGCAAATGGCTTTGAAAACTAGAAAAAAGGATTAATGCACTAAGGGGTCTATTTTCTAAGTTTTAGCGTCATGTTTGCATTAAAAAGTGACACAAAATTATGTAAAATCTTTTTTCAATAATTTATTTTTCAGCACCAAACATGTTCAGTGCTGCAATTCACTCAAAAGTACTGCAAAGCAGCATATAGTGCTGCTTTGCATTACTTAACGCCAAGGGGGCGTACTGTGGGTGGTGCATGGGCATTCCTATACAGCCGCCCAAGAATTCTGACACTAAATCCTATTTACTTAAAAAGGTAGACAAGGTCTAGCATCAGAAAATAGTGCCTTTTTCAGGTAGGTGCTATGAAGTAGAAATGCTTTTTTCCCACTTTATTTTTCAATTTTGCATGTGTGCTGCACTGTTCAGCACACATACAAAGTGGGAAAATGTTTAAAGTTAGTCTAAGTATAGTATTTTGTAATGGAAGGGAGTTACCTGAATACTGCCAACTCCACGAGCAGAACTATATTTCCACCCATTCCTACCACAGACCTCATTGTTCCAGTTCTTCAGCTCTAGGGGAGGAGTCAGATGTCTTTTCCACATGTCTCTGTGTTATAGCAAAATCTTTTCTGCCTATTGGAGATTTTGTTCATAAACTAAAGACAACTCCTGGTTTCACCCTTGCTCCCCTCTCCTAACTACCACTGTCTTCTCCGGTGCAATACACATGCCCTCCGCCCTCTGGGCTGACCTGCCCACTGCGAACCACCACACTCAATTTGAATGGCCTGACACACTTTATCAAGAGTCAGAAAATCCTCTCTCTTCTAAAAAATTAGCATCCCAATATACCTTTACTCCAAGAAATGTATCTGTCTCCTACTGAACATGGCAAACGTAGGCTGGATTGTTTGGGCATGGTGCTACATGGACTCAGATGGCCCTTACACCTCCTACTACTCCTCTAGACCATAGGAGGAGTGGATGGCCATTCTGTTTCACAAATTCTTGGCTGCCCTTTTGCCAAAGTTCAGATCCATGATAAGAACTTTATTGTGGGTTCTATCTATGCTTCTGTGGGGAATAAGACAGATCCCTGACCAAACTCCTCCTCTCCTTTGGGGCATCTAAGTTGCTCATGGGGGGTGATTGGAATATGCCCTTAGATCTGTTCCTTGACAAATCCATAAACCACATAGCCAGACAGTCCCAGGACTGTTCATCCTCTTTGACATCACTAACACCCATACTTTGGTAGAGCCCTGGCGACTGACCTACACAAGGGCTAAGAATTGCACTTTTACCTCCTGCGCACATGGCACCTGTTCCCAGATGTATTTATTTTTGTTGACTGTGAAATTGGTCCATAATTTAGAAGCAGCCCATATTCTTCTAAGCAATACCTCCAAACATGGTCTGCTGCTGATTGACTTTGATCTCCAAATGTTACAGCCCACAAAGGTCCATTGGGTCAGTTGGAGTGTTAATACAGTGTGTATAAGGCTGCTGAGGACAAACACAGGTTGTGTAAATATCTCAGCCAGTATTTGGAGGACAATGCTGTGTCTGTCTCCTCTACATAAATGTTGTGTGCAGCTGGAAAGGCATCTTTGAGAGGCAACATAATGAGCAACTCTGCTGACTTTAAGTGCTGCTGTGAGACAGAACGACTTCAGCTGACTCAGCACATGCATCACCTTACTCAGGCAACCCAGTTTCTTCTCAAGGAACTGCACAGGGCCAAACATGAGGCCTGATTTAGATATTGGTGGATGAGTTACCCCGTCACAGCAGCGATGGATATCCTCTCCACTGAAATTGAAATCCGATTATTTCCTATGGGACTTAGATTATGGCAGACAGGATATCGATCACCATTGAGACAGAGTAACCCACCCACCAATATCCAAATCTGGCCCATTCTCACCACACATCACAGGCATACTAGGCACTCTTTTGTCTGCGGCCCGAATGGTCATTTATGTCTGGCCTTGCTCACTCAGCACTGTTACTCGGTGCTGATTTCAGCAATGAGGAAATTGCCCAGGACATAGATGGGATGGCAACCATGAAGGCCTCAGGATATGATGGTCTACTGATTTAGTTATTTGAAATAACCAAAACCTCAATAGTTCTCCTATTGGGCAGGCTTTCTAGAGAGATCTCCACCACAGCAGCCCCCTGCTGGCATTCAATAGGGTGCGTATCTTCTTGATACGCAAACCAGGTTGGGATCCACTTCAGTGTTTCAACTATCACCCAGTATCCTTCATCAGTGTGGACATGAAGATTATGGTGAAGTTCTTGGCCACCAGACTCCAGACTTGTATCCCATTCCTGATACAACCTTCTGAATTTAGGTTTGTACCTGCCTGAATCTCAGCAAATCACCTTGGGATGCTTTCCCATCTGCTTTGTCAGGTGCGGTAGGGTAATGACGAGAAGGTCCTTATATCCTTTGACACCACAAAGGTGTTGGACTGGGTGGAATGGCTGTACCTTTTCCCGGTGATGAAGACCACAGTCCTAGGGGTGGAATACATCAATAAGGTTCTGTGTCTTTCTGCCACTCCTACAGCCTCGGTGACTTGCAAGGGTTTTTCCTTCCTCTTTTTTGCTATCCAGCATGGGATGAGAACTCTCTCCTTGTTATTCCTGCTGGCACTGTAGCCATTGGTGGATAAGATTCTGAAAATGCCCCATATCCAGGGGATAACCACAATAGTGTGTGAGAGGAATGTACTCTATTATGCTGATGATATTTTGGCAGTCCTCTCCAACCGTTGGGACTCGTTATTTGCCCTCAAGCTAGAGATAGAGGGACACATTATGAGGCTGGTGATCCTGAGATCACCAGCCTTGAGGTGGCCTTCAGGACCACCACTGCTATTGCAGCCTAACCACCATATGCTACAGAGGCAGCCACCATGTTGGGAGTTTGGCGGATAGGTGTTCCCATCGCCAAACTCATAACTAGTCCCAGAGTCTTTTTCCAGCTCCTCTGGGTACTGCATAAGCTGGTCAAAATGTGAGGCCTTGCCAATGACACCTATGACCACGGTGGTGTCACTAAGAGGTGTACCACTCGGCTGGTGGCCTGTGTGTTTAAAGTATCGGGAGGTATATCTGACTAGCGATCTATCTAGGGTGGTCTATAATAATATCACTCCTATTCTTGACAAAGTGACGGCTGAACTTACTACTCAGTCTGTGTTGCTCCTGTCTCTTTGGAGATAAACACAATTTATCAAAATAAACATAATGCTGACGTTTATTTGCATTTCAGTAATGCTTCCCCTGAAACTCCTTTGGAATATGCTACTTGAGATTGACCAGCTGATATGGACCTTTGTGTGGAAGGGACACTAGTCTTACCTCAAAGCTTCTAACCTGTATGCCAAGACTACTGCTGGGGGACTGAACCTGCCACATGTGGAGTCCTACTGCCTGGCCTCACAGCTAATGCACATCATACAAATGTTGAAGCCAGCTAATGAAATGCCTGTATGGGTCTCCTTGGAATGGCATTTACTGCAGATGAATGGGGGGCCTCACGTCTCTCCACATGAAGCACAAGCAGACTGGGCAGCTTGGTGAACCAATCATACATGCCTTGCATTATGCCTGGCCTTGTGTCCATCCATTGCTTCACTCTTCTAGTGTGGCCCAGGCACCGATTTAGAGCAGAAGGGATATCACAGCTGCGGAAGGAGGAGATCGTTTGGTCTTACTGGAAGGACATCGGTTTACGCTCCGTGGAAGATTTGCTATGGGACGGCGAAGTGTTCTCAATTGATACCCTCATGCGTTACTATGGGATGCTGGGTACACATCACTGGAGATGTTGACAGCTTACACATAGACTATAACTCACACTGGGAACCGCCCTTCACGATCTTGAGATGGACCCTTGTTGCATTATATCCTGAGGAGGAAGGGGTACCAGGGACCATGGCAACAAATCTTGGATTTGTCGGGCCTGGGGTTGACTACATGGGGGGTGGCTATGGGGCCCAGCTCCATGCATTTTCTGTCCCACTACCTTGCTCCTTCTCATGCTGTCTTCCCTTGTTCTCCCTCTCTGCTCCCTTGGGGGGGATCTTTCTTGTAGGTTCCTCCGTATCTGGAGGTATTCTGTGTTGTTTTCTTTTTCTTACTGTCATCACAGTTTTACTGTTTCTGCAGGATCATAGGTAATGCAATTTGACTATTTTCTGCATCTGTCACTCACTCATTGTATTTGGAAAAATCCAATAAAGAATTAAGGAAATAAAGATGATATGGCATTGGTCTAACATGTTTACACTTTTTTTCATTATTATACAGTAATCCTAGGAGTACTGTTTTTGTCAACAGCACAGCATACCCGTATAGCATCACTAGGCATTCTTGCCCTTTATCTTCAATGTTGTGTTTTTTTTATTGAACACTTTGAGTTAAAGTGCTGCTGATCCTGTTACAATATTGTCAGTTCTTTTATGAAGTCTCCTTTTATACATAAATTGAATATTGATAACTCAGAATTACTTTCATTAACCCCTTCGCTGCCAGGCCTTTTCCCCCTCCTGTGCCGAGCCTTTTTTTGGCTATTTGGAGCAGTTCGCGCTTAGGCCCTCATAACTTTTTGTTCACATAAGCTACCCATGCCAAATTTGCGTCCTTTTTTTCCAACATCCTAGGGATTCTAGAGGTACCCAGACTTTGTGGGTTCCCCAGAAGGAGGCCAAGAAATTAGCCAAAAAACAGTGAAAATTTCATTTTTTTAAAAAAAATTGGAAAAATGGGCTGCAGAAGAAGGCTTGTGGTTTTTTCCCTGAAAAGGGCATCAACAAAGGGTTTGCGGTGATAAAATCACCAGCTTCCCAGCTTTCAGGAACAGGCAGACTTGAATCAGAAAACCCAATTTTTCAACCCAATTTTGGCATTTTACTGGGACATACCCCATTTTTTCGATTTTTTGTGCTTTCAGCCTCCTTCCAGTCAGTGACAGAAATGGGCATGAAACCAATGCTGGATCCCATAAACCGCAACATTTCTGAAAAGTAGACAAAATTCTGAATTCAGCAAGGGGTAATTTGTGTAGATCCTACAAGGGTTTCCTACAGAAAATAGCAACTGAAAAAGAAAAATATTGAAATTGAGGTGAAAAAAACATAAATTTTTCTCTAAGTTTTACTCTGTAACTTTTTCCTGCAATGTCAGATTTTCGAAAGCAATATACCGTTACGTCTGCTGGACTCTTCTGGTTGCGGGGATATATAGGGCTTGTAGGTCCATCAAGAACTCTAGGTACCCAGAGCCAATAAATGACCTGCACCCTGCAGTGGGTTTTCATTCTATGCCCGGTATACAGCAATTCATTTGCTGAAATATAAAGAGTAAAAAATAGCTATCAAGAAAACCTTTGTATTTCCAAAATGGGCACAAGATAAGGTGTTGAGAAGCAGTGGTTATTTGCACATCTCTGAATTCCGGGGTGCCCATACTAGCATGTGAATTACAGGGCATTTCTCAAATAGACGTATTTTTTACACACTGTCTTACATTTGGAAGGGGAAAATGTAGAGAAAGACAAGGGGCAATAACACTTGTTTTGCTATTCTATGTTCCCCCAAGTCTCCCGATAAAAATGATACCTCACTTGTGTGGGTAGGCCTAGCGCCCGCGACAGGAAACGCCCCAAAGCGCAACGTGGACACATCACAGAAAACAGACCTGTTTTTAGCAAAGTGCCTACCTGTAGATTTTGGCCTCTAGCTCAGCCGCCACCTAGGGAAACCTACCAAACCTGTGCATTTCTGAAAACTAGAGACCTAGGGGAATCCAAGATGCGGTGATTTGTGTGGCTCGGACCAGGTTCTGTTACCCAGAATCCTTTGCAAACCTCAAAATTTGGCTAAAAAAACACATGTTCCTCACATTTCTGTGGCAGAAAGTTCTGGAATCTGAGAGGAGCCACAAATTTCCTTCCACCCAGCGTTCCCCCACGTCTCCCGATAAAAATGATACCTCACTTGTGTGGGTAGGCCTAGCGCCCGCGACAGGAAACACCCCAAAGCGCAATGTGGACACATCACAGAAAACAGACCTGTTTTTAGCAAAGTGCCTACCTGTAGATTTTGGCCTCTAGCTCAGCCGCCACCTAGGGAAACCTACCAAACCTGTGCATTTCTGAAAACTAGAGACCTAGGGGAATCCAAGATGGGGTGATTTGTGTGGCTCGGACCAGGTTCTGTTACCCAGAATCTTTTGCAAAGCTCAAAAATTGGCTAAAAAAACACATGTTCCTCACATTTCTGTGGCAGAAAGTGCTGGAATCTGAGAGGAGCCACAAATGTCCTTCCACCCAGCGTTCCCCCACGTCTCCCGATAAAAATGATACCTCACTTGTGTGGGTAGGCCTAGCGCCCGCGACAGGAAGCGCCCCAAAGCGCAACGTGGACACATCACAGAAAACAGACCTGTTTTTAGCAAAGTGCCTACCTGTAGATTTGGGCCTCTAGCTCAGCCGCCACCTAGGGAAACCTACCAAACCTGTGCATTTCTGAAAACTAGAGACCTAGGGGAATCCAAGGAGGGGTGACTGGCGGGGCTCGGACCAGGTTCTGTTACCCAGAATCCTTTGCAAAGCTCAAAAATTGGCTAAAAAAAGCACATGTTCCTCACATTTCTGTGGCAGAAAGTTCTGGAATCTGGGAGGAGCCACACATTTCCTTCCACCCAGTGTTCCCCCAAGTCTCCCGATAAAAATGATACCTCACTTGCGTGGGTAGGCCTAGCGCCCGCGACAGGAAACGCCCCAAAGCGCAACGTGGACACCACCAAAATTTTGGAAGAAAACAGAGATGTTTTTTGCGAAGTGACTACCTGTAGATTTTGGCCTCTAGCTCAGCCGGCACCTAGGGAAACCTACCAAACCTGTACATTTCTGAAAACTAGAGACCTAGGGGAATCCAAGGAGGTGTGACTGGCGGGGCTCGGACCAGGTTCTGTTACCCAGAATCCTTTGCAAAGCTCAAAAATTGGCTAAAAAAACACATGTTCCTCACATTTCTGTGGCAGAAAGTGCTGGAATCTGAGAGGAGCCACAAATGTCCTTCCACCCAGCGTTCCCCCACGTCTCCCGATAAAAATGATACCTCACTTGTGTGGGTAGGCCTAGCGCCCGCGACAGGAAACGCCCCAAAGCGCCACGTGGACACATCACAGAAAACAGACCTGTTTTTAGCAAAGTGCCTACCTGTAGATTTTGGCCTCTAGCTCAGCCGCCACCTAGGGAAACCTACCAAACCTGTGCATTTCTGAAAACTAGAGACCTAGGGGAATCCAAGGAGGGGTGACTGGCAGGGCTCGGACCAGGTTCTGTTACCCAGAATCCTTTGCAAAGCTCAAAAATTGGCTAAAAAAACACATGTTCCTCACATTTCTGTGGCAGAAAGTTCTGGAATCTGGGAGGAGCCACAAATTTCCTTCCACCCAGCGTTCCCCCAAGTCTCCCGATAAAAATGATACCTCACTTGCGTGGGTAGGCCTAGCGCCCGCAACAGGAAACGCCCCAAAGCGCAACGTGGACACCACCAAAATTTTGGAAGAAAACAGAGGTGTTTTTTGCGAAGTGACTACCTGTAGATTTTGGCCTCTAGCTCAGCCGGCACCTAGGGAAACCTACCAAACCTGTACATTTCTGAAAACTAGAGACCTAGGGGAATCCAAGGAGGGGTGACTGGCGGGGCTCGGACCAGGTTCTGTTACCCAGAATCCTTTGCAAAGCTCAAAAATTGGCTAAAAAAACACATGTTCCTCACATTTCTGTGGCAGAAAGTTCTGGAATCCGAGAGGAGCCACGAATTTCCTTCCACCCAGCGTTCCCCCACGTCTCCCGATAAAAATGATACCTCACTTGTGTGGGTAGGCCTAGCGCCCGCGACAGGAAACGCCCCAAAGCGCAACGTGGACACATCACAGAAAACAGACCTGTTTTTAGCAAAGTGCCTACCTGTAGATTTTGGCCTCTAGCTCAGCCGCCACCTAGGGAAACCTACCAAACCTGTGCATTTCTGAAAACTAGAGACCTAGGGGAATCCAAGGAGCGGTGACTGGCGGGGCTCGGACCAGGTTCTGTTACCCAGAATCCTTTGCAAAGCTCAAAAATTGGCTAAAAAAACACATGTTCCTCAAATTTCTGTGGCAGAAAGTTCTGGAATCCGAGAGGAGCCACAAATTTCCTTCCACCCAGCGTTCCCCCACGTCTCCCGATAAAAATGATACCTCACTTGTGTGGGTAGGCCTAGCGCCCGCGACAGGAAACGCCCCAAAGCGCAACGTGGACACATCACAGAAAACAGACCTGTTTTTAGCAAAGTGCCTACCTGTAGATTTTGGCCTCTAGCTCAGCCGCCACCTAGGGAAACCTACCAAACCTGTGCATTTCTGAAAACTAGAGTCCTAGGGGAATCCAAGGAGGGGTGACTGGCGGGGCTCGGACCAGGTTCTGTTACCCAGAATCCTTTGCAAAGCTCAAAAATTGGCTAAAAAAACACATGTTCCTCACATTTCTGTGGCAGAAAGTTCTGGATCTGGGAGGAGCCACAAATTTCCTTCCACCCAGCGTTCCCCCAAGTCTCCCGATAAAAATGATACCTCACTTGCGTGGGTAGGCCTAGCGCCCGCGACAGGAAACGCCCCAAAGCGCAACGTGGACACCACCAAAATTTTGGAAGAAAACAGAGGTGTTTTTTGCGAAGTGACTACCTGTAGATTTTGGCCTCTAGCTCAGCCGGCACCTAGGGAAACCTACCAAACCTGTACATTTCTGAAAACTAGAGACCTAGGGGAATCCAAGGAGGGGTGACTGGCGGGGCTCGGACCAGGTTCTGTTACCCAGAATCCTTTGCAAAGCTAAAAAATTGGCTAAAAAAACACATGTTCCTCACATTTCTGTGGCAGAAAGTTCTGGAATCCGAGAGGAGCCACAAATTTCCTTCCACCCAGCGTTCCCCACGTCTCCCGATAAAAATGATACCTCACTTGTGTGGGTAGGCCTAGCGCCCGCGACAGGAAACGCCCCAAAGCGCAACGTGGACACATCACAGAAAACAGACCTGTTTTTAGCAAAGTGCCTACCTGTAGATTTTGGCCTCTAGCTCAGCCGCCACCTAGGGAAACCTACCAAACCTGTGCATTTCTGAAAACTAGAGACCTAGGGGAATCCAAGGAGGGGTGACTGGCGGGGCTCGGACCAGGTTCTGTTACCCAGAATCCTTTGCAAAGCTCAAAAATTGGCTAAAAAAACACATGTTCCTCACATTTCTGTGGCAGAAAGTTCTGGAATCTGGGAGGAGCCACAAATTTCCTTCCACCCAGCGTTCCCCCAAGTCTCCCGATAAAAATGATACCTCACTTGCGTGGGTAGGCCTAGCGCCCGCGACAGGAAACGCCCCAAAGCGCAACGTGGACACCACCAAAATTTTGGAAGAAAACAGAGGTGTTTTTTGCGAAGTGACTACCTGTAGATTTTGGCCTCTAGCTCAGCCGGCACCTAGGGAAACCTACCAAATCTGTACATTTCTGAAAACTAGAGACCTAGGGGAATCCAAGGAGGGGTGACTGGCGGGGCTCGGACCAGGTTCTGTTACCCAGAATCCTTTGCAAAGCTCAAAAATTGGCAAAAAAAACACATGTTCCTCACATTTCTGTGGCAGAAAGTTCTGGAACCCGAGAGGAGCCACAAATTTCCTTCCACCCAGCGTTCCCCCACGTCTCCCGATAAAAATGATACCTCACTTGTGTGGGTAGGCCTAGCGCCCGCGACAGGAAACGCCCCAAAGCGCAACGTGGACACATCACAGAAAACAGACCTGTTTTTAGCAAAGTGCCTACCTGTAGATTTTGGCCTCTAGCTCAGCCGCCACCTAGGGAAACCTACCAAACCTGTGCATTTCTGAAAACTAGAGACCTAGGGGAATCCAAGGAGGGGTGACTGGCAGGGCTCGGACCAGGTTCTGTTACCCAGAATCCTTTGCAAAGCTCAAAAATTGGCTAAAAAAACACATGTTCCTCACATTTCTGTGGCAGAAAGTTCTGGAATCTGGGAGGAGCCACAAATTTCCTTCCACCCAGCGTTCCCCCAAGTCTCCTGATAAAAATGATACCTCACTTGCGTGGGTAGGCCTAGCGCCCGCGACAGGAAACGCCCCAAAGCGCAACGTGGACACCACCAAAATTTTGGAAGAAAACAGAGGTGTTTTTTGCGAAGTGACTACCTGTAGATTTTGGCCTCTAGCTCAGCCGGCACCTAGGGAAACCTACCAAACCTGTACATTTCTGAAAACTAGAGACCTAGGGGAATCCAAGGAGGGGTGACTGGCGGGGCTCGGACCAGGTTCTGTTACCCAGAATCCTTTGCAAAGCTCAAAAATTGGCTAAAAAAACACATGTTCCTCACATTTCTGTGGCAGAAAGTTCTGGAATCTGGGAGGAGCCACAAATTTCCTTCCACCCAGCGTTCCCCCAAGTCTCCCGATAAAAATGATACCTCACTTGCGTGGGTAGGCCTAGCGCCCGCGACAGGAAACGCCCCAAAGCGCAACGTGGACACCACCAAAATTTTGGAAGAAAACAGAGGTGTTTTTTGCGAAGTGACTACCTGTAGATTTTGGCCTCTAGCTCAGCCGGCACCTAGGGAAACCTACCAAACCTGTACATTTCTGAAAACTAGAGACCTAGGGGAATCCAAGGAGGGGTGACTGGCGGGGCTCGGACCAGGTTCTGTTACCCAGAATCCTTTGCAAAGCTCAAAAATTGGCTTAAAAAACACATGTTCCTCACATTTCTGTGGCAGAAAGTTCTGGAATCTGGGAGGAGCCACAAATTTCCTTCCACCCAGCGTTCCCCCAAGTCTCCCGATAAAAATGATACCTCACTTGCGTGGGTAGGCCTAGCGCCCGCGACAGGAAACGCCCCAAAGCGCAACGTGGACACCACCAAAATTTTGGAAGAAAACAGAGGTGTTTTTTGCGAAGTGACTACCTGTAGATTTTGGCCTCTAGCTCAGCCGGCACCTAGGGAAACCTACCAAACCTGTACATTTCTGAAAACTAGAGACCTAAGGGAATCCAAGGAGGGGTGACTGGTGGGGCTCGGACCAGGTTCTGTTACCCAGAATCCTTTGCAAAGCTCAAAAATTGGCTAAAAAAACACATGTTCCACACATTTCTGTGGCAGAAAGTTCTGGAATCTGAGAGGAGCCACAAATTTCCTTCCACCCAGCGTTCCCCCACGTCTCCCGATAAAAATGATACCTCACTTGTGTGGGTAGGCCTAGCGCCCGCGACAGGAAACGCCCCAAAGCGCAACGTGGACACATCACAGAAAACAGACCTGTTTTTAGCAAAGTGCCTACCTGTAGATTTTGGCCTGTAGCTCAGCCGCCACCTAGGGAAACCTACCAAACCTGTGCATTTCTGAAAACTAGAGACCTAGGGGAATCCAAGATGGGGTGATTTGTGTGGCTCGGACCAGGTTCTGTTACCCAGAATCCTTTGCAAACCTCAAAATTTGGCTAAAAAAACACATGTTCCTCACATTTCTGTGGCAGAAAGTTCTGGAATCTGAGAGGGGCCACAAATTTCCTTCCACCCAGCGTTCCCCCACGTCTCCCGATAAAAATGATACCTCACTTGTGTGGGTAGGCCTAGCGCCCGCGACAGGAAACGCCCCAAAGCGCAGCGTGGACACATCACATTTTTCATTGAAAACAGTGCCTACCTGTAGTTTTTGGCCTGTAGCTCAGCCAGCACCTAGGGAAACCTACCAAACCTGTGCATTTCTGAAAACTAGAGACCTAGGGGAATCCAAGATGGGGTGACTTGAGGGGCTCTGACCAGGTTCTGTTACCCAGAATCCTTTCCAAACCTCAAATTTTGGCTAAAAAAACGCATTTTTCACTCATTTCGGTGACAGAAAGTTCTGGAATCTGAGTGGAGCCACAAATTTCCTTCCACCCAGCGTTCCCCCAAGTCTCCTGATAAAAATGATACCTCAGTTGTGTGGGTGGGCCAGGTGCCTCCAACAGAATAAGGCCCAAAACTTGTAGAGATACAGGGGATAGTACTGCGAGTTTATAAGGACATATTCTTTTATACATCTTTAGACTGACTCTGCTTTGGGGACCCACATACGTGAGGTGTCATTTTATTTGGGAGACTGAGGGGAACACTGGGGAGTAGGAATTTTGTGCTGGAGTGGTGATCGTACGATGAAAAGTCAGGAAAATATGCTTTTTTTAAGCACATTTTGAGGTTTACAGAGGAGTCTGGGTAAGAAAATGTTGGGGGATCCACGCAAGCCACTCCTCCCTAGACTCCTTGGGGTGTCTAGTTTTAAAAAATGTCTGGGTTTGGTAGGTTTCCCTAGATGAAGGCCGCACACAGGACCAAAAACATAGGTGCCCTCTCCCCCCCCAAACACAGGTAGTTTTGTAATATATCGTTTTGATGTGCCCACATACGTCCGTGATGTGCCAAACACTAAAATTTTGAAAAGAAACACACTTAGGTTATGTGAAAAAGACCCCTCACCCACCAACCAAGTTGGTGGCATGCTTCATCATCGGGGTCCCACCTGAGGCACCTAGCGTGTCATAGGTGTGCTGCGACGCCTGATTACAGCGGAGCAGGTTTGGTCATTTTTACCACACATACTGGTTGGATTTGGCACGAGGGTGAGTGATGGTTCAGTGGATCAAATTTTACTAACAAGAGCTTTCACTAAAATGAAAAGCACTGTTAGTAACTGAAAGGCAAAAAACTGAACCAATGACTCACAGCTCGTGAGCTGTAAAGCCGCGACAAGGCACCAACCGCTTTACAGTCCATTCACACAACTTTCATACATGACACACACAAGGCCATTCACACCGCCAGCCACGGGCCCAGCACATTACAACACTCACATCGACAGACAGCGCCACTCAAGGGCCCATCACTTACATACGCCCACATGCCTGATACAACAATCACACCAGCTGATGGGAGTGTGTGGACTGGTGTTTGGCTGGCAGTGTGTTGCAGTAGCCAACATCAAGTCAATATGTACAGTCTCAGCCAAGCCCCACTCCACACACAATGGCATCATATTTTTTTTTTTTTTTTTAAACAGAGGAACCCCTAACTAAGTAGAAAGAATTACAAAACAACAAACACAAAAGCTCTAACTAACAACATGACAGAAATGCTAACCATGAAACTAAACACATGAAAATACAAAACAGACATGAGTTTACACTCATGGTTGTTCCCAGAAATTCTTCTGGGTGTGGTAATTCTTAAAACAAGCACCGACACACAGCCCAGGCTTTGAAGGACAATCTGGGCAGTACATTCGAGACTCCCTCCGGATACCTCTTCGAAAACACACTCTACATTTCTTAGCTGGAAAGTCTTTTTTGGGTGTGGGAGGAATGTGCTCAGCAAAGTGGCGATCTTTCAATCTAGCCACATCCTCCACCACTGCTTCTCTAGGAACTCTGGCCTGTTCCACCACAATAAGGCTCTCTATCACTGACTCCTGAAATTTCACAAATGTCATCTTTGAGTCTGGAGACCTATCCCTAAACACAATAAAAGCATTGAAGGTTGCTAAGTGGAAGAGGTGAAGTGCTAACTTCTTATACCAAACATAAGACTTACGAATAGCAGTATAAGGTTCCAACCTCTGGTCAACTCTATCTACACCTCCCATGTGCTTATTATAATCTAAAATGCACACAGGTTTGCGCACTTCAGCAACCTGGCCCCAAACAGTCACAGGGGAAGTACTCTCATCATGGATGGTACTTAGCATGTAGACATCCCTCTTGTCTGAAAATTTCAAAGCTAGCAGCTCCTCGTTCCGCAAGGCACAGCACTGTCCCCTCTCAAGTTTTTTACAGACAAGCTCCCTTGGATAGCCTTTCCGGTTAGAACGGATTGTGCCACAAGCAACTGTGTCCACTCTAAACAATTCCTTGAACAACTGCACACCAGTGTAGAAGTTATCTACATACAAATGGTGACCTTTGTTGAACAGTCGTCTACCAAGATCCCACACTATTTTCTCAGTAACTCCAAAAGTGGGAGGACAACCAGGGGGGTCAATATTGGAATCCCTACCAGTGTACACACGGAAACTATACACATATCCTGTCCTACTTTCAGACAGCATATACAATTTAATTCCATATCGTGCCCTTTTGCTAGGAATGTACTGCCTAAAAACCAAACGACCCTTGAAGAGGACCAAAGACTCGTCCACACTTATCTCTTTGCCTGGAACATAGACCTGCGAAAACCGATCTACAAAATGATCAAGGACAGGCCTAATCTTAAAAAGACGGTCAGAATCTGGGTGATCTCGTGGCAAGGCTAATGCATTGTCAACAAAATGCAGCATCCTAAGAAGAAGCAAATACCGATTACGACTCATGGTAGCTGGAAATATAGCTGTTGCCATCAAGGGACTAGTAGACCAATAAGAAGCCAGTGACGGCTTCCTTATCAACCCCATCAAAAAAGTCAAACCCAAAAACTTTTTTAGCTCCTCCAAATTTGTGGGAATCCACTGGGCAGCTCTAGAGTGTGGCCTAAGTCTAGCAGCGTTGTCCCTCAAATGCTGCTCCGCATACAAATTAGTCTGCTCAACAATCTCTTCCAAAAACACATCATCCATGAATAACTCAAAGAAATTGATAGGCATAAAGTTCTCTGTATTGGCGTTACACCCCGGGAGACCAGTAAAGGCAGGCAACTCTGGCTGCTCCATGTTTGGGGCAACCCAGACATCAGGTCTTCTAACGGGAAACCTTTCAGCCCCAGGTTGCTGCACTATTGGCACATCAATGTCCTCCTCTAAAACAGAACCTTCATCTGCACTGAGTGTGGCTCCATCATCAGAAGATTCCCTCCAACAGAAACATCACTGCCAGAATCTCTGACTTCCTCCTCTGCCTCAGATGCAGAGTCCGTCTCATAGTCATGATCAGACTGTGACTCAAAAAGCATACCAACCACCTGCTGAGCGGTCATCCTGCGGCTAGCCATGATCTCTCCTGCTAAAATTAACTGGACAAATTCACCACCAACAACCAGCACTGTGTAAGACAAGTAACAAAGTGTAGCTTTGTTAGTAAGAGTTACAAACTCAAAAACTATACCGCTCACTTGCCTGAAAAAGCTTGATTCACCAGCAACTACACAGCAATCACCAATGATATCCCACTAAAAAGAAAGAAAGAAAGGCAAATTAGAAATAAGACAAAACAAATATCATTGTGCACAAACCTAAGGACAATTTCACACACAATCCTGCATTTAGTACACCCCCTACAAACAAGTCATTCATGCATGGCAACAATACTCCTTTGGAGTAAATTGTTTTTACTTACCTAAAACATGCAACTGTGCAAACTGCAGGTCAACCACTGCCAAAACCGCAAGGAGCCACAGCAAATAAAGCAAAAGCTTTGAACTAGAACAAAAAGGAGGAAAACATTTTTTATCACAAATGCAAAGACTTCTTCAGTTGACAAACACCCCACCATCAAACATTTTAGAAATTGGTGCCTAAGTGGATTCTGCCATAGGGGCAGATGGGCCTACTAAAAAAATAGGCCTGTCTGCCCCAAGGAAGCCAAAAAATACCTTTAGTACTGTGTCCCCATGGAGAGCGACCCTTGCCAAAGGGGACAGCCCTCAAACAAAAAAAACACACACAACACTATCCCTGGTGCCTAAGTGGCTTCTGCCCCCTTGGGGGCAGGTGGGCCTAAGAAAATAGGCCCATCTGCCCCCAGGGGGTGTAGAAATGGCCAACAGGTCAATGCCCCCCTTGGGGGGGCGCCCCGTGACCAAGGGGACGCCCCCCCCCACACAAATAAACAAATAAAAAAAAAATCCCTGGCGTTCTAGTGGTTTCTGCCCCCCTTGGGGGCAGATCAGCCTAAAAATAATAGGCTGATCTGTCTCCAAGGGGTGCAGAAATGGCCTGGGTACATGTGCCCCCAAAGTGGGGGGCGACCCTTGCCCAAGCCCCCCCCCATCCACTAACACACACACACACACACACTATCCCTGGTGTCTACGTGGCTTCTGCCCCCCTTGGGGGCAGGTGGGTCTAGAAAAATAGGCCCATCTGCCCCCAGGGGGGGCAGAAATGGCCAACAGGTCAATGCCCCCCTTGGGGGGGCGCCCGTGCACAAGGGGACGCCCCCACACAAAAATAAACACATTTAAAAAAATCCCTGGCGTTCTAGTGGTTTCTGCCCCCCTTGGGGGCTGATCAGCCTAAAAATAATAGGCTGATCTGTCTCCAAGGGGTGCAGAAATGGCCTGGGTACATGTGCCCCCAAAGTGGGGGGCGACCCTTGCCCAAGCCCCCCCCCCATCCACTAACACACACACACACACTATCCCTGGTGTCTACGTGGCTTCTGCCCCCCTTGGGGGCAGGTGGGTCTAGAAAAATAGGCCCATCTGCCCCCAGGGGGGGCAGAAATGGCCAACAGGTCAATGCCCCCCTTGGGGGGGCGCCCCGTGCCCAAGGGGACGCCCCCCCACAAAAATAAACACATAAAAAAACATTCCTGGCGTTCTAGTGGTTTCTGCCCCCCTTGGGGGCAGATCAGCCTAAAAATAATAGGCTGAT
The DNA here is from genome assembly GCF_031143425.1 of Pleurodeles waltl. Lineage (NCBI taxonomy): Eukaryota > Metazoa > Chordata > Amphibia > Caudata > Salamandridae > Pleurodeles > Pleurodeles waltl. The sequence goes on from NC_090442.1 coordinate 466,468,573, forward strand.
CTGTCTCCAAGGGGTGCAGAAATGGCCTGGGTACATGTGCCCCCAAAGTGGGGGGCGACCCTTGCCCAAGCCCCCCCCCCCATCCACTAACACACACACACACACACACACTATCCCTGGTGTCTACGTGGCTTCTGCACCCCTTGGGGGCAGGTGGGTCTAGAAAAATAGGCCCATCTGCCCCCAGGGGGGGCAGAAATGGCCAACAGGTAAATGCCCCCCTTGGGGGGGCGCCCCGTGCCCAAGGGGACGCCCCCCCACAAAAATAAACACATAAAAAAACATCCCTGGCGTTCTAGTGGTTTCTGCCCCCCTTGGGGGCAGATCAGCCTAAAAATAATAGGCTGATCTGCCCTCAAGGGGGGCAGAAATGGCCCTAAAAGACATGCCCCCCAAAGGGGAGCGACCCTTGCACAAGGGGGCGCCCCCCCATCCACTACACACACAATCCCTGGTGCCTAAGTGGCTTCTGCCCCCCTTGGGGGCAGATGGACCTAAAAAAAATAGGCCGATTTGCCCCCAAGGGGGGTAGAAAAGGCCAACAGTTCTCTGCCCCCTTGGGGGGGCGCCCCTTGCCCAAGGGGGCACCCCCCCCACATAAATACACATAAAAATAAAAAACCCTGGTGATCTAGTGTTTTCTGCCCCCCTTGGGGGCAGATCTGGCTAAAAAGTAGCCAATCTGCCCTCAAGGGGGGCAGAAATGGCCCTAAAGGACATGCCCCCCACAGGGGAGCGACCCTTGCCCAAGGGGGCGCCCCCCCATTCACTACACACACAATCCCTGGTGCCTAAGTGGCTTCTGCCCCCCTTGGGGGCAGATGGACCTAAAAAAAATAGGCCGATCTGCCCCCAAGGGGGGCAGAAAAGGCCAACAGTTCTCTGCCCCCTTGGGGGGGGCGCCCCTTGCCCAAGGGGGCACCCCCCCCCCAACATAAATGCACAGAAAATAAAAATCCCTGGTGATCCAGTGGTTTCTGCCCCCCTTGGGGGCAGATCCGCCTAAAAAGTAGGCCAATCTGCCCCCAAGGGGGGCAGAAATGGCCGTAACAAATTGCCCCCACAAGGGGAGCGACCCTTGCCCAAGGGGCCGCTCCCCGCATGCCAAAAACAGGTAACAACAATAAAAAAAAAAAATCCCTGGTGTCTAGTGGGCATTCCTGCTGCCCGATCGCAATGCGATCGGGCAGCAGGAATGCTCAAAGAGACACCGGGGGAAAGGAAAAGCCTTTCCTTTCCCCCGGTGCCTCTTTAGCCCAAACCCCCCACCCACCGGGAAGAGGAACTCACCTCTTCTCCGTTCGCCGCACAGGAAGCAAATGGCTTCCTGTGCGGCGAAATCCCCATAATGAAGTCAGCGCGCGATCGCGCGCTGACGTCATTATGGGGGGGTGGGGGGGTCGGGGGTGGAAAGGGAAGGGCTTCCCCTTCCATCCCTGACTTTGGGGGGGTGGGGGTAAGCACACAGAGGGAGCGAGAGCGCTCCCTCTGGGCTGTGTGCCGAGGACGTAGTGGTTACGTCCTCGGCACAGCAGCACTGTGCCGCGGGACGTAACCACTACGTCCGCGGCACAGAAGGGGTTAAATACATTTGTTTTAGAGATTTGATGGATGATAATTTATCATGGAACACTTTGTATGATTAAATACCTGGGTGTAAGGTGTTCCATGTCTTTTAGAGACACTGCCAACACAATTTGAAATATATTAAAAAATAGCTAATTTGTTTTCAAAAGGGTCTCATCCACACCTTTCCTTGTAGAGTAGATCAGACACAATCAAAAATGGCTTCTCTGTTTGTTATATGTTTGATTAATATGTTTTAAGTTAATGTACAAAAGTAATTTTCAAGTGTATTAACATATTGTTACATACATTGTCATGCAATGATATGAATCATACAAGAAACAGGATTCCTTCTTACCTAAACTTTTATATTAAAATCATAAAATAAAGAGAATCACTCTTTTAATTTGAAACTGCGTCATTTTTTGATGCAAAAGAAGAGCAAACTTACAAAATACAATTATATTTTATAAGTTTGCGCCACTTTTGCATAGAAAAAATGACACAAATGCGGTGCTAAAAAGTATAACTGTGGGTCCAAGTGCTTGTTTGTATATTTCAGTGAGGTCCTTGGATACATTTACAAATTCACCACATGATGATAGTTAACAGTTCTACTTATACTATATTATCTATCCTTTATATGCAAATGTTGTCCTTTAAAGTAGTGTGAGATAAAATGAATATTTGAAAGATGTGGGAAAGGTATCTGGGTATCCCTTTTTATTATGAGTTAAAATGTAGTCCAAGGTTTACTCATACAGGGCAGTTTTCTCCACTAAAACATACTTTTATATGTAAGAGTAGGTTTTCTCCCTAAATAATGCATAAAACTATAAATATTTTGCCTGAGAAATGTTGCTCATGTTCAGAACCAAGGGCTGATCTGAATCATATACTATACAAAAGATCTCAGGTGCTAATGGCCCATTATCTCTTCATAATGGTATTTTCGGTAGTCTAGTGCCAGAGTGGAGTCAAGTTGTGATGGAAGGTTAGCTGATAGATTTGTCAATTACAACGGAATTGTAGCAAACCCCTCTAATTTTAAGTATTCTACAAATATTTCCTATCAGTCATCATAATGGAATGTTATAAGTAATAATAATTTAACTAAACTAATCAATGCTTCATTACCCTTGATAAATTCAAACCCTTTGTTAGATTTGAGCTCCTGAACATTTGGATACTCAGTGTCTATTGTAAATGCAAGGGGTTATAAATCTCTTTGATATTATTACATATGTATAACACATGTGTGACTGCTCACACAATAACAGCTGTAATATTTCAGTCATATTCAAGTGTAGTTTTTTCTGCAATACCGACTTACAAAATGTATCATTATTCTCATATTTTCAATTTCTAATCATTTATTTTTCACATCCAGTTTTTAATTCTTTTTTTCTCTCAATATGATAAAACCCTACAAAGATGCTTATTTTACAATTGTGATTGTTACTTGGGCATAAGATTTTATTGATAACCCTAATCTAAATTCATTACTAATCAATTAATTGATTAATAGATCAATCAATCAAATAATTAATCAATAGACCCATCTGAGAGATCGATTGTGACTCCTACATTGTTAAACGTTTTATGCTCCCAGGGAGTGTATTTTTTGTTGTTGGATATCTTTACAAAAGGATTTTTCAAACTAAAAAGAAAAAAGGTCACTTCAATGTGCAGGCTTATTACACAGAATGGTTAGGTGAAAAATATTTAATTTGCATGTACTGTACAAACCTGCATATTAATAAATTGAGCCAGAATGGAGATTTATGAAGACCTATCTCAATTAAAAATAGTGCTGTGGGGTCCATTTATTGTGGCTGGACAGGGAAATTAGTATTGGTCTTTGGACTTTTTACTCACTGACATGCATGAGACAATAAGCATTCAATCCACGTTTTCGGATGTAATACTGGCCACAACAACTATATATTTTTCTGTTTAACTAAGTCCATAGAAACTTAGTGTGAGTCATATTGCCTCACTTGAATATCTACATACAAATTCATAATGTTTAACAGTGATTTGTGATGTAGGGGTACACCTATGTTCCTGGGACCCTGAAAATATGGTTATAGAAAGTTCTCACTCCAAGCTTTCTTCAATACTGGATGTTCTGACATACCCATGTGCTGGCTTTTCCCTTGTGTGTGATTGGCCTTTATTCTTTCCATGGAAACAGTCCAGTGCTGGCATTTTGGGTAATATTGGTGGTATTATTGACTTTTCTGCTACTACAACAGCAATACAACTTGTAAAGTAATTCTATCTGGCAGGTCGATCAGTAATCAATTTGTGATCAATAATAGAATTTGAAGGCTACACTGCTTTTATTGGATTTTTGTGCTGCAATGGCTTTATGCAGACCAACCTTGCACTCTTCCCGCTCCTCCTGATTGCCATGCTACCATGCCAGGGGCCAAAACATGCTCTATCAATATTCCAACGGCAAAAGAATGACCTGAAGGCCCCTCGTAGTAATTGGTTAAGCCTAATCTAATATCAACTCAAAGAGTTTCAAGTGCTAGAAATCCATGCAAAGGTTGGAGTTTTTCATCTGGTAGTAATTTAAAGCTTTTTATATCTCATTAATTTGATCTCCTCAATGTCTCCTTTAGGAATGAGCAAGGCCACTGTCAGTGGAGCAACCTCAGGCAGGCATACTTAGTTCCAGGTAAATTACACTTTTTACAATGGCATATTAATTTCCACTCAAAACACATGAGTTATTTGGACTTTGAATGTTCTGTGCTTTATTGTCCACTTTGCACATCTCATTGACTGCTGCCTGTAATGCTGCTGTTATTCAGAATGAATGTGTGCCATAATATCTATGCCTTACCATGCATTTGCTCACTGAAGCTTCATTACACTTCTGAACTAATTATGATATGGTGGCATTTTTAGCCCTATGGACTACTAGTTGATGCATAATGTTAGCATCATACTGGAAAATTGACTCTTTTGTAAACATGACCATAGTCAAATGTTGACTAGATGACTTCATGTCATCAGGGATACCATTTATAGGACTAATCTTTAAGAATAGACTGCATTCTGGTTACTATGATCTTGGTTTATTTTGACCTGCTCATTGGGCTAAAACACCAGAAACTTGACTTGTAAAAGGAAAGCCAGGGCAGGAACATCAAATAACCTTAAATTGTCACAAATGTGCTTTTGACTACCTGCTTCTTCTCGAATCTGTTTTCCCTCTAACCATCAATCCACTCATTGAATAGTTCCATGAACCTGTAGATTCTTTATGGACACTACCAATATACTCACCTTTAAGCCCCAAAAGAAAACAGCAACATATGTGTGCAAGAAGAGATTCAAACTAAAACATTAGGGTGATTTTTACACAGCACAGCGACAATGCTTTGCAGCACCACCAAGGTGATTTCTTCTCTTCTGCCCAATGCCACCATCACATCTCTACCTCAAGCAATCCCCATTCACTGTTGAAGGAAACCAATGAGAGATTAACTTTCAAAATGAAATGTAGAGCCACCATTCTGATAGATACCCAGGGTTTAGCGTTCCCCACACATAATCCTCATTAAAAGACAGAGCATGGAACTTTGTATGACAGCAACTGTAGATTTTATGTACTGCCTCTAGCAGTCCTTGTAGTTCTTACCACTCTCCTCATATTTACTTAATGAATGATCCATAAGACACTTCAAGGACACTTCCATCATTTCACTGGGTGCAGGAAGTGGAGGATGACTACACTCTTGTTATAAATTGGGTTGTAGTTTATGTGGGGTAAAACCCTACTAAAGCAACAGCCACAATCGTTGTCTTAGTGAACACCAAAAGTCACGTAATTAACCTGTTCTTAGCCCTCTGGTAGCTTGGCACAAAAGCAGTCAGTTTTAACTTCGAGGCAATGTGAAATGTATTCATGCAGCACTCGATGTGTATTAAAAATAAAAATACAACACAAGAAAAAAACTGTACCAATTTTAAAAACAGAGTAAAATTTAATAAATTCATTCAGTAGAACCATAGATATGAAATTTCCAAAATGTAAAGTAAGTGTAGCGCCTAAAGGCACAAAGCGACACTTGCGATTTTCTGGGCAAACTCAAGTGAAAGTCAAAAGTTCAGGCTGACTGCAACAAAGTGTGGGCCAGATACAGGGTCCAAGTCAGTCCAGCTGAAAACGTAACCTTAGGAAGTCCCGCATGAGCAATTCTTTTGGTGGTGAAGGAGGCAGTGAGAAGCTGGGATAGCAGATTGTCGCTGCTGTAGTGTGAAGACCCTGTCAGGTGTTGCGGACAGTCGATTGGAGCTCAGCATGTATGGTCACTGCAGGTTGTCATTGCTGTAGCACAAAGTGCAGAATCTCGCTTTGCAAGTCGTCACTGACAGTCACCGTATCGCAAAGAGTAAGGTTCAATGGAGCCTCATGTGGGAAGTTGGTGAAGGTATCAAGATCTCAGTACGAATGGGCCTGTTCATGGTTGCAAAGAACCCAAAACATCAGGATGTCTCATTTTCTTTTAGGAGAAGCTGTACTGATGCCACACAAATGGTCCATGGCCTAGGAAATTCCTCTTTTTAATCAGGATCTCCCTCCAGTCAAGGCCAGCATGACTCAGGCAGGTCCATTTACATGTCTATGGAGGTCCAGTGCAGCAGATCAGCTGAACAGCTGCAAGGAGACATCTGGAGCTTGTTGTGTCCCTTTAGCTCAAACCAAGAGGTCAGTCAACTGAGCCTTGGAGTCACTTCAGCCTGGGATGATGGGTATAGGTCCAGTCTTCCTTCTCACACAGCAGGGCAAGCCTGAGGCAGCAGGGTAGTCCTCTGGAACCAGGGAGTGCTTCTTCCGTAGTATCCACAGGTCCAGGATTGTTCTGAAGAGTGGATTTGAGGGTCCCCTTTTTATACCTGGTGCCCACTTTAAAAGGGAAGACATTTCTGGACTTTTCCCCTTACAGAAGTGTCTGGAATTTTGTGCCTCCTTTCCTGGTCCTCGTCTGTCAACAGGTACAATAGGCTAGTATGAAGTCCTTTGTGTGTGAGCAGAGGCAGTGTCACTGAATTACAAGTGCAATAGGTGATAGCTCTGCTCCTCTCACCAAGTCAGAATGGCTTAACCTGCCAATACCAAGACCCTCTATTGTGTGGCTGTCTGGAAGAGATACACAAAGGCCAACTGACAACTACACCTAGTCATGTGACCCAGGAAACAGGCTGCAAGTAGTGAGTGGTTTGGACAAGAAAATGCCAACATTCTAAAAGTGGCATGTTCAGAAATGTGACTCAAAATCCAACCTTACCATTAGAGAAGGTTTTAAACTACTATTCTTTAGACACCAAACATTAATTTCAATCTGCTCCAAAACAAAAGTGATCACTTGTTAACTGTAATAAGTTAACCCAATGTTATCCTATGGGAGAGGTAGGTCTTAAGGTAGTGAAAAGCAAGTTTGTCGGTTTTCTTTACCAGGACATGTAAAACTCAAAAATACATGTCCAACTTTTTAAATGCAATGCATCCTGCCTTATAAGCTGTTTAGGGCCTACACTAGGGCTGACACATGTACTGAAAAGGCAGTTTTAGGCTTAGCAACATGTTTATTTTGTGAAGCTGAATTGGCAGTTTAAAACTGTATACATGCTGCTATTGCAGACCTGAGACAGGATTAGAAAAGCTACTGGGTGATATAATAGGGGCTACAGTCTCAATAGCAGCATTCAATTCAGAAGTCCTGGGTACATGTTGTACCACTTTAATAGGGACTTAAAAGTAAATTAAATATGGCAATTGTTGTAAGCCTATTTTTCCATGTTTAGAGGAGGGAGCACAAGCAGTTTAGCACTGGTTAGCATTGGTAAAGTTCACAGAGTCCTAAAGAAACAAAAATGAGTTCAGAAAACATGTGGTGTGAAGGGAAAAGGTTTAGGGGTGACCCTGTAGAGAGGGCCAGGTCCAATAACTCTGCATCCTGTTCACGGTATACATAGTTGAAAGACATAGGCTGTTGGGTCCATGGGCTTGTGTTTTTGAGGACTGATAAAAAAGCTGCTCCATGAATTTAACAACCTAAGTCAGCTGCACATGGCTAAATGATTTTTTTTTAGTTAGTACACTTTTTTGGGCCACCTTGTGCAGAATCCAAGACCTTGCACGTGCACAGTGTTTTTTGGACACACACAGGGTTAGTGCAAAACCTTAAAAAGGTTAACTTCCATTATTCACAGTCAAAGGCTGCACCGTGGGTTGCATTCACAGTGTAGCTGGGGGCAAGGCTTCATTGACTGCCACACCCTGCACTCATACTCCCTCTGTATGACTAAAGGCCACAATCAGACTGAATCAACCTTTTAAAGTAGGATGAAATTCTAGTCCCTGAGATGCAACTCGAGCAGACAACATGCTTTTATATTTTGTGTTGGTTTGCTTATATTGTTTTTACCTAAGTAGAACAAGACTCCTGATAATCTACTTATCCTCGGTCCGCCACTGCTTGGTATTAGTTGATTGATGCAGAGGGAGAATTAGTGCTGCCCACTTCCTAGTTGACAGATTCCTGATGCCATTTTGGGAAGTCAGTGGGCTAGTCATTTTCTCTATATCAGAGAGGGCTATTCAAGCTTCATGAGTGCGGGCCCATGCAACTGGCGCACTGAAGGCACACCAAAGGAATGCCCATCTATGCCTGTCCGCACCTGGACTGTGCCCTGTGCTAGAACCCGTGGTCCTACGCCATCAGGAAGGTCTGGAAGGTCTCCAACTTTAGTCTACTCACAAGAACAACTATGGAGACTGTGGTAAGCCATCACTACATTGCTCTCCTATTGGGTTTGAGGACCTCTACCAAAACCGTACTTGCCCCTTATGTGATTTCAGGCTTAGTTACTTGCCTTTGCTTGCAAGTACATCTATGAAACTTCATAGCTTCCAAGCAGTAGGCCAGGTAAAAGAGGTATTAGCCCCCGCTGGTAGAAAAATCAAGGGTTTCTTGATCAATGCCAGGTCATTGATCAAAAACAAAACAGAGATATGCAGAATTTACCGTATCACATGACCCTGGCTGGGTATTTATCATGAGGCTAGTCCAAATGAGCCACCAGGGCCCGATATGGTGGATGCAATCCCTCAGGATATACAGTAGTGAGACAAGACAGAGTAGGCAGATCAGGAGGAGGTCTTGCCATCGCACATAAAACAAAATATCACTGTCACATGGAGACTATTCAGTGTGACATTCCCTGTGAGGCTCTATACTTCTCCATAAAAATATCACCTACTAACTACTTCACTGGGGTTCTAGTGTATAGACCACCAGGCCTAGGTCAAACTTTACATCTGACCTTGAATACATCATTGAACCGCACCTAGTAAAAAAAATAACATTACTCTCTTGAGTGAATTTAATTTTTATCTGCAGGATGACAGGAGTAGAGACTCCAGGGCACTTAGGGTCAAAATGGCATATTTCGGGATCTCACAACTGCTCAAGGCTGCTACACATGCAGCGGAACATACACTCAATAGGATTTTATTATAATGACTCCTGGCTGAAGGTGCACAAGATGATACCACTCAACTGCTCTGATCATCACAGAATAACTTTCTCACTTGCTCTGCCATACACTCAGAACAATGACATCTCTGATAATAATATGACACATAAAAAGGCATGCAAGGTTGTGCCTGAAGAATCCTTTTCCAATGTCCTCAGAGGCAAGCACTGTATTGATTATGAAGATATGGACTTCAGTGCTGGGGTGTTTTCAGCTTGGTTGAGCTTGGCCATGGATGGGATTGAGCCCAGTAAGGAAACCAGAAACCTGAGGAAGCTGCTCACAACCCCATGGTTTACAAAGCAGGCCTGAAGCTGCCAAGAATGCTACTGTCAAAACAATTATGAGCAGAAAACAAAAACAAAAATGAGTCAGCCATTAGAGAATATAAAATAGTCATTAGGGAAGAAAAATCACTTTTTGTACTAATAAAATTTAGTGTACCAACTCCTCGAGAGAACTTTTTAAATTACTGAATTTGCTTTCTGCACCTGCAGGCTCCTCTGATATAGAGGACTCTTAAGAGTTCTCTGATATAGAGGACTCTTAAGAGTTCTGCACAAACTGGCAGAATTCTTTCAAACTAAAATCATTAACATTTACTTGAATCCATAAACATACAAGTTCATGCTTCTTCACAGTTGAGTGCTCGGCCTCAGCTGACCCTTTCCGAAACCACTTAGGGTAGGTCGCTCCCCCTGCCGCTGCAGCTCCTCCAGGTTCCTGAGTTCCTGAGACCCACCCCACAGTAAGTACCCCCCACCTCCCAGCCCCTCGTTCTGCCCCGCGCTACTCACCCTCTCTCCTGCTTCTTTTCCTCTTTCCTTCTTCTCTGTTCTTCCTCCTCGCTCCTCGTCTGTATTCTTCTTCTGTACTCCTCTTCTCCCCATCTTCTCTCCTCTTCTCTTCTTCCTCATCTTCTGCTGTGGTATTCTGCACCCTGTTTCTTCGTTTTTTGTATCTCCCTCCGTGTTCTTCTGTGTTCTTCTGTGTTCCTCTGTCTTCTTCTGTCTTCCTCTGTCTTCCTCTGTCCTCTTCTGTCTTCCTCTGTGTTTTTCTGTCTTCCTCGGTGTTCTTCTGTCTCCCTCTGTGTTCTTCTGTATTCTTCTCTGTTCTTCTGTCTTCTTCTGTCTTCTTCTGTCTTCCTCTGTCTTCTCCTGTATTCTTCTGTGTTCTTCTGTATTCTTCTCTGTTCTTCTGTACTCCTCTCTGTTCTTCTGTGTTCTTCTGTGTTCTTCTGTGTGTCTTCTGCTCTTCCGGTCTTCTGCTCTTCCGGTCTTCAGTCCTTCCGGTCTTCTGCTCTTCTGTTCTTCTTTTCTTCTGTTCTTCTTGTCTTCTTGTCTTCTGCCTTCGGCTCTTCTGCCTCCTCCGTCCTCTTCTCCCCGCGCCTGCCCTCCTGCTCCTGCCTCATCCCCCTCCCCCACTCGCATCCCCCCCTCTATCTCCCCTATCTAAACCGTTCACTTTCTACCTCCCTCACTCCTCCTATCTACCTATCTCTCCATCCCTCTATCCCACTATCCAACTCCCTCACTCTCCACCTCCTCCTATCTTCCTATCTTCCTATCTCTCTATCTTTTTCCCTATCTATCGATTTCTCTATCTACCTTTTCTCTCTACCTATTTCTCTATCTCTCCCCCCCTCCCGCCACCCCCTCTATTACCTATCTTCCTATCCCCTCACTCTACCTCTCACCCTCACCCACCTCTACAACCCCCCCTCCCCTATCTTCACAACCCTACACCTATCTTTCTCCCTAATCTCCTAAACCTCCTAACACTCTCCCCCCTCCACCCTTAAACCCCCCTCCCCCAGCTCTTCTCACTCTACCTGTCCCCCCCCTCCCTCGCGCTTTCCCGCCGCGACCTCCTGCACGCCCCCGCCCCCCAGCTCCCATTCGCCCCCAGCTGACCCCTCCCCCCCCTCCTACCTCATATGGCGGCCGCTGCGCGACAGTGGTAGCGACCCTTGACCCAAGGGTAGGTCGCTCCCCCTGCCGCTGCAGCTCCTCCAGGTTCCTGAGTTCCTGAGACCCACCCCACAGTAAGTACCCCCCACCTCCCAGCCCCTCGTTCTGCCCCGCGCTACTCACCCTCTCTCCTGCTCCTGCTTCTTTTCCTCTTTCCTTCTTCTCTGTTCTTCCTCCTCGCTCCTCGTCTGTATTCTTCTTCTGTACTCCTCTTCTCCCCGTCTTCTCTCCTCTTCTCTTCTTCCTCATCTTCTGCTGTGGTATTCTGCACCCTGTTTCTTCGTTTTTTGTATCTCCCTCCGTGTTCTTCTGTGTTCTTCTGTGTTCCTCTGTCTTCTTCTGTCTTCCTCTGTCTTCCTCTGTCTTCTTCTGTCTTCCTCTGTGTTTTTCTGTCTTCCTCGGTGTTCTTCTGTCTCCCTCTGTGTTCTTCTGTATTCTTCTCTGTTCTTCTGTCTTCTTCTGTCTTCTTCTGTCTTCCTCTGTCTTCTTCTGTAGTCTTCTGTGTTCTTCTGTATTCTTCTCTGTTCTTCTGTACTCCTCTCTGTTCTTCTGTGTTCTTCTGTGTTCTTCTGTGTGTCTTCTGCTCTTCCGGTCTTCTGCTCTTCCGGTCTTCAGTCCTTCCGGTCTTCTGCTCTTCTGTTCTTCTTTTCTTCTGTTCTTCTTTTCCTCCAGCTCTTCTCACTCTACCTGTCCCCCCCCCTCCCTCGCGCTTTCCCGCTTCGACCTCCTGCACACCCCCGCCCCCCAGCTCCCATTCGCCCCCAGCTGACCCCTCCCCCCCTCCTACCTCATATGGCGGCCGCTGCGCGACCGCGCAGCGGGCGCGTGCAGCGGGTGCACCGCTGGCGCGCCGGAGGCACGCCAGAGGCAAGCCCGTCTGCGCCCGTCTGCGCCTGGCCCGCGCCCAGCGCCATGACCCCTGGTCCCCAGCGCTCCCAAGCCCCGATGATGCGCTATGACCCCACCACCCTCCATGCCCTCAACCCAGGACGCTCCAACACCTGCTTCCAAGCTCACCCCAAACGCACCCATGGACCCTTCGCCTGCAACTCCTGCAAACGCATCTTCCACCACGCAACAACTACGACCACAAGCCCACGCGCCATCAACCACCTCAAGTGCATCCTAGTCAACGCTCGCTCCGTTCACAAACACGCCGTTGAACTCTGGGACCTCCTAGACTCCACAGCACCGGACGTCGCCTTCATCACGGAGACCTGGATGAACGCCTCCTCTGCTCCAGACATCGCCACCGCCATCCCCGAAGGCTATAAGATCTCCAGGAAAGACCGCACCAACCAAGTAGGAGGAGGCATCGCCATCGTCTTCAAAGACTCCATCAGCGTCACCACCTCCACTGAAGACTCCCCTCTTGCCGCTGAACACCTGCATTTTCAGATTCGAACCGACCCGAGGACCACCCTCAGAGGATCCCTCGTCTACCGTCCTCCCGGACCTCGCGCCCCTTTCAGCGACACCATCGCCGACTTCATCTCCCCGCACGCCCTTGCCTCACCGGACTACATCCTCCTAGGCGACCTCAACTTCCATCTGGAACAAAACAACGACCCCAACACCACCACCCTGCTCGACAACCTCGCCAACCTCGGCCTCAAACAACTGGTGAACACTGCCACCCACATCGCCGGACACACACTCGACCCTATCTTCTCCGCCAGCAAACACGTCTTCTTCAGCCACGCCTCCGCCCTTCATTGGACCGACCACAGCTGCGTCCACTTCACATTCCGACGCGAGACCCGCCACCTCCGCACTCAACCCATCCCTCGCCGACAGTGGAACAAGATCCCTGAAGAGCAACTCTTCGCCGCACTTGCCGCCAACCAACCCACCCTCACCACCGACCCCAACGTCGCAGCCCTCAACCTCACAAACTGGATCTCCAACTGCGCAGACAACCTTGCTCCCCTCAAACGCTCGCAGCGACAGAACAACACCAAGAAACCCCTCTGGTTCTCTGACACCCTCAAAGAATCAAAGAAAACTTGTCGCGCACTTGAGAAAGCCTGGCGCAAGGACCGCACCGCTGACAACATGACCGCCCTCAAGAACGCTACCCGCAAACACCACCACCTGATCCGCACTGCCAAAAGGAATTTTTTCACCGACAGACTGGACAAAAACAGCCACAACAGCAGAGAACTCTTCAGCATCGTCAAGGAGTTCTCCAACCCCAGCGCCAACGCCAACGCCGTCACGCCCTCACAGGATCTATGCGAATCCCTCGCCACTTTCTTCCATCGCAAGATCAGCGACCTCCACGACAGCTTCAGACACCAGACCCAACCTAACACCACCGAACCCACATCCCCGACCATCACCCTCAACAACTGGACCCACATCAGCACGGAAGAAACCAAATCCATCATGAACTCTATTCACTCCGGCGCCCCTTCGGACCCCTGCCCGCACTTCATCTTTAACAAAGCCGACAACATCATCGCCCCGCACCTCCAGACCGTCATCAACTCTTCTTTTTCTTCTGCTACCTTCCCCGAATGCTGGAAACACGCCGAAGTCAACGCCCTACTAAAGAAACCTACGGCTGACCCGAGCGACCTGAAAAACTTCCGCCCCATCTCCCTTCTGCCTTTCCCAGCCAAAGTATTAGAGAAGACCGTCAACAAACAGCTGACCACCTTCCTGGAAGACAACAACCTGCTCGACCCCTCACAGACCGGATTCCGAACCAACCACAGCACTGAAACCGCCCTCATCTCAGTCACAGACGACATCAGAACCCTGATGGACAACGGTGAAACAGTCGCCCTCATTCTTCTCGACCTCTCGGCTGCCTTTGACACCGTCTGTCACCGTACCCTAATCACCCGCCTCCGCTCCACCGGGATCCAAGACCAGGCCCTGGACTGGATCGCCTCCTTCCTCGTAAACCGCTCCCAAAGAGTCTACCTCCCTCCGTTTCGCTCAGAACCCACTGAGATCATCTGCGGCGTACCTCAAGGCTCATCACTCAGCCCGACACTCTTCAATGTCTACATGAGCCCCCTCGCTAACATCGTACGCAAGCACGACATCATCATCACCTCCTACGCCGACGACACCCAACTTATACTCTCCCTCACCAAGGACCCCGCCAGCGCCAAGACCAACCTACAAGAGGGTATGAAGGACGTCGCAGATTGGATGAGGCTCAGCCGCCTAAAGCTGAACTCTGAAAAAACTGAAGTCCTCATCCTCGGCAACACCCCGTCCGCCTGGGACGACTCCTGGTGGCCCACGGCCCTCGGCACCGCACCGACCCCCGCAGACCACGCCCGCAACCTCGGCTTCATCTTGGACCCCCTTCTCACCATGACCAAGCAAGTCAACGCCGTGTCCTCCGCCTGCTTCCTCACCCTCCGCATGCTCCGCAAGATCTTCCGCTGGATCCCCGCCGACACCAGAAAAACCGTGACCCACGCCTTCGTCACGAGCCGCCTGGACTACGGCAACACCCTCTACGCTGGGACCACCGCCAAACTCCAAAATCGCCTGCAACGCATTCAAAACGCCTCAGCCCGCCTCATCCTCGACGTACCCCGCAACAGCCACATCTCCGCACACCTGAGACACCTGCATTGGCTCCCAGTCAGAAAAAGGATCACCTTCCGACTTCTCACCCACGCACACAAAGCCCTCCACGACAAGGGACCGGAATACCTCAACAGACGGCTCAACTTCTACGTCCCCACCCGCCCCCTCCGCTCCTCTGGCCTCGCACTCGCCGCCGTCCCTCGCATCCGACGCTCCACGGCGGGTGGGAGATCTTTCTCCTTCCTGGCGGCCAAGACCTGGAACTCCCTCCCCACCAGCCTCAGGACCACCCAGGACCACTCCGCTTTCCGGAGACTCCTAAAGACCTGGCTGTTCGAGCAGCGATAACCACCCCCTTTGTCCCTAGCGCCTTGAGACCCGCACGGGTGAGTAGCGCGCTTTATAAATGCTAATGATTTGATTTGATTTGATTTGATTTAGGATAAGGAGAAACACTTAGCATTGTTGTATTGTTTTCCACACTTGATACATGAACATATGGAGCTACACCCTCTCAATCTAAAATCTGCATAACCCTTTGAGCCATGCCCCCCTAAAATATTACATTTGACAGTAAGTACAATACCTCCACAGTTAACATCCATTATGAATAACTTTATCAACTCAGGATGTTATCCAGGTTTGTGGAGAGAGGCAGCAGTTAGACCACTGCCAAAGAAGCCCAGTTTAGTCCCCAATGACCCTAAAAACAATCACCCCATTTCTTTACTTCCCATCCTGGTCTAGATCTTGGAGAAACACCTAAACCAGCATTAGCTATATGGAGGAACAGAGATTGCAGGATGTATCACAATTTGGCATTAGAAGCAACTGTATGACTGAAACAGCCATGGTATCACCAACAGACTGTATTAGATGCCTGGTTGATGCAAGGTATGCAGCAGCTCTTATCCTTTTGGATCTGCCTGTAGCCTTTGATACCATCTCCCCAACCTTGCTCATTGAGCTGCAACAGGAACTGGAATTAGAAGATGTAGCATTGAAATTGCTTTGGATTGGCAAGAACTGTTTGAAGCTTAACTATGAAAAGATGGAGGTCCTGATCTTTGGGAGCCAGCCAGCTGTTTGGAATCACAACTGGTGGTGGGAAATGTTGGATACACTACCTACTCCCACTGAATTAGCAAATAAATCTAGAAGTAATCCTGGGAGGTGATTTGTCACTTGAACTCCAGGTTAGCCATACAGTTGCAGCTTATTGCTGGCTCATTAAAAGTTTGTTGAAAGTCTTTCCATTCATACCTCTATCAGTGAACAAACAAGTCCTGGTGCTAATTTCATCCAGACTTGACTATTGTAATACGCTTTACCACAATATTAACAAAACAGCACAAACAAAGCTGCAAATAGTGCAAAATGCAGCAGCAAGATTGACCGTAGGTAGCCCTAAAAAAACAGTCAGTCTCTAGAGGATTACTCAAACGTCACTGGCCACCTTCAAAAGGTGCATTATGTTTAAAGCCCCTTGTATTGTTCATAAAGCCCTATATAATGCAAGTCCCTGAGGAACCGGAACCATGTTTCAATAGTATGCCCGATCAGACCATAAGTTGGTTGTGGTCCCCAGATTTTGTAAAATAAGATGGGGAGGCAGAGCCTTCTTGGTGGTGCCTGTCTAACTTTGGAACTCCCCTACTTGTCACCTAACCTACCTGAAGATGCATACTTCCCTCAGGAAGCCTTAAAAAGCTGGCTTTTTCCCCTTTAAGGAGGTCATGATTAACTGTAGAGTTTACAGCCAGATATCTGTCGAGTTTCATATCAGGACTATCTACTAGTGCCTTGATGCCTTTGGACATTTGCGCACTCTTATACATCCTTTTAATTTAATTTAATTTTATTAGATCAATTGCGTACTTTACAAAATTTACCTGATGAGAGGTCTTATCTGTATCTAAAAGGAAGACAAAGAGGTCTTGTTTGTGTCTACATAATTAATAGCTTCTAAAGGGTGAATGTGTGTGTCACTAGTATTTTACTTGAGTAAGCCCCATTTAATTATTTAATTAATTTATCTATCTATTTAGTTATTTATTTATGCAATGTTATATAGTGCAGGAAGTACCCAGAGGTGCCAGAGTGCTTTACAATGGTGCGAAGAATGCTATGTGAGAAATTCAGAGTAGCAGGGTAGTAGGGGACAATGTGTATAGCTATTACGGTTACTCATGCTGAGAGTTAGGTATATAGAAATTACATATTAGAAAACCTAAAGCAGTTAAGGTTTCACTAATATATATTACATATTTACAGGGTTAAAGAAGAAAGGTTGTTATAGGCCTTGAGGGTGACAGCTAACAGTCAGGGTCAAATCATTAAGTGTGAAGGCATGTGCCTGGTGAGGAGCTTGGAAAGCAGTGTTGTTGAGAAAAATGTCTTTGAATGAGAAAAGTTTTAAGGTCTGTTTTGAAGATCCAGAAAGAGGTGCTGGTGCAAAGGCTTAGAGGTAACAAGTTCCAAATTATAGTCGCTTCACCAAAGAAAGAGTGCTCCTTAAGTCTTTCCCTTTTAAATGTAGGAGGTTCGAACAGCATATTTTCAGCATTTCGTGAAGGTCTAGAGCCACCTGAAATCTTGAGTCTGCTTGCTAGGCACTGAGGGGTGGAAGTGTGAATGGGTTTATGGGTGATATTAGCAGTCTGCTATATGATCCCAGCTTCAATAGGCAGCTGGAGAAGAGTTAACAGCAAAGGTGTCATACGTACAGCCGAGTGGAGAATCAATGTTAAAGGAGATGTGTGGGTCTTGGGAGGCCTACAAGGAGAGAATTGCAGTATTTCAGTTTGGAGATTATCAAAGATCGGACAAGAGTTTTCAGGTTTTGCTCAGGAAAGTAACATTGGCTCCCCCAGAGAAAGTGGAATTGGAACGTGCATTGTTGGTCACGGTGTTGATTTGGGATTGGAGTTTGGCAGACAGGTTGCATGACTCATATCCCATTCACTGTATTACGATTCTATTATAGCCTATGGAGAAGGTAATACAGTGACGGGATATCTATCATGTTTGTGAAAGAGTAACCCATCCGCCAAACTCTAAATCAGGCCCTAAGTCTTTTGTCCAGGGTGAGACCTAGGGATTTGACACTGTCAACATTAGTAGGTTTACTGTTAAGAATGTTCAGATTATCCATCAATAATTGAACAGGAGTTAAGGAGTTTGAAGTAGAGATAAGAAGGAATTAGGTTTTAGAGGGATTCACTTTTAGGTGCTGAGACATTCATTCTTGGATGGAGTTGAGGGTGTTGTCAGGAAGGGGGATGTTGTGTGCGGAGGACAAAATTGAGGTACATTTGGGTTTTGTTAGCATAGAGGTGAAAAGGGATCCTGGCCTCTTTTGAAAGGGTTCATGGTGCCTCAATATAAAAGTTTAAAGGTTAAATGTGGTCGAAGCATGGATAGAGCCTTGAGGGACACCTTGATCTACAGCTTTTGAGGTTGAGAGACAGTTTTCAATTTCAATTGTCTGAAATATCTCTGTGAGGTAAGATTCAAACCATGTAATTACTGCATCTTCTTGCATTTAATATGTTAAGAAGAATGAGATGGTTTACAGTATCAAAGGCTGCAGAAAGGTCAGATCTACCCTTAATTGTTGGGGGTACTAGGTTTCCTATTCCGTTGGCAATTACATTCATTCACAGATTATCACTTGGATGAAGTAGGCTGATAGGTTTATTATAGGCAAATTTTAGTTGTAGTTATAAGGATTTGGCATAATAATTATACTTCCTTGTTTTAACAGAGATGAATTCAAATTATTTCAAGATACCGTCAAATCTGGCCTCCCTTAGTCTCATGCTCAAAGTTGTACTCAGAACCATTCTAAATGTTATTAGGGGAAAATGTTTAGGCAGATATTTTCCTATTTTGCTTGATTCTTAGGCCCATATTTAAGAAAAAGTGACGCATCAGCTATGATGCACCACTTTTCTTGCACCCCACTACTGGCACCTAACGACGCCATGGTTCCGCCGTATTTCAAATACAGCACACCATCCTAGTCGTTAGCACAATAGCATCAAACCTGTTGATGCTATTGTGGCGCTTTCCTACACAAGCATCAAAAATGTTGACACTAGTGCAGCAAAGTGCAAGGAGGCCCATAGAATACTGTGGGAGGATCATTTTAATGCCTGCTCCGAGCAGGCATTAAAAATGACTCCAAATAATGGCGCAGTGAACAAGTTTAAATTTCACTGCACCATTTTGCGGGCCTCCTAGCGCTGAAACCCCCCCCTTGCATGCATTATGCCTGGCACAGGCATAATGTGGCACAAGGGGTTACAAAGTGGCGCAATGCATGCATTACCGCACTTTATAAATATGGTGTGGCAGAAAAGCCACTTCAGAGCCTCCTCAGCGTCAAAAAAATGATGCTATGGCTGCGCTAAGGTTGTGCTAGGGGCTCTTTAGTATGCCCCTTATGCGTCCCAAATCTCTTTTTCTGTTATTTTGATTGTTAAAGAAGGTTCCTTCTCCCCTCAGCTAACAGGGAAGGAGGGAAGCTGTGCTTGAAAACATTTAGAGAAAAAGGTGACAAGATAGCCTTTCAATTTTATTTTTATCTTTTTCTAATTTCGCTGTTACCAGATCACTAGTCTCACTAATTTGACTTTACATGTTTCTAGTTTGGACTGCAAGACCAAAGACAGATCCATATAATGAACCTCTTTGCTACTGCTTTGAAGGACAATGTAATAGTGCAAAGTTTCTGTCTCCAGGCGATTCTCCTTTAACTTCTGAGTCAGTTTCATAATGTTTTGAGAAGGAGATCTATTAAATTTCACTTCTCTTTTTTCTATGCCTTTTTGTTCAAGATCGGAACCTCAGGCCTCGTTTTCCTCAAATCGTATTGGATCGTTATCCCCTTAAGAAAGGTTTTAAAGATGTCCCAGATGATAATGTTAGTTGGAGTGCCCTGGTTATTACCCAAAAAAATTGCATTCTGCTCCCCTACTTCTTGACTACACGTCTCAATTAGCAATAAAAAATGCTCAATCCTTCAAAGAGATTTAACTCTCTCTCTGGGGTGAGCGGAGTGGACACTCAGCACTGTCAGAAAATTGGCCCAGTAAAATATCTGCACCTGTTCACATTATGTAGTTAATAATTTGAAAAGTTATGTCTCATGTTTCAGCTAATTAAAACCAGACATGATAACCATCATCATAAAACGTGTGACTGTCAATTTAAATTCAAATAACATGAACTACAGTGATGCAAGCATCATTATAATACATAATCATATAAAATTGGCGTTAAAAGAGTAAAGTGCATATAATTATAACATTGATAACAGTGCTATGGTGCCTACAAGAGTGTGCTATGTTTCACTTCTTCTTGTTAAAGCGTGTGCTTAAACATAGACATAAATGTATACCGTTGGACATTCAACTTTGTATTTATCAGGTTTAAATCCGATATAGCAGCCTTTCTAGATGACCGATGCAGCGCCGCATTGAATGGCATCCGCAGCAAACCTCTGCAAACTTCTAGCAGTGGCGGACACAGGCACATGATGTGAGTAAATTATTCATTTTCGTTTTTGCACTATGTGCGTGTGACCTCATTCGATTAGTTCTGCCACTTTGGCATAATGTTCCGTGCTGGCAGGGCCCCAAGTCGAAAAGCTATGAACCTACTTTTTGCAAACCTTGAATAACTCATTCCCAGGTATGACTGCATCCTTGGGGTGTTGTAAGAATTTAACACCATCCGTGCATGGGACCGTTGAGCAAATGCATGTCCAATAGTCTGCTCCTGGTCTGAGCACTGGAATTCACCACTCTTTTGAACTCTTTCTGGCTAACACGCTAAAGCCATACTTCCCGGATATGCATATTTTCCGGGCATCCTTCTAGATATCGGGTATGAGCATTCTTTCCCCGAGTATTCGTTAACTCGTTCAATATAACGCTGTCAAGCAAATAACAACTTGCTGTCCTTACCTTATGGCAAAGCTTGAGGGATGTGCTTTGCTTGGCCACAGATTAAGAAGGCCAAATTCCATACAAACGTGCAGAGAATCTGTGTTTGGTAGTGGGAAAATGCACTTGTAAGTTCTTATCACTAGTACGTGCACCAATTTTGTGGTCAAGTGGCCCCTTCAGGAAATATGCATGTTGGAGCGTGTTGTCTCCTTGTAGCCTCAAAGTCCACTTCTCTCTACAGGGTACAAGAGGAAGCATGACCAGTACTTCAGGGCTTCTCTCAGGTCACAGACAGCAGGTGCAGTCTTTTCTGATCTTCTGCAGGTCTAGAAAGTGTCCCTCCCAAGATCTTGGCATTAAGACTAAGATCGTGGATATTCGAATATCACTACCAGCTCCCCAGGAGTGTCATCCCCCCACTTGCACTATGGGCTCAGAAAGCAGTAGTAGCAGGCTTACCCAGTTTAGAACTATTTCTCTGGCACAATCTAGGAAGGCTATTCTAAAATTAAAGCTGGGCTTTCCTTTCATTAGTTTCATTTTTAATCTCTATCTCTATCTCTCTTTGAGGGTCATGCCTGCTGATTGGAAAGTGGCTAAATTGATACCTCTCCTTAAGACACCTACTCTGGACCCCATCTTTTGGTCAATGCCCTTTTTCTGATTATCTCATGCAATGCAAGCTGCACAGTATGGAATCAACCATGTAAACGGGTTGTTAAATCTTGGCAAAAAGGAAACACTTGTTTTCCTTCATTTATCCTCTGCTTTTGGTACTGTCTCACATACCATCCTCCTGCACCATTTGTCCACTATTGGCTAGATCAACTGGGATTGGTGCATGTCCTTTTTGGATTCCAGAGACCAGTCAGTCTGACTTGCTCCTTTTTTCTCCGAGACTCAAACAGTCAATCAAGGGGTCCCACAAGGATCTTTGTTAAGCCTTACCCTGTTTGTTGTTTTTATGGCTCCTCTGGCCTCAGTGGTCAAGTCTTTTGGTTGTAACACTGATGATACTCAGCTGCTCTTTGCATTTGATGACTCTCATGCCTCAATTGGGTCTTCCTTCATAGATTATATGATGGGCATTTTTTAATGGAAGCAGGCAGTGAACTTAAATGCAATACGGATAAAACTGATATCATTTTGTTTGGATCACATGTGTTGAACTGGTGTGACAATATGTGGCCCCGTTTTGCCAGCTTGCCTCCCCCATCTCTGCTGGTTAAAAACATAGGGTGAAGCTGGACAATGCCCTGTTTATGTGGCCACAGATTTCTGTGGTGGTATGCCAATGCTTCGCTTCGTTTTGCCAGCTTGCCTCCCCCCTCTCTGCTGGTTAAAAACATAGGGTGAAGCTGGACAATGTCCTGTCTATGTGGCCACAGATTTCTGTGGTGGTATGCCAATGCTTTGCTGTGTTTCACACATTGAAGACATTTCTTCCCTTCTTTCCCCTGAAGTCTAAGAGAGTTTTGATCCATGCTCTGAATACTTTGCATTTGGATTATACAAGTGCCCTTCATCTAGGAGTATCAGAGGCTTTGGTGAACTACTTGCGAGTAGTTCAAAATGCTGCTGCAAGGCTAATCATGCGACTGCCTAGGTGAACTTCTATTGCACCTGTTTTGAATTCTCTCCGCTGGTTACCCATTAGGAAACGGATCTTATTCGAAGCCATGGTCTTGGTTCACAGGGCAGTATCTCCATCCAGTCCTGGCTATCTAGCTAGGCGATGTGTCCCATACCTCCCCTCCAGAATTGTGCATTCATCTCCTTCCTCATTGATGATAGTCTTTCACATTAGGTGTATATGGAGGGGCAGCAAAACCTTTTTCTTTTCAATTGAGACCACATTCTGTTGGAAACTAAAAACTTGGCTTTTCTCTAGGAGAAATTAGAGGTCTGGTTACTGGGTCTGTCCCACGTGTTCTTGGTTTTAGTGCCGACACACTCCTTGGAGTAGCCATGCATTCCACAAATTCCCCTCATTCATTCATTAGGAGCTGAGGGTGAAGTGCCAGCTTTGTAGGATTGCAGACTATCTCACACTGCACTAGTCTAAGGGAAATCAGAGATGAGGAAGGCTTTCTGCCCATTGAGGGAGCATGTGGGCCAGCCAGTGGTATGTTCAAGTTAATGAGCGGTTGCCTCTTTCTCAGCTACCAAAAATGGATTCTGGGACAAGCTCACCCTCCCACTGGGTTGGTGCCCAACTCGCTACCCTATGCTTAAAAAACAGTCTATTCTTTCTTTGGAGTTTCACTTACATTTAACTATGAATGGGCAGGATTCACTTCTGTCCTTTTCAAGATAATGAAGTTCCTGGACCCACCCCAGTCCACCCAGTCACCATTGTCAGACATTGTCTCTATTCTGGGTGCAGTTTTCATTTTTCATTAAGATCAAGCAATGACTGAGCAGTTGCTGTGAAGCTAGTGCACATTGGCCTCCAGAACAATCAGGAAGGAAAAAGGTAACTTTCTAAAAGTTACTTTTTCTGAATGTTTATCAACAAACTAACTTCACCAATGAATTGGATTTTTAATAGGTATGAAAAACAGTAATTGAATGACTATTTTTCCTGTTTCCTGTCAAAGGTTACAGTTTTTGCGCTGAGTAATAGAATGGCCAGGTTGGGGGCAGGGTTTTGGGAAGGGAAATGCAGGGAGAGAGATATGAAAAGGAAAAGTTAGTGACAAATATGCATTACATGAAAATACACTGTCCAGTTGGGGAAGGTTTTGGCATTATTGTTTATCAAGGATCTGTGATCATTGCCTAGCACAGATTTGAATCACTATCGTATTGTCAACAATAGTCTTGGTGAAACATATAGGCCCTCATTACAACCCTGGCGGTAAATTCTGCTTTCCGCCGTGCAGAAGACCGCCAACATACCACTGCGGCCGCGGAATTCCGCTACAGGTATTACGACCCACAGGTCAGAATCCGCCACAATACAGACACCCACACAAGTCCGCCACACCAAAGGTCAGTGATAAACTGGCGATACTGTCACGCCAACAGGAATACGCCCACACTATCACGACCCACGAATCAACGCAGCAGTCTTTCAACCGCAGAAATCCATTGGCGGTACACACCGCCGCACTCAAAATACACACACACTTACAAAACACAACCACATTGGAAAATTCGAAATACACACACCTGATACACATACACACACCGCACCCACACACCCAATCCAATATAAAGCACACACCCACAGCACCCACAAACCCTTACAACCAAAAATCTGAAAGAAGGCCACAGAGAGAGAGTACCTAAAACAACACCAGCATCCAAAGACACATAACACCATCACTAACACAAAATCCACTCACCTAAAAAAACACACACCAACACATCCCCTCACACATCACAACTGACACCACCTCACACATCACCCACACCACACTCATGGCACCTCAAGGACACCCCAGGTTCTCTGAGGAGGAGCTCAGGGTCCTGGTGGAGGAAATCGTCTGGGTAGAGCCACAGCTATACGGGTCACAGGTACAGCGGACGTCCATTGTAAGGAAGATGGAGCTATGGTGCAGAATTGTCGACAGGGTTAACGCAGAGGGACAGCATCCAAGAACACGGGATGACATCAGGAAGAGGTGGAACGACCGACGGGGGAAGGTGCGTTCCGTGGTATCCAGACACAAGATTGCTGCACAGAGGACTGGCGGTGGACCCCCACCTCCTCCCCAACAACTAACAACATGGGAGGAACAAGTCTTGGCAATACTGCATCCTGAGGGCCTCGCAGGAGTAGCAGGATGACTGGACTCTGGTAAGTCAACTCTATACTACTTTTTCCCCACACCCCACCTGCATGCCATCACATACCGCCACTCTTACCCTCACACCCATCACCCCATCAACCCACAGATACCCCACTAACACAACCCACATATCCCAAAACCAAGCCCTGCATGAAACACCAATGCATGGACACCCATCACCAAAGCATGTCCAGTACAGAGACTCACTCATGCCCAAAATCACCAATCACAAAAGGACCAAGCTAATAATGCAAACACAGGAGAAGAGGGTCACTCACCCATTGCACAAGATGGCACACACAGATACAATAACTATGCATTTACACCCCAACAGGACCCCTACCCAATGTCACTGGACAGGAGGTGACAGACATATCCAGTCCACCCACAGAAGAGACCCACAGTGATGACAGCAGCACTACACGCCTGGATCAAGATGACCAGCCCGGCCCATCAGGGACCTCGGGGCAGTCGATTCCCCTGACACAGTCACAAGCCACCACTGAACCTCCCCCCTCAGGAACCACCACCACAGCACCCACCCAGCGGACCCATCCCTCTGTCCCCAGGACATGTCAATCAGCAGTGTGTCCACCACTACAAGGAACCCAGGCAACCCCACTAACACAGGACGATGAGGGACCTAGGGGCAGTGGCAGTGGGCACACGGTTCAGGGGACAGAGGCATAGGATAACAGGGAAGCTGGGAGGACTGCTGTGCGACAGGGGGAGAACAGGCCCAGGAAACCCACTCTCCACGAGGCACTCTCCAACATCATGGGAGCTTATCATCATTCCCAGGAGACCATGGGCACAGTACTGGCCAAGTGTCAGGAGACCCAGCGGCTGCAGGAGGAACAGTACCTGGGGATCAGGGAGGACTTGAAGTCCTTTAACACCACCCTGGTCACCAATGCAGGGGTGCTGGCAGACCTTCTCAACACCAGGAGGGACACAGTGGCACACCAACGGGCCCCTGACACTAGCCTGGATGATGAACAGTCCTCCACCTCTGCCAGCGCTAGTGGACAGGAGGCACCCACCCCCTGCAGATGGAGAACCACCCCGCAAACGGTCCCTGAGATCCAGGAACAAGACAGAGAAAATTGCCAAGACCTCCGCCAGGAAATAAGACCCCCTCTGAATGTCACCCTTCTGTCCCACTATGTCACCCTGTCCATCCTTAAACTTCCATTGCTCCACTTCCTATGCCCCTTTGGACAATGCACCTTTGAAACAAATAGACAGGACTCTGCCACGGACATACCTCCACCATCACCCCAGCCCATTTTACAACCCCCTCCACTTATTTGCACATGAATAAACACACTTCAATCACAAAACAATCTGGTGTCAGTCTGTGCTTTCACAAATGTGTAATTGCTATATCTATGGAATATAGCAATGTCAATTTACTTGTTCACATACCAATGTAACACAGCTGTAGGCCAGGAGTAAAGATAGCAGAGGGCACAAAGTGGGACCCATGTCTGTGAAATGGAAAGTCAAAGTGACAAGTCAGTGTCCATACACTGAGTGAAAATGACAGACTTATGCTAGCTCCAACAATAGTACGAGATGTGGGAAGCAGTGACATCTTCTTACATGTGTCTCATTGGAAGTATTGCATGATTATGTTGTTTCGGTTGTCAATATCCTCTTCTTCTGCCTCCTCTTCTTAACTGTCCACAGGTTCCACAGCTCCCACAAGACCACCATCTGGCCCATCCTCCTGCAGAAAAGGCACCTGGCGTCGCAAAGCCAGGTTGTGCAACATACAGCAGGCAACGATTATCTGGCACACCTTCTTCAGGGAGTAGTATAGGGAACCACCTGCCAGATGGAGGCACCGTAATCTGGCCTTCAGGAGGCCGAAGGTGTGTTTTATTATCCTCCTAGTCAACCATGTGCCTCATTGTAGCGTTCCTCTGCCCTTGTCCTGGGATTCCTCACTGGGGTCAGTAGCCATGACAGGTTGGGATAACCAGAGTCACCTGCAAATGTCGAAGGAAAACTGTTAGACACACACTAACCCTTACGGACAACCCCATACCCAGACCCTTATGTCAACTGTATTGGGAACTTGGCCTCACCTATTAGCCACACACGGTGCCTCAGGAGTTGCCCCATCACATAAGGGATGCTGCTATTCCTCAAAATGTAAGCGTCATGCACAGAGCCAGGATACTTGGCATTCACATGGGAGATGTACTGGTCTGCCAAACACACTATCTGCACATTCATCGAATGGTAGCTTTTCCGGTTTCTGCACACCTGTTCATTCCTGCGGGGGGGGGAGAAATGCCACATGTGTATCATCAATGGCACCAATGATGTTGGGGATATATCCCAGGGCATAGAAGTCACCTTCCACTGTGGGCAAATCCTCCACCTGAGGGAAAACGATGTAGCTGTGCATGTGTTTTAGCAGGGCAGACAACACTCTGGACAACATGTTAGAAAACATTGGCTGGGACATCCCTGATGCCATGGCCACTGTTGTTTGAAAAGACCCACTGGCCAGGAAATGGAGTACAGACAGGACCTGCACTAGAGGGGGTATCCCTGTGGGATGGTGGATACCTGACATCAGGTCTGGCTCCAACTGGGCACACAGTTCCAGGATTGTTGCACAATCAAGTCTGTATGTGATTATGATATGCCTCTCTTACATTGTTGACAGGTCCACGAGGGGTCTGTACACCGGAGGATGCCGCCATCTCATCACCTGCCCCAGTAGACGTGCACTATGGAGGAGAACAGCGAGCAGAGAGTCATCCAGCACTGAGGTATCACAATGTGTTATTTGCAGAAACGTTAGTAATCCGCAATGTGCTGGTATCTGTCTGTATTCCCGGCCTAGATAGGTGTGACGCAGTTTTCATCCATCTTGTGTGGCCCCCTGAAATGGCGGCTGCCTGACCCGTAAGGTGGGGTAAGTGGATCTGAGGTAACTGCGCTGGCATTATACACCGTCGCGGTGGGAGGACGAAGACCGCGGCGCAATCCTGCATTGGTTAACATTGGGCCCTATGGGTCCCAGGAGCCAATGACGATGTACACCGGCGGTGACGGTACGCACCACAGCGGATGTGACCGCCATTTTCTGTCTGTTCACTCACATGATACCTGACCTTCAACAGGAGAGGACCTATACTGCAAGTGCTGCTGTGACCTGTGTCTGGAAGCGACGATGGCTACAGTGTCTGTGGAAAGGGCCCCTGCCTTCACTTCAGAGGAGTTGGAGAAACTAGTGGATGGGGTCCTTCCCCAGTACACGCAACTGTACGGTCCTCCAGACAAACAGGTGAGTTGACTGTAAGCATGCTGCATGGGCAATGCCTGGTTTGAGTGGTGTGGATGGAAGATACCTGGGGGGTCTGAGGCCTGCATGTGCGGATGGTGAGTGTATGTGCATTGGGCATGGGTGGGAACTGGTGGGCAATGAGTATGATGGTCTGGACAGGTGAATAATTTCCTTTCCCCTGTACCGTTCCTCTAGGTCAGCGCCCACCAGAAGAAGGGTATTTGGTGTGCCATCGCCAAGGACGTCCGGACACTCGGGGTCTACCACAGACGGAGCACCCACTGCCGTAAAAGATGGGAGGACCTGCGCTGCTGGAGCAAGAAGACGGCGGAGGCCCAGTTGGGGATGGCCTCCCAACGTGGAAGGGGTGCCCATCGCACCATGACTCCCTGATGTCCGGGATCCTAGGGGTGGCCTATCTGGAGTTGGATGGGCACTTGAGGGCATCACAGCAGCCACAAGGGGGTGAGTACACTCTCATTCAGCTGACTCTGCGCGCATTATGACCTGTCTGGGTGGGGGAGGTGGGCAGTGGGTTCCCCTAGGCCAGGGCGAACTTGATAGGAAAGGTCCCTTGTGAGGCAGGCTATGTGGCACCCCAACCCCACTAGTGGTAAGAGCCATCTACACCTAGTAAGGCTCCTGTGACTGGTGTGCAGCAATTTGGCTTAGGCCTCGTACCCCATGGTGAGGTGCATTTTCTAGGAACTGTTAGTGCATGGCGCAGTGCTGAAGGCTGCTCCCTGTGTGTTGTGTCCGCCAACGGTAGTGGTGTTGCATGCACTGAACATGTTTTTCTTCTGTCTTTCCCCCCCTTTTTGTGGTCTCCCTGTTCTTGTGTGCAATAGCATCATCAGGCAGAGGAACAGTGGCACCGGAGCAGGAGGAAGCTGCAAACCACTTGGCCCTGGAGGGAGAAGCAACGGAGTCTGAAGCCACCAGTGGGATGGAGAGCGAGGGGAGCTCCACGGCAGGGACAGGAGCAGACACCAGTGAGAGTGACTCCTCCTCTGATGGGAGCTCCCTTGCGGTGGCAGGCACCTCTGTGCCCCCCGCATCAACAGGTACAGCCGCCACCCCCCCACCAGCTTCGCTCTCACAGCAGCCCCTCAGCGTGTGTCCTGTGCCCAGTCACCCAGGAGGGTGGGCATCTCCTTCTCCCCAGGCACCTCAGCCCCTGCCCCAGTCAGCCCTGCTGCCCTCAGTGAGGGTGCTATTGACCTCCTGAGATCCCTCACTGCTGGGAAATCTACCATTTTGAATGCCATCCAGGGTGTTGAAAGGCAATTGCAACAAACAAATGCATACCTAGAGGGCATTCATTCTGGGCAGGTGGCCCAACAGAGAGCACTTCAGGCTCTGGCCTCAGCACTGATGGCAGCCATTGTCCCTGTGTCCAGTCTCCCCCTTCCAACTTCCTCCACCCAGACCCAATCCCCTTTACCTCAGCCTATCCCAAGCACACCATCAGACCAGCATGCACACTCATCAACACACAAGAGTGGACAATGCAAACATAAGCACCACACATCCCACAGGCACTCACACAAGCACCATCCCCATGCAGACACAGCAACATCCACTGCCTCCACTGTGTCCCCCTCCTCCACGTCCTCCTCCTCCCTCCCTGTCTCGTCTCTACTCACACCTGCATGCACTACATCCTTAGCCACTACCTCCATCACCAGCACGCCCATCACCACATACCGCTCACATGCAATCACCACCCCCACTACCATTCACACATCCCCTGTGTTCTCTCCCAGTGTGTCTGTGAGCCCTCCTCCCAAAGTACACAAACGCAGACACACACCCACCCAACTGCCATCCACCTCACAACGGCCTCCGGCCCATGCACCTTCACCTCCTACAACCACTACCTCTTCCTCCACTCCCAAGCCCCCTCCATCTTCTGGTCCCAGTGTGTCTAAAAAACCTTTCCTGGCAACCCTTGACCTCTTCCCTTCACATTCCCCCCATCCTTTCCCTAGGGCCAGGGTTTCCAGGTCCCAGCCCAGCACCTCAGCCACCAAATCCCCAGGCACAGTGGTGCCAGCAACTGCGGGGTCATCTAGTGCGCCACCCATCAGGGCTGCCAGTGTGCCACATAGCGAGGGCAAGGACATTCCACCACCTGCCAAGGTGGAAAAGGTGCCCACATCCCAGAGGGAGAAGCCACACCTACCAGCCACCAAGGGCTCAGCAAAAACAAAAGGGGATAGTGGCAAGACAACTGCGGCACCATCAAAGGTGGGGAAGGGACAAAAGCAGAAGAGCAGGTCAGGACAGGGCACGGTGGCACCGACTGAGGGACCAGTGTCACACCTTCTGTCCACGACCACACCAACATGTACGGTTGCGAACATCTCAAGCTGCCCCGCCACCACAACTGTCGAGGCTGCAGGAGACGTCTTGCTGTGTCCCTCAGCAGGTGCTGAGCCATGCACCACTGCCAGCACCGCCGCCTCAGCCACCAGCCCCGCGACATGCTCGGACAGAGGCACCACCGCTGACATGGCTACCATCCCCAGTGGTCAGTCGTCCGAGGCTGGAGGAGACTTCCTGGACCCTGGCCAGCTTCCATGAGGCATGACTTCCATCACTGTTGGCACCTGCAGGTGGAAGGAGAAGCCGCAGCAGTGTGGGGTATGTCGCTGCCTCCATGGCGTATCATGCTACCTGTACCTCGGCAATCTCGTGGCACACACACCCAGGTGAGGGAACTGTATCTGCCACACTGCATGTGGAGCACTCTGGGCACCATGCCTCCTCCAGAACCAGTGGAGAATGACATCCACTACCTCAGTCCTTGGCAGGATGAAGCACTCTGGGCACCAGGTCCCCTCCAGAACCAGTGGAGAATTACATCCACTACCTCAGTCCTTGGCAGGATGAAGCACTCTGGGCACCAAGCCTCCTCCAGAACTAGTGGAGAGATACATCCACTTGAGAGACTGTGGCTTTGCACTCCCCAGGATAAAGCAGTGGGCAAACCACCCACTGGAGAGACTTGAGAGACTGTGGCTTTGCACTCACCAGGATAAAGCAGTAGGCAAACCACCCACTGGAGAGACTTGAGAGACTGTGGCTTTGCACTCCCCAGGCGACAGCAATGGGCATGGAGCCCCCTCGTGCAGCAGTGGCATTGTGCATTCATCTGGCTGAGGTGCCCTCCTCCCTCTCCCTCTGAGGTGCCTGTATATTTTCGATCTGATGCCCAAGCAGCGTTCTCTCCGTTTCCAGTCAGGTATCTTGTGTGGGCTTCGCCCATGCATTTTGGGACCAGTGGTCCACGGACAATGATTGGTACACTATCTGGACTTGTGTAGTTGGTGTACATATTTGTATTTACTGAATTTAGATTTTTGACCATCAGATTTTTCATGATTACACTGGTTACAATCATTTCCTTTTGTCCTTGCATTCTTCCAGGGGGTGAGGGGGTGTATATGTAATGTTGCTGCATGTATTTGTGTGTATGGTGTTGTGGGTGAGGGTGGGAGTGGTGATATTTTGTGTTGCGTGTGTGTGTCACTCTCTTTTCCCTCCACCTCTCCCCTGTGTTGTAGGTGCAGTACTCACCATGGTCGTCGTCAGTGTCTGTCCTGCTCCTGATAGAGCAGGAGGAAGAGCAGCATAGGTAACACCTGTAGTTCGGGCTCCATGGTGTCCTGGTTCCTCGTTGGGTGTCGAGAGTTGAGTGTTTTCCCTTCTGTGTACTGTTTCCGCCGTGCTTTTGATAGTGTTGGTTCCGCCCCGGAAAAGGTGGCGGATAGGCCTCTTGTAATAGTGTGGGCGGTACCGCCGCGGTGTTTGTTTCTACCGCCGTGGCGGTCGGACTGTTAAAGTGTGTGTCTGTGTGGGCGGTTTCCGCCATGGTCGTGATTCCATTTTATTTTCTGCCGGCCTGTTGACGGTATAACTGCCGCTTTAACACCGACCTCCAGGGTTGTAATGAGGGCCATAATGCCCAGGGTTCTCATATTAACATGCATTCAAGCATTCAGACATTATGTAGCACCGACTTTGCCATTAGTTGTGCCATCTTTGTCATTAAATGCCCCTATGAGCGAAGACTCATCCTCCTGAGTTAAAAACACTCCAATGTAGTAATGAACAATTATACAAACATGCTCCTGGTTGTGAGCACTGGGGAGTCATGACAATAATTAAAATTATATCCTAGACCGGAATCATATTAAATGCATAACATCTTGTATACTAATGACAATGCATATAAATTAACACATGTCATTGTATCAATTCAACTTCAGGCATGGAAAATGACAAAGCAAGCTAAATATGGACAGAGTAACAATAATGCATGCATAAGACTGTCTGCAAGTTTGCAATCATCAATGGGGCAAAAACGGGCTTACCACTGAAGACCGGGCCTGTCATGAGTCAGAATTGGTTATAATGGATTCTGTGATCCTGATGCAGTCAGGAGTGAGGGAAGGTTTGTCAGAAATCTGCAATGCTACTGTGTCACCAGAGAGATGGCCAGAGTGCAGAAGGAACCAGCCTCCAGGAAGTTCCCAGAATAATGAGCAAATGTGCTCGGGTGTCGCTGCTTCTTATAGGCCAAAGCACATACAAGATTGCTGTCTCCCCGGGGCAGCTGGGACTTGAGGCCTGTAAAAAATTGGTTTCTGGTTGACAGAGGATTGTACCTTTTCCAAGCAGGAAACACAATCTTAATCAGATACACACCATAAACTAACCTGTGATCACCCTCTGGTAGTTTGGCACAGAGCAGGCAGCCTTAACATTTTAGGCAATGTGTAAAGTATTTGTGCTACACTTCAAACAGTAAAATATTGAAAACACCACACTAAAAGGTACCACACCAGGTTAGACAAATAGAACTTAATTTAATGAACAAAACAAGACCAAAATGACAACAATCAAACAGGTAGAGCTTTAGATATGAATTATTAAAGATGAAAATGAAACATAGTGCTTAAAAGCATAAAGCGCCAACCAGGGATATCTGGTTGTGCTAGACTGGGGTAAATCCAAAAGTTCAGGCTGACCGCAATGGAGCGCAGGTTGGATACAGCCCCAGACAAGCCCACTGAAATTTTATCATCTCAAAAGGTTAACCGAGTCCCATTTGCGGGGAAGAAGTTTGCCGGTGGCAAAGAGAGTGTCGCTGGTCTAAAGGTGCAAAGAGTGGGCTGGCCATTGTGGATGGGCAGACTGTAGTAGCATGGTTGCAAGCTACAATGCTTGCTGTGCGAAGAGACAAACATTCAGTGCCTCGCTAAGATCATTCGTGAGAGCGGCATGGTTTCAATGCAAGTGAGCTATTCGAAGTCACAAAGAGCCCAAAAGCTTGATTTCAGAAGCCAAAAAACAATTCTAAGTCCCCAGGAATGGAGAGACAACACCTGGGGTTCAGACAGGTTTTCAGATTCAGACAGAAGGCACCAGATGGATCAAGTCAGAAAATGCCAACTTTCCAAAAGTGGCATTTTCAGGATTACAGTTTAAAATCCTACTTCACCATAAATTGGGTTTTTAAATTGTGACTGCAAAGACACCAAAATTGGGGGTCCCATATCTTCCCAATTGGAAATTACACTTATAATAGAGAATATGGCAAATCCAATGTTATCCTATGGGAGAGATAGGCCTCATAGTAGTGAATAATTAATTTAAGGGTCTTTGACATGTAAAGCCTAAAAGTACATGTCCTGTTTTTTAATACACTGCACCCTGACCTTGCCTAGGCCCTACCTTAGGGGTGACTTATAGGTACTAAAAAGGAAAGTTTGAGCCTGAGAAGAGGGCTAACTTGCCAGGTGGTCATGTCAGTTTAAAACTGCACACACAGGCTCTGCGATGGCAGGTCTGAGACATGTTTGAAAGGCTACTGAAGTGGGTGGCACAAGCAGTGCTGCAGACCCACTAGTAGCATTTCATATACCAGCCAAGGGCTCATGTAATACACTTCACTAGGGAATTAGAAGTAAATTAAATTTGCCAATTGTGGATGCCTGTGTTACCGTGATTTAAGCAGAGAGTACATGCACTTTAGGACTGGGTATCAGTGGTAAAGAGCCCAGAGTCCTAAAGCCTGCGAAAACAAATTCAGCAAAACAGGAGGTCAGAAGGCAAAAAAGTTAGGGGAAACAATGCCAAGGATGCCAGTTCTAACAAAGTTCATGTTCGCGAAAGGAGCCACAAAGGATAGAAAAAGGGGAAATGAAGAAACAAAATGAATTTGAGAAACAGAAACATGTAGAGATAGAAAAAAGGCTCATTATTCAATGGTATACTTCCTGGATGCAGTGTAGCCATATCTTTCGGCTCTATGACCTCTGTACCACTGTAATGCTTGAATGCTTTCAGCAACCTCTCATAGTAATCATGTATCGCTTCTTTGCCTTCCTGTGCCGTTTGATCAATCTTTTGCCAATCAATATTTTGTGGCGACACTTTCTGCTTCAAAAACTCAATCACCTTAAAGTAGTACCTCATCACCTCAGGAGACGGAGCTCCTGTTACTCTGTCCCTTGCCAGTTCTTCCGTCGGCCAATCCACACTTCTCTTACACTAGAGCCACAAATCAGCTGGAACTATAATCTCAAACAATGTATTCAAGTCTTCCCAATGACACTTCGCACGCTTCACAAATATGTCTGTCTGCTGGTACCACTCTATTGGCTTTTCCTTCAGCCTGGGGAAGTCATTTGTGAAGGACAAAATGTCACCTCTAGACCACGGTACATGGACAAGAACCCCTCCAGCCATCTCTCTCATGGGTAGCATTTTTATTGTACCTGTATCCGGCGCCGTTTTTTGCTGCTGCTGCTCCAAGTAGTCACTTTTCCTCTTATCACTCTTCTTTGCCCATCTGCCTTCCCACTTCTCTAAAGCTCCCCAAACCTGCGCACTCTGTAGTATCTCCTTAAGGTGTGCCTTCATTCCAGTAGACCTCATGTGATCAAAATCTTTAGGCTCAAAGTCTAATCTGTAACTTATTTTCAAGTGCTTGGTATTGTCTAAATCTATGCCATATTTATCTGCAAGGTTTGCCAACCTTTGGTGCACCTTGCTCACTTCTTTAATTATTTTCGGGCACAGATATCTCGATTCTGATTCCGTGTATGACTCTAGCCTATTCACTCCCATGCTCCTTTCAACTAATTCGGCTGCTTCCATGCTCAATCTCACAAAATTTAGGTACTCTTCCCTTTCTGACCGCTCTGCTGTCACAGGGGTAGTCTGTGGTGAATTCAGCTTGTCTAACCATTCATTCAATTGTTGCTCAGTTAAACTCTGTAACAAGATATTTCCAGCCTGTATCGTTGGTTGTTGTGACCTGGGATCTGAGGAGTCAGTAATCCCAACCATGAGTGTGTCATGGTATTTGGAGGAACCCCTATCGGACTGAAGTCTAACAGAGACCTCGCTCTTTCTACCATTTGTTCCACTGGGCTCATCCCTGGAGAGTTCCCTACAAACCCTCCTCTTGTCATGTCCTGGGTCATTACCCCCTGGTCACACACGCTAGGCATATCCTGCGCTTACAGTGGTACTTGTGGACCAACCGTAATAGGTAAGGATATGGCGGCTGGCGTTGGCTTGTTCCCCACAACCTGTGGAACACTGGCTCCCATGTTCTGATTCATTATTCGTGCCGTAGCTATCTGCGGTCCTGTGACCAAAGTATAACTGAGAACCATCTGTGGCTGTGGCTGGGGCAGTAAAAGTGGAGTTGGCTCACTCTGCACTAATTTTGATCTCGCATATGCCTGGTCAGGCAGCACCATCAAGCTCGTAGTGGTTTCTAATATTGGGACATCAGAGTAGATCCTCTGAACCGGTGGTGGCAGTAACTGGGTCTGCATCTCTGGAGCAGTGGACTCACTGACACTATTCTGTACTGGAGCTGCTGTTGCGACTGCATTTACCTGTGCTGTATTTGCTGTTCCCTGGTTCTGGGTTGAATTTACAGGACCTGCACTCGTACTTGGTCTATTGTCATCCATGGCATATGGCGGTGGACGATCATGTAACAACTGATTAAGGAACTCATCATCATCTGAGTCATCTGCATCTGCCCAAGACTTGTTATTCTCTTTTCCTTTACTAGAGCCCTTGTCTGTTTTGCAAGTGGCCTTTCTTCCCTGCGTGACTTTAATTCCCAGAACACCCTTCGCCTACCTTCTCAACCAATTGCCTCTCACGGACGGCTGCCAATCCGTGCGCGACCCTTCTCACTAACCGACCTATCCCAGCGCGGCTCCAATGACGTCACACACACTGCAGCTGACAAAGTCTTGCAGCTTGTCTCGCCCACTCTCGATTCACACAAACTAATGCAATATATTGCGAGCACTAACAAAACTCAAATTTGCTGGTTTACTACAGGAAGGATAACACAATCGCTTCATAACTTTACAGAGATTTCACTTTAAGCCTCGGCCGCTACTCTCTCCTTCTCAGATCCCGCACTCACAAGCAGAATTCGACCCGCAAATTCTACTCTCGACTTGTCAATGGTTCGTCCTAGTGCACTTTAGAACTTACCAAATCTCCATCGAAGTTTTCATTCACTCACTTGACTCAACCTCGACTCATCAACCACGCCCGATTAACCTATTAAACCGTGCAGATTACAACATAAAACAAGTGTCTCATACACTTATCAATATACTCCGGAGCCTTAGACTTAGACTTAGCCTTTTCTGGTATTGAAACTATTAAACTTGCTAGTAGAGTGTAACTAATAGGGAATAAATCTCATAAATCTTACTAAGTCGAGTGTGGTTATTCATGGCTGAAAGGTCATGTTGTGGTTCAATTCTTATCAATGCAATTAACTAATTTGATTGATTTGCTATTATGAATATTGATGAGGTTATTGATCTAGTGATTGAAATATGGAATAGATATCTCATCTTAAGATGTCTCCAATCAGGGTCAAAAGGTTCATTGGCCTAAAACGAGTCCTGTGCAAGTAAAGTACCTAGATCGAGACGTGTTATCAGTTCTGGTAGCAGAGGACGGTTACGGCCCTTAGGGGCCTTAAGACGAGGGACCACTGTTTTAGAATTGTTTTTGGAATAATGCAATTTGGAGAGATGATGTGCCCCTAAGTCCCAAATGACTTTTCCGGGACCCCGGAGCCTGCTGGAGTGAGTTGGGTATGTTCTCGGCATTCTAGTGATGGTATGAGTGAAGTAGGGTTTGCGCTTGCACAGCTTATGCATACCGCAGGTGAATTTTGAGGTTTGTGAAAATTTTAGGCCAGGTGATGTTTTAGTGGGAGTGTGCGTACTCCATGGTATGAGAGTAGGGAAGTCAGCGAAGTTCATGTGAGTGTGGCGCTTTGTGCTCAAAATTGTCCACGTGGTTGCTGGTGATGTACGGACCCTGCGTGGTTTAAGGCTCCGGAGTATATTGATAAGTGTATGAGACACTTGGTTTATGTTGTAATTTGCGCGGTTTAATAGGTCAATCGGGCGTGGTTGACGAGTCGAGTTTGAGTCAAGTGAGTGAATGAAAACTTCAATGGAGATTTGGTAAGTTCTAAAGTGCACTAGGATGAACCATTGACAAGTCAAGAGTAGAATTTGTGGCTCGAATTCTGCTTGCGAGTGCAGGATCTGAGAAGGAAAGAGTAGCGGCAGAGGCTTAAAGTGAAATCTCTGTAAAGTTCTGAAGCGATTGTGTTACCCTTCCTGTAGTAAACCAGCAATTTTAAGTTTTGTTAGTGCTCACAAGATATTGTATTAGTTTGTGTGAATCGAGAGTAGGGGAGTGTGTGCGGGTGTGACGTCATTGGAGCCGCCCTGGGATAGGTCGGTTAGTGAGAAGTGTTGCGCACGGATTGGGAGCCGTACATGAGAGGCAATTGGTTCAGAAGGTAGGCGAAGGGTGTTCTGGGAATTAAAGTCACTTCCTTATGCAGTCATAAACAAAATAAAAGACGCAAAAATGAAGTTCTTCAAGACTTTAAAGAGCGCTTTTTGGGGAGATGTGTACATTACCACAAGTGTGCGGGAGCCTACACCGCCAGAGGATACTCCGGCTTATGCCGTAATGGAGGAGAAGGGGGTCGCGGCATATCTTTGTCTAAATCAATGGTGCAAATTAACAGAGAAAGATGGGTGTTTGGCGTTTCCAGAGAATGGGACGTTCAACATAGGGGTTCTAAAGAATTTGCGGAAGGCATTAAATGACCAAAAGCCGCCTCTGAGGCCAGCACAGTTTGAGGCGTAAGCAATTTGGGAATTGATGGCCATACTTCAACGGCAACAGAAGTTCGAGAGGAGTATGAGAAAGGCAGAAAAGACACTAGCGGAGGCTAGATGGGATAGTGAAAACAGAATGTGGAGGAGAGAAATAATAGACGGTGTTAGGATGTTTCCGGCGATAACCCAAGAAGCTGACACGCAGGGAAGAAAAGCCACTTGCAAAACAGACAAGGGCTCTAGTAAGGGAAAAGAGAATAACAAGTCTTGGGCAGATGCAAATGACTCAGATGATGATGAGTTCCTTAATCAGTTGTTACATGATCGTCCACCGCCATATGCCATGGATGACAATAGACCAAGTACGAGTGCAGGTCCTGTAAATTCAACCCAGAACCAGGGAACAGCGAATACAGCACAGGTAAATGTAGTCGCAACAGCAGCTCCAGTACAGAACAGCGTCAGTGTGTCCACTGCTCCAGAGATGCAGACCCAGTTACAGCCACCACCGGTTCAGAGGATCTACCCTGATGTCCCAACATTAGAAACCACTACGAGCTTGATGGTGCCGCCTGACCAGGCATATTCAAGATCAAAATCAGTGCAGATTGAGCCAACTCCACTTTTACTGTCCCAGCCACAGCCACAGATGGTTCCGAGTTATACTTTGGTCACAGGACCACAGATAGGGGTTCCTCCAGATGCCATGATACACTCAGGGTTGGGATTACTGACTCCTCCGATCCCAGGTGCGAATGCGTCGCAACAACCAATGATACAGGCTGGAAATATTTTGTTGCAAGGTTTAATCTGCGCAACAATTGAATGAATGGTTAGACAAGCTGAATTCACCACAGACTACCCCTGCAGCAGCAGAGCGGTTGGAAAGGGAAGAGTACCTAAATTTTGTGAGATTGGGCATGGAAGCAGTCGAGTTAGTTGAAGGGAGCATGGGAGTGAACAGGCTAAAGTCATACACGGAATCAGAATTGAGATATCTGTGCCCGAAAATAACTAAAGAAGTGAGCAAGGTGCACCAAAAGTTGGCAAACCTCTCAGATAAATATGGCATAGATTTAGACAATACCAAGCACTTGAAAAGAAGTTACAGATTAGACTTTGAGCCTAAAGATTTTGCTCACATGAGGTTTACTGTAATGAAGGCACACCTTAAGGAGATACTACAGAGTGCGCAGGTTTGGGGAGCTTTAGAGAAGTGGGAAGGCAGATGGGCAAAGAAGAGAGATAAGAGGAAAAGTGACTACTTGGAGCAGCAGCAGCCAAAACCGGCGCCGGATATGGGCATAATAAAAATGCTACCCATGAGAGAGATGGCTGGAGGGGTTCTTGTCTATGTACTGTGGTCTAGAGGTGACATTTTGTCCTTCACGAATGACTTCCTCAGGCTGAGGGAAAAGCCAATAGAGTGGTACCAGCAGACAGACAGATTTGTGAAGCTTGCGAAGTGTCTTTGGGAAGACTTGAATACATTGTTTGAGATCATAGTTCCAGCTGATTTGTGGTTCGAGTGTAAGAGAAGTGTGGATTGGCCGACGGAAGAACTGGCAAGGGACAGAGTAACAGGAGCTCCGTCTCCTGAGGTGATGAGGTACTACTTTAAGGTGATTGAGTTTTTGAATCAGAAAGTGTCACCCCAAAATATTGATTTGCAAAAGATTGATCGAACGGCAGAGGAAGGCAAAGAATTGATACATGCTTACTATGAGAGGTTGCTGAAAGCATTCAAGCATTACAGTGGTACAGAGGTCATAGAGCCGAAAGATATGAATCACCTTGTGTTCAGGTTCGTTGAAGAGCTAAGACCAGAGATTAGCCAGATGATTAACAATCATTTGATCTGTTGGCAAGCAAAGCCAATTGATGAGGTGTTACAGTATCCAAAATAATGTAGTGACAAGATTGAGTTGAAGCAGAGGAAGCTGAAAGAGAAGGTGATGGTAATGCAAATGAAGGCAGCGCAAGCAGGGATGCAGGGAAACGGAGTACAACAGATGGTGCAACAGCCGCAGGGAAATAGAATGTTTTAGATGCAAACGAGAGGCAGAGGGCGAGGAGGTTTTGTGCACCGTGGTCCAGATTTGAATACAGTAGTGGTTCAGAATGATGTACAAGGGATGAAGAAGGTGTTGCCATGCCACATGTGCGGGACCGTGGGACACTGGAAGCGGGAATGTCCGATGATGGTACAGGAGGGTGTTGTTCAGCAAAGCAATGATTTCAAT
The DNA here is from genome assembly GCF_031143425.1 of Pleurodeles waltl. Lineage (NCBI taxonomy): Eukaryota > Metazoa > Chordata > Amphibia > Caudata > Salamandridae > Pleurodeles > Pleurodeles waltl. Next base: position 466,508,733 of record NC_090442.1, read on the forward strand.
GCATTCCAAAATGTCAAAGGACCAAGAATGAGGGGTCCTAATCCAAATTTTTAGAATAACATGGTTCAGATGCAGGGTCTCCAACCCATGCAACAAGTGCAGATGTCATGTATGAAACCAGTGCAAATGCAGCAAGTGCAACAGCAGGTTCCAGTGGTACCTAGACAGCAAATGCAGTTGCCCTTAGAGCCCATGGGACAGCAACAGATGATGCTTCCTCAACAGGTCACAAGACAAGGAATGGGTCAAAATAACACAGTACAACAGTTCCCATTGCGTGGTGAGGATGGAATAAACGATGAATGGTTGGATGACAGCTCAGATAGTGAGGAGTGCAGGCTTGCAGCGTCCCTAGAAGTAGATCAGCGGGGACCCTATGTGCAAGGAAAGGTGATGGGTCACAAGGTCTCATTTTTGGTTGACACAGGAGCTATGTGCTCTACAGTCAGAAGTGCAGAGGTTCTGAAGCTGCCCCTTTCAGGACGTACACTAAAGGTAGTGGGAGTGGCAAACCAGCTCCTGACTAACCCGATCACAGATCCATTTCAAGTCCAGATTGGTACCTTTCAGGGATTGCACAGGTTTGTGGTCTGTGATTCAAGTCCTGTGTCCCTATTGGGAAGAGACTTAGGGGGTCATTCAGACCTTGGCGGACGGCGGAGGCCGTCCGCCAAGGTACCGCCGACAAATGAGCGCACCGCGGTCAAAAGACCGCGGCGGCCATTCAAACATTTCCGCTGGGCCGGCGGGCGCTCTCCAAAAGAGCGCCCGCCGGCCCAGCGGAAATGCCCCTGCAACGTGGACGCCGACTCAGAATTGAGCCGGCGTAGTTGCAGGGGTGCGACGGGTGCAGTTGCACCCGTCGCGTATTTCAGTGTCTGCAAAGCAGACACTGAAATACTTTGTGGGGCCCTCTTACGGGGGCCCCTGCAGTGCCCATGCCATTGGCATGGGCACTGCAGGGGCCCCCAGGGCCCCCCCGGCACCCCCTACCGCCATCCTGTTCTTGGCGGGTTTCCCGCCATGAACAGGATGGCGGTAGGGGGTGTCTGAATCCCCATGGCGGCGGAGCGCGCTCCGCCGCCATGGAGGATTCAATGGGGCAGCGGTAAACCAGCGGGAGACCGCCGGTTTACCCTTTTTGACCGCGGCTGAACCGCCGCGGTCAGAATGCCCTTGGGAGCACCGCCAGCCTGTTGGCGGTGCTCCCGTGGTCGGTGACCCTGGCGGTCACCGGCCGCCAGGGCAAGAATGACCCCCTTACTGTGTAAGACGAGGTGTTCTATCACCTGTTCGAATGAAGGAATTGAGGTGCAGACAAACAGTGATGATGAGGGGGATGATGGTCAGATCTCAGAGCCAGAGACAGAGACCACAGATGAAGAGCACCCCTTGATAACCTTCTTCCCAATGTTCACAATGACTGATTTGCCCGCAGACCTGCAGGGGACAGTCACAGAGAAGGTGTGGGACTTGACAGGAAAGGAAGTGGGATTGATAAAAGGAGTAGAACCAGTCAAAGTCGATGTAAAGCCAAATGCCGTGTTTCCCTAGGTACCGCAGTACCACATGGCACAGGATGTCCTCATACAGGTGACGCAGATAATTGCAGACTTTGTGAAGCAGGGAGTCCTGAAGGAAGTGATGACTTACGAAAGATTAATGACATAGGGGGTCATTCTGACCTCGGCGGTAAAAGGCGCTTACCGCTGGTCAGAAGACCGCCATAACACCACCGCTGCCGCGGGAAACCGCCACGGTCATTCTGACCCGCAACAGGCAAACCGCCAAAAACCCGACATCCACAAAAGTCCGCCACACCAACGGCCAGCGAAAAACTGCCGATGACCAAACCTCCACCGTCACGCCAACAGAAATACGCCCATTCCATTCCGACCCACAAATCCACGCGGCGGTCTTTCAACCGCGGTATTCCATTGGCGGTACACACTGTCGCGGTCAAAATACACACACAGCTCCAAAACACTGCCACATTGGTCATTTCGAAACACACACACACCTGATACACATACAAACACCACTCCCACACACCCAACACAATATAAAACACACACCCACATCACCCACAAACCCCTACGACCACCATTTATTGACTAAGGCCAGAGAGAGACACCACCAGCAAGTACAGAGCATTCACAGGCACATAACACCATCACTCACACAACATCCACGCACAAAACACCACACACCACCACACTCACCACACTCATCACCACAAACACCACCCCACACCTCATCCACACCACCCCATGGCACCCCAAAGACACCCCAGGTTTTCAGACGCTGAACTCAGGGTCATGGTGGAGGAAATAGTTTGGGTAGAGCCCCAGCTCTTCGGGACACAGGTGCAGAACACCACCATTGCCAGGAAGATGGAGCTATGGCAAAGAATAGTGGACAGGGTCAACGCTGTGGGTCAGCATCCACGAAATCGGGACGACATCAGGAAGCGGTGGAACGACCTACGGGGGAAGGTGCGTTCTATGGTATCCAGACACAACATCGCGGTGCAGAAGACTGGCGGCGGACCCTCACCTCAACCCCCAGAATTTACAACATGGGAGGAACAGGTCTTGGCGATCCTGCATCCTGAGGGCCTCGCAGGAGTAGGCGGAGGAATGGACTCTGGTAAGTCTAATTTCAACTACTTCATCCCCCCACCCACCGGCATGCCAAATCATACCCCCAACCCCATCACACATCCTCCTTGCTAATGTCTCACCATCACAACCCATCCCATCCCAACACCAAGCCCTGCATGCGACCACAAACCATGGACACCCATCACCTAAGCATGCCCACTGCACATACCCATCCCCCCCAAACCACCGTCACAACAGCCCCCACAAGGGAATGCCAGCACTGGGGTACACGGGCACCCACCCATTGCATGCTATGGCACACACAGAAGCAATAACCATACTCTTATACCCCTGCAGGACCCGAACGCCACGACACCGCCCAGAAGGGTCCAGAAATGTCCATTCCACCCCCAGAAGAGGCCCACAGTGATGACAGCAGCTCTGTCTCCCTGGACCCAGATGACCAGCCCGGCCCATCGGGGACCTCGGGACAGTCGGTTCCCCTCAGACAGCCACAGGCCACAGCAGACCCACCCCCCTCTGGGAACACCAGCACAGCACCCACCCAGCGGGCCCATGCCTCTGTCTCCAGGACACGACAAGCAGCGGTGTGTCCACCACTACAGGGCACCCAGGTTAACCCACCACCCCAACAACAACAGGGACCTGGGGGCAGTGGTAGTGGGCACACGGTCCAGGGGACAGAGGCCCAGGGAAACAGGGGAACTGGGAGGGCTACTGTGCGACGGGGGGGACAGGCCCAGGGAACCCACTATCCACAAGGCCCTATCCTCCATCATGGGAGCATACCACCACTCCCAGGAGACGATGGTGACGGTCCTGGCCAGGTTCCAGGAGATCCAGGTACTGCAGGAGGAACAGTTTATGGGGTTCAGGGAAGAACTCAGAAACATCAGTTCTGCAATGGGCACCATCGTTGTGACTCTCAAAAAGATTGTCAGCACATTGCGGGACCATGTGCCACCACAAAGGGCCCCTGTCACTAGCATGGACCAAGAACAGGCTACCACCTCCGCCGGCGCTAGTGGACAGGAGGCCCCGACACAAGAACAACAGGCCACCAGAACCCCACCCCCTGCAGAAGGAGAACCACCCTGCAAGCGGGGCCTGAGATCTAGGAAGAAGACAGAGTAGGATGCCAAGACCCCCGCCAGGAAAGGATACACCCTGATTGTCATCCCACTGTCCCACATTGTCACCCTGTCCAACCTTAAACTGCCCCTGCTCCACCTTCCACAGGCATATGGACAATGCACCTGTGAGACAGAAAATCTGGACTCTGCCATGGACATTCCTCCACCTTCACCCATCACCGATTTGCAACCATTACCCAAAATTGAGCACTTCAATAAACACTCTTATTGCACAAAAATAATCTGGAGTCTGCCTGTATTTTTTAACAAATGTATTACACAGAACCGTGCCAAAATGTCCAGTTACATTGTGATGACAACATACCACTGTCACACAGCTGTAGTCCATGGGGAAACAAAGCAGAGGTCACGGAGTGGGGCCCACATCTCTGAAATTGGAAGGGAAAGTCACAACTCAGTTAACATACACTGGGGGGAAACTCAGACAGTAGAGAGGCAGTAGACTTTAAGTAAATGTAAAATGCCAGTGTTGATTCTTACCTGTATGTCATTGAAAATACTGCTGTATTACTGTGTCCCTGTTGTCTGTGTCGTCCTCTTCGTCTTCCTCCTCTTCACTCTCCGCAGGCTCCACAGCTGCCACAACACCACCATCTGGACCATCCTCCTGCAGGAAAGGCACCTGGCGTAGCAAAGCCAGGTTGTGAAGCATACAGCAGGCCACGATGATATGGCACACCTTCTTTGGTGAGTACATTAGGGATCCACCTGTCATATGGAGGCACCTAAACCTGGCCTTCAGGAGGCCGAAGGTCCGCTCGATCACCCTCCTAGTACGCCCATGGTCCTCATTGTACCGTTCCTCTGCCCTTGTCCTGGGATTCCTCACTGGGGTCAGTAGCCAGGACAGGTTGGGGTAACCAGAGTCACCAATTAGCCACACACGGTGTCTCTGAAGTAGTTCCATCACGTAAGGGATGCTGCTATTTCGCATGATGTACGCGTCATGCACTGACCCAGGGAACTTGGCATTTACATGGGAAATGTACTGGTCAGCCAAACAGACCACCTGGACATTCATGGAATGATAACTTTTTCTGTTCCTGTACACCTGTTCACTCGTGCTGGGGGGGGGCCAAAGCAACATGTGTCCCATCAATTGCACCAATGATGTTGGGAATATGTCCAAGCGCATAGAAATCACCCTTCACTGTAGCCAAATCGCCCACCTCAGGGAAAACAATGTAGCTCCGCATGTATTTCAGCAGGGCAGACAACACTCTGGACAACACCTTGGAAAACATAGGCTGAGACATCCCTGATGAAATGGCCACTGTTGTTTGAAATGACCCACTTGCCAAAAAATGGAGTACTGACAGCACCTGCACTAGAGGGGGGATCCCTGTGGGTTGGCGGATGGGTGACATCAGGTCTGGCTCCAGCTGGGCGCACAGTTCCTGTATAGTGGCTCTGTCAAGCCTGTATGTCAGTATGACATGTCTTTCTTCCATTGTCGACAGGTCCACCAGCGGTCTGTACACGGGAAGATTCCTCCATCTCCTCGCAAGTCCCAGCGGACGGTGCCTAGGAAGGACAACATGGAGCACAGAGTCAATCAACCCACAGGTACGTTCCCACAGCTTGCACAGTACACGATTTTCATGCTTGTATGAGTGTTGATGCAAGGCCTAGGTATGTGTGACGCAGTAGAAATTAAGATATGGGGGCCCTTGAAATGGCGGCTGCCTGACCTGTGAAGTGCGACAGTGGGATGTGAGGTCAATGCGCTGGCGTGGCACACCGTGGCGGTAGGCGGTTGGTTAACATTGAACCCTATGGGTCTCAGGAGCCAATGACGATGTGCGCCGGCGGTCACGGTACGCACCGCCGCGGTACGCACCGCTGCGGGAGTGACCGCCATTTTCTATCTGCTTAATCTCTCGATACCTGATCATCCACAGGAGAGGACCTATACTGCAAGTGCTGCTGTGACCTCGGTCTGGAAGAGACAATGGCTGCTGCGACTGGGGAAAGGGCCCCTGCCTTCACTTCTGAAGAATTGGAGAAACTTGTGGATGGGGTCCTCCCCCAGTATGCGCTACTCTACGGTCCTCCAGACCAACAGGTAAGTACACTGGGACCATGCTTTGTGGCCAATGCCTGGGTTGAGTGGGGTGAATGAAAGATGGTGGGGAGGGGAGCGAATGAGGCATGCATCAAACGACAGATGAGAGCATGTGCCACATGGCAAGGGTGGGGATGGGGGGCCACTCACATCGAGCATGCAGAAGGTGATGTTTTATTTTTTTTCTCCCCCTGCACATGTCACATAGGTCAGCGCCCATCAGAAAATCGACATTTGGCGTGCCATCGCCAAGGACGTCCGGACCCTGGAGATCCACAACAGACGGGGCACCCACTGCCGGAAGAGGTGGGAGGACATCCGCCGCGGGAGCAGGAAGACCGCGGAGGCTCTGCTGGGGATGGCCTCCCAACGTAGGAGGGGTGCCAGTCGTACTTTGACCCCCCTGATGTCCCGGATCCTGGAGGTGGCCTACCCCGATATGGATGGGCGTGTGAGGACATCACAGCAGACACAAGGGGGTGAGTACAAGCACATTCTGCTGATTTTGCGCACATTGGAGGTGTCTGGTTGGGGGAGGAGGGCTGTGGGTATCCCTAGGCCAGGGTGTTTTCTGTAGGCTAGGCCCCTCCGTTAGGCATGGCCCTGTACCCCCGCCCCCCACCTTTGTAGGTTGCCTAGTACAGCTATTCATGGCCCTGTGTCACCTATGTGTGGAGTTGTTGTCCATAGGCTTGTAGGCCATGTCCCACGGATTGAGTGGTGTACCCCAAGTGCGCGGCGTAGTGCAGGGGGCTTCTGTGTCTGTCCTCTCCGCCAATGCATGCACTCAACATGTCTTTGTTTCTCCACCCCCCCACTTTTTTTGTGGTCTTCCTGTTCATGTGTGCATTAGCATCATCAGGCGGAGGAGAAGTGGCATCGGAGCACGAGGGAGCTGCATCTCACATGGGCATGGAGGGCCATGCAACTGACTCGGATTTCACCAGTGAGACAAGGACAAGGGGAGCTCCACAGCGGGGACACGTGGTGACACCAGCGACACAGACACGTCCTCGGAAGGGAGCTCCCTTGTGGTGGCGGCAACATCCGTGCCCACCGCAACAACAGGTACAGCTGCCACCCAGCGCACCAGCTCCGCCCTCCCAGCAGCCCCTCTGCGTTCGCCCCGTGCCCGCTCACCCAGGAAGGTGGGCATCTCCTTTGCCCCAGGCACCTCAGGCCCTGCCCCAGTTACCCCTGCTGCCCTCAGTGAGGAGGTCATTGACCTCCTGAGGACCATCATTGTTGGGCAGTCTACCCTTTTGAATGCCATCCAGGGTGTAGAAAGGGAGGTGCACCGGAGTAATGCATACCTGGAGGGCATTCATTCGGGTCAGGCTGCCCATCAGCGATCGTTCAACGCTCTGGCCTCAGCACTGACGGCAGCCATTGTCCCTGTCTCCTGCCTCCCTCCTCCAACTTCCTCAACCCAGTCCCACTCCCCTGTACCTCTGCCTATCCCAGACACACCATCAGACCAGCCTCCACACACCTCAACACCCAAGGGAAGCTCATCCAGACATAATCACCAAACATCACACAAGCATTCACACAAGCAACATCCACATGCAGACATGCCAACAGCCACTGCCTCCTCTGTGTCCCCCTCCTCCTCGTCTCCCTCCTCCCTCCCTGTGACGTCTCCACTCACACTTGCATGCACAACATCTTCAGCCACTACGTCCATCACCAGCACACCCACCAGAACACTCCGCACATGTGCAGTCACCACCCCCACTACCATTTACACGTCCCCTGTGTCCTCTCCCAGTGTGTCTGTCACCCCCTCTTCCAAACCACACAAACGCAGGCAGCCACCCACCCAACAGCCATCCACCTCACAACAGCCTCCAGCACAAGCACCTGCGCCCAAAGACACCAGACTTCACTCTCCTACAACCACATCCTCTTCCTCCACTCCCATACCCACTACACCTCCCCGTCCCTGTCTTACTAAATTGCTTTTCCTTTCCAACCTTGACCTCTTTCCATCAACTGACCCACCCCCTCCATCTCATAAGGCTCCAATCAGCACCTCAGCCACCACAAAACCTGGACCTACAAAGACAATAGTCCAAGGATTTTGGAGTCCACCACCTTCAAGCCCAGCTACTTCAGCTAGGAGTAAAGAGACGGCCAGCCCACCCCCTGCAAAAAAAGCCAAGAAAGCCAGTGCCCGGCGCGAGAGGCCAAACACAGCAGGCTCCAGAAGCACTACCCTGGCACCGTCAGGGAGTGGGGTGCCACCTGGCACACCGGCAAAGGGAGGAAAGGGCCACAGACGAGCAGGGAAGGGTGGCAAGGGCAGCACGCCCGACAAGACCGGCAGCAGGCGAGCTGCCCAGGAGGGCCCCACCAGCCCCATTCCAGGTGTGCAGGAGGACACCCAGAGGCCCGGTACGGCAGCCCAGGAGGGCACCGCCAGCCACAGCCCAGCTGCCCAGGAGGGCCCCGCCAGCCACAGCCCAGCTGCCCAGGAGGGCCCCGCCAGCCACAGCCCAGCTGCCTAGGACGGCCCCACCAGCCACAGCCCAGCTGCCCAGGAGGGCCCCGCCAGCCACAGCCCAGCTGCCCAGGAGGGCCCCGCCAGCCACAGCCCAGCTGCCCAGGAGGGCCCCGCCAGCCACAGCCCAGCTGCCCAGGAGGGCCCTGCCAGCCACAGCCCAGCTGGGCAATGAAGGAGCGCCAGCCACAGCCCAGCTGGGCAATGAAGGAGCGCCAACTCAAGCAACGCTGAACATGGCAAGGACTGCCAAGGCAAGCACCGCTGAACAGGGCACCGCCATCTCAAGAACCGCTGAACAGGGCCCTTCAAGTCAAGAACCGCTGAACAGGGCCCTTCAAGTCAAGAACCGCTGAACAGGGCACCGCCATCTCAAGAACCGCTGAACAGGGCACCGCCATTTCAAGAACCACTGAACAGGGCCCTTCAAGTCAAGAACCGCTGAACAGGGCCCTTCAAGTCAAGAACCGCTGAACAGGGCACCGCCATCTCAAGAACCGCTGAACTGGGCCCTTCAAGTCAAGTACCGCTGAACAGGGCCCTTCAAGTCAAGATCCGCTGAACAGGGCCCTTCAACTCAAGAACCGCTGAACAGGGCCCTTCAACTCAAGAACCGCTGAACAGGGCACCGCCATCTCAAGCACCGCTGAACTGGGCCCTTCAAGTCAAGAACCGCTGAACAGGGCCCTTCAAGTCAAGATCCGCTGAACAGTGCCCTTCAACTCAAGCACTGCTCCGCTGGGCACCGCCGTCTCTGCACCGCTCCGCTGGGCCCTTCATCTCAAGCACCGCTCCGCTGGGCCCTTCATCTCAAGCACCGCTCCGCTGGGCACCGCCATCTCTGCACCGCTCCGCTGGGCCCTTCATCTCAAGCACCGCTCCGCTGGACCCTTCAACTCAAGCACCGCTCCGCTGGGCACCGCCGTCTCCGCACCGCTCCGCTGGGCCCTTCATCTCAAGCACCGCTCCGCTGGGCCCTTCAACTCAAGCAACGCTCCGCTGGGCACCGCCGTCTCAAGCACCGCTGGCCCATTGGCAGAAGGGGCAGGCCCGCATCTGTGTCGGGCAGGGCTGTACGAAGCACTCTGGGCACCATGCCTCCTCCAGAACCAGTGGAGTCTGTAATCCACTTGTGAGACTGTGGCTTTGCACTCCCCAGGTTGGCACAGTGGGCAATCCACCCACTGTAGAGACTTGTGAGACTGTGGCTTTGCACTCCCCAGGATGGCACTGTGGGCAATCCACCCACTGTAGAGACTTGTGAGACTGTGGCTTTGCACTCCCCAGGATTGAACAGTGGGCAATCCACCCACTGTAGAGACTTGTGAGACTGTGGCTTTGCACTCCCCAGGATTGAACAGTGGGCAACCCACCCACTGTAGAGACTTGAGAGACTGTGGCTTTGCACTCCCCAGGATGGCACAGTGGGCAATCCACCCACTGTAGAGACTTGTGAGACTGTGGCTTTGCACTCCCCAGGATTGAACAGTGGCCATGGAGGCCCCTCGTGGATCTAGCGTTGTGGACTCATCTGGCTGAGGTGCCCCCCCTTCCCTTCCCCCTGAGGTGCCTGTAGTTTTGCTATCTGATGCCCCTGCAGTGTTCTCTCCATTGGAGCCGGGTATCCTGTGTGGGCTTTGCCCATGTGTTAAGGCCCATTGGCCCACGAACAATGGATGACACCCAATTTGGACAGGACAATTTACATATGTATATATAGTTATAGATGTTTGATATATTTTTTTACTTAGCCGTACAATATACTTCAAATTTCATGATCATTTTTTTTTGTCTTTGCATTCTTCCGGGGGGTTTGGGGGTGTCACTCTGAGTTGTTGCTCTGCATTGATGTGTATGTAGTTGTGGGTGAGGGTGGGTGTGTCGCGTATGTGTGTCCCCGTAATTTTTTGCCTCCCCCCTCCCCTGTGTCGTAGGTGCAGTACTCACCGTTGTCTTCTGCGCCGGCGTTCGTGCTCCTGGTAGAGGAGCAGGAAGACAATAGCTGGTAGGATGTGTAGTTCGGGTTCCATGCTGTCCAGATTCCTCGTGGAGTGTGTAGAGGTGAGCGTTTTCAGTTCGTAATGTCTGTTTCCGCCGTGTTTTTATCGGCGGGGCTACCGCCCCGGAAAAGGTGGCAGATTGGTGGGTTGTGATAGGGTGGGCGGTACATTGTCTCCCGCCTGTCTGTTGGCGGTGACAGCCGCGCTGTTTGTTTGTCCCGCCGTGGCGGTCGGAGTGTTAAAGTGGCAGTCTCTGTTGGCGGTTTCCGCCAGGGTCAGAATTCCATTTTTTTTACCGCCTGCCTGTTGGCGGGTTGACCGCCGCTTTAACACCGACCGCCAGGGTTGGAATGACCCCCATAGTGGTGAAGTGTTGCCCGATATTGCCAAATCCAGCTGTGATTATGTTTCAAGTTGAGCTGAGGGAGTGCATGTGCAGGGCTCCAGCTTTAGGTATGCCTGATTACACAAAGCCTTTTGTCCTGTTTTGTCATGAACGTGATGCTTGTTCTTTGTCTGTCTTGACCCAGGTCCATGGAGGTGCAAACCGACCGGTAGCTTATTTTTCAGCTACTTTGGACCCAGTCGCAGCCGCCTTGCCAGGTTGTTTGCATGCAGTTGCAGCAGTTGGTAAAAGCCTCACACAGTGTGAAGGCATAGTGATGGGACACCCTTTAACCATTATGGTCCCACATTCAGTCTAAATTTTGCTGACCAGAACCAAAACTCAGCACATGACAAATGCCCGACTAACAAAATATGAAACCATGATATTGGGGTCACCAAATGTGTCATTGAAACGATGTACTGTATTAAATCCAACAACTTTGCTTCCAAATGAGAATACAGAGGTTGATGATGCTGAAGAGGTAGAACATGATTGTCTTGAGGTAACAAAACTGTACACCAAACCAAGACCTGACATTAAAGATACCCAATTAGAAGAAAATGATTACATTATCTTCGTTGATGGCTTGTGCTTGAGAGACTCAGTAGGAGTACTGAGAGCCGGATATGCTGTGTGTACAATCACTGATGTCCTAGAAGCATCTTGGCTTGAAAGAGTATACTCTGCTCAAGTGGCTGAATGGGTTGCTCTTACTAGGGTATTCCATGCCGCTGACAAGCTGAAAGTGACTATCTATACCGATAGCAGATATGGATTTGGAATTGTCTATGATTTTGGCCAGCTATAGTCCCAGAGGGGTTTCATGGCCTCTTCTGGGTCTCCAGTGAAAAAGGGTGAAAGAATTAAGGAGTTGTTGCACGCAATTCAGTTACCTCTTGAAATTGCCGTGGTGAAATGCAGTGTTCATGTGAAATCACAAGACTTTGGGGGTCATTCCTAGCGACCGCCGCCCGCCAAGCGGGAACCGCCAGAAGACTGTACCGCGGTCAAAAGACCGCGGCGGTCATTCTGAGTTTCCTGCTGGGCTGGCGGGCGACCGCCAGAAGGCCGCCCGCCCGCCCAGCGGGAAACCCCCTTTCACGAGGATGCCGGCTCCGAATGGAGCCGGCGGAGTGGAAGGGGTGCGATGGGTGCAGTGGCACCCGTCGCGATTTTCAGTGTCTGCATAGCAGACACTGAAAATCTCAATGAGGCCCTGTTAGGGGGCCCCTGCACTGCCCATGCCAATGGCATGGGCAGTGCAGGGGCCCCCAGGGGCCCCACGACACCCGTTACCGCCATCCTGTTCCTGGCGGTGAAAACCGCCAGGAACAGGATGGCGGTAAGGGGGTCGGAATCTCCATGGCGGCACTGCAAGCAGCGCCGCCGTGGAGGATTCCCTGGGGCAGGGGGAAACCGGCGGTACACCGCCGGTTTCCCGTTTCTGACCGCGGCTTTACCGCTGCGGTCAGAATGCCCCCGGAAGCACCGCCAGCCTGTTGGCGGTGCTTCCTCCGTCACCTACCCTGGCGGTCATAGACCGCCAGGGTAGGAATGACCCCCTTTGTGTCAATGGGAAATGGATATGTGGATCAAGTCGCAAAGTTTTGTGCACTGAACTGTATATCGTTCAAGGAACAGTGGGAATTGTTGCTGAAACAGAAAATGAGACATGCACAGGTTACGCATTGAGGGTGGTTGACACGATGGAAGAATTAAAATTGTTGCAGGGTCGTGCCAGCAGAGAGGAGAAACGCCCTTGGCTCAAACTGCAATGTGTACAAAGACCAGATGACTTGTGGGTTTCAGATGAGGGGAAAATGGTTTTGCCGAACAGTCTTCAGTCACAATTTGCAAGGTTTTACCATGGGCAAGCACATATTGGGAGAGACGCTACGATCAAGTTGTTCAAAATTGATTGGTTCAATCCCAAATTCAGACAAGCCGCAGAACTGATTTGTCACCGGTGCATCATCTGTCAGCAGATGAATGCTGGGAAAGGGACCGTGGTGAATTTGAGCCACACTGGGAGAGCAGGAGGTCCATCTAGCAGAATGCAATTGGATTTTATTAAGATGCCTGTGTGTGGAGGTCTGAGGTACGTTTTGGTGATTTTGTGTATCTTTAGTCACTGGATTGAAGCTTACCCAACACGTAGGAATGACAGCCTCACAGTAGCGAAGTTGCTGCTTAGGGAATTGATACCACGTTTTGGGTTTCCGATCTCTTTAGAATCAGATAGAGGAAGTAATTTGAACAATGAGGTGGTTAAGCTCTTGTGTGCCACCCTGAACATTGAACAGAAGTTGTATTGCAGTTACCGCCCGGAATCATCGGGACTAGTTGAGCAAATGAATGGCACTCTAAAGTCGAGAATGGCAAAAATGTGTGCAGCTACAAATTTGAAATGGCCTGATGCATTGCCCTTAGTGTTAATGTCAATGAGAAATACACCCAACAAGAAAACAGGACTGTCTCCTCATGAAATTCTCATGGGCCGAGCTATGAGATTGCCCACAGTGCCTGCGAATGCTCTTGTGAATATCCCGGATGATATGGTGTTGGACTACTGCAAGGGTCTGGCTGACGTGGTCCGCTCTTTCTCTCACCAGGTGGAGGCAACCACATTGCCACCGATAAATGATCCAGGTCACAACCTGAAAGCTGGTGACTGGGTTGTTGTCAAGAAACACGTGAGGAAGTCGTGTTTGGAGCCACGTTTGAAGGTGCCATATAAAGTGATACTGACAACTACTACTGCTGTGAAGTGTGTGGGAATTCCAAACTGGATCCATGCCAGTCACACAAAGAAGGTGACATGTCCAACTGATGAGGAAATTGAGTTGTCAAAAATAACAGCTACAGAAAAGGAAGTCTCAGGGCTGGAGAGTAATCAAAGGGGAACTGAGACTAGAGGAGAGCCTGTTGAGGACTGCTTGGTCACTCAAACAGCAAGAGAGATCCAGAGGGGTGACGGTGAGCCCATCTCAACTGGGGCACCAGGAGGACCGACCCAAAGAGAGGTTCTCACAGAAGCAGACAGATACATGTTTGAAGTTGAATCCCTGACAGACCCAGAAGGCGAAGGAGTTGAGGCGGAAGGAAGTCAGAGTGTCCAGACTCCTCCTGAGCCACTTGCAGGTCCAGCAATAGAAAACACCATAGCACAAGAGGACGTTGAACCACAACCAGGAAAGCCAAACAATAAAGGGACACTGAAAGGAGATAAGTGGCCAGAACAGCAAGTTACAAAAGGGAAGGTAGTTGTTGATGAGACAATTGAGGAGGAAATAGATACAACAAGGAAAGAAGACCTGAGCAAAAGGAGAGTTGCAAGGTGACCGCAAATTCAAAAGAAAGAGAATAGCAAACAGAAGATGGACAGGTCCTGAATGGGCTTATGCAACATCGGCTGGGTGACAACAAGGATTCTGGGCATTTTGCTTTGATCGAGAAGTTCCAGGTCAATACTATGGTACCTGAGTTTAGCCACAAGGAGAAAGAGATTGTGTTAAGTTGAAATTGAGTTGAGAAACCTGAGGAAAGAGACTGATAAGTTACCGGATGTGTCACTGCTAACCTGAATTGACTTTTGAAAACTGATTGTGACAAGCTGCTAACCGAATTGACAAGGACCCTGGGAGCGAATGAGAAAGCTGTAAATACTTGCTAAAGAAAGACTTTGCTTAGTCTTGCTGAAAGAAAAAAGAAAATAAAGGAGGAGTTTTAACCATCCTTGGTTGTTGTTTATGTTTGTAGCACTTTACTTTCTGATTCTTTACAGATCATGCCTATTACGGGAGATGATAGAGAGGGGAGTAAGCGTTGTAAATATTTGGGTGTTGCTCTGGGTGTTGTGTGTGTGATATTCATTATAGCTTTGTTTGTGGAGATGTGATTGGTGGATGAGAATGAAGCTAACATTGCCACAGTTTCTGAGACTGCTACACTAACACCTTGGGAGAGGTTTGAGCAAGATACGAAGTATCTGCATGAGGAAACTAACACAAAGGGGGAACTGTCTACTAATGTTTTCTATTGCTTGCTGAGTGAGTATTTTGCCACTATGGATGTGAAAGCTTGTTATGTGAGTACACAAATTCCTGTTTCATTGCAACAGGGGGTTACATATCACAGTTTGCCACTAACTTATGGGATAAGTTGTAGTTTGCTACTAACTCATTTCTATAACCAAGAAATGTAGTGTAGCCATTTTTAGTATAGCTTTATGCACGTTAGGTTAACATATTAGGCCTCTGTGCACTTTGCCCTAGACACGTTTTATTTTGCCTTGCACTGTTATTTTACAATAACCAATTTTACGGTCTTGTTTTATTCTTTCTATCACGCTCTTTAGCTTAGTTCAGCACTGTGTTCGCAAACACTGCATTCTTTCTCACCCTGTGCGTCAGTCAAGGCTACAGTCTGGTACATTGCCGGCACACGTGGTAGAAGTCTCTAGTGTTCGTAGATGATACACATCCTTACATAGGGACATTTTCTTGGAACATCTGCATGTTAGTTATAAAATCACTTTCTAGTCCTAGTACAGGTCAGAGGGAGATTCCGACCAGGAACCTACAACTAGATGCTGACTGCCCTGTTGCGGATGCTGATGCAGCTTACAGGCCTTTGCTCAGGTATGAGGGTTGATGTCCTCCCGGGGGAACCTGAAAGGCAGGCTTAGAGCTTCCCATGCTGTGCTCATAATATAACTTAGAGAAAACTTAATATAGTTGCACTATGATAGCCTTATTCTTGTGCTTCACTCTCATCGTTACTATTTTAATCCTACTGTGTTGTTTCCTTCTGGTTATTGCAGCTCACGCCTTACTAAATAAAATGCAGTTGTTTTATTAAACCAATCTTTAAAACATAAACTGCCTTTGTCATTTTTATATGAGACCGTACTGTGTATGAGAGAACCGGTTGTGACCTGAGTGACCACGACTTCCCTGGGAAGTACTAAGATGTCATGCGCTCTGCTGCCTAATTGTCTCTTCCCTTCAGGAGAGATAAGGCACTGCTAGTTAGCCAGAGCATAACCCAGATTTGGGGTGACAAGGGTCCTTCACCGTGGGTCAGACTTAGTCCCCCACACTGCAAACGATCGTGCCGCCCAAAAATCCAGAAGTCTCATTAGGATAATGAAATCCTACGTGACAGAAGAAGTGCAATATTTTTACTCTAACTATGATCTTGTGTTCTCTTATGTGCCTATTATGGAAGACTTATATAGTTTAGCTAAATATGATGCCATAAAGCTGATTAAAGGGTTCTTTGAACCTAGAGTAACAATTAGTACGTCATATGCACACCTCAATAATTTGACATGCTTGCTTACACCTGTAGAGAAAAGCTTTTTAGATCACATTGAAGATAGAAGGAGGGTATTAAAGGGGAAATTAGAAGAAGGCTTGCAGCAACGATCCTTTCTTAATAGTGGTTGCTACAATGGAATTAGGGAACAAGGGAAACTAGCTTTAGACGCTCGACATGTAGGTAAGCTTTGCATAACACGGCCAAAGTCATATTACGATAATGTGTTTGTGGGAACGAGTGAATGTGAGCATGTGTTTTTGTTTCAGAATAAATGGACATTCATGTTAAATGGAATGGATCAATTGATCCCAGGGGTCTATTATATTTGTGGACTTAATGCCTATTACCGTCTTCCAAAAGGATGGTATGTGACATGTTATTTGGGAATAGTTTTCCCAAAGATTTACCAGCTAGAGGATTTAAAGAAATTCCTGAAAGTGACTGAATTACTTTGTGCTAGACAAAAGAGAGAAACTGCTGCTGGTGTAGTAGAGGACATATTTGGAGCGATAATTCCTTCAGTAGGGGTTGTCTTAAACTCCATAAAGATTTGGAAGTTGTCTACTATTGTGGATAACATGTTGACGAATTTCACAGGAGCTATACTCCTGATGGATACTGAACTTTCTGCGGAGAGGGCTATGACTCTTCAAAACAGGCTTGCTTTAGACATTCTCTTAGCGAAAAGTGGCGGAGTCTGTAAGATGCTTAATGAATGTCACTGCTGTGCCTACATACCTGACAATAGTAATGAGATTAGAAGTATGCTTACTAACCTCACAAGAGATAGTGCAGATTTGAAGGAATTGAAGGAACCAGGAGTTTGGGAGAAGGTTGGAAGGGACTTGCTCATGTGGGAAGCTGGTTTAGTAGTATTTGGCATGGGATATTGGGAAAATTAATACAGGGAATAGTGATTATTCTGGCTTGCTTATTTGGGCTATGGTTATCATGCAAAATTAGCAAAAGGATTAAGGCAAATTTGGCAAGAAATAATGTGAGGAAGGGACAAAAAGAAAAGGGAGAAAATGTTCAGAGCAAAATATGAAAAGACAAAATCAGGGGAAGCAATAGAAATGAAAGAGATAAGAAAGTGAACGAATTGTGAAGAAAGGATTTGTGTGATGACAAGAGTCATCAGAGGAGGGATTGTTGGAGTGTAGCTTTTATAATGAAAATTAACGTGAACTGCCTGCAAAATAATGTGTAATGAAGCTGCATAGAAAGCGTGACAGACTAATATTAACATACGCGTTTGAAATGTGCCCACGGGGGTGGCCATCAATGTGTACGATGATTAATGAGATTGGTTAAATAATAATGAATTATGAATGTACTAATGTATGATTCTGTTTTAGCATTAGGAGTTATATCTTAAGGTTTTGTTGAATTAATCATTGGGCCTTAGTTAGCAAGGGTCTGGGCCTAGCTGCCTGGTCTCATATTAAATGTGCTATTCTAACGTGAAATGTGCTGTCTTCCTGAAGGACATGAAACTGTACTTTTCTAGAAACTAGAGATGTGTGTAACCGTAGTAAATTCTTTCTCCTGGGATCCGACTTGCTCAAGGAGACATTCTTGCTGAATGCAACAGTGTAATTCGCAACAGGTACAAGGTCGCCCAAACAGGTAAAGACAATGGAGCTACTGACTGAAACGAGGAGTGTAACTTTTCATACCTGACATACTACCCGGTGAAGACGTAAATCACGGGAGCCAAAAAACTGCACGAGAACTGATTTAAGTGAAAATTCTAGTAAGGTGATCAACAGACTATTGGATAGAGATAATGATGCACCAAATACTGACCAATTGGAAATTAGAGACTTGTCTGGCAAATTCAATTTAACGACATGTCACAAGGAGAAATCAGCAAATGTTTCTACGAGCCATTGCATGCCTTTTATCCCGCCACTCTGCCCTGCCTTGGGACTTTGTTGCCTGATATCCTAAGCCATCCAATCTTCCCTTTGCCCTACAGCGTACTTCCTCTCCTTATGCGGGAAGTGTTCCTTACTGCCCAGTTTTGCCGAGACTTTGCTGTCCTATCCTGGCTGATGGTGAATTGACTGCTGTCCTGAGGACGAAGACTGACTCTGTATGCTGATCCATTACGGAGGGTAACTATATAATAATGAAATTGTAATTGTCTGCCTTTTCTTTATAGGTACAAACTGCTCTTTTGATAGAGGCCATAGTTAGATGTTTTTCTAAATTTATGTTACAAAATTGTTTTGCATGGAGCCCAAAATGCTGATGCTAATTTGAGGTTAGTTAAGGAGTTCACTAAAACGAATGCAAATAGACAAATGACTGAATCTTTGCTTTGTTGAATAACGTGCAAATGATACTCTGCTAAGGTTAATTCATGTTGACGTCGTGCTTTGTTCTAATTTTCATGATCTTTGCTCTGCTTAAGTCGTATTCAAGTTGCCACATTGTGACATTGCTAATGTGTTTTCTGGTATTGAGACTAATAAACTTGCTACTAGAGTGTAACTAATAGGGAATAAATCTCATAAATCTTACTAAATCGAATGTGGTTATTCATGGCTGAAAGGTCATGCTGTGGTTCAATTCTTATTAATGCAATTAACTAATTTGATTGATTTGTTATTGTGAATATTGATGAGGTTATTGATCTAGTGACTGAAATGCGGAATAGATATCTCGTCTTAAGGTGTCTCCAATCAGGGTCAGAAGGTTCATTGGCCTAAAACGAGTCCTGTGCAAGTAAAGTACCTAGGTCGGGATGCGTTATCAGTTCGCATGGGTTTTGCCAAAGGGCAATCCCTGTACATTGCACCTTCTGCAGCACTCAACATATAAGGGTTCCCTCCTAGCAGAGACAGTGGTTGGGGCAGCCCCTAGAGAGTGCTCCGCCATGTTAACACTTTACTTTGACAATTTCTAGAATCTAATTACAGCTCTGAAGTGAAAATAGCTCTTGAAGGCTAGTCGCAGGATGAACATGCAACTGTAATTTCACACGTGTTCAGTTTTAAATATCAGACACCCTGCCTTGTGGGTGATAAGGTTTACTTAGAAGTAATTCATTGATATCTAAAAGTAGGGTTTCTCATCTGTCAAAAAGGTTATTTTGACACGTCTGACAGCAAATTTTTAGGCAGCTGCTGTCAGACTCCACATGGTAAGCATGTTGAGGGGCCAGACCACATACACTGGGCACTGCTTATAAGCATCCCAGTGTCCATAGTCTAAAGGCCAGCAAGAACTTTAGGCAAAATAATGGGCGTGACTTGCAAAAAGGAGCATTTTGACACGCAACCGATGCAATGAATAAAAGAAAAGCAATAATAACACTATCACACACACCATACAAAATGCTCTTATTTCGGTTATTTTAAACATCTCCAGTGAATTCGTAAAAGCTTTTTTCGCAAGACCATGCTTATTGTTCGTGTTATAGACTAGGCTTCGGTGATTTATAGTCACAACCACCTTGAATTGAGAAAGCATGTTAAGATTCACAGATGGTGTTACAAGAACGCTATGTTCTGTCAACAGTGGCCTTTGGCAGCCTTCTTTTATCAATCCCACTTTAAAAACGTATAGTTGCTTTTTGCGCACCGCACCTGCAATGTCAGATGCTGAATTAAATCTCTCGCGTGTTAGTCACATTCTGCTTACATTTTCTGTACAAAAAACAGAATTTGAAATGAAAGAAAACACTGTTGTTTTCTTATTGTTGAAAACGTATTCGGTAAATAATGTGGATCTCAGCTCAACCATTTCTATAGAATCAGTGGCATCTAAACGTTGGTAACATGGCGTACGTGCCTTCCCGAAAAACGCAATATTGACCCTCTATTCACCAGATATCTATTTTCTTTCAGTTTTTAACATTCTACTCACCACTCAAAACCAATGTATGGCAGCGCTAAGCCTACACATTTTAATATTCACAGTCGATGGTCAAAGTGTTGATATCGCGTCGTGCTCTCTAATTGAGTAGTCTTTGGGGCAATTTTTAGACGGCTTTGTGAAATAACGGGCAATTCAATTAATATCTGGAAACGGGAACTGCCATCCCAGACCGAGAGTGGCAATAAAAAAATTAAAAAAAAGTAGAAAAAATGCAGGTGAAGAATTGCTGCTGCCATATACTCTGTAGGAACGCATTTTGCTCGTTGAATGATTCATAACGTGTCTATCCCCAGAAACCAAAAAGCAGCAGCCTCAATGAATAGTAAGCGGCCTCCGCGAATCCCCGACGGGGACAAAATTATTGTAAGCCTAAGGAGAGAAGGAATGAATTTTTCATCAAGTGAAGATTTAACAGGAAATTTAGAGGTCATATACAAAACAGCCTTTACCATGGACTGATAAATAAAACAGCTGCGTTCAGGTACAGTGCAATCAGTAATGATGGATTTGCATTCCTTCAGATGCGAACTAAAAGTGCAAACGACAATATGGAGGCTTTCCCAGAGGATGTAAAATATCTCTCAGTGAGCGTTCTCTAATGAAGATCACAGTGTCTTGTTATTACCTTTTCCTCTGTTCAGTCCTCGGTGCCTCTACAGGTTTTTGTTTCTCGAATTAATTTTGTTTCCTCGTTCCCCTTTTTCTCCCGCTCTAATTGAATATATAAACCGATATTTTATTTTTGCATTTCTAAAACAAATTATTTATTCCCTTCAATTGTTTTTATTGAAGCGGATACAGTTTGCACACCAACACCACGACAGAGAGATAATTGGACCAAAGACATCCAGAACTTTAAAATATCGCGAGGTTAATTGATAAAAGGGAGTGAAGTTGATTGGTAACAGATTTAGCAATGCTTCTGAAGACTTCAATTTCTAGGTAAGAACACAGAAACAAAACAAACTTGATTATGAGTCAATTCTTTCCAATCAGCTCTACATATCTGTCTCTCCTGGGTTTAATAAATCCAGTGCATTCTAAAAAGGTAGTTGGGAAGAAGTATTTTGTTTTGCAGTCTTAAAATACATTACCATCTCCAACAGCTATATTATCGTGGAAAATTGTACTGAATCAACGAAGAGCCATCTTGAAAAATTACATTTCAAGCTGGTTATAATGAAGTACATTGGCAATGCAAGAGGTACTTACTGGTTAGGGCGTCTACTCTGAACCTAATTGTGTCCAGATAGGTTATTCTGCTATGTAAGACATCAGATCGTTCTGTAATGGGATTTTTTGGAATGGAACTATAAAACTGCAAAAGCAGCAGGCCTCTCACATATTATCCATTTAAATTAGTTTCTTTCCAAAGATTTATCCGAAAAAAGTATGGGTTTTGTCAGAGCCGGTTCAGTTCAGATCATTCCAGAAATACTCAAGGGTATTGTTAAATAATGCGCACCCAATTGGCCAGCTGTACGACTTGGAATCGTTTGAAATGATTGAAGTTAACGTTTAGGTTGATTTTAACATATTATGTTGTAATTTGCCTGAAAATTTTCAATCTCATCTGCTTCCATTTTATAGGGAGAGTTGCTTAATTTGGAGGATTTGTTTCTGTCTGTACTTTTGCATACTACCTTCTTATTTATTTTTTAAATTATACGACTGTATTTAAATATTGCTGGTTTTCTAACAATGTTGCTATTTCTTAGAGGGATCCATGTGGTTCAGTCAGTTAAATAATGGACGACTATTGCAGAATTAAAAACCTGATTACTAAACCCAGTCAATGTTTCATTGACACGGGAAATTACTGCAAATGGCACAAAATAATAACTATGTTTTGCGTTATTCTACAGTCATTCTATTTCGTCTGAAGCCGCCAGGAGAAAAAGAAAGCGAATTTACAAAAGAAAGTCCTTCGAATATGTCCATGGCACAGGAAAACTTTATTCTATCATTATAACACAGACCTTCTATGTGTACAATATAGACGGATGGCTGAACCTCAGTGGGTAGCAACGGCAGTGAGTATGTGATAGAGAGACTATAAAAAAGTCCATTAGAAGCCTGCCTTAGCATTAATTATACAACATTTTAATCACTCCCTGTTAAATTCGCTTGCTGATGTTTGGAGGTTTTTGGTCCACCTTGAAACTATAGAGAAGTGTGTTTTACGCCCTCATTATGAGTTTGATGGTCGGAAAAACTCGCAAGGAAGAGGCAGCCATCATACTGGCTGCCCCCCCTTCCATATTACGATGTTCCCACTGTGCTGACCAGTGGGAATATCATATCACAAAGTTCTTACCGGTAAGACCAGTGAAAACAGTGCTATGATATTGGTCTTGGCTCCGTTAAGGGACTACAGCTCCCACAGAATATGTGTTGTCGGCAAAGCAGACAGTGTGTCCCTCGGAATGCGCACTGTCTGCAAAGCCACAGACAGTGCAGGGCCCCCCTGCAGCCCCTAGCAGTGTGTTTCCACCAGCCTTTCCATGGTGGGGTTCCCACCACGAAAAGGCTGGCGGAAACAGGAGTTGTGATCAGCATAGCAGTGTTAAGTTCAGCGCTGCTGTGGCTGACCCCAAGTTCAACTGCCGTCAGGCCATCTGGAACCCTATTTCTGGTGGTGAGAGAGCTCCTGTGATGCTTGGACTTCCTGGAGTGCAGCAGTCTGACCGTCACTGCACATCATCTGGTGGTCCTTGGACCGCCAGACTCATAATGAGGTCCTTAATGTACCATATGTGAAAGATAAATGAATAACATAACAGTGCTCATGAGAAAACTACAATGCTTATGAGAAAACAACAATAAAATGCGTGTACGCAGATAACCTCCTGACCAATGCGCCTCTCCTCAACACCAAGAATATATATGCAGATCACTTTTTATCTAGCGTTGATCCTGTAAGAAGACAACTTGAGACATTTCCTACTCCTGCACTTTGCTTACTACATATTATTGTACAAGGCTGGAATGTTAAGCATTTTACTTACTATTGTGTTTCGGAAAGTTGGCACGGTATCTAATTGCAGGAAGCCTTGATTAAAATATGTCTCACACATGTTAAGCCCTAAAACATTATGGGGCTAATTAAGCATTTTTGATGCAACACTGCATTGTTGTGTGAGAATGAATTGCGCTGGTTGCGCTGAATCCTGTGATATGGATAATGTGTGCCATGGGCTAGGGCTCTGAGATGCCTCACGAGTTGCAACACAACATAGTTGATTTTGGTGCAAAGTAAAGTAAGACAACTACTACCTGCACTCCTACGTGAAGCAAAGTACATTTGCATGTCTTAAAACACCTTTATGTGCCACAAATCAGCATTGCATTATGTAGGAGTGCAGTGTGTCGTGAGAAAGCTTGAAACCAGAATACAGAGCTATGTAATTATCACTACACCCCCTTCTCCCAATCTCTATAGCCATGGAAGAAGCCTCAGGACCCAAAAAAAGCCAATAACCCTAACCTAGAACACCTAAAGACCTAACAACATCTCAGGGGAAAAGCAAGAGGAAGTCTAACTTCTTGCAGGAGGAAAACCAAATACTCATCAATTAGGTGACCAAGAATGAACATCTATTATTTGTCACCTCCAAATTTTTAGAAAAGAATGATATTAACCCCTTCGCTGCCAGGCCTTTTCCCCCTCCTGTGCCAGGCCTTTTTTTGCCTATTTGGGGCAGTTCGCGCTTAGGCCCTCATAACTTTTTGTCCACATAAGCTAACCAAGCCAAATTTGCGTCCTTTTTTTCCAACATCCTAGGGATTCTAGAGGTACCCAGACTTTGTGGGTTCCCTTGAAGGAGGCCAATAAATTGGCCAAAATACAGTGAACATTTAGTTTTTTTCAAAAAGAATTGAAAAAGTGGCTGCAGAAGAAGGCTTGTGGATTTCCCCCTGAAAATGGCATCAACAAAGGGTTTGCAGTGCTAAACTCAGCAGCTTCCTAGCTTTCAGGAACAGGCAGACTTGAATCAGAAAACCCAATTTTTCAACACAATTTTGGCATTTTACTGGGGCATACCCCATTTTTGAAATTTTTTGTGCTTTCAGCCTCCTTCCAGTCAGTGACAGGAATGGGCATGAAACCAATGCTGGATCCCAGAAACCTAACCATTTCTGAAAAGTAGACAAAATTCTGAATTCAGCAAGGGGTCATTTGTGTAGATCCTACAAGGGTTTCCTACAGAAAATAACAACTGAAAAAGAAAAATATTGAAATTGAGGTGAAAAAAACATAAATGTTTCTCTACGTTTTACTCTGTAACTTTTCCCTGCAATGTCAGATTATCGAAAGCAATATACCGTTACGTCTGCTGGACTCCTCTGGTTGCGGGGATATATAGGGCTTGTAGGTTCATCAAGAACCCAAGGAACCCAGAGCCAATAAATTAGCTGCACCCTGACGTGCGTTTTCATTCTATACCGGGTATACAGCAATTCATTTGCTGAAATATAAAGAGTAAAAAATTGCTATCAAGAAAACCTTTGCATTTCCAAAAAGGGCACAAGATAAGGTGCTGAGGAGCAGTGGTTATTTGCACATCTCTGAATTCCGGGGTGACCATACAAGCATGTGAATTATAGGGAATTTCTCAAATAGATGTCTTTTTTACACACTCTCCTATATTTGGAAGGAAAAAATGTAGAGAAAGACAAGGGGCAATAGCACTTGTTTTGCTAATCTATGTTCCCCCAAGTCTCCCGATAAAAATGATACCTCACTTGCGTGGGAAGGCCTAGCGCCGGCGACAGGAAACACCCCAAAGCTCAACGTGGACACATCCTAAATTTTTGAAAAAAACAGAGGTGTTTTTTGCGAAGTGCCTACCTGTAGATTTTGGCCTCTAGCTCAGCCGGCACCTAGGGAAACCTACCAAACCTGTGCATTTCTGAAAACTAGAGAGCTAGGGGAATCCAAGGAGGGGTGACTTGCGGGGCTCGGACCAGGTTCTGTTACCCAGAATCCTTTGCAAACCTCAAAATTTGGCTAAAAAAACACATGTTCCTCACATTTCTGTGGCAGAAAGTTCAGGAATCTGAGAGGAGCTACAAATTTCCTTCCACCCAGCGTTTCCCCAAGTCTCCCGATAAAAATGATACCTCACTTGCGTGGGTAGGCCTAGCGCCCGCGACAGGAAACACCCCAAAGCGCAACGTGGACACATCCTAAATTTTGGAAAAAAACAGAGGTGTTTTTTGCGAAGTGCCTACCTGTAGATTTTGGCCTCTAGCTCAGCCGGCACCTAGGGAAACCTACCAAACCAGTGCATTTCTGAAAACTAGAGACCTAGGGGAATCCAAGGAGGGGTGACTTGCGGGGCTCGGACCAGGTTCTGTTACCCAGAATCCTTTGCAAACCTCAAAATTTGGCTAAAAAAACACATGTTCCTCACATTTCTGTGGCAGAAAGTTCTGGAATCTGAGAGGAGCTACAAATTTCCTTCCACCCAGCGTTCCCCCAAGTCTCCCGATAAAAATGATACTTCACTTGCGTGGGTAGGCCTAGCGCCGGCGACAGGAAACACCCCAAAGCGCAACGTGGACACATCCTACATTTTGGAAAAAAACAGAGGTGTTTTTTGCGAAGTGCCTACCTGTAGATTTTGGCCTCTAGCTCAGCCGGCACCTATGGAAACCTACCAAACCTGTGCATTTCTGAAAACTAGAGACCTAGGGGAATCCAAGGAGGGCTGACTTGCGGGGCTCGGACCAGGTTCTGTTACCCAGAATCCTTTGCAAACCTCAAAATTTGACAAAAAAAAACACATGTTCCTCACATTTCTGTGGCAGAAAGTTCTGGAATCTGAGAGGAGCTACAAATTTCCTTCCACCCAGCATTCCCCCAAGTCTCCTGATAAAAATGATACCTCACTTGCGTGGGTAGGCCTAGCGCCGGCGACAGGAAACACCCCAAAGCGCAACGTGGACACATCCTAAATTTTGGGAAAAAACAGAGGTGTTTTTTGCGAAGTGCCTACCTGTAGATTTTGGCCTCTAGCTCTGCCGGCACCTAGGGAAACCTACCAAACCTGTCCATTTCTGAAAACTAGAGACCTAGGGGAATCCAAGGAGGGCTGACTTGCGGGGCTCGGACCAGGTTCTGTTACCCAGAATCCTTTGCAAACCTCAAAATTTGGCTAAAAAAAACATGTTCCTCACATTTCTGTGGCAGAAAGTTCTGGAATCTGAGAGGAGCTACAAATTTCCTTCCACCCAGCGTTCCCCCAAGTCTCCCGATAAAAATGATACCTCTCTTGCGTGGGTAGGCCTAGCGCCGGCGACAGGAAACACCCCAAAGCGCAACGTGGACACATCCTAAATTTTGGGAAAAAACAGAGGTGTTTTTTGCGAAGTGCCTACCTGTAGATTTTGGCCTCTAGCTCAGCCGGCACCTAGGGTAACCTACCAAACCTGTGCATTTCTGAAAACTAGAGACCTAGGGGAATCCAAGGAGGGCTGACTTGCGGGGCTCGGACCAGGTTCTGTTACCCAGAATCCTTTGCAAACCTCAAAATTTGGCTAAAAAAACACATGTCCCTCATATTTCTGTGGCAGAAAGTTCTGGAATCTGAGAGGAGCTACAAATTTCCTTCCACCCAGCGTTCCCCCAAGTCTCCCGATAAAAATGATACCTCACTTGCGTGGGTAGGCCTAGCGCCGGCGACAGAAAACACCCCAAAGCGCAACGTGGACACATCCTAAATTTTGGAAAAAAACAGAGGTTTTTTTTGCGAAGTGCCTACCTGTAGATTTTGGCCTCTAGCTCAGCCGGCACCTAGGGAAACCTACCAAACCTGTGCATTTCTGAAAACTAGAGACCTAGGGGAATCCAAGGAGGGCTGACTTGCGGGGCTCGGACCAGGTTCTGTTACCCAGAATCCTTTGGAAACCTCAAAATTTGGCTAAAAAAACACATGTCCCTCACATTTTTGTGGCAGAAAGTTCTGGAATCTGAGAGGAGCTACAAATTTCCTTCCACCCAGCATTCCCCCAAGTCTCCCGATAAAAATGATACCTCACTTGCGTGGGTAGGCCTAGCGCCAGCGACAGAAAACACCCCAAAGCGCAACGTGGACACATCCTAAATTTTGGAAAAAAACAGAGGTGTTTTTTGCGAAGTGCCTACCTGTAGATTTTGGCCTCTAGCTCAGCCGGCACCTAGGGAAACCTACCAAACCAGTGCATTTCTGAAAACTAGAGACCTAGGGGAATCCAAGGAGGGATGACTTGCGGGGCTCGGACCAGGTTCTGTTACCCAGAATCCTTTGCAAACCTCAAAATTTGGCTAAAAAAACACATGTTCCTCACATTTCTGTGGCAGAAAGTTCTGGAATCTGAGAGGAGCTACAAATTTCCTTCCACCCAGCGTTCCCCCAAGTCTCCCGATAAAAATGATACTTCACTTGCGTGGGTAGGCCTAGCGCCGGCGACAGGAAACACCCCAAAGCGCAACGTGGACACATCCTACATTTTGGAAAAAAACAGAGGTGTTTTTTGCGAAGTGCCTACCTGTAGATTTTGGCCTCTAGCTCAGCCGGCACCTATGGAAACCTACCAAACCTGTGCATTTCTGAAAACTAGAGACGTAGGGGAATCCAAGGAGGGCTGACTTGCGGGGCTCGGACCAGGTTCTGTTACCCAGAATCCTTTGCAAACCTCAAAATTTGGCTAAAAAAAACATGTTCCTCACATTTCTGTGGCAGAAAGTTCTGGAATCTGAGAGGAGCTACAAATTTCCTTCCACCCAGCGTTCCCCCAAGTCTCCCGATAAAAATGATACCTCTCTTGCGTGGGTAGGCCTAGCGCCGGCGACAGGAAACACCCCAAAGCGCAACGTGGACACATCCTAAATTTTGGGAAAAAACAGAGGTGTTTTTTGCGAAGTGCCTACCTGTAGATTTTGGCCTCTAGCTCAGCCGGCACCTAGGGTAACCTACCAAACCTGTGCATTTCTGAAAACTAGAGACCTAGGGGAATCCAAGGAGGGCTGACTTGCGGGGCTCGGACCAGGTTCTGTTACCCAGAATCCTTTGCAAACCTCAAAATTTGGCTAAAAAAACACATGTCCCTCATATTTCTGTGGCAGAAAGTTCTGGAATCTGAGAGGAGCTACAAATTTCCTTCCACCCAGCGTTCCCCCAAGTCTCCCGATAAAAATGATACCTCACTTGCGTGGGTAGGCCTAGCGCCGGCGACAGAAAACACCCCAAAGCGCAACGTGGACACATCCTAAATTTTGGAAAAAAACAGAGGTTTTTTTTGCGAAGTGCCTACCTGTAGATTTTGGCCTCTAGCTCAGCCGGCACCTAGGGAAACCTACCAAACCTGTGTATTTCTGAAAACTAGAGACCTAGGGGAATCCAAGGAGGGCTGACTTGCGGGGCTCGGACCAGGTTCTGTTACCCAGAATCCTTTGGAAACCTCAAAATTTGGCTAAAAAAACACATGTCCCTCACATTTTTGTGGCAGAAAGTTCTGGAATCTGAGAGGAGCTACAAATTTCCTTCCACCCAGCATTCCCCCAAGTCTCCCGATAAAAATGATACCTCACTTGCGTGGGTAGGCCTAGCGCCAGCGACAGAAAACACCCCAAAGCGCAACGTGGACACATCCTAAATTTTGGAAAAAAACAGAGGTGTTTTTTGCGAAGTGCCTACCTGTAGATTTTGGCCTCTAGCTCAGCCGGCACCTAGGGAAACCTACCAAACCAGTGCATTTCTGAAAACTAGAGACCTAGGGGAATCCAAGGAGGGATGACTTGCGGGGCTCGGACCAGGTTCTGTTACCCAGAATCCTTTGCAAACCTCAAAATTTGGCTAAAAAAACACATGTTCCTCACATTTCTGTGGCAGAAAGTTCTGGAATCTGAGAGGAGCTACAAATTTCCTTCCACCCAGCGTTCCCCCAAGTCTCCCGATAAAAATGATACTTCACTTGCGTGGGTAGGCCTAGCGCCGGCGACAGGAAACACCCCAAAGCGCAACGTGGACACATCCTACATTTTGGAAAAAAACAGAGGTGTTTTTTGCGAAGTGCCTACCTGTAGATTTTGGCCTCTAGCTCAGCCGGCACCTATGGAAACCTACCAAACCTGTGCATTTCTGAAAACTAGAGACGTAGGGAAATCCAAGGAGGGCTGACTTGCGGGGCTCGGACCAGGTTCTGTTACCCAGAATCCTTTGCAAACCTCAAAATTTGGCTAAAAAAAACATGTTCCTCACATTTCTGTGGCAGAAAGTTCTGGAATCTGAGAGGAGCTACAAATTTCCTTCCACCCAGCGTTCCCCCAAGTCTCCCGATAAAAATGATACCTCTCTTGCGTGGGTAGGCCTAGCGCCGGCGACAGGAAACACCCCAAAGCGCAACGTGGACACATCCTAAATTTTGGGAAAAAACAGAGGTGTTTTTTGCGAAGTGCCTACCTGTAGATTTTGGCCTCTAGCTCAGCCGGCACCTAGGGTAACCTACCAAACCTGTGCATTTCTGAAAACTAGAGACCTAGGGGAATCCAAGGAGGGCTGACTTGCGGGGCTCGGACCAGGTTCTGTTACCCAGAATCCTTTGCAAACCTCAAAATTTGGCTAAAAAAACACATTTCCCTCATATTTCTGTGGCAGAAAGTTCTGGAATCTGAGAGGAGCTACAAATTTCCTTCCACCCAGCGTTCCCCCAAGTCTCCCGATAAAAATGATACCTCACTTGCGTGGGTAGGCCTAGCGCCGGCGACAGAAAACACCCCAAAGCGCAACGTGGACACATCCTAAATTTTGGAAAAAAACAGAGGTTTTTTTTGCGAAGTGCCTACCTGTAGATTTTGGCCTCTAGCTCAGCCGGCACCTAGGGAAACCTACCAAACCTGTGCATTTCTGAAAACTAGAGACCTAGGGGAATCCAAGGAGGGCTGACTTGCGGGGCTCGGACCAGGTGCTGTTACCCAGAATCCTTTGCAAACCTCAAAATTTGGCTAAAAAAACACATGTCCCTCACATTTTTGTGGCAGAAAGTTCTGGAATCTGAGAGGAGCTACAAATTTCCTTCCACCCAGCATTCCCCCAAGTCTCCCGATAAAAATGATACCTCACTTGCGTGGGTAGGCCTAGCGCCCGCGACAGGAAACACCCCAAAGCGCAACGTGGACACATCCTAAATTTTGGAAAAAAACAGAGGTGTTTTTTGCGAAGTGCCTACCTGTAGATTTTGGCCTCTAGCTCAGCCGGCACCTAGGGAAACCTACCAAACCAGTGCATTTCTGAAAACTAGAGACCTAGGGGAATCCAAGGAGGGATGACTTGCGGGGCTCGGACCAGGTTCTGTTACCCAGAATCCTTTGCAAACCTCAAAATTTGGCTAAAAAAACACATGTTCCTCACATTTCTGTGGCAGAAAGTTCTGGAATCTGAGAGGAGCTACAAATTTCCTTCCACCCAGCGTTCCCCCAAGTCTCCCGATAAAAAATGATACTTCACTTGCCTGGGTAGGCCTAGCGCCGGCGACAGGAAACACCCCAAAGCGCAACGTGGACACATCCTACATTTTGGAAAAAAACAGAGGTGTTTTTTGCGAAGTGCCTACCTGTAGATTTTGGCCTCTAGCTCAGCCGGCACCTATGGAAACCTACCAAACCTGTGCATTTCTGAAAACTAGAGACGTAGGGGAATCCAAGGAGGGCTGACTTGCGGGGCTCGGACCAGGTTCTGTTACCCAGAATCCTTTGCAAACCTCAAAATTTGACAAAAAAAACACATGTTCCTCACATTTCTGTGGCAGAAAGTTCTGGAATCTGAGAGGAGCTACAAATTTCCTTCCACCCAGCATTCCCCCAAGTCTCCCGATAAAAATGATACCTCACTTGCGTGGGTAGGCCTAGCGCCGGCGACAGGAAACACCCCAAAGCGCAACGTGGACACATCCTAAATTTTGGGAAAAAACAGAGGTGTTTTTTGCGAAGTGCCTACCTGTAGATTTTGGCCTCTAGCTCTGCCGGCACCTAGGGAAACCTACCAAACCTGTGCATTTCTGAAAACTAGAGACCTAGGGGAATCCAAGGAGGGCTGACTTGCGGGGCTCGGACCAGGTTCTGTTACCCAGAATCCTTTGCAAACCTCAAAATTTGGCTAAAAAAAACATGTTCCTCACATTTCTGTGGCAGAAAGTTCTGGAATCTGAGAGGAGCTACAAATTTCCTTCCACCCAGCGTTCCCCCAAGTCTCCCGATAAAAATGATACCTCTCTTGCGTGGGTAGGCCTAGCGCCGGCGACAGGAAACACCCCAAAGCGCAACGTGGACACATCCTAAATTTTGGGAAAAAACAGAGGTGTTTTTTGCGAAGTGCCTACCTGTAGATTTTGGCCTCTAGCTCAGCCGGCACCTAGGGTAACCTACCAAACCTGTGCATTTCTGAAAACTAGAGACCTAGGGGAATCCAAGGAGGGCTGACTTGCGGGGCTCGGACCAGGTTCTGTTACCCAGAATCCTTTGCAAACCTCAAAATTTGGCTAAAAAAACACATGTCCCTCATATTTCTGTGGCAGAAAGTTCTGGAATCTGAGAGGAGCTACAAATTTCCTTCCACCCAGCGTTCCCCCAAGTCTCCCGATAAAAATGATACCTCACTTGCGTGGGTAGGCCTAGCGCCGGCGACAGAAAACACCCCAAAGCGCAACGTGGACACATCCTAAATTTTGGAAAAAAACAGAGGTTTTTTTTGCGAAGTGCCTACCTGTAGATTTTGGCCTCTAGCTCAGCCGGCACCTAGGGAAACCTACCAAACCTGTGCATTTCTGAAAACTAGAGACCTAGGGGAATCCAAGGAGGGCTGACTTGCGGGGCTCGGACCAGGTTCTGTTACCCAGAATCCTTTGCAAACCTCAAAATTTGGCTAAAAAAACACATGTCCCTCACATTTCTGTGGCAGAAAGTTCTGGAATCTGAGAGGAGCTACAAATTTCCTTCCACCCAGCGTTCCCCCAAGTCTCCCGATAAAAATGATACCTCACTTGTGTGGGTAGGCCTAGCGCCGGCGACAGGAAACACCCCAAAGCGCAACGTGGACACATCCTAAATTTTGAGAAAAAACAAAGGTGTTTTTTGCGAAGTGCCTACCTGTAGGTTTTGGCCTGTAGCTCTGCCGGCACCTAGGGAAACCTACCAAACCTGTGCATTTCTGAAAACTAGAGACCTAGGGGAATCCAAGGAGGGCTGACTTGCGGGGCTCGGACCAGGTTCTGTTACCCAGAATCCTTTGCAAAACTCAAAATTTGGCTAAAAAAAACACATGTCCCTCACATTTCTGTGGCAGAAAGTTCTGGAATCTGAGAGGAGCTACAAATTTCCTTCCACCCAGCGTTCCCCCAAGTCTCCCGATAAAAATGATACCTCTCTTGCGTGGGTAGGCCTAGCGCCGGCGACAGGAAACACCCCAAAGCGCAACGTGGACACATCCTAAATTTTGGGAAAAAACAGAGGTGTTTTTTGCGAAGTGCCTACCTGTAGATTTTGGCCTCTAGCTCAGCCGGCACCTAGGGTAACCTACCAAACCTGTGCATTTCTGAAAACTAGAGACCTAGGGGAATCCAAGGAGGGCTGACTTGCGGGGCTCGGACCAGGTTCTGTTACCCAGAATCCTTTGCAAACCTCAAAATGTGGCTAAAAAAACACATGTCCCTCATATTTCTGTGGCAGAAAGTTCTGGAATCTGAGAGGAGCTACAAATTTCCTTCCACCCAGCGTTCCCCCAAGTCTCCCGATAAAAATGATACCTCACTTGCGTGGGTAGGCCTAGCGCCGGCGACAGAAAACACCCCAAAGCGCAACGTGGACACATCCTAAATTTTGGAAAAAAACAGAGGTTTTTTTTGCGAAGTGCCTACCTGTAGATTGTGGCCTCTAGCTCAGCCGGCACCTAGGGAAACCTACCAAACCTGTGCATTTCTGAAAACTAGAGACCTAGGGGAATCCAAGGAGGGCTGACTTGCGGGGCTCGGACCAGGTTCTGTTACCCAGAATCCTTTGCAAACCTCAAAATTTGACAAAAAAAACACATGTCCCTCACATTTCTGTGGCAGAAAGTTCTAGAATCTGAGAGGAGCTACAAATTTCCTTCCACCCAGCGTTCCCCCAAGTCTCCCGATAAAAATGATACCTCACTTGCGTGGGTAGGCCTAGCGCCGGCGACAGGAAACACCCCAAAGCGCAACGTGGACACATCCTAAATTTTGGGAAAAAACAGAGGTGTTTTTTGCGAAGTGCCTACCTGTAGATTTTGGCCTCTAGCTCTGCCGGCACCTAGGGAAACCTACCAAACCTGTGCATTTCTGAAAACTAGAGACCTAGGGGAATCCAAGGAGGGCTGACTTGCGGGGCTCGGACCAGGTTCTGTTACCCAGAATCCTTTGGAAACCTCAAAATTTGGCTAAAAAAAACATGTTCCTCACATTTCTGTGGCAGAAAGTTCTGGAATCTGAGAGGAGCTACAAATTTCCTTCCACCCAGCGTTCCCCCAAGTCTCCCGATAAAAATGATACCTCTCTTGCGTGGGTAGGCCTAGCGCCGGCAACAGGAAACACCCCAAAGCGCAACGTGGACACATCCTAAATTTTGGGAAAAAACAGAGGTGTTTTTTGCGAAGTGCCTACCTGTAGATTTTGGCCTCTAGCTCAGCCGGCACCATGGTAACCTACCAAACCTGTGCATTTCTGAAAACTAGAGACCTAGGGGAATCCAAGGAGGGCTGACTTGCGGGGCTCGGACCAGGTTCTGTTACCCAGAATCCTTTGCAAACCTCAAAATTTGGCTAAAAAAACACATGTCCCTCATATTTCTGTGGCAGAAAGTTCTGGAATCTGAGAGGAGCTACAAATTTCCTTCCACCCAGCGTTCCCCCAAGTCTCCCGATAAAAATGATACCTCACTTGCGTGGGTAGGCCTAGCGCCGGCGACAGAAAACACCCCAAAGCGCAACGTGGACACATCCTAAATTTTGGAAAAAAACAGAGGTTTTTTTTGCGAAGTGCCTACCTGTAGATTTTGGCCTCTAGCTCAGCCGGCACCTAGGGAAACCTACCAAACCTGTGCATTTCTGAAAACTAGAGACCTAGGGGAATCCAAGGAGGGCTGACTTGCGGGGCTCGGACCAGGTTCTGTTACCCAGAATCCTTTGCAAACCTCAAAATTTGGCTAAAAAAACACATGTCCCTCACATTTCTGTGGCAGAAAGTTCTGGAATCTGAGAGGAGCTACAAATTTCCTTCCACCCAGCGTTCCCCCAAGTCTCCCGATAAAAATGATACCTCACTTGTGTGGGTAGGCCTAGCGCCGGCGACAGGAAACACCCCAAAGCGCAACGTGGACACATCCTAAATTTTGGAAAAACACAGGTGTTTTTTGCGAAGTGCCTACCTGTAGATTTTGGCCTCTAGCTCAGCCGGCACCTAGGGAAACCTACCAAACCTGTGCATTTCTGAAAACTAGAGACCTAGGGGAATCCAAGGAGGGGTGACTTGCGGGGCTCGGACCAGGTTCTGTTACCCAGAATCCTTTGCAAACCTCAAAATTTGGCTAAAAAAACACATGTTCCTCACATTTATGTGGCAGAAAGTTCTGGAATCTGAGAGGAGCTACAAATTTCCTGCCACCCAGCGTTCCCCCAAGTCTCCCGATAAAAATGATACCTCACTTGCGTGGGTAGGCCTAGCGCTGGCGACAGGAAACACCCCAAAGCGCAACGTGGACACATCCTAAATTTTGGAAAAAAACAGAGGTGTTTTTTGCGAAGTGCCTACCTGTAGATTTTGGCCTCTAGCTCAGCCGGCACCTAGGGAAACCTACCAAACCTGTGCATTTCTGAAAACTAGAGACCTAGGGGAATCCAAGGAGGGGTGACTTGCGGGGCTCGGACCAGGTTCTGTTACCCAGAATCCTTTGCAAACCTCAAAATTTGGCTAAAAAAACACATGTCCCTCACATTTTTGTGGCAGAAAGTTCTGGAATCTGAGAGGAGCTACAAATTTCCTTCCACTCAGCATTCCCCCAAGTCTCCCGATAAAAATGATACCTCACTTGCGTGGGTAGGCCTAGCGCCCGCGACAGGAAACACCCCAAAGCGCAACGTGGACACATCCTAAATTTTGGAAAAAAACAGAGGTGTTTTTTGCGAAGTGCCTACCTGTAGATTTTGGCCTCTAGCTCAGCCGGCACCTAGGGAAACCTACCAAACCAGTGCATTTCTGAAAACTAGAGACCAAGGGGAATCCAAGGAGGGGTGACTTGCGGGGCTCGGACCAGGTTCTGTTACCCAGAATCCTTTGCAAACCTCAAAATTTGGCTAA
The DNA here is from genome assembly GCF_031143425.1 of Pleurodeles waltl. Lineage (NCBI taxonomy): Eukaryota > Metazoa > Chordata > Amphibia > Caudata > Salamandridae > Pleurodeles > Pleurodeles waltl. The sequence goes on from NC_090442.1 coordinate 466,544,028, forward strand.
AAAAACACATGTTCCTCACATTTCTGTGGCAGAAAGTTCTGGAATCTGAGAGGAGCTACAAATTTCCTTCCACCCAGCGTTCCCCCAAGTCTCCCGATAAAAATGATACTTCACTTGCGTGGGTAGGCCTAGCGCCGGCGACAGGAAACACCCCAAAGCGCAACGTGGACACATCCTACATTTTGGAAAAAAACAGAGGTGTTTTTTGTGAAGTGCCTACCTGGAGATTTTGGCCTCTAGCTCAGCCGGCACCTATGGAAACCTACCAAACCTGTGCATTTCTGAAAACTAGAGACGTAGGGGAATCCAAGGAGGGCTGACTTGCGGGGCTCGGACCAGGTTCTGCTACCCAGAATCCTTTGCAAACCTCAAAATTTGGCTAAAAAAACACATGTCCCTCACATTTTTGTGGCAGAAAGTTCTGGAATCTGAGAGGAGCTACAAATTTCCTTCCACCCAGCATTCCCCCAAGTCTCCCGATAAAAATGATACCTCACTTGCGTGGGTAGGCCTAGCGCCCGCGACAGGAAACACCCCAAAGCGCAACGTGGACACATCCTAAATTTTGGAAAAAAACAGAGGTGTTTTTTGCGAAGTGCCTACCTGTAGATTTTGGCCTCTAGCTCAGCCGGCACCTAGGGAAACCTACCAAACCAGTGCATTTCTGAAAACTAGAGACCTAGGGGAATCCAAGGAGGGATGACTTGCGGGGCTCGGACCAGGTTCTGTTACCCAGAATCCTTTGCAAACCTCAAAATTTGGCTAAAAAAACACATGTTCCTCACATTTCTGTGGCAGAAAGTTCTGGAATCTGAGAGGAGCTACAAATTTCCTTCCACCCAGCGTTCCCCCAAGTCTCCCGATAAAAATGATACTTCACTTGCGTGGGTAGGCCTAGCGCCGGCGACAGGAAACACTCCAAAGCGCAACGTGGACACATCCTACATTTTGGAAAAAAACAGAGGTGTTTTTTGCGAAGTGCCTACCTGTAGATTTTGGCCTCTAGCTCAGCCGGCACCTATGGAAACCTACCAAACCTGTGCATTTCTGAAAACTAGAGACGTAGGGGAATCCAAGGAGGGCTGACTTGCGGGGCTCGGACCAGGTTCTGTTACCCAGAATCCTTTGCAAACCTCAAAATTTGACAAAAAAAACACATGTTCCTCACATTTCTGTGGCAGAAAGTTCTGGAATCTGAGAGGAGCTACAAATTTCCTTCCACCCAGCATTCCCCCAAGTCTCCCGATAAAAATGATACCTCACTTGCGTGGGTAGGCCTAGGGCCGGCGACAGGAAACACCCCAAAGCGCAACGTGGACACATCCTAAATTTTGGGAAAAAACAGAGGTGTTTTTTGCGAAGTGCCTACCTGTAGATTTTGGCCTCTAGCTCTGCCGGCACCTAGGGAAACCTACCAAACCTGTGCATTTCTGAAAACTAGAGACCTAGGGGAATCCAAGGAGGGCTGACTTGCGGGGCTCGGACCAGGTTCTGTTACCCAGAATCCTTTGCAAACCTCAAAATTTGGCTAAAAAAAACATGTTCCTCACATTTCTGTGGCAGAAAGTTCTGGAATCTGAGAGGAGCTACAAATTTCCTTCCACCCAGCGTTCCCCCAAGTCTCCCGATAAAAATGATACCTCTCTTGCGTGGGTAGGCCTAGCGCCGGCGACAGGAAACACCCCAAAGCGCAACGTGGACACATCCTAAATTTTGGGAAAAAACAGAGGTGTTTTTTGCGAAGTGCCTACCTGTAGATTTTGGCCTCTAGCTCAGCCGGCACCTAGGGTAACCTACCAAACCTGTGCATTTCTGAAAACTAGAGACCTAGGGGAATCCAAGGAGGGCTGACTTGCGGGGCTCGGACCAGGTTCTGTTACCCAGAATCCTTTGCAAACCTCAAAATTTGGCTAAAAAAACACATGTCCCTCATATTTCTGTGGCAGAAAGTTCTGGAATCTGAGAGGAGCTACAAATTTCCTTCCACCCAGCGTTCCCCCAAGTCTCCCGATAAAAATGATACCTCACTTGCGTGGGTAGGCCTAGCGCCGGCGACAGAAAACACCCCAAAGCGCAACGTGGACACATCCTAAATTTTGGAAAAAAACAGAGGTTTTTTTTGCGAAGTGCCTACCTGTAGATTTTGGCCTCTAGCTCAGCCGGCACCTAGGGAAACCTACCAAACCTGTGCATTTCTGAAAACTAGAGACCTAGGGGAATCCAAGGAGGGCTGACTTGCGGGGCTCGGACCAGGTTCTGTTACCCAGAATCCTTTGCAAACCTCAAAATTTGGCTAAAAAAACACATGTCCCTCACATTTCTGTGGCATAAAGTTCTGGAATCTGAGAGGAGCTACAAATTTCCTTCCACCCAGCGTTCCCCCAAGTCTCCCGATAAAAATGATACCTCACTTGTGTGGGTAGGCCTAGCGCCGGCGACAGGAAACACCCCAAAGCGCAACGTGGACACATCCTAAATTTTGGAAAAAAACAGAGGGGTTTTTTGCGAAGTGCCTACCTGTAGATTTTGGCCTCTAGCTCAGCCGGCACCTAGGGAAACCTACCAAACCTGTGCATTTCTGAAAACTAGAGACCTAGGGGAATCCAAGGAGGGCTGACTTGCGGGGCTCGGACCAGGTGCTGTTACCCAGAATCCTTTGCAAACCTCAAAATTTGGCTAAAAAAACACATGTCCCTCACATTTCTGTGGCAGAAAGTTCTGGAATCTGAGAGGAGCTACAAATTTCCTTCCACCCAGCGTTCCCCCTAGTCTCCCGATAAAAATGATACCTCACTTGCGTGGGTAGGCCTAGCGCCGGCGACAGGAAACACCCCAAAGCGCAACGTGGACACATTCTAAATTTTGGGAAAAAACAGAGGTGTTTTTTTGCGAAGTGCCTACCTGTAGATTGTGGCCTCTAGCTCAGCCGGCACCTAGGGAAACCTACCAAACCTGTGCATTTCTGAAAACTAGAGACCTAGGGGAATCCAAGGAGGGCTGACTTGCGGGGCTCGGACCAGGTTCTGTTACCCAGAATCCTTTGCAAACCTCAAAATTTGACAAAAAAAACACATGTCCCTCACATTTCTGTGGCAGAAAGTTCTGGAATCTGAGAGGAGCTACAAATTTCCTTCCACCCAGCGTTCCCCCAAGTCTCCCGATAAAAATGATACCTCACTTGCGTGGGTAGGCCTAGCGCCGGCGACAGGAAACACCCCAAAGCGCAACGTGGACACATCCTAAATTTTGGGAAAAAACAGAGGTGTTTTTTGCGAAGTGCCTACCTGTAGATTTTGGCCTCTAGCTCTGCCGGCACCTAGGGAAACCTACCAAACCTGTGCATTTCTGAAAACTAGAGACCTAGGGGAATCCAAGGAGGGCTGACTTGCGGGGCTCGGACCAGGTTCTGTTACCCAGAATCCTTTGCAAACCTCAAAATTTGGCTAAAAAAAACATGTTCCTCACATTTCTGTGGCAGAAAGTTCTGGAATCTGAGAGGAGCTACAAATTTCCTTCCACCCAGCGTTCCCCCAAGTCTCCCGATAAAAATGATACCTCACTTGCGTGGGTAGGCCTAGCGCCGGCGACAGGAAACACCCCAAAGCGCAACGTGGACACATCCTAAATTTTGGGAAAAAACAGAGGTGTTTTTTGCGAAGTGCCTACCTGTAGATTTTGGCCTCTAGCTGAGCCGGCACCTAGGGAAACCTACCAAACCTGTGCATTTCTGAAAACTAGAGACCTAGGGGAATCCAAGGAGGGGTGACTTGCGGGGCTCGGACCAGGTTCTGTTACCCAGAATCCTTTGCAAACCTCAAAATTTGGCTAAAAAAAACACATGTCCCTCACATTTTTGTGGCAGAAAGTTCTGGAATCTGAGAGGAGCTACAAATTTCCTGCCACCCAGCGTTCCCCCAAGTCTCCCGATAAAAATGATACCTCACTTGCGTGGGTAGGCCTAGCGCTGGCGACAGGAAACACCCCAAAGCGCAACGTGGACACATCCTAAATTTTGGAAAAAAACAGAGGTGTTTTTTGCGAAGTGCCTACCTGTAGATTTTGGCCTCTAGCTCAGCCGGCACCTAGGGAAACCTACCAAACCTGTGCATTTCTGAAAACTAGAGACCTAGGGGAATCCAAGGAGGGGTGACTTGCGGGGCTCGGACCAGGTTCTGTTACCCAGAATCCTTTGCAAACCTCAAAATTTGGCTAAAAAAACACATGTTCCTCACATTTATGTGGCAGAAAGTTCTGGAATCTGAGAGGAGCTACAAATTTCCTGCCACCCAGCGTTCCCCCAAGTCTCCCGATAAAAATGATACCTCACTTGCGTGGGTAGGCCTAGCGCTGGCGACAGGAAACACCCCAAAGCGCAACGTGGACACATCCTAAATTTTGGAAAAAAACAGAGGTGTTTTTTGCGAAGTGCCTACCTGTAGATTTTGGCCTCTAGCTCAGCCGGCACCTAGAGAAACCTACCAAACCTGTGCATTTCTGAAAACTAGAGACCTAGGGGAATCCAAGGAGGGGTGACTTGTGGGGCTCGGACCAGGTTCTGTTACCCAGAATCCTTTGCAAACCTCAAAATTTGGCTAAAAAAACACATGTCCCTCACATTTTTGTGGCAGAAAGTTCTGGAATCTGAGAGGAGCTACAAATTTCCTTCCACCCAGCATTCCCCCAAGTCTCCCGATAAAAATGATACCTCACTTGCGTGGGTAGGCCTAGCGCCGGCGACAGGAAACACCCCAAAGCGCAACGTGGACACATCCTAAATTTTGGAAAAAAACAGAGGGGTTTTTTGCGAAGTGCCTACCTGTAGATTTTGGCCTCTAGCTCAGCCGGCACCTAGGGAAACCTACCAAACCTGTGCATTTCTGAAAACTAGAGACCTAGGGGAATCCAAGGAGGGGTGACTTGCGGGGCTCGGACCAGGTTCTGTTACCCAGAATCCTTTGCAAACCTCAAAATTTGGCTAAAAAAACACATGTTCCTCACATTTCTGTGGCAGAAAGTTCTGGAATCTGAGAGGAGCTACAAATTTCCTTCCACCCAGCGTTCCCCCAAGTCTCCCGATAAAAATGATACCTCACTTGCGTGGGTAGGCCTAGCGCCCGCAACAGGAAACGCCCCAAAACGCAACGTGGACACATCCCATTTTTTTAAAGAAAACAGTGCCTACCTGTGGATTTTGGCCTGTAGCTCACCCGGCACCTAGGGAAACCTACCAAACCTGTGCATTTCTGAAAACTAGAGACCTAGGGGAATCCAAGATGGGGTGACTTGCAGGGCTCGGACGAGGTTCTCTTACCCAGAATCCTTTGCAAACCTCAAAATGTGGCTAAAAAAACACATGTTCCTCACATTTCTGTGGCAGAAAATTCTGGAATCTGATAGGAGCCACAAATTTCCTTCCACCCAGCGTTCCCCTAAGTCTCTCAATAAAAATGGTACCTCACTTCTGTGGGTAGGCCTAGCGCCCACGAAAGGAAATGGCCCAAAACACAACGTGGACAGAACATATTTTTTCACAGAAAACAGAGGTGTTTTTTGCAAAGTGCCTACCTGTGGAGTTTGGCCTCTAGCTCAGCCGGCCCCGGGAGGGGGGGGGCAGAAATGCCCTAAAATAAATCTGCCCCCCCGCAGCCCCCGCCCCCCCCGGGAGCGACCCTTGCCTACGGGGTCGCTCCCCCTGCGTGACATTGGCACCAAAAAACAAACCCCCGGTGCCTAGTGGTTTCTGCCCCCTTGGGGGCAGATTGACCTAAAATCGGCCAATCTGCCCCCAAGGGGGCAGAAATGGCCTAAATACAATTTGCCCCCCAGGGGAGCGACCCTTGCCTGATGGGTCGCTCACCCATCTCGAAAAAAACAAACAAACAAAAAAAAAACACAACAAAAAAATTTGCCCTGGTGCCTAGAGGGTTCTGCCCCCCCTGGGGGCAGTTCGGCCTAATAATAGGCCGATCTGCCCCCAGGGGGGGCAGAAATGGCCTAAAATAAATTTGCCCCCCCAGCCCCCCCCCCCCCCGGGAGCGACCCTTGCCTACGGGGTCGCTCCCCCTGCGTGACATTGGCACCAAAAATCAAATCCCAGGTGCATAGTGGTTTCTGCCCCCTTGGGGGCAGATTGAGCTAAAATCTGCCAATCTGCCCCCAAAGGGGGCAGAAATGGCCTAAATACAATTTGCCCCCCAGGGGAGCGACCCTTGCCTGATGGGTCGCTCCCCATCTCGAAAAAAACAAACAAACAAAAAAAAAAAACACAACAAAAAAATTTGCCCTGGTGCCCTGAGGGTTCTGCCCCCCCCTGGGGGCAGTTCGGCCTAATAATAGGCCGATCTGCCCCCAGGGGGGGCAGAAATGGCCTAAAATAAATTTGCCCCCCCCAGCCCCCACCCCCCCCGGGAGCGACCCTTGCCTACGGGGTCGCTCCCCCTGCGTGACATTGGTGCCAAAAAACAAATCCCCGGTGCCTAGTGGTTTCTGGCCCCTTGGGGGCAGATTGACCTAAAATCGGCCAATCTGCCCCCAGGGGGGCAGAAATGGTCTAAATACAATTTGCCCCCCTGGGGAGCGACCCTTGCCTGATGGGTCGCTCCCCATCTCTAAAAAAACACACAAACAAAAAAAAAAAAATTGCCCTGGCGCCTAGAGGTTTCTGCCCCCCCCCCCCGGGGGCAGATCGGCCTAATATTAGGCCGATCTGCCTCCCGGGGGGGCAGAAAAGGCCTAAAATAAATCCCCCCCCCCCAGCCCCCACCCCGGGAGCGACCCTTTCCTACGGGGTCGCTCCCCCTGCGTGACATTGGCCCCAAAAAACAAATCCCAGGTGCCTAGTGGTTTCTGTCCCCTTGGGGGCAGATTGACCTAAAATCGGCCAATCTGCCCCCAAGGGGGGCAGAAATGGCCTCAATACAATTTGCCCCCCAGGGGAGCTACCCTTGCCTGATGGGTCGCTCCCCATCTCGAAAAAAACAAACAACCCAAAAAAAAAACACAACAAAAAAATTTGCCCTGGTGCCCTGAGGGTTCTGCCCCCCCCCCCCCTGGGGGCAATTCAGCCTAATAACAGGCCGATCTGCCCCCAGGGGGGGCAGAAATGGCCTAAAATAAATTTGCCCCCACCCCCCCGGGAGTGACCCTTGCCTACGGGGTCGCTCCCCCTGCGTGACATTGGCGCCAAAAAACAAATCCCCGGTGCCTAGTGGTTTCTGCCCCCTTGGGGGCAGATTGACCTAAAATCTGCCAATCTGCCCCCAAGGGGGGCAGAAATGGCCTAAATACAATTTCCCCCCAGGGGAGCGACCCTTGCCTGATGGGTCGCTCCCCATCTCGAAAAAAACAAACAAACAAAAAAAAAACACAACAAAAAAATTTGCCCTGGTGCCCTGAGGGTTCTGCCCCCCCCTGGGGGCAGTTCGGCCTAATAATAGGCCGATCTGCCCCCAGGGGGGGCAGAAATGGCCTAAAATAAATTTCCCCCCCCCAGCCCCCACCCCTCCCGGGAGCGACCCTTGCCTACGGGGTCGCTCCCCCTGCGTGACATTGGCGCCAAAAAACAAATCCCCGGTGCCTAGTGGTTTCTGCCCCCTTGGGGGCAGATTGACCTAAAATCTGCCAATCTGCACCCAAGGGGGGCAGAAATGGCCTCAATACAATTTGCCCCCCAGGGGAGCGACCCTTGCCTGATGGGTCGCTCCCCATCTCGAAAAAACAAAAAAAAAAAACAAAAAAAACACAACAAAAAAATTTGCCCTGAGGGTTCTGCCCCCCCCTGGGGGCAGTTCGGCCTAGTAATAGGCCGATCTGCCCCCAGGGGGGGCAGAAATGGCCTAAAATAAATTTGAAAAGGCCTTCTCAAAAAAATGCCCCCCCTGGGAGCGACCCTTGCCCAAGGGGTCGCTCCCTTTGTGTGTTTCAATAAAAAAAAAAAAATCCCTGGTGTCTAGTGGGGTTTCAAAAGCCGGATTGCAAGCAATCCGGCTTTTGAAACCCTTGGAGGGACTTCAAAGGGAAGGAAATACTTTTCCTTCCCTTTGAAGCCCCTCCGGACCTCCCAAGTGATTGAAAAAGAAATGCTTTTCCAGCGCGACTAGGGAGGCCCCTGCTCGCGCGCTGACGTCACAGGGGGGAGTGGGGGGGGTCGGGGGGGGGTCGGGGGTGGAAGGGGAAGGTCTTCCCCTTCCATCCCGACTTGGGGGGGGAAGGGGGGTGCACGGGGGGCACGCTAGCGCGCCCCCAAGTTCCCCTGTGCCTAGGACGAGATGATCTCGTCCAAGGCACAGGCGAACTGTAGCCTTGGACGAGATCATCTCGTCCAAGGCACAGAAGGGGTTAAATGGTTATCTATAGTGGACAAGATCAACAGCATTGTGCACACAAGAAGGACTGTAGTGGAGTGTAATAAGAAGTGGCATGACTACAAAGGTTCGAACAAAAGACAAACTCGCCAGGAACCTAAAGGCAGGGATGAGGACCAGTGAGTCCAGGTGAATTCGGACCCATTGGAGTAGCAGGTGACATTCCTCATTCCAACAGATTTGGTAGCTGGAGTGGAAGGTCAGGACATTGATAACTTAGGGGACCAGCAAGAAGTATAGAGTGAGTGAAAAAAGGGAAACAAACTCACAGAGAAGTGTACAAGGACATAATGACCAACTATCAAATAAGGAACAGATAAATGGAATTGCCATCTGATTGCTGGGATAACAACATAGGGTCACATTTATCAATCTTTAGTGTTGCTCTTGTGCCATGCAAGAAGATTCAAACTAATATATAAATCTGTATGATCTGTATGGCTCTTAGTTGCTTCAGAAACCTAGGGATATATTTATCAATCTTTCATGCAGTGCAAAGCAGCAAGCCACCGTGCTGTGCTGCATGAAAGGGCAGGAATGTGTAATATTCAACATTATATATGGTGTATTCTTGTCCTTTCCCAGTGATGGCACACATTTTGCAGCTTAGCCCCAATGCAGGCATCCTTGAATCATGTTGCAAGCGTGCCTGTGTTGTAGGCAGGCTTGCTTTTGTGCAGGAAGGCGCACCTTCCTGCACAAAAACAATCCTGAAAGGAATGGATCGTTCATGGAACTCCTCTCTGCTATCGAGTAGAGCAAGGCAGTGGTTTGCGCTGCCTTACTTTACTCTAGATTTATCAAGCCACACAAGGCCACACAAGGGGGCACAACCTTGATAAATATGCCCCTTAGAGTAACACCAGGCTGCAGAAATTGCTTGCTTGCTTTACTGTGTGGCAGGAAGGTGTGCCATGTGTGGAGCATGGTTATTCTCACCCATGGATTACAACTCATGCCTAGATTCTTTTAAATATACCTGGGAATGTGTCACAATTGTATGCCATCCTACCAGAGGTGCTGCAATGAGAAATCTCAATATTGTTCCTTGTGGTTTCCTCTTTTGAAGTGTGCTGCATTCTGCATTACACATAGAAAGAGGACAATGCCTCTCAAAATAGTTTTTGTACAGGAAGGTGTCCTTACATGCACAAAACACAATCCTGCCTACAATGCAGGCCTCCTTGCACTATGATGCAAGCATGCCTGCATTGGGGCTAGGCAGGCAAAAGTGTGCTAGGAAAGGACAGGATTGCCCTATAAAATTGGAAATATGGCACATACATGCCCTTTCTCTTTCACGCAGTTCAGCAAGGTAGCTTGCTTTGTAGTGTTATGTGCATGCTTGATAAATATAATCTTGGGTCCTAATATTCACAAATGGTATGCATGACAGCGCAGCAAGGCAGGTTGGCGTGTTGTGCTGCATGAAAGGTGGAGGGCAGGAATGTGGGCTCTTTAACAATATATGGTGCATCACAGCTTTTGGCTAGTGCTGGTGCACAAACTGATCTCTAGAGCAAATGAAGGCACCCTTGCAACATGGTGCAATGCTACCTGCGTTGGGTCTAAGCAGCACCTTTTGTGTCAGTGCAGGCAGAGATCAGGAATACACTGTATAAAGTTAAATAGGGCCCAATTCTACCATCTTTCTTTCATGTAGGACAGCATAGCAAGGTGGCTTGCTGTGTTGCATTGCATGAAAATATCTGAAACATGCTGCATAGTGAATGATGAGGGTGTGAGATCAATGTACATGTATTGACATGTGAAAAGTCACAACAGTACAAAATGGGCATATTAATTTGTAGAAACATGTTCTTTATATCCCACGTACTTGAAAGTCAAGGAAAATAATGGCAGAATGTAACAGAGATCCCTTATGTCATATCCAGTCATTTAATATTTGTATCATATCCCTATTTCTTTCCAGAGGGATAAACAGCATCTCCTGAAAGTCAACCTGTTGATGATACCCTCCTGCCCTCCATAAATTAAGACACCTTCCAATAATATGTGGACAAAACTAAAACATCTCCCCTGGTTTCTGCAAGGGAAGACAATCTTGTTGGGCCTCCATATGAACCAACCCCGACTGGACATGGACCATCAGTGAATCATATTGGAGTTAGGAGTCTGAGGACCACCAGCTCACATGTCAATGGCGGTGGTAGGAGTCCAGTGAATGGTTGTTGAAGTCAGGTTGGTGACAGAGACTATATCAGGCATTCTCAAAGAAGCCTATAGGTCTCTCAGCCCCAGATAAGGGGTTGTCAAATACTATTTTAGACACTTACTTTTGGCTCCAGGGGAGTGATGTCTCCTTAGCTGACATCTCTCATGTCTAGATGATGAAGGACCAACAACACCAGACTTCAACATCTGACACCTATGATGTTGTTAGGTAGCTGGGACCCATCAATTCTTCCATCTATCATTTCTTGGCTTCAGCAAGTACCCTCAATAGCAACGTCATAGATGTATTGCCCAACCAGCAAGCCCTTGCCAGGGAATAACATGTTACCTTTCTGGCATTCATGAATGCCATTGGGAAATTGGTAATAACACCAACTACCTCTGATGTTTATGTTTCTGGGGGCAAGTGCCATCACTCATCTGCCTCCTATTCGACCACCACATGATCCAGTGGAAGCAGAACACTCATCAGAGGAGGAAGATGTACAGTTTCACAGTTTTGAACTAGAAATTACCTATAAACATCTGTGAAATCCTCCTGGACAGTTTCACAATCTGTCCTGTGTAGAATATCATGCCACCCTCTTTGCAACCAACTACAGTACTCTATTTTTGTGAAGTAGTTGATCATGTCCAACTGTTCTCAACAAACAGTATCCATATTTGCTAATAACAATTTGTTCCTCACCACTTTTCATATGTAACACATGTGAATGAGAAGTGCAGTTTCTAGCGGCATGTATTGTGAATCACCACAGATTAGTATTCAGCACTATTTGATGATTTGATGAAAATATACTTATCTTGTAATGTGATGTGAGAATCTGAACCTGGTTTATAATTTGAAAGCCCATGGAGAGATTTGTAGAGTCTAATCTTTAAAGTTTTCATAATACCTTACAAAGACCTGATCAACAAATTTTACTTTAAAGCATAGGGCAATAAAGTAATTATCACATGCAGTCTCTAAATGTGCAACTACTACAATGGCATCCATTGCAATGGTAGGTTGAGCAATGTGTAATACCAGTATGGAACGTTAGAGTAAATCAACAAGCAACCTAATTTTGATGGACACACAAAGAGATTATTCGAAAGTACACACTACTTACCACCTCTGAATAGGATGTTTGAGGTGTGTACACATTGGTCCACTGATCCCTCTCTATGTTGCAAAGTTCTTACCTCAGCAAAATTACATAAGTTTCATACCTCGCTGTTCCCACAAATGTTTTCATCAATACATAAATCAGGATGGTTAAACCAATACTAGCCAGTCACTAATACCCATATTAATCATGGGTGTGCATTGCACTTGTACCATGTATGGGGGCACAAGGGCAACACAATACCTTGAATGATAACAACCAAGTCATGTAAGTTCACCTTGCGTGGTCCTGTGTGCCTTGGTAAATATGAAGGTCAGTTACTCTGCCCTAGAGAGGTGTTACATGTGTTGAGTGTTTGTGTAGACCAGGGAACCTGTAAAAATGCTACATTTCCCAAGGGGAAGGCTAACATGGAGATATATGTTTAAATCTTCTTGTGTCAAAGAAGTAAATGCCTATGTGGATAGAATTTGGCCAAAATCTGTGCAAAAATATTTCCAGGCTATAATGTAGGTTCCCTTGCACAATAGTGCAACAGTGTCTGCATTATGGCTAGGCATCAGTTTGTATACCAGGGCAGGAAGAGAGTAGGAATCAATCATATCATGTACAATGCAGCTTATTCCTGCCCTCTTCCTTCCACACAGTGCACTGCAGTAGAATGATTACCTGTGTTGTGCTATGTGTAAAATGGAAAACTTAGCCCCATTATCAGTGTTACAAGCATAGAAATGGGTGCATTCATATCTGCAATGTGAGAAAGGCCTCTAGTTGTCAATAGGAGTCTGACACTGCAAAGTTTCTGTACCATGTACTAAAGACTAATAAACATCTTGTACTCGCATAAATCAATAATAGGAAGTTAAAGCAAAAAAATTAAAATCACTTAGAGAACTGTGTAGAATTTATTGAGAGATACAAGATATAATAAACAAACACTGACTAACCCTACCTTAGCTATTCTACATACTATTAAAACTATCCTATCTTACCTTATTCATCACTTAACCTATCTTAAAAACTGTTAACATAGGATAAACATTAACTCCAACCCCTTAACACACATAAGTCAATAAACAAACATAAATTATATCCTATACACATACTGCCAAAACATATAAGCCTATACAATATGTAATTTTGCAGATTATTCAAAAACATTTTTAATTTTGTTTTTCTATAAAACACAAAACATTCACCCCGACTAAAAACCTTAACCATTCTGAATTTCTCAAACTAAAGCCTACCTAAAATTATCTCAGTGAACTCTATCTAACCTACTTTATCTTTAACCTCTTCACTGCTAGGCCTTCCCACCCTACCCAGTACTGAACCCTTTGTTGGCTATTTGGGGTAGATCACGCTTAGGGCTCCATAACTCTTGTTTCCACATATGGCTTCGCCACCAAATTTGCACCTTTTTTTCCAACACCCTTGGGATTCTAAAGATACCCAAAGGTTGTGGATTACCCTGGAACAGACCGATAAAACATTGCATAATTGAGAGGGTTTTTGTTAAACAAAACAGGGCAATGTGCTCCAGATAAAAGTGTCTGTTTTTCCTTAGAATTGGCCTCCATGAATGATTTACTGTACTGAAGTGACCATCTTCCCAGCTTTCAGAAACATGCAGATATCAGCTAAAAAACCTAATTGCATACCGCATTTTTGGCATTTTTCAAAGAGGTAGCCAATTTTTCCTTTTTTTGTGCTTTCAACCTACTCATAGTTTGTGGTGCTACTCAGTGTGAAACCCATGGGAGATCCAGAGAACTATACACTTCTGAAAACTTTAATAAATTCTAAATTCAAAAAGGGGTCATATGTGTAGGTCAATCAAGAAGTATAGAGTGAGTGAAAAAAGGGAAACAAACTCACAGAGAAGTGTACAAGGACATAATGACCAACTATCAAATAAGGAACAGATAAATGGAATTGCCATCTGATTGCTGGGATAACAACATAGGGTCACATTTATCAATCTTTAGTGTTGCTCTTGTGCCATGCAAGAATATTCAAACTAATATATACATCTGTATGATATGTATGGCTCTTAGTTGCTTCAGAAACCTAGGGATATATTTATCAATTTTTCATGCAGTGCAAAGCAGCAAGCCACCGTGCTGTGCTGCATGAAAGAGCAGGAATGTGTAATATTCAACATTATATATGGTGTATTCTTGTCCTTTCCCAGTGATGGCACACATTTTGCAGCTTAGCCCAATGCAGGCATCCTTGAATCATGTTGCAAGCGTGCCTGTGTTGTAGGCATGCTTGCTTTTGTGCAGGAAGGTGCACCTTCCTGCACAAAAACAATCCTGAAAGGAATGGATCGTTCATGGAACTCCTCTCTGCTATCGAGTAGAGCAAGGCAGTGGTTTGCGCTGCCTTACTTTACTCTAGATTTATCAAGCCACACAAGGCCACACAAGGGGGCACAACCTTGATAAATATGTCCCTTAGAGTAACACCAGGCTGCAGAAATTGCTTGCTTGCTTTACTGTGTGGCAGGAAGGTGTGCCATGTGTGGAGCATGGTTATTCTCACCCATGGATTACAACTCATGCCTAGATTTTCTTAAATATACCTGGGAATGTGTCACAATTGTATGCCATCCTACCAGAGGTGCTGCAATGAGAAATCTCAATATTGTTCCTTGTGGTTTCCTCTTTTGAAGTGTGCTGCATTCTGCATTACATATAGAAAGAGGACAATGCCTCTCAAAATAGTTTTTGTACAGGAAGGTGTCCTTACATGCACAAAACACAATCCTGCCTACAATGCAGGCCTCCTTGCACTATGATGCAAGCATGCCTGCATTGGGGCTAGGCAGGCAAAAGTGTGCTAGGAAAGGACAGGATTGCCCTATAAAATTGGAAATATGGCACATACATGCCCTTTCTCTCTCACGCAGTTCAGCAAGGTAGCTTGCTTTGTAGTGTTATGTGCATGCTTGATAAATATAATCTTGGGACCTAATATTCACAAATGGTATGCATGACAGTGCAGAAAGGCAGGTTGGCGTGTTGTGCTGCATGAAAGGTGGAGGGCAGGAATGTGGGCTCTTTAACAATATATGGTGCATCACAGCTTTTGGCTAGTGCTGGTGCACAAACTGATCTCTAGAGCAAATGAAGGCACCCTTGCAACATGGTGCAATGCTACCTGCGTTGGGTCTAAGCAGCACCTTTTGTGTCAGTGCAGGGAGAGATCAGGAATACACTGTATAAAGTTAAATAGGGCCCAATTCTACCATCTTTCTTTCATGTAGGATAGCATAGCAAGGTGGCTTGCTGTGTTGCATTGCATGAAAATATCTGAAACATGCTGCATAGTGAATGATGAGGGTGTGAGATCAATGTACATGTATTGACATGTGAAAAGTCACAACAGTACAAAATGGGCATATTAATTTGTAGAAACATGTTCTTTATATCCCATTTACTTGAAAGTCAAGGAAAATAATGGCAGAATGTAACAGAGATCCCTTATGTCATATCCAGTCATTTAATATTTGTATCATATCCCTATTTCTTTCCAGAGGGATAAACAGCATCTCCTGAAAGTCAACCTGTATGTGATGGTCAACCTGTTGATGATACCCTCCTGCCCTCCATAAATTAAGACACCTTCCAATAATATGTGGACAAAACTAAAACATCTCCCCTGGTTTCTGCAAGGGAAGACAATCTTGTTGGGCCTCCATATGAACCAACCCCGACTGGACATGGACCATCAATGAATCATATTGGAGTTAGGAGTCTGAGGACCACCAACTCACATGTCAATGGCGGTGGTAGGAGTCCAGTGAATGGTTGTTGAAGTCAGGTTGGTGACAGAGACTATATCAGGCATTCTCAAAGAAGCCTATAGGTCTCTCAGCCCCAATAAGGGGTTGTCAAAGACTATTTTAGACACTTACTTTTGGCTCCAGGGGAGTGATGTCTCCTTAGCTGACATCTCTCATGTCTAGATGATGAAGGACCAACAACACCAGACTTCAACATCTGACACCTATGATGTTGTTAGGTAGCTGGGACCCATCGTTTCTTCCACCTATCATTTCTTGGCTTCAGCAAGTACCCTCAATAGCAACGTCATAGATGTATTGCCCAACCAGCAAGCCCTTGCCAGGGAATAACATGTTACCTTTCTGGCATTCATGAATGCCATTGGGAAATTGGTAATAACACCAACTACCTCTGATGTTTATGTTTCTGGGGGCAAGTGCCATCACTCATCTGCCTCCTATTCAACCACCACCACATGATCCAGTGGAAGCAGAACACTCATCAGAGGAGGAAGATGTACAGTTTCACAGTTTTGAACTAGAAATTACCTATAAACATCTGTGAAATCCTCCTGGACAGTTTCACAATCTGTCCTGTGTAGAATATCATGCCACCCTCTTTGCAACCAACTACAGTACTCTATTTTTGTGAAGTAGTTGATCATGTCCAACTGTTCTCATCAAACAGTATCCATATTTGCTAATAACAATTTGTTCCTCACCACTTTTCATATGTAACACATGTGAATGAGAAGTGCAGTTTCTAGCTGCATGTATTGTGAATCACCACAGATTAGTATTCAGCACTATTTGATGATTTGCTGAAAATATACTTATCTTGTAATGTGATGTGAGAATCTGAACCTGGTTTATAATTTAAAAGCCCATGGAGAGATTTGTAGAGTCTAATCTTTAAAGTTTTCATAATACCTTACAAAGACCCGATCAACAAATTTTACTTTAAAGCATAGGGCAATAAAGTAATTATCACATGCAGTCTCTTAATGTGCAACTACTACAATGGCATCCATTGCAATGGTAGGTTGAGCAATGTGTAATACCAGTATGGAACGTTAGAGTAAATCAACAAGCAACCTCATTTTGATGGACACACAAAGAGATTATTCGAAAGTACACACTACTTACCACCTCTGAATAGGATGTTTGAGGTGTGTACACATTGGTCCACTGATCCCTCTCTATGTTGCAAAGTTCTTACCTCAGCAAAATTACATACGTTTCATACCTCGCTGTTCCCACAAATGTTTTCATCAATACATAAATCAGGATGGTTAAACCAATACTAGCCAGTCACTAATACCCATATTAATCATGGGTGTGCATTTCCCTTGTACCATGTATGGGGGCACAAGGGCAACACAATACCTTGAATGATAACAACCAAGTCATGTAAGTTCACCTTGCGTGGTCCTGTGTGCCTTGGAAAATATGAAGGTCAGTTACTCTGCCCTAGAGAGGCGTTACATGTGTTGAGTGTGTGTGTAGACCAGGGAACCTGTAAAAATGCTACATTTCCCAAGGGGAAGGCTAACATGGAGATATATGTTTAAATCTTCTTGTGTCAAATAAGTAAATGCCTATGTGGATAGAATTTGGCCAAAATCTGTGCAAAAATATTTCCAGGCTATAATGTAGGTTCCCTTGCACAATAGTGCAACAGTGTCTGCATTATGGCTAGGCATCAGTTTGCTTACCAGGGCAGGAAGAGAGTAGGAATCAATCATATCATGTACAATGCAGCTTATTCCTGCCCTCTTCCTTTCACGCAGTGCACTGCAGTAGAATGATTACCTGTGTTGTGCTATGTGTAAAATGGAAAACTTAGCCCCATTATCAGTGTTACAAGCATAGAAATGGGTGCATTCATATCTGCAATGTGAGAAAGGCCTCTAGTTGTCAATAGGAGTCTGACACTGCAAAGTTTCTGTACCATGTACTAAAGACTACTAAACATCTTGTACTCGCATAAATCAATAATAGGAAGTTAAAGCAAAAAAAATAAAATCACTTAGAGAACTGTGTAGAATTTATTTAGAGATACAAGATATAATAAACAAACACTGACTAACCCTACCTTAGCTATTCTACATACTATTAAAACTATCCTATCTTACCTTATTCATCACTTAACCTATCTTAAAAACTGTTAACATAGGATAAACATTAACTCCAACCCCTTAACACACATAAGTCAATAAACAAACATAAATTATATCCTATACACATACTGCCAAAACATATAAGCCTATACAATATATAATTTTGCAGATTATTCAAAAACATTTTTAATTTTGTTTTTCTATAAAACACAAAACATTCACCCCGACTAAAAACCTTAACCATTCTGAATTTCTCACACTAAAGCCTACCTAAAATTATCTCAGTGAACTCTATCTAACCTACTTTATCTTTAACCTCTTCACTGCTAGGCCTTCCCACCCTACCCAGTACTGAACCCTTTGTTGGCTATTTGTGGTAGATCACGCTTAGGGCTCCATAACTCTTGTTTCCACATATGGCTTCGCCACCAAATTTGCACCTTTTTTTCCAACACCCTTGGGATTCTAAAGATACCCAAAGGTTGTGGATTACCCTGGAACAGACCAATAAAATATTGCATAATTGAGAGGGTTTTTGTGAAACAAAACAGGGAAATGTGCTCCAGATAAAAGTGTCTGTTTTTCCCTAGAATTGGCCTCCATGAATGATTTACTGTACTGAAGTGACCATCTTCCCAGCTTTCAGAAACATGCAGATATCAGCTAAAAAACCTAATTGCATACCGCATTTTTGGCATTTTTCAAAGAGGTAGCCAATTTTTCCTTTTTTTGTGCTTTCAACCTACTCATAGTTTGTGGTGCTACTCAGTGTGAAACCCATGGGAGATCCAGAGAACTATACACTTCTGAAAACTTTAATAAATTCTAAATTCAAAAAGGGGTCATATGTGTAGGTCAATCAAGGTTTTCCCAAGAAAACTATCTGTTGAAATATGGAAATATTGAAAGTGAGAAGAAACAAGATAGGCTTTTTTGCCAATATTTTTATCTGTAACTTTTAATCACGATGGTTGATTGACAAAAGAAATATACCATTACATTTGCTACACCCTTTTGGTTTCAGGAATATATAGGGTCTGTAGATTCTCTAAGAACCTGAGGTACAGAGAGCAAACAATTGAGCTGCACTGTACAATGGTTTTTCATTGAGTACCCAGTAAAGATCAATTCTTAACGCAAAATAGGCAGAGTGAAAAATGGGTACCAATGAAACTTATGTATCTCTGAAATGGGCATAAGATATAGGGAGGGGGTTATTCCTACCCTGGCGGTCCGAGACCGCCAGGGTAGGGGACGGAGGAAGCACCGCCAACAGGCTGGCGGTGCTTCAGGGGATATTCTGACCGCGCCGGTAAAGCCGCGGTCAGAAAAGGGAAGCCGGCGGTTTCCCGCCGGCTTCCCGCTGCCCCAGGGAATCCTCCACGGCAGCGCTGCAAGCAGCTCCGCCATGGAGATTCCGACCCCCTTCCAGCCAGCCTGGTTCTGGCGGTTTTCACCGCCAGAACCTGGCTGGCGGGAACGGGTGTCGTGGGGCCCCTGGGGGCCCCTGCAGTGCCCATGCCACTGGCATGGGCACTGCAGATGCCCCCTAACAGGGTCCCACATTGATTTTCAGTGTCTGCTTGGCAGACACTGAAAATCGCGACGGGTGCAACTGCACCCATCGCACACCAGCAACTCCGCCGGCTCCATTCGGAGCCGGCATCCTTGTTGCTGGTGCTTTCCCGCTGGGCGGGAGGGTGGCATTTTGGCGGTCGCCCGCCCAGCGGGAAAGTCAGAATTACCGCAGCGGTCATTTCACCACGCTGCGGTATTCTGGCGGGGGAACTTTGGCGGGCGGCCTCCGCCGCCCGCCGAAGTTAGAATGACCCCCATAGAGTTTAGAATCAGTGGTTATTTCTACATCACTGAATTTGTTGGTACCCGTACCAGCACAATATTTAGAGGTTATTTTTCAAAATGTCATCTTTCATATACACTGGCTTACATTTGAAAGGCACAAATGCAGCAAAATCCAATCGGTAATAACAAATGTTCTACTGTTCTATGCTCCCACAAGTCTCCCAAAAAAAGGGTACCTCATTTGTGTGGGTGGACATAGTGCCTGTGACAGGAAACAGCCCAAAATGCAACATGGACCCAAAACTGACCCTATTTTTCCAATGTGGATAGCTCTAGATTTTGGATCCTAGGTCAGCTGACACCTAGGGAAACCTAACTGAGCTGTACATTTTTTAGAACAAGACTCCTAGGGGTATCCAGCGTGGGCTGACCTTTTTACCCAGAATCCCTTGAAAACCTGAAGATTTGACTAAACAACACATTTTCCTCACATTTCTGTGAGTGAAAGTTCTAGAAGCTGAGCAAGTTCACAAACACCCTCTAACAAGCTCCAGTCCATGTACATTAACAGCAAAGTGCCAGTTCACACACATTGCCAGCTAAGCACCAGTCCTCACACACTGCCATCACATTTTTTTTAACAAAAACACAAACCAATGGGAAGTAGATAATAACTACAGGCACAACAGCTCTAGCTAAGTATATCACACTAATGCCAACCATGAAATATACAAAAAGTATACAATTATACAAAACTTTCAGTTTCAGCAACCTGACCTGAAGCAGACACAGGTGAAGTACTTTTATCATGGATGGTAGTCAGCATGGAGAAATCTCTCCTGTCTGCAAATTTCAAAGCTAGAAGTTCATCACTATGCAAGGCACTGCACTGTCCTCTCTCAGGTTTTTTACAAACAAGTTATTTTGGGTAAACTTTACATTTAGAGCAGATTGTGCCCCAAGTAACAGTGTCCACTTTGAACAACTCTCTGAACAATTACACACCAGTGTAGAATTTATCCATGGATAAATAATGACCTTGGTTAAAAGTGTTCTACCAAATTCCTACACAATTTGCTCACTAACTCTAAAAAAATGGACAGACAACTAGGCAGGGTCAATAGTAGAATCCCCACCAGTGTGCACCCTGAAACTATGAACATATCTAGTACTACTCTCAGACAGCATATTCATCTTAATTCCATAACATATCCTCTTGCTAGGAATATACTGCCTAAAAACCAAATGGCCCTTGAACAGGACCAAAGACTCATCCACAGAGATTTCTTTCCCTGGAACGTAGATCTCTGAAAATTGATCTACAAAGTGATCAAGGACAGGCCCAATCATAAAAAGATGTCCCAATCAGAGTGATCTTGTGGCAACGTTGAAGCATTATCAACAAAATGCAACATCCGAAGCAGAAGCAAATACCGATCATGACTCATGGTTGCAGGAAATATAGCAGTTGCCATCAAAAGTCTGGTAGACCAATATGAAATAGCGACTGCTTTCTCATCAAGCCCATCAACAAAGCTAAACCCAGGAACGTCTTCAACCCAATCAGATCTGTGGGAGTCCACCAGGTAGCTCTAGAGTGGGGTTTAAGTCTGGCACTGTTTTCTCTAAAATATCGTTCAACATACAGATTAGTCTGGTCAACAATCTCATCCAAAAGTACAGTGTCCATAAATGACTAAAATAAATATATATGTAAAAAGACTTCAGTATTTACTGTACACCCTGCATCACCAGTAAAGGCAGGCAATGCCAGCTGTACCATGTTTGTGGCAACACAGAGTTCAGCACTTCCAATGGGAAGCATTTGAGCCCCAGGCTGCAATACACATGCCTCTTGCTGCACTGTCAGTATCCTAGAAGAGGCACTTACTCTGAACTGAGAGTGGCTTCATCATCATATGATTACTCTCAGACTGAAAATTCACTGCCAGAGTATTGCACTTCCTCCTCTGCCTCAAATGCAGAGACAGTCTCATAGTCATAGTCAGAGGAAGATTTGAAAACCACACACACAGTCTGCAGAGCGATAATCCTACAGCTAGCCATAATCCTTACTATTAAAGGTAACTGGATAACCAACACTGTGTAAAATAAGCAATAAACAAAGTGTGACTTTATCAAACAGAAAGTAAAACTACTGGCATAATGTAACCTGTAAGAAAAAGGCAATGAATCCAAAGCACACAAACACCCATATACTCAAATGCAATACCACTCACTAGCCACAGACTCAGGATAACTTGCACCTACTCTACACAGACACAGCACGCACCAACAATATCCCACTAGAAAAGAAAAACAAAAGAAAATTACACACAAGACAACACAATACACATTCTGCACAAATTTGAGGAGAATTTCACATGTAATAAAACAGAAGCAACATTTTCTGCTATTATTACACCATTTACAATAAAACGTGTCCATGCATGGCAATGATACTCATTTGGAGTAAACAGTACAAAAAGGTTTTCTGACCAAACACACACAACTACACAAGATGCAGATCTACCAGTGCCGAAACTGCAAGCAGGGGGTCACAGCAAAGTAAATTAAAAGCTTTGCACTAGAATAAAAAGGAGAAATAAAACATTATGATAAGAAATGCAAATGATGACAAGAAATAAAATAGATAAAATGATAAAATACTATGACCATCCAAAAGTCAGCCACACACATTGCAGAAGCTAGTCAACACATACTGTCAGCCAGAAGCCACTCCACACACTCCACCAGCCAAGCGATAGACCTCACACACTTCCAAGTAAGTACTAGTCCACGCACACAGCCAGGCGAGTGCCAGTCTACACACATCACCAGCCAAGCGCTAGTCCACAAATGCAAATGATGACAAGAAATAAAATAATAAACATAATAAAACACTATGGCCCTTATTATGACATTGGCGGTAATTCCTACTTACCACCACGCTAACTGCCCCAACAAACCGCCGCCGCAGCGGATATCCCTTCAACATATTATGACACACACACCAATCTGTCACTATTTAGCCAAAGACACAAATCTGCCACACCAAAGGTCAGTGATAAAGTGGCGGTATCAAAACCCACACTGTTAGGCCAACAGAACTATGCCCACCACATTATGACGCACGAATCACCATGGCGCACATTCAATGGTGGCAAACCATTGGCGATACATACCGCCACGCTCAAATTACAAACGCACAAACAAAACAACACCACATTGGACAATTCAAACAACACACACCTGACACACATACACACACCACACCCACACACCCACACCACTATAAAACACACACCCACAGTACCCACAACACTTTACCAATACAAATCATTGGCACGAGACAGACACCACGACCACAGACAAGACCAGAGCCACACACCACAATCACCTATACACCACCCACGTACCCCACATCACACACCATAACACATCACCCTACACACCCTCACCCACACAACTCACACAACACCCATGGCACCACAAAGACACCCCAGAATCTCAAAGGAGGAGCTAAGGGTTATAGTGGAGGAAATCATCCGGGTAGAGTCACAGCTATTTGGAGCACAGGTGCAGCAGATATCCATTGCAAGGAAGATGGAGCTATGGTTGAGGATCGTGGACAGGGTCAACACCGTGGGACAGAACCCCAGAACAAGGGACGACATCAGGAAGAGGTGGAACGACCTACGGGGGAAGGTGCATTCCATTGCAGCAAGACACCAACTCACTGTACAAAGGACTGGTGGTGGACCACTACCCCCCCACAACTAACAACATGGGAGGAGCAAGTCTTGGCAATCATGCAACCTGAGGGCCTGGCTGGAGTAGCAGGTGGACTGGACTCTGGTAAGTCAACTCTATACTACTATCACCTCCCTACCTGCATGCCATCACATACCCCCACCCACACCCTCACTCCCATCACTCCACCACATCCCACACATCCCACCATCACTTCTCACTTACTCCCAATGCCAAGCCCTGTATGCCATACCAATGCATGGACGCCACTCACAGACCTGCATGGACACCTATCACTAAAGCATGCACACTAGAGAGAATCAACTAGCTCACCACATCTCAACGTACAAAGTGAAAGCTGCCAGGGCAAATACAAACAAACAGGGCAACCCACTGATGAACAATATGTCACACACAGAAACAATAACACTGCATTTACATCCCCACAGGTATCCCAGCCAATGTCGACGGCGAAGAGGTGCCAGCACTATCCAGTCCCCACACAGAAGAGGCCCACATTGATGACAGCAACTCTGGTCACGTGGATCTGGATGACCAACCTGGTCCATAAGGGACCTCTAGACAGTCGGTTACCCAGGCACAGTCACACACCACCACAGAGCCTCCCCCATCAGGAAACACCACCACAGCACCCACCCAGTGTACCCATACCTCTGTCCCAGGACATGTCAATCAGCAGTGTGTCCACCACTACAGGGACCCCAGGGCACACCTCGTACCCAAGACAATCAGGGACCTAGGGTCAGTGGGCACATGGTTCAGGGGATAGAGGCACAGGACAATAGGGAAACTGGGAGGAGTGCTGTGTGCCAGGGGGAGGACAGTCCCAGGGAACCGACTCTCCAGGAGGCTCTCACCGAGATCTTCGGAGCATACCAACATTCCCAGGATACACTGGGCCAGATCCTGGAGGACAGGTGGCTGCAGGAGAAGTAGTTCCAGGGGATCAGGGAGGACATGCAGGCCATTAACACCACCCTGGTCTCCACTGAAGGGGTGCTGGCAGACATGGCCAACATTATGAGGGAGGCAGTCGCACAACAGCGGGCCCCTGCCACCAGCCAGACATCTGAACTGCCTTCCACCTCCACTGCCGCTAGTGGACAGGAGGCCCCGCCACAGGAACAACAGGCCACCAGCACCCCTCCCCCTGCAGAAGGAGAACCACCCCGCAAACGTTCCCTGTGATCCAGATAGAAGCCAGACTATTACCAAAACCCCCAGCAGGAAATGAGACTCTCCTGATAGTCACCCTTGTGTCCCACTCAGTCACCCTGGCCACCTTGAACTGCCATTGCCCCCCCTCCTATGTCCCCTTGGACAATGTACCTGTGCTACCAATAGACTGGAACACTACCCTGGAGTTTCCTCCATCATCACACAGCTGATTGCACTTGCCCCTCTACTTCTTAGCACTTAAATAAACACACTTTCAAAAAATAAATATGGAGTATGTTAAACTTATTTTAGTATGTGTTCGTTTAACCAGGTTCAAACATTGCAATTCAAATGTACAGCAAAGTTCAAATAGGAAAGACCTGTAGTTGGCTGCAGTGATCCTACCAGGAGTGATAGTGGGGCACCAACATCTGCAAACTGAGTTGCCAAAGGGTACAGTGAGTCGGCATAGAAGTGGGAAATAACAACATGCCAGCGACAAAGATTAACCATAAAAAGAAAATGTAATATGAAGTAACACTTCCAATCACTGCAGTTCTGTTGTCCTCATTCTCATTCTCTGCCTCCTCATCCTCACTGTCCACAGGGGCCACTGCTGCCACACGGCCATCTCCAGCCTCCTCCTTCTGCAGAAGAGGTACATGGTGTCTGAGGACCAGGTTGTGCAACATGCATCATGCCACGATTATCTGGCAGACCTTTTTGGGTGAGTAGCAAAGGGATCCACCTGTTAGATTGAGGCACCAAAACCTGGCCTTCAGGAGGCCAAAGGTACTTTCGATAATCCTTCTTGTTTGCCCATGTGCCTCATTATAACGTTCTTCTGCCCTTGTCCTGGGATTCCTCACAGGGGTCAGTAGCCATTCTAGGTTTGGGTAACCAGAGTCACCTGCAAATATCGAGGGACAACGTTTAGCCACACACTATCCTATATGGCCCACACCATACCCCAACATCTAATGGGTGGGAACCAGGGCTTACCTATTCACCACACCCTGTGCCTCTGTAGTAGGCCCATCACATTTGGGATGCTGCTATTCCTCAGGATAAAGGCATCATGCACCAACCAAGGATACTTACCATTGACATGGGAGATGTACTGGTGAGCAAGCACACCATCTGGACATTCATTGAGTGACAAATCTTTTGATTTCTGAACACCTGTTCAATTTGATGGGGAGGGACAAATGCAATATGTGTACCATCAATTGCCCCAATTATGTCCCATTGCATAGAAGTCAGCTTTCACAGTGGCCAAATCCTCCACCTGGGGGAAAACAATGTAGCTGCACATGTGTTTTATCAGGGCAGACAACACTCTGATCAGCACTACTGAGAACATTGTCTATGACATTCCTGCTGCCAAGCCCACTGTCACTTGGAAAGAACCAGTTGCAAGAAATAGAGCACAGATAGGAGTTGCACAAGAGGGGGGATCCCATTGGGGTGACAGATATCAGATATCAGATCAGGCTCCAGTTGGGCACACAGCTCTGTGATTGTGGCCCTGTCAAGTCTATAGGTGAGGATAATTTGCCTGTCCTCCATTGTTGAGAAGTCCACCAGGGGTCTGTACACAGGGGTATGTCTCCGTCTCCTATTCATCTGCAGTGGTAGCAATCTAGAGGGCAAAAGAGTGAGGAGCCGATCACAAACTGTACATCATAGCCACAACAGTACAATGCATGATGTTAAATTTCAATGTATAAGTGGCATTTGTCCTGTATGTCCAATTTTGAACTTGGACGCCCCCCCCAGAAATGATGTCCACCTGTCCTGTGTGGAGGGACAGGTGGAAGTGAAGTAATTCTGCTGACGATGTGCGCCGTTGCGGTAGGCGGTCAAGAACCGCCGTAAAATTCCTCATTGGTTATTATTGGGCCCTATAAGGGTACAGTGGCCAAAGGTGATGTACGCCGGCGGTGACAGTATGCACCGCCGGGGACGTAACCGCCATTTTCTATCTGATCACTCACTTGCTTCCTGACCTTCAACAGGAGAGGACCTACACTGCATATACTGCTGTGACCTGTGTCTGGAACCTACCATGGCTCGTGTGGGGATGTCTGGAACCTACCATGGCTCGTGTGACTTCCCCAGTACGGACTGCTGTGTTAGCCTCCAGACCAGCAGGTGAGTACACTGTGAGCACGATTCATGGGGCATGAATGCATGGAGTGGCATGTGGAAGGCCTTGTGTAAGGGGGGTGGGTGGCTGTCCCCTGGGTGGCGAACAGCTTGTGTGCTGGGCCCTGTGTGTGTAAATGGTGATGTGAAGGGGTCTGGTGGGCCATAAGTGTAACAGGCAGGACGGTCTGACTGATACCTTTTACTGTGTATTTCTCTGCAGGTCAGTGCCCATCAAAAGAAGGGTATATGGCGTGCCATCGCCAAGGACGTGCAGATCCTGGGGGTCTGCGTCAGGCGGGACCTGAGACGCTGGGCATGGAAGACGGCAGAGGCCCAGCTAGGAATGGCCTCCCAACGAGGATGGGTGCCCATAAAACCCTGACCCCCCTGATGGGCCGCATACCGGAGGTGACCTATCTGGAGCTGGATGGGCGCTTAGGGGCATCACAGCAGCCACAAGGGGGTTAGTACAGTGCCCATCATTACAACTTATGTATGGTAGGGGGGTACCCAGGTGGCGGATGTGTGTCAGTGGGTGCCCCTAGGCCAGGCCTGACATTGCAGAGTGGGTCCCATGTTGGGCAGGGTATCTGAAGTGATGATCCTGCCACCTAGATTGTAGGCATCCTCTACTGGTCAGGGCTGTGGGGGTCCCAGATGTGCTGCAGTTCATGGTATGTGCCCTTCCCCATGCCCTAGTGGCTAGCATTATTGCTGGTAGTGCATTGCTTTGTGCATAGGGCTGTTCCCTGTGTGTGACGGTGGTGTGTATGCCAACGGTGGTGTTGGAGCAGCCATTGACCAAGTGTATCGTTTGTCTCTCACCCCCCTTTTTGTTTTGTCACCCTGTCCTTATGTGCATTAGCATCATCTGGCGGAGGAGCAGAGGAACTGGCGATGGAGGGTGCTGCATCCCACAGGACCCAGGAGGCAGAGTCCACCGACGGTGAGGGCACCAGTGGGATGGAGGGTGAGGTGAGCACCATGGCGGAGACAGGAGGGGACAGTTCGGACACAGATACCTCCTCTGATTGAAGCTCCCTGGTGGTGGCAGACACTTCTGTGACCACCCCAGCTACAGGTACAGCCCCCACCCCCGTAGCAGCACCGCCCTCCCAGCAGCCCCTCAGCAAGTTGCCCATGCCTGCTCACCCAGGAGGGTGGGCATCTCCTTTGCCCCAGGCACCTTAGGCCCTGCCTCAGTTAGCCCTGCTGCTCTGAGTGAGGGGGCTATTGACCTCCTGCGATCCATCTATGTAGGGCAGTCAGCTTTTTGAATGCCATCCAGGGGCTTGCAGCCCAAATGCAACAGAGTAATGCATTCCTTCAGGGCATTCACACTGGCTTGGCGGCCAAACAGAGCTCAATCCAGACTCTGGCCTACTCTCTGATGCAGCCATTGTCCCTGTTTCCACCCTTCCCCTCCAACTTCCTCTTCCCAATCCCATTCCACTCAACCCCAACTTATCCCAAGCACACAGGCAGACGAACATGCACACAAGACAACACACTACAGTGGCACAAGCAAACACAAGCACCACACGTCATCCCACAGGCACTCACACAAACAACATCCAGATGCAGACATACCAACATCCACTGCCTCCACTGTGTCCCCCTCCTCCTCCACTTCCCTCCCAGTTGTGTCTACACTCACACATGCATGCACTACACCATCATCTACTACCAGCATCACCACCACACCTAGCAGAACACACACCTCACTTGCAGAGACACCACTACAACAGCCATGCACACGTCCCCTGTGTCCTCTCCCACTGTGTCTGACCCCCTCCCAAGGTACACAAATGCAAGCACTAAGACACCCAACAGCCATACCCCTCACATCAGCATCCAGCCCATACACCTGCACCCAAAATCAGCACGCACCTCCTACAACCACTCCCTCTTCCTCCACTTCCAAACCTTCTCCCTCTTCCCACCCCAGTGTCCCTAAGAAGCTTTTCACTCCACCATTGACCTCTTCCCTCCCCCTCCCCCCGTCCTTTATGTTTGGCCAGGGTGGCAAAAACCCAGGGAAGCACCTCAGCCACCCAGACTGGGGGACCTGTAGTCTCAACACCCGCTCGTGGTGGGAAAGGATCCAGGGCACCATCCAGCCTCAAAGAAAGTGGCCTGCCAAAAGTGCTGCCGGAAGGCCATGGAGCCTGCCCCAAAGTTCTGCCAGGGAGCGCAAGGAGGCATCCCCTGCTGCTGCCAGTAAGGGCAATGAGCCATCCCCAGCTTCTGCCAGGAAGGGCAAGGAGCGTGCCCCAAGTACTGCTAGGAAGGACAAGGGGCCTGCACAAGCAGACAGGAAGGACAAGGGGCCTGGTGCAGGGGCTCAGTCGGAGCCCCACCACCAATCATGGTTGTGCAGCAATCCGAGGCTGCAGGGGATGGGCTGGAGCTTCCCCCCACCACCACCAGCTGCAGCAGTACCACCACCACCAGTAGCAGCAGCAGCACCACCACCACCAGCAGTGGGCAGCCGTCTGAGGATGAAGGGGATGAGCTAGAGCTTCCCCCCACCACCACCAGCAGCAGCACCACCACCAGCAGTAGCAGCACAGCCACCACCAGCAGCGGGCAGCTGTCTGAGGCTGCAGGGTATGGGCTGGAGCTTCCCCCCACCACCACCAGCAGCAGCACCGCCACCACCAGTGAGTAGCCATCCAAGGCTGCAAGGGATGGGCTGGAGCCTCCCCCCAGTGGCTGCAGTAGCACCACTACCACCACTGAGCAGCCATCACTGCCGGCAGACAGCCTGTAGTCCTGCCTCCATGGGCTGCTGTGCAGCCTGTCCCCTGCAAATTCCGTGGGAATGACACCCAGCTGAGAGATTGTGACCTTGCACTCCCCAGGATCAGAAGTGCAGGGTACGATGCCCCCTCCAGGACCAGTGGGTAAGCCACCCACTCACCCTATCCTCCCCAGTTTAAGAAGCACATGGCACGATACCCCCTCCAGAACCAGAGGATAAGCCACCCACTCAACCCATCCTCCCCAGGATCAGAAGCACAGGGCACAAAGCCCCCTCCAGAACCAGTGGGTAAAACACCCACTTGAGAGACTGTGGCCTTCCACTCCCCAGGACCAAGCACAGTGCATGTTGCCCCCTCCAGGACCAGTGGTGTTGTTCCATCTGCCGACTGAGGTGCCCCCCGTTCCATGTCCCCCTGAGGTGCCTGCCTATTTTCCAACTGATGCCCCTACAGTGTTCTCTCCATGTTGGTGCTGGTGACAAGTGGGGTCTTGGACTGAGGCCTGTGGCCCTGTGGCCCACGCACACTATGGACTGGGCAGTTTCCCTTGAACTGTACAAATGTATATGCCATTAGTTTGATTTTTAGTATTTCAACTGTATTTATATTATAACACTCACTTCTCATCAATTCCTGTAGTCCTTGCATTATTCCTGAGGGGCACGGGGTAAATATGTTTTATTACTGCATCTGATTATGTGTATGGTGTGGGGAGGGGGGTGTGGTGCATGTGTGTGTCACTCTCTTTTTCCTCCCCGCTCCCCTGTGTGCTACGTGGCTGTTCTCACCGTGGTCGTCTTCACCGTCATTGGTGTTCGTGGTGTAGCAGCATGTAGAATAGCATGGGGAAGATCTGAAGTTCAGGCTCCATGGTGGCGTGGTTGTTCCCTGTGTCTCCAAAGGTGAGTCCTTTCCCTTCTATGTAGTGTTTCCGCCAGGCTTTTTATGCCGTTGTTACCGCCCCAGGAAAGGGGGCGGATTGATGTGTCATAATATAGTGGGGGGAACATTGACTTCCACAGGCCTGTAGGTGGCTACCGCCGTGGTGGCTATTGTTTCCACCCTGGCGGTTGGTGTGGTAAAGTGGCTGCCTATCTGAGTTCTCACTGCCATGGTCATAATTTGTCGGTAGTTACCTCCAGTCTATTGGCGGCATTACCACCATTTTATCACCGACCGCCCGGGTTGTAATGAGGGCCTATATCTATCCAAATGCCAGCCGCACACATTGCCAGCCAGTCAACACAAACAATCAGCCAGATGCTACTCCATACGCTCCACCAGCCAAGTGCTAGTCGACACATACTGCCAGACAAGCGCCAGTCAAAACACCCTGCCACCCAAGAGCAAGTCCACAGAAACCACAAGCCAAAAGGCAGTACATACACAGCCACCCAAACGCCAGTACACACAGACTGTTAGCAGAACTACAGTTCAAAAACACACAGAAACATTTCCTGTGGGGCTAATGGGCCTAAACATTTGTGCAATCTGTCCCAAAGTGGGGACAGAAATAGCCAAAACATACATTGTCAGCAGGGGAGAGACCCTTGCCCAAAGGGCTGCTCCCCATAACACCATACTTGCATTATAAGAAATCCCTGTGTCTAGTGGCTTAGGCCTAGAAATATATGGCTGATCTGCCCCCCAAGGAGGGCAGAAACACCCAAAACATTCACCCAAACAACAAAATTGATTTATACAAAAATCCCTGGTGTCTAGTCGCTTTGAGCCCCTGAGGGGAAGATGGGCCTAAATAGATATGTCCGATCTGCTCCCACCAGGGCAGAAATGGCCGAAACATTCACCCCCAAAAGGGAAGCAACCCATGGGGCCACTTCCCAAACAACATCTACAAAACAAATCCCTTGTGTCTTGTGTGGATTTCTGCTGCACTATCGTGGCCCGTGCACAGGAATGCACACCAAAGAAACATCTGGGGAAAGGAAGACCCTTTCCTTACCACTTTGCCTCTTTGACCGCCCCATATCATCCCTGGAAGAACAGTTTCTTCAAACTGTGCTGGAGGCAAATAGCCTCCAGTGCTGTCCCAGCGGGTTTTAGTGATGTTGGCCGCATGTGTAGCAGAATTACTTCTGGTGCTAGCCATGGTGGGAGGGTATGTAGGCATAGCCCACGGCGGCACACCAGCTCTTCTCCCTGTGTGGGTGTGAGGATGGCTTATGGCTATCCTACACACATACCCACTGCAGCTTTGGATGACTCCAAGGTGTCCGATGCACGCAGGGGGCTAAACATACATGATGCACTCACTAACTATTAAAACTTAAAAATATAGAACAAACTGGTAAGAATACTGGGAAGGGGATGGTTTGAGGAAGAATCCAGGGTTATATGTGGGTAGAAGTGTTCATCAAGGCCTCCTGGCATTGTCGTAAAATCTTTGCTTGTTTGTTTTGGATCCCTTGCCATCTTGGCCAGTCACCTGTCCATCCTATCCATCTCTAGTCTCTGTATTAGGTTGAAAAGAGTGCATCCTTTCCTCTTCACACTGTTTATGTTGGCAGCTGTGTAGTTGATGGTCCAGGGTTGGGCTGTGTGCTGCTCAGTGCCCCACTAGTCAGTTGAGTGGTGGTCCTTGTGGGTGTTGTTTGTTTAGCCTGGGACCTTGTTGAAGCAGCCCATGAGTCTGCTGCCCTTTCACATTCATAAATACAGCCCATTTTCCTGAATCCTTGGGATGGTTTCTTGATGTGCTCATATCTTGCCTTTATCAAGGCAACAGTCTTGGCCATATCAGCAGACAAGTGAACGAGGGATGAAAATGTACATTATATTTGGCCAGGTGTTTGTATGGACATCTCTTATTTAGATAACTTACTGACTGTCATTGTTATGAAAGAAAAATGGGCAATCCATACTTTCACCTATTATTGGCATAGATAAATGTTCAATATACCTTCATTACAATGATATTTCCCATTACAATATGTCAATCTTACAAGATGAAAGTAAGTGTCGTGTGATCTAACTCTCTTTAGTCACATTATACAAATACACATTTCACTCATGCCATTGATCCCTACTCATACATATGTATGATTGCAAAAACAAAACATGACCCTAATATATAGGGGGTCATTCATACCCTGGCGGTCCGAGACCGCCAGGGTAGGGGACGGAGGAAGCACCGCCAACAGGCTGGCGGTGCTTCTGGGGCTATTCTGACCGCGGCAGTAAAGCCGCGGTCAGAAAAGGGAAGCCGGCGGTTTCCCGACGGCTTCCCGCTGCCCCTGTGAATCCTCCACGGCGGCACTGCAAGCAGCGCCGCCATGGGGATTCCGACCCCCTTCCCGCCAGCCTGGTTCTGGCGGTTTTCACCGCCAGAACCTGGCTGGCGGGAACGGGTGTCGTGGGGCCCCTGGGGCCCCCTGCAGTGCCCATGCCACTGGCATGGGCACTGCAGGGGCCCCCTAACAGGGCCCCACATTGATTTTCAGTGTCTGCTTGGCAGACACTGAAAATCGCGACGGGTGCAACTGCACCCGTCGCACACCAGCAACTCCGCCGGCTCCATTCGGAGCCGGCTTTCTCGTTGCTGGTGCTTTCCCGCTGGGCGGGCGGGCGGCCTTTTGGCGGTCGCCCGCCAGCCCAGCGGGAAAGACAGAATGACCGCCGTGGTCTTATGACCGCGGTACGGTCTTCTGGCGGTTCCCGCCAGGCGGGCTGCGACCGCCGCCCGCCAAGGTAGGAATGACCGCCATAATGTTTTTGTGTTGGCCTTACACCACAAAAGAAGGGTCAAGATCAAGACAAAATCTAAGTGAGAATTATTAAACTATGCAAGGCCACCTTGCATAGGTCTGCATCGCTTGAGTAATCTAGGTCCAGATGTATCAAAAATAAAAATTGCGACTCGCATTTTGCGAGTTGATGCGACTCGCAAAATGCGAGTCGCAAATTGGAATGCCAGAAAAAAAAGCGATCCGATTTTGCGACTCGCAGCCGGACTCGCAACGCTGTGTGCGAGTCCGCAGTTTGCGAGGTCGCTGTTTGCGAGTGTGCAAAAAATGAACTCACAATTAGCAAGTGGGTGTCACAAATTGCGATTACCTTCAAAATTGCTTGCAGATGCAGCAGAACACTCCAGAAAGCATACCAGAACACTCTGGAAACACTTCCTGGCACATGATGATGACATCACAGCCAGGAAGTTAACAAATACACCTGGGAGGAGGGCTCAACAGTGAGCAGTGTCTCTGCCACTGACAGTAGGGTGCTGAGGAGTGGTAGGCACAGCACCATGGACGCGGCAGGGACCAGCCAGGCTGGCAGGAGGGGCAGGAGATCATAGATAACAGCCAGGACAGATTAATGTGGCACATGGCGTTAATGTGCCACATGACTGGTTGGCATTTTCCTGCCCATGGACAATTTCAACTTGTATATAGTTTCTTCATGACATTAATAAAACAGTTATTTTTGTTCCACTTAACAAATGGTTAATAGGTGAGTATGGTGGGAGTTGACACGTACCGTCCAAAATATTGCGTTGCAATGTAGTCCCGTCTCAGTCTGCCTTGATTAGCTAGACTCCTATCCCCATGATGGCGATGTGGTTGTTCTTGCTCTTCATCATCAGGATCTGGGTCTGCAGGGGTGAGAGGTAGCCCACGTCGGGTGGCTATGTTGTGGAGGATGGCGCATGCGACCACAATTTTGAAAGCGGTAATGGGGGTGTATTGGAGGGCGCCTCCACTGCGGTGGAGGCATCTTAATCTTGCCTTCAGCAGTCCGAAGGTGCGCTCGATCAGGTTCCTGGTTCTCTTATGCGCACTGTTGTATTGCCTCTCTGATTCAGTTCTGGGTGTTAAAAACGGAGTCATGATCCAAGGCCTGAGAGCATATGCACTGTCACCTGTTGGGCACAAAAGTACACGGTTAGGAAGTCCAGATTGTCGTGCACAGTGACCTGTGTGTATGTCTGCAAGTGTCTGTGGCTCTACCTAGGAGGTAACCGTCTCCAAATTCCCCACGTTCCAGGCGTTGATGTATCCCACTATGCCTAAAAATGTATGAGTCATGGGTACTGCCAGGAAACTTAGCTACGATGTCCGTGATGACATAATGGGCATCACAAACAACCTGTATGTTGAGTGAGTGGGTACACTTCCTGTTGCGGAAAATGTGTTCCAGATTAGCAGGGGGGCATATTTGAATGTGTGTCCCATCTACACACCCTATGACATGAGGAAAGTGGGCAATGCGGTAAAAGTCCAGCTTGGTGCTGTTAATTTCTGCCTCATTCCTTGGTAAGTATATGAAGTGAGACATGTGCGTGACTAAGGCATCTAGGAATGCCCTGAGGAACCTTGACACTGCACTTTGGGATACCCCACCTGCCACGGCAATGACCCCCTGATAGCTCCCTGAGGCCAAGAGGTGCAGTGCGCATAGTACTTGCTCATGCGTAGGGATGGAGCAGCCACGTAGAGTCTTGTGTTCTAGCTGTGGTTTCAGTAAATCTATTAATTCTAGAATGGCTGCGCTGCTAAGGCGGTATTTGTCATAGATCTCCTCTTCAGTTTGCTGAAAAAGAGTCTGCCTGGTTCTATATATCTTCTCCTGTCTGTGGCCCCTCCTCCTCCTCTGCTGGGCTGCGTAGACTCTCCTCCTCACTGCTATCAGGTATATCTCCGCCATCTTGAGTAACCCAGATGCCTTCTGGGTCCCCTTTTATCCTTTGGTAATGGTTACCACCTGCTCTGAGTTAGTGGTAAATGGGACATGCAAACTGGGCTTTTTGCGACTAGTCGCAATTTGCGAGTTGCAATTGCATAAGGTTTGCGACTCGCAAATTACGACTTGCAATTTGAGGGTCGCAAAATGGGGTCGCACCGGATGTGACTCGCAAACTGGTCCCATCGCTTTTTGCGAGTCGGAAATGGGCTTTTTGCATCCCATTTCCGATTTTGCACTGTCGCAAATTGCGATTCGGCCCGTTTGCGAGTCGCAATCGTTTGCTACATCTGGCCCCTAGAGTTGCAATGTGCAGTGCAAATAGATGCCTTGCCTTACTCTGTGACAGGGAGGCATTCCTTAGGTGGAGGGTGGGTGTCCCCATGTATCAACCCATTTTGACACCATCGTAGATTTATCATTGGTGGTAGACCTGGAAATGCATCAAAATTCTTCAACCGCCAATGTGACGCTTACCAGGAGAAAGATCCTTATTTCTTGTTGTTTTTATCTATTTCTACCTATGCAGCACACCACAAACTAAGACAAAACATTTTCAGGATTGTGTTTGTGCAAGAAGGTGCCAAAAAGCTATCCTGCCTATAATGCAGGCCCCCTTGCACCATGATGCAAGTGTGTCTGCATTGGTGCTAGGCAGCCAAAAGTGGAATGTTTAATGGAACAACACATGCAATTACAACGCATGCCTTTACACCTTGGTAAGTACAATGCATGGTCATTACCAGGCGTGCACTTACCACAAAATATTTTTACAATGCATATGCTTTTACCATGAATGTCTTTACCATGAACTTTTTGTAGTAAAGACAAAGGGGGTCTTTATGAACACAGCGGGAAACACCGCCAACCGCCGTGGCGGCGGTGAACAGAATCCCGAGGTAGGCAGCGAATGGAAACCCACTGTATAATGAATGAAAATCCCAACCCCCCCAAAAACCACCAGACCACCACTCACCGCCATGCCCTGTCGGCGGGAATCCCAGACCTCCCCACCCCGCCACCGACAAGCACACCCACATCCCACCCTCCAAATAATGATGCACAAATCACCTTGGCGGACAGTGGAGGCCGAACAACCATTGGCGGCTCCAACCGCCACGGGCGGCAAGTGGACTAAACAGCAAGAATTTCACACATTGGATAAGCGTGTAACCCACACACCTGACACACATCCATAACCCCATGAAACACCCCCAGACATACCACATAATCCTTTGCAATGAAACCATGCCAAGAAGACGGAGAGCACCAGAGGCAGACTTCAAATGCCAACATACAGGAGACACACACGGACCCTCAGAAGAGCACCCTCACCGCGTTCCCAGCCCCAACACCATTCACCACACTCACCATGTCACCCCCTAAACATCCACGCTTCACCCAAAGGAAGTTAAGGACCATGGTGGATGAGATCCTGAAGGTGGAGCCACAAATATTCAGGGCTGAGGTGCAGCACATACCCATCGCAAGGAAGATGGAGCTATGGCAGACCATTGAAGTGGGACACCATCCACACACCAGAGATGACATCCGGAAGAGATGGAACGACCTGCGGGGGAAGATCATGGGCATGGCATCAAGGTACCACATCGCAGTGCAGAAGACTGGGGGAAGACCACCACCAACACCACCAGAATACACAGACTGGGAGGAAAAGGTACTGGCCATCCTGCACCCTGAGGGAATTACTGGACTCACTGGAGTAATGGACTCGGGTAAATCATCAACATATACCCTATATACACCATACCTGTAATGCATGCACCACCCCACGCCACCCACAGGACCAACACCCCACCCAGGCAACAGCCACTAAATCCACCCCCCTGCATGACCACAAACCCACTAACAGGCCCACATCCCTCCCCCTCTGCACAGTCACCTACCCCTGCAAGTACCCACAATGGAACAACACCGCCCACCACAATGCAATCCCACAGTCGATGCTAAATGCAGTGTCAACCTCTCAAAGGCACCATGTAAGGCCACTGACAGTAACCCCAGCACAAATTATCCCAGTCCTGTTGACCTATAACATTCCTGTAGCTGTAACAGACATGTCTATGTCCCCCAACAGACACCACCACCCATTCAACCATAACGAACGGGACAAAGAGTGCCAGTGCCCCCCCAGGGAGACAGAGGCACCTCACAGGACACTGGTGAAGGATCCCTTGACACTGATGAGCAGGCAGGCCCCTCACACAGTCCTGGACTCTCACCATTCAGCAGCCCCACACAGGAAACCACTGCAACCCCTAACACCCAGTCAAGACCAGCAGCCCAGTGTATCCAGGCCACAGACTGGTGGAACACAGGTACAGAGGCCACAGTCTCCCACTCCCAACATGCAGGAAGGCCAGGGCCCCAGTACAAGTGGTACTGCCAGACCTGTGCAGGGGTCACAGGCACAGGGTGCTAGGGCAAGTGCAAGGGTGGCAGTGGGCCAGGGGGGAGGCCACAGGATGGATGCAGCAGCCCAGGACATGATAGCAGAGGTATTGGGGGCCTACCAGCATACCCATGAAAGGTTCTGGTGCACAGACAGAGGATGCAGCAGGAACACAACCAACTGGCCATGGAGTAGTGGAAACAGCACAACGCCACAATGGCCACCATAGCAGAAGCACTGCTGCATCTGGTCCAAAACCAGTCTGACACCCAAACAGGACAAGAGGCCCCCACTACAGCACCGGACACCCAAGGTCCTACCATGTCATCCCCTGAAGATCAACAGCAGGTGCCCAAACTGACCCTCACACCAAGATATGGCACTGGAACCCCAGCAAAGAACAAGGCCCCCTTCAAGAAGTAACTCAGCAACAATCTGCACATCAACCATCCCACTCAATCAGCCACCAAACATTGCTAAGAGGCAATATGAACTAATGTATGAAAAGATAGACCTATCATTAGTACCGACAAGGCTGCCACCATGTGGTTCTTGAGGACACCCACCCCTTACGACTTGCCAGCACTGTAAATAGCACTACTTACTCACTTCAACCAATAAAACATATATCACACCTGTAAAACTTTCCCTTGTGTTAAATTGTTAACAAAGTGAAGAATGAATGCAACTGGCTAATAACTACTTTATTGTCAAATCTGTGCATGAAAGGAGTCCTGTGTGCCTAGATGTTGGCAATAAGTAAATGCAGAAAATGTAATTATGTACCATGCAGAAGTAGACCATGTTTCGCCTATCATTATCAACCCCCCCCATATGACTGAGCCAGTATGTGTCACAAACCCCAATGTCAGGCCCAAGTCCCACACAGTTACTGGAAGTAGAGTTGTATCAGTTGGGTCTTGGAATTGACATCTTCCCCTTCCTCATCATCACCATTACTCTCCTCACCTCTCTGATGTAGCTGGTCAGGACATACAGCACCCTCCACCTCCAAGAGGGGGATAAAATGTCTCACTGCCACGTTGTGCAGCATGCAGCAGGCCACCACTATTCTACACACCTTTTCAGGCCCATAGGCCAGGGAACCCCCAGAGATATGTAGGCAACAAAATCTAGTCTTCAGGAGGCCTATAGTTTGCTCTATCACCCTCCTAGTATGTCCATGGGCCTCATTGTAATTCCTCTCTGCATCCGTCCTGGGATTCCTCACTGGTGTCTGGAGCCAATGCAAGTTTGGATAGCCAGAATCACCTAGAAAAAGGTGCAATACAGAGTCGTCATTGTTATGCCCCTTAGTCAGACAGCCTG
This sequence comes from Pleurodeles waltl, assembly GCF_031143425.1. Classification (NCBI taxonomy): domain Eukaryota; kingdom Metazoa; phylum Chordata; class Amphibia; order Caudata; family Salamandridae; genus Pleurodeles; species Pleurodeles waltl. The sequence goes on from NC_090442.1 coordinate 466,582,699, forward strand.
GCTGTCTGCTATGTGTCAATTAGTGACAGGCACACTTACCTATGATCCACCCTCTGTCCTCTTGGAGTTGTTCCATCTTCTGTGGCACACTACTGTTCCTCAGCACAAAGGAATCATGGACTGAACCTGGGAACATGGCATTCACATGTGAGATGTACTGGCCTGCAGTACATACCAACTGGATGTTCATGGAGTGAAAGTTCTTTCTGTTTCTGTACACCTGTTCACTCACTCTAGGGGGATGATCAGTATGTGGGTGCCATCGATGGCACCTATAACATGGGGTATGTTGGCAAAGCCATAGAATTCTGACTTGATGGCAGGGAGGTCAGTACTTTGGGGAAACCTCACATAGGACTGCAGGTATCGTATAAATGCATTCAGAAATCTTGTCAGTACCATACTGAACATTAGCTGTGAAAATCCAGCACCCATGCCAACTTTCACTTGAAATGAGCCCGTGGCCAGGAAATGGAGTGCGGAGAGCACCTGCACTTCAGTAGGGATGGCATGCTGATTACGATTTCCCGGAGTTAGTGCAGGATCCAGTAAAGCACAAAGTTCCTGAATTGTTGCACGTGTGAGTCTGTAATTGATTATGATCTGACACTAGACCATGGCCCTCATATTCACAAGTGGTCTGTACACCTATGGTGCCCTTACTCGCCACAAGGGTTGGTACCTACAAGGGGTTTCAAAAAGGTGTGATGAAGACACATACATAGGCACAGATTTCATCATTTGTGCACTGCATAGTTCATTGTAGTGACTCAACATTAACTGCTTCCTGACAGATCTACATCTACAGCACAATGAGGGAACAGAGTATTTCATGTGTGGTATATTACAGAATGGACACATGCTTAGGTGCTTCTTGTGGCTAGTAGGGCCTGCATTGTGCAAAGTTTTATCTATAGATGCGTAGTTACTGCCAAAATGTCTGCCCACTGAAATCCAGGCCTTTCGTTGTGGAAGTGACCTCATACCGCTAGCAGTTGACTTCACAGGGTAAGGCAGTGTTTTCCGCCGTTCGCACCGTCATTGGTTAACATGGATGCCAATAGGGAATCCTGGCGTATCATGATCGCCGGCGGCAGTGACGGTACACACCGCGTGAAACGTACGCAATTTCGTTGTCGATTATTTACTTGACTCCCTGATCTCATGCGGACATGTACTCCACTGTGTGTACTGCTGTGGCCTGCCTCTGGCAATGGATGCGGCTAGTGTTGCAGGGGAAAGGGCTCCGGCCTTCACCCAGGAGGAACTGGAGAGGCTAGTGGCCGGGGTCCTTCCCCTGTATGCAAAACTGTACAGACAGACAGAGGTACAGGTGAGTCTGGGTTTGGGGGGCACTGTTTGGGTGTAATGGATTGTGTTGAATGGACATATGTGTGCACCTCTGAGCCTGCGTGGGCTGTGGTGCATGGCATCCTGCGTGTGTATGGCCTGTAAGTCTGAGAGTACTGTCCGTCCTATAGTGGACAATTAGCCAGCTGTACCTATCTTGCAAGTGCCTGACCTCTGTGTTCCATATCTGTGTCACCCTGTGTGGGCTATGTTACAAGAAGGATCTATGGAATAAGACAGCATCTTACATGTCGTTCAACATGCATTATTTATGTGATTCACATTCATGATTTCTGCATATCTGAAGAGTTCTCAGGACTGCATTGATTCCACATTCCGATTGGAATCTTCACTCATGATGCTTTGTGAAAATCCAGCAGTGTCAGCTGTGCAGCCACTGAGCAAACCATCTTGTACTACCTGAGGAACACGGAAGCTGAAACGTTGTCGTAGAAATATATTTGTATTCTTTAGTGAGATCATCTGTTTGAGTCACTTCTTTCTTGGATATATATATATATATATATATATATATATATATATATATATATATATATATATACACACACCCCTTACCACCCCAAACCCCATACCCACGCTAAAACCTAAAAATACTCTTACCAACTGTAGGAGGCCGGTATCACAAAATTAGGTGTAGCCCGGACTATGATTGTGTTTTTTTCCTGCATATTTGTTTTATTTCTTTTGATTAATTTGAGAGACATGATTGTTTCAATCTGCTATAGTTCTTTCTGTCTTTTTTTCTTTCCTAGGTCGTTTCTTCGCTCCTCTGGATTTGAGTCCAGCTCCAGATTGGTGTGCCTTGTGTAGCCATGTCCCTCCAGGAACATGGTTGGGTCTTCTTGCGTCGGGCTCCTCTCCGGGTTGGTCTCAATCCCTCTTTGCCTCTGTTGTTGTGTCTTTTCCTGTGCTCAGTTTCCTTCTCGGCTGACTTCCATCGAGGCTCCTCTATCGGTCCTACTCTACAGCTCTGTTTTCTTCCCTCTCAGCCTCTTCTTCCCCCTCCGTGTACTCCTACTGTCTCACGTCTTCTCTCTCCTCCCACTGCTGCCTCTCCGTGTCTTCTTCCACCACGTGTCCTCCTTCTGTCTCACGTCTTTTTTGCGACTCCTGACCTCCTGACCCCAGAAGTGTCCTGAGGTTGACAGATCTTTTCTTGTTGAAGTGCCCGGGGCACTACTTAGCGAAGCCATCTGTGGTTGCCCCGGCAACAGTTGTTATCAGTGGTAGCCCTGTAATGGAACTCCCGTTACACCACCCCAAAAATCATACCCACCCTAAAACTTAAAAATGTCCTTAGCACCCCAAAACCCAAACTGACCCTAACCCTAAAATGTCCTTACCACCACAAAACCCATACCCACCCTACAACCTAAAAATGCCCTTACCACCCAAAAAGCCAGACCCACCCTAAAACCTAAAAATGCCATTGCCACCCCAAAACACATGCCCACCCTAAAATCAAAAAATGCCCTTACCACCCCAAAACCCATACCCACCCTAAAACCTAAAAATGTTCTTACCACCACAAAATCCCACACCCACCCTAAAACCTAAAAATGCTCTTACCACCCCAAAACCCATACCCACCCTAAAACCTAAAAAGAACCCTACCACCCCAAACCCATACCAACCCTAAAACATAAAAATACCCTTACTGCCCCAAAACCTGTGCCCACCATAAACCTAAAATTGCCCTTACCACCCCAAAACCCTTACCTACTCTAAAACCTAAAAATGCCCTTACCACCCCAAAACTGATAACCGTTACCCACCATAAAAATTCAAAATGCAATTACCACCAAGAACTGTTACCCTCCCTAAACACTATATATATATGTGTGTGTGTGTGTGAATATATATATATATATATATATATATATATATATATATATATATATATATATATATATTTATATCACTCAACCCACTTAATACTTACCTGTACTTACCTTTAAAACCTTTTACCATGCATACACCTCTTCTCTTCATGCCTTTACAATGAAATTTGTTGTAAAGGGAGGCTTGGGGAAGGTATATTTGTGGTAAAGGCATGCGTGGTAAAGCCATGCGTCATAAACGCATACACGTTATAAATGCATTGTGGTAAATGCATTTTGTTTCATTTACCGCGATGTAAGTGATGGTTTCCCCAAAAGTACACCACCATTAGGAAAGTACAGGAATACGACTCATGATGGAAATTATGGCCCTTTCACTCAGCGCAGCAAGGTGGCTTACTGTATTGCTCTGCATGACAGATTGAGAACTACGCCCCATAGTTAAGAGACTGCCCATGAAGCTGGCATTTAGTTGTCAAATTATGGCTGCTTATGTCCTGCTAGCCAAACTCAGGTCAGAGTGTGTGTGCTGTGAGTCTTACTCGTTCAAATGCATAACATCTGAGAAAAGCAGACTGAAATCCATGCAGCATCTTCTAGGCCACAGTACATTTTCCCTTCCATAAGGACATATACCCTCAAAAAGTGCATAAGACTGGCTGAGAGCTAATATTTAATAGAAATTGTTTATTCAAATCATTAGCTGCCCTACATCCCCCTAGCCACCAGGGCATCAGTTTTATGTGGCCACTGTCACTCCATTCTACACAGGTCTTACATGGACACATCTAACGGATGGTCACATGCCCCTGAGACAGGATATCAATACCTATTGCACAGGTAAGTGGTAATAGTGAGGGAATGGCTGGACGATAGAGAAATATCTCACACCTCTGCACTACCATATGGTGAGATGTCAATAGATTTTTAGGATGTAATCAAGATACACCTAAAGTTAGGATGCTACTGCCACATTTCCTGCCTCTGTCTGTTGGGCAATGATTGCCTTGTGATAACTAACTTAGTGATACTGTGCCTAATGTATATGCAAAGTATGGTTTGGTATGACACACAGGTTCCGTTTGACTTATGCCATCCCCATATTTCAGGTGGTGTAAATTTGAAATACTTGTCAACACCTATGTTGCCACTTTATTCACATTAACAGGGCTCCTTGATTGTCACACAGGTACTGTTATATTTGCTTTCTAAGTGAGAGTGATATGTTTCAAGGTGATAAATACCTTACCATTCACATTACACTGTTTACACTATAATAAGTCACACACCTATTTGATACAGAGCTACAACCATGTTGTCATGACACGTACTTTACGCATTAGGATCCCTGAAGCACTCTATTTCATCTCTTGAAAAATATACATGTGAACCTGAAAAACAAGCACAGTAAAATAACATTAAATATGAAACATTGACACACAGTTCAAAATGTATACTAAGCACTATGATATTCCTGATATCCCAGTGTAATGATTAATTTTTTCACCTTTAATGCCATTGACATTCACTTAGCACTAAGCCCCTGACATTGAGAAGCAGATTTAGGTACGTTGTGTTATGCACCACTGCCATGTAAGGACACACAGTGAAATATATTGAATATATATTTTAGCCTTGCCACACAAACATACTGTAATGATGTCATCTTTCATTATTCCTTGGGACATGTTCCCTTGGAATATGGAATGTGATGAGGTAACGTTGATGTCAAGGATGGAATGGAGGGGAAAACGGACGTGGAGTACGGAGTGTTGGGAGGTTGGATTGTGGCTATGCTGAAGGTGTCTTAATATATTGTATCATATTGAAGAAAATAAATAAGATTAAAACGGACCTTTAAAGGAATAATCCTTACATTGGCGACGAGGGACTGCAGAGTGCAGGCAACCTGTGCAGGAGACAGGTTAAGGACTCCTGGATTTATTGCAATCGATGGCTACCTGAAGGTAACAATTCATTTCGGATAAAACAGAGACTGAACTTTTAAGAAGCTGTACTTTCAAACTGTTATAGCGTGTTACGGAGCATGAAACATAAGCGCTTAAAAACCGTACTTTATTGCGTGCACTCCACACGCGCTACTTTTAATGTTTCTTGTGACTGAGGCATTGCGTCGAGTGAAGTGTCAAATGAATTGAGCGCGTTAAACTAGGGCGCACTATTAAAAAAAAAAATGTACACTAAGTGCACACTGTAGACAAATAAACAAATAAATTTTTGAAAATACCTTAGAACGTCTCAACGCTCCTAATGTGGAAACTGATTAAAGCGATTTAATCAGTAAAAAACGGATGTAGGGAAGTTGAAAACACTAAAGAAGGACTACGTTGGAAATATAAGAAACTAATAAAGGACTAGAAGATAAGGAACAATAGAGATGATTAAATTTTAAGCTATGGTGGAACAAAAGAAAAGGAAATTTATATAGCCAAATAAATAAAAAATAAAGAAGTGTAAATAAATAATTAAAGCAAGGCATAGTACAGTATAGGTTAAAGTAAAAAAAAAAAAAAGGTTTAATAAAAATAATATATATACATATACTAGTAAAGAGATGAGTGACCAAGGGATATCTGCACCTCCACCGTTCCTGGCAACTCCTGGGGACCCGCCTATTCCCTGGAAGCAGTGGAAAAAGATTTTTAATACCTATATGTTGGCCATAGGTAGTGACCGGTATGCTCCCCCAAGGCGACAAGCTATCTTGTTACATCATCTTGGCATTGAGGGCAGAAGGATATATGAAAACGTACCAGAGGTATCTCTGGGAATGGGGGATGGACAACCAACTAACATCTTTGACATGTCTGTACAAATGCTCGATGAACAATTCATGGCAAAAACTAATCTTGTATTGCAACGCCATAAGTTCTTTTCAAGGGTACAACGAAAAGATGAAGATATTGCGTCGTATGTAGCGAGTTTGAGAGGTCTAGCGTTATCTTGTGAGTTTCATCAATTGTTAGATTCTCTTATACGGAACCAAGTAGTGAGGTGTGCATATGATAAAAGGATATGAGAGAAATTATTAGTGAAAGATCCGAATTTGGAGGAAGCTATACGAATTGCTAAAGGGATGGAACATGCGGCTGTGTGGTTAAAAGAAATGGAGAAAGTTCCTAAGGAGACAGAATCAGGAATTATAACAGAAATCAGAAAGAAAGATGATCCACATATCAAAGTGGAGTGGAGCAAGCCAACTAAGAATTTGGAAGCAATAAAAGTAAATGCTGAGGAAAAACATAAAACACAGGAATGGAGAGTAATAAAGTGCTACAGTTGTGATGCACCTGGGCACATAGCGTCAATTAGAACATGTGCGGCCAGAAATGCTATTTGTCGTACTTGTGGCAAGAGGGGACATTTTGCTAAAGTTTGTAGGTTAAGGAACAATGCAGGAAATAAGACCATACAGGAAGTTCAAGATGTGTGTGAGACGATGGAAGACATAATTTTGACTGTAAATGAAAAAGTGTTTCCTGACGACCATAATGGAGCATCAATTAAAGTGATAAAAAAGGAGAGTACAGATATACTAGAGAAGCCTCATGCAAAAGTATTGTTGAACAATGTATGGGTCAAACCTCTAGTGGATTCGGGAAGTTTGTTTACCCTTATATCTAGAGAAGTGTATGATTCTAAATGGATGGACTCAGCGGATAAAACCTATCAGTTGCTGACATAAAAGCTGTGGGTTATGCGGGAAAGAGAATAGAGATTGTCGGAATGCGCTGGATGTCAATCTCTTTCAAAGGAAGGATCATTAGTGGAAAAGTATATATCACGGACTATGGAACAAATCTCCTGGGCTGGCGTCATCAAAAAGACCTTGGCATAATTTTAAATCCCAACGCAAAGGAACCGGTATTGCTTACCAAGGATGTGGACATTGGAGTGGTGTCGGAGTCACTGCAACATAGCTTGATTGATAAGTTTCCAGAGGTTTTTTCCAAAAAATTAGGTTTTCTAAAAGGATTTTCTCATAAAATCATATTGAAGAAGAACGTTACACCTGTAGTGCACAAAATGAGAAATATTCCGAATTTAATGAGGGAACCTTTAAAGCAAGAGCTGGAAAAGTTATTGCGGTAAGACATCATCAAACCCTTAGAATCTTCGGAGAGGTTAGCTCCGGTGGTTGTAGCACCGAAGGAGGGCGGGAAAATCCACTTATGTATAGATCTTAGGGATCTCAACAAGTGCAGATGGGTTGATCGGCAACCATTGCCTAACATTGCAGAAATGTTGTCAGTAAGAGCAAAAGGAAATGTGTTCACTGTCTTAGATATGTCTTCGGCGTACCACCAGATAAATCTACATGCAGATTCGCGACATTTGACATCCTTTGTGACTCCGTTGGGGGCCTTTCGGTATAAGAGGATGCCATTTGGACTTGCCTCTGCTTCCGCGGTATTTCAAAGGATGATGGAGCGAATCTTTGGTGACATGTCTAAGATATTGGGGGTCATTCTAAGTCTGGCGGGCGGCGGAGGCCGCCCGCCAGACTTCCCCCCTCCAAAATACCGCTCCGCGGTCGCAAGACCGCTGAGGGTATTTTGGCTTTTGCACTGGGCTGGCGGGCGACCGCCAAAAGGCCTCCCGCCAGCCCAGTGCAAAAACCCTTCCCACGAGGACGCCGGCTCAGAATTGAGCCGGCGGAGTGGGAAGGTGCGACGGGTGCAGTTGCACCCGTCGTGAATTTCACTGTCTGCAATGCAGACAGTGAAATTCAAAGTGGGGCCCGCTTACGGGGGCCCCACGACACCCCATACCGCCATCCTGTTCCTGGCGGGCGAACCGCCAGGAACAGGATGGCGGTATGGGGTGTCTGAATCCCCATGGCGGCGCAGCGAGCTGGGCCGCCATGGAAGATTCAGAAGGGCAGCAGAAAACCGGCGGGAGACCGCCGGTTTTCCTCTTCTGACCGCGGCTGAACCGCCGCGGTCAGAATGCCCTGTGGGGCACCGGCAGCCTGTTGGCGGTGCTCCCGCCGACCCTGGCCCCGGCGGTCTAGTACCGCCGGGGTCAGAATCACCCCCATTATGTTTTCAGGATGACATACTGATTGTGGGCGAGAGCAAATCCCATCATGATCTTTTATTTCTGGAAGTGATGCACAGGTTAAAAGAGAATGGACTAACAATTAAGAAAGAAAAATGTCAAGTTCGGAAACAAGAGGTGACGCATTTGGGACACACCATAAGTAAGGATGGGATCAGGCCCAAAAGGAGCATAGTATCTGCAATCGAACATGCCCCTGAACCCAGTTCAAAAGATGAGTTTAGGTCATTTCTGGGACGCGCTGAATATTGTTCAAAATTTGTGAAAAACTTTACCGAGATTGTTGAACCATTAAGAATGCTCATGGAAAAAGGTGTAACGTACAAGTGGGATGAGAGATGTAAAGATTCCTTCAAAAAATTGAAAGATTGTATCTAGAAGGTTCCCACTCTGGGTATATTCGATGTAAATGCCAAAACCTTTTTAACCACTGATGCTAGCGATGTGGGTATTGGAGCTGTATTGACACAGGTTAAGGAGGGTGAGGAACGTATAATTGGTTTTGCATCTAGAAGGCTACAAGGTGCTGAAATTTCATATTCTGTAATTGAAAGGGAGGCCCTGGCATGTTGTTGGGGAATTAACCATTTCAGATTTTACTTATGGGGCTTACCCTTTAAATTGAGGACAGATCACAAACCATTAACGTATATTTTCAAAGGTGGTCGTGGACTTGAAGGTAGCGTTACGCCACAAATTTCTAAAAGGTTATTATCTGTGTTGAGTTATAATTTCGTGGTGGAATTTGTGAAGGGGAGTAAGAATGTTGTTGCAGATTATCTTTCTAGAATGCCTGAGAATAGTGGGGAGCTTGTAGAGGATGGAATGGAAGATATTATAGGGACCGTTTTGGGTGAGTGGGCCATAACGGCTCAGGAATGGGAAGATGCTGTGACCACTGATCCGGTGTTAAAGATTGTGAAGGAAAAGGTAGTAAATGGTTGGAGGGATGACGGTGTGAACAACTGTGGTGACCTGGTTGGGTATCTTAAAGTCAAAGATCAGTTAAGTATAGTCAATGGGAGGTTACAGAGGAGGGATCAGCTTGTTCCTCCTGCTGGCATAAGGAAACACATTATAGAAATCATGCATCAGGGACATCTTGGCAGGGGAATGATGAAGAGAAAGGTAAGACAATCGTTTTGGTGGCCAGAGATGGATAAACAAGTTGAAGATGTAGTGAAGGACTGTTTTGCATGTGCCAATAGTGATAAGACCAAGGTACTAAGACAAGCTCCCCTAGCACCTGTAAAGTTTCCAAGTGGACCTTGGGAGAAATTGGCTGTGGATTTCATTGGACCAGTGTTTAAGTTAGGTGCGAAGTATAGGTACATACTTGTACTAATTGATTACCACTCCAAGTGGTTTATCACCAAAGTGGTGGATCATGTGAGAACTAGGGAGGTTATTGAGTTCTTTGAAGAAGTGTTCTTGGAAGAGGGAATTCCTAAGTCTATATTGTCTGATAATGGTGTACAGTTTATATCATCTGAAATGGTTGATTATTTACGAAAAATGGGAATCAGGCAAGTAGCTCTTTTCCATCCACAAGCCAATGGCTTAGTGGAAAGAATAAATCGATTGATCTTGGATAACATTCAATTATCCCTGGCCAACCAACTTCCTTGGAAAAGAGAATTAAATAAAATGATGTGGACGTATCGTACCACTCCCCATTCTACAACAGGAGTGTCACCATTTGTATCATTGAAGGGTAGGGAGCCTGGAGTATTGGAATGTCCAGTATGGCTAAAAGGCAATCAAAAAGTGATGGTTGACAGGGAGTCTATAAAAGCTAGGGTCGAGAAATTCCAGGAGAAAAGTGCTTTACAATATAACAAAAGAATGTGTACTAAAGGTTGCCATATACAGAAGGGAGATTGGGTGGCAGTGAGAAAGAGTGGGATTATTGTGAAAGGAGAAAGCAAGTATTCTCCTCCACAACTTGTGCAGGATGTTAAAACAAATGTTGTGATCTTAGAAAATGGTTCTACATGGAGTATGGGACGCATTTGTAAAGTTAATCGTTAATGTACTTATGACGTAAATGTTATTGCATAGGATTGTTTAATTCTGTAAAACAAAGTTCAACATTTTCGTTATATTGAAAGGGGGGAGGTGTGTAATGATGTCATCTTTCATTATTCCTTGGGACATGTTCCCTTGGAATATGGAATGTGATGAGGTAACGTTGATGTCAACGATGGAATGGAGGGGAAAACGGACGTGGAGTACGGAGTGTTGGGAGGTTGGATCGTGGCTATGCTGAAGGTGTCTTAATTTATTGTATCATATTGAAGAAAATAAATAAGATTAAAACGGACCTTTAAAGGAATAATCCTTACACATACCTTGTGCAAAGTGGGTAATGAAATGTAGTAGCATTTTAGCCCTAGTGGTAGATTTAACCACATTTTGTGCTTTGTTCGCATCACAAAATTGAGGCAAACAAGCAGAAAATGCTTATTTTTTATTAATTACTTTCCAAGGCAATATGTTTGTGCAGGATATTGCCTAAAAGTAAACAAAGTAGCACAAAGCACTCTGCGTTATTTAGCATCAAGGATGGGGGTTTTACATGGCTGTTCACATGCAACCACCCATGCTTTTTGAAGCAAAGACCTATCTACCAAAAAACGGGCTTTTGCATAAAATTATTATCCCCTTTTGAAAACAGGCGTTAAAAGGAGAAATGCTTTTATTTCATCTTTTTTCAGACATTGTATGTGTGCTTCACTGTACAGCATACATACAAAGTAGGAAATATTTTGATGCTGGTCTAGGCATAGTATTTTACATTGGAAGGGTACCCTTCAGTACAGATCCTATGCCAGATTCACGCAAAGACCCTCGTTCTTTGCCGCAAAGGTATGTGTGTGTGTGCACAACACCTAAATTGGGCTCTGGGAATAGTGGAGAAGAGAGGCATATCTCTGTAGATATGGCACTCTCCTGCTCCCTTTCTGTCACTCAACACAGTACAGCATTTTCGGTTGCTGTGCTGCATTACATGACCTGGTGTCACTCTGTCTTGCCTTGTTTCTCACATCCCTCCTATAGTGAGAAAAATAGATATAGGCAAGTTAATTACTTTATGTGACTACATGCTGCTGATAAATGGATACATACCTACAGGGTCGGCAACCTCCAACCCCAGGAGGTCAAGCACATCTGTCATGTGTGAAACAACGCCCTCCATTGATGCTTGAGTTGGTGGATGGACTTCACTTCCTCAGAAACCTTTGACATGTGTATCTGCACACATTCCAATCTGTCTCTGCCCTCCTTTGTAGGGTATACTTTACTGACCCTCCCTCCAGCACCAAGCATATGTGGGAGGTAGCACACTATCAGCCATATAAGTGCACCAACCTCCACATCTTTGAAATTACGGCCTATCCCCTCCCTGACCATGCCCACTTGGCACAAGTCCTATTCCTACACATCTTAACTAATAAACCATTAAATATAACTAACAAATAGATACCTTAAAAACAGCAGACATCCAACAATATTCAGATACAAAAAAGAACAAAGCAGAATTCTTAAGGACAGACACATGATAACACCTACTTGACAAGGACACTAGGACACAGAGTCAACAAGATACACCCCAAAATCACTCAAGCACTCTCTCAAATCTCCTCTAAACACATGCACCAACCACCAGCCACAAACCAAAAGTGAAAGTAACATTTATACTTCTTGGTACGCTGCCACATCTATTGCGTCATTTCCTGCATCTGAAAGGCAGGTTGTTGTTTTTTACATTAATTTCTCCAACGCATTTATACGTAAAGGAACATTGTGTGATGCATTACTCTTTTCCTTACATGCTATGCCTATTGTTAGAACTGGGGTCTTTTGTTGGCTGTCAGGCGACCCCCTGTCCAATCAAGGACCCACACTCTAGTGAGGGTAAAGAAGAATCACCCTCAGTTAACCCCCGCTCACCCCCTTGGTAATTTGGCATGAGCAGGCAGGCTTAACTTCAGAAGCAAGGTATAAAGTATTTGTACCAACACACACAGTAACTCAGTGCAAGCGCTTCAAAATGACACAGGTTTAGAAAAAGAGGTAATATTTATCTAAGCAAAACAAGACTAAAACACCAAAAATCCAACATTCACAAGTCAAGTTATGAATTTAAAAAGGAAAAAGAGTCTTACATCCTTTAGAAAACAGTGAGAATGCTGTTAGAGCACAAAAGTACCTGAGTAGCGTCAAAGCCGCACGGGCGAGAATGCGTTGGAAAAGGCCAGCGATGCATCGATTTCTCACTCGCAAGCAATGCAAAGGACCATGCAGTGTCCCATCTACAGCAATGCAAAGGGCCATGCAGTGGCCCATCTACAGCACCACAAAGGGCCACGTAGTGGCACGTGTTGAGCAATGCAAAAGGCCACATAGAGGCTCTTCTACAGCAATGGAACAGGCTAAGCAGTGGCCCATCTACAGCAACACATGGGGTCATGCAGTGTCCCATCTATAGCAATACAAAAGGCCATGGAGTAGCACATATGGAGCAACACAAAGGGCTACTCAGTGTTCCATCTACAGCAATGCAAAGGGCCACACAATTCATATGTTAATGGTGTCCCACATGGACTAAGTACAAAAATGTGATGGTGCATTGACCAATATAATTCAGCAGTATTATCAGTAAATACTACATATTACAGACGTATGTGTGACCCAGCACAGGAATGCACACAAAAGAGTCATATGTATCCACAGATCATGCAACACAACACAGCAAATCACCTTGCTGGCCTGAGCTGTAGCAAAGGGAAAGGACCAGAAAGCTCCATATTCATCTTTCTATGTATGATTCTTGCCCTTTCCTAATGCTGGCACACCTTTGGCTGCCCTGCACCAACACAGGCACACTTCCATCATGTTACAAGGGGGCCTGCCTTGCAGGTAAACCTTCCATCACATACACATTGAGGCATTTTACCTTCTAAAAGTGTGCTGCTGAATGCAGCAAATGTAGCACACTTCAAGAGAGGAAAATAAGGAGGTGACAATGCAATATTTTTCCTCATTGCACCTTGGGTGAGGAGTACTACAAGAATAATGCATTTCATGGGACTATATGACATTACAACAAATGCCAGTACAACGCATACCTTTACAACAAATCTGTTACTATGGAACAGCCTTTAATATATATGGGGACTGCCACCCACCCGGGGCTTTAATAAAATACAATGCATGGGCTGTGTGTCCCCCCCACAGCACCGGGGACCACCACCTCCCAGGGGCTTTAATCAAATACAATGCAGGGGCATATGTGGCCCCTCTGCAGTCCCGGGGACAACCACCTCCCTGGGGCTTTAATCAAATACAACGTGGGGGGAACGCGGCCTCCGCAGCCCCAGGAACCACCATTATGATTTTGAACAAGTAAATTCAGAACCTAACTATAACGTCCCTGTAAACTTTGTTTTTTTCAGTGAATTTCTATGTTTTTTTAAAATTCTATTTCCTAACTACAACACCCTAGTAACCTTTGTTTTATTCAGTGATTTTCTATGGCTTTTTTTAACGTACAGTAATTTTATTTACCATGTGTTAATCCAACAACTGCTGTGTGTGGTGGCAGTTGGCCTCAGGGCCTGGCCAGGCCAACCTCTTATAAATACCCAACCTTGTATCGTGCACAGCCTTCACCCTTGAGCAGGAAAGGTTGCCCCCAAGACCTGACGTACAGCCAGACCCTTCGTCCTACACCCCCTAACCACCCAAAACCACAATGTGCACAGCGCTTTGGCTGCACGTGGAGGGATTTGGTTGCGGCTTCTCTGGGTATGAGAATATGTGTGAAAGGGTGTATCTGTGGGTGAGAGTGGCTGTCAGATTGTCTGGGTGTGAGAGAGCATACATCAGTGTTTTAATGGGTATGTCAGTGTGTGTGCGGGTCTGTGAGTGGGTGCATGAGGGTGCGTGTGGGTCTGTGAGTGGAGGTGTAAGTGTCTGAATGGGAGAAATTGAAAGAGAGTAAGAAACTGAAAGAGGGAAAAGACAGAGGCCCTCATTCTGACCCTGGCGGTCTTTGACCGCCAGGGCGGAGGACCGCGGGAGCACCGCCGACAGGCCGGCGGTGCTCCAATGGGGATTCCGACCGCGGCGGTAAAGCCGCGGTCGGACCGGCACCACTGGCGGGGTCCCGCCAGTGTACCGCCGCCCCATTGAATCCTCCGCGGCGGCGCAGCTTGCTGCACCGCCGCGGGGATTCCGACCCCCCCTACCGCCATCCAGATCCCGGCGGTCCGACCGGATGGCGGTAGGGGGGGTCGCGGGGCCCCTGGGGGCCCCTGCAGTGCCCATGCCACTGGCATGGGCATTGCAGGGGCCCCCGTAAGAGGGCCCCTACATGTATTTCACTGTCTGCTGCGCAGACAGTGAAATACGCGACGGGTGCAACTGCACCCGTCGCACAGCTTCCACTCCGCCGGCTCGATTCCGAGCCGGCTTCATCGTGGAAGCCTCTTTCCCGCTGGGCTGGCTGGCGGTCTGAAGGCGACCGCCCGCCAGCCCAGCGGGAAAGTCAGAATTACCGCCGCGGTCTTTCGACCGCGGAACGGTAACCTGACGGCGGGACTTTGGCGGGCGGCCTCCGCCGCCCGCCAAGGTCAGAATGAGGGCCAGAGTTTGTTTAGGCTTTAATATCTCATATACTTAGAATTAGATATTTGTGTTCAATTTAAAACAAAAATTAAAATGTACTTAATATTTTAATTAAAATAATTATTTTATTTTAAAAAAAAGGGGAAATTAGTCTATCGGGACTCAAACACTCAAAACTCAATGTGAATGTCATGACATGGCCAGTGACATCACTGATAACATCACTAACATCATCCAGTGAGTGTGAGTATTCTGTAATTGTTTCTGAGAGTTTATTTTATTTAATAACCTGTTGCATAATTAAAATTACTCTTTGTGGAATAGTACTAATAGGTGAGAGTAATTGTAACATATGGAAAGTGAGTTGTTGTGTGAATGTTTCTGTAACTGTTTGAGTGAATGTGTGGGTGGTTTTTGTGTGTGTGTGTCTCACTAAGTATGTGAATGCCTGTAAGGATGTGTGAGTGGGTTTGTGAGTAGGTATATAGGTGTTATGGTGGTTGTGTGACTGTACAGCTGTGTGAATATGTGTGTGAATAAGTGGCTGTGTCAGTGGTTGTATGGGATTCCGGGTAGATATGTGAGTGATTGTATGGACATAAGAGTGTTTGTATAGATCTTTGAATTGGTGTGTCTGTTGTATATTAGTGTCTAACTTGGTATTTAAGTAGCTATATCAGTGTGCCTGTGAGTGTTTAGGTATCTGTGTTGGCTTGTAAGTGTTTGTGTAATGATTGCATGAGTGTGTAAGTTGGTGTCTTCTCTATTAAATGTGTGTGTGAATGATTGTGTGGGTGTGTTAGTGGAGGTAAGACTGTGTTACTGGGTGACCAATTGCAGTTGAGGAAACCTGCAGATGTTTTTTTTTTCTCATTGCAGAACCTTAGCTCCATAGGCTAACATGGGAATATCTGAGATAATGGCTAGGAAGAAGCTAAATGGGTGTTGAAAAGACTACAAAGATTGGTAACAGCCTCCTACTGTTGAATTTATCTAAGACTGGAAACAAGAAATAAGACCTCCTAGTTTGTAAGCCAAATCCCAGGCTGCTAGTGGCCTCTACTAAGATGGCTAGTCATATAGATATGAGCCTAGGTACCACTGGCCAATGACACTGGTGTCACCCCTTAGTCATATAGATATGAGCCTAGGTACCACTGGCCGATGATACTGGTGTCACCCCTCTCATGGACCATCTGGTGGCCTCTCAAGAATATCCATGCTGTATGGGTCATCCTGAAATCATAGCTATAGAGTAACTGAATGCACTCCAAGAGTCTCACACATTACAGTCAGTCTCATAGGTGTGTTGCAGGGCCATTGTTAGTACATCAGTGCTGGACAGCCCACTTGGATAACCTAGATGACCAATGTAAACATGTGGATGTCAACATTGAACTGTAGAAGAGGCTCATATATCCATATAATCTGCTGTCATTTTGCATCACAGTTCACTGAATACCTTCATGCACATGTACCATCCATGGCCCAGTTCAACATGGCCAATGCAAGCTACATAATGTAAAACACATTGAAACAGATTGGCCAAGGTCACATCAGTTGATATATCCTTGTTTATGCTCTACTGGGGATGTCCAACAAGTTTTTGACTGAGGCTGGTCCACATGAGCCCCATTACCTGTCACTGTATTAAACTATATTGGTATTGCATGTGTACACCCACTATTATGCACAAGCAATAAAACCTTGATGTAGAATATAGTAACAAGTTGATGCACGCCATCTTGCTGTCCTTAGTCTGTCAGAGGTCATGCAAAAGCATGCATGGTTAGGTAACATTGCATCATCAGCATGAGTGGAAACCATGTGCACCATAAAACATGTGCAATCCACTAGTCAGGGCACCTTCACATGCTACCCCAATTAGAAGTGTCCCCAGTACCCACACCAAGTTCTGTGTGGTATAAGTACTGCAGATGCACAGTGGCCCTTTGAACACTTTTTGTGGTCCCCGGGTCTCTGGAAATGCCTGACGGTGCTGCACATGTATGAGCTGACATTCATGACAAAACTGTGACGTAGGAAGACTCACAGTGGCTGCGGTATCAACAGAGGATGCACCCTCTTATGCAGGGGTTTGTGGGCGTAGGGAGGTTTACAGTGGCTGAGGCATCAACCGAGGGTGCACCTTATTGTGCAGGGGTGTGTGGGAACCTGTCAATTAGAACCCCACTCTAATTTGGACTCTACACTGTATGTAAGATGTGAGACCAAAGACAAAGTCGATCTTTGTAGGTGCACTGGCAGTGTGTCCCCTGATAGTAGCTCCCTGGAGAGGGGAACATGGGCTTTTGGCACCATCCATGCATCCCTTTAGATGTTTGTCCACAACACTTGCCTGCACATGAGATTATACCCTCCCACTCCACAAGTTGCCTTAAAGCCTGCTGTCTGCACCTTGGGACACAGCACAGATTGGCAGACATCTGCGCTGTCCTAGATGTGGGTGTGTTGACCCCATTTCAGGGCAAGTTATGGCATCCCTGCGAGTAATCTAAACAATGAAACAGGTGCAAATACATAGTAGACATATGGGGCAACCATTTTAAGGCATGTTGTTGGAAAAAACATAGGGATTGTGCCTTATGCGTAGTCTGATGCTAGTAATGCATGCACTTTTACATATGCACATTCCCAACTCACAGGTAACACAGCATTCCCTATGACATTTTACATGCATTCCACATCACACTATACATAAAGCCACATCTTTTCCTCATTGCATCAAAAAAATAGATGCATGATCCCATTGCGTGATTTTTCAGCCATCACGTCAGCCAAAAATGATGCTCCCTATCCGACGCATCAGAAGTTCCTCACTATGCTTTGTCATGCCTTCTGTGAAATCAATGCATTGGCCTGAAGTGTAAAATAAATGAGGCATCTGCTGAAAACACACCCCGGAAGTGATGCAATGGATCAGCCATGCTGCAAACCTGGAATTGTGAACATGCTTTTGCTTCATCTCACAGTCCTTCTGTCTGTGCTTGGGAGAGGCTATGTTAGGGTGATGGTGGAGAGATGAGTGCTGGTTTTGGAGTCTGTTTTGCTGTCTGCTGTCCCTGTTGTGTCCTTCTCATCTCAAACATCCTTTGTATTCATATTTTGTATTATATTGTACTGTTTATTGTCTGGTGTTAATCTTTGGGGTATTACATTTCTTGGGCCCGATTCACAAAGGTAAACTTAGACCTTTATACCAAATGTCTACATTTGCGACTTTGGGAAGTCACAAAAGATCCACCCCAAGTGCAGACTTAAAGAAACTACTTGTAAATGCTCTTTGTGAATTCCTAAAGTCTTAAACTTAGACATTTGGTCTATGTTTAAACCAAACGTCTAAGTTTACCTTTGTGAATCAGGTCCCTTAGGGGTAGTTGGGGATAGTTTGCTTTTTTAATGGGGGCTGTTCATGGTTTCTTTTGGGTGGGACATGCCCAAAAAGGGAAGAACAAAAAAATATGAGTGCCCCGGAGTTTGGGGGGTTCCTCTGTTTGGGGACCCACTACCTGCCAAACATGGTGGCCATAGGAGGATGTGTTATGCAGGGGTATACGATGGAGGCATTCAAGTTGCTGTGGGAGAAGGTCTGCTTCAACATGTAGTGGATACTTGAGGTAGAGTGGACAACCCACCAGCTGAAGCATCACTGGTGGATGTTATCAGCAGAGAACGTGACCTCCTCAACTACCTTGGGATTGCAGTCAGTGGAACTGTCGGGAAGTACACGTACTTTGTGAATGATTGTTTGGATTGCACTTGCATTTAGCTCTCTGGTGGCCATAGGACCTCATTTACTAAGTTTGGACTCAGGGCAGGGCCGCACGTCATGTTGTCAAGTCAAGTGCAGCAATGCACCATATCTATGACATATGGCTCATTCCTGTCCCTGTCCCCTGTGCCATATCTATGACATATGCCATATGGCTCATTCCTGTCCTTGTCTCCTGTGCTGGCCCACAAATTGCTGTTGAGCACCAATGCAGTCACCCTCTTGCCATGGTGCAAGGGTGCATGGTGTACAGGGATGATTGTTCATGTGCAGGAAGGGACACTTTCCAGCACATACACAGTCATTGATGGTGTTTTCCTTTGTCTATGTGTGCTGTAGAATGCAGCACACATAAAAAGTGGAAAAATGTGGAGAAATAATGTAATTACTTCCCATTGTGCACTGTGACACCACCCCTGAGGTGGCGAAGGAATCTGATGCTTTCCCAGCCTTGTAAATATGGACTGGTACACTGTGCCACTGAAATTTGAAGAACATGATGCTCCAGCATTGCACAGTGTTGCTCAGACTTGTAACTAAGGCCCATAGTGTCCGTGGTTCATATATGCCAGGGTACAAATGCCACCACACCACAAGACAGATGTTTTATTGATAAAGCCCAGAATACTGGGCTGTCATACGCCCACAATGAGCAGCATACCTGGTGGCCACTTTCTCTGTTAGCATCACAGTGCACATGTTAACAGATGTGCTCTGTGCAACATAAGGAAGCATGCACCTTTATAATACATGGCCTGCTGCCAGGACATTTAGTAACTTGTGCTGCCCTGGGGTACATGCTTTTGCAGGAGATGTCCTATTATGTGACATTTCAGTTGATCATGTCTCATGTAAATGAGCATGATGCATTTGACCCTGCACATAGTTCTGACATGAGGACTGTCATACACCTGAATACATTTCACGCATGTGTGTCGATTCTAAAATATTGAGGTTTGGGGACGAACAAGACATGTATGTTCGATGTCTATGAATATGCGGCAATGTCACATACTGATGTCCATTAAATGAGGGTACAAGGATGTTTAACTAGTATGTAGCATAGTCATATACATGTGATGAAAGAGTAAGATAGGGATATTGCTAGTCCTGGTTCAGTGTGTTTTGTGAGTCATTTAGGTGCACAGTGCCATTAAACTCACCTACCCTTTCAAAATCTTGGGGTAATGAGTCATTTGAAATGGTTCAATAAGGTGCCCAAGAGATGTATGTATAGTTACATTATATGTGTGTGTACATATCAGCCTGCCCTACCAATGTATATCATTGAGCCATGTCAAATGAGCCATTTAAATTGTTTCAACCAGAAGCATTCTATGGCCATTTGCAAGGTATGTGTAATGTTCAACATTTGACCACAGTGTTTTTTTTTCAACAACCAAAGTGCTATGTCTCATGTTATATCTTGCAGGTGGACCCGAGCCTTACACACCTGGTTCCTGGCGGGCGAACCGCCAGGAACAGGATGGCGGTATGGGGTGTCTGAATCCCCATGGCGGCGCAGCGAGCTGGGCCGCCATGGAAGATTCAGAAGGGCAGCAGAAAACCGGCGGGAGACCGCCGGTTTTCCTCTTCTGACCGCGGCTGAACCGCCGCGGTCAGAATGCCCTGCGGGGCACCGCCAGCCTGTTGGCGGTGCTCCCGCCGACCCTGGCCCCGGCGGTCTAGTACCGCCGGGGTCAGAATCACCCCCATTATGTTTTCAGGATGACATACTGATTGTGGGCGAGAGCAAATCCCATCATGATCTTTTATTTCTGGAAGTGATGCACAGGTTAAAAGAGAATGGACTAACAATTAAGAAAGAAAAATGTCAAGTTCGGAAACAAGAGGTGACGCATTTGGGACACACCATAAGTAAGGATGGGATCAGGCCCAAAAGGAGCATAGTATCTGCAATCGAACATGCCCCTGAACCCAGTTCAAAAGATGAGTTTAGGTCATTTCTGGGACGCGCTGAATATTGTTTAAAATTTGTGAAAAACTTTACCGAGATTGTTGAACCATTAAGAATGCTCATGAAAAAAGGTGTAACGTACAAGTGGGATGAGAGATGTAAAGATTCCTTCAAAAAATTGAAAGATTGTATCTAGAAGGTTCCCACTCTGGGTATATTCGATGTAAATGCCAAAACCTTTTTAACCACTGATGCTAGCGATGTGGGTATTGGAGCTGTATTGACACAGGTTAAGGAGGGTGAGGAACGTATAATTGGTTTTGCATCTAGAAGGCTACAAGGTGCTGAAATTTCATATTCTGTAATTGAAAGGGAGGCCCTGGCATGTTGTTGGGGAATTAACCATTTCAGATTTTACTTATGGGGCTTACCCTTTAAATTGAGGACAGATCACAAACCATTAACGTATATTTTCAAAGGTGGTCGTGGACTTGAAGGTAGCGTTACGCCACAAATTTCTAAAAGGTTATTATCTGTGTTGAGTTATAATTTCGTGGTGGAATTTGTGAAGGGGAGTAAGAATGTTGTTGCAGATTATCTTTCTAGAATGCCCGAGAATAGTGGGGAGCTTGTAGAGGATGGAATGGAAGATATTATAGGGACCGTTTTGGGTGAGTGGGCCATAACGGCTCAGGAATGGGAAGATGCTGTGACCACTGATCCGGTGTTAAAGATTGTGAAGGAAAAGGTAGTAAATGGTTGGAGGGATGACGGTGTGAACAACTGTGGTGACCTGGTTGGGTATCTTAAAGTCAAAGATCAGTTAAGTATAGTCAATGGGAGGTTACAGAGGAGGGATCAGCTTGTTCCTCCTGCTGGCATTAGGAAACACATTATAGAAATCATGCATCAGGGACATCTTGGCAGGGGAATGATGAAGAGAAAGGTAAGACAATCGTTTTGGTGGCCAGAGATGGATAAACAAGTTGAAGATGTAGTGAAGGACTGTTTTGCATGTGCCAATAGTGATAAGACCAAGGTACTAAGACAAGCTCCCCTAGCACCTGTAAAGTTTCCAAGTGGACCTTGGGAGAAATTGGCTGTGGATTTCATTGGACCAGTGTTTAAGTTAGGTGCGAAGTATAGGTACATACTTGTACTAATTGATTACCACTCCAAGTGGTTTATCACCAAAGTGGTGGATCATGTGAGAACTAGGGAGGTTATTGAGTTCTTTGAAGAAGTGTTCTTGGAAGAGGGAATTCCTAAGTCTATATTGTCTGATAATGGTGTACAGTTTATATCATCTGAAATGGTTGATTATTTACGAAAAATGGGAATCAGGCAAGTAGCTCTTTTCCATCCACAAGCCAATGGCTTAGTGGAAAGAATAAATCGATTGATCTTGGATAACATTCAATTATCCCTGGCCAACCAACTTCCTTGGAAAAGAGAATTAAATAAAATGATGTGGACGTATCGTACCACTCCCCATTCTACAACAGGAGTGTCACCATTTGTATCATTGAAGGGTAGGGAGCCTGGAGTATTGGAATGTCCAGTATGGCTAAAAGGCAATCAAAAAGTGATGGTTGACAGGGAGTCTATAAAAGCTAGGGTCGAGAAATTCCAGGAGAAAAGTGCTTTACAATATAACAAAAGAATGTGTACTAAAGGTTGCCATATACAGAAGGGAGATTGGGTGGCAGTGAGAAAGAGTGGGATTATTGTGAAAGGAGAAAGCAAGTATTCTCCTCCACAACTTGTGCAGGATGTTAAAACAAATGTTGTGATCTTAGAAAATGGTTCTACATGGAGTATGGGACGCATTTGTAAAGTTAAACGTTAATGTACTTATGACGTAAATGTTATTGCATAGGATTGTTTAATTCTGTAAAACAAAGTTCAAAATTTTCGTTATATTGAAAGGGGGGAGGTGTGTAATGATGTCATCTTTCATTATTCCTTGGGACATGTTCCCTTGGAATATGGAATGTGATGAGGTAACGTTGATGTCAACGATGGAATGGAGGGGAAAACGGACGTGGAGTACGGAGTGTTGGGAGGTTGGATTGTGGCTATGCTGAAGGTGTCTTAATTTATTGTATCATATTGAAGAAAATAAATAAGATTAAAACGGACCTTTAAAGGAATAATCCTTACACATACCTTGTGCAAAGTGGGTAATGAAATGTAGTAGCATTTTAGCCCTAGTGGTAGATTTAACCACATTTTGTGCTTTGTTCGCATCACAAAATTGAGGCAAACAAGCAGAAAATGCTTATTTTTTTTTCCAAGGCAATATGTTTGTGCAGGATATTGCCTAAAAGTAAACAAAGTAGCACAAAGCACTCTGCGTTATTTAGCATCAAGGATGGGGGTTTTACATGGCTGTTCACATGCAACCACCCATGCTTTTTGAAGCAAAGACCTATCTACCAAAAAACGGGCTTTTGCATAAAATTATTATCCCCTTTTGAAAACAGGCGTTAAAAGGAGAAATGCTTTTATTTCATCTTTTTTCAGACATTGTATGTGTGCTTCACTGTACAGCATACATACAAAGTAGGAAATATTTTGATGCTGGTCTAGGCATAGTATTTTACATTGGAAGGGTACCCTTCAGTACAGATCCTATGCCAGATTCACGCAAAGACCCTCGTTCTTTGCCGCAAAGGTATGTGTGTGTGTGCACAACACCTAAATTGGGCTCTGGGAATAGTGGAGAAGAGAGGCATATCTCTGTAGATATGGCACTCTCCTGCTCCCTTTCTGTCACTCAACACAGTACAGCATTTTCGGTTGCTGTGCTGCATTACATGACCTGGTGTCACTCTGTCTTGCCTTGTTTCTCACATCCCTCCTATAGTGAGAAAAATAGATATAGGCAAGTTAATTACTTTATGTGACTACATGCTTCTGATAAATGGATACATACCTACAGGGTCGGCAACCTCCAACCCCAGGAGGTCAAGCACATCTGTCATGTGTGAAACAACGCCCTCCATTGATGCTTGAGTTGGTGGATGGACTTCACTTCCTCAGAAACCTTTGACATGTGTATCTGCACACATTCCAATCTGTCTCTGCCCTCCTTTGTAGGGTATACTTTACTGACCCTCCCTCCAGCACCAAGCATATGTGGGAGGTAGCACACTATCAGCCATATAAGTGCACCAACCTCCACATCTTTGAAATTACGGCCTATCCCCTCCCTGACCATGCCCACTTGGCACAAGTCCTATTCCTACACATCTTAACTAATAAACCATTAAATATAACTAACAAATAGATACCTTAAAAACAGCAGACATCCAACAATATTCAGATACAAAAAAGAACAAAGCAGAATTCTTAAGGACAGACACATGATAACACCTACTTGACAAGGACACTAGGACACAGAGTCAACAAGATACACCCCAAAATCACTCAAGCACTCTCTCAAATCTCCTCTAAACACATGCACCAACCACCAGCCACAAACCAAAAGTGAAAGTAACATTTATACTTCTTGGTACGCTGCCACATCTATTGCGTCATTTCCTGCATCTGAAAGGCAGGTTGTTGTTTTTTACATTAATTTCTCCAACGCATTTATACGTAAAGGAACATTGTGTGATGCATTACTCTTTTCCTTACATGCTATGCCTATTGTTAGAACTGGGGTCTTTTGTTGGCTGTCAGGCGACCCCCTGTCCAATCAAGGACCCACACTCTAGTGAGGGTAAAGAAGAATCACCCTCAGTTAAACCCCGCTCACCCCCTTGGTAATTTGGCATGAGCAGGCAGGCTTAACTTCAGAAGCAAGGTATAAAGTATTTGTACCAACACACACAGTAACTCAGTGCAAACGCTTCAAAATGACACAGGTTTAGAAAAAGAGGTAATATTTATCTAAGCAAAACAAGACTAAAACACCAAAAATCCAACATTCACAAGTCAAGTTATGAATTTAAAAAGGAAAAAGAGTCTTACATCCTTTAGAAAACAGTGAGAATGCTGTTAGAGCACAAAAGTACCTGAGTAGCGTCAAAGCCGCACGGGCGAGAATGCGTTGGAAAAGGCCAGCGATGCATCGATTTCTCACTCGCAAGCTATGCAAAGGACCATGCAGTGTCCCATCTACAGCAATGCAAAGGGCCATGCAGTGGCCCATCTACAGCACCACAAAGGGCCACGTAGTGGCACGTGTTGAGCAATGCAAAAGGCCACATAGAGGCTCTTCTACAGCAATGGAACAGGCTAAGCAGTGGCCCATCTACAGCAACACAAGGGGTCATGCAGTGTCCCATCTATAGCAATACAAAAGGCCATGGAGTAGCACATATGGAGCAACACAAAGGGCTACTCAGTGTTCCATCTACAGCAATGCAAAGGGCCACACAATTCATATGTTAATGGTGTCCCACATGGACTAAGTACAAAAATGTGATGGTGCATTGACCAATATAATTCAGCAGTATTATCAGTAAATACTACATATTACAGACGTATGTGTGACCCAGCACAGGAATGCACACAAAAGAGTCATATGTATCCACAGATCATGCAACACAACACAGCAAATCACCTTGCTGGCCTGAGCTGTAGCAAAGGGAAAGGACCAGAAAGCTCCATATTCATCTTTCTATGTATGATTCTTGCCCTTTCCTAATGCTGGCACACCTTTGGCTGCCCTGCACCAACACAGGCACACTTCCATCATGTTACAAGGGGGCCTGCCTTGCAGGTAAACCTTCCATCACATACACATTGAGGCATTTTACCTTCTAAAAGTGTGCTGCTGAATGCAGCGAATGTAGCACACTTCAAGAGAGGAAAATAAGGAGGTGACAATGCAATATTTTTCCTCATTGCACCTTGGGTGAGGAGTACTACAAGTATAATGCATTTCATGGGACTATATGACATTACAACAAATGCCAGTACAACGCATACCTTTACAACAAATCTGTTACTATGGAACAGCCTTTAATATATATGGGGACTGCCACCCACCCGGGGCTTTAATAAAATACAATGCATGGGCTGTGTGTCCCCCCCACAGCACCGGGGACCACCACCTCCCAGGGGCTTTAATCAAATACAATGCAGGGGCATATGTGGCCCCTCTGCAGTCCCGGGGACAACCACCTCCCTGGGGCTTTAATCAAATACAACGTGGGGGGAACGCGGCCTCCGCAGCCCCAGGAACCACCATTATGATTTTGAACAAGTAAATTCAGAACCTAACTATAACGTCCCTGTAAACTTTGTTTTTTTCAGTGAATTTCTATGTTTTTTTAAAATTCTATTTCCTAACTACAACACCCTAGTAACCTTTGTTTTATTCAGTGATTTTCTATGGCTTTTTTTAACGTACAGTAATTTTATTTACCATGTGTTAATCCAACAACTGCTGTGCGTGGTGGCAGTTGGCCTCAGGGCCTGGCCAGGCCAACCTCTTATAAATACCCAACCTTGTATCGTGCACAGCCTTCACCCTTGAGCAGGAAAGGTTGCCCCCAAGACCTGACCTACAGCCAGACCCTTCGTCCTACACCCCCTAACCACCCAAAACCACAATGTGCACAGCGCTTTGGCTGCACGTGGAGGGATTTGGTTGCGGCTTCTCTGGGTATGAGAATATGTGTGAAAGGGTGTATCTGTGGGTGAGAGTGGCTGTCAGATTGTCTGGGTGTGAGAGAGCATACATCAGTGTTTTAATGGGTATGTCAGTGTGTGTGCGGGTCTGTGAGTGGGTGCATGAGGGTGCGTGTGGGTCTGTGAGTGGAGGTGTAAGTGTCTGAATGGGAGAAATTGAAAGAGAGTAAGAAACTGAAAGAGGGAAAAGACAGAGTTTGTTTAGGCTTTAATATCTCATATACTTAGAATTAGATATTTGTGTTCAATTTAAAACAAAAATGTACTTAATATTTTAATTAAAATAATTATTTTATTTAAAAAAAAAGGGGAAATTAGTCTATCGGGACTCAAACACTCAAAACTCAGTGTGAATGTCATGACATGGCCAGTGACATCACTGATAACATCACTAACATCATCCAGTGAGTGTGAGTATTCTGTAATTGTTTCTGAGAGTTTATGTTATTTAATAACCTGTTGCATAATTAAAATTACTCTTTGTGGAATAGTACTAATAGGTGAGAGTAATTGTAACATATGGAAAGTGAGTTGTTGTGTGAATGTTTCTGTAACTGTTTGAGTGAATGTGTGGGTGGTTTTTGTGTGTGTGTGTCTCACTAAGTATGTGAATGCCTGTAAGGATGTGTGAGTGGGTTTGTGAGTAGGTATATAGGTGTTATGGTGGTTGTGTGACTGTACAGCTGTGTGAATATGTGTGTGAATAAGTGGCTGTGTCAGTGGTTGTATGGGATTCCGGGTAGATATGTGAGTGATTGTATGGACATAAGAGTGTTTGTATAGATCTTTGAATTGGTGTGTCTGTTGTATATTAGTGTCTAACTTGGTATTTAAGTAGCTATATCAGTGTGCCTGTGAGTGTTTAGGTATCTGTGTTGGCTTGTAAGTGTTTGTGTAATGATTGCATGAGTGTGTAAGTTGGTGTCTTCTCTATTAAATGTGTGTGTGAATGATTGTGTGGGTGTGTTAGTGGTGGTAAGACTGTGTTACTGGGTGACCAATTGCAGTTGAGGAAACCTGCAGATGTTTTTTTTTTCTCATTGCAGAACCTTAGCTCCATAGGCTAACATGGGAATATCTGAGATAATGGCTAGGAAGAAGCTAAATGGGTGTTGGAAAGACTACAAAGATTGGTAACAGGCTCCTACTGTTGAATTTATCTAAGACTGGAAACAAGAAATAAGACCTCCTAGTTTGTAAGCCAAATCCCAGGCTGCTAGTGGCCTCTACTAAGATGGCTAGTCATATAGATATGAGCCTAGGTACCACTGGCCAATGACACTGGTGTCACCCCTTAGTCATATAGATATGAGCCTAGGTACCACTGGCCGATGATACTGGTGTCACCCCTCTCATGGACCATCTGGTGGCCTCTCAAGAATATCCATGCTGTATGGGTCATCCTGAAATCATAGCTATAGAGTAACTGAATGCACTCCAAGAGTCTCACACATTACAGTCAGTCTCATAGGTGTGTTGCAGGGCCATTGTTAGTACATCAGTGCTGGACAGCCCACTTGGATAACCTAGATGACCAATGTAAACATGTGGATGTCAACATTGAACTATAGAAGAGGCTCATATATCCATATAATCTGCTGTCATTTTGCATCACAGTTCACTGAATACCTTCATGCACATGTACCATCCATGGCCCAGTTCAACATGGCCAATGCAAGCTACATAATGTAAAACACATTGAAACAGATTGGCCAAGGTCACATCAGTTGATATATCCTTGTTTATGCTCTACTGGGGATGTCCAACAAGTTTGTGACTGAGGCTGGTCCACATGAGCCCCATTACCTGTCACTGTATTAAACTATATTGGTATTGCATGTGTACACCCACTATTATGCACAAGCAATAAAACCTTGATGTAGAATATAGTAACAAGTTGATGCACGCCATCTTGCTGTCCTTAGTCTGTCAGAGGTCATGCAAAAGCATGCATGGTTAGGTAACATTGCATCATCAGCATGAGTGGAAACCATGTGCACCATAAAACATGTGCAATCCACTAGTCAGGGCACCTTCACATGCTACCCCAATTAGAAGTGTCCCCAGTACCCACACCAAGTTCTGTGTGGTATAAGTACTGCAGATGCACAGTGGCCCTTTGAACACTTTTTGTGGTCCCCGGGTCTCTGGAAATGCCTGACGGTGCTGCACATGTATGAGCTGACATTCATGACAAAACTGTGACGTAGGAAGACTCACAGTGGCTGCGGTATCAACAGAGGATGCACCCTCTTATGCAGGGGTTTGTGGGCGTAGGGAGGTTTACAGTGGCTGAGGCATCAACCGAGGGTGCACCTTATTGTGCAGGGGTGTGTGGGAACCTGTCAATTAGAACCCCACTCTAATTTGGACTATACACTGTATGTAAGATGTGAGACCAAAGACAAAGTCGATCTTTGTAGGTGCACTGGCAGTGTGTCCCCTGATAGTAGCTCCCTGGAGAGGGGAACATGGGCTTTTGGCACCATCCATGCATCCCTTTAGATGTTTGTCCACAACACTTGCCTGCACATGAGATTATACCCTCCCACTCCACAAGTTGCCTTAAAGCCTGCTGTCTGCACCTTGGGACACAGCACAGATTGGCAGACATCTGCGCTGTCCTAGATGTGGGTGTGTTGACCCCATTTCAGGGCAAGTTATGGCATCCCTGCGAGTAATCTAAACAATGAAACAGGTGCAAATACATAGTAGACATATGGGGCAACCATTTTAAGGCATGTTGTTGGAAAAAACATAGGGATTGTGCGTTATGCGTAGTCTGATGCTAGTAATGCATGCACTTTTACATATGCACATTCCCAACTCACAGGTAACACAGCATTCCCTATGACATTTTACATGCATTCCACATCACACTATACATAAAGCCACATCTTTTCCTCATTGCATCAAAAAAATAGATGCATGATCCCATTGCGTGATTTTTCAGCCATCACGTCAGCCAAAAATGATGCTCCCTATCCGACGCATCAGAAGTTCCTCACTATGCTTTGTCATGCCTTCTGTGAAATCAATGCATTGGCCTGAAGTGTAAAATAAATGAGGCATCTGCTGAAAACACACCCCGGAAGAGATGCAATGGATCAGCTATGCTGCAAACCTGGAATTGTGAACATGCTTTTGCTTCATCTCACAGTCCTTCTGTCTGTGCTTGGGAGAGGCTATGTTAGGGTGATGGTGGAGAGATGAGTGCTGGTTTTGGAATCTGTTTTGCTGTCTGCTGTCCCTGTTGTGTCCTTCTCATCTCAAACATCCTTTGTATTCATATTTTGTATTGTATTGTACTGTTTATTGTCTGGTGTTAATCTTTGGGGTATTACATTTCTTGGGCCCGATTCACAAAGGTAAACTTAGACCTTTATACCAAATGTCTACATTTGCGACTTTGGGAAGTCACAAAAGATCCACCCCAAGTGCAGACTTAAAGAAACTACTTGTAAATGCTCTTTGTGAATTCCTAAAGTCTTAAACTTAGACATTTGGTCTATGTTTAAACCAAACGTCTAAGTTTACCTTTGTGAATCAGGTCCCTTAGGGGTAGTTGGGGGTAGTTTGCTTTTTTAATGGGGGCTGTTCATGGTTTCTTTTGGGTGGGACATGCCCAAAAAGGGAAGAACAAAAAAATATGAGTGCCCCGGAGTTTGGGGGGTTCCTCTGTTTGGGGACCCACTACCTGCCAAACATGATGGCCATAGGAGGATGTGTTATGCAGGGGTATACGATGGAGGCATTCAAGTTGCTGTGGGAGAAGGTCTGCTTCAACATGTAGTGGATACTTGAGGTAGAGTGGACAACCCACCAGCTGAAGCATCACTGGTGGATGTTATCAGCAGAGAACGTGACCTCCTCAACTACCTTGGGATTGCAGTCAGTGGAACTGTCGGGAAGTACACGTACTTTGTGAATGATTGTTTGGATTGCACTTGCATTTAGCTCTCTGGTGGCCATAGGACCTCATTTACTAAGTTTGGACTCAGGGCAGGGCCGCACGTCATGTTGTCAAGTCAAGTGCAGCAATGCACCATATCTATGACATATGGCTCATTCCTGTCCCTGTCCCCTGTGCCATATCTATGACATATGCCATATGGCTCATTCCTGTCCTTGTCTCCTGTGCTGGCCCACAAATTGCTGTTGAGCACCAATGCAGTCACCCTCTTGCCATGGTGCAAGGGTGCATGGTGTACAGGGATGATTGTTCATGTGCAGGAAGGGACACTTTCCAGCACATACACAGTCATTGATGGTGTTTTCCTTTGTCTATGTGTGCTGTAGAATGCAGCACACATAAAAAGTGGAAAAATGTGGAGAAATAATGTAATTACTTCCCATTGTGCACTGTGACACCACCCCTGAGGTGGCGAAGGAATCTGATGCTTTCCCAGCCTTGTAAATATGGACTGGTACACTGTGCCACTGAAATTTGAAGAACATGATGCTCCAGCATTGCACAGTGTTGCTCAGACTTGTAACTAAGGCCCATAGTGTCCGTGGTTCATATATGCCAGGGTACAAATGCCACCACACCACAAGACAGATGTTTTATTGATAAAGCCCAGAATACTGGGCTGTCATACGCCCACAATGAGCAGCATACCTGGTGGCCACTTTCTCTGTTAGCATCACAGTGCACATGTTAACAGATGTGCTCTGTGCAACATAAGGAAGCATGCACCTTTATAATACATGGCCTGCTGCCAGGACATTTAGTAACTTGTGCTGCCCTGGGGTACATGCTTTTGCAGGAGATGTCCTATTATGTGACATTTCAGTTGATCATGTCTCATGTAAATGAGCATGATGCATTTGACCCTGCACATAGTTCTGACATGAGGACTGTCATACACCTGAATACATTTCACGCATGTGTGTCGATTCTAAAATATTGAGGTTTGGGGACGAACAAGACATGTATGTTCGATGTCTATGAATATGCGGCAATGTCACATACTGATGTCCATTAAATGAGGGTACAAGGATGTTTAACTAGTATGTAGCATAGTCATATACATGTGATGAAAGAGTAAGATAGGGATATTGCTAGTCCTGGTTCAGTGTGTTTTGTGAGTCATTTAGGTGCACAGTGCCATTAAACTCACCTACCCTTTCAAAATCTTGGGGTAATGAGTCATTTGAAATGGTTCAATAAGGTGCCCAAGAGATGTATGTATAGTTGCATTATATGTGTGTGTACATATCAGCCTGCCCTACCAATGTATATCATTGAGCCATGTCAAATGAGCCATTTTAATTGTTTCAACCAGAAGCATTCTATGGCCATTTGCAAGGTATGTGTAATGTTCAACATTTGACCACAGTGTTTTTTTTTCAACAACCAAAGTGCTATGTCTCATGTTATATCTTGCAGGTGGACCCGAGCCTTACACACCTGGTTCCTGGCGGGCGAACCGCCAGGAACAGGATGGCGGTATGGGGTGTCTGAATCCCCATGGCGGCGCAGCGAGCTGGGCCGCCATGGAAGATTCAGAAGGGCAGCAGAAAACCGGCGGGAGACCGCCGGTTTTCCTCTTCTGACCGCGGCTGAACCGCCGCGGTCAGAATGCCCTGCGGGGCACCGCCAGCCTGTTGGCGGTGCTCCCGCCGACCCTGGCCCCGGCGGTCTAGTACCGCCGGGGTCAGAATCACCCCCATTATGTTTTCAGGATGACATACTGATTGTGGGCGAGAGCAAATCCCATCATGATCTTTTATTTCTGGAAGTGATGCACAGGTTAAAAGAGAATGGACTAACAATTAAGAAAGAAAAATGTCAAGTTCGGAAACAAGAGGTGACGCATTTGGGACACACCATAAGTAAGGATGGGATCAGGCCCAAAAGGAGCATAGTATCTGCAATCGAACATGCCCCTGAACCCAGTTCAAAAGATGAGTTTAGGTCATTTCTGGGACGCGCTGAATATTGTTCAAAATTTGTGAAAAACTTTACCGAGATTGTTGAACCATTAAGAATGCTCATGAAAAAAGGTGTAACGTACAAGTGGGATGAGAGATGTAAAGATTCCTTCAAAAAATTGAAAGATTGTATCTAGAAGGTTCCCACTCTGGGTATATTCGATGTAAATGCCAAAACCTTTTTAACCACTGATGCTAGCGATGTGGGTATTGGAGCTGTATTGACACAGGTTAAGGAGGGTGAGGAACGTATAATTGGTTTTGCATTTAGAAGGCTACAAGGTGCTGAAATTTCATATTCTGTAATTGAAAGGGAGGCCCTGGCATGTTGTTGGGGAATTAACCATTTCAGATTTTACTTATGGGGCTTACCCTTTAAATTGAGGACAGATCACAAACCATTAACGTATATTTTCAAAGGTGGTCGTGGACTTGAAGGTAGCGTTACGCCACAAATTTCTAAAAGGTTATTATCTGTGTTGAGTTATAATTTTGTGGTGGAATTTGTGAAGGGGAGTAAGAATGTTGTTGCAGATTATCTTTCTAGAATGCCCGAGAATAGTGGGGAGCTTGTAGAGGATGGAATGGAAGATATTATAGGGACCGTTTTGGGTGAGTGGGCCATAACGGCTCAGGAATGGGAAGATGCTGTGACCACTGATCCGGTGTTAAAGATTGTGAAGGAAAAGGTAGTAAATGGTTGGAGGGATGACCGTGTGAACAACTGTGGTGACCTGGTTGGGTATCTTAAAGTCAAAGATCAGTTAAAAAGTCAATGGGAGGTTACAGAGGAGGGATCAGCTTGTTCCTCCTGCTGGCATAAGGAAACACATTATAGAAATCATGCATCAGGGACATCTTGGCAGGGGAATGATGAAGAGAAAGGTAAGACAATCGTTTTGGTGGCCAGAGATGGATAAACAAGTTGAAGATGTAGTGAAGGACTGTTTTGCATGTGCCAATAGTGATAAGACCAAGGTACTAAGACAAGCTCCCCTAGCACCTGTAAAGTTTCCAAGTGGACCTTGGGAGAAATTGGCTGTGGATTTCATTGGACCAGTGTTTAAGTTAGGTGCGAAGTATAGGTACATACTTGTACTAATTGATTACCACTCCAAGTGGTTTATCACCAAAGTGGTGGATCATGTGAGAACTAGGGAGGTTATTGAGTTCTTTGAAGAAGTGTTCTTGGAAGAGGGAATTCCTAAGTCTATATTGTCTGATAATGGTGTACAGTTTATATCATCTGAAATGGTTGATTATTTACGAAAAATGGGAATCAGGCAAGTAGCTCTTTTCCATCCACAAGCCAATGGCTTAGTGGAAAGAATAAATCGATTGATCTTGGATAACATTCAATTATCCCTGGCCAACCAACTTCCTTGGAAAAGAGAATTAAATAAAATGATGTGGACGTATCGTACCACTCCCCATTCTACAACAGGAGTGTCACCATTTGTATCATTGAAGGGTAGGGAGCCTGGAGTATTGGAATGTCCAGTATGGCTAAAAGGCAATCAAAAAGTGATGGTTGACA
Source organism: Pleurodeles waltl (assembly GCF_031143425.1). Classification (NCBI taxonomy): domain Eukaryota; kingdom Metazoa; phylum Chordata; class Amphibia; order Caudata; family Salamandridae; genus Pleurodeles; species Pleurodeles waltl. The sequence goes on from NC_090442.1 coordinate 466,616,457, forward strand.
GGGAGTCTATAAAAGCTAGGGTCGAGAAATTCCAGGAGAAAAGTGCTTTACAATATAACAAAAGAATGTGTACTAAAGGTTGCCATATACAGAAGGGAGATTGGGTGGCAGTGAGAAAGAGTGGGATTATTGTGAAAGGAGAAAGCAAGTATTCTCCTCCACAACTTGTGCAGGATGTTAAAACAAATGTTGTGATCTTAGAAAATGGTTCTACATGGAGTATGGGACGCATTTGTAAAGTTAATCGTTAATGTACTTATGACGTAAATGTTATTGCATAGGATTGTTTAATTCTGTAAAACAAAGTTCAAAATTTTCGTTATATTGAAAGGGGGGAGGTGTGTAATGATGTCATCTTTCATTATTCCTTGGGACATGTTCCCTTGGAATATGGAATGTGATGAGGTAACGTTGATGTCAACGATGGAATGGAGGGGAAAACGGACGTGGAGTACGGAGTGTTGGGAGGTTGGATTGTGGCTATGCTGAAGGTGTCTTAATTTATTGTATCATATTGAAGAAAATAAATAAGATTAAAACGGACCTTTAAAGGAATAATCCTTACACATACCTTGTGCAAAGTGGGTAATGAAATGTAGTATCATTTTAGCCCTAGTGGTAGATTTAACCACATTTTGTGCTTTGTTCGCATCACAAAATTGAGGCAAACAAGCAGAAAATGCTTATTTTTTATTAATTACTTTCCAAGGCAATATGTTTGTGCAGGATATTGCCTAAAAGTAAACAAAGTAGCACAAAGCACTCTGCGTTATTTAGCATCAAGGATGGGGGTTTTACATGGCTGTTCACATGCAACCACCCATGCTTTTTGAAGCAAAGACCTATCTACCAAAAAACGGGCTTTTGCATAAAATTATTATCCCCTTTTGAAAACAGGCGTTAAAAGGAGAAATGCTTTTATTTCATCTTTTTTCAGACATTGTATGTGTGCTTCACTGTACAGCATACATACAAAGTAGGAAATATTTTGATGCTGGTCTAGGCATAGTATTTTACATTGGAAGGGTACCCTTCAGTACAGATCCTATGCCAGATTCACGCAAAGACCCTCGTTCTTTGCCGCAAAGGTATGTGTGTGTGTGCACAACACCTAAATTGGGCTCTGGGAATAGTGGAGAAGAGAGGCATATCTCTGTAGATATGGCACTCTCCTGCTCCCTTTCTGTCACTCAACACAGTACAGCATTTTCGGTTGCTGTGCTGCATTACATGACCTGGTGTCACTCTGTCTTGCCTTGTTTCTCACATCCCTCCAATAGTGAGAAAAATAGATATAGGCAAGTTAATTACTTTATGTGACTACATGCTGCTGATAAATGGATACATACCTACAGGGTCGGCAACCTCCAACCCCAGGAGGTCAAGCACATCTGTCATGTGTGAAACAACGCCCTCCATTGATGCTTGAGTTGGTGGATGGACTTCACTTCCTCAGAAACCTTTGACATGTGTATCTGCACACATTCCAATCTGTCTCTGCCCTCCTTTGTAGGGTATACTTTACTGACCCTCCCTCCAGCACCAAGCATATGTGGGAGGTAGCACACTATCAGCCATATAAGTGCACCAACCTCCACATCTTTGAAATTACGGCCTATCCCCTCCCTGACCATGCCCACTTGGCACAAGTCCTATTCCTACACATCTTAACTAATAAACCATTAAATATAACTAACAAATAGATACCTTAAAAACAGCAGACATCCAACAATATTCAGATACAAAAAAGAACAAAGCAGAATTCTTAAGGACAGACACATGATAACACCTACTTGACAAGGACACTAGGACACAGAGTCAACAAGATACACCCCAAAATCACTCAAGCACTCTCTCAAATCTCCTCTAAACACATGCACCAACCACCAGCCACAAACCAAAAGTGAAAGTAACATTTATACTTCTTGGTACGCTGCCACATCTATTGCGTCATTTCCTGCATCTGACAGGCAGGTTGTTGTTTTTTACATTAATTTCTCCAACGCATTTCTACGTAAAGGAACATTGTGTGATGCATTACTCTTTTCCTTACATGCTATGCCTATTGTTAGAACTGGGGTCTTTTGTTGGCTGTCAGGCGACCCCCTGTCCAATCAAGGACCCACACTCTAGTGAGGGTAAAGAAGAATCACCCTCAGTTAACCCCCGCTCACCCCCTTGGAAATTTGGCATGAGCAGGCAGGCTTAACTTCAGAAGCAAGGTATAAAGTATTTGTACCAACACACACAGTAACTCAGTGCAAACGCTTCAAAATGACACAGGTTTAGAAAAAGAGGTAATATTTATCTAAGCAAAACAAGACTAAAACACCAAAAATCCAACATTCACAAGTCAAGTTATGAATTTAAAAAGGAAAAAGAGTCTTACATCCTTTAGAAAACAGTGAGAATGCTGTTAGAGCACAAAAGTACCTGAGTAGCGTCAAAGCCGTACGGTCGAGAATGCGTTGGAAAAGGCCAGCGATGCATCGATTTCTCACTCGCAAGCAATGCAAAGGACCATGCAGTGTCCCATCTACAGCAATGCAAAGGGCCATGCAGTGGCCCATCTACAGCACCACAAAGGGCCACGTAGTGGCACGTGTTGAGCAATGCAAAAGGCCACATAGAGGCTCTTCTACAGCAATGGAACAGGCTAAGCAGTGGCCCATCTACAGCAACACAAGGGGTCATGCAGTGTCCCATCTATAGCAATACAAAAGGCCATGGAGTAGCACATATGGAGCAACACAAAGGGCTACTCAGTGTTCCATCTACAGCAATGCAAAGGGCCACACAATTCATATGTTAATGGTGTCCCACATGGACTAAGTACAAAAATGTGATGGTGCATTGACCAATATAATTCAGCAGTATTATCAGTAAATACTACATATTACAGACGTATGTGTGACCCAGCACAGGAATGCACACAAAAGAGTCATATGTATCCACAGATCATGCAACACAACACAGCAAATCACCTTGCTGGCCTGAGCTGTAGCAAAGGGAAAGGACCAGAAAGCTCCATATTCATCTTTCTATGTATGATTCTTGCCCTTTCCTAATGCTGGCACACCTTTGGCTGCCTGCACCAACACAGGCACACTTCCATCATGTTTCAAGGGGGCCTGCCTTGCAGGTAAACCTTCCATCACATACACATTGAGGCATTTTACCTTCTAAAAGTGTGCTGCTGAATGCAGCAAATGTAGCACACTTCAAGAGAGGAAAATAAGGAGGTGACAATGCAATATTTTTCCTCATTGCACCTTGGGTGAGGAGTACTACAAGTATAATGCATTTCATGGGACTATATGACATTACAACAAATGCCAGTACAACGCATACCTTTACAACAAATCTGTTACTATGGAACAGCCTTTAATATATATGGGGACTGCCACCCACCCGGGGCTTTAATAAAATACAATGCATGGGCTGTGTGTCCCCCCCACAGCACCGGGGACCACCACCTCCCAGGGGCTTTAATCAAATACAATGCAGGGGCATATGTGGCCCGTCTGCAGTCCCGGGGACAACCACCTCCCTGGGGCTTTAATCAAATACAACGTGGGGGGAACGCGGCCTCCGCAGCCCCAGGAACCACCATTATGATTTTGAACAAGTAAATTCAGAACCTAACTATAACGTCCCTGTAAACTTTGTTTTTTTCAGTGAATTTCTATGTTTTTTAAAAATTCTATTTCCTAACTACAACACCCTAGTAACCTTTGTTTTATTCAGTGATTTTCTATGGCTTTTTTTAACGTACAGTAATTTTATTTACCATGTGTTAATCCAACAACTGCTGTGCGTGGTGGCAGTTGGCCTCAGGGCCTGGCCAGGCCAACCTCTTATAAATACCCAACCTTGTATCGTGCACAGCCTTCACCCTTGAGCAGGAAAGGTTGCCCCCAAGACCTGACCTACAGCCAGACCCTTCGTCCTACACCCCCTAACCACCCAAAACCACAATGTGCACAGCGCTTTGGCTGCACGTGGAGGGATTTGGTTGCGGCTTCTCTGGGTATGAGAATATGTGTGAAAGGGTGTATCTGTGGGTGAGAGTGGCTGTCAGATTGTCTGGGTGTGAGAGAGCATACATCAGTGTTTTAATGGGTATGTCAGTGTGTGTGCGGGTCTGTGAGTGGGTGCATGAGGGTGCGTGTGGGTCTGTGAGTGGAGGTGTAAGTGTCTGAATGGGAGAAATTGAAAGAGAGTAAGAAACTGAAAGAGGGAAAGAGACAGAGTTTGTTTAGGCTTTAATATCTCATATACTTAGAATTAGATATTTGTGTTCAATTTAAAACAAAAATGTACTTAATATTTTAATTAAAATAATTATTTTATTTTAAAAAAAAGGGGAAATTAGTCTATCGGGACTCAAACACTCAAAACTCAGTGTGAATGTCATGACATGGCCAGTGACATCACTGATAACATCACTAACATCATCCAGTGAGTGTGAGTATTCTGTAATTGTTTCTGAGAGTTTATGTTATTTAATAACCTGTTGCATAATTAAAATTACTCTTTGTGGAATAGTACTAATAGGTGAGAGTAATTGTAACATATGGAAAGTGAGTTGTTGTGTGAATGTTTCTGTAACTGTTTGAGTGAATGTGTGGGTGGTTTTTGTGTGTGTGTGTCTCACTAAGTATGTGAATGCCTGTAAGGATGTGTGAGTGGGTTTGTGAGTAGGTATATAGGTGTTATGGTGGTTGTGTGACTGTACAGCTGTGTGAATATGTGTGTGAATAAGTGGCTGTGTCAGTGGTTGTATGGGATTCCGGGTAGATATGTGAGTGATTGTATGGACATAAGAGTGTTTGTATAGATCTTTGAATTGGTGTGTCTGTTGTATATTAGTGTCTAACTTGGTATTTAAGTAGCTATATCAGTGTGCCTGTGAGTGTTTAGGTATCTGTGTTGGCTTGTAAGTGTTTGTGTAATGATTGCATGAGTGTGTAAGTTGGTGTCTTCTCTATTAAATGTGTGTGTGAATGATTGTGTGGGTGTGTTAGTGGTGGTAAGACTGTGTTACTGGGTGACCAATTGCAGTTGAGGAAACCTGCAGATGTTTTTTTTTTCTCATTGCAGAACCTTAGCTCCATAGGCTAACATGGGAATATCTGAGATAATGGCTAGGAAGAAGCTAAATGGGTGTTGAAAAGACTACAAAGATTGGTAACAGCCTCCTACTGTTGAATTTATCTAAGACTGGAAACAAGAAATAAGACCTCCTAGTTTGTAAGCCAAATCCCAGGCTGCTAGTGGCCTCTACTAAGATGGCTAGTCATATAGATATGAGCCTAGGTACCACTGGCCAATGACACTGGTGTCACCCCTTAGTCATATAGATATGAGCCTAGGTACCACTGGCCGATGATACTGGTGTCACCCCTCTCATGGACCATCTGGTGGCCTCTCAAGAATATCCATGCTGTATGGGTCATCATGAAATCATAGCTATAGAGTAACTGAATGCACTCCAAGAGTCTCACACATTACAGTCAGTCTCATAGGTGTGTTGCAGGGCCATTGTTAGTACATCAGTGCTGGACAGCCCACTTGGATAACCTAGATGACCAATGTAAACATGTGGATGTCAACATTGAACTGTAGAAGAGGCTCATATATCCATATAATCTGCTGTCATTTTGCATCACAGTTCACTGAATACCTTCATGCACATGTACCATCCATGGCCCAGTTCAACATGGCCAATGCAAGCTACATAATGTAAAACACATTGAAACAGATTGGCCAAGGTCACATCAGTTGATATATCCTTGTTTATGCTCTACTGGGGATGTCCAACAAGTTTTTGACTGAGGCTGGTCCACATGAGCCCCATTACCTGTCACTGTATTAAACTATATTGGTATTGCATGTGTACACCCACTATTATGCACAAGCAATAAAACCTTGATGTAGAATATAGTAACAAGTTGATGCACGCCATCTTGCTGTCCTTAGTCTGTCAGAGGTCATGCAAAAGCATGCATGGTTAGGTAACATTGCATCATCAGCATGAGTGGAAACCATGTGCACCATAAAACATGTGCAATCCACTAGTCAGGGCACCTTCACATGCTACCCCAATTAGAAGTGTCCCCAGTACCCACACCAAGTTCTGTGTGGTATAAGTACTGCAGATGCACAGTGGCCCTTTGAACACTTTTTGTGGTCCCCGGGTCTCTGGAAATGCCTGACGGTGCTGCACATGTATGAGCTGACATTCATGACAAAACTGTGACGTAGGAAGACTCACAGTGGCTGCGGTATCAACAGAGGATGCACCCTCTTATGCAGGGGTTTGTGGGCGTAGGGAGGTTTACAGTGGCTGAGGCATCAACCGAGGGTGCACCTTATTGTGCAGGGGTGTGTGGGAACCTGTCAATTAGAACCCCACTCTAATTTGGACTATACACTGTATGTAAGATGTGAGACCAAAGACAAAGTCGATCTTTGTAGGTGCACTGGCAGTGTGTCCCCTGATAGTAGCTCCCTGGAGAGGGGAACATGTGCTTTTGGCACCATCCATGCATCCCTTTAGATGTTTGTCCACAACACTTGCCTGCACATGAGATTATACCCTCCCACTCCACAAGTTGCCTTAAAGCCTGCTGTCTGCACCTTGGGACACAGCACAGATTGGCAGACATCTGCGCTGTCCTAGATGTGGGTGTGTTGACCCCATTCCAGGGCAAGTTATGGCATCCCTGCGAGTAATCTAAACAATGAAACAGGTGCAAATACATAGTAGACATATGGGGCAACCATTTTAAGGCATGTTGTTGGAAAAAACATAGGGATTGTGCCTTATGCGTAGTCTGATGCTAGTAATGCATGCACTTTTACATATGCACATTCCCAACTCACAGGTAACACAGCATTCCCTATGACATTTTACATGCATTCCACATCACACTATACATAAAGCCACATCTTTTCCTCATTGCATCAAAAAAATAGATGCATGATCCCATTGCGTGATTTTTCAGCCATCACGTCAGCCAAAAATGATGCTCCCTATCCGACGCATCAGAAGTTCCTCACTATGCTTTGTAATGCCTTCTGTGAAATCAATGCATTGGCCTGAAGTGTAAAATAAATGAGGCATCTGCTGAAAACACACCCCGGAAGTGATGCAATGGATCAGCCATGCTGCAAACCTGGAATTGTGAACATGCTTTTGCTTCATCTCACAGTCCTTCTGTCTGTGCTTGGGAGAGGCTATGTTAGGGTGATGGTGGAGAGATGAGTGCTGGTTTTGGAGTCTGTTTTGCTGTCTGCTGTCCCTGTTGTGTCCTTCTCATCTCAAACATCCTTTGTATTCATATTTTGTATTGTATTGTACTGTTTATTGTCTGGTGTTAATCTTTGGGGTATTACATTTCTTGGGCCCGATTCACAAAGGTAAACTTAGACCTTTATACCAAATGTCTACATTTGCGACTTTGGGAAGTCACAAAAGATCCACCCCAAGTGCAGACTTAAAGAAACTACTTGTAAATGCTCTTTGTGAATTCCTAAAGTCTTAAACTTAGACATTTGGTCTATGTTTAAACCAAACGTCTAAGTTTACCTTTGTGAATCAGGTCCCTTAGGGGTAGTTGGGGGTAGTTTGCTTTTTTAATGGGGGCTGTTCATGGTTTCTTTTGGGTGGGACATGCCCAAAAAGGGAAGAACAAAAAAATATGAGTGCCCCGGAGTTTGGGGGGTTCCTCTGTTTGGGGACCCACTACCTGCCAAACATGGTGGCCATAGGAGGATGTGTTATGCAGGGGTATACGATGGAGGCATTCAAGTTGCTGTGGGAGAAGGTCTGCTTCAACATGTAGTGGACACTTGAGGTAGAGTGGACAACCCACCAGCTGAAGCATCACTGGTGGATGTTATCAGCAGAGAACGTGACCTCCTCAACTACCTTGGGATTGCAGTCAGTGGAACTGTCGGGAAGTACACGTACTTTGTGAATGATTGTTTGGATTGCACTTGCATTTAGCTCTCTGGTGGCCATAGGACCTCATTTACTAAGTTTGGACTCAGGGCAGGGCTGCACGTCATGTTGTCAAGTCAAGTGCAGCAATGCACCATATCTATGACATATGGCTCATTCCTGTCCCTGTCCCCTGTGCCATATCTATGACATATGCCATATGGCTCATTCCTGTCCTTGTCTCCTGTGCTGGCCCACAAATTGCTGTTGAGCACCAATGCAGTCACCCTCTTGCCATGGTGCAAGGGTGCATGGTGTACAGGGATGATTGTTCATGTGCAGGAAGGGACACTTTCCAGCACATACACAGTCATTGATGGTGTTTTCCTTTGTCTATGTGTGCTGTAGAATGCAGCACACATAAAAAGTGGAAAAATGTGGAGAAATAATGTAATTACTTCCCATTGTGCACTGTGACACCACCCCTGAGGTGGCGAAGGAATCTGATGCTTTCCCAGCCTTGTAAATATGGACTGGTACACTGTGCCACTGAAATTTGAAGAACATGATGCTCCAGCATTGCACAGTGTTGCTCAGACTTGTAACTAAGGCCCATAGTGTCCGTGGTTCATATATGCCAGGGTACAAATGCCACCACACCACAAGACAGATGTTTTATTGATAAAGCCCAGAATACTGGGCTGTCATACGCCCACAATGAGCAGCATACCTGGTGGCCACTTTCTCTGTTAGCATCACAGTGCACATGTTAACAGATGTGCTCTGTGCAACATAAGGAAGCATGCACCTTTATAATACATGGCCTGCTGCCAGGACATTTAGTAACTTGTGCTGCCCTGGGGTACATGCTTTTGCAGGAGATGTCCTATTATGTGACATTTCAGTTGATCATGTCTCATGTAAATGAGCATGATGCATTTGACCCTGCACATAGTTCTGACATGAGGACTGTCATACACCTGAATACATTTCACGCATGTGTGTCGATTCTAAAATATTGAGGTTTGGGGACGAACAAGACATGTATGTTCGATGTCTATGAATATGCGGCAATGTCACATACTGATGTCCATTAAATGAGGGTACAAGGATGTTTAACTAGTATGTAGCATAGTCATATACATGTGATGAAAGAGTAAGATAGGGATATTGCTAATCCTGGTTCAGTGTGTTTTGTGAGTCATTTAGGTGCACAGTGCCATTAAACTCACCTACCCTTTCAAAATCTTGGGGTAATGAGTCATTTGAAATGGTTCAATAAGGTGCCCAAGAGATGTATGTATAGTTACATTATATGTGTGTGTACATATCAGCCTGCCCTACCAATGTATATCATTGAGCCATGTCAAATGAGCCATTTAAATTGTTTCAACCAGAAGCATTCTATGGCCATTTGCAAGGTATGTGTAATGTTCAACATTTGACCACAGTGTTTTTTTTTCAAGAACCAAAGTGCTATGTCTCATGTTATATCTTGCAGGTGGACCCGAGCCTTACACACCTGGAAAGGTTGAGAGCTTCATTGTCTCTGATGCTACCAATGAGAGTCATCCTCTATATCTAATGGGTAGTGCAAAGATTGTGGGTGATGTTGTATACTGTATGCAATGCCATGCTTAAAGTACATGTATTCCAAATCACACATGAACATGGACAGCAAGGTAGAGGTTGTATCCTGGATGTGCCGATGCCTCTGGCTAATGTCAATGAGGATCTGATTGCTATCACTGAGGTGCCACATGTTTGCTGGTATGACCAAAGAGCAATGACCACAGTGCCAGGATCTGTGAACATATGTAGTGGTAGATTCATAGGTGAACATGGCAGGGGATGGTATACCTACCAAATGCATTTCAGATGCACAGATATGCTGTTGTTACTCACAGTGCAATCTATGTCCGATGACAGATATGCTGTTGTTACTCACAGTGCAATCTATGTCCGATGTGTATGGCTAGCCCACACAAGGGGGATGACTTACAGAGCAGTAATGCCAGAAAGGACATGTGCCAGAATTGCAGTGTCCCAACAAGCTATGCTGAGTAGCATCATGTAGTTTTCAACTTATGTTCCTGCTGTGTGTGCTGCAGGACCATCACAGAAACTCATGCTCTTCCAGCACTAAGGGACTTGTGAATAAGGCCTAAGTATAGCAGGACATAGGTCAATATTCCACACTTGGGACTGCAGTTTAATTTCCCACCCGCGGTCTGATTCCCCATACTCTAAACTGGATGTATGTTAGACCAGAGGAACGTCTGCACGGCATTGCAGTGCAACATGACAATGAACGATTTATCTTTTGATAGTGCTGGCCATTATAGACTCCAAAATCTACTGCAATCAGGATCATACTAGAAACAGCCTTACCCATTGCCATTCCAAGATCCCTGTGCAGTTGAGATGTATGGCATGTGTGCACACACACATCAAATGGTTGTGCTGAGTGCTGGTGTGCAGCAAGGTGACATGAATAACGGACATGTATATACAGACAATGGGCTGTGTAGTGGGATACATGCAGCTAATTGGGGAGTATGAAAGAAGTCGGGGAACAGCCCACCATGTACTAACAGAGGTTGATATAGGAGTTGTTTCATACATCTGTGTGTGATGTGAGTGAGCTCTCCACCCTCCAATATCACATAAGATACGTGACACATGTAGATTCTATGTGGCAATGCGTCCAGACATATGTTCTTGCCATGGCAGACACCCAATATTGTGGCACAATACATGTAACTTGCAGTCCTTGCTCAACTTTCTTTGGCTAATGCCAATGTAATAAAGGGCATTGCGGGATGCAGAATGGATACTGATGATTATGAACCATGAAAAGTGTGCCATACCATGGTCACACAACAACATTGCTCCAAAGCATGCCCAATAATGACATAGTCATCCCTAGTTGTTTCAAAACAATGCATTGCCATTATGCAACATTAGCTTAGCGTTGGTACGTTGACCATAGTAAATTGTGAGATGATGGATATTGTGCAGATGTATGAACACTTTGACCTTCAAGATGTATTTGGGATATGTAAAATGCAACATGTGTTGTATGAAGATAGTATTTACTTTGCATGGTTGATGTTCATTTATCAAATTAACCTTTGTATGACATGTTCTCTCTATGATTACACAGGGAACATGACCCCAGCTCAGAAAAAGCAGCACCAGCTCAGGGAGCAATTCTATAGGCACATTAGACAAGTGTACAAGGCTTTCAAGAAGATGGGCAAGACCTTTGAGAAGGAAACGGCATCGAGGGCCTGAAGGACCTTTCCCCAAGGTGTACCTACAACAGGACCAGCAACCAACAGCAAGGCTTAGTGCACAGACAAGGGTGGGTTTGCAGGAGCAGCACCATCCCCCTCCACCAGCATTCACTTGACACAAAGACTCTCCCATGCTCCCACACAAGTACTGTCCCATGACTTCGAGCAGGACATGCATCAGGAATTTTTGGCCTTAAGGTTTTGTGTCTCCAGCCTGAATCATAAGATGGACAGTGTGCATACCCTGCTCTGAGAAATCAAGCAGGCCTTTGCAGAGACACTGAGGGGCAGGATAAGCTGAATGGACCATTTCTTCCCTTCCCCTTGTAGATAGTTGTCTTTATTGTTTGTGTTTTGTTTTTAGATAGCTTAGTTTAGATAAGTTAGTGTAGGTTAGGTTTAGTACTTTGTAGTTTTTAGTAGGCGTGGGTACATTTTTAGGGGTTTGGTTTTATAGGAGTTTTTAATGGGTGGGAGTTGATGTGAAAGGTATGTGTTTATAAAAAATGAAAAAGTACAAAAAAGTCAAACATTTTTACAAAATACAAAACAGTATATATTTGTTTCGGCCTAGATGTTTTCTTATGTATAGTTGTACTTACTGTTGTCCTTGTCTGCAGGTTTATTTTAAGGGATGTGGGGGTAGTTGTTTATAATGTGGCATTAAATAAATAGGATATGTTAGGTTAAGTTAAGATAGTTGTAGTCATTAATTAGTATGAGGTAGTGTAGGTTAGGTATTTTTAGTGGCATATATTTAAGGTCTTATAACATTTTGTTGCTTGCTACATAGGAGTCTCCATCATGATGTACTGTGTAGGAGTCGGAATGTCTGGTCAGGCAATGTTAGGTACACACCTTTGGCTTTCATACCCAACTGGCATCTTTGATCCACTTGTAAGTCCATAGTAAAGTGCACTACATGTGCCCAGGGCCTGTAGATTGAATGCTACTAGTGGGCCTGCAGCACTGGTTGTGCCACCCACATAAGAAGCCCCTGATCCATGTCTCAGGCCTGCCATTCCAAGGTCTGTGTGTGCAGTTTCACTGCCACTTCAACTTGGCATTTAAAAGTACTTGCCAAGCCTTAAACTCCATTTTTTCTACATATAAGTCAACCCTAAGGTAGGCCCTAGGTAATGCATAGTACAGGGTGCTGTGTAGGTAAACGGCAGGGAATGTACCTGTGTGTTTTATATGTCCTGGTAGTGGAAAACTCCTAAATTGGTTTTCCACTACTGTGAGGCCTGCTCCTTTCCTAGGCTAACCTTAGGGCTACCCTGATATACTGTTTGAGTGGTAGATCCTGATCAGAAAGGAGTAAACTAGTCATGTTTAGTATGGCCAGAATGGTAACAGAAAATCCTGCTTATTGGTGAGGTTGGATTATATATTACTATTTTAGAAATGCCAATTTTAGAAAGTGAGCATTTCTCTGCACTTAAAATCCATCTGTGCCTTACAGCCTATCTCCACTCTACGTCTGGGTTGGGCAGGTTGACTGCTCCCTTGTGCATTTCTCCCAGACAAACACAGGATACTCAGTCATACCTGCACTCATCTGCATACTGAATGGGACTTCCTGGGCTGGAAGGGTAGAGGGATCTGACACTTACATTTTAAAGGTTAGTGGCCTGCCATCACACAATGGACTGCCACACCCCCTACTTGGACCCTGGCGGACACACCTGTACTAAAAGGGGACCTTGTGCACTTCAAAAGCACTCTTTGAAGTCTCCTCCATTTCAAAGGCATTTATGGGTATAAACACTAGGTCCCTGACTCTGTCAAATCAGACACTTCCTGGAACAGACACTCTGGGCCTGATCCTGCAATCTATCAAGAGGAGCTGCCTCGCTGCCCAAAGGACTCACCTGGACTGCTTTGCTGTGAAGGACTGCTGCCTTGCTGTTTCTCTGCTGTCTTGCTGGCCTCTGACTTTGCTGAGAAGTGCTCTCCCAGGGCTTGGACTGAGCTTGCCTCCTGTTCCTGAAGTCGCAGGGCAAAACAGACTTCATCTCTTCTGGGAAACTCCTTCTGTGGCAAAAATCGATGCACAGCCTGCTGGAAACGATGCACAGCCTGCCCAACGGTGAAAAAAATCACTGCATCACTGAACCGGAATGACGTAGCCCCGCTCACCGAGTGGAGATCGACACAGCGACTGCCTTGCGACCAGAACTTCGATGCACAGCCCTACTGGATTGGCACACAACTGAGTAGCCCGACTTCCTGAATGAAGAATCAACGCAGCGCCTGCCATGCAGCAGAAACTCTGATGCATCACCCACCAGATTGACGCAGCACCTGTGACTTTACCCCGCATGCCCAGGATTTCCACACATCATTCCTGGGCGTCAAAAGACCTTGAATCGCAGTGAGGATCCATGACTGCGCACCGGAAATCGATGCAAAGTCCTTGCAGCATTGGAAGAAATGACGCAACTTCTGTGCCACGTCAGGAAATCCAATGCACACTTTCCTTTTTCCATGCATCTCATCTTCTGGGGTCTCAGTGCGTGTAATTTTGACTCAAACCAGGTACTTTGTGCAGACAAGAGACAAGTGTTGATTTTTAAAGACTTCAGTCTCTACTTATCATTGCAAAAGTAATATTTCAACTTGTGCTTATCAAATCTTGTTAGTTTTGGCCTTAATTTAACCAGATAAATATCTTATATTTTTCTAAACCTGTGCATGATGTATTGCACAAATACTTTACACGTTGCCTTGTAAGTTAAGCCTGACTGCTCAGTGCCAACCTACCAGATGGTGGACAAAGGATAATTTGGATTGTGTGTGAATTACCCTGACTTAGATTGTGGTCCCTACTTGGACAAGAGTGTATACCTCTGCCAACTATAGGCCCCATTTCTAACAGTATTCATATAAAATTGATCTGTGTAGGCAAGATATCAGTGTGTTTTACTCACACACTGATGTCTTTCCCTTATAGACTCACATTTTCATCATTTGGTTGGCACAGCAATGTTGTTTGTGTCAACATCAGGGCAGTGCGCGATCTACGGGCGACTACAATGCAAAAACCCAGTCTTTATGCAAGAGCATAATTCATGCATTATGTTGATATGCTGTTGTTTAACCTTTTGCATTGCAGAGTTTAATCTGAAGACTTGTATTCAAGGTGCTTGTAAATACTGTTAATTTGCAATGTATTGCTGCAGGCTTTCAGAGTGTTTAAGGGTGTGGTCCCTTTCCAGGGCTTTCTAGAAGCATTCTCTGCAGCATGACTGGGTGTGGTTTGTGGGCTGGGTCAGACTCTACATAAGGGAGCCAGCCCAGCTTCACATGCTCACTATTCAGAGGTCCCGGTGCAGAGCAGCAGCAATTTCCTGAACTCCTGTTCCGGAGGACTACCTTGATCTTCCAGGCCTTTGCCCTTCATTGTATTGGTGATCCCTGATCAGGGAGGTAAGACGGAGGTCGGGCTGGGCCCCCGATCCTGTTTTCGAAGGCATTCGAGTTCTTGGGCCTAGTTTTTATGCTGGAAGATTTTTCCTTGTGCGTGTGAATGTGCTCTTGGTTTCTGGCATTTACATGTTGATATTTGAATCGGCTAGACGCGCAATTCATTGCTGGCATTTGCATGGTGGCATTCGAATCGGCAATATGCGCAATTCATTCCTTGCATTTAACTCTTGATATTCATTATGCGCAAGCATTTCTTGGCATTTGCATGGTGACATTCGAAACGGCAAGATGCGCAATTCATTCCTTGCATTTAACTCTTGATATTCATTGTGCGCAACCATTTCTTGAAATTTGCATGGTGACATTCGAATCGGCAAGACACGCGATTCATTCCTTGCATTTAACTCTTGATATTCATTGTGCGCAACCATTTCTTGACATTTGCATGGTGACATTTGAATCGGCAAGGTGTGCGATTCATTCCTTGCATTTAACTCTTGATATTCATTGTGCGCAACCATTTCTTGACATTTGCATGATGACATTCGAATCGGCTAGACGTGCGATTCATTCCTTGCATTTAACTCTTGATATTAATTGTGCGCAACCATTTTCTGGCATTTGCATGGTGGCATTCGAATCAGCAAGACGTGCGATTAATTCCCTGCATTTAACTCTTGATATTCATTGTGCGCAACCATTTCCTGGCATTTGCATGGTGACAGTCGAATCGGCAAGACGCGTGATTCATTTCCCACATTTAAATCTTGATGTTCAGATCGCTTACAATGAGCGCGATAATTTCATGGCAATCAAAACTTTGATGTGTAGTGTTTCCTGAAGTGCACACAATTATCCAGGGCCCTTGAATTTTCTGCAGAGGTGTTAAATTCAAGATGTTACATTTTATGTGCATTTTAAGTCCTTAGTACAATTCCTGTTGTTTTCCAGGCAACGTTTGGATTGCCTTTTGCACTCATGTTATGAGGCAGTGTTTGTTCTGAGACATTGTTCTAGAAGGTTCTTGTGTTCCTAGAAAGTATGTAACAACTCATGAAAAGTCCATATGAAACATTGTACTAATTATTCTTGATTCTTTTCCAGGTACCTAGATTTCTTGAGGCCTAACTAGAGTCTAGTTCTAGGCCATTCATGTTTCTTCAACAAAGTGTTATTTCATGTTCCGAGTACCATTGAGCTCTAGATTCAACAGAGTGTTACTTCATGTTCTGAGTATAATTGAACTCTAGATTCAACAAAGTATTATTTCATGTTCCGAGTACCATTGAACTCTAGATTCAACAGAGTGTTACTTCATGTTCCGAGTATCATTGAACTCTAGATTCAACAGAGTGCTATTTCATGTTCCGAGTATCATTGAACTCTAGATTCAACAGAGGGTTATTTCATGTTCCGAGTATCATTGAACTCTAGACTCAACAGAGTATTATTTCATGTTCTGAGTATCATTGAACCCTAGATTCAAGAGTTTTTATGAACCTGTATTGTGTTGTTTAACCTTTGCTTCCTACAGGTCTTCTTCCCAGCAGTTCCCTTCCTAATCCCCTTTTCCCCAATTGGACTCTCTTAGGCTCTGTGATACTTCTATCAGAGTTTTGGAGTTGTCTTGTGATGGACATGTAGGGAACGTGCGCAGACCCCGAGGATCTGGTCTCCCTGACAGTTTGGTTGCTAATATCCATGCTTAGATCAGCAACCTGTGATGTGAGTTACATCAGCTTTTACAATGACTGCATGATACTTGTTGCACTTAACGCTCGGGAGTCTTAGAAACTGCTTGCTATTCAACATTTATATCATATTCATCAAATATGTTTCACTCAGTCTGTGTGGCTTTGTCACTGGCTCCTATCCACACATGTTCTTTGGTAAGTAGTCAGTGTATTTGCTTGATGCAATGCAACAAGTTAAAATTAGTCCTGCTTCAGACACACATACAACACACAGTATGTAGTTAGTCGTTTTATTCCCATGTGAAAAATTAAGTGATTATACTGATGTACATTTCATGAAACAACAACCCCAACAGATGCATCAAGCGATTGGAAGTCCAGACAGAGTCCATTGGAGAACATGTTATAGGACATGTGCAGGAGAGAATTGTTCAACTGAGGAGGAGGACCAGATTGCCATTACGGTAGATTGGCCACAATGATAGTTCACAAATGTGAGAGGTCAACAGAGGGAGAGTCAAATTGAAGACTGTGCCACTTGTTTGGACACTGGCATGATCTTTAGCACAGAGCAAAGAAGTAAGTTGGTTTGTGCCACAGAGAAATTCTACGGGCCGTGTTTCTGGTGAAAGATTTGCATTCCACAACTTTCTCTGATGTATGCGGTGCCTGTTGTCCTAGGGTCTCTGGTCTCTTTGGATCTGCATGTCAGCTTCTAGAGTGTCTCCTGTTGTGTTTTCTTTTCAAATATGCCATTTTAACACTTTTTTTTGCTACTTTCAGCACTCAAAGTGACGCTAGACTGGCTTCCATCAAATTATGTGCCGCAGTTCGGCCTCCCATCACTTTTGCAGCAGTCGCTTAATTTCTTATTCCGACGCAGCGCACAAGCTAGCATAATTTCATTTTGATGCAGCCAGATCCTAATGTTATGGTGTGCCATTTTGTGATTTCAGCACAAGCATGGCATTAGGATCTGTCGTACTGCAGCACACATAGAAAGAGGAAGACATCATTAATGATTGCTTATGTGCAGGAAGGTGTCTCTTCCTGCACATAAGCAATCATCCCTGCAACACAGGCCCCTTTCATCATGGTGCAAGGGTGCCTGTGTTGGTGCTGGGTAGAAGTTTGTGCACCATCACTGACGAAAGTACAGGAAAGCATTGTATTTCTGTAAATATAATGCATGTCTGCACTTTCAAAATGACTCAGCACCACGCAGCAAGGTGTCTTGCAACATCACGCTGCAACATTTCCTCATGACTGAGATCATCAGTTCAACAGTGATGTGCAGTAAACCTGTTAGGTTTGAGTATTGATGTGCAGTTTCACAGCATTTCTATTAGAAATGGCAGTATCTCTGCATTGTTCTCACAATCACTGTGTACCTATCCTGAGGGATGGGCCCTGTCCTAATGGGTAGTTTAAGCTCAATGGCATCCCCTATTTCATCTTGATCAGTTGTTTAGCTGCAGAGTTTCACACTTCAGGTGACTCAGGCCCATGCCACTGTATGTGTCTATGCCTCCTCTGATTACCCACTTATGGGTCCTCTTACATAGATGAGAGCCACACAGTGATCCTACCCAGATCATACTTTACTTCTCACATGCCTACAACATGTGGATTGTGTGTGACCATATCCAATGGTACTACATGTTTCTCTGTTATAGACAGCTATTGGTGAGGCCTCTCACCACATGGCAGTAGTGGTGTGAATAGTAGCGAGTACCTTTATATGGTTCCCACATCAGTAGGCTACCCACTTTAGCCTGAGTTCTTCCATGAGTCATGCCATTTGTAATAGGTAAGTTGTTCTCAGTGTCCCTTCTCAATTCCCTTCCATCCTCAAACTTTTACATGTGGCGCTGTGAGACGAAGTTTCATCAGACTCCCTCAAGGCACGTGTTCCTCCTGTCCACATGACATGTAGGTTGTAGTTCCTCAATGGGCAGTTCTCTGACATCTCTCCTCAGGTGTGCCGCAAGCAAAGCATAGTCAGACCCAGCAGTGCATGTGTATTTGTGTAGCCACAATGCAGCTCACATGTCCATTCCCACCTCCCCTATATGCATAGTATCCCCATTCAAGCTGAATGCCATTTTGACATGCACAGTCAGCACTTACAATGCACAGCAGTAGGCGTGGCACACCATGCCCACACATCATCGTTAGTTTGTACACACATTGTCCTGTGGTGTGCATCTCTTACATCCCCCCCTCCTTCAATTAATTATTTGCAAGGGTTTCCTGTGGTTCCTTCCATGGCAGTTGACACCTATGTGCACTCACCCTGCACGCCAGGTCAGCTGGGTGCAATATAGTTTCAAGCAGCGTACTATAGACATATTTCTTGCCATTTCCCTATGTATGGAAACTTCCCATTGCCCACACATGCCCACCTCTCAGAGTAGCTGTTTCTCCTATGACACAGCCAATCCAGTCTGAGGATTTAAATTCTAGTTTAGTGTGCATAGGCCCCAATGAAACCAAGTAGCTACACGGTGCAAGATGTCCTACATTTTAACAGTCTGGTTCTACAAGGTAGCAGTGTGCATTCTTGGTGTTTTGTTCCAGTCCATGTTTTTTGCTGTGATTTCTGGGTGTTGTAGTTGTGGTGAGTACTGGTGTACATTGCACTGCAAATACCAGAATACAAAAGTAAGGTAAACATGGACTGATGCTGCACTTTACACAATGAAGGGAGTAAGGTGACGGATTTGGTCTGGGCTGTGCAAATTGTGGGTGGTCAGTGTGCATTACATGTCTTTGCTGTTTAATCATAGATGTTCCAGAATACTACTCTTTGAACTGCAGACAGTGCATTTTTGCACTGGGACATAGCTGCCTGCACCTTATGACATTGCCTAGTTGCCACATTGCCCCTTGCTGCAACTTACCCTGTGGTTCTTGTTGTTCGTCATGTGCCACACTGTCATGCTTGGGACTCTTATCACATTGTCCTATGGTGTGCATCTCTTACATCCCCGCCTCCTTCAATTGATTATTTGCAAGGAAGTCCTGTGGTTCCTTCCATGGCAGTTGACACCTACGTGCACTTACCCTGCATGCCAGGTCAGCTGTGTGCAATATAGTTTCATGCAGTGTGCTATAGACATATTTCTTGCCATTTCCCTAAGTATGGAAACTTCCCATTGCCCACACATGCCCACCTCTCAGAGTAGATGTTTCTCCTGTGACACAGCCAATCCAGTCTGAGGATTTAAATTCTAGTTTAGTGTGCATAGGCCCCAATGAAACCAAGTAGCTACACTGTGCAAGGTGTCCTGCATTGTAACAGTCTAGTTCTACAAGGTAGCAGTGTGCATTCTTGGTGTTTTGTCCAGTCCATGTTTTTTGCTGTGATTTCTGGGTGTTGTAGTTGTGGTGAGTACTGGTGTACATTGCACTGCAAATGCCAGAATACAAAGTAAGGTAAACATGGTCTGATGCTGCACTTTACACAATGAAGTGAGTAAGGTGACGGATTTGGTCTGGGCTGTGCAAATTGTGGGTGGTCAGTGTGCATTACATGTCTTTGCTGTTTAATCATAGATGTTCCAGAATACTACTCTTTGAACTGCAGACAGTGCATTTTGGCACTGGGGCATAGCTGCCTGCACCTTATGACATTGCCTAGTTGCCACATTGCCCCTTGCTGCAAATTACCCTGTGGTTCTTGTTGTTCGTCATGTGCCACACTGTCATGCTTGGGACTCTTATCACCAATTCCTCAGAGATGACAGCTGCCACAATTTCCTCCAAGTCATCCAGCTGCTCCTGGGACTCTCAACTTCTACAACCAGTCTGCAATGCAGCCTTGCAGTTGCTGCCCATTTTCTCCTTTGTCCTGCACTTGCAATTGTGCCAAAGCTTTTTACAGGCGATCACTGTCCTCTTGACTTCTGCCACACTGCCCTTGACCTTGTCAACAATTGACTGCCATATGGCATTTTTCTTTCCAGATGTCAATTTGAGGTGATGAATAGCTGGTGTTCGTGCTCTGTCACCTCAGAGATCACAATGTTATTCTCCCTTTCACTAAACTTGCACTTCATCTTCCTCTCCCCCTTCTCCTGGGACTCTGTCTGAACATCCTAGCTGGAACTGGGGTCTCTGGTCTCCTGGGTTCTGCATGTCAGCTTCTGGAGTATGTCCTGTTGTGTTTTTTTCAAATGTGATGTTTTTTGACTTTTTTTAATGCTTTCGGAGATCAAAAGTGATGCTAGGACGGCTTACATCAAATTACATGCCGCAATTCAGCCTAGCGTCACTTTTGCAGCAGTAGCATAATTTTTATTCTGATGTGGCTTGCAGACTAGCACCAATTTTTGGGACGCAGCATCGATCCTAACCCCATGGTGCGCTGTTTTTTTAATTTGGCACAAGCATGGAGTTAGGATCTGCCCTACTGCAACATTACATTTTTGACACATCGCTGTGTTGCACCAGTGATGCCCCATTTTTTGTGAATGAGGCCCAGAGTGAGTTATGGTCATTTTTACAATTCCCTCAGGAGAGCAGAAGGTGACATCACAGATTGTTAAATTGTTAAATGTACAATTTGTGGTAAAGAATTATCGCGAAGCACCAGCAAAAAGTACAGTCATGGTACCAGCTCTATGTGAAAGCATCTTGAGACCATGCACAAGAGATCCTATTTACAAATGGTATGTGAAAGGGGTACTAGAGCTGGTACTTCCACATCTTTGGGCACTTTGCCAGCACCCTCTTACTCAGCCACCATCAGTGATCCTGCTCTGCGCCCTAATCTAGGACACATGACAACCCACTGCCTCTGATGCCACATGCCACTTGCGTTGAATACAACATCAGTGGCTGAATATTTGGATGTGATTAATATCCACCCTGGTTCATTTTATTTCTTTTTAGCATCCACGTTTTTTCCATCTGGTTTTGAGTTTGAAAGCCTGTTAGTTTTTGTTATGTTTGTTTCTCTACAGTTTTGCACCTGTTTTTTTAAGGTCTATTAAAAAAAGATGACTAAAAAAATGTTAAACTGATTTTTTTTTAAAGTTCTTATTAGAACAACACCATCTAATCAGAAAAGAACAGTGTTTGTCTTTTCACTCCTCTAATGTTTATGATAGTTTGTGTAACTGTGTACCTGATGTGTGTCAGCATAGGAATGTTTGTGCACCTGAATGTGTCAGTTTATGTATCACTGTGTGTCTGTGTGTGTCAGCATATGCAGCAGTGTGTGCATGGGTGTGTAAGCGTATGCATTAGTGTGTGCCTGGGTGTGTCAGCATATGCATGAGTATGTTCCTGGGTGTGTCAGCGCTTGCGTCAGTTGTGTGCTTTGGTGTGCCAGTGCAAGCAAGTCTATGTACCTAGGTGTGTCACTGTATATATGAGTGTGTGCCTGGGTGTGTCAGTGTGTGCATCACTGGGTGTGTTAGTGTATGTATGATTGTGTGCCTGGGTGTGTTAGTGTATGCATCAGTGTAAACTTAGGTGTATTAGATTATGGATGAGTGTGTGTCTGAGTGCATCAGTGTATGTATGTGTGCCTGTGTGTGTTGGAGTATCTATTAGTGTGTACCTGCATGTGTTAAAGTATGTATGAGTGTTTATCTAGGATTGTCAGTGCTTGGGTCAGTGTGTGCCTTGGGCTTCCAGTGCATGCATGACTGTGTACCTAGGTGTGTCAGAGTATGTGCCTTGGTATGTCAGTATATGCATCATTGTGTGCCTTGGTGTGTTAGTCTATGTATGATTATGCGCCCGGGTGTGTTAGTGTATAAATGAGTGTGGGCCTGGATGTTTTACTGTATGCATGAGTGTTTGTCTTGGTGTATTAGTGTATGTGTCAGTGTGTACCTGGGTGTGTCAGCGTATGTATGACCGTCTACCTGGGTGTGTCAGTGCATGCATTAGCGTGTGGCTGGTGTGTCACTATCTCCATTAGTATGTACCTGGGTATGTGAGTGCACGCATCAGTGTATACCTGTGTATGTTAATGTATGAATGAGTGTGGGCCTGGATGTGTTAGTTTGAACATTAGTGTGTACCTGGGTGTCTAGGTGTATTCATCAGTGTGTGCCTGGGTGTGTCAGCATATACATGAGTATGTGCCTCAGTGTGAATATGTATTCATGTATGACTGGGTGTCTCAGTGTATACATGACAGTATGCCTGGGCGTATTATTGAATGTATTCATTTTTGGGTGGCTGTCTTGGTGTATGCATTAGTGTATGGTTGGGTGTATCATCATATACATTAGTTTGTGCCTCGGTGCCTCAGTCTTTGCATGAGTCTGTGTCTGGTCTGGGTAGTGTATACATCAGTGTGTGCCTGGGTGTGTCAGTGACTGAGGTAGTGTTTTGTAAGTGTGTTAGTGTATGATTCAGTGAGGTCTGCATGTGTTACTGGACATATTACAAATGCTGAAACAACCAATTTGTAACCTACATTATTCCAATAGATGCTTCCACTGATCTGTCTAAATAGACAAAAGACAGATATGTTAATGTAATCAATAAACTTTTAGTTTCTGAAATGCAAGAAAATTTTATTAATTAAGCAGTAGACATTTGTTATACTGTAATCTTATATTAACTTCAACCTTTTCTTTTTCCCTGTTTGACTGTTCTCAGGTTCCATATGTTTACATCCATAAATGCTGTACTGCACAAAGAATTATAAGTGAACAGTGGGGAAAACAAATCACATACACCATTGAAAAAACACCAAAACTGCAATGTATGTCACTATAATATAGCAACACTATGCGTGGCACTTACTACAATTAATTTACCTATTCTTGTAGCTATACTTACTGACCGTACAAAAGAAAGTTATGCTAAAAGTAACTGCTTTTTTGTTAAGATGTTACAATACAAATAATATAAAAAAATGATACTAGCATATTCAGAGCCTTATGAAGACATCAACCCTGGAAGGCCGTATGATGTCATAAAAACTGGTAATACATAAACAGAAGTATATTATTTCACTTTTCCAATTGTAACTTAGTCGATCATGTTGCAATATCTCTCTGATTGTGATGTTCTTGTCATTATGTTGTCTCCATATGTTTTTAAATCTTAAATACAAAATGTAGAATCCAGAGGTAATAGTAACTCCTTTATAAAAGACAGTGACATATTTAGTATTTCTTCTCCGTATCTTTCTACTCTCAACTGCAAATTAGCAATTTGAATCGCTTATGTAGATGTCGACCGGGATAGGCCGTATGATATCATAAATAGTTGTATTAGAGCAGCCATATATTTTTTTGCTTTTTTACTTGTAATCCTCCTTAGAATTTAGGTACAAGCAACAGAAGATAAGAGTTTGTTATTTTATAAGGCAGACGTTGCTTGAATGTCAGGTTGCTGTCATTACATGAATATCAGGTTAATGATGTTACATTCTGTCCATCCACTTGCAGTTTATAGCAATAGTGGTATGTTTTTCCTGAAATAGATATTTGTCCTGCTTTAAAATTTGTAATTTCTGTTTCCAAATCATTCTCATGTGCTGTTCATCACTGTATCATTGGAATTAGTTACTTACCACTTCTTCGTACTTGTAACGTTGACAGAAGATCTGAATGACAAGTGCTGCACCTATTGTTCTGTGGAGCTTCTTTAAGCTTTAAGCAACCTGTCAAAATTGACATTTGCAATCTGGTAGCATTACGTAAATATATCATTCTGAATCTATTTGTGCAGTTGATGTCAGAGAGCATCATGGGTGGATGAGTAACTAAGTCCAAAAAAGTCAACAACAGGTAGTTTATCTTCTTCTAAAATACCAAAGATTATCATTAGAAATTCCTGTGCATCTTCTTGTGTGTTTTGGGTGAAGTGTACAGACCAGTACATATGTCTACAAGGGCTTGAATATGAGAGGCACAATATGTTTTACTTCTATCCCTCCACAGACGTTGTAGCAAACCAAACAGTGCAGAGCACAATCTCTTCTCTTTTCTCTGTTCAATTACGTCAACAGCATTAGGTAATGCAAACTGTGTATCGAGAACCAACATTGCATAGCAGTTGACACCAGAAGGGCTTGACAACTGGTAAACAACATTATTTCAAACATTGTCAGTTTTTTCTTATGAAATTCCTTGTTCTCTTTTTACACTTCTTCTCTACAACATTTCTGCGATCCTTCAAAAGCTTTCACTTTGGGTAGATGGTGGGTTTGTCATAAACCGGTTATTTTCCTAATAAGGAGCATAAACTTCTCAATCAGTTATGCTCCTTGACACAACTAGAATCAGCATTTACCTTTACTGTTACCTAAGTCAACAAGATACAAACCTGATAACTGTCTGACTCATGATTAGGCTACATATGACATACCCTCCTTGGAGACAGTGGTACATCTACACTTAAAACGTGAGATTTATCAATAGTCACAGCATTAGCTGGAGAACCTGGGAATTTCTTCCCCTGAACATACAAGTCTTTCACAAGCAAGAAACATGCAACTGACCTTCCAATCTGTTCTACACCATCAACCTGATCAAACTTATTCACTAGGTATTCTACCTAAGTCCTGTTAGGATACTAAATGAAATCAGTTATGTTACCCATAAAACCATTGAATAATCCTTACTCAACATTTAAAGGTTGCCGCAAAATAACTCTCCAGTTTTTGCAAACACGTAAACTCTTTTCTAATCCCGCTTTTCTGGAAACAGATTTCTCGAATGAATCTCATTTTGTTTGTCGTTTTTCAGTTACAATTACTCTCACACCCTGATGTTTCATTTTGTCAACTGCTGTAAGTTTCAACATTTCTCCTTTTTCTAGTTTTAGTAATTGTTCATTAAAACAGGTGCATTAGCTTTGCTGCTATCTTGTTTGTAGGAAATAGTTTCTATATGTGTTGACTTTCTAAGCAATGTTTCCCCTCCTTTGTGTGAACTCCTACTCTAACATCTTTCAGAATATTTCCGTATTCCATGTCAGATACTTGACATATAGTCTAAAGAAGTTCTTTGTATTGGCAATTTAGCCAAATGTTTATGCTTCCAATACTTCCCAAGTATTCCAAGTTTCATCATGGAGAAGTGTCTTAGACACAGACCGTCCTTTGATGGGGGTAAGCTGTAGCAGTTTGCTGAACACAATTAACTGCTTTCTTCCAAAAAGCACATCATAGTCTGTCTTTAGAATCTCTTGCTTTCTCAAGTGTACATAGGCAAGCATTAAGGTTGAGACCAGGCTCGCCTCATTGATGATTTACAGTTTCAATTTCTTTAGTACTCTTGGGACTTCATGACAAGCTTCACCAGATAACTTTTGGTACTCCAGTTTGTTGTCATGTTCTACAGCTAGCATAAATAGCCATGTAAAGTAATTCCTTTAATGTTGTGTGCAGCCAATCCAGTTGGTGCTTTTACTATATACCACAAATTTGAGTCTGTAGTTTTCTGTAGGTAAGCAGTGAGAACGTCAATTAAAAAACTTTTTCCAGTACCAATGTGGCTGCAAAAATATAAACTTATTCACTTAAAATATGTGCATTCACATTCTTTCTTCTTCTGAAGGAATCCATGCTCTATTTTCTCTCTTACCTCCATAAATATTTATTTCTGCTTGTACAAGAAACTGATCCAAATCAGAACTTTCTTGTCTTGCTTACTACATTAAACTCTTTGCCTCATTCATGGATATGGAAGCTTCATTTTCAATATTAGTTTATTCAAGATGATCTTAACTTAGAGGTTCTGAACTTTGGCTTCTTTATGAACTGCCCATAGCTCTCTCAGAAAAAGATCTGTAATGAATCTGGGTCATGCCTAAGATTGATTACTGTAATGCTCTATACATGGGAGCAAGTCAAGCAGTAGTTGAAAAACTACAGATTCTTCAAAATGCAGCTGCATGTCTTCTTAAGAAAGTGCCAAAGTTTTTGTCAGCTGCAAATGCTCTGGAAGACCTCCATTGGCTCCCAATAAAAAAAACTGGTGGCTTTTAAAGCACTGTGCCTGGCTCACAAAGCTCTATATTGTGCTAAACCCGGTTACCTAGGAATGAAAAGCAGATGGCCTGTAAGGAAATGCCTCCTTGGCATGATTACCCCCTACCTTTTTGCCTTTTGTTTATGCCAGTTATGATTGAAAGTGTGCTGGGACCCTGTTAACCAGACCCCAGCACCAGTGTTCTTTCCCTAAACTGTACCTTTGTTCCCACAATAGGCACAGCCCTGGCACACAGATAAGTCCCTTGTAAATGGTACCCCTAGTACCAAGAGCCCTGGTGCCAGGGAAGGTCTTTAAGGGCTGCAGCATGTCTTATGCCTCCCTGGGGACCCCTCACTCAGCACATACACACTGCCTCACAGCTTATGTGTGCTGGTGGGGAGAAAATGGCTAAATCGACATGGCACTCCCCTCAGAGTGCCATGTCCACCTCACACTGCCTGTGGCATAGGTAAGTCACCCCTCTAGCAGGTCTTACAGCCCTAAGGCAGGGTACTATGTACCAAAGGTGAGGGCATATGTGCATGAGCGCTATGCCCCTACAGTGTCTAAGCAAAACCTTAGACATTGTAAGTGCAGAGTAGCCATGAAGAGTTTATGGTTTGGGAGTTTATCAAACACAAACTCCACAGTTCCATAATGGCTACACTGAAATCTGGGAAGTTTGCTATCAAACATCTCAGCACAATAAATACACACTGATGCCAGTGTGGAATTTATTGTAAAATGCACCCAGAGGGCATCTTAGAAATGGCCCCTGAATATCAGTCCAACTCCTAGTGCTAGACTGACCAGTTTCTGCCAGCCTGCCACGACCAGATGAGTTTCTGGCCACATGGGGAGAGTGCCTTTGTCACTCTATGGCCAGGAACAAAACCTGTACTGGGTGGAGGTGCTTCTCACCTCCCCCTGCAGGAACTGTAACAGCTGGCGGTGAGCCTCAAAGGCTCATGCCTTTTGTTACAGCACCAAGGGCATCCCAGCTAATGGAGATGCCCGCCCCTCTGGCCACTGCCTCCACTTTTGGCGGCAAGGTTTGAGGAGATAATGAGAAAAACAAGGAGGAGTCACCCACCAGTCAGGACTACCCCTAAGGTGCCTTGAACTGAGGTGACCCCTGCCTTTAGAAATCCTCCATCTTGAGATTGGAGGGTTCCCCCAATAGGATTAGGAATGTGTCTCCCTCCCCTCAGGGAGGAGGCACAAAGAGGGTGTAGCCACCCTCCAGGACAGTAGCCATTGGCTACTGCCCTCCTGACCTAAACACACCCCTAAGTCTAATATTTAGGGGTGACCGAGAACCCAGGAAATCAGATTCCTGCAACCTACACAAAGAAGAAGGACTGCTGACCTGAAAGCCCTGCAGAGGCGACAGAGACGACAACTGACTTAGCCCCAGCCCTAACGGCCTGTCTCTAGACTCAAAGAACCTGCACAGCGACGCATCCGACAGGGACCAGCGACCTCTGAAGCCTCAGAGGACTGCCGCAAATCGAAGGACCAAGAAACTTCTGAGAACAGCAGCACTGTTCACCTACAGCAACATTTTTGCAACTTTGAAGCAACTTTTAAAGAACTCACTCTTCCCGCCGGAAGCGTGAGAGTTCACCCTCTGCACCCAAAGCCCTGGCTCGAGCTCCAGAGAATCAACACTGCAGAGAGGACTCCCAGGTGACTGCGACCTCATGAGTAACCTGAGACGATCCCCCTGCACCCACATAGTGACTCCTGCAGAGAGGATCCGAAGGCTCCGCCTGACCGCGACTGCCTGGAACAGAGAGCCTGAAGCCTGGACCAAGCACTGCACCCGCAGCCCCCAGGACCGAGAGGAACCGAACTCCAGTGCAGGAGTGACCATCAGGCGACCCTCTGCCTAGCCCAGTCAGTGGCTGGCCCGAGAAGCCCCCCTGTGCCCTGCCTGCATCGCTAAAGTGATCCCCGGGTCTCTCCATTGCTTTCTATACCAAACCTGATGCCAACTTTGCACACTGCACCTGGCCGCCCCTGTGCCGCTGAGGGTGTGTTTTGTGTGCCTGTTTGTGTCCCCCCCAGTGCTCTACAAAACCCCCCTGGTCTGTTCCCCGATGTTGCAGGTACTTACCTGCCAGCAGACCGGAACTGGAGCACCCCTGTTCTCCATAGGCGCCTATGTGTTTTGGGCCCTCCTTTGACCTCTGCACCTGACTGGCCCTGTGTTGCTGGTGCAATGACTTTGGGGTTGCCTTGAACCCCCAGCGGTGGGCTGCCTATACCCAGGAAACTGAACTTGCAGTGTTTTACTTACCTCAGAAACATAACCATACTTACCTCACCCAGGAACTGTTGATTTTTACAGTGTCCACTTTTAAAATAGCTTATTGCCATTTTAACCTATACAGTGTATGTTACTGCTCTAATTCAAAGTTCCTTACTTACCTGTGTGGAGTACCTTGCATTTTATGTATTCACTTCAAATCTTGAATCTTGTGGTTCTAAAATTAATTAAGCAAATATATTTTTCTATATAAAAATTATTGGCCTGAAGTTAAGTCTTTGAGTGCGTGTTCCTCAATTATTGCCTGTGTGTGTACAACAAATGCTTAACACTACCCTCTGATAAGCCTACTGCTCAACCACTCTACCACAAAATAGAGCATTAGTATTATCTAATTTTGCCACTATCAACCTCTAAAGGGAACCCTTTGACTCTGTGCACACTATGGTGGTCATTACCACCCTGGCAGACGGTGTTAAAGCGGCGGTAAGACCGCTAACAGGCCGGCGGAAAACAATTTGGAATTTCGACTGTGGCGGAAACCGGCAACAAAGACAGCCACTGTAACACTCCAACCGCCACGGCGGTACAAACAAACAGCTCTGCGGTCACTGCCAACAGACAGGCGGAGGACAATGTACCGCCCACACTATTATGACAGGCCAATCCGCCACATTTTCCGGGGCGGATACACAGCGGATAAAAACACGGCAGAAACAGGAATTTTGAAGGGAAAATGCTCACCTCATCACACTCCACGAGGAAGGAGGACACCATGGCCCCGGAACTCCAAATTCTCCCTGCGATAGTCTTCCTGCTCCTGTACCAGGAGCACCAATGCCGGCGGCGAAGACCATGGTGAGTACTGCACCTACAACACAGGGGAGGCAAAAAACAGGGACACACACATGCATCACGCAACACCCCCACCCTCACCCACTACAACACACACACTAAAGCATATCTATACATCTTAGTTACACCCTTCAACCCCCCCGGAACAATGCAAAGACAAAAGGAAATGAGTGTAACCATTGTAATATATCAAAATTCAGTAAGCAAAAATATACATATATACACTACTAACAAAATATACACCAAGATTAGTAGTCCAGGTATTGCACCATTCATAGTCCATGGACCACAGGGCCCAAAAAGCATGGGCGAGGCCCACACACGATACAAGATCAAAACAGAGAGAACACTGCAGGGGCATCAGATAGAAATACAACAGGCACCTCAGGGGGAAGGGAAGGGGGGGCACCTCAGCCAGATGAGTGCACGACGCCAGATCCACGAGGGGGCTCCATGCTCATTGATGTATCCTGGGGAGTGCAAAGACACAGTCTCTCAAGTCTCTACAGTGGGTGGTTTGCCCACTGCTGCATCCTGGGGAGTGCAAAGCCACAGTCTCTCAAGTCTTTCCAGTGGGTGGGTTGCCCACTGTTGCATCCTGGGGAGTGCAAAGTCACAGTCTCTCAAGTCTCTACAGTGGGTGGGTTGCCCACTGCTGCATCCTGGGGAGTGCAAAGCCACAGTCTCTCAAGTCTTTACAGTGGGTGGGTTGCCCACTGTTGCATCCTGGGGAGTGCAAAGTCACAGTCTCTCAAATCTCTACAGTGGGTGGGTTGCCCACTGCTGCATCCTGGGGAGTGCAAATCCACAGTCTCTCAAGTCTCTACAGTGGGTGGGTTGCCCACGGCTGCATCCTGGGGAGTGCAAAGCCACAGTCTCTCAAGTGGATAACATTCTCCACTGGTTTCTGGAGGGGGCTTTGTGCCCAGAGTGCTTCATCCTGGGAAGGACAGACGTAGTGGATGATTGTCTCCACTGGTTCTGGAGGGGAACTGGTGCCCAGAGTGCTTCATCCTGGGAAGGACTGAGGTAGTGGATGCATGTCTCCACTGGTTCTGGAGGGGAACTGGTGCACAGAGTGCTTCATCCTGGGAAGGACAGACGTTGTGGATGCATGTCTCCACTGGTTCTGGAGGGGGACTGGTGCCCAGAGTGTTTCATCCTGGGAAGGACAGACATAGTGGATGCATGTCTCCACTGGTTCTGGAGGGGGACTGGTGCCCAGAGTGCTTCATCCTGGGAAGGACTGAGGTAGTGGATGCATGTCTCCACTGGTTCTGGAGGGGGACTGGTGTCCAGAGTACTTCATCCTGGGAAGGACAGACGTAGTGGATGCATGTCTCTACTGGTTGTGGAGGGGGACTGGTGCCCAGAGTGCATCACTCGCCCTGTGACGGTCCCTCTTGCGTCAGTGCCCCTGCCGCTCATGGGCTAGCGGTGCTTGAGTTGACGGTGCTTGCCCTGTTCAGCGGTGCTTGAGTTGGCGGTCCTTGCCTAGTTCAGCGGTGCTTGAGTTGGCGGCCCTTGCCCTGTTCAGCGGTGCTTGCCCTGTTCAGCGGTGCTTGAGTTAGCGGTCCTTGCCCTGTTCAGCGGTGCTTGCCCTGTTCAGCGGTGCATGAGTTGGCGGTCCTTGCCCTGTTCAGCGGTGCTTGAGTTGGCAGTCCTTGCCCTGTTCAGCGGTGCTTGCCCTGTTCAGTGGTGCATGAGTTGGTGGTCCTTGCCCTGTTCAGCGGTGCTTGAGTTGGCGGTCCTTGCCCTGTTCAGCGGTGCATGAGTTGGCGCTCCTTGCCCTGTTCAGCGGTGCTTGAGTTGGCGGTCCTTGCCCTGTTCAGCGGGGCTTGAGTTGGCGGTCCTTGCCCTGTTCAGCTGTGCTTGCCCTGTTCAGCGGTGCTTGAGTTGGCAGTCCCTGCCCTGTTCAGCGGTGCTTGCCCTGTTCAGCGGTGCATGAATTGGTGGTCCTTGCCCTGTTCAGCGGTGCTGAGTTGGCGGTCCATGCCCTGTTCAGCGGTGCTTGCCCTGT
The DNA here is from genome assembly GCF_031143425.1 of Pleurodeles waltl. NCBI lineage: Eukaryota > Metazoa > Chordata > Amphibia > Caudata > Salamandridae > Pleurodeles > Pleurodeles waltl. The sequence goes on from NC_090442.1 coordinate 466,647,930, forward strand.
GCAGCGGTGCTTGAGTTGGCGGTCCTTGCCCTGTTCAGCGGTGCTTGCCCTGTTCAGCGGTGCTTGAGTTGGCGGTCCTTCATTTCCCAGCTGGGATGGGGCTGGCGGTCCTTCATTGGTCAGCTGGGCTGTGGCTGGCGGGGCCCTCCTGGGCAGCTGGGCTGTGGCTGGCAGGGCCCTCCTGGGCAGCTGGGCTGTGGCTGGCGGCACCCTCCTGGGCAGCTGGGCTGTGGCTGGCGGAGCCCTCCTGGGTTGCTGGGCTGTGGCTGGCGGGGCCCTCCTGGGCAGCTGGGCTGTGGCTGGCGGTGGCCTCCGGAGCAGCGACGATGGGGCTGGAGTGGCACTCCTGGCCAGCGACGATGGGGCTGGCGGTGGCCTCCTGGACAGCGACGATGGGGCTGGGGTGGCCCTCCTGGGCAGCGACGATGGGGCTGGGGTGGCCCTCCTGGGCAGCGATGATGGGGCTGGCGGCGGCCTCCTGGACAGCGACGATGGGGCTGGCGGTGGCCTCCTGGGCAGAGGCGACGGGGCTGGGGTGGCCCTCCTGGGCAGCGACGATGGGGCTCGCGGGGCCCTCCTGGCCAGCGGGGATGTTGGCGGTCTTCTCCGTCATGCTGCTCCTCCCAGACTTGCCGGGTTTCTTGTGGCCCTTCCCCACCTTGGGAGGAGTCACAGCTGAGTCCACACTCCCATCGGGACCCCTGGGAGCGGCTTGGGTGGCTGGAGTCTTGCCCCTCTCCCGCCGGGCACTGGCCAACTTCTGGTGCTTCACGGGGGGACTGGCTGTGCTGTGGCTCCGTGACACACTGGCTGTCCTGGTGGCCGGTGTACTCCACATACCTGTGACAACAAGCACCACTGGTCCCGGAGATGTTGTGGCTGAGGTGCTAGTTTGGGACCTATGAGTTGGACAGGGGGGGGAATAGGTTAAGGGTGGACAGGAAAAGTAGTTTGGACACAATGGGACGGGTAGGTGGAGGAGGTTTGGGAGTGGAGGAAGAGGTGGTGGCTGTAGGAGGTGTACGTTTTGTGGCTTTTGGTGCAGGTGCATGCGCTGGAGGCTGTCGTGAGGTGGATGTATGTTGGGTGGGTGTGTGCCTGCATTTGTGTATCTTCAGAGGGGGCGTCACAGACACACTGGGAGAGGACACAGGGGACGTGTGAATGGTAGTGGGGATGGTGACTGCACCTGAGCGGGGTGTGGTGGTGGGTGTGCTGGTGCGGGACGTAGTGGCTGTAGATATAGTGCATGCAGGTGTGAGTGTAGACGAGACTGGGAGGGAGGAGGGAGATGAGGAGGAGGGAGACACAGTGGAGGCAGTGGATGTTGGTGTGTCTGTATGTGTGTGATGCTTGCGTGAGTGCCTGTGGGATGTGTGGTGCTTACGTTTGCCTGAGCTTCCCTTGTGTGGTGAGGTGTGTGCAGGCTGGTCTGATGGTATGCTTGGGATAGGCAGAGGTACAGGGGATTGGGTCTGAGTGGAGGAAGTTGGAGGGGGGAGGCTACACACAGGGACAATGGCTGCCATCAGTGCTGAGGCGAGAGTTTGAAAGGATCGGTGAAGGGCCGCCTGACCAGAATGAATGCCCTCCAGGAATGCATTGGTTTGTTGCAACTGCCTTTCTACACCCTGATGGGATTCAAAATGATAGACTGCCCAAGAGTGAGTGACCTGAGGAGGTCAATGGCCTCCTCACTGATAGCAGCAGGGGTGACAGGGGCAGGGCCTGAGGGGCCTGGGGCGAAGGTGATGCCCACCCTCCTGGGTGAGCGGGCACGGGGCGAAGGCTGAGGGGCTGCTGGGAGGGCGGTGCTGGTAGGGGGGGTGGCGGCTGTACCTGTAGAAGTGGGGGGCACAGATGTTGCCGCCACCATAAGGGAGCCCCCATCGGAGGACGAGTCCGTGTCGCTGGTTTCAGCTCCTGTCCCCGCCGTGGTGATCCCCTCGCCCTCCGTCCCACTGGTGTATTCTGAGTCCATAGTGTGGCCCTCCATGGCCATGTGGGATGCAGCTCCCTCGTGCTCCGGTGCCACTGCTCCTCCGCCTGATGATGCTAATGCACACAAGAACAGGGAGACCACAAAAAGGGGGGGGAGACAGAAGAAAGACATGTTGAGTGCATGGATTACCGCTACCGTTGGCGGGCAAGACAGACACAGAAGCCCCCTGCACTACGTTGCGCTGTTGGGCTCTACAGTGCAATTCCTGGGAAATGGCCTACAAGGCTATGGACGACATCTGCACACATAGATGACACAGGTGCATGAATAGCTGTACTTGGCACTCTACAGAGGTGGGGTGGGGGGCCACAGGGCCATGCCTTACGGAGGGGCCTAGCCTACGGAACTCACCCTGGCCTTGGGAAACCCACAGCCCTCCTCCTCCACCCAGACACCTCCACTGCGCGCAAAGTCAGCTGAATGAGAATGTACTCACACCCTTGTGTCTGCTGTGATGCCCTCAAGCGCCCATCCAAGTCTGGGTAGGCCACCCCCAGGATCCTGAACATCAGGGTGGTCATGGTTCGACGGGCACCCCTCCCACGTTGGGAGGCCATCCCCAGCTGAGCCTCCGCCATCATCTTGCTCCAGCGACGAATGTCCTCCCAAATCTTCCGGCAGTGGGTGCTCCGTCTGTGGTGGACCCCCAGGGTCCGGACTTCCTTGGCGATGGCACGCCAAATATCCTTCTTCTGGTGGGTGCTGACCTACATGAAATGTACAGGGTACGAAGAGAAGTCATTACCAACTGCGCCGTCAAAGTGAGTGGCCCCCATCCCTACCCTTGCCATGTGGCACATGCACCCACCGTCTTTCATGCATGCAGAACTCTGCCCCCTTCCTTCTTACAACTAGCCTTCTCCACACAGGCATAGCCCATACAACATGCTCCCTGTGCACTTACCTGTTGGTCTGGAGGACCTTAGAGTAGCGTGTACTGGGGGAGGACCCCATCGACGAGCTTCTCCAACTCCTCCGATGTGAAGGCAGGGGCCCTTTCCCCAGATGCACGAGCCATTGTCTCTTCCAGACCGAGGTCACAGCAGCACTTGCAGTGTAGGTCCTCTCCTGTCGAAGATCAGGTATCGAGTGATTCAACAGATAGAAAATGGCAGTCACGTCCGCGCGGTCACGTCTGCGGCGGTGCGTACCATCACCGCCGGCGTACATCGTCATTGGCTCCTGGGACCCATAGGGTCCAATGTTAACCAATGCAGCATTGCGCCGCAGTCTTCGACCGTCTACCGCGGCGGTGTACAACGCCAGCGCAGTTACCTCACTTCCCATTGTCAAACTTTACAGGTCAGGCAGCCGCCATTTCAGGGGCCCACAAGGCCTAATTACCAACTGCGTCACACATACCTAGGCCTAGTCTCAACACACATGCAGGCCACATTTTGTGTATGAATGGTGTTCTGTGTAGACTGTGGGTACATACCTCTGAGTTGTTTGACTCTGTGGTCGCTGTTGTCCTTCATAGGCACCGTCCACTGGGACATGTGAGGAGATGGCGGAATCCTCCGCTGTACTGACCGCTGGTGGACCTGTCGACAATGGAGGAAAGAAATTTGATTATCCCCTACAGGTTTGACCGTGCCACAATCCAGGAACTGTGTACCCAGTTGGAGCCAGACCTGATGTCAGCAATCTGCCATCCCACAGGAATCCCCCCTCAAGTGCAGGTGCTATCAGTGCTCCATTTCCTTGCTAGTGGGTCTTTTCAAACAACTGTGGCCATGGCATCAGGGTTGTCCCGGCCTATGTTTTCAAACGTATTGTCCAGAGTGTTGTCTGCCCTGCACATGAGGAGCTACATCGTTTTCCCTCAGGTGGAGGATTTGCCTACAGTGAAAGGTTACTTTTATGCCCTTGGACATATCCCCAACATCATAGGTGCCATTGATGGGACCCATGTGGCTTTGGTCCCCCCCCCCACAGGAGTGAACAGGTGTACAGGAAGAGTTATCATTCAATGAATGTACAGATGGTATGTTTGGCAGACCAGTACCTCTCCCATGTGAATGCCACGTTCCCTGGCTCAGTGCATGACGCCTACATCCTGCGGAATAGCAGCATCCCTTATGTGATGGGCCAACTCCAGAGGCACCGTGTGTGGCTATTAGGTGACTCTGGTTACCCCAACCTGCCATGGCTACTGACCCCAGTGAGGAATGCCAGGACAAGGGCAGAGGAACGCTACAGTGAGGCCCATGGGCGAACTAGGAGGGTGATTCAATGGACCTTCGGCCTCCTGAAGGCCAGGTTCAGGTGTCTGCATATGACAGGTGGATCCCTATTCTACTCACCAAAGAAGGTGTGCCAGATCATTGTGGCCTGCTGTATGCTTCACAACTTGGCTTTCCGACAACAGGTGCCTTTTCTGCAGGAGGATGGTCCAGATGGCGGTGTTGTGGCAGCTGTGGAGCCTGTGGACAGTGATGAGGAGGAAGCAGAGGAAGACGACATGCAGAACAGGGACTCAGTCATCCAGCAATATTTCCAGTGAAACACAGGTGAGAATACATTCCTGCCTACTACATGTACTTTTACACTTCTACCACTATCCTGTCTGTCGATTTCACCCAGTGTATGGTCACTGAGTTGTCACTTTCCCGTACGGTTTCACAGGTGTGGGTCTCAACGTGTGTCATCTGCTTAGATTCCTCATGAACTAGAGCTGTGTGACATAGGTATGTTGACATTACTATTTCATGAACATTTTGTCACTGTAATTGCAAATACACTATTTCACAATCACAGACAGACTCCCGATCTTTTGGTGCTTTAGGTGTGTTTATTTAAATACAAAATATTGGAGGGGGAAGTTAAATGGTGAGAGGTGATAGTGGAGGAGTGTCCATGGCAGAGTCCAGTCTATTAGTCTCACAGGTGCATTGCCCACATGGGCATAGGAAGTGGAGCTGGGGCAGTTTCAATATGGACAGGGTGACAAAGTGGGACAGTGGGATGACAATCAGGGTGGTCTCATTTCTTGGTGGGGGTCTTGGCATCGTTCTCTGTCTTGTTCCTGGATCTCAGGGACCGTTTGCCAGTGGTTCTCTGTCTGCAGGGGGTGGGGTGCTGGTGTGGTGGTCCTGTGGCAGTGCCTCCTGTCCACTAGCGCCGGCGGAGGTGGTGGGCAGTTCATCATCCATGCTAGTGTCAGGGGCCCCTTGTAGTGCCTCAGTGTCCCTCCTGGTGTTGAGTACTTCCTTCAGCACCACTACGATGGTGCCCAGGGCAGAGCTGATGGTTCTGAGGTCCTCCCTGAACCCCAAATACTGTTCTTCCTGCATCCGCTGGGTCTCCTGAAACTTGGCCAGGACCGTTGCCATCGTCTCCTGGGAGTGGTGGTATGCTCCCATGATGGAGGAGAGGGCCTCGTGGAGAGTGGGTTCCCTTGGCCTGTCCGCCCCCTGTCGCACAGCAGCCCTCCCAGTTCACCTGTGTTCCTGGGCCTCCGTCCCCTGGACCGTGTGGCCACTGCCCCCAGTTCCCTGTTGTTGTTGGGGTGGTGGGTTATCCTGGGTTCCCTTTAGTGGTGGACACACAGCTGATTGACGTGTCCTGGGGACGGAGGTAAGGGCCTGCTGGGTGGATGCTGTGCTGGTGTTTCCAGAGGGGGGAATGTCTGTGTGGCCTGTGCCTGTGTGAGGGGAACCGAATGTCCTGAGGCCCACGATGGTGCGGGCTGGTCCAGGTGGACAGAGGTGCTGTCATCACTGTGGCCTCTTCTGTGGGTGGAGTGGACATGTCTGGACCCTCCTGTCTGGTGACGTTAGGTAGTGGTCCTGCAGGGGTGGAAAGGCATGATTATTGCATCTGTGTGTGTCATGGTGTGCAATGGGTGGGTGACCGTGTATCCCAGTGCTGGCATTCCTGTGTGGGAGCTTGTGTGATGTTGGTTTAGGGGGGTGTATGGGTATGTGCAGTGGGCATGCTTTAGTGATGGGTGTCCATGCGTTGTTGTTGCATGCAGGGCTTGGTGTTGGGATGTGTGGTTTGTGATATTGGTACATTTGTGAGGAGTTGGAGTGATAGGGGTGGGGGCGAGGGTGGGTGTATATGATAGCATGCAGGTAGGGTGGGGGATATAATAGTTAAGATTTGACTTAGCAGAGTCCATTCCTCCACCGACTCCTGCGAGGCCCTCAGGATGCAGAATCGCCAAGACCTGCACCTCCCATGTTGTTAGCTGTGGGTGAGGAGGTGGGGGTCCACCGCCAGTCCGCTGAACCGCCAGGTGGTGTCTTGAGACCACAGAACGCACCGTCCCCCGTAGGTCATTCCACCTCTTCCTGATGTCCTCCCGATTTCTTGGGTGTTGTCCCACTGCATTGACCCTGTCGACTATTCTTCGCCATAGCTCCAACTTCCTTGCAATTGAGGTGTTCTGCACCTGTGATCCAAAGATCTCTGGCTCTACCCGGACGATTTCCTCCACCATGACCCTGAGCTCCTCCTCCGAGAACCTGGGTTGTCTTTGCCGTGCCATGGGGTGGTGTAGGTGATGTGTGAGGTGGTGTGTGTGGTGATAAGTGTGGTGATATGTAGTGGTGTGTGGTGTTTTGTGCGTGGAAGTTGTGTGGGTGATGGTGTTGTGTGCCTGTGGATGCTAGCTTGTTGATGGTGGTGTCTTTCTCTGGCCTTCTCTCTGTAATTGTGGTCATAGGGGTTTGTGGGTGATGTGGATGTGTGTTTTATATTGAATTGGGTGTGTGGGTGTGGTGTGTGTATGTGTATCAGGTGTGTGTATTTTGAATTGTCCAATGTGGTGGTGTTTTGGTGTATTTTGAGCGCGGCAGTGTGTACCGCCAATGGAATACCACGGTTGAAAGACCGCCGTGTGGATTCGTGTTTTGTGATAATGTGGGCGTATTTCTGTTGGCGTGACGGTGGAGGTGTTGTTTTCGCCAGTTTATCACTGACCTTTGGTGTGGCGGACTTGTGTGGGTATCTGAATTTTGTCGGATTCTGAGATGTGGGTCATAATAGCTGTGGCAGAATTCCGCGGCCGCGGAGGTGTGTTGGCGGTCTTCTGCACGTCAGTAAGCGGCTTTTACCGCCAATGTTGTAATGACCCCCTATATCTTACTTTGAGATAGTATATACAAAGCCAACTTCTTACATGGCCTAACCGAGCTCGATACTTAAGATCATCAACATCCTTTTTGGTATCAGTTAGCAAGATAAATAAAGTGTCATGGGGTGGCCGTGGACACAGCAAATCAGTTGTGGAATAAAATGCCTCTCTACCTTAGAAATATATTGAATTATCAGACATTTTGCAAGCTTTACAAAAACCTAGTTATTTATATACCCATTTCAGTAAATTGTTTTAGTGGGTCTTGGCATGGGGCACGTCTTTTTTATTCTCTTATATTGGTCCCCCTTTCTGAAATCCTGATATCATTTGCTTTAGGATGCTGTTATAGCTACAGCTAGATACTTTTAATGTTAAGACACCCTTGGGTATTTGTGACCTTTATAAGTACCGTCTCATTTATTCATTCATTCATCTTAGCAACAATTGTTTCCTCCTGTCCAGTCTCATCATTTAGCATTTTCATAATGTTGGGAAAGACTGAACACTGAATCCTGTCTTTTACAGCGTTGAAAGGATGTTTGTGGCAGTTAAAGTGTCCGAGTAACTCTGATTCGGAAGGTAATAGCTTGAACAGTTGTGAAAGTGCCAAATAGAAACACTCACTTTTATCAGGAGTTTTGGCAACTAAGGGCCCAATTTAGAACTTGACAATGGCAGAGGGGAGTACTCCATCAGAAAAAAAGTGATGGATATCCTTTCCGCGGTATCACAATCCCATTATATCTTAGTCTTCTGCGATTAATTAGACTTTTTTGTGTGTCATACCATACAACTGTCCCAACCAACTACTACATATTTAACTTCATTAACATTTCCTGTTACAATGTTTCTATATCTATAGTGTTGAAGTATTTCATGAAGACACATGTTTTCAAGATGAGGACTTCTTCTTGGATAGAAAGTTTCCACCATATTTGTTTTCACAATGTCTATACTTTCTGGGTCAAACTCTGCTAGGTGCTGAAGTTCCAGGAAATACTTCAAAGTTTTGCATGCTTGCCAGGCCTAGACTTACCTAAATAATTCACCTTGCCTTCAAATACAAACTGGCTGAGCACAGCCGATCACAGCATTCTTGGGAAGCTATCTCCTTATGTGAAAGCATTTTCAAACTAAAGCTGTACAATTTCTTGGTTAGAGACTTTTGAGCATCTCTTTCATCTCTGTCTTCTCACATAAGCAACAGTGATGGCATTGTCTGTGACAAATTGTATACCCATATTCACATTCCACTTTTTGAGAATCACAGGATTATTGTCATTACAATAGCTGGAGGTCTCTGTTCTTATGTTGTATGTGTTTTTTGGTTATTTTCGTGTCAGTGTATATCTGACTGCAGAAACAAACGGTTCATTTTTCGGTTGCAAATTAGAGGTCTTGGAAATATAAAACAACACCTTGTGTAAAAGTTTCCCTTGCACCTGTACTTTTGATGACAGTACAGTACATCTATGTGTTTCAAAGTACATAATTTGCTGTTTTAGGCCTTATTCCTCAATGTCTTTTGGAATGGCTCATCACATACTTTTCTATGAAAGAGAGTGCATCTTTTAGCCAATAACATGTGAATATGAGGAGACCTCTTGCTTAGTATTCTTTATGCCAAAAGAAATCAGAAAGTTCGCCAAATGAGGATTTGTTTTATTGCAGATGAAAGACAGCATGACTTGAAACCTGTGGTTAAAATACCTACAAACATTTGCAGGAACCAAAGAGCAAAATTCTCCAGCTGTCTTGACATTGATGTCCTCAATGTTTGCGCCTGCTTCTCTTAAAAAGTCAAGTAAGTCATCCCATGTGTACTCTGCACAACTGAGTGTCACAAACCAGAGAGGTGCACCAAAGTTTCGCAACATACATGTCAGTTCTCCATGATGACAATACTAAAATTTGTTAGCATGCCATCAAATTAACCAAATTGTATTCCAAGTTTCATACTTACCTTTAACTTTGTCAACAAATTCCCTTGATGCTGTAGATTAACTCCTATCTTCAGTATGTGGTTTACAGCATATGATAGACCAGACAAGTAACTCTCAAATAATAGATGGAATATGTATGGAATACACTGGTGAAATCTAGAGCCCTCTAAATACAATCTGGTTAAACTGTGCTCAGCTGCTGTTATTTGTACAAGATGGCCATCGTACTGTCCACCTTCTCCAGTGGGAAATAGCTGTGGAAAACAATGGGCCTCTAAACCTTTGTCCTATACACTCAATTGAGCTAATTTTGCTTGCTTCATTTGAAAGAGCATCACCAATAACTTCTTTGGAATAGAGTAATTGAATATAATAGTGCTCATGTATTTCTTTTGAGATAGATTCATCCACTTTTTCAATCTGTCCACTTGATGGTAATATTTCATCCTCCATAAAACTTGCATCACCAACACCAGTGACATTTCTGTAATAAATATTATTTTCTTTAATGTTTAAAGTAGCTTTGTTTACTTTCCTAACATCCACTAGCTCTTGCAAGATTGTTTTGTTTTTGGTAGGCACACCATTTACTAGAATGGTGAGTGGTTCATCAATATCTCTCTCTACACCCACAGGTTCAACAGTTTGTATTAAATCTAAATGTATATAGACACCTCTTCCTTTAAGGCCTTTCTGTAGCTGTGTTGGTGGTAGTTTCCTGGTATTTGATTCCATACAAACTATTGCTTGATAAGGGTGTATAGATTGTATGAGAATCAATTAATAAATATTTAATTGCTCAAGTTCTTATGGAATTGACACCAACTCTAACTTGTTGTGTATTCCTCTGGCTGGCATTTCATTGTCCTTTATCTTATATCAAAACTTACATAGTCTTGTTGACAAATCAAAGTGCTCCACCACAAATAAATATACAGCAAATTCGTGCCACTTATCTCAGTTCTCCTGTTCAGTTTTTAATAATAAAAAAACATTGCAAGTTTGGCTTTTGTAGTGATTGTGTTGACAACAAATACAAACACAGTTTGGTTTCTCTGAAGAAACTGTGTTAAGCTTTGCAATCTCTTGTGTAAGGTTTTCAATACTAATACCTGTGTCCTGTTCCTTTATACATGCAGATACCAACTCCTAATTTTCCCTAGACTGTTCTGCAGGACAAAAGAAACAAAACTGAACATTGTCACAAACTTTTCTACCTCTGCTATTGTACCATGTAACAGAGCAATATTAATCTCTCTAAACATAAAGCAGGATTTTTCACAAAGTAAAGTCTCCTAACACAACTTTACATTTTAGAGTGATAAACAGCTAACAAACTGAAGTGGTGAAAGGTGCTTGTGCACACTTTCTTGGATAGACTTACCAGTGAATGCCCTTGTAACTTACTATGTTTTCTTACTTTGCATGGATCTAATCCTTGCAAAATTGCAAATTTCTGCTCAAGACATCTATGTGGAAATTGACATAGAAAATGTCTTAATATGTCAATCAATTCCTACTAAAAACTACATATACTACTACAATTCGATTTGTATATAGGTGCCTGTTTCCATCTTCCTTTTACCTCTTAAGCTATTTCTTCCTATAAATTCTTAGCAACCATCCCCTCTTCTGTAATGGCAGGACCATTATTACCTCATAACATTGAGCAGTTGTAAAAACGACATGCTGTAATGCACTAATAGTAAGTAGTTTCTTTGTTAAAGAAAGGCTTTGTTCTAGATGTGTGCTTCCATTCACCTTTAAAAATCATGCAAAGATTTGTGTTATAAATAAGCATTTTTAGGGGTTTTTCTTCATAGACAATACTGTTTTATTTTGTGTCCTCATCCTGTTCAATATCAAAATTAAAATTTTCCTTCTCGTGGCAAATGCTTTGTCAATTACACTCTCATTATGATGCTTTTACCTAAGTGCAGTACTTCTCTTATACTTCTTTGTGTTTCATAGCAAACTGTGTTTAACTCAATTTGAAAACATTTTAACTTGTATCTCTTTAAATTGCTTGTCTCCATGTCAAACTAACTATTTTCTTATAACTTTTACTACTTTGAAAGTCATTTACTCCTTGTCTTTTCTGAGTTGATTTCAAACTTCACTTTTTATTTGGAACTTTTCCCTCATTTTGCATATCATGACATATTTTTTCCAAAACTCCTTAGTACTCTTACAAGCTACTCTTTTTTTCTCCACACATTCTCCTCCTTATCTTCATTTTCACTCTCAATTTAAGAAAGTTGTACTGTTGCTTCTGTTACTTTCTTCTTTGTCTCTTGTCAGGCATTGTGATTCTTCTTCTTTAAATATAAATACACGTACATATCTGGAAAGCAAATAAGGAATGCATTTTCCTCTACAGAACAAGGTATTAAATTAAGTACTTAAGCAACTGTGCATCAGGGTGTCTATGGGTGAGTCAGTGAGTGCATTAGTGTTTGGCTGGTTGTATTACTGTAGAGCTCAATGTATGCTTAGGTCTGTAAGAAGCTGTATTACTGTTCAGATGGCTTCGTTAGTGGGTGTATTAGTATCTACCTGGGTGTGTTAAAGCCTGCATCAGTATGCGCTTGGGTGTCTCAGTGTGTGTCTCGGTGTGCATGTGGTCATGTCAGTAGCTGTATCAGTGTGTGCATACTTGTGTCAGTGCCTGTTTGTTTCAGTTGCTGCATTAGTCTTTGTGCGGTTGTGTCAGTGGTTTTATGTGTCAATCTCTACATTAACATCTTCTTTCTTATGTTAGTGCCTGCATTGGTATGTCACTGTCTGTCTCAGTGCCTGTGTCAGATTCTGCCTGTGTCAAAGTGCCTATATTCACGTTTCGCTCAGTGTGTCTTTTTTTACATCAGTCTGTGCATGGGTATGTGTGTGCCTGCATTAGTGCTTGTCTGTGTGTGGGAGTATCTGCATCAGTCTCTGCCTTGGTGGACCAGTACCTGTTTTAATGTTTGGTGTCTGTCTCATTTGTCACATGGCTTCTCATTATGCTAATGAGGCTACTGAATTTGGGAGACACAATAGATTGTGGCTACTAAGTATGATTCCACACCACATGACACCTGTCGGCCTGTCCAGGTTCTCTTGCTAACTAGCAGTGCCTCATCTCTGGCAGAGATGATTGTGGCCACAGGGCGCATGACAAGGAAGACTCCTCAGGGGAATCGTGGTTGATCAGATCCCATCCCTTTCTCTCAGTTTACCAAAAGTCTCATACAGGCAAAGACAACAGAGGCAGAATATAGTTCAATAAAGATTTATTGAACTAACTGCATCATAGATAAAAAGGCATGTATTGCAATACCTAGAATGATAAAACACAATAAAAGCAAGCAGGCAACTAACTAGAGTAAAACACAAGAACAGTCCTACCATACTGTCAAAAGAAGTGACTTATTTGTCCTACCTACACTATGTTTGAGCACAGCGTAATAAGCCTAATCCGCCCTTCAGGTTTCCCCCCTGTGGGTACATCTTCCCTCATACCTGGAGGAAGAAGCCTGTAGTCTAGGGAGACACTATCCCCATGTGGATCAGGGGTCTGGCAGTCTAAGCAAGTAGCTGCAAAGGAGCAGTCAGCAATCAGCATGTAGTCGTGGTCATCTGGCTGGAATCTCCCTCTAACGTGTCTAGGACAAAGGGGTGTTTTATGATAAAACAACTGACATTCTAATAAATGGTCCCCACATATGAGTGTGTGTATTATGTGAATGTTGGAGACACAGCATACCACATTTGTCAGCAACCCTATCTGACTGTAGCCTTGGAGAAAACACAAAGTGAAATAAATGTTCCACTAAGAACGTGATGCTTTCCTTGGCAAAAGTACAATAAGATACAGAAAATAAAACAGCACCGCAAATGTAGCTATTGCTAGAAAAATTAAACAATGCTGAATAAAATGTAACAAGTGCACATCAGCAGGCCTAATAAGCTAAAATGATGTGTCTAAAATATGGCTAAAATAGCTATGCAACACCATCCCCTTGCCGGTCAAAGGTGGTTTAATGGCTCAAGCAAAAGAAATCCAATAAATCCCACTGAATATTCATCCCACAAGTTCACCAAAGTGTCTTGGAAAGTTTTTAGTTCAAAGGGACTGAATCTCGGCTGATGACCTCACAACCTGAAGTGCGTAGGTTCCGCGTCCAGATGTAAGCGCCACATGTTTGTGAAACAATAAAGCCTTTAGTCTGCTCAACTTGTCCAAATTCACATCAGAAGTAGCAGTATGAGGTCAAAGGGCTGCTAATCCTTGAAACTGCGTAGAGGGAAAAAGGACATTCCCACAGGATGTAGCAATTTCGGAGACCGAAATGACATAAGCTATTTCGGCTCACATTCCACAACAGCTCTCACAGTTAACAAGCACATAGCTGCCATTTGAGAACACCTGGAACTCCCTTTCCATACCAAGCCAAATTCGCCGCGGAGTCATTACATGCCCTCATGCAAGGACAGCTGTTAACAAACCATTGAATGGCTCACAGAAGTCTTGCATTCACTACCGCTAAGAAAGACCTCTTTCATGCCATTGAAACATTTGTTTGAGAAAGAAAGCTCCCACACTGCGTATATGTAACTATCTCCCAGCCTTTCATATCTGTCCACTGGAATATGTTTCAAACAAGATGTAAATTGAAGTGTTGAAATGGGCAGTTTTATAACCCCATGTATTAACCATTCAGCAATTGGTATTTCAGCCACAGTAAAAGGCACATTTTATAACCTTTCAATATTCAACATGACATATGTTGCTTATTTATGAGCTGTGATTTGTCGCATTACATTAAATGTGGAAAAATTCTCTCTTGCGCTCATGTGTTGCCAGGGAACGCAGCCTGCTTTCGATGTTTGTAGTGTCCAACCCAACTGCCTATGCTGACTTTGCCCATGTTGCAAAAATGATACATCACTCTGTACTACATCAGAGGATACAATGTTATTTAAAGTGTATATTTGGTCGGACATGGTGTTAATCCCATTACCTACAATGGCTAATGCTTTCTGTAAATTTTCCTGATCTATTTGCCTTAACCGGGCAGCTGCTTCTTGTTAGGAAAGCTTCCATACTTCATTATATGCAGCATATCAGAAGTGTTTACTCTGTTGTCTTCTGGGAACTAACAGGGAATCCTGTAAATCTGTGTTATTAGACAGGATATTAAGATGTTCTTTGAGAGCATCCAGAGAGGAACCCTTCAACCATTGCTGGCATAGTTTCCCTACACCATGGCCCTGACTACAACCCTGGCGGTCAGTGATAAAATTGCGTGAATACCACCAACAGGCTGGCGGTAATTACTGCCAAATTTTGACCATGGCGGTGAGAACTCATAGACAGCCACTTCACCACACTGACCGCCAGGGCGGAAACAACAGCCACCATGGCGGTAGCCGCCTACAGCCAGTCGGAAGCCAATGTCCCACCCACCGTATTAAGACCCTGCAATCCGCCTCCTTTTCCGGGGCTGTACCAACGACATCAAAACCCTGATGGAGAAGTGAAAGGACTCACCATTGGAGACACAGGGAACAACCATGCCGCCATGGAGCCCGAGCTGCATGTCTTCCCAATGATTATCTACGTGCTGTTCCACCACGAACACCAACGACGGAGAAGACGAAAACGGTGAGTACAGCCATCTAGCATACAAGGGAGGGGGGGAAGAAAAAGAGAGTGACATACACACGCACCACACACACACCCAACACCATGCACACAATCAGCTGTAGTAATAAAACATATATACCCTGCACCTCGGATGAATCATGCAAGGACAACAGTGTAGGAAAGGACCATCTTTCTTGGCATGTTACCCCCAATTTTACATGTATGTCAGTGTGTTTTTGCCTGTCTCACTGGGATCCTGCTAGCCAGGACCCCATTGTGCATAGTTTGTGGCCTAAATGTGAATGCCTGTGTAGTGCCTAACTGTGTCACTGAGGCTCTGCTAATAAGAACCTCAGGGCTCATGCTCTCTCTGCCTTTAAATCTGTCACTATAGGCTACTGACCA
This sequence comes from Pleurodeles waltl, assembly GCF_031143425.1. NCBI lineage: Eukaryota > Metazoa > Chordata > Amphibia > Caudata > Salamandridae > Pleurodeles > Pleurodeles waltl. The sequence goes on from NC_090442.1 coordinate 466,662,995, forward strand.
CTTTTACCAATTTCAATTGGCATACTGGAATACCCTTCTAATTCCCTAGTATATGGTACCTAGGTGCCCAGGGTATTGGGGTTCCAGGAGATCCATATAGGCTGCAGCATTTTATTTTGCCACCCATAGGGAGCTCAGACAAACCTTTACACAGGACTGCCATTGCATCCTGAGTGAAATAACGCACACGTTATTTCACAGCCATTTTCACTGTCCTTAAGTAAATTATAAGTCACTTATATGTCTAGCCTTCACTTGCTAAAGGTTAGGTGCAAAGTTACTAAGTGTGAGAGCTCCCTTGCACTAGCAAAGGTGCCCCAACATAGTTCAGGGCCATTTCCCCGGACTTTGTGAGTGCGGGGACACCATTACACGTGTGTACTACATATAGGTCAATACCTATAAGTAGCTTCACAATGGTAACTCCGAATATGGCCATGTAACATGTCTAAAATCGTGGAATTGTCCCCCCATTCCAAATCTGGTATTGGAGAGCCAATTCCATGCATCCTGGGGGCTCCACTATGGACCCCGGGTACTGCCAGATCAGCTCTCTGGGGTTTTTTCTGTAGCTACAGTTGCTGCCATCCCACAGACAGGGTTCTGCCCTCCTGGGGTCTTGCCAGCCCAGTCCCAGGAAGGCAGGACAAAGAATTTCCTCTGAGAGAGGGTGTTACAGACTCTCCCAGAGGAAATAGGTGTTAAAGGCCGGGGAGGGGTAGCCTCTCCCAGCCATTGGATATGCTTTGAAGGGCACAGATGGTGCTCTCCTTGCATAAGCCAGTCTACACTGGTTTAAAGAACCCCCAGTCCCTGCTCTGGCATGAAACTGGACAAAGGAAAGTGGAGTGACCACTCCCCTGTTTATCACCACCCCAGGGGTGGTGCCCAGAGCTCCTCCAGTGTGTCTCAGACCTCTGCCATCTTGTTTTCAGATGTGTGGGGACACTCTGGAGGCCTCTGAGTGGCCAGTGCCAGCAGGTGATGTCAGAGACACCTCCTGATAGGTGCATACCTGACTAGGTGGCCAATCCTCCTCTGAGGGCTACTTAGGGTCTTTCCAGTGGGCTTTTCCTCAGATTACGACTTGCAAGAATTAATCAGGGTTCCTCTGCACTTCTCTTTTTGACTTCTGCCAAGGATCGACCGCTGACTGCTCCAGGACGCCTGCAAAACTGCAACAAAGTATCCAGAAGACTGCCAGTGACATTGTAGCGCCTAATCCTGCCGGCTTTCTCAATTGTTTCCTGGCAGTGCATTCTCTGGGGGCTGCCTTCCTTCACCTTGCACTGGAAGCCACAAAGAAATCTCCTGTGGGTCGAAGGACTCTTCACCCTGCTCCAGCAGGCACCAAACTTCAGCTTCACCGGTACTCTGGGTCCCCTCTCATCCTGACGAGCGTGGCCCCTGGAACACAGGTGTGGATCCAAGTGACCCAGACTGTCCAGTGGTCCAACTGTCTGAATTTTGAGGAGGTAAGTCCTTGCCTCCCCTCGCCAGACAGTAATCTTGTGCACTGCGTGATCTGCAGTCTGTGCACATTTCCAAGAAATCCTGCATGCACAGCTGAGCCTAGGTCCCCAGCACTCCGTCCTGCGATGCTCAGCTCCCAGAGTTGACCTCCGGTGTCGTGGGACCTCTCTTTGTAGTGTAGAGATGACCACTGTGTTCAGTCTTCTTAAACCCATGTTCAAGGACTTCTGCAGGTGCTTTGTTCCTGTGCATGGGCTCTCTATATTGCTGAGGACCCCTCTGTCTCCTCTCCCAAGTGGCAACATCTTGGTCCTTCCTGGGCCCAGGCAGCACCCTTTTTCTCCAACAGTGACTCTTGCAGCTAGCAAGGCTTGTTTGCAGTGTTTTTACAAGGAAACAACTCTGCATCTTCCAGCACGCCGTGGGACATCTTCTGCACAAAGAAGAACTTACTACCTCCTTTTGTTGTTGGAGGCAGCCATTTTGCACCTGTATCTGGGGCTTAGTGGGCTCCTGCCCCCCCTGGACATTTTAGCGACTCTTGGACTTGGTCCCCTTCCTTTGAGGGTCTTCAAGTCCAGGAATCCATCTTCAGTGCTTTGCAGTCTGTTGTGATCCTTTATCATGACTTTAGTGTGCTTCTGGGGAAATAGTAGTACTTTACTCCTACTTTCCAGGGTCTTAGTGTTTTCTTACACTCCCAGTGACCCTCTACACACTACACTAACCTAGGGGTCCATTCGTGGTTCGCATTCCACTTTTTTAATATGTGTTTTGTGTTGCCCCTAGGCCTATTGCATCCTATTATGTTTTACAGTGTTTGCACTACTATCTGACTGTTTTACTTACGTGATTTTGTTAGTTGTGTATATTTTGTGTATGTTACTTACCTCCTAAGGGTGTATATCCTCTGAGATATTTTTGGCACATTATTTTTAGTAACTACGAGTTTTGTCTTTCTTATGATATAGTATCTATATGATATAGGAGGTATTGCATGAGCTTTGCATGTCTCCTAGTTCAGCCTTGGCTGCTCTGCTATAGCTACCTCTATCAGCCTAAGCTGCTAGAATACTACTACACTCTATTAATAAGGGACAACTCAACCTGGCATAAGGTGTAATTACCATTGGTACCCACTACAAGCCAGGCCAGCCTCCTACATTGGATATTACTAAAGTGAGTGTAATGAGATCAACACAGTAGAAATAAGAAATATGCAATGTAACTGGTATATAGAAATGTACAGTTCAAGGGACACTGCCCAGTCCCAGTGTGCGTGGGCCACAGGCCAAAATCCAAGGCCCCACTTCTCACCTTCACCAACACAGAGAGAACACTGCAGGGGCATCAGTTGGAAAATAGGCAGGCACCTCAGGGGGAAAGGTAACGGCGGGCACCTCAGCCGGCAGATGGAACAAGACCACTGGTTCTGGAGGGGGCAACATGCTCCATGCTTGGTCCTGGGGTGTGCAAGGCCACAGTCTCTCATGTGGGTGACTTGCCCACATGCTCTTGAGGGGACAACATGCCCTGTGCTCTGTCCTGGGGAGTGCAAGGACACAGTATCTCAAGAGGGTGACTTGCCCACATGCTCTGGAGGGGGCAACATGCCCTGTGCTTGGTCCTGGGGAGTGCAAGGCCACAGTCTCTTCAGTGGGTGTCTTCCCCACTGGTTCTGGAGGGGGCAACATGCCCTGTGCTCTTGATCCTGGGGAGGCTGGGGTTAATGGGTGCCTTACCCACTGGTTCTGGAGGGGGCATCGTGCCCTGTGCTCTTGATCCTGGGGAGGCTGGGGTTGGTGGGTGTCTTACCCACTGGTTACTGAGGGGGCATCGTGTCCTGTGCTCTTGATCCTGGGGAGGCTGCGGTTGGTGGGTGTCTTACCCACTGGTTCTGGGGGGGGCATCGTGCCCTATGCTCTTGATCCTGGGGAGTGCAAGGTCACAGTCTCTCAGGTGGATGTCAAACCCACTGGATTTGCAAGGGGCAGGCCGCACAGCAGTCCATGGATGCAGGATTACATACTGTCCGCTGGCGGTTATGGCTGCCCAGTGGTGGTAGTGATGCTGCTGCTGGTGGTGGGGGGAGGCTCCAGCCCATCCCCTGCAGCCTCAGATGGCTGCCCACTGGTGGTAGTGGTGCTGCTGCTGCTGGTGGGGGGAGGCTCCAGCCCATCCCCTTCAGGCTCGGACGACTGCACAACCATGGGTGATGGTGAAGGCCCCGTCTGAGTCCCTGCCACAGGCCCCTTGTCCTTCCTGCCTGCTGGTGCTGGCCCCTTGTACTTCCTGCCTGCAGCTGGTGCTGGCTCCTTGCCCTTCCTGGCAGCAGCTGTTGCTGGCTCCTTGCCCTTTCTGGCAGCAGCTGGGGCTAGCTCCTTGCCCTTCCGAGCAGCAGCTGAGGCAGGCACCATTTCCTTGAGGTTGCCTGGTGCAGGCTCCTTTACCCTCTGCACAAGTGCCCTGGATTCCTTCCCACCACAAGTGGGTGTGAAGACTATTAGGCCCATGGACTGGGTGGCTTAGGTGCTTGCCTGGGTTTTTGCCACCCTGGCCCGACGTGAAGGATGGGGTGGATAGGGAAGAAGTCAATGGTGGCTAGGAAAAGCTTTCATAGGGACATTGGGGTGGGAAGAGGGAGAAGGTTTGGGAGTGGAGGAAGAGGGAGTGGTTGTAGGAGGTGTCTGCTGATTTTGGGTGCAGATGTATGCGCTGGATGCTGTTGTGAGGTGGATGGCTGTTGGGTGTCTGAGTGCTTGCTTTTGTGTACTTTAGGAGGGGGGACAGACACAGTGGGAGAGGACACAGGGGACGTGTTGGAGGTGTCTGCCAGTGAGGTGTGTGTTCTGCTAGGTGTGATGGTGATGCTGGCAGTGAATGAGGTTGTAGTGTGCGCAATGTGAGTGTAGACGCAATTAGGATGGAGGTGGAGCAGGAGGAGGAGGGTAAGACAGTGGACATTGTGGATGTTGGTATGTCTGCATCTGGATGGTGTTTGTTGTTTGTGTGAGTGCCTGTGGGATGATTTTTGGTGCTTCTGTTTGCCTGTGCCACTCTTGTGTGTTGTCTTGTGTGCATGCTCGTCTGCCTGTATGCTTGGAATAGGTTGGATTTGAGGGGAATGGGATTGGGAAGAGGAGGTTTGAGGAGAGAGGGTGGAAACAGGGACAATGGCTGCCATCAGAGAGGAGGCCAGAGCCAGGATCGATCTTTGTTGTGCTGCCAAGCCAGTGTGAATGCCCTCCAGAAATGCATTAGTTTGTTGCATTTGGGCTGCCAGCCCTTGGATGGTATTCACAATGGTTGAATGCCCTACAGAGATGGATCTCAGGAGGTCAATATCCTCCTCACTCAGGGCAGCAGGGCTCACTGGGGCAGGGCCTGCAGTGCCTGGGGCGAAGGAGATGCCCACCCTCCTGGGTGAGCAGGCACGGGCAACTCGATGAGCGGCTGCTGGGAGGGCGGTGTTGTTACAGGGGTGGCGGATGTACCTGCAGCTGGGGTGGTCATAGAGTTGTCCACCACCACCAGGGAGCTTCCATCGGAGGAGGTATCTGTGTCTGAACTGTCCCCTGCAGTCTCTGCCGTGGTGCTCCCCTCGACCTCTATCCCACTGGTGCCCTCACTGTCGGTGAACTCTGCCTGCAGGGTCCTTTGGGATGCAGCTCCCTCCGTTACCGGTGCCTCTGCTCCTCCACCAGATGATGCTAATGCAAATAAGCACAGGGTGACAAAACAAAAAATGGGGGAAAGAGACAAAGGATACACCTGATCAATGGCTGCACCAACACCACCCTTGGCGTACACACCACTCTCACACACAGGGAACAGCCCTACGCACTATGCAGTGCACTACCAGTTATTTTGCTAGCCACCAAGGCATGGGGAGGGGCACACACCGCCAAATGCAGCACACCTGGGACCCACGCAGCCCTGACAAGTTGTGGATGCCTACGAGCTTGGTAGCAGGATTATTCCTTTAGGACCCTTGCCCCCAGGGGACCTACTCTGGAATGACAGGCCTGCCCTAGGGCACCCACTGACACACATCCCCAACCCGGATACCACCCTACCAAGCGTCAGTTGTAATAATGGGCACTGTACCCACCCCCTTGTGGCTGCTGTGATGCCCTCAAGCGCCCATCCAGCTCAGGATAGGCCACTGCCAGTATGTGGGTCATCAGGGGGCTCAGGGTTCGACGGGCATCCCTTCCTCGTTGGGAGGCCATCCCCAGCTGGGCCTCTGCCGTCTTCCATGCCCAGCATCTCAGGTCCTCCCACCGTTTCTGATAGTGAGTGCTCCGGCTGACGTGGAACCCCAGGGTCTGTACGTCCTTTACGATGGAACACCATATACCCTTCTTTAGATGGGTGCTGACCACACAGGAAAATAGTGTCAGTCAGACACTCCTGCCTTTAAAACCTATGGCCCACCATACCCCTTCACATCACCATTTGCACACACATGACCCAGCACACAACCAATACGCCACCCAGAGGAAATCCAGCCACCCCCCCTTACACAAGGCCTTCACACACCACTCCATGCATTCATGCCACATGCATCGTGCCCACAGTGTACTCACCTGTTGGTCTGGAGGCCAATTCAGCAGTCCATACTGTGGTAGGACCCCATCCACCAGTCGCTCCAACTCCCCCGAGGTGAAGGCAGGGGCCCTTTCCCCAGTCACATGGGCCATGGTAGGTTCTAGACACGGGTCACAGCAGCACATGCAGTGTAGGTCCTCTGCTGTTAAATGTCAGGTAGCAAGTCAGTTATCAGATAGAAAATGGCAGTCACGTCTGTGGCGGTGCATACCATCACCGCCGGCTAGATCACGATTGGCCACTGTACCGCACAGGGCCGGATGTTAACCAATGAGGAGTTGCACGGCGGTTCCCGACCCCCTCCTGTAACGTGCACATTAGCGGACTAACCTTGCTTCCACCTGTCCCTCCACACAAGACAGGCGGACACCATTTCAGGGGGGAGGCCCTGGATAATAACTGAGTCACAGTTCAAATTTGGACATACAGAACAAATTCCACATGCCCATTACAAACTGACATCATGCATTGTACTTTTGTGGCTCCAATGTTCAGTATGTGACCGGCTCCTCACTCTTTTGTCCCTTAGATTGCTACTGATGCAGATGAACAGGAGATGGAGACATACCCCCATGTACAGACCCCTGGTGGAGTTGGCAACAATGGAGGATAGGCACATCTTTCTCACTGATAGACTCAATAGGGCCACAATCACAGAGCTGTGTGCCCAATTGGAGTCTGACCTGATATCTGCTATCCGTCACCCTACTGGTATCCCCCCTCTTGTGTAAGTTCTATCAGTGCTCCATTTCCTGGCAACTGGTTCTTTCCAAGTGACAGTGGGCTTGGCAGCAGGAATGTCACAGCCAGTGTTCTCATTAGTGCTGACTGCCCTGATTAAACACATGTGCAGCGACATTGTTTTCCCCCAGGTGGAGGATTTGGCCACTGTGAAGGCTGACTTCTATGCAATGGGACATATCCCCAATATAATTGGGGCAACTGATGGAACTCATATTGCATTTATCCCCACCATCATAATGAACAGGTGTTCAGACACTGTAAGAGTTTCCACACCATGAATGTACAGATGGTGTGCTTGGCGGATCAGTACACCTCACATGTTAATGTTAAATATCCTGGGTCGGTGCATGATGCCTTAATCCTAAGGAATGGCAGCATCCCAAATGTGATGGGCCAACTACAGACGCACAGGGTGTGGCTAATAGGTGAGCCCTGGTTCGGTGTTGGTGTATGGGTATGTGTGGTGGGCCATATGGGATAGTGTGTGGCTAAATGCTGTACCTCAATATTTACAGGTGACTCTGTTTACCCCAACCTATCATGGCTACTGACCCTGTGAGGAATGCCAGGACAAGGGCAGAAAAACGTTACAATGAGGCACATGGGCAAACAAGAAGGACAATCGAAAGTACCTTTGGCCTCCTGAAGGCCAAGTTCAGGTGCCTCCACCTAACAGGTGGATCCCTGTACTACTCACCCAAGAAGGTCTGCCAGATAATCGTGGAATGCTGCATGTTGCACAATCTTGCCTTGAGACGCCATATGCCTTTTCTGCAGGAGGAGGAGGCTGGAGATGGCCGTGTGGCAGCAGTGGACCCTGTGGACCACTACTGCCACACGGGGTGATATAGCTGAGGCTCTACCCTGATGATTTCCTCCACCATGACCCTTAGCTCCTCCTCTGAGAATCGGGGGTGTCTTTGTGGTGCCATGATTGTTGTGTAAGGTGTATAGGTGAGGGTGTGTAGGGTAAGGTGTTGGGGTGTGTGATGTGGGTGCCTGAGTGGTGTAAAAGTGTGAGTGGTATGTGGCTGTGGTTGTGGCTGTGGTCTTGCTGCCTCTCTCTGGTGGCAATTATTTGTAGTCTTAAAGACTTGTGGGTAATGTGTGTGTGTGTTTTATAGTGGTGTGGGTGTGGTGGGTGTATGGGTGTCAGGTGTGTGTTATTTATATTGACCAATGTAATGTTGTTTTTTATGTGTGTGTGTATTTTGAGCGCAGTGGTATGTACTGCCAATGGTTTACCACGGTAGAATGTCCGCTGTGGTGATTCGTGGGTCATAATGTGGTGGGCTTTGTTCTGTTGGTGTAACAGTGTGGGCTTGGATACCGCCAGTTTATCACTGATCTTTGGTGTGGTGGACTTTTGTCTGTGGCTGAATAGTGATGGATTGGTGTGTGTGTGTCATAATATGGTGAACGGATAGCCACAGTGACGGCGGTATGTTGGCGGCAGTCAGCATGGAGGAAAGTGGGATATACCGCCAATGTCATAGTCAGGGCTTATATGTTATCACTATAACCCAGTGTTCTGAGGACACATGGTGAGGGTCCAGTCTATTCATTCTAAAGCCCCTTGGTGTCTACAGGCCCTAATAACCACCAACCAGGATACAAAGATGATGTGTTAAATGTACTATTCTGGACCCATTCATTGAGCTGATCTTCAGACGTATTTATATACTTTTGCCATTTATAAAATTTAGCAGGGGTGGGAATGCTGGGCGCATTCAGGCCCATATTTATACTTTTTGACGCTAAACTGCGCTAACGCAGTTTAGCGTAAAAAAATTTAGCGCCGTCTAACGCCATTCTGAAGCGCCATGCGGGCGCCGTATTTATGGAATGGCGTTAGCCGGCGCAAGCAGACCGGCGCTGCCTGGTGTGCGTGGAAAAAAACCACGTAGACCAGGCAGCGCCGGCGTTGGGAAAAAATGACGTTAGGGCGTCTTAAAATGGGGCAAGTCAGGTTGAGGCAAAAAAATCGCCTCAACCCGATTTGCGCCATTTTTTTACGATGCCCAGACGCCATTTCATGACTCCTGTCTTAGTAAAGACAGGAGTCATGCCCCCTTGCCCAATGGCCATGCCCAGGGGACTTGTGTCCCCTGGGCTTGGTCATTGGGCATAGTGGCATGTAGGGGGGCACAAATAAGGCCCCCCTATGCCACCCAAAAAAAATAAAAAAATATAAAAAATTATACTTACCTGAACTTACCTGAATGTCCCTGGGGTGGGTCCCTCCATCCTTGGGTGTCCTCCTGGGGTGGGCAGGGGTGGCAGGGGGGGTCCCTGGGGGCAGGGGAGGGCACCTGTGGGCTCATTTTGAGCCCACAGGCCCCTTAACGCCTACCCTGACCCAGGCGTTAAATAGTGGCGCAAATGCGGGGTTTTTTGACCCGCCACCTCCCGGGCGTGATTTTTGCCCGGGAGTATAAATACGACGCATTTGCGTCGCCGTCATTTTTTTAGACGGGAACGCCTTCCTTGCATCTCATTAACGCAAGGAAGGCGTTCACGCAAAAAAATTACGCTATTTGCCCATACTTTGGCGCTAGACGCGTCTAACGCCAAAGTATAAATATGGCGTTAGTTTTGCGCCGAATTTGCGTCGAAAAAAACGACGCTAATTCGGCGCAAACGGAGTATAAATACGGGCCTCAGTTCCTTAATGTTTGCTAAGTGTAAATAGCTTGTTTGTTGTACTGTGTCATTGACAAATATCATTTGAACAGGAATCATACATGCTCTAAATAAAGCTTCTGTTTCTCTTATTTGCCATTTTTTGGTTCCCCGCATACTTTTTAAGTTGACTTCAACCAGTGCTCATAGCCTTCTATAGCCATTCTGGAAACAAAGGAATCAGAATAAATCAATTTTGGATCTATTAATACAACGTGTTACATTTCCATTTCTGGCAATTTAAAATAATATGACTCAGCATTTTTAACATTATGCCCAGAAAAATATGTACATTTTTCAGTATATGTTTTAGAACTGCCTACTGGTGGAGTTGGGCAGTGTTCCTATTGTGTATATTTAAAAATAGTCTTTGGGGTACTTGCTCTGTGAATGAAATATTGACCATAATAATTATAACAGAACATACCACCATAATTTCGCCAGACCCACTGAACATGATAAACTGTTAGTATTACTACCCATAGAGTTACGCCACCAAAACAACACCCTCCAATCATTGACTAATCACCACAGCGGACATTCAACGGCAGAAAAAGACATTGGAGGTGCACACCGCCAAGATGGATATGGATACCCAAAACAAGACAACATTGGACAGAACCAAAAACCCACACCTGACACAAATACACACACCCACCAACAGCACTATAAAACACTCCCCACATCACCCACAATCCTTTGCAAACATGATAAGATTGCTACACTTTGCCACACTAGTCCCAGCGAGAACTGCACACACATATCACAACTACCCACTCATCCATCACGCACCACACACCACGCACCCCACCACTTCACATATCACTCTCTGCACAACACACTCCACACAACAACCATGCCCCCACAAAGGCACCCCCGGTTCCCTGATGAGGAGTTGTGGGTCATTGTGGAGTAAATAGTCAGGGTAGAGCCACCGCTGTTTGGAGCACAGGCACATCAAATCTCCATTGCCAGGAAGATGGAGCAATGGTGGAGAATCATGGACAGGGTGAACACCGTGGGACAGCATCCATGCACAAGGGATGACTTTCAGAAGGCGTGGAACAACCTACGGGGAAGGTGCGTTCTATTGCAACAAGGCACCAGCTCACCATCAGGAGGACTGGCAGTGGACCCCACCTGCTTCCTCACAGCTGACCAGCTGACAGCATGGGAGGAGCAAGTCTTGACAATACTGCATCCTGAGGGACTCACTGGAGTAGCCGGAAGACTGGACACTGGTGAGTCAACATTTACTACCTACCATCCACCCATACCTGCATGCCACCACGACCCCTTACCCTAACTCCCATCACCCCACTCCATCCCACACAGTGCACTACCCCAATTACCAAACCAAAATGGCAACCCCTGCATGCCATACCTACTGCATACACATCCCTTCCAGCTCTGCAACTACAACCACCACCAATGCATGCACAGCATGGAGAACTAACAATCCCACAATCCATCACCACGCACTACCATAGGTGGGAGTACACCCACTTTGTAACTGGGAAAGCTAGAAATGCGGAATATGTCACAGACATGTACTATAATATATCACTTACATCCCCATGGGTGCCCCACTCAATGTCAGTGGCGAGGAGATGCCACGGCTACCCAGTCCCCCACCAGGAGATGCACCCAGTGATGACAGCAACTCAGGAGCTCTGGATCTGGATTAACTCCCTGGCCCATCAGGGACCACTGGTCAGTCGGCTACCCCGTCCCACAGCCAGTCCACCACAGAGCCTCCTCCTCATGATCTAACACCACAGCAAGTCGGCCAATGCCCCCATACCTCTGTCTCCAGGATCCATCAATCAGTAGTGTGCCCACCTGTACAGGGACCCAAATCCACACCACTAAGGCAAGACAATGAGGGTCCTAGTGTCAGTGGGAGTGGGCATACCATTCAGGGGACACAGGCACAGGGTGCCAGGGATACTCTGAGGACAGCTGTGTGCCAGGGACAGGCCCAGGGAACCGACTACCCAAAAGGCACTCACAAATGTTCCTGGGACATACCAACAATCTCAGGACATGATGGGTCAGGTGATCAACATCATACAGGAGAACCAGCGGCTGCAGGGGGTACACCACCAGGAGGTAATGCAGCAGTTGCAGGGCCTAAATCCCAATATGGCCTCCATTGTAAGGGTGCTGGGTGACATGGCTAACACCATGCGGGAGATCAGAGCACACCAGCGGGACACTTCCACTAGCCACTCCACCCAGCAGCCATCAACATCGGCTGCAGCTAGTGGACAGGAGGCCCTACCAAAGGACCCACAGCCACCAGCACTCCTCCCCATGCAGAAGGTGAACCACCCCTCAAAACATTCCCTGTGACCCAGACAGACACCAGAGACCGTTGCCAAGACCATAACCACTGTCAGGAAATTAATCCCTCCAGAATGTACCCCTAGAGTTCTACTGTGTCACCATGTGCACTTTGAACTGACATTGCTCCCCTTCCTATGGCCCCTTGGACACTAGACCTGTGCAACAAACAGACTGCCCCACTACACTGGACTTTTCCCAACCATCAACCCACTCAATTGCACTTTCCATAGTTTTTTTGTTATTCAAAGAAGCACCCTTGAACACAACGTGAGTAATAGTGCTTTATCTGAACGAAATATACAATGTATTGAACTGTATTGAACTGCATGATCCTGTGCAAATGTCCTGTAATATGTTGATCCATCCTACATATATGTCTCAGCAGTCTGTATACATCACAGCATTACACTGTTGTAACCACACCAACTTATGCAATAAGGGAAGGCATAGGTGACAGTCAGTTGGGATGCAACGGTAGTGACTGGCATTATGCTACAGCCACACAGCACAACACTTAAATGGGGAAATGAGTGTCATTGGAGGTACTGCTGTATTATATGTGTCCTGTTGTCCACATCCTCCTCCTCTACCTCCTCACTCTCCTCACTGTCCACTGCTGCCACAGGTGCATTGTCACCCCCTTCCTCCTGCAGATAGGGCACATGGGATCTGAGGGCCAAATTGTGCAACATGCAACACACAACAACAGTCTTGCAGACCTTCTCAGGGGAGTAGCATTGGGAGCCACATGTCAGATGGAGGCACCAGAACCTGGCCTTCAAGAAATCAAATGTCCTTTCAACAGTCCTCCTGGTACGCCCATGACCATCATTGTACCTATTCTCAGCCCCTGTTCTCGGATTCCTAACAGGGGTCAAGAGCCAGGATAGGTTTGGGTATCTGGAGTCACCTGGAAGAAGTGAGGGACACATATTAGCCTTGCAGAATGGCATGGGTATGACTCCTGAAAGCATACACTGACATACATTGGGTGGGGACTCCGGCTCGGGCTCACCTATAAGCCACACTCTGTGCCTCTGTAGTTGTGCCATCAGCTGTGGGACACTGCTATTCCTCAGGACAAAGGCATCATGCACAGACCCAGGATACTTGGCAGTGACGTGGGAGATGTACTGGTCAGGAGGCACATCTGGACATTGAGTGAGTGGAAACTCTTCCTATTCCTGTACACCTGTTCATTGGCCCTAGGGGGGACTAAGGCACTATGGGTCCTGCCAATGGCTCCAATCACATGTGGTATGTGTTCCCATTGCATAGAATCCAGCCTTCATAGTGGGAAAATCATCTACCAGGGGGAAAGTGATGTAGCTGCATTTGTGTTTGAGCAAGGCAGCCAATACCCTTGCAAGCACAATAGGGAAGATTGGCTGTGACATTCCAGCAGGTAAGCCAACTGTCACCTGGAGAGCACCTGTTGCCAGGAAATGGAGCACTGATAGTACCTGCACAAGAGGGGGCATTACTGTGGTGCAACCGATAGCAGGTAGCAGATCAGGTTCCAATTGTGCACACAGCTCTGTGATAGTGGACCTGTCCAGACAATAGATGAGTATGATGTGCCAGTTCTCCAGTGTAGCCAAGTCCACAAGAGGTATGTACTGGTGCTTGCCTCTTTCTCCTCCTTTTCCTCCACAGTGGTTGGTACCTAAGTGACCAAAAAGTAAGAAGGGAGTGACATGAACTATGGACACACAACATCAGTGTACACAGAGCATGTTTGTATGCTGGACACTAGTATTGTCTAGGTGTGTACAGTCAACACCAACGACGCACATTTAAATCAATACATGTGTACTAGCATTAGAAAATGACAACCGCTTGTCCTGTATGCAGGGACAGGTGGAAGTGACCTCACTCCACCAGTGTTATACGTCATGGTGGGAGGCGGTCTATTTCTCATTGGCTAACATGGGGCTCTATGGAGTACAAGAACCAATGATGATCAACGCCGGTGGTGACGGTGTTCACTGCCATGGCCCGTGCTACAAGGGAAAGGGCAAGGGCCCCAGCCTTCATGTCGGAGGAGTTTGAGAGGCTTGTGGGTGGGGTCCTACCCCTGGATGGACAGTTGTATAGGCCTTCAGACCAGCAGGTGAATACATCATGGGTACATTGCATGCAACATGGTTGCATGTAGATATGTTGCATGCAGATGTGTGTGTGAGTGCTGGCAGTGTTTCATTTGGGGGATGTGGCTGGTGGCAGTGTTAATGCAGAGGTACAGGTCATTTGTGTGACTGATGAGGGACAAGTGCAGTATATAGGCCATATGTGTGACAGGCTGGATTGTCTGGTTCATGGTGTCCCTCTGTCTGTGTTTCCTCTGCAGTTCAGCACCCATCAGAAGAAGGGGTTGTGGTGTGCCATCGCCAAGGACGTGTAGGTGCTGGGGGTCCATAGCCAGCTGAGCACCCACTGCAGGAAACAGTGGGAGGACCTGAGACACTGAGTCCGGAAGACTGCAGAAGCCCAGTTAGGGACATCCTCCCAGTGAAGGAGGGGTGTCTGTAGGAACCTGACCCCCCCTTAATGGCCCACATACTGGCAGTGGCCTACCCAGAGCTGGGCGCTTGAGGATCTCACAGCAGCCACAAGGACATGAGTAAAGTGTGTGTGACAACTATAATTTGTTGCGTGGCATGGGACTTGGGTGCAGGGTTCTAGTCAGTGGATGCCCCAATATGCCAGTTTCGTCATTGCTGCATGGTCCAGATGCACACAAAACATCATCCACTGCCTCCACTGTCATCCCCTCCTCCCTCACAGCCACACCTGCTTGCAATGCATCAACAGCCTTGCTCACAGTCACCACAACAGCAGACCCGCAGACATGCACCCCACACCCCACATGCGCAGTCACCACCACTACCACCATCACCACCTCATGCAGCACACCCACCTCCCTTGCAGACACCACCACAACATCCATCCACACATCCTGTTTGCCTTCCCCTGTCCTGTCTGCCCCCTCCAAAGACACACAAATGCTCGCACTCAGACCCCCAACAGCATCCTCCTCACACACACACACTGTCCATAAACCTGCACCCAAGTCCAGCACACCTCCTCCTCCTACAACCACTCCCTCTACCTCCACTCCCAATCCTTCTCCCACAACCCACCCCCTTGGTCCTAAGAAGCTTTTCCTTTCCTACCTTGACCTCTTCCCTCTCCCTCCCCCTGTCCTGCCTGCAAGAGAAAAGATCCCATCCCCCCAGCCCAGTACCACCAGCACCAGATCTAGCCCTTTTCTACCCCCTAAGACTTCAGCTGCCACTAAGGGACAAATGACTGACACTCCGGCCCTCACCCCAAGCCCACTCCTCAGCCCCCAATACAGAAGGGTAGACACCCGACCCCTCCGAAACCCAAACCCAAGGACCCCCTCCCAAAAAGAAGCCCCCCTAACCCCTGAGGTGCCTGCCTCTTTCCAACATGATGCCCCTGCACAGTGGAGTCCAGATGTGGTCAGGAGTCAAGTTGGACCTTGGACTTTGCCCTGTGGACATGTTCAGATTTTGGACTGGCCAATGGCCCTGCATGTAAATATGCATTTCTGTATTTTTTTTTTATATGGGCTCTTCATCCTACTGGATTACAGTGGTTGGAACAGAGGTTTGTGTCCTGGCTTTCTTTGCTAGTGGGTCCTGTTACTGTCAATTTACTCTTCAGATGGCTCTGGATGTGTGGTGTGTGTATGGTGTGCGTTCTGCGTGTGAGTGTTGCTCTCACCTCTCTCCCTCACTCCCTTGTGTACTAGGTGGCTGTACTCACCATGGGTGCCCTCATCAGCGCTGATGCTCCAGGACGGTCATGGCATGGTATAGCATCAAGAAGACTTCCACTTCTGGTTCCATGGTGGCCACGGACTCCTCTATATCCCTTTTACATGATGTGTTTCTGTGAGGCTTTTGGTGGCGTTGCTACCGCCCCAGATATGCTGATGGTCTGCTATGTCATAATATGGTGGGGTGGTCCTTGTTTGCCTGTAGGTGGCAACTGCTGTGTTCAGTGGTCGTACCCCAGGGTGTAAGCCCTTGAGGCAAAAGCAGGGCCACGGTCCGAGTGGAAAGTCGCAACAGCCTCTAAAGACTTGCAAATCTTTGATAACAGTTAGAGCATCAGCTGAGCGGTGTGGCCAAACCCACAGAAGTCTGGAGCCTGAGTCAACAGTGACTACAATGTATTTGTGTGCATTATCTGGAGTCAGTGGACTACAATCTTCCAAGTACACACATTGTAAAGGTTTGTTGAAAATTAGGAGGGGTGTTTGTGGTGGGCGCTTAACGGTAGACTCTTTTTATTTGCTGGCAGATGTCACATTAAAGGACATACTGCTTGGTCTGATTGCAAAGACCTGGCCATCAATAGCATTATTGTAATATTGAAATTGTAGCTGCCAAACCAGCATGAGCAGAAGCAACTACCTCATGCGGTACCTTTATTAATTCAGGTCTTAGGTCTTTATTGGGAATTACTCGAACTCCCACACCTGGTATTGTTACTTGTGCATCAAACAAGCCTGACATCTGGTAGGAATATTTAGCAGGATATACTTTAGGTAAAGGCGTGTTGTCAACCGAAGCTTTCACGCTCCCAGTGTTTCATCATCCACTTTTAGCTTAGAACGAGTTACTGCAGCAACAGAAGCCAGGGCTACTGCTGTTTTGGCTGCTTCATCAGCCAGAGTATTACCTTCCTGCCAGTGCCAGTGCCCACTTCCTGTTTTTCAGTAAAGCTCTCTTCTTGAGTGGCATGTCCAATTGTGACTTCTGCCAATTTTTCTTTTTAAATTGGGGATTTTGTTGTGGAAGTTTCTCTTCTTTTTTAATCGAAACTTCAGACGAGCGTTGTGAGTCCTTTCTCAGTTTCATGTACTCAGTTTGCTGCTCCGACCGCCCACCTCTCTCACTGCATTTTTCAGATGAGTCCTGAAAGAAAAAAGATTGCCATGTATCAGTATGTTGATATCTGCCTTGAAATTTTGGTTTAATCAGTCTGGCCCCCAGACTATCTCAACCAGCACTAGAATAGGTCTCTGCGATAATCTTTGTTAGCTCACGTTCTTGATCCTGTACAGGAATGCCCCAGAGCTGCATGCGCACTGATAATGCAACTGCTTCCCCTTTAAGGTTACTTAATAGGATTGAGGACACTGTGGCGAAATTGCCCATCAATTGTATCCCCAAATCCAGGTCCGGGGCAGCCTTGTATTAATCTTGAATTTGTTTTAACACCTCCGGAAGATTGGCAAGTGTTGGTGTACCGTGTGCGGTAGTATAGAGCGTGGCAAATACCGTGCCCCATGTATTGCAGTTATCAACTGTTGGAACCATCCCAAATGGCAAGCACATAGTGAAAATTCTCTATTTATCCTGAGGCCCTGTATGGGGAAAAACTGCTTCCAGCCCATTTAATTTTTGAGCTAACCAAAACGGAATTTCCTCCCGCTTGGTGGGTACCTTACCCATGATCGAATGTACAGTCGCAGGGTTAATGCCTGGCGTGACTGCATGTTGTTGCACTGGAGCAGCACATGTTGGGTTAGTATTTAATGTTTGCATAACAAATTGTACCAGTAGTCTCTATATTGTCGTGAGCTTAATATATAGGCGGCAAACCTCTGCTACCGCTACGGTTGCTGCATCAAGGTGTGGTGTATATGTGGCCAATAAAGGCCAAGTCAGGCCATCGTTGCTCAGAGGACCTAACCTAACATGTAATATTGTATGTGGTAGAGAGCCATCAAGCCAGTTATTATGGTCCTGATAAGATAAAGGTATTTCTCAATATGCATAAGCTCTGTATTCTACAGGTATGTTTGCGGGTGTGTAGTGGTGAAATGTATTTGTGTTCCCATCTGCTGCTGGAAAGATGACCCAAGAGTAAAAAATATTGGTTCTATAGGCTGGATGAGCCTCAACAACAAATGTAACTGACCCCCCTGGGCCGTTAGGCCATTAGCCAATAAATGTGCAGTGATGGGTGGTCACATATTTACTGCAATTGCTATCCATTTTAATGGTAGATGTATGTTCAGAGATAAGGACACTAAGGCCCTCATTACGACCCTGGCGGTATAGAACCGCCAGGGCCGCGGCACGCGGGAGCATCGCCGACAGGCTGGCGGTGCCCCGCAGGGCATTCTGACCGCGGCGGTAACGCCGTGGTCAGAACAGGAAAACTGGCGGTCTCCCGCCAGTTTCCCGTGGCCCGTTTGAATCCTCCAAGGCGGCGCAGCTTGCTGCGCCGCCGAGGGGATTCTGACAAGCCATACCGCCATCCTGTTCCTGGCGGTTCGGCCGCCAGGAACAGGATGGCGGTATGGCTTGTCGTGGGGCCCCTGGGGGCCCCTGCAGTGCCCATGCCAATGGCATGGGCACTGCAGGGGCCCCCGTAAGAGGGCCCCACTTTGTATTTCACTGTCTGCATTGCAGACAGTGAAATACGCGACGGGTGCCACTGCACCCGTCGCACCTTCCCACTCCGCCGGCTCGATTCCGAGCCGGCGTCCTCGTGGGAAGGTTGTTTCCCGCTGGGCTGGCGGGCGGCCTTAAGGCGGCCGCCCGCCCGCCCAGCGGGAAACTCAGAATGCCGGCCGCGGTCTTCAGACCGCGGTGCGGTATTCCTGCGGCGCAACTTTGGGCCTAAGTGGGGATTGGTCCTTTTAAGGTTCAAAATTGAACTCAAGATCGGTAATACCTATTTAGCTGAGGAGGAAATCCTCAATACCACGGACGTATCTGTATATAGTATTGAAGTGTCTTTTAGCCTTAAATGAGACAAAGATACACAGGAGGATACGAATATTAGTGTCTGACCAAACATTGGCAGCACCATATCGCGTAGGTTATCATTATGCTGAGGCTACTGGATTTGAGAGACAAATGTGGTATGATTCCAAACCACATGACACCTATCAGCCTAATCCAGGTTCCCCAGCTAACTAGCTGCACCTCATCTCTGGTCGAGATGATTGTGGCAACCTTGGGCATGACAAGGAAGACTCCTCAGAGGAATTGTGGTCGATCAGATCCTATCCCTTTCTCTCAGTTTACCAAAAGACTCATACAGGCAAAGACAACAGAGGCAGAATATAGTTCAATAAAGATTTATTGAAGTAACTGCATCTCAGATAAAAAGGCATGTATTGCAATAACTAGGATGATAAAACACAATAAAAGCAAGCAGGTGACTAACAGAGTAAAACACAAGAGCAGTCCTACCATACTGTCTCTAGGGGTAATATGTATTTCTCCTTCTGACACTATGAGCACAGTGTAATAAGCCTAATACTCCCTTTGGTTTTCCCCCCTGGGGATACATCATCCCTCATACCTGGAGGAAGAAGCCTGTAGTCTAGAGAGACACCGTCCCCATGTGGATCAGTGGTCCGGCAGTCTAAGCAAGTAGCTGCAGCGAAGCAGTCAGCAATCAGAATACAGTTGTTGTCATTTGGCTGGATCTCCCTCTAACGTGTCTAGGACAAAGGGTTGTTTTATAATAAAACAACTGACATTCTAAGAAGTGGTCCCCACGTATGACTGTGTGTCTTCTGTGAATGTTGGAGACACAGCATACCATTATTGTTGGCAAGCCTATCTGACTGTAGCCCTGGAGAAGGCACAAAGTGAAATAAATGTCCCACTAAGAATGTGATGCTCTCCTTGGTGAAAGTACAATGAGATAAAGAAAATAAAACAGCACTGCAAATGTAGCTATTAGTAGGAAAATAAAGCAATGCTGAATAAAATGTAGCAGGCCTAATAGGCTAAAATGATGTGTCTAACATACGGCTGAAATAGCCAATTTAACAACTAGCTGTATCTACGTGTACCCGGGCGTGTCAGTGCCTATATCAATCCATGGCCTGGCTGTCTCTGTTGCTACATGAGTGTTTGGATGGGTATATCAATCTGTGCATCAATTTGTGTCTGGGTGTCTCACTGACTGCATAAGTGTGTGGCTGGGTGTGCGCATGACTGCATTAGTTTCACTGGGTGTGCTAGTGTGTCTCACTATATGCCTGGATCTGAGAGTAGCTGTATTACTGTTTAGTATGAAGTGTTAGTGTTTGCAAAATAATTATTTCTGCATTTAGAAATGCATCTATATCTCTGTGAGCAAATCATATATTGTATCTAGGGGTGTGTGAAAAACTAGTTTAATATACTACGGGCTACCTGTACGTATGTTTTGCAACACGCAAATTGGTCGCAGCGCTATTTGCAACAGTGCAAAAAGCGAAAAGGTATGTTCCAAAGTCATTTTGGAGTCCCAAATAGAGATGCAACCAATTACCGAATCAAAACATTTGTGATTTGAGATTGCAACTCGCAATTAAAAAGTCACAATTTGCGGGTCGCAAACCGCATGTACAAGGCAGTCGCAAATTGCGAAAAGTCACAAAAAGCCAGTTTTGCACGCCCAGATTAGCACTGATAATGGCATCTGGGTTTCTCAAAATGGCTACACTCTACGTGATTGCATGGAGGAGGAGAGTCCAGGCTGCCCAGCAGAGGAGGAGGAGGCAGAGACAGGAGAGGATATACAGAACCAGGCAGACCATATTTCAACAAACTGAGGAGGAAATATATGACAAATACAGACTGAGCAGCGCATTTATCTTAGAGATAATTGATCTGCTGAAACCTCAGCTAGAACGGCAGACCTTGCGCAGCTGCTCCATGTCCACACATGTGCAAGTGCTCTGCTCACTGCACCTCTTAGCCCCGGGTAGCTACCAGGGAGTGATTGCAGTTGCTGGTGAGGTGTCCCAAAGTGCCCTGTCATGATTTTGTAGACGGTTCTTAGATGCCTTACTCACACACAGATACATATACCTACCCAGGAATGAGGAGGAAATACACAACACCAAATTGGACTTCTATGAAATTGCAAACTTTCCCCATGTAATAGGGTGTGTGGATGGGACACATATACCCATTTGCCCACCTTCAAATCTGGAAGTTGTGTTCCGCAATAGGAAATGTACTCACTCACTCAACATCCAGGTGGTATGTGATGCCCATAATGACATAACTGATATAGTGGCAAGTTTCCAGGGAGCACACATGATGGGTACATATTCAGGCACAGTGGGATACACCAACGCCTAGAATGTGGGGAGTTTGGTGAAGGATATTTACTAGGTACTGTGTAGTACACACCAATGTCATGAACACATGTCACTGCTTAACTATGTGAAGCCATGCTCATATCTGCTGTTTTGTTCCACAGGTGACATTGCATATGCTCTGAGGCCATGGGTACTCACCCCATATCTAGCACCTGCCATTCAGAATAAGAGGCGCTACAACATTGGTGCACCAGAACCGTCATTGGGAGAACATTTGGCATGTTAAAGTCACGTTTTCAATGCCTGCACAGAAGTGAAGGGGCACTCCAGTATGCCCGAGAGACTGCATGCAAGATTGTGGTGACATGTGCCATCCTACATAACATAGCAACCAGACGTGGGCTACATCTAACCCTAGGTGACACAGATTCAGAGGATGAGGAGCAAGAGCCACCACAACAACAGCCTGGGGATGGTAGCATCGCACAGGAGGGCAGACGGAGATGGGACCACCTTGCAACTCATTACTTTGGCAGGTATGTGCCAACCATTACAGCACTCACAAATGTAAGACACACATAGCCAGGTAGTGCAACAAAAAATACTCCTTTAATGTCAGGAGTGTAGTATTGAACTGCTGACATTTAGCTAGCAGAAAAAAATGTAAATGTAACAACGTCTGACACATTAACATCATGTGCCTCAGGCGAATCTCAGGTAAGCAACATCACACCCTCCTGCGGCTATGCCCACCATGGCCCGTTCCTGGTGGGTCCTCTGATGTCTGGTGGGCACTGCTACTCCGCAGGATGCGTGCATCTGAGGCAGAAACACTGCTCACGCTGGGGAAACTGTTCTGAGGGGTCTCACCAATGCCCCTTGCTGCCTGGGAGGTCTGTATGAGGTCCACTGCTTGACTGATGCACCCTAGTCCCCATGCCACATCTCCGGCAAAATGGCCGAGTTCCACCTGCAGAGTAACAGTGCACCTTGACAAACAGGTGCTTGTGGTTGCGAGGAGGTCAGTCGACTGACTGAGCCGGTCCAAACAGGCCTGATCTGCTACCATTTCCCTACACAGGTCATTGATGGCAGTGGTGAGGTTTACCATGTTCAATCAATCAATCAGCACATTTGTAGAGTGCGCTACTCACCCGCGAGGGTCTCAAGGTGCTTTTGAGGGGGGGCTGCTACTGCTTGAACTGCCAGGTCTTGAAGTGGCTCCTGAAGGTCAGCAGGTCTTTGGTCTGCCGTAAGTGGATGGGGAGGGTGTTCCTTTTCTTGGCGGTGAGGTAGGAGAATGATCTGCCGCAGGTTGTTGTCCTGTGGAAGCCTGGAACGGTGGCGAGGGTGAGGTCTGCGGAGCAGAGCTGTCGGTTTGGGGTGTAGAAGGTGAGTCGTTAAATTAGGTATGCTGGTCCGGCGTTGTGGAATGCTTTGTGGGCGTGGGTGAGGAGTTGGAAGGTGATCCTCTTGTTGACGGGGAGCCATTGTAGGTCTCAGGTGGACTGTGATGTGGCTGCGGCGGGGTATGTCGAGGATGAGGGGTGCAGAGGCGTTCTGTATGCATTGCAGTCTTTTCTGGAGATTGGCCATGGTTCCCGCATAGAGAGCGTTGCCGTAGTCCAGTCTGCTGCTGACGAGGGCCTGGGTGACCATCCTTCTGGTTTCGGTGGGGATCCACCTGTAGATCTTGCGGAGCATGCAGAGGGTGTTAAAGCAGGAGGATGAGACGCGTTGACTTGTTGGGTCATGGAGAGCGATGAGTCTAGGATGAACCCAAGGTTGCATGCATGGTTGGTGGATGTCGGCGCGGCTCCCAGTGTGGTCGACCGCCAAGAGTCACCCCAGGCGGAGGGGGTGGAGCCAAGGATGAGGACCTCCGTCTTGTCCTAGTTCAGATTTAGGCGACTGTTCTACATCGGAGTCGGCGACGTCCTTCATTCCTTCGTAGAGGTTGGTTTTGGCAGTGGCGGGGTCCTTGGTGAGGGAGAGGATCAGCTGGGTGTCGTTGGCGTATGAGACGATGTTGAGGTTGTGAGATCAGACGCTGTTGGCCAGCGGTGCCATGTAGACGTTGAAGAGGGTCGGGCTGAGGGAAGATCCTTGGGGTACGCCGCAGATGGTCTTGGTGGCTTCAGATCGGAAAGGAGGGAGGCAGACTCTCTGGGTTCTGACGGTGAGGAAGGAGGTGATCTAGTCCAGTGCTGTGTTGTGGATCCCTGAGTCATGGAGGCATGTCCGTAGGATGTGGTGGCAAATGGAATCGAAGGCGGGTGAGAGGTCTTGTTCATGTTTGTAAATTGTGTGTCAATTTTGGCAAATCCCTGTGTGAGGGTCTGTTGTAGTCTGTGCAGGTTCCGGTTCATCAACCGCATTTGTTTATTTTGCAGGCAGTGACTGCTCAGTAGGGATGCCTCTAGTCCAAGGAATTGTTCACCTGTGACATCCTCCTCACCTGCAGCCTGTGTTTGACGATGCCGTCTCCACCCAGACCCAGCTGTTCTAAGTGGTCGACTCATACCCATCTGTGGCCCCGGTGTCAGGTTTCCTCTCTCAGTGTCCACATCTGTCTCTTCGGTGGTCTCATGTGTATGGTAGACAATTGGTGTGGTCATGCACTCCCCTGCAGATATGATGGCCACCTCGTCTGCTGTGATGGTGGCATCTTCATCTCCCTGCACACTAAGGTCATCGGTGGGTACTTGAGGGAGACCTGTGGGACACAGGGGATACACTGTCAGTGCCAATCTGATGTGTGGTGTATCAAAATAAATATTCCTCAAAAGTTGGACTACTGTACTACATTGCCCATAATGCTTTGTTCTTTGGGTTGTAATATAGGCATGGAACAAATTTGGATGATGCATGCTTTTGTGTACTGTGGTTGTGTGCATGGTGCTTTGAATGGTGTAAATAAGTGAGATTTGCTACTTACTTTTGGAGGTTCCCGGTGCTGAACTGTCTAGGTCCTGAATTCGTACGACAGTCTCTGGCTCCAGTGTGGTCTCTACCATGCTCTCTATGGCTGTAGAAGGTGGTACTGTGGATGGTCCTCCACCTGTTCAGTGCCCCTCCCTCATCCGCTCTGCCACCCTTTCTTTGGTTCTGGACCTGAGGTCATACCACCTTTTGCGGACCTCATCAATGGCTCCAATCGCATTGATCTTGCTCTGAATGTCCAGACAGATCTTCTTTTTCTGTGTGTCAGGGACACCCATTGCTGCCTTGCCAAACAGGACCTCACGGTGCAGGCAGCACTCCTCAGTCAGGACCTGCAGCTCCTTATCAGAGAATTTCAGTTTTCTTTTTCTCCCTGCAGTGGTTGTCTCCTTGGTCTGAGTTGACATGGCTGCAGTTGCTCCTCTCAGCTGGGAGTGCCTCTGCTGTCTGTGCTGGGTAGACTCCTCCCAGTTCCATGGGGGGTAATTCCTGGTTCTGATGACATCAAAGAGCACCAGGAAGTGTGTTTCCACATTTTTTTTTGCACTCGTTCTCAAATTGTGACACAGTCGCAATTTGCGACTCCAGGCCACACCCATGTGCAATTTAGGAAATTTCAATTTACGATTTCGCAAATTGCGATGCGACTCCATACCGATTTGCAAAATGGAATTGCGATTTGTACTTACATCCCATTTTGCGTTTAGTGATTTGCTTTGATTCGCTATTTCCAACTCGCAATACTTGTGCTTCGAGCATGTAGTCCTAAGTCACTTATTCTCTACCCATTCTTGTACAATGGTGACAGTTGGTTGTGCAATACTAAACATGATGTATAAGTACCTGTTTGTGTTTCTGACTGCAAAAATATACTATTCATTTACTTATTACATCTATTTTCCAGACAAATTAATTTTTAGCACATGGCAAAAAAATGTTGTTACTCTTTGCAATTTTTTCTTCCTTCTTTAGTGATCACTGTACTTTTATTTTATTTTCATCATGCATCCTCCCTTTATATTATCTTTCACTATTGTAAGCATTGTCCTGACTTTCATCCACCTTACATACACAGATGCCTTGTCTAACGCATTTTGTGAAACTACACCCTAATTCATTTACCTGTTACATGTGTTTGTTGGTCTTTGTATTTGTTTGTCAGTATCAGTTACAATCTCTTCTCACTGAAAATGTAAAATACCGAGCACAAGAATAGAGTAGGACTCCACATACAAGAGAACCATGTGTGAGTAAGTGGGTGTTGAAGGGGTCTGTCTGAGTGTGTGAGAGTGTCTGTCTGGCTGTGTGAATGGGAATGAAAGAGTCTGTCTGGATGTGTGAGTCAGTGTGAGAGTGTCTAGTTGTGTGAGTAGGTGTAAGAGGGTCACCTTGGTGTATGAGTAGGTGTGAGAGTGTCTGGGTGTGTGAGTGGGTGTGAGAGTGTCTGGGTGTCTGAGTGGGTGTCTGTCTGGGTGCATGTGTGGATGTGAGAGTGTCTGACTCGGTGTGTGAGTGGGTGTGGGAGTGTTCGGGTGTGTAGGTGTGTTGGTGAGTGTGTGAGTGTCTGCCTGAGTGTGTGAGTGGGTGTGTGAGTGGTGTCTGGGTGTGCGAACGAGTGGGAGAGTATCTGTCTGGGTGGGTGAGTGGATGTAAAGATGTCAGGGAGTATAAGTGGATGTGTGAGAATATTTGATACACAGTGGGATCACAGATCCATTGCGGACTTACAGGGGGTTGTGCTGAGCCCTGCCATGGATCCATTGATCTCGCAAAAAAATGGAAAAAATGTTTTAGGCAATTTCTTGCCCATCAAACTTCCTTTCATGTAAATTTCAGCCTTCATTTGAGTCCCAGGGAATGTTTCCCAAAACATTAAGGGCCCCTGCGCCATATTTACAAGGTGGCGTTAAACCACTTTTTGTGGATTAACGCCACCTTGTAAATACAGCCCCTTCACAGGCAGCCCTTTGAGAGGAAGGGGTGTGCAATGGGTGTTGCTGTGGGCATGCCACTGCAACACCCATTGCATTTTGTCCCTGCCTCACATTTATGAGATTTCGCAAACCTGAGGCAGCGCAAAAATCTAATGCCACCCCAAGGGTGGCGTTAGCAAAGGACGACGAGTTGGAATACTTCTATTCCTCCTCAGTTTTTGCTTTTTCTATGCGTGCTGCTTTCTGCAGCACGCATAGAAAGAGCAAAATGCCAAACATGAATGTTTATGTGCTGGAAGGTGAACCTTCCTGCACATAAACAATCATTTCTAAATGACGCTTTGGAACTTCTGTGTGTGCTGCATTCTGCAGCACACACAGAATTGCCAAATCCCCATTAGTGATTGTTTATGGGCAGGAAGTGACACCTTCTCACAAATAAACAATTAAACCCCTCAAAAGAGACATCCTTGCATGATGGTGCAAGGATATCTGCGGTGGCGCTAGACAGCTTAAGTTAGCACCAGCGCAGGGGACAACACAGGGGTGTGCTGTATTCAAATAAATACGGCACATCCCTATGTTGTGAAAATGATGGAGCGCTGAGCTGCCAATTTTGGCGCAGTGTTGTGCTCTTGTCATTTAAAAAAAAAATATGGGCCTAAATGGCGGCCGCAACTTTTCCCAAGGTTGTGGCTAGCCAATCAGGACCTTCACATGACTCTGCAGAGCCACTGGAGGTGGATCTGCAGAATATCTGTGTCCTTTAATATCTATATTTATTTTCCCTTTCATATTTCCAAAACTACTGAATGCAATTACACCAAATCAGAAAAAAGCACACTTTCTAGACCAAGAGCTAGCTTTCCACAAAATTTGGTTTAATTCAATCCGGTGTTTCGGGCTGTAGTCATGTTTAAAATCCCTATGGGAAATTGAATGAAACAATCAAGTTTTGGAATCTCCTGCTTTTTCTAGGTCCCCACTTGACGGATCTCCCCAAAACTTTGCAGACCGCAGCTGAAGTGTGTACCAAACTAGTTTGGAAAATTGCATGAACATTTGTCAAACAACTCCAAACTTATTGGCAAAATAATTTATGCTTTCCTTATGGAAGCAAGGCCCTAACTATGACTTCCTACTGATGACCTTCAGTAGGTAATGTAATATATTTGGGCTTTATTTTCACTTACGTATGACGTGGATGCACTTGGTTCAATACTATTTGTGTGTGCTTTTCCTGTTTGTTCTTATGGCAACTATCTCCCCTTGAAACAATTATGACTCTACTTGAGAATATGGTTTGTTCTCCCAGTGACTTTAATCATTATTGCACCTTTGCTTGTATTCAATGCATTTTGGGAACTTTTGCTGATGAGAAGATCATATTTGTACGTGAGTGGTTTGGATGATGATTTACTTTCATTATGTTGAGTTCCACTGTAAGATAGCAGCTGTCTATTGTTTTAGCGTACTGTATTTCTTCTATGTTTTAGAAACTTAAGGTCATGTGATCAAGGGACAGCTGAGCCAAAAGTCATCTTTAGGCTGCGGTGAAGAAATGAAAACTTTCCCACCTTCAACTTGTGAGCGCAAATATTTGGAAAATTGGTGGATTGTTTATCATGAGTTTTTGACTAGCCGCTCTTTCAGTCTGCGCACTTCTCCCCGAAGAGGTCCTTTGAGTATGAAGAGAGATTGTTTCAGTGATTTATAATATATATATGTATAGCACCTAGAATATTTCTCCAGTACAATCAACAACATGAGTCACTCAGAACTATACTCCAAAAAAATTGGCATGTTTTACAGAACGATCCCATTATTAATGATCACATAGAAACCCATCCGTCCATAACATTTCGTAAAGCACGTTCTTTGGGAGACTATCTAACCAGAAGTTATTTTTCAGTAAAAACCAATACATCTTGGTTGAGCCAAAAAAGTTTGGGATTTTGGAAATGTGGCCATTGCAAGGCCTGCAAGTATGCTAAAAACACATATAAATACCAAACTTTTGATGGTCGACAATGCGAGATCAAAGATCGGATTACATGTGACACTGAATTTGTGATTTATGTCATCGAATGTGGATGCCAGAAAAAATACATTGGAAGTACCATTCATAAATTAAAAGTTAGGTTCTTACAACATTTTAGAGCCATAAAAAATCAGGACAAAACCTATCCTCTGGCTAAACACTTTTGGGAAGTACACAAAGGAGAATGTGGCACTTTAGCTTTCTATGGCATCAAACACATTAAAAACAACTCCAGAGGTGGCAATAGAACACTCGAGCTCAGACAAATGGAATCCAAGATGATTTTATTATTGGGGTCTGAGTCCCCATTGGGGCACAATCTTGATGCTGAGCTCTATGTCCATCTTAGATGAAAATACACTGTTTATTGCTTTTTAGATGGAGACTCCCCCTGTGTTTCAATTCTTAAAAATAGTAGTGCTAATTTGGTAGTACGTTATCTATATTTCCTTTTTAGGTAGATGGGTGATAAGATCTTATTAACTTAAATGATCGTGCCATGATGTAATCTGTAAAATAGACATGACTTAATAACTTTCCCTAGTTTGAATTCATATCACAAACTGATGAAATATAGATGGAATAAGTTCGTATACAGATTTGTACTGTACCATTGATGATGATGTTTGATTCCATTTTATTCTTCTATAACTTGGCGACTGAAGAATATTAAATACCATATATAGCGGTATATATGCACATTTAGATTATAACATGGACCAAAAGATCAATAGATCTGATTGTTTTTAATTGGAGTTTTTGTAACACTTCTATGCACTTTATATGCTCTTTTGCACTTATTAGTAGCTTAGTTTTTCAGCACATTGCACTTTATGCCAAGGCCTCATTTTAATACAACATATTTATATGTATGTTTATGGAATTACCTAGTATACAGATAAGGACAGTGAGGAACTAGATTTGATTATACGGGCATCCGATAAAAACCATGGTATTAAAACATAACTATTGTCACCACCTAAACATGATTTTAATACAAGATACTAACTAATTATTAATAATTATATGTATATATAACGAATGATAATTTAAACATTGTAAAATTGAAAAATTGATATTACCGTTTCTTCGTTTATATTTACACTATTAGCGTTCTTGTTATTTAATTAATGTTTTTATATGATCAAATATTATGAATTATTGGAAGCAATTGTCCTTTTTTCTATTATATTTATTATTCAATATTTATTCCTTAGGACTGTCTAATCTTAACTTTGATGTTATCTATAAATATTGGCATCAATGTAGGTTTATTCCTCCATTAATTGTTGTATCTATAATAATTATAATTACACACTTCAAAATGGCCGCCGCGTTTGTAGTACATCACAGTGTTATAGAAATAAATGTAGGACGTAATAGCTATATGTAAATTATGTCGGCTGATTAGCCAAACTGTCCAGTAGAAGGCGTTTTGCCGAAACGCGTTGACAGACATCTCATTCGGGACTCTGAATTACCTATATAAGCTAAATAAATAAATTCATCAACTAAATACGAGCGCTTTGGACTCAATTGACTTCGACATTTGGGAGATACGTGATGGGATCGGTGCAGCCGTCAGATGGCTATCAGTCCATCTGTTGAAGAAATAATATAAATATATATATATATGTGTGTGTCTCACATTTAGAGTTATTTCAAGTAACTATAACTCGTGACCTAAGTTAACTATAACTCAAGCCCCTGACATGCACAGTTTTCTCCTCAATAGTGTTGCAATATGTGGGGTAATTAGCAGGGGATGGCAAGGGTGTGAGTTATAGTTACCTTAGGGCACGAGGTATAGTTACTCAAAATAACTCTATCTATCACAGCTGAATTTCTATGGTTTTGTGCGAGTAAAATCTGAACTTAACTATACTGTCTCAGTAACCTTCATTTTTTAAAGGAAATTTCTCATTTTTTGTAATTCTATTTCCTAACTATGAACTCCCTGTAACCTTTGTTTTTTTCAATGTATAGATATATTATATATATATATAGATAAATATATATATATATATATATCTATATATATATATATATTCACTATTTTATTCTAAAGGCATATGCGTGGTAAAGACTTGCGTGGTTAAGGCATTGCCTTATCATGGTTGCGTGGTAAAGGTATTACATGTAAAAAATTGCGTTGTAAAGGCCCTTTCACATTCCATGGTCTACAAATACATGTAAATCTGGGAATGGGACAGAATACATGGGTTGATACAACCACACTACAACCATGGCTCACCTCCCTGTCATAGAATTACACAAGCCTATGTTTTGTGCAGCCTTGGGTTGCTCTAGATTCATCAAGCCACTCTGGGCCATGCAAAGTGGCCTTACATGGCTTGACAAACCTCATTTAGCTTTGAGTGGAGCAAGTATGACCCCAATACTTAATAGATATACCTCGAAGTACTGACACACATTTACACAAGTATATCACTCATGCACAGGAATGTATGTACCTGACCATTACCCGATTTACAAGTGTTTCTGGTGATACAAATGCTATACTAACAATGTGTGGAAATGTGTTCAATTTTATATTTCCCACACTGTTAACACAGGCTTTGTAACACAGGTGCTAAAGGTATTGGCAAACATGTGTGTTCACCTTTCAATACCCTTCCATGCTCACAGATTATTCTATTTGGTGTCTACTTCTTTCTCAGTGCAAGCTTGGCATCAGCCTCCATCATCTAGTGTGGCACAAGAGGACCTCACAACATTCACAAAGACAAGGGGGGTCATTACAACATTGGCGGTAAAAGCCGCTTACCGCCATGCATAAGACCGCCAATACACCGCTGCGGAATTCCGCCACAGCTATTATGACCCACAGCTCGGAATCCGCCGAAATTCAGACACACACACAAGTCCGCCACACCTAAGGTCAATGTAAAACTGGCTAAAACAATTCCTGCACCGTCACCCCAACAGAAACACGCCCATGCTATCACGACCCACGAATCCACGCAGCGGTCTTTCAACCGCGGTATTCCATTGTCGGTACACACCGCCGCGCTCAAAATACACATACATCTCCAAAACACCGCCACATTGGACAATTCCAAATACACACACCTGATACACATACAAACACTCCCACACACCCAACACAATATAAAACACACACCCACATCACCCACAAACCCCTACGACCACAAGTCACGACCGAAGGCCAGAGAGACAGAGAGCACAGCAACAGAGAACCCCACCAAACAGAGGCACACAACACCATCACCCATACAACATTACACGCACAATACACCACACACCACTACACATTACCACACACATCAACACTGACACCATCCCACACATCACCCAAACCACCCCATGTCACGCCAAAGACACCCCCGGTTTTCCGAGGAGGAGCTCCGGGTCATGGTGGAGGAAATCCTACGTGTAGAGCCACAGCTATTTGGCTCACAGGTGCAGCACACATCCATAGCCAGGAAGATGGAGCTATGGCGCAAAATAGTCGACAGGGTCAATGCAGTGGGACAGCATCCAAGAAATCGGGAGGACATCAGGAAGAGGTGGAACGACCTACTGGGGAAGGTGCATTCAGTGGTTTCCAGGCACAACATTGCGGTTCAGCGGACTGGCGGCGGACCCCCACCTCCTCCCCCACAACTAACAACATAGGAGGAGCAAGTCTTGACCATCATGCATCCAGAGGGCCTTGGAGGAGTCGGTGGAGGAATGGACACTGGTAAGTCAAATCTCAACTATCATATCCCCCACCCTACCTGCATGCTATCACATACCCCCACCCTCACCCCCTCCCCTATAACTCCAACTCCTCACTAATGTACTAATAATACAAATCACACATCCCAACACCAAGCCCTGCATGACACAACTAAGCACGGTCAGCCCTCACCAAAGCATGCTCACTGCACATACCCATAACAACCCCCTAACCATCATCACACAAACCCACACACAGGAATGCTTGCACTGGGGTACACAAACACCCACCCATTGCACACCATTACACACACACATGCAATAATCATGCTCCTATATCCCTGCAGGACCACTAAGGAATGTCACCACACAGGAGGGTCCAGACATCTCCACTCCACCCACAGAAGAGCCCACAGTGACGACAGCAGCTCTGCCCTACTGGATCCTGATGACCAGCCCGGACCATCGTGGGCCTCGGGACAGTTGGTTCCCCTTGTACAGGCACAGCCCAACAACGACCTTACCCCCTCTGGTAACACCAGCACAGCACCCACCCAGCGGGCCCATACCTCCGTACCCAGGACACGTCAATCAGCGGTGTGTCCACCACTACAGGGAACCCAGGATAACCCACTACCCCAACAACAACAGGGACCTGGGGGAAGTGGTAGTGGGCACACGGTCCAGGGGACGGAGGCACAGGAACACAGCGGAACTGGGAGGGCTGCTGTGTGACAGGGGGTGGACAGGTCAAGGGAACCCACTCTCCACGAGGCCCTCTCCTCCATCATGGGAGCATACCACCACTCCCAGGAGACGATGGCAACGGTCCTGGCCAAGTTTCAGGAGACCCAGCGCCTGCAGGAGGAGCAGTATTTGGGGTTCAGGGAGGAGCTCAGGACCATCAGCTCCGCCCTGGGCACCATTGTAGGGGTGCTGCAGGACATACAAAAAACCATGATGGACACCGTGGCACTCCAAGGGGCCCCTGACACTAGCCAGGACGATGAACTGCCCACCACCTCCGCCAGCGCTAGCGGACATGACGCCCCGCCACAGGACCACCACACCAGCACCCCACCCCCTGCAGACGGACAACCACCACGCAAGCGGTCCCTGAGATCCAGGAACAGGACAGAGCAAGATGGCAAGACCCCCGCCAGGAAATGAGACCACCCTGATTGTCCTCCCACTGTCCCACTTTGTTACCCTGTCCATACTTAAACTGCCCCAGCTCCACTTCCTATGCCCATATGGGCAGTGCACCTGTGTGACCAATAGACTGGACTCTGCCATGGACATTCCTCCACCGTCCCCCATCACCATTTTACAACCCCCCTCCATTTTTGAGCACTTAAATAAACACCCTTGAACCACAAAACAATCTGAAGTGTATTATCAATGACAGCGTTCTCAATTGTAAAGCCAACATACCTATGTCACACATCACAAGTCCTTGAAGGATGCAAGCAGATGACACACGTTGGTAACCACACCTGTGAAACCGTAATAGAAAGGAACAACTCAGTGACCAAATACTGCTATTAAATAACAGACAGGATAGAGGTAGAAGTGTGAAAGTGAATGTAATGTGAAAAAAAGTTTTTCTCACCTGTGTGTCACTGGAAATATTGCTGTCTGACTGACTCCCTGTTCTCTATGTCTTCTTCCTCAGCTTCCTCCTCATCACTGTCCACAGGCTCCACAGGCTCCACAGCTGCCACAACAACGCCATCTGGACCATCCTCCTGCAGAAAAGGCACCTGGCGTCGCAAAGCAAGATTCTGAAGCATCGAGCAGGCGATGATGATCTGGCACACCTTCTTGGGTGAGTAGAATAGGGAGCCACCTGTCATATGGAGGCACCTGAACCTGGCGTTCAGGAAGCCGAAGGTGCGTTCGATCACCCTCCTAGTCTGCCCATGGGCCTCATTGTACTGTTCCTCTGCCCTGGTCCTGGGATTCCTCATTGGGGTCAATAGCCAGGAAAGGTTGGGGTAACCAGAGTCCCCTAATAGCCACACACGGTGCTTCTGGAGTTGACCCATCATATAAGGGATGCTGCTATTCCGCAGGATGTAGGCGTCATGCACTGAGCCAGGGAACATAGCATTTACCTGGGAGATGTACTGGTCTGCCAAACATACCATCTGTACATTCATCGAATGATAACTCTTCCGGTTCCTGTACACCTGTTCACTCCGGTGGGGGGGGGGGGGGGGCAGAGCTACATGGGTCGCATCAATAGCACCTATGATGTTGGGGATGTGTCCAAGGGCATAGAAGTCACCTTTCACTGTGGGCAAATCCTCCACCTCAGGGAAAACGATGTAGCCCCTTACGTGTTTCAGCAGGGCAGCCAACACTCTGGACAACACGTTGGAAAACATAGGCTGGGACATCCCTGATGCCATGGCCACTGTTGTCTGAAAAGACCCACTAGCAAGGAAATGGAGCACTGACAGCACCTGCACGTCAGGGGGGATTCCAGTGGGATGGCGGATTGGTGACATCAGGTCTGGCTCCAACTGGGTACATAGTTCCTGGATAGTGGCACGGTCAAACCTGTAGGTGACGATTAAATGTCGCTCCTCCATTGTCAACAGGTCCAACAGCGGTCGGTACACCGAGGATTCCGCCATCTTCTCAAATGTCCCAGCTGACGGTGCCGAGTAAGGACAGCAGCGACCACAGAGTCAACAAATTCCCAGGTATGTACCCACAGATACACAGAACACGACACCAAACACAAAACTCTTCCTGTATGTGTGTTGAGTGTAGGCCTAGCTATGTGTGATGCAGTAGTAAAAGAAGCCATGTGGGCCCCTGAAATGGCTGCTACCTGACCTCTAAACTGGGACAATGGGAATGTGAGGTAACTGCGCTGGAGTTGTACCCCGTCGCGGTAGACGGTCGTATGCTGCATTGGTTAACATTGGACCCTATGGGTCCCAGGAGCCAATGACGAAGTGCGCTGGCGGTGATGATACGCACCGCCGCGGATGTCACCACCGCGGACGTCACCACCATTTTCTGTGTGTTCAATCACTCAATACCTGATCTTCGACAGGAGAGGAACTACACTGCAAGTGCTGCTGTGACCTCGGTCTGGAAGAGACAATGGCTGCTGCGTCTGGGGAAAGGGCCCCTGCCTTCACTGCTCAGGAGTTGGAGAAGCTAGTAGAGTACAAAGGGAGCACGTTGTATGGGCAATGCCTGGGTGGAGAGGGCTGGTTGTAAGAGGGAAAGGGGCAGAGTTCAGGGAACATGAAGGACTGTGAATGCATGTGCCACATGTCAAGGGTAGGGATGGGGGCCACTCACATCGACGGTGCAGTTGGTAATGACTTCTCTTCTTCCCCTGTGCATGTCATGTAGGTCAGCGCCCACCAGAAGAAGGACATTTGGAGTGCCATCGCCAAGGAAGTCCGGACTCTGGGGTCCACCAGAGACAGGGCACCCACTGCCGGAAAAGATGGGAGGTCATTCGCCGCTGGAGCAAGAAGATGGGGAGGCTCAGGCACCATGACCTCCCTGATGTTCCGGATCCTGGCGGTGGCCTACCCGGAGTTGGTTTGGCGCTTGAGGGCATCACAGCAGACACAAGGGGGTGAGTACACTCTCATTCTGGGGACTTGGCGCCCAGTTGAGGGGTCTGGGTGGGGGAGGAGGGCTGTGGGTGTACCTAGGCCAGGCAGAAATAAGTAGGTTTGGCCCCTCCGTAATGCAGGGCATGTGGCACTCCACCCCACCTCAGTAGTGGGCCAAATACAGGTATAGATGCCCCTGTGGCATGCATGTGTGCAGATGTCCACCATAGCCATGTAGGCCATATCCCAGGAATTGCATCTGTAGAGGCCAAGAGCACGGTGTAGTGCAGGGGGCTGCTGTGTCTGTATTGTCCGTCAACGGTAGCGGTAAGCCATGCACTCAACCTGTCTTTCTTCTGTCGTCCCCTCCCCCTTTTTCTGCTCTCCCTGTTCTTTTGTGCATCAGCATCATCAGGCGGAGGAGCAGTGGCACCGGGGCACGAGGGAGCTGCATCCCACATGGCCATGGAGGGCCACACCACGGACTCAGAATGCACCAGTGGGACAGAGGGCGAGGGGAGCTACACGTCGGTCACCGGATCACCAACCAGCGACACAGACTCATCCGCCGATGGGAGCTCCCTTGTGGGGGTGGCACCATCTGTGCCCCCCACTTCTACAGGTACAGCCGCCACCTCCTCTACCAGCACCGCCCTCCCAGCAGCCCCTCAGCGTTCGCCCCATGCCCGCTCACCCAGGAGGGTGGGCATCACCTTCGCCCCAGGCACCTCAGGCCCTACCCCAGTCACCCCTGCTGCCCTCAGTGAGGAGGCCATTGACCTCCTCAGGTCACTCACTCTTGGGCAGTCTATCATTTTGAATCCCATCAGGGTGTAGAAAGGGAGTTGCAACACACTAATGCATTCCTGGAGGGCATTCATTCTGGTCAGGCTGCCCATCATTGAACCCTGCAATCTCTGGCCTCAGCACTGATGGCAGCCATTGTCCCTGTCTCTAACCTCCCCCTTCCAACTTCCTCCACCCAGACCCAATCCCCTGTACCCCAGCCTGGCCCAAGAACACCATCAGACAAGCATGCATACACCTCAACACCCAAAAGTAGCTCAGGCAAACATAGGCACCACACAACCCACAGGCACTCACACAAGCATCACCCACATGCAGACACAGCAACATCCACTGCCTCCACTGTGTCCCCCTCCTCGTCGTCTCCCTCCTCCCTCCCAGCATCGTCTACACTCTCACCTGCATGCACTACATCTACAGGCACTAGGACTCACACCAGAACACCCAGCGCCACACCCCGCTCACCTGCACTCACCAACCTACTCCCATTTACACATCCCCTGTGTCCTCTCCCAGTGTGTCTGTGACGCCCCCTCCCAAAGTACACAAACGTGGGCACCCACACACCCAACTTCCATCCACCTCACGACAGCCTCCACTACCTGCACCTGCACCCAAAACACCTAAAGTGACACCTCCTACAACCACCTCCTCTTCCTCCACTCCCAGACCCCCTCCAGCTACCCATCCCAGTGTTCGTCAGAAACTGTCCCTCTGCAACGTTGACCTCTTTGCCCCCACCCACACCCCTCCAATTCATCAGTCTCGTAGTAGCGCCTCAGCCAAAAAGACTCCAGTACCAGTGGTGCGTGTTACAGGTGTGTGGAGTGCACCGGCCACCAGGGCAGGCAGCGTGACACAGAGCCAAGGCACTGCCAGTCCACCCCCTGTAAAGCATCTCAAGTTGGCAAGGGTCCGACGGGACCGGGTGAAGACTCCTGGAGGCAAAACTACTCACAAGGGTCCCAGGGGGATTGCAGAGTCAGCTGTGACTCCTCCAAAGGCGGTGAAGTGCCAGAAGAAGTCTGCACAGCCTCGTGAGAGCAGCGCGGCAGAGAAGGGCGGCATCCTCCCCGGCGGCTGGGACACCACCGCCAGCACCGTCATCACTGGTCCGGAGACCACCGCCAGAGTCAGTGCCCAGGAGGGCAGAAGTATCGTCACTGGTCAGGAGACCACCGCCGGAGTCAGTGCCCAGGAGGGCAGAAGTATCGTCACTGGTCAGGAGACCACCGCCGGAGTCAGTGCCCAGGAGGGCCCAAGTATCGCCACTGGTCAGGAGACCACCGCCGGAGTCAGTGTCCAGGTGGGCAGAAGTATCGTCACTGGTCAGGAGACTACCACCAGAGTCAGTGCCCAGGAGGGCACAAGTATCGTCACTGGTCAGGAGACCACCGCCGGAGTCAGTGCCCAGGAGGGCCCCGGCTGCCACAGCCCCGCTGGGCAATGAGGGACCATCTTGCCACACACCAATGCACAGGTCAGAGACCGCCATGGCAGAGCACTGCTGAACAGGGCAAGCACCGCTGAACAGGGCATGCACCGCTGAACAGGCCAGAGACCGCCATGGCAAAGCACTGCTGAACAGGGCAAAGCACCGCTGAACAGGCCAGAGACCGCCATGGCAAAGCACCGCTGAACAGGGCAAAGCACCGCTGAACAGGCCAGAGACCGCTATGGCAAAGCACCGCTGAACAGGGCAAAGCACCGCTGAACAGGCCAGAGACCGCCATGGCAAAGCACCGCTGAACAGGGCAAAGCACCGCTGAACAGCCCAGAGACCGCTATGGCAAAGCACCGCTGAACAGGGCAAAGCACCGCTGAACATGCCAGAGACCGCCATGGCAAAGCACCGCTGAACAGGGCAAAGAACCGCTGAACAGCCCAGAGAACGCCATGGCAAAGCACCGCTGAACAGGGCAAGCACCGCTGAACAGGCCAGAGACCGCCATGGCAAAGCACCGCTGAACAGGGCAAAGCACCGCTGAACAGGGCAGAGCACCGCTGCAGAAGGAAAAGACCGCCACATCATGCATCGTTATCCCATGTACAGCTGGGACAGTGACGGGACAGGAACTGGCACGGGGAGCCTAATCCAGTCTAGGCACCATTCCCCCTCCAGAACCAGTGGAGAGATCCATCCACTACCTCTGTGCTTCACAGGATGAAGCACTCTGGGCACCAGTCCCCCTCCAGAACCAGTGGAGGCTGTTATCCACTTGAGAGACTGTGACTTTGCACTCCCCAGGATATGGCAGTGGGCAACCCACCCACTGTAGAGACTTGAGAGACTGTGGCTTTGCACTCCCCAGGATATGGCAGTGGGCAACCCACCCACTGTAGAGACTTGAGAGACTGTGGCTTTGCACTCCCCAGGATGGTACAGTGGGCAACCCACCCACTATAGAGACTTGAGAGACTGTGGCTTTGCACTCCCCAGGATATGGCAGTGGGCAACCCACCCACTGTACAGACTTGAGAGACTGTGGCTTTGGACTCCCCAGGATGGTACAGTGGGCAAGCCACCCGCTGTAGAGACTTGAAAGACTGTGGCTTTGCACTCCCCAGGATATGGCAGTGGGCAACCCACCCACTGTAGAGACTTGAGAGACTGTGGCTTTGCACTCCCCAGGATACATCAATGGGCATGGAGCCCCGTCGTGGATCTGGCGTGGTGCTGTAATCAGGCTGAGATGCCCCCCCTTCCCTTCCCCCTGAGGTGCCTGTTGTATTTCTCTCTGATGCCCCGGCAGGGTTCTCTCTGTTTGTGGACAGGTATCTTGTGTGGGCCACGCCCATGCATTTTTGGCCCAGTGGTGCACGGAAATTGAGATGTGCATATCTGCACTACTTCTCGTAATGTATATACTTTTGAATGAGTTTATATATATCTGTATATATTTGATACGTATATTGATACATTACAATGTTTGAACTGATTTCGTTTTGTCTTTGCATTCTTCCGGGGGGGTTGTGGGTTGTTACAGTGATGTTTGGAAATGCATTGGTGTGTGTGTTGTAATGTGCGAGGGTGGGGGTGGGGGTGTTGCGTTTGTGTCCCCCTGACTTTTGCATCCCCCCTCCCCTATGTCGTAGGTGCAGTACTCACCGTTGTCTTCGCCGCCGCCAGCGCTGGTGTTCGTAGATGAGTAGGAAGACAAGGGCAGGGAGGATTTGTAATTCCGGCTCCATGGTGGCCTCCTTCCTCGTGGGATGTGTTAAGGTGAGCGTTTTCCCATTGCAAAAGCTGTTTCCGCCGTGTTTTTATCCACAGTGAATCCGCCCCGGAAAAGGTGGCGGATTTGCAGGTTGTGATACTGTGGGCGGTACATTGTCTGCCGTCTGTCTGTTGGCGGTGACCGCCGCGCTGCTTGTCTGTACCGCCGTGGCGGGCGGAGTGTTAAAGTGGCTGTCTTTGTTGGCGGTTTCCGCCATGGTCATAATTCCCTTTTTTTGTCCGCCGGCCTGTTTGCGGTATTAATGCACCTTTAACACCGTCCACCAGGGTTGTAATGACCCCCAAGGTGTTCAATGTTGAGAACTCAAAGATAAGTCCCTTGCTTTTCATGCAGTATCTTAGTGTTACTTGTGAATTAACATGCAAAATTGTGTGACATTGACATATCTCATTGGGTTGATAAATTCAGGCCTATGGCATGATGCAATAAAGGTATATGTGAACTTTTATGAGCCATGTAATTGAATTGGAATGTGTGAAGATTGTTATGTTCATCAATTAGACATCAATCTCCTTTTCGCTCACACATCAATCTGGACATTTTTTTTTGATTTGTGGTCATACTAGTGATGATGTACCTATATGGTGGTATATGTTAGTCCCACAACATCATCTAATTTGGTAGGCCAAATGAAATGATGTTTTTAGTTTGTTCTCTGAGTTCCCAACTTTTGTCATCACTCAGATTATGCGTCATACCAGTGCTTCTGACAAAACATTTTCATTTAATTTCAGTGTGATAACCAGTATACGATTGGCATGGATTGTGATTTAGTTTGCATGCACAAAATCAACTATGTATAACTTTGTACACATACATTTGTCTTTTTTTAAATTTCACTAATTAGTATTTAGTTTGAATGTTGTAGCTGTAGTGGCATTTTTTGTTTTGTCTGTAAAGATGATGAGTGCTCTACCAATAGTGTTAACACTGCACTGTGTATTGCCCTCAAGTATTACTATGGGTGTTGTAACATAATCACATTCAACATGTAAATGTACAGATGGCTCCAATTACATTTACATTAGTCAGTGGGTGATAGGCCTCCTCATCTTACACCTTTTATGCCAATCGCTACAGTATGCAGCTGATTGTTGCATATCACAATCTGAGTGAGACATACATTTCTATAAGTGTCATCTGTTTGGTAGTCTACCATCGGCGACGGTCTTTTTGGTAATCAGAAATACAGTCACATTTCGAGGGGCAATTGTGTAGCACATAGTTTTTTTTTTAAACTCTTTTTTTTAAAGTACTTTAATGCTCATAATACAATTCTTGTCATCACTATTATCTGGATTACAATTTGCTATTCGATCAAATGACAGAATGTTTCTATTTGACATATTGGTGCAACCCTTCTTCAATATTCAGTCTAAGTCTAACCCTCTTGTATCAGAACCCTCCTTACCAATCAGTGCGTTAGGGTACTTGTGTATCACATAGTTGATTTTCAGTTAAATCCATGTTACAGACACATGTGTTGACAACCATGGGGGTCACATGTGATCCTTGTGTAGTTGCCAGCTGGGATGTGTAGTGTGTGTCATGTTTATCCTGTCAGAAATGCTTTGGCCACATGATATTAGTGGCAGGCATCATGTATGTTGCTGTGGACATACTGACTAACATTAGAAATCATGTCTTGTCACACATAGGTATGCTAGGAGAGGGAGGATGCAGCAACCTCCTGTCTACCATCCACTGCCAACCATTCAGACTAATGAGCAATGGGATGTAATTCAGTTATACCACCTGGATAGAGAAACAATAGTGGGATTATGCTGTCAGTTGGAGCCACATCTGATGCCATCTGCATACCAACCATTGTTCAAGTCATGTCAGTATTGCACTTCCTAGCCACGGGGTCCTTCCAACATACCGTGGCCTTATCTGATGGAATGTCCCAAACTATGTTCAGTCTGGTGTTGAAGGAGTTCCTCTCAGCAATGTTGGAATGCATTGACAGCTATAACAAGTTCCATCGAAAATAGGATTTTTTCAATGTGAAGGCTGACTTTTAGGGTTTTACCCACCTACTACATGTGGTAGGGGCCATTGATCGCACACATGTTAGATTGGTGCCACCATAGGCCACTGAACAAGTCTTCAGCAACAGAAGGAACTTCCATTCCATCAACGTGCAAGTTGTCTGTTTGACAGATCTCTACATCTCACATGTGTGTGCCCATTATCCTGGATCAGCACATGATTCCTTCATAAGGCGGAACAGCACCATACCCCGGCTGATGTCACAACTGCACCCAGAGAGGCCCTGTTTGGTTGATAAGTCACATCTGTCCTGATTGTGTGTGAGCAATGTCAGGTTCTACAATCATGAAGTGAGGGACTCATTGGTTCACCTATGCCCAATTCCT
This sequence comes from Pleurodeles waltl, assembly GCF_031143425.1. NCBI lineage: Eukaryota > Metazoa > Chordata > Amphibia > Caudata > Salamandridae > Pleurodeles > Pleurodeles waltl. The sequence continues at coordinate 466,704,591 of NC_090442.1, forward strand.
TGTTAGGAGATTCAGCATATCCAAACCGTCCTTGGTTGTTGACGCACTGAGGAATCCAACTACACCACTGGATGTCTGCTTCAATGAGGTCCATGGAAGAACAAGGCAATAGTGGATTGGGCTTTTTGGCTCCTGAAGGCCAGATTTAGGTGTCTGGACAGACCTGGGGGAGCCCTCTTCTACTCATGCTGGAAAAGTGTATCAGACCACAGTGGCATCTGGAGGCGGAGCCTGAAGTGCCATTGGCTGAGAATCCTGAAGTGCCAACTGAGGATGACAGTGGTGAAGAGGAAGGAGCTGACTTGTGAGAAGATCTGATCCACAGCTACTTCTGATGAGTGTAAGTATGTCTTGTGATGTCATGAATGTGACTGTACAGTGAACTGCAGTTGGGAGAATGATTTGAGCTGAGTGTTTTGGGAACAGGTAGGGAGCTAATACTCTGCAATAATCAGTCAAAGACTGTTTGATGATATAGCTTTTGAAACATCCCCACTTTGATGATGTAGCTTTGTTTGTGTCAGTTTCCTTGCAAAGTATTTTGTTTTCCAGATGCTTGATATGTGATTTGTGTCATATGTATGGTTTCAAACCCTTGCTCTTTGTTTTGTTTTGTTGTATGAGTGCCTTCACCATGGCATCTTCATGTGGGCATTTCCAAGTTGTGACACTGGCAGGTATGTAATGCTGTTCCGACGTACAAAGTACACATGGATTAGTCCAGGTAATGTAGGTCATAGAGTTTGGATGAATGAGAGCTGTGCCAAGACAGCTTGCACAGTGTTTGGGGGAAGGTCAAAAGTACCCATTGGACTTGTTTTGTGTGCTGAGGTGGGCCTGATGCATCATGTGTGTCATCATGAGGACATGAAATATGTAGTGCTAACTTACGACCAAGTCATTTTTCCTTCACATTAGCTAAACATTCTTTTTGTATAATCTGTATGGAGCTGTAAATGTGTTTCATCATTGTAAGCCACAGTGCCTGTGCCAGAACACTGACACATGTTTGTGTCATACCACCAGATGCATGGGCATTGGATTATGATGGCACTGTGATCAGGGACTGTTGTACTGTCATCTTTCTGTATCTTAGATTATGTGATGTTGAATTACTTTTTTGTGGTATGTGATAAGGCTCATGCTGCTGACATCAACCACAAAAAGGTTTGCCTATTCATCAAGACAATATCTGACAAGTCCCTTCCTTCTGTGGTCTGGAGGTCTGTACCTGTCAAAATGTCCCTTTACTCAGTATGAGTCAATAACATTTGATTTTTAGAAGTCCTGACAGATTGATATTCTATGTGCTAAACACTGTAATAAAAGTTGTAGTTTGAGCAGATCCTTGTATGTATGTATTTGTGTGGGTGGGTTTTAGTCTCAAACTGGACACTGTGCAACATATCCCATCGTGAACAAGTAGCTTGGATCTTCATTGTATGGTTCACATTGTGTGACATATCTATATGGCTAAAAGTGAAATCAAATATCAGCAGATAAAGAATCAGTGAAGGGTGATTTTATTGTGGAGATATAACTAACAGAAAATACATGTGACATGACTCAAACAAAATCCAATGTGAAGGGGTCAGTAATGGTGAATGGTGTTGGTAGATGCCATACCATTGGGAGTACAAAGTCCAGAGCGCTCCTCTCATTGGAATTGGTTGGTGGTTCACGATCAGTCCAGAGTGAATGTGAAACACATAAAGGAGGTCCTTAAGGAAGAGAGCTACTACTGGCAGTGGTGGGTGTCTTCCCATGTGCACCCCTGTGATTTTCTTGATGGATGTCCCCGCTTGCGTGGGGGGGAGGGTCTGCTGCTACAGTGGCTTATGTTCCTCTGGCAGGGCCTCTCTTACAGTGGCTGGCATTGATGTTTCTGGGCCTGCTGTTGACTGGCCAAAGGAAAGGGGTAGACTGCTGATGAAAAGCGCTGCTCCGGGTGGTCTGTATGTCCCTCAACACCTCCATCTGTTCCCCCATGTCCCTCTGTAGCTGCTTGATTTCCCAGAGTTCAGTCAACGCCTGGCCCATCAAACCTTGGGACTCCTGATAGACCCCCAAGATGTGGCTGATGGTGTCCTGGCCAGGAGCAGCCCCAGTGGCCTCACCCTGCTGGCCCACAGCATCCCCACCATGCATCCTACCCCAAGGGTATGTGCCCTTACCACAGGGTTCCCCCTCCAACTTGTTCCTGGGCCCTCATTGTCCAAAGTGTTGTGCTGCACCTCAGAAGCAATCGGGGGCACAAGATGGTAGACACTGTGCTTGGGACACAGGTTGGGGGGGGTTAATGGTTACCTGTGATATTGAAGCAACGGGGCTGGGAATTGACATTGTGGGCACAGTGTTGCCATCTGAACAGGTTTTCAAGATGGGCCAGAACTATCCTCCCCATCCAGATGTTCAGGAGTGTCATCATCACTTAGGGCTTCATCCATAGAGGTAGTGACAGTCTGTTCTGTGGCCTCTGTGTGCCCAGTGGCTGATCCACCTGTTGATGTAAAACGTACATTGTTACTGGTTGTTTTGTCACATCTATCTAACTGTTTAGAGTTACAGTAAGCATAGACAAAGATAAGTTGTAGTTAATCCAATTGTGGCAAGTAACTATGGTATTGGGTGAATTGACATGACATGTGTGAAGCATACCAATTCATTTTGACTCAAGCAGCTACTGAGATGTGCATATCAGTTTCACTTGGACGGATGATTTGAAAATGACATCTTACCACCAGTGCAGCCAACACAGTGGATGGACAAGATATGGCTTTGACCATATGGAGACCTGGTTGAGTGTGATGCCCGGAGACCAAGCATTTTATTGCATATGTGACTGGAGTCATCATGCCCATAGTGCTGGGTCAATGTGTCTGTGGCAAATCTGGTGAGGCATCTTGAGACCTTAGGAATACTTGTTGCACACACTGGGTAAGCTGTCCTTCCTGTCCCCAATAGTTTCATCTTGGGGTAGCAAGTCAAGATTGATCTAGGTAGACAGACACTTGTCTGATTTGAAATTGATCTGTGCTTGATCACTCCCAGGTGAGTACACTTCAGATGTGAGTTATTAAACAGGGGTCTTTGGATTAGAGAACACTGGGCTGGTAGTTGGGGTTTCTGCAACAGTGCCTCCTGGGAGTTGTAGTCAGGTCACACTTTCTACTACACACATTTGACCAATATTATCCCCCCAGGTTAGTAAACTTCATTTCAGATTTGACAAACATATGTATTGGGCATGTGGCCATTGTGCTGGTGGTTGGAGTTAATGGAAGAGGGCTTGCTGGGAGTTGCAGTCAGGACACTCCCTGTACTACACACATTTGACCAATGTTATCCACCCAGGTGAGTAAACTTAATTTATGAGTTGACAAACAGATATATTGGGGCATGTGACCACTGTGCTGGTGATTGGGTTTGGAGTTCCTGGAAGAGGGCCTGCTGGGAGTTGCAGTCAGGTCACTCTCTCTACTACACACACTTGACCAATGTTATCCCCCCAGGTTAGTAAACTACATTTGTGAGTTGACAAACAAATGTATTTAGACATGCGGCCACTGTGCTGGTGCTTGGAGTTACAGGAAGAGGGCCTGCTGGGAGTTGCAGTCAGGTAATTCTCTCTACTACACACACTTGACCAATGTTCTCCCCCAAGGTGAGTAAACATCATTTGAGAGTTGACAAACATATGTAGTGGGGCATGTGACCACTCTGCGGGGGGTTGGATTAACAGAACCAGGGCCTATTGTGCTTTGCAGCCAGGTCACTCTCTCTACTAGACACATTTGGCCAATGTTACCCACCAGGTGAGTGAAGTTTATTTGTGAGTTAACAAACATTGGGTCATCGGACAAGAGAACACTGGGCTGATGGTTGGAGTTGCTGAAACAGTGCCTCCAGGGAGTTGCAGTCCGGTCAGTCCCTGGACTACACACACTAGACAAAGTTATCCCCCTCAGGTGAGTCAAATTCATTTGTGAGTTAACAAACAGGGGTCTTTGGACTAGAGAACACTGGGCTGATGGTTGGAGTTGCTGAAACAGTATCTCCTGGAAGTTGCAGTCAGTTTACTCTCACTACTCCCCAATACCGGACAACTATTGTGCTTTACATATCTGCATGTAGGCTGCATTTATCCTTGAACATAAATTGTCATTTTGTGACTTGCCATGGATCCTGGATTGCATTTTTGATATTGTGGGATTCCCAAGCCCCATATGGCACGCAAAGGGCCTTGGTAACTGTGCTGTTGGGTCTAATGATAAACATTGTGAGTGTTTAAACTCAGAGACTCTGGGTATTGAATATTGGTGAGGTACATGAACAAGACAGTGGGTAAAGGTGAGCTGTAAGCATGCATGACATTGCATTTGTGTGAGATTTTTTGTGCTGTGACTTACCAAACATCACCCCCCAGGTATTTCAGTCTAGTCCTCAGGATGCAGGATGGTCAAGACCTTCTCCTCCCAAGAAAAGAGTGCTAATTGGGTGCTGGAATGGTCACTGCCAGTATTCTTGGCCTGTAGCTGGTGCCTGGAGACCAGGGAATGGACCTTGCCCCGGAGGTCGTTCACCCTCTTACTAATGCCCTCCTTTGTGCGCAGGGTGAAGCCTACAGCATTCACTCTGTCGACTATCCTGCCCTCCATTTCCAGATTGCTGGGCTTGCGCTCTAACAATTGTGACTTTACTCTTATGATTTCATCCACCATGACTCTTAACTCTTCTTGAAAAAAAAACGTCGATTTGTGGAATGTGACATGATGGAAAAACACTGTTGCAAGTGACAGGGTATTTGCAAATAGGATGTGAATGGTTAAAAATGTGTGCTGGGTGTTCAATCAAATGGTGAAAAAAGGGGTGCCTAATCTATATACACCACAGATTTTAGTTGCTTGGGCTTCTTTGTCTTGCTGTGTTAATACAAAGGATTGTGGTCTGTGAAGGGGTGTGCTTTCTAGTGTGCTTTGCAGGTGTGTCCACTGGAGCAATGTGTGTCAGCTGTGTTGTTTATTAATTCTTCCAATGTGCAGTTGTCTGTTACTTTGCTGACCGCATACTGTCGTAATTCTGACTGCCATTGGCTGACTGCCATGAAGGGACCATCACATCAACTGTGTGATTATAATATGCTCAGTGTATGGCCACGGCACTGATGGCGCTGCAGGTCGGAATGCCTATATAAGGGCCATCAACCCACTGGCAGTCTGCCTTTTCACTTGGCTGCCTTGTCTGTATGACTCGTAGTAGGACGGTCGCTGGTGTGGCGGTCTTTTCAGGACCACCAACATGGTGGTCTGGCGGTCTGATCACCAAACTTGTAATGAGGCCCTAAGTTATCTGCAGTAGAGAATATTGGGATTTGTTTACCATTATTTACCTTGTCATGTAAAGAAAAAGGTTCCTCATGTGTAGCTATTAGATGTTTATGTATGTGTATGTCTTGGTATCTTCTAGGGGAAAGTGAGGTATCACTAGTGACTTTTCTAGTTTGTGTAATTAAACATTTTAAAGTAAGTATTGGTGGTAGTTGTCCTGTTATGTGTTCCAGGACTTTAGGTAGTATATATTTAAAGATGTTGGTTACAGGTTCCTGGGAGCTAGTGCTTGCCACTCTTAAATACTGCAATTTTCTCCCTTACTTCTATTTCTGTCACATTTGGGGAGTGGTTGTGATCTCTTCCATGTATTCAACATCAGGTTTTGTAGATGCCCTCCAATAGCATGCATTAGAATAACAGTACATTTTCAGTTTATATTTCTGATCATACACTTTCTCGGCTGTAGGTATAGCCTATGTGATTTAGGGCCAGATGTAGGTAGGTTTCATTTTGCAACTTGCAATTTGCGAGTCACAGCGACTCGCAAATTGCAACTCGCAAAACAAAATGCAGAAAGGTGTCTCAGACACCTTCTGCGACTCGCTATGGGGTCGCAAAGACCCACCTCATGAATATTAATGAGGTGGGTCGCAGTTTGCGACCCCATTGCGAGTCTAGGCACTCACAGGGATGGTGGCCTGCTGGAGACAGCAGACCACCATGTCTGTGACTTGCTTTTTGAATAAAGCAGTTTTTTTTTTCTTTTTGCAGCCCGTTTTCATTAAAGGAAAACGAGCTGCAAAAAGAAAAAATTCCGAAACCATTTAGTTTCGTTTTTTTCAGAGTAGGCAGTGGTCCACAGGACCACTGCCTGCTCTGAAAAAATATTTTTAGTGGCATTCACAAAGGGGAAGGGGTCCCATAGGGACCCCTTCCCTTTTGCGAATGAGTTACCATCCACATCAAGTGGATGGTAACTGCGAGTTGGTTTGTGACCGCATTCGCGGTCCCAAAGCAACTCTGCATGACGATGCGGCCGCAAATAGGAAGGGAACACCCCTTCCTATTTGCCAGTCGCAGCCTCAAATTGCGAGTCGGTACCAACTCGCAATTTGCGGTTGTGCATCGCGTTAGACTTTTTGCGCCTCGCAAACTGCGTTTTTCGCAGTTTGCGAGGCGCAAAAGGCTTGCTACATCTGGCCCTTAGTAACTTCATTCCTTTCTGTGAAATGATATACATTGCAGCCTCTGTCATTGTATCTGAAAGCAGAGCAATAGTAAAAATGTAAATACAATTGTAAAGTTTGTATGTTGTTTTGTTATTCACATATAAAATTATGCAACTACTTTTGTTTTGTATACTGACATGTATGTTCTGTTTAGATGTTTCACATGGTTTGGCAGCTTTTCCTTTGGAGGGGTGTTCTAATCCTGAGCAGGCATTTTTTTTTTATTGAAGGAAAAAAAGCATACGTTTCCTTTCAAGTGTTAATCTGTTGGTAGTTTGTACAGTTGAAGGTCTTTAGGTTTATTTGTGCTTGCTGTTTAGGTGAGTTTATATTTTGTAATTAATTTATGTATACTTACCTTCCACTATCTTTTGCTGGTTTTTGATAGTGGCTATTTTCTGGCTGTTTATCTGAATGGCTGCATAGGTGTATAAGTCAGTGTGTGAGTTTTTGTATGGGTAAATGAGTGGTTGTGTGACTGGCTATATGAGTAAGTAAACGGGTGTGTGGGTGCATGTTGCAATGAGTGAGTTTTGTGTGTACTTGTATAGGTTTGTGAATGGGTTTGTGAGTGGGTATGTGAGAGTAGGTGTATCAGAGTCTTGAATGGGGGGTGAGTCATTAGGTGGATGATATCAACATTGATGTCATAAGAGATGTCATTTGAGATGTTATCCGTGATGTCAACAGTAATGTAACTCACCATGTCATGAGTGATGTAATTTGTGAGGTCATAATTCAAGGCAAGAAAAGCAAGGAGAAAGCAGTGAAAACGAGGGAAAAGCAAAGGAGATGATACTCTAAATAGAGCAGAAAAATCAAGGAAAAAGCAGTCAGAAAGAGGGAGGAGTAACATGAAGGTACTCAAAAAACAGGTAAAAAAGTAAGGAGAAAGCAGTGAAAATTAGGAGAAAGGAAGAAGGATAAGAAAATAACTTGGATAAAACACTAAGAAAGTATTGATAAAATAAGTGTAACTATATTCACTCTATTATTAGTTTTTTTCATTTTTTTCTGATCCGTGGATCCTCCACAGTCCCACAAATGTGGACAGAATGTACTTTATCGTTTTTGTTCCGATCACATGATCGGGATGGATCAGTTAGCTCGGATCCATGGATTTGTCAAATTCTAAAAATATATATTTTAAGTATATAGGAGCCTCTCAATTAAATGATAGCATAAGGATTAACATATTTCAAGCCATATTAACGATCCTCTTAATTGTTTTCTATAGAAGTGAGTTGTTTTACGGTTTTGGTGAAAGTGGTTCTGCAGCAAGATCTGCAGATCAGCTCGAAGTAAAAAAGAATATTATCCTTTCTATTTGTTAAACTACTTCCAACTCTTTCATAAGACCACTCCCAAAACAGTTATTCCTCTGCTGTCTCTTGTTGGAAAAGGTCTGGAAATCTTTCGCTTCAGAAGAAAGATGGCAGAAATCAACCCCCCAGCTCCATTTGGGAAGCCAGAAGAAGATCCTGAAGTTCAGGAAGAGGCAGCTACATCAAGAAAAGAGAGTGATGTATGGCAGTGGTTTTCTACTTCATCGAGAGAGAAGGTTTCTACACAGTTTGTGGAATGCAGGCTCTGTTGTAAGCAACTGTCGAGAAACACATCTAATAAATACAACCATGGCACTTCCTATCTGTGAACACACATTGAAGCAATTCATGAATCTGCTAACATCCGGATGATCAGGGAGGAAGCAACAGGAAGTGGGGCAGGTGCCTCAACATCTAAAGGAGCCCAACCTCCTGCCAAGTCACCATGGCAGATACTTGCGTTGAGTTAGGAGACATGGTAATCCACAGTGCCAAGTGTCACCATCTCATCACACTTAAAACTGCAGATGCTTTGATGTTTTTTGAGAGAGTTAAAAAGCATGATTGCTAGTTTGTTAGCTTTATTTTTGTAGTTAGTGTTGCAACATACTGTTATTTTTGAGGATGCAGCAGTTTTGCATGTAGTTCACTTATTTGAAACTTTTGCATTCAAAGTAGTTTCTTTTTTTTTTAAAGTACAAAATAAACTTGGTTTTCAAACATTAAGAAAAACAATGATTCTTCTAGAACCACCATTTAATACATTAAAGAGCTGTTTGTCTCCTTATTATTGTAGTTTATAGGTTGTATGTTATTAGATGCAGGAATGTATAATTTACTATGTTTTTGCAAGTTCATATGTGTTCCTTTGTGTGTTATTATGTGGTTCAGTGTACCTGTGTCTTCTAGTGTATGTGTTAGTGTATGTCTCAATATGTTTGTGTATGTCATAGTGTATGCTTGAGTGTATTGGTGTATGTATTAGTGTGTACTTTAGTGTCTGAAGGTATCCATTTTTGAGTGCTTGGGTGTGTTAGTGGATGCATCAGTGTGTGTCTGGGTGTGTTAGTATATGAATCACATGGATGTGATAGTGTATGCATGCGTGTCTGAGTGGGAGTGTTGGAGTACATATTTGTATGTATCTGGGAATGTTAGTGTTTGTATCAGTCAGTGTGTGCCTGCGTGTGTTAGTGTATACATCAGTATGCGTCTGGGCATATCAGTGTATATATATTCCTTACTATCTTAGTTCATGCATCACTGCATGTCTAACTGTGTTAGGATTTGTAGTATCAGTGTAGGCATCAGTGTATGCCTTGGCATATCAGTGGGTGCATGAGTGTGTGCCTGAGTGTGACAGTGTATGCATCAGTGAATGCCTGGGTGCACCAGTTTATATTTCAGTGTTTGCCATGTTATGTTCTTGCATGTATCAGTGTGTGCCTAGGTGTGTCAGTGTATGGATGAGTGTGTGTCTAGGTGTGTCCATGTATTCATGAGTGTGTATGTGAGTATGTCACTGTAGAGATGAGTGTCTTCTGGGTGTGTAAGTGTATGCATCAGTGTGTGCATGGGTGTGTTATTGTAAGCATGAGTTTGTGCCTTGGTATATTGCTGTATGTATCAGTGTGTGTCTGGGTATGTCATTGTATGTGTCAGTGTGTGCCTGGATGTATTACTGTATGAACAAGTGTGTGTCTGGGTGTGTCTGGGTCGTTAGTAGATGCCTGAGTGTGTTAATGCATGCATCGGTATGTGCCTGGGCATGTCAGTATATGTGTCTTTGTGTGCCTGGATGTGTTAGTGTATGCATGAGTGTGTGCCTGGATATGTTGTTGTATGTATCAGTATATGCCTAGGTGTCTGAATGTATGTTAAGTGTGTGCCTGGGTGTGTTGTTGTTCTCATGAGTGTGTGCCTGGGTATGTTAGTGCATGCATCAGTGTGTGCCTGGGTTAGTGCAGACATCAGAGTGCCACTGTCTGTGTTAGTGTATATTAAATGTGTGCCTGGGTGTCTGACTGTAAGCTTGATTGTGTGCCTGGTTGTGTTATTGTATACATACGTGTATGTGTGGGTATGTAAGTGTACTGTGTGCCTGGGTATGCCAGGGCATGGATGAGTGTGTCTTTGTGTGTCAGTGTATACATGAGGTGTGCTTGGTTATATCAATGTAGGCATCAGTGTGTGCCTGGGTGTGTTATTGGATGCATTAGTGCTTTTAGACTCCTGGTAATATTCTTAAATGAGGACATTATTTTTTATGTAGGATCTTTTTTCAAATCTGCTGCTTGAGTCCAGAGGTCCATATTGCTTTTTCATCTGTGCTGTTTCATTGTTTTATTTATGTGTTTTGCGCCTCTATGACTGTCATAATTTTATGGTGTGTTGGCATATTTTTATGGATGATAAAATGTGTCTGCATTAAGTTCATTGAATTGAATTGAATTGGGTGCATTAGTGTTTAGCTGGCAATATCAGTTTTTGCATTGGTATGTGCCTAGGTGTGTTGGTGTATGCGGTAGTGTGTACCTGGCTGTATTATTGAATACATGAGTGATTGGGTGGCTGTGTCAGCATCTGCAATGATGTGTGACTGGGTGTCTCCTTGGATGTATGACTGTGTGCCTGGGTGTGTGTCTGCCTGTATCAGTGTATGGTTGGGTCTGTAAGTATGTGCATTGGTGTGTTCCTAGATGTGTCAGTGTCTACATCAATATGGGCCTTGGTGTGTCACCTTATGCAAGAGTGTGTGCTAGAGTGTATCATTGCATGCATTAGTATTTGGCTGGGTGTGTCAGTGTATGACTGGATGTCCCAGTGTATGCATGAGTGTGTGTATTTGTGTCAGTGCCTGCATTGGTGTATGGCTGGGTGTGTCAGTGTATGCATGAGTATATGCCTGAGTGAGTTGGGCATGTACAAATATGCATGTGGAAATATCATTGTTTTCATTATTGTGTATTAGTGTATTACTTTAATTCCCTATGTCGGGTTTGGCATGTTTATGGATGGTCTATGAATGGAGAATGACGTAATTAGTTACCTTCATTACTGCATTAAACGGGTCCATTAACCTGTGTAAAAAGCAAGAAAACATATATAGAAGTGAAAGTTTAATATTATAAATTTGTTTCCAGATTCTGTAATGAAAAAGGTCAGGTTCCAAGTGAATAGGGATCCCTGTTTTCCGTTTTTACTTATTTTTACAGATAAATACAGAAAGAAAGCATTGTGTTTCCTAACTGTGCTTAATTTTTAAAGTGAAAAAATACAGATAATTTGGCTTATTTTGAGTAATTCTCCATGATGAGACTAATGAGTTTCAAGCCAATAATGGTTCATTTAGACAGCATGCAGAGTTACAAAGAGAATGAGATGCCTTATATTATTGCATATCTCAAAATGTATTTGTGCTAATATTAAATTTTTTTATATGGTGTTATTATTTTATTATTTTGAACTGTGTAATGTACTAAAGCTTTACAGGCATAAAAGTATGTGTGCATGTTAATCTATAATAAATGCAGAAATATACAAGTTATCACCTCATCTGGGCATAAAACACAAAATAAATATGGATAAATACCAATAAGATGGCCAAAAAATAAATCTGGACATGTATAGAACAAATGTTTAAAAAAATGAACACCATAAAACCAGGAGCCCTAATAATGAAGTGTGACATATTTGTACCACTGTAAATCAATCATAGTGAAAATAAAGGAGATTGCATTGACAAATAGTGAAAAGAAAAGACAAGGGAGGCAGACAATACTGTTAAAGATCAATGAGAAATCTTTGCGCAGAAAAATATGTTAGCAAGTTTATTGTTTCTTTTTTAAAATGTTTGGGATCTGTGGATCCTCCGCAATACCAAATATAGACGTGCCATTCTCTATGCTTCCTAGTTTCAATCATGTGATCGGAATGGATCCACCGATCCTCAGATTTACTGAATTTTTTAAAAGTTATTTTCACTATATAGGGACCCTTCTTTTTAACATTGGTGTCAGGGTGAACACATTTTGTATGCTAAAAATAATGTATATTTAATTTTTGAACAATTTCCTTATTTTATGATATTAGCAGATCCACAACCAGATCCACAGAAAAACAATCTGCCTTTTCATTTGGTATGTTCTTACCCATTTTTCTTTGAAACCACATCCAATAGCAGTAATTTCTCTGCCATATCTTATTGGGGAAGGATTTGATTGCTGTTTTCTCTGTTTATTTTTGAGATGGCTGAAGAGAGTGCTGCACCTCAAGCTGTAAACCCTCAGGTGATCCAAGATGAGGAGTAGGAGGAACATCCATCTGCAGAAAGAAAAGAAAGTGAAGTATGGAAATACTTCACCAACCCTTCAGGGGAGAAAAAGGTATCAGTGAGGTTCATGCAGTGTAACATCTGTGGAAAACGGCTCTCACATGGTACTTCTAAAAAGTACACCCACGGTACTTACATTATTTAATGACTTAGTGCCTCATTGCGAGTTTGGCGGCTTGTGGACCACTATGGCGGCATTGACGGTCCGACCTCCGTCAAGTTGGCAGTCAGGTCACTGTATTACGAGTCATGCATGTAGGAGGCTGGCCCTCTAAGTAGTGTGGAAAACTAGGCACATTGTGCAAAGGGTCTGGGCAACCACACGTTGGTTTACAGAGGTAAAAACTAGACCACCTATTGCTGTAATTTTTATGGTAGCTTGGTTGAGCAGTTAGGCGCATCTTGGATGAGTGCAAAGCATTTGTTGGACTCGCAGCATCAATAAATCAAGACACACATTCAAAAGAATATTTGAGACCAATTTATAAAAATACTTCAGATTTTTACTAAAAAAGTTTAAGACCTAGATCATCAAAATCGGATAAGTACTTTTAAAGTTATGAATTTTTGAAGTTTATTAAAATCAGTCTTTTTATGCATAACTGCGCACCATAGAAATCACTGGTGGATATGCTGTAAAATTACATATAAAATCAGACAGTGGTTTCACCAAGTTCTCTTTTCTGGAGTAAGTCAAGGTCAAGGTCATCGATGGTCAACTGCAGACATTCGGGTGGCTCCTGGTTCCGGCAGAAGCAGCAAGAAGTGGTCTTTGGAGCTGGTGCCAGGCCACTACGAAGGGCCACTTGGAAAAGCGCTGCACAGGCAGACTTAAAGGCTGGTGGCTCCCCTTGGAGTGATGAGGTTGCAAGGGGTGGGGCACCCTCAGAGCACCAATGGCTCTTCAGTGCAGGGTACAGGGCGGCTGGGTGCAGAGCAAATCGGTGAGCCAGGAGCTGTGTGCAAAGATGCCCTCTGGAAGCAGAAGGTATGTCGCTTTGAGGGACACTTAAAGGTCAGCACGGGCACTCAGGTGGGAGGTCCTGGTATTTTCGGAAGTCCCTCAACTGGGGCTTCCTCGTGGTCCTTTTACAGTCTTGGGCGGACAGTCATTCTTGGTGTCTGACTTGAAGTGACCACTACCCAGGGCAATGGTATGGTTCGGCACTGAAGGGCGCAGTGCAACCAAACTTGGCAAACTTGCAGGGTATGCTCTCACAGTCTGTTGGGTGGAGTTTGGTCCACCTGCAGCATCCAGTTTGGCAGTCAGCAGCTGGTCAGTGAAGTGGACCTCACTGGCTTGTTGGTTCCTTGTGGTTGTTGAGTGTGCCTTCACTCTGATTTTGGAAGTGGAGGTTTCTGGAGTTCATCCAATGTGCAGGCAACCCCTCAGCGGCGATTTATGTGACATGTGTGCAGCAGGCAAGATTTGGCATGTTTTCTTTGTGCAGCAGGTCTTCAGTTCTTGAGCTCTGGGTCTTCTTTGTTGCTGATCTTCTTGTGTCCTTAGAATCTGATTTCTTGGTCTAGGGATGCCCACTAAACTCTGTATTTAGTGGGTATTTTAAGGAGGTACCTAGTAGTGACCAATGGGTCATCTACCCTAGGGTGGATACACCCAATAAGTGACCACTTCTTCTGGGCAGAGGTCACTTCCCTACACCTGATTGGTTATTTTCTTTCCATGCAAGATGGAGGAAAATGAAATGGAGAGGTCACCTCATATGCAACACCTTAGGTGGGGTGCAAGTAGGGGCTGACCGCTCCTTATGTCCTTTGTGTATTTTCCTGCCTTTGATCCTGCCAAATGTAGGGGTTTGCAATTGGAAATGACATCTGTGGCTAGCAGCAGACATTTGGGGTCGAGTTTTGAGGGTGATAAGTCCTTTGAAGCTCTTAGACAGGGCTGTGCATATTTCTGGGGGAGGTGGGGTAGACCTCTGCCCAGGAAGGGCTTTGTTCTCTGGCCCCAGAGAGCAATGGCTATCTCCTCAGGGATCCAGAATCCTGTCTGGTGGTGGCAGTCTGGTTGGGACCGGCAAACAGTCTTAACAGGGTAGTTCGATTTTGCAGGGGGCACCTCTAAGGTGAACGCTGGGTACCTTTTGTAATAAATCCAATACTAGTACTAGTTTGGATTTATCATTCTGAGGATTCAGAGTAGCCATCGTGTAGCTGGGAAACTCGTACTGACCAGTGTCCAGCACATGCATTTAAAATGGTTGCTCTGTTCACTTACATTGTCCCAGGTTTGGCAAGGACACAGTAGGGGCCATATTGCTCTTGCAGGTATGCCTTCATACACAGAATAGAGCACATTACCTTAGGACTAGAAGGTCTGCCAGAGGGGTGACTTACCCATTTTTACATGTAATACACAGTGGACAGGGCACACAGGCTGTGTGCCGTGTCAAGTTTGCATTTTGGGATTGCACCTGGACACTCAGCCTGCAACAGCAGTGAAGGGTGCATCAGGATGCATGGCCCTTGAGGGTGGCACAATATGTGCTAATGCCCTCAAGGACCAACCCTTAGTACCCCATGCCCTGGGTACCTAAGTACCATTTACTAGAGACTTATAGTGTCAGCTAAAGATGTTGCCAATTGTATCATTACCTTTGCAATTTTAAGGAAAGACACCAGAACTGGGGACCTGGGTAGCAGGATCCCAGTGCACTCCAGTCCAAATTGCATCCAAAAAGCAGGCAAAAAGTGGAGGGTACTGCAACAGGGTGCCAGTTTCCCACAATGCAGGCCTGTGGAGCAAAGGTGGCCATGATCCCGCTGGCATCAGAGATTGCCACAGTTACGAGGCTGCACAAACAGGCCGTCGGAGACTGGGTTGCAGATGGACATATTATGTGGTTGCACACTGCCAATGTGACCATAGAGGTCCAACCACCACCTCTCAGCAGGCAGAAATAGACATTATAAAGGGAGACACTCACCTGCAGACAGCCTTACAAGTGTGGTGCCACCATATAGCCCATCACACACATCCTGCTGCTGCTGATGATCATTGAAGGTGCACAAAATCCACAAAGTCATTGGCGCAACTGACTGCAAATACACACACCTACCTGTGTCATTAAGCTGAACAATAAATCATCATGCCGTCAACCACATCATATGGGGTCACGTTATAGGCACCAAGTACACTTGTCATTGTGTCCCGCATCGGAATCAGACACAAAGAAGGACACATACACAGTCAAAATACGCCCCTTTGGGCACCTTATACTGCACCACAACACTAAACACACATCTGCTCATCTCAGACAAAGAGACAGTGATGTGTATACAACGTTGTCCCACACAACACCAACAACACACCAACATCACATCTACAAATATTACTCATGCACTCACATTCCTCACATGCCATGGACTGTCCATCACATTCAACACACACATGTATGGATGTTCCATAGAACACAACCACCACTTCCAGCAAACAGCCCTGCAATGGAAACACACATCACACACATTGCAACACAATAGAAGGACAATGGGCTGCACAATAGAAAGAGCGACAAATATGCAAAGATCATGTGCAAACAATACCTGCACAATAGGTATGGGAGCATCAGGAACACTAAGGGAAGGAGGCTGCACTGAGACACATACTGCTTTGCACATGCCCTTTAAAAACATTTGCACAGGAACTGGCCCTACAGGTATCTCAGGTCAAACAATACTAGACCCAAATGACATGCCTATCTTCACAATGTGGAAGTTCAAATCAACAATGACATACAGTTCTAACTGCATGGGACATACTCCATATAAAGTAGTTGCAAGGTACATACAGCTAAATAGACACATGCACATTTGAATGCAAACAAAGGTAACGCAATTGAACACAGTCCATATCTGCACAAACAAAACGCAAGCTGCCACAAATTAGATTAATCCATAATCCATATCAGAGGGACACGTCTAACACCATACATGCACACATTGGACAACACAAGATGAAATACTAACAATACCAAACAGTACACAATGCCATGACACTACCACTGCATTTACATGTGCATATCAATACAGTCAACATATACCCTTGTCATGGGGGACACCAGCACTGCCCACAATACCAGATACTGCAAACAACAGCAATTGGATCAGTAAGCAGGCTGAAACACAAACAACTGTGGCCAGACAACACAAGTCACTCAGGAACAACATAAAGTTAGAAACAGATTGCAGGACAAATGTATCCCCCAAAAAACAACTGTTTTGGTTTATTGAATTTAAAGTTTTTTTAAGTCCAAGACAATTGGCTAGTCCATTTGAATCCGCACAGGCAAATCACTGTGCCGTCACTTGACTCCTAACTTCCAGGGATCTCCACAGGAAGGGACATCAAGTGGGCAGACGGCCACCTCAGGGATCGACCTTGGTGGGTGGCGAGGTTGGATTTGGCGGGGTGGGTTTGGTTCTCGGTTTGAGATTAGTGGACTGCTTCTTGGGAGGGGTGGGCTTCTTCTTGGGGCAGAGGGGTCTGAGGGCCCGCATAGGGGTAGGTGTGATAGGGGAGGACTTGAAGGTGGAAGGGATGTGTTGGAAGGTGGGTCAGGGGCTCTTGGGTTTGGGACGAGGTAGAGAGAACAGAAGAAAGGTCAAGGTCAAACAAAAAACTTTCTTAGATTCACAGGTACGGTCAGCTGAAGGGGGTGGGGATTTGGAGATTGTGGGAGAGGTTGTCTGCTGTGTCAGTGTCAATGTTATGGGTGTGTGCATGTGGGAGGCATGCTTTCATTTGGGTGGTGTCTGTTGTGTGGATGAGTGTTTGTGTTTGTGTGTCTTGGGGGCTGAGAGGTGGAGGTGCTGGTGATGTGGGTGTGGTGGATAGGTGTGTGTCTGTTAGGGTGGTGTCTGTGGGTATGGTAGATGTGGTGGATGTCTGTGTGTCTATTGGGGTAGTGTCTGCTGGCATGGTGGATGTGGTAGATGTCTGTGTGCCTGTTGTGCTGGTGTATGCGGGTTTGCTGGGTGTGGTAGGTGTGTCACTGACTGTTGTGGTGGTGCCTGTGGGTATGCTTGATGTCATGTGTGGTATGGTGGGGGTGGTAGGGATGTCTTGAAAACTGGTGACTGATGTGTATGTAGGTGCCTGTTGAGTGCCTTTGTGCTTGTGTGTTTTGGGGTGTTTGTGTCTATATGTGCTGTTCTTATGTACTGAGTTGAATGTTTGTGGATTTGTCTGTGTGCTTTGGGTATGTAGGGGAGTGGAGGATTTGGATTGGGAAGAGAGAGGTGGAGGGGGGACAGAAGGGGGGGGTGACTATCTGCTATCAGTGTGGAGGCAAGGGCCTGAAAAGACCTTTGTAGGCTAGAAATTGCATCATGAATGCCTTCCAGGAATGCACCTGTTTGTTGCATTTGGCTAGCCAATCCCTGGATGGCATTCACAATGGCTGTCTGAACAATAGAGATACTCCTCAGGAGGTCAATAGCCTCCTCACTGGAGGCCTGCAGCAAAAGTGATGAGCAGGCATGGATACCTTGGTGGGGAGCAACAAGGAGGGTGGTGATTGAATTGGAGGTGGCTGACCAAAATGGCACAGGGGCATGTCCCAGAGGGTCCGCCACCACTAGGGAGTGGCTACTGGAGGAAGAATGCGATGGTGAAGAGGATATTGAGCCAGTCTCCGCAGTGACACTCCCCTTACCCTCCAGGCCACTGTGTCCCTCTGTGTCAGTGGTACCATGGCCAGATGCTTCTCCACTAGGATGTGCCCTGTCTCTTTTGCTTCCCTAGGATGATGCTGCTAATTCAAAGAGAAATAGATTTATCACATGTCCATGATCACACTTAAACAACAGCTGTGATTAGCAAACATTACCATGATGTCAAGTAAGCCCCAGCAGCACACTCCACTTAAGTGGCCCATACATTTCCCATACCATATGCATGTATGCCAACTGAACGGTCAACAGTTGCCCACAGGAAAATCAGGATCGCAGACAACTACAATTGCATGGCTGAAGTTGTGCAATCACAATAACCATTGAACAAGTGGGAGGCCTCATCACCCCAAAGCTTTGCCCCCAAAGAGCATTCCTCAGTTACCTGTAGTCATACAGTAGAAGGCCAATGCCAAGTCTCTTCCCACAGATCCCAAACAAGGTCATGCACACATCTATTTGTCACATACATAATGATCCAAAAATAAGAAATGACGCTCCAAAACCCTGCCATACTTACATGCTGACAACAGTACAATAGCCTGGAGAAGGTAACATGGAAATACTAATGTCACACTGGAAGCAGTTCCACAATGCACTCAGTGATTTTTTTTCAAATGGAATCATGGAGGTAGTATTAACGTTGCTCACATAGGCCACACATTTGACATGAAATGGATACTGTAGACATCATGTGCAATATCAGGGAGATATGTCTCTAAAGTCCACAACCCAATTAATTAGTTCATCAGTAGGCACCATTAGTCCCTTGGAGTTGGAGAGTCCCAGAGATTGGCAAGTAATTTTTGAAGGCCCTCAACATATTGCCCAATTAAAAGCTACATCAGGGTCTCCATTTTAGTCAAGTAAACCCAGATGTCCGTTAATGAAGGTTTGTACCCAAACAGATGTTATTTTAACATACCTGCAAGTCACTCCATGATACACGCCAACAGTCAGGGTACAAACCTTTCCTACTTCACATGTGCAAAGCCCTTTGCTACGTGATTCTACATCAATGGCATGTAAATGCACGTTGTGGGTAAAATCTCTAGGTCTACCTGTCATGTCCCTCATTGCTGCTGCAGTTGTATATGCCAAATGACATGCTATGCCGCTTGAGGGTATGTGAAAGCCAATAATCAATGGTGACACAATGCTGTATGTGGCACACCATGAAGTGTACCCCTATTGTAAATGTCTTATTCCACGCACAGGTTGGCTTGCACATTTATGTGAAGAAACACAGCAATCATCCCAGTAACGTAGCAGCTTACTTACTTACTGAACTTGAAAGACTGCATTCTGTTTTCGTGTGCAGTTATCACCTACACATCATAACTACAAAGGCTGGTTTTAGAGCCAATCCTTTTACCATAGACATATATATTTATTTTTCATTTCTATTTTTTTATCTCATTCAGATCCGTAGATCTACCCATGGATCTCAGAAACAAACAACAAAAAAACTATTTCTGGCATTTTCTACCCATTATTTACTATTGTGCCACACGTATATCAAACTCCTAGGGTCAGGGAACTTCTACCCTGACCTCTTTAAATGCATTGCTGCCCACATTTTAGTCCCAGGACTCTTTCCTACTAAAACAAATTAGAGGCTGCAACTTTCCCTGTCAATTGTTCAGCCAGCCAAGACTGTGTGAGTTTCAGTTTGGGTGTGAGAGTGCATGTGAGAGTGTGTGACTGGGTGTAATAGTACCAGTAATAGTATCTGACTGGTTTTGAGCATGAGTCAGAGTGTGTGCCTGGGTGTGAAAGTGTGTGCGAAAGTGCCTGTCAGGGTGTGAGAGAATGTGCCTGGGTGTGGGAGTGGTGTGAGAATGTGTGCCTTGGAATGAGAGCGGGTGTGGGAGTGTCTCTCTGGGTGTGAGAGTAGGTGTGAGAGTGTGTGTTTGGGTGTGAAAGTGGATCTGAGAGTGTCTATTTGGGTTTGTGAGTGGATGTGAGAGTATCTGTATGGGTGTGTGAGTGGGTGTTAGACTGTCTGGGTATATGAGTGTGTTTGAGAGTGTCTAGGTGGGTATGTGAGTGAGTGTGAGAGTGTCTGGGTGTGTGTGTGAGTCAGTGTGGAAGTGTGCATCTAGGCGTGTGGCATGTGACTGGTTGTGAGAGTGTTTGGGATTGAGTGTAAAAGTGTCTGGGTGGGTATGTGAGTGTGTGTGAGAGTGTCTGTGTGGGTGTGCAGGTGAGTGTGTCAGTGTATGATTGTGTGAGTGGATTTGTGTCTGTCTGGGTGCAAGAGTCCCTACCTGAGTGTTTGAGTGTATGGGTGTGTGAGTGGATCCACCCACAGATAAAGTAAAAAAAGAAAAATGTATAGGCATGTTGAACACAATATTAACTGCTTTCACACATTTGTACTCACCTCATGGGTCAGGGAACTTCTACCCTAAACCATTCATCTCTATCCCACCGCACATTTCAGCCCCAGCACCCTTTCTCGATAAAAGAAAACAGCCACTGTAACTTTCCTGTCAGGTTGTGACCAGCCAATCCAATTTGTGCATTGACGCATGAATCTACGGATGCAGCACGGGTGGTTCCACGTCCCTAGATATCTATATTTCTTTTTCCTCTGATATCTCCAAAACTACTGAACAGACTTCCAAAATAGAAAAAGCACGATCTGCACACCAAGATGTAGCCTCCTGCCAAATTTGGTGTAATTCCACTCAGCGGACCTGAGGACCTGCAAAGGAAGGGGACCAAGTCCAAGAGTCACCAAAGTGTCCGGGGGGGGGGGAGGGGCAGGAGCCCACTAAACTCCAGATGAAGGTGCAAAATGGCTGCCTCCGAGTGTAAGAAGCTGAAGATACTGCAACATCAGAAGATGCCAGGAACTTCTCCTTTGCACAGATGTCCCACGGAGTGCTGGAGGATGCAGAGTTGTTTCTTTGGAGAAAGACTGCAAACAAGCCTTGCTAGCTGCAAAGGTTGCGGTTAAAGATAAAGGGTGCTGCCCCAGGAAGGACCAGGAGGTCGCCACTTGGACAAGGGGACAGAGGGGGCCCTCAGCAACACAGAGATTCCATGCACAAGAAGGCAGCACCCGCAGAAGTACTTGAACATGGGTTCAAGAAAACTGAGCACAGTGGTCATCTCAACACTACAAAGGAGGGTCCCACGAAGCCGGTGGTCAACTCAGCGAGTTGAGCAATGCAGGACAGATTGCTGGGGACCTGGGCTTTGCTGTGCATGAAGGATTCCTTGTAAATGTGCACAGAAGGCCTAGCACCTGCAGTTCATGCAATAAACAGGATTACTGTCTGGCGAGGGGAGGCAAGGACTTACCTCCTCCAAATTTGGACAGATGGACCACTGGACTGTCGGGGTCACTAGGATCCACCACCTGTGTTCCAGGGACCACGCTCGTCACAATGAGAGGGGACCCAGAGGACAAGTGAAGCTGAAGTTTGGTGCCTGCGTTAGCAGGGGGACGACTCTGTCAACCCACAGGAAATTTCTTCTTGGCTTCCAGTGCAGGATGAAGGCAGACAGCCCCCAGTGTATGCACCACCAGGAAACAGTTGAGAAAGCTGGCAGGATTAGGCGCTACAATGTCGCTGGTAGTCTTCTTGCTACTTTGTTGCAGTTTTACAGGCATCCTGGAGCAGTCAGCGGTTGATCCTTGGCAGAAGTCGAAGAGGGAGCTGCAGAGGAACTCTGGTGAATTCTTGCAAGTCATTATCTTAGGAAAAGCCCACAGGAGAGACCCTAAATAGCCCTCATAGGAGGATTGGCCACCTAGTGAGGTAAGCACCTATCAGGAGGGGTCTCTGACGTCACCTGTTTGCAATGGCCACTCAGAGGCCTCCATTGTGCCAGCACACCTCTGGATTCTAGATGGCAGAGGTCTGGGACACAATGGAGGAGCTCCGGGCACTACCCCTGGGGTGGTGATGAACAGAGGAGTGGTCACTCCCCTTTCCAATGTCCAGTTTCATGCCAGAGCAGGGGCTGGGGGTTCCCTGAACCGGTGTAGACTGGCTTATGCAAGGAGGGCACCATCTGTGCCCTTCAAAGCCTTTTCAGAGGCTGGGGGAGGCTACTCCTCCCCAGCCCTTAACACCTATTTCCAAAGGGAGGGGGTGTAACACCCTCTCTCAGAGGAAATTCTTTGTTCTGCCTTTGTGGGACTGGGCTGCCCAGACCCCAGGAGGGCAGAAGCCTATCTGTGGGTTGGCAGCAGCAGTAGCTGCAGTGAAAACCCCAGAGAGCTGGTTTGGCAGTACCCGGGGTCCATGCTGGAGCACCAGGGATGCATGGGATTGGCGCCCCAATACCAGATTTGGCATGGGGGACAATTCCATGATATTAGACATGTTACATGGTCATATTTGGAGTTACCATTGTGAAGCTACATATAGGTATTGCCCTACATGTAGTGCACACGTGTAATGGTGTCCCTGCACTCACAAAGTCTGGGGAAATTGCCCTGAACTTTGTGGGGACACCTTGGCTAGTACCAGGGTGCTCTCACACTTAGTACCTTTGCACCTTAGCTTCACCAAGTGAGGGTTAGACATATAGGTGACTTATAAGTTACTTAAGTGCAGTGTAAAATGGCTGTGAAATAACATGGACGTTATTTCACTCAGGCTGCAGTGGCAGTCCTGTGTAAGAATTGTCTGAGCTCCCTATGGGTGGCAAAAGAAATGCTGCAGCCCGTAGGGATCTCCTGGAACCCCAATACACTGGGCACCTAGGTACCATATACTAGGGAATTATAAGGGTGTTTCTGTGTACCAATTAGAATTGGTGAAAATGGTCACTAGCCTATAGTGACAATTTTAAAGGCAGAGAGAGCATAAGCACTGAGGTTCTGATTAACAGAGCCTCAGTGACACAGTTCGTCACTACACAGGGACACACATTCAGGCCACAAACTATGAGCACTGGGGTCCTGGCTAGCAGAATCCCAGTGAGACAGGCAAAAACAAGCTGACATACAAGTAAAAATGGGGGTAACATGGCAAACAAGATGGTACTTTACTACACCGCTACACCAGCATGAGCAGTTGAAACACCCTCAAGCCCTGCTTTGATGAGATCTAATCGCTGGTCTGTGTTGGGGACCACTCGATCTCCCACCCCAGGAATTGTCGCAAAGGCAACATTCTGTGCACTACTATGGTAGGAAAATTTTGTAGGGTATGCTTTTGGAAGAGGCTTGCCCTCAGTCGAGGCTTTCATGGCAGCCTGAATCTCATTATCGATTTTCGTGTGAGAATGAGTCACTGTAACAACAGAAGCCATAGCTACTGCTGATTTGGCCGCTTCATCATTCAAAGTATTTCCTACAATGTGTTCTCCTATGCTTTGATGGCCCAATGTATGTACTACATGAGCATCTGGTAACTTATCTTTAAGAGCAGCCACCATCCCCCACAGAGTTCTGTGTTTTCTGGTGTTTCCCTCTGAGTCTCTGAACCTATTCAACCACCAATGATTAAGATAATCATTGTAGGACTGGACAATGAGAGTGAAGCCGCTGCACTGAGCAAAGCCAAGTCACATTGAATCCCACATTAACAACGAGCCTCGCCGATAATGAGAGAAAAAGCTCCAAAAAAACGACTAAGTCTGAAGGTAAAACTTTGACAGAGGCCTCACGCTCAGAGTATCTTAGCCGGGCTCCATCGCAGTCAGCCTCAAATTGTGACGTGGTCCCGGTCAAGCATGACCAGATGTCTCCGGTTGGTGCTCTTGATTTTTAGGCACTAAAAATCCCTTTTTTTAAAAAATACATCTTTAAAAATTCATAACTCTGGTTCCCTACATAATTTGTTTTGATGTCATTTGAAAGATAAAACATATTATCTATGCTTATAAATTGGTATTGAATTTGCATTATCTGTTGTGTCATTCTTATTTAATATGTTGGTATTTTTAAATGCTTTATACACCTACCAGAGGTTGAGCAAGGGATTAATTTATTGTGAGCCTAATGAAACCTTACATTGTGATGGTATCCTTATTACTAGTGCTAGGTCCCTACTTATCACTACTGATAAATCACTGTCTAACTAATATCTACTATTATAAAGGCTACTTTCCTCTCCAACAATCCGTTATTCATTATACACACTTTATTTTTTTTCTTTGTTTACAGCTCTTTGACAATATTTCATATTGTATTTACACTTATTATTATAATTTTCTCCTTAACTTGTCTTCTTTGTATTTTAATTAAATAAAACTCAATAGAGATGTTTTAAAAATACATAAAAAAATGTATACTTCCGATATGAAAATATATTAACGGTGCGACTTACAAAAATAAAATGAACATATATAGTATAATAAAATTGCAAAACATAATAAAAATACATTTAAAAACAAAATTACTAAACATAAATAATTAATTATAAACAATACTACTAGTATTTATTTATAATTGCAAATACTAGGGGACATAATTGCTAATTTTTCATGCAACGCAGAGCAATAAGCAAAGTTGCTGTGCTGCATTACGTGAAAGAGATGGGGGAGAAATGCTTCATATTTACAAGGATATGGAACATTTCTGCTGCCTTCTACTGCTGCCTCTCTGTGTGCTGCTGAGTGCCAATGTAGGTACCCTTACACTATATTTCAAAAGGGCCTGAGTTATATACAAGATTGTTTTTGTGCAGGAAAGTACAACTTCCTGTACAAAAACAATTCTTGGAAGCATTGTTTTCTATGTGTGCTGCAGAATGCATCAAATGTGGAAATAGAAAATAACAAGAACAAATAAAGATATTGCGCCTCATTACGCCTCACTGGGGAAGGTGTAGCATTTTGGCACATTTCCAGGTTTACTAGCTTTAGAAATCCTGGGAATGAACCAAAATCAATGAGTGGATGCTTCACCAATGGAATGTCTCCCAATTTGAAATGCAACATAACACAGCTCAAGCACCTGCATTGCATTACGTTATTTCATAAAGCTATACAAGTGCCACACAGCACCCTTGCATGGCTTTTTAAATGTTACTGAAGCCTTTGCTTTGTCCTTGGTAATAAACAAAGACAGACTTGATAAATCTGGGCCGATATATTATAAAATGTAAAAGGTATGTACAATATCTTTAAAATGCTAATACATCAATCAAAATGTATAACCACAAAAAAAATTAATTAAACTTTTAAAATGTAAACAAATAAAACAATTGTAAAAAAAATAATCTTGGAGGGGTCAGGTTTACCAATCCCATTCCAACCTGACAAACAGTAGGGAACATGTTGGACTGTGGAAGGGTCAGATTTACTAATCCCACCCTAATATAAGCGACAGTACAAAAGGTGGTGGACTTTCGAGGGTTAGAGTTACTATTCCCATGTCAACCTGAGCAACCGTACAGAAAGTATTTGACTTTGAGAAGTCAGACATACCCTCACATCTCCAATGTAAGCAACTGTATGAAAAGTGCTGGATTTTGGAGGGATCTGATTTACTATTCCCACTACAACATAAGCAACAGTTGGGAAAGTGCTGGACTTTGGAGGGTTCAGAAGTACTATTCCAGCTCCAAAGTAAACAACAATGGAGAATGTTTTGGAGTTTGGACTGGTTAGGTTTACTACTCACACTCCAAGATAAACAACAGTAGGGAATTTTTTGGACTTTTGAAGGCTCTGCTTTACTATCCCCACTCAACGTACATAAAATTCTGTTCTTTGGAGGGGTCATGTTTACTATTCCAACTGCAATGTAAGCAACAGAGGGGAAAGTGCTGTACTGTGCAGGGATTAGATTTGCTATTCCCACTCCAATGTATACAACAGGAGGGAAAGCGCTGGACTTTGAAGGGATCAGATTTACGCAACAGTAGAGAAATTGTTGGATTTCGGAGGCTCACATTTGCCATTGCCATTCCAACCGAAGCAACAGGAGGGACAATGTTAAAATGTATAAAGCTCAGATGTATTTTTCCCCATGCTTAATCGATACAAAATAAATTACATACACATAAAATAAATAAACATAAATTGTATTTCCATAAACATAATAATATTTTAAACATTAAATTTAGTTTAGATAATGATTAAAATATAGAATACAAAATTATCATATCCATAAGATTAGATGATCATGTTATATCAATTAAGAAATAACACTTGGACTTACAATTTTAGGATTCTTACCTTGCTATTACCCTAAAATTCCAACAATAACAAAAACAAAATTAGTTTCAGAAGAAATAACAATACATTATTTTGAAATAACATAATACTTTAGAATGAACTATTATACAAGACCCTAAACACAATAGGATAAATTAATACACAGATTATTTAATACAATTACATAATTAATGCAATCAATCATCAATTAACAAATAAAAAAACGTAGTGCGAAGTTTTCAAAAAGATCTGTTTAAAACCATACAAAAGTTTTCATAATAGTCAAATAAAAAAAAATAAACCTATACAAATAATTAAATCACTTCAAAATAAATAGTTCAAAATCTTCCCACCCTATTCCTGTACAAATGCACAAACCACCCAAAAAAAAACATAAACACCTTCAAATAGATTAGTAAATCTAAAAATACCTAAAAAACTCAAATCAACTTAACATGATAAACTAAACCTCGACTAAATATTATGTGTAACTATATGTAAAAATGACATTCTTTCCTACTTTATTCTTCCCAATAACATTTTGTTAGCACAATATTTTTAACATGATATTTGTGTTTCACAATATTTTTGAAATTATATTTTGGCAGACTACCACAAAGCCAGCCACATAATTTACAAAATTATCACTATGTGCACAGTTGCTTATCTTTCAGACAAAGCCACCATTTCTGGACATTCTGTGCACACACACATCAAGTAGACTCTAGGCTTAAATGTATAAAATACTAGGTAGCAGGCCTTTTCCATCTATGAATACATGATCTGGAACAACACCCTGGTATTTATCAGGACTGCCCCCAATGCTGCTCTGATTTGGGAAACAGTTGAAGATGTACTTTTTCAAAAAGCACTATATCACAATATAAACCAGCTAAATCTCCTATCACACATTGACTTTATGTAGGAGTCTGAACTTGTACAGTGCACCACTGCCTTTTGGCTAGGTTTAAACTATAGAAATGTAATAGAAACACAATTTAGAAAAACAACACACATCTGCATACATACACAAATTATCCCAAATCATCTAAATATAAGTTCAGATACAGAAAACATTTTTTGAGAAGGTGAATAATCTATATTGTTTTAGTTCACTCAAAAGTTATAAGAATAATCATAATCTACACATCTTTTTTATTCTGTGGTTGAGAAACGTAAAAATGAATACCAGAGCTAATTAATATTCTAATTAACTATCTTTTCTCTATCAGTTATAAACGTCATGATTTCGACTTGCATGTCCCGTGACACAAAGATGAATCGCTCTATTTCCCATGGAACAGTGTGCATTAGACCCTTTAAAAGTTGAAATAAAGTTCGTCCTCCATCTTCTAGATAGCAGGCGTCTGTCGAATGAAATTATCTATCTTTTAGCAGTTACTTATTATCTGTTTATTTTGATATAACTTATGTTCATGTTGTTGCTCTCTTCTCACCATGAGTCTAGTCTAACTTAGTGGAAGAATCGAATTTCACAACATTTCATCCTCCAGGGAAAATGTTCTGTCAGTTGTTGTGGGGTGCAATTTCTGAATAGCGCAGCACACGCAGATGCGTGGCTCGTCAGCGCTAAATGCAAGAGACACCAGACATGTAGTTGTGAGGTCATAAAAACAATTTTATTTTATTAACCATTCCTGATGTCGTGGTCAGGACCAACAGGTTACTACTTCGTAGGGGCCCTGTGCTGACAACCCCTTCTTCTCATGCCCAACATGGGATGTGCCAGGCCTTCCAAAATAACATCCCTCCTCGACCATGAAGACAAAACACTACTGAGGACATAAACACCAAATGGACGTACAATCGGGGTTTCAGACAAAAAAAGCTAGAGAAAACAGACGAACAGACATGTACAAATTCCAACAGTAGTAGTGGGTTCATTCGGGGTCTATTCTCAAACGAAATCATTGAACCAGGATGATGCCACTGGATTGGGGAAAAGGCTGTGTTGGGTACACCTGTAATGCAGATCTCTCCAGTGCTCCTGTGACGAGGCTCTCAATCCAGGGAGTCAGCTTCCGGACTGTTAAGGGAAGCTGGGTCAGTTCTTGACTGTGGGGCTCCATTGGTAGCCACTGACTCCTCATCAGGGAGTGGGGGACCTGGAAGTGCCACTTCTGGGAGGTTAGGTTCACTGTCCACCTCAGTGGTTATTTCCTGTAGCGATGTGCTTTCAGTTCTGATTTGATGGACAAAGGGTTGTAACATTTATAAAAACACCCCATTCCTCGTGACTGTCCACATCCCTTTGGTGGCAGTGATCATCGTGCCTTTCACTCTGACCACATTCCATGGGAAAGAATCGATTGGTAGATGGTACATGCTTCCAGGATGTTGGTCTCTGATCAGAAACAGGTCTCCCATCTGCAGGTGTCGGTGGCTGCCCCTTCTCCGGGAGGACATCTTGATATTCTTTGCCTTCTGGTTTTGTAGGGCACTAGATGCTTTCTCTCAAAGATCAGATGATGGTTCAACATTGGAATGTTATAATTTACTGGCTGATTGAGCCTGAACCCCGTGGTAGAATGGGGAGTTAGCCGGTATTCTCTTAAAAATGCATATAAAGCACAGTACAGGTTTCGTCCTTCTGCCACAGAGATGCTAAGTGTCTTTTTTATGGTCCTCATTAGACGCTCCGCCTTTCCATTAGCTTGGGGCCACCATGGTGTGATCTTTAGGTGACAAATGCCTTTGGAATTCAAATATTTGGCAAAGTCTTGACTTGAGAAGGGAGGTCCGTTATCGGCACGTAGTTCAGTTTATTGCACAGCGAGCATCTCTTCTCCTGTGCTTGGCAGGTCCTCTGGTGTGGATGGGAGCCACCACACTGGTGACAGGTCTTCGGCGTTAAGGATGACTTGGGACGAGTCTTCCATTGCCTGGTGTGGAGCTGGCAACGGCGTTAAAGGGTTCTATTTTGACAGACAACTGGAGAGCGGCATCCATATGTGCTGCTCATGCTCTGGTTAGCTCTTTTCATCTCCCAAGCGTCATTATTTTGGCCATTGATATTCAGGGTGTTTGGAGGATGTTTTCCCACAGTTTGGTGGTGGAACACCCCTGTATGAATTGTGCACTGATTTCATTCGCAGCATCTGGCAGTGTGCACACACTGGCCATCTCTCTAAGCTGAACATAGAATGTGTCAACTGATTCTTCGAGCTGTTGACTGGCTTGGCGAAGCAAGAACTGCTCATAATTGGGATTCACGAGCAGTTTGAAATAAGTCATGAGAGCTGGTTGTAGTGTGCAATATGTATGTGGCTGTCCTGTTTCCATGAGAGACTTTGTGATTTTGTGTATAGCCGCCTATCCTATGTGTAGGAGCATGAGGCACTTTCTGTAATTTTTGATGGCCACTGCGGCAATGTAAGTCTCCAAGCGCTCTAGACAGTTTTTCCACTTTGCCCCTAGAGAAGAGGGAGTTCATGGCACACAAACGGCTCAAGAGCAGGGATAGATGCCATCTTTGGTTGCTGGCGCATGTGGGGGTCATGTGACTGCTGATGTCACAGGGTGCCTTGGTGTGTCTGTTGTTGGTAGCGGAAGCACTGTATGACTACTTGTGTGTTGTGGGGCCCCTTCCACTTTCACTGAAAAAGGAGTTGCTTTTTTTTTTTTGGTTCTATTTTCTTTGTGAGAGTGTTGTTCAAATATGCAGTTGACCAATCAAGCAGCATGAGAAGCAAGGCTAGAGGACTTTCCTTCCTCCAGGCTAAGTTCTGGCAGGTTCCATGCAGTGACACGAGGCTCGTCAAGGTGGGGGCAGGGCTTGTCCACCGGAAGCAGTCTGATGACAAGCCGCTCTGGAGCTGAAATAAGCTGCATACACTGCCAGACAGATGGCAGGGATGCGTGTCGAGCACAGTGCACTGGTATACCTCGGGGCTATGTTTTGCATTGGAATAGGGCTGGGGAGAGCAGCAACAGTGGGTTACACTGGAGGGCTGGAGCAGGGACAGCAGGCCGGGTGAGGTCGACCCGAATCCTGGCATGGTGCTATGATGGCAGGGTACCGCAGGAGTGGTGACGGGTTTCTGTCCTTGTTACCAGTTGTTGTGTAGTGCAACCTTGGTATTTCTGAATAGCGCGGCACTCAGAAAGCAAACAAATGATGGAAAGTAGAATAATAGATTTAATGAGATGTAGTTTCAGGAAGTTGGTGGCCAGTCTCTATCATATCCTAATAAAACAGACCCCATTTGTTAACGCGTCCCAATCTAGATAATTTATTCACTCTGGGACTCGTTTTAGGCCAATGAATCTTTTGACCCTGATTGAAGACACCTTAGGACGAGACAATTAATCAACATAGCAATCAATAGGTCAATAACCTCATCAATATTCACAGTAGTAAATCAATCACATTAATCAATGACATCAATAAGAATTGAAGCACACCATGACCTTTCAGTCATGAATAACCATGCCAGATTTAGCAAATTTTATGTTGTTTATTCCCTATTGATTACACTTCTACTAGCAAGTATATTAGTCTCAATATCAGAAAACACATCAGCACAGTAACAATAAGATTTAATCAATGCAAGAATCATAAACATTAGAACAAAGCACGACGTCAACATGGATTAACTTTAGCAGAGTACCATTAGCGCATTATTCAACAAAGCATAGATTCAGTCATTTGCCTATTTGCGTCCGTTGAGTTTATTCCTTAACTAACCTCGAATCAGCATTAGCATGTTGGGCTTCATGCAAAACAATTTAGCAACACAAATTTAGAAAACATCTAACTATGGTCTCTATCAAAAGAAGCAGTTGGTACCTAGAAAGAAAAGGCAAACAGACAATTACAATTTCATCATCATATAGTCACCCCACTCAATGGGTCAGCATACAGAGTCAGTCTTCGTCCACAGGACATCAGTTGATTCGCCAACAGCCAGGAAACACAGCAAAGTTCAGCAAGACCGGGCAAAAGGGAATACCTCCCTCATAAGGAGGAAAAGAATAGAACGGGTAAGCAAGCAAGGATGGTTTGGAGAGTCAAGCAGCAAAGTCTTTGGGCAGCGTAACAAAGTGGCTGGGTAAATAGCAAAAGGCACACAATGGCTAGGGCAAAAGGGCAGCATAGGTTGGCTCAGAATGGCTGATTTCTCCTCGTGTTCAAGAATTATATCGAACTTGTTGTACAGTCCCCTAATTTCCAATTGGGCAAGTTTTGGTGCACAACTATCTCCATCCAATGGTTTACTTGTCGCCTCATTAAAATTGTCACCTCATAACAGTTCTCACATAGTTTATTGGCTCCTGTAATTGACGTCTCCAAAGGGGAAAATGTCAGGTACAATTTCATGTTCTTGAGGTCCTCTCACAGACTCAGTCAGTAGTTCCATTTTCTATACCAGTTCAGGCGACCTTGTACCTGTTGCAAGTTTACACTGTTGCATTCGGCAAGAATGTCTCCGTGAGCAAGTCGAGTCTCATGAGAAAGAATCTACTATGGATACACACATCTTCTAGCTTCTGGAAAAGTACGACTACATGTCCTTCAGCAAGTCAGCACATTGCACGTTAGAAAAACACATTTAATATGAAACCGGGCAGATAGGCCCGACTCATGCTAACTAAGGCCTAGTGATTAATTAGAAAACCTTAACATATAACTCTTGATACTAGTATAAAATCATACATTAGTACATTAATATTTCATTATTAGTCAGTTTCAGTTATCACCGTATACGTTGATGGCCACTCCCCGTGGGCACATTTCAAACACACGTTTAGTAAAAGCACATTAATATAATTTCTATGTGGCATCATTATGCATTAATTCGTAAACATTTCATGTTAATTTTGATGATAAAAGTTACACTCCAACACATTCTATTGACAGATGATTCCAGGTTGCTTGACTACCCAGACAGATGTGGATTTCTGTGTTATCAGTATACAATGGCAACATATGCAAAGGTATGGTAATATCGTGAGTAGCTGCCCACGTATACTAATTTGACTTCAGAAGAATGACAAGCAATCTGCGATTCTTCCCTCGTGTCCATAAAACACATTTATAAGAATATTCAAAGTGAAGCGATTCCACTGGTTCACTAATAAAGGCTCAACTGCTTATATGATTCTAGGTTTGATTTCTGACTGCAGCCAAATGCTGCAGAAGTAGTGTCTGGGAAAGAGTGCTGATGATTACAGATAGATGAATCAAGGCACCCTCATCAACAGTATATACTTCCATCATCAAGTAATACAAGACTAAGGCTACCCCAAGGTGTTGACATGTCAGGAGTGGACCATATTAGTATTGGCTCCGGCTATTGTTGGATTTATTACAGAAATAATATTGCTTCAATACAACTCGTTTCAGGACTTTAGAGAAAGAGAGATGTTTGGATACAATCCGAATTTTTGCTTGATTTGGTGAAACAACAGATATATTTTCAGGAGGATGATGTTATGTTTGTTATGTGACTTTAATTTAGAGGAGGGTATATCTATAAGTGACATTGTCTTGTAGTACTGAGTTTTGAATGAAAGGGATATAGATGGAGTGAAAGTTTTGAGGTAGCAGGAGTATGTGGTTTTG
The DNA here is from genome assembly GCF_031143425.1 of Pleurodeles waltl. Lineage (NCBI taxonomy): Eukaryota > Metazoa > Chordata > Amphibia > Caudata > Salamandridae > Pleurodeles > Pleurodeles waltl. Next base: position 466,737,215 of record NC_090442.1, read on the forward strand.
TGTAGGACTGAATGTTTATGTCTATGCAGAAAAAATATTGCTCATCAAAAATGAGTACAGCCATTTTAGCTGGACGTGCGTTACTGCTAAGTGCCATCATGTGCGTACAGTATAGCTTGAAGGTTATCTGATGTGCACATGTTCTTAGTTTTCATGGTAAAGTGATGGTGCTTAGTTTGGAAGCAGGGGTCCACAGCGTGTGTGAGGTTTAGAGAGTTTAACTAATGCACTTGTTAGGGGGTTTGTGGCATTTTATATTTTACATTGGCTTTTCCAACTGATGTCTGTAATGTTATGCAGGTAACTGGGAGACTATGGGGTATTTTTTCAAAGTGGTGGTGGTGTTCTTGATAAGGTATGGGGCTTACTGTAAACGGAAATAGTAGTGAGGAAACAGGGCAACAAGAGTGTTTGTGAAGGAAATCTGTAATGCTGGTGTTTGTATGAGCGAGTCCTTATGCAGCAAATGTGTTGTGTGTGATGAGTGGTGTAGGCACTATGTATGGTTTGGTGGTGTAAAGAACGCATGGAAGTTACTGATTGCATGTATAGTCGCAGATATTGTTTGTGCACTACATATGGCCTGTGATGGATGTGTGGTATGCACTGTATGGGAAACGGAGGTGCCGTTTTTATTTGAATGCCTTGCTTATGACAGGGCAATTCATACAGCAGAATGTGGTGGTGATCATTGCAATTTGCGTGGGATGCATGTGTTTCGTGGTTGATGAGTGAGAGAATAGGGTGATAGTGGAGATGTATGAATAAAAAGGGAAATATGGCTTGCTGGTCATTATTTGTTTTTAAATGTACGGTGGGTGTCTTGTGTGTTGTCTGGTGATGGCGTCTATTACTATGGTGAATAATTTGTGTTGCGGTGAATGTGTGTAATGGTCTGAAAAAACGTGCTCTGTATATATTTAGCCATTCTGAGGGAGTACCGGTGTTGTGGTTCATATGTTTCGTTGGTGTTTTTGCTGGCATGGTGTGGTGTGGTGAATTGAGAGGGATCTTTCAAGTCAGTTAATTTTAGATAGTATTTGTTTCTTTGTGTGTTTATTGAAAATACAAATTATTTTCTGTTGTAGCGCACATTTTCTTGGTATGTTCTAGGTAGTTGAACATGTGGCATTTATTGATGAGATTGGTTCCTGGGTACGTGTGTAGAAGTGATTTGCACATGATTGCAATAAGTTTTATGGTGCCACTAGTGATAAAATTGTCATGGTTCAGCAGGGCGTTTTCAGATTAGATTGCCACAACTATACGTTTTGGGCAATTGTAGACACATATATCAAGCCCAGGCCCACGAGAAATCAATATTTGCTGACTTGGGCAAACCTGCCTTCTTCTGGGTGGCTGGTTAGAAGTACGGAAGTGTAAAGTCAACTTCGGGAGGTTTGAAATTGTTCCTGCTTTTGCTTAGAGCATCTATCATCCATCATCGGACATCTGTTCCCAGTCCCTTGTTTATAGACTGGAGGTTTGTAGCTACTATAATAAATACATTTCTTCCTGATTAAGTTAATCACTGAGGAAAACCAAATTAGAAATCCAAGTTGTAGTTTCATTAAGTATGTTAATTTCAAGATTATTTTCCTTCTGACAGTTTAACACTAGCTGTTCTGTCTACGCCTACTTGCTTTCTTTATATTTAGGTATAATATTCTGGGCCAAACCTCTCAGAATCCAAACCTGACTGAAAATGAAGTATTGGCTAATTTACTGATTTTACTTTATGAGAGATTAAGGACTCTTGATCCATACCACTTTATAAAGGCCCTTCCTAAATAAATACATTATGGTAAAGCTGGCTGATCGTGGCCTGCAGATCCATTTTATCCAAATAAATCTTTACAAATCTATTAGATTGCTTAATATGATTTTTAAATCCCTTTATAAAACAAAAAGACGACGATTCCAAAAACCGTCTTTCCAGGCTGCACTGGCAAAGACTAATAAAAAACTTAATTATGAGTGGATGCAAATTTGTAGAGATATTTCAACCTGAAACAAACGTAATGAAACGTCGGAAAAGTGTCTGTGCTTACACATTGTAATTGTAATTGCATTTATATAGCGTTTATTATCTTTGTGAGGAGGCATTAAAGCACCTTATGCCCAACAGCACGTTGCTCGGGAACTCACGCAGACACCCGAGTATATTACGGCATGGATTAGCAAATTTTACGGCACAAATATGCACATTTTGTGGCATTTTTGTTGCAAATTGCTTTGCTAAAAAGTATATGCCCCTTGGGCGATGGGCCCTAAACATTTTTTTAAAATGTACACCACCTGGACCAGCCGCTGCCCCCGGGCCCTAATCATTTTTTTAAAAGTGTATGCCCCCAGGGCTTGCCACGTGCACCACGGGCAGCGGGCCCTAATAATTAAAAAAAAAAATTATCCAGTGCCCTCCTCGTGCCCTGTGGGCACCAAGCCCTACTCGTTTAAAAAATATATGCACTGTGGCCCCGTTGCGTGCCCTGTTGGTGGCAGGTCCTAGTCATGTAAAAAATAATGCCCTCTGAGCCTGCCTTGTGCCCCGCAGTTCACAGGCAATAAGCATAAAAAAAATAAAATGCACTCAGGGACCATCAGGTGCACCATGGGTGGTGGGCCCTACTCATTTAAAAAAATATATATGTCCCCTGGGCATGTCGGGGGAACCATTGGTGGCGGACCATAATCATTTTTTTAAAAATGAATGCCCCCTGGGAGGCAGTCCCAGGGGGCATTATTTTTTATCACATTTTGAACCCGCTGCCCATGGGGCAAATGATGGGGCCAGGGGGCATTTTGTCAAAAGATTATAGCCTGCAGCATACCCCTTGGGTTGTGGGCCCTAATCATTTGAAAGAATAAATGCTCCTCAGGCTCACCGTGTACCCTGTGAGCGGCGGGCCCAAAACTTGATAATAACTAATGCCCCGCTACATGCCCCGTGGGCAACAGGCCCAGTGGCAATAATTTGTATCAAGTTTTAGGACTGCTGTTTACCCTGTGGGCCGTGGGCCCAAAACTTGAAAAAAACAAATTCCCCCGGTTGATCCCAGTGCGATGGGCCCAGGAGGCATTAACTTTTTTTCACGTTTTGGGCCCATGAGGTACATGCCGGGCTGATTGGGCATTTTTTTTTTTTTTTATGATTAGGGCCCACAGCGGACCACGTGGGCAGCATGCCCTAATCACTGAAAAAAATAAATGCTCCCTGGGAGCGCTGTGTGCCCTGTGGTCGGTGAGCCCAAAACTTGATACAAATTAATGCCATCCAGGTGCTTCGAGTGCAGCAGGGCTGGGGGGGTACATTTTTATAAGGTTTAGACCTGGCACATGGGGGCCCTTTAGCATTTATTATTTTTTGCCAAATTTCATACACACTTTTGTAAAAAGCAAGGTCTTTTTACAAAAGTGCAGGTTTTGCGATTTTTTTGCAAATCGCAAAATTCTGAAGAGTCTTCCCAAGGTTGATGATTAACCTAGTGGATACTGTTGCTGGGATTAGTTGTGTTTCTTAAAGGAGACTGTTAGACCTGACATCCTTGGAGTGGGTTTCTCTCCTAACGTTTTACCTGCAGGCCTCCTTTTGTGCTGACATTGTTATTTGATGGCCTTAGGACTCTGCATACCTTACCACTGCTAACTAGTGTTAAAGTGCTTGTGTTCTAACCTTAAAACATGTTAGAATGGCTCATATCAAATTGGTATATTTAATTTACTTGTCAGACCCTAGTAAAGCAGTACTGCCTATGCACAGGGCCTGTAAATTAAGTGCTACTAGTGAGCCTGCACTAGGTGATGGATGGAATGCAAGAAATAATCTCAACAACTTCCAAACGCTCTGGCCACATCCCAATCCATAATTTTTCACTTACCATGCCACCTCAGTTTGGACCCAGCCGTATACAAATCAGCCTTTGCCACTGTCCTCATGAAAACAGTAAACTTAAGGAGGAACAGGAAGTGGATTCAATAGTTCCAGCTCTCAATCTCCTCCGTCTAGCACATGATTTGGTTGCAGTTCCTCACAGGGAGGGGATAAGGTTGCCAGAAAAGGCTGGTGGGTAAACCAGAAGGGTTTGTGGGGATCCAAGTGTCAGACCTGAATGCCCTCACACACCCAGAAGGGAGTCATACTTCATCATAGGGCTGCTCCTCATTGAGCCAGCACTCCAATGCCTGACAGGACAGTCAGTGGGGGCTCTTTAGTGAAGATCATTTGATATTAGCGGTATTGATAAATGTAAGTGAGGGGATATGTAATTGTAGGGTGGTGTGTAGGTGATTTATATAGCCTAAGAGCTATAGGGGAGACTTCTATTAGTAAAATGGTCCCCTTGACCAAGAAAAAACAAGTAACATATAATGAGGAACTGCACTCTATTTGTGTGCTAGATTGTCCAGGAGCTCAAGTTCCAGACCTTTTGAGTCCTCTCCTTGTCCCGCCTTTGGTTTCTTGTATAGGTATGGAGGCTCAGCTGTAGGACATTATTTAAAATATTTCATTTTACTACCCTTATTGAGCTTAAACTTGTTAGAGCTCACAACTGCATCTGAAGGCTTCCTCACACAGTACACCATCCCTTGAATAACCATGCACACACCGACTGTTTGTCTTGTATACACATGTGATCATTGTTACCCTAACCTTATCACGACTAACAACCAGGGCTTCAGCTATGCTGAAAGCACCGTAGCTGAGATTCTCTGAACCACTTCCCTTCTAGGGGCCGATGGTAGCATCCCTTCCAACAGCCACCGTGAGAACTGGAACTCAATTGCTGCTCTTAAAAAAACAGCAGATGACGATTGCTCTACATGGGCCAAACATGACAGAGTACCTTAGGGATGACATAGCACTTAATTGCCTTCTTGTCCCCATAGCCCCTTGAATATTCTTAGAGGACACCAGTTTCAGATGAGAATGGTACAAAATTGCAAGGAAGTGCACATGTGACTGGTTGACCTGGATAATCAATACAACAAAATGGTTCTCAGAGGCCCTTATTATCAGGATCACCATTGCAGAGAATAATCTGAGGACAGGCATAAGCATCTCAACATTTAAATCACATCTAGCTGATATCAACTCCAAAATGTGCAAGCATAGGGACTGCCTCATGCAACAGAAAATTGCTAAAAACTGTAAAAAGATATAAAAAATTGAAAAAGAGAAGATATGCCCTTACACTAGAGAAGACTGTCAAGCCCCAAGTGGGGATACCTTGTCCGATGATGGGTCCTTCACTCATTGTAGAAAACAAAACTCTTTCAGCACCTCATTCAGTGTAGATAGCTGGGGTAGCAACAACAGCAACCGAAGAACACTACCTCCATCCATGTATGGATACCTAACAGGGCCCTATCTAGGGCATCAACCAATCTGGAACCCCCACTTTTACAAGGCCCCACAAACACCACAGCCCCTTTTCCCTTTTTTAGACAGGGGCTCGGAAAGAGAGAGAGAAAAAAGAAAAGGGTTACACAAACAGCAGCTGCTGCCAGAAACACAGATTTAGAATCGGAGCAATACCAACCAACAAAACTAATGGTCAATCTCTCCACAACAGCAACCACACCCATTGAGAACACCGTCCTCCAGAAAGGCCTAGGTTTCATGCCCACACCACATGAAGACAAATTTTGCCTAATCAATGAACTACATACCTTCTTCCAAAAGATCGGACTTTGCAAGCTCTTTCAGGAAAAAACTGCACCTAAGACCAGCGACTCCGGTCTACGAGCTACATCCAGGTTTACCCCCACCACTGGGATACCAACTAACAAAGTTCTTACGTGTGTGCAAGTTCGCCTAAAGGAAGTAGCAGGACTGGATGCCCCCTCACTCTTCTACAGTATGTCTACCCAAGAACAGAAGGCAGTAAGGACACTCTTCACGGATTCCATTGTCATAATCAAGCCTGCAGACAAAGACGGCTCTATTGTCATTCTCAATACTATAGACTACAACCATTAATGCCTCTGTTAGACCTGACAGCCTTAGGGTGGTCACCCCTAACTTTTTGCCTGCATCCCTCCACTTTTTGGACACTGTTTTTGCTGGCTTTTAGACTCTGCGCACTTTAGCACTGCTAACCAGTGCTAAAGTGCATATGCTCTCTCCCTTAAAACATGGTAACCTTGAATCATACGTGATTGGACTATTTAATTTACTTATAAGTCCCTAGTAATGTGCACTCTATGTGCCTAGGGCCTGTAGATTAAAAACTACTAGTGGGCCTGCAGCACAGGTTGTGCCAACCACTTAAGTAGCCCCTTTTCCTTGTCTCAGGCCTGCCACTGCAAGGCCTGTGTGTGCAGTTTCACTGTCACCTCGACTTGGCATTTAAAAGTACTTGCCAAGCCTAAACCTCCCCTTACTCCACATATACGTCACCTCTAATGTGTGCCCTAGGTAACCCCTAGAGCAGGGTGCTGTGTGGGTGAAAGGCAGGACATGTACCTGTGTAGTTTACATGTCCTGGTAGTGTAAAACTCCTAAATTCGTTTTTGCACTACTGTGAGGCCTGCTCCCTTCATAGGCTAACATTGGGGCTGTCCTCATACAGTATTGAAGTGGTAGCTGCTGATCTGAAAGGAGTAGGAAGGTCATATTTAGTATGGCCAGAATGGTAATATAAAATCCTGCTGACTGGTGAAGTTGGATTTAATATTACTATTCTAGAATTGCCACTTTTAGAAAGTGAGCATTTCTTTGCACTTAAATCTTTCTGTGCCTTACAATCCACGTCTAGCTGGGCTTAGTTGACAGCTCCTTGTGCATTCACTCAGACACACCCCAAACACAGGTACTCAGCCTCACTTGCATACATCTGCATTTTGAATGGGTCTTCCTGGGCTGGGAGGGTGGAGGGCCTGCTCTCACACAAAGGACTGCCACAACCCCTACTGGGACCCTGGCAGACAGGATTTAACTGAAAGGGGACCTGGTGCACTTCTTAGCCACTCTTTGAAGTCTCCCCCACTTCAAAGGCACATTTGGGTATAAAACAGGGCCTCTGCCCTACCTCATCAGACACTTGCTGGAGAAGAAACCTGAACCAGAAACGACATCCTGCCAAGAAGAACTGCCTGGCTGCTCAAAGGACTCACCTGACTGCTCTCTACTAAGGACAGCTGCCTTGCTGTTGGCCTGCTGCCTTGCTGAACTCTTGTCTGGCTGTGAAAGTGCTCTCCAAGGGCTTGGATAGAGCTTGCCTCCTGTTCCCTGAAGTCTCAGGACTAAAAAGTTTTGCCGCACAGCTTGTTCCGCGGCGAGAAAAACACCCCACACTGACGCTGATCGATGCGATGCCTTCGGGACGACCGGAACTTCGACGCACGGCCTCGCAAGGACAACGCCGCCCGACCTCCAGAGGAGCAATCGACGCAACGTCTGCCGTGAGAGCAAAAGTACGACGCGCAGCCCCGCAGAACGACGCGCAGCCGGAAAACAAGCAGGAGAATCCAGGCACAGAACCGGGACATCTGGTAATCCCCGTGATACACAGAAAGAGACTGTCCGCGCGCCGGAAAACGACGCACGACTTTCCAGCGTGAAAAATAATAACGCAAGTCCGTGTGTGCTGGGGAGAAAACGACGCACACACCATTTTTCCACGTATCTCTTTTTCTGTGGCCCTCTGAGGAGATTTTCCACTCCAAACCAGGTACTTTGTGCTTGAAAGAGACTTTGTTTGCTTTTGAAAGACTTAAGACACTTTATATCACTTTTCAGTGATATCTCTACAAATTCACATTGCAACTTTATTCGTTTTGACCTACAATTATCCTGATAAATATTATATATTTTTCTAAACACTGTGTGGTGTATTTATGTGGTGCTATATGGTGGTATTGTATGATTTATTGCACAAATACTTTACACATTGCCTTCTAAGTTAAGCCTGACAGCTCGTTCCAAGCTACCAGAGGGTGGGCACAGGATAATCTTGGATTGTGTGTGACTTACCCTGACTAGAGTGAGGGTTTTTGCTTGGACAGGGGGTAACCTGACTGCCAACCAAAAAACCCATTTACAACAGCCTCCATCAACTAGCTGATAAGAGGTTCTCCCTAAAGATTGATAGAGAGCCGACTGTAAGACTCATGACAAGAATTAAGGCCATAGTCACCACAGCGGAATCTCAAGTATGGAATTCTCAAAATTGAGGCAGAATTTTTTAACAGCCCTGCGCCAAAGCACCTAATTTTATGTTATGCTAAAGATTCATAAAGGGGTCTATCCCTCTTCCCCCAGCAGACTGATTCTTTCCAGCATCAACTCCCTCTTGGAACACCTTGAAGTTCAGTGACTACCTTTAACAACCTCTGGAGAAAAATATCCCCTCTTTTCTTAAGGAAACAAGGGATCTCAATAGTAAGCAGTTCGACTGCTCCATCTGTGGTGCAGGACAGTCAAGATCTGACCTGCTGAAAATAAAAGCAGAAAGACAGCCTCAAGCTTTCAGATTCGATCACTCAGAATCTCCAGATCCCTCTGGCCTACCCGCCATGATTTTCTGACAGCCTTATACCCTCTCTATGAGGAACTGCACCCTCTTTTTGTGCCTAATGGGAACAGTCCAGCCTGAACTACCAGGTCAGGTCCTTCCTGAACTGGAACAAAAGCAACCAAGAACTGGTTTTGCCCTAGTTAGGGGTCTTTAGTAACATATTTAGGCCTGCTTTTTAAAGCTGCAACTATAAGAACTCTCCAGGGCACAATTTTCTATTGGTTTCAAGGACAATGTAGTTGTTTTATTACCTGTTTAGTGATATTTTCTTTACTGTTTCTTGTGTTGACTTTCAATTATAAATGATTTTATGTAAATATGGAATATAAATATTTACTATTACAAGCAATGTGTTCTAATAGTTTATATCTCATTAGTCAATAAAACAATATCCCACATAGCAAAATGAGAATTTGCTGATCAACTATATAAATATTCAAAATTACTAAACCGCACCAAAACACCGTGAACAGCCTGAAAAAAAGAATATTAGTACCACCTAAAGTCATGAGTTAATGCTCCATTGTGTCCTTACCTGGCCCAGCAGCTGAATCAATACAAGACATAAATAATGGCAAGTAATGGCTAAATAGCATGATATTCCACCAACTTCTACTCTTCCCCATCACAGCCGTGACAGCTTGGGAGTGAAACATCCTTGCGTATAAGCATTGAAATCAAGCTTGTCTGTATCAGAAAATATAGTTCCACTCCTCTGACTTCATAAATGGATTATTGTCCCGCTCTCATTCTGGCTTCCCAATTAGTGCTCTTACTGTGTCAAGCTAAGGTAGAAAAGAAAGATCCAGGGCACATCTTTGGCGTAATGAAAAACACCTGGAGCTAACTGAGACATTGCTACTCTCTCCCTTTTAATTTGTCAAAGCTGTAAAAATATGAAATACATCTCATTATGGGCATACCATTCTGAAACCACTGTGACTGAACATCGAAGGTGTATTTGCAGACGTTTTTTTGAAGATGTCAAGCACAAAAACCTAAGAATGTAGTCCCCAATACTAGTAATAGTGTGGAAAAAATGTATGGGCGAACATCCATGTTACATTTTGCAATTGTTTATTATTGAAATTCTCTTGAAATTTGCCCTAGAAACTGCAAAACCTCTACAAAATGGGCATGAATTAGTGATGGACGAGGAATATCAGATTTGCAATCCCATCAAGATCAAGCGCCTTGGCATTGTGACAGGCTTACTATCCTAGGATCCTGGACCATAGGTTACAAAAAGTGAGAACAAGAATGAAACTATAAGACTGTAAATATCACAGATAAGTGCACCTAATTTCCAACAAAATATGTTTTGCTTTCTCAGAGGAATGCAGATTAGAAATGAAATGTCCATCCTATTATCAAAATGTGGGTGCAGACTATATACCGATTCAAAGTTCCACATTATGTGGCTATACATGTAAGTTTGCTTCATGGTCAATTAGGGTCCCCAGCTCACAACACATTTAATTGAGGCAATAGTCACCAGACGTTTGTGTAAGCCAACAATAGGAACAGGGATAACTATCTAATGCATAGGTACTCGCAAACATTTCCCTGGGGGCTACAAAGTTCTGTCTGTGGCATGCCTGCGGGCCGCACAGATGCCAGCACAGGGAGGGTTGGGGTGATGAAAGGTTGGCGTACGGGGACGCAAAGCAGCTGTATGGTATGTACAACAAAATGAGCCTTCCCATGACTTCTGAGTGCTATCAATGCTCTATTCTCATGCCCCTAGAATTAAAGTCAAAGCATTAGCATCTAATGTTAAACATGAGAGGGAAAGAGACACTGATTTGGTCGGTGAATTACAAAATGTGAAACCAGAAAACCTGGTTATCATCCCCCCTTAACCAAATTTTGTGATCCTAGGCAATTGGTTGATTTCACTTTCCTTCCTTTTCTTTACTACCACATACAAGAGACTCTTGACACATACGAATTCAGGATGTGTGCTGTACAAAACTGTGACGTTGTTCCAATTATATAACAAGACTACGCACAAAGTGCACCTGACAAATGAGTTGCCTCTTGGTTCAATAATGGCATTGTTTTCCAAATGGGGCGGCATGAATGTTTCTAAGATCATGTTTGAAAACTGTCACTGCTAATTCCTCTAAAGCAGTGAAATAATCTTATCTTCTAAAGTACAATGCTCATGCATGTTGATAAAATACACATTTTAAAAGTTTGCAGTTGATCATGTTTCTGCATGTTAAGTGCAAGATGTCTTTAAAACTAAAGGTGTTTCTAATAAGAGGTTGTCTAGGACACCTTTTCTTCTATATTGTTACTTTAATTAACATGTAAATAAAGTATATTGGTTTGTGTCGCAGCTTTCTGTTTGTTCCTGTACTGTCAAGTGAATAGCAGCCCAGTGCAACTGTTCACCAGGGGGCCGCAATAAAAAATCAGAAGGGCCGCATGAGGCCCCCTGGCCGTACTTTGAGTATCCCTGATCTAATGGGTTCAAAGGTAGGTCACTGGAACTTCCAAAGTCCTATTGCTAGAAAGAAAGATAGATTTGAACAGTAGAAGACCGAGGGGGTCATTACAACATTGGCGGTAAAAGCCGCTTACCGCCGTGCAGAAGACCGCCAATACACCGCCGAGGAACTCCGCCACAGCTATTATAACCCACATCTCGGAATCCGCCGAAATTCAGACACCCACACAAGTCCGCCACACCAAAGGTCAGTGATAAACTGGCGAAAACAAATCCCCCACCGTCACGCCAACAGAAACACGCACATACTATTACGACCCACGAATCCACGTGGCGGTCTTTCAACCGCGGTATTCCATTGGCGGTACACACCGCAGCGCTCAAAATACACACACATCTCCAAAACACCGCCACATTGGACAATTTAAAATACACACACACCTGATACACATACAAACACCACTCCCACACACCCAACACAATATAAAACACACACCCACATCACCCACAAACCCCTACGACCCAAAATTAAAGACGAAGGCGACAGAGAGAGAGCACAGCAATAGACAACCCCACCACACAGAGGCACACAACACCATCACCCACACAACATCCACGCACAAAACACCACACACCACTACACATCACCACACTCATCACCACATACACCCCACACACATCACCTACACCACCCCATGGCACGTCAAAGACACCCCAGGTTTTCGGAGAAGGAGCTCAGGGTTATGGTGGAGGAAATCGTACGGGTAGAGCCACAGCTATTTGGATCACAGGTGCAGCACACCTCTATAGCTAGGAAGATGGAGCTATGGCGAAGAATAGTCGACAGGGTCAACGCAGTGGGACAGCACCCAAGAAATCGGGAGGACATCAGGAAGAGGTGGAACTACGGGAGAAGGTGCGTTACGTGGTCTCCAGGCACAACATCGCGATTCAGCAGACTGGCGGCGGACCTCCTCCCCCACAACTAACAACATGGGAGGAGCAGGTCTTGACCATTATGCATCCAGAGGGCCTCGGAGGAGTCGGTGGAGGAATGGACACTGGTAAGTCAAATCTTAACTATCATATCCCCCACCCTACCTGCATGCTATCACACACCCCCACCCTCACCCCCTCCCCTATCACTCCAACTCCTCACTAATGTACTAATAACACAAACCACCCATCCCAACACCAAGCCCTGCATGACACAACAAAGCATGGACACCCATCACTAAAGCATGCCCACTGCACATACCCATAACACCCCCTAACCATCATCACACAAGCCCCCACACAGGAATGCTAGCACTGGGGTACACGCTCACCCACCCATTGCACACCATGAAACACACAGATGCAATAATCATGCTTTTATACCCCTGCAGGACCACTACGTAATGTCACCAGACAGGAGGGTCCAGACATCTCTACCCCACCCACAGAAGATGCCCACAGTGATGACAGCAGCTCTGGCCAACTGGATCCAGATGACCATCCCGGACCATCGTGGGCCTCAGGACAGTCGGTTCCCCTCGCACAGGCACAGCCCAACACTGACCTTCCACCCTGTGGTAACACCAGCACAGCACCCACCCAGCGGGCCCATACCTCTGTACCCAGGACACGTCAATCAGCTGTGTGTCCACCACTACAGGGAACCCAGGATAACTCACCACCCCAACAACAACAGGGACCTGGGGGCAGTGGTAGTGGGCACACGGTCCAGGGGACGGAGGCACAGGAACACAGGGGAACTGGGAGGGCTGCTGTGCGACAGGGGCGGACAGGCCAAGGGAACCCACTCTCCACGAGGCCCTCTCCTCTATCATGGGGGCATACCACCACTCCCAGGAGACGATGGCTACGGTCCTGGCCAAGTTTCAGGAGACCCAGCGCATGCAGGACGAACAGTATTTGGGGTTCAGGGATTAGCTCAGAACCATCAGCTCCGCCCTGGGCCCCATCGTAGGGGTGCTAAAGGACATACAGAAGACCATGAGGGACACCATGGCACTCCAAGGGGCCCCTCACACTTGCCTGGACGATGAACTGCCCACCACCTCCGCTGGCGCTAGTGGACAGGATGCCCCGCCACAGGACCACCACACCAGCACCCCACCCCCTTCAGACAGAGAACCACCCCGCAAGCGGTCCCTGAGATCCAGGAACAGGACAGAGCAAGATGGCAAGACCCCGGCAGGAAATGAGACCACCCTGATTGTCATCCCACTGTCCCACTTTGTTACCCTGTCCAGATTGGAACTGTCCCAGCTACACTTCCTATGCCCATATGGGCAGTGCACCTGTGAGACTAATAGACTGGACTCTGCCATGGATATTCCTCCACCATCACCCATCACCATTTTGCCACCCCCTCCAATAATTAGCACTTCAATAAACACCCTTGAACCACAAAACAATCTGGAGTCAGTCTGTGATTTTGAAAATATGTATTATCTATGACAATGACAAAATCCGTTTGAAAATTTAATGTCAACATACCTATGTCACACATCACAAGCCCATGAAGGATGCAAGCAAATGACACCCGTTGGTAACCACACCTGTGAAACCGTAATGGAAATGTACCACTCAGTTAGCAAATACTGCTTCAAATTGACAGACAGGATAGAGGTAGTAGTGTGAAAGTAAATGTAATAGTAAAAAAAAAATTCTCAACTGTGTGTCACTGGAAATATTGCTGTATGACAGAGTCCCTGTTATCGATGTCTTCTTCCTCTGCTTCTTCCTCATCACTGTCCACAGGCTCCACAGCTGGCACAACACCGTCATCTGGACCATCCTCCTGCAGAAAAGGCACCTGGCGTCGCAAAGCAAGATTGTGAAGCATAGAGCAGGCGATGATGATCTGGCACACCTTCCTTGGTGAGTAGAATAGGGAACCACCTGTCATATGGAGGCACCCGAACCTGGCCTACAGGAGGCCGAAGGTGCGTTCGATCACCCTCCTAGTCCGCCCATGGGCCTCATTGTAGCTTTCCTCTGCCCTGGTCCTGGGATTCCTCACTGGGGTCAATATCCATGACAGGTTGGGGTAACCAGAGTCCCCTAATAGCCACACAGTGCCTCTGGAGTTGACCCATCACATAAAGGATGCTGCTATTCCGCAGGATGTAGGCGTCATGCACTGAGCCAGGGAACATAGCATTTACCTGCGAGATGTACTGGTCTGCCAAACATACCATCTGTACATTCATCGAATGATAACTCTTCCGGTTCCTGTACACCTGTTCACTCCTGTGGGGGGGGAACCAAAGCCACATGGTCCCATCAATGGCACCTATGATGTTAGGGATATGTCCCAGGGCATAGAAGTCACCTTTAACTGTAGCCAAATCCTCCACCTGAGGGAAAACGATGTAGCTCCTCACGTGTTTCAGCAGGGCAGACAACACTCTGGACAACACGTTGGAAAACATAGGCTGGGACATCCCTGATGCCATGGCCACTGTTGTTTGAAATGACTCACTTGCTAGGAAATGGAGCACTGATAGCACCTGCACTTGAGGGGGGATTCCTGTGGGATGGCGGATTGGTGACCTCAGGTCTGGCTCCAACTGGGTACACAGTTCCTGGATTGTGGCACGGTCAAACCTGTAGGTGATGATTAAATGTTGCTCCTCCATTGTCAACAGGTCCACCAGCGGTCGGTACACGGGAGGATTCCGCCATCTCCTCACATGTCCCAGCTGACGGTGCCTAGTAAGGACAACAACAACCACAGAGTCAACCAATTCTGAGGTATGTACCCACAGCTACACAGAACACAACACAAAATACAAAAATCTTCCTGTATGTGTGTTGAGTCCAGGCCTAGGTATGTGTGAATCAGTTGTAAATGAAGCCATGTGGGCCCCTGAAATGGCGGCTGCCTGACCTCTAAAGTGGGACAATGGGATGTGAGGTAACTGCGCTGGCGTTGTACGCCGTCGCGGTAGGCGGTCGAAGACCGCGGCGCAATTCTGCATTGTTTAACATTGGACCCTATGGAACCCAGGAGCCAATGATGAAGTGCGCCGGCGGTGATGATACGCACCGCCGCGGACGTCACTGCCGCGGACGTGACCGCCATTTTCTATCTGTTCAATCACTCGATACCTGATCTTCGACAGGAGGGGACCTACACTGCAAGTGCTGCTGTGACCTCGGTCTGGAAGAGACAATGGCACGTGTGTCTGGGGAAAGGGCCCCTACCTTCACTGCACAGGAGTTGGAGAAGCTCGTGGACGGGGTCCTCCCCCAGTACACGCTACTCTACGGTCCTCCAGACCAACAGGTGAGTACATAGGGTGCAAGTTGTATGGGCTATGCCTGGGTGGAGAGGGCTGGATGTAAGTAGGAAGGGGGCTGAGTTATGCAAGCATGAAGGAGTGTGAATGCATGTGCCACAGGCAAGGGCAGGGATGTGGGCCACTCACTACGACGGTGCAGTTGGAAATGACTTCTCTTCTCTTCTTCCCCTGTACATGTGATGTAGGTCAGCGTCCACCAGAAGAAGGGTATTTGGCGTGCCATCGCCAAGGACGTCCGGACCCTGGGGGCCCACCAGAGACGGAGCACCCACTGCCGTAAAAGATGGGAGGGCATTCGCCGCTGGACCAAGGAGACGGCGGAGGCTCAGCTGGGGATGGCCTCCCAACGTGGGAGGGGTGCCCGTCGCACCATGACCTCCCTGATGTTCCGGATCCTGGCGGTGGCCTACTCTGAGTTGGATGGGCGCATGAGGGCATCACAGCAGACACAAGGGGGTGAGTACACTCACATTCTCATGACTTTGCGCGCAGTGGAGGGGTCTGGGTGGGGGAGGAGGGCTGTGGGTTTCCCTAGGCCAGGGCGAGTTCCGTAGGCTAGGCCCCTCCGTAATGCAGGCCATGTGCCACTCCACCCCTCCTCTGTAGAGTGCCAAGTACAGGTATACATGCCCCTGTGTCATCTATGTGGGCAGATGACACTCATAGCCATGTAGGCCATATCCCAGGAAATGGCGTAGTGCAGGGGGCTGCTGTGTCTGTATTGTCCGCCAACGGTAGCGGTAAGCCATGCACTCAACCTGTCTTTCTTCTGTTTCCCCACCCCTTTTTGTGCTCTCCCTGATCTTTTGTGCATCAGCATCATCAGGCGGAGGTACAGGGGCACCGGAGCACGAGTGGGCTGCGTCCCGCATGGCCATGGAGGGCCACACCACGGACTCGGAATACACCAGTGGGACGGAGGGCGAGGGGAGCTTCACGGCGGTCAGCGGATCAGCAAACAGCGACATGGACTCGTCCTCCGATGGGAGCTCCCTTGTGGTGGCGGCACCATCTGTGCCCCCCACTTCTACAGGTACAGCTGCCACCCCCCCTACCAGCACCGCCCTCCCAGCAGCCCTTCAGCCTTCGCCCGTGCCCGCTCATCCAGGAGGGTGGGCATCACCTTCGCCCCAGGCACCTCAGCCCCTGCCCCTGTCACCCCTGCTGCCCTCAGTGAGGAGGCCATTGACCTCCTCAGGTCACTCACTGTTGGGCAGTCTACCATTGTGAATGCCATCCAAGGTGTAGGAAGGGAGTTGCAACACAGTAATGCATTCCTGGAGGGCATTCATTCTGGTCAGGCTGCCCATCATCGAACCCTGCAATCTCTGGCCTCAGCACTGATGGCAGCCATTGTCCCTGTGTCTAGCCTCCCCCCTCCAACTTCCTCCACCCAGGCCCAATCCCCTGTACCTCTGCCTATCCCAAGCACACCATCAGACCAGCCTGCACACACGTCAACACACAAGGGCAGCTCAGGCAAACATAGGCACCACACATCCCACAGGCACTCACACAAGCATCACCCACATAAGGCACAGCAACATCCCCTGCCTCCACTGTGTCCCCCTCCTCGTTGTCTCCCTCCTCCCTCCCAGTGTCGTCTACACTCTCACCTGCATACACTACCACTACAGCCACTAGGACTCGCACCAGAACACCCAGCACCACACCCCACTCACCTGCACTCACCACCCCCACTACCATTTACACGTCCCCTGTGTCCTCTCCCAGTGTGTCTGTGACGCCCCCTCCCAAAGTACACAAACATGGGCACACACACACCCAACAACATTCCACCTCACGACAGCCTCCAGAACATGCACCTGTACCCAAAGCATCAAAAGTTACACCTCCTACAACCACCTCCTCTTCCTCCACTCCCAGACCCCCTCCAGCTACCCGTCCCAGTGTTCATCAGAAACTTTTCCTGAGCAACCTTGACCTCTGTCCCATCACCCCCCCCCTCAAATTCATAGGTCCCCCAGTAGCACCTCAGCCAAAAAGATTCTGGTACCAGTGGTGCCTGTTAGAGGTATGTGGAGTGCACCGGGCACCAGGGCAGCCAGTGTGACACGGAGTCAAAGCACTGCCAGTCCGTCCACTGTGAAGCACCAGAAGTTGGACAGTGCCCGACGGGAGAGGGTGAAGACTCCTGCCGGCAAAGCCGCCCACAAGGGTCCAGGGGGGAGTGTCGAGTCAGCTGTGACTCCTCCCAAGGTGGTGAAGGGGCAGAAGAAGTCTCCAAAGCCTGGGAAGAGCAGCACGGCAGAGAAGGCCGCCATCCTCCCCGCTGCCCAAGACGCCACTGGGCCGGAGACCACCGCCAGAGTCAGTGCCCAGGAGGGCAGCACAATCGTCACTGGTCAGGAGACCACCGCCAGAGTCAGTGCCCAGGAGGGCAGCACAATCGTCACTGGTCCGGAGACCACCGCCAGAGTCAGTGCCCAGGAGGGCCCCAGCAGCCCCAGCCCCACTGGGCAATGAGGGACAGCCATTGCACACACCGCTGCACAGGTCAGAGACAGCAAAGTCAAGCACCGCTGAACAGGGCAAGCACCGCTGAACAGGGCAAAGACCGCCATGGAAAGCCCCGCTGAACAGGGCAAGCACCGCTGAACAGGGCAAGCACCTCTGAACAGGGCAAAGACCACTGAACAGGGCAAAGACCGCCATGGACAGCACCGCTGAACAGGGCAAGCACCACTGAACAGGGCAAAGACCGCCATGGAAAGCACCGCTGAACAGGGCAAGGACCGCCAACTCAAGCATCGTTTGCCCATGAGTGGCAGGGGCAGTGAAGGAACTGAGACCGTCACGGGGAGCGTGATGCACTCTGGGCACCAGTCCCCCTCCAGAACCAGTGGAGACTGTTATCCACTTGAGAGACTGTGGCTTTGCACTCCCCAGGATGGTACAGTGGGCAAACCACCCACTGAAAAGACTTGTGAGACTGTGGCTTTGCACTCCCCAGGATGGTACAGTGGGCAAACCACCCACTGAAAAGACTTGAGAGACTGTGGCTTTGCACTCCCCAGGATGCTGCAGTGGGCAAACCACCCACTGAAAAGACTTGTGAGACTGTGGCTTTGCACTCCCCAGGATGGTCCAGTGGGCAAACCACCCACTCAAAGGACTTGAGAGACTGTGGCTTTGCACTCCCCAAGATGGTCCAGTGGGAAAACCACCCACTGAAAAGACTTGAGAGACTGTGGCTTTGCACTCCCCAGGATGGTACAGTGGGCAAACCGCCCACTTAAAAGACTTGTGAGACTGTGGCTTTGCACTCCCCAGGATACATCAATGGGCATGGAGCCCCGTCGTGGATCTGGCGTGGTGCTGTCATCCGGCTGAGGTGCCCCCCCTTCCCTTCCCCCTGAGGTGCCTGTTGTATTTCGATCTGATGCCCCTGCAGTGTTCTCTCCGTTTGAGGACAGGTATCGTGTGTGGGCCTCGCCCATGCATTTTGGGCCCAGTGGTCCACGGACTTTGAAATGTGCATACCTGCACTACTAATCGTGATGTATATATTTGGAATGTGTATATATTTATATATATATGAGCTTACTGTATTTTGATACATTACAATGGTTGTACTGACTTCCTTTTTGTCTTTGCATTCTTCCGGGGGGGTTGTGAGTTCTTACTGTGATGTTTGGAAATGCATTGGTGTGTGTTGTAGTGTGTGAGGGTCGGGTGGGGGTGGGGGTGTTGCGTGTGTGTGTCCCTGACTTTTGCCTCCCCTATGTCGTAAGTGCAGTACCCACCGTTGTCTTCGGGGCCGCCGTTGCTGATGTTCGTAGAGGTGCAGGAAGACAAGCGCAGGGAGTATTTGGAGTTCCGGATCCATGGTGCGCTCCGTCCTCGTGGAGTGTGTTAAGGTGAGCGTTTTCCCATTGCAAAAGCTGTTTCTGCCGTGTTTTTATCCACGGTGAATCTGCCCCGGAAAAGGTGGCGGATTGGCCTGTTGTAATACTGTGGGCGGTACTTTGTCTTCCGGCTGTTTGTTTGCGGTCACCGCCGCGCTGCTTGTCTGTACCGCCATGGCGGTCGGACTGTTAAAGTGGCTGTCTATGTTGGCGGTTTCCGCGACGGTCACAATTCCCTTTTTTTTTTCGCCGGCCTGTTTGCGGTATTACCGCCACTTTAACACCGTCCGCCAGGGTTGTAATGACCCCCTAAATTCCCCAATAATGAGAGATTAAATATTATACTGATTGACGACTTTCATGTCAAAGACTGGTCAGACACAAAAATATGGGATCAAGATAGGATTGCAGTGCTATGAATCACCATGATCAGGTATAACAGGAAGGACAGATGACGCAATGTTTTCCAAAAGACAGTGTTGGGAAACAAGCTTTTTCTCTAGGTTTCCCCCCATGTGTTGCCCCATTTGGACTACTAGCTACTGATTTAAGACTCGGGAGTGCACTGCTGTATCTTCTTGTTGGCCTTAGGACTCTGCAGACTTTACTATGGCTAACTAGAGGTAAGATGCATATGCTTCTCCCCTAAACACTGTAACAGTGGTGTATCCACATTTGGCATATTTAATTTATTTGTGAGTGCCTTGTAAAGTTGTATACTATCTCCTGGATCCTGTAAATTAAATGCTACTAGTAGGCCTGCATCACTGATTATGCCACCCACTCAAGTAGCCCTGTAAACATGTCTCAGGCATATGATTGCAAAGCCTGTTTTTGCAGTTTCATTGCCACTTTGACTTGGCATTGAGATCCTCTTGCCAAACCTTGAACTCCTCTTTTTGATACATGCATCACCCCAAGGTAAGCTCTAGGTAGCCCATAGGGCAGGGTGCTATGTAAGTAAAATGCAGGGCATGTACTTTTATGTTTTACATGTCCTGGTAATGAAACACTTCCAAGTTGCTTTTCATTTCTGTGAGTCCTTCTCCTCTCATAGGCCAGCATTGGGAATTCCTTAATGTTTTTGAGATGTATTTCATGATCAAAAAGGAGTTGCTACATCATTTTTGATATCGTAATGATAAATCCCCATTACTGGTGAAGCATGATCTATTATTACTTTTTCAAGAAAATCACTTTCAGAAAGTGGGCATTTCTATGCTCTGACTGCTCTGTGTGCCTGATAGCCTGTCTCCAATACACGTCTGGACTAGGCTGGGTGACAGCTACATTTGGGCATTACCTCCAGACAGCCACAGCACAGGACACTCAACTCCATCTGCATTCATCTGCATGTTGATAGATCTTCCTGGGCAGGAATGTTGGGAGAAGGTCACACTTAAACTTCAAAGTGGAGTGGACTGATTACACCCAACTGGTAGTCTGGAGCCAGAGCTGGGATGAAAGGAGTACTTGTGTACTTCAAGGAGATGTTTTGAAGTCACCCCCATTTGAAAGACATTTTTCGGTATACGCACTGGGGCTCTGACCCTAGCAAATGAGATCACCACTGGAATTGGGAAGATGTCTGCTGGAGTGAAGACTGCTGTGTTGTAAGGATTACTGCAAAGTCTGGACTGACAGTTCTAAGGAACTGCTTCTTTGCTTTGCTAAGCTGTCCTGCTGCCTGCTGATCTCTGTTCTGCTGAGGACAAGGACTGGACCTATCCTGCTGAACCGGAGTGATTCCAAGGGCTTGCTGGCTTGCTCCCTGTTCTCCTGCAGTCTCAGGGACTTCAAAGACTCCCTGCAACTCTCCTGGTGCTGCTGGACTATACCATCTGTGAGTCCTACCCTTGCCTGAGGACATCCTCTCCAGTCCTGGGTCTCAGAAGGTAATTCTGCAGCTGATTCCTGCAAAAACCGACATGTCACTCAGAGCGCGTGTAAAATTTTGTTGCATTGCCTTTTTGATGCCGGTGCAGAGGCTGTTCGATGACATTGGATCCACAGCCTGCATGGCTCAATGCTGATGCTTTGCATTCTCTTCAATAAAGCCCGTTGGTGACACAGTGACCCGACTGCGTTGAAAATATCGACGCATCGTGCTCTCAATGCCGATGCTTTGCTCCATCAAAGGTACCTTTTCAGTGGACCCTGCATGTGTTCTGTAGCTGGCCTACTCTCTCCTGCAGTCAGCCTAAACTTTGGATTTGCACTGGTCAATTATGAACTCAAGTAACCTTTTGAGGCTAGTGACTTTTGAGGACTAATTTAACATTTAGGCCTTCATTACAACCCTGGCGGTAAATCCGGCAACATACTGTGGCCGCGGCAGAAATCCTCCACAGGTATTACAACCCACATCTCGTAATCCGCCACACCCACACAAGTCCGCCACACCAAAGGTCATTGATAAACTGGCGGTACCAAAACCCACACCGTTACACCAACAGAAATACACCCACAGCATCATGACCAACAAATCACCACGGCGGTCATTCAACCGTGGTAAAACATTGGCGGTACATACCGCTGCGCTCAAAATACACACACACACTAACAAAACTACACCACATTGGACAACTCAAATTATACACACCTGACACACATACACACCACACACCCAATCCAATATAAAACACACACCCACAATACCCACAACCCCTTACAAGCCAAGAGCACCCACTGAATCAGAGCCACATAACACCATCACCCATACACCATCCATGCACCTCACAGCACACACCCCAACACATCACCCCACACACCCTCACACATACCACTCACACTACACCCATGGCACCACAAAGACACCCCAGGTTTTCAGAGGAGGAACTAAGGGTCATGGTGGAGGAAATCATCCTGGTCGAGCCACAGCTATTCGGATCAGAGGTGCAGCAGACGTCCATTGCATGGCAGATGGAGCTATGGGGGAGAGTCGTGGATAGTGTCAATGCCATGGGACAGCACCCAAGAACAAGGGATGACATCAGGAAGAGGTGGAATGACCTACGGGGGAAGGTGCGTTCTGTGGTTGCAAGACACCAGGTAGTCGTACAGAGGACTGGCGGTGGACACCCCCCCACAACTAACAACATGGGAGGAGCAAGTCTTGGCGATCATGCATCCTGAGGGCCTTGCAGGAGTATCAGGAGGACTGGACTCTGGTAAGTCAAATCTTTACTACTATATCCCCCACCCTACCTGCATACCAGCACAAACACCTACCCATACCCTCACCCCCATCACTCCACCACCTCACATATACCCCACTATCACAACCCACCCATCCCAATACCAAGCCCTGCATGCAACACCAATGCATTGACACCCATCTCAGACCTGCATGGACACCCATTACCACAGCATGCACAGTAGTGACAATTACTTAGCCAAACCAATAACATCTCACTCAATCCAAACGTGCCTTGCTAATAACAACCATTGAGGCAAATATATCCATATACAAGATGGCACATGCAGATACTATAACACTGCATTCACATCCCCACAGGACCCCCACTAAACGTCACCGGAGAGGAGGTGCCAGACATATCCAGTCCCCCCACAGAAGAGGCCCACGGTGATGACAGCAGCTCTGCAAGCCTGGATCACGATGACCAACCTGGCCATCAGGGACCCATCAGGGACCTCTGGACAGTCGGTTACCCTGCAACAGTCCCAACCCACCACAGAGCTTCCCCCCTCAGGAAACATAACCACAGCACCCACCCAGCGGGCCCATTCTTCTGTCCCCAGGACAAGTCAATCAGCAGTGTGTCCACCAGTACAGGAACCCCAGGCAACCCCACAAACCGAAGACAATCAGGGACCTGGGGTCAGTGGCAGTGGGCACACGGTTCAGGGGACAGATGCACAGGACAACAGGGAAGGTGGGAGGACTGCTGTGCGACAGGGGGCAGACCCAGGGAACCCACTCTCCACGAGGTACTTGCAGGGATCCTGGGAGCATACCACCATTTCCAGTAGACCATAGGCCAGATACTGTACAAGTTGCAGGAGACCCAGCGGCTGCAGGAGGGACAGTACCTGGGGATCAGGGAGGACCTGAAAGACATCCACACCACCCTGGTCACCATTGCAGGGGTGCTTGCAGACATGGCCAACACTATGAGGGAGGCAGTGGCACAACAATGGGCCCCTGACACAAACCACACCGAAGAACAGCCCTCCACCTCCACTGGCACTAGTGGACCGGAGGCCTAGCCACAGGACCAACAGGCCACCAGCACCCTACCCCCTGCAGAAGGAAAACCACCCTGCAAACGGTCCCTGTGATCCAGGCAGAAGGCAGAGAACATTGCCAAGAACCCCACCAGGAAATAAGACTCCCCTGAATGTCACCCTTGTGTCCCACTCAGTCACCCTGTCCACCTTGTACTGCCATTGCTCCCCTTCCTATGCCCCCTTGAACAATGCACCTGTGATACAAATAGACTGGACTCTACCCTGGACTTTCCTCCATGAGCAACCCAGCCCATTGCAATACCCCCTCCACTTATTAGGATATTAATAAACTCCCTTGGAACAAATACAAGTATGGAGTCTGTCAAATGATTGAAATATGTATTAGTTTATCAAGCTGTAAACATTGCAATTCAAATGTACAGTTATATACACATTGGTATGACCTGTAGTGGGCAGCTGTAAACACACCAGGAGCCAGAGTGGGGCACAGAGATCTGAAAATAGAGATGTCAAAGGGTACAGTAAGTGGCCATAGACATAGGGAAATCAGGCTGCCATGTTCAATGTCTAACACAAAACTGCAATGGAAAGTGAAGTTACAGTGCCTTACCTGTGTGCTCATGGAAGTACTGTTGAATAAGTGAACTTATGTTGTCCCCATCTTCTTCCTCTGCCTCCTCTTCATCACTATCCACAGGCTCCACCACTGTCACAAGACCATCTCCAGGCTCATCCTCCTGCAGAAAAGGCACTTGGCGTCTCAAGGCCAGGTTGTGCAACATGCAACATGCAACATGCAACAATGATCTGGCACACCTTCTTGGGTGCGTAGTACAGGGATCCACCTGTCAGATGGAGGCACCGGAATCTGGCCTTCAGGAGGCCTAAGGTTCTCTCAATTATCCTCTTTGTTCGCCCATGTGCCTCATTGTAACGTTCCTCTGCCCTTATCATGGCATTCCGCACTGGGGTCAGTAGCCATGAGAGGTTCAGGTAACCAGAGTCACCTGCAAATATCGAGAGATACCTGTTAGACACACACTCACCCTTAGGGACAACCCCACACCCATATACCTACATCAACTCGGTGGGGACCATGGGCTCACCTATTAACCACACCCGGTGCCTCTGGAGCTGAGACATCATATATGGAATGCTGCTATTCTTCAAGATAAAGGCATCATGCACAGAGCCAGGATACTTGGCATTCACATGGGAGATGTACTGGACCGCCAAACACACCATCTGCACATTCAGAGAGTGAAAGCTTTTCCTATTCCTGAACATTTATTAATTTCTCCTGGGGGAGGGGGGACAAATGCTATATGTGTACCGTCAATGGCACCAATGATGTTGGGGATATTTCCCAGGGCATAAAAGTCAGCCTTCACTGTGGCCAAATCCTCCACCTAGGGGAATACGATGTAGCTGCGCATGTGTTTCAGCAGGGCAGACAACACTCTGGTCAACACGTTTGAGAACATTGGCTGAGACATCCCTGATGCCATGGCCACTGTTGCTTGGAAGGAACCACTTGCCAGGAAATGGAGCACTGACAGGATGTGCACTAGAGGGAGGATACCTGTGGGCTGGCAGATAGCTGAAATCAGGTCTGGCTCCAATAGGGCACACAGTTCGTGGATTGTGGCCCTATCAAGTCTGTAGGTACGGATAATGTGTCTGTCCTCCATTGTCGCCAGGTCCAACAGGGGTCTGTACACGGAGGATGTCTCCATCTCCTATTCATCCTCAGCGGTTGAACTCTAGGGTGGAAAACGGTGAGCAGAGGGTCATATTCACACATATGTGAAATTAAAAATGCATTTTTTCATTTACAGAAACAGTATGTGAATAAGAAAGTCAGTTGATGTGTCAATGCCTGCTCTGATGCAGTTAGTTGCCATCGCCTGTGCCCCCCTGAAATGGCGGCTGTCTGACCTGTGAGGAGAGACAGGTGGAAATGAGGTAATTCCGCTGGCGTTATGTGCCGCTGCGGTCGGTGGTCGATGACCGCCGGGCAACTTCACATTGGTTATCATTGGGTCCTAGGGGTTCCAGGAGCCAATGGCGATGTACACCGGTGGTGACTGTACGCACCGCCGTGGACGTGACCACCATTTTCTATCTGTTCACTCACTTGCTACCTGACCTTCAACAGGAGAGGACCTACACTGTAGTGCTGCTGTGACCTGTGTCCGGAAGCGACAATGGTTCAAGTGTCTGGGGAAAGGGCCCCACCTTCAATTCAGTGGAGTTGGAGAGGCTGGTGGATGGGGTGCTACCCTAGTACACTTTACTCTATGGTCCTCCAGACAAACAGGTGAGTACACTGTGAGCATGATGCGTGGGCCATGAATGTATGGATTGCTGTGTGTGTAAGCCTCGTGTAGGGGAGCTGAGGGGTCCTGGACAGAGTGCTGCATGTCTGGTGGTCAATGTCTGAGCGTAAGGGGATGGGAGGGATATTGTGGGCCATGAGTGTAACAGACTGGACGGTATGACTAATCCCTTTTTTCTATGCATATTTTCCTGCAGGTCAGCGCCCATCAGAAAAAGGGTATTTGGCGTGCCATCGCCAAGGAGGTGCGGACCCTGGGGGTCTTTGACAGGCGGAGCACCCACTGCCGCAAACGGTGGAAGGACCTGCACCGCTGGGCAAGGAAGACGGCGGAGGGCTGGCCTCCCAATGAGAAAGGGGTGCCCATCATACCCTGACCCCCCTGATGTTCCGCATCCTGGCGGTGGCCTATCCGGATTTGGATGGGTGCTTAAAGGCATCACAGCAGCCACAAGGGGGTGAGTACAGATTCTGAATCATGACTTTGTGCATGTTAAGGTTGTACCTGAGTGGGGGATGTGGGCTGTGGGTGCCGTTAGGCCAGGGCAAACTGGCAGGGTAGGTCCCTTGTTGGGCAGGGTCTGAAGCACTCCAACCTCAATAGTGTTAGTGGGCATCTACTACTGGGCAGGGTCCTGTTGGTTTCAGGTGTGCAGCTAATGGCGTTGGGCAATGTATCCCATGTAGTGCATGGCTTACTGCATAGGGATGATCCCTGTGTGTTGTGTATGCCAACGGTAGTGTTGTTGCTGGCATTGACCAAGTTTTATGGGGACGCTGTCAGGCGGGTAGGTAAAAGAACCTACGAACGACACAACGAATATTGTCAGTTCCAGTTCCTGACAGTTGATTCCAAGGAGCCCTTTCCTGTTACCGGGGATGGGCGACCTTTTTTGACAAAGCATAGACAAACAAAAAGTAAGTGACTGTCTTTGTATTCCTTCCCCTAGTTGGGCTTATACATAAAAATATTTTTGGAGAAGTTAAAATTCTTGTTGGTCCTGATGAAGCGTCGCTGGATCCGGCTGGACCATTATACGCGAAACATGTAGATCTGACTAGAGGTACCAAAAAGGGTTCTATCCTCTTGCATCATTGTTGGGAGTATGTGAGCATTACAACTCACTTTTAGAATCTCACTTCGTTTTTAATCTTGGTCTCCATCTTACTAATTTTGATTAAAATTTATGATTAATATACTTTCATGGATAACCAATTTTAATATTTCCACACTCTCCTTTATTGCTCGGATACTACAAATTTGGTATTCCTCCTGCAAGATTTGATTCCACCGCTACTATTAGAGCAATACGGTTAAGAGCCCCCTTCGGGGAGCCCGTTAGGCATTGCAGCACCGGCCTAACGAGGAGCTGTCCCAATGATGAAGCCAGTCATCCAATGTGATGCATGAGGGCTCTTGCTCCTGTTGAATTAGGTCCCCCGTTGCCCTAATTATTGGAAGAGTGTACCTTTATTTTTCTAGGAACTTTGTTTGGGAGACTGTACACTGGACCACTAACCTCCCGGTCCCTCTCTTTTTGTTTCTTGATTTATTGACCAAGTGTATCCTCTGTCTCTCCCCCCCTTATTGTTTTGTCACCCTGTCCTTGTGTGCATTAGCATCATCTGGCGGAGGAGCAGAGGCACTGGCAACGGAGGGAGCTACATCCCACATGGGCCTGGAGGCTGAATCCACCGACGGTAAGGGCACCAGTGGGGAGGAGGGCGATGGGAGCACCAGGACGGAGACAGGAGGGGACACTACTGACAGCGACTCCTCCGCCGATGGAAGCTCCCTGGCAGTGGCGGACACCTCTGTGCAACCCCAACAACAGGTACAGCCGCCACCTCCGTACCAGCACCACCCTCCCAGCAGCCCCTCAGAGTGTTTCCCGTGCCCGCTCACTCAGGAGGGTGGGCATCTCCTTTGCCCCAGGCACCTCAGGCCCTGCCCCAGTCAGCCTTGCTGCCCTCAGTGAGACTATTGACCTTCTGAGATCCCTCACTGTTGGGCAGTCAACCATACTGAATGCCATCCAGGGTGTTGAAAGGCATTTGCAACAAACAAATGCATACCTAGAGGGCATTCACTCAGGTGTGGCGGCCCATCAGAGAGCATTTCAGGCTCTGGCCTCCGCACTGATGGCAGCCATTGTCCCTGTCTCCAGCCTCCCCCCTCCAACTTCCTCTACCCAGTCCCAATCCCCTCAACCACAACCAATCCCAAGCCCACCTTCAGACCAGCAATCACCCAAAACAACACACAGAAGTGGCTCAGGCAAACACAAGCACCACACTTCATCTCACAGGCACTCACACAAGTACCATCCCCATGCAGACACACCAACATCCACAGACTCCACTGTGTCCCCCTCCTCCTCCTCATCCACCCCCCTCTCAGTAGCGTCTCCACTCACACCTGCATGCACACATCCTCATCCACTACCACTATCACCAGCACGCCTATCACAACACGCCCCTCACTGGCAGTCACCACCCCCACATCAATGCACACATCCCCTGTATCCTCTCCCACTGTGTCTGTGACCCCTCCTCCCAAAGTACACAAGCACAAGCACATACTCACCCAACAACCATCCACCTCGCAACAGCATCCAGGTCGTGC
Source organism: Pleurodeles waltl (assembly GCF_031143425.1). Lineage (NCBI taxonomy): Eukaryota > Metazoa > Chordata > Amphibia > Caudata > Salamandridae > Pleurodeles > Pleurodeles waltl. The sequence goes on from NC_090442.1 coordinate 466,765,550, forward strand.
ACTTGCACCCAAACAAAGCATAACTGGCATCTCCTACAAGCACACCCTCTTCCCACCCCAATGTTCCTAAGAAGCTTTTCCTCACCAACCTTGACCTCTTCCCTACCACTCCCCCCGTCCTTCACCTCCGGCCAGGGTGGCCAGAACCCAGCCCAGCACCTCAGCCACCAAGTCCACGTCCACTGTGGTTTCTGCAGCTGTGAGAGGCTCCAAGGATGCACCAGTCAGCCCAGCCAGTGTGCCACCAACACCTGCCAAGGCCAAGAAGGTTCCGCCACCTGGCAAGGGCAAGAAGGGGACAGCATCCAGCAAGGAGAAGGCGGCACAACCAGCCAGCAAGACCAAGTCAAAGACTCCAGCTGCCAGAAGTAAGGAGGCACCACCATCTGCCAAGGGCAGGAAGGGGCACAGACCACCAGCCAGGGCACTTCAGCCATCCGAGGCTGCAGGTGAACGCCTGGAGGCTACCACCAGAACCGCCAGCACCGCCACCTCCACCGTGGCCAGCACCACCACCTGCACCGCAGCCAGCACCACCACCTGCACCGCTGCAAGCACCGCCACCTGCACTGCCGCAAGCAGCACCACTGCCAGCAGCAACAGCCCCAGTGGGCAGCCGTCCGAGGCTGCAGGTGAGGGCCTGGAGGCCACCACCACTGTCAGCACTACAACCTGCAGCGCAACTGCAATTCAATGAGCAGCAGTCACCAGCGGAGAGAACTGTGTAGTGGTGACTACATGGGCTGCAGTGCATCCTGGCCCCTGCAAAGCTGTCATTGTCACACCCAAGTGAGAGACTGTGACCTTGCACTCCAAAACATCTGCATTACAGGGAATGTTGCCCCCTCCAGAACCAGTGGAAGAAGGCATCCACTCACACCCTCCTTGCAAGGATGAAGCACACTGGGCACAAAGCCCCCTCCAGAACAAGTGGAAGAAGGCATCCACTAGAGAGACTTTGGCCTTTCACTCCCCAGGACCAAGCAGTGGGCAAACCACCCACTTGAGAGAGTGTGGATTTGCACTCCCCAGGACCAAGCAGTGGGCAAACCACCCACTTGAGAGACTGTGGCCTTGCACTCCCCAGGACCAAGCAGTGGCAATCGAGCCCCCTCCAGGAGCAGTGGTGTTGTACCATCTTCCAGCTGAGGTGCCCCCCCTTCCCCGTCCCCCTGAGGTGCCTGTGCGTTTTCGACCTGATGCCCTTGCAGTGTTCTCTCTGTATTGAGGCAGAAGAGTAGCGTGGGTGGGCTTGGCCTATGTGTTTTGTCCCAGTGGGCCACAGACATTTTTGAGTGGGCATTGTCCCGCCTTTTGTATATATTGTATATATTGTAAATACTGTTTTTGATTTCTGAATGTTTTTCTAAGTATTTCTAATATTATACTCATTTGACGCCATTCGTTTTGTCCTTGTGTTATTCCTGAGGGTTACGGGGTGTATATGTAATGTTGTTGCATGTGTTTATATGTATGGTGCTGGGGGTGAGGGTGGGGGTGTTGCATGTGTGTGTCACTCTCTTTTTTTTCTCCCCCTCCCTTATGTGCTAGGTGCAGTACTCACTGTGGTCATCGTCGCCTGCATTGGTGCTCCTGGTGTATGAGCAGATACACCAGCATGGGGAAGACCTGCAGCTTGGGCTCCATGGCATCCTGGTTCTTTCTTGAGTGTCGAGAGGTGAGTCGTTTCCCTTCAGAACACTGTTTCCGCCGTGCTTTTGATGGCGTTGGTACTGCCCCGGAAAAGGTGGCGGATAGGCCTCTTCTAATACAGTGGGTGGAACCTTGTCTCCCACCTGGCTGTTGGTAGTTACCGTCGTGGTGTTGGTTGCTACCGCCGTGGTGGTTGGAGTGTTAAAGTGGCTGTATGTGCTGGCGGTTTCCACCGTGGTCATGCTTCCATTTCTTTTTACCGCCGGCCTGTTGGCGGTGTTACCACCGCTTTAACACCGACCGCCAGGGTTGTAATGAGGGCCTATGTTTGGCACAGTCCAAGAACTATCTTTAATAGATATTAGTCACCCCTGGGAAAGGCGTTCTGAGGTTAGAAGGCAGAGTGCATTATATTAAAGGTATGGACATGTAAGTGCAAGTTGATATCTCCCTATAGTGGCCTTTCATGTTAAAGGCTATTATAAGTGAACGGCGGTCCATAGGAGAACATGGGCTGGCACACTTGCAAACCTGAGGTCGCCAGGTCTATTCTGATACCGCCAAAATGGGCCATGTTTGTTATCAAACAACATGACTTCTTACCTCTGAAATGAACCTCGTATCAAGGGCGATGTGGCATAGAACCAGAGTACAACCTTAGAGGTTGCTCACCGACTTGCCCTAATTTTCCTGTGCTCTGGCTGCCAGCTTGCAGCTACCACCACCAAGACAGGTTTCAGACCCCTAGGCACTAGTGTGAACATTCCCAGTAGTCAGAAAATGTCCTGGAAGAAAAGGAGGTCACACATCCATCTCTCCCAGGAAGGCTAGTGAAGTGGCACATCAAGCATGCAAGGAAGCTGTCCCTAAGTGGAGGACAAAACCTTCTCCCTTCCCCAGGCACATTTGCACCCAGACAGGCAGGAAAATCAGTTAGTCAGGAGACGCACACCCCAGAAGGCTAGCCACATCTCTAGGGTGGGCAGCCTGGTCTGTACAGAAGAAGAAAAGACTTCTGCCATCTTGAAAAGTGGCACAAACCACCAAATGTGGTTACCTCAGGCACAGAACAGCTGTTGGGGCTAGTAGCCATTTGGTGACTTGCACCCACACCCCTAAAATTCCTTAATCTAGCATTTAAGGGGCTCCCCAGATGTTAGAACCTCAGATCTACAACCACTTGCGAAGAAAGGACAAGAGACGACCCATATCAATGAGAACAAGAACGTGTACTAACAAAAGGTATGATATCTTAAACCTGTGACAACCTTTCTGGAACTGCTCGATTGTGGTTCATCCTGGACCAAAGACAAGACAAGCAAGAGGAAACCCTTTTTGAGCCAATGGCAAGACCAGATTCCTTTGTATTAGTGGCACTAGTCCCCTGCCCACTGCAGGTATAAAGCACCTGTTGCTCACATGTGTATTTAGACAAGAGGCATCTGGCAAAACAAGAACAGTTTCTTTAATTAAACATTATGACTGGGAGAACAGTTACAGAACCAGGGTCTGAGGACTTTCTCAATGCACTATAGTTATGAGTGGTGTATTTGACTATTCTCTGGTGTACCATAAAATGATTACAGCAATCCTTTTGAGGGGTGAAGAATGAGAACAGCTCTCTTGAAGTAATAAATAAGGTCCTGATAACAAATGCAGATTGGCCTCAACCTTGCGTGGAGGCAATTTGGGTCAGTGAGTACGTGTCCAGATGTCTGGCCTGAAGGGCGTGTGGTCACTGCATGCTGCTGGGCGTTGCTGTGTTCTTATTGGCTAAGTGTTCCTAACTTCATGTGGCATCTGGCTTTATGGTGTGTTGAGGAATGTCATCACCCCTCTGGCCATGTGTGTTTTACTGGGGCCAATTTCCTCACCATTGTGGTGTCACTCCACATATCTGTGGGACTGATCTAAGATTCCTGTTCTTGCATTTTGTCTGCCGGCTACACACCACCCCACCTGTAACCTGTCAACCTGTAACCTCCAGCCTAGGTCCCAGAGCCTGCCTGACCACATGGAGCCTTAATGACAGGGGAATTTAATAGCGATGATGCAACTTCGCTCTTATATCTGAATGTATTGTTATGTACATCGGCATCGATTATTCCAATATTAATATTTCACCTTCTAGGTGAATTTTCATCTACACCATCTAACCCATACTTCATGACAGTCACTTTGTTGGGGGCGTGTTGGTCTTTGTTTATTCCTATTGCCCTAGATACTTGCATTCTACCCCATTGAGGACTTTATTTTTGCAGCAGGAAACATCACAAAAATAATAATATGATGAAAATGGGCAACAATAATGTGCACAGCCTGGTCAGCCACCAGGAAGGCCAAAAGAACCTGTTTGTGACCCACTCATTCTCCGGGGCACCTCCCTCCTCACGCATATCTTCTTGTAGTTGGTGCAATGCTTGGGTAGCAAGAGTCAGAGTGCCATTGCCCATGTGTTGTTGCCTGACATAAACGTACAGCAAGATGCACTGATCATCATGCACATCCCACCCTCCATTGCGGTCATTAAGTACAACACATACCGATGTTGCATCAACATGAGGCAGATGGCTCTCAGTTCTTCCTTGATCAAATTAAGGCTGAGCTCAGTGCTGTTCACCGTTTTCAGCATTTCCCACCTGGCTATTTATAAACAGCAGGCGTTCGCTTTTGTCTGCATGGTAAAGAAGGGTATGGACCCTCCCACTGATATTTGTGCATCAGAGAACAGTCTGAATTCCTCTGGAATATTTTTGTACTGAGTTCAGCCAAAATAACTGGCAGCTTTTTTCTCTCAAGCCTGAAGCAACAGAGTTGTCTTCTTCTTTAGCGGGTGTTGGTACAGTTCTGACAGATTTTCTCCGGGAATGACCAGGGTCAGGGTGTGTATGGTGATGAGAGAGCAGAGGCCACACCACCGGGGACAAGCTGTGTGTAGGCAAACTTGAGGCACTGCCAGTAAGTGTCCATCACAGTGGAGTGCTCAATTGCATGTCCTGCACGTGCAGGATTGTGCCTCAGTTTTCATTTGTACCCAGCTGAATGGTTCCTTTGAAACTGAAACATAAGGAGGTTAGTGGGCTTTTCTGTACAATTAGGGGTTGCCCTTCTTTTCTAGCCATGTATACCTATCTACCTCATTATTCCAGATTTCCTGATATGAGGTGTCTATGCTGTTATTCAACCCTCTCCTACGGGACTTATTCCCTTAATATCATTGAGGTTGATGGCCCTACACTGAAACTCCTCTGAGGGTCATTTGTTAACAAAGACAGCCCCAAATATTATAAGGGCCACCCTGGGACCACATACGGAAGTGGGAGCGGATGTGTTTGCGCATTGGTTTGGTGGATTTGATACCACCAAGAATCTCTTTTCAGGAAAGTCTCAGGGTCAAACCTCCCTTATGGTCTTTTTCCTGTGCATCCTACCTAGCTCAGTTTGGATATTGCTAGTCTCGTAGAGAAGGTACAATTCTGTGGGAATGGTCTTGTAGTGGGTCAGATTTACTACTACCCGATGGGGTTCTACTCAGTTGGGCTGTGTCTTAACCCTAATCCTACAGAGGTGTCAGTGGAGAAGGCATTTTGCTTTTTCAGTGGCTACCTCTTGGGACAAGTAAAGCCTGTCTGTGCCTACTGAATGCAGGATCGATAGCTGATGTCTTGGAGCTCACGGCGGCCATGTGCTGATACCATGTGTTGTGTAAGAGGGTGGTATGTAACACATGTGGAATGGTGGTGTTGTGTTCGGTGTAATTATAAGAACATAGAAGAGGTCCCTATGCTCCATTAGACTTGGCTGTTCTTTAGCAATGAATGGATGCAGCAGTACCCATAATAAACAGACAATTTACACATGTGCAAAAATACATAACTTTTCAAATATCTTGGGATGAATCCAAGAGAGATGTCTTTAGCCCTCTGATGTTTGGAGTTTCATATTTTCAACAGTTGAAAAATGTTTGTGGTGCAGTTCATAGTTCTTCATTTGGGATTGTTAATGTGGTACAGTTCGGAAAAATGTTCATGATGCAAGTCACTGTAAGGTGGTCCTGTTGGGATTATGTGGTCCCTGAAGAGGTGATGGCGCGCTGTAAAAGTAGTGCTGTTGGAGGCTCGATTGCAGACCTGTTGGATAAGAGTCAGGTTTGGTTTGTTATTTTAGAAAACGTTTCTTCCTTACTCATTGCTAATTATATCCTAGGAATTCCTACATTTTTTGTGATTTTTAGTAAGGCACCAGAATGTGGCCTTACTTGGGGTACCTAATTTGGAAAAAATGGGTTACTGTTCATAAATGTATTCATTTTACAGGTTGTTGGGCCTCCCACTTCTCCGTGACTGACTAAGGATACGGAGGTAAATACATTTTTACAGGGTCATCTTGTGAGGCTGTGGGTAATGTATTAATTGGTGCTTTGTGAGTGCCATCAGCCCTACAGCTTCCTAGTGAGTTCATGGGGCTGTTATCGGTGCGGTCAGAGTTTTTTGACCTACATGTGTGCGGGTTGATGTTTAAAGAGGAGTTGTGTTGCAGTGAACATTGTTCAGCGATCACAACATGCCTTAAGGTCACGTGTATACCCCTCTAGTCCTGGCATGTGGTGTGCAACATGACCTTCCCTGTGTTGTGTAGCCATTTTAGTTATATTTTAGCACCCTTGGTCTGCCGCTGTGCACTTTAACCTAGATATATTTTATTCAGCTTTGTTTATTATTTTAACAATAGCCAAAATTGCTGTCTTGTTTTATTTCTCTCTATCTAGCTGCTCTCTACCAAGACCAGCACTGTGTTCTTAAACATGCACTCTGTGTCTCTCAAGGCTACAGTAAGATAGGTTGCCAGTGAACATGGTATTCATAGAAATATACACATCCTTATGTAGGGACATTTTCTCAGAACATCAGCTGTTTTGTTATAAAAACACTTCCCTGTCCCATACACGTTAGAGGGAGATTCCAGCCAGATGACCACAACTGAATGCTGATTTCTGAACCCTTCACTACAGCTGCTTATGCAGACTTCAGGCCTTTGCTCAGGTATGGAGGATGATGTCTTTCCAGGGGAACTAGAAGGGCAGAACTAGAGCTTAACATGGTGTGCTTTATTATAGCCTAGGTAGGAATTAGTCTATTGACTCTAGTGACAATATGGTAGCGTTATTTCAATGCTTTACTCTCCTTGTCACAATTTTAATCATGTTGAGCTTTATCGTCCTGGTTATTGCAGTGCACACTTTATTGTCTAAGATGCAGTCACTTCATCAAAACCTTATTGAAACATATAATGCCTCTGCTTGTCATTGTATATGTGAGACTAATATAACTGAGAAAAAACAGATGAGATCTGATCAACCATGATTTCCCTCAAGAGTTAATTGTGTCAAGTGCCCAATCATCCCTGCTCCTTTGCAGAAATGAGGCACTGCTAGTTAGCCAGGGCAAAACCCGGATTAGGGTGACATGTATCACCTGTAGTGGGTTAAGACTCAGTGTCCCACACCACAGGCGATTCTGCCGCTCAAATCCAGTAGTCTCATTAAAATAATGAGAGCCTACGTGACACCTGGTGGCGCAAGGTGTCTTGACTCCACCCTCTTTCTAGAGAGTTCTTTTTGGGCTAGCATTGGGCTTCTTTTTATTGGTCATTTATCCCTTTCCTAGAACTTCTCATGGTGTGTTATCTTTATTGTTGCGAACCGGAGGGCGTCAGAGAGTTGTTCCGCAGCCCCCATGTGCCTCATATTGCGGTGTTCAAGAATGGGGCAATTGCTCCCTCCAGACAGTGTGTGCAGGCTCTTGTGTGTGTTGACTGATTTCCAGGCCTGATTTGGGTGTGAGCATATTTTTGTGTTCTACTCTGCTCGGAGATGTCATAAATGTTTTGGACTCCCTTTCCCTGGCAACCCCCTCTCCCTTGGAACATATCTTATTTAGACCTGTGGTTCCCGATTGTTATTTGGAGAACTTTGAGGGAAAGGAGGAGGCAAAATTGGTGCATAAAGAGTCTGGAGCAAGTCCAAGAACTTGTCGAGTTTTGCCCAAATTAGGGTAACCGACTCCAATGGCTGGTTGTTCTGGTGAAACCTCATCTAACAACTCTGTACCATGCGCTGCTTTGCAATCTGTGGATTTTGTGTATGTGTTGTTGGAGGTTATGGAGTCTTCACTATCCCAAACGCACAGGAAACCTGGCTCCTGACACTGAAGGACAGCTTCATTTTGGAACTAAAAGGGGGCCTCCATTTAGCTGGAGGCTGCTAGTTTTCTGGGGCACTATTTCTGTTGGGACTACACACCATAAAGAGCTTTTGGTCCCAGGCTGGGTGCCTGAGAATGGGGACTTTTCAACTTGGTAATTGGAACCCATCCCAATTGACTTGTGGGCGCGGGCTTTGGGTACCTGCTTTTTAAGCACTGATTGGGGAGCCATCCTGCCCACCTCTGTCAGTCTTCCCTCCCCCTGGGATGTGGCCAGCAGACCCCGCCCTAGGGGATCAGCAGCAGAGGGGGTCCATTTTACAAAACATGTAAATGCAAGTAAAAGTTTGAATCTCTAATGTTGTCTTGTTGGTCCTTCTCTTGAGTTTTGGGTACCAGGAATATTGAGGTGTGCACAAAATGGATGCTTCACTCTTGAGGTTTTAACTTACTGCACATTTCGGTTCTGCAATTGTGTGAAGGAATTGCTTCCCCAAACAGTTATCCCTCCCTGCCGAGCTTGTGGCCCTGGTCTTTGTTGGGCTATGTTCCCTGTCTGTGGTTTCTGTTGACCTGTGTTTGTCCAACTACCTGACCCCTATTGTGGTGTGGTCCCTGCTGCTGAGTGTATGGTGCATTCAGGTTTCCCTGGGCTCGGTTTTGTGGTTGGAGATTTTATGGGAACTGGTCCCAGCTCATCACCTTCTCCTTGTGATATGCATTTAGCCACCATCTGTCAGTTGTGTGGCATATTCTGTGGGAATAGTAGCACTCTATAAGATCTGGCTGCTGCTGCCCTCCCTGGTTTCTGTTGTCGTAGCTAGGTTGAAACCCTCTAGGATTTTGCAGTAGAGCTCCCTTCAAAGCAGATGGCACTTGCATGCTCAAGGCCAATGTGGCTCCCTCAGGGGCGGTCTTTTTCAATTTGCGTTGGACCAACTTAGCAGTGTCTCTCTGGGCTTGCCCCTGTCTTTCGCTGTCCTATTCTTGTTTCTTTTTGTGATAATGAAATATGTGAGCTTGTATCGTCTGCCAGAGTTTGGTGTATCCCCCTACTACGCTGTCCAAATCACTTTGTATTTCGGTGTGCAGACCCTTTTTAAAGATATTGTGAAGGAATGTGGCCTGAGGACCTGTATCAATCCATGGCTGTCCTATCTGTTGTCCCCATCATTCTTGCATCCTATCCAGAAAATCAGATACGGTTTCCCCAGGTTTAATTGTTTCTGCCAATAGCCCTACATCTGGGCAATCAGGGAACTTTTCCCTCAGAACCAACCATATGTGGTGCCTGTAAGAATTGAATGCTGCCCTGCCTTGCTCAGTGTTTGTCAGCGTGATTGCCAGGATGTGAGCTTTGGTGAACACAGTGTTAGTTTGTTGTCAGATAAGACTACTTAGCAGACTTTTGACATCACATATCGGTTGGTTTATTCTGCAGTAGTGTTCCTCAAAACATGAGATTAATTTCCCCGTCTCCTCCAAAGTTGTAATAACCCCCTATCTCTCTTGGGGTTAGTTTGTCTGCCCTGCTCATTCAGGTGGAGCAGTGGATGTCTTCATCGCTGCTTTCTTCATGCGGATGCACAGGTGCCATTGTGGTTCTCCTGTGTCTAAGTTAAGTTTGCACCAGGCTACCTTGGTCTCTAATTTCCTGGTGAGCCCCTCTCCTACATTGACAATCTGGTGAGACTCGGACCCCAGTCAGGAGCTGAGCCTTTAATTCTACCTCAGATTCTTCCTCAAATGGGGCTCCGTACCTACCCCTGCTCTCATCAAATGAAGGCCGCACTGCTCTACTTTCTCGTTGTGCTTCCAGGGTGAGCTCTCTCTCTCTCTTCCTTCTTAATTCCCGCCTTTATTCTAAATTCCACCTAGACTGCCTCATTGATTCTGAGCTATGTGCTGTTCTCTTTTGTCGAGACCTGCCCTCAAACTTGCTTTGTGTATTTTTGTCGGCTACCTGAGCAACCCCTGTAACTTCCCCCTTGTTATCAGGTCCTGGAGGACTGGGACCCCTTTTATCATCCCCACTAGTTGTTTCACTGTCCAAAACCACTATGAATCATCATGTCACTCAAGTGCGCTCACATGAACCCCTTGGGAGTATGCGTTCTCAGTGACACCAGGGTTCGATGGGCTGACTGTGACGGATGAGGAGTCGAACTTTGGGGAGCTTCAGCACTGGATTGGGGTGGTGCTGGGATTGCTGGGCATGCTGGCCTGTTAAATGGTCATGTTTGGACCTAACAGTTCGTTCCTCAGTAGGAGCCCCTTCTGCTCCCTCGACTGGCAGAGTGGTGTACCTAATGCCGGGATAGCGGGCAATGGAAGAGCACCTCCATTCCTGCACATGGCAGGGGAGGTCCAAATGCCCTGCTTGCTGACTGCCGGGTAATTTTGGAAGTCTGGGCCTCCTTGAAATGACCTATGATTCTAATAATGCTTCTTTCCTGTCCTTCTTTTGCCGTACAAATTTTGTCTGTATGTGTGTCCTTATATGTTTGATTATGTTAGTGTCAAAGGTTCCCTCTTTTGGCCAAGGAAACATGTGTGTCTTTGTGTGTGTGTTTAATGGGGAGCAAAACTTGTTAAGCTTTTTAGCCTGTGTGGGAAACCTACATTTCATATGGTTTAGTGGCAATTTCATTATAAATTTCGACAGTTTTTTAGGAGACAATTACACTTCTAGCTTTAAGGATTTTAGGGAATCTTAAGTTAAATGCATCCAGCATTTCTGGTTTTGGGGAGTCTTAAGCCTTTACTCCGATAGTGGGGGAATACATATACCAGGATTACTAGTTCTACTCAAGTAGTGGGGAAATATATCCATGGGGAGTACTAGATCAAATGAGCTCAGCGTCATTTATCAACTTAAACATTTGACAAACATAAATAACAATACATATGAAGGATCACAACCTAGAAGAAAGTGCATTTGTTAATTCAAACTTCATGAAACTTAGCTCCAAAACAGCAAGCTTTACTTTGGTATCAAATAGCAATTTGTGAGATTTAGCAATGCCTTCAGATAGCGCATTGAATCATCAACAAAACACAATACTGAAGACAAACACAGTTGCATTAATTTACCAGTGCCACAGTATCAAAACAACATCAATTCAACTGTCACGAAGAAAAACTGGCAAGGCACCAAGTGATGACTTTCTCAAAAACAACTTAGCCCCCTTTCGATATTGGTTCTGGGGCAGAGATAACAAATTATGTAGAGAACAAAAGGATAACTTTGACAACCATAGACACTTCATGGCCAAACACAAGCTACGCCTTATCTTCTAGATCTAAATGTTTTCCTTCGCTAATGCCCAAATCACACCCTATATCATACCCAGGGGTCATGCGTACCATCTGTGTCACACCCTGTGGTCCAAATGAACACACCACTCACTTCTTTCAGATTCTAACTGCGTTAAGAAACCGGTAGCATTGAGAAACCCCTTTAGGCTTAAAATAAGATTGAGATGCAGGGCCTACATCACACCCAGAGACTATGCATACCAGCTGTGCCACGCCCAGCAGTCCAAGCAACAGACACCTCTCAAAATTGAGATGCCAGACCTATGTCACACCCAGGACCTATCCGTAAAACCTGTGTCACGCTCAGTGATCCAAGCATTCACCCCTGAGTCATATGTGACAAGCGACAAAACAATGTTCAACCAATCAAACAACTTGCACCTTCTAGAGGGCTGACTATCAAAAATTATCAAAATATTTGACTTCCGTGGATTATGTTTCTTCCAAGTATGCCATATGCCACATGCCACATGCTAGGACTAAGGCTCTGATGAAGTCTCTCACCCTTCTGACAGAGGCTTCAAGATGGACCTCCACCCAGTAGATTCAGCAGAACTTCCAATCAATTGCAGCATCTGCTAAACTTCCTTGTTGTGCAAATGTGAATCCGTCCAGGTGGGGTAGGGTCCGAGGAACCAATCCGCTCCTACCTGGCTCACCAAAAAGCTGCTTGAATGTGAATTTATTATAAAAAACAAAAGACAGGAGGTGTCTGGCAAAACAGTAACAGTTTGATTAACATTTGCGGCCAAGAGAACAGTTACAGAACCGGGGTCTGACCACAATGGTTCTGAGCGGTGTTTTTTTTAACAATTCTCTGGGTGCCATAAAAAATTAGAACATTCCTTTTGAGGGATGGGAGGTGTAGTTCAGCTCTCCTCCAAGTTTTAGCCAGCTACCATTCTCCACTGGGATTCCTAAAGAAGAGATGCCATCTCCTCCACCATACCAGTGCCAAGTCTTGATGGTGATCAGCCCAGTCATCACCATGTTTACTTGACACCTATTCAGCACCACACCACATGGTATCGTTCGGCACACAGCGCCATCACTGGCGCAACACTACATTCCTCCTAAAAATTGAAAAACAACAGTCACACACAATGCAGATTAACATACATTAAACATCCATGAAATGGTCACAAAGTCGTATAGAAGGGGCAGGATTATGGCGCAAATGGTACCGAGTATTTTCCGATGGCCCTGTGCTCACGGATGGATTTAAGGCAGGGGAAGGCACATCGTCTGACACAGGCACTGGCGGGACACCAACTCTAGTTTCAGTATTGGCTTCATCACAGTCCTCACCACTATTCACCGAAGAGAGGTCATCATTTGATGCATGGACTTCAGCATCCACCTGAGATCCTTCGGGACAGTTCAACTTCTTGAACAAAGACACATTTTTGGTCACCACGTCCTTCCCTCTTCGCGCCACCACCAGCAAGCCACGCCACTTCACAATCACCCATGGGGAAGGATCGAATGGCATACGGAACTTGCTGCCAGGAGTGGTGACCTTGAGCAACACCCGATCTCCCACTCTCAGATCAGACAGCCTTGCTCTCCGACGACGGCTAGCAAGCCCGTTGGTGGCGGACCTGCGGTTCTGCACCTGAATGGGATCAATGGGACTGGGAGCCCATGTCCTGTGATGGGGTATTGAGTCCAACACAGGTTGTCCAAACACGACATGCCCTAGAGCTTTACCGGTTGTGGAATGGGGAGTCTGACGATAATTTCTTAAGAAAGAGTATATAGCATACTCGCTCTTCTGGCCACTTGCATTAGCAATGCGTAACACCTTCTTCAATGTGCGCATAAAGCGTTCAACCTCACCATTCGCCTGAGGCCACCATGGGGTGATGCTGCGGTGGCGAACACCAGTCCTTTCAAAGTACTCAGACAGTTCCTTGCTCTGAAACGGAGGCCCATTGTCAGTCTTAATCTCAGACATAAGGCCATGAGTCGCCATTATTTTTTCCAGATGCGGAATCACCACTTCTGCAGCAAGAGAGGAGATCACTTCCACTTCTGGATACTTGGAAAAATCATCCACCAGATCCAGAGTGTGTCGCCCATCAGGAAGGATCCCAAAATCCAGGCTTGTGGACACCCAAGGAGAGGTTGGTCCAGGTTCAGTTTCCACTGGAGTGGGGTGATTCGGCTCTCCCAACGCTTGACACCACTCACAGTTCTTTACCACCTCTTCATCCATGAGTGGGAACCATACCTTGGACTGTAACCGGCCCTTTGTCTTCACCATACCCTGGTGTCCATTGTGAGCTAATTGTACCACTCGGGATGTGAGCGACGAAGGGATCACCAATCGGCATCTTCGGAGGAGGCACCCCTCTGCATCCACTGTCAATTCATCTCTCACCTGGTGCAAGCTCCCTAGGATTCTTTGTGATGAGGAAACCAACGTGCAAATTTGTTTCTTCACCACAAAGCATTGATTATCACGGATGGCTCTGAAAACTTTTTGGAAGCACTCGTCGCAGGCCGCAGATTGAACAATTTCACTTACGGATATATGCTTTGGCTGGGATCGGTCAGAAATCACCCTGACGTATTTTTCGGTCTCCTGGGCGTCGTTGATCTCGTTGTCTGAAGCTGCTCTGGGGTGCCTGGAAAGGTAATCCGTCGGATTGGCTGCCCCCGGACGATACTCCAGCTGGCAGCGATAGTCTTGCAGCTGGAACATCCACTTTTCAATCCTTGGTGAAGGCTTCGAAGCCGTGCCAATAAACAGAGGTATGAGCTGCTTATGGTCAGTGGTAACCAAGAACAGGCGACCATATACATACATGTGAAAGTCTTTGCAGCCCCAGTGTACCGCAATGGCCTCCTTCTCTATCTGGGAGTACCTCTGCTCCGTTTCAGTCAGAGACCTGCTTGCGAACGCCACCGGGGACCAGTCTTCACAGCTCTGTTTTCGAAACAGTACCGCACCCAATCCCATTGGACCCGCATCCACGGCGACCTTTGTGTCTTTCTTTGGGTCGAAATACCTTAATGTGGTGTCACTTGACAGAGCCTTTTTTACTGCCTCAAACGCCTCTCTCTGGACCACACCCGAAACCCATGGTTCCGATGACTTTGTCAAAGTTCTAAGCGGTTGTGTGAGCGACGCCAAGTCTTGTATGAACCGGCCACAATAGTTGACCTTCCCTAAAAAACTGGGAACTTCTGTCACACAGGTCGGGGGAGGAGCGTCCTTGACATCTCTCACCTTTGCAGGGTCAGGAGCTACCCCAGCAGCGGAGAAAACATAGCCCAAAAATTGAATGTGATCCGTTAAGAATTCACACTTTTGACGATGGAGGGTGAGACCTGATTCTTGAATCCTTCGTAATACTTGGCGGAGCCGAGAGTGATGCTTAGCAATGGTGGGGTCATGAATCAAAATATCGTCACTTACAGGTAGATCCCTCAACAGTTCCTGGATGGTGTTTTGAAACACCTCTGCCGCACTTGATACTCCAAAACTCAATCGTCGGTACCTCCTCAAACCAACATGGGTGGAGAAAGTCGTTATATACCCTGACTCTTTAGATAACACCAACTGGTGGTATCCGGAACGTAAATCCAGTTTGGAGAACCAACATGACCCACTGAGCTCCGTCAACTATGGCGGGTGTCAGATGTCTCTCCTGTTTGATCGCCGTATTGGGAAGGCGCAAGTCCACACATATGCGGACTTCTTCGGGTTGCTTTGGCTTGCGCGTGACCACTATGGGTGACACCCACGGAGTCGGTCCTGTCACCCTCTCAATTATGCCAGCCTTCCCTAGCAGGCACGGGCAGAATGTTCTGTACTTGGACGAATCAGGCTCTGAGCAGCTGATTTTATCAGTACCAGTGCTGCACTTTGGTGAATTGGGCTCTAGGCAGCTCAGATTACCAGCATCAGTGGCCTTTGGGACTTGTTAAGTTGTGGGTGTGGCTCAGGGCTGACACAATGGGCGTCACACAATTTACACCACAGGGGGTGGGGCCCTCTTCACTCACTTTTAAACGTTGTCTTGCACAGAGAGGAGAGGTTCTTTTTCGAACTCCAGATCCACTGCAGACATGTCGCGTGCAACCATCTAACTGCCGGCAGGCCCAGACACTCCTTTAAACCACAGAGTGAGGCCACGGCAGTGATGCTGTTGCTGGGCAACGCGTTCCAGCTTGTCAATTCAGGTTCCCCGCGGCACGAGCACTGCACACTGCGGCCGCCGCAGGGCAACACCCGCTGTGAGGATTCCGGACCCTCGTCGCCAATTTGTAGTGTCGGCGACGGCCGGCACCA
Source organism: Pleurodeles waltl (assembly GCF_031143425.1). Taxonomy (NCBI): domain Eukaryota; kingdom Metazoa; phylum Chordata; class Amphibia; order Caudata; family Salamandridae; genus Pleurodeles; species Pleurodeles waltl. Next base: position 466,781,024 of record NC_090442.1, read on the forward strand.
CCTTATAAATAAATGCTTCGGACACGGAGCACGTTTGTTATAACTCTGTGCTCGGCCCACGGTGTGTTCACGGACCCCGCACCCAGACATGTATACTAGCAGTGTCTGCTGCGGCGAACTCTGAAACGGCCCCGGCCGTTCACTCTTTTATTACCCAGGTCACATGACCTCGGGTTCAAACATAAACCAGCCCCTTGGTAGGGGAAAACGCCACGAGGTGCTGAGGAGTGGGCAAACCCCTTCAGCACCACACCACATGGTAGCGTTCGGCCCAAAGCGTCATCACTGGCGAGACACTACACTCTCCTCCCCACTCCTTCCAGTTTCATTGCTGGTTCAAGACTTCTGCTGGAGAGAGCTCTTCAGCCATTCATGTTATAAGCCAACCTTGGTGATGTCATCGTAAATAATTAATTCCCTCCCAGGGCCCCTCTTTCTTCCTTCTTGAACTGAAAGAACTCATTTTTGTTTTCCCCTCCTCCTGAAAAATGACAGGTAAGAAAATAGGTGGAGCGCCAATATCTTTTAGTATTTGTTATTTCAAACCCGAAAAAATACACATTAACTGTGTCCCTCTCAATATTCGAGCAACTGCTGGTCTCTTACCTATCTATGAATTGGGTGTGGCACACGGGGTTGCGGCGGAGGTCATCAGCGCATCACAGTGCTTCAGGGGAAGTGACTGTTTCAAAGGGAAGATTTCTAAGAAGGTGCCATTTCTGTTTTTTACACAATTTTATCACTCAGTTTGTGAACCCTTGGTCTCTAAAATACACCGGCTCTCACCTTTCTACCTCATCAGGGCATGGGATTTAAATCTCAAATTCTCCCAAAGGCATGATGTGAAAACCCATCATATTCCAGCAGGATCTGTTTTCTATATTTAAAAAAACATGCAGGAGTCAAGGATTGCAGAGAAGAAAACACATTCGAGAAAATCTACTTTTTTTATACAAACACTTTCTACCATGCTGGAAAAATCACGATTTAAATGAGCATGCTTACAAGCGTCATGAGTAAAAGACGAACCCATGTCGAAGTGCTTCTACGCGCTTTAGATAATGTTGGTGAGTTTAGAAGTATTTGTATTAAGCTGAATGGTACTCCTGTTATTAACATGGAAAGGATGAAAGGCTGAGTCATCTCCCAGTCAACCGAGGCTGTGTCCTGCAGATCATGCACAGATATACGCAGCAGGTCCACTTATCCACTGATGTATTTTACTGGCATTAGCGTATGAGACCTGGGATAGGTAGAACCTGATTTGTACAGCTGGCGAGCTTCTTTCTAAGGTAGCATAATGGAATTTTCACTGTGATCGTCATTCTACAGAGCACCAGAGCGGGTCGTGCATTCACCCGCTGAGCCACCCTGCTGTGACCGAAACCTGTGATTTGCAGGATATACCTAAAGATGTGCTGGGAGTTTTATGTAAACGCCTTCAGCACGGTTATTAGGGCTGGGGCCCATAAACTGCAGGATGTGCATTGATTTCTGCAGCAAGTGCTTTTGCCGTCTGACCTGTCAACTTGATGTTAGACCAACAATTGTCAAATTGCGCACAGAACCTTGCTGCAGGCAGTGCATTAGCCCAATGAGTTTTAATGCCAATATGGGAAACTAGCAGTTTGGGATTTTCTAACAATGTTGGACACCCCTGAACTGCTTTGAGCTGGAAACGTCCGCAGCAGGTGCATTGTAGTGATGCACCAGTGATGAAACTGTGCGCCGGACACTACATAGTTGTGTGGTGCTGGAGGTGTGTGACCACTCCTCTGCACCTCGTGGTGTTTCCCCCTGTTGAGGGGCTTATAGTGGTTTAACCCGAGGCCATGTGACCAGGGTAATAAAGGAAGGGCAGGCCAGGGGCGTGTGCAGCGTTCGCCGCGGCAGACACAGAGGGCCTGATTCTAACTTTGGAGGACGGTGTTAAACCGTCCCAAAAGTGGCGGATATACCACCTACCGTATTACGAGTCCATTATATCCTATGGAACTCGTAATACGGTAGGTGGTATATCCGCCACTTTTGGGACGGTTTAACACCGTCCTCCAAAGTTAGAATCAGGCCCAGAGAACCACTGTGTCTGAGCGCGGAGGCTGTGGGCACATGTCGGGCCGAGCCCCACACTCAAAAGTAAACGCTCCGTGTCTGCTGCCTTCATTTAATGGTAGTGCCGGCCGTCGCTGACACTACAGTGCATCAACCCGATGAGTGGTTGTCATGCCCATAAACCAGGACCTATCAATGAACCTAAAACGAATGTCTTAATAATCTCTGCAGCCAGTGGCGTGCATGCTGCAAACAGATGGTTACTGCTTCTGTATTTACCCACTGAGAGGCCTCAGTGTTTCAAAACGACACACTACTTTGCACCCATTAGCCATATGTTCCCCTGTACAGCTTTTCTGTAGATCTTTTTTTTTATTTCCTGTTCAATTTTTATGTGTTGGTTAATACGTTGGCCTGTTTTTACTCATTTTCGTGAGTATTCGGAAGTTGAGGCAAAGAAGAGAATGTGATTTGCTCACGATCACACATTGGAAATAGGGAAACAGGGATTAGAACATAGGGTTCCTCCTATTCAAATAGCTACTCAGGTAGCGATACAGCTGTTACCTCAGCGTAAGCAACATGTCATACAGGGCACATCAAACAGCGTGGATAATATAGGGTATTATTAACTCGTTTTATCAACTCAAGAAGGATGAAAGGCGGATTCCATAATATGACTCGCATGTTATGGAGTAATGTTAGCAGTGTTGGCTCAACCCACCGCACTGTTGACCTGTAAGTATGTTCTACTGGATTCAGGGTTCTTTCTATGGAAAGGGGCGTGCCTGCCTTTGAATCGGATATATGGATTTTTTTAGCCCTCCTCACCAGAGCAACACTTGTTTGTAAACTCTAGTTTTTGTGAATGAAGGAATCAAGCGAGCGGAGGTAACGTGAAGCGTCCAGGATCACATAATGAGGCTCAAGGTCCACTGTTCCTCGGCTGAGACTTTAGTCTCTCGCCCATGTACTCTCCTCGCTCTGCTGTTGTGGGGCACAAGCATTGCATACCAAACGTCCAGGATGATGACAACGCACAGGGTGCCACCATGGGTGCCTATTACACACCGTGCAAACACCAGCCCCTGGCAGGGAGATGTGACAGTCACGCACATAGTACACAAAGCACCAAAACACACCAGGCTGACAGATGTAGTGTAAGAAAAAAAAGAAATCTGGTGATCTTCAGACTTGTTGCCGTCCGATGAGTGAGTGGTTTGCTTTGTACAGAGCCAAGTGGTGGAGAAGTCTGTGTCAAGACGCTGATGCAGCCATCCGGTCCCTAACCCTTTCCTTGAGAATGGAGAGGAGGTCTGAGGGCTGGGCTTGGAGAGAAGAGCAGCTTTCATGACTGAGACAGGGGTTGTAACTCCCTGTGCCATCATAATCAATAACATTCATGATGAGGATGCTGATCATAATATTTATATCTGCAGAGCATTCCATGGGCTGAATTATCACTTGGCGCTATTTTCACCTGACTTGATGGCACAGAAGAAGTCAACTTCAAAAGCATGAAGTACTGAGTCAGTCCTTTCAGGGCGTAACCCGTGACCTGAAAAGTACACTCACATTGCAAGGGGATTAACCAACCAAACTATATGCTCAGTGGTTAGTGCAAAGATTCACAGGAGTTTTTCTGAAGTACGTGCAACAGTATGTGTTTGTTTTGAACTCAGGGCATAGGGGGTCATTATGACCCCGACAGTGAGTGGAAATGTGGTGGTAGTACTGCCAACAGGCTGGCGGTACATACCGCCACATTATGAGAAAGAGAGGGTTAGCTGCAGCCAGCCCGCCACTTCTCCACTCATACTGCCATGGCGGTATCAGCCGCCGGACCGGAAATGTGAATCTTCAGGCCGGCACAGTACCGCCGGGGGCATTATGAGACTGCCTACCAGCATGGTTGTCATAGTGTTAGCAATGCCATGAAAAACATGGTGGTAGGCCCTACCGGTGAAAGGGAATTCCTTCCCTGTCACTGGTAGGTGGCTCCCCCACCCCTGAACACACACCTGACACTTCCCACCCCCCATCCAAACTTCCCCCACCCCCTCTGATCATCACATACACACCTCCACCCCCTCTGATGATCACACTCCCCCATATATGCACACACCCACAGACACGCACCACGCATACACCCAATCACTCACACTGGCATACACGCATTCATAAACGCATACTTCCAGACATGCTCACACACATTCTTACACACAATCACACTGACATGCAGACGCACTCACTTCACCATTTTTACACACATTCACTCTCACGCATACAACCATGCAAACAACACAACACACACAAGCACATTCACACACACACTCCCACATTCATACACACAAGAAAACACACACACACACACACAACCCCCCCAACCCCCTCCCCTGTCGGAAGCCCGATTTACCTTTGTCGAGGAGGTCTTCCAGCAGGGAACGGGAAGTGGCACTGCTACTGCCAGCAGCACCCGCCAGCATAATACCGCCAGGCGTTATCACAGGCCATGATACGGCTGGTGGCATTCAACTGCCATGGCAGTGCTGGTGGTACCAGAGCCAGCATACCACCATCCGCCAGCATGATCACTGCCAGATTTTCAGCCTTCTTGTGGCGGAAGTCTGGCAGTGAGCATAATATTGCGGATGGATGGTAGCCGCAGTGACAGTATTTGGGCAGCTGTTACTGCAGCAGTAGGCGGTTTTTATCGCCATTGTTATAATGAGAGCCATGGTGTCTTGCTTTAAATGTCGCGCCTACAAACAGGGCCAGCTTTTGTTTGACATTTTCTCAGGGGGTCATTTAGGCAGCTGAGTCCCAGTCACCTGGCACCAGTGATGTAAATTAAATTGCTTTCACTCAATACTCCAGTTGCATTTTTTAATACCCCACTAGCTTGTTTCTTGCACTCCCATCTCCCTGTCACCCACTGCTGTCCCACTCCACTCCAACAAACAACTTGGCACCAGGGTGAGGAGCTAGTCTGTGTGTGATTTAAGCTAATTTGGGAAGGTGCAGAGATGTATGTGTTCAGAGGACACAATGATTTAATCAGCCAGGGTCTGGTCTCTGAACACGAATTGGGTGCTCTGCTGCCCCATTTTATTCACCCGCAGCAGGGAGGGTGACACATTGATTTCCGACCTGGGCACTATCCTGACAAACGTCTACCCTGTTTACATATAGGTCTTCTGTGCCTTTGTCAGATTCAGTCAACATTCTCCCAACACATTAAAACTCGAGGATGCATGGCAATACATATGTGCAGCAGCATCCACCTCTCAAGGGGAGCTTGGGGGACGGTGTGGATGGGGGCGGGGGAAATTTACAATTTTTTTTTTTTTTTAAACTAGCGTGATCGCGCTGTGTGAAACCTAGTGAGATAGCACTGTGTAGGATATAAAAATAAAAAGTAGTCCACAAACCATGTGGAAAACAAGGAGCCCTGTATGTTTTCAGTAGTTGGTCGGTGAACTCGAGGAGGGCTAAACACCGGAAAGCCATGACGTATGCATGCCTTTCACAAATTAAATAAATAGAATTTTAAAATGCAAGACCACGAACCAATGAAAGTGACAGGCGTGACATGGGCGTGGTTAAAAGCCACAGAGAGATTATAAAAGACCGCAGCGCTTGGGCTCAACCCTAAAAAAACTGCAAGAAACCTAGAACAAAACATGTTTTACTACATCTATTAGGTTTGTGCTTGCTCTAAACACCTTTTTTCACCAACTATAAAAACTGGATTCTTGAGGCTCTAATGTATGACAAGAACCTCTGTACACATTTGCTATGTGGCGTTTTATTTTGCTGGAACTGTTTTCCGTTATTTTTGTGCTGCTGTCTTTTGTGCAGCATTTTTGCAATGTGATTTTATTTTGTTGTACTGCAGTTTCTGTGTTAAATTCTTTCATGCCTTTAGGCGTGATGTCTTCAATGGTGGTGTTACATTCATTCGTCTATGTTATTGTTCTATGTTTTGTTATGTCAACAATCGCTGCTACATTTGCAGCCAATTGCAGTGCAGGCCTTAAAAATCACTGAGGTGGTAAAAGAGCACTGCTCAGGCTTCTCATCTTTAAGAGAGGTTTTATTTGTCTTAATACAGTGCTTGACAAGAGACAATTGACAGCATCAACGGTTCTTCTTTCATAGGGGAATTGCAATTTTTTTTTTGTTTCTCTCCATTTCTTTTTCTTGTGCCTTTTGTTTCTCTGTCTTTCATTCCGCTGTACATTAGAAGGAGCACGGTGCATAAGTAGCACGCAGCCAGTGCAATATTAGCATTGCCTTTGTGATTTCAAGCACTCTGCCTACATTCTGCCCACAGTAACAATTTTAGCTCATTCACAAATAAGTACGGGTTAATTGCACAAAACCTTACAGCATATTGCTTAACAGTTTATTATTTTGCTCATATTTTGATTAGGGCGAATCAAATCTCTTAGCACAAATCTTTTACATCCATCTGTTAGGCTAAACATTTTTTCAGGTTATGCAACGTAATACTGAGTTATGCTGAACATTCTGAGCAACCATCAAGGATAATTTAAATACGGAGTGCTATGTCAATGGCTCAACCTCAATAACATCTACAGGTATGATCCAAACCTTCTTCGCTTTAAGAAAGTCCAAAAGAAACACCTGCTTATACTGGTCTGCCGCTGTGTGCACTGAGCTGCATGAAGAGTGTGCCAGATGTATTGTCCTAGTCAAGCACTCACCCACTTCAACAACTTCATGGGCTAGCATGCAAGAGTTCCGAAAGTGCCACAGTTTATTAGGGCATACTCGAGTAGTCTGATCCTTTAGCGACAGACTGCATAGACACGTAAGATTATGTGCACACTGGCGTGAAAAACGGAATTGAAATTGTTTAAGTTGCATTTTGACTCACAGACACCGCTTGTTTTTGTTCGTACTTCAATATCTTATTGAAATTATTTCGAAAAGCAAATAAATATGTACTCTCATAAACACATTACATGGCAACCATCAGTTCAATAGTGTATTATTTAAGTGTTCATACTCGTTTCTTCTCTCTAATTATAATGAAGACCACAATGAACGATGGTTAAAAGAACATAGTGCATACCATTTCAGGATTTTTCTGGCTTGAATGGAATGTCTTTGTTATGAAAGGAGCACATTGAAAATGTGGTTGGGCTACACAACTAATTGATGTGAGAATTTCCAGTCTAATTTTGAAAATAATGTACAACAGAATGACTGTAGAAAATAAAAAGTATTAGTATTCATATGTCTGTTTCTTCTATCGTGCGATTACCAAATATTCCCGTCCTTTTTTTAGAACCACTTGAAAAGGAGTGAATATTTTTTAGCCTCCAATGTGGAAGGGAAGTCATTTGGTAGTCATTAATGTTAGAGAAATGAGATGTGTGTTATTAATTGAGGATAAAGTTGCCTATCACTGGCTGATTTATCTTTTCATTCCCTAAATATAATTTCGTAACTTCAGGTTCCGAATAAATTAGCAAAAATGTGGCGAGCACTCATGTCCTGCAAGATAAAATGCATTGTGTTTCAGACCTGCCAACCCACATTGTGCCACCACGTGTCACTAGATCCCTGCCCACGGTCACCTGAGGAGCTAATACATGGTGGCAGGGAAAATGAGCTGCAAAGCAAAGCAAGGGGCAAAGTTCCTGCTTGTCTTTTGAGGCTTTGAACAGCCAATGTCCATTAAGGTGAGTGAAAACACCCAAGGACATCAGCAGCACCATCAGTAAGCTTTTTGATGGAGGAGCAGGGGATTTGGTGGTGGCCGATGGACAAAAGTGACCCTCAGATACATCTAAGCACTAGCCCTGCCCTCTGCAAGGTCCCACCCTTTCTTAAACAGTGATTTGTTTTTTAAGTTGACAAACCTGTTGTAGTCCACTGTTTAGAACGTTATTAGGAGGTAAACTGTAAAACACAGAAAGTAGACGCTTAGCATAAACGTTCCTATGTAAGGATGTGATTGGTTCAATGCCTTCAACCCTTCCACTCTTTCATTCTGTATGCATGGACGTATGGCAACGAGGTAACACAACACCTTTGCTGATAAACTATTGGGGAGTACTCACTTTTAGGTCAAATACATAATAAGGCTAATTTTGAAAAAGTCAATTAGAGGTGCATGTTTTGTGCTTCAAACATGTAGGATTTAAACTGAAAGTTTTGTAATTCTGTTTTTGTTCCTTAATTAACGTAGTTTTTGGAGCATATACATGTCATTTGATGATGTATTGGAGAGAATGGGAACCTTTTTGAAGATGTAAGTGTTTTGAAATTCCAAATACTTAAATACCAATCCCTGAAAGATTATCAGAGATTGGGAATGGGAGAGAGAATTTTCAAGGATATAGGCTACAGTCTCCCTAACCAAAATACTTCACATTATATGAAGGGTTACTACAACCTACAGACACCAGTAGCAGGTAACCTGCTGACAACCCTTCTTGTTGCTGGGTCTCACTTTGGTTCCTACAGACTGAGTTGGGCTCAACCATATTCCAGAGCGCACGTGTGATATTCCCCTTCCTGGGTTTTAAAACTACCTTGAGGACACCCATTTATCCCTTTAGTAGTGGATTTCCTGGAATCGATAAAAAAAAGAAAGGCGTTAGCAGCATATAATGGGCCAGATGTAGCAAAGGGTTTTTCCCATTCTGTGTCAATGGGGAAATGTGTTCGTACATATGGACCAATGTCCTTATACTCTAAAAAGTGATGACATGCTTCAGCCTTTTATATGACCTAAGAGTCCCAGGCTTTCATCAAGACAAGAAACCAGGCCTCTCTTGGTTGTGTCTGTTTGACCTAAACATGTTTGACCATAACATGCAAGGGGGGTACTCACCCAAATATTTTTGGATGAATACGCATTCCTTTGCAAAACAGAAACAAGACAGGGGTAGATGGTAATGTTGCCAGTTGAAAGGAATTTACATTACACTTGTAGTGCATTTACAAAGCACAGCACAGCAACATGCATAACTGCACTGTAAAGCCCAAGAGAGACATACATGCATTCCATATTTAACAACGTGTGCATACAGTAGAAAAAACACTCATGGAAGACAAATAATTTAGTGAATCACTGCACATTGCACTGCAATGGCATGATTGTGGTTGAATGAACACACATGGAAAGTATCTCACTTTATTGTGGGAATAATCTGTTTGATATAAGAAGGGGGAAGTAGTCAAACAAAGTGGGGTAAGAAAGGTAATAATGGTTAGGAGAATATAATCAATTCTTTGGTAGGGTCCAATCTCATTGCTTAGTTATGAAAAGCTCAAAAATCTAGTCGAATAGATTGCAGTGATTTTGAGAAGCAAAGAAAATCCAGCCTTTGCCCCGTGAAATAATCAGGTTGCCAAGGGTGGCAGGTACCCGTTAACACCTAAATACGTAGGCAAGGATTGAGAGAGCTGGTGGAGTATTTGACTCTCTCTGGCTCTCTGTGCTTTAAGACTTTTTACACTTTGTGTGTGTGCTATGTGTGTGCTGTTGAACAATTTGCCTCATTACGCTTAATTCGGGAAGATAAATGATTTTGAAGCTAATTCATGCCTACCAATGTTTGTAGATAGGGCGTAACTACAACCCATGTGTGGCTGTATTGGGACACCCCTGCACCACACATGGAACATCCCCTTGATGCAAACTAACACAAATCAAAGCATAGAGTAACTTTGTGCCATTTTAGGATACAATCCAAATCCTTAATTTTGGTGGCGAGTAAATCCAAAAAGGATGATAGACAAAGTTCTGAAACTTTTCAGCACTCAGCCCCAGTCACAGATCTGGATTTAATCCATCATTCTTTTGCTCACCATGTCACCCCAGTTTGGTACGCAAATCAGTCTTGACCCTGTTCCCCATGGGAACAGTCCAGCCCGAACTGCCAGTGCAGGCCCTTCCTGGACTGGAAACAAGCATCCTGGGAAGGGTTTCAGGGTATCACCCTTCATGAGCCAGGCAAGCTTGAATCCAGTGACACAGTGAGCAAGGGATCCACATCTGGGCATACTCTGCCCACTTAGGGCACCTTTAGGAACACAAAACGATGATGGATGGAATGCTGAACATTGTCAAACATTCACCCCAGTCACAGATCTGGGTTTAATTGCTGCAAGTATGCCTGTGCCAGTATTTTGCCCTGATAATCTCTATAAACAATAATTACCTTCAGTATTCTTGGGACACCGAAAAATTTGCAAACATCACATCATATTCTTGCACACACTCCCACTCACAGTCACTCATTCCCACTCATTCTCTCATGCACACTCACTCTCAAACATTCATTCTCATTCTCTTACATCCTCTTATACTCATTCCTATTTACTCTCACTTAGAAACTTTCATTCACTCTCAGTCTAATTAATTCTCATTCAGTCATAATTAATGACACTCAGGACTAGGCTATTAATACTTTGTGCCAGGTTTTCATCACTTTTGTGGGGGCAAAACTGGTACAAAGAGGCAGTGTGTGATTTACTATCCAACACATAAAGATGATGGACAGAATGCTGAACAATGTCAAACATTCATCCCAGTCACAGATCTGGGTTTAATCCATCTTTATTTTGCTGGACACACCATACAGTTTGGACCCAGCCATATGCAAATCAGCCTTGACCTTGCTCCCCATGGGAATAGTCCAGCCTGAACTGCCTGGTCAGGTCCCAGCATTCTGGGACCAGTTTTAGAGTATCACCCCTCAGCAGCTCGGCTAGCCTGAGACCGGTGTGGTAGTGAGCACAGGACCCATGTCGGGGCATACACTTCCCACTTAGGGTGAAAATGCAACACAAAACGATGATGGACAGAACGGTGAGCATTGTCAATCATTCACCCCCAGTCACAGACCTGGCTTTAACCTATCATTATTTTGCTTGCCACGCCATTCCAGTTTCCACCCAGTCATATGAAGATCCGCCTTGACCCAATGAGAACAGTCCAGCCCAAACTGCCAGGCCACATTCTCTCTGGACCGGAAAACAAACATCCTGGTATTGGTTTCATGGGGTCTGTGACTATGAGTGAGTGTTTGAAAAGTTACAGCACTCTGTCATCCTTTTGTGTAACCCCATTTTAGAAAACCGAAATAATACAAGTGATCTTATCGAGACTGGGAAATTTTCCAGCTTTTTGGGAATGTATTGCATGAAGGATTTCTTCTAGTATGAATGCCACTCACTCTCTCTTGTTCTCCACATTTACGCCAGAGGACATAGGATCCACAGTATCATCAACATACGGTGATTTTGAGTAAAGGAGATATATGGATTTCTGGGCGAGCATGCTCCTTGCTCCCTCCATGCATAACTCAATGCCAAACCCCCTACCATCTTTTGTCTTTGCTGCTTCTTGCATATCCTTTCAGATCTTATTTTCCCACTGGGTCTTGCAGATTTTAACAATATTTGCATGCCTTTGTTCCTATGTCGATGCTAACCTTCCTTTTTATAGCCTTGACCAATGCTGTTTTGCCCTCCCTACAATCATGGTAAAGCAATTCATGTGTTTTAGGGAGATTTAAATGGTTTCTGAAATAATTTTGTCAGTCTTCAAGCGAGGTTAATGCTACGCTTAATATTTTATAAATCACATGTATAGAGTTCGCAGTATTATATATGTCCACCCAACTGAGGTTGCTCCTGTCATTAGTTAGTACCATTGTTTCAGATTGGAATGCTTCTGGGCATGTCATGTCTCTGATTTGAGATTCCTTTAATTCTAATAGCGGGGATTTTGATCGCTTTCAGCTCATTCGATAACCTTCATACCGCCCATTTCATGCCAGAATCTAACATCAATCAATATGTAATCAATATTACTTTTGCATTTACCTCTCTCAAAGGTAGATTTAATGCATGGATCTGATGGAGAGTGACCATTACAAGCTCTTAAACCATGGAACACAACCATGTCTACTACTTCTAAAGCAGCTGCACTCATCCTCATATTTCTCCTTGACCGGAGTAAAGGTAGAATTCTCCAGCATTCATCATCTTCTTTAATCAGTTCTGTCATAGAGGCATAACTCTCAAAACAGGTATTAAAATCTCCTGAGATGACCACTGAATGTCTTTCGCAATCAGCATCTAAAATATTATTCAAAATGTTTAGAGTCTGAAATTCTTGTTTTGAGAGGTAGTCCTATTGTAAACATTTACCAAAAGATAGGAGATCGCTTGCTTTGGTGCCAATCTAAGTATTGAAAAATCTGGAGAGGCTTTTTCAATTTTCAGGATTGTACAATCAAGTGCAGTTTTTCATCCATAGAATTAGCCATCCAGATGGTCTTCCTGCCTTGAATGTTTGTGCCTCAATACTATGAGTGATGTAACCTGTTCTATTAACTTGATTGACAGCCCAGGTTTCTTGAAAAAGATATGTGTAATGTTCATCAATAAATCATCCCCATTCCTCATCAGCTATTTTAGATCTGATTCCAGTTAAGTTCCAATCCAATAACCCTAAATTGGGTTCCATTTATTTGCATTTTTACTCTTTAAACCGACCGTCATGCACAGGACAATTTCAGGGGCAAAGTTATTTTCTCTCCAGTCTCTCGGATTCTGTAGGTCCCTTTTTGTATTGGGATGGATAGTCTCATCACATCCCTGACTGGGCTAATACATGCCTTGAATATTATGTAAAGGGACTGTCTTTCATTAAGAAAAGGAGATAAAAGGCAGTCAATCTAATGCAGTGTGCTTCTTCCCATAGAAGGAGCTGCTGCCCTCCATAGTTTGCAACTCCTGATTATATTGTGCTCAGATCCCTCCTTGGCATCGCATGGGAATTCCAGCTTGAATTGATTTTCAGACCCCTCTGGAGGGGAAGTATGCTGGTCTAGCACAATCAAACCCTTAGCAAACTGCACCTATCATTTCACTTCAATTGAATCCCATTGCCCCCCACTTACAGCATAAGGTTTTGCATGAATACTATCTGAATAAACAATAGAATAGTAATGTTCGACATTCCAAATCTAATGTAAAACGTTGTTTTTTAGTGAGTCTCTGCTTTCAATAGAACCAACCGATAGTCTAGGAACTTTCATCACATACACAGTTGTATCCATCCGGTTCATGAACTGAGCACAGAAAGACTAGCATTCAGGACTTCTTTGAAAGGCACACAACAATTATACGAGCAACACATACATAAAGAACAAGTCGCCTTAGAAGTACATAATGCCAAAGAAGGATCTGTGACTTTATTATTAACCTGACGGGGAGCCTTAAAGGTATGTGGAACCAAGGATGCAGCTACGTCATTACAGCTAATGATGAAATTCTTCCTTCCTGTGTGAATACAACCAGAGCAATCAAAATTCCTGCCCCTCCGGTAGTACCATTATCAAACACCCAAAGAGGTTTTTGGGAGCTACCTTCCAGTTTCTAAGAACCTCCAAGAGATATAGGCCCTCATTCTGACCTTGGCGGGCGGCGGAGGCCGCCCGCCAAAGTCCCGCCGTCAGGTTACCGTTCCGCGGTCGAAAGACCGCGGCGGTAATTCTGACTTTCCCGCTGGGCTGGCGGGCGGTCTCCTTCAGACCGCCAGCCAGCCCAGCGGGAAAGAGGCTTCCACGATGAAGCCGGCTCGGAATCGAGCCGGCGGAGTGGAAGCTGTGCGACGGGTGCAGTTGCACCCGTCGCGTATTTCACTGTCTGCGCAGCAGACAGTGAAATACATGTAGGGGCCCTCTTACGGGGGCCCCTGCAATGCCCATGCCAGTGGCATGGGCACTGCAGGGGCCCCCAGGGGCCCCGCGACCCCCCCTACCGCCATCCGGATCTCGGCGGTCCGACCGCCGGGATCTGGATGGCGGTAGGGGGGGTCAGAATCCCCGCGGCGGTGCAGCAAGCTGTGCCGCCGCGGAGGATTCAATGGGGCCGCGGTACACTGGCGGGACCCCGCCAGTGGTGCCGGTCCGACCGCGGCTTTACCGCCGCGGTCGGAATCCCCATTGAAGCACCGCCGGCTTGTCGGCGGTGCTCCCGCGGTCCTCCGCCCTGGCGGTCAAAGACCGCCAGGGTCAGAATGAGGGCCATAGTGGTAGTAAGCTCAACGTTTAAAGTGTTTGACACGTTGTGATTCCTTAGAGCCCCCCCTGATAATTTGGGCTAAGTCTTCACCATCCCAAGAGTTGCTTGCTTTAGGTCACTCATCTCCCCTCTCAGGGCTTTAATGAGGCCGACTGTTTCTGCAAGAGTTGGGGATCAGTGTTGCTAATTAGTTCATCAGCAATAGATGCCTTGAGAGGGTTCATCGGGTGTTTGGAAAGTTAGTTGGTTATAGTGTGTTCTCACAGAAAAATATAATAGCTATTTACTTTGCATTGGGAATTGTTTCCACAATCCCCACACTGTGAGTATTGAACAATTACTCATTTCAGAAGAAGTTAATTTTCCAGTAAGTTGTTGTGAAGCTGAGGGGTTGTTTTCCTTGCATGCCTTTGGCCTTTTCTTAAATATTTCAGCCACCCCTCCCCCTTTAGTTCAGCCCTCTTTGCACAAAGCATTCATCTGAAATATACTCTCCACTTCCTCAATTAGGTTGTCTTTGTCTCTGGCAACACAGTTCCCAGTTCCATGTTTAGGCTGTTTGTTCTGGGAGGAAGCACCTGGGGGCCTAATAGTTGCTTTGAGTTGAAGGTTAATGACAATTGAGTGAGCAGGGGAGATGGTGAGCTGACAGAAAAATGTAGTCCACAACAATTGCACCTTCCTAGTCCTTCGAGTAACAAATAAAGAAAACAGAAAAGAAAAAATAAGGAAAAAGAGTCACTGTACCTTTGTTCTTAGCAAGTATACAGCTTCCTGTAACTTTCTGGCCTGCCCTATCTTAACTTAACTTTGACTGGTGTGGACAGGCCTTCCCTTGGCCTGGGCTTCATTGGATGCTGCCTGCATGCATCCCATGCAGCAGGATGCATGTAAGCTCTTTATAGCTCTGGGATGGAAAGCTCCTTCCTCCCTCCTTACAATGGGTTTGCATTGGCACTCACGGGCACAGTGGTTTCTGGGCCCTGAATTCTCCTCAGCACACAAATGGAATTCCATGCAACAGGAGGTGTGTCAGTGCTTCATTGCACCGGGATGCAAGGCTCTTCCTCCCCTCCTCATGAGAGGCTTGCATTGGCACTCACAGGCGTGTCGTTTTCTGGGTCCTTAAGTCCCCTCAGCACACAAATGTCTGAAGTCAAGTCTAACTGAGAATATTAGGTCATCAGGGCTTAAACAGATATCAAATAGCTTAAAAGATACTTCTACTGAGTATGAGTAAGATCAGCAATGCACAAGTCTGGGATATATTTACAAAGTTTATAAAATGCACAGATTATTGTTTACGGATAGTGTGTTCACAAATGTTTTGATCATAGGTTTAATCTAAAGCATCCAATTATATTAAATTATAATTTAAGCCAATAGTTTACGTATCTTCATAACTGTTTGTAGGACACGCTAAGTGATTAAGAACCTGATTATTGTGTAAAGAAGAGTAAATGAATTTTATACATACAACTGTGGAAAAGGACATTTATGGGGTGCTGGCATTTATCATGGGCATCAATTGATAAATGAGGGACAGGCATTTAGCAGTAGATTCATAGGCCCTGATTTATGCTTTTTGGTGCAAAACTGCACAACTCAGTTTTGCACCAAAAAGTTTAGCGCTGGCTTGCACCATTTCTGTGCACCAGCTGAGCACCATATGTATGGAATGATGCAAGCCGGTGCAAACGGTAGGCTAGCGGCAAAAACAATGACTTTAGTCGGGTTGGGCTAGCAGTATCGAAAAAGGGTTTTTTGCACCAAAAAATTACGTTAGGCAGGTTAGGGTAAAAAATATGACTTTAACCTGCCTAGAGTCATTTTCTGATGCAAAACCATCCATACCACATGACTCCTGTCTTTGAGAAGACAGGAGTCATGCCCAACACCCCAATGGCCAGCACTAGGGACCAGGGTCCCCTGGGCATGGCCAATGCACCCAGTGCCATGTAGGGGGGCTCTTTTCAGGGCCCCCAATGGCACTTTGAAAAATAAAATAAAATACTTACCTGTACTTGCCTGGGATGGGGTTCCCCATCCTCCACTGTCCCTCTGGTTTGGGTGGGGGTATCCCTGGGGCATGGGGAGGGCACCAGTGGGCTTATTGCATTGTGTTCCAACCATGGAAATAGGCCCACAGGTCCCTAACGCCTGCCCTGACCCAGGCGTTAAAAAATATTTTTTGTACCTCTCCTCCCTCCCGTGCACCATTTTTGCACAGGAGTATAAATATGGCGTTAAGGCCATAGAGTCATTTTTTGTACAGGAACACCTACCTTGCATCTCATTAAGGCAAGGTAGGTTTCCACTTCCAAAAAATGACTTTAACTCCATAAATTTGGCACCAGACAGGTCTAGCACCAAAGTATAACTATGGAGTTAATTTTGCACCGAATTAGAGTAATGACGCTAATTCGGTGAAAACAGAGTATAAATATGCCCCATAATCTTTATAAGCACCATCAACTATTATGTCAATCAAACCTATCAATTGGCTTCCTTTTTTATTGAGGGCCTAATCTCATTCACAAAGCTTTTTGTCAGAAAGGTTTTGCAGCAATCTTGACTTCTGAATTTCCAAGGGAAACTCACCATTGTTGATAAAAGAATTAACAGTACACACAGAAAAGATGATATAGTAGAAACAAACTGGTGGCAGTCCTCTTTCTATGTCTACTGCATGTGTTGCATATACAAGGAACGAATGTAGGGATTTGCACAGAGTAACACTGAGTGAACAAAATAGAAAATAGATAATGGATTACTGCTAGACAAGATAGGGAGTGCGGAAACAAAGAATAATGTAATAAGTAAGAATCTGGGAAGAACACTACCTTTGAAGACATATATGCTAACGCAATATAAATATTTAAAAAATCAAAAGTGAGAAGCAGGAATAGCAGAGATGATAGTGGAAAAAGGAGATGTGTTAATTAAAGGAAATCAGTGCAAAGAGCAATGAATAAAAGGAAAAACGAAAAACGAAGTACCAAGAATAGGAGGCATTCACTAGGTAACAATTATTGTGATGGTTTCATCAATAAAGACATTTCATGTAAAAAGTCTAATTCAATGAAGACGATTCAGCAGATCATTTTATAAGAAAAAATGTAGCTTCACAGTCTGGCAATTTAAACAAGTTTCCTCTGAACTTGGAGACCATGACATTTTTAACTGTTGCTGTGGAAAAACATATGACAGACTACTTGGATGTTACTCTACTGGTAATCATTTGAGGAAATGTAATCTACAACTTGTATTGTGATAAAAGGTAAATATTTCTGAACAAAGGTAAAATGTAGCTCAGTTAGCTGATCTAATAACTATGGGTGTACTACCCACATTTTGAAAGAAATCTAGAGCATATTTGATCTGTATCCTTCTTGCTTTTTTATAAACACTTTGGAAATATTTATTATGAATTTAGCCTTGTCATAGAAATAGTAGTGATTTGCGTACATTTTAAGATTCCCCTCTGTATTATAGAGCTAATGTTCACCTGATTACTAAATCAGGAATTGCGTTACATATAATTGACAGCTAAGGATGACAGAAAAGATGCTTTGCTTAAGTTTGATATCTCATCATTTTAAGAAAGAAACGCATTATGCTAAATACATTATTTGTTTTGATCATGATTTAGCCGTATTCAAAAGCTTTTCTTATTTTCCATATTATAGCTACAAACCACTCTTGGGCGAATTGATCTCACGTGAAAGTTTGCCGAATGATGTATTTAAAATCCACTAATATTCAAAAATGTAATAATTAGTTGATGGATTCAGGAGTACGACCTTGAGTTCGGTCTTTACCATGAACGTGTTATACCGGTATTCTTTGTAATTTTAATCCTTACAGATGAGCAATTTTGATGAAATTCAGAGTGGTGTAAATCTGGAGATATTCATGTCAAAATAACACATCTGCTCCAAATCTTCAACCGTGTCTTTCAGATGTTTTTACTAGCTATGTGTCTTTCTGTTACCTAATGATCTACAAACAATGTTTAACAAACCAATTTAAGAATAGGACTGAGATATCCAATAGCCATGCATTCTAATCGCTATTTCATTGTTTCATTCAGAAATTACATCAGTAATGATGTCAACCCAATGCCAGGAATTTCAGACACTATTTAAATCGACATGTCGATAAAAGGTTCTGTAATAACACATTTTAGCTCAGGAATTTGTTGTAACTTTTCAAATGAAATTAAATCTTTTGAAATTCTGCGGTGACTATTTATCTGCGCGTGAGCAAATGAATAAAAGGAACGATTATATCAGCTGAAATAGATAGCCTTCTGTTGAGCAACTGATTTTGACTATTATGTGGTGATGTGTTAAAGGAAAACAAGCTTTGAACTGTTAAAGAAATGACTACTACAAACAAGTGAGTATCTTTTCATTTGTTTATTAATATGATAGCCCTATATTGCTTTTGATTGAAGAAAACATTAGCACTACATTATGCAAATTTTGGGAATTTGAGACACAAAAATAACATGCAAAACAAAAATCATAAAAATTGCTTTTATCACATTACTCATGATCATTGCAATGTAAACTACCATGAGATATTACAGTATGTGAAACAACAAAAATTACTTACTGTTTTGGAAATCTTAAGAAGCATAATTTACTAAAAGATATTATGGTCTTGAAAACTAGAGAGTACTCTACTTTCACACATGCAAGTGTAGTAGTTTGGACTCTTGCTCTGAGCAAGGATGACAGTACTTTTGTTTGTAGGCGACTGCGTCTTTCCTACAACAAGTCGCAACTGTTGTCCCAACCTTACCGGCTCACTAGCAGCACCTCACCAGAAACACTATAGTAAAAGGTGATTTATTGCAGCCGTTTACGCATGGACTCGAAAATAAGATATCTCAGGGAATGTCGTGGTTAAACGGAGATTACCCTTTTCTCACAGATATATTATGTCTCATACAAACAAAGGCAATAACACAGATGCAGTGAAGTTATAATAGTTTTATTTAACATAACTGCAATTTGCGATAAGTTGCATGGACTGCAATGATTAGGATAATGAATATAGCAAGTAACAGTATTGTGAAGAAGAGAGTCATTGTTCTGAAGACCTCCACCATTTTGCAATACATGAAAGAGATATCTAAGAAGGAATATGCCCTAATACCCTAATGTGAATAGGCCTAACCTCCTACCTAAAGGAGAGCTGGGTTTGCTAAACCTAAACTGCCAAAGCCATGTCCATGAGAAGAGCCCCCAACCCTTGTTACCTTGGAATGAGGTCTCTATCTCAGACTCCGCAGGGACGCGAACACTGGGTCAGCATCAAGATGACTGCAGCATCGGTATCAGCGATGGTGGCGATGCCCTCTGGTCGGAATCCCTCTGATTATCTGTCTAAAGTGTGATGTATTCATACAGATCTACAAGGTCCCCTGACGTAGGTGTCTTCCTAAACAATAGATAACAGGCATGCTTGGGACGGCAATTAATATCAACAATCCCTCGAAAGTATAGAGAGGGAAAATCCCTAATTGTGAACACCTACTGTTTGTTTGTCTTTGGTGCTTGATCTTGACGCCTTGGCGCGGTGACACTGATAATGTAACTCATAACAAGTGGCCTAACTATAAACAAGGCAGCCATCTTAGAAGAAATAAATAATTAAATGGGCTAAGACAGAGCAAGCTAAGTGGGTTAAAAGTCACTTGGTGACGGGGGCACGAGTCTACAAGACAGAGGCTAAGCTAACTCCTGTTATCCCATTAAAATGAACTAGGATTCACTACACCCTCCCCACTGCCGTAACAGGTATGATGAAGGTACAGGAACCCCAATGCTAAAAAGTTGCTTCTGTACTAACAGCTAAAAGCAAAAACAAGCTAAAAAAAAGCATTCACATGTGTAAAAAAATATGTTAAAACAAATCTGTTAAAATACATATCGAGATGTTAATGTCAACTATGACAAGTACAGCGTGCAACAGCAATCTTCAATTTAAATGCATAATTTTGGAATCAGGAAAGACAAGTCAATTCATCAAATTATTTGTTATACGCATGATCTTGAAGAATGTCATCGAAGTCACCAGTTAAGGATCTCAAAAATGAGTCAACATCGTCCGAAGTTAAGTCGAGTGCTGGGCGGACAAACGGATCCACAGAGCAGAAGTGAGCCGTATTATCTGGTGTATCGTTACCTGCTGCAGTGTCCTCATCCATGGTAGATCTCACAATGGAAGGCTCATAGGTGGCCTCGCGGAGCAACCTCAGTCTCAATGGGCATGACTGTGTATGAACCCTCATCGGGGACATCAGCAGTTCGTGGTCCACAGGAGATGTCGGTGCAACAGCAAGACAGACCATAGGCAGATGTTCAAAGAGACACCATATGCAGCGGAAGACTGGTTGTACACACCTGAGAAGTGGCCGAAATGACAACGACCAGTCAAACTCCGGTTCCACCAGCAAAGGTGCACCGAAGATCCGAACCATGCGCTCACGGCACAGAGGAGTTGGTGGGAGCGGCTCCATTGCTCTGCGTTGCTGGAAAGAACCAACCACCAGGAGTCAGAAGAAATAGCAGCAGTAGTCCGCCAACCAAAGCCAAAATAATTGGAAAGCCACCAAACACACTTGAAAAGAGAGAATGGATGGCTGATGGGATGACTTCGAAGACAGTCTGGCAGATGGACACAAAACCAGACTCGACAGCCTTAAAGAAATGAACAATCCCAGTGGTGCTCGAAGCATTGAATATTCTTGATACCAGCTCTCCAAAGTGTTTGGGGAAATCGGTATTTAAAAGGGATTGTATCTCGGCTGAAGATCTCGCAATCTGGAGAGCATACGTCTCTTTTGCGGATGTCAAAGCGACCTGTTCCTGAAACAATAGCGCCTCTAGCCTACTCAGCTTGTCATAGTTCACATTAATAGTGTCTATGTGGGGCCACATGTCAGATACTTTTATCTCTCGTGTGGGGGGAAACAAAACATGGCCACAACACGTAACGACCTTCGTGACCGAGATCGCGTAGGCAATTCCAGGTCGCATGCCGCAACAGCTTTGATCATTCAGTACCACATAACTTCCATTGGAAAGTACATGAAACACTGGACGAATCAAGGGGACGGGAGTACCCTTCAGAAAACAGGCCTAATTTGCGATCCCTGCATTGCAAAGACCGTGAAGAGACACCTGTTTGCATATCAAAGAATGACGAACAGCAGTCTCACATTCGCTTCCGCTAAGAAAGACCTCCCTTTCACCGTTCAGACATCTATAGTCAAAGGGCAACTCCCACTCTTCCTTAATAAAGCTATCTCCTAGTTGCTCATATCGTCCCACTGCAAGATGTTTCAGGCAGCTCGAGAAACGAAAGGTCGAAATCGGTAAATTAATAATGCCGTGTAAGAGCCAGATAGTTGAAGGACTCTCTGCTAAAGTGCAGGACAACTTATCTAATTTCTCTACTTGAAGCAGGGTGAAACTAGCCTCCCTTTTAGCAATTGTCTCTTGTTCCCTGGAAAAATTAAAAGCAGTGAAAAATTCACTCCCATTAATATACTTCCATGGAATGTGGCCACTTTTCAGTGTCTTTAATGTCCAACCTAGCTGCATGATGGAAAGTAGCTGTGTTTGCCCATGATATAACCGGGACAAATCTGTCTGAGTGATATCAATAGCAGACAACATTATATTTGATAGTGAATAAATCCTGTTGAACAGTGTATTCATGCCATTGTCGACAACAGCTAATGTTTTTTCCAAATTTTCCTTATCTAGTTGCCTTAAACGCGCAGCAGCCTCAATTTGGGAAAGCTTCCAAATTTCATTGTACATAGCATATAAAAACCTTTTCGAGCGCTGTTTTCTAGGACCCAGCAGAATATCCTGCAAGTCTATACTGTCAGAAAGAGTGTTCAGGTGTTTCTTAACAGCTGTTAACGTGTTTGTTTGCACCCATTGCTGGCACAGCTTACCCACACTGTATGTTGTAACTATACCTGTATGTTGACCCGATATAAAGCGAGGGTCTGGCCTGTTAATTGAAAAAAACCCTGAAGAGTTCAAGAAACGCCTTTGACACTCATTAGTGTCGTTGGGCCATACCAACCACCCGCCGGGACTGGAAAGTGAAGAATTTTAGGTACCAGCCATAACCATTGCATCTAGCCTGTCCTCTGTAACATTAAGAAAGTGTTGCCAATCCTTAAATTTTGCTGGAGTAGGGATACTGGGCGTCTTCAGATCTTTAATTTTTGCTAACCCAGACAGGATGTCTGCTCAATAGTGTCATTTAAGAAAATCATTTGCACAGGAATCAGGCATGCTAGAAACAAAGCCTCCCTACCCTGTATCTGCCAATCTTGTGTTCCCCATACACTTTTCAAGTCAATAGTGCTCTTCCAATATTCATAACCCTCAATCAAGAGCTGGGAAACAAAGGGATCTGAATAAATCAGTTTTGTATCTGTTAGCAAAATCTTCCTAATTTGTGCCGGAGGTATTTTAAAATAATACGACTCTGCTTTTCTGGTATCATGCCCAGAAAAGTATGTAAATTTATCGCTATAATGCTTTGGACTCCCCACCCGTGGTGTAGAACAGTGTTCCCACTGTGTGTAGTTCAAGAGAGGCCTATACCTAGTGGCACGGTGTAGGTAGGAATGATGTCCCCAATTGTTATAGCAGACCATTTCCCCATAATTCATTGTATAATCATATACATTATCACTTTCAAAAGCGGAATAGTCCTTCATTTCAGTTAGCATGGAATCAACTGTTTGGACATCCCAATCATCAGAGACAACATTAGGTGTAATAACATCAGACATTGAAATTTTAAACACGTATGGTATTTGAATAATCTCTGTAGGCCCGTATATATCGAATGGAACTTTGTCCCACACAATACCATCAGTAATGGGTAGTGCTGTAATATTTACAGGGGACAAATCTCTTCAGACCTTATGTGAAGAATGATGTGGTGTTAAAATTTCATCAAAAGGCTCCACTGAGGAGCGATCAGGAATATAGTGACCATTTATGAGCAAAAAGAAAACAGTAACAAAACCAATCCATAAAAATAATGCAATAAATGTCAAACAGAACCACAGGTAGTTCCATGGATAGATCAAATAGTTCTTTTTAAGCCATCGATACAGCTTACTACTTTTTGAAATATTGTCAATCACTGTAGAGGACAAATCCGAAGAAAAATCATCAATGTCAATGAAATAGCCAGAGGTTGTCTCTGCAAACACAGGAGCCGCTGTATTCTGATCCACCGCACGTGGAGGCTCTTGATAGACAACGTCATTAGTCGTGGAAGTGTTCGTGTAAAATACAGCCAAATCTTGAAGCGGGGTGGTCACTGAAGATGTGACTGGAACCAACAAAAGTTCATTTTCCGCCCTCCCCATGTTCAAGGAAG
This sequence comes from Pleurodeles waltl, assembly GCF_031143425.1. Taxonomy (NCBI): domain Eukaryota; kingdom Metazoa; phylum Chordata; class Amphibia; order Caudata; family Salamandridae; genus Pleurodeles; species Pleurodeles waltl. The sequence continues at coordinate 466,804,592 of NC_090442.1, forward strand.
TGTCTGGAACAGCAGTTGACATAGTTGCATAGTCAATAGTAGTGATGTTCATCCTACTATGTAGATGGATGTCCTGTTGGGTAGTGAGAGGGGATCAGGAACCACCCAAGGGACCTCCTGGTCTACTGTGAAGGATCGGCCACATGGTGTAATTTGATGTCATCAATGGAGATAAATCTGTTCGACTTAGAACCAGACAGTGGTGGTAAGATAACAGTCCTGGTGCCTTGTATACCCAAGACTGGTAAAGGTGCTCTGTATGATGGACCGAAGTCCTTCTTCACAGCGATCTTCTCACAAACCAGATCCCCAACTTTAGGAATCCAGCCAGTCGAAGTTTTCGCCAATTCCCTTATCCCTAAGGTGGCAGCACTTGTAGATGATTTATCATCACAAAATTGTTGAAGCTCCTGTAAAACAGTGAGACGTTCTTTTATGTCAAAAGGTGTTTCTGCTGCCACCATACCAGGGGCATCAAGATCTGGGACATACATAGGTATCCCAAGGAGAACCTCATATGGAGAGCGTCCCCCCAAGGACCGTCTTGGCAGATTATTCAGTGCTCTCTGGACCCCATATAGGTGGTGTGACCAACTGCGGCCTGAACCTAATACTCGAGCTGTTAAGGACTGCTTTAGATCACGATTCCGCCTCTACACGACCGAATTTCCCTCGGGATGGTATAGTGAGGAGTAATGGAGTTCAACACCCATCGTCCCCATGGTGTCCCTGAATGCCTTAGAGGCAAATGCAGGGCCCTGGTCCGAATGGAATGCTGCAACCGCATATGTACCGATAAAGATCAGCAAATCTTTTATAACAATCCGGGCGTCAGCCGACCGCTGTGGCCAAACCCACAGGAATCTAGAACAGGAATCCACAGCCACTAAAATGTATTTGTATGCACCATCAGGCTGTAACGGGCCACAATGGTCCAGGTACACACACTGAAGTGGCTTGTCAGACACCAAGAGGGATGTCTGTGGAGGGCATTAGATATTATAGCCCTTAATCTGCTGGCAAATGTCACAGCATAGGACATACTGCTTAGTTAATCTGCATAGACCAGGCCACCAGTAGCGTTGCTGCAGAATTGTTATCGTGGCCTGTATACCAGCATGTGCAGAAGCAATACCCTCATGTGCTGCTGTAATCAGCTCTAATCTCTGTACTTCTTTGGGGATCACTCGATCTCCAAGCCCAGGAATCTTTTGCATACGCAACATTCTGTGCACTGATATGGTAAGTATAGTTTGTAGGGTATCCTTTCGGAAGGTGCTTGCCTGCAGCCGAAGCTTTAACGGCAATCAGTATTTCATTATCCAATCTCGTTCGAGAACGAGTCACTGCAGCCACAGAAGCTGTAGCTACTGATGCTTTTGCCGCTTCATCAGCGAATGTATTACCGGCAACGTGTACTCCTACACATTGGTGTCCTAATGTATGTACTACATGGACACATGGTAGCTTATCTTTAAGATCAGCCACCCTCCCCCACAACGTTTTGTGTTTAATGGTGTTCCCCTTTGAATCTCTAAACCGGTTCAGTATCCAATGATTGAGATATTCATTGTATGACTGGACACAGTAATATGAGTCACAGACTATCAAAGTCTGGCTTCCTGTCTCAGTGTGTTCAAGCGCTAGAATAAGAGCTTTAAGCTCAGCCAACTGTGCTGTGCAGTCCCCTAAGGTCTGCATGTAGGTATTGTGAGGGTGGAAAACTCCATCTTCCCTCACTCCGCACACGGCTGCACAAACTGCAGAGTATTGATGTTTAGTACCTACAGCCGGTTGTGCTGATCCGTCTGTATATATGATAGTATTGTATCTGTCTAGTGGCAAAATATTTAGAGGAGCGGGGTACTCTTGTTCATACTGGAGAAATTCTTGTGTTTGAAGTCTTGGCTTGAATATATAATCGACATCAGTGGCTGTCAGAGACGTTGCCCATTGAATCCAACGTGGATGTAATGCCTTAGCGTTCGGAACGCTCGCTTTAGTGACAGCCTCTAAGGCCGGCACCGGGGAGACAACAATAATGCGTTTCCCCTGGGCAAGTGGCCTTTCTTTTATGACGGCCATCTGAACTGCTGTCAGAATCTTTTCTGTAGGTGCAAAACGTTGTTCAGCATTTGAATATAAATGTGATTTATATGCTATCGGTACCGTGTCATCCTCATTAAAGGTGACATAAGTAAATCCAAGGGCACCAGCAATTATTCTGATGACCAAGTTTGTTTTATTGTCACATGTGTGCAAGTGTTTAGCCTCTAGCATGTCCTGTTGCATGTCCCTAAGGATGTGTGTGTGTTCAATCGTCCAGCGTCTGCTAGAAAAATTGGACTGAACTAAGTCATATAGCGGCTTGATGCGTTCTGCATAATCTGGAATGTATGTACTGCCAAAATTGAAGAAACCCAGTAATGACTGAAATTTCTTAAGTGTGTTTGGAGGCTGTAGTTGAGCACACTTCTCTAGAAAGTGCAGGGCCAGGCTTTTCCCCTCATTTGATAGCTAATATCCCAGGAATAAAATGCTAAGAAATGCTATCTTGCTTTTCTTAAAATTGAATTTATAACCGAGGCCTGCAAACCCCAAAATGATCCGATCGACCCTCGCAAGATGAATGTTGAGGCCTCGTCTGTGAGATATATGTCATCCACATAGGACAATGCCTCGGAATCAATATCATGTAAGATCGATGTTACACGGGATGAAAACAGGCCTGGGTTATTTTTATAGCCTTGAGGTAAACGACAAAAGCGTTTCTGAGAGCCAAATGAAAATGCACTTAGGTCCCTACTTTCATGTGCCAAATTCTGGCAGAAAAATCCATTAGATATGTCTAATGTAGTTTTATATTTTTGACGCACTATATTGTCTATCAGTGCTGTACTGTGTGAATTTTGTATAGCATACGTTCGTGTATGACTATTTAAGTGTCTATAGTATGTAGTTGTAGTTTATGAGTTTGTAAAGCGCACAGCTACCCTGGTGCATCCCAGCGCTAAAGTACACAATGAATCACGGAGGAACCGAAAGGGGCAGATTAACTGCGGAAGAGGATGGTTTTCAGCTTGTTCCTGAAAAGAAGTTCTGAGGATTCGTGACGGAGTTCAAAGGGCAGAGAATTCCAGAGCCGTGCTGCCTTGATGGAGAAAGAGTTGCCACCCCATGATCTCTTGACATAGGGAATATAAACCTGTCGAGAAGATCGAGATCTGAGGAGTCTGGGGGGAGCATATTCTATATGAATGATCTGGCTTGGCAACGGGGAATAATGGATTATTCATTGTAGACGTACAGGGCTCAATTACTCCCTGGTACTCCAGTTGTGATAGGATCTCCTTTACCGGAGCTTTCGCTTCATGTTTAACAGGGTATTGTGGCTGCGGTTGGGGTGTAGACCTAACGGTAAGAATGTGACAAGGAGACTCCTTGTCCCAACCAACATGATAGCGGTATAATGCAGGTGCCTACGCTAAAGCCCATTCAGCAGCATAGGCTCCTTTTGCTGCTTCCGCAACAAGATTGGAGAAAGAAGGCAAAATTACATCTTCTACTTGCGGGAGCATGCGGATGTGTTCAGGTGGCCAGTCTCTCTCGGCCAATAGGATATCACTAGTAAGTTTATCCCAAAATATTACACTAATAGTGCGCTTCATGCCTCCCTCTACCTGAATGTTTAAATCATAAACCCTATCAAGGGGAAGAACGCGGCCATCCGCTGTTTCAACCGCGATGTAATCGCTAGTTGCTGTCACATCCAGATGATCTGTCAGACTCTGGCGACATATCGTGACCTCTGCCGCGCTGTCTAACAGAGTCACTGCCCACCTCTTGTTCCTCAACAGCGTTCTCAATATTACTGGCATTTTTAACCGTCAGTGCTGCCACCTTCTTCTTTTTAAACTGTGGCTTTTGCTGAGGAGTTTTATCTTCTTTTTTAATGGTAGACTGTTGTGAGTCTTTCTTTTCTTTCACGTATTCCGGACATCGATCTGGACGGCCCCCTCTCTCGCTACGTCTATCCGGTGCGTCCTGAAAGGAACGAGAGGGATGTGAATCAGAATATCTGTCAGGAGTTTTAATGTTCTCCCTATTTCTGAGATTACACCTCCTTTCGGAGTTCATCCGGGTGTGGAGAATCAGCTCTCTTATTTCTTTTTTCTTTGAAATCTTTTTGTTTGTCCCAGCGCTTCTTAGAGCCCTCATGTGCCTGCTTCGTACCCTCCTTATGGGCGGTACTTTGTAACTCCAATTTTTTATGTTTGGCTCCCAAACTATCCCGTCCTATACTAGTATAGGTATCGGAAATTATTTTCGGTAGCTGTCTCTCTTGTTCCTGGTTCGGAGTTTCCCGGAGACGCTGGCGAATTGCCAGTGCTACCGCTTCCCCTTTAATATTACTTAGTAGGATTGAGGATACGGCGTCAAAGTTACGCATTAATTTAATCCCCAAATCCAGGGCTGGTGCAGCCCCATGCTCATTTTGTATTTGTTTTAACACTTCCGGTAAATAGGCAAGTGTTGGGGTACCATGTGTGGTAGTATATATGGCAGTGAAGACTGTACCCCATGTGGCACAGTCATCCACAGAGGGAACCATCCCAAAAGGCAAGCACATAGTGAGCAATCTATGTTTTTCCTGTGGTCCCGTATGGGGAAACACAGCTTCCAGCTTATTCGTTTTCTGGGCAATCCAGAACGGTATTTTTTCCCGTTCCGTGGGCACTTTACCCATAATAGTATGCACTGTTTGTGGATTAATCCCAGTAGCCAATTGATATCCACCAGCTACTGGCGGTGCTGGACGCACTGGTGTTGTGTTCAATGTTCGCATTACGAACTGAACTAATCGTCTATATAATGCCACTAATTCATTATATAAAACTCGTAAATCAGCTATTGGCATATTCTGTATGCCTGGGTGAGGCGTATATGTGGCGAACATAGGCCAGGTAGGTCCCTCATTACTTAAGGGACCTAACCTCACTCTTCGTAGTACATGTGGTAGGGCGCCTTATAACCAGTTCTGATGCTCTTGGTATGTGAGCGATATTTCATGATACTGGTATACTTGGTACCCTAAAGGTACGTTCGCAACTTCATATGCGTGAAATGTATGCGTCAATCTCAGGAAAGGTGGCCCAACAGTAAAATGTTTCTATTTGGTATGCTTCAGTAGCTTCTATTATCAGAGTAACTTCCCCGCCCTCATCTGTAAGGCCATGCGTTAATAAATGTTGTGTTAGTGCATGTCTAGCATTTTCAGGAATGTCTATGGCATCAGCCATAGTTGTTTAGAGAAACGGAACACCAGATAGGGGAAGTTCTTTCCTTTTATGAGTTTGAGCTCGAACAACCTACAGCTTAATTAGGTGTTACCTTTTCAGCCGAGGAGGATTATCCCAAAGACCACGGACGTCTCCGTATAATGGTACTTAGGGTACCTGTTGTCTGTGAGACAGTGATAGTCAGGGTATCCGTAAATTAGTGCCTAAACACCATCGTTGGTGGCACCATGTCGTAGTTTGGACTCTCGCTCTGAGCAAGACTGCTGGTTTGAGGATGACAGTACTTTTGTTTGTAGGCGACTGCGTCTTTCCTACAACAAGTCACAACTGTTGTCCCAACCTTACCGGCTCACTAGCAGCACCTCACCAGAAACACAATAGTAAAATGTGATTTATGGCAGCCGTTTACGCATGGACTCGAAAATAAGATATCTCAAGGAATGTCGTGGATAAACGGAGATTACCCTTTTCTCACAGATATATTATGTCTCATATAAACAAAGGTAATAACACAGATGCAGTGAAGTTATAATAGTTTTTATTTAACATAACTGCAATTTGCGATAAGTTGCATGGACTGCAATGATTAGGATAATGAATATAGCAAGTAACAGTATTGTGAAGAAGAGAGTCATTGTTATGAAGACCCCCACCATTTTGCAATACATGAAAGAGAAATATAAGATGGAATATGCCCTAATACCCTAATGTGAATAGGCCTAACCTCCTACCTAAAGGACAGCTGGGTTTGCTAAACCTAATCTGCCAAAGCCGTGTCCATGAGAGGAGCCCCCAACCCTCGTTACCCTGGAATGAGGTCTCTATCTCAGACTCCGCAGGGACACGAAGACTGGGTCAGCGTCAAGATGACTGCAGCATCGGTATCAGCGATGGTGGCGATGCCCTCTGGTCGGAATCCCTCTGATTATCTGTCTAAAGTGTGATGTATTTATACAGATCTAAAAGGTCCCCTGATGTAGATGTATTCCAAAACAATAGATAACAGGCATGCTTGGGAAGGCAATTAATATCAACAATCCCTCGAAAGTATAGAGAGGGAAAATCCCTAAGTGTGAACACCTACTGTTTGTTTGTCTTTGGTGCTTGATCTTGACGCCTTGGCGCGGTGACACTGATAATGTAACTCATAACAAGTGGCCTAACTACAAACAAGGCAGCCATCTTAGAAGAAATAAATAATTAAATGGGCTAAGACATGTCAAGCTAAGTAGGTTAAAAGTCACTAGGTGACGGGGGCACGAGTCTACAAGCAAGAGGCTAAGCTAACTCCTGTTATCCCATTAAAACGAACTAGGATTCACTACACAAGTTGACTCTTTTTGAGGTTTGACTACTTTGGTGATCCATTCTCTAGTACAAAAGAGTGGACCTGGAATTGGCACACAGATAAAATCAGTGCTGCCGTAGGAGAGTGACATGACATTTCAAGTTCTGTCAGAAACCACTGTGATCGTTTATTCGTTTAATGTAGTAAGATACTGTTAGACTTGGCATCCTTGGTGAGGTCTCCCCTACCTTTTTGCCTCTGTTTCCCAGGCTGTTGATGTGTGCTGGACTCTGTTTTTGCTGTTTTTGTTACTCTGGGCACTTTACCACTGCTATCCAATGCTAAAGTGCAAGTCCTCCTATGTAATATATATGTGTAATTGACGTTCCATGATTGGCATATTTTATTTACTAGTAAGCACCTAGTACAGTACACTAGAGGTGCCCAGGGGCTGTAAATCAAATGCTACTAGTGGGCCTGCAGCACTGGTTGTGCCACCCACATACGTAGCCTTGTAAACATGGCTCAGACCTGCCACTGCAGTGACTGTGTGTGCAGTTTTAAACTGCCAATTTGACTTGGCAAGTGTACCCAGTTGCCAGGCCTAAACCTTCCCTTTTTATACATGTAAGGCACCCCTAAGGTAAGCCCTAGGTAGCCCCAGGGGCAGGGTGCAGTGTATGCTAAAGTTGGGACATGCACCTATGTGTTTTACATGTCTTAACAGTTAAATACTGCCAAATTCGTTTTCACTGTCCCTCATAGGTTAACATGGGGTCTTCCTTTAAATATTATTAAAGGGCAGCTCCCTTTCGGGAGCAGATAGAAATGTGGAGTTCAGGGTCTCTCACCTCACAATTTAAAAAATACATATTTTAGTGAAGTTGTTTTTTAGATTGTGTGTTTGAAAATGCCACTTTTAGAAAGTAGGCATTTTCTTACTTAAACCATTCTGTGACTCTGCCTGTTTGTGGATTCCCTGTCTGGGTCAGTTTGACAGTTGGGCTGTTTGCACCTCTCTCTAGACAAGTGACACAATGGGAACTGGGATGTAGCCTGTATATCCTGATGAGCCATCTGTGCTGGGAGGGAGGGGAGGAGTGGTCACTCACACCTGAAAGGGCCGTTTCTGCTCTCACACAATGCAATCTCCAACCCCCTGATGTGAGTCTGCGGCCTGGCCTGGGCAAGGCAGAATTTCACAAACAAGAGAGACTTTCCTTTGAAGTAGGCCTACGTCAAAGGCAGCAAGGGGTATAAGAAGAGCAACCAAAACCCCTGAAAATTTGATTACTTCTGGAATCAAGAGGAACCTTTGCCAAGTAGAAGAGCTGAAGAGCTGAGGAGAAGTGCTGCCCTGCCTGTGACTGTGCTTTGTGGAGCTATCCTGCAGTTGCTGCTTCTGCCTGTGAAAGGGGTATATTCCTGCTTGCGAAGAATCTCCAAGGGCTTGGACTGAGCTTGCCCCCTGTTCTGAAGTCTCAGGGCCATAAAAGACTTCCCCTACCAGCACTTGTACTCTCTGCTGAGACTCCTTACCTGACAAGTGGTTCTCTATCCAGTCCCTGGGCCCTTCAAGTGAGAAGCTGGTGAAAATCCAGGAAAAACGACTTTGGATGACTCTGGACCACTGCTGCTGCTGCACCCCGTGACGCCACCTGCAACGGACTACGTGGTACTCGCTGGAATGAGACGACCCTTGCAGGCCCGTCATCCCTGCAGCCCCGCCGAAGTCTGTGACTCTGTAGAAGTTGATAAACCATGTTGTGACCAACTCCGCCCACAGTGCACAGATTCAATTCTTAGCACTGACGCAGCCTCACCTCCACCACTCCGCAGCAAGGACCCAATGCCTCTTCATGATGCCTCTGATCCTTTGCCCTGCGGCACCGGAACTGACACTGCCTCGGATCCAGCGATGCTGCGATCTCCAACTTCGCGCACCAGCTTGTTTTCACACTTTACTAAGGCAATGTACCTGGGGATCTGCGTGACTCCGTAACCGGAGCCATTGGCGTCAGATTGGATTGTTGGGAACGACTCCGTCATGATGCTGTGTTATCACCTCATCAAAGCATTTTGTGTTTCTAAGCAATATTTTTGAGTTTAATCTTTAAAAATGTATAACTTGTTGTTTTGGTCTTGGTTTTTTTAGATAAATATTGGCTATTTTTCTAAACCTGTGTTGAGTCATTTTGTGGGGTTTTTACTGTATTACTGTGTGTGTTAGTACAAATACTTTACATCTGGTCTCTGAAGTTAAGCCTATCTGCTCGTGCGCAGCTACCAAGGGTGTGGGCCGGGGTTAACTGAGGGTGACTCTCCTTTCCCCTAACTAGAGTGAGGGTCCTTGCTTGGACAAGGGTAACCTGACTGCCAACCAAAGACACCATTTCTAACAGATATATTGTGATCTGCAAATATTTTTCATAGTCCCTTTGTAGAATAGATATTACTCACTTGCTATACTCTAGTCTTCAGAGCTTGACATGGACAGAGTAAGGCAGCACATCGAATTGCGCTGCCTTGCCTTACTCCATCTCTATGAGAGGATACAAAGCCATGCAAAGTGGCTTTGTGCGGCCTCACAGATATGGTTGAAAGATTTGCTCCACCGTTGGTCACTAAAAGTGACGCAACGATGGTTCAAGCATCTCATAAATATGCCCCCTGGTATGAATCCTTCAACAGTGTTTAGACTGCTATGGTTACTTGAAAAATTGTGTGTTTGTGTTGCCTGCCTAAGTACAGTGACATGATAATCACTGTTGATTGTGTCAGAGACCCTCAGGAGGAGGCATTAATCCAAAGTGTACTTTTTTTTCTAGGGGACTTGTTTAATCCACGGGTTCTAATAAGGCCAATAAAAACATTTTCCCTAGCAACAGAGCACAATGTTTACAACTATACCGGAATAGTCTACTAATTTTACAGCACATTACCTATTTTACACAACTGTAAAAATAGCAAAATGGGAAAAGCAAGTCTATAGCTCTCTGTCACATGCAAATAACCACTGAGCATCACAAAAGTGTGACTGTATACCAATTTGACATAAGAATTTGATACCACATATTTCCATGTTTTTAATAGTACTAGCTTGTGGTAAGTAGCCTTTTCACAGTAAGTAGCCTTTTCACAGAGGAACACAAATTTAGCCTATATAGTGCATCTCTTGCTTGTTAATATGTAAAATAATTCGGAATGTCAGTCATTTACTGCCAGCTCCACAATGGTTTTATTTAGCAAACCCCAAAATTGGCCTTTTTGTAATATCCAGCTTTGTCAGGAACATTAAAACCAGTGCTCAGTAAGTTAAGGGTGGCAAAATTTAGATTTATATAGTATAAGAACACTTGCGCACGACCACAAATTTCATTATATTCAGCATACTATAAACACCACAATAATTACAGACTGTATCCAAAGCTGACATTGGTAGTCTTCACACCACACCAACACATATATTATGCTTCTTAAACTATGAATCATATTTTTTTAATAGCAAACACTCATAATATTTTTGCATGACAATGCCAAATATGTTTTCTTTACTATGGATTCACAAACCTCTTGTCAGTATAAAGAGCTTAATGCTAAGTGAGGGAATGATACTCCTTGCAGTAAGAGATACACACTCCTAATTTTTTAACCATTTTTATTGATTTTGACATAATATAGCATATATCTTACAACTCAATACAGCAGTCAGTGTTTTGCACATTTACACTCTCATGCATGGAGGCTAGGTCTCACGGCTGGAGCCGATGGTTCTTTAACGAAGTATGATAACAAGTTCAACCTACAAATCACATAGCAGATGTTACCTTAATGAGGTAGGAGTTAGACCAGGGACTCATTACGCAGAAAATGGGGCAGACTAGGCAGTCTGCATGACTGGCCCAATCAAGCCCTCTATCCCTCTCCCAGTGTATGTAGAAGTGAGCCTATTAGTGGAGGGGTTTCCACTACTGATGACTAGAGAGTGTGTACTGGATAGCACGTGATGGCACACATTAGGTACAGAGGGAGATTTGTTCTTATGCGGTTAGGGCATCTTGGTGTGCTCGCAGGTCATGCAGCAGGCTGTCCCAGGAGGCTGCTACTGGGACCTTTCATATCCCACAGACTTCTGGACAGAGCGTGACAGTCTCAACCTTGCCCCATTTTAGTCACTGCACATCAGTGTTGCATAGGTGGGATGACGCTTGCTTTCCAATGCATCACTATGGAGCACTCTGCATGAGCAGTGGATTTTGTTTTTTTTTGTTTCTTGTGTAGGCAAAACATCTTCCATGATTAGTATATCTTCTCACAGCGTTATTTCGGAAAGAACTTCCATGACCTCCCTCCAACTTGATGCCACCTCGGGACAGCTCCAGAACATGTGGGCCAGGTCTGCGTTCAGCACCCTGCACCTGGGACAATGGAGGGAGAGCCATTAATCTTGTGCAAAGTTACCGGGGTGAGATCAGCTCTCTGTAGAATGTTGTGCTGAATACATTGGAATTTAGCATTGAGTGAGTGTTTATGCAGGTAGTGTAGTGCTCTGCCCCATTACTTTGTTGTAAGGTCCCACCCTATGTCTCTCTCCCAGCACCTCTACCTCGCCACTAGGGGATCCCGAGCATTTAGTGACAATGCTTTAGGAAGCCATGTAGTGAGTCATTGATCATTTCCCTTTATGTGCAAGGTGTGCACCAATGGGTGATGCTCTGGCACTGTTTCTGTTGTATGCCATAGGTGACCCAGTTTGGTCACCAGCTTACCATAGACTAAGAAATGCCCAACCAGTAGACAGTGTCTTCTTGTATCTGGTCGAATGGTATTAACACACCATCTCAAAATAGGTCGCAAATGCTCTCCACCCCATGGCAGCCCACATCCACAAACCTTCCTGCCCTATATGTGCACAGAAAGGTGTGATGGTGTCTAAATGTATTTCTTGGGAGTATGGTGTGGCACCCGCCCTAAGGTGTAAGCTCCTGTGGTAGCTGGCGTGTGCTATACGCACCAAGTTGTTATCTTCCCTGGCAATACAAGCTTGTGGCAGCAGTGCCGTGCCGATTATTACTCTCACCATCGTCAGTGTAATGGGGCCCATTTCCTCAGTTTGCGGCCTGCCAACCACCACATCAGCCATTGCAGCTGTGCTGCCAGATAATGATGTTCAAAATTTGATGATCCTAAACCGTCCTTATCTGTCGGTAGTTGTAGTTTGTGTAACACCACTCGCCTCCTGCCTTTGTTCAATATAAAGCTGCCGAGGGCTGTGTTTAAGGCATGAAAGTTGGCTCTTCGAATATGAATGGGGGTGTGTGAAAGAAATACAGCAATCGGGGTAATATCATGGATAGGGCTACTCACCCTTGGACTGACAAGGCAACGTCTCTCAAAAAGTCATTTAAGAAAGGAGGGAAGAAATGGCACCCGTAAGATTCCCATCAATAAGATCTTGTGTTATGTGATAAATGCGGATGCCAAGTGTTGGAAATGGCCTCTCTGACCTCATTTTTGCTGGCTTTAGACCTCTGGGCACTTTACCACTGCTAACCAGTGCTAAAGTGCATGTGCTCTCTCCCTAAACACATGGTAACATTGGCTCATACCCAATTGGCATATTTAATGTACTTGTAAGTCCCTAGTAAAGTGCAACACATGTGCCCAGGGCTTGTAAATTAAATGCTAATAGTGAGCCTGCCACCCACATAAATAGCTCCTTAACTATGTCTGAGGCCTGCCATTGCAACGCGTGTGTGTACAGTTTCACTGCCACTTCAACATGGCATTTAAAAGTACTTGCCAAGCCTGAAACTCCCCTTTTTCTGCACATAAGTCACCCCTTAGGTAGGCCCTAGGTAACCCATAGAGCAGGGTGCTATGTAGGTAAAAGACAGGAAATGTACATATGTGTTTTATATGTCCTGGTAGTGAAAAACTCCTGAATTAGTTTTCCTCTACTGTGAGGCCTGCTCTTTTCATAGTCTAGCATTATGACTGCCCTCATATACTTTTTGAGTGGTAGATTCTGATCTGAAAGGGGTAATCAGGTCATATTTAGTATGGCCACAGTGGTAATAGAAAATTCTGCTTCTTGGTGAGGTTGGATTTTATATTATTAATTTAGAAATGCCACTTTTAGAAAGTGTGCATTTCTCTGCACTCAAAAACATCTGTGCCTTACAGCCTGCCTCCAATCAAAGTCTGGTCTGTGCTGGATGAAAGCTCACTTGTGCATTTCACCCAGACAACCACAAACACAGAACGCTCAGGTGGTCATTCAGAGTTTGGTGGTCATTACCGAAGACAGCCGTGCAAGTGGCCGGAAAAAGACCACTAGTGATGGCGGTGTGAAGACCGCCGCATTATGAGTCACCCACACAACACCGCCCAATATACACCCACCATCAGCTGAAGAGATGGTGTGAAGGGAGATGACATAAACAGGTGGTTTGAGGTGTATGAGGTCACTCTAGTGACATTCTAGTAGTGCACAGAATCCTTGAGGGGCATTGGGGGGGCTGTCCTTTGGTAGCATGCACCTGGTAATGGGAGGGGTGCACTTCTGGCCCTAGATGGGAGGGACCGGCTGAGGTATCCCACCATCAAGGAGACCCTTGTCATCCCAGAAAAGTGCATGTTAAGATATAGGGGCAGTGGGAAACTGCCTCACCAGTCCTGGGACGATTTTGTGGGGCACTTTTGCAGGGCACTGGAGGGTTGGGTGAAGGGTAGTATGGTAAACACTTTTGAGGGACTGTACAATTTGATTGCCAGGGAGCACATGTTCAGTCACTGTTTTCCAGGGCTACGCCAACACCTGGTTGATTGTAAGTTCTCTGACCCCCAGGGAACTTGCAAAGGAGGCAGAGTTCTGGGTGAGTACCAGAGTGTCTGGAGAGGCATTAGGAAGTGATCCTAAGGAGGGGGGTACGGGTTCCAATTAACAGAGTGACGGGGAGGTATACAGTGACCCAGACAGGTCCCAGAATGGTAACGGGGAAAAGGGTCCCATGTCCCTTCTAAAGGTAGGAGGAGGGGGGGTGGGCAGACACCTAGGGTGCCCTATTCCCAGCCCCAGAGCTTGGACTGTTCCCACAGGGGACCCAAGCAGGTAACCTAGTCTGCACTGAGGGATCATCCCCTGATGGGAGCTCCACAGTGTCAAGAGAGATGGGTGGAGTGGCTGACACAGATGCCCCACCAATTCTGACTCCTGTAGGCATCACTCCTAAGCGGAGGGTACAAGGTCCCAGATGGAGGAGCAGGGTGAGGGAGGACTCACCCCTGCTCCTCGTCCAGGCTCAGGGTACAGACCCTGGCTTGATGGGCCAGTGTCAGGAAACCCCCCCTGAACTGGCAGGAGGTAGAGTGGAGATGGTGTACAAGACCCCTGGGGCTACTTCCCCCCACTCTGAGACGCTTCAGGTGAGGGAATCCTCAGGAGCCCATAGGGAACTCCCTGACAGCCCAAAGGCTGGAGGAAAAACTTGTCCAATGGCCCCACCCAAGGTCTCCACTTAGTAGTGAATGGCCTGGGGCCTGGCTCTTGGCATTGACAGCTGTCAGTGCCTCTGTTGGTTACTGTCCTTATTGACAGTTTTCCCTGGGTTGGGGACAGAAGTCAGGCCCAAGGAGTGGAATGGGCCACCTCACTTTGTTGGCCCTGGTGGTACTGTCTGCCTGCTGGGATGCATCTGTGATCAAAGTAAGGTTAGGAGCTTTACAAATGGGGTCCACAGATGAGGAAAAGGGTTTCCCATGGGTCAGTTCATCGGCCGCAAAAAGTATAGACAGAGGAGCACAACTGAGTTTAGAAAGGCATAGAACTGGCAAGTGCCCCTGCAGTAGTGGGCCATTGTCCATGTTCTATTGCCCTAAGCAGGGAAGTCCATCAAAGTATTGATTAGTCTACCCTGGCTTTAGGCTGGAAGGGGGGTAAGTTGGAAACGGCCTCTCTGAAGGTTCAATCCAAACATTTTGCCTTCCTCCTCTTCTTTTTCTGACCTCATTTTTGCTGACTTTAGGCCCTGGATATGTTACCACTGCTAACCAGTGTTAAAGTGCATGTGCTCTCTCCCTATAAACATGGTAACATTGGCTCCTACCCAATTGAGATATTTAATTTACTTGTAAGTCCCTAGTATAGTGCATCACATTTGCCAAGGGCCTGTAAATTAAATGCTACTAGTGGGTCTGCTGCCCTGATTGTGCCACCCACATAAGTAGCTCCTTAGCCATGTCTCAGGCCTGCCATTGCAAGGCCTGCATGTGCAGTTTCACTGCCACTTAAACTTTGCATTTAAAAGTGCTTGCCAAGCCTTAAACTCCCCTTTTAGTCTACATATAAGTCACCCCTAATGTAGGCCTTAGGTAACCCATAGGGCAGGGTGCTATGTAGGTAAAAGGCATGACATGTACATATGTGTTTTATATGTCCTGGTAGTGAAAAACACCTACATTCATTTTCCACTACCTTGAGGCCTGCTCCTTTCATAGAATAGTATTAGGACTGCCCTCATATACTTTTTGAGTGGTAGATTCTGATCCGAAAGGGGTGAACAGGTCATATTTAGTATGGCCAGAGTGGTAACGGAAACTCCTACTTTTTGATGAGGTTGAAGTTTATATTACTATTTTAGAAATACTACTATTAGAAAGTGTGCATACAGACTGTCTTCAATCAACGTCTGGTCTGTGCTGGTTGACAGCTCCCTTGTGCATTTCACCTAGACAACTACAAACACAGGACACTCAGATGGTCATTCAGAGTTTGGTGGTCTTTACCAAAGACAGCTGTGCAAGCAGCTACTGAAGGACCACTGGGGATGGCCGTGTGAAGACCGCCGCATTATGAGTCACCCACACAACACCGCCCTAAATCCACCCACCATCAGCCGAAACGATGGCGCGAAGGAGGCGGCTGCACCACCAACACCGCCACGGCGAGAACATCCTGCCGGCCAAATAACGATTAAAAGTCAGCACCTTGGTCCCAACATGGCAGCAATCCATTGGCAGTCCGATCCGCCGTGGGGAAAAAAGGCCACCACCAGAACACTGTACTACATTGGACAATACCATTACCCAACACCTGCGACACATACACACACCTGCCTACAGCACTACAAAATACACCCCCACACATACCCAGAACACTTTACAACCAGAAACTCTGACAGCGCGAGGTAAGAGCACACTGAAAGGAGGCACTGCACCTAGAAATCACAGGCATCATCACACTGAACACGCATCACACCACTGCACACAGACACCACAGAGCTTACACACATACCACTGCCCAAACTCACACCAACAAACAGCACACCCAGCATCTCTGCACAACATACACCCCCACCCACAACACAACCACCATGGCACCACAAAAAACCCAATCATTCACAGATGAGGAGCTAAGGGTAATGGTTGACGAAATCCTCAGAGTGGAGCCAGCATTGTTTGGAGCACAGGTCCAGCAGATATCCATAGCCTGGAAGATCGACTTATGGCAGAGGATAGTCATCAGGGTGAATGCAGTGGGGAACCATCCACGCACAAGGGAGGACTTTAGGAAAAGATGGAATGACCTACAGGGGAAGGTACGGGCCATGGATTCCAGGTACCAAATGGCCGTCATTACTGGTGGTGGGCCCCCACCGAACTCCCCCAGAATTGTCACCTTGGGGGGAGAAGGTCCTGGCCATTATACATCCAGAAAGGCTGACGGGAATACCTAGTGGACTGGACACTGGTGAGTCAACTGTAATACCTGGCCAACATGTACCCATGAACAGCCATCTACTTTACCACCCTCTCCCCCTTCACACCACCCTAAGGTGCACAAGCCCAACATGGGCCCAATACCCACCCTTGCATGCCACAGCCCCCTCCTGACACCCTTCCCTCACAGGCCCACCTAGTGCATTGATACCCCACACTCCAGCAAGTACCACAACTACCACAATGCAACACTCCCTACCCTTGCATGACTGCTACATCCACTTCACATCTCCGCAATTGCACGTTAAACCATGTCACTCCCCATCACCAATAAGTATAAGGAAAGAACATCAGTACATGGCAATGACAGTAGCAAGACAAACATTAACTATTCTCCAAAATAGGCCCTTTGCAACATTCCACTGATGGTAACACAAGCAGTGGACTAGTAACTGTCAATGCCATTACTGCCCTGCAAATCCAGTCAATGATGGCATACAACCATGTGTGTCACTGCTACAATACCATCATCTGACATAATACCTCTCATTACTTAGGTCTCCCAAGTACTGCCACACAGCAGAGGAGCCCAGTTACAGAAAGCCCAGGCCAGGAAGCAGGTCCAACAGGGGAGGACTCATCTGGAAGTCTAGATATGGACGACAACCCTGGCCCATCAGGCACAAGTGGTCAATCCACCACCACCAGCCTCACCCTGCCCACAACTGAAATCACCTTCCCTGTGGCAGCCAATACACAGCAGAGCCCACCTTCCCATACCAGTGTCCCAAGGTCACATCAAACATCAGTGTGCCCCACAGGACAGGGGCAGGCGTCAATGGTGCAAACCGAAGACAATTATGGTCCTGGTGTCAGTGGGAAGGGGTACACTGCACCAGGGGCACAGGCACAGGGGGCAAGGGCTAGTAGGAGGGCAATAGTAGGCCAAGGGACGAGGTACTTACAGGACACCACTGGCCAGGAGGCCATCTCTAGATTCCTGGGAGCATACCAGCAAACCCAGGACAAGATGGGCCAGATACTCACCACCTTGCAGGACACCTAAAGGTTGAAGGGGGAATACCATCTGGAGGCCATGCAGCAGTGGCAGGCACTCAATGCCACCATGGTCTCCATATTTGGGGAGTTCAAGGAATTGAACAATATTCTACAGACATCCTCCACCAACAGCAGGCCCCATACAGTAGCCAGGCAACACCACTGCCATCAACATCAGCACCTGCTACTGGAATGGAGGCCCAGCAGGAGGACCCACTGGCCACCAACACCCCTACCCCTGCAGCTGACGGACCCCCCGTAAAAGAGGTCACCCATCCAGACATCCTGCAGGACCTAAGGCCAAGACCAATCCCTCCACAAAGAAGTAATCCCTCTTCTGATCTGTCACCCTTGTGTGTCACTGTTACACCCTGTTGGCTGTCCAAAACCAAGTTCACATCATACCGGGCAAATGGATACAGGACCTGTGAGACAAACAGATGTACCACCCACTCTGATCAGCACCAAGACAATTACCCTACTCCTCTGGACTGTGATGTCATACACTTAATAAAGATAAATTAACACAAGTCATGGTGCACGTCTCTTCATTGTATGTGGTGGCAATCCTGTTTCAAAGCAGCAAAAATATACACGTCGGCACCACAACAATGTTGAAGTGACAGATGTAGTGGGACACCCCAGCAGGTGCGTAAGTACATCCATATTGTAATGATATCCAGTGTCAATGATGGCAACAGACAATACAGTAATCAGCTTGCAGCCAAAGATGTGACCTGAAGAGGGAAAATGAAGTGGAATCAGGCACAATGTTGTAAGGCTTGTGAACCAAGTCATACATCCACAGCATTTGAACACATGCACAGGATGACTGGCCCAGCAGCTATGATACCATATATGAAAGGGCCTGCATAGGCACTCACACTTGTGTGGGACAGGAAAGATGTTACATAGGTAACATCCTCTATGGTTTACCTCCCTGAGTAGTCAGGAACAAGTACTTGCAACACAGCAGCTGACAATGCAGCATGACATGCCTACACAGCAGGTCAAGACTGATAAGTCTCCTTAACATTTCCCCAAACAGGCAGACTGTAGACCCTAAACCTTTGGTACAACTATAAGGCTGTACCGCAATGGCACCTGCATTCCACACATGTCCTTAGCAGCACTGCATTTCCACTACCCCTCATGGTAAGTCACCTAGCTTTCAGGGTTGGAAACCACGATGGAATGCTGTAGTCCCCACACACATCTTGATGCATGCAAATACTGGCTACAGACTGGCTTCAGCTATACATCTTCCGTGTGCACATGACTTACAATTCACACATACCTGTACATCATTGAAAATAGTGACAAATCGTATCAGTCCTGTTGTCATGTGCCTCATCCGCGTCTGCCTCCCCCTCAGCATCAGAGTCACCGTTCACAAGCACTGCGCCAGCATCAATGTCCCCCTCCTCCAACAGTGGGATGTGCCTTCTGCGGGCTAGATTATGGAGCATGCAACATGCAACAATGATCTAGCAGACTTTCCCTGGTCGGTACTGTAGGGCACCACCAGACACATGTCAGCAACAAAATCTAGCTTTCAAGAGACCGAAAGTCCGCTCAGTCACTTGCCTTGTCCTGCCATGTGCCTCATTGTACATGTTCTTCCCTCCTGTAGTTGGATGTCTCACAGGTGTCAGGAGCCAGGGCAGGTTGGGGTATCTGGAGCCACCTGTGTGGAAAAGGGAACATGACTATAGGTAACAATGCTAGGCAGAGTGCTGACTGAGGTTGGAGGGGTACAAACGTCTGACATGGAGAGCAGTACACATACCTATGAGCCAGGCCCTTTCTCCCTGTAGCTGTGACATCATTGCAGGGATGTTGCTGTTCCTCAGGATGTAAGAATCAGGTACAGATCCTGGGAAATTTGCATTTACATGTGTTATGTATTCGTCTGCAAGACACACCACTTGTACATTGAACACGCATCACACAACACACCACTGCACACAAACACCACAGAGCTTACAGAGATCTTCCGGTTTCTGTAGAACTGTTCATTGGTCCTCGGAGGTACCAAGGTGATGTGAGTTCCATCAATGGCCCCAATTACATGTGGGACATTTCATATGTTGAGGAAGGCTGATTTTACAGTGGGCAATTCAAGACGTTGTGGGAATCTAATGTACCTGTGCACATGCTTGAGTAGGGCATCGAGCACATCTTGCAACACTTTACTGAACTGGGGCTTTGAAAACCCTGCAGCCAGTCCCACTGTAACCTGAAAAGAGCCACTTGCCCGAAAATGCAGGACTGACAGCACCTCAACTGTTGGAGGAATGATCTGGGGATTTCTCAAACCCAGCAGGAGGTCTGGCTTCACCTGCGCAACCAGTTCCTTGATGCACAAACGGTTCAGTTGATAGGTCAGGATGATGTGCCATTCTTCTATGGTATCAAGATCTACGAGTGGCTCGTAAACTGGTGCATTCCTCATCTCTCCATTGTGGCAATACAGGTGCAGGGACAAAAACAACAATCTGGGAACCTCTCACAATGTAGGGCATCAAGTATGACACATGACAGTCACGAAGTTTTGTTCATGGAAGTTGGCTGTATTGTTGTGGGAAGACACATTACTCCACACTCCATTCCTAACCAGACGATGGCACATAATCCATGTGACAATGGACGTATACAGGACATGTACACGTACACCTTCCATGTGTTCCACTATATGGATCATATATGCTGACAACTGTAGTGACAAGTGTGGTAAAGTCACAGATACTCACTACATGTGTCATTATCCACAATGTGTAACCTAATATATCTGTTTGTGACGACATGCAGGTAATTACGCAGTGTGAACCCAGGACAGTCATGTTACAGACTAAAATGGCATCCGCCTGTCCGGCATGCATTGGACAGCTGGAAGTGACCTCATTCCACCGGCGGAAGTTGTCATGGTGGAAGGCGATCTGGACCGACATGCAACTCCTCATTGCTTAACATTGAGGTCTATGGGAGACTGGGACCAATGACGATCACCGCCAGCGGTGACGGTCATGACCGGTGTGGTCGACACTGCCATTTTGTATGGGCCAGCTCACTTGACTCCTGGCATTCGGGCAAGACAGACCTCCACTTTGTGTGCTGCCTCGTTCTGTATCTTGGAGAAAGGGTGGCACACACTGCAGGGGATAGGGCCCCAGCCTTCACTACAGAGCAACTGGAGAAACTAGTAGAAGGGGTCCTACCCCTGTATGGGTGGTTGTACGATGTTCCCTGGCAACAGGTCAGAACCATGTCCTTTGTCCTACATGTCGGGTGGTGTTTGACGATATATGTGTGTGCACATTGATATGTCATGACTGATCAGGTGTTCTGCATGCATATGATACGTGTGGGATATTGGCAGTGTGCATGGTCCGTGTTTGTTGTGTGTCGCCAAAGCTTACAGCTGTATTGGTATTATATACATCATGTCCCCCATTTTCTGAATGTTTCCCATGCAGGTCAGCGCCCACTAGAAAAAAGGATTATGGAGAGCTTTCGCCAAGAAAGTGCGGACCCTTGGGGTCCATGGCCGGTGGAGCACCCACTGCAGTAAGCGATGGGAGGACCTGAGACACTGGGCCCGGAAGACCACAGAGGCCAACTGGGGGTGGCCTTCCAAGGTGTTAGGGGTGCCCGTCGGACCAAGACCCCCTAATGGCCCGCATACTGGCAGTGGCCTACATAGAGTTGGATGGGCGCTTGAAGGCAGCACAGCAGCCACAAGGGGGTAAGTGTTAACTGTTGGGTGACTTCTGCATGGTTGTGTACTGTGACCCTCACTGGACATTAAATCACTCCTAAGCGGAGGGTACAAGGTCCCAGATGGAGGAGCAGGGTGAGGGAGGACTCACCCCTGCTCCTCGTCCAGGCTCAGGGTACAGACCCTGGCTTGATGGGCCAGTGTCAGGAAACCCCCCCTGAACTGGCAGGAGGTAGAGTGGAGATGGTGTACAAGACCCCTGGGGCTACTTCCCCCCACTCTGAGACGCTTCAGGTGAGGGAATCCTCAGGAGCCCATAGGGAACTCCCTGACAGCCCAAAGGCTGGAGGAAAAACTTGTCCAATGGCCCCACCCAAGGTCTCCACTTAGTAGTGAATGGCCTGGG
The DNA here is from genome assembly GCF_031143425.1 of Pleurodeles waltl. Lineage (NCBI taxonomy): Eukaryota > Metazoa > Chordata > Amphibia > Caudata > Salamandridae > Pleurodeles > Pleurodeles waltl. Next base: position 466,826,083 of record NC_090442.1, read on the forward strand.
GCCTGGCTCTTGGCATTGACAGCTGTCAGTGCCTCTGTTGGTTACTGTCCTTATTGACAGTTTTCCCTGGGTTGGGGACAGAAGTCAGGCCCAAGGAGTGGAATGGGCCACCTCACTTTGTTGGCCATGGTGGTACTGTCTGCCTGCTGGGATGCATCTGTGATCAAAGTAAGGTTAGGAGCTTTACAAATGGGGTCCACAGATGAGGAAAAGGGTTTCCCATGGGTCAGTTCATCAGCCGCAAAAAGTATAGACAGAGGAGCACAACTGAGTTTAGAAAGGCATAGAACTGGCAAGTGCCCCTGCAGTAGTGGGCCATTGTCCATGTTCTATTGCCCTAAGCAGGGAAGTCCATCAAAGTATTGATTAGTCTACCCTGGCTTTAGGCTGGAAGGGGGGTAAGTTGGAAACGGCCTCTCTGAAGGTTCAATCCAAACATTTTGCCTTCCTCCTCTTCTTTTTCTGACCTCATTTTTGCTGACTTTAGGCCCTGGATATGTTACCACTGCTAACCAGTGTTAAAGTGCATGTGCTCTCTCCCTATAAACATGGTAACATTGGCTCCTACCCAATTGAGATATTTAATTTACTTGTAAGTCCCTAGTATAGTGCATCACATTTGCCAAGGGCCTGTAAATTAAATGCTACTAGTGGGTCTGCTGCCCTGATTGTGCCACCCACATAAGTAGCTCCTTAGCCATGTCTCAGGCCTGCCATTGCAAGGCCTGCATGTGCAGTTTCACTGCCACTTAAACTTTGCATTTAAAAGTGCTTGCCAAGCCTTAAACTCCCCTTTTAGTCCACATATAAGTCACCCCTAATGTAGGCCTTAGGTAACCCATAGGGCAGGGTGCTATGTAGGTAAAAGGCATGACATGTACATATGTGTTTTATATGTCCTGGTAGTGAAAAACACCTACATTCATTTTCCACTACCTTGAGGCCTGCTCCTTTCATAGACTAGTATTAGGACTGCCCTCATATACTTTTTGAGTGGTAGATTCTGATCCGAAAGGGGTGAACAGGTCATATTTAGTATGGCCAGAGTGGTAACGGAAACTCCTACTTTTTGATGAGGTTGAAGTTTATATTACTATTTTAGAAATACTACTATTAGAAAGTGTGCATACAGACTGTCTTCAATCAACGTCTGGTCTGTGCTGGTTGACAGCTCCCTTGTGCATTTCACCTAGACAACTACAAACACAGGACACTCAGATGGTCATTCAGAGTTTGGTGGTCTTTACCAAAGACAGCTGTGCAAGCAGCTACTGAAGGACCACTGGGGATGGCCGTGTGAAGACCGCCGCATTATGAGTCACCCACACAACACCGCCCTAAATCCACCCACCATCAGCCGAAACGATGGCGCGAAGGAGGCGGCTGCACCACCAACACCGCCACGGCGAGAACATCCTGCCGGCCAAATAACGATTAAAAGTCAGCACCTTGGTCCCAACATGGCAGCAATCCATTGGCAGTCCGATCCGCCGTGGGGAAAAAAGGCCACCACCAGAACACTGTACTACATTGGACAATACCATTACCCAACACCTGCGACACATACACACACCTGCCTACAGCACTACAAAATACACCCCCACACATACCCAGAACACTTTACAACCAGAAACTCTGACAGCGCGAGGTAAGAGCACACTGAAAGGAGGCACTGCACCTAGAAATCACAGGCATCATCACACTGAACACGCATCACACCACTGCACACAGACACCACAGAGCTTACACACATACCACTGCCCAAACTCACACCAACAAACAGCACACCCAGCATCTCTGCACAACATACACCCCCACCCACAACACAACCACCATGGCACCACAAAAAACCCAATCATTCACAGATGAGGAGCTAAGGGTAATGGTTGACGAAATCCTCAGAGTGGAGCCAGCATTGTTTGGAGCACAGGTCCAGCAGATATCCATAGCCTGGAAGATCGACTTATGGCAGAGGATAGTCATCAGGGTGAATGCAGTGGGGAACCATCCACGCACAAGGGAGGACTTTAGGAAAAGATGGAATGACCTACAGGGGAAGGTACGGGCCATGGATTCCAGGTACCAAATGGCCGTCATTACTGGTGGTGGGCCCCCACCGAACTCCCCCAGAATTGTCACCTTGGGGGGAGAAGGTCCTGGCCATTATACATCCAGAAAGGCTGACGGGAATACCTAGTGGACTGGACACTGGTGAGTCAACTGTAATACCTGGCCAACATGTACCCATGAACAGCCATCTACTTTACCACCCTCTCCCCCTTCACACCACCCTAAGGTGCACAAGCCCAACATGGGCCCAATACCCACCCTTGCATGCCACAGCCCCCTCCTGACACCCTTCCCTCACAGGCCCACCTAGTGCATTGATACCCCACACTCCAGCAAGTACCACAACTACCACAATGCAACACTCCCTACCCTTGCATGACTGCTACATCCACTTCACATCTCCGCAATTGCACGTTAAACCATGTCACTCCCCATCACCAATAAGTATAAGGAAAGAACATCAGTACATGGCAATGACAGTAGCAAGACAAACATTAACTATTCTCCAAAATAGGCCCTTTGCAACATTCCACTGATGGTAACACAAGCAGTGGACTAGTAACTGTCAATGCCATTACTGCCCTGCAAATCCAGTCAATGATGGCATACAACCATGTGTGTCACTGCTACAATACCATCATCTGACATAATACCTCTCATTACTTAGGTCTCCCAAGTACTGCCACACAGCAGAGGAGCCCAGTTACAGAAAGCCCAGGCCAGGAAGCAGGTCCAACAGGGGAGGACTCATCTGGAAGTCTAGATATGGACGACAACCCTGGCCCATCAGGCACAAGTGGTCAATCCACCACCACCAGCCTCACCCTGCCCACAACTGAAATCACCTTCCCTGTGGCAGCCAATACACAGCAGAGCCCACCTTCCCATACCAGTGTCCCAAGGTCACATCAAACATCAGTGTGCCCCACAGGACAGGGGCAGGCGTCAATGGTGCAAACCGAAGACAATTATGGTCCTGGTGTCAGTGGGAAGGGGTACACTGCACCAGGGGCACAGGCACAGGGGGCAAGGGCTAGTAGGAGGGCAATAGTAGGCCAAGGGACGAGGTACTTACAGGACACCACTGGCCAGGAGGCCATCTCTAGATTCCTGGGAGCATACCAGCAAACCCAGGACAAGATGGGCCAGATACTCACCACCTTGCAGGACACCTAAAGGTTGAAGGGGGAATACCATCTGGAGGCCATGCAGCAGTGGCAGGCACTCAATGCCACCATGGTCTCCATATTTGGGGAGTTCAAGGAATTGAACAATATTCTACAGACATCCTCCACCAACAGCAGGCCCCATACAGTAGCCAGGCAACACCACTGCCATCAACATCAGCACCTGCTACTGGAATGGAGGCCCAGCAGGAGGACCCACTGGCCACCAACACCCCTACCCCTGCAGCTGACGGACCCCCCGTAAAAGAGGTCACCCATCCAGACATCCTGCAGGACCTAAGGCCAAGACCAATCCCTCCACAAAGAAGTAATCCCTCTTCTGATCTGTCACCCTTGTGTGTCACTGTTACACCCTGTTGGCTGTCCAAAACCAAGTTCACATCATACCGGGCAAATGGATACAGGACCTGTGAGACAAACAGATGTACCACCCACTCTGATCAGCACCAAGACAATTACCCTACTCCTCTGGACTGTGATGTCATACACTTAATAAAGATAAATTAACACAAGTCATGGTGCACGTCTCTTCATTGTATGTGGTGGCAATCCTGTTTCAAAGCAGCAAAAATATACACGTCGGCACCACAACAATGTTGAAGTGACAGATGTAGTGGGACACCCCAGCAGGTGCGTAAGTACATCCATATTGTAATGATATCCAGTGTCAATGATGGCAACAGACAATACAGTAATCAGCTTGCAGCCAAAGATGTGACCTGAAGAGGGAAAATGAAGTGGAATCAGGCACAATGTTGTAAGGCTTGTGAACCAAGTCATACATCCACAGCATTTGAACACATGCACAGGATGACTGGCCCAGCAGCTATGATACCATATATGAAAGGGCCTGCATAGGCACTCACACTTGTGTGGGACAGGAAAGATGTTACATAGGTAACATCCTCTATGGTTTACCTCCCTGAGTAGTCAGGAACAAGTACTTGCAACACAGCAGCTGACAATGCAGCATGACATGCCTACACAGCAGGTCAAGACTGATAAGTCTCCTTAACATTTCCCCAAACAGGCAGACTGTAGACCCTAAACCTTTGGTACAACTATAAGGCTGTACCGCAATGGCACCTGCATTCCACACATGTCCTTAGCAGCACTGCATTTCCACTACCCCTCATGGTAAGTCACCTAGCTTTCAGGGTTGGAAACCACGATGGAATGCTGTAGTCCCCACACACATCTTGATGCATGCAAATACTGGCTACAGACTGGCTTCAGCTATACATCTTCCGTGTGCACATGACTTACAATTCACACATACCTGTACATCATTGAAAATAGTGACAAATCGTATCAGTCCTGTTGTCATGTGCCTCATCCGCGTCTGCCTCCCCCTCAGCATCAGAGTCACCGTTCACAAGCACTGCGCCAGCATCAATGTCCCCCTCCTCCAACAGTGGGATGTGCCTTCTGCGGGCTAGATTATGGAGCATGCAACATGCAACAATGATCTAGCAGACTTTCCCTGGTCGGTACTGTAGGGCACCACCAGACACATGTCAGCAACAAAATCTAGCTTTCAAGAGACCGAAAGTCCGCTCAGTCACTTGCCTTGTCCTGCCATGTGCCTCATTGTACATGTTCTTCCCTCCTGTAGTTGGATGTCTCACAGGTGTCAGGAGCCAGGGCAGGTTGGGGTATCTGGAGCCACCTGTGTGGAAAAGGGAACATGACTATAGGTAACAATGCTAGGCAGAGTGCTGACTGAGGTTGGAGGGGTACAAACGTCTGACATGGAGAGCAGTACACATACCTATGAGCCAGGCCCTTTCTCCCTGTAGCTGTGACATCATTGCAGGGATGTTGCTGTTCCTCAGGATGTAAGAATCAGGTACAGATCCTGGGAAATTTGCATTTACATGTGTTATGTATTCGTCTGCAAGACACACCACTTGTACATTGAACACGCATCACACAACACACCACTGCACACAAACACCACAGAGCTTACAGAGATCTTCCGGTTTCTGTAGAACTGTTCATTGGTCCTCGGAGGTACCAAGGTGATGTGAGTTCCATCAATGGCCCCAATTACATGTGGGACATTTCATATGTTGAGGAAGGCTGATTTTACAGTGGGCAATTCAAGACGTTGTGGGAATCTAATGTACCTGTGCACATGCTTGAGTAGGGCATCGAGCACATCTTGCAACACTTTACTGAACTGGGGCTTTGAAAACCCTGCAGCCAGTCCCACTGTAACCTGAAAAGAGCCACTTGCCCGAAAATGCAGGACTGACAGCACCTCAACTGTTGGAGGAATGATCTGGGGATTTCTCAAACCCAGCAGGAGGTCTGGCTTCACCTGCGCAACCAGTTCCTTGATGCACAAACGGTTCAGTTGATAGGTCAGGATGATGTGCCATTCTTCTATGGTATCAAGATCTACGAGTGGCTCGTAAACTGGTGCATTCCTCATCTCTCCATTGTGGCAATACAGGTGCAGGGACAAAAACAACAATCTGGGAACCTCTCACAATGTAGGGCATCAAGTATGACACATGACAGTCACGAAGTTTTGTTCATGGAAGTTGGCTGTATTGTTGTGGGAAGACACATTACTCCACACTCCATTCCTAACCAGACGATGGCACATAATCCATGTGACAATGGACGTATACAGGACATGTACACGTACACCTTCCATGTGTTCCACTATATGGATCATATATGCTGACAACTGTAGTGACAAGTGTGGTAAAGTCACAGATACTCACTACATGTGTCATTATCCACAATGTGTAACCTAATATATCTGTTTGTGACGACATGCAGGTAATTACGCAGTGTGAACCCAGGACAGTCATGTTACAGACTAAAATGGCATCCGCCTGTCCGGCATGCATTGGACAGCTGGAAGTGACCTCATTCCACCGGCGGAAGTTGTCATGGTGGAAGGCGATCTGGACCGACATGCAACTCCTCATTGCTTAACATTGAGGTCTATGGGAGACTGGGACCAATGACGATCACCGCCAGCGGTGACGGTCATGACCGGTGTGGTCGACACTGCCATTTTGTATGGGCCAGCTCACTTGACTCCTGGCATTCGGGCAAGACAGACCTCCACTTTGTGTGCTGCCTCGTTCTGTATCTTGGAGAAAGGGTGGCACACACTGCAGGGGATAGGGCCCCAGCCTTCACTACAGAGCAACTGGAGAAACTAGTAGAAGGGGTCCTACCCCTGTATGGGTGGTTGTACGATGTTCCCTGGCAACAGGTCAGAACCATGTCCTTTGTCCTACATGTCGGGTGGTGTTTGACGATATATGTGTGTGCACATTGATATGTCATGACTGATCAGGTGTTCTGCATGCATATGATACGTGTGGGATATTGGCAGTGTGCATGGTCCGTGTTTGTTGTGTGTCGCCAAAGCTTACAGCTGTATTGGTATTATATACATCATGTCCCCCATTTTCTGAATGTTTCCCATGCAGGTCAGCGCCCACTAGAAAAAAGGATTATGGAGAGCTTTCGCCAAGAAAGTGCGGACCCTTGGGGTCCATGGCCGGTGGAGCACCCACTGCAGTAAGCGATGGGAGGACCTGAGACACTGGGCCCGGAAGACCACAGAGGCCAACTGGGGGTGGCCTTCCAAGGTGTTAGGGGTGCCCGTCGGACCAAGACCCCCTAATGGCCCGCATACTGGCAGTGGCCTACATAGAGTTGGATGGGCGCTTGAAGGCAGCACAGCAGCCACAAGGGGGTAAGTGTTAACTGTTGGGTGACTTCTGCATGGTTGTGTACTGTGACCCTCACTGGACATTAAATTTACGTGGTCAGATGGGATTTAGGGAATGTACAGTCCTTGTTGTCACACCAATCATGTAGGAGTGTGACACATTAGCTATGTTGAGCCATGCAGACAAAAAAGAGGTAGTACTGTGACATACATTCACCTGTTTGTATGGGTCATTCAAGTATGCTGTCATGTAACTGGCTGCATCCTCCATCTCTGCATGTACTGTAGTAGTACAAGGTGGTCATATTTTCACTGTATAAGGGTAATGACAGGCATGTTACGTGAACATTGCAATTGCTTCACTTGCTACATCAATGGACCTCTGTACCACATGTACTCCACTCATTCCTGTCAGGTAGTTAGTGTGCTCAGTCCCTCTGAGCTCAGATTCGTATCATCCCATAATGGTTGACATGTAGTTGGGTATGTTCCTGGGCTGGATTGTTGGATAAGCCATTTAGCCAGTTGATAGGCATGCAGTGGTCTTCATTCAGGTGTTTAGGCTGTAGGGTTGAGGTGATCGCTGATGAGTTTGGGTATCGCTTACATGACTCAATTGTGATTGATTGCAAAATGGTCTCTTGTTTGCCCGGCAGGGGCTGTAATATGTATTGTTTTATGTGAAGTGGATATGTGGGTTATCACCATATTCCTCCCTTTCTGTTTCTCCCACCCTCCTTCTCTCTCCACCTCTGTCTATGTGTGCATTACCATCATCTGGCGAAGGAGGAATGGCACTGGTGAGTGGGGATGCAGCAGCCCACAGGACCCAGGAGGCTGGCATCAGCAAAGCCGAGGGGACCAGTGTGACAGAGGGCGAGGGGAGCACCACGGGGGAGTCTGGAGCAGCCAGCACATCAGATTCCTCTTCCGATGGCAGCTCCCTGGCAGTGGCGGATCCCTCTGGGACCACCCCAGCACCATCCTTGTCTGCCACCCTCCCTTACCAGCACCGCCCTTCCTGTAGCACCTCTCTCAGTTGCCTGTGCCCGCTCACCCCGGATGGTGGGTATCTCCTTTGCCACAGGCACTTCTGCCCCTGCCCCAGTCAGCCCTGCTACCCTCACTGAGGAGGCTATGGACCTCCTGAGCTCCATCTCTGTGGAGCAGACAACCATCGTGAATGCCATCCAGGGACTGGCATCCCAGATGCAGCAGTCCAAAGCATTACTGGAAGGCTTTCACGTGCCTTGTCTGGCCTCCTCGTTGACGGCAGCCAGCCCCCTCCAGCTACCTGTTCCCAATCCACAACACCTCTCCCTACACACACCTGAAGCACACCTACAGACCAGCATACACCTACTACAACAGACAAGGTGCGCAAAGACAGTCATAGGCATCACAGTTCCCACAGGCATGCACAGACACAACACACATCTGCAGACACAACAACAGACACTTCCCTCTCCACCTCCTCCCTTACAGTCACATCTCCACTCACACCTACCAGCAGTGCATCATCACACACTGGTCCTGCTAGCATTGTCATACCCTTAATCATCACAATAGCAAACTCACAGACACACACCCCACACACCACATCCGCACTGACCACAACTACTGTCTCTGCCACCTGTAGCACATCCACCACACTTGCACACACCACCGTAACATTCACTCACACATCTCCCATTCCTTCTCCCTGCATCGCTACCACCCTCCTCCCAATGAATGCACACACCCACTCACCCACCCAAAATTCACCCACCACACACACGCACAAATTGCACACACCAGTATCCATGTACAGCACACCAACACATCAGACGAGCATTACCTCTACCTCCACTCCCAACCCTCAATCATGTGACTGCCTAAGAAAGTTTTCCTTGCCGCCCTTGACCTCTTCCCTTTTCCTCTCCCACCCCGTGTTCCCCGTAAACACCATGTCCCCCTGCCCCTCTCAGGCCCTTCCACCTCCCACTTGTCTGATGCCCCCTCTGGTGTTTTCCCTGCTCCTCCACTCAGCATAAAATTCACCCCTCTCAGTGCCAAAGTCACTCCGAAGCCCAAACCGAAACATGCCCCTTTCATATCCAAGCCACAGTCACCACCCCCACACCTCTGAGGTACCTGCCTGTCCCATTGATGCCCCTATGACATGGAGGCCTATTTGCTGTCAGGAGTCAAGTTGGGGCCATGATTTTTGGACAATGTGTCCTGAATTTCTGGACATTGGACTTACATATTGTATATAGTTTATTTTTATATTTTGTTGTTGAATACAACTGAATACAACTGATCACATTGCTGTGGTCATCAACTTGAGATGCTTGCCCTAGTTTCCTTCTACATGGTGGTGTGACAACTATGTGCAATGGTGTGTGAGGTCTGTGTATGGGTTGTGTCTGTGTTGTTGCATGCGCTGGGTAGATGGGTTGTGCCATGGGCATGTTGTGATGGGCATGGGCATGTTGTCTGACTGCTTGCTTGTGTGATTGTATGGGGTGTAGTGTATTCTCTTGTGTATGGTGCTGCATGTGTGGATATCCTTGATTGTTGGTTGTAAGTGATGTGTCACCTGTGTCATTGTTTGGATGTGTGTTCACTGCTATTGATTGTGTGTCATTGTTACATACAGTTCATGGTGTGTGTGTAAGTGTGGTGTTGCACAACATGCCTGTCCATGCCTGCGTTGAGGTGTTTGTGGTCTCGTTGTCGATGTGTGGTTATGGGGTGTGTTGGTTGTGTTTGTGTGCGTTGTGTTGTATGTTTGGCACATATCTACTTGGATTTGTGTGTGTATTTGGTACTTGGCATTGACGTATATTCTGTGTGCCTGTACTTGGCCTCTGTTGTCTGTGCGAGGAATGTGTGTTATGTGTGGGAGTGTATCACTGCTATTTCCTCCCCTCTGTGCTAGGCATAGTTACAGTTGTCATCTTCGTTGTTGTCAGGCTCCCTGAAGATGTATGACGAGATACAACGCTGGGAAGACTACCAGTTTGTTTGCCATGGGGCCATGGACACGTCTCTGTGCCTGGAGGTGAGGGTCTCTTTTTGTACTTTCAGTTTCCGCCAGGTATTTCATAGCGGCAAGCCTGCCCGGGATATACTGGTGGTGTGGTGACTCCGCATATGGTGGGCGGGACACTGCTTCCGCCAGCATAAAGTTGGCTTCTGCCGCCGGATGCTGCTTGTCGGTGGTGGCGGTGCTGGAGGTGAGTTGTCTTTGTTGCGTTGGGTTCATCACCTTACTCGTTATATGGCGGTCTGCACCGCCACACTGGCAGTGGTCATAACACCGCCACCGGCGTGGCGGTCAGGTTACCATCAAACTCGGAATGAGGGCCTCAGACTCATCTGCATTCATATGCATATTGAATGGGTCTTCCTGGGCGGAAAAGGTGGAGGGCCGGATGCTTACAGTTCAAAGGCCAGTGGCCTGCCCTGTCCCCTACTGGGACACTGGCAGACAGGACTGAACTGAAAGGGGAACTTGTGCACTTCAAAACCACTCTTTGAAGTCTCCCCCACTTCAAAAGCATTTCTGGGTATATAAACTGGGACTGTGACCCCAACAACTCAGACACTTCTGGACCTACAGCTGCACCCAGTCAAGGGGAACTGTCTGGCTGCCCAAAGGAGTCTTCTGGACATCTTTGCTCAGAAGGACTGCTGCCCTGTTCTTGCCCTGCTGCCCTGCTAGCCTCTGACTTGACTGAGAAGGACTCTGCCTTCCCCAAAAGTGCTCTTCAAGGGCTTGGATTGAGCTTGCCTCCTGTTTTCTGAAGTCTCAGGGCCAAAGAGACTTCATCTCTTCAGGAAACTCCTTGCGTGTCAAAAATCAATGCAACGCCGGTCGAAAACAATGCAAAGCCTGCCTTGCAACTGAGAAATCTCCGTACAGCTGACTGGAATGACGCAGCCCGATTTCCCGAGTGGAAATTCAATAAAGGGGCTGCCTTGCGATTGAACAATTTGACTCATCGCCTTCCGGATTGATGCAATGCCTGCGCCTTTGTCCAGCGTATCAAGGATTTTCATGCATCATCCCTGGGTGTCAAAATATCCCCACATCGCAGTGAGGAACCAAGACTACACACCGAAAAATGGCAGAAACCCCTTGCAGCGTGGAAAGAAACGACACATCGTCTATGCCGCATCAGAAAATTGAACCCCCCACCTTATTTTTCCATGCATCTCCTCCTCTGGGGTCTCCATGCGCCATTGTTTTTTACGCTTACCAGTGACTGAGTGTAACAAAGATACAACTGTTTATTTCTAAGGATTAAGGCTCTTTAAAACCTTCTAAAAGTAATATTTCAACTTGTGCTTATTGGATCTTCGTCGTTTTGACCTTATTTTATTCAGATAAATTTTGTCTCTTTTTCTAAACCTGAGTGGTCTATTTTTGTGGTGTTTTCACTGTATTACTCTATGGTGTATTGCCCAAATACTTCAAAGTTAAGCTTGACTGCTTAATGCCAAGCTACCAGAGGGTGGGCACAGGATAATTTAAATTGTGTGTGACTTACCCTGACTAGGATTGTGGTGACTACATGGACAAGGCTGGATACCTCTGCCAACTAGAGACCCTATTTCTAACACCAAGATTGCAAAAGGAGTGGGGTTCCCAATACAGTGTGTGTGTGTGTGGGGGCACTTGAAGTTGTTGTGGTGAGCAGTCCCACCTCAGGGAGAAAACACAAGACTTAGCCCAATTAACAGCCAGGCCGAGGGTTTGTGAAATTCCAATAGGATCACTGCTATTTCTGAGATCCCTTCCCTAGGCGGATGTCCCTGATGTATATAAGTATATCATCTGCTTACAGTGATACTGCATGCATTTCTCCGTCCACCTGGATCCCCACCCCTCGCCAACAGAGGTGCTGGGCCAGCGGCTCTATCGCCAGACAAGCAGCGAAGCGGGATACCCTGTACAAGTCCCCCAAATCAATAAAAAGGACAGTGAAATGAGGTGTCAAACCTTTAAGCAAGCCATGGTCTCAGTATAAAAGAGACAGATGAGTCTCAGGAATGTCTCAGAAAAGCCAAACCTAGCTAACATGGAGAACAGATTGTTTCAATCCACATTGTCAAATGATTTTTCAAGGTCTAACACAAGCCAGGCAGCATATGGCCAGCGAGTCGCAGTCATTTCCATCACCTTGTGCAGTCGGCGGAGTAGTGGACCTCCCAGGTATAAAGCCATTTTGATCTGTATGTGAGGTTGATGCTCCATCAAGTGGACTGCTACGATTTTACTGAGGATCTTGTAGTTCATTGCCAGCATCCAAAGCGGAAGATATGACATTACCTCTAGTGGGTCTTTATTCACCTTGTGTAGGGAAACCAGTAGGGACTCTCGGAGAGATGGAGGGAGATGGCCCTCCTCAACACACACTCAACCAGACTGCAAATCTCCTATTATGCATATCTTTTAGGCAGCGGAATAGAATATCCTTGAAAACTGCTAAAAAATGTGTTTTGAGGCAGACGCAACTGTGAAGTAATCACCATATTTCATTTTTCTCTAATTCTACTTTAAACACCCCAGCAGTCTGGATGATTGGTGCAGCTACAGTAATGCATTTCATTTTCATTTTTTATTAACCTTTGCACAGAAAAAGTTCAGCCTTTAAAGCTTCTTTCATGAAAGTCCTTCCTTATTCCTCAGGACTGAACTTTGCTAATATAGTATTCACCCACAGCTATGATCATTTTAAACAGAATGCACCACCTACTGCCCCAGCAAAATTCACAATATTTCTATTACTTCAGTTAAATGTTTTCCTGTCTGCAAACTCATGATAAAATATTTAATGCTACCTGTCTCCCTTTAGTCACATTTTAATTATAACACATTCATGCATGAACCTGCAAGACCCTGTGTGCTGGCTACACAATCTCCTTCAATATTTCTTAGAATATTTAGGCAACTATTACATGGATACAAACACAAACTTTTATTTCAAATGATGGACTCTAAAAAGGGGAATAAAATACAACAAAAAGATAAAAATGACACGTTAAAGTTTTGTTTTCCATTTCAATGTTGTGCAAACATGGCCCAAAGACATTAAGAGGGTCATTCTGACCCGGGCGGGCGGCGGACGGCGCCCGCCTGGCGGGAACCGCCAAATGGCCGCTCCGCGGTCAGAAGACCGCGGAGGCCATTCTGACTTTCCCGCTGGGCCGGCGGGCACCCGCCAAGGGAGCGCCCGCCGTCCCAGCGGGAAAGGCCCTGCAACACAGAGGCCGGCTCCGAATGGAGCCGGCGGTGTTGCAGGGGTGCGACGGGTGCAGTTGCACCCGTCGCGATTTTCACTGTCTGCTATGCAGACAGTGAAAATCATGCTGGGGCCCTGTTAGGGGGCCCCACGACACCCGTTCCCGCCATCCTGTTCCTGGCAGTCAAAACCGCCAGAAACAGGCTGGCGGGAAGGGGGTCGGAATCCCCATGGCGGCGCTGCTTGCAGCGCCACCATGGAGGTTCAGCCCAGCCAGGGGAAATCCGGCGGGAAACCGCCGGATCCCCTTTTCTGACCGCGGCTTTACCGCCGCGGTCATAATGGGCACTGAAGCACCGCCAGCCTGTTGGCGGTGCTTCCGTTGCCCGCGGCCCTGGCGGTCTTAGACCTCCAGGGTCGGAATGAGGCCCTAATAGTGCTTTGCATGAGAACCAGGCTATGGACTGACTTGATTTAGAGTTTGGTGGGTGGGCTACTCCATCACAAATGTGAAGAATATCCCTTCTGCCTTATTACAAGTGCATGGATGGGATGGGACGGAATAACCCTCCCACCCAATTCTAAATCAGGACCTATGTTACAGGTGGGGGATATTAAGAGCCTGATTTAGAGTTCAGGTTACTCAATCACAAATGTGACAACAATCCTGTTCGCCATATCACAAGTGCATTATATCCAATGACACTTGTAATTCGGCTGACATGATTACCACAACATTTGGTTGCCAAACTCTAAATCATGCCCTATGTGATTTTGCAGGAATCTCAGGGTTTGAAGGCCAGGAATCAAATTTGGTTCCCCGGTCACAAAGTTGGTAGTTCTTGCTGCTAGACTCTATCGACTCCCATTTTATATGCTGTTTTGCTGCTTTGTGATGAACAGCAAAACTAAGAACTGCAACTCAACAGTGCTCTCACCCTGCCAAACACATGGTTCTCCCATTCTATTTAGAGTCAGAATTGTGATTGCACTTGTGGAGCCCCCCAATGGCTTTGCTGAAATAAACCTTTGACACAATAATTTATTAATCAAAGAGCCTTTGGATCAAAATGATGGTTGCCCTTCATCTTTATATAGAGCTACCATCACTCTTTTACCCTCCCTGAGACAGCAACAAAGAGTTTGGCAGTCCTTACTGTGGAAAATGTGCAATGGTTCCCATGTACAAGAACAAAGCTACCTGGGTGTCAACAATTTTTTTAAATTATTTTCAAGAAACAAACTTGTTTTGTGGGATTTTATTTATTGAAACAAAATATGTTCTGAATCACCGTAGCCAACCAGGTGTCCAATAGGCAAACCTTTTGTGACAAAGGAGTGCAACAGTGATTTAACTGAAGCCTGGCTAAGGCTAGAGAGCCCAAAACCTGCATGGTGGTGATCTATAAACATGGCTGTGGGACCTTCACATGGGAGCAGAGGCCACCTCTTTCACATACTTGGTGTCCAGTCATCCACCTGTGTCTAACTGACCCCCTAAAAGCTGCTTTCTCTGTGGCCATTTTTGCAGATATGTAACAGTCTCATAGAAGCTGTTTGGTCACTTTGTCACTGACAGGCTCCTAGGCACTAGGGGGCATATTTCTACTCCATTTGTGATGAATGTGCGCCAAAACTTTTGATGCACATTCGGCGCACAACGTGCACCATATTTAAACTTTGATGCCCGAGCCCGCCGTGTGCGTCATTTTCTGGATGCAGGAAACCGCCTTGCGTTAATGACATGCAAGGTAGGCGTTCCCGTCCCAAAAATGACTCAAACACCTGTGCGCCTTATAAAATCCCGCACGGCCGGGAGGCGGAGGCGGAAAATGACGCACAGCCCGATTTGCGTAAAAAAATAACGGCTGGGTCAGGGCAGGCATTAAAATGGGGCAAGCACACCTGTATTTATGGAAAACACACAGAAGCAACAGCAGAGCTCCAAAAGGAAGACATGGAGGTGCTTCTCATCCAGCGTGCACGCAGACACAGAGCACAGGACCAGCAACAGCAGCTTCGACAACACCAGCAGGGACCCCAAAGGCAACGCAGAAGACAGGAGAGGGTATTCAGCACCAGGACAACCCTTCATGGCCTCAGGGAACATGACATCATCCAGAGGTACAGGTTGAACTGGCAAGCCATTCAGCAGCTGCTGTGCAACATTGAGCCACAGTTGGCACCCAGCTTGCAGACACCCCGCACTATCCCACCAGAAACCAAGCTGCTAGCTGTACTACACATGTTGGCAAGTGACTCTTTTCAAACCACTGGTGCCTGGTTGCTGGGATCTCACAGCCATCATTCTCCGCCTTCCTGCCCAGGGTACTGGATGCCATTATCACACTCACACCCCGCCACATCTGCTTCCCCAACACACAGCAGAAGCAGCAGGAGACAAAACAGGGGTTTTACCTCATTAACGGATTCCCACACGTCCTTGGTGCCATTGACTGCACACATGTACCCCTTGTGCCACCTGCTGCAACTGAACATCCATAACGCAATAGGAAGCACACACACTACATCAATGTGCAGGCCATTGTGGATCACCAGGGATTGATCACCAACATCGTGACAAAGTATCCTGGGAGTGTACATGATTCATTCATCTTCCATCACTGCACCATCAATCAACACTTCCAGGATGAATGATATGGAAATGGAGTACTTGTTGGTAAGTACAGAAACCTACTCATTTACACACTGCACAGCAACCCTCTAGGACAAACAACACATACACCACAACATCGACATGTGGACAGGAACACACTGAGGTTGTGACACCGCTAGGCATGTGTGATATCCTCACCCAATGGGAGACACACCTAGGGACAAAGTACCATTCCAAATAAAAACTGATGCCACTCCACAGACACAAGGGGAAAATGTAAAACAACACAATGACAAACACATGGCGCCAACTGGCATTACATCTGCGAAGATTAAACTTCAATAACACATCAATAACACCCAATCAAACACCCTTAAAATCAATACATACTGTGTAAGGGGTGTGGAATGTTATTTGCTGCAGGTCAAACACCATGACACACATAGCATTATGATGACTACAATAAAGGTCACATGCAATCATTGAGGCCGTTCCAATATATCACATCACTCCTTCTCTCACATTGCCCACTACCAAGAGGCAAGTGGACTGTGTGAAGAACACATCTTGATGGGTCAATATGGAAGGTGCGCATTCCTACACATACGCATTGTGACAAATTAACACACACACAACAGATACTGCCATACGGGCCTTCTGAAACTCAAAATGACAACCTCACAACCAAGTTAGCCAGCTGAACTAGACCATTTGCAGTAGTCTAGGTAGACGTTACAACCTGAGTCAACTTGCCAAGGGCAGAGAAATAGGTCTGCAGTGAACTTGTCACACATGTGAAATTAGTATACAGTCAAATGTTAAGACGTCAGTGATCACAACGTATGGAGAAGTTTGGCTAGTTGTCACCTTGCAAAATCTAAGAGTGTCACTGATGGTTAAATTAATCTATTGCATGTGTCAAAATGTATGGGATGTCCAGGGTACATAGATGCAAACGTGCTACCACCACTGTTGATTTGATTCTGTGTATTGAACTATCATCTCACCCCCAGTTAAGACACAGGGACACCTGTATCACAAGTCACAATGCAAGGGAGTACACACTGTACTGCAACTCTCAAAATATACTGCTGACATCCAGTCAGCAGCCAAACACTCGTTCAGCTAAGGAAACAACCCAATGCTGATGATACATCCTAGAAGCCTAGCAATCGACACAATAACACAAACACCAATGAGTCACAGACAACACAAGAGAAGTACTGCCATGCAAGGTGATATTAATGGGGCAAGCTACATCAACATGATCTCAATCATTTTCTCTTTCAGCTGATCAGGGGTATGGGATCCAGCCATGGATTATGACCCTATTTGCCAACCCAAGCACTGCAGCAGAGCGTGCCTATAATGATGCACATAGGAGGACACGCACCATAGTCGAGAGAAACTTTGGCATCCTGAAGTCAAGATTCAGGTGCCTCAACATCACTGGAGGCAGCCTCCTATACTCACCAGAAATGGTCTGCAAGATCATTTTAACCTGTGCCATCCTGTACAACATTTGTGTACGAAGGAACATTCCCCTATTAGAACCGGAACCACAAATGCCTGAAGAGGAGGCAGAGGAGGATGCTGGCCATCAACATGAGGGGGACCAACCAAACACAGCTGCAGGATTGCGTAGGCGCCAACATATTGTCAACAATTTCTTTTGACTCAACTCACCATCACCACTGTTTTAACATATGTAAATAAATACCTATAATAATCATCATTTCATGGTCAGGGTAATCATTTTTGCATAACATTATCTCTAACTATCAGAATAAGAGTGTAGCCTCATGAAGCATTGCTGATATACCGATCAGGACACAGAAATTTCCAAAGCAATTGTGATGCGTATGAATCAACAGTCACATTCACCCACACTGTAAATGACATATATCCTGTACATTTCACCTTTGAAGGGCAATAGCAGAGGACCACACCTATCCCACACATACATGTTGGCAACATGGTTCATTGCAGCATATGGCACACAACTAAGACACCATCAGTCAATAATGGAACAAAAAGCATCATACATGAGGCAGTGGATGTGCAATTGCATTAGTAACAGGAATGTGTGACCAGACCCTTGACAGCAGTAACTGTTACATCACCTATCTTTGCAAGGACTATGTGTGACTAGAATTCCATATAAGCAGAAAATAGATAGCACAAGTAACAAAGCTATGACAAACATTGCACACATGACATTCCATGTACATGTCAGCCCATGTCCTAAGTCCTGACACACCCATGTTCCCGGTCTCACCCCACCCATTTTAAGAGGTCCCTGGAATGGTAATATGTGTACCCAGATAATCCCTCCTCTACACACACCCAGACTCACAATGTTAATCCAGTGTGCTTCACCGTTTAGTGTGGTATGCCATAGTCATTGTTCTTCTGTCTGCATGGATGTCAGGTTAAATAATGCACTGGCTTGTAGTCGCTAAGCCCTGTTATGACCTGTAGATTGCTTCCCATGTGAAAGGTACTGTTGGCCATTTGAACTTGAATCTCACCTACAGGACTTGTGAGAGACTGATGCAGAACACACCAGTGAGCACATCCATGCAGACCAGCCATTTGAACATGCACTGCCCTTGCAGATGCATGCTTTGAACAGCATGGAAGCTGCCATTTTATCAATTACACTGTTATGCATTGCCATAAAATTCAGCTGTGTAACACAGCCCTTGGGTTAATGTGTCACCTTCCAAAACACAGGACAAACACAGTTTTCCATTTCAACTGTCTTGTTCCTCCTCTGACCAGTCTCAGTCAAACCACTGAGTATTTACCTTGTGAAATGTCTGGATCCTGATTGACCCTGCATTACGTTAGCCTGACTGGCTCCTGTCTGTGCGTTACCCTGAAGGTTCCTTGTGGCTACATTGGTATCATAGTTGCTTTCCCAACCCTCACATTCCTGCTGGGGTATTTTGTCAGGTGGGTCTACAATGCATACTCAAATATATTGTATAGCATAATCTGTTTTTTTTTATCTTACCATTGTTGGAAACTTGTCTCCAAATACCCAAATCATGGTCTATCCCTTGTCTGGGTCTCATGTATGCATGAGTGACAAATTGTGACAGTGTACCATGGCCGTATGCAGGGATTGGATAAGGTGCCTCCAGCAGAACCAGCATCGTCAGATAATGTGCATGAAAAGTCCACATATGTTAGGACCCTGACAGTCCAGATGCTGATTCATATTGATCACAACATATTGATTGCACCGTGCGTGGTAAATAGCTGCGAGAATCATCAGCACAGAGGCTATGATGTTCCCAGATGCAGTGGGAATTTTAGAGACCAATCTGTGTACAAGTGTTGTGATGACACCTGCCGTACAAGAATCCTGAGATATTATCTTACTCAGCACACCAAGGTTGCCCTGTTGACAGTCTCATAACACGTCTGCAGTTACAGGGTAGGACCATCCCCATGTGGGTTCTCAAATCCTCATTGGCTTTACTTCCATTGATCTCCGAAGGATACTTAGTAGATACAGGAATAGCTGCCACAGACTCATAACTAGACCTGGACGTAACTGTGACAACATAAACCCCTAAAAATATACAGGCTAAACATTGTCCCACACACATGAACTAGACACCTCTGTGCATTTGATCACTGGAAAAATGTGGCCACGTGCTGCTTGGTCTGCTGGTCCTCCACTGCCACAGGAGAGTTATGGCTCAGTTATATGACCTCAACTGTGGCGTGACAAATGTGGTTTATCTTTGGCTCTCCGTGTCACAAACACGGTACCCACTTAGTATGTACATGTGCCTGACTCATGGTGGGTTCACCAACAAGTGCCTAGGAAGCAGTATCCAACATTCCAGGACATGTGATGGCCAAATTTTGGACCATTGACATGAACAACCGTCTGCTATCTATCCAGTGCATGCTTTGTCATTTGTGGTGCTTATGTTACCCTAAAACTAGAAAGTGCACACAGCAGTTGTTGCCACATGTATGACTAACACATGTCCTATCTTATTGGCACACTGACTTTCATCTGAGGGTTAGACACATTGACTCCACATGCATACAAGCATATTTGCTATAATGCATCTTGTGATGGTCACACAGTGGGTCAACAACAATATTAGTAGCCAAAGCACACACATTGACCCATAGGCATTGAGTTATTGTACTTATGTGCGTCACCTTGCTATCCTCTCCTGATGCCAAACATGCCCAATTTGTGTAATACATATATGTAGGCCACACGTTTGGCCATCTCTTGCATCAGTCAAGAGTGAAAATCCTGTACATGAAGTAGCGGATCATGGTCCGCAGTAGTATGATGTGTCATGTGCCCATAAACCGTAATGCCCAAAGTGGGCGCAATCAGTCTATCTCAGTATTGTCACATCTGTAATGTACCATTAAAATGGTAAAATGACCCAAACCCAGTTAATGCCAGAAATTTTGCCGCATACGCGTAAACAAATGGCGCACATGCGTCTAAAAATGGCGCTTATGGCTGAAAAATGACGCATAATGCCCTGAAAGAACCATTGGTCCTGAGCGGTATTTTCCACACTGTACCTCCGAAAATTGGTTAAGTTTGAAACAATTTTGTACCATATGGATGCTGGGTTAAATCTACTCCTGTGCGTCAATAAAAAATTACACGCAGACTGTATGCGTCATAATATTTTGACGCATGACAATAAAAACGCACCCCATTTTAGGCAGGAAGTGATGTAATAGGATATCCTGTTTACAGAATAGGTACAGTGGGTGTACTTTCACTTTCACTTTGCAGTCTGTGATATTTCCTGACTGTGTGGCTGTGTCTCAATTTGTTTCTGTGCATTTAGTGATTTTGTCTCCAGTGTGGTCTTTTAATTGTCCTTTTGTGGATAAAAACAGTCTGTGGAATCCTGTCTGAGTGTTTTTGTGGTCATTTGTGTTGTCAACAATTGTCTTTGTTTTGTTGGGAGTCTGTTGTGGGTAGTGGTAGTTTGGGTATAGTTGGGCTGTGTTAGTAGTTTTTTTTATTTTTTCCTGTCCTACTTTCCCCCTATTCTCCTTTGTTCCCCTTTATCCCCTATTTCTATTTTTGTACCATTATGTTGGGTAGGCCTCGTCTTGGCGGGATGGGAGAGGAGGAGCTGGGTGCGTTCATTTGGCTGGTGTGCCATTTCCTACCCCTGATGATTGAGGCAGGTGGGCATGTGATCCAGGGGTATCATACTGAGGCACAGAGGCTCTGGTGGGCAAAGGTGTTGCATCATCTGCAGAGGATATGCAACACACCACGAAATGACCACCAGCTGAAGCACTGCTGGGCTGACCTTGTCTCCAGGGAGCAAGATCTGCTGGACCACCTGGGGATTGTGATTGGTGGCCCTGTTGGTGAGTACAAATCATGTTAATGTGCACGTTTAAATGCTCTGTATTGACATTGGCTGATTTTTACAATATCTGCCGGCAATGTTGTTGCACGTGTGGAATGCTAGTGAAACGTACAGGGCCATATTTCTACTTTGTTAAGGACCACAATTGCGAGCTGTTTGGCAGCAAGAGCTCCGCAAACTTACTGAATACATTTGTATTTAGTAAGTTTGCGCTGCCTTTGTGTCAAACAGCAACACAAATCAAGTGCAAAATATGTATAGATACAGGCAACAGTTGCCTGTGAGGTATAGAATTTTCCGACACATTGCCGTCATATGTTGACGCAACAGCTAGAGTAACTTTATAAACACAACAGGAGCCTGAAAATGAGTGCAGGCTTCACGTCAATTGATGATAGCAATGTGGCGCTAACATATGTCTCATGTGTGTTCAGTGAGTGTGTTAGGAAACCGATCATGGAAATCCCAAAACTATTATGAATTATTGTGCCCCTCCATTCATTTCGGATACATGTCTGATCTGGATTTGGACACATACGTAACAAGTTCTAGCTGCGCTCAGCTAACATCTTAGACTGGTATTTGGAGTTTGTAGTGCCACATTTAAATTATGGATGGCAGGCAAAAGGTATGCACATGGGTTCATATCTCTATGGTTGGTGCAACTCATCATAGCTGTGCCACATCAAATGAAGAAACTGATACAAATTGAGGGTTAACAACTGTCCCTGGCCCTCTGTACATTGTACCTGTGTGTCATAAATTGGTCATAGTCACAATGGCTGGTTGACTGGTAATGAAGTCCTCGCGGAAAGTGGCTTTGGATGTCTCTCATGGATACACATGATGAAACTAATACACTCCATGATTTTGTCTGCTCACTAATGAAGGAGCATGTTTGCCACCACATGATAGTTAGGGCCAGTGCATGTGTGCAGAAATGTGTGTATCACTCACTGGAGTCCCTGGGTCTGTACATGTTTGCTGTGGTATGTAGGATGCAGTATCATCATGTTTGAGAGGCTTTACTTTCTCATTTAATCTTACACATAGTATTTGTCTTTTGAATTGTTGTACAGTGCACATACATTGAGCACATTTCACCCTTCCATGCCTTAAAGGTGGACTGGCACCCTACACTGTTGGCGAGGTGGCTCGATTTGCAGACCCAGACATCTCCAGTAAGTGTTGATATTTCTGTTATGTGTTGTGTTTGCTGGTGATGTGTGATGGACTCCTGTGTGTTGGACACATAGCAAGATGTGATACGCTGGCCAATCATTTGTTTTGTTCCATGAGTGGAATATCAATTTATCACCATCTTTGAGTTGGCCATTCCTTATCGTATTGTCATATTTTGCTATTCTAGGTCAGTCCTGTAGGCACGGCAATGTGAATTAGGGATGAGTCATGTGGATAAAACTTGATTCAGAAAAAGTAGTAGTGGACCATATTAGTGAATTAGTCTCCCAGAATAGGGATGCCAAAGTCTTACCCACAGACTTCTGCTTCCCTATTCACTAATGAACATGTTGAACTGTATGTTAAACTTCCTAGCAGCATGTAGCTCCACATGTAGTGCTACGAGTATGTGGCACTTCAGTACAATGGCCTGGGTGTGCATGCAACTCATGGCCAGAGGTGTTCTTGCATCTCTCTGTTTGTTGTAAGTCATGGCTTACTGGTAGTAAATGATGTGGACAAAGGTCTGCTTTTCCAAACATGAGTGTTGATGGGATTGTCCAAGGGTTAGCTGTCTCCTATTTGGAGATCCTCCTTACCTGTGGTGTGTGTGCTGGGCCAAACCCATGTCCAGCTTTCCTAAGCTTCCTGGGTGTTAGAAATTATTAGTTGATTGTCCATCCCCCTCAGACACAGGCGTAGTCTGTAGGACTGATGATCCATGTTTGGTACACAGACATGTAACTCAGTAAATCACTTGTCTGAACCTAGTATACCCACTCATGATTAGCACATGCTTTCTATACTGGCAAGTCCATTTACAACTTGCAGATCTTGTGGCCCTAGATTGCCATCCAGTACAATGCCATTTGTTGCCCTGGCAGTGGTGGAGGATGTGCAGCATGATTTTTAGCTGACAACTGGCAGAACTATGATGCCAAAATCATGACAGTTGTTACCCATCTTGTAGAGTTTGGATGTGCTATGTATGATAGGACCTTTGTAGGCTGTCTTGCCATGTACTTCCTCAGGGACAATCAATGATCTCTATGATGAAATGTGCTGTTACAAGTACATTAGATGTCTGATTGTCTGATTGTCTGGTTTACTTCTTGTGCCATTTAACACAATGCAGTACCTAATGTTTGATTTTCTATTTGTATTAACAACTGCAAATATGACTCCCATCCAGGTCAGAGAGCTTCAACGGCGGGCAATGCGATACCGCCACATACTTGATGTCGAGTGTGGGTACCGCAACATGGCCCGAAGATATCACCATGAATGAGGCTCCGGAGCTTGGAGGCCATTTTTACAAGGAGGCCATTCTGTGTCTACCACAGCCACCACCAGCAGCACCACCACTACCACCCAGGTGGCACCAACAGCAGCTGGGACCTTTGCAGGACATCAACTGCAACTGCTTCAGGACCAAGCACAGAACCACCTGCAGGGCAGCCTACAGCCATTGCTGCAACACGGGCCCATACTTCCTCAGCTGGCACCCAGACCACCCCTGCTGCAGCCATTGACCCTGCTGCTTTTGCTCAGATGCAAAGGAAATTGGACCGTGTCCTAAGAAAGATGACCAGACTGCAGCAGGAGGTGGCACAGGTCAACCGGCGGGTGTGTTCCATCAAGAAGACCCTGAGGAGGGCCAACCTGTAGACATCTAGACAGACATGATTCCCTCCCCTCCCTCGTCTTTCCTGGTTCTTACACTTTGTGGGTTTAAGGGGCTTCGTGTTAGGTTAGTATAGGCTGTTAGTTTAGTTAGTGGTAGTGGGTGGGGTTTCCGAATATTTCTACTGTTTATTTTTATGTGTGTGGGTTGATGTGTGAACGGGCAATGTTGGGGTTCTTGTGTTTTTTTTAAAAAAAGAAGAAAAAAAAAAGAAATTACAAAATAAAAAAAATAAAAATATATATATATTTGTTTAGTATAGGATAGTATGTGTTTAGGTTAGTATCTGTTGTCCACTATGTGTCCCATCTCATGAGGGGAGTGGGGGGTTGATGTTTAGATCGTTTTATTAAATGTGATAAGTAAGTTTAGCTTAGGTTAGTTAGGGACAGTTGTGGGTAATGAGTAGTTAGAGTAGATTAGAATAGGTAAGGTCTTTCCCTGAGTTTTCACTTCTGTTTTTACTGTTTAATAAATATCTAGGTAACCCTTTACAGTATGTGCAAATGCTTGTATATCAGGGCCTTGGCATGAGTGAAAAGTGTGTCTTTTGTATTAGAATTTGTGTCCTATGCTGCAAACAAATCCCAAATGAGCTGTAACATTGGCAGCTACTCCAAAGCTACTTAGCTAAGATTCGGCCATTCATTGCAACCACCATTCACGGTTACTATGGATCCCAAAGTGTGGGTATTTCATGATGTATGTTTTCAATGTCACATACTGTGCTTCCAGATTTAGTATTGGGGACACTGTGTCAAGTCTGACTGCAGTCTGATGCCCAAGGAAATCCTTATAAGGTGAGTGGTAGTAAGCTCTCTTGTAGTATAGTGTACATAACTCACATAGATCATTTGTTACACTGTTCAGCATGGTTACTTATTTGGATGTAAACTCATACACCTCCATTCATGCAGTTTGGTGTGTGTTAGCTTAAATCTGTGGGAAAGGTCACATACGTTAGTTTTGCATTGAAGCAACAATTTGAAGGCACTGTTTTCTGGCTTTGACCTCCCTTGAGGAAGCGTTATTCTGTCCAATACAGCATTATGGTGTATAGTTTCTATTTTCCTCAGAAATAACCCTGAGGAAGGGCAGAGTATGGTACAATCCATGCCACTGTGCATAGTTATCAGCCCACATTATTTCAGGACAGCTGTATTGACAATCTATAATAATTGACAGGAGGCAAACTTCACTGATCTACCTCATTGTTGATGTGTCACATTACACAGACACAAAGTGGCTGTGTAAGTGCTATTTATTGAAAAGTGCTGTAGTGCTATATGTACATTGTCCATGATTGTGAGTCCATTATAGTGAGATCTTCCATTGTGATTCTACACAAGTGCAAAAGGACATGCCATTGGACATTCTGGGGTGAAGTGTCAGACAGTGCAGAGGGACAGGATTTGCCAATGAGTTAGTGAGATACAATCACAGGGCAGGTTGACAAGATAAACAGTGGGTTGCAGAACAGTGCTTGAGTACAGTTGTTACAAGACTGGCATGTTACAAAGCGCAGGACCTTGGTAATAGGTGTCCATGTGGCAGGGAGTAGTGCTATCGGGTACTCTTACGTGTGAAGGTGATCTGTTCCTGGTCTTCATCTTCTGATGTGTGTGTTGCCTCCTCTGCCCTTGGTGGTGGTGGTTGTGAAGGGGCAACGCACACCTCAGTATGTGTAGGCGTGGAGTCAGACATCCCGGTAGCTGCGATCTGTGGGTGTCTTAAGGGCAGTACTGCAGCAAGGAGGATCTGCTGGTTCTTAAGAATAGCAGCCACATCACGGTGGTAGGCAGCCAGGTCGGCCCTGAAGGGTTCAATGTTGCATTCGTGCATGCATTGATAGAATGGCTGTTGTAGGTGTTGGGTCAACTGTATTACGGCTGTGCTGATTTCCTTCAGCCTTTTTTCTACTTCCTGCAAGATAGTTGTTCGCCCTTGCATAGCTGCTGCCTGTTCTTCAGTTGACATCATGCACGAACGCACCCCCTCTAGGCTGGCTGCCATAGTTTGCTTCCCTACCCGCACCTCCTTGGCCAGCTCCCGCTGTACTCCGACTACAGTTCTCTCAAAGCTGGTGCCAGTGTCGTCAGAGTCCTCAGCTGTGTTGGAGCTGGCAGGTCGTACAATAGGGGTTGTGGATGGGTCCTCTGTGATGGCTGCTAGTTCTGTGCTCCTCCTTGTGACTGAAGTGTGGTCTGGAGGGTTTCAAGGACCTCTTGGAGGGTCTGCTGGCTGATGTTTGTCAGCTCGTCATCCATGTCATCAGGGTAGTCCTGGACAGGCATATCCGCAGGAGATCCATCGTCCTCTGCAATGAAATATAGTACAATTAGTGTGTCTGTGTTGTGGCATTTGTAAGGTGACATGCCTGCCTTGTGATTATTTTCACATTGTGATCTTGGTTCCTGTTCATTGTTCCTATCTTTCAGATTAGCATTCTCCCAGGCCTATGCCCCACCTGCATGTCACATGTATTGTGGTCAGTTTGTGGACTTGTCATCATCATCTCCTCTAGGTGTTGGTTCTGGCCAAATAGTGAATTGCCACCTTCTTGGCCTATTCAACCGTCCGTCTACTTCTATTCTCATGGTGAGGCCTTTCACTGGCTGTGGGTGCTCTGATGGCACTAGCACAACACTTAACAATCTGGACCTGCCCCAGTCTCTGATCTTTCACATCCACCTATATGTAGTTGAAATGTAGCATATACTATGTATAGCATTGTTATGGCACAATTTGGATGTCAGCATTGGTAATGTGTACTGCTGATGTTGGGGAATGTGTGGTACATTGGAATGCCCTGATAGTCGTAGCAGTGTCCTATTTCCTCCTCTGACTGTGCAGGTGTATTTCTGTGACCAGTTACATGTTTCCTCCCCCTCAATGCTGTTGTCTGAGCAGTATGACATTTTGGATGTTGCACTGTGACCCAGGCACAGGGTGGACCCTGACATATGCAGCATGAGTATGACATTAGTGCTGTGTACCTCCTAATGTTGATGACATTGGCTGATGTTTGCGGCAACTATGGACATTCACATTTGAAAGGACTGGAACATTTGCCTTGTTTCAGGGGATTGTTAAAGTTGACATCCTGAACCCTCTAATTTGGGTGTTTTAGATCCATGGGGACGTTACTGCCATTAGCTACTTGATCTGCACACACAGCGGAGGTGGTAGTGGCAACTGTTGTCAATGTTACATTCCACTTGTAGGTATGGCCAGAGGTTGTTTATTGGGCGCTAGTTAATGTAAGGAGTTTAGTGACTGATGTGTGACGGGATGGCAGTTTGACGTTGTGCCCTTCCCTCCTGGCCTGGCTTTACCTTTGCAACATCCTTGGCATGGCAGCATACCCCCATGGAAAGGTTGTTGGTGTTGTGTAGTGGTGTGCCCCAGGTTTCCTCTGAACGGGCTGTGCCCCCGTGCCATGCCCCTTTACCCATGCCACTCCCTGAATATCATGACTTACATGCATTGTGTAGTAGGTATTCCCCCTCCAGCTGGCAGTTCACATTTGTGCATTTTAATTCCCCATGCGACTTACCCTGCATGTGCGTTGTCTCCTGGTAGTCTGCGCTGTCCTGTCCTTGAATCCCTGTGACGATCTCCTCAGGGATGACGGCTGCGACCATCTCCTCCATGTGGTCCAGGGCCTCCTGGTGAGCTGGACTCCCACCTCCAGTCTGCAGTGCTGCCTTCCTGTTCCTGGCCATCTTTTCCTTGGTCCTGCGCTTGCAGTCATGCCAGCGTTTCTTGCACTCGATGACTCTTCTGCGTACTTCTGCCACACTGTTAATCTTGTCAACAATTTGTTACCATATTGCCTCTCTCCTACTGATTGGCAACTTTGAGGTGACAAACAGTTGATGCTGGTGTTCCGTCACCTCTTTCACCAGAATTTCCTGCTCCTCTGCACTGAAGTGACACTTTCTTTTCCTCTTCTCCCTTACCTGGGTCTTGTGTGGGTCATCCTGTCTGGTTCCTGGTCTGTTGTCATCTTCCTGGGGTCTGTGCAAGCATCTGGGATCCATTTTGACTCTCCTCTGCACATATTGCTGTGTTTGAGGCGATTTGTGACGCAATTGTGTGAAAAAACACTGCATATCCGGTTTGCAGTTTCCTAAATCGGCTCACAGTAATTTCCGCTGTGTCAACGTCGTTTTCCTTTACAATGTGTCGCTGTGGAATGCGTCAGAGAAAATGACTCACACCTGTGGTTTGCGCTGCCGTGCATCAAAATATAAATTTGACGCCTGCACGGCGCAAAGAAATGGCGTTAGCCGGCAGTAATATTTTTGACGCAAAACTGCATTGACGCAGTTTTGCATCAAAAAGTATCAATATGGGCCTAGAGGTCTCACTCCAGCCAAGTCTACAGTATCCAGCCATGTGTGGTCAGCTGGACCTTCTTGGAGTTTGGCAATTTTGCTGTTTTGCCACTGAAGTAGGCCAATAGGAAGCCACTCACTCAACCCTTAGAGAGAGAGGTTTCAGTCCCTTGGTGTCAGCAGAATTCAGGAGACCTTGAGTCCTTGAGTGAATCCACCTCTTCCAGCAGGGGTGAGGAGTAGTCTTCTTTCTTCCAGCAGGACCTTCTTCTTCAGGTGGAGTCTCGCCAGCCTAGGAATGGTCTAATGAGGTTGAATAGAAGAACAGGGGCCAAACTGTTTCTTTCTCCAATTGTGTCTGGAGTCTGGCTGTGTAGAAGGGTCCTGGGGTTGAATAGAAGAAGAAGATGTCTTTTGTCATTTCCAACTAGGGAAGTTCCAAGACTGTCCTTTGTTCTGCTAGGTGTTTCCATCCACTCCCACATAGATAATTGCTACCAAATGGACAGTAATAAACTTTATCCTATCCTTCCTCTGTTCAGAGGCAGGGTCTTGTTGTCTGAACTACAATTGTTAACAATAGCCAAGGATGTTTATTTCAGCTCTAGAGTTGTGATCAGTGGCATAGCTGTTTTTAAATCAATTCTGGCTCAGGGAGCCTAAAGTATATTTTTAAAAATAAACGTTTCCATCATTAATCTGATTTCATCATTAAATTAGATTTTAAAATGAAAATGGCAAATATTTTTGAATTATGTTCTAGCATTTTCTCTGGTTACCATGTAGATTAAATATTTTAATTGCACCTAGACCTGTACAAGGTAAAGTGTAGCACAGCCTGCACAGTGAAAATAGCTCTGGGGTTTTATTTTGCTTTGAGGGTAAACTTTGTGTACGGTATCCCATTATATTATAACTGTACACAGAACTGAGGAGCTTGGAAGGCGTAGGCACACTTTAGGGGAAATTATTAATATTGGCAAAATCTGAGAAACCTTAATCCTGTGCCAGTCACAATTCTCGTTGGGGTGAACCACAAAAAGTCACTAAATTAACCTGTGCTTAGCCCTCTGGTAAGTTGGAGCAAAAGCAGATAAACTTAATTTAGAGGCAATGTGTAAAGTATTTATGCAGCACTTCAACAGAAACAAAGTGAAATCACAAAACAGAAGAATCCTACATCAATTTTGAAAAAAATAGAGTAATACATTATTTGACACCAAAACAACAAAGAACGAATCCATACAATCAGAGTTAAGAATTTTTTAATTTTAAAGTAAAAAATAGCGCCTAAAAGATCAAAGCTCCAACTGTGGACATCTAGTCACACAAGACTGGTGTAAAGTCGAAAGTGATACCTGACTGGGATGGGGTGCAGTTCGAACACACAAAGTGCATTGGGCTTAGTCTCCACTATCTTCGGACTTAGAAGAAATTTCAAAGATAAATGTCTGAGAAGGTAAAGTTCAGTGGCACAAGGCAACTGGTGGTGTCCAAGGAGTAGGCATTGTTGTTGGTCAGCCCCTGGGTGAAGTCACAGTGATGATTTTTAGGTTTGGACTTAGTTGCTTTTTTGAAAGTTGAAAATTTCCAGATGGATCAAGCACCAGGCTGTGGCCAATGAGGGCTCCACAAGGCTGGATACCCTTTCTGCGAGCAGCCGCTCAACAGGATTTGCTGCAAAGTCAGGTTGACCAGCAATGTACATTGGGCAGTTCGACGAGCAAGTAAGTCCCTGTCTTCTCTCAGTTCTCAGAGCACTTTTTGAGCAAACATTTTTCAAGTCCCAGATTTTGGATTTGGGTTACCTGGGCACTTTGAACACCACTTCTAAGGCTCCAGGACAGAGAGGCACCCATTGAAGGGTCAGAACGCACTCAGGCAGGGTCCAGGTATGTGTTAGCTATATAGGTGAAGCCTCTTCTGCACCTGAGGCTGTGATCAGGAGGCCAGCCACCTTGCCCTGGGAGTCACTCTGGAAGTCCTGATTTTGGCAAAAAGAGCAGGGTTCACAGCAGGACAGACCTCTGAGGCTCAATGCAGGCTCCAGCAGAGCATTCCTTTTCAGTGCATGCATCAAAGCAGTCCGTCTAAAGTACACAGCAGGCCACAGCAGCAGGAATCCCTCTGAGAGTAATTTCACATGTTCAGGAGGGACCTGACAAGTGTGTCTGAGGGTGTCACCACATCTCATCAGACCGTTTGCACTGTGGCATGCTTACACACACACACCGTGTCAATTAATGTCCTTTGATCTGCTGTATTCTCCTAGGTAGTAGACTGTTATGTTATTGCCATGTACCACTTCTAAGTAGAAATCCTGGTGGCAGTGGTAGACACAACTATATGTGTATCCAGTAATATCAAGGTCGTAGAGTAAATGGATGTAAAACCTCTCCATGTGTTGCTTGTACTAAAACTACTAGTTAAACTATAAGAATAAGAGGGAGAACATTTTATAGAGGACTCGTGCAAACAATTCAAACTACCCTAATTGTACAACGTGCCAATGGCTAGATGGTCTAAATGTGCAAACGATTCACATTACTTTAATTGTACAATGTGCCAACTGCTAGATGGGCTAAACGTGCAAGCGAATACCCTGGCTGCGGCTCAAACATGGCACATGTTTCTCCAGGCTCAGCGCGGCTATTTAAACCACGTTATTGAGACATCATGTGCTTAGCCTCGTTACGACTCCAACAGCACTTACCTGACTCCAGCCGGCTCCCTGACCCCCGGCGGCATCATTACAGCTCCATTTCTCTGCAGAAGGTCTTCTCTTCGCTTCAGCTGTGCTTTCATTGTGCAGATTTTGAGACCCCTCCCAAGCCCAAACCTGTCCAAGTTCAACCCCAAATTCAGCCCAACGCAGACCAGTATCAGACCCAAAAACAGCCCACAGATGCAAACCTCAAAATATGCAAAAGCAGTCTCTCAGAAACATTCCAAGCATGATTCTAATTTTTATTCAATATGTGCACAATGAGAGCAGGCTCAATGGGCACCGTTGCACTTCTACAATCATGTCATAATTCTGTTACTACTGATTTTGAAGATCTCTCCCCTCTATCATCGTCTAACTGGTATGTCAGTCACCACAAATCTAAACCTGAACCTGGCATTGATTGCTGATCTTTACAAAAACAGACTATAGCCCATCTCCAAGAAGTCTGGCAGCAGGAATGTTGAAACCCCTTAAGTAACATGACTTCCAAAACAGTACATGTCTCTGATCTCGCACGATTAACACCACAAAATGATACACATGCAAAGAAACCCCCTTACGGTTAAAGGAATTTCAGCATGACTTGTTTGGCAAGCTGAGAGGGTCTTCACAGTACAACAAGAGACCCACTTCAAGAGACAGTCACATACTTTGACTGCCCCCTGCCCTACACTCTCAAGTCTTTCACCATGACTACTTACTCTAGTACTAAATGTTACACAGGACCTATGCTGTTGTCTTTGTGTTTCAGCAAATTTTAGACTAACGGTTGGTGTCTTGGTAAGGAGAGGGGTTTGTCTGAGGACGAAATGAAATCAAGGTTTTTGGAGTGGATTGAAAAAAGACCCCTTACTCAAAACCTTCTGTGGAACACTCCCCCAATATCTCAACCCCCTAATGCCCCCTCAAGTCTGCTAACACGTCATAACTCAGCTCATCTTATTCCATTGCTCTTCATCATTAGCGCTGTCCCACTTATCTGTGCAATGCCATTAGGCTGTGCAGCTTCTTTACATCTGTCACCCACCCAGGGCTATCAGTAGGCTGTATTCAGAGGAAGGGCACATGCAGAAGATGGACTGGCTGGGCATGCAAAACAAAATGAGAGGAGACAACCGAAAATAATTATTTTCAACACAAAACACACATGAAAAGGCTCCAAAATTAACATTCCTAACAAACGCAGATACAAACATCAAATGGCTTTGCTAAATGAGTAAAATCATGAAAGATATAGGTAGTCAATGATCAAAGATCATTCAGACAGCCATGGATAATGTTCGCTGTGTGCCAACATGCATGCTGCTTTTATTCACAAAAGAGGGAACATTAGTGCTAAGTGACTCTATTGGCCTGTTTTTCCTTGCAGTTGTAAAATACCATTAAGATCAAAGAGTACACCAAAAGTGAACTATGCCATATATAAGCAAACAGCCTGTATTTAACATTGAATACTCCAATGACAACAGTGTACCCTTGGAAGCAGAGTCAAAATAACTTTCTCAACACCCCGGGGTCTTGCCAACTGCTTGAATTTGAGAGATCGGTTTTGTTTAACCCACAGCATCCACTTCACACCAGCGCCCTAACATAACTTCTCTCTCTAAGCCAGGCATTCATTATTGTGCTTTCCAAACTGCAGAATCCTTCATGTCTACTCTTTTTACTTCTTAGTTCTTTGAAGTAGTCTTTGGGTAACAAGAGCATCGCAGGGTCAGCCCACATTGCACAAAATGGCCCAGATTTATACTCTGTGCTGAATTAGCGTCGTTTTTTATGCTAATTCAGAGCAAACTTAACTCCATATTTATATTTTGACGCTAGATTAGTCTGACGTCATTTTTTACTAGCGGGAAACTAACTTGCGTCAATGAGATGCAAGGTAGGCGTTCGAGGGCAAAAAATGACTCTAAGGCCCTAGCGCCTTATTTGTCCTCCCGTGCAAAAATGGTGCACTGAAGGGAGGAGGGCCTAAATAATGGCGCTAACCTTGCTTAATGACAATATTTAACACCTGGGTCAGGGCAGGCATTAGGAGACCGGTGGGCCTATTTCCATGGAGGAACACCATGGAATAAGCCCACAGGTGCCCTCCCCAGGTCCCAGGGACACCCCCATCCACACCAGAGGGACAGCAGAGGATGGGGGACCCCATCCCAGGTAAGTACCATTGGGGGCCCTGAAATGGGGCCTCATACATGGCACCGGGTACGATGGCCATGCCCAGAGGACCCTTGTCCCCTGTGCTGGCCATTGGGGTGGTGGGTCTGACTCCTGTCTGTGCATTGCTCAGCCTCCCGTGGCTCCAGCCTCTAAGTAGAGCCCTTTCCCTGGCTCCTCTGAACTCCTGATTCCTGTCAGTAGTTCGAGGCCCTCCTCCACCCACAGTCTTCTGCCTGCGTCTTATCCCTGGTGTCTAGTGGGAGAGCTCTGCTTTTCTATTAGACTACCTTCTGCCTCTCTCCTCTTTTGCTTTGCTTTGCTTTGCTCTCTGCTCCACTACTGTCCCTTAGTGCTCCTTTTCCTCGTTTCTCTCTCACTCCGCTCTCTCTTTCTCACTTTCACTCTTCCCCTCTCACTCTCTCCCCGTTGCTGTTGCCCCCACAGACTGCCCCCTATTTCAGCTTCACCCTTTTTTCCGGCTCTGCCCCCTTTTTCGTGCTGTTTTTCATCGCCTCCCAGCTGTCCTCTCCTCCCCCCACCTCCCTACTTAATGGTGGATGCTGCGTGGTAGGCTGAGCAATACCACTGACCTGGTCAGTGCATTGCTCTGCCTCCCGTGGCTCCACCCTCTAAGTAGAGCCCTTTCCCTGGCTCCCCTGAATTCCTGAACCCTGTCAGGAGTTCAAGGCCCTCCTCCACCCGCAGGCTTCTGCCTGCTCCTCATTCCTGGTGTCTAGTGGGAGAGCTCTGCTTTTCTACTAGGCTACCTTCTGCCTCTCTCCTCCTTTTGCTTTGCTTTGCACTCTGCTCCACCACTGTCCGTTAGTGCTCCTTTTCATTGTTTCTCTCTCACTCCGCTCTCTCTCACTTTCACTCTTCCCCTCTCACTCTCTCCTTGCTGCTGCTGCCCCGCAGCCCCTCCCCCTTTTGGCTCCACCCCCTTTTTCACATAATTTTTTCGCCCCCTCCCACCTCCCAGCTGTCCTCTCCTGCCCCCACCTCCCTACTTAATGGCAGCCACTGCGTCTGTCCGAGCCTGGACCGTGCCCAGTGCCAGAACCCCTGGCTCCTGTCCCCCCCCTACTGCCGCCACACACGTCTACACTACGCCGCCGCCACCCTCTGTGCCCTCCTCATCGGCCGCTCTCCTGCCTGCCTTCAAGCCTCACCGCAGACCACCCGCGGACCCTTTCTCTGCCGGAACTGCACCTCCACCGAACTCCACTAGCCAGATCACCGCTGCAGCCACTTCTCATTCAAGAAACCCACAACACACTACCACCCACAATGGATCCCCCACCGCAGTTGGAACAAGGTCACCGAAGACCAGGTTATCGCGGTCCTCTCCCGGAACCCACCCATCGACACCACCGACACTGATGCAGCTGCACGCAACTTCAGGCAATGGGTCAACACCTGTGCCAATACTCTCACCCCAATCAAGAATCTCTCCAATAGACGCACCAACAGAAAGGCCTTCTGGTTTACCGCCGACCTCCATGAATCTAAGCAAAGCTGCCGAAGACTCAAAAGAAAGTGGCGCCAATATCAGAGTCTAGACAACCACACTGCCTTCAAAAACACCATCCGCAGACACCACCAACTCATCAGAGCCGCCAAAAGAACCGTCTTCAAAGACTGAATCAACAACAACTCAAACAGCCACAAGGAGCTCTTCAATGTCGTGAAGGAACTCCCCAACCCCAGCTCCAACGTCAACGATATCCCACCATCCCAAGACCTCTGCAACTCCCTCGCCTCCTACTTCGACCGCAAGATTGCAGACATCCACGACAACTTCGGCACCCAGACTCCCCCGGCAACCACCAACACCACAGATTCACCTCCAACCAACCTCCTGCTCTCCTGGACCCCCGTCAACGACAACAATACCATCAAAATCATGAACACCATACACTCCGGCTCTCCATCTGACCTCTGCCCTCACCACATCCTCAACAAAGCAAGCTCTCTCATCGCACCCCAACTACGGAAGATCATCAACAGCTCCATCAAGTCCACCACCTTCCCGGAGAGCTGGAAACACGCCAAGATCAATGCCCTCCTTAAAAAACACAAGGCGGACCCAAAGGACCTCAAGAACTTCAGGCCTATCTCCCTGCTCCCCTTCCTGGCAAAAGTCATTGAGAAGGCCGTCAACAGACAACTAACCCACTTCCTAGAGGAGAACCGCACCCTGGACCTTTCCTAATCCGGATTCCGCAGCAACCACAGCACTAAATCACCCTCATCGCCACCACCGACGACATCAAAACCATCCTGGACAGCGGCGAAACCGCGACCCTCATCCTCCTAGACCTCTCAGCCGCGTTTGACACTGTCTGCCACCACACCCTATGTTCATGCCTCAGCAATGCTGGAATCCGCGATAGAGCCCTGGACTGGGTCACCTCCCTTCTCACTGGCAGAACCCATAGAGTCCGCCTCCCCCATTCCGCTCGGAGGCCACCAAAATCATCTGCGGCGTACCCCAGGGTTTGTCCCTCAACCCGACCCTCTTCAACGTCTACATGGCCCCGCTCGCTAACATCGCCCGATCCCACAACCTCAACATCATCTCATACGCCAACGACACTCAGCTGATCCGCTCCCTCACCAAGGACCTACTTCCATGAAGGAATGAAGGCCATCGCTGAATGTATGAAGAACAGCTGCCTCTAACTCAATTCCGACAAGACGGAAGTCCTCATCTTCGGCTCCACCCCCTCCGCATGGGATGACTCCTGGTGGCCTGCCACTCTCTGAACCGCTCCAACTCCCACCGACCATGCACGCAACCTAGGATTCATCTTTGACCCCTCACTATCCATGACCCAGCAAGTCAACGCCATCTCTTCCTCCTGCTTCAACACCCTCTGCATGCTCCAAAAGATCTACAAATGGATACCCACCGAAACCAGAAGAACAGTCACCCAAGCCCTCATAAGCAGCAAACTGGACTACGGCAATGCCCTCTATGCAGGAACTATGGCCAAACTCCAGAAGATGCTGCAACGCATCCACAACTCTTCTGCACGCCTCATCTGGACACCCCCCGCCACTGCCACATCACAGACCACCTGAAAAACCTGCACTGGCTCCCAGTCAACAAGAGAATTACCTTCAAACTCCTCACCCACGCTCACAAAGCACTGCACAACACCGGACCAGAATACCTCAACAGACGAATCTCCTTCTACACCCTGACTCGGCATCTCCGCTCCGCCGACCTCGTCCTCGCAACCGCCCCACGCGTCCGCAGAACTACAACCGGCGCTAGATCATTCTTGCACCTCACCGCCAAAACGTGGAATACTCTTCCCACCCACCTGCACCGGACTAAAGACCTCCTTACCTTCAGGAAACTTCTCAAGACCTGGCGGTTTGAGCAGTAGCAGCACCTCGTCCCCACCTCTGCCCCCATCCCCTCCTCCTCACTTTGAGACCCTCACGGGTGAGTAGTGCGCTTTACAAATACCTGATTGATTGATTGATTGATTGATTCTAAGACAGGAGTCATGTGGTATGGTAGGTTTTGCGCCAAGAAATGACAGTAGCCTGGTTCGAGTCATTTTTTTTACTCTAACCTGACTAACATCAGTTTTCTGTGCAAAACCCTCTTCCCCCATAACGCCACCCCCACCTGGCTAACATCATTTTCCTTGACATTAGCCCACCCTTAGTGTCGACTTGTGCCATTCCTTAAATATGGCGCCCCGCTGGCAATGTGGAATGGCGCAAACCGGCGCTACACTTTTTGATGCAAATCTGCATTAGCGCAGTTTTGCGTGACAAAGTATAAATATGGGCCTGTGGTCTTCCTAGTCTCCATCAGCACACTGAAGCAGCCCAAGTGTAGCTTCAGATCTATAAAAAGCAAAACATGATCTGGCATGCTGCACCTTACTTCTCTCCTATGAACAGCACTTTGAAGCCCCATCAGTAACATACTGGCTTCACCAGTGTCATGTCTTTCTCCCACCTCTCCTCGTGTTTTCCTTTTCTCCTACTCCTTCTGCAGAGCTCTGAAGCTGCATCGGGGGTACAGAAAGTACACAAATAACCTATAGCATAACGCCAAGAATTAATCACACAACACAAACTACCAAATTACAATCTACAGAGCACAATGTATCCCATCTTAAACTGGCCACAAATATTCAAGGGCATGACACGAGTCAGAAAGTTTATTTCAGCTATTTGTATTTTGCAGTTTCTGTATCCCAGTAGCAGCGACTGCCTTACCTGGTATCAAAGCTTGGCCGTCGCAGGTATAGCTAGGAGGCACTGCTAGTCTGAGTCCTAGTAGGGAATGCTTGGGTGGGAGTGTGGTGGTGCATAGGGAAGAGTGTGGTGGTGGTGGCTTTAATTTTCTGTGGCGAATGACAGGCACATTTGTACCTTCTGCTACATTTAGAAATATGCTGCGCAGTGTGCTTAGGGTAGGATGAGAGGTGGAGCACAGAAAAATGGCTGATCCAGTTTTGCAAACTACTTGGTTTCTATATATTCTCATGTGAAAGATAAATGTGGTTTAGTCAAACCTTTTACACAGGAATAATTCCCCTGATAACAACTGCTTTAAGACAATGTTTTCAAAGGGCAGGTTTTGTAAGGACCTGAACTGCTTTGATTGGAAAGAGAATGTACCTGCTCAGCGCTGGTGGGAGTAGTGCTGAATTTGTGCTTGTTGTTTCCAGTGCAGAGCACCAGCACTTATTTTTTGAGGGCCTGTGCTTAATTTTCTGCCTCCAGCATTTATTGCGAGCAAAAGACACATTTGGGAAAGACAGAGGAAGAGAAAAACTAAAAAGCATCACAAAGCGAGAGAGCAGAAGGCTGCAGGAGTGAGCTGAAGGGGCAGGGAGGGGCTGTAAATGGATTGAAGAGGCCTGAGATGGTTTCTGGATTACGTTGCCTCAGTATTCCGGGTTCGCATATTTAATTGCAGCAGCCACATATTTAAGAGGAGGGCTTTGGGCACCAGTTTTTATTGACAAATTAAGCACTGGGAGAGTAGCATCACTTCTAAATAAAGACAAGTACTCTGGGATAGTGAGTGGAAGCAGGTCACCATTTTCATTTAAAGTACAGCTTTAATAGAATCAGTGTATTTATTTTGGAAATTGGCACATCTAAAATATAAATGACCTCCAGATTAATGCCCTGGAGCAAGCAGTACTTTTTCTAATATTCACCCACCTCGAATGAGCCATGCAGACATATGTCACTCACTCCCTACTTTTGCCTGCAGCTCTGCGGTATTTTCGAAGAGGTGTCATGAGAAGGCTAAGGCTTATGCTGGCAATGGGCAGCAGCACAGACACCATGCCTGTTGTATGTTGTAGCCAGCCTCAGCCTTTGTCTGCAGCTCCAGATGTGTTGCTAGTGTTTTGCCTCCGCCCTCCGGGAGCTGAGCGCAGACCTTTGTCACCTTTCCTCTGAGGCAGGCCTTGAAGCAGGACCTGGAGATATGAGCAAAGGAGTAGCTACTCTTCGCTCAGGCTTCGTCAAAGAGTTGCTGCCAAGCTTGAACCTCGATTCTCCTCAAGAGAACCAATCTCCTAACTCACTGGAGGATTGGAAACACACTGGGCCTGGGCACTGGTGATTTTCTTCATTTTCTGTGCCCGCTTTCAGTGTAACCAGACAAAAGACAATAAAAGTTTTGTGAGGCGCCGCCTCACCTAGGAAAAACACGCACAGGTAAAACAAAACAGGTACATCCCAGCCTACAAATCGGTCGCCCGCCACGTCATTTTATTCTCGCACAAATGGGAAAAATGTTGCCCATTCGTGCGGGAAGTAACCAAATCTGGCAACACTGTGGCTCTCATTACAACCCTGGCGGTCAGTGTTAAAGCGGTGGTAATACCACCAACAGGCCGGCGGTAAACCAAATGGAACCACGACCATAGCAGAATCCGCCATCACAGACAGCCACTTTAACACTCCGACTGCTACGGCGGGAGCAACAAACACCGCAGCGGTAACCGCCAACAGACAGGCGGAAGACAATGTACCGCCCACACTATCACAAGACACCAATCCGCCAGCTTTTCTGGGGCGGTACCAATGCCATCAAAAGCATGGCAGAAATAGGACTTTGAACGGAAACCACTCACCTTTTGATACCCAAGGAAGAACTAGGACGCCATGGAGCCCGAACTGCAGATCCTACCCATGTTGCTGTATTTACTAATACACCACAAAGTGGACAGAAGGAGGCGGTGGTGACGACCTAGCACACAGGGGAGGGGAGGAGGGAAAAGAGAGTGACACACACACGCAACACACAACATCCCCACCCCCCACCCACAACAACATACACGCACACATATCCAACAACATCACAGATACACCCCGTCACCCCCTGGAAGAAAGCAGGGAAAAAAACAAATGAGTTTAACTAGTGTTATATTGGAACAATCAGATAGATCAAGAGAACAGCAAATAATCAGTATACACAAATATTTACATCAAGTACACAAGTCCGTACACTGTCCCATGAAATGTCCGTGGACCAGCAGTCCCAAAAAGCATGGGCGAAGCCCACACATGACACCTGCCTCAAAACGGAGAGAACACTGCAGGGGCATCAGGTTGAAAAAAAAAACAGGCATCTCAGGGGGAAGGGGAGGAGGGGCACCTCAGCCAGATGATGGTACGATGCAACAGTTCCTCGAGGGGGCTCACTTCCCACTGCTTAGTCCTGGGGATTGCAAAGCCACAGTCTCTCAAGTCTCTCAAGTGGGTGCACTGCCCTCTGCTTGGTCCTGGGGAGTGCAAAGCCACAATCTCTCATGTCTCTCAAGTGGGTGCATTGCCCACTGCTTGGTCCTGGGGAGTGCAAAGCCACAGTCTTTCAAGTGGGTGGTTTTCCCACATGCTCTGGAGGGGGCTTTGTGCCCAGAGTGCTTCATCCTGCCAAGGACTGGGTGAGTGGATGCATTTCTCCACTGGTTCTGGAGGAGGCTTTGTGCCCAGAGTGCTTCATCCTGGCAAGGACTGGGTGAGTGGATGCCTTTCTCCACTGGTTCTGGAGGGGGCTGTGTGCCCAGAGTGCATCATCCTGCCAAGGACTGGGTGAGTGGATGCATTTCTCCACTGGTTCTGGATGATGGTGATGCTGCACCTGGGGTGTGGCAGTTGACATCCTCTCACCTAGGTGTCTTAGCCACGCGATGTACCTGGAACGGCTAGCATGATACTCCATGGAGGCAGAGCCACACTCCATCCTGCGGCAACTTAGGCTGCCAAATTTCTGGTTTGTGTCAGTGCTGGAGGTGGTGTCTCAAGTGGCGTGTCCAGGATGTCACCTGCAGACTCTGACGGCTGCCCACTGTGGATGGGGCTGACATCTGACAGAGTGGCATCAGCTGTGCCCGTGGCAGTGCTGATGGTGGCGCAGGTGGCGGTGGCTGTGGCAGAGATGCTGCCAGTGCTAGCCGTGGTGCAAGTGTCTGTTATGGTGGATAGAGACACCATATCGTCTCCGCCAGCCTCGGATGGCTGATCCTTGCGGAGGATGCTGCAGCCTGATGTTATGGCAGTGGCAGTGCAGGTTGCGGTGCAAGAGGTGGTGCAGGTGGTGGTGAAGGTGGCGGTGCAGGTGGCGGTCGGAGCGGCGGTGATGACTGTGGTGCAGGTAGCTGCCATCACTGATGATATGGTGGTCACCAGCCCCTCACCAGAGACATCATGCCCTGAGGTGACGTGCCCTTTGGCTTGTGGTCCTTCCCCATCTTGACAGTCACCGCAGGGACCTTGGCACTGTCTTCTCGGTGTTTGGGCGAGGCCTTGCTGGGTGGATGGTGCGCCTTTGCCCTGCTGGAAGCCGGCCCCTTCTTGACCTTTGCAAGAGGTGGAATAGGGTGGTCTTTCTTATCTATCGGTGGCACACTGGCAGCTCTGACTGCTGCCCCCTTTGATCGTACCAGACTAACAGGGACCACAGCAGATGCAGATTTGGTGGCTGAGGAGCTGGGCTGGGATCTAGAGATCCTGGCCCTAGGGGAAGGACGGGGGGAGGTATAGGGAAGAGGTTAATGTTAGCTAGGAAAAGTTTTTTAGACACACTGGGACAGGAAGATGGAGGGGGTGTGGGAGTAAAGGTAGAGGTAGTGGTTGTAGGAGGTGTACGTCTGCTGAGTTTGGGTGAAGGTGCATGGGCTGGAGGTTGTTGTGAGGTGGATGGCTGTTGAGTGGGTGTGTGCCTGCATTTGTGTACTTTTGGAGGAGGGCTCCCAGACACACTGGAAGAGGACACAGGGGACATGGGAATGGTAGTGGGGATGGTGATTGCACGTGAACAGTGTGTAGTGATTGGCGTGCTGGTGATGGAGGCAGTGATGTAGTGCATGCAGGTGTGAGTGGAGACGAGACAGGGAGGGAGGTGGAGGATGTGAAGGAGGGGTACACAGTGAAGGAAGTGGATGTTGGTATGTGTGCATGGGTATGGTGCTTGTGTTAGTGCCTGTGGGATGTGTGGTGCTTATGTTTTCCTGAGCCACTTATGTGTGTTGATGTGTGTGCATGCTGGTCTGATGGTGTGCTTGGGATAGGCTGAGGTAGAGGGGATTGGGTCTGGGTAGTAGAAGTTGGAGGGGAGGCTGGACACAGGGACAATGGCTGCCATCAGTGCTGAGGCCAGAGCCTGAAATGCTCTCTGTTGGGCTGCCAAACCAGAATGAATGCCCTCCAGGTATGCATTTGTTTGTTGCAAATGCCTCTAGACACCCTGGATGGCATTCAGAATGGTTGACTGCCCAACAGTGAGGGATCTCAGGAGGTCAATTGCCTCCTCACTGAGGGCAGCAGGGCTGACTGGGGAAGGGCCTGAGGTGCTTGGGGCGAAGGAGATGCCCACCCTCCTGGATGAGCAGGCACGGGAAACACGCTGAGGGGCTGCTGGGAGGGCAGTGCTGGTAGGAGGGGAGCTCCCCTCGCCCTACATCCCACTGGTGCCTTCACCCTCGGTGGATTAACCCTCCTGGGCCATGTGGGATGCAGCTCCCTCTGTCGCCGGTGCCTCTGCTCCTCCGCCAGATGATGCTAATGCACACAAGGACAGGGTGACAAAACAAGAAGGGGGGAAAGACAGAGAACACACATGGTCAATGCCAGAAACACCACTACCATTGACGGACACAACCCACAGGAGCAGCCCTATGCACTAGGCCATGCACTACCAGTTAGTAGGAAAGTCACCAGGCCATGGGGTACAATGCCTAACGCCATTAGCTGCACACCTGAAACCCACAGGAGCCTGCCCAGTAGTAGATGCCCACTAACACTATTGGGGTTGGAGTGCCTCAGAGCCTGCCCAACAAGGGACCTACACTGCCATATTCGCCCTGGCCTAGGGGCACCCACAGCCCACATCCCCCACCCAGATACTTCCTAAAGCATGCAGAGTCTGATTTATGACACTGTACTCACCCCCTTGTGGCTGCTGTGATGCCCTCAAGCTCCCATTCAACTCCAGATAGGCCACCGCCAGGATGCGGAACATCATGGGGTCATCGTGCGACGGCCACCCCTTCCACGTTGGGAGGCCAGCCCCAGCTGGCCCTCCACCATCTTCTTGCTCCAGCGGCACAGGTCCTCCCATTTCTTGCGGCAGTGGGTGCTCCATCTATAATAGACCCCTAGGGTCTGCACTTCCTTGGCGATGGCACACCAAATACCCTTCTTCTGGTGGGTGCTGATCTAGAGGAAAGGTACAGGAGGAAAGGACAGTACTCACCCGTCCGGACCGTCAGACTCATTGCCCACCAGTTTCCACCCATGCCCTGACGAACATACACTCACCATCCTCACATGCAGCCCTCAGCCCCCCCCCACATGTATCTGCCATCCACACCACTCCAAACAGGCATTGCCCACGCATCATGCTCACCGTGTACTCACCTGTTTATCTGGAGGACCGTAGAGTAGCGTGTACTGGAGGAGGACCCCATCCACCAGTTTGTCCAACTCCTCCGCTGCAAAGGCAGGGGCCCTTTCCCCAGACACTTGAGCCATTGTCGCTTCCAGACACAGGTCACAGCAGCACATGCAGTGTAGGGCCTCTCTTGTTGAAGGTCAGGAATCGAGTGAGCAAACAGATTGAAAATGACGGCCACGTCCGCGGTGGTGCATACCGTCACCGCCGGCGTACATCGCCATTGGCTCCTGGAACCCATAGGGCCCAATGATAACCAAAGCTGAATTAAGCAGCAGTCTTTGACCGCCTATCGCGACGCAGCACAACGGCAGAGCAGTTACCTCGTTTCCCCTTGTCCCTCCTCACAAGTCAGGCAGCCACCATTTCAGGGGGGCACATAGCATGGCACCTAACTGCGTCGCAGCATATTTTGGCACTTATACTGGAAAACTACGCCACACACGGATATACTAACATTACTGCAGACACACTTGTGCAACCTATGTGGTACATGACCCTCTGTTCACCGTTCCCCTCCATAGGCCACAACCTCTGGAGCAGATGATGAGATGGCGGCATCCTCTGGTGTACAGACCCCTGGTGGACCTGTCGACAATGGAAGACAGACATAACATAATCCCCTACAGACTTGATCGGGCCACAATCCAAGACCTGTTTGCCCACTTAGAGCCAGACCTGATGTCAGCTATCCACCACCCCACAGGAATCCCTCCTCTAGTGCAGGTCCTGTCAGTGCCCCATTTCCTGGCAAGGGGCTCCTTTCAAACAACAGTGGCCATGGCATCAGGGATGTCTCAGTCAATGTTTTCTAACGTGTTGACCAGAGTGTTGTCTACCCTGCTGAAACACATGCGCAGCTACATTGTGTTTCCCCAGGTGGAGGATTTGCCCACAGTGAAGGCTGACTTTTATGCCCTGGGACATATCCCCAACATCATTGGTGCCATTGATGGTACACATGTGGCATTTGTCCCCTCCCGCAGAAATGAACAAGTGTACAGAAATAGAAAAAGCTACCATTCAATGTGCAGATGTTGTGTTTGGCGGACCAGTACATCTCTCATGTGAATGCCAAGTATCCTGGCTCTGTGCATGACGCCTACATTTTGAGGAATAGCAGCATCCCTTATGTGATGGGCCAACTCCAGAGGCACTGGGTGTGGCTAATAGGTGAGCTCAAGGTCCCCACACAGTATGAGTATGTGTCTGGGTATGGGGTAGTCCCTA
Source organism: Pleurodeles waltl (assembly GCF_031143425.1). Lineage (NCBI taxonomy): Eukaryota > Metazoa > Chordata > Amphibia > Caudata > Salamandridae > Pleurodeles > Pleurodeles waltl. The sequence continues at coordinate 466,870,556 of NC_090442.1, forward strand.
AGGGTTAGTGTGTGTCTAACAGTCATCCCTTGACATTTGCAGGTGACTTTGGTTACCCCAACCTCTCATGACTACTGACCCCAGTGAGGAATGCCAGGACAAGGGCAGAGGACTGCTACAATGAGGCAGATGAGCGAACTAGGCATATTATTGAGAGGACGATCGACCTCCTGAAGGCCAGATTCCGATGCCTCCATCTAACAGGTGGCTCCCTATACTACTCACGAAGAAGGTGTGCCAGATAATCGTGGCATGCTGCATGTTGCACAACCTGGCTTTACGACGCCAGGTGACTCTTCTGCAGGAGGATGAGCATGGTGATGGACTTGTGGCAGCGATGGAGCCTGTGGACAGTGAGGAAGAGGAGGCAGAGGAAGAAGATATTGAAAACCGAACCAACATCATCATGCAGTACTTCAAGTGACACACAGGTAAGAGACTGTAACTCCTCCTCACATTTCTGAGTACTGTAGGACATTGTATAAGTCAGCCTCTTAACCTCTGTCTATGGAAACTGACAGTTCACTTTGACTTTACATTTTTCAGATCTGGGTACCTCATTCTGCCTTCTGCTATATGTACTGCTACCCAACAACTGTCATACATTGGTATGAGCAAATGAACATTTACATTGCAATTTGTTGCTAATGTTGTACTAATACGGTTGTGAAAGATCAGACTGCCTCCAGATTGGTTTTTGAATAAAGGGTGTTTATTTAGGGACTAATGAGTATAGGGGTATGTGCAAGGGGCTGGGGTGATGGTGGAGTAAGGTCCATAGTAGAGTCCAGTCTCTTGGTATCATACGTGCATTGTCCAATGGGGCATAGGAAGGGGAGTAATGGCAGTTCAAGGTGGACAGGGTGACATAGTGGGACAGAAGGGTGACAATCAGGAGGGTCATATTTCCTGGCGTGGGTCTTGGCAATGTTCTCTGTCTTCTGCCTGGATCGCAGGGACCGTTTGTGGGGTGGTTCTCCTTCTACGGGGGTGAGGTGCTGGTGGCCTGTTGGTCCTGCGGCGGGGCCTCCTTCCACTAGCGCCGGTGGAGGTGGAGGGCTGTTGCTCGATTTGGCTAGTGACAGGGGCCCTTTGTTGTGCCACTGCCTCACTCATGGTCTTGCCTATGTCAGCCAGCACCCCTGCTATGGTGACCAGGATGGTGTATATGTTGGTGAGGTCCTCCCTGATCCCCATGTATTGTCTCTCCCGCAGCCGCTGGGTCTCTTGAAACGTGGCCAGTACTATGTCCATGGTCTCCTGGGAATGGTGGTATGCTCCCATGATGTTGGAGAGTGCCTCAAGGAGGGTTGTTTCCCTGGGCCTGTCCTCCCCTGTCGCACAGCAGTCCTCCCAGCTTCCCTGTTGTCCTGTGCCTCTGTCCCCTGAACCGTGTGCCCACTGCCACTGACCCCAGGTCCCTGCCCGTCCTGGGTTAGTGGGGTTGCCTGGGGTCCCTGTAGTGGTGGACACATTGCTGATTGACGTGTCCTGGGGACAGTGGCATGGGTCTGCTGGGTGGGTGCTGTGGTGGTGTTTCCTGAGGGGGGAGGTAAAGTGGTAGCTTGGGACTGTGATAGGGGAACTGACTGTCCAGAGGTCCCTGATGGGCCAGGCTAGTCATCTTGATCCAGGTGTGCAGAGATGCTGTCATCACTGTGAGCCTCTTCTGTGGGGGGACTGGATATGGCTGGCACCTCCTGTCCGATGACGTTGGGTAGGGGTCCTGTTGGGATGTAAATGCATTGTTATTTTATCTGTGTGTGCCATCTCGTTCAATGGGGGTGTTTCCCTCCATTACTGTGCCTGCACTATCACCTTGGCCCTTGTGTGAGTGGTGTTTGTGTGCCCTGGATGAGTCTCTCTATTGGGCATGCTTTGGTGATGGGTGTCCATGCATGTCTGTGATGGGTGTCCATGCATTGTTGTTGCATGCAGGGCTTAGTTGTGGGAATGGTGGGTTGTGATGGTGGGGTGTGTGGGAGGTGGTGGAGTAATGGGAGAGAGGGTGAGGGTGGGGGTATGTAATAGCATGCAGGTAGGGTGGGGGGAATAAAGTAGTAAAGATTTGACATACCAGAGTCCAGTCCTCCTGCTACTCCTGCGAGGCCCTCAGGATGCATGATCGCCAAGACTTGCTCCTCCCATGTTGTTATTTGTGGGGGAGGAGGTGGGGGTCCACCACCAGTCCTCTGTACGGCTACCTGGTGTCTTGATACCACAGAACACACCTTCCCCCGTAGGTCGTTCCACCTCTTCCTGATGTCATCCCTTGTTCTTGGATGCTGTCCCACTGCGTTGACCCTGTCCACAATTCTCCGCCATAGCTCCATCTTCCTTGCAATGGATGTCTGCTGCACCTGTGATCCGAATAGCTGTGGCTCTAACCGGATGATTTGCTCCACCATGACCCTGAGCTCCTCCTCAGAAAACCTGGGGTGTCTTTGAGGTGCCATGATGTGGAGTGAGTGATGTGTGAGGTGATGGTTGATGTGATCTGTGGGGTGATGTGTTGGGGTGTGTGCTGTGAGGTGCGTGGATGGTGCATGTGTGATGGTGTTCTGTGCCTCTTGAGGCTGGTGTGGTCTTTGCTTTTCTCTCTCTCTGCTTCTTCAAACTTTTTTGGTTTTAGGGGTTGTGGGTAATGTGAGTGTGTGTTTTATAGTGGTGTGGGTGTGTCGTTGTGGTGTTAAAGCCTGTTGAAAGAATTATGTTTACATACAGAGAATCATGTCACTTTAACTATTCATGATATGAAAAATTGTTATCATAATGAAACTGTATTAGTGCAAGGATTTCCATTGCAGATTATGAAGATTTACAAAAGTTCCCAGAGCTTGGTGAAGGTGAATCCCGAATCAAGAACTCTCATCTACCCCAAACCTGTCAGAATCTGGTGCTGAGATCTGCATCTGAGAAGACTTGGCATGTATTTTCTCTCTTACCTCAACCCCCTTACCCTTGGGGACTCTTGAGTATGCAGTGTTTTAATCATTGCTGCCTCAATAGTTCTCATTGGGATTCAGCGTCTAGAATTCCCTGCCTCCCTGCCTTGGTCCCAGTCTGTCTTCAGGCAAAAAAGGTTAGTGTGAAGTTCTTTGTGTGAGAGTAGGGCACAGCCTATTAAATTTGATATGGGGCTTTGCACAGCTCTGCCCTCCCATCTTGCCTCAAATAGCCCATCCAAGCACATCTAGTCCCTCTATTGTGTGGTTGTCTGGGAGGAATACACGAAGGCCAACTGCCAAGTACACCCAGTCATGTGACTCAGCACACAGGATGAAGGTACCAAATAATTAGCCTATAAAATGCCAACTTTCTAAAAGTGGCATTTTCAGGACTGTGACTTAAAATCCAACTTTACTATGAAATTGGATTTCAAATTACAATTTTTCAGACATCAAGCATGATTTTTCTATATGCTCCCACTTAAACGTTAGCATATATTAAATGTGATTAGGTAACCAAAGGTAGACCTCACAGTAGTGAAAAACGGATTTATGAGCTTGTCACTTCCAGGGCTTGTAAACATTAAAAGTTCAAGTCCAACTTTTTAATTACAAAGCAACCTGTCCTATGGTCTTTTGAGGGCCTACTTTCGTGGTGACCTATGTGTATTAAAAGGGGAGTCTTAGGCCTGGCAAAGAGATTATCTTGCAAAAGTCGAAGTGGCAGTTTAAAACTGAACAGAGGCTGAAATGGCAGACCTGGGACACATTCTAAGGGGATACTTAAGTGAATGGCACAGTAAGTGCTGCATGCCTATTAGCAGCTTTTAATTTACTAACCCTGGATATATGGTATAGTACTTTACTAGGGTCTTACAAGTAAATTAAATGTGCCAATTGGTATTAAAGCACATTTACCATGTTCAAGGGAAAGACCACAAGTACCTAGAGCCAACAAAACAACTTCAGAAAAATAAGAGTAGTGAAGGTAACACGTTTGAGGGTGACGCTGCAAAGAGGGCTATATTATAAAATAACTTTATTATATTTTAATAATGTGTGTAATGTTGAGTGCTTTTTTTAGATGTATTTTAACTTCATTATCTATATTATCAAAATCATTAAAATTCTAAGGTATTCGTAACTTTTTATATGTTTTTATGAAGGTTAAGGATTAAGCAATGCAAAAAAACAAGTTCAACTTGTAACAATGCATGTGACTGTGATCCTGCATGAAAAAAATGAAAATGTAATTTACTCCTCCTCTAACTTTATTACAATACATGTATTGTCCTCTTTCTCAAAACATAACTGCTTTAGGTTTTAGGGTGTGATAGCTGTACTAATACAGCAATATTTTTGGACTTGAGAAGCTGATAATGTTTTATGTAAATCTTGCTAATAATGAGGCTGATAAAACGCATGTTAATCTCTCTCTTTCTCTTTCTTTCCCCACACAGACAGACACACACACACACACACACACACACACACACACGTGTGTCTACTTTCACTCTATCTTTGCCAGTAGAAAAAATGCTTGTCAAGAGCCTACACAAATCTAACTAAATTAGTTAATTGCTGGGCTCGGTTTGCGAGGACTATAAATCAGTTCCCGGCCTAACATAAAATGTCTGTTAAGCTACATTTGCCCAGTAGGAGTTTAATTGTGTTTGCTAAATTGAATTTGCAAGGATTTGAATACATGGAAACTGATTACTTTAGTTCACAAAATCTTCCACTAAACCAGACGAACATGACATGTATTTACCAGTGGAGTAACAAAGGCCCGGCAGCCCCGCGGTGCAGGTGTGGGTGGGGGGCGAGCTCCAGGAGGCCGCCTCAGCTCTGTATTCTAGCCTGAGAGCTCATGAGTGAGTTCGGAGAGGGGGGCTCTCCTTGTACCTTGCAGGGGTGCCCTCAAGTTCCATTAGCCTCTAGTATTTACGTTATATAAAGAATAACCGTAGATGTCTTCATGACTATAATATGCGACCTCATTTTTATAGACTGAACCTGATTCAAAAGTAGGACTAATGAAGCAGGCAGACACGAGTGACCTGGCTAAACTTGCTATTAACGTAAATGCGCATTGAATATAAGACCTTTCCGGCTACACATTTCGATGAATTCCAAACTGCGTTACTAGATATTTGTTTCATGTGTTGTTCTGAACTGCAGATTATATAATTTATTTAGCAAAATGACGGTCAAATATAACCTGATCTGAAATGAGTATTAACTTCACGGTTCGTACGGTGTACATTCTAAAATGTAAAAGCAAGAACAGTATCCATGTTGAATCAAAGGCAAGCATTTGTAAAACCAATGAGGCTAACACACAGACGCCCAAACACACAAAGACAATTTGTACCATGGCTCTGTACAATCTGCGTCTTTCTATGCAATCTCATGTATGTGCTCTAGTTTTTATTTCCTCACTTACACTTCTACATTGTAGCAGCACTGCAAGATTACAAACTAAACAAGCATTTGCAATGCAATGGGTCTTGCGTTTGCTCGAGTTAAAGCTTTGTAAACCTCTAACCGGACTTTTCTTGCCACATAAACTGAAAAGTAAAATAGTTTCACATAAGCGAGCCGACGGCCACCATGAGAGCAAAGCAAACACACAAAATGGAACAGAAGTTCAATTGCAGTGAAACGTAGCGGCAAAAGTGCAATCATCCATGTAACCGGCAAAAGTGCAAATATCCATGTAACGGGTCGATGTCATGCAAAGCGATCTACAACTGCCCAGCAAGATCGTGCTGCCTACGAAATAAAGAGAAAAAGTAGTGCAGAAAACATGTAGCCTCATATGTTTTCAGTAGTTGGCCGGTGCACTCGAGAGTGGCTAAACATCGGACAAGGCATGACGTATGCATGCCTTTCACTAATTAAATCAAGCTAATTTTAAGAGGCAAGCCAACGAACCAACCTAACTGATGGGCTTGACATGGGTCTGGTTAAAAGCCCACAGAGTGATTACACCAGGGACAGAGCGCTTTGCACTCAACCCTAAAGACAGTATCTCAAGACTGGGAAATAAGCAACAGGGCACACAGAGAAAGAATGATCTAATTCAGGTGCAAAATCAGGCAGTATACAATGAGAAAGAATACTAAGATATCACGTTAGGTGTAAACAGTATAGATCACTATTTAATCACATTTAGTGAACAGCACATTTTGGTGCAAAATTCCCCCTGATGCAACATAAGGATGAGTGTGGTAAACATTTCAATGCACAAATACCATGTGTGTGCAAAGTCAAATTTTGTTGAAAGATGCCATCCAGGTGAAAAATCTATTCTATGTACAGAATTATTCTTGGTGGAACATAAGCATCACTGTGGTATCATACCTGGGTTCAAAATCCCACTAAGGTGTGAAAGCACCGTTGCTGCAACATCAGCAGTAGTATAGAACCTGAGTGCAAGTTACATGCCCGAGCAAAATTTAGGTGTATCATATTGAGGTGCAAAATCATCCATGGTGCAACATTGACACAATTGTGGAAATGGCTCGAAATCACAAATTATATCTTGAAGTAAAAAAACATTTTGGTATAAAATTACAGTTAGGTATAATATCAATTTTAGGTAAAAAATTAGATTTAGTTGCCACTCCACCTGCATGTGCACCATCTTTAGCAAACATCTGCAGTAGTTTGGAAAACATTTAAGTGCGAAAATACATTTAGGTGCAAATTTTATCTTACTGGAATAGCCACAGTTGAGTCAAAGCCAGCATAGGTTTGACATCAGATTGAGGCACAAAAACTACACACAATCTCCACTAGACAATTGTACGAAACAAACTCAGTCACCATCAAAAGAAGCCCTAAACAAACAGCTGTCTAAGCCAAAACAAGATGTAGTCCTTCATAAAAGTTCCAACGTTTTTTAGACACTGCTCCTGAAAACACCCAATATCCTTGATGATGTAGTTCATGATAAATAGACCGTTTCAAGAAGTTTACATGGAGAACTGATAACTCAGTCTTGCTTCTGTTATGCTTGTACATCCTTGAAAGGAACCCAGAAGCCAGATGTGAGAAACTGGGTCATTGGTTAAGGGGAGTGGAAACCCTATTTAAACAACAACCTCAATCCTTGTCAGGGTGAACCACAAAAGTCAATAATTAATCAGCGCTTAAACCTGTGGTAGCTTGGCACAATAGCAGTCAGGCTAAATTTTGAGGCAACGGATAAAGTATTTTTGCAGCACACAAACAGTAATAAGGTGATAACACAACAAAAGAAAAAAATCTGCACCAATTTAGAAAAACAAAGAAAAATAAAATAAATGACACCAAAACAGACTAAACCCAGTAAGTAGAACCAGTGTTATGAATTTTTAATGTTTTTAGTGAAATGTTGCTCAAAGCGCCTACCACCAATGTCTTGTTGCGTGAGACCAGGTGAAGTCAAAAGATGGAGTGCAATTCAGATACACAAGATTGATTGGACCCAGTCTTGGCTTACATTGGGACTTAGGCACTCATTATGAACACAGCAGTAAACACCGTACCGCCGGCGGTGGCGGTAAAAACCGCCAACAGAGGGGCGGTCTGGACGCCAAATAATGAACCAACTGAAACACAGGCATCCTGAAAACCACCCTTCGCCAGTAGAGGAGTGCTGACAAAGATTGCAGAGTCTGCCCACAGGCCAACGGAAAGGCCCACCCCACTCATCAAATAATGAACCACTAGACCACTGTCAGTTCCGGAACGTGAACCACCGCCACTCAAAGCCAGGCAGAAATGAACCAAATATAAGGAAACACTCACCGGAGGCTAACACAACACGCCGAAGCAGACATGGTGAGCTGCAGATCATGCCAGCCCTGTTCCTTGCCATAAACCTCCACGACCGAGACCGCCGACGAAGATGACGAAGGTAAGTACCGCAACCTACAAAACAAGGGAAGAAAGGGCACAGTTAAATACCCACCCACTCCACCCACCCCGCAACGCACCCACAACCCTTCACAGCAGCACAAGCCCTACACCCCACAGCAAGAGGGACTTACCCGACACAAGGCAAATCCAAACTGTCCAAAGTACATACATGTGCCCCCACACCCACAAACAATGAAACGAGAGACCGGGGGTCCAGAGTGTGCCACCAAAACACAGGCCAAACATTAACTTTTAATTCAGCTCTCTGAGCAAACAAATTGTAAATAAGGCCAATGGCCAGTCCCTAGTGCTAGAAGTCCCATGGGCAACAATGGCCCCAACCTGACTCCCACAAATGCTGCGGTGCTCCACCTCAACGGGGCAACAATGGGGCATCCAGGCACCTCAGGGAATAGGGGCAGGGGGTGGTGGGGGTGGTGATTTACGACAGGGTGGGGCTTGGATTTGCGTTCGTAAGGTAGAGGGGGTTTGGCCTTGGAAGGTGGGGGAGTGAGCTTGGACTGGGTGGAGCCAGATGGAATAGGCTCAGCACAGGGCTTCTTCCTCTCTGGGAAGGGGCAAGGGAATGTGAAGGGCGGACAGGGGTGGGCTGTGACGTGGAAGGAGTGGAAAGGGCAAGGAGGTGTGCACATTTAGGGACGAAACGGGGTGGGCAAGTGGGTTGGAATAGGTCAGCACAGGAGAGGAGAAGTTTCTTTGGTGCAATTGGGTTGGGCCTGGAGGAAGGCATGGGAGTGGAGGTAGAGGATGTGGCCTTAAGTGGAGTAGGTGTGCATGTTGTGGGTGCAGGTGACTGGACAGTATGCCGAGGTGTGGTGGATGTGTGATGGGTGAGTGTTTTGGTGCATTTGTGTGTTTTTGGAGGAGGGGGGTGGACACAGTGGGACAAGACAGGCTGCCAGTGTAAATGTATGTTGTTTGTATGTCTGCAAGTCTGGTGAGTGTGCTACATGTGTCAACTAAAGTAGTTGTTGTGAGTGCAGGTGTGGTGTCTGGGGTGCATGTATGGATGTGTGCCATTGTAGTGAGTGCAGGAATACTGTCAGCAACAGTTAATGAAGGTGCAGTGCCTGGGGGTGTGTATGTAGAGGGGACAGACAGGGAGGCGGAAGAGGTGGGCACACTGGGGGAAGTGGATGTTGCTGTGTTTGCATGTGTATGTTGGTTGTGTGAATGCTTGTGCTGGGAGGTGTGGTGCTTGTGTTTTGAAGTGTGCTTCTTGTGTGTTGAGGTGTGTGCCTGCATGTCAGAATGTGTGCTTTGGACGGGTGAAGGGAGAGGGGTGCTGGAAGGGGTGGAGGAGGTTGGAGGGGATTCGGAATGACCAGGGACACTGGCTGCCATCAAAGGGGAGGCCAGAGCCTGAAAAGGTCTCTGTAGGCCAGACACTGCACTGTGAATGCCATCCAGAAAGGCATTGGTCTGCTGCATCTCTGATGCTAGCCCCTGGATGGCATTAACAATGGTTGTCTGCCCTACAGAGATGGTTCTCAGGAGGTCAATAGCCTCCTCCGTGAGGGCAGCAGGGCTGACTGGGGCAGGGGAAGAGTTGCCAGGGGGGAAGGAGACACCCACCCTTCAGGGTGAGGGGGCACAGGCAACTCGGTGGGGAGCAAATGGGAGGGCGGTGATGGTATAGGGGGTGGCAGAAGATGACACAGTAGGTGTGGGCCCCCATCGGAGGAGGTATCGGAGTCACTACCTCCAGTGGGAGTTGCCTCCCCCGTGGTACTCCCCTCACCCTCCAACCCACTGGTGCCCTGGGCGTCAGACGACTCTGCCTCCGAGGATCCATGGGCCGCTGCATCCCCACTCACCGGTGCCTCAGCTCCCTCGCCATATGATGCTGATGTACACAGACAACACAAGAGAACAAGGATGGGGAGACAAAAAAGAGGAGACATTTGTAAATAGCTGAATGGAGTGAACATAGTGGTTCATACATACACCCACCCAAAAGACCCTCCAACAGGCAGCACCTACCGCTATACCCTTGGCTATGCCCCTGACTAGTGCCCAGAACCCTGCTCTACAGCCATTCCCCAAACAACTGAAGGACCCAACGTGTAGGAGACCTGACCAAAACACTCCAACTCCCCATGGGGGCCATAATATAGATGGACATCAGTCAAAGTCCCTGCAACTAAGCAGCATAAACCCGAATGCACACATAGACATCTATCAAGGGTCAAATATATGGTATGTGTACTCACCCCCTTGTGACTGCTGTGCAGCCTTCAAGCGCCCATCCAGGTCTGGGTACGCCACCACCATGATGAGTAGCATAAGGGGGGTCAGTGCCCAACGGGCACCCCTTCCCCGTTGGAAGGACTTCCCCAGCTGGGCCTCGCAGATTTTTCACACCCAGCGCCGCAGGTCCTCCCACCTCTTCCTGCAGTGGGTGATCCGCCGGTTGTAGACCCCGAGGGTTTGCACCTCCTTGGCGATGGCATGCCAAAGTGCCCTCTTCTGGTGGGCGCCTACCTAAAAGGGACACACATAAATGTAAAACAGAGGTCAGGCACTGGCCAAACATATACAGCTGGCTATACGTCCACTATGGGACGGACAATACAAACGGACTAACAACACATACACACGCAGCATGTCAGGAACCCTGGTCCATCCAGGGTCAGAGGTGCACACATGTATGCTGTCAACACCAACCATTACACACATCCATGGCCCACAATCCTGCTACTCACCTGTACCTCTGGAGGTCCGTAGAGCTTGGCATACAGGGGTAGGACCCCGTCCACGATCCTCTCCGATTCCTCTTGGGTGAAGGCCAGGCCCCTTTCCCCTGCAACACATGCCACTTCCATTACCAGAGGCAGGACACAGCAGTACACTCAGTGGAGTACCTGCTTGCATGAGATCAGGGAGTTAAGTGAAGTTGGGGTGACAAGTTCACGTACGCTCCGCAGCGGTGTGCACCGTCACTGCCGGCGGCGATCATGATATGCTAGGATTCCTCATTGACATCCATGTTAACCAATGAATTTGCACACTGCGGTAAACACCGCCTTACGCTGTTACGTCAACTGCTAGCGGTATGAGGTCACTTCCACAACGACAGTTGTGGATTACATGGGGCAGACATTTTAGCAAAAACTACGCATTTATAAAACTCCCATCTGCACAATGCAGGCCCTAGCCCTACTGTTCCCCAAACACACATAGGCATGTGACAATTACCATTGCCTCACCTGACAAGCCATGATCCATCATTGTGGTCAAGTTGATGTTATGTCATACACATTATGCATTGGTTTTGCGACAACGAAGCCAGCAGTGCTCACTGACTGACAATGTGTGCCCATGTATGTGTGTTCCTCACATGTGTTTCCAACTCCTCCTAAGTACAGACCCTTGTGGCGAGGAAGGGCCCCATCGGTGTTATGACCACTTGTGGATTTATGGACCATGGTGGAGCGTCACATCATTATCAATTACAGACTCACCGTGCAACTATTCTTGAACTTTGTGCATTACTGGATCCTGCACTGACTCTGGCAAATCATAATCAGCATGCCATCCCTACTGAAGTGCAGGTGCTTCCTGCACTACATTTCCTGGCCACAGGCTCATTTCAAGTGACAGTGGGGATGGGTGCAGGTTTTTCACAGCCAGTGTTTGGCATTATACTGACAAGATTCCTGAATGCATTTGTACAACACCTTCAGTCCTATGTGAGGTTTCCCTAAAGTACTGACATCCCTGCCATCAAGTCAGACTTCTATGCCTTTGCCAACATACCCCATGTGATAGGTGCCATCGATGGCAACCCACATACCTATAATCCCCCCAAGAGTAAGTGAACAGGTGTACAGAAACCAGAAGAACTTTCACTCCATGAACATTCAATTGGTGTGTACTGAAGACCAGTACATCACACATGTGAATGCCATGTTCCCTGGTTCAGTCCATGATTCATTTGTGCTGAGGAACAGTAGTGTGCCACAGAAGATGGAACAACTACAAGGGGACAGAGGGTGGATCATAGGTAGGTGTTTCTGTCACTTATTGCCACCCTGCAGACAGACAGCCTGTCTGCCTCTGAGGCTTGTCATTTCAAGTTGTGTTGTTAACCTTTTTCTAGGTGATTCTAGCTATCCCAACTTGTGTTGGCTCCTGACACCAGTGAGGAATCCTAAAAACAGATGCAGAGAGGAATAACAATGAGGCCCAGGGACGTACTAGGAGGGTGATAGAGCGCACAGTAGGTCTCCTGAAGGCTAGATTTCATTGTCTACATCTCCCTGGCGGTTCCCTGTCCTATGGGCCTGAAAAGGCGTGTAGAATAGTGGTGACTTGCGGCATGCTGCACCACGTGGCTGTGAGAAATTCTATCCCCCTCTTGGAGGAGGAGGGTGCTGTATATCCAGACCAGCTTCCTCAGAGGGGAGACGAGAGTGATGGTGATGATGAGGAAGGGGAAGATGTAAATTCCAGGACCCAACTGATACAACTCTACTTCCAGTAACTATGTGGAACAAATGGATGAGATTGGTGTCTGTGCATCATACTGTCAGTGTGCCGTGTCATCTAATGGGAGGGGTGGAATATACTAATTGCCACTGTGTCCAGGTCTGCATAGGACAGAATGCAATTTAGTGTATTTTTTCAAAACATATTTAGGCACAACAACATGTAGGGCGAGTGGTCCATTTCATGCTACGCAGGTACAAATAAAGGAGTTATCAACCAGTTGCATCCATACTTCACTTTGTTCACACATAATGACAGGGGACATTGTAACAGGTGTGATATGTATTTTATTTGGTGCAGGGATAAAATCATGCAAATTACACTGATGGCAGTGGGTCAACGGTGGTTAAGTGAAATTGCAACATGGTGGCAGCATTGTTGTCAATATTGGTATGTCCATCAATGCTTCCATGAGTTATTCATTATTGGTAGCACTGTTTGGTGGTTGATTGAGTGGGATAGCTGGTGGACAGTTTTTTGCAAAGCGACTTCTTAGAGGGGGCCTTATTCTTGGCAGGTGTTCCTGTCCCATATCTTGGCTTGAGGGTCAGTTTGGGCGCCTGTTGTTGGGCTGTAGGGGATGAGATGGATGTCCCCTGTGTTTCCTCAGAGGGTAGTACATGTGAAGTTGCTGCTGATGCTCTTATTGTCCGGTCTGTCTCCTGTGCTGTAGTGGGGGCTTCCTGTTCTGAGTGGGCCTCAGGCTGTGTTTGGACAAGCTGCTGCAGCGCACCTGCTATGCTGGCCATTGTGACATTGTGCAGTTTCCACTGCTCCATGGCCTCTTGGTGGTGTTCTTGCTGCATCCTCTGACTCTGCTCCAGGGTGGATACTATATGGGCCAATCTGTCCTGGGTATGGTGATAAGCTCCCAGGACTTCAGACATCACGTCCTGGGCTGCAGCATCCATCCTGTGGCCTTCCCCCTGGGCCAGTGATGCCCTCCCACTGGGCCTAGCCCCTGTGCCTATGTCCCCTGCACAGGTCTAGCGGCACCACTTGTACTGGGGCCATCGTCTTCCTGCCTGTTGGTACGGGGTGACTGTGGCCTTTGTACCTGTGTTCCACCAGTCTGTGGCCTGGATACACAGGTGTGGGGATGGTTGCCCTAGGCTGATGTTATTAGCTGGGTGGTAGGTGTGTTAGTGGTATCCTGGGTGGGGCTGCTGGATGGTGACAGTCCAGGACTGTATGAGGGGACAGCCTGCTCATCAGTGTCCAGGGTTCCATCCCCAGTGTCCTGTGAGGTGCCTCTGTCTCCCTGAGGGGCACTGCCACTCCTTGTCCTGTCCGTCAGGGTGGCATGGGTGGTGGTGCCTGTTGGGGGAAATGGACATGTCTGTTACATTTGCATGGTCGGATGGGGGGCAGGCGCCTGGGCTAGTTTGTGCACCTTACACACTTTGGGGCCATGCAGGATGCTTTAGTGGGGTTAGCATTGCTTTTAGCTTCGAATGTGGAGGTGCATTGTGGGTGTTATAGGCCATTGTGTTTCCTTGCAGGGGTGGGTGGCTGTGCACAGGGGGAGGGATGTGGGCCTGTTAGTGGGTTTGTGGGCATGCAGGGATAGTGGAATCAGTGCCTGTGAGCTGGGTGGGGTAGTGGTCCTGGTGGGCGTTGGAGGGGTGCGGTGGTGCATGCATTACAGGTGTGATGGATATGGGGTAAATGTAGATGACTTTCCCGAGTCCATTCCTCCAGTGAGTCCAGTGAGGACCTCAGGGTGAAAGATGGCCAGTACCTTTTCCTCCCAGTCAGTGTAGTCGGGTGGTGTTAGTGGAGGTCCTCCCCCAGTCTTCTGGACTGTAATGTGGTGCCTGGATGCCATGGCCCTGGCCTTCCCCCGCAGATCGTTCCATCTCTTGCGGATGTTGACCCTGGTGCGTGGATGGTGTCCCACTGCAATGACGCTGTTGACAATCGTCTGCCATAGCTCCATCTTATTGGCAATGGGTGTGTGCTGCACCGAGCCCCGAATAGTTGTGGCTCAAACTTCAGGATCTCGTCCACCATGGTCCTTAGCTCCCTTTCTGTGAAGCGTGGGTGTTTAGGGGGCGCCATGGTGAGTGTCGTGAATAGTATCTGGTGTGGATCTCGGTGAGGGTGCTCTTATGTGGTTGGGTGTAAGTATCGTGGATTATGGTGTAGGAGGCTGGCCTGGCTTGTGGTGGGTACCAAGGGGTACTTACACCTTGCACCAGGTCCAGGTATCCCTTATTAGTATAGAGGGGTGTCTAACAGCTTAGGCTGATAGAAAAGGTAGCTTAGCAGAGCAGCTTAGGCTGAACTAGGAGACGAGTGAAGCTCCTACAGTACCACTAGTGTCCTATGCACAATATCATAAGAAAACACAATATTCAGATATACTAAAAATAAAGGTACTTTATTTTTATGACAATATGCCAAAGTATCTCAGTGAGTACCCTCAGTTGGAGGATAGCAAATATACACAAGATATATGTACACAATACCAAAATATGCAGTAATAGCAATAGAAAGCAGTGCAAACAATGTATAATCACAATAGAATGCAATGGGGGCACATAGGGATGGGGGCAACACAAACCATATACTCTAGAAGTGGAATGCGAACCACGAATGGACCCCAAACCTATGTGGCCTTGTAGAGGGTCGCTGGGACTGCAAGGAAGAACAACACCAGCAATGCAACAACGATGGATTTCCTGATGAGAGTACCTGTGGAACAAGGGGACCAAGTCCAAGAGTCACGATCAAGTCGGGAGTGGGCAGATGCCCAGGAAATGCCAGCT
Organism: Pleurodeles waltl; assembly: GCF_031143425.1. Lineage (NCBI taxonomy): Eukaryota > Metazoa > Chordata > Amphibia > Caudata > Salamandridae > Pleurodeles > Pleurodeles waltl. The sequence continues at coordinate 466,885,695 of NC_090442.1, forward strand.
GTGGGTGCAAAGAAGCTGCCACTGGATGGTAGAAGCTGTGGATTCTGCAAGAACGACAAGGGCTAGAAACTTCCCCTTTGGAGGATGGATGTCCCACGTCATGAAGAGTCATGCAGAGGTGTTTCCGTGCAGAAAGACTGCAATTAAGCCTTGCTAGCTGCAAGGGTTGCGGTTAGGGTTTTTGGATGCTGCTGTGGCCCAGGAGGGACCAGAATGTAGCCAATTGCGTGAGGGGACAGAGGGGGCGCCCAGCAAGGCAAGGAGCCCACTCAGAAGTAAGCAGCACCCGCAGAAGTGCTGGAACAGGCACTACAAAGTGGAGTGAACCGGAGCTCACCCGAAGTCACAAAAGAGGGTCCCACGACGCCGAAGGACAGCTCAGGAGGTCGTGCACTGAAGGGTAGAGTGCCGGGGAACCAGGCTTGGCTGTGCACAAAGGAAATCCTGGAAGAGTGCACAGGAGCCGGAGTAGCTGCAAAACACACGGTTCCCAGCAATGCAGTCTAGCGTGGGAAGGCAAGGACTTACCTCCACCAAACTTGAACTGAAGAGTCACTGGACTGTGGGAGTCACTTGGACAGAGTTGCTGAGTTCAAGGGACCTCGCTCGTTGTGCTGAGAGGAGACCCAGAGGACCGGTGATGCAGTTCTTTGGTGCCTGCGGTTGCAGGGGGAAGATTCCGTCGACCCACAGGAGATTTCTTCAGAGCTTCTAGTGCAGAGAGGAGGCAGACTACCCCCACAGCATGCACAACCAGGAAAACAGTCGAGAAGGCGGCAGGATCAGCATTACAAGGTCGCAGTAGTCGTCTTTGCTACTTTGTTGCAGTTTTGCAGGCTTCCAGCGTGGTCAGCAGTCGATTCCTTGGCAGAAGGTGAAGAGAGAGATGCAGAGGAACTCTGATGAGCTCTTGCATTCGTTATCTAAGGAATTCCCCAAAGCAGAGACCCTAAATAGCCAGAAAAGGAGGTTTGGCTACCTAGGAGAGAGGATAGGCTAGCAACACCTGAAGGAGCCTATCAGAAGGAGTCTCTGATGTCACCTGCTGGCACTGGCCACTCAGAGCAGTCCAGTGTGCCAGCAGCACCTCTGTTTCCAAGATGGCAGAGGTCTGGAGCACACTGGAGATGCTCTGGGCACCTCGCAGGGGAGGTGAAGGTCAGGGGAGTGGTCACTCCCCTTTCCTTTGTCCAGTTTCGCGCTAGAGCAGGGCTGAGGGATCCCTTAACCGGTGCAGACTGGCTTATGCAGAGATGGGCACCATCTGTGCCCATCAAAGCATTTCCAGAGGCTGGGGGAGGCTACTCCTCCCCAGCCCTGACACCTTTTTCCAAAGGGAGAGGGTGTAACACCCTCTCTCTGAGGAAGTCCTTTGTTCTGTCTTCCTGGGCCAGGCCTGGCTGGACCCCAGGAGGGCAGAAACCTGTCTGAGGGGTTGGCAGCAGCAGCAGCTGCAGTGAAACCCTGGAAAGGTAGTTTGGCAGTACCCGGGTCTGAGCTAGAGACTCGGGGGATCATGGAATTGTCTCCCCAATGCCAGAATGGCATTGGGGTGACAATTCCATGATCCTAGACATGTTACATGGCCATGTTCGGAGTTACCATTGTGACGCTATACATATGTTGTGACATATGTATAGTGCACACGTGTAATGGTGTCCCCTCACTCACAAAGTCCGGGGAATTTGCCCTGAACAATGTGGGAGCACCTTGGCTAGTGCCAGGGTGCCCACACACTAAGTAACTTAGCACCCAACCTTTACTAGGTAAAGGTTAGACATATAGGTGACTTATAAGTTACTTAAGTGCAGTGGTAAATGGCTGTGAAATAACGTGGACGTTATTTCACTCAGGCTGCACTGGCAGGCCTGTGTAAGAATTGTCAGATCTCCCTATGGGTGGCACAAGAAAGGCTGCAGCCCATAGGGATCTCCTGGAACCCCAATACCCTGGGTACCTCAGTACCATATACTAGGGAATTATAAGGGTGTTCCAGTATGCCAATGTAAATTGGTGAATTTGGTCACTAGCCTGTTAGTGACAATTTGGAAAGAGAATGAGAGAGCATAACCACTGAGGTTCTGGATAGCAGAGCCTCAGTGAGACAGTTAGTTATAGCACAGGGAACACATACAGGGCACACTTATGAGCACTGGGGCCCTGGCTGGCAGGGTCCCAGTGACACATACAACTAAAACAACATATATACAGTAAAAGATGGGGGTAACATGCCAGGCAAGATGGTACTTTCCTACATTTGGCCTTCGGTGTCTGCTTCTGGTGATCTCTATCTTTGTTGGCCTTCTTTCGTTGCAAAGAATTGTGGGGTGTCTCTGTGAGTGTTTTATGGTGTTGTGGATGTGTGTCAGGTGTGTGGGTTTCTAACCTATCCAATGTGTGCACTTCTTACTGTTGGGTCCACTTGCGGCTCTTGGCGGTCTGCACCGCCAATGGTCGTTCGGCTTCCACTGACCGCCAAGGGGATTTGTGGATCATTATTTAGAGGGTGGGATATGGGTGTGCTCAGCAGTAGCGGGGTGGGAGGTCCAGCATTTCTGCCGACAAAGGTCCTGGCTGGGACTGGTGGACTGGTAATTTTTGTTCGAATCAGATTTGTGGTTCATTATATGGCGGTTTTCTGTCCACCGCTAATGGCGGTCTTCAGCTCACCATCATCACGGCTGTCAGTTGTGTTTATCGCCGTGTTCAAAATGAATGCCTCAGAAGAAATTTTAATAAAAAGACCAGGAGAAGATTGAATTGAGTGGGGAGACTCAGGCTGTGTCTGAGGAGACGGTATTGCTGGGGACAGCTGGGCGAGGCCTTGGTAAAGCCGTTGATGATGGCCGGTAAAAGGTTGGACCAGGAGAAGACAGATTGCTAGGCTAAGTTGGTCATCATCATCAATGGGAACCCTGGCTCCATGAGGCTGGATTCTGTCACTTGGATGTCAAGCTGAAAAGTATTTGCTGCCACGGAGAAGAAGGTAGCAGAAGCTACCATGAAGTCAGGTAGGCTGGTGATGCACCTTTAGTGGATTAGCTAGAAGGTAGGTCCTAGTAATCTGTTTGTTTTTCTGACACATTTTGGTGAAACATTTTATAAGTCTCAACATTTAGGGTTAGGCAGGAACAGCAACTCTAACATCCTTTCCAAGGGTTCAAGTCCTGAGGGGCACCATTTGGAGGGTTAGGAATCAGTGAAGCAAGGGCCAGGTGCAAAATGCATGGTCTTTGGAGCTAATTTGTCCTCATAGTTCACACAGTGAGCAACTAGTCCTTGGAGTCATCCAACTCGTCCAGAATTCAAGGAGCTCAGGTAGATGGGTCCTTTCTCCTTCTATCAGCAAGGCAGGCCTCACGCAGCGGAGCAGTCTTCTGTGGAGCAAGGCAGTCCTCAAGCAGAAGGACAGGCCTCTGGTAGGAGCAGGGCAATCCTCAGGAGAAAAAGGCAGACAGGCCTCCAGCAGCAAGGAAATGCTCTGGAGTACAAGCCAGTCCTTCTTAAGTTTTCTACAGGACCAGGAGTATACTGAGTAGTTGCTCTGAGGGTCCACTATTTTATCTGGTGTCAGCCTATGAAGAGGGGTAGCATCTTGGCTATCCCCATATCTGGGTCTGGAAATGTCTTTCCTTCCCCTGCTAAGGCACCAAGATGTGTGGGGTGACAAAAGACTAGTGTTAAACCTGTCACCCTTAGGGTGTTTTTTCCTAAAACCTTTCTGTCTTACTCCTCCATTTTTGCTGTTTTCCAGTTTTTCCAGTTCTAAAGTGCATGTGCACACTCCCTAAAACATGGTAATGATGGCTTACACCCAATTGGCACATTTAATTTACTTGTAAGTCTCTAGTAAAGTTGTACTCCATGTACCCATGGCCTGTAAATAAATTCTATTAGTGGACCTACAGTACTATTTGTGCCACCCAGTCAACTAGTATTTTAAACATCTTAAGCCTGCCATTGCAGCCTATGTGTGCCGCTTAAAACTGTCATTTTGACCTGGCAAAATAAACCTTTTACCTGGCCTATACCATCTTTTTTTAACATGCAAGCACCTATAAGGCAGGCTTTACTCAGTCCAAAGGGCAGGATGTAGTATATTGTTGGACATTTATTTTTACCTTTAACATGTCCTGCTATTGAAAAACGTTATTTTTAGGTTCTGGTGCAAGGCCAACCTCTCCCACAGGATAACAATGGGTTACCTTATTACATTTAATATGTGATGGCTTTCATTTGGGACAAAGTAGAAAAGTTGAGCTGGGGGTTTAACCCCTTCGCGGCCAGGCCTTTTCCCATCCTGTACCGAACACTTTTTTGGCTTTTGGGGCAGTTTGCGCTTAGGCCCTTATAACTTTTTGTTCACATAAGCTACCCACGCCAAATTTGCGTCCTTTTTTTCCAACATCCTTAGGGATTCTAGAGGTACCCAGACTTTGTGGGTTCCCCTGAAGGAGACTATGGGGGTCATTACAACCCTGGCGGTCCAGCCCTATTACGCTGCGGTCGCACCGCCGGGGCCGGCGGTTTCCCGCCGTTTTAGCCCCGGCAGTGATAATTCACCAGGGCAGCGCTGCAAGCAGCGCTGCCCTGGGGATTATGACACCCCTACCGCCAGCCTGTTTCTGGTGGTTTGCACCGCCAGGAAGAGGCTGGTGGTAAGGGGTGTCCTGGGGCCCCTGGCGGCCCCTGCACTGCCCATGCCACTGGCATGGGCAGTGCAGGGGCCCCCTAACAGGGCCCCGGACAGCTTTTCACTGTCTGCATGGCAGACAGTGAAAAGCGCGACGGGTGCAACTGCACCCGTCGCACAGCCGCAACACCGCCGGCTCCATTAGGAGCCGGCTCCTATGTTGCGGCCTCATCCCCGCTGGGCTGGCGGGCGCAAACTTGGTTTGCGCCTGCCGGCCCAGCGGGAATGTCATAATGGGGGCTGCGTGAGTGCGGCCGCACGGCGGTTACCGCCTGGCGGGCGGCGGTAGCCGGCCGCCAAGGTCGTAATGACCCCCTAAGGGCCTGATTACAACTTTGGAGGAGGTGTTAATCCTTCCCAAAAGTGACGGCAAAGTGACGGATATACCACCAGCCGTATTACGAGTTCCATAGGATATAATGGACTCGTAATACGGCTGGTGGTATATCCGTCACTTTACCGTCACTATTGGGATGGATTAACACCTCCTTCAAAGTTGTAATCAGGCCCTTAGAAATTAGCCAAAATACAGTGAAATTGTTTTTTTTTTTTTAAATGGGAAAAAAGAGCTGCAGAAGAAGGCTCATGGTTTTTTCCCTGAAAATGACATCAACAGAGGGTTTGCGGTGGTAAAATCACCATCTTCCCAGCTTTCAGGAACAGGCAGAGTTGAATTAGAAAACCCCATTTTTCAACACAATTGTGACATTTTACAGGGACATACCCCATTTTTACTATTTATTGTGCTTTCAGCCTCCTTCCAGTTAGTGACAGAAATGGGTGAGGAACCAATGCTGGATCACAGAAGGCTAAACATTTCTGAAAAGTAGGCAAAATTCTGAATTCAGCAAGGGGTCATTTGTGTAGATCCTACAAGTGTTTCCTACAGAAAATAACAGCTGAAATAAAAGAATATTGAATTGAGGTAAAAAAAAAACAGCCATTTTTCTCCATGTTGTATTCTGTAACTTTTTCCTGTGATGTCAGATTTTTTAAAGTAATATACCGTTACATCAGCTGGACTCTTCTGGTTGCAGGGATATATTGGGCTCATAGGTTCATCAAGAACCCTAAGTACCCAGAGACAATAAATGAGCTGCACCTTGCATGTCAAAGCCCAGCTCACCTGAGTCCTTGTTCAGTTCTGATGGAGGTTGAAGACAATCCGACCCCACCCTGAAACTGCTTGTTCCAGCACACTAGTTTTTAAAACAGTGCACTAAGAACAGAAGCTCAAGGGAAGGGGGGAAGTGGATAAAATAAAATAAAGAGACAACACCGTTCTTGTGCTGCACAAATCTGCGGCCCTCTCTGACTTTTGTAGAAACTGGTGCCTAATGAAACATAAACAAAGAACAGATAAGTACAACCTATTCCTAACTGGGTTCCTGACTATCCCTTTATTAATTAGAAATTTTCTTCTAAAAGTACCTCTTGGATCCTGGTCTCTAGTTTCCAGGTTTGGAATGTGTTACTGCTCTGGGATGTGCTTTCTATTACTCTAAAGCTTCTAAAACATTAAACAAATAACGTTATCAGAATTACCAATATCAAACATTCATCTTAATATAACTAAAGCCTAAATTCCCAATAGCAGACTCACTTTTCCCATATTTCCAGAATCTTTTATAAAACAAATACTGTACTTTTACGTCAAAATACACATGTAATTTGTGCAAGTCCTTGATTTACTGTTTGCCTTGCTGTTAATGGTTTCCACAGTTCGATTCTTAAAAGTTCCATAAAAAAAAAATGTTTGCTTCACAAATTTCCGCAAAGTATTCTTGTAACCAAGAGTTTGAATCACAATGTTCGTGGAAGGTATCTTGTTTCAAATTGTCTATACACGAATCCAGAAATTGTTGTCAAAGTTCTTTCAGGTAATAAAAGTTTTGCACTTACTTGTTGCTGGCAAGAGATACTGATCAGTCTAACCTTGTCTTCTTTCTCTTTTGCAGGTTGCTTGTAGGAGAGAGGCTAAGGCAAGGAGGAACCGGAAACCGGAAGAAGGAAGAGCCAGCAGCTGTGCCCATTGAAGCCAATGAAAGTCTGTAGAGAGCAGGAGTGCCAGCGCCGAGGAATTTGTCCTCAGGTAAGCGGGAGGTAGACGAGCACAAGCACTGGGTGAGGCTCGGGGGCTGCCTTTTATAGACAGGGCTGGGTGTGGTCCTCACATGCTGCACATGTTCTTGAAAGGTGTGCCGAGCTGGGTGTGGTTTGAAGAGCTGGGTGTGGTCCTCACATGCTGCACATGTTCTTGAAAGGTGTGCAGAGTTTCAGTTATTATGCAAATGAGTTAAATTAACACATGGCCTAGAGAGGAGTGTTTTAAAGAAGCCTTGGTAAAAGCAAGGCCCAATGTGTAAACAAAACAGCACATTAAACAACATACACAGAAGCCTGGGGGGGGAAGGTGAGATAACAAGAAAGGCTTTCAATAGTAAGTTTAAAAGGGAGCTATTACAGAACCCACTAGTGCAGTGAGAGGGGACATGCTCTTTGCTGTGCACAAACCCTAACAGTTGCCCCCCTCAAAGGCCCTCCTACAGGACGGGGTTTTCCTGGATTTTTTAAATAAAACCGTCTAATCAGCTGTGGGGCATGTACATATGATACTGGTTCCCATGAATTCTCAGATTCATCATATCCTTTCCATTTTACTAAATAAAACAGACGTCCACTAATTCTTTTTGAGTCTTTTATGCTTTTCACTTCATATTCTAGATTTCCCTTAATTGGTATGGGTGGAGGTGGTGGTTCAGGTCGGGTTTTTGGATTGTACGGCTAAAGCAAGGACACATGGAATGTAGTATGTACTGGATATTCTTTTGGTAAATCTAATTTTACTGTTACCGGGTTTACTATGGCAGTTATACTAAAGGGTCCAATGAAACGTGGTTGCAGCTTTCGGGATCCCTCTATGTTTAGGTTCTTTGTGGAGAGCCATACCTTGTCAACGATTTTATACATTGGGGCCTCAGATCTGTGTTTGTCTGCTTGTCTTTTCATGCTTTCCTTATACTTTAATAAATGTTTCCTGGCTTTGTCTTGTATGTCACCTAACCTCGTTAGTCTATCCGTTACTGTAGGTAACAGAGAATCTTCTAACAAAATGGGTATAGCTCTTGGATGATACCCCTGCAAGAAATAGAATGGTGAGCAAAGTAGAGCTGAATGCTCAGTATTATTATAAACAAACTCCGCTACAGGGAGAGCTTCCAACCATTCACTAGAATAATCAGCCAATAAACAACGTAGCGTTTGAATTAAGGTTTGGTTCAGTCGTTCAGTCTGTCCATCTGTCTCTGGGTGGAAAGCAGTGGATAATGCCACATCTATTTTCAGTTTTTTACATAATTTTTTCCAAAATTTAGAGTTGAACTGGCTCCCTCGGTCTGACACCACTTTGCTTGGCAAACCATGTAAACGCACAATTTCCCTTATAAAAAATATCGGCAAATTCTGCCGCCGTGGGTAATTTCCGTAATGGTACAAAATGTGCCATTTTAGATAAAAAATCCACTATAACCAACACTGTTGTGAAAGATTTTACAGGTGGTAAACCTACAATAAAGTCTACGCTCACAGTGTGCCAAGGTTGTTTGGGTGTTGGCATTGGTATTAACAAGCCGTCAGGGGCCTTATGAGAAGATTTATGTCTTGCACAAATTGGACAGGTAGTGACAAATTGCTTAATATCCTTTCTTATAGTGTCCCACCAAAAGTGTTTTTGCACATTTTCCAGGGTTTTTACCCAACCAGGATGACCTGCCAACGGTGAGGCGTGATGCCAAATTATCACCTGTGTTTGTAATTCAGAGGTGGGCACTAACAGCATGTTGTCGTGATACAATAAACCTCGTTGTATTGTGTTATGGGAATTCTTTAACCAATCCTGAGGTGCTATTTGCATGTGTGCATTATATAGATCTGTGATGAAATCCTTCTGTTGTACTGGTGCCAAAAACTTTTGGGGAGGAATAATGGGTTCTCCTATTTTATCTTGTTTCATGTCTGAAGTATGTCCGTATCTAGATAACACATCAGATTGAATTTGTTGTGCACCTGGTCTATAGGTTATTACAAAGTCAAATGTGCTAAAAAAAAATAACCAGCGCATCTGACGTGGTGTTAGTGCTTTAAGTGATCCAAAAAACTGTAGGTTCCTATGGTCAGAAAAGATTGTAACTGGGTACTTGGCTCCCATTAAATGGTGCCTCCATTCTGAAAAGGCTACTTTGATAGCTAGTAGTTCCCTTTCAGCCACAGTGTAATTTTGTTCAGCTGGTAATAACTTTTTGGAATAGAAGGCTATAGGATGTAACTGGCCATCTACTGCATCTCGTTGAGAGAGAACTCCTCCTAAAGCTACTTGTGAAGCATCCGCTTCAACAAAAAAAGGCAAGTCAGGATCAGGATGTTTCAGAATTGGGGATGAAGTGAACTTTTGTTTTAGGAGTTGAAAGGCGTGTGCCGCCTCATCAGTCCAAAGAAATCGTTGCCCTTTCCGCAACAAGGTAGTTATTGGGGCCGCAATGTCTGCAAAATGTGCAATAAACCTCCTATAAAAATTGGCGAAACCCAGAAATTTCTGAATATCTTTTACAGAGGATGGTTCTGGCCAATCAGCAATAGCACTGATTTTCTTTACATCCATAGTTATTCCTTGAGGTGACAGGCAGTATCCTAAAAAGTCCACCTTGCTGACATTAAAAGTACACTTTTCTAACTTAGCAAAAAGATGATTTTCTTTTAACTTTGATAATACTGCACGAACATGTTGGGTATGTTCTTCTGAGTTCTTAGAGTAAATGAGGATGTCGTCTATGTATACTATGACACAAACGTCCAGGAATTCGTGTAGGACCTCATTTATAAAGAACTGAAAGGCCGCAGGGGCATTACATAACCCAAAGGGCATTACTGTGTACTCAAATAAACCAAACTTTGTCTTGAAAGCTGTCTTCCACTCATCCCCCTCTTTTACTCGGACCAGGTGGTAAGCTCCCCGCAGATCTAGTTTAGTGTATACAGTAGAATGTCTTAATTGATCCAACAACACAGGTATTAGAGGAAGAGGATATTTATTCTTTATTGTAGCCTTATTTAGTCCTCTATAATCGATACACGCGTGCAGGGATTTATCCGGCTTCGGGATAAAAAAGAGTGGAGATGACACCGGAGATGTGGAATGACGGATGAACCCAGACTGTAGTAGGTCATCTAGGTAGGTTCTTAAGTATTTGGTTTCTTCGTCAGTCAAAGCATATACTCTGTTATTAGGTAAAGGGACCCCTGGGATAAGATCTATACGACAGTCATAAGACCTATGTGGGGGCAGCACACTAGCCTTTACTGGATCAAAGACGTCTTTAAAGTCAGAATATTCAGGAGGGAGACTTGGTTCATCTTGTGTAACACTAGCACAGTGTAATACTGTGCTCTGTTCTGTACCTGCTTCTTGATAGCAATTGGTTCTACAGAAAGAGGAATCCAAAGTAACAGTTCTATTCACCCAATCAATTTTTGGGTTATGAGTTGTTAACCAGGGTACCCCGAGAATCAAACCAAAATTAGGAGTATCTATCAGATCAAAGCTAATCACCTCTGTGTGCCCGTTCTGACAGACCATAACAAGTGGACTTGTTTGTTTTGTGATTAATCCAGAGGTCAATTCTGACCCATCCACTGCACATACTGCTTCTGGACAAGGCTTTAGGCACATAGGAAGTCCTAAGTTTTCAGCTAACTTATTATCCACAAAATTTCCTGTCGTGCCTGAGTCCAGTAGGACAGGGAGAGAATGCCTCACTTGGGTAGTAACAATTAAAACGACCTGAATTATGAAATGTCTAGGTATGTGCGGTACCATGAAGGCTGCAGCATTAGAGGTTTGATTAAGATGTTTTCTCGAACAAGTAACCTCTCCCCTTGTCAAGCTTAATCGTTTCCCGATTCAGTTGAGGAGGTGGAGGAAACAGCACCCTTTCGTGGATTTTTAGGCTTTACTGGACATTCTCTGGCAAAGTGACCTGCCCTTCCACAATATAAACATAATTGAAGTTTTCTCCTTCTTTCTTTTTCCTCTGATGTGAGTGGACCTCTGAGTGTCCCTATTTGCATAGGCTCAGGTTCAGGGAGTTTATTATCTGGGTCTTTCTTCTCGTGTCTAATAAAAGTTAACAGTGATTCCAGTTTGTATTTATCTCCCTTTCATTCTCCTAGTCTATGTTCTAATTTCACAACTAAATCTACAAAGTCCGAATAGTCTTCTGGCAAATCAACGATATGAGCCAGCGCGTCTTTTAACTCGTCTCTCAAACCTTTATAGAAAAGGGAGACACGCTTTTCTTCTGGCCACTGTGTCTCGGTGAGTAAACGATTAAAACTAGTGAGATAGGTCAATAAATCCTTGTTACCTTGTTTAAGATTTAAAAGCTCATTATCACTTGCCTGCATGAAAGTGTGTTTTGCAAAAAGGCTGGTCATGGTACGTTTAAATTGATTCCCATTATGGAGGATGGGATCATCTCTCTCCACGAAAGGAATTGACCAATTGGCTGCTGTGCCACCCAAATAAGACAAGACGAATGCCACTTTCGTAGCATCAGTAGGGAACTGTTGTGGCTTACAAACGAAGTGTAATTGACATTGATTGATAAAAACATGGAATTTGTTACTATCTCCATGAAAACGTTCAGGTGCTGCTAAGGGCACAGCATTAGGAACATTAACAGTGACCTCAACTGGGGGAGGCAAAGTTGTATGTTTTGATGGCACCCCTGTCTCTGAGGAGGTTTTAAACAAAAGCGTAAAAGCTGTGTTCCACTGAGATACCCTAAATTTATACCTGCTTAAATCCTGTTTTAAAGAGGTATTCTCCATCTTTAATCTCTCTATTTCCTCTTGCATATGTTGCAAGATGCCAGACACTGATTCATTATGAGCCAAGTCCTCATTTAGGGCCTGCGCCATATCCGTGACGTCAATGCCCTCTATTTCTTCCCCGATATTCATCGTCCACCAGAACTGATTTTTTTTTTTTTTTTTTTTTTTTAAGGCTTGTGCTTCTGTCAAAGCCCAGCTCACCTGAGTCCTTGTTCAGTTCTGATGGAGGTTGAAGACAATCCGACCCCACCCTGAAACTGCTTGTTCCAGCACACTAGTTTTTAAAACAGTGCACTAAGAACAGAAGCTCAAGGGAAGGGGGGAAGTGGATAAAATAAAATAAAGAGACAACACCGTTCTTGCGTTTCCACTGTTGAAGTGCTGCACAAATCTGCGGCCCTCTCTGACTTTTGTAGAAACTGGTGCCTAATGAAACATAAACAAAGAACAGATAAGTACAACCTATTCCTAACTGGGTTCCTGACTATCCCTTTATTTATTAGAAATTTTCTTCTAAAAGTACCTCTTGGATCCTGGTCTCTAGTTTCCAGGTTTGGAATGTGTTACTGCTCTGGGATGTGCTTTCTATTACTCTAAAGCTTCTAAAACATTAAACAAATACAGTTATCAGAATTACCAATATCAAACATTCATCTTAATATAACTAAAGCCTAAATTCCCAATAGCAGACTCACTTTTCCCATATTTCCAGAATCTTTTATAAAACAAATACTGTACTTTTACGTCAAAATACAGCATGTAATTTGTGCAAGTCCTTGATTTACTGTTTGCCTTGCTGTTAATGGTTTCCACAGTTCGATTCTTAAAAGTTCCATAAAAAATAAATGTTTGCTTCACAAAGTTCCGCAAAGTATTCTTGTAACCAAGAGTTTGAATCACAATGTTCGTGGAAGGTATCTTGTTTCAAATTGTCTATACACGAATCCAGAAATTGTTGTCAAAGTTCTTTCAGGTAATAAAAGTTTTGCACTTACTTGTTGCTGGCAAGAGATACTGATCAGTCTAACCTTGTTTTCTTTCTCTTTTGCAGGTTGCTTGTAGGAGAGAGGCTAAGGCAAGGAGGAACCGGAAACCGGAAGAAGGAAGAGCCAGCAGCTGTGCCCATTGAAGCCAATGAAAGTCTGTAGAGAGCAGGAGTGCCAGCGCCGAGGGATCTGTCCTCAGGTAAGCGGGAGGTAGACGAGCACAAGCACTGGGTGAGGCTCGGGGGCTGCCTTTTATAGACAGGGCTGGGTGTGGTCCTCACATGCTGCACATGTTCTTGAAAGGTGTGCAGAGCTGGGTATGGTTTGAAGAGCTGGGTGTGGTCCTCACATGCTGCACATGTTCTTGAAAGGTGTGCAGAGTTTCAGTTATTATGCAAATGAGTTAAATTAACACATGGCCTAGAGAGGAGTGTTTTAAAGAAGCCTTGGTAAAAGCAAGGCCCAATGTGTAAACAAAACAGCACATTAATCAACATACACAGAAGCCTAAGGGGGGGGGGTAGGTGAGATAACAAGAAAGGCTTTCAATAGTAAGTTTAAAAGGGAGCTATTACAGAACCCACTAGTGCAGTGAGAGGGGACATGCTCTTTGCTGTGCACAAACCTTAACATTGCAATGGGTTTTCATTGTATACCGGGCATACAGCATTTCATTTGCTTATTTATAAAAAGTGCAAAAATAGGTATGTAGGAAAGCACCATCTTGCCTGGCATGTTACCCCCATTTTTACTTGTGTGTCAGTTTGTTTTTGCATGTGTCACTGGGATTCTGCTAGCCAGGACTCCAGTGCTCATAGTTTGTGACCTATATTTGTTCCCTGTGTGGTGCCTAACTGTATCACTGAGGCTCTCCTAACCAGAACCTCAGTGTTTATGCTCTCTCTGCTTTTAAAATTGTCACTGCAGGCTTGTGACTATTTTCACCAATTCTGATTGGCATACTAGAACACCCTTATAATTCTCGAGTATAAGGTACCTAGGTACCCAGGGTATTGGGGTTCCAGGAGATCCCAATGGGCTGCAGCATTTCTTTTGCTACCCATAGGGAGCTCAGACAATTCTTACACAGGACTGCCACTGCAGCCTGAATGAACTAATGTCCACGTTATTTTACAGGCATTTTACACTGCACTTAAGTAACTTATAAATCACCTATATATCTAACCCTCACTTGGTGAAGGTTAGGTGCAAAGTTACTAATTGTGAGAGCACCCTGGCACTAGCCAAAGTGCCCACACATTGTTCAGGGCAATTTCCCCAGGCTTTTTGAGTGCGGGGACACCATTATATGCGTGAACTTCACAATGGTAACTCCGACCATGGCCATGTAACATGACTAAGATCATGGAATTGTCCCCCCCAAGCCAAATCTGGTATTGGGGTGCCAATCCCATGCATCCCCGGGGCTCCAGCATGGACCCCGGGTACTGCCAAACTAGCTCTCTGGGGTTTTCTCAGCAGCTACCCCTGCTGCCAACCCTCAGACAGGTTTCTGCCCTCCTGGGGTCTGGGCAGCCCTGTCCCAGGAAGGCAGAACAAAGGATTTCCTCTGAGAGAGGGTGTTACACCCTCTCCCTTTGGAAATAGGTGTTAAGGGCTGGGGAGGAGTAGCCTTCCCCAGCCTCTGGAAATGCTTTGAAGGGCACAGATGGTGCCCTCCTTGCATAAGCCAGTCTACACCGGTTCAGGGAGCCCCCAACCCCCGCTCTGGTGCGAAACTGGACAAAGAAAAGGGGAGTGACCACTCCCCTGTCCATCACCACCCCAGGGGTGGTGCCCAGAACTCCTCCAGTGTGTCCCAGACCTCTGCCATCTTGAATGCAGAGGTGTGAGGGCACAATGGAGGCCTCTGAGTGGCCAGTGCCAGCAGGTGACATCAGAGACCCCTCCTGATAGGCTCTTACCTGGTTAGGTAGCCAATCCTCCTCTGAGGGCTATTTAGGGTCTCTCCTGTGGGTTTCTCTTCAGATAATGAATGCAAGAGCTCACCAGAGTTCCTCTGCATCTCCCTCTTTGACTTCTGCCAAGGATCGACCGCTGACTGCTCCAGGACGCCTGCAAAACCGCAACAAAGTAGCAGGACGACTACCAGCAACATTGTAGCACCTAATCCTGCCGGCTTTCTCGACTGTTTCCTGGTGGTGCATGCTCTGAGGGCTGTCTGCCTTCCTCCTGCACTGGAAGCCAAGACAAAGGGGGTCATTACAACCTCGGCGGTCTTGGAAAAAGACCGCCGAGGCTGTGGGAGACAGAATACCGCCATTGCCGGCGGTATTCCTGGCTCCCGATTTTGACATTTCCGCTGGCCCAGCGGACGGTAACAGTGTTACCGTCCGTTGGCCCAGCGGAAATTTCACATCAACATTGCTGTCGGCTCATAATCGAGCCGGTGGCAATGCTGATGTGCAGCGGGTGCAGTAGCACCCGTCGCGCATTTCACTGCCCGATATTCAGGCAGTGAAATGCGCTACAGGGCTATGCCTGGGGGCCCCTGCACTGCCCATGCCAAGTGCATGGGCAGAGCAGGGGCCCCCAGGGGCACCCCAAGTCACCTTACCGCCAGCCGTTCCATGGCGGTGTTTACCACCACGGACAGGCTGGCGGTCGGGGACTCATAATCCCCAGGGCAGCGGTGCTTGCACCGCTGCCCTGGGGATTGTGACTGCCAGGCGGTATGTCCGAGGGGCCGGCAGTATGGCCGTGGCTATAGCGCCACGGTCATAATTGCTGGCGGAACACCGCCAGCCTGTTGCCGGTGTTACCGCCACCTTACCGCCGGCCACCAGGGTCGTAATGACCCCCAAAATCTCCTGTGGGTCGACGGAATAATCCCCCTGCTAACGCAGGCAACAAACTTTTGCATCACCGGTCCTCTGGGTCCCCTCTCATCTTGACTAGCGTGGTCCCTGGAACACAGGAGCTGGATCCAAGTGACCCCGACAGTCCAGTGGTCCTTCTGTCCAAATTTGGTGAAGGTAAGTCCTTGCCTCCCCACGCCAGACAGTAATCCTGTGTACTGTATGATCTGCCACTGCTAGGGCTTCTGTGCACCTTTGCAAGACTTCCTTCATGCACAGCACAGCCCAGGTCCCCAGCACTCCGTCCTGCATTGCCCAACTCGCTGAGTTGACCTCTGGCTTCGTGGGACCCTCTTTTGTTGTGTTGAGATGACCACCATGCTCAGATTTCTTGAACACCTGTTCAAGTGCTTCTGCGTCAGCAATTATGACCGTGGCGCTATAGCCACGGCCATACTGCCGGCCCCTCGGACATACCGCCTGGCAGTCACAATCCCCAGGGCAGCGGTGCAAGCACCGCTGCCCTGGGGATTATGAGTCCCCGACCGCCAGCCTGTCCGTGGTGGTAAACACCGCCATGGAACGGCTGGCGGTAAGGGGACTTGGGGTGCCCCTGGGGGCCCCTGCTCTGCCCATGCACTTGGCATGGGCAGTGCAGGGGCCCCCAGGCATAGCCCTGTAGCGCATTTCACTGCCTGAATTTCGGACTGCCTGAATTTCGGGATTATGAGTCCCCGACCGCCAGCCTGTCCGTGGTGGTAAACACCGCCATGGAACGGCTGGCAGTAAGGGGACTTGGGGTGCCCCTGGGGGCCCCTGCTCTGCCCATGCACTTGGCATGGGCAGTGCAGGGGCCCCCAGGCATAGCCCTGTAGCGCATTTCACTGCCTGAATTTCGGGCAGTGAAATGCGCGACGGGTGCTACTGCACCCGCTGCACATCAGCATTGCCACCGGCTCGATTATGAGCCGACAGCAATGTTGATGTGGGTGCTGCCTGCTTCTGCATGGGCCCCCCCTATTGCTGAGCGCCCCCTCTGTCTCCTCCTCCAAGGGGCGATCTCCTGGTCCCTCCTGGGCCCGGGCAGCACCCATTATCTTCAACTGCGACTCTTGCAGCTAGCAAGGCCTGTTTGTGGTCTTTCTGCATGGAAACAACTCTGAATCCTCCAGCACACCATGGGACATTTTCTGACTGAAGGAGAAGTTCCTGGCACCTTCCATTGTTGCAGAATCTTTGGCTTCTTCCACCCAGAGGCAGCCCTTTTGCACCTTCATCCGGGGTTTAGTGGGCTCCTGCCCCCCCCGGACACTTGCGTGCCTCTTGGACTTGGTCCCCTTCCTTTGCAGTCCTGTCACTGTCCCAGCTGCACATGGGATAAGGATGCCTGATGTGGCGGCCTATTCATACCCACATGGTCTTTGCCCTGTTCAGCGGTGCTTTGACATGGCATTCTTTGCCCTGTTCAGTGGTGCTCTGACATGGCGGTCTATGGACTGTTCAGCGGTCTTCACCATGGCAGTCTTGGCCTTGTTCAGTGGTGCTTTGCCATGGCGGCCTTTGCCCTGTTCAGCGGTGCTTTGACATGGCAGTCTTGGCCTTGTTCAGCGGTGCTTTGCCATGGCGGTCTTTGCCCTGTTCAGCGGTGCTTTGACATGGCAGTCTTGGCCTTGTTCAGCAGTGCTTAGCCATGGCAGTCTTTGCCCTGTTCAGCGGTCTTCACCATGGCGGTCTTTGCCCTGTTCAGCGGTGCTTTGCCATGGCGGTCCTTGTCCTGTTCAGCGGTGCTTTGACATGGCAGTATTTGCCCTGTTCAGCGGTGCTCTGACATGGCGGTCTATGGACTGTTCAGCGGTCTTCACCATGGCAGTCTTGGCCTTGTTCAGCAGTGCTTTGCCATGGCGGTCTAAGGACTGTTCAGCGGTGCTCTGACATGGCGGTTCGGATACTGACATTGGTGTGTGGCATGATGAACTCCACACTGGACATTGGTGTGTGGCGTGACGAACTCCACACTGGACATTGGTGTGTGGCTTGACGTTCCATCATCGGCCAGCGGGGCTGTGGGATCCTGGTCCCTCCTGGGCACTGACTCCGGCGGTGGTCTCCTGACCAGTAACGATACTTGGGCCCTCCTGGGCAATGACTCAGGCGGTGGTCTCCTGACCAGTGACTATACTTGGGCCCTCCTGGGCAATGACTCTGGCGGTGGTCTCCTGACCAGTGACGATACTTGGGCCCTCCTGGGCAATGACTCTGGCGGTGGTCTCCTGACCAGTGACGATACTTGGGCCCTCCTGGGCACTGACTCTGGCGGTGGTCTCCTGACCAGTGACGATACTTGGGCCCTCCTGGGCACTGACTCCGGTGGTGGTCTCCTGACCAGTAACGACGGTGCTGGCGGTTGTGTCTGGACCGCCGGAAATGATGGCGCACTTCTCCGCCGTGACACTCACAACAGGCTGGGCAGACTTCCTCGGGACCTTCCCCACCTTCTTTGGAGTTACAGCTGACTCACCAATCGCCTTCGATCCCATTTCAGTTGTTGTCCCACCAGGAGTCTTGACACGGTCCCGTCGTCCACTCTCCAATTTCAGAGCCTTTACAGGGGGTGGGCTGCCAGTGCCTTGGCTCCGGGTCCTACTGCCTGCCCTGGTGGACGGCGCACTCCAAAAACCTGGAACACGCACCACTGGCACTGGATGCTTTTTGGCTGAGGCGCTACGACGGAACTGATGAACTGGAGGGGGGGGCGGGGGCAAACAAGTCAATTTGACAGAGGGACAGTTTCTGACGGACACTGGGATGGGTAGCTGGAGGGGGTCTGGGAGTGGAGGTAGAGGAGGTGGTTGTAGGAGGTGTCACTTTAGCTGTTTAGGGTGCAGGTGCAGGTACTGGAGGCTGTCGTGAGGTGGATGGATGTTGGGTGAGTGATTGCCGGCGTTTGGGTACTTTGGGAGGTGGCGTCACAGACACACTGGGAGAGGACACAGGGGACGTGTAAATGGCAGTGGAGGTGGTGAGTGCAGGTGAGCGGCTTGTGGTGCTGGGTGTCCTGGTGCGAGTCCTGGTGCCTGTAGATGTGGTGCATGCAGGTGTGTGTGTAGATGACACTGGGAGGGAGGAGGGAGAAGAGGAGGAGGGGGACACAGTGGAGACAGTGGATGTTGCTGTGTCTGTATGGGTGTGATGCTTGTGTGAGTGCCTGTGGTGTGTGTGGTGCCTATGTTTGCTTGAGCTACTTTTGGGTGTTGACTTGTGTGCCTGCTGGTCTGTCGGTGTGCTTGGGATGGGCTGGGGTACAGGGGATTGGGTCTGGGTGGAGGAAGTTGGAGGGGGGAGGCTGGACACAGGTACAATGGCTGCCATCAGTGCTGAGGCCAGAGATTGCAGGGTTCGCTGAAGGACAGCCTGACCAGAATGAATGCCTTCCAGTAATGCATTACCGTGTTTCAACTCTCGTTCTACACCCTGGATGGCATTCACAGTGGTAGACTGCCCAACAGTGAGTGACCTGAGGAGGTCAATGGCCTCCTCACTGAGGACAGCAGGGGTGACTGGGGCAGGGCCTGAGTTGCTTGGGGCGAAGGTGATGCCCACCCTCCTGGGTGAGCGGGCACGGGACACATGCTGAGGGGCTGCTGGGAGGGCGGTGCTGGTAGGGGAGGTGGCGGCTGTACCTGTAGAAGTGGGGCACACAGATGGTGCCGCCACCACAGGGGAGCTCACATCGGCGGACGAGTCCGTGTCGCTGGTTGGTGATCCTGTGGCCGACGTGAAGCTCCCCTCACCCTCCGTCCCACTGGTGCATTCAGAGTCTGTGGTGTGGCCCTCCATGGCCATGTGAGATGCAGCTCCCTTGTGCTCCGGTGCCACTGTACCTCCGCCTGATGATGCTGATGTACAAAAGGACAGGAAGAGCAGGAAAAGGGGGGGAGACAGAAGAAAGAGAGTTTTAGTGCATGGCATACCGTTACCGTTGGCGGACAAAACAGATGCAGCATCCCCATGCATTACGCCATGCTCCTGCCCTCTGCACATGCAATTTCTGGGACATGGCCTACATGGCAATGGTCGAAATCTGCGCACATGGATGGCAAAGGGGCAACTATACATCAACTTGCCTCTGTTCTGAGCTGGAGTAGAGTGCCACATGGCCTACATTACGGAGGGGCCTTGCCTACCTAACTCGCCCTGGCCTAGGGACACCCACAGCCCACCTCCCTCACCCAGACACCTCCACTGCACGCAAAGTCCCCAGAATGAGGTTGTACTCCCCCCTTGTGTCTGCTGTGATGTCCTTAAGCGCCCATCCAACTCCGGGTAGGCCACCGCCAGGATCCGAAACATCAGAGGGGTCATGGTGCGACGGGCACCCCTCCCATGTTGGGAGGCCATCCCCAGCTGAGCCTCCGCCGTCTTCTTGCTGCAGCGGCGAATGTCCTCCCATCTCTTACGGCAGTGGGTGCCCCGTCTCTGGTGGGCCCCCAGGGTCCGGACCTCCTTGGCGATGGCACCCCAAATGTCCCTCTTCTGGTGGGCGCTGACCTTCATGACATGCACAAGGAAAGAGGAACAGTCATTACCTACTGCACCGTCAATGTGAGTGGCCCCCTCCCAACTCTGTCCATGTGGCCCATTCATCCCCATGCATAACTGTTCTATGTACTCTGCCCCCTTCCCTCTTCCACCCAGCCCTCTCCACCCAGGCCTAGCCCATACAACGTGCTCCCTGTGTACTAACCTGTTGGTCTTGAGGACCGTAGAGTAGCGTGTACTAGGGGAGTACCCCATCCACAAGTTTCTCCAACTCCTGTCCAGTGAAGGCAGGGGCCCTTTCCCCAGACGCAGCAGCCATCGTCGCTTCCAGACCGAGGTCACAGTAGCACCAGCAGTGTAGGTCCTCTCCTGTCGAAGGTCAGGTATCTAGTGATTCAACAGATAGAAAATGGTGGTGACGTCCGCAGCGGTGACGTACGCGGCGGGGCGCATCATCACCGCCAGAGCACCTTTTCATTGGCTCCTGGGACCCATAGGGTCCAATGTTAACCAATGCAACATTGCGCCGCGCTCTACGACCGCCTACCACGACGGTGTCCAACGCCAGCGCAGTTACCCCACAATTCCATTGTCCCAGTTTAGAGGTCAGGCAGCCGCCATTTCAGGGGCCCACATGGCTTCATTTACTACTGCGTCACACATACCGAGGCCTACACTCAAAACATTTCCCGGATGGGTTAATTGTCTGTTGTAGTCTTGTGTGTGACTGTGGGTACATACCTGGAGGAATGGTGACAGTTTCTTCGCTGTTGTACTTCATAGGCACCATCAGTTGGGACATATTGGAAGATGGCGGAATCCGCCGGTGTACCGACCGCTGGTGGACCTGTTGACAATGGAAGAGAGACATTTGATCGTGACCTACCGGTTCGACCGTGCCACAATCCAGGAACTATGTACCCAGTTGGAGCCAGACCTGATGTCACCAATCCGCCATCCGACTGGAATCCCCCCTGACGTGCAGGTGCTGTCAGTGCTCCATTTCCTTGCAAGTGGCTCTTTTCAGACAACAGTGGCCATGGCATCAGGGATGTCCCAGCCTATGTTTTCAAACGTGTTGTCCAGAGTGTTGTCTGCCCTGCTGAAACACGTAAGGAGATACATCATTTTCCCTCAGGTGGAGGATTTGCCTACAGTGAAAGATGACTTCTATGCCCTTGGACATATCCCCAACATCATAGGTGCCATTGATGGGACCCATGTAGCTCTGGTCCCCTCCCACAGGAGTGAACAGGTGTACAGGAACAGGAAGAGTTATCATTCTATGAATGTCCAGATGGTCTGTTTGGCAGACCAGTACATCTCGCAGGTAAATGCTATGTTCCCTGGCTCAGTGCATGACGCCTACATCCTGCAGAATAGCAGCATCCCTGATATGATGGGTCTACTCCAGAAGCACCGTGTATGGCTATTGGGGGACTCTGGTTACCCAAACCTGTCCTGGCTATTGACCCCAGTGAGGAATCCCAGGACCAGGGCAGAGGAACGGTACAATGAGGCCCATGGGCGGACTAGGAGGGTGATCGAACGCACCTTCGGCCTCCTGAAGGCCAGGTTCAGGTGCCTCCATATGACAGGTGGGTCCCTATTCTACTCACCGAAGAAGGTGTGCGACATCATCATCGCATGCTCCATGCTCCATAATTTGGCATTGCGACGCCAGGTGCCTTTTCTGCAGGAGGATGATCCAGATGACGGTGTTGTAGCAGCGGTGGAGCCTGTGGAGCCTGTGGACAGTGATGAGGATGAAGCTGATGAAGAAGAAAACGTCAACAGGGAGTCAGTCATACAGCAATATTTTCAGTGAGACACAGGTGAGTACATTTTCAGGTTTAAAATAATATGAACTTTCACACGTCTACCTCTATCCTGTACCTACATTTCACTCACTATTTGTTAACTGAGTTGTCCCCTTCCATTTCAGTTTCACTAATGTGGTAACCTACGTGTCAACAGCTTGCACCCTTGAAAGGCTTGTGATGTGTGACATTGGTATGTTGGCCTTCCAATGGGTAACCATTTTTGACACTGTAATTGACAATACAAAGTTCAAAATCATTGACTGACTCAAGTTTTATTAGTGTTTCAAGGGTGTTTATTTAAGTGCATAACAATGAAGGGGGGTTGTGAAATGGGGATGGGTTATGGTGGAAGAATGTCCATGGCAGAGTCCAGTCTATTAGTCTCACAGGTACATTGCACATCTGGCCATTGGAAGTGGAGCTGGGGCAGTTCCGATTTGGACAGGGTAACAAAGTGGTACAGTGGGGGACAATCAGGGTGGTCTTATTTCCTGGTGGGGGTCTTGCCATCTTGCTCTGTCCTGTTCCTGGATCTCAGGGACCGCTTTCGTGGTGGTTGTCCGTCTGCAGGGGGTGGGGTGCTGGTGTGTTGGTCCTGTGGCGGGCGTCCTGTCCACTAGCGCCGGCAGAGGTGGTGGGCATTTCATCGTCCTGGCTAGTGTCAGGGGCCCCTTGGAGTGCCACGGTGTCCCTCAAGGTCTTTTGAATGTCTGTCAGCACCTCTACAATGGTGCCCAGGGCGGAGCCGATGGTCCTGAGCTCCTCCCTGAACCCCAAATACTGCTCCTCCTGCAGACGCAGGGTCTCCTGCAACTTGCCTAGTACCGTTGCCATTGTCTCCTGGGAGTGGTGGTATGCTCCCATGATGGAGGAGAGGGCCTCGTGGAGAGTAGGTTCCCTTGGCCTGTCCTCCCTCTGTCGCACAGCAGCCCTCCCAGTTCCCCTGTGTTCCTGTGCCTCCGTCCCCTGGACCGTGTGCCCACTACCACTGCCCCCAGGTCCCTGTTGTTGTTGGGGTGTTGGGTTAGCCTGGGTGCCCTGTAGTGGTGGACACACCGCTGTTTGACCTGTCCTGGGTAGGGAGGTTTGGGCCCCCTGGGTGGGTGCTGTGCTGGTGTTCCCAGAGGGTGGAAGGTCGGTGTTGAGCTGTGGCTGGGCAAGGGGAACCGACTGTCCGGAGGCCCACGATGGTCCGGGCTGGTCATCAGGATCCAGTAGGGCAGGGCTGCTGTCGTCACTGTAGGCCTCTTCTGGGGGTGGAGTGGTGTTGTCTGGACCCTCTGGTGTGGTGACGTTCCTTCGGGTTCCTGCGGGGGTATGAGTACATGATTATTGCATGTGTGTGTTTCATGGTGTGCAATGGTTGGGTATGCGTGTACACCAGTGCAGGCATTCCTGTGTGGGGGTTGTGTGCTGATGGTTGGGGGGTGTTGTGGGTCTGTGCAGTGGGCATGCTTTAGTGATGGGTATCATTGCTTAGTTATGTCATGCAGGTCTTGGGGTTGGGATGGGTGGTTGGTGTCATGGGTAGATTAGTGAGGATTTGGGGTGATAGGGGAGGGTGTGAGGGTGTGGGTGTGTGATAGCCTGCAGGTAGGGTGGGGGATATGATAGTTAAGATTTGACTTAGCAGTGTCCGTTCCTCCAACGACTCCTGCAAGGCCCTCAGGGTGCAAGATGGACAAGACTTGCTCCTCCCATGTTGTTAGTTGTGGGGGAGGAGGTGGGGGTCCGCCGCCAGTCCGCTGTACCGCGATGTAGTGCCTGGATACCGTGGAACGCACCTTCCCCGTAGGTCGTTCCACCTCTTCCTGATGTCCTCCCGATTTCTTGGGTGCTGTCCCACAGCGTTGACCCTGTCGACTATTCTTTGCCATAACTCCATCTTCCTGGCTATGGATGTGTGCTGTACCTGTGAGCCAAATAGCTGTGGCTCTTTCCGGATGATTTCCTCCACCATGACCCTGAGCTCCTCCTCGGAGAAGCAGGGGTGTCTTTGGCGTGACATGGGGTGGTGTGTGTGAGGTGTTGGGTGGTGTATGTGTTGATGAGTGTGGTGAGTGTAGTGGTATGTGGTGTTTTGTGCGTGGGTGTTGTGTGGGTGATGGTGTAGTGTGCCTCTGTGTAATGGGGTTCTCTATTATGTGCTGTCTCTCTCTGGCCTTCTCTCAGAAATTCTGGTCGTAGGGGTTTGTGTGTGATGTGGGTGTGTGTTTTATATTGTTTTTGGTGTGTGGGAGTGTTGTTTGTATGTGTATCAGGTGTGTGTATTTGTAATTGTCCAATGTGGCGGTGTTTTGTAGAAGTGTGTGTATTTTGAGCGTGGTGGTGTGTGCCGCCAATGGAATACCACGGTTGAAAGACCGCCGCGTGGATTCGTGGGTCGTAATGGCATGGGCGTGTTTCTGTTGCCGTGGAGGTGGAGGATTTGTTTCCGCATGTTTATCGCTGACCTTTGGTGTGGCGGTATTGTGTGGGTGTCTGAATTTCAGCGGATTCCGTGATGTGTGTCATAATAGCTGTGGCGGAATTCCGCGGCCGCGGCGGTGTGTTGGCGGTCTTCTGCACGGCGGTAAGCACCTTATACCGCCAATGTTGTAATGACCCCCACTGTCTTACATTTGGAAGGGAAAAATTTAGAGATTGACAAGGGGCAATACCACTTGTTTTGCTATTCTGTGTTCCCCAAGTCTCCCGATAAAAATGGTACCTTACTTGCGTGGGTAGGCCTAGCGCCCGCGACAGGAAACACAAAATGGACACATCACATTTTCACAAAGAAAGCAGCAGTTTTCTGCAAAGTGCCTAGCTGTGGATTTTGGCCTCTAACTCAGCCGGAACGTAGGGAAACCTGCACAGTTTTGAAAACTAGACACGTATGTGAATTCGACATGGGGTGACTTGTGGGGTTCTGATCACGTTCTGTTACCCAGAATCCTATGCAAACCTCAAAATTTGGCCAAAAAAACACTTTTTCCTCTCATTTCGCGACAGTAAATTCTGGAATCTGAGAGGAGCCACAAATTTCCTTCCACCCAGCATTCGCCCAGGTCTCCCGATAAAAATGGTACCTCACTTGTGTGGGTAGGCCTAGCGCCCGTGACAGGAAATGCCCCAAAACACAATGTGGACACACCACATTTTCACAAAGAAAACAGCGCTGTTTTTTACCAAGTACCTAGCTGTGTATTTTGGCCTCTAGCTCAGCCAACACGTGGGGAAACCTAGCAAACATGTGCATTTTTTAAAAAAAGACACCTACGGGAATCCAAGATGGCATGACTTTGTGGGACTTCGACCAGGTTCTGTTACCCAGAATCATTTGCAAACCTCAAAATGTGGACAAAAAAACACTTTGCACTCTCATTTCGGTGACAGAAAGTTCTGGAATCTGAGAGGAGCCACAAATGTCCTTCCACCCAGAGTCCCCCCAAGTCTCCCTATTAAAATGGTACAGGTAGGCCTAGCACCCTCAACAGGAAATGCCCCAAAACACAACGTGGACACACCACATTTTCACAAAGAAAAAAGAGCTGTTTTTTTACAAAGTGCCTAGCTGTGGATGGTGGCCTCTACCTCAGCCGGCACCTGGGGAAACCTAGCAAACCTGCGCATTTCTGAAAACTAGACACCAAGGGGAATCCAAAATGGGGTGGCTTGTGGGGCTCTGATCAGGTTCTATTACCCAGAATCCTTTGCAAACCTCAAAATTTTGCACAAAAAAACACTTTTTCATCTAATTTCGGAGACAGAAAGTTCTGGAATCAGAGAAGAGACACAAATTTCCTTCCACCCACCGTTCCCCCAAGTCTCCTGATAAAAATGGTACCTCACGTGTGTGGGTAGGCCTAGTGCCAGCGACAGGAAATGCACCAAAACACAACGTGAACACACTGCATTTTCAGAAAGAAAACAGCTGTTTTTTACAAAGTGTCTAGCTGTGGATTTTGGCCTCTAGCTCAGCCAGCACCTGGGGAAACCTAGCAAACCTGCGCATTTTTGAAAACTAGACACCTAGGATAATCCAAGATGGAGTGACTTGTGGTGCTCTGACCAGGTTCTGTTACCCAGAATCCTTTGCAAACCTCAAAATTTGGCCAAAAAAACACTTTTTCCTCTCATTTCGGTGACAGAAAATTCTGGAATCTGAGAGGAGCCACAAATTTCCTTCCACCCAGCATCCCCCATGTCTCCCGATAAAAATGGTACCTGACTTGTGTGGGTAGACCTAGCGCCGGTGACAGGAAATGCCCCAAAACACAATGTGGACACACCACATTTTCACAAAGAAAACAGAGCTGTTTTAAGCACATATTTTTCTTTTATACATCTTTTAGGCTGATTCACCTTTGGGGACCCATGCAAGTGAGGTATCATTTTACTTGGGAGACTGAGGGGAATGCTGGGTGGTAGGAAATTTGTGCCGCAGCGGTGATCCTATAAAGAACAGTGAGGAAATATGATTTTTTAAGCAAATTTTGAGGTTTGACGAGGAGTCTGGTTAAGAAAATGTTGGGGGATCCAGGCTAGCCACACCTACTTGGACTCCTTGGGGTGTCTATTTTAAAAACATGTCTGGGTTTGGTAGGTTTCCCTAGATGAAGGCCGCACCCGGGACCAAAAACATAGATGCCCCCCCCCCAAACACGGGTAGTTTTGCAATAGAGCATTTTGGTGTGTCCACATACTTATGTGATGTTCCAAACACTAAAATTGTGAATAGAAACACACTTAGGTTATGTTAAAAAGACCCCTCACCCACCAACCAAGTTGGTGGCATGCTTAATCATCGGGGGTCCCACCTGGGACACCTAGGGCCTCATTCTGACCCTGGCGGTCCTAAACCGCCAGGGCCGCGGGCAACGGAAGCACCGCCAACAGGCTGGCGGTGCTTCAGTGCCCATTCTGACCGCGGCGGTAAAGCCACGGTCAAAAAAGGGGATCCGGCGGTTTCCAGCCGGAATACCCCTGGCAGGGCTGAACCTCCATGGCGGCGCTGCAAGCAGCGCCGCCATGGGGATTCCGACCCCCTTCCCGCCACCCTGTTTCTGGCGGTTTTTACCGCCAGGAACAGGATGGCGGGAACGGGTGTCGTGGGGCCCCTGGGGGCCCCTGCACTGCCCATGCCACTGGCATGGGCAGTGCAGGGGCCCCCTAACAGGGCCCCAGCATGATTTTCACTCTCTGCTTAGCAGACAGTGAAAATCGCGACGGGTGCAACTGCACCCGTCGCACCCTTGCAAAACCGCCGGCTCCATTCGGAGCCGGCTTCTATGTTGCACGGGCTTTCCCGCCGGCCCAGCGGGAAAGCCAGAATGGCCGCCGCGGTCTTTTGACCGCGGAGCGGGCAAATGGCGGTGACCGCATGGTGGGCGGCTACCGCCGCCCGCCGCGGTCAGAATTACCGCCCTAGTGTGTCACAGGTGTGCTGCGACGCCTGATTACAGCGGAGAAGGTTTTGTTATTTTTACCACACATACTGGTTGGATTTGGCACGAGGGTGATTGATGGTTCAGTGGATCAAATTTTATTAACAAGAGATTTCACAAAAATGAAATGCACTGTTAATGACTGAAAGGCCAAAAAACTGAACCAAAGATTCACAGCTCGTGAGATGTAAAGCCACTGCAAGGCACCAATCGCTTTACAGTCCATTCACACACCTTTCATACATGACATGCACAAGACCATTCACACCGCCAGCCACGTGCCCAGCACATTACAACACTCGCATCGACAGACAGTGCCACTCAAGGGCCCATCACTTTCATACGCCCACATGCCTGATATAGCAATCACATCAGCTGATGGGAGTGTGTGGACTGGCGTTTGGCTCGCAGTGTGTTGTAGCAGCCAACAGCAAGTCAACATGTACACCGTCAGCCAAGCGCCACTCCACACACAATGGCATCACTTTTGTTTTGTTTTAAAAACAATGAAACCACTAACTAATTAGAAATAATTACAAAACTACAAATACAAAAGCTCTAACTAAGTACATGACAGAAATGCCAACCATGAAACTGAACACATGAAAATATAAAACAGGCAGTTTACACTCATGGTAGTTCCCAGTAATTCTTCTGGGTGTGGTAATTCTTGAGACAACCACTGTTAGAAATGGGGTCTTTGGTTGGCAGTCAGGTTACCCCCTGTCCAAGGTAGGACCCTCACTCTAGTCAGGGTAAGTCACACAAAATCCAAATTATCCTGTGCCCACCCTTTGGTAGCTTGGCACTGAGAAGTCAGGCTTAGCTTAGAAGGCAATGTGTAAAGTATTTGTGCAATAAATCATACATTAACACAATATAGCACCACAAAAATACACCACACAGTGTTTAGAAAAGTATATAATATTTATCTGGATATTTGCAGGTCAAAACGATCAAAGATGTAATAAGAAAATGTAAAGATATCACTGAAAAGTGATATAAAGAGGGTCATTGCGATCGGGCAGCAGGAAGGCCCACTAGACACCAGGGATTTATTTATTTTTGATTTGTATAATGATTTCGTTTTGCGGGGAGTGGCCCCTTGGGCAAGGGTTGCTCCCCTTGTGGGGGCAATTATTGACGGCCATTTCTGCAAGGGGGGCAGAAAACACTAGATCACCAGGGATTTTTATATATTTGTTTATTTATGTGGGGGGGGTGCCCCCTTGGGCAAGGGGCGGCCCCCCAAGGGGGCATAGAACTGTTGTCCTTTTCTGCCCCCCTTGGGGGCAGATCGGCCTATTTTTTTTAGGTCCATCTGCCCCCAAGGGGGACAGAAGCCACTTAGGCACCAGGGATTGTGTGTGTAGTGGATGGGGGGGCGGCCCCTTGGGCAAGGGTCGCTCCCCTTTGGGGGCATGTCTTTTAGGGCCATTTCTGCTCCCCTTGGGGGCAGATCAGCCTATTATTTTTAGGCTGATCTGCCCCAAGGGGGGCAGAAACCACTAGAACGGCAGGGATTTATTTTTATGTGTTTATTTTTGTGGGGGGCGTCCCTTTGGGCACGGGGCGCCCCCCCATGGGGGGCATTGACCTGTTGGTCATATCTGCCCCCCTTGGGGGCAGATGGGCCTATTTTTTTAGGCCCACCTGTCCCCAAGGGAGGCAGAAGCAACTTAGACACCAGGGAAAGTGTGTGTGTGTGTTAGTGGATGGGGGGGGGGCCTGGGGCAAGGGTCGCCCCCCACTTTGGGTGCACATGTACCCAGGCCATTTCTGCACCCCTTGGAGACAGATCAGCCTATTATTTTTGGGCTGATCTGCCCCCAAGGAGGGCAGAAACCACTAGAACGCCAGGGATTTTTTTTATTTGTTTATTTTTTTGGGGGGGGGGCGTCCCCTTGGTCACGGGGCGCCCCCCCAAGGGGGGCATTGACCTGTTGGCCATTTCTGCCCCCCCCGGGGGCAGATGGGCCTATTTTTTTAGGCCCACCTGCCCCCGAGGGGGGCAGAAGCCACTTAGACACCAGGGATAGTGTGTGTGTGTGTGTGTGTGTGTGTGTGTGTGTGTGTGTTAGTGGATGGGGGGGTCCTTGGGCAAGGGTCGCCCCCCACTTTGGGGGCACATGTACCCAGGCCATTTCTGCACCCCTTGGAAACAGATCAGCCTATTATTTTTAAGCTGGGCAGAAGCCACTTAGGCTCCAGGGATAGTGTTGTGTTTTTTTGTTTTTTTTTGTTTGAGGGCTGTCCCCTTTGGCAAAGGTCGCTCTCCATGGGGACACACTACTAAAGGTATTTTCTGGATTCCTTGGGGCAGACAGGCCTATTTTTTTAGTAGGCCTATCTGCCCCAATGGCAGAATCCACTTAGGCACCAATTTCTAAATGTTTGATGGTGGGGTGTTTGTCAACTGATGAAGTCTTTGCATTTGTGATAAAAAATGTTTTCCTCCTTTTTGTTCTAGTTCAAAGCTTTTGCTTTATTTGCTGTGGCTCCTTGCGGTTTTGGCGGTGGTTGACCTGCAGTTTGCACAGTTGCATGTTTTAGGTAGGTAAAAACAATTTACTCCAAAGGAGTATTGTTGCCATGCATGAATGACATGTTTGTAGGGGGTGTACTAAATGCAGGATTGTGTGTGAAATTGTCCTTAGGTTTGTGCACAATGATATTTGTTTTGTCTTATATATGGCTGTGCTTTTTCTCAAACTGGTAGATGCACACTGGTAGATGCACAATGATATTTGTTTTGTCTTATTTCTAATTTGCCTTTCTTTCTTTCTTTCTTTTTAGTGGGATATTATTGGTGATTGCTGTGTAGTTGCTGGTGAATCAAGCTTTTTCAGGCAAGTGAGCGGTATAGTTTTTGAGTTTATAACTCTTACTAACAAAGCTACACTTTGTTACTTGTTTTACACAGTGCTGGTTGTTGGTGGTGAATTTGTCCAGTTAAATTTAGCAGGAGCGATCATGGCTAGCCGCAGGATGACCACTCAGCAGGTGGTTGGGATGCTTTTTGAGTCACAGTCTGATCATGACTATGAGACGGACTCTGCATCTGAGGCAGAGGAGGAAGTTAGAGATTCTGGCAGTGATGTTTCTGTTGGAGGGGAATCTTCTGATGATGAAGCCACACTCAGTGCAGATGAAGGGCCTGTTTTAGAGGAGGACATTGATGTGCCAATAGTGCAGCAACCTGGGGCTGAAAGGTTTCCCGCTATAAGACCTGATGTCTGGGTTGCCCCAAACATGGAGCAGCCAGAGTTACCTGCCTTTACTGGTCTCCCGGGGTGTAACGCCAATACAGAGAACTTTTTGCCTATCAATTTCTTTGAGTTATTCATGGATGATATGTTTTTGGAAGAGATTGTTGAGCAGACTAATTTGTATGCAGAGCAGCATTTGAGGGACAACGCTGCTAGACTTAGGCCACACTCTAGAGCTGCCCAGTGGATTCCCACAAATTTGGAGGAGATAAAAAAGTTTTTGGGTTTGACTTTTTGATGGGGTTGATAAGGAAGCCGTCACTGGCTTCTTATTGGTCTACTAGTCCCTTGATGGCAACAGCTATATTTCCTGCGACCATGAGTCGTAATCGGTATTTGCTTCTTCTTAGGATGCTGCATTTTGTTGACAATGCATTAGCCTTGCCACGAGATCACCCAGATTCTGACCGTCTTTTTAAGATTAGGCCTGTCCTTGATCATTTTGTAAATCGGTTTTCGGAGGTCTATGTTCCAGGCAAAGAGATAAGTGTGGACGAGTCTTTGGTCCTCTTCAAGGGTCGTTTGGTTTTTAGGCAGTACATTCTTAGCAAAAGGGCACGATGTGGAATTAAATTGTATATGCTGTCTGAAAGTAGGACAGGATATGTGCATAGTTTCCGTGTGTACACTGGTAGGGATTCCAATATTGACCCCCCTGGTTGTCCTCCCACTTTTGGAGTTACTGAGAAAATTGTGTGGGATCTTGGTAGACGACTGTTCAACAAAGGTCACCATTTGTATGTAGATAACTTCTACACTGGTGTGCAGTTGTTCAAGGAATTGTTTAGAGTGGACACAGTTGCTTGTGGCACAATCCGTTCTAACCGGAAAGGCTATCCAAGGGAGCTTGTCTGTAAAAAACTTGAGAGGGGACAGTGCTGTGCCTTGCGGAACGAGGAGCTACTAGCTTTGAAATTTTCAGACAAGAGGGATGTCTACATGCTAAGTACCATCCATGATGAGAGTACTTCCCCCGTGACTGTTTGGGGCTAGGTTGCTGAAGTGCGCAAACCTGTGTGCATTTTAGATTATAATAAGCACATGGGAGGTGTAGATAGAGTTGACCAGAGGTTTGAACCTTATACTGCTATTCGTAAGTCTTACGTTTGGTATAAGAAGTTAGCACTTCACCTCTTCCACTTAGCAACCTTCAATGCTTTTATTGTGTTTAGGGATAGGTCTCCAGAGTCAAAGATGACATTTGTGAAATTTCAGGAGTCAGTGATAGAGAGCCTTATTGTGGTGGAACAGGCCAGAGTTCCTAGAGAAGCAGTGGTGGAGGATGTGGCTAGATTGAAAGATCGCCACTTTGCTGAGCACATTCCTCCCACACCCAAAAAAGACTTTCCAGCTAAGAAATGTAGAGTGTGTTTTCGAAGAGGTATCCGGAGGGAGACTTGAATGTACTGCCCAGATTGTCCTTCAAAGCCTGGGCTGTGTGTCGGTGGTTGTTTTAAGAATTACCACACCCAGAAGAATTTCTGGGAACAACCATGAGTGTAAACTCATGTCTGTTTTATATTTTCATGTGTTCAGTTTCATGGTTAGCATTTCTGTCATGTTCTTAGTTAGAGCTTTTGTGTTTGTAGTTTTGTAATTCTTTCTACTTAGTTAGGGGTTCCTCTGTTTAAAAAAAAAAAAATGATGCCATTGTGTGTGGAGTGGGGCTTGGCTGAGAGTGTACATATTGACTTGCTGTTGGCTACTGCAACACACTGCCAGCCAAACACCAGTCCACACCTTCCCATCAGCTGGTGTGATTGTTGTATCAGGCATGTGGGCATATGTAAGTGATGGGCCCTTGAGTGGCGCTGTCTGTCGATGTGAGTGTTGTAATGTGCTGGGCCCGGGGCTGGCGGTGTGAATGGTCTTGTGTGTGTCATGTATGAAAGTTGTGTGAATGGACTGTAAAGCGGTTGGTGCCTTGTCGCGGCTTTACAGCTCACGAGCTGTGAGTCATTGGTTAAGTTTTTTGCCTTTCAGTTATTAACAGTGCATTTCATTTTTGTGAAAGCTCTTGTTAGTAAAATTTGATCCACTGAACCATCACTCACCCTCGTGCCAAATCCAACCAGTATGTGTGGTAAAAATGACAAAACCTGCTCCACTGTAATCAGGCGTCGCAGCACACCTGTGACATACTAGGTGCCTCAGGTGGGACCCCGATGATGAAGCATGCCACCAACTTGGTTGGGGGGTGAGGGGTCTTTTTCACATAACCTAAGTGCGTTTCTTTTCTAAATTTTAGTGTTTGGCACATCACGGACGTATGTGGACACATCAAAACGATATATTACAAAACTACCTGTGTTTGGGGGGGAGAGGGCACCTATGTTTTTGGTCCTGTGTGCGGCCTTCATGTAGGGAAACCTACCAAACCCAGACATTTTTTAAAACTAGACACCCCAAGGAGTCCAGGGAGGTGTGGCTTGCGTGGATCCCCCAACATTTTCTTACCCAGACTCCTCTGTAAACCTCCAAATTAAAAAAGCATATTTTCCTGACTTTTCTTCGTAGGATCACCACTCCAGCACCAAATTCCTACACCCCAGTGCTCCCCTCAGTCTCCCAAATAAAATGACACCTCACTTATGTGGGTCCCCAAAGCAGAGTCAGTCTAAAGATGTATAAAAGAATATGTCCTTACAAACTCGCTGTGCTATCCCCTCTATCTCTACAAGTTTTGGGCCTTATTCTGTTGCAGGCACCTGGCCCACCCACACAAGTGAGGTATCATTTTTATCGAGACACTTGGGGGAACGCTGGGTGGAAGGAAATTTGTGGCTCCTCTCAGATTCCAGAACTTTCTGTCACCGAAATGTGTGGAAAATGCATTTTTTTTAGCCAAAATTTGAGATTTGCAAAGGATTCTGGGTAACAGAACCTGGTCAGAGCCCCGCAAGTCACCCCATCTTGGATTCCCCTAGGTCTCTAGTTTTCAGAAAAGGACAGGTTGTGTAGGTTTCCCTAGGTGCCGGCTGAGCTAGAGGCCAAACTCTACAGGTAGGCACTGTTTTCAATGAAAAAATGTGATGTGTCCACGTTGTGTTTTGGGGCGTCTCCTGTCGCGGCCGCTAGGCCTACCCACACAAGAGAGGTATCATTTTTATTGGGAGACATGGGGGAACGCTGGGTGGAAGGAAATTTGTGGCTCCTCTCAGATTCCAGAACTTTCTGCCACAGAAATGTGAGGAACATGTGTTTTTTTAGCCAAATTTTGAGGTTTGCAAAGGATTCTGGGTAACAGAACCTGGTCCGAGCCACACAAGTCACCCCATCTTGGATTCCCCTAGGTCGCTAGTTTTCAGAAATGCACAGGTTTGGTAGGTTTCCCTAGGTGCCGGCTGAGCTACAGGCCAAAATCTACAGGTAGGCACTTTGCAAAAAACACCTCTGTTTTCTTTAAAAAAATTGGATGTGTCCACGTTGCGCTTTGGGGTGTTTCCTGTCGCGGGCGCTAGGCCTACCCACACAAGTGAGGTATCATTTTTATCGGGAGACTTGGGGTAATGCTGGGTGGAAGGAAATTTGTGGCTCCTCTCAGATTCTAGAACTTTTTGCCACAGAAATGTGAGGAACATGTGTTTTTTTAGCCAGATTTTTAGGTTTGCAAAGGATTCTGGGTAACAGAACCTGGTCCGAGCCACACAAGTCACCCCATCTTGGATTCCCCTAGGTCTCTAGTTTTCAGAAATGCACAGGTTTGGTAGGTTTCCCTAGGTGCCGGCTGAGCTAGAGGCCAAAATCTACAGGTAGGCACTTTGCAAAAAACACATCTCTTTTCTTTCAAAAAATTGGATGTGTCTACGTTGCGCTTTGGGGCGTTTCCTGTCGCGGGCACTAGGCCTACCCACACAAGTGAGGTATCATTTTTATTGGGTGACTTGGGGGAACACTGGGTGGAAGGAAATATGTGGCTCCTCTCAGATTCCACAACTTTCTGCTACAGAAATGTGAGGAACATGTGTTTTTTTAGCCAAATGTTGAGGTTTGCAAAGGATTCTGGGTAACAGAACCTAATCCGAACCACACAAGTCACCCCATCTTGGATTCCCCTAGGTCTCTAGTTTTCAGAATTGTACAGGTTTGGTAGGTTTCCCTAGGTGCCGGCTGAGCTAGAGGCCAAAATCTACTGGTAGGCACTTTGCTAAAAACAGCTCTGTTTTCTGTGATGTGTCCACGTTGTGTTTTGGGGCATATCCTGTCGCGGGCGCTAGGCCTACCCACACAAGTGAGGTACCATTTGTATCGGGAGACTTGGGGGAGCGCTGGGTGGAAGGAAATTTGTGGCTCCTCTCAGATTCCAGAACTTTCTGCCACAGAAATGTGAGGAACATGTGTTTTTTTAGCCAAATTTTGAGGTTTGCAAAGGATTCTGGGTAACAGAACCTGGTCCGAGCCACACAAGTCACCCCATCTTGGATTCCCCTAGGTCTGTAGTTTTCAGAAATGCAAAGGTTTGGTAGGTTTCCCTAGGTGCCGGCTGAGCTACAGGCCAAAATCTACAGGTAGGCACTTTGCAAAAAACAGCTCTGTTTTCTTTCAAAAAATGGGATGTGTCCACGTTGCGTTTTGGGGCGTCTCCTGTCGCGGCCGCTAGGCCTACCCACACAAGTGAGGTATCATTTTTATTGGGAGACTTGGGGAAACGCTGGGTGGAAGGAAATTTGTGGCTCCTCTCCGATTCCAGAACTTTCTGCCACATAAATGTTAGGAACATGTGTTTTTTTAGCCAAATTTTGAGGTTTGCAAAGGATTCTGGGTAACAGAACCTGGTCCGAACCACACAAGTCACCCCATCTTGGATTCCCCTAGGTCTCTAGTTTTCAGAAATGCACAGGTTTGGTAGGTTTCCCTAGGTGCCGGCTGAGCTAGAGGCCAAAATGTACAGGTAGGCACTTTGTTAAAAACAGCTCTGTTTTCTGT
This sequence comes from Pleurodeles waltl, assembly GCF_031143425.1. Taxonomy (NCBI): domain Eukaryota; kingdom Metazoa; phylum Chordata; class Amphibia; order Caudata; family Salamandridae; genus Pleurodeles; species Pleurodeles waltl. Next base: position 466,921,067 of record NC_090442.1, read on the forward strand.
GATGTGTCCACGTTGTGTTTTGGGGCATATCCTGTCGAGGGCGCTAGGCCTACCCACACAAGTGAGGTACCATTTTTATCGGGAGACTTGGGGGAGCGCTGGGTGGAAGGAAATTTGTGGCTCCTCTCAGATTCCAGAACTTTCTGCCACAGAAATGTGAGGAACATGTGTTTTTTTAGCCAAATTTTGAGGTTTGCAAAGGATTCTGGGTAACAGAACCTGGTCCGAGCCACACAAGTCACCCCATCTTGGATTCCACTAGGTCTCTAGTTTTCAGAAATGCACAGGTGTGGTAGGTTTCCCTAGGTGCCGGCTGAGCTACAGGCCAAAATCTACAGGTAGGCACTTTGCAAAAAACACATCTGTTTTCTTTCAAAAAATGGGATGTGTCCACGTTGCGTTTTGGGGTGGCTCCTGTCGCGGCCGCTAGGCCTACCCACACAAGTGAGGTATCATTTTTATTGGGAGACTTGGGGAAACGCTGGGTGGAAGGAAATTTGTGGCTCCTCTCAGATTCCAGAACTTTCTGCCACAGAAATGTGAGGAACGTGTGTTTTTTTAGCCAAATTTTGAGGTTTGCAAAGGATTCTGGGTAACAGAACCTGGTCCGAACCACACAAGTCACCCCATCTTGGATTCCCCTAGGTCTCTAGTTTTCAGAAATGCACAGGTTTGGTAGGTTTCCCTAGGTGCAGGCTGAGCTAGAGGCCAAAATCTACAGGTAGGCACTTTGCTAAAAACAGCTCTGTTTTCTGTGATGTGTCCACGTTGTGTTTTGGGGCATATCCTGTCGCGGGCGCTAGGCCTACCCACACAAGTGAGGTATCATTTTTATCGGGAGACTTGGGGGAACATAGAATAGCAAAACAAGTGTTATTGCCCCTTATCTTTCTCTACATTTTCCCTTCCAAATGTAAGACAGTGTGTAAAAAAGACGTCTATTTGAGAAATGCCCTGTAATTCACATGCTAGTATGGGCACCCCGGAATTCAGAGATGTGCAAATAACCACTTCTTCTCAACACCTTATCTTGTGCCCATTTTGGAAATACAAAGGTTTTCTTGATAGCTATTTTTCACTCTTTATATTTCAGCAAATGAATTGCTGTATACCCGGCATAGAATGAAAACCCACTGCAGGGTGCAGGTCATTTATTGGCTCTGGGTATCTAGAGTTCTTGATGAACCTACAAGCCCTATATATCCGCACAACCAGAAGAGTCCAGCAGACGTAACGGTATATTGCTTTAAAAAATCTGACATTGCAGGAAAAAGTAAAACATAGAGAAAAATTGATGTTTTTTTCACCTCAATTTCAATATTTTTCTTTTTCAGTTGTTATTTTCTGTAGGAAACCCTTGTAGGATCTACACAAATTACCCCTTGCTCTATTCAAAATTTTGTCTACTTTTCAGAAATGTTGCGGTGTCTGGGATCCAGCATTGGTTTCATGCCCATTTCTGTCACTGACTGGAAGGAGGCTGAAAGCACAAAAAATCGTAAAAATGGGGTATGTCCCAGTAAAATGCCAAAATTGTGTTGAAAAATTGGGTTTTCTGATTCAAGTCTGCCTGTTCCTGAAAGCTGGGAAGCTGGTGATTTTAGCACCGCAAACCCTTTGTTGATGCCCTTTTCAGGGAAAAAACCACAAGCCTTCTTCTGCAGCCCCTTTTTCCAATTTTTTTGAAAAAAACAAAATTTTCACTGTATTTTGCCTAATTTCTTGGCCTCCTTCTGGGGAACCCAAAAAGTCTGGGTACCTCTAGAATCCCTAGGATGTTGGAAAAAAAGGACGCAAATTTGGCGTGGGTGGCTTATGTGAACAAAAAGTTATTAGGGCCTAAGCGCGAACTGCTCCAAATAGCCAAAAAAAAGGCTCGGCACAGGAGGGGGAAAAGGCCTGGCAGCGAAGGGGTTAAAGTGAGTGTAATAAGATAAAATACTAGAAACTCGTGATTCAAAATCAAAACAGTATATAAATATATACAAATGGAGGGACACTGCCCAGTCCTCAATGTATGTGGGCCACTGGGCCACATCATATAGGCCAAGGCCCCACTTGACTCCTGCAACAACACGGAGAGAACTCTGCAGGGGCATCAGGTCGAAAATACACAGGCACCTCAGGGGGACGGGGAATGGATGGGGTGCCTCAGCTGGAAGACGGTGCAACACCACTGGCCCTGGAGGGGGCTAAATTCCCTGTGCTTGGTCCTGGGGAGTGCAAGGCCACAGTCTCTCAAGTGGGTGGTTTGCCCACTGCTTGGTCCTGGGGAGTGCAAAGCCACAGTCTCTCAAGTGGGTGGTTTGCGCACTGCTTGGTCCTGGGGAGTGCTAAGTCATAGTCTTTCTAGTGGGTGGTTTGCCAACTGCTTGGTCCTGGGGAGTGCAAAGCCACAGTCTCTCAAGTGGGTGGTGTGCCCTGTGTGCTTCATCCTGGCAAGGAGGGGGTGATTGGATGGCTTCTTCCACTGGTTCTGGAGGGGGCCTTGTGCCCTGTGTGCTTCATACTGGCAAGGATGGGGTGAGTGGATAGCTTCTTCCATTGGTTCTGGAGGGGGCATTGTGCCCAGTGTGTTTCATCCTGGCAAGGAGGGGTGAGTGGATGGGTTCTGGAAGGGGCATTGTGCCTGGGTGTCAGACCTACAGGATTTGCAGGGTCTAGGATGCAGTACAGCTCATGGAGGCAGGACTATGCACTGCCTACTGGCGGTGACGGCTGCTCAGTGGTGGCAGTGGCGGTGCTGGTGTCGGGGCTGGCAGTGGTGGGGGGAGGCTCCAACCCTTCCCCTGCAGCCTCGGACGGCTGCCCACTGGCGCTGCTGCTGCTGGCAGTGGTGTTGTTGGCAGTGCTGGTGGCGGTGCTGGTGTTGGGTATGCCAGTGGTAGAGGGAGGCTCCAGCCCTTCCTCTGCAGCCTTGGATGGCTGCCCACTGGGGCTGCTGCTGCTGGCAGTGGTGCTTATGGCGGTGCAGGCAATGGTGGGGGGAGGCTCCAGCCCTTCCCCTGCAGCCTCGGACGGCTGCCCACTGGGGCTGCTGCTGCTGGCAGTCTTGCTAGTGTCGGGGATGCCAGTGGTGGGGGGAGGCTCCAGCCCTTCCCCTGCAGCCTCGGACAGCTGAACGGCGAGGGTTGGTGGTGCGGGCTCAGATTCAGTCCCAGTACCAGGCCTCCTGTCCATCCTGCCTGCAGGTGCAGGCCCTTTCGCCTTACCCTTGGCAGCTGGTGGTGCCTCCTTGCCATTCCCCTTGGCACCTGGTGTGTGCCTCCTTGTCCTTTCCCTTGGTAGCTGGTGGTGCCTCCTTGCCCTTCCCCTTGGCAGCTGGTGTTGCCTCCTTGCCCTTCCCCTTGGCAGCTGGTGGTGCCTTCTTGTCCTTCCCTTTGGCAGCTGGTGGTGCCTCCTTGCCCTTCCCCTTGTCAGCTGGTGCAGGCCCACTGTCAGTGCTGATGGTTGGTTCCCTGGAGCCTCTCCCGCCTGCAGTAGCTCCCAACATTACTTTGGCCATGGACTGGGTGGCTGAGGTGCTAGCCTGGGTTTTGACCACCCTGGCCCAATGTGAAGGACGGGGAGGAGGGGTAGAGGAGAGTTAGCGGTGGAGAGGAAAAGCTTCTTGGGGACACTGGGGTTGGAAGAAGGTGAAGGTTTGGGAGTAGAGGAAGATGGAGTGGTTGTTGGAGGTGCCTTTCTGCTGTGTTTGGGTGCAAGTGCATGGACTGGATGCTGTTGTGAGGTGGATGGCTGTTGGTTGTCTGAGTGCTTGCGTTTGTGTGCCTTGGGGGGTCACAGACACAGTGGGAGAGGACACAGGGGACGTTTGCATGGATGTGGGGGTGGTGACTGCCAGTGAGTGGTGTGTAGTGATAGGTGTGCTGGTGATGGTGGCAGTGGATGAGGATGTAGTGCATGCAGGTGTGAGTGGAGAAACTACTGGGATTGTGGTAGACGAGGAGGAGGAGGTGGACACAGTGGAGGCATTCGGTGTTGTTATGTCTGCATCTGGATGGTGGTTGTGTGAGAGCCTGTGGGATGATGTGTGGTGCTTGTGTTTGCCTGAGCCACTCCTGTGTGTTGTCTTGGGTGCATGCTTGTCTGAATGTGTGCTTGGGATAGGTTGGGGTGGAGGGGAATGGTACTTGGCAGAGGAAGTTGGAGGGGGGAGGCTAGAGACAGGGACAATGGCTGCCATCAAGGAGGAGGCCAGAGCCTGGATTAATCTCTGTTGGGCCACCATGCTAGAGTGAATGCCCTCCAGGAATGCATTTGTTTGTTGCAAATGGCCTGCCAGGCCCCTGGATGGCATTCACTATGGTTGACTGCCCAACAGAGATGGATCATAGGAGGTCAATAGCCTCCTCACTCAGGGCAGCAGGGCTAACTGGGGCAGGGCCTGAGGTGCCTGGGGCAAAGGAGATGCCCACCCTCCTAGGTGAGCGGGCACGGGAAACTCACTGCTGGGGCTGCTGGGAGGGTGGTGCTGGCAGCTGTAACTGTAGTTGGGGTGGGCACTGAGGTGTCCTCCACCAGCAGGGACCTTCCATTGGAGGAGGTATCACTGTCCAAACTGTCCCTTCCTGTCTCCGCCGTGGTGCTCCCCTCGCCCTCCATCCCACTGGTGACCTCACCACCAGTGGATTCGGCCTCCCGGGCCCTGCGGGATGCAGCTCCCTCCGTCGCCTGTGCCTCTCCCCCTCCGTCAGATGATGCTAGTGCACATAAGGATAGGGTGACAAAACAAAAAGGGGGTAAGAGACAAAGATACACTTGGTCAATGGCAGCAACCACACCACAGTTGGCGTACATGACACACACACACACACACACACACACAGGGAACAGCTCTACGCACCAGGCAATGCACTACCAGTCACAAAGCTAGTCACCAGCCCAAGGACAGGAATACCTAACGCCAATTGCAGCATACCTGAGACCCACAGAGCCCTGTCCAATAGTGGATGCCTACTAGCTAGGTTGGAGGTGGTGTTCCTCAGCCCCTGCCCAACATGGAACCTACCCTGCAATGTCCGGCCTTGCCTAGGGGCATCCACAGGCCCACATCCCCCACTCAGAGACCACCACACCACGCACAAGTAGTATATTGTGAAACTGTACTCACCCCCTTCTGGCTGCTGTGATGCCCTCAAGTGCCCATCCAGGTCTGGATAGGTCACCGCCAGTATGTGGGCCATAAGGGGGGGTCAGGGTTTGACAGGCACCCCTTTCTCGTTGGGAGGCTATCCCCAGCCGGGCCTCCGCTGTCTTCCTTGCCCAGAGTCTCAGGTCCTCCCACCGTTTGCGATAGTGGGTTCTCCGCCTGTCATAGACCCCCAGGGTCTGCATGTCCTTGACAATGGCACGCCATATACCCTTTTTCTGATGGGCGCTGACCTGCAGCAAAAGATACATTGAAAAAGGTATCCGTCGTACCGTCCAGCCTGTTACATTCATGGCCCACCATAGCCCTCATATACCCTTACGCACAGACATTGCCCACCATACATGCATCACGCTGCCCAGAACCCTTCCACCAACCCCCCCTACACGAGACCCTCACACACAGCACTCCATGCAATCATGCTCCTTGCATCGTTCTCACAGTGTACTCACCTGTTGGTCTGGAGGCCCATACAGCATTCGGTACCAGGGTAGGACCGCATCCACCAGTCTCTCCAACTCCACAGCGGTGAAGACAGGGGCCCTTTCCCCAGTGACCGAGCCATGGTCGATTTCAGACACAGGTCACAGCAGCACTTGCAGTGTAGGTCCTCTCCTGTTGAAGGTCATGTAGCAAGTGAGTGAACAGATACAAAATGGTGGTCACGTCCATGGCGGTGCGTACCGTCACCGCCGGCATGCATCACCATTGGCAACTGGAACCCATAGGGCCCATACACAACCAATGAGGTGGTGCGCGGCGGTACTCGACCGCCTCCCGCAACGGCGCACAACGTCAGCGGAAGTACCTCATTTCCACAAGCCCCTCCAAACAGGACAGACATTCACCATTTCAGGGGGGGCAGGCCATAGCACTTAACTGCATCACAGTACACATAGGCACCACTTGGGCCTATCCAACAACATACTGCTACTGTCACAACATGCAATGCAGTGTTTGGAAATGTGGAATACTGACGAGTTGCACCCCGTTTTGCCCCCTGGATTGCAACCGCTGTGGATGAATGGGAGATGGAGACATCCCCCTGTGTACAGACCGCTGGTGGACTTGGCAACAATGGAGGACAGGAATATTATCCTCACCTATAGACTTGACAGTGCCAGATCACAGAGCTGTGTGACCAATTGGAGCCTCACCTGATATATGCTATCTGACCCCTCCGAGATCCCCCCTCTTGTGCAAGTCCTCTCTGTGCTCCATTTCTTGGCAAATGGCTCCTTCCAAGTGACAGTGGGCTTGGCAGCAGGAATGTCACAGCCAATGTTCTCAATAGTGCTAACCAGAGTGTTGTCTGCCCTGATTAAACAAATGTGCAGCTACATCGTTTTCCCCCAGGTGGAGGATTTGGCCACAGTGAAAGATGACTTCTATGCAATGGGACAGATCCCCAACATTATTGGGGCTATTGATGGTACACATTTTGCATTTGTCCCCCCCCCCCCGGAAAAATGAACAGGTGTTCAGAAATCGAAAGAGCTTTCACTCGATGAATGTGCAGATAGTGTGCCTGGTAGACCAGTACATCTCCCATCTCAATACAAAGTATCCTATCTCTGTGCATGAGGCCTATATCCTGTGGAATAGCAGCATCCCATATGTGATGGCTCAACTCCAGAGGCACCGGGTGTGGCTAATAGGTGAGCCCTGGTTCCCACCCAGTGGATGTTGGTGTATGGGTATGGTGTGGGCCCTAAGGGTTAGTGTGTGTCTAACAGTTGTCCCTCGATATTTGCAGGTGCCTCTGGTTACCCCAACCTCTCATGGCTACTGACCCCTGTGAGGAATCCCAGGACAAGGGCAGAGGAATGTTGCAGTGAGGCACATGGGCGAACAAGGAGAATAATAGGAAGTACATTCAGCCTCCTGAAAGCCAGGTTTCGTTGCCTGCATCTAACAGGTGGATCCCTGTGCTACTCACCCAAGAAGGTGTGCCAGATAATAATGGCATGCTGCACGTTGCATAACCTTGCCTTGAGATGCCAGGTGCCTTTTCTGCAGGAGGATGAGGCTGGAGATGGGCGTGTGGCAGTAGTGGACCCTATGGACAGTGAAGATATGGAGGCAGAGAATGAGGATGAAGACAAAAGACAACAATACGTCCAGTGACACACAGGTAAGACACTGTAACTTTACTTTGTATTGACAGTTTTGTATTTGACATTGTACATGGCATGCAGATTTCCCCACTTCTATGGCCACTTACTGTGCCCCTTGGCATCTCTATTTTCAGATATCTGTGCCCCACTCTGGCACCTGGTGTGTTGACTGCAGCCAACTACAGGTCATTCCTATGTATGCATTGCTGTACAGTTGTATTGCAGTGTTTAAACCTTGTTAGACGAATACATAGTTAAATCATTTGACATACTCCATACTTGTATTTTTTCAAAGGATGTTTATTTAAGTGCTAAGAGGTAGAAGGGGATGTGCAATGGGCTGGGTGGATGATGGAGGTAAGTCCAGGATAGAGTCCAGTCTATTTGTATCACAGGTGCATTTTCCAAGGGGGCATAGGAAGGGAAGCAATGGCAGTTCAAGGTGGACAGGGTGACAGAGTAGGACTCAAAGGTGACAATCAGGGGAGTCTTATTTCCTGGTAGGGGTCTTGGTAATGTTCTCTGGCTTCTGCCTGGATCGCAGGGACCGTTTGCGGGGTGGTTCTCCTTCTGCAGGTGGAGGGGTGCTGGTGGCCTGTTCCTGTGGCGGGGCCTCCTGTTCACTAGCGCCAGCGGAGGTGGACGGCTGTTCATCAGTGTGGCTAGTGTCAGGGGCCCGGTGGTGTGTCACTGCCTCCCTCATGGTGTTGGCCATGTCTGCCAGCATCCCTGCAATGGTGACCAGGGTGGTGTGGATGTCCTTGAGGTCCTCCCTGTTCCCCAGGTATTGTCCCTCCTGCAGCCGCTGGTTCTCCTGCAACTTGTACAGTGTCTGGCCCATCGTCTCCTGGAAATGGTGGTATGCTCCCAGGATGTTGGTGAGTGCCTGGTGGAGAGTCGGTTCCCTGGGCCTGTCCTCCCCCTGTCGCTCAGCAGTCCTCCCAGCTTCCCTGTTGTCCTGTGCCTCTGCCCCCTGAACCGCGTGCCCACTGCCACTGACCCCAGGTCCCTAATCGCCCTGTAGTGGTGGAAACACTGCAGATTGATGTGTCCTGGGGACAGAGGTATGGACAAGCAGGGTGGGTGCTGTGCTGGTATTTCTGAGGTGGGAGGCTCTGTGGTGGTATGGGACTGTGCCTGGATAACCGACTGTCCGGAGATCCCTGATGGGCCAGGTTGGTCATCCTGATCCAGGTGAGCAGAGCTTCTGTCATCACTGTGGACCTCTTCTAGAGGGGGACTGGATGTTGCTGGCACCTCCTCTCCGGAGACGTTGGGTGGGGGACCTGTGGGGATGTAAATGCAGTGTTTTAGTTTCTGTGTGTGGCATCTTGTGCATGGGTGTGTTCCCCTGTATGGCTGTTATTGCTCTGTCAGCTTTGCCTTGTGTGAGTAGTGATTTTGTGGGCTAGGTGATTCTCTCTAATGTGCGTGCTTTAGTGATGGGTGTCCATGCAGTTCTGTGATGGGGGTCCATGCATTGGTGTTGCATCCATTGGGATGGGTGGGTTGTGATGGTGGGGTATATGTGAGGTGGTGGAGTGATGGGGTGAGGGTAGGGGTGGGAGTTTGTGATGGCATGCAGTTAGGGGGTGAAAGTAATAAAGAGTTGACTTACCAGAGTCCAGTCCTCCTGCTACTCATGCCAGGCCCTCAGGATGCAGTATTGCCAAGACTTGCTCCTCCCATGTTGTTAGTTGTGGGGGAGGAGGTGAGGTTCCACTGCCAGTCCTCTGTACAGCTATCTGGTGTCTTGCTACCACGGAACGTACCTTCCCCTGAAGGTCGTTCCACCTCTTCCTGATGTCATCCCTTGTTCTGGGGTGCTGTCCCACGGCGTTGACCCTGTCCACGATTCTCCGTCATAGCTCCATCTTCCTGGCAATGGATGTCTGCTGCACCTGTGATCCAAATAGCTGTGGGTCTACCCGGATGATTTCCTCCACCATGACCCTTAGCTCCTCCTCTCAGAACCTGGGGTGTCTTTGTGGTGCCATGGGTGTAGTGTGTGTGAGGGTATGTGGGGTGTGTGCTGTGAGGTGCGTTGATGGTGTATGGGTGATGGTGTTCTGGCACACTGGTTCTGTGGGTGCTCTTGGTGTCATTGTCTCTCAGTTGTCAATGTTTTTGTGCGTGGGTGAGGAGACGGAAGGTGATCCTTTTGCTGACGGGAAGCCAGTGCAGGTGTCTCAGGTGTGCGGAGATGTGGCTGTTGCGGGGTATGTTGAGGATGAGGCGAGCGGAGGCGTTTTGAATTTGTTGCAGACGTTTCTGGAGTTTAGCGGTGGTTCCAGCGTAAAGGGTGTTGCCGTAGTCCAGGCGGCTTGTGACGAGGGCGTGGGTCACGGTCTTTCTGGTGTCGGCGGGGATCCAGCGGAAGATCTTTCGGAGCATGCGGAGGGTGAGGAAGCAGGAGGATGATACGGCGTTGACTTGTTTGGTCATGGTGAGAAGAGGGTCCAAGATGAAGCCGAGGTTGCATGCGTGGTCTGAGGGGGTCGGTGCGGTGCCCAGGGCCGTGGGCCACCACGAGTCGTCCCAGGCGGTTGGGGTGTTACCGAGGATGAGGACTTCCGTTTTGTCTGAGTTCAGTTTCAGACGGCTGAGTTTCATCCAATCTGCAACGTCCTTCATTCCATCTTGCAGGTTGGTCTTGGCGCTGGTGGGGTCCTTGGTGAGGGAAAGTGTCAGTTGAGTGTCGTCGGCGTAGGAGGTGATGATGATGCTGTGTTTGCGTACGATGTCGGTGAGGGGGCTCATGTAGACATTGAAGAGTGTCGGGCTGAGCGAGGAGCTTTGTGGGACGCCGCAAATGATCTCGGTGGGGTCTGAGCGAAAAGGTGGAAGGTAGACTCTTTGGGAGCGGTTGGAGAGGAAGGAGGCGATCCAGTCCAGGGCCTGGCCTTGGATCCCGGTGGAGCGGAGGCGGGTTATTAGGGTGCGGTGACAGAAGGTGTCGAAGGCAGCTGAGAGGTCGAGGAGGATGTTTCTCCGTTGTCCATCAGGGTTCTGAAGTCGTCTGTGACTGAGATGAGGGCGGTTTCTGTGCTGTGGTTGGCTCGGAATCCGGACTGAGAGGGGTCGAGAAGGTTGTTGTCTTCAAGGAAGTTGGTAAGCTGCTTGTTGACGGTCTTCTCTATGACTTTGGCAGGGAAGGGGAGGAGTGAGATGGGGCGGAAGTTCTTCAGGTCGCTTGGGTCAGCCGTAGGTTTCTTCAGTAGGGCGTTGACTTCAGCGTGTTTCCAGCTCTCGGGGAAGGTGGCAGACGAAAACGAGGTGTTGATGATGGTCTGGAGGTGCGGGGCGATGATGTTGTCGGCTTTATTGAAGATGAAGTGTGGGCAGGGTTCCGAGGGGGCACTGGAGTGGATGGAGTTCATGGTGGCTTTGGTCTCTTCTGTGTTGATGGGTCCAGGCGTTGAGGGTGATGGCTGGGGGTGTGGGTTCTGTGGTGGTCGGCTGGGTCTGGTGTCCGAAGCTGTCGTGTAGGTCGGTAATCTTACGATGGAAGAAGGTGGCGAGGGAGTTGCAAAGGTCTTGTGAGGGCGTGGGTACAGTTGCCAGGTGAAATTGGCAGTTTAAAACTGCAAACACAGACACTGCAGTGGCAGGTCTGAGCCATGTTTACAGGGCTACTCATGCGGGTGGCACAATCAGTGCTGCAGACCATTAGTAGCATTTGACTTACATGCCCTGGGCACCTCTAGTGCACTTTACTAGGGACTTACTAGTAAATCAAATATGCCAGTTATGGAAAATCCATTTACACAAACAGTTTACACAGAGAGCACTTGCACTCTAGCACTGGTCAGCAGTGGTAAAGTGCTCAGAGTACTAAAAACCAGCAAAAACAAAGTCCTGCACACAGTCAAAACATAGGAAGCAGAGGCAAAAAAGACAGGGGCGACTACAGAAGGGACTCCAGGTATGACACTGTCTCTGTGATCTGCCCAGTATTTCAGTTGGTCTCAAATGGGAGTTACTTAATGTGTGATCAAGGCTGTTGTGGCATGTGAGCTGGTGTCCTGTATGTGCTTTCTGTTTCCCAAATAGTGACCTGCTGTGGAAATGTACTTTTCCCTCACACGCAAGAGATAAAAATAGCAAATTTCTGGCCTCACATGGCTACTTCCAATGTCAATTTTGCCAAGCTGAGCAGACTAAAGGCATTATTGTTTCAGAAACATGTGGCGCTCACATCTGCCCGTGAGACATATGACCTGCAAGTGGCAAGGTCGTCAGCTGAGATACACGTCCTTTTAAGTACAAACTTTCCAAGACAATTTGGTGAATTGGTGAATTGCATTTTAACACTTCTAGAACCACAGATTGTAGACTATTTAAGGCTGTTGGATCTGGATTTGCAAGTACATTCCAGACTGTTTTTGGAGTAATACCATCAGTCATTTACTTGTTGTTTTCAAGTGTTTTTGGAGGTTTCCCAATTGTCCTAGCATTAATTGGCAGTATCTTGCTGTTGCTATTTTTGATTCACAGTGGCTGCCCCATCTTGACCAAGCAGAGTGATGGAGCCCCCACCAACCCAACTTTGTTGTGAATGCACAGTGTAGTATCACTGTTGGAGGAAATTAATAAGGACAGTTCATTGTCATTTCGACTGCTATTCCGCTGCATGCAGTCTGTCTTCCGTTGCTTATGGTGCCCTTTTTAGCATGAGATGAAAGTGTGTCTTTTCCAGAAGCAAGTACTTTTTTTGTGGACATAAATCTGATGAGGTTCTTGATGAGGGTCCATTGCTGGAGTAGTCCCATGAGACTGTATTTACTCTATGAAGCCTTCTATGAGCCAGCCTTTATGGATCAAGTTGCTTGGCTCCAGGTGCCCCGACATTTGCACAGCATGGAATGGTGCCCCCTTAGCTACGGCAATGACTGAGGCTACGGATCATGTGTTTTCCTTTGACCTTTTGAATGAGGCTCTGGTGGTGTTATCGTCTGCTGAAGTAGGATCTATCCTGGATTCCATCTCCACTGCTATGTCCGATGACCTCCTGCGGGATTCTGATGACCTTTAATGTGGCACTATTTTTCTCAAAAATATTTTTAATTTGCCCTTGTCTCTTTGCATTGTTCTGCTTTTCGACCTGGATATTTTTATGTTTTTATTATTGTTATATATCATATAGATTTTATTGGTTTTATGCTAGTTTTATTCAGATACTAGACTCTAGACTCCTGTTCTGGCAAGTGGAGGGTATTGAAGGGTACCTAGATTGGACAACCGTATTTTAGCATTAGGTTCATGGCCTGTGCCTTTTATATTTATATACCTTTTATTTGTTTAAATATTTTTTTAGCAAAGCCTTCTTTCAGCTAGTTGCTTATATTTTAATTGGCTGCCTCTTTCCAAGATGACAGGGTTCACAATGCACATTTGTAATCAGCAGTTGTACAAATGTCCACTTTGTGCCTTGTACAAGTCTGCCATGCACCATACATGATACACCAACTTCTATTGCCTGCCCAGGAGCCAGTTCCTATCCACAAGACATATTATGCGGGGTATGTTCTTCAAACTCTGTATGGGTTATTATTTAAACAACATGTAGGCCTAAGGAGGGTAGAAGGCATTCCTATCATGACCGTCATAGGACATGTATCACACTACAAACAGCTTTGCTGATCCTGGCACAGAATCTTCAGCTTCTCGAGAAGATTGTCATTCAGATTGCCATTTTTGAAAAAAAAACAATAGCTCAATTATCAAGGCAGGAACCTGACACTAGACTCAGAAGCCAAAAAAAGATCACCAACGACACAAGGCATACATGTGTGGTAATTATTTCTCATCATTAATGTCGTACTACAAAGCTGGAGGCTAAGAATGATTTGACATCATTTATTTAGTAGAAATCAAATACTAATGGTTATAAAGTGCTTCAGCTGCTCTTTTCATTTTATCTTCCCCTGGAGAATTGCTCTGATTAAAGAAGCACGACTTTGTCAGTTACGATTAAAAAAGCTGCATCAGGAGTCCCATGGTCTCAAAGATTGTTCTTAAAGTATATTTTACATTATGCTTTTGTTAACGATTTCTTAAATCAAACACCTTAAAGAAATTCCTGAGATATCTGTAAAACTAATTTAACACTGCAGCTACTGCAAGATATGAGCACAATAGAGCATGGGTGTAATAGGGTAATTATGTGATTTCCATTAAAAAATGTAGAATTGTATTCAAAGCTGCATTCTGCTACTGATGCTCCGGTGCTGAAAATAAGGCAGACCTATTTCACCTGAATAGTGACATATAAATCATGAGTTTAACCATTTCTGCAACAACCTGATTTAATTAAGGTATGGGGTAAGGGCTACTCCCTTAGATCGGGCAAGGCAGAAGGGTTACAAACACTATGCACTCAGATCCAGGCATAGGGTAGGGTAAGAATCTCTAGAATTCCAAGGATTTCTAGAATCACACAGCATGGTGGGGTTGTTCATTGCCTTTACTTTGGTTGTAATGATGATTACAGTGTAATGTTTCATCTGCCTTATTGTAGCAGCACATGCTTTTTATGCTAGGATGCAACTGCTTCAATAAATGCATTGAAATCCAGTTTGCATTCCCTGCCCTGCCTTGGCAAGTGTGAGAAACTGAGTAACCGAGTGATAGGGGTATTGTTGGACCTGGCCCTTTTACAGGGTCATTCCCCAGACTTTTTGCTTTTTGCCTCCTTATTTTTCCGACCTTTGTTGGCTGACGTTTTGACTCTGAGCACTTTTTCACTGCTAACCAGTGCTAAAGTGCATGTGCTCTCTCTTACAAATTTGGTATGATTGGCTTATACCCAATTGGCATATTTAATTTACCTATAAGTCCCTTGTAAAGTGGTATCTCTATACCCAGGGCCTGTAAATTAAATGCTACTAGTGGGCCTGCAGCGCTGCTTGCGCCACCCACTGAAGTAGCCTGTCAAAACCTATCTAAGGCCTGCTAGCGCAGAGCCTGTGTGCGCAGTTTTCTGCCACAGGGACCTGCCATCTAAATTTACTTGCCAGGCCCAGAACTCCCCTTTTACTACATGTAAGTCACCCCTAAGGTACGCCCTAGCTAGCCCTTTGGGCAGGGTGCCATATATGTAGAAGGAAGGACATGTGCCATGTTGCGTGGCCTGTCCTGGTAGTGACAAAAAGCCTAACTTGGTGTCTCACTGCTGTGAGTGTTGCCTCCTCATAGGATTGCATTGGAGATGCCCTGCCTTATGTGTAAGGGGTATTGTCTGATTTATGAGGGGTAGCGTAGGCATGTTTGGTATGATTGTGATAGTGGTGAGAAATGCTGCTTACTGATGTAGGTGTATTTTTTATTACTATCACAGAAATGCCACTTTTAGAAAGTGCGCATTTATCTGTGCTTATGACTTTGGTGTTTTACAGCTTGTCTCTAATCAACGTCTGGGCAGACTGACAGTTGGGGCTTTGTACATACTTCTCAGACAGCCTGAACACAGGGAGGGTGAAGGTGACACAGAGGTGCATCTACATATTGTAACGCCTTCCTGGGCTGAGAGAAGGGAGAGGCGGGGCACACCTGCATTTGTAAAGACTGTGTCCTGGCCTCACACAATAGGGTCGTTAACCCCCCCTACTGATTTTTGGCGACTGTACTGAAAGGAGAGAGGGGGAGCGCACGGCATCTGGTCCTTGCTGTGGAGTTGAGGCGACGTCAGTGCAAAGTGTTGGATCCTTGTGTAGGAGCCTGGCCCTCTATGTAGTGTGCAAAACTAGGCACAATGTGCATGGGGTCTAGGCAACAACACACTGGTTTAGAGAGGAAAAACGAGATCACATAATGCTCTCATTTTTATGGTAGCTTGGTGGAGCAGTTAGGCCAATCTTGGAGAAGTACAAAGCATTTGTTGTACTCACAGTATCAATCATGGAACTCACACATTCGAATGAATAACTGGAGACCAATTAAAAAAAAATACTTCCGATTTTTACATATTTTTTTAAGACCAAGATTATCTAAATTGTTTAAGTAGTTTTGGAGGTATGGATTTTTGAAGTGTAATAAAAACAGTCTTTTTGTGTGCAATTACGCACCAAACGAATCAATGGAAAGTCACCTTTAAAAATACATATAAAATCACCCAGTAGCTTTACCAAGTTCTTCTTTTGCAGGTTGGTCGAGGTCATCGATGGGCACACTGTGCCAGCTGGAGAATTTCGGGTGGCTCCCAGTTCCAGCTGGAGCAGCAGTGAAAAGTCTCTGGAGTTGGTGCAGGGCCACTGTGGAGAACCACTTGCAAAAGGTCTGTGCAGGTAAGCTTAGAGGTGGTTCCTTGGGGTCCCCTTTGAGTGTCAAGGTTGCAAGGAGTGAGGGACCCTTAGGGCACAGCAGGTTCTTCTTTGCAGGGGAAAGGGTGACCAGGTGGAGAGCGAATTGGTGAGCCAGGAGCTATGCGCAAAGATGCCCTTTGGATCTGGAGGTAAGGCACTTCAAGGATCACTTGCAGGACAAAGGGGGAACTCTGGTGGGAGGTCTGGGGTGTTCTTGAAGTCACTTGAGTGGATTTCTTAGTCCTTTTTCAGGCCCGGGCGGGCTAGTTTTCCTGGTATCAGCTGACCAGTACCCAGGGTACTGGTATGATTCGGCCACTGGAGGGTGCAGTGCCACCAAACTTGATGTGTCATTGGTTCTGGCTATGACTTCTGGTTCGGGAGTTAGCGGCCGGTCAGTGAAGTAACCCATACTGGGTTGCTGGTTTCTTCTTTGTTACAGAGTGGTACCTCCACTCTAGAGGGAGTTCTTGGGTGACTCGTGAAGCCTAGAGGTCCTGTGGGTTTCATGAGGTCAGTCCAGTTGTCCAGCAGCTCCTCAGCAGCGATTGTTGGGTCCTGGGTGCAGCAAGCAGGATTTGGTGCCTCTTCTTTGTCCAGCAGGTCCACAGTTGTCATGCCTTGGATCTTCATTGTGCTGATCGTCTTTGTGTCCTTCAAATCTGATTTCCTGGTTTTGGGGTACACACTAAATACTGAATTTAGTGGGCACTTTTAGGGGATACATGGTAGTGACCAATTGGTCACCTACCTTTGTGTGGCTACACCCACTAAAGTGACTACGTCCTGTGGGAAGGGTCACTTCCCTATCCCTGATTGGCTATTTTCCTTCCATCCAAGATGGAGGAAAATGAAATGGAGGGTCCACCTCGCAGGCAACACCTTGGGGTGGTGCATGTCAGGTGTTGCCACTCCTCCTACCCTTTGTTTAGTTTTACCACCGCTGCTCCCACCAAAAGTGGTGTTTTGCAACAGGGGAGGCCATCTGCTGCTAGCAGGAGGCCAGTGGGTCACGTTTCAAGGGCGGTAAGCCCTTTGAAGCTCACTAGCAGGGCAGGGCAGATTCCTGAGGGAGGGGGTATTAGCACCTCCACCCAGGAAGGGTATTGTTCTGAATCCTAGAGAGCAGGGGCTCAGACTTGTGTCTGGAGGTGGCAGGCTTGTTGGGACTGGCCAGCAACCATGCCATGGTAGCTAGCTTTTTCAAAGGGCACCTCTAAGGTGACCCCTGGGTACATTCTGAATTGTTTGATGCCAAGCAACCCAGGGTTCAGAGTAGCCATCTTGTTGGTGTGAAACTCGTACTGACCAGTGTCCAGCACATGCATTTAAAATGGCTGCTCTGTTTACTCACTATGTCCAAGGTTTAGCAACGACACAGTACGGGCATAAATGCTCATGCAGCTATACCCTCACATACAATGTAGTGTACCCTGCCTTAGGGCTGAAAGGCCTGACAGAGGGGTGACTTACCTAGATGATATGCAGTGTAAAGCGGACAGGGCACACAGGTAGTGTGCCATGTGGGGTTTGCATTTTAGGATTACACCAGCACACTTAGCCTGCTATGGCAGTGGTGGGCGCATCTGGATGCATGGCCCTAAAGGGTGGCACAATCAGTGCTGCTGCCCTCAGGGACACACCCTTAGTACCCCATGCCCTGGGTACCTAAGTATCATTTACTAGGGACTTATAGTGCCAGCTAAAGGTATTGCCAATTACCTTTGCAATTTTAGGGAAATAACACTGGTACTGGGAACCTGGTTAGCAGGATCCCATTGCACTCTAGTCTAAGTTGCATCCAGAAACCAGGCAAAAAGTGTGTGGGGGGTACTGCAACAAAGTGTCAATTTCTCACACCTTGCACTTCCAGCGGGGTCAATATCCGGCGATCACGAAGTGTGCGGCAACCTCATGGGGTCGCGGTCACGCCATGAGACTGCAGACGCAATTGAAGAGTCGGGTGTCATGAACGTCAATGACACAGCATTTCAGAACTCACGGAGTCGTGGAGTTCTGCGAGGCTGCTGGAATGTCGGGCCTGTGGTGTCGGGGTCTTCGCACTCCAGCGGGGACCACGGCTTCAGTTACAGGTGGCGCACAGGATCCGGCAGCGGCATCAGTCCATGCGCCATCCGAAGTTGGTGCTATTGGTTTTTCAGCAGCTTTCTCTCCCAAGGTCCCAGAAACTGGCATAGGCAACACCTGACAAGTTAGAGTCCACAGCAAGTGAACCCAGAGGCTGGTAGGTGAAGTCTTTGCTGTCCCTGAGACTTCTTAAGAAGAGGCAAGCTCGGTCCATGCCCTTGGAAAATCTTCTCAAGCAGGATACACAGTAAAGTCCCGTCCTTGCCCTCTCCAAGGCAGAAGTAGAAACTGCAGGCCAACCCATCAAAGCACACACAGCAAAGGGGCAGTACTCCTCTGCCAGCACTTCAGCTCTTCTCCTTGGCAGAGGTTCCTCTTGATCCAGAAGTGTTCTAAAATTCAGGGGTTTTGGATCCAATACTTATACCCCTTTCTGCCTTTGAAGTAGGCAAACTTCAAAGGAAAGACTCTGTTGTTCACAAGATCCTGCCTTGCCCAGGCCCCAGACACACACCAGGGAGTTGGAAACTGCATTGTGTGAGGACAGACCCAGCTCTTTCAGGTGTAAGTGTCTGCTCTTTCTTCCCACTCTAGGCCAGGAGACTCATTAGGATATGCAGGCTACACCCCAGGTCCCTTTGTGTTACTGTCTAGAGGGAAATCGCAACAGCCCAACTGTCAGTATGACCCAGATAAGGAATACACAAGCAGGCAGAGACACAGAATGGTTTAGCAAGAACATGCCCACTTTCCAAAAGTGGTATTTTCACACTGACAACCTAAAAACCAACTCTACCAAAAGATGTATTTTTAAATTGGGAGATCAGAGACCCCAAACTCCATAGCTCTATCTGCTCCTCATGTTAACCGATGAGAGAGATAGGCCTTGCAACAGTGAAAACAGAATTTGATGGTATTTCACTGTTAGGACATGTAAAACACATCAGTATATGTCCTACCTTTAACATACACTGAACCCTGCCCATGGGGCTACTTAGGCCCTCCCCTTAAACGGTGCCTTACATGTACAAAAAGGGAAGGTTTGTGCCTGGCAAGTCAAATCAAATCAAATCATTAACATTTATAAAGCGCGCTACTCACCCGTGCGGGTCTCAAGGCGCTAGGGGGAAGGGGTTACTGCTGCTCGAAGAGCCAGGTCTTGAGAAGTCTCCGGAATGCGGAGTGGTCCTGGGTGGTCCTAAGGATGGTGGGGAGGGTGTTCCAACTCTTGGCCGCCAGGTAGGAGAAGGACCTCCCACCCGTCGTGGAGCGGCGGATGCGAGGGATGGCGGCGAACGCGAGGCTGGTAAAGGGTTGTGGATAATGTGTGTGTGTGTTTTATAGTGGTGTGGGTGTGTGGGTGTGGTGTGTGTATGTGTGTTAGGTGTGTGTTATTCAAATTGTCCAATGTGGTTTTGTTTTGCATGTGTGTGTGTATTTTGAGTGCAGCAGTTTGTACCGCCAATGGTTTATGTCGATTCAATTTCCGCCACGGTGATTCGTGGGTCATAATTCTGTGGGTATAGTTCTGTTGGCATAACGGTGTGGGTTTTGCTACCGCCAGTTTATCGCTGATTTTTGGGCTGGCGGACTTGTGTGTGTGTCTATATAGTGACGGATTGCTATGTGTGGGTCATAATATGGGTAGTGGTAAACCACCCCGGCGGTGGTATGTTGGCGGCAGTCAGCATGGCGGTAAGCGGTACTTATCGCCAATGTCATAATAATATTGGCGGTTAGCAGGACTTACCGCCAATGTCATAATGAGGGGCTTACTGTTTTTGAACAGCATTAATACTTTGCATATTGCCCTACGTTAGACCTGTCTGCTTTGAGCCATAACTACAAGAGGGCTGAGCAATTTAGTGACCATTGAGGGTTCAACCTGACAAGGGCTATGATTATCCCTTGAGGAGAGCAATCACCCACCCCCCACAAAATACAGTTCCTGAAGTAAGTATATATTTTCTCTTATATTTGTAAATATTATCAAAGTAAAAAAATACCATTATTTAATATATTATTGTATATGATATTGTTTTGATATATTTTATATTTGTTTATTGGTATGTTTATTTATAATTATTTGTTAATTTAGTATTAAACATTTATATACTTTTATATGTTTTTGGGTTGGCTGGATTATTTTTGACTGGATGAGCAGTACTTTTCTTTAAAATACTTTATATATAATTTGTAACTAATTTATTGTTATTTATATCTTATATTTTATATGTTATTGTCATTTTTAATGGGATGTGGGGTTTATGGGAGAATTGGCCTGGTAGTTTTATTCAAATATATTTATATGTAAATGAATGGAATGTTGATTACTATTTACAATGTTGAACATGCAATATTTGCAATAGTTTTTATTGAGCTTCTTTATTGAAAAATAAAAAATGGAAACATAAAAAGTGGGTTTAATTTTTAAGTTTGAGTTATATGGGAAGTTTATGATTATCTTGAAGCTTAATCCATGTATTTGTTCTGAATTTATTTTGCAATAGATGATTTATATTTTTTTTAAAACAAGATTATTTTTTAAGAAACATATTCTGGGGTTCTGTGATCATACATTTGCTTATACAGAGAGTACAAATATTAAATAAAATAGCTTTCATGTTTAATTCTTTAAACAATATTACATGCAAGTTGCATTATATGTGTTGTAAAATTATATACATTTTAAATTTGATTTATGTTCTCATTAATAATAACAAATAAATACAAATTGACTTTATATTTCTGAAATATTTTATATTGTTGTAATTTTTATGTATGTATACCTTTATATTTATTAATTATGTTGTAACATATAGTACATCATTGCTAGGAGAGTGAATCAAAATTTACTAGTCGTATACAATTGAGAACAGCACTATGGTCAGTGATATATGTTGTTTCTGCAATATCAGTAGAACTGAAGTTACAATAGTAAATATGACCCTCCGTAAGTATATGCATAGCCCCCAGAGCCAACAGCAAATCTAAACCACTCAAAGAAATTAGGTTAAATTAAAAACAAAAACTAGAAATCACTGGTGAATTGCCTGGGCACAAGTTATAAAGAGCTCAGTGAACTATAACTGGTGAATTTCAGTGTTTTAAAATGCACATTTGGTCCCTTTGTTTTTTGGGGGAATTTATGAGACAGTATTAACAAAAACTAAGATACCTATACCACACTAAATAATAAGTCCACTTTAGTTTTTTTTTTCAGTGAATTTCAGGGATAGTTTTAATGTAAAATCAGATCTTATTACCTTATTATCATTAGGAGTAACAAAATTCTTAAGAAATTAACGCTGTTCCAGGTTCATCAGAAGCTCTTTAATTTGACATTAGAGAAAAAAGGCTAAGGGGGTCATTACAACCCTGGCGGACGGTGTTAAAGGTGCGGTAATATCGCAAACAGGCCGGCGGACAAAAAAAGGGAATTATGACCCTGTCGGAAACCGCCAACAAAGACAGCCACTTTAACACACCGCCCGCCACGGCGGTATAGACAAGCAGCGCGGCGGTCACCGCCAACAGACAGGCGGAGGACAATGTACCGCCCATAGTATCACAAACTGCCAATCCGCCACCTTTTCCGGGGCGGATTCTCCGTGGATAAAAACGCGGCAGAAACAGTTACTGCTATGGGAAAACGCTCACCTGAACACATCCCACGAGGAAGAAGGATAGCATGGAGCCGGAACTCCAAATCCTACCGGCCCTTGTATTCCTACTCATCTACGAAGACCAAAGCCTGCGCCGGCGACGACAACGGTGAGTACTGCACCTATGACTTAGGGGAGGCAAAAGTTAGGGGGACAACCACGCAACACCCCCACCCCACCCTCGCATATTACAACACACACACCAATGCATTCACAAAAATCACAGTAACAACCCACACCCCCCCCGGAAGAATGCAAAGTCAAAACTAAATCAGTCCAAACATTGTAATGTATCAATATACATGTCTCAAAAATATACAGATATATTAGAAAATCATACAAAAGTATATACATTCCGAGAAGTAGTTCATATATGCACATAGAAATGTTCGTGCACCACTAGTCCAAAAATGCATGCAGAGGCCCACAATAGATACCTGTCCACACACGGAGAGAACACTGCCGGGGCATCAGATAGAAATACTACAGCCACCTCAGGGGGAAGGGAAGGGGGGGCACCTCAGCCAGAGGAGTGCAAAGCCAGATCCACGACGGGCCTCCATGACCATTAATGTATCCTGTGAAGTGCAAAGCCACAGTCTCTCAAGTCCCTACAGTGGGTGGCTTGCCCACTGTTCAATCCTGGGGAGTGCAAAGCCACAGTTTCCAAAGTAGATAACAGCCTCCACTGGTTCTGGAGGGGGACTGGTGCCCAGACTGGATTAGTCTCCCCGTGGAAGTTCCTGTCCCGTCACTGTCCCACCTGCACATGGGATAACGATGCTTGATGTGGCGGCCTTTTCATTCTTCCCCGGTGCATGCCCTGTTCAGCGGTGCTTTGCCATGGCGCTCTCTGTACTGTTCAGCGGTGCTTTGCCATGGCGGTGCATGCCCTGTTCAGCGGTGCTTTGCCATGGCGGTTCTGGACTGTTCAGCGGTGCTTTGCCATGGCGGTTCTGGACTGTTCAGCGGTGCTTTGCCATGGCGGTGCATGCCCTGTTCAGCGGTGTTTTGCCATGGCGGTCTCTGGACTGTTCAGCGGTGCTTTGCCATGGCGGTGCATGCCCTGTTCAGCGGTGCTTTGCCATGGCGGTTCTGGACTGTTCAGCAGTGCTTTGCCATGGCGGTTCTGGACTGTTCAGCGGTGCTTTGCCATGGCGGTGCATGCCCTGTTCAGCGGTGCTTTGCCATGGCAGTCTCTGGTCTGTTCGGTGGTGCTTTGCCATGGCGGTGCATGCCCTGTTCAGCGGTGCTTTGCCATGGCGGTCTCTGGACTGTTCAGCGGTGCTTTGCCATGGCGGTGCATGCCCTGTTCAGCGGTGCTTTGCCATGGCGGTTCTGGACTGGGCATTGGTGTGTGGCATGACGTTCTCTGGACTGGGCATTGGTGTGTGGCATGATATTCCCTCATTGCCCAGCGGGGCTGTAGCAGCCGGGGCCCTGCTGGGCACTGACTCTGGCGGTGGTCTCCTGACCAGTGACGATACTTGGGCCCTCCTGGGCACTGACTCTGGCGGTGGTCTCCTGACCAGTGACGATACTTGGGCCCTCCTGGGCACTGAATCCGGCGGTGGCGGTGGTCTCATGACCAGTGACGATACTTGGGCCCTCCTGGGCACTGACTCTGGCGGTGGTCTCCGGACCAGTGACGACGGTGCTGGCGGTGGCGTCCCGACCGCCGGGAAGGATGCCGCCCTTCTCTGCCGTGCTGCTCACACTAGGCTGTGCAGACTTCCCCTGGCCCTTCCCCTCCTTTGGAGGAGTCACAGCTGACTCTGCAATCCCCCTGGAAACCCTGTGAGTTGTTTTGCCTCCAGGAGTCTTCACAGGGTCCCGTCGGCCAGTTTCCAATTTTAGAGCCTTTAAAGGGGGTGGGCTGCCAGTGCCTTGGCTCCGGGTCACACTGCCTGCCCTGGTGGCCGGTGCACTCCACACACCTTGAACAGGCACCACTGGTATTGGAGGCTTTTTGGCTGTGGCGCTACGACGGGACTGATGAATTGGAGGGGGGGGCAAAGAGGTCAACTTTACACAGGGACAGTTTCTGACGAACACTGGGGTGGGTAGTTAGAGGGGGTCTGGGAGTGGAGGAAGAGGAGGTGGTTGTAGGAGGTGTCACTTTAGGTGTTTTGGGTGCAGGTGCAGATACTGGAGGCTGTCGTGAGGTGGATGGATGTTGGGTGTGTGGGTGTCCGCGTTTGTGTACTTTGGGAGGGGGCGTCACAGACACACTGGGAGAGGACACAGGGGACGTGTAAATGGGAGTGGAGGTGGTGAGTGCAGGTGAGCGGGGTGTGGTGCTGGGTGTACTGCTGCGAGTCCTAGTGCCTGTAGATGTAGTGCATGCAGGTGAGAATGTAGACGACACTGGGAGGGAGGAGGGAGACGACGAGGAGGGGGACACAGTGGAGGCAGTGGATGTTGGTGTGTCTGCATGGGTATGGTGCTTGTGTGAGTGCCTGTGGGATGTGTGGTGCTTATGTTTGCCTGAGCTACTTTTGTGTGTTGGGGTGTGTGCATGCTTGTCTGATGGTGTGCTTGAGATAGGCTGGGGTACAGAGGATTGGGTCTGGGTGGAGGAAGTTGGAGGGGGGAGGCTAGACACAGGGACAATGGCTGCCATCAGTGCTGAGGCCAGAGATTGCAGGGTTCGCTGAAGGACAGGCTGACCAGAATGAATGCCCTCCAGGAATGCATTACCGTGTTGCAACTCCCTTTCTACACCCTGGATGGCATTCACAATGGTAGACTGCCCAACAGTGAGTGACCTGAGGAGGTCAATGGCCTCCTCACTGAGGGCAGCAGGGGTGACTGGGACAGGGCCTGAGGTGCCTGGGGCGAAGGTGATGCCCACCCTCCTGGGTGAGCGGGCACAGGGCGAACGCTGAGGGGCTGCTGGGAGGGCGGTGCTGATAGGGGAGGTGGCGGCTGTACCTGTAGAAGTGGGGCGCACAGATGGTGCCGCCACCACAAGGGAGCTCCCATCGGCGGACGTGTCCGTGTCGCTGCTTGGTGATCCGGTGGCCGACGTGAAGCTCCCCTCGCCCTTTATCCCACTGGTGCATTCTGAGTCCGTGGTGTGGCCCTCCATGGCCATGTGGGATGCAGCTCCCTCGTGCTCCGGTGCCACTGTACCTCCGCCTGATGATGCTGATGAACAAAAGAACCGGGAGAGCACAAAAAGGGGGGCGGGAAGACAGAAGAAAGACAGATTGAGTGCATGGCATACCGCGACCGTTGGCGGACAATACAGACACAGCAGCCCCCTGCACTACGCCGTACTCCTGGCCTCTACAGATGCAATTCCTGGGATCTGGCCTACATGGCTATGGTGGACATCTGCACACATGTATGCCACAGGGGCATCTATACCTGTACTTGGCACTCTACTGAGGTGGGGTAGGGTGCCACATGGCCTGCATTACGGAGGGGCCTAGTCTACCTATTTCTGCCTGGCCTAGGTACACCCACAGGCCTCCTCCCCCACCCAGACCCCTCCACTGCACGCAAAGTCCGCAGAATGAAGTTGTACTCACACCCTTGTGTCTGCTGTGATGCCCTCAAGTGCCCATCCAACTCCAGGTAGGCCACCGCCAGGATCCTGAACATCAGGGGGGTCATGAGGCGATGGGCACCCCTCCAACGTTGGGAGGCCATCCCCAGCTGAGCCTCCGCTGCCTTCTTGCTCCAGCGGCGAATGTCCTCCCATCGTTTACGGCAGTGTGTGCCCCGTCTCTGGTGCACCCCCAGGGTGCCAAATGTCCTTCTTCTGGTGGGCGATGACCTACATGACATGCACAAGGGAAGAAGAGAAGTCATTAACAACCGCACCGTCAATGTGCGTGGCCCCCCTCCCTACCCTAGCCATGTGGCACATACATTCACATGCATTAATGTTGCCTGAACTCTGCCCCCTTCCCTCTTCCAACCAGCCCTCTCCACCCAGGCCTAGCCCATACAACGTGCTCCCTGTGTACTAACCTGTTGGTCTGGAGGACCATAGAGTAGCGTGTACTCGGGGAGGACCCCGTCTACCAGTTTCTCCAACTCCTGAGCAGTGAAGGCAGGGGCCCTTTCCCCAGACGCAGCAGCCATCGTCGCTTCCAGACCGAGGTCACAGCAGCACTTGCAGTGTAGGTCCTCTCCTGTCGAAGATCAGGTATCTAGTGATTGAACAGATAGAAAATGGCAGTGACGTCCGCGGCGGTGACGTCCACGGCGGTGCGTATCATCACCACCGGCGCACTTCCTCATTGGCTCCTGGGACCCATAGAGTGCAATGTTAACCGATGCAGCATTGCGCCGCGGTCTACGACCGCCTACCGCGGCAGTGTGCAACGCCAACGCAGTTACCCCACAATCCCATTGTCCCAGTTTAGAGGTCAGGCAGCCGCCATTTCAGGGGCCCACATGGCTCCATTTACTTCTGCGTCACACATAGCTAGGCCTACACTCAACACACATCCAGGAAGGGTTTTGCGTTTGGTGTCGTGTTCTGTGTAACTGTGGGTACATACCTGGAAAATAGTTGACTCGATCCTTGCTGTTGTCATTCCTAGGCGCAGTCAGCTGGGACATTTTAGAAGATGGCGGAATCCTCTGGTGTACCGACCGCTGGTGGACCTGTTGACAATGGAAGAGCGACATTTAATTGTCACCTACAGGTCTGACCGTGCCACAGTCCAGGAACTATGTACCCAGTTGGAGCCAGACCTGATGTCACCAATCCGCCATCCCACTGGAATCCCCCCTGACGTGCAGGTGCTGTCAGTGCTCCATTTCCTTGCTAGTGGGTCTTTTCAGACAACAGTGGCCATGGCATCAGGGATGTCCCAGCCTATGTTTTCCAACGTGCTGTCCAGAGTGTTGTGTGCCCTGCTGAAACAGGTAAGGAGATACATAATTTTCCCTGAGGTTGAAGATTTGGCTACAGTGAAAGGTGACTTCTATGCCCTTGGACATATCCCCAACGTCATAGGTGCTATTGATGGGACCCATGTAGCTCTGGTCCCCCCCCACAGGAGTGAACAGGTGTACAGGAACCGTAAGAGTTATCATTCCATGAATGTACAGATGGTCTGTTTGGCAGACCAGTACATCTCGCAGGTAAATGCTCTGTTCCCTGGCTCAGTGCATGACGCCTACATCTTGTGGAATAGCAGCATCCCTGATATGATGGGTCAACTCCAGAGGCACTGTGTGTGGCTATTAGGGGACTCTTGTTACCCCAACCTGTCCTGGCTATTGACCCCAGTGAGGAATCCCAGGACCAGGGCAGAGGAACGCTACAATGAGGCCCATGGGTGGACTAGGAGGGTGATCGAACGCACCTTCGGCCTCCTGAAGGCCAGGTTCAGGTGCCTCCATATGACAGGTGGTTCCCTATTTTACTCACCGAAGAAGGTGTGCCAGATCATCTACGCCTGCTCGATGCTTCACAATCTTGCTTTGCGACGCCAGGTGCCTTTTCTGCAGGAGGATGGACCAGATGACGGTGTTGTGGCAGATGTGGAGCCTGTGGATCCTGTGGATAGTGATGAGTAGGAAACTGAGGAAGAAGACAACGACAATAGGGAGTCAGTCATACAGCAATATTTCCTGTGACACACAGGTGAGAACATTTTCATTTATAACATTACATTCACTGTCACACGACTTACTCTATCCTGTGTGTAATTTACTGGGATTATTTGGTAACTGAGTTGTTCCTTTCCATTACGGTTTCACAGGTGTGGTTACCAACGTGTGTCATCTGCATGCATCCTTCAAGGACTTGTGATGTGTGACATTGGTATGTTGCCTTAACAACTAAAAAAGCATTTTGACACTGTCATTGATAATACATTTTACAAAATCATAGACTGACTCCAGAATGTTTTGTGGTTCAAGGGTGTTTATTTAAGTGCTAGAAAATGGAGGGGGGTAGTTAAATGGTGATGGGTGATGGTGGAGGAATGTCCATGGCAGAGTCCAGTCTATTAGTCTCACAGGTCCACTTCCCATCTGGGCATAGGAAGTGGAGCTGGGGCAGTTAAAGTATGGGCAGGGTAACAAAGTGGGACAGTGGGGGGACAATCAGGGTGGTCTAATTTCCTGGCGGGGGTCTTGCCATCTTGCTCTGTCCTCTTCCTGGATCTCAGGGACCGCTTGCGTGGTGGTTGTCCGTCTGCAGGGGGTGCTGGTGTGGTGGTCCTGTGGCGGGGCGTCCTGTCCAATAGCGCCGGCGGAGGTGGTGGGCAGTTCATCGTCCTGGCTAGTGTCAGGGGCCCCTTGGAGTGCCCCGGTGTCCCTCAAGGTCTGCTGTATGTCCTTCAGCACCCCTACGATGGTGCCCAAGGCAGAGCTGATGGTCCTGAGCTCCTCCCTGAACCCCAAATACTGTTCCTCCTGCAGGCGCTGGGTCTCCTGAAATTTGACCAGGACCATCGCCATCGTCTCCTGGGAGAGGTGGTATGCTCCCATGATGGAGGAGAGGGCCTCGTGGAGAATGGGTTCCCTTGGCCTGTCCGCCCCCTGTCGCACAGCAGCCCTCCCAGTTCCCCTGTGTTCCTGTGCCTCCGTCCCCTGGACCGTGTGCCCACTACCACTGCCCCCAGGTCCCTGTTGTTGTTGGGGTGGTGGGTTATCCTGGGTTCCCTGTAGTGGTGGACACACAGCTGATTGACCTGTCCTGGGTACGGAGGTTTGGGCCCGCTGGGTGGGTGCTGTGCTGGTGTTACCAGAGGGTGGAAGGTTAGTGTTGGGCTGTGCCTGTGCAAGGGAAACCGACTATCCCGAGGCCCACGATGGTCAGGGCTGGTCATCAGGCTCCAATAGGGCAGAGCTGCTATCGTCACTGTGGGCCTATTTTGGGGGTGGAGTGGAGATGTCTGGACCCTCCGGTGTGGTGATGGTCCTTCGTGATCCTGCAGGAGCATAAGAGCATGATTATTGCATGTGTGTGTGTCATGGTGTGCAATGGATGGGTTTTGTGTACCCCAGTGCAAGCATTCCTGTGTGGGGGCTTGTGTAATGATGGTTAGGGGGTTGTTCTGGGTATGTGCAGTGAGCATGCTTTGGGGAGTGGTGACCATGCTTAGTTGTGTCATGCAGGGCTTGGTGTTGGGATGTGTGGTTTGTGTTCTTAGTACATCAGTGAGGAGTTTGAGTGATGGGTGAGGGTGGGGGTGTGTGATAGCATGCAGGTAGGGTGGGGGATATGATAGTTGAGATTTGACTTACCAGTGTCCATTCCTCCACCGACTCCTCCGAGGCCCTCTGGATGCATGATGGTCAAGACTTGCTCCTCCCATGTTGTTAGTTGTGGGGGAGGAGGTGCGGGTCCGCCGCCAGTCCTCTGTACCGCGATGTTGTGCCTGGAGACCGCTTAATGCACCTTCCCCCGTAGGTCGTTCCACCTCTTCCTGATGTCCTCCTGATTTCTTGGGTGGTTGTCCCACTGCGTTGACCCTGTCGACTATTCTTTGCCATAGCTCCATCTTCCTGGCTATGGAGGTGTGCTGCACCTGTGAGCCAAATAGCTGTGGCTCTACCCGTACGATTTCCTCCACCATGACCCTGAGCTCCTCCTCGGAAAAGCGGGGCTGTCTTTGGCGTGCCATGGGGTGGTGTGTGTGATGTGTGAGGTGGTGTATGTGGTGATGAGTATAGTGATGTGTAGTGGTGTGTGGAGTTTTGTGCGTGGATGTTGTGTGGGTGATGGTGTTGTGTGCCTCTGTGTGGTGGGATTGTCTAATCAGTGCTGTCTCTCTGGCCTTCTTTCAGAATTGTTGTCGTAGGGGTTTGTGGGTGATGTGGGTGTGTGTTTTATATTGTGTTGGGTGTGTTGGAGTGGTGTTTGTATGTGTATCAGGTGTGTGTATTTGTAATTGTCCAGTGTGGCGGTGTTTTGGAGATGTGTGTGTATTTTGAGTGCGGCGGTGTGTACCGTCAATGGAATACCGCGGATGAAAGACCGCTGCGTGGATTCGTGGGTCGTGATAGCATGGGCGTGTTTCTGTTGACGTGGAGGTGGTGGTTTTGTTTTCGCCATTTTAACACTGACCTTTGGTGTGGCGGACTTGTGTGGGTGACTGAATTTCGGCGGATTCCGAAATGTGTGTCATAATAGCTGTGGCGGAATTCCGCGGGCGCGGCGGTGTATTGGCGGTCTTCTGCGCAGCGGTAAGCGTCTTTTACCGCCAATGTTGTAATGACCCCCTAAATCATCTTTGTCTATATTTGGCAACTAACAAAATGTGTTCTAATTTCAGCTTTCTATAGCACTAACCATAATTTCTATGAGAATACAATCCTCATTTTGTTCCTTTCTAAAGTAAATTCTTTTGGTTTCACAGTTTCGATTCTGTTAAGATAACTTGAGGTATGCCACACTTTTGTCATGTATACATAGGGGGTTATTACAACTTTGGAGGAGGTGTTAACCCGTCCCAAAAGTGACGGTAAAGTGACAGATATACCACCAGCCGTATTACGAGTCCATTATAT
This sequence comes from Pleurodeles waltl, assembly GCF_031143425.1. Classification (NCBI taxonomy): domain Eukaryota; kingdom Metazoa; phylum Chordata; class Amphibia; order Caudata; family Salamandridae; genus Pleurodeles; species Pleurodeles waltl. Next base: position 466,950,879 of record NC_090442.1, read on the forward strand.
CCTATGGAACTCGTAATACGCCTGGTGGTATATCTGTCACTTTACAGTCACTTTTGGGACGGATTAACACCTCCTCCAAAGTTGTAATAACCCCCCATAATGTTATTGCTCTATTTGTTCCTTTGTTTACTGTGGGGAGGGAGAGAGCAGGGGCATAGACTATGACTATAGAGGGAAGAGGGAGGAAGCAAGGGCAAAAGCAGCACAATGTCCACGCCAGAGCTATGGGAGGGGTAGGGGCAGCACAGGGGACCACAGAGGGCAGGTAGGAGGGGTTGTGGCAGAACAACAGACCCTGGAAGGCAGATGTGGACAACAACAGCAAGCCAACCATGCAGGACAGAAAAGAGAGGCTGTACCAGTACAACAAACCATGGAGAGCAGGGGGATGGATAGGGGCAGCACATAGGACAGGTGACAGTGGCAGTGGCAACATAATAGACCACATAGGGCAGGTGGGACGGAGACTGGAGGGCAAGACAGAGGAAGCAAGGGCATTGACAACAGAGGACAGTGGGAAGGGGCAGGGGCAGCAAGCTGGCCATGCAGGGCAGATAGGGGGGCAGCACAATGGACTATGGAGAGCAGGCGTGAGGGGGCGTATGAATGCATATGGACAATGAAGTGCAGAGAGGTGGTGGTAGGGGCAGCAAGCTGACCACATAGTGCATGTTTGATGCCTTGATGGATGTGTGCAGTTGTAAAAATGTTATAGCTCACTTAGGGGGTCATTACAACATTGGCGGTAAAAGCCGCTTACCGCCGTGCAGAAGACCGCCAATACACCACCGTGGCCACGGAATTCCACCACAGCTATTATGATACACATCTCGGAATCCGCCGAAATTCAGACACCCACACAAGTCCGCCACACCAAAGGTCAGTGATAAACTGGCGATAACAAATCCTCCACCTCCACGCCAACAGAAACACGCCCATGCTATTACGACCCACAAATTCATGCGGCGGTCTTTCAACCACGGTATTCCATTGGCGATACACACCGTCGCGCTCAAAATACACACACATCTCCAAAACACGCCACATTCGACAATTCAAAATACACAGACCTGAAACACATACAAACAACACTCCCACACACCCAATACAATATAAAACACACACCCACATCACCCACAAACCCCTATGACCACAATTCACGGACGAAGGCCAGATAGACAGCACAGCAAAGACAACCCCACCATACAAAGGCACACAACACCATCACCCACACAACATCCATGCACAAAACACCGCACACCACTACACATCACCACACACAACACTCACACCGCCCCAAACATCACACACACCACCCCATGGCACGCCAAAGACCCCCCCGCTTTTCCGAGGAGGAGCTCCGGGTCATGGTGGAGGAAATTGTCCGGGTAGAGCCACAGCTATTTGGCTCACAGGTGCAGCACACATCCATAGTCAGGAAGATGGAGCTATGGCGAAGAATAGTCGACAGGGTCAACGCTGTGGGACAGCACCCAAGAAATAGGGAGGACATCAGGAAGAGGTGGAACGACCTACGGGGAAAGGTGCGTTCAATGGTCTCCAGGCACAACATCGCGGTTCAACGTACTGGCGGCGGACCCCCAGCTCCTCCCCCACAACCAACAACATGGGAGGAGCAAGTCTTGACCGTCATGCATCCAGAGGGCCTCGGAGGAGTCGGTGGAGGATGGGACACTGGTAAGTCAAATCTTAACTATCCTATCCCCCATCCTACCTGCATGCTATCACACACCCCCACCCTCATACCCTCCCCTATCACCCCAACTCCTCACTAATGTATTCATAACACAAACTACACATCCCAACACCAAGCCCTACATGACACAACAAAGCATGGACACCTATCACCTAAGCATGCCCACTGCACATACCCAGAACAACCCCCTAACCATCATCACACAAGCCCCCACACAGGAATGCTTGCACTGGGGTACACAGACACCCACCCATTGCACACCATCACACACACACATGCAATAATCATGCTCTTATGCCCTTGCAGGAACACAAAGGACCGTCACCACACCAGCGGGTCCAGACAACACCACTCCACCCCCAGAAGAGGCCCACATTGACGATAGCAGCTCTGCCCTACTGGATCCTGATGACCAGCCCGGACCATCGTGGGCCTCGGGACAGTCGGTTCCCCTTGCACAGGCACAGCCCAACACTGACCTTCCACCCTCTGGTAACACCAGCACAGCACCCACCCAGCGGGCCCAAACCTCCGTACCCAGGACAGGTCAATCAGAGGTGTGTCCACCACTACAGGGAACCCAGGATAACCCACCACCCCAACAACAACAGGGACCTGGGGGTAGTGGTAGTCGGCACTCAGTCCAGGGGACAGAGGCACAGGAACACAGGGGAACTGGGAGGGCTGCTGTGCGACAGGGGGCGGACAGGCCAAGGGAACCACTTTCCATGAGGCCCTCACCTCCATCATGGGAGCATACCACCACTCCCAGGAGACGATGGCGACGGTCCTGGTCAAGTTTCAGGAGACCCAGCGCCTGCAGGAGGACCAGTATTTGGGGTTCAGGGAGGAGCTCAGGACCATCAGCTCCACCTTGGGCACCATCGTAGGGGTGCTGATGGACATACAGCAGACCCTGAGGGACACTGTGGCACTCCAAGGGGCCCCTGACACTAGCCAGGACGATGAACTGCCCACCACCTCCGCCGGCGCTAGTGGACAGGACGCCCCGCCACAGGACCACCACACCAGCACCCCACCCCCTGCAGACGGACAACCACCACGCAAGCGGTCCCTGAAATCCAGGAACAGGACAGTGCAAGATGGCAAGACCCCCGCTAGGAAATGAGACCACCCTGATTGTCCCCCCACTGTCCCACTTTGTTACCATGTCAATACTTGAACTGCCCCAGCTCCACTTCCTATGCCCATATGGGCAGTGCACCTGTGAGACTAATAGACTGGATTCTGCCATGGACATTCCTCTGCCATCATCCATCACCATTTTGCCACCCCCTCCCATTTCTGAGCACTTCAATAAACACCCTTGAAACACTAAATAATCTGGAGTCAGTCTATGATTTGTTAAAATGTAATATCTATTACAGTGTAAAAATGCGTTGTGAGATATAAAGGCAACATACCAATGTCACACATCACAGGTCCTTGAAGGATGCAAGTAGATGACACACGTTGGTAACCACACCTGTGAAACCGTAATAGAAAGAAACAACTCAATTACCAAATAATCCCCTTAAATCTTAAATTACACACAGGATAGAGGAAGACGTGTGACAGTGAATGTAATGGTAAAACTGATAATGTTCTCACCTGTGTGTCACTGGAAATATTGCTGTATGACTCCCTGTTGTCGTTGTCTTCTTCCTCAGCTTCCTCCTCATCACTGTCCCCAGGCTCCACAGCTGCCACAACACCGTCATCTGGACCATCCTCCTGCAGAAAAGGCACCTGGCATCGCAAAGCCAAATTATGAAGCATCGAGCAGGCGATGATGTTCTGGCACACCTTCTTCGGTGAGTTGAATAGGGAACCACCTGTCATATGGAGGCACCTGAACCTTGCCTTAAGGAGGCCAAAGGTGCGTTCGATCACCCTCCTAGTCTGCCCATGGGCCTCATTGTAGCGTTCCTCTGGCCTGGTCCTGGGATTCCTCACTGGGGTCAATAGCCAGGAAAGGTTGGGGTAACCAGAGTCCCCTAATAGCCATACACAGTGCCTCTGGAGTTGATCCATCATATCAGGGATGCTGCTATTGGGCAGGTTGTAGGTGTCATGCACTGAGCCAGGGAACATAACATTAACCTGGGAGATGTACTGGTCTGCCAAACAGACCATCTGTACATTCATGGAATGATAACTCTTCCTGTTCCTGTACACCTGTTCACTCCTGTGGGGGGGGACCAGAGCTACATGGGTCCCATCAATGGCACCTATGACGTTGGGGATATGTCCAAGGGCATAGAAGTCACCTTTAACTGTAGACAAATCTTCCACCTCAGGGAAAATGATGTATCTCCTTACGTGTTTCAGCAATGCAGATAACACTCTGGACAACACGTTGGAAAACATAGGCTGGGACATCCCTGATGCCATGGCCACTGTTGTCTGAAATGACCACCTTGCAAGGAAATGGAGCACTGACAGCACCTGCACGTCAGGGGGGATTCCAGTGGGATGGCGGATTGGTGACATCAGGTCTGGCTTCAACTGGGTACATAGTTCCTGGATTGTGGCATGGTCAAATCTGTAGGTGACGATGACATGTCGCTCTTCCATTGTCAACAGGTCCACCAGCGGTCGGTACACCGGAGGATTCCTCCATCTTCTCACATGTCCCAGCTGACGGCGCCTACGAAGGACAACAGTGACGATAAAGTCAATTTTCCTCCAGGTATGTACCCACAGTTACACAGAAGACTACACCAAACTACACCAAGGCGACCCTTGATCCAAGGGTAGGTCGCTCCCCCTGCCGCTGCAGCTCCTCCAGCTCCTCCAGGTTCCTGAGTTCCTGAGACCCACCTAACAGTAAGTACCCCCCACCTCCCAGCCCCTCGCTCTGCCCCGCGCTACTCACCCTCTCTCCTGCTCCTGCTTCTTTTCTTCTTTTCTTCTTCTCTATTCTTCCACCTCGCTCCTCGTCTGTAATCTTCTTCTGTACTCTTCTTTTCCCCGTCTTCTCTCTTCTTCTCTTCTTCCTCATCTTCTTCTGTGGTCTTCTGCCCTCTGTTCTTCGTTTTCTGTACCTTCTTCTGTGTTCTTCTGTGTTCTTCTGTGTTCTTCTGTGTTCCTCTGTGTTCTTCTGTGTTCTTCTGTGTTCTTCTGTGTTTCTTCTGTTCTTCCGGTCTTCCTTTCTTCTGTTCTTCCGGTCTTCTGTTCTTCCGGTCTTCTGTTCTTCTGTTCTTCTGTTCTTCTGTTCTTCCGGTCTTCTGGTCTTCTGTCTTCTATCTTCTGCCTTCGGCTCTTCTGCCTCTTCCGTCTTCTTCTCCCCGCGCCTGCCCTCCTGCTCCTGCCTCATCCCCCTCCCTCACTCGCATCCCCCCCTCTATCTCCCCTATCTAACCCGTTCACTCTCTACCTCCCTCACTCCTCCTATCTACCTATCTCTCTATCTCTCTATCCCACTATCTAACTCCCTCACTCTCCACCTCCTCCTATCTTTCTATCTCTCTATCTATTTCTCTATCTATCGATTTCTCTATCTACCTATTTTCTCTATCTATTTCTCTATCTCTCCCCCCCTCCCGCCACCCCCTCTATTACCTATCTTCCTATCCTCTCACTCTACCTCTCACCCACCTCTACAACCCCCCCTCCCCTATCTTCACAACCCTACTCCTATCTTTCTCCCTAATCTCCTAAACCTCCTAACACTCACCCCCATCCACCCTTAAACCCCCCTCCCCCAGCTCTTCTCACTCTACCTGTCCCCCCCTCGCGCTTTCCCTCCGCGACCTCCTGCACGCCCCGCCCCGCCCCCCAGCTCCCATTCGCCCCCAGCTGACCCCTCCCCCCCCCTACCTCATATGGCGGCCGCTGCGCGACAGTGGTAGCGACCCTTGACCCAAGGGTAGGTCGCTCCCCCTGCCGCTGCAGCTCCTCCAGCTCCTCCACGTTCCTGAGTTGCTGAGACCCACCTCACAGTAAGTATCCCCCACCTCCCAGCCCCTCGCTCTGCCCCGCGCTACTCACCCTCTCTCCTGCTCCTGCTTCTTTTCTTCTTTTCTTCTTCTCTGTTCTTCCTCCTCGCTCCTCGTCTGTAATCTTCTTCTGTACTCTTCTTTTCCCCGTCTTCTCTCTTCTTCTCTTCTTCCCCATCTTCTTCTGTGGTCTTCTGCCCTCTGTTCTTTGTTTTCTGTATCTTCTTCTGTGTTCTTCTGTGTTCTTCTCTGTTCTTCTGTGTTCTTCTGTGTTTCTTCTGTTCTTCCGGTCTTCCTTTCTTCTGTTCTTCCGGTCTTCTGTTCTTCCGGTCTTCTGTTCTTCTGTTCTTCTGTTCTTCTGTTCTTCCGGTCTTCTGGTCTTCTGTCTTCTATCTTCTGCCTTCGGCTCTTCTGCCTCCTCCGTCTTCTTCTCCCCGCGCCTGCCCTCCTGCTCCTGCCTCATCCCCCTCCCTCACTCGCATCCCCCCCCTTTTTCTCCCCTATCTAACCCGTTCACTATCTACCTCCCTCACTCCTCCTATCTACCTATCTCTCTATCTCTCTATCCCACTATCTAACTCCCTCACTCTCCACCTCCTCCTATCTTCCTATCTCTCTATCTATTTCTCTATCTATCGATTTCTCTATCTACCTATTTTCTCTATCTATTTCTCTATCTCTCCCCCCCTCCCGCCACCCCCTCTATTACCTATCTTCCTATCCTCTCACTCTACCTCTCACCCTCACCCACCTCTACAACCCCTCCTCCCCTATCTTCACAACCCTACTCCTATCTTTCTCCCTAATCTCCTAAACCTCCTAACACTCACCCCCCTTCACCCTTAAATCCCCCTCCCCCAGCTCTTCTCACTCTACCTGTCCCTCCCTCCCTCGCGCTTTCCCGCCGCAACCTCCTGCACGCCCCGCCCCCCAGCTCCCATTCGCCCCCAGCTGACCCCTCCCCCCCCTACCTCATATGGCGGCCGCTGTGCGTCCGCGCCGCTGGCGCGCCGGAGGCGCCCCAGAGGCAAGCCCGTCTGTGCCCGTCTGTGCCCGTCCACGCCTGGCCCGCGCCCAGCACCACGACCCCTGGTCCCCAGCTCTCTCAAGCCCCGCTGATCCGCTACGACCCCACCACCCTCCATGCCCTCAACCCAGGACGCTCCAACACCTGCTTCCAAGCTCACCCCAAACGCACCCATGGACCCTTCGCCTGCAACTCCTGCAAACGCATCTTCCACCAGGCAACTACCACGACCACAAGCCCACGCGCCATCAACCACCTCAAGTGCATCCTAGTCAACGCTCGCTCTGTCCACAAACACGCCGTTGAACTCTGGGACCTCCTGGACTCCACAGCACCGGACGTCGCCTTCATCACGGATACCTGGATGAACGCCTCCTCTGCTCCAGACATCGCCACTGCCATCCCCGAAGGCTACAAGATCTCCAGGAAAGAACGCACCAACCAAGCAGGAGGAGGTATCGCCATCGTGTTCAAAGACTCCATCAGCGTCACCACCTCCACCGAAGACACCCCTCTCGCCGCTGAACACCTGCATTTTCAGATTCGCACCGACCCGAGGACCACCCTCAGAGGATCCCTCGTCTACCGTCCTCCCGGACCACGCGCCCCTTTCAGCGACGCCATCGCCGACTTCATCTCCCCGCACGCCCTCGCCTCACTGGACTAAATCCTCCTAGGCGACCTCAACTTCCATCTGGAACAAAACAACGACCCCAACACCACCACCCTGCTCGACAACCTCGCCAACCTCGGCCTCAAACAACTGGTGAACACCGCCACCCACATCGCCGGACACATGCTCGACCCTATCTTCTCCGATAGCAAACACGTCTTCTTCAGCCACGCCTCCGCCCTACACTGGACCGACCACAGCTGTGTCCACTTCACATTCCGACGCGAGACCCGCCACCTCCGCACTCAACCCATCCCTCGTCGACAGTGGAAAAAGATCCCTGAAGAGCAACTCTTCTCCGCACTCGCCGCCAACCAACCCACCCTCACCACCGACCTCAACGACGCAGCCCTCAACCTCACAAACTGGATCTCCAACTGCGCAGACAACCTTGCTCCCCTCAAACGCACGCATCGAAGACCAACACCAAAAAACCTCTCTGGTTCTCTGACACCCTCAAAGAATCAAAGAAAACTTGTCGCGCCCTTGAGAAAGCCTGGCGCAAGGACCACACCGCTGACAACATGACCGCCCTCAAGAACGCTACCCGCGAACACCACCACCTGATCCGCGCTGCCAAAAGGAACTTTTTCACCGACAGACTGGACAAAAACAGCCACAACAGCAGAGAACTCTTCAGCATCGTCAAGGAGTTCTCCAACCCCAGCGCCAACGCCAACGCCGTCACACCCTCACAGGATTTGTGCGAATCCCTCGCCACTTTCTTCCATCGCAAGATCAGCGACCTCCACGACAGCTTCGGACACCAGACCCAACCAAACACCACCGAACCCGCATCCCCGGCCATCACCCTCAACAACTGGACCCACATCAACACGGAAGAAACCAAATCCATCATGAACTCTATCCACTCCGGCGCCCCTTTCGGACCCCTGCCCGCACTTCATCTTTAACAAAGCCGACGACATCATCGCCCCGCACCTCCAGACCGTCATCAACTCTTCTTTTTCTTCTGCTACCTTCCCCGAATGCTGGAAACACGCCGAAGTCAACGCCCTACTAAAGAAACCTACGGCTGACCCGAGCGACCTGAAAAACTTCCGCCCCATCTCTCTTCTGCCTTTCCCAGCCAAAGTAATAGAGAAGACCGTCAACAAACAGCTGACCACCTTCCTGGAAGACAACAACCTGCTCGACCCCTCACAAACCGGATTCCGAACCAACCACAGCACTGAAACCGCCCTCATCTCAGTCACAGACAACATCAGAACCCTGATGGACAACGGTGAAACAGTCGCCCTCATTCTTCTCGACCTCTCGGCTGCCTTTGACACCGTCTGTCACCGCACCCTAATCACCCGCCTCCGCTCCACCGGGATCCAAGGCCAGGCCCTGGACTGGATCGCCTCCTTCCTCGCAAACCGCTCCCAAAGAGTTTACCTCCCTCCGTTTCGCTCAGAACCCACCGAGATCATCTGCGGCGTACCTCAAGGCTCATCACTCAGCCCTACACTCTTCAATGTCTACATGAGCCCCCTCGCCAACATCGTACGCAAGCACGACATCATCATCACCTCCTACGCCGACGACACCCAACTTATACTCTCCCTCACCAAGGACCCCGCCAGCGCCAAGACCAACCTACAAGAGGGTATGAAGGACGTCGCAGATTGGATGAGGCTCAGCCGCCTAAAGCTGAACTCTGAAAAAACGGAAGTCCTCATCCTCGGCAACACCCCGTCCGCCTGGGACGACTCCTGGTGGCCCACGGCCCTCGGCACCGCACCGACCCCCACAGACCACGCCCGCAACCTCGGCTTCATCTTGGACCCTCTTCTCACCATGACCAAGCAAGTCAACACCGTGTCCTCCGCCTGCTTCCTCACCCTCCGCATGCTCCGCAAGATCTTCCGCTGGATCCCCGCCGACACCAGAAAAACCGTGACCCACGCCCTCGTCACGAGCCGCCTGGACTACGGCAACACCCTCTACGCCGGGACCACAACCAAACTCCAAAATCGCCTGCAACGCATTCAAAACGCCTCGGCCCGCCTCATCCTCGACGTACCCCGCAGCAGCCACATCTCCGCACACCTGAGACACCTGCATTGGCTCCCAGTCAGCAAAAGGATCACCTTCCGACTTCTCACCCACGCAAACAAAGCCCTCCACGACAAGGGACCGGAATACCTCAACAGACGCCTCAGCTTCTACGTCCCCACCCGCCTCCTCCGCTCCTCTGGCCTCGCACTCGCTGCTGTCCCTCGCATCCGCCGCTCCACGGCGGGTGGGAGATCTTTCTCCTTCCTGGCGGCCAAGACCTGGAACTCCCTCCCCACCAGACTCAGGACCACCCAGGACCACTCCGCTTTCCGGAGACTCCTAAAGACCTGGCTGTTCGCACAGCGATAACCCCCCCCTTTTTCCCCTAGCGCCTTGAGACCCGCACGGGTGAGTAGCGCGCTTTATAAATGTTAATGATTTGATTTGATTTGAAACACAAAACCCTTCCTGTATGTGTGTTGAGTGTAGGCCTAGCTATCTGTGACGCAGAAGTAAATGAAGCCATGTGGGGCCCTGAAATGGCGGCTGCCTGACCTCTAAACTGGGACAATGGGATTGTGGGGTAACTGCGCTGGTGTTGCACACCGTCGCGGTAGGCGGTCGTAGACCGCAGTGCAATGCTGCATTGGTTAACATAGGACCCTATAGGCCCCAGGAGCCAATGAACAGGTGCGGCGGCGGTGATGATACGCACTGCCGCGGACGTCACCGCTGCGGACGTCACCGCCATTTTCTATCTGTTCAATCACTAGATACCTGATCTTCGACAGGAGAGGACCTACACTGCAAGTGCTTCTGTGACCTCGGTCTGGAAGCGACGATGGCTGCTGCGTCTGGGGAAAGGGCCCCTGCCTTCACTGCTCAGGAGTTGGAGAAACTGGTAGACGGGGTCCTCCCCCAGTACACGCTACTCTACGGTCCTCCAGACTAACAGGTTAGTACACAGGGAGCACGTTGTATGGGCTAGGCCTGGGTGGAGAGAGCTGGTTGTAAGAGGGAAGGGGGCAGAGTTCAGGGAACATTAATGCATGTGAATGAATGGGCCACATGGCTAGAGTAGGGAGGGGGCCACTCACATCGACAGTGTAGTTGGTAATGACTTTTCGTCTTCCCTTGTGCATGTCATGTAGGTCAGCGCCCACCAGAAGAGGGACATTTGGCGTGCCATCGCCAAGGACGTCCGGACCCTGGGGGCCCACCAGAGACGGGGCACCCACTGCCGGAAAAGATGGGAGGACATTCGCCGCTGCAGCAAGAAGACGGTGGAGGCTCAGCTGGGGATGGCCTCCCAACGTGGGAGCGGTGCCCGTCGCACCATGACCCCCCTGATGTTCCGGATCCTGGCGGTGGCCTACCCTGAGTTGGATGGGCGCTTGAGGGCATCACAGCAGACACAAGGGGGTGAGTACAACCTCATTCTGCGGACTTTGCGCGCAGTGGAGGGGTCTGGGTGGAGGAGGAGGCCTGTGGGTGTACCTAGGCCAGCCAGAAATACGTAGACTAGGCCCCTCTGTAATGCAGCCCATGTGGCACTCTACACCACCGCAGTAGAGTGCCAAGTACAGGTATATATGCCCCTGTGGCATCCATGTGTGCAGATGTCCACCATAGCCATGTAGGCCATATCCCAGGAATTGCATATGCAGAGGCCAGGAGCACGGCATAGTGCAGGGGGCTGCTGTGTCTGTCTTGTCCGCCAACGGTAGCGGTATGCCATGCACTCAACCTGTTCTTCTTCTGTCTCCCCCCCCTTTTGTGCTTTCGCTGTTCTTATGTTCATCAGCATCATCAGGCGGAGGTACAGTGGCACCGGAGCACGAGGGAGCTGCATCCCACATGGCCATGGAGGGCCACACCACGGACTCAGAATGCACCAGTGGGACGGTGGGCGAGGGGAGCTTCACGTCGGCCACCGGATCACCAAGCAGCGACACGGACTCGTCCGCCGATGGGAGCTCCCTTGTGGTGGCGGCACCATCTGTGGGCCCCACTTCTACAGGTACAGCCGCCACCTCCCCTACCAGCACCGCCCTCCCAGCAGCCCCTCAGGCCCTGCCCCAGTCACCCCTGCTGCCCTCAGTGAGGAGGCCATTGACCTCCTCAGGTCCCTCACTGTTGGGCAGTCTACCATTGTGAATGCCATCCAGGGTGTAGAAAGAGAGTTGCAACACAGTAATGCATTCCTGGAGGGCATTCATTCTGGTCAGGCTGTCCTTCAGCAAACCCTGCAATCTCTGACCTCAGCACTGATGGCAGCCATTGTCCCTGTGTCTAGCCTCCAACCTCCTCCACCCAGACCCAATCGCCTGTACCCCAGCCCATCCCAAGCACACCTGCAGACCAGCATGCACACAAGTCAACACACACAGGTAGCTCAAGCAAACATAGGCACCACACAACCCACAGGCACTCACGCAAGCATCACACACATACAGACACAGCAACATCCACTTCCTCCAATGTGTCCCCCGCCTCCTTTGCTCCCGCCTCCCTCCCAGTCTCGTCTACACATGCACTACATCTACAGGCACCAGGACTCGCAACAGAACACCCAGCACCACTTCCCGCTCACCTGCACTCACCACCTCCACTGCCATTTACACGTCCCCTGTGTCCTCTCCCAGTGTGTCTGTGATGCCCTCTCCAAAAGTACACAAACGCGAGCACCCACACACCCAACATCCATCCACCTTACGACAGCCTCCAGTACCTGCACCTGCACCCAAAACACCTAAAGTGACACCTCCTACAACCACCTCCTCTTCCTCCACTCCCAGGCCCCCTCCAACTACCCATCCCAGTGTTCGTCAGAAACTGTCCCTCTGTAAAGTTGACCTTTTTGCCCCCACCCCCCCTCCAATTCATCAGTCCTGTCGTAGCGCCTTAGCCAAAAAGCCTCCAATACCAGTGGTGCCTGTTCAAGGTGTGTGGAGTGCACCGGCCACCAGGGCAGGCAGTATGACCCGGAGCCAAGGCACTGGCAGCCCACCCCCTGTAAAGGCTCTGAAATTGGAAACTGGATGACGGGACCGTGTGAAGACTCCTGGAGGGAAAACAACTCACAGGGGTCCCATGTGGATTGGAGAGTCAGCTGTGACTCCACCAAAGGTGGGGAAGGGCCAGAGGAAGTCTGCCCAGCCTGTTGTGAGTATCACGGCAGAGAAGGGCGGCATCCTTCCCGGCGGATCGAGATGCCACCGCCAGCACCGTCGTGACTGGTCCGGAGACCACCGCCAGAGTCATTGCCCAGGAGTGCCCAAGTATCGTCACTGGTCAGGAGACCACCGCCGGAGTCATTGCCCAGGAGGGCCCAAGTATCGTAACTGGTCAGGAGACCACCGCCACCGCCGGAGTCAGTGCCCAGGAGGGCCCAAGTATTGTAACTGGTCAGGAGACCACCCCCACCGCCAGAGTCATTGCCCAGGAGGGCCCAAGTATTGTCACTAGTCAGGAGACCACCGCCGGAGTCATTGCCCAGGAGGGCCCAAGTATCGTCACTGGTCAGGAGACCACCGCCACCGCCGGAGTCAGTGCCCAGGAGGGCCCAAGTATCATCACTGGTCAGGAGACCACCGCCACCGCCGGAGTCATTGCCCAGGAGGGCCCAAGTATCGTCACTGGTCAGGAGACCACCGCCGGAGTCATTGCCCAGGAGGGCCCAAGTATCGTCACTGGTCAGGAGACCACCGCCGGAGTCATTGCCCAGGAGGGCCCAAGTATCGTCACTGGTCAGGAGGCCACCGCCGGAGTCAGTGCACAGGAGGGCCCAAGTATCGTCGCTGGTCAGGAGACCACCGCCGGAGTCATTGCCCAGGAGGGCCCAAGTATCGTCACTGCCAGGAGACCACCGCCACCGCCGGAGTCATTGCCCAGGAGGGCCCAAGTATCGTCACTGGTCAGGAGACCACCGCCACTGCCGGAGTCAGTGCCCAGGAGGGCCCCGGCTGCCACACACCAATGCCCAGTCTAGGGAACGTCATGCCACACACCAATGCCCAGTCTTGGGAACTTCATGCCACACACCAATGCCCCTTCCAGAACCGCCATGGCAAAGCACCGCTGAACAGTCCAGAGACCGCCATGGCATAGCACCGCTGAACAGTCCAGAACCGCCATGGCAAAGCACCGCTGAACAGTCCAGAGACCGCCATGGGAAAGCACCGCTGAACAGTCCAGAGACCGCCATGGCAAAGCACTGCTGAACAGTCCAGAACCGCCATGGCAAAGCACCGCTGAACAGTCCAGAGACCGCCATGGCAAAGCACCGCTGAACAGTCCAGAGACCACCATGGCAAAGCACCGCTGAACAGTCCAGAGACCGCCATGGCAAAGCACCGCTAAACAGTCCTGAGACCGCCATGGCATAGCACCGCTGAACAGTCCAGAACCACCATGGCAAAGCACCGCTGAACAGTCCAGAGACCGCCATGGGAAAGCACAGCTGAACAGTCCAGAGACCGCCATGGCAAAGCACCGCTGAGCAGTCCAGAACCGCCATGGCAAAGCACCGCTGAACAGTCCAGAGACCGCCATGGCAAAGCACCGCTGAACAGTCCAGAGACCACCATGGCAAAGCACCGCTGAACAGTCCAGAGACCGCCATGGCATAGCACCGCTGAACAGTCCAGAGACCGCCATGGCAAAGCACCGCTGAACAGGGCATGCACCGGGTAAGAATGATAAGACCGCCACATCAAGCATCGTTATCCCATGTGCAGCTGGGTCAGTGACGGGACAGGAACATTCACGGGGAGACTAATCCACTCTGGGCACCAGTCCCCCTCCAGAGCCAGTGGTGCTGTTATCTACTTGCGAAATTGAGGCTTTGCACTCCCCAGGATGGTCCAGTGGGCAAGCCACCCACTGTATAGACTTGAGAGACTATGGCTTTGCACTCCCCAGGATGGAACAGTGGGCAACCCACCCACTGTAGAGACTTGAGAGACTGTGGCGTTGCACTCCCCAGGATGGTCCAGTGGGCAAGCCACCCACTGTATAGACTTGAGAGACTGTGGCCTTGCACTCCCCAGGATGGAACAGTGGGCAACCCACCCACTGTAGAGACTTGAGAGACTGTGGCTTTGCACTCCCCAGGATGGTCCAGTGGGCAAGCCACCCACTGTATAGACTTGAGAGACTGTGGCTTTGCACTCCCCAGGATACACCAATGGGCATGGAGCCCCGTCGTGGATCTGGCTTTGCAGTCATCCGGCTGAGGTGCCCCCCCTTCCCTTCCCCCTGAGGTGCCTGTAGTATTTCTATCTGATGCCCCAGCAGTGTTCTCTCCGATTGTGGACAGGTATCTACTGTGGGCTTCGCCCATGCATTTTTGGACTAGTGGTGCACGGACATTGATATGTGCATATCTGCACTACTTCTCGTAATGTATATATTTCTGGTTGATTTTATTATATATCTGTATATTTTTGACAGACATGTGTATTGCTACATTACAATCTTTGAACTGATTTTGCTTTGTCTTTGCATTCTTCCGGGGGGATTGTGGGTTGTTACTGTGATTTTTGTGGATGCATTGGTGTGTATGTTTTAATATGCGAGGGTGGGGGTGTGGGTGGGGGTGTTTCGTGTGTGTCCCCTTCACTTTTGCCTCCCCATGTCGTAGGTGCAGTACTCACCATTGTCTTCGGCCGCGCCGTTGTTGGTCTTCGTAGATGAGTAGGAATACAAGGGCCGGTAGAATGTGTAATTCGGGCTCCATGGAGTCCTCGTTCCTCATGGGATGTGTTCAGGTGAGCGTTTTCCCATTGCAGTAACTGTTTCCGCCGTGTTTTTCTCCACGGTGAATCCGCCCCGGAAAAGGTGGCGGATTGGCCTATTGTAATACTGTGGGCGGTACATTGTCTTCCGCCTGTCTATTGGCGGTGACCGCCGCGCTGCTTGTCTGTACCGCTGTGGCGGGCGGTGTGTTAAAGTGACTGTCTTTGTTGGCGGTTTCCGCCAGGGTCATAATTCCCTTTTTTTGTCCGCCAGCCTGTTTGCGGTATTACCGCACATTTAACACCATCCGCCAGGGTTGTAATGACCCCCTAAATATTTGTTTTTCGCATTGCTGAATTAATGGTATTGTTTTCTTCATTGTTACCTCGCCTCCTTCGTCTGCCCAGTATGTGTGTGTGTGTGGGTTTACCATAGACCACCACTTATCTTTGTTTGTTCTTCATGCCACATGGCCAGGGACCATTTTGTGTACTCAGTGTCTACAGGCCTGCATGTGTTCTTTGTTATCCATACCTTCTTGCTTGTTCTTTCACCATGTGGCTGGTGACCATTTTGCATAGCCAGCCAGTGCACCTTTGCCGTAGTCCTGCATGTGTTCTTTGTTAACCATGCACCCTTGCTCCAAGCTGTTATTGTTTGGCCATGTGGTTGGCGACCTGTCTTTGTGCTTTCGTCATAGACCTGTATTGTCCGTGCCTCCTTGCTTGTTGTTGGACCATGTGGTAGATGGCCGTTTTGTGTAGCCTAGCCAGCCAGTGTGATTTTTCCATAGGCCTGCATGTGTTCTTTGTTGTCCATGACTACTTGCTTGTTGTTTGACCATGTGGATATTTTGTGTAGGCAGGCAGTGTGCTTTTTCCATATCCCTACATGTTCTCTGTGTGACTATGCCTCCTTGCTTGTTGTTGTTGTTGGTTGACCATGTGGCTGGTGGCCATTCCGTGCAGCAAACCAGTGGTAAATACTTTTTTTTTCAATTTTGAAAGCTATTTTCTAGGGCGATTGATAAGAAAGGGCTATGCCTTTTTGTTTTTGTTCATTTGTTTTTTACTTTTCTCTGAAATCGGTTTAATATGCTTGAGGATGATTTCAATATATGTATGAACAGCGTTTATTATTATTTGCATTTTTTTCCATTTTTCACCTGCACCGTCTTCCCTCTTAAATCCCATTAAGTTGCTCACAGTCCCCTAGACCAGCAATTATTTTTTAATGTATTTATTTATTTTTTATTACTTTACCTTTTTTATTTTTTTATTTTTCTATTGTTTTATACATTTTCCCTCTATCCACCCCTGCCTGCCATAGGTGCCTGCCGCACACCAGCATTCATTTTTTAAGTTGGTCATTACTCATTTTCCCCAGGACTCACTGTTTGCCATAGGTGTACATCTGCACACACCAGTATTCATTATCAAGGGTTATTTAATTTTCCCCTGGACCACCCTGTCTGCCATAGGTGCACACCAACATTTATTTTTTAAGGATTATTCCATTTTCCTCTGGACCACCTGTCCATCATAGCCAGGATTATTCCATTTTCCCCTGGAATCCCTGCCTGCCATAGATACATACCAACATTCATTTTTTAAGGATTATTCCATTATTCCCTGAACCCCATGCCTGTCATAGGCAGACTTATTCCATTTCCACTGAGCCCCCTGCCTGCTATAGACACACCCCAGTGTTAATTTTTTAATGATTATTGAATTTTCCCCTGGACCCCCCTGTCTGCAACAGGTGTCTACCCTTAGATGCACCTAAAGCAAACAGTGATCCGGATTGAAAATGAAATGTTATGTTATGGTGGTGTGGTTTGCCTTTGGAATGGATACACTAACCAGACTAAATTAAATTGCCTGTACATCATCCACAGAGTACTACCAGACAGAAGGCCAGCGCAAAGTGACGTGACCACAACTTGTGAGTCCTCCAGGCTCTTTCACTTGTGCAGCTTAGTGTCACTGCCATCTGGCAGAGATTACGATGGTCCCAAAGAAAGGTGTTGCCAAGAAAGTGACAAATGAGGAGAAGAAAATGTAGATTTCCACCACTGCTGTGCCACCCCAAACATTTTTCAGAAAACGTGTGCCTGCTGCACTGTCCTCTAGACAGCAATCTGGGAGCAGCACTCCCACATTTATGACACTACCCCAACCTAGGCCCAAAGCCATGTCTCTCAGCCAGGAAGCTACTGCAATCAAGGCAACGAGCAGTGAGTTTCAACTGGAGTTGTCTCAGCCACAAACCAGTACCCAAATGTCACAGGAAACTGAGCTAAGTGGACAACAGGAGCTGCAGCCAGCAATAGTAGATCTTCCTGAAGTAGGGGCAGAACAGGAGGTTGAGCTTCCTGCTGAGCAAGTTGTGCCTCTTCTTGAGCCATTGGCTTCCTATTCTCCAGCAAGGAAAAGGAAGTGTACTCCAACATCTTCTTCAAGTCCCCCTTCCCCCTTTCATATTAGCTGGACATGGATTGGACCCTGGCTGAGTCCGAGACCCACCACGAGAGGCAAGTAAAAAAAATGAAAGTTGCTGAAAGCCTAACACTTATGGATGGGTATAAGGAGGGCGAGCCAGTCATTGTTATAGAAGCTGTCTTTGAGGACACCACAATAACCACTCATGGTCAACCTGCTCTGAGGGATGTGGCAGTGGTACAACTGCTAGACTTCATATTTGTAAGGTCCCCACTGAGAGCTGCATCCACCACTACCTCAGTCAAATTATGCACTGCATAGAGGCCCTTGTTGACATACCCAGCACCCTCCAGTTATTTGGCAAATGGCAGTGGCACCAGTGACCTACTAAAAAAGTTCTTCTCCCCAGTTTGGGACTTCTTTACAATTAGAAAGAAAGAGGATAACATTGCAATATGCTTCATTTGCCATGCAAGTGTTCATTGAGGTAAGTCTAATTCACACTATAGTACTGGAGGCCAATAGACCCATTTGAAAAAACTTCATGCAATCCAGAGGGAGAAGCACCCTGAAAAGATTGCTGCAGGCGGTGGTGGTGATGAGAAAGGATAATCAGCTCTGATCACAGTGGGAGGTGAAGGTGATGAGCAAGAAGAGGGTGATAGCTTTATGCAAATCAGTCCAATCTCCAGCAGTGGGCAAGTAGTATCATCCACCACAGCAACTTCAAAATTGCACACACAAGAGTCAGATGGAGTCACCATAGCATACAGTGTCTACCACCTCTTATTCCTCAGAAGTGACCTATGTTAGTGGCTCCAGAAAAGAAAAATATCCAGGCTACTATCACGGTTATGTTTATGCAGGAGGGGCCCTATGAAACCAAATACCCAAAGGCATGTTTGTACAATGGCAAACTGGCTAAAATGTTTGCGCTGGACCTCCTCCCAGTCAGACATATTTTGCCAGAGCTGCTGTTCCAGTGCTCCATCACAATGTGCTGTAATTGGTTGGACAATCTTTTCAGCAGAGTGCTGGTCACACCATCCTCCGACAACTGACATGTGGACCAGCTGTCAAGAAACTGATTACATGTGCACCACTGGACACTGGATCTTTTTTCTGGGGTTAGACAACAGCTTATCTACAGGTCTCAGTGCTGAAGAAACTTTTAAAGGCACTCAGTGGTATGCAACAGTAGCCATGTTTGCTATGGAGAAGTACAATACAGCTGCAAACATCTTGGAAGACTTTAACAGCAAGGTGTTTGAATGCTGTGATCTAGAGGTCTCAGAATTGGGTTTGTTGCCAAGCACAATGAGGTCAATATGGTAAAGGCCATGGCAGATGGTGACTATTTGAGGGTCCTGTGTTTGGCTCATTGCATTAGCCTGATTGCGCAGTACTTTCTGAAAAAAGAGATAGTCAGCAACATACTGACCACCTGGAGAAGAATCTGCACTCATTTCAGCCATTCTTTTAAAGCCTGGAAGCAGTTGAGAATCATTCAGGGTGTTAATAGAGTACCTAGTAAAGCTCTCACACAAGAGGTGCCAACACATCGGAACTTGACCTAAGACATGTTGCAAAGTCATGCAAAGAAGAGGGGATACAATTGGGAAAAGCATGAACATGAAGGTGAACCAATGGTCCTAGTCAAATGCTACTTCCTTTTTAGGTATTCACTTGGGAAGTCAGCACAGAAGACAGTACTATGAGCTAAGCTATCCCGTTGTTGCATCTGCTATAAGACCAGTTGACATTCAACGAGTGCATCTGTGCCACAATACACGATCCACGGTACAAAAATACTGGCCAAGTTCATTACTTTTTCTGAAGGGATGGTTTCACAATACAAGACGAGGCCAGTGAAGACGTTCTGGCATGCAGCCTTTAACCTCCAGAGAGGGTATTGCTGTTTCATAGCAGCATAGCAGCAAACAACAGCAACAAGAACACCAGCAACAACAGTAACAGAAGAATCAACCCCAACCTCTGTAATGGCTTGGTTTCAAATGATAGGGTTTAAGTCAAGTGCAGAGGCAAAGACAAAAGAGGTTGAGCAAATGGCAGCACCAATGACCATTGAGAGCATGTTCCAGGACTATCTGGATAACCCAAAAGAGGTCTACGTGGATCAAAACATATTGGTCTATTGGTATGGGAAGAGATGCAGATGGCCAGAGCTCAGCCGATTGGCAATAAAGTATCTGGCTTGTTCAGTAGTCAGTGTGTCTGCTGAGTGTGTGTTCAGTGCAGTTGGGCCGGTTGTCACAGTCAGAAGGACCAGTCCCTTGCCTCAAAATTAGATTGACCATGATTAAAATGAACAGCCACCTCATACCATACAATTGGACTGTTTCTGAAATGCCACAGGGGTAGGAGGAGATAAGGGTGATTGGTCAGACTCAACTGCATTATCTTATGAACTTGAGGGCAAAATCCCTGAGTTTGAGGACAAACTCTACATCCTTGTCTGAGTAGGCCACCACAGAACTTTCAGATTATTGTCAAACTGCTTTGCAAAAACAGATGACATACCGGGAGGATCATTATATATTTTGTTTGTGTCTCACTTCTGCAGCCCCATCATTTTAGGTACATATATTAGTGGATTGGAGTTGGACCAGCATGCAGTGAAGAAGCTTCCCCATTCCTTCCTAGGACACTGCCTTTGTCCCATGCCTATCCTTCTTTTTTTCATATTCTTTTTTTATATTCCCTAGCAGGGTTGCTCATTTAAAGATTGTTTGATTTACGAGACTGCCAAGTTGCCAATGTGTTGCTTCATTTAAATATGAAATGCAATTGTGTGCCACAATGCTTGCATTGGAACAGCTAACTATTTCATCAATAAGTGATATATTATTGAATGATTACGAGTGATGATTGATGAGTTATGTAGTGGCAGACAGTGGGGGAGGGGGCTGAACTAATTTGAAAACTTGATTTTGATGATTTGCAATGTTTGGGGGCTGATGGGTGATTTTGCCTGAAGGTGATTGGCCCTTTCACACTTAGCTATATTTACTTGCATGGTCCACACCGTAGTGTACTTTTTTCTGGTTTGTCAGTGATCAGACCAATCAGTTTGGTTAGCCAATACAAATCTGCACAAACTGTTATTTTGGTCTTTTTGTTTATTAAGAGCAGTGAACTGCAGATCTTTCTCTCTCAATCTTATTTGGGTCAGGATTTGGAGGGATTCATTACTCAGAGTCAGGTCTTAGGGCGGAGCTACGTCAAGAGCCAAAAGAAGGAAGTTATCTAACTCAAAGGAAAACCTAACCAACATGATGATGACTCTAAGAGACCTACTTAGCACTGTGGAGTGGAGAGAGGTGCTGTGATTTTAGAAACACTAGTAGTGTGCTGGCTCAAATCAATGTCAAACTCCTGTATTATGTGGTTGTGGTCAGAAGCGATATACCTGGAGACAAATATGTGATGAAGTCTCATCATCAGCATCACATGATTGATACACTTGACTAAATGTTCTGACAGCTGTGAAGTTTATCAGCCAAGTACATGCAGCTACTTGTCTGGGATTGATTGTAAAATTGATCTCAGTTAATCACACATAAGTCATCATGACTGACTGCAGCAGCCTATGTCCTTGCTCTGCCTCTTGGCCCACTCCTCAGGAAGCTTACCTTCTGTCTATCTCCTTGACTCTGCAATACTGTTTCTGTTTTACAATCCATGGGCCTTTTCTTTTCCTGCATGAAAGGCAAAAGATCCACAACACCTCTGCTTACCTTGCCAGACTGGCTTAGCCAGACACCCAAGATGGACATTCCAGACATTCTGAGAAGAATACCGATGCACCACCCAATATGCCATGTATGTATAGTACCAATTTACTTTTAGCAATCATAATTGTTTAGAACTCTCTGCCAGAACTTGTGATGACAGAACATTTACATATATAATAACTTGGATTTCTGGGGCTGAAGGACTGTTTGCAATGCATTCAATTGAAATGTAATGCCTTCATTTCCTTCCACAAGAGATTTGTGATGATGATGTGCTGCTCATCGTCATGATGATTATTGTTGTTGTAGTGTGGTGTTTGTCTTTGTCACATCTTTACCCAACTCCCCTCTCCTACCCATTCATCAACCCCATAACACTCTTCCCTCAGGCTGTGTGATTTATTGATGTGTGGCTTAATTTCTATGGTAAATCAATCACACATTTGGTAGGGTGAATGTTGTGAAAGCTACATCGACTCACTGCAGAACCACCTAGTACCTGAGCAATAGTCCACATCAGCCCCACTTACCCACCCACGCATAAGAGGGGTATGTAATTTAGATATATTATCATTCGACAACATCATCAGTCAGGCCTTGTGTTGCATAAACACTTAGCCTAGTTCACTCCTAAGTCCACTTTTCCTGACTCAAGGGCTTTGTACGTTTAATTAAATACTATCTCCCCATTTCTCAGAAGGAGTTACATTGCTAGTTTTTATTCTAATATCAAGTATGTTTGTCAAGGGGGTAGTCTGGTATCAGTCTTTGTAAAGTTATGATATAAATAACCCACTAATTCTGTGTTTTCCTTCAATTGAGTTGTCAGTGTTGGAAAATCCTTCTGATAAATCCTGCAGTTGGAGTTCACTTAGGTGGGGTTGGGACCTTGCTTGTGATGTCTTCCCTGTTAGAAAGTTAGCCTGCTACTACTATCACCACCATTAAGAAGGCACCTTGGGAAACCCTGCTGTAAGGTAAGAGAACAATGGCGTGAATTGGTCTAGTTTTATTACTAACTAACTTCTACTGAAGATTAAGATGTTGTTTAGGTTATTGTAGACAATATAAGCATAGGCAATGGCATACCCCAAAAGAGGTTACTATAGTTATAAAGGTTAGTAGGACACAGGTATAACTAACCGATAAACTACTTTGATAAGTGGACTAGAAACAGACTGTGCTAAAAGGCAGTAGTGCAAAGTAAATGATTTGAGGTATAAAGTAAAAGAACACTTTCCCTTTCTGTTTTCTTAACAATATAAAAACCACTCCTTCCACCCACAACAGGCTCACCCCATCCCCAAACAACCCTGTTCCCAACCAATGTCCAAAACGTCCAAGGAAAATTCCAATGTCCTGTTCCTTTCCCTAGTCCCACCCTCTAGACCCACAGCAAAAGTCCCTCCAACCAAAGAAAAAATGATAAAGAGCATTAGAGAGCTTCATCTATGCAGGTTTGAAGGCTTCCCAATCCACGATAAAGGCTTGGCACCTCCTAGCAAAGCAGCATCAGCTCGCAAAGAATGCAACATTGGATGCTGACTGGGTGGTGGGGCCGTAGTGGAGGATCGGGATGATCCCAGCTTCCAGCAGTGATGCCGATGTTATGCGCAGGAAAGAGACACTGGCTGCTGACTGAAGGAACTGGGTCATGGGGCAGGGGAAAATGCCTCCACCTCCTCTAGAGCCAGCAGCTGACAACATTCAGTCTGCATGGACTCCATCCAGTGCCACCACAGCAAGGTTGCTATCTGCTGCTGAGATGGTAGATCAGCAGGAATAGATATAATAAAACAAAATACAAAGGACAAATTGTAAACAATGCTCCATGCAAATCCTTGGTTAAATAGTGGCACAGTAGCAGAATTTTTTATGTTCTCTTCACTCAAGCCTCACAGAAAAAGCACTGTCTGGCTCCAAGGAATTAAGCAAGAATACTAGCAGACTAAAACTAAGTGATTTTTTCTCTTAAACGATTTCCTAGCAAAAAAAAAAAAAAACTAAACAGACACTTTGGGACTCATTACGACTTTGTTGGTCTATTCGGAAGACTGCCGATGTGGCGACCGCCAAAAGACCGCCATGTTGACAGCCAACAGACCGCCATACTAAGAGTCACACAGTGAAGACTGCCCAAAAACAGTAAAAAACCTGAGACCGCCAGCCCAGCAAAAATCCACCCACCAGATTACGAGCCACAAATCAGCAAAGTAGTTGTTCCATGACAGTAAAGCATTGGTGGTGTGAACCGGCGTGGTCAAAACTCACTTCAGGCAGAACACCACACCACATTGGATCGTATGAATACCCCACACCGGACACACATACACACACCCAACACACCTACTCAGTGCACTATATAACACACCCCTACACAACCCACAACCCAGACAATAGGAGAAAGGAATTGAAATAGCACCTTCACACCATAGGCACACATATATATCACACTCAACACACACCCCACATCAGCATAACAAACACATTACACACATCACAAAGACACACAAATCTCAACACCTGTCACACCCCACAACGCAGTACCCACACATCACCAATTTCTCAACACTGCACCCTTATACTCACACAAATCCCCACAGCATTGACACAAACACTACCATGTCCCCACAAAAATACCCACATTTCACTGATGAGGAGTTGAGGGTCATGGTGGATGAAATTGTCAGGGTAGAGCCACAACTGTTTGGAGCACAGATATAACAAACATTGATTGCCGGGAAAATGGAGTTGTGGCAAAGGATAGTCGACACGGTCAGCACAATAGGCAGCCATCCACGCACAAGGGACGACATCAGGAAGAGGTGGAATGACCTACTGAGGAAGGTGCACTCCATGGCATCACACCACCAGATAGTCGCACACAAGACTGGGAGTGGGCCACCATCTCCTCCCCCACAGTTCACATCATGGGAGGAGAATGTCTTGACAATACTGCATCCTGAGGGACTGGATTACCTGGGGGACTGGAGTCCGGTAAGTACCCACAAAAGTCATGTCACACATTTGTTTTGTCCTGCATGCTTCCTCACCACCCAAATACTCTCTGAGTAACTAAATGTCCCAGTACACCTCCTACCTAATCACCTAATGCCCCTCTCCTGCATGCTACCACTCCACTCAGCCCAACTGCCCTCGCAGTCCTTGGTAATGACATGTTAACTGCTGGCTAATCATATCACTATGACTCCCAGAATGCGCTAACCCATCACTCAGAAAACAGGGAATGTGCACAACACATCACATGTAATGCAGGTGCAACTAAAGTACTAGCTACACCATTTAGATTGCTCCAGTGAGAAGCAGTACATGGAAATGGCAGCAATGCAATGGCACACTTATCTACAGGCCACCTGGACCCTGACCCAGTTCTGCGAAGAGATCGCAGACCTCGTCACTCCCCAAGCACTCACCTCTTCCAAATACATCCTACTCGATGACCTCAACTTCCACCTTGATACCCATGATGACCCCAATACCTCAAACTTCCTTGACAACCTCACAACTCTAGGCCTCAAACAACTCGCCAATGTCCCCACCGACAGAGCCGGACACATTCTCGACCCCTTTTCTCAGCAGGGGACAACATCACCTTCTCTCACACCTCTGAACACCATTGGACCGACCACAAGTGCATCCACTTTACCTACACAAATAACATAGCACGCCACTACACCCCCCTGTATCCCGACAGAAGCTGGGGCAAACTCACAGAAGCACAACTCACGAATGCTCTCAACCACTCCTTCCCACTGGACGCAGCAGGCGCAAATGAAGTGGCAAGCAACCTACACCACTGGCTATCAAACTGTACCAACAACGTAGCCCTTCTAAGGAAAACAGCAGGAAATCGACAGAGCAAAACACCCAAGTGGTTTACTACAGACCTATAGGAATCCAAGTGCTCCTGCAGATGACTGGAAAGTAAATGAAGGATCAGCAAATCAAACGAAGTTCGCACAGCCTACAAAAATGCAGTCACCACGCACCACCAGAACATCAGAGCCACCAACAAAGCCACCTTTCAAGCATGCCTCAACACCAGCGGAACTAGCACCTCACCAAATACTGAGGCCCATATTTATACTTTTTGACGCAAAACTGCGCTAACGCAGTTTTGCGTCAAACAAATTAGCGCCGGCTAACGCCATTCTGAAGCACCATGCGGGCGCCGTATTTATTAAATGACGTTAGCCGGCGTTAGCCGCCGGCGCCGTCTGGTGTGCGTTAAAAAAAACGACGTACACAGTCAGCGCCGGCGTAGGGGAAAATGGGGCTTGGGCGTCAAGAAATGGGGCAAGTCAGGTTGAGGCAATTTTTTCGCCTCAACCCGATTTGCGCCATTTTTTTTTCACTCCCAACCCCCATAGAAATGACTCCTGTCTTAGCAAAGACAGGAGTCATGCCCCCTTGCCCAATGGCCATGCCCAGGGGACTTCTGTCCCCTGGGCATGGTCTTTGGGCATAGTGGCATGTAGGGGGGCACAAATCAGGCACCCCTATGCCACAAAAAAAAATATAAAAAAACACTTACCTGAACTTACCTTAATGTCCCTGGGATGGGTCCCTCCAGCCTTGGGTGTCCTCCTGGGGTGGGCAAGGGTGACAGGGGGGGTCCCTGGGGGCATGGGAGGGCACCTCTGGGCTCCTTCAGAGCCCAGAGGTCCCTTAACGCCTGCCTTTTGCAGGCGCTAAAAAACTGCGCAAAAGCGGGCGTACGTCATTTTTTTTGACCCGCCCACTCCCGGGCGTGAATTTTGCCCGGGAGTATAAATCCGACGCACATGCCTCGGAGTCGATTTTTTAGACGGGAACGCCTACCTTGCATATAATTAACGCAAAGTAGGTGTCCACGCTAAAAAATGACGCTAACTCCATGGACTTTGGCGCTAGACGCGTCTAACGCCAAAGTATAAATATGGAGTTAGTTTTGCGCCGAAATTGCGTCAAAAAAAACAACGCAATTCCGGCGCAAACAGAGTATAAATATGCCCCTGAATTCCTGGACCCTCATCACCATAGAGAACTGATGAGCCCCATCAACTCTGGAGCACCCTCGGATCCATGCCCTCATCACTTCCTCAACCTGGCCAGTGCCACCATAGCACCGGAGCCCTGCCGAACCATCAACTGACTGACACATTCCCCTCAGACTGGAAGCAGGCTGAAATCAGCCCACTAATCAAGAACCCAACCGCTGACCCTAGCGAGCTGACGAACTACAAACCCATTTCTCCGCTCCCTTCCCGAGCCAAAGTAATGGAGAAAGCCGTCAGCCACCAACTCACCGAATTCCTTGAGACACACCATATCCTAGACTCATCCCAGTCTGGATTCAGAAGCAATCACAACACTGATACAGCACTCTTAGCATCCACCTATGACATACGCATCATACTAGACCACGGAGGCACAGCAGCACTCATCCTCCTCGACCTCTCCACCACATTTGACACCATCTCCGACTCCGATTGCTGCGACACACTGCATGACTCTGGCATCCGATGCTTTTTAACATCTACATGGCCCTGCTTGTCAAGATCACCAAATAACACATGCTAAACATAGGCCCTCATTACAACTTTTTCAAAGACCGCCGAAGCAGCGGGTGCCAACATACCTCCAGTGCTGGCGGTATGTTTGGCACCCTATTACAACCTTTCCACTGGGCCAGTGGACGGAATCAGCGTTTCCGCCTGCTGGCCCAGCAGAAAACTCACCACAACATTGAAACTGGTTCGTAATCGAGCTGGCGGCAATGTTGAGGGGCGTCAGGTGCAGCAGCACCCGTTGCGCATTACACTGCCCGTAATTCGGGCAGTGGAATGCACGATGGGGCCCCCAGGGGTCCCCGAGCCTCCCATGCCGCCAACCTTTCCATGGCGGTGTTTACTGCCATGGACAGGCTGGCGGATGGGGACTCGTAATCCCCAGGGCAGCACTGCTTGCAGCGCTGCCCTGGTGGATTACAACTGCCAGGACTGCCAGGCTGCAGGCTGGTGGCAGGCTGGCAGCAACCTGGCAGTATAGGTGGTATTACCGTCGCGGCTCTGCCAAGGACATATTGTGGCAATAAGTACCACCAGCCTGTTGGCGGTACTACCCCACATTATCGCATCCCGCCGGGGTCATAATGACCCCCATAGTCTCCTACGCCAATGACACCGAACTAATCCTCTCCCTGTCCGAGGACTCTGCTCAAGCCAAGAGGAATTTCCACAACGGTATGAGAGCAGATGCCGCCTGGATGGAGGCCAGCTGCCTCAAGCTCAACTTGGACAAGACAGAGATCCTCGTGATCGACTCCACCCTTTCTGCCTGGAACGACTCTTGGTGGCCCACCGCTCTGGGTAATGCCCTTGTCCCCACTGACCCTGTGCACAACCTGGGCATTATCCTGAACTACTCTCTATCGATGACCCGCTGAGTCAACGCAGTCTCATTGTCATTCTTCTAAACCCTTCGACTCCTGCAGAAGATTTTCACGAGGAAGACAGTCACCCACAAACTCATCACTGTCAAACTGGACTACAGCAACGCACTCTATACCGGCATCACCAAGAAACTTCAATCAAGACTACAAAGAGTCCAGAATGCAGCAGCCAGACTCATCCTGGACATCCTCTGACACAGCCGCATCTTCTTCCACCTCAGAGACCTACACTGGTTCCCAGTCAACAAGCGCATCACATACAAACTCCTAATCCACACCTATAAGGCACTGCACAACATAGGACCGGCATACCTCAACTACAGCCTTACCTTCTACGTACCCAATGCATGTCTCAATTCCTCCCGGCTCGCCCTTGCAGCCGTCCCCGAGATCCGAAAAAGTACAGCAGGAGGAAGATCCTTCCCCTACCTCGCAGCCCAGACATGGAACACCCTACCTCTCAAGCTCAGGCAGACCGCATCACTGAAGCAGTTCAGGAAGGACCTCAAAACCTGGCTCTTCGACTGAGCAACACACCCACATACAGTGCCTTCAGACCCTATGGGTGATTAGCTGTGCTCTATAAATCCTTGATTGACTGAATAGCAAACAAAGCAAAATACAGCTACATCTGAGAGACCATTCCTAATGGCCGCAGATCAAATATCCCATGCCAGAAATAGACTGACCTGAGTTGGAAAGTAAGATGGCTGCGTCCTTGCACATGCATAATGTTAGACCTGACAGCCTTCGGGTGGTCACCCTTAACTTTTTGCCTGGACACTGTTTTTGCTGGTTTTAGGACTCTGCACACTTTACCACTACTAACCGGTGCTAAAGTGCATATGCTCTCACCCTTAAAACATTGCGGCCTTGGCTCAAACCCAATTGGCTTATTTAATTTACTTATAAGTGCCTAGTAAAGTGCACTAAATGTGCCCAGTGCCTGCAGATTAAGTGCTACCAGTGGGCCTGCAGCACTGGTTGTGCCACCCACATAAGTAGCCCCTTAACCATATCTCAGGCCTGCCATTGCAAGGCCTGTGTGTGCAGTTTCACTGCAAATTCAACTTGACATTTAAAAGTACTTGCCAAGCCTTAAACTCCCCCTTTTCTACATACAAGTCACCCCTAAGGTAGGATCTAGGTAACCCATAGGGAAGGGTGCTATCTAGGGAAAAGGCAGGAAATGTACCTGTGTAGTGTATGTGTCCTGGTAGTGTAAAAACTCCTAAATTCATTTTACACTGATGTGAGGCCTGCTCCTTTCATAGGCTAACATTAGGGCTACCCTCATATACTGTTTGAGTGGTAGACTCTGATATGAAAGTAGTAACAAGGTCATATTTAGTATGGCCTGAATGCTAATACAAAATCCTCCTGACTGGTGAAGTTGGAATTAATTACTATTTTAGAAATGCCACTTTTAGAAGGTGAGCATTTCTCTGCACTTAAATCCTTCTGTGCTTTACAATTCTCATCTGGCTGGGTTAGTTGACAGCTCCCTTGTGCATTTCACTCAGACAACTTCAAACACAGGATGCTCAGTCACACCTGCACACATTTGCATACTGAATAGGTCTTCCTGGGCTGGGAGGGTGGAGAGCCTGATACTTACATGTCAAAGGACAGTGGCCTGCCCTCACACAATGGGCTGCAAAAACCCCTACTGGGACCCTGGCAGACAGAATGGAACTGAAAGGGGACCTTGTGCACCTCTAAGCCACTCTTTGAAGTCTCACCCACTTCAAAGACACATTTTGGTATTTAAACAGGACCTCAGACACTTCAAAGACACTTATGGACAAGATACCACTGGGGAAGAAACTCTGAATCAGAACCTCCAATCTGCCAAGAGAAACTGCCTGGATGCCCAAAGGACTCACCTGCCTGCTTTTCTGCAAAGGACTGCTGCCCTGCTGTTGCCTTGCTGCCTTGCTGCCCTCTGCTGAGAAGTGCTCTCCAAGGGTTTGGATTGTGCTTGCCTCCTGTTTTCTGAAGTCTCAGGGCCAAAAAGACTTCAACTGTGCAAAGATCTCCTTGTGTGGTGAAATTCCGATGCACAGTCTGCCAGAAATTATGCACAGCCTGCATTGCAGTGAGAAAATCAAAGCACGCCGAACAAGAATGATGCAGCCCAGCTCCCTGTGAGGAGATTGACGAGGCGCCCGCATTGTGATTGGAACTTCTACGCACGGCCCACTGGATTGACGCATAGCCGACCCGGAACGATGCAGCCAGCCTTCCTATGAGAAGAATCGATGCAGCGCCTGCCGTGTGAGATAAATTTCCACGCATTACCCAGGAGATCGACACAGCTCCTGTGACTTCGTCCTGCACGCCCATGATTTCTCTGCATCATCAACGGGCGTCCAAATACCCTGCAACCCGAAGAGGATCCAAGTCTGCATGCCGGAAATCAACGCAAGGCCCTGGCTGCGTGAAAAATATCGATGCATCGTCTGTGCACCTGGAGAAACCAACGCACACCTCCCCATTTTCCACGCATCTCCTTCTCTGCGGCCCCCTGTGGATATTTTATACGCAAACCAGGTACTTTGGGCTTACAAGAGACACTATTGCTTTTTTAGAACTAAAGACTCTTTTTATCTTTTTCTAAAGTGATATTTCAACGTGTACTTATCAAATCTTGATTGTTTTGACCTGCATTTAATCAGAAAAATATTCTATATTTTTCTAAACCTATGTGGTGTATGTTTGTGGTGTTTATACTGTGTTATTGCATGATTTATTGCACAAATACTTTACACATTGTTCTCTAAGTTCAGCTAGACTGCTCAATGCCAAGCTACCAGAGGGTGGGCACAGGGTAATTTGGATTTTGTGTGACTTACCCTGACTATAGTGAGGGTCCTTGCTTGGACAGGGGGTAACCTGATCGCCAACCAAAGACCTCATTTCCAACATTGGTGATCAGCGGAGAGGATAGGACTTGTATTTGTGCAATGACATACAATAGCTATGTGTGCACTACCTACCCACAGTTAAAGGACAACTTCATTTTTCTCTTTTTCTGCAATTTCATTTTTTCCTGCTTGACATCTTGATCTAATCCTCAAACAACATGTCTCTGGCTGGGTCTCAAGGAGGCGAGGGAGAGTTTGACGTAGCCAAGCTGGAGACATATACTGTCAGCCAGCTGAAAGGCTTCTGTATGGGAGTACCTACCCGGGGTGCATCCCGGAAGGAGGTGTACCAAAAGGTACTGAGGGCCTGGACAGAAGCCAGTTTCCAAGAGGATGTTGAGGTGGAGGAGCCAGAAAGTGGCTCCTCAGAGGATTTGCCAACAGCAGTGGTGGATGTTACCCCTGGAATTGTGCCCCCTGAGAAATCAGGGAGCATTGTCTCTAGCTATGGCCTGACCGCAGAGGAAAGGAGGGAGGAGAGAGGATTTCAATTGCAAATGGCAAGATTAAACATGGAGGCAGAGGAAAAGAAATCTGAGAGAGAAGTCAAATGGGCTCAAAGAGAGGCAGAGAAAAGGAGAGCTGAGGCTGCAGCTGAGAGAGACTTGGCTGAAAAGAAACTTCTTCTGACTCACGAGCTGAGTCTCAAAGAGCCGGACATCAAGGCTAGGCAGTCTGAATCCAGCAGTATTGGTGGCAGCATACATGCAGGACCTGCTGGGGAAAAGCAGGTTTGTATACCCAAAAATGTGGTGCCCAGTTATGTGGTGGGAGATGACATTGATAAGTGGTTGGCTGCTTATGAAGTTGCACTGAGGGCTCATGGGGTTTCTGAGGAGCAAGGGGGGGTTGACCTTGTGGTGGTATGTACTCCTTACACTGGATCGAAGAGATCAAAACATACATGTGCCCATAAAAGCCGCTTTACTTGCTGAGTTTGGGCTGACCCCTGAGAAATGCCTTCAGATGTTCAGGACAGCACCAAACTTTCCACACAACCTGGGTAGACTTTATTTTTATTTTTTCAGTAAGGCACTGAATGGGTGGGTGCGGGCGCAAAGTAAATGATTACACAGGGTTGTATAGTCTGATCCTAATGAAGCATATGCTTAGTGTTTGCTTTACAGAGTTGCGCCAGCACTAGTTGACAGTAAGCTGACTGATCCTAGAAAGCTTATTGAGGAGGCAGACCTCTGGGCTAGCACCAGAGTGCCCAAAAAGGTTTCTGGGGGGACACCCACAAAGGCGGTCAGGGTTCCCACCAGAAGAAAGAGGGGGGAGAAAAACGTAAGAATAAGGAGTTCTCAAAAGGCCCCCAAAACAATTCCAAGGGGGGGCGGTGGTACCCAGTCCCAGCCCGAGTGTGAGTCTGAGAAGAGGCCAGGATTCTTTGAGAAGAAGAAAGGGAAGTTTATCCCCAAAAGCTTAGAGTGCTTCAAGCATGGGCACTTTAAGGGTAACTCCCAGTGTCCCAAGAGGGCACCACCCCCCACTGGAGGGCAGACATCTGGTTGGCTAGTGTAGCGCCTGGGGGGAGACAGTCTTAGTTAGCGTTGGTGAGCAGATAGTGGTGTCCCTAGTATCCCTGGGAGATAAGGAAATGGTGCCAAAAGCAGACAAGTCTGCAACCACTTCCAAGTATAGGCAGTTGGTCACCATTAATGGGCAAAGGGTGGAGGCTCTGTGTGACACAGGAGCCAGTATGACTACTGTCAGGGGTCAGCTGGTGTCTGCAGAGCAGGTCATCCCTAATACATTTCACCAGGTCATAGTCGCTGACAATCGTGAGAGCCACCTACCAGTAGCTCTAGTTCCCTTTGAGTGGGGGATCTCTGGTACTCTAAAAGTAGCTGTGAGTCCTGCCATGCCTATAGATTATCTGTTAGGCAATGATCTTGAACACACTACCTGGAAGGAGGTAGAGCTCTGATCCCACCTGAAGATGTTAGGTTTGCCTGAATGAGTCTGCATGACCACATGAATGACCACATGGTCCATGCCAGCCGGGGAAGGGAGTCAAGGGAATCTGGAGCCTGGAACAAAGGCCTAGACAGCTGCACAGAGGAAGGGCAAGGGCCTCAGGAAATTGGCCCCAGACATTCCTGCGGTGATTGACGGGGTCCCATAAGAGGAGGCCCCTGAGCCAACTTGCGAGGATATTGCCGCCCTGGGGAACCTGCCTGAACTTGCTGGCTGGCAAGTGGAGGGTGGACGAACCAGGGAGGAATTCTGCAAAGCGCAGAAGGAGTGCCCCGCTCTTGAGGGTCTGAGGCACCAGGCCTTAGCCCAAGTGACAGGTAAAGCTTCTGGCGATCACCACATATATTGGGAGAATGATCTCCTCTACAGTGAGCGTAAGGTACCTGCCGCTGTGGCAGCACATGTGCTGGTGGTCCCCTAGTGTTACCGGGCCTTCCTACAGGGCCTAGCTCACGACATTCCCCTGGCAGGACATTTGGGGCAAGAAAAGACCTTTGCCAGGCTTGTCACCCACTTTTATTGGCCCGAATGCGGGTAGCCTCAGATAATTTCTGTAGGTCCTGTCCAACTTGTCAGGCTAGTGGGAAGACAGGGAAAAGGCTCAAGGACCCCCTGATCCCAGTCCCAATCGTTGGCATTGCCCTTTAAAAGGATTGGCATCAACATCATTGGTCCCTTGGACCCCAAAACCGCCCTAGGCAACAGGTTTATCTTGGTTTTAGTGGACCATGCCACCCACTATCCAGAGGTAATCCTTTTAAGGACAGTGACTGCACCGGTGGTGCACCAGAGTTCTAATGGGGATATTTACCCATGTGGGGTTCCCAAAGGAGGTTGTATCTGACAGAGGCACAGACTTCATGTCAGCATACATGAAGTTCATCGTGGATGAGTGTGGGATAACCTACTGGTTTACCACCCCTTACCATCCTCAAACCAATTAGCTTGTTGAAAGGTTCAACAAGACCCTGAAAGGCATGATCACTGGCCTGCCTAGGGCCATGAGGGGTAAGTCGGACATCCTCTTTCCATGCCTTCTCTTTGCTTATAGGGAGTGCCCCAGAAAGGTGTGGGGTTCAGTCCCTTTGAACTTCTTTATGGATACCCTGTCAGGGGACCACTAAGCATAGTCAAGAAGGGGTGGGAGAATGCTCCCAAGAAACCTCCCCCTGGACGTGGTCAGTTACATGCTGGCCCTCCGCAACCAGATGCGGGATTTCTGGAAACAGGCCAAAAGCAACCTTGAGGACTGTCATGAGGTGATGAACGAATGGTATGACCAGAAGGCCACCCTGGTAGAATTCTCACCTGGAGACAAAGTATGGGTGATAGAGCCAATAGAGCCTAGAGCTCTTCAGGACCGCTAGACTGGCCCATTCGAAGTCAAGGAAAGAAAGGGGGAGGCCACTTACCTAGTGGACCCTAGACCCCCAGAAACCCATTAAGGGTTCTCCACTACAACAGACTGAAGCCTCATTTTGAGAGGTGTGACTTCAGTATGCTTCTTGTGATAGATGAGGGCATGGAAGAAGAGAGTGAGCCTCTCCCAGACCTCCTCTCTGCCAAGGAAGGTGATGGGTCAGTGGAGGGTGTTAATCTCTCTGACTCCCTGACTCTAGATCAGAGGGGAGACTGCTACGAGTAGTTGGAGCAGTTCTCTTCCCTGTTCTCCCTTGCTCCTGGGCTTACACATTTGTGTGTCCACGATATTGACACTGGAGACAGTCCACATGTAAAGAAAAAAATCTACAGGGTGTCAGATAATGTGAGGTCCAGCATCAAGGATGAAGTTGCCAAGTTGCTGGCTGTAGGGGTGATTGAGAAGTCCAGCAGTCCCTGGTCCAGCCCAGTGGTGTTGGTTCCCAAAGCTGCTGCTCCTGGTGCCAAGCCAGAACTTAGGTTCTGCGTGGACTACCAGGGTCTCAACTCTGTCAAAAAGACAGATGCTCACACCATTTCCCGAGCTGATGAGCTCGTAGACAGGCCATGTGCTGCCAAGTTACTTAGTACCTTTGACCTCACGTCAGGGTACAGGCAGATCGCTTGACTAAAGGGGCTCAAGAGAGATCTGCTTTTTCTACTCCTGAGGGCCATTACCAGTTCAGAGTGATGCCCTTTGGATTGAAAAATGCCCCCTCTACCTTCCAACAGTTGGTTAACGGGGTCCTAGCTGTCAAGGATGCCTTCTGTGCAGCCTACCTAGACAACATTGCAGTCTATAGTTCCAGCTGGGAGGAGCACCTGCTCCACCAAAAAGAGGTGCCCCAGGCCCTGCAACAGACAGGCCTGACCATCAAGGCCAGTTAGTGCCAGATTGGGCAGGGTTCCGTGGTGTACTTTGGACACGTAGTAGGTGGTGGCAAAGTGCAGCCCCTCCAGGCCAAGATTGAAACCATCAAGGCCTGGCAACCACCGAGAACTCAAACCGAAGATGAGACCATACCTGCTTGGGACTCACTTCCGGGTTCAGACAGACCACAGGCCCTTCAGATGGCTCATGCAGATGAGGGGTGAAAATCCTAAACTCTTGAGGTGGTCTATTTCCCTACAGGGGATGGACTTTAGTGTGGAGCATCGCCCGGGGATTGACCACGCCAACACTGATGGTCTCCCCAGATACTTTCGCCTTAGCGATGAGAACTCCCAGGCGGTTGGGTGTCTCTCCTCACTTTCAGCTTGGGGGACACATGTTAAACCTGACAGCCTTAGGGTGCTCACCCCTAACTTTTTGCCTGCCTCCCTCCACTTTTTGGGCACTGTTTTTGCTGGTTTTAGGACTCTGTGCACTTTACCACTACTAACCAGCGCTAAAGTGCATATGCTCTCTCCCTTAAAACATGGTGACCTTGGCTCATATCCAATTGGCTTATTTAATTTACGTATAAGTCCCTAGTAAAGTGCACTACATGTGCCCAGGGCCTGTAGATTAAACGCTACTAGTGGGCCTGCAGCACCGGTTGTGCCACCCAAATAAGTAGCCCCTTAACCATGTCTCAGGCCTGCCAATGCAAGGCCTGTGTGTGCAGTTTCACTGCCAATTTGACTTGCCATTTAAAATTACTTGCCAAGCGTAAAACTCCCCTTTTTCTACATATAAGTCACCCCTAAGGTAGGCCATAGGTAACCCATAGGGCAGGGTGCTATGTAAGGAAAAGACAGGAAATGTACCTGTATAGTTTGTTTGTCCTGGTAGTGTAAAAACTCCAAAATTTGTTTTACACTGCTGCAATACCTGCTCCTTTCATAGACTAAGATTAGGGCTACCCTCATATACTGTTTGAGTGGTAGATTTTGATCTGAAAGGAGTAACAAGGTCATATTTAGTATGGCCAGAATGGTAATACAAAATCCTGCTGACTGGTGAAGTTGGATTTAATATTACTATTTTTGAAATGCCACTTTTAGAAAGTGAGCATTTCTCTGCGCTTAAATCCTTTTGTGCCTTACAATCCACGTTTGGCTGGGTTAGTTGACAGCTTCCTTGTGCATTTCAGACAACTTCAAACATAGGATGCTTAGTCACACACACCTGCACACATCTGCATACTGAATGTGTCTTCCTGGGTTGGGTGGTTGCAGGGCCTGACACTTACATGTCAAAGGCCATGTAAGTGTCAATGGACAATTGACTCCCAAACCCCCTACTAGGACCCTGGCAGACAGGATGGAACTGAAAGGGGACCTTGTGCACTTCTAAGCCACTCTTTGAAGTCTCCCCCACTTCAAAGACACATTTGGGTATTTAAACAGGGAGTCTGACACTTCTACAGACACCTCTGGACAAGATATCACTGGTGAAGAAACTCTGAACCAGAACCTGCAATCTGCCAAGAGAAGCTGCCTGGCTGCCCAAAGGACTCACCTGACTGCTTTTCTGCAAAGGACTGCTGCCCTGCTGTTGCCCTTCTGCCTTGCTGCCCTCTAGCTCTGCTGAGAAAGTACTCTCAGGGGCTTGGATTGAGCTTGCCTCCTGTTTTCTGAAGTCTCAGGGCCAAAAAGACTCCATCTGTGCAAAGAAATCCTTGTGCTGTAAAATTCCAATGCACAGCCTGCCAGAAACGATGCACAGCCTGCATCACAGTGAGAAAATCACTGCATGCCGAACCGGAACAACGCAGCCCAGCTCCCCGAGTGGAGATTGACACAGTGCCAGCATTGCAACCGGAAATTCACCATATGGCCCACTGGTTCGATGCATAGCTGAGCCGGAATGACGCAGCCCGACTTCCTGTGAGAAGAATCGACGCAGCACCTGCCGTGCAACAGAAATTTCTCTGCATCGCCCACCGGATCAACACAGCTCCTTTGACTTCTTCCTGCATGCCCAGGATTTCTCCGCATCATCCCTGGGGTGTCCAAATACCCTGCAACCCGAAGAAGATTCAAGTCCGTGCGCCAGAAATCGATGCAAGACCCTGGCTGCGTGAAAAATATCGACGCATTGTCTGTGTGCGCCCGGAGAAACCAACGGACACCTCCCCATTTTCAACGCATCTCCTCCTCTGGGGCCCCTTGCGGATATTTTATATGCAAACCAGGTACTTTGTGCTTGCAAGAGACACCTATTGCTTTTTAAGAACTAAATAATCTTTTTATCATTTTCTAAAGTGATATTTCAACATGTACTTATCAAATCTTGATTGTTTTCACCTGCATTTAATCAGATAAATATTCTATATTTTTCTAAACCTATGTGGTGTCATTTTGTGCTGTTTATACTCTGTTTGTTATTGCATGATGTATTGCACACATACTTTACACATTGCCTTCTAAAGCCCTGACTAGAGTGAGGGTCCTTGCTTGGACGGGGGGTAGCCTGAATGCCATCCAAAGACCCCATTTCTAACACATAACATCTAAATACAGGACTATTATCCTTGAATACTGACATACCATGTGACAACTAGGACACAATTGTGCATTGTACAGCTGTAATTTGTGGCATCTAGCAAGCCTGACAAATCACTAGGTAACAGAGGTGAACAGTCATGTCAATGATCAGACAATAACTGAACTCATCTGCAGTGCAATCTGTACCAAACCTGTATGACATTTCCCAACATGGAGTAGGCAATCAAGTCACAGAGTAGTATGTACAACAAAGGTATGCTGTGCAGCACCTGTCAATGTCATTGCAGGGAATCACGTAGAGCCACTGTTATCCATCTCATGAAGAGGTAATCTAACACACATTCCAACCTGAACTCTGTGTCTCACTCTCTCCACAGGTAATCCAGCCATTACCACCATGGAGAGGATACCAGACACGGCCAGTCTCCTTCAGGATGAAGGCCCCAGTGAGGGCAACACGTCTGGATGTCTGGAAAATGACGAACAACCTGGCCCATCTGGGACACCTGGTCAGTCAACGACTTCCTGCCTGACCCTGCCCACATCAACACCCCCCACCCCTTGTGCAACCACATCACAAGCAACCATTCACCCCTCAACCTGTGTCTAAAAGCCTGTCCAATCTATTGTGTGCCCCACAGTACAGGGACCTGAGTCGAACCTTGACAACCCTGACAATGATGGCCTTGCTACCACAGGGAGTGGGCACACTGTGCCAGGGGCATAGGCAGCTGGGGCTAGGGTGCCTGGGAGGGATGCTGTGGGCCAGAGGATGGGGGTTCAAAGACACTCCACTGACCAGGTAACCATATCCCAAGTCCTGGGAGCATACCAAAGTTCTCAGGACAGGATGGGCTAAATTATCACACTGTTGGGGGAAAATCAAAGGCTGCAGAGGGAATACCACCAGGAAGTCATGTGGC
This sequence comes from Pleurodeles waltl, assembly GCF_031143425.1. NCBI lineage: Eukaryota > Metazoa > Chordata > Amphibia > Caudata > Salamandridae > Pleurodeles > Pleurodeles waltl. Next base: position 466,989,311 of record NC_090442.1, read on the forward strand.
AGTGGCAGGAACATAATGCCACCATTGCTACCATTGCAGGGGTGCTAAGGGACAAAAATATCACCCTCATTGGTTCCTCAACACAATATCATGCCCCTTCCACTAGCAACCTAACATCTGCCCCATCTACATCAGTGGCAGCTAGTGGAATGGAGGCCCTGCCAGGGGAACCACAAGCCTCAGACACCCCTCCTTCAGTTCTGAATAACCCCTCCTCAAACGTGGAAGCCCACCCAGACATCCAATTGGAACAGATGCCAAGACCAAACCTACTGCCAGGAAGTGAACCTCTCCTGATATGTCACCCTTGTGTGCCACTGAGACACCCTGTAGACTGTTCTGAGATATGACTCAATTTTCCAGTGGTACTAGGACACTGGACCTGTGTAACCAACTGGTGTACATGCTACTCAGAGTAATCCATCTACCATGACCCAACTCATCACCCCTTTTTCATTTAACCACTTTATGATTTTGACCTTATTCATCATAATATGCACTATGCAATAAATCACACTTGACCACAGCTATTGTATATGTGTCTTTAATAATATATCAATAGTTGCCATGCTTGCCAACTGTGGTGAGGTCATGGCACCCTGCATCGAACAGCCAGTGTAATGGTCTTCAGACGGAGGTTCCCACAGCATGAGACACATTACAACAGAGATGTCACAGGACAGGTGTCAGAGAGGTTGCAATCCAGGACAACACCATAGTATAGTAAGTATTCCAGTCTGCAAATAGAGCACGACAGAGAGTAGTATCAGGATGTAAGGCATGGTGGCACACAATGCACAAATACAGGTAACAGAGTCATGGCCATGGTAACCCACCTACAAAGCAGGGGCACCCAGAATGGACCTATATGTTACCAGGTACAGGTTCTTCACATACACATAATATAGCTACATGATCACATATCCCATGGAACACACATATGACATCACTGAGGAACCAGTACATTAACCATACACAAACATAGGGCCTAAACCTGGAGTAATGTTCTTACTGCTTTGTCACTATACAGTTATTGGCACCTTAGACAGCAATGTCAGAATACAAACACAGCTAGACCCAATGTTCACACAAACTACTCCACCCACTGTGTAGGCAGAGGCCATGATCCATTCTTCACACATGTGCCACATACTTCAACTGACATGAAAAATACCATTTCACATCCCCCCAAACCCACTGGTAATTGAAAAGGACTATGCTGTCACATTTCCACATGAATGAAGTAAGTACAAACAAGTATTCATCCCACTGTAACTACATCCAATTTACCAGCTATCTGTCATTAACAACTCTCATGTCTCTCATCTATTACCATTGGCTACTGACAATGAATACCTCAAGCCATAGGTTGCAGAGGCAAACAGGAAATTGTAATTTCAGTGAGTGGAAGGAAAAGAGGATAGGAGAATGCAAGAAACATAGCTCAATACTGAATAGTCTATTCCATAAGTGAATGCTAGGATCAGATGCAACAACACATATTTGAGCGGACTCTCTATTACTATACACCTTGCAATCAATCAGTCTGACCGCACTGGCAGTGCAGGGGTGCATTGACTGTATACTGTTAGGAAGACCGCCATGGTCATAATTTGGCAGTCTTCTCTACCAGCCTGTTGGTTGTGTCTTTCAGCGGTACCCTTCGATGTTGAGAAGGATGCATACTTGTCTGTTTGTGTACTTTGGCTGGGACGGGGAAGAGGGGTATGGATTTGGAAAGAAGAAGGAGGAGGTGGGAAAGAAGACATAGGGTGACTGACTGCTGTCAGTGTGGAGGCCAGAGCCTGAAAGGACCTCTGTAGGCTAGCCAATGCACTGTGAATACCCTCCAGGAACGCATTGCTCTGTTGGACTTGAGTTGCTAGTCCCTGGATGGGATTCACAATGGTTGACTGACCCATAGAGATCGACCTCAGGAGGTCAATAGCCTCCTCACATAGGACAGCAGGGCTGACAGAGGCAGAGGTGCCTGTGGCAAAGGAGATATCCACTCTCCTGGGTGAGCGGGCACAGATACCTAGGTGGGGAGCTATAGTGGGGGCAGTGGTAGTAAGTAGGGTGGTGGACAATGATGGTGATGGGGTGGTCCAAGAAGGGTCCACCACCACCAGGGAGTGTCCACTGGAGGAGTATTCTGAAGATGATGATGCAGAAGATCCGGTCTCCCCTGTGGCACTCCCCTCGTCATCCGGGCCACTGGGTCCCTCACGCTCAGTGGTCGCAGCACTCTGGGTCCTGTGGCCAGCAGCACCCCCACTCACCTGTGCTCTGTCTCCTTCACCTGCTGATGCACACAAATAGAGGTAACCTGATACAGGTAATCAAAGAATACACATAGCAAACCATTATGCCACATCTACATCTAATACTCAGCCAAGGTGGGAACTACTGATTTCCACTAGTCTACATACATGTAGCACCTACAACATTGTCACAGAAGGTAAAGTGAGACAGCAAACACCATACAACCAAAGCCAAGTACCAGGATACAGTCAGTACCTACCCCCTTGTGGCTGCTGTGCTGCCTTCAAATGCCTATCCACCTTAGGGTACACCAACTCCAAAATGCAGGCCACTAGGGGGGTCAGGGTCCGACAGACACCCATCCCCAGCTGGGCCTCTGCGGTCTTCTGGGCTCAGCATCTCAGGTCCTCCCACCGCTTACGACAATGGGTGCTCCACCGGCTGTGGACCCCCAGGGTCTGCACTTGCTTGGCGATGGTATGCCAGATCCCTTTCTTCTGATGGGCGTTCACCTGCATGGATGGCACAGGATGACAAAAGGAGAAAGACATGTACACATGTGCCGCAACAAAAGGAGTGGCCACTAGGCATCTGTCATAGCAAATGCCCACACATACCCATTCTCACTGCTCACACGCCTTCACTATGCGCCATCTGCATGCATCTACTCCCTCAGCAATACACATGCCCAATTTAATGTCACATGCAAACCCTAACACACATGGCTGGGGCATTGGTCTCACCTGCACCTCTGGTGCTCCATAGACTGTCCATACAGGGGTAGGACTTCCTCCACCAGCTTCTCCAGTTCTTCCTGGGTGAAGGCAGGGGCCCTATCACCTGCTGGATGTGGCATGATGGTTCCCAGAGGCAGTACACAGCAGCTCATGTTGTGAAGGTGTTGCTAGCAACAGTGTCCGGAGTCAAGTAATCAAGGCTGCAGAAAATTGCGGTCATGGCCCCCGCGTACAGGACCGTCACTCCAGGTGGTTATCGCCATTGACCCAGTCCACCAAAGGCAACATTGTTAACCAATGGCAAGTTGAATGGCGGTTGCGACTGCCTACCACTGTGATGACTTCTGCCGGTGGACTTCCAACAGTCCACTCCAGTAGGTCAAGTGCCTGCCATTTTGTGCACATGTAATCTATGGATGTGCTTAATTAAGTGCATCAGTGTAACCCAATGTTGTGCCATCATTATAATGCAACACGATGTGCCTATATTAATACAATGACGTGTTGAGGCTCTATATATGTTGATAGCTCTGTTAAGCTACTCGGAGGTACATAGGTGACGTCTATATACAGGTTGATTCCATGAAATATGTGTGGTCAGGGCAGGACGCACAATCCCCACCACAAAGGAAACACAACACCAAGTTATATAAAGTTTAACTGTATTGTTGTAGGAGGCTGGCCTGGCTTGTAGTGGGTACCCAAGGTACTTACACCTTATAACAGGTCCAGTTATCCCTTATCAGTGAAATGAAGTCAGTGTCTAGAAGCCAGGCTCTCTAGGGGTAGTGTGGATGAGTAGCCAAGGCCTAACTAGGAGACATGCAAAGCTCATGCAATACCACCGTAGTCATACAGTATTCACACACATGAAAGAAAATACTCAGTGTTACAAAAATAAAGGTACTTTATTTTGGTGACACAAATGCCAAAAATGCCATAGAGACTATACTCCCTTAGGAGGTAAGTAATATGCACAGTGTATACACTAGAATGCAGAAATAGTTGTAAAAACTGTTAGAAAACAGTGCAAATAGTGAAAATCACAAAAGTTAGAAATAGGCCTGGGGAACACAAACCATATACTAAAAATAATGGCATGTGAAAGTCGGTTTACCACCTAGGTAAGTGTTGTGTGTACAGGGGTGCCAGGACTGTTAGAAAACACCAAAGGAAACTAATGGAACCCACCCCAGAACGGAGGAAAGCAGGAGTAAATCACAGTAACCTTCCTAGAACACACAAGAACATGTGATAGAAGATTTTGCAAGAACCAGAAGATACTGCAAGACACCAATGATGGATTCCTGGACCTGAAGACCTGTAAAAGAAGGGGACCAAGTCCAAGAAGAACTGAAGAGTCCAGGGAGAACAGGAGCCCCTCCTAACCTGGATGAAGGTGCAAAAGAAGAACCACTGGTGAAGAAGTACAGTCAGTACTGCATCCAAGAAGAAGGATGAGTGTTCCTGCTTGGTGCAGATGGATGACTGCAGTCTGGTTTGCGCCGCTTGATTCCACCAACAAGCCTTGGCACACATAAAGCTCGCTGTTAGCAGAAAATGGTACTGCCCGGGACCAGGAGGGACCTGGTGGCCTCTACTCAGGAGGGGGAGACAGAGGGTGCTCTCTGCAACTCAGAGAGCCCTCAGAAGACCAGGCAGCATGCACAGGAGTCCCACAGCACAGGGACAAAGAAGGTGCAAAAGGAGGCCCATGCAGCACCACATAAAGGGATCCTACACTGCCGGAGAACCACGCAGGAGGCTGTGCGTCACAGGAAGGTGTGCTGGGGGCTGGAGCTGCACGGTGCATGAAGAACTTTGTGAAAGGATTCTAACAAGCCTTGGCAACTGCAAAACACGCAGTGCACAGGGGTACTGTCTTGCGTGGGGAGGCAAGCTCTTACCTCCACCAAAGTTGGACAGCTGGACTTCAGGAACGTCAGGACCACTTCAGCCCACCACCCGTGTTGCTGGATTCACGCACTTCTTCAGGAGAGGGGACCCAAGCCACAGGTCATCACTGCAGATCTGCGCCTGCTGAAGCAGCGAAGTGACTCCTTCACTTCAAGGGGGATTCCTTCATCCTTTTGGTGCAGGCTGAAGACACAGTTGCAGTTGCTGGCAGGAGCTGAAGATACAATGTTGCAGACGTTGTCTTTGTTTCTTTGTTGCAGTTGTAGAGTTCCTGGAGGGTCCAGATGTAGTTTCTTTGGTAAGAAGGTGAAGTAAAGGATGTAGAGGATTCCTATTGGAGTCTTGCAATCCGAATTTGAAGAACCACCCCAGAGGGAGACCCTAAATAGCCCTGAAAGGGGGATTGGTCACATAACAGGTAAGCACCTATCAGTAGAGGGCTCTGATGTCACCTGCTGGCACTGGCCATTCAGATGCTCCCAGAGTGCCGTGCCAACTTGGAATCCAGGATAGCAAAACCCAGGCACACTCTGGAGGAGCTCCGAGCACCACCCCTAGGGTGGTGATGGACAGGGGAGTGGTCACTCCCCTTTCTTTTGTCTAGTTTCATGCCAGAGCAGGGACTGGTGGGTCCCTGAACTGTTGTAGACTGGATTATGCAAGGAGGGCACCATCTGTGAACTTCAAAGCATTTCCAGAGGCTCTGGGAGGCTACCCCTCCCATGCCTGTAACACAAATGTCCAAAGGGAGAGGGTTCAACAGCCCTCTCCCAAAGGAAATACTTTGTTCTGCCTTCCTGGGCTTGAGCTGTTCAAGCAACAGGAGGGTAGAACCCTGTCTAAGAGGTGGCAGCAGCTGGGGCTGCCTTGAAAACCTCAGAAGGCTGAAATGGCAGTACTGGGGGTCCTCTAAGGAGCCCCCAGAGTGCATGGAATCATGCAACCAATGCTTGCAAAAGCCTTGAGGTATGATTCCAACATGTTTGATACAAAACATGGCCATGTTCGGAGTCACCATTGTGAAGCTGTACATAGGTAGTGAACCAAGAATAGTGCATGTGTAAACTGACATCCCCACACTCACGAAGTCTGGGAAAATTGTCCTGGACGATGGGGGGCACCTCTGCTAATGCAGGGGTGCCCTCACACACAGTTACTCTGCACCCAGCCTTCAGGGTTGGAAGGACTGGTATAAGGGTGACTTAAAAGTGACCTGCAGCAGTGTAAATGGCTGTGAAAGGGTGCACGCACCATTTCACACAGGCTGCAATAGCACTCCTGTAGAAGCCTTTGCATGGGTTTCCTTTGGGGGCAAAAGAAATGCTGCAGCCCAAGGGATCCCCTGGAACACCAATGCCCTTGATATCTAGGTACCATTTAAGGGATACTTATAAGGGGTGACCAGTATGCCAATTTGGGAAGAAATACTGGGTTACCAGTATACAGTGCCAACATTTAGAGGAGAGAGAGCATAAGCACTGGGGTCCTTGTTAGCAGGATCCCAGTGACACAGTCTAACACACAGGCAGAAATTGGGGGTAACATGCCAAAAAGAGGGTACTTTCCTAAACCCGTACACAACATAATTAGACCAAACACAACATGACAGTAATACCCTGCTACCCAAGCAGTTGTCAGAAGGTTAAACAATAGTTACTTTGCAGAAACCAACACATAGTTACACATAACATACAGGCTACTTATTATTCTGCAACATAAGCAGTAGTCAGTAATTGCATTACTTAAGAAATGCACTTGTCATAAAAATACCCTAAATGCGCATATCAGGAACATTAGAAAGCATATGGCAAGTCATAAAAACATATTAGTACAGAATGCCCATAACAAGGAACATCAGCACACATATGTGACATCATACTCAAAAACAGGTTAGTATAAAAGTCCCCACAAGTCCATTATAGGAACATCAGGAAAGTGTATTGTCCCTAAAAAATACCTGTTTTTGCTGAAGGCACCTCTTGTACTGTAAAGCACAACAAGGGGGCCCGGCGCTCCTCTGCGTACAACAGTGGCCTTGTGGTGATGATGGGGGGAGTGGGGCAGCATGCACCCCTTCCAGTTTTTAGATTGGGTCCCTCTCGGGGCCTGCGATCGCTGCGCCCCCCGGACCACAACTGGCCCTTCATAAGAGGGGGTAAAGCCACAACAACAATTGGGGGCCATTGAGGGGACCTTGTGGTGCGGGGGTCTCCAGTGAATGCAAATCAGGGGCCAAAAAGGTGGAACTTGCATTGCGGGGGTCTAGGCCTCCAGTGGGGCGTGGAGCCTCCAATGAGGCTTCCTTCCCAGCCCGTCTCCAAAATGAAGAGAGAAGCCCCTCCGGGCTGCAGCGGTGAGCAGGTGCCAAAGTGGGTGCCTGCTTGTGTCCTGGGGGACCGCTCTCAGAGGACTTCACCCCAAGGGCACTCAGAGGAGCACAGCAGCTCCAATTGTCGCTCCTTCGTGCCCCGGGGGCACCAGATGCGCTTGGATTTTTGGAGAGCCTGGATTGCACTGGTGAATTTTGCAGCGCATCGCACTCTTCAAGCACTGGGGGCAGTTTTTGCAAAGCCCGTGTCACGGCGGTGAAATCGGGTTTCCAGAACGCGCTTTGAAAGCGCTAGGCCATTCTAAAGAGAAGCGCTCTCAAAGCGCTTTTAAGAAATTAATACAGAGCGCTCTCAAAGTGCTGGGGGCATTGGGAGAAGCACTTTCCTAGGCGCTTTAACAGTTGATGTCAGGGGCCAGGGGCCACACCACCAAGCCGCTGGGTAACACAGCAAAGTGGAGCACAGGGAGGCAGGGACCCAGCAGCAGGCCAGCACAAAGTGGATGCAGGCAGTTGGCAATTCCTCCAAGTGTCCAGGCAGGTCACAGGTCAGCACAGCAGCAGTAGTCCAAGGCGATTCCTGGGGAGTCCCTCCAGCAGCATTCTGTGTCCAGGTAAAAGTCTGTTACAGTTCCAAAATGTCTCCAAATTATGGGGACAAATTCCCTGTACTTATACTCAGTTTGCAATGGTTCCACAAAAAAGGGTAGAGGAGCTTCCAACCAGTTACAACTGGTTCTGGGAGTGCCCCCTCTCTCCTCCAGCTCAGGCTCCAAACATCAGTTGGGGTAAACTACCCTTTTGTGTGAGCCCAGGGCACAGCCTTTAAAGATGCATGTGTGCCCCCCCTCTCCTTTATTCAGCCCAGGAACACTATTCAAAATGAAGATTCACTTCTGTGACACCTCCACCCTCCCTGTGTACAAGCTGTCTGAAAAGTATGCACAATGCCCAACTGTCACTCTGCCCAGACGTGGATTGGAGTCAAGCTGCAAAACAGTCATAAGTGCAGAGAAATGCTCACTTTCTAGAAGTGGCATTTCTATAAGAGTAATAAAAAATCCACCTACACTAGTAAGCAGCATCTCTCACTACCATTACAACCATATCAAATAAGCCTACGCTACCCCTGATAAATCCGACAATACCCCCTAGGCATAAGGCAGGGCATTTCCAATGCAATCCTATGGGAAGGCAGCACTCACAGCATTGAGAAACCAAATAGACTGTTTGTCACTACTAGGACAGACCACACTACTAGGCACATGTCCTGTCTTCTACATATAGAGTACCCTGCCCATAGGGCTAGATAGGGAGAACTAGGGCTTACCTTACGGATGACTTACATATAGTAAAAGGGGAGTTCTGGGCCTGGCAAGTAAATTTAGATGTCAGGTCCCTGTGGCAGAAAACTGCGCACACAGGCCCTGTGGTAGGCCTGAGACAGGTTTGAAAGACTACTTCAGTGGGTGGTGCAAGCAGCGCTGCAAGCCCACTAGTAGCATATAATTTACATGCCCTGGGTATAGGGATACCACTGTACGAGGGACTTAAATGTGAATTAAATATGCCAATTAGGTATAAGCCAATCATACCAACTTTAGAAGGGAGGGCACCTGCACTTTAGCACTGATCAGCAGTAATAAAGTGCTCAGAGGCCTAGAGCCAACAGCGAGAGGTCAGGAAAATAGGAGAAAGAAGGCAAAAAGTCAGGGCATGAACCTGACAAAAAGGGCCAGGTCCAACACCTCCCATTGTACAGGAATTGTCAGTGCTACACTACCTGGCCACAGGTTCATTTCAGAAAACTGTTGCCTGAACAGCAGGGATGTCTCCGCCTATGTTCAGTCTGGTGTTAAAGGATGTACTGTGTGCTTTGTTGAAACACCTGGACAGCTACATCAGGTTCCCCCAAAGAGCAGATTTTGCCTATGCAATGGCAGACTTTTATGAAATGGGACACATTCCCCATGTGGCATACAGGTATGTTGAGTGGGCCTTTTAATGGCTTGAATTTGCACATTCGGAAATGTTTCGCAGACATTACACCTCCTGACTTGATTTATCAGTGGGGGTGTAAGGAAGCCTTTGCCTGAGTTGTGGAAGCAGACAGATAGATGTTAGGTGTACAGTAATTGTGGTTCAGCTCTAAAGTGTGTTATTACAACAGATTCCAACATACATTTCTCTATTGGACTGACCAGTATTGTGCTATGTTTCCTGCATTCTCCAATTCTCATCACTTTCCACTCACTGATTGTGGAATTCCTCTTGTGGCTCTGCTACCTATGGGTTGAGGTATTAATTGTCAGTAGCCAATGTCAAGAGAATACAGACATGAGAGTTGTACATGACAGATAGCTGGTAAAATTGATTTTGTGAAGTGCCTGTGTTAGATGATGTATATGTCCAATCTGGGTGCCTCTGCTTTGGAGGCATTCTACAATGGGCATGACATCTGTGAGCTGCATATGTACTTTGTGTGGCACCATGCCCTCCATCCTTATGGCACTCTCTGTGATGCTCTAATTGCAGACCGGTATGCAAAATATGCCCTGGTGTTGTTCTAGATTTCAGACTCACTCTCTGATATCAGTCAAGTGACACCACTTTTGTCATGTGTGTCCTAATGAGGGAGCCTCCGTCTGATGGCCATTACACTGCCAGTTCGAATCAGAGAGCCATTTCCAGACCACAGTTGGGAAACATGACATTTGTTGTTAGATCAATAAATACACATATACAGTAGCTGTGTCCAAATGTTATTTATTGTGCATTTAGGAAATTTTACAAAAGAAATGTGAATAACATAACAAATGGTGATGAATGGTGAAATGGAGTTCTGTCTCAGAACAGTCAACAGGGTGTCTCAGTGGTACACAAGGGTGACAAATCAGGAGAGGTTCACTTACTGGCAGCGGGTTTTGCCTTGGCATCTACTCCATTCGGATGTCTGGGTGGATGTCCACGTTTGCAGGGTTTTTTCTCAGCTACAGGGTGGGGTGTCTGAGGCATGTAGTTCCCCCGGCAGCGCCTCCATTTCACTAGCTGCCGCTGATGTAGCTGGGGCAGATGTAATGTTGTTAGTGAAAGGGGTCTGATGGTGGCTTGAGAAATCATGCAGGGTTGTATTGATGTCCCCAGCACCCCTGCAATGGAGGCCATGGTGGCATTGTGTGCCTGCCACTGCTGCATGACCTCCTGGTGGTATTCCATCTGCTGCCTTTGATTGTCCCCCAACATTGTGATTATCTGGCCCATCCTGTTCTAGGAAGTTTGGTTTGCTCCCAGGACTTAGGAGATGGTTTCGTGGTCAGTGAGTCCCTTAAGAGCCCCATCCTCTGGCCCACAGCATCCCTGCCATGCATCTTGTCCCCCAGGTGCCTGTGGCCCTGGCACGGTGTGCCCACTTCTAGTATTAGCAGGACCATCATTGCCTGGGGTGTGGTGGTTAGACTCAGGTCCCTGTACTATGGGGCACATAATAGTTTGAGCAGTTCTTGGGGCACAGGCTTGGGTGGCGAATGGTTGCCTTTGATGTCGATGCAACAGGGCCAGGGGGAATTGATGTGGGGGGGTTTGAGGCAGGGAGTCGAAGACTGAGCAAGTATCCCAGATGGGCCATGTAGCTCATCACTGTCCAGACATACAGGCGCGTTGTCCTCACTGGAGCCTTTATCCTGAGGAGGACTGGTAGTGTCTGGTATGCTCTCTATGGTGGCACTGTCAGGGTTAACTGTGGTTGAAGTGATACACAGAGTTCAATTTAGAACATGTGTTTGTTTGCCTCTTTGTCAGATGCATACAGTGGCTTAGCATGTTTTCCTGCAATTACAATGACAGATGCTGCACAGGAAACCTTTGTGGTACATACAAGTCTGTGACATGAGTTCCATACTCCATGTTATGAGCTGTCATTCATGTTTGGTGCATATAGCACTGTGTATGGGTTCTGGTTCTGTCTGATTCTTTACATGACTGTTCAGCTCTGTTATCTAGTGAACAGTCAGGTTTGCTGGATGTCACACAATATGCCAGCACATTGGACCATGGTGTTCCAGTGGGAACACAGTATGTGAGTCTGCAAGGGTAATAGCCCTGTCTCTGGATGTTGTGCATGTGTATGGAGTCTGCCATCTTACTTTGCAAACCATGGTCAGTCCATTTGTGGCTTGTGTATATGGATCAGTGGCTAATTGGATTAGTCACTGAGCTGTACCTGTGTTTAGCCTAGGTTGCCATAGTGGTGTGCCATTGCATTGCTGTCATTGGCATGTACAGGTCCTCAGTTGTACAATTTAGTTGGTGTAGCTAGTACAATAGTCATACACACGTGACATGTGATGTGGTGTGCAAATTCCAGGTTTTCACACTGAAGGATCAAAGTTTTCAGGGAGTCGTAGTGATTGGATTGGCCCATAGGATAAGTGCCTTTGCCAAGGGATGTGTCGGCAGTAGGACTATGTGAGGTGATGGCATGCAGGGGAGGGGCATGAGGTGATTGGCAGGTAGATGTATTAAAACATTTATTTTATTAGGGGGTATGTGGGGGGTGAGGAAGCATGCAGGACACAACAATTGTGTGACATGACTGTTGTGGGTTTGTACAAGCTCCAGTCCCCCAGGTATTCCAGTCAGGCCCTCAGAATGCAGTATGTCCAAGACCTTGTCCTCCCATGATATGAACTGTAGGGGAGAAGGTGGGGGCCCACCACCAGTCTTGTGCACAGCGATTTGGTGTCATGTTGCCATGGAATGCACCTTCCCACTAAGGTCGATGCACATCTTCCTGATGTCCTCCATTGTGTGTGGATGGTTGCCTACTGAGTTGACCCTGTCAACTCCCTTTTCCTGGCAATTAATGTTTGCTGGACCTGTGCTCCAAACAGTTGTGGCTTTATCCTGACAATTTCATCCACCATGACCTTCACTTAATCTTCACTGAAATGTGGGTGATTTTATGGGGACATGGTAGTGGTTGTCTAGACGGTATAGGGGGATGTTGTGTATGTATGGGTGTTATATTGGGTTATTGGTGGGGTGTGGGTGGTGCGTTGCGTGGGATTGACGCTTCTTGTGAAATTTGTGTACTTGTTATGTGTATTATGTGTCTGTTTATTTGCCTGCTGTCGGTGTCTCGGATTGGTGGTTTTGTAGAAAAGGATTGTGGGTTGTGTGGGGTGTGTTATATAATGCACGATGTAGGTGTGTCGGTGTATGGATGTGTGTCAGGTGTGGGGTATTCAAACTGTCCAATGAGGTGTTGTGTTCTGACAGTAGTGGGTTCTGACCACAGCGGCTCACACTACCAATGGTTATCTGCCATGGAAGGACAGCTGTGGTGATTTGTGAGTCGTAATCTGGTGGGCAGATTTGTGTCAGGCTGGCGGTGCCTCTTATCGCCCTCCAGTGTCTTGCCGGTTTCAGATTTTTCGCTGTTTTTTTAGTGGTCTTCATGGTGTGTGTTGTAATATGGCGGTCGGAGGACCACCAACATGGCGGTCGTTTGGTGGCCATCACGGCGGTGGTCTTGCCAAAAGACCACCAAAGTCGGAATGAGGCCCTTAGTCCCACTTTACTCCCTGGCCCCGTCCTCCACCACAAAATATTTTCAATACCTTTGCTTGGCTGTGAAGAAACTTAATCCACTGCAGTGCACATTAGAGGGACTAGAGTAGTTAGAGGTTTTGCTACGGAATATTGGGGTGTCACTGATCATCATGTTGTAAGCTTTCGCTTAGTCACTCACTGTAGTTGACAAATGTGAACAATTGAAGCAGTCTTAAATCTGTTATGTAGACCATGATATACATAGACATAAATCACCTGGCCAGAAAAATGTGGCACATGTGTAGAATGGATTTTTCAATTATTTTTTGGTAGGCTGGGACAGAACTTATGAAAGACTAAAGGAGTAAAATACTAGGTGGTGCCTCAGTGGGCACTGGAAAACACACCTTGTTTTTGGTTTGAAATGTATTAGGAATTTTATAAATGCTTCATTAACTGAAGCAGGCTCACATTTTACAGCCAACACTGCAGTGCCAAATTGAAGCATGCTGCAGTTAGGTCACTGGGGGTGAAATGCTGTGGGGAGGGAGATGGTGAATGATAATGGGTGAGATGCCTGCCTCGATTAACAAATAGAGTGAGTATACCTAAGTTGTCAAAAAGCAAGCAATGTGACTTACCACTAACTGTCCCTGCCAATCCTAAAACTTCCCTTGGGACTTCCCCCTCAGCTGCATCCAGCGCACTGGTGCTGCCACTGGCCCTGGCACTGGTGGTCTCTGTGGCCCCTCTGTCAGTGTAAAAATCTTTACATGTTAAGTAGGGTAGCTTTATTGAGACAGCACTATAGATTGCCAATCATGGTGAATTTCAATATAATACATGGGATTCTGTGCATAAACACCAGTCTCTTATTTCTTTATAATACATATGATTTTGGAATACCTGTATAAATTCAGGACTCTAATTTATAATCGGCTACTTGTGACACACCCAGTCACTGATTATAAAGAAAGGATGTGAGAACACAACTAATAGGTTATTACAGTCGAGTTCTGAGGTCACAGTTCCTGCTGCCAGACCCAGCAGCCGAGGTGAAAGACAAATCAGGTCATGGAACAAAATTGAAGCAGCTGTTAAAACAACAATAACAGAACATTGCTTTGCTTTCTTCTGCTCTGTTTTTACAATGACAAGCAGGAAGAACAAGTTTAATTTTGTACTCCTTAGAAAAAATTAGAAAATCTAGAATCTTTCTGCATGTTTCTACATATTGCAAGCTACTGCAGCTTTTATAGCTTTCAAAAACTGACTTGTATAGCACTGTTTCTAATATCTATTTGCAACAAATATCTAACAGGTTTCTGATGTGTTAAATTTTGCATTAGAGGTTTTATTTGTATTCTTCTTGTTTGCAAACATGCTCACTCTTTCATTAGAAGGAGCTACACACCAAGGTTTTAGGTGGATTGTGGTAAATGTGATGGTATGACCATGTATTATGTGCGGTTAAAGTACACCCTGCCGCAGATGATACGGATATTACGGGTCACCTCTGATTTCCAAAACCTTCTAAAGGAACTTTATAAGCCTTGTTACTCTATTCTTCTGTTCTTCTGTTCTTCTGTTCTTCTTGTCTTCTGTTCTTCTTGTCTTCGGCTCTTCTGCCTCCTCCGTCCTCTTCTCCCCCCGCCTGCCCTCCTGCTCCTGCCTCATCCCCCTCCCCCACTCGCATCCCCCTCTCTATCTCTCCTATCTAACCCGTTCACTATCTACCTCCCTCACTCCTCCTATCTACCTATCTCTCTATCTCTCTATCCCACTGTCTAACTCCCTCACTCTCCACATCCTCCTATCTTCCTATTTCTCTATCTATTTCCCTATCTATTGATTTCCCTATCTATTTTCTCTATCTATTTCTCTATCTCTCCCCCCCTCCCTCACCCCCTCTATTACCTATCTTCCTATCCTCTCACTCTACCTCTCACCCTCACCCACCTCTACAACCCCCCCTCCTCTATCTTCTCAACCCTACTCCTATCTTTCTCCCTTATCTCCTAAACCTCCTAACATTCACCCCCCTCCACCCTTAAACCCCCATCCCCCAGCTCTTCTCACTCTACCTGCCCCCCTCCCTTGCGCTTTCCCGCCGCGACCTCCTGCACGCCCCGCCCCCCAGCTCCCATTCGCCCCCACCTGACCCCTCCCCCCCTACCTCATATGGCGGCCGCTGCGCGACAGTGGTAGCGACCCTTGACCCAAGGGTAGGTCGCTCCCCCTGCCGCTGCAGCTCCTCCAGGTTCCTGAGTTCCTGAGTTCCTGAGACCCACCTCACAGTAAGTACCCCCCCCTCCCAGCCTGTCGCTCTGCCCCGCCCTACTCACCCTCTCTCCTGCTCCTGCTTCTTTTCTTCTTTTCTTCTTCTCTGTTCTTCTGTTCTTCCTCCTCGCTCCTCGTCTGTAATCTTCTTCTGTACTCTTCTTTCCCACGTCTTCACTCTTCTTCTCTTCTTCCTCATCTTCTTCTGTGGTCTTCTGCCCTCTCTTCTTCGTTTTTCTGTATCTTCTTCTGTGTTCTTCTGTGTTCTTCTGTGTTCTTCTATGTTCTTCTATGTTCTTCTGTGTTCTTCCGGTCTTCCTTTCTTCTCTCCTTCCGGTCTTCTGATCTTCCTTTCTTCTCTCCTTCCGGTCTTCTGTTCTTCTGTTCTTCTGTTCTTCTTGTCTTCTGTTCATCTTGTCTTCGGCTCTTCTGCCTCCTCCGTCCTCTTCTCCCCGCGCCTGCCCTCCTGCTCCTGCCTCATCCCCCTCCCCCACTCGCATCCCCCTCTCTATCTCTCCTATCTAACCCGTTCACTATCTACCTCCCTCACTCCTCCTATCTACCTATCTCTCTATCTCTCTATCCCACTATCTAACTCCCTCACTCTCCACCTCCTCCTATCTTCCTATCTCTCTATCTATTTCCCTATCTATCGATTTCCCTATCTATTTTCTCTATCTATTTCTCTATCTCTCCCCCCCTCCCTCACCCCCTCTATTACCTATCTTCCTATCCTCTCACTCTACCTCTCACCCTCACCCACCTCTACAACCCCCCTCCCCTATCTTCTCAACCCTACTCCTATCTTTCTCCCTTATCTCCTAAACTTCCTAACACTCACCCCCCTCCACCCTTAAACCCTCCTCCCCCAGCTCTTCTCACTCTACCTGTCCCCCCCTCCGTCGCGCTTCCCCGCCGCGACCTCCTGCACGCCCCCGCCCCCCAGCTCCCATTCGCCCCCACCTGACCCCTCCCCCCCCACCTCATATGGCGCCCGCTGCGCGACAGTGGTAGCGACCCTTGACCCAAGGGTAGGTCGCTCCCCCTGCCGCTGCAGCTCCTCCAGGTTCCTGAGTTCCTGAGACCCACCTCACAGTAAGTACCCCCCCCCTCCCAGCCCCTCACTCTGCCCCGCGCTACTCACCCTCTCTCCTGCTCCTGCTTCTTTTCTTCTTCTCTGTTCTTCTGTTCTTCCTCCTCGCTCCTCGTCTGTAATCTTCTTCTGTACTCTTCTTTCCCCCGTCTTCACTCTTCTTCTCTTCTTCCTCATCTTCTTCTGTGGTCTTCTGCCCTCTGTTCTTCGTTTTTCTGTATCTTCTTCTGTGTTCTTCTGTGTTCTTCTGTGTTCTTCTATGTTCTTCTGTGTTCTTCCGGTCTTCCTTTCTTCTCTCCTTCCGGTCTTCTGATCTTCCTTTCTTCTCTCCTTCCGGTCTTCTGTTCTTCTGTTCTTCTGTTCTTCTGTTCTTCTTGTCTTCTGTTCTTCTTGTCTTCGGCTCTTCTGCCTCGTCCGTCCTCTTCTCCCCGCGCCTGCCCTCCTGCTCCTGCCTCATCCCCCTCCCCCACTCGCATCCCCCTCTCTATCTCTCCTATCTAACCCGTTCACTATCTACCTCCCTCACTCCTCCTATCTACCTATCTCTCTATCTCTCTATCCCACTATCTAACTCCCTCACTCTCCACCTCCTCCTATCTTCCTATCTCTCTATCTATTTCCCTATCTCTCCCCCCTCCCTCACCCCCTCTATTACCTATCTTCCTATCCTCTCACTCTACCTCTCACCCTCACCCACCTCTACAACCCCCCTCCCCTATCTTCTCAACCCTGCTCCTATCTTTCTCCCTTATCTCCTAAACCTCCTAACACTCACCCCCCTCCACCCATAAACCCCCCTCCCCCAGCTCTTCTCACTCTACCTGTCCCCCCCTCCCTCGCGCTTTCCCGCTGCAACCTCCTGCAAGCCCCCGCCCCCCAGCTCCCATTCGCCCCCACCTGACTCCTCCCCCCTCCTACCTCATATGGCGGCCGCTGCGCGACAGTGGTAGCGACCCTTGACCCAAGGGTAGGTCGCTCCCCCTGCCGCTGCAGCTCCTCCAGGTTCCTGAGTTCCTGAGACCCACCTCACAGTAAGTACCCCCCCCTCCCAGCCCCTCGCTCTGCCCCGCGCTACTCACCCTCTCTCCTGCTCCTGCTTCTTTTCTTCTTCTCTGTTCTTCTGTTCTTCCTCCTCGCTCCTCGTCTGTAATCTTCTTCTGTACTCTTCTTTCCCCCGTCTTCACTCTTCTTCTCTTCTTCCTCATCTTCTTCTGTGGTCTTCTGCCCTCTGTTCTTCGTTTTTCTGTATCTTCTTCTGTGTTCTTCTGTGTTCTTCTGTGTTCTTCTGTGTTCTTCTATGTTCTTCTGTGTTCTTCCGGTCTTCCTTTCTTCTCCTTCCGGTCTTCTGATCTTCCTTTCTTCTCTCCTTCCGGTCTTCTGTTCTTCTGTTCTTCTGTTCTTCTTTTCTTCTTGTCTTCTGTTCTTCGGCTCTTCTGCCTCCTCCGTCCTCTTCTCCCCGCGCCTGCCCTCCTGCTCCTGCCTCATCCCCCTCCCCCACTCGCATCCCCCTCTCTATCTCTCCTATCTAACCCGTTCACTATCTACCTCCCTCACTCCTCCTATCTACCTATCTCTCTATCTCTCTATCCCACTATCTAACTCCCTCACTCTCCACCTCCTCCTATCTTCCTATCTCTCTATCTATTTCCCTATCTATCGATTTCTCTATCTATTTTCTCTATCTATTTCTCTATCTCTCCCCCCCTCCCTCACCCCCTCTATTACCTATCTTCCTATCCTCTCACTCTACCTCTCACCCTCACCCACCTCTACAACCACCCCTCCCCTATCTTCTCAACCCTACTCCTATCTTTCTCCCTTATCTCCTAAACCTCCTAACACTCACCCCCCTCCACCCTTAAACCCCCCTCCCCCAGCTCTTCTCACTCTACCTGTCCCCCCCTCCCTCGCGCTTTCCCGCCACAACCTCCTACACGCCCCCGCCCCCCAGCTCCCATTCGCCCCCACCTGACCCCTCCCCCCCCTCCTACCTCATATGGCGCCCGCTGCGCAACAGTGGTAGCGACCCTTGACCCAACGGTAGGTCGCTCCCCCTGCCGCTGCAGCTCCTCCAGGTTCCTGAGTTCCTGAGTTCCTGAGACCCACCTCACAGTAAGTACACCCCCCTCCCAGCCCCTCGCTCTGCCCCGCGCTACTCACCCTCTCTCCTGCTCCTGCTTCTTTTCTTCTTTTTTTCTTCTCTGTTCTTCTGTTCTTCCTCCTCGCTCCTCGTCTGTAACCTTCTTCTGTACTCTTCTTTCCCTCGTCTTCACTCTTCTTCTCTTCTTCCTCATCTTCTTCTGTGGTCTTCTGCCCTCTGTTCTTCGTTTTTCTGTATCTTCTTCTGTGTTCTTCTGTGTTCTTCTGTGTTCTTCTATGTTCTTCTATGTTGTTCTGTGTTCTTCTGGTCTTCCTTTCTTCTCCTTCCGGTCTTCTGATCTTCCTTTCTTCTCTCCTTCTAGTCTTCTGTTCTTCTGTTCTTCTGTTCCTCTGTTCTTCTGTTCTTCTTGTCTTCTGTTCTTCTTGTCTTCGGCTCTTCTGCCTCCTCCGTCCTCTTCTCCCCGCGCCTGCCCTCCTGCTCCTGCCTCATCCCCCTCCCCCACTCGCATCCCCCTCTCTATCTCTCCTATCTAACCCGTTCACTATCTACCTCCCTCACTCCTCCTATCTACCTATCTCTCTATCCCACTATCTAACTCCCTCACTCTCCACCTCCTCCTATCTTCCTATCTCTCTATCTATTTCCCTATCTATCGATTTCCCTATCTATTTTCTCTATCTATTTCTCTATCTCTCCCCCCCTCCCTCACCCCCTCTATTACCTATCTTCCTATCCTCTCACTCTACCTCTCACCCTCACCCACCTCTACAACCCCCCTCCCCTATCTTCTCAAACCTACTCCTATCTTTCTCCCTTATCTCCTAAACCTCCTAACACTCACCCCCTCCACCCTTAAACCCCCCTCCCCCAGCTCTTCTCACTCTACCTGTCCCCCCCCCGCGCTTTCCCGCCGCGACCTCCTGCACGCCCCGCCCCCCAGCTCCCATTCGCCCCCACCTGACCCCTCCCCCCCTCCCCCCTCCTACCTCATATGGCGGCCGCTGCGCGATCGCGCCACTGGCGCGCCAGAGGCGCGCCAGAGGCAAGCCCGTCTGCGCCCGTCTGCGCCCGTCTGCGCCCGGCCCGCACCTGGCCCGCGCCCAGCGCCATGACCCCTGGTCCCCAGCTCTCCCAAGCCCCGCTGACCCGCTACGACCCCACCACCCTCCACGCCCTCAACCCAGGACGCTCCAACACCTGCTTCCAAGCTCACCCCAAACGCACCCATGGACCCTTCGCCTGCAACTCCTGCAAACGCACCTTCCACCACGCAACAACCACGACCACAAGCCCACGCGCCATCAACCACCTCAAGTGCATCCTAGTCAACGCTCGCTCCGTCCACAAACACGCCATTGAACTCTGGGACCTCCTGGACTCCATAGCACCGGACGTCGCCTTCATCACGGAGACCTGGATGAACGCCTCCTCGGCCCCTGACATCGCCACTGCCATCCCCGAAGGCTACAAGATCTCCAGAAAAGACCGCACCAACCAGGTAGGAGGAGGTATCGCCATCGTGTTCAAAGACTCCATCAGCGTCACCACCTCCACCGAAGACACCCCTCTCGCCGCTGAACACCTGCATTTTCAGATTCGCACCGATCCGAGGACCACCCTCAGAGGACCCCTCGTCTACCGTCCTCCCGGCCCACGCGCCCCTTTCAGCGACGCCATCGCCGACTTCATCTCCCCGCACGCCCTCGCCTCGCCGGACTACATCCTCCTAGGTGACCTCAACTTCCATCTGGAACAAAACAACGACCCCAACACCACCACCCTGCTCGACAACCTCGCCAACCTCGGCCTCAAACAACTGGTGAACACCGCCACCCACATCGCCGGACACACGCTTGACCCCATCTTCTCCGCCAGCAAACACATCTTCTTCAGCCACGCCTTCGCCCTACACTGGACCGACCACAGCTGCGTCCACTTCACATTCCGACGCGAGACCCGCCACCTCCGCACCCAACCCATCCCTCGTCGACAGTGGAACAAGATCCCAGAAGAGCAACTCTTCTCCGCACTCGCCGCCAACCAACCCACCCTCACTACCGACCCCAACGACGCAGCCCTCAACCTCACAAACTGGATCTCCAACTGCGCAGACATCCTTGCTCCCCTCAAACGCACGCATCGACAGACCAACACCAAAAAACCTCTCTGGTTCTCTGACACCCTCAAAGAATCAAAGAAAACTTGTCGCGCCCTTGAGAAAGCCTGGCGCAAGGACCGCACTGCTGACAACATGACCGCCCTCAAGAACGCTACCCGCGAACACCACCACCTGATCCGCGCTGCCAAAAGGAACTTTTTCACCGACAGACTGGACAAAAACAGACACAACAGCAGAGAACTCTTCAGCATCGTCAAGGAGTTCTCCAACCCCAGCGCCAACGCCAACGCCGTCACGCCCTCACAGGATCTGTGCGAATCCCTCGCCACTTTCTTCCATTGCAAGATTAGCGACCTCCACGACAGCTTCGGACACCAGACCCAACCATACACCACCGAACCGGCATCCACGGCCATCACCCTCAACAACTGGTCCCACATCAACACAGAAGAAACCAAATCCATCATGAACTCTATCCACTCCGGCGCCCCTTCGGACCCCTGCCCGCACTTCATCTTTAACAAAGCCGACGACATCATCGCCCCGCACCTCCAGACCGTCATCAACTCTTCTTTTTCTTCTGCTACCTTCCCCGAATGCTGGAAACACGCCGAAGTCAACGCCCTACTAAAGAAACCTACGGCTGACCCGAGCGACCTAAAAAACTTCCGCCCCATCTCTCTTCTGCCTTTCCCAGCCAAAGTAATAGAGAAGACCGTCAACAAACAGCTGACCACCTTCCTGGAAGACAACAACCTGCTCGACCCCTCACAAACCGGATTCCGAACCAACCACAGCACTGAAACCGCCCTCATCTCAGTCACTGACGAAATCAGAACCCTGATGGACAACGGTGAAACAGTCGCCCTCATTCTGCTCGACCTCTCGGCTGCCTTTGACACCGTCTGTCACCGCACCCTAATCACCCGCCTCCGCTCCACCGGGATCCAAGGCCAGGCCCTGGACTGGATCGCCTCCTTCCTCTCAAACCGTTCCCAAAGAGTTTACCTCCCTCCTTTTCGCTCAGAACTCACCGAGATCATCTGCGGCGTACCCCAAGGCTCATCACTCAGCCCGACACTCTTCAATGTCTACATGAGCCCTCGCCAACATCGTACGCAAGCACGACATCATCACCTCCTATGCCGACGACACCCAACTTATACTCTCCCTCACCAAGGACCCCGCCAGCGCCAAGACCAACCTACAAGAGGGTATGAAGGACGTCGCAGATTGGATGAGGCTCAGCCGCCTAAAGCTGAACTCTGAAAAAACAGAAGTCCTCATCCTCGGCAACACCCCGTCCGCCTGGGACGACTCCTGGTGGCCCACGGCCCTCGGCACCGCACCGACCCCCACAGACCACGCCCGCAACCTCAGCTTCATCTTGGACCCTCTTCTCACCATGACCAAGCAAGTCAACGCCGTGTCCTCCGCCTGCTTCCTCACCCTCCGCATGCTCCGCAAGATCTTCCGCTGGATCCCCGCCGACACCAGAAAAACCGTGACCCACGCCCTCGTCACGAGCCGCCTGGACTACGGCAACACCCTCTACGCCGGGACCACAGCCAAACTCCAAAATCACCTGCAACGCATTCAAAACGCCTCGGCCCGCCTCATCCTCGACATACCCCGCAGCAGCCACATCTCCGCACACCTGAGACACCTGCATTGGCTCCCTGTCAGCAAAAGGATCACCTTCCGACTTCTCACCCACGCACACAAAGCCCTCTACGACAAGGGACCGGAATACCTCAACAGACGCCTCAGCTTCTACGTCCCCACCCGCCTCCTCCGCTCCTCTGGCCTCGCACTCGCTGCTGTCCCTTGCATCCTCCCCTCCACGGCGGGTGGGAGATCTTTCTCCTTCCTGGCGGCCAAGACCTGGAACTCCCTCCCCACCAGCCTCAGGACCACCCAGGACCACTCCGCTTTCCGGAGACTCCTAAAGACCTGGCTGTTCGAACAGCGATAACTCCCCCCTTTTTCCCCTAGCGCCTTGAGACCCGCACGGGTGAGTAGCGCGCTTTATAAATGTTAATGATTTGATATATGGCTATTGAATTCCTCTGTGACTTTCACTATCCTTATAATAAACAGCAGGAGGTACTTTATCCCTTAAATATCAGAATCTAGTGTTATGTCTTTCATTAGTCATACATACAAAATAACATCTATGTTCAAGGTTATTAAAAATGTGAGAAATGATAAAGTAAAAAGAGGGGTAAGGGCCAGACTGTTAAATATGTGTGTGTTCCAGATATTACTTACTGGTTTTGAGTTTGCCTGACAGAGAGTTGGTCAAAGGCTGGAGAAGGAGAGGTGTTGGAGGAAGCAGGACATCACAAATGGAAACATGAGGGAAATTGCACTAGCAAGTATAGCCAATCAATGGGACAGGGAACAAATCCAACACATTCACCGAGGAGCAAGAGCAACCGGTCTAGGATCTGAATAATGAACACTGAGAGGAAGGAAAGGAGAGAGAAATGAACTTGGGTGATTGGGAGGACAAGAGCAAGAATTGCAAGGAAGACTAGATATCTCAAGCAGCGCTGCCAAAGGCAATCAAAGGAAGGAGGCTTAATCAGGTCTTCTTTGTGCATATCTTTTGATTCCCTGCAGCATTTAGATAAACACAAAACTCTATTAACATATAAACTGTCTTGTTGTCAGAACAGATACTTGAAAGTATCAAGAGCCTAACGAGTACTGTTGACACAGAAAGCACAATTTCTTTCAAAAGGGTAGAACTAAGAATTAGAATTAAAAAAACTAGTCTGTGACAATCAAGTCTACTCAGAAAAAACTACCACCACACTTCTGCTTGATGGTCAAAAAGTAGAGTGCTGTCAGGGGTCTCAGAACTGTGTAATTGGAATAAAAACAGGAATCTCTGTTGTTGTGTTTGGGAATGGTACATTCCTGTAAAATGCAAAAAATACATCAGAATGGAACCATACCAAAAAGCAGCCTCTTATCTATTTCATTTGGGAGAAGATGTTTTTCCTGGCAAAGAAGAAAGTGATGGAGTCTCAATGAAAAGACTAGATTGGCTCAAACATGAGGCCACAAGTTTGTAGTTCTATGAGCCATGAGATTAATGTGCAATAAATAGATGTTAGATGCTATTACTGGTTCTGGTGTGAGAAAGAGAGAGACTTAGCTGAGGAGACTGAGCAGGCATAACAATCTCCATTCATTGCCATAATGATTATTAATTGTAGAGTCTCTTGTGATCTAAAGAGTGGGTGAGTTACCAGAACTGAAGGGGACCGAATGAGAAAACTAGTCAGAGAAGTGGCTAAAGCACTCATTGAGAAACAAGATACACACTAAGTATGATTTTATGCTTTAATTTGAATGGAAATGAGTGAAAGGTCTGTATCACTACATGACAGTAAAATGCTGTGACAAGTCAATGTGGAGTGAATGAAAAATAGGGCAGAGTATTATGTTCTGTGCATGGATCTTGTCAGCTAAAAAAAGGCGTGTATTTTAAGCCTTAAAAAAGATTAATTGGTGCGTAAACAAAGGGACCAATTCATCAAATAATTTTTGAGTATATGAAGTACCACTCCTGCAGTACATGTTTACATACTGAAAAATGTGATTCACTAAGGTATGGGTCGAAATCTCTGTCTCTCAAATATTTTATGAATGGAGTTTTTTGTCATGAGTGAGTAGGTGGCTAATGCAGGGTATCTACTACAAAATTAGAGAAGCAAATGAACAATTAAAGAGGGGTAAATGGTGGGAGACACAAATTCAAAACACACAGGAAAAAGCAAATTAAAAAAAACACATTTACAAACATTTTATGCACATCTGCTACCATTGTACCCCAGGCCAAACACACTCACATCTATGCAAGTGAAGAAATTGAGTAAGTCACACACCACACATTGTCACGGAAAGTTGTTGCAAGTGAGTCACATAGAAATCATTGGATACGGGCAATAACACTAACAGCATATAAGGAACGTGCATTGAAAATGTGTGCAAACATATTTCATTGTAAGTAATGTTTTAATTGCATTTCTTAGTTTGAGATTTAGAAAATTTCAAATGCACAAGCACACAAAAGTAAACATAGATAGAAAGAGTAAATTACACATACAGTTGTAAGGCTTCATTAACTTTCAATACACTTGACTAATGCAAAGGGGTGGAGCAATTGAATGGTCATGACTTCACTACACACATTAAGTCGAACACAGTAAAACATCAACCTATCACACAAGAACCCAAGTCACAGCCAAAACAGTTTGTTCACCATGACTGAAGGTTTTCATGGCATTGCCCCTAATTTTGAGAAACAACTAGTTGAGGAAGAGAGAGTGGATCTACAGGTAGAGGATAATTTTTTTTGGTAAGTAGAGGGAAGAGTTGTTGCAAGATACCTCTTCACTTTTACAGTGATCCTCAACATGGCTATAGACTAGAAGCTGGAGCTTGCACCACCTAGAGTCAACTCTGCGGCCATCCCTTTCACAATACTGGCTGCACTCCACTTCCTTGTCACTGGATCATTCATGGGGTTCACTAGGGACATGGTTGGCATCTCCCAGGCAAACCAGTCAGGGTGCTTGCAGGAGGTACTGAGATCCATCAGCAGGTCAGTGCACCTGTATATGGCCATGCCACAATCACTGCTCAAAAGGCAAAAGATGTAAAGGAAATGCTATTCAATTGCCCTTTTCCCTTACATGTTTAATGCCATTGACTTCACTTATGTGGCAGTTTAGCTGTTCCACCACAGGAATCAGCATTTCAGTAATAGACACTAGCAGCATGCATCAGCATAGAAGTTGTCTATGGCTTCTTTACCATTGCATAAATATGCCTTTCTTGTGTGGTTGCACATCCTTTGGTTTCTGAGGATTTTGGTGACATGTGGATTTAAATACCTTATGTTAAAACTATTTCCACACCTGATAATGGTTCACAAAGATATCCACTCATACCTTCACTCCAGTCATATATACTTATGAAAATATCCTTCTCATAGCAACCACAAGAAAACAATTATCACTTGTTTTTGTTACAGGTCATGCTGGGTATGACCTCATTCCTTATCTCTTTACTTCCTTCTGAGTTCAAACTACCTGGCCACAACAAAGGTACCATAGGCCACACAAATGTATGCAAGCTATCATTGGGTTCAGTTTTGTCATTATAAAGTTATGGTTCAAATGTTTTGATCATAACTGGGTGTGAGGATGCTTTAGCATTCCCTAGAAGTAGAGCGCAAGGTTGATGTAAGGTGCTGTGAGTTGTATAACATCCTCATATGACAGAGTGTATGTGAAGACCTTATCACCCAACTATGGCCCCATATATGTCCCTTGGGTGGGCATCAGACGCGAGGTCAGGGTCTGCAGTTTGATGCATCACAGTGGGTGGCAGTGCCAAGTGAATGATGAAAGATGGATTACAACATCATCAAGACATACCATTATGGGACACAACTATTGTACCACCCAGATGCCACAACTGATCTTCAAAATGTAGCCATGATATGTATCTGCACATATCACTCAATGTATTTATCAAAACATTAAATCATACATCTAACTGCATACATCATTCACATGTATTTGCAATCCTCAGGTCATGACACCCACCATGAAATGGATGGTCAAAGACGTACACCCCATACCTTACTGCACACATTTTACACTTATATTTTCCCTGTGTGTTTTTTTCACTGCAAATTGTTGTATGGACCTTTAGGATCCCCTTCATAACTCTAGGTGTGCTGCCCTTATTTATCTCTCATTTTTCCACTACTTTGTAAGATTACGCACTTTAGAACTCTATATCAGAAACAAAATTCTCTGCCTTGATAACTTGAACTTACAACTATGTAGCTGGGGACAGAGTTTTCTACTAAATGCAAGAAACAGTAAGTTATATACAGGAAAAGGAAGGAAGGCCTGAGACCTCCTTGGACCTCGGGACGATACCCCTCCATCCTACTGCTTCTTTTGCTCCAGAACAACACAAATGGTTGAGAATAAAGACAGAAGGGTTCCCAGGGAAAGTAGATCACATCTGAACAGGGGCCCTCTGAACCTTTAAACTGTTGTATGGGGGACCGGACATGCAACCATTAAGCCATGGAGTGCCACTCGTATTGGAAGGATCTCCAGCACAGGGCACACTTTAAGGCACCGAATGTGATGGGGAAAACATCCCAGCCTCATACCTAGTACTCCAAGCTCAATACACTGCACAAAAAGTTTGCCAGAAAAGCTAAGCCTGACCTCTACACCCAGCTAAAGGCTCATGAGCCCTAGCATGGCAGTCAGTTATTGCTTATAAAAATGTTCAGCTTTATCTGTGACTTACAAGTGTTATATCATATCTCATCCTAAATGGGTCTTCTCATGTCCATGTTGTCCTTCTGTCATGATGTCATCCATAAAATGCAAGTGAGAAGCTGTGTTGAATGCACCTATTGTTTGGATATATCAAGGTTTCTAAAGTAGATGTATTAAATACAGTTGTATCACATTTCGACACACACAAACTTTTTCATGATAGATAATCTATAGCATTCTAAAGACTGACCATGTCAACTAGGTCATTAATTTCCAGACTCTGTCACTTTGTGATGTTAAATTCACATGAGACCTACGTTCATGTTTACTTCAGTCATGGCAGGCACAGATTATAGTCAATGTAAACTAGACACTTCACACATTCTCACATTGTATTTGACAAAAAAAGATCATTATTGTGTCATGGACAAGCAAAGTACACTAAGAAGTTTACACCATCACACACCCAAATAAGCGTGCCACGCTCACCAGTCACCACTTATAGTTTTATATCCCTGTTTGGCATCATGAGGGGATGTGAACATGTCATTGGTCGAGTAATTTAGGGCACCGCAGTGGTATTTTTAAAAGGTTGATATTGGAGGGAGAAGTGCTATGTGTGTCAACTGTACATTCCATAATAACTCCCTTTTAAAAGTAACATGTGGGAATGTCAACCTTGCATGAGGTAGGGGAGTGGGGTATGTGATACTGTCATAATGACAACTGAAATAAGAACAACATGGTTTGTCACTTACATGAAGTAATTAACATTTTCACTAATGTGCCAAAGTAGGAGAAGGGCTTCCACTGCTCAATAGGCAGATGATAGGAACGTCATCAATGTGGACAGTGCCGTGGACAGTTTACCCACATCTGGGCGAAGGTTAAGGGTTCCGCAATAGATTGGTTGGGGATTCTCCTGGTCAGGAAGAAACATCTACAGTGGTATTCCAGCAACACCCACCTCTGCCATTGGGTCTGAAGCACCACATCTAAAAGTGCCTAGGCCCCCACAATACTGGGGCCTGCAGCTGCAACTACATACTCTCCTCCTTTTACAAGAGTGCCCATTGAAAGAAACAATGGATGAATGGGGAATTCACCTTAGACACCAGTGAGCCATTTTGTAGGGCTGTCAATTCTGCCTCTTCAGCTAGTCTCCATGACTGTTTCTGTGGAGGCTAGCAAGCAGCTGCAGGTGAGAGAGAAGGTGTTGTGCACTGTAGAGGCAGTGTAAGCAAGGAAGTCTCTACAAGAATTGCTGGCTGACATATACTGTGCTCTCCATTACCTTCTGCCCTCCTGGACTGCAACCATTGCTCTAAACACCACCTTTTCCACATCTATTGCCTTTGTAATTTCTTGTGTTTCTTTTCCCTCAGCAAACCAAACTATCCCTGTATAGGAGGTTTCAGGTCTTGTCAGGGCCTGTCTGGCCACCTGCATGCCTTCACCAAATCAGAAATTCCAGGAGTTCCAACTTTCCAACCCATGGAAGGTCTGGAACTCTTGCCCTTAAAACAAGGAAGCAGTTCTGAAACAGTATATGAGCTAGGGTTTTTACATTGGACTCTTTGAACTTTTATGTGGATTTTATCCATCCCTTTGGGACTTTAGAACATTTGCTCATAAGATTGCTTTGGCCATTTTCACAGTTTTCATTAATTTTCTCTATTAAGAAATGTATATAGATGTTCCAAATATTCTATATCTGTGTTTGTTCTGTTGCCTACCTGCTGCAAGTTGACTTTCCCTTTATTGAGTCATAAAATATTTAGAATTCTTTTGTTCGCCAGTTCAATTCAGTTCAATTCAATTCATTTCATTTCAATGCAATTCAATTTGGGAGGAGAACCTGTGAAGTGCATTATTATATAGAAAGAGCCACCCAGAAAGATCCAAATACAGTGGACTTATTTACACCTTCCACACTCAAGACCTGTTTATTTTTGTTTTACATTTTATATTAACGTTCTTTTTTTTAATTACTTGGACGTGTATTAATTGTTGGGATTCTTTTGAAAATATGCAGGAATGTCTATAGGAAGGTTTGTGGATGCCGACCTAAGAGTGAGTGGCACATGATTCAAATTCTTCTGCATCTTCTGTGACATTACTCTCCAACATCTCTCCAACATCCATCTTCAAGTCCAAGAACAGATTAGATGACAGACATGGAAAGGTAGTTGGTTCTGTCATTCATTTGAAAATGTTAGTCAGATAATCTTTTAAAAATATATGCAGCGGTGGGGTGAATGGATGTAAAAGTAAAGATGTGTTCTGTGAGGATGGTATGAGTGGTTATGCTGTGTTTATGTGTTCAGTTGTTACTGTTCATGCCTGTAAGAGGATCATCCATAACCCAGATATGCAATACTGGTTCCATGTTTGTTTGAGGATTAAGTTGCTCCCCAAAATCAGGTAGGTGGGTGAGAAGTGAAGGTGGATTGGTGGTGGATTACCAGAATGGGTCCTACAGGAGGTTGTTGGCTCCAGTCACCTCAGGCACTGGATTGTGAGAGGGCCTGCAGGTGCAGTGATTGTCCTAAGGGGAAGAGCCTCAAGATGCCAAGTGGCATGATCCACTACCAATAAGTTATATCTATGTCCTGATGCTGTTTGAGGGTCAAGAGGGCCAACAATGCCAACTCCTACCCTTTCAAAGGGAACCCCAACCACAGGTAGTGGTATTAAGTGGACCTTTAAGTACCCACCTTCCTTGTCACTGGCTTGGCAGGAGAGACAGGACTGACAAAAGTCCTTCACTTTTTGTGACATACCTGGCCTCTAGAAGTGTTTAACCAACCTACTCCATGTTGTATTCTGGCCCAGATGCCCTGCAAAGGGGATGTCATGGGCTAAAGTGACAAGGAATTCCCTGAACATCTGTGGCACTACCACACTCCTGGTTGCAGCAGACTTGAGGTCTCTGCCTCAGTGAACAGGAGCCCCTCCTCCCAGTAGACCCTGTGGGTTCCACCCACATTTCCTGGCTCCTCCTGAGCAGCTTGCTATCTCAGGCCTTCAAGAGTGGGACACTGTTTTTTTTTCCCTGACACAGATCTTCCCTAGAGGGTCTCCCTGGGCTCAAGAGCTCTGGGAGTTAAGGCCCCAGCTCTTCAGGCTCAGTTCCCTCCTAGGTGGATGACTCTTCCTGAGAAGAGGGGTCCTGTCTTGGGATCTGTTTTGAAGCTGGTCCCCCAGTCTTCTTGCCTTTTCTCTTGGGAGGCCGGTCAACTACTTTAGGACCCAGCTCTCCTTTTTCTCTATGAAGTTTGCTCTGTGCCTTTGTATTGACACATGCCCACTCAGGGATCCTTAGCATTGCTGCATGGGTCTTTAGCCCAGGGGGAATGCTCCAAGTCATTTCAAAGCAGACAATCTACAGGGATGGATGAGGACACAACCACTTATTTCTGCCCTGCTACTCCTTCCCATTCAAAGTTCATCATAGCCATGGGGTGGAACCTGGTCTCATTGTCAGCACTGGTGACAGGATAAGACCTCCCTACCAGGAACTGAATTGAGGGAACCATGGTGATACTAGCCCCTGTATCCCTCAAGGCTTCTGTTTTTTCCCCATTAATCACAGGGTGCTGTTACATTGCCAGGCAGCACAGGATAAATCTACCCCACCCTCAGTGACTAATGTTGCCTCTTTAAGGACACTGACATGTTCAGGCCACACCTCTGCCCCCATCTGGATGTTGGCAACTACATTTACTGCAGGTTGACTAGAGGCATTCTTTTTGTTTTTTCAGCCAGAGTCTCCAGTTTGGTGCCCTTTGGTTCTATAATCTTTGCACCAAGCCTTGCTGGTTAAATTGTTTCCCTTTGTACCCACCCCTGGACTGTGAGTAGTCTCTGGGCCTACCCTCCTGTGCAGATTTTTGGGGGCCTTGGGAAACTCTTTGTTGTTTTTACCCTGGCTCCCATCTTTCCTTTGGGGGGCTTTTTGGCCTCTTTCTTTTGTCCTCCCCCACAAGTGGTAGTATTGGTCAACCTTTTTGTGACCCAGTGGTCTGCCTTCCTCCCCAACTACCAGATGTTGATGTAGCCTATCATTGGAACAACTACTCAACAGATGCTCTTTCATAAACAAATTGTACAACCCACCATAATCTTGTACCTTGTTCCCAGCTAACAAACCAGCCATCATTTTTACTGAATAGTCCACAAAGTCAACCCAGGTCTGGCTCTGGGATTTTCAAGCCTGCCTGAGCTTAATCCTGTACTCCTGAGGTGTAAATCTAAAGCCCTTAATCAGGGTACCCTTCATGAGGGCATAGGATTTGGAATCTGCCTCATTTAGTGTCAGGAGCCTATCCCCACACTTTCCTGAGAATAACTCCCACATAAGTGTGCCCCAGTGGTTTTCTCAATTTCCCACCCAATATAGGCTCTTTCAAAGACAGAAAACCATTTCACTATATCATCTCCTTCAGTGAAGGGAGGGACAACTCTTTTGGGATTTTGATGTTGAAAACATTTTATTTCAACACTTGAATGCTGCCACCAGAGATGAGTGCCAAGCCCAACTCTTTTCTTTGTTTCTCTGTCTCCAAAAGCTGACTTTCTAACGCCAGTATTTTGGTCAGCATGGCAATGTCCAGGTCTTTGTCTGTGGGTGCTCTAGAGCTTCTGAGGGAAGAGGAGCTACCCTCATTCCCATTATCCACAGGATCTTCATCCACCTCAGATCATCATCATTTTCAGCTGGGGGAGGATCTCTTTAATACTGGGCCACCAGATACCTAGATTTCTCAGTTTTGGGGTTTTTTACACTTTTTTTTTTTTTTTTAATCCCCATTTACCTTCCAAAGTTCCTTTCACAGACTGTGGGGGGGCAGCAAGGTTCTCACACAACTGCTCACCACCCGTCTCCTACTACTTCTCCCCTGTCTAGGAAAAACTTTCCACATGAAATCCGGTGTGGAACACAAAGGAAAGAGTATAATCATAGGACCACATCCTACCTATTTATAACTCCCCAATTCCCAACCATTGCTTCAGGGGATTCCAAAGTCTAATTCTCTAACAGTCTTTATGACAGTCTAATTTGAGATTATAGATTAGAGAGTTTTTCCATTCAACAAGAGTAGGGGGAATAGGACTGATCCATTTCCTACATATCTCCCTTCTTGCCACGAGCATCATATAGAACAACAGTTTAGCTCCATCTCTACCCATCTTCTGCGCCTCATATGAGCAACCAAAGATCACTATCGACGGTCTTACCTTCGGACTTGTGGGAAGAATTTCCTTAATTGCTTCACCCACCTCTTGCCAAAATCCACGGAGTAGAGGACAGTCTACAAACATGTGTAGATCATCGGCTGAAGCAGAACCACACTTCATACACCTCACCACGTTATCCTGTCTCAGTCTGGAGAACTTTGTGGGATTCCAAAAAGCTCTGTGAATTGAAAATAAATGATTTCATCTTAACATAGCAGGTTTAACAGTATTATAAAGAAGTGTAGTAGATACTTGCCAAAGATCTTTAAGCTGAGGCTCCAGCAAGCACTCCCTCCAGATTTCTTCCGGAAGATAAATTCACCATCAACGATGTCCATCATCAGCCAGTACCATCTAGCCACTTCTTTCTTAAACGGGATATCCAGCTGCATCTGGTCCTCCACTCCGTTAGTACTTCCCACTTCCTCAGTCAGATTCCTTACCCAACTCTTCATCTGAAGATATTTAAACTTGGACAACCTTCCTCCTACCTCCATATTGAGATTTTCAAACTCCCTGATTTCTCTGTTATAACACAAGTGTCTCCATTGCACTAATCCTGCCTCTTTCAATGGTATGGCCAGGGCATCTTTAGTCCATTCTGGAGAACCAGGAGAATCCCAGACCGGAGCATACTCACTATAATACGACAACCTTGTGATCTTCCTCACCTCATACCACAGCATTACCCAATCCTGTAATATCTTAAAACAATTTTTATCAAAGAACTTAGGATCCCCAAACTTATAGAAAAACTTTTCTGAACCTCCTGTCCATCCGTCATAGCAATTAACACCTGCCCCAATTCTGAATGATCTGGTAAGTTAAGAATCGGCCTTACATTTTTCAACAAAAAAGCCTGTGCGTAATACTGCATATCAGGAACCAGCAGTCCAACTTTTTATTTTTTCCTTCTAGGTTTTTTCCACAATATCCGAACACCTTTGGATGCCCAAATAAAACTGCTAATTTTCCCTTGAAGCTTCTTTAAAGCAACCTTGTTAAACATTAATGGCAATGAGTTGAGGATAAAAGTTAGTTTGGGAACAATCACCATCTTTACAACATTAATCTGACCTATAATAGTTAGTGGAAGATTAAGCCATACATATAGATCAGAACGGTTTTTTGAAGGGTAGATACATGCATGAATTAACACAGGGGTTGGTAGGTTCGATTGATTTAGCCACTTCTCTGCGCATGCCTTTGGCTGTGGTAATGGTGG
This sequence comes from Pleurodeles waltl, assembly GCF_031143425.1. Taxonomy (NCBI): domain Eukaryota; kingdom Metazoa; phylum Chordata; class Amphibia; order Caudata; family Salamandridae; genus Pleurodeles; species Pleurodeles waltl. The sequence goes on from NC_090442.1 coordinate 467,022,494, forward strand.
ATGCAACAAAAGCGTTTGACAGAGTTAATTGGAGCTATTTGATTATGGTATGTGAACTTTATAAACTTGGAGGCCAATTTATTAGAACATTACAAAAAATCTATCATGACCCTAGTGCAAGAATTTTGGTTAATGGTTTGCTTACTCCTCCGGTAAAAATAGAAAGAGGGGCGAGACAGGGGGGTCCACTATCTCCATTATTGTTTGATCTCTATATCGAGCCATTAGCTAGCAGAATTAGGAGAGATAAGAGAATACTTCCCTTCCTGTGCGGAGATCTAGTTAGGAAGGTCTCTTTATATGCAGACGATTTAATGATTTATACTTCAAATTTAAGTCAGGCCAAACCAGTTCTACAAGAGTTAATGGAGGATTTTGGGGGACTCTCTGGTTATGCTGTTAATAATCAAAAGACCTAAATTATGGCTTGGAATATGGAAGTAAATGACTCAGTGAATGTAAAGGAAGAAGTTAAATATCTGGGGATTATTGTAAAGCACAATATATGTAAAATGGCGGAAACAAATCTTGGTCGGGTTATGAGGGAGGTGGATCTACTAATGAAAAAATGGCTTAATCTTACACTTTGAATTTTGTACAGTCTGCAGAATTTCCTTAATTGGTCATAGCTATATGCCTCATTAGGTTCCAGGTTGAGCTCCTGGGTTCTGGACTCTACTTATGACATGTTTATCTTACTAAAGTTGGGTCCTTTTTTTAGAATTTAGAATTTCCCTTTTCGGATAACCAACTAAAGCAAAGGCTGTTTAAACTTTCTCTAAAGTTTGCAGGGACCTAACAAGGACCCTAACAGTTATTTTAGAAATTTGTAAAAACATTGTTAGTCAATTAGAAATTCACAAAATATTTATCTAAAGACAATTTAGAGAGTTATTCATGTGTTTACACAATTGAAAAAGTGATATCAGCAAATGCAAAGTCTTTATCCCACTGCTGATACACGAAAAGTAGGAGGCTGGCCTTCTATGTAGTGTGCAAAACTAGGCACACTGTGCAGGAGGTCGAGGGAACCACACGTTAGTTTCCAGAGGTAAACATTAGACCACCTAATGCTCCAATTTTTAAGGTAGCTGGTCGAACAGTTAGGCTAATCCAGGAACTGTGCTAACTGTAAAGTACAAGCATTTGTTGTACTTACAAATCCAATCATGCACCACACACACTCAATGAATAACTCGAGAGGAGAATATATAAAAATACTTCAGACTGTATAACATTTTTAAACCAAAATTGTCAAGGTACATTAAGTACTTTTTGAGTTATGAGATTTCAAAGTTTTAATAAAGTTAGTCTTTCTGTGCGTAATTACGCAGCATAGGAATCAATGGAAAATCGCCTAGGAAAATGCATATAAAATCACACAGTGGAGTGAGCAGTCTCTCCTTCTGCAGGATGGTTGACGAGGGTGATGGGCACACCATGCCAGCTGGAGAGTCTCGAGTGGCTCCTGGTTGCGGCGGGAGCAGTGCTGTTAAGTCACTTTTTACAAGCACAGGGCCCCTTATAGGGGCCACCTGGAAAAGAAGCTGGTTTTCAGGTTTAACAGTGGTGCCTTTAAGTCCCTTTGGGCTGTTGAGGTTGCCAGGGGTTAGGGTCCCAGGACACACACCAGGTTCCACGATACAGAGCTCAGGGTGGCCAGATGCAGTGCGAGTTGGAGGTCTTGGATGCTGTGTGCAATGGGACCCTTTGGAGCTGGAGGTGAGTGTTCTTCTGGGGGCCTAGCAGGACGACGAGGATGTTCTGGTGGGAGGTCCGGGGTGTCTTTAAAGTCCCTCAAATGGAGCTTCCTCCTGGTCCAGTTGCAGCTCTGGGTGAGCTGGCTGAAGTGCACTGACCAGTACCTGGGGTATTGGCACAACTCGGCCATGGGAGGAAGTTGTGCCACCAAAGTTGGCACACTTGTAGGTCTCATCGGGCTGTCATTGGTGTGTCACCAGGTCCAGTTGTGACTTCCGGTTGCAGAGATATCGGCTGCTCAATGAAGTGACCCTCACCGGTTTGCTGGTTCTTTGCAGGTTTCTTCACTTCTTGAGTGCTACCTCCACTCAGGAGGGAGATCTCGGGCTATTTGCAAAGCCTAGAGGTCCTTGGCATCTTTTGAGGTTGGTCCAGTGGTCATCTCCTCCTCAGCGGTGATTGTCAGGACTCTGATGCAGCAAACAGGGGTCTTGGAGCCTCTTATGGTGCAGCAGGTCCTCTGTTCACGTGCTGTCGGGTCCTTTCGTGCTGTCTTCTTTTTTCCCTGATGAATCTAGTTTCTTGGACTAGGGGAGCCCACTAAATACAAAATTTGCTTGGCGTTTTAGGGGGAACCGGGTAGTGTCCAATGGACACTTACACTTGGGTGGCTACACCCACTACAGTGACCACTTCCTGTGGGAAGGGTCACTTTCCTAAACCTCATTGGCTATTTTCCTGCCATCCAACATGGAGGAACATGAAATGCAGGGTCCACTTCACCTGCAAGCCCCTAGAGGTGTTGCATGCTCAGTGAGACCCCTTCTTCTACCCTTTGTGTGGTTTCCCACCCTTGCTCCCGCCAAACGTGGGGGTTGACAAAGGGGAAAGCCATCTGCTGCTAGCAGCAGGCATGGGGTCTCAACTTTCAAGGGCAGTAGCCCTTCGAAGGTGACTTCCCGGAGAGTGCACATTCCTGAGGGAAGGGGTGTTATCTCCTCCAACCAGGAAGGGCATTGTCTTACAAAACAAAGAGCCAGGGCTCTTCCTCAGGTTTGTATATTGGCTGCCTGGAAGTGACATGCTGGATGGAACCAGTCAGCAACTGTGCCGGTTCGGTTAGCTTTTGCAGGGGACACCTCTAAAGTGACCCCTTAGTACATTTAGGGATAAATCCAATACTGGTACCAGTTTGGATTTATCATTCTGAGTCGTTTGATACCAAACAACTCAGGGTGCAGAGTGGCCATCATGTAACTGGGGAACTTGTTTTTGACCAGTGTCCAGTACATGTACTCAAAATAGCTGCACTGTTCCCTCACTATGTCCCAGGGTTAGTAAGGACACAGTGGGGGCATATTGCTGATGCAACTATACCCTCACATATAGTATGAGGCGCCCTGCCTTAGGGCTGAAACACCTACCAGAGGGGTTACTTACCCATAACATATGCAGTGTAGGGAGAACTGGGCACACAGGGAGTGTGCCATGTCAAATTGGGCTCTTTAGATTTGCCCAAGAACACCTAGCCTGCAATGGCAGTGCTATGTGCTTCTGGGTGCAGCACTCTTAAGGGTGGCACAATTAGTGCTGCTGCCCTCAGGAGATAACTCCCAATATCCCATGCCCTGGGTAAAGTGTTCCCATTTACAAGGTAAGAGTGTATCCAATTGTGCCAAGCATCGCAACATATTTAGGGAAAGAGCTCTGGCCCAGGGAACCTGGTTAGCACTACAACTTCTAGGACACATCAACATCAGGCAAAAAATGGGGGCTAACCATGCAAAAAGAAACCTCCTCTCAACTCTGTTACTCTGAAATTACCTGCAAGTCCTGCCATGTATGAAGATTGTCTGTTAGGCAATTACCTTGAGCATACTACCTGGAGGGAGGTAGAGCTAAGGTCTCACATGGAGATGATGTGATTGCCTGAGTGGGTCTGCATGACCACAAGGTCCATGGCTGCCCGGGAGGGAAGTCAAGGGTGTCTGGAGCCTGGAAGAATGGCCCAGACAGCTGCCAAGGAGGGGGGCAAGGGGCATGGGAAACCAGTCCCAGAAATTCTCATGGTGGAGGTTGATGTTGTCCCTGAGGAGAAGGACCCTCAGCCAACCTAGGATGACATTGCTGCCCTGGGTGACTTACCTGAGCTTGCTGGCTGGCAAGTTGAGGGTGGGCCAGCCAAGGAAGAATTCTGCAAGGCGCAGTAAGAGTGTCCTACTCCTGAGGGCTTGAGGCTACAGTCCTCAGCCCAAGCAGCAGGTGAAACCTCTGGGGATCAACTTATCTACCGGGAGAATGATCTCCTTTACAGTGAGTCTAAGGTTCTGGGAACTAGGGCAGCACGTGTGCTGGTGGTCCCCCAGTGTTACTTGCCCTTCCTACTGGGTCTGTCTCGCTACATACCCCTGGCAGAACATTTAGGGAAAGATAAGACCTTTTCCAGGCTTGTCACCCACTTTTATTGGCCCTGAATTTAGACAGCCTCAAATACATTATGTAGGTTCTATCCCACCTGCCAGGCCAGTGGGAAGACAGGGAAAAAGCTCAAGGCTCCCCTGATCCCACTTCCCATTGTTGGCACCCCCTTTGAAAGGGTGGGCATCAACGCCATTGGTCCATCGTACCCCAAAAATGCCCTAGGCAACAAGTTTATCCTGCCACCCACTACCCAGAGGCAATCCCTCTGAGAACAGTGACTGCACCAGTGGTGACCAGATCTTTACCTGTGTGGGGATCCCCAACGAGATAGTGTCTGACAGAGATAATAACTTCATGTCTGCATACATGAAGTCCATGTAGCATGCATATGGGTTGACCTACAAGTTCACCACACCCTATCGTCCTCAATTCAATGGTCTTGTTGAGAGATGGACATGATCACAGGCCTGTCTGAGGCCATGAGGCGTAAGTGAGATGTCCTTTTGTCATGCATTCTCTTTGCTTATAGAGAGGTACCCCAGAAGGGGATATGGTTCAGTCCCTTTGAGCTTCTCTATGGGCACCCTATTAGGGGACCCCAAAGCATTGTCAAAGATGGGTGGGAGAAAGCTCCCATGAAACTTTCCCAGGATGTAGTCAGCTACATGTTGGCCCTCCGCCACCAGATGCAATGCTTCTGGAAAAAGACAAAGAGCAACCTTGAGGCCAGTCAAGAGGTTATGAAACGCTGGTACAACCAGAAGGCCACCCTGGTGGAGTTTCAGCTGGGAGTCAAAGTATGGATTATGGAGCCAGTAGAGCCTAGAGCTCTCCAGGATTGCTGGACTGGTCCACATGAGATCAAGGAGCGTAAGGGGGAGACCACTTACTTAGTGGACCTCCAGTCCCCTAGGAACGCACTAAGGGTGCTCCATGTGAACAGACTTGAGCCTCATTTTGAGAAGTCTGAAGTCAACATGCTTCTGGCTGACGGATGAGGGTGTGGAGGAGGGGAATTAACCTCTCCCCGACCTCCTCTCTGCACAGGAGGGTGATGGATAAGTGGAGGGTGTCATTCTCTCTGACTCCCTGACCCTGGACCAGCGAGGTGACTGTTACTAGTTACTGGAACAGTGCTTCTCTCTGTTTACCCTCACCTCTGGACTCACACACCTGTGTGTCCATGACATTGACACAGGAGACTGTCCCCCTGTAAAGAATACAATTTACAGGTTGTCAGACTGGGTGAAGCCAGCATCAAGGATGAAGTTTCCAAGATGCTGGCTCTAGGGGAGACTGAGAAACCTACCAGTACCTGGTCCATCCCTGTGGTCCTGGTACCAAAGGCTGCTTCACCGGGCACCAAGCCAGAACTCCGGTTCTGTGTGGATTACCGGGGTCTCAATTTCGTCACTAAGACTGATGCTCACCCAATCCTGTGGGCTGATGAGCTAATTGACAGGCTAGGCGCTGCCAAATTCCTCAGTACTTTTGATTTGACATCAGTGTACTGGCAGATCACCTTGACTGAGGGGGCCAAAGAGAGAGCTTCCTTTTCAACACCTGAGGGACATTGCTGTTTCCAGGTAATGCCCTTTGGCCTGAAAAATACCCCTGCTACCTTCCAACGGTTGGTTATTGGGGTCCTGGCTAGTAAGGATGAGTTCTGAGCCACCTACCTAGACACCACTGCCGTCTACAGTGCCAGCTAGGAGGAACACCTCTGCCACCTCCAAGAGGTGCTCTAGGCCATGCAACAGGCAGGCCTGACAATCAAGGTCAGTAAGTGCCAGATTGGGCAGGGTTAAGTGAAGTACTTGGGACACCTAGTAGCTGGTGGCAGTGTGCAGCCTCTCCAGGCCAAGATTGAGCATATCATGGTCTGGCAACCACCTAGCACTCATACAGAAATGAGAACCTTCCTAGGCCTCACTGGTTACTACCGCAGATTTTTCAAGGGTTATGGCACCATGGTGGCCCCCTTAACAGAGCTGACTTCTGAAAAACAGCCTAGCATGGTCATCTGGACAGAAGCTTGTCAGAAATCCTTTGATTCTCTTAAGGAAGCCATGTGCACGGCACCCATGCTCAGGGCTCCTGATTACTCACAGGAGTTCATCCTGCAGACAGATGCTTCAGAGCATGCATAGGGGTGGTCTTAGCACAGCTGAAAGAAGAGGGTCTAGACCAACCAGTAGCCTTCATTACTAGGAGGTTATTACCACGGGAACAGAGGTGGAGTACTATTGAAAAAGAAGCATTTGCTGTGGTTTGGTCACTGAAGAAGCTGAGATCATACTTGTTTGGAACTCACTCCCGGGTTCAGACAGACCACAGGCCCCTTAAATGGCTCATGCAGATGAGGGGTGAAAATCCTAAACTCTTGAGGTGGTCCATCTCCCTACAGGCAATGGATTTTCCGGTGGAGCCACACCCGGGGACTGATGCCGCTGGTGCTGATGGTCTCTCCAGAGTCTTCCACCTTAGTGATGAGAGCTTTCAGGGGGTGGGTAGCTCGATCCACTTTCAGCGGGAGGGGGACATGTTAGAAATGACAGCCTTAGGGTAGTCACCCCTCAACTTTTTCTCTGCTTCCCTCCACATTTCAGACACTGTTTTTGCTGGTTTTAGGACTCCGCGCACTTTACCACTGCTAACCAGTGCTAAAGTACATATGCTCTCTCCCCTAAACATGGCAACAGTGGTTTATCACCAATTAGCATATTTGATTTGCTTATAAGTCCCTTGTATAATGCACTACATGTGCTTGGGGCATGTAAATGAAATGTTTCTAGTGGGCCTGCAGCACTGATTGTGCCACCCACATCATTAGCTCCTTAACCATGTATCAGGCTTGCCATTGCAAAGCCTATGTGTGCAGTTTCACTGCTACTTTGACTTGGCATTTAAAAGTACTTACCAAGACTTAAACTCCCTTTTTCTACACATGTCACCCCTGAGGTAGGCCCCAGGTAATCCATAGGACAGGGTGCTATGTAGGTAAAAGGCAGGTCATGTACATATATGTTTTATATGTCCTAATAGTGAAAAAACTCCTTAATTAGTTTTCCACTACTATGAGGCCTGCTCCTTTCATAGACTAGCATTAGGACTGCCCTCAATACTTTTTGAGTGGTAGACTCTGATCTGAAAGGGGTAAACATGTCATATTTAGTTTGACCACAATGGTAAATGGAAATCCTGCTTATTGGTGAGATTGGATTTTATATTACTATTTTTGAAATGCCACTTTTAGAAAGTGAGCATTTCTCTGCACTTAAAACCATCTGTGCCTTACAGCCTGTTTCCAATCAATGTCTGGTCTGTGCTGGTTGACAGCTTCCTTGTACATTTCACCCCGACAACCACAAACACAGGACACTCAGGCGGTCATTCCAACATCGGAGGTAAAAGCCTCTTACCGCTGTCAGAAGACTGCCACCATACCGCCGCGACTGCGGTAAACCGCCACGGTCATTCTGACCCACAACAGGCAAACCGCCAAAATACAGACATCCACAAAAGTCCGCCACACCAAAGGTCAGCGAGAAACTGGCGATGACCAAACCTCCACCGTCACGCCAACAGAAATACGCCCACACTATCACGACACACGAATCCACGCGGCGGTCTTTCAACTGCGGTATTCCATTGGCGGTACACACCGCCGCGCTCAAAATACACACACTCTTACTAAACACAGCCACATTGGACAATTTGAAATACACACACCTGAGACACATACACACACCACACCCACGCACCCAATTAAATATAAAACACACACCCACATCACCCACAAACCTCCACTCCTAGAGAATTGGTACCACGCACTGAGAAATAGATATCCGAGCACCCAGACGCGCATATTACATTCACCCAGCAATATTACCACGCACTTCACACAACACACCAATACACATCACCACACTTAGCACCACACAATCCATCCCACACATCACCCACACCACCCCATGGCACCGCAAAGACACCCCAGATTTTCTGAGGATGAACTCAGGGTCATGGTGGAGGAAATCGTGCGGGTAGAGCCACAGCTCTTCGGAACACAGGTGCAGCACACCTCCAATGCCAGGAAGATGGAGCTATGGAGCAGAATAGTCGACAGGGTCAACGCTGTGGGACAGCACCCAAGAAATAGGGACGACATCAGGAAGCGGTGGAACGACCTACGGGGGAAGGTGCGTTCAATGGTATCCAGGCACAACATCGCGGTTCAGCAGACTGGCGGCGGTCCACCACCTCCTCCCCCAGAATTTACAACATGGGAGGAGCAGGTCTTGGCGATCCTGCATCCTGAGGGCCTCGGCGGAGTATCTGGAGGAATGGACTCTGGTAAGTCTCATCTTCACTACTTTATCCCCCCCACCCCACCAGCATGCCAACTCATACCCCCACCCACACCCTCACCCCAATCACACCTACTCCTTGCAAATGTCTCACCATCACAACCCACCCATCCCAACCGCAAGCCCTGCATGCGACCACAAAGCATGGACACCCATCACCAAAGCATGCCCACTGCACATCCCCATCCCCCCCCAAACCACCGTCACAAAAGCCCCCACACAGGAATGCAAGCACTGGGGTACACGGGCACCCACCCATTGCACGCAATGGCACACACAGATGCAATAACCATCCCTTTATACCCCTGCAGGACCCGAACGCCACGTCACCGCGCAGGAGGGTCCACAAATGTCCACTCCACCCCCAGAAGAGGCCCACAGTGATGACAGCACCTCTGTCGACCTGGATGTAGATGACCAGCCCGGCCCATCGGGAACCTCGGGACAGTCGGTTCCCCTCAGACAGCCACAGCAGACCTTCCCCCCTCTGGGAACACCAGCACAGCACCACCCCCAGCGGGCCCATACCTCTGTCCCCAGGACACGTCAATCAGCGGTGTGTCCACCACTACAGGGCACCCAGGTTAACCCACCACCCCAACAACAACAGGGACCTGGGGGCAGTGGTAGTGGGCACACGGTCCAGGGGACAGAGGCCCAGGGAAACAGGGGAACTGGGAGGGCTGCTGTGCGACGGGGGGGACAGGCCCAGGGAACCCACTCTCCACGAGGCCCTCTCCTCCATCATGGGAGCCTACCATCATTCCCAGGAGACGATGGCGACGGTACTGGCCAGGTTTCAGGAGATCCAGCTCCTGCAGGAGGAACAGTATTTGGGGTTCAGGGAGGAACTACGAACCATCAGTTCCGCCCTGGGCACCATTGTAGGAGCTCTGAATCTGATAGTCACTACATTGCGGGACACTGTGGCACCACAAAGGGCCCCTGACACTAGCATGGACCAAGAACTGCCTACAACCTCTGCCGGCGCTAGTGGACAGGAGGCCCCGCCACAGAACCAACAGGCCGCCAGCACCCCACCCCCTGCAGAAGGAGAACCACCCCACAAGTGGGCCCTGAGATCCAGGAAGAAGACAGTAAGATGCCAAGACCCCCGCCAGGAAAGGATTGTCATCCCACTGTCCCACATTGTCACCCTGTCCATCCTTAAACTGCCCCTGCTCCACTTTCCACAGGCATTAGGACAATGCACCTGTGATACAAATAGTCTGGACTCTGCCATGGACAATCCTCCACCATCACCCCTCACCGATTTGCAACCACCCACCAATATAGAGCACTGTAATAAACACAGTTATTGCACAAAACAATCAGGAGTCTGGCTGTGATTTTGAACACATGAATTAGACATTAACGTGCCAAAATGCTTATTTACATTGTGATGCCAACATACCAATGTCACACAGCTGTAGTTCATGGGGAAACAAAGCAGATGTCATGCAGTGGGGCCCACATCTCTGAAAACGGAAGGGAAAGTCACAACTCAGTTACCATACACTGGGGGAAAATGACAGACAGTAGAGAGGTAGTAGTGTTTAAGTATATGTAATATGCCGGTGTGTATTCTTACCTGTGTGTCATTGGAAATACTGCTGTATTACTGTGTTCCTGTTGTCTATGTCGTCTTCTTCGGCTTCCTCGTCTTCACTCTCCACAGGCTCCACAGCTGCTACAACACCACCATCTGGACCATCCTCCTGCAGAAAAGGCACCTGTCGTCGCAAAGCCAGGTTGTGAAGCATACAGCAGGCCACGATGATCTGACACACCTTCTTTGGTAAGTAGAATAGGGATCCACCTGTCATATGGAGGCACCTGAACCTGGCCTTCAGGAGCCCGAAGGTCCGCTCGATCACCCTCCTAGTTCTCCCATGGGCCTCATTGTAGCGTTCCTCTGCCCTTGTCCTGGGATTCCTCACTGGGGTCAGTAGCCATGACAGGTTTGGGTAACCAGAGTCACCAATTAGTCACACACGTTGCCTCTGGAGTTGACCCATCACGTAAGGGATGCTGCTATTCCGCATGATGTACGCGTCATGCACTGAGCCAGGGAACTTGGCATTAACATGGGAGATGTACTGGTCTGCCAAACATACTATCTGCACATTCATCGAATAATAACTCTTCCTGTTTCTGTACACCTGTTCACTCCTGTGGGGGGGAACCAAAGCCACATGGGTCCCATCAATGGCACCTATGATGTTGGGGATATGTCCAAGGGCATAGAAATCACCCTTCACTGTAGCCAAATCCCCCACCTCAAGGAAAACAATGTAGCTGCACATGTGTTTCAGCAGGGCAGACAACACTCTGGACAACACCTTGGAAAACATAGGCTAGGACATCTCTGATGCCATGGCCGCTGTTGTTTGAAATGACCCACTTGCAAGGAAATGGAGCACTGACAGCACCTACACTAGAGGGGTGATCGCTGTGGGTTGGCGGATTGGTGACATCAGGTCTGGCTCCAACTGGGCACACAGTTCATGAATAGTGGCACGGTCAAGCCTGTATGTCAGTATGACATGTCTTTCCTCCATTGTCGACAGGTCCACCAGCGGTCTGTACACAGGAAGATTCCGCCATCTCCTCGCATGTCCCAGAGGATAGTGCCTATGAAGGACAACAGCGAGCACAGAGTCAATCAACCCACAGGTACGTAACCACAGCTTGCACATAACACAATTCTCACTCCAATGAATGCTTTGTATGAGTGTTGATGCAAGGCCTAGGTATGTGTGACGCAGTAAAAAGTAAGCCATGTGGGCCCCTGAAATGGCGGCTGCCTGACCTGTGAAGTGCGACAATGGGATGTGAGGTAAATGCGCTGGCGTGGCACACCGTGGCGGTAGGCGGTCGAAGACCGCGGCGCAAAGCAGCATTGGTTAACATTGAACCCTATGGGTCTCATGAGCCAATGACAATGTGCGCCGGCGGTCGCGGTACGCACCGCCGCGGGTGTGACCGCCATTTTCTATCTGCTTAATCACTCGATACCTGATCTTCGACAGGAAAGGACCTACACTGCAAGTGCTGCTGTGACCTCGGTCTGGAAGAGACAATGGCTCATGCGACTGGGGAAAGGGCCCCTGCCTTCACAGCTCAGGAGTTGGAGAAACTTGTGGATGGGGTCCTCCCCCAGTACGCGCTCCTCTACGGTCCTCCAGACCAACAGGTTAGTACTGAGGGAGCATGCTTTATGGGCAATGCCTGTGTTGAGTGGGGTGGATGAAAGATGGTGGGGAGGGGAGCGATTGAGGCATGCATCAAACGACGGTGAGAGCATGTGCCACATGGCAAGGGTAGGGATGGGGGGCCACTCACATTGAGGGTGCAGAAAGTGATGACTATTTTTCTCCCCCTGTACATTTCACATAGGTCAGCGCCCACCAGAAGATCGATATTTGGCGTGCCATCGCCAAGGACGTCCGGACCCTGGGGGTCCACCGCAGACGGGGCACCCACTGCCGGAAGAGATGGGAGGACATCCGCCGCTGGAGCAGGAAGACGGCGGAGGCTCAGCTGGGGATGGCCTCCCAACGTGGGAGGGGTGCCAGTCGGACTTTGACGCGTGAGGACATCACAGCAGACACAAGGGGGTGAGTACACTCTCATTCTGTTGACTTTGCGCGCAGTGGAGGTGTCAGGGTGGGGGAGGAGGGCTGTGGGTATCCCTAGGCCAGGGCGATTTCTGTAGGCTAGGCCCCTCCGTAAGGCATGGCCCTGTGCCCCCGCACCCCACCTCTGTAGGGTGCCTAGTACAGCTATTCATGGCCCTGTGTCATCTATGTGTGCAGATGTCGTCCATAGGCTTGTAGGCCATGTCCCACGGATTGAATAGTCGACCCCAAGTGCGCGGCGTAGTGCAGGGGGCTTCTGTGTCTGTCCTGTCCACCAACAGTGTCGCCAATGCATGCACTCAACATGTCTTTATTTTCTCCCCCCCCTTTTTTGTGGTCTTCTTGTTCATGTGTGCATTAGCATCATCAGGCGGAGGAGAAGTGGCATCGGAGCACGAGGGAGCTGCATCACACATGGCCATCGAGGGCCATGCAACGGACTCCGAATTGACCAGTGGGACAGAGGGCGAGGGGAGCTCCACAGCGGGGACTCGGGCAGACATCAGTGACACGGACTCGTCCTCTGAAGGGAGCTCCCTTGTGGTGGCGGCAACATCTGTGCCCCCCGCAACAACAGGTACAGCCGCCACCCACCGCAAAAGCGCCGCCCTCCCAACAGCCCCTCAGCGTTTGGCCCGTGCCCGCTCACCCAGGAAGGTGGGCATCTCCTTCGCCCCAGGCACCTCACGCCCTGCCCCAGTCACCCCTGCTGCCCTCAGTGAGGAGGTCATTGACCTCCTGAGGACGCTCACTGTTGTGCAGTCTACCATTTTGAATGCCATCCAGGGTGTAGAAAGGGAGGTGCACCAGAGTAATGCATACCTGGAGGGCATTCATTCTGGTCAGGTTGCCCTTCAGCGATCGTTCCAGACTCTGGCCTCAGCATTGTCCCTGTCTCTAGCCTCCCCCCTCCAACTTCCTACACCCATACCCTATCACCTGTACCTGTGCCTATCCCAGACACACCATCAGACCAGCCTGCACACACTTCAACACCCAAGGGAAGCTCAGGCAAACATAAGCACCACACATCACACAGGCATTCACCCAAGCAACATCCACATACAGATATACCAACATCCACTGCCACTACGTCCCTCAGCAGCACACACACCAAAACTCCCCGCACACGTGCAGTCACCCCCCCCACTGCCATTTACACGTCCCCTGTGTCCTCTCCCAGTGTGTCTGTGACCCCCTCTTCCAAGATACACAAACGCAGGCAGCCACCCACCCAACAGCCATCCACCTCACGACAGCCTCCAGCCCAAGCACCTGCACCCAAAGACACCAAACTTACAACTCCTACAACCACAACCTCTTCCTCCACTCCCATACCCACTACACCTACCCGTCCCACTGCTCCTAAAAAGTTTTTCCTGTCCAAACTCAACCTCTTTCCCCCAACTCCCCCACCCCGTCCATGTCATAGGACTACAGTCAGCACCTCAGCCACGACAAAACCGGCCCCTGTCATCACAGTCTGCCATTGACTGTGGAGTGCCCCACCCTCCAGGGCAGCCAGTTCGGTACGAAGCCAAGGCACGGGCAGCCCACCCCCGGAGAAACATCCAAAGATAGGCAGTGGCCGGCGCGAGAAGGGGAAAACACCAGGGCCTAAAACCCCTACCATGGCTCCGGCAGGAAGTGTGGAGACAGCTGGCACACCGCCCAAGGTGGGGAAGGGCCACAGGCGATCAGGGAATGCTGGGAAGGGCAGCACGCCCGACAACACCGCCATCAGCCCAGCTGGCCAGGAGGGCCCCGCCAGCCCCATCCCAGGTGGGCAGGAGGCCACCAACAGGCCCGGCACAGCTGCCCAGGAGGGCCCCGCCAGCCGTAGGACAGCTGCCCAGGAGGGCCCCACCACCGTAGGACAGATGGGCAGGAGGGCCCCGCCAGCCACAGGACAGGTGGCAAATGACCTCCCCGCCATGGCTGGATCCGCTGAACTGGGCCCTTCATCTCAAGCACCGCTGAACTGGGCCCTTCATCTCAAGCACCGCTGAACTGGGCACCGCTGTCTCTATCACCGCTGAACTGAGCACCGCCGTCTCAAGCATCGCTGCACTGGGCCCTTCATCTCAAACACCGCTGAACTGGGCACCGCCGTCTCAAGCATCGCTGCACTGGGCCCTTCATCTCAAGCACCGCTGAACTGGGCACCGGCGTCTCAAGCACCGCTGAACTGGGCACCGCCATCTCAAGCACCGCTGCACTGGGCCCTTCATCTCAAGCACCGCTGAACTGGGCACCGTCGTCTCAAGCACCGCTGAACTGGGCTCCGCCGTCTCAAGCACCGCTGCACTGGGCCCTTCATCTCAAGCACCGCTGAACTGGGCACTGCCGTCTCAAGCACCGCAGCACTGGGCCCTTCATCTCAAGCACCGCTGAACTGGGCACCGCCGTCTCAAGCACCGCTCAACCGGGCACCGCCGTCTCAAGCACCGCTGCACTGGGCCCTTCATCTCAAGCACCGCTGAACTGGGCACCGCCGTCTCAAGCACCGCTCAACTGGGCACCGCTGTCTCAAGCACCGCTGCACTGGGCCCTTCATCTCAAGCACCGCTGAACTGGGCACCGCCGTCTCAAGCACCGCTGCACTGGGCCCTTCATCTCAAGCACCGCTGAACTGGTCACGGCCGTCTTAAGCACCGCTGAACTGGGCACCGCCGTCTCAAGCACCGCTGCACTGGGCCCTTCATTTCAAGCACCGCTGAACTGGGCACCGCCGTACCAAGCACCGCTGAACTGGGCCCTTCATCTCAAGCACCGCTGAACTGGGCACCGCCGTCTCAAGCACCGCTGGACTGTGCACCGCCGTCTCAAGCACCGCTGCACTGGGCCCTTCATCTCAAGTACCGCTGGCCCATGAGCGGCAGGGGCTGGCCCGCATCTGTGTCAGGCAGGGCTGCACGAAGCCCACCCACTGTCTGGACTTGTGAGACTGTGGCTTTGCACTCCCCAGGATTGAACAGTGGGCATGGAGGCCCCTCGTGGATCTGGCGTCGTGCACTCATCTGGCTGAGGTGCCCCCCTTCCCTTCCCCCTGAGGTGCCTGTAGTTTTGCTATCTGATGCCCCTGCAGTGTTCTCTCTGTTGGAGTCAGGTATCCTGTGTGGGCTTTGCCCATGTGATTTGGGCCCAGTGGTCCACGAACAATGCCTGCTACAATGCTTGGACTTGTACATTTATGTATATAAGAGTTTTGATGTGTATATATATTTTTTTGGCAGTAATAGAATATATTCCAATGTTTAGAATCATTTCCTTTTGTCTTTGCATTCTTCCGGGGGGTTTGGGGGATGTCACTCTGATGTGTTGCTATGCATTGATGTGTGTGTTGTAGTGGGTGAGGGTGAGGGTGGGTGTGTCGCGTATGTGTGTACCCGTGATAATTTCCCCTCCCCCTCTCCCCTTCCCTGTGTCGTAGGTGCAGTACTCACCGTTGTCTTCTGTGCCGGCGCTCGAACTCCTGGTAGAGGAGCAGGTACACTATCGCTGGGAGTATGTGGAGTTCGGGTTCCATGCTGTCCTGGTTCCTCGTGGGCTGTATGGAGGTGAGCGTTTTCCCTTCGAAATGGCTGTTTCCGCCGTGTTTTTATCGGCGGGGCTACCGCCCCGGAAAAGGTGGCAGATTGGTAGGTTGTGATACAGTGGGCGGTACATTGTCTCCCGCCTGTCTGTTGGCGGTGACCGCCGCGCTGTTTGTTTGTACCGCCGTGGCGGGCAGTGTGTTGATATGGCGGTCGCTGTTGGTGGTTTCAGCCAGAGTCGGAATTCCATTTTTCTTCCCGCCAGCCTGTTTGCGGTTTGGCCGCCGCTTTAACACCGACCGCCAGGATTGGAATGACCACCTCAGTCACATCTGCGTTCATCTGCATACTGAATGGGTCTTCCTGTGCTAAAAGAGTGGAGGGCCTGACACTCACATTTCAAAGGCCAGTGGACTGCCCTCACACAAAGGACTAATAACCCCCTGCAGGCATCCTGGCAGACAGGACTGGGCTGAAAGGAGAACTTGTGCACTTCAAAACCACTCTTTGAAGTCTCCACTTCGAAGGCTTTTTTGGGTATATAAACTGGGTCTCTGATCCCACCAACTCAGACGCTTCTAGACCTGCACCTGAACTCTGTCAGAAGACCTGCCTGGCTGCCCAAAGGACTCTCTGGACTGCTTTGCTGAAAAGGACTGCTGCCCTGCTGTTGCCCTGCTGGCTTCTGACTGTGCTAGAAGGACTCTGCTTTCCCCCAAAAGAGCCGTCCAAGGTCTTGGATTGAGCTTCCCTTCTGTTCTGAAGTCTCAGGGACAGCAAAGGCTTCAACTACTAGCTTTTTGCTATTACCCGACTCTAGCGACTCTGGAACGACTTCAGCGATGCCAGCGATGCCTCAGTCTGCTCCCGCTCCGTGGACCTCGCTGCACGCAACAACTGTGGCCTGTAACACAAGTCTGATGTTGCCGCGATTCCACTGACTTCACTCAGGTCCATCGCGACACTGCGAAGTCAACACATCAAGACCTGACAGAATGGAAGCAGTGACCAGGCTGGGTCACAAAGAATTGACACATTGTGGACGACGACGCATCATGTCCCCCTGCACCTGGACAGAACAGACCCCTCACCTCCACCTGCTTCGCAGCGCAGAACCGACACCTCTTTCCTCTGAAGCTGTAAGGGACTGACGTGGCACCGACTTCCGCTATGTCTCTTTCCAACTCCTTGTGAATGCCTTGTTCTTCGTTTTCAAAAGGTACTGTACCTGTGGGTCCATGTGATTACGTGACCGGCACCGGTGGTCTTGGATTGTTGGGAATGACTCCGTTAACTATGCTGTGATAGCCTAGTTGGATCTGTTGTGTTTCTAGGTGCTTCAGTTGGATTTAATCTTTTAAAATTCATAACTTTGCTTATGTACATTGGATGTTCATCGTCCCAAAAGTATTTTAGTCAGATAAATATTCTCTATTTTTTTTAAACCAGTGTGGGGTCTTTTGGTGGTGTTTTCACTGTGTTATTCTATAAAGTTCTGCACCAATACTTTGCATATTGCCTTATAAGTTAAGCCTGACTGCTCAGTGCCAAGCTACCTGAGGGCGGGCACAGTATAATTTGGACTGTGTTTTTACTTATCCTGACTAGGATTGTGGTCAATATCTGGACAAGGGTGTATACCTCTTCCAACTGGAGACCCCATTTCTAACACTGCTGGAGATGTTTGTCTTTATTCTCCAAAATATGTGCCTCTCCTTGAACCTTGGAAACTCTTCTTGGTTGGTGGTTGTATGAAATTGGGCTTTTAGTTGACTGTGGTGTGAGCCCTGGTCAAGCAGCAAACACAATCCTTGTCAGGGTAAGGTGCAAGCCAACCCTAAATTAACCTGTGCTCAACCCTCAGGTAGTTTGGCACAGAGCAGTCAGGCTTAACGTAGAGGCAATGTATACATTTTTTGCTCAACACTTCAAACAGTAATGAAGTGAAAAAACACAAAAAAGTATTCCACAGCAATTTAGAAACATATAATTATTTTTAATCAATAAAACAAAAATAAAATGACAAGTATTTGTTTAGCAGAAAAGAAAATAGTTAATTTTAAAGATTTCAGGGAAAATAGTGGCAAAAAGAACAAAGGCCAACTGTGCAAGTCTAGGACAAAGTTAAAAGTTCAGGCCAACTGCAATGGACTGCAGGCCGGCTACAGGGAGTGAGTTAGGCCCGCTAAACAAAGTACCTTAAATCCTGTTTTTGGAGCATTGTGGGGATCTGTGTTGAAAAGGTGTCACACAGCCGAGGCGATGGATTGGTTCCGAGATGCGGCAAGGCTGCTATGGAAGGTCCTGCATCACTATCGAGGATCCTGTTCTTGAGGGTTTGCAAGGCAAAATTCGGCATTAAGGATGCATCATGCAGTCTTGGCGATGTGCTGGTTCTGAGGAGCTGCGAGGCTGTGATGCTGAGACTGGAATCGTCATAAAGACTGGCATCGATTAGGGATTTGAGGGCCTATGATGAGGATGCCTCATGCACCAGCATTTCCGAAGAGGTTGTGGGCTGTGGTGACAATGCTAGTCTTTGTGAAGGGTCAAATTCACGCAGCCACTGAGATAGTGATACACCCACTCACAGACCCACTCAGGCATTTACGCACCCACTCACAGACCCTCTCAGACATTCATTCAACCTCTCACAGACCCACTCAGGGTCATGCATCCAGTCAGAGACTTATGCACTCACTCAAAGACACACTCAGAAACTCATGCACTCACTTACAGACACACTCAGAGACTCATGTACCCACTCACAGGCCTACTCAGACTCTCATGCCCCCACTCACAGGCCCATTTAGATACTCACACACCCACTCACACATGCACTCAGAGTCTTACACACCCACTCACAGACCCACTCAGAGATTCAAACACTCACTCACAGACCCAATCATAGACTCAGATGCCCACTCACAGACCCACTCACACATTCATGCACTCACGCACAGACCCACTTAGACACTTAAGCACACATTCACAAATGCACTCAAAGACTCACACACCCACTCACAAACCTACTCAGACACTCACATACCCACTGACGGACCCACTCAGAACCATTCACAGACATACTGAGACACTTATGCACTCACACATACATTCACTGTCAAAAGTTACTGTTTTTTACAGTTAGGAAATAAATGTAAAAACCTTAGAAATTCACTTAAAAAGACAAAAGTTACAGGGACGTTATAGTTAGGAAACAACATAAAAAACCCTTAGGAATTCAATTAAAAAAACAAAGGGTACAGGGAAGTTATAGTTAGGAAATAGAATAAAAAATCCTTAGAAATTCACTACAAAACAAAAGGTTACAGGGACATTATAGTTAGGCTCACATTTCACTCATACAAAACTAGTGAAATTCAGCACTTTTACCTGAGCTAATTATAACTTACACCCCTGATATGCACTGCTTATGGCCTCTCATATTACATTACTAATGGCATGGTCAGTGACATCCAGGGATGAAGCACGAGCAAGTGCCGAAACAAATAAGTAAAGTGAACCTTGAAAGTGTGTCTAAAACAGGAGTGATAAACATTATTTGTTTCAGATACAGATCATAAACATTGTTTGGTGTATACATAAAAGGGTTAAAGAACATTATTTGTTTCGTTTCTATATGTCTCTTCTTCCTCTACTATAGCTGCCATTTTGGAAAATGGTAGAAGGGTTGCTCTGAGAAGTCATTGACTGTCTCTGTAAGACTACTTAACCCACAAACATGGCATCCTCAGAGGGGGATACTTGTCCCCCCTGGATTTAGGTACAGCCTGGTGTGAAGGCTCAAAGTGTAATGTACCACTACAACTGCTGTAGTGTTACACTGCCTGCACTAGTATGGCCACAGCATCTGCCAAGAACTGGATGCCACAGACTGCCCCCCCCCCCCTGAAACACATACTGCAGATACCCATGCCCCCAAAACCTGTGTTTTGACACTAAAACGATGTATGTAGGTCTCATGGCTCCTGAAATATACATTGTCACTGCAACATATCCACCATTTTTAAAAAAATTGTCCAGAAAATATCAGCCTGGACTAGCAATGTCTACCCAAGCTAAATTACTCCTTTAATGATACAAAAACATAAATAAAAAATTGAAAATCTCTGGGCAACAATTTTGTACAGAGGTATAGCAAGGGGCCAGGGCTAACATTAACCCTACCAATCTCTTCGTAGTGCTGTGCCTCTGGCAACACTCCATGTTGCATTGGATCTGCTTTTTGGTGGTGGCTCAATGGAGTCATGTCACCAAACATGTTTCTAGTAGTTATTCACTTGCACCTGTAAGGAAAACATGTCTGCTAGTTCACTATACCTGCATGATTTTTATGTTGGGGATGCTATGATGTTATCTCAGTTTCCTCACACATAATAAAATGGTGTATGGACAGTTGCATTGTTTCTCAATATGCAACTGTAGCCAAAAGTCCTGCAATAATGCAGGATAATACCGGTATCATGGTCGAGCATACCTTGAGTACGCTGCAGCAACACCAGCTGTTATAGGCCTGTGTCTTGATGCCAATGGCTCACCTGCTCAGGTCAATCATTCAGAAGTCAGGGAATACTGATTTGATGGCTTTTATAGCTTATAGCATGGGTACTCGCAAACATTTTCCCAGGGGCCAAAAAGTTTGTTCCGTGACGTGCCTGGGGGCCGCATTGATGCCAGGGTGGTGGCAGTCGGGTGGGGTGACTAGGGGGATTGGCGGCAAGGTAAGTGTAGGGGAAGCAAATGATATACATCTAGTGGCTGAAATAAACAATGGGAAACCAGAAAACCTGGAATTAATCCTGGTTTACCTACTTTTCCAAATTGTGGGATCCTAGGCAATTGTTTAGTGTCACTTTCTGTCCTTTTTCTGCATTATCACACTTAAGATGACCTCGAAATACATGAATCATGGTGTGTGCTGCACAAACCCTGCTTCTATGTTTGATTTAATAAACTATAATGTTGTTTATGTATGATAGGAACCCAGGCCACCCATAAAGTGCACATACCAAGTGACTTGCCTCTTTAATTTACTATTGGTGGTGTTCTTGGGGTAAGGGAAATAATTAATGTTTCCAAATTTATGTTTGAAAACTATCACTTTAAAATGAATACATCTCAATGCACTGATAACATAAATTGTACTAAGGTGAAAAGGTTCTGCATGTTAACTAAATACACTTAATTCATTTTGAAGAGACTGTCTTTTAGTTTTGGACTTATGCTGCAAGATGTCTTTAAAAATTAAGGCGTTTCTAAAGTTAAGTGCAGGAGTCTCTAGATACTTCCTTTCTTTAACAGCAATTAAGTTTGAAATAAATGATTGAGTGTGTATTTAATATTTTTGTCAGTGCGGAGTTGAACAAACAGCTGCCCGGTGCTCCTGTTGCTCCAGGGGCCACATGTAAAGGTCAGAGGGCCGCATGAGGCCCGCGGGCCATGCTTTGAGTATCCCTGTCCTATAGGTAATGTGGGACAGAGTTGTGTGTTTGCCTTGTGGCGTTTGAGGCCAGGAGTCACTTTTAGATTTCTTTGCTGACAGATATTAACTGGTGACTCTGCAGAGAACAGTGGCATGTGATAATATTTTTTTGTTCTTCAAGGGTGTTGTTTTGGGGGGGGATTGTAATCAAACCACATTAACTGATTGTGTTCTTCCTAATAAAAATCTCGGCAGATATTTTATGGATCAAATCTGTTTATTGATTTAAACATATCAACATATAAGTACAACACATCATAGTGTGATAAACACAATGCAAGACCTCTTATTTAAAAGCTCTCAATCGGCCCCCATGAAACCGTCCCTCTTGTGGCCATATCAAAAGGGACCCCCTATCAGTCCCTTCCTTGCCACCCGAAGAAAAGTTGGGCCCTACGCAAAGGTCTGTAGCATTGCGAAACAAACCTCATACATTGTAGCACATAACAAATACTTAACAAATAAAACATTAACAGTGTTTCCCTTGAAAGACCCCGTCCTTTCTTCTCTCCGTTCCTCCGCTCCGCCCCCCGCATTGCCCCCACTCTCCGCAGGATCCCGCCAGTCAGGCACACACCCAATAGTTCAGGTCAGCCCTAGTACTCGCAGATAAGCAGGGCATGTTAGCTCAGTAAATTCTGTGGATAAAATCTGAAGAAACAGCCTCCACAAAGTGGTCAGGTCACCTATCCTCTGCTGAGAGGCCAGAGTAAGCTTCTCCATCACCAGAATAAACCACAGTTTCTGCAGCCAAGATATATATGTCGGTACTCTGTCTGTGCCCCACAAGGCTAGGATGATCAGCTGCAGCACCGCATTAGGGGCCAAGGCCATCTGCTGCCCTTTCAGCGATCGCAGGGGAAAGTTGAGGGGATTAGGCAGACCCAGCAGTATATACGATGGAAATCTTGGAATCGTAGTGTAGAACGCTGAATCAACCCCGTCCATAATACTCTCCCAAAATCTATGGAGTTTGGGGCAATGCCATAATAAATGCACAAGTGTACCTCTCCCCCCACAGCCCCTCCAACAGAGGTTAGATCTAGTGGGGTCCCATGTGTGCATTCTTGCTGGAGTATAGTACCAATAGGAGGTCACCTTATATGCTGTCTCCGTCCCTGCCGCATTATATGCCGCATGATGTATTCTATAAAAGATACTGTCCCACTCTTCATCAGAAAGCTCCCTTCCCAGCTCCTTCTCCCATCTCAACTGTCTCTTAGATTTAGACGGGCGCCCCTTCCCCTGTAAAAGCCGGTAAAGCTCTGAAATTACTCACTTATCATCCTTCTTCATCAGGAGCCATTTCTCAAACGGTGTTAACGGCCTATTTATTAATGCCCTATTAGCCGGCAACAGGGCCCAGTGCCGGATCTGATAGTACATCATCCTATCTGCCTCTGTCAAGCCATATGTATCTCTCATCTGATCAAAGGGAATCACCCCTGCTCATCAAAAATGCTCCCCACCCTCTTACAGCCTCCCTCATGCCAACATCGCAATTCCTCCACATGTAGCCCTGTTTCAAAGTCAGGATTCGCACCTCTGGGGGTCATCGGAGACGGAAACGTCGTCAGCCCCAACCGGCCCGCCACCGCATCCCATATGCGTAATGTCGCTCCCCTGATCGGGGAAGAATAGAGTCCCCACGCCCTGTGCCGACGCCGGAGCCAGGGCTCCTTCTATATATGAGAGCCCGCCACCGCCTGATCCATAAAGCACCAATGTTTCTCAGTAAGTGGGCGACTCCACTCTAAAAGGAAACGCAACTGTGTCGCCTGATAATATTGCAGGAGGCAGGGAACCGCCATCCCCCCTCCCCCTTAGAGCGATACAGGACTCGTCGTGGGAGACGCGCCGGACGACCCTCCCAGACAAATCTCATAACCGCTGCTTGAAGAGTCACTATTGTCCAGGGCGGTGGGGTCAGGGGAAGCGCCTGGAACACATACAGTATACGCAGCAAAACTGTCATCTTTACCGCTGCCACCCTACCCAGCCAGGACAGTTTTAGTCTCCCCCACGCCTCCAGGTCCCGCTTCAATTCACGAACTAACTTCGTATAGTTCAAGCTCGCTGTCTTTACAGCAGAAGGCACCAGTTCAACCCCTAAGTAAGAAAGCCACGAAGACGACCAAAGAAATGGGTAATAGGCCCTCAGCACCTCCTCATGCTCCAGGCTTATGAATCGACTAAGGACCTGGGACTTCTGCATATTCACCTGGAATCCTGAAACCCGGCTGAACTCAACAAGTATCTCCATAACCGCAGGCAGCGATGTCGCGGCTCCGCTAGGGTAAGGATCACATCATCTGCATATAAGGTGATGAGATGGTGATCGCCACCAAGCTTTATGCCAGAGACTGAAGAGCTATCTCGCAGGCGCTGCGCCAGAGGCTCCATGTATAGCGCAAACAAGAGAGGAGAGAGCAGGCACCCCTGTCTCGTCCCTCGCCTGATTGGAAACAGCAAGGAAAGCGTACCATTGACTCGGACCGCAGCCCTGGGGGACTGGTAGATACAACGAATCCACGCCATAAAGCCGGGGCCCAGTCCGAACCGCTCTAACACTCTAAAAAGATGCGGCCAATGAACCCTATCAAACGCCTTCTCCCCGTCAATAGAGAGGAAGAGTGCTTCCCGGTGGGAACGATCCGTTTTATCTAGCAAATGAAGCAGCCGCTTCGTATTATCACTGCACTGGCGGTGTGGTATGAAACATGCCTGATCTGGGTCCACAAGACCTGGCATGTAGAAATTAAGACGATGGGCGAGTATGCCTGTAAACAGTTTAGCATCTATATTCAGGAGCGAAATCGGCCTATACAAATCGCACTCCTCTGGGTCCTTCCCTGGCTTATGTATAACTGCAATGGTAGCATCTAGCATACTGGGCGCTAGGGTTCCCGATGCCCGGAAGGAATTAAAAAGTCACACTAAAAGCGGCACGAGTTCCGCACAGAAGGTCTTGTAAAAGAGTGCCGTAAAACCGTCGGGACCGGAGGACTTCCCCACCTTTAGACGTGAGATCGCCGAAATGACCTCCTCTGCCCTTACCGGTTCATCCAATAAAGACGCCTCCCGCTCTCCGAGAGGGGTAATTGCTATGCCATCCAGAAATGGATCTAGAGCCACGTCACCCCGGTCATCTGCCGTATAAAGCCCCCGGTAAAACTCCGCAAACGCCTCTGCAATCCGATCACTCGTTCTCGCTTCCGTTCCAGAAGGGAAACAGACCAACTTTATCGTCGACGCTGCGCTCGCAACCGATGTGCCAAAAGCTTCCCACACCTGTTGCTCCCAATCTAGTATTTATGCTTAAGACGTGCTATCGCATACTCCGCCCTGTCCCAATCTAGGCGTTTCAGTTGTTGCCGCACCTTCTCCAGCTCCCTCCAGATTCTGGGCGCTCCAGTGGACTTGTGAGAGCGCTCCAGTGCAGCCACCCTTTGTTCCAGCTCTGCCCTATTCTCTCTCCTTGCTTTATTATCTCTAGCGGACAGCGCCATCACATGCCTCCTCACCACCGCCTTCAGGGCCTCCCAGAGCGTCACTAAACAAATGTTCCCGTCTAGTTACAACTCAGGTAGTCCATGATTGCACGCCGGATCGACTCCACCATTGCCCCATTCTGAAGCAACAAGTCTCTAAAGCGCCAGCCCGGAGTACCCACCCGGCCCACCTCCACAGTGACCTCAACAGTAATAGGAGCATGGTCTGACAAGGCCTGAGGCTCAATCATAGCCTCTCTAACTCGGGAAAGGAGCTCCTGTGATGCCAGAAAAAGGTTGAGCCGTGCATACGTCTTAGTCGCCGCTGAGTAAAAGGAATAATCCCTAAGCGTGGGGTGCACCTTCCTCCACACATCCTCCAGACCACATTCAGTCAGCCACTGACGCCCTGCCACTGTCAACGCCCCCGTCTGCCCAAAACGGTGACCGGAGAGATCTAGTTCATTATCCATCACCAAGTTAAAATCTCCCCCCACCAAGATGGCGCCATCCGGCGAGTGTGGGATTGGGGAGACAGACTGTTGCAGGAAGGCTTCCTGCTGAGTATTAGGAGCATACAAGGAAGCAACAGTAAAGGAAAAAGCCCGAGCCTTATTCTGATAGCCAAAAGCCTCCCCTGTACCTCATGTATTTTGGCCACTGCTTCCCCAGAAAAGGACCTAGAAAGCAATATCGCCACACCAGCATGTTTCGTGGAAGCTGAAGACCAAAATTGTTGAGGGAACCACTTGGAGCGCATGCGATGTGTGTCCTTAGGCAATAAGTGTGTCTCCTGTAACAAACAGATATGGCTCCCAGACCTCTCAAGGCCTGATAAGATCGCCAGCCTCTTAGCCGGGCTATTAAGCCTGCGGACATTTAAGCTTATGAACTTAATAGTCATGCAACAGAAGGGGAAGATCGCTCAGAAAAGGAGGAGTCCCGCAGGGGAACCATAGCCCAGGACAACACCTTGACCCATCCGAACAACAGGGCCATATCGCTAAGCCACTCAATGACCAGGATCTCAGGGAAGCACACCAACAGAAAAACTATTACGCACAACAGGTGCTTACAGCAAACAAGTCCTCTCACACACATCTCCATAAAGGCAAAGTCTCGACAGGGCCGCAGAACCTCCCAAGTTCGTCAAGCCAAGTCCAACGACTCCGCCGCCCGGGCCCCTCTTAGACGGCCACAAGGCCTTAAGCAACGCGACCCATAGCAGTCCAACTGTCTTCGGCCGCCTCTCTCTTAAGCACTGGTCCCAGCGGCCACGGTGCTCAACGCCGACTGCCGTTCCGACATCTGTTCCAAAGCAGTAGGTCGTTGCTGCTTCCTCAGTCTCTCCTTCCGCCGCCAGCGCGGGCGATCTCTGTCAGCCAAGCCGACGTTGACACCTGGATCTTGACTGTCACCCTCCAGGTGCAAAATCCGATATGCCTCCGATAGTGACTTCACCTGTCGAAGCTGATCCTCCCATCGGAAGACAAGGTGGAACGGAGGACCCCAAGAGTAAGACACATCATGTGCTCGCAGATGCTCTGTGATGGGCTTAAATTCTTGCCGCCGCTGTAAAGTCCGAACCGAAAGGTCCTGAAATAGTTGGAGCGCATTCCCTCTGAAGTGGGCCTGTGGATGATTGCGAGCCCTCTGCAATGTGCTCTCTTTAAGCCCATAACTGTGGACACAGGCTAGAATATCTGGCGGACGATCTCCGGCCCCACCAGCACGGCCCACTCGATGAATTCTATCTAGCGTGATCTCCCGGGTCTCTTCCAGTCCAAGTATCGAGCGAAACAGTGCCACCACAAAGTCTCCAATGCCCTCCTTCTCTGCCCCAGCCGGCACTCCTCTGATGCGAACATTATGCCTTCTTGAGCGATTCTCTAAGTCTTCCACCACTATCTGCAGAAGGTCCTGCTGCTCCCTAAGACGGACAAACTCTTCTTGCAGGTACGCCACCTCCACACCACGGGATATCTCACGTCCTCCATCTGTGCAACCCGCTCTCCTAGGTACGCAACCTCCCCACGTAGCTCCTTCACCTCCTGAGAGATGTCCCTGCGGAGTTCCTGTATATCGCTCCGGAGTGAATCGAACAAGGAGGTAAGAAAGTCCTTTGTAACGGGGGCCCCCTCTTCCTCCTCCATCTCCCCACGTATCTCTGGGGACTTTGCCACTGGCGGCCCTTCAGCAGCTCCCCCCGGCACCGGTCGTGCTCCAGCCAGCATTTCTCTAACTGACCGCTCCCTTTTAGACTTGGAGGCCGCCATCACTCCTGTTTCCCCGCTGTGACCTTGCTATCACCCAGCCAGGGCCTCCTCGCGGTATCTTCAGGGGACCATGCCCCGGCAGGCCTCGTGCTTCACCAGCCAACGCTGCCCTTTCGCTCCTGGACTCTGAATGGCCACTTGCCACCCAGCTATTTCATCGCACCTGTTGGGGCCACCGCGGGCCGATCGCACCGCCGATCAGCGGCCCAGTGCCGTCGTGCCTCCCAGGTCTCCTCTCTCCAGAGCCGGGGTACCCCGGGAGTACCACGGCCCGTCCGCTACCTCGCCTGGGGCCTTCATCTGCCCAGAGGCCCAAGCAAAGCGGGCGCGCCAGCCCCGGATTGTCGCCGGAGCACCACTCGGCGTCAGGCTCCCGCCACAGCTCACCGCACAATGTCGCCCCAGCCACGTCTGGGGTTCCTGCCGCAACTGCACCCGCGGCCGCATGGCTACCAGGCCTGGCCCTCCACGCGGCCAGGCCCCCGCCGCGCCGCGCTCACCAGCTCCCAGCACGGGCCCAGGCCGCGCGGCACTGCGTCTCCACCTCTCGCTGCAGCGGGCATCTCCGAGCTCCTCGGTGCACCCCCCCGCTCTGCGGAGCCTGCTGCTACCTCCAGACCCTCCGGGACCACGTTCTCCCGGGTCGCAAGGCTGTTTTCTGGGGCCCGGGCGGCGGAGCTCAGACAAACGCGTCCACTCACGCCGCCATCTTGGCCACGCCCCCCCCAGATATTTGAAGGGCAAAAATGGCGGGCCTTTCATATTCTATTTCTGCCAAAAGTTCATGTTGTGGTTTGCAGAAATTGCCTGAGCATGTCCCCTCCTTCAAATTTCATCTACTCTATCTCCATACATAGGGGGTTTGTACACCACCTCTGCCTCACATTCTGCTGAGGCCTGTGACATTTCAGTTTACTTTTAAATTATTTTCATAAATATGTTTAATAACTAAGTATTTTTGTGTCCTAAACTAGTACAAACCCATAGCCAGCATTATATATTTAGGAGGGCATGGCCCCCAGCTATGACCAAAGATTAAAGCTGTGATCTATGTGTACTTTATTTCCTTGATACAGTTGTACTACTAAATAACGACCCCCAGAATACTGTTGTGCAGGAATATCAAGGATAGGATATTTAAAGGTAACTGTACATAGAGCAGTATAGATTTACTATTCCTGCTATACTTACTTGCCTGTCTATTTTTTGGATTCAATATTCTGTCCTTCATATTCTGTGGCATCAACATTCCATGTTTGATATTCGGGTGCATACCACTTCATTCTAAGTGAAGGAATATGTGGATTTTTTTATGATACATATAAAAACACACTCACTCAACTTTTCACAATCCAACTTTAAATCCTAGCAATCAGGTGTAGGGGGCTGTAAAGTTGGAAAGTAGGCTGATTTGCAATGTTGTGTATTTCCTATACTGTTCAAGATTTGTGCAACACAAAGCTTATCAAGTTAAACTAAAATAATAAGCTGACCTCAGCTCAGACCCATCTTTCCCACACCTTTTACCTCAGGGGGTGGACGTCCAGCATCCACACTTAAAATGTATTTGCTGGAAGATGTCCTACGTAAGACATTCTGCTTTAGGTAATCATCATACCTGGAAGGCCTGAAAGGATAAGCCTTACATAACATAAAATTAGGAACATTCATCTGCTTCATTAAATCCCAGTTCCGACCAGCTTTATAAGTGAAGTTTTAATTTAACTTGCTACTAATTTAAAATAACTCGTAACAGAGAGCTTGGAGCACATCCATCAAGAACATTTTGGGAAAATAGTTGTGAACAGTGAGTTTTAAACATGTTAGGGATGCAACAATGGAAGAAAATAAATAGAATTTACAAGTTAAGTTGGGAAGATTCCACACAGAATACCACTATAAGTGTGTGAACAAAGGTTGATACTTCTATTATAGTTCATCAAAAGCACCAGTCAAAACTGCCATGAATTGAAGCAGGCTCTGACATTGGCATACACCCCTCAGATTTATGGCCAGTTAGTGCTAAAGGTATTGTACAAAAGAAGACTTCCTTTTGACATCGACCAGCAAGACAGGTAGGTCCACATACAGACATACCAACACCCACTGCCTCCACTGTGTCCCCCTCCTCCTCGTCTCCCTGCTCCCTCCCTGTCACATCTCCACTCACACCTGCATGCACAACATCTTCAGCCACTACGTCCCTCAGCAGCACACACACCAAAACACCCCGCACACGTGCAGTCACCACCCCCACTGCCATTTACACGTCCCCTGTGTCCTCTCCCAGTGTGTCTGTGACCCCCTCTTCCAAGATGCACAAACACAGGCAGCCACCCACCCAACAGCCATCCACCTCACGACAGCCTCCAGCCCAAGCACCTGCACCCAAAGACACCAAACTTACAACTCCTACAACCACAACCTCTTCCTCCACTCCCATACCCACTACACCTACCCGTCCCACTGCTCCTAAAAAGTTTTTCCTGTCCAAACTCAACCTCTTTCCCCCAACTCCCCCACCCCGTCCATGTCATAGGACTACAGTCAGCACCTCAGCCACGACAAAACCGGCCCCTGTCATCACAGTCTGCCATTGACTGTGGAGTGCCCCACCCTCCAGGGCAGCCAGTTCGGTACAAAGCCAAGGCACGGGCAGCCCACCCCTGGAGAAACATCCAAAGATAGGCAGTGGCCGGCGCGAGAGGGGGAAAACACCAGGGACTAAAACCCCTACCATGGCTCCGGCAGGAAGTGTGGAGACAGCTGGCACACCGCCCAAGGTGGGGAAGGGCCACAGGCGATCAGGGAATGCTGGGAAGGGCAGCACGCCCGACAACACCGCCATCAGTTCAGCTGGCTGGATCCGCTGAACTGGGCCCTTCATCTCAAGCACCGCTGAACTGGGCACCGCCGTCTCAAGCACCGCTGAACTGGGCACCGCCGTCTTAAGCACCGCTGAACTGGGCACCGCCGTCTCAAGCACCGCTGCACTGGGCCCTTCATCTCAAGCACCGCTGAACTGGGCACCGCCGTCTCAAACACCGCTGAACTGGGCACCGCCGTCTCAAGCACTGCTGCACTGGGCCCTTCATCTCGAGCACCGCTGAACTGGGCACCGCCGTCTCAAGCACCGCTGAACTGGGCACCGCCGTCTCAAGCACCGCTGAACTGGGCACCGCCGTCTCAAGCACCGCTGCACTGGGCCCTTCATCTCAAGCACCGCTGAACTGGGCACTGCCGTCTCAAGCACCGCTGAACTGGGTACCGCCGTCTCAAACACCGCTGAACTGGGCACCGCCGTCTCAAGCACCGCTGCACTGGGCCCTTCATCTCAAGCACCGCTGAACTGGGCACCGCCGTCTCAAGCACCGCTGCACTGGGTCCTTCATCTCAAGCACCGCTGAACTGGGCACCGCCATCTCAAGCACCGCTGAACTGGGCACCGCCGTCTCAAGCACAGCTGCACTGGGCCCTTCATCTCAAGCACCGCTGAACTGGGCACCGCCGTCTCAAGCACCGCTGCACTGGGCCCTTCATCTCAAGCACCGCTGAACTGGGCACCGCCGTCTCAAGCACCGCTGAACTGGGCCCTTCATCTCAAGCACTGCTGAACTGGGCACCGCCGTCTCAAGCACCGCTGAACTGGGCACCGCCATCTCAAGCACCGCTGCACTGGGCCCTTCATCTCAAGTACCGCTGGCCCATGAGCGGCAGGGGCTGGCCCGCATCTGTGTCAGGCAGGGCTGCACGAAGCACTCTGGGCACCAGGCCCCCTCCAGAACCAGTGGAGACTGTTATCCACTTGTGAGACTGTGGCTTTGCACTCCCCAGGATGTAACAGTGGGCAGCCCACCCACTGTCTGAACTTGTGAGACTGTGGCTTTGCACTCCCCAGGATTGAACAGTGGGCAGCCCACCCACTGTCTGGACTTGTGAGACTGTGGCTTTGCACTCCCCAGGATTGAACAGTGGGCATGGAGGCCCCTCGTGGATCTGGCGTCGTGCACTCATCTGGCTGAGGTGCCCCCCTTCCCTTCCCCCTGAGGTGCCTGTAGTTTTGCTATCTGATGCCCCTGCAGTCTTCTCTCCGTTGGAGTCAGGTATCCTGTGTGGGCTTTGCCCATGTGATTTGGGCCCAGTGGTCCACGAACAATGCCTGCTACAATGCTTGGACTTGTACATTTATGTATATAAGAGTTTTGATGTGTATATATATTTTTTGGGCAGTAATAGAATATATTCCAATGTTTAGAATCATTTCCTTTTTTCTTTGCATTCTTCCAGGGGGTTCGGGGGGTGTCACTCTGATGTGTTGCTATGCATTGATGTGTGTGTTGTAGTGGGTGAGGGTGAGGGTGGGTGTGTCGCGTATGTGTGTACCCGTGATAATTTCCCCTCTCCCCTTCCCTGTGTCGTCGGTGCAGTACTCACCGTTGTCTTCTGTGCCGGCGCTCGAACTCCTGGTAGAGGAGCAGGTACACTATCTCTGGGAGTATGTGGAGTTCAGGTTCCATGCTGTCCTGATTCCTAGTGGGCTGTATGGAGGTGAGCGTTTTCCCTTCGAAATGGCTGTTTCCGCCCTGTTTTTATCGGCGGGGCTACCACCCCGGAAAAGGTGGCAGATTGGTAGGTTGTGATACAGTGGGTGGTACATTGTCTCCCGCCTGTCTGTTGGCGGTGACCGCCGCGCTGTTTGTTTGTACCGCCGTGGCGGGCGGTGTGTTGATATGGCGGTCGCTGTTGGCGGTTTCCGCCAGGGTCGGAATTCCATTTTTTTTCCCGCCAGCCTGTTTGCGGTTTGGCCGCCGCTTTAACTCCGACCGCCAGGGTTGGAATGACCACCTCAGTCACATCTGCGTTCATCTGCATACTGAATGGGTCTTCCTGGGCTAAAAGGGTGGAGGGCCTGACACTCACATTTCAAAGGCCAGTGGACTGCCCTCACACAAAGGACTAATAACCCCCTGCAGGCATCCTGGCAGACAGGACTGGGCTGAAAGGAGAACTTGTGCACTTCAAAACCGCTCTTTGAAGTCTCCACTTCGAAGGCTTTTTTGGGTATATAAACTGGGTCTCTGATCCCACCAACTCAGACGCTTCTGGACCTGCACCTGAACTCTGTCAGAAGACCTGCCTGGCTGCCCAAAGGACTCTCTGGACTGCTTTGCTGAAAAGGACTGCTGCCCTGCTGTTGCCCTGCTGGCTTCTGACTGTGCTGGAAGGACTCTGCTTTCCCCCAAAAGAGCCGTCCAAGGGCTTGGATTGAGCTTCCCTTCTGTTCTGAAGTCTCAGGGACAGCAAAGGCTTCAACTGCTAGCTTTTTGCTATTACCCGACTCCAGCGACTCCGGAACAACTTCAGCGATGCCAGCGATGCCTCAGTCTGCTCCCGCTCCGTGGACCTCGCTGCACGCAACAACCGTGGCCTGTAACACAAGTCTGATGTTGCCGCGATTCCACTGACTTCACTCAGGTCCATCGCGACACTGCGAAGTCAACACATCAAGACCTGACAGAATGGAAGCAGTGACCAGGCTGGGTCACAAAGAATTGACACATTGTGGACGACGACGCATCATGTCCCCCTGCACCTGGACAGGACAGACCCCTCACCTCCACCTGCTTCGCAGCGCAGAACCGACACCTCTTTCCTCGGAAGCTGTAAGGGACTGACGTGGCACCGACTTCAGCTATGTCTCTTTCCGACTCCTTGTGAATGCCTTGTTCTTCGTTTTCAAAAGGTACTGTACCTGTGGGTCCATGTGATTACGTGACCGGCACCGGTGGTGTTGGATTGTTGGGAATGACTCCGTTAACTATGCTGTGATAGCCTAGTTGGATCTGTTGTGTTTCTAGGTGCTTCAGTTGGATTTAATCTTTTAAAATTCATAACTTTGCTTATGTACATTGGATGTTCATCGTCCCAAAAGTATTTTAGTCAGATAAATATTCTCTATTTTTTTTAAACCAGTGTGGGGTCTTTTGGTGGTGTTTTCACTGTGTTATTCTATAAAGTTCTGCACCAATACTTTGCATATTGCCTTCTAAGTTAAGCCTGACTGCTCAGTGCCAAGCTACTTGAGGGCAGGCACAGTATAATTTGGACTGTGGTTTTACTTATCCTGACTAGGATTGTGGTCAATATCTGGATAAGGGTGTATACCTCTGCCAACTGGAGACCCCATTTATAACACTGCTGGAGATGTTTGTCTTTATTCTCCAAAATATGTGCCTCTCCTTGAACCTTGGAAACTCTTCTTGGTTGGTGGTTGTATGAAATTGAGCTTTTAGTTGACTGTGGTGTGAGCCCTGGTCAAGCAGCAAACACAATCCTTGTCAGGGTAAGGCGCAAGCCAACCCTAAATTAACCTGTGCTCAACCCTCAGGTAGTTTGGCACAGAGCAGTCAGGCTTAACGTAGAGGCAATGTATACATTTTTTGCTCAACACTTCAAACAGTAATGAAGTGAAAAAACACAAAAAAGTATTCCACAGCAATTTAGAAAAATATAATTATTTTTAATCAATAAAACAAAAATAAAATGACAAGTATTTGTTTAGCAGAAAAGAAAATAGTTAATTTTAAAGATTTCAGGGAAAATAGTGGCAAAAAGAACAAAGGCCAACTGTGCAAGTCTAGGACAAAGTTAAAAGTTCAGGCCAACTGCAATGGACTGCAGGCCGGCTACAGGGAGTGAGTTAGGCCCGCTAAACAAAATACCTTAAATCCTGTTTTTGGAGCATTGTGGGGATCTGTGTTGAAAAGGTGTCACACAGCCGAGGCGATGGATTGGTTCCGAGATGCGGCAAGGCTGCTATGGAAGGTCCTGCATCACTATCGAGGATCCTGTTCTTGAGGGTTTGCAAGGCAAAATTCGTCATTAAGGATGCATCATGCAGTCTTGGCGATGTGCTGGTTCTGAGGAGCTGCGAGGCTGTGATGCTGAGACTGGAATCGTCATAAAGACTGGCATCGATTAGGGATTTGAGGGCCTATGATGAGGATGCCTCATGCACCAGCATTTCTGAAGAGGTTGTGGGCTGTGGTGACGATGCTGGTCTTTGTGAAGGGTCAAATTCACGCAGCCACTGAGATAGTGATACACCCACTCACAGACCCACTCAGGCATTTACGCACCCACTCACAGACCCTCTCAGACATTCATTCAACCTCTCACAGACCCACTCAGGTTCATGCATCCAGTCAGAGACTTATGCACTCACTCAAAGACACACTCAGAAACTCATGCACTCACTTACAGACACACTCAGAGACTCATGTACCCACTCACAGGCCTACTCAGACTCTCATGCCCCCACTCACAGGCCCATTTAGATACTCACACACCCACTCACACATGCACTCAGAGTCTTACGCACCCACTCACAGACCCACTCAGAGATTCAAACACTCACTCACAGACCCAATCATAGACTCAGATGCCCACTCACAGACCCACTCACACATTCATGCACTCACGCACAGACCCACTTAGACACTTAAGCACACACTCACAAATGCACTCAAAGACTCACACACCCACTCACAAACCTACTCAGACACTCACATACCCACTGACGGACCCACTCAGAACCATTCACAGACATACTGAGACACTTATGCACTCACACATACATTCACTGTCAAAAGTTACTGTTTTTTACAATTAGGAAATAAATGTAAAAACCTTAGAAATTCACTTAAAAAGACAAAAGTTACAGGGACGTTATAGTTAGGAAACAACATAAAAAACCCTTAGGAATTCAATTAAAAAAACAAAGGTTACAGGGAAGTTATAGTTAGGAAATAGAATAAAAAATCCTTAGAAATTCACTACAAAACAAAAGGTTACAGGGACATTATAGTTAGGCTCACATTTCACTCATACAAAACTAGTGAAATTCAGCACTTTTACCTGAGCTAATTATAACTTACACCCCTGATATGCACTGCTTATGGCCTCTCATATTACATTACTAATGGCATGGTCAGTGACATCCAGGGATGAAGCACGAGCAAGTGCCGAAACAAATAAGTAAAGTGAACCTTGAAAGTGTGTCTAAAACAGGAGTGATAAACATTATTTTTTTCAGATACAGATCATAAACATTGTTTGGTGTATACATAAAAGGGTTAACGAACATTATTTGTTTCGTTTCTATATGTCTCTTCTTCCTCTATTATAGCTGCCATTTTGGAAAATGGTAGAAGGGTTGCTCTGAGAAGTCATTGTCTGTCTCTGTAAGACTACTTGACCCACAAACATGGCATCCTCAGAGGGAGATACCTGTCCCCCCTGGATTTAGGTACAGCCTGGTGTGAAGGCTCAAAGTGTAATGTACCACTAAAACTGCTGTAGTGTTACACTGCCTGCACTAGTATGGCCACAGCATCTGCCAAGAACTGGATGCCACAGACTGCCCCCCCCCCGAAACACATACTGCAGATACCCATGCCCCGAAAACCTGTGTTTTGACACTAAAACGATGTATGTAGGTCTCATGGCTCCTGAAATATACATTGTCACTGCAACATATCCACCATTTTAAAAAATATTGTCCAGAAAAAATCAGCCTGGATTAGCAATGTCTACCCAAGCTAAATTACTCCTTTAATGATACAAAAACATAAATAAAAAATTGAAAATCTCTGGGCAACAATTTTGTACAGAGGTATAGCAAGGGGCCAGGGCTAACATTAACCCTACCAATCTCTTCGTAGTGCTGTGCCTCTTGCAACACTCCATGTTGCATTGGATCTGCTTTTTGGTGGTGGCTCAATGGAGTCATGTCACCAAACATGTTTCTAGTAGTTATTCACTTGCACCTGTAAGGAAAACATGTCTGCTAGTTCACTATACCTGCATGATTTTTATGTTGGGGATGCTATGATGTTATCTCAGTTTCCTCACACATAATAAAATGGTGTATGGACAGTTGCATTGTTTCTCAATATGCAACTGTAGCCAAAAGTCCTGCAATAATGCAGGATAATACCGGTATCATGGTCGAGCATACCTTGAGTACGCTGCAGCAACATCAGCTGTTATAGGCCTGTGTCTTGGTGCCAATTTCTCACCTGCTCAGGTCAATCATTCAGAAGTCAGGGAATACTGATTTGATGGCTTTTATAGCTTATAGCATGGGTACTCGCAAACATTTTCCCAGGGACCAAAAAGTTTGTTCCGTGACGTGCCTGGGGGCCGCATTGATGCCAGGGTGGTGGCAGTCGGGTGGGGTGACTAGGGGGATTTGCGGCAAGGTAAGTGTAGGGGAAGCAAATGATATACATCTAGTGGCCGAAATAAACAATGGGAAACCAGAAAACCTGGAATTAATCCTGGTTTACCTACTTTTCCAAATTGTGGGATCCTAGGCAATTGTTTAGTGTCACTTTCTGTCCTTTTTCTGCATTATCACACTTAAGATGACCTCGAAATACATGAATCATGGTGTGTGCTGCACAAACCCTGCTTCTATGTTTGATTTAATAAACTATAATGTTGTTTATGTATGATAGGAACCCAGGCCACCCATAAAGTGCACATACCAAGTGACTTGCCTCTTTAATTTACTATTGGTGGTGTTCTTGGGGTAAGGGAAATAATTAATGTTTCCAAATTTATGTTTGAAAACTATCACTTTAAAATGAATACATCTCAATGCACTGATAACATAAATTGTACTAAGGTGAAAAGGTTCTGCATGTTAACTAAATACACTTAATTCATTTTGAAGAGACTGTCTTTTAGTTTTGGACTTATGCTGCAAGATGTCTTTAAAAATGAAGGCGTTTCTAAAGTTAAGTGCAGGAGTCTCTAGTTACTTCCTTTCTTTAACAGCAATTAAATTTGAAATAAATGATTGAGTGTGTATTTAATATTTTTGTCAGTGCGGAGTTGAACAAACAGCTGCCCGGTGCTCCTGTTGCTCCAGGGGCCACATGTAAAGGTCAGAGGGCCGCATGAGGCCCGCGGGCCATGCTTTGAGTATCCCTGTCCTATAGGTAATGTGGGACAGAGTTGTGTGTTTGCCTTGTGGCGTTTGAGGCCAGGAGTCACTTTTAGATTTCTTTGCTGACAGATATTAACTGGTGACTCTGCAGAGAACAGTGGCATGTGATAATATTTTTTTGTTCTTGAAGGGTGTTCTTTTGGCGGGGGATTGTAATCAAACCACATTAACTGATTGTGTTCTTCCTAATAAAAATCTCGGCAGATATTTTATGGATCAAATCTGTTTATTGATTTAAACATATCAACATATAAGTACAACACATCATAGTGTGATAAACACAATGCAAGACCTCTTATTTAAAAGCTCTCAATCGGCCCCCATGAAACCGTCCCTCTTGTGGCCATATCAAAAGGGACCCCCTATCAGTCCCTTCCTTGCCACCCGAAGAAAAGTTGGGCCCTACGCAAAGGTCTGCAGCATTGCAAAACAAACCTCATACATTGTAGCACATAGCAAATACTTAACAAATAAAACATTAACAGTGTTTCCCTTGAAAGACCCTGTCCTTTCTTCTCTCCGTTCCTCAGCTCCGCCCCCCGCATTGCCCCCACTCTCCGCAGGATACCGCCAGTCAGGCACAAACCCAATAGTTCAGGTCAGCCCTAGTACTCGCAGATAAGCAGGGCATGTTAGCTCAGTAAATTCTGTGGATAAAATCTGAAGAAACAGCCTCCACAAAGTGGTCAGGTCACCTATCCTCTGCTGAGAGGCCAGAGTAAGCTTCTCCATCGCCAGAATAAACCACAGTTTCTGCAGCCAAGATATATATGTCGGTACTCTGTCTGTGCCC
The DNA here is from genome assembly GCF_031143425.1 of Pleurodeles waltl. NCBI lineage: Eukaryota > Metazoa > Chordata > Amphibia > Caudata > Salamandridae > Pleurodeles > Pleurodeles waltl. Next base: position 467,060,238 of record NC_090442.1, read on the forward strand.
CACAAGGCTAGGATCAGCTGCAACACCGCATTAAGGGCCAAGGCCATCTGCTGCCCTTTCAGCGATCGCAGGGGAAAGTTGAGGGGATTAGGCAGACCCAGCAGTATATACGATGGAAATCTAGGAATCGTAGTGTCGAACGCTGAATCAACCCCGTCCATAATACTCTCCCAAAATCTATGGAGCTTTGGGCAATGCTTAATAAATGCACAAGTGTACCTCTCCCCCCACAGCCCCTCCAACAGAGGTTTGATCTAGTGGGGTCCCATGTGTGCATCCTTGCTGGAGTATAGTACCAATAGGAGGTCACCTTATATGCTGTCTCCGTCCCTGCCGCATTATATGCCGTATGATGTATTCTATAAAAGATACTGTCCCACTCTTCGTCAGAAAGCTCCCTTCCCAGCTCCTTCTCCCATCTCAACTGTCCCTTAGATTTAGACGGGCGCCCCTTCCCCTGTAAAAGCCTGTAAAGCTCTGAAATTACTCACTTATCATCCTTCTTCATCAGGAGCCATTTCTCAAACGGTGTTAACGGCCTATTTATTAATGCCCTATTAGCCGGCAACAGGGCCCAGTGCCGGATCTGATAGTACATTATCCTATCTGCCTCTGTCAAGCCATATGTATCTCTCATCTGATCAAAGGGAATCACCCCTGCTCATCAAAAATGCTCCCCACCCTCTTACAGCCTCCCTCATGCCAACATCGCAAGTCCTCCAAATGTAGCCCTGTTTCAAAGTCAGGATTCGCACCTATGGGGGTCATCGGAGACGGAAACGTCGTCAGCCCCAACCGGGCCGCCACCGCATCCCATATGCGTAACGTCGCTCCCGTGATCGGGGAAGAATAGAGTCCCCCCGCCCTGTGCCGACGCCGGAGCCAGGGCTCCTTCTATATATGAGAGCCCGCCACCGCCTGATCCATAAAGCACCAATGTTTCTCAATAAGTGGGCGACTCCACTCTAAAAGGAAACTCAACTGTGTCGCCTGATAATATCGCAGGAGGCAGGGAACCACCAGCCCCCCCTCCCCCTTAGAGCGATACAGGACTCGTCGCGGGAGACGCGCCGGACGACCCTCCCAGACAAATCTCATAACCGCCGCTTGAAGAGTCACTATTGTCCAGGGCGGTGGGGTCAGGGGAAGCGCCTGGAACACATACAGTATACGCAGCAAAACTGTCATCTTTACCGCCGCCACCCTACTCAGCCAGGACAGTTTTAGTCTCCCCCACGCCTCCAGGTCCCGCTTCACTTCACGAACTAACTTCGTATAGTTCAAGCTCGCTGTCTTTACAGCAGAAGGCGCCAGTTCAACCCCTAAGTAAGAAAGCCACAAAGACGACCAAAGAAAGGGGTAATGGGCCCTCAGCACCTCCTCATGCTCCAGGCTTATGAATCGACTAAGGACCTGGGACTTCTGCATATTCACCTGGAATCCTGAAACCCGGCTGAACTCAACAAGTATCTCCATAAGCGCAGGCAGTGATGTCGCGGCTCTGCTAGGGTAAGGATCACATCATCTGCATATAAGGTGATGAGATGGTGATCGCCACCAAACTTTATGCCAGAGACTGAAGAGCTATCTCGCAGGCACTGCGCCAGAGGCTCCATGTATCGCGCAAATAAGAGAGGAGAGAGCGGGCACCCCTGTCTCGTCCCTCGCCTGATTGGAAACAGCAAGGAAAGCGTACCATTGACTCGGACCGCAGCCCTGGGGGACTGGTAGATACAACGAATCCACATCATAAAGCCGGGGCCCAGTCCGAACCGCTCTAACACTCTAAAAAGATGCGGCCAATGAACCCTATCAAACGCCTTCTCCGCGTCAATAGAGAGGAAGAGTGCTTCCCGGTGGGAACGATCCGTTTTATCTAGCAAATGAAGCAGCCGCTTCGTATTATCACTGCACTGGCGGTGTGGTATGAAACATGCCTGATCTGGGTCCACAAGACCTGGCATGTAGAAATTAAGGCGATGGGGGAGTATGCCTGTAAACAATTTAGCATCTATATTCAGGAGCGAAATCGGCCTATACAAAGCGCACTCCTCTGGGTCCTTACCTGGCTTATGTATAACTGCAATGGTAGCATCTAGCATACTGGGCGCTAGGGTTCCCGACGCCCGGAAGGAATTAAAAAGTCACACTAAATGCGGCACGAGTTCCACACAGAAGGTCTTGTAAAAGAGTGCCGTAAAACCGTCTGGACCGGGAGACTTCCCTACCTTTAGACGTGAGATCGCCGAAATGACCTCCTCCGCCCTTACCGGTTCATCCAATAAAGACGCCTCCCGCTCTCCGAGAGGGGTAATTGCTATGCCATCCAGAAATTGATCTAGAGCCACGTCACCCTGGTCATCTGCCGTATAAAGCCCCCGGTAAAACTCTGCAAACGCCTCTGCAATCCGATCACTCGTTCTCGCTTCCGTTCCAGAAGGGAAACAGACCAACTTTATCGTCGACGCTGCGCTCGCAACCGATGTGGCAAAAGCTTCCAACACCTGTTGCTCCCAATATAGTATTTATGCTTAAGATGTGCTATCGCATACTCCGCCCTGTCCCAATCTAGGCGTTTCAGTTGTTGCCGCACCTTCTCCAGCTCCCTCCAGATTCTGGGCGCTCCAGTGGACTGGTGAGAGCGCTCCAGTGCAGCCACCCTTTGTTCCAGCTCTGCCCTATTCTCTCTCCTTGCTTTATTATCTCTAGCGGACAGCGCCATCACATGCCTCCTCACCACCGCCTTCAGGGCCTCCCAGAGCGTCACTAAACAAATGTTCCCGTCCTCGTTACAACTCAGGTAGTCCATGATTGCACGCTGGAGCGACTCCACCATTGCCCCATTCTGAAGCAACAAGTCTCTAAAGCGCCAGCCCGGAGCACCGACCCGGCCCACCTCCACAGTGACCTCAACAGTAATAGGAGCATGGTCCGACAAGGCCTGAGGCTCAATCATAGCCTCTCTAACTCGGGAAAGGAGCTCCTGTGATGCCAGAAAAAGGTTGAGCCGTGCATACGTCTTAGTCGCCGCTGAGTAAAAGGAATAATCCCTAAGCGTGGGGTGCACCTTCCTCCACACATTCTCCAGACCACATTCAGTCAGCCACTGACGCCCTGCCACTGTCAACGCCCCTGTCTGTCCAAAACGGTGACCGGAGAGATCTAGTTCATTATCCATCACCAAGTTAAAATCTCCCCCCACCAAGATGGCGCCATCCGGCGAGTGTGGGATTGGGGAGACAGACTGTCGCAGGAAGGCTTCCTGCTGAGTATTAGGAGCATACAAGGAAGCAACAGTAAAGGAAAAAGCCCAAGCCTTATTCTGATAGCCAAAAGCCTCCCCTGTACCTCATGCATTTTGGCCACTACTTCCCCAGAAAAGGACCTAGAAAGCAATATCGCCACACCAGCATGTTTCGTGGAAGCTGAAGACCAAAATTGTTGAGGGAACCACTTGGAGCGCATGCGATGTGTGTCCTTAGGCAAAAAGTGTGTCTCCTGTAACAAACAGATATGGCTCCCAGACCTCTCAAGGACTGATAAGATCGCCAGCCTCTTAGCCAGGCTATTAAGCCCGCGGACATTTAAGCTTATGCACTTAATAGTCATGTAACAGAAGGGGAAGATCACTCAGAAAAGGAGGAGTCCCGTAGTGGAACCATAGCCCAGGACAGCACCTTGACCCATCCGAACAACAGGGCCATATAGCTAAGACACTCAATGACCAGGATCTCAGGGAAGCATACCAACAGAAAAACTATTACGCACAACAGGTGCTTACAGCAAACAAGTCCTCTCACACACATCTCCATAAAGGCAAAGTCTCGACAGGGCCGCAGAACCTCCCAAGTTCGTCAAGCCAAGTCCAACGACTCCGCCGCCCGGGCCCCTCTTAGACGGCCACAAGGCCTTAAGCAACGCGACCCATTGCAGTCCAACTGTCTTCGGCCGCCTCTCTCTTAAGCACTGGTCCCAGCGGCCACGGTGCTCAACGCCGACTGCCGTTCCGACATCTGTTCCAAAGCAGTAGGTCGTTGCTGCTTCCTCCGTCTCTCCTTCCGCCGCCAGCGCGGGCGATCTCTGTCAGCCAAACCGACGTTCACACCTGGATCTTGACTGTCACCCTCCAGGCGCAAAATCCGATATGCCTCCGATAGTGACTTCACCTGTCGAAGCTGATCCTCCAATCGGAAGACAAGGCGGAACGGATGACCCCAAGAGTAAGACACATTGGGGGTTATTCTAACTTTGGAGGAGGTGTTAATCCGTCCCAAAAGTGACGGAAAAGTGACGGATTTACCACCAGCCGTATTACGAGTCCATTATATCCTATGGAACTCGTAATACGGCTGGTGGTATATCCGTCACTTTACCGTCACTTTTGGGACGGATTAACACTCCTCCAAAGTTAGAATAACCCCCATTATGTGCTCGCAGATGCTCTGTGATGCGCTTAAATTCTCGCCGCCGCTGTAAAGTCCGAACCGAGAGGTCCTGAAATAGTTGGAGTGCATTCCCTCTGAAGTGGACCTGTGGAAGATTGCGAGCCCTCTGCAATGTGCTCTCTTTAAGCCCATAACTGTGGACACAGGCTAGAATATCTGGCGGACGATCTCCGGCCCCACCAGCACGGCCCACTCGATGAACTCTATCTAGCGTGATCTCCCCGGTCTCTTCCAGTCCAAGTATCGAGCAAAACAGTGCCACCACAAAGTCTCCAATGCCCTCCTTCTCCGCCCCAGCCGGCACTCCTCTGATGCGAACATTATGCCTTCTTGAGCGATTCTCTAAGTCTTCCACCACTATCTGCAGAAGGTCCTGCTGCTCCCTAAGATGGACAAACTCTTGTTGCAGGTACGCCACCTCCTCATCACCGGATATCTCACCGTCCTCCATCTGTGCAACCCGCTCTCCCAGGGACGCAACCTCCCCACGTAGCTCCTTCACAACCTGAGAGATGCCCCTGTGGAGTTCCTGTATATCGCTCCGGAGTGAATCGAACAAGGAGGTAAGAAAGTCCTTTGTAACGGGGGCCCCCTCTTCCTCCTCCATCTCCCCACGTATCTCTGGGGACTTTGCCACTGGCGGCCCTTCAGCAGCTCCCCCCGGCACCGGTCGTGCTCCAGCCAGCATTTCTCTAACTGGCAGCTCCCTTTTAGACTTGGAGGCCGCCATCACTCCTGTTTCCCCGCTGTGACCTCGCTATCACCCAGCCAGGGCCTCCTCGCGGTATCTTCAGGGGACCAGGTCCCGGCAGGCCTCGTGCTTCACCAGCCAACGCTGCCCTTTCGCTCCTGGACTCTGAATGGCCACTCGCCACCCAGCTATTTCATCGCACCTGTTGGGGCCAACCGGGCCGATCGCACCGCCGATCAGCGGCCCAGTGCTGTCGCGCCTCCCAGGTCTCCTCTCTCCAGAGCCGGGGTACCCCGGGAGTACCACAGCCCGTCCGCTGCCTCGCCTGGGGCCTTTGTCTGCCCAGAGGCCCAAGCAAAGCGGGCGCACCAGCCCCGGATGGTCGCCGGAGCACCACTCCGCGTCAGGCCCCCGCTACAGCTCACCGCACAATGTCGCCCCAGCCACGTCTGGGGTTCCTGCCGCAACTGCACCCGCGGCCGCATGGCTACCAGGCCTGGGCCCTCCACACGGCCCGGCCCCCGGCACGCCACAATCACCAGCTCCCAGCACAGGCCCAGGCCGCGCGGCACTGCGTCTCCACCTCTCGCCGCAGCGGGCGTCTCCGAGCTCCTCGGTGCGCCCCCCCGCTCTGCGGAGCCTGCCGCTACCTCCAGACCCTCCGGGACCACGTTCTCCCGGGTCGCAAGGCTGTTTTCTGGGGCCCGGGCGGCGGAGCTCAGACAAACGCATCCGCTCACGCCGCCATCTTGGCCACGCCCCCCCGGCAGATATTTGAAGGTCATAAATGGCGGGCCTTTCATATTCTATTTCTGCCAAAAGTTCATGTTGTGGTTTGCAGAAATTGCCTGAGCATGTCCCCTCCTTCAAATTTCATCTACTCTATCTCCATACATAGGGGGTTTGTACAGCACCTCTGCCTCACATTCTGCTGAGGCCTGTGACATTTCAGTTTACTTTTAAATTATTTTCATAAATATGTTTAATAACTAAGTATTTTTGTGTCCTAAACTAGTACAAACCCATAGCCAGCATTATATTTTTAGGAGGGCATGGCCCCCAGCTATGACCAAAGATTAAAGCTGTGATCTATGTGTACTTTATTTCCTTGATACAGTTGTACTACTAAATAACGACCCCCAGAATACTGTTGTGCAGGAATATCAAGGATAGGATATTTAAAGGTAAGTGTACATAGAGCAGTATAGATATACTATTTCTGCTATACTTACTTGCCTGTCTATTTTATGGATTCAATATTCTGTCCTTCATATTCTGTGGCATCAACATTCCATGTTTGATATTCAGGTGCATACCACTTCATTCTAAGTGAAGGAATATGTGGATTTTTTTATTATACATATAAAAACACACTCACTCAACTTTTCACAATCCAACTTTAAATCCTAGCAATCAGGTGTAGGGGGCTGTAAAGTTGGAAAGTAGGCTTATTTGCAATGTTGTGTATTTCCTATACTGTTCAAGATTTGTGCAACGCAAAGCTTATCAAGTTAAACAAAATAATAAGCTGACTTCAGCTCAGACCCATCTTTCCCACACCTTTTACCTCAGGGGGTGGACGTCCAGCCTCCACACTTAAAATGTATTTGCTGGAAGATGTCCTACGTAAGACATTCTGCTTTAGGTAATCATCATACCTGGAAGGCCTGAAAGGATAAGCCTTACATAACATAAAATTAGGAACATTCATCTGCTTCATTAAATCCCAGTCCCGACCAGCTTTATAAGTGAAGTTTTAATTTAACTTGCTACTAATTTAAAATAACTCGTAACAGAGAGCTTGGAGTACATCCATCAAGAACATTTTGGGAAAATAGTTGTGAACAGTGAGTTTTAAACATGTTAGGGATGCAACAATGGAAGAAAATAAATAGAATTTACAAGTCAAGTTGGGAAGATTCCACACAGAATACCACTATAAGTGTGTGAACAAAGGTTGATACTTCTATTATAGTTCATCAAAAGCACCAGTCAAAACTGCCATGAATTGAAGCAGGCTCTGACATTGGCATACACCCCTCAGATTTATGGCCAGTTAGTGCTAAAGGTATTGTACAAAAGAAGACTTCCTTTTGACATCGACCAGCAAGACAGGTAGGCATGGTAAAGTATAGGTGAGCCCAGGATGAGTCAATTTGAGGCCTGTGGTCTGGCTGAGGATACTCAATCCACCTCTAGTTAGAGGAGCAGTAGATAGGCAGGCAGAAGCATGGCCTCTAAGGCTCTGAGTGGTGGTTTCATGCTTTGTTTTTTTAGGATCCAAGTCTGCAATAACACCTCTGATTGATGCTGCTTGCATAATACCTCCCATTTGGATTTTACAGTCATCCACTTGCAGAATTATGGACCCTCAAGGTAGTACCCTCTAAATGGCTAACATTGCCTGACATACCCTTTTCTGAGAGAGGAACACAAAATGCACAGAAGCCTGTCATGTGTACTAGAAATGGAAAATATTTGCAGAGGGATTTTTCGGCATTACTACAGGAGCAGGTAAAAGTCACGCTTCATGTTCTGAAACAATTAAGAGATTGACATATTTTAATGTACACTAAAAAGCCAAATCACTTCCTTAATAGACTTCTCAGTAAGAAGATCTTACTTTACAGTGGATGTACCAGCTAATGTAGACATTGTGAATATGCATTAAAAGAGAAGGCATCAGCATGTCTCACCAAGAGCATATTGTAACAAATAACAAGGGGGTACCATTGTTAAACAATTGGCAAAAAAGCAATGTGAATCATGTAACAATAGTTAGACTATTGTTACATGATTCACATTGTGAATAGATTTAAAGACCAATATGTGAGGTGATCTTTTAATCTTACACTAAGATCCCTTTCAGAAAATGAAGCACAGAATTGTGCTTTAAAATCACACTGGGCCAGGTATGTTGGGCAAAACTTAATAAGAAATACACTTCACTTAACATCTCTAATCACCTCTAATCACCTTTTTGCTATGTGTACCTAACTTTCATTTTTACTCCATTAGGCTTTCTTACTTTCCTAATTCTCTCCCAGTCTGCCCTGCTTCTTCTCTTTCAAAGATTTCACCACTGTCTCTTTCTGTTTGTTGCTGCATCAATCTTCCTACTCCTGTCTCTCATGCCCTCTTGATTTATCCCCTTTTCTAGAAACCCTTCTCTATCTTCTCTTCTGCTGTCTTCACAATTCTCTCTCTAACCTTCTTCCCTATAGACCATGTATTTCTCTAGGCTGTGCATCACCATTAGCAGCACATGCCACCTTTATTTAATCACTGTGCTTTTTACTGTTCCCCAGTCCCAAAAGCCTACTATCTTGGGGGTCTCCTAGAACTGGAAAAGCCCCCTCTGATCACGGAAAGAATACTTTAGTGCAACATGGCCATCATATCCCTTCAGCTTGTTGTCAATCCTTGTTTGACAAGACATCAGGCTGCATGGATTTGTTGGGTTTTAACTGCTTTAGGTCAGACAACAATCCTTTGACATCCACCACACTACTTTCACAGTTCAGTGGTCTTCAACAGGTCATCCACAGTACTATAGAAGAAAATGTTTCAAATAAAAACACCAGAAACATTTTCTAATCCAAAATCAATGTTGGCATGTCAGGAAATGCATTGCATGAGCTATTTTTTTTTGTCTTGCTGTATTGTGCAGTGCACTATGTACACTGAGGTTGCACAGCAAAACAAAAGTGAAAACAGACTGCACGTGTGGAATCTGCAATCCTATACTTCTCCTGATAAAATGTGCACTCCCATTGTATGAATGAACTACTGCCTGTGAAAGGAAAGGCTCACTAAGGCCCCTAAGGGTAGGTCCAGTATTTAGACCAGGGCTCGGTCGACACACAGGTAAAACTGTGAGGCCTATACTTTTCTGAAAACAAAGTACCTCGTGTAGTCTGGGATGGTGTAGCTGGCATGCATCTTAATACCTTTTCTTCCCATAACTGTTCTGCAGAAAAACAAACTTTTGCTAAATCACAGATGTTCCCCATATTTCTGTGAAGAAAATATCTGGAAACTGTGAGGATCCAAAAAATTCCTACCACCCAGCGTCCCGACACTTCTCCTAATATAAATGGCACCTCAAATAGTCACCAAATGTTATGCATTTAGCACACCTTAATTACATAGCATCTCATAACTTGCAATTTATTGGCTCTGACCATAAACTAGATAAAAATAGGGCAGAGTTTCAAAGGAGTCAAAAAATTTCACAAATGCAGAGTCATACCACACAGATCTTAAACTATAATATGGAAAAAATGATAAAATATTAGTTGATATGCCGAGAAGATGCCCAGAAAGATCAAATATATAGCAAATGCTTTTTAGCCTCAGATGCCCTGTTTACGATTTCTTGCAATATTTAGTTCAAAAGAATACATTAAATAACGTTCATCATCATCATTTAACTTTATTTCGGTAGGTAAAAACATACCATAAAAGTACAATGCACATCGAATTTTTTAAAAGAGAAAAAAAAAAACTACAGATATAAACACAATAAAAAAGTTAAAAGGGTTGAGGTAAGTTAAGATCCAAACAAGATAAACAACAAAGTATATGTCTCCTAATAATAGAAAGATCCACTCAACAAGAGACCAATTCCCTAAATCCATAAATAATCAATGGTATAGTGAGACAATATCTATATACTGCAAATTAAGAGCTAAAACATACATCAGAGTTCAATAAATATACATAAATAAATCTAAGAATTAGCTACCCAATCTTATTCTTTAAAATTGCTAATCTAAAACGCCAGATTGATTCGAGAAATTTTGCCACTGGTAAAACTATCTGGACGGATGAATCAGATTTTAAAATTCTCTCAACATGAAAACAGGACCTGACACCTATGTGTTTGCAAAGCGGGATGATCCAAAGAGCTCTTTGTTTGTGGTATGCATGGCAATGAAAAAAAACATGTGAAACAGACTCTTCACTTTTGCAATCCATCGGGCAGAACTTAGATCTGTTGGTGGAACTGGACCATTTATACGTTAGGGAGCACAAAGGGAGAAACCCTATTCTAAATCTGATAAAAAGGGTGCGTGCAAATGGAGATAGTGCTACGTCCATAAAGGGCTCAAATTCATAATGGCATTTGACTGATAAATAACTATCAGACATAGACAACGGGACAATCTTGGCAAATTGAACAATCTGGACATTATGCCAAAAAGCATCCTTCAGCAACTGCACAGCATTTTTAGGAATGGAGGAAGGATCCTGCCAATAGGTCCCTAGGCCGAGATGAGTTAAGGACCGTTCGACATAGGCACACCATTTGGTTTTAATAATAGGATTACGGCCCACCAATTTAAGAAGCCCGCAACAAAATGGAATAAGGGCGTCTGTTGACCATAACCGGATCCAGAACAACAGGGGCCTTAAAGCGGCAGTCTGCAAGATTGAGAAAAGGTTTAAGTCCATTCGGATGGGCAGAGGTGGGGTTTTGGGGTTACTTTTAGCAGCATTTTCAAGAACTGATTTTCTGCCCTTGCCAGATTCGCCAAGTTGCAATGGCCCCAAAGTTCGGCACCATATAGAGACCCCCCTGGCTGGCAAGGGCAGGAGACATTGCAAATTTGGGAGATCTAGAGGCAAATCTTACAATGCCACCCGCCCTTTGCTTCAGGCACAGTAGAGATTTCTGGCGGTGGGCATGCCAAAGATGTGAGTCTTCCAATTTAATGCCTAAATAACGTTACTCCTGTGATCTTTGTGCCACTCTCTTTTTCTGAAGTGCTGTTTGTATACCTTAAAATGCTGATAAAAACATGTAAAAAAGCTGGTTCAAGGAGATGTATCTTAAATACATTGACTCTAGATAATAAGCCATTTCCGAAAGATAGTCTGGTACGGCAGCCCTTTGTGACATGGCAGGCTATATTGGGTCATTTCAAATTCACAATATTGCTAGTTAGCTATTTACAGCCCTCTGCAGAAGGCACATTAACCTAACAAACTATCTGCATTCTGCAACACACATAGAAAATGGTATATGCTACTAAGGATTGTTTTTGTGCAGGAAGGTGCCACTTCCTGCACAATAACCATCCTGCCATAACGCAGGCACCCTTGTACCATGGTACAAGGGTGCCTTCATTGATATTAGGCAGCGTACAGTGTGCCACCACTAGGAGACAGCAGAAACGTGCCATATCTTTGTAAATATGGCACATTTCTGTTGCCTGCGATGTGTAGAGTTGATTGAAATGTAAGTAAATCTGTCCTAAAATGTCTGATTAGATAACCCAGTGCAGTAACCAGTTTAGCAGACTATAATCAGACGAAATACTACAAAGGGGCTTGCAGAACTGTTCAAAGCTACCAGCATACTGAAAAACCATACACCGTGCGTCTGCGCCTCTCACACCTCATCATCCACCACACTGCTATGTGCTGCATCTTATAGCACGATAACCTCATCTTGGTGGTCATCACACATGACATGGAAACACTTCCCACAACACCAATCCAACCATACACCACCATATATGGTGTAGCATGCTGCCCATGGATGTAAGCGCTTCTGTGTCACACAAAGGGGTGACGAGCTGTACAAATGCTCCAATACAATATTTATCATTAGTGCATCACCAAGATTTGCTTTGAGCCTATTAAAATCTTTGTTTGCATCACACTTCAGAGTTATAAAACAAAATATGCTTCATTTATGCATTCATGGCCGTAGGTATATTGAAATATCTGTACCCGTCATTTACAGGTAGTTACTTTTGTGAAGTACAAACAAATTATTACCCTACAGTATTTCTGTTCACACTCCATATGCAAGGTCACTGGAATTAGGCGATTCTGCATTGAACTGCATTTAACCTGTCTTTGGACACACAGCAAATGTAATAAGATACAAATTAGTTAAAGGCATTTTTAAATCTCCTTCACCTTCTGAACTCCCACACCTCTATACTGCCTCGGAATTTGGGCGGGGTGGAGAGTGGCAAAGATTATTATAGACTGGCTTGGCCCTCTAATGCGCCCCCTCACTCCCCAGCTATGGCCCAGGACTAGTACATTGACACTCTCTGTTTATTTAAATTCAGAAAAGGAAATCTGCTTTTGATGCTTTCAGGAACTGAAGTTTGTAGATGGTCTTTATTTAATTGACAGACACCTTACCGCATCCGAACAAGAAACAGAGCACTGCAGAAAAACTGAATTTAGCTCACTCGGCAATAATGAGCATTGTTTTTAGCAATCCCTTGCTTTTCTCAGTCTATTGATAATACTTTAAACTACGGTAGAACACCTAATAAACTGTCAAGTGTTGGCACGCTTTTTGACATTAAAAAAAACACGTGAACTTAAAATAGATAGTATTTGACACGAACTAGTCGCCGAACGACTGCTTATATGTTTTGGCACATTTATTTCTCCACCGAACATGTCCATAGAGTTAATTAACCTGATAATTCTGGCATGCGAAATCCTGCTCATTAGCATCAAACTTCGTTCTCTTGCAGAAGGACGCTGCCAAATCCCGGACAATGTTTTGGTCCAATCATGCTGTAAAAACCTGGCTGGATGGATGAGGAGAGTCTTCGGCTATAAAAGATCTATCAGGCTTCCATATTTAACCAAACAATACGGGTCCAACGACGCTATAATCGTGCTGCGCCAGCAGTAATGCACAACAAATGGTGCAAAAAGCCGAGCTTTTGCCTATATAAATGTATACAAAAAATGTTTTTTCATAAGTAGTTATTCAATATGTATTCGTTCCAAAGTGGAAAGAATAGTACAAATAAATAATTGCAGCAACAAATACTTATGGGCCTTTTTAGAAGTACACAGGCAAAATGTTCAAACGTCTACTATGAAATGCACTGCTTCTTCTGCCTTGGATAATGAAGGAATACATTGAAATGGAGAAAAAAACAAAATACCGATACTATAGGTGGTATAAAAGGGGGTGGCTTTGTCAACAGGCCAATTAATGTCATCAGTGGCGGTACAAAAATTAAAGAGGCCGGTGTACGGTGCTGAGGGGGACCCCTGGAGATCGCACCCCCCCGCCCCACAGCACGCTGGCTGCGGGGGCCTTTGTTATGCCCCTGAATGTCACATAATTTGTGTGGAATAAATTACGTCGATTATAAAGTTAGTAATGGTGCCGCATACTGCTCGGTTAGTTTTATGAAAACTTTTACCACGCAGGTCCAGTTTTACATAGGTTTTATTCTCATTTAAAGAGCAGACAGGTACTGCATGTACGGCTTCCATGAAATTTCTGTGCATCTCCTCGAACCCTCCTCCAAGACGTTCCTCATTCTCTTCTCACACATTCCATCTAGAATCATAGCTCAGGAATTCCACATACCACCCATGCTGATAAAATTAACAGTAACCTCCCAACATAACACATCGCCTTCCCTTTTTTCTTTACACGAGCAGGAAGAAACAAAAAAATGAAATAGTATACATTGTCATAATAACCCTACTATATGAATCATTTGAATAAATAATAAATTATCACGTGACACATACATATATATATATATATATATACATATATATATATATATATACTTTAAAACTTCTACTACATTATACATGGAACATTTTCAGATATATAATCCTTCAGCCATATTGGCGGTCTTTATTCACTTCATGATTCTTAGACTTCCCTTCCTTCCTTTGGAGGATTGCGCTCTTGTGATTCCTTGTCAATGACCTCCCTGTTAGTTACTGTACCATCATTTTCAGATTAAGAGTTTTCTGCAACACTTTTGTCAGTATTGGTTCCATCAAATACACCATCCATTAGAAATTCTTTATCATGAATTTGCTTACTCATGAAAGAAGGAATAGAGCATTTTGCTATTCTTTTGAAATTCCACACTTATGCATCACCTAACTTTACTGCATTATTTATTACATGTACCACCTCCATCAATTCATAGAACTTACTTTCTTCTTTGGGTACTTTACCGGGTTTCTTTACTCTCAACCAGTGTCCTACCACAATCTCACAATTCTTAGATGCATGTTTATCAGGCAAACTTTTTCCTTTATGTGGTACATACTGCAGTTTCCCTTTCACGGATCTCTCTGACCATCGTAAAATACTAGATTTGAATAACCATCCCTGTGTATATTTATGTCCTAGGATTTCTCTCTCTCATTAAAACAAAAGGAGACTGCCCCGTTGCATCACATTCAGTAACTCTGTATGTCCAAACCATTTTTTCTAATTGAAGCTCCCAATCTTCTTGATTATGGACTGCCCACTGTATTGTTTTCTTTATAACTTGGTTGACGCATTCAACCAGGCCATTACTGGTAGGATTGTACAATGAAGTAGTTCTGTGTCTAATACCAAGCCTTTTAAAATATTATTTGGCTCTATTGGACGAGAATTGCACTCCAGTATCACTTAGTGAATTTGCTGGTATACCTTCCCACTGATATACATGATCTAAGAATAACACAATTTCATTAGTGTCCACTTTCTCTACAAACTTAAGAATGGGCCATCTAGAGAACATAGCCATGAGTACAATAATGTACGTATGTTCCTTACTAATTGGTCCCATTATGTCAATTGTCACATTTTCCTAACGTGATTCATGTACTTTACTGATCTCCATTGGTGGTTTTAAAGTTACTAGGGATTTGTCAGCTGGTTTACAAACATCACTTTCACAAACATATTTCTCTACCTCTATGCCCTTCCCAGGCCACTAAAATGATGTTTTAACAACTTGCTTGGTTCTGACAATCCCAAAATATGTTCCACGACATAAAGACATTGCAGGTTTCCTCATACCTTTGGGAGGAATTACTCTTTTCCCTCTCCACACAAACTCCTCCTGCACACTCATTTCATTTCTGACTTCCCAAAAAAGTTTTATTTAAACTTCCCACTTCAACCTTTTTTGGCCATCCCTTAACAAGATGTTATTTTACCTTAGCTAACTCCTTATCTTTAGAGTACTCTGCTTCCCAGGCATCCCTTGTTATACAACTGTTTCCTTCCTTATATAGATATGCAACTTTCTCTGAATTCCACAATTCATCTTCACACTTCTCCATCTTTTTTGGCATCCTAGATACGAAATATGCGATCAACTTTTTCCTTCCTGGGACATACACTCCTCTGTAATTACAGTCTGTTAGTCTAATAGCTAATCTTGCTGTCTTAGCCGAAGTATTTATGGTTCCTTCTGCAGTTAACACTTTCACTAAAGGTTTGTGATCACACCCTAAAGTGAAGTTCCTTCCCCACTCAAGTGCTCTAAAATGATTTGTCACCTAAACACGAGCTAAAGTTTATTTTTCTATTTCAGAATACTTTTCTTCTGTAGGCGACAAAGATCTTGATTCATAAGCAACTACATTTTCTTTACAATTTTTCTCTACTTGAGGTAGAACCGATCCCAACCCCTTGTTGCTGGCATCTGTATTAATAACACTGTTCATCTGGTTCAAAAAGTTTCAAAGAAGCTATCTTAGCAATGCAATCTTTCACATCCTGAAAATCTACTTCACAATCAGTTGACCATTCAAATTTGTTTTTGCTTTTTAGTAACTGTCTATTGTTGTGCATTTTTGCAGTGAAATTTGGAATATACTTGCAACAGAATTCCACCAATCCAATAAATGATCTGACCTTGTCTTTACATGTCGGAGAAGGTGCTTTATGAATAGCATCAATAAGTGTTTTTTTGGTTTAATTCCATTACTACTAATCACGTGATCTAACTAAGTGACAGTGCTCTCAACAAATGTATATTTAGAGTATTCTACAGTTGAACCATGTGTACCCAAAATTCTTAATACTTCCTCTGAGGTTTTATCATGTTGTTCTCTGTTTTTTCCCATAGACAATTATGTCAGCTTGAAAAATGTGTGTACTTTTGACTTTTCCAAATAATTGATGCATTAATCGCTGGAACACGACAGCTGCTGATGCCAATCCGAATGGCATCCTTCTGAACTGGTAGCATCCTTGTGGCATGATGAATGCAGTATACTTTTTGCTGTCACTTGACAAAGGTATCTGGTGATACGCTACAGATAAATCAGTTGCAAAAGAACCACTTAACTCCTTTCAACATTGACATAATTTTCTTTATCTTTGGTAATGGAAACTGGTCTATGCTAATATTCCTTTTCATGTGGTATTAATCAATGCATAATCTTATTTTGCCGTTACTCTTAAGTGCCACTACCAGTGGTAAAACCCATTCAGAAGCCTCTACTGGGTCAATTATTACAGCAGCAATCAACTTGTGTAATCCTCTGTCACCTATTTTCTCAAAGAAATTGGAACATCTCTACCTTTATGAATTTTTGGTATAGCATCTACTTTGAGTCTTTTATGTGAATACATTAGGAAATGTCTTTAACATTTCATCACCTAACGTCACACCATCATCCTTAACTAATATTTGTTCTTTACCATTTGGATCAAGAATTATGTGTAACTCTTTTTGATTTTTTCACCCAAGGTGAGATGGGCTTTTCTTTGATATATACAGTTTTCCATGTGCACATCGAATCTTAAATTCAATTAAAATTTGAACCAATGACACCCCGTTATATCATTTTTTTCTCCTGCATAGCCTTCTGGTTCAATTTCAGGAGGAAATAATTTTGAACCAACTTTTGCACTACCAAACATCCATCTTTATTCACTCATTTCATTCTTAAATCAGAACAATATTCAGAACTACTTTCTTCACCACTACAAATGTCACTACTAGATTCATCATTTTCTCTCACACACTTGACAGATTTAATTCTTTTCCTGCACATTTTCGCATGTGCTAGATTTCACTTTTCTGGCCGGACATGATTTTTCAAATGCCAAATGTTTAGTACATCCACACCTATACCACTTGGGTGGTTCTTTAGATACCTTTTCACATTTTTCCTTATTTCCTGCATATTTATACTTCCTATTTGCCTTTATTTTAGCAACTGTCTCAATTGGTTTGTTCAATTCAGTTTTTTTTTATGTATTCGCATATCTGTTAGGTGTCTTTGCTTTATGCATAATTGCAAGCACATCATCCAAACAAGAATCTCCATTCACCCATAGTCCTTGAATTACTGGATAAGAGGCATGCATTACCACTTGATCCTGTATCAAATCTTCCAACAACCCATTGAATGCACAATCTATTCCTAATTTACATACTTCACTGGCATAATCATCAATCAACTCAGTTTTCTGTTATTTCCTTTGAAAAAACCTAAACCTTGTTATGCCAGTGCAAACGTTTGGAGCAAAATGCTTATCCAAATTAGCTAATGCAATAATAAAAGCATTTTTATCTACATCACCTATACCACTTTTGTGCATTTGGTTATAGGTCTTTAGCTCCTGGTGGCCTAACAAGTGTAGAGGTATGCATGTTTTAAATTCTGGAGACATTTTCTTGTCTGAATCCACAGTATCTATATAATTTAGAAAGTACTCTTTCCATTCGCTCCAATTCATGACTGGTTCAGATGCTGCAGGCCAAAAAGAGCTTGTGGAGGGCATAATGAAAATGTCTGTTGACTCATTTTGATAGACATTAGTAGACAGAAATGTATTAATATATATATATATTTTTATATATTTTGAATTGTTCCGTGTATTCTGACTTCAAATGCGCCACTGTCCATTTTTCACAACTTAACGTTTGTATTTTTTATTTATTTTCCTCCTCTTTGCTGAAAAGTGGTGAAATCACAATAATGATACTGCCCAAAGTTCACAAATTTAGGAATTCCACTTACTCAGTTATTTACTTAGGTATGTATTAAATGCTGTGGATGCCTTCACAGTCATCCGTACATCAAGTGAAATTGTCTACCAAAAAAGATGGCGGACACGTAAGGTCACACCACGTGACCTCGTAGTAACACCACACTATATAGTCAATGATGCAACATAAACAATTTGCTGTTAAAAGCAGTACTCACGCTTTAGTTGAGAGACGCTGAAGATGTGGTGGCAAGTGCACAACTACAACTTACAATTAGAAAGAGTACTTGCACTGGCATTGAAACACACTGAACATTCAGGCTTGTGCAAGAGGAAACGTTATGTACTTAACAGTAGGCCAAACCAAAATGTGTTGTATACATTGCTGACCAGAATACCTTGTTTCAAAGGAATCTTGTTTGTACTATCCAACATGCATGGAGCACTCACCAACATTAATCATCTCTGTGATGTGGCAATCACGAGCCTTTCCACAGTCTGAAGTAAACGAAAATAAAGGTCAGTGTGTACGTTACAGCTTTCTGAACTCATTCCTAAAATAATACTCTAATGCAGTTGAATTCTTGCTTATGCAATTTTCTCTGTCTGCTCTTTCAGTCGGTGGGTATTTTTCAAGATGTTCTCCACTCGTCACCAATTTTGTTATGAAAAATCTCTCCACGCAGGTCCGGTTTTACGTAGGTTTTATTCTCCTTACAAGAGCAGACAGGTACAGCATGCACAGCTTCCATGAAATTTCCCTGCGTCTCCTTCAACCGTCCTCCAAGAGGTTCCTCATTCTCTTCCAACACATTCCATTGCGCATCATCGCTCACACATTACACATTACACCCATGCTGACACAATTAACAATAACTTCTCAACATAACAGCTAGGCAGGCATCATTATGCTCTTGGCAAAGCCACATTTTGCTGGTTTGTATAGAGTTGGCCTTTGATTTTTCACCAGTTAATCTGGTACCGCCTCCATAGTACCCCTCTATTAGAATAATAATCTTTACATATTAAGTAGGGTAGCTTTATTGAAACAGTACTCTAGATTGACAATCATGGTAAACTACAATATAATACATAGGATTCTGCAATCCCCATATAAACGGTTATCTTTTATTTCTTTATTACACGTAGGAGTTTGCAATTCCTGTATAAATTCAGGACTCTAATTTCTTTATAATCGGCTACATGTGACACACCCAGTAACTGAAAATAAAGGAAGGATGTCAGAACTCAATTAACAAGCCATTACATTTGAGTTCTGACATCACAATTCCTGCTGCCAGACCCAGCAGCCGAGGAAGAAGACACATCAGGTCATGGAGCAAAATTGAAGCAGCTGTTTAAAGCAACAAAAATTGAACATTGCTTTGCTTTCTTATGCTCTGTTTTTCCCTTTTATAATGACAAGCAGAGTGAAACTGTTTATTTTTGCACTCCTTAGAAAGTGAGAGTAAAAGTATAATCTTTCTGCAGGTTTCTACATTTTGCGAGCTACTGAAGCTTTTATTTTGTTCAAAAACGGACTTATATAGCACTGTTTCTAATATCTATTTGCAACAAATATCTAACAAGTTTCTGATGTGTTACATTTTGCACTAGAGGTTTTATTTTTATTCTTCTTGTTTGCAAATATGCTCGCTCTTTCATATGAAAGAGCTATCCACCAAGATTTTAGGTGGATTGTGGGAAAGGTGATGGATTAACCATGTATTATTTGGGGTTAAAGTAAACCCTTGCTTACATGATAAGGATATTACAAGTCACCTCGGAGTTCCATAATGTTATAAAGGAACGCAGCCACCGGCCTCTTTCTTATATAATGGTCATGGAACTCCTCAGTGACATGCAATATCCTTATCATGTATGGCAGGGGATACTTTATCCCATATATAATTAGCGACTTGTGACACACCCAGTCACCGATTATGAAGAAAAAAACACCAGAACTCAACTGCAATAAGTTGTTACATTTGAGTTCTGACATAACAATGCCTGTTGCCAAAGCCAGAAGCCAAGGTGAAATTAGGTCAGGTCATGGAGCAGCTGTTTAAAGCAAGGACAATGAAATGTTGCTTTTCTTTCTTCTACTCTATTTTTTAACCTGCATTGACGGATAGAAACCACATGTTCATTTTTGGAACTCGGTAGACAACTATAGAAAAGTCAGAATCTCTGTGAATGCTTCTACATATTCTAACCTACTGCTGCTTTTTTAAATTAAAAACTGACTTGTATTGAGCTTTTTCTAATATCTTTTTGAAACAAATATCTAAAACGTTGTTTTATGTGTTTAATTTTGCACTAAATGTTCTGTTTTTATTCTTTATGTTTTCAAACATGCTCTCTCTTTCATGTGAAAGATCTATGCACCAAGATTTTAAGTGGTTTTTGGGAAATATGATGCTGTGACCATGTGTTATATGGTATAAAGTACCCCGCCGTACTTGATAAGGATATTGCAAGTCATCTCTTAGTTCCATAACCTTCTAAAGAAACTTAATAATCCTTGTTCCTCTATATAGTTTTGAACTCCTCAGTGACTTGCAATATCTTTTTAATGAGCACCAGGAGGTACTTTGTCCCTTATGTATCAGAATCTAGTGCTATGTTTTTTATTAGTCATACGTACAAAATAAAGTTTAGGTTCAAGGTTATTAAAAATGTAAGAATGGATAAAGTAAAAAGAGGGATCAGGGCCAGATTGTTAAATATGTGTGCTATCAAGATATTACTTGCTGGGTTTGAGTTTGATTTGCCTGACAGACAGTTGGTCAAAGGTTGGAGAATGAGAGGTGTTGAAGGAAGCAGGACATCACAACTGGAAACAGGTTGGAAACTGCACTATAAAGCAAAGCAGAGCCAATCAATGGAACTGGGAACAAATATAAAACATTCATGGAGGAGTAAGACCAACAGGTCTAGCATCTGAATAATAAACACTGAGACAAAAGAAAGGAGAGAGAATAGACTCGGGGCATTGGGAGGACGAGAGCAATAACTGCAAAGAAGACTGGATGGGCTCAAGCAACATTGCCTATAGCAATCAATGGAAGGAGTTTTAATTGTTTCTCCTTGTGCATATCCTTTGATTAACTGCATTATTTAGATAAACACAAAGCTGTATTAACATATAAACTGCCTTGTTTTCAGAGCAGATACTTGAAAGTGTCAAGACCCTAAATAGTATTTGTTAGAAATGGGTTCTTTGGTTGGCAGTCAGGTTACCCCCCCTGTCCAAGCAAGGACCATCACTCTAGTCAGGGTAAGTCACACACAATCCAAATTATCCTGTGCCCGTCCTCGGGTAGCTTGGCACTGAGCAGTCAGGGTTACCTTAGAAGGCAGTGTGCAAAGTATTTGTGCAATAAATAATACAATAAGACCATATAGCACCACACAAATACACCACAAAGTGTTTAGAAAAATATATAATATTTATCTGGATAAATGCAGGTCAAAACGATTAAAATGCAATAAGTAAATGTTGAGATATCACTGAAAAGTGTTATAAAGGGGGTTATTCCAACTTTGGAGGAGTGTTAATCCGTCCCAAAAGTGACGGTAAAGTGACGGATATACCACCAGCCGTATTACGAGTTCCATAGGATATAATGGACTCGTAATACGGCTGGTGGTAAATCCGTCACTTTTCCGTCACTTTTGGGACGGATTAACACCTCCTCCAAAGTTGGAATAACCCCCAAAGTGTCTTAAGTCATTCGCGTGAAAAATCTCTGCAAAGAACAGCAGAGGAGGAGAAGCGTGGAAACAAAGGGGTGTGCGTCAATGTGTCATTCAGTTTTCATGCAGGGACGGCTGTGAATCAATTTCTGGTGCTCGGTCTTGGATCCTCTTTGGGTTGCGGGGTTTTCAGATGCCTCGGGAACGGTGCGTGGATTTCCTGCACTGGCAGGACGAAGTCACAGGAGCTGCGTCAATGCAGTGGGCATTGCGTAAAATTTTCTACCGCATGGCAGGCGCTGCATCGATTCCTCTCTGGAAGTCGGTCTGCGTCGTTCTGGCTCAGCTGGGCATCGATCCAGTGGGCTGTGCATCGAATTTCCGGTCGCTTCGCTGGCACTATGTCGATCTTCTCATTGCGAAGTCGGGCTGCATCGTTCCGGTTCACCGTGCAGTGACATTTTCACCGCAGTGCAGGCTGTCTGTCGTTTCTGGCAGGCTGTGTGTTGAAGTTTCACCGCACAAGGAGTCCTTCTTGAAGAGATTAAGGCCCTCATTACAACCCTGGCGGTCAGTGTTAAAGCGGCGGTAATACCTTCAATAGGCCAGCGGAATTTTTTTTTTAATCACGACCATGGCGGAAACCGCCAACATAGACAGCCACTTTAACACTCCGACCGCCACGGCAGTAGAAACAAACACGGCGGTCACTGCCAACAGACAGGCGGAGGACAAAGTACCGCCCACTGTATTCCAACATGCCTATCCGCCACCTTTTCCGGGGCGGAACCAACGCTATCAAAAGCACGGTGGAAACAGTACACAGAAGGGAAACCACTCACCTCTCGACACCCAACGAGGAATCAGGACGCCATGGAGCCCGAGTTACACGTACTGCCCATGCTGGTCTTCCTCCTGCTGTATCAGGAGCAGGACAGACGCCGTCGATGACCACGGTGAGTACTGCACCTACAACACAGGGGAGGGGGGATGGAAAAGTGAGTGACACACACACATGCAATACGCAATACCCCCACCCCACCCTCACCCACAACACCATACTCACAAATACATGCAGGAACATTACATATACACCCTGTCACCCCCCGGTAGAATGCAAGGACAAAAGGAAATGATTGTAACGAGTCTAATCAAGAAAAATCAGATAGTGCAAGTTCAAAAATCAGTATATACAAATATGTACACCAAGTACACAAGTCCGGATAGTGTACCAATCATTGTCCGTGGACCAGTGGTCCCAAAATGCATGGGGGAAGCCCACACAAGATACCTGACTCGAAACGGAGAGAACACTGCTGGGGCATCAGATCTAAATTAAACAGGCACCTCAGGGGGAAGGGGAGGGGGGCACCTCAGCCGGATGAACGCACAACACCACTGCAGCACGAGGGGGCTCCATGCCCATTGCTGTATCAAGGGGAGTGCAAAGCCACAGTCTCTCAAGTCTTTCCAGTGGGTGGTTTGCCCACTGCAGTATCCTTTGGAGTGCAAAGCCACAGTATCTCAAGTCTTTCCAGTGGGTGGTTTGCCCGCTGCAGTATCCTGGGGAGTGCAAAGCCACAGTTTCTCAAGTCTTTCTAGTGGGTGGTTTGCCCACTGCAGTAACCTGGGGAGTGCAAAGCCACAGTCTCTCAAGTCTTTCCAGTGGGTGGTTTGCCCACTGCTGTATCTTGGGGAGTGCAAAGCCACAGTCTCTCAAGTCTTTCCAGTGGGTGGTTTGCCCACTGCAGTATCCTGGGGAGTGCAAAGCTACAGTCTCTCAAGTGGATAACAGTCTCCACTGGTTCTGGAGGGGGCTTTGTGCCCAGAGTGCTTCATCCTGCCAAGGACAGAGGTAGTGGATGTGATTCTCCACTGGTTCCGGAGGGGGCTTGGTGCCCAGAGCGCTTCATCATGCCAAGGACAGAGGTAGTGGATGTGATTCTCCACTGGTTCTGGAGGGGGCTTTGTGCCCAGAGTGCTTCATCCTGCCAAGGAGTGCTTCATCCTGCCAAGGACAGAGTTAGTGGATGTGATTCTCCACTGGTTCTGGAGGGGGCTTTGTGCCCAGAGTGCTTCATCTTGCCAAGGACAGTGGTAGTGGATGTGATTCTTCACTGGTTCTGGAGGGGGCTTGGTGCCCAGAGTGCTTCATCCTGCCAAGGACAGAGGTAGTGGATATGATTCTCCACTGATTCTGGAGGTAGCTTGGTGCCCAGAGTGCTCCACATGCAGTGTGGCTGGTCCCATTACCTCACATGGGTGTGTGTGCCACAAGATTGCCTAGGAACAGGTAGCATGATACGCCATGGAGGCAGAGACATACCTCCCTAATGTACCCTAATGCAGCTTCGCCTTCCACCTGCAGGTGCAAACAGTGATGAGAGTCCTGCCTCATGGAAGCTGGGCAGGGTCCAGGAAGTCTCCTCCAGCCTCGAACGGCTGCCCACTGGGGATGGTAGCCATGTCAGCTGTGGTGCCACTGTCCGAGCACGTCGTGGGGCTGGTGGCGGTGCTTGCGGCGGAGTCTGTGGCAGAGGAGCTGGCGGTGGTGCATGTGTCAGCACCTGTTGAGGGACGTCTCCTGGAGCCTCGGACGGCTGCCCAATGGGGATGATGCTGGGGACTGTTGCTGGGGCTGCAGACGTGCAGGTGGCAGTGCAGGTGGCCGTGCAGGTGGTGGTGCTTGTGGCGGTGCTGGTGGCGATGTAGGTGGTGGTGTTCTCCGCCGTACAGGTTGGTGTAGTGGTTGACATAAGGGTGACTCTAGTCCCTCAGTCAGAGCCACTGTGCCCTGTCCTGACCTGCTCTTGGGCTTGTGTACCTTCCCCACCTTTGATGGTGCCGTAGGTGTCTTGCCACTGTTCCCTTTTGTTTTGGAGGAGCCCTTGGCGGCTGGTAGGTGCGGCTTCTCCCTCTGGGTTGTGGGCACCTTCTTCACCTTGGCAGGTGGCGGACTGTCCTTGGCCTCGCTAGGTGGCACACTCGATGACCCCACAGTTGCTGGCACCACTGTGCCTGGGGATCTGGTGGCTGAGGTGTTGGGCTGGGACCTGGAAAGCCTGGCCCTGGGGGAAGGACGTGGGGGAGGTGTAGGAAAGAGGTCAATGTTAGCCAGGAAAAGCTTCTTAGACACACTGGGATGGGAAGATGGAGGGGGTTTGGGAGTGGAGGAAGAGGTAGTGGTTGTAGGAGATGTGCGTTTGCTGAATTCGGGTGAAGGTGCATGGGCCGGAGGCTGTTGTGAGGTGGATAGCTGTTGGGTGGGTGTGTGCCTGCGTTTGTGTACTTTGAGAGGAGGGCTCACAGACACACAGGTAGAGGACACTAGGGATGTGTGCATGGTAGTGGGGGTGGTGATTGCACGTGAGCGGTGTGTGGTGATGGGCGTGCTGGTGATGGAGGTAGTGGCTGAGGATGTAGTGCATGCAGGTGTGAGTGGAGATGAGACAGGGAGAGAGGAGGAGGACGTGGAGGAGGGGGACACAGTGGAGGCAGTGGATGCTGCTGTTTCTGCTTGGGGATGGTACTTGTGTGAGTGCTTGTGGGATGTGTGGTGCTTATGTTTGCCATGTCCACTCTTGTGTGTTAATGAGTGTGCATGCTGGTCTGATTGTGTGCTTGGGATAGGCTGAGGTACAGGGGATTTTGTCGGGTGGAAGCAGTTGGAGGGAGGAGGCTGGTCACTGGGACGATGGCTGCCATCAGTGCTAAGGCCAGAGCCTGAAATGCTCTCTGTTGGGCCACCTTCCCAGATTGAATGCCCTCCTGGTATGCATTTGTTTGTTGCAAATGCCTCTCAACATCCTGGATGGCATTCAAAATGGTAGATTGCTCAACAGTGAGGGATCTCAGGAGGTCAATAGCCTCCTCACTGAGGGCAGCAGGGCTGACTGGGGCACGGCCTGAGGTGCCTGGGGCAAAGGAGATGCCCCCCCTCCTGGGTGAGCGGGCACGGGACACATACTGAGGGGCTGCTTTGAGGGCGGTGCTGGTAGGTGGGGTGGCGGCTGTACCTGTTGATGCGGTGGGCACAGAGGTGCCTGCCACCACAAGGGAGCTCCCATCAGAGGAGGAGTCGCTGTCGCTGGTGTATGTTCCTGTCCCTGTCGTGGAGCTCCCCTCGCCCTCAATCCCACTGGTGGCTTCAGTCTCCGTTGCTTCAATCTCCAGGGCCATGTGGGTTGCAGCTCCCTCCTGCTCTGGTGCCAATGCTCCTCCTGCAGATGATGCTAATGCATGCAAGAACAGGGGTACAAAACAAAAAGGGGGGAAAGACAGAAAAAACACATGTTCAGTGCATGCAACACCACTACTGTTGGCGGACACAACACACAGGGGGCAGCCCTATGCACTAAGCCATGCACTAACAGTTCCTAGCAAATTTACATACCCATGGGGGACGAGGCCTAAGCCCAATTGCTGCACACCTGGAAGTCACAGGAGCCTGACTATCTGTAGATGGCTATTACCAGTAGCGGGGTTGGGGTGCCACAGAGCTTGCCTAACAGGGGACCTAGCCTACCAAGTTCACCCTGGCCTAGGGGAACCCACAGCCCACTTCGACCACCCAGACACCTCGTAAAGCGCACAGAGTCAGCTGAATTAGAGTGTACTCACACCCGTGTGGCTGCTGTGATGCCCTCAAGCGCCCATCCAACTCCCGATAGGCCACCGCCAGGATCTGGTACATCAGGGGGGTCATGATGCGACGGGCACCCCTTCCACGTTGGGAGGCCATTCACAGCTGTGCCTCCGCCGTCTTCTTGCTCCAGCGGCGCAGGTCCTCCCATCTTTTACGGCAGTGGGTGCTCCATCTATGGTAGGCCCTAAGGGTCCGGATGTCCTTGGCGATGGCACGCCAAATACCTTTCTTCTGGTGGGCGCTGACCTAGAGGAAAAGTGAAGTAAAAATGGATGTTTCTATCCCATACATTTCATCTCACGCATTGCCAAATACCTCCCACCCTGGCCTGGACATACACACACACACAATCCTGACATGCTGGCCTGTCCCCCTCCCCACCCTCTTCCATCCACGACACTCCATACACTCATGTGCCATCCACCATACTCACAACGTACTCACCTGTTTGTCTGGAGGACCATACAGTTGCGTGTACTGGGGGAGGACCCCATCCACCAGTTTCCCCAACTCCTCCGAAGTGAAGGCAGGGGCCCTTTCCCCAGACACTCTAGCCATCGTCGCTTCCAGACGAAGGTCACAGCAGCACTTGCAGTGTAAGTCCTCTCCTGTTGAAGGTCACGTATCAAGTGAGGGAACAGTAAGAAAATGGTGGCCATGTCTGCGGCGGTGCATACCGTCACTGCTGGTGTACATCATCATTGGCTCCTGGGACCAATAGGGCCCAATGTTAACCAATGCTGAATTGTGCCACGGTATTCAACCGCCCACCGTGACATTGTACAATGCTAGCACAGTTACCTCATTTCCTCTTGTCCCACCTTACAGGTCAGGCAGCCACCATTTCAGGGGTCCACATGGCATGGAAAAAAACTGCGTCACACCTATTTAGGCCTGGAATACGGACACATAAAGGCACATTGCGAATTCCCAACGTTTTACCAAATAACATATTG
Organism: Pleurodeles waltl; assembly: GCF_031143425.1. NCBI lineage: Eukaryota > Metazoa > Chordata > Amphibia > Caudata > Salamandridae > Pleurodeles > Pleurodeles waltl. The sequence goes on from NC_090442.1 coordinate 467,087,422, forward strand.
TGATACCTAAGTGTTGGATGACCCGCTGCTCGCTGTTCTCCTCCATAGGGCACGTCTGCTGGGGCAGGTGGTGAGATGGCGGCATCCTCCGGTGTACAGACCCCTGGTGGACCTGTCGATAATGGAAGAGAGACACATCATTATCACATACAGACTTAATCGTGCAACAATCCTGGAACTGTGTGCCCAGTTGGAGCCAGACCTGATTTCAGCTATCCGCCATCCCACAAGAATCCCCCCTCTAGTGCAGGTTCTGTCTGTACTCCATTTCATGGCCAGTGGGTCTTTTCAAACAACAGTGGCCATGGCATCAGGGATGTCCCAAGCAATGTTCTCTAACGTGTTGTCCAGAGTGTTATCTGCCCTGCTGAAACACATGCACAGCTACATCATTTTCCCTCAGGTGGAGGATTTGCCCACAGTGAAAGGTGACTTTTATGCCCTGGGACATATCCCCAACATCATTGGTGCCATTGATGGTACAAATGTGGCATTTGTCCCCCCCGCAGGAATGAACAGGTGTACAGAAACCGGAAAAGCTACCATTCACTGAATGTGCAGATGGTGTGTTTGGCAGACCAGTACATCTCCCATGTGAATGCCAAGTATCCTGGCTCTGTGCATGACGCTTACATTTTGAGGAATAGCAGCATCCCTTATGTGAGGGGGCAACTCCAGAGGCATCAGGTGTGGCTAATAGGTGAGCCCAAGGTCCAAACACAGTTGACATAGGTGTCTGGGTATGGGGTTGTCCCTGAGGGTTAGTGTCTGTCTAACAGTTGTACCTCAACATTTGCAGGTGACTCTGGTTACTCCAACCTGTCATGGCTACTGACCCCAGTGAGGAATCCCAGGACAAAGGCAGAGGAATCTACAATGAGGCACATGGGCGAACTAGGAGGATAGAATGCACCTTCGGCCTCCTGAAGGCCAGATTACGGTGCCTCTATCTTACAGGTGGCTCCCTAAACTACTCACCAGAGAAGGTGTGCCAGATCATCGTGGCCTGCTGTATGTTGCACAACCTGGCTTTGCGACGCCAGGTGCCTTTTTCTGCAGGAGGATGGGCCAGATGGTGGTCTTGTGGCAGCTGTGGAGCCTGTGGACAGTGAAGAAGAGGAGGCAGAAGAAGAAGATGTCGACAACCGAAACAACATCATCATGCAATACTTCCAGTGAGACACAGGTAAGAAGATGTAACTGCTTCCCACATCTCATACTATTGTTGGAGGTAGCATAAGTCTGTCATTTTCACTCAGTGTATGGACCCTGACTTGTTACTTTGCCTTTCCATTTCACCGATCTGGGTCCCACTTTGTGCCCTCTTCTATGTTTACTGCTGGCCTACAGCTGTGTTACATTGGTATGTGAACAAGTACATTGACATTGCTATATTCCAGAGATTTTGCAATTACACATTTGTGAAAGCACAGACTGACTCCAGATTGTTTTTGATTTAAGTGTGTTTATTTCTGTGTAAATAAGTGGAGGGGGTGTGAGATGGGCTGGGGTGATGGTGGAGGAATGTCCATGGCAGAGTCCAGTGTATTTGTTTCACAGGTGCATTGTCCAATGGGGCATAGGAAGTGGAGCAATGGCAGTTTAAGGTGGACAGGATGTCAAAGTGGGACAGAAGGGTGACATTCAGGGGGGTCTTATTTGCTGGCGGGGGTCTAGGCAATGTTTTCTGTCTGGTTCCTGTATCTCAGGGACCGTTTGCGGTGTGGTTCTCCTTCTGCAGGGGCTGGGGTGCTGGTGGTCTGTTGTTCCTGTGGCAGTGCCTCCTGTCCACTAGCGCTGGCGGAGGTGGAGGGCTGTTCATTGTCCAGGCTAGTGTCAGGGGCCCTTTGGTGTGCCACTGTGTCCCTCCGTGTTGACAAGGTCTTTCAGCACCCCTGCAATGGTGACCAGGGTGGTGTTGATGGACTTCAAGTCCTCCCTGATCCCCACGTAGTGTTCCTCCTGCAGCCGCTGGGTCTCCTGAATAAATACTGTGCCCATGGTCTCCTGGGAATGGTGGCAAGCTCCCATGATGCTAGAGAGTGCCTCTTGGAGAGTGGGTTCCCTGGGCCTGTCCTCCCCCTGTCGCACAGCAGTCCTCCCAGCTTCCCTGTTATCCTGTGCCTCTGTCCCCTGCCCCGTGTGCCCACTGCCCCCAGGTCCCTGATTGCCCTGTGTTAGTGGGTTTGCCTGGGTTCCCTGTAGTGGTGGACACACTGCTGATTGACGTGTCCTGGGGACAGAGGGATTGGCCCGCTGAGTGGGTGCTGTGGCGGTGTTTCCTCAGGGGCGAGGTTCAGTGGTGGTTTGTGACTGTGTCAGGGGAACCGACTGTCCCGCGGTCCCTGATGGCTGGGCTGGTCATCTTTATCCAGGCGTGCAGAGCTGCTGTCGTCACTGTGGGCCTCTTCTGTGGGAGGACTGGATGTGTCTGGCACCTCCTGTCCGGTGACATTGGGTATGGGTCCTGTTGGGGTGTGAATGCATAATCTTAGTATCTGTGTGTGCCATCTTGTGCAATGGGTGAGTTAACCTCTACTCCTGTGCTTGCATTATTGCCGTGGCCCTTGTGTGATTGGTGATTTTGGGGCATGAGTGAGTCTCTCTTCTAGACATGCTTTGGTGATGGGTGTCCATGAATTGGTGTTACATGCAGGGCTTGATTTTGGGATGTGTGGGTTGTGGTAGTGGGGTATCTGTGGGGTGTTGGGGTGATGGGTGTGAGGGAGAGGGTGGGAGTATGTGATGGCATGCAGGTGGGGTGGGGGGATAAAGTAGTTAAGATTTGACTTACCAGAGTCCAGTCCTCCTGCTACTCCTACGAGTCCCTCACGATGCATGATCGCCATGACTTGCTCCTCCCATGTTGTTAGTTGTGGGGGAGGTGGTGGGGGTCCACTGCCAGTCCTCTGTACAGCAATCTGGTGTCTGGATACCACGGAATGTACCTTCCCCGTAGGTCGTTCCACCTCTATCTGATGTCATCCCGTGTTCTTGGATGCTGTCCCACTGCGTTGACCCTGTCAATGATTCTCCGCCATAGCTCTATCTTCCTAGCAATGGATGTCTGCTGCACCTGTGATCTGAATAGCTGTGGCTCTGCCCGGATGATTTCCTCCACCATGACCCTGAGATCCTCCTCTGAAAACCTGGGGTGTCTTTGAGGTGCCATGATGTGGTGTGGGTGATGTGGGAGGTGCTGTCTGTTGTGATGTGTGAGGGGATGTGTTGGTGTGTGTTGTTTGAGGTGCGTGGATGTTGTATAAGTGCTGGTGTTGAGTGTCTGTGGATGCTGGTGTTATGTTAGCTAATCTCTCTCTGGCCTTCTTTCAAAATTTTGATTGTAAGGGTTTGTGGGTGATGTGGGTGTGTGCTTTATATTGGATTGGGTGTGTGGGTGTGGTGTGTGTATGTGTATCAGGTGTGTATATTTCGATTTGTCCAATGTGGTTGTGTTTTGTAAATGTGTGTGGATTTTGAGGGCGGCGTTGTGTACCGCCAATGGATTACCGCGGTTGAAAGACCGCTGCGTTGATTCGTGGGTCGTGATACTGTGGGCATATTCCTGTTGGCGTGACGGTGTGGGTTTTGGTATCACCAGTTTATCACTGACTTTTGGTGTGGCAGACTTGTGCGGGTGTCTGTATTGTGGCGGATTCCGAGCTGTGAGTCATAATACCTGTAGCGGAATTCCACAGCTGCAACGGTATGTTGGCGGTCTTCTGCACGGCGGAAAGCGGGATTTACTGCCAGGGTTGTAATGAGGGCCTTAGTCTTTTTGGTCCTGAGACTTCAGGGAACAGGAGGCAAGCACTATCCAAGCCCTCTGAGAGCACTTCTTCACCACAGCCCGAGAGCAGCAAGGCAGCAGGGCAACAGCAAGGCAGCAGTCCTTTGCAGAAAGCAGTCGGATGTGTCCGTTGGGCAGCCAGGCAGTTCTTCTTGGTAGGATGCAGGTTCTGGTTACAAGTTTCTTCTCCAGGAAGTATCTGAGCTGGTAGGGGTAGAGGCCCTGTTTATATACCCAAATGTGCCTTTGAAGTGGGGGGACTTCAAAGAGTGGCTTAGAAGTGCACCAGGTCCCCTTCCAGTTCAATCCTGTCTGCTATGGTCCCAGTAGGGGGTGTGGCAGTCCTTTGTGTGAGAGCAGGCCCTCCACCCTCCCAGCCCAGGAAGACCCATTCAAAATGCATATGTATGCAAGTGAGGCTTAGTATCCTGTGTTTGGGGTGTGTCTGAGTGAAGACACAAGGAGCTGTCAACTAAACCCAGCCAGACGTGGATTGTAAGGCACAGATAGATTTAAGTGCAGAGAAATGCTCACTTTCTAAAAGTGGCATTTCTAAAATAGTAATATTAAATCCAACTTCACCAGTCAGGAGGATTTTGTATCACCATTCTGGCCATACTAAATATGACCTTCCTACTCCTTTCATATCAGCAGCTACCACTGAAGCAATGTATGTGGGCAGCCCCAATGTTAGCCTATGAAGGGAGCAGGCCTCACAGCAGTGTAAAAATGAATTTAGGATTTTTACACTAACAGGACATGCGAACTACATAGGTACATACCCTGCCTTTTGCCTACACAGCACCTTGCCCTATGGGCTACCTAGGGCAGACCTTAGGGGTGTCTTATATGTAGAAAAAGGGGAGACTTAGGCTTGGCAAGTACGTTTAAATGCCAAGTCAAATTGACAGTGAAACTGCACACACAGGCGGCCTGAGACATGGTTAAGGGGCTACTTAAGTGGGTGGCACAATCAGTGCTGCAGGCCCACTAGTAGCATTTAATCTACAGGCCCTGGGCACACATAGTGCACTCTACTAGGGAGTTATAAGTAAATTAAATAGTCCAGTTGGGTATGATCCAATGTTACCATGTTTAAAGGGAGAGAGCATATGCACTTTAGCGTTGGTTAGCAGTGGTAAAGTGCACAGAGTCTTAAAACCAGCAAAAACAGTATCTAAAAAGTGGAGGGAGGCAGGCAAAAAGTTAGGGGTGACCACCCTAAGGCTGTGAGGTGTAACAGTACTATTCACACAGAAATCACAATTTCTTTTAAAAGGGTAAATTGAAGAATTAGCATAAAACAAACTAGTTTGTGAGAAGCAAGACTACTCCAAAAGAACTACCACTACCCTCCTGCTTGATGGTCAGAAATTAGAGTGTTGCTAAGGGTCTCAAATCTGTGTAGATGGAGTTTTGAGGATAGTACATTTCTGTGCAAAACTGCAAAAAGAAATCAAAATGGAATCATACCACAAAGCACTCTGTTACCCTTTTCATTTTTGAGAAGATGTTTTTCCTGGCAAAGAGGAAAGTGATAGAGATTCAATGTATAGACTAGATTGGCTCAGACAAGAGGCCACAACTTTGTAGCTCTATGAGCCATGTGAATTGTGTAAAACAAATGGATGTTAGATGCTTTGCACTGGTTCTGGTGTAAAAAAGAGTCAGACTTAGCTGGGCAGACTGAGCAAGCATAAAAATCTCCAGTCATTCCCATAATGGTTATTAATGGGTTACTTGTAGAGTCTCTTGTGATCTGAAGAGCGGATTAGTTACCAGAATAGAACAGGACAGAATGAGCAAACTATCCAGAGAAGTGGATAAATCACTCAATGATAAACAAGATACACACTAAGAATAATTTTGCAATTTAATTTGAATGGCAATAAGTGAAAGGTCTGTGTCAGTATATGACAGTAAAATGTTGTGACAAGTCAACATGACGTGAATGAAAAATAGGGCAGAGTTTTATATTTTGTGATTCACTAAGGTATGAGTGGAAATCTCTGTCTCTCAAATCTTTCCTGTACGGAGCTTTTTGTCATGAGTAGTAGGTGGTTAATGCAGGATATCTACTTCAAAATGAGTAAAGCAAACAAACAACTACAGAGGGGCAAATGGTGATAGGCACAAATGCAAAAACACACATGCAAAAGCAAATACAAAATGAACTTTTACAAACATTATACCCACGTCTGCCTTTACTGCAGGGCAAACATGCTCACATCTATACCAGCGAAGAAATGGAGTAAGTCATACACTACACATTGTTACTGAAAGGTGCTGCAAGTGAGTCACATAGAAATCAATGGAGACAGACAATAACACTAACGGCATATAAGGAAAATGCATTGAAAATGTGTACAAACGTATTTTGTTCTAAGTATGTTTTTTAATTGTTTATTTTGACATTTAGTAAATTTGAACACACAAGTACATAACAGTAAACAGTAAAAAGGAGTAGATTGCACATACAACTGCAAGGCTTCTTTAACTTTCAATAAACATGGCTAATGCAGAGGGGTGGGGCAATCAATAGTCATGACTCCATTATTCACATTGTTTGCAACTCAGTACATCAACCAATCACACAAGAACCCAAGCCACTGCCAAAACAGTTTGTTCAACATGACTGAAGGTTTTTGTCGCATTGATCCCTATTTTTGAGAAACAACTACATCAGGAGGATGGAGTGGATCTACAGGCATAGGATTATTATGTTTGGTAAGTAGAGGGAAGAGTTATTGCTACGTATCTCTTCACTTTTACAGTGATCCTCATCATGGATACAGACTGGAAGCGGGGCTCGCATGGCCTAGATTCCACTCTGAGGCCATACCTTTCAAAATACTGACCACACTTCACTTCTTTTTCACTGGATCTTTCCTGGGGGTCACTGGGAGCATGGTTGGCATCTTCCCTGCAAACCAATCACTGTGCTTGCAGGTGGTACTGAGATCCATCGCCAGGCGAGTGCACCTGTATATGGCCACACCACAATCATTGGTTAAAATCAAAGGATGGAAAGAAAATGTTATTCCATTGCCCAGTTCCCTTGGATGTTAAGTACCATTGACTACACTCATGGGGCACTACAACTGTCCCACCACAGGGATCAGCATTTCAGTAATATATGTGGTAGGCACTCTATGAACACACAAGCTGTCTATGTCTACTTTACCAATGTATAAAGGTGCCTTTCTTGTGTGGTTGCCCATCTTTTGTTGCTGAGAATTTTTGTGACATGTGGCTACAAGGTACCTTTAAATGCCTTACGTTAGAACTATGGGGCATACTTATACTCTGTTGCACCAAATTAGCGTAATTGTTTTTTTACTCTAATTCGGTGCAAAAGTAACTTCATATTTATACTTTGGTGCTAGACCTGTCCAGCACCAAATTTATGGAGTTAAAGTAATTTTTTGGAAGCGGAAACCTACCTTGCCTTAATGAGATGCAAGGTAGGCGTTCCTGTGCAAAAAATGACTCTATGGCCTTAACGCCATATTTATTCTCCCATGCAAAAATGGGGCACGGGAGGGAGGAGGGGTAAAAAATGGTGCAAAGCTTATTTGGCCCCATTTTTTAACTCCTGGGTCAGGGCAGGCGTTAGGGGACCTGTGTGCCTAGTTCCATGGTGGAACACCGTGGATTGAGCCCATAGGTGCCCTCACCAGGCCCCAGGGACACCTCCACCCACACCAGAGGGACAGTAGAGGATGGGGGACGCCATTCCAGGTAAGTACAGGTAAGTATTTTATTTTATTTTTTAAAGGTCCATGGGGGCCCCTGAAATGGGCCCCCATTCATGGCACAGGGTGCAATGGCAATGTCCAGGGGACCCTTGTCCCATGTGCTGGCCATTGGGGTGGTGGGCATGACTCCTGCCTTTTCAAAGGCAGGAGTCATGTGGCATGATAGATTTAGTGCCAGTAAATGACGCTAATCTGGTTAGAGTCATTTTGTTTGACTCTAACCAGCCTAGCGTAATTTTTTGGTGCTAAAACCCAATCTCTCATACCGCCAGCCCCACCTGGCTAGCGTCAAATTTTTTGACGTTAGCCCACCCTTTGCGCCGGCTACCGTAATTCCTTAAGCCTTAGCAGGCGCAATACTTTTTGACGCAAACCTGCGCTAACGCACCTGTGAATTACTTCACAAATATATTCACTCATACCTTCATCCCATCTGAATATATTTCTGAAAATGTCACTGATTACATGGCTGTCTTGGATGTCTGAAGCATTCTCATTGTAACCACAATAAAATTAATATCACCTGGTGTTGTTACAGGTGATGCTTGGCATGACCTCTTTCCTCATCTGTTTTCCGCCTTCTGATTTCAAACTACCTGACCTCAACAAAGGTACCATAGATCACACAAATGTATGCAAGCTATCATTGGCTGCACTTTTGTCATTTTAAAGTTACAGTTCAGATGTTTTGATCATAAAAGGGTATGAGGATGCTTTAGCATTCTCTAAAAGTAAAGTGCAAGGTCAATGTAAAGTGTTGTGAGTTGCATCACATTCCCATATGACAGGGCTTATGTGAAGACCTTATCCATGAACTATGGCCCCATGCATGTTCCTGGGGTGGGCATCAGATGTGAGATCAGGGTCTGCAGATTGATGCATCACAGTGGCTGGCAATGCCAAGTGAATGATGAAAGATAGATTACAACATCTTCATGACATTATGGGACACAACTATTACACCACCCTGATGCCACAACTGATCTTCAAAATGTAAACATAATATGCATCTGCACATATCAGTTACTTTCTTTTCAATACATTAAATCATACATCTAACTGCATACATCAATCACACATATTCGCAGTCCCTCAGGTCTTGCACCCCATGAAATGGCTGGCCAAAGAAGTACACCCACATACCTTATTGCACTCATTTTTCACTTATAGATTCCCAGTGTGTTATTACACTACACATTGTTGTATGAGCTTCTACAATTCCATTCATAACCCTAGGTGTGCTGCCCTTATTTTCCTCTCACTTTCCACTACTTTGTAAGCTTCTGCAGTGTAGAACTCCATAGCAGAGGAGGATTTCTCTGTTTCTATAACTTAGACTTATAACTATGTAGATGGGGCAGAGATTTCCACCAAACAAAATAAACAGTAGGTTATGTACAAGAAGAGGAAAGAAGGTCATTCCTCAGCCCTCCGTGGACCTGAGCACAATCCTCCTCTATCCTGCTGCTCCTTTTGCTCCAGAACAACCCAAATGGTTGATAATAAAGACAGGAGGGTCCACAGAGGAAGTAGAGGTTATCTGAACAGGGCACTCCAAAACTTTGCACAGTCATATGGGGGACCAGACACCCAGATAGGCAAGCAGCTCATATGGACATATAGGCAGATTCGTCATGCAACCATTAAGCAATGGAGTGTCACAAGTGTTGGCAGGATCTTCAGCTCAGGGCATGCCTGAAGGCACAGGATGTGTTGGGGAAAACCTTCTATCCTCATACCTGGTACTCCAAGCTCAGCACACTGCACACAAAGAATGAGAGTACAGTGTGGCCTGACCTCTACACCCATCTAAAGGCTCATGAGCCCCAGCATGGCAGTCAGTTATTGCAAATAGAAATGTTCAGGTTTATCTGTGACTTACAAGTGTTATGTTATATCTCATCTTTAATGGGTCTTCTCATGTCCATGTTGTCATCCATTAACTGTAAGTGAGAAGCTGTGTTGAATACACCTATTGTTTGGATCTGTCAATGTTTCTAAAGTAGATGTATTAAAGACAGTTTTATCACATTTTGGCACACACAAACTTTGTCATGATGGATCATCTGTAGCGTTCTAAAGACTGACCATGTCAACTTGGTCATATGTATTAATTTCCAGACTCTGTGATTTTGTGATGTTAAATTCACATGGGATCTACATTTATGTTTACTTCAGTCATGGCAGTCACAGACCATAGTCAGTGTGAACTAGACATCTCACACATTCTCACGTTGTATTTGTCAAAAAAGATAATTATTGTGTCATGTAAAAGCAAAGTACACTAAGAAATTTACACCATCACATGCCCAAATAAGCATGCCACACTCACCAGTCATCACTTGTACTCCTATATCCCTGTTGGACATCATGAGGAGATGTGAACATGTAATTTAGGGCACTACAGTGATATTTTTCAAAGGTTTATGTTGGAGGGAGAAGTGCTATGTGCCACAGCTGTACATTTTTTACCATAATCACTTCTCGTTAAAAATTACATGTGATAATATCATCCTTGCATGAGGCAGGACAGTGGGGTGTGTTATACTGTCATATTGGCTACTGTAATAACGACAACATGGTATGTCACTTTAATGAAGTAGTTAAAATTTTCACTCATGAGTTAAAGCAGGAGAAGGGCTTCAGCTGCTCGATAGGTACATGATAGGAACATCGTCAATGAGGAGGGAGGAAAGTGAAGACAGCACCATGGAATGTTCACTCACATGAAGAGTTAGATCGATACAAGCAAAGATACTCTGGGTGAAGGCTGTAGACACAACGAAAGGTGGTTGGGGCTTCTCCTGGTCAGGAAGAAGCATCAACAGTGGTATTCCAGCAACATCCCACCTCTGCCTTTGGGGTCTAAAGCACCACATCTGCAAGTGCCTAGGCCTGACAATACTGGGGCCTGCAGCTGCACCCACATTCTGTACTCCCTTTCCAAGAATGCCCATTGAAACAAACAGTGAATGAATGTTGAATTTGCCTCAGACACCAGTGAGCCATTTTGTAACGCTGCCTTTTCTGCCACTTCAGTATGTCTCCATGACTATTTCTCAGGGGGTTAGCAAGCAGCTACAGGTTATAGAGCAGGTGTTGTGCACAGTAGAGGTAGTGAAATCGAGGAAGTCTCTACAAGAATTGCAGGCTGACAGATACTGTGTGCTCCACTACCTTCTGCCCTCCTGGACTGCAGCCATTGTTCTATACTTCTAAATCCCATCCCTTCCAAAACTGTTGTTTTTTTAATCTCTTGTGTATCTTTCCCCTCAGCAAACCAAACTATCCCTGTATAGAAGGTGTCAGGTCTTGTCAGGTCCTATCCAGCCACCTGCATGCCTTCCCCAGAGCACAAGTTCCAAGTGTTCCAACTTTCGGACCAATGAACAGTCAAGAGCTGTTGCCCTTAAAGCAGGCAGAAGTTCTGAAACAGTATATGAACTAGAATTGTGACTTTTTTGTCTTTTTTATTTATTTTGGACTCTTTAAACTTTAATGTGGATTTTATCCATTACTTTGGGAGTTTTGAACATTTGTTGGGAGTATTGGTTCAGTTGTGTTAAATTTAATTCAATTCAATTCAGTTCAATTTATGAAAATCTATAAAGTGAATGGGTATCTAGGGCAGACCTCCCAGAGAGACCCACAGGCAGTTGACCTGTTTACACTTTCCATAGAACCCAAGTCCTGTTTCTTTTTTTTACATGTAACATTCATATAATTTTTTAAATTAATTGATGTGTCCTGATTGTTGTGATTTTTTTCAAAATATGCAGGAATGTCTGTAGAAAGGTGTGTGTATGCTGACCTAATGGTGAATGGCACATGATTCATATTCTCCTGCATTTTCTGTGACACTACTGTCCTACAATCATCTTCAAGTCCAAGTGAATGGCTGTCTAGGGCAGGCCTCCCAAAGAGACACACAGGCAGTTGACCTGTTTACACCTTCCACAGAACCCAAGTCCTGTTTCTTTTTTTACATTTAACATTCATGTTATTTTTTTAATTAATTGAATGTGTCCTGATTGTTGTGATTCTTTTCAAAATATGCAGGAATGTCTGTAGAAAGGTGTGTGTATGCCGACCTAATGGTGAATGGCAGATGATTCATATTCTCCTGCATTTTCTGCGACACTACTGTCCTACAATCATCTTCAGGTCCAAGAACAGATAAGATGACACACATGGAAAGGTAGTTGGTTTTGTCATTCATTTAAAAATGTTAGCCAAATACTCTTCCCAAAATATATGCAGTAGTGGGGTGGATGAATATAAAAGTAAAGTCATGTTCTGTGAGAATGGTATAATTGGTTGTGATGTGTTTATGTGTTCAGATGTTACTGTTCATGCCTGTAAGAGGATCATCCATAACCCGCATAATCAATACTGGCTCCATGTTTGATGGAGGATGCAGTTGTTCATTAAAATAAGGTGGGTTGGTAAGAAGTGCTGGTAGATTGGTATTGGATTACCAGGATGGGTACTACAGGTGGTTGTTGGCCCCAGTCACTTCAGGTATAGGGTTGTGAGAGGGCCTGTATAAGCTGCCAGGCCCTGGGCATGCATCATGCATCCTTCTGTTTCGAAACACAGAGACATATTGGGTGCAACTTCATTGTAACTAGGGAGGTGTTTCTCTATATTCTCCAAAACATATACCTTTCCATTAACCTTGGAAGGTCTTGGGTTGTTAGTGGTCTGGGGTGTGAGCCCTGGTCAAGCAGCAAACACAATCCTTGTCAGGGTCAGACACAAGCCAACCCTAAATTAACCTGCGCTCATCCCTCAGGTAGCTTGGCATAGAGCAATCAGGCTGAACTTAGAGGCAATGTATAAATTATTTGTGATGCACAAGTGAAAAAAACACACAAAAAGTATCCCACACCAAGTTTGAAAATAGAATCATTTGTAATAAATAATAAAAGACCAACATTTAAAAAAAAACGAGTTTAGTAGAACTGGCAATAGGTAATTTTAAATATTTGAGTGAAAATAGTGGCAAAAAGCACAAAGGCCAACTGTGCCAGACAGGGATAAAGACACAAGTTCAGGCCGACTGCAATGGATGGCATGCCGCCATAGGGTCTCAGTTATGTCCGCTAAACAAAGTACCTTAAATCCTCTTTGTGGAGCGTTGTGAGGATCCTTTTTGAAGATATGTTGCACAGTCGAGATGATGCATTGGTTCTGAGCTGTAGTAAGGCTGCAATGGAAGGTCATGCATCACCTTTGAGTATCCTGTCCATAAGGGTTTGCAAGGCCACATTCATGGCAATGAGTCAGTTCTGAGAAGCTGCGAGGCTATGATGCTGAGGCTGGCATCGTCTTCAAGGCTGCCATCAATGAGGGATGTGAGGGCCTGAGCTGAGGATGCCGCATGCAGCAGTTTTTCTAAAAAGGTTGCGGGCTGTGGTGGAGATGCTGGGCTTTGTGATGGGTTCATTTCACGAAGCAGCAGTGATGTATTGGTTATGCTCAGGGTTGTGCTATGCAGCAGAGAAGATGTGTCAGTTCTGCTGGAACCACAGAGGCTGACAGAGCATCTTAGCCCCACTTCTAGGGGTCCAGTGCTGGGGTGGCACTATTTAATAAGGTAGACTCACAGATGGCAGAGTCTAGGTGATGGTACAATATGGTTGCAAGCCTGTTGTGTCCCTGAGGCTTCAAATCAGGAGGCCAGCCAACTAGCCCCTGGAGTCAATATGGGGTCCTGGCTTTAAGAGATAAAGATCCAGTCCTTCTGACCCAGACAAGAAGCAGAAGGCAGCAGGTTAGCACAGCAGGGCAGCAGTCCTTCAAAGCAGTAGTCCACCAGATGGCAGTCCTTTCAGCAGCACAACAGTTTTTCCTGGCCGAGTATCCACAGGTCTGGAAGTGTGCAGAAGAGTTGGTGCCTAGGTCCAAAATGTATACCCAGCTGTGCCTTTGAAGTGGAAAGATGCTTCTAGAGATAGGTCTTTGAAGTGCACAGGTGCCCTGCTTTCCTGGCTCCAGGCTAACTACTAGGGGTATGTAGCCCTTTATGTGGAGGCAGGACACAGCATATTCAAGTGTAAGTGGGGCTGTGCCCAGCTTGTCCCTCCCATCCTGTCAATGATGGCCTATACAGGAACACCTAAGTTCCCTATTGTGTGGGGCTGTCTATGATGAATATACAAAACACAGCTGTCTACTGCATGTAGTCATATGACCCAGAAACAGTCTGCAGGCACCAAATGGCTAAGGCAGGAAAATGCCAACTTTCCAAATGTGGCATTTGCACAATTGTAATTTAAAATCCGATTTCACCATAAGTTAGGGTTTTTTCATTACAGCTCCAAAGTCACCAAACATGATTAATTCACCTGTTCCCATTTGAAAATTACCGCTTATTAAATGTAATATGATTACTCCTAGGCAATCCTATGGGAGAGGTAGGCCTTGCAGTATTAAACAATGATTTTAAACATTTGCCACTACCAGGGCTTGTAAAATGTAAATGTACATGTACTGCTTTTTAAATACGTTGCACCCTGCCCTCTGGCTGTCCATGGCCCACCTTAGGAAATACTTATTTGTATTAAAAAGGAATGTTTGGGCCTTGCAAAACGTTTATTTTGCCAGGTCAGAATGACGGTTAAAAACTGCACATGAACAGGCTGCAATGGCAGAATGAAGACTGCTTAAGTGGGTGGCACAAGCAGTGCTGCAGGCCCACTAGTGCAAAAAGAACAGATGATGGATGGAATGCTGAACAATGTCATACACTCACAACCCAGTCAAAGATCTGGGCATAAATCCATCACTTTTTTGCTCACCATAACATTCCAATTTAGACTAAGCCATATGCAAATCACTTTTTATCCTGCTCCCATGGGAACAGTCCAGCCTGAACTGCCAGACTCCCTGCCCCCATGGGAACAGTCCAGACTGAACTGCCAGGCCAGGTTTGACTGAGTGGATGCACCAGGGACTGTTTTGCATTACATCAATCATCTGTTCTTTTTGCATTTGCAGGCTCGCTAATAGCATTTAATTTACAGGCCCTGAGCACAGGTAGTGTCACCTTACTAGGGACTTATAAGTAAATTAATTATGCAAATTGGGTTAAGCCAATTTTACCATGCTTTAAGAAGAGAGCACAATAGATTTAGCACTGAGCTAGCAGTGATTAAGGGGCATATTTATACTCTGTTTGCACCTAATTAGCGTAATTTATTTTCACTCTAATTCGGTGCAAAACTAACTCCATATTTATACTTTTGCGCTAGACCCGTCTAGCGCCAAAAGTATGGAGTTAAAGTCATTTTTTGGAGGTGGAAACCTGCCTTGCCTTAATGAGATGCAAGGTAGGCGTTCCCGTGCAAAAAGTGTCTCTATGGACTTCACGCCATATTTATACTCCCATGCAAAAATGGTGCTCAGGAGGGAGGAGGGGTCAAAAAATGGTGCAAAGATTGCTTTGCCCCATTTTTTAACGCCTGGGTCAGGGCAGGTGTTAGGGGACCTGTGGGCTTACTTCCATGGTGGAACACCATGGAATAAGCCCACAGGTGCCCTCCCCAGGGACACCCACACCAGAGGGACAGCAGAAGATGGGGGACCCCATCTTCAGGTAAGTACAGGTAAGTATTTTATTTTATTTTTTAAAGTGCCATGGTGTGCCCTGAAATGGGCCCCCATACATGGCAAGAGGGTGCAATGGCCATGCCCAGGGGACCCTTGTCCCCTGTGCTGGCCATTGGGGTGCTGGGCATGACTCCTGCCTTTTCAAAGGCAGGAGTCATGTGGCATTGTAGGTACTCTAACCAGCCTAGCATAATTTTTTGGTGCTAAACCCCCATCTCTCATACCGCCACTCCCGCCCAGCTAGCGTCAAATGTTTTGACACTAGCCCACCCTTTGCGCCAGCTAGTGTCATTCCTTAAATATGACGCCCGGTTGGCGTCTAGGAATGGTGCTAGCCGGCGCTGTACTTTTTGCCGCAAACCTGCGCTAACGCAGGTTTGCAGCAAAAAGTATATATCAGGGCCTAAGCGTGCAAGGTCCCAAAGCCAGCAAAAACAAAGTCAGCAAACAGGAGGGTTGAAGGCAAAAAGTTAGGGGGGGAACCACACCAAGGATAACAGGTCTAACATATGTCCCCGCTGTTGAAAGTGGAAGTTATCTTCACTGAAGCATCAGCATTGGCGTGTTGTGATCTAGAACGGTGTTCCACCATAAATTCCATTCCCGGTAAGGAGATGGACCACCTTAACAGTTCGGGATTCTCACTCCCCATCTGCATTAGCCATTTGAGGGGCCTATAATCTGTCTGAACCCGGAAGTGAGCATAAAAGAGGAATGGTCTCAGCTTCTTCAGTGCCCAGACCACTTCAAAGGCTTTCCTCTTTATTGCACTCTACTTCTGTTCCCAGGGAAGTAATCTCCTACTAATGAAGGCTCCAGGAAACCACTGAAACCTTCCCCATCTGGCGCTTATTGTCTTTGGTAGTCAGACCTGCCCTCTGTAGAGCCTGGAGCACTTCACTGAGGAGACAGAGGTGGTCATCTTGAACTGAAGACTGCAATATCGTCTAGATAGGTGTCACTGACATACTCCAAGCCAGCCAGGACCTGGTTGACCAACCTCTAAAAGGTGGCAGGGGTGTTCTTCAAGCCAAAGGGCATCAGCCAGAATTGGGAGTGCCCTTTTGGCAGAGAAAACTTGGAGCTCTCTTTGGGCCCCTCGGTTAATGCAATCTGCTGGTACCCATATATTAAGTAAAGAACTTGGAAGCTCCCAACCAATCTAGGAGCTCATCAGCTTTGGGGAAGAGGTGCTCTTTAGTCTTCGTGACTGCATTGAGCCCCTGTTATTCCTTACAAAATGAAAGTTCTGAGATAGCACCAGGAGGTGTAACCTCGGGGACCAACATCACTGGGCTGGACAAAGGACTATTTGAGGGCTAAGTAACCCGTAGCTCCAGCATCTTGGAGACCTCCTCCCTAATGCTGGCTCTTACCTTATCAGACACCTTGTAGATTTTACTCTTTACAGGCAGATTGCCTGCAGTATAAATATCATAGGTGTATCATGTTTTGAGTTTTGGTTTAAGAGAGAAGGAAGGAATTATGTATATTCTCAACCTTCATCAAAGGGCAGCTAGCTCTCTGATGTTCTGGGGTCAGTGTAGGAGAGAGGCTGACACCTCCCACTGACCCATCCTGTTCCTTGGAGGAACGGAGGTCGGAAGAGGTTCACTTCCCTCCTCCACTCCATTGTCCACGACCAGGAGCATGGTTACCTCTGGCCTCTCAAAGTGAGTTTTGAGGCAATTGACATGCTAAACCCTTAAAGCTTTTACAGGACCCATAACGTACACCAGGTAGGCAACCTCACTCTTGCAACCTTTCACCTCATAGGGCCCAGAATAGCAGTCTTGAAAGGCCATGGGCTCCACAGGCTCTTTTACCCACACTTGTTGGCCAGGTTGAAACTTGACCAGAGTGGCCTTCTACCACCATACCACCATTTCAGGACATCCTGGCTAAGTTCTTTTCGGCTTTCATCCAGAAGTTCTTCATCTTAGTACAGAGTGCCAACATGTTGCACTCATCACATCCTGGGGTGCCTTCCTGGGAGCTTGCTCCCAGCCCTCCTTCACCAGATTGAGAGGTCCTCTCAAATGATGTCCATACAGAAGATCAAAGGGGCTGAAGCCAATCTCCTTCTTCGTTACCTAGCAGGAGGACATCCCAGTTCCACCTCAAGGAATCTGACAGGCCTATGATCATGCCATTTAGGGTCTTATTAAACCTCTCAACAAGCCCATTACTTTAGGGGTGGCAAGGAGTGGAGAACTTGTAGGTTTCCCCACATTCCTTCAACATGTAATTCATACTAGAAAGATCACCCCAAAATATATCTTGAAAGGTGGCAGCGGAGCTCTTCAAGCCAAAGGGGCTCTATCTATCTATCTATCTATCTATCTATCTATCTATCTATCTATCTATCTATCTATCTATCTATCTCTCTATATTTAAATCTAGTTATATATAATATAATATATAATATATATGTGTGTATATATATATAAAATATAATATATAAGTAGGCATATCTAGCTGAACATATATATATATATATATATTATATATATATACATATATATATATATATATATATATATATATATATATATATATATATATATCATCATGCAAACAAGCCTTGCCCTGTATGAAAGCTCACTCCCAACAGGTTATGTTTTAGGGAATATGGCAAAGCCAGTAACTTACAGTGAATTCTTTTGACATCTTCATTATTCCTGGCCCTATTTTTTCATTCATCTTTGGACATGTGTTTCTGGGTTCATCCCTTCATCAGCAGAGAAACGTAGTCTGTAGTGTTTCACCTCAGTAGGTGCAGCCAATGCTGAAAGCGTTCCAGACATCTCCCTTGTTCAAAGGCCAAGTGCATGGCTGGTCAGCTGGTTTTAATTGCAGGCACCTGATTAATCTGTTAATTACCAGTTCTGCCCAATTGGGCTTCTAAAGTGAGTTGAAAAGTGCATTCTGGTAAAGGTAGTCCTGCACATTTTTAATATTTTCCCAAGTGGGTTCCTGGAGCCAAGCAAAACTGTAACTATATAATTTCTATGGTTTTGTACATTTGAAATTTGAGCCTAAATATACTGTCCCAACGCACTTTTTTTTACCCTCCTGTTTTTCTCTGCCCCCTGTTTAATGGATCACACTGAATCTTTCCATGCACAACAAGATCTTTGGGCACTCTTTTTTGGGGAACAATTAGTGAAGATTCATCAAGTGGTGCCAAAGTAATACACAAGTCAAAAAAAATCTTTTTCTATGGAAACTTTCCATAGAAAAAGATTTTTTTCTAACTATAACTACCTTAAGGTGGCCTTCAATTTCCTGTCCTCGAGTTCAAGTCTTTTCCTTATTTCAGTATTTCCAGTACAGCTGATTTAATATGACAATATGGCACAGACTACTTCCTAAAACTTTTTTCCTTTCATTAAGTTCGGGTGTTGGGTGTCATCGATGTTGATGACCTTCGGGGTTTTAAATACTGTAATGCACACATGCTGGTTTATGTGAGCAAAACTGCTGTTCCAGCCACAATGTGTCATGTGGAGAGTAAACGGATACTACTGGTTGCCTGAATGAGTGATTTCATCTTTTCTTTTGTATATATATATATATATATATATATATATATATATATATATATATTCATATAATATATATATATACATATATTTGTGTATATATACAGTATATATATATATATATATATATATATATATATATATATACCTATATGTGTGCGTGTGTGTGTGTGTAATCCAATCCCTCCCACGTATCCTTGGTCAGGAAGAATGGCACCACACCAACCAGGAATTCACTTTATGCTTTATTCAGTAGTAGGCGCCAGCAGTGTAGAATCAAAAAGGATGGTCAATGCGTTTCAGCGCTGTGCCTTCTATTGGACCATAGTGTCCTGTTGTCTAGCTAGTCTAGCTAGTGTAATCCATCATCTTTGCTTACTTTAAAGAACAACCAGAACATATATATCTCCAGTCAAAATGCTGCATAATTTGTACATCATCATCATCCTATCATTGCTGTAAGTACATATTCATTATACTAATTCATAGTAGAAAATAATTAAGATACATAAACATACAAAATATACAATCATGTACAGATAGGTTCCTTACGTATATTATGTAAAGTAAAGTTCCCACAGATGAAGACAAGTGACATCTTTATCATGGTTGTGAATATTCTCATACTTGTAAAAGTTATCAGAAGAAAGGGGGGTCACCCTACTGTATGTCATTACATTCTTAGCCAGTGATGGATGATGTTCATAAGGGACTGGAACACAATTGCACAAGGATCCTGGGAAGGACAGGGACAAATATGCCAAAATGTGCTATTATTGGACATGTCAAGATATCTGAAATGTCCAAAGAAAATGTATGAGAGTGAAAGTGCTACTGCTTAAAACTTTGTGGGGCAACTATTTGGGTTTGGCCAAAGGTTGCTCATGCTCGACAGTTTCTAGTCTATCACAATAATAGTCCCCATTTAGTATTCATACAGTTCTTATAATGTCAGAGCTGTTCCACTGGCCATGGATATCCGTTGGTCGCTAAATTAAAATCACTCCTCTAGGTGATCTGATGCTCAGGAGATCAGTGCAAGCTATGTTTATAAAGTGCTAATGTATAGGGGTTCCTTGCCTTGCAAAATATGCATCCAATTTGTTTTAAAAGTGTGAAGTGCACCATTGCATATTATAGTATTCAACCTAGTTGCTTCACAGGGGTACAACTTACCAAAATGTTTTTACGTATGTTCGCATAAAAAAGTACAGATGTTCATAAACGTGACAATGCATGAGACCTTACTACTAGCAGCAAATTACATTTTAAATTGATATTTAAGCATCTAGTACATTTCAATATATATAACGTGCATATCAATAAAGTGCTAATGCATTTTTGCATTGTAAAACATGAATAAGAAGTTAAAAATTTAAAGTACAGTACTGCATATTCTCATGTCTGGCCAGTTCTTTCCTGATTAAATAGCTTTCCAAATGATTTTGGTGTAAAGTAGCAAAAGAAAGTGGTAGTGCTTATGAGATCAACGATGCAGGACCCTCAAAAGAAATAAAATTTGCTTTTGGAGCAAAAAATGTAAAATACAATTCTACATGTGGTAACACCAGTTCCTAATAAAGCTTATTTGTAAATCATGTGTCAGCTGACCTTTCCTGCAGGTAGCTATCAGAGCCTCTTCTGGATCTCTTGCCACAAATCATTCGATTTGAAGTACAACACTGTACATTTCAGTATTAGAACTAGAGTTTCCACATATATGCATCCTCTCAAGGGGTTATGTGCACAATTGTACGAGGCAGTGCAAATGTTCATGAAAGTAACAGTGCAAGAGCATCACTACTAGCGAAATTGGCAAAAGGGGCAAAGTACAGCTGTTTCTTATACAAGAGATGTACCTGGATCGAGGCATGCCATCCAAACATCAGATAAATCACAGAGGGGTCATGTCATAAATGTACATGTAGCTATGTCCATGGGGGCTTACGTTCCCATCAGGATAATCAAGCAGGATTAGCTTGTTCTTTAGCACCACCCCTTTCTCCAATTCTGATATGTTGGATCCCAAATATGCAAACTCTTTAGTGTTTCCCTCGTGCTTGTCACAGAAATGTTAGGCTATGCAGTAGGAAAAGCACGTTTTTTATAGATCATAGATACTGTAAGATTCTAAATTTCAGTTTGTTAATGGTGCTCCCCATATACCGTTTACCACAAGGGTATTCCAGCACATAAATCAAAACTTTTGTCTCAAATGTGATGTGCTCTTTGATCTCTTCCATTTTTCTATAATGGAGCTGGCAGGTTGTCTTGTTCTTTTCATGCTCACATGCTCTATATTTTGCACATCCCCAGAAGCCCTGTCGAGTCAGCTAACTCGCGCTAATTGGTTTCTCCATGGTGAAATGGCTCTGTGTCAAGAGGTCCCATATTGAAGCCACTTTTCTAGAGGCAATACTGGGAGGCTCTGTCAGTATTTCTTTCAGTGTTTCATCCAATATGAGTATCTTCAAATTCTTCAAAAAGATTTCTTTAACTTCCTTGTGCCTGCAATTGAAGTCCATGATCATGCAGACGTTATCATCCTTTGACTGTGGGTTTCTGAAGGTTACAAGTAACTTGTCTATAGATCAGGCATTAACAATTTATATTGCACCATGGAGCACTTCAGCTGCGTAGCCTTAGGGTAGAAATCTGGTTTGCATTTCCTGTATCTGGGCTTCAACATCCTCGATTTCAAAGCAGTTACGCTTACCTCTAAACATTTCTCCAGAGGTAATGCTGCACTTGAGGTTCTTAGGATGGCCACTGTTAGCATGAAGAATGCAATTACATGCTGTAGATTTCCGATGAATCATTGTGCACAGCTTCATGTCTTTAACAAATACCTCAATATCTAAAAATGCTATCCATTCTGATCTGATGGCACAAGTAAAGTTCAAATTGTAGACATTCTCATTTAAGGATACAATGAACCTCTCCTAGCTCTTAATGCCACCTTCCCATATTTGGAAGAGTTCATCAATGAACTTCATCCACAATATAACCGGTTGCAGTGTGTCTTGATTTGCTTCTGTCCAAACTGTTTCAGCCTCCCAGAATCCCAACAAGAGGTTAGCATAAGTGGGAGCGGATGAAGTACCAATGGAAGTGCTCTGTTTCTGTATGTAATAGCTCCCATTTAACATAAGCAAATTGTGAGTCAAACAAAAAGACAACATCTCTACAAGCATGTTGGAAGTTCTATGTAGCTGACCGATCTTGCCCGAATGAAATACTTAACCGCTGTTATACCATCCTCATGCTGAATAGATGTATAAAGTGACGTTGCGTCAATAGAAGCCATCAAGTTGTTCTTCTTCCAAGGAATATCCTGAATTTTTGCTAGAAAATCCATAGAGTCATGTAAAAATGAAGGTAAGGATGTTACATAATTGACTAGAAAAATGCATAGAAATCTGGATGTGTTTTCTAATAGTGACCGAATGGAGCTGATGATGGGGCAGCCAGGTGATTTCTGTAAACATTTGTGCACTTTTGGAAGAAAGTAAATGTTGAAGGTAACGGGATGCTCAACTTGTAGATAATTGAATTCTCCAAGATCAGTAAAATTCAAGCTCCATCATTCATGTAGTTTCTGATGCTATTCAGCAGTTATGGCTTTTGTTTGATTTGTTTGGAGCTTCTCATAGTGTAGATTGTTCCTCAATTGTATTTCTGCTTCTACTACACAGAGTTGTACTGGATGACAAAATTGCCACCCTTATAAGTCGCTTTAATTATTATCTTCTGATCCTCTCTAGAGCAATATGATCTCCGTGGGTCAAATTCTTTGTTTTTTTCATTGTACGCATCTTTTGATTTAGATGGTTAATTTCATCAATTAATATCTCTTGAAATAAATTGACTTTATTGCCAGCTGGCAATTTTTGGCAGAAGACTGAACTTTGGGTTGACTGACTCCTCCTTTCCATATTACAGTTCTCATGTCTTGGCAGAATTGTTCATCTAATACTTGCAAGTCAAGAATTTCTTCAGCAGTTCTCTTTGATTCTTCTTCCAAGGCTATAAGCATTTTCAAACATGGTAAATGTTTTATTGTGATTATAGATGTTTCACTAGGACTCATTGTGACACTTCCTTGGCTTTGAGGATGTGCTGCAAAGTGCTTCTACAGTTTGAGTTTGTAAAAATCAATCTGTAGATTAGCAAGGTCAAGTTCCGAATCTGGCCAGAATGACACTCCTTTATTGAATACCTTGATTTGATTTTCACTGAGTATTTTAGAGGAGAGATTGATGACTAAACTCTCTGTATAA
This sequence comes from Pleurodeles waltl, assembly GCF_031143425.1. Classification (NCBI taxonomy): domain Eukaryota; kingdom Metazoa; phylum Chordata; class Amphibia; order Caudata; family Salamandridae; genus Pleurodeles; species Pleurodeles waltl. Next base: position 467,110,409 of record NC_090442.1, read on the forward strand.
AATTCTTTTTTAGTTTTGCTGTTTCTTTTCACTTTCTGATGGTGGCTTTCTATTTTCCATTGCTCCTCCGTGTTTTAATTTTTGTCTTCCTCGGCCACCTCCTTATGGTGGATCCTGTCCTTCTTTCTCTCTGTTTCGTGATCAACCGTATTTATCACGTTTCTCCAGAAAAATCCAGACTTGTAGCATTAGGATCCTCTTCAACAGAACTCGCATTAGAGCGTGCTCCAAAATTCTGTCCAGTGCAGCTCTGTTTCTCAGATCATCATATTTCCTTGCAAATATATAAATGCGCCCACTAGTGTAATGCATTTGATCTCAGTTGAATTTGTTTGCTTTTCTTTTCTGTACTTCAGAGTCATGCTTATGTTTTCTTTTCCATCTGTTCCAGGGCTGTTTAAGTTCCTCATTCATAGTGTGTTACTCAAGCTACTGTTCTAATTCCTTAATCTCTGCAGTTAGTTTTTCCAATTCCTCTCTGCATGTGAAAAGAGGGTTCTCGTCAGTTTAAAAGAGCATTCATTGGTATCATGTTGCCAACTCCGGACTAAATCCCCATCAAGATCACTTAAAGTATCCATGATCAAGAGCCTCAGGCCTCTCGGTACACTCTTGTACTCAACATATTTTCAAAGAGTGGTCATTTTCCACCATTTATTCACCTCTGTCATCTGGGCATGATCTAGATCCTTAATAATTGCATTTGGTGTTCTTCTCTTTTCCTTTGTGTGCTCATGTGTTACATCAGTTACTGGCACTTTATGTTCGTTTAATAATTCCCTGTCTCTCTGGGTTCTCAATAGTCCTCTGTTCGACATGCTTGCTTTCAAAGACTCTCAATGTCCTTATTCTGCACTGTCAAGCAACCCACTGTTGCTCCTGTGTATGGAGGTTGGTCTTGTTTCCGGAGAGCTTCTATCCTGAATGCTTCTCTATGCAAACTGGGTTGCCGGAAATATGCCCCTTGTTATGATCGTCACAGGAGTGCTATGACAATAGGGAGTTTGCTTACTCCTAAACCACATTTCCTGATCACAGTTCGATGAGCGGAGTGTTTCTGTCCAGCACGGACTCCACAGCAATGTGCCCAAAATTTCCACCCGTGCCTTTCGGCCCCCCACCCTAGTGTTATCTGCTTTCCGAACCTCAGGTTTCATTTATCTTCATGATCGGGGCAAAAGTGTCAGCAAAAGTTTCCTTAACAGTTACTATTTGCTGCTGAGGTCACCACCTCAATTTGTCTTCCAGGTGCGGGTAGCGTGGAGCTCAGCTGCTGTATTCAGTCTGTAATCCAATCCATCTCATGTATTATTGGTCAGGAAGAATGGTACCACAGCATCTGAGGATTCACTTTATGCTTTATTCAGTAGTAGACATCAACAGTGCAGAATTCAAATGGACAATCAACGTGTATATTTAGTATGCTGTTGAGAGAAGGTCTAGTGAACGTTTGACCTACTTGTAAGAAGACACTATTGGAAACATAGTTACTATGGAAATGTAGCTAAAAGAGTGTGGGGGAAGGGAACAACATAGACTACAGAGTGAAACTGAAAAGCACACTGGTTTACAAATATTGCTGAGTAGGGAGTGTATGTCTTGTAATTAACAATATTTTACACAAACTGAAATGCAATGAAAAGTATTGATAGCAGATTGTTGAATGCTTCAAAGGGCTGCCATGCAGATCCTCGGATCCACCCCGGATCAAGTTAGGGGGGAGTTAGCTCCACAATGGATCCTTTGTTCTGCAAAAATCCTGCCAATTTGGGCTTTTTCACAGGAAACATTGAAAGGGATAAAAATAGTGACCATTAAAATGTGATATAACCCAAATAGGAGATGAATGGAAGTCTCTGATTTGCTGAGTGCAGGAGTCTGAGTGAGAGAACAGAGGGAAGGATAGCCATTATTGATACTTCTATACTGAGAGTGGAGGAGCATTATGATACTTCTGACCCGAAATTTGCAGTGGAAAACAGATGTTAACAGATGTTAAAATAAAGGTTTGACAACAGCAAAGAGATTACACAGCTCATGAGATTGCAAATAAGGGTCAAATAAGTGGTCCCAGCCCAGCCTCTTCTGGGCGATGACGGGTGAAGATGGGCCCTGTCTTGGCCTGGTCTTCGCCCGGGCATGCGCCTAGGTGCGTCCCGCACTGCAGGATGCGGAGTTCATTATGTGCGTCTCCGGGTGCCAAAAACTGCAGTATGCAGCTTTCCCTGCCATCTGGACTGCTGGGGTATGTAGTGCAGCCCTCCCGGCCACTTTGCCAAGTTCCTCGGGCTGCGGGATGCAGAGTTCGTTATGTGCACCTCCAGGCATCGAAAATGGTGGTATACAGCTTCCCCTTCCACCGGAACTGCTGGGGGATGTAGTGCGGCCCTCACGGTCACTTTGCCAAGTTACCTGTGCTGAGGGATGTGGAGTTTGTTATGTGCGCCTCCGGGCACCAAAAATGGTGGTATGCTGCTCCCCCTGCAGCCTGGACTGCTTGGGAATGTACTGCAGCCGTCCCGGTCACTTTGCCAAGTTCGTCTGCGTGAAATAACTTCCCCCTGAATCATACGCTCTTGTCTTCCGCTCGTTATTCATGTACCCAGCACTCAGCCTGTTACAGACATACTTACACCCCCATACACCCAGTTATACACCTAGCCACCTCCCCACACAGGCACTTCGTATGCATTTACAAAACCATACAGCCAGTCACAGACTTAGTCAGACAGCGACATCAATACTTACATATCCACTCATAGGCCCACACAGCCCGTTTGTACCCACCACTCATATAGACAGACAGCTACTGACACACTCACTCACACACCCATAAAGCCATTCACAGACCCATTTACTCACCTATACATCTACTTACATAGTGATTCACACATCTGACGCAGGCACTGTAACAATGACTCACACACCTGTACAGCCATTTATGTACCCAGCACTCAGCCTGCTACACACATACTTACACCCCATACACCAGTTATACACCCAGTCACCCACCCACACAGCTACTCAGATACGTACTTACAAAACCATACAGCCAGTCACAGACCCATTCAGACAGTGACAAGGATATCCTCTCACATACCCACACAGCACTTATTTACCCATCACTTACAGAGCCACTTGTACACACACAGTTACGCACCCACTAAAACCCACTAACACAGCCAGTTACCAATCCATACAACTACTTCCATTCCCATTTAGACACTTATACAGCCACTAACACACCCACTCACATACTTACATAGCTACTTACATACCCAGTCACACACCCACAGGGGCACTGTTGCACTCTCTCACATATCTACTTGCTTACAGTATTCTGTATTTGATTTTCAGATATCTATGTGTGTGTACGTGTGTGTGGGGATGTGGGGTTGTGTGGTGGTATGTGTATTAAAGAGGAATGGAAGAGATAGTGAGGTGAACAAAAACAAACAATTATGTTTGTTGACAGCGTCCATACACTGGGCAACAGATTATATTTTTAGTGCATTTATCACAATGAGAGACCATGTCTTGCAGTTGTGGTGAAACAGCGGGGATGGTAACCATCTGGTTAGGTGATAAAGTTGACACATATGGTCCTTTTGCTGATGAGGATGCACCACTTTCCCTCTCTCTTATCATCCTGTGATATGTCCTTCTATGTATAGTTTGCCGGTGTTTCAAAGTAGAAGATGTGCCATTCAAATGCTTCTTCACATATCTCTTGACAGTTTTTTGCTGTATATATTGCATTAGATACATTTTGGAAGAACTTTCTTTTCTCCTGAAGGGATGGAGAAATATTTTCAAATGTCTGAGGAATTCTTTGGTGGTGGTAAGCATCTTCTTTTTTGTCCTGCTCTTCCCCTTCTCTTATATCTACAGCAGAAGACATCTTAATTTTGAAACTCTCTTCCTTTTGAAGGAAAGCCAAAAAACGATGGATCTGTGGTTTGAAGTCTGTCTGCAAAGAGGAGTGAAACCCAAATATCCAATTTAGGGTGTGGTTTGCAATGTGAATGGGCAGAGACTTAGGGCCTGATTTAGATATTGGTGGATGAATTAATCCATCAAAATGGTGACGGATATCCCATCCACTGAATTCTAAATCCCAATGGATATAATCAGTGGACAAGATATCCATCACCGTTGTGAAAGAGTAACTCATCCACCAAGAGGTAAATCAGGCTCTCAGTGTATCTAATGAGAGGTTGAGGTTTAGGTGTGTTCCTAGAATTGCAACAGATTTGTGGTGGCATTGTGGTCGATCCGTGGATCCATAAAATGAATACAACAAAGAGAAAGGCTTGATTTATTGCATTCATAGAAAGTTTACATAAGTTACCTTATGTTGATTTGTTAATTGTTACTTTTAATATGTATAATATGAATAAATGTGTTAATAAAATGTATTTATAAACTTGTAAAAAATGTATATTACTAAATTGAACCAGTATTGTAGTACAAATGTATATTACTAAATTGAACCAGTATTGTAGTACAATTTATATACAAATACTGAAATTCACTAAAAAAATAAAGGTTACAGATAATTTATAGTTAGGAAATAGCATTAAAAAAGTATAAATTCACTGGAAAAAAAAAGTTACATAGATGTTATAGTGACAAAATGGAACTAAAAAGTCTTAGAAATTCACTGAAAAAAACAAAGGTTACAGGGAGATTAAAGTTAGGCTTAGATGTTGCACACATAAAACCATATAGATTCAGCAGTTATAGTTATCTGAGCTAACTATAATGTACACCCACACAATGCACTGCTTATGACCTCACATATTACATCACTCATGATATAGTGAGTGACATCACTGATGACAACACTGATGACATGTTAAATGGCTGATGACATCATCAAGCAAAGTACACTTCAATATGCTTTTTGTAAAAATAAGAAGAAGCCACAGGTGAGGGATGTAAAGCACAGAGCCCACTGTAAACTTATCAGATTCTGCACTCACTTATCACCTAAGAGACAGTGTCAGTAGATAGTCCTGTCTCTTCTGAACCACTACTCTAAACAGTAATGACCAAAGTAAATTGCCTAACCGTATAGTCTAATATATTGCAAACTACAACAACACCATTCAAGAACCTGGAAAAAGGTTTTAGTTCAAATGTCAGATTTAAATAAACCACAACAACATAGAATCAGTAGAAAGGGTCTTAACGGACAGGCCACTGTGCGACAAACCACTAGTAAAATTATTCTTCATCCTGGAGAAAGGTGTGACCAGAGAAGTCAGTCCACTGTAAATGTCTACTAGATTGAGCCATCATCCTAGGGGAAGGTCTTGGTGAACAAATGGATTTTTTGCTATCTACTACTACAGTCATTCATCACAAAGGAGAGAGTACTAAGGAAACTGGTCAGTAGGTCATAAAAGAGAACTATACTGAGCCATCGCTGTGGACAACCCATGCGAAGGCTGTCAATCCCTTCGCAGGATGCCAATTAAACACCACACACAGGCTTTGTACCATGCACTGGATTATCACAAAAGATGTTATTTGCAATGTCATAACTATTGTTGGAAATAATAATATTTTAAATGGAATATGTTATATAACATAAAAGGCTGTTAGCAGTGAATGGAGACGGTACAAATTATAGTTAATGTAGTGGGGCTACAGAGTGGAGTACACTGTGTAAGGAGGTGTGTGAGTTATCATAATTTGAAGGTGTTGCATAAATTATAAATTAAAGATATAAGTTTATGATTTTTTAATTTTAATGGTTATATTATTTTAAAGGTGGTGAGTAATGTGCATATTTAAGTTATAAATATAACTTTACAATTTGCAATTTTTGTGCATTATAAGTTTGGTTTGTCTCTAAAGAATGAGTAAAGTTTTCACAAATATAACAAAGGTTTAACCTTTGTTTTTTTTTATTTGTATTTGAATTTTTTATTTTTAATAAAACTGTGCTCCAAATCGCAGGGTTTGTTGTCATTGAGTGAAGTGTCATTATGTGGAGTGTAGTACAGTAGAGGAAAAAAGAGTGTTGTACAGTGCACTTTCATAAAGTGTACTGTTGTGGAATGGAGCAGAGTGGAATGGCATACAGTGTAGTGGCATACAGTGGAATAGCATACAGTAGAGTGGTATACAGTAGAGTGACACAGAGTGGAGTGTTGTAGAGTGGAATGGTGTATGGTACAGTGGGGTAGAGTGGTGTAAAATGGAATGGGGATGATTAGAATGCTATGCATTAGACTACAGAAGAATTAAGTGGAGTGGCATAGTGTACAGTGGAGTAAATTGTTATATAGTGACGTTAGTGTTGTATAGTATAGTGGTATGGAGTGCACTAGAGTAGACAGGCTTGGTGTAGAGTTGAGTAAAGTCTTATAACTTTTACCATAGAGTGGAGTGGCATAGAGTGTTATAATGTGTCATAGAGTGTAGTAGAGTGTTGTACACTGGGGTGTATGGAAACAGAGAGGAGTAGAGGGTTGTATAGTGTAGTATAGGGGCAAAGTATGCAGTACAGTGTTGTATAGTGGCACACAGTGTAGTAGAGTCTTGTAGAGTGTCGTTGCATATAGTGGCACTGAGGCCCTCATTTCGAGTTTGGTGGGTGGCGGAGGCTGTCCGCCAAACTCGCACTGACACTTGACCGCCAGTGCGGCAAGAACACTTCCGTCCTTATTACGAGTTCACCACAGGCCCGGTGGGCAGAAACAACATTTTTGCCCACCAGCTCTGAGGTAAACAGGGCCTTAACAAGTAGTAGCACTTGTTGTGCTTTCCACTCCCCATAATTCATGCAGTGAAAAGTGCGTCGGGCTGTTCATGGGGGCCCCTGTACTGCCTATGCCAAACGCCTGGGCTGGGCAGGGGCCCCCATGGGGCCCCTGCACCTCCATTCTACCAGCCTTCCTATGGCAGTCAAACCACCATGAAAAGGCTGGCGGATTGAGGAGTTCTAATCCCCTGGGCGGTGCTGCATTCAGCGCCACCCTGGCGGATTACAACCGCCGAGGCCGGCAGGCTGTCGATGGATGGCAACATGTCAGTGTCGGTGGTCGGACCGCAGCGGTCTGACCGCCACCGCGAGTATGGCGGTCTTAAGACCACCAGACTCGTAATGAGGGCCTGAGTGTGGTAGAGTGGGATGGTGTAGAGTGGAGTATTGTACAATGCCATTGAGTGGGATAAAGTCTTATGCAGTGAAGTCCAGTGGAGTGGAGTCCAGTGGAGTGGTATAGCATAGAATGAAGTAGAGTGTTCTAGCGTATAGCGATGTTAAGTTGTGAAGAGTGGAATGGTGTAGTATCAGTGGACTAATATGTTTTAAAGTGGAGTGGTGTATAGTAAACTGGAGAAGAGTGATGTGTTGTAGAGTGTTGGCAAAGTTGTAGAGTGGGGTAAAGCATAGTATCACATGTGGAGTGGCCAAAATTCTGCCAACTCTGCCAGCAGAGCAGATTTACAGCCCACTCCTACTCTCAACACTTTGAGTCTGATCTTCCAAATGTTTACTTTTTTGTATATATGACACACATTGGTGTAAGTTGGACCATGTGATCAAGACCGATCAGGTTGAAAGACATCATGCTCCTGCAAATCACACTTTTTTTTTTAATAAATTATTTTTAACTTAGGAGTGGCCTGCTTATGTTGTGACTGAGATGGGACCTTTGATGGTGGAGATGTAGTGGGTACCTGGACATCTATAAAGCAGGCCACATCCCTGCAGTGAGTGTTTATGGAAAGAAAGCTGTCAGCAAGGCAGACTTACTGATCAAAAAACTTCCAGAATCAAGAAGGCAGTAAGGGAAGTGTGCCAGCACCGAAGCAAATTTATTATAAGTAAATTGACCCTTGAAACCCAGTTATTTTGAAAACGCACAGCTGTGAACTTGATTCTGCATGCCAAGAGTAACCACCCACCTAATTTTAGGTGGAAAATCTCATAGTGTGAATAAATGAGAGATAAAGAAATTGGAGCTCAAAGGTAGCATATATCCTAACTCTGAATGAAATGATTCAGAAACAGAGGCTATTCTGTGAAAAGGCTGAAAAAGGCTTCAATTAAGGCTTCAGCAATGAAAGTTTACTGAAAGGATGACTTCAGTCATGACAGTCTATTGTTTGGAAACACATCTAACAATAAAACACAGAAAAAGAGAAATCTACCCGTTTCATCACTACCTATAGCATTCAGGCAGTGCAACTCTGTAAACATTGGTGTGTTTAAGAGCAGAATGAATCAACAAAGAGACTTTTTATGACTTGAAGAGCACCTTGTTATGGGACTGATTAGCACACAGTTACTTGAGCATGATACAGAAATCTTGGCTGCATACCAACCCTGGTAGTTGAGAATTTTCACCTGAATCAGATCAACCAGAAAAGCAACATATCTGAATATATTTCTTGCAAAACTGAATTTGTAGTTAACGTATTATCATGCCTGTGTAACAAATGGTACATAGGGATCACCACCTTTCTGTCAAGGATCTCACCTGGACTTTTCAAAGTAGTGAGAGAAGGCTGAAGAAATAATTCCCAACTTTCAAATTAAACAGATAGACCCAAACTAGGTCAAAGCCACTCCTGCTCAATGGTGAAGAGAGGAAGGAATAAAAGAGACTCAACAACTGGAGGAAACTGCTCAGCAGGCTTCTGGATAGTCACCCATGCCACGCAAGTTTCCTTCCTGATATTTGCCTCCTTCCATCTTTAATGCAAAGCGAAGAAGGGAACAAACGAGTTACCATCATGGATTGCTACATCTCCAAGTCCCTTCATAAGGGAGATGTAGGCTACATTAGCTGCATGTAAACCATAGTGAACCACAGAACATAAGAGCAGAGAGTGGCAGTTGTAAGCATAATATACAAATGAACTTCATTAACAAGAAACAGAATCTTTGCTAAGTGAACTTCATTAACAAAAATCAGAATCTTTGCTTTCAACCTAAAGCTGAGATTTTATTTCACATCTTTAAATAAGCCTTTTTATATTCACCAAAGCATAGTGTTTGACTAAATTGGCCTTTCTTGTCTTTAAAACCAAATTATTTTCTCCCTCCAGTTATTTCACACAAGATGAAAGTCGAGAGAAGATGATAGACCCCCCTGAGTAAAGAAATTAGTAAGATAAGTGTCTGCTATGTGTCTGCTGTTTGAAAGAGTGCTACACGTTACCGCATGATTTGTCTTTTTCATTCTTTTCTTGTCTTTTGCAGATACCAGATATGGACTCCAGGTCCCCAAGAGATCTGGGACCCTGAGAGGACCTGAAGGCCCGCAAGGATGACAAAATCCATGAGGGCACCAAAAACAAACACAGCGTGAAAGTGAGACAAGAGGTGAATATGCAGGAAATTGCAGCACATAGTTTTATAGGTTATGCGCTTCACCAAGGCTGCACACAAACCCTGGACCAGAAGCTCAGCAATCCCAACACTTGCCTTTAAAAAACATATACTTGAGCATACATTAACAAAGGCATGAGATACATTATCACACAGCATTCACAATGAGGACTGGGCAAAAGCAAGGTACTTTGGTATTGACTTTGTCCCTAAAGACCCCCAGGGTGGTGATAGAATTATGGCACTCTGTAGACTAGAATCTAGGTACATACTAGAAGCTGGATGTAAGTGCCCAGTGATATGAATAAGGCTAAGGAGTTACATATCCATTTGTAATTCAGCAACCTCTTATGATCCTCTGTTTAGACTTCCAGTATGAATCCATGATCAATTTCATGTTATTACATAACATTTTAATGTTTTTTTTTCATTCTGCATTTTGGCCAAATTTTCTTTGCAGTTTTTTATGAACACAGGACTGGTTACAGACTATTTGTAATTTGAATTTCTCTTTCATTCACAACAAGTTTCAGAACAGAAATATGATATTTTGATATAGAGTTATTATTAATATGGACATGCATCCATCAAATGAATTGGTGTTCAACATACATGATGAAGTTTGCTACTATAGCATCATTACTGATATACTGTTATATGTGTTAGAGAAAGTGTAGTGTACTCCTAATGGTATTTTTATAATTATGCCATAGCCTTTTTTTTTAATGAAAATACTTACTTTCACACTTTTGCAGGTGACCTCATAATAGGAGTGAATAGCAGGCACAATCAATAATGGTGTTTTCCTTTTTCTATGTGTGCTGCAGAATGCTATTTCTTCCCCATGGCACCACTTTCACTCCACTCCTGAGGTGGCAAATAAGTCTGATGTATCCCCAGCCTTGGAAATCTGGGAATGCATCAGATTCCATTATGTTTCTTGGTTGTTGCATGAGAACACCCACAGCAACACCCATTGAATGACCCTTTCACACAAGGTTTTGCGTGAAAGGGAGCCCTATTTACAAGGCCATGAAAAGCCATGCAAGGTGGCTTTGCATGACCTTGCAAATATGGGCCTGCACACTGAGCCACCAGAGCGTCAAAAATAATGATGATGCAGTGGCTCAGTGTGCCACTATGGCCTTGCAAATAAGGCCCTTACTCAATAAGAAGCATAATCCTGAGACCGATGGGATTAGATCAGAACACATCATCTGTGGTAAAAAGTCATGTTTTTAGTTGTTTCTTGAAGGCTGTTTCAATTTCTGTGTATCTAAAGGAACAAGAAAATTGTTTACAGGCCTTAGATCATAATGAGGCAATAGTTTTACCTCCCCTAATTTGGCAGATTGGCACAAATCAACAGACACTAAGGTGGTCATTACAACCTCGGCGGTCTTTTAAGAAGACCGCCGAGGGACCGCTGTGCGGAAGACCGCCAGTAGTGGTGGTTTGCCGCTCGGCATATTATGACCGTTGGCTGCCCTTCGTCGTTTTTCCGACGGAGAGCCGCCAACAGCCATACTTGCTCCACCTCCACTGCCACGCCAACAGAAAACCGCCGAGCTAATCATGTCCTGTGATTCTGCGCGGCAGTGTTCTGCTGGCGGTGTGGTGTTGGCGGAGCTGCCCCCATGGCTCCCGTCCCCTCCTGGAGGAACAACGGAACAGGTAAGTCGATCGTCCGTTAGGGGAGGGGGGTGGGGGGTGTTGTGTGTTGTGTGGGTGCATGGGGGTGTGCGTCTGTGTATGTAGGGGGGTATGTGAGTGCGTGTATGCTTGCGGGGGTGTTGCGTGTTTCGGAAATGTGTGCGTGTCTGTCTGTATGTATGTCTGTATGGATGTGTGCGTGAATGTGTGAATGTGGGTGTACTTGTCTGAGTGTGTGTGTGGATGTTGGCATGTATGTCGGTGTGTGTGCGTGTATGTGTGTTGGTGGTGCCTGCGTGCGTGTCGGGTGTGTATGTGTAAGGTAATGTCGGGGGTCGGGGTGGGGAGGGGGGCCATGCCACCTTTGGGGGGTGGCAGGGGTGGTGGGGGATGTAGGGGAGGGAGTCGGGGTAGGGGTGGGGGGTGGGGGAGACCCCTATCAGTGCCAGGGAAGGAGTTCCCTGGCACTGATAGTGCTTACCGCCATGGATTTCATGGCGGTTCCTACTGCTGGAAATCCACGGCGGTAAGCCGGGTCACAATACCAGCGGCGGTATTGTCACGGCCGCTGGGCTGGAGACCCAGGTCTCCAGCCCAGCACTCATCTCTGCCCTGGCGGGCGGAACGGGGAAGCGGCGGATGACCATGGCGGTAACCGCCATGGTCATAATACTAAAAAAAAGACCGCCAGCCTGTTGGCGGTCTTACCGCCGCTTTAACACCGTCCGCCAGGGTTGTAATGACCCCCTAAGTATGCTTTTTATTTACCATAATTACGCCCGTTCGGTTTGCAGGGGTTATTTTGACACCATAACTGTATTTATATGCAGTGGGATGATTTTAATGAAAAAGTTTGTCAGTCTGTGTTCAGTTTTGTATGTTTAAAAGATTTCCTTGTATTGGAAGCAAATTTGTGTGAACAAGACTCATCCAAGTCAAAACATGCCACCTTTCCTGCCTTATACAAACATTTGGTTGAACAGCAATCTGCTTCTGTGCTGGCTCAGTTCCCTCCTTACCGTATTCTTGCTGCTGGATAATAGAGATTCTTTGATATTAGGAGTGGGTATCCAGACTTACACAGCACTACACCCCACCATTAGCAAGGCATTAATTCTGGGGTCACTTCTATGGAATTCACTGGAAGTGTATGTGTATATGTGTGTGTGTGCGTGGGTGGTTGTGTGTGTGTGCATGTATATATATATATATATATATATATATATATATATATATATATATATATATGTATATATATATATGTATATATACATATATATTACAATAGTGGAAATCGCCACTAGATAGTTATAGTTAGGACCATGCTTCTATAAAAAAATAGCATTTTTGACTTGACTACATCTTTGGTCTTTGGCACCGTTTAACGAATCTTTGTGAAATATTTTTTAAAAAAGTGCCCCAGTGATTCGTATTGTGCACAGAAAGTTTTGGGGTGATCCGTCAAGCAGAGACTGAAAAAAAGTGAGGGGTCAGAAAAGTTTTGTTTCCCATGTTAATTCCCATAGGACCTTTAGACACGACTACAGCCCGAGCCACTGGACGGAATTAAACAAAATTTGGCAGAAAGCTAGCTTTCAGCATGCAGATTACACTTTCACTTATTCAGTGTAAATCTGTTAAGTAGTTTTTGAGATATTAATGGGCAGATATATTTGTATATCCAGGGCCACAGATCCTTAGCGGCAATTTTGCGGCGATTGCGGAGAATTCACGAACAGGAATGCTGTGATTGGCTGGTGGCAACTTGAACGTTGGAACTGCCATCTTAGGGAATAGTACAAGGCCCAGGGGCTGAAATTTCACATGAAAAGTACCATAAAGTGTTAGGATGGAGTTACCTTAACCCTAGAGCTGGATTGTAGGAGACTATGGCAGTCTAATTATGACCCCAAAATCATTTTTTGTGGCATCTAGCAATATTTGTAAATGTGTCACGATGCTCAGTGTGGCTCACGCATGTAGCGTCGCAACACATTTCTGAATATCAGCTACAACAACAAAAAATGAGAGAGTTATTCATAACCTAATTGTTTCAGTTAAAGTAGCACACTGAAACTGATGCATCCACTCACAGACCCGCTCAGACCTTGATGCATCCAGTCACCAACTCAAACATCACACACTCACGGACCCAGTCAGACCCTCATGCACTCACTCACAAACCCTCTCACACCCACAAGCACCCACTCACACAATCACTCACACTCTCATGTACCATCTCACAGACCCACTCAGACTCTAATGCACAGAGTGACAGACCCTCACTCATATACTCAAGACCCTTGTGTACCCAGTCACAGACCCACTGAGATCATAATGCACCAAGTGACAGGCACTGTGACATAGTCAGACATTCAATCACAGACCTAGTCAGACTCTTATGTACCCATTCACAGACCCACTTAGGCCTTCATAAACCCACTCACAGACTCACTGAGACCATGATGCATCCACTCATATATCTACTCAGACTCTCACACACTCAGTTATAGACCTACTCAGAAAGTCATGCCCTCACTCATAGCGCCCCTCACACCCTCATGCCCTGACTCACAGATACAGTCTGACCCTCATGCAGTGAGTCACAGACCCACTCAGACACTGATGCAGTCACTCACATAGACGCACCCAGTGACAGACACAGTGAGATAATCAGACACTCATTCATAGACTGTCAAACACTGATTCACCCAATCACAGACCCAGTCAGACATTGATGAACCCAGTCATAGACCTACTCAGACACTGATGCACCCACTACAGACTGACTCCAACACTCACACTCACAGACCCACAGAGATGCTCACAATCCCACTCACAGACCCACTAAGGCAGTGATGCACCCACTGACAGATCTACTCACAGACTCATACAGAAAGTCATGCAGTCCCTCACAGACCCACTGAGAAACTCATGCACCCACTCACAGACCCACTCAGAGACTCATCCACCGATTCACAGACCTACTTTGAGAGCCATGCAACCACTCACAAACCCACTCAGACACTTACACACCCACTCACAGATACACTCAGACAGTGACATACCCACTCACAAACCGATTCAAAGTCTCACACACTCACTTACAGACCCACTCAGACACTCAATCACAGACACACTGACACACTCATGCACCCACTCACAGACCCACCCAGAGACTGACACACTCACTCACAGACTTACACAGACATCCATCTACCCACTCACAGACCTGCTCAGTGACTTATGTACCAACTTACAGGCTCATCCACACACTGATGTACTCTCTCACAGACCCTTTTAAGTCCTCAGGCATTCACTCACAGACTCAGTCAGAACTTTTATGCATGGACTCACAGACCCACTTGCAGTGTCATGCACCCACTCACATACGCACTGACACACTGACACACTGATGCCCCCACTGACAGATATATTCAGTCATTCATGCACCCAGTAGAGATCCACTCAGACCATCACACTACCACTCACATATCTACTCAGACTCTCATGAATGCACTCACAGACTGACTTGGACATAGGTTGTGAGTCAGTTATGTGCAATAAAAAAAACTCAAGTATTTGGTGACAGAGGCACTCACGTATGCATTTGTGGAATTGTTTAGAAAGCAATAGATGATATCTGAAATTGAAAATTGCATAACTATATACTTCTGATTTTTGAGTGGGTGATGTGCATTAAAGCCTACTTTTGTTTTGCATTTTTGTGCCATATTTGTGGATATTGCGATGTTGTTGCGAATATTTATATATGTATAAGAACTTTGGGCAATAGGGTGACCTCGAGGAGAGCCTTTGAGTTCATGTGAAAGCTACATGTAAGAGCAGATGCACAGTTTTAAGTTTGAAAGAAAAACTTTGTTCCCTTCATCTGTGAAATAGACTCAGTCACTTCTATATAAAGCATTCATGTCAAAGCGTAGGTTTTTATTGTAGATAAAGCCCATGTTATGGTCTCTGAGGAATGCAGAAACAGTTTTATTAACATGTTTTGTGGCTTTGTCAATTTGTGGACAGAAGTGAGTGGACCACTTCAATTTCTGCCTTTGGCATATGTTGGAATACACCAACACAGTGTGAGGGATAAATCTCATTAACTATGCAAATCTATCCTTCCTTAGGAGTTCCAGTCCTACGCAGTCAATGTGCCTAGGTCATTATCACCACAGTGCACAATCATGAGGTCAGGAAGGCAATCCCTAATGTTTTTTTTACCAAAGGTGGCAGTTGATGCCACTTTAACCTTCTCTGGACAAGCCAATTAATGTCCACATTAGGCAAACACAAATCCATGTCAATGCCACTCTTTCTAGCAGCCTTCCTAACCCAAAATACATAGCTGTGGCCAACAATCCACACTCTAGCCATTTTGAAGTGAAGCAGCAGTAGCAGTCAGGAGCAGGCTGTAGCTGAATGAGGCAATGTTGAGAATGTGATGCAGTTAAGATGGCGGTATGCTCATGGTTTAAAAAATACATACTTTTGATTGGGTACTGTGAATATGCAGGTGAAAGAAGTTAGGCAGTATTTTGAAAGTTTAGTAAGTAGTTTTTTTATTGGCTCTGTTAAAAATAAAAAATTATTTTGTACAGCAAACCACACATGGTGCAGCTCATTTTTTAACTAGTATGTCCCTTCTAGAATGTGCAACCAACTTGTGACCTACTGGTTGTAAACGGTTGCTATGGGAACTGTGCTAAGAGTGTATTGGGAGAAGGGTCTTAAAGAGAGAGTTGTGCCTTTGTTAAAAGTAAAATGGTTTGCGCTCATTGTATGATAA
This sequence comes from Pleurodeles waltl, assembly GCF_031143425.1. Lineage (NCBI taxonomy): Eukaryota > Metazoa > Chordata > Amphibia > Caudata > Salamandridae > Pleurodeles > Pleurodeles waltl. The sequence continues at coordinate 467,126,215 of NC_090442.1, forward strand.
AGATTTACATTCCTAGAGAGGGATTGCTAAAAAAGTGTAGTATGCTCTTGAAGTCATGAAACTACAAAGGTAAATGTGTTTATGGACACCAGTTTTATTTTGGTGAATTCGTCATGATCATTGCTATTAACTCTTGATTATGGAAAAATGCATGTCATACTAAGCTTCTTCAGAAAAGTGCATGAAGGGGTTAATACATATTAACCATCCAGATTTGGACTTTCAAAAGTAAAAAATGAAAGGTATGTTTATATTTGTTTAGATCTCCAGTATCACACAGTGCAAAGTTGAAAGGTTTGACATTCATGGTTGCTATGTGTAAGAGTGCTCACCCATTCTTATGCTTAGTTTTGACAGTTGCTGTGAGTACTGAATCTATCTGATAAGAGAAAAAAAGAAATCACCAACTAACTTAATTTTCATGTATATGAATTATATTTAATTGTGAGGAAAAAAAATGTTATGTGAGATTATTAAATCAGAGTATGAAATATAAAGAAAAGTATTGCAACTGCCTGACTCGATTCATGAGTGGCTGTTTTAGCGATTTGACATATTTATTAATTACTGTAAAACAAAGTTTCTCTGAGGTTCAGAGTAGTTCTGTGAAGCTCATGTTTTAGTGCACATATCTCACCTCTGTCACATGTGGTAGATATACCATCGAGGATGGTCCATTGTGCTTACGTAAATAATGGATGTAGTTTTGAAGTTTAGAATTTTACTTATGCACTTGGACACCTGTAAGCGACGCGCTACCTAGACCATATGACTCATAAAGGAACTCATCTTCAAGAGTCCTAAACATGGGTCCTATGTGTCATCTAGTCACATAACAACAAAGAGACTGCTTCATCCAATTACATACTTTGAAAGTATTTATATGCAGCACTATGTAAAACAATTTGAAAGACACTCACATATTGCTACATTTCCTATGAGTGGCCTGAGGTATTTGTTCAGCCACTTATAAACACATTTAGTAAGTCATACACATTCTAAAAAAGAGACTACGATACTAGCATATGCACTAAAACATATTCTGGCCCTGCTATAGGTAGACACCCACATTCACTCACATATATAGGGAAATATGACAACATCTTGTCATGTGTCCAGAGAATAATTGTTTTCATGATGGGTGAGGTTTAATAGTGTGCACCTGTGAGGTATTTGTTCACTCACTTAGACACACAGTTACAGAGGCATACAGAGAAAAAAGAGAAAGCAACATACTGACAGACGTACTAAAACATGGCATAATATTATTAAAGGTTGACATCTACATACAATCACATAAATATGCAGATAGTGTATGTATTTAGAATAATTATGGTTTAATGAGATGTAGTATTGTCGTATCAGCATATGTTGTGTAACTGGCTATTTAATAGGTCTAAAGAGGCACTTTCTTTAAATTCTTAACGCTATAGAAGTAAGTTAGTGTGATACGCAACATATATGTTATGAACTACAATAATGCAATTCTTTAAATTGTACTTAACTGTTAAAATATTTAATACACAACTAAGTAGATCGAAATTACATGTACCTTTTTTTATCAGTTTTCAGGTGGAAGACTCTACTCAGCTGCATAGAGTTGCAATGCTGTCAAAAAGTGAGTGAAAAAAAGAAAGAAAAACAGAAATACTACATCCTTAGAAATGAGAAAGAAAATGGGCAAAATGTGGAAAAAGTAGTGGAAGGAAAACAAGCTGCTGGTAAGAGAACAAAAACATTTCTTAAAATAGTATGTGGTCACCTTGAAAGACAGCAAAATGAAGTATATAAAAGAGTAACTTTTACATCAACTAAGAAAGGAGTGAAAATTCACGATGTTAGAAGTAAAAATTCCTACGAAGAAGTAAAGAGTTTAACTAGGAGGCAGAACCAGTTCAAGGAAATGGGAGTTAGAATGTTCTGTAGGAGAGTAACAAAGAATCTAATGACGTATGAAGAAGTATAAAAAGAGGAGAGAGGCTGTGAGACAAAAGGAACATGTTGAGGATATAGTTGATAAGGCCTTTGCTCTGGAGAGGAAGCTATTTATTTAGATTTTGAACAGAATGAAAACACTAGATAAAATAGTGTTGAGTATGAGGAGAAAAAGCCAAAAGATGTGCAAAGCTTTTAGTGGGGAATGGAAATATACTTCTAGTACTGAGCCTTTATTTAATGAAGGAAGCTACTTGCAAGAGAATAATCCTAGAAATGTAGAAAGTCATAGCTGAAGAGGTTCAGGGTAGGAGCAGACAGGCCTCTGTATATAAATGGAATTGTAGCAGTATTTGTATTGTTCGCCAGGGATCAATTGACAAGGTCAGAAATGTTTTACATGATTTTCTATGCAAAAACTTTTAACAGAAAATTAAAGTTTTGCAAAGACTACACCAATGCAAAGTAAGAAAGTATACACATATACAGGGACATTCACTAGCATGTTTATAAAAAAATGTAAATCAAAAATGTAAATTAAAACTTTAGGATGTTAGCTCGCAAATGTGAACATCAGTTAGGAGACTTTGGCGGTCATTCTGCAAATGATGGGTTTCATCTGTAACAAATCCACCTCTTGGCAAAGTCACTGATTTCTTCTGGCGGAAAAAGTACCAAGCTAGAGGTGTTCCACATATCCACAGGCTGTTGTGGGTAAAAGATGCCCCAAAGTTTGGAACAGACACTGTTGAGTCTATGTTATCTTTCATTGAACAGTATGTGGCACGAGCCACACCAATGGAAAGTTCTGAAAGGGATTGAAACAACAAGTTCTTAGATTTCAGACTCATAGGTGGTAAATACTGTCGTTAGAAATATAAATCAAAAGCTACATTTTATACACAATGTAATTTTGGATTTCTACAGCCTGTGATCTAAGAAAGAAGAGTGAATAGCTTTTTACCTGCAGAGAGACACACCTTGACACACTAGTCACCGAAAAATACACAGAACCTCAGAAGAACAGAAGCATCAAAATATTTAAACGACTACAACACTGTGATTCTTATAATGTGGAATGCAAATATGGACATCAGATTTGTTGAAGATAATCCTATTGCTGTAGCTCTTACATAACAAAGGCGGAAAAGACAGAGATGTGGGAAGAGATTTCAGCAGAAAAGAGCCTCACCAATTTTTTTTTACAGTTTTAGTTTAAAAATGCTTTCACACAATTTCATTAGTTCTTATGAATGTGCAGAAAGGTTGAGCTATGCAAGTTTGTTCTCTAAATCTGGAGGAATTGTGTGTGTAAGATTAGAATTTGCAAATAGTAGTAATAGAATATTAAAGAGTTTTCCAGAAATACAGTAACTTCGAGAAGTTGATCCAGAGACTAACATGTTGAATGCATGCTACCCAGGAAGAAGTGTCTATCTTGAAAATGTGTCTGTATGAAATATTTCAATATTACACATATAGTAAAAATGTCACTGAAAACATTGAAGAAGAACGATTTGCAGTGACTGAATGAGATGGTTGTTTGGTAAGACACAATAAAGAAGAACTCATTTATCACAGTAAGCTTAGTTGTCAAACTCTAGACAGAAAATTATTATTCTACTTGGTCCTTTTACAACTCTTCAAACAATGGTGAAATGAATCAGAACTAATTGAACATCATGACCGTTATGAAGAACCATTCAATGCTGTGAAAGATATCAATCAGTGTTCCGTGTTTCTAACATACTTGCAGATGTTGAAAGATGAGGTGGCACAGGAAGAAACCACTGCTGCTGAAATAGCCAGGGAGACTTTGCAAAGCAGCCAAGGTTCTGTACCAGGAAGTCAGGATCCTCTCGAAGAACCAATAATTCATAATGAAGCAGCAATAGCTATGAAATTTACAACAAAGTGAAATATAAAATAGAGCACAGATTTCTACATGAGAAAAAAACTATGTGAATATCCTACATATGAAAGCAATATTAGTGTACATCAGTGGGCAAGGTGGTACTGACAAAAGCTTCCTGATTAAAGTTTTCACCAGTTATTCACAGAAGACCCCTTATTAAAATTTTCCATGTGTAGTAACAACACCAACAGGATTAGCTGCTCATAACATTAAAGGAATTACTCTGAATCACATACTAGTGCTAATTACTCTGAATGCTACTAATGCTGGAATATCAGAAGTTATCTGTGAGGTTTGACATGAAGTATCAAGAGTTTTAAAAAAGATGACTCTTCTCATCATTGATGAAGTGAGCATGGTATTGAACATAATGCTTGCTCTCATACACTTAAGAATGCTGCAAGTTTTAAGGACAAACTATGATGGACTATTTCGAGGAAAACATTCAGTTGTATTTAGTGACCTACTCCAACTTACTCCTGTAAAAGGACAACCAATATTCAAAACTCTTCTGCATAATGGAACAAGGAATTCCCTTAGAAGTATTGGTAATGTAAACATTTGGATAAACTTTGAGTACAAAGAATTAGTAAAAAAACATGCAGCAGGCATCTGATATGGAATATGCAGAGACACTGAAAGCCGTTAGAGCAGGAGTTCTCACAAAACGGGGAAAATGTGCTTTGGAACGTCGATTACTCAGAAATCTATCCCCATCTGACATTACTCTTGAAGAACTGACGTTCAAGTCCATCAAAAAACAGAAATCTATAGTTTGTTTAATGCCAACACTTCAAGAGTACGCAAACTTAAATGATGTGAAATTACTAAAATTTGAGAAAGAAGACATTTTAGAAATTATGGCTATTGATAAAATGGAAAATCAAGGAGTGACAATACTACTGATAGATGAACTAAAAGCAAGATTGCATTCTTTGGAGAAATCAATATCCCAAACAGCAGGATTAGAGAAGTGTTTCCGTGTCTGCAAAAACTGTTGTTATTTTACGACATAATTTAAATGTTAAAGAAGGCTTAGTAAACGGTGCAATGAGTAAGGTTGTTGATTTCATTAGTTTTCCAAATAGAGAACATGTGGAATACTATGCAATAAAATTTGATCAGGTAGGTGAGGTGAAGAAGATTGGCCTGTGCGTTGCACGGTTTTTACTTGTAAAAGACATGTATCAAACAGCAACAGTTTCCTCTCTTTTCACCATATGCAGTAACCATCCATTAATCACAAGGTTTAAGTGTATTTCAGCTTTTGTTCATGTTGGAATTTCTGTATTCAAAGAAAGAATGTCATATGTAGCATTGTCTTGAAATAGAACCTTATTTTTGATTGTCTTTGATGACAGTAAATTAAACACTGATGCCAGCTGTGTAAGAGAATGCAATTGGTTAAGAACTATATATGTTCTTCATTTAGGCCAGTATTTAGTTTTTGAGAAACACATGATCTGCCCAAAGCCGAAGATTACAAAGCAAACAACGGACCCTCAAGAAAAAAAAGGACAGAAAGACAACACAGACAGTGGTAAGAAGAGGAAAGTGGAAAATGATGGTGAAATTGTAGGTTTTTAATTGAAAACAGCACAGCACCCCATGTAGTAAACCAAATTGAATAAGAATCAGATAAGAGAATGTATTCTGCACTATATATTTTGCTGCAACATTTAATAACTGACAGAAGTATACTACATTCAGCTTCATGTATCTGAGATCTTTTAGATGTATGTAATGGATCAACAAATTTAATTCTAAACACTCAACAAGATGCACAAAGATTCATGATGGTTATGCTTGGAGATTTAGAAGAAGAACAAGCTAATATTGATGAACTGTTTGGACTCAGTTCCGAATGGACCCATAACTGTGAAGACTGTTCTTTTACATGTAGCACTGAAATCATCTCTGAGCAATTTCTGTACTTACTTTTCCATGATTGTAAAAGTATACCTTTTGAGAAACTGTACAGAAATGCTAACCAAAATATGACCTACCCAAACTGCAGATCTCAACGTCTCTCTACACTTTTTCTACGGAGAATAAGAAAAGTATATTAGAGTAATGCTACAACACTGCAGACCAGATAGTCCCCAATTGGAAACTGAAAATTCAAACTTTAAAGCTGGACAAATATTACTCTCTGGAAGAACTTTTACTACTTTGGATATCATCTTTCATTAAGGAGTTAGTACAAACTCTGGACACCACACAGTATATTAAAAAAGTAAAACTGGATGGACAGAACACAACAACATCAACCTGAAATGCAAACAAAAACCTCCCATTAAACTGCCACACTCATATTTTCTCTTTCTTCAACCAAAGTTCTAAGGAAATATTGTGATTAAAAAACTGATGTACATGTTTCTTCTACATGCTTCATCTCTGGTTTAAACATTATTCGGCCTAACAAGGGTAATTTCTTAAAAAATCATTGTCATCTGTCAAGATTCATCTGAATATTCTACAGAGGAGTTAATATATCAAATTTACACAACACTCTCTAAATAAACAGTAGAAATGGAAGAACATACTGAAATTACAGCAGCTCTAGTTTGAAACAATAGCATTTCTTCAAATCTTTAAAAAAGTCCCCTTTTGTTTCTCCGACACTTATACATCCTAATTGAAGAGAAAAACCTTAGAGTAAGATGTTGTATACATACATTATCAACATCGTACACATCATTTGGCCTATCAGGGATGATGTTTTTCAAAAGGACTGCTAAAAAAGGATACTACTTTATATTTATTTGTGACATTGTATCAGATATATATAATTACCAAACATATTAAGTTCTTGTTGTTTAGATTACTGTAATAACTAAAGAGAAAGTCACTATATGAAGAAAGGTAGTGAGTGCAAATGTACAGTGCCACTTATTTGTAGTGATCTACAGTGTAGCTTTATTTCTTTTTTACATTCCATTAATTGTTTTTTTCCCTCACTGTTCAAAGATGATGCTTTATACAAACCATTGTTATACGGTGAAGAAGTATGAAAGCTAAGAACAGTGAAATATTAAAATTTATACTTTAAGTATATTGTAATATTGCTTAGAAGTAATGCAATTACTATTAACATATTTGTGTAACTGTGAAGATTAAATACTAGCATATCTCTCTTTTGTTTTTTTTCTAATAGTTGCTGCAGTTCAACAATGTTAGGTATCTCAAAGGTATATGAAAATATTTTTTAAAGGATATAGATATTGCTCACAGGTACCGTAGAGACTGCTTTTAAGATAAACATGTAATGCCTATACTTTAGCAATACTTTTTTTCCTATCTCACAATAAAAAATGTAATTTAATTTAAGCATTTTTGAGGTAGGTACACAACACTTTAATAAATAAGTCAACTGATACCTCGTACAAACAGTCACACACGTAGAAACCTAGTCACACCCTACTCATAAACCCACTTACTCACACACACACCGCTCATACACTCGTTCAGGCACCCATACAGCACTCACACAATCATTTACTAACTCTTACATGTACTAATACACTCAGTCAATCTCCTATACATACACTCGGCCAATCACGAATACAAACACTCATCCCTCAGTTATCTATATATTCACTTATACACTCAGTCAGTCACCCATATACTACTTATGCACTCACTCACCCATACATATACTTGAACACTGATTGATTCACCCATGTACCACTCTCAGACACAATCACTCTATATGCATTCATACACTCAGTCAATCAGTACACCCTTTTTGCTTTAACTTACTAACATATGGATGTACTCACACACTCACTCAATTACTCCTGCATGTACTCAAAACTCAGTCACTCACCCATTGATGCAGTGATTCACTCACTCAATGTCCCATTCACCACTCATCCACTCACTCACTCAGCCATACACACATTGAAACACTCTTTGACTCAACCATGCAGTATTTCTACCCTTAGTCACTCACTCATACATCACTCATACATTCATTCACTCACCCAAACACATCTTGTGCAGTCACTCAGTCACCTATACACCATTCATATACTCACTCACTCACCCATACACAACTCACACACTCACTCACAAATTCATTCATACATTCACACACTCAATCTCTCATACATGCACAAATGCAGTCAGTTAATCACCCATAGATGTACTTAGCACTCACTCACTTATCCATACATTGTCTCGTGCACTCAGTCATTCAGCCACGCACCACTCATCCACTCACTAACTCACCCATACACACACTCAAAAACTCATCAAGTCACCCATGCTCAATTTGTACCCTCACTCACTCATACGCCCCTAATACTCACTGATACAGCACTCATGCAGTCACTCACTCATTCATAAATACATTCATAAACACAGTAAGTCATCAATGCACCATTTGTACCCTCACACACTCATCCATACAGTACTCTTCAATTCATACAGCGCTCATGTACTCACTCACTAACCCATACAGCACTCATACATTCATTCAGGCACCCATGCAGCACTCATGGACTCATTCACTCACGCATGCACCAATCACACACTTAATCAGTCACACTAGACTTCTCATACAGTCACTTACACATACACACACATAAAATTGTGTTTTAAGAAGAAAGTTGTTGTATTTGGTGTTTGTGTATTTTTTGTGCTTTTGTAACTTTTTATATTTTTTTCCCTGCTAACCACTCTGCTAACCAAGTGGCAACATGGGTATGAAAAACTTGAACAAGCAGCAAAAAAAAAAAAGCTGCACAAACTGAGATTCCAAATTAAAATTAATACTTATGTTGTTTTGCTGCATCACGGAGCACTTGCACTGACTGTTCTCCAGTAGAGATCACCTTGCTGCAGTCCATACAGTACATCGCCATCCAGCTGAATTCCAGTGCAATGTCTCCAACTTCACTCTCAACTTCTACAGCACTCTCTGTCCTGATGTGGCTGGTGTTCCCAAAGTTCTTGATGTTCCACCACTTCTCTCTGCTTTCTAGTTCTTTTTAAATGGTTTGAATGATAAGTTTGGGATGATATAACATAGATGTTGTACCACATGAGTACTTTTTACTTGATCCTCTTGAGAGTGTCTTCTGATAGAGAGAGCACTTAACTAATTGTGCCATTGTTTTTGACTCCCCACTTGGAATTGTGAAAAAATTCCATGCAGCACTGCCTTTTCGCAATGAAGGCCCTTCATCTGCAGACTCTTCATTGTCCCGGTCTTCAATATCTTGATCGTGGTCTGGCTGTTGCAGCTGATCTAGTTGGCTGCCTTCTGTCATTTTGTAGGTCTGGAAAACTCCACACACAAACAAATAGAGTCACTTCCCCTGTAGCTGTAGACAACACTATTGCTGTCTTTCCCGGTCACATGATGTTCATGATTACACACATTGTCACAGCGTTTCCAAAACTAATCAAAATAGTTCTTCATTACAAATAACTTCACATGTAAAAGTTACAACTCTTTTATAGTAAACCACTGTTACTAACCAATGTCTGCAATATCTTCAAATATGTTTTACATTCTTTGAAAACTATGGCCCTCATTACGACTTTGGCAGTCTTTTCACAAGTCCCCTAAAGCCGTGGGCACCAGAAGACAGCCAGTGCTGACAGTCTTCCGACCACCAAATTACGAGTACTGTGGAATTTCCGCCACATTTTGGGTGGAAATCCTGCAGTAGTCGTGGTGGCGGTTGGACTTGTAATACGGCCTGGTGGTGTCCTGATGGCAGGGCGCTGCCGGCGTTTGAAGTGCCCTTTCCTGTTCCCTGCCTGACGACTTCCTCGTCGGACAAGGTAAATCGATCGTCCAACAGAGGAGGAGGTGGGAGGGTGGGGGGTGTTGTGTGTCCGTGTGTGAGTGGATGTTGTCTGCGTGTGAATGCATGTTTGTATGCGTTTGTGCATGGGTGTGTGCATCGGTGTTTATATGCATGTGTGTATGGGTGTGTGTATGCGTGTGCATGTGTGTGTGCATCGGTATGTGTATGCATGTGTAAATATATATGTGTGTATGCGTGGTTGAATGCGTGTATGAATGTTGAAGTGAGTGTGTGTATGAATGTTGAGGTGAATGCGTGCATGGAGGCTTGTGAGTGTACGTGTGTATGGGTGCTTGTCAGTGAATGTGTGTATGTCAGTGTTGGTATATGAGTGTATGCAGAGTGCATGTAGGTGTCTGTGTGGGTACATGTTGGGGGGTTTTTGGTCAGGGGTGTGGGGGCGCTGTACTAGAGGCGGGTGGGGGGAGGCGGGCACTGTTCTGTGTGGGTTCTAGTATAGAAGGGGTGGGGGTATTGGGCGTGCAGGGAGAGTCGTCTGCTGGTGACAAGAAATAAATTTCCTATCACTGGTCACCTTTCCTCCAGGGTTTTCATGGCAATGCTACCACCACTGAAACATTTGTGGAAAGCCCGCTCTTAATACAGCCAGGTCAGAGATGCTAATCCAAACCACCATCCTGCCCGCGGTGAAACTGCCACGTGGCCCTAGCAGTCAGAAGGCCACCAGGGTCATATTGAGGGCCTATGTGTTTGCTGTGGTTAATGACGTAACCATGATTGTAGGAAGCCGACACGAAAAGGAGAAACCAGTAGAAAACTACTTTCCTACAAAACGTAATATAGAATACAAACAGAAAGGGTTATATTAGTAACGACCTATAAACAAACAGTGTCTACGTTATGTACATATATATTATTTACACTAACTGAAAACCAAATGGTCGTCACAGTTAACAACATCATCGCGAGTACCGGAGTTGTCACTAAAACAGTACTTTCCTATAAAAAGTATAAGGTATGGAAATCTTTAAACATCATCTTAGAAAGTACTTCAAACTATATACTCTCTACAACATATTTAAATATGTAATTTTCAGTATTTCAAAACAACACAGTGATTAAAGTTGACAACATCACAATGATGTCCTGGGTCAACACAAACACTGTATATTGATTTACAAAACAGTTTCCACACAAAAATAATAGCAAAATATAATTTAAACATAGCATCACCAAACTCGTACTGTTAAGATATACTCACGGCAGTGGAAATTTGAGGCAAATTATGCAGTAGGGTCGACTAAATGATATGGGAAAAAAGGTCAATTGTACGCAATGATACACTACATTTAACAGTAGTATTACTTCAGTACTTCATCATATCTTAACTTGGTATCACTGTCTGTACAGAGCTGGAAATGACAAAAACCTTAGAAATTCACTGATAAAAGCAAAAGTTACAGAGTCGTTATAGTTAAGAAATAGAATTTAAAAAAATCTTAGAAATTCACTGAAAATCCAAAGGTCACAGGAACATTATAGTTAGCAAATAGAATGTAAAAACAAAAACCTTAGAAATTCACTGAAAAAATTAGAGGTTACAGAGTAGATATAGTTAGGAAATAGAATTAAAAAAAAACAGAAATTCATTGCACTGAAAAAAAAAAAAAACTTTACAGGGATGTTATATTTAGCAAATAGAATAAAACAAAAAGTAAAATTTCACAGAAAAAAGAAAGGTTACAGGGACTTTAGAGTTATGTTCTGATTTTACTTGTACAAAACCCTAGAAATGCAGCAGTTATAGTTACCTCACCTAATCATAACTTGTGCCCCCGTAATACACTTCTTATGACCTCACATATTATATCACGTGTGATATGGTCAGTGCCATCTCTGATGACGTCACTGATTGTTAGAAAGTGGATTATTGGTAAGGGCAGGTAGGTACCTACACTAAGTAATAGGCCACTAAACCCCAGTAGGCTCAGTTAGGTCTCAATAAATTAACCCCAGCTCAACCTAGATATCTTGGCAACAAGCAACAAGGCTTAACTTAGGAGACAAAGGGCCTCACTATGACCCTGGCGGCCAGGGTTGAGGTGGAGGTCGGACCACCACATTATGACCTCGGCGGTAGCACCACAGTTGAAGTGCCAGCACCACCAGTTTTCGTCTCCACGACGGTCTGGCAGTGGTGGCGGTCCTAATCCGCCATGGCAGTGCTGCAAGCAGTGCTGCCCTAGGGATTACAACCCCCTTCTGTGCAAGCGGTTTCATGGTGGTAGCACCACCTTGCAAAGGTAGGCGGAGACGGGGAGCAGGGGCTCACCTGGCCAGCTCCGTCGCAATGTTCACTGTCTGCTTAGCAGACAGTGAGCACTGCAACAGGTGCAGGTGTACCCTACGCTCTACAGCATTCCCGCTGGCTCTATTACGAGATGGAGACAATGCTGTAGGATGTTTCCCACTGGGCCGGCTGGCAGAAACTGGATTTCCACCCACTGATCCAGTGGGAAACTCATAATGGCCCCAGCGAGGATGCAGCCACAATGGTGACAACCTCCCCGTCGGAACATCGGCGGACGGGCTTTTCCATCCGCTAAAGTCATAATGAGGGCTAAAGTGTGTAAAACATTCAAGTATCACAAAACAGTAATACAATAAAACCCAGGAAACTGTTTAAAAATTCATAACCAATTTATAAAAATATGAAATATTTTTATCTTTAATTTGACACATAAACAAATACAATCGGATAAGGAGAACAGGAGATATGAATTTTTTTAAATGAATGTTTTTTAGAGCTTAGTAACTAAAAGTGCCACTCGGGATATCTGTAGGCACCTCAACCGGGGCAAAGTCAAACTTTAAGGCTAACTGTGACAGAGCCCTGCTCGGCTAGAGCAAGTGGGAGGCCTCGGTCAAAAGTTTACCTTCGGACTGAAACTTTTTCTTGAAGATTTTCTTCAGCAGGACAAAGTCACCAATCCAATCCGACCTCCCTGGAGCCCTCTTCGGATACGTGTCGCGTGAGACCTAGGTGAAAAATTCTACCTTCGGACTTAGATGATTTTTCTTGATGGAAATCTTCATCTGGGGCCAAAGCTGAATAATGATCTGACTTCCCAGAAGCCCTCTTTGGATGCGATGCGCAGGAAGTCCAGGTCAACTTTTCACGTTTGGCCTTTGTCACTTTTTTTGAGCTTTTTCTCTCTGACAACGGGTCACATGGAAGTCAGGCCGGGTCATGGCCAACTTAAGCTGGCTTGACTCGGCGGGTAGGTCCCTTTATGGAGCTTTTTCCTAAAAGTTATCCAAACTTCTAGATCAAATTCCAGAAGGTCTTTGAAGGTCCTTTAGGAGTCCACTGCTCATCCCAGGGTTCCAGAAGCTCTGAGTTGCGCTTGAGGGCTAGGACTTCAACTCCAAGAATGCACTTGCCTCAAACTCCAAAATTACAACTGGACAGTGGTCAGCTGGTCAGTTTCTTCAGGATTTGATGCAGGTGACTGGTTAGTTATTTTTCACCTGCAACAAGCAGGGAGTCCCTTTTTTAACCAGTTGAAGCCAAGCAAAGTAATTTTTGTGGTGAAGCCCAAGTGTACAGCTGGTGCAGTCCTTCAGAGTGCAGTGCCCAGGTGCAGGTCAGGGGTCCAGCAGGACAGTCATTCTTCATTGGGTGCTGTTCCTTGTAGGGATCTGAGGTGTGGGTGCATCGCTGCCACATTTAATCTTGCTCCTGGGTGAAAAGTGGAGTGGGGGACTGTCTAATCACAGGCAGGCCACTACCCTCTTGGATGACCACTTGCTAGAAGTGTGGCAAAAATCAGTCCCAGGGAGCAACATTCTTTAAAAATCCAACATGGCAGAAACTGAATTTAGGAGGTTAGGTCTGGTTGAACCCACTCACTGGTGCGGCTAAAAATCCTTAACACACCCCTCTCCTGCCTTCTCCTAATCTGATTGTCTGGGCTTGCAGGAAATGGGGGAGGTCCTGAGCTGCTCAAAATGTCCTTAGCTCCCTTGAAGACCAGTTTGGCTGCTCTCCCCCATCCTGTTTCACCATCTGCAGATCTCCTCCCCCAGGCACTTCCTTTATGTTCAGCCTAGGCCACTTCACACCTCATCAAGGCAGCTTGGCCAGGCTCCCAGAGGCTGGCCAATCAGCGAAGGGCACTACAAAGCTGAAGTTTGAAACTCTCATGTAGAGTTTTAAAACTCTTTCCCTGAACTAGTTATATTAAATCCAACAATGGCAAGTTTGGGGATTTATAGTAACAGTTAAAGATTGTAAATGACATCACTGATGACAACATCCACAGAACCACTCTCGCACCAACTCATACTTCCATTCAAGCTCTTGTCCAGCCATACACACACAACTACTCACATACTCATTCACACACTATTAAAACTACTAATACAAACCCGCTCACTCACTCATACATCCACTAACAGAACTACAGACTCCCACATACAACATTAGCTCAGGTATTAATACACTAATACAGCTACTGACAAACCTATTTGCACACCTATACAGCTACTCATGCTCCCACTGAAATATCCATACAACTACTCACATACCCACTAACAGACCCACACAGCCACTGACACACTCACTCACCTATACAACTACATACACCCCCATACACTATGCCATTCAGTTAGTAACAAAGGCACTTACACACTTATACAGTCACTTACACACCCAGTTTCCCATTCATACAACCACTCAAACACCCTCACTCACTCGTATAGGCATTCACACTCTGAGTCGCTCACACAGTCACTGATACAACCACTCACACACCCATACAGTACTAACTGAGCTATATATATACAGCTACTCACACACCCACTCATAGATTCATACAGGCACTCACACACACAGTGACACACCCATGGAACCGTTGACATACGCAGTAGGACACCCACACAGACAGCAATGTACCCTCTTACTCACCATACAACTACTCACACACTAACACATTTAACCATAAACTCAATGAGACAACCATTCACTTACTGATACCATCACACATTCACCCATTCACTACCCAATACATCCACTCACACACAGACTCACTCACATGTATAGGTGCTCACACACCCACTTACTCATGCATGCAGTCACTAACACAGCCTCTCAGACACAGCACAGTCACTAAAATACCCAGTCAGTTGACCATACAACCATCATACAAGCACTCACTCACCCAGGCTCTCACACAGGCGTATGATCAATCTTACATCTACTTACACATCCACTCTCTCTCCCATTCACTAACTCACTCAAACATATACTCCCTACTAGGCGCACTCATACATCTACTCATGCATCCATAGAATCACTAATACATTCTGGATGATTTAATCAGTGATGTCATTTGAAATGTCTTCAGTGATGTCATCAGTGAAGTCACTGACCATGTCATGAGTGATGTAATATGTGAGGTCATAAGCAGTGCATTCTCAGGGCATAAGTTACAGTTAGGTGAGATAACTATAACTGCTGAATTTCTATGGTTTTGTTACATATATAAATATATACATATATTACCTAGTGGTGGTCGCCACTATGTAGTTATAGTTAGAACCATGTTTCCATATAAAAAGTGTTTTTTACTTGTCTATATCTTTGGCACTGTTTGACAAATCTTCACAAACTTTTCCAAAAAAAGTGGCCTAGTGATTCTGGATGTGCATGGAAAGTCTTGGGGTGATCCGCCAAGCAGGGGCCAAGAAAAAGGGGCTCAAATAATGTTGTATTTCCCATTTTAATTTCCATGGGATCTGTGAACACGTCTACAGCCCGGACCACTGGACAGATTTACACCAAATTTGGCAGAAATCTAGCTGTCGGTATGCAGATTGTGCTTTTTGTTAATTGATGCAAATCCATTCAGTACTTTTGGAGAAGTTAGGGAAATTCAAATTTGTATATCTAGCGCGCAAAGATGAGCTTGTGCAGGGAAATGCACAGCTCTGATTGGCTGCCAACACTTCAAACCAGGAAGTGTGGCAGCCATCTTGGGACTCGGCTTGAGCCAAGTCCCAGAAAAAAAGTAAAAAAAAAAAAAAGAAAAGGTCTCAGGGTAGAGACACCCTAATCCCTTAGCACTGGTGGGGGGGCCCAGAAGGACCCCATAGAGCAAAAAAAAAAAAAAAAAATTTAATATTTTTTTTTGCTGCAAAAGCACAAGATTCGAGGATTTGTGACAAAAAAAAAAAAAAAAAAAAGCATGAGCTCCTCTGCTTTTCTTTTTATAGGCCCCTGGGTGGCCAGGTCGAGAGGGAATTAACAATTTTGTGTGGGTGGCCTCCTAGCTCCCCACAGTCCCAGAGCCGACCACATCCCCGGAGCTTTCATTTTTATAATTGCAGGTGGGCCGCGGACCCCCGCTGCCCTGGGGATGCCTCCTCCCAGGGTCTTTCATTTTTATATATGCAGGTGGGCTCTCGGCCCCCCCTGCTGTCCTGGGGACTGCCTCCTCCTCAGGGCTGTGTTAATTATAAAATGTGTGGAGGCCAGCCAGTCCCCTCCTGCTGCCCCAGGACCACCTGCCCCCGGGCAAATATTTAAAAAAAGAAAGCGGGTCCTTTTAGGGCTCTCCAAGCCTTGGGGACCACCACCTCCTTGGGCTATGATCTCATTGGAGCCACTGATGGCCCTCGGAACCGCCACCCACCAGGGCTGGCTCCTGCTATGTCCTGGGGTACCAACCCTAGGGACATAGCTGTTGGCTGTGGCTTGGCCTCAGCTCTGCAGATGCAGCCTAGCCACAGCAAAAACTTCAGGTTTCGACAGCGGGACCTGTAAAGGAGGCACCGCTGTCAAAATCCAAAGATTTCATCTCTGTCCCCTGCACATGTGCAGGGGACAGAGATGAAATGCTTCAACAAGCAGGGAGCTGCTGTCGAAGCATCTTCGTGCTTGCTGAAGCAATGGTACGCGAGGGAAGCCTTAAGGCTTCCCCCGCAGTTCTAGATAGCCCATAAAGGGATAAAAATAATAATAAAAACAAAACACCATAGCTCAGTGTGAAGGTCGCAGAGCCTTGGGGTTAAAGTCTAGCTGGACTCATTTCAAATTCTTTTAATATTATATTTAAAAAAAACAAATACATTTTTTATTTTAAATTGGAGACAAGTCACTCATTCTAAGTATATCAGACATCAAAGCATAAACTCTCCATCTCACTTTCTTTTGCTCTCTCTTTCTCTCTTTTAATCAATTCTCCCACTCACAGACCCACTCAGACACTCACACACCCACCCACGGATCCAATCAGACCCTCATGCACCTACTCACAGCCCCAGTCAGAACCTCATGCACTCACTCAAACTCACTCAGACAGTTACACACCCACTCACATACCCACTCAGATGTCACACACCCATTCACAGATCCACTGTCACCCTGATGTACCCACTCACAGACCCACGCACATACTGGCACACCCACTAAAACACTGATGTATGCACTCACACCCAGACACATTAACAGCCACTCTTACCCCCAATATAGCCTCTCACACCTATTCTCACATCTAGAGAGGTTGCAGCCAACTTTCACTGTGCATGCAAAAAGGGCCATGCACAGTATCAGGTTGGGTGGTTAGGGGGGTTGGCCGCAGGGACTGGCTGCACACAGGAGAGGAGAAGGCTGTATATGGTGCAAGGTTTGGTGCTTATAGGGGGTTAGCCTGCGGCCAGGCCCTATTGCCACCTGCGTCCACTCACGGCCTTTGATTCACGTATAGCAACGAAAATTACTATACATTAAAAAAAACATAGAAATTCACTGAAAAAAACAAAGGTTACATGGACCACCTTAATTTATGCGTACAAAACCATAGAAATTCACCAGTTATAGTTAGAATTCTTTCAAGTAACTAAACACACTCCCTAAGGAAACTATAACTCGCACATTCACCATGCACAGCTAATTACTCCACATATTATCTCACTGAAGACATATTCTGAAAGAAATCAAATCATTAAATCAAATCATTAACATTTATAAAGCGCGCTACTCACCCGTGCGGGTCTCAAGGCGCTAGGGGAAAGAGGGGGTTACTGCTGCTCGAAAAGCCAGGTTTTTAGGAGCCTCCGGAAAGCGGAGTGGTCCTGGGTGGTCCTGAGGCTGGTGGGGAGGGAGTTCCAGGTCTTGGCCGCCAGGAAGGAGAAAGATCTCCCACCCGCCGTGGAGCGGCAGATGCGAGGGACGGCAGCGAGAGCGAGGCCAGAGGAACGGAGAAGGCGGGTGGGGACGTAGAAGCTGAGGCGTTGGTTGAGGTATTCCGGTCCCTTGTTGTGGAGGGCTTTGTGTGCGTGGGTGAGAAGTCGAAAGGTGATCCTTTTGCTGACTGGGAGCCAATGCAGGTGTCTCAGGTGTGCGGAGATGTGGCTGTTGCCGGGTACGTCGAGGATGAGGGGGGCGAGGCGTTTTGAATGCGTTGCAGGCGATTTTGGAGTTTGGCTGTGGTCCCAGGGTAGAGGGTGTTGCCGTAGTCCAGGCGGCTCGTGACGAGGGCGTGGGTCACGGTTTTTCTAGTGTCGGCGGGGATCCAGCGGAAGATCTTGCGGAGCATGCGGAGGGTGAGGAAGCAGGCGGAGGACACGGCGTTGGCTTGCTTGGTCATGGTGAGAAGGGGGTCCAAGATGAAGCCGAGGTTGCGGGCGTGGTCTGTGGGGGTCGGTGCGGCGCTGAGGGCTGTGGGCCACCAGGAGTCGTCCCAGGCGGACGGGGTGTTGCCAAGGATGAGGACTTCTGTTTTTTCAGAGTTCAGCTTTAGGCGGCTGAGCCTCATCCAATCTGCGACGTCCTTCATACCCTCTTTTAGGTTGGTCTTGGCGCTGGCGGGGTCCTTGGTGAGGGAGAGTATAAGTTGGGTGTCGTCGGCGTAGGAGGTGATGATGATGTCGTGCTTGCGTACGATGTTGGCGAGGGGGCTCATGTAGACATTGAAGAGTGTCGGGCTGAGTGATGAGCTTTGAGGTACGCCGCAGATGATCTCGGAGGGTTCTGAGCGAAACGGAGGGAGGTAAACTCTTTGGGAACGGTTTGAGAGGAAGGAGGCGATCCAGTCCAGGGCCTGGCCTTGGATCCCGATGGAGCGGAGGCGGGTGATTAGGGTGCGGTGACAGACGGTGTTGAAGGCAGCTGAGAGGTCGAGGAGAATGAGGGCGACTGTTTCACCGAAATGGGGTCTTTGGTTAGCTGTCAGTTTATCCCCTGTCCAAGCAAGGACCCTCACTCTAGTCAGAGTAATGGAGAAACACACTTAGATAACTCCTGCTTACCCCATTGGTAGCTTGGCACAAGCAGTCAGGCTTATCTCAGAAGTAATGTATAAAGTATTTGTACCAACACACCCAGTAACACTGTAAAAACACTAAAAAATGGACACCACACCAGTTTAGAAAAATAGGTAATATTTCTCTAAATCAAACAAAACCAAAATGACAAAAATCCAATATGAACAAGTTAAAATATAAATTTTCACAAAGAATAAGAGTCTTACTCCATAGAAAACAATGGAAACGTTGATTTTGCACAAAGTACATGGATAGCATAAAAAATAAAGCTGCACGGGCGAGTGTGCGTCAGAAAAAGTAGCGATGCATCGACTCCTTCCTCGCAAGGGAGGCCGTGCATTGTTTCTTCTCTGGTCAGGATGGCGATGCTTTGTTTTTCTCCCTCGCAGGAGAGCGATGTGTCGATTTCCGGACAGGGCACCTTGAATCCATACAGAGTCAGGTTGATCCTGATGTCCAGGGATGATGTGTGGAAAATTCTGTTACACGGTGTTACAAAACCACGCTGTGTGTGGTTTACGTCCTTATCAGCCGTGTCGATCTCCCAGCTGCGATGCAGATGTAGTGTCGATTTTAGCCACGAAGTCGGATGCGCGTCGTTTATCAGCGGCGTTACAGATGGTGCATCTAAAATGTCCCCGCACCGCGTTCTGTGTGTGGATTTTCAGCTCTTGTCTGCCAACTTCACCTTTCAAGGGTCCAGGCACTGGATAGGACACCACTTGGCAGGGCAGGAGTCTCAGCAATGAGTCCAGATGTTAGCAGAGGAAGTCTTTGATGGCCCAGAGATTTCAAAGCAGCAGGCAAGCTCAGTTCCAGCCCTTGGAGATTCTTTACAAGCAGGAATTTACCAGAAAGTCCAGTATTTGTCCCCTTTGACAGGCAGAAGCAGGCACTGCAGAATAGCCCAACAAAGCACAGTCACAGGCAGAGGAAGGACTCCTCTTCAGCTCTTCAGCTCTTCTCCTTGGCAGAGGTTCAGCTTGGTTCCAGAAGTGCTGTTGAAGAAATCTAAATGTCAGGGGTTTTGGGTTCAATATTTATACCCCTTTCTGCCTTTGAAGTAGGCATACATCAAAGGAAAATCTCTGTTGTTCACAGGATCCTGCCTTGCCCAGGCCAGGCTCCAGACACACACAAAGGAATTGGAGACTGTATTGTGAGAGGGAAGCCATAGCCCATTCAGGTGCAAGTAACCACTCCTCCCTCCACTCTAGCACAGATGGTTCATCAGGATATGCAGGCTACACCCCAACTCCCTTTGTCTCACTGTCTAGAGGCGATTCACTAACAGCTGAGCTGTTGAACTGACCCAGGAAGGCAACCCACAAACAGACAGAGTCACAGAATGGCTGAGGCAAGAAAATGCCTACTTTCTAAAAGTGGCATTTTCAAACTAACAATCTAAAAACCAACATTACTAAAAGATGTATTTTTAAATTGTGAGTTTAGAGACCCTAAACTCCACATTTGTGTCTGCTCTCAAAGGGAATCTGCACTTTAAAGGTACTTTAAGGCAGCCCCCATGTTAACCTATGAGAGAGATAGGCCTTGCAACAGTGAAGACTAAATTTAGCAGTATTTCACTGTTAGGACATGAAACACACATTTGTACACATCTTACCTTTAACATACACTTCACCCTGCCCATGGGGCTACCTAGGACCTACCTTAGGGATGCCTTAAATGTATGAAAAGGGAAGGTTTAGGCCTGGCAAGTGGGTTCAAAACTGCACACACAGACACTGCAGTGGCAGGTATGAGACATGTTTACGGGGCTACTAATGTGGGTGGCACAACCAGTGCTGCAGGCCCAATAGTAGCATTTGATTTACATGCCCAGGGCACCTCTAGTGCACTTTACTAGGGACTTACTAGTAAATAAAATATGGCAATCATGGATAAATCAATCAACAATACAATGTACACAGAGAGCATATGCACTTTAGCACTGGTTAGCAGTGGCAAAGTGCCCAGAGTCCTAAAGCGAACAAAAACAGGTCAGACAAAATAGGAGGAAGAAGGCAAAAAGTTTAGAGATGGCCAGGCAAAAAAGGCCATTTCCAACAAATTCTATGCCGTCTTTCACATTCGCACTGCAACACTTGCAATAAAATTATTGATGAGACAACTGTGCATGGGGAGGGCTTGTGCAGGAACCAGCATTGCTTTTGCTAAACATGCAGCTCCCTGTCTGCAAAAAACATTGTTTTCTCAATTTCCCTGTCTGCATCTCTGCAGGAGGAGAAACAGAGGAAACCTCTGCTTCCAGTGCGTGAGAGCACTCTGACAGCTCTCGCCCGCTTGAAGCACAGTGCAAGTAACTATAACTCTCACCTTAAGGTAACGATAACTCATGACCCCGCCATTACCCCAAGTATTACAGCATTTGCGACAATTTTTATAACGTCAATAAAAATTTCAATGAAACATTAGCCACAAAACTATTGAAGGAAAAACTGTGCATGCTAGGACCGTGAGTTATAGTTAGTTGAAATAACTTTAACTGCTGAGTTTCTATGGTGTTGTGCAAGTAAGTTCCAATCCTAACTATAACATCCCTGTAACCTTTTTTTCAGTGATGTTCTGTTTCTTTTTAATTCTATTTCCTAACCATAATATCCCTATACCTATATATGTATATATATATATATATATATATATATATATATATATATATATATATACTAGTGGAGGTCAACACTAGATAATGTTAGGACCTAATTCCTAAAGAAAGAGCGTCTTTTGTTTTGATAATAACTAAGTACAGTTTGATGTTTTCCCCAATAATTTTTCAATAGGGATTTCGAACAGCGATACCACTGGACGGAATTACACCAAATTTGTCAGAAAGGTAGCTTTTGGTCCAAAAAGAGCCCTTTTTATGTAAATACATTCAGTGGTTTTTGGGACATTGAAGGAAATCCAAATTTGTATATATAGGGATGTGAAGGATTTGCAACCCCTCCCAATCTCTTGCTTAGATCTTATTGGCTGCCAACGCTTCAACAAGGAAGTGTTGTCATCCATGTTGGGACTCAGCTTCAATCAAGTGCCAGAGAAAAAAAAATAATAATACAAAAGGTGCCAGGGTACGAACAAGCAATTTAACAAAAAAATGTATGCCATGATTAACGGTGAAAATTCAAAAAACAAAATGAAGTGCAGCCTCCAGCACTTCATCTTTATCAAGCCCCTGGGTGGGCCAAGCCCTGGGGGCAATGTTTATTTGTAATAGGGGCCACCCAGCCCCCCCCATAGCACCGGGGACCACCATCTCCCTGGTGCTATATTTAATTAGTTTATGGAGGTGCTGGGTGGCCCCCTGCAGCCCCAGTGGCAATTACCACCTCCCTGGGACTTTAAACAATTAAACTGTGGAGGGGGAACCTTCACCTATTGCAGCCCCGGGGACCATCACCTCCCCCGGGCTATATTGAAAATAATGATGGGGGTCTGTTTCAAACCCCAAACCCTGTGGACCACCACCTTCCCGGGGCTATTTCTGTTTTGGAGTCGGGCCGTGCACCCCCCTAAGGAGCCACTGATGACCCTGGGGACCGCCAAACCCCAGGGCCAGCTCCTGCTGTGTCCCGGGGTGCACACCTCAAGGACATAGCTGTTTTCTGTGGCTTTGAGGCAGCTTTACAGCTTCAGCCAAGTCACAGCCAACACTCCGGTTTCTGACAGCGGGACCTGGCAAACAGGTCCAGCTGTCAGAAAGTGGAGTTTTCAAGTGCCTTCTACGCATGCAGATAAGCCTTTGCAGGAAGGGAGATAGAGGAAACCTCTGCTCGCAGCGTGGGAGAGCTGTTTGATAGCTCTCCCTTGCTGTGAGCAGAGTGTTTACTGTGACTTGGTGGCAGCAGTAAAGCTGCAGCCAAGCTAAAACCATAGCCATATCCTGGGGGTGGGCATCCTGAAACATAGCAGGAGCCACACCTGTGGTGGTGGTGGTCCCAAGGGCCATCATTGGCTCCTTGAGGGGGGCCGCACAGCCCCCCTCCGAAGAATAGCACCTGGAAGGTGGTGGTCCTCAGGGCTGTGGGAGGACCATGCGATAGCCCTGAATCATTTTTAAATGGAGGTGGCGTACCCCAGGGCTGCAGTGGGCTGGGCAGTCACCTGCATCCATTTTAACAAGGTGGCATTCTCCAGGGCTGTAGGGGGACCTGGTGACCCCCTGGCATCCGTTTTAACAAGTGCCCTGGTTCTAAAATATGAATGCCCCCTGGATGTCTAAAAAACAAGTACGGAGGCCCGCCCTTTGTTTTTTTTTAATATTTCCACAAATGTGCGATGTTGAGGTGAAACCGTGGCAAAGTTTCTTTAAAAAAGTGTTTTTTACTCTGGCTTGGGGGGTGATCCCTCTGTGACCCCAGCACCAGTGACTCTACCATGGCCGCTTGCCTTGTCTTTAAAAAAAAAAAAAAAAGGGACTCGACAGAGGCTGAGTCCTTAGATGGTTGCCCACACTTCCTGGTTGAAGTTTTGGCAGCCAATCAGAGTTGTGCATTTACTGTGCACAAGCTTGTAATCTTTGTGAAGTTTTTATGACCTCAGATATACAAATGTATTTTCCCTCTAATATCTCCTAAACTACTGGATGGATTTACACCAAGTAAGCAAAAGCGTAATCTGTGCACTGAAATCTAGCTTCGGACAAACTTTTTTGACCCCCCTTTTTTCTCGGCCCCCACTTGATGGATCACCTTGAAACTTTCCATGCACAACAAGAATCACCGGGCACATTTTTTTGTGAAAATTTTGTGAAGATTCGTCAAACGGTGCCAAACATATAGGCAAGTCAAAAAATACTTTTTCTTTGGAAACATGGTCCTAAGTACAGCTGCATTTTGTTCCCAGGAAGTTTGTGGATAGTAGCAGAAAGCCTTGCCTGAGCGTGCACTGCTACCACTTTGTATATATATTTATATAACAGATGAGGGGGCCTCTGGCATTAATCAGACTACTGACAGTGGTAATAGTGATGGTACCTATCTAATTGAGATGGAATGTACCACCAATTGTTGCATCACCAGCTCTCTAAGACCTTCAAGCAAATTTAATCCCCAGTTACCTTGTGGCAACTTAATTGATATTTTTCATGAGTTGGTAATTGATAAGTTTAATTTGAAGTCATGTTCCATCAAATCCAAGGCCTCCAATTTTACTGTCAATGATCGGAAAGAGCTTAATTCCCTTGTATCTAATTCCACCATCATAATCAAACCTTCAGATAAGGGTGGCAATGTTGTTATTATGGACACTATTTAATATGTCAATGAAGCCATCCAACAGTTGTCCAATGTTGACCACTATACCAAGTTATGTGCTAATCCTACAGCTCAATATCAGTCAATCTATTGGGAAATGTTAGATGGTTGGGTTGCCGACTGTCTCATTGACAATGATGAGTATCTATACTTAAAAATAGACTTTTCTAAAAATTCAGTGTATTTACTTTTTGCCCAAAATACATAAGAACAAATGTTATCCCCCGGGTAGACCCATTGTCAGCATGATTCAAACATTCCTGTAGAACACTTTAAGATATTTGGACCTGTTCCTTTGTCCTTATGTAACAGAGTTATCCTCCTTTTTATGTGATACTAATGATTTTCTATCTAAATATCCCATGGCAGGAGAATTATTTGTTGGCTACCATGGATGTAACTTCCCTGTTCACCTCCATTAAACATTGCTCCGTGATGGAAGCCTGTAGGTATTTCTTAGGAACTAGAAACCTAGAGTTTCTTCAGCACACCAATATGCTTATGTCCATGTTGGAATTTGGTCTCACACATAGGGGGTCATTCCGACCCTGGCGGTCCATGACCGCCAGGGCGGAGGGCAGCGGAAGCACCCCCAACAGGCTGGCGGTGCTTCCTGGGCCATTCTGACCGCGGCGGTAAAGCCGCGGTCAGAAAAGGGGAGCCGGCGGTTTCCCGCCGGTTTCCCGCTGGCCCAGGGAATCCGCCATGGCGGCGCTGCTTGCAGCACCGCCATGGGGATTCCGACCCCCTTCCCGCCAGCCTGTTTCTGGCGGTGTCCACCGCCAGAACCAGGATGGTGGGAACGGGTGCAGTGGGGCCCCTGGGGGCCCCTGCACTGCCCATGCCACTGGCATGGGCATTGCAGGGGCCCCCTAACAAGGCCCCACAAAGATTTTCACTGTCTGCTTTGCAGACAGTGAAAATCGCGACGGGTGCCACTGCACCCGTCGCACCCCTGCAACTCCGCCGGCTCCATTCGGAGCCGGCTTCATTGTTGAAGGGGCTTTCCCGCTGGGCCGGCCGGCGGTCTTCTGGCGGTCGCCCGCCGGCCCAGCGGGAAAGCCGGAATGGCCGCCGTGGTCTTTTGACCGCAGAGCGGTCTTTCGGCGGGAACCGCTTGGCGGGCGGCGACCGCCGTGGTCAGAATGACCGCCATAATGTCTTTCTCTTTGATAATCAATACTACCTTCAGAAACAAGGTACAGCTATGGGGGCATCCTTTGCTCCTAGTTACGCTAACCTATATATATGGGGTGGTGGGAGAAAGAAATAGCTTGGTCTGAGGCTTATGAGATCTACATGGATAAAATAATACTTTGGGTGCAATACATTGACGACCTTTTCCTTATTTGGGATGGCCAGAAGAAGTTACTGCTAGAATATATGGGTCTATTGAACAATAATAAGTTTAATATTCATTTGGACCTTTCATATAGCAGGCATAGTATTGAGTTCCTAGATGTTAAGTTGCAGGTCAAGATGGACAAACTAGAGACCACAGTTTATCATAAACCCACAGCATGTAATTCTATACTGCATGGTAATAGTGGGCATCCCAATGCATTAAAGTGGAGTATACCATACAGTCAATTCCTGTGGGCTCGAAGGATACGCTCAGAAGATGAGGGATTTGAAGCTGAAATTGTGAATATGACTGAAAGATTTGTAAATAGAGGATATCCACTAAAAATCCTAATTGATGCACAGACCAGAGTAAGGAAGAAAACCAGGGAAGACCTACTTTTTAAAAAGTCCCCTGATAAGGTCCCTGTCAACACTAACAGATCCCCTCTGCGGTTATTTTTAGAGTTCAATCAACAACATGTAGCTCTTAAAAATATTATCAAATGCAATTAGCATGTTTTGCAACAGGATCCACACATTAATGACCAAATTGGGTAATATCCACAAATTACCTATCGTAAAGCACAATCATTAGGAGACTATTTAACTAAGAGTCCCTTTTCTGTGAAAGATAATATGTCATGGCTTACGAAAAGAAGTTTATGTTTTAAGAAATGTGGCCATTGCAAAGCCTGCAATTATGCTTTTAATACCCAGCACTACGCTACATTTGAAGGCAAAAAATTTGAGATTTCTGACAGAATAACTTGTGAGCCGGATCACATAGTATATGTCATTCAATGTGGTTGCCAGAAATAATATATAGGCAGCACTATTCACAAAAGTAAAGTCAGATTTCTACAACATTTAAAAACTATTAAATATCAGGATCGATCTTACCCACTGGCCAAACAGTTTTGGGAGATACATGCAGGGGACTGTAGAACGTTGAGTTTTTATGGAATTAAATCTGTCAAATCAAGTTCTAGGGGAGGTGATCGGACATTGGAACTGAGACGGGTTGAATCTAGAATGATCCTCTTGCTTGGATCAGAGAACCCGTGGGGACATAATCTAGATGCAGATTTACATGTCCATCTATGAGCTGGGTCTGAACTATATTAAGATAAGTCCCATTTGTTGGTTAGTGTTCATTCCTGCCTTGATTTTAGACCTGCATGTGAATTTTAGAATTTTTGTATTATGAACTTTTCTATTATGGATCTTCCCTATATAGTGTTGAAGTCTTTGATGAATTTCATTTTGATTTGTGTATATAGATGTTCCTGCTGATAAATTTGAAATATTAGAAATTAAAAAAAAAATGTTTTGAAGAATTTTTCATGCAATTTATATCCTGTAAACCTGACATTATTTGCAAGGGTTAACTGATGCATAATATGTAAAACTATCCGAACTGTAATTTGGGGCTGGTATGATGGCACTGACGTAAGGGGAATTATACACCCCTATTAGGTGAATACCTTGTAAATTGGTGGGTTTTACCCATAACGAAGTGCAACTATATAGTTATTATTTAGTATATTTTATTAAATATACTTTGCCTTAATAGTGGTACACTTATGGGTTTAATTTGTTAATCTCACTTTTTCTCTTCTCATAACGGCTTTGACCTTATTTATCTTCCATTGATCTGTGGTATTTCGTTATTGCACTCCTCTTTATAAATATATGAGGTAGTCTCCTCAGCATTACAAGATGGCGCCTGTTTTTCTCAGCAATTCTCTATCTTAAATACTGGCCAAAATGGCGGACGGCCCTTTTAGGAAACTGTTAAAGTCTCACGGGAACTAATTCAGTCCAGCGATCCTTTAACGATGGCAGGCAGAACGCCGTTTGCATACTGATCGACCGGAGCTTTGATGCTTGGCTCCATAGCACATTATTTTGTGCGTTCTTTTTCTTAACAAGGTGAGCGGGGTTAGACTTCTGACACACGCGTTGGTCGCGTGGAAGGGGGATTTACGTCAGGTAACCATGACAACTTGGTGCTGGTTTCTTCTTTCTCCCGCAGTTCCGATGGTGTGTATTCTTACACCACTTATATTTACCTTGCACGGATTACGCACACAAAGCAAAAAGACTTGGTATGTTTTGTTTAGTATGCACTACGCATTTGGTATATCGTTTAGATTTTGCCTTCTCTTTAATTTTATTTGGCAATTTATTTTTGTTTCATAGTTATGGATTCGGAATGCCTATAGGAATATACGTAACCACCTATGGCTTTAAACTGTGCACTTAGCCTTATTGAGGAATGTTTTTCTGCCTGAGATTTATTAGCTACACAACATGATTTAGAGCTTTTTTAATTTCAATACTTAGAGGTTCTTTGCGAATGGCTTCTCTGTTGGTTTTCTTTCTTTACAAGCATTCTCAATTGTTGGTTGGAATCTGAAGACATAATGGGGGTTATTCTAACTTTGGAGGAGTGTTAATCCGTCCCAAAAGTGACGGTAAAGTGACGGATATACCACCAGCCGTATTACGAGTTCCATAGGATATAATGGACTCGTAATACGGCTGGTGGTAAATCCGTCACTTTTCTGTCACTTTTGGGACGGATTAACACCTCCTCCAAAGTTAGAATAACCCCCAATGTTTCTTTTCTTTTTTCACGTGGTGTTGTGATGTTTGTCGCCTTCTCCAGTTCAGGCAGTTTCTTTTCCTTCTTTTCGAGAACAATGTCTAATTTCATTATATTTGATTATACATATTGTCATGAAGCACATTTCGTTGCACACTGAGTCATGGGGGTTTTCTCTTTTGTGTTCATGGAATCTGTAATTGAAAGCTAATTTATCTTATGTATGTACTATGTATCCTTTATATATATTTTTTTCGATTTTGGTATCTTCTGCAGCCTCGAGGAAGTCGCCAGGAGTATTTTCTCCTATGACGAAACACGTGTTGGCTGTTCTTGCTGGTTTTCTGTTTCATTAAAGGACGAACAGGATACCTTAAGGACTAAATTGGATTTTCTGCCAACCTGCGCATCTATTCAGACTTGGTCATTGAATTGTTGATATAGCACTTAGGAACTACAGATCTTACTTATTAACTCACGTGTGTATTGACCTCTGTTAACCTCTTTCTCCCTGCCCTCTGATGTCTGTATTCATGTACCTGCTCCCCCCTTTTTGCCCACCATGTTCCATGGATCTGACACTGCCCATCCTCTCTACTCTGAGGGTTCTGTTAGGCTGCCACTGCCCTTCCCACTTGCCTAGGAAGGTCATATTGCTGCCACCTGTCCCTGTCACCTCAACCCTGCCTGTTTGAGTTCCATGTCCCTATCCACTGCCTCCAGTCCTTCATAGTGCATTTTGCAACCATTCCCTTCTGCCCTCCATGCACTGTTGTGCTGCAACTGCTCCTCCTGGCGTGCCTGCATGGTGTGTTGTGAAGCCCTTTTCTCTGCCCTCTCTTGCCTGTGTCCAGCCCCTACCCCCTTTTGTCTTTTGTGCATGACCCTACCCCCTCTCCCTTGCCCCCCATGGCTGTTGTGCTGCCACTAACCCACCCACTTGCCATGCATGGTCTTCTGTGCTGCCATAGCCCCTCTCACATGCCCTGTGTGGTCAACTTCCTGCCTCTGATCCCAACCTTCCCTCCTTTGTCTGTGTGTATGCCATCATAGTCTCACTGTTTCCCTCCATGGTGTTTTTTGTTTTCAGTGCCCATTCCACCTGCCCTCCATGATCAGCTTGCTGCTCCTGCCCTGCTCCCTTGCCCGCTGCCCTATATTTTCCATGTACAGGGCCCTCTCCCCTTTCACCTGCCTTCTCTGGTCTGTTGTCTTGCTGCTGCCCCCTCCCTCTTGCCCTTCATGGTCCGTTATGCTGCAACTGTCAAGGGACATGAGGATGCCTGCTTGGTTTGGTCAGCTTGCTGCACCTCCCTATTGCTTTCCATGGTCCATTGTGCTGCACTGCTGCCCACCTTGCCCTGTGTGGTGTGTTGTGCTGCTGCTGCCCCTGATCTCTGCCCTATCAGGTCATTTTGGTGCCCCTGTCCATTGCCCTCCTACCATCTTTTAACCAAGTACATGTGCCTAACCCATTTCTCCTGTCCCCCGTTACCATACTTGCCAACATTTTTAACTTGGTAAGAGGGAGATATTGATGACAAACCTGTGGAATTGATTTTCCCCATTGACTTACATTGAAAAAGAGGAGATTTTAGGCAGGTTGCAGATAATATAAAACCCTTTTGGGCTTAAAAACATTGGGATTTTCCTGCCTGAATCGGGTCTGTTGGCATGTAGGGTTTAACTGCCGCTTCCTCTTTCTTCTGCCCTCAATGATGTGGTATATTGCCACAGCCTCTCTAGCATGTCCTGTTTGGTTAGTTTGTTGCTCCTTCCCCCTTTTCCCTGCCCTCCATGGTCCCTTGTGCTGCCACTGCCTCTCCCGTCAACTTGTTACCTGTGCACCCTCTTCCCAGCCCTCAATTTTCTGAGTCCCTTCCCCTGACCTCTCCCTCCTCACATTATTCTAATGAACAACTAGATTGCTAAAATTCTATATTTATTACAAAAGTGTGGCATGCCTGACGACATCTTGATGTATTAAAAAATGTAATGCCTAAAGCATTTACTTTAGAAATTATGAAAATGAGAGGGTGTTATCCCCATAGAAATTATGGTTAGTGCTCTAAAAAAACTAAAATAAGTACATATTTTCTGAGCTCTCAAATAACAACAAAGCAGTTTGAAATAAGTTGCTATCTCGATGTTTTTTTTATCCAGTTGATCACTTGATTATATGTTACACTTAAGAGAGAGAATGTGGTGTTAGGGCCAGAGCTGCAGAGTTTGCAACTGGGGAACCAGGTTCTAGTTTCAGCGTCAGATCAACATCCGGTGATTCGGGGCAAATCACGTAGGCCCTTATTACAACTATTGCGGTCGGTGACAAAGTGGCGGTAATACCGCCAACAGGCCGGCGGTAACAAAAATGGAATTATGACCACGGCAGAAACCGCTCAGACAGACAGCCACTTTAACACACCGACCGCCACGGCAGAATCAACAAGCACCACGGCTGTAGCCACCAACAGCCAGGCGGAAGACAATGTACCGCCCACTCTATTATGACTGGCCTATCTGCCATCTTTTCCGGGGCAGTACCAACAACATCAAAGGCCTGGCAGAAACAGATCTCAGAAGTCAAAAGACTCACCTCTGGAGACTCTGGGAACAACCACTACGCCATGGAGCCCGAGCTGCACATATTCCCCATGCTCGTCTACCTTCTACTACATTCTGAACATCAACACCGTTGAAGACGACCACGGTGAGTACTGGCACCTAGCACACAAAGGAGGGGGGAGGAAAAAGAGAGTGACACACACACGCAACACGCAATACCCCCACCCCCAACACCATACACACAACCAAATGCAGTAACATTACATATTCATCCCGTACCCCTCAGGAATAATGCAAGGAAGGACAAAATGGTTTAAAGAAAGTGACTGTAATATGATAAAATACTAAGAATAAGTGCATCAAAATACAAATGTACATACAGACCTACAAATGTAGGGACACTGCCCAGTTCTCAATGTCCTTGGGCCACAGGGCCACAACACCTAGGCCCGGTCCCCACCACACTCCTGCAACAACACGGAGATAACACTGCAGGGGCATCAGGTCGAAAGTAGAAAGGCACCTCAGGGGGACGGGGAATGGGGGAGCACATCAGCCGGAAGATGATACAACACCCCTGGTCCTGGAGGGGGGAACATGCCCATTACTCTGTCCTGGAGAGTGCAAGGCCACAGTCTCTCAAGTGGGTGGTTTGCCCACTGCTTGGTCCTGGGGAGTGTAAGACCACA
Source organism: Pleurodeles waltl (assembly GCF_031143425.1). Classification (NCBI taxonomy): domain Eukaryota; kingdom Metazoa; phylum Chordata; class Amphibia; order Caudata; family Salamandridae; genus Pleurodeles; species Pleurodeles waltl. The sequence continues at coordinate 467,157,657 of NC_090442.1, forward strand.
GTCTCTCTAGTGGATGGTTTGCCACTGCTTGATCCTGGGGAGTACAAGGCCACAGTCTCTCAAGTGGGTGGTTTGCCCGCTGCTTGGTCCTGGAGAGTGCAAGGCCACAGTTTCTCTAGTGGATGGCCTCTTCCACTGGTTCTGGATGGGGCTTTGTGCCCAGTGTGCTTCATCCTTGGAAGGATGGGGTGAGTGGATGGCTTCTCGACTGGTTCTGGAGGGGGCTTTGTGCTCAGTGTGCTTCATCCTAGAAAGGATGTGGTGAGTCGGGGGCTTCTTCCACTGGTTCTGGAGGGGGCTTTGTGCCCAGTGTGCTTCATCCTGGGAAGGAAGGGGTGAGTGGATGGCGTCTCCGCTGGTTCTGGAGGGGGCATTGGGCCCAGTGATCTTCATCCTGGGAAGGATGGGGTGAGTGGATGGATTCTCCACTGGTTCTAGAGGGGGCATTGTGCCCTGTGATGCAGATCTTGGGAAGTGCAAGGTCACAGTCTCTCACCTGGGTGTCAGACCCACAGGATTTTCAGGGCCCAGGCCACACAACAGCCCATGGATGCAGGACTACACACTGCCCGCCGGCGGTGATGGCTGGTCTGTGGTGGCAAGTGGCAGTCCTGGTGGCGGTGCTGGTAGTGGTGGGGAGCAGGCTCCAGCCCTTCCCCTGCAAGATCGGACGGCTGCCCACTGGGGCTGCTGCTGCTGGCAGTGGTGCTGGTGACGGTGCTGGCAGTGATGGGTGGAGGCTCGAGCCCATCTCCTGCAGCCTCGGATGGCTGTACACTGGGGCTGCTGCTGCTGGCAGTGGTGCTGGTGGCAGTGCTGGTAGCGGTGCTGGAGGCGGTGCTGTCAGTGGTGGGGGAAGGCTCCAGCCCTTCCCTTGCAGCCTTGGATGGCTGACCACCATGGTTAGTGGTAGGGGCTTGGAATGAGTCCCAGAACCATGTCTCCTGTTCTTCCTCCCTGCTGGTGCAGGCCCCTTGCCCTTCCTGTCAGCAACCAGGGTTTGCCTCTTGTCCTTCCCTGTAGCAGCTGGAGGTGCCTGGTGCAGGCCCCCTTTCAGTGTGGCTGCCTGGTGCCCGGGATCCTCTCCCACCTGCAGTAGCTGTCGACACTACTGTGGCCGTGGATCGGGTGGCTGAGGTGCTCACCTGGATTCTGACCACCCTGGCCTGATGTGAAGGACGAGGGGGGGGAGTGGTAGGGAAGAGGTCAACGGTGGAGAGGAAAAGCCTCTTAGGGACATTGGGGTAGGAACAGGGTGAAGCTTTGGGAGTGGAGGAAGAGAAAGTGGTTGTAGGAGGTGTCAGTCTGCTGATTTTGGGTGCAGGTGCTTGGACTGGATGCTGTTGTGAGGTGGATGGCTGTTGGGTGTCTGAGTGCTTGCGTTTGAGTACTTTGGGAGGAGGAGGCACAGACACAGTGGGAGAGGACACAGGGGACGTGTGCATGGATGTGGGGGTGGTGACTGCCAGTGAGGGGCATATAGTGATAGGCATGAAGGTGGTAGTGGATGAGGATGTAGTGCATGCAGGTGTGAGTGAGGGAGATGGACGACAACGAGGAGGGGGACACAGTGGAGGCAGTGGATTTTGGTATGTCTGCATCTGGATGGTGTTTTTGTGAGTGCATGTGGGATGATGTGTACTGCTTGTGTTTGCCTGAACCACTCCTGTGTGTTGTACTTTGTGCATGCTGGTCTGCGTGTGTACTTAGGTTGGGGTTGAGGGGAATGGGATTAGGTAGAGGAAATTGGAGGAGGGAGGCTAGAAACAGGGACAATGGCTGCCATCAGGGAGGAGGACAGAGCCTGGATTGGTCTCTGTTGGGCCTCCATGCCAGAGTGAATTCCCTCCAGGAATGCATTTGTCTGTTGCAAACGGGCTGCCAGCCCCTGGATGGCATTCAGAATGGTTGACTGCCCAACAAGATGGATCGCTGGAGATCAATAGCTTCCTCACTCAGGGCAGCAGGGCTAACTGGCGCAGGGACTGAAGTGCCTGGGGCGAAGGAGATGCCCACCCTCCTGGTTGAGCGGGCACAGGAAACACGCTTAGGGGCTGCTGGGAGGGCGGTGCTGGTATGGAAGATGGCGGCTGTACCTGTAGTTGGGAGGGGCACAGAGGTGTCCGCCAACACCAGGGAGCTTCCTTCAGAGGAGGTATCACTGTCAGAACTGTGCCCTCCAGTCTCTGCTGTGGTGCTCCCCTCGCCCTTCGTCCTACTGTTGCCCTCACCCTCGGTAGATTCAGCCTCCTGGGACCTGTGGTATACAGCTCTCCCCGTCGCCGGTTCCTCTGCTCCTCCGCCAGATGATGCTTATGCACATAAGGACAGGGTGACAAAACAAAAAGGGGGGAGAGACAAAGAATACACTTGGACAATGGCAGCAATAACACCACGGTTGGCGTACATGATGCACACACACAGGGAACAGCCCTACGCACTAGGTAATGCACTAATAGACACAATACTAGTCACTAGGCCATGGACAGGGATACCTAACGTCAATTGCAGCATACCTGAGACCCACAGACCCCTGCACAGTGGTGGATGACTGCTAGCTTGGTTGGAGGAAGTTTACATCAGACCCTGCCCAACATGGGACCTATGCTGCAATGTCCGGCCTGGCCTAGGGGCACCCATAGGCCCATATCCCCCACCCGGATGCCACCCCACCACACACAAGTAGTATATTAGGTCACTGTACTCACCCCCTTGTGGCTGCTGTGATGCCCCCAAGCGCCATCCAGCTCCATATAGGCCACTGCCAGTATGTGGGCCATCAGGGGGGTCAGGGTTCCACGGGCACCCCTTCCTCGTTAGGAGGCCATCCCCAGCTGGGCCTCTCCTGTCTTCCGTGCCCAAAGTCTCAGGTCCTCCCACCGTTTGCAACAGTGGATGCTCCGCCTGCCGTAGACCCCATGGTCCGCACATCCTTGGCGATGGCTGCTGACCTGCAGAGAAATACACATAGGAAAAGGTATCAGTCAGACCGTCCTGCCTGTTACACTCATGGCCCACCATAGCCCTCACATCCCCTTACTCACAGACAGGGCCCACCATAAATGCAGCACGCTGCCCAGGGCCATTCCACCAACCCCCCACACGAGGCCCTCACACACACTATTCCATGCATTCATTCCCCATGCATCATGCTCACAGTGTATTCACCTGTTGGTCTGGAGGCCCATACAGTATTTGGTACTAGGGTAGGACCCCATCCACCAGTCTCTCCAACTCCACTGCGGTGAAGGCAGGGGCCCTTTCCCCAGTGATACGAGCCATGGTCGCTTCCAGACACAGGTCACAGCAGCACATGCAGTGTAGGTCCTCTCCAATTGAAGGTCAGGTAGCAAGTGAGTGAACAGATAGAAAATGGTGGTCACATCCGCGGCGGTGCATACCGTCACCGCCGGCGTACATCACCATTGGCCACTGTAACCCATAGGTCCCAATGGTAACCAATGAGGAGTTGCGCTGCGGTTCTGGACCGCCTCCCGCAACGGCGCACGTCAGCGGAATTATCTAATTTCTACCTGTCCCTCCTAACAGGACAGGTGGATACCGATCCGGGGGGCGGGGCAAGCCATGGAACCTAACTGCGTCACAGTACACATAAGCACCATTTGGGCCTATCCAACAATATACTGTTACAGTCACAACATGCAATTGTGTAGTGCATTCCAAAGTGTAGTGTTTGGAAATATGGGATACTGACCAGCTGCTCACCGTTTTGCCCCCTAGATTGCAACCGCTGTGGATGAATAGGAGATGGAGACTTACCCCTGTGTACAGATCCCTGGTGGACTTGGCAACAATGGAGGACATGCACATTATCCTCACCTATAGACTGGACAGGGGCACAATCACCGAGCTGTATGCCCATTTGGAGCATGACCTGATATCTGCTATCCATCAGCCCACCGGGATCCCCCTCCTGTGCAAGTCCTACCTCTGGTCCTTTTCCTGGCAACTGGCTCCTTCCAAGTGATAGTGGGCTTGGCAGCAGGAATGTCAGAGCCAATTTTCTCAATAGTGCTGACCAGAGTGTTGTCTGCCCTGATGAAACACGTGCGCAGCTACATCGTTTTCCACCAGGTGGAGGATTTGGCCACAGTGAAAGCTGATTTCCATGCATTGGGACATATCCCCAACATAACTGGGGCTATTGATGGTACACATATTGCATTTGTCCTCCCCCCCGGAGAAATGAACAGGTGTTCAGAAATCGAAAGAGCTTTCACTCAATGAATGTGCAGATAATGTGCCTGGCGGAAAAGTACATCTCCCATGTCAATGCAAAGTATCCTGGGTCTGTGCATGATGCCTATATCCTGAGGGATAGCAGCATCCCATATGTGATGGCTCAACTCCAGAGGCACTGGGTGTGGCTAATAGGTGAGCCCTGGTTCCCACCCAGGGGATGTTGGTGTATGGGTAAAGTGTGGGCCCTAAGGGTTAGTGTGTGTTTAACAGATGTCCCTCGACATTTGCCGATGACTCTGGTTACCCCAACCTCTCATGGCTACTGACCCCTGTGCAGAATCCCATGACAAGGGCAGAGGAACATTACAATGAGGCACTTGGGTGAACAAGAAGAATTATAGAGAGGACCTTCGGCCTCCTGAAGGCTAGGTTTCGTTGCCCTCATCTAACAGGTGGATCCCTGTACTACTCACCCAAGAAGGTCTGCCAGCTCATCGTGGCACGCTGTATGTTGCAAAACCTTGCCTTACATCACCAGGTGCCTTTTCTGCAGGAGGATGAGGCTGGAGATGGGCATGTGGCAGCAGTGGACCCTGTGGGCAGTGAAGATGAGGAAGCAGAGGATGAGGACAACAGAAGTGCAATAATTCAACAATACTTCCAATGACACACAGGTAAGACAGTGTAACTTCACTTTTAATTGCCAGTTTTGTGTTTGAATTGTCACTTGCAGGCTGATTTTCCCACTTCTATGCCCACTTACTGTACCCTTTGGCATCTCTATTTGCAGATGTTTGTGCCCCACTATCGCTCCTGGTGTGTTGACTGCAGCCAAATACAGGTCATTCCTATGTATACATTACTGTACAGTTGTATAGCAGTGTTTAAGGCTTGTTAAACAAATACATGGTTCAATCGTTTGACAGACTCCATACTTCTATTTTTTTTAAATTGTGTTTATTTAAGTGGTAATACGTAGAGGGGGGTGTGTAATGGGATGGGGTGATGGTGGAGAAAGGTCCAGGATAGAGTCCAGTCTCTGTGGATCACAGGTGCATTGTCCAAGGGGGCATAGGAAGGGGAGCAATGGCAGTTCAAGGTGGACAGGGTGACAGGGTGGGACACAAGGGTGACAATCAGGAGAGTGTTATTTCCTGGCGGGTTCTTGGCAATAGTCTCTGGCTTCTGCCTGGATCACAGGGAATGTTTGTGGGGTGGTTCTCCTTCTGCAGGGGGATGGGTGCTTGTGGCCTGTTGGTCCTGTGGCGGTGCCTCCTGTCCACTAGTGGCAGCAGAGGTGGAGGGTTGTTCATCGGTTTGGCTAGTGGTAGGGGCCCAGTGGTGTGCCATTGCCTCCCTCATAGTGTTGGCCATGTCTGCCAGCACCCCTGCAATAGTGACCAGAGTGGTGTCAATGTCCTTCAAGTCCTCCATGATCCCCAGGTACTGTCCTTCCTGCAGCCGCTGGTTCTCTTGCATTTTGTCCAGTATCTGGCCCATCGTCTCCTGGGAATGGTGGTATTCTCCCAGGATCTTAGTGAGTGCCTCCTGGAGAGTCAATTCCCTGGGCCTGTCCTCCCCCTGTCACACAGCAGTCCTCCCAGCTTCACTGTTGTCCTGTGCATCTGTCCCCTGAACCGCGTGCCCACTGCGTCTGCCCCCAGGGCTCTGATCGTCCTGTATTTGTGGGGTGACCTGGGGCCCCTGTAGTGGTGGACACACTGCTGATTGACGTGTCCTGGGGACAGAGATATGGGCCCGCTGGGTGGGTACTGTGCTGGTGTTTCCTGAGGGGGAGGCTCTGTGGTGGTATGGGACTGTGGCTGGGTAACCGACTGTCCGGAGATCCCTGATGGGCCAGGTTGGTCATCGAGATCCAAGCGTCCAGAGCTGCTGTCATCACTGTGGGCCTCCTCTGGGGGGGACTGGATGTTGCTGGCACCTCCTCTCCGGTGACGTTGGCTGGGGGACCTATGGGGATATAAATGCAGTGTTATTGTTTCTGCGTGTGACATCTTTTGCATGGGTGTGTTGCCCTCTATGATTGTTATTGCCCTGGCAACTTTGCCTTGGGTGAGTAGTTATTTGGTGGGCTTGCTGTTTCCCTCTAGTGTGTATGCTTTAGTGATGGGTGTCCATGCATGTCTGTGATGGGGGTCCATGCATTGGTGTTACATGCAGGGCTTGGTATTGGGAGTGGTGGATTGTGATGGTGGGGTGTGTGGGAGGTGATGGAGTGATGGGAGTGAGGGTGAGGGTGGGGGTATTTTATGGCATGCAGGTAGGGGCGTTGATAGTAATAGAGATAAGACTTACCAGAGTCCAGTCCTCCTCCTACTTCTGCCAGGCCCTCAGGATGCATTATTGTCAACACTTGCTCCTCCAATGTTGTTATTTGTAGGGGAGGAGGTGGAGGTCCACCTCCAGCCCTATGTACAGCTATTTGGTGTCTTGCTGCCACAGAATGCACCTTCCCCCGTAGGTAGTTCCACCTCTTCCTGATGTCATCCCTTGTTTTGGGGTGCTGTCCCACGGCATAGACCCTGTTCACGATTCTCCGCCATAGCTCCATCTTCCTGGCAATGTATGTCTGCTGCACCTGTGATCCAAATAGTTGTGGCTCTACCTGGATGATTTCCTCTACCATGACCCTTAGCTCCTCCTCTGAGAACCTGGGGTGTTGCTGTGGTACCATGGGTGTAGTGTGAGTGGTGTGGGTGAGGGTGTGTGGGGTGATGTGTTGGGGTGTGTGATGCAAGGTACGTAGACGGTGTATAGGTGATGGTGGTGTGTAGCTGTGGTCTTGTCTGTGGTCTTGCTATCTCTCTTGTGGAACTTGTTTGTAGCCATAAAGGGTTGTGGTTAATGTGTGTGTGTGTATTTTATATGGTGTGGGTGTGTGGGTGTGATGTGTGTATGTGTGTCAGGTGTGTGTACTTTGAATTGTTCAATGTGGCGTTGTTTTGTATGTGTGTGTGTGTATTTTGAGCACGGCGATATATACCGCCAATGGTTTACTGCTATTGAATGTCCACCGCAGTGATTCCTGGATCATAATGTTGTGGGCGTAGTTCTGTTGGCGTAACGGTGTGGGTTTTGCTACTGCCAGTTTATCACTGACCTTTGGGCTGGCAGACTTGTGTGTGTGGATGTATAGTGACGGATTGCTATGTGTGTGTCATAATATGGGTAGGGGTAATCTGCTGCGGCGGTATGTTGGCAGCAGTCAGCATGGTGGTAAGCGGTACTTCCCGCCAATGTCATAATGAGGACCTTAATCTCCCAATGCTTAAAACCAAAATTAATGTGTCCTCGTGTAATGTAACTAATGCTCATGTAAAGCAGTCCAGTACCTTTGGGTCAAGTCTGCACTATGTAAAACTGCAAAAAAAAAAAAAAAGTGTTTTGCACACTTCTGTCATTGGGATATACTTGGGCTACATTTGAATAGTATGTGTGCTACATTTGGGCTCTTTTTTCTCTGGTGGCCATCTTGGGAGACTTATTTCTTATGAAGTTATTAAATCTCCTCATTTACTGCAGTATCCTCAGAATAAAATGCTTTCAGTTTAACACTTTGATTCCATCAAGATGGCTTTGAGACACACTTTTAGCATGAATTCAGAATGTTAGCATTCTAGTTGCTCATTAGCATACCCTAATAAAGTTACTGATCACCAGGGAGTTAACTGGCTATCTGCTGCTGGTGTTGAAAGTGCTTGCTTCAGTCTGCATCTCAAAATGTTTTGATGAAATAGAAGAGGAAGATAATTGAGAACTCACTTAAATTGTGTCCTAATTTATCTTTCTACAGCACTAACCATAAATTCAGTGACTAAATGAAGGCCCTCATTACAACATTGGCGGTAAATCCCGCTTACCGCCTTGCAGAAGACCGCCAACGCACCGCTGCGGCAGTGGAATTCCGCTACAGCTATTACGACCCACAGCTCGGAATCCGCCATAATCCAGACACCCACACAAGTCCGCCACACCAAAGGTCAGTGATAAACTGGTGATAACAAAACCGACACCATCACGCCAACAGGAATACGCCCACACTATCACGACCCACGAATCCACACAGCGGTCTTTCTACCGCGGTATTCCATTGGCGGTACACACAGCCGCGCTCAAAATACACACACATTTACAACACACAACCAAATTGGACAATTCGAAATACACACACCTGATACACATACACACACCACTTCCACACACCCAATCCAATATAAAACACACACCCACATCACCGACAAACCCTTACTACCAACCTTTTCGAAAGAAGGCCAGAGAGAGACACCACCAGAAACAACACTAACATTCACAGACACACAACATCATCACTCACACAACATCCACTCACCTCAAAGAACACACAACAGCACAACCCCTCACACATCACAACCAACACGACCTCACACATCACCCACACCACATCATGGCACCTCAACGACACCCCAGGTTCTCTGAGGAGGAGCTCAGGGTCATGGTAGAGGAAATCATCTGGGTAGAGCCACAGCTATTCGGATCACAGGTGCAGCACACCTCCATTGATAGGAAGGTGGAGCTATGGCACAGAATCTTCAACAGGGTCAACGCAGTGGGACAGCATCCAAGAAAAAGGGATGACATCAGGAAGAGGTGGAACGACCTACGGGGGAAGGTGTGTTCCGTGGTTTCCAGACACCAGATTGCAGTACAAAGGACTGGCGGTGGATCCCCACCTCCTCCCCCACAACTGACAACATGGGAGGAGCAGGTCTTGGCAATACTGCATCCTGAGGGCCACGCAGGAATAGCAAGAGAAATGGACTCTGGTAAATCAACTCTTAACTATTATATCTCCCACCCTACCTGCATGCCATCACATACCCCTACCCTGACCCTCACCCCCATCACTCCAACACCTCACATATGTCCCACTATCACAACCCACTGATACCAACACCAAGTTCTGCATGCAACACCAAAGCATGGACACTAATCACCAAAGCATGTCCACTGCAGATACCCACACAGACCCCAAACCAACTATCACACAAGAACCAAGCCAAGAATGCAAGCACTGGATTACAGGGTCACTCACCCATTGCACACGATGGCACACACAGATGCAATAATCATGCCTTTACACCCCTGCAGGACCCCTACCCAACGTCACTGGACAGGAGGTTCCAGACATAGCCAGTACCCCCACAGAAGAGACCCACAGTTATGACAGCAGCTCTGCACAACTGGATCAAGATGACCAGCCCGGCCCATCTGGGACCTTGGGACAGTCGGTTCCCCTGACACTGGCACAAGCCACCACAAAGCCTCCCCCTTCAGGAAACACCACCACAGCACCACCCAGCGGGCCCATCCCTCTGTCCCCGGGACACGTCAATCAGCAGTGTGTCCACCAATACAGGGAAGCCAGGCAAACCCACCACCCCAAGAAAATCAGGAACCTGGGGGCAGTGGCAGTGGGCACACGGTTCAGGTGACAGAAGAACAGCAAAATATGGGGACTGGGAGGACTGCTGTGCGACAGGGGAAGGACAGGCCCAGGGAACTCACTCTCCATGGGGCCCTCTTCAACATTATGGGAGCATATCATCATTCCCAGGAGACGATGGCAATGGTACTGGCCAACTTTCAGGAGACCCAGCGGCTGCAGGAGGAACACTATATGGGGATCAGGGAGGAACTCAAGTCCATTAACGCCACCCTGGTAACCATTGCAGGGGTGCTGCAGGACCTTGTCAACACCAGGAGGGACACTGTGGCACAACAAGGGGCCCCTGACAGGATGATGAACAGCCCTCCACCTCCACTGGTGCTAGTGGACAGGAGGCACCGCCACAGGACCATGACACCAGCACACCACCCCCTGCAGATGGAGAGCCATCCCGCAAACGGTCCCTGAGATCCAGGAACAAGACAGAGAACATTGCCAAGACCCCCGCCAGGAAAGAGACCCCCTTGAATGTCACCCTTCTGTCCCACTTTGTCACCCTGTCCATCCTACAACTGCCCTTGCTCCACTTCCTATGCTCCCTTGGACAATGCACCTCTGAAACAAATAGACTGGACTCTGCCATGGACATTCCTCCACTATCACCCCTGCCCATTTTACAACCCCTCCACTTATTTGCACAGAAATAAACACACATCAATCACAAAACAATGTGGAGTCAGTCTGCACTTTCACAAATGTGTAATTGCAATAACTATGGAATATAGCAATGTCAATTTAATTGTCCACATACTGATGAAACACAGCTATAGGGCTGGAGGAAATATAGTAGAGGCCACAAAGTGGGACCCACATCTGTTAAATGGAAAGGCAAAGTGACAAGTCAGGGTCCATACACTGAGTGAAAATGACAGAGTTATGCTAGCTCCAACAATAGTATGAGATGTGGGAGGCAGTGACATCTTCTTACCTGTGTCTCACTGGAAGTATTGCTGAATAATGTTGTTTCTGTTGTTGATATCCTCTTCTTCTTCCTCCTCTTCTTCACTGTCCACAGGCTTCACAGCTGACACAAGACCTCCTGCTGGACCATCCTCCTGCAGAAAATGCATCTGGCGTCGCAAAGCCAGGTTGTGCAGCATACAGCAGATCACGATGATCTGGCACACCTTCTTTGGTGAGTAGTAAAGAGAACCACCTGTCATATGGAGGCACTGGAACCTGGCCTTCAGGAGGCCGAAGGTCCGTTCTATCACCCTCCTAGTTCGTCCATGTGCCTCATTGTAGCGTTCCTCTGCCCTTGTCCTGGGATTTCTCACTGGGGTCAGTAGCCATGACAGGTTGGGGTACCCAGAGTCACCTGCAAATTTCGAGGGACAACTGTCAGACACTCACTAACCCGTAGGAACAACCCCATACCCAGACAACTATTTACACAGTATAGGGTCCTTGTCCTCACCTATTAGCCACACACTGTGCCTCTGGAGTTGTCCCATCACATAAGGGATGCTGCTATTCCTCAGAATGTAAGCGTCATGCACTGAACCAGGAAATTTGGCATTCACATGGGAGATGTACTGGTCCACCAAACACATCATCTGCACATTCATAGAATGGTAGCTCTTCCGATTTCTGTACACCTGTTCACTCCTGAGGGGGGGTACCAAGGCCACATGTGTCCCATCAATGGTACCTATGATGTTGGGGATTTGTCCCAGGGCATAGAAGTCACCTTTCACTGTGGGCAAATCCTCCACTTGAGGGAAAACGATGTAGCTGTGCATGTGTTTCAGCAGGGTAAACAACACTCTCAACAGCACGTTAGTGAACATTGCCTGGGACATCCCTGATGCAATGTTCACTGTTGTTTGAAAAGACCCACTTCCCAGGAAATGGAGTACTGACAGGACCTGCGCTAGAGGGGGTATCCCTGTGGGATGGCGGATAGCTGACATCAGGTCTGGCTCCAACTGGGCACACAGTTCATGGAGTGTTGCACAATCAAGTCTGTAGGTGACTATTACGTGTCTCTCTTCCATTGTTGACAGGTCCACCAGCGGTCTGTACACGGGAGGATGCCACCATCTCATCACCTGGCCCAGCTGACGTGCCCTATGGACGAAAACAGCGAGAAAAGAGTCAGCCAACACTGAGGTATCACAAAATGTCATTTACACACATTTATTAATCCGCAATGTGGCGGTTACTGTGTGTATGCAAGGCCTTGATAGGTGTGACGCAGTTAGTATTAATGCCATGTGGCCCCTGAAATGGCGGCTGCCTGACCTGTTAAGTGGGACAAGGAAATATCAGTTAACTGCGCTGGCATTCTACACCGTCGAAGACCGCGGCGTAATCCTGCATTGGTTAACATTGGACCCTATGGGTACGAGGAGCAAATGACGATGTACGCAGGCAGTGACCGTATGCACCGCCGCGGACGTGACCACCATTTTCTGTCTGTTCACTCACTTGATACCTGACCTTCAACAGGAGAGGACTTACACTGCAAGTGCTGCTGTGACCTCAGTCTGGAAGCGACAATGGTTCATGTGTCTAGGGAAAGGGCCCCTGCCTTCACTTCGGAGGAGTTGGCGAAAGTAGTGGATAGGGTCCTCCCCCAGTACACACAACTGTACGGTCCTCCAGACAAACAGGTGAGTACAATGTGAGCATGTTGCATGGGCAATGCCTGTTTTGAGTGGTGTGGATGGAAGATACATGGGGGGGGGGACTGAGGCCTGCATGTGCGGATGGTGAGTGTATGTGCATCAGGGCAAGGGTGGGAACGTGGGCCAATGAGTATGATGGTCCGGATGGGTAAAGATTTTCCTTTTCCCCTATATATTCCTCTAGGCCAGTGCCCACCAGAAGAAGGATATTTGGCATGCCATCGGAAGGACGTCCGGACCCTGGGGGTCCACCACAGACGGAGCACCCACTGCCATAAAAGATGGGAGGACCTTCGCCGCTGGAGCAAGAAGACGGCAGAGGCCCAGCTGGGGATGGCCTCCCAATGTGGGAGGGGTGCCCGTCGCACCATGACCCCCCTGATGTTCCGGATCCTGGCGGTGGCGTATCCGGAGTTGGATGGGCGCTTGAGGGCATCACAGCAGCCTCAAGGGGGTGAGTACAGTCACATTCATCTAACTCTGTGCGCATTACGAGGTGTTCTGGTGGGGGAGGTGGGCAGTGGGTTCCCCTAGGCCAGCGCAAGCTTGGTAGGCAAGGTCCCTTGTGAGGCAGGTTCAGTGGAACCCCAACCCCACTAGTGGTTAGTGCCATCTACACCTAGTCAGGCTCCTGTGACTTTCATGTGTGCAGCAATCGGGCTTAGGCCTTGTACCACATGGGCATGTGAATAATCTAGGAACAATAAGTGCATGGCATAGTGCAGAGGTCTGCTGTGTCTGTAGTGTCTGCCAATGGTAGTGGTTTTGCATGCACTGAACATGTCTTTCTCTCTGTCTTTCCCCCCCCCTTTTTGTGGTCTCCCTGTTTTTGTGTGCAATAGCATCATCAGGCGGAGGAGCAGTGGCACCGGAGCAGGAGGGAGCTGTATCCCACTTGGCCCTGGAGGGCGAAACAACAGAGTCCGAAGCCACAAGTGGGACGGAGGGCGAGGGGAGCTCCATTGCGGGACAGCAGGTGACAGTAGTGACAGCGACTCCTCCTCTGATGGGAGGTCCCTTGCGGTGGCGAGCCCCTCTGTGCCCACCGCATCAACAGGTACAGCCGCCACCCCCCCAACCAGCACCGCCCTCCCAGCAGCCCCTCAGCATGTGTCCCGTGCCCACTTACCCAGGAGGGTGGGCACCTCCTTCGCCCCAGGCACCTCAGGCCCTGCCCCAGTCAGCCCTGCTGCCCTCAGTGAGGAGGCTATTGACCTCCTGAGATCCCTCACTGTTGGGCAGTCTACCATTCTAAATGCCATCTAGGGTGTTGAGAGGCATTTGCAACAAACAAATGCATACCTGGAGGGCATTCATTCTGGCCAGGAAGCCCAACAGAGAGCATTTCAGGCTCTGGCCTCAGCACTGATGGCAGCCATTGTCCCTGTGTCCAGCCTCCCCCCTCCAACTTCCTCCACCAGACCCAATCCCCTGTACCTCAGCCTATCCCAAGCACACCATCAGACCAGCATGCATACACCTCAACACACAAAAGTGGTTCAGGCAAACATAAGCACCACACATCCCAGAGGCGCTCACACAAGCATCATACCCATGCAGACATACCAACATCCACTGCCTCCACTGTGTCCCCCTCCTCCACGTCTCCCTCCTCCCTCCCAGTCTTGTCTCCACTCACACCTGCATGCACTAAATCTTCAGCCACAACCTCCATCACCAGCACGCCCATCACCACACACCGCTCACGTGCACTCACCACCCCCACTACCATTCACACATCCCCTGTGTCCTCTCCAGTGTGTCAGTGAGCCCTCCTCCCAAAGTACACAAACGCAGGCACAAACCAACCCCACAGCCATCCACCTCACCACAGCCTCCAGCCTATGCAACTTCACCCAAATTCAACAGATGTACACCTCCTACAACCACTACTTCTTCCTCCACTCCCAAACCCCCTCCATCTACCCGTCCCAGTGTGTCTAAAAAACTTTTCCTGGCTAATATTGACCTCTTCCCTACACCTCTCCCCCCGTCCGTCCCCTAGGGCCAGGCTTTCCAGGTCCCAACCCAGCACCTCAGCCACCACATCCCCAGCCACAGTGGTGCCAGCAACTGCGGGCTATTGGAGTGTGCCAACCATCAGGGCTGCCAGTGTGCTACGGAGGGAGGGCAATTCTGCCACCTGCCATGCTAAAAAAGTTGCCCACATCCCAGAGGGAGAAGCAAAAAACACCTGCCACCAAGGGGTCAGGGAAAACGAAAGGGGATAGTGGCTAGACAACTGCGCCACCATCCAAGGTGGGGAAGGGCCAGAAACTGAAGGTCAGGTCAGGAGAGGGCATGGTGGCACCGACTGAGGGACCAGTGTCACACCTTCTGTCCACGTCGACACCAACCTGTACAGCAGAGAAGACCGCCACCTGCACCGCCGTCACAGAGCCCGCCACCAGCACCGCCGCCACAGAGCCCGCCGCCAGCACCGCCGCGACTGACACCGCCGCAAGCACCGCCAGCGGCCCCTTGACATCCTGAGCCAGTGGCACCACGGCAGACATGGCTGCCATCCCCAGTGGTCAGCCGTCTGAGGCTGGTGGTAAGTTCCAGGAGCCTGGGCAGCTTCCATCAAGCATCACTTCCAGTGGAAAAAGTCATCCACTACCTCAGTCCTTGGCAGGATGAAGCACTTTGGGCACAAAGCCCCCTCCAGAACCAGTGGAGAGATACATCCACTACCTCAGTCCTTGGCAGGATGAAGCACTCTGGGCACCAGGCCCCCTCCAGAACCAGTGGATAGATACATCCACTACCTCAGTCCTTGGCATGATGAAGCACTCTGGGCACCAGGCCCCCTCCAGAACCAGTGGAGAGATACATCCACTACCTCAGTCCTTGGCAGGATGAAGTACTCTGGGCACCAGGCCCTCTCCAGAACCAGTGGAGAGATACACCCACTACTTCAGTCCTTGGCAGGATGAAACACTCTGGACACAAAGCCCTCTCAAGAACCAGTGGAGAGACACATCCACTACCTCAGTCCTTGGCAGGATGAAGCACTCTGGGCACCAGGCCCCCTCCAGAACCAGTGGAGAGATACATCCACTACCTCAGTCCTTGGCAGGATGAAGCACTCTGGGCACAAAGCCCCCTCTAGAACCAGTGGAGAGATACATCCACTACCTCAGTCCATGGCAGGATGAAGCACTCTGGGCACAAAGCACCCTCCAGAACCAGTAGAGACTGTTATCCACTTAAGAGACTGTGGCTTTGCACTCCCCAGGATAAAGCAGTGGGCAACCCACCCACTTGAGAGACTTGAGAGACTGTGGCTTTGCACTCCCCAGGATAAAGCAGTGGGCAAACCACCCAATGAAAAGACTTGAGAGACTGTGACTTTGCAATCCCCAGGATAATGCAGTGGGCAAACCACCCACTGTAAAAAGACTTGCGAGACTGTGGCTTTGCACTCCCCAGGATAAAGCAGTGGGCAACCCACCCACTTGAGAGACTTGAGAAACTGTGGCTTTGCACTCCCCAGGATACATCAATGGGCATGGAGCCCCCTCGTGGAGCTCGTATTTTGAGTTTTGACTACTGGATTCTTATTGATTACAATCATTCAATTCAATTCCTTTTGTCCTTGCGTTATTCAAGGGGGTTGGGGGGCGTATATTTAATGTTGCAGCATGTATTTATATGTATGGTGTTGTGGGTGAGGGTGGGGGTGTTGCATTTTGCATGTGTGTGTCACTCTCTTTTCCCTCCCCCCTCCCCTGTGTTGTAGGTGCAGTACTCACCGTGGTCGTCGCCGCCGTCGTTGGAGCTCCTGATAGAGGAGCAGGAAGACCACCGCCGGCAGGATCTGCAGTTCTGGCTCCATTGCATCCTGGTTCCTCGTGGGGTGTGGAGAGGTGAGTGATTTCCCCTACTGTGTACTGTTTCCGCCGTGTTTTTATTCCCAAAACACGTTTTCCCCATTCATGTTTCCATAGGGATTTTGAACAGCAATAGCGCCAAAACTACTGGACGGAATTGCACCAATTTTGGCAGAAAGATAGGTTCTGGTAGAAATAGTGTATTTTTTGGTGTAATCCTGTTCACTAGTTTTAGAGAAATAAAAAAAATCCAAATTTGTATATCTTGGAACATGAAGGATTCGCAACCCCTCGCAATGTTGTGCAGAGATCTGATTGGCTTATAACACTTCAACAACAGAAGCCGTTAAAGTGTTGTCAACCGTCTTGAAACTCGGCTAAAGCAGAGTTTAAAAAAAAGGACAAATAAGGAGAAGGGGCCAGGGTACGAACACCATGACCCCTTAGCTCTGGTGGTGGGTTCCCAAAGAGCCCCCCTAGGGCTAGAAAGCATTATTTTTTATTTTACCGACAGATACGTGGTGGATCTGTGACTTCATCCTAAATTAATTTTTTTTAAATGAAGCGCAGACTCCTGTGCTTTGTTAGTATCATGCCCCCTAGTCGGCCAAATCTGAAGGCCTTATGTGTATAGAGGTTGGGGAGCTTCATAGCCCATTCCTGTTGCCCTGGGGACCGCCACCACCCCGGGGCTTATTAGTTGTAGGCAGGGGGACCTTTGGGCCCCCTGCTGCACTGGGGACTGCAACATCCCCAGGTCTTTGTTCTGATATGCAGGGGGCCACCAGGTCCCCTCCCGCTGCCCGGGGGACCACCACCTCCCCGGGGTATTCACGTAATATAATGTGGGGGGCCTATGGACCTCCAAGCCCACGGGACCACCACCCCTGGGGCAACACTGTATTTGGAACGGGGTGTGCTGCCCACCCATGCCCCCACCTCCCCCTGGTGCAGCATTGTATTTGAAGCAGGGGCATGTGTCCCCCCGCTGCCCTAGGGACCACCATCTCCAGGGCAAATCTTTGATTTTCTAAAAAACACTGCTAACTAGCCCACATAGTACATCACTCTTAACATCTTCAATGGCACCACTGATAATATCACTGCAATATTTGCAGTAAAATTATTGATGACAAAACTGTGCATGGCGAGGGTGCGAGTTATAGGGCATGAGTTATAGTTACTTGAAATACCTTGTTTTTAAGTGAATATATGATCTAAAGGCTGGAATAAGAAACACAGAAAATGAAACAGACATGCATAGATAGATACATAGATAGATAGATAGACAGATAGCTAGAAAGATAGATAGATAATTCCATTAACTCTAGTAATTCTAGTAAGTGGAGGTCCACTGCTGGGGATAGACTCCCTATTTTCAATGATAAGTTCGGCCTATTAGAAAACATAAATCCTCTGTTCATCTGCCAATTATGGTAAGACCCAATACAACATCCACAAGATAGACAGTTTCTTCACTCAAGTTGTCGTTTTCTCGTTTTTCAAACGTGAGATAAAGTTGGCTGCTAGAAAGGGGAAGGAGTTGAGGTTAGAATAGGTATTAAGGCTGAAAGAAATGATACCGAAATAGCCAAGATAGGACTTTGCAAATAATTCTAAGCAAAATACTATGGTTAGAGTTAATTAACAATCTTTTCTTCGGCTATAATATTTCTCTGAATTTTAAAGCATCTAGGTGTCAGCAGTGGGGTCCTGTAATGCATAATCATAGGTTGCCACTGCTGAAACCTAAGAGCTGAATTGAATAAAAAGGAATCATTGATGCTATTAATTCCAATGATATTTTGTAGCCGTGGGAAGGAATCTTATATTAGCTCTGAGCACTGTATATTTAGTTGGTCATTGATTGTTAGACCCTTAGGATGCATCAGTTATTTATGAATAGTCGTGAAACTCTTATATGCTTGTCATTGCGCCTTTCTTTGTCCTTATCAAAACAAGTTGGAAAGCCTGTCCTTTGAAAATGAAACAATGATGAACTTCAGAAACGTAAATTGAAGACTATGTTACTTTTTGAAGACCTCAATTCTCTCTCAATTAAGTTTAAATTATGCAGTGCTGGAATGGGGCACCACAATTGTTTTGAGATCTTGCTGACGGTTTGTTAAGAGTTAATCTAACTCTTTTTGACACTGTCGTGTAATGGTCTTTATTTTGTCAGTCCACTGCATTCTGGAAGTTCGATTCCCTTTTCACCGTAATTGAACCAAGTGGACTACATATTCATATTGCAGTGGTTTGTAGAAGTAAACATTGATGTGGAATATGGTGTCCCTAGAGCCACAGACTCTTAATCTAGACCTGATACAGATGATATTATATTCATACATGAGCTATATAAATCCTTACAAAAGATTCAGGTGCTCATTATGACCCTAGTGGTCCAGGAACTGCTGATGTGGAGGCGTCAATTTCACCACCATGACTCCGCTGGTGAAGACTGCCATATTATGAGAAAGATAGTGTGGCCTAGGCCAAACAGCCACACCTCTGCTAGTCCTGCCAGTGCGGGCGGACCGCCGCGGCCTGTGGGTGCCTTCTCCGGGTTGGGGCATGCATGACACCGTTGACCGTATTACAAGGCTGCACACCACCACCGGACGCTCTGCCACAAAAACCCTGGTGGTAATGCACCCAAGACAGGAAAATGCATTTCTGCCCCACACAACCGCACCCTCATTCAGATGCACACACATGCCTGCACACACACGCACACACCCCAATCATACACATCTCGCATACACTATCCCCCCATTACAGTCGTCCCACATACCTGGCAGGAATCCCTCAGAAGCCCAGTCATGAAGGTCATCAGGTAGGGGGCAGATGAAAGCGGTGATCGCCGCCAAGTGCCAGGCCTTCACCACCGGCATGTCATGTCATGGGCCCGTGTTCTCCATAGGCAGCAACGGAACCCCCAATGGTTCACCGCCATGCTGAACTGTGGCTCATAATCTTCTTGTCGTGGTGGTGCTGGGACCACCTCTCTCTCGCCATCCGTCGGCCTAGTGGTGCGTGGAATGTGGCCGTATTTTGGCTGTCTCTTGCGTGTGCCTTGTAATATTGTGGTCAGGAGACCGCCATCACTGGTGGTATTTCGGCGGGCGCCAGCGTGCCAGTCTTGCCAAAATACCACCAAAGTCGTAATGACCACTGAGTATGCAAACAGCCCAATCTTGAAATATATTAACTGAATGTGGTTCTAGCTAGGAACATGTTTATTGATGTAATGATAAGCAGTTTACAAATCACGTTAATGGATGTCACATATGCCACATGTAAAAAAAAATCAATGTTGAAATCAGCGAATATTTCTGCTTTTCCTTATCATGAACACACTTAGACTACTTTGGTGTATATACAAACATCTATCTATAGACACCTGTTTAAAGAGAAACGATTCAATTGGCTTAATAGCAACATTAAATAAAATGGGGAACAAAAATGTTTACACATCTGCGTAGATGTCACACTAAGTATTAAACTATATACTCCGTACGAAGCTTAATAGCAAAGATAAATGTCCTGCCTTTGGTATGGGAATACCTTCGGTCTCAAAATCGTTTTATAAAATGGGGAACAAAAATGTTTACACATCTGCCTACATGTCTCATTATACCGCGCACTCCATATTAATAGCAAGGATAAATGTCCTTCCTTCGGCATGGGAAATACTGCAGCCTCAAAGTCGTTAGATGTCTGTGTAACATTGCCGACAGAGAGTGTGCCGGAAACGGGGTTGGGGTGAGGGGGCTAAGAATACAGATGGAGAGGCACATAGGACGAAGTTCATCCCGTGAAATTGTTGAATATCTTATCTCAAAGTAAGCCGCTTCCTCCATACGAGGATGGTTTTTCAAACAAGGATGTCAGCACATCTGTTTATTCTCCTTTAACCAAGATACAAGACGTCCCTTAATTTATTATATTAATGATCTGTTGAGTTGAACAATGATGATAGCTGAAAAGGTATGCTATCATGATCTGCAAGATTACACTAAAAGCAGAAATGCTTCTGAGTTATGGTGGGAAAAATATACAACTTGCATAAGAAGAGAAACACGAGCACGACCAACAATATAAATTGCGTATGTGGGGTTTGTAATTTATGATCCAGAATGAGTTTGGTCTGCAGGCAACACCTTGATGTTATTATCAGCGGGGCTGTGGAAATATCAAGGGGAAGGGCGTGGTCGACGGGGGGGAGGAATGGGAATAAATAAATAAAAAAAAGACTTAAGCCCCCATTACGATCCTGGCAGTCGGTGGTAAAGTGGCAGTAATACCACCAACAAGCTGGCGGTATTTACTGCCAAATTATGACCATGGCGGAAAGATCTCCGAAAGACAGCTAATGTACCATACCGACCGCCAGGCTGGAAACAACAGCCACCACGGCGGAAGCCACCTACAGACAGGCGGAAGTCAATGTTCCGCCCACCATACTGAGACACTGCAAACCGCCACCTTTTCCAGGGCGGTACCAACAACATCAAAAGCCTGGCGGAAACTGAGCTCAGAAGGGAAATGACTCACCATTGGAGACACAGGGAAATACCACGCCACCATGAAACCAGAACTGCATGTCTTCTTGATGATATTCTACGTTCTGCTCCACCACGACCACCAACGCTGGCGAAGACGACGACGGCGAGTATAGCCACCTAGCACACAAGGGATGGAGGGAGGAAAAAAAGAGTGACACACACGTGCACAACACACACCCCACACACACACACACCATACACACAACCAGCTGCACTACAAAAACAATTTGACCCCATAATTCGGCTGAATAATGCAAGGACAAAACGATTTCGCCAAAGTGTCTGTAATAAGATCAACACATTAGAAATAATAAGTTAGGCAAGACAATAGATAAATACATATTTAAAGAAAAAGGGACACAGCCCAGTCCACAATTTGCGTGGGCCACATGGGCACACGCCAAAGTCCAAGGCCACACATTTCACCTGCCTCAACACAGAGAAAACACTGCAGGGGCAGCAGTTGGTAAATAGCCAGGCACCTCAGGGGGGCGGGTGACGGGGGGCACCTCAGCCAGGAGATTAAAGAAGCCCACTGGTTCTGGAGGGGGCAAAGTGCCCTGTGATTGATCCTGGGGAGTAATGGGCCACAGTCTCTCATGTGGGTGTCATACCCACTGGTTCTGGAGGGGGCAACGTGCTCTGTGCCTGATCCTGGGGAGTGATGGGCCACAGTCTCTGGAGTGGGTGTCATACCCACTGGTTCTGGAGGGGACAACATGCCCTGTGCTTGATACTGGGGAGTGATGGGCCACAGTCTCTGGAGTGGGTGTCATACCCCACTGGTTTTGGAGGGGGCAACATGCCCTGTGCTTGATCTTGGGAAGTGATGGGCCACAGTCTCTCATGTGGGCGTCATACCCACTGGTTCTGGAGGGGGCAACATGCCCTGTGATTGATCCTGGGGAGTGATGGGCCACAGTCTCTGGAGTGGGTGTCATACCCACTGGCTCTGGAGGGGGCAACGTGCACTGTGCTTGATCCTGGGGAGTAATGGGCCACAGTCTCTCGAGTGGGTGTCATACCCACTGGTTCTGGAGGGGGCAACATGCCCTGTGCTTGATCCTGGGGAGTGATGGGCCACAGTCTCTGGAGTGAGTGTCATACCCACACTGTTTCTGGAGGTGGCAACGTGCCCTGTGCTTGATCCTGTGGAGTGATGGGCCACAGTCTCTCGAGTGGGTGTCTTCCCCACTGGTGCTGGAGTGGACAGGCCGCACAGCAGCCCATGGAGGCAGGATTACATATCGTCCGCCGGCGGTGATGGCTACACAGTGGCGGTGCTGCTGGTGGGGGGAGGCTCCTGCCCATCCCCTGCAACCTCAGACGGCTGCACAGTGGTGGTGCTGCTCATGGGGGGAGGCTCCTGCCCTTCCCCTGCACCCTCAGATGGAATCACAACCATGGTTGGTGGTGGGGGCTCTGTCACACTTCCTTGTCCAGGCCCCTTGCTCTTTCTGCCTGCTAGTGCAGGCTCCTTGGCCTTTTGGGTGGCAGGTGCAGGCTCCTTGCTCTTTCTGCCTGCTGGTGCAGGCTCCTTGGCCTTTCAGGTGGCAGGTGCTGGCTCCTTTCCCTTCTTGCCTGCTGGGGCAGTCTCCTTCCCGTTTAGGCTGGCTGGTGCAGGCTCCTTCTTCTTCAGGACATGTGCTCTGATCCCTTTCCACCACAAGTGGGTGCCGTGAGGACTGGGCCTGTGGACTGTGTGGCTGAGGTGCTTGGCTGGGTTCTTCCTACCCAGGCCATACATGCAGGATGGGAGGAAGGGTAGGGAAGAGGTCAATGGTAGATAGGTACAGTTTTTTAGGGACATTAGGGCGGGAAGGGGGAGATGGAAAGGGAGTGGAGGATGAGGGAGTGGTTGTTGGAGGTGTCTGTCTGCTGCTTTTGGGTGCAGGTGCATGGGCTATATGCGGTTGTGAGGTGGATGGCTGTTGGGTGTCCGAGTGCTTGCATGTGTGTACTTTAGGAGGGGGAGAGACAGACACAGTGGGAGAGGACACAGGGAATGTGTGCATGGCTGTTGTGGAGGTGTCTGCCAGTGAGGTGTGTGTTCTGCTTGGTGTGGTGATGCTGGTAGTGCATGCAGCTGTGAGTGTGGACATAACTGGGTGGGAGGTGGAGGAGGAGGAGGGGGAGACAGTGGAAATAGTGGATGTTGTTGTGTCTGCAACTGGGTGGTGTTTGTGTGAGTGCCTGTTGGATGAAGTGTGGTGCTTATGTTTGCCTGTAACACTTTTGGATGTTGTCTTGTGTGCATGCTCATCTGTATGTGTGCTTGGGATAGGTTGGGGTTGAGGTGAATGGGACTGGGCAGTGGAAGTTGGAGGGGGGACGGTAGAAACAGGGACAATGGCTGACATCAGAGAGGAGGCCAGAGCCTGAATTGATCTCTGTTGGGCCACCAATCCAATGTGAATGCCCTCCAAGAATGCATTAGATTGTTGCATCTGGGCTGCCAGCCCCTGGATGGCATTCACAATGGTTGACTGCCCTCCAGAGATGGATCTCAGGAGGCCAATAGCCTCCTCACTCAGGGCAGCAGGGCTCAATGGGGAATGGCCTGAGGTGCCTGGGGCAAAGGAGATGCCCACTCTCCTGGGCGAGCGGGCATGGGCAACTCAATGAGTGGCTGCTGGGAGGGCGGTGCTGGTATGGGAGGATGGTGGCTGTACCTGTAGCTGGGGTGGTCACAGAAGTGTCTGCCATCACCAGGGAGCTTCTATCGGAGGAGGTATCTGTGTCAGAACTATCCCCTCCAGTCTCTGCTGTGGTGCTCCCCTCGCCCTCCGTCCCACTGGTGCCCTCACCGACGGTGGGCTCTTCCTCCTAGGTCCTGTGGGATGCAGCTCCCTCCGTCGCCGGTGCCTCTGCTCCTCCACCAGATGATGCAAATGTACATAAGGACAGGATGACAAAACAAAAAAGGGGGGGGGAGACAAAGGATACACTGGGTCAATGGCTGCAATAACACCACAGTTGGCGTACACAGCACACTCACACAGGGAACATCCCTACGCAATGTGCATTGCACTACCAGAGAAATATTTAGCCACCAAGGCATGGGGAGGGGTACACACTGCCAAATGCAGCACACCTGGGACCCACACAGCCCTGACCAGTAGTGGATGCCTACGAGCTAGGTAGAAGGATTATCCCTTCAGGACCCTAGCCACCAGGGACCTATGCTGCAATGTCAGGACTGCATAAGTTGTAATGATGGGCACTGCACTCACCTCCTTGTGGCTGCTGTGATGCCCTCAAGCGTCCATCCAGCTCAGGATAGGCCACCGCCAGTATGCGGGCCATTGGGGGGGGGCAGGGTTTGACGGGCACCCCTTCTTCTTTGGCAGGCCATCCCCAGCTGGGCCTCCGCCATCTTCCGTGCCCAGCATCTCAGGTCCTCCCACCATTTCTGACAGTGAGTAATCTGTCTGCCATTGACCCCCAGGGTCCGCACCTTCTTGGCGATGGCACGCCATATACTCTTCTTTTGATGGGCGCTGACCTGCAGAGGCAATACACCCAGAAAAATAGATTTAGACAAACAGTCCTGCCTGTTACACATATGGCCCACAATACCCGTTCCCATCACCATTTGCAAACACATGGCCCAGCACACAACCTATATGCTACCCAGATGACATCCACCCACCCCCCTTACATGAGGACTTCACACAAACAACTCCATGCATTCATGCCACATGCATAATGCTCACAGTGTTCTCAACTGTTGGTCTGGAGGACCATGCAGAAGTCTGTACTGGGGTAGGACCCTTTCCACCAGTCACTCCAACTCCTCCAAAATGAAGGCTGGGGCCCTTTCTCCAGTCACAGGGGCCATGATAGGATCCAGACACAGGTCACAGCAGCACTTGCAGTGTAGGTCCTCTCCGATGGAAGGTCAGGTAGCAACTGAGAAATATGATAGAAAATGGCGGTCACATCTGTGGCGGTGCATACCGTCACTGCCGGCGTAGATCACCATTGGCCACTGTACCCCATAGGGCCCAATGTTAACCACTGAGGAGTTGCACAGTGGTTCCCGACCGCCTCCCGCAACAGTGCACAACGTCAGTGGAATTACCTCACTTCCACCTGTCCCTCCACACAGGACATGCGGACGCCATTTCAGGGTGGGGGGGTATGCCCTTGAATAATGCTGCATCACAGGAGATATTAGCACATACTGGACAAATCACAATGACCCATTACATGTTTACAGGATGCAAAGTAGTGTTGTGGCTCCATTGTTCAGTTTGTGACTGGATCCTCACTTTTGTGTCCCTTACATTGCTACTGCTGCAGATGAATAGGAGATAGAGATATACCCCCATGTACAGACCCTTGGTGGACTTGGCAACACTGGAGGACGTGCACATTATCCTCACCTATAGACTTGACAGGGCCACAATCACAGAGTTGTGTGCCCAATTGGAGCCTGACCTGATATCTGCTATCCGTCACCCCACTGGGATCCCCCTCTTGTACAAGTGCTATCTGTACTGCATTTCCTGGCAACTGGTTCTTTCCAAGTGACAGTGGGCTTGTCAGCAGGAATGTCACAGCCAATGTTCTCAATTGTGCTGACACGAGTTTTGTCTGCCCTGATAAAACACATGTGCAGCTACATTGTTTTCCCCCAGGTTGAAGATTTGGCCACAGTGAAGGTCGAGTTTTATGCAATGGGACACATCCCCAACATAATTGGGGCGATTGATGGAACACATATTGCATTTGTGCCCCCTGCCAGAATGAACAGGTGTTCAGGAATCGGAAGAGTTTCCACTCTATGAATGTTCAGATGGTGTGCCTTGTGGATGAGTACATCTCCCACGTCAATGCTACGTATCCTGGGTTGGTGCATGATGCCTTTATCCTAAGGAATAGCAGCAACCCAAATGTGATGGGCCAACAACAGAGGCACAGGGTGTGGCTAATAGGTAAGCCCTGGTTCCCACCCAGTATATGTTGGTGTATGAGTATGGTGTTGGCCATTTGGGATAGTGTGTGGCTAAATGTTGTCCCTCAATATTTGCACGTGACTCTGGTTACCCCAACCTATCATGGCTGCTGACCCCTGTGAAGAATGCCAGGACAAGGGCAGAAGAATGTTATAATAAGGCACAAGGGTGAACCAGAAGGATAATTGAAAGGACCTTTGGCCTCCTGAAGGCCAGGTTCCGGTGCCCCAATCTAACAGGTGGATCCCTGTGTCTGCCAGAATGAGGTGGCATGCTGCATGTTGCATAACTTGGCCCTCAGACGCCATGTCCCATTTCTGCAGAAGGAGGCTGGAGATGCCCGTGTGGAAGCAGTAGACCCTGTGGACAGTGAGGATGAGGAGGCAGAGGATGAAGATGAGAACAACAGAACATATGTGATACGACAATAGTTCCAATAACACACAGGTAGGACAGTGTGGCAATGGCATGCTGGTATTTCCCACCTTTATGTCCACTTACTGTTCCCTCTGGCATTTCCTTTTGCAGATGTTGGTGACCTGACATATACTCCTGGTGTGATCACTACAGCCAGCTACAGGTCATTAATCTATGTTCATTCTCTGTACAGTTGATTTGCAATGTTTGTACCTGTTTCAATGAATACATATTTGATATACATGACATACTCCAAATTGATTTTTTCAAAGGGTGTTTATTGAAGTGCTAAAATATGGAGGGGCAAGTGCAATGGGATGGGGTGTTGATGGAGGAAAGTCCAGGGTATTGTTCCAGTCTGTTTGTAGCACAGGTGCATTGTCCATGTGAACATAGGATGAGGAGCAAAGGCAGGTCAAGGTGGACAGGGTGACAGGGTGGTACACAAGGGTGACAATCAAGAGAGTCTCATTTCCTGGCGGGGTCTTGGCAAGTGTCTCTAACTTCTGTCTGGGTTGCAGGGAATGTTTGAGGGGTGGTTCACCTTCAGTAGGGGGAGGGGTGCAGGTGGCCTGTGAGTCCTGTGGCAGGGCCTCCTGGCCACTAGCGGCAGTGGCAGGGGAAGGCTGTTCAGATGTCTGGCTAGTGGCAGGGGCCCACTGGTGTGACACTGCCTCCCCCATAATGTTGGCCATGTCTGCAAGGACCCCTGCTATGGAGATCAGGGTGTTGTTGATGACCTGCAAGTCCTCCCTGATCCCCTGGTACTGTTCCTCCTGCAGCCGCCTGTTCTCCTGCTCATTGTCCAGGATCTGGCCCATTGTTTCCTGGAAATGTTGATATGCTCCCAGGATCTCTGGGAGTGCTTCCTGGAGAGTCGGATCCCTAGGCCTGTCCTCCCCCTGGTGCACAGCAGTCCTCCCAGTGTCCCTGGTGGCCTGTGCCTCTGTCCTCTGAACTGTGTGCCCACTGCCACTGACCCCAGGTCTCTGATTGTCTTGGGGGTGAGGTGTGCCCTGGGGTCCATGTGGAGGTGGCCACACTGCTGATTGACGTGTCCTGGGGACAGAAGTGTGGGTACACTGGGTGGGTGCTGCTGTGGTGTTTCCTGATGGGGGAGGCTCTGTGGTGGTGTGTGACTGGGCCTGGGTGACCAGCTGTCCAGTGGTCCCTGATAGGCCAGGTAGGTTATCCAGATTCTGAAGACCAGAGTTGCTGTCATCACTGTGGGCCTCTTCAGTTGGGGGACTGGATATTGCTTGCACCCCCTCTCCGCTGACATTGGCTGAGGTACCTGTGGGGATGTAAAGGTAGTGTTATGGTTTCTGTGTCGGACATCTTGTGCATCTGTGTCTTGCCCTCTTTGGTTGGATTTGTCCTAGCAGCTTTCACTTGTGTATGTTGGTGTATGGTGGGATGGTTAATTCTCTCTACTGAGCATGCTTTAGTGATGTGTGCCCATGCAGGGCTGTGAGTGGTGTCCATGCATTGGTACAGCATGCAGGGCTTGGCATTGGAATGAGTAAGATGTGATGGTGGGGTGTGTGGGATGTAGTAGAGTGATGGGAGTGAGGGTATGTGATATCATTCAGGTAAGGGGGTGATAATAGTTGAGAGTTGACTTACCAGAGTCCAGTCCACCTCCTACTCCGGCCAGGCCCTCAGGATGCAGTATTGACAAGACTTGCTCCTCCCATGCTGTGAGTTGTGGGGGAGGAGGTGGAGGTCCTCCTCCAGTCCTCTGGATCATGAGCTGGTGTCTTGCTGCAATGGAACGTACATTCCACAGTAGGTCATTCCACCTCTTCCTGATGTCATCCCTAGTTCTTGGGTGCTGTCCCATGGCATTGACCCTGTCCACGATTCTCCGCCATATCTCCATCTTCCTAGCTAAAGATATCTGCTGAACCTGTGCTCCAAACAGCTGTGGCTCTACCCTGACAATTTCCTCCACCATGACGCTTAGCTCCTCCTCTGTGAAACGGGGGTGTCTTTGTGGTGCCATGATTGTTGTGTGAGGTGTGTTGGTGAGGGTGTGTTGGGTAATGTGTTGAGGTGTGTGATGTGTAGTGCGTGAGTGGTGTATAGGTGTGAATAGTGTGTGGCTTTGGTTGTGTCAGTGATCTTGGTGTCTCTCTGCTGGCAATGATTTGTAATCGTAAAGGGTTGTGGGTAATGTGGGTGTGTGTTTTATAGTGGTGTGGGTGTGTGGGCGTGGTGTGTGTATCGGTGTCAGGTGTGTGTTGTTTTAATTGTCCAATGTGGTGTTGTTTTGTCTGTGGGTATCCATTTTGAGCGCGGCGGTATGTACCGCCAATGGTTTACTGCCATTGAATGTCCGCCGTGGTGATTTGTGGGTCATAATGTGGTGGGCGTTGTTCTGTTGGCGTAACCGTGTGAGTTTTGATACCGCCACTTTATCACTGACCTTTGGTGTGGTGGATTTGTGAATGTGGCTGAAGACTGACGGATTGGTGTGTGTGTGTCATAATATGGTGAACGAATATCCGCGGCGGTAAGTTGGCGCCCGTCAGCGTGTTGGTAAGTTGGATTTACTGCCAATGTCATAATGAGGGCCTTACTGTTTGCTGTCGCTGCCGTCCTCTCCTGCCGTCTCGCTCATCCTCCTTTCCTGTTCTGGTGTCCCAGCATTTGCTGGGACACCAGAACAGGCTCCCAAGCTATCCTGGTGCTGCTTTCATGCTCAAGCTGGCATGAAAGCAGTGCCAGGATTGGTCTTAGCGGCTCGGACTGCTGCTCAGACACAACCAAGGGGCCTGTGCAGTTTCTCCAGTCCAACTGTCTTAGGCCGTTCAAACACACATGTGCACTAAGTGCACTCAATTCTCATCCCCCCTCCCACCTCCTGTGGCCCAGCCCCGCCCCTTCCTTCACATGCTGGCTGAGCCATCAGCAGAAAAATAAAATGATATTTAAGTATGGTTTTATTTTTCTGCTGCTGGCTCCTAGCCAGTGAGGCGATTCTCCTCCGCCATTGTCAAGGAGGCGCCCCGGTCATCATACATAGTTGCAGTGCATGATTTGTACAGAAATAAGTGCTTGGCCCCAACATTGTTTTTGAGAGTCTGCCACTGGTGTTGCTGAGCGATGGTGTTACCGATTACTAAGGCTGCTTATTCTTCAGTCCATCTCATGCCTCTTTCTTCCACCAACCAGAACCTCTTTCTTTATCATGCACGTTATTTTTCCTCCTTGCCTTCTCACTTTGTCATGGTTTTCCCATCTTTCTCTTCCCCAGTGTTCCTCCCTTTTCTGTCATTTTCTCTTTTGATGTGTGTCCAGTGGCCCAATTTGGAGTTTAATGGAGAGGGAACTCTGCCACAACGGCAATGGATGGAGATGTAACCTCGCCATCAAACTCTTGCTCCTGCGGCCTGATTTTGAGTTGTGTGAGCTGTCAGGTTCACACCAACAGAGTAAAATATAGAGTTCTATGAACCTTCATTCAACAGCCTAATGGAGTGAGGGCCTTTCTATGAAGGACATAATATAATCTGTCCTATTTGGGGTTGATGGCATAAAGTGTTTTTTTTTCTCCTGTCCGTCACCACCAGGTAAAACCTGGTGGTAAGGGATAGGAAAAAAATAAAGGCTGTCGCACCCTGGGAGAAAAAAAACACCTAAGGTGTGGAAATAATTTAATGTCTGACTATCATGTTTGATGGTGCCATCTGTCAAACTTTTCCAACTTTGCAGGAACTGCCATCACAGTGGTTTCTGCCAATGTACAGAGATGTCCGGGGGTCAGGCAGGCATCTCTCAAATTGGCGGGTGGAGTAGGCAGAGTAGCAGACATAACTTCCTCCGCCACCATATCTGCCTTTACTCTAATTGCCAAACCCCCATATCAGGCCCAAAGTTTCATCATGAAAAATATGCCCTGCTCCACTAAATCGATGCACAGGCACAAACTAAGTGGAATTAGAGGAGTCAGCAGTTAGTTGCTTGACCTCTGTTTTCTAACCTCAAATGTCATATGTAATCTAAACAAACAAATTTAACGAGGGGCCTAATCTTGTAAATTACCACATCATTGTTCTAGAGAAAACTCATCTGAAACAGTAAAGTTAACATTGCTGAAATACAAAAACCAGCTAAATATGTTTATTTGAATGTTTGCCTAATTGAAGCTAAGAATGTGGCATCTGTCTTCATTGGTAACTAGCAATGGAACCGAGTAACCAACGTTAAGTAACATGGTATTCAGAGGTTTTGTATACATTACTAACTTGTACCACAATTGCCCTTACGAAAAAGGAAAGCACATTTGCTACGTTATTGATCATGTGCCCAATTCATCAATTTGGACTAAACAGCTTGACTGAATGCTTCACTCTTGGCCTAGGAGTGGCTGTGATGTCACATTCACCCTATGAAACCATTATTTATGTGAGTAATGAGTGATCTGGATGAAGAAGGTCCCTGGTCAATGTCTTCTCTTGCAACCTTAGAACCAATTATCATGTCAAATCCTCCTGTTTCCCGTTTGCTCCATCTGAGAATGTATATGTTAAAATATAGATGTCTCAGTCCTCTTTTCAGAGGGAGGATGTGTAGTTTGGAATATATCACACACCACATTCATTCGCTCTAAACAACGAGAATAGTTATATTGCTTCACAAGCCAGCACATAAATTATTGTACTTTCATAGAGGAATATTGTGTATCTGGCTCCAAACATAAAAAAAAAGCTTGGCCATCCAAATAAATTCTGTAAAATCACTATTGTAGGGAAAGTGGGCGGTAATAGAGCAAACATCTGTTGAACCTATGGCCATAGATATTGTGTTTTAAAGATATCTTCGATAGCAAGTACAGCTAAAGCATCTTTGGTTAACTTTCCTCTAAAAGTTATAATGTTATTCATTTTGAAAGCTGAGATACATTAGATCCTAAAACATATCTAAGCATGTAGTGTGAGAAAACAGGTTGTAATTGTGCATGTGTGCGTAGAAATTACTAAAGTATTGATTTTTTTTTTGCAACATGTCTCGATTCCTTACTGCAGGACTACTGCCACTAAGCAGATCAGTGGCTGTCCGGTTTCCTGTATATTTATGGATTTGCCCCTTTTGCTATAGAACTCACCTTTTCCAACATAATTTATAAAATTGAACTAAATATGTTTTATCTGAAATGAATCAAAAGTTGTTAATAAAAAGAAAGCAACAAAAAGTGGTTCCATGCAATAGCAGACCCTATGTAAAGTTTAAGCGTTTACCTTTCACCTCTTAATTGCAATGTTCTATGTTCTCTTGATATCGCACACTACTCACTACCGAAGTAGTATCTCGGCTATGCGCTGTAAAGGCAACAAAGAGGGCTGACTAGAACAGCCATGTTTTCAGCAACTTCTTGAAGTTCCTAAAGTTGATTCAGGTACGAATGTGAAAGGGGAGAGCATTCCAGTGAAAAAGGGATAAATAAGAGAAAGCTATGCCACCATATTTTGCTGTACGGACCTGAGGAATCTGCAAGAATACTTTGTAAGAGGATCTAGCTGTCTCGGAGGCAGACAGAACTTCAATGTTTGATGCAAATACACAAGCCGAGTTTGATTCAGGGCCTTGTGCATCAGGCAGCAGAGTTTACAAATTGTTTGTTTTTATATGGGTAACCAGTGCAGCGCTTTTAAAAGGGGGGCAGCTGGTGGCAGGTTACAAATCAGTCTAGACGAAGTGTTCTGGATGACCTATATTCAAGTCAACAACGTAGCATTAGCTGCAGCTCAGTGGCAGCTGATGCACATTTCAAGGGGAGGGCTGGGTGGGGGAGGTATGGATGGGGCCGGGGAGATAAATAAAAAATAAAAAGAATAAAAAAAAGTACTGTTCCCGCAGCCGCTGCCTGTCGCTTTGCTCCTCTGCTCTTTTGGTGTCCCAGAAGTCCGTGGGAAACCTATCATGAGAGCAGCACCAGCAGTGCTTTGAGCGACTTGCTCTGCCACTCA
This sequence comes from Pleurodeles waltl, assembly GCF_031143425.1. Classification (NCBI taxonomy): domain Eukaryota; kingdom Metazoa; phylum Chordata; class Amphibia; order Caudata; family Salamandridae; genus Pleurodeles; species Pleurodeles waltl. The sequence goes on from NC_090442.1 coordinate 467,189,747, forward strand.
GACACTGCATGGGAGTCTGTGCAGTTTCTCTAACCCAGCTGGGTATCACAGCCAGGATGGAGAAACCTAAGTGCACATGTGTGTTTAGCTGGCCTAAAACGACTTGTCAAACACACATGCACACATAAGTGCACTCCACTCCTACTCCCCTTTTCCCCATTCCATGGCCCAGCCTGTCCCTTCCTGCACATGCTGCTAGCAGAGCCCGCTGCTGAAAAATAAAACAATAGCAAACTATTGTTTTATTGTTCAGCTGCTGGCTTAGCCGGGGGGAGCGATGCTCCTTTGCCATTGCGAAGAAGCATCCCCTGCTGCTCTAGCTAACAATGCATTGCCATAATCCAGATGACTGGTTATCAGCGCTTGGACCAGGGTTTTCCGAGAGGAAGGGGGTAGCAAGGTAAAGCATTTTTAAACAATTTCAGTTCAGCAAAGCAAGTGCCACATGTGGCACTAACTTGGTCTCTCATAGTTAGGGCTTGATCAAGTGTCACTCCTACGTTTTTCACAACTTACTTGGGAAGAGGAGCAGGTCAGAAATCAGAAGGCCATCAGTCTGAGGACAAGAGCTCTTGTGCCTTGCCAGACAGTATGATTTCAGATTTATCACTGTTTAGCTGGAGACAATTTGATATCATCCAGCTGGCGATTTCCCTCATGCAGTGCTTAAATTGGTTTTATATCAAAATCAAATCTTGGTCAGGACCAAAAGAAATAAGCAGTTGTATGTCGTCTGTGTATGATATGATCTCCACACCACAGGGTCTTACAACATGAGCCATGGGGGTGCATATATGTTAAACAGGGTTGGGCTCAAACAAGAAACTTGAGGGACTCCTTTATTAACAAATGTCTTTCTAGATTTAAAAGGTCCTAAACAAACTTGTTGGGAGCGGTTGTCAAGGAAGTCCTTTACCACAATAAAGCCTTGCCATAGATACCTGCATCATGAAGTCTGCAGACAAGAATGGAGTGGGAGATCGTGTCAAATGCTGCAGATAGGTCCAATAAGACCAGAATAACTGGGTTCCTGCATCAAGTGACAGTCGAATGCTGTCTGTGATGGCTACCAATGCCTTCTCCGTGATACATTGTGTTCGAAAACCTCACTGTGAGGGATGTAAGATGTTATTCTCCTCTGAAAAAAGATGTCAGTTGCTTATTAATGTGGATTTCTAAAGTTTTAGCCAGCAGCAATAGTAGCGAGATTCAGGAATTACACTGGTACTAATGAAAAGAAACCCCACCCAGGCAGCATTAATAGCTTATGTGTTAGACATGGCATCCATGGGGAGGTCCCCCCTGTCTTTTTTGGCTCTTCTTCCTATGTTTTGACTGCATGCTCGACTTTGTTTTTGCCTTTTTTGGTATTCAGGGCACTTTCTTACTGCTGACCAGTGCAAAAGTGCAAGTGCTCCTTGTTTGACCTGGCCCTTTTACAGGGTCATTCCCCAGACTTTTTGCCTTTTTCCTCCTTATTTTTCTGACCCTTGTTGGCTGACGTTATGACTCTGAGCACTTTTTCACTCCTAATCAGTGCTAAAGTGCATGTGCTCTTCCTTGTAAACTTGGTATGATTGGCTTATACCTAATTGACATATTTAATTTATCTATAAGTCCCTTGTAAAGTGGTATCCGTATACCCAGGGCCTGCAAATTAAATGCTACTAGTGGGCCTGCAGCGCTGCTTGCACCATCCAATGTAGTAGTCTTTCAAACCTATCTTAGACCTGCTAGTGCGGGGCCTATATGCACAGCTATCTGCCGCAGTGACCTGGCATCTAAATTTACTTGCCAGGGCCAGAACTCCCCTTTTACTACATGTAAGTCACCCCTAAGGTACGCCCTAGCTAGCCCTACGGGCAGGGTGCCATGTATGTAGAAGGCAGGACATGTGCCAGGCTGTATGGCCTGTTCTGATAGTGACAAACAGCCTGTTTGGTTTCTCACTGCTGTGAGTGCTGCCTTCTCATAGGATTGCACTGGAAATACCCTGCATTATGTGGAAGGGGTATTGTCTAATTTATGAGGGGTAGCGTAGGCATGTTTGGTATGGTTGTGATGATGGTAAGAAATGCTGCTTACTGGTGTAGGTGTATTTTTCATTACTATTACAGAAATGCCACTTCTAGAAAGTGAGCATTTCTCTGTGCTTATGACTCTGGTGTTTTGCAGCTTGACTCCAAGTGAGTGACAGTTGGGCTTTGTGCATACGTTTCAGACAGCATGTACACAGGAAGGGTGGAGGTGTCACAGAGGTGCAACTACGTACTGAATAGTCTTCCTGGGCTGAGAGAAGGGAGAGGCGGGGCACACCTGCATTTGTAAAGGCTGTGCCCTGGCCTTACACAGTAGGGTTGTTTACCCTCCACTGATGTTTGGAGCCTGTGCTGCAGGAGAGAGGGGGCACTCCCAGGACCAGTTGTAACTGGATGGAACCTCCCCTCCCCACCTGTTGAAAAACACACTGTAAACTGAGTATAAGTACAGGGGCATTTTCCCCACAATTTAGACATTCTTGGGACTCCAGAGACTTACTTGAAACTGGACACAGGATGCTGCTGAATGGACTCACCAGGACCACCCTGGACTGCTGCTGTTGTGCTGACCTGTGACCTGCCTGTTTACTAGGAGGAACTGCCATAACCTGCACCCCTTGTGCTGACTTCTTGTTGGGACTGCTAGCCCTGTGCTTTCCCCGCTTTTCTTGTCTCCAGGAGCAGGGTGCTGTGGCCCCTGACCCCTGTAAACTTTCCAGCAAGAGGAGTGCTTCATCTTTTCATACGGCGCCTGAACCTGTGCCTTCCTATAGTGCCTGGTGCTTACAGGGCACATTGCTGTAAAGACCAATTCATTGCCTGGGCACGGGCTAATAAAAGTGCCCTAGTGCTTTGCAAAATGCTCTCGTGCTGCCGAATTCACTGCCGCGGCCCAAGCTAATAAAAGTGCCTTGCGCTTTGAAAAAGCACTCCCTTGCTGCTGAATTTACTGCCATGGCCTGGGCTCTAAAAGAACTGCCCAACAAGTGCCTCTAGGGCACCAACAGAGTAAAGAAGTAGTGCGCTCCAACCGTGCCCCCAGGGAGAAGCGTGTTCTAAGAAGTGCCCCTGGGGCACATGCAGGCACCTGCCTTGGTGCCTGCACACCGCAGCGGCCCGGGAAGGGCAGAAGAGTAGCTTGCATACCGTGTCGGGTACGTCCACCTCCGAGCAGAAGGGAAGCCTCATTGGAGGCCCCTGCTCCCCTCTTTACTCAGGCAGCCGCACAGGGGGTGAGAGAGGCTGCCTCCAACCTTGCAGGGCATGGGGCGGAAAGGGAGTTCCTTTTCCCCGGCCACTGCCTTAGGGGCACGGACACCCCAGCGAACTTTGGGCATCTTTTTGTTTAGAGCTCCCTCCCCGCAAGAGGGTCAGTCGCGACCCGTGCGGGCCCACTGAATGTGTTGCTCCCGTTTCAGGCACAGGCTCCAGGTGGGGCCCGACATCACATATCAGAGGAGGTGCGTACCGCCCCCCTCCCCCAGGATCACCTGTGGCCCCTGTTTTGCATATAGGAGCGCCTGGGGCCCCACCTATCGACCTTCTTTCGGACCCAAGGAGTGTCCTCCACCATAATTCAGGTACTTTTTGGACATATTCGTTCCCCTGATTTCTAGAGGGACATTGCAGGGTGGTATGTAATCTACTTACTTCCTGTTATGGGCATGACATACTGATATGTATTTTATGACTTGTGATATGTTCTCTAATGTTCGTTTTACGGACATTTATGATGTGTTTATGGCAAGTACATTTATTTCTTCCCTGTGATTCCTGACTACTGCTCACGTTGCAGAACCCAGAGTACTTACGTGTTCTAATGGGACAACTGCTTATTCCTGCAGAGTATTAGTAACTTGTGTAAAGTTCTGACAACTGCTAAGGTAACAGGATATTACTGACATCTAATGTTTGGTCTAACTATGTTTGGTGCAATACAGTTTATTTTTACATAGCTCAGTGTTGTGTTTACTTTCTGGTGTACATATTGGGTCATGTGTGTTGTGTGTGTGTAAACGCTTTACACATTGCCTCCGGGTTAGGCCTGACTGCTCATGCCAAGCTACCAAGGGGGTGAGCCGGGGTTATCTTGGACTTGTAACACCCTTGTACTGACTAGAGTGGGTGGGTCTGCCTGGTTTAGGTGCATACCCTAGCCAACCAGAAACCACATTTCTAACACTCCTTGTGTAAATTCTATATGTAATTAGCTTCTTGGCATCTTTGATTTACTAGGAAGTCCCTAGAAAAGTAAACTAGAGGTGCCCAGGGCCTGTAAAACAAATGCTACTAGTGGGCCTGCAGCACTGGTTGTGCCACCCATATGATTAGCCCTGTACACATGGCTCAGACCTGCTACTGCAGTGTCTGTGTGTGCAGTTCTAAACTGCCAATTTGACCTGGCAAGTGTCACGTGCCAGGTCCAAACCATCCCTTTTTATACATGTAAGGCACCCCTAAGGTAGGCGCTAGGTAGCCCCATGGAAAGGGTGAAATTTATGTTAAAGATGCGACATGTACTGATATGTTTTACATGTCCTAACAGTGAAATACTGCCAAATTTGTTTTTCAATGTTGCAAGACCTATCTCTCTCAATGGTTAACATGGGGACTGCCTTTAAATATCTTTTAAGTGCAGTTTCCCTTTGGGAGCAGCTAGAGATATGGAGGTTGAGGTCTCTGAACTCACAAATTAAAAATACATCTTTTGGTAAAGTTGGTTTTAAATTATCAGTTTGAAAATGCCACTTTTAGAAAGTGGACATTTTCTTGCTTAAACCATTCTGTGACTCTGCCTGCTTGTGTATTTCCTGTGTGGGTCAGACTGACAGTTGAATCCCCTCTAGACAGTGACGCAAAGGGAGCTGGGGAGTAGCCTGCATATCCTGATGGGCCATCTGGACTGGAGTGGAGGATGGAGTAGTCACTTACACCTGAATGGGCTATGCCTGCCCTCACACAGTGCAGAGTCTGGAGCCAGGCGTGGGCAAGTAGGATCTTGTGATCAACAAAGAATTTCCTTTGAAGTGTGCCTATTTCAAAGGTAGAAAGGGGTAAAAGTAGTGGGCCCAAAACCCCATATTTTCAGATTACTTCTGGAACCAAAATGAACCTCTGGCAAGGAGAAGAGCTCAAGAGCTGGAAGAGGAGTTCTGCCCATTTGCCAGTGACTGTGCTATGCTGGGTTGGTCTGCAATTGCTGCTACTGCCTGAAAGAGGACAAAGACTGGACTTTGTTGTGTGTTCCTGCTTGTGAAGAAACTTCAAGGGCTTGGACTGAGCTTGCCTTCTGTTTTGAAGTTTCAGGGCCATCAAAGACTTCCTCTGCCAGCACTTGGACTTTCTGCTGAGACTCCTGCCGTGCAAAGTGGTTCCCTATCCATTCCCTGGGCCCTTGAAAGGTGAAGCTTGCAAAAAAAGGCTGAAATCCAAGCACAGGACGGTGTGCAAGGGAAATGTCGACGCACCACCTCCAACGCAGCGGTGAAAACAACGCAACACCTTGCAGCACAGTTCGCGTTTTTTCAATCATCATGTGGCCGGATTTCACACGCATCATCGCTGGGTGTCAAAATCATTGTGAACCTGCATGGATCCGAGGTGCCCCGTCCGGAAAATGATGAATCACTCTCTTGCGGAAGAGAAAAAGATGCATTGCCTACCCGACCAGAGAAGAAATGAAGCACAGCTTCACTTGCAAGTAAGAAATCGATGCAGCACTGACTTTCCCAATGCATGCTCACCCGTGCAGATTTATTTTTTATGCAAACCTAGTACTTTGTGTAAAAACAATGTTTCCATTGTTTTTTGTTGAGTAAGACTCTTTTTACTTTAAAAATTCATAATTTTACCTGTGTATGTTGGATTTTTTTGTCGTTTTGGCTTTGTTTGATTTAGATAAATATTGCCTGTTTTTCAAACTGGTGTGGTGTCTATTTTGCAGTGTTTTCACTGTATTACTGTGTGTGTTGGTACAAATACTTTACACATTGCCTTTGAGATAAGCCTGACTGCATGTGCCAAGCTACCATGGGGGAGAGCAGAGGTTATGTGAGTGTGTATCTCCATAGCTCTGACTAGAGTGAAGAGCCCTGCTTGGCCACAGTGCAAACTGAATGGCAACCAGAGACCCCATTTCTAACAATATGAAATAACAAAATAATACAGTCACAAATTGTCACAGATTGTACATTATGCCAAATACTTTACCTTTCCTTGCTGCATAATATTATCAACTATGCCACAAAATTTGACCCCCTGTTGCTGAATATTTCTAACAGTCCAGTTTACCAATAATCTTCATTACTCTGCTCCTCACCATACTTATAGGAAGGCCATGATGAAACTGTAGAAGAAAGCGATACAACAGACAGTTGGGAGACATCGGAGGCGTTTAGAGAAACATGTTGATGCAAAGCAATCTCGTGCTACTTGTACATAGCCTCGGATAAGAATTTCACCAGGTTTTGTGGTTCTACCTGTACAAAAGGGATAGCGAAACTGGATGTTGTTTCATGCTGGTAATCCTCTACTACTACTCATGAGAGAGAGAGAGAGAGAGGTGAGGTATGGTGATGCTTTTGAGTATGCTTCCCCTTGGCTAGAATAAAAACAAAAATAACAGAATCTCAAGTTCCTTCCTACAAGAACCCCTTGTAGGTGGCTCCCTTGGCCACTGCATGACTCCCCCCTGCACTTAGTAATGGAGTCAACCAAGGACAGATCAATGAAGACGTGAGAATATAAAAGTAGCCTACTTTTGGCATGGTCCATGCAGACACTACATTGCTCTCGTACCCCAAGAAGTGCTGTTCACACAGATGGCACCGCAGTTTATTCAAGGAAGAGATGTGGCATCCACCTTCCCTCTAAACAGCATATCTGTAGAAGTCTCTGTTGAACAAAACTTGGATCTATTGCCCTGTTCGTGAGGCTGAAATAGGATGCTGTATAAAAAGGAGGGACCTACTTTCGGGCACACTGTGGTCCACATAACAGTCTTTCAAAAGCCTGGCACCACTGTCCCATTTACCAGACCTGGGCTCACATCATCTCCTGGAAGTAACGAAGAAAAGTACTTGTATCAGCCGAGGAATGAGCCTTGCTACCTCATCTCCTTCCAATCTAGGGCTCAGCTCTGAACAGGGAGGAGTAAGTTATACCTGAAACAGGTTGGGCAAAAGTTAAATACAGGGATTGTATCTGAGAAGGCACAGATTACAGTCCTGCAGTGAGAGGGCTAAAGGTAAGTAACTATGGATTTAAAGAGAAGAAAGAACATTGGAAAAGGCACAGATTCAAGGCACAGGTCATTTTTATTTCACAAAAGGAATGTGACAAGGAAGGGGTTGAGGGCATAATGGGCCTGATTATGACTTTAGCAGAGGAGATTACTCCGTCCCAAATGTGACGGATATCCCTCCCGCCGTATTACGAGTTCCATAAGATATAATAAACTCGTAATTTGGTGGGCGGGGTATCCTTCACATTTGGGACGGAGATATCCCCTCTGCCGTAGTCATAATCAGGCCCAATGTTTGGTTTTCTAGTGATACAAACTATACAGAATAAAAAGTAGCTAATGTTTGGTTTTCTGATGATGCAAACTATACAGAAGAAAAAGTTAAATGTCTACGCACCCTTTAAAATGTATGAAATACACACTGAAATATTTGAAAAAGTCATTGACATTTGCATATTTTTTAAAGGGTTATTTTCATCATTCACTTTCTTGTTTTGTTTTTATCAAGTTTTTCACTGGGTAATTTGTACTCTTAGGAAGTAGCAGAATTCTGACTGGTGACACAATGATAACACCAGATGTGCAGGGAAACTGTGCATGGTATGGCATAATTTAGGGTATATTGTCAACACAGCCATATCTGTTAGATGGCTGACAACTCTGAGGCACTTTCGGGGAAGGAATGGACTAACACGTGAGGGATGTATGATGAAGTAAGAGGCAATTTATCTAACGTTTGCCTTGACCTGCATATTATCTGATGAGTTACTTATGATAATTATGCTAACTCTGATGTATGAGATTTGTAGCCACACTCTAATCATGTGATAGTAGAATACCAATCATTGTGTGTGTGTATTCTGATTTGGGGTACCAGGGCTGTGTTCCATTTATTCCAACTGCAGATAAGAGATTCTGTAACAGGTTTTCCTAAATCCTAATACCGCCCATATAAAAGAACATAACTCTGGAGGTGGAGTGACACACTTCCGACAGTTCTCTTTTTCTCTGAAATGGTGAATATATGTTTGGTGTCTAAGGGTATCTACTGGGTATGACCCCCAATATTAATGAGGTGAGCATGTCATAAATTAATAAACATAATCTGGTTAGGTCACAGCATAGTTCTGAGAGAATCTTGTCTTAATCTATTGTAGCTATGGTACTAAAGTCAGGCAATTCCCAGAAATATGCATGCTAATTTGCAGCAGTAACATCAATTTCAATTTCAAATTAAAGAACATGGCACAATAAAATTCCCACAATCAATTTAGGGAAATAGAGGCAGATGTAATGAATTAAAAGATTCCAGATCATTAAAGTGGGTTGAGAAGAATCAGAGATCTTAATTTTGATGGTGTTAAAGCAAAAGTGGCCAGAAAAAGTAAAACACCACCTAAAAAGAACATTTCACAGTAGGCTGGGGCTTATGCACATATTTAGGCCAGCCAAAATGGCTCAGTGGTCACATACACCAATTCGGTCATCCTGCTTATAAGAAATGGGTTGTTGGTTGAGAGGGTGTGAGCATTTCTCAAGCAGCAGCCACAATCCTTGGAAGCGTGAACCACAAAAAGTCACTAAATTAACCTGTCCCTAACCCTCTGGTAGCTTGGCACAAAAGCAGTTAGGCTTAACTTAGAGGCAATGTGTAAAGTATTTATGCAACACAAACGCAGTTATGAAGTGAAAACACACCACAAGAAAAATCCCACACAAGGTTAGAAAGATTAAACAAACTTTGATGAGTAAAATGACACCAGAACAATGAAATTCCAATCAATAGAACAGGAGATGTTGAATTTCAATGCTTTAGGAGAAAATTGCACTTAGAACGAAATAGCGCCACTATGGTTATCTAGTCAAATTAGATAGGATCCAAGTCACAAGTTCATGCTGACTGTGATGGAATTCAGGCCGAGTACAGCACTGAGTTTGGTCCTCTGAGACAGTAGCTTGTGTCTTATGAAACAAGATACAAAGTCTGCGTTGGCCTGTGCTGCACTGCGTGGAGGAGCCATCATACAGGAGCTTGAATGCTTAGTCCTGCATTGAGATGCATTGTGCTGAGTGGGTCCTATTGAAGCTGCCAATCAGAAGATGTGAGGTGGATGTCCAGATGTGTCATGCTCAGTTGGGTTGATGAAGTCACTGGAGCTTTGTTATGGAGACTTGCTTCTAGGTACATCATAATGGGTTGTGCTGGTGTAGCCAGCGATCAGGCGCTGCAATGCGAGGTCCAGCTTAGAGATACAGTGTGCTGCATCAGTTTTGATGAAACTGCCAGCCTGGAGCTAGTGATGTTATGACATGCCTTGAGATGTTTTGTGCTTCATCGTTTCTAATGAAGCATTAGGTCTGGAGCTGGCAATGCATGGACTTGTGTCAGGATATTTTGCATTGAGTCCGTTCCGATGAAGCCGCTGATCAGAAGTCTGTTGTGTCCCTGTAGCTCAGAATAGGATGTCAGCTAACTGACCTTTGGAGACACTTTTGTAGTCTTGGGTTCAAACGGCAAGGAATGACTCAAGTAGCTGAGCAGTCCCCAGGCAGTAAGGCAGTCCTTATGCAGCTGGACAGTCCTTTTTCTCTAGGGGCCACAGATCCAGGTGTGTTCTGAAGGGTTGGTCTGAGTGCCCAATACTTATACCTAGTGTCAGCTATGAAGTGGGGGGAACTTTTAGACTCTTCCCCACACTCTGTTCTAGAGTTTACTTCCTCCTCTCATTTTGGATCAAAGGGTCCTAGGGTGACAATAGCCTAGTGTGAAGTCTTTAGTGAGTGAGCTGGATAGATTCCTTGAAATACAAGTGTGGTAAGAGATGGCTCTGCCCCTGCCATCCTGACAAGATGGCCCAATGTAACAAAACCTTGTCTTACTTTGTATCATTGTCTGGGAGGAATACACAAAGGACAACTACACCTATTCATGTGCCCCAAGAAGGAGGCTGCAAGCACTTGATGGTTAGGGCAAGAAAAGTGAAACTTTCAAAAAATGACATTTTCAAACTTGTGACTTAAAACTCATCCTTACCATAAAGGAGGGTTTTTAATTACAATTCATTAAAGACTAAAAATGACATTTCTACTTTTTCCCAAGCAAATGTTATCACTTAATAAATATGATACGGTAACCCAATGTTATTCTATGAGAGAGGTAGGCCTTGAGGTAGTGAAAAATAAATTTAAGTGTACTTCTCTACCAAGAAATATATATTAGAAAGTATATGTCGAACTTTTTTAATTCAGTGCACCCCGCCTTAGGGGATGTTTAGGGCTATCCCACATTGTGGCTCAAATAGAAAAGCAAGGTTGAGACCTGGCAAAAGGATTATTTTGGATTGCTGGTAGCCGACTGGTTCGCCATACCCAAGGAGCACTTACCAAACTGAGCCTGCAGGCTTTTGAATGTTGAAACAATAAATAAAACTTTATGGAAACACAAGAGATGTATTGAAGTTCCTCAGTTTCACTTCTTTAATGATTAGTTGAGTGAATACATCTTCAGTATGAATAACTCCATCAACAATTCCATTGAAAATTCAAATTCAATAAGCATCTCGCTCCACCAGAACCCACTGCATTTCAGGTATAGAGCCCTTCATCTGGGTACCTGTAATGAAATATGCAAATGTGATGTCAAGAATGATTTATAGGAACCCTATCTAATTGCACACATAAGGTTTGGTTACCCTATGCTCCATCAAGTGCATGACATCCAGATTGTTTATCAGAAATAAAATCAAAAATCTAGGTGTCAGAACCAAAATGAAAAAGTGCAATATGTGCTGAAAAAATATGCCAACCATATGCCTGAAAAGCGACCTTAAAAGTGAAAGCTATAAAGCCCAAAATCTTTGTGTCCCTTGCGTCTCGATAAAAAAGGTGCACCACGTGCATTTGGTGACATGCTACCCAAAAGTATAACATAAGAGTGAACTTAATCATACCCTCTACTCTTGACTTGCCACATGCTTAGACGATTTCATTTGTTGTGAAAAAACAATCAAGGGAAAAATAGTGGTGCATAAACAGAATTACTATAGTCTCCAGTTAGTCCTGTGCAGTACTAATAAGACATGCCGGCCTTTTACTTTGTGCGATATGTATTGTGAATTCACGATAATATTAGAATGGTAATGACAGGTGCTCATGCTTGAATAAAGAAAACAAAATAGCTTTTGTGTCAATGTGCTGATGAAACCAATTTGATAGGTCGTGTGACCCACAAAGTGATTCAAAATAAAAAAGAAAAATAATTGTGTTGAAGGCACCTCTTTATCTGGAATAGTGATGGAGCTTGTAGGACGGTGTGTCAGTGTAAGTGTTCGAATGAAGATGTATCATTGAAAAATACATAGGCCCTCATTACAACCCTGGCGGTCAAAGACCGCCAGACTGTTTTGGAGTTTGTACCGCCAACAGGCTGGCGGTACAAACTCGGGCATTCCGCCGCGGTCGCACCGCCGGGACCGGCGGTTTCCCGCCACATTGGTCCCGGCGGATTTAATCCTCCAGGGCAGTGCTGCTTGCAGCGCTGCCCAGGGGATTACGAGTCCCCCTCCCGCCAGCCTTTTCATGGTGGTATGAACCGCCATGAAAAGGCTGGCAGAAAGGGCAGTGCAGGGGCCCCCTGCCACAGCCCCATGGAGCTTTTCACTGTCTGCATAGCGCAACTGCACCCATCGCACTGCCGCAACACCGCCGGCTCCATTTGGAGCCGACTCCCGTGTTGCGGCCGAGATCCCCGCTGGGCTGGCTGGTGGAAACCAGGTTTCCGCCTGCCAGCCCAGCGGGGATCTCCAAATAGACCCCACCAGAGTGCGGCCGCGTTGGCAGCCGTCCTGCGGTTACAGCTTTTTTAAAGTACCTGCATAGCCCGAAGTGTATAGCATGTAACCCAGAAGTGTGAACTCGGTAAAATCATTAAAAAAAAACATACAAATAGATTATATATTCAGGATTTAGATATGTTTTTTTAAGTTGGTGTTGAACTCAATGAAAAGTTAAGGGTTATTTTACCAGGTTGAAATGGTAGTTTAAATCTGTACACAGGCTACAATGACAGTCTTAAGACATGTTTAAAAAGGTAACTTAAGATGGTGGCACAATAAGTGCTGCAGACCCACTTGTAGCATTTAATTTGATAGCCCTGGATACATGTTTTACCCCTTTACTAGGGACAATTAAATGTGTCAATTGGATATAATCCAATTTTACCATATTTAAAGGAGATATCACATGCACTTTAGTACTGGTAAACAGTGGTAAAGTGCACAGAGTGCTAACAGGCAACAAAAATGGGTTCAGGAAACAGGAAGGGTAAAGGTTAAGTGTTTGGAGATGACCATTTAAAGAGGGTCAAGTCAACACTGCTCAAAGTCTTTACTTTTATATTTAGTGTTGGACATTGAAGTCAGAAATTTCCAGTGGGTCAAGACCCAAGGCTATACCCTATGGGGATCACTGGAAGTCAGATACACCATCATCAAGCTCTTGCTAAATTGATGATTTTGGTGCTGCAACGAAAAGTGTGATAAAGCTGGATTTCACAGTCACTGAGAGTGCTTCCCAGAGACTGTAAATTTGCTGCCTGTCTCTTATCCAAGGTTTCAACTACGGACTTGTATATAGTTTTGTAAGCCAAAATCTTCCAGAAGGGTAAAAGTTGGAAGCTAAACTAAACAGTGTTCCACAAGCCTTGGCACATTTATTGCAAGGTCACTTGAAACCTGTTTTCAGTGTGGAAAAATGCTGAAGTGGTCAAACATGGGTTTCTTGCCTGTCTAGGTTGGGTAATTCATGGGAAAGGCTCAGCATGATGTTCTAGTCCTTCAGAAGTGAAAAAACAACTAGGTCCTACTTTTCTACAATTGCTGGGAACATTTTATTTGTGCAGTCCTACAGCTCCTAGCTCATCATGTAGAATTCAAGGCGCTCAGTCTCTTCCCACCTATATCTTCTACAGGGTCCAATCCTCTATGTTCAGCTGGGCCGACCTGGAGCCAGAAATGCTTCTGCTTTTTCTGTTTATGAAGCAGGGAAACTGAGCCCATCCACTTGAATAGAAGTTGCAGTCCCTGGTCCAACACAAAAGAGGTGGTACTTAAACTGATACTCTCAACTCCTAGAAAGCAAATCCTTGCTTAGTGTTAAGCAGTTAGCACCCCTCTGTCCTTCGTGGGCACAGTGGCAGGCCTAAGCTGTGGTCATTACGTCACCCAGCCATTCATAAGTATTCCTGTACTGGAGGTTTAGTGAGTGGAAGAGCTGGTTTTAAACCAGTTCAGGCCACCTATAGTATATTTTTATGAAGTTAATTTTGCACATATGTTATCATAAATATGATTTCTCCATGAAACAGATTTTGAAAATTAAATGGGAAATAACTTTGAAGACATTGCTAGCATTTTCCGAAGAGGAGATTGCAAATCATTTAAAAGTTTAATATATAATTTAATCATAACTAGGCCTGTCATATGGAAAATGTAGCTGGAACCAAATAATGAAATAGACTGTAGACTCTTAATCACTGTGAGGGCACACTTTTAAAATATAGAGTGTTCTAGTTCACATGTATTAGGCACCATAGTTTGCTTACAATAAACATTTTAGCGATGACTTAAAAACTATATAAAATATGTTTCCTTATATGCTGAAGGCATGTTTCCTTACCATTTCTTATTTCTAGTGCCTTTAAGTGACAGCCAAACTAGAGGACAGTGGTACCTGTAGTAAATATATATTTTTGCCACATATGTTTATAGTCTAAATACAAACTGCAGCCTTGATATTAACCTTCTATGCATTGAGCATCTTTACATTAAGCCATTCAAGATGATAGCCAAGGATGGAACACTGGGCAGCACACTTCATCTGAAGCAGTCAGATAGCACCCACCGAAACATATACCACATGAAAGGATGAAGAAACAAGAGCTGGTGATAGAAAAGTCAGAGGGAGCGCTCCGTCAGGCCGGGTGGCTCAAAGAGACGACTCAGATCGACTGCGGCCTACAGTGGGAAATGTGTCTCGGAGGCCAAGCCGTCTCTCACACCCCGCCTGCCATGGTGGGTGGGATTGCTGCTCTCAGATGCATTGTGGCAGTATAGTGTTGTTCCCATATTTATTACTGCATGCACTCAGGGGCTTGCAGTGATGGGGATTGTCAATAGGCCTTAGGTGGATTCACAAGATTGCCTGCCAAGCACCGCCAAACTGTGGTTCTTCTTCCCTGGGCTTCCCTGGGCTTGTTTTCATCCCTACAACCATCCCTTGTACCCCGGTGAACATGACCTGCCAGCTCACATATTTCTAGGAGTGTCCATAACTGACCTGGGGAGGGAAGCCTGGTATCTGAAGATTTTTGGCAGACAGAGACCACCCCATGATGATAGTGACTTTTGAATGCTTAGCAAAACCTACCGCATGCTGATATCCATGCTTAAAAGGTCCTCAACCTATTCTCTCGGCTCTACACCTTGACATTGAGCCTCACCATGGTGGAAGAGTCTTATCATTAGTGTTTGAGAATCCTTTTTGAAGCTGTAGGGGGTTTACAGGTCCTGCCCAGACATGGGGTAACCATATTTACAGTGACTGCTCATCTGAGCACTTTACGCATGCACCTTGATTGTCTAGAGCCTCCTAGGGGGTACTGGATATATATTCCTATTTATTGCGCTCACCCAGCTGAGAGTCTGTGGTGATTACAGATATAATTGGTTCCTGCGTGCCACTGTGGGGAGGTGTCCCAATGCAGGGCAAGTTGTCATTTAACTCTAGATGGACCCCAAGTTGCACAGATCCCAGGTCTTTTGAGGACAGGCCAACAAATTTGAAGACATTAGGTCCCAATGTCAAGCCTCCATTTTGTTAGAACTGAGGTCCAGGCTCCAGGCTATGGATACTAAAATAGACTCTGTTGCTAACCAACTAATTGTTTGACTAAACAGATAGAGAGTCAGTTAGATTGGATGGTGTGGAGTGCAGGATTTCGGACATTAAAAATGTCTTAGCGGGAACCAAAGCCAAACTAGCCAGGTTGGAGAAACAAGCCCTGGCGGTGGCAGTGAAAAACGAAGATATGGAGACACATTCATATTGCAATAACGTGCTAATTTGTGGGGCTTGCTGAATCTACTAAGACAGGCAAGATGAACATTTATGTTGAAAAACTTCTTACAGACAATTTTGCCTTCAACAACCTCTCTGACATGTTCCTCATTGAATAAGCATGAATCTATTTGCTGGGCCTGCATTCATCTCCTTTTGCACCCCTGAGGCCAATTATAGTGTGGCTATTGAATTTACACAATCATGATACTATCATGTGACTGGCACCAGAACAGGGCCCGTTGCACCATCAGGGTATCTATTTTCCATTATTTACAGCAGCAGGCTCTATGGAAATTTCTGAATGTAAAGTGTATACTGCATGGACATTACAATAAATACGCAATGGTGTATCTGATCTGGTTGAAGTAGATCTGCAAGGAAACGTACTTGTTCTCGATGGGTGATGATACTGCTTAATTCTGTAAGTTGTTTAGGAGTACATGAGGTTCACTGTATCAGTCATCCAGATTGCTGACACGATTTATGCTCTGCAGATCTGAACACGATTTGGGAGGAGAGGAAGATAACTGAAAAGGCATGATCCTGAATTTTGACTCATGCATCTAGGCTGGGTTCCAGAGATACAGCTAATAGGAGTAGCTGAGACCAAGCAGCATTGGGGATGAGACTGTTGAGAAACACTTTCTATGTCCAGGATGACAGAACCAGTAATTGTTAGGATTGTGCCGCTTGCTGATGTCATGTCCCATGTTTGTTTGTTTTATTTTGTTTTGTTTTATTCCCACTTGATTTGGCTTGTAAAGGGGTTCTTAAGTTCATGAACTATGGCACTGATAGTGGGGTTCTTAGTGCGAGAGTGGGGGGGGATTTTGAGGGAATGTTGATTTAAATACCTTCCTATATTTCCTTCTGATCCAGATGCTCACCACTGTGCTGCAGACACTTACAGCATGATTGTTACAAAATACAGCCTGACTAGTTAGATGACGCCCCTTAAGAAAAACATTACACTGCTCCTGTGGAATATCTGGCCTTAATGATCTCTGTAAAGTGAGACAATAGAGATGTATCTTGATAAGCATGTTGTAGATGTCGTGTTTTTAAAGGAGGCAAATTTAGCTCTGACAGGAACATATGATTTTGGTTGAAAATGGTGACATCATAGGTTTTTTCATCATACAACTTATCCCTGAGGGATGTGAATCCTGTTACAAGCACAGATAGATTTTACAATACATCAGAAATATGATGCAAAGAAGGCTGGAAAATGTGAAGTTAGCTCTTATAAATTTGTATGCTCCAAATGTAGACACTTCCCAGTTTTTCTAGATATTTTTACTATACTTAAAAACTCCACTGTGGACTATATGCTAAGGGGAGGTGACTTTAATTCAGTTCTTGAGCTCACATTAGATGGTTAAGCCATATGACTATCCCATCATGCACAGTCAGTCAAGGCGACAGATCTTTATGGGTTGTGCAATATTTGCCGATGTGCACACCCCACTACCAGGGAATATACATTTTATTTCCTTTCACATGAGTTGTCTTAATGATTAGACAACAGGATAGTTCCCCATGAGATAGAGCCTTTCTTCAAGACTAGACTACAGGCTAGCCCCCACTATGAGATAGAGGCTTGGAAGACCAAACTTGTCCACTTGCCAAGCAAGTTGGCTGATCTCACCCCATTCAAGCTAATCCTTGCTCTTCCCAGTTCATGACTACGTCAGCCACAGTGGAAGGTTCCAGCAGGCTCTTTACTAGGGCCAGTGTTTAAAGTTAAGTTAAGAACACCAAAACTGGTATACTTCCAAATCAATAAAGGGACTGTAGAGAAATATGCCACGCTATGGGAAACAATTAATAAATCAATCAATTAATTAGTAATTTGAAGAGCACGTTGCTGCCACCCCTGGGGGTATATGGGTTATGGGGTGCAATGCCTCTTTCGAAGAGCCATGTCTTGAGTCTCTTTCTGGATTCTGCCAGTGAGGGTACAGTTTGGAGGGGAGGAGTAGGTTATTCCAGGTATTGGAGAAAGAGCATTTGCCATTGCGGCTGCATTGGATTTTGGGTATGTGTGCGAGGGCCAGAGAGAAAGAGCTCAGATGCCTGGTGGGGTGGTGGAAGTGTAGATGGTGGTTGATGTAGTCGGTTGCTTCGTCATTTAGTGCTTTGTAGGCGTGCATGAGGAGCTTCTGGATGGGGAGCCAGTGGTAGTTTCTGAGGTGGGGGCTGATGTGAGTGCACCTGGGAAAGTCTGGGATGAGTCTGGTAGCGGTGTTCTGTATTGTCTGGAGTCTCTTTTTGAGCTGCGAGGACATGCCAGCATAGAGAGTGTTGCCATAGTTGAGGCAGCTGGTGACAAGAGCCTGGGTGACATTTTTCTTAGTGTTGACTGGGATCCATCTGAAGATTCTGTGGAGCATGCGGAGGGTGTGGAAACAGTAGGAAGTGACTGCGTTGATCTGTTGCTTCATGGTAAGGTCACTGTTGAGGATGATGCCAAGGTTGTGAGCGTGGGCTGTAGGCATGGCAGATGGCCCGAATTTGGCTGGCCACCAGCTATGGTCCCCGACGTGAAGGACGGGGGAGGGGAGGGGTAGGGAAGAGGTCAACGGTGGAGAGAAAAAGCTTCTTAGGGACACTGGGGCGAGAAGAGGGTGAAGGTTTGGGAGTGGAGGAAGAGGGAGTGGTTGTAGGAGGTGTCTGTCTGCTGTGTTTGGGTGCAGGTGAATGAGCTGGATGCTGTTGTGAGGTGGATGGCTGTTGGGTGTCTGAGTACTTGCGTTTGTGTACGTTGGGAGGAGGGGGCACAGACACAGTCGGAGAGGACACAGGGGATGTGTGCATGGATGTGGGGCTGGTGACTGCCAGTGAGGGGTGTGTAGTGAGGGGCGTGATGGTGATGGGGTAGTGGAAGAGGATGTAGTGCATGCAGGTGTGAGTGGAGACGCTACTGGAAGGGTGGTGGATGACGAGGAGGAGGGGGACACAGTGGAGGCAGTGGATGTTGGTATGTCTGCATCTGGATGGTGTTTGTGTGAGTGCCTGTGGGATGATATGTGGTGCTTGTGTTTGTCTGAGCCACTCCTGTGTGTTGTCTTGGGTGCATGCTGGTCTGAATGTGTGCTTGGGATAGGTTGGGGTTGAGGGACTGGGACAGGGTAGAGGAA
Source organism: Pleurodeles waltl (assembly GCF_031143425.1). Lineage (NCBI taxonomy): Eukaryota > Metazoa > Chordata > Amphibia > Caudata > Salamandridae > Pleurodeles > Pleurodeles waltl. The sequence continues at coordinate 467,208,286 of NC_090442.1, forward strand.
GTTGGAGCGGGGAGGCTAGAGACAGGGACAATGGCTGCCATCAGAGAGGAGGCCCGAGCCTGGATTGATCTCTGTTGGGCCGCCATGCCAGAGTGAATGCCCTCCAGGAATGCATTTGTTTGTTGCAAATGGGCTGCCAGCCCCTGGATGGCATTCACTATGGTTGACTGCCCAAAAGAGATGGATTGCAGGAGGTCATTAGCCTCCTCACTCAGGGCAGCATGGCTAACTGGGGCCAGGGCCTGAGGTGCCTGAGGCGAAGGAGATGCACACCCTCCTGGGTGAGCGGGCACTGGAAACTCGCTCAGGGACTGCTGGGAGGGCGGTGCTGGTACGGGGTGGTGGCTGTACCTGTAGTTGGGGTGGGCACAGAGGTGTTCACCACCACCAGGGAGCTTCCATTGGAGGAGGTATCACTGTCTGAACTGTCCCCTCCTGTCTCCGCCGTGGTGCTCCCCTCGCCCTCCGTCCCACTGTTGGTGGATTTGGCCTCCTGGGCCCTCTGGGATGCAGCTCCCTATGTCGCCGGTGCCTCTGCTCTTCCGCCAGATGATGCTAATGCACATAAGGACAGGGTGACAAAACAAAAAGGGGGGAAAAGACAAAGGCTACACTTGGTCAATGACAGCAACAGTACCACCGTTGGCGTACACAACACACACACACACACACACACACACACGGGGAACAGCCCTACGCATTAGGCAAAGCACTACCAGTCACAATGCTAGTCACCAGCCCATGGAAAGGGAATACCTTAGACCAATAGCAGCATATTTGACACCCACAGACCCCTGCCCAGTAGTGGATGCGTAATAGCTTGGTAGGAGGTGGTGTTCATCAGCTCCTGCCCAACATGGGACCTACCCTGCAAAGTATGTCCCGTCCTCGGGGCACCCACAGGCCCACATCCCCCACCCAGAGACAACCCGACCACGCGCAAGTAGTATATTGGGAAATTGTACTCAGCCCCTTGTGGCTGCTGTGATGCCCTCAAGCACCCATCTAGCTCCGGATAGGCCACTGTCATGATACGGGCCATCAGGAGGGGCCAGGGTTCGACGGGCACCCCTTTCTCATTGGGAGGCCATCCCCAGCTGGGCCTCTGCCGTCGACAGTGGGTGCTCCGCATTCAGTAGACCCCCAGGGTACGCACTTCCTTGGCAATGGCACACCATATGCCCTTTTTCTGAGGGGCTCTGACCTGCAGAAAAAGAAACATAGAAAAAGGTATCAGTCATACCGTCTGGCCTGTTACACTTATGGGCCACCATCTCCCTCACATCCCCTTATGCACAGACATTGCCCAACATGCATACAGCACGCTGCCCAGAACCCTTCCACCAACCCCCCTACACAAGGCCCTCACACACAGCACTCCATGCATCCATGCCCCTTGCATCGTGCTCACTGTGTACTCAAATGTTGGCCTGGAGGCCCATACAGCATTCAGTACTGGGGTAGGACCCCATCCACCAGTCTCTCCAACTCCGTAATGGTGAAGGCAGGGGCTCTTTCCCCAGTGACATGAGACATGGTTGGTTCCAGACACAGGTCAGAACAGCACATACATTGTAGGTCCTCTCCTGTAGAAGGTCAGGAAGCAAGTGAGTGAACAGATAGAAAATGGCGGTCACGTCCACAGCGGTGCGTACCGTCACCGCCGGCGTACATCACCATTGGCCACTGTACCCATAGGGCCCAATGACAACCAATGAGGGGTTGCACAGCAGTACTCGGCCAATTACCACAACGGCACACAACATCAGCAACATTACCTCATTTCCACCTGTCCATCCACACAGGACAGGCAGACACCATTTCGGGGGGGCAGGCCATGGCACCTAAATGCGTCACAGTACATATAGGCACCATTTGGGCCTATCCAACAACATACTGTTACAGTCACAACATGCAATGCAGTGTAGTGTTTAGAAATGTGGAAAACTGACCAGCTGCTCACCGTTTTGCCCCCTAGATTACAACCACTGCGGAAGAATAGGAGATGGAGACATCCCTCCGTGTACAGACCTCTGGTGGACTTGGCAACAATGGAGGACAGGCACATTATCGTCACCTATAGACTGGACAGGGCCCAATTGGAGCCATCACTGCACTGGGATTCACCCCTCTTGTGCAAGTCCTATCTGTGCTCCGTTTCTTGGCAACTGGCTCCTTCCAAGTGACAGTGGGCTTATCAGCAGGAATGTCTCAGCCAATGTTCTCAAACGTGCTGACCAGAGTGTTGTCTGCCCTGATTAAACACATGCGCAGCTACATTGTCTTCCCCCAGGTGGAGGATTTGGCTGCAGTGAAAGTTGACTTCTATGCAATGGGACAAATCCCCAACATTATTGGGGCTATTGATGGTACACACATTGCATTTGTCCCCCCCTGGAGAAATGAACAGGTGTTCAGAAATCAAAAGAGATTTCACTCGATGAATGTGCAGATAGTGTGCCTGGTGGACCTGTACATCTCCCATGTCAATGCAAAGTATCCTGGGTCTGTGCATGATGCCTATATCCTGAGGAATAGCAACATCCCATATGTGATGGCTCAACTCCAGAGGCCCCGGGTGTGGCTAATAGGTGAGCTCATGGTTCCCACCCAGTGTATGTTTGTATAAGGGTATGGTGTTGGCCTTAAGGGTTAGTGTTTGGCTAACAGGTATCTCTCGATATTTGTACGTGACTCTGCTTACCTTAACCTCTCATGGCTACTGACCCCTGTGAGGAATCCCAGGACAAGGGTAGAGGAACGTTACAATGAGGCACATGGGCGAACAAGAATAATAATAGAGAGGACATTCGCCCTCCTGAAATCCAGGTTCTGTTGCCTCCATCTAACAGGTGGATCCCTGTACTACTCACCGAAGAAGGTCTGCCAGATCATCGTGGCATGCTCCATTTTTCATAACCTTGCCTTGAGACGGGTGTGTGGCAGTAGTGGACCCTGTGGACAGTGAAGATGAGGAGGCAGAGGATGAGGATGAGGAAAATAGAACAGCTATTATACGACAGAACTCTCAGTGACACAGAGGTAATACACTGTAACTTCACTTTGCATTGACAGTTTTGTATTTGACATTTTACATTGACTCTGTACTATCTCATTATAACTTGTTGATACCCCAATTCTATTCATTGAAGTGATTAGCTCTCTACTTTGCACTTGTTATTGGCTGCGTGGACAGTCATCATGTGTAGCAGAGTTTTCTTTTTGCTGTGATGTAATTCATAAAACATGATTTGAAAAAGACAGTACCTTTGCACAGCATAAGCCTGTCGGTTCGTGGGATTTTTTAACTCTTCTTTGTTTACACCTTCAAAGCCATCATCAATCAATCAATCATGAATTTGTAAAGTGCACAACTCACCCATGAGGGTCTCAATGTTGTCAGCCTCTGTTCTGAACTCAAGAACTTTATTTTGTAACAGTTTTACTTTGCTGATATTAAACAACGATGTAAACAATGTTAAGACAACATGAGGCATTCTTGTTGACTCCCATGATTTGCGGAGCTCTGGAGCATCACCAAATGTTTTTCATTAAGTCCAAAATCTAATCTTTCAGGACGTTTCTTAAAATGGTTCCTGCTCATTTTACTGCATCCTATGATCTTATATTGGCAGCAAGAACATCAAGAGTGAAATCAGCTGGGAACACCATAAGCGGCTCATTCATTTTGTCAGATTCACGAAAAAACAAATTCTGTCATTGTACATTCTCACTGGAAAAATCTTAATTTCACTATTATGTATCTAAATAATTTCATCAATGTTGACCATTATTTCTCTGATCTCACTGAGTGTGAACACGTAGCCAACACTCAAGAGTGGCATTGAAACTTTGTTTCCTTTTTCAAAGAGTGCAAACTTAACTGAAGGCTGGTGGTTACGTTGCTGCTGAGATCTCATTGTACATTCATATTTTCAAATTTATGCATGCATGCAATTCAGTAGGGCATGCAAATATCTGCAAATACATTTGCCTCACTGTTTAGATCAGCTAGTCAGCTGAAAAGGCCATCTTAGAAGAAACTAGCTACAGATAAAACATGTTTGCCCTTTGAGACTCACATACTCTACTTTGTTCCTTCGCCTATCCCTTTGGCCCTTGTGCTGGCTAAACCACAGATAACACACTGAAGATCCTCTGCTTTATGATCAGTTGTTGGAGGTTGATAAGGGCTAGCCATTGATTTTGTAAGTGGCTGGGCACTGTGTTTGGTTGTCATATATATATATATATATATATATATATATATATATATATATATATATATATATATATATATATATATATATCTCCATATATATATATATATATATATATATATATATATATATATATATGTGTATATATATATATATATATTTGTATATATATATATATATATACATACATACATTTCTGTCTACTAATGTCCATCAAAATAAGTCAACAGACATTTTCATTGTGCCCTCCACAAGCTCTTTTTGGCCTGCAGCATCTGAACCAGTCATGAATTGGAGCAAATGGAAAGAGTACTTTCTAAATTATATAGATATTGTGGATTCAGACAAGAAAATGTCTCCAGAATTTAAAACATGCCAGAAGGCTCAGGCCCTCATTATGACATTGGTGGTAAGTCTCGCTTACTGCCATGCTGACTGCCGCCAACATACCGCTGCTGCAGCGGTTTACCATTACCCATATTAAGACCCACACATTGCAATCCGTCACTCTACAGCCACACACACAAGTCCGCCAGCCCAAAGGCCAGTGATAAAGTGGCGGTAGCAAAATCCACACCGCTACGCCAACAGAACTACGCCCATAGCATTGTGACACACGACTCACCGTGGCAGACATTCAATGGCGGTAAACCATTGTTGCTACATACTGCCATGCTCAAAATACACACACACATACAAAACAATACTATATTGGACAATTCAAACTACATATACCTGACACACATACACACACCACACCACTTTAAAACACACTCACTCTCTACCCACAACCCTTTACGACTCAAAAAAATTGACAACAGAGAGAGAGAGACACCAAGCGCACCCACAGAACCAGAGCCACAGAACCCCATCACCCATACACCATCCACGCACCTGACAGCACACACCACAACACATCACCCCACACACCCTCACACACACCCCACACACTACACCCATGGCACCACAAAGACACCCCAGATTCTCAGAGGAGGAGCTAAGGGTCATAGAGGAGGAAATCATCTGGGTAGAGCCACAGCTATTCGGATAGCACCCCAGAACAAGGGATGACAACAGGAAGAGGTGGAACAACCTACCGGGGAAGGTACATTCCGTGGTTGCAGGACACCAGAGAGCTGTACAGAGGACTGGCGGTGGACCCCCACCTCCTCCTCCACAACTAATAACATGGGAGGAGCAAGTCTTGGCAATACTGCATCCTGAGGGCCTGGCAGGAGTAGCAGGAAGACTGGACTCTGGTAAATCAAATCTCTATTACTATCACCCCCCTACCTGCATGCCATCACATACCCCCAACCCTCGCCCTCACCCCCATCACTCTTACTCCTCACACATGTCCCAATATCACAACCCACCCATCCCAAACACAAGCCCTGCATGCAACACCAAAGCATGGACACCCATCACCAAAGCATGGCCACTGAACATACCCATACACCCCCCTAAACCATCATCACACAAGGTCCCACACAAGAATGCAAGCACTAGGGTACACGGTCACCACCCATTGCGCACCATGGCACACACAGATGCAATAATCATGCCTTTAACCCCCTGCATGACCCCTACCCAACGTAACCGGACAGGAGGGTCCAGACATGTCCACTCCACCCACAGAAGAGGACCACAGTGATGACAGCATCTCTGTCCAACTGGATCTAGATGACCAGCCCAGCCCATCTGGGACCTCGGGACAGTCGGTTCCCCTCACACTGGCACAATACAGGGCTTCCCCCCTCTGGAAACACCAGCACAGCACTCACCCAGCGGGCCCATAACTCTGTCCCCAGGACACGTCAATCAGCAGTGTGTCCACCACTATAGGGAACCCAGGCTAACCCACCACCCCAACAACAACAGGGACCTGGGGACAGTGGTCACACGGTTCAGGGGACAGAGGCACAGGAACACAGGGGAACTGGGAGGGCTGCTGTGTGACAGGGGGAGTACAGGCCCAGGGAACCCACTCTCCACGAGGCCATCTCCAACATCATGGGAGCCTACCACCATTCCCAGGAGACGATGGCAATGGTACTGGCCAAGTTTCAGGAGACCCAGCGGCTGCAGGAGGAACAGTATTTGGGCTTCAGGGAGGAACTCAAATCCATCAATTCTACCCTGGGCACCATTGTAGGGGTGCAGAAGGAACTCGTCAACACCAGGAGGGACACTGTGGCACAACAAGGGGCTCCTGACACTAGCCTGGACGATGAACTGCCCACCACCTCCGCCGGCGCTAGTGGACAGGAGGCACCGCCACAGGACCACCACACCAGCACCCCAGCCCCTGCAGAGTGAGAACCACCCCGCAAACGGTCCCTGAGATCCAGGACAAAGACAGAGAACGATGCCAAGACCCCTGCCAAGAAATGAGACCACCCTGATTGTCATCCAATTGTCCCAACTTGTCACCCTGTCCATCCTTAAACTGCCCCAGCTCCACTTCCTATGCCCCTTTGGACAATGCAACTGTGAGACTAATAGACTGGACTCTGCCATGGACATTCCTCCACCATCACCCCTCACCATTTTACAACCCCCTCCAATATTGAGCACTGAAATAAACACCCTTACAGCACAAAACAATCTGGAGCCTGTGATTTCGAAATAGTGTATTAGCAATTACAGTGCCAAAATGCTCTTTCAAATGTAATGTCAACATACCTATGTCACACAGCTCTAGTCCATGAGGAAACAAAGCAGATGTCACACAGTGGGACCCACATCTGTGAAATCGTAAGGGAAAGTGACAACTCAGAGACCATACACTGGGTGAAAATGACAGACAGTAGAGAGGTAGTAGATTTAAAATAGATGTAGCAGGCAGGTTTGTCTTCTTACCTGTGTCTCACTAGAAGTATTGCAGGATCACTGTGTTTCTGATGTCGATGTTCTCTTCTTCTGCTTCCTCGTCTTCACTGTCCACAGGCTCCACAGCTGCCACAACACCTCCATCTGGATGATCCTCATGCAGAAAAGGCACCTGTCATCGCAAAGTCAAGTTGTGAAGCATACAGCAGGCCACGATGATCTGGCATACCTTCTTTGGTGAGTAGAATAGGGAACCACCTGTCATATGGAGGCACCTGAACCTGGCCTTCAGGAGGCCGAAGGTCCGCTCTATAATCCTCCTAGTTCACTCATGGGCCTCATTGTAGTGTTCCTCTGCCCTTGTCCTGGGATTCCTCACTGGGGTCAGTAGCCATGATAGGTTGGGGTAACCAAAGTCACCTGCAAATGTCGAGGGACAACTGTTAGACACACACTAACTCATAGGGACATCCACAGACCCAGACAACTATTCCCACTGATTTGGGTCCATGTGCTCACCTAATAGCCACACCCGGTGCCTCTGGAGTTGCCCCATCACATAAGGGATGCTGCTATTCCGCATGATGTAAGCGTCATGCACTGAGCCAGGAAATTTTGCAGTAACATGGGAGATGTACTGGTCTGCCAAACACACCATCTGCACATTCATGGAATGGTAACTCTTCTGGTTTCTGTACACCTGTTCACTCCTGTGGCGGGACCAAGGCCACATGTGTCCCATCAATGGCACATATGATGTTGGGGATATGTCACAGGGCATAGAAATCACCTTTCACTGTAGGCAAATCCTCTACCTGAGGGAAAACGATGTAGCTCTGCATGTGTTTCAGCAGGGCAGACAACACTCTGGACAACACGTTGGAAAACATAGGCTGGGACATCCCTGATGCTATGGCCACTGTAGTTTGAAAAGACCCACTTGCTAGGAAATGGAGTACTGACAGCACCTGCACTTGAGGGGGGATTTCTGTCAGATGGCAGATAGCTGACATCAGGTCTGGCTCCAGCTGGGCACACAGTTGCTGGATTGTGGCACGATCAAGCCTGTAGGTGATGATCACATGTCTTTCCTCCATTGTCGATAGGTCCACCAGCGGTCTGTACACCGGAGGATGCCGCCATCTCCTCACATGCCCCAGCAGACGGTGCCTATGGAGGAGAACAGCGAGCAGAGAGTCAACCAACTCTGAGGTACGTAAACACAGCTTACTCTGAAAATATTCAGAAATCGAAATTTGCCTGTAATAGTTTTGCGGCAAGGCCTAGGTATGTGTGACGCAGTCAAAAATAAAGCCATGTGGGCCCCTGAAATGGCGGCTGCCTGACCTGTAAGGTGGGACAAGGGGATTTGAGGTAACTGCGCTGGCGTTGTACACCATCACGATAGGCAGTCGAAGACCGCGGCGCAATTCTGCATTGGTTAACATTGGACCCTATGGGTCCCAGGAGCCAATGACGATGTACGCCGGCGGTGACGGTAGGCACCGCCGCGGAGGTGACTGCCATTTTCTCTCTGTTCAATCACTCGATACCTGATCTTCGATAGGAGAGGACCTACACTGCAAGTGCTGCTGTGACCTCATTCTGGAAGAGACAATGGCTCGTGTGACTGGGGAAAGGGCCTCTGCCTTTAGCACGGAGGAGTTGGAGAAACTCGTGGATGGGGTCCTCCCCCAGTACACGCTACTCTACGGTCCTCCAGACAAACAGGTGAGTACACTGTGAGCATGCTGTATGGGCAATGCCTGTGTGGAGTGGGATGGATGAAAGCTAGGGGGGTGAGAATGAGGCGTGCATGAAACGACGGTGAGTGCATGTGCGTCATGGCAAGGGTAGGGATGCGGGCCAATGACTGTGATGGTGCAGTTGGTAATTACTACTCTTTTTCCCCTGTACAATTCCTGTAGGTCAGCGCCCACCAGAAGAAGGACATCTGGTGTGCCATCGCAAAGGAAGTCCGGACCCTGGGGGTCTACCACAGACGGAGCACCCACTGCCGGAAAAGATGGGAGGACATTCGCCGCTGGAGCAAGTGGACGGCGGAGGCCCAGCTGGGGATGGCCTCCCAACGTGGGAGGGGTGCCCGTCGCACCATGACCCCCCTGATGTTCAGGATCTTGGCGGTGGTATACCCGGAGTTGGATGGGCGCTTGAGGGCATCACAGCAGCCACAAGGGGGTGAGCACACTCTCATTCTGCTGATTCAGCGCGCATTGTAGGTGTCAGGGTGGGGGAGGTGGGCTGTGGGTTCCGTTAAGCCAGGGCAAGTTTGGTAATTAAGTTCCCTTCTTCAGGTAGGCCATGTGGCACCCCACCCCACCTGTTTCCAGTGCCAACGACACCCAGTAAGGCTCCTGTGACATCCATGTGTGCAGAAATCGGCCATAGCCTTGTAAGCCATGTCCCAGGGATTGAATAGTGGACCCCAAGTGCGCGACGTAGTGCAGGGGGCTTCTGTGTCTGTCGTGTCTGCCACTAGCGGTATTGCATGCACTGAACATATCTTTCATCTGCCTCCCCCCCCTTTTTGTGGTCTCCCTGTTCTTGTGTGCATTAGCATCATCAGGCTGAGGAGCAGTGTCACAGGAGCAGGAGGGAGCTGCATCCCACATGGCCCGGGAGGGCGAGACTACGGACTCCGAATTCACCAGTGGGACAGGGGGTGAAGGGAGCTCGACGGCGGGGACAGGAGCTGACACCAGCGAGACGGACTCTTCCTCTGATGGGGGCTCCCTTGCCGTGGCGGCACCGTCTGTGCCCCCCGCATCTACAGGTACAGCCGCCACTACCAGCACCGCCCTCCCAGCAGCCTCTCAGCTTTTGCCTCGTGCCCGTTCACCCAGGAGGGTGGGCATCACCTTCGCCCCAGGCACCTATGGCCCTGCCCCAGTCACCCCTGCTGCCCTCACTGAGGAGGCCATTGACCTCCTCAGGTCCCTCACTGTTGGGCAGTCTACCATTTTGAATGCCATCCAGGGTGTAGAGAGGCAGTTGCAACAAACCAATGAATTCCTGGAGGGCATTCACTCTGGTCAGGCAGCCCTTCAGCAAGCTTTTCAGACTATGGCCGCAGCACTGATGGCAGCCATTGTCCCTGTATCAAGCCTCCCCCTCCAACTTCCTCCACCCAGACCCACATCCCTGTACCTCAGCCTATCCCAAGCACACCATCAGACCAGTATGCGCACACCTCAACACACAAGGGAAGCTCTGGCAAACATAAGCACCACACATCCCAAAGGCACTCATGCAAGCATCACACACATGCAGACACACCAACATCCACTGCCTCCACTGTGTCCCCCTCCTCCTCGTCCCCCTCCTCCCTCCCTGTCTCGTCCCCACTCACACCTGCATGCACTACATCCTCAGCCACTAGGTCCATCACCAGCACACCCACCACCACACCCCGCTCACGTGCAGTCACCACCCCCACTACCATTCACACACCCCCTGTGTCCTCTCCCAGTGTGTCTGTGAGGCCACCTCCCAAGGTACACAAACACAGCCACACACCCACCCAACAGCCATCCACCTCACGACAGCCTCCAGCCCATGCAACTTCACTCCCAAACCCCGTCCATCTACCCGTCCCAATGTGTCCTAAAAACGTTTCCTGTCCAACCTTAACCTCTTTCCCTCACCTCCCCCACCCCTTCAGACTCCTAGGGCCCGACTCTCCAGGTCCCAAACTAGCACCTCAGCCACAACATCGGCGGGACCAGTGGTGCCAGTAATCACCAGATTATGGAGTGCACCAGACAGCAGGGCAACCAGTGTGGCAAGAAGCCACAGCACGGACAGTCCCCCAAATGTCAAGCATCAAAAGTTGGCCCTGGCGGGAGAGGGGAAAGAAATCAGCCACCAAAGCCGCTCCCAGGGGTCCAGTTGGGAGTGTGGAGACAGCCGCGACACCATCCAAGGTGGGGAAGGGGCACAGTAAAACCGGCAAGTCTGGGAAGATCAGCATGGTGGACAAGACCGCCAGCAGCCCCGCTACCACAGACAGGACTGCCAGCAGCAGCCACACTGCCCAGGAGGCGACCGCCAGCAGACACACTGCCACAGACAGGACTGCCAGCAGCAGCCCCGCTGCCCAGGAGGCGACCGCCAGCAGCCACACTGCCACAGACAGGACCGCCAGCAGCAGCCTCGCTGCCCAGGAGGTGACTGCCAGCAGCCCCGCTGCCACAGACAGGACCGCCAGCAGCAGCCCCACTGCCCCAGACAGGACCGCCAGCAGAAGCCCCGCTGCCCAGGAGGCAACCGCCAGCAGCCCCGCTGCCACAGACAGGACCGCCAGCAACAGCCCCGCTGCCCAGGAGGTGACCGCCAGCAGCCACACTGCCCAGGAGGCGACCACCAGCAGCCCCGCTGCCGCAGACAGGACTTCCAGCAGCAGCCCCGCTGCCCAGGAGGCAACCGCCAGCAGCCACACTGCCACAGACAGGACCGCCAGCAGCAGCCCCGCTGCCCAGGAGGCGACCGTCAGCAGCCCCGCAGGCCAGGACAAGACTGCCACCAGCTGAACCGCTGCCAAGAACACTGCCTCCACAAGCACCGCTGCCAAGGACACCGCTGCCACCAGCACCGCTGAACAGGACAAGACGACCACAAGCACCGCTGCCAAGGACACCGCCGCCACCAGCACCGCTGAACAGGACAAGACCGCCACAAGCTGAACCACTGCCAAGGACACTGCCGCCACCAGCACCGCTGAACAGGACAAGACCGCCACAAGCACCGCTGCCAAGGATACCGCCTCCAACAGCACTGTTGAACAGGACAAGACCGCCACCAGCTGAACCGCTGCCAAGGATACCGCCACCACCAGCACAGCTGAACAGGACAAGACCCCCACAAGCTGAACCGCTGCCAAGGACACCGCTGCCACATGCTCCGCTGCCAAGGACACCGCCAGCACCGCTGAACAGGACAAGACCGCCACAAGCTGAACCGCTGCCAAGGACACCGCCGCCACCAGCACCACTGAACAGGACAAGACCGCCACAAGCACTGCTGCCAAGGACACGGCCGCCAACAGCACCGTTGAACAGGACAAGACCGCCACAAGCTGAACCGCTGCCAAGGACACCGCCGCCACCAGCACCGCTGAACAGGACAAGACCCCCACAAGCACCGCTGCCAAGGACACCGCCGCCAACAGCATCGCTGAACAGGACAAGACCGCCGCAAGCACCGCTGAACAGGACACTGCCGCCACCAGCACCGCAGGCCAAAGAGCGCCAAAAGCTCTGACGCTATTGAGACCGCCATGAGCAGGATGAAGCACTCTGGGCACAAAGCCCCCTCCAGAACCAGTGGAGATTTACATCCACTACCTCTGTCCTTGGCAGGATGAAGCACTCTGGGCACAAAGCCCCCTCCAGAACCAGTGGAGATTTACATCCACTACCTCTGTCCTTGGCAGGATGAAGCACTCTGGGCACAAAGCCCCCCCCAGAACCAGTGGACATTTACATCCACTACCTCAGTCCTTGGCAGGATGAAACACTCTGGGCACAAAGCTCCCTCCAGAACCAGTGGAGAAGAGCATCCACTACCTCTGTCCTTGGTAGGATGAAGCACTCTGGGCACAAAGCCCCATCCAGAACCAGTGGAGAATGTTATCCACTTGAGAGACTGTGGCTTTGCACTCCCCAGGATTGAACAGTGGGCAAACCACCCACTGTAGAGACTTGTGAGACTGTGGCTTTGCACTCCCCAGGATTGAACAGTGGGCAACCCACCCACTGTAGAGACTTGTGAGACTGTGGCTTTGCACTCCCCAGGATTGATCAGTGGGCAAACCACCCACTGTAGAGACTTGTGAGACTGTGGCTTTGCACTCCCCAGGATTGAACAGTGGGCGCACCACCCACTGTAGAGAATTGTGAGACTGTGGCTTTGCACTCCCCAGGATTGAACTGTGGGCATGGAGCCCCCTCGTGGATCTGGCGTTGTGCACTCAACCGGCTGAGGTGCCCCCCTTCCCTTCCCCCTGAGGTGCCTGTTTTATTTCTATCTGATGCCCCTGCAGTGTTCTCTCCGTCTTGTTCGGGTATTGAGTGTGGGCCTCGCCCATGCCTTTTGGGCCCAGTGATCCATGGACTATGATGGTGGAATCCCTTGGACTTGTGTTCTTGGTGTATATAATTGTATATATGATAAATGTATATATTTATAAATATTTTTGATGTAGGTAATTGAATATATCACAATTATTCGACTCATTTCCTTTTGTCTTTGCATTCTTCCAGGGGGGGTTGGAGGGTGTAACTGTTATGTGTCAGTATGTATTAGCATGTGTGTTGTAGTCAGTGAGGGTGGGGGTGTTGCGTGTTGCGTGTGTGTGTCACTGTTTTTCCCTCCCCTGTGTCGTAGGTACAGTACTCACCGTTGTCTTCGCCACCCGCGTTCGTGCTGCTGGTAGAGGAGCAGGAAGATAAAGGCTGGCAGAATCTGGAGCTCCAGTTCCATGGCGTCCTGGTTCCTCGTGGGGTGTGTAGATGTGAGCATTTTCCCTTCGAAGTCCTGTTTTCGCCGCGTTTTTGTTCGCAGTGAATCCGTCTCGGAAAAGGTGGCGGATTGGTGGGTTGTAATAGTGTGGGCGGTACATTGTACTCCGCCTGTCTGTTGGTGGTTACCACTGCGGTGTTTATTTGTACTGCCGTGGCGGTCGGAGTGTTAAAGTGGCTGTCTATGTTGGCGGTTTCTGCCACGGTTGTAATTCCATTTTTTTTACCGCCGGCCTGTTGGTGGTTTTACCGCCGCTTTAACACCGACCGCCAGGGTTGTAATGACCCCCTATGTGTTGCTTTATAACCACAAATAGCTCAAACTCTTTGGAGTCTGCCTATTAGGTTGTATGTATGGGTACAGTGATGCACCTCTCTTATGGATAAGCGTGGACTGCTTGGAGGAAAGATTTTCTGGATGGGTAATTGGAAATCAGAACTTTGGCTGTTTTCTTTAATGTACGAGTAATAATTTTATGTTTTACATGGTTTCTGAGTTGTGTATACAAATTGTGTACACCCACATTAATGATGTACACAAGTTAAAGAAATAAAAAGAATGTAAAAAAAACTGCCATGCAATAGTAGTATTAAGGAACCATCTACAATGGACCAACAGTGCTGTTAAAGTGAAATAGTCCAAACAGAGAGTTCCTATTGCAAAGTGTATGCTTCTTTGAGGGAAAGGGGCAAAGACAGGTAAAACCAGTGTATTATTTGTAAAAAAAGTAAGTGCCAGGGCCAAACTAATTTCTCAGGGAGCTACCGGGGCTTACACCATCCGCTGCCTCTGCTCCGTCTGACAAATGCTAATTTCAGTTACTTCGATCAACCGTCACACTGACACAACTGCAACACGCTGCACCATTCCAAGTCACCTCAAATTATAAGAATGGACTAGACAGGCTGGTTATGATTTTTAATTCTAAGGAACAATGAAACACTTTGCTTGTTTTGAAAAAAGACAGACAGTGCCATCATATAGTAGACTGTCATAATAAAGTGCCAGTGCTTGTAAATAACTGCATTTGCCGAGCACTGGCAAACATCTGCACAAATTAAGTAATGGTTAGAGCACACAGAGTACTAATGTCAGCAAACTCAGACAAGAAAACATAAGGGGACCATAAGAAAAATTACGTAATTTCTGACCGATGGGTACTGCAAGCTCATTTTCGTGTACATATTTGGTATTTTTTAGTTCTGGCCTTACAGCACAGTTCTCTGCTACAGCTCATGTCACCACTACACACCACCCACAACATTCAATACATAAACACTTGGCACGTACAACAAATAATTGTGTCTTGCTTGATGTCGCTAATGCATATTACGCATATCACATACAACATATAAACACAACACATTCAACATAAACACAACATGTTGAAAGGATTTCTAAGTCAATCCTCTTGAGCAGTGGAGTCTGGTAATTTTAAGAGGGAAGGGGTCGGGAGGGTTATATTACACACGCACACATACATCTAACTTACACCCATTCATTAACACACGCACTCTCACACCCATTCATGACACTCACTAACAAATGCACATACATAAATATACTCACACATGTACCAAACATTAGGAAAAAAAATAACTTACCTCAGCAGCTCCGACTAGGAAGCTTTGGAGGTCCCAGGAGGGTTGGGACTGCTGCCTTTCCTCATGGCTGACCTTAGGCAAGCCAATGAGGGAAGGCAGCAGTCCCAACTCGTCACAGAGTGGGATGGGGTCAGTGAGACTGCTGACCCCCTCTCACTCTGTGACGAGGTGTCACTGATTGACACTCGACCATAGACGCTTCCGGGCTTAAAACTGGAGCGCACAGGATCTGAGACAATCAGTGACACCCCGCCTCATCATGACGGGGAGGGTCTCCAGGCACCTTTGCTAGGCTGAAGATGTGACACCCATAGGGCTGTGGCTTCTTCAGCCCAGCAAAGTTCATCTCAGGCAACCAGGAGTCTGCGCATTTAGCACATGGCCAACTCCTGGCTGCCTGACCTGAACCAGAATAGTATCTGTCAGGCTGATTTTTGTTCAGCCTGACAGATCCTCTTCACTTCAAGAAAAAAGTAGAGGGGCATGGCCCCTCAGCCCACACAGACGGGCAGCTGCTGCACAGCCACTTCCTTGTGTAGGAGAGACCCCTTCAGGCACTGGTCCGCCTGGCTGCCTGTCAATAGTGCTTCAAGTGGGCTGGTATTGTCCGGTACTGCACACCGGCACTTTTTTATTTCGAGAGGGAGAGTACCTGCACTTCTCAAGAAAAATGAAATACTTTTAATTGGAGAGTTCTAGCACTTCTCAGAAACCAGCATTTCATTTCAAGCATTTGAATTTCAAGCACTGCATGTCACTGTTCAGGAACTGCAGTGTCATTTCATGGACGTACATTTTTTCTTGAAAGTAGATCTTTTTGCATTTGTTTTATTTATCGTTGGTGGAGCTAGTCGGGTTTCAGTCCTGTGTCAGCAGTCTTGCTTTTGCTGCCATGTCTGTCTCGACTTCTGGCCTTGCAGGCTGCCAAGGCTTTCCTTGCAGCACTGAAAACTTCAACAGAATTGTTGGAGCTGAATAAAGTTTGTAGTTGGGGCACCAGACACGCTGTGGTGACACCTCACTGCATATGTCCCTACAATCCATCATGCCTTTTCTGCAAAGTCATGACCTTTGGATGTCTTGATGAGACTCAAGCTGGGATATGGGACACTGCATAGAGACTACTAAGCCTCTGCCTTGTTGAGCAATGACAACTCTTTTTAAAAAAAACAATAACTATTAGCTTTTTTATAGCATCCCGGAAAATAATATGTTCCTCAATTTACTGTGACATTATAACAATAGCCTTACATTAATTAATTTGTTTAATCTAGGTTGGTGAAAGTGTTGTTAATTTTTTATTCAAATATGGCCGCTCCATTTCAGTTTAAGCATGAGTTTCTCCTAAAACCAATAAAAACACAGTCAGACACTTGGGTGAGCGGAAAGGCTTCATTGATGTGTAAGCAAGGGACTCCAGCTTATAGATGTGGCAGGTGCTTGGAGTGGTGTTTGCTGGCGTTCTATGCATCAAGCTATTCCCCAAGCATGAATGTCGACATGCCAGCCCATCCTCACCTGAAGTATCTTATTAACAATGCACCCAGCTGCATATCCTCGAGATTTCCTGGATCTGCCCGATTCGCCAGGGCCACAAATTAGTTATCTGGCCCCTGCAGTCACTGGCCTCCCAACTCTGATAATCAATGTGGCAACCTTGACTCTGCGCTCATCAACTGAAGTGCCAGCCAAACAAACCATAGCAGCCAACTTCCAAATTTCAGCAGGTGAATGCAGCGTCGCAGTATAGCCCAATACACATGGGCGTCCACAGATATTTCTTCAAGGGGGCATACTTTTAATGGGGGCTGCGGGCATACTTGTTCAGGCAGTGTAACACTACGGCGGCCGTAGTGTTACACTGCACTGTGACCCTGTACACCAGGCTGTACCTAAATCAATCCCCCACCCCCGCAGACGCCCATGCCCACACATGACAGATCACCAATTCTATTCACTATTCACAGACTTTATTAATAAGTTCAATTCAAGGAGGAGTCATTTTGAAACGGATGTTTCTATCATCTGCCTCCGTACACCTGAATTTCCTCATATATGATAGATCATCTATTTTTTATTTGTAGTCTAGGTTATGCTATCCTTACACAGTATTGGAACTCTTAATTGAGCGTTCTTACTGTGTGGTGGTGTTGAAATAGCTCATAATGTTAGTGTGCCTTCAGCAGGACACTGTGTGTAAGCGTAGGTGAGAGATTTGTATGTTTTGTAAGTTAGATCAGTGCATTTTACCGAAGACAGATTCTGTAAGTGGTAAGGGTGCACCCGTTTGTGTTTAAGATGTGTTCACCTTGCACTTTACATCCCGAGTAGTAGAGTGTGGTGCAGTCAGTGCATTTAAACCACACTTCAGACTACACTTTATCCATACATCCCAGGTTCACTATATGACTCCTGAGCCTGAAGGATGCCTGGATGATGGCAAGGACGGAGTGTGATTTAAGTGCCCTGAGCCAGGCTATGAAGGTGTTTTTTCTAGAAAGTTCGGTGTGTGCTAGGGCAGCTTGTCATCAGAGAACTTCAGGACTTCACTGTCTGAGCTAAGAAGGTTCCATTTCACAGCTGCGTTGCCGGAAATCGACAAACTGCACACACCTAAGAACGAATAACAGGCCTGATTAAAGAAAGACCGTCTTTCTTGTGAATGTGGTTTAAATGACAACACCCTGCTTCGCAGAACTGTGAATACATGTGCTTGAGCTGAGTTCTGTCTTTGGTTCTTAAGCCACCAGTGTCCTAAATATTGCCCCTCCTCTTTCGGTGAGTTTAGAATATGGTGGCTCTGGCGCAGGGGACGTACATTTACTGCCACCCTTACCCATTCATGAAAATATACATTTAGACTTTTGTTTAAAAATATGGTGAAGGGTTAGGGAAAGGAGTGCTAGGTGGGTAGAAGCATGGAATGAGTATAACTTTGGTGAGTACCGATTTCTATTACTTATTTGACTGTTTGTTTGGTCTAGCTATTCTATAGCAAACACATTCCCTTACGTACACAAAAATCCGTGCTTGTCATTTGCAATAGGTATGTTGGGAGCATACAGCCCATCCAAAATAATGCCCTTTCGTTTGTATTGGTTTCAGAGTTTATGCGCTTTCATGTAAAACACATGTAAGTGGCTAGGTTTATGCCTGATTGCGTTTTGATGTTTTTTTACGGGTTGTATCTGTATGCATACCATATACTACTCAAAGGTCAGAACTTCTGTCTTTGCTAGTGCTTGTTTTAGCTTCGTTTTGATGTTTGAATAAAAAAAGATAATGTTGGAGTACAGAAAACTAACAAACAAGTCAAATTTTCTTTTCAGCTGTTGCTGAATGTAGATCAGACAGCACAAATTAAGATTTTCTGTCAGTTTGCTTTGGACGCAGCTGCTGGTAAGATATTCATCGTTTAACATCATGCGATGTGGGAACAGGAAAGAAGTTCTCCTGAGAACCTGCTCAGAAAATAGCAACTTTCAAGCCATGTCAAATTGTAAGATATATTTTCCTGTAGTTCTTGTGCCAGTTGGCCAAGGCACTCCCTGAACGGCGTCTCTGTCCCTTGGAGCTTGCAAATTGCACTGAATGATTTCATCAACGCTGCTTCTACAATACTGGCCATAAATATCTCTCTTATTGGTTCCAAAAGTTCTGTGAAGCACGCTTTGTCACAGACACCTGTTAGTTTAAGTGACATGCAAGAAGAGAAGGGGAAGTCAATATTGGAAGTCTGGTTTACGTCTGAACCGATTTTGTTTCACTCAAATGTTAAACTAAACAGAGAACCTCATTTGAGAAAACCATGACAGACCCAAATCATATTGAAATTACATACAGAGGTCAGGGTGGTCAATGAGAAGCAGAGCCTGACCAGAAGAGGTTAAACTATCTGCTCGATATGATTGATTCTCATTACTCTGGCGGCTCTGCGCACGCCCAGAGGGTCTCTAAAAAAAACGTGTTGCATCCCGCTTTCAATAAGGGCTTTATTTCTTTCATTGCATCATTCATTTCACTGATACATACTGATACTGAAAATTGGGAAAACTAGCTCGTTTATTGAAAAACCCACAATCAATTACTTTATTACTACTATTTGCATTGTAAACAATTATTTTTATTATTATCTTTAGAGAGCAGTAGAACTTGGCACCCTATATAAAAATCATAATCATAACGCCTAAAATGACATCTTGCTAAGTAGGAACATCATCTTCATCCATCAAACCCTTGGGAGGGATTCTTCTGTTTTTGACTCAGAATAGAAGCTTCTCACGCTGACAACCTGGCACTACAATCTGCAGCCCTCCCTTCCACATATGCGAGATGCACTGAGCCCCATATGACAGATGCATTCCCAATCCTCCTCCCTCCCCCAGACACTGTACACACTGATGAACAATCAGACCAGATCGACACACTGTCAGATATCTAGCTTGTTCCACCTCACCTTCGCCGGATTACCATTCTCTCCATTCCTCTCCAGCTTCAGTCACAACACAACGCTGAAAATACCGTACATGGAAATAGTATGTTAGAAACCTTACTTGAAAATACATTCTTAACACTACATTTGATGACTCCTCCAACACCTTTAACATCAGCATTGACTTCTTACTCTCCACCAATCACAAAAATGTCACAACCAGCTAAATATTGTATCAATCTGAAGCAAATTGCATGACCTGTTTGATGTCATTAAGCTAGACATGTCACAGTTAAAATCCCCACTCCTCATTACTACTTCTATGAATTCTGCCTCCACAGGCCCAGCTTTACTTCATACAGAGTTAGGCAGACATCTCTCTCCACTTGTAACCCCCGATGTAGAGAATTTGCGGACTTCTTCCTCAAAATCAACCCTCCTAATGTGGAAGTTTTCAAACCTCTCCGTCCTATTAATGTTCTAACAATTGAACAGATTTTCAGTATCACAATGTTTCAGCACATAAGTAAATCTCGCACCTCCGAAATACTATCATGCCCTTCCAGTCTCATCAGGAAGGCTTGTAAACACTCCTGCCACTCTACTTTGCAATATCCTCCTCTTCACTAAGGAGCCCCCTTGTTAACTGCACATAGGCAGGCTGTAGCTGTGCTAATATCTGGCTATGACTGTAGCTCTTTCCCTAGACATCATCCTCCTTCTAGTCGAGACTTGGTTGAATCATGTGTCTCACCTCATCTAACAGGATCGGCAAGAAAAGCCAAGAGCAGCGTTGCTATCGTTCACAAGAGAGATTTAGCATGATCGCTGCAGCCCAAATTGCTCCTTCCTTCGAAGGATTCTAATGGAGAGAAAGGCTTGGCAAAAAATAAAAATGATTTTTTTAGCCTCAAAAATGTATGTGCGAGGAGAGCTTGGTCTGAGTAAGTAAGTAGAATATATGCTAACGGAAAGGTGTTCTTTTCAGAACTGACTCACTTACTTTCTCACTTTCAATACAGGCACGTTTTTGGGTGATCTGTTTACATTTTACAAACGTTGATGACGTGAAATTGTTGATGGGGTCATAGGGAACGGGTTATAGAGTACAGGTGAATGGAAGTGATGGGTCTGAGAAGAGGCTTTGGATAGTGATGATATGTGTTTCAAGGAATATATACGTGGGTGGGAGTTAACATCCCCTTGCAGCAGAGATGTTTGGTAGAATATAGAGAAAAGGGCAGCGATGTAGCCTGACCAGGCTAAAGGCAGGACGTTAAAATCCATGGTAAGACAGTCAATGGCAAGAAGGCATCATGGAAAATTAGATGAGAGTCTTTAAATTGTGCAGATAGAAAATGGAGATTGCATGAGAATAGTGTTTTCTGCACATGCTAAAGTCACAATCAAGGATTTGGCTTGACAACCAAGGAAGTTGACAACCCAGTGAGTAAAGTAGTTTCCGAGGACGCCTGCTTGCCGAGTAATTAGTAGACAAAGGCAATGAAGTAAATGTAAATGAGTTTGAATGGAGACACTGGGCTGAAAAAGCTTCATGTGAGGGAGGAAACTAACCATCTCTGAGGAAGGAAGAAGGTCTCCGTGAAATAGGGAACCATACAATTACACAGTGAGCACGTTTTCTTGTGCAGCACTATATTTCTAGTTTGGTTTTGTGATCAGAATGGGTGCACTTGGCTCTAAGTTCTAGGTGTTGTTGCAGAAAAAGTGCTATTAAGGTAGTGCTAAAAAAAATTTAGACTCCTACGTGGAGGTCACAGATGATCAAGCAAGGTATAAGGTGAGGATGATGAGAAAAGTGCACATGGCTAAGAAGGAACTGATGCTGTGATAAGACTAGAACAGTATCATGTGTCATACTTTGCTATTCAATGTACATTAACACCTGATGACAGCAAGAACTGGCTTGAAGCTGTTTGATGTTGTGGGCGGAATACTTGTTTAAGAAATTGAATAGGGGAGATGGAATAGTTAGGGAAACTTTGTTAACTATTTAACATTTAGGCTTTGCAACAGCTACGTTTGATGGAACGATCTTGAGTTTAAGTGGTGTAGTAGAATGCTTTAGGGAAATGATATTAAGTTGTTTACCAACTCAAAACTGTCTTGTCGGCCAAAGGCATGTATAGGGCCTAGAACCGGGTTACTGAGAAGGAACTTACTATGTTCCTTACATCCTACTGTTTCATTTGGATTTAAATGTTTAAAATAGGCATGACTTGTCGCAGTGAAGTACATCAACAGTTATGTTTGGTGCGTTGTTGCTTGTCGACCCATTGTTGAGGTTTTACTTCATTTAAGAGTTTACTAGCTCATGACAGGAGATGGTGAGGATAATGCAACATAGGAGCAAGACTCCACTCAGAGAGAGAGAGAGAGAGAGAGAGAGAGAGAGAGAGAGAGAGAGAGAGAGAGAGAGAGAGAGAGAGAGAGAGAGAGAGAGAGAGAGAGAGAGAGAGAGAGAGAGAGAGAGAGAGAGAGAGAGAGAGAGAGAGAGAGAGAGAGAGAGAGAGAGAGAGAGAGACGGATCCGATCAAACCCTTTCTCTTTGCTAACAAAGCATTTGCACATAACAGAGGGGCACTTCAAAACATCTGGAAACCCTTTCTCAAATAACAACAGTTTCGTGCTTCAATTGCAGACACCTCAGAAAATGTGCAGTATAGAGAAATGGTGATGCGAATGATCTACATATATTATCTTGAAACACGAGTTGATGATTGCACTATGGAATGTCGACAAATTGTCACATAAAAAATGTCGACATCACAATCGAAAATAGATGGATCCTATATATAATGCATACATATCTAAAAGCAAAATATTCATGATAAAATTATTGAAAGTTTATAATATCGAGGTAAAAAATAAAGCAATGCACAATATTGAGGCTGCAATATTTATAATTGCACACCATAAGAATATAGATATACCACAATATGAAATGAAAAATACACACATATATATATGCATATTTACAAATACAAGAAATACATTCTTATAACACAAACAAACAAATATCAATTACCGTTCGGAACATAAAAAAACCAAATACACCAATTACAACGCTAGAAAGTCAAAACAGACAACTAAAACTCACAAACAATTAACAAATCACTATAACCATTTGCACGATTCTCGTGCCTGCACCTAAATAAGAATAAAGAACCATTTTATTCTGATGCTGACATTTTTGTACTGAGTCACATTTTATCCATATTCCAGCCACTTTTACTGTTTTCTTTTCCAGAGCACATGTCTTGTTTGCTTATTAAGATCTGATTTGTAAAGCATTTTAGGAGGTGATTTCCGATGAGAAAGTAGATGCAGAGAGGGTCAGTGACCTGTCTTGTTCAATACAACATATTCCAAAATCGACTGTGAAATCCCAGCCTTTGAAAATTTCACCAAGAAGTGGTAGTTTTAAAATTTATTTAACAATTCACTTTTTCTGAAGCTTTATCTAAGGCTGACCACCTCAAAGGGAAGTATTTTTTTTTTAACATCCTAAGTAGATGGGCTGAAAAATTCCTAAAACTACATATGATCACCTAGAGGTCTGATGAAGCTTAGGTGAATCATTTATGCCCTAGTCCACAAAGGAATGGAAGATGGTTGGATCTTGAGTACAAAGTGTCTTTGCGTCAGGTGGAAAAAGTGCCGATATATTAATTTAAAGGAAGTAGAATTTCTAAGCAATAACATAATTTGTGCTATTTTTCCAGTCTTATTGTGCTTGCTTTAGGATTTTGTGTGCTTTCTCACTACTAACAGTGGTAAAGCATGTGTACGTCCTCATAAAATATGTTGTATGCATTGGAAATCCGCTGCTTGGCTTATTTAAGTTACCTGTGAATCAGTTGTAGATGATGCCTAAAATTCACCTTTTGCATTGACGATTAAGGCCCTCATTATGAGATTGGCGGCAAATGCCGCCTACTGCCACGGTGACAGCTGCCAACACACCATCACTGTGGCTACCGACCGTCCATACCATTATGACTGTAGCCGGCATTCCGCCAGAAGGCTGGTGGAATTCCGGCAACGGTAATGGCGGTGGACGGCGGTAAGGTGGCGCTGCCATGATATGACCTGGTGGGGTTTTGCTGGTGGACGCTGCTGCTGGCAGCAGCGCCGTGTCTCGTCTCCTGCCGGAGGACCCTCTGCAAGCAGGTAAGTCATGTTTTCCGACAGGAGAAGGGGGTGGGGGGTGTTGTGTGCGTGTGTGGGTGTGTGTGTGACTGTGTTTGAATGTGTGCATGCGTGTGTAATGCGTGTGTGCATGAATGGGTGTGTGTGTGCGTTTATGTTGTGTTGTGTGTGTCTGGATGTATGTCTGTGAGTTTTGCAGTGAGTGTGTATGTATGTATGCATGCATGGGTGAATGTGTGTATGCGTGTGTGTATGGGTGTGTAGGTATGTGCATGTATGTGTGTATATGTGGGGAGGGGGGTCAGGAGGGGGAGGGAGAGGGTGGGGAAGGACTCTAGGGAGGAGGAGGAGGGGGGCAGGGAAGACACGTATCAGTGCCAGGGAAGGAATTCCCTGGCACTGAAAGTGCCTACCGCCATGGTTTCCGTGGCGGTACAGAAACCACGGAAACCATGGTGATGGGCGGGGTCAAAAGGCCATGGGTGGCCTAGTGACGGCCACGGGGCTGGAGACTGAAGTCTCCAGCCTGGCAGTCATTTCCGTCGCGGCGGTCGGTGTGTTGACTTGCCGTTTGGCTTTGGCCAAACCGCCAATGTCATAATAGTGGAGGTAAGTACCGCCAGCCTGTTGGCGGGAATACCTCCACTATAGTACCGACTGCCGGGTCGTAATGACCCCCTAAATATCATATGTGGGCTGCAGTGTGAATTTACATCACCAACATATATGACAAACACATATGTCTGCCAGGTGCATCACTGTGCTCAGGTTGGGTTCAGTTCAAAGGCACTGCAGAACCACATTACAAGGAAAAGTACCTTCACCATGAAGGGATACCTATTTCTATGTATTACCTATTAAGAAGTGCCCCCTAAAGTGTGACTTTAAAGTCCATAGATTACAGTGACTAATATATGAATAGTGGCACACTACATACTTGAAAGTGTGCCCTCACAGTAACCTAAGACATAAATGCTGTGTTGGCCTTGATGGACATTTCCACAAACAAGCCTAGATGGGATTAAAATCTACAGTCCCTATCACTATTTGGAGCAATGCTAGAAACATGCTTCACAGTTATTTGCTACTTAATTTGTAATCAGATTTTTGATAACATAAGTGGAAAAATAACTCCATAAAAATATCTCATAGGCTGCTTGAGCCACAACCTACTATAACTCACTATAACCAATTATGTCACACAGCCAGGGCAGAAATACACATTCTCAGCTGAGAGAGTTATCAACCATGGTTTTGAATACAATTACCTTTCTCTGAGCCCACCAATGGCGGGTTTGGGTCAACAGCTCAATAATTAGCAGAGATTTACTATCTGGGACTGGACCGGAACAGTTAACAGAACAAGGGCCGTCCTTAGCACTACCTGTTTTGACTTTGCAATGTCATTGAGTGCTTCTCTTATTCATGACCAGGATGCTTCTGGATATCAAGATTTAAGTAACAGTTGGGAAGAGAACCAGTTTGTACCAAGTCAAATGGGAGCTCATCTAAATAGAAGATTGTCCAAGGAGCTGAAGATCTCCTTTCAAGGTGGTCGAGGGGTATGCCATCTTGAAACAGGAGCTACTGGGTAATTTTACAGTAAGATAAAGAGAATGTGCTGCAAAAAGAGGCGGGAAGCCATGAGAAATTAGTTAGGATTGGGTAGCATAATTCCTTCTATCAATAGTTGGTGCACAATATAAACCTGCCACCTCAACCGCCACCCCCTCCGAACTAGGGGTGTGCAAATTTGTGCACTTTGCATTCACCTAATTATGCAAAATATGGCAACATTAGGTGAAATTATGCATAATTACATGAACTGCAAATCTGTCATTTCATGCTACAATTTAGCATGAAATGTGTCCTTGCATGAATTTCTATCAGATGATTGGAGGAAGTTAGGTTAATAAGTTAGGTTGAAGGTGGGTGAAACGATTCTTTAGCAGCAACCACAATTCTTGTTACAGTGAAACACAAGCAAACCCCAAATTAAGCTGTGCTTAACCCTTTGGTAGCTTGGCACTAAATCAATTAGGCTTAACTTGGAGGTATTGTGTAAAGTATTCATGTGCAGCACTTCAAGCAGTAATAAACTGATTACACAACCCATGAAAAATCCCATATCAATTAAAAAAATAGAGTTTTAGAAAAATAGTTTAAAATGTTACAAATTATTGACTGTAAAATATGACAAAAATGTAATTAGTAGAACCGTAGATATACCATTTTAAAGATTTGAGTGCAAACAGTGCTTAAAAGTACAGAGGTCCGGCTCTGAACTGTTGCACTGGGCCAGAGCAGAGGTGCAGGTGCTACACACACTTCATGACAGCGGGGTGGTGGCCAGGAGGCCGGACATATGGGATTCCTTTATGGATCAGCTGGAAAAAAAAGATGATACCCGTCCTCCCTGATTCGAGGTTGCTGCATCCGCATTAGCTGGCGCGGGTGGGGGATGGTCAGGGGGCCCCGGGCATTGGGCTGAAATGCTTGCTCATCTGATTAAATGCTGCGTAAACTTGTCCTGATGCATGGCGCCAGAGGTACGGAGTGTAGTTGAGGTTGTGTGCTCCGGGCGCTGGGACCGCCCTGGGGGGGCCCCCTGTCAGACCCACGCACACAGACCCAGCGGTGGCGGCTGCTGGATCTCCTCACATATTCGGGGGCTTTGCTGCATATCCCCGTTGGGGCAGTCCACACTACCTGCTGTTCGCGCCCTCTTTTCACACGGCGGCGCTCCCCCCCTCCTCCCTCCCTATTCCCCCCATGTCCTGTCTTTCCTTCTCTTCCCTCTCTCCCCACAATCGCCCAGACATGTTCTTGGGCCTCTGGCGAGCAATTCTCTCTTTCTGTCGAATGGCATTTCATTGTTTCATCTTTCCTTTCAAGTGTTGATCAAGAGATCAGTTGTTGAACTGTGATGTATGACGGGATGTTCTAAATTTAAGGCAATTTCGGTATAATAATTTGTCCATATATATTCAGATTACTGTAAAGAATTTGATAAATTTAATAAGCAGATAAAAAAAAAAGTACAGAGGTCCGGCTGTAGTTATCTGGTCATGCTGGAACAGGACAAAGTCACAAGTTCAGGCTGACTGCAATGGAGTGTGGGTGGGATACAGGGACCAAATTAGGCCCGATGATCAAAGTACCTGATGTCCTTAGGGCGATGTCTGCATGGCATTGCTTTGCGATGCTATGTGTCGTCTGGCGTCGATTCCAATGGAGCTGTGGGGCGTTGTACTGCTCTGCATCAGTTCTGGTGAGCTGTGAAGTGTAGTTTGGCAGGGCTTTGCGTCATTCTGTGTTTTTTCCACAGAAGCTGGCAGCTGTGCGGTGAGGCTTTATAGGGCTTTATATCACTCGGTGTTGACTCTGATGAGGCTAGAAGATGTACAGCAAGGCTTTGTAGGGCTTTGCGTTGGTTCCAATGGGGACCACAGCTGGGATGAAAGAGCACTTCGATTCCCACTTCCAAGGGTCCAGGACTGATGAGGAAGCACTTGGGGGGTAGGACTCACAGGAGGAAGAGTTCAGGTGCAGGATTCAAGTTGGTTGGAGCCTTTTTCTGTGTCTGAGGCTCTGATCAGGAGGCCTGTCAAATAGCCATTGGAGTCACTCTAGTGCTCCTGGGTTCAAGATGCAAATCTAGTCCTTCTCACTCAGGCAGCAGGGCAGCGTGGCAGCAGGGCAACAGAGTAGCAGGGCAGCAGGGTAGTCCTTCTTGCAGCATAGCAGCACAGGAATCCTTCTTCTGAGTCTTCCACTGGTCCAGAAGTGTACTGAAGAGGTGGGTGTGAGGGTCTACTATTTATACCTGCTGCCTCCTTTGAATGGAGAAGATTCTAGAGTCTTCCCCCTACAGAGGGGTCTGGAATTTCCTACCTCCCTACAATGGCCCCAGCTTGCCTGTGAAAGGAAAATAGTAGCGTGAAACCCTTTGTGAGTATGCTGAAGCAGAGTCTTTGTAATGCGCATGTTTGGTATGTGACAACTCTCCCTCCTATCAAGTCAGAGATAACACAACCTGCCAACACCTATTTCCCCTTTGTCTCACTGCCTGGAAACAATACAATAGGACTAACTGCCAGATACATTTAGTCATGTTTCCCAGGATACAGGCTGCAGGCACCAAATGGTTAGGACAAAAACTACTGACTTTCTAGAGGTGGCATTTTCAAAATTGTGACTTAAAATCTGAGTTTACCATTAAAGAGGGATTTAAATTACAATTCTTCAAAGACCAATTAGGTTGCATAACATGAAATTCTCAAAATTACGTGACCTACACAAGAGTAATTTAAATTTCATCCATCCCTACTCAGAACATTTCTTAACCTGGGAAGACTGCACCTGAAGATGTCCTTACTAGAAAAAACCTCCTGACCCCTGCTAGGAGAAGAGGATTCACTCAAGGCCCCTAAGACTTCTGACTCCTCCTGGTACCCAGGTACTAAAACTGCTGTCCAATGGCCAAATGGTTGGCCTTCTATTTACCGTATTCATGGACACAAAATGCAGAAGGGCTCTTGTCTCCAGGAGAGATCAGTTGACTACATAGGGGACCTGGCTAAACGAGGCATGTTACCTTGAAGTTTGCTTTGATGTCCTAATGGCTGAATGACTGACAAGAAGAAACACTTCCAACAGTTAATTAAAGTTGGGCTTAGTTATTTTTTCCACCTTCAGATGATGAAATGAGGTTCTTAGGCTTGCCCAAGGAGGTCACACTGAAAAGGCTAAGAAAAGCAAATATTTCTCATTCTGGACTTTTTGTCACACTGAACAAAAGGTATACAGTGTCCTGGAAGCCTACCTGGCTATTGCTTCCGGCCCTGCCATACAGGAGAATCTGGGACCCTTAAAAAGTGACAAAGTCCAAAGATAAATCTTTTCCTTAGTATGAAGCAACAAATCCATCAGACCTACAAAGCAGGCCTGGCTACAAAATGTGAGAGATGAGGCTTGACATTGACGACCATGGGAGCACCCTTCTTACGCTTCTGCAGAGGTGAAGGGCCCTGGATTTAGAAGCATCAGTTTTCATCTGAGTAGTGGCAGCCCGGCAAAGTACTGGGTGGTGCTCCGCTCTAGGGACATTTGGCCACCTCTGACATAAAACAGGGAGCTCGACATCAATGTGCCCAGATGCAAAACATGATCTCTGCTAAATCCCTGAATTCCCAGGACCATGAGACACCCTTGTTGCACAGACCAGTGGCATTGTGCTGTAAGCTGTAAGTGAATGACCTCACCTCACCGCATGGGCAAACTAACTACTCACTTGTACAAAGGCAGGAGGACTGTGGTGTCAGGGTCCGCAGGGAGAATGATCAGAAGGAATTGCCGATGGGGGGGAGGGGTGTGAACAGAAGATCGGCACCAGCATCATTGAGATGCGATCCAATGACATAAAAAGTGGACTTCACTACTTTACTCCATGGTAGCCATCTTGAAACATATTCCAACAATGTTTGTAATTATGCCTCTACTCAGACTGCTTTCCTTCTCATGGCAATCACCATTTCTCCCCTTATAGATGACATGAAAGTAGAACTCACACACTAATTACTAGAAATCATAATATAGGAAACTGGGCTCATATTCTAATATCCCAGCCTTATTTCAAATAATGCAATTTGTCAGATAGGGAACCTCATTGTGTGTTACTATTCACCCTGCACTGATCACAGAATTCTGCCCTACCACCTAACAGTATAATGACAAACTGCAAAGGTCCCATGAAACATCACACCTTGCCCAACAAGGTAAGTCCTCCTTGTGTCTTACTCCTAGTGAGACCCAATTCCTACAGACGTTGCGTCTGGCAACTAACTGAATCCGTCTCTAAAGATCAACTGAACTCCATTTGGCTGACAATACGCCTGGTTTCATAGACACTCAATATTCATGTTGAAAGCTAATTTTACTAGATACTCAATATTCATGTAGGAAGGTAAACAGATGTGTCATCTCGTCTTCTCAGAAGCAATAGCCAACTAGTCACAACCAAAATCCACATAGAAGAGAATGCCAAAACCTGCAACAAAGGAAATGTCAACGACCCCAGACACAGTGCTAACTGTTATTATGTAGAAACTTGCAGACACAAATGTGTCAAATGGCTCTATGAAATCTGCAGTTGTAGTGACAGTGAAGGAATTGCAATTCCTTTTGGAAGAACTTATCACATTTCAGAAACAATTCATGGTGGTAGAAGGGATGCTCACATGTGTAGAATAGTGGATAGACAACCAACCAGATTGGGACCAGAAAGTTTGGAAAGTATTGATCTGAAAGATTGCAGCCTGAAGGAGTTTCAGTAATACCAGAAAACACTAAAAAAGATGAGCTGAACTACTTTTTCTTGTACAACCTCATTTCAACCCTGTAGAATATTACATTAAATTCCCCTTTGGAATTTTATATGGCACTCTTAGTCTGATCCTGTATTGCCTGCCTGCATCCCCTCCTCAAAGCATCTTACTCTGCAGTGCACACCACTAACAGGGATGGCAAATTATCTCGACAGTGCAATATATGGCCCATACCAATATGAAGGCCACCAAGGGTCGCGTTATGAGTTTGGCTGTCTGTTGACTGCCATGGCAGCGGTGGCAGTCCGACTACCGTTGATTTTGCGGTGAGACCGCCATATTACAAGCCATGTGGTTCTCTGGAGCAAAGACCGCCGCAGTCCCTCCAGCACCACCAGGTAGCACAGACCACCATGGTCACAAGGCAACACAAAGAGGCCAAGGGGCCTGATTTTCCACCAGACACATTACAAGGTTGCACACTGCCAATGTGACTGCAGGCGGAAACAGACAGTATAACTGAAGACACTCACCTGCAGGCAGCCTCATACGTCCACTGCTGCCATGGAGCCCATCACACACATCCTGCCACTGCTGATGATCCTTCAATAAGACTAAAATCCACGCGACATGTGCGCAACAACCGTAAGTACACATACCTGTCTCATTAACCGTTACAACAGATAATTGCGCTGTCAGCCACATCATATAGGGGTCATGCTTCGGGTACCAAGTACACATATCATTGTGTACACAGTTGGAAACATACATAAAGATGGACAAAATCAAAGTCACAATGCGCTCCCTTAGGGCAGTCCACACACACTGCAACACTACACAGAAACACACGTCTGACCATCTCAAGCACAGGGACAATGAAGAGTACACAACATCCTCTCACACAACAGCAACATACAAACATCACATATACAACAACAGCTCACACACTCACATTGCACACATGCAATGGACTCTCGTCACATTCAGCTCCCATAGACGTGGGGTGGAATACAAACAACACTCTCAGTAAAAAGCCCTTCAATGGACACACACATCACACACATTACAGCACAATGGAAGAATAATGGCACACATAATACACAGAGAGACAAATATACGAAGATCACTATGCAAACAATACCTACACCATTGGGATGGATCCATCAGGAGCACTCAGGGAAGGAGGCTGCACTGGGACACATATCACTTTGCACATGCCCATAAAGCAACTTTTGCTAAGGAAATGGCCCCACATGTATCTTAAGAACAAACAATATTAGACCCAAATTACATGTCTATATGCCCAATGTAGAAGAGCAGTCAACAAAGCACATATAACTCGAACTGCAAGGGACAGACATCTACAGGACCTAGCTGCAAGGTACACACAGCTAAATTGACAAATGAACAGTCAATTGCAAACAAAGCTAGCACAACTGAACACACTCCATGCCTGCACAAACAAAACTCAAGCTGACACACATCAGATGAATACATGATCCATATCAAGGGGACAAGCCTAACACCATACATGCTCATATTGGACAACACAAGATGAAATACTTACCAAAACAAAAAGTGACACCACCATTGCATGAACACCCAGAGATCCATACACTCAACATATACCCTTGTCTTGGGGGAGAACAGAACTGCCCACAAAGTCACGTATTGCAAATAACAGCAAAAGGAACAGCAAGCAGGCTAAAACACACACAACAGTAGGCACATAACACAAGTCACACAGGAACAACATAAAGGTTAAAAGGAATTGCAGGGCAAAAGTGTACCCTATAAAACAAGTGCTTCGGTTTATTAAAATAGAATGAATTAGAATAAAGGCCATTGATCAGTCCATTCTCTGCTCCATATGAGCACAATATTGTGCCAAACCCTGACTCCTAACTGCCATTGAACTTCCATGTTAGAAATGGGGTCTTTGTTTGGCAGTCAAGTTACCCCCTTGGTAGCCTGACACGAGTAGTAGGCTTAACTTCAGAGTGCTAGGTGTAAAGTATTTGTACCAACACACACAGTAACTTTAAGAAAAGACTACAAAATTGTCAGAGTCACCAGATCCTCAAGGTCTGCGCACATTCCCAACATGTCCACCACAAGACAGCTCCAATACCCTGAATAGAATGTCACAGAGTCTAAGAGAGTCCAAGTGGGGAAAAGGGGATTAGGTAGGGAACAGCTGGGAAGGAGACCTGTAGGAAGCAAAAGGTTAGAATACACAATATCAAAATTATATCAGATTAATCTTTACTAGACTATGGGGGTGATTCTAACCCTGGCGGTCGGTGATAAAGCGGCGGCCAACCCGCCAACAGGCCGGCGGTCGAAAAAATGGAATTCTGACCCTGGCGGGAACCACCAACACAGCCCGCCACATTAACACTCCGACCGCCGCGGCGGTGCAGACAAACAGCGTGGCGGTCACCGCCAACAGGCAGGCGGCAGACAATGTACCGCCCACACTATCACAACTCACCAATCCGCCACCTTTTCCGGGGCGGGAGCCCCGCCGATAAAAACACGGCGGAAACAGACTACGAACGGGAAAACGCGCACCAAAACACACTCCACGAGGAAGGAGGACAGCATGGAACCCGAATTAAACATCCTGCCTGCTCTCGTCTACCTTCTCATCTACCACGAGTACGAACTCCGGCGCAGACGACAACGGTGAGTACTGCACCTACGACACACGGGAGGGGGAGGAGGGAAGCTTACGGCACACACATATGCGACCCCCCCCCCCCAAACTATGTACACACTAATGCAGAGCAACAATGCACAGTGACACCACCCAAACCCCCCTTAAGAATGCAAAGACAGAAATAAATTGGGACGAAAAATTTATATAAAAAATAGACTCTGATATGGAGCGGTCAACTACGCAAAATATCCATAACAAAATGATACTATATACACTGGCATGGAGAACCAAGGCAATTAGTCCTGTACATGAAAGTTAAATGGAACAGTCCGTGGGCTACAGTGTAGCGACACAAAGGCAAAGCCCACACAGGAGACCTGAGTCCTTTGGAGAGAACACTGCAGGGGCATCTGATGAAAAAATTACAGGCACCTCAGGGGGAAGGGAAGGGGGAGGCACCACAGCCACATGAGTCCACGACGCCAGATCCACGAAGGGGCCACCATGCCCATTGATGTATCCTGGGGAGTGCAAATCCACAGTCTCTCAAGTCTCCACAGTGGGTGGGTTGCCCACTTCACCATCCTGGGGAGTGCAAAGCCACAGTCTCTCAAGTCTCCACAGTGGGTGGGTTGCCCACTTCACCATCCTGGGGAGTGCAAAGCCACAGTCTCTCAAGTCTCTACAGTGGGTGGGTTGCCCACTTCACCATCCTGGGGAGTGCAAAGCCACAGTCTCTCAAGTCTCTACAGTGGGTGGGTTGCCCACTTTACCATCCTGGGGAGTGCAAAGCCACAGTCTCTCAAGTCTCCACAGAGGGTGGGTTGCCCACTTCACCATCCTGGGGAGTGCAAAGCCACAGTCTCTCAAGTCTCTACAGTGGGTGGGTTGCCCACTTCACCATCCTGGGGAGTGCAAAGCCACAGTCCATCTGGTGGATGACAGTGTCCACTGCTCAAGGAGGAGGCATGGTGGGCACAGTGAACCATAAACAGTGCTTGACAGGAAGGGCCCAGCGGAGCGGTGCTTGAGACGGCGGGGCCCAGCGGAGCGGTGCTTGAGAGGAAGGGCCCAGCTGAGCAGTGCTTGAGACGGCGGGGCACAGCGGAGCGGTGCTTGAGAGGAAGGGCCCAGCGGAGCGGTGCTTGAGACGGCGGGGCCCAGCGGAGCGGTGCTTGACAGGAAGGGCCCAGCGGAGCGGTGCTTGAGACAGCGGGGCCCAGCGGAGCGGTGCTTGACAGGAAGGGCCCAGCGGAGCGGTGCTTGAGACGGCGGGGCCCAGCGGAGCGGTGCTTGACAGGAAGGGCCCAGCGGAGCAGTGCTTGAGACGGCGGGGCCCAGCGGAGCGGTGCTTGAGAGGAAGGGCCCAGCGGAGCGGTGCTTGAGACGGCGGGGCCCAGCGGAGCGGTGCTTGAGACGGCGGGGCCCAGCGGAGCAGTGCTTGAGAGGAAGGGCCCAGCGGAGCGGTGCTTGAGACGGCGGGGCCCAGCGGAGCGGTGCTTGAGAGGAAGGGCCCAGCGGAGCGGTGCTTGAGACGGCGGGGCCCAGCGGAGCGGTGCTTGAGATGGCGGGGCCCAGCGGAGCGGTGCTTGAGAGGAAGGGCCCAGCGGAGCGGTGCTTGAGACGGCGGGGCCCAGCGGAGCGGTGCTTGACAGGAAGGGCCCAGCGGAGCGGTGCTTGAGACGGCGGGGCCCAGCGGAGCGGTGCTTGGGAGGAAGGGCCCAGTGGAGCGGTGCTTGAGACGGCGGGGCCCAGCGGAGCGGTGCTTGAGAGGAAGGGCCCAGCGGAGCGGTGCTTGAGACGGCGGGGCCCAGCGGAGCGGTGCTTGAGACGGCGGGGCCCAGCGGAGCGGTGCTTGAGAGGAAGGGTCCAGCGGAGTGGTGCTTGAGACGGCGGGGCCCAGCGGAGCGGTGCTTGAGACGGCGGGGCCCAGCGGAGCGGTGCTTGATAGGAAGGGCTCAGCGGAGCGGTGCTTGACAGGAAGGGCCCAGCGGAGCTGTGCTTGAGACGGCGGGGCCCAGCGGAGCGGTGCTTGACAGGAAGGGCCCAGCGGAGCGGTGCTTGAGACGGCGGGGCCCAGCGGAGCGGTGCTTGAGAGGAAGGGCCCAGCGGAGCGGTGCTTGAGACGGCGGGGCCCAGCGGAGCGGTGCTTGACAGGAAGGGCCCAGCGGAGCGGTGCTTGAGAGGAAGGGCCCAGCGGAGCGGTGCTTGAGACGGCGGGGCCCAGCGGAGCGGTGCTTGACAGGAAGGGCCCAGCGGAGCGGTGCTTGAGACGGCGGGGCCCAGCGGAGCGGTGCTTGACAGGAAGGGCCCAGCGGAGCGGTGCTTGAGACGGCGGGGCCCAGCGGAGCGGTGCTCTTCTGCACGGCGGGGCCCTGTTCAGCGGTGCTCTTCTGCACGGCGGGGCCCTGTTCAGCGGTGCCTATCTTCACGGCAGGCCTTGTTCAGCGGTGCTCCTTTCCACGGCGGGCCCTGTTCAGCGGTGCTCTTCTGCACGGCGGGGCCCTGTTCAGCGGTGCTCTTCTCCACGGCGGGCCCTGTTCAGCGGTGCCTATCTTCACGGCGGGCCCTGTTCAGCGGTGCCTATCTTCACAGCGGGCCCTGTTCAGCGGTGCTCTTCTGCACGGCGGGGCCCTGTTCAGCGGTGCTCTTCTCCACGGCGGGCCCTGTTCATCGGTGCTCTTCTCCACGGCGGGCCCTGTTCAGCGGTGCTCTTCTGCACGGCGGGCCCTGTTCAGCGGTGATCTTCTCCACGGCGGGCCCTGTTCAGCGGTGCCTATCTTCACGGCGGGCCCTGTTCAGCGGTGCTCTTCTGCACGGCGGGGCCCTGTTCAGCGGTGCTCTTCTCCACGGCGGGCCCTGTTCAGCGGTGCTCTTCTCCACGGCGGGCCCTGTTCAGCGGTGCTCTTCTGCACGGCGGGCCCTGTTCAGCGGTGCTCTTCTCCACGGCGGGCCCTGTTCAGCGGTGCCTATCTTCACGGCGGGCCCTGTTCAGCGGTGCTCTTCTGCACGGCGGGCCCTGTTCAGCGGTGCTCTTCTGCACGGCGGGGCCCTGTTCAGCGGTGCTCTTCTCCACGGCGGGGCCCTGTTCAGCGGTGCTCTTCTCCACGGCGGGCCCTGTTCAGCGGTGCTCTTCTGCACGGCGGGCCCTGTTCAGCGGTGCTCTTCTGCACGGCGGGCCCTGTTCAGCGGTGCTCATCTGCACGGCGGGGCCCTGTTCAGCGGTGCTCTTCTGCACGGCGGGGCCCTGTTCAGCGGTGCTCTTCTCCACGGCGGGCCCTGTTCAGCGGTGCTCTTCTGCACGGTGGCCCTGTTCAGCAGTGCTCTTCTCCACGGCGGGCCCTGTTCAGCGGTGCACATCCAGTAGGTCAAGGGAGCCAGACCTGGCCTGGACTCCCTGCTCAGTCACCCTCCGACCGTGATGCTTCTGGACCCTTCGGGGACGGAGTCCTGGGCCCTTTGGTGTCCTCCTTTCCAGCTGGGATGTGGCATGTGGGGCCCACCTGCTCCGCGCTCCTGCTGCCTGACTTCTCCGCCCTGCTGCCCT
Source organism: Pleurodeles waltl (assembly GCF_031143425.1). Lineage (NCBI taxonomy): Eukaryota > Metazoa > Chordata > Amphibia > Caudata > Salamandridae > Pleurodeles > Pleurodeles waltl. Next base: position 467,244,622 of record NC_090442.1, read on the forward strand.
TACGCTCCTTAGATGGGGCTCTCGGGCCCTTGCCTCCCCTAGATGATGTGGCTGGTGAAGTGGGCAAAGTTTGCTCCTTGGGGGCAGCCGTGTCAGTCCTCGCACGGCGGCCCTTGTGTTTCCTGGTCCTCTTGCCGGGGGGAGGCTGGATGTGTCCTTGCTGCTGATTGAGGTGTCACTGCTGGCAAAGGGTGGACTCCAGAACCCATGCACAACAGTGACACCCGAAGCTGGGCTGGTGGTGGCTGTGGTGCTCTTGGGACTCTTTGCAGATGGAGGGGGTAGGTCATCGGAGGGAAAGAGGTTAAGATTAGCCAGGAAAACTTTTTTAGGGCCAAGGTAAAGGGTAGGAGAAGTGGTGATGGGAGTGGAGGAAGAGGATGTGGTTGTAGGAGAGTCAGGTGTGCTGTCATTGGGTGAAGGTGCTGTGCTGTAGGCTGTCGTGAGGTGGATGGCTGTTGGGTGGGTGGCTGCCTGCGTTTGTGTGTCTTGGAAGATGGGGTGACAGACACAGTGGGAGAGGACACAGGGGACGTGTAAATGGCAGTGGGGGTGGTGACTGCACGCGTGCGGACTGTACAGGAGGGTGTGGTGGTGATGGAAGCACTGGCTGATGTTGGTGTGCATGCAGGTGTGAGTGTAGACGTCACAGGGAGGGAGGAGGGAGACGAGGAGGAGGGGGACACAGGGGTGGCAGTGACTGTTGGAATGTCTGCATCTGGGTGTTGCTTGGGTGAGTGTTTGTGGGATCTGTGGTGCTTGTGTCTGGATGAGCTGCCCTTGGGTGTTGAGGTGTGGGCAGGCTGGTCAGATGGTGTGGATGGGATAGGCTGAGGAACAGGAGACAGAGACAGGCTGGAGGCAGTCAGCAGAAGGAGGCTGGAAACAGGGACAATGGCTGCCGTCAGTGCTGAGGCCAGAGCAGTGAACGATCGTTGATGGGCAGCCTGACCCGAATGAATGCCTTCCAGGTAGGCATTGCTCCGATGCACCTCCCTTTCTACCCCCTGGATGGCATTCAAAAGGGTAGTCTGCCCAACAATGAGCGTCCTCACAAGGTCAATGAGCTCCGCACTGAGGGCAGCAGGGGTGACAGGGGCAGGGGCTGAGGTGCCTGGGGCGAAGGAGACGCCCGCCTTCCTGGGCGAGCGGGCACGGAGCGTAGACTGAGGGGCTGCAGGGAGGGCGGGGCTGGTGCGCTGGGTGGCGGCTGTACATGTAGAGGCGGGGGTCCCGGATGTTTCCGCCACCGCTAGGGAGCACCCATCCGAGGACGTGTCTGTGTCGCTGCTCTCACCACCGGTCCCCGTTGTGGTGCTCCCCTCGCCCTCCGGATCACTGGTGCCCTCGGTGTCTGTTCCTGGGCCCACCGGGGCCTTGTGACTTGCAGCTCCCTCGTGCTCCGATGCCAAATCTCCTCCGCCTGATGATGCTAATGCACACATGCACAAGAAGATGAAGAAGAAGGGGGGGGGAGAAAAAAGAAGACCAGGTTGAGTGCATGCAATGTCAACACCGTTGGCGGAGAGGACAGACACAGGAGCCTCATGCACTAAGCCGCGCATTCGGGGTACACTACTCAGTACTTCTGACTAAGACAACAGGTCAAGAGAGGACAAACGCGCAGATGTGTGAGGCTGGACCATCAATAGCTGTACTTGTCACCCTACAGAGGTGGGGGCCGGGAGCACAGGGCCATGCCTAAGGGAGAGGACTACACCACAGAATGCGCCCTGGCCTAATGTCACCCACAACCCTCCTCCCCCACCCAGACGCCTCCACTGCGCAGGAAGATAGCAGAATGTGCTGATACTCACCCCCTTGTGTCTGCTGTGATGCTCTCAAGCGCCCATCCAAATCAGGGTAGGCCACCGCCAGGATCCGGGACATCAGGGGGGTCAGGGTACGACTGGCACCCCTCCTAGGTTGGGAGGCCATCCCCAGCAGTAACTCGGCGGTCTTCCTGGTTCCGCTGCGGATGTCCTCCCACCTCTTGCGGCAGTGGGTGCCCCGTCTGACGTGGACCCCCAGGGCTCGGACTTCCTTGGCGATGGCACGCCAAATCTCGACTTTCTGATGGGCGCTGACCTATGTGACATGTACAGGGTAGGAAGGAAACATTCATCAACTTACTGCATGTTAGATGTGATTGGCCCCCCCTCCCCAACCTTGCCATATGGCACATGCTCTCATCTGTCGTGCGTTGCACTCCTCATTCGCCCCCCACCCCACCAACTTACATCCACCCCACTCCACACAGGCATCGCCCATTCCATGTGCACCCGGTGTACTTACCTGTTGGTCTGGAGGACCGTAGAGTAACGCATACTGGGGGAGGACCCCATCCACGAGCTTCTCCAACTCTTCAGACGTGAAGGCAGGGGCCCTTTCCTCAGTCGCAGCAGCCATTGTCACTTCCAGACCGAGGTCACAGCAGCACTTGCAGTATAGGTCCTCTCCTGTGGATGATCAGGTCTCGAGTGATTAGGCAGATAGAAAATGGCGGTCACGCCCGCGGCGGTGCGTACCGCGGCGGTGCGTACCTCTCCCGCCGGCGCACATCGTCATTGGCTCCTGAAACCCATAGCATTCAATGTTAACCAATGCGGCTCCGTGTAGCGGTCTTCGACCGCCTACCGCCACGGTGTGCTCCGCCAGCGCATTGACCTCACATCCCATTGTCCCACTTCACAGGTCAGGCAGCCGCCATTTCAAGGGCCCACATGGCATAATTTCTACTGCGACACACAGGCCTAGGCCTTGCATTGCCACACATACACGCCTTTCAAAACATAGATAAACGTGTGCTATGCAAGCTGTGGTGAACGTACCAGTGATTGGCTTGACTCTGTGCTCCATGTTGTCATTCCTAGGCACCGTCCGCTGGGACTTGCGAGGGGAAGGATGAATCCTCGCGTGTACTGACCGGTGGTGGACCTGTCGACAATGGAAGAACGCCACATCATACTACGATACCGACTTGACCGTGCCACTATCCATGAACTATGTGCCCAGCTGGAGCCAGCCCTGATGTCCCCCATCCGCCAACCCACAGGAATTCCCCCTCTGGTGCAGGTTCTGTCAGTCCTCCATTTTCTTGCAAGTGGCTCATTCCAGACAACAGTGGCCATGTCATCTGGAATGTCTCAGCCTATGTTTTCCAAAGTTTTGTCTAGAGTGTTGTCTGCCCTGACGAAACACATGCGGAGTTACATTATATTCCCTGAGGAGGTTGATTTGGCCACTGTGAAGGGTGATTTTTATGCCCTTGGACATATTCCCAACATCATTGGTGCCATTGATGGGACCCATGTAGCCTTAGTCCCCCCAAAAGACGATGAGCAGGTGTACAGAAACAGGAAAAGTTACCATTCTATGAATGTCCAGGTGGTCTGTTTGGCTGACCAGTACATCTCCCATGTGAATGCCATGTTCCCTGGGTCAGTGCATGACGCATATGTGATGCGTAATAGCAGCATCCCTTATGTGATGGAACAGCTACAGAGACAACGTGTGTGGCTAATAGGTGACTCTGGTTACCCCAACCTGCCTTGGCTATTGACCCCAGTGAGGAATCCCCAGACCAGGGCTGAGGAACGGTACAATGAGGCCCATGGGCGAACTAGGAGGATCATAGAAAGGACCTTTGGGCTCCTGAAGGCCAGATTTAAGTCCCTGCATATGACAGGGGGATCTCTGATGTACTCACCAAAGAAGGTGTGCCAGATCATCGTGGCCTGCTGTATGCTTCACAATCTGGCATTGCGACGTCAGGTGCCTTTGCTGCAGGAGGATGGTCCAGATGGTGGTGTTGAAGCAGCTGTGGAGCCTGCGGAAAGTGAAGAGGAGGAAGACTCAGAGGACGACACAGACAACAGGGACAGAGTTATCCAACAGTATTTTCAGTAGCACACAGGTAAGAATCAACCACGCCATTTTACTTTTCCAGCAAGCCTCCTGCTTCTCAACTTTGTCTATGACCCCCCAGTTCTTTTAAACTGATGTTTGATTTTCCCTTCCCTTTTCAGTGCTGTATGACCCACTCCGTGACTACTGCTTGGTTAGCCCATGGACTAATGCTTATTGATCTCGGTATGTGTTCAGCACAAAGTTAACAGAACATAATTGATCGGTAATGTGTTATACATTTGTAAATAATACAGCCTGACTCCTGTTTGATTTCAGTGCATTGAGTGATTTATTTTTTGTGCTAGATAATGGTACATGATATAAACACGGTGATGGGTGGGGGTGGAGTAATGGCCATGGCAGAGTCCAGTTCTCAGTCTCACAGGTGCATTGTCCATATGCCTGTGGAAGGATGGAGCAGGGGCAGTTCAAGGTTGGACAGGGTGGCAATGTGGGACAGTGGGATGACTTCAGGGGGTGTCTCATGCTGGTGGGGGTCTTGACATCCTACTCTGTCGATTTTTTTGATCTCAGGCTCCTCTTGCTGGGTGGTTGTTCTTCAGCAGGAGGTGGGGTTCTGGTGGCCTGTCGTTGTGGTGGGGCCTCCTGTCCACTAGCGCCGGCGGAGGTGGTAGGCTGTACCTGGCTAGTGACAGGGGCCCTGTGTGGTGCCACATGGTCCCGCAACGTGTCTTCTATCCGGTTGAGGGCCTGGACTATGCTCCCCATAGCGGTAGAGATGTTGGTGAGTTGATTGGTGAACCCCATGTAGCGTTCCTCCTGCTGTGCCTGGATCTCCTGGAACCTGGCCAGTACCGTCGCCATCGTCTCTTGGGAGTGGTGGTAGGCTGCCATGATGGTGGTGAGGGCCTCTTGGAGAGTGGGTTCCCTGGGCCTCTCCTCCCCCCCCTGTCGCACAGCAGCCCTCCGAGTTGCCCTGTTTCCCCCCGGCCTCTGTCCCCTGGACGGTGTGCCCACTACCACTGCCCCCAGGTCCCTGTTGTTGTTGGGGTGGTGGGTTAGCCTGGGTGCCCTGTAGTGGCAGACACACCGCTGATTGACCTGTCCTAGAGACAGAGGCATGGGCCTGCTGGGTGGGAGCTGTGCTGTTGGTCCCAGAGGGGGTTGGGTCTGCTGTGGCCTGTGTGTGGGGAACCGACTGTCCAGAGGTCCCCGATGGTCCGGGCTGGTCATCAGGTTCCAGGTCGACAGAGCTGCTGTCATCACTGGGGGCCTCTTCCGGGGGGGGGGATGGACATTTCTGGACCCTCCTGGCCGGTGTGTTGGCATTTGGGTCCTGCATGGGGTAAGAGAGTATGGTTATTGTTTCTGTGTGTGCTATTGCGTGCCATTGATTGGTGCCCTTGTCCCCCAGTGCTGCCATTCCCTTGGGGGAGGTGTTGTGGGGGTGTTTTGGGGGGGGGGTATGTGCAGTGGTCATGCTTGGGTGATGGGTGTCCATAGTTTGTGGGGGCATGCAGGGGTTGGTGTTGGGTGGGTTGTGCTGGAGAGACATTCTCAGGGAGGATGTGTGATGGGGGGTTGGGGGTGAGGGTGGTGGTGGGGGTTAGCATGCTGGGGGGGGGTGAAGTAGTTGAGATTGTACTTACCAGAGTCCATTCCTCCGTGTACTCCAGCGAGGCCATCAGGATGCAGGATGTTTAGTACCTCTTGCTCCCATGCTGTGAATTCGGGTGGAGTGGGTGGGGGTCCCCCGCCAGTCTTCTGCACTGCGATGTTGTGTCGCGAGACCATCGAGCGCACCTTTCCCCTTAAGTCGTTCCAGCGTTTGCGGATGTCGTCTCGATTTCTGGGATGCTGTCCCACCGCGTTGACCCTGTCCACGATCCGCTGCCATAGCTCCGCCTTCCTGGCTATAGTGGTGTGCTGCACCTGTGAGCCGAAGAGCTGTGGTTCAACTCTTATGATTTCCTCCACCATGACCCGGAGTTCTTGGTCCGAAAAGCATGGGTGCCTTTGGGGTGCCATGGGGTGGTGTGGATGAGGTGTGGGGTGGTGTATATGGTGATGAGTGTGTTGGTGTGTGGTGCTTTGTGCTTCTATGTGGTGTGTGTGATGGTGTAGTGTGCCTCTGTGTGATGTAGCTCTCTATTCTGTGATGTGTCTCTCTCTCCTTCGTCTCTGATCTTCGGTCGTAGGGGTTTGTGGGTGATGTGGGTGTGTGTTTTATAGTTGTATGGATGTGTGGGAGTGTTGTTGGTATGTGTGTCAGGTGTGTGTATTTCAAATTGCCCAATGTGGCAGTGTTTTGGAGCTGTGTGTGTATTTTGAGCGCGGCAGTGTGTACCGCCAATGGAATACCGCGGTTGAAAGACCGCCGCGTGGATTGGTTGGTCAGAATGGCATGGGCGTGTTTGTGTTGGCGTGGCGGTGGAGGTTTGGTCATCTCCAGTTTTCCGCAGCCCGCTGATGAGGCGGCCTTCCTTGGATGTCGGGTTTTTGGCGGATTCACAGTTGGTGGTCAGAATGACCGTGGCGGTTTACCGCGGCCGCGGCGGTAGTATGGCGGAGTTCTGACCGGCGGTATGGCCCTTTTACCGCCAAGGTCAGAATGACCCCCTATGATTCTAAGCATTGCCATATTGTAACCATGGACAACTTAAGCATGGACTAATTAACTAGGCCTCAAGACGTTTGGTTACCTGGGAAGACATTAAGAATGATTAAGATAACTTCTCAATAAAACCTCTTAATGAATTGTTACACATTGACTAGAAACATAAGCACCCTCTAGAATTATGTCTTCAGAATCAAACACAGTCTTTTGCATGAAGACAAGGAAATAATCTGAACGTTTTCTGGAACACCATAGGAGTTGTATAAAGGGGCTTCTTATGCACATATAATGTAATATCTAGAATTCTAACACTTAGGTTTTAAATGCAGAAAAATGGATTACACACATTGTTGATTTCCACAAGAATATGTAAACACCATGAAATGGTTGCACAGAATGAATATCATGAACTAAGCACAAGAAATTAATCGCGCGTCTTGTCGATTCAAATGCTACCTTGTAAATGCCATGAAATGTTAGCGCACAATGAATAACATGAATTAAGCACAAGAAATGAATTGCGCGTCTTGCCGATTCGAATGCTACCTTGTAAATGCCATGAAATGGTAGCGTACAATGAATATCATGAGTTGAGCACAAGAAATGAATTGCGCGTCTTGCCGATTCAAATACTACCTTGTAAATGCCATGAAATGGTAGCGCAGAATGAATAACATGGATTAAGCACAAGAAATGAATTGTGCGTCTTGCCGATTCGAATGCTACCCTGTAAATGCCATGAAATGGTAGCGTACAATGAATATCATGAGTTAAGCACAAGAAATGAATCACGCGTCTTGTCGATTCGAAAACCAACATGTAAATGCCATGAAATGGTAGTACACACTGAATATCACGAGTTCAACACAAGAAATGAATTGCACGTCTTGCCGATTTGAATGCCACCATGTGAATGCCAAGAAATGGTAGCGCACAATGAATATCACGAGTTAAGCACAAGAAATGAATAGCGCATCTTGCCAATTCGAATGCCACCATGTGAATGCCAAGAAATGGTAGCACACAATGAATAACATGGATTTAGCACAAGAAATGAATCGCGCGTCTTGCCGATTCGAACGCTACCTTGTAAATGCCATGAAATGGTAGCGTACAATGAATATCATGAGTTAGGCACAAGAAATGAATCGCACGTCTTGCCTATTCGAATGCTAGCATGCAAATGCCAGAAAAAAACAAGCGCACATTCACATGCACAAGGTAAAATCATTTATCATGAAAATTAGGCCCAAGAACTCGAAAACCTTCTAGAACGGGATCGGGGGCCCAGCCCGACCTCCGTCTTACCTCCCTGATCAAGAATCACCAACAAAGTGAAGGGCAAGGCCTGGAAGATCAAAGTAGGCCTTCGGAACAGGAGCTCAGGAAGTTGCTGCTGCTCTGCATCGGGACCTCTGAATAGTAAGCACGTGGGGCTGGGCTGGCTCCCTTTTATAGAGTCTTGGCCAAGCCCACAACCACTCCCAGTCATGCCGCGGAGGAAGCTTCTAGAAGGCCCTGGAAAGGGATCACACCCTGACACACTCTGAAAGCCTGCAGCAATACATTGCAAATGCACAGTATTTATAAGCACCTTGAATATAAATTTTCAGGATTAAACTCTGTAATGCAAAAGGTTAAACAACAGCACATCAGCACAATGCATGAATTACGTTATCTTGGAAGTGCTGGATTTTTGCATTCCAGTCGCCCGTAGAGCACACACTGCCCTAATGTTGACAGTACTCCCCTCTCCCAGATGCGCTCTAGGGCCTGGCTTGCCTGGATTGAGACAATGAAAATGCCTCACAAGTAATGGAGCATGAACATCAGATGCGGAAACCCATGAGTTACTTTCAGGGCCATAACCTTTCTACGAGATCAAGTACCATAGGTTACGCCCTCTCAGTTTGGAATCCAACACCTTCTTGACTTCGTATTCCACTTCCCCCTGTACTAACACTGGAGCTGGATGAGGACGGACCTTCTGGACTGCTTTTTTCAGGAGGGAAGTATGGAATATTGGATGAATACATAGTGACCTTGGTAATTGCAGTTTATAGGTCACATGATTGATTTGCTGAAGGACAGTGTAGGGACCGATGAATTTGGGATTAAACATGTGCTTTTTCTTGAAGTCTATATGTCTTGTATAAAGCCACACTTTATCACCTGGTTGATACTGAGGTCCCTCACAATATTTCTTGTCAGAATGCTTTTTGTATTTTTGTTTTGCCTTTTCTAAATGTTGTTGAATCAATTTCTGGGTTTGGTGAAGGTGTTAAATGGTTTACGACACAGCTGGTGTAAGAGAACTTTCTTGAGGGATCGTGATGGGCAAGGTATCAGGATGATAGCCAAACAAGCCAAAAAAGGGTGTAACACCAGTGGAAGTGTGAAATGAGTTATTGTAGGCTAACTCAGCTAACCAGAGCATTGATGTCCAGAAATTAAGTGCTTTTTCAGCAAAAGCTCGTAGGTATTGCTTCAAAGTCTGATTTAGTCTCTCCGTCTGGCCATCTGTTTGAGGATGATGGCTAGTAGATAGTGTGGACGTGACTTGAAGTGTTTTGCACCATGTTTTCCAGAAATTGGAGGAAAATTGTGACCCTCAATCGGAGAGAATCATTTTTGGCAGCCCATGATAACGGACCACTCTATTTAGTAAGATGGTCGCCAGTTCGCTGAAGGTGGGCAATTTCTTACAGGCAATGAAATGTCCATATTTCGTGAGACTATCTACTACCACAAGGATTACTGAATGTTGCTGGACCACTGGTAATCCTGTAATGAAGTCGAAAGAGATGTGTTCCCAAGGTCGACATGGAGTTGGGAGTGGATGCAACAAGCCTTCCGGTTTTGAATGACTTGTCTTCATCTGAGCACAGACTTTGCAGTTGTTTACCATTGTTTTGACGTCTTTTGTCAGAGTAGGCCACAAAAAGTAGCGTTGGATTAATTCAAGAGTTTTAGGAGTTCCTGGATGACCTGCCGTAGGTATAACATGCAACCAATGAAATACTAACTTGCATCGCTTGGTAGTGGGTACGAACAAGCGAGCATCATGGAAAGGTAGTCCTTGCTTGATTGACCTTTTGGGGTCTGCTTGAGCCCATGTCTGCCATTCCTCAATGGTGAAGGAATTACGGATATCTTCAAAGACATCTTCAGTTTTTATAATGCATAGGACTTTGTCTGGAGCATGATAGCTCTGGAGGGATGGACTGCAGGCACTGCGGTAGACTCTTGGCGGGACAAGGCATCAGCTTTGTGATTATCTTTACCAGGACAGAAAGTTACCACAAAATCAAATTCGGCAAAAAACAACATCCAGCGTAATTGCCGAGGAGTCAAAAGTCTGGCTGAACTCATGAACTGGAGATTGCGATCAGTATATACTGTGACAGTGTACTTGGCACCCAACAAATGATGTCTCCATTCTTTAAAGGTGTCACAAATTGCCAGAAGCTCTTTCTTCGCAATGACATAGTTTTGTTCAGCTTCTTTCAGCTTACGAGACATGTAAGCTACAGGATGAAGTTGTCCAGTGTCTTTACTTCGTTGTGACAAGACTGCACCAATTGCCACATCTGAGGCATCGGCTTCCACTATGAAGGGAAGATCCACATCAGGGTGAGTCAAGACTGGGGCAGTGGAAAAGGCTTCCTTCAAAGTTGAAAAGGCTTGGTCAGCTTCTGGGACCATACAAATTTTTCTTTCTTTCTCAATAACTTAGTGATTGGCAGCCACTTTTTGAGAGAAATGGTTTATAAACCTGCAGTAAAAGTTCGCAAACCCAAGGAAACATTGTACATCTTGGACAGTCTTTGGAGTGGGCCAATCACATATGGCTTGTACTTTCTTTTCTGCCATAATCATACCTTGAGGGGTAAGGATAACCCCTAAAAAATCAACTGTGGTAACATGAAACTCGCACTTGGTTAGTTTGCAATATAAACAGTGCTTTCGAAGAGCTGCAAGAATTTTCTTGACATGTTGTACATGTTCGTTTTCATTGTCAGAATAGATCAAAATGTCATCGATGTAGACTATTGCAAATATGTCGAGATATTCTCGAAGAACGTCATTCAGGAAAAATTTAAATGCTGCTGGAGCATTGCACAGACCAAAAGGCATGACGTGTATTGAAAGAGGCCATATCTTGTCCTGAATGCTGTTTTCCATTCATCACCCTCTCTCATTGTGACTAAATGATAAGCACCTCGTAGATCTAGCTAAGTGTAGATTTTAGCTTTCTTTACTTGTTCCAGGAAGACTGGAATCAGGGGCAAGGGGTATTTATTCTTGATGGTGACCTTGTTCAAACCCCTATAGTCAATACAAGTTTGAAAATCTCCATTTGCTTTAGGGACAAAAAACAAAGGAGAGGCTGCAGGAGACTTAGAAGGGTGGATGAAACCATTCTCCAAGAATTGATCTAGATACTTTCGTAAATGTTGGTTTTCATGTTATGACAAGGCGTATACACGACAGCTGGGAAGTATCGCCACAGGATTAGATCAATTAGACAGTCATAAGGTCTCTATAAGGTCTCCTCTATGAGGAGGCAGGTTTTCTGCTTCCTTTTCATCAAATACATCTTCATAGGATGAGTACTGCTTGGGCAACTTAACTTCTTTCTCCGCTGCAGTGGCTATGTAAGAGTTGCCAACTTTGGTTACTTGAGACTTTTGGAAGCATTTGTCTTTACATAGATCTGGGGAGAATATGACCTTTCTTTCTGCCCAATTAATCTCATGATTGTGATGAGTTAACCAGGGTAAGTCAAGGATAATTCCATACTGAGGAACATGGATCACGTCAAGGATGAGTTTCTCTTTATGTTTGTTCCTTTGGTTCTTCCCTTCACAGGTCACTGACAAGGGGACAGTCTGAAGAGTTACTGGGCCTCCTGGCAAGAGTTTTCCATCGACTGCTTGGATTATTTCAGGGGACTTCTTCTCAATACAGGGGATCCCCCATGCGCGGACCAATTGGGTGTCAACAAAGTTCCTGGTAGCCCCAGAAACCACGAGGGCCTTCTTGAAATAGTTATTTTTCTTTACTTGAACTTTTATGTCCAGCTTGAGATGTCTAGATTGGGAAGGGTCCACAGTAACACCCAAGAGCAACCCTTCTTTCCATCTTGGGTGATTTAATTTTCCGGCTCGACTTGTGCATTGGCTGCAAGTTTCTTGACAGGACCTCGTTTGTTCTTTGGTTTGATTGGACATTCTTTGGCAAAATGACCCTTGCGCCCGCAATAAAGACATTGTCCATTCTTTCTACATAAGTCCTTTTTGACTTGGGTCAGAGGCCTCCTGATTGTACCGGTTTCCATAGGTTCTGGCGTTTGTTCTTTCTGAGTCCTTGATTCTCTTTTATCGTGAACACGCCAAGAATATTTCTCAGTCTTTTTGCGTGTTCCCCTTCGTTCCGCTAAACGATGATCCAATCTTAAAATGAGGTTTATCAGGTCTTGACAGTCTGTAGGCTGCAGGTCTATTTGAGCTAGAATATCTTTTAGCTCCTCCTTGAGTCCCTTGTAGAACAAGGCCGCTTGCTTTTCTTCAGGCCAGGATGTCTCAGTTACAAGCTGATTGAAGCTAGCTAGATATGATACTAGATCCTGGTTGCCTTGTCACAAGTCTAATAATTCACAATCTGCCGACAATGTCACAGTTCTACGATCAAATACTCTTTCAAACTCACGAGCAAAATGTTTCCAATTGTAAAGCAAGGGACTGTCTTTATGCACAAGAGGAATAGCCCAGGTAGCTGCATCCCCAGACAGGTATGATATCAAGAACGCTACTTGGATTGGGCATCTGGGAAAGTGTGTGGTCGGCAGGTAAAATGTAGTTCCACTTGAACCAGGAAAGATTGTGCTTTCAAGGGGTTGCCTGAGAAACGTTCTGGAGGGGCTAGGGGAATGGCCGAAAGAACGTTGAGGGAAATGTTCGTAGGAGGATTACCTCCAGAAGCCTGACAAGAAGGACCAGGCCAAGACGCACCTAAGGGATTTTGTTCCTTCTTCTCTACCTTTTCCTGTAACCGACTCACTCTCTCAGCTAGGTGAGCTGCTATATCTTTTGAGGACACCACCTCTGCTTGGAGCTGCATGATAACCTTGACTGACTCATCCAAGGTGGCCATGCTGAGAACACACACAAACCAGGAGGATAATTAATTAGTGGGCTCACTATTCTGTCAGAGTCACCAGATCCTCGGGTCTGCGCACATTCCCAACATGTCCACCACAAGACAGCTTCAATACTCTGAATAGAATGTCACAGAGTCTAAGAGAGTCCAAGTGGGGAAAAGGGGATTAGTTAGGGAACAGTTGGGAAGGAGACCTATAGGAAGCAAAATGTTAGAACACACAAAATTATATCAGATTAATCTTTACTAGACTATGATTCTAAGCATTGCCATATTGTAACCATGGATAACTTAAGCATGGACTAATTAACTAGGCCTCAAGACGTTTGATTACCTGGGAAGAAATTAAGAACGAATAACACAACTTCTCAATAAAACCTCTTAATGAATTGTTACACATTGACTAGAAACATAAGCACCCTCTAGAATTACATCTTCAGAATCAAACACAGTCTTTTGCATGAGCACAAGGAAATAATCTGAACGTTTCCTGGAACACCATAGGAGTTGTATAAAGGGGCTTATTATGCACATATAATGTAAAATCTAGAATTCTAACACTTAGGGGGTCATTCTGACCTCGGCGATAAAAGGCACTTACCGCCGGTCAGAAGACCGCCATAACACCGCCGCGGTCGCGGTAAACCGCCACGGTCATTCTGACCCGCAGCTGGCAAACCGCCAAAAACCCGACATCAACAAAAGTCCGCCACACCAACGGCCAGCGCAAAACTGGCGATGACCAAACCTCCACTGTAAGGCCAACAGAAATACGCCCATGCCATTCCGACCCACAAATCCCCGCAGCGGTCTTTCAACCGCGGTATTCCATTGGCGGTACACACCGCCGCGCTCAAAATACACACACCTTTACAAAACACTACCACATTGGACAAATCAAAATACACACACCTGCGACACATTCACACACCACTCCCACACACCCAATTAAATATAAAACACACACCCACATCACCCACAAACCCTTACGACCACAATTGCGACTGAAGGACAGAGAGAGACAGCACAGCATAGAGTAGACCATCACACAGAGGCAAATCACAACATCACCCACACAATTTCCACGCACAAAACACCATACACCACCACAATCACCACACTCTACAACACATACACCACCCCTCACCTCATCCACACCACCCCATGGCACCCCAAAGACACCCCAGGTTCTCTGACGCAGAACTCAGGGTCATGGTGGAGGAAATAGTTTGTGTAGAGCCCCAGCTCTTCGGGGCACAGGTGCAGCACACCACCATTGCCAGCAAGATGGAGCAGAATAGTGGACAGGGTCAACGCTGTGGGACAGTATCCACGCAATCGGGACGACATCAGGAAGCGGTGGAACGACCTACGGGGGAAGGTGCGTTCCATGCTATCAAGGCACAACATCGCGATACAGCGGACTGGCGGCGGACCCCCACCTACTCCCCCAGAATTCACAGCATGGGAGGAGGAAGTCTTGCACATCCTGCATCCTGAGGGCCTCGCAGGAGTAGCGGAGGAATGGACTCTGGTAAGTCAAATCTCCACTACATCATACCCCCCACCCCACCTGCATGCCAAATCATACCCCCACCCTCACCCCCACCCCCATCACACCAACTCCTTGCAAATGGCTCACAATCAAAACCCACCCATCCCAAAACCTAGCCCTGCATGCGTCCCCAAAGCATGGACACCCATCACCAAAGCATGCCCACTGCACACACCCATCACCCCCACAAGCCACCGTCACAAAAGCCCCCACAAGGGAATGCCAGCACTGGGGTACACGGCCACCCACCCATTACACGAAATGCCACACACAGAAGCAATAACCATACTCTTATACCCCTGCAGGACCCGAACGCCACCACACCGCCACAGAGGGTCCAGAGATGTCCATCCCACCCCCAGAAGAGGCCCCCAGTGATGACAGCAGCTCTGTCTCCCTGGACCCAGATGACCAGCCCGGCCCATCGGGGACCTCTGGACAGTCGGTTCCCGACAGACAGCCACAGGCTACACCAGACCTAACCCCCTCTGGGAACACCAGCACAGCTCCTACCCAGCGGGCCCATGCCTCTGTCTCCAGGACACGTCAATCAGCGGTGTGTCCACCACTACAGGGCACCCAGGTTGACCCACCACCCCAACAACAACAGGGACCTGGGGGCAGTGGTAGTGGGCACACCGTCCAGGGGACAGAGGCCCAGGGAAACAGGGGAACTGGGAGGGCTGCTGTGCGACAGGGGGGGACAGGCCCAGGGAACCGACTCTCCAAGAGGCCCTCTCCTCCATCATGGGAGCATACCACCACTCCCAGGAGACGATGGCTACGGTACTGGCCAGGTTCCAGGAGATCCAGGTACTGCAGGAGGAACAGTACATGGAGTTCAGAGAGGAACTGAGAAACATTAGTTCCGCAATGGGGACCATCGTCGTGGCCCTTAACCAGATAGTCACCACATTGCGGGACCATGTGGCACCACAAAGGGCCCCTGTCACTAGCCTGGACCAGGAACAGCCTACCACCTCCGCCGGCGCTAGTGGACAGGAGGCCCCCACACAACGACAGGCCACCAGAACCCACCTCCTGCAGAAGAACAACCACCCCGCAAGCGGTACCTGAGATCTCACAAGAAGACAGAGTAGGATGCCAAGACCCCCGCCAGCAAAGGATACCCCCTGATGTCATCCCACTGTCCCACATTGTCACCCTGTCCAACCTTGAACTGCCCCTGCTCCATCCTTCCACAGGCATATGGACAATGCACCTGTGAGACTGAAAACTGGACTCTGCCATGGACATTACTCCACCATCACCCATCACCGTTTTACAATCATGTTCCTAAATGTAGCACTTTAATAAAATCACTTATTGCACTTAAAAAATCTGGAGTCTGCTTGTATTTTGAACCAATGTATTAGACATAACGGTGCAAAAATGTTCAGTTACATTGTGATGACAACATACCACTGTCACACAGCTGTAGTCCATGGGCAAACAAAGCAGAGGTCACGCAGTGGGGCCCACAGCTCTGAAAACGGAAGGGAAAGTCACAACTCAGTTAACAGGAACTGGGGGGAAACTCAGACAGCAGAGAGGCAGGAGACTTTAAGTAAATGTAAAATGGCGTGGTTGATTCGTACCTGTGTGCTACTGAAAATACTGTTGTATCACTGTGTCCCTGTTGTCTATTTCGTCCCCGTCGTCTTCCTCCTCTTCACTCTCCACAGGCTCCACAGCTGCTACAACACCACCATCTGGACCATCCTCCTGCAGGAAAGGCACCTGGCGTCGCAAAGCCAGGTTGTGATGCATACAGCAGGCCACGATGATATGGCACACCTTCTTTGGTGAGTACGTTAGGGATCCACCTGTCATATGCAGGCACCTAAACCTGGCCTTCAGGAGGCCGAAGGTTCTTTCTATAATCCTCCTAGTTCGCCCATGGGCCTCATTGTACCGTTCCTCTGCCCTGGTCCTGGGATTCCTCACTGGGGTAAGTAGCCACGACAGGTTGGGGTAACCAGAGTCACCTATTAGCCACACACGGTGTCTCTGTAGCTGTTCCATCACATAAGGGATGCTGCTATTTCGCATGATGTACGCGTCATGCACTGACCCAGGGAACTTGGCATTTACATGGGAGATGTACTGGTCAGCCAAACAGACGACCTGGACATTCATCGAATGATAACTTTTTCTGTTCCTGTACACCTGCTCACTTTCACTGGGGGGAACCAAAGCCACATGAGTCCCATCAATGGCACCAATGATGTTGGGGATATGTCCAAGGGCATAGAAATCACCCTTCACTGTAGCCAAATCGCCCACCTCAGGGAAAACAATGTAGCTCTGCATGTATTTCATCAGGGCAGACAACACTCTGGACAAAACCTTAGAAAACATAGGCTGAGACATCCCTGATGATATGGCCACTGTTGTTTGGAATGATCCACTTGCCAAAAAATGGAGTACTGACAGAACCTGCACCAGAGGGGGAATCCCTGTGGGTTGGCGAATGGGGGACATCAGGTCTGGCTCCAGCTGGGCACACCGTTCCTGTATAGTGGCTCGGTCAAGTCTGTATGTCAGTATGACATGTCTTTCTTCCATTGTCGACAGGTCCACCAGCGGTCTGTACACGGGAGGATTCCTCCATCTCCTCGCAAGTCCCAGCGGGCGGTGCCTAGGAAGGACAACATGGAGCACAGAGTCAAGCAACCCACAGGTACGTAACCACAGCTTGCACAGTACACGATTCGCTATGCATTGAATGGCTTGTATGATTGGCAATGCAAGGCCTAGGCCTGTGTGACGCTGTAGAAATTAAGCCATGTGGGCCCTTGAAATGGCGGCTGCCTGACCTGTGAAGTGTGACAATGGGATGTGAGGTCAATGCGCTGGCGTGGCACACCGTGGCGGTAGGCAGTCGAAGACCGCGGAGCAAAGCAGCATTGGTTAACATTGAACCCTATGGGTCTCAGGAGCCAATGACGATGTGCGCCGGCGGTCGCGGTACACACCGCCGCGGTACGCACCGCCGCGGGCGTGACCGCCATTTTCTATCTGCTTAATCACTCGAGACCTGATCATCCACAGGAGAGGACCTATACTGCAAGTGCTGCTGTGACCTCGGTCTGGAAGAGACAATGGCTGCTGCGACTTGGGAAAGGGCCCCTGCCTTCACATCTGAGGAATTGGAGAAACTTGTTGATGGAGTCCTCCCCCAGTATGCGCTACTCTACGGTCCTCCAGACCAACAGGTAAGTACACAGGGAGCACGTTGTATGGGCTATGCCTGTGTTGAGTGGGGTGGATGTAAGATGGTGGGGAGGGGAGCGAATGAGGAATGCAACGCACGACAGATGAGAGCATGTGCCACATGGCAAGGTTGGGGAGAGGGGGCCACTCACATCGACCATGCAGAAAAGTGATGATATTTCTTTTCCCTCCCTGTTCATGTCGCATAGGTCAGCGCCCATCAGAAGATCGACATTTGGCGTGCCATCGCCAAGGACGTCCGGGCCCTGGCGGTCCACAACAGACGGGGCACCCACTGCTGCAAGAGGTGGGAGGACATCCGCCGCGGGAGCAGAAAGACCGCCGAGGCTCTGCTGGGGATGGCCTCCCAACCTAGGAGGGGTGCCACACGGCAATTGACCCCCCTGATGTCCCGGATCCTGGCGGTGTCCTACCCCGATTTGGATGGGCGCGTGACGACATCACAGCAGACACAAGGGGGTGAGTCTCAGCACATTCTGCTATATTAGCGCACAGAGGAGGGCTGTGGCTATCTCTAGGCCAGGGTGGTTTCTCTAGGCTAGGCCCCTCCGTTAGGCATGGCCCTGTGCCCCGCCCCCCACCTCTGTAGGGTGCTAAGTACAGCTATCCATGGCCCAGGCTCACCTATGTGTGCAGTTGTCCTCCATAGACTTGTAGGCCAAGTCTCAATAATTGAGTAGTGTACCCCGAGTGCGCGGCGTAGTGCAGGGGGCTTCTGTGTCTGTCCTCTCCGCCAACGGTGCTGCCAATGCATGCACTCAACATGTCTTTCTTTCTTCTCCCCCCCTTTTTTTGGTTTTCCTGTTCATGTGTGCATTAGCATCATCAGGCGGAGGAGAAGTGGCATCGGCGCACGAGGGAGCTGCATCTCACATGGCCCCGGAGGGCCCTGCAACCGACTCCGAGTTCACCAGTGAGACGGAGGGCGAGGGGAGCTCCACAACGGGGACCCGTGGAGACGTCAGCGACACCGACACGTCCTCGGAAGGGAGCTCCCTTGTGGTGGCGGCAACATCCGTGCCCACCGCAAGAACAGGTACAGCCGCCACCCAGCGCACCAGCTCCGCCCTCCCAGCAGCCCCTCAGCGTTCGCCCGTGCCCGCTCGGCCAGGAAGCCGGGCATCTCCTTCACCCCAAGCACCTCAGGCCCTGCCCCAGTTACCCCTGCTGCCCTCAGTGCGGAGCTCATTGACCTCCTCCAGACGCTCATTGTTGGGCAGTCTACCCTTTTGAATGCCATCCAGGGGGTGGAAAGGGAAGTGCATCGGAGCAATGCATACCTGGAGGGCATTCATTCGGGTCAGGCTGCCCATCAGCGATCGTTCAACGCTCTGGCCTCAGCACTGACGGCAGCCATTGTCCCTGTCTCCAGCCTCCCTCCTCCAACTCCCTCCACCCAGTCCCACTCCCCTGTTCCTCTGCCTATCCCAGACACACCTACAGACCAGCTTGCACACACATCAACACCCAAGGGCAGCTCATCCAGACATAAGCACCACAGATCACACAAGCATTCACACAAGCAACATCCACATGCAGACATGCCAACAGCCACTGCCTCCTCTGTGTCCCCCTCCTCCTCGTCTCCCTCCTCCCTCCCTGTGACGTCTCCACTCACACCTGCATATACACCACCATCAGCCAGTACGTCCATCACCAGCACACCCACCAGAACACTCCGCACACGTGCAGTCACCACCCCCACTACCATTTACACGTCCCCTGTGTCCTCTCCAAGTGTGTCTGTCACCCCCTCCTCCAAAATACACAAACGCAGGCAGCCACCCACCCAACAGCCATCCACCTCACGACAGCCTCCGTCACAAGCACCTGCACCCAAAGACAGCACACTTGACTTTCCTACAACCACATCCTCTTCCTCCACTCCCATACCCACTGCACCTACCCTTCCCATTGCTCCTAAAAAGTTTTTCCTCTCCAAAATTAACCTCTTTGCATCACCTGACCCACCCCCTCCATCTCGTAAGAGTCCAAACAGCACCTCAGCCACCACAAGCCCTGCACCTACTAGGACCATAGTTCAGGGCTATTGGAGTCCACCAGCTCCTAGGGCCGGAACATCGGCCAGCAGCAAGGGGACAGCCAGCCCACCCCCTTGGAAAAGAACCAAAAAAGGGAAGGGCCGGCGCGACAGGCCTGAGACGGCTGCCCCCAAGGACACTACCCTTGCACCGTCACCTGGCACATCCACAAAGGGAGGCAAGGGCCCCAGAGATTCGGCGAAGGAGGGCAAGAGCAGCAGGGCGGACAAGTCCGGCAGCAGGCGAGCTGCCCAGGAGGGCCCCACCAGCCCCATTTCGGGTGTGACGGAGGACACCCACGGGCCCAGGACTCCAGCACAGGAGGGCCCCGCTAGCGAAAGGTCGGATGGCGACTGAGCGGGAATAATTGGCCAGATCTGGTTCCCTAGGAACACAAGACAAGCACCGCTGAACAGGGCCCCGCCGTGACAAGCACCGCTGAACAGGGCCCCGCCGTGACAAGCACTGCTGAACAGGGCCCCGCCGTGACAAGCACCGCTGAACAGGGCCCCGCCAAGACAAGCACCGTTGAACAGGGCCCCGCTGTGACAAGCACCGAACAGGGACCCGCCGTGACAAGCACCGCTGAACAGGGCCCCGCCGTGACAAGCACCGCTCCGCTGGGCCCTTCATCTCAAGCACTGCTCCGCTGGGCACCGCCATCTCTGAACTGCTCCGCTGGGCCCTTCCTGTCAAGCACCGCTCCGCTGGGCCCTTCATCTCAAGCACCGCTGGCCCATTGGCAGGGCCGCATCTGTGTCGGGCAGGGCTTCACGAAGCACTCTGGCCAACATGCCTCCTCCATAACCAGTGGTGTCTGTAATCCACCTGATGGACTGTGGCTGTGCACTTCCCAGGATGTGGCAGTGGTCAACCCACCCACTGTAGAGACTTGAGAGACTGTGGCTTTGCACTCCCCAGGATGGTACAGTGGGCAATCCACCCACTGTAGAGACTTGAGAGACTGTGGCTTTGCACTCCCCAGGATGGTACAGTGGGCATGGAGGCCCCTCGTGGATCTGGCATCGTGGACTCATGTGGCTAAGGTGCCCCCCCTTCCCTTCCCCCTGAGGTGCCTGTAGTTTTATTATCTGATGCCCCAGCAGTGTTCTCTCCAATGGAATCGGGTCTCGTGTGTGGGCTTTGCCCATGTGTTTATGCACATTGGCCCACGAACAATGGAAGGTAGCCAATATGTGCCGGACTTTTGGGCTATGTATATATTGTTCATGTTGTAATATATTTTATTTAGATATTTCATATTTCACTTAACTTCAAATATGCTATAATATACTTCAATTTTAATGATCAATTTAGTTTGTCTTTGCATTATTCCGGGGGGCTTGGGGGGTGTCACTCTGACTTGTTGCTCTGCATTGGTGTGTAGGGATTTGGGGGGGGGTGGGGGTGTTGCGTATGTGTGTGCCCGTAACCTTTTCTCCTCCCCCCTCCCCTGTGTCGTAGGTGCAGAACTCACCGTTGTCGTCTGCGCCGGCGTTCGTGCTCCTGGTAGAGGAGCAGGTAGACAATAGCTGGTAGGATGTTTAATTCGGGTTCCATGCTGCCAGATTCCTCGTGGAGTGTATAGAGGTGAGCGTTTTCCCGTTCGTAGTCTGTTTCCGCCGTGTTTTTATCGGCGGGGCTCCCGCCCCGGAAAAGGTGGCGGATTGGTGGGTCGTGATAGTGTGGGCGGTACATTGTCTACCGCCTGTCTGTTGGCGGTGACCGCCGCGCTGTTTGTTTGTCCTGCCGTGGCGGTCGGAGTGGTAAAGTGGTGGGCTGTGTTGGCGGTTCCCGCCAGGGTCAGAATTCCATTTTTTTTACCGCCTGCCTGTTGGCGGGTTGGCCGCCGCTTTAACACCGACCGCCAGGGTTGGAATGAACCCCTTTGTTTTTAAATGCAGAAACATGGATTGCGCACATTGTTGATTTCCACAAGAATATGGAAACGCCATGAAATGGTTGCACACAAAGAATATCATGAGTTAAGCACAAGAAATGAATCACACGTCTTGCCGATTCGAATGCCACCATGTAAATGCCATGAAATGTTAGTGCACAATGAATAACATGAATTAAGCACAAGAAATGAATCACGCGTCTTGCCGATTCGAATGCTACCTTGTAAATGCCATGTAATGTTAGCGCACACTGAATAACATGAATTAAGCACAAGAAATTTATTGCGCGTCTTGCCGATTCGAATACTACCCTGTAAATGCCAAGAAATGGTAGCGTACAATGAATAACATGGATTAAGCACAAGAAATGAATCGCACGTCTTGCCGATTCGAATACTACCCTGTAAATGCCATGAAATTGTAGCGTACAATGAATATCATGAGTTAAGCACAAGAAATAAATCGCGCGTCTTGTCGATTCGAAAACCACCATGTGAATGCCCAGAAATGGTAGCACACAATGAAAATGTACGTTGGGCGCATCAAAAATTACCCTGCGGGGGCGAGTGTGTGTCAAAAAGGGCTTGCGATGCGTCGATTTCACTCATGAGCGAGACCTTGCATTGTATCTCCTTTAATTGGGTTGGCGTGCATTGTTTTTTCTCTCCAGAGGAGAGCGATGCATTGATCCAATCCGCATGAAGCCGGCGCCGTGTTGATTTTTGAGCAGCAGATCGGAGTTGCGTCGATCTTTTCCCCGCACTGCGTAAAGTGCGTGGATTTCTCACTCTTGGGCTGCCAACGTCTCCTTTCAGGGTCCCAGGAACTGGATAGGCACCACTTGGCAGAGTAATAGTCTCAGCAGAGGCTCAAGGTGTTGGCAGAGAGAAGTCTTTGCGGTCCCTGAGACTTCAATAACGGGAGGCAAGCTCTAAATCAAGCCCTTGAAGAGTTCTTCACAAGAAGGAAGGCAACACAAAGTCCAGTCTTTGTCCTTTAGCACAGGCAGAAGCAGCAACTGCAGGATAGCTCCACAAGGCACAGTCACAGGCAGGGCAGCTCTTCTTCCTCAGCTCTTTAGCTCTTCTCCAGGCATAGGTTGCTCTTGGTTTCCAGAAGTGTTCTCAAGTCTGTCGTTTTGGGTGCCCTTCTTATACCCATTTTACCCTTTGAAGTAGGCTTACTTCGAAGAAAAGTCTCTCTTGTTTGTGAAATCCTGCCTTGCCCAGGCCAGGCCCCAGACACACACCAGGGGGTTGGAGACTGTATTGTGTGAGGGCAGGCACAGCCCTTTCAGATGTGAGTGACCACTCATCCCCTCCCTCCTAGCACAGATGGCTCATCAGGAAATACAGACTACACCTCAGCTCCCTTTGTGTCACTGTCTAGTGAAAGGTGTAACCAGCCCAACTGTCAAACTGACCCAGACAGGGAATCCACAAACAGGTAGAGTCACAGAAATGATTTAAGCAAGAATAAGCCCGCTTTCTAAAAGTGGCATTTTCAAACACACAATCTTAAAATCAACTTTACTAAAAGATGTATTTTTTAATTGTGAGCTCAGAGACCCCAAACTCCACATGTCTATCAGTTCCCAAAGGGAATCTACACTTTAATCGTATTTAAAGGTAGCCCCCATGTTAACCTCTGAGAGGGACAGGCCTTGCAACAGTGAAAAACAAATTTAGAAATATTTCACTGTCAGGACATAGAAAACACATTACTATGGGGGTCATTCTGACCCCGGCGGTCTAAGACCGCCGGGGCCAGGGTCGGCGGGAGCCCCGCCGACAGGCCGGCGGTGCCCCGCAGGGCATTCTGACCGCGGCGCTTCGGCTGCGGTCAGAAGAGGCAAACCGGCGGTCTCCCGCCGGTTTACCGCTGCCCTTTGAATCCCCCATGGCGGCGCAGCTTGCTGCGCCGCCATGGGGGATTCTGACACCCCCTACCGCGATCCTGTTCCTGGCGGTTCGCCCGCCAGGAACAGGATGGCGGTAGGGGGTGCCGCGGGGCCCCTGGGGGCCTCTGCCGTGCCCATGCCAATGGCATGGGCACGGCAGGGGCCCCCGTAAGAGGGCCCCGCAAAGTATTTCAGTGTCTGCTAAGCAGACACTGAAATACGCGACGGGTGCAAACTGCACCCGTCGCACCCCTGCAACTCCGCCAGCTCAATTCTGAGCCGGCGTCCTCGTTGCAGGGGCATTTAATCTGGGCCGGCAGGCGCACTTTTGGAGAGCGCCCGCCGGCCCAGAGGAAATGTCTAAATGGCCGCCGCGGTCTTTTGACCACGGTGCGGTCATTCAGCGGCGGTAGCTTGGCGGGCGGCTCCCGCCGCCCGCCAACATTAGAATCAGGCCCTATATGTCCTACCTTAACCATACACTGCACCCTGCCCTTGGGGCTACCTAGGTCCTACCTTAGGGGCGTGTTATATGTACAAAAAGTGAAGGTTTAGGCCTGACAAGTGGATACACTTGCCAAGTCGAATTTACAGTTAAAACTGCACACACAGACACTGCAGTGGCAGGTCTTAGACATGATTACAGAGCTACTTATGTGGGTGGCACAACCAGTCCTGCAGGCCCACTAGTAGCATTTGATTTACAGGCCCTGGGCACCTCTAGAGCACTTTACTAGCGACTTACTAGTAAATCAAATATGCCAATCATGGACAAACCAATGATCCATACAATTTACACAGAGAGCATCAGCACTTTAGCACTGGTTAGCACTGGAGTTCAAAAGCCAACAGCAACAGGTCAGAAAAAATAGGAGGCAGGAGGCAAAAAGATTTGGGATGATCATGCATAAGCCTAAAGCCAGGGGAGAACAATCAAAACCTTGATGTACTTCCCTGATTGGCTCGATAGAACAGAGACCCAGGCCCACAACAGCAGGGGCATGTTCCAGTTAAACGCCTTCCTGACTCCAGTTGGATCCTTCTGTCCATACTCTCAGGGCCCACTAAGCTAACCCAAGGGGAACCTTTCTCCACATCTACAGATATCATCTCTGCAGCACCTAACTTAACTTTTGTCACAGATGTATCCCAGTGGGCAGATAGTACACCCAGGGCCAACACAGAGGTGTTGCCCACTCCACCCCTGGGGTGTGACTTTCGTCTTCCCCACCCCAGGAACAACTCTGTCCACCAGGACAGCAAGCCACAGTGATCCCTGACAACTGTCAGGGAGGAGAGACAGACTCAGGCCTCTCCAACCACTGTGACTGTGTAGAGTGGGGGGTGGTAGCCCCGGGTGCCTGGCACCCTTTGACCACTCTCCCTTCCACCAGGTCAGGGGTGACAGCCTGACCCTGGTCCTCCCCTCTGGCCCTCTGTACACTCCCTCCAGGAGCGGCACCCCCAGAGTCCAAAATTGTCAGGCTGCTTATAGAAGCAGTCCTGCACAATAATCCCACCAGTACAGGGATACTAACCTGCAACTGGTCTTCCAACCTGGGGTCTGTACCTTCAGATTGGACTAGGGCCATGGGTGACGCTTCCCTCCTCCTGCCCTCCTTTCTAGGGTCCTGCACTCCCCAACTCGGAGTGACCCCCCCCAGAAGACAACATGATAGGGGCACTGTTAGCAGGAGCCTCTTCCTCCAGGTCAGGGGAGACGTCCTGAACCTAGCCTTTCAATCCAGGGTCTGTACCCTTAGATTGAACTGGGGTCAGAGGTGGGTCTCTCCCTCCCCTGCCCCTACTCCCAGAGTTCTGCACCCCCCCTCAGGGAGCGTACCCCTAGAAATCACACCAGGGGGGTGATTGGGCAAACCTCCCCCTCTTCAGGTCATGGTTTACCAATCCAGGGTCTGTACCCTTAGATTGGACCACTGCCTGTCCAAAGTTTACCCTCTGAACCTGGTCATCCAAACCAGAGTCACCAACCTGCGGTTGAACCACTGCCTGGCACACCGAGACTTCCTTGAGAGCACACCTACTCCCCATCAGGTCAGAGTTTCACCCCTGAACCTGATCATTCAAACCAGAGTCACCACCCTGCGGTTGAACCATTGCCTGGCACACCAGGACTTCCTGGGGGGCACACCTACCCCCCACAAGGAACACACCATCCCCAAGGGCCACCCAAGAGTCTGGCTGGCGCAGGTCTCCTGACCCCTGCCCATCTGGCAGAGTCTCGATTCCCCCCAACCCAGAAATGGTCTCACCAAAGTCATTCCTGCGGGGCTCTGCTCTCAGAGCTGACCTCTGACCCTCCAGGTTCTCCACTGGGGTCCGCAACCCCCTCTCAACCCTCTCTCTGGACTTCTGTACCTTCTCACTTGGAGTGGTACTGCCAGGCACCAGAACTGGTGGGACACTGGCTACAGCTGCCCCCCCAACTTCTCCTGACACTGTGGGGTCTCCTTCAACAGATGGCCCTACGGTACAGGCTAGGCTGCCCTCCTGGTGTTCCCTCATGGAACCACCTGGGACCAGATCTCGAGCACTTTGGGCCTCAGCCCGTCCCCATTCCCTCTCCTCTGATACTGTACATGGGCTCCCTCACCCATCACACTACACTGGGACCCACCTGGGACACTGCAATCCTACCCTACCTCACATGGTTGGGAAATACCTAGACCACTCCCCTCAGGAGCACCCCCAAATGCCTCTTCAGACTCTCTGGTACTCACCCAGAGGTCTGCCTCCAGTGCAAGTTCCCAGGGTCAGAGAACTCACACTCCACCTGGTGTTGGCGTAGGTCTGGAAAATAAGGACTAGACACATGCTCTTTAGCAATTACATCACTCAGCTCCTCACGTGAATTAACCAAAGTACCCTTCACCCAACCATCCAGTGACTCATCCTTGAAAAAGTAACCCAATCACCTTCCTGAGACTGGTGAGAGAGTACCTGTTTGTCCCTGACACTCAACACACACTCTTCTGGGATGTCTTCACACTCCATAACCAGGGCGTCTACCTGGGGGGAACCCCTCTTCCTGTCACTCCTACCTAGAGTCAGTAGAGTGTCCCTCCGCCTACTAGGAATATGACTCCCTATGCCAGTTCCCCAATCCATCTCAGGGACCCTGTGCATCACTGGAGTTACCTCATACTCCTGAACTACTGATGTGTGTCAACTCCCTTCTTCTAGTAGGGCACCATGTCTCTGGGCATGTGCACTTCTTCAGCAGAACTGGATTTAAAGTTGTTGCTGCCACCATTCCAGCTGGACTCAGCCCTCATGACTTCCAGCACTTTCAGTTTTAGCTCATACACCAAAATAATCTTTTTTATCTTTAAGTCCCTCCTCCTCTCTTCCATTTTCTTCCTCCAACTTTCTAACTCCAACCGGTGAGCCCTCTCTGCCTGTCTGTCCTGTAACTCTTCAGGAGTCAGACCCTTGGATGACATCCTGCTTCCCCTCCTGGGGCCCATCCTCCCAGGTGTAACAGGTACCTCAGCTACACCACTGTGTATCCTCTGCACTTCCCCATCCATATCCTTCTCCTCTGTGTGCCCCCCAGCCTTCTTGACTGTCACCCAGGCCCTCAGTGCCTTTTGCAGCTCACCTTTCCTTGTGGAGCTCTTAATGGGACAGGCAAGATCTTTAAGGAACTGTTTCAGTTGAGCAACTGAATACTCTTTCTATACTTCAAACATAGCTCCAGCTGTTGCATCTCCAGATTGAGACATGATTGTCACAAGTGCAAAGTTCCAAAGGAAAAAAACAGTTCCCAATGAAGTTCAAAGAAAAGTCACTCAAGGGATCAGCAAAAACATGGAAGTAGAACAAAAAGGAGTCCCACGAGAAGAAAAAGCAAAATCACAAGACAAGTAGTATGTGGTCACGTAGTGGTCTGAACTCAAAACAGTAGTGTACAGTGAATCACTGTATGTCAAGTACAAATACAAGTCCAATCCCACCCGCTGATCACTAATGTTAGAAATGGGGTCTTTGGTTGGCAGTCAGGTTACCCCCTATCCAAGCCAGGACCCTCACTCTAGTCAGGGTAAAAGAGAGTCACCCTCAGCTAACCCCTGCTAATCCCCTTGGTAGCTTGGCACGAGCATTAGGCTTAACTTAAGAGTGGTAGGTTTAAAGTATTTGTGCCAAAACACACAGTAACTTAATGAAACCACTACATAATTACACAACACAGGTTTAAAAAAATGGAGAATATTTATCTAAACATAACAAGACCAAAATGACAAAAAATCCATAATACACAAGTCAAGTTATCACTAAAAATGCAAAAAGAGAATTCATGTCATTTTGAACAGACACTAATGCTGTTAGGGTGAAAATGTACCTTGGGCGCGTCACAAATAACCCAGCACGGGTGAGTGTGCGTCAAAAAGGGCTTCTGATGCGTCGATTTCACTCACAAGCGAGAATTTGTGTCGTTTCTCCTTTAGTCAGCTGGCATGCGTTGTTTCTTATCTCTGCAGGAGAGCAATGCGTCGATCCGGTCAGCACTCTCAGGTCCGGGCAGGTCTTGCGTCGTTCTTACATCAGAAATCCAGCCGCACAATGATCCAAAAACCACGCAGCACGGGTTGCGATGACACCGGCCTCCGTCAGCGATGTCGTGTTTTGTTTCTCCAGCCCCAGGCGCCGATCTTCCGGTCGCGTTGCAGGCGAGCATCAATTTTCAGCCTCAAAGCCGGTGGCAAGTCGATTTTTCAGCCGCAGATCAGAGTTGCGTCAATCTTTTCGTCCGCACGGCAGTCGGTGAGTGGATTTCTCACTCTTCGGCTGCCAACTTCTCCTTTCAGGGTCCCAGGAACTTGATGGGCACCACTTGGCAGAGTAGTAGTCTCAGCAGAGGCTCTAGGTGTTGGCAGAGAGAAGTCTTTGCTGTCCCTGAGACTTCAATAACAGGAGGCAAGCTGTAAGTCAAGCCCTTGGAGAGTTCTTCACAAGAAGGAAGGCAACACAAAGTCCAGTCTTTGTCCTCTAGCACAGGCAGAAGCAGCAACTGCAGGATAGCTCCGCAATGCACAGTCCGGGGAGGGAGGCTCTTCTTCCTCAGTTCTTCAGCTTTTCTCCAGGCAGAGGTTCCTCTTGGTTTCCAGAAGTGTTCTCAAGTCTGTGATTTTGGGTGCCTTTCTTATACCCATTTTGCCCTTTGAAGTAGGCTTACTTCAAAGAAAAGTCTCTCCTGTTTGTGAAATTCTGCCTTGCCCAGGCTAGGCCCCAGACACCCACCAGGGTGTTGGAGACTGCATTGTGTGAGAGCAGGCACAGCCCTTTCAGGTGTGAGTGACCACTCCTCCCTTCCCTCCTAGCACAGATGGTCCATCAGGAAATGCAGACTACACCCCAGCTCCCTTTGTGTCACTGTCTAGTGAGAGGTGCAACCAGCCCAACTGTCAAACTGACCTAGACAGGGAATCCACAAACAGGTAGAGTCAAAAAAATGGTTCAAGCAAGAAAATGCCAGCTTTCTAAAAGTGGCATTTTCAAACACACAATCTTAAAATCAACTTTACTAAAATATGTATTTTTAAATTGTGAGCTCAGAGACCCCAAACTCCACATGTCTATCCGCTCCCAAAGGGAATCTACACTTTAATCATATTTAAAGGTAGCCCCCATGTTAACCTATGAGAGGGAGAGGCCTTGCAACAGTGAAAAACGAATTTAGCAATATTTCACTGTCAGGACATAAAAAACACATTACTGTATGTCCTACCTTAACCATACACTGCACCCTGCCCTTGGGGCTACCTAGGGCCTACCTTAGGGGTGTCTTATATGTAAAAAAAGGGAAGGTTTAGGCCTGGCAAGTGGGTACCCGTGCCAAGTCGAATTTACAGTTAAAACCGCAGTTGTAGGTCTGAGAAATGATAACAGAGCTTCCTATGTGGGTGGCACAACCAGTGCTGCAGGCACACTAGTAGCATTTGATTTGTAGGCCTTGGGCACCTCTAGTGCACTTTACTAGGGACTTACTAGTAAATCAAATATGCCAATCATGGATAAACCAATCAACCATACAATTTACACAGAGATAATCTGCACTTTAACACTGGTTAGCAGTGGTAAAGTGCTCAGAGTTCAAAAGCCAACAGCAACAGGTCAGAAAAAATAGGAGGCAGGAGGCAAAACGATTGGGGATGACCCTGCATAAGGAAAAAAGTCCAACACTCCACAAGAAGGTGCCTCAAGTGGGCAGGCAGGCACCTCAGGGATCATCCTTGGGGGATCAGATTTGGGGGGTGGGGCTTGGTCTTGGGTATGGGAGCGTTGGTCTGCTTTTTGGGAGGGGTGGGCTTCTTCTTTTGGGGAGGGGTATGGATGCTTACATTTGGGCAGAGGAGGCTGTGGAGGGGGAAGGGAGGGGCTGGGAGGGGCCAGGAGGTGGGTGGTGGCCTCTTAAGCTTGGGATGGGGAGGAGGGAGCAGGGGAAGTGTAAAGGTCAAACTTAAAAACATTCTTAGGGACACGGGGATGTCATTAGAAGGGGCTCGGGATTTGGATGTCGAAGGAGTGGTTGTCTGTGGTGTAGGTGAGGATGTTGTGGGTACGTGCTTGGTAGATATGCTTCTGTTTGGTGTGTGTCTGTTGAGTGGGTGAGTGAGTGCTTTTGTGTGACTTGGGGTTCTGGGAGGTGAAGGTGCTGGGTGATGGAGTGGTGGATATGTATGTGGATGTTGGGTAGTAATTGGGTGTAGGCTAGATGTGGTGGATGTATGTGTGTCTCTTGTGGTGTCTAGGGGTATGGTGCTTGTGGTGGATGTCTGGGGGTCTGCTGGGGTGGTGTTTGTGGGTATGATGGGTGTAGTGGGTGTGTCACTGACTGTTGGTGTGGTGTCTGTGGGTATGCTGGACATGGTATGTGTAATGCTGGGGTTGAGGGATGTCAGGGGAAGTGGTTACTGTTGTTGTGGCTGTAGGCGTCTGTTGTTTGTGTGCATGCCAGTGTGTTTTGTGGTGCTTGTGTTTGTCTGTGCTGCTCTTGTGTGTTGATGTGGATGCTTGTGGATGTGTCTCTGTGTGCTTTGGCTAGGTAGGGAAGGGGGGATTTGGAGAGGGAAGGGTGAGGTGAAGGGGGATAGAAGGTGTGGGGTTACTGGCTGCCATCAGTGTGGAGGCCAGAGCCAGAAAAGATCTCTGTATGACAGACATTGCACCATGAATTCCTTGCAGGATTGCATTGGCCTTTTGTAGCTGACTTGCCGATCCCTGGTTGGCGTTCATGAGGGCTGTCTGACACACAAAGATACTTCTCAGGAGGTCAATAGCCTCCTCACTGAGGGCAGCAGGGTTAACAGGGGCTGTCTCAGAGGTGCCTGTAGCAAAGGAGATGCCCACCCTTTTGGGTGAGGGGGTACGGCCAACTTGGCGGGAAGCAAAAGGGAGGTTGGTGATAGAACTGGCTGTGGCAGAAAAGGATGTTACAGGGGGATGCCTGATGGGTCTACCACCACTAGGGAGTGTCTTTTGGAGGAAGAATCTGATGATGATGATGATGCTGCGATCTCCGCGTGGCATTCCTTCTCCAGGCCACTGGGTTGATCATGATGTGACCTGAGGTCCTGTGGCCAGATAATTCCCCACTTGGTTGTGCTGCATCTCCTGCACTTGCTGGTGCTGATGCTGCACATACAAAGAGAAATAGGGTCCTCACATGTCCATGATCACACTTGAACTTGGTGTCAAGTAGGTCCTAGCAACAAATTCCACTTAATATATGTGCATTACCATATGCATGCATGCTATCTGGGCTGTTAACAGTTGCCAACAGGAAAATCAGAACCTCAGTCAACTAGAATTGCATAGCTGAAGTTGTGTAATCAGAATATTCATTCAACCATTAGGAGACGCCATTACCCTCAAAGCTTTGCCCCAAGGTGCAGACCTTAGTCACCTGTTGGCATACAGTAGTAGGCCAAAGCATTCCCACAGATCCTACACAACATCATGCAAACGTCCATTTGTCACTTACATGATGGCCCAACAATAAGAAATGATGATACAAAATCATGCCATATTGATGACAATATTACAATATCCACAATGTACAATTCGTGAAGTGATATTTGTCCCAATGGAGTCATGGATGTAGTATTAATGTTGCATAGATAGGCAACACATGTTGCATGGAAATGGACTTTGTAGACATCATGTGCAATATTTCAGGGAGAGATGTCCTGAGAATACACAACAAAATGAATCAGGAGGCGCCAGGGTAATCACCACTAATGTGTGGCATCCCTTACAATGACATCCTCTGAGTGCAACAGTAAAAGCCATTACTCCTTTGCATGTTGGAGAGGTACGGAAATGTGCAAGTACTTGTGGAAGGCTTACAACATATTACCCAATGGGACAATCAGCAGGAGTGCATATGTTATTTGGCAATATTCTCACCAGATCCAGTGAGTGCGACCTGTTTTCAACACTGGGTGCAAAAACGAGATAGGCAAAATGGGGACTTTTGTGTCCCCACTCTGGAGCTCCTCTGCTCTGCTTTCTGCACCCGGCAGGGGCCCAGCAGGATGGGGGACCTCCGTAGAGGTTTCCCGTCCCGCCTGCGATGCACACAAACTGGATGGGGCCCGGTGTCCTGCCTTCTACATACATAGCACTCTGTCCATTGGGTTAGCTAGGGCCTACTTTAGGGGTGACTTACATGGAGTAAAAGGGGAGTTCCGGGCCTGGCAAGTATATTTAGATGCCAGGTGCCTGTGGCAGTAAACTGTGCATGCAGGCCCTGCGCTAGAAGGCCTGAGACAGGTTTCAAGGCTACTTCTGTGGGTGGTGCAAACAGCGCTGTAGGGCCACTAGTAGCATTTAATTTGCAGGCCCTGGGCGTAGGGATACCACTATACAAGGGACTTACAGGTAAATTAAATGTGCCAATTAGATGTAAGCCAATCATACCAACATTAGTAGGGAGAGCATGTGCACTTCAGCACTGATCAGCATTGATAAAGTGCTCAGAGTCCGAGAACAAACAGCGAGAGCTCAGAAAAAATAGGAGGAAGGAGGCAAAAGGTTTGGTGATGACCCTGCAAAAAGGGCCAGGTGCCACAGACTCTATGCATACAATCCCCAGAGGCAACTGCTAGAGTCAAAACTCAAACATTACACATGGGTAACAATGAAGGGATTGGCATGGTGGGTACAGAAAGTGTCTATCCTGTCTATGTGTGGACATGTGGACTAACAATTGCAGACTCATGCCAGTTCAGGTGGCGGGGTTCTGTGTTATGTACCTGCACCACAGAACACTCCTTTGTATGTGTCAGGCCTACCGAGAGGGCATCCAACAAACAAAGGCATGCAGTGTACAGTTTCTGCTATGTGACCAAGCTACTGAGTCACATATAATGGCTACCTAGGAATCAACATAATGGGGGTTATTCCAACTTTGGAGGAGGTGTTAATCTGTCCCAAAAGTGACGGAAAAGTGACGGATTTACCACCAGCCGTATTACGAGTCCATTATATCCTATGGAACTCGTAATACGGCTGGTGGTATATCCGTCACTTTTCCGTCACTTTTGGGACGGATTAACACTCCTCCAAAGTTGGAATAACCCCCAATGTCTGCACTGTGTTACTGTCATTTATACAATAAGCCTGCATATGACAAATATGATTTGTGGGAAGGTGACAACAGGGCTGTTGGAGTAAGGGACCTGTCATGAGTCAAAAACACACATTGACTATGATACTAAGTGCACATGTGAACTAGATTAATAACTTACCTCTGTGGCCATTTCTAATCTAATCATAGGAATGAGGCATTCTGGCCAAACTTTTACACCAGAGCCTTATATTGCCCACATGACAGGATCTGCTGAGGAGTGGGTACAGTGCCACAGTGGTATAGCCACAATGACTCCACCCCAGCCGAGACTAGGACCCATATTGGGAGATACATGTGACAGGCCCTGGTCTCTGCAGGCTGAGCAGACAGAAACTACATAACACTACATTCTCATTACTTCTATGCAATACAGTACATCCTGTAGCCAACAACAAATTAGAGGCGGTCATTACAACATTGGTGGTAAAAGCCGCTTACCGCCGTGCAGAAGACTGCCAACACACCGCTGCGGCCGCGGAATTCCGCCACAGCTATTATCACCCACAGCTCGGATTCCGCCAAAGTTCAGACACCCACACAAGTCCGCCACACCAAAGGTCAATGATAAATTGGCGAAAACAAAACCTCCACCGTCACGCCAACAGAAATACGCCCACACTATCATGACACACGAATCCACGGGGCGGTCTTTCAACCGTGGTATTCCATTGGCGGTACACACCGCCGTGCTCAAAATATACACACATATACAAAACACAGCCACATTGGACAATTCGAAATACACACACCTGATACACATACACATACCACTCCCACACACCAATTGCAATATAAAACACACAACCACATCATCCACAAACCCCTATGACAAAATTACTGAGATAAGGCCAGAGAGAGACACCACAAACAACTACCAAGCATCCACAGGCACACAATACCATCACCCACATAACTTCCACGCACCTCACACAACACACCACTAAATATCACCCCACTTATCACTACACACACCACCCCACACATCACCCACACCACCCCATGGCACGACAAAGACACCCCAGGTTCTCTGAGGAGGAGCTCAGGGTCATGGTGGAGGAAATCGTCCGGGTAGAGCCACAGCTATTCAGATCACAGGTGCAGCACACCTCCATAGCCAGGAAGATGGAGCTATGGCGCAGAATAGTGGACAGGGTCAACGCTGTGGGACAGCACCGAAGAAATAGGGATGACATCAGGAAGAGGTGGAACGACCTACGGGGGAAGGTGTGTTCTGTGGTCTCAAGACACCACCTTGAGGTTCAGCGGACTGGCGGCGGACCCCCACCTTCTCCCCACAACTAACAACATGGGAGGAGCAAGTCTTGACGATTCTGCATCCTGAGGGCCTCACAGGAGTCGATAGAGGAATGGACTCTGGTAAGTCAAATCTTAACTATTACATCCCCCACCCTACTTGCATGCTATCACATACCCCCACCCTCACCCTCACCCCCATCACTCCAACTCCTCACAAATGTCCCAACATCACAAACCAAACATCCTAACACCAAGCCCTGCATGCAACAACAAAGCATGGACACCCATCACCAAAGCATGGCCACTGCACATACCCATACACCCCCCTAAGCCACCATCACACAAGGTCCCACACAGGAATGCAACCACTGGGGTACACGGTCACCCACCTATTGCACCCCATGGCACACACAGATGTAATAAACATCCTTTTATACCCCTGCAGGACCCCTACCCAACATCACCGGACAGGAGAGTCCACACATGTCCACACCACAAACAGAAGAGGCCCACAGTGATAACAGCAGCTCTGTCCAACTGGATCTAGATGACCAGCCCGGCCCATCGGGGACCTCACACAGTCACAGTCAACCACAGAGCTTCCCCCCTCTGGAAACACCAGCACAGCACCCACCCAGCGGGCCCATACCTCTGTCCCCAGGACACGTCAATCAGCAGTGTGCCCACCACTACAGGGAACCCAGGCTAACCCACCACCCCAGCAACCCCAGCAACAACAGGGACCTGGGGGCAGTGGTAGTGGGCACACGGTCCAGTGGACGGAGGCTCAGGAACACAGGGGAACTGGGAGGGCTGCTGTGCGACATGGGGAGGACAGGCCAAGGGAACCCACTCTCCACGAAGCCCTCTCCAACATCATGGGAGCCTACCACCACTCCCAGGAGACAATGGCAACGGTACTGGCCAAGTTTCAGGAGACCCAGCGCCTGCAGGAGGAACAGTATTTGGGCTTCAGGGAGGAACTCAGATCTATCAATTTCACCCTGGGCACCATCGTAGGGGTGCTGAAGGAAGTCCTCAACACAGGAGGGACACTGTGGCACAACAAGGGGCTCCTGACAATAGCCTGGACGATGAACTGCCCACCACCTCCGCCGGCGCTAGTGGACAGGACGCCCGCCACAGGACCACCACACCAGCACCCCACCCCCTGCAGAGGGAAAACCACCCCATAAACGGTCCCTGAGATCCAGGACAAAGACAGAAAACGATGCCAAGACCCCTGCCAAGAAATGAGACCACCCTGATTGTCATCTTTCTGTCCCACTTTAAAAAATATAAAGATAAAGCTTGGGAAGAGTTAGAGCGTGCTACAGCTTTGAAAGACCCCGGCCTGTTTTGGAAGGTGGTGAATAGAGGTTCCCTTGAAACAGAAACCTCCGAGGGCCTTGGATGTAATATAGCCCCGGAGGCCTGGGTAACTCATTTCTGTAATATATTTGAGGGTACCCCCCTAAGTAATACACAGGAGAGTGTGTATGATGTGGCTCCTAACCTAGCAATCAGATTCTCACTATAGGAGGTTATTGATGCGATACAGAGTTGTGCGCATAATAAAGCTCCGGGCCCGGACTCGATCCCGATGGATTTGTATAAAGCTAACCCTCAGTTATGGGCACCCATTCTCCTAAATGTTCTCAATGCAGCCATAACTGTGGGCATCCCTGCCTCTTGGAGATTGGCATGCATAGTCCCAGTGTTTAAAAAGGGTGATCGTAATGATCCTAAGTCTTATCGCCCTATTTCACTGCTGGATGCCTCTGTGAAGATTCTGGGGCGGATCATCCTAGGGCGACTGGAGGCCTGGATGATAGGAAATGATATTTTAAGTCGGGAACCGTATGGCTTCAGGGAAGGTCTCGGTACACAAGAACAGTGTCTCAATTTACTGATGATAATCAACAAATACACACAGGCCAGAAAAGGTACCCTTTATCTTGCTTTTATGGATCTCAGCTATGCTTTTGATAAAGTGAACCGATCTTTATTATGGGAGAGGCTAATTCAGTTAGGGTTGGACCCTATTATTGTAGAGCTTCTCCGTTATCTCCATTCAGGGACAGTGGCAAATGTGAGGGTGGGCCCAAACGGGGAACGTTCGGAGGCATTCAAGCTTTCAAGGGGTGTGCGCCAGGGGTGTGTCTTGGCCCCTACCTTGTTCCTTCTATATACTAATGGACTTACAGATTTTCTGATGGAATACTGCAGGGATGTCCCGAAGGTGAAGGGTATTGATATCCCTGTGCTGACGTATGCGGATGACGCGGTCCTTATGGCCCGCACGATCAATGGTCTCCGAGAATTAGTTAGAGCTTATGTCATCTTTATGTCAGCACTGGGGATGGAGGTCAATTTTAAGAAGTCGCACTTTATGGTTTGTGGTAAACCTATGAGCAGGGTT
This sequence comes from Pleurodeles waltl, assembly GCF_031143425.1. Classification (NCBI taxonomy): domain Eukaryota; kingdom Metazoa; phylum Chordata; class Amphibia; order Caudata; family Salamandridae; genus Pleurodeles; species Pleurodeles waltl. The sequence goes on from NC_090442.1 coordinate 467,281,240, forward strand.
GGGGAGCTAAGGGTGGAGGATCAAGTTATTAGCAGAGTCCACGAGTTCCCATACTTAGGGGTCATCTTTGATGAGAAAGGATCTTGGAAACCCTGTATTGCCAGAAGGATTGTGCTTTTTCATGCAACAGTTGGTGCAACCTTTGACTTCACGGCTAGGGTAGGTAGCAAACCGATCAAACCCCTGCTTGAAATCTTTAGGCGGAAATGCCTACCTGTCCTTCTGTATGGTTCAGCACTTTGGGGGTTTAGGGATACCTGAGCCCTTATGGTGGAAGAAAATCGTTTCTGTAGAAGGCTTCTGGGTGTTGGTCAAAATATTCCTGGATTTTGCCTCCACCTGGAACTGGACCTTGAGTATGTACAGGACACTACCCAGCTGGCTCCCCTTTTGTTATGGATTTCAGTTTGGAGTAACGAACATGCCTCTCTTAATAGGGATATCCTAAGGGATTGTTTGGCCTGCGACCATGTAAAACATATCCCCTGGTTGTCGCACATAAGGAAGATGGCTCATGACCTGGGGCGGCCTGAATTGTTTGATTATCCCGAAGACCTAACTAGCTACGATAAAAAATGGGTTAAGGATAACTATCAGAGAATCCAGGAGACCAAGAGGGAGGGGGAGGCTCTAAGGAAAAAATCGATCAGGGAATTTACTATGCTAAAGATGTGGGTGGGTCCTGAGCAATATCTTTTAGAAATCAAGGATGTGAGGGAAAGGTCTCTCATAACTCGTTTTCGCTTGGGGATCATTAGAAGTAATTTGTGTTTCCCCCTAGGTCAGTATGGGGAGAAATGTATTAGACCCTGCCCCTGTGATGGGGTATCCCATCAGACTTTGATCCATTTTACACTGTTCTGTGTCTTCTATGCTCCATTTAGAACCCGATTCCTACTACCGCTCCTTAGGCCCAAGGGTTTTGTGCAATACCGTCCGGCTTTCATGTGGCTGCAAATGGCCTCAGATGTACTGGTATGGAAGGGCCTGGGATCATTTCTGAAGGGAGCTACTACTTGGCGCAAAAATTTAGAATGTTTAGAATGATCTTATTTATTTTTCTTCAGTTTTTTTCTTTTATTTTATTTTATTTTATTTTTATTTTATTTTATTATTTTTCTATATATATATATATATATATATATATTTATATGTACATGTTTTTATGATGGGTGCTTTTATTATACATGGTTTTTATTGGTATTCTTATAATGTTTTGATGATTATGGGGGTCATTCTGACCTCGGCGGTAAAAGGCCCTTACCGCCGGTCAGAAGTCCGCCATTCTACCGCTGCGGTAAACCGCCACGGTCATTCTGACCACCAACTGTGAAACCGCCAAAAATCCGACATCCAAGGAAGGCCGCCACATCAGCGGGCCGCGGAAAACTGGAGATGACCAAACCTCCACCGTCACGCCAACACAAACACGCCCATGCCATTCTGACACACGAATCCACGCGGCGGTCTTTCAACCGCGGTATTCCATTGGCTGTACACACCGCCGCGGTCAAAATACACACCCAGCTCCAAAACACTGCCACATTGGACATTTTGAAATACGCACACCTGAGACACATACAAACAACACTCCCACACATCCAATCAACTATAAAACACACTCCCACATCACCCACAAACCCCCACTAGTTGGAAATCGGAGCGAAGGCGAGAGCGAGAGAGATAGAGATAGCGAGCACAGCAATAGAAAACCCCAACACACACAGGAACCCAACTTCATCACCCACACCACATCTACGCACACATCACCACATATCACCACGCACATCACCACAAACACCACCCCACACCTCATCCACACCACCCCATGGCACCCCAAAGACACCCAAGGTTTTCGGACCAAGAACTCTGGGTCATGGTGGAGGAAATCATGAGGGTTGAGCCCCAGCTCTTCGGCACACAGGTGCAGCACACCACCATAGCAAGGAAGGCTGAGCTATGGCAAAGGATCGTAGACAGGGTCAACGCTGTGGGACAGCATCCCAGAAATCGGGAAGATATCAGAAAGCGATGGAACGACCTACGGGGGAAGGTGCGCTCGATGATCTCCAGGCACAACATTGCTGTGCAGAAGACTGGCGGCGGACCCCCACCCACCCCACCCCAATTCACAGCATGGGAGCAAGAGGTGGTAAACATCCTGCATCCTGATGGCCTCGCTGGAGTACACGGAGGAATGGACTCTGGTAAGTCGAATCTCAACTACTTCACCCCCCCCAACCACCAGCATGCCAACCCCCCCCTCCCTCACCCCGAATATCACCCCCCAGCACATAACCTCCCTGCCAATGTCTCACCAGCACAACCCACCCTAAACAACACCCCTGAATGCCCCTGACAAACCATAGACAGCCACCACCAAAGCATGACCATTGCACATACCCATACACCCCCCCCAAACCCTCACAACACCTCCCACAAGGGAATGCCAGCACTGGGGGACAAGGGCACTCAAAATGCACGCCATGGCACACACAGAAACAATAACCATACTCCTTTACCCCTGCAGGGCCCGAACGCCAACACACCGCCACTGAGGGTCCAGAGATGTCCATCCCACCCCCAGAACAGGCCCCCAGCGAGGACAGCAGCTCTGTCGACCTAGAACCTGACGACCAGCCCGGACCATCGGGGACCTCTGGACAGTCGGTTCCCCACACACAGACACAGGCCACAGCAGACCCAAACCCCTCTGGGAACACCAGCACAGCTCCCACCCAGCGGGCCCATGCCTCTGTCTCGCGGACGTGTCAATCAGCGGTGTGTCCGCCACTACAGGGCACCCAGGCTGACCCAACACCCCAACAACAACAGGGACCTGGGGGCAGTGGTAGTGGGCACACCGTCCAGGGGACAGAGGCCCGGGGAAACAGGGCAACTGGGAGGGCTGCTGTGCGACAGGGGGGGGAGGACAGGCCCAGGGAACCGACTCTCCAAGAGGCCCTCACCACCATCATGGGAGCATACCATCACTCCCAGGAGACAATGGCGACGGTACTGGCCAGGTTCACCGAGATCCAGGCACAGCAGGAGGAACGGTACATGGGGTTCAGCATTGAACTCCGGGACATCGCTACCGCTATGGGGACCATAGTCCAGGCCCTCAACCGGATAGAAACCACATTGTGGGACCATGTGGCACCGCAAAGGGCCCCTGTCACTAGCCAGGAACAGCCTACCACCTCCGCCGGCGCTAGTGGTCAGGAGGCCCCCACAGAACGACGGGCCACCAGAACCCCACCTCCTGCTGAAGAACAACCACCCCGCAAGAGGAACCTGAGATCTCAAAGGAAGACAGAGTAGGATGCCAAGACCCCCGCCAGCCTAATATCCCCCCGGATGTCATTCCACTGTCCCACAGTGTCACCCTGTCCAACCTTGAACTGCCCCTGCTCCATCCTTCCACAGCCATCTGAACAATGCACCTGTGCGACCGAGAACTGGACTCTGCCATGGACATAACTCCACCCTCACCCATCACCGTTTTAATATCATGTACCAATATATAGCACTAAAAATAAATCACTCATTGCACATAAATCATTCTGGAGTCAGCCTGTATTAATTACAAATGTATAACACATTACTTATCAATAATGTTCTGTTATTTATGTGTGGACAACATACCGATGTCAATAAGCATTAGTCCATGGGCTAACCAAGCAGAAGTCACGCAGTGGGTCATACAGCACTGAAAAGGGAAGGGAAAAGTAAACTTCAGTTTAAAAGAACTGGGGGGAAATACACAAAGTAAAGATGCAGGGGGCATTCAGTAAATGTTAAATGGCGTGGGTGATTCCTACCTGTGTGCTACTGAAAATACTGTTGGATAACTCTGTCCCTGTTGTCTGGGTCGTCCTCTTCGTCTTCCTCCTCTTCACTCTCCGCAGGCTCCACAGCTGCTTCAACCCCACCATCTGGACCATCCTCCTGCAGGAAGGGCACCTGACATCGCAATGCCAGATTGTGAAGCATACAGCAGGCCACGATGATCTGGCACACCTTCTTTGGTGAGTACATCAGGGATCCCCCTGTCATATGTAGGCACCTAAACCTGGCCTTCAGGAGGCCAAAGGTTCTTTCAATGATCCTCCTAGTTCGCCCATGGGCCTCATTGTACCGTTCCTCTGCCCTGGTCCGGGAATTCCTCACTGGGGTCAATAGCCAAGGCAGGTTGGGGTAACCAGAGTCACCAATTAGCCACACACATTGTCTCTGTAGCTGTTCCATCACATAAGGGATGCTGCTATTTCGCATCACATACGCGTCATGCACTGACCCAGGGAACATGGCATTCACATGGGAGATGTACTGGTCAGCCAAACAGACCACCTGAACGTTCATCGAATGGTAACTTTTCCTGTTTCTGTACACCTGCTCATCGTCTTTTGGGGGTACTAAAGCCACATGGGTCCCATCAATGGCACCAATTATGTTGGGGATATGTCCAAGGGCATAAAAATCACCCTTCACATTGGCCAAATCAACCTCTTCAGGGAATACAATGTAGCGCCGCATGTGTTTCGTCAGGGCAGACAACACTCTAGACAAGATTTTTGAAAACATAGGCTGAGACATTCCAGATGACATGGCCACTGTTGTCTGGAATGAGCCACTTGCCAGAAAATGGAGGACTGACAGAACCTGCACTAGAGGGGGAATTCCTGTGGGTTGGCGGATGGGGGACATCAGGGCTGGCTCCAGCTGGGCACACAGTTCATGTATAGTGGCTCGGTCAAGTCGGTATCGTAGTATGATGTGGCGTTCTTCCATTGTCGACAGGTCCGCCAGCGGTCGGTACACGCGAGGATTCATCCTTCTCCTCGCAAGTCCCAGCGGACGGTGCCTAGGAAGGACAACATGGAGCACAGAGTCAAGCAAGTCACAGGTACGTTCACCACTGCATGCATAGCACACGATTATCTATGTATTGAAAGGCGTGTATGTGTGGCAATGCAAGGCCTAGGCCTGTGTGACGCAGTACAAATAATGCCATGTGGGCCCTTGAAATGGCGGCTGCCTGACCTGTGAAGTGGGACAATGGGATGTGAGGTCAATGCGCTGGCGTGGCACACTGTGGCGGTAGGCGGTCGAAGACCGCTATACGAAGCCGCATTGGCTAACATTGAAGCCTATGGGTTTCAGGAGCCAATAATGAGGTGCGCCGGCGGTCGCGGTACGCACCGCCGCGGTACGCACCGCCGCGGGCGTGACCGCCATTTTCTATCTGCTTAATCACTCGAGACCTGATCTTCCACAGGAGAGGACCTATACTGCAAGTGCTGCTGTGACCTCGGTCTGGAAGTGACAATGGCTGCTGCGACTGGGGAAAGGGCCCCCGCCTTCAGTTCCGAAGAGTTGGAGAAGCTCGTGGATGGGGTCCTCCCCCAGTATGCGTTACTCTACGGTCCTCCAGACCAACAGGTAAGTACACTGGGTGCACATTGAATGGGCTATGCCTGTGTGGAGTGGGGTGGATGCTAAGTTGGTGGGGTGGGGGGCGAATGAGGAGTGTAACGCACGACAGATGAAAGCATGTGCCATATGGCAAGGTTGGGGAGGGGGGGCCAATCGCATCTAACATGCAGAAATATGATGATTTCTCCTTCCCACCCTGTACATGTCAAATAGGTCAGCGCCCATCAGAAAGTGGACATATGGCGTGCCATCGCCAAGGAAGTCCGGGCCCTGGGGGTCCACGTCAGACGGGGCACCCACTGCCGCAAGAGGTGGGAGGACATCCGCCGCGGGACCAGGAAGACCGCCGAGTCACTGCTGGGGATGGCCTCCCAACCTAGGAGGGGTGCCAGTCGTACCCTGACCCCCCTGATGTCCCGGATCCTGGCGGTGGCCTACCCTGATTTGGATGGGCGCTTAAGGACATCACAGCAGACACAAGGGGGTGAGTATCATCACATTCTGCTATCTCTCTGCGCAGTGGAGGCGTCTGGGTGGGGAGGAGGGTTGGGGGTGACATTAGGCCAGGGCGCTTTCTGTAGTGTAGTCCTCTCCTTTAGGCAAGGCCCTGTGCTCCCGGCCCCCACCTCTGTAGGGTGACAAGTACAGCTATCGATGGTCCAGCATCACACATGTGCGCCTTTGTCGTCTCTAGACCTGTTGTCCTAGTCAGAAGTACTGAGTAGTGTACCCCGAATGCGCGGCTTAGTGCATGAGGCTCCTGTGTCTGTCCTCTCCGCCAACGGTGTTGACATTGCATGCACTCAACCTGGTCTTCGTTTTTCTCCCCCCACCCTTCTTCTTCGTCTTCTTGTGCATCTGTGCATTAGCATCATCAGGTGGAGGAAAATTGGCATCGGAGCACGAGGGAGCTGCAAGTCACAAGGCCCCGGTGGGACCAGGAACAGACACCGAGGGCACCAGTGATCCGGAGGGCGAGGGGAGCACCACAACGTGGACCGGTGGTGACACCAGCGACATCGACACGTCCTCGGATGGGAGCTCCCTAGCGGTGGAGGCAACATCCGGGCCACCCGCCTCTACAGGTACAGCCGCCACCCAGCGCACCAGCCCCGCCCTCCCAGCAGCCCCTCAGCCTACGCTCCGTGCCCGCTCTCCCAGGAAGGCGGGCGTCTCCTTCGCCCCAGGCACCTCAGCCCCTGCCCCTGTTACCCCTGCTGCCCTCAGTGAGGAGGTCATTGACCTCCTGCGGACCATCATTGTTGGGCAGACTACCCTTTTGAATGCCATCCAGGGGGTAGAAAGGGAGGTGCATCGGAGCAATGCCTACCTGGAGGGCATTCATTCGGGTCAGGCTGCCCATCAACGATCGTTCAATGCTCTGGCCTCAGCACTGATGGCAGCCATTGTCCCTGTCTCCGGCCTCCCTCTTCTGACTGCCTCCAGCCTGTCTCTGTCTCCTGTTCCTCAGCCTATCCCATCCACACCATCAGACCAGCCTGCACACACCTTAACACCCAAGGGCAGCTCATCCAGACACAAGCACCACAGAACCCACAAGCATTCACGCAAGCAACACCCAGATGCAGACATTCCAACAGTCACTACCACCTCTGTGTCCCCCTCCTCCTCGTCTCCCTCCTCCCTCCCTGTGACGTCTACACTCACACCTGCATGCACACCACCATCAGCCAGTGCTTCCATCACCAGCACACCCTCCAGTCCAGTCCGCACACGTGCAGTCACCACCCCCACTACCATTTACACGTCCCCTGTGTCCTCTCCCACTGTGTCTGTCACCCCCTCTTCCAAGACACACAAACGCAGGCAGACACCCACCCAACAGCCATCCACCTCATGACAGCCTCCAGCACATGCACCTGCACCCAAAGACAGCACACCTGACTCTCCTACAACCACATCCTCTTCCTCCACTTCCATCTCCACTTCTCCTACCTTTTACCTTGGTCCTAAGAAAGTTTTCCTTGCTAATCTTGACCTCTTTCCCTCCACTGACCCACCCCCTCCATCTGCAAAGAGTCCCAAGAGCACCTCAGCCACCACCAGCCCAGCTTCGAGTGTCACTGTGGTGCATGGGTTCTGGAGCCCACCCTTTGCCAGCAGTGACACTTCAATTAGCAGCAAGGGGACAGCCAGCCCCCCACCAGGCAAGAAGACCAGGAAGCTAAAGGGCCGCCGTGAGCGGACTGACACGGCTGCCCCCAAGGAGCAAAGTTCGCCCACTTCACCAGCCACAACATCTAGGGGAGGCAAGGGCCCGAGAGCCCCATCCAAGGAGCGAAAGGGCAGCAGGGCGGAAAAGTCAGCCAGCAGGAGCGCGGAGCTGGAGGGGCCCACAAGCCCCATCCCGGGTGTTAGGAAGGACACCAAAGGGCCCAGGACTCCGTCACTGAAGGGTCCAGCAACAGCACGGTCGGAGGGCGACTGAGCAGGGAGTCCAGGCTAGGTCTGGCTCCCTTGACCTACTGGACGAGCACCGCTGAACAGGGCCCCGCCGTGGCGAGGAGCACCGCTGAAGAGGGCCCCGCCGTGCAGAAGAGCACCGCTTAACAGGGCCCGCCGTGCAGAAGAGCACCGCTGAAGAGGGCCCCGCCGTGCAGAAGAGCACCGCTGAAGAGGGCCCTGCCGTGCAGAAGAGCACCGGTGAACAGGGCCCCGCCGTGCAGAAGAGCACCGCTGAACAGGGCCCCGCCGTGCAGAAGAGCACCGCTGAAGAGGGCCCCGCCGTGCAGAAGAGCACCGCTGAACAGGGCCCGCCGTGCAAAAGAGCACCGCTGAACAGGGCCCCGCCGTGCAGAAGAGCACCGCTGAAGAGGGCCCCGCCGTGCAGAAGAGCACCGCTGAACAGGGCCCCGCCGTGCAGAAGAGCACCGCTGAACAGGGCCCCGCCGTGCAGAAGAGCACCGCTGAAGAGGGCCCCGCCGTGCAGAAGAGCACCGCTGAAGAGGGCCCCGCCGTGCAGAAGAGCACCGCTGAACAGGGCCCCGCCGTGCAGAAGAGCACCGCTGAAGAGGGCCCCGCCGTGCAGAAGAGCACCGCTGAACAGGGCCCCGCCGTGCAGAAGAGCGCCGCTGAAGAGGGCCCCACCGTCTCATGCACCGCTCCGCTGGGCACCGCCATCTCAAGCACCGCTCCGCTGGGCCCTTCATCCCAAGCACCGCTCCGCTGGGCACCGCCATCTCAAGCACCACTGGCACAATGACAGTGCCGGATCTGTCTCGAGCTACTGTTCACGGTTCACTGTGCCCACCATGCCTCCTCCTTGACCGGTGGAGACTGTTATCCACCTGATGGACTGTGGCTTTGCACTCCCCAGGATGGCCGAGTGGGCAACCCACCCACTGTAGAGACTTGAGAGACTGTGGCTTTGCACTCCCCAGGATGGCCGAGTGGCCAAGCCACCCACTGTAGAGACTTGAGAGACTGTGGCTTTGCACTCCCCAGGATGGCCGAGTGGGCAACCCACCCACTGTAGAGACTTGATAGACTGTGGCTTTGCACTCCCCAGGATGGCCGAGTGGCCAAGCCACCCACTGTAGAGACTTGAGAGACTGTGGCTTTGCACTCCCCAGGATGGCCGAGTGGGCATGGTGGCCCCTTCGTGGATCTGGCGTCGTGGAATCATGTGGCTGTGGTGCCCCCCCCTTCCCTTCCCCCTGAGGTGCCTGTGGTTTTTTCATCAGATGCCCCTGCTGTGTTCTCTCCAAAGGACTCAGGTCTCCTGTGTGGGCTTTGCCCTTGTGTGGCTACACTTTGGCCCACGGACACTTTGAATCTCGTTAGATGTGCAGGACTTATTGCCTCGGTTTTTTGTATGCACTGGATATTGATTTTTGATTTTTGATTTGTTATTGCTGTTTGACCGTGACTTATCAGTGGTTTTTATTTCCCATAAATTTCGAGTCACTATTTAATTATGTCCTTGTTTTCTTTACGGGGGTTTGGGTGGTTTCACTGTGACTTGTTGCTCTGCATTGGTGTGTACATGGTTTGGGGGGGTGGGTGTATCACGTATGTGTGTGCCCGTGACCTTTCGTCCTCCCCCCTCCCCTGTGTCATAGGTGCAGTACTCACCGTTGTCGTCTGCGCCGGCGTTCGTACTCGTGGTAGATGAGCAGGTAGACGAGAGCAGGTAGGATGTTTAATTCGGGTTCCATGCTGTCCTCCTTCCTCGTGGAGTGCGTAGAGGTGCGCGTTTTCCCGTTCGTAGTCTGTTTCCGCCGTGTTTTTATCGGCGGTGCTCCCGCCCCGGAAAAGGTGGCGGATTGGCCGGTCATGATAGTGTGGGCGGTACATTGTCTGCCGCCTGGCTGTTGGCGGTGACCGCTGCGCTGTTTGTCGGTCCCGCCGTGGCGGTCGGAGTGTTAATGTGGCGGGCTGTGTTGGCAGTTCCCGCCAGGGTCAGAATTCCATTTTTTGGACCGCCGGCCTGTTGGCGGGTTGGCCGCCGCTTTATCACCGACCGCCAGGGTTAGAATCACCCCCTATGTGTTGTAATGGATGAATTTTTTTATACCGAATAAAGCTTCTTCTTCTTCTCCCACTTTGTCAACCTGTCCATCCTCAAACTGCCTCAGCTCCACTTCCTATACCCATTTGGGCAATGCTCCTGTGAGACTAATAGACTGGACTCTGCCATGGACATTCCTCCACCATCACCCCTCACCATTTTACAACCCCCTCCAATATTGAGCACTTCAATAAACACCCTTAAAGCACAAAACAATCTGGAGTCAGTCTGAGATTTCGAAATAGTGTATTAGCAATTACAGTGTCAAAATGATCTTTCAAATGTAATGTCAACATAACTATGTCACACAGCTCTATCCATGAGGAGACAAAGCAGATGTCACACAGTGGGACCCACATCTGTGAAATCGTAAGGGAAAGTGACACTTCAGTGACCATATGACAGACAATAGAGAGGTAGTAGTGTTAAAGTACATGTAGTAGGCAGGTTTGTATTCTTACCTGTGTCTCACTGGAAATATTGCAGGATGACCGAGTTCCTGTTGTCGATGTCCTCTTCTTCTGCTTCCTCGTCTTCACTGTCCACAGGCTCCACAGCTGCAACAACACCGCCATCTGAACCATCCTCCTGCAGAAAAGGCACCTGTTGTCGCAAAGCTAAGTTGTGAAGCATACAGCAGGCCACGATGATCTGGCACACCTTCTTTGGTGAGTAGAATAGGGATCCACCTGTCATATGGAGGCACCTGAACCTGGCCTTCAGGAGGCCGAATGTCCGCTCTATAATCCTCCGAGTTCGCCCATGGGCCTCATTGTAGTGTTCCTCTGCCCTTGTCCTGGCATTCCTCACTGGGGTCAGTAGCCATGACAGGTTGGGGTAACCAGAGTCACCTGCAAATGGTGAGGGACAACTGTTAGACACACACTAACCTGTAGGGATATCCCCAGACCCAGACAACCATTCCCATTGACTTGGTTCCAGGTGCTCACCTAATAGCCACACACAGTGCCCCTGGAGTTGACCCATCACATAAGGGATGCTGCTATTCCGCAGGATGTGAGCATCATGCACTGAGCTAGGGAATTTGGCAATAACAGGGAAGATGTACTGGTCTGCCAAACACACCATCTGCACATTCATGGAAGGATAACTCTTCAGGTTTCTGTACACCTGTTCCCTCCTGCGGGGGTACCAAAGCCACATGTGTCCCATCAATGGCACCTATGATGTTGGGGATATGTCCCAGGGCATAGAAGTCACCTTTCACTGTAGGCAAATCCTCCACCTGAGGAAAAACGATGGAGCTCCGCATGTGTTTCAGCAGGGCAGACAACACTCTGGACTACACGTTGGAAAAGATAGGCTGGGACATCCCTGATGCTATGGCCACTATAGTTTGAAAAGACCCACTTGCAAGGAAATGGAGTACTGACAGCACCTGCACTTGTGGGAGGATTCCTGTGGGATGGCGGATACCTGCCATCAGGTCTGGCTCCAACTGGGCACACAGTTCCAGGATTGTGGCACGATCAAGCCTGTAGGTGATGATCACATGCCTTTCCTCCATTGTCGACAGGTCCACCAGCGGTCTGTACACCGGAGGATGCCGCCATCTCCTCACATGTCCCAGCGGACGGAGCCTATGAAGGACAATAGAGAGCACAGAGTACACCAATTCAGAGGTACGTACCCACAGTTTACACAGAACACGAATCATAAGCCGAAATTTGGCCTGTATGAGTGTTGAGGCAAGGCCTACGTATGTGTTACGCAGTGAAAAATTAAGCCATATGGGCCCCTGAAATGGCGGCTGCCTGACCTGTAAAGTGGGACAATGGGATGTGAGGTAACTGCGCTGGCATTGTACACCGTCACAATAGGCGGTCGAAGACCGCGGCGCAATTCTGCATTGGTTAACATTGGACCCTATGGGTCCCAGGAGCTAATGACGATGTACGCTGGCGGTGACGGTGCGCACCGCCGTGGATCTGACCACCATTTTCTATCTTTTCAATCACCCGATACCTGATCTTCGACAGGAGAGGACCTACACTGCAAGTGCTGCTGTGACCTCGGTCTGGAAGAGACAATGGCTCATGCGTCAGAGGAGTTGGAGAAACTCGTGGATGGGGTCCTCCCCCAGTACACGCTACTCTATGGTCCTCCAGACAACCAGGTAAGTACACTGGGAGCCTGCTGTATGGGCTATGCCTGTGTTGAGTGGGGTGGATGAAAGATGGCGGGGAGATTGAGGCGTGCATGAAACGACGGTGAGTGCATGTGCCACATGGCAAGGGTAGGGATGGGGGCCAATGACTGTGATGGTGCAGTTGGTAATAACTTTTATTTTCCCCCTGTACAATTCATGTAGGTCAGCGCCCACCAGACAAAGGATATTTGGCATGCCATCGCCAAGGACATCCGGACCCTGGGGGTCTACCAAAGACGGAGCACCCACTGCCATAACACGGCCAAACTACAGAAAAGACTCCAACGCCTCCGCACGCCTCATCCTTGACATCCCCCAACACAGCCACATCTCCGGACACCTGAGAGACCTGCACTGGCTCCCCGTCAGCAAGAGAATCACGTTCCGTCTCCTCACCCACGCACACAAGGCCCTCCACGACTGGGCCCCAGGTACCTCAACAACCGCCTGACCTTCTACACTCCCACCCGCCAGCTACGATCGACCAGCCACGCCCTCGCCGCCATGCCACGCATTAGAAAAGCCACCATGGGAGGAAGATCCTTCTCCTACCTGGCAGCCAAGACTTGGAACTCCCTCCCCATCCACCTCCGTCTGAACCAAGACCACCTCTCCTTCAGGAAGCAACTCAAGACCTGGCTGTTCGACAGTAGCGGTTCCCCCTCCCCCAGCGCCTTGAGACCCTCCGGGTGAGTAGCGCGCTTTACAAATTTCTTGATTGATTGATTGATTGATAAGAGATGGGAGGACATTCGCCGCTGGAGCAAGAAGACGGCGGAGGCCCAGCTGGAGATGGCCTCCCAACGTGGGAGGGGTACCCGTCGCACCATGACCCCCCTGATGTTCAGGATCCTGGTGGTGGCGTACCCGGATTTGGATGGGCGCTTGAGGGCATCACAGCAGCCACAAGAGGTTGAGTACACTGCTGATTTCGTGTGCAGTCGAAGTGTCTGAGTGGGGGAGGTGGGCTGTGGGTTTTCCTAGGCCAGGGCGAGTGTGCTAGTTAGGTCCCCTTGTTCTGGCATAACCTGTGGCACCCCTCCCCACCTGTGTACAGTGCCAAGTACACCTAGTCAGGCTCCTGTGTCATCCATGTGTGCAGATGTCGGCCTTAGCCTTGTAGGCCATGTCCCAGGGATTGAACAGTGGAGGCCAAGTGCGCGGCGTAGTGCAGGGGCTTCTGTGTCCGCCAACGGTAGCTGTAATGCATGCACCCAACATGTCTTTCTTCTGTCGTCCCCCCCCCTTTTTTGTGGTCTCCCTATTCTTGTGTGCATTAGCATCATAAGGCGGAGGAGCAGTGGCACCGGAGCAGGAGGGAGCTGCATCCCACATGGCCCTGGAGAGCGAGACAACGGACTCGGAGTTTACCAGTGGGACGGAGGGCGAGGGGAGCTCCACAGCGGGGACAGGAGCTGATACCAGTGACACAGACTCGTCCTCTGATGGGAGCTCCCTTGTGGTGGCGGCAACGTCTGTGCCCCCCGCATCTATAGGTACAGCCGCCACCCCCCCTACCAGCACCGCCCTCCCAGCAGCCCCTCAGCCTTTGCCCCGTGCCCGCTCACCCAGGAGGGTGGGCATCACCTTCGCCCCAGGCACCTCAGCCCCTGCCCCAGTCACCCCTGCTGCCCTCAGTGAGGAGGCCATTGACCTCCTCAGGTCCCTCACTGTTGGGCAGTCTACCATTTTGAATGCCATCCAGGGTGTAGAAAGGCACCTTCACCCAAAGTCACCAAACGAACACCTCCTACAACCACAACCTCTTCCTTCACTCCCAAACCCCCTCCAGCTACCCGTCCCAGTGTTCCCAAGAAACTTTTCCTGTCCAACCTTGACCTTTTTCCCTCACCTCCCCCACGCGTCCGTCTCCTATGGCCCGACTCTCCAGGTCCCAACCTAGCACCTCAGCCACAGCATCTCCGGGACCAGTGGTGCCTGTACTCACCGGAATCTGGAGTGCACCGGCCACTAGGGCAGCCAGTGTGGCACAGAGCCACAGCACAGACAGTCCCCCACCTGTCAAACATCAAAAGTTGCCCAGTGCCCGGCGGGAGAGGGGGAAGACTCCAGCCACCAAAGCCACTCCCAGGGGTACAGGTGGGAGTGTGGAGTCAGCTGTGACACCTTCCAAGGGGGGGAAGGACCACAAGAAAGTCAGCAAGTCTGCGAAGAGCAGCACGGCGGAGAAGACCGCCATCATCCCCGCTACCCAGGAGGCCACCGCCAGCACCAGCCCTGCTGCCCACGAGGCCCCCGCCAGCACCATCCCTGCTGCCCAGGAGGCCACCGCCATCATCCCCGCTGCCCAGGAGGCCACCGCCACCAGCCCAGCTGCCTAGGACAGGACCGCCAGCACCAGCCCCGCTGCCCAGGAGGCCACCGCCAGCACCAACACTGCTGCCCAGGAGGCCACCACCATCATCCCCGCTGCCCAGGAGGCCACCACCATCATCCCCGCTGCCCAGGAGGCCTCCGCCACCAGCCCTGTGCCCAGGAGGCCACCGCCAGCACCAGCCCTGCTGCCCAGGAGGCCACCACCAGCACCAGCCCTGCTGCCCAGGAGGCCACCGCTATCATCCCCGCTGCCCAGGAGGCCACCAGCCCAGCTGCCCAGGACAGGACCGCCAGCACCAGCCCTGCTGCCCAGGAGGCCACCGTCACCAGCCCAGCTGCCCAGGACAGGACCGCCAGCACCAGCCCTGCTGGGCCATGAAGGACCACAAGCACTAGCCCCGCTGGGCCAGACAGGACCGCCAGCACCAGCCCCGCTGGACAAGACAGGACCGCCAGTAGCTGAGTCACTGTAAAGGACCCCTCCGCCACAAGCACTGCTGAACAGGGCACCGCCGCCACAAGCACCGCTGAACAGGGCACTGCCGCAACAAGCACCGCTGCCAATGACACCGCCGCAACAAGCACCGCTGGCCCATGAGCGCCAAGGGCACTGACGCTACTGAGTCCGTCACGAGCAGGATGAAGCACTCTGGGCACAAAGTCACCTCCAGAACCAGCGGAGAGATACATCCACTACCTCAGTCCTTGGCAGGATGAAGCACTCTGGGAACAAAGCCCCCTCCATAACAAGTGGAGAAAGTCATCCACTACCTCAGTCCTTGGCAGGATGAAGCACTCTGGGCACAAAGCCCCCTCCAGAACCAGTGGAGATTTACATCCACTACCTCAGTCCTTGGCAGGATGAAGCACCCTGGGCACAAAGCCCCCTCCAGAACCAGTGGAGAAAGGCATCCACTACTTCAGTCCTTGGCAGGATGAAGCACTCTGGGCACAAAGACCCCTCCAGAACCAGTGGAGATTTACATCCACTACCTCAGTCCTTGGCAGGATGAAGCACTCTGGGCACAAAGCCCCCTCCAGAACCAGTGGAGAAAGGCATCCACTACCTCAGTCCTTGGCAGGATGAAGCACCCTGGGCACAAAGACCCCTCCAGAACCAGTGGAGACTGTTATCCACTTGAGAGACTGTGGCTTTTCACTCCCCAGGATTGCACAGTGGACAAACCACCCACTGTAGAGACTTGAGAGACTGTGGCTTTGCACTCCCCAGGATTGAACAGTGGGCAACCCACCCACTGTAGAGACTTGAGAGACTGTGGCTTTGCACTCCCCAGGTTTGAACAGGGGGAAACCACCCACTGTAGACACTTGAGAGACTGTGGCTTTGCACTCCCCAGGATGGAACAGTGGGCAAACCACCCACTGTAGAGACTTGAGAGACTGTGGCTTTGCACTCCCTAGGATTGAACAGTGGGCATGTGGCCCCCTCGTGGATTTGGCGTCGTGCACTCAACCGGCTGAGGTGCCCCCCCTTTCCCTTCCCCCTGAGGTGCCTGTTTTATTGCTATCTGATGCCCCTGCAGTGTTCTCTCCGTCATGTTCGGGGATTGAGTGTGGGCCTCGATCATACCGTGTGGGCCCAGTGTTCCACAGACTTCAATGGAGCACTACCTAGACTACTATTCTTGGTGTATATTTTGTTTATAGTGTATATATATGTTTTTGCGTACTGGATTTTAATATATTACAATGGTTACACTCATTTCCTTTTGTCCTTGCATTCTTCCAGGGGGGTTTGGGGGGTGTAACTGTAATGTATCATGCTGCATTAGTGTGTGTGTTGTCGTGGGTGAGGGTGGGGGTGTTGCGTGTGTGTGTCCCTGTTTTTTCCCTCCCCCCTCCCCTGTGTCGTAGGTGCAGTACTCACCGTGGTCTTCTCCGTCGGCGTTCGTGCTCCTGGTAGAGGAGCAAGAAGATAAGGGCTGGCAGGATCTGGAGTTCGGGTTCCATGGCGTCCGGATTCCTGGTGGGGTGTGTAGAGGTGAGCGTTTTCCCTTCAAAGTCCTGTTTCCGCCGTGTTTTTGTTCGCGGTGAATCCGCCCCGGAAAAGGTGGCGGATTGGTAGGTTGTGATACTGTGGGCGGTACATTGTCCTCCCCCTGTCTGTTGGCGGTGACCGCCAAGCAGTTTGTTTGTACCGCCACGGCGGTCGGAGTGTTAAAGTGGCTGTCTTTGTTGGCGGTTTCTGCCACGGTCGTGATTAAACAAAATTGCTGCCGGCCTGGTGGCGGTCTTACCACCGCTTTAACACCGACCGCCAGGGTTGTAATGACCACCAGAATGTGGTGTGTGTGGCAGCCTGAAGGACACAGTGAGCCATGATGTGCCTTCCAAACAACAGTTTAGCAAGGGCAGATGTGTAAAGAAATCTCTATGCCTCCTTACACATTGCTCACATTACTCATCACTGACTCATACAACAGGCATACTCAGCTCATGCTGCCAAGCACCAACATGTTGTCTGACATACCCAATAATCCTGAGGAAAGATATGTCAGTGGCTGGCAGGAGTATCTCCTCACCTAGTTATGTACATCCAACACAAGGAGGATCTAAGCCCACACAACACAATGTGAATGAACTTTACATATGGCATTGGACACCAATACCTGCACATTTTCCCCCACATTGATGCCACACATACTGCAATCAACAGGCACATGAGTAGACCACCTGGCACACATAGGCATAGTCTAACCTGTGAGGAGGGAAAGGATGGCGAGGTACACAGAAAAATGTACTGTGCACGTGAAGTACTTACCTACTCCTCTGGTGCACCATATAGCTGTCCATACAGGGGTGGGACCTCATCCACTAGCATCACCAGCTCCTCTGGAGAGAAGGCAGGGGCCCTATCAACTGCTGGGCATGACATGATTGCTCTCAGAGGCAGTACACATGAGTTATTCAGCACAACATGGCAGTCACGTCCGCCATGTATGTGGTAGTGACTGCCAGCGGACACAGTCATTTCCCTGCGACCACCAGTGGCAACAACGTTAGCCTCTGCCTGTGTCCGCTGAGGTTGCAACCATCTACCACCATGACAACTTCCACCAGCGGTTGAGGGTGGTTCTTAATGTCCAGCGGGGTAGGTCAGGCAGCCTCCATTTTAGAGGTCTGAAATGTGGTATTGGGCTTCAAAAACTGCATCATACGTCTGAAAATGTTGTTTGGAGCTCGCAAACATGCTTATCCTGTCTTGTCATGTAAGTCCTACTACTCAATTCCCATTGTAGTGTGTTGCAGGGCACAGATGGCATTTAAAAGTGGAGCACAGTCCACCCCCTCTGAAGGTGACTCCCCCTCCGATATCCAGTCACATTTCGAGCAGCAATTGAGTTTGATTCAGATACATGATGTTGACACGTGTGGAAAACCATGGGGGTCATATGTGACCCTTGTATTATTAGCAGCTGTGATGTGTATTGGTTGCCATGTCTATCCCTTCTAAAATCCCCTGTCACATGCTATCATTGACATGCATCATGTATGTAGTTGGGGACATAATGACTAATGTTAGAACTCATTTGTCATATATAGGCACCCAGGGAGAGGGAGGATTTGACAACCACCTGTCTACCGTCCACTGCCAGACCTTCAGACCATGAAAAATGATACATCATCCTCCTGTATCATCTGAATCAGCAAACAATAGTTGACTTATGTTGTCAGTTGGAGCCAGATCTGATGCCAGCTATGGTGATTGGAGTTACATGAACAGACTTCCTGAGAGTTGCAATCCTACTACTCCCTGTACTAAATATAATATACAAATGTTATCCTCCCGGGTGAGTACACTACCATTGAGAGTTATAAAACAAGGGTGTTTGGATAAGTGAGCACTGGGCTTGTCTTTGGAGTTGGAGAGACAGAGCCTCCTGGCCTCGGCAGTCATGTCACTCCCTCTACTTCATACACATGAGAAATGTAATTTCCCAAGGTGAGTACACTTCCTGTGTGAGTTCCATACATGTGTTATGGAGAAGAGAACACTGGACTGATGGTTGGAGTGACATTAAGACAGCCTCCTGTGTGTTGAAGTCATGTAACTCCAGGTACTACACACACTATACAAATAGTTTCCTCTCAGGTGAGTACATCTTAATAGAGAGTTAAGACTCCCTATTTAAGCAGGGGACTTTGGAGAAGAGAACAGTGTCCTGGTGTTTGGAGCCACTTAGTAGTGTCTTCTAGAAGCTGCAGTCCTGCCACTCTCACTACTCCCCTATACTTGACAAAATGTATCTACCAGGAGAGTAAACTTCATTTGGTAACTGACAAACAGTGGCCTTTGGACAAGAGAACACTCTGCTGGTGTTTGGAGTTGCAGATACAGTGCATGCTGTGAGTTGCAGGCATGTCACTTTCTCTAGTACACACACTATACAAATGGTATCCTCCCATGTGAGTATACTTCAATTGGGAGTTAACAAACAAGGGTATTTAGAGGAGATGATACAGCTGAGTGGAGTAACAGTAACAGTGCCTGCCGGCCTTAGCAGTCATGTCAATCCCTGTACCACACACACTATTCATATGTTATCCTCCCAGGTAAGTACACTACAATTGGGAGTTAACAAACAAGGGTATTTGGTGAAGAGGACACAGGGCTGGCAGAGTGGAGTGACAGTAATAGTGCCTCCTGGCCTTAGGGGTCATGTCAGTCACTGTACTACACATACTATTTATATGTTATCCTCCCAGATGAGTGCACAACAATTTGGAGTTAACAAACAAGGGTATTTGGAGAAGGGCTGACTAAGTGGAGAAGCAGAAACAGTGCCTTCTGGCCTTAGCAGTCATGTCAGTCACTGTACTAGACACACTATTCATAGGTAATCTTTCCAGGTGAGCATACTACAATTGGGAGTTAACAAACAAAGGTATTTGAAGAAGGAAACACTGTGCTGGTGGTTTGGGTAACAGTAATAATGCCTGCTGGGATTTGCAGTCATTTCAGTCCCTGTACAAAAGCTATGGGTGCACTTCAACTGGGACTTTGAAATAAGGGTAGTTGGAGAAAGAAACACTGGTCTGGTGTTTGGAGTTGTAGAACAGTGCCTGCTGGGAGTTGTAGTCATGTAACTTCCTGTAATACACACACTATACACAAATGTTATCCCCCCACATGAGCCCACTTCAATTGTGAGATGCCAGACAGAGATCTTTGACTGGTGGACACTGGGCTGGTGAGTGGAGTGACAGTGAAGGTGGCAAAAGATGAGCAGTGAGCATGCATGACATGGCATTTTGGTGACATTATTAGTGTTGTGACTTACCAGGCTGCACGTCCCCAGGTATTCCTGTCAAGCCCTCAGGATACAGGATGGCCAAGACCTTGTACCCCCAGGGATAGAGTTGTAATGGGGGACAGGGAGGGCCACTGCCAGTCTTCTTAGCCTGCAGCTGGTGCCTGGAGACCATTCCCCTGAGGTCATTCCATCTCTTCCTGATGTCCTCCCTTGTGCACAGGGTGGTGCCTACAGCATTCACTCAGTTGACTACCCTGTCTGATATTTCATTTTCCTACTGAGAGGAGTGTGCTGGACTTTGGTTATGATTTTATCCACCATGACTCTTAACTCATCATCTGTGGAAAGGGGATTTTTGGAACGTGACATGGTGGGAAAAAAATATAGAAGAGTGACAGTGAGTTACTAAAAAGGGTTGTGACCAAAGTTCCCTGTAAGGCGCGCGCGCGAGCGCGCGTACACCTTTCCTTCCCCTATCGTGCAGGCCCCTTCGGCAAGCGCGCACGTTAATAAATAAGCCTTTTAGAGCGATATACGTGCTCCCCTAAGGCAGATAATGCTCATATTTGAATCTGGATTGAAGTGAATGAAAACAGCGTTTAAATGCCGCAGGGAGTGTTTTAAACATCATTTGGCGTACTTTAGCATACAAGCGAGCAAGTGATATTTATGTTGAAAATTAATGGTTAATCAGCTAGGAAATGCTTCAGAACAGTAGGAAATGTGCTGTTATCAACTTTTCCATCATTGTCATACTTCATAGTTGTTTATATGCATTATCACTTTCTCAGCTCAAATAAGCCTTTTAGAGCGATAGTCGTGCTCTCCTATTGCAGAAAATGCTCATATTTGAATCTGGATTGAAGTCAATGAAAACAGCGTTTAAAGGCCGCGGGCAATGTTCCTCTGTTTTCTCTAACTGGGGTGTAGGTGGCACTTAACAGGTCATGTCCTTGGGGTGTGCAACCAGGTCACAAAACTGCCTTGATGCCCTATTGCATGGAGCAATGATATCCCTTTTTTGCTTTAGTGGTATGGAGTGGCTAATGCCAAAGATCTTGGCTAGTTATGCGCTGCGCGCGCGTGAATGGTCAATTTCTTGGCGCACGTATCCTGGGCTGCAGCGCACAGAGACCGCACACTGCCGCACACAGTGGAAAAAAATTAGAGGGAACATTGGTTGTGACTGAAAAAAAGTGTGGGCAGGGTGTTGTATGGGATAGTAAAAAGAAAATGGAGCCTAGTATCTGTGCAGTGTGGGACAAAAGTGTCAACATCAGGGCAGTTCGCGCTCTACGGGCGACTAGAGTGCAAAAATCCAGCACTCTCAAGATAACTTAATTTATGCATTGTGCTGATATGCTGTTGTTTAACCTTTTGCATTGCAGAGTTTCATCCTGAAGACTTATGTTCAAGGTGCATATAAATACTGTTCATTTGCAATGTACTGCTGCAGGCTTTAAGAGTTTGTGTCAGGGTGTGGTCCCTTTCCAGGGCCTTCTAGAAGCTTTCCTGCAGCATGCCTGGGTGTGGCTTGTGGGCTGGGCCAAGACTCTATATAAGGGAGCCAGCCCAGCTCCACGTGCTCACTATTCAGAGGTCCCGGTGCAGAGCAGCAGAAACTTCCTGAACTCCTGTTCCGAAGGCCTACTTTGATCTTGTAGGCCTTGCCCTTTCACTTTGTTCGGTGACTCTTGATCAGGGCGATAAGACGGAGGTCGGGCTGGGCCCCCGATTCCGTTCTCAAAGGATTTCGAGTTCTTGGGCCTAATTAGCATGCATAAAACTATTTTGCTCTTGTGCGTGTGAATGTGCGCTTGAGGTTTAATGGTATTTTACATGCTGGCACTCGAATCGGCAAGACGCACAATTCTTTTCTCAAGTACAAATCTTGATATTCATTGTGCACTTCCATTTAATGGCATTTACAAGGTAGCACTCGAATCGGCAAGACGCGCGATTCATTTCTCGTGCTTAATTCATGTTATTAATTGTATGCTACCATTTCTTGGTATTCATATGGTGGTATTCGAATCGGCAAGGCGCGCGAATAATTTCTTGTGCTTAATTCGTGATATTCAATGTGTGCTACCATTTCCTGGCATTCACATGGTGGCGTTCGAATCGGCAAGACGCGTAATTCATGTCTTGTGCTTAATTCATGATATTCAGTGTGTGCTACCATTTCCTGGCATTCACATGGTGGCCTTCAAATCGGCAAGACGCGCGATTCATTTCTTGTGCTTAATTCATGATATTCAATGTGCGCTACCATTTCTTGGCATTCATATGGTTGCCTTCGAATCGGCAAGACGCATGATTTATTTCTTGTACTAAATTCATGATATTCAGTGTGCGCTACCATTTCTTGGCATTCAAATGGTGGCCTTTGAATCGGCAGAACATGGGATTCATTTCTTGTGCTTAATTTGCGATATTCAATGTGTGCTACCATTTCTTGGCATTCACATGGTGGCCTTAGAATCGGCAGAATGCGCAATTCATTTCTTGTGTTAAAACTCATGTTACTCATGTGCGCAATTCATGTTCCTGCATTTTTAAGAAAACTAAAGTGTTTTAGAATTCTAGATGTTATATGGTATGTGCATAATAAGTCTCTCATGTACAATTCATAGTGTGTTATGGAAATCATTCAGATTATTTCCTTGTCCTCATGCCAAAGTCTATGCTTGAATTTGAAAGCGTAATTCTAGAAAACCCTGATGTTTCTAATTCATGTGGAACATTTAATTGAGTGGTTCATTAGAAAGTTGCACTAATCTTTCTTGATTCCCTCACAGGTATCCAATCATTTTTTAGACCTAGTTATTTAAGTCCATGCTTACGTTATCCATGTTTCCAGTATGACAATGCTTAGAGTCATAGCCTAGTAATGATTAGTATGATATAATCTTGATATTGTGTGTTCTAACTTTTTTGCTTCCTACAGGTCTCCTTCCCAGCTGTTCCCTACCTAATCCCCTTTTCCCCACTTGGACTCTCTTAGACTCTGTGACATTCTATTCAGAGTATTGGAGCTGTCTTGTGGTGGACGTGTTGGGAACGTGCACAGACCCCGAGGATCTGGTGACTCTGACAAAAAGTCCCTCTGTCTTGCTGTAAAAATGCAGAGGATTGTGGTGTGTTTAGGGGTGTGTTTTGTAGTGCCATTCGCCAGTTTGTCCAGTGTGGCAATGTGTGCCAGCTGTGTTGTTTTCAAATCCATTCAATGTGCTGTTGTGTATTACTTTGGTGACCGTGAACTGCTGTGGTTTGGACCCTCATTGTCTGATTGCCATGGGTGCCTGCCATTGCAACTTTGGCCTTGTAATTCGGTCAGCAATTAGTCACTGTGCTGTTGGAGCTGGAGGTCGGACCACCTATTTCCAGGCCTCCACACTGTTGCCAGTCTGCCTTTTTTGGTTGGAGTTGGCGGCCCTGCCTGTGTAACTCGTAATACGGCGGTCTGTAATACCTCCAACATTGCAGTCTTTTTCAGGCCGCTAACATGACGGTCTGATGGTCCAGCTGCCAAAGTTGTAATGAGGGCCCAAAGTCTTTTTCTCAGCAGATTTATATTAAAACACACATGTAAAAAAAAAAATTTATTCCTGGCTCTTTACCCCAGAGTGCAAAAAGGGAATTAAAGGGCCTGATTTAGATATTGGCAGAGGGGTTACTCCATCAGAAACTTTATGGATATCCTGTCCAGTGTATTACAATCTCCATAGGATATAATGGGATTACAATATGGCAGATGGGATATCCCCATCTGCCAAGATCTAAATCAGACCCTTAATGCACCGTTTTAAAGTTTGAAATACTGTTGGTGCCAGTCCAATGCCCTGTTCCATATTGGAATACGACAAACTAGAGATTGATTTCAGAGACCCATGGGGCCCATGCAGCCTTCCCCACTCTTTTTGAACAAGCCACAACACCAGACAGAGCTACTTGATTCTCTCATCATCAGCAGCACATACCCCCACATTCAGGGCCACATTAGTGGATATAACTCACCTGCTACATGAGCAAATGGCATTACCTCCTTCCAGACCACTGACAGTGATGGCCATTAATATAAATGGATTACCAGCCTTTATAAAGTGAAAGAAAGTACTTTCCTTCCTGTGCCATAGGAAACCAGATATTGATCTAATACAAGAGACATACTTCACACCAGAAGAAGGAGACAAACTACATAAAGACTAGGTGGGACGGATCATACATGCAAGTTCCACAGTTAAAAGAAAAGCCCTAAAAGACACAGACCTCTAAGAAGAGAGGAGTACAATACATAAATCGCTCCATGGAAGGGTTTATGTTAATGGATGGATGAGGAGGTGAGGTCTACTTTTTCTTGCAAAACTCCCGCTAGATGATAGACACATAATTATGGGCTACACATGCACTCCTAGAAGTGACAAATCTAGCTTTATCACCATCATCGGTAGGCTACTTACTTCTTACGGCATACAGAAGTTCTTATAAGTAGAGACTGGAATCTCATTCTAGGCCCAATACTAGACAGATTGAGGAAACCACCAGACACATAGCAAAATATAGATAGATATAGATAGATATGTCATGCAAGAGATGATTCAAGATAACGCCCTATTAGGACCAATGAGACTGCTGCATCCCTGGGAGTGTGACTATAACTTTACCTCCTTCCCCCATGATAAATACTTCCAGAATTGATTATTTAAACTTAATTCCTACTCTTCTTAGACATCTGGTAAACTCTTCTTTAACACCGAGTGGCGTGTCAGACCACAACCTCATTGACATCCAATTAGACCTGTTTTTAGTGATTTGTCAAAATGTACAGACCTGCAAAATAAGGCACAGGTCCATGTGACACACTTTCTGGATTACAATAAAGAATCAGTATCCTCTGCCCAAATATTTTCAGGAGCCAGAAAAGCATGCATATGCTGTCTGTTGTTGAGAGTTTTGGCAATTACTAAGAAGCAAGCCAATATAAACAGTCTTTACTTCAAATGACAGGTCAATATGCTGTCTTAACCTAACTCTAATCCCCCACTAGTGTCACTCTGTGAGAATTACTTGATGGTAAAACTAGTCTTAACAGCAGTTACTTGTCTAATACAAAACATTGTCAATTTATGTCAACTACACTACGAGAGGGAAGAAAAGGTAGGTCAATTATTGATGTCCCAACTCTGGCAAGTCATGTCAACCAGAACGGTGCTGGCCCTCCGAAATGCCAAAACGGAATGATTCACAAACCCAACCACTAAAACAAATGAATTCCAGAAATATTACAGAACCTTATATACATCTGATAAAGGTTTTGAGGGCAGTGCAGAGTAGGACTTCTTCAGGGATGGCAGGTACCTCAGTCAACGAAAAAACAATCTGACTTAATGGAGGGTGTAATCACTGAAAACAATTTATGATGCCACTTGATGAAAGGGCTATCAATAAGGCTCCTGGGAAAGATGGGTCCCCAGAAGAACTGTATAAGTTCATCCCTGTGCTAGTCTATATGTTGTGCTCAAAAAAGCTGAGCAGATGGACACCTTAGAGATAAATTCACCAGAGACCAAAGCCAGGTAAAACCAGGTAAAGTTCTGCTCCTATATTCCAGCTACAGCTCAATATCACTCCTAAAAGCAGATGTGAAAATCTTGGCCAAAGTCTTAACAAACTGATCAAAAAATGTCCCCCCTACTGATTCACTCTATGCAGGTATGGTTTGTAACTGGCCATTCATCAACTATGCACCCTTTCGCATATTCTATGGCAGGTAAAAGACATTTAGCTGGGAAGAATGAAGTTATATGTTTCCAACAAAGGAAAGGATGGAATTAATCAGAATTTCATTACAGTAACTAAAGGGGATGCAAGTAGGAACCCTTACTCCAGTTGGGGTAAGGGAGTCATACACCTAAGATAACTCCTGTTCACCCCCTTGGTAGCTTGTCAGGTTTATCTCAGAGGCATTGTGTAAAGTATTTGCACAAACACATATAGTAACACAGTGAAAACACCACAAAAGGACTCCACACCATTTTAGAAAAATAGCCAATATGTATCTAAATCAAACAAGACCAAGACAATACAAATCTAACATACACAAAAAGAGATGTCAATTTTTAAAAAGAGTTTTAATCCATAACAATCAATGGATGCGTTGTTTTAGCACAAAGTACCTGGTGTGCATCAAAAATAAAGCCTCAACCTTCCTTACTCGCAAGAGAGACCGTTTGTCGATTCTTTCTCTGCCGGGTAAGTGATGTGCCAATTCTTTCCTCGTAGGGAAGGAATGAGTTGATTTCCAGACAAGCAGCCTTGGGTCCATTTGGTGATGTTGAAGATTTTGACACCCAGGGACGTTGCATGGAAAATCCTGACACCCTGCAATGGTGAAGTCACGCTGACCTGGTGATGTGCGGATTTCTGCAGCCACAAGGCAGGCAATGGGTCAATTTTGCAGCTGCGAGGTGGGTGCTGTGTAGATTTTTCTGCTGCTCAGCTCCGGTGCATGGATCTTCACTCAGGTTCTGCCAGCGTTTCCGTCCAGGGGGCCAGGGACTGGATGTGGCACCACTTGGCAAGTCAGGGGTCTCAGCAAGAGAGCCCAGGTGCTGGCAGATGAAGTCTTTGATGTCCCTGAGACTTCCTAACTATAACAGGAGGCAAGCTCAGTCCAAGCCCTTGGAGAAACTTCACAATCAGGATACACAGCAAAGTCCAGTCTTTGTCCTCTCTAAGGCAGAAGCACCAACTGCAGGTCAACCCAGCAAAGCACACACAGCAAAGGGGCAGTACTCCTCCTCCCAACTCTTCAGCTCTTCTCCTTTCAGAGGTTCCGCTTGATCAAGAAGTGTTCTAAAAGTCTGGGGGTTTGAGTCCATTGCATATGCTCACACAAGACGGTGCCTCTTCCTTGCCCTGCCCCAGCCATACACTAGGGGGTTGGTGACTGTATTGTGTGAGGTCAGGCACAGTCCTTTCACGTGCAGGTGTCAGCTCTTCCCTCCCACTCTAACCCAGGAAGACTCATCAGAACGTGCAGGACACACCTCAGCTCCCTTTGTGTCACTGTCTAGAGTGAATTTACAAACAGCCCAACTGTCAGTCTCACCCAGATGTGGATTCAGCAGCCAAAGGCACAGAATGGTTAAGACGCCCACACTACCTCCCTGGTGCAGGTCACGACCAGTGGCTGACACCAGGGAGGGGGTTAAAAATTCCTCCTTTTTTTTAGGCCAGGAGACACAGAAGAACTTCCGCATCTTCCCCCTCCCCCCACCCACCTCTTTGTGACATCAGCGTGCCGCGAGGCATGCTGATGTCACATTTTTCCCCACTGGAGCAACAGAGGAGCAGGTAAGCGTCCTCTCCCTACTCCGGTGGGGGAAAAAAGGCCAAAACGGCCTTCCCAGATGCCAGGGAGACATTGATGGAAAGGGGAGAGAGTCTCCCCTTTCCATCAATGCCTTCCAGGAACAGTTTCATGGCCATGGATTGCAATACGGCTGCGATCAATGGCCAGGAAATGCCCCTAGGCACCAGGGATCTTGTTTGGGGGGGGGATCAGCCACCCTTGTGAATGGGCTGCCCCCTGTGGGGGCATAATCATCTGGGGTTCTTCTGGGGGACATTCGCATCCCCCATATAACAAAAAAATGATTATTTAAAAAAAACAATTGGCGGGGTCAGCCCTTCGAACACAGGCCGTCCCCAGGGGCTCAATTACATCAGAATAGTTTTCCCTGGGGGGCGATCGGGCCCCCTTAGGGAATATTTAAAAAAAAAAAGAAAGAACCTATGGGGCCATTTTTTTTATGGATGTGATTTATTTTTTATACATGTGTGCTTGGCCAAGGGAAAGCACAATGATGAAAAAAAAGTGATGTAGAGAATCAGGGGGTCATTCTGACCTCGGCGGTAAAAGGCGCTTACTGCCGGTCAGAAGCCCGCCATAACACTGCCGCGGCTGCGGTAAACCGCCACGGTCATTCTGACCCGCAACTTGAAAACCGCCAAAAACCCGACATCCACAAAAGTCCGCCACACCAAAGGTCAGCGAAAAAATGACCAAACCCCCACCGTCACGCCAACAGAAATACGCCCATGCCATTACGACCCACGAATCCACGCGGCGGTCTTTCAACCGCGGTATTCTATTGGCGGTACACACCGCCGCGGTCGAAATACACACACCTCTACAAAACATCCCCACATTGGTCAATTTCAAACACACACACCTGAGATACATATACACACCACTCCCACACACCCAATACAAAATAAAACACACACCCACATCACCCACAAACCCCTACGACAACAATTGCGAATCAAGGACCGAGAGAGACAGCACTGTTTAGAGTAGACTATCACACCGAGGCAAATCACAACATCACCCACACAATTACCACGCACAAAACACCATACACCACCACACACATTACACTCCACAACACATACACCACCCCTCACCTCACCCACACCACCCCATGGCACCCCAAAGACACCCCAGGTTCTCTGACGCAGAACTCAGGGTCATGGTGGAGGAAATAGTCCGTGTAGAGCCCCATCTATTCGGGTACAGGTGCAGCACACCACAATAGCTAGGAAGATGGAGCTCTGGAAAAGGATAGTGGACAGGGTCAACGCGGTGGGACAGCATCCACGCAATCGGGATGACATCAGGAAGCGATGGAACGACCTACGGGGGAAGGTGCGTTCCATGGTATCAAGGCACAACATTGCGGTGCAGAAGACTGGCGGCGGACCCCCACCTACTCCCCCCAAATTTAATGCATGGGAGGAGGAAGTCTTGCACATCCTGCATCCTGAGGGCCTCGCAGGAGTATCTGGAGGAATGGACTCTGGTAAGTCAAATCTTAACTACTACTTCCCACCCCCACCCCACCTGCATGCCAGCACATACCCCCACCCTCACCCCCACCCCGATCACACCAACTCCTTGCAAAAGGCTCACCATCACAACCCACCCATCCAAACACCAAGCCCTGCATGCGACCACAAAGCATGGACACCCATCACCAAAGCATGCCCACTGCACACACACATCACCCCCACAAGCCACCCTCACAAAAGCCCCCACAAGGGAATGCCTGCACTTGGGTACACGGACACCCACCCATTACACGAAATGCCACACACAGAAGCTATAACCATACCTTAATACCCCTGTAGGACCCGAACGCCACCACACCGCCACGGAGGGTCCAGAGATGTCCATCCCACCCCCAAATGAGGCCCCCAGCGATGACAGCAGCTCTGTCTCCCTGAACCCAGACGACCAGCCTGGCCCATCGGGGACCTCTGGACAGTCGGTTCCCCACAGACAGCCACAGGCTACACCAGACCCAACCCCCTCTGGGAACACCAGCACAGCTCCCACCCAGCGGGCCCATGCCTCTGTCTCCAGGACACGTCAATCAGCGGTGTGTCTGCCACTACAGGGCACCCAGGTTGACCCACCACCCCAACAGCCACAGGGACCTGGGGGCAGTGGTAGTGGGCACACCGTCAAGGGGACAGAGGCCCAGGGAAACAGGGGAACTGGGAGGGCTGCTGTGCGACAGGGAGGGGACAGGCCCAGGGAACCCACTCTCCAAGAGGCCCTCTCCTCCATCATGGGAGCATACCACCACTCCCAGGAGACGATGGCGACGGTACTGGCCAGGTTCCAGGACATCCAGGCACAGCAGGAGGAACGGTACATGGGGTTCAGAGAGGAACTGAGGAACATCGGTTCTGCAATGGGGACCATCGTCCTGGCCCTTAACCAGATAGTCACCACATTGCGGGACCATGTGGCACCACAAAGGGCCCCTGTCACTAGCCAGGACCAGGAACAGGCAACAACATCCGCCGGCGCTAGTGAACAGGAGGCCCTCACACAACGACAGTCCACTAGAACCCCACCTCCTGCTGAAGAAGAACCACCCCGCAAGCGGAACCTGAGATCTCACAAGAAGACAGAGTAGGATTGCAAGACCCCCGCCAGCATATGATACCCCCTGATGTCATCCCACTGTCCCACATTGTCACCCTGTCCAACCTTGAATTGCCCCTGCTCCATCCTTCCGCAGGCATATGGACAATGCACCTGTGCGACTGAGAACTGGACTCTGCCATGGACATTACTCCACCCCCACCCATCCCCGCTTCCCAATCATTTACCTATATCTAGCACTTGAAATAAATCACTCATTGCACTTAAAATAACAGGAGTCTGCTTGTATTTTTCACAAATGTATTACACATAACGGTGCAATTATGTTCAGCAACATTGTGATGACAAAATACCAATGTCAATAAGCATTAGTCCATGGGCAAACAAAGCAGTAGTCACGCAGTCGGTCATACAGCTCTGAAAAGGGAAGGGAAAGTCACAATTAACTTAAAAGGAACTGGGAGGAAACACAGACAGTAGAGACGCAGGAGGCCTTAAGTAAATGGAAATTGGGGTGGCTGTTTCTTACCTGTGTGCTACTGAAAGTATTGTTGTATGACTGTATCACTGTTGTCCGTGTCGTCCCCGTCGTCTTCCTCCTCTTCACTCTCCACAGGCTCCACAGCTGCAACAACACCACCATCTGGACCATCCTCCTGCACAAAAGGCACCTGGCGGCGCAAAGCAAGATTGTGAAGCATACAGCAGGCCACGATGATATGGCACACCTTCTTTGGTGAGTACATTAGGGATCCACCAGTCATATGTAGGCACCTAAACCTGGCTTTCAGGAGGCCGAAGGTCCTTTCTATGATCCTCCTAGTTCGCCCATGGGCCTCATTGTACCGTTCCTCTGCCCTGGTCCGGGGATTCCTCACTGGGATCAATAGCCAGGAGAGGTTGGGGTAACCAGAGTCACCCAATAACCACACACAGTGTCTCTGTAGCTGTTCCATCACGTAAGGGATGCTGCTATTTCTCATAACATACGCGTCATTCACTGACCCAGGGAACTTGGCATTTACATGGGAGATGTACTGGTCTGCCAAACAGACCACCTGGACATTCATCGAATGATAACTTTTCCTGTTTCTGTACACCTGCTCACTTCCACTAGGGGGAACCAAAGCCACATGGGTCCCATCAATGGCACCAATGATGTTGGGGATATGTCCAAGGGCATAGAAATCACCCTTCACTGTAGCCAAATCATCCTCCTCAGGGAAAACAATGTAGCTCCGCATGTATTTCCTCAGGGCAGACAACACTCTGGACAAAACCTTCGAAAACATAGGCTGAGACATCACTGATGACATGGCCACTGTTGTCTGAAAAGACCCACTTGCCAAAAAATGGAGTACTGACAGAACCTGCACCAGAGGGGGAATCCCTGTGGGTTGGCGGATGGGGGACATCAGGTCTGGCTCCAGCTGGGCACACAGTTCATGTATAGTGGCTCTGTCAAGTCGGTATCTAAGTATAACATGTCGTTCTTCCATTGTCGACAGGTCCACCAGCGGTCGGTACACGGGAGGATTTATCCTTCTCCTCGCAAGTCCCAGCGGACGGTGCCTAGGAAGGACAACATGGAGCAGAAAGTCAAGCAAACCACAGGTTCGTTCACACAGCTTGCACAGTAAAAGAATCGCAATGCATTGAAAGGCTTGTATGAGTGGCAATGCACGGCCTAGGCCTGTGTGACGCAGTTGAAGTTATGCCATGTGGGCCCTGGAAATGGCGGCTGCCTGACCTGTGAAGTGTGACAGTGGGATGTGAGGTCAATGCGCTGGTGTGGCACACCGTGGCGTTAGGCGGTCGAAGACCGCAGTGCGAAGCCGCATTGGTTAACATTGCACCCTATGGGTTTCAGGAGCCAATGACGATGTGCGCCGGCGGTCGCGGTACGCACCGCCGCGGTACGCACCGCCGCGGGCATGACCGCCATTTTCTATCTGATTAATCACTCAAGACCTGATCATCCACAGGAGAGGACCTATACTGCAAGTGCTGCTGTGACCTCGGTCTGGGAGATACAATGGCTGCTGCGACTGAGGAAAGGGCCCCTGCCTTCTCTGCCGAAGAATTGGAGAAACTTGTTGATGGGGTCCTCCCCCAGTATGCGCTACTCTACGGTCCTCCAGACCAACAGGTTAGTACACAGGGTGCATGCTGAATGGGCTATGCCTGTGTCGAGTGGGGTGTATGTAAGATGGTGGGGAGGGGAGCGAATGAGGAGTGCAACGCACGACAGATGGGAACATGTGCCACATGGCAAGGTTGGGGAGGGGGGGCCACTCACATCGACCATGCAGAAAAGTTATGATATTTCCTTTCCCACCCTGTACATGTCAAATAGGTCAGCGCCCATCAGAAGATCGACATTTGGCGTGCCATCGCCAAGGACGTCCGGGCCCTGGGGGTCCACAACAGACGGGGCACCCACTGCCGAAAGAGGTGGGAGGACATCCGCCGCGGGACCAGAAAGACCGCCGAGTCTCTGCTGGGGATGGCCTCCCAACGTAGGAGGGGTGCCAGCCGCCAATTGACCCCCCTGATGTCCCGGATCCTGGCGGTGGCCTACCCCGATTTGGATGGGCGCGTGAGGACATCACAGCAGACACAAGGGGGTGAGTATCAGCACATTCTGCTATCTTTGCGCGCAGTTGAGGTGTCTGGGTTGGGGAGGAGGGCTGTGGGTAACTCAAGGCCAGGGCGCTTTCTGTAGGCTAGTCCCCTCCGTTAGGCATGGACCTGTGCCCCCGCCCCCCACCTCTGTAGGGTGCCAAGTACAGCTATCCATGGTCCTGCATCACCCATGTGTGCATTTTTCGTCCATAGACCTGTAGGCCTAGTCACAAGAACTGAGTAGTGTACCCCGATTGCGCAGCGTAGTGCAGGGGGCTTCTGTGTCTGTCCTCTCCGCCAACGGTGTTGCCAATGCATGCACTCAACCTGTCTTCATTTCTCCCCCCCACCCATTTTCTTTTTTGTCCTGTGCATGTGTGCATTAGCATCATCAGGCGGAGGAGAAGTGGCATCGGCGCACGAGGGAGCTGCATCTCACATGGCCCCGGAGGGCCATGCAACCGACTCCGAGTTCACCAGTGAGACGGAGGGCGAGGGGAGCTCCACAACGGGGACCCGTGGAGACGTCAGCGACACCGACACGTCCTCAGAAGGGAGCTCCCTTGCGGTGGTGGCAACATCCGTGCCCACCGCCACAACAGGTACAGCCACCACCCAGCGCACCAGCCCCGCCCTCCCAGCAGCCCCTCAGCCTTCGCTCCGTGCCCGCTCGCCCAGGAAGGCGGGCATCTCCTTCGCCCCAGGCACCTCAGGCCCTGCCCCAGTTACCCCTGCTGCCCTCAGTGAGGAGGTCATTGACCTCCTCCAGACCATCATTGTTGGGCAGTCTACCCTTTTGAATGCCATCCAGGGTGTAGAAAGGGAGGTGCATCGGAGCAATGCATACCTGGAGGGCATTCATTTGGGTCAGGCTGCCCATCAGCGATCGTTCAACGCTCTGGCCTCAGCACTGACGGCAGCCATTGTCCCTGTCTCCAGCCTCCCTCTTCTAACTCCCTCCACCCAGTCCCAGTCTCCTGTTCCTCAGCCTATCCCATCCACACCATCAGACCAGCCTGCACACACCTCAACACCCAAGGGCAGCTCATCCAGACATAAGCACCACAGATCCCACAAGCATTCACACAAGCAACATCCAGATGCAGACATGCCAACAGTCACTACCATCTCTGTGTCCCCCTCCTCCTCGTCTCCCTCCTCCCTCCCTGTGACGTCTCCACTCACACCTGCATGCACACCATCATCAGCCAGTACTTCCATCACCAGCACACCCTCCATTACAGTCAGCACACGAGCAGTCACCACCCCCACTGCCATTTACACGTCCCCTGTGTCCTCTCCCACTGTGTCTGTCACCCCCTCTTCCAAACCACACAAACGCAGGCAGCCACCCACCCAACAGCCATCCACCTCACGACAGCCTCCAGCCCAAGCACCTGCACCCAAAGACAGCACACTTGACTCTCCTACAACCACATCCTCTTCCTCCACTCCCATACCCACTGCACCTACCCTTCCTATTGCTCCTAAAAAACTTTTCCTCTCCAAAATTAACCTATTTGCCTCACCTGACCCACCCCCTCCATCTGGTAAGAGTCCAAAGAGCACCTCAGCCACCACCAGCCCTGCATCTAGTATCACCATAGTGCAGGGCTATTGGAGTCCACCAGCTCCTAGGGAAGGAACATCGGCCAGCAGCAAGGGGACAGCCAGCCCACCCCCTGGGAAGAGGACTAGAAAAATTAAGGGCCGGCGCAAAAAGCCTGAGACGGCTGCCACCAAGGAGAGTGGCCTTGCCCCGTCACCTGCCACATCATCTAAGGGAGGCAAGGGCCAGAGAGCTGCAGCGAAGGAGGGCAAGGGCAGTAGGGCGGAGAAGACATGCAGCAGGCGAGCGTCCCAGGAGGGCCCCACCAGCCCCATACCGGGGGTGACGGACGACACCCACGGGCCCAAAACTCCATCACAGGAGGGCCCCGCTACCGCAAGGTCGGAGGGCGACTAAGTGGGGAGTCTTGGCCAGGTCTGGCTCCCTTGAAAGACAGGACAAGCACCGCTGAACAGGGCCCCGCCGTGAAGAGCACCGCTGAACAGGGCCCCGCCAAGACAGGCACTGCTGAACAGGGCCCCGCCGTGAAGAGCACCGCTGAACAGGGCCCCGCCGTGAAGAGCACCGCTGAACAGGGCCCCGCCGTGAAGAGCACCGCTGAACAGGGCCCCGCCAAGACAGGCACTGCTGAACAGGGCCCCGCCGTGAAGAGCACCGCTGAACAGGGCCCCGCCGTGAAGAGCACCGCTGAACAGGGCCCCGCCAAGACAGGCACCGCTGAACAGGGCCCCGCCGTGAAGAGCACCGCTGAACAGGGCCCCGCCGTGAAGAGCACCGCTGAACAGGGCCCCGCCGTGAAGAGCACCGCTGAACAGGGCCCCGCCAAGACAGGCACCGCTGAACAGGGCCCCGCCGTGAAGAGCACCGCTGAACAGGGCCCCGCCGTGAAGAGCACCGCTCCGCTGGGCCCTTCCTGTCAAGCACCGCTCCGCTGGGCCCTTCATCTCAAGCACCGCTCCGCTGGGCCCTTCATCTCAACCACCGCTCCGCTGGGCCCTTCATCTCAAGCACCGCTCCGCTGGGCCCTTCCTGTCAAGCACCGCTCCGCTGGGCCCTTCCTGTCAAGCACCGCTCCGCTGGGCCCTTCATCTCAAGCACCGCTCCGCTGGGCCCTTCATCTCAAGCACCGCTCCGCTGGGCCCTTCATCTCAAGCACCGCTCCGCTGGGCCCTTCCTGTCAAGCACCGCTCCGCTGGGCCCTTCCTGTCAAGCACCGCTCCGCTGGGCCCTTCATCTCAAGCACCGCTCCGCTGGGCCCTTCATCTCAAGCACCGCTCCGCTGGGCCCTTCCTGTCAAGCACCGCTCCGCTGGGCCTTTCATCTCAAGCACCACTCCGCTGGGCACCGCCGTCTCAAGCACCGCTCCGCTGGGCACCGCCGTCTCAAGCACCGCTGGTCCATTGACAGTGCCGGTTCTGTGTCGAGCAGGTGTTCACGAAGCACTCTGGGCACCATGCCTCCTCCAATACCAGTGGAGTCAGTTATCCATCTGATGGACTGTGGCTTTGCACTCCCCAGGATGGTACAGTGGGCATGGAGGCCCCTCGTGGATCTGGCGTCGTGGACTCATGTGGCTGAGGTGCCCCCCTTTTCCTTCCCCCTGAGGTGCCTGTTGTTTTATCATCTGATGCCCCTGCAGTGTTCTCTCCAATGGTGTCCGGTCTCCTGTGTGGGCTTTGCCCATGTGTTTGTACACAAATTCCCACGGACTATGGATATTTAACGGACTGTGCAGGACTTTTTGACTATGTTTATACTTTGCACTATGTTTATTATTTCTTTTGTATATTTCATATGGCATTTTACCATGACTTCAATGAACCTATTTTATACATAAATTCGAAACTTCATTTTAATTGTGTCTTTGCATTCTTCCGGGGGGTTTGGGGTGTGTCACTCTGACTTGTTGCCCTGCTTTGGTGTGTAGGTATTGGGGAGGTGGAGTGAGGGGGTGGGTGTATCGCGTATGTGTGTGCACGTAACCTTTCCTCCTCCCCCCTCCCCTGTGTCGTAGGTGCAGTACTCACCGTTGTCGTCTGCGCCGGCGTTCGTACTCGTGATAGATGAGCAGGTAGACAAGGGCTGGTAGGATGTTTAATTCGGGTTCCATGCTGTCCAGATTCCTCGTGGAGTGTGGAGGTGAGCGTTTTCCCGTTCGTAGTCTGTTTCCGCCGTGTTTTTATCGGCAGGGCTCCGGCCCCGGAAAAGGTGGCGGATTGGTGAGTTGTGATAGGGTGGGCGGTACATTGTCTGCCGCCTGCCTGTTGGCGGTGACCACCGCGCTGTTTGTCGGTCCCGCCGTGGCGGTCGGAGTGTTAAAGTGGCGGTCTGTGTTGGCGGTTCCCGCCAGGGTCAGAATTGCATTTTTTGGACCGCCTGCCTGTTGGCGGGTTGGCCGCCGCTTTATCACCGACCGCCAGGGTTGGAATCACCCCCTCAGTCTCTCTCTCTCTCTCTCTATATATATCTATCTATATATATATATATTTATATATATATATAAAAAAGAGAGATAAATCTCTATAGATATGTGTGTATATATATTTCTTGATGTGTTGTTTTTCGGGAGCAACACCCGGTCCCCCAGAGAAACCACACATATATAAAAGTGATATATGTATATATGTATATAGATCTGTCTTTTGTCTAGTGGCAATTTTGACACCATAAAGTAGCGCAGATGGTTTATTGTCCTGCTGCAAAGGGCATACATTTATATGTATTTAGGTATTTAGCTGAGTGGATTAGTAAAGGCAAGCTTTACCTGCGCTTTAAAACAAATTAAATGTATGTGCGAGGGTGACTATGGAGATATGAGGGGCACTTATGCTGGGTGGAACTGAGGGAATTAGAAGAGATGGTCATGGGAGGCAGAGCACCAAAAATGACTGTCGCACTGGGTGCCACCAGCGCTAAAGGCTGTGATGTTGGGTATGTGGTTAGGTGAAGTAATACTGTGTCTTTTTTGTTTTTTTAAGTGTCTTCAGAGAATCTGCCGAATCGGAGAAGAAGCAAAGGTAAGGTGGTGAAATTTACTACTGGACACATCACACACACCCACAAGCAATTTTGTGCCTCTATCTGCCTTCTATGTAGGCTAGTACTTTAGAGGGACAGTTTAGCCAGTAGCAGAGATGGCGTCTCGTTGAATGACTGCTGCTAAAGCCCTAACTCATTTTATAGAGGACTGCTCTGATATAGGATCAGAGACTGAGATAGCAGATACTGAGACAGCATCTGAGGGAGAGGACAATGGGACAGAATCTAGGAGTGATTTTTCAGTCGGCAGGGTCCCATCCGACGACACCTCTTCCAGTGATTCTGAAGGAGACGATGACGACAGCTGTACTGTCACTTCACAAGCACAGTCTGTGCAGCTGGACAACATCGGGTTAGCCAAATCCAAAGAGCAGGTACATGCGGCCACAAGCACAGAGAGAGTGCTTTCTTGGCAACCCCCTGTTTAGTTCAGCCCCAAATTCCACCTTATACTGGTGAACCTGGATGTAAAGTCGATACAGCCAACTTTTTGCCAGCGGACTACGTCCATCTATTTTTAGATGTTGACTTTCTTCAGGAAATTGTGCAGCAAACAAATTTGCTTGCAGACCAATTTCTGAGGGAGCATGGGGGCACTCTAGGGCTCCGTTCTATGTGACGCCAGTGGACTCACACTTCGCTGGTGGAGTTGAAGACATTTTTGGGCCTTATGCTCAAAATGGGGTTAGTGCAGAAACCTACCTTGCAGTCCTACTGGACGACTCGCACGGTTTGGGTAACCCCCATCTTCGCACCATTCATGAGCAGAGATAGTTTTTTGCTACTGCAGCGTGTGCTGCATTTCAGTGACAATTCTTCTGCATTGCCCCGGGACCATCCAGACCATGACAGGTTGTTCATAATTTGGCCTGTCGTGGAACATTTGTCTGCCAGGTTTCCAGAAATCTATACTCCTGGATAGAATATAGCAGTCGATGAGCCCTTCTGGCTCTTCTGGCTATGCGTACAGCTTTAGAGTGTATACAGGGAAGGATTCTACCCTAAACCCTGTAGGTTGCCCTCCCACGTTAGGGGTCACAGGTAAGATTGTATGGGAACTTGTCCAGTCACTTCTTCACAAAGGTTACAACCTTTATTTGGACAATTTCTATACAGGAGTAGAGCTGTTTAGTGAGCTCTACAATGCTGGCACTGTGGCCTCCGGTACAGTTTGTTGTAACCACAAACGATTCCCACAGGAGCTTGTTTGCAAGAAGCTTCAGAAATCCCAGAGTACTGCATTGCGTTCCAACGAACTGCTCACAGTCAAGTTCTTGGATAGGCGTGATGTATCCGTGCCCACTACAGTTCATGATGAGAGCACTTCCCCATCACGGTTTGGGGTCAGATGGCCAAAGTCCACAAGCCCATCTGTATACTTGATTACTAAAAGTACACGGGTGGAGTGGACAAGAACGACAAGGTTCTTCAGCCATACAATGCGTATCGTAAAACTCGCACTTGGTACAAGAAACTGTTAACCCACCTGATCCAGATGGCAACTTACAATGCGTATGTTGTTTATTGTCAGAAAACTACAGGGAGACTCATGACTTTCCTTGATTTCCAGTTGTCTGTAATTGAAAGCCTCACTGCTGTTACAGAAGCAGTATCAGCCTCTACCTCATATGTTCTGGGGGATGTGGCAAGGCTGAAGGAGCGACACTTTGCTAATCGCATTCCTAAAACACCCAAAAAGGATCGTCCATGTTGTCGCTGTTAAGTGTGCTCAAAGCATGGAAAGCGGCAGGAGAGTCGGTATTACTGTACCCAGTGCCCATCTCAACCAGGCCTCTGTGTCCCTACTTGCTTTATGTTGTATCATACTAAAGCAAAGTTGTGGGAAATTGACTGAGGTGGAGCTGCTTTCAGTGGCAGTGCATGGATTCCGAATGTCCATGGGCCACTGCTCTGTTAGCCAAGGAGCCACAGAATTTTACTTCATCTACTTCAGGAAATCATGGACTTCTTTATGGCCTGCTTGAGACCTATATCCACCGTCAGAACGTGGTAGGTGTTCTGTTCAATTAACATGCATTATAGTCCCCATTGTGCACATACTAGTGGACAGAACGTATGCCACATTGTCACAGAGTACCCTGTGTGGCAGAATGTTAAAAGCATGACTGAATTTTGAAGTGCTTGTTAGGGAACTTATGTATACTGCACAAGGACCACCATGATTGCCAACGAGAACCAGAGTAAGTGTAATAAGTCAAACAAATGTCCTGTTGGAAATATTCACCAACATTTCTATTTGTTTTCAATTGTGCAAAACTCAATTTGTAGCTTCACTTTCAAAGCAAAAGTAGAAGTGTTGGTGAATGTGTCCCATAGGATATTTGTTTGACTTTTTACTTTAGAGACCTTAGGATTTCTTCACCAGCATGTCTGCCTTAGTTTCAACTGTAGATATGCTCGCTCATTTTGCGGAATAGGCCTGTCAAAGGCATACTCGGACACCCCCAACTTGCATCCACAAACTGGTATAGGTTCACTTGGCAATTATACAGGATTGGTCAGGACCCTAATGAGAACAGAGACATGGATGGTTAAGGAAAGCCTATGGTAGTTGTGCCTTCACAGGGATATTGCACAGGTAGAAGGCAGATAGTAAAGGTAGTACAGATGTACATCATCTACACCTATGAATTCAAACCCATTAGTGCCATCCCAGCACTGAAGGACAATGACATGTATGGGTCAGTGTTTGACCTGCTTTTCATATTCATCCTCCATCAGAACTTAGTAGATGTTCAGTTTGCATTACAGTCACACCACTGCACATAATGTTGGCTGGGACATATGCTACGTTCTCACGGACTCCCCTGTGTGCCAAACACGACCTTTTTAGTAGTCTATGACCTTCTCTTTAGGGAACATCGTGAGAATTCCCCAGCATGTCTCCCTTAGTTTCAAAGGTAGATATGCTCACTCAGTTCGAGGACTCGCTTTGTACAGCATACCCTGACACCCTCAACTTGCATCCACGAACTGGAAGGAGCTGGATTTAGCACAGTGGCGCATGAAAAACATGTCTTTCTGAGCCTCGGGTTGTGTCATGGGAGTCATTAGCAAAAGGTTTGTTACGCATGCATTCAGTAATGTTCAGGAGGAGGAGGCGGTTACTTGACCGGTGGTAAAATGTAGTCAAACTTATTCCATTCTGTGGCGTATGAATGTGATGGGCCCTTGTCTGGAAGCGGTAAGTTAATGTGATTGCAGTGATTGGTTGGATTGTGCCCGTGGCCGGTGGTATGAAAAGGTTGTTTGTTGTGCGTGAATGGAGTGTGAATGGAACATAAAGAGGTTGGTGCCTGGACGTGGCTTTATGGCCCATCTTCAGAAGGCTTGATCTCAATAGTCAGATACTTTGATATGTATTCATACTTTGAAACCATAATTTCTGGAGGTGCCAAAATCAACCAGTGTGTGTGGTGGGTTAACTTTAACATACTAGTACCAGGGGAGTCCAAGGGTGCAGAACTTGTGTGGCTCTCACCAGTTTTCCTTCACCCAGAAAATCAAAAAAATGTCTTAAAAACACTTTTGCCTTGCATTTCAGGGAGCGGAAGTCCTGGGATCTGCAGGCAGCCACAAATTTTCTACCACTCAGCGTTCCACTAAGTCTCCAGCGAAAAACTGCCTCACTTTAAGTGACCACAACAGGGAAGTACCCAAAACAGATTGTGGAGACATCAAAATTACATGGCACAAAACAGCCTAGACTCCAGAACTTTCCATCACCGAAATATGAGGAGAAAGTGTTTTTTTTGCCAAATTTTGAGGTTTGCAAAGGATTCTGAGTAAAAGATCCTAGCGAGAGCCCCACAAGTCACCCCATTCTGAACTCCCCTAGGTGTCTAGTTTAAAAAACATGTATAGGTTTGCTAGGTTTCCCTAGGTGCCGGCTGAACTAGAGGCCAAAATCCGCAGTTAGGCACTTTGCAAATAACAGGTCTGTTTTCTTTCGAAAATGTGATGTGTCCATGTTGCGTTTTGGGACACTTGCTGTTGCGGGCACTAGGCCTACCCATACAAGTGAGTTACCATTTATATCGGGAGACTTGGGGGAATGCTGGGTGGAAGGAAATTTGTGGCTCCTTTCAGATACCATAACTTTCTATAACCAAAATGGGAAGAAAAAGTATTTTTTTGCCACATTTTGAGCTTTGCAAAGGATTCTGGCTAACAGAACCTGGTGAGAGCCCCACAAGTCACTCCATTCTGAATTCCCCTAGGTGTCTGGTTTTCAGAAATGTATAGGTTTGCTAGGTTTCCCTAAGTGCCGGCTGAGATAGAGGCCAAAATCCACTGCTAGGAACCTTGCAAAAAACAGGTCATTTTTCTTTCGGAAAATGTGATGTGTCCATGTTGCATTTTGGGGCATTTCCTGTAGCGGGCACTATGCCTGCCCACACAAGTGATTTACCATTTTTATCAAGAACCCTGTGGGGACACTGGGTAGAAGGAAGTTTGTGGCCCTTCTTAGATTCCAGAACTTTCAATCACCAAAATGTGAGGAAAAGGTGTTTTTTTTGCCAAATTTTTAAATTTGCAAAGGATTCTGGGTAAAAGAAGCTGTTGAGAGCCCCACAAGTCACCCTATCCTCGATTCCCCTAGGTGTGTAGTTTTAAAAAATGCACAGGTTTGGTAGGTTTACCTAGGTGCCGGACAAGCTAGAAGCCAAAAATCCACAGCGAGGCACTTTGCAAAAACACGCCAGATTTCAATGTAAAAATGTGAGGTGTCCATGTTGCTTTTTGGGGTGTTTCCTGTTGCGGGCAATAGGCCTACCCACACAAGTAAGGTAACATTTTTATCGGAAAACATGGGGGAACACAGAATAGAAGAACAAGTGTTACTGCCCATTGTCTTCCTCTACATTTTCTCCTTCCAAATGTAAGACAATGTGTAATAAATAAGTGTATTTGAGAAATGCCCTGTAATTCATATGCTAGTATGGGGACCCCCGAATTCAGAGATGTGCAAATGCCAACTGCTTTTCAACACCTTATCTTGTGCCCATTTTGAAAATTCAAAAGTTTCCTGGATAGCTATTGCTCACTCTTTATATTTTACCAAATGAATTGCTGTATACCCAGGATACAATGAAAACCCATTGCAAGGTGCAGCTCATTTACTGGCTCTGGGTACCTGGGGTTCTTGATGAACCTATAAGGCCCATATATCCCCACAACCAGAAGATTCCAGCTGACCTAACAAGTTTTTGCTTTTGAAAATCTGATATGGCAGGAAAAAGTTAGAGAGTAAAATGGATAGAAATGGCTGTTCTTTTCTCCTCAATTTCAATATTTTTTTATGTCAGTTGTTATTTTCTGTAGAAACACTTTGTAGGATCTACACGAATGACCCCCTGCTGAATTCAGAATTTTGTTTACTTTTCAGAAATGTTTTTAGCTGTCCGAGATACAGCATAGGTTTCAGACCCATTTCTGTCACTAACTAGAAGGAGGCTAAAAGCACACAACATAGTAAAAATGGGGCATGTCCCAGTAAAATGCCAAAATTGTGTCGAAAAATGTGGTTTTCTGATTGAAGTCCTGTATTTTGGCTAATTTCTCAGTCTCCTCCAGGGGAACCTACAAATTCTGGGTAACTTTACAATCCCTAGGATGTTTTAAAAAAAGGACGCAATTTTGGCATGCATAGTTTATGTGGACAAAAAGTTATGAAGGCCTAAGCGTGAACTACTCCAAATAGCCAAAAAAAGCCTCAGCACTGGGGGTG
The DNA here is from genome assembly GCF_031143425.1 of Pleurodeles waltl. Taxonomy (NCBI): domain Eukaryota; kingdom Metazoa; phylum Chordata; class Amphibia; order Caudata; family Salamandridae; genus Pleurodeles; species Pleurodeles waltl. The sequence goes on from NC_090442.1 coordinate 467,323,943, forward strand.
TGTGAGGGGGGAGGCCCACCAGTTAAGCGGTTCAGCAAGACAATGCCTACTTTCTAAAAGTGGCATTTTCAGTCAGACAATCTAAAAATCTACTTTGTATTTTTAAATTGTGAGTTCAGAGACCCTAAACTCCTATCGCTATCTGCTCCCAATGGGAAACTGCACTTAAAACATATGTAAAGGCAATCCCCATGTTAACCTATGGGAGAGATAGGCCTTGCAAAAGTGAAAGCCGAATTTGGCAGTAGTTCACATCTGAACATGTATACACATCAGTAAATGTCCAACCTTCTAAATACACTGCACCCTGCCTATGGGGCTACCTTGGGCCTACATTAGTGGCACTTACATGTAGCAAGAGGGAAGGTTTGGGCCTGACAAGTGGGTATACTTGCCAGGTCGAGTTGGCAGTGCAAACCTGCACACATAGAAACTTCAATGGCAGGTTTGAGACATGTTTACATGGCTACCCATGTAGGTAGGATGCCAGGTCTAATACTCCTTTATTGTGTAATACAGACATCATGATTGGAGGGGACAAAATTAACTGGTCCTCATGAAAGTCTGATAATATATTACGTGTTGAGGACATTGTTAAAAGTGGCTTTCTCAAAATCATTGTCACCAACAATATGGGCGTCCTAATAGTCAAATATGAGAAATGTCCAGCTGATACATGTCTTCAGTGATAAGTTGAGATGCCTGACTAACCCTCGGAAAGATCCCCCATTCTCCAATACTTAAAAACATTGAAATAATACCAAAGGGCAGCCTCAATGTTATATGCTATATTGACTGATTATTGTTCCTCAGAAGAAACATCCTCCTCCTTATAAAAATGATGTGAAGAACTACTTGGAGATCCATAACTGCTGACCATAATAAAGGGTTCATAGAATCCCTTTGGAAATATAGCTATTTCAACATCATTCAATGATGGTACTGGTCACCTGCAAAGCTTCACAAAGCTAAGTCTATCGCTGGTTCCAGTTGTTGGAGATGTGGAGCAAATAACAGTGACATTGTGCATATTTTGTAGTAAAGTCTGAAAGTACAAAATTCTTGGTGATGAATATGGAGATGTCTGAAACCTGTACTTCAGTTGAGTCTCCAGATTTGACTGCATATGTCTGCATTACTGCATGACACTGCTGTAGTGTCATGTGAGGTACAAATGATGAAACCATATCAGGGTGAGTAATCTGAGCACCCCCAAGGCTTATTGTAGAACTATGATTGTATGTATATATGTAAAAATAAATATAATTTATTTACATAACAGAGGAGGAGATATAGGCCTTCATTTCAACATTGGCGTTGAAACCGCCGGGCGGCTGCCAATGCGGTCGCACTCCCGCGGAGGCCATTTGAAGATTTGGCTCTTGATGGGCTCTGTAGAACTGTGATGTGAGTGTAAGAGCTTGGTGAAGTGAATGCAGGTTTAGTTGTTGAGTTCGCGGTTACACACAGATGAATAAAGATGTGTAATACATAGTTCTGTGCGTGGCGTAGTCATTGGCGGGTAACCCGACTGGGGAAGACAGTTCAACTGGCAATGAGATAAGGGATAAGTAACCCGAAGATCGACAATGCTCTCCCAGAAAGTTTGCCGTGGTCCAAGCAAACTGATTGTGCGTACCATGTGTGCCTCAGTCAAAGTGTGGAATCAACATTTGGCATATGTAGAGCCAAAGCACAACCCCAAACGGTGAGAAGCACTTGAAGGTGATTAAAGCTTCACTGGGAAGTCTACACATTGTTGGCTAAATACCTGCTGGCAAAGCCGTAAAGAAAGGTACTGCACAAGTACGCAACAGAAATCAATACATCATCAGGAGTGATAACACTAAAGGCAGACACAAACAGATGCAGAGAAGAAGCCCTGAGAACTAACATAGTCAAATACAAGTAAAATACTCAAAAGTGCTAGCTGAAAGAATAATTGGTGATAAAGCATACTGTGATTGCACTTACAAGAACCTCATTAGGAAGATCTCTATGACCTCAGCGGTAGGCCATGAGACCCAAGAGTAAGCACAGGGTTGTGCTTATTAAGCTGCTCATTACCTGAAGTGGCATATTACCACAGCTGCCGGGTGGCAGCTCAGAACAACTCCAGAGGTCTCCAGAAAAGTGAAGGACTCCAATGGAGACCAAGAAAAAGGTCACAGTTCTACAGGCGATAAAAGATGACCCAAAGGCCAGCACATCACAGGGCCTTAGCGATGTCATGGATGAAACAGGTCACAGTGGACAAGAGAGAGTGTCAAGGAGAACTCAATTCTTAGTGTCAGACAATCCTGGAACCAGTTACAATGCCACCTTTCTGAAACCACCACCACCATTCGATATCGCCAAAAAGCAGAATAATATAGACAGATGGACTGTTTGTATAGAGAAAGTTTATGATTTCATTGATGCACTAGAAAAAACAAATATCAAGTACCTTAAGAATCTTGCTGGTAAGGGTGTTCAAAAAGTCATATAGAAAATGCAGCAAACTGCTGAAGTTACATACCATCAAATCAAAGAAGCCTTGAATCTCAAATTTAATCCAATGCCAAATGTAGAGCTCAAAATGTACATTTCCAGTCGAGAACAACAGAGAGTTGGTGAAACCATATACAAATTTGTTAAGAGACTGGACACGCTCATCAAACATTGTAAGTTCAGTGACTTTAATGATGCGGTAGGAATACATCTCAGAGTTATTGATGGATGCATGTTAGACTGCTTCAGACTGATAAGAGAAACTCATAGTCTAGAGTGAGTTCTAGACTCTATGCCTGAGCTGAAGAGTATGCTGATCAACAAGCTGCTGACATGGAGGCTGGAGGTGCCCAAAGTGAGTCAGTCATGAACATGAAAATTAAGCAGAAGCACAAAGCTGAGGGACACAAAGTGAAGTCTCCACAGAAAAGGAAGTTGTGTTTCAGGTGTGTAGTTTCGTTTCCACACAAAGGTAAGTGCCCCACTACTGGAAAAATACTCAAAGGCTGTGAAAAGGAAAACCATTTTGTAATGGTTTGCAAGGTGAAGGAAAAAGTAAGTGCATCAAGGCAAGAAGACAAAATGGTCGTCAAAACTTTCCAGAAGCGACGTTCAACACATGCCCAGAAGGCCAAGCGATAACACCATTGAGACAAATCAACACCAAATTAAGTCGATCATCATGTAAATCATTGTTGAAAAGTTCTTTAGTGTCAATATTAAGTGAAAGTGAAGAACATATCTGTGCAATGTTGATGTTTACCTCAGAAAAATGTCCTCATGTTTGATTGGCCGCATGTGAAGAAAGATACCAGTCAAAGAAAAGTCGACATGAAAAAGCACAAAAGTCATTCAAACATTGTTCAAAGATTATATTGAAAGTAAACTGTTGTTCAGTACCTTTTGGTTATCAACAGTGGTGTGTCGATAAACATTTTGCCTAAGGAGAAATTTAATGAACTATCTCCATTGCCACGAATGACACCATCAAAAACAAAAGTATATACATACGTATACATGGGCTGTAATGATACTATTTAAAAGTCATGGTTCATTTGTGGCGATGATGAAACACAAGAAAGCAAAAGTACTAGTGCCCCTTCATATGCTTCAAGTTATGGCAGCAAGTAGCTGTTTGCTCAGTTTCAGCAGAGCTGCTGACATGGGATGGATCTCAGTTAACTTCAACACGAATGCTCATCATGAAATAGTAAGTCAGTTCCCCTCATTGTTTCATGGGTTAGGCAAACTTAAGACTATGAAAGTGAGACTACCTATCAATCAGGGCATCTGACCTTTGCTCATAGACATAGATAAATTGCATTTAATTTAGAGAAGCTATTGGAAAAGAGATCAAATAATTACTTAAACATAAGATAATTGAGCTTTCTACTGCTCATGGGTTTCTTCCATAGCAGCAGTGCCCAAAAAAGACAACAAAGGAGTTGTACACATGTGTATGGATATGCCTCAAGAGAAAAAGGCAATTGAAAGAGAACAACATTCAGGTCCACGCATTGCTGACATAAAAACAGAATTGAATGGTGAGCAAGTCTTCTCTCGCCTTGATTTAAGAAAGGAAATCATCAGCTGGAGCTTGAGGAGAACAGCAGGTACATTACAACCTGCTCCACCAATATTGGTCTATTTTTATATAAGAGACTAAAGGCATGATTATGACTTTGGCAGTCCCATCAACAAACCAACAAAGCCTTTGGGAGCACACAGTGGCATCCCCCATGCCTATTACAATGTACCCACCAGACTGACTGGCGGGAACATTGCATTACGTCTGGTGGGAACAGTGCTAGGATATTGGCCTCAGCTCCTTTAAGGGAGCCGAGGCCAATATCCTAGCACTCCAGCACCTTCGGAATTGCACACTGTCTGCAAAGCAGACAGTGTACATTTCAACACTGCGGGGCAGGAGGGCCCTGCACTGCCCATGCCCTGGGCAGTGCAGGGGCTGCGATGGACCCCGGCACTGGCTTTTCACCAGCCTTTTCATGGCGGGGTACCTGCCATGAAAAGGCTGGCGGAAAGTGGGGTTGTAATCAGCCAGCAGGAGCTGAGTTCACCACATCGGGGTCACCCCATTGGGATCTGTGATCCTGGTGGGGACAGCAGTCTTTAGACAGATCCGCCCGCCTAAGTCGTAATTGGGCAGTCGGATTGCCCGGAGTGCGGGGTTCCGACTGTCAACGCCAGTGTGGCGGTCCTTGAACCCCCACGCTTGTAATGAGGCCCTACGTTTTGGTGTATCATAAAGATAAAGAGCTTTTTCAAGATATCATTCAACTATAGTGATGACATATTAGTTTTCAGAGCTACACAGAAGATGCATGACAAAGCTCTCAAGCAAGTGTGTTGTTTACTTGTTGATGCAGGTTTAATTTTGAATGCTGAGAAACTTGAATTCAATGCAACAAACCCAAAGTTTTTTAGCAGTATCTTTGTTGATTGGGGTATGTCATCCGATCCCACTAAAGTGCAAGCATTATCAACAGCCAGTCCCCCTCAGGATGTTTCCATGTTACATTCAGTCCTTCGCATGACCAGTTCCTGTTCTAGATATATACAAGACTTTACCACTGCGAGTGCTACATTGAGGAACTTGACGAAAAAGACTGCTTCATTTCATTGGTTACCTGGATGCAAGCAAAGTTCTAAAAGAATCAAACAAGCCATTGAGAATGCTACTGAAATGGCATATTTTGATCCAAAGCTTTAAACCTAAGTTGCTGCTGACACTAGCCCTGTCTTTTTAGGTGCAATCCTTGCACAGCACAGTAGACACCCAAATGCTCAAGGACATACTGTAGAATTCTGTGAAATATGCAAGCAAAGGTTTGTCTCAAACTGAACTTGCTTATCCATAACCTGAGAAAGAATGTTTAGCAGTGGTGTGGGTTCGTGAACATTTCCACGTGTACTTATAAGGAAAGCTTTTTATGCTTGTGATAGATCATCAAGCATTGTTGACCAGCTTTGAAATCTGAAGACCAAAATGCCTCCTTGCATTGTATGTTGGGGTATACGATTATAAGAATACAGCTACACAATCATGCACCGTCCAGAGAAAGATCAAAACCCTTCTGACTACTTCTCCAGAGTGCCTATACAGTGTCATGGTACCCTTTCCAAGGCGGCTGAAGCCTACACAAATTTCATTGTGAAATCAAACACACCAGCCGCCAATTTGTTGGAACAAATTGTCACTGCCACATGTCAAGATAGTGACATGTTAAAACTGAAAGACATTATTACACATCACTTGTGGAACCCGTACACTCAACCTCTTACCTGTGACAGTGAATACCAGAAGTTTAAAAATGTCAAAGGTTAACTTTCTGTGACTCAAGAACCGATTATCTTGAGGGGTTAGACAATTGTTCTGCCGGAGAGGCTACGACAACAGATAATTGAAGTGGATGATGAAGGACATCATGGAATCGTTGCCACAGAGCGAGCTCTCTGAAACTGAATCTGGTTTCCTCAACTTGATGAAAGAGTTGAAAGAGAGTTGAAGGCCTGCCATCTATTGAAACTCTACACACATTAATCATATCAGAGTTTCCAAAGCATGCATGGGAAAGAATTGCTACTAACTTTTTTGGTCATTTTGCTAATAGGCATCACCTAATGGTGATTATGGATGAAAACTCCAGTTTTCAATTAATAGAAGATTGCTCACCTATCACTCAAGAGAGAGTCATAAAAATATTAGACGGCATCTTTTCAAAATGGGGTTTCAAAAAATCAAAAATTCTAAGATTTTCTCAATAATCTTAATGTGAAACTTCAGAAGGGCACACCTCTGTGGCCACAGGCCAATGTCCTTGTTGAACTTTTCATGAGTAAATTGAAGAAAGCTGTTCAGCGTGCAGCATTAGAAAAGCTTGACCCTAAAACTACCCTTCAAGTTTACTGTTCGACACCTCACTGACCACAGGTGAAAGCCCTACAACTTTGATGTTCGGGAGAGCCATGACGACCAAGTTACCCCAATGGACTAATAAAAGCTCAAGTACTGAGGCGGAAAGTGTATCAAAGACTTGGTTTGTAAAATAAAAATGAAGAACTCTGCTGACAAGCGATGGCATGCAAAAAACAATTATCTTCACAAGAGGAGATCAAGTACTTTTTTATCAATGGAGAAAACGTAAGTGTGATGCTCTATTTTTTGCTGAGCCATTACATGTCATGAGTAGCAAAGGACACATGGTGACCGCCCAATGTCCTGGGAAATCCATTACTTGACATTCCCTGCATTACCAACATGTAGCTCACCACTCGTCAGATGCTGATGTCAAGGTAGAGACTGGTTCTAAAATGGAAGTAAAAAACCCCTGACTGCTGTTGCTCCTGCATCACCAGTGCAGATCTTGGACACTTCTATTGCTGGTTTCCAGTTTCTGAAGACAAGATCAGAGTACGCTGAAGGCTCATTGAAGAACTATGTTTGTATACATATTTGTAAAAAAAATTAATGTTTTATTTAACAGAGGGAGAGAGGTAGTGTTGTTTGAGTGATGAGTGACGGAACGGTTCTTGATGGACTATGACGTAAGTGTTAGAGCATTGTGAAGTAAATGTAGGTCTAGAATGTTGAGTTTGCCGTTACACACAGATTACAAAAAAAGTATAATACAGAGCTCTTTGTGTGGCGTAGTCATTGGTGGCTGGGGAAGAAGCTACAACTGCTAACCTTCCTATCCTAACATCTCATGCAGACAAGTGGTTATCTACCACTTAAGGAATAGCCAAATAAGGCTTGATATGGCTTTATTAGAGAAGTTGATCGACAAAATCAATAATAGACTATCACGATCTGAAGAGCTCTGGGGATTTTTCTTAGACTCAAGCCCTCAGTGCCAATTGACTGAAACACTAGTTGCACTCTGTCAGCTTAGAGTTACACTTTTTTGACCCCTGTTTTTCCCCTAGTTCAACCTGTTTTTGTGTTCCCTCATACATTTGCTTATTGGTAACACAGCTTATGGAAGGCTGAAGGCCATTGGGACACCTGAGGTTCTGTGATAGTAAGATGTTATGTGATGTTATCTTATCAATCATCTTGGAAGCTGCTGTAATCATCTTGTTTAATGTTTGTTGGTAGTTGGCATCCACATGATTTACACTATGCATTTTTCATTTTTTTTAACATGTGCACTGCTTTCTAGAAATGATAGCAAATCTTTATAAAATAATAAAGGAATATGATAAAAAAGATTTAAATGCAGCTTTGCCTCACTCAGAGCTTTTACCACTAAAACGAACAGCTTCAGCAGGAGCTTGACGATGACTTATCCATCTTTCAGGGACCCTTGCTTGCCTTAGCCTTTGAGTTTGCTCTGTTGAAGGATTTTGATTTCCAGTTTTAGAGACTAGGGGCCTGATTTCTGTCTTGGCAGAGGGGAATTCTCCTTCACAAACATGACAGATATCCCTTCTGCCTTATTACGATCCCATGATGGGCTGTGGAGATCATAATAAAGTGGACGGGATAGCTGTCACATTTGTGACAGAGTATTCCGTCGACGAAGACCTAAATCATGTCCTAAGACTGAATGCACAGTCTTTGATTGGGTGACCCCCACTTGGTGTATCTAACCTGCACTCTATAACGGTCTGTTTGAAATCCTAATCAAACACAAACTATTGCTTTTTTAATGGAGCTTTACTTTTGTATGTGCATTTTGTCTTAAAAATGTAAAAATGCATTTCTATGGCTCCACGTACCCCATTTTAATGATCTTGGCATCTTTCTGTTCATTAAAATGTTGTCTCTATTTACATGACTTTGTTTTGGAATGGTATTAATTTAGGTTGTGTTCTTTACTTTAAAATTGTTGGTACTTCTAAAACTTAGCACACTAGTTTTGGGTATTGTCTTCTGCTTGCCAGGGGTTGATCAGGGTTTCTCTCAGAACTGTGTTTTGATCCAAACAGATTATGTTTATTAAGTTAGTACAGGTTACCCTGTTTCAAATAACTCAATTTTTGTGCCAAATTAACATAAAAACAACAGGTAAAAATGTATAATATAGTACAATGATGACATAATCAATTCAAAATTACTGGGTTGATGACTTTTTTTGTGATGTTCAACCAATTTTATCACTGACAGCAGTGATGTAGAGCGATAGCATTCCCATTCAGACCTCAATAATAATTCAAAAACTTCACTAAGATTAACGTTGGATACAGACAGGTTGATGAGGAATGACAATGTGGTTGACTCTTGAAAGCAGCTGTCATCTCTGTTATGTTTTTGAGCTTTGAGCATATTAAGAGATGACAGCAACATGCCTCTTTGATAATGCAGAAACAAATAAAAAATGTGTACAATATTCAATAATCAGTCAATCGGAAGGATCAAAGCCCAACCTAACTGGTTTTCTCATTGAGACCTGCTCCACCTTTAATGGCCCAGACCAGTGTCAGTGGTTACATAAGTTATGCACTTGTCTTCCACAGTTTTTTATTTTTTTCCTCCAATGGCCCATCTTCTTCCTTTAATTTCCAAGCATGTTGTAATTCTTGTTCTTTCAGACATTTTCCCTTTAGTGCAGACTATTTTAATAGTAACTAAATTATGTTTTTAAGTGTACCCCTTTCTAACAGCTAAAGAGTGACAGTGCAGGAGCTGTATAATTACGGTGCTCCCGCCCTTGTTGCCAGGTGGCATCTTAATGTATTAAAACACAAAGTCACTCCATGGAATGCATATTAGCTTTTCCCCTTTAGATTGGCTTTCCTAACCTACTCATTTCTAGGTACTAGCCTTATGATAGCTGTATCTTTTAGTAGTTCAGGGCCTTATTTTTGTAGTCAGCATGAAGTGCTTGCCTATCAGGCCACCAGGCTTAATGGGTTAAGCATGCAAAATGCACTAGGGCTCTAGAAGGATAATAAGACACAAAAACCGAGATACCTCAAACAGAAAGGTTGAAACTATAGAACAAATGGTAGGGAACAGAGAAGAAAGACCTTATTCTGGTAAACAAATATACAATACATAACTATGCAATTGGGGAAAGTATTTCAGAAAAGGAAATTGACTATGGATGCAGTATTTCTGGAGTTTTGGGCTTTCCATAGAGGTTTGAGATTGAGCAATACCAAAAAAAAAACTTTAACTTATGTCTGGAAGGATCATATATCAATGGTGCCAAAACATATAGCAGGTCAGACATCAGTCAGACATCCAGACCCTATATTGTTAAATTCACTGATATCCAGTGACTGAAATTGTATTGAGAAGGCCAAAGGTTTAAGGGCCCCTTTTCAAAAACAATTCTAAGGTTCTAAAACTCTAATCGGAGCCATTCTGTAACTTGTTACCAAATCACAATTTGGGTTTGTGATACATTTTTGAATTGGTATTTTGAAGAGCTGTGTAAGTAGCTCTCTTCCAAATACCAATATCTGTAGATAAGAATTTATGCTTTGTGACTAAAATCCAGTATCAAAACATTGATATTGTATTACCTACTTGAAGGAGGTGACAAGGCTATTTGCAAAAGGTAGCATACAGTTGTCCCCCTCCCTAAGCTTTATGGGGAACCCTGGCCTCATCCCCCAGGGTGAATATTCTTATTTAGGGTGAAGCCATTCGCAACTGGGAGCAGGCAGTGGTCACCTCTCCTAGCCGCTTAGAGGCCTCAGGTACCCCATCCCCCATAGCTGATTTTACAATTTAGTAGATCATCTTAGAGGAACCAGGGATCTCACCCCCTGGGGCTAATTTTACAATTTAGGGCAGGGGCCCTTCTGCCCTGGAGACCATATTTCCTTGGGCCAGATAAGTGGTGCAGTCCATCCCCTCGGGACACTGTTGAGTTCCCTACATAGGAGCATGCAGGCAGGGAATATAAAATGTATTCCCTGCCAGGGCAGGGAACATATCTTTTGGTACGGGTCAGGCAAGAGCAGAGGAGGAAGCTCCCACTGTGTTCTTGAGCCACCAGGAACCAGGGGGGGCTTGGGGTTTCCCTCTCAATTCCCTAATGAGTAACCATGCTGTAGATGCCCGGATAGGCACCGACTCAGCCACTTTAAAAAACTATTGCCAGCACCCTTTATGTGTTCATGGATGGGGAGCTGGCAGGGACAGCAGTGGCCTTGGTGCTCTCCTCGTAGCCTTTTTAAAAATTGTATTTTGTCTCCTTGGTGGTGCCTATAGAAGGGGAAGGCGCGCCACCAACAATTTTTGTTTTGGGGGACTTCAGCGAGTGCAACACCCCCCTAGCACCATAAAAATGAATTTAACAGTAAATTTCCTGAGCCATTGAATCCATTAGCCCAGGCGAGTTTTTAAAAACACTATACTGGAGCAGTACGCTGTTTTGCTGGAGTGCGGACACCCCTTGTGGTGGGGTCATGGGTTGCATTTTATGGCCTGCAAAATGATAAAAAATACTCAAAGACATGTTTTTAGTAAGGCTTTATTCAAATATTTGTTAGCAGTCACTTTCATTAAATATTGCAATGTGTGAATTTATAGCATACATTTGATCATAGTTATTGGTGACATTTGACAAAGACAAAATTTCTGCTGATATATGTTTATTTGCCAATTCCTTCATGAAGCCAACAGGCCCACTTTGTTTACGTCGTGGTGTTCTGACCCTTGACAAAGTCAGTACATCTTCCTCACTTAAAATGACAGCCCTTTATATAGTTACATCACAAACTCAGCCATGAGTACCTACTGGGTGGTGAAAGTTGGAGTTTGGGGGCTGGGCCTGGCCGCAGGACTAGACTGCGCTTGCAGGGTTTGCACCAGTGGGGGGGACTGGGTGAAAACCCTTCTCCCCAAGGAATGCACAGGAGCAAGGTGTTGGGCGCATGGCCTCACCTAAGGTCATGTGCAGCAGGGGATTGGGCATCCAAAACCACGACGCACATAGAAATGTACAACTTTCTTTACATTAATAAAACATAAATTCATTGACAGAAACACAAGTTAAAGGGATGTTATAGCATGGATGATAGCAATGAACAAAACCACTTAATTACACCAGTTATAGTTATCTCAACTCATACCGTAAAGTACTGTAACTGTATATAGATGGATAGACAGACAGACATATTGATAGAAAGCTAGATAGATAGATAGGTAGGTAGGTAGATAGATAGATAGATAGATAGATAGATAGATAGATAGATAGATAGATAGATAGATAGATAGATATTTTGCTCTAAAACATAAATAAAATAATCTAAATTACTAATAGCTAACTTAAGTCAGCTGCTTAACTTTAAACTTAAAAGCAGAATGTAAAATAATTATTTTTATTTAAATTTCCTTAACTGTATATAGATGGATAGACAGACAGACATATTGATAGAAAGCTAGATAGATAGATAGGTAGGTAGGTAGATAGATAGATAGATAGATAGATAGATAGATAGATAGATAGATAGATAGATAGATAGATATTTTGCTCTAAAACATAAATAAAATAATCTAAATTACTAATAGCTAACTTAAGTCAGCTGCTTAACTTTAAACTTAAAAGCAGAATGTAAAATAATTATTTTTATTTAAATTTCCTTAAACATAGAAATCTGCATGGGAGAAAACTCATCAATAAAAAGTAAAAAAATAGAAGTTCACTTTTTCAATGCATCAACTCCCAAAAACAAATTGCACAAAATATATGGGTAAAATGTGGCATAAACACAATATAAAACAATCTAAACCCTGTATTTTTTAGTGATTAAAAGTAACAGACATTTAAACTTTAAGCTACTCATGTAATGTTAACATACATTTGTTTTTAAACAGGCAAAAATCAATCACCTGTCCCAAACCTTTGCATAAAAAAACCGAAGACATGAACAAATATTCCCCCAACATAGGAAAGCAGCACTATTAATGGAAGTTAAAAACCTAACTATTGTAAACTTTTAAGTAAAATGTAACTCTAACATTACCAGATGTAATGGCAGAAAGAGCACCTGCATGACATCTCAAAAAGGAAAACTGTTACTGTCTCATATGGAATATACTTATATTCAAGTAGGCATAAGCAAAGAAAATATACATTGGAAACGAGTAAAATATTATTTGAGTTCTTGTTATGGAACTGCTAAGACTGAAAGTGATGTAGCATTTAATGGTAGAGAGCATATTTAGCCACCAAATGTAACAAAAATGTAAGGTAGAAATGTTTTACAAAACGTTTGAGAAGTAAGCTCTAGTTCTCAAGAACCTACACAAAGTAGGATTCCTTCCTTTACTTCTCACAAGAGAACAGGATGTTCTCTGACCAAGGGGGTCATTCCTACATAGGCGGGCGGCGGTTGCCGCCCGCCAAACGGGAACCGCCGAATGACTGCACCGCAGTCAAAAGACCGCGGCGGCCATTCTGGCTTTCCCGCTGGGCCGGCGGAAGGCCGCCCTTCGGCCCAGCAGGAAACCCCGTTCTACGAGGATGCCGGCTCCGAATGGAGCCGACGGAGTCGAAGTGGTGTGACGGGTGCAGTGGCACCCGTCGCGATTTTCAGTGTCTGCTTTGCAGACACTGAAAATCTTAGTGGGGCCCTGTTAGGGGGCCCCTGCAGTGCCCAGGCCAGTGGCATGGGCACTGCAGGGGCCCCCAGGGGCCCCACGACACCCGTTACCGCCATCCTGTTCCTGGCGATGAAAACCGCCAGGAACAGGATGGCGGTAAGCAGCGCCGCCATGGAGGATTCCCTGGGCCAGGGGTAAACCGGCGGGAAACCGCCGGTTGCCCTTTTCTAAATGCGGCTTTACCGCCGCAGTCAGAATGGCCAAGGAAGCACCGCCAGCCTGTTGGCGGTGCTTCCGTCATTTTAGCCCTGGCGGTCGCCGACCGCCAGGGTTAGAATGACCCCCCAAATGTCTTGAGTTACCACAAAATAGTCGAAACACTGTTCTTCTTTTCCATTTTTTCTGCTTCTGACAGAAATCCCCTATGAGTGCTAATCTGAATGGGTTCACCTCATGATGCACTAGAATCAGATCAAGTAAACTCCACCTTATGGAAGAAGGCTGTTGGCAAGGATAGAGGAAAGGGTCTTTGTGACCTTTATCTTCCATTCTTATGTTCCTACAGACAGTGTTCAATGAGTAAAACTGTTTCAATCAGTTGTACAAAAGTAGTAGGATGAGCGGATCTCCCCAACTGATCTCTAATCAGGTACCTTCCTGCACAAAAACAATCCTCTGTGGCTTATTTGTCTTCCTATGTGTGCTGTGACCTGCAGCACACATAGAAAGAGGGAAAACAAGAAGAAATAAAGATATTTCTCCTTGGTATGCCTCCCCTGGGAAGACATATCATTTTGATCCATTCCCAGGTCTACCACTAATGGTAAGTCTGGGAATGTGCCAACATTCATGGGTGGATATGTGGGAACTCCCAAGCTTCACCTATGGAATGCCTTTCTGGGGCAAATAATGCAAGGCAGCATTGCTTGGTAAATCTGACTTTAGTGTTGCATTACCCTTGTGTTACCTTGCTTGATGCAAGGGTGATACATCACTGTGATAAATTGGCCCTCAGTCCTACTCCACAGTGGTAGATTAAGATACGTCTTTCACAATGTTTACATATGATTGGATCACAACGCATGGCTTTTTGTAAGAGAGATGTTCATCTGTAAGCTTTATTGTTTGATGAAGAGTATATTTCACATATCGCCAATTTCAACTTGAAAATTCTTGACAAAGATTATTCTTTGTTATGTTCGAAACGTCATTAGGTGAGACTCAAGATTCTGTCTAATTCCATTTAATAATTCTATAAGGTGGTCCAGAAGAAGGTGGAACAGCTCATTGGGAACTGCAACCAAAATGTGCGTTGATGGGTTTAGACAATGACTTTTAGCGGCCTGCAAAAGAAAATGTCAACAATTTCCACTTTTCATGTGGTTAGGGCTCATTTTGCATAACAGGAACTTCTGTGTTTAATGAACAATGGTTTTGTCTAGACTACGCATATTGGTCTTCTTGGTTGGGACTAATTTTGATGATATTTTTTAACAGATTTCCAAAGAATAGATGTTTAACTAAACTGTTTTGTGTTAGTCTGCTACCCTTTACAGGTCCCTCTTCCTCCTTAGTTTTCTAAGCACTGGGAGATTGTACCATAATACAACTCTGGGATTTAACACATGGGTTGCATTTTCATTTTGCTGTGCATCACATATTTTGCACAGCATTTTTTGGTATTGAATTCACCTGCAACAATGCTGGTAAATTGAGGACAGAATGTCTTTATTTCATCTTCTTTTTTATAGTTTCTATGAGAAACAGAAGATCAAGATGTCTGCACAATAAGATGAATCATAAAGCCTCTTCCATGACCTGGGCCAGAATTCAGAAAGGTTAACAATCTTTTGTGGTGCAGTTAAGGAGATAGCAATCATCCTCCAAAGCGGACGTGAAGCAAGGTGGATCGCACAGAGGAGAAATGGGCAACATACACAGTTGTGCTCAAAATAGATGCTTAAGTCTTGTGAGAAGCAAGAGCCTTTTGGGTTCTTTAACAATTAGGCATGACAGGAAAATCAGGTTAGAATACAGCACAGTGCAAGCATTTTGAAGAGCAGCTTTCAAGGTGAATTAGTACTGTATGACGGCGATGCATGAAATTACAGTTTGCTGGCTTGTTAAACACAGTACAACTGGGCCATAGAGTATGCATCATGCATATAGAAGGTTAGTCATGTTAGTGTAATGACAAAAGGACTCAGTGGCAAATAAGGTTGCTCAAACTTAGGATGTGTGGCAGGTGGTTGCAAGTGGTTAGAGTTCACAAAAATGGTGCAATGACTATTGGTATTGCAGCACTCCTAACCCCAACAGAAGGACCATATGTTCAGCAGCCGACTGTAATACTCTTTGCTGCCCCCTGCTGGTGCTGTCATAAGATTAGAAAACCATTTAAATCTACCTTGTCAGTAGAATCTTTTAGGAAACACCCATCAAGGTTGAGCTACTAGTGTCCTATCTCACTTATTGGAAGAGCCAGACCTAAGGGTTAAACAGTGTTTGAATTTGTAATACCTTAAAGGGATACAGGGCAGAATATGTGGACTCCCATTAGGGTAAGGTCATTGCTCAGATGTTTGTGTGCACTTAAACTTAGGCCTGGTTTGCCTCGCCCATCATTGAGTGTGCAAGAATCATGCAGATGGAGGGAGTTATAGTGTTGAGAGGTGACCTTGTCTGCATTTATGTGACAGCGCAAGACAGACTGCCATAATGGTGACCTCTAAACAGAACAAGACCTGCTCACCCCTTTTGCAGTTCTGCATTATTGTCTTTGACAACCTTTTGCTGGAACCCTATGAGATGAACTCCCTGCATTAAGCAGCTCCCTGTGGATATCTGGGGACAGATACTGCCAACAAATTGGCCAAGTGCTAGTCTTGTAAGGTTCAAAATGGCTGGGACAGCTTTTTGTTTGCACAGTTGCAGATTTTGTGCTGAGCGTCTTGTGCACAAACTTACTCTTCTTGCTGTTTTCCTATTTTTACCTTTCATCTCTTCACTCCTGCAATTTTTGCTTTCTCCACATTGCATAGCAAAGGAGTTGTGATTGCTGAAATTATATCTAATTGAAGCAAGACATTTATTTTAATCAAATTCCTATCACCTACAATTAGCAACACATCCTGGATGTGTCAATACACATGCAGCATGTACTCCCCTTAGCCAAAGAAAGAAGAATTGAGTCATTCTAGCTTTCAAGAAGTTCAGACTTGTAGGCTACATAATGTAAGTGTTAGAAATGGGGTCTTTGGTTGACAGTTAGGTTACCCCCTGTTCAAGCAAGGACCCTCACTCTAGTCAGGGTAAAAGAGAATCACCCTCAGCTAACCCCTGCTTACTCCCTTGGTAGCTTGGCAGAGCAGTAGGCTTAACTTCAGAGTGCTAGGTGTAAAGTATTTGTACCAACACACACAGTAACTTAATGAAAACACTACAAAACGACACAAATCTGACATACACAAGTCAATTTATGAATTTTTAAAGATTAAACTAAAAAATAGCCCTTAGAAACACAAAATGCTTCAATGAGGTGTTAACACGGCGTCGTGACAGAGTCGTTCCCAATAAACCAACACCAGCGGCGCCGGACACGGAGTCGAGTAGAGCCTCAAGTGTAGTCCCTTTGGTGAAAAGTGAAACAAGCCGATGCGCGAAGTCGGGGATCGTGGCGTCTGTGCAAAACCTTGAATCCGCGCACTTCGAGCGGCGTCGGTCACGACGTGGTGCGGTGACTTCCATGGAGTCGTGGACTTCAGCGGGGCTGCAGCAATGTCGGGCCTGTGAAGGTCGTCGCTTTCCAGCGAAGATCACGGAGTCGGTTGCAATCGACGTCACCGGATTCAGCAGCAGCGTCGGTCTGAAGTCGTCCGAAGTCGACTTCCTTGGATTTCCACCAGCTTTCCTTTCAAGGGCCCAGGGACTGGATAGGGCACCACTTGCCAGAGCAGGAGTCTCTCCAGAGACCCCAGGTGCTGGCAAAGAGAAGTCTTTGCTGTCCCTGAGACTTCAAACAACAGGAGGACAAGCTCTAAATCAAGCCCTTGGAGATTTCTTCACAAGATGGAAGGCATACAAAGTCCAGTCTTTGCCCTCTTACTCTGGCAGAAGCAGCAACTGCAGGATAGCTCCACAAAGCACAGTCACAGGCAGGGCAGCACTTCTCCTCAGCTCTTCAGCACTTCTACAGGCAGAGGTTCCTCTTGATGTCCAGAAGTGATCTAAAGTCTGTGGTTTTGGGTGCCCTTCTTATACCCAATTTCTCCTTTAAAGTAGGCCTACTTCAGAGTAAAGTCTCTTTTGAATGTGAAATCCTGCCTTACCCAGGCCAGGCCCCAGACACTCACCAGGGGGTCGGAGACTGCATTTTGTGAGAACAGGCACAGCCCTTTCAGGTGTAAGTGACCACTCCTCCCATCCCTCTTAGCACAGATGGCTCATCAGGAAATGCAGACTACACCCCAGCTCCCTTTGTGTCACTGTCTAGTGTGAGGTGCAACCAGCCCAACTGTCAAACTGACCCAGACAGGGAATCCACAAACAGGCAGAGTCACAGAAATGGTATAAGCAAGAAAATGCTCACTTTCTAAAAGTGGCATTTTCAAACACACAATCTTAAAATCAACTTTACTAAAAGATGTATTTTTAAATTGTGAGCTCAGAGACGCCAAACTCCACATGTCCATCTGCTCCCAAAGGTAATCTACACTTTAATCAGATTTAAAGGTAGCCCCCATGTTAACCTATGAGAGGGACAGGACTTGCAACAGTGAAAAACAAATTTAGCAATGTTTCACTGTCAGGACATATAAACACATTACTATGGGGGTCATTCCGACCCTGGCGGTCCATGACCGCCATGGCGGAGGGAGGCGGAAGCACCGCCAACAGGCTGGCGGTGCTTCCTGGGCTATTCTGACCGCGGCGGTAAAGCCGCGGTCAGAAAAGGGGAACCAGCGGTTTCCCGCCGGTTTTCCCCTGGCCCAGGGAATCCTTCATGGCGGCGCTGCTTGCAGCACCGCCATGGGGATTCCGACCCCATTCCCGCCAGCCTGTTTCTGGCGGTGTCCACCGCCAGAACCAGGATGGTGGGAATGGGTGTCGTGGGGCCCCTGGGGGCCCCTGCACTGCCCATGCCACTGGGCAGTGCAGGGGCCCCCTAACAGGGCCCCACAAAGATTTTCACTGTCTGCTTTGCAGACAGTGAAAATCGCGACGGGTGCCACTGCACCCGTCGCACATCTGCAACTCCGCCGGCTCCATTTGGAGCCGGCTTCCTCGTTGCAGGGGCTTTCCCGCTGGGCTGGCGGACGGCCTTTTGGCGGTCGCCTGCCGGCCCAGCGGGAAAGTTGGAATGACCGCCGCGGTCTTTTGACCGCGGTGCGGTCATTCGGCGGTAACCGCTTGGCGGGCGGCGACCGCCGCCCGCCGTGGTCAGAATGACCGCCTATATGTACTACCTTAACCATGCACTGCACACTGCCCTTGGGGCTACCTAGGGCCTACCTTAGGGGTGTCTGACATGTAAGAAAAGGGAAGGTTTAGGCCTGGCAAGTGGGTACACTTGCCAAGTCGAATTTACAGTTAAAACTGCACACACAGACACTGCAATGGCAGGTCTGAGACATGATTACAGAGCTACTTATGTGGGTGGCAAAACCAGTGCTGGAGGCCCACTAGTAGCATTTGATTTACAGGCCCTGGCACCTCTAGTGCACTTTACTAGGGACTTACTAGTAAATCAAATATGCCAATCATGGATAAAACAATCAACAATACAGCACTGGTTAGCAGTGGTAAAGTGCTCAGAGTTCAAAAACCAACAGCAACAGGTCAGAAAAAAAATAGGAGGCAGGAGGCAAAATGATTGGGGATGACCCTGCATAACCAAAAAAGTCCAACAATAAGAAATAGAAAAAGGCTTGAAGTCCTTCACAAGCTTACTTTCAAAGTGAAACAAGGCCACTACCACCTCAGAAGCTAAAATATGGCCCGCCTTTTATCACTTCCACATTTCATGGTCTGAGTGACAAAAAATGAGAGTCATATGCAAGAAGGTCTTCTAGTGGGTAAGTTATTTGGACATCCACTGTAAAACGAAAGTTACGAAAGATTGTTATTGTGGCAACTGAGCATAACCTACCACTATCAAAGCCTAAGAGGTATCTGGAATCCAGCTACAAACAACTCACATCACTAGGGTCAGAAAAACTGGAAATCATTAGCTATGTGTAGGAATTAAAGGGCCTTAAGAATCAGACTGAGTCACCAAAATAACAGAAATCAGTGACATTAACAGCCTCAAAGACAAAGGCTACTCATTTAACTTTCTGTCAGACAATGCAATAGCCCAAATTCCAAATCTGTAGAAGCACTATACTGAGAAATTACAAAGTCTACTGGAAGGCATGCTGTTGAAAAGTGAAGCTGTTCCATTTCACCCAGCGGATCCATACTTAAAGCTGTGTGTGACCGGGCCGCCCCGGGCAACAGCGGGGAACCGGCAGAAACGGAACCGCTACGGCCGCGTTCCCAGGTTCCCCTGGGAACGCGTCCGCAACGAGGCCAGCGTCCTGAGGTTGCCTCGGCAACCTCCGATGACGAGGAGGCTCCGGATTGGCCACCAGGCGGCCAAAAGACGGAAGCTCCAGTCGAGAGAGGGAGAGCCGGGAAGGAAGAGAGGAAGGAGAACGACGGCGGCGACGGCGAACCTAAGAAAGAAGAGAGAGACGGCGACGAGGACATTGGAGGAGGACCCCAGTGGCCTGGAAGCGGCGGAACCCGAACCCAGAGGAACAGCGCCCGACCGGAAGCAGGGGAGACCAGCCCAGACCGACGAGAGGACCTCCACAGAGCCAGCCACGACCCTGGAGGGTCGTGGCTCTACAAGGTACGGTCCTTCTGGACAAACCGAGGGGCACAATAAAAGGGGTGAAACGCTGGGGAAGGGAGGGAGGCAGGGTGAGGGGAGGGAGGAGAGAAGGGCACTTTAGAGAGCACCGGGAGAGCACAAAAGGGTAAAGTACGGAATATACACAAGCCCTGAAGTCCTCACTGGCACCTATATCACACATAAACCCCCCCCCCCTCCTTAAACCTTTTCCCCAGTAAAACATATAAGTAGAAGACGTGTTATAAGGCGTCCGTTCCACTCACCAGCGGTATGTGTTCCCTTTTTCTTGTATGTCACATCCGGGACCTGATGAGGACGATCCGGTACGCCACCTAGAGAAAAGGAAGAAAAGGGACACAGATTAGAAGGAAGATATTCACCACTCCAGAGAAGAAACCGGCGCTAAACGTCGTACTGACTTTTCATCAGTTCTTATTTCAAATTACTAATAAATACTTACCTCAAAAACCCAAATTTACCTCTCCTGAGTATCTATACTGTGGGGACTGTCTACAGTGGTGTCAGAAGTGGGATCTTGTTTCTAATCCCTCTCCATAAAACAGTCCAGACAGTATACACAATGAGTGAAAGTCCATCGTTAGAGACCGTGATTAAGCAACTAGCGGAAGGGCAAAGACACTTACAACTAGTATGGGAGGCCCAACAGAGAGAGGCCAAAGAAGACCGAGAAACCTTACAATCTGCTCTGAAGAGCCAGGCGACCATACTGGCGAACAACCAGTTAGTCCATGAAAGTGCGATGAAAAAACTAACGGAGACTATCGCCGCTAGTAAGGTACATCCGAATGTACCTAGTTCCGTATTACAGAAGTATCAGGAGGGAGAGGATCCGGAATCCTTTTTCACCAACTTTGAACGGGTAGCCTCCTCCGCCCTATGGCCAGAAGATAAATGGGGACAATATGTGGCCCCCCTGCTCACCGGTCTCTTACAATCAGCATATCAAGCCGCTAACCCAGGTGGTGTCACCCCCTATCAAGACATAAAAACAAGTATACTAGAAAGGGTGGGTCACGACACAGAATATTACAGGATGAGATTTCGTAAAGTCAAATGGGGCACCAACGAAGATCCTAGAACCTTTTATTTTCGTGTGAAGGATCTAGCATTAAAATGGTTAGGCCATATTGGAGATAGTCGGGAGGAAGTCATCAAAACCATTATACTGGAACAATATCTAGATGGTCTACCCCCATCCACAAAACACTGGATAAGACAACACCCAAAAGTGGATACTGAGACGGCCATCGATCTGGCCTGTGCTTTTCATCGATCCACCGATGTCAGAAACTGTCCCACGCGAAGTATCATTAAACCAGTTCTACCGACCCCAAAGACATTTGTAAAAAGTCCACCCGACTATCTAGTACCACGTAGGGTTCCTGAAGGCCCGCCTACCATGGGACCCCAATGTTATAGTTGTGGCGAATGGGGACACATCGCACGTATGTGTCCCGAGAAACAAGAAATGGGAGAACCAATGGAGATAGGGATGACAAGGCGAAGGGTGTTATGTACCGGGAAGGGCGCCCTAAAATTTAAAATGATGATACAAGTGGACGGGAAAAGTGTATATGCCCTGGTTGACTCCGGCTGCAGCCAATCAGTAATTAGGAAAGACTTGATAAATAATGATATAGAAGAGAAACAATGGGTATCTATATGTTGCATACACGGGGACAAGGCCCAGTATCCTATACAGATACTCCAGATCAGGTGGGGACCCTATCAGGACTTCCTCCCAGTGGGGATAATGCCCCGGTTAATCGAGGAATGTATCATTGGGACAGACTACATCCACTTCCAAGAACTATTAGACTACGTCAGAGATACCAAACAAACTAAGGATTGGTGGAGAGAGGCACCTTTTTCAGAGAGTGATATTGAGTGTCCGCTATATCGTAGAAAGTTGTCACGAAGAGAGAAACGACAGGGAAAAGGGGACTATCGGAAGACGAAAGGTGACAACACCTATGGAGAGATAGTGGCAGAAATTCATGAAGTTCCTAGTACTTTTGTCCAACAACAGAGAGAGGACCCCTCCCTTAACAATGCCTGGAGGTCGGCAGTAACAGAGGAGACAGAAGAGGTGGGTCCCTACTTTATAGTGCAAAAAAACTTATTATATCGGGTTACTACCACACGACGGGGAGAACGTAAACGCCAACTTCTGGTACCTACCCACTATCGGGAACATGTTCTTACACTAGCTCATAATCACCCAGGGGGAGGACACTTTGGGAGAGAAAACACCGAGGAATATTTGCTCAGAAGGTTTTATTGGCCTGGAGTGTACGCCCACATACGTAGGTATTGCGCCCAATGTCCCCGTTGTCAGTTAACCGAACCTAGTCGGCCTAGGAAGGCACCTCTCCTACCCCTTCCCATCATCGATATCCCGTTCAAAAGAATAGGGATGGATCTAGTGGGACCTTTGATTCCTTCGTCAAAAGGACACACCTACATCTTAGTCATTGTAGATTATGCTACACGATACCCAGAGGCCATTCCCCTGACTAGTATGACAACCAAGACAGTGGCCCAAGCTATGATTAACGTATTTTCTCGTCTTGGGTTTCCACATGAAATCCTCACGGACCAGGGGACCCCTTTTATGTCCACCTTAATGAAACAAGTGTGTAAAACATTGGGGATAGCTCAGATCAGAACCTCCGTTTACCATCCTCAAATGGACGGATTAGTCGAAAGATATAATCGAACCATTAAAACCCTGCTGAGAAAGACTATCAATGAGACAGGGAAGGATTGGG
Organism: Pleurodeles waltl; assembly: GCF_031143425.1. NCBI lineage: Eukaryota > Metazoa > Chordata > Amphibia > Caudata > Salamandridae > Pleurodeles > Pleurodeles waltl. The sequence goes on from NC_090442.1 coordinate 467,346,648, forward strand.
ATCAAAAGTTACCCCTAGTGTTGTACGCCATACGGACACATGAGCAAGCATCCACGGGGCATAGCCCCTTTGAGTTGGTCTTCGGACGCCAACCTTGTTCCCTTTTAGACATGGCGGTAGAATCCTGGGAGGCCGAGGCTGAGGAAGCAGGGACTCCTTTGTTAGAATATGCGAAAAAATTGAGGAACCACCTACACAGCTTATGGACCGACGTACACGCAAACCTGGAACAGGCCCAACAAACACAAAAGTCCTATTATGACAAAGGAAGTAAACTACGGGTTTTCCAACCCGAGGACCAGGTCCTAATAATGAGACCCACCTCCGACCATAAACTCCTGGCCAAATGGCAGGGCCCATATCGAGTAATCAAAGCAGTTTCCCCTGTCACCTACCTTATCGAAATATCCTCCCGTCCAATAAAAACACAAATATATCATGTAAACCTGCTAAAAAAATGGGAGACCCCCGCACAACCTGAACGTTCCATAGAAATGGGTCAGTTTGTGTGTCCCGACAAGACCCTAGATATCGAGTTCTACCCTACCAACCCCGATACTGAAAGTACCCTACCCATAGTAGACGATACTTTATCTGAAGGGCAAAAGCAACAAGCCCTTAAGGTTTTAAAACAATGGCAACCACTCTTTTCAGAGAAACCAGGAAAGACGTTTTTAATTCACCATAATATACGCACAAGCTCCGGGAAGATCACAAGAGAACGCCCGTATCGTATTCCAGAAGCTAGAAAACACATAATCAAAGAAGAAATCAAAACAATGTTATCCCTAGGGGTCATCGAACCGTCCACTAGTCCCTGGTGTTCACCGGTTGTCCTAGTACCGAAGCCTGATGGTAGCGTCAGGTTTTGCATAGATTTCCGCAAACTTAACTCAAACTCCCTATTCGACACCTATCCCATCCCTAGGGTGGACGATGTTCTCGAAAAACTAGGGAAAGCAAAATACATGTCTACTATCGACCTAACTAAAGGGTATTGGCAGATTCCCTTAGCTCCTCCAGATAGAGAAAAAACTGCTTTTTCTACCCAGTCCGGGTTATATCAATTCACAGTACTACCTTTTGGGCTTCATGGAGCCCCTGCAACCTTTCAAAGGTTAATGGATAGGATTCTAAAACCCTATCCTGCATTCTCCGCTGCATATCTAGACGATGTAGTCGTATTTAGTGAAACATGGGAGGACCATTTAATACACCTACAGAGAATATTCCAAGCCCTTCAAACTGCTGGTTTGACGGCCAATCCCAAGAAATGTGTGATAGGTAAAACCGACATCTCCTATTTGGGATATCGGATTAATCAGGGTACACTACAACCTCAAAATGGCAAGGTGGATGCCATTTTACATGCCCCTCTTCCACACACGAAAAAGGAATTACGCTCCTTTTTAGGATTAGTGGGCTATTATCGGCGCTTCATTCCACATTACTCCACCTTAGCAGCACCTCTTACGGACCTACTCACTAAACAATATCCCAATCGACTTTTGCCTTTTTCGGAGACGCAAAACGCGAGTTTTGAACAGTTGAGAGTTTCCTTAACCTCCGATCCCATCCTGCACTGCCCAGATTTTACGAAGCCGTTTCACCTCTACACTGACGCATCGGATGTTGGGCTTGGAGGGGTTCTGACTCAGCCAGATAGCGAGGGGCTTGACCATCCGGTGGTCTACATCAGTAGAAAACTGTTTTCCCGGGAACGTAACTATCCAATTATAGAGAGAGAGTGCTAGGATATCAAGTGGGCCATTGACTGTTTGCAGTACTATCTCCTAGGGCGGCCGTTTATACTATTCACGGATCACGCTCCTCTTACGTGGCTGGCTGCGCATAAAGATTCTAACTCCAGGATACTGCGATGGTTCCTTGAACTGCAACCGTTCTCCTTTCAGGTTCGGCACGTCCCTGGATCTCACCAGGCCCCCGCTGATTATCTGTCCCGGTTTCCTCTGTCTTCGCCTGTCCTGGAGCAGGACAGTTCTTGGGGAAGGGTGTGTGACCGGGCCGCCCCAGGCAACAGCGGGGAACCGGCAGAAACGGAACCGCTACGGCCGCGTTCCCAGGTTCCCCTGGGAACGCGTCCGCAACGAGGCCAGCGTCCTGAGGTTGCCTCGGCAACCTCCGATGACGAGGAGGCTCCGGATTGGCCACCAGGCGGCCAAAAGACGGAAGCTCCGGTCGAGAGAGGGAGAGCCGGGAAGGAAGAGAGGAAGGAGAACGACGGCGGCGACGGCGAACCTAAGAAAGAAGAGAGAGACGGCGACGAGGACATCGGAGGAGGACCCCAGTGGCCTGGAAGTGGCGGAACCCGAACCCAGAGGAACAGCGCCCGACCGGAAGCAGGGGAGACCAGCCCAGACCGACGAGAGGACCTCCACAGAGCCAGCCACGACCCTGGAGGGTCGTGGCTCTACAAGGTACGGTCCTTCTGGACAAACCGAGGGGCACAATAAAAGGGGAGAAACGCTGGGGAAGGGAGGGAGGCAGGGTGAGGGGAGGGAGGAGAGAAGGGCACTTTAGAGAGCACCGGGAGAGCACAAAAGGGTAAAGTACGGAATATACACAAGCCCTGAAGTCCTCACTGGCACCTATATCACACATAAAACTCCCCCCCTCCTTAAACCTTTTCCCCAGTAAAACATATAAGTAGAAGACGTGTTATAAGGCGTCCGTTCCACTCACCAGCGGTATGTGTTCCCTTTTTCTTGTATGTCACATCCGGGACCTGATGAGGACGATCCGGTACGCCACCTAGAGAAAAGGAAGAAAAGGGACACAGATTAGAAGGAAGATATTCACCACTCCAGAGAAGAAACCGGCGCTAAACGTCGTACTGACTTTTCATCAGTTCTTATTTCAAATTACTAATAAATACTTACCTCAAAAACCCAAATTTACCTCTCCTGAGTGTCTATACTGTGGGGACTGTCTACACTGTGCTTATTGCATCTTGCAAAAGAAAAACATGAACAAATGTGTCCACCATGGGAGAGTCAAAAAAGTGGAAACAAGATACATTTGTGAAGAGACTAACCTTGAAATGAAGAAAAGTGTAATGGATGAAGACTCCTGGGTTTAAAAGACCTAAGTAATCATTTCCGATAGAAGGGACAGCGGGCCTGCTGTATATGTTGTCAGAGAGGGAACGCCGTCGCAATGGTGACAGAGTCCCCTCTCAACAACATAGAGGTCAGCCTCCTGATTCAGATGTGGGCAGACCTTAAGTTTCGCTACAGCAGTAAGTATTCCTTTGCTGCCATAGCCATTTTTCCCGATGGCCCTTATTCCATTGGCTATATGTCCATCCTCCCATTAGGATGGGTGGACATGTAGCATTTGTTTTACTGTTCATCATCACCAGGCAAAACCTGGTGGTGAGGGAGAGTAAAAAAGAAATTATGCCCGCCTCATCACTCCCATGACAAGAGATGCATCATATTTATTACTTCCTAATAGAAATTCCCCTTTTGGGATTTTATTTTTGAAAATAAAAAGAGGAAACTGTTTGGTGCAAGGCTCTGCCATGGTGATGGAATCCTTCATCAAACAGCGAAATGCATTGACAGAAACAACAGGGATGGTAGTTCCTGCCAATGCTTTATAAATGTCCACCAACTTGGCAGTCATTTCTAAATCTGGCGGTTAGGCATCTGCCTGAGCAGCAGAAGAATTTCTTTCATTGCCCTGGCAGAACAACAGTCCTCACCACTAATATTTAATTCTGGCCCAGAGTCATCTATGTCCCCCAGTAAGAGACAAGAAAACCTAGATGCTTGTGATTAATGCATGAAAACTCTTGATCATCAAGCTGCTAAAAGTGGAGACAATGATGTCCTTATATGCTTTATGTACCAAAGGCCTTTCTGTGCTAAAAGAATACGGTGGGCCATGAGTATGTGGGGACTCTGGGTCTAATGTTCTTAAGAAGGCCAGCCCAAAAGACTGTTTCAAGATAGAACTTGTAGCCTGACTCTAACATACTAGTTGTATTCTTAGCTTTTAAATTCAAAGTACCAAAGCAGGATGTATGGAGTTCTAACATGAATTTAGTTTTTTGCTTTTCATGCTTGCTAACTTCAGTTCCATTCATTTCATTATCAGAAACACAACCTGTGCGCCATTTTCCCAATAAGAAATATTTTAAAACTCCAGTAGACAACGCAGCAGTATTTAGCACCAGTAAAAACATAAGCCTATTTACGATGGTGTAGTGTTGTGAATTAGGGTGCACTAGGACCCTTGTGCTTCTAGGCAGACTCAGTAAAGGAAGTGCATTGCTGTTGGGAAGTGGTTATCAATGGTTATGATGTGATCCAACAGTGTGTGGTTGTATCCTGAGAAATAAAAACATCTGTTAAGGAGCTCCATGTGTGGTGTGGTAATTTACATGATCCCAGGCTAGGGAGCATGCTACAGCTGGTGATGAGTAGAGGATTTGCCCCCCTAGCAAACTAGACTGCTCTCCCTGAGAGATTTCAATGATACAGAAAAGTGCTTGCACATGCCACATTTGCGGAAGTCGACGGAAAGCAAGTTAAGGATGGGGTGTGTGGAGTTGAAGTCCATATACAGCCCTCAAAGAAGTAGAGGGGTCTGCAGAGGAGAGCATTTGAAAAGCCCATCAGAATCTGTTGGTAAAGATGAAAGAAGAAATACTGTGCCACGCCATAACACAGAGCCACAATTGATACAAGATGGAATTCTAAAGGCAGTGACAACTAGATACAATGCAAAAAGCTAAACACAATGTGAATCAAATATGAAATATGAAAAATGGAATGGCTATCTACTGTCAAGAAAGAAGATAAGGATACACAATTTCAGTTCATGCATGATGACTTAAGTGAGAATACACAACTGGTGCTTGCAGAAAGTACAGGTCACCGTGAACAGAAGCAGCCATCTGAACAGTATGTACTTTCAACAGCAGTAGAAAAGAGTGTGACAGACTTGGCAGCAGTGTTTCTGAAACCACCACTGCCGTTCGGCACCACCAAAAAGCTAAATGTTAGTGCCAGATGGACTGCATGGATCAAGACCTTCAATTACTTCATAGATGCTCTCAAAGAATTAGATGATAAAAAAATAATTCCGTATTTAAAGAACCTTGCTGGTGATGGAGTAAAAGAAGTGCCTAAGAAAATCTCACAGACTGATGCAATATCGTACCATCAGATCAAATAAACATTGAGTTCCAAGTTCAATCTGATGCCGAATGTCGACTTTGAAGAGTACATTTCAATCAAGTGAGATAATAAGCTATTGTAATGATGGATGAGTTTGTTGAAAGGCTTGATGTGCTCATCGAACACTGCAAGTTTAATGAATCTAATGATGAAGACGTAATATACCCCAGAGTCATCAACAGCTGTCTTTCAGATTCTTTCAGAAGACACATGTTGAAAGAGACTCTCAGTTTGGAGAAAATACTAATGGCTGAAAGAGCAGGTCATAGAGCAGACAGGAAAGTTGCTAATATGGTAGCTGAGATGATGAAAAGTTAATCAGCGTTGATCATGAAAAGCAAACACAAGTACAAGGTACATGAGTGTATGTTGATGTTTTTATGTTTATAATGTGATTTTTCATTTCCCCATGAAGGTAAATGTACGGAAATGAGACAGACATGCAAAGGTTGCAGGAAAGAAAACTACTTTTAATGCAAAAGAGAAACCGCATACATCTCAGCGAGAAGAGAAAATGGATGCCAGAACATTCCAGAAGCATCCTAGCCATGCACACAATGCCAAAAGGTAGCACCAGTTGTGAAAAGGAAAAATCCAACAAAGTTGATAATTATTAAGCTCATCCTACACAGGCTTCTCAGCATCATTATCAACTGCGAGCAAAGAAGATGGATGTGCCAAGATGATCTTGACCAAAAAGCGACAGACTCCTGTTGGTTTGGCCACTTTAATGAAGTAAAAATAACAGAGGCAAACCATTAAAAGAAACAACTGAATTTATCTAGACGCTACTCCAATATTACAATAAAAGTAAACGGTTGCCCCGTAACCTTTGTCATAGACAGTGGTGCGTCAATTAACATCATGCCAGTTGAAAAGTTTAATAGTCTGTCTCCTGTGCCACACCTTGTTTGGACAAACATGAAGGTATATAAATAGGCTGCTTCCAAACCGTTGCGGAGTCAAGGGTCACTCATAGCGTCAATGAGAGATAAAGTAGTATCAGTCCAAACATCGATACACGTTCTTTAAGGAACTTCGGGCCAGATGTAGCAAAGGTTTTTACCCATTCTGTGTCTATGGGAAAAAGTGTTCGTACATATGGCCCTTCATCTGGTGCAAACATACTCAGTTTTGTTACTGCTGCCGACATGGGACTGACAGCTCTCAATTACAACCTTCACACTCAGTCTGAAACTACAAGTCAGTTTCCTTTTTTGTTTCATGGCCTAGGAGGCTCAAGACAATGAAGTGCGACTTCACATTAATGAGGATATTTGCCCTGTTGCCCAGCGGTACCCTTGAGTTGCCTCCCACTTGCAAGAAGCTGTTAAAAAAGAACTAGAAATGCTGTTGAAGCATGACATCATTGAGCGCTCCACCAGTCCTAAGCCATGGGTTTGGCCCATAGTTATCGTGCCAAAAAAGGACAGTGGAGGTGCAGTGTGCATCTGTGATGAAATGTGTCAGACCAACAAAGCAATTGAGAGAGAGCAACATCCGGTCCACAGATAGCGGACATGGTCATGCAACTGAATGGGGCCAAAGTCTTCTCCTGTCTTGACCTGAACAAACGATTCCATTAACTCAAGTTGGAAGAAAACTGTAGGGTTATTACTAGCTTATTGACTCATGATGGTTTGTTCAGTTACAAAAGGTTGAGTTTTGGAGTGTCAGCAGATGCTGAAATTTTTCAGGATGATATATGTTAATAAATTCAACCTTTTACACATTATTTTAATTACAGTGATGATATACTGGTATTTGTAGTAAAGCAAGAGAAGCATGACAAGGATCTTACACAGGTTTGCCAGTTACCTGCTGCTGCAAGTCTCACATTGAATGCAGCAAAGTGTGAGCTTCACAAAACCAAACTTAAATTCTTTGGGCATATATTCACTGATGGGGGAATCACTTGTGACCCAGATAAAGTGTAAGCTCCGTCATCTACTTACACCCACAAGACATCATCATGCTGCTATCTTTCTTGGGCAGGGCATGGCCAGCTATTGCTCAAGGTACATTTATGACTATGAGTAAGAATATGACTATACAGTCACAAGCCTGGAGAAGATCAGAACCCTGCTAATTACTTTTCATGAGTACCACTGCAGCACCACAGTGCGAAATCCAAAACAGCAGAGGAGTAGATCAACTTCATTGTGAGGCCCAGTATGCCAATAGCCCTATTCCTTGAACAAATTATTGCTGCTACTAATGCTGACAAAAACATGATACCACTCAAAGTCATTTCAATCCAGTTGTGAAGGAGGAACACTCGACCTTTTGCTGACAATGTTGAATTTCAATTTTTTTTAAATGCATACAACAAACTGTCTGCAACCAAGGAAGGTGTGGTGTTGAGAGGCTCAAGATCTGCCATACCTGACAGCCTCTGACTGCAAGTCATTGAACTGGCCCATGAAGGTCATTGTGGCATTGTAGACACCAAAAGATCCGTAAGAGACTGAGGCGGTCATTCTGACCCTGGCGGTCACGAATGACGGAAGCACCGCCAACAGGCTGGCGGTGCTTCCAAGCCCATTCTGACCGCGGCGGTAAAGCCGCAGTCAGAAAACCGGGGCCGGCGGTTTCCCGACGTTTTTCCCCCGGCTGGGCGAATCCACCATGGCAGCGCTGCAAGCAGCGCTGCCATGGGGATTCTGACCCCCTTACCGCCAGCCTGTTTCTGGCGGTTTTCACCGCCAGGAAGAGGCTGGCGGTAACGGGTGTCCTGGGGCCCCTGGGGGCCCCTGCACTGCCCATGCCACTGGCATGGGCAGTGCAGGGGCCCCCTAACAGGGCCCCATGAAACTTTTCACTGTCTGCCTAGCAGACAGTGAAAAGCGCGACAGGTGCAACTGCACCTGTCGCACGCCCGCAACACCGCCGGCTCCATTCGGAGCCGGCTTCTGTGTTGAAGGCCTCCTTCCCGCTGGGCCGGCGGGCGCTAACATGGTTAGCGCCCGCCGGCCCAGCAGGAAGGTTGGAATGCCGGAAGCTCTATTTTGGCCGCATAGCGGCCAAATGGCGGTTCCCGCATGGCGGGCGGCGGTAGGGCCTGAGTGTGGTTCCACACTTAGACAAATTAGTTGAGAAGAAACTAGCAGAATGCCATCTTTGTAACTGGCTTTCCCATGATAATGACTGACCATCCTACGCAGGTATGGGAAACAGTGTCAGTTGACTTTCTAGTGCTCTTAAAGAATGGACATCATTTCATGGTAGATGCTGATGAGTATTAATGCCATCCTTTAGTAAAGAAGTTATCATCTACAATCCATGACAAGGTCAATGAGCATCTGGACGACATCTTTGCAGCATGGCGTTTCCTCCCCATTCTTAAATCTGACGATAGTCTGCCATTTAATAGCAAAGAATTTAAGGAGTTTTTAGTCAGAGTAAATGTCAAGCATCAAAAGAGTACACAACTATGGCCACAATGTTGTGTGATTGAGTGTGCTAAGACCCTCGCAGTTCTAGGAAGACTCAGTAGAGGCAGTGGGTAACTGTTCAGAGGTGTTAGGGTGTGGTTATTAATGGTTATGATGTGATCTGACTGTGTGTTCGTATGCTGAGGAATAAAGACGTCTGTTAATGATGTGGTATTGTGGTGTGGTCATGTACGTGCTCCTGGGCTGGGGAGGATCCTACATATGAATTGGTTCTTCTTATAAATATTATAATTTAAATATTACTCTTCAAATGTATGATGCATATGTTGCAAGCACACAACCCCTTACTCATTAAAAATGATCAGCTTTCTATGGCCCCTAATAAATACGTAGAAGCTAGAATCCTGCATAGCCATTAGCTAACCCCTTCTTATTTGCACTGAGAGAATCATATTTCTAACACAAGACCTTTGTGAGTAAGTTGACAATAACAATGCAAAGGGTATTCCATAAAGGAGTCATGATCTAGCCTAAGGAAAAAAACAAATTTTGTATCCCTTTTTCAGTTGCAAAATCAGTATAGTTGAGCAAGTCGATTGTCTCTGCACCTGGATTTTCGCTCTGAACACATTATAAGTTATAAAGATGGTCTTTAGGTCCCAAAAAGATTAGAGTAACAAATCACTTGTTTTTGGCCATAAATGTTATACATGGTTCCTGAGTAAGTAGTAAAATTCAGAAAATGTCATCAAATTCCTTTACGGGTTTTTAACTTCTCCAATGATACTGGATAAAATATTTTTATTATGATTATTTTTTTGTTTGTAAGCTTGAATCATGAACTAGAAATGAAGTATTATTAATTGTGCATACTTTTATGGTGAATATTGAATAAAGCTATTGACTGATTGAGTATAGAGGAGCAGCAAAAACATAGCAATCCACCCTTATTACTTTGGCAGTGTTCCTCCCGACTGAGGTTGTACGTTTTCATTTCATGTGTGCTGACTAGGGCCTCGGGTGGGAGAAGATTTTGCCTTCTCCTACAATGTCGAGAAATTTTCATCATTTAGCCAAGCAAAGTGTTCCGATTTTGCTCAGCTCTACACAACTGTGCTGTTCTAAAACCTCACGATATCCCAGCCCCTAAAATGCTATACAGACACAGATATGGCTAGGGAACAAACTAACTGGTGGAACTTGGGGAAGTAAGAATACAGCCTAGTGCTCTGGGACACATGCAGATGACGGTATTTTCATGAGAGTTGTATTATCAATGTAGTCAGGGCTGTGCACAGGGAATAATATACTGGTCCCTCTGTCCTGGGACTTCTGCTAGCATTACAATCTACCTCTGGTTATTTGTGCACAAACAGTAGTTTTCCACTGCTCCAAAGGACCAATAAAACTCCCATTCTTTATTTTAAAACCTCAATAGATTTACATTTGTACAGCTTGCAAAGTTTCAAAACAATTTACAAAGTTTTGCGTCCATAGATTTGTAAATTTGCACCCCATCGTGCTGGCCAAAAATTGATAACGGTGAAAGCTGTTGTGAAAGCTGCTGTGGAGGAGCACAAAAGCAGCATAGATATTAGCAGGTAAGAAACGTGCTGTCGCACTCACATGGTCGCACAAATGTTCAGTTGTCACATTTGCACACGATTTAGCAGGTCAGTGGTTGCCAAAGTTTGAAAGCTTACAGAGAACTCTTCAAGAGCAGCATATCTCTTACTGTGTAATGAATGAGCTGTCAAGGGGATGCACATCCCCATATATATTTGAACTGTTCAACCCATCGCCTTCCTTTGTGGCTTAATTTCAGCAATAAATACACATGGAATGTATCTTGAGTAAGGGTGATGAAAAGAAAATGTGTGCTATAGTTTTCATTAATCTCTTCAGGAATGTTGGCTATAGATGTCTCATGAAAACATTCCCTCCTTTAACATGGCAAAGCTTACTTAATTTGTTTCCAATTTACTTTTTGAACCCAATACAGAAAATTAAATTGAACCTATGCCCTACAGCTTAGCTCCTTTTAAGAGCACTTTTCATTTCTATGGATACTCAACCTGCTGCTATTCAACTTGTTTATGAACCATTTGCAAAACTACTCTTTCAATAATTTGCAGATGCCACCATCCTATATATTGTTAAGTCCCTGCTGCAAAGAAAACATTTGTTTCTGAAGAAAAAGGCTTGGGTTTGCATTGTTATATCAGGAAAAAGAAACCAAATGTACTTTGTGTGTGCTATGTGGACCTCAATTCCATTTAAATGTACACATTACAGATCTCACTGCAGAAGTCGAAATTTAAAATTATTTAGGAGTCTGGTTTCATACTTGTATTACATTTGAAGAATCGCAGTCACATAACCTTCTAATCGTCAGCCACAGTGCAACGTTTTCTTCCAAATAATATCCAACCTATCAATGGACCTGAAATTTTGACAAGTAGACCGCAATCATTGAGTGCAGTGCAATTCTATGTTGAAACATGACTTTTATCTAGCATCATGAACAGTTGGGTATGCTGTGCGGCCCTGTAGAATACAGGGTCAAGCTATCCGGCGAGCCACACAATTTAGAGTGGGCAGTCAAATTACTTTTTGTTTTACTCTCAGTTACCACCAGAGGAAACCTGCCAGTGGGGAACAGTGAAAATAAAAATAAAAAAGCCCCACATTATGGAGGTCATCAGTTTTACATTTTTCAAAAACAAGTTCCTGCTTTGGGAGTTTGTTTTTCAAAAATGTAAAACTACCAAAAGTTTAATCAAACCGTATTTTACCAATGACAGATGCACACCAATTTTCAATGATTTTGTATGAACCACCATGACAGCAATTCATAGACATTCATAGAGTTCGCCATCGGATTGACAGTGGGCTCCCAATTTGGCAGGCGGAGTAAAGTCAAGGTGGCAAGTGTAAAGTCCTCACCCACCCTGACTGCATTTACTCCTTTCCCCAAATTCTAAATCAGGTAAGATCATTACATTTATATACAAGTGAAATACAATTTTAAGAATCCACCCTGTTTCAACACAGTAATTCAGTAAAACATACCACTTCAGTGTTAGAGTTCAAACAAGTAAGCAAGTAATAGATCAAAGTTGGTTTTCAAACCACACATGACTTAAGCATACTTCTGTGTAAATCATAGTGTCCATACTCTAATACTTTAGGAAGAATGCTTGATGCTGAAAACCATCAGGCATTTACTGAAGTCAGACTACAGCAACATTGTAGCACATTATCCTAGCAATAATTCTGAGCACAATAGGGAATGCTATATCTGAAAAGGTGGGGTTTCCCTAAAAACAAAAGATTCCATGATCCTCTAGAAAACCTAGTTTAGTGAGATGCTGTATGTTCTCAAATCATCACACAATATCCAGCTCAACAAAATACTCTTACCTTACATTCTAGCCCTCTGGGAACAAAAGAGACCCATCACTTCCACAGAAACCATAACTCTGGTCAAAACTTCATACAAAAAGAACTCTGCCCCCTATTCCACTACACCACACAGTATTATATCCATACTCACCTCAGTCTCACCCACCACCCTAAATCCTTTTGCTTCCCTCTGCCAACTCAAAATATTGCTCATTACAACCTCCTGAATACTCTTTCAAACCTAGGTACAATGCTCCTCTGTTGGACCCGCCCCTTTGTGCAAGGTCATCCCCAAACATTTTACCTTCTTCTTATGCTTTTTGCTGAATTTTGTTTTTGTTGGCTTTAGGATTCTGTGCTTTTTACCACTGCTGACCAGTGCTAAAGTGCAAGTGCTTTGTACTTTAAAACATGGTGATAGTAATGTATCCACAAATGGCATATTTAATGTACTTGTAAGTCCCTAAAAAAGTGCACCATGTGTGCCCAGGGCCCGTAAATTAAATTCTACTAGTGAGCCTGCAGCACTGATTGTGCCACCCACTACAGTAGCGCTGTAAACATGTCTTAGGCCTGCCACTGCAGAGCCTGTGTTTGCAGTTTGAAATTGCTATTTTGAACTGGCAAGTGTACGCACTTGCCAGGCTTAATCTTTCCTTTTTATGACATAGAGGTCACCCCTAAGGTAGGCCCTAATTAGCCCCTACGTGAAGGTACAGTGTAATTAAAAAGTTGGACATGTACTATTAAGTTTAACATGTCCTAGTAGTGAAAAACTAATAAATGTGTTTTTCACTACTGCAAGGTCTATCTCTTCCATAGGATAACATTGGGGTTACCTTGAAACAGCCATTAAGTGTAGCTTCTTAATGGAAAGATAGAAATGTGGAGTTTGGCGACTCTGGACTCAAAATTCTAAACCACAACTTATTGTAAAGTCGGGTTTTAAACTGAAAGCTTGAAAATTACACTTTTAGAAAGTAGGCATTTTCTTACATTAAGCATTCTGTGCTTCTGCCTGTCTCTGAATACATGTCTGGGATGGGTGACAGCTGGGCTTATTGAATTCCCTCTAGGTAGTCAAACTCAAAGGAAGTTGGGGTGTGATATTTGCATCCTGATGGCCCATCACCAGGCTGATGGGCCTTCCTGGGCTCGATGGGAGGGAGGAACTGACACTTACACCTGAATAGGGCTGTGCCTGCCTCAACACAAAGAGCTGCATAACCCCCGTAGAGTATTTAGAGCCAGGGAAGGAAGAACAGGGACCTTGAGAACTTCAAACCCCACCAAATCAGAACTCTACTGGAACCAAGGAAATATTGGCAGGAGGAAGATCTGTTGTACTGCCAGGAGGGACTGCAACTTTGCTAGCTGCATTGCTGTGTTGGCCTGCTGATTGCAGTGCTGTAGGAGTGACTGTCACTTTTCTACCTCTTTGCTATGTTTACCTGCTGCCTACTGCTCCATTCCTGAGAATGAGAAGGACTGGTTCTGCTCTCTGCATTTTTAAACCCAAGTTCTCCAAGGGCTTGTTGGCTTGCCCTCTGTTCCTAAACTATCAGGGCCATCAAAGACTTGCTGCAACTTTACTTCAGCTGCTGGGCTCTGCTAACTATGACTCTTTTCTTGCCTGAAGTGTCAATCTAGTCCTGGGCCTCAAAAGTTGGTCCTGCAGCTGTTTTTCAGCAAAACATGATGTATCGAGGCCATTGTGCTGCTCATAACTAACACAGTGCCCTCATATTCAAAAGCATTGTCAATTTGATGATGATGCAGAGCCCAAATGCAAGGTTTGACGGCGATGCAGCATTGATCCGAGGATACCACTGCGCAGCTCGATCATGATGCATTGCATACATCTCAACAGGAGCTGACAGCGAGGCCTGATGATGATGCATCCATCTGATACCTCAGATCAGAACCAATGCATTGAGTCTTTGATGCAGAAGTTTGCTCCATTAAAGGTACTGTTTTTAGCAGACCCTGCATGGGTTCTGTACCCAGCCTGCCCTCAATCACGGTCGGCCTGAAATTTGGACTTAATCCGGTCTAGCACGATCTCAACTCACCTTTCATCCCTATTTACGTCCAAGCACTGCTTTTGGAGTTAATCTTTAAAAATTCATATTGTGACTTCTACTTCTTGAATATATTTTGTTTTGGTCTCATTTTACTCAGATAAATATTCTCTAGTCTTCTAAATGGGTGTGAAGTCTTTTGTGGTGTTTTTACTGTGTTACTGTAATCTAAGTGTTGCACAAATACTTTAAACATTGCCTCTTAAGTTAAGCCTGACTTCTGCGCCAAGCTACCAGAGGGTGAGCACAGGTTAATTAGGATTGTGTATATGACTTATCCTGACTAAGAATGTGGTCCCTACCTGAACAGGGTGCATACCTCTGCCAACTAGAGACCCAATTTCTAACATTTCAACCCTCCTCTCCAACAATAAATCTACCTCTTCCTCCCAATCAGCACTCAACTAAATCTCCATAGTCCTGTTCTCCCATTTCCTACTCTGCAAAGACATTCTTTCAACACCCAATCCTCCCCCTCTCCTTCAACCTCCACAACACCATAATCGTTCACATTCAAACCATACATCTCAAGTCAGCTCAGCAATGTAACACCATATTAAACAACCAAAACAAACTCAAACACTCACACAACCTTTCTCTGCAAAACAACTCAGACACATAAAACTATCATCCTTCCCAAAATATCAATACACTTCCACTATGGACCTAATACCAATGCAAATGACATATATATTCTCACTCTCTCCACCTCATGATGTTCATGCAGCAAAGCCACCAACCACTCAATTAAAAAATACACATCAACATGTCATTCACCCATCTAGTATTCATTGCACAATTCAGAGCTATAAAACCAGACCATCATCTTACACCATCTCTCATACTGCTTCTACTGTCAACATATGCAAAATACAGCTACACCAGCCCATGCATTGTAATTTTGATTGTTCTTGCCTATCACACAATGTTACTATGCTAAGACAACTTCACTGCTCTACCCTATGATTTCAGTCACTCTACCCCCACCCACACACAAAGACCATACTAAATATCTTCTCAGTCTGTTTGGTGAAGATAATCACAACCAAAACCCAATCACCTTATGTCCTGCTTCAGCAAACACATTCAGAATCAGAACACCACATTCAACTCTAAGGATAATACTCAATCTTCCACAGCATAAAATCACTTCACATCCAAAACAATTTCCTTAAACTGTCTACTAATAAATGCCAGTTCTGTGTCCAAAGACAAGCACCATACCTTTGATCTATTGCCAGGCACAGTATCTGACTTAAGGCCTAATCTAAAGTTTGGCAGATGGGGTTACTTATTCACAAACGTGATGGATATCCCATCCGATCTATTCCATTATTTTCTATGGACATCGTAATACAGGATATCCGTCACGTTTGTGCTGGAGTAACCCGTCCACCAAACTCTAAATCAGGCCCTTCAACTTCATTAATGAATCATGCCTCAATCTCAATATTGCATGAAGCTGTTCCATTAGGTTATTGACTGTTACAAAAAATTGTAAAGGCAGAGGACAGGACAGATTAGCCATCATATGTAAGAAAACAACAAGTTTCACAAAAGCTGAGAAGTTTCCTAGCAAAGTTGTGTGGCCTTCCTTGTCAGATGCAACCCTATACCAACCTTTTCCTCCAACTTTCTTTTTCTTTACACATTACTAGATGCCTTTCTAGGCACTGTTTAATACCTACTCACAAAATACTCTAAACATTGCACCTTTGATGACTTGAACACATGGTTTAACAGAGCTAATATGACCCACTTCAGAACAATCCTCACTGGCTTATGTGCACTCAAAAGCTCATTCCGAAACCCACACATTACACAACGCACCTTTTTTGGCAACCCGAACCTAGTCACCTTCCAAAGGGTTACTCTTTTCACGTGGTCAGATCACCTACTTGCCTTCCAACAGAAGAGAGCAAAACCCACACGAGCTAAACTCAGTATACCCACAACTACATATGGACCATGGAACAAGCTGATTTTGGTAGGACCTAGAACCTCAACAGAGATCTCAACACAATAAACTCAGTTTAAAAAATATTTGCGTGACTCCATGGAGCTTTAAATATTTTTATCCCACACAAAACATCACAACATAACAAATGAAAGCTAACTCTTTGGACTAGCAAAGATTTAAAAAGGATAAAAAACCATTGAACTTCAACACACCTGGCTAAAAACAAACAACCCTCAAGAAAAATTGCACCTTCACAGATCTAAAGATTGCACAAGTCAACAATAAAAAAAAAGCTAACAAAAATCTACTCTAGCAGAATCCAGAACATAAAATGGTCCAATAAAAGCTTTTATAAAACAGTCACAGAATTTCAAAATCCCAGATGCACTGAAAGAAGTCATCCCATTTCACAGGACCATTATCACATACTGACAACACATTACATAACAAAATCAGGCATGTTGGATTCATACTTGACACAAGAAACAGCAGCACTAACCCTTTTCAAACAGTCCCACCAGCAGAAGGTTAACACAGTGTCTGGAATTCTTCAAACAACTTACACCGACCAACTTTCTAGATCTACTAGATCTTGTCAGAGCCTGCAAGCCAACTGGCTACCCCTCAGACCCTTCTCCTCAACAAATCTTCAAAAACATACAGTCAACAGCCTCATCAGCCATTCCAGTCAGAACACTGATCAACAACACCTTAACAACGGGTATTTTTCATAAAGGCTTAAAAAAGGCACACATATACTCATTGCTAATGAAAACAAATCTGGACCCTTAAGGCTCTGACAATTACAGCCCCATACAAATGCATTATTTCCATGTAAACTTAAAGAAAGAGCAGCCTTCGGCCAGATGTTACAATTAATTCCTCAAAATGCCCTACTCTCTGACTTCCAAATTGGATTCCAGCAAAGATGAGGTGCTGAATCAGCTCTGATATCTATCTGGGATGACCTCAAAATGATACTAGGTACGAATAGATTTGATGCACGCCTCCTCTTGAACCTTTCCGCTACCTTTAACACAGTTGATCATGACTCTCTAATTAAAGACTTGGGGAAGCCAACTTATAGGGTACCACTCTCACTAGAATCTAATTTTCCCTACACAATATGATCCATACAATTTCTTTCTCACCCAAACCCTACAGCATGAAAGCGAGGATCCTTCAGGGCTCTGTTATCACACCCCTCCTCTTCGAAGTTTACATCACATAATTCCTAGAACCTATCAATGTTTTTGATTTCACCAGCTATAACTATGCAGAAGAAACAGAGAAGTTCAATGAATTGAAAAATAGAAAGCCCCAAGGACGTTGGTAATTACAAAATGTTCCGTTGCTTCCGGGCCATTGACCAGTAGATGACATAGCGTCACTTTAAAAAAAATGGCTCCAAAATGCAAATGCTAACCTGTAGCAAAACTGGAAAACCTATGACCCTCACTGTACCTGGCCTCATGCTCTAGGACCACCACCAAAAAATCTGAAGGATGTAGTAAACCTTGGAGTTTCCATGGACAATAAGCTGCCCATGAATGCCTAAGTGGATAAGACATCAAAATCAAACCTCTTACCATGGAAATGATGCAACATTCCCTAACCTAGGATTCCTCTATAAGGTCCAAGCAACAATCTTTCTTGTCCTATCAAACTAGACAATAATAATGGTCTACAACACAGCTTACCTTCATGAAACATGAGATTACAGAGAATTCAGAACTCTGCTGTCAGAAGACAACTACATGTAAAGCCACAAGCCCATATCTCCTCCACTTTAAGAGCCCTTCCCTGGTTACCTGGTACCCAAAGATCCTCCTTCAAGCTGCTTTCTATCACCCACAAGGCAATACATGACTAAGAACCTGTTTTTATTAGTAAAACAAGTCCAACCAAGAAACCCATGCCGTGGACTGGCTACCCGTCTCAAAGTTTACAAGAAAAAAAACATTGGTGAAACATTATTCTCTGTGAAGGCAGCTAAACCATGGAAGTCCTTACCCAAAAATAAGTTCCACTGAGAAACATCTTCACTTCAGAAGCCTAGTCAAGAGCCTGCTTTTCCTTACATGATTATGATTCAGCAATGTACAGCAATGGTATCAGAAAGATACCAAATCAATAAATTAGGAAAAAACCCTATGCCTATATCTATAACAATGTATGTGCATATATACCCCCCACACACACATACATACATATATATGTGTGTGTGTGTCTGTGTGTGCATGTGTATAGAGAAATCGATATTGATATGTACATATGTGTATGTACATATATGTTGGTATATGGGACTGTGCTTTGTATTAGAATGGGGCTGTTACATGCATGTATATGTGTATACATATGCACATTTATATTTATATTTATCTATGACTGTATTCCTTAAACAAATAAATATCTATTTAGTTTATTGAAAAACACAAAAGTTAACATAACTTTATAGTTAAATGAAACTGTCAGTGAAACCTTTTAAACTAAAAAAACACTGAAATTCACCAGTCATAATTAACTGAAGAAACCAAAACATGCACCACCACGATGCACAGGGTTGCCATCTATGATGTAACTTCAGTTGTCATCAGTGATGTTACTAATGATATCATGGAACACTGCATGTGTGATGTAATATGTGAGATCATAAGTAGTGCATGGCAAGGGTATGAGTCACAGTTTCTTCAGTTGAATATATCTGGTGAATGTCTGATGTTTTTTTAAGTTTAAAGTGCACCATTTCAACTGATATTTTCACTTAGCTATAATGTCACTTTAACCTTTGCTTTTTCCAGTGAATTTCAGTGTTTTACGTCACTTTAATATTTAGTTGTTTATGTGTTTTCAATGTTTCTTTAACATAAAGTAAGATTTTATTATCATACGCAAATATGTCGGACTCTAATGGAGTGAGAAGCACCTTGAGGAGCCACCTAGGTTACGCCATCCAGTGACATCTTGCAGTGATGAAAACTCTCCCACTATCAGTGGCAGGGAGAGTGGCAGTTGCTAAACTGGTAGCACTACCCAGGCTCTTATATTACTTTAGCGCACTGTTGGTAGTGGTCCCAAGAGTGATATTTAGGGATTTTGACTCCTTCCTTATTTATTTAATATGGAACACCTGTAGACAGAGGATGGGGCTCACTAAACTGCAATGCGTGATGACGGAGGATGGCCTGGTAGCCCCAGACTTTGAGATATACCTTCTGGAGGCACAGCTGCAGTGGGTAACAAGGTGGGTGCAGATAGGGGTGGAGGCAGTGACTGGCATGGTTGATGTTGGAGCCCCACCCTGCAGAGGCATACACACATACGTGGCCTGGGGAATTCGGAATGCCTACAACACATCATTGGGTAGAAAGGTTACATATGGCTTGGGACTGCCCGGGCTCACCTCATACTTGGGAAATGTTATTGCAGTGATCAATGCCACAACAGACCACAATATCTCTGGGATTCGTGTGGTGTGCTGATTGGGTTACTACCTCCTTCCTGCTAATTATAAACGTATGGTTAAATGTTAAATTTATTGATCTAGCCCTCATCATAGCTAAATGACAGATCATGCTCAAAGGGAAATCAGTGATAATCCCTAGGGTTTATGGGTAAAAGAGGAAGTTGCTTAGATAGGCAGAATATGAAAGTGTCACACTCTTCAGGAAAGCAAAGAAAAGGAATGGGATCTATAAATTTTGTGAGAGCATGGAAAGGTCAAGTGAAGGAGCTGAGAACAGATGACCGGGCCTTGGACAGTGATACCCCGAAGGAGCTAGGGCATAGCGACAGATCCACTGGGGGTGCCTGCACAGGAGCACTGGGCTGTTGATTGCAGAGGTCCACCCGACTGAGCACCTGAGCTCCCTTATTATTCCCTAGTATAGCTCATGTAAACATTAGGGAGATATACAGATCTTAGCTGACATTACCGACCTGGCTCAGCTATCACACCACTGACGGACACCATGTTGGACTGATTGGGAAGGGAGGGACGGAGAGGTGGAGGGGTGTAGCCGAGGGAAGAGTGAGGTCAGATGGGAAGTTGGGTGATGGGATGGCATTGAAGACAGAGTCAGTAGAACTGTGTCCTGGGGTCAATGAGAAATGGGGGTCAACCATGCTCACACATGGCTCTGGACGAGGGTGCGTATTTGCTCAGTTGTGGTTATTGGGGTTTTGACCAATGCTTGCATTAACACTTCTTAATAGTCCACTTATGTGAAAGCAGTGTTGTGAAAATGCCCAAAAAGTTTGTTTACAAAATAAATGTATCTATGCCAACCTCTGGCATCACATAGCCTTTGGTCACGCATGGCTTGGAGTTGGGCCGGGGAGGTTGGCTACCCACAGGGGTTGGGTGGAGGGCGTGGCCACATGCCAGGCCCTATAGCCAACCTCTTGAAGCTGTCCAACCTCCTGCTGTACACATCCTACACCTGTTCCTGCTCCCAACACACCTGAGAGCAGCCACCCCTGCCACACACAATTGTTTTTAAAAAACTTTTTCCCCAAACCCACTTAACTCTTGCACAGGTCTCTCTGGTGCACAGAGGGTCATGTAAACTCCAGTTGGATCTCAGTACCCTAAATATATTGTCTTTCAAATTTGACCTCAGGGACCTCCCCTACAAGGGATTGTAGGGCAGGTTCTCCCAACACTGCCCCCTTGTAACTTAATTATCTTTTTAATTTTCAGGATATGGGGACTGAGTTCCTGAGTCCTGTATAGGCAAACACAGCATTTGTCTTTGTGTTGCGGCCAGCCAATCTCAGTGAGTGCTCAAGGGAGCCTTTCACTCCCACAAGAGCAAGATAGAAAATGGGAAAAAAAGCCCTTGCAGCCAATCAGATTGGTGCATTATTTGAAGTTGCGCGTCTCCGAAAATCTTACAAGACTTTTGCATTGCCAAATTCCCAGATACCTAAAAAGTTTGAAATTCAATTTCTCAAAAACTACTAAAAGAAATGCTCTGACCCCTGTGGGCTCTGGATCACCCTGGGAGGCTAAGTTTTAAAATGGGCAGGAGCAACAGTTTTTTTTTATGTTTCTTCTGATCTATAGATCCTCTGCAAATTTGCAGTAAAATATTTTTACAAATACATTTTTGGCCCGAGGTCATCCCTTTTGGACCACCTCCCACCAGGTCTAGGGTCAGGATATTCCTCCCCAATACATGTTTTAAAAAAATAAAAAAAAATCCAGACTGGGTCACTCAGTACCAAAATGGCTTCCACCACATCTTTGTTCATGTGGCAGCAGCCAATCAGATCTTATCTCAAGATCAGTTGGATCCACTGTTCCTCCGCTGTGTGAAATATCTATACATTTTCAGTCTTCATTCTCAAAAGCTAATGAACACATTTGCACTAACTCATAAAAAGCACTCTTTGTGGACTTAGATTTAAGCTTTCTTCTAAATTTAGTGTAATTCGGTTCAGCAGTTTTGCAGTATTGCTAATCAGTTTTCTTATGGAAAAATTAATGGAGTAAATATGTTTTGGACATCACCAGTTTTTCGGACCTGCTTGACGGATCACACCAAAACTCTCTATGTTCTAATTTGCCCTTGCTCTAGAAGTTCAACCATTTCATGAAACACAAAAATAGAGAAAAAGGAATTACCAGATTTAATAGAGCTGAACATACCTTTTTTCCTTTTTAGTTGAATTGTCTTGTTTGCCACACAGAGACATGGAGGGAATGGTGGCACTTTCAGCATTCATGAATTTGCCTGGTGAACCCATTCTTGACTGTGAGGAGGGGCAAGAAGGGTTTGAGTTTTATGTGGAGGCAGTAAGTGGAGACTTATCTACTCCCTCCAAGACGCTAGCATTGATTGAACATTGTCTTGGATCAGAAGGACACCGGATGTTGAAGCATCTTCTACTACCCTCAGTTGAAGATGGCTAGAAAGAGGAGCTTGACAAGTTTGAGTTCGTAATGTTCATGAAGACAATGTAGTTACCGGGTGAATCGGTGGAGAACTACATAACAACCTTAAGGAAGTTAGCAGCTACCTACAACTGCAAAGCCACCCAGGATTAAATATTAAGAGACCGATTGGTACAATGAGTCCACAACATTAAAATGTGTGAAAAGCTGTTGAACATAGAGAACTTAACTCTACAAAAAGCTATGAAAATTGACCAGAGAACAAAAAATACCAATTAAGAACT
The DNA here is from genome assembly GCF_031143425.1 of Pleurodeles waltl. Taxonomy (NCBI): domain Eukaryota; kingdom Metazoa; phylum Chordata; class Amphibia; order Caudata; family Salamandridae; genus Pleurodeles; species Pleurodeles waltl. The sequence goes on from NC_090442.1 coordinate 467,368,879, forward strand.
GGCGATGTCAACTAATTCCACTGGATAGATTGCTCAAGTGAAACTGAAAGGTTTGGAACTTTTTAAAACAAGATGAGAATCACAACTGGAACCAGAGAAGACTTAAAAAATCCAGCCATGGCTATTTCAATTGTGGAATTAATGGACACTTGTCTTCTGGTGAGAAGTTTTAGTTGTCAAGCTTAAGGCATTTGTGGTATTTGATGGTTCTTTTTTAGTAAAGTGACCACAGCAGCACAAGGTGCACATTTGCTTCTACTCCAATCACCCTAATCAGTTAATCTGGACAGGGGATGCACAGTTTTATTCAGTGAGTAAACAGAAACACTCACTTCTTCCTAAGAGTAGTATTAGTAGTAGTAGTAATAATAATAATAATAATAATAATAATAACAATAATAATAATTTAGGGTGGAGTCCCCCCTGTTCACACCACCCTTTTTTAATAAACGTTATTTATATTTTTTATTACTAAGGATTTATAATTTACATTTCTTATCTTAACTTTTTATGGGGGAGCTTATGTCCTTCTTCCCTAAACTAACTGTTTCCTGTTTGTTTTTACCTTGAGCTTTCTCTTGTAACATCTTTCATTTTACATTTACCTGCCTGTCGCCTTAATGTTGTCCGTTAGCGTTTTTTAACATGATCCACTTTCTAGCCAAGAGCCTCATTCCACTCTGTTCCACTTGCCCAACTTGCCTTTTGGCCAGTAAACTATTTCCCCATTACTCACTGTTACCCTGAGCCCAAAATCCTTCTCTCCTTAGAAATTTGAAATATAAACACAGTGACAATTTGTGCAAATAACATCCTTCCAATAATATTTACAGCATCTTGACATTGCAAACTTTTTCTTTGCCACATATAAATCCAAGTACAAAACCTTGGATACATAATTGAAGCAAGGAGCCCAAGCAAAGTGTGTTTAAAATGTATACACATTTTACAAAAAGGCAACAGAGTTCAAGAGTACAGGTGCATGAGACACCTAAGCCCCAATCCTGAAATATATTATCAAACAGTAAGCTTGCACACCACATATTAGCCCTGGCCTATGAACACAAAAGAAAAAATACAATATAACTATAAACTACAAACAGCAATCTGAAATGAACTAGTGCATGCACACAAATACATTGTACTGAAAGGAATGTTACAAAAGCGATCCCCCTCTGCACTGCTATACTTGCACAAAGTAAACTTTCATCCACCTCAAATACCTTCCTTAATAGACATACATATGCACACAGCCAACAATCCACTGGAAGCATGTCACATAACTCAATACTGCTAAGCAATCAAAATACAGCTACCACACAAACTGTAACTCATAGCACCAAGTAGCCAGAAAAAATGAATGGACAACCACTAGTCACACATATTGTGGTGCTTATTTCAAGCTCCAAGACAGATGTGCTATGAATATTACCACAACACATGTTAACAAAATGCTCCTCTACATTCATTCAACATAATGAAACCTGGACTGAAAAGTGTCACTCATGAAAATGACTTCAACGCCTTACCTGAAGCACCATGCCAGGGGAAAGTGTCAATTTGACTCAGCAAGTAGAAACAATACATACACATGAACCTGACTGCTCCATCTCTAATACTTTATAGGTAGTGGCCAATTCCTAGGAGGGGCATGTACCACTATCCATTTCAGACACAGTATTACTACATCTGATGACAATCATGACTATGTGCTCTACTGCAGAGAGTGCTAGGTATTCACACACCAGCAGCAGCAATCCATGGTCTAATCAGAAGGACATACAGGAAACATGTGTGGCAACACACATTAAAGGACTACATATCTGAAGGTGAATATGCTACTGAAAACACATGTGGCATATATAGCTGACAGATGAACTCTGTGAAATGTCAATACTGTGGAATCTATGGATCTCCTGCACTGACATAACTCTGGCATACAGTAGGTGTCCCAGACATACCATGATCCCACTTTCTGAATGCTGCCTCCCAGGGCCTTAACAAACAACACAAGCAGCCTGCTACCTGTCACAAAACCCTGGGGATGGATAGGGTAGCCATGCTCAATCTCTCTGTGGTTTTCATCACAGTCAACCACCAAACACCAATACAATGCCTAGAAACAAGCAATGACTTTACTACCAAAGTCAAGCAACCGTTGACATACTACCTTTCCAACTGACATCAACTCGTACAAATAGAAATTTCAAGGTAGCAGAAACTTCCCCATGAAGTCTACTTCATCCTCTATAAAGAACCTATATAGAATCTTTTGGATTCATACTCACTAACATAAAGATCTAGACCTACACTGACAACTCTAATTTCTACCTCCAATCCTCCTCTAAACTTAGATGTCATGCACCTATTCAAAGCTCAACCTAAAAAATAATGAATTCCATTTGCTTGCCGACACCTCCAAACAACAGCAGCTTCAAGTCTGGCTCTCCAAAATAACTCAGGATGGTTTCAGTTTTCAGTTGACAAATAATGGATTCATCTGGAAATCCAAAGCAGCATGAAACAAGCTCTCTTCCCTGAAGAAAGTGAATCTCTTTCTTCTTTAAACCAATTGCAGCACAACAATGAAAGCCCATGTCCTCTCCTACCAGGTTGCAGGCCCTGGTTTGCTCCAATGATCTGCAGGTATATGTATGTATGAGCCTGTGTCCTAATTGGTGGTGGTGGAATTCTGTATAGTGTATGAATTAACTGTTCTCCCACTCCCTTTTTCAGAGTTAATTTGTGCCTTTTAGTGCATTTAATTTATGTCATGCTCATGACAAACTTTTGTAGATAAATGATTCTATGACTCTTCTCCATTCATTGCATGAATACGTTTGTAAACATGCATATCTTGTGATTTGGGTTCTTGCTTAAAGTGTGGTTAATCTAACACATGCTGTTTTATATTCTGTCCACAAATACATTCAGAGGAGGTGTTAAACTTGAAACTTGAATAAATGCAAAAAGACACTCCAGCAAAATCATAGGGGCATTTTTATGAGTTCTAAGGTAACACTGCATTGGCGGAAACTTTTGTTGCAAACAAATTTGTACTGTGCTGCAGCATTTTCTTGCCCCATGGATGTGCCATATATATGGGATGGTGGACCTTGGGCAAGGACTAAAGATGCATCAGAGATTCACATTCAATGGTGTTTGGAATGGTGTAGGTACCGCAATGCAAGTACTTCGTACGTCACACAAAGCTGAGTTGCATGTCATAAAGCACCTCTATGTGCCAGAAATCAGTATTGTATCACAGGAGCACTTGAAAGAGTGACAATTTCAACCCACCAACACTCCACAATACTGACGAGCATGGAAGGATCATCAGGGAGGCAGGAGGTTCACAGCCCCAACAAAGAATACTTGCCATCATCCCTGGAGGAAAGGAAGAGGAAGCCCAATTTCAGTGAGGAGGAGAACCAGATTTTAATAAGTGATGTGACAAAAAATGAACATCTCTTATTTGCCATCTCAAAATTGCCATTATGGAGGAAGGAGGCCCTCTGGCAATCAATAGTGGACAAAATCAACAGTGTAGCTCAAACAAAGATGACCATTCTGGAGTACAAGAAGAGGTGGCACAATTACTAATGCAGAACCAAGGGAAAACTGGCAAGGAACCTTAAGGAAGCCATGAGGACCAGAGGAGGATCTGATGTCCAAGAGGGATTGGGTCCATTGGAGGAGCAGGTAGCAATCCTCATCCCAACAGAGGTGATATCTGGAGTGAAAAGACAGAACAATTTTGAAGTGGAGGACTAGAAATTATTTCAGGGTGAGTCAAAGCAAGGGACCATATATTAGCAAGCTGTCATGCAGGCAGCACAGCAACACACCTTTCTGTGCTGTGCTGAAATGCGCTGCACTTCGTGAAAGGGAAAGGGCAGGAATGCCCCACATGTCAACTCATTCTTAACATACCCCCAATACTACACACAGTTGTTGCACATGCCAAGCTTGCCACAACAGGGGTAGCTCGTGGTATCGAGTGCGTCTGCATGTCCAAAGTTAACCTAAAAAATCTCAAACAGAAATGACACATGCACTCAGTAGAAACTCTCCATGTTCCCAGGTGTAGGCTGCCATGTATGAGAACACCCTACCTCCTGGCATGACCACATGGATATTGGGGGTGTGGGAGAGTGTAAGTGACACACAGCAGAGGTTCATGAGTGGTTGGCGGAAGTATAGATTGTGTGTCAGCTAGGAGTAGTGCCTTGTGGGTCTGGCTGAGCATCTTGAAGTGCCAGTGTGTCTCAATGGTGAGCCATTGTAATTTTCTGAGATGATGTGTGATGTGTATGTTGCAAGGTAGGCTGTGTAATAGTCTGGCAGTAGTGTGTTGGATAGTTTGCCACTTGTGTAACTGGTGTGCAGAGATGCTGTAGTAGAAGTCATTGCTGTATTACACTCAACATATGATTATCGCCTTGGTGATGGTTGTGCAAGTGTTAGAAGGAAGCCACATGAAGAAATGTCGGATCATGCACTTAAGTGAAAGCAGGTGGAGGCAATTGTGCCAATTTGATGTTTCATGGTGAGGTAGATGTCCACGATGATGGACAACTGTCTGTGGTGGTTTGAGGGTGAGGGCTTCGGACATAGTCATGTGGGCAAACAAGGTGAATACATATTTCAGAATGACAACACCCACATCTTTTCATGTTCAGTACGAGCAACTAATCTCACATACAGGTAGCCCTGTTGGTCAATGGCATATGTTACCTACTGTTTGTGTTGTTGGTGTCTCCTGAGAGTTATTGCATGATATTGATGTCATCTGTGTAAAAGACAAAGTACAATCCCTGGGTCTAAATTATGATTGCCAGCTGAGTGTTTCACATGTCCAAGAGAATGGGGCAGAGTGAAGCGATTTGCTGGACTCTGGAGATGAGTCCCTTGGGCTCAGAGGGAATGGAGTGAGCATGAACTGTTGCATACTACCAAATAAGAAGGAGGCTATCCACATCAGAGATGTTCTTTAGTTCTTACTGTTATGGAGTCTGGAGTTGACTATGTGTGTTAGAAAACTATAGGATTCTCCAGTCACATTATGATCAAGACCTTGTACAGGCTGTTACTCCTACATACAGTGACGCAAGGTGGCTTGCCATGCAGTGTTGTGTGGATGTTTGTGAAATATAAACCCTAGGGCCTAGTAATGCATACATTGCATGCAAGACAGTCCAGCAAGGCAGCTTGGTATGTAGTGCTGTGTGAAAGGCAGAGTGCAGGATGGTGTGAGGTTTAACAATACGTGATATATCTTGGCCAGTGCTTGACAGCTAATGCAGGAACCCTTGCTACATGGTGGAATGGTCTCTGCAGTGGTGCTGAGTAGCCAAGTTTGCAACAGGGCAGGCAGACAGTAGAAACATGTAAATGTTACAATTCTTACACTCACTCTTTCAGGCAGGGTGAGAAGCTGGTGAGCTGTGTTGTATTGTATGAAATTTACACAAACAGGCCCCGTAAGGATACTGGGGTTGTGTGAACAACGTACATTTATTGCTATGTAAAAAGCAACAATAGTACAGCATAGCCATATAAACTAGTGGAAAAATAAGTTCCACATATTCCTGTGTACTTGAAGGTGTGGGAAAAAGCTGCCTGAATGTTGCAGAAATCACTTATATCATAATCAATCATGAAATCCTCTAAATATATTTCTATTTCTTTCTGGAGGGACAAGCAGTACCGCCTGGATAGCAGCCTGTCTGTGATGCCCAACCTGTTGAGGAGACCATCCTGCTCCCCTTGGATGAAGACACCTTTAAACAGCTCCTGGACACTTTTGATGATTCTCCTCTGAAACTGGCAAGGGAAGACATTGATGTTGGGTCTCCAGATGAATCAACACACACTGCACATGGACCATCAACCAGTGACATCACATCTCAGGACCTTGAGGACCCCCAAATTGCTTTTCAATGGTGAGTGATAGGAGACTGGATGGCAGACCATTATGGGCAATCTTGAAGTAGTCCACAGATTTGTGAGCCATAATAAGGGGTTGTCAAAGACTATCACAGACACCTCTTCTTGGCTCCATGGGATTGATGAGTGCCTAGCTGACATCACAGGTGTTATGCTGCAGAAGGAACAACAACACCAGCCTTCTACATCTGAAACAAGTGAAGTTGTTAGGCAGCTGAAGGCCAATAACAGCTCCATCCAGTCACTGGAATCCAAAATCGAATTCTCCATAGCAACAACAAGTGCCCTCCATAGCAACATTGTTGCATTATTGGCTATCAAGCAAACCCTTACCAAGGATTACCTTGCGACCTCACTGGCATCCACAAATGTTGTTGGGAACATGGGAGTCATATCTTCTGCCTTGATATGTTTGTGCCTGAGGGTAATAACATCTCTCAGCTGCCTCCCATTCAAACATCACAACTCTAGGGGAGGCAGAACATGCACGAGTGGACAAGGGTGTAGACTTCCCTAGTTCCCAAAGAAGACCATCACAATAAACATTTGTGACTGCACCTTGGCCAGTTTTCCTATCTGGCATCTATAAGACACCATGCCACCTTTTTTGTAAGCCAGGGCAGTATTCTTTGTTTGTGCTGTACTTGATTGTGTCCACTTGTGCTTCTAAATCCTATGCAACATCTGATAATGGCCATGTTTTACTCCTGATTTGTCCTACTACACACATGTAAATGCGTTATAACATGTAAACTGATGTATGTTTGCACAAAATACCTATTAGATTTGACATATGTATTTGTTAGGAGGATGTGAGGATGGGAACCACTCAAAGAAAACAAAAATAACTTTTGTAAAGTAAATTGAGATTTGTGTGTTTATTCCTCAAAGGTCTACAAATATATTGTAACTATAACCCCTGATTCTACTTTTTTAGCTGATGAGGAGAGAACTCAAATTAAATGCACAAGATGCCTTTATATATGTTCATACACCAATTATACCTAATAGAATGTCATGATGAGCAATGTGTACTTTATCAAAGTCATGTCAGGGTGTTTCAAGAAGAGGAATTTTCTTGATAGAAAAAGGTTCAGACAAAGTACACACACAATTGAAACCTATAAATAGGATGTGTGAGACACGTGAGATCAAAAGACTGTACCAAATGTCACACTCAATATTGCAATGTAATGATTACAACATAATTACCACATCTTAAAACATGGCTACTCATAAAATACATAATCAACAATACCAAACCCTGGATGGTTGCTTTAATTCTAGTCAGATAGCAATGCCCATAGTTCTCATGGATTAGCATTGTACTTGTACCACAGAAGGAAGCACAAGGGCGACCCACTGCTGTAAATGACAATGAACAAGACATGCAAGCGCACCTTGCCTCCCCCTGTATATAGTGATAAGTGTTGAGTAACTCAACACAGGCTAAATAGAGAGACCACATGTGTTGAGTGTGAGTGCATTGATATATTAAATCATTTGCACATACAAGCGTAGCACAGGTGGAAGACCAGTAAACCTGCATTAATGCTACACCTCCCCAGGGGAGCGGTAAATGGGAGACATGTGAAAACATTTTTGTTGCTGGCTTTTTTAAGTGAGCTGCATGATGTGGCAAATAATGATGGAGGTTGTTCAGGCAGGTGTTACTTCCTTCACGCTTAAAATCCACACAACAGCGTTAGAGGCAATGCTGTGTGGCAGTTTAGGTCACAATGCAGGCAGGGAACAGCAATCTGTATCATAAAGTCACATTAATCAATTCCTACCCAATCACTTTCACAAAGGGTGCTACAGTAGGTGAATACTTGTGGTGTGCTATGTGTCAGATCAATTTCTGAGTCACAGTTATAGAGTCATAAGTATAGAAATGATTTCCTACAGAAAACAAATCTGAGGAAGACTTACAGTTGTTCATAGGCCTCTGACAAAGCAACATATACATACAATGAACTCAGGACAATTGTTGCATCACGTACTCAGCTCATCTAACACAGTTGTACCAGCTCTTGTCAAATAAGAAACATCCAACTAGAGACCAATGAAAATGGCATTATTGTTAAAAAGCTATTAAATACAAATAGCAACAAACCCTACTTAACCTGTATTAACTATCCTTAACATCAGCCTATATTAACGTATCCAAAATTAACCTATCTTAACCACTATACACATGACAAGCTAAACATCTACCCCCTACTGAATATACATATCCCATTAGAATACAAACAATTAACGACATCCCAAACATATACTAACTACACATATAAGACTAAACAAATATATATTTGTTGTCATTTTTTTTTTCCTACATGCAATCAATCAATCAATAGTTTATTCGGTCCAAATTTGGGCCATTTAAAAGATTTAAAAAATATATACATACGTACAGTAAGATAAAAACCATAAACCAGTACACAATAAAAAGGAACAATAGTAAAAAAAAAGTAGGGGTCCAGTAGCTGCCTGAGAAAGATTACATAAATAGGAGGGGTGAAAGAGGTGCTCGGAATAGTCTCTGGATCTTACCCTGTACATAACCCTGAACAGTAGAATAATGATAACGTAAAAGCTGTGGTGTGGCACATCTCTATATAAAATCAGGCATTGAAACTCCAGACAGTAAAACTGGTTAAAAAATTTAAGAAGTCAGTCAGTGGTGGCTGATGCTCTAGGTTAATTAGTTTTTTGGGTTAATTAATCCAATAAATTGCATCTTGACAATTATAAAATTAAGTATAATTTTAAATTTATAAAACACTTTAGTTAAAATAACTCAATATAGCACTTATTCAGAGATACGTTTTTTTTTTTTTTGTGCTCAATAAGTCGCGGTTTACAATTAGAGCCCAAGGCTGATATGACAGGATGCTGATTTATTGTTTTCAAGACAGCTCTTCAAACAGTGAGTTAAAATCAAGAATAGTCCTATTACGAATTTTCCATGCTGCTGCCAGATATTTAGAAACAGCGCTGATTATCAGTATGGAAGTGTCGTATTTACATATTCTGAATAGACTGTTGCGGGATAGTGGTTGGAGTGTTCTGCACAAGGGAATAATCCACTTCCCTCGGGGACCTTTGTACAGAGGGCAGAAAAATAGGATGTGTTCAGCTGTTTCCTTGCATAAATGACAATTTATGCATTTGTCCGATGGGGAACTGTTAGTCGACCAACCAGCCGTGTAGCTATTAACCGCCAATGTCCCGTACCTGAGCTGGAGTAGTAGCGAGCGAGCACGGGCTGGTATGGGTAGATCCAGGGAGCTTTCAGGGAAGGGAACGTGTTTGACCAGCAAGAATTCAGCTGTCAGCCGACCTGACACATGTGAACCGAGAGATTCCTCGTTGATTTTTGCCCAATAATGTTCTTTGATCAGGCGTTTAGCACTGCCAGGAATCATCTCGGGATTCTCCCAGTACTGGGATAGTCTCAGTTTGGTCCATGCCACTTTCATCTCCCTGAGCCACCGTACCTTTTCCCATCCGTGATGAGGTGGTAATAGTTCTTTAACTGCTGCCCTGTAGGGTTCAAGTTCGTCTGTTTTCCATAGTCTGACCCAATACAGGAGTGGTCTTAGATAGGATATATCTTTGATACTATTTAAGCCCAGGTCCAGTCTGAGGGGGAGCATTGGCGTGCCCCTCCCCAGTCTAGATATGTGTCTGAGGAAGTTGTTTTCTTTGGTTTGGAGAGTATCCATCTGTCTATGTAATCCCCAAAGTTCTGCTCCATATAGGGCCGCAGCACGGATTTGTGCTTTATATATTTCAGAGATAAGGATCAGAGGGGGGCTTGTGGCAGTGCTAGCTTTGCGTCCTATTACTCCACATCTTTGGCTAATTGTTAGTGCCCCTTTCCTTATGGCTGGCTCCCAGCTGCCCTTGTCGGATAGTCTAATGCCCAAGTAGTCATATTCCATTACTCTCTCCAGGGGAGTTAAATCCATCTTTATGTTTGCGCTGAGCTTCTTGTTCGGGGCGCTGTATATCATAAGTTTGGTTTTCTTATGGTTTATGTCTAATCCATAATTTCTGCAGTAAACACCAAACTGATTTACCAAGTTTTGGATTCCCATGGGTGATTTAGACAAAAGAATAGTGTCATCTGCGTAGAGTAGGCAGGGGACTTTGGTTCCAGCCTGCTTGGGAGAATCATTTGTGCAGTTTGCTAAGTACTTGATGCAGTTGTTTATGTATAATAGGAAGAGAGTTGGGGCCAGGACGCACCCCTGTCTAACTCCCCTCTCAATAGCCACTGGTTCTGTGAGATCACCCTTCTTGCCGTTCCTGATTTGGGCGTAGGTATTTTCATGTAGGCGGATAATAAGTTTCAGAAGGCCATGCGGGACACCCATATTGGCTAGCGTCAGCCATAACTGGTTTCTGGGGACCAGGTCGAACGCGGCTCTGAGATCAATAAAAACTACGTAAAGGTTACCCCTTCCTATTTCTACAGTTTTCCATTTTATTGTTAAAAATCTTAGTACCTGATCTATAGTACTGACTGCTGGTCTGAACCCTGCTTGTAGATCAGAGATGGCGTTTGTTTCTAAAATCCAGTCTTCTAGACAGGACAAAATTTGCTTTGCAAAGATTTTTTGGAAGTTGTCGAGTAAGGAGATTGGGCGATAGTTGGCAGGGTTAGAGGGGTCGCCTTTCTTAAAAATGGGGACTATCTCTGCTCCCAACCAGGAGCTCGGAACAGGTGCTCCAGCAGCTATCTCATTTGAGATGAGGTTTAGGTATGGGGCCCAAACATCTGGATTTGTCTTGTAAAGGTCTCCTGGTATTTTATCGAGGCCGGGGGCCTTTCCCCATTTCATTGAGGCAATCGCAGCCTTGGTATCTGCCAAAGTGAATTCAATTTTGGGGGTCTCGGGGGTCATGATATGGATCAGATCCCGGGAAGCAGCATCAGTGGTCCCCAGGTATAATTGGGAAAAATGGTCGGACCATTCTGCAGGGAGTATTGAGGCACCAGGCGAACGGTGTGGTTCATTGCTGGCATCAGCTACCAATTTCCAAAATTTCGTGGTGTCGTTTGTTTTAGCGGATTCCAGGAGGAGGACCCATCTTGATTCATCCCATTCCCTACGGGCTCTACCTTGTTCCTTTTTGTAGTCTTTTCTAGCTTCCCTTATATAATCCATCTGGCCACCTCTTAGGGCTCTCAGCAACTTATGCTGTGCTTCTCTGCATGCAGTGTTGAACCATCTTGCGTTAGAATTCTGTTTAGGCTCTGTTGCCGACTCTTTAGTAAGTAGAGTTTTTAAAGAGTTAAAAAACAGTGTATGGGCTGCTATAAGCCCACCACTATCTTTCGTGGGTTGAAGTATATATTCCATATGATCCGCCAGCTGCCAGTACACTTTTGCCAAAGTGGTTATGTCAGTGTTCAGGGATTTCCATCTAACATTTCGCCTGTTGTTGGTCAGTGCGAGCTGCTGACTATAGGACTTGGGGCAGGAGGCCTCAAGTAGGGGTAGTAGGTTCCTGAGTGATAAAGTCAATGGTTCATGGTCGCTTTCCTCATGTTCTGTGATGTTCATATCGACCATGTGACCCCAAAGGCGGATGTCGAGCAAGATGTAATCAATCTGGCTCTTCTGCAACCCACGTTTAAATGTGGGGTGAAGGTTAAGATCCGAACGGGAACGGCCATTGCAAGCCCGGAGACCGTGTGCCAATGTAATGTCCATGAGCTGGTATGATAGTCTGTTGATTTTAGGTCTTTTGCTTGACACCAGCTGGGGGATGCCCCAATGAGCATCTTCATCTTTATATAGTTCCTGGGCCAGTGAGTAGGGTTCAAAAGTGGTGTTAAAATCTCCGGCAATGAGAATAAAATGAGAGGGAGATTTATCGGTGAGAAAATTGTCTAAAATAGTCAGTGCGTTGGACTCATATTTATTGCCCAGGCTCCTATTATAGATGTTAATTATTAAAAGTGGTTTCTCTATAAGAGATGGTATTGATAGACCCATTAGATCAGGGCAGCCCAAGTCAATCGGTTCAATTTGGCATTTGAGAGAACAGCTGAGCCATATTAGCAGGCCACCTGAGGGTCTCCCTGAATTCACCTTATTTGCTGGAACCCAGTAGCTTTTGTAACCGATTCTATATTTAGGCTCCAGCGCCCATGTTTCTTGGAAGAGACATACTTTATGTTTGTCTATGAATTTTCCCCATTCAGGGTTGTTCATTTTACTCTCCAACCCGGCAATGTTCCAACTGAGGATGGTATCTAAGCCATCTGGTTTGTTATGGGGAGCTTCAGCCACGGGATTCTCTCTCGGGGCTAGGGTACCGTGGGGAAGCAATATGCCCTTCTCGGTCGTGTCTAGGGTGCTTCCAGCCCCATCTAGGACAGGGGGTGGTCTAAGCCAATCAGATACCTGGAGTAGAGGTGGGTTTGCGGATTTGCTGTGATCTAGTGGGTCTGTAGCTAAATTAATCTCAATCACCCAGCGCTCCTTATCTGTTCCCCCGATATGGATTTCAGAGCTTTTAAGATAGTCTGACTGGGCGAGAGCGGGGGTTAGAGTAGACTCACTAGTGTTGCTAATGGGAGTATATTCGGCCCCACAATTGATATGCCCTGTTTTATGAGTTTCATTTTTCCCAGCTATTGGGTAGTTTTTGTTCCAGTTGCTTGAACCTCGGGAATTAAGAAAAGTCATGTGTGATAGTCAATCGTTTTCGGAGCGTGTGGGCGAGGCAGGATTGCAACTTGGCTGGAAATCAGTTGGCATCTGAGCCCTAGGAAAATCTCTGGATGTGATTGTCACCCCCTTGGAGCCTGGTGCAGCTTTATGGGGGTAAAAGGCCTGAAGCCTGCAAAGTGAAGTGGCCCCCCCTAGGGGGTTGAGATGGCATGCATTTAGGGAAAGCTGATCGACGAGGGAGGGCGCATTAAAATTAATAACAATACAGTCCCCAGTGCCAGGTTTTTTGAGTGGGCCCACCCAACTCACCCTCCTCACCATTAATATTGAGGGTATCATATGGAATGCGAATCTAGCATGTTTATGCAACCAGTGAATAACCTTGTTTTTCAGTTCTGTGAATGATTCAGGGATGATGGACTTGAGCTTAGGGACATTCGTAATAACAAGCACGTAGGGGCAGGCTTCTGGAGGTAGATGTAAAGTTCCCATGTTGATTCCTGAGTCCCTGCGCATCCGATCTACTTGGATATTTGGGTGGGTTCTATGGGGTTTGGCGCCCGTGTTTGTGGAAGGGGCAATTTCACCAGTCCGCCTTAAGTAAGAGGAATCGCTCTTTGTGTACCACGTTTTAGGGAGATTAGCCAGACTAGGTGTAGGAAGCTTCGCTAGTTGATGTAGTGTGTCAGAGCAAGGTGGTTTTGACTTGTGGACCGTAGGTGGTGGGAGAAGGGGACTACTGGCATCATTGACAGGGGGGCCAAGGATAGGGTGTTGTCGCAAGCAGTGCAAGCCCGATGGGGAAAGGGGGATTGGCTGGCTGGGTTTAATGAGGGCATCGAGTTTCTCCTCGATGGCTAATAGACGGATTGTTATAGGATGTAGTTGTTTTAGAAGCTCATCTTTAATAAAGTCTGTGATAGAAGTAATATCCAGATTGCCATAGTTGGTAGTTTGGGCAGGTATATGATCCTTAGGTCTGGTAGATACGGTATGGACAGAGGGGTCCAGGACACGGGCCCGTTTGTTCTTTAGATTCGTCTCCCCCCGTTTCCTTTTGCCCTTTGTGCCATGATTTGGGGAGGGTGTGGGCCTGATTGGCATAGGCTGGGTAGATCCCGAAGAATGTATGGTTCTGTCCAAGGGTTCTGCGTTGAGCGTTTGAATTGTGAGGGTGGTTGGTGCTGGTGGTTCTGCAGAGGGGGGCTGTGAAGCTGGTGAAAAGAAGGATGGGGGAGCAGTTAGACGGCGCTCGACCAGTTCAATTTCTTTTTCTAGTGCCCCTACCGCTTTTTGGAGGAAGCCGTCTAAGGTCTTATTATTGCCTGCCTCTTCCAAAGGTATCCCTCCCTTCCGTCTACCCATCTTGTTTTAGTAGGACACTCAGATCCTGCTCAAAAGTTTTGCAATCTTTTCCCTGTGAGCACTCTCCCTCTCTTTTCCTCACCCTGTTTAGCTCTGCTGAGGTTTGTGTTAGGGAGTGCTGAGATATCTAAGGGGCACGAAGGGCTGATCACCTCTGTTTGAGAAGGTGTCCGGGTGGGTAGATAGTTGTCAGCCACTGCCCAAGTCCTGCATCTGTGGAACCTGTTTAGGGCGTTAGAGTTCCGAACTGATGAAGATTTTTCTGGGAGCCTCGCTCCACCCACAGCACCATATGGTGCTTCCTTCAGGCAGCCTTTACCTATTACAAAATGTCAGGGGGGTGGCCCTGCCCTGGCTCTTCCTGGCAATGACGGGCAAGGACGGGCCCGCCCTTGACCCGGGCTTCGCCCGGGCGCCGCCCGCGCGCGTCCCGCGCGGCGGGAGCGCGATGATAATTTAAAGGGCTCCTGCCCTTCCAATTGGACGCTGGGTTTTGGGCTCCTGCCCCCTCTGGATTGCCTTGTTTGTTCGCGCTTTCCCGCGACGGCGGGAGCGCGATGATAATTTAAAGGGCTCCTGCCCTTCCAATTGGACGCTGGGTTTTGGGCTCCTGCCCCCTCTGGATTGCCTTGTTTGTTCGCGCTTTCCCGCGACGGCGGGAGCGCGATGATAATTTAAAGGGCTCCTGCCCTTCCAATTGGACGCTGGGTTTTGGGCTCCTGCCCCCTCTGGATTGCCTTGTTTGTTCGCGCTTTCCCGCGACGGCGGGAGCGCGATGATAATTTAAAGGGCTCCTGCCCTTCCAATTGGACGCTGGGTTTTGGGCTCCTGCCCCCTCTGGATTGCCTTGTTTGTTCGCGCTTTCCTACATGCAAAACATTAACCCCTCCACATAAAGGACTACTGTTGGAAACAGCCCTTTTTGCAGGGTAATCCCTAATCTGTTTGCCTCCGGCCTCCTATTTTTTCTGACCTCTTGCTGTTGGCTTTTGAACTCTGAGCACTTTACCACTGCTAACCAGTGCTAAGGTGCATATGCTCTCCGTATAAATTGTATTGTTGATTGGTTTATCCATGATTGGTATATTTGATTTACTAGTAAATCCCTAGTAAAGTTCACTAGAGGTGCCCAGGGCCTGTAAATCAAATGCTACTAGTGGGCCTGCAGCACTGGTTGTGCCACCCACATAAGTAGCCCTGTAATCATGTCTCAGACCTGCCACTGCAGTGTCTGTGGGTGCAGTTTTAAACTGGCAATTCAACTTGGCAAGTGTACCCACTTGCCAGGCCTGAACCTTCCTTTTTCCGACATGTAAGACACCCCTAAGGTAGGCCCTTGGTAGCCCCATGGGCAGGGTGCAGTGTATGTGTAAGGTAGGACATATACTAGTGTGTTTTATATGTCCTAACAGAGAAATACTGCCAAATTCGTTTTTCACTTTTGCAAGGCCTATCCCTCTCCTAGGTTAACATGGGAGCTGCCTTTAAATATGATTAAAGCGTAGATTCCCTTTGGGAGTGGAAAGACGTGGAGTTTGGGGTCTCTGATCTCACAATTTGAAAATACATCTTCTAGTAAAGTTGATTTTAAGATTGTGTGTTTGAAAATGCCACTTTTAGAAAGTGAGCATTTTCTTGCTTAAACCATTCTGTGACTCTGCCTGTTTGTGGATTCCCCTTCTGGGTCAGTTTGACAGTTGGCCTGTTTGCACCTCTCTCTAGACAGTGACACAAAGGGAGCTGGGGTGTACCCTGCATATCCTGATGAGCCATCTGTGCTAGGAGGGAGGGGAGGAGTGGTCACTCACACCTGAGAGGGCTGTGCCTCCCCTCACACAATGCAGAATCCAATCCCCTGGTGTGTGTCTGGGGCCTGGCCAAGGCAGGATCTCACAAACAAGAGAGACTTTTCTTTGAAGTAAGCCTACTTCAAAGGGGGAAATGGGTATAAGAAGGGCACCCAAAATTAAAGACTTTAAATCACTTCTGGAAACCAAGAGGAACCTCTGCCTGGAGAAGAACTTAAGAGCTCAGGAAAAAGAGCTGCCCTGCCTGTGACTGTGCTTTGTGGAGCTATCCTGCAGTTGTGGCTTCTGCCTGTGCAAAAGGACAAAGACTGGAGTTTGTGTGCCTTCATGCTTGTGAAGAACTCTCCAAGGGCTTGTAATTGAGCTTGCCTCCTGTTGTCGAAGTCTCAGGTACAGCAAAGACCTCTCTCTGCCAGCACATGGAGCTTCTGCTGAGACTTCTGCCCTCTCACGTGGTGCCCTATCCAGTTCCTGGGGCCTTGACAGGAGAAGCTGGCAGGCCAAGTTTCAGAAATCCACGCACAGACCACCGTGCGGGGAAAATTTTGACACAACCTCCGGAAAAACAATGCACCGCCGGCTTTGCAGCTGAAATCAACGCTCCGCCTGCAGCGCAGCTGGGAGAGCGATGCATGCGGTTGGAGAAACGAAGCGCAGCAGCACTCACGGAGGCTGGTGAGATCGCAACCCACATTGCGTGTTTTTTTATCATCATGCGGCAGGATTTCTGATGCAAACAGGGCGTGTAAAAACGACGCAAAGCCTACCCGGACCCGAGAGTGCTTGTACGGATCAACGCATCTCTCTCCTGCGGAGAGAAGAAACGACGCACGCCGACCCGACCGAAGGAGAAACAACACATGGTCTCACTTGTGAGTGATATTGACGCATCACAGGCTTCTTTCGACGCACACTCGCAGGGTTATTTTTGACGTGACCCAGATACATTTTCACGCTAACTGCGTTAGCGTTGTGTTTAAAAGAACATGAAGACTCTTTTTACATTTTAATGAATAACTTGACTTGTGTATGTTGGATTTTGTCGTTTTGGTCTTGTTTTATTTAGATAAATATTTTCTATTTTTCTAAACCTGTATTGTGTCATTTTGTAGCGTTTTCATTAAGTTACTGTGTGTGTTGGTACAAATACTTTACACCTAGCACTCTGAAGCTAATCCTGCCTGCTTGTGCCAAGCTACCAAGGGGCTGAGCGGAGGTTAGCTGAGGGAGATTCTCTTTTACCCTGACTAGAGTGAGGGTCCTTGCTTAGACAGGGAGTAACTTGACTGCCAACCAAAGACCCCATTTCTAACAACTACCATAATAAAATCACACTTTAAAACTACTACCTAAAAATGCATTACTTAAAACGTATCTACACTAAACCCACACCTACACTACACCCTAACTAACACTATGCCTACTTACACTAACAAATAATCCAAAAATAGAAGGTGGATGGGAATGGTCAGGAAGAAAGACTCATATTTGTGTGGCAATATGTTCAAGTACCTCCTGGCTGGTCAACAATATCTCCTGAATGCTCGTCTGCTTCTGTTCAATGCGAGCTATCCTACGGTTCAGTCTCCACTTCTTTTGAACCATGTACAAATTAAATGTGGAGGGACCTGTGCCTCTTTTGCTCTGTGGCTGCCAGGTGAGATCCACTTAATTGTCCCACTGTGGCCTGTGTGCTGATATGCTGCTGCCTGTCACCCTGAGATTGTATTGGCGCTGGTGTTTTCTGTGGTGCCAACCTGCTTCCTGTCTTCCAAATACCACTTGCCTTTGCCCTTTCATAAATGTGATCCATCTTCCTATAGGCTTTTTCAATGTGGCGGATGTGCCTATAGCGGTCTCGTCTGACCTTAAAGGTTGTTGCCATGTCTGCTGTCATGTTATCAAGAAAGTAAATAGAAACACATATTACCTCAAGTTGCAACTATGCATGATGTCTTTCGAAATTTGTCTGACATTGTCACACAAGGATAAGTGCCATTCCTAACTTGAGATGGAGATATGTACAATATGCCTTCTGTACAAAGACATCTCCTAGTACAATTTGTTAAACAGACCCAAGTGTGGTCAGTATAGGTGCACAATATATAAATTCAGTCACAATATGCTAACACCCATATCAACAATTGTAGACAGGTCCAGATATGTTCACTTTTAGTGTTGGTCTAGTATCATCTACATTTCAATGAGATATGTAGGCTGGCATACACTTTACAGCTGCTAAGCCATAGAACCAGAAACATGCCTCATGGACATCTACACTCACAATGTTCAACAGTCAGGCAGAGAGGTAATGATCTGAACACTACCATGGATCAATAGAATAGCGGCTCTACATCCCTGCAGCCTCCCTCCAGGGCATCAGTGTAAGTGTTTCTCTGTCACTCCATTTCACATAGGTATGACATGGGCTCAGTCACCTCTGAGGAAGGATTACAACAGCCATATCTCAGGCTGATGAACTATCCATACTTCATGAAATCTACTCAAACCCTTACAGGAACACATATTGAGAAGTCATTGGCAACCTTTCATGGGTCTAATTCATGATCCAAAAAACGATTGTGAGGCCTCTGCCACATTCCCACTACTGGGAGACAAGGGAACCCCAAAGATAATTAGGGACCAAGGGTTATATGTGCTCTAAGGAACAAAGGTCCCTAAGGATGAAGTAAATAAAGACTGGTACACTGGGAAAATAAATAAGCCCAGGGAGCCTTAAATCAGTTTTATAACAATAATCGTTTTATTTATGAATTGAATTAGATGTAAGGGTGAAAATCCTTACAAAGGTGCATTTGTGCAGATACATAACATACTCAGGCAATTGAGAAGTGAAAAAACAATAGGACTATATCCACAATTTCTTGTTAGAACACACCACTACTGCACCCAGTGTTTGATTCCAAATATACTTGAGGATCAGAGTGTTTTTGTTGACTGCATTACGATCCACATAAATGTAAGGATCATTATCAGGACTATACAGTGTATGCCTGGCAAGACATAACTATACCAAAAGGAATTAGCTATGTGGATACCTGTATGGGGAAAAAAGAAACACATGAAAGAGAAAGAGAAAAAGAAAAAAAAAATATTAAAGAAATAACGTGTGTACAAATGATCTGCCATGCGGGGCAACCCCCATGCTCGGGTGTAGGTAATATGTGCAAAGAGCACACAATTATGATTGAAGTAGCAACTATGTTCGTGAAATCAGAGTAAGAACCAGAAGCAAAATGGATATGACACTCATGCCAGGCACTTAGTAATTAAAACCGTGATCAAGGTATCAATGATAATCTTGAATAAAGGATTCCAAACACAAGAATATATGAACAATTGAGAGCTGCAAGGTGTGCAAGAAGCAAAGGACAGCAATTCTAGCAATGTGCAATTCCGTAGTGTCAATAATCAATTGAATTGTCTCTTTGTGGAACCCAGGGAAATGGCACAAAGTCTTCCTGCAAGCAAATGGATAATCTCAACGTGAAAAATTGACAATTACATCCAAGAGTTGCTGATGCGCAGCATTTCTAGCACATTCCTAGATGTGTGTTGTAGTACTCTAAGATGTGTGATGCAGTGCTACACTCACAAATACCACTGTATTACCATTGGTTTGGATTCTGCGGGCTAAGGCCTACATTGCATATATTAAATAATGCAATATGCAGCTGGATTCAGCACAGATATTGCCCCAAGGAAACCTTAAAAACTATGCATTTTTACAGATTTTATTTTAATATGACTTACTGCTTGCGCCGGCTTTGAGTCACACTACGTGAGCCAAGGTTGGCGCAGGTCTCCCATAAGTATGCCACATAATATTGAGCTGAATGCCACCATCGTATAATTTATCACAACCCAAAAACAATGGCACCAACTAGGTACTTGACGACCACACAACACTCTCCTTTGCAGAAATAGTACACGAGTAGCAAATGTGTTGTTAGGTGACAAACCAGCAAATAGCACAAGCAATCATTTCATAGGTGTTTTTATTTGGAGTTGGATCACCGTAAAATAAAGGTTCCTTCCATTTTCTTCCCATTAGAAAGGTCGAAGTAGCTTATATTTGCCCACGTTACTACCAGCTAGTTAGATGCTATAAAATGCAGACTTAATGTCGCTTACACATGTTCATACACAAAATAGGCTTGCTACTTGATCCATTAACGTATAACTCTGATAAATCGACTGCCACCCCAACACCCGCTGCCCAAACTACAGAACAGATGCATGCACCCTCAAGTCACAGCCTCAAGCTGATCTGGATTGCATTTCTGTAGACACGTTTCACTAGCAGGTACCTTTAAAGTATCTTTTTGCACTGTAGATTGTTCCACAACGACAGACGAGTACACTGGCCAGGCCATGTGATGAAGTACTAAGTGATACAAACAGAATGATGATTTATCTGACTCGGCCACCACATCTGATACCTCACACTAAAGTGAACTGCCAGCTGAAGAGAGTGAGCCATGATAACCCTGACTATAGCTAGACAGAAATTAATTTTAAGAGCACTTTGTGCATTTATCTGTTGGTTGGCGTTTTAAGCACATGTTTGGAATACATTAAAGATTCAGATAGATAAAACAACAAAATGTGAGCAGAAAACGAAAAATGAGGCCAGGACTATAATCAGAAACAGACACCAGACAAGGAATGGTTCTTAAATCTTCATTTGTCATCCGGTGCAATTTATCACTGTCTTCCTTCTAGGAAGCATACATATTCAATGACTTTATTAAATGTAACCAGGCTCATTCCTAGCTGGCTCAGAAGCACAAAGGAAGTCTAACGAGTAAGGTGAATTTCGTTTTACATGCAATTTACTTTTCACCCATTTCCAAATCGAAATACTTTAATACTGACACAATAAATGTGCCTACCGCTTTTAAAATACCTTAAGATTGAAACCTATAGGGAAAATAAGGCAGAGAATATTATTACCCTAAGTGATGCAAACAATAGCGTCAATTAATGTTTTGGTGAAAATGGCAGCAGCGGCCGCTGCAAATCTCAAGGTGGGGGGGAGTGGACAGAGACCTGGGGGAGTAAAAAAACTTACCTTACCGCAGTCAACTGTCACCTCATGCTCCTCTTCCCTCCATGTGGTGTCCCAGCATTCATTGGGGACACCAGCACAGGCTCCCTAGCAATCCTGGCGCTTACATCCTAAACATAGCATGCAAGCAGCATCAGAATTGGTCTGAGCAGAGGTCACTGCCACTCAGACTCAAGCCTGGGGTCTGTGCTGTTTCTCCAGCCCAGCTGTGCATACACTCGGGTTGGAGAAACCTAAGTGCAAATGTGTGTTTTGCCAGCCTGAGACGGCCGGCCAAACATACATGCGCACTTAGTGCACCCTTCCCTCCTTCACCCTTCCACCTCCCGTGGCCCAGCCCCACACCTCCCTGTACTGCTGGCTGAGCCAGCAGATAAAAATGAAACGACAGTGGAACTGTCGTTTAATTTTTCATCTCCAGGCTCTTGGGTGGGAGCGACGCTCCTTCACCATGGCGAAGGAGCTACCTCTGCCAAATGCACTTTTTCACCAAACATTGATACAAATGCATCACTAAATGCTACAATAATATTTGCAAAGTATGTGTATAATTGTTGGAACAGTGCAACGATTCCTAGTCTTCCAAGCTAAGTTAAACCATCTAAAGATGTTCAAAAAGCAGAGCCTGCATTTCGCGTGGAATATTAGCGCCCAATGAAAACAGGTGAAAACAATAGGCTACCAGACACAGTCTGATATTTCCAAGCGTAATACATGTCGCTTTTATGAACATTATATGAGTCATGTGATGTAGCAGATAACTCGACCTTAAGAAACTCAAGAACATTATGTATTGTCTGGTAAAAAGATTTCACACGTGTTTGTGGCTTAAACAGTGGTGCAAAATTACCGAGAAAGAAGGTGCCTTAGCATTTACCCACTATGGAACTTTTAATCAGAGAATTTGAGACAATTTGAGGTGAATACTTTGAGAGATTAAACCTTCTCCACTTCCTGCACAATTTGAAGCCCTTAGTATGTGGGAACTCATATCACGATGGAGAAAATGAGAAATAAATATGAGAACAGAATGGAGAAAGCAATCAAGACACTTGCAGAGGCCAGATTGGATGCCGAACAGAAAATGTAGAGAGCAAATGTAATTGAGGAAGTCAGAATGTTTCCAGATATTTTGAGGAAAGATGGTGAGAGCACTAAACCTAGGACAAAAAAAAAGATAGGAAAAGCAGAACAGATAACAGATACTAAGGCTAAAAAGACTGCAGCCTATGAGAGTGATTCAGATGATGGGTTTATCAGTCAGATCCTGATGAATCGTCCACCTCCACACCATTCAGGTAAGGTAGAAGCAAGAAGTGAAGCTACACAAAATGTAACCCAGAATGTGCTAACTGTTCCAGTTGCACAAACCCTGAATCAATTATACCAGGTACAGTGACACAGTTTATCAATCAGATCCTGATGAATCATCCATCTCCTTATCATTCAGGAGAGGTAGTAGCAAGAAGTGAAGCTACACAAACTGTAACCTCGAATGTGCTAATTTATCCAGTTGCACAAACTCTGAATCAGATAGTACCCGTTTCAGTGACACAGATTTCTGAAGCAAATAAGCAAGTTCATAGTTTCTAACTAGTTCAGACAGTGCCAAGTCCTGTTGTGAATCAAGTTGTGCCAAATTCTAATGTGAACCAAATGGTGCAATCACCCTATTTGAATCCACCTGTGCAAAATCTTATTCTGAATCAACCTGTGCAAATGTTTAGTCCAGGTCAGCCAATGCCAAATGTTACTCCCAGCCAAATAGGACAAAGTTTCAGTAGTGTCTTAACAGGACAGAGTTTAAGAATGATAATTCCACAGAATCAGGCAAATCATATTTGTGCTAATGCATTAATAGTTCCTGTGATTATAGGTCCCTTTATTCCCTTGTATGCTTCAGGCACGTTTGGAAGCAATGCAAACTCAATACATTCGCTGGAATATCACCAATTGGTATGTAGAGATCAGTATATTCTAAAAACTCAAACATGGAGAGATCCTGGTCTCTTGTGCAACCGTGAATTCCTATACAAATTGTGGATCTAAGACCATTGAGAAGTCAGACATGGTTTTCCTAAATGAGTCTCCCATTATTTTGTGCCCAGACCAGATCAGAACACGAATGGAACTGCCACACTCCACAACGAAGAGTACCCTTTAACATGCCAGAGAACGTGTCAAATTTTAATACCCTGAGTCAGCAGACTGTAGGCCCTTTAAGAGCAGAATTATCATAGAATAACAATGTGAGTTTACGAGGGTTCACTGAACAGCAGCTAATTGATGGTTAAATAATTTGGGTCCTGAAGGTGCCACAGGTATAACTAACTGCAATGTGAGAACTGAAGAAACACCAGAGAGAGACAGTTTAGTGAATGTGCCCAGGTTGAAATGGGAACTGAATGAAATGTTTTTAGGAAAATTAGACACAGGCAGCTTGGAAACCTACACTGAAGATGAACTATGGTTCATGTGCAAAGACATTACTAAACATGCAGGACAGGCTTATGAAAAAGTAGCTGAAGTAGCCAAGAAATATGATGTGGTTTTGACCCTTAATGAGTAGTTACAGATTGGAGTTTAGCACAAAAGATAGGGTGGTATAGCTAAGTGGGAAGGTAGATGAGTGAAGAAAAACGATCAGAAGAAAGAAAAGCCATTATTTCCTCCAGGAAGAGAAAATCAAGCTGAGGAAACTGAAAATGATGCACATGAGATAGATATCATTATGTTCATGTACTCTGGAGTAGAAGTGATATTATGTGATTCACAAATGAGTATCCGAGATTGTGATAGAAAGCAGAGAAATGGTACAAGCAAACAGAGAGATTTGTGAAACTTTCAAAATACCTGTGGAAAGATTTCAATACGTTGTATGACGTGTTCCCGGGTGATTTGAGAGCTGAATGAATGAAAGGTGAATGTTGTTTGGTCTGATTGCGAACCTCAAAGAGACCCAGTAACAGGTGCGCCATCTGAAAAAGTGATGAAAAAATACTACAGGTGAATTTTTAAAAAACAAGGTGTCCCCAAAAGATATTGATTTGCAGAAGATTGACAGGACAGCCTAAAAGTCAAAGGAGTCGATTCATGCTTACAAGAACAGATTATTGCAGGCTTGCAAACATCATAGTGGTACTTAGGCAATAGAAGCTGAATATGCAGGTCACTTTGTGTTCAGATTTGTGCAAGTATTAAAGTCAGAAATACGTGAGATGATTTAGCAGCAGCTGATTAGTTGGCAGAATAAACCAAGTGATGAACTTCTGCAGTATGCAAAGTATTGTAGTAACAAATTGGAATTGAAACAGAAACATTTGAAAGAGAAGGTGATGGTCATGCAATTGAAAGCTGCAGAGAAAGCTAGTCAAAGCCTGCAGATGATGGCAGACACTGGTGGAATGCAAGGAGTGCCACAGCAAGTAACAAACATTGTCCAGCCTAGAGGTAGAGAATGTGGTGTTCAGGTAGTTCAAAGTGGAGGTGTTCTGGATGTCCAGGCTTTGAAAAGAACTAACCTGTGTTATGCTTGCGGCAATTTGAGTCATTGGTGATGGAAGAGTGACTTTATTAATATGAATAATCAAATGCGGAATACTGGAGTTGCTCAAGTACAAGGCAACAATCAGGTTCAAATCCAAAGAGTTCAAAGACCCCGAGTGCAAAATGTAAATGTATCTTCAGGACAGAAGATGCAGATACCTCTCATGACTCAACAGCGAGTACTTGTTCCCCAACGCAATTTAAATCAAGTTGCAAATGCCAATGTGAATCAGATACCATCACAGTTTCCCCTGTTGGATTTGACTAATGAGGAATTTTCAGACTTCCTTCAAACAGATAGCTCAGATGATGAGGAGTTCAGACTAGGGCCCTCATTTAAAAGGCCAGTGGTGCAGTGCTGTGCCGCAGGTGCCTTGGTGCTCCCCCCTGCACCACTGGGAAAGGGCAGAAATGTACCATATCTGCAAGATACAGTGCATTTCTGTCCTCTTCCCCTGCACTGGTGCATAAATTGCTGACATGCACCAATGCAGGCACCCTTGCACCTTGGTGCCTGCTTTGTGGGGATAATAGTTTTTATGCAGGAAGGGACCCCTTTCTGCACAAAAACAATCACAAGAGGAGTTTTCCTCTTGTTATGCGTGCTGCAGAATGCAGCACACATAGAAAGAGGAAAAAACAGGGAGAAATAAAGATATTTCTCCCCATTGCATCACTCTTACGCCACCCCTTAGTTGGGGTAGGAATCTGGCACATTCCCAGACTTGTAAATCTGGGAATGTGTTAGATTCCTTTGGGTTCCATGGGTGTTGTGTGGGAACAGCTCCCGCAACACCCATGGAATGCCACTTTCACACTGTGTTATGCGTAAAAGGGGTCCATATTTACAAGGCCATGAAAAGCCACACAAAATGGTTTTGCATGGCCTTGTACAAATGGGCCGGCACACTGCACCACTGGAGCATTAAAAAAAAGTGCAGTGGGCTGCTAGGGCCTCATAAATAAGGCCCCAGGTGAATTCTTAAAAGGAGATCAATGTGGCCCTTATGTAAGTGCCCACCTTATGGGTCATGATGTGTTGATACTGGAGCTACATGTGCCACTATCAGAAAAGCAAACAATTTGCCCCTTGCAGGAAAAATAATTTAGGTTTTAGGAGTCGCAAATTAGCATTTGACCAACCCTGTAACAGAGTTTGTACCCATAAAAATAGGTTCACTTGATGATGAGCACCAATTTGTGGTCTGTGATTCAATTCTTGTAAGTTTGCCTGGACACGACTTACTGTATAATCTAAACTGTTCCATAAGGCACACACCCCAAGGAGTTGCAATCCAAACAAATGAGGAAGATTAGCCCTATAGAATTGTAAAGCAGTTCCCAAGTGTCACACTGTACTCAATGCTGACGTGTAATGAATTGCCCGAAATTTAAAAGACACAGTGAGAGCTGAAGTTTGGGATTTTCCAGGAAGGAAACATAGGACTCATCAAAGTAGTTTTTTTAGGATAACAGTGAAGCCAAATGCAGTGTATCCAAAAACATCCTCATGTAACATGACACCACAGACAGATGGTAGAATCATTCCCCTGATCAATTGTTTAATTGAGAAAGGGATTTTGAAAGAGATTATGGAAAGTCCATGTCAGTCTCTCCGAAGCCCAATGGAAAGTAACACATGATCCATGGCCTGAGAAAAGTCAATGACATATTTGTTCTATGTTGTCCCATGGTACAGAATCCTGCAGTGATTTTATTCCAAATTCCCCTTGAAGCAGAATGGTTCATTGTGATTGATTTATTTCAAGCTTGTTCCTCCATACCATAGCATGAGGGAAGTCAGTTATTTGCCTTCAAATTCAGCAGAAATGTTTTGGCATGGTGCCAAGTTCCACAAGGTTATACTGAGAGTCCTTTGATTTTTAACCAGATCTTGAAAAATAATCTAGATTCCTTAAAATGATGAATCCCTCAGTACATAGATGACTTACTTGATGCATCAAACACTCGAGAAACATGGAGAAGAAACATAATTGCTCTCTTGAATCATTTAGGAGAGAATGGACATAAAGATTCCCCAGCAAAATTACAGTATTGCAAGAAAGAAGTCATATACTTATGTTACCACATTGAGAAATGTGTGTGAAAGGGGTCACAATAAAGAATCTCAACAATCATGAAAATGAATCCTCCTGCCACACAGAAAGAAGTCCAAATGTTCTTGGGATTGTTTGGCTACTGTCATCAGTGGATTCCAAACTTTTACCTTTTGGCCATGCCTTTACAGAGACGGACCCATAAAGATATGTCTGATCCAGTGCCAGTGGATGACAACTGCATATATACCTTTACAGAGGTGAGAGAAAGCCTATGCCAAGCCCCGGCTCTGGGAATGCCTGATTATAAAAAATGTTGTTCTTTGTTTTGCTGTGAGAGGGATGGATGTGCTCTCTCAGTTTTGAGACAGCTGCATGGAAAGGTGAACAAGCCTGTTGCTTATTTTTCTGCCACACTTGATCCTGTGGTTTTTGTACTGCCTGGTTGTTTGAAGGTAGTTGCCACCTTGAGCGTGAGCATCAAACAGGGCAAAGGCATTTTTATGGGTCACCCTCTGACTGTTTTTATTCCCCCCTCAGTGGAAATATTGTTACCTGATTAGCAGATTATCCTTGTTTCTCCAAATGTTAACCTCAGGAGATGTACAATTTTGAATCCTGCTACGTTATTGCCAAATCCTGTTGAAAATGGGAATGATTCTGTGGATGAGGTGGAGCATGACTGTCTCGATGTGACTGAATTGTGCACCAAACCAAGACCTGACATTCAATATGTTCCCAAACTGAAAACGTCTATGTCATGCTTGTTGATGGCTCCTGTATAAGATATAAAGATGGTACCCTGAGAGCTGATTATGCAGTTTGCACAGTCTCAGGTATGATCAAAGCCTCCTGGTTTTGAGGAGTCTTTTCTGCCCAAGCAGCCAAATTGGTTGCTCTTACTAGAGCATGCTGTGTTTCCAAAGAGACAATCTTCATTGATTGTCAGTATTGTTTTCGTGCTGTTCATGATTTTGGACAATTGTGGTCCCAGAGAGTGTTCATGATTTTCTCTGGATCTCCTTTCCACAATGGTGATAAGATTTACAATCTGTTGAATGCATTACAGCTGCCTGTAAAACTAGCTGTTATTAAATGTGATGCACATAAGAAATCTACTGACTATGTAATATTGTAATACATATGCTGATGAAGTGGCGAGAAATTATGCCATAATGTGTACTTCATTTAATGAAGAATCAAATAATGTTCTTCTCAACTGCTTTTGATCTGTGGAAGGAAGTTAAAACATTACAGGAAGAAGTGACAGAGGGAGAGGAGCAAAGTTGGGTTGGAGCAGGTTGTGTCAAAAGAGATGGGGATGATATCTAGATTTTGAATGATGGAAGAACAGTGTTGCACAATAGCTTGTTGTTACCCATGGCAAGATACTATCATGGAGAAGCACATATAGGTAGGCATACGATGATTAGAACCTTTAGACAGACATGCCTTATTCCCATATTCAGAGTGATTACAGACGCTATGTGCCACAGATGTGTCATATGCCAGCAGGTGAATGTGAGAAAATGCAGTCGTTACACTTACACATAAGTAGGTCTGGAGGACAGTTCAACAGGATGCAGCTGGGTTTCATAGAGCTGCCTGTGTGCAATCGACTGAGGTATGTTATAGTCATTGTATACATTTTCCCGCACTGGGTTAAACCTTTTCCTGACCAGGAGGAATGATTGTCTCAGAGTAGCAAGGCTGTAACTTAGGGAACTGATTCCACCGTTCAGATTCCCGACTTCTCTAGAGTCAGACCGAGGAACTGATTTTAACAGTGAGATTTTGAACTTATTGTGTGAAGCATTACAAGTTGAGGAGCAAAGATTGCATTGCAACTACAGACCTAAGGCTTCTGAACTTGTCAATCAGATTAATGGCATCCTGAAGGCCAGATGGCGAAAGTATGTGCATCCACTACTTTGCAATGGCCAGGCGCATTGCTTCTTGTCTTGAGGAGTATGTGCAGTACACCCGACATAAAGAGTGGGTTTCCAGCAGTGTCTGCAAATGTGCTTGTGAACATTACAGCTGACTTTGTGATGGATTATTGCAAAGGACTGGCTGAAGTGGTTCGTTCTTTATCTCATCAGGTTGGAAAAGCTAAAACACAGTTTCAGCAGGAACTTTGTCATGACCTATGTCTAGGTGACTGAGTCATGGTGAAAATGCATGAGAGGAAGAAGTGTTTGGAACAACATTGGAGACGCCCTCATCAAGTGGTTCTGGTAACCACTACAGTTGTGAACTGTGCTGTTCATCCTAACTGGGTACACGCTAGCCACACTTGCAAAGTTACAGGTCCCCTTGATGATACAGCACCTGTTTCAGAAGGGTCGGTTACAGTGAGTGAGAGGGATCAGGTTAGTCAAGTTGTTGGGGCTGGAGAAGTGGCTCCTACAGAACAAGTATGGTCTGATGGGGGCTCTGACCGAGTCAACAACAGTGGATGGTACAGAAGGGTTTGAGACAGAATCAGTTGACTCTTGTGAGCTTGATGGTGATGAATAACCAGTTGCTGTAGGTAAACAAACTGTATCAGGAGACAATTGGCCTAAAGAGCTCTCAGTGCCAGCTGTACAAATGCTGCTAACTATTGCAGAGGAGAATAAAGAGTCAAGTCAAAGTGACAGTGATGCTGAGAGTCGAGTAAACAGGAGATCAAAGAGAAAGGGAGTACCAAGCTGAAAATACTCAGTACCTGAATGGATATATTTTGCTGCAAATGACTGGGAAAAAGAGTTTGCAACCTTTTGTCCAGTTCAATATTCTTGAGTATGAAATAGCAATGGAGCTGAACTTTGAAATCTCATTGCCACTCGATAGGCATAGATATTATGTTTTGGATGTGATTATTAGTGATTACGAGCTGTGCCTTTTTTTTAAACACATTTTTATTGTTTTCGGCACAGTTTATTCAATATCATGCATAGTGTGCTTTGTAGCATAAATTATCCGTGAGGCTCATTCCATTCCGGCGTACAGGTATTTGGCATGATCATGGCATACAGATGTCCCATAGTTGGTAATGCGTTCTTTTAATAACCAATAACATTCCCCTCCCCCCCCTAAACTTGACATAAAAATTCTGATATGATAGTCACAGCAGCGATAAATCTCATCTTCAACTATTCGTTTTGTGAAATGTGATTACATTATAGTTCTAGCTCGTAGGGGGGTCTTGATGCCCGCATTCATTGTTTGTGAGCAGGAGAGAACAACCCCATAACCCATCGCTAGTTCCCGCAATTTGGAATTCCTATAGGTGGGCTTCAGTAAGCTCAGTGGTATGTTGTGAGTGAACTTTACTTTATCATTCAGTCTCACTTTCGTTTTCTCAGGCTATTTTAAAAGTTTCTAGTAATGCATCCCAGTCCAATGCTATTGGGCGCCTTCTCAATTCCCTGTTCTCCTCTCTTCGGAGGGTGGCACTCTCTGCTGTGCCCCACTCCACGACCTCTGCGCTCCACTGTATTATCGAGGGTGCTGTTGTAGCTTTCCAGCGCCTAGTCAAGAGGCGTTTTGCTAACAGTAGGGCCAAGTCTGCAAACAGCGTTGACACCCTCCTTTTTTGGGTTGTGACAATAAACCGAGCAGGCACGCCTCTGCCGTTCGCCAGTCCTGTCTTCCTGCCACCCTCTCCAATATGGTACCCAGTAGTGAGCGATAGTAGGGCAGCTCCAGAGCATATGAAGCATATGAAGCAGCTCTCCATCTTGGACATGCCGGTGAGAGCGTTGGGAATAGTAAGTGGAACCTATGTGGTGTGAGATAAGCTCTGTGTAGGATAGTATATTGTATAAACTTGAACCTAGTATTTCGGGATACTTGTTTTTGGTATACCGGAATGGAAGACCATTCTTTGTCTGAGAGTTCTCTGCCTATGTCTGCCCCCATTTGGTTCTTAAGGGTTTTAGGGGCTTTTGTAAATGTACTCTGAGTCCTTTATAGAGCCATTTGATTAGGTGTCTCCCATGTCCTATGACGTACATTGTAGAAATGAAATCATGTGTTGGGGTTCTATTCCATCTGGAGCCCAATGGCCCTCAATGTAGTTTACTATATTTGCATATAACAGAAATAGGGAGGTAGGCAAGTTGTGTTCATGAGTGAAGTCCGTATGTGTGAGCAATTGATGGTCCTTGAATAGTGCCCGATAGTATCTACTCCCTCCTGTGTCCACACTTGTATCCTGCTTTGGGTCAGTACTCCAACATTCAAGGGTAGTCCCAGCAGTGGAATATTTGAGGCGTACGGAACTGTGTCGGTGGTGTATCTGAGAGTAAGTCTCCAGTACTAAAGGGCCACCCGTAACAATAGTGGTAGTTTCCCTGGGGGGGTGGGGTCCAGGACAGATTAGAGATGCAGGCAGCCCCTATCAAACATTTGTTGGGTGAACTCTATCTCATGTAAATTTCGTCCAGCCAGCCAGTAGGCCAGCCACTGAAGTTGACTTGCCACACAGTAGGCTTTAAAATCTGGCGCACCCATACATCCCTGGTTTGCCGTCATCTGTAGTTTTACTAAGCTAATCCAGCGTCTCCCTGTAACATGATAAATGTCCTTCTGATCCTTCTCTTCTTCTTGTCTTTATAGGGCTTTCAGGGGGCGCATGTGGGGAAAAGAGCGAAACAGATAGAGGTAAGTGGACTGTCCTTTACTTGACTCTACTTCTTCCCCCCCCCTTTTGTCCTAGTCTCGGTTCTGCTTTCTTCCTGTGCCTCTATTTCTTGTACTTGCTGTCTTCTCCTTTGTCTCTTTCCTTTTTTTTCTCTTTCCGTCTTCTTCTCCTCTCAGATGCTATCGCAGGTTTTCTCTCTATAAGGTTTTCCTGGTTTTCTTTGCCTCTCCACACTATTCACATTCTTTTTTCTGTAATTATCCGGTTGAGTTGCCCTGTATCATTCTATACACTCTCTTGCCTACACAACTGCTTTTAGTCTCCTCTTTGATGTATCTGTCACCAGTTCTTGAATGGAGGTCTCTACTCTGACCCTGTTTCCAACCTGGTTCCAGCCCCCTTTCCTCCCTGGAGCCGGTATCGTTTTCTAATAACTTAAATATACCCTTCTGATCTGTGTATACTACCTGCCTTGGTGACTGGGCTTAAGAGATATAAACAAAGTTAAACCGCAAACGTTTTAAACAAACTGTGGCACTAAATAAGAAAAAAAACAAATCTTCTTCCAAACCTCCCTCAATATGCTTGTTTTCGTGCCCTTCCTACCTCTGTTTCTCCCTCCATCTTGTTTATGAAGGCCACGCACCTGAAGGGGCCACGCTTTTCCCCAAGCGTGGCCGGAGCTCGTGCTGGGTGCCTCCCATGCCGCTGGTTCGAGTCATCCAGTCGTCAGTCTTGTCTTCTGCTGGGCCATCCGTAAGGAGAGATCCACCGCCGTCCTCGTTGTCGCTATCCTCCGATTCGTTGCCCTGGCTCAGCGTTCTCTACTCTCCGGCGCTATCATCCACATTCGCCCCTTTGCCATTTTTAAGTTGGGTGACGGCGCAAAATGGCTCCCTCTGCCTCTCGTCACTCAGACGTGAATGGGGATTGGAAGATAGATGCTGTACTTCCGGGTCGGAAGTGGCAGTGAAGTCCGGTCCCTCCGAACATGGTGGGCCCGATTGCGGCAGCAGCGGCCCATCACACTCCCTTCCCCCAGATGAGGTCTATCAATGTAGGATGGAGCATCTTAAAGTAGGTATCAGGTACTCTTGCCGGCAGGTTCATAAAGTAGTACAAGATACGGGGCAGCATTACCATTTTTGCCAGCGCTAATCGGCCCGCAATGGACAGTGGCAGTGTTATCCAAAACTGGACCTGCAAGTTGATCGAAGTCATCGCTCTCTGTAGGTTACCCTCTAACAGATCCAATGAGGTCCTATATACTTGGATTCCTAGGTATCGAAAAGTATCTACGGCTACCTGTAGTGGCCTATCACCAAAGGTAATTGTGTCACCCATGTCCATTTTACAGTATAAAAATGCTATGGATTTATTGCAGTTGATCTCTAGTCCTGACAATGGTGTGAAATCGAAGACTATCTGTGCAGCAGACTTTAGGTTTTGGCCTAGATCTTTCGCATATAGTATAATGTAGTTGGCATATAAGGATATCGAGTGTACTGTAGTGCCTATTTCAATTCCCCACGTCTCAGCATCTTGTCGAAGTCGGTGTGCCAGTGGTTCTACCGCTAAGACAAACAGCAGGGGAGATAGTGGGCATCCCTGCCTAGTGCCTCTATGGATGTGGTAGGAGTCTAAAATGTTCTGTCCAGTGCATGCTCTTTTTGTTGGGCCGGCATATAACAGTCGCACCCAACATATATGTTGATTCAAGAGCCCAAATCGCTTCTGTACTTTGAACATGTATTGCCAATTTAAGGTATAGAATTCCTGGCGAAGATCCTGGGAAAGGCAACCCTCTCAGAGATGCCTCTCTTCTGTATGGTCCATAATGTGATTTAGACAGCGTATATTCAGGGATGTGTTATGAGTTCCTATAAATCCACATTGATCTGTGTGGATCAAGGTGACCATGAAGGGGAGGAGTCTTTGTGCTAATATTTTAGCTAGAATTTTGTATTCTATTTATGTATTTAGTAATGACAATGGGCTATAGGATGACATATCAGTTGCTGGTTTGCCAGGTTTTAGTAACAAAGTCACTATTGCATGCTTTTTCGTATCAGGGAGGTGACCAATAGACATCGAGGCTTGGTATAGTTTTTCCAATTGTGGAGATCATTTTGTGCTTTATATAGAATAAAATTCGGTCGGGAGACCATCTGATCCTGGTGCTTTATTACGAGCCATGTCTTTAATAGCTTCACAGATCTCCCCTTGTGTTATCTGTGCTCCCAGGGCTTGTTTGGCGGTGTCGCTAACTACCGGCATGGTAACATCAGATAAGAAGGAACTGAGTTGTAGTTGATCTAGTGCCGGGGGGCAGAATACCGGGTTGTGTAGTAGTCTCGAAATGCAGTGTTAATCTCCACCTGTGTGTTTATGTCAGTAAGTTGTGCAGTGAAGATGTGCAATATAGGAGTAGGAGATGGCTCATCTTTTATAAGTCATGCTAGAAGCGTGCCCGCCTTATCCCCTTCACTGTGCGCTCGTTCCTTATATTCTGTGAAGTCCACCTTTCGTAGCCTTTCAAGAAGTTCCGCGTGTTCAGCTTGAGCGTCTTTCAACCTCGAGGCCTAGGAGGCTTGAAGCACTGTCTCCCTCTCTAGGGGCCCTAAGCTGTCTTCTACATGTATACTATAACTGCTTATGCTCCCATTGTCACACCCAGTATTGACCCTCTTATAACCACTTTGAATGCCTCCCATTCTACCAATGTAGAGGACGCGGTTCCTGAGTTATCAGTGAAGAAGTTTGTTATTACTTGAGCTATCTCCTCTTTCAACACCGCGTCCTCAAGGAGTAGTGCTTGTAATCTCCATGTAGGAATCTGTGTGGACGCGCTTCCCCAGCTCACTGTCAATTCTAGTTGATTATGATCCAATAGTGTTTTTCCTAAGTAGGTGGCATGGGACACTTGGGTCTGTAGTGTATTCATGTATAATATGCAATCAAGTCGTACATGCACTTTGTGTGGGTAGGAGTAGAAGGAATATTCCCTCATCCCCTCATTTCTTGCACGCCATATGTCAGTGAGAGACCAGCCTTTCAACCATCTCCGTAGCTCCTCCGCCTGTTTCTGCGCATTTGTGCCTGACAACGGGGGTGGCGCAGTCAGAGTCTTATCTAGTACTGCATTATAGTCCACTCCCAGGATCCGGGGTGGGTGCGCCCATTGCGATAGGACACCCAATAAATGCTCCAGAAAAGCATCTTGTCCACTGTTTGGGGCATAAAGGCTTCCCAGTATTACTGGCTTCCCATCCAGGTTACCCCTGATCAAAGTGTATCTGCCTTCTCTATCCACTTTTGTGTCTAGTACTTCGAAAGGGACACCAGAGCGCATCTAGTTGCCCCCTGAGCAAACGCAGAGCATGAGGTGTGTAACAGCTGCCCCCTCCATTTTTTGCGCAGTTTCCCAGCCTCAAGGGTGGTGAGGAGCGTTTCCTGTAAGCATACTATGGGGGTCATTCCAACCTCGGCGGTAAAAGGCGCTTACCGCCGCTCAGAAGACCGCCATAACACCGCCGCGGCCGCGGTAAACCGCCACGGTCATTCTGACCCACAACAGGCAAACCGCCAAAATACAGACATCCACAAAAGTCCGCCACACCAAAGGGCAGCGGGAAACTGGCGAGGACCAAACCTCCACCGTCACGCCAACAGAAATACGCCCACACTATCACGACACACGAATCCATGTGGCGGTCTTTCAACTGCGGTATTCCATTGGCGGTACACACCGCCGCGCTCAAAATACACACACACTTACAAAACACAACCACATTGGACAATTCAAAATACACACACCTGAGACACATACACACACCACTCCCACACACCCAACACAATAAAACACACACCCACATCACCCACAAAGCTCCACTCCTAGAGATTCGTGAACACGCACCGAGAAAAGACATCCGAGCACCCAGACGCCCAATTCACTGTCACCCAGCAATATTTGCACGCACTTCACACAACACAACAATACACATCACCACACTTAGCACCACACAATCCACCCCACACATCACCCACACCACCCCATGGCACCGCAAAGACACCCTAGGTTCTCTGATGATGAACTCAGGGTCATGGTGGAGGAAATTGTACGAGTAGAGCCACAGCTGTTCGGGGCACAGGTGCAGCACACCACCATTGCCAGGAAGATGGAGCTATGGAGCAGAATAGTCGACAGGGTCAATGCTGCGGGACAGCACACAAGAAATCGGGACGACATCAGGAAGAGGTGGACCGACCTACGGGGGAAGGTGCGTTCCATGGTATCCAAGCACAACATCGCGGTGCAGAAGACTGCGGCGGACCCCCACCTCCTCCCCCAGAATTTACAACATGGGAGGAGCAAGTCTTGAACATCCTGCATCCTGAGGGCCTCGCAGGAGTAGGCGGAGGAATGGACTCTGGTAAGGCAAATCTTAACTACTTCTCCCCCCACCCCACCTGCATGCCAACTCATACCCCCACCCTCACCGCCATCACATCCTACTCCTTACAACATCTCACCATCACAACCCACCCATCCCAACACCTAGCCCTGCATGCGTCCACAAAGCATGGACACCCATCACCTAAGCATGCCCACTGCACATACACATACAAACCCCCCCCAACCACCGTCACAACAGCCCCCACAAAGGAATGCCAGCACTGGGGTACACGGGCACCCACCCATTGCACGCTATGACAACACAGAAGCAATAACCATGCTTTTATACCCCTGCAGGACCCGAACGCCACGTCACCGCGCAGGAGGGTCCACAAGAAGAAGGTCCCCAGAAGAGGCCCTGAAGAGGCCCACAGTGAGGACAGCAGCTTTGTCTCCCTGGATCTAGATGACCAGCCCGGTCCATCGGGGACCTCGGGACAGTCGGTTCCCCTCACACAGCCACAGGCCACAGTAGACATTCCCCCCTCTTGGAACACCAGCACAGCACCCACCCAGCGGGCCCATACCTCTGTCCCCAGGACACGTCAATCAGCGGTGTGTCCACCACTACAGGGAACCCACCACCCCAACAACAACAGGGACCTGGGGCAGTGGTAGTGGGCACACGGTCCAGGGGACAGAGGCCCAGGGAAACAGGGGAACTGGGAGGGCTGCTGTGCGACAGGGGGGGGACAGGCCCAGGGAACCCACTCTCCACGAGGCCCTCTCCTCCATCATGGGAGCATACCACCGCTCCCAGGAGACGATGGCGACGGTACTGGCTAGGTTTCAGGAGATCCAGCTTCTGCAGGAGGAACAGTATATGGGGTTCAGGGAGGAACTAAGAAACATCAGTTCCGCCATGGGTACCATCGTAGTGGCCCTGAATGAGGTAGTCACGACATTGCGGAACACTGTGGCACCTCAAAGGGCCCCTGACACTAGCATGCACCAAGAACTGCCTACCACCTCCGCCGGCGCTAGTGGACAGGAGGCCCCGACACAGGACCAACAGGCCACCAGAACTACACCCCCTGCAGAAGGAGAACCACCCCGCAAGCGGGCCCTGAGATCCAGGAAGAAGACAGAGTAAGATGTCAAGACCCCCGCCAGCAAAGGATACCGCCCTGATTGTCAACCCACTGCCCCACATTGTCACCCTGTCCAACCTTAAACTGCCCCTGCTCCACTTCCCACAGGCATTTGGACAATGCACCTGTGAAACTGATAGTCTGGACTCTGCCATGGACAATCCTCCACCATCACCCCTCACCGATTTGCAACCACCCATCCAATTTAGAGCACTTGAATAAAAACACTTATTGCACAAAACAATCTGGAGTCTGGCTGTGATTTAGAACAAATGTATTAGACATGACCGTGCCAAAATGTTCATTCACATTGTGATGGTAACAAACCGCTGTCACACAGCTGTATTCCATGGGGAAACAAAGCAGATGTCACGCAGTGGGGCCCACAGCTCTGAAAACGGAAGGGAAAGTCACAACACAGTTACCATACACTGGGGGAAAAAGTCAGAGAGTAGAGATGTAGGAGTCATTAAGTAAATGTAATATGCCGGTGTCTACTCTTACCTGTGTGTCACTGAAAATACTGCTGTATTACTGTGTTCCTGTTCTCTATGTCGTCCTCTTCGGCTTCCTCCTCTTCACTCTCCACAGGCTCCACAGCTGCTACAACACCACCATCTGGACCATCCTCCTGCAGAAAAGGCACCTGGCAGCGGAAAGCCAGGTTGTGAAGCATACACCAGGCCACGATGATCTGGCACACCTTCTTTGGTGAGTACATTAGGGATCCACCTGTCATATGGAGGCACCTGAACCTGGCCTTCAGGAGGCCAAAGGTTCGCTCGATCACCCTCCTAGTCCGCCCATGGGCCTCATTGTACCGTTCCTCTGCCCTTGTCCTGGGATTCCTCACTGGGGTCAGTAGCCAGGACAGGTTGGGGTAACCAGAGTCCCCTAATAGCCACACCCGGTGCCTCTGGAGTTGACCCATCACATACGGGATGCTGCTATTCCGCAGGATGTAGGCGTCATGCACTGACCCAGGGAACTTGGCATTAACATGGGAGATGTACTGGTCAGCCAAACACACCATCTGTACATTCATGGAATGATAACTCTTCCCGTTCCTGTACACCTGTTCACTCCTGCTGGGGGGGACCAAAGCAACATGTGTCCCATCAATGGCACCTATGATGTTGGGGATATGTCCAAGGGCATAGAAATCAGCCTTCACTGTAGGCAAATCCCCCACCTCAGGGAAAACGATGTAGCTCCGCATGTGTTTGAGCAGGGCAGACAACACTCTGGACAACACCTTGGAAAACATAGGCTGGGACATCCCTGATGATATGGCCACTGTTGTTTGAAATGACCCACTTGCTAAGAAATGGAGTACTGACAGCACCTGCACTAGAGGGGGGATCCCTGTGGGTTGGCGGATGGGTGACATCAGGTCTGGCTCCAGCTGGGCACACAGTTCCTGTATAGTGGCTCGGTCAAGCCTGTATGTCAGTATGACATGACGTTCCTCCATTGTCGACAGGTCCACCAGCGGTCTGTACACGGGAAGATTCCTCCATCTCCTTGCATGTCCCAGCGGACGGTGCCTATGAAGGACAACAGCGAGCACAGAGTCAAGCAACCCACAGGTACGTAACCACAGCTTGCACATAGCATGATTCCCAATGCATTGAATGGCTTGTATGAGTTTTGGTGCATGGCCTAGGTATGTGTGACGCAGTTGGTAATTAGGCCATGTGGGCCCTTGAAATGGCGGCTGCCTGACCTGTGAAGTGCGACAGTGGGATGTGAGGTCAATGCGCTGGCGTGGCACACTGCGGCGGTAGGCAGTCGAAGACCGCGGGCTAAGCCGCATTGGTTAACATAGAACCCTATGGGTTTCAGGAGCCAATGACGATGTGCGCCGGTGGGCGCGGTACGCACCGCCGCAGGCGTGACCGCCATTTTCTATCTGCTTAATCACTCGATACCTGATCTTCGACAGGAGAGGACCTACACTGCAAGTGCTGCTGTGACCTCGGTCTGGAAGAGACAATGGCTCATGCGACTGGGGAAAGGGCCCCTGCATTCACTGCGGAGGAGTTGGAGAAACTTGTGGATGGGGTCCTCCCCCAGTATGCGCTACTCTACGGTCCTCCAGACCAACAGGTAAGTACACTGGGACCATGCTTAGTGGGCAATGCCTGGGTTGAGTCAGGTGGATGAAAGATGGTGGGGAGGAGAGCGATTGAGGCATGCATCAAATGACAGATGAGAGCATGTGCCACATGGCAAGGGTGGGGATGGGTGGCCACTCACATCAAGCATGCAGAAGGTGATGACAATTTTTCTCTCGCTGTACATGTCACATAGGTCAGCGCCCACCAGAAAGTCGCGATTTGGCGTGCCATCGCCAAGGACGTCCGGACCCTGGGGGTCCACAACAGACGGGGCACCCACTGCCGGAAGAGGTGGGAGGACATCCGACGCGGGAGCAGGAAGACGGCGGAGGCTCTGCTGGGGATGGCCTCCCAACGTAGGAGGGGTGCCAGTCATCAATTGACCCCCCTGATGTCCCGGATCCTGGCGGTGGCCTACCTCGATTTGGATGGGCACGTGAGTACATCACAGCAGACACAAGGGGGTGAGTACAAATACATTCTGCTGACTTTGCGCGCAGTGGAGGTGTCTGGGTGGGGGAGGAGGGCTGTGGGTATCCCTAGGCCAGGGCGATTTCTGTAGGCTAGGCCCCTCCGTAAGGCATGGCCCTGTGCCCCCGCCCCCCACCTC
Source organism: Pleurodeles waltl (assembly GCF_031143425.1). Classification (NCBI taxonomy): domain Eukaryota; kingdom Metazoa; phylum Chordata; class Amphibia; order Caudata; family Salamandridae; genus Pleurodeles; species Pleurodeles waltl. Next base: position 467,408,295 of record NC_090442.1, read on the forward strand.
TGTAGGGTGCCAAGTACAGGTATCCATGGCCCTGTGTCATCTATGTGTGCAGTTGTCGTCCAAAGGCTTGTAGGCCATGTCCCACGGATTGCGTAGTGGACCCCAAGTGCGCGGCGTAGTGCAGGGGGCTTCTGTGTCTGTCTTGTCCGCCAACTGTAGCGGTAATCCTTGCACTCAACATGTCTTTATTTCTCCTCCCCCCCATTTTTGTGGTCTTCCTGTTCATGTGTGCATTAGCATCATCAGGCGGAGGAGAAGTGGCATCGGAGCACGAGGGAGCTGCATCTCACATGGCCATGGTGGGCCATGCAACTGACTCGGATTTCACCAGTGAGACGGAGGGCGAGGGGAGCTCCACAGCGGGGACTCGTGCTGATATCAGTGACAGTGACTCGTCCTCTGAAGGGAGCTCCCTTGTGTTGGCGGCAACATCCGTGCCCCCCGCAACAACAGGTACAGCCGCCACCCAGCGCACCAGCACCGCCCTCCCAGCAGCCCCTCAGCGTTTGCCCCATGCCTGCTCACCCAGGAAGGTGGGCATCTCCTTCGCCCCAGGCACCTCAGGCCCTGCCCCTGTCACCCCTGCTGCCCTCAGTGAGGAGGTCATTGACCTCCTAAGGACCATCATTGTTGGGCAGTCTACCCTTTTGAATGCCATCCAGGGTGTACAAAGAGAGGTGCACCAGAGTAATGCATACCTGGAGGGCATTCATTCGGGTCAGGCTGCCCATCAGCGATCGTTCAACACTCTGGCCTCAGCACTGACGGCAGCAATTGTCCCTGTCTCTAGCCTCCCCCCTCCAACTTCCTCCACCCAGACCCAATCCCCTGTACCTCTGCCTATCCCAGACACACCTACAGACCAGCCTGCACACACCTCAACACCCAAGGGAAGCTCATCCAGACATAAGCATCACACATCACACAAGCATTCACACAAGCAACATCCACATGCAGACATACCAACACCCATTGCCTCCACTGTGTCCCCCTCCTCCTCGTCTCCTTCCTCCCTCCCTGTGACGTCTCCACTCACACTTGCATGCACATCTTCAGCCACTACGTCCATCACCAGCACACCCACCAGAACACTCCGCACACCTGCAGTCACCACCCTCACTACCATTTACACGTCCCCTGTGTCCTCTCCAAGTGTGTCTGTCACCCCCTCCTCCAAACTACACAAACGCAGGCAGCCACCCACCCAACGGCCATCCACCTCACGACAGCCTCCAGCCCAAGCACCTGCACCCAAAGACACCAGACTTCACACTCCTACAACCACATCCTCTTCCTCCACTCCCATACCCACTACACCTACCCGTCCCTCTCTTTCCAAATTGCTTTTCCTTTCCAAACTTCACCTCTTTCCTACAACTCCGTCCATCTCATAAGACTCCAATCAGCACCTCAGCCACCACAAAACCGGGACCAGTGAAGACTGTTGTCCATGGACTGTGGAGTCCCCCACCCTCAAGGGCATCCAGTTCAGCTAGGAGCCAAGGCACGGACAGCCGGACAGCCCACCACCGGAAAAGCATCCTAAGATTGCCAGTGCCCAGGGACCAAAATCCCTACATTGGCTCCGTCAGGAAGTGAGGTGCCACCTGGCACACCGCCAAAGGTGGGAAAGGGCCACAAGCGTGCAGGGAAGGGTTGGAAGGGAAGCACGCCCGACAAGTCCGGCAGCAGGCCAGCTGGCCAGGAGGGCCCCACCAGCCCCATCCCAGGTGTGCAGGAGGACACACACAGGCCTGGTACTGCAGCCTAGGAGGGCCCCGCCAGTCACAGCCCAGCTGCCCAGGAGGGCCCCGCCAGCCACTGCCCAGCTGCCCAGGAGGGCCCCGCCAGCCACAGCCCAGCTGGGCAATAAAGGACCGCCAGCCACAGCCCAGCTGGGCAATGAAGGACCGCCAACTCAAGCACCGCTGAACATGGCAAGGACTGCCAAGGCAAGCACCGCTGAACAGGGCAAGGACCGCCAAGGCAAGCACCGCTGAACAGGGCAAGGACCGCCAAGGCAAGCACCGCTGAACAGGGCAAGCACCGCTGAACAGGGCAAGGACCGCTGAACAGGGCAAGGACCGCCAAGGCAAGCACCGCTGAACAGGGCATGAACCGCCAAGGCAAGCACCGCTGAACAGGGCAAGCACTGCTGAACAGGGCAAGGACCGCTGAACAGGGCAAGGACCGCCAAGGCAAGCCCCGCTGAACAGGGCAAGGACCGCCAAGGCAAGCACCGCTGAACAGGGCAAGCACCGCTGAACTGGGCCCTTCATCTCAAGCACCGCTCCGCTGGGCACCGCCGTCTCAAGCACCGCTGAACTGGGCCCTTCATCTCAAGCACTGCTGAACTGGGCCCTTCATCTCAAGCACCGCTGAACTGGGCTTTTCATCTCTAGAACCGCTGCACTGGGCCCTTCATCTCTAGAACCGCTGCACTGGGCCCTTCATCTCAAGCACCGCTGAACTGGGCCCTTCATCTCAAGCACCGCTGAACTGGGCCCTTCATCTCAAGCACCGCTCCGCTGGGCACCGCCGTCTCAAGAACCGCTGAACTGGGACCTTCATCTCAAGCACCGCTCCGCTGGGCACCGCCGTCTCAAGCACCGCTGAACTGGGCCCTTCATCTCAAGCACCGCTCCGCTGGGCACCGCCGTCTCAAGAACCGCTGCACTGGGCCCTTCATCTCAAGCACCGCTGAACTGGGCCCTTCATCTCAAGCACCGCTCCGCTGGGCACCGCCGTCTCAAGCACCGCTGAACTGGGCCCTTCATCTCAAGCACCGCTCCGCTGGGCACCGCCGTCTCAAGAACCGCTGCACTGGGCCCTTCATCTCAAGCACCGCTGAACTGGGCCCTTCATCTCAAGCACCGCTCCGCTGGGCACTGCCGTCTCAAGAACCGCTGAACTGGGCCCTTCATCTCAAGCACCGCTCCGCTGGGCACCGCCGTCTCAAGCACCGCTGAACTGGGCCCTTCATCTCAAGCACCGCTCCGCTGGGCACCGCCGTCTCAAGAACCGCTGAACTGGGCCCTTCATCTCAAGCACCGCTCCGCTGACCACCGGCGTCTCAAGCACCGCTGAACTGGGCCCTTCATCTCAAGCACCGCTCCGCTGGGCACCACCATCTCAAGAACCGCTGCACTGGGCCCTTCATCTCAAGCACCGCTGCACTGGGCCCTTCATCTCAAGCACCGCTCCGCTGGGCACCGCCGTCTCAAGAACCGCTGAACTGGGCCCTTCATCTCAAGCACTGCTCCGCTGGGCACTGCCGTCTCAAGCACCGCTGAACTGGGCCCTTAATCTCAAGCACCGCTGGCCCATTGGCGGAAGGGGCAGGCCCGCATCTGTGTCGGGCAGGGCTGCACGAAGCACTCTGGGCACTAGCCCCCCTCCAGTACCAGTGGAGACTGTTATCCACTTGAGAGACTGTGGCTTTGCACTCCCCAGGATATGGCAGTGGGCAAGCCACCCACTGTAGAGACTTGAGAGACTGTGGCTTTGCACTCCCCAGGATAGCACAGTGGGCAACCCACCCACTGTAGAGACTTGTGAGACTGTGGCTTTGCACTCCCCAGGATGGCACAGTGGCCATGGAGGCCCCTCGTGGATCTGGCGTCGTGGACTCATCTGGCTGAGGTGCCCCCCCTTCCCTTCCCCCTGAGGTGCCTGTAGTTTTCCTATCTGATGCCCCTGCAGTGTTCTCTCCGTTGGAGGCAGGTATCCTGTGTGGGCTTTGCCCATGTGTTTTGGCCCAGTGGCCCACGAACAATGGCTGATGGACATATCGGACTGGACAATTTATGTATATAAAGTTATAGATGTGTGATATATTTTATACTCAGTCTTACAATATAATTCTATATTTATAATCATTTCCTTTTGCCTTTGCATTCTTCCGGGGGGTTTGGGGGTGTAACTGTGATGTGTTGCTATGCATTGATGTGTGTGTTGTAGTGGTTGAGGGTGAGGGTGGGTGTGTCGCATATGTGTGTCCCCGTAATTTTTTGCCTCCCCCTCCCCTGTGTCGTAGGTGCAGTACTCACCATTGTCTTCTGCGCCGGCGTTCGTGCTCCTGGTAGAGGAGCAGGAAGACAATGGCTGGTAGGATGTGTAGTTCGGGTTCCATCCTGTCCAGATTCCTCGTGGGGTGTATGGAGGTGAGCGTTTTCCGTTTGAAATGTCTGTTTCCGCCGTGTTTTTATCGGCGGGGCTACCGCCCCGGAAAAGGTGGCGGATTGGTGGGTTGTGATAGGGTGGGCGGTACATTGTCTCCCGCCTGTCTGTTTGTCCCGCCGTGGCGGGCGGTGTGTTAAAGTGGCGGTCTCTGTTGGCGGTTTCCGCCAGGGTCGGAATTGCATTTTTTTTACCGCCAGCCTGTTGGCGGTTTGACCGCCGCTTTAACACCGACCGCCAGGGTTGGAATGACCCCCTATATGTGCTTTATGGCGATTTTAATTGGGCTAGTATTCTGTGTCTTTTATGAATAGATCCCATTCCACTCACATTCCAAGTTATAATATTATAATTACGTGTTGACAACATAATGTATCATTAGTGTGTTATTTCCCCTCTAAATCCATACCGTCCTGCCGTGCTCTATGCGTGTTGTTTGTAATACATGTACTAATGTCTTAACATTGATACAATAAATATTTTCCCCAACTTTGTTCATTACTAGGCAGAGCCAAAACTGTCTCTGCCAAACTATTACATAATAGGAACGAAACCAATTTATAACCATTATTTTTTAAACAAACAAGCCTATGCAATGGGGGTTGTGCAAGATATAAGCTATGTGCGTCTCTTCCATGATTGGTGGTTTCTCTCATATAGTGTAGAGATCACAGAGACCATTCATCCGCTCCCACCACTTAGAGGAGGAGTTGTAGTCTAGACAGGAGGCAGGGTCTCATCCACCAGTGGAGGAAACCATCCTTTACCTGAACACCTCAGCACTCCATTTCCGCGGCTGGGTTATCTTCTCTTTACCAGTCGCGGATTTGATCACAGAATTAAGTAATGTTTCATAACATGGTCTTTCTGTTCTGAGTGATTTACTGGTCTGGGTGGGTGATCATTAGTATTCCGCGGAGCTCTCTCTTTAGCTCTTGGGAGCAACAGAGCAGGAAATCATATTTATGCAGTATATTAATTATAGCTCGTGCTCCGTCTGCGGCGCAATTGAAGGGGATAGTGCTAGACTTCCCTCTGAGTCGGATACTACAGTGCTGTGTACAGAGGAAGCAACGCTGGGAGGAGGAGACCCTTCTCTTTGTATTGAGTATGCGTTCTGTACAGCAGCTCTCTGACTCTCCAATACTTGCGACAATGTTGGTCCAGTGTTCCTTGGCGTTGGGTGTCGTCAAGTTTGTCTGTTTCTGCGGGGCAGGTGGGTCTGCTTTGGTGGTAGGGTATCACTTAGGTCCTTGTGGCTCGAGTGTGGGAAGGTCGTGTCCAGCCAGTCATGCATCAGTTCAGCTGTTTAAAAAAAATTAGCTTTTTGGTTGTGAGTAATACGTAAGCGGGCCGGGAACAGCAGGGAGTAAGATAGCCCCTCCGCTTGCAGTTTTTCTTTACTGTCTGGAAGGAGGCCCTACGCCTCTGGACCGCCAACGTGTAGTCCAGATATGGGGATATTCGAACATTATCTACTATGATGGGGTCCACCTCTCTCACCGCATGCAGCAGGGCGTCACGATCCCTGTAGTTTAATACTCAGGCCAACATGGGTCAGGGTGGCGCCACCGGTGGAGGCCTCCTGCCTGGGACTCGGTGTGCTCTCTCTATCATCAAGTGGGGCGATAGCCTATCCGTTGCTATCGTTTTCAGCCATGTCACTACATATTGTGTGGCGTCTTGCCCCTCCTTACCCTCGGGCAGGCCAATTATACAGACATTATTAGGGCGTGATCTTCCTTCCGCATCCTCGACTCTCTCTTGTAGGGCTTCCAGTTGCTTTTGTAAGTGCTGGATTGCGTTCTCACTGTCCTTTTGGGCAGGTAGGAGAGTGGCAACATCTGTTTCCGTTTGTTTTATTCTGTCTGCTAGCTTTTTTTGGTCGTCTTTCAGGATGCCAAGTTCTGCAGTGATAGAGCCCAGTCTTTACTCTATTGTTAGCCGTGATTCCCTAATTTCCTGTAGTATAACATCCAATTTGTCCAGTGGAGGGTCTGTTGCTGTGGCCGGCATATAAGTCCTTGGGGTCGATGTCTTGGCTCCATCCAGGTGTTTGCCTTTGGTGCTGCCCATTGTCGCACCTTCACATTGTGCTTCTGGAGCTGGTAGGCCGGCACCTCACTCCTAATAATGGATACAGCGAGGGGGCCCCACAACACAGCCCCGACCCCTACAGTCCTCCACCTAGGCCTGTGGCCCTCGCACTCACCAGTAAGTTGTAATTTCAAGTGGGGGGTCCAGAAGCAGACTTCGTCGTGCCCTTTGTTAGCTTTCCGCCTCTGTCTTTACATTATCTCATTGATTGAGGCCGTTCCCTATTTCAGGCCCTCCGGTGAATGCCATTCGCCCCCAAGCAGAGTCAGGGCCTCGCCGTGGAGGATCTTCACTATTGTGATCCTCGCAACCAGCGTCCTCCATCTCCGGACGCACCGGTCTCCCTCTCAGAGGAGAACAAAGGGGGGGAGAAGCAGCATCAGAGAGCAGCTAGGGGGGAGTCTTGCAGAGTCTCAGTCCATGCTCTTCCTGGCCAACTCTGACCCTGATCGCACTCTCACCAGGCCTGCGTGCCCCGCTCTGACCCACAGTAACGCTCCTACCCATTCCCAGGCCATCACATCCAGCCCTCCACCAGTCCCGTCCTGTTCTGCAGCCTGCATTCGCCAACACAATAACGTGTGGGGGTTTTCTTTTCACTCCATTTGGTGTCCGCTTGTATTTATGTGTATTTGTCGTCCCTCACCACAATAGATGGCCCCAGGTAAGCACGGATATTTCGGCGTTGGCATGCCTGGACCGGGAGCTCCGCGATTAGACAACCCCCATCTTGGGCAGTTAGCCACGCCCCACGAGCTGTGCCTTTATTAGAGACATTTGAACTTTTAGTAGAAGCTTTTGAACATTGCAAGTAGAGAAATCTTTTGATGAACAGTCTATAAAATTAAGGAATCTTTTTGGGAATAAGTTGCACTTTTAAAGATACTATTTTTAATTTTTGCTTTACTCACAAATAAAAAGAACTGAAAAGAGACAGTGATACATTAAAGCCGATTTGCATTTCTCATTTTTAAATTTGAACTTTGGTCTGAAATTAGAGAACTCATGGAGTTCAATAGAAATAAGAGTAGTAAATGCAAATGTATATGTGTAGCTTTAGTGGTAGTTATTATGATCATCTTATGACTCATTGGTTTGAGTCTGTCCATAACAAGTAATTCAGACAAGGTTACATCCATAAAGTACCCTGAATTTAGCAAATCTCATTGCAGATCAAAATCCTCAGTACAATGATGAGAGATACTTACACACTGATGGTTCTAGAGGTGATTTATCTGCCAATGTGTATTATAAGTTGTTATATGAGTATGTAGATACAATGGAAGCTAGAGATTGCTATGTATGCACCCAGTTGCCTTTATCAGTAAGTGAGTGAATCACATACCATAGTTTACCCCTAACATATGGAATTTCCTGTAGCCTGTTATTAACACTTTTGCACCAGCAGGAGTATTGAAAATACTTTTATTCTAATTATGACCTAGTGTTTTTCATTATCCCAGTCATGAAATATTTGAGCAATATTGCAAAGATAAAAAATATTGTCACAGTGGGAGGTTTCTTTGAGTCTACATTACCATTTGGTACAGTTTATCCTCATCAGAAAATTTGACTTACATTCTTACCCCAGTAGAGAAGGAGTTAATTGGACAAGTTGAGGCGAGGAGAAGAGCTATGAAAGCTAAAATAGAAAAGGGAATAGTTCAATAAAATGAAAGAAAAGATGAAACACATTCAGTGGCTAGAAATCACGGATTCCTGGGTTTAGATTGGCAACAAGTAGGAAAGTTGTGCGTTTCTAGACCTAGACCAAAGACAGACATGCATTTTGTAGGAACTAGTGAATGTAAACATGTATTTTTGTTTAGGAGTGTTTGGACTTTTATGTTGAATGGAAAAGATCATGCCTTACCAGGTGTTTATTTCATATGTTGAAAGAATGCCTATTACAGCCCGCTGAAAGGCTGGTATAGTCCATGTTACCTGCGAGTAGTTTTTCCAAAGATTTTTCATGTGGGCCATTTTAATAATCCAGTCTGTGATTACAAATACCTGAGTCAAAAGAGGAGCTGTTGCTTCAGAGGCTGTAGGAGATTTTTTTGGTGTCATAATCCCACCAGTAGGTGTTATCTTGAACGACCGTAAGATTAGGAAGGTGCCATATTATTAATGGACACAGAAATGGATGACATCAGATCAATGGTTTTTCAAAATCGCTTTGCGTTAGAGGTTCTTCTTGCATATGAAGGGAGGGTTTGCAAGATGTTGCATGCCCAACAGTCTTGCACTTATATACCTGATAGTAGTAAGGAGATAGGGCAATACGTTTCAAACATGACTGACGTAAAACAGGACCTGAAAGACTCAACAGCGACAAGTGCATGGGAAGCAATAGGTAATGGTTTTTCATTGATTAGAAAGTGGTTTGGAAATCTACGGAGGAGAATTGTTGGAACCATTTTGAGACCCCTATTGAGTAATGTGTTGTGTGCCCTAAGTACACTTGGGTGGTCATTACAACCCTGGCGGTCGGTGTTAAAGCGGCGGTAAGACCGCCAACAGGCCGGCGGTAAAAAATTTGCAATTACGACCGTGGGGGAAACCGCCAACAAAGACAGCCACTTTAACACTCCGACCGCCACGGCGGTACGAACAAACAGCTTGGCGGTCACCGCCAACAGACAGGTGGAAGACAAAGTAACACCCACAGTATCACAACCTACCAATCCGCCACCTTTTCCGGGGCGGATTCACCGCGGATAAAAACACGGAGGAAACAGGATTTTGAAGGGAAAACGCTCACCTCTACACACCCCACGAGGAATCAGGACACCATGGAGCCGGAACTCCAAATTCTCCCTGCAATAGTCTTCCTGCTCCTCTACCAGGAGCACGAACGCCGGCGGCGAAGACCACGATGAGTACTGCACCTACGACACAGAGGAGGGGGAGGGAAAAAACAGGGACACACACACGCAACACCCCCACCCTCACCCACTACAACACACACACTAATACATATTAATACATGATAGTTACACCCCCCAGCCCCCCCGGAAGAATGCAAAGACAAAAGAAAATGAGTGTAACCATTGTAATATATTAAAATCAAGTAGGCAAAAATATATATATATATATATAACCATAAACAAAATATACACCAAGCATAGTAGTCCAGGTAGTGCTCCAATTAAGTCAGTGGAACACTGGGCCCACACGGTATGGGTGAGGCCACACAAGATCCCTGACCATGACGGAGAGGACACTGCAGGGGCATCAGAGAGCAAGAAAACAGACACCACAGGGGGAGGGAAAGGGGGGCACCTCAGCCGGTTGAGTGCACAACGCCTAATCCACGAGGGGGCGAAATGCCCACTATTCAATCCTGGGGAGTGCAAAGCCACAGTCTCTCAAGTCTCTACAGTGGGTGGGTTGTCCACTGTTCCATCCTGGGGAGTGCAAAGCCACAGTCTCTCAAGTCTCTACAGTGGGTGGGTTGCCCACTGTTCCATCCTGGAGAGTGCAAAGCCACAGTCTCTCAAGTCTCTACAGTGGGTGGGTTGCCCACTGTTCAACCCTGGGGAGTGCAAAGCCACAATCTCTCAAGTCTCTACAGTGGGTGGGTTGCCCACTGTTCAATCCTGGGGAGTGCAAAGCCACAGCCTCTCAAGTCTCACAAGTGGGTGGGTTGCCCACTGCTTTATCCTGGGGAGTTCAAAGCCACAGTCTCTCAAGTGGATAACAGTCTCCACTGGTTCTGGAGGGGGCATTGTGCCCAGAGTGCTTCATCCTGCTAAGGACAGAGGTAGTGGATGTATCTCTCCACTGGTTCTGGAGGGGGCATTGTGCCCAGAGTGCTTCATCCTGCTAAGGACAGAGGTATTGGATGTATTTCTCCACTGGGTTCTGGAGGGGGCATTGTGCCCAGAGTGCTTCATCCTGCTCGTGACGGACTGAGTAGCTTCAGTGCCCTTGGCGCTCATGGGCCAGTGGTGCTTGAGGCGGCGGTGCCCTGTTCAGCGGTGCTTGGAGCGGCGGTGCCCTGTTCAGTGGTGCTTGGAGCGGCGGTGCCCTGTTCAGCGGTGCTTGGAGCGGCGGTGCCCTGTTCAGCAGAGCTTAAGGCGGGTTGCCCTGTTCAGCGGTGCTTGGAGCGGCGGTGCCCTGTTCAGCGGTGCTTGGAGCGGCGGTGCCCTATTCAGCGGTGCTTGGAGCGGCGGTGCCCTGTTCAGCGGTGCTTGGAGCAGCGGTGCCCTGTTCAGCGGTGCTTGGAGCGGCGTTGCCCTGTTCAGCTGTGCTTTTAGCGGCGGGCTCCTTTGCAGTTACTCAGCTGCTGGCGGTCCTCTCTGTCCCAGAGGGGCTTGTGCTGGCGGTCCTCTCTAGCCCAGCGGGGCTTGCGCTGGCAGTCCTCTCTGTCCCAGCGGGGCCTGTGCTGGCATTCCTCTCTGTCCCAGCGGGGCTTGTGCTGGCGGTCCTCTCTGTCCCAGTGAGGCTTGTGCTGGCGGTCCTCTCTAGCCCAGCGGGGCTTGTGCTGGCGGTCCTCTCTGTCCCAGAGGGGCTTGTGCTGGCGGTCCTCTCTAGCCCAGCGGGCTTGTTCTGGCGGTCCTCTCTAGCCCAGCGAGGCTTGTGCTGGCGGTCCTCTCTAGCCCAGCGGGGCTTGTGCTGGCAGTCCTCTCTGTCCCAGCTAGGCTTGTGCTGGCAGTCCTCTCTGTCCCAGCAGTGCTTGGAGTGGCGGTGCCCTGTTCAGCGGTGCTTGGAGTGGCGGTGCCCTGTTCAGCAGTGCTTGGAGAGGCGTTGCCCTGTTCAGCGGTGCTTTTAGAGGCGGGCTCCTTTGCAGTGACTCAGCTGCTGGTGGTCCTCTCTGTACCAGCGGGGCTTGTGCTGGCGGTCCTCTCTAGCCCAGCGGGGCTTGCGCTGGCGGTCCTCTGTGTCCCAGCGGGGCTTGTGCTGGCAGTCCTCTCTGTCCCAGCAGGGCTTGTGCTGGCGGTCCTTCATGTCCCAGCGGGGCTTGTGCTGGCAGTCCTCTCTAGCCCAGCGGGGCTTGTGCTGGCGGTCCTCTCTGTCCCAGAGGGGCTTGTGCTGGCGGTCCTCTCTAGCCCAGCGGGGCTTGTGCTGGCGGTCCTCTCTAGCCCAGCGGGGCTTGTGCTGGCGGTCCTCTCTAGCCCAGCGGGGCTTGCGCTGGCGGTCCTCTCTGTCCCAGCGGGGCTTGTGCTGGCAGTCCTCTCTGTCCCAGCGGGGCTTGTGCTGGCGGTCCTCTCTAGCCCAGCGGGGCTTGTGCTGGCGGTCCTCTCTGGCCCAGCGGGGATGATGGCTGTGGCCTCCTGGGCAGCGGGGATGACGTCTGTGGCCTCCTGGGCAGCGGGGATGACGGCTGTGTCCTCCTGGGCAGCGGGGATGACGGCTGTGACCTCCTGGCCAGCGGGGATGATGGCGGTCTCCTCCGCCGTGCTGCTCTTCCCAGACTTTCCTGGTTTCTTGTGGCCCTTCCTCACCTTGGAAGGTGTCACAGCTGACTCCACACTCCCACCGGGAACCCTGGGAGCGCTTTGGTGGCTGGAGTCTTCCCCCTCTCCCGCTGGGCACTGGCCAACTTTTGATGCTTGACAGGTGGGGAACTGTCCGTGCTGTGGCTCTGTGCCACACTGGCTGCCCTGGTGGCCAGTGCACTCCAGATTCCGGTGACTACAGGCACCTCTGGTCCCAGAGATGTGGCTGAGGTGCTAGTTCGGGACCTAGGAGACGGACGGGGTGGGGGAGGTGTGGGAAAGAGGTCAAGGTTGGACAGGAAAAGTTTTTGGGAGACACTGGGACGGGTAGCTGGAGGGGGTTTGGGAGTTGAGGAAGAGATTGTGGTTGTAGGAGGTGTTCGTTTGCTGACATTGGGTGAAGGTGCATGCGCTGGAGGCTGTCGTGAGGTGGATTGCTGTTAGGTGGGTGTGTGCCTGCGTTTGTGTATCTTGGGAGGTGGCGTCACAGACACACTGGGAGAGGACACAGGGGACGTGTGAATGGTAGTGGGGGTGGTGACCGCACGTGAGCGGGGTGTGGTGGTGTGTGTGCTAGTGATGGCAGTAGTGGCTGTAGATGTAGTGCATGCAGGTGTGAGTGGAGACGAGACTGGGAGGGAGGAGGGAGACGAGGAGGAGGGGGACACAGTGGATGTTGGTGTGTCTGCATGTGTGTGATGCTTGCGTGAGTGCCTGTGGGATGTGTGGTGCTTATGTTTGCCTGAGCTTCCCTTGTGTGTTGACTTGTGAGCATGCTGGTCTGTAGGTGTGCTTGTAATAGGCTGGGGTACAGGGGATTGGGTCTGGGTGCAGGAAGTTGGAGGGGGGAGGCTAGAGACAGGGACAATGGCTGCCAACAGTGCTGAGGCCAGAGTCTGAAAAGCTTGCTGAAGGGCCGCCTGACCAGAATGAATGCCCTCCAGGAATGCATTTGTTTGTTGCAACTGCCTTTCGACACCCTGGATGGCATTCAAAATGGTAGACTGCCCAACAGTGAGGGACCTGAGGTGGTCAATGGCCTCCTCACTGAGGGCAGCAGGGGTGACTGTGGCAGGGATTGAGGTGCCTGGGGCAAAGGTGACGCCCACCCTCCGGGGTGAGCTGGCACGGGGCAAAGGCCGAGGGGCTGATGGGAGGGCAGTGCTGGTAGGGGGGTTGGCGGCTGTACCTGTAGATGGGGGGGCCACAGATGTTGCCGCCACCACAAGGTAGCTCCCATCAGAGGACGAGTCCGTGTGGCTGATGTGAGCACCTGTCCCCGCCGTGGAGCTCCCCTCACCCTCTTTCCCACTGGTGAAGTCCGAGTCCGTAGTGTGGCCTTCCATGGCCATGTGGGATGCAGCCCCCTCGTGCTCCGGTGCCACTGCTCCTCCGCCTGATGATGCTAATGCACACAAGAACAGGGAGACCACAAAAAGGGGGGGAACGACAGAAGAAAGACATGTTGAGTGCATGCATTACCGCTACCGTTGGCGGACACGACAGACACACAAGCCCCCTGCACTACACCGCGCTCTTGGCTCCACTGTTCAATTCCTGGGAAATGGCCTACAAGGCTATGGACGACATCTGCACACATGGATGACACAGGGGCATGACTAGGTGTACTTGGCACTCTACAGAAGTGGGGTGGGGTGCCACATGGCCTGCCTTATGGAGGGACCTTGCCTACAGAAGTCGCCCTGGCCTAGGGAAACCCACAGCCCACCTCCCCCACCTAGACCCCTCCACTGCGCGCAAAATCAGCAGGATGAGAGTGTACTCACCCCCTTGTGGCTGCTGTGATGCCCTCAAGCACCCATCCAACTCCGGGTACGCCACCGCAAGGATCCTGAACATCAGGGGGGTCATGGTGCGACGGGCACCCCTCCCACGTTGGGAGGCCATCCCCAGCTGAGCCTCCGCCGTCTTCTTGCTCCAGGGGCGAATGTCCTCCCATCTTTTCCGGCAGTGGGTGCTCCGTCTGTGGTAGACCCCCAGGGTCCGGACATCCTTGGCGATGGCACCCCAAATATCTTTTTTCTGGTGGGCGCTGACCTACATGAATTGTACAGGGGGAAGAGGAACTTATTACGAACTGAACCGTCACAGTCATTGGCCCCCATCCCTACCCTTGCCATGTGGCACATGCACTCACCGTCGTTTCATGCACGCCGCAATCTCCCCCCCCTCTTACATCCACCCCTCTCCACACAGGCATAGCCCATACAGCATGCTCCCAGTGTACTTACCTGTTTGTCTGGAGGACCGTAGAGTAGCGTGAACTGGGGGAGGACCCCATCCACGAGTTTCTCCAACTCCTCCGATGTGAAGGCAGGGGCCCTTTCCCCAGACGCGCGAGCCATTGTCTCTTCCAGACTGAGGTCACAGCAGCACTTGCAGTGTAGGTCCTCTCCTGTCGAAGATCAGGTATTGAGTGATTGAACAGATAGAAAATGGCGGTCACGTCTGCGGCGGTGCGTACCGTCACCGCCGGCGTACGTCGACATTGGCTCCTGGGATCCATAGGGTCCAATGTTAACCAATGCAGTATTGCGCCGCGGTCTTCGACCGCCTACCGCGACGGTGTACAACGCCAGTGCAGTTACCTCACATGCATTTGCCCCAATTTACAGGTCAGGCAGCCGCCATTTCAGGGGCCCACATGGCTTCATTTTTAACTGCGTCACACATACCTAAGCCTAGACTCAACACACATACAGGCCACTTTTAGGATGATGATTCGTGTTCTGTGTAAGCTGTGGGTACGTACCTCTGAGTTGGTTGACTCTGTGCTTGCTGTTGTCCTTCATAGGCACCGTCCGCTGGGACATGTGAGGAGATGGCGGCATCCTCCGGTGTACCGACTGTTGATGGACCTGTCGACAATGGAGGAAAGACATGTGATCATCACCTACAGGCTTGACCGTGCCACAATCCAGGAACTGTGTACCCAGCTGGAGCCAGACCTGATGTCAGCCATCCGCCATCCCACAGGAATCCCCCCTCAAGTGCAGGTGCTGTCAGTGCTCCATTTCCTTGCAAGTGGGTCATTTCAAACAACAGTGGCCATAGCATCAGGGATGTCCCAGCCTATGTTTTACAACATGTTGTCCAGAGTGTTGTCTGCCCTGCTGAAACACACGCAGAGCTACATCGTTTTCCCTCAGGTGGAGGATTTGCCTACAGTGAAAGGTGATTTCTATGCCCTGGGACATATCCCCAACATCATAGGTGCCATTGATGGGACCCATGTGGCTTTGCCCCCCCCCGCAGGAGTGAACAGGTGAACAGAAACCGGAAGAGTTACCATTCGATGAATGTGCAGATGGTATGTTTGGATGACCAGTACATTTCCCATGTGAATGCCAAGTTCCCTGGCTCAGTGCACAATGCCTACATCCTGCGGAATAGCAGCATCCCTTATGTGATGGGTCAACTCCAGAGGCACCGTGTGTGGCTATTAGGTGAGCACCTGGAAGCAAGACAGTGGGAATGGTTGTCTGGGTCTGGGGATATCCCTACAGGTTAGTGTGTGTCTAACAGTTGTCCCTCGCCATTTGCAGGTGACTCTGGTTACCCCAACCTGTCATGGCTACTGACCCCAGTGAGGAATCCCAGGACAAGGGCAGAGGAACGCTACAATGAGGCACATGGGCGTACACAGCGGATGATCGAGCGGACCTTCGGCCTCCTGAAGGCCAGGTTCAGGTGCCTCCATATGACAGGTGGATCCCTATTCTACTCACCAAAGAAGGTGTGCCAGATCATTGTGGCCTGCTGTATGCTTCACAACTTAGCTTTGCGACGACAGGTGCCTTTTCTGCAGGAGGATGGTCCAGATGGCGGTGTTCTTGCAGCTGTCGAGCCTGTGGACAGTGAAGACGAGGAAGCAGAGGAAGAAGACATGGACAACAGGGACTCAGTGATCCAGCAATATTTCCAGTGAGACACAGGTAAGAATACAAACCAGCCAACTACATGTACTTTAACAATACTACCTCTCTACTGTCTGTAGTTTTCACCCAGTGTATGGTCACTGAGTTGTCACTTTCCCTTACGATTTCACAGATGTGTGTCCCACAGTGTGACTTCTGCTTTGATTCATCATGGACTAGAGCTGTGTGACATAGGTATGTTGACATTACAAATAAAAGAGATTTTTGTCACAGTAATTGCTAATACACTATTGCGAAATCACAGACTGACTCCAGATTGTTTTGTGCTTTAATGGTGTTTATTTTAGTGCTCAATATTGGAGGGGGTAGCAAAATGGTGAGGGGTGATGGCGGAGGAATGTCCATGGCAGAGTCCAGTCTATTAGTCTCACAGGTGCATTGCCCAAATGGGCATAGGAAGTGGAGCTGGGGCAGTTTAAGGATGTACAGGGTGACAAAGTGGGACAGAAGGATGACATTTAGGGTGGTCTCATTTCTTGGCAGGGGTCTTGGCATCGTTCTCTGTCTTTGTCCTGGATCTCAGGGACCGTTTGCGAGGTGGTTCTCCCTCTGCAGGGGGTGGGGTGCTGGTGTGGTGGTCCTGTGGCGGTGCTTCCTGTCCACTAGCGCCGGCGGAGGTGGTGGGCAGTTCATCGTCCAGGCTAGTGTCAGGGGCCACTTGTAGTGCCACAGTGTCCCTCCTGGTGTTGAGTACTTCCTTCAGCAACCTACGATGGTGCCCAGGGTGGAATTGATGGCTCTGAGTTCCTCCCTGAAGCCCAAACACTGTTCCTCCTGCAGGCGCTGGGTCTCCTGAAACTTGGCCAGTACCGTTGCCATCGTCTCCTGGGAGTGGTGGTAGGCTTCCATGATGTTGGAGAGGGCCTCGTGGAGAGTGGGTTCCCTTGGCCTGTCCTCCCCCTGTCGCACAGCAGCCCTCCCAGTTCCCCTGTGTTCCTGGGCCTCTGTCCCCTGGACCGTGTGCCCACTGCCACTGCCCCAGGTCCCTGTTGTTGTTGGGGGGGTGGGTTAGCCTGGGTTCCCTGTAGTGGTGGACACACTGCTGATTGACATGTCCTGAGGACGGAGGTATGGGCCTGCTGGGTGGGTGCTGTGCTGGTGTTTCCAGAGGGGGGAAGCTCTGTGGTGGCCTGTGCCAGTGTGAGGGGAACCGACTGTCCCGAGGTCCCCGATGGGTCGGGCTGGTCATCTAGATCCAGTTGGACAGAGGTGCTGTCATCACTGTGGCCCTCTTCTGTTGGTGGTGTGGACTTGTGTGGACCCTCCTGTCCGGTGACGTTGGGTAGGGGTCCTGCAGGGGTATAAAAGGATATTTATTACATCTGTGTGTGGCATGGTGTGCAATGGGTGGGTGACCGTGTACCCAAGTGCTTGCATTCCTGTGTGGGACCTTGTGTGATGATGTTTTAGGGGGGTATATGGGTATGTGCAGTGGACATGCTTTAGTGATGTGTGTCCATGCTTTGTTGTTGCATGCAGTGCTTGGTGTTGGGATGGGTGGTTTGTGATGTTGGGACATTTGTGAGGAGTTGGAGTGATGGGGGTGAGGGTGAGGGTGGGGGTATGTGGTGGCATGCAGGTAGGGTGGGGGATGTAATAGTTAAGATTTGACTTACCAGAGTCCATTCCTCCAGCTACTCCTGCGAGGCCCTCAGGATGCAGAATCACCAAGACCTGCTCCTCCCATGTTGTTAGTTGTAGGGGAGGAGGTGGGGGTCCGCCGCCAGTCCGCTGAACCGCAAGGTGGTGTCTTGAGACCACGGAACACACCTTTCCCCGTAGGTCGTTCCACCTCTTCCTGATGTCATCCCGATTTCTTGGGTGTTTTCCCACTGCGTTGACCCTGTCCACTATTCTGCGCCATAGCTCCATCTTCCTTGCAATGGAGGTGTGCTGCACCTGTGCTCCGAATAGCTGTGGCTCTACCCGGACGGTTTCCTCCACCATGACCCTGAGCTCCTCCTCCGAGAACCTGGGGTGTCTTTGCCGTGCCATGGGGTGGTGTGGGTGATGTGTGAGGTGGTGTGTGGGGTGATAAGTGTGCTGATATGCAGTGGTGTCTTGTGTGAGGTGCGTGGAAGTTATGTGGGTGAGGGTGTTGTGTGCTTGTGGATGCTAGTATTGTTGATGGTGGTGTCTCTCTCTGGCCTTCTCTCCGTAATTGTGGTCGTAGGGGTTTGTGGGTGATGTGGGTGTGTGTTTTATATTGTAATGAGTGTGTGGGAGTGGTGTGTGTATGTGTATCAGGTGTGTGTATTTAGAATTGTCCAATGTGGTGGAGTTTTGGAGATGTGTGTGTATTTTGAGCGCAGTGGTGTGTACCGCCAATGGAATACCGCAGTTGAAAGACCGCCGCATGGATTCATGGGTCGTGATAGTGTGGGCGTATTTCTGTTGGCGTGACGGTGTTGGTTTTGTTTTCACCAGTTTATCACTGACCTTTGGTGTGGCAGACTTGTGTGGGTGTCTGAATATTGGCGGATTCCGTGCTATGGGTCATAATAGCTGTGGTGTAATTCCGCGGCCGCGGCGGTGTGTTGGCGGTCTTCTGCACGGCGGTAAGCGGCTTTTACCGCCATTGTTGTAATGACCGCCCTTGGTCTTTACAAATTATCCAAGAAGCTGAAGGAGACAAGAGCTGAGAATAAGCAAAGAAAAGGGGGGATTGAGATAGAGACTAGAAGGAGCATATACTATAGTAAGATCAAGCAGTTAGAGTACTTCAGAAGATCTTACCTGAATAATCATCTAAGATTTTGAGCTCTCATTGAAAATGAGAGTTGGAGTATTTTTGTGATGGTATGATTCACCATTAGAGGGGGGGAAATGATATAGCAGAAACATTTAGTGCTGTCACGACGATCATCTGCATTCATTTAGACTATAGACATTGAAATAGGTGATATTGAAGTTTAATTAAATGTTTGAAGGATTCGATTGAAATTAGGCTATATTCTGGACTCTAAACTAATAGTCTGTATTGAAAGAACATTGAATTTCTAATGATTAATTTTTTAAATATGTGAGAAACAAAAATAAATTTAGTTCTACGTTATACTGACTGAAATGTAATAAGAGACATTTTGAAGCAAGTTACTGTCACATGAATGCTAATGGAAAATTATTAATGCAGAATTTATAGTTTGCGTATTAAAATGTGTTTTAGTTTATGTGTTAATTTAACTCACTTACATTTACATTAGCCTAAGTGAGGCCTGCTCTGCCCTGTATTTTGCAATTGTGCAGAAAATGTTGTCATGTTGTTAACATGTACATTCTTTCAGACTTCGTTCCCATGAGAGGACTAGTTTGGAAATGGATGCTTAGGCCCATGTTTAAAGGAAAATAATGGAGCTCAACACTGCGCAAAAATTGGCAGTGCCGCGGTCCGTCATTTTCACAATGCAGGGATGCTCCATATTTAATTGAATATGGCTCACCCCTGTGTTGTCCTCTGCACTGGCACTATATTTAGCTGCCAGCACCAATGCAGGCATCCTTGCACCATTGTGCAAGGATGTCTGCATTGAGGGGTTTGATTGTTTATGTGCTGGAAGGTGTCCCTTCCTGCATATAAACAGTCACTAATGGAGATTTGGCAGAATGCAGCACACACAGAAGTGCTGAAGTGTCATTTTCAAATGATTGTTTACGTGCAGGAAGGAACACCTTCCTGCACATAAACAATTACTTCTGGCATTTTGCTCTTTCTATGCATGCTACAGAATGCAGCACACATAAAAAAAGAAAAAAAGGAAGAGGAAACAAAGTATTCCTCCTCGTTGCGCCTTGCTAACACCAGTCCTAGGGTTGTGTTAGATTTTGACACTGCCTTAGGTTTACAAAAACTCCTAAATCTGAGGTAGCGTCAAAATGCAATTGGTTTTGCTGTGGCACGCCTACAGCGACACCCATTGTACGCCTCTTCCACGCAAAGGGCTGGGTGTGAAGAGGTTGTATTTACAAGGTGACATTAAGTCACAAAAAGTGGCTTAACGCCGCCTTGTAAATATGGCGCAGGGCTTAGCGCCACCGGAGCATCATGAAAAGTGATGCTCCGGCAGTGCTAGGGGCTCATAAATATGCCCCTTATTGTTTTACACATAGAGAGTTGTAACAATTTGACCTTGGACGTGGAACGTCCTGGACTAGCAATTTAAACATTTGTTTCAACCTTGCGTCGAGTTACACAGATGCATGCTGTTCTCATAACAGACGTGGAAAAGTATGAAGTTGTTTCAAATTGGAGTATTATGATTGATTTCTATTTGATAGTGCACATACACAGTCAAATGAACTGTTGCCCCGTCGAATCAGATTGCTGTGTAAACTTTGATAGATCAATATCCAGCAGGACTCCTTTTGCCCTGTGTCCTGAATGCTGAGCCTTTTGGAGAGGGACCCTCATCTCTTCCTTTGCGCATTTGAAATGCCTTACTGAGACTTAAAAATGTTCTTTCTAACCCTTACAGAAGACTTTTGACCTAGCTTCTGACATACTGACACTTTCCCTCTTCACTTACTTTTTGCCCAATTTAGGTAGTAACCTGTTGCCAGAGATTACCTTTTTTGTAAATTCTTTTAGTCCTTTTTGTTCTTTTTGTCTTTTGCCGACATGTGATCCACTCCACACATGCTCTCCTCTAATTGCCTAAATTGTAGGGTTTCCCAGTACTCAGCCAAATTAAACTTTGATAAATTGAACTGCCTTAATGCTTATTAAAACTGAGGAATGTTGATTTTCAGGACACCAGTTCTGTTAATGATAGTCCGCCTGAACCTATTTTACCGCCTTGGCCAACCGTTGGTGATTCTGTCTCTTTATGATTTCATCTTGCAAATTGTCTACATGACTCTGGGTTTAAGTTAATAATATATCCCTTTTCCCCGTATGGCCATTTTGGTCATATTGAGTAACTTAACTGGTTTGTATTCAAATTTTGCTGTATGGTTTTACCACATCCTATGCAGGTCCCAAAAATCTGTTGACCTCGATGAGCATTGATTCCTGCAAAAGATGAAAATGATCCGGCACATGCAGTTGACCCTGTAGTGGTACTATGCAGAAAGAATGTGCCTCGGGTACAAATAGCATGTAAGATACAAGTCACTTTGTGCAGTGTTTAGTGCATTATCATTATGATTCATTATGATTCATAAATGCCTTTTTACGATGTGACTGATCTGCTTATACTTTACCAGATATCCCCTGCTAATGTTTTAGAATGCATTTAGACATACTTAAAACAGATCTTACTTGCTGTCCAGAGATGGACAACCATTGAGAGAGATGAGTTCACAAAAAAAGAGGAAGTGCAACCTCTTCTGGAGACCTTCCCTAGTGGATGTTATTGTTAACCAGTTACACATATTGTTTCTGGGATTCAGGATGAATATATGGGGGTTTATACATTGAACTATGTGTGCACAGCAGAAAAACAGAGCATGTTTCAAAGAAATGCCATGTGAACATAATAAGGTCATTCGAAACCAATAAACCCCTTCAAAATGCAACTGAGCTCAAAAGTAATTTGCTTCACAGCACTTCATTTTATGTCCATTATCCATTAAACTATCAAAGACAAACATGTTTGAAATGGAGCTTCTAGCAGTGTTAATGATTCAGACAAGTAACTGAGATGGTATTCTGTGTAAAATCTACTCCATAATATTCAAAGAACAACCTATGTCTCATCAAGCTAGAGACATTTATACATAATAAACATGAATGAACAATGGATGAGCCCAGACTTTCCCCAGTACAATGTGGAAATACACGGACAACAAGATCAATAATTAGACGAGCCCATACTTGCCACTTTAAGCAGGAATAACTCAAGAACTCTAAACAAGACCAACACAGAAACCTAGTGTGCATTTGAACAAGAAAGCAGCATACCCACATTAAAGCTAGTCCTCATATCCCAATATCACTCTGAAGGTAATCATGACATCCTGAATCATGCAAATCTGTTAAGGCTGTTCAAGGCCATACCAGTGGCGATAAACGTAAAAACAGATGACATCGTGAGAGTAGCATTTAAGGTCCTGCCAGAGCACAGTAACGAACGTGAAGCTACTATAATGACCTTAAGATCTCCAGCTCTTGCCGATATGGTACTGACAAATAAACAATATCAAGAGAAATGGGGCAGAAAGACAGAACTGACAGTCCAACTGAAATACCCCTGCCCACTCCAAAAATCAAGTCAAACTTTGCATCAAAAAGCCAGTACCCACAGCATTCTAAAAGGCATTGCCCATCATAAGGCAGAGGAGCGGTACACCAACTTCTCTATATCCTGTACCTATTCTACTCTGTCGAACATCACCAGAAAAGTGCCTTTTGATTATGGGAACGCGGGCAGTCCAAACCATAGCACCAGCACAACAAACAGAACAACTCAACATTATACCTAACAACAATAGCCAAGCAGAGATCAGTGAATATCACTTAAAAATAATTTCTTGGAATGTTGCGGGACTGAAGAGACTCCTAAATCACAACGCAGCCTAACAACACCCAACAAACGGGGACATATTTGCCTACAAGAAACCTGGTCAACCTGCTCACTGGCTGTTCCAGGTTTCCATGAAATTAAAAAGCTTTCTACAAAAGGAAACAGTTTTGGGAGAGCCTCCAGAGGTCTCTCGATCTATTTAAATGTCAACTTAGACTTTCTAGTTACTATAGTACCTGCTAATAATCAAATGCTACAAGTAATAAGATTGGAAATCTTGACATCAAAAGCTCACAAGTCATAATTTCTCCTAATTAACCTCTATTTCAACATATTTGGCCAAGCAAAGACAGAAAGTATGGCATAACTAGTTGACACACTGGATGGAGCAATCTGTGAACACACTGGCTTCAGCATCATAATCTGTGGAGATTTTAATCTTAGATTGCTAGGAACAAGAGCAGACTTGATCCCCCCGGAATGCCCTGCCAGCCGTCAACTTCAACTATTCTTAAAAAAACATGGCCTCGTCTCCATTCAGCACTCACAAAAAGTCAGTGCCTTCGCACAACAGTTCCTGAAACTTTTTCAGAATAAGAGCACCTTAGACTATATCTTCTCCACTGAGGAGGTCACTGACTATCTAACATCTTTTGAAATTCCAATACTAAAGGCAAGTGATCATCTTCCCCTTATAGCAACCTTCGAGATGTATCCAAGGGGCCCAGAAAGGTACAAACCAATAGGCATGCCTCAGGGGGAAGAAGAAAAACAAATAATCTGACGAATAAAATGGGGACCCATTGCATCCTAAGCATATGAACTGTGGTCAAACGCCAATGGCCTGGCTCTTTTGTTACTATTGAGTGAATCACTTGGAACCAAATGGCCAGATATCACCTACGATCTCCTGTAACACACAGGATTTTCCAGCATACCCCAACGGCATTTTGCAAAAACCCCTTGTCACGATTCCAATAGAGAGAGTGAGTCGAATCTAGACAGATTGAGAAGATCACTCGGCAAAATGAGCGACCCCATAATAAAAAGAGAACTAGCATCAAAACTACAGAAACACACCAAACAACACAAGCAGCTGAGTTGGTCCATAAAATGCCTACATGCGGTAAAGGAGTCCATCTACATATACTCTTTGACAAGAAAACACAATCACAGCAAATTATGGAGATACATCAAAAGCAAGATTAACAAGAGTGACCAACGAAACAACTAGATAAATTAAGCTTCCTGGGTAGAACATGTAAAAAACTCTATTCAACCGACCAATTCTCCCAAGCACAACCACAGGAGAAATTGGGCATTAACGAACATCAAACAGCCATGAGACTCGCTCCCTCTCCAGGAGAGATTGTCAGCATTCTGGACAGAATTAGGTCGTTGGGGGCTCCCGGTCCAAACGGAATCCCTGCATACATCTACAAGGAAGATCTGAACCTCTGGTCACCAATCCTTTCTGCACTGTACTGCTCCTGCCTCTACTCCCAGGAATTACCACCAAACTGGAGAGGCTCATTACTACACCCCATCTACAAAAAGGGGGATAGGCAAGACCCTGCCAATTATCGCATCATTGCAC
This sequence comes from Pleurodeles waltl, assembly GCF_031143425.1. Lineage (NCBI taxonomy): Eukaryota > Metazoa > Chordata > Amphibia > Caudata > Salamandridae > Pleurodeles > Pleurodeles waltl. The sequence continues at coordinate 467,432,032 of NC_090442.1, forward strand.
TCCTGGACACTGAAGCAAAAGGATTCACCTCAGTCCTTCTGGAAGAACTGCAAAACTGTGCAGAGGCCAAAGAGTTAGTGCCAGTAAACCAAACTGGCTTCAGGGCGAATTCTGCGACCACGGACAACGTCCTAGCTCTTTCCTTTCTTGCTCATGAGGCTGTGACTAAAAAATCCCCTCCACTTTTTGCATGCTTCATAGATTACTCCTTGGCATTTGATGTTGTTGACAGGAATCTACTATGTAACAAGCTAAAAAACTGGGGCATCTCAAACAACCTCCTACGGACAATAACATTGTTATACACATCTACCTGGGTGAGGGTCAAGCTGTCACCCTCTACAGTCACCAAGGAGATTTCTACCACCAACGGGCTAAAACAAGGCTGCGTTTTGGCACCGCTTCTATTCAACCTCTACACCGCCGATATGCCACAGGAAGTCAAACAAGCCAACCTGATACCACTGAAAAGTGGTAATCAAAAGATTAGCTTGCTACGATACACAGATGACATCGTCCTGCTGGACCACTCCAAAGTTTGATTGCAAAAAGGGGTAACAGTACTGCACATCTACAACACAGCAAACAAAATGATGTCAAATGCTACTAAAACCAAAGTAGTAATTTATGGTGGGTCACTGAAATACCAGCCAGTTCACTGGAAACTAGGGCCACTTATTGTCAGGAACACGGATATGTACAACTATCTGGGAGTTTGCCTCTCAGCCAAGGGAACGCCTAAAGCCCACCTTCAACACCTGAAGGCAAAGGCTGATTATATAACAACTAAAATATGCCAACTCAACAACTCAATAGATAGCCCCACCGCAAAATTAATCCTTCAAACTCTCAAAGCCACTTTTCTCCCCGCAATGACCTGTGGTCAAGAAGCATTCCCTGGCCAATCCGCCACACTGATAGAAAAGCTCCAAATCAAAATCTACAAAAGAGTTTTTAAGCTGCCACAAGATATAAGGATTCACCTAATAAGGCTGAAATTTGGTTTTGAAGGCCAGCATTGGGCCATGATGGGGGCCTTCCTGAAATACTACCACAGGATAGTCATTGCCCCACCTAACACTCTGCAACATTTTCAATACAAATATGAACCTGTGGTCACAATATATAACTGCAGCTTTAAACAATCTCCAAATTGACCAAGTAGAACTTATCGGGCTGGCCCAATCACGCACTGCAATCAAACCTGTGATCAAAAGACAGATAAAATCGCTTTCCCGGGCATGTAATCTTGGAAGAACAAACAAGACTCTCGCGCAAGAAGCACTAGTTGCTTCTTATCAAAACTCCACACAGCTCTTGGCACCACAGCCATATTTCACTCACCCCATCAGGAAAACATGCATGACACAAATTGCCTTTGCGAGATTGCTTGGCCTGATGACAAAAGAGCTAAACCTGAAATGGAGCTCCCTCACCATCTTTAGGGGTTGCAGGCTATGTGAATATAAATCTGAAACGTTTATCCAGCTATTGTGCTGCTGTCCAGCCCTAATGAACACATGACGCTCCCTCCTAAGACCTCTCTTTCTCCGTCATTATCTAAGAACTTGCACAGAGGCAATATCCCTGGTGTTCGCTTTAAAAGAACCTACTGACCTGGCCAAATTTGGGATGTTTATCAAGCTGGTTCAAGCTGAACTGACGGCCCATAGGTTTTGACTCAGTGTCTGTGAAAGGCAACCAGTCTAGGTATTTATTCTTTTAAAAAAAATATATTGTACTTAATGTAACCTATATGTGGTCAGTTGACTCCCGAGTAGCATATATGTATTTTGTTTTTACGCGCCCATACATTTTGTCTCCTGTATAATTTTCTTTGTTTGCGAAGATTTTAAGTAATCAAGCAATAAAATGATGATGATGATGATGATGATGATGTTGTGACAGAAGAAGAGAAGGGATATCATTAGACCTGGCATCCTTGGCGTGGTTTCCCCTAAAGTTTTGACCTCTGACCTCCTGTTTTACTAACTTTATTTTTGCTGGCTTTTAGGATTCTGGAAACTGCTGACCAGTGCTAAAGTGCAGATGCTTTGTGCTCTAAATATGGTAACCTTGGCTGCTCAACAATTGGCATATTTAATGTACTTGTATGTCCCAAGTAAAGTGCACTGTGTGTGCCCTTGGCCTTTGAAATAAATGCTACTAGGAGTCATGCACACTGATTGTGTCACGCACTGCAGAAGCCTTTCAAACATGTCTCAGGCCTGCCACTGCAGAGCATATGTGTACAGTTTTAATTTCAACCTGGCAAGTGCACGCACTTTCCAGGCCCAAACCTTCCTTTTTATTGCATATAAGCCACCCCAAAGATTTGCTCTAGGTAGCCCCAAGGGCAGGGGGCAATGCATTTAAAAAAAATTGGTCATGTGCATTTAGTTTAACATGTCCTGGTAGTGAAAAACCATTAAATATGTTTTTCACTACTGCAAGGCCCATCTCTCCCATAAGTTAACATCGGGGTAACCTTGAAGCAGCCTTTAAATTGGAGTTTGGTGTCTCTGGACTCACAATTTAAAACCACAACTTATGGTGGGGCCGTATTTAAAACTGTAAGTCTGAAAATGCCACTTTTAGAAAGTTGGCATTTTCTTACTTTCGCCATTCTGTGATTCTGCCTTTTTGGGCTTTGTGCACACCGTCTTGACAGTCACACACAATGGGAGCTTAGATGTAACTTAATGGGCTTTAATGGGCCATTAACTGGCTTGATGAGTAGGTGGAGCTTAGCACTGCCTGACTTACAACTGAATAGGGCTGTGCCACTCCCCACACAAAGGGCTACATAACCCCTTGTATAATGTCTGGAGCCAGGGAAGGGAGCGCAGGGACCTTGTGAGCTTCAAATGCCTCTTTGAAGTCTTCCCTACTTCAAAAGCACATTTTGGTGTAAGTACTGTGCCCGAAATCCCCCTAAATCAGAACTCGACTGGAGGCAAGGACATTCTACCAGGAAGAAGGACTGCTGTGCTGTCAGGCGTACTGCCACTTTGCAACTGCATTGCTGTGTTGGCCACTGCTTGCTGTGTGCTGTGCTATAGGTGGGACTGCCACTTTGCTACTTGCTTTGCTGTGTTAACCTGCAACCTGCAGCTTCTTGCTTGTAGTGAGAAAGACTGGGCCTGTTCACTACATCCTTGAACCCAAGATTCTCCAAGAGCTTGTTGCTTGCCCCCTGTTCTTCGCAGTCTTAGAGACTTCAAAGACTGCCTGTAACTCTTCTAGTGTTGCAGGACTCTGTCATCTGTGAGTCTGACACTTTTCTGAGGTGTCCCCTCCAGTCCTGGGCCTCAGAAGTGGGATCTGTAGCTTATTTCTGCAAAAACCGATGCATCGTGCCCTTGATGCATATGCTTTTCTCAATCAAAGGTACTGTTTCAGCAAATCCTGCGTGGGTTCTGTAGCTGGCCTACCCTGCATTGTGGTTGGTCTGAACTTTGGATTTGCACTGGTCATTCATGACCCGAAGTAACCTTTTGGCGCGATTAACTTCTAAGCACTGTTTTCACATTTAATATTTAAAAAATCATATCTTGACTTCTATTTGTTAGATTTTTGTTGCTTGAGTGTTGTTTTACTTAGATAAATATTCTCTGTTTTTCTAAACTGGTGTGGTGTCTTTTTGGGGTGTCTTTCACTGTGTTTCTGTAATTATCGCCCTCATTATGAACTTGGCAGCAAACACCACGACCGCTGTGCTGACGGGCAACAAAAGACCTCCAGTGACGGCGGATTGCATACCGCTGTATAATGATGCCAAAAGACAGACTGCCAAAATATTTACAACCTCCGCCCACCGCCAGGGCCAACGATGGCGTAAACGCAGTATACATCACCCCGCCACACATACAAACTCCGCCCACCAAATAATGATGCACAAATCAGCGAGGCAGTCAGTGAATGTCGAACGACTATTGGAGGTAGGGGCCGCAGCGGTCAGCAATGGGACCTGACAATAACAAATGCACACATTGGCAAATGTGAAAAGCACACACCTGACACACATCCACACACCGCACCCACCTACACCGTTATAAAACACACACCTACACACTCCACAATCCTTTGCAGCGCCAATAGCATGACAGATATTGACACCTCAACATACATACATTGAACTAACCATCACACAAGTCACACACACAAAACCACCATTAAACTCAAACACTGGACACCCATCATCACAAACCACACACCCAACCACACAACAGCACCGTCACCAACTCACCTACAACACACCAACCACAACACACACCATGGCACCCCCTGAGCACCACCTATTCACCGACAGGGAGCAAAGGAACATGGTGGATGAAATACTCAGGGTCGAGCCACAGCTATTCGGGGCACAGGTGCAGCAGACACCCTTGGCCAAGAAGATGGAGCTATGGCAAAGGATAGTCAACAAGGTCAACGCTGTGGGAAACCATCCACACACAAGAGATGACATCAGAAGGAAATAGAACGACCGGCTGGGGAATGTGCTTTCCATGGCATCATGACACAACATCGCGGTACAGAAGACTGGCGGTGGTCCCTCACTTCCTCCCCCCAAATACACTGACTGGGAGGAGAAGGTTTGGCTATTCTGCTCCCAGAGGGCCTCACTGGACTCCCTAGAGGACTGGACTCAGGTAAGTCAACTACAATATCCTAATAGTCACCACACCTGTAATGCATGTATCACCCCATCCCTCTCACTATTACCATGCCCCCATCCCCTACCCAGTCCACAACACCCAGACACTCCTATCCATGTTTCCTGCATGCCCACAACCCCCATACAAATCACTATCTATCCCCCTGTGCACATTCACCAACCCATACATGTAATATCAGGAGCACTACAACACCCAGAATGCACCACCACTCCCTCACTAAATGTGTCAAAAAGAATATGAAGGGACCCTGCATGCTACTACACGGGAATGTAACCAACAATTACTGGTGACCAGTGCTGCAAGGGATATGGCAATGACTGTATAGGGATCAGTAGACAGGAGACATAGAAGACAAATGCAATCAACCCCAGACGAAAACCCAAATTACCCCTATGAGACCAAGGGACAGTAATGCCAATGCCATATCCCATACAGAACTGCCTCCACACAAATACACACACCATTATGCGCAAGAAAGTGCAGGACACCCACATCTCTATTCTCTCACACACAGGCACCACAACCCATGCCACCTGGACGGAGAAGTCAAGGAGTGCCAGCCCTCCACCTGAAGACAAAAGCCCCACTCAAGAGAGTGCAGAGGGATGTCTAGACACAGAAGAAATCCCTGGGCCATCCCACAGTCCTGGACAGTCACCCTCCAGAAGCCCTACCCAGGACACCACTGACACCCCTACCACTCAGCCACCACCATCAGCTCTGGCCCAATGCCCCACACCAGTGTCTCCAGGCCATGGACTGTCTGCCCACCTGTACAGGGGCCCAGAGTCTCCACCCACCACCAGGCAGGATGATGAAATGCCCAGTGCAAGTGGGACTGCCAGCCCTGTGCAGGGGACACATGCCCAGGGGGCTAGGGCCAGTGGAGGGGTATCAGTGGCCTGGGGGGTGGCCAAAGGAGGGATGCTGCTGCCCAGGAAGTCATTGCTGTGGTCTTGGGAGCATACCAGCACTCCCAGGATAGGGTGGGCCAGATCCTGGCCACGCTAGAGGAGAATCATAGGCTGCAGGCAGCACACCACCAGGAGGCCATGGAGCAATGGAAATAGCTCAGTGCTACCATGGCCTCCATTGCAGGGGTGCTGCAGCACCAGACCAACATCCAGTCTGAGTCCTCCACCCACCTGCAGGCCCCTTCCTCTAGCCGGGACACTGCCCTGCCATCTACATCTGCAGCAGCTAGTGGACTGGCGGTAGTGCCAGAGGACTCACAGGACACCCGCACCCCTTCCCCTGCAGCCCAGGTTCCCCCTCGCAAACGTGGCCTCAGACCCAGACATCCCAGTGAAACACCAGCCAAGACCAAGCCCACCGCCAGGAAGTGACTCTGCCCTGAACTGTCTCCCTTGTATGACAATGAGCTATCTTGTTGACATGTCACTGCCCTTTCACCATCTTCTAATGGTCCCATGGACTCTGCTCCTGTGGCACCAACAGCTGTGGAAATGTCCCTGAGTATATTGATCAGTGTGTGCCCACTCCCTTCCACTGTCAATCAATCAATCAATCAGGGATTTGGAAAGCGTGGCTACTCACCCGTGAGGGTCTCAAGGCTGTCCCATCACTCATGTATGTTTTCAAATAAATACACTTGCACACACAAAATACCTGTCCTTATTTAATATAAGCAATCACATGTTAATGTGTATGTATTACCCAGTTTTCATCATGATGTCCCTTTTATTGCTGGATGGGGTCTAACAGACTGTAGTGTTTAAAGTATGTCACACTGTACATTCCATTGCTGTAACACACACCTGTTTCTTCATTCATAAAGTTGTCACCTCAATGGTAAGAGGCACCACAGCAGCAGCATTTGTCTGCAAGGTAAATCTTACAAATTAGTACTGCACTGTTCAAACACAATACTTCACAACTTCCATTTCTGATGTACAGACACACAATTCACTAATTGCAACATAGGGGAGAGTGCACAAGTATCACTTAGGTCATCAATAATATTATCAACATGTGACCTAGCACAGTTTCTCATACAGTGATGTAAATTGGCACCTGAAAAGTGCTTTCTGCACCCAACACCAAAGTGTAGACACATGGTAACATGCCAGAAGAATAGTGTGCAACTGCCCAAACAACACTGAAGTCTCATAATGAAGCATGCAGACCTACTCTAGACAAGTACCCTGTCTGAGGGATGTTGATTCTAATCACTATCAGTGCTGCAAACAGGTAACCTTGAGGTGTCCTCAGTAACATTACACACACTATAATACAGGAATGTGCCCCAAGGGTGGTTCCCCAAAAACACCTTAGTGAAACATACCCAAGGACACACAGCACTGTGTTGGTACTTAGTACATAAGTCACCCTGAAACAATGCAGTAAACCCATTTGCATAATAGAAAATTTACCTGAGAGTCACTGGAAGTATAGCAGGATTAGCTGGGTTCTGGAGTTGATGTATTTCCCCTCTTTTTCCACATCACTCTCATCCATCCTCTGAGGTGGCAGCGGTGGATAGACAGCATCTTCCTCTCCCAGAAGTGGGATAGCTTTCCTCACAGCCAAGCTGTGCAGCATGCAGCAGGCCACCACTATCTGCCACACCTTGTCAGGGACATAGCACAGGGATCCTCCAGAGAGATGCAGGCAACTAAATCTTGCCCTTAGGAGTCCTGTGGTCCACTCAATCACCCTCCTAGTGCGACCATGTTCCTCATTATAATGGATTTCTGCATCTCACCAGGCATTTCTCACAGGTGTCAGGAGCCACTGCATGTTTGGGTAGACAGACTCCCCTGGAAACGTGGGTGAAAGAGGGTTAAAACACACACTTTCTACTTGCATAAAGACTTCCTGTCAGGTATGTAACTAATACAGTGTCATACACACTCACCTATGAGCCAAGCTCTGTCCCCCTGTAGTTGTCCCATCATGTGTGGTAAACTGCTGTTCCTCAGGACAAAGGAATCATGGACTGATCCTGGGAACCTTGCATTGACATGAGAAATGTACTGATCAGCAAGACACACCAATTAAACATTAATGGAGTGAAAGTTTTTACGATTTATGAACACTTGTTCATTTACTCTTGGGGGAATGAGGGCTATGTGGGTACCATCAATGGCACCTATCACATGGGGGATATTTGCAAAAGCATAGAATCCTGATTTGATGGTGGTGAGATCAGCTGTTTAGGGAAACTGGCCATAACTTTGCCAGTGTTTCACGCATGAATTCAAATAATTAGACAGGATGTGGCTGAACATTTGCTGAGATACACCAGCTGCCATGCCCACCATCCCTTGAAATGAGGCTGTGGCCAAAAAATGTAGCACAGATAGTACCTGCACAGTTGTAGGAATGGCATGGGGATTCCTATTAGCTGGCATCAGATCAGGCTCCATTTGTGCACAGAGTTCCCGGTGGTAATTGATAATGATGTGACGCTCCTCCATGGTGGCCAGATCTGCCGGGGGTCTGTAAACAGATGGGGCCCTCCTCGCCACATGGGTCTGTACCTATGGGGGAGGAAGAGAGACACATTGAATTGGGACATACACTTCCATAACAAGGTTCCTCTATTTATGTTGTACATGCAACACAATTGTCCCTCACACAGACACAAAGAAAGTGGAAATCCTGTCAAAGTAATGTGTGGTGAGGTGTGTATGTTAATTGAATAACAGTATATGCACACTTCCCACCATGATTCTATGAGGAGAACCAGTAATTATAGCAGTATTCGATGAAGGGGAGAGGGAATGGAGCCATGGACTAGGACCCCGGCAAGACTATGAAGGCGTGGTGGATGCAAAATGGCAGCCCCCTGCCCTACAGGTAGTTTAGTGTTGGAAGTGACCTCATTCCGCTGCCGTTAGTCATCATGTCAGTAGGCGGTGATCACCACCGTGCACCTGATCGTTAGATAACATTGTTGTCAATGGGGAAGCAGGGCCAATCATAATCACCGCCAGCTGTGACGGTGCCCACCGCAGCTGTATATACCGCCGTTTTGCCATGCCATTGCCACTTGACTTCTCCACGTCGAGTAGAAAAGAACTCCACTGCGTGTGCTGCTGTGTCCTGACTCTGGTCCTTGAGATGACACGTGCTACAGGGGAACGGGCCCCGGCCTTCATCACAGAGGAGCTGGAGAAGCTGGTGGACGGGTCCTACCCCTGCATGCAAAGCTGTATTGGCAGCCAGAGGACCAGGTGAGTTGCTATTTGTCCTCCTTGAATGTGTGTGAATGTGGCGAATGCTTGTACGCATTTTTGCTGGCTGTGTGAATGCTTACCTATAGTGTGTCTGGCAGTTTTTCGCTTGGCTATTGTCTAGATGTATGTCTCCATGGGCTATATCAGGTTGAACTGGCATGGCATTTGTGTATAGAGCACCCACACTGACATCTGTTTCTTTAGACTGGGGGTCTACAACCAGCAGAGCACCCACTGCAGGAAGTGGTGGGAGGACCTGAGGCGCTGGGCCCTGAAGACCGGAGAGGCCCAGCTGGGACAGCCTCCCAACGAGTAGCCGTCGGACCCTGACCCCCTTAATTGCCCGCATTATGGTGGTGGCCTATCCGGATTTGGATGGGCGCTTGAAGGCAGCACAGCAGCTACAAAGGGGTGAGTACAAACACTGTTGTGATGCTACTGTGATGAGTGTAGTTAGGTGCTATGGGGTGCATGCACTGTGGTGCCAGGCCCATAGACACGTGTTTCCCTGAAGTCCTGCCCCCTCCTACGTCTAAGAAGGTGGACGTCTCCTTTGTCCCAGGCACCTCTTATCCTGCCCCAGTTAGCCCTGGTGCCCTCACTGAGGAGGCTATTGACCTCCTGAGAAAAATCTTTGTAGGTCAGACAACCATTGTGAATGTCAGCCAGGGGCTGGCATCTGAGATGCAGCAATGCCTACCTGGTAGCCATTCACGGTGCCATGTCTGGCCTACAGAGATCTTTTCAGTCTCTGGCCTCCTCTTTGACGGCAGCCAGTGCCCCTGATCTTTCCTTCCCCCCTCCCACCACCTCTACCCCTTCCAGCACCCGACTCACTTCACCCATCCCAAGTACACACACGGACAGTCATGCACCCAAATCAACACACAAGAAGCACAAAGAGAAACACAAGCACCACACGTCCCACCACATGCAGGCAGACACCCAACATACCAAAGCAGACATACCAACATTCACCTCCCCCACTGTGTCATCCTCCCCCTCCTCCCTGTCTGTCACCTCACCATGCACATCCACATGCACTGCACCCTAAGTCACTGCTGATGCCCCCATTCTTGCAATCACCACAACAGCTGACATCCAGTCACACACCCCAGACACCACACCTGCACTCACCACGACTACATTCACAGACACTTGCAGCACACCCACCAGACCTGCAGACACCCACATAACATCCATATACACTGGCAGCCTGTCTTTTCCCAATATATCCACCCCCCTCCTCCCAAAACAAACAAACGCTCAGACTCATCCACTCCACACACATCCACCAAACATAAGCATACTAAACAGACACCTGCATCCACATCCAGCACACCTACACATCGTACCACCACTCTCTCAACCTCCACTCCCAAACCTGTCTCCAAAACCTCTCTAGCTGCACCTAAAAAGCTTTTCCAATGGCAAGCCCAAACCCTCTCCACCTCCAAAACCTAAGTCCAAGACCCTCCCTTCCAAACCTGAGTCCCCAACCCCTTCACCCCTTGCCCTGATCCCTGAGATGCCTGGCTGTCCCATTGATGCCCCTTCTCAGTGGAGGATTTTTTTCATTGTAGGAGTAAAGTGTTGGTTATATTTGCCCTTCTGGGACTAGCCTATGGCCTTGTTTGGACATTAATAATTATTTGTTTAAAATACATTTTAGTGCCCAGCAGACATGTTGGTGCAATATTGACCCGTTGTGCAGCCTTTCACTGTGGGGGTGTGGTGTGCAAAGGTGTGTGCATTGGTGCAGGTATTTGTTGGTTTGTGTCTAGTAAGTACATTTTGTTAAGGTATGTATGGCTTGGGGTGGAGAGGGGGTTGGGTGTGCGTTGCGGCGTGGGTTGGGTGGGTTGTTGTGTAATTGTGCCCTTTCCCCCCAAATGTGCTAGGCTGCAGTACTTACTGTCGTCGTATTCGTCTGCGGCCATGGTCCTGGTGAAATATAGCAAGGAGAAGCACTGGGATTATTTCCAACTCTCGCTCTATCTTGGCGTTTGTGTGTTCTTTGTGCCTCTGGTGAGTGTTTCTCTTTATATGGTACGGTTTCCACCAAGCTTTGAGTGGCGGTGGTTCCCGCCCGGCTGAAGATACCAAAATGGATGAGTGGCTGGGCCGCTGTTTGCTTCTCATGTGCTTCATTATATGGCGGTCAGGACCACCAGCCCGTTGGCCGTAGTTACTGCGACCGCCAGCGGGGTAGTCTTTCCCGTCAGGTTCATAATGAGCACCTAAGTGTTGCACAAATACTGTACACAATGTCTCTTAGGTTACGCCTGACTGGTCTGCACCAAGCTACCAGAAGGTGAGCACAGGTTAATTTAGGAAGCCTGGCTGACTTACCCTGACTGAGATTGGAGTCCCTCCTTGGACAGGATGCATACCTCTGCCAACTAGGGACACAATTTCTAAGAATCCCCTCCACCAGAGACACTTTCAGAAATAAATATCACACACCAATACTAAAGAAGGTTTTACATTTTGCATTTGCCATCCGCACCAATCTTTACACAAACATCAAGCCAGATTCCATATAGAGTGGTGGAACATATCAAATATCACTAGGAATAAGAAAGCTACGGCAAGAAATGCCAGTGAAGAGTGGAACAATTTCTTTCAATCCACATTTGGAAGGCACTACCCAAGACTGTATCAGTTTATAGTACTTATTCAAAAATAGCATAAGTATAAAAAATATGAATAGAACAATTATCAGTACAAACCTTAAACATCACATTTTCCAAACAAATACTGCCTATGCATGATATACCAAATAATGCACAAAGTTCTCCTTTCGAAAGCTAAATGTATAATTCTGGCTCATCAGGTACATTTATTAAGAACACTATAAACAAGCTTCTTCTTATGAGAAAAGCCTGGGCCAGCTGTCACAGCTGAAATTTTGAGCATTCATTCTCTATTCTCAACCCACACCAAGACTTCAGCTGAGATGTCACACATTTCCCTCTGTTAAACAACTCAACAATAGATGTATAACAAACGAGTATTGCATACTATGCATATATTCAAATAAATATAATTAAGTAAACATACTAATAGTAATTATTACATTTGATTTGGTTATAACACATTATGAACGATTAACAGTATTTAGAACTTGAGTAAATAAAACATAACATGTGAACCAAGATCTTGGTGAATACTAATACATTTGATTATCTTTACACCAGCTACGTGAATGTTTATCTCATTGTGATGTGTGACTTCTTACTTGAGTAGCGTTCTTAGCAAATGTAAAACTGTCAACCAAATTTTTGGGCTAAACACATCTTGACACTCTTACCACTTTATCCATGCTCTATCCATTTCCATGAGAAAACAAAACTCATCAACCTGTTTACCAGCTCTTACAATCCTCATAGGCCTAGAAAATTTAACTGACCTTTTTTCACATGCCCCCATTCTCCCTCCTCCAAATCGCAAACACCATTATATGATTCATTCCTCATCTTATCCATTACCGACCTCTCAGAAAATCTCCTATCCACCCCAATCATATCTGCATCCCACTTAACCTTTTCAATCAAATCTGGAAATTGACCTTTCATATTTTTTATAAAAGAGATTTCTCCCAAGCTATCCTAGGAGTCATGCGTTAACTCCACAATAATGGAGTTGTATTTCTTCCTTCAAAACTCTAACTCATCTTTCTACCATATCATTATTCTAAGGGGAATACACTCAAGTCTAAATATTCTCAGTTCCATGCTTGATAAAAATGATTTCATCTCTCTGGATGTCAATTGAACACCATCATCCATAACATAGAATTTTTGGGAAATCCTATCTTTCAAAAACTTCTTTCATTAATTAAATAGCATTTATAGATGATACTTGATTCACAATTTTCACCTCTGGCCATTGCGACATTAGATCAATAAGTACTATACATTATACTTGGCTCTTTTATGAACTCCTGGGACCTGCAGTATCCAAGGATAGTCTTACCCATATTCTCCTGAGTTTGGAAATGGTAAACTTTACAAACTCCACTGTTTGCTCTGATTTGTCACTGGCAGCACACTCTACATATGATTGAACTCTTTCCTCAAAACATCTGTCTGTACTGGGCCACCAAAAATCACTTCTAACCTTTCTAGTTATGTTACTTATACCTGGATGCCCCTTATGAGCCATGTTAAAAGAGTCTGTCTTAAGGTTTCAGGAACAACCACCGTTTGCCTCGAAACAGCAGGACCTCAAATTCAGAAATTAGCTCAGCAGTGTGAAAATGTGATAATAAATTCCCATCCAATTATTTTCCTTTTGCCACCTTCACCTGATATACCTCAAAATAATTTAAAGTACTGAATCTTTCAAACAGGCATCCCTCTGCGGTAGTTCATAAATACATCCACTTGCCACTTCACAAATCAAAATTACTCTGTGCATGTCTCCAAGATCTAACAGAGGTTCAGCCTCACCTGATTCAGCAACAGGAAACCAGAAGATACAATCTGCCAGAATATTTTTCACACCTGGAGCATACGCCACATGGAAATGAAACTCTTGCAATTTGTATTGCTGTCCTGCAGCTTGCTTTAGATATTGCCCTTCTACAACCTTTAGTGGTTAATAATTCCACCAGACGTCATTGATCTATCATTACTTCAAAACTTGCACCATATGCATAATTTCTAAACTACTTTATGCCTCATCAACCCCCTAGGGTCTCTATCTCCCTTCACAGAATAATTAAGGTCAGCTTCTTTCAGTAGCCTTGAAGCAAATGTAATGTTTGCAAGTTTACCATCATGATCCTATAACAGAACTGGTGCAGTGCCCACATTGCTAGCATCAGGCATGATAACTGAATCACATTTGGTATCAAATGAAGATAAAGCTGGAATTTTTGTGACACATTTGTAGGTCATTTTGCAGTTATTACTCCCACATTGTTGGTTGTTCTTCATTAACTCCCCCTTGTTTTTAGTGTATTAAAAAAACAATGGAATGAACTTGGCATAATATTCTTCCAGACCCCAAAATTATCTAAGTTAATCTTTAAATTCATCTTACGGGTTTTGAAGCATCTTCAATAGTGTTGACTAAACTATGTTTGGGTGCAAAGCCATGTTTGCTGATGTTGTGACCTAGATAATTCACTGAAACTATTTTGAATTTATGTTCTTCTTTAGTCAAGGTTGGGTCAGGGTTAAAGCACTGTTGCAATTGTGTTCCGCTCATTCAGTGCAACTAGATATTTTGCTTTTTGGATCACCCGTTTTTTTATTTTTTCTTACTTTGGGTGAGTCTCACTATATGTCTCTCACCCATGGCAATCACATGGCAAATGGAAGGGGCACTTGGCTTTTTACATGCATGGGTTGTATATGGGAAACTATTGTTGTGCACAGCCCAGAAGTGCAACAGGGTAGGCCTTATAATGTTAGTGTACAGTAATATGGAAAGTCAGAGTGACTAACTGTTCTGTCTGTAGTGACACTTTATTGTACACATAAGGAGAGAACATTGTAAGAGTGCCGTTTCCCCTTGGCCTACAGAGACCACTGACATATTAAATTTGGTGTAACCGGTGCAGGAAAATAAATTCTGCAATTTCAAAAATTACATCTGTCTACTTTTTAGGTCATCCAGAATTGTCATATTTCCCTGGCTCAGCTCAGGATTGGAGCCTAGGCCTTTTTTCATCCTGCTGTTGACAGTTCAATCCAGCAACAGGAACAAAGACTTTTTCACAGGAAGGGAGGAATAAACAGCTTTTCACCAAGCTCATGAGGAAGAAGGGGGTGGGGAAGAATGGTCCATTTCAATCAGCTGTCACTCTTTACCAGGGATGGGTCTGCTCACTGAAAAAAGGATGAAGCCTAACAACTGGAGCAACCCAGGAGTAGGCTGTCTTTGAAGTTTTGATGTGCAAGACCCCGTGCAGTGATGTCAGTGAGGGGTGGAGCTGAGGCCCTGGGGAAAGATGTGACCAGTAACTCCTAGACTCCTAGATGATGTCATTTTGAACAGTCCAAGCATGCTGCTTAGGAGGGTTATGACAGGGATGGAGAGCTGATGTGGCCTCCTAGGATTGACCAGGGAGCTTGACTTCTGGAACCTTCTTCTCCCTTTAAAAAATTATTCCTTGCACAAGGGTGAGACTCTCTCTTGCCTGGTTGTTTTTTCTTAGCGTCACTGCTGGACACTGAGACCACCATGGAGAATTGGAAGCAGAACCCCCCTGATGCCCAGAAAGAATTAAGGACTCTGTCTGGTTGATCCCATTACCAGGGAGCCTCCCTAAGTGCCAGTGAAGCTGGCCTCATTACACACCTAGGGACCAGTTTGGGGACAGCCCTGGACTTTTGCACCTAGAAACCAGGAGCAAGAGGGAGTAGGACGCAGTGTGTCAGGAGAACTAGCTCCCTGAGGACAGTACAATTTTGGCAATGAGGAGTTCTGCTGCAACTGCCCCCAGCAACTAGCCACCAGGAGTAAAATGAGCTGAAGATCATCAAAATAGGCCCAATGGGGCCCAACTTGAGGCAGTTTGAGGTTTTGCAACCTTTTGCTCGACGACAAAGCACCTGGGGCTCCATCACCATTTCACTTCTTACCCTCGGGCGGGCTAGGGCCCAGGGGTTGCTGCAGAATTCTATATTTATTTTTAGGGGCAGGAAAGAGGAGTGTGTGTGGCCCTCTCAACATGGACTCTCTCCTGACCTTGGGACCCCATGCCCCAAGACCCGATGCCCGTCCCCCCAAAGCACATAATACCAGGGGGGAGTCCTGTTGAGCCCCCCAGTCTGCTAGGCCAGCCCCGCTCCCCATGCTTGTATCTTTGGGGAGCGTGCAGCCACCACACACAAAAAGGTCCCTGAGCTGCTGGATCCCACGGGCAGCGAAGGGGATGCTGCCCAAGTGGGAAGCAGGCAGGGACAGCCAGGGGCAGGCTTCTTGACCTGCCCCCAACAAAGGAAGCATGTGGAGGTCCTCAGATGGTACTGCATAACCCCACAGAAAAAATAAACAAAAGAAAAGGTATGGAGCTCTCCACAGCTCAGAGCTGCTACTATAACATTCACTGCTCTTGGAGGAGCACCAATAATGCCATGCAGGGCTTTGTTTTTTATATATTTTGCGGCATGTGATGACACCTAAAATGTCCAGAAGACACCACTAACATTAAAAAAAGCAACCTGAGGGACTGCAGGAGCACAGCAGCTTCCTCCAAGATATTTTTATCAGAGTAATGACCCTAAGTTTTTGGTGGTTCAAGAATCCAGGACCTCTCCAGGATCCTAAAGTCCCAAAGCTGGAGATTTTGCACTACTGCTGGGAGGGCTGCACTTTCTTAATATTCATAAGTGCATTTAAATAGGTCAAAGGTGCAGGAGCAGCAAAATTACAAGTTAAAGAAATTGTTTTGTACATAAATGCTGTCATCAGTTATAATAATCATATGTTAATGTGCGGTACTCCCAGCTATAGAGCAGAAACTCCAGCCTTGTGAGTGCTTCAAGACATTGGAGACTATTCCAGAAGAGTCCTAGTTTTCATGACCCCACAAACAGTCCTTGGGAAATACTCTTAAGTTAAGGGGAACTGCTGTGCTCCAGCAGACTCCCCACTGTTCGATTACTTCGTTTGTGGTGCCCCTGCCATCCTGGGGTCACCACCATTATGGAAAAATAGGCAAATACAAAAGTCTCACAGGTCATGGTGGGGCGCTCCAGCTGGAGCACAGGGAGAGCTGGTGCCTTTTCTTTTCTGTCTGGCCTTGCATAGCATGGCTTTTTCCTCCTTTTTTTCTTTTTTTTGGGGGCTGCCTAATCTGATTCAGGCACCCCCATTGCATCCCCTCATTGGGGCAATCAAGGGAACTTACCCCTCTCTGCCCAGCCAGTTCTCATGTGGCTCATGGGCTTAGAGAGTGGAGCAGGGCCACCGCTACTTGGAGGTCATGACAGCACATCCCTTCCCTCTTGTTCGTGGCAGGTCAAGGATGGGTTCAAGGCCCCCTCCAGGAGGAATATGACCAAGAGGACGGTGTCCTAGGGCTTAGGGAAGAGTCGGGGGAGGTAGGGCACCACATATGCTACCTCCCTGGAGAAAATGTCTTAATAAGTATCCTGCTCTCCCTCTGGGGATAATTCAAGATACAGCAAAAGAGCCCCATGCTTTTCTCAGTGGAAACAAATGTTGTCAATTTTCCAGACACAATAACTTGTGTCCCGTTGGGACAATCTGGATGATAGTGGGCTCATTTTTACTTCTAGTGCCTAGTTCCAGCTACACGAGGCAGTTGCAGCATTCCTCCTCATCTTCAAAGCTGTGTAGTACACACAGAGCTGGTTCTTCTGGCTCCCTGCACCAGCCTTCCTCTTGCTCTCTGTCTCTGGGCACAAACATCCAGAGCTTTCCTCTGAACAGGTCTTCAGGGAATGGAAGGGGTCCAGTCTTGCTGGTCTTTGGAAGTCACACTGGCCTTGCGGGTAAACTGGGAACAGTCCTTAGTCTGTACAAAATGATATCTTTAGGATGTAATTTGCTGCTCTTGAATCTTTGACCAAGCCAACAGGTTCAACATAAATGTTTGTATAACCCCTTTAGGGTCAAAGGCGATTATGTAATGTCGTATATGGTATGTTCAATCTGCCTATCTACATATTTGTAAAATGCTGGGTTTTATTTGGTATTGTGTGTTATAAATGTACTTTTCCTTTTCTAAAAAAAAAGCACTGACTGCTCAATCAGGAGCTGAGTGAAGCACTGTTAATTGCTCCCTTTGTGTGGGGAAGTCTTTGTTCCTGCTGTGTGACAGAAATATAATTAACTAGGCACAACAGGGTGACGAAAGGCCTAGGCTCCGATCCTGAGCTGAGACAGAGAAATATGACAATTCTGGATGACCCATAACTTGTACAGATATCTTTTTGGAACTTGCACATTGGATTTTCTCACACAGGTTACACTCCATTTCGATATGCCACTGGTTTCCTAAGGCCAAAGGGAAGCAAAATTGCACTCTAAGGCAGCTTTCTCCTAATGTGTATGAGAAAGTGTCACTACAGACAAAGCAGTAAATCACACTGACTTTCCCTATTAATGCACACTAAAATTATAAGACCTGCAAATAGGTCAAAATCGAATCCTGCAAGAGTCCCCCCCTGCATCAGGCAACCTGAGAGCACTTACCGGGCCACACATAGCAGTAGTCTTCCATGTACAGCCTGCACACGTGTGCACACACATGTTCATGTGTAACCAGCCAATTGCCCCTTACCCTTCCTTCACCACAGTGACCATGTGATTGCCATGGCTGAGACACATGTAGTGGCACTCACCCACAGTAAAAAGCCCAAAACAGGGTGATCCAAAAGTCAAAAAAATCTGGGGGTACTAAATGGGCAGAACCCAATTGCAACAATGTTTCTGGTTGTTCTTTGAACCACCACAGATGCAGATATTAGACTGAATGGCATACTCTTACAGTAATATGCACCTTCTGTTTGTTATAAAGAGAGTATAATGTTTACTTTCATGGTGATCCATCCAAACAGTCATTAAGATATCTCAAATCTACACGTAGGGCATCAGTACGAGTCTGGCGGTCGGACCGCCACCAATGCAGCAGTCCAAGCACCACATTATGACTTTGGTGGCGGTGCAGCAGTAGGATTGCCAGCACCAACATGATTAGTCGTCCTGGCGGTCAGGCAGTCCTGGCGGTCCTAATCCACCTGGGGGTTACGAGCTCCTTCTCCACCATCGATTTCATGGTGGTAACATTGCCATGAAAAGACTGACAGAGAAGGTGTGCAGGGGGCCCCAGGGCATGGGCAGTGCAGGAGCCCCCCTGGCCAGCACTGTAGCAATGTTCATTGTCTGCATTGCAGACAGTGAACATTGCAATGGATGTGGTGCACCCCACGCACTACAGCATTGCCGCTGGCTCTATTGCTAGCCCGAGACAATGATGTAGGCCATTTCCTGCTGTGTCAGTGAGTAGAAACTGAGATTCCGCCTGCTGACCCTGCAGGAAACCCGTAATGGGTCCGGTGGGGAGGCTGCCACACTGGCAGCAACCTACCCGTCGCGATTTTGGCAGACGGGCTTATCCGTTTGCTGAGGTCACATTCAGGCCCATAGTCTAGTTTTGCCATTAGCTTGTGAACAACAACCACTGGTGATTACTACTCCAAAGAGTCAATTTCTTCAATTATATCCTGTTAACCTAGTTTGGCTAGCTGTTCTTTTAATGTGGATTACATAGAAATGTGAACATTCCTCACTTTATGAACTTTTGGGCATAGGATCTGTCTCTAAAATGTTTTTAAGAACAAAATGTTTTAATAAACCTAACTCACAATCAAACACTTTTAAAAATACATTTTCTCACTCCATCACCTTCATCCTAATCCTCATAACCTAACACTCAATCTGGAAGGTCTGGATTTAAATAAGATCATAAGATCTTTTTGTTGTAGCCATCCTAATAAGCACAGCCCTTCTCCAGCAGCATACATTTTAGAATCAGTGCCTTTCCCTTTATAGCTCAAAGTTGAGACAAAATAACCTATAACATTAATGGGGTTGTCTCCATATCCCACTTACTTTATGTCTGGGAATAGAAGTCAGCATAAGGAAACAAAGGTAAAACATTATCTCCTATCACAGTATGCCTTACTACGGAATCTGTCATGACCTAACTCTTTTTCCCCAGAGAGTACTTCACAAAATGGTATATCTTTTGGCTTTTCATTAACCCCTTAGCTGCTGGGCCTTCCCCCCCCAGTGCTGAGCCCTTTTTTGGCTATTTGGGGTAGTTCGCGCTTAGGGCTTCATAACTTTTTGTCCACATAAGCTAACCACGCCAAATTTGCGTCCTTTTTTTCCAACATCCTAGGGATTCTAATGGTATCCAGAGTTTGTGGTTCCCCTGGAGGAGACCAAGAAAATAGCTAAAATACAGTGAAAATTTTGTTTTTTCCAAAAAAATGGGGAAAAAGGGCTGCCGAAGAAGGCTTGTGGTTTTTTCCCTGAAAATGCCATCAACAAAGGGTTTCTGGTGCTGAAATCACTAGCTTCCCACCTTTCAGGAACGGGCAGACTTGAATCAGAAAACCACATTTTTCAACACAAATTTGGCATTTTACTGGGACATACCTCCTTTTTACTATATTTGGTGCTTTCAGCCTGCTTCCAGTTAGTGACAGGAATGGGTGTGAAACCAATGCTGGATCCCGGAATGCTAAACATTTCTGAAAACTAGACAAAATTCTGAATTCAGCAAGGGGTAATTTGTGTAGATCCTACAAGGTTTTCCTACAGAAAATAACAGCTGAAATAAAAAAATATTGAAATTGAGCTGAAAACAACAGCCATTTTTCTTTATGTTTTACTCTGTAACTTTTTCCTGCGATGTCAGATTTCTGAAAGCAATATACCGTTTTGTCTGCTGGACTCTTCTGGTTGCGGGGATATAAAGCGCTTGTAGGTTCATCAAGAACCCTAGGTACCCAGAGCCAATAAATGAGCTGCACCCTGCAGTTGGTTTTCATTCTATACTGGGTATACAGCAATTCATTTGCTGAAATATGAAGAGTGAAAAAGAGGTATCAAGAAAACCTTTGCATTTCCAAAATGGGATCAAGATAAGGTTTTGAGGAGCAGTGGTTATTTGCACATCGCTGAATTCCAAGGTGCCCATACTAGCATGTGAATTGCAGGGCATTTCTCAAATAGACGTCTTTTTTACACACTCTCTTATATTTGGAAGGAAAAAATGTAGAGAAAGATAAGGGGCAATAACACTTGTTTTACTATTCTATGTTCCCCCAAGTCTCCCGATAAAAATGATACCTCACTTGTGTGGGTAGGCCTAGTGCCCGCGACAGGAAATGCCCCAAAACACAACATGGACACATCCTATTTTTTTTATAGAAAACAGAGCTGTTTTTTTCAAAGTGCCTACCTGTAGATTTTGGCCTCTAGCTCAGCCGGCACCTAGGGAAACCTACCAAACCTGTGCATTTCTGAAAACTAGAGACCTAGGGGAATCCAAGGAGGGGTGACTTGTGGGGCTCGGACCAGGTTCTGTTACCCAGAATCCTTTGCAAACCTCAAAAAGTGGCTAAAAAAACAAGTTTTCCTCACATTTCGGTGACAGAAAGTTCTGGAATCTGAGAGGAGCCACAAATTTCCTTCCACCCAGCGTTCCCCCAAGTCTCCCGATAAAAATTATACCTCACTTGTGTGGGTAGGCCTAGCGCTCGCGACAGGAAACGCCCCAAAGCGCAACGTGGACACATCCAAATTTTTTGAAGAAAACAGAGGTGTTTTTTGCAAAGTGCCTACCTGTAGATTTTGGCCTCTAGCTCAGCCGGCACCTAGGGAAACATACCAAACCTGTGCATTTCTGAAAACTAGAGACCTAGGGGAATCCAAGGAGGGGTGACTTGCGGGGCTCGGACCAGGTTCTGTTATCCAGAATCCTTTGCAAAACTCAAAAAGTGGCTAAAAAAACAAGTTTTCTTCACATTTCGGTGACAGAAAGTTCTGGAATCTGAGAGGAGCCACAAATTTCCTTCCACCCAGCGTTCCCCCAAGTCTCCCGATAAAAATGATACCTCACTTGTGTGGGTAGGCCTAGCGCCCGCGACAGGAAACGCCCCAAAGCGCAACGTGGACACACACAAATTTGTGGAAGAAAACAGAGGTGTTTTTTGCGAAGTGCCTACCTGTAGATTTTGGCCTCTAGCTCAGCCGGCACCTAGGGAAACCTACCAAACCTGTGCATTTCTGAAAACTAGAGACGTAGGGGATTCCAAGGATGGGTGACTTGCGGGGTTCGGACCAGGTTCTGTTACCCAGAATCCTTTGCAAACCTCAAAAAGTGGCTAAAAAAACAGGTTTCCCTCACATTTCGGTGACAGAAAGTTCTGGAATCTGAGAGGAGCCACAAATTTCCTTCCACGCAGCGTTCCCCCAAGTCTCCCGATAAAAATGATACCTCACTTGTGTGGGTAGGCCTAGCGCCCGCGACAGGAAACGCCCCAAAGCGCAACGTGGACACATACAAATTTTTGGAAGAAAACAGAGGTGTTTTTTGCGAAGTGCCTACCTGTAGATTTTGGCCTCTCGCTCAGCCGGCACCTAGGGAAACCTACCAAACCTGTGCATTTCTGAAAACTAGAGACCTAGGGGAATCCAAGGAGGGGTGACTTGCGGGGTTCGGACCAGGTTCTGTTACCCAGAATCCTTTGCAAACCTCAAAAAGTGGCTAAAAAAACAAGTTTCCCTCACATTTCGGTGACAGAAAGTTCTGGAATCTGAGAGGAGCCACAAATTTCCTTCCACGCAGCGTTCCCCCAAGTCTCCCGATAAAAATGATACCTCACTTGTGTGGGTAGGCCTAGCGCCCGCGACAGGAAACGCCCCAAAGCGCAACGTGGACACATACAAATTTTTGGAAGAAAACAGAGGTGTTTTTTGCGAAGTGCCTACCTGTAGATTTTGGCCTCTCGCTCAGCCGGCACCTAGGGAAACCTACGAAACCTGTGCATTTCTGAAAACTAGAGACCTAGGGGAATCCAAGGAGGGGTGACTTGCGGGGCTCGGACCAGGTTCTGTTACCCAGAATCCTTTGCAAACCTCAAAAAGTGGCTAAAAAAACAAGTTTTCCTCACATTTCGGTGACAGAAAGTTCTGGAATCTGAGAGGAGCCACAAATTTCCTTCCACCCAGCGTTCCCCCAAGTCTCCCGATAAAAATGATACCTCACTTGTGTGGGTAGGCCTAGCGCTCGCGACAGGAAACGCCCCAAAGCGCAACGTGGACACATCCAAATTTTTTGAAGAAAACAGAGGTGTTTTTTGCAAAGTGCCTACCTGTAGATTTTGGCCTCTAGCTCAGCCGGCACCTAGGGAAACATACCAAACCTGTGCATTTCTGAAAACTAGAGAGCTAGGGGATTCCAAGGAGGGGTGACTTGCGGGGCTCGGACCAGGTTCTGTTACCCAGAATCCTTTGCAAACCTCAAAAAGTGGCTAAAAAAACAAGTTTTCCTCACATTTCGGTGACAGAAAGTTCTGGAATCTGAGAGGAGCCACAAATTTCCTTCCACCCAGTGTTCCCCCAAGTCTCCCGATAAAAATGATACCTCACTTGTGTGGGTAGGCCTAGTGCCCGCGACAGGAAACGCCCCAAAGCGCAACGTGGACACATACAAATTTTTGGAAGAAAACAGAGGTGTTTTTTGCGAAGTGCCTACATGTAGATTTTGGCCTCTAGCTCAGCCGGCACCTAGGGAAACCTACCAAACCTGTGCATTTCTGAAAACTAGAGACCTAGGGGATTCCAAGGAGGGGTGACTTGCGGGGCTCGGACCAGGTTCTGTTACCCAGAATCCTTTGCAAACCTCAAAAAGTGGCTAAAAAACAAGTTTTCCTCACATTTCGGTGACAGAAAGTTCTGGAATCTAAGAGGAGCCACAAATTTCCTTCCACCCAGCGTTCCCCCAAGTCTCCCGATAAAAATGATACCTCACTTGTGTGGGTAGGCCTAGCGCCCGCGACAGGAATGGATCACACAAGGGTCAATGGTAGTCATTGCTTGAGGTCTACTGTTAACCCTGGAGTGATTCATTCCTGAAGCATGCACTAGGCGCAGGCACACAAGCGGGGTTGTGTTTTTATCAGGACAAGTGGGGAAACACTGGGTGGTAGGAATTTTGAGGATCCCTGCAGATCCCTGGACTTCTGCTCATTGAAATGCAAGGAAATGTGTTTTTTAAGCACATAATGTAATTTCAAGGGGATTCTGGGTGAAGGAAAACTGGTGAGAGCCATGCAAGTCCTGCACCCTTGGACTCCCCTGGTACTAGTTTGTTAAAGTTAACCCACCACTCACACTGGTTGGTTTTAGCACCACCAGAAATTATGGTTTCAAAGCATGATTACTTATCAAAGTATCTGAATATTGAAACCAAGCCTTCTGAAGGTGGGCCATAAAGCCGCGTCCAGGCACCAACCTCTTTATGGTCCATTCACACGCCATTCACGCACAACAAACAACCCTTTCATATCGCCAGCCACGGGCCCAATCCAATCAATAACTCCACTCACATTAACTTACCGCTGCCAGACAAGGGCCCATCACATTCACACGCCACAGAACGGAATAAGTTTGACTACATTTTACCACCTGTCAAGTAACTGCCTCCTTCTTCCTTAACATTAAAAAAAATGCATGCGTAACAAACCTTTACTAATGACTCCTGTGACAGCCACCTGAGGCTCAGGAAGACATGTTTTTGATGCGCCTTTAACGCACTCTCTGCGCTAAATCCAACTCCTTCCAGTTTGTGGATGCAAGTTGGGGGTGTCCGAGTATGCCGTACAAAGCGATTCCTCGAACTGAGTGTGCATATCTACCTTTGAAACTAAGGAAGACATGCTGGGGATTTCTCATGCTGTTACCTAAAGAGAAGGTCATAGGCTACCTGCCTCCTTCTTCCTTAACATTACCAAATGCATGCGTAACAAACCTTTACTAATGACTCCTGTGACAGCCACCGGAGGCTCAGGAAGACATGTTTTTCATGCGCCTTTAACGCACTCTCTGTGCTAAATCCAACTCCTTCCAGTTTGTGGATGCAAGTTGGGGGTGTCCGAGTATGCCGTACAAAGCGATTCCTCGAACTGAGTGAGCATATCTACCTTTGAAACTAAGGGAGACATGCTGGGGATTTCTCATGATGTTCCCTAAAGAGAAGGTCATAGGCTATGGAAAAGGGTAGTGTTTGGTACATAGGGGAGTCCATGAGAACGTAGCATATGTCCCAGCCAACATTATGTGCAGTGATGTGACTATAATGCACTTATACAGCAAACTGAACATCTACTAAGTTCTGATGGAGGATGAACATGAAAAGCAGGTCAAACACTGACCTATACAAGTCATTCTCCTTCAGTGCTGGGATGGCACCAATGGGTTTGAATCCATAGGTGTAGATGATGTACATCTGTACTACCTTTACTATCTGCCTTCTACCTGTGCAATAACCCTGTGAAGGCACTCCTACCATAAGCTTTCCTTACCCATCCATGTCTCTGTTCTCATCAGAGTCCTGGCTAATCCTGTATAATAGCCAAGTGAACCTATACTAGTTTGTGGAAGCAAGTTGGGGGCTTCCAAGTATGCCCTACAAAGTGATTCCTCGAACTGAGAGAGCATATCTACTGTTGAAAGTAAGGTAGACATGCAGGTGAAGAAAGGGTACTCCATGGCAATGTGGCATATGTTCTGTCCACTAGTATATGCAGTAGGGAGAAGAAAATGCATGTTAATTGAACAGAACACCGACCACGCCAAAAGGAAGTCCATGATGAAGTAAAATTCTGTGGCTCCTTGCCTAACGAAGCAGTGGCCCATGGACGTTCGGTATCCATGCACTGCCACTGAAAGGATTACCCAACAGCAGCTCAACCTCAGTCGATTTCCCAGAACTTTGCTTTAGTATGATACAACGTAAAGCAAGTAGGGATACAGAGGCCTGGTTGTGATGGACACTGGGGACAGTAATACCGACTCTCCTGCCGCTTTCCATGCTTTGAGCACACTTTACAGCGACGACATGGACGGTCCTTTTTGGGTGTTTTAGGTATGCGATCAGCAAAGTGTCGCTCCTGCAGCCTTGCCACATCCTCCAGAACATATGAGGTGGAGGCTGCTGCTTCTTCTGTAACAGCAGTGAGGCTTTCAATTACAGACAACTGGAAGTCAAGGAAAGTCATGAGTCTTCCTGTTGTTGTCTGACGGTAAACAACATACGCATTATATGTTGCCATCTGAATCAGGTGGGTAAACAGTTTCTTGTACCAAGTGCGAGTTTTACGACACGCATTGTATGGTTGAAGAACCTGGTCGTTCTTGTCCACTCCACCCATGTACATATTGTAATCGAGTATACAGATGGGCTTGTGGACTTCGGCCATCTGACCCTAAACCGTGATGGGAGAAGTGCTCTCATCATGAATTGTAGTGAGCACGTATACATCACGTCTATCTAGGAACTTGACTGCGAGCAGTTCGTTAGAACACAATGCAGTACTCTGTGATTTCTGGAGCTTCTTGCAAACAAGCTCCCGCGGGAATCCTTTGCGGTTACAACAAACTGTACCGCAGGCCACAGTGCCAGCTTTGTAGAGCTCACTGAACAGCTCTACTCCTGTATAGAAATTGTCCACATAAAGGTTATAAACTTTGTGAAGAAGTGGCTGGACAAGTTCCCATACAATCTTACCTGTGACCCCTAACACAGGAGGGCAACCTACAGGGTTTAGGGTAGAATCCTTCCCTGTATACACTCTCAGGCTGTACACATAGCCAGTAGAGCTCTCACACAGCATGTACAGCTTTATGCCATAGCGAGCTCTTTTGCTCGCAATGTACTGTCTGAAAAGCAGCCGTCCTTTGTACAGGATCAAGGACTCATCGACTGCTATATTCTTTCCAGGAGTATATATCTCTGGAAACCTGGCAGACAAATGTTCCACGACAGGCCGAATTTTGAACAACCTGTCATGATCTGGATGGTCCCGGGGCAATGCAGCAGAATTGTCATTGAAATGCAGCATGCGCTGCAGTAGCAAAAAACGATCTCTGCTCATGTATGGTGCGAAGATGGGAGTTACCCAAACCGTGCGAGTCGTCCAGTAGGACTGCAAGGTGGGTTTCTGTACTAACCCCATTTTGAGCGTAAGGCCCAAAAATATCTTCAACTCCGCCAGCGAAGTGGGAGTCCACTGGCGTGCCCTAGAACGGGGCCCTAGAGTGCCTCCGCGCTCCCTCAGAAATTGGTCTGCACGCAAATTTGTTTGCTGCACAACTTTCTGAAGAAAGTCAACATCCAAAAACAGATAGATGTAGTCGACTGGCAAAAAGTTAGCTGTATCAACTTTACATCCAGCGTCACCAGTAAAAGGTGGAATTTGGGGCTGAACCAAACAGGGGGGCTGCCAAGAGAGCACTCTCTCTGTGCTTGCGGCAGCAAGCACGTGCTCTCTTGGTTCGGCTAACCCAATGTGGTCCCGCTGCCCCGAATGTGCTTGCGAAGGGACAGCACGGATGTCGTCATTGTCTCCTTCAGACTCACTGGAAGAGGTGTCGTCAGATGGGACTCAGCCGACTGAAAAATCACTCCCAGAATCTACCCCATTGTCCTCTCCCTCAGATGCTGTCTCAGTGTCTGCTGTCTCAGTCTCTGAGCCTACATCAGAACTGTCCTCC
This sequence comes from Pleurodeles waltl, assembly GCF_031143425.1. NCBI lineage: Eukaryota > Metazoa > Chordata > Amphibia > Caudata > Salamandridae > Pleurodeles > Pleurodeles waltl. Next base: position 467,459,189 of record NC_090442.1, read on the forward strand.
ATAACCCGAGCTAGGGCTTGATCAGCAGTCATCCAACGAGACGCCATCTCTGCAACTGGCTAAACTGTCCCTCTAAATTACTAGCCTGTGTAGAAGGCAGATAGTCACAAAATTGCGTGTGCGTATGTTTGTTGTGTACAACAGGAAATGTTGTCACCTTACCTTCGCTTCTTCTCCAATTCTACAGATTTTCTGAAAACACTGAAAAAAACAAAAAAAGAATGTATTACTTCACCTTACCACACACCCTGTGCAACAGTCATTTTTGGTGCTCTGCCTCCCATTACCTCCTCTTCAAATTCCCTCAGTACTACCTAGCAAAAGTGCCACTCATATCTCCATAGTACCCCTGGCATTACATTTGTTTTAAAGCGCAGGTAACGCTTGCCTTTACTAATCCACTCAGCTACTTTATGGCAACTGCCACTACAGAAAAGACATGCATGCATGCATATATATATATACATATTGTGTGAACAAGATTCTCACCCCACTACACGAGGTTCAAATTGACATCTTTTATTGCAAGCAACAGCCACGTACGCGTTTCGACTCTCAAGGATTCTTGATCACAGTAAATGAGTCCCTCTTTTCTTTCATTGTTTATACTTGCGATAAAACATGTCAATTTGAACCTCGTGGAGTGCGGTGAGATTCTTGTTCACAAAATATTTTCGAGGTTGCTCTCCTCCATCACTGAGCACCGGCAGTGGAGTGCACTGCGCAACAGTCTTTTTAACCAATTTGTGTTGCATATATATATATATATATATATATATATATATATATATGTTTAGAAACAAAGTGGTTGAAGGGTTGCTGGGCGGCACACTCCACTGCCCAGTGACAGAGAAGACCAATCTAGAAATTATCTAATGCCGAAAAATGTCACCGCACTCCACGAAGTACAAATAAAAGTGTATTTTATTACAGTCAATAACCACCAACGTGTTTCAACTCACCAAGGAGTCTTGATCACGGTCCTCGTGGAGTGCGGTGAAATTGTTCACCATTATAAAACAACACACACAAGAATAACAAGCATTTACAATGTAATGGGTCTCGCATCTGCTCGAGTTAGAGCTATTAGCGTTATAAACTCCTAACCCAACTTTTCTTGCCACATAAATTGATAATTGAAAGTTAAACTCTTTCACATAAGAGAGCCGATTCACAGCGCCACGGCCACCATGAGCATCATGTGAAGAGTTACACAAAAGGAAAAGAAGTTCGCTCGCAGTTAAACATAACTGCAAAAGTGCACTTAGCCTTGTACCAGGGGCGATGGCCAAGGCGGTAACAAAACCTCCCCAAGAAGGGACAAAGGTAAATCATTTTCCAATGTCATCAAAGGATTTTTGAAGGGCAAGCCCACGAACGAGTGGTAGTGATGGGCGTGAGGTGGGCGTTGTTAGAAGCCCAGATACACACCAACAAGTCAGAAAAGCAGCACATGGATGCTGCAATGCTTGTCCTGAAAAAAAAAAAATATATATATATATATATATCTATATATATCTATATATATGTGTATACATATATACACATATATATGAGAGAGAGAGAGAGAGAGAAAGAAAACACGACACTCATGTCACAAACCTTTTTTTTATACATGTGTGCTTGCCCTTGCCAAAGCACACATGTATAAAAAAAAATTGGCCCCATTGATGGTCACCCTAAGGGCTGACCAACAATTTTTTATTTTTTTTATTTTTTACCCTGGGGGGGCGATAGCCCCCCCCCCCCAGGCAAAACGACATGTTTTTTTCCCCCCCCTGGGGTCGGCCCGTGTTCCAAGGGCCGACCCCGCCATTTTTTTTTAATTTTTTTTTTTTTTTAATTGTGGGGGGCGCGATCGCCCCCCAAAACTGTGTAAATTATTAATTATTGCCCCTGGGGGGGGGGCGGCCCGTTTACGAGGAGGCCGACCCCCCCAAAGAAGATCCCTGGTGCCTAGGGGCGTTTCCTGGCCGTGGATCGCAGCTGTGCTGCGATCCACGGCCAGGAAACGGTGCCAGGGAGGCATCGACGGAAAGGGGAGAGCCTCCCCTTTCCATCGATGCCTCCCTGGCATCTGGGGAGGCCGTTTTGGCCTTTTTTCCCCCACCGGAGAAAGAGAGAACGCTTACCTGCTTCTCTCCTTCTCCGTGGGGAAAAACTGCACATGGACGCTGCAATGCTTGTCCTGAAAAAAATATATATCTATATATATATATATATGTCTATATATATATATATCTATATATATTTATATATATATATGTGTATACATATATACACATATATATGAGAGAGAGAGAGAAAGAAAGAAAACAAGACACTGAAGTCACAAATCTTTTTTTTTTTTATACATGTGTGCTTGCCCTTGGAAAAGCACACATGTATAAAAAAAAAAATGGCCCCATTGATGGTCACCCTAAGGGCTGACCACCAACTTTTTTTTTTTTTCTTTCTTTTTTTAACCTGGGGGGGCGATCGCCCCCCCCAGGCAAAACTACACGTTTGTTTTTGCCCCCTGGGGTCGGCCCGTGTTCCAAGGGCCGACCCCGCCATTTTTTTTTTTCCCGTTTTTTTTTTTATTGTGGGGGGCGCGATCGCCCCCCAAAACTGTGTAATATATGAATTATTGCCCCCGGGGGGGGCGGCCCGTTTACGAGGGGGCCGACCCCCCCAAAGAAGATCCTTGGTGCCTAGGGGTGTTTCCTGGCCGAGGATCGCAGCCGCGCTGCGATCCACGGCCAGGAAACGGTGCCAGGGAGGCATTGATGGAAAGGGGAGAGCCTCCCCTTTCCATCGATGCCTCCCTGGCATCTGGGGAGGCCGTTTTGGCCTTTTTTTCCCCACCGGAAAAGGAGAGAACGCTTACCTGCTTCTCTCCTTCTCCGGTGGGGAAAAACTGTGAAGTCAGCGCGCCTCGCGGCGCGCTGACGTCATAAGGGGGCGGGAGGGGGGTGGGATGGAGACGCGGAAGCTCTTCCGCGTCTCCTACCGTGAAAAAAATAAAATAAAAAATCCTCCGGTGCATAGCACCGGAGGATTTTTAACCCCCTCCCTGGTGTCGGCCACTGGTCGTGACCCGCACCAGGGAGGGTGTGTGGGCGTCGGCCAGTAAACACCTAAAATGCACACTTTCTGAGCTTCGCCTTCTTCATGTTTGACCTTTCTAATCAGCCATGATACCACCTTTGATTGAACCCTTTCTCCTACACATTCTGGCATAATGTCCTTTACCTTTGCAATTTCTAAATATCTAACCAATAGCAGGACACCTCTTGCCATTAGCAAAAATGAACAGGAAGTCCTCATTTGAAAGAAATATACTCTTCCTAGTCATCCTCTGTTTTATTACGTCCACTAATTTGGATTTTTATTGCTAAACCCCCATTTTTTCCACCTTCTCTCTTACTCACAAAAATATTTCCTCAACTGCTTTATCAGATAGTTGCTTTATACCCAACTTCATTTCTTCAAATTGATGTGAAATATATATTGCTTTTTCAATGTCAGGTCATCTACCAACAATATTTTCCCTTGTAACTTGGTGTCAACAGTTCTATATTCCCTTTGCGCACACATCATCTGATCCCAAAAACCCATAATTACAATTGGCATCCAAAACTCTAGAATCATTAGCAAAAACATCTGTCAGTTCATTAGTTAATTGACTCCTCCCTAAAAAGTTATGTCTCAAAACTACTTCATTGACTCTTTTGCTATAGAAAATGTCCAACTGTTTTATGGCTGTCTCATACAAATTAGGCTCTTCTTATTCATCCTCCTTATCTACCATTAGTGGTGGAAGATAATTTAATACTCCTCTCCCTTCTGGGCAAAACACATTGTTAATAGAGCACATATATGCCTTTCATTATAAACATTCCATCCGATTGCCTCCAAGTATAACTCTAAGCCATCTTTTCATTGGGCCCACTCCAAAATGAGTTATCCACTATCTTCTAAAGATCTTGGTTGTACAGTGATTCCCTTCATGGAGATGGCAAATATATGGAAATTACCTATTAACCCTAAAAATTGCTGCATAGTAACGGACTAACATATTCTATTATAAAATCCCCCAAAAAATTAAACTATGTAATATTAGACAAAATACATCTGTTTCAAATTCAGATTAAAGCTAGTTAACAAATACTTGAAAGAACAAAACGTGCTCATTTACTACTCTCATAACTTTATGTTTATAACATTGTAAAATTAAATTCAATGAGGTGTGTGAATCATCACTTTTTGGATTCACCATTTGCACTATACAAGACCTAAGATGTACACAGGAAGTTGTGCAAATCACTGCACTGAATCCTTGCACCACTACCAATATGGATGCGCACATTGTCACACCAGGGTTCAGGCTGCTCTCATGCTGAGGCTGTACTATCACCAATATTGCCACTGATATTGTTATACCACTATTTAGGCTGTACTCATACAGAGGCTGTGACACACTACTCCATGTTCAGACACTGAGGCAGCTCACCGATCCGAAGTGAGTCAGCGCCTTGTGTGTTAGCCCCTCCAATTACTCTCCCCATAAACAGCTGCGACCACTGAAGGTAGGCACCGCACCGCAGCGACTCCATTACTCACCGCAAGCCTGTGCCTTCAACCATATGAAAAGACAGATATTCCTTTCCATATAGTCTCCATGGAACAGCAGGAAGTCAATCCCATGCTAGCAGTTACCACACCCAGCGCCTGTGCTGACATTAATCTAAGGCACCTCCAACACAAAACCTGATACCTGTTTAGAAAACCAGTGACTAAAGTCTTCGTTCGTCAGGTTGTGAGACAACCTCATACTGTTCTCAGCACTGTTACTATTCAGATAGGGAAATTTTATCACCATAAGGCTCCAGGCTTCCTCCATTCAACCTCCTCATCACCATTAGTGACTTCCTTTTCCGTGGTATGACTCTGACACGCCAGGGTTCAGAAAAGGTACGTTTATTCAAAAGACTATAAACTAAATATCCTCTTAGGAAATAAGCCTGGGCCAACTGTCAAAGCTGAAATCTCAGTGTGCATTCTCTATTCTTTTTCCACACCAAGATTCCAGATGAGATCCCTCAGAATAAAAATCAGTTCTATGAAGAACTGCAGAGCCTAGACTACCTTAAAATTATAGTTTAGAATCTAAAGTACGATAATTCGAATGTTCTTCACTCAAACAATAAATAACACTAAAAGAAAAGCTTTTGTAAAAAGAATCCAAGAAACCCCAAAATTGTTTTTATTACCATTAGTTTTTTTATACACATATCAATATATAAACAAGTAAACTCACCAAATAAATTTTTTAAATTCCTATAAAAAATCCAACAACACAAACAACACATTCTGCGTACTTATGCAGATAAATACAAAATAAATAATATTACACAACATACTTTTATATACCCTAATATATGTGTTCATTAAACCAAAAACTGATAGAAATAACTACATAACATAAATCCTGCAAAATATAGTATGTAGCAAAAACTTTCAATTAAACATAAAACACTACAAACAAACCTATAGTAGGTTCCTCTTAAAATATTAATATGAAATTACTTACAAATTTGTTGTTGAAGTGTCACCAGAACTTCTCTCTACTGCCAATAATCCACAAATTGGAGCCCAAGAAAGCCCAAACTATGCAAAAATAAAAAGGTTCTGAAACAAACCATAATCAATAGACAGATCATAGGCAATTCCAAAGAAACTTTCAAAACACATAACTTGGAAAAAGGAGTAGTTATAAAATGTTAGCTATGTACATATCCAATACAACTCCTTACAAAAGTCCCAAGAAGAAAAAATGTGATGTTTGAAATAAGAAATAGCCTTAAAAGTAACGGTCTTCACTCTTATAAAGAACAACAACATACAACTTCCATATTACCCAAAATATAAACATTTGTGAATGTACTTCTACAAAATATACATATTAAAAATTCAAATAATACTTTCAATTCACTCGCACTCACTCCTACTATAGCTCAAACATACATTTTCTAAACACACTAAGGTTACCTACCACATACCACACATACCCCTAAATATCTTCCCTTACAATAGCTATCTTGAAAACCTTTTATTTACCTGTTCTGACACCCTGGCATCCTGATTCTCTTTGCCTCACTGACCATCGCTGAATGACGAACAAGAAAAAAGATTGTCCAACGTCAATAATGATAACACAAAATGGTGGCTTCATTGAAATGAAAAAATACTTTAAATACATGTTTTACTCAAGAAGAAAAATGGTTTCTATTTTCAAAAAGTGTTCAAAAATAAATAAATAATAACAAATATGTTTCTTACTTTCTTCAACTAAAGAAGTATATAAAGAATTGTATTCTTTTTGAACAATCAAAAACCTTAAAAATTATTAAATCAAATATTTAAAAAACTTTTTAAAATGATCGTTACATGGGAAATAGAAAAAATTAATGAGGACCTTTACATAGATGGCTATGGGTTACATCCAATATTGGCACCAGAAATTTTCATTTTGCTAACTACAATGGTACTTTTGAGGATCAAACTCAAGCTGTATACTTGTTATAAACATACCAATGAACTTAAAAGTTCCTATAATTGTAGGTGAGGACATCAATTTTACCGAGATTCCAGAATTAAAATATCAAACCAGCAGCACTCATTTTTCACTGAAACTCAAACTGTGTGTCTTTTGATCCTTCATATATTGAGTATCCGTTAATCAAATACTCTACCTGTTTCTCAGAAAGGTTTCATTAAGCATCAAGACATGACTTCTTTTTACTTTCTCAGAAGCTATTCAGCAAAAGCTCTTGAATTGTAATAGATTTTCTGATCACACTCTTAGAACATTAAATCAACCATGTTGCAAATTCTTGATGGTCTTTTAATAAGACATTACTCTTAAAAGCAGAATAGATAACACAAACTTTTTGATAATAATATTGCATTGTCCCTTCTTCCTGCAATATGTGATGCTTTTAAAGTCACCTTTAGGGGGTATGCTATCTCCTAGTCAGCTGATCTATCCAAGACAATGATATTCCTGCTTCAATTAACAGTTGAAAAGGCCACTGTTGATGTATTAGCCTCTAAGACTCCATAGACTGTCCCTTATGAGACAACATTTAAAGGGCTACTTAATTTCATTATAACTGCTTACCATAAGGAGTATGGCACAAATGTACTATGAAGAAAGTGACCATGCATAACAATTACTAGCCTGGACTGCCAAGGTTAAGTTGAAAAAAATCTGATAGCTAACACTTTTGGTACAATGTCAAAATTGCTAGCCTACCAGCAATGCTCTAATAGGCAGTTTGTTCAAAATCATTATAAAACAGTCTATCAGTCCTCGGAAGAGACCGAGGCCCTCATTACGAGGCTGTAGGTCTTCAGACTGCCAGCCTCGCTGCTGGACTTCCGCCAGAGTGGGGGTCCAACCATGACATTACGGCCACGTTCGGACCACCGGCACTGCCACTTTTTGGCTGTCCGACGGCCTGGCTGTGCTGGCGGTCCCAGTCCACCAGGGCAGCGCTGCAAGCGGCCCTGGTGGGATTATAACCCCTCTCTCCGCTGGTGTTTACATGGCAGTTCCACTGCCATGTAAAGGCTGACAGAGATGGGGAGTGTGGGGGCACTTGGGGCACCTAACATGGGCAGTACGGGGGCCCCCCAGCCAGCCCCCGTCATGCAAATTACTGTCTGCATTATTATGAGCCAGCATCAATGTTGTTGTGCGTTTCCCAGCGGGAAAATCCTAATATGGTTGCGGGAGGGCTGCCGCACAGGCGGTAACCCGACTGCAGGAGTTTGGCGGGTGGCCTTTTCCTCCCACCAAACTCATAATTAGAGCCTGAATCTGTTTCAATTAGCCATTATTTGGAGAAAATGCAGATCACTAAGTTATCTACCAATCATCAAGTTGGTCTAATTAAAGTTCTTTTTTTCTACTGACATTAAAATGGTTTTATATGGGCTAGGCAATGATTAAACTATGGTTAGCAATGGGATGCTGATTGAGGTATATCAATACGTCTTCCCTGATTTACAAGAGGTGTTTAGTATAACTACTCCATAATATCATACAAGGAGGGATAGTCTCAGTAAAATATAGCCTAATTGTATTTTGTAGGGAGCATCCTCTTTAATTTATCACTACCAGAAAAGAATTTTTGTTACTAAATCCAGAATACTCTGATGCTATTTCTCTCAGAATAAGTGCAAATCAGCAGTAATTATTATTAATGCTGAGAACACATTCAACATGGTGAATTTATTTGAACCATTTAGTGTTCTCCAGGTGTTTGCTTTTCTGAAGCAGTTCCTCCAGATTTGTAAAATAATCTTTATGTTGGGGCCCAAGATTCAATTATAATAAATGCACTGGATGGAGGGAAAATTGAAGTTTCATGGCAGACTTGCCAAGGTTGACAATGTCTCCTATACTGTATTGAACCCTTTGCTATTTTCTATTTGCAAAGACACTAATCTTCTTCTTCCAGTCTCAGGCATGTCAAAATTGAACATTTATGCTGATGATCAGATTTTGTACCTACAAGCCAACAATTCCAATATTCAATACACTCAATAAAGCTTTGGCTCCTACTTAGATTGGAGATTATGAACATAATTATGGGACATTACTCCTACTATTTTGTAATGCAACTATAGATAATCTCCCCTTGGAGTTGAGAAGCAGGTATAGTACCTCTTAGGTTATCGGATACCCAGAGATTTATGTCACTACTAATTATTCTGACCTTTGTAAGTTTGTCATTGGGTAAAGTTCACATCTTCTAAATAAAGGTAAGTTGTTACACCTACTTTTATTTGTATAGTACCTCTGGTCAAAATGTGAATTTTACAGCTGTTTTAGATGTGTTCTTTTCATATCTTCTCTTTTTTAATGCTCATATTAATACTCCTAAATTTATTGTGACCAAGTGGATATTCTGATTCATAAATCTGGCCCTCATTACAACTTTGGCGGGTGGCAACCACCACCCGCCAAGTTGTAACCGCCATGCGGCCGCCAAAGCGGCCGCACTCCAGCGGTGGCCATTTCGACATCCCCGCTGGGCCGGTGGGCGGAAAATGAGTTTCCGGCCCAGCGTGGATGACGGCCGCAACATGGGAGCTGGCTCCAAATGGAGCCGGCGGTGTTGTAGCAGTGCGACAGGTGCAGTTGCACCAGTCGGGCTTTTCACTGTCTGCTATGCAGACAGTGAAAAGCTTCATGGGGCTGTGCCAGGACCCCCGCGACTCCCCTTTACGCCAGTCTTTTAATGGTGGTTCCTACCGCCAGAAAAGGCTGGCGGAAGGGGGACTCGTAATCCCCTCGGCAGCACTGCAAGCAGCGCTGCCTGGAGGATCAATTCCGCTGCGGTCGTAATTCCCAAGATTGCAACGCAAGCCTGTTGACGGTGCAATCAACAAAACAAGACCGCCAGGGTTGTAATGAGAGCCTTTATCTGGAAGAACAAGCATGCTCATTTTAATTGTTTTTGCTTTTAACTCACAAAAGAACATGGAGGGTTGGCTTGGCTGCAACTCTACTTATAGTATCAAGATGCTTTAATAAATACAATACGTTAATTTAATAATACCCTGATTACCCTTGTTTTTGACAATTATCTCTTCTACAAAATGATGGAGGAGTCAAAAATGGATTGACCTATTTTCCCCAAGAAGGTTCAAATTGCAGAAAAAAAGCTGATACGGAAGTAATTATGAGCTGGCTTTCCAAAAAAGAGCACTCTTTACAGAGTATAATGTATCATATGTTTTGTGTGACTCTAAAGGTCCTGGCCTGGTCTTAGCAAACTATGAGATCAGGAAATGGGATACTGCTGGTATCAAAACATTAGCTGCCATTAAGTTAAATTCTTCCTTGAAGACATGGGAACAGCTGGAGACACCTAACAGCAAGAATTGTCAGTAGTTTTATGCTTAGCTTCTTTAAGATTACAAATGTGTTGTAGATGTTTCCAGCTCTAGTTCACAAGAAGGTGGATATCAGTTTAAAAATGCTGTTTAAATGCAAACTTAAAGACAGTGGTCAGTGTTATAAGTGCTTATAACAAAAGAATCAAATTTTAATTATCTTGCATCCCTTTAATATAATTTAGAAAGAAACAGGCTTTAGAATTGCTAATCATGAGTGAAGAGAGATCTCCTGATTTATTTATAAGCTGTTTAATGTAGCTAACGTTAGAAAAATTGATTTTTTTTAAAGATAGCTGCTCTACTAGGTTTCTAACGTTATTAATACATTTTTCTATTATCTTCTAATTGCTGTTTTAAATACCTCCAAAAGGTACTGGGAGATTGACATGTCAATATAGCTACCTGCATACCTCTTTCCTTTTTTTAGAAACAAACCTTTTATTATTTGAAGCTTTGTTAAATAGGAATAATTCCTCAACCAATTTGCTATCTTATTTGGCTATGTGAGGAGCAACAATGGTTTTGCAATTCCAAAGTGCTACATTTTTGCAATGTCTGCAGCTTGCTCACTTATATTACAGCACTGGAAGTAATTAGAGAGTCTGTATTTTGCACACTGGCTCACTAAAATACACTGGTTAGATTTTTGAACTGATCTTTGCCAAAAGTAATCAAGGGACTGAATACCAAAATGTCTGACAATTAGATTGTTTTAACAATTCAACTACAGGATCAACGTAACCATCTGAGGTGGTCTACTGAATGATGTCTCTGTTTCATTTAGCAGACAAATAATTTTGTTTTTAAATGTTTATTGCATTTATTATTCTATACATGCCCTGGACTTCTCCACAAGTTCTAATAATTAATCTGAACCTGCAGCCAAAGAAAATGTAACAGCAAATAGGATGTCAAAAATGTGTGTCTACACATGTTTATTTTCTTAGTTCATCATTTTAAATTCTTAATTACAACAAAATGTATAACAATATGATGTAGTTCCCAGTGTTAGGCTGTTTGTAAAACCCTGGTCTGGGGTCCACGGGCCAGAGAGGCTACTGGGCTCTAACAGGAAGGTTGAGGTTGTTTGTCACTGGTGTCCTTGGGTCCATGTTAATATGGCTCTGCAAACTAGGCTAAACACACCTTTTTTTGCCCTTAACTCTCCAGGAAGCTATGGTGAGGGAGGTAGAAAGTGTGTGGGTACGAGAGCTCATAACACAACCTCATACAGTACAAACAATAATGTAATGTCCAGCCTATTGCTTACCTTTTTAAGAAAAAGAAAGTACTTTTAAGCTCACAGCAGAATTCAGTACTCAATATAAAATTCTGTGAAAATGTAATACAGGGTTGTAATCGAAGTTGTGTCTAACCACCAACCCCACCTGCCAGTGTTCTCGATCCCCACTAGGGTTGGAGTCCTATATCATTAGTCCCCAAAATGCTACAAATAAGACATCAATTAGGCACAAGTTCAGAAAACATTTTGTTGGGGCAGACAAAATCCCATGCTAACCTGTTGGTTATCATTGCAGCTGAAGTGGTGTTGTGAATGTGTTTCATACTCCCAACCTTGTAGAGGTGGCTCCTTTGATGCCAAGACTGCAATAGCAATTTCGCGACTATTTTGTCACTATTATGTCTGTGTAGCAGTTCTGGTGCTTACTCCCAATAGGTAATCCAGTTGTCACCACGCATGAGATTTTTCTTTCAAAAAGATAAAAGTACCTCACTCACATATTGGTAACATGCTTCATCACTGCAATATTATTAATCATTAGGCACATGGGTTACTCAGCATTCTCTCCCTGAGTTCTTTTAGTCTCAAATAGTGAGTTTGTTTTGTCTGTCCTATCCTTGGTGCATGACAGAGTTCTAACACACCAGAATTGTGTATATCGGTAAACAAATGCTAAGTTTTTTTGATTTCCCAATATAACATGGTTAGGAAAATGGTAGTAGGTTTGGATAATGATGTTACCCCTTAATTACATAGTCAATTGGTCAATCTCTTTCTGCCTCTAGTTTTACACCTACCTGGTCAGAGGCATTCTTCATGACCATTTAGTCCTTTTATTTGTTCTCTGCATTATGATATAAGATGGAGACAGGATGAAAAACACACAACCTGGCATATTTTCATGTGTATCAGTACCTGCTAATCAAATTAAATCAAAATTAATTCAAATTACCATCACATTCTAACTGTTCACTATTGTAATACAGTTTTTACAATACCCTTTGTGTTTGTAATTTTTAGAAGTATTCAACTTGGATATGCATAGAAGATGTACTGTTATGGTCCCCCAGTACATCGTTCCACAGAGTCCTCATGCTTATTAAAAATGATAAATGTGTGAAAGCACTTTGAATTCAGAGCTGAACATACATATAACTAAATATTTTATTGCTGTATGCATCAACAGCCAGGCAATGCACAAACCTAAACGTAATTAGATCATAATGTGTCTTGGTCTCTTCTCAGGTCTCAGTGGAGTTATAGTCTAGTGCTCTGACAATTTATCTGTGAGCAAAGTCCATATGTATTTCTTGGAATGTCTGTGTGAAAGCGCTCTTGGCTAATAAACAGACTGAAAAAAATGTTTTGGTAAGCAGTACACTGAGTGTTTGAGTGTGCGCAAGTGTCTGAGTGTGCACGAGTGTGCATGAATGTCTGAGTGTGCGCGAGTTTCTGAGTGTGCGCGAGTGTCTAAGTGACAGAGTGTGCTCATGTAAACGAATCAGTACATCACTGATTAATCTGACTAGCAGTACATTGACAGTTTTGATGGTAATCAGAGCAGATAATTTAAATAGGAGGAAAGGTAGGAATACATTCAGGAGCAGCATATTGTATTTTGTGATGTATACAATAAATTAAAAGTAATTTAAACATAATAAAATATATTGTTGCTTTCACTTATAAAAGCTAAAATGTTATTAAAATATAGTTTAATGAAGTAAACAGTATGTACAATTTTTATATTTATATTTGAACTATTTTAAGTGATTTAGTTTGGCTTAACATTATTTCTGATGGGGTTACCATTTAAGTTCCTGCCTTCATTATTTTTTAATGTGAGGGTATTGCAGTACCATGGTTTGGCCACGTGTGTTGCTAGACTACCTATTTTATTAGTGGTAAACTCTGGTTTTGTGACTAGCCAAAAGTATAAGAGTAAAGTTATCAGCGTAAATTACTCACAAGTGTAATGTGTAGTTTCCCTTTGTGAATAGCCCTGCAAAGGTGGCATTGTAAATGCTCAGACCATAACCATAGTTTACAAGTAGAAGGTAAAATATGGTGAAGGCTTTGTTTTGACATGTTGACTTTATACCGAGAGGAATAGAAGGAAGAGTTTGAGAAGCTTTTGTTCAATTGCTTGCCTGGAGTTGGTTCAGTGATGCTTTACATGGCCTTAATGTGGCTGTGGGAAGAAAATGGGAAGTGCATTTCGGGTGACTGTGGTTTTAATGGTTTCAGAGGGTGATTTAAGTAGATAAGTGCATTTTGATGTTCAATAGTCAAAAAGTAGACTAAACTCTATTGAGGTGCAGGATGATAGGCAAAAGCACATACGTTTCAGAGTATGGGTCAAGGTTGCATGACTAGGCTGGTTCAATATGTGCAATAATTAAGAAGCTCAGAATCCACATTGTCTTTCGTATTATAAACTAGACAGTTGTGTTGTAAGTAAGGGTTGATGGAACTCTTGAGTTTCAATCCTGGCATTCCACGGAGTTGCAGAAAAACTCCATGAGATTACGTGGGATTCCACCAACGGGCAGAAAATATGCAGTTTGAGCTGCACTTTATCACCTGTAGCGTAAGCAGTGCTACAAATAGGCACGAACTGCACCTAGTATGCTGCCATTCGAGTTGATTTTGCTGCTGCTCAATTAGAAAATCTACTCAAGCTGCAGCAAATATACTCAAATGACAACCTTTTGACTTTGACTGCTCACTGGCAAACACCTGTGTTAGAAAATTTTGCTAGGGAACACAAAATCTCACAACTGCCAGGTCACATATTCCAGAGCTATATTTTCCTATGGGGAAGTTGGAGCAAGACTCTAGAGAAACTCTAGAAGGTGAGCCCCTTATCAGTGACTGGACCATATATTAAACATAACACTAGGGTTTGATGTTGTTTAGTCAATTTCATGATTATATCATGTGTGTGTTCTTTGCTAGGCCTAGTTGTACTAGTATAGCTCCTCTGTTACAACGTGTCTTAGTTGCATCAATAACACAGCTTTTATGTGAATGATATTCTCTCCTGACCCAGTCGTGGCACCGCTTCACACTTTCCATGTCGAATAAATGTGTTTCTTGTAGCTTTTCTTGTAAAATTGCTATGTCACTGGGTAGATTTTTACTATAGGACAGTAATGTGAAACAGGCCATTCAAATTGAGCGATATGACATTGAGGTTGCTCAAAATTGTGGTATCTTTATTCAAAGCCTAGGTCACCATGTCCTAGATTGTAAGTGCTGGGGCAAAATATCACCTGAAGTGGGTAATGAGTGGCTCATATGTATAGTGAAATCAGTTGATCAGGCACCTAAGTGGTGCCTATGTCCTATCGGTACTATGGTTGGATGAAGAATAGACCATAGGGAAAGCAGCCAGCGCCTGACGGTCATCAGCCTATCTCAGAATGTGTATGTGTCATAGAGATGTGAAAAAGCATGGAAGTACAATAAGCATGCCCCTTATGGCATCATTCAGGGCCTCCACTGGACATTCCCTTGTGAACGTTAATGGTACATGCTATAGGAAGTCACTTCTTCCTCAGAAATGACCCCGGGCTACATCTAGTGCCTTCTGGATACTAAGCCATGACGTAGGTAGAGAATAATGAATACGGCAAGGATTTTTTTGGTGTATCTTAATGTAGAAAATGTATTGGAAATAGAACGTACATAACATTATACTGGTTGCGCATTATTGTACAGTGATTTCTTATTGTGCCTCATCAAAACCACAGGCAACATGTAAATCTGAAAAGGATACTCAGGATGCAAATAATATATAACTTCAAACTGAAAATAGTACAGTCACCAACCTTAAAACTGCCAGCTGCAATGTTGATAAGGTACTGTCCAAGAGCTAAGAGTGGTGGCCCAGCCTAGCCTCTTTCAGGCATGGGCGAGCGCATACTGGCCTGCTCTTGGCCCAGTCTGTGCCCAGGTGAGTCCTGAACATGCCCCGTACAAGTCTGACAAGTCATCCTGGACACAAGGAAACATCGCCCCTATCTCACAATCTATGGGTGAAGCTAACTTCTGTTCCACTATTTGGAGTCTATTTACTGCTTGAAGATGGGCGCTGAAGGAGGCAATGTCTCAAATATCAATATATCAGCTGAAGTCTTTGTGTAATTATCTTTTACTGTGCCATCAAGAGTCTTAAAGTAGTACGTTTTTTCATATGTCCTATAGTGTGGAGTCTGTAGATTGCATAGGTTGGTCTGTTGGCATGTTTGACTTTCCAGCCACAGGTCCTGGAAAAGTAATTGTCTTACCGCACTTATGCAGTTTGTTGCGGTTCAGGAACACAGGAACAAGGTAAGTGCGAAAACAAGTTTATTTGTGGTACAACAGGAGCCACCCACAACGCGTCCTGCTGGCAACAAGCCAACCGCCGATCTGCCTTCCCGCGAGCTCCCCGTTCCACATTCCACCACCCGTGCCCTGCATTCCACATTGTAAATACTCTTAATACATAACATTGCATCTCTCCCTTTTAAAAAAAAAAAAAAAAAAAAAAACAATCTAACAATAAAATATAAATAGAAACAAAACTTTCAAAGAACGTTACGTTATACACCTTTCCGCGGATTCTGCGCCCCTTGAACTCCAAAATATCTTCAATGAAACCTTCAAGTTCTATCCTTCTAACTTCATAGGAGACAGGAGCCCTGTCAGGAGGAAACAATGTCCTAGAACCCCACGTTTTCTTAAATAAGTCCGATGTCACCATGGTGATACGTGCACCGGAATCAACAAGCAAATGAAGTATCTTGCCACCCACAGTAATGTCTACATAGGGGTCAACACACTCTTCAGGATTACCTGAAACAGCCTGTTCATCCGTGACCACAACAATCATATCACGGAACTGACTTTCCAAATTTTGATCAGTGGCTTCACACACACTGTTAACTTTGACATTCTTGCTCACATTACTCTGACACACCTTAGCGAAGTGGCCTATACGACCACACTTATGACACACCACACTCTTGGCTGGACAGCCTTTAGAGTCTTTCGCATGTGGCAAGTTTCCACATCTAAAGCAAATATTCGTTTGTTTGAAAAATTGATTGTTCACAGGTTTATGTTCTTTGCGCGTAGAGACGACGTTGACAAAGGCATTCTCTTCTTCCTTGCATTGAATTGATAGTTCTTTAAGTGATGCTTGAGCCATTTCAATGCTCTTAGCTTGCTTGATCACATCATCAAGTGAAGGGTCCCCCATCGTGAGTAATCTTTGCTGGATATGTTTGTCAACACAATGTCCTATCTGCTGGTCCCTGATAAGTTGATCTCGGAAAGTGCCAAACTGGCATTGTGCACACAGTTTACGAAGTGCACTGACAAATTCATCAATGGATTCATTTTGTAACTGGGCCCTCTTGAAAAATTTGTGGCGTAGTACAACGAGACTCGGCTGTTTATCAAATCTCAGAACCAGTTTTTTTACTGTTTCCTGATATTCATCCAATTCTTCATTTTCCGCAACTTTGACATCTGGGAGATGTTTCAGAATTTCACGCCCTTCAAAACCTAGAGAGTGTAACAATAAAAATGTCATCCTCTCTGGTCTATAACGTGAGGCCCCAATTGCCCCTAAATAAGTCTCAAAAGCGTCGAACCATTGAGACCATAGCACAGGTGGCTCTCCAGGTGTTTCTAAGAATGGCGGGGGAGCAGTAACAGATTGCATAATGCAAGACACGTTGTTCTTTGCCTTTAATGTTTGAAGTGATATATAATATGTGGGGAAGAGGAAACAGTAGGGGCCATATTTATACTTTTTGACGCAAAACTGCGCTAACTCAGTTTTGCGTCAAAAAAATTAGCGCCGGCTAACGCCATTCTGAAGCACCATGCGGGCGCCGTATTTATTCAATGACGTTAGCCGGCGTTAGCCTCTGGCGCTGCCTGGTGCGCGTGAAAAAAAACGACGTTCACCAGGCAGCGCCGGCGTAGGGGGATATGGAGCTTGGGCGCCAAAAAATGGGGCAAGTCAGGCTGAGGCAAATTTTTCGCCTCAACCCGATTTGCGCCATTTTTTTCGACTCCCAACCCCCATAGAAATGACTCCTGTCTTAGCAAAGACAGGAGTCATGCCCCCTTGCCCAATGGCCATGCCCAGGGGACTTCTGTACCCTGGGCATGGTCATTGGGCATAGTGGCATGTAGGGGGGCACAAATCAGGCCCCCCTATGCCACAAAAAAACAACAAAAAAAACACTTACCTGAACTTACCTTAATGTCCCTGGGATGGGTCCCTCCTGGGTTGGGCAAGGGTGACAGGGGGGGTCCCTGGGGGCATGGGAGGGCACCTCTGGGCTCCTTCCGAGCCCACAGGTCCCTTAACGCCTGCCCTGACCAGGCACTAAAAAATGGCGCAAAAGCGGCCGTACGTCATTTTTTTGGACCCGCCCACTCCCGGGCGCAAATTTTGCCCTGGAGTGTAAACACGGCGCACATGCCTCGGAGTCAATTTTTTAGACGGGAACGCCTACCTTGCATATCATTAACGCAAAGTAGGTGTCCACGCTAAAAAATGACGCAAACTCCATGGACTTTGGCGCTAGACGCGTCTAACGCCAAAGTATAAATATGGAGTTAGTTTTGCGTCGGAATTGCGTCAAAAAAAACGACACAATTCCGGCGCAAACAGAGTATAAATATGCCCCTAAATCCTTAATATTTGGTGCAAAAGTATTGAAAGAGAAAAAAATAAAAATATTTGAAAAATATCACCATGAAGAAATACGACCTCCGAGACCTCCGAGGGCAGGATAACAGTCTTCAGAAGAAAACGACTTCACCTCTAAGCAAGAAAACTGGCTGAAGACTTCGCGTAGGTTCCGAAGTGGCTCCGGTAACCGCTCGTCACCAAAATTATGTTGCGGTTCAACAACACAGGAACAAGGTAAGTGCGAAAACAAGTTTATTTGTGGTACAACAGGAGCCACCCACAACGCATCCTGCTGGCAACAAGCCAACCGCCGATCTGCCTCCCCGCGAGCTCCCCGTTCCACATTCCACCGCCCCGTGCCCTGCATTCCACATTGTAAATACTCTTAATACATAACACAGTTCATAAAGGTTGGTTTAGCTGTCACAATGTTTAAAGCAGATGCGCTAAGAACTTGTGACACCTGCCCATTTATAAGTGAGGAGGCGATGCAGGCTGAACCCCTTTGAGGTTTATCACAAGTCCATAAATAACTAGGGTGGGCAGTGAGTATGTACTCTGATGCAGGTTTGCAAAAACTGTAAGGCGAGCCTACTGCACTCTATAGCTTTTGGTTTAGCAAATCTTTTCAACATAGATACCAAGCTGCTTGTGCCACAGCAGTACGGGGAGTTTTAACTGTTCCCCACTGATTCCAGCAATGTGCTGCAAATGAGTACCACCCGAGGTCGCAATGGGTGGAGCAGGAAGGGGCTGCGCCGAATAGGTTATGAGCACAGTAATATACAGCACTGCCCAGTGCCCAGAATAATAATGCATCAGTGTTAGCATCATTGTTCCTTCGGTTTTGGTGTGCTCCCAACCCAGCATAAATGATTGCTTTATGATTGTTTTAAAGGGAACATGCATGGTGTTAAGAGGATTGGCGACAGTGGAGGGTTGTTGTCCTCTTTCTATGGCCACTGTCTACCTTGCAAAGTGTTCAAATAGACAAAAGAGCCCATTCACCTCTGGGATATCTCATAAAATGCTGTCAGGCATCAAGGATGGTGCTGGGAGTATTAAAGGGAGGGATCAGCAGTCAATCCACTGATGCGCCTTGTCCTTGTGTTTCTGCCTGCTCTCGTGAGAGGCACACCAGTGACATCCAATACCGTTAAGACTCGGAGTCGCTCTTCCCATATATACCGCTCTCCATTCCGGTTTGTAGTCACAGGAAGCAGATTTTCCTCAGGGCTCTCTAACACACTGACTTGACTTGAGGTTTTTATTCATTCAAAGTTCTTGACCAAAGCAACTGCTTCTTCATTGACATTGGTATATGATTTGTCTTCCTTCTGCAAATGGTCATGCAGCATCTGCAACAATAGGATTGCTTGGCTCCTGGTGTAATTCTCCTTGCTGACGTCCTGTGTCAAAATCTCAACAGGCACTAGCATTTAGAATACAACCTATACTACCTCCCACTTGTCAGTCTTTGTCATCATGGCTTCGGATTTTTCATCCCCTTCCCTTTGTAGTATATAATCAATGATAGGCTTGTGCTACTAAAACAGGTGTTACAGGTAAGCCTAGGAGAAATTTAAATGACACCAGGGTACTGTGCATAATTTGGGGAATTTCATGTTAAGCTTGCTATGCAAAATTCCATTATGCTACTTTCCGTGACTACACACCATTTGTGGTAAAACCTTATGGTGCCACAATGGCACAAGAGAACAAGAACAGCTTTTTGTGTTTTTTTTCAAATGCATCCTCACATCAAATATGGATGCGAAGACACATTTTGTGCTAAAATATAGAGTAAAATGACAGATTTGTAATTTGCATAATTACACTTAATTTATTGTAATTTTGCTGTAATTACACATAACCAAATTGCACATTTTCTCACTGCCTTATTTGTAGAATTTAAATGGTGGAGTTCCAATGGTTTGGGTCCTCCTATGTGAGGGATTTCATGGAGAGTACACTGAATAATCTTGAATGATCCTCAGTTGCTTCTACATGCTTTGAATGAATGGCTGACGTGTGCAAATCCTGCAACAGCTGACCAGTATGTTGTTGACCCCGACTTATTTTTAATTGCTCTGCACACTTGGATGAAATGAATGAAAGATTATGCTCTAAAGTATCCTCCATCCATCATGGCTTCAAAAATATTATTGCCATTGTCAGTGCCTACAAATAAAAGTCTGAGCTCTCCGGGTTGAAGTCATTTATAGGCTTTTGTAGTTAATTTTTCAAGTATGTTGAAAGCTTTGTGTTGTTTCTACATGAATAACATTTCTATTGATACATGCAGACAAATGCTTTAAAAAACATCAGTACTGATGAGACCAACAGCTGGCCTTTGCTTACCTCTCTTGTCTCAGTGTACAGCAATGAAATCTAAGACCCTGATTCTCAAAAGTAAACTTACACTATATTGTAAATTTACTTATTCTCGATATTCACAAACTATGTGCAGAAGTTTACAGCTTTGCACTTAGTATCCTTAAATATGCGGAGTTCTTCAATCCTAAAGACTCTGCAGCTGGGGTGGAAAACACAACACACATAAGCATAGGGAGTGTGGATTTGTAAATCTCAGCATACAGTTTATAAATTGCATTTTGTAGTAATACAAAATGTACTAATAAGTGCAGTTTGAAAATCAGGCCCATATTTTGAAGATTAAGGCCCTCATTACAACCCTGGTGGTTGGTGTTAAAGCAGCGGTAAAACCGCCAACAGGCGGCGGAAAAAAAAATGGAATCACGACCATGGCAGAAACCGCCACCATAGACAGCCACTTTAACACTCCGACCGCCACGGCAGTACAAACAAACACCGCGGACAAGCGGAAGACAATGTACCACCCACAGTGTTACAACAGGCCAATCTGCCACCTTTTCCGGGGCGGTTTCACCGCAAACAAAAACACGGCGGAAACAGGACCTGGAAGGGAAAGCGCTCACCTCTACACACCCCACGAGGAACCAGGACGTCATGGAGCCAGAACTCCATATTCTACCTGAATTTGTCTTCCTGCTTCTATACCAGGAGCTCGAACGCCGGCGGCGAAGACCACGGTGAGTACTGCACCTACGACACAGGGGAGGGGGAGGGGAAAGAGAGTGAAACACACATGCAACACAAAACACCCGCACCCCCACCCTCGCCCACTACAACACACACACTAATACATGTTGATGCATTACAGTTACACCCCCAACCCCCCCAGAAGAATGCAAAGACAAAATGAAATGATTGTAACAATTGTAATCAATTAAAATCCAGTACTCAAAAATATATATACACTATCAACAAATATATACACCAATAATACAAGTCCAGGTATTGCACCATTTATAGTCCGTGGACCACTGGGCCTAAAATGCATGGGCGAGGCCCACACTCGATCAAAACGGAGAGAACACTGCAGGGGCATCAGATAGAAATACAACAGGCACCACAGGGGGAAGGGAAGGGTGGGCACCTCAGCCGGATGAGTGCACAACACCAGATCCACGAGGGGGCTCAATGCCCAATGCTGTAACGTGGGGAGTGCAAAGCCACAGTCTCTCAAGTCTCTCAAGTGGGTGGTTTGCCCACTGCTTTATCCTGGGGAGTGCAAAGCCACAGTCTCTCAAGTCTCTCCAGTGGGTGGTTTGCTCACTGCTTTATCCTGGGGAGTGCAAAGCCACAGTCTCTCAAGTTTCTCCAGTGGGTGGTTTGCCTACTGCTTTATCCTGGGGAGTGCAAAGTCACAGTCTCTCAAGTCTCTCCAGTGGGTGGTTTGTCCACTGCTTTATCCTGGGGAGTGCAAAGCCACAGTCTCTCAAGTTTCTCCGGTGGGTGGTTTGCCCACTGCTTTATCCTGGGGAGTGCAAAGCCACAGTCTCTCAAATTTCTCCAGTGGGTGGTTTGCCCACTGCTTTATCCTGGGGAGTGCAAAGCCACAGTCTCTCAAGTTTCTCCAATGGGTGGAGTGCCCACTGCTTTATCCTGGGAAGTGCAAAGCCACAGTCTCTCAAGTGGATAAAAGTCTCCACTGGTTCTGGAGGGGGCTTTGTGCCCAGAGTGCTTCATCCTGTCAAGGACAGAGGTAGTGGATGTGAATCTCCACTGGTTCTGGAGGGGGCTTTGTGCCCAGAGAGCTTCATCCTGCCAAGGACAGAGGTAGTGGATGTGAATCTCCACTGGTTCTCGATGGGGCTTTGTGCCCAGAGAGCTTCATCCTGCCAAGGACAGAGGTAGTGGATGTGAATCTCCACTGGTTCTGGAGGGGGCTTTGTGCCCAGAGTACTTCATCCTGCCAAGGAAAGAGGTA
The DNA here is from genome assembly GCF_031143425.1 of Pleurodeles waltl. NCBI lineage: Eukaryota > Metazoa > Chordata > Amphibia > Caudata > Salamandridae > Pleurodeles > Pleurodeles waltl. Next base: position 467,481,398 of record NC_090442.1, read on the forward strand.
GTGGATGCCTTTCTCCACTGGCTCTGGAGGGGGCTTTGTGCCCAGAGTGCTTCATCCTGCTCGTGGTGGCCTCAGTAGCGGCGGTACTTGCGGCGCTCATTGGCCTGCGTTGCTGGTGGGTGGCTCATGTGAGCGTGCTGCTGTCGGCAGTGTCCTGGGCAGCGGTGCTGGTGGCTGTGGTGTCCTTGGCAGCGGTGCTGGTGGCGGCGGTGTCCTTGGCTGCGGTGCTGGTGGCGGCGGTGTCCTGGGCAGCGGTGCTGGTAGCGGTCTTGTATGCCATGCAGGTTGGCGGCGACTTCCCTTTCTTTCTGTGCCCCTCCCCCACCTTGGATGGTGGCGCAGCTTTCTTCCCACTCCCAACTGTAGTCCTGGGAGGGCCCTTGGTGGCAGGTGTTTTACCCTTCTCCTTCTGGGCAGTGGCCAACTTCTTATGCTTTTGAGGTGGGGGACTGTCTGTGGTCTGGCTCCTTGGCGCACTGGCTGCCCTGCTGCTTGGCGCACTCCAGAAGCCAGTTACTGCTGGCACCACTGTTCCCGCTGATGTGGTGGCTGAGGTGCTGGGTTGGGACCTGGACAGGTGTGCCCTAGGGGACTGGAGGGGTGGGGGAGGTGAGGGGAAGAGGTCAAGGTTGGACAGGAAAGCTTTTTTAGACACACTGGGACAGGTAGATGGAGGGGGTTTGGGAGTGGAGGAAGAGGTAGTGGTTGTAGGAGGTGTACGTTTGCTGACTTTGGGTGAAGGTGCATGGGCTGGAGGCTGTCGTGAGGTGGATGGCTGTTGGGTGGGTGTGTGACTGCGTTTGTGTACCTTGGGAGGTGGGCTCATGGACACACTGGGAGAGAACACAGGGGATGTGTGAAAGGTAGTGGGGGTGGTGAGTGCGCGTGAGCGGTGTGTGGTGATGGGTGTGCTGGTGATGGACGTAGTGGATGAAGATGTAGTGCATGCAGGTGTGATTGGAGACGTGACAGGGAGGGAGGAGGGAGACGAGGAGGAGGGGGACACAGTGGAGGCAGTGGCTGTTTGTATGTCTGCATGGGTATGATGCTTGTGTGAGTGCCTGTGGGATGTGTGGTGCTTATGTTTGCCAGAGCTTCCTTTGTGTGTTGAGGTGTGTGCATGCTGGTCTGATGGTGTGCTTGGGATAGGCTGAGGTACAGGGGTTTGGGTCTGGGTGGAGGAAGTTGGAGGGGGGAGGCTGGACACAGGGACAATGGCTGCCATCAGTGCTGAGGCCAGAGTCTGAAGAGCTCGCTTTTGGGCTACCTGACCAGAATGAATGCCCTCCAGGTATGCATTGGTTTGTTGCAACTGCCTCTCTACACCCTGGATGGCATTCAGAATGGTAGACTGCCCAACAGTGAGGGATATGAGGAGGTCAATTGCTTCCTCACATAGGGCAGCAGGGCTGACAGGGGCAGGGGCTGAGGTGCCTGGGACGAAGGAGATGCCCACCCTCCTGGGTGAGCGGCCACGGAGCACACGCTGAGGGGCTGCTGGGAGGGCGGTGCTGGTAGGGAGGGTGGCGGCTGTAACTGTAGATGCGGGAGCACAGAGGGGCCCGCCACCGCAACGGAGCTCACATCAGAGGAGGAGTCCGTGCCGCTGGTCTCAGCTCCTGTCACGGCCGTGGAGCTCCCCTCGCCCTCCGTCCCACTGGTGCCTTCAGACTCCGTTGTCTCGCCCTCCAGGGCCATGTGGGATGCAGCTCTCTCCTGCTCCGGTGCCACTGCTCCTCCGCCTGATGATGCTATTGTACACAAGAACAGGGAGACCAAAAAAGCGGGGGGAGACAGAAGAAAGACATGTTGAGTGCATGCAATACCGCTACCGTTGGCGTACACTACAGACACAGAAGACCTCTGCACTACGCCGTGCACTTAGAGTTCCCTAATTAATCACAGGGACATGGGGTACAAGGCCTATGCCCGATTGATGCACACATGGAGGTCACACGAGCCTGACTAGGTGTAGTTGGCTCTGAACACTGGTGGGGTTGGGTGCCACATGGCCTGCCTTACAAAGGGACCTTGCCTACTAAACTTGCCCTGGCCTAGGGGAACCCACAGTAGACACCTCGTAATGCGTGCTGAATCAGCTGAATGAGAGTGCACTCACCCCGTTGTGGCTGCTGTGATGCTTTCAAGTGGCCATCCAACTCAGGATATGCCACCGCCAGGATCCGTAACATCAGGGAGGTCATGGTGCGACGGACACCCCTCCCACGTTGGGAGGCCCTCCCCAGCTGGGCCTCCGTCGTCTTCTTGCTCCAGCGGCGAATGTCCTCCCATCTTTTCTGGCAGTGGGTGCTCTGTCTGTGGTGGACCCCCAGGGTCCGGACTTCCTTGGCAATGGCACGCCAAATATCCTTCTTCTGGTGGGCGCTGACCTACAGGAATAGTACAGGGGAAAAGGAGAAGATACAACCGTCTGGATCGTCACAGTCATTGGCCCGCGTTCATACCCTTGCCATGACGCACATGCACTCACCGTCGTTTCATGCACGCCTCATTCTCCCCCCTATCTTCCATCCACACCACTCCACACAGGCATTGCCCATACAGCATGCTCACAGTGTACTCACCTGTTTGTCTGGAGGACCGTAGAGTAGCGTGTACTGGGGGAAGACCCCATCCACTAGTTTCTCCAACTCCTCTGTGGTGAAGGCAGGGGCCCTTTCCCCAGACACATGAGCCATTGTCTCTTCCAGCCTGAGGTCACAGCAGCACTTGCAGAGTAGGTCCTCTCCTGTCGAAGATCAGGTATTAAGTGAGTGAACAGATAGAAAATGGCGGTCACGTCCGCGGCAACGCGTACTGTTACAGCCGGCGTACATCGTCATTGGCTCCTGGGACCCAGAGGGTCCAATGTTAACCAATGCAGGATTGCGCCGTGGTCTTCGACTGCCTACCGCGACGGTGTACAACGCCAGCGCAGTTACCTCATATCCCCTTGTCCCACATTACAGGTCAGGCATCCGCCATTTCAGGGGGCCACATGGCATTAATTTTAAATGTATCACACATATCTAGGCCTTGCATACACATTAAGACAGGGACATAGCGGATTGAAAAATGTGTGCAATAAAGTAGTGTTTTCGTACCTCAGTGTTGGCTGACCCTCTGCTCGCTGTTCTCCTCCATACAGCACGACCGCTGGGGCAGGTGAGATGGCGGCATCCTCCGGTGTACAGACCGCTGGTGGACCTGTCGACAATGGAAGAGCGACATGTAATTGTCACCTACAGACTGGCCCGTGCCACAATCCAGGAACTGTGTGCCCAGTTGGAGCCGGACCTGATGTCAGCTATCCGCCATCCCACAGGTATCCCTCCTCTAGTGCAGGTGCTGTCAGTATTCCATTTCCTGGCAAGTGGGTCTTTTCAGACGACAGTGGCCATAGCATCAGGGCTGTCCCAGCCTATGTTTTCCAACGTGTTGTCCAGAGTGTTGTCTGCCCTACTGAAACACATGCGCAGCTACATCGTTTTCCCTCAGGTGGAGGATTTGCCTACAGTGAAAGGTGACTTCTATGCTCTGGGACACATCCCCAACATCATAGGTGCCATTGATGGGACACATGTGGCCTTGGTCTCCCCCCGCAGGAGTGAACAGGTGTACAGAAACCAGAAGAGTTACCATTCTATGAATGTGCAGATGGTGTGTTTGGCCGACCAGTACATCTCCCATGTGAACGCCAAATTTCCTGGGTCAGTGCATGACGCTTACATTCTGAGGAATAGCAGCATCCCTTATGTGATGGGGCAACTCCAAAGGCACCGTGTGTGGCTATTAGGTGAGGACATGGACCCTATACAGTGTGACTAGGTGTCTGGGTCTGGGGTTGTCCCTAAGGGTTAGTGTGTGTCTAACAGTTGTCCCTCGTCAGTTGCAGGTGACTCTGGGTACCCCAGCCTGTCATGGCTACTGACCCCAGTGAGAAATCCCAGGACAAGGGCAGAGGAACGCTACAATGAGGCCCATGGGTGAACTAGGAGGGTTTAAGAGAAGACCTTCGGCCTCCTGAAGGCCAGGTTCAGGTGCCTCCATATGTTCCAGGAAATCTAAATCCAAAATGTCTGGAGGATGAACAAAGAACAGAGAGGAGTCTTCAGGACATAAAGAGGAAGTTGACACTGTGGGCCAGATTTATACTTTTTGCCGCAAACCAGCATTAGCGCAGGTTTGCTGTGAAAAATTTGGCACCGGCTCGCTCCATTCCTAGATCCCGGCTGGGTGCCATATTTAACGAATGGTGCTAGCCGGCGCTAAGGCCCTGTTAGCGTCCTTTGAAAGGACCCAAACAGGGCCTGGGAGGCGTAGGGGGAAATGGGGCTTGTTCGCCAAATTATGGCGCTACAGAGTTTAGAGGCAAAATAATTGCCTCTAAGCAGTGTAGCGCCATTTTCTGGCACACAAGCCCCAATGGACATGGCCCCTGTCTTCCTAAAGACAGGAGCCATGCCCACCACCTCAATGGCCATGCCCAGGGGGCAAATGTCCCCTGGGCATGGCCATTGGGGCCAGCGCCATGCAGGGTGCCCCAAGTCAGGGCCGCCGAGCGGCATTGGACCACAAAAAAAAAATACTCACCCCGACTTACCTGCGGATGGGTCCCCCATCCGTGGGTGACCTCCTGGTATGGGTAGGTGTGGGGGTGTCCCTGGGGACAGGGAAGGGCACCTGTAGGCCTCCAACCATAGAAATCTGCCTACAGGTCCCCTTACGCCTGCCCAGACCCAGGTGTTAAATAATGGCGCTAAGCAGGCCTTCCTCCTCCCGTGTGTGATTTTTGCATGGGAGGATAAATAAGGCGCTAGGGCCTTAGAGGCATTTTTTGCCCTGGAATGCCTACCTTGCAATTCAATGACGCAAGGTAGGTTCCCGCAAGCAATAAATGTTGTTAACTCCAATATTTTGGAGCTAGACATGTCTAAATATGGAGTTAAGTTTGAACCCGATTTGCGCAAAAAAAAAAGACTCTAATCTGGTGCAAACAGAGTATAAATATGGACCTCTATGTGCAGGAGCCTCATAGTCTCTATGTCACTCCCGTGGTCAAAAACTACAAAGAAAAATGAAAAATGCATTTTGTGCCAAAAAATAACCCAAGTAGGCTGCTCAAGAAAAAACTTTAAACTCAGATTTCAAGTTGAATATTTGTGCAGTTCGTTAAACAAAAGTCACTCACATTAGGTGTGATTCATCCTTCCCATGTTATCACAATATGATTTTTTTTTCACACATTTTGCCTTGATTTTTTTCTATCCCCTTTATATATAAGTGAGAAACACGGTTGGACCTCATTGGAAGACAAGAGAAAAAGAGCAATAGTGAGGGCATTTTTTAAAATCCAGTAAAAAATGACTGCACACCTCCGGACAAGGGTTCAATTTTCAGTTAGATATGTGATGAGAAAGGGGGCGAGGTGGTATTTTAGCATAGTCCCTCACGCTCAAGGTGTTTTGAGATATTTGTTGTCTTGAACGTATTTGTCCCAACTACTTGAGGCTACAATGAAATGCAATAAAGATATACAAAAAACATGTGTGATTAGTGCTAAACCATTGCAAATGTTACCAAAAATGCTTGCATTCTGTATTTTTATAATTTGCACTAAGCACTAACTGTATTTGTTAACAGAGCCAGTAAAACGTTGTGCTCCACGAATTTAAAGCTGGTTAAGCAAAACATCCTCGCTTTCAGATGTGATCACCCACGGGAATACAAACCAAATTTGTACAGAGAGCCTAGTGTTATGTGAAACAATGCTTAGTGTAATCCTTCGGAGACTTTTTACAGCAGTAGTCAAAACACACAATGAACAGAGGGATGGCTTGAATTACAAATTAGCATTTTTCTAACGCTGTTCCTAAAGGCTTGTTTGTTCTGATCAGTCTTGCCTTTTCAAAACGTTTCTTAAAGTCACCTGCTACAGTGTGTAGGTGCCAAGAGGTCATATGCTTAGGTTGAGAACACCAGAAGCCTAGCAACCCCAGTTTTCCCTGTACGTATGAATTTGGATGACTTTCATGCAGTATTCTCACTCACATGAAAACGATATTCGACGAGGAAAAACAAAATAGAAACTTCCCATAAATCCCAAAGTGTACGGCTAAAAGTGTCTCTTTGTGCAATAGTAAATTTAAGATCATCTAGAGATTTCCCTGCATAAGTAAATTTCGATTAGCACGATCTTCCTGACACCACCTACCACACACTCCAAAGGACTAAAGGTTCAACCTGCGACAGGCTACCGGTGCACAGATATTGGGTTGAGTTAGACACTCGTTCCACCATCTCAATCAGCCCACTGGTGGACACATGTGTATACCTATGCCCAGCAGATTATCTCATTTTAAAATGTGGGCACTGGCGGTTAGCATGCCAGTCTATTGTCCTCCTCCCAGTACTTCCATTGATGAGATAAAGCCTCACGTGGCGCCATTTTTACCACATTCTACACTTTATTTTATTGTTGCTCTTTAAGTGGACAACCCTCCTCTAAAAACACTTCCCTTTTACACTGTTCTTATTTTCGAGTTTAGAGTGCTGGAGCCTCTTATAGATAAAAAATGAGCGGTACAGTAGCTGATTTTGTTTTGGATAAACAAAGCCGTTTTCGGCATAGTCGGCTTACAGTGTGGTTTAGAGTGGCCCGTGGTGGACATGGAAATTATTGCTTCCAATGTAATAAAGCGGTGCTAAGACGAAATTTTTGGGATACTTTTTTAAACGGATCATTGGAGCTGCTTGCAAGAAAGCACCCACAGTCTACCTAGCGGTGATGCAAGGGCCCTCTTTGCGCATAGCGAGTCAAGGGCTGCTAACTTTTTAGAGTCTTCATGTCCACCTGCATTAAAAGATGAGTGCCCATGAATGGTTCTTCCAGTAGAATAGTCCTTTTGAATTGGGAAAGCTGATCCCAGTTTTTATTAGGCTTCCACTAGGCCAGGAAAGATGTACAAATGCTGTTCGGTCCATTTGAGGGTCTGAATTAGTGAACATACAGAATGTCTTTTAGCCTCTGTGTGGCGTCCACTGTGATGTCCCCTTTTTGCTGTCTACAGGAATAGTGTCCTTTGTTTAAGTATCCCTGTTCTGAAATATTGATTACGGTAGACCTATGCTATAAAAAAAAAAAAAACAAGACCAATAAAATAGAATAATAATTTAAGGAGGAAAAAGAAAGATGGGAATAGGTTTTTATTTAGACTTATTGAGGGTAACCTATCTTGAGCTCCACAGATTCCTATTTAAAACTCTCTTAATGCCTAGCTCAGTCGAGTTGTTGCCTGCCTGGGTGTAACATGGACAAGCATTCATAAAATGGTAACACTCGTCCTCTTCTTCATTGAGAGGAGAGTGTTCTGCATGATGTTAGGGGACAGACACAGGGCAGATTACTCTCCTCTACTATGGTAGACAGAAAATGACAAGAAATGCTTAAATCTCTTTCATGGGTAGACTTCATTACCATGGTAAGGTCTACCCCTGATAAGGTGATTTAAACTCCGTTAGTCATACATCCCCCTTTTGGCCAATATGGTGGGTCAGCCTTTTCTTCTCACAGAGTACATTGTTATCCGAGATCCTCTGGATAAGAAAGCAGAGCAAGCATTAAAGTGATCATACACTGGTTTGTGATTATCCATAACTCATGAAAAAATTGTTTACCATTAATGCCTTTTTTTGGTAATAAGGATTTTGGAGAGGAAATAGAGGAGGTGCTTCATACGTCTTTTAAGAATCAAAATCAAACTGAGCACTTTTGCTTTAGAGACAGAAATATGCAGAAGAATAAGACCATTTTTAAGAAGTCAAAACAAATCAGACATCATTTTACTTTCAATAGATCTCTTTTACAACTGAAAGGTGCTCAGGGAAATGATGCTCCTAGATTGTTGGCTGGGGACAGGCAAAGTCAGAAACAATGCCCCTGATTATGCTGAGACTAATGAACATTTAAGGCCTGTTGGTGTGTGTTCTTTTAAAAGCAATATTAATACGAAAAGCTTGCAATATATTGTGTGATGAAGCTGCATAGAAAATGTGTTAACATAGAAGATAATGCACACGTTTGAAATGTGCCCTCGGGGAGTGGTCACCAATGTATATGAAGACCAATGAAAAGGCTTGTTAATTATGAATTATTATGCAATAATGTTTAAAATTGTATTAGTATATCATAATTAGGGTTGTGTGTTAAAAGTTTGCTATATTAACTTAGCGAGGGCTTGGGCCTAGCTGCCTGGCCTCATATTGAATTGCATTTTCTAACGTGTAGTGTTCTGTTTTTCCTGAAGGACACAAAGCTGTATTTTTTCCAGGAGTTATATGTGTGTATCAGCAGGAAATTATTTCTCATGAGAACCGGCTTGCTCAGGGCGATGTTCTTTCTGGTTGCAACAGTGTAATTTGTAACAGGTGTAAGGTTAACCGTACTTGGAGGAGACAATGAAGACACTGACTGGAGCGCGAAGTGTAACATTTTCTACCTGACATTCCAACCGTTGAAGACGTCAATAACGTGGACCAATCCGTGACATGGGAACTGTGGAAAATTCTAGCAAGGTGCTTACCAAATTATTGGTCAGAGATAATGATGCACCAAACTTTATCCAAAGAGGAATTAGGAAATAGTTAGTCAGTTTGATTTAACGGCGTAACCCGAGGAAAACGGGACCACTTCCAAATACTTCCACTTACACGGGGACTTTTACCCTTGCCATTTGCCATTCTTTTTGCTATGAGACTTTTGCTAAAGGACTTCTGCTAGTTGCCATATAATAGTTGAGTTATTCTGTCACTTTAAACCATCCTCTACCCCATTCTTGCCTGATGCTAACTTCTCCTCCATCTGAGGGAAGTAGTCTGTTCCTTAGCTATGCTATCGTGAGACTTTGCCCGATTCCTATCTCTGCTGATGATGAACCGACTGATGTCCTGAGGACGAAGACTGACGCTGCTTGCTGATCTGTTGGATTGGTAACTATCTGATGCAAATTGTGATTGTCTGTTTGCCTTTTCTTTTTTAGGTACCTACTGCTGTTTTGAAAGAGGCCTTATTTTAGACGTTTTCCAAATTCGTGTTCACTAAATGTTTTGCATGAAGCCCAACATGCTAATGCTAATTTGTGGTTAGTTAAGGCATACACTAATACCTTGTGCAAATAGACAAATGATTGAGATCTTGCTTTGTTGATTCATGTACCAATGAGACGCTGCTAAGTTGATTTATATTAATGATGTGCATAAATATTGAATGAATATAGCCAATGCATTAAGTTGTGCTCTGATTGCTAATCGATAGTGTTTTTCTGATGAGTTTATTGCTATTGAGACTAATAGATATGATATTAGATTGTAACCCATAGGGAAATAAATATCATAACACTGAATTAAACTGGTGTGGTTATTCATGACTGAAAGGTCATGGTGTGTTCTAATTTCGATTCCTATTGATTGTTCATTGATTAGTGATTAGCATTATTGATTATTTATTGATACTGTTGGTTGATGATTTGTGAGGAAAATACTTCGTACTGGGAAGTCTCCAAATGTGGTCCAAAGGTTAGTTGACCTAGATGCATCTCCTTGTAAGTTTACTTATTAAGGCTCTGGCGCGCTAAGTTTTTGGTAGCAGAGGTGATGGTTTGGCCTTTTGGGGCCCCAGTACGAAGGATCACAGGGTGCGAAAATTAACAGTATTGTAGCAGTATGGCCCCGGTACGATAGATCAACAGTTTGGTAGAGATTGATGGGGTTGGTCCTTTGAGGTCCTTAGAGTTTGGTGGTAACCAAGGTGTACTGAATAAATTGGGTTTTGTGGGGTTTTCTTTTTCAATTATGCAAATTGGAGCATGATGTGTCCCTAAGTCCCAAATGACTTTCCCGCAATCTCGGAGCTTGCTGAAGGGAGTTTGAGTATGTTCTTGGCATTCTAGTGATAGTGTGAATGAAGTAGGTTTGCGCTTGTACAGCTTATGCATATGACATGTGAATTGTGAGGTTTGTGAGGATTTTAGGCCAGATGATGATGTTTTAGTAGGAGTGGGCGTACTCCGCAGTATGAGAGTAGGGAAGTCGGCGAACTTCATTTGAGTTTGGCGCTTTGTGCTAAAAAATTGTCCACGTGGTTGTTGATGATGTACGGACCCTGTGTGGTCTAAGACTCTGGAGTATATTGATAAGTGTAGGAGACACTTGGTTGATGTTGTAATTTGCGCGGTTTAATAGGTTGATAGTGAAGTCGACGAGTCAAGTTTGAGTCAAAGTGAGTGAATGAAAACTTCGATGGAGATTTGGTGAGTTCTAAAGTGCACTAGAACAATAATCCGTTGACAAGTCGAGAGTAGAATTTGCGGGTCAAATTTTGCTTGCGAGTGCGAGATCTGAGAAGGAGAGAGTAGCGGCCGAGGCTAAGCGAAACCTATGTAAAGTTCTGAAGCAATTGTGTTACCCTTCCTGTAGTAAACCGGCAAATTTGAGTTTTATTTTGGTTGGTGCTCACAATACATTGCATTAGTTTTGTGTGAGTGGGAAGACAAGCCGCAAGACTTTGTCAGCCACAGTGCGTGTGAGTGTGACGTCATTGGAGCCGCGCTGGGATAGGTCGGTTAATGAGAAGGGTCGCGCATGGATTGGCAGCCGTCTGTGAGAGGCAATTGGCTGAGAAGGTAGGCGAAGATAGTTCTGGGAATTAAAGCCACTTCCTGATTTGATTGTGAACAAAATAGAAGACGAAAAGATGACATTTTTCAAGGCTTTGAAGAGCTCTTTGAGAGGAGACGTGTATATTACCGCAAGTGTAGGGGAGGTTACACCTGCTTACATTGTAATGGAGAAAAAGGGTGTTGCGCCATGTCTTTGGCTAAAGCAATGGTGCAAAGCGACAGAGAAAAGTGGGAGCTTAGCGTTTCCTGAAAATGGGACGTTCAAATTGAGGATTTTGGAAAATTTGCGGAGGGTGCTATATGATCTGAAGCCACCTCCGAGACCAGCACAGTTTGAGGCGTTAGCAATCTGGGAGCTAACGGCACGACAGCAACGGCAACAGAAATTTGAGAGAAGAATGAGGAGAGCAGAAAAGACACTAGCGGAGGCTAGATGGGATTGTGTACAGAGAGTTTGGAGAAAAGAGACATTAGAAGGGGTTAAGCTGTTTCCAGCAATAGCCCAAGAGGGCGAAGGAAAAGGGAGGAAAGCTATTCGTAAGACTGACAAAAGTCCTTCCAGAGACAAAGAGGCTAGAAAATCCTCAATAGGGACAGAGGATTCAGACGATGATGAATTCCTTAATCAGTTAAAGAATGATCGTCCACCACCATATGTGGCAGCCGAAAATGGCCCGAGTACCAGTGCATGCCTTACAGATTCGATACAAGAGAAGGCGACAATGAGTCCAACACAGGTTAGTCCTGTCTCGAAGCAAGTTCCGATGCAGAGTAGTTTTGGCATGCCCACCCCCCAGGTTATGCAACCTCAGTTGCAACCGCCACAGGTTCAGAGGCTTTACCCTGATGTACCCAGTTTGGAGACTGCCAGTAATCTGATGTTGCCAACAGAGTCAGTATGTGCGAGACCAAAATTTATTCAGACTGAACCAACTCCACTTTTACAGCCCCAGGTGCAGCCGCAAATGATTCCGAGATACACTTCGGTCACAGGACCGCAGTCTCGCATCCCACCAGTGATGAGCCAGAATATGGGAGTGAGTCTTCCACAGGTTTTGGGAAACAGACACCAGATGCCACATCGTTGCCTATTACAGTTGGTCCACCAGTACCATTGTATGCGAAGGCGAAGCCTAGAGTATGCGATCAAGGGGTAATGACACAAGATACGACAAGAGGAGGGTTCGTAGGAATCTCCCAAGGGAGGGTTCCAGTGGAACCGACATTTGAATGATCTAGATCTTTGTTAGATTTCAGTCTGATCGGGGCTCCTCCAGATGCCATGAGACAGTCAGGCTCGAGACTGCTGACACTTCAGATCTCAAATGCGAATGTGCCACAGACACCTTTAGTGCAAGCTGGGAATATCTTGTTGCAAGGTTTGACAGCACAACAGCTGACCGACTGGTTAGACAAGCTTGACACTCCACAGACTGCTCCTGTAGCAGCAGGGAGAGCGGAAGGAGTGGAGTACCTGAACCATGTGAGGTTGGGTATGGAAGCAAATGAACTTGTTGAAGGGAGCATGGGAGTGAACAGGTTAGAGTCATACATGGAAGCAGAGTTGAGAAGTGAGAAGGCAGATGGGCGAAGAAAAGAGATAAGAGGAAGAGTGATTGCATAGAACAGTCAGCTAAAACAGTACCAGATGCAAGTACGGTAAAGATGTTACCAATGAGAGAGACTGCCGGAAGGGTTCTTGTCCATGTACCGTGGACTAGAGGTGATACTCTGTCATTTACGAATGATTTCCCCAGGCTGTGGGAGAAACCAGTAGAGTGGTATCAGCAGACAGACAGGTTTGTGAAGCTTGCAAAGCGTCTTTGGGAAGACCTGAATACTCTTTTTGAGATCATAGTTCCAGCTAATTTGTGGATTGAGTGCAAAAGGAACATAGATTGGCCGACTGAGGAACCAGCAAGGGACAGAAGCACAGGTGCGCTGTCTCCTGATGTGATGAAGTATTATTATAAGGTGATTGAGTTTCTGAAAACGAGAGTTTCACTGAAGAATATTGATTAGCAAAGGATTGATTGAACGGCTCAGGAAGTCAAGGAGTTGATACATGCCTATTATGAGAGATTGCTGAAGGCGTTTAAACATTACAGCGGCACAGAGGTTATTGAGGCGAAGGACATGAACCATCTTGTGTTCAGATTTGTGGAAGGGTTGAGACCTGAGATTTGCCAGATGATTAAGAATCATTTGATTTGCTGGCAAGCAAAGCCGATTGATGAGGTGTTGCAGTATGCGAAGTACTCTAGAGATGAGATTGAGTGTTACAGAGGAATCCCCTGACGACACAGAGAGATGTTGGGATGTTTCTAGGAATGGTGGGTTACTGTCGGCAGTGGATCCCGAATTTCTCAGTTAATTCCAAGCCATTGCAGAGGCTGACGGTCAAATAGAGTCCGGATGCCATCGTTTTGGGAGAGAAGGAAATTAGAGCGTTTACTGAGTTAAGGGAGAGCATGTGTAGGGCTCCAGCTTTAGGTATGCCTGATTACACGAAGTCTTTTGTTCTGTTTTGTCATGAACGTGATGCATGTTCTTTGTCTGTCTTGACACAGGTCCATAGAGGTGTAAAACGACCAGTAGCATATTTTTCAGCTACTTTGGACCCAGTTGCAGCAGCCTTACCGGGTTGTCTGCGTGCAGTAGCATCAGATGAACAAAGCCTCACACAGTGTGAAGGCATAGTGATGGGACATCCTTTAACTGTCATGGTCCCTCACTCAGTTGAGATCCTCCTAACCAGAACAAAAACACAGCATATGACTAATGTGAGATTGACCAAATATGAAACGATAATATTGGGGTCACCAAATGTACGTTAAAGAGATGTACAGTGTTGAACCCGGTAACTTTGCTCCCAAGTGAAAATACAGAGGTTGAAAATATGGAAGATGTAGAACATGATTGTCTTGAGGTAACAGAAATGTGCACCAAACTGAGATCTGATATTAAAGATACCCAATTGGAAGAAAATGACCAAATTATCTTTGTTGATGGCTCATGTTTGAGAGACTCATTAGGAGTGCTGAGAGCCGGATATGCTGTATGCACGATTTCCGGTATCCTGGAAGCGTCCTGGCTTCAAGGAGTGTATTCCGCTAAAGTAGCTGAGTTGGTAGCTCTTACCAGGGCTTGCCATGTCTCTGCTCAGATGAGAGTCACCATCTATACCGATAGTCGATATGGATTTGTAATTGTTCATGATTTTGCCCAACTGTGGTCACAGAGGGGTTATTTGACCTCTTCTGGTTTGCCAGTGAAAAATGGTGAAAGAATTAAGGAGTTATTGCATGCGATTCAGTTACCTCATGAAATTGCCGTGTTGAAATGCAGTGCACACCTGAAGTCACAAGAATTTGTTTCAATGGGAAATGGATATGCGGATCAAGTCGCAAGGTTGTGCGCATTGAACTGTATATCGTTTAAGGATCAATGGGAATTGTTACCTGAAAAACAAAATGAGACGTGCACAGGCTATGCATTGAGGGAGATTGACACGTTAGAGGAGTTGAAATTGTTGCAGGACTGTGCCAGTAAAGATGAGAAACGTTTTTGGGTTAGAATGCAATGCATAGAAAGACCAGATTATTTGTGAGTTTCAGACGAAGGGAAAATGGTTTTGCCGAACAGTCTTTTGTCACAGTTTGCAAGGTTTTCTCACGGCCAAGCACACATTGGGAGAGATGCTATGATCAGGTTGATCAAGATTGACTGGTTTAACCCAAGGTTTAGACAAGCTGCAGAGGTGATTTTCCATTGTTGCGTCATCTGCCAACAGATGAACGCGGGGAAAGGGACAGTGGGGAATTTGAGCCACATTGGAAGAGCTGGAGGTCCATTTAGCAGAATGCAATTGGATTTCATTGAAATGCCTGTGTGTGGAGGTTTGAGGTATGTGTTGGTGATTGTGTGTGTCTTTAGCCATTGGATTGAAGCTTACCCTACACGTAGAAATGACAGCCTCACAGTAGCGAAGTTGTTGCTTAGGGAACTGATACCATGTTTCGGTTTCCCGATCTCTTTAGAATCAGATAGGGGAAGTCACTTCAACAATGAGGTGGTTAAGTTACTGTGTGCAGCATTGAACATTGAGCAGAAGTTGCATTGTAGCTACTGCCTTGAAGCATCAGGACTAGTGGAACAGATGAATGGTACCCTGAAGTCGAGAATGGCAAAATTGTGTGCAGCCACGAATTTGAAATGGCCTGATGCATTACCTTTAGTGTTAATGTCAATGAGAAATACACCTAACAAGAAGACAGGACTGTCTCCGCATGAGAATCTCATGGGTCGAGCTATGAGACTGCCCGCAGTGTCTGCGAATGCTCTTGTGAATATCACGGATGTTATGGTGTTGGACTAATGCAAGGGTCTGGCTGATGTGGTCCGCTTTTTTCCTCACTAGGTGGAAGCTACCACCCTGCCACCGATTCATGATCCCGGACACAACCTGAAAGCTGGTGACTGGGCTGTCATCAAGAAACACGTAAGGAAGACTTGCTTGGAGCCACATTGGAAAGGACCTTACCAAGTGATACTAACAACTACCACTGCTGTGAAGTGTGCAGGAGTTCCGAACTGGATCCATGCCAGTCACACGAAAAAGGTGACCTGTCCAACTGATGAGGAAGTTGAGTTGTTGAAAGTACCAACGACTGACAGGGAAGTCTCAGGGCCGAAGAGTGATCGCAGGGGAACTGAGACAGAAGGAGAGCCCGTTGAGGATGGCTTGGTCACTCCAGTAAGAGACGAGGGAGAAGAGATCCAGAGGGGTGACGGTGAGCCTATCTCAACGGAGGCAGCAGGGGAGCCTAGTCAGGGGAAGGTTCTCCCAGAAGTAGACGATTGTGAGAATGAGCTAGAACACTTGACAGACCCAGAAAGCGAAGGAGTTGAGGCGGAAGAGAGTCAGAGTGTCCAGACTCCTCCTGAGCAGATTGTAGGTCCATCAAGCAAAAACACCATAGAGCAAAGAGAGAAAGAAGTGGTGCCACAGGAAAGATCAACGATTAAAGAGACACTGAAAGGAGACAAGTGGCCAGAGTTACAAGTAAAGAGGAGAGAAGTGGTTGTCGAAGATGCCATAGAGGAAGAAGTAGACACGACAAGGAGAGAAGATCTAAGTGAAGGAGAGTTGCAAGGTGATCGCACGTTGAAAAGGAAGAGATTAGCAAACAGAAGGTACGCAGGTCCTGAATGGGCGCTACAGCCGAATAGCAACAGGAGTTCTTGGCGTTTTGTTTTGATCGAGAAGTCCCAAGTCAATACTTTGGCACCTGAGTCTGGCGGAAGGAAACTAAAACTGGTGTAAAGATTCGAGACAAGATTGAAATTGAGAAAAAGAGACTGAGAAATTTACTGGATGAGACTTTGAAAACTTGAATTGACTTTTGGAAACCGATTTTGACAAGCTGCTAATCTGAATTGACAAGGGATCCTGGGAGTGAGATTGGAAGCTGTAAATAACTGCTGAAAGAAGATTTTGCTTGTTTTGACTTTTGCTGCAGAAGAAAATTATTAACTATCCTCTGTTGTTTTAACTAACCATTCTTCACTTTCTGATTCTTTACAGATCATGGATAATACTAGGCAGGAGAATGGAGGGAGTAGGCGTTGTAAATACTTGGGTGTTGGTCTAGGCGTTGTGTGTATGGTTTTTATTGTGGCTGTGATCATGGGCATGACGCAAATGGATAAGAGTGGGACTAACATAGCTTCAGTTCCTGAAACAACTACTGCACTAACAGCTTGGGAGAGGATAGAGCTGGATGAGAGATACTTACATGAAGGAACTAATGCAAAAGGAGAACGTTCTACTAACGTTTTCTATCACCTACTGAGTGAATATGTGGATACAATGGATGTGAAGGATTGCTTTGTGTGTACACAGATTCCTATCTCGGTACAAGAAGGGGTTACCGATCATAGCTTGCCACTAACCTATGGGATAAGTTGTAGTCTGTTATTAACAAGATTTTATAACCAGGAGAAGATCCAGTACTTTTTTTCTAATCATGACTTTTTGTTTTCTTATGTGCCAATAATAGAGGATTTGAGTAATGTAGCTAGATACCACAGTATAAAGTTAGTAAAAGGATTCTTTGAGCCGACACTGGAAATTAGTACATCTTATGCTCACCGCAATAATTTGACATGCTTGCTTACACCTGTAGAGAAAAGCTTTTTAGATCACACAGAGGACAGAAGAAGGGCATTAAAGGGTAAATTAGAAAAAGGATTACAGAAGTGAGCTTTTGCTAGTAGTGAAGGTTATGGTGCATTTAGAGAGCAAGGGAAGTTAGCTTTAGATGCATTACACATATGGAAGCTTTGTATATCTAGGCCGAAATCATGTTGTGACAATGTGTTTGTGGGAATGAGTGAATGTAAGGATGTGTTTTTGTTTCAGAGTAAATGGACGTTCATGTTAAATGGACAGGATCCGGCGATCCCAGGGATCTACTATATATGTGGGCTTAATGCTTATTGCCATGTTCCAAAGGGATGGTATGGGACATGTTATTTGGGGATAGTTTTCCCAAAGACATACCAATTAGATGACTTAAAGAAGTTTCCAAGATTGTCTGAATTACAATGTACTAGACAGAAGAGAGAGACTGCTGCTGGTGTAGTGGGAGACATATTTGGGGCGATAATTCCTTCAGTAGGAGTTATTTTAAACTCGATAAAGATTCAAAAGTTGTCTACTATTGTGGATAACATGCTGACAAATTTTTCAGGAGCTATACTCCTAATGGATACTGAACTTGCTGCGGAGAGGGCTATGACTCTTCAAAACAGGCTTGCTTTAGACATTCTTTTAGCAAAAAATGGCAGAGTTTGTAGGATGCTTAATGAGAATCATTGTTGTGCATATATACAAGATAATAGTAATGAGATTAGAAGTATGCTTACTAACTTGACTAAGGATAGTACAGACTTGAAGGAATTGAAAGAACCTGGTGTTTGGGAAAAGGTTGGAAAGGGGTTTGCTTCAGTGGGGAATTGGCTTAGTAACATTTGGCATGAGATATTTTCCAAAATAATGCAGGGGATATTGATTGTTATAGCTTGCCTATTTGGATTATGGGTAGAATAAAATTGAATAAGGTGAAAAATAATAAGAGGAGGGAAGAAAAGAAAAGGGAAAAATTATTTACAGAAAAATTCAAGGGAAAGCCAATAAGGGAAGACATTGAAATGACAGAATTTTAACTGATGTAAAATTTGTGAGGAAACGTTTTGTGTGATGACAAGAGTCATCAGAGGAGGGATTGTTGGAGTGTGTTCTTTTAAAAGCAATATTAATATGAAAAGCTTGCAATATATTGTGTGATGAAGCTGTATAGAAAATGTGTTAATATAGAAAATAATGCAAGTGTTTGCAATGTGCCGACGGGGAGTGGTCACCAATGTATACGAAGACTAATGACAAGGCTTGTTAATTCTGAATTATTATGCAATAATGTTTGAAATTGTATTAGTATTTCATAATTAGGGTTGTGTGTTAAGAGTTTGCTTTATTAACTTAGCAAGGGCTTGGGCCTAGCGGCCTGGCCTCATATTGAATTGCATTTTCTAACGTGTAGTGTGCTGTTTTTCCTGAAGGACACAAAGCTGTATTTTCCCAGGAGTTTTATGTGTGTAGCTGTAGTAAATTCTTTCTCATGAGAACCGGCTTGCTCAAGGCGATGTTCTTTCTGGATGCAACAGTGTAATTTGTAACAGGTGCAAGGTTAACCGTACTAGGAGAAGACAATGAAGACACTGACTGGAGCGCGAAGTGTAACATTTTCTACTTGGCATTCCAACCGTTGAAGACGTCAATAACATGGACCAATCCGTGACATGGGAACTGTGGAAAATTCTAGCAAGGTGCTTACCAAATTATTGGTCAGAGATAATGATGCACCAAACTTTATCCAATGAGGAATTAGGAAATAGTTAGATAGTTTTGCTTTAACGGCGTAACCCGAGGAAAACGGGACCACATCCAAATACTTCCACTTACACAGGTACTTTTACCCTTGCCATTTGCCATTCCTTTTGCTATAAGACTTTTGCTAAAGGACTTTTGGTAGTTGCCATATAATAGTTTAGTTATTCTGTCACTTTAAACAATCCTCTACCCCATTCTTGTCTGATGCTAACTTCTCCTCCATCTGAGGGAAGTAGTCCGTTCCTTAGCTATGCTATCTTGAGACTTTGCCCCGTCCTATCTCTGCTGATGATGAATCGACTGATGTCCTGAGGACGAAGACTGACACTGCTTACTGATCTGTTGGATTGGTAACTATCTGATGCAAATTGTGATTGTCTGTTTGCCTTTTCTTTCTAGGTGCCAACTGCTATTTTGATAGAGGCCTTAGTTTAGATGTTTTCCAAATTTGTGTTAACTAAATGTTTTGCATGAAGCCCAACATTCTAATGCTAATTTGTGGTTAGTTAAGGCGTTCACTAATACCTTGTGCAAATAGACAAATGATTGAGATCTTGCTTTGTTGATTCATGTATGAATGAGACACTGCTAAGTTGATTTCTATTAATGATGTGCATTAATATTGAATGAATATAGCCGATGCATTGATTAAGTTGTGGTCTGATTGCTAATCGATAGTGTTTTTCTGATGAGTTTCTTGCTATTGAGACTAATAGATATGATATTAGATTGTAACAAATAGGGAAATAAATATCCTAACACTAACTGGTGTGGTTATTCATTATTGAAAGTTCATGGTGTGTTCTAATTGCGATTCCTATTGATTGTTCATTGATTAGTGATTGTCATTATTGAATATTTATTGATACTTTTGGTTGATGATTTGTGAGGAAAATAGTTCGTACTGGGAAGTCTCCAAACATGGTCCAAAGGTTTGTTGACCTAGAGGGGTCTCCTTGTAAGGCTCTGGCACGCTAACAGGCCCATGTGTGTCATAATTTTCATTTCACAAGGATACAGGATGACGTTGCTTAGTGCCAATTGTCCAGTTGCACCCCAGGAGATAGGGTCAGGATGATTCTGGTTTCAAAGTACAAAGTCCTTCAGCAGCTGCATTCAGATAGTGCATTTCAAAACTAACACTCTTCAGCAGGGGGACTTTCTCATAGAGATTGAGTTTGAGGATACTCAATTACACATCCCAATTGCAGCATCTCACACAATGATCTTAAGATTTTGTGAATGAGGAGATCATTTTCAGTGTTCTGTATTAGTCTTTGGGCTGAAGACCTGCCCAAACATTTTTAAAACAATGTTGCTCTAGTGATGACATAGCCTCACCAATAAGGAAATAAACATACATCCCTTTCTTGAGAACTTTCATATTCACTCTCAGTCATATTCAAAGACTGTGAGGTATACCCAGAATGTGTCCCAGACTTTCCAGAAGTAAAGTCCCAGCTGAGTATGTGGGGGAGCTGGTGCAAGGCAGACCTGATGGAGGTGTTTCTCCCATCAGCAAAAGGAAGATGTTATGCAGTCACCTGGAACAACTCATGTTGAAGAAGAAGGTGAAGGAGTGGCTTAAGGTCTACATAGGTATGATAATTATGATTTACGGACATTTAACAGCAAGGCAAACATCATCACATTCTCAAAGGTGGTGTTTGCCCCACAGAGATTGCTGTTTTTGTAGGAGTTTTTGTGGGGTGCATCCCCTTGCCACTGCTTTCCACTTCACCCTGCCTACTGGCCTTTTGCTACCTCCAACTGCAGTGCTGTTTAATTAGGCAGTGCAGTAAAGTGTCCGTTGGCAAAAAATAACACAGCACAAAGTCCACATACCAAAAATTATAAAGAATAGTTGTTATGAAAGTAGCAGTCCTGATGGTCAAAAAAGGGGAAATTTCAGAACGTTGCTCTTCTTTTTCCCTCTAGTTGATAGCGTAATACATTACTCCTTGGGATCAGAATCACCTGTTCAGATGATTTGGCACATTTTACAGCATTGGTCTCTGATTCTGAGAATTACAAATCCTTCTTTCCAGTAATGAAGATCATTTGAAATAATTTGTCCTTGTGGACGATTTTAGAGTGGGGTGACATTTCCTCCTTAATATTCATGGATTCTTGTGACAGATGCCAGAAACCCACCATCTATATGTTGGAAATATCTCTGCTCAGCTGCATTGGTTGCAAGTTATACTCAACTCTGGTAATGGACTGATGAACTTCTGTATTTTGTTAATGCAAAACATTAATTCTGTCACTGACATATTCACTATCATGTTACTTTAACCTTTGTCTTTTCAGTATATATATATATATATATATATATATATATATATATATATATATATATATAATTAAAACTAAAGTTTCGCCTTCGCTCCTGCCACTTACTATTATGGTGAATCACAGCAGGGCGGCGTCCCCTCCTACAAACATCCAACGTTGTCAAAACCTCACGGGGACTGATGTCCCATGACGAAGAGCAACAAGCCGTGATTCCAAGTTGAAAAGAATGTGTTTAATTCAATAAAAATGCAATCCTGACGCGTTTCGGAGCAGTAGCCCCTTGCTCACAGGTCATATCCAGTGCTAAACACTACATGCATTTAAAACATAGAACAACTAAACAACATCAAAAAAGGACTCACAGATACTTATTGCAAATATGTTGGCCATTTTGAAGTGGAATCCATCCACTGCAACCTAATCACCCACCGTTATTTGTCAAAATTCTAAATCAAATTTAACTTCACTACTCACATTCATCAACTCAAACCATATTACATATTCCCAATTCATATGCATACATCTGTTTCCATTTATATTTATATTTATATTTACACAGATACCAAAAAGTGCTTCACTGCTAACCTGTCGGCCATATTTAAACGGTGTCCTTCGTTCAAAAAATCATATAAACTCATATGGACTTGTGTGTGTATATATAGTAAGTTCAAAGGAGCAAAAGACAATACATAACATAATGTTCTATTTCAATAATTTTGTTGTACACAAAATCCCATAGAAAATATATGATAGATAAATGATACTCATCTAGTCTGTGGGATGGACTCCAATAATACTAATCGCTCCTCACACTTCCAACACACACCAATATTTTCTGTTCCTAAATTTTGGACATCCTTGGTCGATAATAATAGCTCTTTTGCATTGCCACTTTTTCTGTGTACCTGTAACAGAACATAAAAAATGCTTATAAAAGTGCATCAGCTCATACTCAAATTGCCTCCTCATGTGATTCACACTCAAACAAAGTTCCTTATCATTCTAAGTAGAACTAAGATGAAGAGAAAGTTCCTCATCTTGATTGAATCCATCTGGGACACAAGTGGAATATTTAAAAATTAATTTAGATTCTAGTTGTCTCAAATGAAGTTCTCAATTGTCCCCTCTCATATTAGCTGGAACATTATCCAACACACAGAATCTCAGTAGGTCCCTGTTTTTTTGATGAACTAAAGCAAAATGTCTGGCCATCGGATATGTTCTATCTTCATTGGTAATGGCTCTCATATGTTCCAGAACTCTTTTTCTCGCTTTGTGAATGGTACTACCAATATAATACTTATTACATGGGCAGCTAAGAGCATAGACACAAAATTCAGTGTTACAGTTCAAAAACTTTCTAATGATAAAGGGACTTGCATCTCTTGACAGCTTCACTTCCCTGCAGGTCGTGCTGCCCCTACATGCTTTACATTTGCCACATACAGGGAGTGCAGAATTATTAGGCAAGTTGTATTTTTGAGGATTAATTTTAATATTGAACAATAACCATGTTCTCAATGAACCCAAAAAACTCATTAATATCAAAGCTGAATATTTTTGGAAGTAGTTTTTAGTTTGTTTTTAGTTTTAGCTATGTTAGGGGGATATCTGTGTGTGCAGGTGACTATTACTGTGCATAATTATTAGGCAACTTAACAAAAAAAAATATATACCCATTTCAATTATTTATTATTACCAGTGAAACCAATATAACATCTCAACATTCACAAATATACATTTCTGACATTCAAAAACAGAACAAAAACAAATCAGTGACCAATATAGCCACCTTTCTTTGCAAGGACACTCAAAAGCCTGCCATCCATGGATTCTGTCAGTGTTTTGATCTGTTCACCATCAACATTGCGTGCAGCAGCAACCACAGCCTCCCAGACACTGTTCAGAGAGGTGTACTGTTTTCCCTCCTTGTAAATCTCACATTTGATGATGGACCACAGGTTCTCAATGGGGTTCAGATCAGGTGAACAAGGAGGCCATGTCATTAGATTTCCTTCTTTTATACCCTTTCTTGCCAGCCACGCTGTGGAGTACTTGGACGCGTGTGATGGAGCATTGTCCTGCATGAGAATCATGTTTTTCTTGAAGGATGCAGACTTCTTCCTGTACCACTGCTTGAAGAAGGTGTCTTCCAGGAACTGGCAGTAGGACTGGGAGTTGAGCTTGACTCCATCCTCAACCCGAAAAGGCCCCACAAGCTCATCTTTGATGATACCAGCCCAAACCAGTACTCCACCTCCACCTTGCTGGCGTCTGAGTCGGACTGGAGCTCTCTGCCCTTTACCAATCCAGCCACGGGCCTATCCATCTGGCCCATCAAGACTCACTCTCATTTCATCAGTCCATAAAACCTTAGAAAAATCAGTCTTGAGATATTTCTTGGCCCAGTCTTGACGTTTCAGCTTGTGTGTCTTGTTCAGTGGTGGTCGTCTTTCAGCCTTTCTTACCTTGGCCATGTCTCTGAGTATTGCACACCTTGTGCTTTTGGGCACTCCAGTGATGTTGCAGCTCTGAAATATGGCCAAACTGGTGGCAAGTGGCATCGTGGCAGCTGCACGCTTGACTTTTCTCAGTTCATGGGCAGTTATTTTGCGCCTTGGTTTTTCCACACGCTTCTTGCGACCCTGTTGACTATTTTGAATGAAACGCTTGATTGTTCGATGATCACGCTTCAGAAGCTTTGCAATTTTAAGAGTGCTGCATCCCTCTGCAAGATATCTCACTATTTTTGACTTTTCTGAGCCTGTCAAGTCCTTCTTTTGACCCATTTTGCCAAAGAAAAGGAAGTTGCCTAATAATTATGCACACCTGATATAGGGTGTTGATGTCATTAGACCACACCCCTTCTCATTACTGAGTTGCACATCACCTAATATGCTTAATTGGTAGTAGGCTTTCGAGCCTATACAGCTTGGAGTAAGACAACATGCATAAAGAGGATGATGTGGTCAAAATACTCATTTGCCTAATAATTCTGCACTCCCTGTATGAAAAAGCCTGGAATAATAGGTTTTCTTATTCCCTCCGATGATTGAATTAGGGTTTTACATAAGCAGTCTTTCAAGGATGTACATCTTCTAAAAGTTACCTGAGGTTGTTGACCAATTGCATCTGCTAGGTATTCATAATTTTTTAGAATATCCCAATACTTCAATAAAATACGTTTAATATCCCATGCTTGAATATTAAATGTAGTAATAAACCTAATTATCTGAGGGTCATCCTCATTAGGACATTCTTGGGATATCAATAATTTCTCTCAATCCAATGAAAGTACTTTCTTACATGTGTTGTCAATTAAATCACTGGAATATCCTCTTTCTAGGAATCTCTTTTTCATTATCTGCATCTCAACCCTAAAGTCACTGTCTTCACTGCAATTTCTTCTAGCTCTTAAGAGTTCCCCTTAAGGGATACTGTAAATCAAATTCTTGGGGTGGCAGCTATTCGCATGCAGGAGACTATTCCCTGCTGTTTTCTTGCAAAATAAGACACTAGTTAGTCTAGATCTTTTGACTTGCACTTTCAAATCCAAAAATTCAATTTCTGAATGATGTATGTGTGATACATATTTCACACCAACAGAATTTTATGATTTAAAATTTCCACACTGCACTCCAGGGAGTAATTTGCCTTCAAATTACTTCTTTATTAGGCCAGCCAGTAAAAACCAGCATGTTTCAACTTAACAAAAACTTGATTACAGTTGCTTAGTCCAGCTACTACTTTCCTTAAATACCTCTTCACAGCATCCACCTCTAATGCGGCATCCAGGGAACGGTAGTGTTAAAACATCTATACATAATATCATGTTAAAATGCCCTACTCCAACACTCCACCCATATTTAAAAATGTTTTAATATCAACATATGATTATTGTAAACATATCCTCTACAAATCTATTGTACATCTTGACAAATAATCCTCGCAAGACATGCTAATTGTTCATTAACTACTAAAATGCTTATTGTTAGCTTTGTGCTCAAATTTGACTACATGATTATAATATATTGTGCATTGGTACACATTTTCTCACATTTATTGATGTGCAATTGCTTAATAACTATACATGCTACATCTGATTCATTTATTCACAGCCCATTGCTCTTTTATCTTTTTGGGCAATTTGCTATTGTCTAATGCTCTCTCATGGGTGTTACTCGCATATAATACAGTTGTTTATGCCTCATTAGAGATCAACAAACATAACGGCCACAATCCATATTAATTCCCATATCAGTCTCTAATAGTATTGATCTTAAAACGTAATCACTTAATTTTATTTTCGGTATTCACTCATTTTTTCCAATGTTATAGATGTACATGCAATTCCCCATCATTATTCAAACCAGTGGGATTCTTAGTTCGTAATTTCATAATGAGACGGGATCTGCGCAACTTCAGTTGCCTGTCACCACCTCTTTATCCTTGCAATGCCATAATATTTCAATACAACTACGTAGTTGAAACCCTTACTGTCTATCTCTCTGATGCGTTCCAGTATGCGTTTACACATCATATATACTGTACCCCCTCATATTTCTTTCCACAATGGCATTTAATTACATAACTGGTGTTGCAAATTAGTCTCTCAGTTATCATCATATTATTGCCCCTGTGGTCAGTGAATGAATTCATATTTTTGCCAATGCTGCAAGCTTTCCACTTAGTGCATTTCACAAAACCTTGTTTTTCTTTCTCCAACCGTGTTGGTTGCCTTGACATCACAAAATGTCTCCTTACCAATTTATCCCTTAGTGATGGTGCTCTCTTATAAGTTATTTTTTGATTTTCCCCCATTTTACTTCCTATGTACGGGTCCTGACTCAATATTTTCAAATATATTTTAAAGAAGTTATAAATATCTCTATTTTCGTTGTCCTACATTAGGATCATCTGAAGTGTGTCGTCCTGTTCACTTAGTTCCTTGCTCTTATGTTGTGTGAGGATATTAATATGATCAACTGTTTTCACTCTTTTTAAGCCTTGGTGTATTGATCTGGAAAAGTATGCTATCTTTAGGAATTTCTATGCAGCATTCTTGCAATGTTTTAGCATTTCTTCATCATCAGAGCAGTTCCGTCTCAATCAAAAAAAATCACCGTAAAGGATATTATTTAGCAGATGTTATGGGTGGAAACTTGAGTCATGTAATATACTATTTGCTGCTGATGGCTTCTGATACAGAGTTGTTTCCAACTTGTTATCCTTCACATACACGTAACATCAAAAAAATCAATCTCAATTGTACTCATATTGCAAGTGAATTTAAAGCCAAGGTGATTCTTCTTCAGTTTATCAAAATATCGCTTACATTCATCAACTGAACCTGTCCTAAATGATGAATAAATAATCTATGAATCTTACCAATAAGACAATGTTATCCCAAAATTCCTCATTCTCTTCTCCCAAAGGCACCTCCCTCTCCCACCACCCCATGGTGAGATTCACGTAGCTTGGAGAGAAGGACCTTCCCATTGCTGATACGCAAACTTGCATATAGCGCTGATGATTAAACAAAAATATATTATTCTGTACGCATATTTCAATCATTTCCAAAATCATGCAGGAGTGTTGTAACTCTTTTATGCTCTTCTGTTCAGAAAATATTGCACTGCCTGAAGCCCAATATTATGATCAATTGAATGATACAGCAATACTACATCAGTAAACAAATTTGAAAAGTCCTATTAGTGCAGAATGGTGATAAAGTGTTTTGGGATCCTCTTTTTCTCAGCCCCCGCTTGACGGATCACCCCAAAACTTTCAGGTCAGCAGCTGAACTGACTGAAATATAAGTTTTGAACATTTTGTGAAGATTTGTGAAACATAGCTAAAGTTATTGTCAAAACAAAAAACACTTTGTCTATGAAAAAATGGACTTAACTATAAGTACCTACTGGCAATAGCCAGTAGGTAAAATATATTTATATATATACATACATATATATATATACATACACACATATATATATCTGCATCTATATATGCATAAACAGTCACACAAACATGTGCGCACACACATACACAAACGCATATATACAAACACACGCACACTCTGGCAAGAATTTTCTGGACTCGGTTCTTCGTTATTCTACTAGTCGCATGGCTGACTCGTGGGCAAAATGGGCAGGAAATTCAACTGTGGATATCTGCAGAGCTACTACATGGGCATCCCACTCCATATTTATTTCATACTAAAGGTTTAATGAGGGTAAGGATAGTGAATTCTTTTTTGGGTCAAATATTATTTCAAGAGCAGTTTCTTTGTTTTTCATAAGAAACATATCTGTATAGGGTGTGATAATAAATGTTGTTCTTTTTGCACCCAGGAGTGATTAGTTTTTATTCTTTAAGGGATTGTCTTGAGGAGATACATCGGACTGATACAAATGCATAGTGATTGGCTACATCATCATCTATGTAAGGAATGGGACAAGAGAGAGAGATGAAGAGGTAACTTCTGGATTACTTACCAGTAATCTTCATTACTCAGATTCTTCCTTCCCCATCCCATTACTTAGAACTTTCCCTCCCTCCCTTCCTATGAACATTATCTATTGTTCTGGTATATAATATAAATGTAGGTAGTGTTTGATGGAAGAGTATTGTCTATGGGTGGAGTGTCTACCTACATACCATGGGAATAAAATTTGTTGAAAGTTGTAGCAACTGGGTGGGGTCACATGAGGTTTTACCTCATATATGTAAGTTCTGGAAAGTGGATCAGAGTAATGAAAATTACCGGTAAGAAATCCAGAAAATCAAGTGTATCTATGAAAATATCCGTTCTTTAAAATGACCATAAAACCTAAAAATATTTGTCAGAAAGAGGGAGGAAGTGAAACCCTGCATCACAAAGGTTTTGAGATGCTATAATAGGAAGATAGTTTGGAAAGGTCTATGGCCCTCATTTCAAAGACCACCGAGGTTCCGCCAGGCCGCCAACCATATTATGACTGCTGGCGACCCTCCGCCCTTTTTTGGACGGAGAGCTGCCAGCAGCCATACTGGCGGTCGGAGGTGTAGTGGAGGCTGCTCCACCGTCACCACCACATCATCAGAACACCGCCCACCGAATTAAGTCTCAGCATTCGGCGTGGCAGTGTTCTGGTGGCAGGGTGCTGGCGGCGGAGCAGCCCCCATGGATCCCGTTCCTTCGCGGAGGATCACCAAAACAGGTAAGGTGATAGTCCGTTAGGGGAGGGGGGGCTGGGGGTGTTGTGTGGTGTGTGCGTGCATGGGGGTGTGCGTGTGAGTGTATAGAGGGGGTATGTGAGAGCGTGTATGTATGCGGGAGGTGTGATGCGTGTAGGAGAAATGTTACGTGTTTGTATGTGTGCATGTATGTGCGCGTGTATGTGTGTGAGTGGTGTGAGCGTGCATGAAGGGGGTGTGGGGGGTATGTTTGGGGGGTCTATGGCGGCCGGGTGCAGGGTAGGCAGGGGGTTCTACTACCTTTGGGGGGTGGTAGGGGGCTCATGGGTGTTGGGGGTGGACTCAGGGGAGAGGGAGGAGGGAGAAGGAGACCCCAATCAGTGCCAGGGAATGAATTCTCTGGCACTGATAGTGCCTACTGCCATTCATTTAGTGGCGGTTCAAAACCCCACGAAATCCATGGCGGTATGCGGGGTCCTGATACCGCCAGCGGACTAGTGACGGCCGGCGGGCTGGAGACCGTTGTCTCCAGCCTGGCGGTTGTTACCGCCGTGGCGGACAGTGCGGTACATAGGCATATGCCAAACCGCCAATGTCATAATGGTGCGGTAATGACCACCGGCCTGTTTGCGGTCTTACCGCCATCATTGCATTATCTGCCAGGGTCGTAATGAGGGCCTATGTTTGTTGTTCAGATGTGTCAGTCATATTTATGCCCTGTAAAAAGAAATAACATAAAATATCAAAGTAAGATAATTCTTTAGATGCAAAGAAAGAGATCTAATTAAGGAAATATCACCACTACAAAGAGTAAGCTTTTTGCAAAAATGATCTAAAGGTAATCATTGACAATAATGACTTAGTAGGTTACAAGGTGTTAAATCTGCCTTCAATGATCCCTATTAAGCTTTATGAATATGTAATAGTACGCTCCAGTTTTTGTAATTCTGGAACATTTTTATGAAGAAATCTTTCAAATTGAAATAACTATAGATAAGAAATAAAAAAAATCGTGGACAAAATTGTTCATGTAACGTCTAATGATTATTTGATTGCTATGGCTACATGAACTGAACAGTTCACACCTAGAGGTGCCAAAATGGCAGCGTTTTAACTTTATAGTATTGTTATAATGAAATCCCTAAAAAGCTGTTGGTGACCCCAGGATACACTTTGTGCAAGGAAATACAACAGCTGTTCAAAGTAGTAGCTGGCCAGGTTAGTATACAGGTTTGTATTCTCTTTCTAAAGGCCAAAAGGGAAATAGACGCGGTGGTGGAAACAAACAATTTGATATTTTTCAGTGTTCTCCAAGTTTAAACCACAGTTATGCGTTACAGATGTTAAAACTAAAAGGTTCTCATTAATCAAATAACCGTAAACTAAGAACTCAGCAAAAATGCTTTACAAATATTACTTCCACAAATTTATTGATGTGACCTTTCATCAGTTACAGTTTGTAATGTGTTTGAAATCTAAATACAAATGCAGAAAATGTCAGGTAAAATGTAGAAAGCGGATTCTGCTATTCGAATGTAAATTAACAGTCGTCATTGCCACGGTAGGGTGAAAATATGGCTTGAAGTCCATAAAGACTGGTTTAGAATTGATAAAGCTAGGGAGATCCCTATCAACCACATATTCTGCTGCCTTATTTACGAAGGATATTAGTGAGATGGGCCTTTAATGACAAAAAGTAAGGGGGTCAGCTAAACACAGCAAATCGAAACTCAAAAGAAACATTATATATTCCACATGAAAAAATACGTCATGCAAATGTTCCCACTTTACGGGCCTCATTCCCAGAGTCCCACCATTTTATGTAGAAACACAATATCCAGTAACCATTAGTAACGTGGGGTGATTATTTTCCTAATGTCGTATTTTCGCTCTGTTCCAATTGTTTCAAATTGAAAATAAAAATGAGAGCTCACACAGTAATTTGCACCCGTTCCAAAATGCAAAACTCTGAGCATAGCAGTTTCCTCCTCTGCAGTATATCACGTTTTTCACACCACATTTGTTCGAGGTAAGTATACACTGGTAGGTAAAGATTTACTATTCTTAATTCCAAATCTATGTACCTCCACAATTTATATGTTGACATGGAGTTAAAAATGTATACCAACCTTGATGATATAATGGTTGTCAATTTTCTGTGTTCAGCAATTTTGAAGGTGGCTATCAATAACTTGACAATATGGTAAAACACCTGCACATATGGTGCCTATTTGCTTTCCGAGGACAGACATGCTTTATGTAGGTTTGTGAAGTTGTTAAAGTGAAACAGAAAAAACTTGCAGGCATTGTAGATGTGTCATAATTGTTGGCCTATAAATAGAACACTAAGGCCCATATTTATACTTTTTTAGCACCGCATTTGCATCATTTTTTGACGCAAAAACAGTGCAAACTTACAAAATACTAACAATTTATTTTGTAAGTTTGCGCCAATTTTGCGTCAAAAAACGGTGCAAATGCGGTGCTAAAAAAGTATAAAAATGGGCCTAAGAGTGATTTAGAGTTTGGTGGTGATGTAGCATTTTCATCCTTCGCTGGAATCAGTGCTCTTGGAGGTGGATGAATCTTTGGACCCAGTAAGTAGTGTGGTAGAACCATCAACAAAATTTCGATACAACCTCAATAACTAAAACATCATGACCAATGTGGCCATGGATGGAAAATTTCAATTGGAAATAAAGTTAAGGACTGAATTACAAACACTGGCTCAAAGCCGTGCAGACAATGGGCAAAACCAAATTATCAATGTATATGATCACCAAGGGTTGCCCAAGAGGACAAAAAAGGTTTAGGTGCACTAACATTAATAAAACTAAGAGTTCAAAAAGAATAATTCATATCATCAACTGGAATATCAGAGTTACATAGATGATACATTGCTCTGAGTTAACAATCATCAGTCATATCACATTAGCAGAGTCAATATTCTTTGGCTGGGCACAGGTCGACTCTACAACTAAGCAAATTCCGACAAATACATCTGTGGGGAGAAACACATGTGGGCAAATGACAAAAAGCACTAGAGGGCCGAAAAATATTTTGTAAAAAAAATATTCTTGGATTGCAGGTCACTAACTAAATTAGGCAAAAAAATAAGTAAAAAGAGAAAGCATCAGCATATTGGAAGCTCGTCTAGAATGTTCTGAAGAAAACATAAAAGATTGCTAAGTCTAAAGGGGCATATCAAAAGATAATAGTTGAGAGGGAGATACCACTCCAAGGGATAAGCATTCAGAGATTCTTCATCAGCAAAGCAACAGGGTCAGCAAGGCATCTGCAAGCATCAGGAGCTCTGACAACAAGGGACTGCTCAAATTGGTCAAGGACTGCAAATGCTCAAAGTTCAAATACCCATCAATATTTTAGAATTCCCAAAACATTCTGATTCATCAAAGGTATCAGTTGATGTCACACTGAATGGGCATTAGCCAATAGAAATTGATCATACAACTCCCAATTGAAACAGTTCATTTCTTTCCCAAGTTTGCCATGGGAACATATTCCATGTGTGTGACTCCAAGCAAGTTTGAAACAATGGTATACGGTGTCAGTCCATGTTGCACAATGTTCCTCCATCAAGGCCACTATGCTACATTCTCTCTGTAGTTAAACAATGGAGTCTATCACTAACAAGCTAAGCTTCTCATGAGAACATAACCTAAAAGACAGTTCACATTAGAAAATGAATCAGCATTTCAGGCACAGTCACAAATTACAAGATTCAACAGGCTTCACTCATGGGCGATTTATGATAATGCACTTATTATGTTTTAGTAAAACATGCAATATACAGACTTATGGATTGAGCATTATTAATTTTTCATTAATATGAGTAATACATTTTGCTTCAAATGAAAAAGCTTCATTACTGCATTTTATTAGGTACAACAGAGAAGTGCATATGTCTCATTTTTGCATGTATTTTTAATTAATCAATCATCAGATATGCAATATTGTTTCACGTGTACAGTCTATAGTCTAAATTACATTATAATATCAACCTTATCCCTCTAACATGTGATTTAATTCAAATACCACCTACATCGAACTCTGAAAAACAGGCAAGTGCACATTTAAATTGCGTGTCAGTGTAGCTCTTAACTGTTAGCACTTTAACATAAAAAATAAACTGCCACACTCTGATGATCTTTGTGCCACAAGGGCCTCTACTAAATGTTAGACTACATCAGTGGATAGGGTACTCCATCACAAATGTGCTCTGTCCACCAAACTCATAGTCTGCCCACTTCTACTGGAGCTTTCCTTCAGCATAGATTTGGATAGCTCCAACGATGGAAAGCTACCTCTGATGAGCCAGCCAAGAAGGTAAAGCCATCACACCACCCTCTCTATTTGAAGTTGATGGTCTGTTGACCACCACCAGGATGAAACTGGCAGTGAGGGACAGAAAAAATGATGACCCTTAGAGACAACTCCCAGGCTGTGGTGGTCATTAAGTGTTAGTATTTCAAGATCAAACATTCACTTTGGGATTCACTTTGGGATTCTTTTTTGGACATACAAAAACTGTTAGACATTTGCTGGATGGCTGTCAAAATGGATGGAGGCCTTCTACCAATTTTTTGTTTTACCTTGATAGGAACTGCCATGGCATCAACATTTTATGCAAAAAAACACTGAAATTCACCAGTCATAGTTAACTGAAGTAATTATAACCAACACCATTGAGTAACTATATCTCTCGCCCTTCCCCTGCACAGTATTGTCAGTTAATCATATCTTTATTTAGCAGAGGTACATACAATGACCACTTCAGACATCATAAGAATCCATCTCTGAAAATAAATAGTAAATCAGAGTTTCAAAGCCACAATGAAAATGCCATTTCTCAGCTAAAATAGCGTTGAATTTTGTAAACACACCACATGTCTAAAGAAAGCACCAACTGAGCAGCAAACATATTAATTCAGAAATAGCTGTAAAAATAAAGTGCTAGTTTACATTGCAAAAATATAATTTAAGAATTGGAGCCACTAATAGAAGTCGAGAAATGAATTTTTAAGGAATACATGCAAAAGCAATACTTTTCCATTCATGAGCATTTTTATGATGTAGAAAAAGAATAGTTCTCATAATGTTCCTAGGTGCAATTATTTGTGGGTGGTCCCTTTCAGGCCACAAGGAAGTGACATCACTCCTATTGGAGGTCACCACCTGGTATATGAATCAAGTGTTGACCCAAAGCCCCTACTGTTACATGGGTTGCGAGGATCACTCAGGCAAGATGCTTGGTTAATTTATGCTGCCGGTGAGGAAGCGCAGGTCGATTGTGGGTGCCCCTCTTGGGTCCCACTATGCCACAGTACCTTGGGGAATGAATGAAGGATGTGAGCCAACTCCAAGTGCTGATGCTGCAGTAGGAACCTGGGAAGTTGTGGTGATGGAAGCCTTGGAAGTGGGGCCTGCGTTGTTGTGCACTGGTGTCTTCCTGGAAGGGTGGGCGGTGGCGACTGATGATCCTTGCATCCTTGGTCCCCTCTTGGCTATCAGTGAAATGCGTCATGGAGAGAGAGAGAGCCATGCTGGAAGGCACTGCAGAGGCTTCAGGAGAGACGTTACAGTCTCAGGCAACACAGTAATGAACTGGTGATCAGGCCATGCTTCTCACAGAGTACTGGCACTTTGACAGTAGATAAACTGGAGATCAGGTCCGGGCTGTGCTTGATCCCTTCAAGTGCAGCGCTGTGTTGTAGCAGAACAGGGTAGCAATCAGACACACTCTGATCCTTGTCTACAGTCAACTGCTGGACGCACAAATGACAGAGTCTAATGGCAGGGGCAAGAAGGCAAAATCTTTGATGTCCCTGAGAGTCCTTGAATGGGGGCAAGCCAGCAAGCCCTTTGTAGCAGTACGGGTTAGCGATCAGACACGCTCTGATCCTTGTTTACAACCAGCTGCTGGACTCGCAAATGACAGAGTCTTATGGTAGGGGCAAGAAGGCAAACTCTCTGATATCCCTGAGATTCCTTGAACAAGGGGCAACCAGCAAGTCCTTGGAGTCACTCTGGGTTTAGTCCTTAGCAGGGCAGAGACTAGCAGGCATCAGGGCAGCTCTGCAAAGTAAAAAAAGCATGTCTTTAGAACAGTCAGTCCATGCAAAGTGGCAATCCTTGTATCACAGCAGTCTTTACTCTAGCAGAGTCCTTTTCCAGGCCCAGTAGTGTACTGATTTCCGGGGATCAGAGACCCAGTACTTATACCCCAAAATGCCTCTGAAATAGGGGATGACTTCAGCGGAAGTCTCTGAAGTACACAAGGATCCTTTCCAACCCAGCCCTGTCTGTCAGGTTATTTCTCTGGGGTGAGGGGTAATCAGTCCTTTGTGTAGGGTCAGGCCACTACACTTTAAAGTGTAAATGTGGACCCCTCTCATCCTTCCTGCCCAGAAAGACCCATCCGCATGCAGATAAATGAAGATGCAGATGAGTGCCCTGTGTTGTTGCTGTTTGAAGGGAATGCAAAAATGTAGCTATCGCCCAGCCCAGTCCAGGCGTGTATGGGTGACAGACTGTAAGGAACAGAGAGCAATAACAGCAAAGAAATGCCCACTTTCTAAAAGTGGAATTTCTAAAATAGGATTGTTAAGTCCCATATTACCAGTAATAAGGATTTATCATTACCATTCCAATGATATGAAACATTATAAATCTACTCCTCTCTGATCAGAAATTACAGCTTAAAAAGATATCAAGGAATTCCCAAAAGTAGTCTATGAGCTAAGAGAGGAGCAAGTCTCTCATCATTAAAAAATGAAATAGGCTGTTTGCTACTACTGGGACATGTAAAACATAAAGGTACATGTTCTGCCTTTTACTTACACAACACCCTGCCCTTAGGGGAACTTAGGGCATACCTTAGGGGTGACTTATATACAATAAAAGGGGAGTTTAATGAGTGGCAAGAGGTTTTAAATGCCAAGTCAACGTGGCAGTGAAACTGCACACACAAGCTCTGCAATGGCAGGCCTGGGACATGCAGGCCCATTTGAATCATTTAATTTATAGGCCCTAAGTGCATGGTATACCAGTCTACAAGGGACATATGAGTAAATTAAATATGCCAATTGTGTAGACACCAATATCACCATGGTTAGGGGAGATGCACATGTACATTAGCACTGATCAGCAGTGGCAGGGAGCGCAGAGTCTTAAGCCCAACAAAAAGATATAACAAAAACAGTAGGTGAAAGGTCTGGGGTAAGACCACCATCAGGATGCCAGGTCGAACAGGCGAGAACTCAGATTTAACTGCCAAAGTAACCATATTTGTAGTAACTGCTGCCCAAAATTCAGGTTTAGCCTTGTACAAGTCCATTGGGACCCCATCGGGTCCTTCGGCTTTGTTCGCCGGAGTTTGGGCTATCGCCACCAAGACTTCCCAATAATCAAATCTGATGTTAAGAGAAAGGGATGAATCCTGCTTATTATAAGGGGCCTCCCTCTTTAAATTAGCACCATTCAATGGGGCTAGTGTGCTTGAACTATTGGTCTGGTGGTATGTTGGTCCCCAGTCCATCTGATTCCTTGACAAAGGGGTTCCCTGAGTTAACTATGTAACAGATCCTCCCTGCATCCTTTGATTCGAGGGCAATAACGAGGCTAACCCAAAGCTCATTTTTAATGTTCATCTTTTTTTTTATGGCCCTTTTGTAAACCCATCTAAATGTAGCAATTACTTCCCTATCTCTAGGTACTTTATTCAGGGCATGCCTCAGTTGTCTCCCCGCAACCCTACAGGATTTGTCAAACAAACCAGGTACCCTGCTGTTAAAATGGCTACTCGTTGCCAGAGGGGAGCAGTGATCTTTATTGCTGAGGTCCACAAACAATTCTACAATTAAATGGCTATGTAAGGAATCTGATAATAACCTTCTGATGAAGAATGACACATTTTGCTTATTTTTATTAGTCAAAAGTGCCTCTATGCTGATGTTCTTCCACTTAAGGCAAAGCCCATCGTCAACCCTTACCAAATTAGTCTCCCCCTTTACTTGCACTTATAGCAACAACCTTGGGATACCTGGGATTAAAGTAATTATGATAACTATCGCCTTTCTCCAAGCCCCCGCTAATGACTGATGGATACAGGGACTGTGAAATAAAAATGCAATCTATTGTACCCTAGCCAATAAAGGTGAGTGGTTGGATTTCTTCTTTCCTTACAACCTCAATGAGATTATAGGGCTAGATATATCATGCTCCCGGTTTGCATTTCCTAAATCGCAATTTGTATTTTTTTTTAAGAAATCGCGATTTAAGAAATGCAAAATGGGATCTATGAAAATTGCGATTCGGTAATAGTGATTTCTTAAAAATCGCAATCGCTATCACCGAATTGCAATTTGGGAATGGGACTCCATTCATCCTTTGGTGCAAATGGTTTTGAATTTCTGAATTTGTGAATTCCCATTAGGAATTCTTATACTAGGCAATGCAAATCCTAGGATGCTGGGGGACTGAGGCCCCCTTTGATGCACCCCATGTGACATGCCATAGGGGCATGTGTGTGCTACATGTCATTTTTAAAAATGAATTTATAATTCATCTCTAAAATTGCACATGGTTACCAACAAATTGGATTTGGTGGTAATTGCATTTCCTAAATGCACAGTTCGCATTTAGGAAATGCATGATACACATGCTTTGGAAGTCACAAATAGGAATGACCTAATTGTGATTTCCTATTTAGAGAATCGTAATTTGCGATTCCCTGAATGGAGTTGCAATTTCAGGGAATCGCTATTTTAGCAATTCCTTGAAATTGCACTGCGCATGCATTTCATAAATCTTGAAAGGCATTTTTGCATTCGCAAACGGTGGAGTTTTTGCGATTTGCACCGTTTGCAAATGCAAAAAGCTTTGATACATCTAGCCCATAGTGTCCAAACTCTAAAAGACAATTATACAATTTAGCACTTCTACCATCCATAGCAGATTGGCAAACTAGAAAATCTGGATATGAAAACAGATTGACCAGTGTAAGCCCTGAGCTGATCTTTGTGTTAAACTCTCCACCTATGATAAGGTTGAAACAATTTTAAAAAACATAATACCTGTCCCCCAAGCAGCCATATCTTCAAATAACATATCTAGATTACATTTGGTGTCCTTGTGGGTGGTAGAATTATAAAAAATTAATTTAAATATATTGACAACGTTCACAATATACTAACCATACAATTTGGATACTAGGATGTTTAAAAGGAAATGGAAAAGCATTAACCTGAATAGATGAGTGCACAAAGATGGTCTGCCAATGACTGAAGGGATAGCAAAGTGACAAAAACTATAGAAGCCATCCCATACAATTTCTGTTGTGCCCAAGTACTTCGAAAATGGATAGCATTGTACAGCTTAACAAAATACAGCAAAACTGGGTTTGCACATTCCGTTGTGATTCCTGCTGTGTTCCAACTGATAATACAAAATCTCTGGCCATGGTGTTTAGTACTCATGACTGGTTGCCTTGGAACAAGTGGGGTTCCTATTTCCTCTAAATAATCGGTCTCAGGGGTCACATTTATCCCAGTTTGTCAATCAGTGACCTCTAGCCAAGATAACATGGCAAACTGGTTCCCATTTAAAATAAAGTCACGTGACTGGACCCTGGACACATGCAAATATATCAATTAGAAATGATTAATGAATGTTCATGTATTTTGAATAATGAAAAATGTAGAAAATGATTAATGTAGAAAAATAATGTGAACTTTTCAAATTGTGCCCTCAGAGAGTGGTCATCAAGATTCACAAACTATATTAAAAGAGCAACTAACATATGTGAATTATTGAAAATGGATTGAAATAATGGAATAGTATGTCAATAGTATGTCATATTGAGAGATATAACGTGTTTTGCATTATGTTGTAGAGCTTAACTTAGCCAAAGTCGTGGCCTAGTTTTGCCAGGCCTCGTGCAGAAGCTGAATATTAACATTCAATGTAAGCCACCGATGGGCTGAACTACCCGTGAACTGCTCATTGTTTAATAAACTCTGCTTAGCTGAAACCTTCGCATGAACAGCCGAACAGGAGATGATGGAATAAAATTGTAGCAAAAACTGTGTAAAGCATTCGGAGTGTACTTTGCCAGGACTTGAACAATAGAGACACTGACTAGAGAAAAAGATGCAACATTTTTTATAGATGACGAGCCGGATGATGAGGACATCGTAAAGTGAACCAATAAACTACATGGGAACTGCGTAATACTAGAATTAATAGATTTGAAATACGAGGGTTATTGGTTAAAGGAGAATCGTGTGATTAATTGGCCAATTAGCAATTGGGGGATAGTCTGGGAGACTTTGATATAACAAAGTGGCAGAGGGAACAGAGTTCAGATGTTAGGCACAGATGTCAGGGGGGAGACAACGAGAACAAAGAGATTTGAGATTCTGTTATTGGGCTCATACTCTCTAAGAGGAGAGCCTGATGCAATGCTGATCGATTGATGACCTGAAGATGGAGACTGACTTTGTTGCTGATCCATTCCTTGTATAGGTAGCTATGACAATGTGACTGAGTTACTTTTTGTGCCTTTCCTTTCTAGGTAGCCAGCTGTTTTTCCAAATTCATGTTCAAATGAAGTCCCACATGATAATGCTAATCCGGGTTAGGTGAGGTTTCTATTCTAAGACACTGACAACTACAGAGACAAACAATTGACGGACTGATTAAATGAACTTTGTTACTCATGTTGACGTATTCACCCGTGATTCACATGTTGTCTTTTGGTAATGCTTTAGATTGTATATTGTCACAAGTTTTGATTAGATTATGTTATTGGTTGTTACTAATGAAGTAATCTTGAATTGATTTGAATAAAGTTTGAAATAATCTCATGACTAAGTATTGTAACCAATAGGGAAATAAAATTGCTGTACCGTACATTGAGTTGTGGTCATTCTTGACTGAAAGGTCATGGTGTGATGTTATTAACTGCTGATTAATGATTAGCTTAATGGTTATTGATATTTGTCTATTGATTAGTGAGAAACACTGGTAGCATTGTAGCTATGATACTCCATGCGAATCAAAAGGTTCATGGACCTGTGAGCGTCCCCTTGTAAGTTTCCTAATTAAGGACCTGCGTGCTAACAACACTGATGGACAGGCATTCTGCTTTGAGAACCCCAGGGGTCTTAAATGACTGTAAAAGCAGCCAAGGGGTAAGTGGCTAATCAATCTACCTCTCAGCTAGCTGTTAGCATGATGGGAAAGAATATTTTGTTCTAACATTGGATAGCAAGATTAACACACAGCCCTGAGTAAAATTCTTGGTTGCTGGGCCTAACCAGCTTAATCTCTTTACATACAGAATGTTTTTATAATCTACAGTTATAAACTATATTCTCAGAGGGCCAATAGGATGCCTTATTTTTTAGCTGCTTGATGGCCTTTGTGGCAGCTAATGACAACTGAGGCATGTTTTCCAATAGAACAAGCATGCTTCTGGTGGCAAGCTAATAACCACATCCGATTTAGATGAACAATCTGGAGGATTCAGGCTAGAAATCCTGTACTTATCGTTGCCACCTCTACAAGCTCAACCAGGCTTATTCAGTTTGCAGGTTATTAGAAATTGGGTGTCTAGCTGGCGGAGGGATGGACCCAGTCCAAGTAGGAACCACAATCCTAGTCACAGTAAGTAAGTTACACTCCCTAAATTAACCTGTGCTCACCCTCTGATAGATTGGCACAGAGCAACCTGGCTTAACGTAAGAGGCAATGTGCAAAGTATTTGTGCAACAGACACATACACACACACACACACACACACAAGTAACACAATGAAAACACCACAAAAGACTCCACACAGGTTTAGAAAATTAGAGAACAGTTGTATTAGTAAAACAAGACCAAAATGACAAAAATCAATAAGAAGTCTAGATTTTAATTTTTAAAGATTAAATGTGAAACGGAACTTAAAAGTCAGTAGTGGTGAAAAGGTTACTTGAGGTTGTGAGGGACCAGTACAGATCCAAAGTTCAGGCTGACCGGGATTGAGGATATGCCGGCTCCAGAAACCCATGCAGGATCTGCTGGAACAGTACCTTTGATGGAGCAAAGCGTCAAGCAATGCGTCAAAGGCACAATGCGTCAGTATATATCTCATAGAAGATGGCATAGTCCAGCAGTACCAGGAGAGTGGCAGTCAGTCAATGATGTCCCTGAGACTGCAGGAGAAGGGGGGAAGTCAGTAAGCCCTTGGAGTCAGCCTGGGTTCAACAAAATGGGTTTAGTCCATGCCTCAGCAGGACAGAGATCAGCAGGCTACAGGGAAGCTTAGAAATGCAGAGAAGCAGTGCCTTGGAACAGTCAGTCCAGGCATGTGGCAGTCATTACACCACATCAGCCTTTACTCCAGCAGAGTTCTTCCCAAGTCAATAGTCATTTTGTCCAGCTTTGGCTTAGGCTTACCGTCCAGACCAGAGGGAGATGGGGTGCGACCTCGGTTCTTGCAGGTCTGGCTCTGCCCGAGGTAGGGGCGACCCTTTCCGGTTGCCACAGTGCGGTTGACAGTATACCC
The DNA here is from genome assembly GCF_031143425.1 of Pleurodeles waltl. Taxonomy (NCBI): domain Eukaryota; kingdom Metazoa; phylum Chordata; class Amphibia; order Caudata; family Salamandridae; genus Pleurodeles; species Pleurodeles waltl. Next base: position 467,522,079 of record NC_090442.1, read on the forward strand.
CAATACAGTCCGTGCCTCCCAGAAGGAGTCCCTGAGGAAAAACCCCAAAGGGGAAAAAACCTCCAGATGGGGACTCCCTGGAAGAAAGGAGGACACAAAGAAAAAGCAAAGTCTTGAACCAGGTCAAATGCAGAAAAAAACAGGAAAAAACAAGAGAAAAAAATGGGTATCTGAGAGAAAAACAGCAGGAGCGTAAACACCACAGAGCAGTGTTGCAACGGAAGGAGAAAAGAAATCAAGGCCCTTAAATACCCCTAAACAGGAAGTAAGAAGAAGGGAAAAAAGTAATAGAACAGATAGGAAAGACGCCACAGGAAGAAGGGAACAGGTGCATGCAGGGAACCAGAGAAGAGAAAGGTATGATGGGATAGCCATAAGATGGCTTCCCACAAGAAGAGAAAAAGAAAAGAAAAAAGAAAACCCACGGAAAACCCCAGGTAAGAGAGAAGCTGAAGGGGGGTGGGCCCAAGGGCCGAACTATAATCCTCACACCGTGCAAAATGCGCGGCGAGAACAGGAGCCCAATTCCAGGCTCCCGTCCCTGTCTCAGCAGCAAGGACGACATGAGGCTGGAAAAAAAGGGGCGCAGTGGGCAATTTGTGGGTCGCAATTCAGAATATTGCTACATCTGTCCCATATTCCCTTCCTGCGTCTGGTTTCACGTTCGTTAGCTGATAAGAGTCCACAAGCCATGTCTATTTGCATAGGTTCTTCCTCCGAGGGTCCTTTAGCTTCAGAACGTGTTTCTTCATAACGATGAGGTGGTGCACGAGTACTTGCAGAGGATGGTATACAACTCTTTTTCTTTTCCATCTTGCGTTCGTGAAGTCGATATTCTATGGCTAGGGTTAAGTCCATCAAACTCTGAAGATTCTCCACTTTTGCCGAATGTTCTAGTTCGTCTTTGATCTCCTCCTTAAGCCCCCTTCGATAAAGAGTGACAAGGGTACGTTCTACCCAAGAGGTTTCCGCTGCCAGTTGTCTAAATCGGGTGATGTATTGTAATACGTCCTGACTTCCTTGTTGGATGTCACATAAGGCTTCTTCTGCAGAAGTTTCGAGTCCAGGATGTTCAAACATTTGTTTGAATGCAGCAATGAATGGGGGGTAATTTGACAGTCTGGAATCGTTGGATGTTACCAAAGGAGTTGCCCAGGCTAAAGCTGGACCGGACAGAGCACTGATTGAGCATCCAACCTTGGTTTTGTCGCGCGTGAATTGTCTAAATGCAAAAGAAACCGTGAGGGCAACTAGGAATTCACGCAACTTATTAGGGTCCCCTGAAAAACGAGGTGTAGAGGCAGAAACCGTGGGAACGTCAATGGTCCTGGAGGTCAAGGCGTGGCGTGGGGGGCATTTTAATTCCGTAGCTGTTGTAATTCTTGCGCTTTTTGCTGGATAGTCAGGAGCATGGACTGGTTTGTCTGTTCGGTACTTGTCGAGGGGTCCTCCATGGTGCTAGACCACGACTCGAGTTTTTGGCGTTGCAATCTGTCAAGCTTTGGCTTAGACTTACCGTCCAGACCAGAGGGAGATAGGGTGTGACCTCGGTTCTTGCAGGTCCGGCTCTGGCCGAGGCAGGGGTGACCCTTTCCGGTAGCCACGGTGCTGTTGACAGTATACACCAATACAGTCCGTGCCTCCCAGAAGGAGTCCCTGAGGAAAAACCCCAAAGGGGAAAAAACCTCCAGATGGGGACTCCCTGGAAGAAAGGAAGACACAAAGGAAAATCAAAGTCTTGAACCAGGTCAAACGCAGGAAAAAACTGGGAAAAAAAAAAACTGGATATCTGGGAGAAAACCAGCAGGAGGGTAAACACCACAGAGCAGTGTTGCAACGCAAGGAGAAAAAAAATCAAGGCCCTTATATACCCCTAAACATGAAGTAAGAAACAGAAAAAGGAAAGACAGCCATCTTGAATTGGGAAAAAAGTAAAAGAACAGATAGGAAAGACGTCACAGGAAGAAGGGAAAAGGTATGATGGGATAGCCATAAGATGGCTTCCCACAAGGAGAGAAAAAGAAAAGAACAAAGGAAACCCACGAAAAACCCCAGGTAAGAGAGAGGCTGAAGGGGGGGTGCCCAAGGGCCTAACTATAATCCTCATGCCGCGCAAAATGCTCGGCGAGAACAGAAGCCCAATTCCGGGCTCCCGTCCCCGTCGTAGCAGCAAGGACGACATGAGGCTGGAAAAAAGGGGCGCAGCGGGCCCCGCGGCATGCAAAATGGACCACGGCCCCTGCTGTGACCCGACCCTCCTGCGATGCCGGGACGCGCAGGATAACAGATCTGATTTTAGGGAGGGTCAGAGACCCAGTACTTTTACTCAAAAGTGCCTTTGAAGAGGGAGTGACTTCAGAGCTGGTTCTTGACATGCACAGGTCCCCCTTTCATCCCAGCCCCTGATTCAGACTATCAGATGGGGTAATCAGCCCTTTGTGTGGGGCTCCAGCTATTACCATTTGAAGTGTGTGAGCCCTTCCCATCCTCCCTGCCAGGAAGACCCATCAGAATGCAGAGAAATGCAGATGCAGTTGAGTGTTCTGTGTTGTGGCTGTCTGGATGGAGTGCACATAGGTATACTAAACCCAACCCACACCAAACGTGTATTGGAGCCAGGCTGTCCACTGCATAGAGTGGTGAAAGAAGAGAAATGCCCACTTTCTAAAAGTGGCATTTCTAAAATACTAATAATAAAATTGACTTTCCCAGGGAAAAGGAGTGTTTCTGTTTCCTTAACATTCCAAAGATATGAAAAATGACACATCTACTCCTTTTTTATCAGGACTTACAACTTAAAAGTATATTAAAGAACCCCCAATGTTAGTCTATGAGAGGAGGAGGCCTCACAGTTATAAAAACATGATTTGGGCAGTTTTTCATTACAAGGACAAGTAAAACTTAAAAGTACATGTCCTGTATTTTAATTACATAGAACCCTGCTCTATGGGCAACCAAGGGCCTACAGTAGTGGTGACTGATATGTAATAAAGGGGGAGTTCACGGCTTGCCAAGTCGAAGTGCCAGTAAACTGCATGCACAACCACTACAGTGGCAGGCCTGAGGCAGGTTTGAAAGGCTACTTTTGTGGGTGGCGCAATCAGTGATGCAGGCCCACAAGTAACATTTAATTTATAGGCCTGGATATAGGGGTAAACCACTTTACAAGAGACTTACAAGTAAATTAAATATGCCAAATGGGTGTGTACCAATGTTACTATGTTTAGAGAAGAGAGCACAAGCACTTTAGCACTGGTTAGCAGTAGTAAAGTGCTCAGAGTCCTAAAGCCAACAAAAAGAAGGTCAGATATGAAAAGGAGAAAGCAAAAACGTTTGAGGTAACCCTGCCAAAAGGTCATTTCCAACACAGGTGTATCTTGTATTAGCCTACCAGCAGACCCTTCTGTTGTGTTTAACAATAAAGTCATCTGATTGTGTTCTATTGGGGAGGCAAGGCTCTGCCTGAAAGTGTGTTCCCATGTAATGACATGGTTGAATTTAAGTTATGGCCATGCGTAAGATCTCCTGCGGATCAAACCTCCCCCAAGGTAACAATCACTTTTTCTAAGGCTCCTAGTTTCTCAACCAGAGAAACAATGCTGATGGAGTTTGCAGCCTTTAATTTCACAAGCAACCCCTCCTCACAGTTCAACCCAATGCACTGACTCCCCAAGGATGTGCTTCGATTTGAATGGCACATTGCCCTAGGGATTGGAGCTGAGTCACTCCTGCCTAGATCTATGCTAATAAGCTCTTTCTTCTTTTTAATGCTTGGTCCAGAGACGGTCAGTTGGGAATTTTCCTCGGTATCTGGGGTCAAGCCTGAGACTCTTGACTAAGGTTCCACAAAGGGGTGGGTGTAAGGTCTCTCAAACTGCTAATGGCATGGTTCTTTTCATCCAGAATAAAGGCTACGGCTTGGCAACAGGCAGCTGATCATTCCAATCCTGAGAAAGACACTTCTCTGCTAAGTCTATTTCTTTAGTGATTAACCAACTGCCTGTGCAAGGAAAGTGTCCACTGTACCACAATTGTTGCTTGCAGGTGCCCTGGAACTAAATACTTTCCTCTTTCGCATTCTATTCACAAGTGCTCAAAGGTTTGAGGCCTGCTCTTGTCCTAGTCCTTGTCCTGGCCCGAGTCTGTGTCTATACTGGGAGAGAGCGTATCACGCTAAACAGCACTGTGCTGCCTCCATCTCCTGCCTCGGAGGATCCTGGGCCCGAGTCTGTAGTGGTGTCCTGTGCTGCAGAAGAGTTTCCGTGCTATATATCGCAGACCTGCAGGGCTCCTCCCTCTCCTGGTCCTTGCAGTGCTCAGTATTGTTATAAATTATGTCATGTCAGATGTCATCAGTGATGTGATGTTATCAATTTTGTCAGTGAACATATAATAAGTAATGCAACATGTGAGAGTATAAGGGGTGCATGACGAAGGTGCAAATGGTATTGTTGTGTGTACTAAACATGCATTTGAACCTTAATTTCTCAAAAACTACTGAACGAATTTGCACCAAATCAAACTTTTTGGTTTTGGTGTTGCTTGCGGAATCTATACAAAACTTATAAAACAAAGGGGCAGATTTAAGAAAAGTGGCACTGCACGTAGTGCAGCACCACTTTCCATGTACCTCTTAGAGCCCCACTGCTGCCACCATGTGTGCGCCGTATTTAAAATACGGCACACCATGGTGCAGGGTAGGGGGCAATAGCATCTGAATTACTGACACTATTGATGCAATGTTCTGGGTTAGTGCTAACCCCAATCAGTACATAGGGGCCCATTAACAATGTCATGCCCCATTTTAACGCCTGCTCTGAGCAGGCGGTAAAAATGCAGAGAAAAATTATACAAAGAAATCTTTTAGATTTCTTTGTGTCATTTTTTTCACTCCCCCACCCCCCCTTTAACGGGGAAATGCAGGATGCTTGTTTCTGGTCCAGGGAGGACCTGGTCTGGCAGTTCGGGCTGGACTGTTCCCATTGGGAACAGGGTCAAGACTGATTTGCATATGGCATGGTGAGCAAAAGAACTGATGGATTAAACCCAGATCTGTGACTGGGGGTGAATGTTTGATTTGTTCTGCATTCCGTCCATCAGCTGTTCTTTCTGCAGTGCATGCATTGCACCATTTTGTAAGTCTGGCGTAGCGGTTTTGTCCTCGTTGGGCCACATTAGTGTAAAAATAATTACACTAATGTGTAGCAAGGAGGAGCTAGACCTTCTTAAATCTGGGGCAAAAAGTTGCATCCCCCTCAGGTCCTTCCTGGAAAGTCTTGCGGTGAGCTGTCAAGAGGGGGCAGAGCGTTCTCCACATGTAATTTTCATTGGAAAATTGAGCGTCTATTCAGAAAAAGTGGCTGATAATTTGGTTATAAATATAAAAATACATATATCACTAAAAAAACAAAGGCTAACATAATGTTACATTTAGAGGTCATTTTCAGTGAGAACGTAATGTTTTAAACAAAACCACTGAAATTCACTAGTTACAGTTATCTCAAGTAACTATAATTCAAGCCCTAAAGTAACTTTAACTCATGCCCCCACCATTCACAGTTTTCCCATGTATTATTTCATTGCAAATGTTGCAGTGATATTATCAAGGATGTCATGTAAGTTGTCGGGAGAGATGTAATTTGTGGAGTAATTATCAGTGCATTACTAGGGCGTAAGTTATAGTTATCTTAGGGTGCCATCCCTTGGGACCTGGGGCCCTTTTGGGTTGGTGCCCTGGGTGCCTACCCAGTGCACCCATCACCCAATACGTCAGGCCATGAGGGGAGCCCCACGACTACGATGGCCCCAGCTGGCTCTCCTCATGCTATGGGAGCCCAGCATCACCCCCACCCAGCAGAAGCAGCTTTTTGTGCTTTCTCTAGTCAGGTGGGGGCAATGTGTGTTTCTCTTCCCACAGGAGCTTGGGCAGTGAAACAAAAGTCTGCTCCCAATTGCCTGGAGCATTTTTTAAAGCTCCCGTCAAGTGAGAGCAAACATGCCTTCCCTACCTCCATTCTTGCAGGCAGGGAAGGCAAGTCTGTTTCACTTGGCTGATGCCAGGAGGGAGCAGACATTCTTCCCTGCCGGCACAAATCTAGGCAGGGAAACTACTGGGTCCCAGGGGTGGCCCCCCTGGGACAGTAACTGAGCAGACATTTAAGGCATGAAAAAGGGGGACTGTGAACCTCTTCCCTTCAATTTTATATCAACCCGAGGGGAAGGGATCCGCAGGGCCTCTTTAGGCCCAGAGAGGGGGGGCAGGTCACATGTCCCTCTCCCGTTTTTTATGATGTTGGCCTCAGGAATGGGGCCCAGGGGACCTCCCAGAGGCTCAGGGAGAGGGGCACTCACCCCTTCCCCTGTATGAGGTCTTGTGCCACCCTTGGGCCCTGGCCTACCCGGGGTGCAATAGCGAGGAATCCTACACTTCTTATTTTTTATTTGTCTGCAGATTCACTGATCCTCTGTGAATTTGCAGCCACATTTAAAAAATAAGATTTTTGACCCTCTATATCAGACCTATTGGGTTAAGTTATCTCTACCCAGCCCCCTTAGTCTTTTCTCATCTTTTATAAGACTCAGACTGGTTCCCAGTCCTAAGGTTGCTGTTGCCACATCTTTGTTGATGTGGTGGAAGCCAAACAGATCTCAGCATGAGATCTGTAGTGTCAGCGGATTCTCAGTTGCATGAAATATACAAAGTTTTTTAGCATTAACTGCTCAAAAACTACTGAACCAATTTACATCAAATCACAAAAAGCACATGCTAGACCTGGCATCATCAGCATGGTTTCCCCTAACTTTTTGCCTTCAGACCTCCTGTTTTGCTGACTTCACTTTTGCTGGCCTTAGAATTCTGTGCGCTTTACCTCTTCTGACCAGTACTAAAGTGTTGTACTCTTTCCTGAAACGTAGTAATATTGCCTTATTCCCAACTGGTATATTTAATTTACTTATAAGTCCCCCAGTAAAGTGCACTACATGTTACCAGGGCCAGTAAATTAAATACTACTAGGTAGCCTGCAGCACTTATTGAGTCACCTACTTAAGTATCCCTTTAAACATGTTTGAGGCCTTTTGTTGCAGAGTCTGTGTGTGCAGTTTTAAACTGCCATGTGAAGCTAGCCAAATAAACCTTTTGTCAGGCCCATACCTTCATTTTTAATACATGTAAGCATCCCATAATGATAGGCCTCAGGCAGCCCCAAGGGCAGAGTGATGTGTATTTAAAACATTGAACATGTACTTTTAAGTTTTACATGCCCTTATAGTGAAAAAAAAACCTACATTTGTGTGTCACTACTACAAAGCATATCTCTTCATTAATATAACATTAGATTTGCCTTATAAACTTTAATAAGTGTAACTTTCAATTGGGGAGAGATAGATTTTCCAAGCTTGGTGTTTCTGGAATCACATTTTTAAATCGCAATCCATCGTGAAGTCTGATATTAAATTCCAATTCAGAAAATGCCACTTTATTGGAAGTTAAAATTTTCTTACTTTTGCCATTTGGTGCCTGCTGCTTGTCTCTGATTGCGTGTCCAGGTGGGATGAGAGTTTGCCTCTGTGCATTTCTCATAGACAGCTAAAACAAAATGGGAGCTTAGGTGTGACCTGACAGCCAGTGGCGGCTGGTGGCATTTGAAAGTGGTGGGGTGTAAAGGTTGAGGGTGAATGTTGCACAGCATGTGAACAAACGGAGTGAGCCTGACCATCATAAGGAGCGTCAAGGATATTCTTTCTCTGGGAAAAATTTAAAAACAGAGTAAGCAAATGGAAATACTTAAGCATCTTGCACTTAACTATGAAACTAGTACATATATATTATATGGTCTTTATGAGAACCTTTCAGACATTTTCTTCATACAGTCTAGTTATGACGTCAGTAAATGAAATATAATATGATAATGACATAGTTGCTCTGCTCTGTAACCAGAGAACGTATTAACTGACTTTGAGACAACAAAGCTTAGTAACTCACAGATTTTATTATTTATTGAAATCGTTTACTAATGAAACTACTGAGGAAAAACAAGTTATTGTGATTGTGTCAGACTGGACACAATGAGATAGCAAGCCATACACCTGAGAGGGCCCCTTAAAAGGCACTACATGTATATTTCAGGGTGTAATAAACATGATCATTTCACCTCCATCCTGATAGAACCCAATTAGCTCCCCTTTCTGGTCCACTACATCCTCAAATGGAGCTGCATCATTTACAAAAATTGTAAATGATACAACTGGTGTTGATGTAGTGGGCCAGCAAGGCCATCATGACCAATAGTACCCTGGCGTGGTCACAAGAGCAGACTGGTATGCATGACCAATGGCAAATGGGGTCTCCAGGGTTTCCTTTCCCAAAGATTATTCTACTTCAGAGAAGACTACAGACCAAAGGCTATCTGATCTGTTACCAGGCAGCCTCCTTTTTTGTTTATGTCCTGACTAAATAGCTTAAATGTATTGCTTGCATTTGGGAGGGGCATAAGAGCCTGCTTTCGGCAAACCAGTTTTATTATTCAAGCTGCACGACATTTCTCAGGTCATAAACTCAGGACTCAGGGGAGACTGTAAAACTATGTTGGTGAAGTGAAGGAAATCCCAGGCTTCCTGCCTTTGATGTGTATGCACAATGATAGTCCATTGTGAATTTTACATTTATCTCTTCATATGTGCAAGCAGCAGATCACAAAAACCAAATAACTCGCAGTGCATAGGCGGTACATTTGGAAACGTTAAATACCAGGTCTTTTAAACTTTAGGAATTATGACAGAGATGGTGTTTGCTGGCTAGGAGGTGTTCTATTCTATGTATGTTCTATCGATACTGGATTAGATCGTTTACACTGCTGGTCACTTTTGCCAAGTTATTTTAAGAGTTGTAATTGTACTAGCAGAGACAGAACACCTAACCATGCAGGCCTTGTGAAAGAAATAAACTGTGTAGTGGGTGGTAGAATGCGGTGAAAAAAATTGAAGCAAGCATGAAAGTCGGAAACACTACAACCTCTCTCCTATGCATTTTGGCATAGTCGGAAACAATACCACCAGTCTGTTTCTGAGTTGAAAGCAACGGCAGTGACCTATGATGACATTTTGAAATTTAACTCAATGTGCTGCAGTGGTGACACAGTAAATAATGAACTGGTAATTGCCCATGTGTACTGGCATCTGCCCATGTAGATTTTGATATAAGCACAACATCGGTAGGAGATGCTCAAACTTCATGGATGTCAGTCACTTGCAATAAATCCATTAACTAGTGTGTCTGTGTCATGTCAGGTTTTTTCAGCACAAGAACAGTACTGGGTGCTGACAGGTGCCCTACTGCCTAGTAGAGAAAAACACGTTCCATGCCTGGGTGTAGAATGGGTGAACATATTGGAGTCTCAAAACCCCCCAGGACTCGGTCCGATCATGTAGATTTATTTGATTTGCAGTTTTATGTAGCGCAGATTTGACCCGAAGCCGAAAGTATTGTTGGAGCACTTTGAGCACCAGTCATGTTAAACACATTCATGCTTTTTATTAGGCATGGGGAGAATAAATGATTTTCTTAGGAGGATAGATCAGGGGATGTTGTGCGATGCCGAGACTCAAACCTGGCTCCCGAGCTCCAAAGTCAGCAGCTCTGGCCTTATACCACATGTAGACTTGATTAGAACACAGCAGATTTTTGCATTTTTTATTCCCTCCTGCCAAGCATAGAAATTTCATTTTTTATGCCAGGATGTGACGGTGAACAAATTGGAGGCCCGGAGCCCCTAGGGGCCCACTGGCTAAAAAATCCAGCATCAGAATGTGGCTCACTCATGCTGTTTCCTTCCAATAAATCAAAGATGAATATTAAAACGCCATATGATGATGGGAAGAAGGAAGCTGCTCACTCACATGTCACACCCCTGTATGATCTGAACTTTGACCATGGATCAGTACACTCAGAATCCCCTGTGTAACCAACCACCAAAAACGTCACCATTTGCCTGCCCAAACTGTGAATCAGAATATGTGCCTGACATTCCACAATTTAGTAGTTATAGATTTTTTTCTGAAGTGATACCCACCAGTACCACCTACACGAAAATCCACAACCATAATCAATCAACCAAACCCTCTATTTACCTTTTTTTTCCACTGTGGCCACTTCTCTGACTCTGAGAGTGCTTCAGATTTCGGCTGGGCCCAAAAGTGGGACATTGAAGTCTGCAAGAGGTCACGACTCATGAAGGCGAGGACAGGTCTCATCTTCAGGACTCCCACATGTGCAATGCCATTAGTGGTGGCCATGCGCACAAAGAGGAAAGAGAGCGCAAGGGCAGAAATGGCCAATCAGTGCTTGGCTTCATGGTAAAGCCACAGAGTGATTGGTCATGCTCCATGGACAGTGCACTTGAGCTTCAATCCCACTGCACCAGAGCCAGTCCAGATGCTGCCCCTTTGCTGTTATGTTACCAACACAGCATGAAAGCAGCACCAGGATTGCCTGGGGCAGGGGAACTCAACACTCATTAGGAGACCGGGTGCTGTGGCTGTAAATACCCCTGAGCTCACTAATTGTGCAGGCGAAGAAAGGGCTCTGGTGTGCATGTTGGGTTGGCCACAGAAAGTCAGCCACACAACCTGACATGCGCACAAAGTGTGGACCCAGGTGAGCCAGCCTGGGCCTAAGTCTAGTAGTGTCTGCTTCGCTCCTAATGTCAATTATTTTGAAGCTCCAACCTGCAGTCCCACAGACACTGCCCTTTGCATTAAAGAATAGGGATTCAAGAACTGTAAAGTGACTGGGCTGTGGCACGGCTGAAAAAAGCTGACTGATGTGCTGAAAAAAAACCTTAATATTTATATTTCTTTAATATATAATTTAAATTTAACATGGGGAAACCCCCACTTCAGTACCCTTCTGGACATGTATTTACTCTGCCAGGAAGAAGGCTGTGCTGATGAAGGCCTGCCACTCTGCTGGAACTCCTGCTTTAATGTGCTGACCTGTGCCTGCTGCTGTCTTGCTTGGGAATGAGAAGGACTGGACCTGCATCTCTCCAACCAAAAACCCAGAGTGACTCCAAGGGTTTTCTGGCTGGCCTCCTGATCTGAGGTTGCAGATATGTAAAAGACTTCAAGCCACCCTGATTCTGCACCTGGACTTTGCCATCTATGCGTCTGCCTTCCTAAGTGATGCCACCCAAGTCGGGGACCCTTGAAAGTGTGCCTAAAATATTTGCTCCAGTTGAACAAACACATCATCTGCTGTGAAAGCAGAACCGAGGCATCACTGCTGTTGCATGAAGCAGAACTGATGCATCCTCTACTGCTTGGGTCAGAACCTTTACAACAGACATGCATCACCTTCAGGACCACCACTACATGATGCTTTCCCTGGCACAAGGTCCTTGCATCTCTCGATAACGGCAGCCTCAACACTTACGCCAAACTTCCCATTGCCACTATTGCGATGATTGAAACTGATGCATCTCCTCAACTGTGCCACATATCTTCGACACCAGTCTTCACATCACAAGCCCCATCGACAGGATACTCGATATCGACACATCAGCACTTCACTCCGCAGTTTCACCGCATCTCACAACCAACGCCTCGCATGGGCTACACGACGAATCTTTGTTTCCGATCCACACAACACTCCGCAAGCAGGATTCAAGGTACTTTGGTTCTGCAGGCCTAACTGGATTCCTGTCGCTATTTGCTTTTGTCACTAGGTAACAACCGCTAATTTTGATAGAGCCATAGTTAGATGTTTTTCAAATCTGTGTTGACTAGAATTGTTTTGCATGAAGTCCAAACATCCTATGTTAATCTGAAGGTTAGTTAGGGTACTCACTGATGCTGCTCGGTACTTGTGATGACAGTTGATGTCTTTTCTTTGCTGAATCTAAATGTATGCCATTTCTTTTGTGCAGTTATTCTTGTTGTTGATTTGTACTGTCACCTTAGAATGTGTAGTTGTCCAAGCTGTGATTAAATTGCTATTCTTTAGAAGATTTGGGCAGCCAGTGTGGTTTTTGTATGCATATCATTTGATTTTGAGGCTAAGATACCTGGTATAAGCATTGTTAGTATAGGGAGATTCTAACTTTTACATAAAAGTGTGGTTATACCTGGCGAAAAGGTCATGGTGAGTGGAAATCACTGATTCCTATGATTATTGATGCTGTTGATTGTCTTTGTTATTGAATTGTATTGGTACAGAGTCTCATGGTGGGAGCTACTCTAAGCTCAGCCAAAAGGTCCATCGACCTACAATAAATTATTGTCATTTAACTAAATGAGGTCAGACGCGCTAACACATTTAGTGAAGATTTGTCAATCAGAGCATAGTTTATAAGGAAAGGTGCTTTTCCTGTGGATCCACAGACCTAAAAATAAGCTAGATTAAGGTAGTTCGACTACGTGGAGACAAGACTGGTCCGCAGCCTTTAAAGTCCACAGACACCTATGAAAGTCCATGAAAGGCTAATGAAAAGGGAACACAATATATCAGCAAGGCTCGACTGCTTCTATTTTGTATCCATTGTGAAATCCTTGCTACTGAATTTCAGTACAACTTTTTGAAAGATTCTTCCCTCAGAATTGCACTACAAATGCAATCGTATGTGAAGATAATATGTTCTCCAAATAACCATTCATATGCAGTAACAGTCTGCCACGGCGTTCATCTCCAGCTACTAATGCAAATTGAATTAATTAGCTCAGTCGTACTTTAATATATGCATGTCGCCTGAGGCTACTGAGGAGCTCATTGTAAAGAGGCTGCAATCCATTAGCTCTCGACCAGGCTGTCTCGGCTGCTGTCTGGTAGGGCTGATTAACGAGCTGACTTACTACCTTTTCAGGCCATTCTCACCCTCGTGAATTCCTTAATAAAGAAATGCTTATTCCTCTCCATGGTGAATGAAGCTGTAGTGAGGCGATTGCTTCAGGAAGGCAGTCGAAGCCCAAACGAAACAGTAAACAACCATTCTGTAGCAAGCGTTTTAGAGAAAAAGCAAATTCATATGTATGTCTGTTATAAAATACACTATAACAGTGTGATATGCTCGGACCTTGCCGAAACTGAGGACTGCATAAAAAACATGTTGTGTGATTTACTTTTGGGTTTCAGACTTAAGGCAGAATTATTTTGTGGGAAAAATCAGATAAACAAACAATATATTTGCTATGTTTATACAGCGTGACGAACGAGTAAACGTGCTATGGGTGGTAATATCCGATGTATTGCTACCCAACTCAACATTTTTAAAGCGAGAAATCACCACAATTGTCTCACATATTTGCACCTGCCTTCTTTGAATATAGGTAGTGAGAATCTGAATTTCACCAGAGCATTACTTTATACTTTGAGCCCAATTAAAAAAAACATGAGGCCACACGTTTCCAAAATGTAGTTGTAAACAAGGGAGTAGCCAGAAACTTAAAATACCCCTTTCGATCCAGAGGTCTGATGGCACTGTGCAAGCGATGCATGTGAGATTGACCCTCCGTAAAAGAGCTTAATTCACTCTTTAATCCAAACATCTATCCATTCATCATTTCACCCTTTTATCCACCCGCTGATATCTGCCATTTCACTTTTCTACTCTGTCATATATTCCTGCCTCAATCGATATCATTTTTGCCCCCGTGACGAATACAGCCTTGTGCCCAGCATTTAAAATCTTTTCGGTGCACCTTTGAATGCTCAGCGTCTGGTGCTGACGTCATGCTCAAGAGTGAGTGCTACCTAGATGCAAAGCAGTCCATGCTGTCATGAAGCACATCAAAATGTGAATCAAAAAGGAATCGTCTGAGGGTAGAGCGTAGACCTTTCCAAACACATCACCCGCTACTCTCCTGGTGCACAACGCTTTGTTCAGCTCTGCTGTACATCGCTACGTACCTCCGCTTCACAATACCTTGTGTCCACTTTCACACGTCACTGTGATTCATGCTGGATATTGTAAATAAATACTTTTGGCCTCTGTTCAGCCATAGCTGTATGTTTGTTGAACTGTACATAGGTGTGCTTTTATATCTTTTGTATTTAGTGAAAATGTATGCCTGCTGGTGTGTTGTCAGCATCTATATGTACGTGTTTCATGTGTGCAAGTGAGCATGACTATTGAGTGCATGCACAATGCAAAACTCAGCCTTATATTCTTTGACAGTGCTTCTCGATTACTATATTTTACATCAGGTGCTCTGTCTGCACTTATGATAACAGTGACGTTTTATCTTGTTACAACATACAAAAAGGTGATGGAAGGTATGCTTGAGGAGCAGTCTCAGCCACAGACAATAATTGGAGCCACATTCCATTCACCTACTTTGCCACTCTAGACTGAGACCAGCCATAACCATCTCAGGCTTGTCGTGCTCCAGTGGGAAAGGACCAGTTCAAAATGCCATACTAGGTGGAACAACAAGCAACCTGAGGCCGCCCTCAACTTACTTAGGTAAGATATAGCTTCGATTCTGTGGCACAGCGAGCTCGGGGCCAATGTCTAGCCATATACATAATACTTTGGGCATCTACAGAAACAAACAGAGAAGTGATGAGAGCAATGCTTGAATTAATTTCAGCCACAGACTATTGCTTTTGCCAGTTGTGGGTCCTGTGCTTACTGTGCCAAATGGTTCAAGCGGCAACCTGTCGACAAAATAGTTTGAAACTGGTCTGGCAGTGCTTGCAAACAATCTAAGAGGGGACTTGGCTGGGCAGTTCGGGTTCAACTGTTCCTAATGGAACAGGACTTAAGACTGACTTGCATTTGGCTGCCTCTTCTCTGAAGTGGCATTATGAGGAAAACGCAAAGGACTGGAGTGCAGCCCAGAGTAATTACCAGTGGCCATGAATAATTCAAGCAATCCACTCATCACTCTTTTATTTACTTAATATTGCTGCAAAATTGCATTTTTATTTCATAATTTAATGTGAATATCATGGTTCACTGCAAACCTTTCCACTCACTATTTTAAAAACGTGTTACAGCTTTGCTTGTTTGGAGTTAAATTAAAATTAAGAGAATGGTCTGTAATAAACAAATATGCTTGGACCAAATACACTACAAAAATCTTACATATAACAAAGTAAGATATGACTGCTTGTTCTTCCAGCTCACTCACTAGATGAACAATATTCCGGCAAATGCATGTGTAGTTTAATAATCTGCTAACAATGGGCAACGTTTGAAACCATGCCTTGCCTAAATACGTATTACTTGTTCAGTAATAACAAATCTAGCATACTAGGTGCTAGGTGCCTCATTAAGAACAACCCTTTACCTTGTCTGCTTACGCTGACCACCTGAGAATTACTAATACCGGGCTAATTAGTAACTCTAGAGGTGTCACATATTGCAATTGTGTTCCTGAGCCCCCGAGCCTTACAAATGAATAATTATCAAGGAAAATTCGTATTTTTTTACTGATTCTGCTAACTATTCTTAATTGTCCAGATCCCTATCATTGCATCCATACACCTCACCTCCTATTGGAAGCTGGAGTTTTTGGCAGGTGAAAGGCAGAAAGTATATAACCGGGTCAGTATCTCCTACTAGGAGCCCTCAGGAAAAGGAGGGCATAAGGATAATAATACAGGAATTAGAATGTACGTATGACTTAGTGATTCAGTTTAGCTCATGCACCTTACCAGTCTGACTGGTATTTTGTCTTTGTTGCCCAATGTGGTGAATTTATGTATTCTATTCAAAACCTACTTTAAAAAGTTTTTCTTTCAGGTCTTGCCTATGTACAGCTTTTAGCTGTCTGTTTGTGAAAGACCTCTTGTGGACCATAGCAAAAGCTTACAGTGGGCTGAAAGTCTACCCATTTCTTACCAATGGTTGCCTTTCAACTATTTGCTCTCATTTGCTGACTTCTTCTTAAATGTCATGACTTCTTCTTCCTGTGCTTGTCCCTCCCCTGGAGCACATCCTCTTTATCATCCTTTTGACTTCCTGACTTGTATCTTTCTTGCTCAGATTTATGGAATTGTTAGAAATGGGGTCTTTGGTTGACAGTCAGGTTACCCCCTGTACAAGCAAGGACCCTCGATCTAGTCAGGGAAAAAGAGAATCACCCTCAGCTAACCCCTGCTTACCCCCTTGGTAGCTTGGCAGAGCAGTAGGCTTAACTTCAGAGTGCTAGGTGTAAAGTATTTGTACCAACACACACAATAACTTAATGAAAACACTACAAAATGACAACACGAGTTTAGAAAAATAGGAAATATTTATCTAAACAAAACAAGACCAAAACAACAAAAATCCGACATACACAAGTCAAGTTATGAATTTTTAAAGATTAGAAACACAAAATGCTTTGATGAGGTGTTAACACGGCGTTGTGACGGAGTCGTTCCCAACAAGCCGACACCAGCGGCGCCGGACAAGGAGTCACGGAGACCCCCATGTACAGTACATTTGGTGAAGAGTGAAGACAAGTCAATGCGCGAAGTCGGGGATCGCGGCGTCTGTGTGAAACATTGAATCCACGCACTTTGAGCGGTGTCGGTCACGACGTGGTGCGGCGACTTCCACGGAGTCGCGGACTTCGGTGGGGCTGCAGCAGCATCGGGCCTACGAAGGTCGTCGCGTTCCACGGAGTCGGTTGCAGGCGGCGTCACCAGATTCAGCAGCGGCATCGGTCCGAAGCCGTCCAAAGTCGATTTCCTTGGATTTCCACCAGCTTTCATTTCAAGGGCCCAGGAACTGGATAATGCACAACTTGTCAGAGCAGGAATCTCTCCAGAGACTCCAATGCTGGCAGAGAGAAGTCTTTGCTGTCCCTGAGACTTCAAACAACAGGAGGCAAGCTCTAAATTAAGCCCTTGGAGATATCTTCACAAGATGGAAGGCACACAAAGTCCAGTCTTTGCACTCTTACTCTGGCAGAAGCAGAAACTGCAGGATAGCTCCACAAAGCACAGTCACAGGCAGGGCAGCACTTCTCCTCAGCTCTTCAGCTCTTCTCCAGGCAGAGGTTCCTCTTGTTTCCAGAAGTGTTCTAAAGTCTGTGGTTTTGGGTGCCCTTCTTATACCCAATTTCTCCTTTGAAGTAGGCCTACTTCAAAGTAAAGTCTCTTTTGAATATGAAATCCTGCCTTTGCCAGGCCAGGCACCAGACACTCACCAGGGGGCCGGAGATGGCATTGTGTGAGGACAGGCACAGCCCTTTCAGGTGTAAGTGACTACTCCTACCCTCCCTACTAGCACTGATAGCTCATCAGGAAATGCAGACTACACCCCAGCTCCCTTTGTGTCACTGTCTAGTGTGAGGTGCAACCAGCCCAACTGTCAAACTGACCCAGACTGGGAATCCACAAACAGGCAGAGTCACAGAAATGGTATGAGCAAGAAAATGCTCACTTTCTAAAAGTGTCATTTTCAAACACACAATCTTAAAATCAACTTTACTAAAAGATGTATTTTTAAATTGTGAGCTCAGAGACCCCAAACTCCACATGTCTATCCCCTCCCAAAGGGAATCTACACTTTAATCAGATTTAAAGGTAGCCCCCATGTTAACCTATGAGAGGGATAGGCCTTGCAACAGTGAAAAACGAATTTAGCAATATTTCACTGTCAGGACATATAAAACACATTACTATATGTGCTACCTTAACCTTACACTGCACCCTGCCCTAGGGGCTACCTAGGGCCTACCTTAGGGGTGCCTTACATGTAAGAAAAGGGAAGGTTTAGGCCTTGCAAGTGGGTACACTTGCCAAGCCAAATTTACAGTTAAAACGGCACACACAGACACTGCAGTGGCAGGTCTGAGACATGATTACAGAGCTACTCATGTGGGTGGCACAACCAGTGCTGCAGGCCCACTAGTAGCATTTGATATACAGGCCCTGGCACCTCCAGTGCACTTTACTAGGGACTTACTAGTAAATCAAATATGCCAATCATGGATGAACCAATCAACAATACAATTTACACAGAGAGCATATGCACTTTAGCACTGTTAGCAGTGGGAAAGTGCTCAGAGTTCAAAAGCCAACAGCAACAGGTCAGAAAAAATAGGAGGCAGGAGGCAAAAAGACTGGGGATGACCCTGCATAAGCAAAAAAGTCCAACAGGAACTACTTTTTTTTTCATTTCTTTTATGCACTCCATGAGTGTTCAAATGTTTTCCAGGTCTCGCCCCATTTGATGCTTCCCCAAAGTATCTGTCCACACTCTGTACAATATTTTCCTCCTTCACTTGATCTCACCCTCAAGTGCTGCCTTTCCAGTTATCTGCTCTCATGTGCTCCGTGTTGCTCTGTAGCCCTCATTCTCCCAAGACATAAGGGGTCTGATTTAGAGTTTAGTGGACAGGCTAATCAGTCACAAATGTAAAGGATATCCCGTCCGCCGTATGATGAGCTCCATAGTTTATTATGAGATCGTAATACGGCGGATAGGATATCAGTCATATTTGTGAAGGAGTAACCCTCTCCGCCAAACTCTAAATCAGATCTGAATCAAGTGTTTCCTTGGCTTTTCCATTATGATAACCATTTTCATCTACACCAGATAGCCAACTTGACTTTCTATTCTGACCGAATCTGTTTAGTGAAAACACAGTTATGAATCTCTGTTCACCCCTGGTAGATATGCATACGCAGCAGGCAATGCAGAGAAATGTGTGTTCATTTCAAGCAATACCAACAATTTTAAAGTAAAGAACACAGCCCAATAAAGATCTCAAACCAATTTAGGAAAGTAGAAAAACATTTAATGACCACAAAGACACCAAGAACATTACAATATCATAAAGGGAACTAAAGATATTGTGTAGCAATTTTAGTTATAGCTTCATACACGTTAATTTAGCAAACTAGGCCTGACGCTGTGCATTTTAACCTAGATATATTTTATTCAGATTTGTTTTATTATTTTAACAATAGCCACATTTGCAGTCTTGTTTTATTTCTCTCTATCTAGCTGTTCTTTGCCTAGGCTAGCACTGCATTCTTAAACAAGACATTTCTTTCACTCTGTGCTTTTCTCAAGGCTGCAGTAAGATAGGTTACCGGCAAACGTGGTAACGCTTTGCCTCTAGTGTTCATAGAAACATGCACACTCTTACGTAGGGATCCGTTCTTGGAACATCAGCTGTTTTATTATAGGAACACTACTTTGACCCATGTATGTTACAGGGAGACTCCAGCCAGATAACCATGCCTGTATGATGATTGCTGAGTGCTTTGCTACAGCTGCTTATGTAGACTACAGGCCTCTTGCTCAGGTATGAGAGATGATGTCTTCCCAGGGGAACCTTGAGGGCAGAACTAGAGCTTAACATGCTGTCGTGTAGGCTCTCATTATTCTAATGAGACTTCTGGATTTGGGCTGCAGAATCACTTGCACTGTGGGAGACTGAGTCCGAACCCACTAGAGGTGACACCTGTCGGCCTAATCCGGGTTTTGCTCCGGCTAACTAGCAGTGCCTCATCTCTACTCAAGAGCAGGGATGATTGGGCAGCTGAGCGCGTGACACAATTGATTCCTCAGGGAAATTGTGGTCACTCAGATCGCATCCAGTAGTCTCATTGGAATAATGAGAGCCTACGCGAGAAGGCGCCGCCAATGTTTGGTCAGGCTCAAATTTTCAGGTCTTACTGAGTATCTCTGTCTCACTAAATACAAAGACACCTCAGTACTATATACGGAGACGTTCAGCTAAGTAGGGAGTACCTAACTAACGCTGTAGGTTGTTCAAGCTTGAACCATTAAAAGGATAATCCCCATTTGGTGTGCTTATCTCTGAGCCAAACTTACCATTCGTATGGCGAATCCACAACAGGTAGCAAATGCAGTCAATATGCGACCACACCTTACTGCACATTTATTGGCACATGGCCTAACAGCCCAGTGGGGTCCAGTCATATTTTTTGTTGAGGCTCATCCAGCCTATAGAACAGAATTT
This sequence comes from Pleurodeles waltl, assembly GCF_031143425.1. NCBI lineage: Eukaryota > Metazoa > Chordata > Amphibia > Caudata > Salamandridae > Pleurodeles > Pleurodeles waltl. Next base: position 467,542,002 of record NC_090442.1, read on the forward strand.
TTTAATTCTTGAGTCACATTTCCAGCAGCTGACGGGAACACAAATACATTTCATCACTGTACACCTGCAAACGCACCTGCACAATACAGAGCATATGGATATCTAGAAATACCTCTATTTTATCAAGGACATAACAATTGGATTTATGGCTCCCTACCCCATACAATTCTACATGTTAGGTTAGGTCCTCTAAGTAATGATGGTCCTACTTGGCCTTTATTGACCACCTATATTCCTCACCCTGCTGCAGCGAAACTAATGGTAGCTGTTCCAGTGCAACCACATGGAGTAACGCCAGGCATTAATCCTGCAAAAGTACATTCGATCATGGGTAAAGTACCCGCCAAATAAGAAGAGATTCTGTTTTGGTTAGCTCAAAAAATAAATGCACTGGAAGCAGTATTTTCCCATAAGGGACCTCAGGATAAGCATGTGCTTGCCAATAGAAATGGTTCCAACAGTAGACAACTGCAATACTTGGGGCACGGTATTTGCCACTCCCTATACTACCGCACATGCACCGACACCTGCCAATTTACTGGAATTGTTGAAACAAATTCAAGATGAATACGGGGCTGCCCTGGCCCTGGACTTGGGGATGCAACTAATGGGAAATTTTGCCACAGTATCCTCAATTATATTAAGTAACCTTAAAGGGGAAGCAGTTGCACTAGCAGTGCGCATGCAGCTCCGGGATGTTCCACCACAAGATCAAGAACGTGAGCTGCCAAAGATTGTCGCAGAGACCTACTCTAGCATTTGTCGAGATAGTCTGGGGGCCAGTCCCACAAAACATCAGTTTCAGGGTAAATCTAATAAAGATTGTACCAAGCAGGCTTTTGAGGGTTCAATGAAACGCTGGGATAAAAAACAACAAACACCTAAAAAAGAAAGGGGAGAATCTCCACATACGGAGAGCCCACAGAATAGATAGGATCTCAGAAATAGAGCTAATATAAAAATGCCTGATAGATATCAATATACTGACACATGCCAATCTCGTTCCTTTCAGGACTCACCAGAAGAACTAAGTACGTGTAACCGAGACAGGAATCACAACGCTCAACAGAAGTTTCTGTTAAAAAAGAAGAGAAACTTCCCCAGCAAAAGCCCCAATTTATGAAGAAAAAAGTGGCAGCAGTTGCAGTTCGTCATGCCACTCAAGAAGAGGGCTCTAATGAAGAACAAGAAGTGGGCATTAGCGCTATTAGACAGTGCGGCAGAGGTCACAATAGTTCACCGGAATCTTCAAGAGCATCTGGATGGGAAAGCAACTGATGAGTTCCTACAAGTTGAAACTGTGGACCTGCGTGTCTCCACACCTGATAGGTTGTACAAAGTAAAGTTACAGTTAGAAGGAGACATTAAATACACAATCAGTGCAATCTTTTGGGACCGAGTCATAAATATGTATGATATTCTATTGGCCGAAAGGGATTACCCACCTGAATTTGTCCGTACTTGACCATATGGGGAAGATGTTATCAAACCTTCTTTCTCGCCTCTTGTTCCTGATGAGCTTGCAGAATCCTTCTCCATTGACTGGGCATTGGTGCAGGCACCCGTGTTATATTGCAACCACGTAGGGTGGGATAAAGATTCCCCCTATCATGTAATTCCTATTAAAAATCAACCCCAACCTCAACCCCTGTATCCAATAAAACATGATGCTTAAGCACCTGTGAGGGAAATCGTCACATAACTAGAGTACCATGGCGTAACCAAACCCTGTGTCTCACCAATGAATAATCCCTTATTCCCAGTAGCTAAACAGGACCATTCATACAGAATAGTCTTAGACTACAGACATTTAAACAGTCATACACGCACATACGCTATACAAAACTCACATAGCACAGCACACATGAACAACATAGTGTGCAAAAAATACAAAACAACACTAGATATTTCCAATGGTTTCTTCTGCCAAAATATAGCGCCTGAGAGTAGAGAACAGTCCAGGGCTGTTCGTGGCTCGTGTGACTTCAATATTTGCCAACATTGACCTTCATGCCTTGTCCTATGTAGATGATATCTATCTCATGGAATACAAATTACTGCAACATCTAAGACGGGTAATCCGCATTGTTGTAGGATTTGCCGAATTCGGCTATAAATTCAACTTCAAGAAAACAAAATAGCCTTCCTTAGCATCCTGTTTTTGGGATATGAGCTATCAAGTGAAGGAAAAGAGCCTAGCGCCACAATTCTTGGAAAAAATTATCACAGTTACAACCTCCAAATACCATTAAAAAACTCCAATCCCTATTGGGTTTCCTAAATTTTGGCAGAACATACATTCCAGATTACGCATCATGCATAAAACCTTTATATGACTTAATACATCCTGACTTTTCAAGTAGATTTTGGACAGTCGAACACACACATTCTCAGAGGTTCGCAAATAGACTTGCTTGCAGCACAACACCTACACACAAGGGACAACAAAAAACATCTGGTCATCAGAGTTATTGCTGCTGCCATTGGTTTCTCCTACGTAGCTTTCAATGAGGGTGAGACAGTCCCGATAGCATACAAATCACATTTGTATTCAGCAGCAGAACAACGCTTTGCTCCCACTGAGAAAATTCTCACTGCTGTGCATATGGCTGTCACTAAAGAAAGGTCACTGGCCCAGGGGAAACGCATTATTGTCGTATCTCCAATTCCAGGCCCTTCAGGCTGTTACCAAAGCCAGCGTTCCAAATGCTAAAGCATTACATTCACGTTGGATTCAATGGGCAATATCTTTAACAGCCACTGATGTTGACTACATTTTTGACCCAAAATTACAAACTCAAGAATTTTTGCAATATGAACTAGAATACCCAGTTACGGCAAATACACTGCCTATTGATCAGTATCAAAGAGTCATGTACACCGATGGCTCAGCACAACCAGCAATATCCACAAAGCATCAATACTCCGCTGCTTGCGCAATCGTAAGTGGCTACATGGAGGACAATACATTTTGTTCCCAGCATACATTCACGCAAACCCTAGGGAATTGCACAGCACAACTAGCAGAGCTAAAGGCTCTGGTGATGGCACTAGAACATACGGATCCTGCACAGCTAACACTGATTGTCTTTGATTCGTACTATTGTGTTGAGTCCTTCAATGAATACCTGCATTACTGGCGCCAGAATGGGTTCAGAGATTCTAAAGGCAACACCATTAAGCACAGACTTCTAAGGGGGAAAGTAGCAGATCTGAAGGAAACGCTACCAAACGTCCATGTTGTACATATACTTGGACACCAGTGCATTGGAATGCATGTTGCTAGAAATACGTTGGTTGATGAAGCAGCCAAATCAGCAGTAGCTACTGCTTCTGTTGCTGCAGTTACTCATTCTGGAACGAAAAAGGATGATGACCTATGGGCTGCCGTGAAAGCCACGCTGAAGACCCGCCCTATCCAAAAACATTTCCTGCTAAATATACCTACCAAATGAAAGGCTTCCTTAACGCAGAAGTAAAAATACCAGGTGTCGGAGTTTGAGGAATTCCCAACAAAGACATAAGACCAGAGTTGATTAAAGCTGTGCATGAGAGGGTTGCATCTGCCCATGCTGGTGTGGTAGGTCCAATATCATTATTGCAAGCATGTTATTGGTTGCCAGGTCTATACTAACTGGCCAAGCACTATGTTCTTTGTTGTGACATCTGCCAACAAATTAAGGGTTCCAAAGTCAAACGCCCACCGCAGATACCCCTCCTAATTTCAAACAAACAATGACAATATGTATACTTGGACCATTGTGGTCCTTTAACACCGGACAGGGCATACAAATACATCTTAGTCACTGTTGACTCTTGCTCCAGATTTCTATGGGTGTGGCCACAACGCTTGACTGACGCTCGGACTGTTATTAAAGATTTTTAAGTCTTTATCGTCACATATGCAGTTGCGGCTTTCTACTCAGACGAGGGCCCTGCTTTTGCCTCAAGGGCCTCAGGGACGCCATGGCTTCATTAGGGGTCCAACTCCATTACTCGTATTCATTTCATCCCGAGGGAAATAGTATCATGGAGCGAGGAAACCATGATTTAAAGCAGTCCTTAACAGCCATAGTTATAGGTATGGGTCATAGTTGGCTTAATCGCCTGCATGGAGTCCAGAAAGCATTTAAAAATCTGCCTAGAAGGTCCCTGGGGGGGTCGTACTTCATATGAGTGCATGTTTAGAACTCAAATGTATGTTCCAGATCTTGATGGTACTGTCGTGGAGGTGGCAGAAACACCTTTTAACATAAATGAACGTGTCACTGTCTTGCAGGAATTACAACAGTTCCGTGATGACAACACTTCTGGCAGTGCCGCCTCTGCAGGAATTAAGGATGTACCAATAACATCCACCAGCTGGCTTCCAAAAGTTGGGGATCTAGTACGTGAAAAAGTTGCTGTGAAAAAGGAGTTTGGTCCTTCTTATCTTGCACCGGTCCCAGTCTTGGTGATGCACAGTACCAGAACTGTCATTCCACCACCGTTGGCTGGTGCTAAAGAAAACCGTTTTGTATCTATCAATAATGTCAAGTTATACCATGCCAGTAATTTCCGAATCCTTCTCACTAATGGTCAAGATGTCCCTCTACAAGTTTTGAGCAGCAACGCTGACACCTCTCCGATCTTGGGTAGGGTTGAAAATGATCATGCATTAGTGCCACTGACATCTGTTACAACAAACGATATAGAAATTACTGATCGATTTGACACAACTTCAACACAGACAGATGGCATCATTTATTGTTAACCACCACGGGAGACCCCTACCAGTTCTCCTCCTACGAATATGGCTCCAGCTTCTGCACGAACTGCTTCTGGATACTTTGCCGACACCAACAACACTTTTTCTGACTCATTTGCCTCTTCTACATCTGAACTGACAAAAACATGTAAGCTGATAAACTGGCTCAAAACAAATTACTTTATTCTCCCATGGAACTATCTGTGACTTTCTTTGGCTGTATTAACTTTCCTCCTTTGGATTGGCTTTATCATAGCATTCTTTCTATAAATACATGGTCATTTTCTTCTTGAAAGATCAACAGTTGAACTGGTGGATGAGGTACTAAAACCCAATTTTTCTTCTCACAAGGTCTGCAGAGACTTGTCTTTCGTGAACATTTCCGGTACACCAACTCCCAATGGGACTGTTTGGGATGAAGTCACATTTGAGATATACGGCCCCACGGAGGTCATTTAAATGCCATATGTGTTTAAACTTTCAATGAACAATGTAATAATAACCAGAGTTGTTTCTGATGATTGGGATGTGAAAACAGTTGATTCTATGATGACTGAATTGCAGTGTTTTATTGTATTTGAAAGTGAGAATGTTTATCAATCTAAAGAAAATGATGGTGATATGTATTACTATAATTATTATGGACACCATTTCATTCACAGAGCAGGTACCCCAAAGACTATTTTTAACTACACACAATGGGAACATTGTTCAACTCCACCACAAGAGAGTTCTAAAACATATTCTAAGAAATGTGCATATTTTTCTGGGCACAATGTTAAAAATACTGAGTCATATATTTTCAAATTACCATTGATGGAAAATGTACATATATTATTGAAAGATACGAAATTCATTTATTCGGATTCGTTTGTTTCCCGGTTGGCTATAGAAGGCTATGAATATTGGTTGAAGTCGATTGACTTAAAAAGTGTGTGGGGAACAAGAAATTGGCACATAAGGGGGAAGGAAGCTTTATTTAGAGCATGCCTGATACCTGTTCAAAAGTTATTTTTTAACAAAACTGTACAACAGACAAGTTGGTTAGGCTTAGCAAAGATTAAGAAATTGACTGCGCCCAGTATTCCTGCCCCTGCAAAATTTTACAAATGGCTAAAGTATTTAAAAGCAACTAAGAATAAGCTCCATGAATAGGCCCAGAATGGCACATTTAATCCTTCACTGTCATGTCCTGGTGGGAGATTATTGTGGCCAATAGATACCAATGGGTGTCATAAATGTTTTAAAAGTCCACAGGGATTTTTAGAACAAGTAGGCCAGACTCTCGCTATGTATCATCTGAACATGGGGGTATAGTAACAACATACAGTATAGGGAAACTATGCCAGCAATGTTTGAAGAGTTCCTCACTAGATGCTGTTACAGATCACCTCAGTCTCCTGTCTAATAACACTGACTTACAGGATTTCCTGTTAGGCCCCAGAAAACAACACAGAAAGCGCTTCTTATATGCAGTTTACAATGAAATTTGTAAGCTTTCTCAACAAGAAGCTGCTGTCCGGTTAAGGTATAGATCAGGAAAACTTACAGAAGGCATTAGCTGTTGTAGATAACGGGATTAATACCCTGTCCGACCAGATATACATTTTAAATAACATCATTGCTTCTGCAATAGACATAATACACAGTGACATGTCTTCTTTACACCATGCACAGAGTCAGCTAAGGTCCATTATGCAGGTGAGTTAGACACTACAAACACTGAAGGCAGGTCGCTTTCCCCTGCATCACTTTAGCACATGGGATATATTTCCCACATTTAATTTAACACAACAACAACAACTAATAGCTAAAAAGGAAGTGACTTCTGTCATGTTAAATATTGAAAAGTTAGAAAAGTTGCCTTTTACTGTGGCTGAAATAACATTTCCTGAGTGGTTAATACCCAGGGTCATTAATCTGCCTAGTTCGACACTTCAATTCACGTCCCTCTTAAAACACATTCCAGTAGACAGATATGAAAGGCTAGGAGATAGTTACATCCATGAGGTGTGGGAGCTACCCTTCTTGTACAAATGTCTCAGTGGCACGAAAGATGCCTTTCTTAGCTGTAGCGAATGCAAGAATTCTGTCAGCAATTCGATGGTTTGTAAACAGCTATCCTTGCAAGGGGCATGTAACGCTTCGGCAGCGAACTTGGCATGTTATCTGAAGGGAGTCTCAGTCCCCCTGATTAGACCTAAGTTCCAGGTGCTCTCCAATGGCAGCTAGGTCCACCTCAATAGTGAAAACTGTTATGGGATGCGAGCCGGAATATATTGTTTTGGTCTCTAAGATTGTTACATATTGCGAGAACATTATTTTTCCTCCAACAAGACAGATGGAAGTAGTTGAGATTTGGCCCCATTTCGCTACTTCAAATGTGAATTTTGACAAGTTGAGCAGACGCAAGGCTTTATTGTTTCAAAAACATGTGGTGCTCACATCTGCATGCAAGACCTATGCGCTTCAGGTGGCAAGGTCATCAGCAGAGATACAGTCCCTTTTAAGTACTAACTTTCCGAGACACTTTGGTGAGCTCGTGGGATGAATATTTAATACGTCCAGTCTTACTGGAATCACACATTTCTTTAAGGCTGTTGGTTCTGGCTTCATTCACACCTTCTCCTCTATATTCGGTTTAATACCATAAGCCATCCACTCAATATTCTCCAGTATTTTCGGGGGATTTACGATAACCTTGGCTATAATAGGTGGCATTTTGCTATTGCTACTTTATCTGCGCAATGGCTGTCCCTCTGCAACAAGGAGGACTGAAAGTGCTCCCACCAGCGCAGCTGTGTCGTGAATGCATGATGCAGTACTTTGGAGCAACACTCTGTGTTTTCAGCACTGTAAGTTTGTCTTTCTGCGCAGCGCTTGCTTTCATTGGATGTTGATCTGTTGATGTTCTCGCTAAGGGCTCATTATTAGACATGGGCGTTGAGGGTGCGTTTGCTACGGGAAGCTGCTTATGAGTTGCCCTTTGTGGATGATGCAGCTCTAAACATATTGTTGGGCACACCACAGAATGCTGCCGCCCTGGCTGGAGCTCAGGCTTTGGAACACGAATGCTCCTTGGTTTTCCTTGGCGATGAAGTTCCTACTTTACCACCTGCTGAAGTGGAATATTTACCGTCTTCAATTATCCCGGATTTGATTGGCAACTTCCAAAATGACTTCGACTCTTGAAATTTGGCCTGTTTTACGCCACAGTTACTATTTTAAATTGTCCTTTTTACACATGTTCCAGTGTCTTTTTAACTTGCCATTATTGATATTGTTATATATATATATGTCTTACATTGAGTTTTAGTAGCTTTATATAATTAGGCTTAGAACCACCTTTGAATCGGCAAGGGGAGGGTGTTGTTTAGCCATTTTATTTATAGCTTCATACACATTATTTTAGCGAGCTAGGCCTGCCGCTGTGCACTTTAATCTAGATATCTTTTATTCAGCTTTGTTTTATTATTTTAACAGTAGCCACATTTGCGGTCTTGATTTATTTCTCTCTATCTAGCTGTTCTTCACCTAGGTCAGCACTGCGTTCTTAAACAAGACATTTCTTTCACTCTGCTTTTCTCAAGGCTGCAGTAAGATAGGTTGCCGGAAAATGTGGCAACGCTTTGTCTCTAGTATTCATAGAAACATACACACTCTTACGCAGGGATCCGTTCTTGGAACAGCAGCTGTTTTATTGTAAAATCACTACTTTGACCCATGTACGTTAGAGGGAGATTCCAGCCAGATGACCAAGACTGTATGCTGATCGTTGAGTGCTGCGCTACAGCTGACAACTGCTTATATAGACTACAGGCCTCTTGCTCAGGTATGAGGGATGATGTCTTCCCAGGGGAACCTGAAGGGCAGAACTAGAGCTTAACATGCTGTTCTCTAACATACCCTAGGTAGGAATTATTTTAGTGATTCTAGAGACAATATGGTAGAGTTATTTTTCTGCTTTACTCTCCTCGTCACAATTTTAATCCTGTCATGCGTGATCGTCCTAGTTATTGCAGTACATGCTTTATTATCTAAGATGCAGTTGCTTCAATAAAACTTTATTGAAATATATTCTGCCTCTGATTCTCCTTTTATATGTGAGACTAATGTAACTGAGAGAAACGGATGCAATCTTAGTGACTACGATTTCCCTGAGGAATCAGTTGTGTCATAGGCTTGGCTGCCCAATCATCCCTGCTCTTGGGCGGAGATGAGGCACTGCTAGTTAGCCGGAGTAAAACCAGGATTAGGCCAACAGGTGTCACCTGTAGTGGGTTTAGACTTAGTCCCCCACAGTGCAAGTGATTCTGCCGCCCAAATCCAGTAGTTTCATTAGAATAATGAGGGCCTCCGCAACAATATCATTTAAAAAACAAACGCCCATTGTTTTTACGTTCTGAGGTAAGATCAGATTTAAAAAGCCATTTTAGGGTTAGAAATCCTGCAATTCACAAAATCAGAAGGGCTTGTTACCGCAAAATGGCTTTTTAAATGTATTACACCCATTTCTCAAATCCCAAAGTGGGTTTAGAAAGGCATATTTCCTGTGAGCATGAGGTGCATTTTTAAATCACTCTGCTTGAGCCACACAATCATATTTTCAAGTGGGCTTTATACTTACATGAAACTGATGTTTTCTCTTTGTGCTCCTGGACAGGGATTTGAAATCTAAGCATGGAGGTTTCTTTGTCTCCTCCAGATTCAGAAAAGAAGGGCAAGGAAGTAAATGCTTATCTGTCATCATCCCTGGGATTAGGAAGGCCCTCATGCATCTATTAGATTACATCTAAGGATATTCAGGAAGCAGTTGAAGACATTTGTTTCAATTGTGAGCGCTGGCACTGAGTCAAGGTCTGTACCTGGAGGAGGCCTCCCTTTTCCATTACTTGAGCACCAGGACACTTCTGTTCTTGCTGTGTACTGAATAGATTTCTTACCATTATTATATCGTCATCATAAACAATTGTGAAACATTGAATGTTTACTGACTCCTGAATTAGGGCGGTATCAGATTCATAAAACGGAAGGGTCCCGTTGAAACCCGTTCTCCTTTGGGAATAAAAAATCTAAACAACAAGTTTGTTAGGGAGTATGCAGTCCAGGGGACCCCCGCCAACTCTCAAACTTAAAGAAAAATAGGATTTGCTTTTTAGAGAAGCTCCATTTAAGGAAAATGGTTAGCAATTGGAAAAAGTTTAACCTCTTTAAATGAAATATAAGGCAGTTGGCTTGCTATCTCCATCATGCTTCCATCCTTCGATCCCATACAATCACAGTGAGTCACAGTTTGCAGCTCATGTCATGATTATTAATGAGGTAGGTTAGATTATGAAGCAATATGATTTGGTATTTTGTGAACTGAGCTTTTAGCACATAGGTCAGTGCACATTTTTTTCCATTCACCAAATGTTGGTGTGCAATTTGTGACCACATTTTGTGAATGGAAATTTCATATATCTGGCCTTTAGTCTCTAAAATGAAATTCGAAATCTTCCAGCAGGTCAAGGTCAGCCAACAAAGATCCCTAATAGTTGCATACATGATCGTAAGGATCCAAAAGAAGCTGTTGATTTCACTGTCAAAAGATTGAGAAGGACAAAGTTGGATTTTTTTGGCTGCAAATTGTGCTTCTGCAGTTGAATGAATGAAGAATGAAAAAGTTTATAAAGCGCAACAAATACCTGATGCTTTCTGGGGACTACACAAGACTAAAGGGAGAAGGAGGAAGGTCTGTTAACCACTTGATTGAGAAAATAGCCACGTTTTGAAGACTTTCTGAAAAGGAGGAGGGAAGCAGCAGATTTTAGACTATAAGGAAGCTGGTTTCAAACCAGTGCCGTAGATCTAAAGAAGCTTCTGCTGTCCCAGGAAGACCGTTTGAAAGATGAAACTACCAAATTCATGGCACAGCCAGGCTGCAAAGTAATTCCAGGTATGTATCTCCTCAACTTCAACTTAAAGTAGTTGAGATCCAGACCACTGAGGGTCTTGTAGGCTGTGCGTAATGCCTTAAAGATGACTCATTGTCTCACTGGCAGCCAATGCAGATTGCTAATGGCCGTTATTGCCGAATGTAATTTAGGAATTGATAGAAGAAACTGTGTTGCTGCATTCTGAAGGGTTTTCAGTTTAGCTTGATATCCCTTGTAAAGGTCCACGTAAAGGCTGTTGCAATAATCCAGTCAGGCCAATTCAAATACAATAACTACTGTTTCTAACAAATCAAAGGGTATAAATTTCTTGATCTTATTGATCATTCTTAGGGTTTGGAAGGAGGAGGAGCTGACCTAGTTGACTCTTAAAGTTCACTTCATGGTCAAGGAGCACCCCAAGGTTTTTACCTTTAAAATAGGCATAGGTACAGCACCCAGATCTAACAGTCACCAAGCCAAGAATTAGAAGGTTGTATTATTGCCAAAAAAGAATAACCTCCATCTCAGAGGAGTTCAATTTAAGGCAGCTTTTGTCCATCCATTTGCTTACCACACTCATACAATTTCTGAAAAGCTCACTAGAGCGGACATAGGTGGTCATTCCAACCTCGGCGGTAAAAGGCGCTTACCGCCGTGCAGAAGACCGCCATAACACCGCTGCGGTCGCGGTACACCGCCACGGTCATTCTGACCCACAACAGGCAAACCGCCAAAATACAGACATCCACAAAAGTCCGCCACACCAAAGGCCAGCGAGAAACTGGCGATGACCAAACCTCCACCGTCACGCCAACAGAAAAACGCCCATGCCATTACGACCCACGAATACATGCGGCGGTCTTTCAACCGCGGTATTCCATTGGCGGTACACACCGCCGCGCTCAAAATACACACACACTTACAAAACACAGCCACATTGGACAAATCGAAATACACACACCTGATCCACATACACACACCACTCCCACACACCCAATACAACATAAAACACACACCCACATCACCCACAAACCCCCACTCCTCGAGATTCGTGAACACGCACTGAGAAAAGAGAACCGAGCACCCAGACGCGCAATTCACTGTCACCCTGCAATATTACCACGCACTTCAAACAACACACCAATACACAGCACCACACTTAGCACCACACAATCCACCCCACACATCACCCACACCACCCCATGGCACCGCAAAGACACCCCAGGTTTACTGACGATGAACTCAGGGTCATGGTGGAGGAAATTGTACGGGTAGAGCCACAGCTCTTCGGGACGCAGGTGCAGCACACCACCATTGCCAGGAAGATGGAGCTATGGAGCAGAATAGTCGACAGGGTCAACGTTGTGGGACAGCACCCAAGAAATAGGGACGACATCAGGAAGCGGTGGAACGACCTACGGGGGAAGGTGCGTTCCATGGTATCCAGGCACAACATCGTGGTGCAGAAGACTGGCGGCGGACCCCCACCTCCTCCCCCAGAATTTACAACATGGGAGGAGCAGGTCTTACCGATCCTGCATCCTGACGGCCTCGCAGGAGTAGGCGGAGGAATGGACTCTGGTAAGTCTAATCTTAACTACTTCATCCCCCCCACCCCACCAGCATGCCAACTCATACCCCCACCCTCACCCTCACCCCCATCACACCTACTCCTTGCAAATGTCTCACCATCACAACCCACCCATCCCAACACCAAGCCCTGCATGCGACCACAAAGCAGGGACACCCATCACCTAAGCATGCCCACTGCACGCCTCCCCCCCCAAACCACCATCACAAAAGCCCCCACAAGGGAATGCCAGCACTGGGATACACGGGCACCCACCCATTGCACGCTATGGCACAAACAGAAGCAATAACCATACCTTTATACCCCTGCAGGACCCGAACGCCACGTCACCGCGCAGGAGGGTCCACAAATGTCCACTCCACCCCCAGAAGAGGCCCACAGTGATGACAGCAGCTCTGTCTCCCTGGATCTAGATGACCAGCCCGGCCCATCGGGGACCTCTGGACAGGCGGTTCCCCTCACACAGCCACAGCCCACAGCAGACCTTCCCCCCACTGGGAACACCAGCACAGCACCCACCCAGCGGGCCCATACCTCTGTCCCCAGGACACGTCAATCAGCAGTGTGTCCACCACTACAGGGAACCCAGGTTAACCCACCACCCCAACAACAACAGGGACCTGGGGGCAGTGGTAGTGGGCACACGGTCCAGGGGACAGAGGCGCAGGGAAACAGGGGAACTGGGAGGGCTGCTGTGCGACAGGGGGGGGACAGGACCAGGGAACCCACTCTCCACAAGGCCCTCTCCTCCATCATGGGAGCATACCTCCACTCCCAGGAGACGATGTCCACGGTCCTGGCCAGGTTTCAGGAGATCCAGCTTCTGCAGGAGCAACAGTATATGGGGTTCAGGGAGGAACTAAGAAACATCTGTTCCGCCATGGGCACCATCGTAGTGGCACTGAATCAGGTAGTCACCACATTGTGGGACACTCTGGCACCACAAAGGGCCCCTGTCACTAGCATGGACCAAGAACTGCCTACCACCTCCGCCGGCGCTAGTGGACAGGAGGCCCCGACACAAGACCAACAGGCCACCAAAACCCCACCTCCTGCAGAAGGAGAACCACCCCGCAAGCGGGCCCTGAGATCCAGGAAGAAGAAAGAGTAAGATGCCAAGACCCCCACCACAAAAGGATACCTCCCTGATTGTCATCCCACTGTCCCACATTGACACCCTGTCCAACCTTAAACTGCCTCTGCTCCACTTTCCACAGGCATTTGAACATTGCACCTGTGATACTGATAGTCTGGACTCTGCCATGGACAATCCTCCACCATCACCACTCACCGATTTGCAACCACCCACCAATTTAGAGCACTGTAATAAACACACTTATTGCACAAAACAATCAGGAGTCTGGCTGTTATTTGGAACAAATGTATTAGATATGACCGTGCCAAAATGCTTATTTTCATTGTGATGTCAACATACCAATGTCACACAGCTGTAGTCCATGGGGAAACAAAGCAGATGTCACGCAGTGGGGCCCACAGCTCTGAAATCTGAAGGGAAAGTCACAACTCAGATACCATACACTGGGGGAAAAGGACAGACAGTAGAGAGGTAGTAGGGGTTAAGTAAATGTTATATGCCGGTGGGGATTCTTACCTGTGTGTCATTGGAAATACTGCAGTATTACTGTGTTCCTGTTGTCTATGTCGTCCTCTTCGCCTTCCTCTTCTTCACTCTCCACAGGCTCCACAGCTGCTACAACACCACCATTTGGACCATCCTCCTGCAGAAAAGGCACCTGGCGTCGCAAAGCCAGGTTGTGAAACATACAGCAGGCCACGATGATCTGGCACACCTTCTTTGGTGAGTACATTAGGGATCCACCTGTCATATGGAGGCACCTAAACCTGGCCTTTAGGAGGCCAAAGGTCCGCTCTATCACCCTCCTAGTACGTCCATGGGCCTCATTGTACCGTTCCTCTGCCCTTGTCCGGGGATTCCTCACTGGAGTCAGTAGCCATGACAGGTTGGGGTAACCAGAGTCACCAATTAGCCACACACGGTGCCTCTGGAGTTGATCCATCACGTAAGGGATGCTGCTATTCCACATGATGTACGCATCATGCACTGAGCCAGGGAACTTGGCATTAACATGGGAGATGTACTGGTCAGCCAAACAGACCATCTGGACATTCATGGAATGATAACTCTTCCTGTTCCTGTACACCTGTTCACTCCTGCTGGGGGGGACCAAAGCAACATGGGTCCCATCAATGGCACCAATGATGTTGGGAATATGTCCAAGGGCATAGAAATCACCTTTCACTGTAGCCAAATCCCCCACCTCAGGGAAGACGATGTAGCTCCGCATGTGTTTGAGCAGGGCAGACAACACTCTGGACAACACCTTGGAAAACATGGGCTGGGACATCCCTGATGCAATGGCCACAGTTGTTTGAAATAACCCACTTGCTAAGAAATGAAGTACTGACAGAACCTGCACTAGAGGGGGATCTCTCTGGGTTGGCGGATAGGTGACATCAGGTCTGGCTCCAGCTGGGCACACAGTTCCTGTATAGTGGCTCGGTCAAGGCTGTATGTCAGAATGACATGTCTTTCCTCCATTGTCGACAGGTCCACCACCGGTCTGTACACGGGAAGATTCCTCCATCTCCTTGCATGTCCCAGTGAGCACAGAGTCAATCAAACCACAGGTACGTTCCCACAGCTTGCACATAACACGAATCCCTATGCATTGTATGGCTTGTCTGAGTGTCGATGCAAGGCCTAGGTATGTGTGTCGCAGTACAAATTCAGCCATGTGGGCCCTTGAAATGGCGGCTGCCTGACCTGTGAAGTGCGACAATGGGATGTGAGGTCAATGCGCTGGCGTGGGACACCGTGGCGGTAGGCGGTCAAAGACCGCGGCACAAAGCAGCATTGGTTAACATTGAACCCTATGGGTTTCAGGAGCCAATGACGATGTGCGCCGGCGGTCGCGGTACGCACCACCGCGGTACGCACCGCCGCGGGCGTAACCGCCATTTTCTATCAGCTTAATCACTCGATACCTGATCTTCCACAGGAGAGGACCTACACTTCAAGTGCTGCTGTGACCTCGGTCTGGAAGAGACAATGGCTCATGCGACTGGGGAAAGGGCCCCTGCCTTCACTGCGGAGGAGTTGGAGAAACTTGTGGATGGGGTCCTTCCCCAGTATGCGCTACTCTACGGTCCTCCAGACCAACAGGTAAGTACACTGGGACCATGCTTTGTGGGCTATGCCTATGTTGAGTGGGGTAGATGAAAGATGGTGGGGAGGGGAGCGATTGAGGCATGCATCAAACGACAGATGGGAGCATGTGCCACATGGCAAGGGTGGGGATGGGGGGCCACTCACATGGAGCATGCAGAAGGTGATGATTATACTTCTCTCCCTGTACATGTCACATAGGTCAGCGCCCATCAGAAAATCGACATTTGGCGTGCCATCGCCAAGGACGTCCGGACCCTGGGGGTCCACAACAGACGAGGCACCCACTGCCGGAAGAGATGGGAGGACATCCGCTGCTGGAGCAGGAAGACGGCGGAGGCTCGGCTGGGGATGGCCTCCCAACGTGGGAGGGGTGCCAGTCGGACTTTGACCCCCCTGATGTCCCGGATCCTGGCGGTGGCCTACCCTGATTTGGATGGGCGCGTGAGGACATCACTGCAGACACAAGGGGGTGAGTACACTCTCACTCTGGTGACTTTACGCGCGGTGGAGGAGTCTAGGTGGGGGAGGAGGGCTGTGGGTATCCCTAGGCCAGGGTGATTTCTGTAGGCTAGGCCCCTCCGTAAGGCATGGCCCTGTGCCCCCGCCCCCACCTCTTTAGGGTGCCAAGTACAGGTATCCATGGCCCTGTGTCATCTATGTGTACAGTTGTTGTCCATAGGCTTGTAGGCCATGTCTCACGGATTGCATAGTGGACCCCAAGTGCGCGGCGTAGTGCAGGGGGCTTCTGTGTCTGTCCTCTCCGCCAACGGTGTCGCCAATGCATGCACTCAACATGTCTTTATTTCTCTCCCCCCCTTTTTTGTGGTCTTCCTGTTCATGTGTGCATTAGCATCATCAGGCGGTGGAGAAGTAGCATCGGAGCACAAGGGAGCTGCATCCCACATGGCCCTGGAGGGCCATGCAACGGAGTCCGAATACACCAGTGGGACAGAGGGCGAGGGGAGCTCCACAGCGGGGACTCGTGCTGATGTCAGTGACAGCGACTCGTCCTCTGAAGGGAGCTCCCTTGTAGTGGCAGCAACATCCGTGCCCCCCGCAACAACAGGTACAGCCGCCACCCAGCGCACCAGCACCGCCCTCCCAGCAGCCCCTCAGCGTTTGCCCCGTGCCCGCTCACCCAGGAAGGTGGACATCTCCTTCGCCCCAGGCACCTCAGGTCCTGCCCCTGTCACCCCTGCTGCCCTCAGTGAGGCGGTCATTGACCTCCTGAGGACCATCAGTGTTGGGCAGTCTACCCTTTTGAATGCCATCCAGGGTGTAGAAAGGGAGGTGCACCAGAGTAATGCATACCTGGAGGGCATTCATTCTGGTCAGGCTGCCCATCAGCGATCGTTAAACGCTCTGGCCTCAGCACTGACGGCAGCCATTGTCCCTGTCTCTAGCCTCCTCCCTCCAACTTCCTCCACCCATACCCAATCCCCTGTACCTCTGCCTATCCCAGACACACCATCAGACCAGCCTGCACACACCTCAACACCCAAGGGAAGCTCAGCCAAACATAAGCACCACACATCACACAAGCATTCACACAAGCAACATCCACATGCAGACATAACAACACCCACTGCCTCCACTGTGTCCCCCTCCTCCTCGTCTCCCTCCTCCCTCCCTGTGACGTCTCCACTCACACTTGCATGCACAACATCTTCAGCCACTACGTCCATCACGAGCACACCCACCAGAACACTCCGCACACGTGCAGTCCCCACCCCCACTACCATTTACACGTCCCCTGTGTCCTCTCCCAGTGTGTCTGTCACCCCCTCTTCCAAACTACACAAACGCAGGCAGCCACCCACCCAACAGCCATCCACCTCACGACAGCCTCCAGCCCAAGCACCTGCACCCAAAGACACCAGACTTCACACTCCTACAACCACATCCTCTTCCTCCACTCCCATACCCACTACACCTACCCGTCCCTCTCTTTCGAAATTGCTTTTCCTTGCCAAACTTAACCTCTTTCCAACAACTCCCCCACCCCGTCCATCTCATAAGACTCCAATCAGCACCTCAGCCACCACAAAACCGGGACCTATTAAGACTGTTTGCCATGGACTGTGGAGTCCCCCACCCTCAAGGGCAGGCAGTTCAGCTAGGAGCCAAGGCACGGCCAGCCCACCCCCGGAAAAGCATCCGAAGATTGCCAGTGCCCAGCGCGAGAGGCCAAAGACACCAGGGACCAAAATCCCTACCATGGCTCCGGCAGGAAGTGGGGTGCCACCTGGCACACCGCCAAAGGTGGGAAAGGGCCACAGGCAAACAGGGAAGGGTGGGAAGGGCAGCACGCCCGACAAGTCTGGCAGCAGGCCAGCTGCCCAGGAGGGCCCCACCAGCCCCATCCCAGGTGTGCAGGAGGACACCCACAGGCCCGGTACAGCAGCCCAGGAGGGCCCCGCAAGCCACGTCCCAGGTGTGCAGAAGGACACCCACAGGCCCGGTACTGCAGCCCAGGAGGGCCCCGCAAGCCACATCCCAGGTGTGCAGGAGGACACCCACAGGCCCGGTACTGCAGCCCAGGAGGGCCCCGCAAGCCACGTCCCAGGTGTGCAGGAGAACACCCACAGGCCCGGTACTGCAGCCCAGGAGGGCCCCGCAAGCCAACAGACAGATGGGCAGGAAGGCCCCACCAGCCACATGTCAGGTGGCGAGTGACATCCATGCCATGGCCGGATCCGCTGACCTGGACACTCATCTCAAGCACCGCTGAACTGTGCCCTTCATCTCAAGCACCGCTGAACTGGGCACTGCCGTCTCAAGCACCGCTGAACTGGGCCCTTCATCTCAAGCACCGCTGCACTGGGCACCGCCGTCTCAAGCACCGCTGAACTGGGCCCTTCATCTCAAGCACCGCTGAACTGGGCACCGCCGTCTCAAGCACCGCTGAACTGGGCCCTTCATCTCAAGCACCGCTGCACTGGGCACTGCCGTCTCAAGCGCCGCTGAACTGGGCCCTTCATCTCAAGCACCACTGCACTGGGCACCGATGTCTCAAGCACCGCTGAACTGTGCCCTTCATCTCAAGCACCGCTGAACTGGGCACCGGCGTCTCAAGCACCGCTGAACTGGGACCTTCATCTCAAGCACCGCTGCACTGGGCACCGCCGTCTCAAGCACCGCTGAACTGTGCCCTTCATCTCAAGCACCGCTGAACTTGGCACCGCCGTCTCAAGCACCGCTGAACTGGGCACCGCCGTCTCGAGCACCGCTGGCCCATTGGCAGAAGGGGCAGGCCCTCATCTGTGTCGGGCAGGGCTGCACGAAGCACTCTGGGCACCAGTCCCCCTCCAGAACCAGTGGAGACTGTCATCCACTTGTGAGACTGTGGCTTGGCAGTCCCCAGGATGGCACAGTGGGCAACCCACCCACTGCAGAGACTTGAAAGACTGTGGCTTTGCACTCCCCAGGATGGCACAGTGGGCAACCCACCCACTGCAGAGACTTAAGAGACTGTGGCTTTGCACTCCCCAGGATGGCACAGTGGGCAACCCACCCACTGCAGAGACTTGAGAGACTGTGGCTTTGCACTCCCCAGGATGGAACAGTGGGCAACTCACCCACTGCAGAGACTTGAGAGACTGTGGCTTTGCACTCCCCAGGATGGAACAGTGGGCAAACCACCCACTGTAGAGACTTGAGAGACTGTGGCTTTGCACTCCCCAGGATGGAACAGTGGGCATGGAGGCCCCTTGTGGATCTGGCATCGTGGACTCATCTGGCTGAGGTGCCCCCCCTTCCCTTCCCCCTGAGGTGCCTGTAGTTTTGCTATCTGATGCCCCTGCAGTGTTCTCTCTCCGTTGGTGTC
Organism: Pleurodeles waltl; assembly: GCF_031143425.1. Lineage (NCBI taxonomy): Eukaryota > Metazoa > Chordata > Amphibia > Caudata > Salamandridae > Pleurodeles > Pleurodeles waltl. Next base: position 467,561,295 of record NC_090442.1, read on the forward strand.
AGGTATCCTGTGTGGGCTTTGCCCATGTGATTTGGGCCCAGTGGTCCACGGACAATGGCTGCAAAAATTATCGGACTTTCAATATTTATGTATATAATAGTTTTAGATGTGTGATATATTTATAAGCCAGTGATACAATATAGTCGACAGTTGATGATCATTTCCTTTTGTCTTCGCATTCTTCCGGGGGGTTTGGGGGTGTAACTGTGATGTATTGCTATGCATTGATGTGTGTGTTGTAGTGGGTGAGGGTGGGGGTGGGTGTGTCGCGTATGTGTGTCCCCGTAATTTTTTCCTTCCCCCCTCCCCTGTGTCATAGGTGCAGTACTCACCGTTGTCTTCTGCGCCGGCGTTCGTGCTCCTAGTAGAGGAGCAGGAAGACAATAGCTGGGAGGATCTGGAGTTCGGGTTCCATGCTGTCCAGATTCCTCGTGGGGTGTATGGAGGTGAGCGTTTTCCCTTCAAAATAGCTGTTTCCACCGTGTTTTTATCGGCGGGGCTACCGCCCCGGAAAAGGTGGCAGATTGGTGGGTTGTGATAGGGTGGGTGGTACTTTTTCTCCCGCCTGTCTGTTGGCGGTGACCGCCGCGCTGTTTGTTTGTCCCGCCGTGGCAGTCGGAGTGTTGAAGTGGCGGTCTCTGTTAGTGGTTTCCGCCAGGGTCGGAATTCCATTTTTTTAACCGCCAGCCTGTTGGCGGGTTGGCCGCCGCTTTAACACCGACCGCCAGGATTGGAATGACCCCCATAATTTTTTTCAATGGAAACCACAATCTGCATATCATCGGTATAGGAAGCAAAAACAAATCCAAAAGGTTTAATGAGCGCAGTCAGAGGGGAAACAGAAAGATTGAACAATGTAGGATTCAGTGATTATCCCTGCGGTACTTCACATGGCAGAGAGTAGGACTCTGAGTTGAAATCACCTAGAGCTACCCATTGCAGTCGTCCAAAAGGAACAACTGCAGTAGTGCTTGGGCTTGGCCTTCGATCCTCATACTGAGGATCATGTCAAGCAACAAATCGTAGATGAAAGTATCAAAAGCTGCTGAGAGATCTAACCGGATGAGTGAAGCATTTCCAACTCCATCAAGAGCTGCTCTAATATCCCCAGTGACCACAGGTAGGGTGGATTCAGTGGCATCACCTTTCCTAAAGCTAAATTGCACGTCACCAAGAATATGATGCTTCACAATAAAAGAATCACATTTATCATTTATCAATTTTTCCACCAGTTTGGCGAGAAATGGAAGCCAAGAAATTGGTTGATAGTTATTTGAGTCCATCACGTTTGAATCAGGCTTTTTTAGTGAAGGGAGGACCGAAGCAAGCTTTTAATAAGTAGGAAAGACCTCCAATTTAAGTATGGTGGTAACAATATTAACCAGATACAGCGCTATCACTTTCAAGGTCATAGGCAGAATTTTAGGGGCAAAAGGGTCCTGGAGGAAACCAGATTTAAGAACTAACTTGGCTTTTTCTAACTGATCAACTGACGAGACCTCACACTGCTCAAGGCAACACTTTAGTTCTAGAGACTGAATTCTATATGAGCCACCCAGTCAAGTCACAGTGAATTGACTGAAAATAGAGGTTACGTTTTCTTGAAAAAAACAGACCAGATGATTACAAAAATCCTGATTATTGACTGCCACAGTCCTGAGAGGGTACATTTAGCTTCTTTATGGTCTGGAAAAGAGTTCTATAAGAATCACTCGCTAATCTAATTTGATCAACATATTAAATTAATTTGGCTACAAAGGATAACTTTTTATATTCACCTAGACACTCCTTGTGTTTTACTCTTTCATTAATGTCATAACCTTTGCACATCTTCTGTTCCTGCCTTCTCCCCCCTTGTTTCAGTGCCCTAAGAGATTCATTGAACCATGACCGAGACTGCTTCTTTTTGTTATTTGTCCTAGTTTTTACTGGGGCCATAGCATCAACGACAGAGGAGATCCAAAGTGAGAGATGCTCCACCATCTGATCTGGGCTCCCATAAGTCTCGGGAGCAGAAGTAGTTAGCAGGAATTTAATTTGGTGGGTTGAATCTCATACCAAGCTCTGCTCTCCAGTCTTCTTAAAACCTAAAGCTGCGCGGGATGAGCTGTGACCTGATCTCCAGGCCACTGCAAAATGATTGGACCAATTTAATGGGAGAAGATATGGACTCCCAAGGGCAGTGACAAATAACTCTTAATGACTTTGTTAGCATTGGGTGGTGACATAAAATTGAATATCTGAATTACACCTAGGCCTTTTCTATCAAACATGTAACTGATCCTACTCCATGAAATAACATTTAGGGCTTCAGTCAGGGTGAGGGTACACTTTTTAAAATATAGGCCCTCCTTATGACCCTGATAAAGTGGCGGTAATACCGTTAACAGGCTGGTGGTAAATTCCTCCAAATTATGACCATGACGGTGATAACTCCCATAGACAGCCAATGTACCACACCAACACTCTCCACAGGGTAGCCATCAACAGCCAGACGGAAGACAAAGTGCCGCCCACCATATTAAGATACAGCAAACCTCCACCTTTTCTGGGGCGGTACCAATGCCAACAAAAGCCTGGCGAAAACAGAATTGGAGACACAGGGAATAAGTATGCCGCAAAGGAACCCGAACCGCAAGTTTTTCCGATGATCTTCTACGTAATGTTCCACCTGGAACACAAATGCCGACGAAGACGACAAAGGTGAGTACAGCCGCCTAACACACAAGGGAGGGTGAGAGGAAAACGAGAGTGACACACACACACACGACACACACCCGACATACACACACCATACACACAACCAGCTGCACACGTAAACAAATGGCACAGGACACAGCATAATAAAACACAGACCAGATTGCTGAAGTACTGACAATGTATTAGCATAGCAAAACCCACCACACAAATCAAATATATTTACAGATGTATATAAAGGGCCAATGCCCAGTCCAAAGTCATAAAGGCACACAAAGCTACAGGGCAAAGTCCAGGGCTCAACCTGTATACTGATACATCTGTAGAGAACACTGCAGGGGGATCATTTTGCAAGTGGGAAGGCACCTCACGGGGATGGGGGGGCACCTCAGCCGAATACAGGAACTTCCCCACTGGTTCTTGAGGGGGCTCTATGCCCATTGCTCTGTCCTGGGGAGTGCAAGGCCACAGACTCTGGAGTGAGTGACTTACTCACTGGTTCTGGTGGGGGCAACATGCCCATTGCTCTGTCCTGAGGAGTGCAAAGCCACAGTGTCTGGAGTGGGTGACTTCTCCACTGGTTCTGGAGGGGGCAACTCGCACAGCAGCGCCTGGATTGTGGCCTACATGGCGTCCGCTGGCGGTGACGGCTGCACTGCGGTGGTGGATGGAGGAGCCTCCTGGGCAGCCTCTGCACTCTTTGATGGCTGCACTGTGGTGGTTGATGGGAGGAGCTTCCTCGGCAGTCTCTGCACTCTCTGATGGCTGCACTTCTTCATCTGGCGGTGGGGGCCTGTGACAGCTGGTGGTGGTGGAGGTGTCAGCCTGACAGCCTACTATGGCGTAGAGTGCTTCGTCTCCTCCAGTACATGGAGCGTGGATCCCCTACCCTTCCTGGTGGGGGTGGAGGGCTCTTCCCCTCTCTGCCTGGTGGTGCAGGCTCCTTCCCCTTATTCACAGGTGGTGAAGGCTCCGTCCTCTTCTTTACAGGTGGTGCAGGCACCTTCCCATTCTTTCCCTGGTGGTGCTGGCTCCTTCCCCTTCTGCGATGGAGGTGTGGAATCCTTACCACACTAGTAGGTGGACTGTTTGGCTGAGGTGCTGGGCTGTGTCCTTGGTACCGTGCCCATGTGGGCAGGATGGGGGGAGGGGTAGGAAAGAGGTCAAATTGGGAAAGAAAAAGCTTTTTAGGGACGGTGGGGTGGGGGAGGGAGGAGTAATGGGAGTGGAGGATGAGGCAGTGGTTGTTGGAGGTGTATGTCTGCTGGACTTGGATGCAGGTACATGGGCAGTATGCTGATGTGAGGTGGATGGCTATTGGGTGTGTGAATGTTTGCGTTTGTGTCCTTTAGGAGGGGGTGCAGACAGGGTGAGAGAGGACCGGGGGGACGAGTGCAGGGCTGTTGTGGAGGTGTATGCCAGTGAGGTGTGTGTTCTGCTTGGTGAGGTGATGCTGGTAGTGGATGTAGTGCATACATGTGTTAGTGTGGACGTGACTGGGAAGGAGGTGGTGGAGGAGGAGAAGAAGGAGACAGTGAAGGCAGTGAATGTTGTTGTGTCTGCAACTGTATGGTGTTTGCATGAGTGCTTGTAGACTGAAGTGTTGTGCTTCTGTTTGCCTGTGCCTCTCTTGGGTGTTGTCTTGTGTGCATGCTCATCTTTATATGTGCCTTGAATGGGTTGGGATTGAGGAGAATGGGACTAGGAAGTGGGAGTTGGAGGGGGGACTGTAGAAACAGGGACAATAGCTGCCATCAGAGAGGAGGCCAGAGCCTGAATTGATCTCTGTTGGGCCGCCAATCCACTGTGAATGCCCCCAAGGAATACATTGCATTGCTGCATCTGGGATATCAGCCCCTTGATGGCATTCACAAAGGTTGACTGCCCCACAGAGATGGATCTCAGGAGGTCAATAGCCTCCTCACTCTGGGCAGCAAGGCTGACTGAGGCATGGCCTGAGGTGCCTGGGGTGAAGGAGATGCCCACCCTCCTGGGTGAGCGGGCATGGGCAACTCGCTGAGGTGCTACTGGGAGGGCGGTGCTGGGTGGTGGCTGTACCTGCTGCTGGGGTGGTCACAGAGCTGTCTGCCACCACCAGGGAACTCCCATCGGAGGAGGTATCAGAGTCTGTGTTGTCTCCTCCATTCTCTGCCGTGATGCTCCCCTCACCCTCCATTCTACTGGTTCCCTCGGCGTCAGTGGACTCTGCCTCCAGGCTCCTGTGGGATGCAGCTCCCTCGGTTGCCGGTGCCCCTGCTTCTCCGAAAGATGATGCTATTGCACACAATAGGCAAGATGAGGATCACACACCGCCAACTACAGCACACCTGAGACCCATGATGCTCTGCCTGAAATGGACCACTAACAAGCTAGGTTACCTGTCTTTGCTATGCAACCATTACCCTAGAGATGAACCACGCTGCAATGTCTGGCCTGGCCTCAGGAGCGCCCACTAACACACATCTGCCACCCAGATACCAGCCCACCAGCCAAAAATATGTAATGAAACCCACTGAACTCACCATCTTGTGGCTGCTGTGATTCCCTCAAGTGCCCATCCAGCTCTGGGTAGGCCACTGCCAGTGTGCCGGCCATCAGGCGGGTCAGGGTCCAACGGGCACCCCTTCCTCATTGGGAGGCCATCCCCAGCTGGGCTTCCGTGGTCTTCTGAGCCCAGCGTCTCAGGTCCTCCCACGTTTCCGACCGTGGGTGCTCCGCCTGCCATAGACCTCCAGGGTCCGCACGTCCTTGGCGATGGCACACCATAATCTCTTCTTTTTATGGGCGCTGACCTGCAGAGGTAATACATACAGGAGAACTCCATTAAACAAACAGTCCAGTCTGTTACACACATGGCCCACCATATCCGATTCCATCACCATTGGCACACACATAGGCCATTTCACAACATGTACACCGCCAACAGAGAATTCCCCCACCTCCCCTAAGGATGCCTTCCAACACATCTCCATGCATCCATGCCACATGCATCATGCCCAAAGTGTACTCAGCTGTTGGTCTAGAGGCCCATACAGCTGTTGCTCCAAATTGAAGGCTGGGTCCCTTTCCCCAGTCACACGGGCCATGGTAGGCTCCAGACACAGGTCACAGCAGCACACACAGTGTAGCTGTTCTCCTGTTGAAAGTCAGGAAACAAGTGAGGATTGGTTTGGAAAATGGCAGTCACGTCCGCGGCGGTGTACACCGTCACCACCGGCGAACATCCGCATTGCCCACTGTACTCCATAGGGCCCAATATTATCCAATGAGGAATTGCACGGTGGTGCAAGACCGCCTACCGCCACGACGCACAATGTCAGCGGAATTACCTCACTTCCACATGTCCCTCCATACAGGAGAGGCGGTCGCCATTTCAGGGGGGGATCAGGCCTATTGACAGTTACTGCGTCACAGGTTAAACAGGTATATACTTTGACATTTACACTGTCCCAATACATAGGTGCACCATGTGGACTGATGATGTGGTTTAGTTATTCAAATTCTGACAGCCTACTCACTCTTGTGTCCCTTAGATACCCACTGCTGCGGATGAATAGGAGGTGGTGACAAACCCCCATGTACAGACCCCTGGTGGACTTAGCTACACTGGAGGACAGCCACATTATCCTCACCTATAGACTGGACAGGGCCACAATCAAAAAGCTGTGTGCACAGTTGGAGCCTGACCTGATTTCGGCTATCCGTCATCCGTCTTGGATCCTCCCTCTTGTGCAAGTGCTATCAGTGCTCCATTTCCTAGTGTAATTTCCAAGTGACAGTGGTCTTGGCAGAAGGAATGTCACAGCCAATGTTCTCAATCGTGTAGGCAAGAGTGTTGACTGCCCTGGTAATACACATGGGCAGCTACATAGGTTTCCCCCAGGTGTAAGATGTGGTCACTGTGAAGGGCGGATTCTATGTAATGGAACATATCCCCCATATTATTGGGGCGATTGATGGGACACATATTACGTTTGTCCCCCCGCACCAGAATGAACAGGTGTACAGGAATCGTAAGAGTTTCCACTTCATGAATGGGCAGATGGTGTGCCTGGCGGACCAGTGCATCTCCTACGTCAATGCTAAGTATCCTGGGTCGGTGTATGATGCCTTTTTTCTGAGGTATAGCAGCATCCCAAATGTGACGGCCCAACTACAGAGGCACAGGGTGTGGCTTATAGGTCAGCCTTGGTCCCCACCCAGTATATGTTAGTGTATGCCTCTGGTGTTAACCTTATAGGACAGTGTGTGGCTAAATGCTGTCCCTCAATACCTTCAGGTGAGTCTGGCTACCCAAACCTCTTGTGGCTGCTGACCCCTGTGAGGAATGCCAGGACAAGGGCTGAAGAATGTTATAATGAGGCACATGGATGAAAAAGAAGGATCATCGAGAGAACCTTCAGCCTCCCGAAGGCCAAGATCAGGTGCCTCCATCTGACAGGTGGATCCCTGTGCCACTCACCCGACAAGGTCTGCCAGATAGTCGTTGTATGCTGCATGTTGCACGACCTGGCCCTCGGACGCCATGTAGCTGTTCTGCAGGAGGAGGAGAGTGGAGATGCCCCTGTGGCTGCAGTAGACCCTGACGACAGTGAGGATGAAGAGGTTGAAGATGAAGATGAGGACAACAAAACCACAGTTATCCGTCATTACTTCCAATGACACACAGGTGAGTCAGTGCAACTTCACATTTCAATGACTATTGGTGTATTCTGTGTGGCTGTGGCATGATGGCATTACCCACTTTTTACCTCTACTTACTGTTGCGTATGGATTCCCATTTTACAGATGTTGGTGCAATGACAACTGTGTACTGATGTGCTGACGACAGCCAGCTACAGGTCATTATTTCTATGCTCTCACACTGTACAGTTCATTTTGCAATGGATATAACTGTTTCCATTAATACACTGTTTCAACACATGACATATAAGTATTTAAGTTGTGTTCAAGGGTATTTATTGTAGTGCTAAGAAATTGATGGGAAACTGCAATGGAATGGGGTGATGATGGAGGAAATCAGGAGAGTCTAATTTCCTGGTGGTGGTCTTGGCGATTGTCTCTGGCATTTGTCTGGATTGCACGGAATGTTTGCGGGGTGGTTCACCTTCTGCAGGGGGAGGGATGCTGGTGGCCTGTGGGTCCTGTGGTGGGGCCTCCTGGTCACTAGCGGCAGTGGAGAGCTGTTCAGTTGACTGGCTAGTGGTAGGGGCCCGCTGATGTGCTGTTGCCTCCCTCATAATGTTGGCCATGTCTGCCAGCACCCCTGCTATGGAGATCAGGGTGGTGCTGATGGCCTGCTCGTCCTCCCTGGTCCCCTGATCCTGTCCCTCCAGCAGCCCATTGTATCCTGGGAGTGTTGGTAGGCTCCCAGGATCTCAGAGAGTGCCTCCTGGAGATTAGGTTCCCTGGTCCTGTCCTCCCCCTGGCGCACAGCAATCCTCCCAGTGTACCTATTGGCCTGTGCCCCTGTCCCCTGAATAGTGTGCCACTGCCACGTACCCCAGGTCCCTGATTGTCTTGGGGGCGAGGTGTGGCCTGGGGTCCCTGTACAGGTGAGCACACTGCTGATTGACATGTCCTGTGGACAGAGGTGTGGGTACACTGGGTGGGTGCTGTGGTGTTGGATCCTGATGAGGGAGGCTCAGTGGTGGACTGTGATTGTGCTTGGGTGACTGGCTGTCCAGTGGTCTCTGATGGGCCAGGTAGGTCCTCCAGATCCTGAAGTCCAGAGTTACTGTCATCACTGGGGGAATCTTCTGTTGGGGGACTGGTTAGTCGTGGCACCTCCTCTCCACTGACATTGGCTGGGGTACCTGTGGGGATGTAAATGATGTATTATGCTTCATGTGTGTGACATATTGTACATCCCTGGCTTCCTCTCTATCATTGGTGCCACATTTTGCTTGTGTATTGTGATGTATTGTGGGAATGTTAGTTTCCGTATGCTGTGCATGCTTTAGTGATGGGTGCCCATGCAGGGCTGGGAGGGATGTCCATCCATTGGTATAGCATGCAGGGCTTAGCATTGTGGATAGTCATATGTGTAGGTGCAGTGTGTGGGATGGAGTCTAGTGATGGGAGTGAGGGTGAGGGGGTGTGATGGCATGCAGGTATGGGGGGTGATAAGTGGTAAATGTTGACTTACCAGTGTCCAGTCCTCCGGCTACTCCAGCAAGTCCCTCAGGATGGGATGCAGTAATGCCAGTACCTGCTCCTCCCATGCTGTGAGCTGTGGGGAGAAGGTGGGAGTCCAACGCCAGTCCTCTATATGGCTAGCTTGTACCTTGCTGCTACGGAACGTACCTTCCCCCGTAGGTTGTTCCACCTCTTCCTGAAGTCGTCCGTTGTTCTTGGGTGCTGTCCCACAGTGTTCACCCTGTCGACGATTCTCCGCCATAGCTCCATCTTCCTGGCAATGGAAATCTGCTGTACCTGTGCTCCAAAGAGCTGTGTCTCTATCCTAACAATTTCCTCCACCATGACCCTTAAATCCTCCTCAGTGAAACGGGGGTGCCTTTGTGGTGCCATCGGTGTTGTGTGGTGTGTGTTGGTGAGAGTGTGTTGAGTAATGTGGTGGTGTGTGTGATGTGGAGTGCGTGAGGGATGTATGGGTGTGAGTGGTGTGTGTGTCTAGTTGTCTCTGTGCTGTTCGTGTCAATCTCCTGGCAGTAATTGTTGTTGGTAAAGGGTTGTGGATAACATGGGTGGGTGTTTTATAGTGGTGTTGGTGTGTGGGTGTGGTGTGTGTACGGGTGTCAGGTGTGTGTTTTTTGTATTAGCCAATGTAGTGTTGTTTTGTATGTGGGTGTCCATTGTGAGAACGGCGGTGTGTACCGCCAATGGTTTACTGCCGTTGAATGTCTGCTGTGGTGATTCGTGGGTCATAATGTGATGAGCGTTGTTTTGTTGGCGTAAGGGTATGGGTGTTGGCTCCACCACTTTATCACTGACCTTTGGTCTGGCGGATTTGTGTATGTGGCTGATTTCTGTCGGATTGGTGTGTGTGTGTCATAATATGGAAAACGGATATCCGCCATCGCGGCAGTATGTTGGTGGCCATCAGCGTGGCGGTAAGGGGGATTTACCACCAATGTCATAATGAGGATCGTAGTCTGTGCCACATCTTTATATGTAGTAGGCACCCTGCCTTGTAGAATTGCAAGGGTGACTGATTAATATTTAAAAACTTTTTCATGCCATTTGTCACTGCAGTGCTTTAAAATGCAGCCCAAACAGAGCATTTTGGTGCTCCTAGCAGCAATATACATTTGTCATATGTGTGTGTGTCTATGTAGTATAACTACACACTGCACTCCACTTATAACATTTTACTCCTGTGACAGTAATGCATTTCCTTCATCATCTACTTTAGACATACAGAAAAGTTAAAATGACAAATTGGGTGATTTCAATTTACCATTGCCATTTGAAGGCCAGGGTACAAGCACCATGACGCCAAATAACAGTGCTACAGAACACAGAGTGCTGAAACAGGGTCCAAAAAAGGTGAATATTCTGGGATAACTATGCTGAAAAGATGTGTTTGATATTGTGTGTAACTTGAGACTAATGCAATGAATGGTACATAAATATGAAAATATTCTCCAGCATAGGGTGCAAGCCAGCTAGGCATCCTGAAAGTTTCCTCCCAGAAACTCCTGGTACCTGAACCTGTGACTAACCCACCCCCCGCCCCCCAGATCCCACCAGACCATCCACAGCTGGTCCACACTCACCACAGAGGAAACAGTTAACATCATGAACAGTACCCACTCTGGAGTCCCCTTGGACACCTGCCCGCACCACATATCCATCAAAGCCAGTGCATCCATCGCCATCGAGGTCCTTGACACAATCAACTGCTCCATAAACCTTCACCAAGGACTGGAAACATGCCAAAATACACCCTTTTCTGAAGAAACCTTTGGCCGACCCATCAGAACTAAAGAATTTCCGGTCCATCTCGCTGCTACCCTACCCCGCCAAAGTACTGGAGAAAGCAATCAACGCACAACTACGGAATTTCATTGAGGCCAACAACTCCCTGGACAGTTCCTAGTCCGGCTTCCGCAGCAACCACAGCGCAGAGGCAGCCCTCCTGGCAGCTATCAACAACATCCAATTACTCCTAGACCGCAGCCACACCGCAACACTCCTACTTCTCATGCTCTGCGCACCAGACTCTACGACATAGGAATCCGCGGAAGAGCCCTGCAATGAATCAACCACTTCCTCTCCGGGAGGATGCAGAGGGTCAAACTGCAGCCCTACTCTTCCAGACCCACAGGAGTCAATTGCAAAGTCCCCAAAGGATCATCACTGAGTCCCACACTGTTTGACGTATACATGGTCCCTTTTGCTGCCATCATCAGAAGTCACGGTATGAACATCGTGTCATATGTCGATGACACACAATTCATCATTTCCCTCACCGAAAACCCAAACACGGCCAAAAGAAAGTTCCACTCAGGAATGGAAGCCATCGCCACTGGATGAGAGAATGCTGCCTTAAGCTTAACTTAAACAAGACTAAGCTCATCATCTTCAGAAATGTCACCTCAGCTTGGGACGACTCCTGGTGGCCCACATCCCTCAGTGCTCCACCCTGCCCCAACTGAGCATGCCTGCAACTTAGGAATTATCCTCAACTCCTCCTTAACCATGACCCACCAGGTAACTGTGTCGCCTCCTCCTGCTGGCACACACTCCACAAACTTGGAAGATCTTCAGATGGATCCAAGCTGACTGTTGCAGGACATTCAACCACGTCTTAATCATTAGCAAGCTCGACTACGGCAACACCCTCTATGCCGGCACCTCAACTAGGAACATCAAAAAACTTCAACTCATCCAGAATGCTGCCACCAGACTCATTCTGGACCTCCCTCACTGAGAACACATCTCCCAACACCTGAGGACCCTCCACTGGCTATTGGTCCAGAATTGAATCACCTTCAAGCTTCTCACCCACACATACAAGGCCATACACAACGCAGGACCAGCCTACCTGAACCACCGCGTCTCCTTCCACACCCCTGCCAGATCCCTCTGCTCCACCCAGATGGCCCTGGCCACCGTCTCTCACATCTGCAAAGCCACTGCCGGAAGACTATCTTTCACCTACACTGCAGCAAAGAGCTGGAACAAGCTCCCTGTGCACCTCAGACAAAGCCCGTTGCTCACCATCTTCAGGAAGAACCACAAGACATGGCTCTTCAGATGAGGCCCCTTCCCCCCAGTGCCTTGAGACCCTCACGGGTGAGTAGCTGCACTTAACAAATATTGATTGATTGATTGATTGAATAAAATATTAATTAAGTATTAAAATTGCAGAATGGATTTGTTGCCTGACAAGTGGGTTCCATGAGAAATACCTTAAAACAATGATTATTTTAACAAAAGAAAAATATATGCCTGAGGTCTTAAAGCAAGAACTTATATATGTAGATTGCATGGCACGTATCATCAATATTATTACAAAATTAGAATAAATGTACAAAAAATATATATGCTATGATAAAATAAATTAATTTCAAATTATATGATTGTGCAAGTATGTAATTTGGACAGGCTTCATGTTGTGACATTTTACAAATTAAAACCTTTGTGAATGTCAGAGTGTCAGGATGTACTCACCTACAAATCCTGATTCAACAGGAATGAATGTTTCCACACTTTGCCAAGCCGGGAGCCAATGCAAACTAGTATTGTGACATTTTGCAGTAAGTCTATGGAAAGTGGAAAGGGACAACAGAAAGAGAAACAGAGACTCTGGATATTGTCAAATCCCATGTTGCACATGACAGTATCCAACCTGGCATGTGACACAGTCTGCACTAAAGACGTATTGCTATCTCAACAGTAAAGGAGATTTCTAATATGGCTACAGTTTAAAATGTAAAGCTTTTATCGTATATATTGTCTATAATGTACCTGCTGAGATTCTCTGTATTTCCACTCTCTATATAGTTGTAATTGAAATACAATTAAGTTTAGTGTAGTAACTGTGAATTGCAATCAAGATTGGGCATCTTTGTTTGCTAACAAGAGCCATCTTCAATGTTAGGAAATACATTTTCTTGCTTATTTTATGTTCAAAATAGCAGGTGCACAACAGTTACACAAAATCATTTCTTGGTATTTTATGTTTGCTTCCTGATCATTATATATATTAACTAGCATTGATGTTAGCGTACTATACAACAATACATATGTAGTAGTGTACTTCCAGTATAGATGGACCATGGTTCATATCCTACATGAGTAACCCCTTATACAGTAACCAGTGCAACAGATTTCAGAATATGAAAAGGATGACACTTGATGAAAACAACAAGTGCAATTAAGTTTGCCATTTTAATGGATGACTCCTGTGAAACAAATCAGTGTGTAGAGTTAATAACTCTCTGAATGATTCCTTGTGAAATAAACACATTCTATAGAATTCCTAATCCCTCTGGATGACTCTTTGTGAAAACAAGAAGTAAAACTCTGTTCCCTTGCAATTTACCTCTATGGATGTATGTATCAATGTATGTATATATTGATTTATATATCTATTTAAATATGTAAAGTGGAGAATCTTTTTCTCTTTCCTAAACTGTAGCAGCATTGGGACTGTCCTGGTGGATACGGGTATGTATTCCTGATCCTGAGTGCACAGTGGAGAGAGCATGTTGTCTTGTTTTTTGTTTTTCACACTTCCTAATCTGTAATATGGTGGTCTCCTAGCTGCAGGTGTGCTGAGAACCAGAAGAGGTGGTGAGCTTGTCTAGCAGGATAGGAGAAGTGCTGTTAATGATGGCTTTATACATCATGATGCTGGTTTTGTATTTTGGTGTGACCAGCAAGGAGAGCCAATGAAGGTCCTTGAGGACGGAGGTGATGTGATCATATTTCTTCAGCACTGGATAAAAAGATGCTGCATCATGTTCAATGCCCTTAAGGCAGTGGTCTTCAAACTTTTTAATGCCGCGCCCCCCTAGTTGAAAAATAAAAATCATTGGGCCCCCCTCAAAAAAATTCACAATTATTTTAGAAAGATGGCAATGTTTAAATAGGTCTAAACCTATTTAAACATTACAGTTAAGTACTGTTACCTTTTTAAAACTGCAATAACGTGCTTCTGCTTAAAACAAAGACGTGTTATCTGTATAATATTTCTTTTGGGCAGAGGTTGGCGTCCCCCCTGGGATCACTTGAGGACCCCCAAGGGGGGCCCGCCCCCCAGTTTGAAGACCTCTGGCCTAAGGGGTGCCAGTATGGAGTCTGGGAACCATGAAGTACGGCATTACCACCATCCAGTTGCTAGAGTATACAACATGAACAACATTTCTGAAGTCGCTTTCTGGAAGAAACTGTTTGGTTTTCTTTAGAAATGAATGTTGTTACCAGACCGTCTTTGTGTTTTTTAATTGGAATTCTGACTTGAGTGTGTTGAGCTTCAGGTAGGCACTTCACATCTAAGTCTGGATGATGTATCAGAGGTCCTTGAGGTGTTCGATGTCTGAAGCAGAGGCAGTTACAAGTACAATTGTGTGTCATTGGCATATGTATGAATCTTCATGCTGTTATTTATGAGCAGAGCACAAAGCAGTTCAATGAAAAGGTTAAGGATGACAGGAGACTGTAGGGATCCATGGGGGATTTAACAGGCAATAGAGACCTATTGTGACCTAGAGTTGCCCATGGAAACAAATTTGGTTCAGCTGGAAATGCAGAAGGGAGAACCTGTGAAGGACATTACTGTTGAATCTCATTTGAGACTCCAGGGTGCAAATGAGGGAGCGATGGTTGACTGTGTTGAAGGAACTTAGTGATCCAGTAATTTCAAGAGGCAAGGACCATACTCATCTGTACTGAAGAGGGCACCATCTCACAATGTGTAAGGTAGCAGCCTTTGTTCTGCAGTGTGACCTGAAGTCATACTGGTAGTCATGCAGGAGATGGTTAGAACTGATGTGGTCTTGGAGTTAAACCTTGACTGCTTTTTCAAAGGGCTTGCTAAAGAATGGTAAGTGAGTGATGGGCTGGTAGTTTTTGAGTCTAGTTTAGGTTTCTTTATAAGTGGTCAAATGTAGCCTGTCTTGAAAGCTTCCCTTGAGTGAGGAAAGCATTGACAATGGTACTTAGGGGTAAGAGAAAGTCCCCAGGCAGAGCGTTGATGAGGGACAGTTGTAAGACATAGGCGGTTGGTGTTAAAGTGGCGGTAATACCGCCAACAGGCTGGTGGTAATTACTGCCAAATTATGACCATAGGCGGTGATAACTCAGATAGACAGCCATTTTACCACACCGACCGCCAACGACATCAAAAGCCTGGCGGAAACACTGCAGAGAAGAGAAAGGATTCACCATTGGAGACGCAGGGAACAACCATGCCGTCAGGGAGTCTGAGCTGCAAGTCTACCCCATGCTCTTCTATGTGCTGCTCCACCAGGAACACCAACGACGGCGAAGACGGCGATGGTGAGTACAGACGCCTAGCACACAAGGGAGGGGAAGGAAAAAGAGAGTGAAACCCCCATGCACAATACACCCCCCACCCCCAACACCATACACAGGTACAGCTGGAGTAATAAACATATATACCCCGTACCTCGGATGAATAATGCAAGGACAACAGGAATTTACTAAAGTGAGTGTAATAAGATCAACACATATAAATAAGAAATATGCAATGGAACAGTTATATACAATTGTACAGTGCAAGGGACACTGCCCAGTCCTCAGTGTGCGTGGGCCACAGGGCCATAGGCCAAGGTCCAAGACCCCACTTGTCACCTGCATCACGACGGAGAGAACACTGCAGGGGCAACAGTTGGGGCAGCTCAGCCGGGAGATGAAACAATACCACTGGTTCTAGAGGGGACAACATGCCATGTGCGTGGTCCTGGGGAGTGCAAGGTCACAGTCTCTCAAGTGGGTGACTTGCTCTGGAGGGGGCAACATGCCCTGTGCTTGGTCCTGGGGAGTGCAAGGCCACAGTCTCTCAGGTGGGTGACTTATGCACATACCCAGGAAGGGGCAACATGCCCTGTGCTTGGTCCTGGGAAGTGCAAGGCCACAGTCTCTCAAGTGGGTGACTTCCCCACTGGTTCTGAAGGGGGTAACAAGCCCTGTGCTCTTGATGCTGGGGAGGCTGGGGTTGGTGGGTGTATTACCCACTGGTTCTGGAGGGGGCCTCATGCCCTGTGCTCTTGATCCTGTGGAGGCTGGGATTAGTGGGTGTCTTAGCCACTAGTTCTAGAGGGGGCATCGTGCCCTATGCTCTTGATCCTATGGAGTGCAAGGTCACAGTCTATCAGGTGGGTGTCATACGTACTGGTGGATTTGCTGGGGGGAGGCAGCACAGCAGCCCATGGAGGCCGGACCATATACCGTCCGCTGGCGGTGATGGCTGCTCAGTGGTGGTAGTGGTGCTGCTGCTGCTGCAGCCGCTGGTGGGGGCAAGCTCCGGCCCATCCCTGCAGCCTCGGATGGCTGCCCACTGGTGGTGGTGGTGGTGCTGCTGCTGGTGGGGGGAGGCTCCGGCCCATCGCCTGCAGCCTCGGATGGCTGCACAAACATGGTTGGTGGTAGAGGCTCCATCAGAATCCCTGCCCCAGACCCCTTGCCTTTACTGCCTGCTGGTGCTGGCTCCTTGCTCTTCCTGGCAGCAGCCAGAAATGGCAGGCTCCTTACCCTTGAGGCTGCCTGGTGCGGGCTCCTTCACCCTCAGGACATGTGCCCTGGATCCTTTACCAACACGAGTGGGTGTGGTGACTACTGGGCCCGCGGACTGGGTGGATGAGGTGCTTGCATGGGTTTTTGTCACCCTGGCCAGACGTGCAGGACGGGGGAGGGGCAGGGAAGAGGTCAATGGTGGATAGGAAAAGATTTTTAGGGACATTGGGGCGGGAAGAGGGAGAAGGTTTGGGAGTGGAGGAAGAGGGAGTGGTTGTAGGAGGTGTCTGTCTTCTGATTTTGGGTGCAGGTGCATGGGCTAGATGCTGTTGTGAGATGGATGGCTGATGGGTGTCTGGGTGCTTGCATTTGTGTACTTTAGGAGGGGGGACAGACACAGTGGGAGAGGGCACAGGGGGCGTGTGCATGGCTGTTGTGGAGGTGTCTGCCAGTGAGGTGTGTGTTTTGCTAGGTGTGGTGGTGATGGAACTGGGAGGGAGGTGGAGGAAGAGAAGGAGGAGGGGGACACAGTGGAAATTGTGGATGTTGGTCTGTCTGCATCTGGATGGTGTTTATGTGAGTGCCTGTGGGATGATTTGTGGTGTTTGTGTTCGCCTGTGCCACTCTTGTGTGTTGCCTTGTGTGCATGCCTGTGTGCTGGGGATAGGTTGAGGTTGAGGGGACTGGGATTGGGAAGAGGAAGCTGGAGGGGGAGGGTGGAAACTGGGACAAATGCTGTCATCAGAGAGGAGGCCAGAGCCTGGATCAATCTCTGTTGGGCCACCAAGCCAGTGTGAATGCCCTCCATGAATGCATTAGTCTGTTGCGTCTGGGCTGCCAGCCCCTGGATGGCATTCACAATGGTTGACTGCCCTACAGAGATGGATCTCAGGAGGTCAATAGCCTTCCTCACTCAGGGAAGCAGGGCTCACTGGGGCAGGGCCTAAGGTGCCTGGGGCGAAGGAGATGCCCACCCTCCTGGGTGAGCGGGCATGGGCAACTCGATGAGGGGCTGCTGGGAGGGCGGTGCTGGTATGGGGTGGCAGCTGTAATAGTAGCTGGGGTGGTCACAGAGGTGTCCGCCACCACCAGGGAGCTTCCATAGGAGGAGGTATCTGTGTCAGAACTGTCCCCTCCAGTCTCCACCATGGTGCTTCCCTCGCCCTCCATCCCGCTGGTGCCCTCACCGTCGGTGGACTCTGCCTCCTGTGTCCTGTGGGATGCAGCTCCCTCTGTCGTCGGTGCCTCTGCTCCTCCGCCAGATGATACTAATGCGCATAAGGACGTGGTGACAAAACAAAAAGGGGGGGAGAGACAAAGGATATACTTGGCTACATCAACACTACCATTGGCGTACACAGCACCCACACACACAGGGAACAGGCGTACGCAATATGCATTGCACTACCAGTGATATTGCTAGCCACCAAGGCATGGGGAGGGGCACACACTGCCAAATGCAGCACACCTGGGACTCACACAGCCCTGACCAATCGTGGATGCCCTATGAGCTAGGTAGCAGGATTATCCCTTCAGGACCCTTGCCACCAGCGGACCTACTCTGGAATGTCAGGCCTGGCCTAGGGGCACCCACTGACACACATCCCCCACGCAGATACCACCCTACCATGCACAAGTTGTGATGGTGGGCACTGTACTCACCCCCTTGTGGCTGCTGTAATGCCCTCAAGCGCCCTTCCAGCTCAGGATAGGCCATCAGGGGGGTCAGAGTTCGACGGGCACCCCTTCCTCATTGGGAGGCCATCCCCAGCTGGGCCTCCGCAGTCTTCCATGCCCAGCATCTCAGGTCCTCCCACCGTTTCTGACAGTGGGTGCTCCAACTGCCGAAGACCCCAAGGGTCCGCACCTCCTTGGCGATGGCACACCATATACCCTTCTTTTGATAGGCGCTGACCTGCAGAGCGAATACAGACAGGAAAATAGTATCAGTCGGACAGTCCTGCCTGTTGGACTTATGGCCCACCATACCCCTTCACATCACCATTTACACACACATGGCCCAGCACACAACTTGTACGCTGCCCAGAGGACAACCACCCACCCCCCTTACATGAGGCCTTCACACACCACTCCATGCATTCATGTCACATGCATCGTGCCCACAGTGTACTCCCCTGTTGGTCTGGAGGCCCATATAGCTGTCCTTACTGGCGTAGGACCCCATCCACTAGTCTCACCAACTCCACCGAGGTGAAAGCAGGGGCCCTTTCCCCAGTCACACGTGCCATGGTAGGTTCCAGACACAGATCATAGCAGCACATGCAGTGTAGGTCCTCTCTTGTGGAACGTCAGGTAGCAAGTGAGGAATCAGATAGAAAATGGAGGTCACGTCCGCGACGGTGCACACCGTCACCTCTGGCGTACATCACCATTGGCCACTGTACCCCATAGGGCCCAATGTTAACCAATGAGGAGTTGCACTGTGGTTCTCGACCGCCTTCCGCAACAGCGCACAACGTCCCATTACAATTTGACAGCATGCATTGTACTGTTGTAGCCCCATTGTTCAGTTTGTGACCAGCTCCTCACTCTTTTGTCCCATAGATTGCTACCGCTGAGGATGAATAAGAGATGGAGATATACCCCTGTGTGCAGACCCCTGGTGGACTTGGCAACAATGGAGGGCAGGCACATTATCCTCACCTATAAACTGGACAGGGTCACAATCACAGAGCTGTGTTCCCAGTTGGAGCCTGAACTGATATCTGCTATCCGACATCCCCACTGGGATCCCCCTCTTGTGCAAGTTCTATCAGTGCTCCATTTCCTGGCAACTGGTTCTTTCCAAGTGACAGTGGGCTTGGCAGCAGGAATGTCTCAGCCAATGTTCTCAATAGTGCTGACCAGAGTGTTGTCTGCCCTGATTAAACACATGTGCAGCTACATTGTATTTCCCCAAGTGGAGGATTTGGCCACAGTGAAGGCTGACTTCTATGCAATGGGACATATCTCCAACATAATTGGGGTGATTGATTGAACACATATTGCATTTGTACCCCCCGTCAAAGTAAACAGGTGTTCAGAAATCGTAAGAGTTTCCACTCAATGAATGTACAGATGGTGTGCTTGGCGGACAGGTACATCACCCATGTCAATGCTAAGTATCCTGGGTCGGTGCATGATGCCTTTATCCTGAGGAATAGCAGCATCCCAAATGTGACAGCCCAACTACAGAAGCACAGGGTGTGGCAAATAGGTAAGCCCTGATCCCCACCCAGCATATGTTGGTGTATGGGTATGGTGTGGGCCATATGGAATAGTGTGTGGCTAAATATTGTCCCTCAATATTTTCAGGTGACTCTGGTTACCCCAACCTATCATGGCTTCTGACCCATGACGTCTGTGAGGAATGTCAGGACAGGGGCAGAAGAACATTATAATGAGGCACATGGGTGAACCAGAAGGATCATAGAAAGAACCTTTGGCCTCTTGAAGGCCAGGTTTCGGTGCCTCCATCTAACAGGTGGATCACTGTGCTACTCACCCAAGAAGGTCTGCCAGATAATAGTGGCATGCTGCATGTTGCACAACCTTGCCCTGAGATGCCATGTGCCTTTTCTGCAGGAGGAGGAGGCCGGAGATGCCTGTGTGGCAGCAGTGGACCCTGTGGATAGTAAGGATGAGGAGGCAGAGGATAAGGATGAGGACACCAGAACAGCAGTGATACAACAAAATTTCCAATGACACCCAGGTAAGACAGTGTTACTTCACATTTCAGTTTCATTATTTTGAAATTCTTTGGCATTGGCATGCTGTTATTTCCCACTTCTATGTCCACTTACTGTTCCCTTTGGCAATTCATTTTACAGATGTTGGTGCCTCACTACAGCTCCTGGTGTGATTACTGGAGCCAACTACGTCTTTCTTATGTGCTCATTTTACAGATGTTGGTGCCTCACTATAGCTCCCGGTGTGATCACTGGAGCCAACTACATGTCTTTCTTATGTGCTCATTTACTGTACAGTTGAATTGCAATATTTGTATCTGTTTAGCTCATTTTTTCCAAGGGTGTTTATTGAAGTGCTAATAAAAAGAGGGGGAAGTGCAATGGTATGGGGTGATGATGGAGGGAATTCCAGGGTATAGTTCCAGTCTGTAGCACAGGTGCATTGTCCATGGGGACATAGGAAGGGGAGCAATGGCAGTTCAAGGTGAACGGGGTGAAAGAGTGGGATACAAGAGTGGCAATCAGGAGAGTCTCATTTCCTGGTGGGGGTCTTGGCAATAGTCTCTGGCTTCCGCCTAGATCGCAGGGAACATTTGCGGGGTGGACTGGCTAGTGTCTGGGGCCCACTGTTGTGTGACTGCCTCCCTCATAATGTTGGCCATGTCTGCCAGCACCCCTGCTATGGAGACCAGGGTGGTGTCCTCCCTGATCCCTTGGTACTGTCCCTCCTGCAGCTGCCTGTTCTCCTGCACATTGTCCAGGATCTGGCCCATCATGTCTTGGCAATGTTGATATGTTCCCAGGATCTCGTGAGTGCCCCCTGGAGAGTCGGTTCCCTGGGCTTGTCCTCCCCGTGGAGCACAACAATCCTTTCAGTTTCCCTGTTGTCCTGTGCCTCTGTCCCCTAAACGTGTGCCAACAGCCACTGACCCCAGGTCCCTGATTGTCTTGAGGGCGAGGTGTGGACTAGGGTCCCTGTAGAGGTGGACACACTGCTGATTGACTTGTCCTGAGGACAGAGGTATGAGTACGCTGGGTGGGTGCTGTGGTGGTGTTTCCAGATGGGGGAGGCTCTGTGGTTGTGTGTGACTGGGCTTGGGTAACCTACTATCCAGAGGTTCCTGATGGGCCAGGTTGGTCATCCAGATCCAGGCAACCAGAGTTGTTGTCATCACTGTGGGCCTCTTCAGCTGGGCAGTTGAGGGACTGGATATTGTTGGCACCTACTCTCCGGTGACATTGGCTGGGATACCTGTGGGGATGTAAATGCTGTGTTATTGTTTCTCTGTGTGACACATTGTGCATCAGTGGGTTGCACTCTTTAGTTGTATTGTCCCTGGCAGCTTTAACTTGTGTAATTTGGTATGTGGTGGGCTAACTGATTCTCTCTAGTGTGCATGCTTTGGTGATAGTTGTCAATGCAGGGCTGTGAGTGATGTCCATGCATTGGTAGAGAATGCAGGGCTTGGCATTGGGATGAGTGAGATGTGATGGTGGGGTGTGAGGGAGGTGGTGGAGTGATGACATTGAGGGTGAGGGTGGGGGTACCTGATGGCATGCAGTTAGAGGGGTGATAGTAGTAAAGAGTTGACTTACCAGAGTCCAGTCCTCCTCCTACTCCAGCCAGGCCCTCAAGATTCATGATTGCCATGTTGTTACTTGTGGGGTTCTAACGCCAGTCCTCTGTACAGCGAGCTGGTGTCTTGCTGCAATGGAACATACTTCCGCCGTAGGTCTTTCCCCCCTCTTCCTGATGTCATCCCTAGTTCTTGGGTGCTGTCCCACGGTGTTGACCCTGTCCACGATCCTCCGCCATGGCTCTGTCTTCCTAGCTATCGATATCTGCTGCACCTGTGCTCCAAATAGCTGAGGCTCTACCCTGGTGATTTCCTCCTCTATGACCCTAAGCTCCTCCTCTGAGAATCAGGGGTGTCTTTGTGATTCCATGGGTGTTGTGTGGGGTGTGTAGGTGAGGGTGTGTTGGGTAATGTGCTGGAGTGTGTGATGTAGGGTACGTCATGGTGTCTCTCTCTGGTGGCAATTGTTTGTAGTCGTAAAGGGTTGTGGGTAATGTGGGTGTGTATTTTGTAGTGGTGTGGGTGTGTGGGTGTGGTATGTGTATGGTTGTCAGGTGTGTGTTGTTTGAATTGTTCAATGTGGCGTTGTTTTGTTTGTGTGTGTGTATTTTGAGCACCGCGGTATGTACCACCAATGGTTTACCACCATTGAATGTCCGCCGTGGTGATTTGTGGGTCATAAAGTGGTGGGCATTGTTCTGTTGACGTAACAGTGTGGGTTTTGATAGCGCCAGTTTATTACTGACCTTTGGTGTGGCGAAATTGTGTCTGTGGCTGAACAGTGAAGGATTGGTGTGTGTATGTCATAATATGGTTAACGGATATCCGCTGACGTGGCGGTATGTTGGCAGCAGTCAGCATGACGGTAAGTGGAATTTACAGCCAATGGCATAATGAACGCCATAATCTTCATTAAAAATGTCTTTAAAACCTTTGACTATATTAGAGTGATCTGGAGAGAATGAACTTATGAACTTTGAAGGCTGACCATTGCAGGATTGAATGTGAAGAGGTGGATATAAGAATTGTACAGGCATGATATTGTTGATGAGATATTGGATCTTCTGTATTTTTTCATTGAATAAGTTGTTGGTGGTATTGTACTTTTCTCTGGAGTGAAGAATAGGTGGGCCTTGTAGTGCATGATTGTCTTGTATAGTATTCTTCTTGTTTTGGTGGCTTCATTGATGGTGGTGTATAGTACTTTGCTTTGGCTGATGTGATGAACTGTCTGCATGTTGCACAGAGGGCCTTCATCATTAAGTGGGACTCAGTAGTTTGGTTTTTCTTCATTGTCTTTCCTGTCTGTGGAAGGATTGTTAATTGTCAGCAAATTCATTAAGGTTCCAGGATGCTAAAGGTGTTGGTTTTGACTTGTGTATTGTAACTGGGGAATGGGTGTTCACCTAGCTTTCCAAATAATTCTTGAAGTTGTTTAGAAAGATAGTGGTATCAGATGTGGAGTTGATAAAGTCAGAGATGAGAGAGGGTGAGAGATGAGTTCCAACATTGGGCTATCTATGGAGAAGTCCATGAAGGATCTGTAGGTTTAGTATTTTTCTCGGTTGAGCTTGGTTTGTTGGTAGGCTCATGGGCAGGGAAAGAGGGATGCAAAGTGATTAAGTCAGTCCAGGGAAATGTGGTGATTTGCACTGGATTGCAATAATGTTAGGAAGGCAATATAAAGAATATGGTCTTTGAACTGTGCCACCTGTGTAACACACTGCACCACATTCAGTGTATCAATGAGGTTAAAGATTGTCTCTCTTTTTTTGTGTGAACTTGAGTTGTCTGGGCAGTTGAAGTCACCCAAGAGGGTGATGTTGGCATGTCGGATAGATAAGATGGTGAGTACATTTGAGAATTCATCAATGATGTCTTTGTTCTGGCCAGGGCACTTGTAGATGAGATTCAAGGTGGAATTTGAGTTTCACAAAGTGGGAAATGGCATGTCAACAGCTCCTTGGGTTGAGTATTACTTGCTTAGTATCACCAGGAGGGCTCATGGATGAAAGCAAGAACAACTTCCTTTTCTATATATGGGTGGTCCACACAATGAATGCTGTTATTTGTGGGAAGAAGGACATTTACGATGTGTTAATGTATGTGTGTGACTCATGTGTCTGAAATGAAAAGGTAATCTAACTTATAATAGGGGGTGAAGTGTGTGATGTATGGTTCATGGAGTCCTGCAGAGCGAGCACTAATGAGCATGAGGTATAATGTGTGTTCCCTAGCTTGAGGGTGTGTGGTAGTGGGATGTGTACGAGGTTGGCTCTATGTATTGTGTGAATGCTGTGTGAGTGTCTAGGTTGTCTGCTTCTGAATGCAATTTGTTACTGGGTGATGCATATGATTTTATCTTACCTTGTAAGTTCCAGTGAAATAGGGGTCCTGACCCAAGGCTCTTCCTGGCCTTATGAGGCCCATAACAGACAATCTATTTTTTTGTGTCCACCCTTTGCTGGTGACATCCAGGTAATGGGACACCCTGAAGAGTTGATTCAATTAATGAGAAGTCAGTAAGTGTTGACACTTGGCTTCTGAGATATTGATGTTTCTTTCTCTGCAGACGGATGGTGGAAGACTACTGATGTCACTTACTGTGCTGATGGGTGATGGGAAATGCAATATTGTCACTTCCCATACAAACGGATGATGGGGAATGAAGTCCTTTTGTTTCACTAAGACCAAGATTTATTTTGTCAACTTCACAGGAGAAACAAATGTAAGAATTCCAACAAGACATCCTGGCTGCAATAGATGTGGATCTCAATTGCTTAGAAGAGATTTTATGGGCAATGAGAAAACTAGTTTTCCATTGTTTAGTCTTGAGAGATCCTTGTGGACTCATAAGACATGTAGTTTTTCTCAGGTGTTTAACAAAAGGCACCTTGCTGAGACATTAGTCTTCTGTCCAGAGAATGCCCACAACCTGCCCATCCTTTCAACCTCTTGTGACTCCTGAGGGGATACATACATGCTCACGAGAGTTCGATTAGTGAGTCATGCAGGAAGAATTCACAATGGTAAGCCCACCCTGTTATGCATCCTGACAGTGAGGCAGGTGACATACATATATCTGATACCTTTTCAGACAGCATAAAGTTAGTGCACTTACGCTAAGACAATGGGGCATATTTTAGAATGGCCCTGTAAAAATAGGCGGCCATTTTGTATGGTTTGTGCTGTCTGATTTTAACGAAGGGGTTTACTATGCCTGAATTCTTTAAGGTATGTGAAATAAATGAAAATTAGAGGTTATCATTTGATTTGAGAAGGAGTGGGAAAGACATTGTTGTATTATTATTTTTTATCTACAAGACCAGTAACACTGAAGTTTTTTTTTCATATACCACAAAATAACATTTCTGATATCTGTGAGATGCAATAAGCTTTACGATTTACTCTGATGATGACGCATAATAAATGTATTTCCAATTAAATTGGTAGGGATGTCTAATCAATCATTAGATGTATGTATTACTAACAGTGTTAATATGAATGAGCATAAAATGTTGATGTGTAAATACGTCAGTATTAATGAAGCAACATATAAATGGCCATAATAATAATCGCACAAACTACTATGAGGGAGAGAGGAGAAAATGTGATCCAAGTGTACACCTTGCCTACTATATGCACCTTGAAAGCCAGTACTCTGACAAGAGGCGATAGTTTAATGCTGCATAAATGTCGCAGTTTTCTTCTTTATCTTTTCGTTCATACTTCAAGTGACATTCACCCAGGTCTACCTCTTGGTAATGTCTAACCAATGCAGGCTGCTAACCTTTATGAAGGGAGTTCTTTCTGACCCTTCTTTCTTTGTTGTACCATTGAGGGATCGTTCCAGACACAGACGGGAAAATGATGCAAAGAGAGATGAAATTGCCTACTAATTGATGACTAATTTATGTGTCACCAGTGAACAACAATATAATGAAGAGAAATACAAGAGAATAATTTAACCCCATTGTAAGGCTGACATGTTTCAGCCCGCATACAAAAGCCCGATAATGGATCAAGAGACTTTCTTCAGGACAAAAAAAACATTTCTCGTAGTTTCTCTGTATCACACATTGCAACTAGACTCCATGGCGCAACTCAATTTGGCAATTTGATTTCTTGCAATCTGATTTTTTGTAAATCTGATACGTTTTTAAGCACATACAAATAAATTATTTTTGAAATACAATTTGATTGTTTGTCTATTTGATTTTTTGGAAGTTGGTAAATCTCAAAACACATTACACAAATGGATGCTTGAACACATTTTCTGTTTCACAAACTGTGATGGGGAAGTAGTTCTATCGAAATGAAAATAGGTGTCACCTACAGTCTGGTTATTTTTGTAATCAGTAACCTGTTTCTGTATTCTGCATCCCTTCACTCTCCTTCTCTTCTTGCACTATCTCTATGCTGCCCCACTGCTCCTCTATACAGTGACAGAGAGGCAGTTTTACTTCTGCTCTAAAGGTTATATTTTATATCCTACCCTCTAAATTCCAAACTTTCTGGCTGTTTTGATATGGATAGATCCTTCATTATGTTTGACATCAGCCTAGTGGATTCTGCAAGCTTGTTTAAACCTCCATTCAAAAAGCTATTGGTAAAATGGGTCTTTCCCCATTCAAAAGTTTAAAATCACATAGAAGATGCCGAGAAGATGTTGGACATGCCTTCTATTGCCCCAAGGAACTCAAATCACATGAATAATATGCCAGTTAAATCACACGCATCCTATTCATTCTTCAGAAAAATACTTATGTCTCCAAATCAAGAAACCACAAACCTTTGCAAAGAACTCATACAATTCTACTTATATACGTTCTTCCTTTCTCCCTATCTCTCTTTCGAGTCTTTTTAAAACACAATCTAAGTTTCTTTACCTACCTTTTCATTTAACAGTGCATCAGCACCACCTAAAGCTCTACCCCAGCGCCTAATTTGTAAAGAAATTAGTTCCAGAGCCCAATTTGTTTCTTAATAGAGTGCTGCCCACTGGTGGAGTGACCCATTAACACAACTGATGCTGCCCACTGAACCATGGGAACCACACAGTGGTATTGGAGATATCATCAGACCTACCTTCAAGCACTGATGGTTGCTAAACCTTTAAAATAGTAGAGAACGTATTCCTCCCCTGAATAGAACTAAAGTACCAAGCAAGGCCCATCCCACAGTACCCCTCCTGGTGGGTTTCTGCACCAAAACCTCAGTGAGGCAGATGTACCTATGCTATAATGGACTTTTGAAAGCAAAAGCCCCAGTAAATCCGGGTTTAATGATACTGTCATAATGTATTCACAGATGCACTGCTTATGCACTCTATCTGGAATAACATAAGAACCTCACTTGAATGATAACTTGTTTTTTATAACTATTATAGTGTAGCAACAGGATGGCCCGTTGTACATTTAATAACTCTGCTCATTTGAAACATAGCAGTCATTTACTTTTTTTGCGAAGTGATGAAATGACTCCCACCCCCCCAAAAAAAAAAAAAATGGTACGGTTAACTAGTCTGTAGACTGTCAGGATAGTGATGGCAGACGCAGCCTGCACGTTCCGCCAGTGCACACTTGCCTGGCCCCTCCCCCAGAAGCAGAATCACACGCAGCAGGTCTACGTGTCGAAGGATGCTGAGGAATTTCCCCCGGCTAGGCATGGGAGGCTCTGAGTAAGGCGGCTCCGAGGTGGCTATGAGGCGCCACTCAGAAAGGCTGTACTGAAGTGTGGTGCGAGACCGACGGGACAGTTCTCAACGATCCTCCTTCGAAATATGCCTGGCTGGAAGAGTTATTTTGGCAGCAGCAGCTTTGACCTGACTAAATGATTCAATCGCCACGCCTGTGTCTAGTGCGAGCTATCTGAGGAGGAGGAGGAATCTGTCAGACTATGATTACAACCTGGCAGCAGGGAACGAGTGGCCCTTCCCTGGGAGAGTACTAGCAAGTGCTGTACTTCATTACATAGCACTTTAAAGGAGTGACTGATCTCAGTATATGTTCGGCAATATATAGGCCTGCAGCATGAAAGAGGAGCCTTGAGAGATAATATTTGATGGCTGGTACTATAGTAAATAAATAGGAAGGTGCGTTCCCCTGGCCTTAGCCGGGACTAGTGTTTGTGTCCTGCACCCCTATATGGAAGATGTCCCTGTGGCAACTAAGCTCTGGATACCATTCTAGAGGTCATCTTTTCTTCTCTTTCACATCTCGCTCTCAACCCACAATTCCCCTTATCAACCTCCTTGTCCTCAGGATAACCTAAAATTTTGTTTGGCATTGCACAATTGATGCAGATGCCTCGATGTGATCCTCATACTTTCAGACTGGACAGTGCTTACCTTCAATTTCCCTGCTCTGCACTCTGCCTTCCAGCTCTACTGGCCAGGGCCCCAGACAAGAAAGAACAGCACAATGGAGACTATCACTTTACCTCATATGAGAATCTCTGGCACACACATGAATTAATTGGCAGCATGTGGAGATGAGGTGGGTATTGAAATGGATTAGCCATTCATAGTGCATCATGCAACTAGACCTTTTAGCAGTATGGGCATGGTGACCGGCCAGTGTAATTCAGGCCTCAGTTCAGACTGTCGGACTATGCCAGGGACAGGTTCATAGGGTTTCTACATTGTTGCATATGCACTGAAGACGAAAGAATGTGCTAATCAAGATACATGTTTCATGGGTGACCGATTCAAAATTGCAACAACTGCATGCAAAGGGTTCGCCAGGATCAACATTTGCTGATGGTACTGGTACCTAAGCATGCTTTGGCCAGCCCAAATGTACAAACTGGGCCCTTAAACGCTGTTGCTTATTGGAACTGCTACCGGTGGGACACAAAAAGAGTCCTGGTCCTGAGAAATAAGTGCCGTTGGTGCCCATCATCATCCATGGGCGCATACTAGGCGTGGTTGCGGCTCTGTTAAAAAAAAAAATCATAAAAGCCTTGGCCATCCGAGTTATTTCTACAATATGCAAAACGATATCTTGTTCCCCGCTATATACTTAAACACCACAAAAAATGTCGTAAAACATTTTTATTTTAATTATTACAAATGAAAAGAAGTATAACTTATTGCAACAATAAAGAACTCCGCTAATACCCATCACTGATACAAACACACATTAAGAAAGGGTTCTAGTACAAATAGAACTCTGCTCAGTAGAGTCCTTAACAGTAGTACTCACATCAAGCGTGTTCCGATCCTAGAAACCCAATTAAAACATTGATGCAATTTTTGATGGTTCCAGAAAAATATACACTTCCTTTTCAGGTCGATTTATGATAATAATCAATGGATACAGGGGGCAGCAAAAAAAGGTTACAAAGCGATAACTGTATCAAAATTAACTTAGCCCGCACTCTTTCAGTTCTTTGCTCTATTCTGTCTCATTCGTAATAATTTATAAATATCCGAAACGTTATAAAAGCATACTTTCACATATCTTATATCAAGTTACTAGTGGATACAGCGTCAATTAATGTTCAGAACAGTCACTACCAAAACCAGTGTGCAAAATACTTCTACAAAACACTGGCAAAGTCAAAATGCCTCACCATTGTATTAGCTTTGCTAATGCATTTTGGCAATGCTGGACAGCATTGGGGAAAATGTTTATCTTGTCTGCATAGGGCATAAACGTCATGATGCTGCTTGTGCAGTATCATTCAGTAGGTATACAAATGCATCACCAAGCATGTGTTTGCAGGAAGAAGCAATGGAAATTGACGGGAGTCGGAGGGAGCCCTACATAGCACTTGTTCCTAGGGGAAGGTCGTTTGTGAATTTGGTTAGGAGAAAGCTTCAGATGAGGGAGAAAGCATGAACACATATGAATTCCATGGAGTGCTTAAAGAAAACGAAACAAGTAGTTCCCTAAATAGGAGCAGAGCAAAGATACAAGTCAGTCAGTTAAAAGAATAGCAAAGAGGATACTCAAAGGGAGGAGGCAGAAGGCAAGGAAGACAAGCACTGTCATTAAACCCATTAAAGCCAACCAATGGTCAGCAATGGGTGGGCTCTAAGCCGACTATAACGTTTGGTATGGTCCATAACAGGTGTTCTCCTACCAGACAGCTAAAATCTAAAAGCTGTGTGGTAGGTTAGACCTTAAGATAAGGCAATAACTGTCCCACACATCTCCTGTAACATAGATAGCTCAACCAGCACACAATCGTTTAGGCCTGAACTTAGTTCTTGGTGAATTACAAACTCTGTCCCAATGGTGTTGGAGTTCCCTTCCTGCCAAGTTTATGGTCTACCCTCCCAATTTAAATGGGGGCATACCATAGTTGAACAACATTGGAGACTACTCCATCTCCCCTGTGGACAAACTCCACCAACCACTCAATAGAGTATGGGCTATCCAGGTTTGGCTGCATGTCCGCCCCCTAAATTTAGTGGTTCAGACATTCAGCCATTTTTCAATGCCTATCACCACCAGAAAAAAGCTTGTGGTAAGGGGAATGGAAAAGTGCTCAACTGCAGTGACGCCTGTCAATTCTTGAAATGTCACTGGCCAGTGGACATTTCCTAATTTGGCTGGTGGGGACTCCTACAGGGTGACAGAGTGATTTACTCAGTCACTCTGACAAAGTTTACTCCATCTGCCAAGTTCTGAATCAGGCCCTTAGTCTTCAAGTAATCATGTTCAGCATTTCATGCTGTGAATGCAAGAGCTAACAATTTTGTACCAACATAACATTGTGTAATTCAATTTAGCAAGTAAAAAAAAGGGAGTTTGATCAATTCTAAGAATGCAACATAAAATCAACATTTTTTATCATTCACATGGACCTGTTTACAATGGCTTGGAGGGCTTGTCTCTTAGCAACAGCACACCTATCTTCAGAATGCCAAAATAAAAGAGTGGATCTGGAAGTTTGTCATCACATTTTAGAAACATGTTCTCCTAACCTTCTGTTCCATACCTAAAGGATGAGAAATCGGATTTAAAAGTCCCCAGAAAGTCTTCATCATTAATATTTATTAAACTTATAGAGCTTACTGCTGACCATCATGTTAAGCGATCCTGTTTCAACATGCCAAAACCATTTATTATGATTCCTCAGAAGAATGTCGGATAATGGGAATTTTTTTTAAAAAAATTAGCATTTACTAATTCACCATACACCATCATGGTGTGCATCACTTTATCACAGACAATGAAGGTAAAAAGAGTACACCTACTGTTGTATATAGAAACCTATCAGGAACTCAGGTTAGTCTAAGTGTTGGAAGTGTCCTTTTCTGCAGGGTGAGCCCCAGACATTTTGCCTTCCTCCTTCCATTTTTTCTGAATTCGTTTTTTTATTGGTTTTAGGTATCTGGGCAGTTTACCACTGATAAAAAGTGCTAAAATGCATGTGCTCTCACCTTACAAATGGTGGAATTTTCATATGCCCAATTGGCATATTTAATTTACTTATAGTCCCTAGTGAAGGACCTTTAAATTAAATGATACTAGTGGGCCTTAAGCACTGAGTGTGACACCCACTTAAGAAGCCCTTAAACATGTCTTTGAACATGTCTACGGCCTCACACTGCAAAAGTAACCCTTTTGCCAGACTCAAGCCTTCCTTTTTAATAGACATAAAGTCACCCCAAAGGTAGGCCCTATACAGCCCCAAGGGCAGGGTGCAGTATATTTCAAAAGTTGGACATGTACCTTTATGATGCACGTGTCCTGGTAGTGAAGATTTCTCAAATTCTGTTTTCACTACCGCAAAGCCTATCCCTCCCATAGGTTAACATTAGGATTCCCTTATTACATCTTATAACTGTTATTCACAATGTGGAAGACAGAGACTTTCCAAATTTGGTGTGTATGGAACCACAATTTAAAATCCTAACTTATGATGATTTCGGATTTTAAAATGCAGTTCTGAAAATGGCACAATTAGAAAGTTGGCATTTTCTTACGTTAGCCATTTAATGCCAGCTGGCTGTTTCTGCTCACATGTTTGGGATTGGGTGACAGCTGAGCTTTGTGTATTCCTCCTAGACAGCCACACACAATAGGAGTGTAGGTGTGGCTGGATGTGCCTTGATGGGCAATCCTGGCAGGGCAGGAGGGAGGAGCTGGGCATAGCCTCACTAACACCTGATTAGGCTGTGGCCTGTCCACACACAAAGGGCTGCATAATCCTGTGTAGTAAGTCTGGAGCCAGCGCGGGACATGCAGGGACTCAAGGCATGTCTTTGAAGTCCCCCTTACTTCAGAGTCCCATTTGGGTATAAGTACTAGACCTCTAATACCACCACTTCAATACACTACTGGACCTGTGGATACTCTGCCAGGAAGAAGGACTGCTATGATGCTGAAGGCCTGCCTTTTACTGGTCTTACTGCTGTTTACTGGACTCCTGTTTGCTGACATGTGCCTTCTGCCTGTGAGTGAGAAGGACTGGGCCCGAATTTCTCCAACCCAGAACCCAGAGTGACTCCAAAGGTTAGTTGACTGGTCTCCTGATCTCAAGTCTCAGGGACATAACAGACTTCCAACACACTGCTCTTGCACCTGGTCTCTGGCATCTGTCAGTCTGTCTTTCCAAGAAGTGCCAACCTAGTCCTGGACCTTTGGAAGTGGGTCTAATGTGCTTGCTCCAGGAGAACCAATGCATCCTATGTTGCCGTAGTGGAATTGCTGCGTTGCTGCTGGTGCGTGGAGAAAATTGATGCATCACCTCAACTGCGTGAGTCAGAAGCGACCCAACCAGCATCGCATCACCCTTGTGCCTCGCATCACAAAACTAGCACCTCATGTTTTGAAACTGATAAAGCCACACTTTTCTCAGTCCAAGGTTCTTGCATCCCCATCTACAGCAACCTTAACGGCAACACTGAAACTCTGCATTGCAGCCTCACCACATCTCAGAGCCAACACATCCCCTCTACTGCGTGGTTTGGGACTGATGTATTGCTCCGCAACCTGGATTTAAGATACTTCGGTTCAGCAGGCTCAACTGGGTCCTTGTAGTCAGCCCATACTCTATCACGATCAGCCTAAACGTTTGACTTAGTCCTGGTCTTGTGCAACAAGATATCACTGGTTGCCATTTTCGGCTCATAAGTGTTATTTTACTGTACAATTCATAACTCAAGTTCTCCTTATTGGATATTTTTTATTTTGATCATGTTTTATTGATTAGATCAAGAACTACTGTTCTATATGGGTGTTGGGTCTTTGTATGTGGTGTTTTCACTGTTTTGCTGATGGAAGTGTTGCCACATATTTTACACATTGCCTTCAAATTAAGCCTGACTGAACGGGGCAAGATACCACCAGAGGGTGAGTACAGGTTAATTTGGGATTTGCTTGTGCCTTACCCTGACAAGAATTGTGAATTTGCTTGGCCGAGGCTCACACCCCAGTTAACCAACAAAACAATTTCTCACACTAAGCATTTCTAAATGTCTTCCAACATGTGCACGTACGTTGTAAGTACAATATGCAGAACAGAAGCGGAACACATAGTGGAGTACACAGAATGAACATTGTGGGCCTGATTTACAAAAGTAAACGTACACTTTTGTGTAAGTTGTATGATTTTTGCAATTCACATAGCAATTTCGTGAGTAGTATCTTTACGACTGCCTATCCTTTCATGAGCAGAGTCTCCATAATGAGTGCTAAGACTCCGTAGTCGTAAGAAGCTACTCATATAATTCTTTTGTGAATTGCCAAAGATCATAAACTCACACAACAAATATAAGTTTACCATTGTGAATGAGACCCATTGCTTTTAAGGACAACATCCTGAAGAGGATCCAATGGGTACCAGAAACCTTTTTTAAAAGGGCATGCATGCATTTGAGTGATGGGTAAAAGTGAGGGTGCTATTGTTGCAGTGAATTAGAATGTTGTACATTTGTAATGCTGAAAATGTTGTACAGTAAGTTTTGGATGGCTACATCTATAGTAATAATCAAAAACTATTATTTTTAGATATTTATACCCCTTCTTGCCATCCCTAATTTGAGTTTCACTTTGTTTTTAACTGCATACTCTCGCCCTGATTAAGCAACCTCTCATTCTCAGTCCCCTCCATCTTCACTTCATTAACTACTGCAGCCTTTGTCTCAGCGTTTCCCTGACATTCCTTTGAAGCAATACATCAGTATCCCTTTCTCAGAAAACACTCTTTAAAGTATTTTAATACTGCGAACTACCATACTATCTGTAATAATTCTATTTCTTATAAATTAAGTAGGTATGTGATCTGGTTTCTACCATTAAAGCCCTCTCACCTTTTTTTGCTCATGGACATCTACTGTTAATTAAGGTAGGGGAAGCTCTGAGTTCTGATAAAGGAGAAATGGCACACTTCTGTCTCTGCCACACAGCATTTGCTACCTTTGAAGATTATGGAGTAAAGATGCTCTGGTTTTCTATAGAATTGCATTTTTCCTTAATGCTGTGCTGGGTTGGACAGACAGTGGGTTGGTTCCTTTGGTGTCTGAGGTGAAGACATGGTGTGGAATCACTAGAATGGTTGTGTAAGTCAATAATTAAGCTAGATTAAAGGTTGCCTGGAAAGATGATAAAAAGGATAAGCACCACTGTGATCCTTGCCAGAAACCTTGGCTGTACACCCAATACTAACATATAAAACTGGCTACCTTGGACTCCCTCTAGGACTAAGACCAACCAGCTCCTAGATTCTCTCTAAGGTCAAGTGAAAAGTGGACTTGCTAAAGAGGTGTGAAGAAAGGGATCCTATGGACCTTTGATGGAGTGATCTAGTGCCTGGAATAGGGGGCACTGTTTACTCTTGATGCTGCGCACAGTCATTCTGCAAGAAGCGGAAGGATAAGTGGCTGTGAAAGTAAACTACCTTCGATCAACAGATCACCATAGATGGGCAGTAAGGCAAGCTCAGAGCTTTTACAGCAAAGCTGTTGTTTTGTAGGAGAATGAAGCAGTAGTGCAACAGCCTGTGAGGGACTAAAGAAAACATCTAAGGAAAAGTAGACAAGGAGAGGCCCTTACTATTAGCACAGTTAGCTGGTGGATTCCGAAAGCAGAACACTACAAACCTGGCTTTAATCAAGTCAGTGGGGCTCAAATCATCTTGAGTTTAAACAGTGCTCAAGTGCATGATTTTTCTTGGTTATCCTCGGTGCCTTAAGACTGTGGACACCCATCAACATCATGAGCATTTGAGACTGAACCCTTGGAAGATGAATCTGTCAGGAAAACTCCAGGCATGACAACATGTTTATGTACCTGAGACCGGGAGGTGAGTCACTTTTGAAAGGATGTATCTATTGAGCCCCCAGGACATATCAGCATAGCCCTGCTGGTGAGAAGTCCTCCAAGCCACCACTAATACTGTTTGCACTTCTCATCGCTCAAAGCATAAGAGAACACTCAGAAAGAGTTATGCTGGAAAGCTGATTCAATCTTCTGGCATTAGTACTGGAGTGCCAGATGGGTGAATGAGCTGTCAAGACCACTAAGCACTTAGGACATATATGCTGTCCTGACAACTGCCTGCAGATGGCTTGCACAAACTCTACATAGCCAAATGTGTATGCAATAGACCTATAAGATAGTATAGGATACAAGAAAGTATAAGATGTAAGATAGATATAAGATATGATCTATTGCTGTTTTCTAGTTTAAGTTGTGCAGAGGCACCATTTGTTGCATGGTGCCACTCAGATAAGAGGAACAAAATGATAATTGCTTCCTTTGATAACTCTTTAGAATTGGTGATTTGCACCCTATGTATTCTTGTGAGACCCACTTCTGAGAAGCTCAAAGTTGGTATCCTCACTGAGATATACATTTGTGATTTTGTGTGTAATATTTGGGTATGTGTGCATTAATCAAATTTTTCTTTTTAAAAGTACAAGCACTTTTTTGCCAATTATGTTTTAAGCATTATAATTGTGTGCAGGTGAGTTCGGAGTTTTTAGACCAAGGCACCTCCCTGAGCTTACCTTTTACTGCTCTATCTTGGGAGTCATGTGTAATATAGGTGCTTGACCCCATTTCAAGGGTCCTTGGTACTAAGAGCCTGATCAAGAGAAATTGACGGATGGACCATCCTTCATCATGACAGAACTGAACCATCCATCATGTTGGTTGGTATTGGTCCCTCTCCCTTAGGGTTTGACCTGACAGACCTCAACCCATCATGACAGAGGAAGAAGCTCAGCTGTCCTTCAATCTTCCACCATTGGTCCCACCCCTTCCTCTATCATTGTTGGCATGATGAACATCTGTCTACCATATTTAGAGAAATACACTCCTTAGCAGTGGTAAAGTGCCTATAATAATAAAAACAGCAAAATCAGAGTCCAGCATACACCAATAACCTGGGAAACAGAGGCAAAAAGTTAAGGGAGACCACGCCAAGGATGAAAAGTCTAACAAGTGTCCCCCCCAGCTGCAAGTGGGGAGCAACTACCCAACCTCATAGGAGTTCTCATCACTAAGGCGGAAGAGCCTGGACAGGCCATCAGCATTTGCGTTTTCTGTACCAGGACAGTGTTCCACTGTAAAGTCCATCCCCTGTAGGGAAATGGAGCACCTCAACAGTTTTGGATTCTCACCCCTCATCTGCATTAACCATCTGAGGGGCCTGTGGTCAGTCTGAACTCGGAAGTGAGTCCCAAACAAGTAGGGCCTTAGCTTCTTCAGTGCCCAGACCTCAGCAAACGCTTCACGTTCTATGGCACTCCACCTACATTCCCTGGGAAGTAACCTCCTGCTAATGAAGGCTACGGGTTGATCTAGGCACTCTTCATTAAGCTGTGAGAGAACTGCTCTGTCTGAGGCGTCTGTTTGCACAACAAACTCCTTGGAGTAGTCAGGTGCCTTCAGCACAGGTGCTGTGCACATGGCAGCCTACAGGGCATTAAAAGCGTTCTGGCAAGCCTCTGTCCAGATCACTTTCCTGGGTTGCTTCTTCAAAGTCAACTCAGTCAAGGGGGTACCAATGGTACCATAACCCTTGACAAACCTCCTGTAGTATCCTGTGAGACCTAAAAAGGCTCTCATTTCAGTCTGGGTCTTGGGAGGCTCCCAAGCCAGAACTTTATCAATATTTGGCTGTAGGGGTGCCACCTGGCCACTCCCCACCTGGAGTCCCAAGTGCACCACAGAGCCCTGCCCTATTTGGCACTTGCTTGCCTTAATAGTGAGGCCTGCCTTCTGCAGGGCCTCTAACACTCTCCAGAGGTGTTGCAGGTATTCCTCCCATGTGATACTAAACACAGCAATGTCATCCAGTTAGGCTCCACTGAACTCATCCAGCCCAGCCAACACCTTGTTGACCAACCTCTAAAAGGTGGCAGGGGCATTCTTCATCCCAAATAGCATGACTTTAAATTGTAAGTGTCCATCTGGGATAGAGAATGCTGACCTCTCCTTACCCCCCTCAGTTAAGGCAATCTGTCAGTACCCAGATGTTAAGTCAAATGTACTGAGGTACTTTGTTAGCTCCCATCCGGTCAATGTGGTCATCAGCATGGGGGATTGGGTGTGAGTCAGTCTTGCTGACCGCATTGAGTCCCCGGTAGTCCACATAGAACCTGAGTTCTGGAGTGGCATCAGGTGCAGCAGCCTTTGGGACCAATACCACTGGCTGGCCCAAGGACTGCTGGAGTGCTCAATAACCCCTAGAGTAAGCATTTTGGATACTTCATCCTTAATGCATGCCCTCACCCTGTCAGTCACCCTGTAAACTTTTTGTTTAATAGGTGTACTGTCCCCAGTGTCCACATCATGTTTGCACAAGTGTGTGACTCCCTGGATCAGGGAAAACAGTGAGGCAAACTGTCCCAACACGTGGCGACAGTCACCTTGCTGCTCCTCAGTCAGGGATGGGGAGAGGATCACTCCCTCCACAGACCTATCTTTTTCTCCTGCAGACAGGAGGTCAGGAAGAGGCTCGCTCTCCTCCTTCACCCCATCATCTGTTGCAAGGAGCATGGACAGTTCAGTCTGCTCAAAGTGAGGTTTGAGGCGGTTGACATGCAGGACCCTTAAAAGGTTCCTTGGAGACTGCAAGTCCACCAGGTAGGTGACTTCACTCTTGCGCTCCACCACCTCAAATGGCCCGGTCCGCCTATCCTGGAGCATCCTAGGCTCCACTGGCACCATCACCCACACTTTCTGACCAGGTTGAATCTCGACCAGAGTGGCATTCCGGTTGTACCACTGTTTCATATCCTCCTGGCTTGCTTCTAGGTTCTCCTGTGCGAGACTCCTGAAGCGTGCAGTCTGGTTTCTCAAAGCCAGCATGAAGCTGAATACATCCTGGGGGGTTTACTAGGAGCTTTCTCCAAAGCCTCCTTCACCAGACTCAAACGTCCCCTCACAGGGTGGCCATAGATGAGCTCAAAGGGACTAAACCCAAGTCCCTTCTGAGGCACCTCCCTGTAAGCAAACAGAAGGCATGGCAAGAGGACGTCCCACTGCCACCCTCAAGGGCTCTGACAGGCCCTGTATCATATCTTTCAAGGTGCGGTTGAATCTCTCAACTAGACCATTACTTTGGGGATGGCAAGGTGTGGTGAACTTGTAGGTCACCCCACACACTGCAACCAGCCCAACTGTCAAACTGACCCAGACAGGGAATCCACAAACAGGCAAAGTCACAGAAGTGGTTTAAGCAAGAAAGTGCTCAGTTTCTAAAATTGGCATTTTCAAACACACAATCTTAAAATCAACTTTACTAAAAGATGTATTTTTAAATTGTGAGTACAGAGACCCCAAACTCCATATGTCCATCTGCCCCTAAAGGGAATCTACACTTTAATCATATTTAAAGGTAGCCCCCATGTTAACCTATGAGAGGTACAGGCCTTGCAACAGTGAAAAACAAATTTAGCAATATTTCAATGTCAGGGCACACAAAACACACAGAAACCGCCCAAACACCGCCCCGTGGTCAAATGACCGCGGGGACTATTCTAACTTTCCCGCTGGGCCGGCGGGAAAGCCCCAGCAAAGATTAAGACGGCTCCGAATGGAGCCGGCGGATTTGCTGGGGTGCGACGGGTGCAGTTGCACCCGTCGCGATTTTCCGTGTCTGCCAAGCAGACACTGAAAATCTTAATGGGGCCCTGTTAGGGGGCCCCTGCACTGCCCATGCCAGTGGCATGGGCAGTGCAGGGGCCCCCAGGGGCCCCACGACACCGTTCCCGCCAGCCTCTTCCTGGCGGTGTAAACCGCCACGAACCGGCTGGCGGGAAGGGGGTCGGAATCCCCATGGCGGTGCTGCATGCAGCGCCGCCATGGAGGATTCCCCCAGCCGGGGGAAATCCGGCGGGAAACCGCCAGACCCGGCAAGTGCAAGTGTTCCTTTACAAAATGTGTATGTAATTGGCTTATACATGATTGGCATATTTGCTTTTCACTGTTGCAAGGCCTGTCCCTTTCATTGGTTAACATGGGAGCTACCTTTAAATATGATTAAAGTGTAGATTCCCTTTAGGACAGGACGGACATATGGAGTTTGGGGTCTCTGAGCTCACAATTTAAAAATACATCTTTTAGTAAAGTTGATTTTAAGATTGTGTGTTTGAAAATGCCACTTTTAGAAAGTGAGCATTTTCTAGCTCAAACCATTTCTGTGACTCTGCCTGTTTGTGGATTCCCTGTCTGGGTCAGTTTGACAGTTTGGCTGGTTGCACCCCTCTCTAGACAGTAACTCAAAGGGAGCTGGGGTGTAGTCTGCATTTCCTGATGAGCCATCTGTGCTAGGAGGGGGGGGAGGAGTGATCACTCACACCTGAAAGGGCTCTGCCTGCCCTCACACAATGCAGTCTCCAACCCCCTGGTGAGTGTCTGGGGCCTGGCCTGGGCAAGGCTGGATTTCACAATCAAGAGAGACATTGCTTTGAGGTAGGCCTACTTCAAAGGAGAAAATGGGCATAAAAAGGGCACCCAAAACCACAGACTGTAGAACACTTCTGAAAAGCAAGAGGAACCTCTGCTTGGAGAAGAGCTGAAGAGCTGAGGAAGAAGAGCTGCCCTGCCTCTGACTGTGTTTTGTGGAGCTATCCTGCAGTTGCTGCTTCTGCCAGAGTAAGAGGGCAAAGACTGGACTTTGTGTGCCTTCCATCTTGTGAAGATCTCCAAGGGCCGGATTTAGAGCTTGCTTTGTGTTGTTTGAAGTCTCAGGGACAGCAAAGACTTCTCTCTGCCAGCACCTGGAGTCTCTGGAGAGACTCCTACTCTGCCCTGTGGTGCCCATCCAGTTCCTGGAACCCCGAAAGGAGAAGCTGGCAGCCTAAGAGGAAGAAATCCATGCACAGAACGCCGTGTGGGGAAAAGATCAACGCGCCACCGGCTTTGTGGCTGAAAATCAATGCTTGCCTGCAACGCACCCGAAGAATCGCTGCACAGGGCTGGAGAAACAACACTCAGCATCGCTGACATAGGCTGGTGAGATCACAACCCGCGCTGCGTGGTTTTCGGATCATTGTGTGGCTGGATTTCCGAAGCAAGTCCCGGTGGGCGTGTAAAAACAATGCAAGGCCTGACCGGACCCGAAAGCGCTAACCGGATGGACGCATCGCACTCCTGCGGAGAGAAGAAACGACACGCCCGACCCGATGAAAGGAGATACGACGCAAGGTCTCACTCGTGAGTGAAATAGACGCATCGCAAGCCCTTTTTGACGCACACTCGCCTGTGCGGGGTTAATTTTGATGCACCCAAGGTACAATTTCCAACCCTACCCACTTTCACAGATGTCCTGTGTGTCCTATTACAAACAATCCCAGAGTGCCCTTTCCTCCCTAAACCCAACATGGCCTTTCATCCCCTGTGAGGAGGTCCTTTGCCCACCCTAGGAGATGTGGCAAGAAAAATGAGCAACCATTCCTCTGTGGTCACTGTAAACCGGCTATGGGGCACCTCTTCTTCCACTGGGATTAGAGTGTGGAAGGCCAGTGCAACTTGTCCAGTATCTGACCCATCGTCTCCTAGGAATGATGGAATGTTCCAGGATGTTGGTGAGTGCCTCCTGGAGAGTCGGTTCCCTGGGCCTGTCCTCCCCCTGTCGCACAGCAGTCCTCCCAGCTTCCCTGTTTTCATGTGTCTCTGTCCCCTGAACCAGTACCCACTGCCACTGACCCCAGGTCCCTGATCGTCCTATGTTTGTGGGGTTGCCTGGGCTCCCTGTAGTGGTGGACACACTGCTGATTGACTTGTCCTGTGCTGGTGTTTCCTGAGGGTGCTGGCAGACATGGCCAACACCATGAGGGAGGCAGTGGCACACCACCGGGCCCCTGACACTAGCCACACCGATGAACAGCCCTCCACCTCTGCTAGTGGACAGGAGGCCTGCCACAGGAACAACAGGCCACCAGCACCCCACCCCCTGCAGAAGGAGAACCACCCCGCAAATGGTCCCTGCGATCCAGGCAGAAGCCAGAGAACATTGCCAAGACCCCCGCCAGGAAAAAAGACTCTCCTGAATGTCTCCCTTGTGTCCCACTCTGTTACCCTGTCCACCTTGAACTGCCATTGCTCCCCTCCCTGTGGTCCATTGGACAATGCACCTGTGATACAAATAGACTGGACTCTACCCTGGACTTTCCTCCATCATCAACCCAGCCCATTGCAGTACCCCCTCCACTTATTAGCACTTAAATAAACATCCTTGGAAAACATACAAGTATGGAGTCTGTCAAATGATTGAACTATTGCAATTCAACTGTACAGTAATGTATACATAGGTATGACCTGTAGTTGGCTGCAGTCAACGCACCAGGAGCCAGAATGGGGCACAGATATCTGAAAATTGAGATGCCAAAGGGTACAGTAAGTGGCCATAGAAGTGGGAAAATATGCCTGCCATGTACAATGTCCAACACAAACCTGTCAATGGAAGGTGAAGTTACAGTGTCTTACCTTTATGTCACTGGAAGTACTGTCGTATGATTGCTGTTCTATTGTCCTCCTACCCATCCTCTGCCTCCTCTTCTTCACTGTCGACAGGGTCTACTGCTGCCACATGCCCATCTCCAGCCTCATCCTCCAGGAGAAAAGGCACATGGCGTCTCAATACAAGGTCATGCAACATGCAGCATACCATGATGATCTGGCACACCTTCTTGAGTGAGTAGTACAGGGATCCACCTGTTAGATGGAGGCAACAAAATCTGGCCTTCAGGAGACCGAATGTCCTCTCTATTAGTCTTCTTGTTCGCCCATGTGCTTTATTGTAACATTCCACTGCCCTTCTCCTGGGATTCCTCACAAGGGTCAGTAGCCATGAGAGGTTGGGGTAACCAGTCACCTCAAATATCGAGGGATACCTGTTGGCCAAACACTAACCTTTATGGCCAACACCATACCCATACACCAACATATATTGGGTGGGAACCATGGGCTCACCTATTAGCCACACCCGGTGCCTCTGGAGTTGAGCCATCACATATGGGATGCTGCTATTCCTCAGGATATAGGCATCATGCACAGACACAGGATACTTTGCATTGAAATGGGAGATGTACTGGTCCGCCAGGCACACTATCTGCAAATTCATCGAGTGAAAGCTCTTTCGATTTCTGAAAACCTGTTCATTTCTCCGGGGGTAGACAAATGCAATATGTGTACCATCAATAGCCCCAATAACGTTGGGGATATGTCCCATTGCATAGAAGTCTGCTTTCACCGTGGCCAAATCCTCCACCTGGGGGAAAACA
This sequence comes from Pleurodeles waltl, assembly GCF_031143425.1. Classification (NCBI taxonomy): domain Eukaryota; kingdom Metazoa; phylum Chordata; class Amphibia; order Caudata; family Salamandridae; genus Pleurodeles; species Pleurodeles waltl. The sequence continues at coordinate 467,603,618 of NC_090442.1, forward strand.
ATGTAGCTGTGCATGTGTTTAATCATGGCATACAACACTCTGGTCAGCACTTTTGAGAACATTGGCTGAGACATTCCTGCTGCCAAGCCCACTGTCACTTGGAAGGAGCCAATTGCCAAGAAATGTAGCACAGATAGGACTTGCACAGGAGTTGGGAGGGGGATCCCAGTGGGCTGACGGATAGGACATATCAGGTCTGGCTCCAATTAGGCACACAGCTCTGTGATTGTGGCCCTGTCAAGTCTGTAGGTGAGGATAATGTGCCTGTCGTCCATTGTGGCCAAGTCGACCAGGGGTCTGTACATGGGGGATGGCTCCATCTCCTATTCATCCGCAGCGGTTGTAATCTAGGGGGCAAAACGGTGAGCAGCTGGTCAGTATTCCACATTTCCAAACACTACACTGCATTGCATGGTGTGACTGTAACAGTACGTTGTTGGATAGGCCCAAATGGTACATATGTGTACTGTGACGCAGTTAGGTGCCATGGCCTGTCCCCCCCCCCTTGAAATGGCATCCGCCTGTCCTAGGTGGATGGTCATGTGGAAATGAGGTAATACCGCTGACGTTGTGTGCCATTGCGGGAGGCGGTCAAGTACCGTCGTGCAACTTCTCATTGGTTGCCATTGGGCCATATGGGTTACAGTGGCCAATGGTGATGTGCGCCGGAGGTGATGGCATGCACTGCCGCAGACGTGACTGCCATTTTCTATCTGTTCACTCACTTGCTACCTGACCTTCAACAGGAGAGGACCTACACTGCAAGTGATGCTGTGACCTGTGTCTGGAACCTATCATGGCTCATATCACTGGGGAAAGGGCCCCTGCCTTCACCACTGCGGAGTTGGAGAGACTGGTGGATGGGGTCCTACCTCAGTACCGAATGCTGTATGGGCCTCCAGACCAACAGGTGAGTACACTATGAGCACGATGCAAGGGGCATGGATGCATGGAGTGCTGTGCGTGAGGGCCTTTGTAGGGGGGTTGGTAGAAGGGTTCTGGGCAGCGTGCCGCATGTATGGTGGGCAATGTCTGTGCGTAAGGGGATGTGAGGGCTGTGGTGGGCCATGAGTGTAACAGGCCAGACGGTATGACTGATACCCTTTTCTATGTTTATTTTTTTGCAGGTCCGCGCCTACCAGAAAAAGGGCATGGTGTGCCATCGCCAAGGACGTGCAGACCATGGAGGTCTACGGCAGGCTGAGCACCCACTGTTGCAAACGGTGGGAGGACCTGAGACGCTGGGCAAGGAAGACGGCGGAGGCCCAGCTGGGGATGTCCTCCTAACGAGGAAGGGGTGCCCGTCGAACCCTGACCCCCTGATAGCACATACTGGTGGTGGGCTATCCGGAGCTAGATGGGCGCTTGAGGGCGTCACAGCAGCCACAAGGGGGTGAGTACAGTTTCCCAATATACTACTTGCGCGTGGTGGGGTGGTCTCCAGTTGGGGGATGTGGGACTGTGGGAGCCCCTAGGCCAGGCCGGACATTGCAGGGTAGGTCCATGTTGGGCAGGGGCTGATGACCACCACCTCCTACCAAGGTAGTAGCCATCTACTACTGGGCAGTGGTCTGTGGGTGTCAAGTATGCTGCTATTGGCATTAGGTATTCCTGTCCATGGGCTGGTGACTAGCATTGTGACTGGTATTGCTTTGCCTAGTGCATAGGGCTGTTCCCTGTGTGTGTGTGTGTGTGTGTGTTGTGTACCCCAATGGTGTTGTTGTTGCTGCCATTGACCATGTGTATACTTTGTCTCCCTCCCTTTTTGTTTCGTCACCCTATTCTCATGTGCATTAGCATCATCTGGCGGAGGGGCAGAGGCACCGGAGATGGAGGGAGCTGCATCCCACATGGCCCAGGAGGCCGAATCCACCAACAATGAGGGCACCAGTGGGACGGAGGGCGAGGGGAGCACCATAGGGGAGACAGAAGGGGACAATTAGGACAGTGACACCTACTCCGTTTGAAGCTCCCTGCTGGTGGCGGACACCTTTGTGCCCACCCCAACTACAGGTACAGTCGCCATCCCAGAACCAGCACCGCCCCCCTGGCAGCCCCTCAGCGAGTTACCCGTGCCCACTCACCCAGGAGGATTGGCATCTCCTTCGCCCTAGACACCTCAGGCCCTGCCCCAGTTAGCCCTGTTGCCCTGAGTAAGGAGGCTAATGACCTCCTGGGATCCATCTCTGTTGGGCAGTCAACCATAGTGAATGCCATCCAGGGGCATTTGAGCCTCTCTAGCCTCCCATCTCCAACTTCCTCTACACAGTCCCATTCCCCTCAAACCCAACCTATCCCAAGCACACAGGCAGACCAGCATGCACCCAAGACAACACACAGGATTGGCTCGGGCAAACACAAGCACCACACATCATCCCACAGGCACTCACACAAACACCATCCAGATGCAGACATACAAAAATCCACTGCCTCCACTGTGTCCCCCTCCTCCTCGTCATCCACTACCCAGGCGAGCACCTCAGCCATCCAGTCCACGGCCACAGTAGTGTCAGCAGCTACTGCAGGTGGGAGAGTCTCAAGGGAACCAGCCAATAGCACTGACAGTGTGCCTGCACCAGCTGCCAAAGGGAAGGGCAAGGAGGCACCACCAGCTGCCAAGGGGAAGGGCAAGGAGGCACCACCAGCTGCGAAAGGGAAGGGCAAGGGGCCTGCACCTGCAGGCAGAAGGACAAGAGGCCTGGTGCTGGGACCGATTCTGAGCCCCACCACCAACCATGGTGGTTCAGGTGTCTGAGCCTGCAGGGGAAGGGCTGGAACCTCCCCACCACTGTTATCCCTGCCACCAGCACCGCCACCAGCACCACTGCCAGCACCCCTGCCAGCACCAGCAGCCCCAGTGGCCAGCCGTCCGAGGCTGCAGGGGAAGGACTGGAGCCTCCCCCCACCGCTGGCTGCATTGACACCAGCACCGCCACCAGCAGAAGCAAGCCCTGTGGGCAGCCATCTGAGGCTGCAGGGGAAGGGCTGGAGCCTCGCCCCACCACCGCCTGCACCGCCACCAGTACTGCCACCAGCAGCAACAGCCCCAGTGGGCAGCTGTCCGAGGTTGCAGGGGAAGGGCTGGAGCCTCCCCTCACCACTGGAATCCCCAACACCAGCACTGGCACCAGCAGCCCCAGTGGGCAGTTGTCCGAAGCTGCAGGGGAAGGGCTGGAGCCTCCCCCCACCACTGGCATCCCCGACACCAGCATCACCACTGCCACTACTGAGCAGCCGTCACCACCGGCGGGTAGTTTGTAGTCATGCCTCCATGGGCTATAGTGCATCCTGGACCCTGCAAAACCTGTAGATGTGACACCCAGGTGAGAGACTGTGACCTTGCACTCCCCAAGTGCTGCATCACCTGGCACAAGGTCCCCTCCAGAACCAGTGGTGGAAGAATTCATCCACTCACCCCTCCTTGCCAAGAAGAAGCACACTGGGCACAAGACCCCCTCCAGAACCAGTGGAAGAAGCCATCCACTCAACCCCTCCTTGCCATGATGAATCTCACTGGGCACAATGCCCCCTCCAGAACCAGTGGAAGAAGCCATCCACTCACCCGCTCCTTACCAGGATGAAGCAGACTGGGCACAATGCCCCCTCCAGATCCAGTGAAAGAAGCCCTCCACTCACTCCCTCCATGCTAGGATGAAGCACACGGGGCACAAGGCCCCCTCCAGCACCACTAGAGAGACTGTGGCTTTGCACTCCCCAGGACCAAGCACTGGGCAAACCACCCACTTGAGAGACTGGGACTTTGCACTCCCCAGGACCAGGCAGTGGGCAAACCACCCACTTGAGAGACTGCGGCCTTGCACTCCCCAGGATCAAGCAGTGGGCAAACCACCCACTAGAGAGACTGCAGCCTTGCACTCCCCAGGACCAAGCAGTGGGCAAGCCACCCACTTGAGAGACTGTGGCCTTGCATTCCCCAGGACCAAGCAGTGGGCAAACCACCCACTAGAGAGACGGTGGCTTTGCACTCCCCAGGACAAAGCAGTGGCAAACCACCCACTTGAGAGACTGTGGCCTTGCACTCCCCAGGACAGAATGATGGGCATGTTCCCCTCTCCAGGACCATTGGTGTTGTACCATCTTCCGGCTGAGGTGCCCCCGTCCCCCTGAGGTGCCTGTGTATTTTCAACCTGATGCCCCTGCAGTGTTCTCTTCGTGTTGTTGCAAGAGTCAAGTGGGGCCTTGGCGTATGTGATGTGGCCCTGTGGCCCACGGACCAACAAATTTCTACTATTTTATCTTATTACACTCACTTTAACCAATTCCTTTTGTCCTTGCATTATTCCTGAGGGGTACGGGGTAGATATGTGATGTTATTGCATCTATTTGTGTGTATGGTGTTGTGGGTGTTGCGTGTTGCGTGTGTGTGTCACTCTCTTTATCCACCCCTCTCCCTTGTGTGCTAGGCGGCAATACTCACTGTGTTCGTCTTCGCCGGCGTTGCTGTTTGTAATGCATGAAGAGGTATACAAGTATGGGGAAGATGTGCAACTCAGGCTCCATGGCATCGTGGTTCTTCTTTGAGTTTCCAGAGGTGAGTCTTTTGCCTTCTGTGCACTGTTTCTGCCATGCTTTTGATGTTGCTGGTACCACCCCGGAAAGGGTGGCGGATAGGCCAGTTGTAATACTGTGGGCGGTACATTGTCTTCCGCCTGGCTGTTGGTGGTTACTGCTGCGGTATTTGTTGCTACCGCCATGGCGGTCGGTGTGTTGAAGTGGCTGTCTGTGTGGGCGGTTTCTGCCGTGGTCATAATTCCATTTTTTTTACCGCCGGCCTGTTGGCAGTATTATCACTGACCGCCAGGGTTGTAATGAGGGCCTAAGTGTCTTGTTGACTTCATAAATTGAAACTCCAATGGTCAATATATACTGTGACAATGTGCTTGGCTCCCAGGATACGATGTCTCCACTTCATGAAAAGTGTCCTTGATCACCCACAACTCTTTCTTAGCAACCAAGTAGCTCCGTCCTGTATAGTTCAGTTTTCTTGACATGTATGCTATGGTGTGTATCTGTCCTATTGAGCTGTTATGTTGTGATTGCACAGCTCCTATGGCTACATCCAATGCATCTGCCTCCACAATATACAGTTTCTCTGGATCTGGGTGTGCCGGCACTGGTGCCATAATGAATGCCTGTTTTAGATCTCCAAGTGCCCTCTGTGCTTCATCCGTCCATAGGAAGACTGACTTTTTCCTTAGGAGTTTTGTTATGGGTAAAACCATTCTAGAGAAAAGATTTAGAAATCTTCTGTAGAAATTTGTGAAGCCAAGGACATATTGGATATCACACATGTTCTGTGGTCTAGGCCATTCCTTCACAGCCATTACTTTTCTTTCTGCTATCTCTCTCCAAGCAGGAGTAAGCCTTACTCCCAATAAAGCTACAGTAGTTACATGAAACTCACAGTTACGGAGTTTACAAAACAGATGTTTTTTTACAAAAGTCTATAATACCGAGCTGACATGATGAGCATGTAGACGTTCATGTGATAAGTAAATGAGTAAATCATCAATGTACACTGTGACAAAGATGTCTAAAAACTCTCTCTGCACATAACTGAGGAAGAATTGGAAGGCAGCGGAGGTGTTTCATAATCCAAAAGGCATAACCAAATAGTCATACAAACCATATTGAGTCCTGGATGCCGTCCTCCATTTGTCTCCTGTTCTCATGCATGCTAGATGATAAGTGCCCTTTAGACCAAGCTTGATATAGACCACCGCCCTGTTTGCCTGTTGTAGTAATACAGGAATCAATAGCAAAGGATACCTATTGTTTTTTATTGTAATGGCGTTTAGTGCTCTAAAGTCTATGCAGGTGCACAGTTCGGCATTTGCTTCAGGGATGGAGAACAGAGGCGAGGCTGCTGGAGACATGGAAGGATGATTTAATGCTAATTTTATGTACTTCTCGATGTATTGCTATGGATGGTCTTTCTCCAGTTCTGTTAAGTCATGTCATCCTTCCATAGGGAATCGCAGATCGTGGAACCAAATCGAAATGACAATTGCATTGTCTGTGAGGAGGTAGTACCTCTGCTTGTTTGTCACTGAACACATCCAAGTAACTATTGTACTGCTCAGGTAAGACCACATCCTTTTCTGCTGCAGGGGCTATGAGGTGGCATAAAGACAAGGCCTTAGATGGAGTGTCTTTATACATGCCATATTGTTCCTTGCAATATTCTGATTCCAACCTCAAAGTCCTTTCTGTCCAATTGATGTCTGGTTTATGGGTCTGCAGCCACTTTAGCCCCAGTATTATAACATATTGGGGTGCTTGAATAATGTTAAAAGATAGATTCTCTAGATGAGATGGGTCGTACAATACCTCTATGTCTTTGGTTTAGAAACAAATAGGTCCAGAATCCAAGTTTCTTCCATCTACCACAAAAACACCTTCTGGCATCTTCTTTTCTTTTAAAGTCAGTTGTAGCTTCTGAGCAAATGCCTTGTCAATGAAGATACCGGTAGCACCGTAATCCAGCATGGCCCGCACCTTCTGCCAATCAAAATAAACCCATAGCGTTACCACCGCCATGCCAAGGCTGGCGGAGATGGGGTGCCAGCACTGCCCATGCACTTGGCATGGGCAGTGCAGGGGCCCCCATGGACAGCCCATCATGATTTTCACTGTCTGCAGGCAGTGAAAAGAGCAACAGGTGCTGTCATACCAGCCGCATCAGAACATTGCCAAAAGTTTTGGTGAGTTTTCTGCTGGGCCAGTCAGTGGAAACACTGTTTTAGCCCACTGGCCCACAGGGAAGCTCTTAATAGGTCCAGCAGGTGGAAGACTGGACTGGCAGTCTTTAGTCCTAAAGAGTTTGGTGGGAGGCCTCCACGGCCTGCCAAACTCCTAATGAGGACCTGAGTCTTCTGATTAGCTAAAGAAACCTTTTCACATATTGGTCGAAAGCTGAAGGCCATGCACACTTAAGGCATTGCCTGTAGGTTGCCGAGGGGCTTCATTGTATGCTCAAGTTTGAATATGATAAAAAAACACAGAAATTAATTAAAAAACAAACAATAAAGAATCATTATAGTAAGGTGTTAAAATTAGATTGAAACAAGACTTTAAAACCAAAAAATACTGAAATTCATAACTTATAATTTACTGGGCTCATTATAACATGTGCCCCAGCCATGCACTGCTTATGGCCCCTCATATTACATCACTCAAAAAAAGAAACGCAAATGTGAGTTGGGCATTTGCACAGGGATTGCAGCAGGGACTGGCCTAGGGCCAATGCATGATTAAGGCGTAAGGTATATTCAGATGTGTAAACTATCATTTTTGTATTTTTGTGCTTTTTTGTTTTTCAAGTCCAGTTTTCATGTCATTTCAACATCTAACTGTGACTAAATGTTAAGCTTTTTTCAGTGATTTTTTTATATCATTGAAAAAAGTATAGTAATTTTAGAATGTAACCTGTGTACAAATGTTATACCTTTAAATGACCAATTAATATACAATTTATGTTATCTCAATGCTGTGAAGAATGATTAGTAAAAAAAATAGAGGTATTGGTTATTCACACAAGATTGTATGGTATTTTGAATGTATTTTACATGGCACTGCACATAAATGAAGAATTGTTTATTTCTAATTGATATGAGAAATGTTTGACTGAGTTTTTGATTTGGCAGATCTACTACATAGTAATACATATTACTTAGTCATTGTTACAACTAGTGTTGCAATCAGCTGTAACTCTGACTGTTTAGGGGTACACAAAGTTATTATGTATGTAGTATAGTGTTCTTAAATGATGCTAAACTATACATTCAGTTCTTTATAATGTTCAAACATGTCTAACACTCATACATTTGTTAAAAAACTAACAGAGAGATCAAAAGGTATTTTCTATCTATCAGAAATGAGAGATTCAAATTTAAGAACTTTCGTTATGGTACTCGCCCAATCACTGTTGAGACTTTACACAATTCATGAATGACTATAGAAAATATCATATATTAGATGAGTGAAGCACATATAAAAATTGCAGATATTAATTAGTCTATATCTGTAAGTGTACAAGATGCAATGATAAATTCTTTTTTTTAAACACAACATCCCATCAATGCTAGTTTGAAGTCCAAGTTTTTTTTGTTGAGTAATTCCATGCATCTTGTTTAAAATTCCAATTCTTCAATCGTTCTGGCAGCCCACACAGGTTTCATATATACTTGTCTTTTTCAAGGCTGCAAAGCCCATAAGATGAATATACATAAACAATTTACATATAGATATAAAAGTGTATTTATATTTCTAGAGTAGGACCACAGTGGCAGTGTGCATGCACTAAAGAAAAGTGACAAATACACGGATGTTAACACATGAACGTAATTAAAACTGAAAAATTATGACAGAGACACCACTCCAAGTCATGAAACCTCTAAGTGTTCCAAGAAATATTATGAGTGATTAGAATAGTGAAAAGAATATTAAGTAAAGTATTTCTGATCCAATCCCAATGTAGGAAGATGCTGTGCTTAACAAACTGGGAAGAGCCAAAAGTATCAAACATAATTCTTGCACCAAGCCATTTAAAAAGAGGAAAAATACCTCTGGGATGTTCCAAATATAGGAGTAAATGAGGGGAATAATCTCACCTCCTGTAGATCAAGGACCATGGTTCGTTCGTAGAGCTAGTGTAGTGTTATGATTTACTGGTTTCTGAAGAAACAATTAAAATCCTAATTAAAATCTACTAGAATAGAAAGTAGGAGAGCCACCAAATTTCAAGAACATGATCATAACACATCTCAATTGAGCAATATTTCTCAAGTAGTGGTGGATGTAGCTGGTCAGAGTTAACGTGATTCCCACAAAGGAGCTCACCACCTGCCTCTCAATCAAAATGTTATATGTCCAAAAGTTAAGATAGCGCAATAAATTGCCTCATGAAGTACTGAAAAAATATGAAGCAAAATATGGTAGTTATGAAGACCAATGGACATAATGGTTATCTCAAATATTAAAAGATGAAGTTATGTTAGACTAACCTTTGTCACTTGGACATCGACTATCCACCAGGGTGCGGAGTGCAGCCCCAAATGCTGAAATAGCTTGGTGTTAAAAAAAATAGTGAAAGGACTACAAGAGCCCCGTTCATGATGGTGCAAAAGGTCATGCCATCTTGAAAGCGGTATTAGTATTGAATATTTAATTTATATCTATGGATTTGATTATTTTGTCCTAAAACCATAATAAATAAACCCATTGTTGATAATAGGTTGGTGCAAGGAATCAAGTAGGTCTAAGAAAACAAGAATGTTTTGAGAGCAAAGACTGAGTAATATAAGAGGAGAAAAGAAGAAAAAATTAGTACTGTGATAAGTCCAAAGTCAAAGAGAGTCAATATGGGAAATCTGTCAGAACAACTAAAATGTCAATGAGAAGTTCACATTAGAAAATGAACAATGTAATGAAAATAACCAAAATGCTAATATGATTGTAGATCAAAAACAAATTGGTAAGTGTGTTATAAACCAAGAACAGTAAAGTGCATGAAATAGGTGCCCATGTTTGAATTGTCTGATATTAAGCCTAATCCTTTTTTGAACATTCACAGCATGTATAGAATACGTTGAATATGTATCACTTATAAACAATCATAAATCACAACGTAATATCAAGAGGAAAAGGAATAGAGTGTGGGTTATTGTCGTGTATCATTCATTACAAATTGAATCAAATGCATGATCAGTTGACATAATCTATATTAACTAGTGCTAGAATCCTAAACCTAGGGTTTTAGGTGGTGGCCCTCTTATGCCACTGCTATGATAAAAATTCTAAAACACTGTATAAATATGTTAACATTCACAGAAAAATATATGTAGACTGAGTTTAGCTGCTGAGCTTTTCACAATGCATGGCACACAGATGTTATAAAATTGATGAACATTTCCTTTTAGTACATACAGAACAGTTGTTCTATCTACTTGAGAATGTTATTTAGGAGAGGAACAATATGAAGGAAAAATAAATTAATATTTCTACTGGAATGGCAGAGCCTACACTCTTCTGCACTAAGAAGTGGTGTCTCAAACATCTAACTTGAAATGAAAACAACTAACATTGTGGGAATAGTTGAAAAATCTTTCAAGGGCCACTGAGGAAGATGTAATCTTGAACATCTGATATATTCTTGGTAAAAACTGACACTTAGAAGAAACAATCTTTCATAAAGCAAATATGTTTGTTTTTGTGTATTACATGTACAGAGGGACACACAAAAAACAGTGAAGGGCTGTATGTCTTAAGGGGGCAAATGATGACATTGAAACAAAACATTCTATAGAGGAACATGCTTATTTGAGTCAGATGTGACACCTTCATCCTATCTTGGGATTTTGTCCAGGAGCTTCTTGAATGATGGTATTTGTCTACACTTTGGGTGTTAGAAGCTAGTCACAGAATACACAGTGCTAATTCCTACAAAGCATCAACTATGGGAGGTCTGCAGATTACATGGGACACTTCAAAGTTATGCATAGATCTATCAAAGGTAAAAATTACCATACATTTCTCTGAATGATACTGATAATTATTAAATGCTTTTCGTTTGTTGATTCAAAGTGTTGTCTGTTTTTTAGCTTCCTGCATCCTGAACAAAAACGATATCTTAAGGAACAATTTCTCTGATTTAATTTACTGTGCTTCATCTACAGAATTTCAATATTGTTACAAAATGTGAAAAGAAAAGAAGTAAGCAATACTGCAGCAATTATACAGTAATCTTTCAGTAATGTAATTTTCCCAGACCCACACGGATACAAATGTCCCCTGATGTACAAATGGAATTTAGGGCACAAGCCTGTCATTCTCAATACCACACAGTTTGAAGCCATAAGGTACTTGTGGGAATGTACAATAAACCTGAAAAGTCTTTCAAACTCACAAAATAGATTTGTGGCATATTATCAATTGCAAATAGGATGAGGCATCCCCCACTTATTTGTCAGGATCTCCCACACACCCATCACATGACTTTAAGACTCTGCTGTTTGCATTTTACCAGAAGTATAGCAGCAGCAATGAGTTGTGAATGATTACAGCACACGCCAAGGCCCAGAAAGTGTGCTGAACCCTGGGGCTGCAGAGCTGAGTCAGGCCAGTATATCCTTGCACTACTTATATAAGCCCAAACCTCACCTCAATTGCTGATTATTGAGCTTCCGACCTGGCAACAGCATCAGATTACTTTAAAATGTATTGCCTGGATTTCTTTAAATTTAAGGGTCAAAGATTTCTCACTAAAGGACTGTGGGGTAAGTCTCATTTTGCATGGAGCTACAGACTGAATTTGGGAGAAAAAAAGGGTGTTTTGGGTAAAATGCCAAAACATTGGGAGACTTTTGATTATTAACTAGGAGGCAAACAGGACCTGAGTGAAAGCATGTTTGGATTGGATTGTCTCACTTTTCAATAGTTTGTTATCTTCAGATGAAAAGTCGTTCCAGTGGAGGAAACTTTGAAATAAAACTGTTTGATAACATGTGACACAATTTTCTAAAAGAATAAAAAAACTGTCAAAGACAACATGTAAAATAATAAACCTCCAAGTTTATTGTTTGGTGGACTTACTTCCCAAGAATCCCAAGCCCCAGATCTAAGAGATTGACTAACGGATATTTTCAGGATAAGATTCAGATTTAAAATGTGGGCAAGTTATTAACTAATGGACAACTCAGGATCAGATTCAGCTTAGAAAGGGCAAAAATACAATACAATAAGAAGGCAATAGTGTTGTGTTTGGTTGGTGAATAATCACTGCCTGTCCTGTGTATAGTGAAAGTCTGAGTTTAACTGTTATTTGCTTTTGTAGTCTGATAATTGTGGTAAATGCATTCCCTAAGACCCTTTCACAATATCATATTTGGTGAGTTAATCTTTGGCTGTTGACAATCTGTGGTCATCAATCCAGTTAGAAGAACCTATTGTATTTGTTTATAGGATAAGGTGTATGGTTCATGTCACCAGCAGAGGGCCACTAACTAATCAAAAACATGACACTTCACAAGATCTAATCTTCTGCATCACCTTCATAATCTCCTTCCCTCTTTCCTTGAGTCAGTGTGTTGTTTGTACTATTTGCGACTGCTGCAGCAAGGTAAGGGGTGGCAAGCAGATGCATTTTACTCTTGCATAAATATGTCTGGGACCTTGACATTATTTTAAAGTGTCAATGATATCTATGATTGTTTTACGGCCACAATCATGGTTGTAGATATTGATGAGTTGCTGACACCTATTTTAGGATTTTCAGAGCTGCATTCTGGCAATCAAGTAGTGCGGCCTCAGGAAGAGTTACTGTTGCTACCCCTGATATCTTCTCTTCAATGCAAAATTATAAGTAATTGGATGATTATTTGGGGTGGGTGACTACCCATCTCAAGAAATAATTACACCTCTTGTCAGGATTATTGGTAAGGGCAGGTAAGTACCTACACTTAGCAAAAGGCCACTAACCCCCACTAGGTTCAGTTAGGTCTCTATAAATTAACACCAGCGCAACCGTTGGTAGCTTGGCAATAAGGGCAAGGCTTAACTTAGGAGACAAAGGGGGTCATTTTGACCCCAGCGGTCGGTGGTAATATGGTAGTGGTACCACCAACAGGCTGGCAGTACACACTGCCCCAACTTACCTGTATCCAGGGGATCTTCTGGCAGGGGACGGTGCGCTGCTACCGCCAGCAGCACATGCCTGCAGAATACCGCCAGGCCGTATTATTTTTCATAATATGGCTGGCGGAGGTCTACTGGCGTGGCGCTGCTGGTGATAGCAGCGCCACTTTAACGCCATCTGCCAGCATGGCCACCACTGGATTTCTGCCCTTCTTGTGGCAGAAATCCGGCTGTGGTTATTATTTAGCAGACAGATGTCGCTGGGGCAGTAGGCTGTACTTACCGCCAAAGTCATGATGTTGACCAAAGTGTGTAAAGCATTCAAGTATCACAAAAGAGTGCTTCAATAAAGCACAGGAAACAGTTTAAAAATCCAAAACCAATTCATAAAAATAAGAAATATTTTTATCTTTAATTTGACACCAAAACGAATAAAATCAGATAATGGGAACTGGAGATATGAATTTTTAAAGAATTAGGCCCTCGTTATGACATTGGTGGTAAACCCTGCTTACCGCCGCACTGACAGCCGCCAACTTACTGCCGCGCTGGCAAATATCCATTCACCATATTATGGCACACACACACACCAATCCGAGAGAATACAGCTACATACACAAATCTGCAAGACCAAAGGTCAGTGATAAACTGGCGGATACAAAATCCACACTGTTACGCCAACAAAACAACACCCATCACATTATGCCCCACGAATCACCACGGCGGACATTCAATAGCGATAAACCATTGGAGGCACATACCGCCAGGCTCAGAATGGACATCCACATACAAAACAACACAACATTGGCCAATTCAAACAACAGACACCTGACACCCATACACACACCACACCCACACACCCACACCAATGTAAAACACACACCCACATTACCCACAAACCCTTACATACAACAATTGCCACCAGGAGACTGAGAAGGAGAGCACAGAGACAACTAGACACACACACCACATACACCCATACACCCCTCACGCACTCCACATCACACACCCCACCACATTAGCCAACACACCCTCACCAAAACACATCACACAACACCCATGACACCACAAAGGCACCCCCATTTTACTGAGGAGGAGTTGAGGGTCATGGTAGAGGAAATCGTCAGGTTAGAGCCACAGCTCTTTGGAGCACAGGTGCAGCAAATATCTATAGGAAGATGGAGCTATGACGGAAAATCATGTACAGGGTGAACGCTGTGGGACAGCATCCAAGAACAAGGGATGACACCAGGAAGAGGTGGAATGACCTACGGGGGAAGGTACGTTCCATAGCAGCAAGACACCAGCTCACCATACAGAGGACTGGCGTTGGACCCCCACCTCCTCCCCCACAACTCACAGCATGGGATGGGAGAAGCAGGTACTGGCAATACTGCATCCTGAGGGACTCGCCGGAGTTGGCGGAGGACTGGACACTGGTAAGTCAACTTTCAACAGTTATTACCCCCCATACCTGCATGCCATCTCATACCCTCACCCTCACTCCCATCACTCCACCACATCTCACACACTTCACCAAAACATCTCACTAATCCCAATGCCAGGCTGTGCATGCTGTACCAATGCATGGACACCCCTCCCAGCCCTGCATGGACACTCATCACCAAAGCATGCACAGCATAGGGAAGCTAACATAACCACAATACACCAACATACACAAGCAAATGCTGGCAGGGCAACTCCGACCATAGAGGGGAAGCTTCAGAAGTACAAATGTCATACAATTGAAGCATAATACATCATTTACATCCCCACAGGTCCACTAGCCAATGTCAATGGAGAGGTGGTGCCACCACTATCCAGTCCGCCAACAGAAGAGGCCCACGGTTATGACAGTAGCTCTGGACTTCCTACCTGGCCCATTAGGGACCACTGGACAGCCAGTGACCCAAGCCCACTCACAGACCACCACAGAGCCTCCCCAATCGGGAACCAATACCACAGCACACACCCAGCGTACCCACACCTCTATCTGCAGGTTATGTCAATCAGCAGTGTGCCCACCTGTACAGGGACCCCAGGCCACACCTCGCACACAAGACAGTCAGGGACCTGGGGTCAGTAGCAGTGGGCTCGGTTCAGGGGAGAGAGGCACAGGCCAAAAGGGACACTGGGAGGACTGCGGTGCGCCAGGGGGACGACAGGAACAGGAAACCGACTCTCCAGGAGGCATTCTTCGAGATCCTGGGAGCCTACCAATATTCCCAGGACACGATGGGCCAGATCCTAGACAATGTGCAGGAGAACAGGCGGCTGCAGGAGGGACAGTATCAGGGGATCAGGGAGGTCTTGCAGGCCATTAACAACACCCTGATCTCCATAGCAGGGGTGCTGGCAGACATGGCCAACATCGTGAGGGAGGCAACAGCACACCAGCACACCAGCGGGCCCCTGCCACTAGCCAGTCATCTGAACAGCCCTCCACTTCCGCTGCCGCTAGTGGCCAGGAGGCCCTGCCACAGGACTCACAGGCCACCAGCACCCCCTGCAGCAGGTGAACCACTCCACAAACGTTCCTTGCGAGTCAGACAGAAGCCAGAGACACTTGCCAAAACTACCGCCAGGAAATTAGACTCTCCTGATTGTCCCCCTTGTGTCCCACTCTGTCACCTTGTCCACCTTGAACTGCCATTGCTCCCCCTCCTATGTCACCATGGACACTGCACCTGTGCTACAAACAGACTTGAACAATACCATGGACTTTCCTCCATCATCACCCCATTCCTTTGCACTTTCCCCCTTATATTTTGGCACAACAATAAACACCCTTGAATAAAACACGACTAATAGTATTTCATGTATTGCAAATGTGAATTCATTGAAACAGCTGCAACCATTGCAAATGAACTGTACATAGAATGAGCATAGAATGAATGACCTTTTGCTGGCTGTTGTGATCACATCAGGACATTGTTGTTATATCACCAACATCTGTAATCCATAGGTAACAGTAAGTAGGTGAAAGAAGTGGTTAATGTCTGCATGCTAATGTCACACAGAATACAACAAAAGTCATAGAAATGTGAAATTGCACTGTCTCACCTGTGTGTCATTGGAAGTACTGACGTATCACCAATTATCTGTTGTCCACATCCTCATCCTCTGCCTCCTCATCCTCACTGTCCTCAGGGTCCACTGCTGCCACAGGGGCATCTCCAGTCTCGTCCTCCTGCAGAAAAGGTACATGGCGTCTGAGGGCCAGGTTGTGCAACATGCATCATGCCACTACTATCTGGCAGACCTTCTCGGGTAAGTAGCACAGGGATCCCCCTGTCAGATGGAGGTATCTGAACCTGGCCTTCAGAAGGCCAAAGATCCTCTCAATGATCCTTCTGGTTCGCCCATGTGCCTCATTATAATGTTTTTTTGCTCTTGTTTTGGCATTCCTCACAGGGGTCAGCAGCCATGATAGGTTTGGGTAACCAGAGTCACCTGCAAATATTGAGGGACAACATTTAGCCCACACTATCCCATATGGCCAACAGAATAGGCATACACCTACATATACTGGGTGGGAACCAAGGCTCACCTATTAGCCACACCCTGTGCCTCTGTAGTTGGGCCATCACATTTGTTCATATCATTTTGCAGGGGGGGGAGTAAATGCAATTTGTGTTCTGTCAAACGCCCCAATTATATTGGAGATATGTCCCATTGCATAACATCCTGCCTTCACAGTGGCCAAATCCTCCACCTGGGGGAAAGCAATATAGCTGCACATGTGTTTTATCAGGGCAGACAAGACTCTTGCCAGCACGATTGAGAACATTGGCGGTGACATTCTTGCGGCCAAGCCCACTGTCACTTGGAAAGAACCAGTTGCCAGGAAATGGAGCATTGATAGAACTTACACAAGAGGGGGGGATCCCTTTTGGATGACGGATAGCTGAGGTCACGTCAGGTTCCAACGGGGCACACAGCTCTGTGACTGTGGCCCTGTCCAATCTATAGGTGAGGATAATGTGCTTGTCCTCCAGTGTGGCCAAGTCCACCAGGGGTCTGTACACGGGGGTTTGTCTCCATCTCCTATTCATCCGCAGCGGTAGGTATCTAAGGGACACAGGAGTGAGTAGGCTGTCACATTTTGAACAACTATACCACAAAAGCAGTCCACGTCGTACAAACATGTTTGGGGACAGTGTAATTTAAAAGTATGTGCCTATATATCCTGTGACGCATGAATAATCGATTGGCCTGTTCACCCCCCTGAAATGGCGACCGCCTGTCCTGTGTGAAGGGACAGGTGGAAAGGAGGTAATTCTGCCGACGTTGTTCGTCGTGGCGGTCGTGAACCACTGTACATTTCCTCAGTGGTTTATATTGGGCCCTATGGGGTACAGTGGCCAATGGGGATCTATGCCGGCAGTGACAGTATGCACTGCTGCAGACATCACCGCCATTTTCTATCGCAATCCTTACTTGTTTCCTGACCTTCCATAGGAGAGGAGCTACACTGCATGTGCTGCTGTGTCCTGTGACTAGAACCTTCCATGGCCCGTGTGACCGGAGAAAGGGACCCAGCCTTCACTTCTGAGGAGTTGGAGTGACTCGTGGATGGGGTCCTACCCCAGTACGGACTGTTGTATGGGCCTCTAGACCAACAGGTGAGTACATTGTGGGCTTGATGCATATGGCATGGAGTTGTGTGTGAAGGCATCATGCAAGGGGGTTGGTGGATGTCCTCTTGGCAGTGTACATGTTGTGCACTGTGCTATGTGTGTGCCAATGGTGATGGGATCGGGTACGGAGGGCCAATTGTGTGACAGGCTGGACTGTTTGTCTAATGGTGTTCTCCTGTGTGTATTTCCTCTGCAGGTCAGTGCCCATCAAAAGAAGGGGATATGGCGTGGCATCGCCAAGGAGGTGTGGACCCTGGGGGTCTATGGCAGGCGGAGCACCCACTGTCGGAAACGGTGGGAGGACCTGAGATGCTGGGCACGGAAGACCGCGGAGGCCTAGCTGGGGATGGCCTCCCAATGAGGAAAGGATGCCCGTTGGACCTTGACCCCCCCGATGGCCCGCATACTGGCGGTGGCCTACCCTGAGCTGGATGGGCGCTTGAGAGCATCACAGCAGCCACAAGGGGGTGATTACAGTGGCTATCATTACAACTTACGGCTGGTGGGGTGGTATCCGGGTGGTGGTTGTATGTTCTTGGGTGCCCCTAGGCAAGGCCAGACATAGCAGCGTAGGTCTTCTGGTGGCTAAGGGTTTGAATTTAAAATACTTCTTACCTAGCTTGTTAGTATTAACGTCTGGGCATGGCTGCATGGGTTCCAGGTGGGCTGCAGTTGGCGGTGTTTGCCCCTCCTCATTCCTTAGTGACTAGCCATTTCACTAGTAGTGCAATGCATAGTGTGTAGGCCTGTTCCCTGTGTGTGAGGGTGCTGTGTACACCAACGGTGGTGTTAGTGCAGTCATTGACTCAGTGTATCATTTGTCTCTCTCCCCCCTTTCTTGCTTTGTCACCCTGTCCTTATGTATATTAGCATCTTCTGTTGGAGGAGCAGAGGCACCAGTGACAATGGGAGCTGCATCACACAGGACCCTGGAGGCAGAGTCCACAGACGCTGAGGAAACAAGTGGGACAGAGGGCAAGGGGAGCGCCACGGCGGAGACTGGAGGGGACTACACAGACTCTGATACCTCCTCTGATAAGATCTCCTTGGTGGTGGCGGATACCTCTGTGACCACCCCAGCTGCAGGTACAGCCACCACCCCCATACCATCACTGCCCTCCCAGTAGCCCTTCAGCGAGTTGCCAGTGCCCGCTCACCCAGGAGGGTGGGCATCTCCTTCACCCCAGTAACCTCAGGCTCTGCCCCAGTGAGCATTGCTGCCCTGAGTGAGCAGGCTATTGACCTCCTGAGATACATCTCTGTAGGGGAATCAACCATTGTGAATGCCATCCAGGTGCTGGCAGCCCCGAAGCAGCAATGCAATGCATTTCTGGAGGGCATTCATGGTGGATTGGCGGCCCAACAGAGATCGATTCAGGCTCTGGCCTCCTCTCTGCTGGCAGCCATTTTCCCTCCAACTTCCACTTCCCAGTCCCATTCTCCTTAACCCCATCCCATCTCAAGCACACAAACAGTTGAGCATGCACACAAGACAACACCCAAGAGTGGCACAGGCAAACACAAGCACTACACTTCATCCCACAGGCACTCACACAAACAGTTGCAGACATGACAACATCCACTGTCTCCACTGTCTCCCCCTCCTCCTCCTCCTACATCTCCCACCCAGTTACGTCCACACTCACACCTGCATGAACTACATCAATATCCACTATCAGCATCATTGCCACACCAAGCAGAACACACACCTCACTGGCAGACACCTCCACAACATCCATGCACGCGTCCCCTATGTCCTCTCCCACCGTGTCTGTCCCCCCCTCCTAAATGACACAAAAGCAAGAACTCAGACACCCAACAGCCATCCACCTCGCAACAGCATACAGCCCATGCAACTGCACCCAAATCCAACAGACATACACCTGCGACGACCACTCCCTCATCCTCCACTCCCATTAATCCTCCCTCCTCCGGCCCCACCATCCCTAAAAAGCTTTTCCTTTCCCAATTTGCCCTCCTCCATATCCTCCCCCCATCCTGCATGTATGGGCAGGGTAGCAAGGACACAGCACAGCACCTCAGCCAAACAGAACATGGGGAAAGTGGTAGCACCACCTACTCTTGGTGGTAGAGATACCACAACAACAACACTGAAGGGAAAGGAGGCAGCACAACCTGGGATGACAGGGAAGAGTCCGGTACCAGCTGTGAGGAAGGGGAAGGAGCCTGCACCAGCTGTGAAGAAGAGGAAGGAGCCTGCACCAGCTGGGAAGTAGGGGAAGAAGCCTGCACCACCAGACAAAGGGGGGAAGAGCCCATCCAAACCCTGCCAGGAAGAGTAAGGGATCCCCAACCCATGACAAGGAGGAGACGAGGCACTCTACGCCAGCGGAAGCTGGCAGCCAAACACCGCCACCACCAGCAGCAGTCACAGGGCCCCCAACACTAGCCGTGTATGTGCTGCCATCACAGAGTGCAGTGGCTGCCCAAGAGCCTCCCCCTACCACCACCAGCATGCAGCCATCACAGAGTGCAGGCGGCCGGATGCCATGTAGTCCACCCTCCAGGGGCTACTGTGTCGGCTGCCCCCTGCGGAACCAGTGGGCAAGACACCTACTCGAGAGACTGTGGCATTGCACTCCCCAGGACAGTGATATGGGCATGTTGCCCCCTCCCAAGCCAGTGGGCAAGACACCCAATCCGGTACTGTGTCCTTGCATTCCCCAGGGCAAAGCACAGGGCATGTTGCCACTTTCAGAACCAGTGGGCAAGCTACCCACTCCAGGAACTGTGTGCTTGCACTCCCCAGGACAAAGCACAGGGCATGTTGCCTCTTCCAGAACCAGTGGGCAAGACACCCACTGCAAGAACTGTGTCCTTGCACTCCCCAGGACACAGTACAGGGCATGTTGCCACCTCCAGAACCAGTGGGCAAGACACCCACTCCAGGAACTGTGGCCTTGCACTCCCCAGGACAAAGCACAGGGCATGTTGCGACCTCCAGAACCAGTGAGCGAGACACCCACCCCAGGAACTGTAGCCTTGCACTCCCCAGGACAAAGCACAGGGCATGTTGCCCCCTCCAGAACCAGTGGGCAGGACACCCCCTCTAGGAACTGTGGCCTTGTACTCCCCAGGACAAAGCAAAGGGCATGTTGCCCCTCCAGAACCAGTGGGCAAGACACCCCCTGTAGGAACTGTGGCCTTGCACTCCCCAGGACAAAGCACAGGGCATGTTGCCCCCTCCAGAACCATTGGGCAACACATCCACTCGAGAGACTGTGGCTTTGCACTCCCCAGGACAAAGCACAGGGCATGTTGCCCCCTCCAGAACCAGTGGGCAAGACACCCACACCAGGAACTGTGGCTTTGCACTCCCCAGGACAAAGCAATGGGCATTTTGTCCCCTCCAGAACCAGGGGGCAAGACACCTACTCGAGAGACTGTGGCCTTGCACTCCACAGGACAAAGCACAGGGCATGTTTCCCCCTACAGAACCAGTGCGCTTATTCCTGCATCCGGCTGAGGTGCCTGCCTATTTGACAACTGATGCCCCTGCAGTGTTCTATCCGGATTGGTGCAGGATTCGAGTTGGGCCTTGGACTGTGCCCTGTGGCCATGTGGGCCCTTTGAACTATAGAGTGGGCAGTGTCCCTTTTTTACACATGTGTACATATCTGTTTCATGGCCAAATTGGATTATTAATTTTGATGTTGAACTGATTACAATCAGTTTTGTAAATTCCTGTTGTCCTTGCATTATTCTGCAGATTTTCGGGGGCAAACTGTTTTTGTAATGCAGCTGGTTGTGTGTATGGTTTGTGTGTGTATTGTGCGTGGGGGTGTCACTCTCTTTTTCCTCCCATCCTCCCTTGTGTGCTAGGTGGCTGTACTCACCATCATCGTCTTCGCTGGCGTTGGTGTTCCAGGTGGAGAATAACGTAGAAGATCATCGGGAAAACTTGCAGTTCTGGTTCCTTGGCGGCGTGGTTCTTCCCTGTGTCTCCAATGGTGAGTCCTTTTGCTTTTGTACTCTGTTTCCACCAGGCTTTTGTTGGCGTTGGTACCGCCCCGGAAATGGTGGAGGTTTGCAGGGTCTCAATACAGTGAGCAGAACTTTGTCTTCCGTCTGGCTGTAGGCGACTACCGCTGTGGTGACTGTTGTTTCCGCCCTGGCAGTTGGTGCATTGGCTGTCTATCGGAGATATCACCGCCATGGTCATAATTTGGCGGTAGTTACCGCCAGCCTGTTGGCGATATTACCGCCACTTTATCACCCACCGCCAGGGTCATAATGAGGGCCTTACTGTTTTTTAGAGCATAGAAACGAATAGCGCCAATCTGGTCATGCGGTCGCACCTCGACCGGGGCAAAGTCAAAGTTTAGGGCCAAATGCAATGGAGCCCTGCTCTGCTACTGCAAGCGGGAGGACTCAAAAGTTTACCTTCGGACTAAGTCTTTCTCTTTAAGATTTTCTTCCGCGGGACGAAGTCACCAGTCCAATCCAACCTCCCTGGAGGCCTTCCTTGGATACACGTTGCAGAAGACCTCAGTAAATATTTCTACTTTCGGACTTAGACGATTTTTTGAGATGAAAATCCTTTGACCAGGCCAAACCAGAATCTTGATCCGACGTCCCTGGAGCCCTGTTCAGATACACTGCGCGGGAGGTCCCGGTCAACTTTCTACGTTCAGACTTAGTCATATTTTTTGAGGTTTTCTTCAGCGGGACGAACCTGCAAGTCAGGCCAGGTAGTGGTTGAGGCAAGCCGGCTAGACTCTCCATGGTGGGTCGGTCCCTCTATGGAGCTTTTTTACAAAAAGTCCACCAATTTTCCCCAAAGTTCTGGATCTTCTTCCAGAAGGCCTTTGAAGATCCTTTAGGAGTCCACAGCTCACCCCAAGGTTCCAGAAGCTCTGAGTTGCTCCTTTGAGGTGTGGACTCCAACTCCCAGAATGCACCTGACTCAAACTCCAAAATGGCCAGTGGGCAGTGGTCGGCAGGTCAATATTTCAGGGATTTGATGCAGGAGGCTCTGGTTAGCTATTTTTCACCTGTAGCAAACGGTCCCTTCATGAACCAGTTGAAGCAAGGCAAAGTCCTTCTTGTGGCGAAGCCCAAGTGTGAAGCTTGTGCAGTCCTTCAGAATACAGTGTCTAGGTGCAGGTTAGGGGTTCAGCAGGGCAGTCCTTCTTCTGATGCTCTTCCTTGTAGAGATCTGAGGTGTCGGTGCAGCTCTGCCACATTTCTCCGAACTCCTGGGTGAAAAACAGGGCAACCCTGGGTATCCAATCACAGACAGGCTCCTTTTCTCTTTGATGACCACTTCCTAGAAAGTGTGGCAAAAATCTATCCCAGGGAGCAACATTCTTCAAAAATCCAACATGGCTGAAAGTTATTTTTGGCTGAGCCCACCCACCAGTGTGGCTAAAAATCTGAAACACATCCCTCTCCTGGCCTCTCTCAATCTAATCAAGAGGGCACCTAATTGGCTGGGGTTGCAGGATGTGAGGGAGGGGCTGGGCTGCTCCAAATGTCCTTTCCTGCCTTTGAAGACCAGTTTGGCCACCCTCCCCTTCCTGCTTCACCCTCTGCTGAGTCAGATCTCCTCCCCCAGGCACATCCTTTGTGTTCAGCCCTGGCCACTTCACACCTCATCAAGGCAGCCTGCCCAGGCTTCCAGAGGCTGGTCAATCAGAGAAGGGCACCTCTTTACCTGAACTAGTTATATTAAATCCAACAATAGTTAGTTGTGGGATTTATTATAACAATTAATTTGAAACCAAACTCAAGGCATCCAGCACTTAAGGGGACTTTAGTAATTAAAATAAAGTCTTGCCATTTTAACCTATGGAGGCCATTCGCTACAGTGAGGGTAAAACAAATTTGGTAATATTACCTCACCAGGGCTTACAAAACAATGTTTATAAGGTCCCTGCTTATAGCTACATGGCACATTAACTTTGCTAATAGTGGGAAGCAACACGTGTGCAGGCCAATAGTGAGACATGTGTAAGGCTTGTAACTTTCACTTAAATATCTAGCCTGGCACTCTTGGAAACTTCCTCTTCTCTTTCACATGGAATTCAGCCTCAACCCTATGTCATAAACTGCTGCAAATCAATTGCAGGGTAAGTGGTGCTGGTGGGACAGATTGTGGGTCATGGTATGTATTTTCTTTTTAAATTGGGGCATATGACATGTGAAGGATTCCCTTTTTGTCACTCAAATTAGATAATTAATTTTCACATTGGGATCTCCAAGAAAGTTCATTTGTTGTACAGTACCTGGAGTGGAACTAAATATCTGAAACCACTTATGATGTAAGCATTCAAACTGTCTTTCATGCAAAATTGCAGTGATCTGTTTAGGAGCAAAATAAGCTAAATGAGATACATAGCTGTTTACTCATGGGAGTAACTTTTAAAATGTGCATAAAAAACAAAGTCACAGACCAGCTGCTCACTTTGGTGTACTTAACTTCATATATTTTTTAGAATGATATGTGGGTCTTTAAAATATGCATTCTCCGCCAATGTTAGACATGGCATCCTTGGCATGGTTTTCCAGTAACCTTTTGTCTTCAGAATTCCTGTTGTTGCTGACTCAGATCTTGCTTGCCTTCGGACTGTGCACACTTTACCACTGCTATAAAGTGTCTGTGCTGTCGGCTCAAAACATGGTAACATTGGCTTATAACCAATTGGCATATTTAATTAACTTATAAGTCCCTAGTAAAGTGCACTACATGAGCCCAGGGTCTGTAAATAAAACAGTAATTGTGGGCCTTCCGCACTTTTTGTCACTGATTGAAGTAGCCTTTAAACATGTCTCAGAACTACCATTACAGAGCCAATGTGTGCAGTTTTAACCTGCTATGTAGACCTGGCAAAATAAACCTTTTACCAGGCCCAAACCTTCCTTTTAATACATATACATCACCCCTATGGTAGGACTGGACAGCCCAGAGGGAAGGGTGAAACGTGTTTAAAAAGTAGGACATGTACATTTTAGTTTCACATGTCCTAGCAGTGAAACACTCTTAAATTCATTTTTCACTACTACAAGGCCTATCTCTCCTGTAGGATACCACTGGAGTTACCTTATTACATTTTATAAGTGTCATTTTCAAATGGGAAGATATAACTGGTTCATGTTTGGTTTTCTAGAATCCTAATTAAAAATCCTAACATTGTTAATTTGAATTTTGAATTACAATTCTGAAAATGCCACTTTCAGAAAGTTGGCATTGTCTTGACTTAGCCATTTAGTGGCTGCAGCCTGTCTCAGTACACATGACTAGGTGTAGGTGGCAGTTGGGCTTTGTGTATTCCTCCTAGACAACCAAACACAATAGGAGCTTAGATGTGACTGGATGTGCCATCACTGGCAGGATGGTGGGGATGAGCTGGGCCCAGCCTCACTTACACTGGAATAGGACGTACCCTGTATCCAGTCAAAGGGCTGCAGATCCACCATAGTTAGTCTTGAACCTGAGCCAGGAAGGCAGGACATATGTGCACCTACAATGTATGGTTCTAGATTTTTCTCCCCACATCAAAGACACCACTGTGTATAAAAGAAGGACCTCAGACAAAACCACTTCAGTATACTTCTGGACCTGTGGATATTCTGCCAGGAAGAAGGACTGCTGTGCTGCTGAAGGACTGCCATTCTGCTGGACTGCACTCAGCTGTGCTGACCTGCTGCCTGCTGCCCTCTTGTCTGGGTGAGAAGTACTGGATCTAGACTGACTCTAAGAGCTAGTTGGCTGGCCTCCTGATCTGAAGCCTCAGGGACATAACAAGCTTCCAACAACCTTGTATCTGCACCTGGACTCTGCCATCTCTGAGTCTACCTTGCCAATTCATGTCACCCCAGTCCTAGACCCTTGGAAGTAGGCTTAAGGTGTTTGACAGCCTCTGTGGATCCAGGGGAACTGAAGCATCTGTTCTGATGTGCTGCACAACCCCGAGCAGGGCCCATGCATCTCTGCTGCTGCGTGGATTGGTCCTGTTGCAAAAGCTTTCATCACCACTTCATCCTGCATCACCTTTGGAACTGCCAATACGCACAACATCCTCAGTGCTGGCATATCTCCCAGACTGTGCAAGGCATTCCTGATCTGGACTTTGCATCGCAAAACCCTCATTGTTGAGCTCCTCTATGTCGATACAACAGGACTTCGCACTGCAGCCTCACCGCATCTCAGAAACAAAACATCGCCTCAGTTGCCCAACCCATCTTTGCCACTGATCCACACAATGATTTGCAAACCAGGATATAAGGTACTCTGCCTATCTGGGTCCCTATGGCCAGCCCACACTCTACCGTGGTCGGCTTGAACTTGTGACTCTGTCCGGGCCAGTTCAACCATATATCCCCAACTGGCGCTATTTTCTCTGAAAACCTTAAAACTCAATATTCTCAGTTCTAATAATTGGATTTTTGTCTTTTAGGTCTTGTTTTATTTATTAAATTCAGCTCTATTTTGTCTAACTTGGTGAGGGATCTTTTTTGGTTTTTACTGTTTCACTGTTTGAAGTGTTTCACAAATACTTTGAACTTTACATCTAAGTTAAACCTGACTGCTTTGTGCCAAGCTACTAGGGGGTGGGGTGAGCACAGGTTAATTTGTGGTTTTCTTGTGTTCCACCCTGGCACGAAATGTGGTTGCTGCTTGACCAGGGCTCATATTCCAATCAAACAGTTACCTAGTTTCTCACATCCAACAATAGTTCACTCTGTGTAGGCTAAGTTTGTAATGCTCCTCACAAGGCAACACCTGTTTTTATGGCTAAGGATGCATGCTTTGTTGCTGCCTGTTCTGTGTATGTTACTGTGAGTGGTGTTGGCCATGCCAAAAATGTTTTTTGGGTAGACATCATTACCTAAAGCTTGCTTCATTTGAGATTTATTGTATGAGGTAGGGCATAACTGATCATTTCCTAGGCCCATGCAAATGCTTAACAAGACTTTGTACGAGAGAAGGTTGGTTGTTAGAAACAGAAACCGTAATAGTAGTAGAACCCGTCCTGGTCACTCCTCACAGCCAACTGCTGATAACCAGCAGAACTGTCCCTCCACATTCCATACTAGAGCCAGACATCATAACTTTAGAATACTAAATTAACCTTTCCCTCAACAAAACACAAAAGAGAAATACATAACATAACTAGAATAATAACCAGAGAGAATAATCTTTAGACCAGAATAAAATAAATAAAAAAAAACAAAAACAAAATTAGCACAGGAATAAGAAGGGATAATAATAAATCCTCAGTTGTAGTTGATGGACAGAACACATGAATAAGTAGGGACATCAACAAAACCTCAACAGTACCTGATTAGTAGATTCCTTTTTCGATCATGTGTGTGAACAGAAATACCATCATCATCATCTTGAACAACTCTTTGGGAAATCCAGCCTTCATCCAACACTGTTCTTCCCAGATCAACCACAGGATCCTTTATATGATTCACAACAGGACCTTCACCACCTTCTCAACATTCCACTGGTTAACTCTAACAGCATCTTCATACACTCTATCGTAAATTTCACACCCCTTTTTTGTGAACAGGAACCTTAATTCATACAACATTACCCACTATGAGACAATGTGAATGTACTCCATTTCTTGCATCAAAACACTTCTTTTGTTTAACTTGTACTTCCTGTACATGCTTTCTAACCATACAGTCAACATCATCTACTACTTCATGTTTCAACCACTGGGACAGACACACTGAGCAATTTTTAGAAGATGCTTTCTGCCCTCTCAATAACTTGAAAGGAGCATTTTGAGTAAAGTGGAGTGGTACTAGAAAACCATAGCAAAGACCATAGAGCATTAGGTACAACACAACTATTCGCAATCGCCCATTGAACAAATTTACCCACAACGAGATTCCTATGTTGGACTAATCCAGTGGTTTGTAGATAATAAAGTGTGCTTCTAAAACAATTGACTCCACCTTGCTGAAGAAATAGTTGAAATGACTCTCTAACAAATTGGGCAATATTATCTGAAACCAAGAAGGATGGACACCCCTTCCTCAAAACTACATCTTTCAAAAAGTCAATAACACTTTTTAGAATTAGGTTTCTGTAAAAAATGAACTTTAGGCTGCTTTGAGTAGCAGTCAATCAAGAACAATACAAACTGTGAATTGAATAACAAGGAACACAAAGGCGAGTCTAGATCAAAGCCTACTTTTTCTCCTGATTTCAAAGGCAATTCAATAGGTTGCAAAGGGGAGTTTCTCATTTTTAGGCCCTTCCAACAACTGTTACAGACAGTACTTACCACTTGCATGTTCTTCAATATGATGATCCATACAAGGCCACAACAATATTTCACTCACCCTGCATTTATTGAGTGCTCTTCCTAGATGACCTTCATGCACACACAATATAATTTAATCTCTTAGACGTTACAGAGGCACAAACTTCTCTCCATGTATAAAGACACTGTCCTCATTGAAACCTTAACAAAATCCTTACAATGATATCACACAGTTTTCTCCTTAGGCCAACCCTTTGTAAACAAAGACTTAAAACATGTGACAGTCACACAACTTTGTTCAGTTCCTTTCTCCATTCAGCTTCACTAATAGCACACATATTTTCTAAATCAATGGTTGCTAGGAAACAAATTTCTCATTCTTCACCCTCTACAGCATCCTTTACAGCATCCACAGCTACTTTGCCAACCAGGAACCTAGACAAATAATCAGCTTAACCATTTTTATTTCCAGGCAAATACGAAATGTCTAAATCATATTGCAATACTTTTGATGAGAACCTAGCTATAAGTGCTGTGTGGTATTTAGTTCTTTCACTTGACAGAACTGAGATCAACAGACTAGGATGAGTTCTTAAGACAAACCTATTGCCCCAATGTATGGGTGAAACTTCCTAAAAGCCCACCAACATGCTAGTAACTCCTTTCAATGACGGAAAAATGAATCTCAGAACCCTTTAAACTGAGAAGACTAACCTAACATGTTTTCAATACCATCCTTGACTTGTTTAAGATTTGCACTCAGCCCAAAATGGCTTGTGCCTTCCATAATGGTGCATTGTACACTTGGATAAAAAGGATTTAAAACCCTTGATTCCACCAATTGAGACTTAAATCCATTCAAAAGCCTCCTAACAAGACTTCTCACAAAAAACGTTTTTCTTAAGAAAAGTAGTCAAACGTTTCACCATTGACACACAATACGGAATAATACAAGTCACACAGTCCAATGTAAGACTTAAATTGAGTTTTATCAGAAGGTGGAGGAGCATCAATGATGGTTATGACCAGACCAAGCCTTAGTTCAACTCAAAGTTGAGAAACAACATGCTCCAGATACACTATTTTTTTCTCTCAGAAACTGACGCTTTTCTACTTTTAGAACAATACCATTCTCCAGCATAATGCTTAAACCCTTGGCAGTATAGAATCATCTTCCTCTCAAGTGGCAGCATAAATCAAAATATCATTGTGGAAAACTGGTGCACCATCAATACCTTTGAACATTTGAAAAATCATTATTTGGAGTACAGAAGCTGCAGACAACAAATCAAATGGCATTCTGCAGCACTGAAAAGTACCAATCAAAGAGGTAAACACCATACCATATCTAGATGAGAGGAAAACTACAACCTGGGGAATGCTGCAGCCTATTCTAGAAAACTATCTTGAACCTCCTATCATAGTCAAAAATTCTCTAATCTTTGGGAGACGAAGCAAATCAACCCAAATGTGCCTATACACTCTTAGTTCACTGTTCTTCTTATGTGCCACAACAAGTGGTGACAACCATCAAGAAGACTCAATGGGTTCAATAATAGAGTTTTCACACTGGCACATCAATTTGTTTTCCAACTTTTCCCTGATACTAAAGGGTACACTTCTCAATTTATGTTTTACAGGAATGGAACACTCCTAAACTTAAATCCGATGAGTGAAACCTTTCATGGTACCTAATTCTGTGAAGCATATTGAGGAACATTTTTCACAAGTTCGTCTATGAAATTGTTTGAACACACAACTGATAACTGTCTTTGGTACCTAGTCTCAAGACCATTTGTAGCAAACCCTGGTGAAACTACCCCAGAATGGACAGTCCCTTGATGGCAACATACATTTTACCATAAATATTCCTTCCTTTGAACTCTTGTATGTCCTCAAAATAACCAGACAATGCAGCTTTATGTCCTTCATAAGAAACAGATGATCTATCAGGTGGTTCCAATAGTCTGTTATCCCAAGTATCCCTAAACATTTCCTGTGTAATCATGGTGAACCCAGCACCAGAACAAACTAAAAAAAATATGTTAATTTTTTTCCTACTCAAATGACAATGTAAATGTTGACACAAGTAGAATGATCTCCGCTCACCACAACACCTTTTGCGACAACCATTACCATGTCTTTGTCATCATCTTGGATTTTGTCCACTTCAGCATGCTCAAACACATTGGCCACACCAATGCTATTCACACCAACACAATTACCATGTGGAGTATCACCACTACATTTACTAAGCTAATACACTTTCGCAAAATGGTCAATTTTGTTACACACTTTGTTCCCCCTTGTATGTGTATTGTTTCCACACCTAAAACACACATTGGACTGTTTGACAAATGACCTACTATCACAAGCGCGTCACAAACGAAAATAAAATCTTTCCCTTATTATCGTATCCTTGCCTGAGTTGGTGCTACATACTAATTTGTGGACTAATGATTTTTAGACCAGTGTGCTCATCTGGTCAGGCACCCCACCCCTCTTTGGGAACAGGGGTGCCTGGGTGCCGAACAGGATTGTGATTTATGTATATATTAAATATCATGTGAATATTTGTGGATATGTTTATGTATATATATATGTATATATATATATATATATATATATATATATATATATAGATATACTCACCCTAACACTCAACCTAAAATCCATACCCAACCTAAAAAAACACTTACCACCCCAAAACTCATACCCACCCTGAAACCTAAAAAACATGCCCTTACCACCCCAAAACCCATACCCACCATAATAATTAAAAATACCCTTGCCACACTAAAGCCAATGCCCACCCTAAAACCTAAAAATGTCCTTGCCACCCCCAAAATCCATACCCACTCTAAAACCTGAAAACTCTCTCTATATATATACACTTAAACCACTTAATATTAACCTGTACTTACCTGTAAAACCTTTACCACACATACATCGTTACCATTTATGCCTATATAAAATAAAAAAAAACAAGAATACCTCTAAAACCGTTACCACGCATGTATCTTTACTATTCGTACCTTGAAAATTAAATTAGTTGTAAAAACATGCGTGGTAAAGGTATATTCGTGTAATGTGTGTTACAATGAATACCACTACATCCAGGTGTGCTCAGCACTGTGATGCACAAATAATGAGTTGTCTAGAGAACACTTCCTTCTGTAGACATTTTTTTCTTTTTTCTTCTCCAATGTGATGACTACCCAAGCACAACTATACAGCACACCTGTAGGCAAACACGTTGTGAAGGAAAAACAATGCTCACAAGATGGTGGCATGCATGCCTAAAAGACATGAAGATGTGTGCAATGCTGCATCCTTCAGGCTGTATACAATACTCTAAAGACTGTGGCATGCATGCATGAGTGATGCAAGGGTGCGTGTAAGGCAAAGCTAATATTCCCCTGTTGTTTTACTCTAAGTATGATGATTACTCAAGTGCACTGAAGTTGATTCCTTGTTCCATAAATATTCACAGCAGATCTACATCAATGCAGCAACAGCGCTTGGTCAAAACACACGGCTGATTGAACGCGGAGAGGGAACAGACAGGGAACTTAAGCACCTGTCTCTGGAGGTCTGCAAAAGCCAGCAGTTGCAGTCCTGTTGATAAAACTTCAAAACCAAAGATGTGATTTCAATTGGTGAGTGGTCTCTAAGGTAAAGCTTGTTGGCAATCTATTTGAAGTGATAAACTCGGAACAAGATGTTGTAGCAGAGAGAGTGTATTGCTAGTGTTAACACGTCCTTTTATGTTAATTTGTTACACATTAGGACTCGTTTTAGGTCAACGAATCTTGTGACCCAGTGGAGAGACACCGTAGGACGAGATAGCTAATCAATATATCAAGCAATATATCAATGATGTCATCAATATTTATCACAACAATGCACTTTACTTTGGTTAAAGACATTAATCAGATAGACGACGCAACCATGACCTTTCAGTCATGAATAACCACACCTTTCAGTAGAATTTTGTGTACTTTATTCCCTATTGGTTACAATCTACGAGCAAAAGGGTTAATCTCAATACCAAGAAGCATAATAACGTAGTCACGATATGGCAGCTGTGATAAGATTTCATTAATGCATGAATCACAAACAACAGAACATAGCACAGCGTAAACATAGATAAGAATACAGTAGATGTCATATGCGTGTTAGTTCAGCATAGTGTAATGTCAGTCGTTTGTCTATTTGCGTCAGTCTTAAGTGAACATCTGTCCTAGCCACTGATTAGCATTAGCATGTTGGGCTTCATGCAAAACAATTTAGAACACCAATTTGGAAAACATCTAACTATGGTCAAAACGAGCAGTTGGTACCTAGAAAGGAAAAGCAAACAGAAAAATTACAATTGCATTGTCATAATTACCCTCCAAGGATTAGGTCAGCACACAGGATCAGTCTTCGTCTTCAGGACATCAGTCAAAACGCCATCAGTTTAAACTCAACTAAAGGCACAGGGGATACTTCCCTCATAAGGAGGAGAAGTGTAAAATGGGCAGTCTATGGATGAGGATAGTTTTAATAAGTCTCAAAGTCACCAGAGTGACAGAGTTTCTGGATAAAATCAATAGCATTCCCTAACTAGTTCTCCTGACCCTTCTGTGACATGGGTTTTTATCCCTTTTTCGTAGTACATTCCCCCAAAATTCTATTGGACATTTACTATAGCCCACTATCTTTAACCTATCCCATTAAACATTAGGTAATCCCAATTGTCACCCACAATTATTCATAACACTTTGATTGGTTTTCACAATTGACGTCTTCGGAGGTGGCACGTCAGGTGTTACTTCACACCTTGGCACGTCTTCTCGGGTCAGCAGATCCATTGTCCACCGGTCTAAATGTCCTTGTACATTACATTAATCTACATTTTTTTCAATTTGCATACAAAACTCAGGCTAAGGCATCAAATATGCGCTTGAGAATGGAATTACACAGATACATTCATCTTCCAAGTTGAAGAAAAAGAACATTTGCAGGGTCATGGCCCTTTGCGAGTCAGCACAATGGAAAAACAGAAAAATGCATTTAATATGAGAGCTGGGCAGCTAAAAACCCGCAGCTCACGCTAACTTAAGGCCTATAAGATTTTCAATGTAAATGCAATATCATATATGTTAATATAAACTTGATTAATCATAACATGAACAATTTTCTCATCATTATTAGTTTGCGTATATATTGGTGGCCACACATCGTAATCCCAATTCAAGTGCACGTTTAAGCAAAACCGCTATTGTTATTGTTTTCTATGTAGCATCGTTAATATATACATGTTTCATGTTAATATAGATTATATAAGCTACGCTCTCTCACTAGAAACAGACCACAACTGAGCCTTATCCTGTCCTGGTCACAGCCAACTGCTGTTAACCAGCACAACTGACCACCCACATTCCATAATAGAATTTGACATCATAACCCTTAGCATACTACACTTTGCTTAACCCAATTGGTGTATGGGGGGAGCTTGTTTTGCTACCGTCCATAGAATACCTGTTTGTTTTTAGGATACACTGCTTGAGTTAGAAATTGTAGGCAAAATTAAGACATTTCCTAAATATTTCACACTGATATTGGAATGACCGCTCTTGCTAATTTTGTGAGAATTATTTATGATGTCATAGGAAATGTAAAGCTGGTGTAACTTTTTATTTTCACTGAAAAAAACACATGGATTATTGGATTTCTAACATAATTAAAATGTCTGATATGCCTGCTGATTCATGATTATTGCTTCCAAATCTGCAGGCCAGCTTTATATCACCTTGGTACCATAGTTTATAATTACCGGTTAAGACCTCATTATGCATTTGAATGGTTGCCCTTCTGTCAGAACTTCTAAAATCTTTCTAAACTAGAGAACATTCTCTATCTAGGGGCTGAGATTTACAATCTGTGTAACGTTTTAATGTTCAAACATATGCCTTTGAGTGATATTCTCATTCATGTTAGATGAAGGACAATCTATATGAGTGGAAATGAAAAAGTGATGAATCAATGTCAAAATGCATTCCATATAATACTTGAATGGGAAACGTGTGCTAAACAATTGCTGTTTGTTTCACGTTTGACAGCTCCCGCCAAGTCAGAGCAAACACTTCACTTTCTGCAAGTGAGAGCTGTCAAAATGACATGAGCAGGTCATTTATATTCGAAATTATACCTTCAAAGATGAAGTCATAAAAACCTACTTATTATGTCAGCACACACATAAAACGTAAATAATTCTAAAATAAATTACACCCTGAGTATTGCATAATAAAGTAAAATTGTTGGTTTCATGAAACAAATAACTAAGGGCCAGATGTAGCAAAGGTTTTTCCCCATTCTGTGTCTATGGGAAAAAGTGTTCGTACATATAGCCCTAAATTTCAAGTCTCAGATTGAAAACAGAGAATTTTGTTGTCATGGCCTAGGGTATGACATTGTGTGCTGTGCCATATGTTGGGGCACTGGGAGTCATTAGATTCATAAAGGGCGGCTCATAAAAGGCGCCAAATAACAACTGTAATTTCATGAGACAACTCCAGAAATGAACCCTCATGAGAACATGATCAGAATAATGTCCACAGAAAGCACATGTTGCAAAGAAAGACACACTTCCAGGGTGTGTTTGAAAGGGCACCATAAGCAACGGAAGGCAGGTTGCACACAGCAGAAAACTGGTTGGAATGACAATGATTAGTTCTTGTCAAGTTCTTCCAATAGTGCTGCTCCAAAGTAATGTATTGTGCGTTCATTACACAGTTGGGCTGGTGGAAGCTCCATCACTCCTCTTAGTTTTGATGAGGGAGCCACTGCAAATTAAAAATAGCAACTGCAGGATACCACCAATTAACTCCGTAACAATTGGGAAACCTCCAAAAACACTAGAAAAAAGTGAGTGAATGGCTGAAGGTATGACTCCAAACAGTCTGGATGGTGCTGACAAATCCAGATCTACGGCCTTAAAAAGGTATACAATCCGTGTGGAGTTAGATACATTAAAAATGTGAGTGACCAATTCAGCAAAGTGTTTTGGAAAGTTTGTGTTTACATTTTAAAAGGGACTGTACCTCTGCACTCACATGGTTAATTTACTAGCATATTAAAAATACCAAATGGTCAACCTTTTAGGTATATTAACAGCCAGCACCACAATATAACAGGAGAATTTTCAGCACATTATTTTTCTTACCTAATTACCATCAATAAAGAAGTATAGCAACATTGAGATGTGCACATTCTAAAGGTCTGCCAATTAGCAGTAATAATCGAGACACGGATTTCACTACATTTTCAATCAGCATTCACAACAGGATTTACGAGGTGGTTACCAATACGTTTCCCATATAATTCAGCCCATGTTGGATATTGTACTCACACATAGAACTTAGATATCAAATTAGGATTTGAAAACAATGACATATATTCGGAGCATGTGCTTAAAATTATTATGAAGTAATTGCATTTGTTCATTCAGAATTCCCTCTTGAATTCAGAGCGCCATCAATTTTCACTGAAAGCTTTCACAAGACAGATGCTGATGTGTCTAATGATTCACTACCCTACTGGCTCCCTATGAAAACCCCCCAGGGACTCACTATGCTTATGTGGGAGCTCCATCTTCTAGGCAACTGTGTAATCTGCCGGCAGATGTCGAACATCATGCCAGCTTTCCAGTAATTGCAAAAAGGTTGTATTATTAAAGACATAGCTCTATTCCATATTCCTAGTGCAACAGAATGAACTCATACTGCAAACCAAAAATACAACATATGTATTTCTGAACCTAGAAGTGATGCTACACTCCTAGTGCCCCATGACAAGCTTAGATGAGATACTAGTTGATATTTCCACCCCCGACATTTTAGTTGCTTGAAGCCAGAAAAATCTGTGGTGGAGAAACAGGATGAAAATCGAAAAATCACTCGGAAATCCGTGTGGGAAAATGTATTCCTGCATGTTTTTCAGGTGTTATTCTGTAATTGGCTGTTATTCCTGAATAGATTCACAGCATTTCAAATGACTTTATGGGTTTCTTTATATCAAATGGTTACTGGCATGGGGGTTGGTCAATGAAAAACAAAGAAAAGCATAATGCTGCATGGTCATAATCTCTTGATTCAATCCATAAGGAAGCAATAGGAAGTCCAATCTACGGCAGATCACACCCACAGTATATTCCTTCCTGAGGAAGGATTACAATCAAGTAGACCCTAGCCAACACCTTGAACTGAAAGCAACTAATCAGGAATACACAGTGACCATGAAAGAGGGCTTTTTTAGCCTTCTACAAACCACCACCAAACAGCATATCATATTAGAAACCCACACAAAAAGGAACATTTTGGAATTCATGTGCACATCCAAACATCCCAGGTCCTTAATTGAGTCGCAATATAGACATTTCATTAATTGTTCTCCGGAACTATACAGAAAACAGTCAAAAGCAACAGTTCTGGCAATTCAACAACTCCTTATCAGCAGACTCCAAGAACATTTCATTGCAGAAATGGGTTAATTTAAACCAGACTCTCTACTCTCCCATTTTAATGACACCATGGAGACCAAGGGCCTGATTATGAGTTTGGCGGTATGGGGACCACCATGGCAGCGGTCCTACCACCATCGGCTTGGCGGTCGGACCACTGCAGTATGGTGCATGTGGTTCCATAGAGGAAAGACGGCTGGGGTCCCGCCTACACCACCAGGCAGTGTAGACCACTGTGGTGGCGAGACAGTCCAATGAGACCATCGGAGACAGTGTTTCCGCCGGACACATTATGATGTTGCCTTCACTGTGATGGTACAACCACCACATTCCAGCAGGCGGAAACTGAGAGTATAAAGGAAGGAACTTACTTGCAGGTAGCACCACACGTCCTGTGCTGCCATGGAGCTGATCACACACATCCTGCCACTGCTTCTGATCATAGATGGAGAACAAAATCCATGTAGCTTTCGATGCATCTGACAGTAGGAACACACACCTACCTGTGTCATCAAGCTCAACAACAGATTGTCGAAACGTCATCCACATGATATGGGGTCACGCTACGTGGATCAAGTACTCTTGTCATTGTGTCCCAGTTCAAGTCATTCACAGCGAATGACACATTCACAGGCATAAAAAAAGCTTTGGGCAGGTCACTGACACTGCACGGCCACACTCCACAGAAACACGTCTGCTTATCTTAGTCACAGGGACAGTGAAGTGTACAGATCATTGTGTCACACACCAGCAACACTACAGCAACATCACACATAATACAACTGACACCCTCGCATTGCTCACATGCCATGGACTGACGTCAGATTTAAGATACATTTGTATACATATCACCCACATTGCACACATAGTGGAAGGTTAATGGGATTTACAATGTTTTGTGAGACAAATATCCAAAGCTGGAAACAACACCTGCCCAATAGGGATGGGGGCATCAGGAGCACTCCTGGAATGATGCTGCCCTGGGAGACATTCCATATTGTACATGCCCCAAACCTCCCCCCAAACCTCCATTTGCACAGGAACTGGCCCTACATGCATCTCAGGGACAAACAGTAGTAGAGCCAAGTGACATGCCAATCTGCCAAATGTGTAATTGTCAAGGAAGCAAATACATCAGCAACACCATGAACTAGAGATGAAGTAGGTGGAAGATGCACACATAAAAATTTACACATGGTCAGTTAAATGTACAGGAAGGTAGCACAATTGAACACCCTCCATGTGTGTACTAGCACAACTCTAACTTCCACACATGAGACAAATGTGCAATCTATATCAGGGTAACAATTCCAACACTATACATGCTGACATTGGCCAATCCAAGATTAAATACTTACCATATCAAGATTAACACAATGCAATGACCCCCTAATTGGATTTACAAACACATATCAATACAGTGAACACCTACCTTTGTCCTGGGTGACACCAGCACTGCCCACAAAGTCGGATTTTGCCAACAACAGCAAATAGATCAGCAATCAGGGTGAAACACATGCAATTGTAGGCATACAACACAAATTACTCAGGAACAACAAAAAGGTAAAAAAAGTAATGGCAGGACAAATATGTACCTAACAGAACAGCAACTGCAGGGGAACCTCCACAGTAAGGGGCATCAAGTGGGCATGCAGGCACCTTAGGGATCATGTTTGGGTGGGGCCAGAATTGGGATAGGTGAATTTGTGTTTGGGAGAGGTGGATTGTTTCTTCAGCAGGGTGGGCTTCTTCTTTGGAGGAGGAGTGTGGGTGCTTGCAGGGGGACAGGTGAGACAAGGGAAGACATGGATGTGGAAGGGATGGGTTTGGATGTGGGTGGGGAACTCTTGGGTTTGGGAGGGGTGTGGCAGTAACACGGAAAAGGGCAAAGCCAAAAAAGTTACTTTCTTTGGGAAAACGGATATGGTCATCAGAATGGATTAGGAATTTGAGTTTGAGGGAGTGGTGGTCTTGCCTGTGGGTGTTGATGCCTTTGGTGTATGCATGTGTGAGATATGCTTAGGTTTAGGTGGTGTCTGTTGTGTGTGTGTGGCATTTGCATGTCCTGGGGGCTGTGAGGTGGAGGTGCTGGGTGATGTGGGAGTGGTAGATGTGTCTGTGTGTGTTGGGGTGGGGTCTGGAGGTAGGGTGGATCTGGTGGATGTGTCTTTGGGTGCTGTGGTGGATGTGTCTCTGGTTATGGTACCTGAGGTGTGAAGGTCTGTGGGTTGTGAGGTGTTGTCGAGATGTATGGTGGGTGTGGTGGATGTGTCACTGGGTGTTGTGGTGGTGTCTGTGGTTATGTTGGTTGTGGTGTGTGGGTCGGTGGGGTGGCGGGGGTGTTTGTGGCTATGGTGGCTGTTGTGGTGGCTGTGGGTGACTTTTGAGTGCTTGTATGCTGGTGTGTCTTGTGGTGCTTGTGCCTATGTGAACTGTTTGTGTGCGGATGTGTCTATGTGCCTGGGACAGGTAGTGGAATAGGGAATTTGGATTGGGAAAAGGGATGTGGTGAGGGGAAGGATTGTAGGGGGGTGGATGGTAGTGGAATAGGGAATTTGGATTGGGAAAAGGGATGTGGTGAGGGGAAGGATAGTAGGGGGGTGGATGGCTGCCATCAGTGAGGAGGTTGGAGCCTATAAAGATCTCTGTAGGCCTGACATGTCACTATGAATGCCTTCCAAGTACACATTTGTCTGCTTAAGTTTGCTGGCCAAACCCTGAACGGCATTGGCAGTTACCTGTTGTCATACAAAGGTAGGCCAATGCCAAGTTCATTCCCACAGATCTCACACAAGGTCAAGCATCCATCTATTTGCCACATATACAATACCACAATAATAAGAAAATATGGTCCAAAATCATGGCATGTTGCTGACAGAAGTACAGCAATCTGAAGAAGGTGTCATACACATGTCACACTGGAAAAAATCAACAATGCTCACTTCACCATGTGTAAATTGTTCTAATGGAGTCATGGAGGTTGTACTATGTTGCTCAGATATACTACACATCTAGCATAGAAATGTACACTGTAGAGAAATTGTGCAAAATGTCAGGGAGCTATGTCTACATAATCCATAACAAAATGAATCAGCTAGCCCCAAGGAAATCACTGCTCTTGAATGGCATCTTGAATGGCACCACTGACAATGCCATACTTGGATTGCATCAGTAGAAGCCAATAGTCCTTTGAACTTTGGAGTGGCCCGGGGATTCTCAAGTACTTGTAGAAGGCCCACAACATGTTTCTCAATGGGAAGCTGCATCACTGTCTCTGTTTTAGTCCTGCAAACCCAGATATCTGTGGATGAATGGTTTTATACAACCACCTAGGATTCCCATATAACTGGAAGTCACACCATCATACTTGCCGAAAGTCAGGTAATGAACCTTCCCCATTTCACATGTGCAGAGCACTTTGCTACATCATGCCACATCAATGGCTTGGAAATGCACATTGTAGGTAAAAACTGTAGACCTACCCATCATGTCCTTCATTGCTACTGCAGTTGTACATGCCAAATGACATGCAATGATGGGTGAGGGTGTGTGTGAGCCACCAATCGATTGTGACACACTGCTGTCTTTGGCACCACGTGAAATGTAGCCCCATGGCATATGTTCAATTCCAAACACATGTTGACATTCACACATATGTGAGGGAATGCAGAAATCATCCCATGAGCACAAGTAGACCATGCATGAAACAGCAGTGAAAATAATTTGTCAAAAGTAAAAAGAACACATGCTAACATCTAGGCCACATAAATGTTGGCAACATTGATGTTACACCATTCATGTCAATGGATATTCCCCATTTACCAAGGGAAAGTATTGATCTGTAGCTGCACCCAAAGAACAATGTATGTTCTGTCACATGCATGATGGCCACCTTCACATGATAGACAGTAGTGAGGCACTGGCATTCATGACACACTGAAGACAAGTGGACTCTGGGTGGCAGATGCCAATTTACCCACTTGAGCAGGCACATGGTTGAGAACAGTAATCCATTGCTTCATTTTGTTTGGGCTGTCACACAGAAGAGCAGTGGACTGTTGCGTACACATTTCAGCCACAACAACAACCATCATTACTTGATTGATCACTCTATACAGCAATTTGTTGGCCCTGGAGAGCAAATAGTTTGTGGACTGTACTCAATTGTGCCCTAGGTCCCTGGGCTAACAGGCAAGGCACATCAGCATGCACCAACTTCCATATCTACACAAACAGTTACTCATTTTGTGTGTCACACATGGCCTATCCCCAAACTTGAGAGGGAGATGGCCAAACCTAACACATCAACTTGGCAATGTGACAGGAAGGAATATGCCCTGGACTCACACCCTTGTGACCGCTGAGCTCCCCTCAAATGCCCATCAAGCTCCATGTAGGCCACTGCCAGAATGAGGGCCTTTAGGGGGGTCAGGCTCCAACATGCACCGGAAGGCAGCCCCAGCTGGACCTTAGTGATCTGCTGGGCTCAGCATCCCTGGTCCTCTCACCTTTTCCAACAGTGGGTGCTCCGCCGGCTATGGACCCCCAGAGTCCACATCTTGTGGGCGATGGCCCTCCAAATCCCCTTCTTCTGATGGGCATAGACCTGTGTGGATACAAGAGACAAATCCCAAGATATTACAAACACAAGTTTTTGCAAATGGTTGTGTAACACAATGTCAGAAACACCAAGCACACAGTTTGCAAATTGTCAACTCACTACAAGTGAAAAGCACGCATGCTGATAAGAACAGGGACATGACTACACACTTTATCTGCAGCCTAACCCACTACCCTCCTCATGGCCTACAATAACTATGCAAGCTTACTGACATCAGGAAGCCCAGGCTCCAGCAACATGCACTGTAATGCGAGGCACAACAAAACACTACACATCAATGTGGCTTCTGAAAGGTAAAGTCATTGAGCCTGACTGGACCAACACATTTACACTGTGCAACATTGACTCAATGCATACAGTCCCAACCTACAACTACCATAGTAATCAATTCATCCTAAAACGTGAGTGACAGTGAAAGAGCGGGCATGGTGGGCACAGAAAATCTGTATCCTGTGCATGTGTGGAAATGTGGCCTACCAAATGCTGACTCATGCCACTTCAGGGTGGGTTTCTGTGGTATGTATCCGTGCCACAGAACACACCTTTGAACATATGTGTCAAGCCTACTGTTGGACTTTTTTCTTTTTGCAGGGTCATCTCTACTCTTTTTGCCTCCTGCCTCCTAATTTTCTTGACCTGTTTTTGTTGGCTTTTGAACTCTGAGCACTTTACCACTGCTAACCAGTGCTAAAGTGCATATGCTCTCTGTGTAAATTGTATTGTTTATTGGTTTATCCATGATTGGCATATTTGACTTACTAGTAAGTCCCTAGTAAAGTGCACTAAAGGTGCCCAGGGCCTGTAAATCAAATGCTACTGGTGGGCCTGCAGCACTGGTTGTGCCACCCACATTAGTAGGCCTGTAATCATGTTTCAGACCTGCCATTACAGTGTCTGTGTTTGCAGTTTTAAACTGCCACTTTGACTTGGCAAGTGCACCCACTTGCCAGGCCTAAACCCTCCCTTTTATTACATGTAAAACACCCCTAAGGTAAGCCATAGGTATTCCCATCTGCAGGGTGCAGTGTAAGTTTGAGATAGGACATATACTAATGTGTTTTATATGTCCTGACAGTGAAATACAGCCACATTCGGTTTTCACTGTTGTATGTCCTTTCCCTCTCCCAGGTTAACATGGGGGCTGCCTTTAAAAATGATTAAAGCATAGATTCCCTTTGGGAGCAGAGAGACATTTGGAGTTTGGGGTCTCTGGGCTCACAATTTAAAAATACTTATTCTAGTGAAGTTGGTTTTGAGATTGTGTGTTTGAAAATGCCACTTTTAGAAAGTGGGCATTTTCTTGCTTAAACCATTCTGTGACTCTGCCTGTTTATGGATTCCCTGTCTGGGTCAGTTTGACAGTTGGGCTGTTTGCACCTCTCTCTAGACAGTGACACAAAGGGAGCTGGGGTGTGGCCTGAATATCCTGGTGAGCCATCTGTGCTAGGAGGGAGGGTAGGAGTAGTCACTTACACCTGAAAGGGCTGTGCCTGTCCTCACACAATGCAGACTCCAACCCCCTGGTGTGTGTCCGGGGCTTGGCCTGGGCAAGGCAGGATTTCACAAACAAGAGAGACTTTACTTTGAAGTAGGCCTACTTCAAAGGAAATCTGCAGGATGGAAATCCGGAAATGCCAAAGGAAGATGACAGTGGTGAAGAGGAAGAAGCTGTCTTGCAACAAGAGCTCATCAACTGCTTCTTCTCAAGAGTGTGAGTGTGGCCCTCATTATGACTTTGGCAGTCTATTCTGTAGACCACCTTTTAGAAATGGGGTCTTGGTTGGCAGCCAGGTTTCCCCATGTCCAAGCAAGGACCCTCACTCTAGTCAGCGTAAGTCACACACAATCCAAATTATCCTGTGCCCACCCTCCGGTAGCTTTGCACTGAGCAGTCAGGCTTAACTTAGAAGGCAATGTGTAAAGTATTTGTGCAGTAATCATGCAACAACATAGTAGAACACCACAAAAATACACCACACAGTGTTTAGAAGATGCAGGCCAAAATAATTAAAATGCAATAAGTATATTTAGTAATATCACTGTAAAAATGATATCAAGTGTTTTTAGTCTCTTAAAAGCAATAAAATGTCTCTTGCAAGCGCAAAGTACCTGGTTTGCCTTCAAAATCTCTGCAAAGATCTGCAGAGGAGGAGATGAGTGGAAAACAGGGAGGTGTGCATTGATTTCTCGGGCCGCACACGG
This sequence comes from Pleurodeles waltl, assembly GCF_031143425.1. Taxonomy (NCBI): domain Eukaryota; kingdom Metazoa; phylum Chordata; class Amphibia; order Caudata; family Salamandridae; genus Pleurodeles; species Pleurodeles waltl. The sequence continues at coordinate 467,646,488 of NC_090442.1, forward strand.
CTATGCGTAGTTTATTTTTCACGCAGGGAAGGCTTTGTGTCTATTTCTGGCGCTCGGTCTTGGACCCTCTTCGGGTTGCGGGGTTTTCAGATGCCCCGAGGATGATGCGTTGAATTCCGGTGCTGACAGGACGAAGTCACAGTCGATCCGGTGGGAGTTGCGTGTAAATGTCTACTGCACTGCAGGTGCTGCGTTGATTCCTCTCTGGAAATCGGGCTGCGGCATTCTGGCTCAGCCGTGCGTCTATCCATTGGGCCGTGCATCTAATTTCCGGTCCCTAAACTGATGCTGCATCGATCTTCTCATTGCGAAGTCAGGCTGCATCTTTTCGGTTCTGTGTGCGTCATTTTTGGCAGGCTGTGCGTCGTTTTTCACCGCACAAGGAGTTCGTCTTGCAGGAATGAAGTCTTTTTGGTCCTGAGACATCAGGGAACAGGAGGCAAGCTCTATCCAAGCCCTTGGAGAGCACTTCTCAGCACAGCCAGAGAGTGGCAAGGCAGCAGGGCAACAGCAAGGCAGCAGTCCCTCACAGAAAGCAGTCAAGTGAGTCCTTTGGCCAGCCAGGCAGTTCTTATTGGCAAGTTGCAGATTCTGGTTCAGGTTCTCTTCTCCAGGCAGAGGCCCTGTTTAAATACCCAAATGTGCCTTTGAAGTGGGAGAGACTTCAAAGAGTGGCTTAGAAGTGCACAAGGTCTCCTTTCAGTTCAATCCTCTCTGCCAGGGTCCCAGTAGGGGGTGTGGCAGTCCTTTGTGTGAGGGCAGGCTACTGTCCTTTGACATGTAAGTGTCAGGCCCTCCACCCTCCCAGCCCAGGAAGACCCATTCAAAATGCAGATGTTTGCAAGTGAGGCTGAGCATCCTGTGTTTGGGGTGTGTCTGAGTGAATGCACAAGGGAGCTGTCAACTGAACCTTGCCAGACGTGGATTGTAAGGCACAGAAGGATTTAAGTGCAGAGAAATGCTGACTTTCTAAAAGTGGCATTTCTAAAAATTGTAATATTAAATCCAACTTTATCAGTCAGCAGGATTTTGTATTACCATTCTAGCCATACTAAATGTGACCTTCCTACTCCTTTCAGATCAGCAGCTACCACTCAAACAGTATATGAGGGTAGCGCTAATGTTAGCCTATGAAAGGAGCAGGCCTCACAGCACTGCAAAATTAATTTAGGAGTTTTACACCACTAGGACATGTAAACTACACAGGTACACGTACTGCCTTTTGTCTACAAAGCGCACTGTCATATGGGTTACCTCGGGCCTAGGCAAGTACCTTTGAATGCCAAGTCGAATTGGCAGTGAAACTGCACACACAGACCTCACAATGGCAGGCCTGAGACATGGTTAAGGGGCTACTTAAGTGGATGGCACAATCAGTGCTGCAGGTCCCACTAGTAGCATTTAATCTACATGCTCCAGGTACATATAGTGCACTTTACTAGGGACTTATAAGTAAATTAAATAATCCAATTGGGTATGAACTAATGTCATTATGTTTAAAGGAAGAGAGCATATGCACTTTAGGACTGGTTAGCAGTGGTAAAGTGCGCAGAATCCTAAAACCAGCAAAACAGTATCCAAAAAAAGGGGAGGGAGGCAGGCAGGCAAAAAGTTAGGGGTGACCACCCTAAGGCTGTTAGGTCTAACACCACCGAAGTCAATGCCGTCATATGACCTCTCGTTTTGGCAGTCTGAAGACCGCCATATTATGACTGCCGGCTGCCCTCCACCACTATGTGGTGGGGAAGCTGCCAGCAGTCATACTAGCGGTCAGCAGTCTAGTGGAGCTTGCTCCGCCGTCACAGCCACATCACCACAACACAGCCCGCCGTATTACAACATTGTAAATGGTGTGGCAGTGTTGTGTTGGCAGGGCACTGGCGACAGAGCAAGCACAATGGACCCCGTTCCCTCCCGGACGTCCACCGCTACCACCAGGTAAGGTGATTGTCCGACAGGGGAGGGGATTGTTGAGTGTTGTGTGCGTGAATGGTGTGTGTGTATGTGTGAATGGTGGGGGTGTTGTGTGTGCTTATGTATGTGTGTGTGTGAGTCCCTGTGTGCTTGTGTGAATGCCTGTATGTGGGGGGATGGTGTGGCCCTGTCTGTATGTGTCTGTGAATGAGTGAGCGTGGATGTGTGTGTGGATGTTTGTAAGTGTGCTGTGTGTGAGCGTTGATTTGGGGTGGGGGTAAGTACGGAGGGGGTCCTGTTGTGGCAACAGGAATTAGTATTCCTTTTCCAGTATCCTTTCCGCCAGGGATTTCATGGCAGGGCTGGCACCACAGAATCCCTGGCAGAAAGGATAGTCATAATACCGCAGGCAGTGTTAGGTGGACCACCGGGTCGAAGGCGGTCAACCTTCGGCCAAGCGATCTCACCGCCCTGACGGTACAGGCAGTGAACTGCCTGCGATGCAGCCAGTTCACTGCTGCACCACCACGCTGTTGTCGGTCTGACCACATCCGCAGGGGTAGTGGGGCAGGACCGCCAAGGTCATAATGACCACCTATGTCATGTGGTGTCATGAGTTTGACTATACTATGTACTGTAGTTGTAAAGATGTGTAAAGTTGATTCTGAAATAGTCAGTGAGCTGATACTCAGTCGAAATTAGACAAAGGCTGTTTGATGAGATAGTTTTTGACAGATCCCCAATTTGATGATGTTGCTTTGTGTTAGAAATGGGGTCTTTGAATGGAAGTTAGGTTACCCTCTGTCCCTCACTCTAGTCAGGGCAAAGGAGAAACACACCTGGTAAACCCCAGCTCACCCCCTTGGTAGCTTGGCACGAGCAGAAAGGCTTAACACAGAGACAATCTGTAAAGTATTTGTACCAACACACACAGTAATACAGTGAAAACACAAAAAAATGACTCAACACCAGGTTCGAAAAATAGGCAATATTTATATGAACAAAACAAGATCAAAACAACAAGAATCCAACATACACAGTCAAAGTTATGAATTTTGCAAGATCAAACACAAAAATAGAGCTTAGAAACACAAATGCTTCGACTAGGTGATATCATGGCGTCGTTATGGAGTCGTTCTCAACAATCCGATGCTGGTGCAGTCACAGAGTCACATGGACCCCCAGGTACAGTACCTTGTGAAGATGAGGAAACAAGCCTTGGCACGGAGTTGGGGATCGCGGCGTTGCTGGATCCTAGGCAGCATTGGTTTCAGTGCTATGGAGAGGAGGCGTCCCCTTTCATAGGCAGAAGCAGCAACTGCAGGATAGCCCAACAAAGCACAGTCACAGGCAGGGGCAGCACTCCTCCTCAGCTCTTCAGCTCTTCTCCGTTCCAGAGGCTCCTCTTGGTTCCAGAAGCAAATCTTGAAGAATTCTAAAGTCTGGGATTTTGAGTGGCAGGTCTGAGCCATGTTTACAGGGCTACTCATGTGGGTGGCAAAATCAATGCTGCAGGCCCACTAGTAGCATTTGATTTACAGGCCATAGGCACCTCTAGTTCACTTTACTAGGGAATTACTAGTAAATCAGATATGCCAATTATGGAAAAGCCAATTACACATACAATTTCTCACAGGGAGCACTTGCAATTTAGCACTGGTCAGCAGTGGTAAAGTGCTCAGAGCAAACAGCAACAACCTGGGAAGGAGAGGCAAAACATTAGGAAAGACCACGCCAAGGATGCCAAATCTAACACTTTGTTTGTGTCAGATTTTTTGCAATATACTTTGTTTTCCAGATGCTTGCTATGTGACTTGTGTCACATGTATGGTTTTATGCCTATACTCCTTGTTTTGTTATTTGTTCATGGATCTTCATCATGACATCTTCATGTGGTCATTTCAGAGTTATGACATTGGCAAGTATGTGATGCTGTTCTAACATATGAAGTGGACATGGATTGTTCCAGGGAATGTAAGTCACAGACTTTGGGTGTAGGAGATCTGTGCCAAGACAGCTTGCACAGTGATAGGATGGAAGTTTAATAGACTCCATTGGACTTGTTTCTTGTCCTGTGTTGGCCCTGATGCATGATATGTGTCATCATGTGGTCTGAAAATATGTAGTCCTAGGCCACAATCATGGCAGTTACCCTTCACATTAGCTAAACACTCTTTTTATACGGCTTGTATGTAGCGGTTGATGTGTTTCATCATTGCAGCTGAAAGTTCCTGTGCCAAATCACTGATATATGTTTGTGTCATACCACCAGATGCATGATCAGTGGATTGTAATGACCCTGTGATTATAAACGATTGTACTGCCATCTGTCTGAGTCTTGCATTATATGATGTTGGATTACTTTGGTGTGGTTGGTAATATGACTCCAGCTGATGACATCAACCACTTTAATGTTTGCCTATTCTACAGGACAATGTCTGACAAATCCCTTTCTTCCATGGTCTGATGTCTGTACCTGGAAATACTGTATAATAATTTACTCAGTATGATTTAATCATGTATGATTTGTAATGTTTCATACCTTTTGACAGCCTACGTGCTGAACAATGTAATACAATTTCCTTTTTGACCAGACACTTGTATATATGTTTGTGTAGAATGGTAGTAATCCTAAACTGGACATTGTGTACATGCAACATATATCTCATCTTGGACAAGTACCTTGGATCACCCATGTATAGTTCTCATGGTCTGGGCTATATACATGGCTAAATGTGAAATTAAAAACAGCAGACAATGAGTTAGTGACAGGTGATTTTATTGGGAAGCTACAACTAACAGAAAATATATGTGACATGACAAAAAATCAAATGTGAAGGGGTCAGACATGGTGAATAAAATCATTGGAGTAGATGTCACACCAATGCAAGTCGAAAGTCCAGAGTACTCCTCCCATTGAAAATGGAAGGTGGTTCAGGATCAGTCCACAGAGTGAATGTGTGACACACAAAGGAGGACCTTGAGGAAGAGGATTATTGCTGGCAGTGGTGGGTGCCTTGCCATCCGCACGTCCTGGAGTCTTTGCTGCATGTCCCCGCTTGTGTTGGGGGATCAGCTGCTTCAGAGACAGGGGTGTCTGTGCGTGGTTGTGCATCTGGCAGGGCCTCCATTCCTGTGGCTGGTGCCAATGTACATGGGCCTAAAGGAAGGGGAAGATTGGATGGGAAAAGCTCTGCTCAGGGTTGTTTGAATGCCCCTCATCATCCCTGCTAGGGAGGCCATGTTTGAATTATGGACCCCCATTTGTTCACACACGGCCCTATGTATGCCCCTTTGTAGCTGCTTTATTTCCCGGAGTCCAGTCAACACCTGACCCATCAAGCCTTGGGACTCCAAGACGTGGCTGATGGTGTCCTGGCCAACAGCAGCCCCAGTGGCCTCACTCCTCTGGCCCACAGCATCCCTCTCATTGAACCTACCCCCACAAGCCTGTGCCTTTAGTACAGGTTGCCCTCTCCAATTGGATCCTGGACCCTCAGGGTTCAGAGTGTTGAGTTGCACCTCAGGATCCAGGACTGGGGGCTCAAGATGGTGGAAAATGTGCTAGGTCCACGGGTTAGGGGTACAACGTTGATTGGGATATTGAAGCAACAGGGCTGGGAGGTGGCATTGTGGCCACAATGAGACTCGCTGTTGCCATCTGACCAGGTTGCCCAGATAGGCCAGGACCTTCCTCCATGTCCACAAGTCCAGGAGTGTTGTCGTCACTGAGGTCTTCATCTAGGGGTTAGTGGTAGTCTGTTCTGTGGGCTCCATGTGCCCAGTGGCAGTTCGACCTGTTGATGAAGAACGTACAATGTTACTGGTTGAATTGTGACATCTACCTCCAAAGGTTTTGTGTTGCAGTAAGCAGAGACAGTGGACTTAGTTAAGTTGTAAGTAATCCTATTGTGCCGAGTAACCATGGTATTGGGTTATTTGACATGACATGTGTGAAGCATGCCTAAACTATTTTACTCAAGCAGCTGATGCTACATGAGTATCAGTTGCACTTTGGCAGATGGACTGAAAACTACATCTTACCATCAGTGAAGCCAACACAGTGGAGAGTCAAAATGTCCATTTGATCAATTGGAGGCCTAGTTGATTGAGATACAGACAGACAAACAACTTTGTTATATATGTGACTGGAGTCATCATGTGCACAGTGAGGTGTCAATGTGTCTGCTGCCGATACCAATCTTATGCAGCAGCTTGAGGCGTCAGGAATACTCGTTGTACACACTGAGTAAGGTGTTGTTCCTCCCCTCAATAGTTTCATCTTGGGTTAGCAGGTTAAGATGGAGCTAGATAGACAATCACATCTCTGAGGTGAGCATGATCTGTACCTTGGCCACTACCAGGTGAGTAAACTTCATTTGAGAGTTACAAAACAGGGGTATTTGGATCAGTGACCACTGAGCTTGTGTTTGAGATACTGACACAAGGCCTTTTGAGAGTTGCAATCAGGCCCCTTTCTCTGCTACATGCACTATACTAATGGTATCCTCCCAGGTGAGTACACTTCAATTGAGAGTTACCAAACAGTGGGATTTCGACAAGTGCATACTGGGCTGGTGTTTGGAGTTACAGACATAAGGCCTCCGGGGAGTTGCCGTCAGGTCACTCCCTCTGCTATACCCACTATACAAATGGTATCCTCCCAGGTGTGTACACTTTAACTGAGAGTTACCAAACAAGGGTATTTAGACAAGTGCACACTGGTCTGGTGGTTGGAGTTACATAAACAGGGCCTATTGGGCTTTGCAGTCAGGCCACTCCCTCTACTTCCTACAGCTTGGGGAATGGTATACTCCCGAGTGATTAAACTTCATTTGAGAGTTCACTGACAGATGTATTGGAGCAAATGAACACTGGGATGGTCATTGGAGTTGCTGACAGAAGGCCTCCTGGGAGCTGCAGTCAGGTCACTCCTTCTACTACACACACTATACAGATGGTATCCTCACAGGTGAGTACACTTCAATTGAGATTTTCCAAGCAGGGGTATTTGGACAAGTGCACATTGGGCTAGAGTTTGAGGTTACAGACACAAGACCTGGTAGTTGTAGTCAGGTTACCACCTCTGCTTTATAACAGTTGACATATGGTATCCTCCCAGGTGAGTACACTTCAAATGAGAGTTAAGACACAGGGTATACTGGCAAGTGAACACTGGGCTGGTGGCTGCAGTTACAGAACCAGGGCCTATTCGGCTTTGCTGTCGCGTCACTCTGTCTACTTCCCAACACTTGACAAATGTTATACTCCCAGGTGAGTAAACTTAATTTGAGAGTTCATTAACAGATGTATTGGGGCAAGTGAACTCTGGGCTGGTGGTTGGATTTATAGACATCTCTTCCATGGTCACTGGCCCTCCTAGATTGTCCCTGTCCTCGAGACTCAGCACCGGCAGGGTGATCTGCAACAAATAGTTGTCGAATGTCGCCGCCTCCAGGCCGCTAGGTCTCCTATACAGGTGTGTGTAATAATCTCTGAATGCGTCATTGATGGGGCCTGGGCATAGTCTACGGTTTCCCCCTCTGTCTAATACACTTGTGATGGGTTCGCTATCCCCACTCGGGCGCACTAACCATGCTAGTAGCTTACCCGACCTCCCCTCCTCTGATTGTAGGGATGCCAGGTATTTTTGCATGTTATGACATCTGAGCCGTTCTTCAGCCTGTGAGTGTTCTCTGCGTGCACGATTATATTCTTCATCTCCTTGCGTTACAGGGCCCTGCCTCAGCTCCCCCTCATGTATGACCTTCTCCAGGGCAGTTAGCTCCCTCTCTAGTGTGTGCCTCACCCCTGCCAACTGCCCAAGACAGAAACCCCTCGTCACCACCTTGAGTGTCTCCCACTCCACGGCCCTGGAGGGGGTGGATACCTTGTTAATTTCAATGTGTTCTGTCAGGTGGTTGCGCAACGCCTCTCTATACGCCTGATCTTCAAGTGTCGCAGGGGCCAGTCTCCATGTTGGGATGGGTGGTCTATCCTGTGATACCCTCATTGTTAGTAGTAGAGGGTTATGATCCGATATTGTGCGAGCAAGGTATTCAGAATGGGTCATACCTCGAGCCAGCCCCGGAGTGCAGACCACCCTGTCAATTCTGGTGTGCACCCGGTGGAGGCCCGAGTAAAATGAGTAGTCCCTGACGGTTGGGTGCTGCACCCGCCAGATGTCCACTAATCCCCATGTACTCAGCCACTCAGTTAGGCTTTTGCTATTTTAATTGATATTGCCCCTTGAAGTGGCGGGGTGGACCTGTCCATGTTTATATCTAGTACTGCATTGAAGTCTCCTCCTATTAGTACTTCCCCCGTGCGCTGGCGGGTGTGGTGTCTTGATAAGCCCGTTATGAATGAAACCTGGTCTTGATTAGGGGCATAAATGCCACTCAAAACTATCGGAGTCCCATGTAGCTTCCCCTCTAGTATCACAAACCTGCCCTCTTTGTCAATGTTAGAAGAATCAATTGTCAGTGGGACCCCCGCTCTAATCCAGATCAGTGCGCCTCTCGCATAAGCTGAATATTCCGTAGCAAACACCTGTCCCCTCCACCTCCGTCTTAGTTTCTCTCCCTCCCCCAGTGCCAGGTGGGTCTCCTGCAACATTGCTATCTGCACCCCCCTTCTCTTTAGGAATGATAGAATTCTATGTCTTTTGGCCGGAGTGCCCATCCCCCTGACATTCCAGGTTATAAAATTGTAGTCTGCCATCTTGTTCTTAGAACCTGACAATAGCGGGCCTGGCGCGCCCGGGATTTTAATTGACCCTCCCATATGCTTATTCCTTTACTGTGATCAGATTTCTCCACCCCTGTTTCCGATTTAACTCGTAACTGTAAATCCCAACTCCCCATCCCCAGGGCGCCTCCGGAACTGTAGGTTGCCCAATAAACTGTGCAACAGCGCAACTTTTTCAAACACATAACTGCAGTACTCGCCAGCCAAGTCGGACAGGCGAGAGTCGAGTCGGGGGGGGAGCCAGGTCCGGAGGGGCCACTCGTTCAAACAGAATGCCATGTCTCTGGGCGCCGCTACACGCCCGGGCTATCCGAGCTCGTCGGCTGTCTGTGGGGTCACCCTCGGCGCTCGCGACAAGCTCTCAGAGTCTTCGGCAGAGGACACCATCGTATCGTCAGACTCTTCTTCAGACCCTCCTCGGGGGGCACCTCACCTCCCACCCGGGCCGCCGCCTCCAGGGCCGCCCTCCTGTCCGTTTCTCTCTGTGTTTGCGTTGGTGCCAACCATGGACGGTCTCTGGACCTCTTCCCCCTCGGGGCTCGGCGGGTTCTTCTCGCTCCAGAGTTCTCATGCGCAGGGATCCGTTTGGGTTCCGTGCCTCTCGAGCCATTCGAATGCCTCCTCCGGAGATTGGAAGAATGTGGCCTTTCCCTCCACAATCACTCTTAGCCTTGCCGGATATAGTAGCGAGTACTGAATCCCCTCGTCTCGCAAGGCTCTTTTGACCGCTAGGAATGAGGCTCGCCTGTTCTGGACCTCCAGTGTGAAGTCCGGGAACAGTGTCACTTCTCCGTTTGCTACTTTAAACGGGCCCATCTCTCTGGCTTTCTGTAGGAGGATGTCCCTGTCTCTGTGGTGCAGGAGTTTAGCGATTACAGCACGGGGAGGTCTGCCAGGGGCAAGCGGTCTTGATGGCACTCGATGAGCCCGTTCCGGCGCAACCACCTCGCTCAACCATTTCTCCAGGAAGTTCACCATGTTTGTCCCTTCGGTCCCTTTGGGGAGGCCCACCATGCGCACATTGTTCCTCCTGTTTCTTCCCTCCGCATCTTCGGCACGTTGTTCAAGTCTTGTCACTCTGCCGGCCAGTGAGGTTACCTCCGCTGCTATGTCTTTCTGTCTTGGTGCGATGTCCGCCAACGTGGTTTCCGCTTCTTTGACTCTGTCAACCAGTTTATGATGATCAGCTCTCAGGAGCCCCACCTCAATCGCAACTTGGTTGATGTCACGTTGCAATGTTGACTTTGTATCCTCTATGGCCCCCAGTATCTTGTCTAGGGTGTCCTGAACTTTAATTTGTGACTGGTTTAGTGAGTCCGCCTCGCCCTCCCCAGACGATGTCACGGGGTCCATGGCTCTATTCTTGTGTCGGCCCTTGGGGGGCATCGGTCCAGCAAGGGGGCGTACCCCGGGGGACCCGGCAAACGGCCCACGCGTTTTCGTGCAAACCACAACTGGGTTTGTCCCCTTGTTTCGGTCTCCGCAGCTTTAACTTCTGCTCATGGACCTTTCTGGCCGAGCTCCAAGTGCTCCGCTGGACACGCCCTACGTTCGGTTCCAGGGGCAGGGGGCTCTCGTGCAGCCGACCGTGGCCGATTGCCACCTGTTTCAGTCCTAGCTCCTCCGCTCGTTCCTCCCGCCAGGCCCCTCCCGGTCAATTGGAACCAGGCGCTCGCTGCAGCCGCGGCCTAGCTGTCCCTCCAAGTGGGGCACTCACCCATTCTCCAGCCCCTCTTCCGAGATCGTGGCTGTTCACCTGTTCGTGCACAATATCTTCTCTTAGGGGTCGATTGTGCCCCAAAACGTCCGACAGTTCCATGGTCCCCCCATGTCGGGCAGCTGTGTCAGGAGCTACCCGCTGTGCGCTCTTCTTCTAGGGCGTGACTCATGGGGCCCCGCGCCCCCCCTCAGTGTCTCCTCAGGTGTTCGACTCCGCCAGCCCGCTCACCGCGTCGTCGTCACTGTACCCAGGTGCTTCAACTGGGCCTAATACAATGCTCTCAGGCCGGCTCCAGTAAGATCAGGGCCTTTGCACTGCTCCACCTGTTCCAGGGAAAGCGCCCACTGGGGCGAGGTCCCTCCAGGGCCCTCAGTTCCCCTCGGGCACTCCGGGACCCCAGGATCCACAATCCGGCTGCGCACCGCTGATGAGAGCGCCGCCGCACGCGGGCCGCTCACTCCGCTCCTGCCGCGGCCGGCTGCACTACGCCAGGCCACGGCTTCCAGCGAGGGGAGGGGCCGAAAGCCTCTCCTCGCTACGGGCTGAGCAGCTCGGTCCGCCGCTCGCCCCAAGTCCGCATCGGGGGCTCGTCGCGCCGCCCGGCGATCCGCCGCAAGGTGCCCGCACTCCGTGAGCGGGCGGCCCGGACCAGCGCGTTGGAGAGGATTATTCCAGCCGGCCCCTCCGGAGCTGGTTAATCATACGTCCGCCATGTTCCGGACCCTGGCCACGCCCCCACGTATAATACAATTCTTAATGAGGACCTTAAACGCAGTCCGAGGAAGGGCAGATCCAGCTATCCATCAATTGATTGTTACAGGGAGAAATCCACAAACTTTACATTCAATAATGGAAAAAGCACTAACTGAGCGGGAAAAAATTCTGTTCAGGGTTGCGCAAAAAACAAATCAGCTGGAAGCAGTGTTTCCCCATATGTGACCCCACAATAAACATAGAATGATCACAATATGCTTTGCCTTTGGAATGGTTCCCTTGATAAAGGAATGTGCCACTTAGGCATGGTCTGTGCTGCAATATATACCACTATGCAAAGTACACCAACACTTGTGAATTTACTGGAGGTGTTAAAACAAATTCAAAATGAACATGGGGAGGGCCGAGGGCCCAGCCCTGGACTACAGGATGAAACTGATGATCAATGTAGACACAGTATCCTCATTAATTTTAAGTAATATTAGAGGGGAGGCAGCAGCACTGGCAAGTCACTAGCAGCTCTGGGAAATTCCTCAACAGGATCAGAAGCATGAGTTGCCAGAGATTGTTATCAAAACTTTAACTAGCATAGGTCAGGATAGTCTGGTGGCCAGGCCAACTAAACTCAATTACAGAGTACTTATGCCAAGGAGAGTACTATGCAAGCCCGAGAGAGCTCTAAAAATGCTGGGGAAAACAGCCAAAGAGGAGAATCTCCGCCACAGAAGAACTCAGAGAAGCGATACAATCTCAGAAACAGGGAACCTTTAAATACACCCAATAGAAACCAATATACTGACAGTTGTTCAACTTGTTCCTTCCAGGACACATTGGATAAAGAGAGTGCCAGAGGAGGGTGGTCAGAACACCAACGCGACTACATGAAGATGAAAAAGGACTCAAAGACGTTCTTTAGAAACTTTCCCAAAAAAGAAAAAGAAAGTTGCACAGAAAAGCCCCAATTTAAAAAGAAAAAGGTGGCAGCAATATCGTTCAAAGATGCCACTCATATTGAGAACGTTGTTGAAGAACAGGACATGGGCAGAGGTCATGATATGTCACCAGAATCTTCTAGATCTTCTGGATGTGACAATAATGACTTCCTTGAAGTTGAAACAGCATACAGGAGCGTCTCCTGATACAACAGGATTTACAAAATAAACATTCAGATAGAGGGAGACATAGAGCGCACTATTAAAGTTATCTTCTAACACTGCATAATTCATTGTATTTGCAGAAAAGCATTGGCCACCTGGATTTGTCTGCATGCTCTCACAAGGGGAAAATGTCATTTTGCCTTCTTTCTTAGTCCACGTTCTAGACGTAGTAAAGGAAGCTTATACTACAGCTTGGGCATTGACACAGGCTCCTGCACTGTATCGCAACCATGTAGGGTGGTATAAAAATTCCCTCCTGCCATGTTATACCAATTAGATCAACTCCACATATCCAGCCACAATATCCAATTAAACATTCAGCTAAAGCACCAATGAGAGAGAGATTCTCACGCAACTTGAGTACCAGGGAGTAATAGAACACTGCGTCTCTGCAATGAATAACCTGTTATTGCCCATAGCAAAACCTGACCACTCATTTAGAATAGTCTTAGATTTCAGAGACTTAAACAGACACACATGCACATTTGCAGTACAAAATGCGCACAGCACAGCACTTATTAACAATATAGTACGCAAAAAAATATAAAACTATCTTGGATATTTTCAATGTTTTTTTTCTGCCAAAATCTAGCACCTAAAAGCCAGGATTTAAGCTCCTTCAGTGCGCTTGGTTCTCAAAGGCAGTTTTGACGTCCGTAACAAGGGTTTAAGAAGACCCTTGGCTTGTTCTCTGCCCGTGTAACATCAATATTACATAATATTAATGTTGCAGCTTTGTCCTATGTAGCTGATATCTACCTCATAGATGACAACCTCAATGCACATTTAGCAGGGGTGAATCACATTGTTTGGGAATTTGCTGCCCAAGGCCACAAATTCAATTTCAAGAAAACCAAAATTGCTTTTCTTAGTGTCACCTACCTAGGGTACAGACTATTTGATCAGGGCAAGAGCTTAGCCTTGCATTTTCTAGAGAAATGTGCTCATCTACAACCTCCAAACACTATTAGGAAACATACAGTCATTGCTTGGTTTCTTCAATGTTGGCAGAACATGCATTCCTGAATATGCTCATTGCATAAAAACCTCTTTATGATTTAATTTGTCCACAATTTTCAAGTAAACATTGGACATCTGAACACACATGCATTCTCAGAGCATTACAACAGGACATGATTGAAATGCAACACTTACACACATGCTACAGCAAACCAAATGTGGTCAATAATTCCTGAGGCCATTGGGTTCTCCCATGTCAAATTTAATGAGGGTGATGCTGTACCCATCGAATACAAATCAAATTTTTACTTCAAAGCGGAACAAAGGTTTATACCAAAAGAACAAATGCTGACTTCTGCACAAATGGCTGTCATTAAGGGGAGGCCACTCGCTCAAGGGAAAAGCATCACAGTCGTTATCCTTGAAACATCCCATGAGGCTGTCACCAAAGCCAGTCTTAGAAATTGGTGCTTTGGTTGACAGTCAGGTTACCCCCTGTCCAAGCAAGAACCCTCACTCTAGTCATGGTAAAGGAGAATCACCCTCAGCTAATCCCCGTTCTCCCCCTTGGTAGCTTGGCACGAGCAGGCAGGCTTAACTTCAGAGTCTAGGTGTAAAGTATTTGTACCAACACACACAATCACTCAATGAAAACACTACAAAATGACACACTACAGGTGTAGAAAAATAGGAAATATTTATCTAAACAAAACAAGACCAAAGCGACAAAAATCCAACATACACAAGTCAAGTTATTAATTTTAAAAGCAAAAGAGTCTTTAATCCTTGAGAAAACAATAACACTGTTAGCACTGAAAAGTACCTGCGTAGCGTCAAAATAACATGCATGAGCAAGTGTGTGTCAAAAATGGCTAGCGATGCGTCGATTTGTCACCCTCAAGTGAGACCGTGCGTTGTTCTTCTCCTCCGGTCGGATCGGTGTGCGTCAATTTTCCTCTCCGCAGGAGAGCGGTGCATTGCAAGCACTCAGGTACGGGCAGACTTTGTGTTGTTTTGCCGCGCCCAGCAATGTTTGCGTAAAAAATCCTGCCGCACGGTATCAGTAAAGCCGCGCTATGTAGCTTCTGTCAGCGAATGTTGCACGTCGTTTCTCCAGATACATGCGTCAATTTTCTAGCTGCGAAGCCAGCGGTGTGTAGTTTCTCAGCCACGTCTCGGAAAGTGCGCCGATATTTTCCCCGCACGGCGGTCTGTGCATGGAATTTCAATCTTGGTCTGCCAGATTCACCTGTCAAGGTGCCAGGAACTGGATAGGGCCCCCCTTGGCAGGGCAGGAGTCTCAGCAGAGAATCCAGGTGCTGGCAGGGGAAGCCTTTGATGGCCCGGAGACTTCAACAACAGGAGGCAAGCTCAGGACAAGCCCTTGGAGATTTCTTCACAAGCAGGAATGCACAACAAAGTCCAGTCTTTGTCCCCTTTCACCAGGCAGAAGCAGCAACTGCAGGATAGCTCCACAAAGCACAGCCATAGGCAGGTCAGCTCTTCTCCAGGCAGAGGTTCCACTTGATGTCCAGAGGTGATCTAAAGTCTATGGTTTTGGGTGCTCTTCTTATACCCATTTTGGCATTTGAAGTAGGCTTACTTCAAAGGAAAGTCTCTCTTATTTGTGAAATCCTGCCTTGCCCAGGCCAGGCCCCAGACACACACCAGGGAGTTGGAGACTGCATTGTGTGAGGACAGGCACAGCCCCTTCAAGTATAAGTGACCACTCCTCCCCTCCCTCATAGCACAGATAGCTCATCAGGATATGCAGGCTACACCCCAGCTCCCTTTGTGTCTCAGTCTAGAGAGAGGTGCAAACAGCCCAACTGTCAAACTGACCCACACAGGGAATCCACAAACAGGCAGAGTCACAGAATGGTTTAAGCAAGAAAATGCCCACTTTTTAAAAGTGGCATTTTCTAACAGACAATCTCAAAACCAGCTTTTCTAAAAGAAGCATTTTTAAATTGTGAGCTCAGAGACCCCAAACTCCAAATGTCTATCTGCTCCCAAAGGGAATCTACGCTTTAAGCATATTTAAAGGCAGCCCCCATGTTAACCTATGAGAGGGATAGGCCTTGCAACAGTAAAAACCACATGTGGCAGTATTTCACTGTTAGGACATATAAAACACATTAGTATATGTCCTACCTTAAACATACACTGCACTCTATCCATGGGGCTACCTAGGGCCTACCTTAGGGGTGTCTTATATGTAAGAAGAGGGAATATTAAGGCCTGACAAGTGGGTACACTTGCCAAGTCGAATTAACAGTTAAAATCTGCACACACAGACACTGCAGTGGCAGGTCTGAGGCATGTTTACAGGGCTACTAATGTGGGTGGCACAATCAGTATTTGATTTACAGGCCCTGGGCAACTCTAGTGCACTGTACTAGGGACTTACCAGTAAATCAAATATGCCAATCATGGAAATCTAATTACACATACATTTTACATTGAAGCACTTGCACTTTAGCACTGGATAGCAGTGGTAAAGTGCCTAGAGTAATAAAAACAGTAAAAACAGAGACCAGCACACATCAACAACCTGGGAAACAGAGGCAAAAAGTTAGGGGAGACCACGCCTAGGATGCCAAGTCTAACAGACAGCATCCCAAACGCAAAAGCATTGTATCCACGTTGGGTTCAATGGGCAACCTCCCTGACTGGCACCAATGTTGATTATGTTTTTGACCCTAAATTGCAGACCCAAGAAATCCTTCAATATGAACATGAGTACCCCATGCCCATATGTTCCCTCTTAATACAAAACAGTGATTTACACTAATGGTGCAGCACAACGAGCTGTAGGACTAAATATAAATACTATGCTGCTTTTGCAGCTGTTAATGGGATAATGAGGGATGTACAATGCACCCTCAACATACTTACATGATCCTAGGGGACTGCACAGCACAACTTGCAGAGCTTAAGACTCAAATTTTTGCACTTGAACATTCAAATACTGATTGTGTGTGACTCGTACTACTATGTCCAGTCCTACAATGATTACTTACATCATTGGTGATTGTTGCTTGAACGGGTTAAGAGACTCAAACGGGAATACCATCAAACACAAAAACGTGTGGGGGAGGGTAGCAGATCTTAAGGACAGACTACTGAAGGCTCATGCAGTTTATACATTGGGCCATCAATGTCTAGAAGTGCAAGTTGTAGGAAACACTTTGGCTGATGAATTACTCGTTTCATACGAGATTGGATGATGAGACATTGGCTGCTGTGAAAGCTGTGGCTGACGGCAAACATTGTCAAAAGCAAACTTGCAAAATACTCCTAGAACCTCAGTGTCCAAAATATTGCATTTGGAACTATCCTAGGGGTGGGTGATCATGTGATCCCCAACCAAGCTCAGAGATTAGATCTTAATAAAGCAGAGCATGAGGGTGTTGCTTCTTCCCATGCTGGTGTGGTGGCTACCTTCTCCCTATTACAAAACCACTATTGGTGGCCATGTCTGTACAAACAGACCAAACAGTATGTCCTTTGTTGTGACATCTGCCAACAAATTGAGGGGTCCACCATCAAACGCCTACCACAGGCACCCCTCCCAGTGCCCAACAAACCACTGCAATGGGTATACCTGGACCATTGCAGCCCCTTAAAACCTGATGGTGCATAAAAATGCATCTTAGTCACTGCTGACTCATATTCTAGATTCCTATGGGTATGGCCAAAATGACTGGCTGGCATTTGAACTGTTGTTAAAGATTTGTCTTTATCTGGGCATATGCAGTTGCAGCATTCCACTCAGACCAGTACCCTGCTTTTACCTCCAGGGCATTCAAGGACACCATGGCAAGGATGGGTCTTCAACTCCATTTCTCATCTTCATACCATCCTGAGGGATGTTCAGTCAAGGAGCAGAAAGGCTTAAAGTAATCCTTAACGGCAAGAGTATTACGTTCTGGTCATAGTTGGCTTCATCACATATATGGATTCCAAAGAGCACTAAATAAGCTGCCCAGAAATTCCTAGGGAGGACGCACCCCTGACAAGGTCTTATTTTGGATACCTAGGTATTTCCCAGATCTCAATGGCCCTGGCAGGGTGGTGGCAGAAACCCCCTTTGACATAAATGAACTTGTCACTGTTTTACAGGAAATACAACAATTCTGTGATGAAAATAATTCATCTGCCTATGCCTCCACCTTAGGAATGAGAAATTGCTGACAACACCTACCGGCTGGATTATGAAAGTTGGTAATCTAGTACAAGAAAAGATTCCTGTGAAAAAGGAGTTTGGCCCATCATTAAGAGCACTGGTTCCAGTCCTGGGAATACACAGAATCAGAACTGTTATCCCACCCCCACTGCCTGGCCCTAAAGAAAACCTCTTTGTTTCACTTGACAGCATCAGATTGCACCAATTCTGCACAGTAGATCATGAGGATTCCTGGGTAGCTCTCTTCCCTCTTTCACGACCCTACGGGATATACCTCTTCAAGCACTCAAGAATGCTTCAACAAGTGCCAATGCTACAGTTGTCTCCCCAAGCGGAGAATAAACTTTTGTTACTTTGTCACCACGTTACCAACAAGAAACATCCAAAAGGTAGATCAAAACCAACAGATGATATTGTTTTTTATGAACCACCATGATTAGGCCCATCTACCAGGTCTGCACTGGCTTCTGTATTTGCACAAATAGCTTCTGGTTATTTTGTCGACATTGACTACTTTTCTTTAAATTCCTCTGCATCTGCAACTGCACCTGTCTAAGAAGATGTAAGTTTTACAACTGTCTTAAAACAATTATTTGGTTCATCTGTGGTACTATTTAATGATTCTGCTGACATTGCTTCCCTTTCTGCTTTGGATTGGGTTTGTCATTGTTTTCTTTTTACTGATAAATGATCACTATCTGTTGAACTGGTGGATGAGGTTTTAACACCTTACCTTTCTTCCATAAGGTCAGAAGCGACCTGTCCCTTGTGAACATTTCAGCTGTTCTGATTCCCAATCGGATTGTTTGAGATAAAGTACCATATGATATATTTGGACCTACTGATGTCATTCAAATTCAATATGTCTTCAAAATGTCTATGAATTATGTTATTACACTTGCGGTTGTTCCTGATGATTTAATATCCAGGATTTGTAAAGTCCAGCTAATTACCCGTGAGAGTCTCAGGGAACTGAATTGTAGGCATGGGAAGATTAAGTGATTTGACCAGAATCACAGGATGTTGAGCCGACGCTGGGACTCAAACCTGGTTCCCCTAGCACTGAGATCAGCAGCTCAGGCTTTTACGTCACACCCTCTCCCTGACTGGGATGTAAAAACAGTTGATTCCAAGCTTTATGAGCTTGAATATTACACTGTATTTGAAAGTGAAGATATTTCTATGAACACAGCAATTATGGGGAAATGTTCTTGTTACAATCATTATGGAATTTACTTTCTGCCCGATCTAGTACTCCGAGATCCGTTTTTAACTATACACAATGAGAGCATTGTCTGACTCCACCAGTGAGAAGTTCCAAAACATATGTAGAAATGTTTGCATATTTTCTAGGAAAGATGTTAAGAATGCAGTCATACTATTTTTAATTGCCTCCCCTTAAAATGAGAAAGATATTGCTAACCGGCACAAAAATTAATCTATTTGAATTCCTTTGTTTCCCAGCTAACCGCTGAAGGCTATGAGTTCTGGAAAAGCGCAATTGATTTAAAAATTGTATGGGGAACACATGATTGGCAAATACAGGGTAGGGAAGCTTTATTTAGAGCATGACTTATTCCTTTTAAATGACACTTCAGCAAACAACTTGCCTTGGGTTAACAAAAATAATCCCCAAGCCAGCTAAATGTAACAACTGGCAGACACTCTTAAATGTCAATGAGGACCAGCTCACTAGTTGGGTTCAGAATGGTACCTTTAATTCCTAGCTTTCACATCCTGGTAGCTGGTTATTGTGGTCAAAGGACACAAATGCTTGTCCCTTGTAAATTCCACTGGGTTTCAGAGCAAGACCCTCTTTATGTCACAGTTCAGCACCAAGTATCACTACAACATAGAGTGTGGGTAAACTGTGCCAACAGTGGTTACATTCTTCCACGTTAGCAGCTGTCAAAGAACACCTTTGTCTCCTTTCAAAAGATGTTGACTTTCAAGGCTTCTTGTTGGGTCCTAAAAAAGCTGTCTCAAAACTTTTTTTATATGCCATATATAATGAGATCTGGAAGCTTTCACAAATGGAAGCTGCTGCACGTTTAAGCCAGATTGACAAAGAAAACATGGAAAAGGCTCTTGCCATTGTCAATAATGGAATGAACACATTGTTCAAGCGCATTTACACGCTAAATAACTTTGTGCAGTCTGCAATAGACATCATTTCAAATGATATGTCATTTTTACATCAAGGACAGAGTCAACTTAGACCCATCATGCAGTTAGGTTGGATGTTGCAGGTTCTTAGAAGTGGTCACTTGCCCTGGCAACATGTTATTTGCCACATTTAATTTGACAAGACAACAGCAGATAATAGCTAAAAGAGAAGCGAATTACATCATGTTTACCACTTAGAAATTAAAGAAGTTTTCTTTTACTACAGCAGAAATTCCATCAGCAGTATGTCTCATACATGGGGTGATTAATCAGGGGGTCGTGAACAACAACATGGCAAAGCAGTCGCATTCTCTGGGAGCTCCGGCTGGAGACACTTAATCTGGACAAAAATCCTGCCACTTACAGGGACATCCACGACTGCCTTTACGATCTGCATGCTAACAATGTGGCACCGAGTGAGTGTTTGGTGATTTCAAGCTGTGGACCTGCTATAACACACCGTTTTGGGAAAAGAAAATGTGGGCCAGTGGGAAAGGCACAAAATGGCAGCATGCACTAACTGAAGGAGCCCTGGGTCCAACCACCGACTTTCTGCTGCACACGCAGAGGTGGGTCTTCCCGCCCCACGAAAGTACGGCACTGGGGAACACCAGGCCCGCAATGCTGAGCCTACCCATGTCCCCTTGTATGGGCCTGAGTTGTGCAGAGGGCTGCGTGGGTGACGGGCCGTTCGGCCAAGGCCTGGTGCAGCAGACCAAGACGGTGTGCTGAGTGTAGGTGCGGACACACATCCAGCCATTCACTTTGAGCTTCTAGGGCCAGGCCGCCACCGATTGCCCCCATAGGAGGCAGTGAATACCACTGTGAGAGCGGTATACCAGGGCCGCACTTGTGGTTAGCTGGGCCTGCTCCCCCCTGCAGGGGCCTGTGACACTTAATACCTGTGCAGCCAGGTCCCAGTATGATCTGTCTGGGAGCAGGAGTGGGCCCTCAGGGCCAGAGGAGATGCACCAGAGAATCTGTGGGTGGTGGAGGTGAGTGACTGGGGCTCAGTCGGGTCAATCAATCAATCAGGGTTCTTGTATAGTGCACTACTCACCCATGAGGGTCTCAAGGTGCTGAGAGGGGAGAGGGTGGATCTGCTGATTAGTTGACGCGCCAGGTCTTGAGGTCCTTCCTGAATTGTGGCAGAGATAGTGATTGCCTGAGATGCAGAGGCAGGGAGTTCCAGGTCTTCTTAGAAGGATCTTCCTCCAGCCGTGGTCTTGTGGATCCATGGGATGGTGGCCAGGGCTAGTTGGGGGAGTAGAGATGTCTGGTGGGAGAGGAGAGGTGGTGGTCGAGGTATGCAGGTCTGGCATTGTGGAGGGCTTTGTCGGCATGCGTGAGGAGCTTGAAGGTAATCTTTTGTTGATAGGTAGCTAGCAAAGGTTTCTCGGGTGGCCAGGGATGTGGCTGCAGTGTGGGATGTTCAGGCTGAGTCTGGCGGAGGTGTTCTGGGTGTTCTGTAGTTTCTTTAGGAGTCTCTCGGTGTTGCCGGCATAGAGTGCATTGCCCTAGTCATGTCTGCTGCTGACGAATGCATGGGTGACCGGTTTTCTGGATTCAACTGTGATCCACTTGAAGATCTTTTGAAGCACGCAGAGCGTATGGAAGCAGGAGGACAAGACGGCGTTGATTTGGCAGTTCATTGAAAGCAAGGAGTCCAGGTTGAATCTGAGGTTTTATGAATGGTCTATAGGTGTGCTGGCATTCAAAGCACTGAGGGCCACCAGGAGTCGTCCCAGGTGGAGGGGATGGAGTCCAGGATGAGGACTTCGGTCTTGTCTGAGTTATGCTTGAGGCAGCTGTCCTTCATCCAGGTGGCGACTGCCTTCGTTCTCACGTAGAAGTTGCTGTCGTCCGTTGTGGGTTTGTCTGTGAGTGAGAGAATCAGCTTGGTGTCATGTAGGAGACGATGGTGAGTCCGTGGCTTTTGACAATGGCTGCAAGCAGGGCCATGTAGATGTTGAAGAGGGTGGGGCTAATGGAGGATCCCCAAGGCACTCCGCAGCTGATCTCTGTGGGTTCTGAACAGTCAAACTCTCTGTGTTCGGGCCAGTGAGGAAGCAGCAGATCCATTCTAGGGCATTGTCGCAAACGCTAGCCTCTGGGAGTCTTGCTCAGAGGGTGTGGTGGGAGATGGTGTCGACAGCAGCTGCGAGGTCCAGGAGGAGGAGAGCAGCAGTTTTTCCTCGGTTTTGGAGGGTGCTTCTGTCATCTGTGGAGGCAAGGAGAGCGGTCTCGGTGCTGTGGTTTCTTCTGAAGTCCGATTGGGAGAGGCCCAGAATGTGCTTTGTTTCCATGAACTCGGAGAGTTGGGTGTTGATAGCTTTCTTTATGACTTTGGCTGGAAAGGGGAACAGCGAGATGGGTCTGTAGTTCTTCAGGTCGTCAGGTCGGCAGAGAGTTATTTCAGCAGGGGGTTGATCTCTGCATTCTTCCAGTTTTCCGGGAAGGTGGCGGACTTGATGGAGCAGTTGATGGTGCAGCAGAGTTTGGGTGCAATGGTGGTGACGGCTCTGTTAAAGATGTGGTGAGGGCAGGTATCTGAGGGGGCTCCTGAGTGGATGCTCTTCATGATCCTGAGGGTTTCATCAGAGGTGAGGGTGGTCCAGATGGATAAGCTCTTCTGGGGTCTGGAGTCATTGGGTGTGATGGTTATGGGTGGGTATTGGGTTGTGAAGCTGTTGTAGATCTCCTTGATCTTGCAGTGGAAGGAGGTGTTGAGGTTGTCGCACAGATTTTGAGAGGGGAGAATGTCTGGTGTCTCTGTGTTGGGTATGGTGAATCATTTAACTACGGCAAATATTTATTTTCTGTTGTGTGCATTGGCATTGATGCGCTCCTTTATGGCTGCTTTCTTTGTTGTTTTGATGAAGTGGTATTGTGCCGAGTGGGCCCAGGGGAAAGGCCTGTCATGGGAAACGGCATGTGGAACAGCTGAATTAGCAAAAGAGCACCAAATGCAGCCTAGCCACATACTCTTCGGCCCCTTTCACCAGCAGAGCCACACCAGACACAGCCCTTGAGAAACATCAGGCCCCAAGATGCTGGAACTGCCTCTCTCCCCCGGTAAGAGCCTGTGTGGTGAAAGGGGCTACATGGGTCACAAAGGCCACGCAGTCAAGGCTCAATTCAATAGATGGCGGGATTGTGCTGAGTAGACAAATAGGCAGCCACTGGGAGAGGAAACCCAGGCCTGATCACTGCCAACCACCCTTGTGTACAGCGGTGGATCCTCAAGGACACTGGCTAACCAGGGCAGTCCTTGCAGCTTGCCTGGTCCAGAAGTGTTTAGCCTGTTTCTGAGTGACACACATGCAGGGAAGACAAGCGGCTGGGGTCCAAACAGGCGAGTCCTGAGGAAGGGCCTGGTGTTGAGACAAGCTCTTAGGGTGGAAATGAAATGGAGTCAACTTGCTTGGGCACTATCTTGAGACCCCTCCTGCACAGATACCCTGGAAGGGAGTGAAGGGCATGAATTCACTTACCTGCCCAGAGAGACTGCGAGAACCAGTGACTGCTGGGTACTAGATGGTTACAGGCTGGTAGGCTGCCTGATAGACAAGGAGTTGAGCGGTACTCTCCAGGCCCCATCTGGCAGACAAAGGGCACAGCACGATGCAAAGAGATTGAACTCAGAATATGTGAGCTAGAACTTGAACATCGGACAGGTGGCTCTTGATGTCCCGAGGCCAAGGGAGAACTCTAATCATTGTGTGCTGTTAACTATAAGAGACACTAATGTAAAACATCTCTGGCTGTTCTTGGGACCCATGTTAAGTTACAAAGTTGATGTGTAATGCAAGCAACTGAGGCACACGAGGGAAGGTCTCCCTCAGGAGCCTTGCTTGCTTGGGGCCTGCTCTGCGGCAGTGTGGATCACGGTGCTACAGTGCAGCTGGCACCTGAAGCCAGCTGAGTGCTCCTGTACTTGCCGTTGATCGAAGGAGTTGGTGGGCTCCATCTGGTGCCTCCCATATGACTGCTCACAGCAATGACAGTGTTTGAGGGCAAATTGGAAACATTAAATGGGTCTGGCAGCAGCCTAGGAGGACACCAGTTGGGGGTCCTACTCCCTATCGAACAGAAATAACTTTTGGCATTCGGTGGGGTGCCCCGACTAGAGGAGTGGAGATGAGGAAAAGGGCATGGAACAAGCTGTCACTGAAATTTTGCACCCATTGCACCATGGAGTGGGATTGGCAGAAGAGGACGTTCCCAGTAGCATGTTGTCCACTGCCATCTTCTTCTCATTGCCCTCCTCCTCATGGGGGCTATGTATGATATTTGCCCCACATTGAAGCCATCTGGAAAACACCCAGGACCATGGCAAAAGGCAAGGAAGTCAAACAATCAGTTGGCAAAATGGATCGGTATATGAAGGCCATGGCCTCTCCGCCAGAGCAGGAAGTTGATACATCCTTTGTACATAACAATGCAACCCTCCTCCTGATTCAGTCCTCTATCGAGGCCCTTGAGGGAAAGATAGGTGAGGTATGCTCTGAAGTATCCCTCTTGCAGCAAGACTTATGTAACATATCTGAGAGGGTGACGATTTCAAGACTAGACTCTCAGAAGTGGAAGATGTGGTACATAACCTTTAGAAAGGAATGGAGGAGACCCACAAGACCAATGCGGACATTATATGGCAGTATTAGGATGCTGAAAATTGAGCACGTAGAAAGAATCTCCACTTTCTTGGCTTCCCATCGAGGGATTTAAATACCTTGGTATCTTTATCACACCCTAGAGAGGAACCTGCTACAGCCATAATATTGGAAGGGTGGTATCTAATTTCCAAAATGATGCAGAAAGGTGGAAAGATGCTGCCCCCAATGTTGCTAGGGCAGGCCGCCCTTTCCCACAAATTTCTGTGTGCCCTTTAAAATAAATATTTTCCACTCCTGAGGAATACGTTCACAAACATAGATGGAGGTGGACATCCAATGATAGCTGTAAAGACTTTGCAGAGAAACCCCTACAATAGTGTGATAGCTCTTCCCAGTAGAGGCCTACTATTAGGCGGCGCACATGATCCCAATCTATGACTGGATACAAACACAGCAGGACCACTTTACATAGAGGCTAGAAAGGGATGCCCTGGCACACAGTTCGTACCTACACTACCTTTATGGTGGTAAAGGTGCACAAATCCTACTCCCGGCGACCCAGGTGAACTTAGTGGATTGAAAAAGGCGACAACAGTGACTATCTGGGCTTCAAAAATTACAAAGGTGACACCACTTTAGAAGAGGGCATGGCTTAGTGGAATTAGCAAACTACAAGATTTTGGAGTGTAGGATCTAATTTGAATCTCCACTATTGGGGATATTGTGGAAAATGGGGATCTTAAACCCTGGACAAATTTTTGATCTGAATATAAATTGAACAAGTCCCAGTTCTAGAAATATGCACAACTAAAATATGCCTGGATCTCTGAGGGCCTAACTGGCACTGAAATCCCAGAATACGCCCACTAGAAGGGAGACTATTACAGGACATGATAATATATCTAGTATAACCCCCACAAGAGTGCTCAAACAGTATGTTATTACACTCTAGCCCACACCACTGTATGCCACTGAGGCTTCCACCACTCCATTATATGCCATTTCACTGGACATTACTCCACTCTGCACTATTACACTCTACGCCACTCCACTGTATAATACTAGGCTCTACGCGACTCCACTTTAAACTATTACTGTATGTACCTCCATTTTACACCAGTCTACTCTATACTATTACACTGTGCGCAACTTCACTCTACACCTTTTCAGTGCACACCACTCTACTGTATGCCACTCCATTATATGCTACTCAGGTATATGCTATTCCACACTACCCAGTTTCAATGTATGCCACTCCATTGTATGCTATTCCACTGTATGTCACTCAATTGTACGCCATTTATGCTATTCCACACTTCACCACTCCAGTGTATGCCACTCCATTCTACCTCATTCCATTTTGCGCTATTCTGTTGGAACCACTCTCCTGTATGTCACTCACTGTATGCTATTGCACTCTACCTCATTCCAGTGCATGACACTCTAGTCTACACAACTTCACTGTATGCATCTCCACTATATGCTATTACAGTCTACGCCACCCTACTATACAACACTCCACTCTACACTATTCTACTTTATGCTACTCCACTATATGCTACGCCACTCTACTCCAGTCCAGTGTGCACCACTCCACTGTACACCCCTTCATTAAATGCTACTTCATTCTAGCCCATTCCACTGTACACTAATCCAGTCTACACCAGTCCACTTTACATCACTTCAGTCTACACTATTTTAATCTATGCTATTCCACTCTTCTACTCTATGCCACTTCTCTGTACTCCATCCTACGCTGTTCCACTTTACGCGACTCCATTCTATGCCTTTACACTGTACACAACTTCAATCATTGCCTCTTTACTGTATGCTATTCTACTCTACCCCACTCCAGTGCACTCCACTTCACTGTACACTACTGTACTATACGTTAAATACACTTCACACCACTCCACTGTATGCTACTATGTTCTATGCTATTGCTTTCTATGCCACTCCACTGCACGCCACTTCAGTTTACCCTACTCCACTCTATGCTATTCCAATTTATTCTACTACACTCTACACTACTGTACTTTACCCCACTCCAGGGTACTCTGCTTCACTCTATACAACTCCACTCAACAAAAAAAAACTACTACACTCTGTGCCACTCTACTAGACTCCACTCCTCTCTATCCTCTCTCTCCCTATACACTCCACTGCCCAAATTTGCATTCAACTCTATTCCCATACTCTCTATTGTATAACACTCTACACCATTGTACGACCGTTTCCAACACTATGACACACAACTCCACTCTATTATTTGAGACACTACTTCAATTTATAACAGTTTCCAGAGTCTACAACACTTCAGTGTATGCCACCACACTCTACGCTGCTATCACTGTACCTACTCCACTCTATGCCACTCTACTGTATACCACTGTACTCTATGCTATTTCACTCTATGCCACTCCACTGTACAGTAATCCACTGTATGCTATTCCACTGTATGCTACTCCACTTTATGGTAATCCACTCTACGCCACTACATTGTACACCACTCCACTCTACAATGCTCCATTGTATGACACTCTCCTCCTCTCTATATTATTCCACTCTATAAAAGTCAACCACACTTTATGGCACTCTAAAACATCCTACTACACTCTATCCCTGTACACTCCACTGTCTAACTCTATACTCCACTCCATGCCTATACACTCCAATGGACAACATTCTACACTATATGAATCTTTCCTATTGGACACAACACTCAACTTTACTGTACAAGGCTCCACTCTAATTTATAGCAATTTATGACCTATGCTACCCCAGTGCAAACCACTCTATGCCACTCTACTTTACACACCCAAAACACCTACATACCATACGGCACTATAAAACACACCCCTTCACAACCCACAATCCTTTGCAACCAGAACGCCACTCATAGCCAGACACCAGCAAAAAAATGATAACAAGCTAAACAAACAATAGGCACCCCTACACATTACACTCAGCACACATCCCACACTTGCGTAACATACACAACACACAATTTACAAAACCACGAATACACAACTGTCACCCATTCACATCACAGCACCCACACCTCATCACATAAATTTAAAATCCTTTTATTTTACTACCTCACCGTCTTTACCACCACTACCATTTCCCTACAAAAACATCCACGTTTCACTGATGATGAGTTGAGGTTCATGGTGGATGAAATTGTCAGGGTAGAGCCATATATATTTGGAGCACAGGTCCAGCAAACATCAATAGCCAGGAAAATAGGATTGTGGACAAGGATAGTCGACAGGGTGAATGCAGTAGTCAGTTACTCACGCACAAGGGTGGACATCAGGAAGAGGTGGAACAACCTCAGGGGGATGATTCGTTCCATGGCATCCAGGCACCAGCTGGCGGTTCTCAAGACTGGCGATGGACACCCACCTCTTCCCCAACAGTTCACATCATGGGAGGAGAAGGTCTTGGGCATCCTGCATCTAGAAGGCCTGACAGGAATATCTGGGGGAGTGGAGTTGGGTTAGTCACTACACTAATAATGTCACCAAATAGTTTTTTTCCTGCATGCTCACCCATCACTGTTCCACACACCAATGACCAAACCACCTACCACCACCTGCAAAATCTCCAAATACCCCTCACTGCCATGCCACATGTCAATTAAACTCACCTTGGGCCACAGTGTTTTGGAAAGACATGTGAAGTCCTGAGAACTGACAGCACTACAACACCCAGAAAGCACTGTTGTAGCATGATGAAAACCAGAACCTTGCACTAAATTTGAATTGTCTTGCATGTGATGCTAACAATCAAAGTAATCCATGCTGAATGGTCCACCATTTGACAGTTCATGGCAATTGCAGCTATGCAATAGCCCACTACTAGTACTATTACAAGTAAATCACAGCTGTAGCTGTGTCCCATACCTAACTAGACTCAGAGAATATATTCCTAATAATGTCCTACACTTACCTTTGGGGGACACCTAAATGACAAACTGGACGCACTTGCAGTACATCCAGACAGACGCCCAGGTCAAATTGTGACACCTATTTTGTGTGCCAACTATGACATCATTGTGCATTGTCCAGATTCTAGTTGGCTTTCTAGGAGAGAAGTGTACATTGGCATGTCTTCACTGAGACAAGATATAAGGTATTTGCATTCATTTAAACACCAACATACTCCAAGAGCATGGAGCATGCTGTATGCAATTGAAAATCCCTGTGTCCCACATTGCACTAACCCAGATTAAGTTGCAGTTGTCAATGTCATGTCAGGGGATCATGTAAAGGCAGTGTGTGCATCTCAAATACCATTTTTAGTTGTCTAATTTATACATCACTTATTGCATCACTTACACCAACGGTGTGTACCACTTCTACAGGTAACCTTACCATCCCCAACATGGAAAGGACATCAGAGACTGACACTACCCCTCTGGATGAAAGTCCCATTGAGAAAAGAGCCCTGGATGTCTGGACACTGAAGAGGAAGCTTTGTTGTACACTCCCCAATAAATACCACTTAACCACAGATCCTGTGTAAGTGTGATGTTTTAACCATATACAACTACCATGTATGACAACTATTATGCCAAAATGTTCCTCTGTAATATTATACCTTTGTTATGGTCATCACACACGTACTGGACAACCAGGATACATATTGTATTAGGGTGATAACATAGACATGACACAAGTCCCCTGTATTGTACATCTCCACATATTTATTTGGTGAATGGCAATGAACACATTGTGAAGTCATGCTGTGGACTTCAGTGTTTCAGTTTAGGTGTCATTTACTACCAACCCACATAATCAGATGTTAGGGACATGTCAGTCTATCACTATCACTTGAGACAGACAGATTGGTCCAATGTATCATCAGCTAATCACATACCTTATCCTCTCAAATGACCATACCCCATGAAATCAGTACTAATATTCCCAGTCATGGAACCTAGCACTTACAATGGTCAGGTATCTGTAGGTTTCCCACTCATCTATGTCAGTCTTCAGACACATGCACATTGAGCTTCAATGAGAAAACAAATGACAGCTAGGCAGGTCACATACACCACAAACCATAATGATGGAAGATTGTCTGGATACCACATTATGACATGTGTCAGACACAAATGGACACACACATGGCACCATTTGAGCCACCTCCAATACCAAACAGGTGGTGGAAAAGGGCACTTCTAAATCACTGTCCTGACAGTCTGGGTATAGAACACATACACCACATATCTCATGCTGAGCAATACCTGGTTGAATCCATGTCCACTTTTAATGTCAGTCGGCAAATCCCATCTGACTGTGTCACAGTCTGAGAATGCCAAATGAGGTTGAGCCAAACAGACAATCTACAAATCTGAGATTGAAAAAGATAAGGGGGGTCATCACAACCCTGGCGGACGGTGTTAAAGTGGCGGTAAGACCGCAAACAGGCCGGCGGAAAAAAAGGGAATTATGACCGTGGCGGAAACCGCCAACAAAGACAGCCACTTTAACACTCCGACCGCCACGGTGGTACAGACAAGCAGCGCGGCGGTCACTGCCAACAGACAGGCGGGAGACAAAGTACCGCCCACAGTATCACAACCTACCAATCCGCCACCTTTTCCGGTGTGGATTCACCGTGGATAAAAACACGTCAGAAACAGCCATTTCAAAAGGAAAACGCTCACCTCAAACACTCCACGAGGAAGGAGGGCACCATGGAGCCGGAACTCCAAATACTCCCTGCAATAGTCTTCCTGCTCCTGTACGATGACCATCAACGCCGGCGCCGAAGACAACAGTGAGTACTGCACCTATGACATAGGGGACGGGGAGGCAAAAGTCAGGGACACACACATGCAACACCCCCACCCCCCCCGAACCTCACCCACTACAACACACACACCAATGCATATCCAAACATCACAGTAACAACCCCCCCGGAAGAATGCAAAGACAAAAGGAAATGAGTGCAACCATTGTAATGTATAAAAATACAGTAAGCTAATATATACAGATATATATACACATTCAACAATATATACATCACGATTAGTAGTGCAGGTATGCACCATTCAATGTCCGTGGACCACTGGCCCCAAAATGCGTGGGCGAGGCCCACACTAGATACCTGAGCAAAACGGAGAGAACACTGCTGGGGCATCAGATCGAAATACAACAGGCACCTCAGGAGGAAGGGTAGGGGGGGGCACCTCAGCCGGATGACAGCACCACGCCAGATCCACGAGGGGGCTCCATGCCCATTGATGTATCCTGGGGAGTGCAAAGCCACAGTCTCACAAGTCTTTTCAGTGGGTGGTTTGCCCACTGCTCTATCCTGGGGAGTGCAAAGCCACAGTCTCACAAGTCTTTTCAGTGGGTGGTTTGC
This sequence comes from Pleurodeles waltl, assembly GCF_031143425.1. Classification (NCBI taxonomy): domain Eukaryota; kingdom Metazoa; phylum Chordata; class Amphibia; order Caudata; family Salamandridae; genus Pleurodeles; species Pleurodeles waltl. The sequence goes on from NC_090442.1 coordinate 467,677,052, forward strand.
CCACTGTACCATCCTGGGGAGTGCAAAGCCACAGTCTCACAAGTCTTTTAAGTGGGTGGTTTGCCCACTGTACCATCCTGGGGAGTGCAAAGCCACAGTCTCACAAGTCTCTATAGTGGGTGGTTTGCCCACTGCTTTATCCTGGGGAGTGCAAAACCACAGTCTCACAAGTCTTTTCAGTGGGTGGTTTGCCCACTGTACCATCCTGGGGAGTGCAAAGCCACAGTCTCACAAGTCTTTTCAGTGGGTGGTTTGCCCACTGCTTTATCCTGGGGAGTGTAAAGCCACAGTCTCTCAAGTCGATAACAGGCTCCACTGGTTCTGGAGGGGGACTGGTGCCCAGAGTGCTTCATCCTGTTCAGGACAGACGGAGCGGATGCATGTCTCCACTGGTTCTGGAGGGGGACTGGTGCCCAGAGAGCTTCATCCTGTTAAGGACAGACGGAGTGGATGCATGTCTCCACTGGTTCTGTAGGGGTACTGGTACCCAGAGTGCATCACTGTCCCCGTGACGGTCCCAGTTCCGTCACTGCCCCTGCCGCACATGGGCTAGCGGTGCTAGAGTTGGCGGTGCTTGCCCTGTTCAGCGGTGCTTGCCATGGCGGTCTTTGCCCTGTTTAGCGGTGCTTGCCCTGTTCAGCGGTGCTTGACTTTGCAGTTTCTGACCTGTTCAGCAGTGCTTGCCATGGCGGTCTTTGCCCTGTTCAGCGGTGCTTGCCATGGCGGTCTTTGCCCTGTTCAGCGGTGCTTGACTGTGCAGTTTCTGACCTGTTCAGCGGTGCTTATCATGGCGGTCTTTGCCCTGTTCAGCGGTGCTTGCCATGGCGGTCTTTGCCCTGTTCAGCGGTGCTTGCCTGTTCAGCGGTGCTTGACTTTGCTGTCTCTGACCTGTGCAGCGGTGTTTGCCATGGCGGTCCCTCATTGCCCAGCGGGGCAGTGGCTGCCGGGGCCCTCCTGGGCACTGACTCTGGCGGTGGTCTCCTGACCAGTGACGATGGGACTGCCCTCCTGGGCACTGACTCTGGTGGTGGTCTCCTGACCAGTGACGATGGGACTGCTCTCCTGGGCTCTGACTCTGGCGGTGGTCTCCTGACCACTGACGATGGGACTGCCCTCCTGGGCACTGACTCTGGTGGTGGCATCCTGGCCAGTGACGATCGGGCTGGCGGAGGCCTCCTGGGCAGCGGGGATGATGGCGGCCTTCTCTGCCGTGCTGCTCTTTCCAGACTTTGGCGCTTTCTTCTGCCCCTTCCCCAACTTGGGAGGAGTCACAGCTGAGTCGACACTCCTTCTGGGACCCTTGTGAGCGGCTTTGCCGGCTGGAGTCTTCCCCCTATCCCGTCGGGCACTGTCCAACTTCTGGTGCTTCACAGGGGGGGGGACTGGCTGTGCTTTGGCTCCGTGTCACACTGGCTGCCCTGGTGCCCGGTGCACTCCACATACCTCTAACAGGCACCACTGGTACCGGAGATTTTTTGGCTGAGGTGCCCGGTGCACTCCACATACCTCTAACAGGCACCACTGGTACCGGAGACACTCAGCTGTGACCTATGAATTGGAGGGGGGGTTGGTGGGAAAGAGGTCAACGTTGCTCAGGAAAAGTTTCTGATGAACACTGAGACGGGTAGCTGGAGGGGGTCTGGGAGTGGAGGAAGAGGAGGTGGTTGTAGGAGGTGTAACTTTGGATGATTTGGGTGCAGGTGCATGTTTTGGAGGCTGTTGTGAGGTGGATGGATGTTGGGTGTGTGTGTGCCCGCGTTTGTGTACTTTGGGAGGGGGCGTCACAGACACACTGGGAGAGGACACAGGGGACGTGTAAATGATAGTGGGGGTGGTGAGTGCAGGTGAGCGGGGTGTGGTGGTGGGTGTGCTGGTGCGAGTCCTAGTGGCTGTAGTGGTAGAGCATGCAGGTGAGAGTTTTGACGACACTGGGAGGGAGGAGGGAGACAACGAGGAGGGGGACACAGTGGAGGCAGTGGATGTTGCTGTGTCTGTATGTGGGTGATGCTTGTGTGAGTGCCTGTGGGATGTGTGGTGCCTATGTTTGCCTGAGCTTCCCTTGTGTGTTGACGTGTGTGCAGGCTGGTCTGATGGTGTGCTTGGGATAGGCAGAGGTACAGGGGATTGGGTCTGGGTGGAGGAAGATGGAGGGGGGAGGCTAGACACAGGGACAATGGCTGCCGTCAGTGCTGAGGCCAGAGATTTCAGGGTTCGATGATGGGCAGCCTGACCAGAATGAATGCCCTCCAGGAATGCATTAGTGTGTTGCAACTCCCTTTCTACACCCTGGATGGCATTCACAATGGTAGACTGCCCAACAGTGAGTGACCTGAGGAGGTCAATGGCCTCCTCACTGAGGGCAGCAGAGGTGACAGGGGAAGGGGCTGAGGTGCCTGGGGCAAAGGCGATGCCCACCCTCCTGGGTGTGCGGGCACAGGGCGAAGGCTGATGGGGCTGCTGGGAGGGCAGTGCTGGTAGGGGGCTGGCGGCTGTACCTGTAGAAGTGGGGGGCACAGATGTTGCCGCCACCAAAAGGGAGCTCCCATCGGAGGACGAGTCCGTGTCGCTGGTTGCTGATCCGGTGACCGCCGTGAAGCTCCCCTCGCCCTCCGTCCCACTGGTGTATTCGGAGTCCGTGGTGTGGCCCTCCATGACCATGTGGGATGCAGCCCCCTCATGCTCCTGTGCCGCTGTACCTCCGCCTGATGATGCTGATGCACAATAGAACAGGGAGAGCACAAAAATGGGGGGGGGGGGCGACAGAAGAAAGACAGGTTGAGTGCATGGCTTACCGCTACCGTTGGTGGACAACACAGACACAGCAGCCCCCTGCACTACGCCGCGCTGTTGGGCTCTACAGATGCAGTTCCTGGGATATGGCCTACATGGCTATGGTGGACATCTGCACACATAGATGACACAGGGGCATGTATACCTGTACTTGGCACTCTACAGAGGTAGAGTTGAGTGGCACATGGCCTGCATTACGGAGGGGCCTAGCCTACGGAACTCGCCCTGGCCTAGGGAAACCCACAGCCCTCCTCCCCACCCAGACCCCTCCACTGCACACAAAGTCAGCTGAATGAGAGTGTACTCACCCCCTTGTGTCTGCTGTGATGCCCTCAAGCGCCCATCCAACTCAGGGTAAGCCACCGCCAGGATCCAGAACATCAGGGGGGTCATGGTGCGACAAGCACCCCTCCCACGTTGGGAGGCCATCCCCAGCTGAGCCTCCGCCGTCTTCTTGCTCCAGCGGCGAATGTCCTCCCATCTTTTACGGCAGTGGGTGCTCTGTCTCCGGTGGACCCCCTGGGCGCTGACCTACATGACATGGACAGGGGAAGAAGAGAAGTCATTACCAACTGCACCGTCGAAATGAGTGGCCCACATCCCTGCCCTTGCCATGTGGCACATGCATTCACAGTCCTTCATGCTCACAGAACTCTGCCCCCTTCCTTCTTATGACCAGCCCTCTCCACCCAGGCATAGCCCATACAACTTGCACCCTATGTACTCAACTGTTGGTCTGGAGGACCGTAGAGTAGCGTGTACTGGGGGAGGACCCCGTCCACGAGCTTCTCCAACTCCTGTGCAGTGAAGGCAGGGGCCCTTTCCCCAGACGCACGTGCCATTGTCTCTTCCAGACCGAGGTCACAGCAGCACTTGCAGTATAGGTCCTCTCCTGTCAAAGATCAGGTATCGAGTGATTGAACAGATAGAAAATGGCGGTCACGTCTGCGGCGGTGACGCCCGCGCCGGTGCGTATCATCACCACCGGCGCACTTCGTCATTGGCTCCTGGGACCCATAGGGTCCAATGTTAACCAATGCAGCATTGCGCCACGGTCTTCGACCGCCTACCGCGACGGTGTACAATGCCAGCGCAGTTACCTCACATCCCATTGTCCCAGTTTAGAGGTCAGGCAGCCGCCATTTCAGGGGCCCACATGGCTTCATTTACAACTGCGTCACACATACCTAGGCCTGGACTCAACACTCTTACAGACAACTTTTTGGATTATGTTTCATGTTCTGTGTAGCTGTGGGTACACACCTTTGAGTGGATTGACTCTGTGGTCGCTTTTGTCCTTCCTAGGCACCGTCAGCTGGGACATGTGAGGAGATGGCGGAATCCTCCGGTGTACCGACCGCTGGTGGACCTGTTGACAATGGAGGAGCGACATTTAATCATCACCTACAGGTTTGACCGTGCCACAATCCAGGGACTGTGTACCCAGTTGGAGACAGACCTGATGTCAGCAATCCGCCATCCCACAGGGATCACCCCTCAAGTGCAGGTGCTATCAGTGCTCCATTTCCTTGCAAGTGGGTCATTTCAAACAACAGTTGCCATGGCATCAGGGATGTCCCAGCCTATGTTTTCCAACGTGTTGTCCAGAGTGTTGTCTGCCCTGCTGAAACGCATGAAGAGCTACATCGTTTTCCCTCACATAGAGGATTTGGCTACTGTTAAAGGTGACTTCTATGCCCTTGGACATATCCCTAACATCATAGGTGCCATTGATGGGACCCATGTAGCTCTGGTCCCCCCCACAGGAGTGAACAGGTGTACAGGAACCGGAAGAGTTATCATTCGATGAATGTACAGATGGTATGTTTGGCAGACCAGTACATCTCCCAGGTAAATGCTATGTTCCCTGGCTCTGCGCATGACGCCTACATCCTGCGGAATAGCAGCATCCCTTATGTGATGGGTCAACTCCAGAGGCACCGGGTGTGGCTATTAGGGGACTCTGGTTACCACAACCTGTCATGGCTACTCACCCCAGTGAGGAATCCCAGGACAAGGGCAGAGGAACGCTACAATGAGGCCCATGGGCGGACTAGGAGGGTGATCAAACGCACCTTCGGCCTCCTGAAGGCCAGGTTCAGGTGCCTCCATATGACAGGTGGTTCCTTATTCTACTAACCAAGGAAGGTGTGCCAGATCATCATCGCCTGCTGTATGCTTCACAATCTTGCTTTGCGACGCCAGGTGCCTTTTCTGCAGGAGGATGGTCCAGATGACGGTGTTGTGGCAGCTGTGGAGCCTGTGGACAGTGATGAGGAGGAAGCAGAGGAAGAAGACATTGACAACAGGGACTCAGTCATACAGCAATATTTCCAGTGACACACAGGTGAGAACACTTTCTTGACTCCTACAAGAACTTTCACACTTCTACCTCTATCCTGTCTGTCAATTTCAACCAGTATTTGGTAACTGAGTTGTACATTTCCATTACGATTTCACAGGTGTGGTTACCAACGTGTGTCATCTGCTTGCATCCTTCATGGACTTGTGATGTGTGACATAGGTATGTTGACATTACTATTGAGAACGGATTTTGTCACTGTCATAGCTAATACACATTTTCTCAATCACAGACTGATTCCAGATTGTTTTGTGGTTCAAGGGTGTTTATTGAAGTGCTAAATATTGGAGGGGGTGGTAAAATGGTGAGGGGTGATGGTGGAGGAATATCCATGGCAGAGCCCAGTCTATTAGTCTCACAGGTGCACTGCCCATATGGGCATAGGAAGTGGAGCTGGGGCAGTTCCAATATGGACAGGGTTACAAAGTGGGACAGTGGGATGACAATCAGGGTGGTCTCTGGCGGGGGTCTTGCCATCGTGCTCTGTCCTGTTCCTGGATCTCAGGGACCGCTTGCGGGGTGGTTCTCCGTCTGCAGGGGGTGGGGTGCTGGTGTGGTGGTCCTGTGGCGGGGCGTCCTGTCCACTAGCGCCGGCGGAGGTGGTGGGCAGTTCATCGTCCATGCCAGTGTCAGGGGCCCCTTGGAGTGCCACAGTGTCCCTCATGGTGTTCTGTATGTCCTTCAGCACCCCTACGATGGTGCCCAGGGCGGAGCTGATGGTTCTGAGTTCCTCCCTGAACCCCAAATACTGGTCCTCATGCAGGTGCTGGGTCTCCTGAAACTTGGCCAGGACCGTAGCCATCGTCTCCTGGGAGTGGTGGTATGCTCCCATGATGGTGGAGAGGGCCTCATGGGGAGTGGGTTCCCTTGGCCTGTCCGCCCCCTGTCGCACAGCAGCCCTCCCAGTTCCCCTGTGTTCCTGGGCCTCCGTCCCCTGGACCGTGTGCCCACTACCACTGTCCCCAGGTCCCTGTTGTTGTTTGGGTGGTGGGTTATCCTGGGTTCCCTGTAGTGGTGGACACACAGCTGATTGACGTGTCCTGAGTATGGAGGTATGGGCCCGCTGGGTGGGTGCTGTGCTGGTGTTTCCAGAGGGTGGAAGGTCTGTGTTGGGCTGTGCCTGTGCGAGGGGAACCGACTGTCCCGAGGCCCACGATGGTCCGGGCTGGTCATCTGGATCCAGTTGGCCAGAGCTGCTGTCATCACTGTGGGCCTCTTCTGTGGGTGGGGTAGAGATGTCTGGACCCTCCTGTCTGGTGATGTTAGGTAGTGGTCCTGCAGGGGTGTAAAAGTATGATCATTGCATGTGTGTGTGTCATGGTGTGCAATGGGTGGGTGAGCGTGTACCCCAGTGCTAGCATTCCTGTGTGGGGGCTTGTGTGATGATGGTGGGGGGGGGGTGTTATGGGTATTTGCAGTGCGCATGCTTTAGTGATGGGTGTCCATGCTTTGTTGTGTCATGCAGGGCTTGGTGTTGGGATGGGTCGTTTGTGTTATTAGTACATTAGTGAGGAGTTGGAGTGATAGGGGAGGGGGTGAGGGGGTGTGATAGCATGCAGGTAGGGTGGGGGATATGATAGTTAAGATTTGACTTACCAGTGTCCATTCCTCCACCGACTCTTCCGAGGCCCTCAGGATGCATAATGGTCAAGACCTGCTCCTTCCATGTTGTTAGTTGTGGGGGAGAAGGTGGGGGTCCGCCGCCAGTCCACTGTACCGCGATGTTGTGCCTGGAGACCACGGAACGCACCTTCCCCCGTAGGTCGTTCCATCTCGTCCTGATGTCTTCCCGATTTCTTGGGTGCTGTCGCACTGCATTGACCCTGTCGACTATTCTTCGCCATAGCTCCATCTTCCTAGCTATGGAGGTGTGCTGCACCTGTGCTCCAAATAGCTGTGGCTCTACCAGTACGATTTCCTCCACCATGACCCTGAGCTCCTCCTCTGAGAACCTGGGGTGTCTTTGCCGTGCCATGGGGTGGTGTAGGTGATGTGTGGGGTGGTGTATGTGGTGATGAGTGTGGTGATGTGTAGTGGTGTGTGGTGTTTTGTGCGTGGATGTTGTGTGGGTGATGGTGTTGTGTGCCTCTATGTGGTGGGGTTGTCTATTCTGTGCTCTGTCTCTGGCCTTCGTCAATAATTTTGGGTCGTAGGGGTTTGTGTGTGATGTGGGTGTGTGTTTTATATTGTAATGGGTGTGTGGGAGTGGTGTCTGTATGTGTATCAGGTGTGTGTCTTTCGAATTGTCCAATGTGGCGGTGTTTTGGAGATGTGTGTGTATTTTGAGCGCGGCGGTGTCTACCGCCAATGGAATACCGCGGTTGAAAGACCGCCGCGTGGATTTGTGGGTTGTGATAGCATGGGCGTGTTTCTGTTGGCGTGACGGTGGAGGTTTTTTTTTCGCCAGTTTATCACTGACCTTTGGTGTGGCGGACTTGTGTGGGTGTCTGAATTTCGGCGGATTCCGAGAGGTGGGTCATAATAGGCGGATTTCCACGGCCGCGGCGGTGTATTGGCGGTCTTCTGCACGGCGGTAAGCGGCTTTTACCACCAATGTTGTAATGACCCCTAAGGTATGGACCACAGTGGAACACATACATCACATGTCTATTCATCACTACATTATCTAAACTATAGGCTGTGTACAAAACTCTAAATAATATTCAGCATGCATCTGAGAGTCATGGGCTTTGGAGACAGTTAATACCACACTGATGGTGATAAAAAGAACATTACATGTCATGCCTAACCGCAACAATACACCGTGGAATCTCTATTGTAACATCACATCACATATCTTGAGTCCGTTGAAGTGCTGATTGATGAAATCTGCCCTGATCTCTCTAGCTTCATCCTCATCATGCTCATCCTCACTTGGCAAATCTGCATTTCCAACCACAGGATCTGCTGGCTCTCCCTCATCTGGTATGAATGGTATCTGACATCTCAGAGAAAATTTGTGGATCATGCAGCTTGCAACAATTATTTGACACACCTTGTAGGGTGAGTAGAGGAAGGCTCCTCCAGAGTTGTCTATACTGCAAAATCTTGCCTTCAGGAGGCCAAAAGTCCACTCCACGACACGCCTGGTCCTTCCGTGGGCCCATTGAAGCGGACTTTCCCTGGCATGGTTGAGTACCTCACTGGTGTCAATAACCAAGGATCGTTTGGGTAGCCAGAGTCCTCTGTAAGATAAGGTGACACCAATCCAAAATGTAATCTTGGACATCCACATATATGGTAGCAGTAAAAATAGATACAGACACAAATGACAAATATGATTTGCCAACCAGCGATGCCCTCTCGGTGTATAGACGTGTCATCTGCAGGGGAATATTGCTGTTGCTGCATGATGAAGGAAGCCTGGACTGATCCTGGATACCTTGCACAGACTTGTGAAATGTAGAGGTCAGCTAAACAGACCATTTGGACGTTTATGGAGTGGAAGTTTTTCCTGTTCCTATATACCTGTTCATTTGCACTTGATAAAACCAAGGCTACATGGGTGCCATCTATGGCTCAAACCACATGTGAAATGTGTCCCAAAGCATAGAAATCTGCCTTCACATTGGCCAAATCCTCACATTTAGGGAATCTGATGTAGCTGTCCGTGTGTTTTAACAATGCAGACAGTAAAGCCTTGAACACCAGACTGAACATGGGCTGAGATATCCCTGCAGTAAAGATCACTATATTCTGAAAGGGCCCAGTGGCCAGGAAGTGCAACACTGACATGACTTGAATGATGGGATGTATGCTGTTGGGACTGCAAATGGCAGGCATCAGATCTGGTTCCAACTGATGACATAGATCCATAATGGTATGCCTGTCCAGGTGATATATTTGGATTACATGTCACGCCTTCATGGTGTGCAGGTCTGCTAGTGGACGGTACACTGGAGGTTTTCTCGCTCTTCTCAGGCCAGGGTAACCAGGTGGGACAACACCAGAATGTATGTGAATGACACAATCTATAAATCATAAATATGAGCACAACAATGTCACACATATATCCAAATCATGTCACATGAAACAGTGAATTTGGGGTATTCAGCACATAGCAAAGCAATATATCAAAGTGTGCCGGATTTAAATCCACTTACCCCTCAAATGTACTATATATGGAGATACATGTCACTGAAAGTGAACGTTACATCAAACCTGTTGACATGTTACACATATTTGTTGCACTGATACCATCTTCAGATTGTCATTTGTATGGTGACAGCACTGTTTCATGTATATACCCCAAAATACCTCATGGCACTACCTCTACTAAAGACATGCAGGTCAATGCCCATCTGAAAAAGGGGATCTGGCGTGCCATTGATACATGTAAACAGTAAGCCTGCACTTTACACATTGTCACATCTATATGAGTTTTCAGTAAATGATGCAACTTTCATCATCCATATTTGAGCTCTAAAATGGCAGTTGCCTACCCTACAGTACTGGACGTCAGGAAGCGATCTGACTCTGCTGGTGGATGTCATCATTGTGGTAGGTGGTTAAAACTGCGGTGGACATTGCCAATGGAACACATTGCTGCCTTTGAAGGACTTAGGCCAATGGTGACATCCGCCGGTGGTGATGGTCCTGTACATGGCAGGCAGGTCTGTCATCTTCTGCACAATCCCTCACTTGACTCCTGACACTGCTGCCAGCCAGACCTCCACGACCTGAGCTACTGTGTACTGCCTCTTGGAGAAATCCTGCCACTTCCTGCAGGTAATAGGCCCCCTGCCTTCTGTCTGGAGAGATGGACAAGCTTTTGGAGGAGGTCCTACCCCTGTATGAATAGCTATATGGTGCACCAGAGGAGCAGGTGAGACCAATGTAATACCAATGGGTGAAAAGTAGCGTGTATGATGATTTAGATGAAATGTGCAGGAATGAGGGATTGACCTATCATGTGTGGGTAGATGTTATGTACGCAGGTGCATAGAAAGACTGTTACCCCTGATACATAGTTGCTAGAGTGCAGTGTATGTACCCTGATCCACATATGTACATTACAGCATTTACATCAATGTTGGTGTGACAAATAGTTGTAGAGACGTACCATTTTAGGGACATATTTGTGGTTGGGTTGTATGTTTCTACCGAAAACCTGGTACTGGGTATGCATGTTGTATGCCTGACTCCACTTCACACATGGCCTGACTGCAGAAAATGACTTGCAAAAGAGTTTGAAGTGTGATGAAGGGTATATATGGCTACTTGTACTAACTTGACTGTTCACCATACTTGTTTTGGGATGAAGCATGTGTACATGACTTTCTACTCTTGTGGGTGTCATCCATGCAGGTCAATGCCCATCAGAAAAAGAGGATCTGGTATGCCATCACCAAGAAAGTGCGGACCCTGGGAGTCCACAGCCTGCGGGCACCCCCTGTAGAAAGTGGTGGGAGGACCTGAGATGCTGGGCCTATAAGACTGCTGAGGCCCAGCTGGGGACGTCCTCCCAAGGAGGAAGTGGTGCCCATCAGACCTTGCCCCTACCAATGGCCCGGCTTTTGCTGGTGGCCTACCCTGAGTTTGATGGGTGTTTGAGAGCAGCACAGAAGCCACAATGGGGGTGAGTACTGACTACACTCATTTCCATTTTTCTGCAAGGTCACTGTATGATGTGAAAGACTCTGAGCTGTGACAATGTAGTAAGGGCAAAAGCTTAAGTATCTCCTAAAACACCTAGATGTAGAGTCCTCAACATTGGTACATACGTTTGCACATTGTATTGTGTTTAGGGCATGTTACTCACCTATGTCATCCCTTCTGTACAGTAGCATATGAAAATGCACTTGTGACTGTGTCACCTGTATACCACTACACTGCTCCTAATGCCCTGCTGGTTGTCCCTTTTCCCTACTCCTCTCCCCCACGTGAGGCTCCTAAATGCTTGGTTTCCCTCCCCAAGTCCTCCCCTTCCACCTCCAAGGCTCCCCTGCCCCCCTTCAAGTACCCATGCCTCTCCCTCTGCCAAGAAGTCTACCCCTCCCAAAAAAAGCCAACCCTCCCATAAGCTTAAACCAAAACCCCCCTCCCAAGCCACATCCCAAAGGCCCCACTCCATAACCTAAGCCTAGCCCCCCTCCTGCACCCCCCTTGAGAATCCCTGAAGTGCCTACCTGCCCCCTTGTTGCCCCTACCTGTGGAGGTTACATGAAAGCCAGGATTGAAGTTGGGGGCACACATATGTGCACTGTGTGCATGCAGACTGTTGTGAGAGGACTGGCCTATGGCCTTTGAGTTTACAATTGCACAATATTCAATATATTTACAACCAACCTGTTGTTGGTTTAGTGGTTACATCTTTGTCATGCATTTCTTTTCCTAGTATGGAGTTGTTCCTGGCTGACATTGGTTGTGTGTCAGTATTTGGGTGTGTGTGTTGCTTGTGCTACCTTTATTGTTTGGGCAGTATGTAAGGTTGTGTTCTGTGCTTTTGTTCCCAGTGATAGGGTGTGTGTTGTGTGATGGGCATGTGTCTATTCAGAACATGTTGTTGCCATGCTATTGAGTGGTGTTTGTGTTGACATGTGTTTGTTGCTGTGTTGTGTGGCTTGGTATGTATTGACAGTGTGTGTGTGTTGAGTGCATGGTATTATGGATACACGGCGCTGTGTATGTTGATTGGTAAGTTGTATGGATGTAAGATTGTGTGTGTTCATTGCCTGTTGGTTGTATGTGTGATGGGTTCCTGGACAGTGTCTATTGTGAGTGCTTGCCAACGTATTGTTGTTGTGGTGTTGTTGTAATGTGTTGTGGTGTTGTGTTATTGTCTGTAACTGGGCCTGTGCTGTGTTTCCGTGTGTGTGTGTGTGGGCCATAGTATGTGTACTGTGTATGTGCGAGTGTGTGGCTGTATGTGAGTTTGCATGTCAGCGTGTAGTAGCATGTGGTTGTCACCCTCACACCCCTTTCCCAATCACATATTGTGTGAGTGTACATACATTGACAATATACATCAGTAACAGGTAAGTGTGTGTACTTAAGGTTGCTGTCATCGGAAAAGATTCCGTAGTATTTGTGTGAGCAGGAGCAGCAGAATAACGTCTAGTTCTGGTTCCATGGCGGCTCCGGATGAATATGGCTTCCTGATGATGAATGTCTCCTTTTATAGAGTTCGTTTCTGGCTGGGTTTCAGTGGTAGTGCAACCACAGTGGAAACCTGGTGGTGTGCTGCCTCGTAATCTGTCCGGCGGAAACAGGGTCTCCGCCGGCCTGCAGTTGTCTTCCGTCACCTGGTGCGGTCTGACGCAGTGGCTGTGCCGGTGGTGGTTTTGCTGTATTCTGTTGGGAATACCGCCATGGTCATAAATTGTCGTTCTTCTCCACCAGCCCGTTGGCAGTAGAACCGCCAACATGTTGGTCCTGAGACCGCCAAACTCGTAAGGAGGCCCACAGCCTTGTCACCTCACTTACCTCTCCACATTCACTTTAACTCATACCTTATCCTTATCCAAATAAAGGGTAGATCGCTCCCCCTGCCGCTGCAGCTCCTCCAAGTTCCTGTGTTTCTGAGACCCACCTAACTGTAAGTACCCCCCTCCTCCCAGCCCCTCGCCCTGCCCCGCGCCACTCACCTTCTCTCCTGCTCCTGCTTCTTTTCCTCCTCTCTGTCTCTTCCTCCTCGCTCCCCCTCTGCAATCTTCTTCTGTGTTCTTCTGTTCTTCTGTTCTTCCCTTCTGTTCTTCTGTGTTCTTCCGGTCTTCTGTGTTCTTCTTCTCTGTTCTTCTCGGTGCTTCTGTGTTCTTCTTCTCGGTTCTTCTGTGTTCTTCTCTGTTCTTCTCTGTTCTTCTCTGTTCTTCTCTTCCGATCTTCTGTTCTTCTGTTCTTCTGTCTTCTGCTCTTCCGGTCTTCTGTTCTTCTGTCTTCTGTTCTTCTGTCTTCTGTTCTCCTGTCTTCGGCTCTTCTACCTCCTCCGTCTTCTTCCCCGAGCCTGCCCTCCTGCTCCTTCCTCATCCCCCTCCCTCACTCGCCTCCCCCTCTCTCACCCCTAGCTAACCCGTTTGCTATCTACCTCCCTCACTCCTCCTATCTTCCTATCTCTCTAGCTCCCTATCTCACTATCTAACTCCCCCACTCTCCACCTCCTCCTACCTACCTATCTGTCTATCTATCTATTTCCCTATCTATCGACTTCTCTATTTTCTCTATCTATTTCTCTATCTCTCCCCCCCCTCCCGCCACCCCCTCTACTACCTATCTCCCTATCCTCTCACTCTATCTCTCTCCCTCACCCACCTCTACAACCCCCCCTCCCCTATCTTCACAACCCTACTCCTATCTCTCTCCCTAATCTCCAAACCTCCTAACACTCACCCTCCTCCACCCTAAAACCCCCTCCCCCAGCTCCTCTCACTCTACCTGTCCCCCCCCCTCCCTCGCGCTTTCCCGCCGCGACCTCCTGCACGCCCCCGCCCCCCAGCTCCCATTCGCCCCCAGCTGACCCCTCCCCCCCCCTCCTACCTCTTATGGCGGCCGCTGCGCGACAGTGGTAGCGACCCTTGACCCAAGGGTAGGTCGCTCCCCCTGCCGCTGCAGCTCCTCCAAGTTCCTGAGTTCCTGTGTTCCTGAGACCCACCTAACTGTAAGTACCCCCCTCCTCCCAGCCCCTCGCCCTGCCCCGCGCCACTCACCTTCTCTCCTGCTCCTGCTTCTTTTCCTCCTCTCTGTCTCTTCCTCCTCGCTCCCCCTCTGCAATCTTCTTCTGTGTTCTTCTGTTCTTCCCTTCTGTTCTTCTGTGTTCTTCCGGTCTTCTGTGCTCTTCTTCTCTGTTCTTCTCGGTGCTTCTGTGTTCTTCTTCTCGGTTCTTCTGTGTTCTTCTCTGTTCTTCTCTGTTCTTCTCTGTTCTTCTCTGTTCTTCTGCTCTTCCGATCTTCTGTGCTTCTGTTCTTCTGTTCTTCTGTTCTTCTGTTCTTCTGTTCTTCTGTCTTCTGTTCTTCTGTCTTCTGTTCTTCTGTCTTCTGTCTTCTGTCTTCTGTCTTCTGTTCTTCTGTCTTCTGCTCTTCTGTCTTCTGCTCTTCCGGTCTTCTGTTCTTCTGTCTTCTGTTCTTCTGTCTTCTGTTCTCCTGTCTTCGGCTCTTCTACCTCCTCCGTCTTCTTCCCCCGAGCCTGCCCTCCTGCTCCTTCCTCATCCCCCTCCCTCACTCGCCTCCCCCTCTCTCACCCCTAGCTAACCCGTTCGCTATCTACCTCCCTCACTCCTCCTATCTTCCTATCTCTCTAGCTCCCTATCTCACTATCTAACTCCCCCACTCTCCACCTCCTCCTACCTACCTATCTGTCTATCTATCTATTTCCCTATCTATCGACTTCTCTATCTATTTTCTCTATCTATTTCTCTATCTCTCCCCCCCTCCCGCCACCCCCTCTACTACCTATCTCCCTATCCTCTCACTCTACATCTCTCCCTCACCCACCTCTACAACCCCCCCTCCCCTATCTTCACAACCCTACTCCTATCTCTCTCCCTAATCTCCAAACCTCCTAACACTCACCCTCCTCCACCCTAAAACCCCCTCCCCCAGCTCCTCTCACTCTACCTGTCCCCCCCCCTCCCTCGCGCTTTCCCGCCGCGACCTCCTGCACGCCCCCGCCCCCCAGCTCCCATTCGCCCCCAGCTGACCCCTCCCCCCCCTCCTACCTCTTATGGCGGCCGCTGCGCGACAGTGGTAGCGACCCTTGACCCAAGGGTAGGTCGCTCCCCCTGCCGCTGCAGCTCCTCCAAGTTCCCGAGTTCCTGTGTTCCTGAGACCCACCTAACTGTAAGTACCCCCCTCCTCCCAGCCCCTCGCCCTGCCCCGCGCCACTCACCTTCTCTCCTGCTCCTGCTTCTTTTCCTCCTCTCTGTCTCTTCCTCCTCGCTCCCCCTCTGCAATCTTCTTCTGTGTTCTTCTGTTCTTCTCTTCTGTTCTTCTGTTCTTCCCTTCTGTTCTTCTGTGTTCTTCCGGTCTTCTGTGTTCTTCTTCTCTGTTCTTCTCGGTGCTTCTGTGTTCTTCTCTGTTCTTCTCTGTTCTTCTCTGTTCTTCTCTGTTCTTCTGCTCTTCCGATCTTCTGTGCTTCTGTCTTCTGTTCTTCTGTTCTTCTGTTCTTCTGTCTTCTGTTCTTCTGTCTTCTGCTCTTCCGTCTTCTGTTCTTCTGTCTTCTGTTCTTCTGTCTTCTGTTCTCCTGTCTTCGGCTCTTCTACCTCCTCCGTCTTCTTCCCCCGAGCCTGCCCTCCTGCTCCTTCCTCATCCCCCTCCCTCACTCGCCTCCCCCTCTCTCACCCCTAGCTAACCCGTTCGCTATCTACCTCCCTCACTCCTCCTATCTTCCTATCTCTCTAGCTCCCTATCTCACCATCTAACTCCCCCACTCTCCACCTCCTCCTACCTACCTATCTGTCTATCTATCTATTTC
Source organism: Pleurodeles waltl (assembly GCF_031143425.1). Lineage (NCBI taxonomy): Eukaryota > Metazoa > Chordata > Amphibia > Caudata > Salamandridae > Pleurodeles > Pleurodeles waltl. The sequence goes on from NC_090442.1 coordinate 467,692,608, forward strand.
CCTATCTATCGACTTCTCTATCTATTTTCTCTATCTATTTCTCTATCTCTCCCCCCCTCCCGCCACCCCCTCTACTACCTATCTCCCTATCCTCTCACTCTACCTCTCTCCCTCACCCACCTCTACAACCCCCCCTCCCCTATCTTCACAACCCTACTCCTATCTCTCTCCCTAATCTCCAAACCTCCTAACACTCACCCTCCTCCACCCTAAAACCCCCTCCCCCAGCTCCTCTCACTCTACCTGTCCCCCCCTCCCTCGCGCTTTCCCGCCGCGACCTCCTGCACGCCCCCGCCCCCCAGCTCCCATTCGCCCCCAGCTGACCCCTCCCCCCCCTCCTACCTCTTATGGCGGCCGCTGCGCGACAGTGGTAGCGACCCTTGACCCAAGGGTAGGTCGCTCCCCCTGCCGCTGCAGCTCCTCCAAGTTCCCGAGTTCCTGTGTTCCTGAGACCCACCTAACTGTAAGTACCCCCCTCCTCCCAGCCCCTCGCCCTGCCCCGCGCCACTCACCTTCTCTCCTGCTCCTGCTTCTTTTCCTCCTCTCTGTCTCTTCCTCCTCGCTCCCCATCTGCAATCTTCTTCTGTGTTCTTCTGTTCTTCTCTTCTGTTCTTCTGTTCTTCCCTTCTGTTCTTCTGTGTTCTTCCGGTCTTCTGTGTTCTTCTTCTCTGTTCTTCTCGGTGCTTCTGTGTTCTTCTTCTCGGTTCTTCTGTGTTCTTCTGTGTTCTTCTCTGTTCTTCTCTGTTCTTCTCTGTTCTTCTGCTCTTCCGATCTTCTGTGCTTCTGTCTTCTGTTCTTCTGTTCTTCTGTCTTCTGTTCTTCTGTCTTCTGCTCTTCCGGTCTTCTGTTCTTCTGTCTTCTGTTCTTCTGTCTTCTGTTCTCCTGTCTTCGGCTCTTCTACCTCCTCCGTCTTCTTCCCCCGAGCCTGCCCTCCTGCTCCTTCCTCATCCCCCTCCCTCACTCGCCTCCCCCTCTCTCACCCCTAGCTAACCCGTTCGCTATCTACCTCCCTCACTCCTCCTATCTTCCTATCTCTCTAGCTCCCTATCTCACTATCTAACTCCCCCACTCTCCACCTCCTCCTACCTACCTATCTGTCTATCTATCTATTTCCCTATCTATCGACTTCTCTATCTATTTTCTCTATCTATTTCTCTATCTCTCCCCCCCTCCCGCCACCCCCTCTACTACCTATCTCCCTATCCTCTCACTCTACCTCTCTCCCTCACCCACCTCTACAACCCCCCCTCCCCTATCTTCACAACCCTACTCCTATCTCTCTCCCTAATCTCCAAACCTCCTAACACTCACCCTCCTCCACCCTAAAACCCCCTCCCCCAGCTCCTCTCACTCTACCTGTCCCCCCCTCCCTCGCGCTTTCCCGCTGCGACCTCCTGCACGCCCCCGCCCCCCAGCTCCCATTCGCCCCCAGCTGACCCCTCCCCCCCCTCCTACCTCTTATGGCGGCCGCTGCGCGACAGTGGTAGCCACCCTTGACCCAAGGGTAGGTCGCTCCCCCTGCCGCTGCAGCTCCTCCAAGTTCCCGAGTTCCTGTGTTCCTGAGACCCACCTAACTGTAAGTACCCCCCTCCTCCCAGCCCCTCGCCCTGCCCCGCGCCACTCACCTTCTCTCCTGCTCCTGCTTCTTTTCCTCCTCTCTGTCTCTTCTCCTCCTCGCTCCCCCTCTGCAATCTTCTTCTGTGTTCTTCTGTTCTTCTCTTCTGTTCTTCTGTTCTTCCCTTCTGTTCTTCTGTGTTCTTCCGGTCTTCTGTGTTCTTCTTCTCTGTTCTTCTCGGTGCTTCTGTGTTCTTCTTCTCGGTTCTTCTGTGTTCTTCTGTGTTCTTCTCTGTTCTTCTCTGTTCTTCTCTGTTCTTCTGCTCTTCTGTGCTTCTGTCTTCTGTTCTTCTGTTCTTCTGTCTTCTGTTCTTCTGTCTTCTGCTCTTCCGGTCTTCTGTTCTTCTGTCTTCTGTTCTTCTGTCTTCTGTTCTCCTGTCTTCGGCTCTTCTACCTCCTCCGTCTTCTTCCCCCGAGCCTGCCCTCCTGCTCCTTCCTCATCCCCCTCCCTCACTCGCCTCCCCCTCTCTCACCCCTAGCTAACCCGTTCGCTATCTACCTCCCTCACTCCTCCTATCTTCCTATCTCTCTAGCTCCCTATCTCACTATCTAACTCCCCCACTCTCCACCTCCTCCTACCTACCTATCTGTCTATCTATCTATTTCCCGATCTATCGACTTCTCTATCTATTTTCTCTATCTATTTCTCTATCTCTCCCCCCTCCCGCCACCCCCTCTACTACCTATCTCCCTATCCTCTCACTCTAATTCTCTCCCTCACCCACCTCTACAACCCCCCCTCCCCTATCTTCACAACCCTACTCCTATCTCTCTCCCTAATCTCCAAACCTCCTAACACTCACCCTCCTCCACCCTAAAACCCCCTCCCCCAGCTCCTCTCACTCTACCTGTCCCCCCCCTCCCTCGCGCTTTCCCGCCGCGACCTCCTGCACGCGCCCGCCCCCCAGCTCCCATTCGCCCCCAGCTGACCCCTCCCCCCCCCTCCTACCTCTTATGGCGGCCGCTGCGCGACAGTGGTAGCGACCCTTGACCCAAGGGTAGGTCGCTCCCCCTGCCGCTGCAGCTCCTCCAAGTTCCCGAGTTCCTGTGTTCCTGAGACCCACCTAACTGTAAGTACCCCCCTCCTCCCAGCCCCTCGCCCTGCCCCGCGCCACTCACCTTCTCTCCTGCTCCTGCTTCTTTTCCTCCTCTCTGTCTCTTCCTCCTCGCTCCCCCTCTGCAATCTTCTTCTGTGTTCTTCTGTTCTTCTCTTCTGTTCTTCTGTTCTTCCCTTCTGTTCTTCTGTGTTCTTCCGGTCTTCTGTGTTCTTCTTCTCTGTTCTTCTCGGTGCTTCTGTGTTCTTCTTCTCGGTTCTTCTGTGTTCTTCTGTGTTCTTCTGTGTTCTTCTCTGTTCTTCTCTGTTCTTCCGATCTTCTGTGCTTCTGTCTTCTGTTCTTCTGTTCTTCTGCTCTTCTGCTCTTCCGGTCTTCTGTTCTTCTGTCTTCTGTTCTTCTGTCTTCTGTTCTCCTGTCTTCGGCTCTTCTACCTCCTCCGTCTTCTTCCCCCGAGCCTGCCCTCCTGCTCCTTCCTCATCCCCCTCCCTCACTCGCCTCCCCCTCTCTCACCCCTAGCTAACCCGTTCGCTATCTACCTCCCTCACTCCTCCTATCTTCCTATCTCTCTAGCTCCCTATCTCACTACCTAACTCCCCCACTCTCCACCTCCTCCTACCTACCTATCTGTCTATCTATCTATTTCCCTATCTATCGACTTCTCTATCTATTTTCTCTATCTATTTCTCTATCTCTCCCCCCCTCCCGCCACCCCCTCTACTACCTATCTCCCTATCCTCTCACTCTACCTCTCTCCCTCACCCACCTCTACAACCCCCCCTCCCCTATCTTCACAACCCTACTCCTATCTCTCTCCCTAATCTCCAAACCTCCTAACACTCACCCTCCTCCACCCTAAAACCCCCTCCCCCAGCTCCTCTCACTCTACCTGTCCCCCCCCCTCCCTCGCGCTTTCCCGCCGCGACCTCCTGCACGCCCCCGCCCCCAGCTCCCATTCGCCCCCAGCTGACCCCTCCTACCTCTTATGGCGGCCGCTGCGCGACAGTGGTAGCGACCCTTGACCCAAGGGTAGGTCGCTCCCCCTGCCGCTGCAGCTCCTCCAAGTTCCTGTGTTCCTGAGACCCACCTAACTGTAAGTACCCCCCTCCTCCCAGCCCCTCGCCCTGCCCCGCGCCACTCACCTTCTCTCCTGCTCCTGCTTCTTTTCCTCCTCTCTGTCTCTTCCTCCTCGCTCCCCCTCTGCAATCTTCTTCTGTGTTCTTCTGTTCTTCTCTTCTGTTCTTCTGTTCTTCCCTTCTGTTCTTCTGTGTTCTTCCGGTCTTCTGTGTTCTTCTTCTCTGTTCTTCTCGGTGCTTCTGTGTTCTTCTTCTCGGTTCTTCTGTGTTCTTCTGTGTTCTTCTGTGTTCTTCTCTGTTCTTCTCTGTTCTTCTCTGTTCTTCTGCTCTTCCGATCTTCTGTTCTTCTGCTCTTCCGGTCTTCTGTTCTTCTGTCTTCTGTTCTTCTGTCTTCTGTTCTCCTGTCTTCGGCTCTTCTACCTCCTCCGTCTTCTTCCCCCGAGCCTGCCCTCCTGCTCCTTCCTCATCCCTCTCCCTCACTCGCCTCCCCCTCTCTCACCCCTAGCTAACCCGTTCGCTATCTACCTCCCTCACTCCTCCTATCTTCCTATCTCTCTATCTCTCTAGCTCCCTATCTCACTATCTAACTCCCCCACTCTCCACCTCCTCCTACCTACCTATCTGTCTATCTATCTATTTCCCTATCTATCGACTTCTCTATTTTCTCTATCTATTTCTCTATCTCTCCCCCCCTCCCGCCACCCCCTCTACTACCTATCTCCCTATCCTCTCACTCTACCTCTCTCCCTCACCCACCTCTACAACCCCCCCTCCCCTATCTTCACAACCCTACTCCTATCTCTCTCCCTAATCTCCAAACCTCCTAACACTCACCCTCCTCCACCCTAAAACCCCCTCCCCCAGCTCCTCTCACTCTACCTGTCCCCCCCCTCCCTCGCGCTTTCCCACCGCGACCTCCTGCACGCCCCCGCCCCCCAGCTCCCATTCGCCCCCAGCTGACCCCTCCCCCCCCCTCCTACCTCTTATGGCGGCCGCTGCGCGACTGCGCAGCGGGCACGCCGCTGGCGCGCCGGGGGCGCGCCAGAGGCAAGCCCGTCTGCGCCCGTCCGCGCCTGGCCCGCGCCCAGCGCCACGACCCCTGGTCCCCAGCTCCCCCAAGCCCCGCTGATCCGCTACGACCCCACCACCCTCCACGCCCTCAACCCAGGGCGCTCCAAAACCTGCTTCCTAGCTCACCCCAAACGCACCCATGGACCCTTCGCCTGCAACTCCTGCAAACGCATCTTCCACCACGCAACTACCACGACCACAAGCCCACGCGCCATCAACCACCTCAAGTGCATCCTGATCAACGCTCGTTCCGTCCACAAGCACGCCGTTGAACTTTGGGACCTCCTGGACTCCACAGCCCCGGACGTCGCCTTCATCACGGAGACATGGATGAACGCCTCCTCTGCTCCAGACATCGCTACCCGCCATCCCCGAAGGCTACAAGATCTCCAGAAAAGACCGCACCAACCAAGTAGGAGGAGGTGTCGCCATCATCTTCAAAGACTCCATCAGCGTCACCACCTCCATCCAAGACCCCCCCCTCGCAGCTGAACACCTGCATTTTCAGATTCGCACAGACCCAAGGACCACCCTCAGAGGATCCCTCGTCTACCGTCCTCCCGGACCTCGCGCCTCTTTCAGCGACGCCATCGCCGACTTCATCTCCCCGCACGCCCTCGCCTCACCGGACTACATCCTCCTAGGCGACCTCAACTTCCATCTGGAACAAAACAACGACCCCAACACCACCACCCTGCTCGACAACCTCGCCAACCTCGGCCTCAAACAACTGGTGAACACCGCCACCCACATCGCCGGACACACGCTCGACCCTATCTTCTCCGCCAGCAAACACGTCTTCTTCAGCCACACCTCTGCCCTACACTGGACCGACCACAGCTGCGTCCACTTCACATTCCGACGCGAGACCTCCCACCTCCGCACTCAACCCATCCCTCGTCGACAGTGGAACAAGATCCCTGAAGAGCAACTCTTCTCCGCTCTCGCCGCCAACCAACCCACCCTCACCACCGACCCCAACGACGCAGCTCTCAACCTCACAAACTGGATCTCCAACTGCGCTGACAAACTTGCTCCCCTCAAACGCACGCATCGACAGACCAACACCAAAAAACCTCTCTGGTTCTCTGACACCCTCAAAGAATCAAAGAAAACTTGTCGTGCCCTTGAGAAGGCCTGGCGCAAGGACCACACCGCTGACAACATGACCGCCCTCAAGAACGCTACACGCGAACACCACCACCTAATCCGCACTGCCAAAAGGAACTTTTTCACCGACAGACTAGACAAAAACAGCCACAACAGCAGAGAACTCTTCAGCATCGTCAAAGAGTTCTCCAACCCCAGCGCCAACGCCGTCAAGCCCTCACAGGATTTGTGCGAATCCCTCGCCACTTTCTTCCATCGCAAGATCAGCGACCTCCACGACAGCTTCGGACACCAGACCCAACCATACACCACTGAACCCGCTTCCCCGGACATCACCCTCAACAACTGGACCCACATCAACACGGAAGAAACCAAATCCATCATGAACTCTATCCACTCCGGCGCCCCTTCGGACCCCTGCCCGCACTTCATCTTTAACAAAGCCGACGACATCATCGCCCCGCACCTCCAGACCGTCATCAACTCTTCTTTTTCTTCTGCTACCTTCCCCGAATGCTGGAAGCACGCTGAAGTCAACGCCCTACTAAAGAAACCTACGGCTGACCCAAGCGACCTGAAAAACTTCCGCCCCATCTCTCTTCTACCTTTCCCAGCCAAGGTAATAGAAAAGACCGTCAACAAACAGCTGACCACCTTCCTGGAAGACAACAACCTGCTCGACCCTTCACAAACCGGATTCCGAACCAACCACAGCACGGAAACCGCCCTCATCTCAGTCACAGACGACATCAGAACCCTGATGGACAACGGTGAAACAGTCGCCCTCATTCCCCTCAACCTCTCGGCTGCCTTTGACACCGTCTGTCACCGCACCCTAATCACCCGCCTACGCTCCACCGGGATCCAAGGCCAGGCCCTGGACTGGATCGCCTCCTTCCTCGCTAACCGCTCCCAAAGAGTTTACCTCCCTCCGTTTCGCTCAGAACCCACCAAGATCATCTGCGGCGTACCTCAAGGCTCATCGCTCAGCCCGACACTCTTCAATGTCTACATGAGCCCCCTCGCCGACATCGTACGCAAGCACGACATCATCATCACCTCCTACGCCGACGACACCCAACTTGTACTCTCCCTCACCAAGGACCCCGCCAGCGCCAAGACCAACCTACAAGAGGGTATGAAGGACGTCGCAGATTGGATGAGGCTCAGCCGCCTAAAGCTGAACTCTGAAAAAACGGAAGTCCTCATCCTCGGCAACACCCCGTCCGCCTGGGACGACTCCTGGTGGCCCACGGCCCTCGGCACCGCACCGACCCCCGCAGACCACGCCCGCAACCTCGGCTTCATCTTGGACCCTCTTCTCACCATGACCAAGCAAGTCAACGCCGTGTCCTCCGCCTGCTTCCTCACTCTCCGCATGCTCCGCAAGATCTTCCGCTGGATCCCCGCCGACACCAGAAAAACCGTGACCCACGCCCTTGTCACGAGTCGCCTGGACTACGGCAACACCCTCTACGCCGGGACCACCGCCAAACTCCAAAACCGCCTGCAACGCATCCAAAACGCCTCGGCCCGCCTCATCCTCGACGTACCCTGCAACAGCCACATCTCCGCACACCTGAGACACCTGCATTGGCTCCCAGTCAGCAAAAGGATCACCTTCCGTCTTCTCACCCACGCACACAAAGCCCTCCACAACAAGGGACCGGAATACCTCAACAGACGCCTCAGCTTCTACGTCCCCACCCGCCCCCTCCGCTCCGCTGGCCTCGCACTTGCTGTCATCCCTCGCACCCGCCGCTCCACGGCGGGTGGGAGATCTTTCTCCTTCCTGGCGGCCAAGACCTGGAACTCCCTCCCCACCAGCCTCAGGACCACCCAGGACCACTCCGCTTTCCGGAGACTCCTAAAGACTTGGCTGTTCGAGCAGCGATAACCCCCCCTTTCCCCCCTAGCGCCTTGAGACCCGCACGGGTGAGTAGCGCGCTTTATAAATGTTAATGATTTGATTTGATTTGATTTGTGTGAGCAGGAGCAGCAGAATAACGTCTAGTTCTGGTTCCATGGCGGCTCCGGATGAATATGGCTTCCTGATGATGAATGTCTCCTTTTATAGAGTTCGTTTCTGGCTGGGTTTCAGTGGTAGTGCAACCACAGTGGAAACCTGGTGGTGTGCTGCCTCGTAATCTGTCCGGCGGAAACAGGGTCTCCGCCGGCCTGCAGTTGTCTTCCGTCACCTGGTGCGGTCTGACCGCAGTGGCTGTGCCGGTGGTGGTTTTGCTGTATTCTGTTGGGAATACCGCCATGGTCATAAATTGTCGTTCTTCTCCACCAGCCCGTTGGCAGTAGAACCGCCAACATGTTGGTCCTGAGACCGCCAAACTCGTAAGGAGGCCCACAGCCTTGTCACCTCACTTACCTCTCCACATTCACTTTAACTCATACCTTTTCCAAATACTGTTATTGTGCTTGCATACTTCAATAGTTATAGATAGTTATAGCATGTGAAATCATAGCATCCTTAACAACAAATATAACTTCTCAATTAACATTATTTGTCACAACACAGTGCATGATAGAGTAGCGAGTTATTGTTAGTATTGTCTAGTTTTCGAACTGAAAAGAGTGTGTAACAAGCTCCACTAGTTATAATAATTTGAAGTCGGTGGATAAATTGTAAATTAATGTTACAACCATAGTTCCAGTATTCTTGAAGTTTGCATACTTTCAATTTGGTTTGTACAGGGAAAACAAGTTTTCCTTACTATAGCTAAGCTTTAACTTTTGTTTTTTCATTTAATAAATGTATATATGAATATTATTTGGCGTACAATAATCACAGCTGTTGTCAAGGTGAACTCTTTATTTCACTAAATGAAACTGAGCTCAACTGCAATGACACAGAGCAAAGAGCAGACTGGCTTAAATTAGGACAATGTATAGAGTATATATGCAGTGCCAAAACAGTAATAAAGTCAAAATGCCAAACAGTAAAAATCCCAATCCAAATCAGAAACACTTAACTAAAATGTAATTAAGTAAATTATGCCAAAATGAAAAAATCTAATAGTTTGAGCCAAATATATGAATTATTAAAGTTTTAGGTACAAATAGCCCCAAAATATCCTGGGCTGTAATGATAGTCTGTGTTTCTTTCACATTGGGACTTAAAAACAACTTCAGGCTGAAGGCAAGGGAGCACAAGTCTGACCAGTAAAAGATTTTGGCTTCTGGCTCAGTATTTTAAGTTCCACCTTTTCACGTTTTCTGGCGCAGAGCTTCTCTTAGGTCACAAACAGAAGATTCAACCCTCTTTTGATCTTTCACAGGTCCTGAAAGTAGTGTATCCAGTAGTGGTAGTCCAGAAGTTCACAAATATTTATATATTGGTGTGTATGTGTGTTTGTGTGTGGGGATATTTCTGTGTGTGTATTTAGATGTAGATATGTGCAAACAAAGTCTGATTTAATAATTGTAAGGAAACAACAGTGCATCACAATGCAAGGTGGTTGGACAAATGCATTTGTATTACAGGGTGCAGTGGCTGTTTTTTCTGGTACATTCAGAAGCTGTGATGGCGGGCACTTATGGGGGCAGGAGTGTTGCAAGACAAATAGAGCTGTGGCATGGGCCCCTTTTGACTCTCCTTTAGAGATAACACTGGTCATCATGCGTGTAACACCTTGGATCCAAACTGCAAACTAAAGATACTTTCTAATTATTTGGAAAACTGCTTTGCAGCACAATAAAAGAGGCACTGAGAGAAAGCTGAATTTGACTGTATCTGCTGAAATGCACATATACCTGGTGATTGACAGTGATTGAATCAGTTAATAGTTTGATCTCCCTGGTCCCACACACCAAATATTTATAAAGTAGCTGGCCTTAGGTATTTGTCATCACTTGTGATCATTTAAATGCACTTGCACTTTGGAAGTATAAACTGTGGAGTTGGTTGGAAGGAGGTACATGGAAGTGTTAGTGACCACAGTGTATAGTGCCCTGGACCTGGACTAGAATTTAGAAACACACCCTGGTGATTCAAAGAGCTACCTTCTACAGTAGAAAAGCAATGCTGTGAGCTGGCACTCAGTGTCAATGGAGCATCAGTATTGCAAATCACACAAAATTTGGCCACTCAGCTGTAAATCATAACACTGAAGGATTAGCAATAACTTTTAAAACTATTGCATCTACTAATTTTCAGCATCTACACAAGGTACTGCACTTACCAAAGCAGGTGACACAAGTTTTCTCCTACTGCATTTTATATTCAATGAAAGGAAGAATTAATTGATGCTCCAAGTCATGATTTAGCTGTCATAAAAAATTGATTCACAAATGACATTACTAGCAAACAATGATGGTTCAGGTGCTGAGATCAGTATTCCTCTAGCCTATTGCACAAGGTATTTGGAGAAACTATTGGGCCATATGTAGGAACACATTTTCCCATAGACATGGAATAGGTAAAACAACTTTGATACATCTGGCCCAAGAGTCTTAAATATTGTGATACAGAAATATTGTAAAAAACAAATCAGTACTAAAAAAATATTATGGTACAGAATATTGCTGTTCAGAATATTGTATTTTGGTAAGAAATATCACTTCCAAGCATTTTTTTAATGATGTTTTATTTAATATAGTTGTAAAAAATATTGTTTTAAATTAATTTATTATGTTTTATTTTATTTACTTTTAGATGGTAATATTGTTAGTATAATTGTTATGCTTTTTAAAAAATATAATTTTAAATTGTGAGTGTTTTAGTACTTTATTTTTAAATGCCATTAGTAATGTAAAGTTTAGTAGCTATTTGTTGGGTTCATATGGGATTAGAGTGGAAGGTTTATTAAGGTCGCATTAATTTAAATGTTATAGTTATTAATTGTTTTGTAAAGACTGGAGTCAAAATAGTGAATGTAACCCCTCCCAAAGTCCAACTCTTACTCTATTGTTGTTAGACTGGACTGAGAATAGAAATATAACCTCTCCGAAGTTCTATGCTTTCCCTACTGTTGCCTTGACTGGGATGAGAATAGTAAATCTCACCCCTTTACGGTCTAATGCCTGCCAGTACTATCCAAATCTAATGCCAATGCACTAAGGGCTGGAAATGGCACACTGCATTTGATTTGTTGGGTTATTGTGATTGTTAAATTAGCAAGAACGGTTGAATGCTTTCTTTATTTGTGAGACATTTTGAGTGTATTTGCTCACAGGACACTTGGGCTAATGAACACGTCTTCTGAAAGGGACATAAAAATGTTAGGTCAGTGCTTACCAAACGTTTTAGAACCAAACCAAATTTTTAGAACAACAAATTGTTGCAACCCACCTGGCTTTAATGGACATGAGGCAGGGCAAACTGGTGACTTTAACATAAAATGTTTTGACCTGCAATCTCCTGACTCCCGAGGTTGTTGATTACCAGTGGGGGTATTAACCAGGCTATTGCTAATGGGCTGTTGCAGTCCATCACAATACATAGGTCACAGTGTGTTTTACAAAGAAGTGTAACAGCACAAGTACAATTGGTCTGCATCAACTAGCAAATTATTTGAACAGTTACAGCACAGAATAATTTCATGTTAAATTTTAAAAAGCTAAGATACTGGAAATGGTAAGTACAACAGCTATAATTAATCAATAAGAGGTTGAAATATTAAATAAATAATCCTGACAGTAATTCTCTTGTATTCATTCCCTCTACCTTAAGTTGAAGTCAATAACTTAATGCAATCTTGATTAAAGTGTGGATGATTATAACAAGTTGAACGTTGTTTAATAAATTCTTTGGAAGCTATTCAACTGAACTGTTGCTTTGTTCAATAGACTGTAAAACATGCTTGGTAGCGCTCTATGCATCTATTGCGAACGTAAGGAAGGTAAATAAGACATTACATTTAATTGAATATAATTCCATTCATGACTTATGGAATTTAGAAAGGCAAGTTCCCAACCACTGTTGTGCTTGACGTTGAGCAGGACTGTGGTGAGCACAGTGCCAGATAAATGTGCTCTTCTGTATGATGGAGACTAGAAAAGTCTCATTCAGACACAATTGAAGATCTGATAGAGCTGAAAATAAAATGAGAAAATAAATATTTGGAAAGCTTGTTCACTTTTATAAGACAGACGTAATTTGTTTTCTTAAATTACAACATAGGAAGTCCTAGTTGAAAAATATCTTTTTACAAAATACAGGGATCTAAGGGCTAGCTGTATTAAGCCTTTTTACATTCACAAATGCTCTAATTCAACATTTTCAGCAAAAAAAATCAGATGTTCTGCTCCCATTTTAGGAAACATATGAATACCAATCAAATCAAGTATCAGGAAGGGGCATATTGTAGGCATCCAAATACCAAAATGGGTCAATTTTTTGTGACCAAAATCAGGTCGTGACACATCGAAAAGTTACTGAGACCTCACAGAAGGTGGTAACTCATTTGCAGGTCCCACTGGGACCCCTTTCCCTTTGTGAATGTTGAGGACTAGAAAGCGTTCTCTGGGATCACTGCCAAATCTCTCACACAAAGAAAAAATATTTTTAAATGCAGCTGACTTTCTTTCAGGGAAAACAGTCTACACTTTACAAAAAAAAAGGTTTCTTTATTTAAAAGCAATCACATACATTGTAGTCTGCTGACCCCACCAGGCTAACATCCCTGTGATGGCCTGCAATGATAGTGAATCACCATTTGCGACACACCTCATTAATATTCAGGAGGTAGGTCGCATTACGATCCATTAACATTTAAAATTTTACAAACTGACCTAGTAGTACACAGATGGGATTGTAAAATTCTTCACAGGTCACAAAAATACTGGGGACAATTTCTGACTTATATTTTGTGGCCAGTTATTTTTACATCTAGCCTTTAGTCCTGACTCTGGTCCTATTAAGGGCCTAATTGAGAGTTTGGTGGATGGGAAATCCTGCCTGCCAAACTCCTGACAGGGTGGAACTGCCTTCATGGTGACTTGCTCGCCGGAGTAATTAAGAGTTTCCTGCTAGATCAGTGGGCAGTAACCTCAGTTTCCACCCGCCATCCTAGCGGGAAACAGGCTACAGCATTGTCTCCGGCTCATGATTGAGCTGGCAGCAATGCTGTACTCCGCAGGCTGCAACAGCACCTTCGCAATGTTCACTGTCTGCAAAGCAGATTGTGAACATTGTGACGGTGCTGGACCGGGGGCCCCCTGCACTGCAAATGCCAAGTGCGTAGGCAGTGCAGGGGCCTCCTTGTGGCCCCCTGCACCTGTTCTCGGCCAGCCTTTTCATGGTGGTGTGACCGCCATGAAAAGGCTGGCGGAGAACAAGGTTGTAATCTGCAGGGCAGCACAGCAAGCAGGGGTGCCCTCGTGGATCACGATCTCTGCCACCTCCAGGCCACCAGGATCATGGATCCTGGTGGTGCTGGCGGTTACCTGATGGTCCGACCACCAGGGCTTTAATTTGGCAGTCGAACCCTAACCGCCACTGTGAGTGTGGTGGACTGAAGACCGCCACACTCATAATGAGGACCAAGGTGTCAAAGCTTAAAATCTTATTATAACTCTGCGTGCAGTCATATCTTCCTGCAGCAATACTAATTAAGGTACAAGAAGGTTTTATGCAAATTAAACTTTGTGATCCCAAGCAAACATCTCTTACCACTTCATGGAGCAACATTAATACAGTTTACACTTTAAGTAGACTTTGCAACTTAGACTGTGAAAGAGTATTGCACATTCATCATAACTGCCCCGGTGCAATTGATCTAAGACAATGATGTTATTTAAAAATTATTTTCTTAAATTCTTGCTCCCACATTGTGGAAAATTCTATAAAATATTTGGATTTGGGGGGAAAGGATAATAGCTGTGCATATGTAATCAATTTTTTTGGATTTAGCTATCAAACGTATTCTTAGTTTGATACTGACTAAATATGTCAACTTTTGTTGATTTGGTTTGATTGAGAATGTTAATTTATATATATTTTTTTGCACTGTGACCAAATTAACATCTAATGTATTTGATATTTTTTAGTTTTATTTCAATTTTGTTATTTTGATATGACAGCATTATTCTATTTTTTGTAATATCCTGTATATTTTAATTGTAATTATACCTTGAATTAGTTGTACTCAAATTAGCAGAATTAGTACATTTGAATTTGATTGGTCTAATGAAGTAATTATTCAGTTTTATCTGCTGCTTGGCAGAGATGATCTCAGTGCCACGTTTTCCCTTGACCATTCAACAAAGTATGACAATCAATCGCGCTATACCACCTTAACTTGAACACCCACATTATCATGGGACATACTTCCATGCTTCCGTTTCATTTATGAAATCATTTATATTTGTTTTGTTATCTCTGAAAGTATAGTGTATCAGTCACCTAAATAGTCCTTGCCAGATTTTCAATTACACTGGAGTACTTTGAAAATTTGGTGTTCTCTTTCATATGGAGTTAATGATAATGCAATTACGCCTGCTTGCGTATTTAAGAGTGATTTAGTGGATAAAATCATTGTTTTTTACGTCGAAGCCCATCGGACACCGCTGAAAGCTAACCTACGAATGCATTTCCCCTATTGACTATCATTGGCTTTGTGGTTTGTAACTTACATTCGCTTGCTTCCTATTTGCTAGCTTTATTTGTTTTAAGCTGGCTAGCATGGCTTTGTCCTTTCTGTGGAGCAAATCCGATTTACCACCTCACTGACCGGGTCCTTGTATTCTTCCACAAGTGCTCGCTTTCTTTTTTTTCTCTTCTTTCTTTTTCTTTTCTTTTCTTTTCTTGTCTTTCCTTTTCTTTTGTTTTATATTTTTTTTTTATTCCTTAAAATATTGGTCATATCTTGTGACATTTGCTGTGCATTCAAAGACAGAGTTTAAATATCAGGCTCTGTCCTCGGAGGGAGGTTGGTGTTTGTTTTTCTTTCTCTGACTTCAATGTGAGAGTATTTAAGTGAAAATCTGGGGGTGTGAAAGGAAGCACACAACACAATTTAAATGTCTGTAAATTAAATGTGCACTCCGCTCTATGCCATTCTATGCCAGTTCACTCTACAACAGTCTGTACTACTCCACTCTTTTCCACCCTATCACACTCCGCTCAATGACACTCTGTGCCACTCAACTATATTCCTCTTTACCCCACTCCAGTCAACACCACTCCATAACACACTACGGCACTCCACTCTATGCCACTCTATGAAACTCCACTCTACAGCACCCAATGAAATTCTACAACACTTTATGCCACTCTATACCACTCCATTCTACTACACTCCATGTCACTTTACTCCACTCTATGATACCCCATGCTGCACCACTTCACTCTTTGACACTTTACTCCATTCTACGGTATATCACTCCACTCTGCTCCACTCTATGGCACTCAACTCTACAACACTTTATTCCACTGTGCAACACTTTACTCCACTCTAAGCTATGCCACTCTATTCCACTCCACTCTACGCCCCTCCACTCCTCGTCACTCCACTCTACTCCACTCTACTCCACTCTACTCTACTCCACTATATGCCACTATTTGCCATTCCACTCTAGGGCACTCCACTCCATTTCACTCTATGCCACTTTACTCCAAAATATGCAACTCTACTCCACTCAACACCACTCCATGCCACTCTACTCCATCTACAACACTCTACAGCCATTCCACTCCATGACACTCTACTCTACTCTATGCCACTCCACTCTACTCCAGTCCACACTCCACTCTATGCAACGTCTTCTATGCTGCTCCATGCTGCTTTACTCCACTCTATGTCACTCTACTCCACTCTACAATACACTACTCTACTCCACTATTCCACTCTACACCACTTCACTCTATGACACTCTACACCCTTCCACTTTACTCCACACTGCTCCATGACACTCCACTATATGCCCCTCCATTCTCCCACATTTTATTCCCCTCTATGCCCTTTCACTCGACTCCACACTACTCCCCAACACTCCCTCCATGACATTTCACAACACTCCATGATACTCCCCTCTACTCCATGACACTTCACTGTACAACACTCCACTTTATGATACCCCACACTGCAACACCCTGTTGTATGCCACTCCACTCTACGACACTCCACCACACTTCACTAAACTCTACAACTCTCTCCAGCACTCCACCCCATGAACCTCTACACCACTTCCCTCTATAACACTCTATTCCACTCTATAGAACTGCACTCTACACCACACCACTCCACCCTACTCTTCTCTAAACCACTACCTTTTAGCTATGCTGAACAGCAACGGCGCTGGTGTACAACATGACTAAGACACTTTGACAGAGCCAACAGCTCTTGTATGGGGGGACTTATTGGCTTTGCCAAGGCTTGGTTCATTTCCCATTGAAAAGTGGCAAAGAATTTCTACAAGAAAGCAGGTAAGAGATGAAAATTAAAAAAATATATCTATGTATGAAAATACATCTATATCGGCGTAAAAATGTAATAGAGGTATCTTTCTGAAAGTGTATGTGTGGATTTGGACAGAGTCACAGGGAATTACACGGTGGAGGTCAGGGAAGCAACATGCCAAAGTTTCCTTTAAAAAGTGGATGGAAAACCATGGCCATTTTATCATAATCCAAAGGATTAGAGACAGTAACAATTGCAAGAGTTTAAACCTATAGGAAGGTAAGCGAATAGTCACCTTTAGAACACTGTCAAATTGGTAAAAAGTTTTTGTACTAATTTTGTTTTCATTCAGGTTAGCTAACATATATACAACAGGATTGTTTCTTTCCTTATAGGACCTAACCGCTTTTCAATGTGACACATGAAACTATTATTTTTTACATTACAAATGCGGAAACATAATTTTAATTTTGAAAATATTTTCTATGACTAATAAATTAGGACCAAAACCCATTTATTATCCTTCCTTCCTCTCATGAGTCTTTCTGAGTAGTTCAAACTAGACAGATTTACTGACCCCTTTAATAGAGACATTCTCATTTTTCTCCCAAGCACGACTAATTTTGTTATAAACAGACATCACAACTATTTTATTACGTTATAACACTTATAACATTTAAATATTTCTTAAAAAGCCTTCAAAACCCACATGATCTGAGTACAGCAACTATCATGTGTCAAGAAAGACACAAAAGAGATAACTGTGTGACGTTTGGCAAAGCAGTGGCAGATGGCCCTTGTGGGCCTTATGTGTCAGACATATTTGTATTTATGTACCTACTAGTCATCCGCAATAATTTGTAGCTGTTAGTGGAGACTTTGATAAACAATATCCACAGCAAGAAACAATACGGTAAGAATCGGTTACACATCTGTTGCTGCAATAAGTAATGCATCCCTGATCTCTTTTGGATATGTAATTACAGATGCCTCGACCCTGTGTGTATGGCAGCTGCCCCGCCAGCCTAACTTGCAGTTCTATCGCCTATTCTGTGGAATCTGCAGGGTTTCTGCTGTACAGGTTTGTCAGGCTTCCACACTGGAAAACCTTTGACCTGGTGGCCTGTCCTGCAAAGGTCAACCAGGTTACACTGATTCTCACCGCAGCCCTATTTAGGATGGGTCGACGTCATTGGATTTCCTTGTTTCGGACTGCCCTTTAATTTTTCTGCGGATGCAATTTACTCTGTACCTCTTTTTTTCGTTAAAAACATATTCAGTATAGGAAGGATGATCAAACTAACATAGTAGAACGTAAAATTGCTTCTTATCCTGGTTTAAGGCTAACCAAATATGTATCAAGATCTTCCATCAAAAGGCTTATTTACCATTTTGCATGCATACACATTACTTTCAGAAGGTTGTATATTTCTATTAATGTGACACCACATTAAAGCCCTCTGGAGAGATTATGGAGCTAGAACATAAGGCCAAGGCCAGTGAAAGTGGTAGCATAAGTGCTATTTGTATGCCATGATGATTGTGGCATTGACATTTTTGAATGCATGGTGTATGCAGGACACTTTTCTTAAATACTGATGTTTTATAAACCTTCCAAATCTGTAGACATTTAAGCAGGTAACACCTAAATTGCATTGCTGGTAATATTTAACTCTTCATAAAAAAGGGTCCGATATTAACCAAGTTAACTTACTCTGCGTGATATTTCAGCTTTTTCAAAATCCCTGTTTTTGTACTTAACCATTATTACCATGTTTCATTTTGTTTGTGTTGTTTTCGTTATTTCTAAAAAACATCCTGGGTCAGATATCCTTTCTTCTGTAGCGGCTGCACACATCTGTCTACTAGATATGCATTTGAGAACTCAGAAATTGTATAATGTAATGCAGCCTCTCTGGACAATTTAAAAAGTTCAGTAAAGCTGCATGAGACAAACATAAATCAAAAACGTTAAGCCTTTCAGTCAAAACTTGGGACAAGTTCAATTCCTGGAGTCAATAAGACTGCTAAGTAAGTTTGGTCTGGCCTATTCCAGCCGCAGTTTAAAGGAAAGCATCGTCTGTTTGTGCACTCTTTAGTATCCACGTCTTTAGTTTCAGCACAACTGATATTGTTTCGTTTTTTTATCCTTAAAACGTCCTGGCATGTTCCCAGAATAAAAATCTCCCTTTCTCTTAAGTAGAAATTAGAATCTTGGGCTATCATCTTTCCTTGCCAGTGTGAGTTCTATAATTGATTTATTCCACCAGCTACATGGTTGTCTGATCAATAGGCGAGGTTGCACTACTCTATTTCACTGTAACAATATAATAATATGGCCATCGAGCTGCAAAGTGATTTAAGCCTATACTTCAAAGGAGCCATCCCCGATGTGACATTGTAATACAAGATTGATGGAACAGTGACCATTGAAGAGATTCACTCTGAGAAATGATTGACTGGAGGCCAGAAAGCTTCTGCATATGGGTCCACAATAATTGATTTTTCCTTTACGGTATTCGAATGCTATTCAGTGTCGTTTTGTAAGCGTCCTGTAACGCGACAGCGCGACCCTATATGAAATAATGGATGCAAATATGATAGACACGTGTGATAACTGGTAACCGCTAGTGAAATCGGTGCTACTTCGTTTAAGACTGTAGAGTGATAAGGTGTTTTCAAACGCATGAAGTTTCTGAGATTCCATCAAGGATTACTCTGAAAGTGTATAATAAGTACACGTAAAACAATTGTGTGTTTGATTCGGGGTGTGATTTACTTTATTGAAAGCCAAGGTGGAATCAAAATAAAGGTCGGATTTAAATAATACTTTTATTTCAGTTTTAAAGCTTTATTAAGTAACATAGTGCATACAGAAGACTAAGTAGAAATACGCTTCAAAATATAATAGAGCAAACTTGCCGAAGAAGTGGTATAAAAATCGTAGAAAAATCATAGAAGCAACTAAAAATGAAATACAGTGATAAATATGTGTGTCATCAAAATACAAGGTTCGTGCAGTACAAAGCAAAACACGCTAATTTTTGTGAATGCTCTTACTGTGGGAAAAAGACGGAGGAAAAGAAATAGGTGGGATTGATAAAGTTAATGAGACAGATACTATTATAGAAAGATCAGTCAACGATATATCAGAAAAAGCATCATAAGTAAATTAATAGCAATAAAATACAAGCAAATACAGACGAGCAGAGCTAAACTAATAGAAAAATAACAGAGAACTTAACAATTCAAACAGATGTAAAGGTAGCAGGAATTGCCGATGTATTAATGGCAAAATATGAACTATCTGAGCTTAAATATATTGTGAGGGATGCCATATGACATCTCTATTGAGTAACCCAAGGGTGGAGGCTGAGTATCTTCTAGCTAAGGGTTGATGATAGCATACAGAATACCACCAGGCTTTTGTGGAAATATTAGAGGTACATTTCTAATCAAAAGTGATTTGTTTGAAGGCTATGGCACGGAAAAGAAAAAGCAATTTTTTTGTTAAAATAACTAAGGTGCCACTGTTCATCTTCGTTTATCTCCAGTCAACAAGCAAACTTGTAGAGTACTGGGACAAAAGGACACTTTTGCCCTCATTACGACCCTGGTGGACCAAAGACCACCACAGTCGCAGTGGTGGTTGGACCATCACCAATGTGGCAGTCCAACAGCTACATTACGACCGTGGTGGTAGCACTGCGGAAGGACCGCCAGGACTGCCAGATTAGTACAACGTCTGTAGGAAAGTACCATCTTGCCTGGCATGTTACCCCCATTTTTCACTGTATATATGTTGTTTTAGTTGTATGTGTCACTGGGACCCTGGTAACCCAGGGCCCCAGTGCTCATAAGTGTGCCTGAATGTGTTACCTGTGTAGTGACTAACTGTCTCACTGAGGCTCTGCTAATCAGAACCTCAGTGGTTATGCTCTCTCATTTCTTTCCAAATTGTCACTGACAGGCTAGTGACCATTTTTACCAATTTACATTGGCTTACTGGAACACCCTTATAATTCCCTAGTATATGGTACTGAGGTACCCAGGGTATTGGGGTTCCAGGAGATCCCTATGGGCTGCAGCATTTCTTTTGCCACCCATAGGGAGCTCTGACAATTCTTACACAGGCCTGCCACTGCAGCCTGAGTGAAATAACGTCCACGTTATTTCACAGCCATTTTACACTGCACTTAAGTAACTTATAAGTCACCTATATGTCTAACCTTTACCTGGTAAAGGTTAGGTGCAAAGTTACTTAGAGTGAGGGCACCCTGGCACTAGCCAAGGTGCCCCCACATTGTTCAGAGCCAATTCACTGAACTTTGTGAGTGCGGGGACACCATTACACGCGTGCACTACATATAGGTCACTACCTATATGTAGCTTCACCATGGTAACTCCGAATATGGCCATGTAACATGTCTATGATCATGGAATTGCCCCCTCTATGCCATCCTGGCATTATTGGTACAATTCCATGATCCCAGTGGTCTGTAGCACAGACCCTGGTACTGCCAGACTGCCCTTCCTGGGGTTTCTCTGCAGCTGCTGCTGCTGCCAACCCCTCAGACAGGCAGCTGCCCTCCTGGGGTCCAGCCAGGCCTGGCCCAGGATGGCAGAACAAAGAACTTCCTCTGAGAGAGGGTGTGACACCCTCTCCCTTTGGAAAATGGTGTGAAGGCAGGGGAGGAGTAGCCTCCCCCAGCCTCTGGAAATGCTTTGTTGGGCACAGATGTGCCCAATTCTGCATAAGCCAGTCTACACCGGTTCAGGGACCCCTTAGCCCCTGCTCTGGCGCGAAACTGGACAAAGGAAAGGGGAGTGACCACTCCCCTGACCTGCACCTCCCCTGGGAGGTGTCCAGAGCTCCTCCAGTGTGCTCCAGACCTCTGCCATCTTGGAAACAGAGGTGCTGCTGGCACACTGGACTGCTCTGAGTGGCCAGTGCCACCAGGTGACGTCAGAGACTCCTGCTGATAGGCTCCTTCAGGTGTTAGTAGCCTTTCCTCTCTCCTAGGTAGCCAAACCCTCTTTTCTGGCTATTTAGGGTCTCTGTCTCTGGGGAAACTTTAGATAACGAATGCATGAGCTCAGCCGAGTTCCTCTGCATCTCCCTCTTCACCTTCTGATAAGGAATCGACCGCTGACCGCGCTGGAAGCCTGCAAACCTGCAACATAGTAGCAAAGACGACTACTGCAACTCTGTAACGCTGATCCTGCCGCCTTCTCGACTGTTTTCCTGCTTGTGCATGCTGTGGGGGTAGCCTGCCTCCTCTCTGCACCAGAAGCTCCAAAGAAATCTCCCGTGGGTCGACGGAATCTTCCCCCTGCAACCGCAGGCACCAAAAAGCTGCATCTCCGGTCCCTTGGGTCTCCTCTCAGCACGACGAGCGAGGTCCCTCGAATCCAGCGACACCGTCCAAGTGACCCCCACAGTCCAGTGACTCTTCAGCCCAAGTTTGGTGGAGGTAAGTCCTTGCCTCACCTCGCTGGGCTGCATTGCTGGGAACCGCAACTTTGCAAGCTTCTCCGGCCCCTGTGCACTTCCGGCGGAAATCCTGTGTGCACAGCCAAGCCTGGGTCCACGGCACTCTAACCTGCATTGCACGACTTTCTAAGTTGGTCTCCGGCGACGTGGGACTCCTTTGTGCAACTTCGGCGAGCACCGTTTCACGCATCCTCGTAGTGCCTGTTTCTGGCCCTTCTCCGGGTGCTACCTGCTTCAGTGAGGGCTCTTTGTCTTGCTCGACGTCCCCTCTCTCTGCAGGTCCAATTTGCGACCTCCTGGTCCCTCCTGGGCCCCAGCAGCGTCCAAAAACGCCAAACGCACAATTTGCGTGTAGCAAGGCTTGTTGGCGTCCATCCGGCGGGAAAACACTTCTGCACGACTCTCCAAGGCGTGGGGGATCCATCCTCCAAAGGGGAAGTCTCTAGCCCTTGTCGTTCCTGCAGTATTCACAGTTCTTCAGCCTAGTAAGAGCTTCTTTGCACCAACCGCTGGCATTTCTTGGGCATCTGCCCATCTCCGAGCTGCTTGTGACTTTTGGACTTGGTCCCCTTGTTCCACAGGTACCTTCAGACAGGAATCCATCGTTGTTGCATTGCTGATTTGTGTTTTCCTTGCATTCTCCCTCTAACACGACTATTTTGTCCTTAGGGGAACTTTGGTGCACTTTGCACTCACTTTTCAGGGTCTTGGGGAGGGTTATTTTTCTAACTCTCACTATTTTCTAATAGTCCCAGCGACCCTCTACAAGGTCACATAGGTTTGGGGTCCATTCGTGGTTCGCATTCCACTTCTGGAGTATATGGTTTGTGTTGCCCCTATCCCTATGTTTCCCCATTGCATCCTATTGTAACTATACATTGTTTGCACTGTTTTCTAAGACTATACTGCATATTTTTGCTATTGTGTATATATATCTTGTGTATATTTCCTATCCTCTCACTGAGGGTACACTCTAAGATACTTTGGCATATTGTCATAAAAATAAAGTACCTTTATTTTTAGTATAACTGTGTATTGTGTTTTCTTATGATATTGTGCATATGACACTAAGTGGTACTGTAGTAGCTTCACACGTCTCCTAGTTCAGCCTGAGCTGCTTTGCTAAGCTACCATTATCTATCAGCCTAAGCTGCTAGACACCCTATACACTAATAAGGGATAACTGGGCCTGGTGCAAGGTGCAAGTACCCCTTGGTACTCACTACAAGCCAGTCCAGCCTCCTACATTGGAAGCAGTCTCTGAAGGGGCTATTGACTTAGCCACTTTGGTTGCTTGCCCCCATAACTTGGAGAAGTACAAGCAACTAACCCTAATAAATGGTGTTGAGGTCCAGGCCTACAGGGACACAGGTGCCAGTGTCACAATGGTGATTGAGAAACTGGTGCACCCTGAACAACACATACTTGGACACCAGTACCAAGTAACCGATGCTCACAACATAACACAAAGCCACCCCATGGCTGTTGTAAATCTCAACTGGGGGGGGGTATCTGGTCCAAAGAAAGTTGTGGTAGCTTCAGATTTACCTGTAGACTGTCTATTAGGGAACGATTTGGAGACATCAGCTTGGTCAGATGTGGAGTTGGAGGCCCATGCAGCAATGCTGGGCATCCCAGGGCATATTTTTGCTTTGACAAGGGCTCAGGCCAAAAAGCAAAAAGGACAGGGAAGCTTGGATCCTGGAACAATGGACCAAGTGCTCCCTAAAGCTAGGGCTAGTAGAAGCAAACCACTTCCTACTATCCCTCCCTCTACAGTGGATTCTACTTCTGAGGAAGAAGAATTCCCTCCCTGTGCAGAACCTACACCAGAGGAGCTGGAAGCAGACACTGCTGAGCTTTTGGGTGAAGGGGGGCCTGCCAGAGAGGAGCTGAGTGTGGCACAGCAAACCTGTCCCACATTAGAGGGTCTCAGACAGCAAGCTGTCAAACAGGCTAATGGGGATGTCAGTGACTCACACAGAGTTTACTGGGAGGACAACCTCTTGTACACTGAGCAAAGGGATCCTAAACCTGGAGCTGCCAGGAGATTAGTGATTCCTCAGGAGTACAGAAAGTTCCTCCTAACACTGGCACATGACATTCCCTTAGCTGGGCACCTGGGTCAAATGAAAACTTGGGACAGATTGGTACCATTGTTTCATTGGCCTAGGATGTCTGAGGACACAAAAGAATTTTGTAAGTCCTGTGAAACCTGTCAAGCCAGTGGCAAGACAGGTGGCACTCCAAAGGCACCCCTTATCCCACTGCCTGTGGTTGGGGTTCCCTTTGAAAGGGTATGGGTTGACATAGTTGGCCCCCTTGACCCTCCTACTGCTTCAGGCAATAGGTTTATCTTGGTGGTAGTGGACCATGCCACAAGATATCCTGAAGCTATTCCTTTAAGGACCACTACAGCTCCTGCAGTGGCAAAGGCCCTCCTGGGAATATTTTCCAGGGTGGGCTTCCCAAAGGAAGTAGTATCAGACAGAGGAAGCAATTTCATGTCTGCATACTTAAAGGCCATGTGGAAGGAGTGTGGTGTAACTTACAAGTTCACAACACCCTATCATCCACAAACAAATGGACTGGTGGAGAGATTTAATAAAACTCTCAAAGGCATGATTATGGGACTCCCTGAAAAACTCCGCAGGAGATGGGATATCCTTCTACCATGCCTCCTTTTTGCCTACAGGGAGGTACCACAGAAAGGAGTGGCTTCAGCCCCTTTGAACTTCTTTTTGGACACCCTGTTAGGGGTCCACTCACACTTGTAAAGGAGGGTTGGGAACAACCTTTAAAAGCTCCTAAGCAGGATATTGTGGATTATGTACTTGGCCTCAGATCAAGGATGGCTGAGTACATGAAAAAGGCCAGTAAAAACCTTCAGGCCAGCCAAGAGCTCCAGAAGCAATGGCATGATCAGAAGGCTGTTTTGGTTCAGTACCAACCAGGGCAGAAAGTGTGGGTCTTGGAGCCTGTGGCCCCAAGAGCACTCCAAGATAAATGGAGTGGACCCCACACAATTGTTGAAAAGAAGGGTGAAGTCACCTACTTGGTTGACTTAGGCACTGCCAGGAGTCCCCTTAGGGTGCTCCATGTCAACCGCCTGAAACCCTACTATGACAGGGCTGATCTCACCCTGCTCATGGCAACAGATGAGGGACAGGAAGAAGACAGTGATCCTCTACCTGATCTCTTCTCTTCCACAGAACAAGATGCTCTTGTGGAAGGTGTAGTTTTGGCTGATTGTCTTACTGCTGAGCAGAAAGATAATTGCATAAATCTCCTAGGACAATTTTCAGAACTCTTCTCCATTGTGCCAGGCACCACTTCTTGGTGTGAGCACACTATAGATACTGGAGACAGTTTACCTGTCAAAAGTAAGATCTATAGGCAGCCTGACCATGTCAGGGACTGCATAAAGCAAGAAGTTCAGAAGATGTTGGAACTAGGAGTGGTTGAGCACTCTGACAGTCCATGGGCTTCTCCTGTGGTACTGGTACCAAAACCCAATTCTAAAGATGGAAAGAAGGAAATGAGGTTTTGTGTAGACTATAGAGGTCTCAACTTGGTAACCAAAACTGATGCTCACCCTATACCCAGGGCAGATGAGCTAATAGATACACTGGCATCTGCCAAGTATCTAAGCACTTTTGATTTGACTGCAGGGTATTGGCAGATCAAAATGTCAGAAGATGCTAAACCTAAGACTGCATTTTCTACCATTGGAGGACATTACCAGTTTACTGTAATGCCTTTTGGTTTGAAAAATGCACCTGCCACTTTTCAGAGGTTGGTGAACACAGTCCTGCAAGGGCTGGAAGCTTTCAGTGCAGCATATTTGGATGATATAGCTGTCTTTAGCTCCAGCTGGGATGATCACCTGGTCCACCTTTGGAAAGTTTTGGAGGCCCTGCAAAAGGCAGGCCTCACTATCAAGGCTTCAAAGTGCCAGATAGGGCAGGGTAAGGTGGTTTATCTGGGACACCTTGTTGGTGGGGAACAGATTGCACCACTTCAGGGGAAAATCCAAACTATTATTGATTGGGTTCCCCCTACCACTCAGACTCAGGTGAGAGCCTTCCTAGGCCTCACTGGGTATTACAGGAGGTTCATTAAGAACTATGGCTCCATTGCAGCCCCTCTTAATGACCTCACATCCAAGAAAATGCCTAAAAAGGTATTATGGACAGCAAACTGTCAGAAAGCTTTTGAGGAGCTGAAGCAGGCCATGTGCTCTGCACCTGTCCTGAAAAGCCCTTGTTACTCTAAAAAATTCTATGTCCAGACTGATGCATCTGAATTAGGAGTAGGGGCAGTCCTATCACAACTTAATTCTGAGGGCCAGGATCAACCTGTTGCTTTTATTAGTAGAAGGTTGACCCCTAGAGAAAAGCGTTGGTCTGCCATTGAGAGGGAGGCCTTTGCTGTGGTCTGGGCTCTGAAGAAGTTGAGGCCATACCTGTTTGGCACTCACTTCATTGTTCAGACAGACCACAAACCTCTACTTTGGCTAAAACAAATGAAAGGTGAAAATCCTAAATTGTTGAGGTGGTCCATATCCCTACAGGGAATGGACTATACAGTGGAACATAGACCTGGGAGTAGCCACTCCAATGCAGATGGACTCTCCAGATATTTCCACTTAGACAATGAAGACTCATCAGGTAATGGCTAGTCTTATTGTCCTTCGTTTGGGGGGGGGGTTGTGTAGGAAAGTACCATCTTGCCTGGCATGTTACCCCCATTTTTCACTGTATATATGTTGTTTTAGTTGTATGTGTCACTGGGACCCTGGTAACCCAGGGCCCCAGTGCTCATAAGTGTGCCTGAATGTGTTACCTGTGTAGTGACTAACTGTCTCACTGAGGCTCTGCTAATCAGAACCTCAGTGGTTATGCTCTCTCATTTCTTTCCAAATTGTCACTGACAGGCTAGTGACCATTTTTACCAATTTACATTGGCTTACTGGAACACCCTTATAATTCCCTAGTATATGGTACTGAGGTACCCAGGGTATTGGGGTTCCAGGAGATCCCTATGGGCTGCAGCATTTCTTTTGCCACCCATAGGGAGCTCTGACAATTCTTACACAGGCCTGCCACTGCAGCCTGAGTGAAATAACGTCCACGTTATTTCACAGCCATTTTACACTGCACTTAAGTAACTTATAAGTCACCTATATGTCTAACCTTTACCTGGTAAAGGTTAGGTGCAAAGTTACTTAGTGTGAGGGCACCCTGGCACTAGCCAAGGTGCCCCCACATTGTTCAGAGCCAATTCACTGAACTTTGTGAGTGCGGGGACACCATTACACGCGTGCACTACATATAGGTCACTACCTATATGTAGCTTCACCATGGTAACTCCGAATATGGCCATGTAACATGTCTATGATCATGGAATTGCCCCCTCTATGCCATCCTGGCATTATTGGTACAATTCCATGATCCCAGTGGTCTGTAGCACAGACCCTGGTACTGCCAGACTGCCCTTCCTGGGGTTTCTCTGCAGCTGCTGCTGCTGCCAACCCCTCAGACAGGCAGCTGCCCTCCTGGGGTCCAGCCAGGCCTGGCCCAGGATGGCAGAACAAAGAACTTCCTCTGAGAGAGGGTGTGACACCCTCTCCCTTTGGAAAATGGTGTGAAGGCAGGGGAGGAGTAGCCTCCCCCAGCCTCTGGAAATGCTTTGTTGGGCACAGATGTGCCCAATTCTGCATAAGCCAGTCTACACCGGTTCAGGGACCCCTTAGCGCCTGCTCTGGCGCGAAACTGGACAAAGGAAAGGGGAGTGACCACTCCCCTGACCTGCACCTCCCCTGGGAGGTGTCCAGAGCTCCTCCAGTGTGCTCCAGACCTCTGCCATCTTGGAAACAGAGGTGCTGCTGGCACACTGGACTGCTCTGAGTGGCCAGTGCCACCAGGTGACGTCAGAGACTCCTGCTGATAGGCTCCTTCAGGTGTTAGTAGCCTTTCCTCTCTCCTAGGTAGCCAAACCCTCTTTTCTGGCTATTTAGGGTCTCTGTCTCTGGGGAAACTTTAGATAACGAATGCATGAGCTCAGCCGAGTTCCTCTGCATCTCCCTCTTCACCTTCTGATAAGGAATCGACCGCTGACCGCGCTGGAAGCCTGCAAACCTGCAACATAGTAGCAAAGACGACTACTGCAACTCTGTAACGCTGATCCTGCCGCCTTCTCGACTGTTTTCCTGCTTGTGCATGCTGTGGGGGTAGCCTGCCTCCTCTCTGCACCAGAAGCTCCGAAGAAATCTCCCGTGGGTCGACGGAATCTTCCCCCTGCAACCGCAGGCACCAAAAAGCTGCATCTCCGGTCCCTTGGGTCTCCTCTCAGCACGACGAGCGAGGTCCCTCGAATCCAGCGACACCGTCCAAGTGACCCCCACAGTCCAGTGACTCTTCAGCCCAAGTTTGGTGGAGGTAAGTCCTTGCCTCACCTCGCTGGGCTGCATTGCTGGGAACCGCGACTTTGCAAGCTTCTCCGGCCCCTGTGCACTTCCGGCGGAAATCCTGTGTGCACAGCCAAGCCTGGGTCCACGGCACTCTAACCTGCATTGCACGACTTTCTAAGTTGGTCTCCGGCGACGTGGGACTCCTTTGTGCAACTTCGGCGAGCACCGTTTCACGCATCCTCGTAGTGCCTGTTTCTGGCCCTTCTCCGGGTGCTACCTGCTTCAGTGAGGGCTCTTTGTCTTGCTCGACGTCCCCTCTCTCTGCAGGTCCAATTTGCGACCTCCTGGTCCCTCCTGGGCCCCAGCAGCGTCCAAAAACGCCAAACGCACGATTTGCGTGTAGCAAGGCTTGTTGGCGTCCATCCGGCGGGAAAACACTTCTGCACGACTCTCCAAGGCGTGGGGGATCCATCCTCCAAAGGGGAAGTCTCTAGCCCTTGTCGTTCCTGCAGTATTCACAGTTCTTCAGCCTAGTAAGAGCTTCTTTGCACCAACCGCTGGCATTTCTTGGGCATCTGCCCATCTCCGAGCTGCTTGTGACTTTTGGACTTGGTCCCCTTGTTCCACAGGTACCTTCAGACAGGAATCCATCGTTGTTGCATTGCTGATTTGTGTTTTCCTTGCATTCTCCCTCTAACACGACTATTTTGTCCTTAGGGGAACTTTGGTGCACTTTGCACTCACTTTTCAGGGTCTTGGGGAGGGTTATTTTTCTAACTCTCACTATTTTCTAATAGTCCCAGCGACCCTCTACAAGGTCACATAGGTTTGGGGTCCATTCGTGGTTCGCATTCCACTTCTGGAGTATATGGTTTGTGTTGCCCCTATCCCTATGTTTCCCCATTGCATCCTATTGTAACTATACATTGTTTGCACTGTTTTCTAAGACTATACTGCATATTTTTGCTATTGTGTATATATATCTTGTGTATATTTCCTATCCTCTCACTGAGGGTACACTCTAAGATACTTTGGCATATTGTCATAAAAATAAAGTACCTTTATTTTTAGTATAACTGTGTATTGTGTTTTCTTATGATATTGTGCATATGACACTAAGTGGTACTGTAGTAGCTTCACACGTCTCCTAGTTCAGCCTGAGCTGCTTTGCTAAGCTACCATTATCTATCAGCCTAAGCTGCTAGACACCCTATACACTAATAAGGGATAACTGGGCCTGGTGCAAGGTGCAAGTACCCCTTGGTACTCACTACAAGCCAGTCCAGCCTCCTACAACGTCGATCTGGCGATCCTACTCTGCCAGGGCAGCACTGCAAGCAGCGCTGCCCTGGGGATTACGACTCCCTTCTCCACCAGCGTTTTCATGGCAGTAGCCTCACCATGGAACAGCTTGTGAAGACAGAGTACAGAGGGCTCCAGGGGGCCCCTGCATTGTCCATGTTCTTGGTATGGGGAGTGCAGCGACCCCCATGGCCAGCCCCATTGCAATGTTCACTGTCTGCTTGCATGCAGTGAACATTGCATAGGGTGCTGGTGCACCCTCTTCTCTACAGCAGTGTTCCCCAACCCCCGGGCCGGGGACCGGTGCCGGTCCGTGGATCAATCGGCACCGGGCCGCCCCACTGTGGCGGGCGGTAAATGTTTGATAATTTTTCCGTGGCCCGCTTGTCACACAATGGGACAAGCGGGCCACGGAAAAATTATCAAACATTTACCGGTCTGCGGCGATAAAAAGGTTGGACAACACTGCTCGACAGCATAGCTGCCGGCTCTATTAGGAGCCGGGGACAATGCTGTAGACCATTTCCCACTGGGCTAGCAACCTACCTGTCGAGGTCATCGGCAGACAGACTTTTCCATCCACTGAAGCCGTAATGAACCCCATATGTTTAATATTACTATGCTAACTGGAACATGACCAACAATTGGTCTCTCAGTTTGGAGAGAATTTGGAAATTGAGAATGGTGTGAAGTGAAGACTATCATAAACAAAAAATAGCATCTATGTAAGAGTAGCAGTCCTCAATGTTTTATGAATCTTAAGCAAAGTTTACTCCAAATAGAGGTAGGTCACAAGCACCCTCAGTCACTCTTCCGGAATAGGTCTGTAGTGGTTTTATGTCTAGAAGGGGGAGCAGCAATCAGAGATGCATAATGAAGAGAGGGTTTGGGTTTAGTAGATAAAATGAGGAGTAATGGGTGATATGTAAGAGCAGTGGAAGTATCATCAGATAAGGTAACAAAACATCTAATATTACATTGCTGAAGAGGGGGAATTTGAGTTGAAAGGATGAAGGACATTTAAAATTGTGTTGAAACTGTAGAAAGGAAATGGGATTGCAATGAAGAAATAAATACACAAACTTAACAAGGCCCTTGTTCCTCCATGACTTCCAAAAATATGTTGATTATAAAGTTTAATAAGATTGTTATCCTGGGAATGGGCTTTTATTGAGATCTCATGATTAGAAATTAACAGAAGAATGTCAACAGCATAATTTGCAAGTTTTAACTGATAGGTGTCAATGAATTTTAGCTGTTCATAGAAAGACATGGTTCCAATGGGAGAATAAATTATAATGGAGATAAGGAACATCCCTGCCGCACACCTCTGCGAAGACTAAATTTGCGCGTAGATATACTATTAATTATTACAGAAGCCTTTGGGGAATCATATAGAACATTAATTAAGAAGAGAAGTTTTATATCAAAACTATGCCATTGTAAGGCTTTAAAGGTAACGTGCCAATCAAGTTTATTGAAGATGTGCACACCTTAAGGCACAAGTAATATAAAAAGAACAATTAATCACATCTTTGTGATTTACACGGAGTACACATTGGTGATGCACACTCCTCCTTGAACAAGTGAGAAATGTCCAATGTTTCTGGAACTGTAATAAGATTACTAAGGTGCATACATGTTATTAAGGTTGCATTTTTAGCTATATATACTGTATGTAGATATATATATGTATAAATATGTGTATATATATATATATATATATATATATATATATAAAGTGCTAAAATGCAACCTTAATTACACATATGCACCTTAGTAATCTTATTACAGTATATATATATATATATATACATATATATATATAGGTATATATATATATATGTATATATATATATATTTTAGACATTTGGCTGCAGTGTTACAGGTTGTGGCACTGTGGATTTCAGTAATAATACACACTGTGTCAGTCTACATTTTAATCTAACATTATTGTATGAGCATACTCAAAAGGTACCCATTGCATGAAAATTATGCTAAAACATTTTGTGGGTAGAATAATGGAAACCACTGACAGTGCTCATGCAGATGTACTTCCGATGGCTACCTTATCTCAGATTTCTGTATTACCACCACCCTCTTGGTGAGCAAGAATCTAAAGTTAGAGACAGATTTCTGAAGTGTATGAATGATATTGAAAAGGAAGATTGAGTTAAAGTTAAGTCAGAAAGAGTAATGAAAGTTCTGTCAAAATTTAGAACCTTACAAAATAGAACCTGTGTTCCAGCATTATGTAGTGTTAAATAATGAAGCGCAATGGAATCGTCACTGAGTTGCATTATACCGTAAAGGGGGTGAGTGTGATATAGAGGAATGTAGTGGTTGCAGTGGGTATACGATGATGAAAGGTAGTGAATTTAAACCCACTGTGACAGAAAGAGAATTGAATTCCAATTCCAGAATGGTTAGTTGTGCAGAGATTGGCATTATTGATGACAGACATGGTTATAGGGCAAGGAACACAAGAGAGCACAGACCTCCAGCATACTTTGAAGATTATATTCGATAAGGATGTTATGTAAGGTACTGTGTTCATCTCATTGATAAAGAAGTACTGCTTTAAAATATTATTGTGTGTAACATATATGGAACAGAAGGGGAAGTGTTTTATTACCTTTATACTGAGGCTCATGCCTTCGAATTCTGTATTGGTTCGGAGAGTTCCAGGTTGGACAATTGATTTCTGGCAAGCCTGGAAGAGTCTGCTCTGTGCATTGGTTCATAAGTAAATCTTCTTACCTTAATGACACCAAAGATATCAGAAAATAGTCTAGTATTATC
The DNA here is from genome assembly GCF_031143425.1 of Pleurodeles waltl. Taxonomy (NCBI): domain Eukaryota; kingdom Metazoa; phylum Chordata; class Amphibia; order Caudata; family Salamandridae; genus Pleurodeles; species Pleurodeles waltl. Next base: position 467,724,893 of record NC_090442.1, read on the forward strand.
TGAGCCTAAACAGCTTTTTATGAATACAAATTTTTCACAACCAGTGAAGTGGGGTACTAAAATAATCAACACGTAAAGCAATAATCTTAGGAAAAATGTTATAGTCAACACTGACCAACAAGCAGGTCGATACATTTTACATAGGGTCTTTGTCTGGTTTAGGATTAAGGCATATTGCACTTCTAAAAGGATTCCTTTAGGGGATTGTGGAGAAGAATGGGAACAACATGAACAATTTTGGTAATCAGGTAGAAGAGAAGTGAGAGGAAAATGCAACAGAAAACCAGTAGGACAGGGAATTTTACCTTTTTTAATGAATGTTTGACAGAAATTAATTCCGTAAGAGAAATATCCTAAAACAATCTGGAAAAGTCAATGCCTGAGTTAGTTTTTTTTTGTTTACTGAGACAAGAAAAGAGTCAATATGAGCTTTGTCAGGATTACATTCTGGGGTATAAAGTGTTTTATGAAAATTTGCAAACATCTTCAAGGATGTCTGAGTCTTGAGAGATTGGAATACCTCTAGAAGATCATAATATGTCTGTTTTGTGATGATTTCTCAGAACTTTAAGATAATTGGCCAAAATGTTGCCTGCTTTGTTAATGACCCCCATAAAATCTAGAGCTGCATTTTAGCAAGTAGTTAAAGGTAGTGTTAGAGGAGATTTAAAAAAAAAACAATTTGGCAGCAGCTAAATCTTTCAAAACATCATTTGCCTTTGAAGAGTAGTATTTGTGTTCCAGCTGTTTAATATCAGTCATTAAAGTGTTGTGTTGGGTGAGCATGGTCTTCTTCATTCTAGAAATATAAGGGGTCATTATGAGCCCGGCGGTTGGAGATAATGTGGCGGTAGTACCGCCAACAGGCTGGCGGTAACTTACCTCCACATTATGACATTGGCGGGTTGGCTGAAGCCAACCTGCCAATGTACCACTCCGACTGCCATGGTGGTAGCAGCTGCTGGGCTGGAGATGTGATTCTCCAGCCTGGAGGCCGCTCTTGTACCACCGGCGGTATCATGACCCTGCCTACTGCCATGGTTTACATGGCATTTGTAGTGCCACGAAAACCATGGTGGTAGGCCCTATCAGTGACAGGGAATTCCCCTGTAACCAGTAACCAGGTCATATTTAGTATGGCCAGAATGGCAATAGAAAATCCTGCTTAATGGTGAAGTTGGATTTAATATTACTATTTTAGAAATTCTACTTTTAGAAAGTAAGCATTTCTCTACACTTAAATTTGTCTGTGTCTTCCAATCCAAGTCTGGCTGTGTCAGTTGACAGCTCCCTTGTGAATTTCATTCAGACAACCCAAACACAGAATGCTCAGTCACACCTGCACACATCTGCATACTGAATGGGTCTTCCTGGGCTGGGAGGGTGGAGGGCCTTACACTTACATGTCAAAGGAAAGTGGCCTGCCCTCATACAATGGACTGCCAAACCCCCTACTGGGACAGTGGCAGACAGGATGGAACTGAAAGGGGACCCTGTGCACTTCTATGACACTCTTTGAAGTCTCCCCCACTTCAAAGGCACATTTGGGTATTTAAACAGGGCCTTCCCTGTCACTGATAGGAGGACCTCTCCCCCCAACACTCCACAGTCGTCCACCACACACCTTCATACACGCTCCCCCTCCGTTCCAACCTCCCCCATTCACACACACATCCAGACACACACTCATTCACAGAGACATACGCACACACATCCACGCACGTATCCATTCATTCACGCACACATCTGTACACATATTCACACTGACATGCAGGCATGCATTCACATTTCCATGCATACATACATTTGCACACATGCAACCAACACTACAAACATACTTGCATTCATGCACACACACACACACATACATGCACCCCCCCCACACACACACCCACCCCATCAGGTATGTCAGAAATCCGACTTACCTGAATCCAGGGAGGCTTCCGGCAGGGGACGAGACATGGCACTGGTGATCTACAAATAAGAAAAGCGGGAATAGCGTCCCAAAGTGCAATGGCATTAAAACATGTCATTTAAGAAAAACATTTTGAACAGAAATTGAGTTGGACGCAGTACCTTTCTGCTGAGGCAAGGCAAAGTAAATCATTTGGTATTGCAAAATTGCCACAGCATCTTTGAGCAAAAGACGTGGCAGCATTTCATAAACTGCTGTGGCCAGGCAAGACACTGAGGAGTGTTGGAAAAGCAGTGCTCATGGCCATAGAATCAGAAGAGCTTCTGTCACTTCTGGTGTGAAACAAATCAGGTGAAGCAGAGTACCCGATGAAAATGCCTCCAACATGGCGTGGAGCTCCTTCAGCCTCAGCCACCCTCTCTGGCGCACAAGCAGTGACCGCCCAAAATATTAATTTCTAATGCCTTCATGTTCTTCGGAAGTTATATGATGGCTCTGACAATCAAATATACCCCTTGGCACATGTCCTTAAATTTGTATCATATATGAGGAAAACTTTCCAATAAGAAGATCCAATTTTTATGATAAACATGAACATGTTTTAATCTACTTTTTGCTCTTTCTGTGCATTACAATGAGTGGAGGAATTGCTTTTCTTTGAATTACGATTTATCAGAGTATTCCCAAAAAACTCCTTAATGGAACTGTGGCCGATGTATCTGTTTACAGGTCAGAAAATCCTGGTTGCAATTTACATTCAGTGTTTTGCAACCCCTATTTTTGAAACTAACAAGGAATACTATGAGCCAGCCTATTGACTGATAGGTCAGTATGTAAAATTCCAATTTGGAGTGGATCACAATCCTACCTACTGAATTAACATTCATTAGGTCCGAAGAGGACCCCTTTACCTTTGTGAATGAGTTACCACCCCATCTTGGAGAATGGTTTGCAACCAAAATTCCAGTCACAAATCATTGCCACAAATGATACCATATTGCTATTTGAAAGTGAATTCAACAATACGTCCTTATACAATTGCGATATGGTAACCATTCGGAATCCTATTTTAGGAGTCTGTAAAGCTTTACAGATACCTAAAATGGACTTTGTATAATAGGAAACCCATTGTGCAGTCGCAAGCACTCTGATTTTATGAATCTGAGTGGGTGCAACCAGAAAATAGGTTAATACATCTAGTCCTTTATTAAAAATGACTATTTAAGGCCTTAGTTGGTGTAAGGACACAATATTGAGTAAAGTAGGCAGGTGTGCTGGTAATTAGGTTTGACCTGATTCAGCTATGCTAATAGTGAGAGTGAACATTGTGCTGTATTATCTAGAGAAAGATGGGGCGTGGTTACACAAGATGGGTGAGTAGACGTGCAAGGAATTGACTTCTCTTGCCCTGAGTTCATCATTGTATTTTAACCACTCTTAGGGCCTCTCAAAATCTGTATTCTGAAATAGGGGAGCTGAGAACCCTACAGGAGTGGGTATCATAAACTACTGTCAGCATGAAGTATTAATCAGCATTAAAATGACCAGAGATTGTGGTGTAGCCCATACTGCTGATCCTGAGGACAGGGGCAGGCTGTGTAGCTGACCTAGCCGGCAAAGAACAGTCCTGGTGAAACACAAGAATCTGGCAGTGAGCTTCTCAAGAGATGAGCGGGGTTAGGTATTCATACTGGGGAGAGGTGAAGTGGCTCAGGACAGAGGAGGGAACAATGTGAATGTCCTCACTGTCCATTGACCTTCAGAGGGAAAATCACAGGCCTCTTAGTGGAGAGTTGGACTAGAGTGGGTGGGGACCCTGGCTGCGGCAGGGACTGCTACATGGACAGAGTAGCTGTGGCATGATAGCATATGAAGACAGACCCACTACAACAAGGAGGAGGAGGTGAGATGTAGGCACACATCAATAAACTTAACTGGAGGTCTCAGTGGTCTGGAGGGTCCCAGGTTTGGAGCGTGACTGGAATCATGATCTTAAACTGGACTAGACTAACTTAGCAAAGGGGCTTTGTTCCAGGGATCCACCAGTGAAAGGGCTGTGGGACATGGGCCGTGCACTTGGACAGACTCTAAACATTGACTGCTGATTGTTTGCAATGGAAGTGGCTGTGGACCTCAACCAAGCTTCTTCTTCAATACTGGCCTGGCTCTGGCAGTGCCTGCAGATGATTGTGTAGTACCTGAGCACCACCATGCTTAATCTTAAAGCATCACAGCACCTAACCAAACAAATTAGCAGGTAGGAGAGACACAATTCACTAACTCCTACTGTCCAGTAGTTGGTGACACCATGGTCCACATGCATCAATAAGACATCATAGTCTTTTCTGTAGGGGAAATGAGGGACATTTCAGAGAGCAAAATTAACACAGGAAGCCTGAATTTCCACCTGCTGAGGCTGTCTGAGAGGAAGAGCTAAATCGAGTCTCACGACAGTGTACCCACAGTGATGGCACTTAAAAAAATATGAAACAACCATCACAAGTGAATCTACTATTTAAAATATAAGGCAAAATGTTCATGAAACACAAATCTATGAATCATTGGGATTCCCAAGAGAAAAAAGTTTCAAATATAGAGTAGTATTTGGAAGACTGATTTCTGACCAATGTAGTACCTAAGGGTCTGTCCAAGTTTTTTATGGTGGATTGAGCTCACAGAATTTCTGCTTCTCTACTTCCGCCACAGAGACCAGCTTGACTTGTGATAGCCCACATGCTAAATTATACACTGTGTGACAGTCTGCGTCCAGTAGCATGGAAGTGTGATCCTTACTAAATGGAGAACAGCAAGGTCCCACTGTTACAGGGCTTCTGTCCTGAAGCCCATCAATAGAAGAATTGATTCCTAGAGATTAAGTGAATATTAACCAACTTTGATCTTAAATTTACCTTAACTTTCTCAGCTAAGCTAAGAACTATAGATGGATACAGTTTACACTTCTTTACAGACCCAGCTGCTGTAAGGAACATCACAGAGTACTTGACAAGAGAACACAAACAGATAATCACAAACCCAAAGAAAGACCTGCATAGAAACAGCAACGTAATGCGACGGATGAGAAGAAGGATCTGGTTTTCTAACACTAAAGGACAACCCCAATCATTGCAGACAAAGGCTCTGACAGAAGACCCAATGAACTTGGGGAACTTGGAAGGATCCTTTAATGGTACTAGGCGACAAAAGCCCTGAAATTCAAGAGTCACAGATGACCATTCATGACCTCTGATCATATATTGTATATTCAATGATGAAAAGGGGTTTATTCAATATTAGGTTTGATCTGAGCTCTGCTAATTTGGGTTACTTTCCCCCAACACTCTGATGTCATGTTAATCGGTAATTCATTTGAAAGTGTGAGGACAAATGGACAAACTACAAGAGTAGAGTTATGGCATCAAGGTTAGCTATTCGGGTCCATGAACATAGCTGTAAGTGGGCCGGGGAGGGACGTACTCCTATGAGATCACTGCCCCATATGCACTACTGGTCCAGAAATGTTTATTCTTTGTTGCTGAGATTTCCCTTTTTTATGGAAGATGGTGATATGGAATAACTTAATTTGGGGGCATTTTGGGGGTTGATTCCAGTTGATATCTGTCACTTTGACTTGATAGTAAGGATCCAGTTGCTGATAGGTCCTGAATACTGCACCCAACTTGAAACATGGACAACATGCTTAATAAATTATGTTTCTGAAGAGAGAAGTGCTTGAATTGTGTCGCTGCTCATGATGCTTTCACTACATCAGCACACACACATGCCCCAAGTATATAAACTACTGACATGGCATGTGACGGGAATGGGAAAATAAGTGAAACAATACAAAATACATCCCTGTTTATGCAGACATAGCATATATTCATTCTCATACTCATTTATCTTGGAAGGTTCTATCGGGACCAAGACGGGATAGGATTAACTCTTCTACATTGGATACTCGCTCCATACTAAAGTGAGCCATGGTATGAGCCTAACATGGAGTACCTATGTGGTACAAAATGTTCAAACTGATCCGGGAGTCTGAAATATTGATGTGTGATAGTATGCTTAAGAGTTCTTGTTATAATAAATATTTATGTACCCAACGCACTGTAAGCAGATTTTTCCAGTCACTGCAATCTTACATTCTCCACTGATACACCTGTCAACCATAGGGTGGTCTTCCCCCAAACTGTTTGCCTTTGCCCTCCATTGTTTGCTGAAAATTGTTTTTGCTGGCCTTGGCTAACCAGTGCTAACATGTTTGTAGTCATTCTCTAAAACAAGGAAAAATTGCCCTCCTCCTGATTGTCATATTTAATTTACCTATAAGTCCCTCATAGATTGGCACTCCATTGTTAGAAATGGGGTCTTTATTTGGCAGGCAGGTTACCCCCTGTCCAAGCAAGGACCCTCTCTATAGTCAGGGTAAGTCACACACAATCCAAATTATTCTGTGCCCACCCTTTGGTTGCTTGGCACTGAGCAGTCAGGCTTAACTTAGAAGGCAATGTGTAAAGTATTTGTTCAATAAATCATATAATAACACAGTATTAGCACTACAAAAATACACCACAGAGGTATAGAAAAATATAAAATATTTATCTGGATAAAATAAGGTCAAAATGATCAAGATTTGATAAGTACACGTTGAGATATCACTTTTGTAATGAAAAATAGAGCCTTTAATTCTTAGAAAGCAGTAGCTGTCTCTTACAAGCACAAAGTACCTGGTTTGCATCTAAATTATCCACAAGGGACCGCAGAGGAGAAGATGCGTGGAAAATGGGGAGGTGTGCGTCGGTTTCTCCGGGCGCACACAGATAATGAGTCAAAGCTTTTTCATGCAACAAGGGATTTGCATCGACTTCCGGTGCGGATCCTTTTTGGGTTGAGGGTTAATTGGTCACCCCGGGGACGATGCAGAGAAATCCTGGGTGTGCAGATGAAGTCACAGAAGCTGCATCGATCCGGTGGGCGATGCAGGGAAATTTCTGTTGCACGGCAGGCGCTGAGTAGATTCTACTCACAGGAAGTCGGGCTGCATCATTCTGGCTAAGCTATGATTCAATCCATTGGCCATGCGTTGAAGTTCCGGTCGCAACCCTGACGCTGCGTTGTTTGCCATTCGGGGAGCCGGACTGCGCCATTCTGGTTCGATGTGTGGTGATTTTTTCACCACGATGCAGGCTGTGCTTCAATTCCTGCAGGCTATGTGTCAATTTTTGCCGCACAAGGAGTGCTTTGCAGAGATGAATTCTTTTTGGCCCAGAGACTTCAGAAAACAGGAGGCAAGCTGAATCCAAGCCCTTGGAGAGCACTTCTCAGAAGAGCCAGAGGGCAGCAAGGCAGCAGGGCAACAGCAAGGCAGCAGTCCTTTTCATCAAAGCAGTCAGGTGAGTCCTTTGGGAAGCCAGGCAGCTTCTCTTGGCAGATTGCAGGATCTGGTTCAGAGTTTATTCCCCAGTGGTATCTTGCCAGAAGTGTCTGAGTTGTTAGGGTCAGAGGCCCTGTTTAAATACCCAAATGTGCCTTTGAAGTGGGGGAGACTTCAAAGAGTGGCATAGAAGTGCACAGGGTCCCCTTTCAGTTCCATCCTGGCTGCCACGGTCCCAGTAGGGGGTTTGGCAGTCCATTATGTGAGGGCAGGCCACTTTCATTTGACATGTAAGTGTAAGGCCCTCCACCCTCCCAGCCCAGGAAGACCCATTCAGTATGCAGATGTGTGCAGGTGTGACTGAGCATTCTGTGTTTGGGGTTGTCTGAATGAAATGCACAAGGGAGCTGTCAACTGACACAGCCAGACTTGGATTGGAAGACACAGACGAATTTAAGTGTAGAGAAATGCTCACTTTCTAAAAGTAGCATTTCTAAAATAGTAATATTAAATCCAACTTCACCATTAAGCAGGATTTTCTATTGCCATTCTGGCCATACTAAATATGACCTGGTTACTCCTTTCAGATCAGAATATACCACTCAAACAGTATTTGAGGGTAGCCCTAATGTTAGCCTATGAAAGGAGCAGGCCTCACAGTGGTGTAAAACGAATTTAGAAGTTTTACAATACCAGGACATATAGAACACACATGTTCATGTCCTGCCTTTTACCTACATAGCACCTTGCCCTATGGGTTACCCAGGGCCTACCTTAGGGGTGACTTATATGTAGAAAAAGGAGAGTCCAAGGCTTGACAATTACTTTTAAATGCCAAGTGGAAGTGGCAGTGAAACTGCACACACAGGCCTTGCAATGGCAGGCTTGAGACGTGGTTAGGGGACTACGTATGTGGGTGGCACAATCAGTGCAGCAGGCCCAGTAGTAGCATTTAATCTACAGGCCCTGTGCACATGTAGTGCACTTTTACTCGGGACTTATAAGTAAATTAAATAAGCCAATTGGGTATGAGCCAATGTCACCATGTTTTAAGGGAAAGAGCATATGCACTTTAGCACTGCTTAGCAGTGGGAAAGTGGGCAAAGTCCTAAAACCAGCTAAAACAGTGTCAAAAAGTGGAGGGAGGCAGGCACAAAGTTGAGGGTGACCACCCTAAGGCTGTCAGGTCTAACACCCATATACCCAGGGCCTGTAAAATAAATGCTACCGGTATGCCTGCAACACTTAGGGCCATATTTATACTTTTTTAGCAGTGCAAAAACAATTGTATTTTGTAAGTTTGTGCCGTTTTTGTGTCAAAAAGCGGCTCAAATGTGGCGCCCAAAAAGTATAAATATGGGCCTTATAGTGCTATCTACTTATGTATCCCCTTAAAACTTGCCTCAGGTTTACCATTGCAGCCTGAATGTAGTTTTCAACTGCCAATTTGCCTTGGCAATACCAACCCCCTGCTAAATCTTAAACTCTGATTTTACTGCAACCAAGCCACACCTAGGTTAGCTATGTAGCACACAAGGCAGCTTGTATTATAACTAAAAGGTTGGACATGTACCTTCAAGTTTTACATGACCTGGTTTTGAAAAAAACATATATTTTTTCCACTACTGTGAAGCCTGCCTTTGCCATAGGATAACATTGGGTTGAAACATGTAAGTGCCAACACTTTGATTGGGAACAGGTGAGCAGTTTATGTTTGGTGTCAGAGATATTGTGATTAAAAATCCTCTTTAATGGTAAATTAGGATTTTAAGTTACAATTTTGAAAATGCCACTTTTAGAAAGTTGGCATTTGCCTGTCCTAATCTATATGGTGCCTGCAGCCTGCTCAGGGTCACATGACTGGGTGTAATTGTAGTTGGACTATGTTTATTTCTCTCAGAAAGCCTTATAATAGAGGTATTAGGTGTACCTGGATGGGCCATCAACAGGCAGGATTGGGGCGGACCTAGGCACAGCCCCAATTGCAACTGAATGAACTGTGCTCTGCCTTCACACAGAGGACTTTTCACCCCTGCATTGTTCATTCAGCCAGCTTGGAGCCAGGGCAGGGTAATCAGGAAACTTCACGCACTTTAAAGGAAATTCTTTAGACACTTATGAGAAGGGGACCCTCAGTCCCATTTTTCCGTACATTTCTGGGCCTGTGGAAGCCTCAGAAGGACTGCTGTGATGCTGTGCCAGAAGAATTACTACTCTTTTTCCCTGCCTCCCACTGCCTGAGAAAATGACTGGATCTTGAAGGCAGGAGGACCAGAGTGACTTCAAAGGTCAGTTTTTGGAAGTCTGTTCTATTGCTTAGGCTTCTGATCAAGAGGCCAGCCACCTAACCCTTGGGGTCACTCAGGGGTCCAGAGTTGCAGGTCCAGTCATTCTCACCTAGGCAGCAGGACAGCACAGCAGACTGTGGAGGCAAGACATAATCTATTCAAGGTTAAGAGGGAATGAGTCCAGCTCTTTCCTCCCATTCTGCCAGTGATAGCCCATCCACTCACCTCCAAGCTCCCATTTTGGGTGGCTGTCTAAGAGGAATACACAGTTCCCAACTGCAAACTACACCCAGTGATGTGACTAGAAACTGGCATTAGGCACAAAATGGCTATGGCAAGTAGATTTGAACTTTGGAATAGTGGCATTTCCAGTATTGCAATATAAAATTCAACTTTACTATAAGTTAGGATTTTAAATTGTGATTCTAGAGACATCAAACATGATCCAATCATTAATTCCCATTAAGAAATTAGGCTCATGAAATGTAATAAAGAAACTCCAATGTTATCCTAAGGGAGAATTTGAGAGTTTTCCGTTACCAGGATATGTCCTACCTTTTAAATACACTGTAACTTCCCCTCTGGGCTGTCCAGCACCTACCCTAGGGGCGACTTATATGTAAAATAAAAAGGGAAGGTCGGACCTGAAAAGAGGTTTATTTTTCCAGCTAAGTTGCATTTTAAAACTGCACTCACAGGCTTTTCAATGGCAGGCCCGAGACATGTTTAAAGGGCTACTTAAGTGCTACACACCCACTATTAGCATTTAATTTACAGCCCCTGGTCACGAGTAGTGTCACTTTACCGGGGACTAATAAATATTTTAAATATGCGAATTCTGGCATATTTTAGAGGAGAGACCGCAAGCACTTAAGCACTGGTTAGCAGTGATAAAGTACCCAGAGTACCAATACTAACAAAAACGAGGTTCACTTCCAAGGGTCCAGGACAGTGGACTTACCACTTGGGATGGCAGGGCTCACAGATGGCAGAGTTAAGGTGCTGTTTTTAAGGTTGTTGGAAGACTGTTTTATCCCTGTGGCTCATGATCAAGAGGCTAGTCAACTATCCCTTGGAGTCACTATGGCTTATGGGATCAGAGTTGCAGGAACTGAATATTTCATTTCAAGTGAAATATTTTTTCACCTGAATAGAAACTGCCAGGTCAGGCAGAGATGTAGGTGTGCAAAATCAGCGGGAACTGCACCATGCGGCATGCCAGAGGGCGCTGCTGCTGGAGTGGATTTTGTGAAGGCCAATTCTTTGCTCAGCAACTTACCGTTGGAGAGGCATGTGTGTGAAAAAACTCCAATATGTGTCAAAATATTGCCATAAATCAAGTGTAACGTGGAGTGGCCAAAATTTCACCAATTCCGGCGATGGAACAGAATTCATCGCCCACTACTTATTGGGTGCCACACTCTGAAAAGACATCAAGCTCTGGAAGATACACTGCTAGCGGATTCAGGGGTCACATGTTTACTGAGCACAAACTACTTTTTGCAACACGGTCTGAAGGGAAATAATCTGTCTGATGCAGTCCCAAGTATCCAATGACCAGATAAGGACCAGTCACCTTTTTATCTCTGTTCTCTCTTAATTCAAATTACTGTACCACTTCTTTGGCAATCAGTGATTATAGTGATTTGTGAGCACTGGAGGCACCCAACCCTTGCATCTGAGAACATTGTGATGTCAATGATGAAACACTTGCTTAAAGGACTGTGAATGTATCTCTGCCTTCTCTTCTAGTAACCTCTTGACAGGAGAACTGTGACACTTCTGAAAGGCCAGCTCTCACAAAAGAGCATGCACTCACAAAAGAGCTTAACAAACTGGATAGTCAAATTTGGACAATTCCACTGGATTCCTTTGAATATATGAAAGAACTCCTGTATGCTTGGGGAATGACCAGGGAGTTTTGCTAACACCATTAATTTATAGCTTTAAAGGCTACTTTTAGGATCAGGGAGAGTTACATTTTGAAGACCCACATGGAGAAAAAAATTCCCAGTCATCACTGCAAGAAGAACCAACAAGAACAGTTGAAAATTGGCTTTTGCTTATGGTCCTTTTTGGGAGTAAAGTAAAGCAGTCTCCCCAGTTGATGCCATGGTATTGTTTCCAAGAACAAGTCTTTACAAATTTTGAACTATTTGGAGCACTTTAAGGAAAGTTATATATTTTGTATGCAAGTTCTAAAAGTAGGGATGGAGACATTGAAGTAGAAACATTGGGAGGCGGACAGAGGCAAGGTGCCTGTGGCTCCTCAATGAAGACATGACCTCCATTTCCAGAGTTGATGTTCTCGCTCCCATAAAACATGGTAAAATTGGCTTATACTCAATTGGCACTTTTAATATACTTGTAAGTCCCTTGTAAAGTGGTGATACATATACCCAGGGTCTGGAAATTAAATGCTACTAGTGGGCCTGCAGTACTTATTGTGGCACCCACTTGAGTAGCATGTGCAAACATGCCTCAGCCTTGCCATTTTCAGGCAGTTGACCTTCGTGTTTTCCTCTGAGGCAGCATCACAAATGGGATTGTGAGTCGGCAAGATTGGACATCTGGACCTGTTGGGAGAGTGGAGCGGTCACCTACCACACTTGCACTTCAAAGGCGCTGCTTCAGCACACACACAAAGAACATCACTCTAGCCTTTTGTGACTCCAGACAATCTGGGATCAGGACAGTGGAAGGAAGAAAATTCCAAAACCAGATGCGGGGGAAAACCTTGAAGTTTCTTCCAATTTAAAGCTGGCACTGGGTATAAATATTGGACCCTTACACCAACTCTTCAGTACACTACTGGACCTGTGGGTACCTCAGAAGAAGGACTACCTTGCTGCCAGAGGACTGCCCTGCTGCTTGAGGTCTCCCCTTTTGTTTGAGAAGGAAGACTGGACCTGCTCTCTTTATCCCAGTCTGCATGGATGACTCCTAGGGCTTGCTAGCTGGCCTCCTCTTCTGATCTACATGGACATAACAAGCTTCAGAGCTAACCTGATGCACTGGACCTGCATGGACCTGAAGCTGGACATGCCTGAACCTGGCTATCCTCCTTGAAAAATGCCTCAGAATGTCCTGGGCACTTGGTGGGCATCTGAAAGCACTCCTCTAAAATTAAAGGAGAAAATTCTGAAGTTTTTAGCTCTTCACAAAAGGGCCCTTTTGGCCAAGATCTTGCTTCCTGTGCCAATCACCAATGCAAAACTCTGGTGAACCTGACTCTTCATGCTACATTGACCCTCAGTGAAAACCCACAATAAGAGATCTGCACTTCATATTTCAACATCGACAGCCTGCAGTGATCACCAATGTACATCTCCAGGAATGGCCATCCACAATGCACAGACTGCTCTTCGCACTACAGCAGCAACCATACACAGCATTCTCCTTGGTCCACGTGGCCCCCTCCCACACACACTTAACTCTTCATGCCCGGCTTTTAGAAGGTACATTTTTCAGCGGGATGAACGTGGTCCCTGTACACCAATCTGAAGTTGTGATTTTTCCCCTGTTTACCTTGACCAGATGACCGAGAGTGGCACATTGTGCTTTTAGGTGCCATAAATCTTTAACACTGCATATCTCTGGTTCTACTGATTGGATTTTTGTCATTTGGGTATCAAATAAGTTATTAAACTTTACTCAATTGTTTTCTTAATTGGTGTGGTATGGTATTTTTATTGCTTTCTTTTTTACTTTATTGCATGGTAACCAGCAAGAAGCGTTAAATGCTTGTTTAAAGGATTACAATCAAAACGATAGTTTAGGCATAGGACTGTCGCCACTGAAATTTGTTTGTGCAGGTCCTTTAAGTCATCTGCAGGTAAAGGTCATTCACTTGGATAGAGAACCAGAAGACCTGCTGATATCAGAGGCCTATGTTACTCTGCCCAAATGGCAGCAAGAAGCCAATAAATAGTAAATCACTCAGTACCTGCCTGCTGCCTTGCTCTCCAGGCTAGGGTGGTCAAGACGTGGCAGAAGAACAATGATATACCCAGGTTGGCAGATCTCCTCCAAGCAGGCCTTATTTGTGATCAGGACGTTCATGATAAAGACAAAATTAATGGGCTAAAGTGTTGGAGGCAGTGCTGCAGGAACAATTTTCAAAGTGGTGTGCCTATGCCTTTTCAGCATTAGAGTTTTATGGGTGCATCACGTAGCTGCTATCGAATTTTGGAGAACACTGTTGCAAATAAATTACTAAAGCACAGTGGGGTAGTGCACTTTCATTTACAGAAGATTGTGACATAGTGGACTTTATAAAATCCTCTCACTTTGCATTCAGAGAAAGTCAACTTCAATCTCAGTGTTGAAAGAAAAAGCATCAATTTACCTGAAGACACAGCCTGACTTTTGACCTCTGTTAGATCTGTCAGACTTACCGTGGTCTTCCCTCCAACTTGTTACCTTCCACCTCTGTAATAAATCACCCAGCTGTACCCCGCAGTGTGGTTTAGTTGTTGTTACCTGTTTATGCATGGGTATTGGTTTGGTTGTGCATGCCACGCATATTGGAAGAAAAGTGCAGGGGTGTGGATGAGTTGCTCAGTTGCACACCAGCATGTAACCCAAGTAGTGCCTCCATGTTGTTATTACCCACCATCCATGTATCAGCCCTCAGCACTGGGTCCTACAATACACTAGCGAAGAGGTGGGCACCCTCTCCCACAGACAAGTGATCATCAACTCTGCAGCCACCCAACAGCCAACTGCGTACAAATGAAGCCTGTGCTAGAAGAACACTCAAGGCCTTAGTCATTTACTGGTTCGCTGATCACAGTGAGTACCGTGTGTGATGCACGGAGATGTCCTGAGCACGGTTCAGTCTCCTTGCACAAGAACTTGGCAAAAGTGTGAATGGTGTAAATCAACACCTATCAGGAAAGTGATCTCCCGCCTCACCTGTCTAATCCCATGAACCATCCAACAGATGTCAGCATACTTCCAAGAGCACTAAATCCTTGTCAGTTTTGCATGCCTGTGAATTTCACTGCCCGAAAGCGAAACCTCCCAGCTGCAACACAGGCCTGAAAGACTGCAAATTGAGCATGTTCCACCAGAAGAAAGACAAACAGAAAATAAAAAAGGCAACAAAAATGTGACCAGACGACTAAATACTACAAGAAAAGAGGGGAGAGGTAGTATCAAGCCATCACCAAACCTACGCAATATCTCTTGACTGGTGGCTGCACTACTTGCCCTATAGTAGCATAGCTTGTGCCGCAAGGTGATCCCCAGTGCTGAGAAGGCCATTCCTTGACCACCAACCATGTCACAGCACACCTCTATGCAATCATAAGTGCAAATCCGGCCATAGAACAGTTTACTGTAGAATGTGCCCTTTCATCCCTGGCACTCAGGCTGAAAGACTGGGTATACTGCCTCAAATTTTATTTTGCGGGTGCTGACATTGCAGTTGAAAGACGCCTGTCCTCTTATTATATCTTCGGGAAAGGGACATCCACAAGATATACAAGACCCTAGTGGAGGCAAAGCCTAGGACATGCACAACATTAGTCAGAGATTTGAACTTGCACTTCAAACCCATGGCCAATAGAGACTCTGAAGGATTTGTTTTCCGACAGGCCCACCAGGAACCCGAGGAATCACTCGACCCATTCCAAAGTCGGTTCAAAGAACTTGTGAGTACCTGCCAGTTTCACAATGAACAGGAAAAAGTAGGAAGTCAAATAAAATAAGGATGTTTTTCGATAAAACTGAGGGAGACCATTCTCCAAGAGTCTGGGAAATCACTCCAAGACATCCTAACCCTAGAGAGGTCAAAAAATGTATCCAAGGCAAGGCTCCTCACATTGAAACGGCCCTGCACAGGGCCATTAAAACTGGGCCAGTCAATGACATCTAACCACTCTACAACCCTGCAAATCAGAAAAGTCCCACAGAAAGACTAAAGGTATATGGATATTGCTGAGGGCAGCCCCACAAACTAAGTGAGAAACCATTATGGCCATTGTCGAAACTCCCAGCAAGCCAGAAGACGTTGACGATGATGTGGAAGAGGACACAGTCCACACAGTCTTTGCAGGCCTTGTCAGCCCGCTGCCCGCCCTGCAATGCCAACTCAAAGTGGAGCCTTACATTGTCACAGCAATGATCAACGCAGGTGCATTAATTGACCTCAAGTACGCAGATACCAACTGTGCTTTGTCCAAACTTCCACTGCTAGAAAAAGCACTGTGAGAGTCTTCACATATGGACAAGCACAATCATTACCCCTTCTAGGGTGTTTCAGATCATCACTGTCCCACAAAGAGGCAGACACTACCGTCTATGTAGCAGCTGGAGGACATGGTATTGTGCTCAGTGGACACACAGCAGGGGCATTAGAACTAATATCATTTGCCTTTGGAGTGTCAACCATCCTCAAAGAGTTTGCAGCAACATTCAAAGGAATCAGCTGTCTAAAAGGGAAAGAAGTAAAAATGCACATTGACTGGCCATGCAGCTGGTAGCCCTACGACACCCGAACATGGCTTTTCACCTCAGACTGAAGGACAAGAAAGAGTTGGAGAAGCTACAATGCGCTGGCATAATCCAAAAGGTACCAAGCCACACACCATGGGTATCTCCAGTCATTGTGGCAAAGAAACAGAAGCAGCCTTGAGAAGTCTACATCTGTCTGGATATGTGACCTCCCAACTTAACAATTAAGCAGAAATGCCATCTTACCCCCACAGTGGATGACATCATAGGGGAGCTCTGAGGAGTGAAGACGTTCTCAAAAGTTGACCTTCATTCCAGTTTTCACCAACTGCCATGCTACCCAGAGTTGAGATACATAACAACTTTCTCCAACCATGTTGGCCTAAGTAGATGTCGCCACCACAACTTTGGCATATCCAGCACCATAGACGTTTTCCACAACATGAATCAGGAAATGCCTGCGTCCAGGAGTCATTAATGTCAGCAATGATATCCTGATATGTGCAAAGTCAGTTAGGGAGCACCACTACCATCTCTGTGGAGTCCTCAAGAGGATCCAAGACTCAGTGCTAACTCCATTTGGAGAAATGTTAATTCTTGAAGCAACAGATCAGCATCTTCAGGTACACCTTCGTGGCAGATGGAGTAGCATCAGATCTAGAAAAAGTGCGAGAAGTGCAAGAGACCCAGCACCCACCAACATTTCTGTAGTATGGCGCTTCCTGGGTATGGTGAATTATTGTGGAAGGTTCATACCAAATCTCACAAATTTCACCCAGCCTCTTTGGGAAATCACCAAGGTGACCACCCCATGGACATGTGGTGCAGTGCAAGAAGAAGGCTTCTGTAATACCAAAGATGCCCTGTTGACTGACATCACACTGGTTTACTTCGACCCGCGGAAACAAAAAACCATTGTGGTGGGTGCTAGCCCAAAAGGGCTTAGAGCTATTATTACCCTGCAACACTGGCAGGGTGCGAGCCCCCATTGCCTACGCCAGATAGTCCCTCATGGAGACAGAACAACAACACATATTGAACGAAAAGTCGTAGCAATCCACTGCGCCCGCAGACATTTTCATGTGTACCTGTATGGACACCAGTTTGTGGTACCAACTGACCACAAACACCAGGTACCCTGTTCCAGGGTTCAGTATCCAAACCACCTCCACAAATAAAAAAATGGATGCTCCAGTTACAGGAGTACGACTGCTGTATTGAATATAGATCAGGTGCCACTAAACTCACAAACAGCCTCCGAAGTCATTGCAAAAATGGAGAAGATGATTGCCACTCATGGTCTCGTGAAAGAATTACAGGCAGAGCTCCTCAGGTTGCAGTGACCTTTCAAGATACCACCTCCGAAATAACCTGGTGCCCACTACCAGCCTGAGGAACTTTCGAGTGTGATGACTCAGTAGGACTGTGGGCTGACCCCCGCAGAGAGAAGATTCAGGACCGGGGTGTGGTAATTTTCTCTATGGGATACTTACAGAGGTTATTGCAATAAATACAGTGTAATATGCTAAAGTGCTTGTGCTCTCTTCTCTAAAACATGGTAATATTGGCTTATCCCCAATTGGAATATTTGATATATTTATAAGCCCCCAGTAAAGTGACACTACTTATGACCAGGACCTGTAAATTAAATGCTACTTGTGGGTGTGCAGCACTTAAGTAGCCCTTTAAACTGTCTCAGGCCTGTTATTGTAGAGCCTGCATGTGCAGTTTTAAACTGCCATTTCGACCTGGCAAAATAAATCTTTGCAGGTCCAAACCTTTCCTTTTCATCCACACCTCATCCCTAAGGGTAGGCCCTGGACAGAAGAGATGGTGCAGTGTATTTAAAAAGTAGGACATATAATTTTAAATTTTACATGTCCTGGTAATGAAAAACTCTCAAATTCATTTTTTACAACTGCAAGGCCTATCTCCCCTATAGGTTAGTATTGGGATTACCTTGTTACATTTTATAAGTGTAATTTCCAAATGAGAAGAGACAAACAGTTCATGTTTGGTGTCTGTGGAATCACAACTTTAAATCCCAACGTATGGTAAATATCGATTTTAAACTGCAATTCTCAAAATTCAACTTTTTGAAAATTCAAATTTTCTTGCCCCAGCCATCTGGCACCTGCTGCCTTTCTCACATTTTGTGACGGCGGAGGCAGTGACAGCTGGGCTTTGTGTATTCCTTTTAGACAGCCATATACAATTGGAACTTAGGTGTGACATGATGGCCCTTGATAGGCCATCCTGGGCAGAATGGGATGGAAGAGCTGGACACAGTCTCACTTGCACCTGAATAGGCTGCGTCCTGTCCAAGCACAAAGCGCCTACTAACTTTGCATTGTCACTTCAACCAGCTTGTAGTCAGGGCAAGCAGGGGATTCCTTGCACTTCGAAGCCACTGCCTAGAAGCTTCTCCCACTGACCAGAACCCCAGCACCAGGGTGTAAAAGATGAACCTCAGACACTGCACTCCAGTACACTCCTGGACCTGTGGATACCCCGCAGGGAAGAAGGACTGCTGTGCTGCTGAAGGACTGCCACTCTGATGGACTGCACTCTGATGGACTCCTGCTTTGCTGTGTTGACATGCTGACCTCTTGCCTGGGCTGAAGGACTGAATCTGCATCTCCTGAACCAGAACGCAGTGTGACTCAAAAGGCTAATTGGCTAGCCTCCTGATCTGAAACCTCAGAGACATAACAGGCTTCCAAGAATCTTGAATCTGCACCTGGACTCTGTCATCTGTGAGCCTGCCCTGCCAAGTGGACCCTTTGAAGTGGACCTAAGGTTGTCTGCCAGCCTGTGGATTCAGCAGAACCGAAGCACCTCTCAACTGAGGTATGGTAACTCAAGGAGAACTGATGCATTGTCGCTGCTGCGTGGAATTAACCCATCACAAAGACTCACACCTCTGCCACAATCCACAGGGCCTTTAGAACCACCGCATGTGACAGTTCCCTGGCATATGCCCTCACATCTCTCATAAATGGCAGCCTTGAAAACAATTCCAGACTCCACATCATAGTCTTGCAGCCCTTTGGAACTGATGCATCATTCCGACTGGCCATCGCATCAACAATACCCAGGTTCGCATTGCAAGCCCCGTGGATGGGATCCTCGATGTTGATGCAACATGACCTTGCACCACAGCCTCGCTGAACATCAGAACCGACGCATTGCTTCTTTTGCATGACGTATCATTGAAGCTGACCCATGCAGTGCTTTGCAAGCCGGATTTAGGGTTTTCTGTTCAGTAGGCCTTACTTGGTCCCTGTAGTCGGCCAACTCTCCATCGCGGGCAGCCTAAAATTGTGATTTATTTTCCCAGTCTGGTGCGACCTGATTCCCACAGTTGGTGCTTTACAACATCGTGAGCTAATTTACCTACAAACTTTAAAATGCAATATGTTCATTTCTGCTACTTTTTTGTTGTTTTGGTCTTGTTTTACTTATTGAATTAAGATCTGTTTTTCTTTCTGTGTGGTGCTTTCACTGTTTTCACAAAAACTTCAAACATTGCCTCTAAGTTAAGCCTGACTGTTCTGTGCCAGGTTACTAGTGGGTTGAGCACAGATTAATTTGGGGTTTGCTTGTGTCTTCAAGGGGGCTCAAACCTAGTCAACCAACAACCCAATTTTTTACAACCTCTGTCTCATACCGCACAGCAAATGGGAGAAGATAAAATAAAATGTAAGTTATCTTTACTGCTCATTCACCTTCTTAACTCCAGCATGGGTATTTTAGGGGTGCTGCAGCACTGCCTTCTCTCCTACTTCCTACTTGGAGTTCAAATGAGGCTGGGTGGCATTTGTGTCTACTCATGTGATATGCATTTAGGTTGTGGTAGCGGGAAATTGGCTGCTGGGGTCTCTGAGCCCTGAGTGGTGTAGTCAAGGACACCTTTAATTATGTAAGGAAGTGCGAGATTGTTCACAGATTGCCTGAACGTTAGGTGGCAATTCATAAAGCATTTCTTTGTGGATTCAGAGCTCTAGATGAAATTAGATGATCTGGATTCCAATGTGCTGGTAAAAGGCAAGGTAAGCAATTGATGGTTCTGCACCAGCAAGGTTTGAAGCGTTGTTGCAGTGTTAAGAAATTAGGACTGTGGATGATCACATATGCAGAAATATCTAAAACAAAGCAAAGACACACTTCTTGAAAGCAACACTCAAAGCCTTGCTTTGCCCCATTGTAAGTCGTGGAGCAGGACTTTGCAAGGTTGGTCGGAAGGGCTCTGATAATAAAGATAATTAGTGCTTAACGTCTCTGTAACCGGGCGTCTCCGGACGCCGGTTCTCAAGATATTGTGACGGCCACAATTACCGGGCCCCGAGACACTCGAGAGGGACGCAGGCTTATGACGTCAGACGCCTTCGGCGTCTGGACGAAGAACGAAAGAAAAGACGGACCCGAACGTGAAAGAGAGAGAGAGACGGAGGAAGACGCTCGGCGAACGCAACCCGAAGCGAAGGAAACCCGGACGTCGAGGACCGACAGAAAGGAACCTGTTGAAGGAGCGGGGGATCCAGAGAAGAGGGAAAAGTACAGGGGCTCTCCCGCCCCCGTCAGAGAGAAGCCGGGAGACTGCCAAAGAGCCGGCCGCGTCCCCGGAGGGGCGTGGCCACCTCAGGTACGTTCGTACCGCAGCTGGGGGCTTGGGTCAGGGTGGCTATTAGGGATAGGGGGGGATAAGGGAAAGAGAGGGAGGTCCTGCAGGGAAGGGGAGACCATATGACGGAGAGCCCTAAAATAAAACCTAACCTCACAAAGAAACCGAGGGCCAGAGGATTTCTCTAAAGAAGGGAATTCCTGAGAACACCCACAGGGTTAACCACAAACTAAAGGACAGTTATACCCTCACCTCCCTTCACTTATACCTATTCCACCCCACCACCCTACTAATCCGCTATACCTACATTATATATATCCCACTTACCTGGTTTTGTTTTCCTTCTTTCTATGTCCTTTGGAGAGTCTGGGCCACTGACGTAGAGGAAGATCGGACCCCTTCCCAAAGCTGGACCCGGCCACATATGGACTATCACCAGAACCCTGAAAGAGAAGAGAAAGGGAACTTTGGTGATATATTTTTGGGACTAAAACAGGGCTACCCATGTGAACAAGAAACAATGGATAAAAAGCTCCATCCTTAAAAACAGAGCACGAATAAATTAGCTAAACCCTCACCTTCTGCACCTGTCACATTATTCCAATATCCTTTTTCTTTGTTTCGGGATAAAGAACCCATTACAGTGGTGTCAGAAGTGGGATATTGGAACAACGACAGGTAATCTAAGACAATGGAGGGTACACCCACCCTAGCGGATGTGATGCAGCAGCTAGCCGCAGGGCAGAGACATATGCAAGTTGTGTGGGAAGAGCAACAGAAGGAGGCTAAAGTGGAAAGGGAGGCCCTACAAAGCGCTCTTAAAAGTCAGGCCACTATCATGGCCAACAATCAGTTGGTTCATGAGAATGCCATCAAAAACCTCACAGATACTATTGCCGCCACCCGGGTGCATCCAAACGTACCCAGTTCGGTCCTGCAGCGATATCAGGAAGGCGAAGACCCGGACGCCTTTTTCACCAATTTTAAGCGGGTTGCCACTTCCGCCACCTGGCCCCAGGATAAGTGGGGCCAATATATTGCTCCCTTATTAACAGGAACTCTCCAAGCGGCTTATCAAGCGGTAAACCCAGGCGGAACGACACCCTATCAGGACATTAAAAAGAGTATCCTGGAGCGAGTGGGATTTGACACAGAACACTACCGGGTCCGGTTTAGGAAAGCCAAGTGGGGACCCTCCGAGAATCCCCGGGCCCTGTATTTCCGGATTAAGGACTTGGATCTCAAATGGCTAGGTCCCATTGGGACCAATAGGGAGGATATCATTGAGGTTGTTCTCTTAGAACAATATCTAGACGCCCTACCCACCAACACCCGTAATTGGATCAAGCAATACCCAAGTCCAGATACTAACACCACTATTGAATTAGCCTGTGCCTTTCACCGCTCCCTCGAGTTCAAAATCCCTCCCGTATGGCCAACACTTAACCCCATCCGGCAGAATCTCGGACCCTCCTCATCCCTAGGACGAAAACCCACAGAGGACCCGGGAAAATTGCGAGGACTAGAAAGACCCTATATGCAACAACCACAGTGTTTTAGCTGCGGAGAGTGGGGGCATATCGCCCGGGTTTGCCCGCTGAAAACGGAAAAACCAGAACCGATGGAAATAGGAGTTACTAGGGGGAGAGTCTTCTATACAGGGGGAAAGGAAACCCGATACAAGAAGAGACTTGTTATCAATGGAAGAACCACAGTGGCACTCATTGACTCAGGTTGCAGTCAGTCCGTAATTCGTACTGATTTACTGGAAAGCCCCCCTTTTACTTCAGGACTTACGGTATCCATATGTTGTATTGATGGAGATACGAGAGAATACCCCCTAATCTGGACAACCCTGTCATGGGAGGGAAAAGAAGTCCCCATAAGGATAGGGGTGGTGGAACGACTAGTCGAAGAGGCTATCATAGGAACCGACTTCCCTGACTTTTCGGAACTTCTTGATAGTACAAAAGACTCTGAGGACATGAGTACATGGTGGAAAAGAGCTCCTTTTTCTAGTATGCCTATACCACCGCCGGTGGTTCGATACAGACCCTTCCGAAAAGAAAAAAGAGAAACCAGAAAAGTCTATGCGCAAGGAAATATGAGTCCAAACAGGGTAATTACAAAGGTCCTTACCCTTTCTGATCTTCCCCCATTCCGTAGTTGTCAAAGAGAAGATCCGAGTTTGATCCATGCCTGGAAAAGTGCACGACCCCGGGACCCCCAAGACAAGAGCCCTTCTTTTTTTACCATAATCAAAAATCTGTTATACCGTGTCACTGGTAATAACCGAGAAGAAAGGAAGCAGCTATTAGTCCCCGAACCTTATAGGCCACAAGTCCTACACCTAGCCCATAGCCAGCCGGGGGGGGGGTCACTATGGAAGAGAGAAAACGGAAGAATATCTGTTGAGGAAGTTCTACTGGCCGGGGGTCTTTTCACAGATTAGGAGGTTCTGTCAGCAATGTCCTAAATGCCAAATGATTGATCCTGGTCCCAAAAGAAGAGCTCCCTTGCAACCGCTTCCCATTATAGACATCCCTTTTTCAAGAATAGGAATGGACATCGTAGGCCCTCTCCTACCTTCTTCCAGGGGCTACCGCTATATACTAGTACTGGTAGATTATGCCACCAGGTACCCAGAAGCCATTCCACTCAGCAGTATTAACTCCAAGAGCATAGCCCATGCAATGATAGGGTTCTTCTCCCGAATAGGTTTTCCCCGAGAAATCTTAACAGACCAAGGTACCCAGTTCATGTCCAACTTGATGTCACAAATATGTCAACTTCTGGGGATCAAACAGTTGCGGACGGCGGTTTATCATCCTCAAACGGATGGTTTGGTGGAAAGGTATAACCGCACTCTGAAAACTCTACTAAAGAAATCTATTTCAGAGACAGGTAAGGACTGGGATAGAAAGCTCCCATTAGTGTTATACGCCATCAGGACCCATGAGCAAGCATCCACGGGCCATAGTCCATTTGAATTATTGTTCGGACGACAGCCGAGGACCTTGTTAGATATGGCTGCAGAGTTATGGGAGGAGGAGGATGGAGAAACATCCCTCTTGGAATATACCCAGGAGTTAAAAACCAACCTCCAAACCGTGTGGGAAAACGTAAGGGAACATATGGAGAAGGCTCAAGAAAAGCAGAAAAGATATTACGACAGGAATACTCAATTAAGGACCTTTACCCTAGGAGATAAGGTATTAGTGCTTCTCCCCAGTTCAGACAACAAGTTGCTAGCAAAGTGGCAGGGACCCTATAAAGTGATTGGGGTAGTAACACCCTTGACCTATAAGGTTCAGCTCACAGATAGTTCCAACCGGTCACAGATCTTTCATGTCAATCTATTAAAAAAGTGGGAAGAGCCACAGGGAGAACCGACCAGGGGGTGCCTAGTTAACACGGTTAGGGAATTGGAGATAGGGTGGTGTCCCACTGATCATCCTAGCGGAAACGAGGTGCCTCCCATAAATAGCAAAATCTTGATTCAACAGAGTGACCAATTAACCCAGCTCCTCCATGATCATACCCATGTGTTCTCCTCGATACCAGGCAGAACCAAGCTGGTACATCATCAAATCATAACACCACCTGGCAAGGTCGTACGGTTATGGCCATATCGTATCCCAGAAGCTAGAAAGATTCTGTTAGAACACGAAATAGAAAAGATGTTAGACCTAGGCATTATAGAGCCTTCCCAGAGTCCCTGGTGTTCACCGGTCGTATTAGTGCCAAAGCCAGATGGGTGTATACGTTTCTGTATTGACTTTAGACGAGTCAATTCTATATCACAGTTCGACACATATCCCCTTCCAAGGGTAGACGAACTCTTAGAGAAGTTGGGAAAAGCTAAGTACATGTCTACACTCGATTTGACCAAAGGCTACTGGCAGATTCCTTTGGCTCCAAAAGATAAAGAGAAAACGGCCTTCTCTACTCCCTCAGGACTATATCATTTTAATGTTCTCCCTTTCGGGTTACATGGGGCCCCCGCCACCTTCCAGCGTCTCATCGACACCATTCTACGACCTCATACCAGATACGCTGCCGCATATCTGGATGATATCGTTATCCACAGCGAGACCTGGGAGGACCACTTGGCACATTTAAACAAAATCTTTACAGCATTACGAGGGGCTGGATTAACAGCCAACGCCTCCAAAAGTCGATTGGCCTTCCATGATATCTCTTATCTAGGATATCATATAGGGAAAGGAATACTTAGACCACAAATGAATAAAGTTGAAGCCATCCTACGGATAGATACACCCACAACGAAAAAGGAGGTCCGTTCATTCTTAGGCTTGGTAGGGTACTATCGAAGATTTATACCCCATTATTCCACTGTGGCCGCTCCCCTAACCGACCTCCTGAGGAAAGGTCAGCCCAAAAATATCACAAAGTTAAACTCCGTCCAATCCCATAGTTACCAGACCCTACAAAGATATCTCACTACCCAACCAATTTTAAAATGTCCTGACTTCACTATCCCCTTTCACCTCCAAACGGATGCCTCAGACGTGGGTCTGGGGGCCGTGCTTTTTCAGAAAGATGAGAATGATATCAGTCACCCCGTGGTCTTTATTAGTCGTAAACTTTTTCCCAGGGAGCAGAAATATCCCATTATAGAACGTGAATGTCTCGCCATCAAGTGGGCGATTGAAAGCCTCCAATATTACCTCCTAGGAAGATCCTTTCTATTATATACAGATCACGCTCCCCTCACCTGGCTCTCGAGATATAAGGATACTAACAGTCGCATATTGAGATGGTTTATGGAGCTTCAACCTTTCTCCTTCCAGGTTTGCCATCTCCCTGGTGATCTTATGGGACAGGCTGACTATTTATCCCGGTTCCCGGGACCTTTGGGTCTCGAACAGCCCCATTCAAGGGAGGGGATGTGTAACCGGGAGTCTCCGGACGCCGGTTCTCAAGATATTGTGATGGCCACAATTACCGGGCCCCGAGACACTCGAGAGGGACGCAGGCTTATGACGTCAGACGCCTTCGGCGTCTGGACGAAGAACGAAAGAAAAGACGGACCCGAACGTGAAAGAGAGAGAGAGACGGAGGAAGACGCTCGGCGAACGCAACCCGAAGCGAAAGAAACCCGGACGTCGAGGACCGACAGAAAGGAACCCGTTGAAGGAGCGGGGGATCCAGAGAAGAGGGAAAAGTACAGGGGCTCTCCCGCCCCCGTCAGAGAGAAGCTGGGAGACTGCCAAAGAGCCGGCCGCGTCCCCGTAGGGGCGTGGCCACCTCAGGTACGTTCGTACTGCAGCTGGGGGCTTGGGTCAGGGTGGCTATTAGGGATAGGGGGGGATAAGGGAAAGAGAGGGAGGTCCTGCAGGGAAGGGAAGACCATATGACGGAGAGCCCTAAAATAAAACCTAACCTCACAAAGAAACCGAGGGCCAGAGGATTTCTCTAAAGAAGGGAATTCCTGAGAACACCCACAGGGTTAACCACAAACTAAAGGACAGTTATACCCTCACCTCCCTTCACTTATACCTATTCCACCCCACCACCCTACTAATCCGCTATACCTACATTATATATATCCCACTTACCTGGTTTTGTTTTCCTTCTTTCTATGTCCTTTGGAGAGTCTGGGCCACTGACGTAGAGGAAGATCGGACCCCTTCCCAAAGCTGGACCCGGCCACATATGGACTATCACCAGAACCCTGAAAGAGAAGAGAAAGGGAACTTTGGTGATATATTTTTGGGACTAAAACAGGGCTACCCATGTGAACAAGAAACATGGGATAAAAAGCTCCATCCTTAAAAACAGAGCACGAATAAATTAGCTAAACCCTCACCTTCTGCACCTGTCACATTATTCCAATATCCTTTTTCTTTGTTTCGGGATAAAGAACCCATTACAGTCTCATTAACAAAGTATATTTGGGGAATCATAAAGCCCCACCACCCTATTTCGACATTAGCTACTTTCTGTTTCAGTGATGAGTCAAAAAAATGAGTTTAGCACACATGTAATTGTTACGACTCTGTCACCCCATCTCTGGGGGTACTGCAAATGGACTATCTACAGACTGGGAATCACCATTAACACTCAACCAGAGTCCCTTTCTGACCCCTGCTTGCTTCCCATGTAGATGTGATATGCCATTGAAGAACTACATTTGCTTCCATGAACTTCAGATCCCATAACGCACTGCCTGGTAGTCAGTAAGATCTGTAATCTGCTGTCCATTGCTTCCTATGGGAATAGTCCTGCTGTTCCATTCTACTGGATTTTCTCCTCTAGAACATGTGAAATACTAGAACTGCACACACCTGGACCACTCTTGTGCAGCCCAGCCCTGGGACTCCACCCTGGGGTTGCTGCGGCATAGAACAGCTTATAAGGTGCAATTTACTGAAGTTCCCTGTCCTGCATTGGAGTTTGCTTCCTTTGTGGCTTGGCTTGTTTTCCCGTTCCTGCTTGCTTCAGCCAGAGCCTCCTCCCTGTTTCCCAGCCTTGTTCCAGCCTGCTTTAGCCAGAGTCTGCTCCCTGTTTACCATCCCTGTTCCAGCCTGCTTCAGCAAGATCCTGCTCCCTGTTTCCCAGCCTTGTTCCTGCTTTACTTCAGCCTGAGCCTGTTCGCTGTTTTCCACTCCTATTCCTGCTTTGCTTCCTTGTTTGTTCCTTCGGTTCCTGGTATTATTTTCCCTTTACTTATTCCTTTGCTTCTTCCATAGTGCCTGTAACCTCTCTTCTGTGTCTCAGACTTGGCCCTTAGTTTCTGTTCCCTTACTCTGTAATTTCCTCTTGGGCTATTGTGTCTAGTTAGTGTAGTATTAGTCTTCTTCACCTGTGTATTATAAGTGTTCTTACTTTGTACAGAGGTTGGCTCCTGGTTTCCCCCATCCTTTGTCTAGTGTTGCATGTAGTCTTAAGTGCCTAACTGTGACAGTGTGCCATTGCTGTTTTCCAGGAATTGCCTCTGTGTCTCCAGCTGGACCCACAAGGCCTTGTCTCGTGTATGTAAGTACCATCCTTGTTTATGCCCTGAGTGTCCAGAGATAGAATCACTTCTGCTGCCTCCTTTCTATGGGGCTTGTGGAGTGACTATCTGCAAGAGTAATCTGCACAGAGGCATTGACGTTTCCTGGTGCTGTTGAAAGTCCTGAGCCTTACCTGTGTACAACCTTGGTGGTAACCCCAGTGTGGTTGTCCGTCAATGGTCCGATACCTGTTTGTTCACACTAAGGTTGATCTGCCTTTATAATCCTGTGTCTGGGCCTTACTATAGCTGTTCATTCCCGGTGTATGCTTTTATCTGCCTTTCTGCTTCAGTACACTGCCTCCATAGGGAGATATTCTGTGACCTCAAGGGGGACCCCACCTAGAGTCCTGACTCAACCACCTGGAACCATGACAGTAAAGACTATTATCACTTTGCCCATTTTCCTCCTGTTGTTACACTATGAAGGTATTCTTTCACCACAAGACAGCATTGTCAATTGACCAATACAAATATTGTTTTGTCTTGTATTAAGCTGATATATGTTTCATTGGCATAATGCTTAAAGGTTCCCCATTGGAAGACAATGGGAAAAGACAGTTTATCCTCCACCTACTACTATTGCTATATCTCTTGTGCACTTGTTAAGATAGTGCACAGACAAAATTTCTTAAAGGACATTTACCCTATCACTCACATCTAAACATTTGGAACAAGGACTGTTTTCAGTTTTTCTCATTATTTCGATTCCTTATACTTACTGGTGAAGGAACACAGTCACTGTGGCACTTTTTTGAATAAATGCATGTGTGATAGTTTTGTATCCAATCATGGTGTATGATTTATTTGCTGTGAATGTTTTCAAAATATGTCTGCTTGATAGAAGAAAAAAATGAATATTTTTATTGATCATTTCACTACTGGCCTTGACCTTTTAGTATGATTGCCAACAGTGTAGCTCACAGGAGGTAACTCAATTGTTTTATTATGTATTATGTGATCCAACCACCTGTTTAAATAGTACCCACTCCCTTTCCACCAAGAAATATCGCTACTGTCATTCACTTGACCATTACATCAGTCTGGTGTATAGGAAAGCTTGATTGTATGTATCTTCCCATCTCCCTCCTTTCAAGGGTTCTCAAAAAGATTCAGAAGGAAGCTGTGGGGTCATTCTGGTGACTCCGTTTTGGTACAAGAGGCTCTGGTTTACAGTATTGTTGATTATGCTGGCTCATACACTTTTCCATCTCCAATTAAAATAAGCATTGGAAACACTTTAATGAGTACTGTGTGTGAAAGAAGCTCCATGCTAGTTTGTATGACCCGTTTGGAATTCTTGATTTCTGAGCGATGAACTTCTCAAAAGGTCTGTCATCGTCCATCCTTAAAGAACTATGGCTTTTCAGCCAAACCTTCCAGGGGGCCTCGTATTTAGAAGTCCCCATTTCCATGTTGTCAGTAAGGATACTTTAGGCTTCCTTGAACAATCATACCACGATCCACTTAACTCCTCAGAAATGGGATATGTAACTACTGTAACTATGTATTCTGGGGTCTCCCTCTGAACAATTTGATTTGGTTTTTAGCAAAGATAATCTTTGACTCAACTGTACCAACACTTTGGGGGTCATCCTGACCGCCAGGGCAAGGGTGGCGGTTTCACCGCCAACAGGCTGGCCACATTATGAGTGTGGCAGGTTGGCCTCTGCCGGCGGTATTTGGAGCCGCCTTTCCACCAGGGTTTCCACTGTGGTAGCACCGCCATGAAAACCCTGGTGGAAAGGCTACAGGTGACATAGAATTTCTTCCCTGTCACTGGTAGACGACTCCCCCAAACCCCCAGCAAGCACTCAAACCCCCCGCCGCCCCTCCAGACACAGCGCCCCTCCCCTCCAACCTCCACTCCCCCTCCAGACACAGTGCCCCCTCCCCCCACACAGCACCACCCTGCCGCATACATACACATGCACACAGACACCCACACACACCACACATACACTCATTCATCTACACTTACATACACGCATTCACTCACTCGCATTCACCTCAGCACTCATACATGCATTCAACCACGCATTCTCACACCCATCCAAACACGCATACTCACACCCATCCAAACATGCATATTCACACTCATCCAAACAAGCATACTCACAAGCAAACAAAAACGCATTCACCACAACACTCAAACTCGCATACACACATGCATACACACTTACATTCATACATGCGCTCACTTCTACATTCAGGCATGCATTCAACCATGCATACACACATTCATGCACACACGCAAACAACACACACTCACACATGCTCACACAACACCGCCCAC
The DNA here is from genome assembly GCF_031143425.1 of Pleurodeles waltl. Lineage (NCBI taxonomy): Eukaryota > Metazoa > Chordata > Amphibia > Caudata > Salamandridae > Pleurodeles > Pleurodeles waltl. The sequence goes on from NC_090442.1 coordinate 467,754,873, forward strand.
CCTCCCACCCCTCTCCCCTGTTGGACGATCAACTCACCTGACCTGGAGAAGAGGTCGTCCAGTAGGGAACGGGAACGGGCACTTCCACCTCTGGCAGCGCCCTGCCAGCAGGAGACCGCCAGACCGTACTATTGCACATAATATGGCGGGCAGTGTCCTTCTGGTGGGGTGGGGTCGGTGGTGGAACAGTCCCAGTGCCTCCACCCACCAGCACGACTACTTCTGGTTTTCTGCCCAAAGTGCGGCGGAAATCCAGAAGTACCCATAATATGATGGGCGGAAGACCACCAGCACTGGTGATCTTCTGGCGCCTGTGGCTTTGGCAGTCTTCAAGGAAGACCGCCAAAGTCATAATGACCACCTTTGTGTCAGTTTTGGTGATGAGCATGAAAAGTGTTGTATTGGGGTTTACTTCCCAGCATATTTCTTGTTTAGTGATAGAAAGTAGCCCTAAAGTAACACAAATATTACTATTCACTACCTCACACTACTTTGTGGTCAGAGGCCATGCCATGGGTGCTACATGGGCAGCCCCACACAACACCAATAAATTATGACACAAAACCCTATGTACTAAAAAAAGGTAGACAAGGTTTTGGACCATCAATTTACACTGCCGTATTGCACATTTGAAAAGTTTTCTTTTCTACAAACATGTTCAACTTTGCATGTGCACTGTACATCACAGCACATAAACAAACTTTGAAAAATGTCAAATTATATCAAAGCTTAGTATTTTACTCTGGAAGGAAACCCTTCTATGACAAAATCTATGCTAGACATCATGCACCAAGCAGACACCCTTCCACTATGGTGTGCATGTCGCTCTGTTTCCTAAAGGGTGACAGCACTGCACTGTATGCAAACTTGCCTTTGAAGCTATAGTTTTAAATTGTTTTTTCTACTGCTTGTTAAACTGTTTTGTTATTTTAACTTGTTGCATTTTTTTTTAAACAATGTCTGTTTTTGATTGGGACCACGTACTAAACATTGTCTCCCACGCCAATGACACCCAGCTGGTCATCTCACTGACCGAAAGCCCCACTACTTCCAAAAAGAATTTCCACAATGGGATGGAAGCCGTCCCTGTCTGGATTAAGAGCAGCTGCCTCAAGTTCAACTCTGACAAGACTAAGATCCTCATTCTGGGACCATCCACATCAGCCTGGGATGACTTCTAGTGGCCATCATCTCTCAGAACCCCACCCCCACCCAAACAAACCACCAACACAACCTCAGCGTCATCCTGGACTCATTGCTCACCATGACCTTCCAAGTCAACTCAGTCACCTCCTTCTGCTTTCACACACTCCAAATTCTCCAGAAGATCTACAAATGGATCCCAAAGGACTGCCGCAAAACCGCAAACCATGCCGTGGTTACCAGCAGATTTGACTATGGCAACATCCTCTATGTCGGTACACCCAGAAGAACCTCAAAAAATGACATTACATCAAAGATTCCTCCACCAGACTCATTCTGGACATTCCCCACCCGAACATATCTCCAACACCCTAAGAGACCTCCACTGGCTCCCTATCAACAAGAGAATAGACTTCAAGCTCCTTGTTCACACCTACAAGGCCCTCCACAACCTAGGACACGCCTACCTCAACCACTGCATCACCTTCTACTGCCCCACCCAGACCTCCCCGCTCTCAAGCACTAGCCACCATACCCCACATATGGAAGACCTCGGCTGGTGGGAGATCCTTTGCTTATCTCACAGCAAAGAGCTGGAACACCCTCCCCCTGCACCTCAGGCAGTCCCCATTGCTACTCCAATTCAGGAAGGAACTTAAAACCTGGCTCTTCGAAGCTCAGAGGACAACCCCTCTGAGCACCTTGAGACCTTTACGGGTGAGTAGTTGTGCTTTATAAACCCTGATTTTATTTGATTTGAGCATCTTGGGGGCATTCAGGAACCAGGGCACTTTTGTGGGCTTTTGTGAAGGGATTGTGCGCTCAAGAGGGACGGGAGATCATAGAGAGGCACTTTCACCACTGTGAAGTTGAGTAGATTATCCGGGAAGTTGGTGCCCTAGTGGTCAGCCACTCTTCCTTTTTATGGCAGCTGAGCAAGTCCATCTGCGCTCATCCACACCTGAATGGGAGAAGGGCCAGGAACTCTGTCCAAATCACACCTTCTTACTAGAGCTACACAAGTGAGCAATTGTTGTCACTTAGTCTGTCCCCGGGGAAAAGCTGTGCCAAACTATTGATTTGTATAATCTATATAAAATGGGTTATTGTTGTCCGGAATGCAAATACGAGCTAAATCCAAGGTTAAGGCCCAACAAAGTGGTAGGTGATTCACCAACAAACAAGGACTCCTGGAAGATTGGAGTAATCAACAGTAGAACACTTCTTAGACATAAGACATAGATAAGATTACTATTAGAAGAGGAACAATCGAACATTCTATTAATCACTGAAGCCTGGCTTCATGAAAATGCAGCCCAGATATTATAATGGCCCTTCCACCGGGCTACTATACATGTAGGCTTGACTGCATAGGCAAAACAGGTGGTAGGATGGCCATCATTTTAAAAGACGAATATAGATATTTCATCTCTCCGTTATCGATCCCAGCTTGTGAGAATTTTCAATTTGACATTTTGTTTTCCCCACTACATGTTTTCTGGAATACTGATATATAGAACCCCCCCCCCAGGCCCTAGCACCACATTTATGGAAGCCGTACCAAGGACACTAGCTGGTCTAGTGGTGAGGAAAAGTCACATTACTGTTCTAGGTAAGCTTAATATACACATAGATGAGGCAAACAATTCAGCCTCTAAAAGATTACTACAAGACCTAAAGGGTGTTCAATTCATACAAAAAGTAGGTGCCCCCCACACATAAGAAAGGGCATATCCTGGACCCAATGTTCAGTAATGAACTAAAGATTCAGATAAACCAGCCTGTCACTTTACCTTGGTCTGATCACTACCTTATTCCATTCTGGCTACAGAAACCCTTGACAAAAACTACATATAATTCTTCCCCACAACCTGCTCGTCCTTGGTCCAAAATTTCACCTATGGACTGGATGAATTCCTTAAAGGCCTCAAGACCAATGTAAATGAGAATGTTGATGAAGTATACAGTCAGTGGGAACAGTGAAATGGGGAACACCAGATGAGTGCATTCAAATGCCAAGAATAGGAGCTAATCCTAATACCAACAGAGTCCCTTGGTTCAATAGCCATCTCCTCTCATTGAGGACACATGGTAAGAAACTTGAAAGGAGATGGAGAGAATGAATATAAACAGGCTATTAGATTGTACCATAATGAAATTTACAAATCCTACGCCCAGTTTTACAAACAGAGATCAGTCAGGCTTCTAACTCCCCAAAGGAGTTGTTCAAATCTTTCATGTTTGCTGAACAGGGCCCGTCACCCTCACCAGCATGATGTAATGAACTAGCAGCTTTTTTTCAAAAGAAAGTCATGGATTTCTACGAATCACTGCTGGATAATGCAGCTATAGCTCTAGATCAAAGAGAATACACCCCCTTTTATCCATCCTCCACTGTCTTTCCAGAGGTGAATGATGAGAGTACACTTGCATTGATAGGCAAAGTCAAATCGGGATCACCCCGAGACCCAGTACCACCTCGCATGTATTCTAAAGGCTTGCAAGTTCTTCTTCCATTCATAGGCACTATGCTGAATTTGTCATTAAGGTCAGGGACAGTCACAAAAAATGGAAACATGAAATAATTAGACCTTTGTTGAAGAAATTCCACCTTGACCCTTCCATAACTGGCAACTATTGACCTATTTCCTTGTCACCAGGTATAGGGAAATTATTAGAGAAAAATGTTAGCCAGACATTGTCACGTTTTCTAGAAGACAACCATCTGCTACATCCCATACAAATGGGTTTTCATGCACCACGTAGCACAAAATCAGCTCTCCTAATAGTGACAGAGGAGCTTAAAAGTTCACTTGACCAGGGAGGCGCTGCTGCTATTTTTATTCTATATATAAGCACAGAATTTGATACTCTAGATCATACATCACTGGTTGTACGTTTTAGAGAAGTGGTGATTCAAGATTAAGCTCTGGAGTGGTTGATATCCTTTGTGAATGACAGAACCTACCAAAAAATGGAAAACACTTGCCTCTCATGTACCCTTCAAATATAAGCGTGGACTTCCACAAAGCTTGTCACTTATTCCCACTATATTCAACATCTACATCTGTTCACTAGCTAAAATTGTGCAAGAATTTGGGATATCCCTAGTGTCCTATGCAGATGATACTCAGTTAGTTGTTTCCTTTGCAAATGGCTCTAACTTGAGAAACCGTCTTCTAGTGCCCTGCCTGGAAAAAAGCGGCTAAATAGATGGCTGTTGCTGTTTCAAATTAAATGGCGATAAGACAGAGTTAATGATACTGGGAAACAATCCTACCCTCCAGCCTGTTATTAACTACCCCAGTTATATGTGCCCCACCCCTAGGTCCCCTACAAAAAGATTGGGAATGTGACTGGATCAAATCCTAGTAATGGTTGCCCAAGCAAAAAACTTGCTGCAACTTGTTTTGGACTACTTTGGATGATCCGAAAGATTTTGGAAGTCATCCCAAAAAATTCAAGAAGAGCTGTGATATAATGTTTGGTGGTTTCCTGACTTGATGTCGAGAACTTGCTGTTTTTAGGCTCCCCAAAATTTGTTATAAAAAATTATAGAAACTTCAGAAGGCAACAGCCAGATTACTCCTCAAAATACCTGGCTGCGAACCAGTGAAGGAGGCTCTGAGGAATCTCCACTGGCTGCCTGTTGATGCAAGAATTAAGTTCAAAGCTCTATGCCTTGCACGTAAAGCCATCCATAATAAGGGACTAGCTTAGATCAGAAACCTCCTGTCCGCCTATGTAGTGACCAGAACCCTAAGACCAGCTCACGGACATCTACTAAGAATTCAGAGAATCAGGAGGGCAAGAAGGGGAGGTAGATCATTCAATCATCTGGTCCCCAAACTCTGGAAGTATGTGCCCCATCAGCTGAGGCATCTGGAGGGGGAATCTAGCTTTAGGAAAAAAACACTAGAAAGCTTGGCTTTGTCCCAAGCAGCATTGTCACCATTGTGTTGGTTCTCCTACAGTCAGCCGTACTTACCTAGCGATGAGAAGCCCTAGGGCAGCCATGTGCTCTACAAGTGCCATAACACATAACATAACATAACATAACATAACATAACATAACATAACACAGGGAGAGAAAGCAATAGTGATGCTGCTTTGCTCTTTCCCTTTGATGCAACACAATACTGCTTTGGTTGCTGTGCTCAATTGTGTCAAATGTGTGTAAATATGCACTTTGTTTGCTCTAAGCTCTGGCCCCATTGCAACAACACTTCACCTGTATTCAAATGAACTGGACCTGAGTGAGCCTCTGCAACTCTGTTGTGGGGCATCTGAGTTTAAAGGCCTCATAGGGATTGGACTGGCTCACCACCATTATCCATCCACCCTAATCTGTCGTAACAGCCTGGTGATCTGGCACCGAGCACCAGTGATGCGTCTGCATGGAAATTTCACCAAGCATGGTACAAGATGTGCAAACCAATAGGCCCAGTGGGACAAAGGCCAAACCCCCTTCTTGAACTGCATTCTAACATATATACAAGTAGGAACATAAGTTTTCACATAAGCCATAGCTTACTGTTTTATTTTGAGATATTGAATACATAGGGGGAAGGTAGGATTTGGAAAGCCATGTAAGCCTGCTTAGACAAAACAAGGAATTAAAGGTTGGCCTCAATAGGTGAGGATTAGGAGTTGTCTTGCCAGCTGCCTATCGTATCTATAGCAAAGTTTATATGAGGCAACTCCCAAAGTGTCGAAAAGTTATCAGCATAGGCAGTGCTTAATTTGTGCTTGTTATTTCCGGTGCAGTGCGCCAGCACCTATTTTTGAGGGCCAGAACTTATTTGTCTGCCTCAAGTATTTACTGCAAGCAAAAGACACATATGGGAAAGACTGAGGAAGAGAAAAACAAAAAAGCGTCACAATGGGAGAAAGTTGAAAGCTGGAAGTGTGAGCTTAAGGGGCAGGGAGTGGCTTTAAATTTATTGAAGAGGCCCGAGATGGCTTCAGGATTAGGCTGCCTCTGCATTCTGTGCACCCACATTTAATTGCAGCAGCTGTGTGTTTAAGAGGAGAGCTTTGGGCACTGCCACGTTTTTATTTACAAATTAAGCACTGAGTATAGGTAAATGCTGGCACCCCAGGATGGATGGACTGGAAAAAAAGGTTTGTAATCAACGGAGTGGTAAACATTGCTACCAAATCAAAGTTTTATCTCGAAGCAAATACCTTTATACTAAATGAGAAACACAGTGCTGCATTAACTTGCCTAATAATAGCTATGTTTAAGGTTTTTCTCACACGATTGACTGAGCAACTTGAAAAAGATGCACTGCAAACAATCATTGGTAAAGCCAGTGGGTCTAGCATCGGCCAATAGCCTTCTGACATTTTCTTGTTTTGGTTTGTAATTGTTTTTACAAAACTTTATTGCTTGGAAATGTGCAGACCCTCATCAGTCTAAAAAATATATTTTGCTACTGGCAAACATATTTTGGGTCTAACCAAAAACACCCATTATCAAAGTACTCCCTGGCCCTGAAGGGAACTCCTTTGTGTGTGGATATGTTCCCTATGAAATGGCAGCATGCCCTAGCCGGTAGTGAAGTCAGCCAATGGCTGAAGTGAACCGATGCATTGGCCCTTAATGCATGCTGGAGTGTCTGGGCGTAAAAAGGTGAATGCCGCCAATGACAGACTAATAGATGAAGTCTGACTGATACCCCTGTGAGTAACTATGTTGTACTCATAATTTTAGTAAAATCAAAAGATTTTGACTAATACAGAGCGAAGAAAAAGTCTGGCATTGGATGCAAGCCTTTGGCCTTCAGAAAAGAAAGAAAGGAAGAAAGAAAGAAACAAAGAAAGAAAGGAAGAAGGAAAGAAAGAAGGCAGGCAAGACAGAAGGCAAGAAAGAAAGCAAGAAAGAAGGAAAAAAGAGAAGGGAAACAAAAAGAAAAAAGGAAAATTAAAGAGAGAAGGCACAAAAGAATGCAAGCAAGAAAGAAGGCACAAAGAGAAAGGAAAGAAAGAAAGAAAGGAAAGAAAGAAAGAAAGAAAGAAAGAAAGAAAGAAAGAAAGAAAGAAAGAAAGAAAGAAAGAAAGAAAGAAAGAAAGAAAGAAAGAAAGAAGACCACTTAATACTGAATTGTTTTAAATGGGCACAATCTGGTATGCTGCAAGAAAGCAGCAGACAGAAAAGCAAATTGCACCAAAAGGAATTTACAAAACAATTGGCAGGAGATTGGATCTAATAAAGATAGAATGTACCCCATGAAAGCATCTCTGCATGGTAGAAGCAGTACTGAGATTACAACAAAAAATAAAGGAAGATGGAACTTTAATAGGGCATTACTACTCACCATTGTAGCTAGAAGCATCACCCAAAGCTTAGCATGGACACAGACATATATACAAAATATGGGATGAATAATATATAACTGGTAGGTGGGAAAGGGGGTTCACAGTGGACCTGAAGAAAGTTGCCAAAATCTGGGATTTTTTTCAGGGGGTGACAGTTTGAAAAATGTCAGTAGGAAACAGAGAATAAATATATGTATTTGAAGGAGGGAAAGGGACATGAAATAAGGATGGAGAAGGTAAGTTAGTACTGGTGAGTGTGTGCATGAGAGGGAGCGATAAACTATGCTAAATTTCAGCACAGGTTTGAGTTTATCTTTCATGTACCTGGCCTAAAAGGGAGAGTCACTAGTGACATTAAGACAATTAGTTCAATTCAAAATTTTATAATGAGGTGTGCACTCAAGTAGAATTTTACCCCCGCCCCCTTAATTATATGTAAAAATATTTTTGGTTCTGAAAAGGTACTATGGCAGTGTGAAGTCCACATTCGCCAAGTTCAAACTGGGAGTAAATCAAAGACCTATTAGATATGTCAGTGTCGGGATATAAATATCCCCTGCATGTTGTACAGTCATGTTAGCCTCACCTCTGTGCCCATTAACAGCATCTGATATCCTTTTTTCATTCTGCCCCAAGCCTCATACTAATTTACTTGTGTAAAGAAGCCTAGACGTGACTCTTGATCTGAGTGAGGTTCTGATCTGGCCTGTGACTTAGAGTGACCCATCAAGCAGTGTTTTGTAAATCTATACTGTAGTATTGGTGAAACATGTTTATCTGTCTCACTGGAGTCAAGGCCTACTGGCACACTCATGTGAAGTTCGGCTTCTGTGTGTTACCTCTGACTCCAGCACTAACAATGCATGACTTGCATCTTGTGCTTTGAGTGAACTTGAGTAATGAAGGCCTGTGGAATCTCTTTTGTTTACCTCTGATCTGGCATGATGCTAGGTCAGGAGTATCCAAACCCCTGATATCCCTGAGGTTATTTTACCTTCAGTGGAAATGTTTTGTTGGAATTTCTGACACAGGAGGGATGAGATTGTGTCACAGAAAGAGAGAGAAGACAAAGCTGTTTAAAATTTGAATTAGACCTTTTATTAAGAGCATCTGCTAATAGCAGTCTCAGATGTTCAAGGTAAAAGTAACCCCCTAGTTGATGCCATCCTTTTGTTTTTCTCCTGATTACTCTTCATTATGGCTGATGGCAGCCAAAAGCAGACATTTCTCACCTCTTTGGAGCATCAATCTACAAAAAGACTGTCTGGAGAGTAGCCTGGAAAGGATGCTTGAAGGGAGAACAACAGAAAACAGCTTTTGAAAGTACAGACAATTTATCTCACCTGTGTTTACTGTAAAAAGTGGGAGCCACTGATCCACTTGCTGTTCCTGTTTCAGCATGTCTATGACCGAGGAAGGGAGTGCTCTGCATAGTAGTCAGAAAATGTTTGTATAATTGGAACTGGCATCTGACTGACAACTATCTCCCTAGGGGTGAGGGGACATCATTGAAATCTTGCCTTACTGGTAGAAGCTGTTCATAGAAGCTGTTCATCTGACCTGGGGTGCCTAAAAGCCAACGTATCTACTAAAAGAGGGAAGGAGCATGTCATCCTTGCTGGAGGTGTGATTTTCCAGGAAGACCTAGAAGCAGCAAGTCCCCAGAACTGAATCTGCTAGGGGAATGAGAACAGGAGAGAATGGTATGCATGCCCCAGGAGTATGCAGGCACCGGAATCTCTGAGTAGCCGTTCCTGCCGAGAACCACTGAATTGTGGCATCCTGTACCGCAGTGACCAGAAAATAGTGAAATCAGTTCATTCCATGCTGCTCTGACCATGAAGTTTCTCAACTTGGCCCACTGTGACCATGGAGTGTGACTGTGGCTCATTCCAAGATGCAGTGACCAAGAGGTGTGACTGCAGTTCATCCAATACTGTTGTGATCCAGAGACTAGCACTGCCCAGTTTCACTTTTACACCACAATCAGTACCCAGAAGGTATCACGTGGACGACTATGCCTGACCTGCCAGTGAGGCCATCACAACTCCCGGTTATCTGAAATTCCTGTCCAGATCGCCTCCAACATCGGCTCCTGTCGCTGCCCACAGTACATCACTGAAAATTAAAGAGGCCTTGTCAGATGGAGAAACATGCTCTTTTCCAGAAGCAGGGTGCAGAATGCATACTGTCACTGTTTGACTGCAGGCCTCTGCCCTGTGCTTCAGATAAGCACATCATAGTGAGATACAAAAGTCTAAAGAGAACTGTGCTAAACTGAACACACTAAATATACTAGATGAAGTAAATTGCACCTAAATCTTTTTGCAAGCTAAAAGAGATATTCTTACCCATAGTGGAGCATTCCTTACTTCAGAGGAGGAGAGGACGCTAGGCAGGGGGGAATGGGGAGATGAGTGAATATCAGTTAGAGATGTCGTAGTCCAGAGCCCAGTTCACTAACTTGTGGTTGTTCACTATGCTTGTTTAGTATCTGGTTTTGTGTGTAATAAATAACTTTTTTTTTATAAAGTAAAACTTAAATTTGGGCAATCTATTTTTGTGCTGATGAGTTGTTGTTAACGCATGAGTTTCAACACTGCCAGACTACCTCCATGAGAAGCCTGTGATTCCTGGCCATTGCTACCATTGGGAAATCATAGAAGAAAGGGTTGTACTACACTCGGTTTACTGCACCACATTGGGACAAATCCAGACATTTTAGAGGCTGATAATACAACACCTATGGTTGAGGCCTAGTAGCCTCACTGTTGCTTTCTATTTGGATACATTGATGAGATGCAAGTATGGGTTAAATGTGACTTTACAAAATGGATAGAAATCGCCAAAACCTCAGCAGGGCTGTCCCTCCTAAAATCAATGAAAGACATGTTTATTGTAGGAAATTCACATTTTCTGCTTGGGCGCACTACATTGTACACCTTTTTCTCTGTACCCTATTTTTGACGATGTATGCCCTGCCTCTGAGAAAGATACTGCTAGAGCTGATTTTACCCATTTTGTTTATATAACGTTTCTGCAATCCATGTTAAATGGTTCAGACCATGTACCACTGGTGTAGACATTAAGGGGCATACATACAAGCCACCAGCTTCACATTAGCATCATTTTTTTCGTGCTGATGTGGTGTTAGGATAGCATTTTCATCGAACTATATTAGAAAGGGGTGCAATGCAAGCATTATGACACTTTGTAACCCCTTGCACCACATTATGCCTGTGTCAGGCATGATGTATGCAAGGGGCTCTTCTCCCGTAAGGAGGTCCTGAAAAATGCGGCAGTAAATTTACAAGATTTCACAGCGCTCTTTTTTGCAGAATTTGTAATGCATGCCTTAGGCAGACGTTAAAGTGACACTCCCAGCATATTCAGTGGGCCTCTTTTGACCTTAGTGGATTAGCTCCATAATCTTTGGCTCTAATTGACCAAGCGTCACAATAGCATATACATTTTTGATGGTATTGGCCTAATGTGCGCCGTGCTGTGCCGTATTGTAAATGCGGTGCACACATGATATCGTTAGGGGGGCTCAATGGGGCATAAGAAAAGTGGCACATCACTTATGATGTGCCACTTTCTTGTAAATATGCCTCTAAATGTAATATGTGGCTGCAGTATTTATTTAGACCACCCACATATATGGCACAGATATTTGACTGCCAGGAGCACTGTTGTGTTCTTGTGTTTTGGCTAACTTTAGTTTAAAGCCACTGCAGTGATACATAGCAAAGAAAAGTGCCTTTGCCACGTAGGAATCCCTTTTTTTACATATCAAAAAGGCATCCCCTGTGCCTTGTAAACATACAGGGCTGGGTAATTAATGGGTAAAAAGTGTCACCTTATATATTGAGAGTTTTGTGCCTTCATAGTGAATGGACACCCAAAATCATCATTTCCCACCTTCACCTGGCAAAATAATAGAAGAATTATTATAAGTTACTTTCCACTTCATTGCAAAATTTGTAATTAATTGTGAAAATAGACTTTGTTAACTTTACTGGAAAAGTAACTGTACAAATTTGTGCTTTGTGCTGCATGAGCCACAAAAGGTTTAGAACTTGTTTGTCCCTCCACCACACTCCAGATGCTCCATAGAAGTTCCTGGCTGCGAGTTAACAACTCTGCTTCTAAAGGAGAATGGTTTGGTTTGGATCCAGGAGAGCAGGGGTGTTGTCAACAACTGGCCACTTCACAGGGATTAGCCATCTGGGAAGCTGACCGGAACCACTGGCATAACACAGCCTTCACATTCTCTGTTTTAACTTGGAGATGCTAAATGGGGCTGACAGATCTTCTCCAATTTATTCCTAGAGCCTTTCCAGGCTTTATAGATCCAAACCAGAGGGAAGAAGAGCACGCATGTGTCCCTGACAACAGGAGGATACATCATCTAAATAGAGGAGGAGCTCTTTCTGATGGGAGAAAGGGGTAGGCAGCCAGCTTGGATTGTGAGCTTCTGGGAATTTTTACACTAAAAGGCAAGAAAGTTGAAAGGAATGAAATTGGGAAATTCTGCAATCACAGGCAAGTGCACAGGATAAGCCTTGCACCTCCTCACCACCTTCTCTCTTCAGAACATTTCTGTACCTGCAATGGAAACACTTGGAAAAAGTATTGAAGAAAAGACCTCAAAGACTTCTGCTGGCGCCCATGGACTGTAATCACTCTCCATTGGTCGAATAGTTTACCCAATGTTAGCCTTCTCCAAGGACACAAAAAGTAGAAGGACTCCTGACTTCAACAGGGCCCAAAGGACCAATTTGGCATGGACAGTGAAGGAGCCACGACTAGAGAAAGACATGATGGCTGGAAGCCTGCCCTTAGAACCTGGGGCTGCAGGAGTGACCAAATTGATTTTCCCATCAGTGAAAGAAAAGTGGGACTTAGTCATTTATTTTGATCTCCAGAGGAGAGGAGAAGATGTTAACACTTCCCTAGGCAGGCTGCACACAAACAAGAAAATCAAATGCATTATTTTTTGCACTTTTTCTGAGCTCATAACATTTTCAGTGGCACTGGCTAGAGCTTTCAGCCTTGCTTCACTGGAGAATTTTGAGAACCAAAAAGTGACTGAGTCTGAAGAAAAATATTTGGACCAGGGTTACCTGACAAATCTATCACACTGACAAAGCAATCTTGATGGCTCGTCAATTTAGTGCAGAGCCTTTGGTGACAAAACTAACGGTTTCAGTCCATGATGATGGATTAGACCTTGAGGGATCCTTGCAGGCTTCAGCCTTGGACTTTGCCCCATTGGAGTGTATGAACTCTAAATAATTACCAAGGTAAAATCTTTTACTTGCATGGCCTGCTTGGCGGATTCGAACTCCGTTCCGTTGAAATCAGCTTGATATCACACTGAGGCTCTGGTTAACCACAAACTGATGGTTTCATTGGTGCTTTGCTGTCTCTAGGTACTATTTGCCTTGAATTAAAAAAAACATATATACTTCAGTTTCGCTATATCTGATTTTAACTATTTGGTGACTTTTTTGCTTACTACATTTTTCCCTGTTTTTCTAATTAGTCTCTTTCCTTCTTTTCTTAACTTAAAAATGCATGAACTTAACTCATATTATTGTAGGCAGTTACCTGCTGTGTCTCCTATGGCTACTATGGGTTGAGCAGACTTTCATTGATACTGTTGAACATAAATAATGTTTGTGTTTTAAGTTCATAAGCGTTCTCTTTTGCCAAGTTAATAATTACATTTCTAATAGTAATGTGTTACTAAGAACAGGCTTTTTAGTTGTCAATGATGAGACATTCATTGGATTGCAAAGTCAAATAAATGTGTGGAGTGAGTACGTTCACAAATAAATTATTTATTAACAGCAGCGATGCACTTTGAAAGAGCGAAACAAGAACATGCGTGGTGGTTGGACAAGACTAAAAGCGGGGATACAAATTTACAAACATATGAAAGTCATAATAGATGACAAATTAACTTTGAAAGGGATGTAATTGCTAAATGCCAAATTCTGGAAACTGGCACACAAGGTTTCAAATTAGACACAGACTTATTCGGCATTATGTATGTACACGATGCATGATGTGCACAGTTATTCCTAATTTTGGGGTTCCAGTCTATAATTGAATGGTGCAGGGGTGCAATTACTGACAATAATCGATGATTACAGCCCAGGCAAATATGGGGCTGTGCACCCTGCAACTCTAAAGCAGGCCCTTACTGTTATTGTTAAATTGTGAAATGAGCAATGCCTTGCTCTAGCTTTGGTGGCATCCAGTCAGTCGAGTGAGCAAAGGCATTTCAGGGTGTAAGCTGAAATACTTATTTTTGCAGCAATGGAGTGAATTTCTGTATAGTGTGTGCATCATTTTTAGGGACAATTGTTAGGCATCGTGATCAGTGAGGAGCTAGCATAGTTAATTTTAATAGTTTCTTGGCTAGTTACCTGTACCCTTTCTGCAATATAAAGTGTCAATTGAGTTTCTGGGAGTTAAAGTGTATTTTTTTCATGTATCAGCCTCTTTTTGCGTAGATGGAAAGTGTGACAATTTTTATGTCTGCTTCGGAAACCTATGTTGTGGTATTTCATAAGTATCTCAGAATTAATACACGCGATGAGATCAGTGTTGAGTTGTGGTTTAAATGTGGGCTGGCTGTCAGTTTTGGTTTATATGCTGTTTGCTTTGGAATGGGTGGTACAATTTATGTCACAGAGTCCTGAGTTTCTTTGAATTATAAACATGCTACAGCTTACAACTGTTGTTTTTATAAAAACAATTCTTTTTTCGTTTCATAAAAGGTCACCCAGGTTTAAATTTCGCCAGAATGACACACATGTTAGCCATTTCTATTATGCATTATTGTCACACATGAGATTTACATGTATGTTTAGGGCTGTGTTTTATCATCAAATCAACAAAATTGTTGTGACCACATGGACTAAAACTCCATATTGCATGTTTCTGCAAGCACCTTGTTAACAACATTAAAAAATGTACTTTAAAACGTGAGAAATCCATTTTGAGAAGTAATCATCACAAGGGTGGTGAAGCCAAGATCTCGATTATGAGAAAATTTGTTGATTTCAAAATTAGCAATGATGACAAACCCTGTTGAGATGTAATGCAAACACGACTCCCAACAATCGTGCACATTTAAACAATAACAAAGTGTTTCTACTGCTCGCATGTCTTTCATGTTTCGTACTCAGCATGTGGAATATATTTTAGATTTACCCATCAGCCCTTGTCAAGGTCGTAATAAGGCCAGATATCTCACTTATTGACCCACATTTTATTTAACCAGCCGTTAGAGCCAGACATCCCATTGTGAGAACTGCGATATGTGTACTAAAGCTGAGAGATGGGGAATCAGCACAAAAGTGAGAAGAGCCGCTTTAAACTCAAAGTTCTTCTTCAATGTACTTTACTGATTGTCAAAGGAGTTTCAGTACAAAGTCTTTGTGGGAAATGCGTCCATTACTTACGTTAATGGCATTACTCCTAGTCCTACTCCCTCGCCTTCCTTTCAACCAATGAGGCTCCCTGCCTCCCCCTAGACCCCTCCTTTCCCCTTAAGCCCCCTCCCATCTCCACCACCTCCTGTACAAAAACAAGCCCAAGCAGCAACTCAGGCGGTAAGTACTGGGAGGGCGGGAGGGAACGGAAAGGAAGGCGAGGGAGTAGGACTAGGAGTAATGCCATTAACGTAAGTAATGGACGCATTACCTCCCGTCCCTCCATCGCCTTCCTTTCAACCAGTGAGACATAGCAAGAGAAAACAGGAGACGGACACTGAGTTGCAACAAGTTTAATCACAACCAACAAAGGACACCGAATAACCAGCCTCCTATTACATCATAGAGGACAAGACACGGTGACCCAATACCGACTCCAAACTGCCCAAGTCCGCCAGTCTGTAATGACGAACAAAGGTCGAAGGTGAGGCCCAAGTAGCGGCCCTGCAAATTTCCACCACAGAAGCGCCCTGAAGCTCTGCTACCGTAGCAGCCATACCCCTGGTAGAACGGCCCTGAATCCATTGGGGCGGAACCACCTCTTTCAAAGAATAAGCCATCAAAATCAGAGAGCTAACTCACCGACTAAAGGAAGCAGTGGACGGCTTCTCCCCTTTTCGAGCCGGACCGAAATTCACAAACACAGAATCACCTTTCCGGAAAGGAGCAACCACCCTTAGATACTCCAACAAAGCCTGACGCACATGCAATGAATTCAACCGAACCTCCTCATCCGAGGAAGGCTCGGGACAAAAAGAAGGAAGGATAATCTCCTGGCGAGCATGGAAAGACGAATTCACTTTGGGAACAAACGAAGGAACCGGTATAAGCAACACCGATCCGGAAAAACCTTACAAAAAGGAAAAGAGCAGGCCAAGGCCCCCAAGTCCCCCAAACGACGGGCTGAAGGAATGGCCACCAGAAAAAAAGTTTTCAAAGAAAGATGACGCAAGTCACAGGAATCCAGAGGTTCAAAGGGAGGATCAGTCAAAGCATCCAACACCAAAGAAAGATCCTAGGAAGGAAAGGACCGCACCGGACGAGGAAACAAGTTAAGAAGACCCTGGAAAAACCGAGGCATCAAATGACCCTCATCAGACAGATTACGACCTGGACCCCTAAAAGCCTGAACCGCCGCCCACTGTACCCTCAGGGAAGCCAACATCCAACTGAGCTCCATCCTGTAAAAATTGCATCACCTCAAACAGAGAAGCAGACTTAGGATCTAACCTATGCCGGAAACACCAGGAAGAAAAAACCTTCCACTGCTGACCATAAGACATCAAAGTGGAACGACGCCGCAAAGCCAGTAAAGTAGAACTCAAAGCTACCGGAACCCCTAAGCACGTCAAACCCCTTCGTTCAACTTCCAGGCCGTGAAGTGCAACCGCCTCAACTACCCCATCGGGGGGCAAGGAAACTCCAGAGGCGAGGCACAGAGAGGAAGAGTCCACACGTGATCTGAAGCCATCAACCGAAGCAATGGAAACCAATTCGCCCTCGGCCAATGGGGCGCGATCAAGAGAACCCTGGCCTTCAGAAGACGTACCCTCACCAGAAAAGCACGGAGCAACTGGAAGGGTGGGAACGCGTACAAAAGACCCTGAGGCCACGGACATGACATCCCGTCCACTGCCCAAGCCTGAGGACAACAAAACCGGGAGCAAAAGCGACTGACTTTCGCATTCTCTGGAGAGGCAAACACATCCAGCACCGGAAGACCCCACATGTGAACCAGGTGACGAAACAGAGACAACCGGAGGGAGAAAAGCTGAGAAGAAGGAATGACCCAACTCAGAAGATCCGCCCGAACATTGACCACCCCCTGAATGTAGGTGGCTAGCAGGGCAATAACCCACTTTTGAGCCCAAACAAATATTTCCCTCGCAATGTGGAACAGTGCCTGCGACCTGGTCCCCCCCTGCCGGTTCACGTAAGCTTTGGTCACCAAATTGTCTGTCCGAATAAGAACAGCTAAACCTTTCAGGGAGTCCTGAAAATGAATCAGAGCCAGAAGCACCGCCTTCAACTCCCTCCAATTCGAGGAACGGCTGGCCTCCAGAGGCGACCAAAACCCCTGGACCTGAGCTGACCCCATCCAAGCCCCCTAACCGGAGAGGCTGGCATCAGTCTTCACTACCACCGGGTGAGGAGGAGATAAAGACACCCCTACACGAAGATGAGCCGGCACCAGCCAGCAACCCAACTCCCTGCGCACAAACCCCAACACAGGAATCCGTGCCCGAAGAGAACTCGACCCCGGAGACCAACGAACCAGAAACCAGTTCACCAGGTAAAGAAGATGAAACCGTGCCCATGCCACTAGAAAAATCACAGACGCCAAATGACCCTGCAGACGCAACCACTGAAGGGCTCTGGGAGCTGGCTGTGACAAGATCGACCACACCTGTAACTGGAGGCCCACTAACCGCTTCTCGGACACAGTCACCAAGCCCTGAAGAGTCAGAAATCGGGGCCCGAGAAAAAACAGATCCTGGGAAGGGACCAAATCTGACTTCCCCCAGTTGACTAAAAAAATGTGGTTTTGCAGGACCAACAGAACTCGGGCCACATGCCTCTGCAACATCACCTGAGAGGGCGCTTGGATTAGAATATCGTCCAAATAAGGATGTACAAACATCCCTTCGGAATGTCGAAGATCCACCAAAGGGGCCAGCACCTTGGTGAAAATCCATGGAGAGGACTTGAGGCCAAATGGCAGAACACAAAACTGAAAATGGTCCTGGCCCACAGCAAAGCGTAGGAACCTCTGAGAAGACAGAGCCACTGGAACATGCAGGTAAGCATCCTGCAGATCCAGAGACCCCAGGAAATCCCCTGGACTGACCAGAGGAAAAATCACCTGGATGGAAAGCATACGGAAATGTACAGTCTTGATCCAGGAATTCATCCCCTTTAGATTGAGGGCAGGACGAAAGCCCCTTGACACCTTTGGAACCAGGAACAAGATGGAATAAGTGCCCAGACCTCTCTCCCTACAGGAACGTGGGATATGGCCACCTTGAGAAGCAAGTCCGGGACCCCTTCCAACAACGCCTGCCTCTGGGCCCCGTCCGCAGGCAGTGGAGTAGGACGCACCCCGGTATCCGGAGGCACCACAATGAAATCTATGGCATAGCCATTGTTCACAATGTCCAGAACCCAGTGATCGCTGACACTCTCCTGCCAAATGCAAAGAAAGTGCCTCAGCCGTCCCCCCACCGGCCCTTTGCCAGGCCCACAATAATTGTCAGGACCCCTTCTTGAATCCTCCACGCCCCGAAGGAGCAGACTTTTTAGGAGAAAAACGGGGCTGAAAACGACGTTTCCTGAAAGAAAAAGATTTGGAATCAACTTTGGGAGAAGACCGCGAATGCTTCCGCCAACCCTTGCCACAAGAAGAACCACCTTTGTAAGGCAAGGCGTGTTTCCTCTCCTTAAAAGCTTTTGAAAGCATGGAAGGAAACTGATCTCCAAATAAATTGCGCCCCTCAAAAGGCAGTCTCAGGAGAGCAGACTTCTTCCCAGGATCCGCCTTCCACATCCTGAACCAGAGGGACCTACGAGCCCCAATCAAAGCTCCGACGCCAGAGCCAAAGTACAGACAACATCCGAAGACATGTCCGCCAGCATCCTGGCCTGTTGTTCCATAACAGCCAGCAGTTCCGAACACTCCAAACCCTCTTGAACAGCAACCACCAGCTTGTCAAAATCCTCAACCAAAGATTGTGCAGAATAAACAGAAAAAATACCTGCTCTGAAGGACAAATTCTCCGACGCAAATGCCCTTTTTAGACCAGAATCCACCTTACGGTCAGTGGCATCAGCAGGAACACAATCCTCTGGATTGACTTCCGTCTTGCCAATCAGAGTTGCCAAAATGGAATCCAGTTTAACAGAGGGTGGCAACACATCTTCCTCTTCCAGCAAGTACAGCTTCTGAAGGAACTGCGGAACCTGAGACTTGTCCACATCCTTCCACTCCCGGAGCACCATATCCTTAACAGGGCCCTGAAAAGGCATGGCAAACCTCGAAGGCATCTGATATTGAGGGAATAAATGTGAATCAGTCCCCATAGGTTGAAGAATAGGAAAACCTAAATTGTCCCGAACATGCGTCAGAACCTCCCACATCTCATCCCTGGAGACATATTTCCCACCAGAAGAAGTAGAAGGAGCGTCATCATCTGACGAAGAGGACCCCTCCGTAGTCCCAGAAGGCTGGGTAGCTGAAGAACGTCCAGGCCGGGATGCTCCAGTCTGCAGAGCACGAGACACATCCACCTCAATCATGTCCTGAACCTCTTCCCTGGACATGAGAGGTGCAGGAGCCCCTGCCTCCCCCTGGTGACCCCCAGGAGTGGAGAGGGGAACCTCAACATCCTCCCCTGAAGAAGAGGAAGAGGAAACAATCCTGCGTCGCTTTGAAGGCACCTTCGACATTATCCCAAAAAGAAATGCAGGCCAGAGGTCCCAGCACCGATTAAATAATGGAGAAAGACCCCCCCTTAAAAAAATATCAGCAAATGAAAAAGCGGCAACAATTAGCACCAAACTACTAAAGCCCGTCCTACCATCAAAAATGCCCAAAAAACACAACCGGCACATCAGCCCATCAACGTGAGCCAAAGTTCCGGAAGTACAGCCCCAGCCACCATAGTGCCGAGCGACTCCGTCAGCTGACTCCAAGGACGTGTCTCCAAGGCAGCACCGCCTGTCCCTAGAAGACGCGACCGCCGGGAACTCTCCACGAGGAGCTCTGCGCTCATCGAGAGTCAAGCCGATGCCCCCCCAGGCCCCGCCATGGAGGAAGGAGAAAGGTAAGTCTAGCGGGGCTAGACAAAAAGAACAGGAGGTGGTGGGGGTAGGGGGGATTTTAAGGGGAAGGGAGGGGTCTAGGGGGAGGCAGGGAGCCTCATTGGTTGAAGAGAGGGAGGGACAGGAGGTAATGGACATTTCTGCAGGGTAATTCCCAGACATTTTGCCTTCCTCCTCTTTCTCTGACCTTCTTTCGGTTGGCTTCAGAACTCTGGGCACTTTATCACTGCTAACTAGAGTCAAAGTGCATGTGCTCTCTGCTCTAAACCTGGCAACATTGGATTATCCACAATTGGCATATTTAATTTACTTGTAAGTCCCTAGTACTGTGTACTACATGGGCCTAGGGTCTGCAAATCAAATGGTACCAGTGGACCTGCAGCACTGATTGTGCCACCCACTACAGCAACCTTTCAAACATTCCTCAATCCTGCAGCTTCACAGCCTGTGTGTGCAGTTGTAAACTGCGATTTCAACCTGGCAAGTGCAACCTTTTTCTACATATAAGTCACCCATAAGGTACACTCTGGTTAGCCGGGTAGGGTGTAGTTTATTTAAAAAGTTGGACACTTACTTTTAAGTTTAACATGTCCTGGCATTAAAAAACTGCTAAATGTATTTTTCCACTACTGCAAGGCCTATCTCTCTCACAGGTTTACATTAGGGGTTACCTTGAAGCATCTTTTAAGAGTAACTTTCAATCATGAAAAGATAGAAATATGGAGTTTGGTGTCTCTAGACTCACAATTTAAAGTCACAACTTATGGTGGAGCTGGATTTTAAATTGTAAGCCAGCAAATACCACTTTTAGAAATTTGGCATGTTCTTACTTTAAACATTATGGCCCTCATTACAACCCTGGCGGTAAATGCTGCCTACCACTGTGCTGATGGCCGCCAACATACTGTGCCCGTGGGGGAATTCCGCTACGGGTATTATGACCCACACTGAGAAATCCACCCCTATACAGACACCCACACAAGTCCGCCAGATCAAAGGTCAGTGATAAACTGGCAGTACCAAAACCCACACCGTTACGCCCACAGTATCAGGACCCACGAATCCCGCAGCGGTCTTTTAACCGCGGTAAACCATTGGCGGTACACACCGCTGCGCTCAAAATAGGCACACACTAACAAAACTACACCACATTGGACAATTCAAACTACACACACCTGACACACATACACACACCACACCTACACACCCTATCCAATATAAAACACACACCCACAACACCCACAACCCTTTACGAGCCAAACATTTTGGCATGTGAGAGAGAAAGAAGCCAGGAACACCCACTCAATCAGAACCACAAAACACCCTCACCCATACACCATACACACACCTCACACCACACACCCCAACACAGTACCCCACACACCCGCACACATATCACTCACTCCACATCCATGGCACCCCAAAGACACCCCAGGTTTTCAGAGGAGGAGCTAAGGGTTATGGTGGAGGAAATCATCCGAGTAGAACCACAGCTATTCGGATCACAGGTGCAGCAGATGTCCATTGCTAGGAAGATGGAGCTATGGCGGAGAATCGTGGACTGGGTCAATGCCGTGGGACAGCACCCCAGAACAAGGGATGACATCAGGAAGAGGTGGAACGACCTACGGGGGAAGGTGCGTTCCGTGGTTGCAAGACACCAGGTAGCAGTACAGAGGACTGGTGGTGGACCCCCCACCTCCTCCCCCACAACTAACAACATGGGAGGAACAAGTCTTGGTGATCGTGCATCCTGAGGGCCTCGCAGGAGCAGCAGGAGAACTGGACTCTGGTAAGTCAAATCTTTACTACTATATCCCCCACCCTACCTCTATGCCATCACAAACAACAACTCCTACCCTCACCCCCATCACTGCACCACCTCACAGATACCCCACTGTCACAACCCACTCATCCCAATACCAAGCCCTGCATGCAACAGCAATGTATGGACACCCATCACAGACCTGTATGGACACTCATCACCACAGCATCCACACTAGTGACAATCACTTAGTCAAACCAAGCACAACTCACACAAGCCAAAGCTGCCTTGGGAATACCAACCATAGTGGGGAACATACCCATGCACAAAATGGCACATGCAGAAACAATAACACTGCATTTGCATCCCCACAGGACCCCTACTCAACGTCACCAACATCCAGTCCCCCCCAGAAGAGGCCCACAGTGATGACAGCAGTTCTGCATGCCTGGATCAGGATGACCAACCTGGCCCATCAGGGACCTCCGGACAGTCGGTTACCATGCCACAGTTCCAACCCACCACAGAGCCTACCCCTCAGGAAACACCAGCACAGCACCCACCCAGCAGGCCCATGCCACTGTCCCCAGGACACGTCAATCAACAGTGTGTCCACCACTACAGGGACCCCAGGCAACCCTACAAACCCAGGACGATCAGGGACCTGAGGTCTGTGGCAGTGGGCACACGGTTCAGGGGACAGAGGCACAGGAAAACAGGGAAGCTGGGAGGACTGCTGTGCGACATGGGGAGGACAGGCCCAGGGAACCGACTCTCCAGGAGACACTCACCAACATCCTGGGAGCATACCACCATTCCCAGGAGACCATGGGCCAGATAATGTACAAGTTGCAGGAGACCCAGTGGCTGCAGGAGGGACAGTACCTGGGTATTAGGGATGACCTAAAAAACATCTACACCATCCTGGTCACCATTGCAGGGGTGCTGCATGACATGGGCAACACCATGAGGGAGGCAGTGGCACAACAAAGGGCCCCTGACACTAGCCACACCGAAGAACAGCCCTCCACTTCCGCCGGCGCTAGTGGACAGGAGGCCCTGCCACAGGACCAACAGGCCACCAGCACCCCACCCCCTGCAGAAGGAGAACCACCCCTCAAGGGGTCCCTGCAATCCAGGCAGAAGCCAGAGAACATTGCCAAGACCCCCGTCAGGAAATAAGACTCTCCTGATTGTCACCCTTCTGTCCCACTCTGTCACCCTGTCCACCTTGAACTGACATTGCTCCACTTCCTATACCCCCTTGGACAATTAACCTGTGATACCAAGAGAGTGAACTCTACCCTGGACTTTCCTCTACCATCACCCCAGCCCATTGCACATCCCTCTTTACTTATGAGCACTTAAATAAACACCCTTGGAACAAATACAAATCTGGAGTCTGGCAAATGATTCAAATATGTATTAGTACAACATTATCAAAGCTTAGCAAGTCATATGTACAGTTACATTTTGGAATGACCTTTAGTAGCAGCAGTAAACACAACAGGAGCCAGAGTGGGCCACAGAGATCTGAAAATGGAGATGCCAAAGGGTACAGTAAGTGGCCATAGACATAGGGAAATCAGGCTGCCATGTACAATGTCCAACAGAAAACTGAAATGTAAAGTGAAGTTACAGTGTCTTACCTGTGTGTCATTGGAAGTACTGCTGAATTATATTACTTCTGTTACCCACATCTTTTTCCTCCGCCTCCTCTTCCTCACTGTCAACATGCTCCTCCACATGCTCCACCATCTCCAGGCTCATCCTCCAGCAGAAAAGGCACCTGGCGTCCCAAGGCCAGGTTGTGCAATATGCAATGATAATCTGGCACACCTTCTTGGGTGAGTAGTACAGGGATCCACCTGTCAGATGGAGGCACCTGAACCTGGCCTTCAGGAGGCCAAAGGTTGTTTCAATTATCCGCCTTGTTCGCCCATGTGCCTCATTGTAACGTTCCTCTGCCCTTGTCCTGACATTCCTCACAGGGGTCAGTAGCCATGAGAGGTTGGGGTAACCAGAGTCACCTGCAAATATCGAAGGACAACTGTTAGACACACACTAACCCTTAGGGACAACCCCATACCCAGACACCTACTTATACTGGGTGGGGACCTTGGGCTCACTTATTAGCCACACCCGGTGCCTCTGGAGTTGGCCCATCACATATGGGATGCTGCTATTCCTTAAGATAAAGGCATCAGGCACAGAGCCAGGAAATTTGGCATTCACATGGGAGATGTACTGGTCCACCAAACACACCATCTGCACATTCATAGAGTGATAGCTTTTTCGATTCCTGAAAACTTGATCATTTCTCCGGGGGGGGGCGGGGCAAATGCCACATGTGTGCCATCATGGCACCAATGATGTTGGGGATATGTCCCAGGGCACAAAAGTGAGCTTTCACTGTGATCAAATCCTCCACCTGGGGGAATACGATGTAGCTGCGTATGTGTTTCAGCAAGGCTGATAACACTCTGGTCAACACATTTGAGAACTTTGGCTGAGACATCCCTGATGCCATGGCCACTGTAGTTTGGAAGGAACCACTTGCCAGGAAATGGAGCACTGACAGGACCTGCACTAGAGGGGGGATACCTGTGGGCTGGGGGATAGCTGACATCAGGTCTGGTTCCAATTGGGCACACAGTTCTTGGATTGTGGCCCGATCAAGTCTATATGTTATGATAATGTGTCTGTCCTCCATTGTCGCAAGGTCAACCAGGGGTCTGTACACCGGAGGAGGTCGCTATCTCATATTCAGCCTCAGCGGTTGAAGCCCATGGAAGAAAACGGTGATCAGTGGGTCATATTCACACATCTATTGCACTAATGAGTCATTTTTTCCTTTACAGAACCAGTATGTGAATCGGAAAATGAGTTGCTGTGCCAATATCTGCTGTGGTGCATTTAGGTGCCATGCCTTGTGCCCCCCTGAAATGGTGGTTGCCTGACCTGTGAAGAGGGACAAGTGGAAATGAGGTAATTCCGCTGGCATTGTGCGCCGTTGCGGTAGGCTGTCAAAAACCGCCGTGTAACTGCGCATTGGTTATCAGTGTGCCCTACGGGTTCCAGGAACCAATGGCGATGTATACCGGCAGTGACGGTACGCACCGCCACGGACGTGACCACTATTTTCTATCTGTTCACTCACTTGGTACCTGACCTTCAACAGGAGAGGACCTACACTGCAAGTGCTGCTGTGACAAGTGTCTGGAAGCGACAATGGCTCATGTTTCTGGGGAAAGGGCCGATGCCTTCACTGCGGAGGATTTGGAGAAACTGGTGGATGGGGTCCTACCCCAGTACACATTACTCTACGGTCCTCCAGACAAACAGGTGTGTACACCGTGAGCGTAATGCGTGGGCCATGAATGTAGGGATTGCTGTGTGTGTAAGCCACAAGTAGGGGGGGGCAGAGGCACCCTGGCCAGAGTGCTGCATGTATGGTGGTCAGTGTATGTGCATCAGGGGATGGGAGGGATCTGGTGGGCCATGAGTGTGATGGTCCGAACGGTTGACTAATTCCCTTTTCTGCTGTCTTTTCCATGCAGGTCAGCGCCCACCAGAAAAAGGGCAAAGAAGACGGCGGAGGCCCAGCTGGGGCTGGCCTCCCAATGAGAAAGGGGTGCCTGTCGCACCATGACCCCCCTGATGTTCCGCATCCTGGCAGTGGCCTATCCGGAGTTGGATGGGTGCTTGAAGGCATCACAGCAGCCACAAGGGGGTGAGTACAGATTCTGAATCCTGACTTTGCGCGCATTAACGGTTGCCTCGGTGGGGGATGTGGGCTGTGGGTGCCCCTAGGCCAGGGCCAAGAAGGCAGGGTAGGTCCCTTATTGGGCAGGCTCTGGAGCACTCCTACCCCAATGGTGTTAGTGGGCATCTACTACTGGGCATGGTCCTGTGGGTTTCAGGTGTGCACTCGATAGGCGGTAGGCATTGTACCCCATGGGCTGGTGACTATCTTAGCAACTGGTAGTGCATAGCCTAGTGCATAGGGCTGCTCCCTGTGTGTTGTGTACGCCAATGGTGGTGGTGTTGCTGGCATTGACCAAGGGTATCCTCTGTCTCTCCCCCCCTTTTTGTTTTGTCACCCTGTCCTTGTGTGCATTAGCATCATCTGGCGGAGGAGCAGAGGCACCGGTGACAGGAGGGGGGCTGCATCCCACATGGGCCTGGAGGTCGAATTCACCACCGGTGAGTGCACCAGTGGGATGGAGGGCAGGGGGATCACCACAACTGGGACAGTAGGGGACACCACAGACAGCGACTTCTCCTTCGATGGATGCTCCATAGGGGTGGCAGACACCTCTGTGCCTACCCCAACAACAGGTACAGCCACCACCCCCCTACCAGCACTGCCCTCCCAGCAGCCCCTCAGAGTGTTTCCCGTGCCCGCTCACCCAGGAGGTTGGGCATCTCCTTTGCCCCAGGCACCTCGGGGCCTGCCCCAGTCAGCCCTGATGCCCTCAGTGAGGAGGCTATTGACCTCCTGAGATCCCTCACTGTTGGGCAGTCAACCATTCTGAATGCCATCCACGGTGTCGAGAGGCATTTGCAATAAACAAATGCATACCTGGAGGGCATTCACTCTGGTGTGGCGGCCCAACAGAGAGCATTTCAGTCTCTGGCCTCCTCCTTGATGGCAGCCCTTGTCCCTGTCTCTAGCCTCCCCCTCCAACTTCCTCTACCCAGTCCCAATCCCCTCAACCCCAGCCTATTCCAAGCACACCTTCAGATCAGCATTCACCCAAATCACCACACAAAGTGGCTCAGGCAAACACAAGCACCACACTTCATCTCACAGGCACTCACACAAGCACCATCCCCATGCAGACACACCAACATCCACTGCCTCCACTGTGTCCCCCTCCTCCTCGTAATCCACCTCCCTCCCAGTAGCGTCTCCACTCACACCTGCATGCACTACATCCTCATCCACTACCTCCATCACCAGCATGCCCATCACAACACACACCTCACTGGCAGTCACCACCCCCACATCAATGTGTCCTCTCCCAGTGTGTCTGTGACCCCTTCACTCAAAGTGCATAAACGCAAGCACCCACCCACCCAACAGCCATCCACCTCACAACAGCACCCAGCCCATGAACCTGCACCCAAACACAGCAGACAGACACCTCCTACAACCACTCCCTCTTCCTCCACTCCCAAACCCTTTCCCTCTTCCCGCCCCAGTGTCTCTAAGAAGCTTTTCCTGGCAAACATTGACCTCTTCCCTACCCCTCCCCCTGTCCTTCCCCTCAGGCCAGGGTGTCCCGAACCCAGCCCAGCACCTCAGCCACCAAGTCGACATCCGCTGTGGTTCCTGCAGCTAACATAGGCTCAAAGGGGGCACCCGTCAGCCCAGCCAGTGTGCCACCAACACCTGCCAAGGAAAAAAAAACATTCCGCCACCTGCCAAGGTGAAAAGGGGGACAGCATGCAGCAATGGGGAAGGAGCTCCAACCACCCAGCAAGGCCACCTCAAAGACTCCACCTGGCAGACCCAAGGTGACACCACCATCTGCCAAGGTGAGGAAAGGGCAGAAAACACCAGGCAAGGCACTTCAGCCGTCGGAGGCTGCAGGTGAAGGCCTGGTGGCTACCAGCGCAACCGCCAGTACCGCCACCTGCACTGCGGCCGGCACCGCCACCTTCACCGCTGCAAGCACAACTACTGTCAGCAGCAGCAACCCCAGTGGGCAGCCGTCTAAGGCTGCAGGAGAAGGGCTGGGGCCTCCACCCACCACTGGCAGCACTGGCACCTGCACCATGGCCAGCACCACCACCTGCACTGCCGCAGGCACCGCCACCTGCACTGCCGACAGTAGCACCACTACCAGCAGCAGCAGCCCCAATGGGCAGCCGTCCGAGAATGCAGAAGAAGGGCTGGAGCCTCCCTCCACCACAGGCAGCACCCCCACCAGCACCAACACTACAGTTTGCAGCCTTAGCCGCTACAGGATGGAGTCAAGCCCTACCTCCATGGACTATCATGCAACCTGGTCCCTGCAAATCCCTTGCCACAGACACCCAGATGAGGGACTGTGAACTGCCACACCCCAAGTGTTGCATCACTGGGCACAAGGCCCCCTCCAGAACCAGTGGAGAAAGGCATCCACTCACCCAATCCTTGGCAGGATGAAGCACACTGGGCACCAAGCCCCATCCAGAACCAGTGGAGAAAGGCATCCACTCACCCAATCCTTGGAAGGATGAAGCACACTGGGCACAAAGCCCCCTCCAGAACCAGTGGAGAAAGGCACCCACTAGAGAGACTGTGGCTTTGCACTCCCCGGGACCAAGCAGTGGGCAAACAACCCACTTGAGAGACTGTGGCCTTGCACTCCCCAGGACCAAGCAGTGGGCAAACCCCCCACTTGAGAGACTGTGGCTTTGCACTCCCCAGGACCAAGCAGTGGGTAAACCACCCACTTGAGAGAATTAAGAGACTGTGGCTTTGCACTCCCCAGGACCAAGTAGTGGGCAACCCACCCACTTGACAGACTGTGGCTTTGCACTCCCCAGGACCAAGCAGTGGGCATGGAGCCCCCTCGAGGAGCAGTGGCGTTATTCCATCTTCCGGCTGAGGTGACCCCCTTCCCCATCCCTCTGAGGTGCCTGTGTGTTTTCGACCTGATGCCCCTGCAGTGTTCTCTCCGTATTGAGGCAGGAGTCAAGTGTGGGCTTGGCCCATGATTTTTGGCCCAGTGGCCCACGGACATCTTGAATGGACAATGTACCGCCTTGTGCTCTTATTGTATATTTTTGTAAATACTGTTTTTCTATTTATTAGGTATATCTGCCTATTTCTAAAATATCACTGATTTAACTCTATTCCTTTTGTCCTTGTGTTCTTCCAGGGGGTTACGGGGTGTAAATGTAATGTTGATGCATGTGTTTGTGTGTATAGTGTTGTGGGTGAGGGTGGGGGTGTTGCATGTTGTGTGTTGCATGTGTGTGTCACTCTCTTTTTCCTCCCCCCTCCCCTGTGTACTTGGTCACCTCCGCCTTTCGTATTCCTGGTAGATGAGGAGGTAGACCAGCATGGGCAGGACCTGCAGCTCGGGCTCCATGGCGTCCTGGTTCTTCATTTGTGTCGAGCGGTGAGTGGTTTCCCTTCCAAGTCCTGTTTCCGCCGTGCTTTTGATGGCATTGGTACCGCCCCAGAAAAGCTGGCAGATTGGCGGGTTGTGATTGGGTGGGTGGTACATTGTCTTCCGCCTGTCTGTTGGCGGTTACTGTTGCGGTGTTTGTTGCTACCGCCGTGGCGGAAGGAGTGTTAAAGTGGCTTTCTGTGTTGGCGGTTTCCGCCATGGTCGTGATCCCAATTTTATTACCACCGGCCTTTTGCCGGTATTACCGCCGCTTTAATACCGACCGCCAGGGTTGTAATGAGGGCGTATGTCCCTCTGCCTGTCTCTGAATACATGTCCGGGGAGGATGACAGCTGGGCTTTGTACATTCCCTCAAGGCAGTCACACACAATGGGAGTTTAGGTGTGACTTAATGAGCCATTAACTGGCTTTATGGGGAGTGGAGCTTAGCACTGCCTCCCTCACACCTTAAACAAAGGGTTGCATAAACCCATGTTGAGTGTCTGGAGCCAGCGAAGGAAGGACAGGGGCCTTGTGGACTTCAAAGGTCTCTTTAAAGTTTCCTCCACCTCATAGGCACATTTGAGTATATGTGCTGGATCCCAAGCCTCACCAAATCAGAACTCTACTGGAACCAAGGGCATTCTGGTAGGAAACTGTTCTTTATATCCCTGAACCCAAGAATCTCCAAGGGCTTGCTGGCTTGTCCCTTTGTTCTCATGCAGTCTCGGGGACATGAAAGACTGCCTTCAACTCCCCTGGTACTGGTGGGCTCTTCCCTCTGTGAGTCCTACCCTTGCCTAAGGTTCCCCTTTCCAGGCCTGGGCCTCAGAAGTGGGTTCTGCAGCTGACATGCAAAAACTGATGTTTCACCTCAAATGCAGAAGAAACTCTGAGGCATTGCTCCCTTGATGTTGACACAGAGGCTGCTCAACGACAGCCAGTGGATTCACAGTCTGCGTGGCTCAACGATGACGCTCTGCATGGCACAGCAATGAAGCGTAACATTCAATTCAGTGGAGCCCGATGGCAAGGCGGTGACCCAACTGCGTGGAACATGCTGACACATTGTTGCCTCAGCATTGATACTTTGCTCCATCGAAGATACTGTTTCAGTGGGCCCTGTATGGGTTCTGTAGCCGGTCTACCCTCCATGATGGGCAGCCTGGATTTTGGATTTCCATTGGTTCTTTCTGACCTCACTTAACCTTTTGACCGCTATTGACTTCTAAGCACTGGTTTTACAGTTAACATTAAAAATTAATTTCCTGACTTCTACTCATTGGATTTTTACTGTTTTTGTCGTGTTTTACTCAGATAAATATTCTCTATTTTTCTGAAGTGGTGTGGGTTTTGTTTTTGGTGTCTTGCACTATGTTATTGTAATTAAGTGTTGCACAAATACTTTATACATTGCGTCTTAAGTTGAGCCTGACTGCTCTGTGCCAAGCTACCAGAGGGTGAGCATAGGTTAATTTACGGTATGTGTCACACTTACCCTGACTAAGTTTGTGGTCTCTTTTTGGACAGAGTGCATATGTTTGTCAAATAGATAGCCAATTTCTAACAGCCTTATATTGGATAATATTTAAAGTCCCACATGCTGAGGAGGGGCAACAACTCTTGAATGAAAAAGAACAACGTAATCGATGTCTTATACTTTCTTTTAAACACTGCAACACTCATGTTTCATTGTGGATACAATTGTCTACTCATTTTCACAAACTTAAGTTTTGGAAACTAAATGTGAGATTGTCAGATTCAGCCCAAGATAAAATAGTTTAATTTACTCTAACATGCAATTGAATCTCCTTGAAAAAAAGATAATCACAAAGGTCTTCCTAGCGTCAAGATATTCATGATGTTCTTACTATTAGTGATTTGAAGTTTATTGAGTATTCTAAAACCTTAGCACAATGAATACAACTTCAATACAATACAACTTCAACTGATGGGCTTCTGACACACATGCATATACTTGTAAGAGTGATAGAAAGTGATGTCCAATTTTGGCCAACAAGGGACAAAGCAATGCCCGTCTTTTTTTAAATAAATATATTATAACAACATAATATAATTATCTAAAAAAACTTACATGATTTTATCTTGTAAGTCTGGCATGGCTCCCATCCTCATAGACCAAAATATGAGGCGTTTGTAATAAGTTCTGAATGCAATCAATATTTCAAGAAATTATAGATGTCCAAATAAATACCTTGACTAATATTCAGTTCAGATATTTACACATTCAGAAAAAGAAGCATATGAAAACAAATGATGGAAGCTATCATCTGTTTCTGCAGATGGAGACTTATGATAATTTTTCACCTCCAGCACGGAGATTAGATGGTAATTGCAGAGTAGTTAAATATTGACAATCGAGGCAACTAATCATCACCTCAGCTATGTTACTTTTTAAAGATGGTGCCTTCATAGCCTTCCGTTTCGCAACATCCAATCAGCAAAGAGGGTTTATAGGCCAGAATGTCAGATTCATTGGGACACAGATGTCCCTGAGTACCATGCTTCTCTATGATGTTTCTTTGAGCCTAATAATAAGGATGAAATCAAATCTCTTGGGTAGATAATAGGGTGGGGAGGCAGGAACAGTTATTGGTAGTCATTTTTTCATTACAATGAAATTACAATAAAATTGACACATAACACTGTTACATGTATAACAGACTTTATTGAAATCTTATGCTTGTTCTGGATAGTACTGTGTCATAACATTCATCTGCTTCACTTCATTGCAGACTGCGAGGAGGATGACATGATGTTCCTGTCATTGCACTGTGGTCCAAAACAACTTTTAGCTTCTTTTACTGGAAAAAGAGAAAATGCAAGTTGCCAGGAAAACAGCTGTAAAACTCGATTGTACAAGGAGAAGATTTGCCTCCCTGGGGTTGGGCAGAAAGCCCATTAAACGCCAGGGATTTGCTTTTTTTCAATAAACGAGGAGTAGGGGGATGCCCACAATGGGCATGCCAATGCCTCTGCCCCAGACACAAATTGGAGCAGTCTTTCTGCCTCCCCTGGGGGGCAGGTGGGGGCAATTAACCCCATTGCCCCTTGCAGGGGTAGAAAGCCCACTGGACACCAGAAATTACTTTTTTTTAACTGTATCTTAGGGGCTGCCCAGCATAGGCATGACCATGCCCCCACCCAAATAGGGAAACAGTCTTTCTAGAGCCAAGTACCCCTACCTGCCCCCTGGGGGGGTTAGAAAGCCCACTTGACAACAGGGACTACTTTTTAAATTTGTTTCGTCTGGGGCTGCCCAACATGGGCATGTACATGACTCCCCACTCAAAAAGGAAAAGATTCTTTATTCCTCCCCAGGAGGGGGTAGATGGGGCAATTACACCATCTGCCCCCTCTCTGTGGGGCAGAAAGCCCACTACACACCAGGGATTACTTTTATTGTAGGGATGGGGCTGAACAGTATGGGCATGGATATGACCACACCCATTCAAAAATGGGGAAACAGTATTCTGCTCCCCTGAGGATTAAAGCATTTCAAAAAGAGCATATTTGATTTTGTTGGGTGTTGTTTTTACAAATTAGGCCAGGAGAGTTTGGCTAACTACCAGTATCATCACACTTGCAGTGGTGAACAGCTGCACTTTTTGGGCTCGGGTAGGCTGCCACTTGGAAAACCTACCAGACTCAGACAATTCTAAAAACTAGACATCTGAGGGGGTCCAGGGTGAAGTGCTTCACATCCCACACCATTTTCTTTACCAACAATGCCCTGCAAACCTCAAAATATGAGTAAAATCACACATGTTCCGTGCATTTCTGTGCCATATACTTGTGGAAAGAGAAATAAACCACCAATTTTGTACCACCCAGTGTTACCCTTGGTCTCCTGATAAAAATTATACCTCACTTGTGTAGGTGCCTAAAGCAGAGGCAGCCTAAAAAATTTATTTAAAAACCTTCCCTTTTTGACCCTCTTTGGTTCCCCCCTAAACTATACACGTTTCTGGCCCTTCCCTGTTGCAGGCATTTGGCTCATCCATACAAATGATGTACAATTTTTATCAGGACACCGGGGGGAGCGCTGAGGGGTAGGAAAGTTGTGGCTCCTCTCAGATTCCAGTACTTTTCATTACATAAATGTGAAGAAAATGTGTTTTTAGACACATTTTAAGGTCTAGAAGGAATTCTGGGTAAAACACTGTGGTGGGTGCCACACAAGTCACCCGTCCCTGGATTTGCCTTGGTGTCTAGTTTTCACATCTATACAGATTTGCTAGATTTTCCTAGGTGCTGGCTGAGCTATGGACTAAAAGCCACAGCTGCCCACTTTGCAATAAATGGATAGGTTTTGCATGAAAAAAATTGATGTATCCATGTTGTATTTTGGGCTGTTTCCTGATGCAGGCACCAGTCCTACCCACACAAGTGAGGTACCATTTTCATCAGAAGACGTAGGAGAATGCTAAGTGGAAGGAAGCGTATGACTCTGTGCAGATTCCTGAACTTTCCATCACAGAAATGTGAGGACAATGTGTTTTTAGTCAAAGTTTGAGGTTTTCAAGGGATTCTGGGTAAAACAACCCAGTGAGAGCCACACAAGTCACCCCATCCTGGATTCTCCTAGGTTTAAAAAATGCACAGGTTTGCTAGCTTTTCCTAGGTGCCAGCTGAGGTAGGGCCCACAAACCACAGCTCCCTACTTTGCAAAAAAATGGGGCAGTTTTATGTGGAGAAATGTGATGTATCCATGTTGTGTTTTGGACTGTTTCCTATTGTGGGCACTAGGCCTACCCACACAAGTGAGGTATTATTGTGATCAAAAGACTTAGGGAAAATGCTGGGTGGAAGAAGGTTTGTGGCTCTCTGCAGATTCCAGAACTTTCCATCACAGAAATGTGGGGAAAATGTGTTTTTTGGTCAAAGTTTAAGGTTTGCAAGGGATTTTGGGAAAAACAACCTGGTGAGAGCCACACACGTCACCCACCCTGGATTCCCCTAGGTGTCTAGACCTAAAAAATGTATAGGTTTCCTAGGTTTCTCTAGGTGCCAGTTGAGGTTGGGCCCAAAAACCAGAGCTATGAACTTCTTAAAATATGGTTCAGTTTTGAGTGGAGAAATTTTATGTATCCATGTTGTGTTTAGGCTACCCACACAAGTGAGGTGACATTTTTATTGGGAGACTTCAGAGAACACAGAATAGTAGAGTAAGTGTAATTACCAATTGTATGTCTCTGCATTTACACCTTACAAATGTAAAACAACGTGTAAGAAAGAAGTAATTTTGAGACGTACCCTCTAACTTACAAGCCAGTATGGGCACCCAAAAATTCAGGGATGTGCAGATAACCCTCGCTGCTAAACTCAATATATTGTGCCAACTTGGGAAATACATTGGTTTACTTGATACCTACTTTTCACTACTTATATTTTACCGTATGAATTTCTGTGTACCCGGTACACAATTGCAAGGTACAGCTCAGTTATTGTCTCCGGGTACTTTGGTTTCTTGGTGAACCTATAAGCCCTACATCTCCCTGCGACCAGAAGGTCCAGTGGATCTAACACCTTGAAGGAGCTACACACATGGCCCATTGCCGAATTGAGAATTTTGTCTACTCTTCACAAATGTATAGCTTTCTGATATCCACCATTGGTTTTCAACCTATTTTTGCCACTAACTGGAGGGAGTTTGAAGGCACATAATATAGAAGAAGTGACTAAGCCCCCATAGAAATACCAAAACTGTGTTGAAAAATGTGTTTTTCTGATTGTTCCTGAAAGCTGGAAAGATGGTGATTTTATCACTGTAAACCCTTTGTCGATGCCATTTGCAGGGGGAAAAAAACAGACACTTTCTTCTGCAGCATTTTTCCCATTTTTCCCCAAAAAACTCAAAATGTAGCTTTATTTTGTCTATTTTCTCAGCCCCCATCCAGGGAAATCCACAAACCATGGGTATCTTTTGAATCCCCAGGATGTTGGAAAAAAGGACACAAATTTGGAGTGGATACTTTACGTGGACAAAAGTTGCAGGGGCCTAAGAGTGGACTTAACCAAATAGCCAAAAAATACTTAGCACAGATGGAAAGGCCTAGCAGCAAAGGGGTTAATGCTTGTTAGAGAGTTGATTTATTCCCAAAGTTTGCATTCATCAATTTTTTGAGATTGTACAATGATATCAGGGCGTCAAATCTTACTATGGTGCTAAAAAGGACAACAATTCAGATGAGAAGTTTACACTTTTTCCATGTTGCTAGAAGTCTATGGGATCACTGAACTATTTATAAATTTTCCAAATGTCTTTCTTTCAAATTCTGACTAACTCAATGTTCATAGGATTTGGACTTGTTTTAGAAGTTTTTGATAATTGTAAATTTTCTATGATGTGATAAAGTATCAGCTTCAACAATGTTGAACAACCACCTTAGGGAAAGCCTGACATGGACACTTGGACAAGGGTATTGCAAATGGTGGAGGTCCCACAAAAGGCAAATTCATCGTTTAAACATCAAATCTATGGATATTTAGTACAAACTCATCTCTAAATTCAGAATTTGTATGAAGCACTGGAATATTTCTTAATGACCTGATGAGTGGATGACATAGCCGGTTAATGCAGAGTTGATTTCCAATTTAAATAATTAGGAATATGACTTAGATCACACCATTTAAATTACATGTGAGAAATTGGGTTGTTGGTTAAGGAGGGTGTGAGCCCTTCATGATCAAATGTCAAAGTCCTTGTCAGGGTGTACCGCAAAAGTCACCAAATTAAACTGTGCCTAACCCTCTGGTATCTTCGCTCAAAAGATGTCAAGCCTAACTTAGAAGCAGTGTGTAATGTATTTCAGCTTCGGCTTGGGCCTTTAACACAGGAGAGGGCCTTTAATGGCCGGTAGAGCCCACTATGGCGGGTTCTAAGGCTATTAGAACATTCTGCTACTAGAGGGCAGAATGTTCTATCAAATAAACTCACAAGAAGGAAGGCAACACAAAGTCCAGTCTTTGTCCTCTAGCACAGGCAAAAGCAGCAACTTCAGGGTAGCTCCACAAAGCACAGTCATAGGCAGGGCAGCTCTTCTTCCTCAGCTCTTCAGCTCTTCTCTAGGCAGAGATTCCTCTTGGTTTCCAGAAGTATTCTGAAGTCTGTGGTTTTGGGTGCCATTTTGCCCTTTAAAGTAGGCTTACTTCAAAGGAAAGTCTCTCCTGATTGTGAAATCCTGCCTTGCACAGGACAGGCCCCAGACACAACAAGGCGGTTGCAGACTGCATTGTGTGAGGGCAGGCACAGCCCTTTCAGGTGTAAGTGACCACTCCTCCCCTCCCTCGTAGCACAGATGGCTCATCAGGAAATGCAGACTACACCCCAGATCCCTTTGTGTCACTGTCTAGTGAGAGGTGCAACCAGCCCAAATGTCAAACTGACCCAGACAGGGAATCCACAAACAAGCAGAGACACAGAAATGGTTTAAGAAAGAAAATGCCCACTTTCTTAAAATCAACTTTACAAAAGATGTATTTTTAAATCGTGAGCTGATAGACCCCAAGCTCCACATGTCTATCCTCTCTCAAATGGAATCTACACTTTAATAATATTTAAAGGTAGCCCCCATGTTAACCTATGAAAGGGATAGGCCTTGCAACAGTGAAAAGCTAATTTAGCAGTATTTCACTGTCAGGACATATAAAACACATTACTATATGTCCTACCTTAACCATACACTGCACCCTGCCCTTGGGGCTACCTAGGGCCTACCTTAGGGGTGCCTTACATGTAAGAAAAGGGAAGGTTTAAGCTTGGCATGTGGGTACAGTTTAAAACAGCACACACAGACACTGCAGTGGCAGGTCAGAGACACGATTACAGAGCTACATAGGTGGGTGGCACAACCAGTGTTGCAGGCCCACTTGTAGCAGTTGATTTACAGGCCCTGGGCACCTCTAGTGTACTATTCTAGGGATTTACTAGTAAATCAAATATACCAATCATGGAGAGACAAATCAGCAATACAATTTACACAGAGAGCATTTGCACTTTAGCACTGGTTAGCAGTGGTGATGTGCTCAGAATTCAAAAGCTAACAGCAACAGGTCAGAGAAAATAGGAGGCAGGAGGCAAAAAGATTGGGGATGACACTGCATAAGGAAAAAAGTCCAACACAGCGTTTGTAAGTTAATTTGTGGGGGTGCATGTTTGTAGGTGTCCGGTTGTGTGGGGGTGTGTCTGCCGGCACCAGGAATGCAGATTCCTGTCTCAGGGTGCATGACCGCCAGCATTTTGGCTGGCGGTCTACAGTGTTGTAATACTGAATGCGCTATTGCGGCTTCCGCCTGGCCAGAGGTGCTCACCTCCGGCTTGGCGGTCTGACCACCCTGGCGGTATGAGTGGCGTTTTGGCAGTTTGACTTCGGCCAAAGCGTCGAAGTCGTAATATGGCGGTCTTCACCGCCGGCCTGGTGGCGGACCGTCCGCCACTGCCACCATGATGGTTAGATGATCGCCAAAAGCAATATGATCACCTATGTGCTTTTTAACGTACAAACATTGATTGTGGAATTTTTACTGTATTATATTTTCAATTGTACTATTATTGTATTGTATTTTCACTTGTTTTTTTTTTCAAACTGTCTGCTGTGTGCCATAGCTAAATGGGGTGTAGAGGTTTAAATTAATGAAACTGTGTGTTTAATCTGACAAGTGTCTGAACGTATTACTTGTACTGATCTCACCTCCACTTCAAGTAATAACCATTTTCATATAATTTGTATTTATATTGTATTTCTATTTTTATTTTTGCACATATGTCTCGTATAAGGATATGTGACACAAGATTACAAGGTTTTTCCAGAAGAGGACTATGAAACTGCCTGAGAACCCTTCATCATGATGACATCCTGCTGCCTAGCGGACTCTCCCAAATGCCCTCCCCACCGTCTTCTTGCCTGCTGCTCTCTGGGAGGGGGCCACCAAAGTGAGGGGAGCAGCATGGCTGGACACACCTCTGGGGGCCTAATTGTGTGCAGCGGCCTCTTCCAGGCCTAGATGTCTAAAGAATGCACCCTGTAGGGGCTGACTCTCTTCCTCTTCAGGCTGCCTGCAGAGATGCTGCACCTGCAACACAGAACTGACCTGCTGGAGACTGCTGTGGGAGAAGTGCCTCCCTGGGAGAATGGAGCAGAGTGGGTGAGTTTGAGGGAGGTGGCCCGCCTCCCTACTGTGGCTATTACCAGACCTGGAGGATTTTCTGCCACGCCACCGAGAGCCACCACACTTCCCCAGCTGACAATTGCCGCCCGTGTGACCTGTGTACCACAAGGGTGGCGACAATGTGGCACTGTACTGCTCTCATTCCTGGGGGTAATGCTTAGGACATCAGTGCACCTGATGGGGCCCTAAGAAGATGGGGCCTTATTACTGTCTCAGTTGCACAGCAATTATCCCAGCAACAGTAGTCTTCTATGTGCCTGTCACCACAACAAATTCTTCTGTGCTGTGGACTAGGGGTGTCAGATAACATGGGCCACACGGTGAGGATGCCTGAGGGCCCCTTTTTTGCTTTATCGGCCTGCACAGGAGGTTTGCATCCTACATAGGCAGAGTGGTGCATTGACATTGGCTACAGTAATCTGGGAATATACTCCAATTGTTCTCACCTTTCCCTCACTCTCCCTAAGTCTCTGCTGCACCCTGCCCATTTGGACAGCAATTGCCTTCGCCAGTCTGCACAGCTTTCGCTGGCCACTTCTTTTGGGCTCTTTGGGCACATGCACAAAACTAAGGAGGACTCCTTGGCGACCCCCTTCAGTAGGGTGCTCAGAGCACACCCTGGAATCTTTGGCGAACATGGCACTGGACCCCACACAGCTCCTGGATGCTATTCTGCATGCAGTCAGCTCCACAAGGGAGTCTCTAGATGCTAAGATTGATTCTGCAGATCTAGGTCTGCTACAGGGCGACCACAGGAAAATAACAGACTGTTGTGGCAGATCTGGTTCCCTTTACCAAAGAACATGCATCCACAATCACTGATGTGTTCAGCCATATCCAAATACTGGAAGCCAGGACTGAGTGCCAGGATGGTAGAGCCAATTCAGGATCAGGATCTTTGGACTCTCTAAGAACATTGAGGGTGGCCCCATGATCTATTTGGACTGGATTTGGATACTTAGGATACCAGAGGTGCATTTACAGTATTGTATATATATTGTTTGGAAGAAGTGCTGCCAGGCATATGTCACACATTGGTTTGTTGGGATATGTTTTGGTTGGTTTCGGGGGAAATGTTTGTATTTCTTGTTCAGTTCACACTGGGGTGTGTTTTTCTTCTACTTCCATTCTGCCTGGGTGGGTGAGGTGGGATGGAATACACAGCTTATTATTCTGACACCTTTTTTATGTCATTAGTACTAGTTCCACCACTGGGGTGAATGCCAGGAATGTCCGCGGTCTTAATACCCCCATTAAGTGACACAGAATCCAAATGTATCCTTAAAAGGACAAAATGTAAACCTTTTTCCTCCAGGAATCTCCCTTAATCAAAGATGAGTGGCTGGCACTACAGAAGCACTGTAGGGGGGAATTCATGCTGCAACTTATTCTGCATTCTCTTGGGGGTACTAGTTTGGAACCTGCCCAAGACCGTGTTCGTGCCACAGATAAAGGTCATAGACCCAGATGTGGTGCTGTTGGGTAAACTGGAAGGCAAAGACATAGCCTTTGTGAATATATACACCCCCCAACGTTGGACCACTGACTTTCCTAGTCTCTCTAGAACCTCTCATCACCCAAATACTTCACTACCCAATATTGCTTGGCAGGAATTTTAACTGTGTGGCTGATGTCACACTAGACAGATCTCACCCCCTCTACCCTACTCCCTAATAGATAAGAGCGCTCAATTCTTTTGACACTGGATTAGCAACTGGGGATTTATTGATTCCAGAATAGCCTTTAACCCTGAGAGCAGTGCATATTTTTGTTATTGGGGTATGCATGAGTTGCCGGTCCGTGGGGCCATTCCTATGTTCTGCCAACATGCACAAGAAGACCCGGCAGGTTGAATACCTGGTGGAAACATATTCCAACCATAATATGTTATTATTGTCCCTTGAGTGGACTATGGCTATACCTTGAATTCAGAACTGGAAGCTTAATATTGCGGGCTGGATGACCCAGTTTTAAAATTCACTTTGGGTGACACAATTCCCAACTATTTTAAAGAGAAAACAGCTACAGATTCCTCCCATTGACAGAGTGGGAAGCGTTTGAAATGGTAGTGCCTGGCCACTGCACCTCAGCTGTGATGGGGACCTGCACTCAGTTTCAAGCTGAGACAACAAAATTGGAACACCAGTTGACTAGGATGGAATTACCACCTGTAGGTGGAGCGGTGCCCCAGGAAAGGCTGCAAGAACAAAGAGAAAAACTCTTTGAGCTAGTGGAGTGACTCCAGGCTTATACTTATTGTGCCTATATCGCCAGAGGGCATAAGAATGTCATAAGACTAACAAATTAGTTGCCTCGCTTGACAATCCCTGGGGTTCCAAATCTTCCACCTCCATGCCACAAAATGTGGCCTGTTTTAAAAGCAGTATGAGATCAACTTGTTTTTTGGCCTAGTATATAAGGTTCTATGTGTATCCTGACATGGCTTCTCCCTACGCTCTCCATGATTATATTCTAGCACCTGGCATGCAGAGACTTTCCCTGGTGGTAGTATCCTAAGTGGAAGTAGAGAGCACAAATGCAAAAATGAGGGAGAACGATTAAAGTTTTAGCTGGGGATAAAGTACCTGTATCTGATGGCTTAACCCTAGAATTCTATGTGTCTTCTATTGATACCCTTTCTCCTACATTGATTACAGTGAATTACATAGCTAGAACAGTGAAGACCCTCCGCCTATGATAAGAGAGGCTTTGCTAGTATTCTTCTTCACAAAGAACAAAGATAATGATCAGATGACATCCTATAGCCCCCTTTCAATATTAAATGTTGATGATAAAATATTTAGTAAAATCCTAACTAATACTCTGCTTCTTGAACTTGTTGATCTCATTCATGGTGACCAAAAAGGATTTATACCTAAGTGCAATATGATTCCTAACATCCGCTTGCTTACACAAATGCTCCATATCCGATTAGTATAATATCCTAGAGCTCTGGTGGTCACCGTAGACATGGAGAAAGCTTTTAACCCTTTGCGCTGGAGATTCCTCTATGCCACCACGATGGCCATCTTGGGATTGGGGAGTGGGTTTCTCATCTGGATGTGCCTCTTATATATATGTCTCTGACGACTCGTATCCAGACTGTTGATGGTATATAGGCATCCTCTGGGTTTGAGCAGGGTACATGGCAGGGCTGTCTATTGCCAAAGATGCTTTTTCACCATGGCTGTGGAACCACTGGCTCTTGCACTCTGCACAGGCCAATATTTTCAAGGGACAGTGATGGGCGATCTACCCTTCTACAAATCCCTCTACTCAGACAATCTATTGTTATATCACTGAGGGGAACACTCTGATGCGGAGGCTGTTTTTCATGCTTTGGAATACAATAGCCGATTGTCAAGTCTCGGCTTGAATTGGTGTAAGTAAAACGCATGCCCAGTACATGCTCCAGCAATACGAACTGTGGCACCAGAAGTGGGGCATGATTTTTGATGGGAGCCAGAAACATTCTGATAGCTAAATTCCTGTACCATCTTGGTGGCTGACAACCTAGAGGGTAATTTTACAACAGCTCTAGACTCCCTACAGAACTCTATCCATTTCTGGGTAACACTCCCCTTGCCAGTTTTGAGCAGGGTTGCTCTGTCAAAGATGGTGTTCCCTCCTCGCCTCTTGTAATATTTTGCAGCTCTCCCAATCCGGGTTTGAAAGTTTATCTTTCTCAAGATGGATAGTCTACTGATTTATCTTATTTGGGGTACAGGATGACCTAGACTGGCATTGACCAAACTACAACTCCCTACTGATGCCTGTGGGTCATAGACCTTGATCTAGGATTGAACTTTTGATAGGCAGTTGCAATGGGTAGCCTACCAGAGGACCTGTCGATGGAGCGGGGTACGATTTGTCCCCGCCCATGTTGCTTTGCTGATCATGTTAGTCAGCCCACATGCCTGAATGAAAGATCGCCACACTGGGCTCCTGCTTGATACCCTTCAGGCTACATGGAACTGGGCTTTGCAGCGAATACAGACAAGAGTCTCCTATGCGAAGGACCTTCTTCTATCATTGTTATTACACCTCCCTCAAGAGAAAAATTAGTCTGGGCTGTGGGTCTGTGAGAGGATGAGTATGCCAGTGCTTGGGAAATGGTATGCAGATGGACAACTATGGGATTTTGCAGATCCAGTCGATGAACATGGACTACCTACCCGCCACTTTCTGCTGCATTGGGCAGTAGCGGCAGTCATTTGGCGGATGTGGGGAGAGGATGGATGGGAGCCCCCAGAGCACAAAGGTTTGGCAATTATTTGTGCTATTAATGGACAAATTCCTGTGATCACTCTCATCTATAGAGCCTTACTAACCTAGACCGAGTGAACACTGACTGAACTACATGTTCAATGGTCTCGGGACATGGGACTGGTGCTTACCGATGGAAGCTGGAACAAAATCCTAAGATAAACATCTCGCTCATCCGGCAATACCCACTTCCATTTCATCCAAGTTTACATCTAACCCTCAAGCACATCAATCTCGTGTTTCCAGGGACACAGGAGTCATGCGCCCAGTGCCAGAAAGAGGGGACTCATTTTTACCATACGGTATGGGACTGCAGAATCCTTGCCCATTACTGGGACACTGTGACAAACCTTATCATTACCGCTATTGGGCGTAATATTGTTAAGCCTTTGGCGGCCTGCCTCCTAGGTTTGTTTTCTAAATCTAAACCTAAAGCCAATCTGATCCCTATCAGATTCGCTGACCTGACTGACCTGACCCTTATCCTCGCAAGGCCAGATATTACTGTTCTGGAAAGCTCTCGAGGACCCTACTCTCCTGGGGTAGAGATGGGTATGCTCAAATGGGCGACGTGAGAGTGTGCAATATTGAAAACTGAGGCACATAAAGTGCTGTGGAATCAGACCTCATTCCCCAGCACTGCCTCCTCATAGATGAAACAGGGCGATCACTCCCACTCTTGAACCACGTCTCAAATGGGAAGGGGTAAAGCAATGTGCCCTGAGCCATAAATATCCGACAGACTGCCTCACTCAGTCTAACTACATGCTACTATATTGTAGATGCTGATTAACACCCTGGCGCCCTGCACCACCCCCATTGAACAGTATATTTATAATCAATTTCACCTACAGCATCACCCCAGAGTTAGCTTGCTCACTTCTCCCTATCCCTAATGGCAAGCACTTTCAACCCCTTAAATT
Organism: Pleurodeles waltl; assembly: GCF_031143425.1. Taxonomy (NCBI): domain Eukaryota; kingdom Metazoa; phylum Chordata; class Amphibia; order Caudata; family Salamandridae; genus Pleurodeles; species Pleurodeles waltl. The sequence goes on from NC_090442.1 coordinate 467,797,918, forward strand.
GTTTCATGCCACAATTATCTTTCTAGTATATTGTATTATACTGCTGTCTTTCAATATGCAAATGATCTAGCATAATTTTCATTGCTACAGACTGCCTTTCTGTATATAAACCTGTTGTGGCTGAAAATGTTTGCATATGTTCAATGGGTTGCTTTTATTGTAAAGGGCTCCTGTATATGTTATTTGCTCTGATTGCCATGCTATGCTATGCCATAACCCTAGAAAACTGTTTAAAAACATGTAGGGACAGATTTACAACAAACTGGCACAGCACGGTTATGCACCAAAATCAGCAGCGTCACGCTGTGACAGTTTTGAACCATAGAGATGTGCCGTATTTCTAAGAATACGGCACATCCCTGCATTTCCCCCTACACCAGCACTAAATTTAGCTGCCAGCGCCAATGCAGGCATCCTTGCACCACAGTGCAAGAGTGTCTGTGTTGAGGGATTGATTGTTTATGTGCAGGAAGGTGACTAATGGTGATTAGGCACTTCTATGTTTGCTGTATAATGCAGTGCACATAGAGGTATCAAACATAATTTTTGAATTATTGTTTATGTGCAGGAAGGGGCACCTTCCTGCACATAAACAGTCATTCATAGCGGTTTTGCTCTTTCTATGTGTACTGCAGAATGAAGCACACATAGAAAAAGCAAAAACGAGGAGAAATTAAAGCATTTCTCCTCATTGTGCCATACTAACACCATCACATGGGTGGCATTCGTTTTTGGCGCTGCCACAGAGTTACAGATTCTTGTAGATCTGGGGCAGCATCAAAAACAATGAATGTTGTGGTTGAACATCCACAGCAACTCCCCACACCCCTATGCCGCAGAAAACTGCATTGGGTGTCATATTTACAAGGTGCGTTAAGCCACAAAAAGTGGCTTAGCGCCACCGTGTAAATATGAGTAATGCACAGCGTCACCGGAGCGTCACAAAAAGTGACGCTCCAGTGGCACAATGGGGCTTGTAAATATGCCACTAATGTCTATTAGACAGTGTGCTCTCAATACTATGTTGCATGCTCCTTCAGGTGTTGCTAGCCTATCCTCTCTCCTAAGTAGCCAAACCTCCTTTTCTGGCTATTTAGGATCTCTGCTTTGGGGAATTCTTTAGATAACGAATGCAAGAGCTCATCAGAGTTCCTCTGCATCTCTCTCTTCACCTTCTGCCAAGGAATCAACTGCTGACCGCGCTGGAAGCCTGAAAAACTGCAACAAAGTAGCAAAGACGACTACTGCAACCTTGTAACGCTGATCCTGCCGCCTTCTCGACTGTTTTCCTGGTGGTGCATGCTGTGGGGGTAGTCTGCCTCCTCTCTGCACTAGAAGCTCCGAAGAAATCTCCTGTGGGTCGACGGAATCTTCCCCCTTCAACCACAGGCACCAAAGAACTGCATCACTGGTCCTCTGGGTCTCCTCTCAGCATGACGAGCGAGGTCCCTTGAACTCAGCAACTCTGTCCAAGTGACTCCCACAGTCCAGTGACTCTTCAGTCCAAGTTTGGTGGAGGTAAGTCCTTGCCTCCCCACGCTAGACTGTATTGCTGGGAACCGCGTGTTTTGCAGCTACTCCGGCTCCTGTACACTCTTCCAGGATTTCCTTTGTGCACAGCCAAGCCTGGGTCCCCGGCACTCTAACCTGCAGTTCACGACCTCCTGAGTTGTCTTCCAGCGTCGTGGGACCCTCCTTTGTGACTTCGGGTGAGCTCCAATTCACTCCACTTTGTCGTGACTGTTCCGGCACTTCTGCAGGTGCTGCTTGCTTTTGAGTGGGCTCTTTGTCTTGCTGGACGCCCCCTCTGTCTCCTCGCGCAATTAGCGACATCCTGGTCCCTCCTGGGCCACAGCAGCATCCAAAAACCTTAATCGTGACCCTTGCAGCTAGCAAGGCTTGTTTGTAGTCTTTCTGCACGGAAACACCTCTGCACGACTCTTCACGACATGGGACATCCATCCTCCAAAGGGGAAGTTTCTAGCCCTTGTCGTTCTTGCAGAATCCACAGCTTCGACCATCCAGTGGCAGCTTCTTTGCACCCACAGCTGGCATTTCCTGGGCATCTGCCCACTCCCGACTTGATCGTGACTCTTGGACTTGGTCCCCTTGTTCCGCAGGTACTCTCGTCAGGAAATCCATAGTTGTTGCATTGCTGGTGTTGGTCTTCCTTGCAGAATTCCCCTATCACGACTTCTGTGCTCTTTGGGGAACTTAGGTGCATTTTGCACCCACTTTTCAGGGTCTTGGGGTGAGCTATTTTTCTAACCCTCACTGTTTCCTTACAGTCCCAGCGACCCTCTACAAGGTCACATAGGTTTGGGGTCCATTTGTGGTTCGCATTCCATTCTAGAGTATGTAGTTTGTGTTGCCCCTATCCCTATGTGCCCCCATTGCATTCTATTGTGACTATACATTGTTTGCACTGTTTTCTATTGCTATTACTGCATATTTTGGTATTGTGTACATACATCTTGTGTATATTTGCTATCCTCATACTGAGGGTACTCACTGAGATACTTTGGCATATTGTCATAAAAATAAAGTACCTTTATTTTTAGTATATCTGTGTATTGTGTTTTCTTATGATATTGTGCATATGACAGTAGTGGTACTGTAGGAGCTTCACTCGTCTCCTAGTTCAGCCTAATCTGCTCTGCTAAGCTACCTTTTCTATCAGCCTAAGCTGCTAGACACCACTCTACACTAGTAAGGGATGCCTGGTGCAAGGTGTAAGTACCCCTTGGTACCCACTACAAGCCAGTCCAGCCTGCTACACAAACCCATGCTAAGAATGTATAAAGTGAAGTGTATACTGATAGCAGTGCATGGGTATTGGCAGTTACTTGATATGTTGGCCATCTACTTTTGTATATCAAGGAGAATAGTTTGGTCAGAAGACTACTGAGTTTCCTGCAGTGGACTGTCGGTTACATTTTAAAATGCTGCTCTCATATATGATGGCTATAGCAAATCCGTCTCTTTTATCCCTTTGTCTGGCACTTTTCTTAATTTTTGAATGATGGCTATAGCAAATCCGTCTCTTTTATCCCTCTGTCTGGCACTTTTCTTAATTTTTGAATGTTCATGGTTGACTATGGCCGTTTTATAGGATGTTAGGATCCACGACTGACTATGAAGCATTCACTGGTGTGCATTTGTGGGAGACACGTTTGTTAGGTTTGGTACACCAGCTGTGTATACACGCCTGATTCACAACACTAAAGCTAACAAAATGGACTCCTAGCATTCCTATGTGATAAACTGCTGCAATGCGCTACCAGGGAGGAGAGAGAGAGAGGGAAGCCCTCCGATGATAGCTCGTCTATCCTTATGTTCTACATGCGATGCAAAGTCTGCACTGATAAAAAGGCTAAAGGGTAACCATCTTGCAGCTGAGTTTTTCTGTGAAAGTAAAGAAAACTCAAATGTAAGGGGCCCATTATCTACTCATGTTTCTGTAGGAAGCTCACAGTCCTTGGCTTTGGAGATAAGCATGCCGTCACTGCCATGGAGAGGTAACGATAGATAGGCCCTTCTCTCTGAATGCATTGCCTACAGATTAGTGTGTGTCGCCTTTTGATTCGGCTGAACTTGCTGCAACTCTCATTAATTAAACTAAACTAGAACTGGAAGTGCGTGAAGTCCTTGGAACGCAGTCATTTGGGCCTTTCTCAGTCTAATATGACACTTGGTGGCTCACATCCACCCTTATGAAACTTGGCGACCTGCTATAACACCCTCTTCATTCTAGAATGTAATGTTCTCAACAATGCCCTACTCTCCATGGCACTACCAAATGTGGCATGGTGGAGCCAAAGACACACGGGGAATCCTTAAATGCTGCCTCACTTGTCAGATCGCATCATTAGGAGACCATTTGTCACTTAGCAGCCATCATAAAATTGTGAAAGTACCAAGCCAGTAGATCTTCCTTTCATATGGGATGAAAGCAAACACAAAAATGCACAAATACTGTTTGCACGCATGAACACGTCAGGGACAGACCTATTGACTTAGTCTGTATTTGTTTAATTAAAACAGTAAGAAAAACAGAAATAATATTTAATAATGGTTGTGTGCGCTAGTTGTTTATAAATGAATATTGCTGTCTTTCCGCTACTGGGTGTACTAAACATACAGACTGGCGAACATTTCTAACTCTGACACTACAATTATTTTTCAATATAGATATAATTAATACAAGGAATTTGAGAAGTGTAAACTGCAGCTCTAAACACTTGCCACTATTTCTCAAAATTGATATTATGGATAGTGCCCATACAATCTTGAAACTGTAGTATTTCATTCAATGTGATTACAAACGCAATTGGGTCACTATGAGATAAAAGTGCAAGATAGCAGAGTTCTAAATGTGTTATGTCACTGAATGATGAATGATGCACTGTAATCAAGATTTCACCTCCACAGGACAATTTTTGAAATTTCACTTATAAGAATGCTTTACAAAATCATTAAATTACAATCTGGACTCCTTGCGGGTACTGTAGGTACTGCAGTGAAGGTAGAAGATGTCCATCTGTGAAACAACAAAAGATCCCCTTTGAACCTAAGAGGCAGTGCCCTTCCACAATATGTTATAGAGCTGCGACCGATTTATGCTCAAGATTTATGACTAAACCTGATCCGTTTTAAAATGGGTAGAAATAGCCAAATTATTGTTTTAACCTTCTACTTGAAGCTCATTTCTCGCTATTGTGTATGGAAGAGTAATGCCTTATCAGGAGAACACTGTCAGTTTGAAAAATCACGGTTTTCAGAATGCAATCACAGTCTATAACCGGTCAACCACTCATCCAAAATAGGAGGAAATAATAAGAGTAGACCACCATTCGACATTTTTCTAAATTAACTTTGAAATGTGCACAATATTTCCCTGAAGAAGAATTTAGAAAAACGATTAAAATTTGCAAACTACATTTTATTTTGCATAAAAATGCACACAAGCTGAATTATTTGCTGAGTTCACAATAGTAGCACATAGTTTGTAGCTACAGATGTTTTGAAAAATCTGAAAGATCAGTATAATTTATTTTTTCTGGTGTACATAAAAGCTCCTTCTATCAGTGTTGCACGATCGCTTCGTTCGCTGTCGTCAACTTCGTCCCCAACTTTTCCGCCCCACCACTTTGAAAAGTCTCCAGCCACCTCTGTGGTCCACCTGGCTCTAAATGAGCAGACAGACCATCAGTTTAGATGACAGGGTACTCCACCACATTTGTGGTAGAGAAGGCTGTTCTAATAATCTAATGGGGATTTGAGTCATAAGGTAAAGCTCTTTACTGGTGCGACTGGGCAGCCAGTATTTAATTGCCCTCACCAGACCTTCACCCCTATATCCAATGACATTTGTGCTTACACTTTTACTAATACCTCTATAACATTCCCAGTTCCATCTCTTACTTCTCTCACATCGTAATTTAAGCTGCATCCACATTTCCGTTCATACCTCTACTCACAAATAAAATTGCGCTTCTGTGTACTTTTGAACTTTTACAGGGACCAACCATTATGAATGAAAAAGCGGAGTGCTTCATCTTTCTCATTACCAAGCATTTAGGACTATGTATCACTAATGATCCTGAGGGATGGCTAAACAGGCCCTATGGGACTCAGGAATTAAACCTCTGGCTGGCAGGGCAACAGAGGCTCCATTCAGCAACGCACAGGCTGAGGATAAACCAACTCATCCTGCCTTCAAAGCATGCCTTACTGCAAGGCATGCACATAATTTACAGACACATACATGATTTGCTTTGGGAAAATAATGCTCCTGGTCAAGACATTATTAGAATATTTCATGTGCTTCTCTTCAGAACTTTCAATTACATATACTTAATGGTCATTCTTGGAAAATGGTCCTCACTGAAGGGTCACCCCAAACATTTTACCTTCCTCCTCCTCTTTCTCTGATCTTGTTTACTTTGGCTTTAGGACTCTGCACAATAACCATGCTACAGTGCAGGTGCTCCCTCCCTAAAACATGGCAACATTGACCTATACTAAATTGGCATGTTTAATTTACCTATAGGTTCCTGGTAAAGTGCACTATATGTGCGCAGGGCCTGTGAATTACATGCTACTAGTGGGCCTGCAGCACTGATCGTGCCACCCACATAAGTAGCCCCTTAACCATGCCTCAGGCCTGACATTCAAAGGCCTGTGTGTGCAGTTTCACTACCACTTAGACTTGGCTTTTAAAACTACTTGCGAAGCCTTAAACTCCCCTTTTAATACATATGCCAACTCTAAGATAGGGTCTAGATAGCCCATAGGGCAGGGTGCTATGTAAATAAAACGCAGGACATGTACTTGTAAGTTTTACATGTCCTGGTAGTGAACAACACCTAAAGTCATTTTTCACTACAGGATGCCTGCTCCATCATAGGCCAGCATTGGGAGTTCCCTTATATACCTTTACATGGTAATTTCTGATATGAAAGGAGTGGCATTGTCATATTTGGTATGGTTGGAATGGTAATAAGAAATCCTGCTTACTGGTGAAGTTGGATTTAACATTACTATTTCAGAAATGTCACTTTTGTAAAGTAGGCATTTCTCTGCACTTACTGCCCTCTGGGTCTTATAGCCTGTTTCCAAACCACATCAGGTCTGCGCTGGTTGACAGCTCCCCTTGTGCATTACACCCAGACAGCCATAAGCACAGGGCTCTCAGCTTCTGATGGGTCTTCCTGGGCAAGAAGGGTGGAGGGGCTCTCACTTGCACTTCAAAGGCTAGTGGCCTGACCCCACACAAAGGACTGAGAACCCCCTACAGATCTCCTGGCAGACAGGACTAGGTAAAAGGGGGAACAGGTGCACTTGGAAACCACTCTTTGAAGCCTCCTCCACTCCAAAGGCACATTTGGGTATATATACTAGGTCTGTGACCCCCTTAAATCACACACTTCTGGACCCACAACTGGACTCTGTCAGAAGGGCTGCAGTGCTGCCCAAATGACTCATCTGGACTGCTTTTCAGGAGGGACTGCTATTCTGCTTGTTGTCCTGCTGTCTGCTGCTCCCTGAATCTGTTGGAAGGAGTTTGGGTTCCCCCCTACAAGTAATCTCCAGGGGCTTGTCAGGTTACCTCCTGTTAAGATGTATGAGGGCCATCAAAGATTTCACCTAAGAGAGAAAATCCACTGTGCTGGGAAAATCAACTCAATGTCTGCCGAATCGACACAGCAGCTGTCTCGTCACTGACAAAATGATGCAGAACCTGCTGAATCAATGCAGCGCCAGTTTCATCATCACAGTGCATTTAGATTTTCCACACATGGTCCCTCGTATCAAATTTGGCATCAAACTCTGCAGTGCAGTAAGGAACCAAGGCAGTGTGCCCAGAAATCAATGCAGCACCTTGCCTGGAAGGAAAGAATCAACACATCACCTCTGCAGAGTCAGAAAAATCATCACTTTACTTTTCAATGTCTCAACTCCCCTGCATGCTGGATGGGGACCAGACCAAGTACACTCCCTTGAAAGCCATTTTGATTGCCAAATTTGGACAGACCCCTGAAAAGTATCACCGAAGACCAGGGAGTGTTACAAGCTCCCCAACCAACCCTGGGTAGATTTAATTGATTACTCCAGTAAGGCACTGAATGACTGGGTGTGGGGTGGCAAAGTTACTGATTATTTTGGGCTGTACAGTTTATTCATGAGAGAGCACCTGCTCAGTATCAGTTTTACAGAGTTGCACCTGTTTTACAGAGTTGCACCAGCACCTAGTTAAGAGTAAGCTGACTGATCCCAGAAAGCTTGCTGAGCAGGTGGCTGATTTCGGCCAAGAGCTCGCTCCCCCACATCCGCAGCACCACCTCGCTGTGCCCGTGTCCCTGACCCCCACCCACGCTGCTGCTAGCGTGTTCGAGGCCCGTCTAGAGAGCTTCTGGAAAGCTTTGTGCCATTTTCTGTATTTGTGACTGTATTCTGTGCCCTGGTCAACTCTGCCTTTTTTGCGTCACTAGACTCGTGCGCATTGTGCCGTGTCCACCGTATTTGTGATTGTATTCTATATTCTGTGCCTTGCTTCTCTGCGCTTTTGCCCCCATTTGTGCCTTTTTTAGACTGTTGTAATCCGCCTGTGCATTGTGCCGTCTCACCGTATTTGTGATTGCATTCTGCATTCTGTGCCTTGCTGTTCTGCGCTTTTGCCCCCATTTGTGCTTTTTTTAGACTGTTGTAATCCGCCTGTGCATTGTGCCGTCTCACCGTAGTTGTGATTGTATTCTGCATTCTATGCCTTGCTTTTCTGCGCTTTTGCCCCCATTTGTGCCTTTTTTAGACTGTTGTAATCCACCTGTGCATTGTGCCGTGTCCGCCGTATTTGTGATTGTATTCTGCATTCTGTGCCTGGCTTTTTTTGTGACTTTGTGCTTTTTTCCAATTGTACCTTTTTTGCTGCATTCCACTTTTCGCCCCTTGTGCGCTCCCCCTTGCCGCTTTTCCCTGCCACTGCCTCCCTGCGGCCCGCCCCCCTCACGCCACCATTCGCCGCTCCCTCCCGCCTCCCAGCTGCTCCTCCCTCCCCCCTCCCTTCTTAATGGCTGGTGCTGCGCGTCGAGGGTGAGCGACCTCTGACCTGATTTCGGCCAAGAGCTCACTCCCCCACGTCCGCAGCACCACCTCGCTGTGCCCGTGTCCCTGACCCCCGCCCACGCTGCTGCTAGCATGTTCGAGGCCCGTCTAGAGGGCTTCTGGTAAGCTTTGTGCCGTTTTCTGTATTTTTGACTGTATTCTGTGCCCTGGTCAACTCTGCCTTTTTTGTGTCGCTAGACTCATGCGCATTGTGCCGTGTCCACCGTATTTGTGATTGTATTCTATATTCTGTGCCTTGCTTCTCTGCGCTTCTGCCCCCATTTTTGCCTTTTTTAGACTGTTGTAATCCGCCTGTGCATTGTGCCGTCTCACCGTATTTGTGATTGTATTCTGCATTCTGTGCCTTGCTTTTCTGCGCTCTTGCCCCCATTTGTGCCTTTTTTAGACTGTTGTAATCCGCCTGTGCATTGTGCCGTGTCCGATGTATTTGTGATTGTATTCTGCATTCTGTGCCTGGCTTTTTTTGTGCTTTTGTGTTTTTTTCCAATTGTACCTTTTTTGCTGCATTCCGCTTTTCGCCCCTTGTGCGCTCCCCCTTGCCGCTTTTCCCTGCCGCTGCCTCCCTGCGGCGCCCCCCCCTCGTGCCCCCATTCGCTGCTCCCTCCCGCCTCCCGCCTCCCGCCTCCCAGCTGCTCCTCCCTCCCCCCTCCCTTCTTAGTGGCTGGGGCAGAGGCAAGCCCGTCTGCACCCGTCCGCGCCTGGACCGCGCCCAGCGCCACCCCCCCTGGTCTGCACGCCCCCCGCACCACCAGACATCGCTACTCGGCCAACCAGCTCATCGCCCTCAACCCCGGCCGCTCAACTACTTGTTTCCAGTCATCCCCAAAGAACACCAAGGGACCTTTCTCCTGCCACGCCTGCAACTTCACCTGCGACAGAACAAGGAAACCTGCTACAACCTCAACAAACCACCTCCACTGCATACTCCTCAACACACGCTCCGCACGCATGCATGCCATCGAGCTCTGGGACCTGCTCGACACCACCTCCCCAGACGTAGCCTTCCTGACGAAACCTGGTGGAACGACTCCTCAGCACCCGACATCGCCATAGCCATCCCGGACGGCTACAAGATCACCAGAAGAGATCGCTCCAACGGAATCGGAGGATGAATAGCCATCGCCCACAAATCCACCCTCAAAATCCACACCCAAACGGATGACACCCTCAAGACCGCCGAACACCTACACTTCCGGATCCATACTGACCCCAACACCACCCTCAGGGGAACGCTCATCTACCGACCCCCAGCACCGCGAGCACCCTTCAGCGACTCCATAGCCGACCTCACGAGCACCCACGCGCTCACCTCCTCAGACTACATCCTCCTTGGAGACCTCAATTTTCACTTGGAGAACAACAATGACGCCAACACTACATCTCTGATCGACAACCTCTCCAACCTCGGCCTCAGACAACTGGTCAACACACCCACCCACATCGCCAGCCACACGCTTGATCCAATCTTCTCCGCAAGCAACCACGTCACCTTTAGCCACACCACTGCACTCCACTGGACCGACCACCACTGCATCCACTTCACATTCAAGAAGCACATCGAACACCACCGCACCCAACTACCACCACACCGCCGCTGGAGCAAAGTCACCGAAGACCAACTGACCAGCACCCTCGCCCAGAACCCGCCCACCGACTCCACCGACCCAGACACCGTCGCTCTCAACCTACGACAGTGGATCAACGACTGCGCCAACACCCTCGCACCAGTCAAGAGGTCCACCGACAACCAAGAAAACAGAAAAGCCGCCTGGTTCACTGACGAACTCCTCACCTCCAAACGCACCTGCCAGAAACTAAAAAAGAAATGGCTCCTCGAACACACACCCGACAGCCTGGCAGCCCACAAGGAGGCCACCCGCAAGCACCACCAGCTAATCCGACTCTCCAAACGTTCCCACTTCACAGAACGCCTGAACAACAACGCACACGACAGCAAAGAACTCTTCTGCATCGTGAAAGAGCTCTTCAACCCCAGCGCCAACATCAATGACATCCCACCATCCCAAGAACTCTGCGACGCCCTGTCCACCTTCTTCTATCAGAAGATCGCCGACATCCACGACAGCCTCAACACCACGCCACCGTCAGACCCCACCCCCGACAACTCCACCTGCGCCAACAGCCTCACCGTCTGGACCCACGTAGACGACGTTGAAACTTGCAAGATCATGAACTCCATCCACTCAGGATCCCCTTCAGACCCATGCCCCCAGCACGTCTACAACAAAGCCGACTCTACCATCGCGCCCCAACTTCGAAAGATCATTAACTCATCCTTTGAAATCGCGACTTTCACGGACAGCTGGAAGCACGCAGAAATCCACGCCCTCCTCAAGAAACCCAAGGCAGACCCCCACGACCTCAAAAACTTCCGCCCGATCTCCCTCCTCCCCTTCCCGGCGAAGGTCATCGAAAAGATCGTCAACGCTCAGCTCAGCGGCCACCTCGAGGACAACTCTATCCTGGACCCCTCCCAGTCTGGTTTCAGACGCAAACACAGCACCGAGACTGCTCTCCTCGCCGCCACAGATGATATCAGACAGCTAATGGACAACGGCGAAACATCAGCCCTCATCCTCCTGGACCTTTCCGCAGCCTTGGACATGGTTTGCCACTGCACCCTACTAACACGCCTCCACGAAGCCGGAATACAAGAAAAAGCCCTCAACTGGATCTCCTCTTTTCTCTCCGGCAGAGCTCAGAGAGTCCGACTCCCACCCTTCCACTTCGAAGCCACCAACATCATCTGCGGCGTACCCCAAGGCTCCTCTCTAAGCCCGACGCTGTTCAACGTCTACATGGCCCCCCTCGCACAACTGTCCCGTCAACACAACCTCAACATTCTCTCCTACGCCGACGACACCCAGCTCATCCTCTCTCTCACCAAAGACCCACTCACTGCCAAAGCCAGCCTCCATGAGGGAATGAAGTCCATCGCTGAGTGGATGAGAAATAGCCGCCTGAAGCTGAACTCTGACAAGACGGAGGTCCTCATCCTCGGACGCACCCCCTCGGCCTGGGACGACTCCTGGTGGCCCTCCACGCTGAGACCCCCTCCAACGCCAGCCAACCACACACGCAACCTGGGATTCGTCCTCGACTCCGCCCTCACCATGTCCAAACAGGTCAACTCAGTTTCCTCCTCCTGCTACAACACCCTCCGCATGCTCCGTAGAATCTACAAATGGATCCCGACGGAAACCAGAAAAACAGTGACCCAGGCCCTCGTCAGCAGTAGACTAGACTACGGCAACGCACTGTACACAGGCATCCCAGCAAAAGACATCCGACGCCTCCAATGCATCCAAAACGCCTCCGCCCGACTGGTCCTCGACGTTCCCCGCCGATGCCACATCTCCCACCACCTGAAAGACCTCCACTGGCTCCCCGTGGACAAGAGGATCATCTTCAAGCTCCTCACCCACGCCCACAAGGCACTCTACAACGCCGGACCAGCCTACCTGAACAACAGACTCAACTTCTACGTCCCCTCCCGCCAGCTCCGCTCCGCCAACCTCACCCTTGCCATCGTCCCCCGCTTCCAACGCAAATCCTCCGACGGCAGATCCTTCTCCTACCTCGCCGCCAAGACCTGGAACACCCTCCCGACCCCCCTACGGCAGACCCAGGACCTTCTCACCTTCAGGAGACTCCTCAAGACCTGGCTCTTCGACCAGTAGCAGCACTTCCTTTCCCCCCCTCAGCGCCTTGAAACCCTAACGGGTACGTAGTGCGCTCTATAAATATTGTGATTGATTGATTGACCTCTGGGCTAGAACCAGAGTGTCCAAAAAGGTACATGAGAGTGACCCCAATAAGGGTGGTTCAGGTTCTCCCCCAATAGAGTGAGGGGGAAGTTAGAGATGACCCAGACAAGTCCCAGAGTAAGGGGGGGAGGGTTCCCATGCCCCAACTGAGAAACAAGGTGGTGGTTCTCTTGAGCGGTGACCCTGGGCACCCCATTTCCAAACACACTGCTTTGAGTGCTCACAGCTAGGGCACAAGCAGGGGGACTCGGTCTATCCAAAGAAACCACTCACTGGTGGGGCCTGTCCAGGAGTGGCCAATGTGGCCTGAGGGGCTTAGTTCCCAGGGGAGGGACACCGACCATGCCATAATCTTCTATAATTTGGGGGATAGACTCAAAGGGCGAGCTGGTGATCCGTGAATGGGGGAGTCATCACTTCCACGGGTTGGAAGAGAATGGGGTCCCAGTCACTGCTCTGATGGACACCAGAGGTAGTTATACCATGATGGTAGAGAGACTAGTTTCCACAGGTGTGTGGAGTGACTCGAGCCCATAGGGAGAACATTTTCCATCCTTTGGCCCTGGTATCTCTGGAGTGGGTTGGGAGGAGGCCCAGAGAAGGATCATAGTTAGTCCCCAGTTACCAGACTGCATACTGGGGAATGAGTTACCCCCAGTGGCAGTAGAACTCGGAGAGTGACCCCTAAGTGTGCCATGACAGTTCGGTTGCTTGGAGTACCACTCCTCAAAGGAGGGGACAGGAGCCCAGCTGTAGAGGAAGTGTGAGGGAGGACTCACCCCTGCCCCCTGTTCACCCCAATGGTACTGACCCTAGGTTTGAGGGTTGGTTGCAGGATACCACCCCTGAACTGGTGGGAGGTAGAGTGGAGAAAGGGTGCTACTCACCTGGGGCTACTGCCCCCACTATGAGAAACTTCAGAGGTAAGACTGCCCTCCATGCCCTGGGGCCTGCTTATTGACACTGACAGCTGTCAGTGGCCTCTGTTGGTTGCTGTCTTTATGGGCAGAGTTATCCCTGTGTTGGGGACAGACGTCAGACCCAGGGAGTGGAGTGGGCCAAATCATGTTGTTGGCCATTGTGGTACAGTCTGCTTACTGGGATGCATCTGTGAGCAAATTAAAGTTAGGTGCTCCACAGATGGGGTCCAACTATGAGGATAAGGGTTCCCCGTGGGTTAGTTCAGTGGCCCCAGAGAGGGTAGACAGAGGGATCCAACTGAGTTCAGAAAGGCATACAACTAGCAAGTGCCTCTGCAGTAGTGGGATATTTTCCACATTCTATCACCCTAAGCAGGAGCCCTCTCTGCTCCCTTGTAAATTTGGAGCAGGGCACATCGGCACCAAAGCATCTTAAAAAGTCACACAAGGGGGCTTGTAAATAAGCCCCAAGGGCTTAATATCTCTCTACCAAATAAATAAATATCTAGAATGAAAATGCACCATGAATATTGAAATTTGATTTCATTTATCATAAATAATATAACAACGGGCATTGCACATCAATTATTAGGACAACTGACAAAGGTATGGCAGTCATAAAACATAAGAAGACGTTCATATCACTTTGATAAAAATGTCCGGCAAAGCTTTTTTGAAGATGCCGTTTTGCACTTTCATTAGTTTGCTGGGGATTTAGAACTTTTTAACAACTAAAGCAGTGGAGAAGTTAGCTGATATTTGAAGGCTCTGTAGAGACTAGAAGTGGTAACTCATGATAGATTTCACAATTACTTTATACGTGCACCAGGGTCTTAGAAACTGTATATGTTCGCAAAATATGTTTGTACTATAGATATGTTATCCCAAATTAAAGAAATAATCTGACAGGAATATTGTCATAGGGCTGAATGTCATGAGCTCTTGAAAGGAGACAAAATGAAGACATGAACTCCTTAATAGAAAAAGTAATCCATCACAGCTGTGGGTAAGTGTGTCAAACTACAGCAATATAAATAAGTAACAAACACTAATTAAAAACAAAAACTCTGTAAAAAGACGTACCTCACCACCGTGCAACACATTCCATAATCTGCAAAGTGATGCCATCTAATCAAGATACGGTGAGGCAAACACAGCAGATCCGTAAAATAATCCTATAATTTTAAAAAGCATGTGTTCTGCTCACTTAAATAAATAATAAAAAAATGAGCTGCCACAGAAAGTAGCCACAAAATATGTGATGCAATTGAGCGATGAAATGCCATAATTTAGCATAGGGCAAATGAACGCTGGTAAAGTGTTCCAATGTTCCGAAAACCAAAATTATGAATGAACATCCAAAATGATTGTACGACTAAACAACAACTTCAAAAACAACTACTGCCTTAACAACGAGGTCGGAATACCGACCTCGTTGCTACTACTAATGATTTTACCACGAATGCCTTAACAACGATATTTCGTTGTAAAGGCATTCCTGATAAAATCATTAGCAATAGGCACCATTCACCCTACATCCCTCACCCCAGCCCCCCAACCCCACCCCAAAAACTAAAACCCCCTGACCCCCCCCACTCCCCAAAACCAAAAACGCCCCACCCCCAACCCCACCCCAAAACCTAAAACCCCCTGACCCCCACCCACTCCCCAAAACCAAAAACGCCCCACCCCCCAACCCCACCCGAAAAAAAAACTAAAACCCCCTGACCCCCACCCACTCCCCAAAACCAAAAACGCCCCACCCCCCAACCCCACCCTAAAACCTAAAACCCTCTGACCCCCCACCCACTCCCCAAAACCAAAAACGCCCCACCCCCCAGCCCCACCCTAAAACCTAAAACCCCCTGACCCCTCACCCACTCCCCAAAACCAAAAACGCCCCACCCCCCCAACCCCACCCTAAAACCTAAAACCTAAAACCCCCCACCCACTCCCCAAAACCTAAACCCACCGCTTACCTTCGCCAACTCCCTTCTTTGTACCACGCACACGTAGTTAAGGCACAAAAAACCGGAGTCGTGGTTAAAAAAAGCGTTGTTGCGCTTTCGTTAACCACGACTTTCGGAAAAAAAAAAGTCGGAAAAAAGGATGTTTCCCATTCAAAATATCTTGCCAAGGAAACCAAATTATGAAACAACAGATGAAAATAATTCATTAGAAATAATGCTATTAGCATTTAAAAGAAAAAATATGCTTTTGCTCATTTACTACTGCACTTCAAAAGTCAATTTACTTTATTGCCAAAGTACATCTTAACTGACTTGAGAAAGCAATGGCAATAGCAGATTTATTTAAAAAATGAGTCAACAGAGGAAATCTACTGGCGCCATAACCACCAAACTTGCTCTGCCCTCTGAAAAAAGGATTTAATCAATAGTGCTCTGGATAGGGTTATACTCCTTTGTTTGTCACTATCACCCTCAAGAAAACAGCATTACAAACCTTACATGCAGATCCGTAAGTATAATATCACATTTATTAAACACATATACGGTGATGAGAGTGATACATGTAACTAGCCTAACCACTGTCAATTTGTCAGGGTAGCATTTCAATTCATGTTTTTTGCCCACAATGCCACCACAGATAGGACACAGACATTTGCAAATAAGAATTGGTCCTGCTCCAATAGAAAAACACAGCCCCAAACTTCTAAGCTAGGTCCTGTCTGAACTGGAACACAAGTAACCCAAGACCAGTTTCAGTCTATTTTGGCCTCCTCACCTGGGTGCAATTTCTTTCCAGTGGCACAATGAGCATAAGAGCATGGGGTGGGAGCTCATGGACCCACCCCATCAGGCTATGTCTGGGTATATCCTCAGCTACGTAGGGCATTACATCAGACAAACAAAAGGTGATGGGAGGAATGCTTGCAAATTGAGTCACCACCGACAATCAATTGGAATGGACTATTTTCACGAGGAAAACAGATCTGCATATGGTGGGTTTCTAACAAGTGGTACAGTGGGAAAAAATAATAGTTTGGAATGCTACTAGTGATTGCCAGTGGTTTAGGCTATTTGCAAGCACTCTTCCCATAATCTTATTTTTCTTTCACATTTAATACCATTGCTAAGGACATGGTGAGTAATCATAACACACTTGAGGTTCACCTATAGTGACTACTTACAGGCAACAGTGATAAACAGTAAAAAATATACTATATTAATTTTTGCATTTGGTGGATGATATATTTAGTCAGCAACCAAAATGGCAATTTCTCTTAAGAATAGCCTGCAATGTCAGGACTGAATTCTTCTGGTTGCTGTATAAAGGAATACATTAATTTACAAAAGTCACTTCTACAGTGTGAGTGTCCTTTTTTCAACCCAAGCAAGGAGCTGTTTTTTAAAAATTTTAGTGGATTTAGCATATATATAAGTACATTTCAAAATATGTATATGTAAATATACATGTATTTTTACTGAAAAAAACAAAAGTTACAGGGACGTATTTCCTAGGCTCACATTTAAAACGTACAAAACCGTAGAAATTCAACTGTTATAGTTAGAGTTATCTCAAGTAACTATAACGTGTGCCTTAAGGTAAATATAGCTCATGCCCTCACCTTGCACAGTTTTTTCGTAACTTTTTTACCTCAAATATCACTTTGATATTATCAGTGATGTTATCAAAGATGTCATGGGTGCTGTAATTTGTGGGGTAATTAGCAGTGCATGGCAAGGGCAGGAGCTATAGTTACTTGCGATAACTCTAACTATCATTGGTGAATTTCTATGTTTTGATACATTCAAAATATGAGCCTAACTATAACATCCCTATAACCTTTGGTTTTTCAGTGAATTTCTTTGTTTTATTTACTGTATAGTAATTTTAATTGCCAGACCCTGCAGCCAACACCCTAACCACCCAACCCTTTGCTGCACTCTGCCATTTCGGAGTTGGTGCATGGTGGGAGTTGACAGCAGCCTGTCTCTGTTGGTGTGAGAATATGTGTGAGAGGATGTATTGGGAGGGAGAGTGGCTGTGAGAGTTTGTGGATGTGAGAGTGCGTGCATCAGTGTCTTACTGAGTGCTTCAATGTGTGCACAGGTCTGAGAGTGGGCGCATAAGGGTGTCAGTAGGTCTCTGAGTGGGTGTGTGAGAATATGAGTGGGTCTGTGAATGGGTTTGTGAGTGGGTCTGTGCATGAGTGCATGAGGGTCTGAGTGAGGCTGTGAGTGGGTGAATGAGGGTCTGAGTGATGTTGTGAGTGGGTACGTGAGTGTCTGAATGGGTCTGTGAGTGGGTGTACAAGGGTCTGAGTGGGTGAGAGAGTAGGGGAAAGTGAATGAAAGAGATCGAAAGAGAGTGAGAGGGAGTGAGATAGAGAGTGGTTAAGGATTTGATGGATGATATACTTAGAATGATATATTTCTGAACAAATTGAAAAGAAAAATGTGTTTGTCAGTTAAAAAGAGTGAGATTGCCTTTGAGTATGAACCTTAAAGTGTTGAAGTTTGAAAGAAAGTAAAGGAGGTAAATGATTACAGACACACCTGGAGTAGAACCCTGTAGCACTGTCAGTATAGGAGTCTGTGACTTTAACCAGTAGGCCACAGGTGACACCGTGATGGACTGTTTCCAGACATAGCTATGACATGCAACCCACACATATGAGAGGAAAGAAATGTGAATGTTCTATTACTAGGAAGGTTTAACACATTGCCAAGCCATACTAGGATTTGAACCTTCAGCCTGAGTGACAGTACAGGAACTTGATGGACTTACAAATCAAAGGGTATAGGGAATTATAGTTAATTTCAGATTTTAAACACACAAAACTGTAGAAATTTAACAGTTATAGTTATACTTATCCCAACACATTATAACCCACCCTCTAAGGTAACTATAACTCACCCCCTCACCATGGACTGCTATTTTACACCACAGAATACATCTTCTATGACATCATTCATAATATAACTGCAACATTTGCAACAAACGTAGTGATGAGAAAACTGTGCATGGCTGAGGTGTGAGTTATAGTTTCAGTGTCTTGAGATAAATATAACTAAAACTGTTAAAATTCTGTGCTTTTGTATGTGTAAAATGTTAACCTAAGTATAACATCCCTCTAACCTTTGGCTGTTTATTGATTGCTGATTCTGCCCTCCTCCTCCTAACAATCCATTGTCCAAGTCCATGCCCCTGTTCCCTCATTACAGCCTTATGTGGCTTTTGATCTGCCACTGCCCTTCCTGCCTGCCGTGAACAGTTAGCTTGCTGCACCATCAACCTCCTCCCTACCCTATGTTGTCTGAGTCCATGAACAAGCCCTCTAACTCCTGCTCTGCATGGTCCGATGTGCTGCCACTGCCCTCCATTTAGCTTGATGTCACTGCCTATTTCTTCTGCCCTCAGTTGCCCAATTCTATGGCCCATCATTGCCTTCCTGTTTAGCCTCTGTGCTTAGCTTGCTGCCCCTACCCTCCTTCCCTCCGCCCCGATGTCTGTATGTGTGCTTCTGCTCCTTTCTTTTTGCCCATCATGTTACATGGACCTGACACTGCCCCTCCTGTCTACTTTGAGTGTTCCTTTGATCTGTTCTTCCCCTCCCATCTGCCCCACATGGTCACTTGGCTGCCATCTGTCCCTGTCACCTCCACCCTGCCTGTCCAAGTTCCATGCCCTTATTCCATCCCTCTAGTCCTCCTTTCTGCCCTCCATGGTCTGGTGTTTTGCAACTGCTCCACCTGCCTGCCCTGCATGGTCTGTTGTGAAGCCCGTTCCCTTGTTCTCTCTTCTCTGTGTCCAGCCCATATCTCTCCCTTTTGTCCTCCATGGTCCTTTGTGCATGCCCCTGCCCCCTCCCTCTTGCCCACCATGGCCATTGTGCTGCCACATCCCTATAACATCAGTTCTTTTCAGTGAATTTCTATGTATTTCTTTCATACACTGCGGGGGGTTGACTGCAGGGCCTTATCAGCTTACCTGTTCGCAGGGCTGAAATGGACGTGGTGATAATACCCTTTCTCCCAAATCACCAAACCCACTCCAAATATTAGGATTTGGCCTGGCTCCTCGGGATGAAGGGATGTACACCAGGTTGCCACTTGCTACTTTAGACTCATCTGGCACTTACCTGCATCTATAAAAATACAGACCATTAGTAAAATCACCTATATTCTCATGGAAGACATAACAAATATATTGATATCATCCATTTGCCTAAATCCCTTCTCCCTTTGTTCGGTATGTGAAAAAGATTTGCAGGATATTGTCTCTGAATCTCCAAGGGAAACTCATAAGGTAAGTGCAATGATTGGTAAAGTACAAATATTTAATGTATGTAAAGAGAGATGACTTCCCATACCTAATATACTCAGCAGGAAGGAACCAACCAATTTACGGAAATCCAAAGAGTGCTTCCACTATAGTATGAATTAGAGTTCACACAGTTAACACATTTCTGGTAAATCATAAACTTAGTTTGATGCACAATGGATTAACATTGTCCATCAGTTTATACTTCATCAGTAGTATTACGTAATACCCTTGTATAATGCTGATAAGAAAAAGTTCTTGCAGTTCCATATCACAGGTGATTTTGAATAAACCATATACAAAAACCCTATTTGCTGCATAGAGTTCATACGTTTTAGAATCAACAGACTTCCATATAAGTTCATACCTTTCAAACTAAGGCACCACAGGCGTGTTACGAGAGAGAAGAATACTGAGGCTTCACAAAACAAACACTGGAACCTGGAGCAGCCCACCGTGAAGACTGCAGGAAAAGCACACTACTGGACACGGAACGCCGCGTTGATCAGGAAAGTGCGGGGCAGGAATTCAAATGACGAATGGTTGTCCATGGTGCAGCGCATTGACTTAAAGGCTACACAAGCACTGTAAACAAAGGAAAAGGAAGGAGAGGGCACACAAAATATATGGGAAAAAGCAAGGAGAAACAAATAATAACGAAGGAAAACTTAGGAGTGGTGATATAAAATATGGGTGAAAATCCAAGGCAAAATAAGTGTGAACATGAGGAAGGCACAGATACCTAAAAACAGGTATAAAGGCAAGAAAAGAGCAGTAAAAATGAGGAGAAAACACAGTGAAAATGAGGAAGAAGCAAGGAGATGGCAAAAAAATTGTAGAAATAGCAAGGAGAAAGCAGTGAAACACAGGGTAAAGGATGCAGAAGGTGATAAAATATGGTTAAAAAGGAAAGTAGTAAGAATATATGTTTATAATTTTATTGTTTATCATTTTTGTATGAAAAAAGTCATCTCCGTGGATCACTCGCAGAACTGTGATCATAGACGGAACGTACTCTTTGGGATTGTTTCTGATCACTTGATCACAATCTATCCCTGAATTCAAGTTCATGGATTCACCAAATTTTTTGACAATTATTATAAGTATATAAGAGTCTCACCTTGCATTACAGCACAATGGTGAACATATTAAAAACCACATAAATGATCCTGTACATTTCATTGTATAGAAATCAGTTATTTTATGATTCCAGTGACTTCATCAATCTTTGGTCGAGATCCACAAATTCACTGATATTAAAAAGAAAGTCTCCCTTGCCATTGATTACTGTTTAACCACACCCGTTTTTTAATAGGACCACTCCCTGAGGAGTTATTTTTCTGTTGTCTCTTCTTGTAGAAGGATTGTAGATCTAGAGCTCCAGCTTAAGAAATGGCAGGAGGCAAGCCTCCAGCTCCATTTCAAGAACAAGAAGAAGATCCTGAATTTGAGGAACAGCCAGCCACTTCCAGAAACGAGAGTGATGTTTGGCAGAGGTTAACCATTCCTTCAGGGGAACAAAAGGCCTGAGCATGGTTTGGTCAATGCAAACTTAGTGTAAAACAACTATCCTGTGGACCTGTGAAGAAATATAGCACCAGCACATCCACAGTGTGGAAGCTTCTCAAATAGATACTCAAATGTGCATATCTTCACATGGTGAGAGAGAAGGAAACATCTGGAAGTAGGAAAGGTGCCTCAGCATAAGCACAAGCTCCAGGTCCTGCTCAAATTACTACTGCATCTACCTAGGCATAATTAGGAGTCATGGTGACACACTGTGGCAAGTGTCATCAACTCGCGGCCTTTAGAACAACTAATGTTGCCATGATTTTGGATACTATTAATAAGCATCACTGCTGTTATTTAATTTATTTTGCTGTCTGTGTTCCCGCACACCGTTTACCGTTAACATGCAATGTTTATGCATGTAATTTCTTTGTTTGTATTTTTTGCATTTTTGTTCATTTTGCCATTAAAATAAGCAAAAAACAAAAGCAACAAAAAATGTCCTATTACAATCAAAATTTCATCAATCAAAGAGCTGAGCCGGTGTCCTTATTATTGTAATGTATTGTTGTTTGCATGTTATTAGGTGTATGACTGTATACTTTAGTATGTCTTGGCAAGGTTGCACGTCTGCCTAGATGTGTCAATGTGTGGCTCAGTGTGCCTGGGTGTCATAGTGTATGTTTCAGTGTATGTCTGGGTATGTCACTCTATGTAATAGTTTATGATGAGTGTGTCAGTATATGCATCAGTGTGTACCTGGGTGTCTCAAAATATACATCAATGTGTGTTTGGGTGTTAGTGTATTCATGAATGTGTGCCTGGGTGTGTTAGTCAATGCATCAGTATGTGCCTGGGTATGTTACTGTATGTATCAGTATGTGCCTGTGTGTGTTAGTCAATACATTATCATGTGCCTGGCTATGTTAGTGTATGTATCAGTATGTGCCTGTGTGTGTTAGTACATCCATCAGTGTGTACCAGGGTGTGTGAGTATATGTAGTGTGTGCCTGGTTGTGATAGTGCTTGGATGAGTGTGTCCCTGGGTGTGTTATTGCATGCATCAGTGTGTTCCTGAGTGTGTCAGTATATGTATCAGTATGCACCTTGATGTCTCAGCATATGCATCAGTGCTTGCCTAAATGTGTCAGTGTATGCATCAGAGTATGCCAGGGCTTGTCAGTGTATGTATTAGTGCGTGCCTAGGTATGTCAGGGTAAGCATGAGTGTGTGCCTGAGTGTGTCAGTGCACACATCAGTTTATATCGGGGTGTGTTATTGTAAGCTTCACTGTGAGGCTGGGTGTGGTAGTGCATGCATCAGTGTGTGACTGAGTGTGATAGTGCATGCATCAGTGTGTGCCTGAATGTTTTAGTGCATGCATTAGTATGCCCATAACTATGTCAATGTATGTACCAGTGTATGCCTGGGTGTGTTAGTGTATGAATGAGTGCTCCCAGGGTTATGTCAGTGTATATATCAGTGTGTGCCTGGGTGTGCCAACAGATGCATCAATGTGTGCCTGAGTGTGTCAGTGTATGTATCAGTGTCTGCCTGGGTATGTCTGTGTATGCATGAGTGTGTGCCTGGGTGTGTTAATATATACATGAGTGTATGCCTGGGTGTGCTAGTTTTGAATCAGTGTGTGCCTAGATGTATCAACATATGCATCAGTGTTTGCCTGAATGTGTCAGCATATGTATCAGAGTATGCCAGGATATGTCAGTGTATGCATCAGTGTGTGCCTAGGTATATCAGTGTAGGCATGAGTATGTGCCTGGGTGTGTCAGTATATGCATCAGTTTGCACCTGGGTGCTTTAGTGCATGCATCACTGTGTGCCCGTGTGTGTTAGTGCATGCATCTGTGTGTGAATGAATGTGTCAGTATATGTATCACTGTATGCCTGGGTGTGCTAGTGTATGTGTCAGTATGTGCTTGTATTTGTCAGCTGTTACCCCAGTGTTTGCCTGGATGTGTCTGCAAATGTAACAGTGTATGCCTGGGTATTTCAGTGTATGCATGAGTGTGTGCCTAGGTGTGTCAAGGTATACACCAGTTTGTGCCTGGGTGTGTTAGTGTATGCATCACTGTGTCCCTGGATGTGTTAGTGCATGCGCCAATGTGTGCCTAATTGTGTCAGTGTATGTATATGTATGTGCCTGGGTGTGTTAGTATATGAATATGTGCGCACCTGGATGTGTCAGTGTACACATCAGGTTGTGCCTGGGTGTGTCAATGCATGTATCAGGATGTGTAGGTGTATGTATCAGTGTCTGCCTGTGTGTGTTAATGTGTGCATTACTGTGTGCCTGTGTGTGTTTCTGTATGCATGAGTGTGTGAGTGTATGCATCATTGTGTGCTTGGGTGGGCCAGTTTATGTGTTAGTATGTGCCTGGGTGTATTAGTGCATGCATCAGTGTGTGCCTGGATAGACTGGGTGTGTCAGTTTATATATCACAGCGTGCCTGGATGTGTCAGCTTATGTATCAGTGTTTACCTGAATGTTTCAATGTATTTATCAGTATACACCTTGGCATGTTAGTGTATGCATGAGTGTGTGCCTAGTATGTCAGTGTACATATGTGTCTGTGTCAGGATGTGTCCATTTGTGCCTGGGTGTGTTAGTGTAAGAATCCTCGTGTGCCTGGGTGTGTTAGTGAATTAATAAGTGTGTGCCTGGGTATGTCAGTGAATAAATCAGTGTGTGCTTGTGTATCAGTGCATGCATCAATGTTTGCCTTAGTGTGTTAGTGCATGCATCAAAGTGTGCCTGAGTGTGCTAGTGTATGCCGGGGTTTGTTAGTGCATGCTGGAATGTGTACCTAGGTATGTTACTTTATGCATGAGTGCATGCCTAAATGAGTAAGTGTATGTCTCAGTGTGTGTCTGGGTGTGTTATTGTATGAATGAGTGTGTCCCTGGGTGTCTGTTAGGGTTTATATTATGATGCACTATGAAGGAAGAAAGACATAATTAGTTACCTACGTTGATGCAATAAATGGGCCCATTCATCTATGTAAAGAAGTTTCATATTACAAATTTGGTCAATAAAGGTTCAGATTCTGCAATGAAAAAGGTGTTGTTAATAAGTGAAGCATGTATACCTATAATTGACGCATTTTAGTTTCCCTTTTTTACTGTTCTCAGCTCCCATACTTTTATACCATAAAGGATGTGTTGTATAGAGACTCATCATTGAACAGTGAGAAAAAAAACAATCATATTGATTGTAGAAACCCCCACAACAATGCACAATATGTCACTGCAAATTAACAATACTCTGCATCACAATCACTATAATTAAGTAACTAATTCTTTTAGCTATACTTCTTAAACTATTGTAATGCAACATATGCTTAGGAAAACAACTGTTTCATTAAAATTGTTATAATACAATTATTATGTATGAAGGATAGTAGTATGTGGAGAACCTTACAAAGACATCACCTCTGGTAGGTCGTATGATGTTGTAGAAACTGGCAATCCATCAGCTTGGAGTGCAGTATGTCAATGTTCAATTTCCAATACTTTTAAAAACTTTGCAGCTCTTTTGCAATATTTATTTGATTGTGATGTTCTTCTTATGATATTGTGTCCATCCAGTTTAACTTTTTTTTTTTTAGCAATTCAATATCTTTAACTTTAATATGTTTAGCAATATTTGTTTCTCCTTGAAATACTTGTTTATCCTAGTTTTTGATTTGTGATGCCGGTTTCCAATGTAGTGGCATCTCTGTTCTTTTGTTCCAGGAGTAAGTGCACATCAGTATTTTGGAATCCCTTATGTGGCTATTACCATTTGTAGGCCATATGATATCTTAACTCATTGTATTAGAAGTCCCCCAAGTGTACTATTTATTTTTCTAGTGGAAATGCTCCTCAGTATTTTGGTTCAAGAAAGAGAAGGGAGGAATTTGGTAGTATAAAAGATAATCTTTGCTTGAATGTAAGGTTGCCGTTGTTACACTCTGTCCATCCAGTTGTAATTTTTAAGTAGATGGTGTAGTGTCCAGATTTAATACTTAGTCCTTCATGAAAAACAATAGCTATACAGTGATATGTTTTACCAGAAACAGAGATCTGTTCAGCATTAAAATTTGTATTTTGTGTTTCCAATTTACTTTCATCTGTTGTGCATCATTGTAGCATTAGTATTATATATCTGCCACTTCTACTTAAGTTCAAAATTGATAGAAGATCTGATTGACATTTTGTACAGGAGTTATTCTGTGATGCTTTTTTAAACAATTTGTCAAAGGTAGCGGTTTTACTGTATGGTAGGGTTAAGTAGATAGATCATTCTGAATCTATTTGCGTTTTTTATTAAAAGGAACGCATGCTGCCATGAGTAACTAAGTCCAAATAGGTCATCAATAAGTACCATCTCTTCTTCTAAGATGGAAAATAGAACCACCAAGAACTCTTGCGCATCTTTTTTGAGTGTTTTAAGTGAACTGTACAGATCCGGTGCACAAATCAACAAGATCTCTAATATATGATGCAGAATATGTTTTTGTTCTATCATTCCGCCAGTGTTCTAGCAAATTAAACAGTGCAGTTTTTTAGTTAACAGCACTGCTGCCATCTGGTTGTCCATTTTATCAATTGCTGTCACTTCCAAAATTTCTTCTTTCTCTAGTTGTAGTAATTGTTCATTAAAACTGGAGCATTCTTGAAGAGTAGGCATTATCCACAGAATTTATTTCCCTTCTTCAATAGAATTAAACATTAGCTCTGCTTATAAGTTGACTTTCCAAGCAATGTTTTCCTTCTTTCCTGAGAACTCCTAGCCTAATATCTTTCAGAACATTTTTTGTGTTCCAGGTCAGAGGATTGATACATATTCCTGAGTAGTTCCTTGCATTAGAAGTTTAACCAAATGTTTACATATCTAATACTTCCCAAAGAATTTTGTGTTTCTTCATGTTGAAGTGTCTTGAACACAAGCTGTCCTTTTACGGGGGTAACTTGAAATAGATCACAGAAAACAGTTCCTCCAAACAGTACATCATACTCTGTCTTCAGTATCTGTTGCATTCTCAAGAGTCCAAAGACAAGCATTAGGTTTGACACCATGCTCACCTCATTGATGATTAAAAGTTCACATTTCTTCAAAACTCTGGAAACTTCATGACAAGCTTCATCGAATAACTTTTGGTACTCCAGTTTATTGTCATATTCTATGGGTAGCATAAGTAGTCGATTAAAAGTAATTCCTTTAATGTTCTGTACAGCTAATCCAGTTGATGTTGTTCTTACACATGACAAATGTAGTGTGTAATCCTCTATAGGTAAGTTCTAAAAACATGAACTAAAAGCTTTTCCCATTGCCAGCTTGACCAGTGACATATGATAGAATTGGCTTACACATTTACATTATTTTTTTGTGCAGGAACCCAAGCTATATTATAACTTTTACTTCCATATATATATTTCTTTCTGCTTATCATTCAGCTCTCGAGCTAACTCTTCCAAATCAACAGCTTCTTTTCTTGCTTGTTGCATTGCAGTCTCCACCTGATTCATGGCTATGGCAGCTTCATCTTCAATTATTGGCCGTCCAAGAGGATCTTGACTTACAGGTCCAGTACTTTGGCTGCTTTGTGAACTGTCCTTTGCTATCTCAGTAAATCTAAGGCAATTAAATGGCAATAATAGCCGGCACCCGCAGATAATTATCCCGTTTGGAACGTCCAAAATTCACGCTGGCTGTTTGATTTGGAACACAGCCAAGAACTGAGAGCCTGCAGTCCCCTGGGGGTGCCTCTGCCCTGGAGTAATGAGATCGGAGGCTCCGGTTTGAAGCAATTAAGGTTTGGAGTCATGCCGCCCGAAACTGACATAACAGGCCGGCATGCACGAGCGGCGGTTTATGTTATTCTCTTGCCGCGTGTGTCCCGGTCATGCGGAGACAAGATTGGATTAAGTAAACTGGAGCCTTGTAATCGCCCTATTCCGCGACAAAGGTAGGCAAACGTATTTTGTTTATGAAGCGGGAATTATTGACTTTCTCGAACTACGGGACAATTATCTGCGGGTGCCGGCTCTTATTGCCGTTTAATTGCCCTAGATTTGTGATTTTTGAGTTATTTGGATTGCTATGGAATTGTTGACTTAAATAAAGAACAGCAAACTGCATGGAGTGCCATAGTTTAAATTCTATGTGGAGCGTATATTGAATAGGTCCTGTGCCCATTTTATGAGCACCCACCTCGCCAGGCGAGCACAGGAAGAATAGCAGGACATTACTGAGATGATATATATGTATATATATATATATATATATATATACATATATATATATATATATATATAAAAATTCACTTTAAAAACTAAGGGGTACAGGAACAATATAGTTAGGCTCACATTTTAAACGTACAACACCATAGAAATTCACCAGTTATGGTTAGATTTATCTCAATTAACTTCAGCACGTGCCCTAAGGTAACTACAACTCGCGCTCCAGCGGAATGTTTGAAAGAAAAGCTTTATTTGAAATGTGAGCCTAACTATAACATGCCTGTAACTTTTGTTTTTTAAATGAATTATTATATATATATGTATATATATATATATATACACATATATATGTTATAGTTAGGCTCACATTTCAAACATATATGTATATGAAATTCGATTCTGCATGCAAGCAGTTTTCATCCACCCAATACGAAATGGAACATCCCCTATGGTGAATTTCTTCGAATAAAAAGAATTTGTTCGGAACCTGGTGAATGTAAGAAAGATCTTAAGGCTACGGAAGAAAGATTTGTAGCCAGAAAATATCCAAAGAAATGCCTAGTGACGGCAAAGCAAAGCATTAATCAGGTTTCAAGAATGGAACGAATCCATAATGCCAGGTCTTCATCTACAAGGGATTCAGATAATCAGTTACGTTTTTTCACCACGTATTCCAAACATGTTATAGAGATCTGAAAGATTTTGGAAAAACACTGGCCTATATTACAAATGGATCCAATAGCTGGATATATCATGGGGGATCGACCAAAATTGACATTTGGGAGAGCCCCTAACTTAAGGGACAAACTGACGAAAAGTCATTTTAGCTATAAAAAGAAAAACTGGTTACAGATACCAGGGTTTTGGAAGTGTGGAGACTGCAAAGCATGCAAGATTGGGAGAAATACAAAAGAATATTCTATTGGCAATGGACTTGTGAAACAGATTCAACAACATATTACTTGCAAAAGTCGATTTATAGTTTGTGTTATCGAATGCCCCTGTGGTTTGAAATATGTAGGGAGCACTACATGTGAGACAAAAAGACAGATTTCAGAACATATCTGCGCCACTATAAATTTGGACAAGAGCTATACAACATCAAGACACATGGAGCCGACACATAACAGCAAACGGGAATTAATGACTTATTATGCAATTGATCAAGTACCCATAAGTGAACGGGGAGGAGATAGAGAGAAAACATTGTGCCAGTTTGAATCAAGACATATTTTGGAGATTCGCTCACTGATTCCTTTAGGGCTGAACCTGGATGAAGAGTTATTTGTACATTTAAAATGAACATTAACAGGTTCAACTTGGATGAATGTAACACAAGTGGCTATGAACATGAATGGACCTTAATATTTTTCAGTATTGCGCACCCTTATGGCTTTTTGTTTTTAAATGCAATAATTGTAAAATCCTTTAGATGCCTTACAGTGTTTGGATGACTTGAGAATTTATTACACACTCAGGTGCATAATTGAGTATACAATACGGAGATGCAGTTGGGATGTATTTTAGACTTAAGCCCTCATTATGAACTTGGCGGTCTGGGCCGCCATGCCGGCGGTGGCGGGAAATCCTGCCATCCCACATGGTAGCCCAGACCACCACATAATGAAGACAGGGAGGGCTGCCATAGGCGGCCCTCCTCCACCGCCAGGCTGCCTCCGACAGGCATCCTGATGGTGGACGGCATCACTATCTGACAGGGCAGCGCTGCTGCCCCTCAGATAATGATCCCATTTCCCCCAGCCTTTCCCTGGTGGGTTCCCCCGCCAGGGAGAGGCTGGCACAAGAGGTGCTCTGGGAGCCCCTGGGGGCCCCTGCACTGCCCATGCACTTGGCATGCACTTGGCATGGGCAGTGCAGGAGCCCCTGTGCAGTGCACCATTGTGCAGGTCACTGCCCGATTTACAGGCAGTGATCTATGCGACGGGTTCAGCTGCACCCGCCGCACAGAGGCATGGAGCCGCCACCAATGTCCCCACCAGGCATTCTGCTGCCGCTCGGATAATGATCCCATTTCCCCCAGCCTTTCCCTGGAGGGTTCCCCCGCCAGGGAAATGCTGGCAGAAGGGGTGCTCCGGGTGCCCCTGGGAGCCCCTGCACTGCCCATGCACTTAGCATGCACTTGGAATGGGCAGTGCAGAAGCCCCTGTGCAGTGCCCCATCGAGCAGGTCACTGCCTGATTTACAGGCAGTGATCTGCGCGACGGGTGCAGCTGCACCCGCCGCACAGAGGCATGGAGCCACCGGCAATGTCCCCGCCGGGCATTCTGCTGGGCCGGTGGGTGGAAACAATGTTTCCACCCGCCGGCCCAGCAGAATGTATATTATACGGCCGGCGGGGCCCCAGGGGGCTGGCGGTCGATAGAAAGACCGCCAGCATGAACATGGCGGTGTTAACCGCCGTGTTCATTATGACCCCATTAGTCTTGCTTGTGTAGTGAATAGCAGAAAAGAAGGATTTGGTAATTGTGTAAAAATGTGTTATAAGATAACCAAATAGATATTAAATGGAATGATTGATTGATATGAGGGAGATTATATATGGTACAAAACTAAATCACCACTAAAGGACTTTGGAGATTTGATGCTAAGGGCAAACAGTGCACCATTAGATTATGATGCTAAGGGCAAACAGTGCACCATTAGATTATGATGCTAATATCAGCGGTAGTTGTAGAATAATCAGGTTCCTCAGACCTTGCTAATAATCGTTTTTTGTACCTGGAAATTATACATTTAATTAAACAAAGGAATACACTATTGTTGCAAAATTTAGTATGATATGTTATAACAAGTAAGCATATACATAAGAGGAAATTTTTTATTTTTATTTAAAATAGTCAAGTAGTCAGTAATACATGAGACTACATTACCCATAATCCATCAGAAACACGAAATAGTTAAGGTTGTGAAATTGAACAAAATAGACTGAATATCATTTTCTTGATGGAAACAAGAGAGATTAAAACTAATTAGTATGGTAGAAACGGGATGTAAAGTATGGTTGTTATTTTTAATGAGGGTTCTCTCATGTACATAAACACTGAAGGGCACAACAGGAACTGCCTGTGAGCAAGGTCGGAATGACTGAAACACGTCGGGCATTTTTGTAATGGCTATGGACTGAACTGAGCTCAGCATTAAAGCATAAAGACTATTTAACAACTTTTTAGTTTGGTTTCTTCTTTTGAAAATCGAAAGAAGCAGTGAGATGCAATAACGGTTTGTCCGACCGTAAAACCAGCACCACTGAGGAATGTACGTGCGCCGGAGCACGCCAATTAAAGACAGCACGATCAGATGTATATATATATATATATTATTTCATCAACAGATAGACTGATAGCCATCTGACGGCTGCACCGATCCCGTCACGTATCTCCCAAGTGTCGAAGTCAATTGAGTCCAAAGCGCTCGTATTTAGTTGATAAATTTATTTATTTAGCTTATATAGGTAATTCAGAGTCCCGAATGAGATGTCTGTCAACGCGTTTCGGCAAAACGCCTTCTACTGGACAGTTTGGCTAATCAGCCGGCATCATTTACATATAGCTATTACGTCCTACATTTATTTCTATAACACTGTGATGTACTACAAACGCGGCGGCCATTTTGAAGTGTGTAATTATAATTATTATAGATACAACAATTAATAGAGGAATAAACCTACATTGATGCCAATATTTACAGATAACATCAAAGTTAAAATTGGACAGTCATAAGGAATAAATATTGAATAATAGATATATTAGGAAAAAGGACAATTGCTTCCAATAATTCATAATGTTTGATCATATAAAAACATTAATTAAATAACAAGTACAATAATAGTATAAATATAAACGAAGAAACGGTAATATCAATTTTTTCAATTTTACAATGTTTAAATTATCATTCGTTATATATACTATATAATTAGTATCTTGTATTAAAATCATGTTTAGGTAGTAACAATAGTTATGTTTTAATACCATAGTTTTTATCGGATGCCCGTATAATCAAATCTAGTTCCTCACTGTCCTTATCTGTATACTAGGTAATTCCATACACATACATATAAATATGTTGTATTAAAATGAGGCCTTGGCGTAAAGTGCAATGTGCTGAAAAACTAAACTAATAATAAAGTGCAAAAGAGCATATAAAGTGCATAGAAGTGTTACAAAAACTCCAATTAAAAACAGTCAGATCTATTGATCTTTTGGTCCATGTTATAATCTAGATGTGCATATATACCTCTATATATGATATTTGATATTCTTCAGTCGCCAAGTTATAGAGGAATAAAATGGAATCAAACATCATCATCAATGGTACAGTACAAATCTGTATACGAACTAATTCCATCTATGTTTCATCAGTTTGTGATATGAATTCAAACTAGGGAAAGTTATTAAGTCATGTCTATTTTACAGATTACATCATGGCACGATCATTTAAGTAGATAAGATCTTATCACCCATCTTCCTAAAAAGGAAATATAAATAACATACTACCAAATTAGCACTACTATTTTTAGGAATTGAAACACTGGGGGAGTCTTCATCTAAAAAGCAATGAACAGTGTGTTTTCATCTAAGATGGACATAGAGCTCAGCATCAAGATTGTGCCCCAATGGGGACTCAGATCCCAATAATAAAATCATCTTGGATTCCATTTGTCTGAGCTCGAGTGTTCTATTGCCACCTCTGGAGTTGTTTTTAATGTGTTTGATGCCATAGAAAGCTAAAGTGCCACATTCTCCTTTGTGTACTTCCCAAAAATGTTTAGCCAGAGGATAGGTCTTGTCCTGATTTTTAATGCCTCTAAAATGCTGTAAGAACCTAACTTTTAATTTATGAATGGTACTTCCAATGTATTTTTTCTGGCATCCATATTCGATGACATAAATCACAAATTCAGTGTCACATGTAATCCGATCTTTGATCTCGCACTGTCGACCATCAAAAGTTTGGTATTTGTATGTGTTTTTAGCATACTTGCAGGCCTTGCAGTGGCCACATTTCCAAAATCCCAAACTTTTTTGGCTCAACCAAGATGTATTGGTTTTTACTGAAAAATAACTTCTAGTTAGATAGTCTCCCAAAGAACGTGCTTTACGAAATGTTATGGACGGATGGGTTTCTATGTGATCATTAATAATGGGATCGTTCTGTAAAACATGCCAATTTTTTTGGAGTATAGTTCTGAGTGACTCATGTTGTTGATTGTACTGGAGAAATATTCTAGGTGCTGAATGTTGGAAATCATTACTAGTTACTGTGTTATTAAAAAGTAACTCATCTCTGCTTTTATTCCGTACTCTGTGTAAAGCATCATTTAAGATTTTTGGAGGATAGCCTCTACTTAAAAACCTGTTCACCATAGCCTTAGATTCCAACTCATATTGGTTTTCATCAGAGCATATTCTGCGGGCCCGCAGTAGCTGGCTATATGGAATGCTCCATTTCAGTGAGTGGGGATGTCCACTATTGGCATGTAATATAGAATTACAAGCCGTGGGCTTTCGATATATGGATGTCTTTAAATGATTGTTTTCTACTTGTAGTAGGACATCCAAAAAAGAGATGGTATCTCTATTATAGATGGCATCTAGATAAATGTTGAATTGATTATTATTTAGTACATTTATGTATTCCAACAGCAGTTGTTCTGTGCCATCCCAGATAATGAACAGATCGTCGATATATCGCACCCACAATATCACTCTATCCATATAGATGTTATTGCTTTCTGACCATGCCACCTCCTTCTCCCACCAGCCCATATATAGATTGGCATAGGTGGGAGCAAAGGATGCTCCCATAGCTGTCCCTTGTTTTTGTAAGAAACTTTCATTATCAAAGAGGAACAGGTTATGTGTCAGGCAGAATTGTAGCATCGATAGGAGCATATTGGTATGTTCCAAAAATTCAATGGATCGTGTTTGTAAAAAATACCTACATGCCTGTAATCCATATTGATGTTTAATGGATGTATATAGTGATGCTACATCCATGGTGACCAATAAATAGTCTTTATGCCATGGGATGTCATGTATCTTGGCCAGAAAATCATTGGTGTCACGCAAGTATGAAGGTAATTCTGTGACAAAGGTGCATAAAAACAGGTCCAAATATCGTGAGGTATTCTCAAGTAGTGATTGATTCATACTAACTATTGGTCTACCTGGAGGATGGGTTTTGTTCTTATGAATTTTAGGTAGGAAGTAAATACAAGGAATTTTAGGATGATCAATTTTCAAATACATAAACTCATCATAATCCATCAATTGCTTTGTATACCATTCATTTAACATATCATGATATGTCCCTTGGTATTGAGATAGGGGGCTAATCTTCAACTTCTCATAATGCTCTCTATTCATCAATTGCCGATATGCTTCCTTAGTGTAATCAGTTGTGTCCATGACAACAATGTTGCCACCCTTATCTGAGGGCTTGATGATGATAGAAGAGTTCGACCTCAGTGTGTTTAGATCATGCCAATCTTGTTGCGTAAAATTAGGTCTCGTCTTTCTCGATATCTTTAAAGTGCTCTTATTGCGAAATTTGTCAATGTCGTTGATCACTAGCTCATGAAATATATCTATCATGTTACCACTGGGTAGTGGAGGATTAAATCTACTCAACAATTTTAGATTACTTTTTTCATAGAGGTTAGTTGTAAATCCCATCTGATTAAGCATATCAGTGCTCTTGTTTATATCATCATGTATAGAACATCTAGCTTCATCGCTGTCACGATCCAACTCATTGATGGCTATCAATTCTGAGCTTTCAGAAATGTTGAATCCAGAGAGTCCAGCCCTCTGGTTGATGTTGTCTGTCATTCGATTTATATCTTTATTTGAAAAGTGTTTGATGAGACGTAGTTTACGAACAAATTTGTACAGTTCAATACGGGTATTAACATAATCCCATTGTACATTGGGGCAGAAGCTTAATCCTAAATCAAGCATGTGAAGCTGATTGTCTGTCAAGGTGCTGTGGGAAATATTTACCACCGTACTCAAGTCATTCAATTTATTGACTGATCCAGGATTAGGTTCTAATTTGATAGTTGATTGCTTCTTCTTCTTGCCCCTCCTCGTCTTCCGCTTCCTCGGCCACGTCTGCGATTTTGCCCAGGAGGTGGCGTGATCATTTGCATAAGGCGCATTTCCCCCTGAAAATCCAGCTTATTGCGCGGTATCTCATCAGCAGAAGACTCTACTTCTGAACTGTCATCTGCAGATGTCTGCTGTACAGCACATTCAGCCCCGATCTGGGACATATCTTTGGTTCTTACAGTGTCATATTTTCGAGCAAATGTGTAGATTCTTCCATGTTCGTAATCTATCTTGTCTCTGTTGAATTTATGTGCTTTACGTGATTTGATTTCATCTTCCTTGTGTTTAATCCGTTCTTCCATTTTTGCTAATTGAATAGAAATTTCTTGTTGGTTAGGCATCTTTTCTAATTCTTTTGTGAGTTGTTCAATTTTAGTGATTTGTTCCTCCATGCGTCTCTTGGCTTGAGTTATTAAGGTTCCCATAAGTTTAGTTGAGCAATCTGTTGTTTGCATTCGCCATTCCTCTAGTAAATCAGAGTCCATGTCTCCTAAGGTGGGTAGAATTAGAATACGTAGACCTCTAGGAATTCTACCACTCTCAATGTATTTAGTTAATGAGGTCATTTCCCACCATTTTTTGAGTTCCGAAATGCGTGCTTTTTCTAGTTGATGTATGATGTTTGAGGTAGTTTGTATTTGAACCCCCATGGGTCCACTGCTGGTTTTCTAGTTGTCAAACAACTCGGCTGCTGCTTGTTCCCACAATTTTCTCCGTTCAGCCATTTCACATAGAGTTTAACAATGTCTCGTAGTTTATTCAAATCTCCAATTTGTAACTTTAAACGAAGAAAACAAAAAAACAAAAAAAGTTAAAAAATAATAACGGACCAAAATTCTGTAAACCGGGACTCTGTGTGAGTATATACCTATCAGTACTGATTACCGTGTAGCTTGTAAATAATGTCAGATTCTAAATTAGTCTGCTTTTGTAGGACAGGAAAGCCGTATATCAGAAGGCAAAGTAAATTCTTCCCTGCCGTTGATTTTTCATTTGTTATCCGGGCCGTGTGCCAACTGGTGATGTAGACGATAAAACGCTAATATCAGACTTACAAGACTGCTCAGAGGACCGCGTTCATTATCCCACGGGCGTTCTCCAACCCCCCCGGGGAACGATAGCACTCCTACCGTGTCAGTCCGGCTGCGTTTTCGTTCGGTTGTCAGAGGCACGGTGCTGCGTGAGCTGCAATATTCAAATTCCTCCAGTGATACAAACACGCGCACTCAACCGGCGTGCCAGCCGTTTCGCGTACCGGAGACCACGTTTAAATTATTTCATCAACAGATGGACTGATAGCCATCTGACGGCTGCACCGATCCCGTCACGTATCTCCCAAGTGTCGAAGTCAATTGAGTCCAAAGCGCTCGTATTTAGTTGATAAATTTATTTATTTAGCTTATATAGGTAATTCAGAGTCCCGAATGAGATGTCTGTCAACGCGTTTCGGCAAAACGCCTTCTACTGGACAGTTTGGCTAATCAGCCGGCATCATTTACATATAGCTATTACGTCCTACATTTATTTCTATAACACTGTGATGTACTACAAATGCGGCGGCCATTTTGAAGTGTGTAATTATAATTATTATAGATACAACAATTAATAGAGGAATAAACCTACATTGATGCCAATATTTACAGATAACATCAAAGTTAAAATTGGACAGTCATAAGGAATAAATATTGAATAATAGATATATTAGGAAAAAGGACAATTGCTTCTAATAATTCATAATGTTTGATCATATAAAAACATTAATTAAATAACAAGGACAATAATAGTATAAATATAAACGAAGAAACGGTAATATCAATTTTTTCAATTTTACAATGTTTAAATTATCATTCGTTATATATACTATATAATTAGTATCTTGTATTAAAATCATGTTTAGGTAGTAACAATAGTTATGTTTTAATACCATAGTTTTTATCGGATGCCCGTATAATCAAATCTAGTTCCTCACTGTCCTTATCTGTATACTAGGTAATTCCATACACATACATATAAATATGTTGTATTAAAATGAGGCCTTGGCGTAAAGTGCAATGTGCTGAAAAACTAAACTAATAATAAAGTGCAAAAGAGCATATAAAGTGCATAGAAGTGTTACAAAAACTCCAATTAAAAACAGTCAGATCTATTGATCTTTTGGTCCATGTTATAATCTAGATGTGCATATATACCTCTATATATGATATTTGATATTCTTCAGTCGCCAAGTTATAGAGGAATAAAATGGAATCAAACATCATCATCAATGGTACAGTACAAATCTGTATACAAACTAATTCCATCTATGTTTCATCAGTTTGTGATATGAATTCAAACTAGGGAAAGTTATTAAGTCATGTCTATTTTACAGATTACATCATGGCACGATCATTTAAGTAGATAAGATCTTATCACCCATCTTCCTAAAAAGGAAATATAGATAACATACTACCAAATTAGCACTACTATTTTTAGGAATTGAAACACTGGGGGAGTCTCCATCTAAAAAGCAATGAACAGTGTGTTTTCATCTAAGATGTACATAGAGCTCAGCATCAAGATTGTGCCCCAATGGGGACTCAGATCCCAATAATAAAATCATCTTGGATTCCATTTGTCTGAGCTCGAGTGTTCTATTGCCACCTCTGGAGTTGTTTTTAATGTGTTTGATGCCATAGAAAGCTAAAGTGCCACATTCTCCTTTGTGTACTTCCCAAAAATGTTTAGCCAGAGGATAGGTCTTGTCCTGATTTTTAATGCCTCTAAAATGCTGTAAGAACCTAACTTTTAATTTATGAATGGTACTTCCAATGTATTTTTTCTGGCATCCACATTCGATGACATAAATCACAAATTCAGTGTCACATGTAATCCGATCTTTGATCTCGCACTGTCGACCATCAAAAGTTTGGTATTTGTATGTGTTTTTAGCATACTTGCAGGCCTTGCAGTGGCCACATTTCCAAAATCCCAAACTTTTTTGGCTCAACCAAGATGTATTGGTTTTTACTGAAAAATAACTTCTAGTTAGATAGTCTCCCAAAGAACGTGCTTTACGAAATGTTATGGACGGATGGGTTTCTATGTGATCATTAATAATGGGATCGTTCTGTAAAACATGCCAATTTTTTTGGAGTATAGTTCTGAGTGACTCATGTTGTTGATATATATTTATATGTAAGCCTTACCATTAAAAAAATAAAAGCCCACTGAAATTTGCAATACCTAACTGACATAAGTATAACTTCCACTCCCATTACATTAGATGTCATCAGTGATGTGAGGTCATCAGCAAGGCATAACAACAGTGCAAATTATACATTTTTTTTAAATGTTTATTTTATTTATTCATTTAACTACTCCTTCACAACAAAGACTGTGGACATGTGTCTTTAGCTGCAAAAAGTAATGTTGGTGTGTGCCACTGACATAAATAAATATCCTTTTTGCATTAGAGAGTGTCTGACTGTGTTTCAAAGTAGCAGTAATTTAATGCATAGTAATACATTAGGGATTATCTTTTGAGGGCTGCGTGTGGTCCACAAAGTAGTGGGACATGTTGCCAGCCTGAGGGTGTAGCACTGGTGTATTTAGAGGGGTGTAAAATGGACAGCAAGTGAACCATGTTGTCCATTTGTTCTTCCACAGTGAACCAGGTGATTGCTTGGGCTGATTCAAGAGATGTCACTAATCAGGGGTGTTGAATTGTCCTCCGTGACACCTATTTCACTAATACAGTCTCCAATTTCATGAGGTGAAGTACGTAAATGGAGTCTGACTACGCCCATTAATATCAGTAATGTATGAAGCGAGGGGAGTATCAATATCCTTTGTAGGAAGCAAACAATGTGCAGGACAAAGAACTTTTTTAAGGTGGAAGTTGAAGCGAGCCTAGGATTGGTTAGATAGACAGTAGAATGTTATAACTGTACAAGTACCCTTTTGTAGAGTATACTACTAAGCATTGTCCTCTTTCTTGTTTCTACTTTCAGGAGAACCGGAGAAAACCAAGCAGGCCAAGACTGGGAAGGCCACCACAGCAGCAGCACTAGCACAGCCGAGGCTCTGGGCAATGATGCAATGAGAAGTCCCCCGGCCTTGGCAGAAGCCTAGGCTATCCTGCTTTAGGTTACGATTTGTGATAACTGATAAAGCCCCCCCATTATAAACAACCCTCATCAGTCCAAACATATGACACTGATAAATACCCGCACAATCAGAAACTAAAATGTCATCCAAAGAAAGGAAATTAAAAGTGAATGAGTCATTTTCAATTCTTCCTGACAGGACCAACACAAAAAAACTTGGTTATATAAGTTAGCAGCAAAAAAAAAGACTGGTGTAAGATTATTCAGCTTGAGTTTTAATGTTTAGGGAAGTCACTAACATTTGAATTCTTCTTACTTTTGTTTCTTGTTATGATATTGGATTAAAGATGCAGAGCTTAGAAACATTTTTATGTCTGGGTTTGATAATATTATTTTGCACATTGTAGAGAGTATGGATATATTAAAATAATATTTGATCTTTTGGCAGTGTTAGTTTTTTCAATGACTGGTGAAATTGCTGGCTCAAAGGCATCTGGAGCATTATGACCTTTATCATTAACTCACAGACACAGAGTAGGTAAAACCCTTGAATATATCAGCCTTCTTTCCTAACAAGGCAGTATTTATAGCAGGTGAACAGTCAAATACCCTAGGCTTTAAACAGTCAATGCATGGTGTAGTGGCAGGTAACTGTGAAAGGGGTAGGATCAACATGTACGTGGGATATTGGTGAAAGGATGATGCAACACTTTCCACATGACAGCAAAATTCATAGCTGCAAGGCGCCCCTCACTAATAAGTGAGATATTTTCCGTGGGGATACTTAGCAGCTTGAAATGTACTCACAACAGCAACACCACCCTAATGTAGGTAGCCAAAGAGTGGAGAAAAGCAATAATGAGCACACTCAAATTATTAAGGTTTAGGTGCCTTAAAATGCAGGGCTCAAATGAGTCTGGTGTTCTTCAAAATTTAAAAGGTTTCACTAGCTACTAGACCATTGGCACAGTTGACCACCTCTAGAATTTTATAATAATAAGTAAAGAGTAGGTAAATGACACCCATCTTTGTCCAGGCATTTGTTTATTAAAATATTTGAATCTAGCGCTCATACTTTTTAATCCATTAATAGCTCTGGAAACCAGACAGAGTCCTGATGGAGTGAGCATGAGAGTTATTGACAAGTGAATATGAGTGACAGTGCAATACAAACACTTTCTATGCTTAAAACAGTCTAACATAAGCCCACAGGAGACACTGCCAATGGCAATACCCTACATACCCTGCATCACATCACCTTTAGAATTGAATATCTTGTTATAAAATCACAGCACAAAACATGTTTGTAAACACTTTAAAGTAGCAAATATGAATGAAGTGAGTGGAGAAGTGATAACCTTTGTAGGAAACTTTGTAAAACAGGGACTTATTTTATTTTAGGGTTGAAGTGAAGGGAAGAATCAGTCAGTAGCTTTGTTTAACTTTCAAGTGCCATTTTAAAGAGTATTCATTAGTAAGTACTATTCAGTCCCCTTTTTAGCTTTCATTATTTCATGACAGCCCATCACTACTGCTCCACCCCTTTGGCCCATGGGAACAACAAAGCCTCTGTCTCCGCACCAGCCACTCCGACAAATGCTCCTGGTAAGTCATGTTTCATATTTTCTACTTGAACCAACTAGTCTGCATGATGGTCTTCTGTATATTTCATTTTTCCAACTTTCCCTGATCTAATCTAGTGTCTGCTTTGGTCATGCATACCTCCATCCTTGAGTTTCTTTTTTTATATTCCCCTGGCTTTCATAACTGACTTCTCCTGTCAGTAGCTTTCTGTCCTTCACTTTTTTAGTAACACTTCATCACCAATCTTTTACCTATCTTGTGTCATATAAACAGGATAATGTTCATAAAGAAGAACACAGGCATAAGTATTCATTCACAACATGTAGTTTAAAAGACATGTGTAATGAGCAAACAGTCAATAGTACAGGAACAAAGATAGTCATCATGGATGCCAACATGATGTTATACAAGGATCCATGATGTCATGACACTGCAGCATGGAAGTATAACAATATCACATACCCCTTCCATTAGATTCCTTACCCTTCCGCCCCTTCATTGCTTTTCAGATCCTTTTGTAGACATGTTCAATCGCTATGAAAAAACAATATTATAGCGTTGAATGGTAGTCCATTCACTACTTGAGTTTTAAAATGTCATATAAGTCTTTTAAAGATGTGCCTTGGATAGATAATCTTGAAGAAGTATTGTGTTTGGAAGGTATATAAATTAATGTGGTGGATAGTTAAATATGTATTGTATGTTTTTTGTCTGGAGGTATCCCAAACTCCTGCTGAGGCGAAGGATACATCTTTTTCCTGTTCCGAAGATAACAAACGTATTTGTTAGGGTGTTCTTTCCCTTCCTCCAGGCTTCTAATTCAGTTTCTTCCTCTTTGTCACTG
Source organism: Pleurodeles waltl (assembly GCF_031143425.1). NCBI lineage: Eukaryota > Metazoa > Chordata > Amphibia > Caudata > Salamandridae > Pleurodeles > Pleurodeles waltl. The sequence continues at coordinate 467,838,934 of NC_090442.1, forward strand.
AATTGGCAGAAAAAAAGATGTGGTGCCCAGTGCCCATGCATTATCTATTATTTTCCGCATTCTATTCCAGCTAGCTCAAAAATTGTAATCCCATCTCAAAATGTGCCACATCTCTCCAAGTTTCTGCCCAAGTGAGTATGCTTCATGTCTTCCATTACTGTTCCATCTTCTACCTTCCATTAACATATGTGACTAAGTACTAATAGATGACACCCAACCTGTCCAAACCAAACCAAAACATATGCCTGATATTTAATATAGGTTACTTTAGCCTACACTTATTCAATCCATAGCCAAGGGAAAAAAGTGTTTGCACAACATTATTTGGGGTGAAGGTTTTGGTGTGGTGCTCAGCCTGACTTAAGCCCTCATTATGACTTTGGCGGTCTTGCCAAAGACCGCCATGGTGATGGCTGCCAGAAGACTGCTGCGGAGGCAGCAATCCGCCCGCCAGATAATGAGTCACAAACAGAAAACCACCAGAAAGCAGCCAAAATGACAATCCCCCCAGACCTAATGAAGGCATGAGAGAGTCGGTCCTACCATCCTCCCATCCTACCATCCTCCCCGCCACACCTATAACACATCACCCTCCAAATAATGACCCTCCAAATAATGACCCACGACTCAACACAGCAGTCACTCAGCAGCGGTGCGGACCGCCGTGGTCGATTTGGCCACTCCACACCAACACAAGACAACACTGACCAGAATGAAACACCCCCACCTGATACTCATACGCACACCGTACACACCACCAACAGCGCTATAAAACACACTCTCACACAACCCACAATTCTTTGCAAAAGCAAAAATCTAGCTACACGTTACCAGCCCACAAATTTCCAGACCTGCTCACACAATCCACAACCTCCTTAACACCCTTCAGGCATCACACACCACACACCATACCTCTACATTCAACACACTCAACAACACTGGACACAATCACTACTTCACAGCATTCCACATACTTACACACCCTGCACCCAGATCAAACATTCCACCTTCTGCACAACACACTAACTACAGCCACTACACTTTTGGTATATCCCCACAAAAGAACCCCTGTTTCACTGATGAGGAGTTGCGGGTATCCATTGCCAGGAAGATGGAGCTATGCCAGAGAGTCATAGACAAGGTGAACTCCGTGGGAACCTATCCACTGACAAGGGACAACATTTGAAAGAGGTGGAATGACCTACGGGGGAAGGTTTGTGTAATGGCATCCAGGTACCACATTACTGTCATGAAGACTGGTGGTGAACCCCCACCTCCTCCCCCACAGTTGACAATATGGGAGGAGAAAGGCTTGCCTATCTTGCATCCTCACAGGAATCACTGGAGGGCTGGACACTGGTAAGTCAGCATTATTTCCTCACCACCACTGACACCCTCAAGGCATGTCTCCCCGTCACCCTATCTAGCTTCACCCCCACTCCATCCCAAACAGAAAACCACCCCATAACCACCCTCAACAATTTACCCCTTCATACCCTACCCACTACAGGCACATCTCTCCAAGGTCAGCATTAACACACATCAGTAATGCATGGGAAGCATGTAGCACTACCATTCCCACAATGCATCACCATGCACAAACTAAAGGTGTAAAAAACACACCCACACCATAGGGGAAACTCAGAAATGCACAATATGTGTCTGAGAATGAACATAACAAATATCATACATGTTCACAGGTACCCCAGCCAATGTCAGCTGGCAGCATGTGCCACATCAACCCAGGCCTCCACCAGAAGAAGGCCCCAGTGATGACAGCAACTCTGGATGTCTGGATCTAGAAGATCTCCTTGGCCCATCTGGCACCACGGGCCAGTCAGACACCACAAGCAACGCCCAGTATATCCCAGAACACCCCACATCGGACTCCACTACCACAGCAGCAACCCAACGTACACAGGACACGTGAATCAACAATGTGCATACCTGTACAGGGACCCAAGTCAACACCTCACAGGAAAGACAAAGAAGGTTCTGGTGTCAGTGGGAATGGGCACACAGTTCAGGGGACAGAGGCACAGGGGGCCAGGGCCAGTGGGAGAATATCTGTGTGCCAAGGGGTGGCCCAACACAGGGAACCGATTTTCCAGGAGGCGCTGTCACATATCCTGGGAGCATACCAGAAATCCCAGGACAGGATGGGCCAGGTACTTACCATCTTGCAGGAGAACCAGAGGCTGCAGGGGGGACACCACAAGGAGGTCATGCAGCAGTTGCAGGCCCTCAATGCCACCATGGCCTCCATCGCAGGGGTGCTCAGTGATATGGCTACCATCCTGGGGGAGTACAGAACACGCCAGCGGGCCCCGGACCAGCCCTTCACATCTGCTGCAGCTAGTGGACCTTCCATAGGACTCATAGACCACCAGCACCCCTCCCTCTACAGCAAAAGAACAAACCCACAAACATTCCCTGAAAACCAGACAGCCACCACAGATTGTAGCCAAGACCCAAACCACTGCCAGGAAGTGAGCCTCTCCTACATATCTCCCTTGTGTGCCACTGAGACACCTTGTTTAATGTGGACTGCCATTGCTCCTTTTCCTATGGTCCCATTGATATTGAACCTGTGCTACAAACTACCTGGGCCACTACACTGAAAATGTTGCCCACCATCACCCCACTATGTTGCACTATCCATTCCATTTTGTCATTTCAATAAACACACTTAAACACAACTGAAGGATTTGTGCTTTAATGTCAACAATATGCAATGTCTTGACCTTTATTATCCTTGGCAAATGTAATGTAAAGTGTGAATCCATCCAATATACAGTCAGCTTGGAGTCTACATTACAAGTGTAAGAGCATGCCACAAGTCACCATCCACCAAACTGTATGAAAGCAGTCTGTAGGCATTACATGAGTTCACAGCAGTGACCACACCAACATCTGTAAAAAGGGAAACCATTAGTGACATTCAAATGAAAAGTTAAAGGTAGTAGAGCAACATGAACCCCTGCGACATAACAGCCTACGTTCAGCTGGTCACATCAACTGAGAAACTTGCACTGCCATTGACTCCAAACACCAGAAGTGAAGAGGAACAACTCATTTAACCCCTTCGCTGCCAGGCCTTTTCCCCCTCCTGTGCCAGGCCATTTTTTGCCTATTTGGGGCAGTTCGCGCTTAGGCCCGCATAACTTTTTGTCCACATAAGCTAACCAAGCCAAATTTGTGTCCTTTTTTTCCAACATCCTAGGGATTCTAGAGGTACCCAGACGTTGTGGGATCCCCTGAAGGAGGCCAAGAAATTGGCCAAAATACAGGGAAAATTTCGTTTTTTTCAAAATAATTGGAAAAAGTGGTTGCAGAAGTAGGCTTGTGGTTTTTCCCCTGAAAATGGCATCAACAAAGGGTTTGCGGTGCTAAACTCAGCAGCTTCCCAGCTTTCAGGAACAGGCAGTCTTGAATCAGAAAACCCAATTTTTCAACACAATTTTGGCATTTTACTGGGACATACCCCATTTTTGCAATTTTTTGTGCTTTCAGCCTCCTTCCAGTCAGTGACAGAAATGGGCATGAAACCAATGCTGGATCCCAGAAACGTAAACATTTCTGAAAAGTAGACAAAATTCAGAATTCAGCAAGGGGTCATTTGTGTAGATCCTACAAGGGTTTCCTACAGAAAATAACAACTGAAAAAGAAAAATATTGAAATTGAGGTGAAAAAAACATAAATGTTTCTCTACGTTTTACTCTGTAACTTTTCCCTGCAATGTCAGAGTATCGAAAGCAATATACCGTTACGTCTGCTGGACTCCTCTGGTTGCGGGGATATATAGGGCTTGTAGGTTCATCAAGAACCCAAGGAACCCAGAGCCAATAAATGAGCTGCACCCTGCAGTGCGTTTTCATTTTATACCGGGTATACATCAATTCATTTGCTGAAATATAAAGAGTAAAAAATTGCTATCAAGAAAACCTTTGTATTTCCAAAAAGGGCACAAGATAAGGTATTGAGGAGCAGTGGTTATTTGCACATCTCTGACTTCCGGGGTGACCATACTAGCATGTGAATTACAGGGCATTTCTCAAATAGTTGTCTTTTTTACACACTCTCCTACATTTGGAAGGAAAAAATGTAGAGAAAGACAAGGGGCAATAACACTTGTTTTGCTAATATATGTTCCCCCAAGTCTCCCGATAAAAATGATACCTCACTTGTGTGGGTAGGCCTAGCGCCCGTGACAGGAAACGCCCCAAAGCGCAAAGTGGACACATCCAAATTTTTGAAAGAAAACAGAGGTGTTTTTTGCGAAGTGCCTACCTGTAGATTTTGGTCTCTAGCTCAGCCGGCACCTAGGGAAACCTGCCAAACCTGTGCATTTCTGAAAACTAGAGACCTAGGGGAATCCAAGATGGGGTGACTTGCGGGGCTCGGACCAGGTTCTGTTACCCAGAATCCTTTCCAAACCTCAAAATTTGGCTAAAAAAAAACATGTTCCTCACATTTCTGTGGCAGAAAGTTCTGGAATCTGAGAGGAGCCACAAATTTCCTTCCACCCAGCGTTCCACCAAGTCTCCCGATAAAAATGATACCTCACTTGTGTGGGTAGGCCTAGCGCCCGCAACAGGAAACGCCCCAAAGCGCAACGTGGACACATCCACATTTTTGAAAGAAAACAGAGGTGTTTTTTGCGAAGTGCCTACCTGTAGATTTTGGCCTCTAGCTAAGTCGGCACCTAGGGAAACCTACCAAACCTGTGCATTTCTGAAAACTAGAGACCTAGGGGAATCTAAGGAGGGGTGACTTGCGGGGCTCGGACCAGGTTCTGTTACCCAGAATCCTTTGCAAACCTCAAAATTTGGCTAAAAAAACACATGTTCCTCACATTTCTGTGGCAGAAAGTTCTGGAATCTAAGAGGAGCCACAAATTTCCTTCCACCCAGTGTTCCCCCAAGTCTCCCGATAAAAATGATACCTCACTTGTGTGGGTAGGACTAGCGCCCACGAAAGGAAAGGGCCCAAAACACAACGTGGACACATCACGTTTTTTTATAAAAAGCAGTGCCTACCTGTGGATTTTGGCCTGTAGCTCAGCCGGCACCTGGGGAAACCTAGCAAACCAGCGCATTTTTGAAAACTAGAAACCCAGGGGAATCCAAGATGGGGTGACTTGCGGGGCTCTGACCAGGGTATGTTACCCAGAATCCTTTGCAAACATCAAAATTTGGCCCAAAAAACACTTTTTCCTCTCATTTCGGTGACAGAAAGTTCTGTAATCTGAGAGGAGCCACAAATTTCCTTCCACCCAGCGTTCCCCTAAGTCTCTCAATAAAAATGGTACCTCACTTCTGTGGGTAGGCCTAGCGCCCACGAAAGGAAATGGCCCAAAACACAACGTGGACACAACATATTTTTTCACAGATAACAGAGGTGTTTTTTGCAAGGTGCCTACCTGTGGAGTTTGGCCTGTAGCTCAGATGGCCCCGGGGGGGGGGGCATAAATGCCCTAAAATAAATTTGTCCCCCCAACCACCCCCCCGGGAGCGACCCTTGCCTACGGGGTCGCTCCCCCTGCGTGACATTGGCACCAAAAAACAAATCCCAGGTGCCTAGTGGTTTCTGCCCCCTTGGGGGCAGATTGACCTAAAATCGCCCAATCTGCCCCCAAGGGGGGCAGAAATGGCCTAAATACAATTTGCCCCCCTGGGGAGCGACCCTTGCCTGATGAGTCGCTCCCCATCTCTCAAAAAACAAACAAACAAAAAAAAGAAATCATAATAATTCCCCTGGCGCCTAGAGGTTTCTGCCCCCTCTGGGGGCAGATCGGCCTAATAATAGGCCGATCTGCCCCCAGGGAGGGCAGAAATGGCCTAAAATAAATTTTCCCCCCTGGGGAGCAACCCTTGCCTGATGGGTTGCTCCCCATCTCTAAAAAAACAAACAAACAAACAAAAAAAACACCCAAAAAAAATTTGCCCTGGCGCCTAGGGGTTTCTGCCCCCCCCCCCCCGGGCCACAGTGCCTAGCGGTTTCTGCCCCCTTTGGGGCAGATTGACCTAAAATCGGCAGAAATGGCCTAAATACAATTTGCCCCCCAGGGAAGCGACCCTTGCCTGATGGGTTGCTCCCCATCTCTAAAAAAACAAGCAAATAAAAAAAAAAAAATCCCCTGGCGCCTAGAGGTTTCTGCCCCCCTGGGGGCAGATCGGCCTAACAATAGGTCGATCTGCCCCCAGGGGGGGCAGAAATGCCCTAAAATAAATTTGCCCCCCCCCCCCGGGAGCGACCCTTGCCTACGGGGTCGCTCCCCCTGCGTGACATTGGCGCCAAAAAACAAATCTCCGGTGCCTAGTGGTTTCTGCCCCCTTGGGGGCAGATTGACCTAAACTCTGCCAATCTTCCCCCAGGGGGGCAGAAATGGTCTAAATACAATTTGCCCCCCAGGGGAGCGACCCTTGCCTGATGGGTCGCTCCCCATCTCTGAAAAAACAAAACAAAAACAAAAAAAAATCCCCTGGCGCCTAGAGGTTTCTGCCCCCCCCCCCGGGGGCAGATCGGCCTAATAATAGGCCGATCTGCCCCCAGGGGGGGCAGAAATGGCCTAAAATAAATTCCCCCCCCCCCAGGGAGCGACCCTTGCCTAAGGGGTTGCTCCCCTTGCGTGAAATTCACGCAAAGAAAAAACTCCCTGGTGTCTAGTGGTTTCTGCCCCCCTTGGGGGCAGATTGGCCTCATCAAAATAGGCCAATCTGCCCCCAAGGGGGGCAGAAATGGCCTAAATATAATTTTCCCCCAAGGGGAGCGACCCTTGCCTAATGGGTCGCCCCCCACCTAAAAAAAAAAAATGAAACATAAAAAAAAAAAAAAAGGTCCCTGGTGCCTAGAGGTTTCTGCCCCCCCTGCCTTCCCGAAAAAATGCCCCCCATGGGAGCGACCCTTGCCCAAGGGGTCGCTCCCTTATGTGAATTTCAGTTAAAAAAAAAAAATCCCTGGTGTCTAGTGGGGTTTCAAAAGCCGGATTGCAAGCAATCCGGCTTTTGAAACCCTCGGAGAGACTTCAAAGCGAAGGAAATACTTTTCCTTCCCTTTGAAGCCCCTCTGGGCCTCCCCCAGTGATTGAAAGAGAAATGCTTTTGCATTTCTCTTTCAATCGCTCTGGAAGCAGAGCTTCCAGCGCGATTGGGGAGGCCCCTGTGACAAATCAGCGCGCGCGCTGACGTCACGGGGGGTGGAGGGGGTCGGGGGTGGAAGGGGAAGGGGGAAGGTCTTCCCCTTCCATCCCCGCCTTGGGGGGCGAGGGGGGTGCACGGGGGCGCGCTAGCGCACCCCCAAGTTCCCCTGTGCCATGAACGAGATGATCTCGTCCAAGGCACAGGGGAACTGTAGCCTTGGACAAGATCATCTCGTCCAAGGCACAGAACAGGTTAAGACCCTCACACAAGATACCACAGTCTTAGCTATGCAATATTGCCAGTATGTCAATCCCTCCTCTGGACCACCTAGGTTAAACCAAAGTTTTAGAGACAATGAGGTCACAGAGCAGTTGTGTAAGCACATTGTAACTCACATAACATTCCCAGCAACACATGCTAAGTACTGTATGGAATCAGGACACAGTTCGATGTGGGCATGCATTTGAAAATGAAAAACAGCCGATACATTGCATACGCTGAATATGCTTTATCACTATCATCATATCACTGGCACGACTGCCCACAGACGGAACAAGGTCAGGTTACAAAATGCACATATTTGTGCTTGGTACATCATAGCTGCCACACAGCTCTTAATTGTAATGGTAGTGTGAACGGAAGTACAGACTTACCTCAGTGTCATTGGAAGTACTGGTGTATCAGATGTGTCCTGTTGTCCACATCATCCTGCTCTCCATCTTCATCAATGTCTTCAGTGTCCTCTGCTGCCACTGGTCCATTGTCTCCCCCCTCCTCCTGCCGGAATGTCAAATGCCATCTGAGGGCGAAATTTTGAAGCATGCAGCAGGCCACCACTACCTGGCAGACCTTTCCAGGGGAGTAGAGTAGGGATACACCAGAAATATGAAGGCACCTGAACCTGGCTTTTAGTGGCCCAAAAGTTATTTCATGACTCTTCTGATCCATCCATGTGCCTCATTGTATCGATTATCTGCCCCTGTTCTCGGATTCCTCACTGGTGTCAACAGCCAGTATAGGTTTGGGTAGCCAGAGGCACCTGGAAATAGTGAGAAACACACATTACTTTTGTACAATAACACAGAGGACAACTCCAGGTGGCAGACAGTGACATACATAGTGTGAAACATCAAGCTCATCAATGAGCCAGACTCTCTCTCTCTCTCAGTAGTTGTGCCATCATCTGTGGGACACTGCTGTTCCTCATGGCAGTAAGGTGGGAAATATACTGATCAGCAAGGCACACCATCTGCATTTTTATTGAATGGTAACTCTTCCTATTTCTGTATATCTGTGCCATTATCCTGGGAGAAACCAAAGCATTATGGGTCCGCCAATGGCCACAATCGTATGTGGAATGTGTCCCATTCTGTAGAAAGCAGCCTTCACTGTGGGCAAATCATCACCATGGGGGAGTGAGATATAGCTGCACATGTGTTTCAGTAAGGCAGTCAAGACTCTACATACCACATTAGAGAACATTGGCTGTGACATACCTGCAGCCAAGCCCGCAGTCATCTCAAATGATCCTCTGGCCAGGAAGTGGAGCACTGACACAGTTCAATGATTGTGGCCCTATCCAGACGATAGGTTAGTATAACATGGCATTCCTCCAGTGTAGCCAAGTCCAATAGGGGTCTGTACATGGATGCATTCCTCCTCCTCCTCTGCAGTGGTTGGTATCTACACAAACCAAACATCACAATAGTGTGACAGCACGAAGTATAGACGCACAACATCACAGTAAACAGAGGTGTCTCATACATTGCAGGCAACCATTGATTGGAATCTGGACTGGTGTACTCTTCATGCAAATAGACTTCTGAAACCATAAATTCTTCTTCATTTGCAAAAGTGCCTCACAGATGTAGTGGAAGTCATGTTATGTGATTTGTAGCATCACATTTTATATGTTTTGTCAACTAGTCTCCTGCAAGCAGTGCACTGGTATGAGATATCATTGAAGAGCCAGAGTCTCCCACCAAAACAAAATATGTACACAGCTTGGAATTGCCTTGGTGGGTACCATCCGTACCTATGACGCACATTTAATTGACTGCCATGAGTACTATCATCAGGTAATGGCACCCACCTGCCCTCCATGCAGAGGACAGGTGGAAGTGACCTCACTCCGCCTCCATTTGACGTCATGGCGGAGGGCGGTCTGAACCAACTTGCAACTCCTCATGGGTTAACATTGAAGTCTATTGAGCACAGGGGCCAATGAAGATCACCTCCGACGGTGACTGTGAACAGCGGCACAGATGTGACCCATATTTTCGGAAGCCCATGTCACTTGACACCTGACTCTCAACCTATCAACACCTCTACTGCATGAACTGCTGTGTCCTGTGTCTGGAACCCACAATGGTCCGTGCTACAGAGGATAGGGCCCCAGCCTTCACATCTGAAGAACTGGAAAAGCTTGTGGATGGGTCCTACCTTATATGGACACCTTTTGGGTTTTTTGGATGTGACATGGCTGTATCTAGATGTATGTGTGTGCAGGCAGTGTGTCCTTTAGGGAGTGTTTTTTGCTGCATGCAATATGTACGTAGAGGTATGAGTTATGTGTAAGATGAATGTGGCATCAATGCAGTATGTAGTCCATTGCTGTAACATAATGTAGTGTGTAGTTAATGGTGTCCTTCTGTCAGTGTTTCCTATGCAGGTCAGCACCCAACATAAGAAAGGGTTATGGCGTGCCATCACCAAGGTCGTGCAGACCCTGGGGCTGAATAGACAGCGGAGCACCCACTGAAGAAAGAGTTGGGAAGACCTGTGATGCTGGGCCCGGAAGACTGCGGAAGCCCAGCTGAGGACGTCCTCCCAATGAGGGAGGGGTGCCCGTCGGACCACAACCTCCCTAATGGCCTGCATGCTGGTGGTGGCCAACCCAGAGTTGGATGGGTGCTTGAGGGCAGCACAGAAGCCACAAGGGGGTGAGTACACACTGTGTTAAATTAATTCCTGATGCCTGGCATGGTGTTTTGGTGCAAGGTAATAGTCAATGTATGCCTCAATATGCCCTGTAGGTTATGTTGTCAAGTTCTGCACGGCTATGGTGAGTGGTATGTACAATTGGTATTGGTTATTTGCTAGTGTTCCAGCTTCAGTACGGGCCTACATCCTGACTCACCGGTGTTGGAGTGATGCTCTGAAGTCCACTGCCTAGATGGTGTGACCTAGCAATTGCACGTTGTGTAGTCACTTTGTAGGAGTAGTGTAGCTGTGCCTTTGTAAACAGGCAGACATGGATTAGTAAGTCTCAGTAGGTGTGCAGATGGTTGTGTCTGCTGAGTTCATTTCAGCTGTTGTTCCAGGCAATGGTGTGGTATTGTGGTTGTTACTGCATAGTATAATTACCAGTGAGTAATTCTGATGTGTAGACCATATGTGCTGTGATTGCTGTTTTTGACCCTGTACTCCCTTTCTTTCTCCCCCAACCTCCCTCCCTTTCTTCTCCTGTTCTTGTGTGCATTAGCATCATCTGGCGAAGGAGCAGGGGCAACTTTAGCAACACAAAAGGATGATAGACAGAGTGTTGAACAATGCAAACACTCACCCCCAGTCACAGATCTGGGTTTAATCCATTGTCCTTTTGCTCACCATGCCACCCCAGTTTGGACCCAGCCATATGCAAATCAGTCTTGACCCTGTTCCTCTTGGGAACAGTCTAGCCTGAACTGCCAGGCCAGGTCCTCCCTGGATGGGAAACAAGCATCCTGGGACCAATTTCAGGGTATCACCTTTCATCAGCCAGGCTAGCTTGAATCCAGTGGCACAGTGAGCAAGGGACCCACATCTGGGCATAACCTTCCCACTTAGGGCAACTTTAGCAACACAAAAGGATGATGTACAGAGTGTTAAACAATGCAAACACTCACCCCCAGTCACAGATCTGGGTTGGATCCAATGTTCTTTTGCTCATCATGCCACCCCAGTTTGGACCCAGCCATATGCAAATCAGTCTTGACCCTGTTCCTCTTGGGAACAGTCTAGCCCGAACTGCCAGGCCAGGTCCTCCCTGGACCGGAAACAAGCATCCTGGGACCGGTTTCAGGGTATCACCCTTCATCAGCCAGACTAGCTTGAATCCAGTGGCACAGTGAGCAAGGTACCCACGTCTGGGCATACCCTTCCCACTTAGGGCAAATATCGCAACACAAAAGGATGATGGACGGAGTGTTGAACAATGCAAACTCTCAGTCACGGGGGAAGGAGCAGGGGCACCAGCGAGTGGGTGTGATGCTGTCCACTGACCCAGAAGGCAGTGTCCACCGATGCCGAGCTTAACAGTGGGTTGGAGGGAGAGCAGAGCACCACGGGGAAGACAGGAGCTGCAACAACAGACTCTGATTCCTCCTCTGATGGAAGCTCCCTGGTGGTGGCGAACCCCTCTGGGACCACCCTCATCATCATCTTCCACCACCCCCATACCTGCACCACCCTCCCAGTAGCCCCCCACCTAGTTGCCTGTACCCGTTCGCCCAGGCGGGTGGACGTCTGCTTCTCTGCAGGCACATCAGCCCCCGCCCCAGTCAGCCCTGCTGTCCTCACTGAAGAGGCTATTGACCTCTGGAGACCCACCTCTGTAGGGCAGTCAATCATAGTGAATGCTATCCAGGGGCTGGCATCCCAGATGCAGCAATGCAATGCCTACCTGGAGGGCATTCACTGTGGCTTGGCTGACCTACAGAGATCGTTTCACGCTCTGGCCTCCTCTTTTATGCCAGCCAGTGTCCCTAGTTCTTCCGCTCCCCCTCCAACTACCTGTACCCAGTCCCAGAGCCCTCTCCTCCAACCGTCCCAAGCACACAATCAGATGTGCATGAACCCAAGACATCAGACAGGATTCACAAAGACAAGCACCACAGATAACATCAAAAGCATACACACAGCCCAACACACAGAAGCACATACAACAGCCACTGCCTCCACTGTCTCTCCCTCCACCTCCTCCTTCACAGTCACATCAGCACTCACACCTGCAAGCACTGCATCCTCAGTCCCAGATCCTGCCACCTGTTCAGCCTTGCCCATAGTCACCACAACAGCAGACACGCAGACAAACACCCCATTCACCACATGCGTAGTCACCACTATCACCATCACAACCACATGCAGCACACCCACCTCACTTAAAGACACCACCCCAACATACATGCACATGGCCTGTTTGTCCTCTCCCTCTCTCTCTGCTCCCCCTCCACCCAAAACACATACACATAAATGCTCCCACTCAGACACTCAACAGCAATCCACCTCACACATGCACACTTTATACACACCTACAACCCAGCAAAGCACACCTACACCTCCTACAACCACTCCCTCTACCTCCACTTCCAAACCTCCTCCTACACTCCACCCCACCATACCTAGAAACTTTTCCTTTCCCGTCTTGATCTCTTCTCTTCTCCTGACCCACCCCGTGTTGTTCCGAAATGGAAGATCGATCCTGCTCCCCAGCCTAGTCCCTCCAGCTCACAGTCCTCTTATGGTCCCCCTAGAGTTACACTTGTCCATCCCCCGCTAAAAAACCTGCACAGAGCAGCCACTCCTTCACCCCTAGACAGAGGAGCAAAAGCCCACCCCCTCCCAAACCAAAATCTAAAGACTTCCCTTATAAGAAAACCTCCCCCACCCCCCACACCCCCTGAGGTGACTGCCTTCCACATTGATGTCCCTGACCAATGGAGTCACTTGGGATGTCAAGAGTCAAGTTAAGCCTCTTCCATTTCCCTGTGTAGTGGCATGGACACTTTTGGGCTGGCCAATTGCCTTTTGTCTATACAGTTCCGCTAATTTTATGTGGTTGTTATTCCCAAAGGAATAAAGTGGTTGAATCAAAGGTATTTGTCCTGGCTTTCTATACTTCTGGCTTATATTGTTGTTGTACTTTTCAGCATCTTGTTCTTTACGTGTGGTATGTGTGTCACTCTCCCCTCCCTTCCTTGTGTGCTAGGTGGCTGTACTCACTATTGTCGTCTTCGTCAACATCACTGCTCCTGGACTCTCATTGTGTGGTACAGTATAGGCAGGACTTCCATTTCGGATCCATGTCGGCCCAGACTCCTCTGTGTCCCTGGAGGTGAGTGCCTCCTTTTATATGGGTCATTTCTACCAGGCTTTTCACGGTGTGGGCCCTGCCCTGGAAATCCTGGCGGTCTGCTATGTCATAATATGCTAGGTGGTGGATGGTGTGCGGCCAGCCTGAAGATGGCAACCGCCATGGTCGGTGGCCGAACCCCACTGGGGGTTCATGGGGTTCATTGGCTGTCTATAGGAGGGATCACCGCCGTGGTCATAATTTGGTGCGCTCCACCACCAGCCTGGTGGCAGTAATACCACCATCACTGTTGTGGCGGTCAGATGACCACCAAAGTCATCATGAGGGGCTTAGTATGGGACTCAGGAGGAAATGAGATAAGACTATGGCCATTGGAATTTACGATGACATGCCATTAGCTGCCCCGCACTAAATGCTGCCCCACCAAAATGGCTCTATTACTGTTGCACAATATATAGTCAAGTATATTGTGTAGCACAATTTTAATGTCAATCAATGGCAATGTATAAACATATTTGGCAGCTTATTCACTTATTAACACACTTAACGTTAGTATTGCAAATTTCACCACGTGAAATCATGTTAACATTTCACCCTTTATTGAAAAACGAATCTTTTTCAATTGTGGCAGTGATCATGGATTAATTCATACCACACACTGCTACTGCATTATATGAAGTGTTTATGGGAAAGACCTGGCCCTGTAACTAGGAATCACAGTACAAAAATTGCAATGGCTTTAGGGAAAGGAAATGTTGTTCTCCAGTATGACTAAATAAATGTTTCCTTTGAGTCCTACAATTCTTGTTATTTTCTTCTTTTTTTAGATCATCTATCTGCTCCTGCTGGAGGACCTACCCTGGAAGATCTGCCCTGGAGGACCACTGTGAGTGGAAGACAGCTGCTTGGCTACCCCTCTCAACAATGAAGGAAATTGTGGTGGAGCACTGCCTGCAGGTGATTCTAAAGGAAGAACAGAAGGAGGAGGCTGCTACAGCTAAGTCGGGCCACCATCTTGAATGATGCCAGTAATGATATTACTAGCACCACAGGCAGCCATGGTGTCCAGCCACCCAGGCAGCATTCTAACAACCCCAGAAAACTTTTAGACATGGAGAAATTACCCTGCTATGTCTGTCCCTTTACCCTCTCTTGTTTTTGGCTTCTCTTTACCTGAGTTTCTTTGTCATATGTTGTTAGGTAGGTTACTTAATTACTTATCTTACCTCCTCAGTCTAGTGAAATACCCTGCACTCAGTGCTGGAAAACTCACTATGACGGTAAACAGCCCTCTCACCCCTTAATGGTTTGATCAGGCTGAGCAGCACCCATCCTCCCATCTGTGCCAGTAATAATTGTATACTACTTACTACTTGTACTGCCTACTTCCCTTGACCTACCCCTCTGTAACTAGTGGTCCACAGTGGTTTCTGTCAACATACAGAAAAAATAACAATCCATACTTTCTGAGAAATTCTTTTCATTCCTAAGGAGATTATGCAATGTCTGCTACCACTCACAATCACCCCACACCTTAAAAGCAGGTTTTCAAAATGGCCTTCCTAATGCTGCTGCTGGTAGCCACCATGGACAGGGTCGACATCAAAGGAAAACAAAGTTCTTAATATGAATTATGCTGGTGGGGTGAACTAGACAAAGGATTCTGACTTTGCATCACAGGCATATAAATTAAAGGAAAATACAGAGTGAGTGGAAAATTCAGGCTGAGACCACTATGATAAATCAGTGACTGGAAACATAGGCCGTCATTATGACCGTGGTGGTCAGGTGACCGCCACCCTGGCGATGGTGGTAGTACTGTCGCCACGCCGGCGTAATGACCAACCAATAATGACCATGGCAATGATCCCTCCCATGGACAGCCAATGTACCACACCAACCGCCAGTGCAGTATGAACACTGAACACAGCAGTAGCAATCTCTAGGCAGGCAGAAGACAAGGATCTGCCCACCATATTTTGACATAGCACACCACCAGGACTTCTGGGGCGGTACAAATTCCACTAAATGCCTGGCGGAAACACGTCATATCAAAGGAGACAATCACCTCCAGGGACGCAGAGGAGTCTGCAGTCGCCATGGAACCTGAACTGCAAGTCTTCTCGATGCTGGACCACACCATGGCCGTCCTGGAGCACTAACGTCGATGAAGACGATGACGGTGAGTACAGCCACCTAGCACACAAGGGAGGGAGGAAAGGAGAGAGGGGAGAGTGACACACACACATACAACAAACCATACACACACACCATACACACCTAGAACCAGCTGCTGAGTAAATCGACAGTAACAGGACCCAGGAGCAAAGAAAGCCAGGACACATATCTTCGTTCCAACCAGTGTAATCCAGTTGGTTGAAGAGCCCAAATTCAAGAAATACAGAATTTCTTATTTATATGCAGCCCTAAAATGGCCAGTTCAAAGTCTGTAATGCCCACAGGGCAAAGTCCAAGCCCCAACTTGATTCCTGACAACATCGGGACTCTACTGTGCAGGGGCATCATGTTGGAAATAGGCAGGCACCTAGGGAGTGGAGGGTGGCTTCTCATTAGGAGGGGGCTCCTTGGCTTTTTGTTTGGGAGGGGGCTCCTTGAGTTTGGCTTTGGGAGGAGTCTAATTGATTTGGGGTCTTGGTTTGGTAGGGGACGGCACTTTAGCCTGCCGTTTTGGGGGCAGGGGAGTGGTCTTGGGGCAGGGGGCCGGCGTCGCACTCATGTTCCCCTTAGTGGCAGCTGAAGTCTTTGGGGGTGGAACAGGGTCAGACTGGATGCTGGAGGTACTGGGCCTGGGGGGGTGAGACCTTTCTCTTATGGGCAGAACGGGGAGGGAGGGAGGGAGGGAAGAGGTCAAGGCGGGAAAGGAAAAGCTTCTTAGGGCCAATGGGGTGGGATATGGGAGGAGGGATGGGAGTGGAGGTAGAGGGAGTGGTTATATAAGGAGGAGGTATGCTGGACTTGGATGCAGGTGCATGGACAGTGTGAGTGTGTGAGGTGGATGGCTGTTGGGGTCCTGAGTGCGAGCGTTTGTGTGTCTTTGTAGGGGGAGCAGACCGGGTTTAGGAGGTCAAACAGGACGTGTGGAAGGATGTTGTGCTGGTGTCTTCAAGTGAGGTGGGTGTGCTGCATGAGGCGGTGATGGTGGTGATTGCGCATGTGGTGTGTGGGGTGCATGTCTGCGGGTCGGCTGGTGACTGTGGGTAAGTCTGTGCAGGTGGTAGGTTCAGGGACTGTTGATGTAGTGCATGCAGGTGTGAGTGCTGATGTGATTGTGAGGGAGGGCAAGGAGGGGAAGACAGAGGAGGCAGTGGCTGATGTTGTGTGTGCATCTGTGTGCTGGCTGTGTGAGTGCTTGTGGACTGAAGTGTTTGACTGTACGAGTCTTGTCTTTTGTTTTGTGGGCATGCCTGTCATAATGTGCGTGTGGGATGGGTTTGGGATGAGGAGACTGGGACTGGGAAGTGGTAGTTGGAGGGGGACGGAAGAAACAGGGACACTGGCAGCAATCAGGAAGGAGGCCAGAGCCTGAAACGATCTCTGTAGGGCAACCAACCCACCGTGGATGCTATGGGGGAAGGCATTGCATTGCTGCATCTGGAATGCCAGACCCTGGATGGCATTCACTATGGTTGACTGCCCTCCAGAGATGGATCTCAGGAGGTCAATAGCCTCCTCACTGAGGGCAGCAGGGCTGACTGGGACAGGAACTGAGGTGCCTGGGGCGAAGGAGACGCCCACCCTCCAGGGTGAGTGGGCACAGGCAACTCAGTGGGGTGCTACTGGGAGGGCAGTGCTGGCACGTGAGGTGGCGGTTGAACCTGCAGCTGGGGTGGTCCCAGAGGGGCCTGCCACCACCAGGGCGCTCCCATCGGAGGAGGAATCAGAGTCAGTTGAATCTGCTCCAGTCCCCCCATTATGCTCCCCTCGCCCTCCATCCCACTGGTCCCCTCAGTGTCGGAGGACTCTGCCTCCTGGGTCCCTTGGGCTGAAGCTCCCTCACTTGCCAGTGCCCATGCTCCTTCGCCAGATGATGCTACTGCACACAGGGATAACATAAGGAGAGGGCGGAAAAGAAAAGGAGCACAGGGTCAATCATAGCAACAACAGCACAGATGGCATACACATCACCTTCATACACAGTTACTATGAATGGGCAGTATGGACCATACTGGCATACCATTGGCTAGGTATCACAGCAGGTAGGAGTCAGACACAGCCATTTGAACATTAAGTGGAACCAACTAAGCCCTGTCTGACATGGAAAGCCTGCTACCTAGCTATCTAAAATAAGCATTACACCCAAAATACCTAAGCTGGACCACGCTGCAATGTCTAAGCTGGCATATTGGAGAATCCACTGACTAGAACCCTGCACCAAAATCCCATGCCTGGCAACATAGATGGTTGTCACACACACTGTGCTTACCCCCTAGTGGCTGCAGTGATGCCCTCAAGCGCTCATCCAGCTCTGGGTAGGCCACCGCCACTATGCGGGCCATCAGGGGGTCAGGTTCTGACAGGCACCCCTCCCTCATTGGGAGGCCATCCCCAGCTGGGCCTCCGCAGTCTTCTGGGCCCAGCGTCTCAGGTCCTCACACAGTTTCCTGCAGTGGGTGCTCTGCCGGCTATGGACTCCCAGGGTCTGCACATCCTTGGCAATGGCACGCTGCAACCCCTTCTTCTGTTGGGCGGTGACCTGCACAGGAAACACAGACAGAAGGACACCATTAACCATACAATTCAGCCTGTCAAAGAAATGGCTTACATACTGCACTTGGCCCTCATCAAGCACACACATGACCTGTACCACTACACAGACACTGCCACCAGCCATACCCCTCCCAAAATGACACACTGCCAGCACACATACATCTCCATGCAGCCATGTCGCATGCAAAGTACCCATGGTGTACACACTTGTTGGTCTGGAGGCTCATACAACTGCCAATACAGGGGTATGACCACATTCACAAGCCTCTCCAACTCCTCTGACTTGACAACTGGAGCCCTTTCCCCTGTTGCACGGGCCATAACAGGTTCCAGACACAGGTCACAGCAGCACATGCAATGTAGATGTTGTCCTGTGGAAAGTCAGGAATCAAGTGAAGTGATTCAGTCTGTCAAAGAAATGGCTTACATACTGCATTTGGCCCTCATCAAGCACACACATGACCTGTACCAATGCACAGACACTGCCACCAGCCATACCCCTCCCGAAATGACACACTGCCAGCACACATACATCTCCATGCAGCCATGTCGCATACCAACGTATGAGCCTCCAGACCAACAAGTGTGTACACAACACTTGTGGGTCTGGAGCCTCATACAACTGCCAATACAGGGGTATGACCACATTCACAAGCCTCTCCAACTCCTCTGACGTGACAGCTGGAGCCCTTTCCCCTGTTGCACGGGCCATGACAGGTTCCAGACACAGGTCACAGCAGCACATGCAATGTAGATGTTGTCCTGTGGAAAGTCAGGAATCAAGTAAAGTGGTCGAAAGAAAATGGCGGTCACGGCCGCGGTGGTGAACACCGTCACCACCGGCGTTGATCATCATTGGGTCCTATGCTCCATAGAGGCCCATGTTCGCCAATGAGGAATTGCACGATGGTGCAGACCGCCTCCCTCCATAACGCCTAATGCCGGCGGAGTGAGGTCACTTCCACCAGCCTCTGCATACAGGACAGGCGGCTGTCATTTTCTACTGCTAGTACACATGTACTGATTTAAAAGTGTGTCATTGTGTCCAATGTACACACCTAGACAATTCCTGTGTCCAACATACAAACATGCTCTGTGTACACTGATGTAGTTTGTTCATAGTTCCTCTTGTCACTCCCTTCTTACTTTTGGGTCCCTTAGGTACCAACCGCTGCAGAGGAATAGGAGGAGGAGTCAAGCATCCTTGTACACACCCCTTGTGAACTTGGCTACACTAGAGGACAGGCACATCATACTTACCTATCTTCTGGACAGGGCCACAATCACAGAGCTGTGTGCACAACTGGAGCTTGTTACCTACTATCCGTTGCACCACAATAATACCCCCTCTTGTGTAGGTACTCTCAGTGCCCCATTTCATGGTAACTGGCTCTTTCCAGGTGACAGTGGGCTTGGCTTCAGGAATGTCACAACCAATGTTCTCTATTGTGCTTGCAAGGGTTTTGGCAGCCTTGCTGAAACACATGTGCAGCTACATCGTATTCCCCCAGGTAGATTAATTGCTCACTGTGAATGCTGGAATCTATGCAATGGGACATATAACACATGTTACTGGGGCCATTGATGGGACCCATATTGCCTCAGTTCCCCACTCCCTGGGCCAATGAACAAGTGTATAGGAATAGGAAGCGTTTCCACTCACTCAATGTCCAGATGGTGTGCCTTGCTGACCAGTACATCTCCCAGGTCACAGTCAAGTATCCTGGGTCGGTTCATGATGCGTTTGTCCTGAGGAATAGCAGCGTCCCACTGCGGATGGCACAACTGCAGAGGCACAGAATGTGGCTTTATAGGTAAGCCTGAGCCCCCACCCAATGTACGTCAGTGTATGTCTTCAGGAGTCATACCCCCTACCATTGTGCAAGGCTAATGTGTGTCCCTCACTTCTTGCAGGTGATTCCGGCTACCCAAACCTGTCCTGGCTCCTGACCCCTGTTAGGAACCCTAGGACAGGTGATGGGAATAGGTACAATGATGCTCATCGGCGTACCAGGAGGATTGTTGAAAGGACCTTCCGTCTCCTGAAGGCCAGGTTCAGGTGCCTCCATCTGACAGGTGGATCCCTATGCTACTCCCCTGAGAAGGTCTGCATGATGCACAACTTGGCACTCAGACGCCATGTACCCCATCTGCAGGAGGAGGGAGGTGAGAATGCACCTGTGGCAACAGTGGACACTGAGTACAGTGAGGAGGAGGAAGAGGAAGAGGATGTGGGCAACAGGACACATATGATACAGCAATACTTCCAATGACACTCAGGTAGGACTGTTCAACTAAACATTTCTCCATTTCAGTGTTGTGCTGTATGGCTGTAGCATAATGCCAGTCACTACCTTTGCATCCCACCTGACTGTCACCTACACCTTCCCTTATTGCAGATGTTGGTGTGGTTACAACAGTGTAACGTTGTGATGTGTACAGACTGCTGAGACACATATGTAGGATAGATCAACATATTACTGGACATTTTCACAGGGCCATGCTGTTCAAAACATTTCAATATATTGTACATTCACTTCAGATGAAGCACTAATACTCAAATTGTGTCTAAGGGTGTTTATTAAATATTCTGGTACACAGTACACAATGCAAAAGAGATGGTTGGGAAAAGTCCAGTCTAGTGGGCCAGTCTGTTATTTGCACAGGTCCAGTGTCCAAGGGGCCATAGGAAGGGGGGCAATGGCAGTTCAAAGTGGAACACAAGGGGGACATTCAGGAGGGGCTCATTTCCTGGTGGTGGTCTTGGCAACTGTAGCAAAGTGGAGCCCTCTTCTCGTGTTTGCAAAGAATTGTGGGTGATGTGAGTGCGTGTTTTATAGTGCTGTTTGTCGGTGTGTGGGGTGTATGTATTTGCGTCAGGTGCGTGTTTTTTGTTCTGGCCAATGTTGTCTTGTTTTGTATCTCATTTCCGCCCGGGCAGTGTTCACCGCCAATGGTCTACCCCTGTTGAATGTCCACTGTGGTGATTCGTGGATCATTATTTGGAGTGCGCAGCATTGGTGGTGTAACAATATGGGTGGTTGAACTGACAGTTTATCACATTCAGTGGGTCTGCTGGTTTTGTGGTTGTGGCTGTTTTCTGTCGGTTTTGTATGTATGTGTCATAATCTGGCAGACAGATGTTCTTCTCAGTGGCGGTATTCTGGCAGCAGTCAGCGCAGCAGTATTCGGTATTTATTGCCAAGCTCATAATAAGGGCCATAGTGTTGAGTTATTCATTAAAGTAAGCATACTGGTGCCATGAAGTCTCAAGAGTCAAGACTTGGTTGAGGTTACTTCAGTAGAGTCAGTGCCTCTGCTCTTTCTTCCCTGGTTAGGAGGCATGAAGTTGGCAAACGTTGGTAACCTCCTCATATAACAGTTAGAGGCACTTTAACCACATCCATCCCACCCAGTCTGCTATCTCCGAATATGGAAAAGGCGCACTTCAACTGATCACACAAAGTGAGGCAAGAGGGTTAGGGGTTTCATGAATGGATATGTAGGGGAAATTAGGAAAAGGTGAGAGATAGACAAGCACAATATTCATCAATTCCATGAGTTGTGCAGCACCTAACGTCACATCTGCTGTGGAAAGACGATGAAAGTTAATTTGCCAAATTCAGCCTTTTTCCTTAGCAGCCCCTAGGCTTCCAAGTTAACTAATTGTTAGTTACCTAGGCTGGAAAATTGCAAAGTAGGGTTCACTAAGACAGTTCAACCTGCATGGTTGCCAGTGGGTACTTATAGTTAGGTCAAAGTTTCGATAGGAAATACTTTTTTTGACTTGCTAATAACTTTGGTGTTTGATAAATCTACACAAAGCTTTAAAAAAAATGCTCTTTTTGACTAGTTTCAGGGTGATATGTCAAGCAGGGCTGAGAAAAAAAAAGGTCCCAACATGCAAAATCCCCACGCATTTTTCATAAACTGTTTCAGGCAGTGGTACCGCTAAAACTGTTTAATGGAATTAGACCATATTTGACTAGGAGCTAGTTCTTGGTTCAGAAATTTTGATTTTTGTGATCTTGTGTACATCTGGGTAAATCCTTTCAGTGTTTTTTGAGAAATGAAATATAAAAAATATTTATATATCTCAGTGGTAGGGTTCACAGGAGCCTCGTGTGGGTCCCAGGGATGTGCAAATTCACAAATGGAGCAATATGATTGGTCAAGAGGCCTCTTTTTCCCATCAGCCAACTTGTTCTCATGGGAGCGACACACTCCTGGGAGTCTTGCAAGAGGGACCGCTCTAATTGACTGGTTATTGGAGGTTTAGAAATGAAATAGAAACCATTTAAAGACATTTTATAAAATTAGTGGTGTTGTGAAAAAGTACAAGAAAATCTATAGAGGGGCAGATAAAGACATCCTGTCCCTCTAGTAATTGAGAGGAGATCTATAAGGTATAAGTGCAATGATGAAAAATATTGAAAATACCTTTCAAATATAGTTGTGATCTCGCAGGACTCTTACAGGATTGTAAAAATCAGAAAGGGGTAGACAGTCAATCCTTACACACTACTATGCATAACTCTGGAAAGCGGTCTCAGTGGAAGGGCCTCCCTCTCCCCCACACCCTACTACACATATCCATCACCCTTGGGGGAGGTCTCAGTGGAGAAGCCAGACCCTGCCCACACTCTACTATGCATGCCTGTCACCCTGGAGAGAGGTCTTGGCAGAAGGGCCATTCCCTCCCACACTCTAATATGCACCTCTGTCATGCAAGAGAGAGGTCTCAACAGACAGCCCTATCCCTTTTCACACCACTATGCAAACCTATCGTTCAGGAGAGAGTTGGTAGCGGAGAAGTCAAGTCTCTTCCCACACTGTGATATGCACACGTCTTTTAAGAGAGTGATCTTAGAGGAAAGGCTGGTTCCTGTCTACACCCTACTATGCACATTTGTCAACAAAAAGAGAAATTTCTGTGGATAGGGTAGTCCTTCCTCACACACTACTAAGCATGCTTGTCATCCTGAGAAGGGATGTTAGTGGAGAGACAAGTCCCTCCCTACACCGTACTGCCCACACTGTATGACCTGTACTCTAGTCTCAGCAGAGATGCAAGTCGCTCTCCTCACCCTAGTATGCATACCTGTCATCCAAGCGAGAGATCTCAGGGGAGAGGCCAGCCCACCCACTCCCTACTATGCACAACTGTCATACCAGAGAGAAGCCTCAACAGAGGCCAGTATCTCCCCACACCCCACTCCACACTTTTGTCATGCAAGAGAGAGGGCTCAGGAGGGAGGCCAATCCCTCCCTGCACTCTACTACCCACCCCCATCTTCCAAGATAGAGTTGTTAGTGGAGAGGTCAATCCCTTCTCAAACCATACACTACAAGCATCTTCTTGAGAGAGGTCTTGGGGAGAGGCTAGTCCCTCTTCACATACTACTGTGCACATTCATCAACCAAAAGAGAGGTCTCAGTGGACAGGGTAGTCCCTCTCATACACTACTTCTCATGCTTGTCAACTTCACAATGGATGTTAGTGGAGAGGCCAGTGCCTTCCTACACCTTATTACGCATTCCCTATGCCCTGTAGTATAGCGTCAGTGGAGATGCAAGTCACTCTACACACCCTAGTACACACACCTGTCATCAGAATCATCATCACTAATATATTTGATTTGATCAACAGATAACTATTAAAGATACAACAAAACACTCTTGCATAAGAGAACATTTCAGCATATACAGACAAGGTTAAAAAAAACAATATGAGAAAGAACATTTTATCATCATAAATTTCAAAGTATTCATGATACATTAACTGATCACAAACATATGACATGTTACATAAAAGTAGCAACTAAGATACATAGGCCTCATTATGACATTGGCTGTAAATCCCACTTACTGCCACACTGACTGCGCCAACATACCTCCGCCGCGGCGGATTACCGTTCACCATATTATGACACACACATACCAGTCCGTCGCTATTCGGCCACATACACAGTTCATCAGTGGTCAGTGCTAAACTGGCAGTTTCCAAACCCCCACCGTTACGGCAACAGAACTACACCCATCACATTATGACCCACGAATCACCACGGCGGACATTCAATGGCGGTAAACCATTGGCGGTACATACCGCTGTGCTCAAAATACACACACACAAACAAAACAACACCACATTGGGCAATTTAAACAACACACACCTGACACCCATACACACATCACGCACACACACACACCACTATGAAACACCCACCCACATTACCCACAACCCTTTACAATTACAAACCATTGGCACGAGGCAGACACCATGACCACACACAAAACCAGAGCCACACACTGTCTACACCTGTACTCCACCCATGCACCCCACATCACACACCACAACACATCACCCCACACACCCTCACCTATACAACTCACACAACACCCATGACACCACAAAGACACCCCCGATTCTCAGAGGAGGAGCTAAGGCTTATGGAGGAAATCATCAGCGTAGAGCCACAGCTATTTGGAGAACAGGTGCAGCAGATATCGATAGCTAGGAAGATGGAGCTATGGTAGAGAATCGTGGACAGGGTCAACGCCGTGGGACAGCACCCAAGAACCAGGGATGAAATCAGGAAGAGGTGGAACGACCTACGGGGAAGGTGCATTCCATTGCAGCAAGACATCAGCTTGCTGTACAGAGGACTGGCAGTGGACCCCCACCTCTTCCCACACAACTAACATGGGAGGAGCAAGTCTTGGCAATCATGCATCAAGAGGGCCTGGCCGGAGTAGGAGGAGGACTGGACTCTGGTAAGTCAACTCTATGCTACCACTACCCCCCTACCTGCATGCCAACACATACCGCCACCCTCACCCTCACTGCCATCATATCACCACTTCCCACATACTCCACCATCACATCTCACTCATCCAAATGCCAAGCCCTGCATGCTCTTCCAATGCATGGACACCACTCACAGACCTGCATGGACACCTATCACTAAAGCATGCACACTAGAGGGAATCAGCTATCCCACCACATACCAATGTACACAAGTGAAAACTGCCAGGGCAAATACAACCAAAGAGGGCAAGCCACGGATGCACAATATGTCAGACACAGAAACAATAATACAGCATTTACATCCGCACGGGTACCCCAGCCAATGTCAGTGGAGAAGAGGTGCCAGCAATATCCAGTCCCCCAACAGAAGAGGCCCACAGTCATGACAGTAATGCTGGTCTTCAGGATCTGGATGACCTACCTGGCCCATCAGGGACCTCTGGACAGCCTTTTCCCCATGCCCAGTCACACACCACCACAGAGCCTCCCCTATCAGGAATCACCACCACAGCACCCACCCAGCGTACCCATACCTCTATCCCCAGGACACATCAATCAGCAGTGTGTACATCTCTACAGGGACCCAGGCCACACCTCATACCCAAGACAATCAGGGACCTGGGGTCAGTGGCAGTGGGCACATAGTTCAGGGGACAGAGGCACACACCAACAGGGACACTGGGAGGACTGCTGTGTGCCAGGGGAGGACAGTCCCAGGGAACCGACTCTCCAGGAGGCACTTGCAGAGATCCTGGGACATTCTCAGGACACAATGGGCCAGATCCCGGACAATGTGCAGGAGAACAGGCAGCTGCAGTTGAGACTGTACCAGGGGATCAAGGAGGACTTGCTGGCCATCAACAACACCCTTGTCTCCATAGCAGGGGTGCTGGCAGACATGGGCAATATTATGAGGTAGGCAGTCTCACAACAGCGGGCCCCTGCCACTAGCCAGACATCTGAAATGCCTTCCACCTCCACTGCCGCTAGTGGACAGGAGGCCCGCCACAGGACCAACAGGCCACCAGCACCCTTCCCCCTGCAGAAGGAGAACCACCCCACAAATATTCCCTGCGATCCAGACTGAAGCCAGAGACTATTGCCAAGACCCCCGCCAGGAAATAAGACTCTCTTTTTTGTCACCCTTGTGTCCCATTCTGTCACCCTGTCACCCTGTCCACCTTGAACTGCCATTGATCCCCTTCCTATGTCCCCTTGGACAATGCATCTGTGCTACAAATAGACTGGAATAATACCCTGGAACATATGTTAATGACCTGTAGCTGGCTGCAGTGTTCAGACCATGAACTATTGTGAGGCACCAACATCTGTAAAAATGAATTGCCAAAGGATACAATAAGTGGGCATAGAGGTGGGGAATAACAGCATGCTAGTGCTACAGATATTAAAAATGATTACAATTAAATGTGAAGTAACACTGTCTTACCTGTGTGCCATTGGAAGTACTGTGTGATGACTGCTGTTCTGTTGTCCTCATCCTCATCCTCTGCCTACTCATCCTCACTGTCCACAAGGTCCACTGCTGCCACACGGGCATCTCCAGCCTCCTCCTCCTGCAGAAAAAGCACATGGCGTCTCAGGGCAAGGTTGTGCAGCATGCCACTATTATTAGGCAGTCCTTCTTGGTTGAGTAGCACAGGGATCCACCTGTTAGATAGAGGCACCGGAACCTGGGCTTCAGGAGGCCAAAGTTGCGTTCTATAATCCTGGTTCACCCATGTGCCTTATTGTAACATTCTTCTGCCCTTGTCCTGGCATTCCTCACAGGGGTCAGCAGCCAAGATAGGTTGGGGTAACCAGAGTCACCTACAAATATTGAGGGACAACATTTAGCCACACACTATTCCAAATGGCCCACACCATACCCATACACCAACATATACTGGATGGGGACCAGGGCTCACCTATTAGCTACATCCTGTTCCTTTGTAGTTGGCCCATCACATTTGGAATGATGCTATTCCTCAGGACAAAGGCATCATGGACTGAAACAGAATACTTAGCTTTGACGTGGGAGATGTACTGTTCCGCCAAGCACACCAGCTGTACATATACAGGGTGGAAACTCTTACGATTTCTGTACACCTGTTCATTTTGATGAGGGGGGACAAATGTAATATGTGTTCCATCAATTGCACCAATTATGTTGGGGATTTGTCCCATTGCATAGAAGTCAGTCTTCACTGTGGCCAAATCTTCCACCTGGGGAAATACAATGTAGCTGCACATGTGTTTAATCCGGGCAGCCAACACTCTTGTCAGCACAATTGAGAACATTGGCTGCGACATTCCAGCTGCCAAGCCAACTGTCACTTGGAAAGAACCAGTTGCCAGGAAATGGAGCACAGATAGAACTTGCACAAGAGGGGTGATCCCAGTGGGGTGACGGATAGCAGATATCAGGTCAGGCTCCAATTGGGAACACAGCTCTGTGATTGTGGCCCTGTCCAGTCTATGGGTGAGGATAATGTGCCTGTCCTCCAGTGTAGCCAAGTCCACCAGGGGTCTGTACACGGGGGTATGCCTCCATCTCCTATTCATCCACAGCGGTAGCAATCTATGGGGCAAAAGAGTGAGGAGCCGGTCACAAACTGAACAATTCGTCTCCAACAGCACATTGCATGCTGTTAATTTGTAATGGGTCAGTGTGAATTGTCCAGTATGTCCAAATTTAGACAGTGATGCAGCAATTATCCAAGGCTTGCCCCCTCCCCTGAAATGGCGTCTGCCTGTCCTGTGTCGAGGGACAGGTGGAAGTGAGGTTATTCCGCTGACGTTGGGTGCCGTTGTGGGAGGCGGTCGGGAACCGCCGTGCAACTCCTCATTGGGTAACATTGGGCCCTATTGGTTACAGTGGCCAATGGTGATCTATGCCGGCGGTGACGGTATGCACCGCCGCGGACGTGACCAACATTTTCTATTTGATTCCTCACTTGCTACCTGATCTTCCACAAGAGAGGACCTACACTGCATGTGCTGCTGTGACCTGTGTCTGGAACCTACCATGGCCCGTGTGACTGGGGAAAGGGCCCCTGCCTTCACTTCGGAGGAGTTGGAGAGACTGATGGATGGGGTCCTACCACAGTACGGACTGCTGTATGGGCCTCCAGACCAACAGGTGAGTACACTGTGGGCACGATGAATGTGGCATGAATGCATAGGGTGGTGTGTGTGAAGGCCTCATGTAAGGGGGGTGAGTGGATGTCCTCTGGGCGGCATATTGGTTGTGTACTGGGCCATGTGTGTGCAAATGTTGATGTGAAGGGGTATGGTGGGCCATAAGTGTAACAGGCAGGACTGTCTGACTAATACTATTTTCCTGTGTGTATTGCCTCTGCATGTCAGTGTTCATCAAAAGAAGGGTATATGGCGTGCCATCGCCAAGAAGGTGCTGACCCTGGGGGTCTATGGCAGGCGGAGCACCCACTGTCGAAATGGTGGGAGGACCTGAGACGCTGGGCACGGAAGACAGCAGAAGCCCAGCTGGGGATCGCCTCCAAACGAGGAAGGAGTGCCTGTCGAACCCTGACCCCCCTGATGGCCTGCATACTGGCGGCCTTTCCTGAGCTGGATGGGCGCTTGAGGGCATCACAGCAGCCACAAGGGGGTGAGTACAGTCCCCATCATTACTACTAACGCCTGGTGGGGAGGTATCCGGGTGGTGGATGTGTGTCAGTGGGTGCCGCTAGGCCAGGCCTGACATTGCAGCATAGGTCCCCTGGTGGCTAGGGTGCAGAACGGCAAATTTAGCTATCTAGTTTGTAGGCATCCACTACTGGTCAGGGCTGCATGAGTCCCAGGTGTGCTGCATTTGGCGCTGTGTGCCCCTCCCCATTGCTTGGCTCGTAACTATTTCTCTGCAGTTCTATGGCATATTGCATAGGGCTGTTCCCTGTGTGTAAGGGTGCTGTGTATGACAACAGTGGTATTGGTGCAGCCATTGACCAAGTGCATCCTGTGTCTCTTCTCCCCCTTTCTTGTTTTGTCACCCTGTCCTTATGTGCATTAGCACCATCTGGCAGAGGAGCAGAGGCACTGGCGATGGAGGGAGCTGCATCCCACAGGACCCAGGAGGAAGAGTCCACTAACGCTGAAGGCACCAGTGGGACGGAGGACGAGGGGAGCACCACGGCAGGGACTCGAGGGGACAATACAGACTCTGAAACCTCCTCCGATGGGAGCTCCCTGGTGGTGGCAGACACCTCTGTGACCACCCCAGCTACAGGTACAGCCGCCACCTGGTACCAGCACTGCCTTCCCAGCAGCCCCTCAGCGAGTTGCCCGTGCCCACTCACCCAGGAGGGTGCGGATCTTCTGCGCCCCAGGCATAAAAGGCCCTGCCCCAGTCAGCCCTGCTGCCCTGAGTGAGGAGGCTATTGTCTCCCTGAGATCCATCTCTGTAGGGCAATTCATCATTCTGAATGCCATCTAGGGGCTGGCAGCCCAGAGGCAACAATCTAATGCATTCCTGGAGGACATTCACACTGGATTGGTGGCCCAACAGAGATCGATCCAGGATCTGGCCTCCTCTCTGATGGCAGCCAGTGTCCCTGTTTCAACTGTTCCCCCTCCAACTTCCACTTTCCAGTCCCATTCTCCTCAACCCCAACTCATCGCAAGCACACAGCCAGACGAGCATGCACACAAGACAACACCCAAGAGGGTCACAGGCAAACACAAGCACCACACTTCAACCCTCAGGCACTCAAACAAACACCATTCATTTGCAGACACAACAACATCCACTATTTCCACTGCCTTCACCTCCACCTCCCACCCAGTTACGTCCACACTCACACCTGCATGCACTACATCATCATCCACTACCTGCATCATCACCACACCAATCAGAACACACACCTCATTGGCAGGCACCTCCACAACATCCATGCACACGTCCCCTGTGTCCTCTCCCACTGTGTCTGTCGCTCCCTCCTAAAGTACACAAACGCAAGCACTCAGACACCCAACAGCCATCCACCTCTCAACAGCACAAAACCCATGCACCTGCACCCAAGTCCAGCAGACAAACACCTCCAACAACCACTCCCTCATCCTCATCCTCCACTCCTATTTCTTCTCCCTCTTCCCACCCCAATGTCCATAAACTGTTTTTCCTTTCCACCATTGACCTCTTCCCTACCCCTCCCACGGCCTGCACGTATGGCCAGGGTATCAAGAACCCAGCCAAGTACCTCAGCCAAACAGTCCACGGGCCCAGTTCCATCAGCACCTACTCTTGTAGGAAAGGATTCCAGGCCACAAATACTGAAGAGGAAGGAGCCTGCACCAGCCAGCAGAAAGGGACAGGAGCCTGCACCAGCCAGTAGAAAGGGGAAGGAGCCTGCACTAAACAGGAAAAAGGGGAAGGAGCCTGCACCAGCAGCTGTCACAGAGCCCCCACTGCCAGGCGTGGTTGTGCAGCCATCAGTGAGTGCAGGGGCTGAGCATGAGCCTCCCACAACCACCACCACCACAGTGCAACCATAGAGGGGTGGATGGGCTGAGCAGGAGCCTCCCACTACCACCACCACCACAGTGCAGCCATCGGAGGATGCAGGGGTTGAGCACGAGCCTCCCACAACCACCACAAACACAGTGCAGCCATCAGAGGGTGCAGGGGCTAAGCTGGAGCCTCCCACTACCACCACCACGGTGCAGCCACCAGAAGGGGCAGGGGCTGAGCAGGAGCCTCCCACAACCATCACCACTGCCACAGTGCAGCCATCGGAGGATGCAGGGGCTGAGCAGGAGCCTCCCACTACTGCCACCACAGTGCAGCCATCACTGCCGGCGGACGCCATATGATCCAGCCTCAATGGACTGCTGTGCAGCCTGCCCCCACCAGAACCAGTGAGCAAGACACCCACCTAAGAGACTATGGCCTTGCAATCCCCAGGACCAAGCACAGGGCATGTTGCCCCCTCCAGAACCAGTGGGCAAGTCACCCACTTGAGAGACTGTGGCCTTGCACTCCCCAAGACCAAGCACAGGGCATGTTGCCCCCACCAGAACCAGTGGGCAAGACACCCACCTGAGAGACTGCGCCCTTGCAATCCCCAGGACCAAGCACAGGGCATATTGCCCCCTCCAGAACCAGTGGGGTATCCACCCACCTGAGAGACTGTGGCCTTGCACTCCCCAGGACCAAGCACACAGCATGTTGCCCCCTCCAGAACCAGTGGGCAAGTCACCCATTCTAGAGACTGTGGCCTTCCACTCCCCAGGACCTAGCATAGGGCATGTTGCCCCCTCCAGAACCAGTGGGCAAGTCACCCACTTGAGAGACTGTGGCCTTGCACTCCCCAGGACCAAGTACAGGGCATGTTGCCTCCTCCAGAACCAGTGGGCAAGTCACCCACTCGAGAGACTGTGGCCTTTCACTCCCCAGGACCAAGCACAGAGCATGTTGCCCCCTCCAGAACCAGTGGGGTATTCACCCACCTGAGAGACTGTGGCCTTGTACTCCCCAGGTCCAAGCACAGTACATGCTGGCCCCTACAGAACCAGTGATCTTGTTTCCTCATCCGTCTGAGGTGCCTGCCTATTTGCCAACTGATGCCCCTGCAGTCTTCCCTCCATATTGGTAAGTAGAATGTGCGGGCCTTGGGCTTTGCCCTATGGCCATGTGGCCCCTGTGAACTGAGGACTGGGCAGTGTCCCTTTTTTGTATATTTGTACATATCTGTTGCATTGCCAAATCTAATTATTAATTTTGATGTTGATCTGATTACAGTCACTTTAGTCAATTCCTGTTGTCCTTGCTTTATTTAGCCGATTTACGGGGATAAATTGTTTTTATTGCGCAGCTGGTTGTGTGTATGGTGTGTGTGTATGGGGTGTGTTGTGCGTGTGTGTGTCTCTGTAGTTTTCCTCCCCCCCTCCCTTGTGTGCTGGGTGGCTGTACTCACTGTTGTCGTCTTTGCCGGCGTTGGTGTTCGTGGTGTAGCATGACTTAGAAGATCATCGGGAAGACTTGCAGTTCTGGTTCCATGGTGGCGTGTTTCTTCCCTGTGTCTCCAATGATGAGTCCTTTCACTTCTGTGCTCTGTTTCCACCAGGCTTTTGTTGGCATTGGTACCACCCCGGAAAAGGTAGCAGTTTGGCATGTCATAATATGTACTTTGTCTTCCGCCTGGCTGTAGGTGGCTACCACCGCGGGACTGTTGTTTCCGCCTTGGCGATCAGTGTGGTACATTGGCTGTCTTTCGGAGATATCACCTCCATGGTCATAATTTGGCAGTACTTACTGCCAGCCTGTTGGCGGTATTACCGCCACTTTATCACCAACCGCCAGGGTCGTAATGAGGGCCTACGTCACTTTCTTGGAGCTTATTCTCTCCAACGTCAGCCGACCCTCCGGAGCAAGCTGATTTCGAGTTGATGTCATCGGATTGCCTTTCCCGGATCCTCTGGTGAAATCCTGGGAGTCCGGGCCTCTGGAGCTTTCCAGCAGGACAAACCTGCAAGTCAGGGCAGGTCGCAGTCGACGTAAGCTGGCTTGACTCTCGACGGTGGGCCAGTCCCTTTATGGAGCTTTTTACCAAAAGTTGTCCAATCTTCTCCAAACTGCTGTATCTTCTCGCAGAGGGTCTTTGTAGGTCCTTTAGCAGTCCACAGCTCACCCCAATGTTCCAGAAGCTGTAAGTTGCTCCTTGAGGGTTAGGACTCCAACTCCCAGAAAGCACCTGGCTCAAACTCCAAAATGACCACTGGACAGTGGTTAGCTGTTCAGTTTCTTTAGGATTTGAAGGAGGGGACGCTGGTTAGCTATTTTGCACCTGTAGCAAGCAGGGAGTCCCTTTTGGAACCAGTTGAAGCCAGGCAAAGTCCTTTTTGTGGCCCAAGTGTGCAGCTGGTGCAGTCCTTCACAGTGCAGTGTCCAGGTGCAGATCTGGCATCCGGCAGGGCAGTCCTTCTTCTTCTGATGTTCTTTCTTGTAGGGATTTTGAGGTGTGGGTGCTGTTCTGCCATATTTATCCTTGCTCCTGGGGTGGAAAGCAGGGGGGAACTGTTTGTCCATACACAGGCAGGCTCTTTCCCCCTTTGATGACCACTTCCTGTGAAGCGTGGCAAAAATCAATCCCATGGAGCAACATTCTTTAAAAGTCCATTATGGCTGAAATTGATTTTTGGAGGTTAGATGGGGCTGCGCCCACCCACTTGTGTGGCTAAAAATCCTAAACACACCCCTCCCCTGCTCTCTGCTAATCCAATCAAGAGGGCGCCTATTTGTCTGGGGTTGCAGGAAATGAGGGAGGACCTGAGCTGCTCCAAATGTTCTTCTCTACCTTTGAAGACCAGTTTGGCTTCTCTCCCCCCAATCTGTTTCACCATCTGCTGTGACAGATCTCCTCCCACAGCCATATCCTTTGTGTTCAGCCCAGGCCTCTTCACACCTCATCAAGGCAGCCTGGTCAGAGAAGGGCACTACAGAGTTGAAGTTGGCATCTTTCAGGTAGAGTTCTAAAACTGTTTACCTGAAATAGTTATATTACATACAACAATTGTAAGTTTTGTGATATATTATAACAATTAATGTGATACCAAACTCAAGGTATCTGACACTTAAGGGGACTTTAGTAATTAAAATAAAGTCTCCCCATTTTAGCTTATGGAGGCCATTCACTACAGTGAGGGAAAAACGGATTTGGTATTTTTACCTCACCAGGGCTTATAAAACAATGTGTATATAGCCATTGCTTATAGTTACATGGCACACAACCCTATGGGCACGTAGGGCACACCTTAGGGGAGAAATATGTAAAAATAAAGCAGTTTAAGCCTTTGGAAGAGCTTTTAGTTCCAAAGTTGAATTTGCATATAACTTTAGTTTATAAACAGCCAGCAAGGCAGGCCTGTCTTCAAAATGACACTGGGCACCTTAGCAGTGCACCTATGGGTGCACTACCTATGCTGGGGTCCCTACCACATACTAGGGACTTATAGGTAGGTTGATACTGGCAAGTATGTGCTTCTCAAAACGTTTCTACCGATAGCGTCCAGTAGTAAGGTTCTAAAGTGCTCAGGTAGCACCAGCAATTGTGCTGCCCCAGGATTGGCAACCTTAGGCTCACTATACAGGAGGCCATCCTCCCAGTATATCCAGTGTGATCCAGACTCCTTGTCAGCTGCCTGGTCTGCAGCCTGCCACCACAGACACTTAAGAGTATGGCATGTCTTCTGTGCCTCATAGAACTCCTCCCTGGTGGGACCACACTTCTTGCCAGGTCAGTTTAGGCACATCCCCCAGTTCAGCCTCTTGTTCTCCTGTAAGCTCTGAGGCATCCCCCTTAGGTTCAGCCTCTTCCTGGCCTATGAAAACTTCTGGGTTGGGGTTTCTTGGCCCCTTGCCCCTCCTCTTACTGGGCATCTGGGCAACTCTTTCAGGCTCCGGGGTCCACCTGATCACCCTGACTATCTGCCATAGACAGGGTGGTCACGCATGCCCTCCCAGGCAGACCCAACATCTCCAAGTGTGACCGGCTTTCCACCGCACTCCAAGGGGAATTCTTTAGGTTGTTACATAGCAGGCAATCAAAAGGCATGGTTGGACTCACATCTACCCTCAAGGAACCCAAGACCCCCCCACATTCAAAAGGTCCTATTCAAAAGGAACCTGTACCACCTTACACAGGTGCTCAGATTGTCTACTACAACTACTTGGTGAAGCACATTAGGGATCACCTGCTCTTCAGACACCAGGTGACACCTGACAGTAGTCATACTGGCTCCAGTGTCTCTCAGAGCTCCCACCCTCTGTCCATTGATGGTCACCTATTGCCTGTACTTCTTAGTGTTCCCATGCATCAGGGTTCTCTGGATGATCTGACTGTCCCCTAGTGAGAAAAAGGGTCATCTCAGCTGGCTCCCACACTTCTTCTGGAATCAACTCCTCCCCAAGGGTTACACTAGCCAAGCCCTGTGACTGTGCACCAGTGGGTGCCGGTGTCCGCTTGGCACACTTGGGATTCCCCCTCATGTGACCCTCCTGGTCTCATGCATAACCCTAGCGGGGACCCTTCTCTGCAGGTTTCCCTGTAGAGAACCAAGGCTTTATCTTACCCTATTTACCCTTGCCTCCCCACTTCTTCTGAATGGGATCCTTGGCTGAGTCTCCCACCTACCTCTTTTGGACCCTGATACTGTCTCAACGCTCCACCTCCTGGGGTCAGTCAGCTTGCTGTCAATCAGGTGCTGGCACAGCTCTGTAAATCAAAGACCATAGAAGTGCTCCCATGCAATCAAATTGTACAGACCCTCATAGGTTTTTACCTTCCTGCCCTTCACCTACCCATCCAGTGCTCTGCAAAAAGAGTCAACACATTCCAAACAACTTTGGAAATCCCCCTTGTAGTAAGACGTACTGCTTTGGAGTGAGACTATACCTAGTGAGTAGGGCATCCTTCATGGCAGAGTAGGTGAGTCCCTGAGGATCCCCTTGGGCTAACAAGGTGTCCCTCCCCTCTGCCTCAAAGTGCTTCCACAGACTTGCCCCCCATGGTCTCTGAGGTGTACCTCAGAGACCATGTTCATGAGAAGAGCTGACTCATCCCCCTTGAATAACAAGTATATATCTTCCTCTTCTTACAATCCTTCACTAGATCTTTGGGAATGTGCATCCTCCTGTCAGATTGCACTGTCGTACTGCTGCCGCCATCTGTGCTGGACCTGCCCTTCAGGTCCAGCTCATTCAAGCTCAGCTCATGTGCTAACCACATTTTTCACTCCTCCATGACCAGTGCCATTTTCTTTGCTTCAGCTTCTCTATCCATTTTAGCCAATTCCAGCTTGAGCTTCTCAAGCTCCAAATGTTGCCTTCTCTCTACTTGTCTGTCCCTCAGTCCCTCTAGGCAGGTCCAGGTTATCCACCAAATCACCATGCATGCTCTGCACCTCCTCATCTGCAGCAATATTCTCCTCTGCTGTGTGCTTCTCAGCATCTTTTGCTGCCAATCAGGCCTTCAGCACCTTTTGCACCTCTTGGTGGAAATTTTGACATCTGAACTCCGTACAAAACTGCTTGAGCTGGACTACTGCATAACCCTCCAACTTCTCCAGCTTCACATTTGTAGCAACTGCTGATTGCTCCCTAGACTGAAACTTGCTGGTGAATAAGGCTCAATAAAGGTCCAAAGTTTCAAAAGGCAGAGCGATCCCAAAAAGGACAAAAAGGAAAAGCAAAAAAAAAAAAGTCCAAGATAAAAACAGTATGTAGTTGTGTAATGCTCTGCAATGAAACGGTAGTGTGCATCAGTCACTGGGCCCAATTCACAAAGGTAAACTTAGACACCATTAGTGTGGAGATTCTACTCCGGGTGCAGAGATTCCCCTCCGGATGCAGATTGGAATCTCTGCATTCGGAGTAGAGATTCCACCCCGAGTGCAGAGATTTCACCCGAGTGCAGACATAAAGATACTACTCATAACTTACCTTTGTGAATACCGAAAAGTCGTAAACTTAGTCTTTTGGTCTAAACTTAGACCAAAAGTCCAAGTATACTTTTGTGAATCGGGCTCCTTGCATTTCAAGTACAAATTCAAGTTGTATCCTCACCGCTGGTCACCAATGTTAGAAATGGGGTCTTTAATTGGCAGTCAGTTTATAGTCTGCCCAAGTGCGGACCCTCACTCTAGATAGGGTAAGGGAGATACACCACTCAGATAACCCCTGCTCACCCTCTTGGTAGCTTGGCGCAAGCAATCAGGCTTATCTCAGAGGCAATGGGTAAAGTATTTGTACAAACACGCACAGCAACATGGTGAAAACACTACAAAAGGACACCACACAAGTTTTTAGAAAAACAGTTAATATTTATCTAAATCAAACAAGACCAAAACTACAAAAATCAAACGTACACAAGCAAAGATATGGATTTTTAAAGTAAAAAGAGTATCGTTCCACAGAAATCAATGAATTGCACAAAGTACCTGGAATGCGTCAAAAATAAAGCGGCACAGGCGAGCGTGCATTGGAAAAGCAAGTGATGCATCAATTTCTTACTCACAGGAGAGGCTGTGTGTCGATTCTTTCTTTGTCGGGTAAGCAATGAGTCAGTTTCCAGACAAGGAGACTCGTGTCTGTGCGGTGATGTTGAAGATTTTGATGCACAGGCACAATTTGTGGGAAATACGGACGCATGGCAGCCATGATTCTGCGCTGAGCTGGTGATGTGTTGATTTTTCAGCTGCAGTGCAGTCCAACCCAGCAAGAATACACAGCAAAGGGGCAGTACTCAAACTCACAGCTCTTCATCTCTTCACAGCTCTCCTTCGCCCTCTTGATCTAGAAGTGTTCTAAAAGTCTGGTGCTTTGGATCCACATACTCACTTCTGCCTTTTAAGTAGTCAAACTTCAAAGGGAAGTCTTTGTCGTGCACAAGACCCTGCCTTTTACTTGCCCTGCCCTAACTACACCAAGTTGGAGACTGTATTGTGAGGGGACAGACACAGCCCTTTCAAGTGCAGGTGACAGCTCCTCCCTCCCACTCTATCCCAGGAAGACTCATCAGGATATGTGGGACACACCTCAGCTCCCTTTGTGCTACTGTCTAGTGTGAATTCACAAACAGCCCAACTATCAGTCTCACCCATACGTGGATTCAGCAGCCAAGCAGAAGCACAAAGTGCTTAAGCAAGAGAATGCCCACTTTCTGAAAGAGGCATTTTCAAGCAAACAATCTAAAAACCAACTTTACCAAATGATGTATTTTTAAATTGTGAGTTCAGAGATCCCAAACTCCAAATCCCTATCTGCTCCCAATGGGAAACTAAACTTAAAAGACATTTAAAGAGAATCCCCATGTCAGCCAATGTAAAGATAGCCCTTGCAATAGTGAAAACCGAATGTGGCAGTATTTCACTATCAGTACATGTCCCACCTTTTAAATACACTGCACCATGCACATAGGGCAACTTAGGGCCTACCTTAGGGGTGACGTACATTTAGTAAAAGGGTAGGTTTGGGCCTGGCAAGTAGGTGCATGTTAGAAAGTACCATATTTTTGCCATGGTTACCTGCCTGATGTTAGTGTGCTTGACTGTATTCTCTGGGATCCTGTTAATCAGGACCCCAGTGATTATGCTCTTTCTCCTCTAAATATTGTCACTGCATACTGGTAACCCACTATTTCACCCAAATTTGGCATACTGGTGCGCCCTTATAAGTCCATAGTATGTGGTACCTAGGTTCCCAGGGCATTGGGGGTCCAGGAGATCCCTATGGGCTGCAGCATTTCTTTTGCCACCAATAGGGAACCCATGCAAAGGCTTCTTCAGGACTGCCATTGCAGCCTGTGTGAAAAGGTGCATGCACCCTTTCACTGCCATTTACATTGCAACAGGTCACTTATAAGTCACCCCTATAGCAGGCCCTCCAGCCCTGAGGGCAAGGTGCAAAGTATCTGTGTGTGAGAGTACTCCTGCACTAGTAGAGGTTCCCCACAACCTCCAGGACCATTTGCCCAGACTTCATGAGTGCAGGATGCCTTTTTCTCCTGTGCACTGGACATAGGTCACTACCTATGTCCAGCTACATAATGGTAACTCCGAATATAGGCATGTTTGATATCAAACATGTTGGAATCATAATGCTTTGGCAAGCATTGGCTGTACGATTCCATGCACTCTGGGGGCTCCTTAGAGGACCCCCAGTATTGCCTTTGCAGCCTTCTGAAGTTTTCCAGGCAGCCCCAGCTGCTGTCACCTCTAAGACAGGTTTCTGCCCTCCTGTTGCTTGAGCAGCTCAGGCCCAGGAAGGCAGAACAAAGGATTTCCTTTCAGGGAGGGGTATTACACACTCTCCCGTTGGAAATAGGTGTTACACGCTTGGAAGGGGTAGCCTCCCCAAGCCAATGGAAATGCTTTGAAGGGCACAGATGGTGCTCTCCTTGCATAATCCAGTCTACACCAGTTCAGGGACCCCAGGCCCTGCTCTGGTGTGAAACTGGACAAAGGAAAGGGGAGTGACCACTCCCCTGTCCATCACCACCCCAGGGATGGTGCTCAGAGCTCCTCCACAGGGTCCCTGGGTTTTGCCATCTTGGATTCCAAGTTGGAGGGAAATCTGGGTACTTCTGAGTGGCCAGTGCCAGCAGGTGACGTCAGAGCCCTCCCCTGGTAGGTGCTTACGTGTTTAGCTGACCATTCCCCCTCTCAGGGCTATTTAGGATCTCTCTCTTGGGTGGTTCTGGAGATTCGGATAGCAAGACTCCAGCAGGAATCCTCTGCATCCTTTATTTCACCTTCTCACTGAAGAAACTTCATCTGGACCCTCCAGGAACTCTACAAACTGCAAAACAGAAGCAAAGACAACTCCGCAACATTGTATCTTCAGCTCCTGCCAGCAACTGCAACTGTTTCCCGTTCATGCATCCTCAGAAGACAGCCTGTCTTCAGCCTGCACCAGAAGAACGAAGGAATCTCCCTTGGAGTGAAGGAGTCACTCCCCTGCTTCAGCAGGCTCCTCTCTGCAATGACAACTGGCTGCGTGGGTCCCCTCTCCTGATGAGTTGCATGGATCGTGCATCACGGGTGGTGGACGGAAGTGGTCCCAATGGCCCTGATGTCCTACTGTCTAACTTTGGTGGATGTAAGTGCTTGCATCCCCACACAAGACAGTACCCCGTGCACCATATGTTTTGCAGTTGCCAAGGTTCGTTGCCACCCTTCCCACAAAGTTCTTTGTGCACCATGCAGCTCCAGGCCCCAGCACTCTATCCTGCGATGCACAGCTTCGTGAGTGGTTCTCCGGCGGCGTTAGATCCTTTGTTGTTGTACTGCGTGCCTCCCATGCTGTGGGACTCCTGTGCACACTGCCTGGTCTTCTGTGGGCTCTCTGAGTTGCTGGGAGCCCCCTCTGATGCTCCCTCCTGGGTAGAGTCCACCAGGTCCCTCCTGGTCCTAGGCAGTGCCATTTTCCGCTAACCCCAAGCTTTACGTGTGCAAAGGCTTGTTGGCGGAATTCAGTGACACAAACCAGACTGAAATCTTCCATCCAGCGTGAGACATCATCTTCACCAACCAGGAACCTGCATCCATCTTCTTAGGTGCAGTACTGACTGTTGTTCTTCACCAGTGGTTCCTCTTTTGCACCTTCATCTGGGTTAGCAGGGGCTCCTATTCTCCCTTGACTCTTCTGTGCTTCTTGGACTTAGTCCCCTTCTTCCACATGTCTTCAGGTCCAGGAATCCACTGTTGCTGTCTTGCAGTCTCTCCTGGTTCTTGCATAATTCTTCTTTTCATTTCTGTGTGTGTTCTGGGAAAGTTACTGGGATTTCTTCCTGCTTTGCTGGGCACTGGGATGGATTCTAGTACTTACCTTTGGGACTTTCTAGTACTCCCAGCTCCCCTCTACACACTACACTTGCCTAGGTGGGAGACTGACTTTCGCATTCCACTTTCTTAGTAAATTGTTTGTCCTCCCCCTAGGCCTCTAATTATTGTGATTTTCACTCTTTGCACTTTTTTTCTAACTGTTTTTACAGCTATTTCTGCATACTAGTGTATATAATTTGTTTATTACTTACCTCCTAATGGAGTGTAGTCTCTATGGTATTTTTGGCATTTGTATCACCAAAGTAAAGTAGCTTTATTTTTGTAACACTGACTATTTTCTTTCATGTGTGTGAGTACTGTGTGACTACAGAGGTATTGCATGAGCTTTGCATGTCTCCTAGATAAGCCTTGGCTGCTCAGCTATAGGTACCCATAGAGAGCCTGGCTTCTAGACACTGTCTACATTTCACTAATAAGGGATAACTGGACGTGTGCATAATCCCACTGGGCATAATCCCTTGCTATAACTGATATATATTAGGATTATGTATAGAGAGGAAAGGGCGCAAGTCTGCAGTATTTATCTGTAGTATGGAAAGGGGTAATGGCCATCAGGGCATACTGACCCCCGTGTCCCTTCGACCCTTTCTATCATTTGGATTTAATTTGCTTTACCACTCGTGCACCACAACTCAATTGCATAGTGTTATGAAATTATGGCCCATATTTATACTTTTTTTGCACCGCATTTGTGTAATTTTTAGAGGCAAAAGCGGAGCAAACAAAATATAATTGTATTTTGTAGGTTTGCATCACTTTTGCGTAAAAAAATTACGCAAATGCGGCACAAAAAAGTAAAAATATGGGCATATGTGCTTTTGGGGCATAGTTCGGTTTCACTTGGAAGCCCGATAGCGTGATGGGAAACATTTTACTCATTATCATAATCATTTTCCAAGCTTTTTACAGGCACAACAGTAATCTTTGATTTTTAATATCTACGTGACTTACATTTTCTATTGTAAATTCCTATTTAACATGCAAGGTCTTCATAACACAAAACAGTTTTCGTTCTATTAACCCCTTCGCTGCCAGGCCTTTTCCCCTCCTTTGCCGAGCCTTTTTTTTGGCTATTTGGGGCAGTTCACGCTTAGGCCCTCATAACTTTTTGTTCACATAAGCTACCCTTGCCAAATTTGAATCCTTTTTTTCCAATATCCTAGGGATTCTAGAGGTACCCAGACTTTGTGGGTTTCCTGAAGGAGACCAAGCAATTAGCCAAAATACAGCGAAAAAATTTTTTTTAAAAGAAAATTGGAAAAAAAGGCTGCAGAAGAAGGCTTGTATTTTTTCCCCTGAAAATGGCATCAACAAAGGGTTTGCGGTGGTGAAATCACCATCTTCCCAGCTTACAGGAACAGGCAGACTTGAATTCGAGAACCCCATTTTTTAGCACAATTTTGACATTTTACTAGGACATACCCCATTTTTACTATTTTTTGTGCTTTCAGCCTCCTTCCAGTTAGTGACCGAAATGGGTGAGAAACCAATGCTGGATCCCAGAAAGCTAAACATTTCTGAAAAGTAGAGAAAACTCTGAATTCATCAAGGGGTCATTTGTGTAGATCCTACAAGTGTTTCCTACAGAAAATAACAGTTGAAATAAAAGAATATTGAAATTGAGGTGAAAAAAACCTCTATTTTTCTCCACGTTTTACTCTGTAACTTTTTCCTGCGATGTCAAATTTTTTAAAGCAATATACCGTTACATCAGCTGGACTCTTCTGGTTTTCTGGTTGTGGGGATATATAGGGTTTGTAGGTTCATCAAGAACTCGAGGTTCCCAGAGCCAATAAATGAGCTGCACCTTGCAATGGGTTTTCATTCCACACCGGGTATACAACAATTCATTTGCTGAAATATAAAAAGTGAAAAATAGGTATCAAGAAAACCTTTGTATTTTCAAAATGGCCACAAGATAAGGTGTTGAGAAGCAGTGGTTATGTGCACATCTCTGAATTCTGGGGTGCGCATACCAGCATGTGAATTACAGGGCATTACTCAAATAGATGTCTTTTTTACACACTGTCTTACATTTGGAAGGACAAAATGTAGAGAAAGACAAGGGGCAATAACAGTTGTTTTGCTATTCTGTGTTCCCCCCAGTCTCCCAATAAAAATGGTACCTCATTTGCGTGGGTAGGCCTCCCGTCCGCGACAGGAAATGCCCTGAAACACAACGTGGACACATCACATTTTCACAAAGAAAACAGAGCTGTTTTTTGCAAAGTGCCTAGCTGTGGAGTTTGGTCTCTAGCTCACCCGGCACCTAGGGAAACCTAGCAAACCTGTGCAGTTTTGAAAACTAGGCACCTAGGGGAATCCAAGATGGGGTGACTTGTGGGGCTCTGACCAGGTTCTGTTACCCAGAATCCTTTGCAAACCTCAACATTTGGCCCCAAAAAATACGTTTTCCTCTCATTTCGGTGACAGAAAGTTCTGGAATCAGAGAGAAGCCACACATTTCCTTCCTCCCAGGGTTCACCCAAGTCTCCCGATAAAAATGGTACCTCACTTGTGAGGGTAGGCCTAGCGCCCGTGACAGGAAATCCCCCAAAACACAACGTGGACAAATCACATTTTCACATAGAAAACAGAGCTATTTTTTGCAAAGTGCCTAGCTGTGGATTTTGGCCTCTAGCTCAGATGGCACATAGGGAAACCTAGCAAACCTGTGCAGTTTTGAAAACTAGTCACCTAGGAGAATCCAAGATGGGGTGACTTGTGGGGCTCTGACAAGGTTCTGTTACCCAGAATCCTTGGCAAACCTCAACATGTGGACAAAAAACACTTTTTCCTCTCATTTTGGTGAGAGAAAGTTGTGGAATCAGAGAGGAGCCACAAATTTCCTTCCACCCAGCATTTCCCCAGGTCTCCCGATAAAAATGGTACCTCACTTTTGTGGGTAGGCCTACTGCCCGCAAAAGGAAATGCCCCAAAACACTATCTGGACACATCAAAATGATCAAACACAAAACCACCTGTTTTTGCAGGGGCACCTGTGTTTTTGGTCCTGGGCTCAGCACCCATCTAGGGAAACCTACCAAACCTACATATTTCTGCAAACTAGACACCCAAGGGAGTCCAGGGAGGTGTGACTTGCGTGGATCGTCCAATGTTTTCTTACCCAGAATCCTCAGCAAACCTCAAATGTAGCTAAAAAATCAAATGTTCTCACATTTCTGTGTGGGATCACCACACTGGGACAAATTTCATACCACCCAACATTCTCCTCAGTCTCCTGGTAAAAATGATACCTCATTTGTGTAGGTGGGACAAGTGCTTGTGAAAGGGAAGAGCCAAAAACATGACAATATTGAGGGGGAACCAAAGGGGTTCCAAAAGGGCAGTTTGCAAAAAAACATTTTTAGGTTGACAAGTGCAGCAGAATTTTTATCTGTATAGATGAGACAATGCTGGGTGGTAGGAATTTTGTGGATTCCTGCAGAATCCGGAAGGTTCCATCATGGGAAAAATGTGTGATTTCCAGCAAAGTTGGAGGTTTGCATGGCATTGTGGGTATGAAAATAGTGTGGGGTGCATGTGAAACACACTACCCTGGAATCACTCAGATGTTTCGTTTTCAGATGTGTCTAGGTCTTGTGGATTTTTCTACATGTCAGCGTCCCAAAGTCCATAAAGTGCAGCCCTCACCATTCCAAGTGGGTCGATTTTGAGAATTAGCCAAGCTCTCATGACCCACATGTAAAACCATACCCCAAAATAATCAAATGTCTTGCTGTGGGATAAGATGTTTTAGAGTGTGGGGGAGAGCTGAAAGACTGTTACCCCCTTCAGTTGGGGTGGGGGCATAACCAGGCCCATACTGGTTGGTTGCCACTACCCAATATCTATATATATATTTTTTAATTCCCTGGCATCTTGTAGACTTTCTGTGTGGATCAGGGGTAATTGCCCTGTCTGCCCACTGGTTGGCAGAACAATTTTGGCCCCATTTATTTGGGGTGGGGGTATCGCCATACCCCGCCCTCTTATTTTGGGAGAAAAAAAACTTCCCTGGTCTCTGGTGGGCTTTGGCCTTCCAAAAATAGGCCAATCTGCCCGATATGGACAACAGTAATGTGCCCCCATGCCTAAGGGGTCGCTCCCAACCTCTAAAAAACATTTTTTTTTAATCACTGGTGCCTAGAGGTTTCTGCCCTCCCTGGTGGCAGATCGGCCTAATAGCAATAGGTCGATCTGCACCCAGGGGGGGCAGAAATGGCCTAAAATAAATTCCCCCCCCCCCCGGGGAGGGACCCTTGCCTAAGGTGTCACTCCCCTTGCGTGAAACCGGTGCCTAGTGGTTTCTGCCCCCCTTGGGGGCAGATTGGCCTAACAAAAATCCGCCGATCTGCCCCCAAGGGGGGCAGAAATGGTCTAAATACAATTTGCCCCCCAGGGGAGTGACCCTTGCGTGAGGGGTCGCTCACCCACCTCTAAAAAAACAAACAAACAAAAAAAAATTATCCCTGGCGCCTAGAGGTTTCTGCCGCCCCTGGGGGGCAGATCGGCCTAATAACCATAGGCTCATCTGCACCCGGGGGGGCAGAAATGGCCTAAAATAAATTTGCGCCCCCCGGGGAGCGACCCTTGCCTAAGGGGTCACTCCCCTTGCATGAAATTGGCACAAAAAAAAGATCCCCGGTGCC
This sequence comes from Pleurodeles waltl, assembly GCF_031143425.1. Taxonomy (NCBI): domain Eukaryota; kingdom Metazoa; phylum Chordata; class Amphibia; order Caudata; family Salamandridae; genus Pleurodeles; species Pleurodeles waltl. The sequence goes on from NC_090442.1 coordinate 467,883,695, forward strand.
TAGTGGTTCCTGCCCCTCTTGGAGGCAGATTGGCCTAACAAACATCGGCCGATCTGCCCCCAAAGGGGGCAGGAATGGTCTAAATACAATTTGCCCCCCAGGGGAACGGCCCTTGCGTAAAGGGTCGCTCCCCACCTCTAAAAAACAAAACAAACAAAAAAAATGATCCCTAATGCCTAGATGATTCTGCCCCCCCCCGGGGGCAGATCGGCCTAATAACAATAGGCCGATCTGCCCCCAGGGGGCAGAAATGGTCTAAATACAATTTGCCCCCCAGGGGAGAGGGTCGCTCCCCATCTCTAAAAAATAAAACAAAACAAAAAAATTATCCCTGGCGCCTAGAGGTTTCTGCTCCCACTGGGGCAGATCGGCCTAATAACAGTAGGCCGATCTGCCCACGGGGAGGCGGAAATGGCTTAAAATAAATTTTTTGTGCCCCTGTGGAACGACCCTTGCCTAAGGGGTCGCTCCCCTTCAGTGAATACGCCATAAAAAAAAAACTCCCTGGTGTCTCGTGGTTTCTGCCCCCTTTGGGGGCAGACTGGCCTCATAAAAATAGGCCGATCTGTCCCCAAGGGGGGCAGAAATGTCCTAAACATAATTTGCCTCCTAGGGCGCGACCCTTGCTCCCCAACTCTAAAAAAACAAAAACAAATAAAACCAATTTTTTTTTATCCCTGGCGTCTAGTGGTTTCTGCCCAGCCCCGGGGACAGATCGGCCTAACAACAATAGGCCGATAAAATGCCTTGAAAAAAATTGACCCCTTGGGAGCGACCCTTGCCCAAGGGGTCGCTCCTCTTATGCCAGTTTCTGTTGAAAAATACATCCCTGGTGTCTAGTGGGCATTTCAAAAGCTGGGCCGCTTTACAATCTGGCTTTTGAAAGGCTCTGCGAGACTTCAAAGGGAAGGAAATTCCTTCCCTTTGAAGCCTCTCAGGGCCCCCATCACATGATCTTAAGAGAAATGCTTTGCATTTCTCTTCCGATCGCGCTGGAATCTGAGCTTCCAGCGCAATGGGGAAGTGGCCTCTGATGAGGTCAGCACGCGAATGCGCGCTGAAATTATCAGACATTAATGGGGGGGTCAGACGGGGTCGGGCGGAAGGGGAAGGGCTTCCCCTTCCATCCCTGCCTTGGGGGGTGGGAGGGAAGCCCACAGAGGGAGTGCTAGATCTCCCTCTGAGCTCAGTGCCGAGGACATAATGGTTACGTCCTTTGCACATGAGCACTGTGCCGTTGGACGTAACCATTGCGACCACAGCACAGAAGGGGTTAAACTAACACTTCTATTAACAGTCATTCAGAGCAGTAGCAACTTTATCTCTCATGTAATTAATTGAAAAGCAACTTTCATAAATATATTTATCATGTAATGAGTACTGTTATACCTGACCAACTTTGGCAGAGTTTTCCCCAGACCTTTTTTCTTTACTACCTTGTTTTTTCTGAACGTTTGTTTTGTTGGCATAAGGACTCCGCGCATTTTACCCCTGCTAATCAGAGGTAAATTGCTTGTGTCTCTCCTTTAAACATAGTGTCGTAGTTTGGACTCTTGCTCTGGGCAAGACTGCTGGTTAAGGATGGTTAAAGGATGAAAGTACTTTTGCTTGTAGGCGACTACGTCTTTCCTACAACAAGTCGCAAATGTTCTCCCAACCTTAACGGCTTACTAGCAGCACCGAACCAGAAACAAAATAGTAAAAGGTGATTTGTGGTAGCCTTTATGCATGAACTCGAGAGTAAGACATCTCAGGGAGTGTTGTGGTTAAAGGGAGATTACCACTTTCTCACAGATATATCATGTCTCATACAAACACAGACAATGACAAAGATGCAGTAAAGTTTCAATAGTTTTTATTTAACATAACTGCAATTTGCGATAAGTTGCATGGGCTGCAATGATTAGTATAATGAATAATTCAAGGAACAGAATTGTGAAGACGAGAGTCATTATTATAAAGACCCCCACCATCTTGCAATGCATAGGAAAGACATATGAGATGTACAATGCCCTAATACCCTAATATGAAAGGCCGAACCTCCTACCTAAAGGAGAGCTGGGTTTGTTAAACCTAATCTGTCAATGCCATGTCCATGAGAGGAGCCAACAACCCTCGTTAACTTGGAATGAGGTCTCTATCTCATACTCCGCAAGGACACGAAGACTGGGTCAGCATCAAGACGACTGCAGCATCGATATCAGCGAAATCCCGCTGATTATCTGTCTAAAGTGCAATGTATTTATACAGATCTACAAGGACCCCTGACGTAGGTGTGTTCCTAAACAATAGATAACAGACATGCTTGGGACGGCAATTAATATAAATAATTCCTCGAAAGTATAGAGAGGGAAAATCCCTAAGTGTGAACACCTACTGTTTGTTTGTCTTTGTTGCTTAATGTTGACGCCTTAGAGCGGTGACACTGATAATGTAACTCATAACAAGTGGCCTACCTATAAACAAGGCAGCCATCTTAGAAGAAATAAATAATTAAATGTGCTAAGACAGAGCAAGCTAAGTAGCTTAAAAGTGACTATGTGACAGGGCACGAGTCTGCAAGCCAAAGGCTAAGCTAACTCCAGTTATCCCATTAAAAATGAAGTAGGATTCACTACACCCTCCCCATTGCTGTAACAGGTATGACGAAGGCATAGGAACCCAAGCGCTAAAATTGCTCTGAACTAAAAGCTAAAAGCATAAAAATCAGCTAAAAAATCTTTAAAATGTGTTAAAAAGATAATAAAAACGATGTAGCTAACATACATACAGAAATGTTAATGTCAACCATGACAAGCACAGCGTGCCAAAGCAAGTTCATTTAAGTGCATAATTGTAAATCGGGAATGGCAAGCCAATTCATCAAATTTGTGTCATCGAAGTCACCAACCAATGACCTCAAAAATGAGTCAACATCATCTGGTGTTAAATCGAGTGCTGGGTGGACAAACGGATCCACAAAGCAGTAGTGAGCAGTACTTTCTGGTGTAACGTCATTCGTTGCAGTGCCCTGGTCCATTGTAGATCTCAAAACGGAAGGCTCATAGGTGGCCTCGCGGAGCAACCTCAGTTTCAAGTGGCATGACTGTGTATGAATCCTCATCGGGGACATCAGCAGTTCGTGGTCCACAGGAGATGTCGGTCAACAGCAAGACAGACCATAGGCAGATGTTCAAAGAGGCACCATATGCACTGGAAGACTGGTTGTACGCACCAGAGAAGGGGCCGAAATGACAACGACCAGTCATGCTCCAATTCCACCAGCAAGGGTGCACCGAAGATCCGAACCATGCGCTCACGGCACAGTGGAGTTGGTGGGAGCGGCTCCATTGCTCTGCGCAGCTGGAAAGAAACAACCACTGTGAATCAGAAGAAATAGCAGTAGTAGTCCGCCAATCAAAGCCAAAATAATTGGAAAGCCACCAAACACACTTGAATAGAGCGAATGGATGGCTGACGGGATGACTCCAAAGACAGTCTGGAAGATGGACACGAAACCAGACCCGACAGCCTTAAAGAAATGAACAAACCCAGCGGTGCTCGAAGCATTGAATATTCTGGATACCAGTTCTCCAAAGTGCTTGAGGAAGTTGGTATTTAATAGGGATTGTATCTCGGCTGAAGATCTCACAATCTGGAGAGCATACGTCTCCTTTGCGGATGTCAAGGCGACCTGTTTTTGAAACAATAGCGCCTTTAGCCTGCTCAGCTTGTCATAGTCCACATTAATAGTATCTATGTGGGGCCATATGTCAGTCACTTTTATCTCTCGTGTGGGGGGAAACAAAACATGTCCACAACACATAACGATCTTCGAGACTGAGATTGCGTGGGCCATTGGTGGTCGCATGCCGCAACAACTTTGATCGTTCAGTACCACATAACTTCCATTGGAAAGTACATGAAATACCGGGCAAATCAAAGGGACGGGAGTACCCTTTAGCAAACAGGCCAAATCTGCAACCCCCTCAGTGCAAAGACCGTGAAGAGACACCTGCTTGCATATCATGGAATGACGAACAGCAGTCTCACATTCACTTCCGCTAAGAAAGACCTCTGTTTCGCCATTCAGACATTTATAGTCAAAGGGCAACTCCCACTCTTCCTTAATATAGCTATCTCCTAGTTGCTCGTACCTTCCCACTGCAAGATGTTTCAGGCAGCACGAGAAATGAAAGGTCAAAACCGGTAAATTAATCATGCCATGTAAGAGCCAGAGAGTTGAAGGACTCTCTGCTACCGTGAAGGGCAACTTATCTAATTTTTCTACGCAAAGCATGGTGAAATTAGCCTCCCTTTTAGCCATTGTCTGTTGTTCCTTGGAAAAATTGAAAGCAGTGAAGAATTCACTCCCATTAATATACTTCCATGGAATGTGACAATTTTTCAGTGTCTGTAAAGTCCAACCCAGCTGCATGATGGAACGTAGCTGTGTTTGCCCATGATATAACTGGGACAAGTCTGTCTGAGTGATATCAATAGCAGATGACACTATATTTGAAAGTAAATAAATCCTGTTGTAAGGTGTATTCATGCCGTTGTCGACAACAGCTAACGCCTTCTCTAAATTTTCTTTATCCAATTGCCTTAATCGTGCAGCAGCCTCAATCTGAGTAAGTTTCCAGATTTCATTGTACATAGCACATAAAAATATTTTCAAGCGCTTTTTCCCAGGACCCAGCAGAAAATCCTGCAAGTCTATATCTTCGGAAAGGTTATTCAGGTGTTTCTTAACCGCGGCTAACGTGTTGGTCTGTACCCATTGCTGGCACAGCTTACCCACACTGTATGTCGTAACTATACCTGTATGTTGACCCGACACAAAGCGAGGGTCTGGTCTGTTAATTGAGAAACCCCCTGAAGAGTTCAAAAAACGCACCTGACACTCATTAGTGTCAGTGGGCCAGATTAACCACCCGCCGGGACTAGAAAGTGAAGAATTATAAGTACCACCCTTAACCATTGCATCTAGCTTGTCCTCTGTGATATTGAGGAAGTATTGCCAATCTTTAAACCTTGCCGGGGTGGGGATACTGGGCGTGTTCAAGTCTTTTATTTTTGCTAACCCCAGACAGGATGTCTGCTGAATAGTGTCATTTTAGAAAATCATTTGCACAGGAATCAGGCATGCTCGAAATAAAGCCTCCCTACCCTGTATCTGCCAATCTTGCGTTCCCCATATACTTTTCAAATCAATAGTGCTCTTCCAGTATTCGTAACCTTCAACTGCGAGCCGGGAAACAAAGGGATCTGAATAAATCAGTTTTGTATCAGTTGGCAAAATTTCCCTAATTTGTGTCATGCCCAGAAAAGTATGTAAATTTATCACTATAGTACTTTGGGCAACCCACTGGTGGTGTAGAACAGTGTTCCCACTGTGTGTAGTTTAATACTGGCCTGTATCTAGTGGCAGGGTATAGGTAGTAATGTCCCCAATTGTTATAGCAGAACAATTCCCCATAATTCATTGTATGTTCATATACATCATTACTTTCAAAAGTGGAATAGTCCTTCATTTCAGTTAGCATGGAATCAACTGTTTGGACATCCCAATCATCAGAAACAACATCAGGTGTAATTACATCAGTCATTGAAATTTTGAACATGTATGGTATTTGAATAATTTCAGTAGGCCCGTATATATCGAATAAAACTTTGTCCCACACAATCCCATCAGAAATCGATATTGCTGTAATATTCACAGGGGACAAATCTCTTCGGACCTTATGTGAAGAATGATGTGGAGTTAAAACTTCATCAACAGGCTCCACAGAGGAGCGATCAGGAATATAGTGACCAGTTATAAGCAAAAAGAAAACAGTCACAAAACCAATCCATAAAAATAATGCACAAAATGTCAAACAGAACCATAAGTAGTTCCAGGGGTATTTCAAATAGTTCTTTTTAAGCCATTGATACAGCTTAGTACTTTTTGAAACATTTTCAATCACAGTAGTGGATGAGTCTGAAGAAAAATCATCAATGTCAATGAAGTAGCCATAGGCTGTCTCTGTAAACACGGGAGCCGGTGCACCATCCGTACTTTGGTCCACTTCATGTGGGGGCTCTTGGTAGACAGTGTTGTTAGTCTGTGATGTGCTTGTGTAAAAAGCAGCTAAATCTTGAACCGGGGTGGTCACTGAAGAAGTGACTGGAACCAGCAAGAGTTCATTTTCTGCCCTCCCCATGGTCAGGGAGGTGTCTGGAACAGCAGTTGACATTGTTGCACAGCCTGTAGTAGTGATGTTCATCCTACTATGTAAATGTATGTCCTGTTGGGTAGTGAGAGGGGATCGGGAACCACCCAAGGGACCTCTTGGTCTACTGTGAAGGATCGGCCACATGGCGTAGTTTGATGTCATCATTGGAGATGAATCTGTTGGTTTTAGAACCAGACAGTGGTGTTAAGATGGCAGTCCTGGTGCCTTTTATTCCCAAGACCGGTACAGGTGCTCTGTATGATGGACCGAATTCTTTCTTCACTGTGATCTTCTCATGAACCAGATCCCCAACTTTAGGAATCCAGCCAGTTGAAGTTTTTGCTAAATCCCTTATTCCTAAGGTGGCAGCACTTGCAGATGATTTATCATCACAAAATTGCTGAAGCTCCTGTAAAACAGTGAGACGTTCATTTATGTCAAATGGTGTTTCTGCTGCCAACATACCAGGGGCATCAAGATCTGGGACATTCATAGGTATCCCAAAGAGAACCTCATATGGAGTGCATCCCCAAGGACCATCTTGGCAGATTATTCAGTGCTCTCTGGACCCCATATAGGTGATGTAACCAACTGCGGCCTGAACCTAATACTCGAGTGGTTAAGGACTGCTTTAAATCACGATTCCGCCTCTCCAAAACCGTATTTCCCTCGGGATGGTATGGTGAGGAGTAATGGAGTTCAACACTCATCGACCCATGGTATCCCTGAATGCCTTGGAGGCAAATGCAGGGCCCTGGTCCGAATGGAATGCTGCAACGCATATGTACTGATAAAGATCAGCAAGTCTTTTATAACAGTCCGGGCGTCAGACGACCACTATGGCCATACCCACAGGAATCTAGAACAAGAATCTACAGTGAATAAAATTTATTTGTATGCACCATCAGGCTGTAAAGGACCACAATGGTCCAGGTACACACACTGTAGTGGCCTGTTGGACACTAAGAGGGATGACTGCGGTGGGCGTTTGATATTAGAACCCTTGATCTGCTGGCAAATGTCACAGCAAAGGACATACTGCTTTGTTCGTCTGCATAGACCAGGCCACCAGAAGCGTTTCTGTAGAAGTGTTATCGTGGCCTGTATACCAGCATGTGCAGAAGCTACACCCTCATGCGCTGCTTTAATTAGATCTAATCTCTGGTCTTCATTGGGAATCACTCAATCTCCAACCCCAGGAATTGTTGTGTAAGCAACATTCTGCGCACTGATATTGTAAGTATAGTTTGTAGAGTATCCTTTCAGGAGGGGCTTGCCTTCAGCCAAAGCTTTAACAGCAGTCAAAATTTCATTATCCAATCTCGTCTGTGAACGAGTCCCTGCAGCCACAGAAGCCGTAGCTACTACTGCTTTGGATGCTTCAACAGCCAATGTATTACCAGTAACGTGTACTCCTACACATTGGTGTCCCAATGTATGGACTACATGGACACACAGCAGCTTATCCTTAAGATCAGCCACCCTCCCCCACAGTATTTTGTGTTTAATGGTGTTCCCTTTAGAATCTCTAAACCTGTTCATTTTCCAATGATTGAGATAGTCATTGCATGACTGGACGCAGTAATAAGAGTCACAGACTATTAAACTCTGGCATCCTGGCTCAGTATGCTCGAATGCTAGAATAAGAGCTTTACGCTCAGCCAACTGGGCTGTGCAGTCCCCTAAGGTCTGCGTGTAGGTATTGTGAGGGTGGAAAACTCCATCTTCCATCACTCCGCTCATGGCTGCGCAAGCTGCAGAGTATTGATGTTTAGTACCTACACCCGGTTGTGCTGAGCCATCAGTGTATATGACAGTATGGGAGTTGTCTAGTGGCAAGATATTTAGAGGAGCGAGGTACTCTTGTTCGTACTGGAGAAACTCTTGTGTCTGAAGTTTTGGATCGAATATATAATTGACATCAGTGGCGGTCAGAGACGTTGCCCATTGAATCCAACGTGGATGTAATGCTTTAGCGTTAGGAACGCTTGCTTTGGTCACAGCCTCTAAGGCCGGCACCAGGGAGACAACAATCATACGTTTCCCCTGGGCAAGTGGCCTCTCTTTTATGACGGCCATCTGAACTGCCGTCAGAATCTTTTCTGTAGGTGCAAAACGCTGTTCAGCATTAGAGTATAAATGTGATTTATACGCTATTGGTACCGTGTCACCCTCATTGAAGGTGATATAAGTAAATCTAATGGCACCAGCAATTATTCTGATGACCAAATTCGTTTTATTGTCACGTGTGTGCAAGTGTTTAGCTTCTAGCATGTCCTGTTACATTTGCCTAAGGATGCGTGTGTGTTCAATTGTCCAGTGTCTGCTAGAAAACTTGGGCTGAACTAAGTCATAAAGTGGCTTGATGCGTTGTGCATATTCTGGAATGTATGTCCTGCCAAAATGAAAGAAACCTAGTAATGACTGGAGTTTCTTAAGTGTGTTCGGAGGGTGCAGTTGAGCACATTTTTATAGAAAGGTCGGGCCAGGCTCTTCCCCTCGTTTGATAGCTCGTATCCCAGGAATAATACACTGAGAAAGGCTATCTTGCTTTTTTTAAAATTGAATTTGTAACCGAGGTCTGCAAATCCCAAAATGATCCGATCGACCCTCGCAAGATGAATGTCAAGGACGTCGTCTGTAAGATATATGTCATCCACGTAGGACAACGCCTCGGAATCAGTATCATGCAATATTGATGTTACACGGGCTGAAAATAGCCCTGGGCTATTTTTATAGCCTTTGAGGTAAATGACAAAAGCGTTTCTGAGAGCCAAATGAGAATGCACTCAGGTTCCGACTTTCATGTGCTAAATTCTGGCAGAAGAATCCATTAGAAATGTCTAGTGTTGTTTTATATTTTTTACGTACTATATTGTTTACTAGTGCCGTACTGTGTGAATTTTGTATAGCATATGTACGGGTATGACTATTTAAGTGTCTATAATCAATGACTATTCTATATGAATGGTCCGGTTTTGCAACAGGAAATAACGGATTATTCATTGCAGATGTACAGGGCTCAATCACTCCCTGGTACTCATGTTGGGTGAGGATCTCCTTCACTGGAGCTTTTGCTTCATGTTTAACTGAATATTGTGACTGCGGTTGGGGTGTAGACCTAACAGGAATAACATGACAAGGAGACTCCTTGTCCCAACCTACATGTTTGCGGTATAATGCAGGTGCCTGCGCTAAAGCCCAGTCAGAAGCATAAGCTTCTTTGTCTGCTTCCGGAACAAGTTCGGAGAAAGAAGGCAAAATGACATCTTCCCCATGCGGGAGCTTGCGGACGTGTTCAGGTGGCCAGTCTCTTTCGGCCAATAGGATATCACTAGTAAGTTCATCCCAAAATATCACACTAATATTGCGCTCCACGTCTCCCTCTATCTGAATTTTTAAATCATAAACCCTATCGGGGGGAGAACGCGGCCATCCGCTGTTTCAACTGCGATGGAATCGCTAGTTGCTGTTGCATCCAGCTGATCTTTCAGACTCTGGCGACATATCGTGACCTCTGCCGCGCTGTCTAACAGAGTCACTGCCCACGTCTTGTTCCTCAACAGTGTTCTCAAGTATACTGGCATTCTTAGCTGTCAGTGCTGCCACCTTCTTCTTTTTAAACTGTGGCTTTTGCTGAGGAGTCTTTTCTTCTTTTTTTAATGGTAGACTGCAGAGAGTCTTTTTTTTCTTTCACATATTCAGAAAGTCGATCTTGACAGCCCCTTCTCTCGCTACGTCTATCCGGTGCATCCTGAAAGGAACGAGAGGGACGTGTATCAGTATATCTGTCTGGAGTTTTAATGTTCTCCCTATTTCTGAGATTATATCTCCTTTTGGAGTTCTCTGGGTGTGGAGAATCAGCTCTCTTATTTCTTCTTTCTCTGAAATCTTTTTGTTTGTCCCAGCACTTCTTAGAACCCTCTTGTGCCTGCTTTGTACCCTCCTTATGGGCGGTACCTTGCAACTCCAATTTCTTTGGTTTGGCTCCCAAACTATCCCGTCCTATACTAGTATAGGCATCGGAAATCATTTTTGGTAGATGTCTCTCTTGTTCCAGGTGTGGAGTTTCCCAGAGACGCTGGCGTATCACCAGTGCTACCGCTTCCCTTTTAATGTTACTGAGTATTATTGAGGATACGGCGTCAAAGTTGCGCATTAATTTCATCCCCAAATCCAGGGCTGGTGCAGCCCCATGCTCATTTTGTATTTGTTTTAACACTTCTGGTAAATTGGCAAGTGTCGGGATACCATGTGTGGTAGTATACATGGCAGCGAAGACTGTACCCCATGTGGCGCAGTCATCCACCGAGGGAACCATTCAAAAAGGCAAGCACATAGTGAGCAGTCTATGTTTTTCCTGTGGTCCCGTATGGGGAAACACAGCTTCCAGATGATTAATTTTCTGGGCAATCCAGAACAGTATTTTTCCCCGTTCCGTGGGCACTTTACCCATAATAGTATGTACTGTTTGTGGATTAATCCCAGTAGCCAATTGATAACCACCAGGTGCTGGCGGTGCTGGATGCGCTGGTGTTGTGTTCAATGTTCGTATTACGAACTGAACTAATCGTCTATATAATGTCACCAATTCATTATATAAATTTCGCAGATCTGCTATTTGCATATTCTGTATACCTGGGTGAGGTGTGTAGGTGGCAAACACAGGCCATGTTGGTCTGTCATTATTTAATGGACCTAACCTCACTCATTGTAATACATGTGGTAGGGAGCCTTCAAACCAGTTCTGATGCTCTTGGTCTGTGAGCGATATTTCATGATACTGGTATGCTCGGTACCGTTGAGGTACGTTTGCAATTTCATATGTGTGGAACGTATGTGTTCTTTGGTCAACCTCAAGAAAGGTGACCCAACAGTAAAATGTTTCTGTTTGGTATGCTTCATTAGCTTCTATTATAAGAGTGACATCCTCGCTCTTATCTGTAAGGCCATGCATTAATAAATGTTGTGTTAGTGCTCGTCTAGCATTTTCAGGAATGTCAATGGCGTTAGTCATATTTGTTTAGAAAAACAGAACACCAAAAATGGGGGGTAAAGTCCTTTTATGAGTTTGAGCTTGAACAACCTACAGCGTAATCAGGTGTTACCTTTTCAGCTGAGGAGGATTTTCCCAAAGACCACGGACGTCTCCGTATAATGGTACTTAGGATACCTGCTGTCTGTGAGACAGTGATAGTCGGGGTATCCGTAAATTAGTGCCTAAACACCATCGTTGGTGGCGCCACGTCGTAGTTTGGACTCTTGCTCTGGGCAAGACTGCTGGTTAAAGGATGACAGTACTTTTGCTTGTAGGCGACTACGTCTTTCCTACAACAAGTTGCAACTGTTGTCCCAACCTTACCGGCTCACTAGCAACACCTCACCAGAAACACAATAGTAAAAGGTGATTATTGGTAGCCTTAACGCATGAACTCAAGAGTAAGACATCTAAGGGAGTGTCGTGGTTAAACGAAGATTACCCCTTTCTCACAGATATATCATGTCTCATACAAACACAGGCAATGACAAAGATGCAGTAAAGTTTCAATAGTTTTTATTTAACATAACTGAAATTTGCGATAAGTTGCATGGGCTGCAATGATTAGGATAATGAATAATGCAAGGAACAGAATTGTGAAGACGAGAGTCATTATTATAAAGACCCCCACCATCTTGCAATTCATAGGAAAGACATATGAGATGTACAATGGCCTAATACCCTAATATGAAAGGCCTAATCTCCTACCTAAAGGAGAGCTGGGTTTGTTAAACATAATCTGCCAATGCCATGTCCATGAGAGGAGCCCCCAGCCCTCGTTACCTTGGAATGAGGTCTCTATCTCAGATTCCGCAGGGACACGAAGACTGGGTCAGCGTCAAGACGACTGCAGCATCGATATCAGCGATGGTGGCGATGCCCTCTGGTCGGAATCCCTCTGATTATCTGTCTAATGTGCAATGTATTTATACAGATCTACAAGGACCCCTGACATAGGTGTGTTCCCAAACAATAGATAACAGACATGCTTGGGACGGCAATTAATATCAACAATTCCTCGAAAGTATAGAGAGGGAAAATCCCTAAGTGTGAACACCTACTGTTTGTTTGTCTTTGTTGCTTGATCTTGATGCCTTAGAGCAGTGACACTGATAATGTAACTCATAACAAGTGGCCTAACTATAAACATGGTAGCCATCTTAGAAGAAATAAATAATTAAATGAGCTAAGACAGAGCAAGCTAAGTAGGTTAAAAGTCACTAGGTGACGGCGGCACGAGTCTGCAAGCCAAAGCCTAAGCTAACTCCTGTTATCCCATTAAGAACGAAGTCGTTTTCACTACAATAGTGCAATTTGCGTACCCATGATTGGCATATTTAATTCACGTATATATACGTCCCTAGTAAATGGTACTACCTGTATCCAGAGCCTGTAAATTAAATGTTACTACCATGCTGAAGCATTCATTCTGCCACTCACCAAAGTAGCTCCCTCAAACACGTCTCAGGCCTACTGCTGCAGCCTGTAGAGCAATAAACTGTCAATTAGATCTAGCAAAATAAACCTTTTGCCAGGCTTAAACCTCCTTTCTTGTTAATACTTATCAGTCAACCTATGGGTTCACATGGGAGGGTTTAAGGTATTTAAACAGTAGGAAATATGTACTTAGGTTTTAATTGTCCTGGGAGTAAAAAACAACTAATGGTGATTGTCACGGTCGCAAGACTAACTCTCCCATAGACTAACAATGGGTTAACTTATTACACTTAAAAAGTAATTCATTCATTCTTCTGCCACTCATTTGAATTTTAATTTAAAATCCTCTTTAATAGTAAAGTCAGATTTTGGTTACTATTTTAAACATGACACTTTTATTAAGTTGGCATTTTCCTGCCAAAACCAAATGTGCATTTCTGCCAGTGTCCAGGGGCACCTGAATATTAATGGTTCTTCCGTTGTGTGATATGTAGCCCTTCTGGACAGGGGACAAAAGGGCCTTGGGTGTGGGGTAGGCTGTTCATCTACTGAGTAGGATGGCATGGGGTTGTCCTTAGCTCACCCTGAACTTCAGAGGGTATCATGAGGGCTGTGCCCACCCCTTGGACGTATGAATCAGCCTGCCTTTTCACTGACAATTGCAACTCATACCTGGGCCTGCCTGCCCTTTATAACCCTAGACAATTGAAGCCAGACCCAGGGGAAGTAGGAAAATTGGCCAGAACAATTAGTGTTAGACAAAGGGGACGACCCCCATACACAGGCTGGCACTAAATTATAAAAGTGGCACACTCAGAACCTCCCATCAGAACACACTTGGACCTGAAAAGATTCAGAAGAGGGACTGCCCTGCTGAAGGAAGACTGAAAATACTTGCCTTGAAAACCAGAATCTAAAAGCGACTCCAAGGGACAGTTGGCTGACCTCCTGTTTGAGCTACAGGGATACAACAAGCTTCCAGAAATCTTCTTCACGGCTGACCAGCTGGCATGTACCAACTGGAGCATGCCTGAATCCTGCCTGAACCCTGAGGCTGGCCTTGACCCTCAAGAGGTTCATTGTAATATACTGGACCCTTGGCTGGTCCAGCTTGTTCTCCAAACTAAAAACTACAATAACTGGACTCCATGTGAAGATTTAGAGGTCCTGGACTCTGCATCGAAAAAACACCCATCACCAGTCTCTGTCCGAACAAAAATGAGGCTCTCCTGGGACTTGTATACAACTGCCAAGGCGACCTCCCTGGCTACAAAATCCAGACTTCACCCGTGTGTTACTCTTTCAGTCGACAATAAGTGCCCCTCGTTAACACCCACATGAAGCTATGACAGGTGCCAAGCTCTTCAGGCAGACAACTACTGCAGGTTAAAGTGAAGCTCCAACTGAGGCTCTTCATGTGGAGACGTGTGGCTCAAGTGGAGAAGTGTGGCTCAATGGTTAGAGCGGCAGACCCTGAAGCAGAGATCTGGCTCAAGACCAGGGTTCAAGTCCTGCTTCGGCAGGTCTTGGGCTCAATTCCCCTTGACCAGATAATTCTCGCCTCAGTGCCTAATCTAATTCATGGGTCCCACTCTGCAACTCTGGGCAATAGCTTGCTTAATCTCCACAACGGCCCCAACAGTGCTTGGATGCCTGGCTTCACCCTGGGGGTGCTCAGGAGTGGGCTCCTCACAGGGAAAAGCCAGGAGGGGTTACATAGTGGTATGAGTACAGCGCCTTGAGACCCTAACGGGTGAGTAGTGCGCTATACAAGTGCTAATTTACATTTCATGCAGAACTGGACAGAGGTAGAAGGCAAATTTCCACCAGAAAGAACTTGGTCCCTGTATCCGACCTACACTCCATCGCAGTGGTCCTGAACTTTTGACTTTGACCCAGTCAAGTGAGACCAGATAATGGCGATTGGCATTTTTTAACTCTGGTTCAACTTATTGGATTTTTGTTGTTTTGGTGTAATGTTATATATTAAAATCTACTATATTTTCTAAATCAATTTAGGATTTACTTTGTGCTATGTTTTCACTTTATTGCTATTTGAGTGCTGCATAAATACTTTTCACATTGCCTCTAAGTTATGCCAAGCTACCAGAGGGTTATACACAGTTTAGTATGAACTTTTGTGGTGCACTGTGGCAAGGATTGTGTTTATTACTTGAGTACATTGCTGTTTAGTGGTGGGATTCAGTATAGCTGTTTTTGCAGTACCACCCAATGATTTGTGAAAAACCCAAAAAAACGTTATATATTCAGACATTAGAAGTGACTTGTCAAAAATATTCTCCTTGATTTTTAACTTGCCAATTTTTTTAGATTTTTCCTCAATTTCACTCCTCTGGCATTTTCCTTGCACATGTGATTTTGCTAAGATGGAGATGGAGCTCATCAGCATTAAGAGCCTCAAGGTGGCAGAACTGATGAAGGCAAGTAATACACCTAGAAAGGTAAATTTGGTCTAAATGAGCAGCACATTAGAGCCAATATGGTAACGTCAATGAAGTTAACTAGAACTTATAGGTCTTCCTCAGAATAGTTCTGCCAAAATCAGGAATAATTAACTATGACCAGTACCAGGGAAACCTTTTGAAAGATGTTTACCTTCTATTATATGTGATCAGATCTTTTCTGGTAGCTTTGAGAAAGTCCAGTGTTGGGAAACACATGTTGGCTGTTGGATGTCTATTTCTTCATTTGACATAACACTGCTTCACTGGCTGTAGGCTACCTACTTCTTTGTGTAGTATAACAATGTATCACATTTACTATTTTTTGGACATGTTGTGGAAAAAAAGGCCATTGTACATCACACATATAATTTGATGACAGATTCTTATTACCACTAGTGGTACAACCTGCTTAAAATATGAATGTGTGTCACAAATCCCCAAGGTGCATCCTGTGTTATCTGTCAGCATCCCCAGGGAATAGGGTTAAATCATATCTCTGTTCTTGGTTAAACCTTCATGTTTCTAAGTAAACATAATGTGCTGTGTTACACAATTGGTTTTATCAATGCTTGTTTTACCAATGCTTGTTTGCTAATGTGAGCAGGTGTAGACATGTGCTTCTAATTGGGTGTGGTGTAGACATGTGCTTCTAATTGGGTGTGGTGACTCATCCACATGGGGAAACTCAACTGCTTTCCTGATTGGTTATGAATAGCAGAGTGAAGCATGCCTCTCTGCTTGGCTTTGTCTTGCTTCCTGATCTTAGCATCTGATTTTGGCAGTCCAGCCCCTGCTGTCATCCTCGTATTCAGGACTTTGAGGCAATTCTTTTCTTTGTTCCTGTATCAGCTGACACCAGGCAATCCTCCATCACTCCGGAAAAGACTGCAGTTAAGTGACTAGTATTCTCCAGGGAGTTTGTTTTTTGAGCGCTGCGCTTTCCTAGAACAGCTGGTGTATTTCAGACCTCGTATTTTGGCAGAGTACTTATCTTGAAGAGACAAATGCATTTCTGAACATTCTACATTATTATTGTAGTTACTTGCCCAAATGTGCTTCAGGAAATCTGCTTGAGCTCAAGTACTACAAAAAGTGACAGTGCAATTTTAAAAGAGCATTTATGTGACTTGTCTTTCTCTAATAGCATAACTCTAGGATTTAAAATGTGTCATTCATGGCTGTGTTTCAGGTTTTAGGAATTTGCTTTTGAAGGGTTTTTCACACACACAGTGAAATCAAACCAAACTGTGCCAACCTAACTGTTTAAACCGAGAGTGGACATTTGTATTTCTTGGATTGTTTTTTTTTCTTTTAGTTTAACCCTATGCATGCAGGAAAGATATATGTGATATAATGAATGCCCTTGTTTGTCTTTCTTTTGCATGATAAGTTCAACCACAGTTCTAATTGTAGTGTGCAACAGTGAATATCTGTGAAGCCAGCCCTAGTGTTGTAGTACTTATTGTTATGGTATACAGTTTGGGTTTTTGGTAATGCATTGTTAGTAATTGTGCCAACAGTTATTATTATCCAAGAAAAGTGCTGGAGCATCCCGGTGTTCTTCTACCGCTCCCGTGCCCATAACAGAAAGAGAGATTCAGTTTCAAGGAAGTTGAGTGCACTAACTCTACTATCACTCTGTCAACAATGACCTGCCCCCCGAAGATACAGGGTGCCTGGCTGGACCGGCAAGACGTGGCAGTGTTTTGTCTCTTTCTTTTCCACTCACCCTTTCCTTTTGGGACACCTGCTGGGGTTTCTGTGTCCACCAGGAAGTGCCGAGAGGTGTTCCAGGAGGTCGGGGGCATACCATCGCCCCTGCAGATATCCTGCTTTCCAGGTGGGTGGCCCGTCTCGACAATGTGTGCTCCAATCACTTATACATTTAAGACAAGAGCTCAAGACACCTGACTTCTGCAAAGCATTCATAGTGCATACAGATGCATCAGCACATGACATTTGGGTGTCCTCTCGCAGACGAACAATGAAGGCTCAGACCAGCCAGTAGCATTTATCAGCAGGAGGTTTCTGCCCAGGTAACAAAAGTGGAGTATAATAGAAAGGGAGGTATTTGCAGTAGTATGAGCTAAAGAATTGGAGACCATACCTGTTTGGGACTTACATTTGAGATCAGACAGACCACAGACTCCTCAGATGGCCAATGAAAATGTAGGGGGAAAAAGCTAAGTCTGGTAAGATGCACTATCTCCTTATAGGAAATGGGCTTTACAAACCTGGGACAGACCACCACCATGCTGATGGTCTTTCCAGGTTTTTCGACCTTACTGTTGAGAACTCCTATGAGGGTGAGTAATTCTCCATGCCCCCTCTTTGAGGGACACGTGCTAGACCTGACTGCCTTTGGGTAATATTCCCCTAGACCTTCTGCCTTCACTACCCTGTTTTTGCTGTGTGATTTCCCTTGCTATTCAGTGATAAAGTGCTTCTGTGCTCTCCATTAATTATGGTAAAAACTGGACTAGCCATGATTGGCACATTTATTTAGTTATACGTCCCTAGTATCTGGTACAACATTTACCCTGGGTCACTAAATTAAATATTTCTAATGGGCTGCAGCACTCATTGTGCCACTTACTAAAGTGGTAGAGTGAAACATGCCTACACATCTGCCATTGCAGCCTGGGTAGGCAGTTTTAAACTGCCATATTGACCTGCCAAAATAAAATAAAAATTGACAGGCCTAAACCTTCCTTTTTAATACTTATAAGTCACTTCGAAGTTTGGCCCTAAGTGCCCATGTGGGAGGGTGTGTAACATTTATAAAGTAGGGCATATATAGTTAAGGTTTTACATGTCCGGGCAGTAAAAAAACTCCAAAGTCCCTTTTCACTGTTGCTGGGCTGGCTCTCCATAGGGAAATTTGGTTACATTATAGCAACTAATAAGACTTAATTTTGGTTTGGAAGCAGATAGAAAAAATAATTCAACTTATTTTAAATGTAACTTAATGAAAAAGTCTCATTTATTGTGCTAATTTGAAAATTACAGTTTCATCAAGTTGTCATTTTCCTGCCTAAACCAAATGGGCTTTTTTGCCAGTGTTCAGTGTCACCTGCCTTGTGAATGGCTCTACCATGGTAAGATGTGGATTGCTCCCAGACAGTAAGCAAAAGGCTTGTTTGTTTTTGTTTCCTTAAGAAGGATGGCCTGTGAGGTTGTGCCAAGCCCCCTCCTGAGCTTCAAGTGGTAGCTACTCTGCCACTGGCAGATGTAACTCACACCTAGGCCTGCCTCCCTTCTTAGCTAGCTTGGCTCCAAACCAAGTAGGAGGCTGAAGCTGGCTTAAAATGTGTCTGGAGCAACCACAAGGGAGGGTTTCCCATTTGTTGGACCTGGCCTTTTTTGCAGGGTTATCCCTAAACGTGTTACCTTCTTCCTCCTATTTGTTTCTGACCTGTTTTAGTTGGCTTTAGGACTCTGGGCACCATACCACTGCTAACCAGTGCTGAAGTTCATATGCCCTCTGTCCAAAATGTATTGGAGATTGGTTTATCCATGACTGGCATATTTGATTTCCTAGTAAGTCCCTAGTAAAGTGTCTGTCTGTGCCCAGGGCCTGTAAATCAAATGCTACTAGTGAGCCTGCAGCACTGATTGTGCCACCCACATGAGTAGTCCTGTAAATTTGTCTCAAACCTGCCAATGCAGGTTGTCTAAAAATGACATTTCGAACTGCCAAGTGCACCCACTTGCCAGGCGCAAACCTTCCCTTTTACTACTTGTAGGTTACCCCTAAGATAGGCCCAAGGTAGCCCCAGTTGCAGGGTGTTTAAAAGACAGTGCATGTCAAGGGTGTGTTTTACATATCCTGATAGTGAAATGCTGCTCATTTCATTTTTCACTATTGCAAGGCCTATCTCTCCCGTAGGTTAACACATGGATTGCCTTGAAATATCTTTTAAGTGTAATTTCCCATTGGGAGCAGATGGAGGTATGGTGAATTGAGTCTATGAAATCACAATTTAAAAATACATCTTTTGGTGAATTTGGTTTTTGAATTGTAAGTTTGAAAATGTCACTTTTAGAAAGTGGGCATTTTCTTGCTTAACTACTCTGTGCCTCTGCCTGTCTGCTGAATACACATCTGAGTCGTGATGACATTTGGGCTGTGTGTGTTTTCACTCTAAACAGTCACACAAAGGGAACTGAGATGTGCCCTGCATATCCTGATGGTTCTTCCTGAGCTAGAGTGGAGGGAGGAGCTGGCACTTGCACCTGAATAGGGCTGTGCCTGCCCTATTCACAAAGCAGTCTCCAACTCCCGGAGTGCGCCTCGAGCCAGGTTCGGAAAAGCAGGGACTTGTGCACTACTTCAAAGACATGAATGGGTACAAGGACTCGACCTCTGACCCCACAAAGTTAGAATCCTTCTGGACTAAGGACATTCTGTCAGGAAGAAAGAGCAGGATGATGTAGGAGGCGCTGCCACTCTGCCTGTTGCTTTGCTGTGCTGGCCTGCTGCTTGCTGCTTCTGTCCTGAGAGTGAAAGGACTGTACTTTGTTTTCTACATCATGTTTCTAAAGTTTCTCCAAGCTTGGACTGGACTTACCTCCTGTTAAGAAATCTCTGAGACATCAAATATTTCACCTACCAGTACCTGAGCTCTCTTGATGAGTGTCCTGATTTGCCAAGTGGTGTCAAATCCAGTTTCTGGTCCCTTGGGAGTGAGTTCTGGTGAAACAAGGAAGAAACAAGTGCATCGACCTCCAGAACGACTTAGGAAATGGCGCTGCTGTCTGACTCAGCACCACTGCCTGTACTGGAGTTGTGATTCCGCTGAGTGCAAAGACTGTGACTGACACCACAGGTCCAATGGTGCTGAAGCACCTTTAAAGTCTCACCATAGTGAAAGTGTAGAGCATTGTGTCACTGATGTCTGTGGCACCCAGCTTCAACTCCATCGCAGCACGGTGGCCCCCATGGTGTGATTGCTACACTGTGAAGTCGACGCCCCCGTCTTGACCTGCTGGATTCATTGACCCCCCCTTCTCATAATGAACGGACACCTCGCTGCCACTGCAACCGCAAGGGACCAATGCCTCACCTCCCTTACCTAGCAGTAAGGAACCAATCACACAGGCTCCAACAATGCCTCACCTCCCTGTCTCCATGCAACGTCTTTATTTCCTCATCGTTTTCCAAGGTACTATAAATGGAGTCTGCGCGACTCCATGACAAGCCTGCAGTCCCTTGCAAGTGGTGTTGGACTTTTGGAGATGTCTCCCTCAAGACATCGTGATAGCCCCAGTTGGAGCTAAGCACTGTCTTAAGATTTAGGGCCGGATTACAACTTTGGTGGATTGGGTTAATCCGTCCCAAATGTGAGGGATATCCCGCCCACTGTATTACGAGTCCATTATATCTTATGGAACTCGTAATACGGTGGGCGGGATATCCATCACATTTTGGCGAATCTACCAAGGGGATAAGCAGGGGTTATTCCCTTACCCTAACTAGAGTGAGGGTCCCAGCTTGGACAGAGTGAAAATCACTGTCAACTAGAGACCCATTTCTAACACCCATTATCATAGGCACATTCCTGGGTGGGCATAGAGAGCTCTGACTAGGGGAAGAAAGGTTCTTCCATGTTTAATTTAGGTGGGGAAGGGCAGTATAGCTTAAAAAGGACACACAAGAAGTGCTATGAAAATGTGTGGATTGCCCCATAAACCTTTACCCCATAGGGGTAGGGAGTAGCCAGGAGTTTTCCTCACCCATAGGTTGCAACTGGGCATAAATGTGGCAGCCCCAGTACCACTCTCAGAACACTCCTGGACCTTGAAATAATCAGAAAAATGACTGCCCAGCTTTCTGAGGAGCCTAAACGAAGGCTTGACCTGCTTGCCTTGAACAAAGGACCACAGACATTACTCCAAGGCTCAGTTTCCTGACATATATGAGCTACAGGAATACAACGAACTTCCACAGGCCTTTCCTGAAATTGCCCAGCTGACTAATTCCACCTGGACCTTTCTTCGACCCTGGTGCTGCATCTTCTGGAGTGAGTCTTGACACCAAACTTCTGTCCCCAAATTGATGACCCTAAGCTGGTACCAAGGTGTAGTCTTTCTAAGGTTTTCTGAAACCTGGGACTTATAAACTTGTTGCCAACTCTTTGCTCTGAGAACAGATGAGTGACCAGAACCAATTTACCAAGCCAATCTGATATATTCTTCTCTGAATCAGGAAACCAGTTTCAGCAGACGTTGTAGAGAATGTGTCCAGTTTTTTGCAGCCCTCTTTGGCTACAGCATGCAGCCTTTCCCAGCTGTAAGAATCCAAGCTCCAAAAAAATGATTAAGTTTGAAGATAGACATATTCAGCGAGTGATGGAAGGAAAAGCATTGAGCTAGTAAAAGACCTTCTCTTGGGGTGAAATTTAATTTTTCATCACTTGGAGCTTTCCCACCATAAGACAACGGCTTTGTCGAGACTTCGCCCATCGGCTATCCAACTACATGCAGTCCTTTCGGTCACAGCCTCCTGCCTTGCCTTAGCTTAATGGACTAATTCAGATGTTGGTGGGCTGTTTCACCATGAGGGAAATGGAGCACATTACTCCATTGCCCTGATGGAGGTCTCACCTGCCAAATTTAGAAATTACCACTAATCTGGAGGTCACTTCTAAAGCAAATGCAGAAACCACTGTCACAGCGATTCCTGTCAGTGCTGTTCACAGTTTCATACAGGGCTCCGCCAAACCTAACGTTTATGATTTTTCTTCTGTAGTGTTTTGTTGGTCCTGGCCCTCTCTGCAGGGTCACCCCTAGATTTTTTGCCTTTATTCTCCACTTTTTGCTGAATATATTTTAGCTTGCCTAAAGACTGCTAACAAGTACTTACATGTCTGTGCTATTGCCTTAAACCCCCCAGGAACTGATTTATACACCATTGGCATATTTAAGTTACTTGTAGGTCCATAGTTCATAGCACTACATGTGCTCAGGATCAGTAAAGTAAATGCTACTAGTGGGCCTGCACCATTGTTTATGCCATCCACGTATGTAGCCCTCTAAACATATATCAGGCCTGCCATTGCAAAGCCTATGTTTGCAGTTTAAAACTGTAATTTCAATCTGGCAAAATAAACTTTTTGCCAAGCCCAGACCTTCCTTTTTTTTAATCTATATGTCACCTACAGGGTAGGCCCTGGACAGCCC
The DNA here is from genome assembly GCF_031143425.1 of Pleurodeles waltl. Lineage (NCBI taxonomy): Eukaryota > Metazoa > Chordata > Amphibia > Caudata > Salamandridae > Pleurodeles > Pleurodeles waltl. Next base: position 467,906,017 of record NC_090442.1, read on the forward strand.
AGAGGGCAGGGTGCAGTGTACTTAAAAAGTGGGACATGTCTTTTTACATTTTATCTGCCCTGATAGTGGAAAACTCTGAAATGCATTTTCACTACTGCAGTGCCTACCTCTCCAATAGGATAACATTGGTGAAACCTTCTTATATTTAATATGGTGTCATTTCCAACTTTTAGAAAGTTGCCATTTTCCTGCACTATCCATTTAGCGGTGCTGTTTCTGGTCACATCTCTGGGTGCAGTTGACTGTTGGACTTTGTGTATTTCTCAGACAGCCACACAAATTAGGGAGTTTAGGTGTGCCTTGATGGGACATCACTGGCAGGATAGGAGGGAGGAGCTGGGCCCCGACCCACTTACATTTGAAAAGGCTGTGTCCTGCCTCCACACAAAGGGCTGCATACCCTCTATAGTTTCCGGAGCCTGGGCAGGGGAAGCAGGATGCCCGTGGACTTAAAAGGGTAACCTCTATAAGCTTTTCTGACACTTCAAAGACGCAACTGAGTATAAATACTGGACCTCAGACACTAACCCTTCAGGACTGTTTTGGACCTGTGGATACTCTGCTAGGAAAAAAGACTGCTGTGCTGCTGAAAGGCCTGTCACTCTGCAGGACTGCTGCTCTGAATAAACTGCTGCTCTGATTTACTGGCCTGCATTCTGTTGCCCTCTTCATTGGGTGAGAAGAGGAATGGACCTGCAACTTCAGCCTTGAACCGAAGACACCGGAGTGACTTCAAGGGATAGTCTGCTGACCTCCTTATCTGAACCTCAGGGGCACAAAAGACTTACCAACATCCTGCATCAGCCCCAGGACCCAGCTGCAGTGGGTTCATGCCCTCCAAGTGGTTCTCCTCAGGTCCTTGTCACTTGGTGTTGCTCAATGGAGCTGAAGTTAAGCTTTAGGGCTTTTCGAAACCACAATTAGGTATGTTCGCACTGAGACTTTGCCACTCTCACTGTGATTTAATGTGAATCTCTGGCAGTCACCTCTTTGCACTACAACATCAACTTCTAGCAGGGGACTGTCAACACGAAGCTCCAGCAACGCCTGACACTGGCTGGCACTTCACACTGCGCTGACAGACTCCTGCGACACTCCCTCTGCTCCTCCTGGCCCCCTCCATTATGAACTGGACTCTTGCTACAAAGTTGAGAGTGTAAACTCTAACAAGCATGTTAGACCTCGCATCCTTGGCGTGGTTTCCCCTAACTTTTTGCCTTAAGAGCTCCTCTTTTTGTTGATTTTGACTGCATCTGACCCGCGGTCCGTCATGGTGTGCTTGAAATTTTAAATTTAATCCCATCTAGCATGACCAGAGAGCTGTGGTTGTCACTTTCTACTTCTAGGCACGTCTAGGCACTATTTTATTTTAGTCTTTAAAAAATTCATAACTCCAGTTCTACTTATTGGATTTTTGTCATTTTGGATGTTTTTTTATTTATTAAATTGTGCTCTATTTTTCTAACATGGTGAAGTTGTGTTTTCACTGTCTTACTCATTGAAGTGTTTACACATTGCATCTAAGTTAAGATGCTCTGTGCCAAGCTACCAGAGGATTGAGCACAGGTTAATTTACGGTCGCTTCTGATTTACCCAGACTAGGATTGTGGTTACAGCTTGACCAGGGCTCACACCCCAGTTAACCAGTAACCCAATTTCTAACAGGGTCTAACCTGGGAACTGCTTATTGTAGCCACCGGCGCTACATCACGGTTGGCCTGAAAGTGTAACTTTGACCCTGTCTAGCGTGACCAGATATCCTCAGTTGGCGCTTTGTACTTTTTTGCACTATTTTCACTAAACTCTTTATAAATTAATACCTCAGGTTCGACTAATTGGATTTTTTATGTTTTGGTCTTGTTTTACTTATTACATTTTGCTCTAATATTTTAACTTGGCAATTTCCAAATTGCTCCATCATCAATAGCATATGTTGATAAACTAATTTCTATGTTATTCAAAGTACCTATGCAACCTTAGGAAATGCCAACAGAGACAAAAAGGAAGATACAGGGAAGGTTTAAAGGTACCCTCCCCAACATACACACAGATATACACTCAAACACACACATGATTATATAGGACGGCACAAGTCCCAGTAGGCACCTGGGCCCCTAGCTTGCCACTTGCCTATGGCCTCCGTTCCAGCTTGTTCTAGCTTGATCCACTTGCTGCCATTTGACCAAGTGAAACCACCGTTGTCCGAGTTTTTCCACCTGGGTTTTCATGCCCACCATTCTTACCACCAACAGAAGCCCTGCCAATCCCAGGGTCTACTTCATGCATCCCGCAGTATGACGGTGCCATGGTGTTAGAAATGGGGTCTTAGGTTGGCAGTCAGGTTAGGCCCTTTTCTAAGCAAGGACCCTCACTATAGTCAGGGTAAAAGAGAATCACCTCAGCCAAAGAGTCCGCCTCCCCCCATTCCTGTCTAAAGCCACCATCCCCCAGGGATCCTCACTCAACCCCACCCTCTTCAATGTCTACATGGCACCGCTCGCCAACATCATCCAATCCCACGGCCTTAACATCGTCTCCTACGTGGATGACACTCAGCTCATCCTCTCTCTAACGAAGGACCCCGCAACCGCCAAGACCAACCTCCACACCGGACTTCATGCCATCGCCAACTGGATGGAGGCAAGCTACCTCAAACTGAACTCAGAGAAGACCAAGATCATCATCTTCGGCTCCAACAGATCAGCATGGGATGACTTCTGGTGGCCCGCCACCCTGGGATCTGCCCCAACACCCACCACGCACGCAACCTCGGCTTCATACTGGACTCATCGCGCTCTATGACCCAGCAAGTCATCACCATCACATCCTCATGCTTTAACACCCTTTGCATGCTTCTCAAGACCTTCAGATGGATCCCCGTTGAAACCAGAGGAATGGTCACCCACGCCTTCGTTAGCAGCAGACTGGACTACGGCAACGCTCTCTACACGGGAACAACAGCCAAGCTCCAGAGGAAACTACAGTGCATCCAGAACGCCTCAGCACGACTCATCCTCAACCTCCCTCGCCACAAACACATCTCAGCCCACCTCAGAGACCTCCACTGGCTCCCTGTCAATAAAAGGATCATCTTCAAACTCCTGATCCATGCTCACAAGGCTCTCCCCAGACCGGACCTGACTACCTCAACGAGTGTCTCAACTTCCACACCCAGACACGCCAGCTCTGCTCCTCCAACCATGCCCTTGCGACCGTCCCCGCATCCACCGCACCACAACCAGCGGCAGGTCCTTCTCCCAACTTGCCGCCAAAACCTGGAACTCCCTCACTGTCAACCTACTTCTGACCCAGGACCTCCTGGCCTTCAGGAAGTGCCTCGAAACCTGGTTCTTCAAGCAGTAGCACCCCCCAGCACCGTGACACCCTACCAGGTGAGTAGCGTGCCTAACAAATTACCGATTGATTGATTGATTGATGGAAGTTATCAATTAAAAAGCAAAAAGAGTCTTTATGTAGTTTGAAACACACACTAACACTGTTAGTGTGAAAATGTACTTTGGGTGCATCAAAAATAACCCCGCACAGGCGAGTGTGTGTCCAAAAAGGGCTTGCGATGCGTTGATTTCACTCACGAGCAAGACTTTCTCCTTTCACCGGGTCGGGGCGCGTCTTTTCCTCTCTCTGCAGGAGAGCGATGCGTCAATCCAGTCAGCACTCTCGGGTCCGGGCAGGCCTTGCTTTGTTTTTACACGCCCAGCGGTACTTGGGTTGGAAATCCAGCTGCACGATGATCCGAAAACCACATAGCGCTGGTTACGATCTCACCAGCATCTGTCAGCGATGCTGCATGTCGTTTCTCCAGCTCCGTGTGTCGATTCTTCAGTTGTGTTGCAGGTGAGCGTCGATTTTCCACTGTGAAGCCGGCGGTGCATCGATGTTTCAGCCGCAGAATTGGAGTCGCGTCGATCTTTCCCCCTCACAGCGTTCTGTGTGTGGATTTCTTCCTCTTAGGCTGCCAGCTTCTCCTTTCAGGGTCCCAGGAATTTGATGGGCACCACAGGGCAGAGAGAAGTCTTTGCTGTCCCTGAGACTTCAAACAACAACAGGCTCTGAAGCAACCCCTTGGAGATCTTCACAAGATGGGAGGCACACAAAGTCCAGTATTTGCCCTCTTACTCTGGCAGAAGCAGCAACTGCCCCACAAAGCACAGTCACAGGCAGGGCAGCTCTTCTTCCTCAGCTCTTCTCCAGTGAGAGCTTCCACTTTTTTTCCAGAAGTGTTCTAAAGTCTGTGGTTTTGGATACCCTTCTTATACCCATTTTCTCCTTTGAAGTAGGCCTACTTCAAAGCATAGTTTCTCTTGAATGTGAAATCCAGCTTTGCCCAGGCCAGGCCCCAGACACTCACCAGGGGGTTGGAGACTGCATTGTGTGAGGTCAGGCACAGCCCTTTCAGGTATGAGTGACCACCCCTTCCCTCCCTCCTAGCACGGATGGCTCATCAGGAAATGCAGACTACATCCCACCTCCCTTTGTGCCACTGTCTAGTGTGAGTTGCAACCAGCCCAACAGTCAAACTTACCCACACAAGGAATCCACAAACAGGCAGAGTCACAGAAATGGTATAAGCAAGAAAATGCTCACTTTCTAAAAGTGGCATTTTCAAACACACAATCTTAAAATCAATTTTACTAAAAGATGTATTTTTAAATTGTGAGCTCAGAGACCCCAAACTCCTCATGTCTATCTGCTCCTAAAGGGAATCTACACTTTAATCATATTTAAAGGTAGCCCCCATGTTAACCGATGAGAGGGACAGGCCTTGCAACAGTGAAAAACGAATGGAGCAATATTTCAATGTCAGGACAAATAAAACACATTACTTTGGGGGTCATTACAACATTGGCGGTAAAACCCGCTTACCGCCGTGCAGAAGACCGCCAACACACCGCCGTGGCTGCGAAATTCCGCCACAGCTATTATGACCCACATCTCGGAACCCGCCAAAATTCAGACACCCACACAAGTCCGCCACACCAAAGGTCACTGATAAACTGGCGAAAACAAAACCTCCACCGTCACGCCAACAGAAATACGCCCACACTATCACGACACACGAATCCACGCGGCGGTCTTTCAACAGCCACATTGGACAATTCGAAATACACACTCCTGATACACATACACACACCACTCCCACACAACCAATACAATATAAAACACACACCCACATCACCCACAAACCCCTACGACAAACATTGAGAACGAAGCACAGAGAGAGACACCACCAGCAAGTACAACAGCATCCACAGGCACATAACACCATCACCCACACAACTTCCACGCAACTCACACAACATACCACTACATATCACCACACTTATCACCACACACACCTCCCCACACATCACCTACACCACCCCATGGCACGGCAAAGACACCCCAGGTTCTCGGAGGAGGAGCTCAGGGTCATGGTGGAGGAAATCGTCCGCGTAGAGCCACAGCTATTTGAATCACAGGTGCAGCACACCTCAATTGCAAGGAAGATGGAGCTATGGCGAAGAATAGTGGACAGGGTCAACGCAGTGGGACAGCACCCAAGAAATCAGGAGGACATCAGGAAAAGGTGGAACGACCTACGGGGGAAGGTGCGTTCCGTGGTCTCAAGACACCACCTGGCGGTTCAGCAGACTGGCGGAGGACCCCCACCTCCTCACCCACAACTAACAACATGGGAGGAGCAGGTCTTGGCGATTCTGCATCCTGAGGGTCTCGCAGGAGTTGGTGGAGGAATGGACTCTGGTAAGTCAAATCTTAACTATTACATCCCCCACCCTACCTACATGCTAAACACATACCCCCACCCTCGCCCTCACCCCTATCACTCCAACTCCTCACAAATGTACCAATATCTCAAACCAGCCATACCAACACCAAGCCCTGCATGCAACAACAAAGCATGGACACCCATCACCAAAGCATGCACACTGCACATAGCCATACACCCCCTAAACCATCATCACACAAGGTCCCACACAGGAATGCCAGCACTGGGGTACACGGTCACCGACCCATTGCACACCATGCCACACACAGATGCAATAATCATGCCTTTCCACCCCTGCAGGACCCCTACCCAACGTCACCAGACAGGAAGGTCCAGACATGTCCATTCCACCCACAGAACAGGCCCACAGTGATGACAGCACCTCTGTCCAACTGGATCTAGATGACCAGCCCGGCCCATCGGGGGCCTCGGGACAGTCGGTTCCCCTCACACAGGCACAGGCCACCACAGACCTTCCCCCCTCTGGAAACACCAGCACAGCACCCACCCAGCGGGCCCATACCTCCGTCCCCAGGACACGTCAATCAGCTGTGTGTCCACCACTACAGGGAACCCAGGATAACCCACCACCCCAACAACAACAGGGACCTGGGGCAGTGGCAGTGGGCACACGGTCCATGGGACGGAGGCCCAGGAACACAGGGGAACTGGGAGGGCTGCGGTGCGACAGGGGGCGGACAGGCCAAGGGAACCCACTCTCCACGAGGCCCTCTCCTCCATCATGGGAGCATACCACCACTCCCAGGAGACAATGGCAACGGTACTGGCCAAGTTTCAGGAGACCCAGCGCATGCAGGAGGAACAGTATATGGGCTTCAGGGAGGAACTCAGAACCATCAGCTCCACCCTGGGCACCATTGTAGGGGTGCTGAAGGAAGTACTCAACACCAGAAGGGACACTGTGGCATTCCAAGGGGCCCCTGACACTAGCATGGACGATGAACTGCCCACCTCCTCCGCCGGCGCTAGTGGACAGGACGCCCGCCACAGGACCACCACACCAGCACCCCACCCCCTGCAGAGTGAGAACCACCCGCAAACAGTCCCTGAGATCCAGGAACAAGACAGAGCACGATGCCAAGACCCCCGCCAAGAAATGAGACCACCCTGATTGTCATCCCACTGTCCCACTTTGTCACCCTGTCCATAATTAAACTGCCCCAGCTCCACTTCCTATGCCCATATGGGCAATGCACCTGTGAGACTAATAGACTGGACTCTGCCATGGACACTCCTCCGCCATCACCCCTCACCATTTATCTTCCCCCTCCAATAATTTGCATTTAAATAAACACACCTAAAGCACAAAATTATCTGGAGTCTGTCTGTGATTTTGAAATAGTGTATTTGCAATTACAGTGACAAAATGTTCTTGAAATAGTACTGTCAACATACCTATGTCACACAGCTCTAGTCCATGAGGAATGTAAGCAGATGACACACGTTGGGACCCACATCTGTGAAACCGTAAGGGAAAGTGACAACTCAGTGATCATACACTGAGTGAAAACGACAGACAGCATAGGGGTAGTAGTGTAAAAGTACATGTAGTAGGCAGGAATGTATTCTCACCTGTGTTTCACTGGAAATATTGCTGGCTCACAGAGTCTCTGTTCTGCATGTCTTCTTCCTCTGCTTGATCCTCATCACTGTCCACAGGCTCCACAGCTGCCACAACACCGCCATCTGGACCATCCTCCTGCAGAAAAGGCACCTGTCATTGCAAAGCCAAGTTGTGAAGCATGCAGCAGGCCACGATGATCTGGCACACCTTCTTTGGTGAGTAGAATAGGGATCCACCTGTCATATGCAGGCACCTGAACCTGGCCTTCAGGAGGCCGAAGGACCACTCAATCACCCTCCTAGTTTGCCCATGGGCCTCATTGTAACGTTCCTCTACCCTGGTCCTGGGATTCCTCACTGGGGTCAGTAGCCATGACAGGTTGGGGTACCCAGAGTCACCTGCAAATGGTGAGGGACAACTGTTAGACACACACTAACCTGTAGGGATAACCCCAGACAACCATTCCCACTGTCTTGCTTCCAGGAGCTCACCTAATAGCCACACACGGTGCCTCTGGAGTTGACCCATCACATAAGGGATGCTGCTATTCTGCAGGATGTAGGCGTCATGCACTGAGCCAGGGAACATGGCATTCACATGGGAGATGTACTGGTCTGCCAAACATACCATCTGTACATTCATAGAATGATAACTCTTCCGGTTTCTGTACACATCTTCACTCCTGTGGAAGGGGGGGGACCAAAGCCACATGTGTCCCATCAATGAAACCTATGATGTTGGGGATATGTCCCAGGGCATAGAAATCACCTTTCACTGTAGGCAAATCCTCCACCTGAGGGAAAACGATGTAGCTCCGCATGTGTTTCAGAAGGGCAGACAACACTCTGGACAATACGTTGGAAAACATAGGCTATGACATCCCTGATGCCATGGCCACAGTTGTTTGAAAAGACCCACTTGCAAGAAAATGGAGCACTGACAGCACCTGCACTTGAGGGGGGATTCCTGTGGGATGGTGGATTGCTGACATCAGGTCTGGCTCCAACTGGGTACACAGTTCCTTGATTGTGGCACGGTCAAACCTGTAGGTGATTCTCAAATGTTGCTCCTCCATTGTCGACAGGTTCACCAATGATCGGTACACCGGAGGATGCCGCCATCTCCTCACATGTCCCAGCGGACGGTGCCTATGAAGGACAACAGCGACCACAGAGTCAAACAACTCAGAGGTACATACCCACAGTTTACACAGAACACCAATCATACACAAAAGGTGGCCTGTATGTATGTTGAGACTAAGCCTAGGTATGTGTGGCGCAGTATAAAATGAGGCCATGTGGGCCCCTGAAATGGCAGCTGCCTGACCTCTAAAGTGGGACAATGGGATGTGAGGTAACTGCGCTGGCATTGTACACCATCGTGGTAGGCGGTCGGAGACAACGGCGCAATGCTGCATTGGTTAACGTTGGACCCTGTGGGTCCCAGGAGCCAATGACGATGTACGCTGGCGGTGATGGTACGCACCGCCGCGGACGTGACCGCCGTGGACGTGACTGCCATTTTCTATCTGTTCAATCACTCGATACCTGATCTTCGACAGGAGAGGACCTACACTGCAAGTGCTGCTGTGACCCCAGTCTGGAGGAGACAATGGCTTGTGCGTCTGGGGAAAGGGCCCCTGCCTTCACATCGGAGGAGTTGGAGAAGCTCGTTGATGGGGTTCTCCCCCAGTACACGCTCCTCTACGGTCCTCCAGACAAACAGGTAAGTACACAGGGAGCATGTTGTATGGTCTATGCCTGTGTGGAGAGGGCTGGATGTAAGAAGGAAGGGGGCAGAGTGCTGCGTGCATGAAAGACGGTGGGTGCATGTGCCACATGGCAAGGGTAGGGATGGGGGCCACTCACTTTGACGGTGCAGTTGGTAATGACTTCTATTCTTCCCCTGTACATTTCATGTAGGTCAGCGCCCACCAGAAGAAAGATATTTGGCGTGCCATCGCCAAGGATGTCCGGACCCTCGGAGTCTACCACAGACGGAGCACCCACTGCCGGAAAAGATGGGAGGACATTCGCCGCTGGAGCAAGAAGACAGCGGAGGCTCAGCTGGGGATGGCCTCCCAACGTGGGAGGGGTGCCCGTCGTTCCCCTGATGTTCAGGATCCTGGCGGTGGCCTACCCGGAGTTGGATGGGCGCTTGAGGGCATCACAGCAGACACAAGGGGGTGAGTACACTCTCATTCAGCTGACTTTGCGCGCAGTGGTGTTGTCTGGGTGGGGGAGGAGGGCTGTGGGTTTCCCTAGCTCAGGGCGAGTTCCGTAGGCTAGGCCCCTCCGTAAGGCATGGCCCTGTGGCCCCCCACCTCACCTCTGTAGAGTGCCAAGTATGGCTATGCATGCCCCTGTGTCATCTATGTGAGCAGATGTCGTCCATTTCCCAGGAATTGCATTGTAGAGTTCAAGAGCACGGCGTAGTGCAGGGGGCTTCTGTGTCTGTCTTGTCCACCAACGGTAGCGGTAATCCATGCACTCAACATGTCTTTATTCTGTTTCCGCCCCCCTTTTTGTGGTCTACCTGTTCTTGTGTGGATTAGCATCATCAGGCGGAGGAGCAGTGGCACCGGAGCACGGGGGAGCTGCATCCCACATGGCCATGGAGGGCCACACTACGGACTCTGAATTCACCAGTGGGACGGAGGGCAAGGGGAGCTCCACGGTGGGGACAGGAGCTGAGACCAGTGACACAGACTCGTCCTCTGATGGGAGCGCCCTTGTGGTGGCAGCAACATCTGTGCCCCCGCATCTACAGGTACAGCTGCCACCCCCCCACCAGCACCGCCCTCCCAGCAGCCCCTCAGCCTTCGCCCCGTGCCCGCTCACCCAGGAGGGTGGCCATCACCTTCGCCCCAGTCACCTCAGACCCTGCCCCAGTCACCCCTGCCTCCCTCAGTGAGGAGTCCATTGACCTCCTCAGGTCACTCACTGTTGGGCAGTCTACCATTTTGAATGCCCTCCAGGGTGTAGAAAGGCAGTTGCAACAAACTAATGCATTCCTGGAGGGCATTCATTCTGGTCAGCCGGCCCTTCACCAAGCTTTTCAAACTCTGGCCTCAGCACTGATGGCAGCCATTGTCCCTGTGTCTAGCCACCCCCCTCGAACTTTCTCCACCCAGACCCAATCCCCTGTACCTCTGCCTATCCCAAGCACACCATCAGACCAGCTCACCACACAAGGGAAGCTCAGGCAAACATGAGCAGCACACATCCCACAGGCACTCACGGAAGCATCACACACATGCAGACACACCAACATCCACTGCCTCCACTGTGTCCCCCTCCTCGTCTCCCTACTCCCTCCTAGTCTCGTCTACACACACACCTGCATGCACTACCTCTACAGCCACTACATCCCTCACCAGCACACCCACCACCACACCCCGCTCACGTGCAGTCACCACCCCACTACCATTCACACGTCCCCTATGTCCTCTCCCAGTTTGTATTTGACTCCCCCTCCGAAGATACACAAACACAGGCACACACCCACCCAACAGCCATCCACCTCACGACAGCCTCCAGCGCATGCACCTGCACCCAAAGTCACCAAACGTACACCTCCTACTCCCACCACCTCTTCCTCCACTCCCAAACCCCCTCCAGCTACCCGTCCCAGTGTGTCCAAAAGATTTTCCTGTCAAGCCTTGACCTTTGTCCCACAACTCCCCCACCCGTCCATCTTATAGGTCCCGAAGTAGCACCTCAGCCACAACATCTCCGGGACCAGTGGTGCCTGTAGTCACAGGTATGTGGAGTGCACCGGCCACCAGGACAGCCAGTGTGGCACAGAGCCACAGCACAGCCAGTCCCCCCCCTGTGAAGCATCAAAAGTTGCCCAGTGCCCGGCGGGAGAGAGGGAAGACTCCAGCCATCAAAGCCGCTCCCAGGGGTCCTTTTGGAAGTGTGGAGTCAGCTGTTACACCTCCCAAGGTGGGGAAGGGCCACAAGAAACCCGGCAAGTCTGGGAAGAGCAGCACAGCGAGAGAAGACCACCATCATTCCCGCTGCCCAGGAGGCCCCCGCCAGCCCCAGTTCTGCTGCCCAGGAGGGCCCCGCCAGCCCCAGCCCAGCTGCCCAGGAGGGCCCCGCCAGCACAAGCCCAGCTGCCCAGGAGGGCCCCGCCAGCCCCAGCCCAGCTGCCCAGGAGGGCCCCGCCAGCCCCAGCCCAGCTGCCCAGGAGGCCACCGCCAGCACAAGCCCCGCTGGGCCATGAAAGACCGCCAGCACAAGCCCCGCTGGGCCATGAAGGACAGCCAGTACAAGCACCGCTGAACAGGGCACCGCCAACTCAAGCCCCGCTGGGCCATGAAGGACCGCCAGCACAAGCCCCACTGGGCCATGTAGGACCGCCATCACAAGCACCGCTGAACAGGACACTGCCAACTCAAGCCCCGCTGGGCCATGAAGGACCGCAAGCACAAGCACCGCTGAACAGGGCACTGCCAACTCAAGCCCCGCTGGGCCATGAAGGACCACCAGCACAAGCCCCGCTGGGCCATGAAGGACCGCCAGCACAAGCCCCTCTGGGCCATGAAGGACCGGCAGCACAAGCACCGCTGAACAGGGCACGGGCAACTCAAGCCCCGCTGGGCCATGAAGGACCACCAGCACAAGCCCCGCTGGGCCATGAAGGACCACCAGCACAAGCCCCGCTGGGCCATGAAGGACCGCCAGCACAAGCCTCGTTGGGCAATGAAGGACCACCAGCACAAGCACCGCTGAACAGGGCACCACCAACTCAAGCCCCGCTGGGCCATGAAGGACCGCCAGCACAAGCCCCGCTGGGCCATGAAGGACAGCCAGCACAAGCACCGCTGAACAGCGCACCGCCAACTCAAGCCCCGCTGGGCCATGAAGGACCGCCAGCACAAGCCCCGCTGGGCCATGAAGGACCGCCATCACAAGCACCGCTGAACAGGACACCGCCAACTCAAGCCCCACTGGGCCATGAAGGACTGCAAGCACAAGCACCGCTGAACAGGGCACCGCCAACTCAAGCCCCGCTGGGCCATGAAGGACCACCAGCACAAGCCCCGCTGAGCCATGAAGGACCGCCAGCACAAGCACCGCTGAACAGGGCACTGCCAACTCAAGCCCCGCTGGGCCATGCAGGACCGCCAGCACAAGCCCCGCTGGGCCATGAAGGACTGCCAGCACAAGCCCCGCTGGGCCATGAAGGACCGCCAGCACAAGCACCGCTGAACAGGGCACCGCCAACTCTAGCCCCGCTGGGCCATGAAGGACCACCAGCACAAGCCCCGCTGGGCCATGAAGGACCGCCAGCACAAGCACCGCTGAACAGGACACCGCCAACTCAAGCCCCGCTGTGCCATGAAGGACCGCAAGCACAAGCACCGCTGAACAGAGCACCGCCAACTCAAGCCCCGCTGGGCCATGAAGGAACGCGATCACAAGCCCCTCTGGGCCATGAAGGACCACAAGCACCGCTGAACAGGGCACCACCAACTCAAGCCCCGCTGGGCCATGAAGGACCGCCAGCACAAGCCCCGCTGGGCCATGAAGGACCGCCAGCACAAGCCCCGCTGGGCAATGAAGGACCACCAGCACAAGCACCGCTGAACAGGGCACCACCAACTCAAGCCCCCCTGGGCCATGAAGGACCGCCAGCACAAGCCCGCTGGGCCACGAAGGACAGCCAGCACAAGCACCGCTGAACAGGGCACCGCCAACTCAAGCCCCGCTGGGCCATGAAGGACCGCCAGCACAAGCCCCGCTGGGCCATGAAGGACCGCCATCACAAGCACCGCTGAACAGGAACCCCGCCAACTCAAGCCCCGCTGGGCCATGAAGGACTGCAAGCACAAGCACCGCTGAACAGGGCACCGCCAACTCAAGCCCCGCTGGGCCATGAAGGACCACCAGCACAAGCCCCGCTGGGCCATGAAGGACCACCAGCACAAGCCCCCCTGGACCATGAAGGACCGCGAGCACAAGCCCCTCTGGGCCATGAAGGACCATAAGCACCGCTGAACAGGGCACCACCAACTCCTGCCCCGCTGGGCCATGAAGGACCGCCAGCACAAGCCCCGCTGGGCCATGAAGGACCGCCAGCACAAGCACAGCTGAACAGGGCACCGCCAGCTCAAGCCCCGCTGGGCCATGCAGGACCACCAGCACAAGCCCCGCTGGGCCATGAAGGACCGCCAGCACAAGCCCCGCTGGGCCATGAAGGACCGCCAGCACAAGCACCGCTTAACAGGGCACAGCCAACTCAAGCCCCGCTGGGCCATGACGGATCACCAGAAAAAGCCCCGCTGGGCCATGAAGGACCGCCAGCACAAGCCCTGCTGGGCCATGAAGGACCGCCAGCACAAGCACCGCTGAACAGGGCACCGCCAACTCAAGCCCTGCTGGGCCATGAAGGACCACCAGCACAAGCCCTGCTGGGCCATGAAGGACCGCCAGCACAAGCCCCGCTGGGCCATGAAGGACCACCAGCACAAGCACCGCTGAACAGGGCACCGCCAACTCAAGCCCCACTGGGCCATGAAGGACCGTCAGCATAAGCCACGCTGGGCCATGAAGGACCGCCAGCACAAGCACCGCTGAACAGGGCACCGCCAACTCAAGCCCTGCTGGGCCATGAAGGACCGCCAGCAGAAGCCCCGCTGGGCCATGAAGGACCACCAGCACAAGCACCGCTGAACAGGGCACCGCCAAATCTAGCACCGCTGAACAGGGCACCGCCAAATCAAGCACCGCTGAACAGGGCACCGTCAACTCAAGCACCGCTGATCAGGGCACCGCCAATTCAAGCACCGCTGAACAGGGCACCGCCAACTCAAGCACCGCTGAACAGGGCACCGCCAACTCAAGCCCTGCTGGGACATGAAGGACCGCTAGCACAAGCCCCGCTGGGCCATGAAGGACCGCCAGCACAAGCACCGCTGAACAGGGCACCGCCAAATCAAGCACCGCTGAACAGGGCACCGCCAAATCAAGCACCGCTGAACAGGGCACCGCCAAAACAAGCACCGCTGAACAGGGCACCGCCAAATCAAGCACCGCTGAACAGGGCACTGCCAAATCAAGCACCGCTGAACAGGGCACCGCCAACTCAAGCACTGCTGAACAGGGCACCACCAAATCAGGCACCGCTGAACAGGGCACCGCCAACTCAAGCACTGCTGAACATGGCACCGCCAAATCAAGCACCGCTGAACAGGGCACCGCCAACTCAAGCACCGCTGAACAGGACACAGCCAAATCAAGCACCGCTGAACAGGGCACCGCCAACTCAAGCACTGCTGGCCCATGAGCGGCAGGGGCACTGACTCAACTGGGTCCGTCACGGGGTGAGTGATGCACTCTGGGCACCAGTCCCCCTCCAGAACCAGTGGAGAGATCCATCCACTACCTCTGCCCTTCACAGGATGAAGCACTCTGGGCACCAGTCCCCCTCCAGAACCAGTGGAGAGATCCATCCACTACCTCTGTCCTTCACAGGATGAAGCACTCTGGGCACCAGTCCCCGTCCAGAACCAGTGGAGACTTAAATCCACTTGAGAGACTGTGGCTTTGCACTCCCCAGGATTGAACAGCGGGCAAACCACCCACTGGAGAGACTTGAGAGACTGTGGCTTTGCACTCCCCAGGATTGAACAGCGGGCAAACCACCCACTGTAGAAACTTGAGAGACTGTGGCTTTGCACTCCCCAGGATTGAACAGTGGGCAAACCACCCACTGTAGAGACTTGAGAGACTGTGGCTTTGCACTCCCCAGGATTGAACAGTGGGCATTGAGCCCCCTCGTGGATCTGGCGTTGTGCACTCATCCGGATGAGATGCCCCCCTTTCCCTTCCCCCTGAGGTGCCTGTTGTATTTCTATCTGATGCCCCTGCAGTGTTCTCTCTGTTTTGATCTGGTATCGAGTGTGGGCCTCGCCCATGCATTTTGGGCCCAGTGGTCCACGGACTATAAATGGTGCAATACCTGGACTTGTATTATTGGTGTATATATTTGTTTATAGTGTATATATATTTTGGAGTACTGTATGTTAATAGATTACAATGGTTACAATCATTTCCTTTTGTCTTTGCATTCTTCTGGGGGGCTTGGGGGGTGTAACTGTTATGTATCAACATGTATTGGTGTGTGTTGTAGTGGGTGAGGGTGGGGGTGTTGCGTGTGTGTGTCCCTGTTTTTTCCCTCCCCCCTCCCCTGTGTCATAGGTGCAGTACTCACTGTGGTCTTTGCCGCTGGCGTTCGTGATCCTGGTACAGGAACAGGAAGACTATTGCAGGTAGAATTTGGAGTTCCGGGTCCATGGTGTCCTCGTTCCTCGTGGAGTGTGATGAGGTGAGCATTTTCCCTTCGAAATTCCTGTTTCCGCCGTGTTTTTATCCGCGGTGAATCCGCCCCGGAAAAGGTGGCGGTTTGGACTGTCATAATAGTGTGGGCGGTACATTGTCTCCCGCCTGTCTGTTGGCGGTGACCGCCGCGCTGTTTGTTTGTACCGCCGTGGCGGTCTGAGTGTTAAAGTGGCTGTCTTTGTTGGCGGTTTCCGCCACGGTCGTAATTGCTAATTTGTTACTGCCGGCCTGTTGGCGGTCTTACCGCCGCTTTAACACCGTCCACCAGGGTTGTAATGACCACCTATATGTCCTACCTTAACCATACACTGCACCCTGCCCTTGTGCCTAACTAGGGCCTACCATAGGGGTGTCTTACATGTGAGAAAATGGAAGGTTTAGGCCTGGCAAGTGGGTACACTTGCCAAGTTGAATTTACAGTTAAAACTGCACACACAGACACTTCAGTGGCAGGTCTGAGACATGATTACAGAGCTACTTATGTGGGTGGCACAACCAGTGCTGCAGGCCCACTAGTAGCATTTGATTTACAGGCCCTGGGCACCTCTGGTACACTATACTAGGGACTTACTAGTAAATCAAATATGCCAATCATGGATGAACCAATTACATACACATTTTGTAAAGGAGTACTTGCTCTTTAGCACTGGTTAGCAGTGGTAAAGTGCCCAGAGTAACAAAGACAGCAAAAACAGAGTCCAACACACATCAACAACCTGAGAAACAGAGGCAAAAAGTTAAGGGAGGCCACGCTAAGGATGAAAAGTCTAGCAAAAGGCAATTCCATTTATGCCTGTTCGTGCCTGAACTGTGCCCAGCACCATAACCCCTAACCCTACCACCCACTGCAGATACACTATCTCCACCCTCTACACTCTCAGCACCGGACACTGCAACAAACACTGACACTGTACTAACCCATGCTACATGGTAGGACTTTTTACCTGCAACCACCGCCACTTCATCTGCCATAGCACTCACACATCCCACCAACCAGCCCCACTCCAAACACACCACAGACACCACCTGAACAAAAACACCAACTTGCATGCATCCTTCTCAACACACGCTCACTATGCAAACACACCACCTCGATTTGGGACCCCATCTCCACCATCACAACTGATGTCCTCTTCCTCACTGAGACCAAGCAAAAGCCCACTTCCATGCCTGAACATCACCACCACATACCATAAGCATACAACTTCACCCACTATGAGCCCAACATCAAGCATGGTGAAGGGAACACCAACATACGCAAGGAATCCATCCAATGCACCACCACAAATGACAACATCCTCCCAGCTGTGGAATACCTCAACTTTCAACTCCAAATAAACAGAAAAACTCCATCAGGGGTGCCCTCACCTATCCTTCTCCAGGACCTCATTCAGTCTTCTGCAACTTACCCACCAACTTTATCGCCATGCTGCCACAGACTCCAACAACTACATTTCCCTCATCAAACTCATCTTCAATCTCAAGGACCACAATGACATCAAGAATACCAACCTCCATGACAGCATGACCAGCATCAGACTCAACCATCTCATCCATGACCCCCACACACACACCACAGACCACATGCTATACCCCATCTTCACCTCCAGCAATTTGATCAGGTACAGCCACACAACAGAACTCACCTGGACCAACTATTCCATCGTTCACTTCAACGTCACCATCTCACAGACCTCTGCCCGCAATCTGCCCAATGCCCCCCACTGGAGCTGGAGCAAAGTCTGAAAGGACACATGGATCAACACCCACAACACCACCCACCCCATCTCCTTCAACAACTTAGACCAGAACATCAGAAACTTCAACAATAGGATCAACAACTGAGCCAACTGTGTCGCTTCCATGAAAGAAAACACCCACCAAGAAGGCTTGCTGGAAGACCCCAGAACTGCTAAATGAGACTGTAAACAACTAGAACAGCAGCGAGAACACGACCAACAAGACCTCGTTCAAGGCAGCCATCAACCTCAACCACAGACATTTGAGAGAATCAAAGACGGCCTTGCCTCATCAAATCAAGCTCCAATAACCGTAAAGAGCTCTTTAATATTGGCAAAGAATTCTCCAAACCCTCTGCTGCAACAAACAACATTACCCCATCACAGGAAATCTGCAATACACGTGCAAGCTATTTCCATGACAAGATTGGCAACATCGACAGAAACTTCAAGCTCCTGCTCAAGGCAACTGGCTTCTTCAAGCAACACAATCACATTGCTATCACCACATCTGCCTAACCAAATGGATCCAACTCGCCCCTATGGACAATGCCTTCATCATGAACTTGGTCCTCTCAGGGTCCCCAACTGACCCATGCCCTCAACACATCTTCAAACTAGGTGAAGCCAGAGTCAGCCACGTAGTCAACACCTAAATTGCCACAGTGACCTTCCCTGAGGACTGGAAGCACACAGAAGTCAACAATACTAAAAAAGCCATTGGTAGACCCCAGCAAACTCTACAACTACTGACCAATCTCCCTGCTCCTTTCCCCAGCCAAACATTTAGAAAAAGCCATCAAGCAACAATCCTCCTCTGGAAAGGAGCCTCCTACTCAACTCCTCGTAATCCAGATTCTGCAGCAGCCACACTTCTGTGACAGCCCTCATTGTGGATACTGACGACATCCAAGCCTTACTAGACCACGGAGAGACTACAGCTCTGATCCTACTGGACCTCTTGTAAACCTTTGGTATGGTCTCCCACCACACACTCATCACAAGGCTGCACAACATAGGCATCAAGGAGCTGCTCTCAGATGGATCTCCTTGTTCCTCATTGAAGAAGACAAAAATTCTGCCTTTCTCCCTTCACCTCCAAACCCAAGGAAATCATCTGCGGAGTACCTCAAGGATCCTCACTGAGCCCCACCCTATTCAACACTTATATGACACCTCTGGCAAGCATCGTCAAAACACACAAGCTCAACATTATATCCTTTGCTGATGACCCTCAACTCATCCTCTCCCTCTCTAAAGACACCACCATCATCAAGACCACCTTCCACAGCTGAATGACAGATGTGGTCAACTGTATGAAGGACAGTTGCCTGAAGCTCAACACATACAAGACAGAGGTGCTGATCTTCAGAAACAAAAGCTCTCCATGACGCATCCTAGTGGCCCTTAGAACTTGGACCTACTTGTCCCCCCACTAACCACTCTAGGAATCTAGGCATCATTCCAGACAGCAAGCTTACATTGATGACTCAGGTCAATTTTGTCTCCTCCTACTGCTTCCTCATCCTCACTCGTCATAAAATATTCAAATGGCTACCCCAAACCTCGAGACACACCATCAACCAGGCACTAATTTTCAGCCCACTGGACTACGGCAATGCTCTCTAAGCAGGGATTGCAGCTCACCTCCTTTGACGATTACAGATTATACAGAATGCCACAGTCAGACTTGTTCTAAATCAACCCACATCAGTCACTACCTTGGTGAAGTCCCCTGGATCCCTCTACAGAAACAATGCCAGTTCAAGCTCTCCTGACCTAAACATAAAGGGCCCAATACAACTGCAGACCCACCTACTTGAACCGCCGCCTGAACTTCCAACAGGTCACCAGATACCTCAGCTCTGCTTCCCTTCTCTAACCCTCACTCCCTACATCCGACATAGCAGATGCGGAGGTTGTTCTTTCTCCTACCTAGAAGCAAAGACATGGAACGAGCTACCCTTTTATCTCCAGACCTCCCCATCTCATCCAGACTTCCAACAGTACCTGAAGACCTGGCTGTTCGGCTAATTAACTGGACCCTGACAGGATCTGGATATCATTGTGAGTGACAAGAAGTGCTCTACAAATCTATTGATTGATTGATGAACACACCCTCAGAGGCATGCAAAACACACACATGCATGCGGATAAAGACACACACATCCAGATATATTCACACACATGCACACCTAGGGCTAAAACCTGAAATATACACACGTACAGGCACAACTTCATACAAGCCAGTAGGTGCGGACATAGAGACTTACTTCCACTTCCCTTCCCTACTCATTGGCTAGATGCTGTTGCTGGGTCTCCCTTAGACAATGGGGCTCATTGTTGCACTTGGTATCCTTGAAATTGTCTGCTGTAGATGTGTTGCACTGCTAGTCAATCTGCAGACGACTTTATGGAAAGTGGGAAACTGAACTCATTGCAGAGTTGAAACAGTCCCATTAGTTCCACTTTTGACTGACAGACATGATATAGTATCATCTGCATTATACTGTTTCCTTTCTCTGCACTAAACATGCCAGAGAACAGAAGAAGCCAACAGACGGAAGCAAGCTTCCCATGTAAGGGTGCAGCTTATGCTGCAGTGTTTGCTTAAATATGCTAAGTAGGAAAAGCATCTATGGTTCAATGGTTATATTTCCATTTTACAACAGCTCTCCTGTTTGTCTCCACTGACAAGCTTGGCTACAGCGAACAAAAGGACTGAGGAATACCTTGGCAATGAGTTCAGGGTGGGTAGTCGGTAAGTTGGATGAGACACCAACCTTGAAAGCAGGCAGCAGCACCCAGTTCATCTTTGTTTTCCTTAGTGTAATAAATTACCATTCCAACAATGTCATGTGCTGGCAAAAGCATACTGTTGTGACATCAAGTTACAATTTATTTTGGCAACAATACAAAGTTTTAAAACAGATCTGAATTGATGGCTTAAGATAATGTATTATTTTAATGTTTCTAGATGCCTGACATCTGCTGATTGGCTGTTTCACATGCATTCATAAGACAACACTTGTTGTTTGATAAGGTGGAACCCTGGATGAAAGTGATCAAGTTTATGTCTGGATTACTAACGAGTGATAGTGCTCTTCTTCACAACGTGCAGTGAGCTTACGTTGTGCTTATGTTTTTTAAACTTTATTTTCATTTTGCTTAGTAACCAGGCAATGTAGGATAACACGTACAGCACACGTGAGTTACAATGAACATGCACATAATCATTACATATATTCAGCACGCATGACAGGAGCTTATGCGGGATATACGTGATAGTGAATGACATATTGAGGCAAACTGAAGCATATCCACTGCAATGATTCACACTCTCCCCCTTCTGCTCCAAGAGGCTCTCACGGTGTCTTCATACATGCATTGAAACGCAGCAGTGTGGACAGCAATCTATTTCAATCACAGCCAGACACCACTCTGCACACACATCAGGTATAACAATACCTGCCCACTAGGTGGTCACACTAAATGAGCACATATTATCTATTGTGCTACACTGCTCACCTTCCTGTCCTCACCTACTTAGTTTTCTGTATGCACCAAGTATGCTCGATTTGGACCCCATATATCTCTTGGGCGGTTACAAGGTGGCATGAGATTGTGGTAGGCTTCTGTTTAAGTGTTGCAATATACCATCAGTGTGCCACTCTTCAAAATGGGGGAGGGGCCCTTCATCCAGGGCATCGCTATCCTACGCCATGCCAGCAGAAGACCCAATTCCAATGCCAGCAGTCTAGTCTTCAGAAGATCTGTCATGGGTGTGCAGGTTACCGCTTCCCCTGTGATCTTGCAAAGCTCTTGTAAGTGTCTGGTCGCCGGCCCCCCTGCATGAAGGCATACAGCATAGCAATCTCCCGATGCGAAAACACCATCTGCAATAAATACGTCAAAGCTGGTATTGCTGGTAGTTCGGCTAGTGAGTCATCCAACAAGGCCTTCATTGTGTGGCATGCCCTATAGTAATGATACTGTGCACGCACAATCAGCTTTGCACATTGTGCGCTGACCTGGGCCCAGGAATGGAGAGTCCCCTTTTCAAAGAAGTCACTCGTACATTGTACCTCAAGCCCTTGGAGCACCACCACGGCTGCCCCATCCTGCGCCAAAGGGGGACATGCACACCATCAAAAAGAACAACCTCCCTGAGGACAGGAGGTAGGCTGTGTTTGAGATCTCAGACATACAAGAGCATATTGTCGGCATAAGCGAATACAATCAGCCTATATTTGGTCAAGCGGATGCCATGGTGCGCGTGACATTCTCACAGCGCGCATGTGAATTGCTGTGCAACGAGTGTATATAACAGAGGAGACAGGGGCACGACTCATGCATGCCTCTCATGATTGTAATTGGAGCTGATATTCGACCATTAATGAGAATCCTGGCCGTCGGCTCCGCATAGAGAAACTGGATGAGTTTCATATTGCAGAACTGAAAGCATGAATCCACACTGCACTGCAAATTTGTGGATTGCTTGATGCATCTAAAAAAATCATAGTGGCATGGATGTAGGGCTCAATGCAGGAGGTTGTGCCATATATGGTGCGCAGAATGTATATGAGAGACCAGTCGGGCACATAGCCAGACTGTCCAGGTCTGCCAGGGAGCAACAGCACCAAGTGATTAGTCAAGACCTTCACAAATATCTTTGTATGTATATTTAGAAGAGACAGTTGCCTATAGGATGATCAGTGGTCAGCCTGCATACCTAGCTTAGAAAGGGAAAATTAGTTATGTACTGCTTATTTTTGCCCATCAAACCATACTAATAGAGATAAGGCCCCAAATCATTTAGTTCTTTTGAGTTAACACATGAAGTAGCATTTTGATTTGCATCCAGGTATTGATTTAACACAACCCAAAAAGGCAGTAACCTCCTAGACTTTCGTAGTAGATATCCAGATTAAAAATATACATTTCTGCAAGCAGAACTGCTGCAATCATCAAGAATTCAGAAGAAGGTGTAAGTTGGAAAAGCTTTGATGAAAATGAAGGATCCAATCAACTGAGCTGAGTGGAAAATTAATTTTGTCCTCATGACAGATTTAATCAAAGTCATGCACTGCAGTGTTCCACTGTGTTGCATGATTTCTTTTTTACATAGGCAGGCTATGGGTCATAGCACAACATGATGTAATGCAAGTCACCACTGCGTAAGGCAAACCGTCATTGCCTGGTAATTGCATGACATAAGGCACCCTTGCACAACGCTACACTTTAAAAAGTGCAAAATTGATGCAAAATTTGTGGATTGCTTGAGGCATCGAGATGTCAAAGAGGTTGAGATTTTGATTACTGGGGTGAGTAAACAAGAAAAATATCTGTTTGTCACCACTGGGTATGAGGATTGTATTGTCGTGAGGAACTGTTCACCAAGTCAACCCTGTAGCACTACAATGCAGGACTGTGGACAACTATAAGAAAATATGGCATGACGATAAATGTAGGACGAAGGAGAAGCGAGTACAGACCAAAAGGATTGCAAAAGCAATTTATGGCAGTCAAGACATGCAGCAGGATACACATGGAGGAGCAAATAGCCGCACTCAAAGGCCCTGAGATAGTTGGTGGAATTGAGAGAACAGACACTGATGAGTTTAAGGGCACCACCACATGTCATGGATTTTATGTCAATAATAAAAAATTGTATGATATATATATATATATATATATATATATATATATATATATATATGTGTGTGTGTGTGTATATATATATATATATTGCCTAGTGGTGGTCACCACTAGGTAGTTATAGTTTGGTCTGCTGTTATAGGAGAAGTTTTTTTGTTGCTAATAACTTTGGCACTGTTTGGCGAATCTCCTTGAAACTTCACAAAAAGGTGCTATGTTTTGATTAGTTTGTGCATGGAAAGTTTCAGGGTGATCTCTCAAAAGCAGGCTGAGAAATATTGGATCCAAAAGCACAAAATCCTCATGCATTTTCCAAGGCTACAATAAAAATTTGCTGACTGGAATTACACCAAATTTTGGCAAGATGCTGGATCTTGATGCACAGATTGTGCTTTTTGTGACTAGGTGTAAATTCTTTTAGTGATTCTTGAGAAATAAAGGGACACAAATAATTGAATATCTGGATGGTTATGCCCTCAAGAGTCTCAAGAGACTTAAGGGGTAGCACCAATTTAAAAATACAGATTTGCCCAGGGAGCTTTATTCCCCTTTAGGCATCTTGCTTCCACAGGAGGGAGTGCTCTGATTGGCTGCAAACAAAATGAGAAAAAATGTTGTTGACAGCCATTGCGGGACTCTGAAATAAGGGAGCATGGTAGGGATACCATGACTTCCTAGGACCATTGGGCCAGAAAGGAAAAAAAATCGGCAAATTCTGCTGCAATCCAGTGTGACTCTTCCAGTGTCAGAGAATAAAAATGATGTCCTGATCTCATTCATGAAGTGAAAGTTCTGGGGAGCCCACACTCGGGCTATATTCATAAACGGGAGGGCTCTGCATGGCCCACCTCTCCAAGCCTCCAGAGGCCCTGGTGAACCCATCCCCGGGGCTGAAAACATTGTTTATGTGGAAGGGGACACAGGCCCCCTCCCTGAGCCATTAGAGGTGCCAGGGAGCCCACCCTGGGGCCACACATACTGTGAGTGGGGGGGGGTGCACAGCCCCATCTCTGAGGCATTAGATGCCCCATGGAGCCCACCCCAGGGCTGAAATCATTAAACAAGGGGAGGGGGTCTGTATGACCCTCACTCCTCAAGTAATGACAGGTCCTACGTTTGAGGAAGCCTCCCTCCTTGAGTCTCCAAAGGCCACAAGGAGCCCATTCTCTGGACTGATTACTTTAAGAGAGGGGAGTAAAGCACCCCTCTTCCTTCAGTCGTTAACAGCACTGGGGACCCCATCTCCCATGGACGACTCAGATGCTATGTCCTTGAGAGCCCAACCCCAGGACATAAGAGTTTCCCTGCCCACACCATTGGGGACAGGGAAATCAGTGTATGCTTTCATTCGGCAGGAGCATTTTGGAAACTCACACCAGCCGGGAGCTTTGATTATGTTCCTGCCTGCTGGGAGTGGACTTTTGATCTGCCCTCACTGAAGTAGGCAGAGAAACAGATCAAAATATTGCTCCTGTCTGGATGGTGCAGCATTAGCAGCTGCTTCCTGCAAGCAGGAGCAATACTGGCTCCGGCTATATGCAGGGAGCCGGCTGGACCTGCAGGGGCATCAGGGCTCCCGTGCGGCCCCCATCAAGAATATGGTGGGTGCACTGGGTTGGCAACAGTGCACCCACCTTTAACACTGCATGGCCCTGGGTGAAGGGGTCCCTGGGGCTGAAATCAGTCTGGTTAGGGAGGCCATGCACATTCCTCACCCCTTAATTTTATGTAGTGCATTTGAGGAATGGGGTTCCCAGGGCATAACAAGGCTCAGGGAACCCTCTTTATTTTAATAAGTGACCTCAGGGGATGGGGTCCCTGGGCTGATAACAGCTAAGGGAGGGGGACCACATGGCCCCCTTCCTATTACAAAAATGCACAGCCCTAGGAGATGGGGGCCCCAGGGCACAAAGAGGCTTGGGAAGAGAGTTGCGCAGTTGCTCCCTTTTTTTAGATATATGTACAGCCCTAGCAGATGGGGTCTCTAGAGCCTAAAGAGACTCAGGAATGGGGCATGCAGTACCCCTCCCCTTTATTTAAATAAGTGGACCCAAGGAATGGGACACCAAGGCCCAAATCAGCCATGAAAGGGGGAGGGCACATGCACCCACTTCCCTTTATTTAAAAGAGTGACCTGGGTGGGGTCACCAGGGCCATGCCTGTAGCCAACTACCTTCTGTGCACAGGCAGCCATGCACAGATGGGAAAAGCATTTACATATAATAGTTGAATATATACTTTAAAAAGGTCAAAGTAACCCTACAGATAGGTGTGTTGAAGAGATCTGTTTAAAAAAAAAAAAACTTTAGACATTCCTAACCAAACGTTAGAGAAACATTATAGTTAGGTCAATTTTGCCAGTGACAACATTAAAATTTTGAACAAAAACAATCATACAGAATTCACCAGTTATGGTTAGCACAGCTACTTATAACTTATACCACAGTCACACTTTGCTTATGACTTCACATATGACATCACTCATCACATGTTCTATGACATCATTTATGACATCACTGATGAGATCTCAAATTACTTCACTCATGATTTCACTGGTGACATCTCTGATTACATCATCCAAACTTCTTTTGTACACATTGCTCTCAAAGGAGTATAGCGCTAGAGGTATGAAAATAAGGGCAAAATAACTCAGAATAATATGAAGAAACTTTACTGCTAACATACATACAATCCCCATAGGTAAAGCAAACTTGTGTTATTTGTAACATGGACCCTATACCATACACTTCAAGAATAGGTGAGTTCATGTTGACTATGAACCACAGATGAAAGGGTAAGCTATTGTGCACATGGTGTTCAATCTGTATACAACTGCTCAGGAAAAAATAAGTTCCTCCAGATACTCAAGCCCCACTATGGACACTCTACCTGTGTCACACCCCTGACAGTCACTAAACCTACATTGAAAAATGAAGTGGATATGAGTAGAATAGTCGGTACTGTTAATCATGTTTACTCTATTAAGAGAGTTTACTGTGTACCACACTGTTGGCAGACAATGAAACTCTCACCACAGAGTATTAAAAAAATATCTCCTATGCATAATGTACACTCTATGCAAAACTTGTTCAAAGTGTAACTGCCCCCTTATAATACCCAATGTTTGAAGGTGCTAAAGATCATATGAGCTTTATACTGTGGTGAAAACTTTACAGTTTTCTATGTTATGTAGAAATTGTCATGCTGATATGATTATGTCGAATAACTGAAAGCTCCCTACAATACTTAGTACTACATAGAACATTTGCCATGCTGGAAACATTTCTGAAGTACCAAAAAACTTGTGTTGAACATAATGAACACAAGACAACTGTCACCTACAAACAGAGATACCCCTCAAAACACAGATTTATATTGTGTTCACTACCTCTAGACACCTATGGTGCATTAGAAGCACATGCATTTTGTAAACACTTATACCAACTAGCTGGGTACAGGTTGTACAACATTAGGTAGAAAAAGTAATATGGTAGTTACCAGCCACTTTAAAGTCTATAATAAACTAACACACTCATTGGATGATGTCATAATTCACGTTATCAATGATAACATTAATGATGTTAGCTCAGATGTCATTAGTGATGTCATAAATTATGTCATAGAACATGCCACAAGTGATGCCCTATGTAAGCAATTTATAGTTAGCTCTGAAAATATAATACAATATATATCTATATGTATATGTATATATATATATATATATATATATATATATATATATATATATATATAGATTCATAGATTCACTTAAAAAAAACAAATGTAAAAAAACATACAAATTCACATGTTACAGTTATAGTTATTTCAAGTAACTACAACTCTTGCCCTAAGGTAACTATAACTCGTGCCCTGTCATGCACCATTTTTTCGTCTAATAAGCTACTGCAAATATTACATTGATATTATCAATGATGTTGTCAAAGATATCATGAGTGCTGTAATTTGTGGTGTAATTAGAAGGGCGAGGGTGCAAGCCTAGCTAGAGGGTTGGAGCATAACTATAACATCCCTGTAACCTTTGGAGTTTTAAGTGAATTTCTATTTTTTTTAAATTGTATTTATTAACTACAACGTACCTGTAACCTTTGTTTTTTTCAGTGAATTTATATGCTTTTTATTATAAAGTAATTTTTATTACTCTACGTTGATCCAACCACCACGCATGGCCATCAGCGTTCATGTTTAGCTGCAAGGCCTGGCCCCCTAACCACCCTGAATAGCCAAAGTCTGTGCAGTATGTGTTGGCTGCGGCCTGTTTCTCGGGTTATGAGAATGTCTGTGAGAGGGTGTATCTGGGTGTGAGAATGGCTATGTGAATGTCTGTCTGGGTGTGAGAGTGGAGGCATCAGTGTTTTAGTGGGTCTATGTGTGGGTGTGTCAGTGCCTGTGTGGGTCTGTGAGTGGGTGTGTGAGGGGTTCAGTGGGTCTGTGAGTGGGTATGTGAAAGTCTGAGTGGGTCTGTGAGTAGGTGCGTGAGTGTCTGAGTGGGTATGTGAGTTTGTGTGCCACATTTCAATTGCAGTAGTGTCCCGGAGAGGTGGTGTTCTCCGAGGCTGCGAGGGGAAGGTGGCCCACTCGCATTTGATTGAAATTGTGCCCCGGGGAAGTTACAGTCCTCAGGGCTGAAGGTGGCCAGACAGCCCCCTGCATATCTTATTAGTTTAGCCCCAGGGTGGTGGCGTCCTCGGGACTGTGGGGGGCCATGCTGCCCCCAATGACATTTTGGTAAAGCCCCGGGGAGGTGGAGGTCTTCAGGGCTGTGGAGGGGGCCGAGCAGCCCCCTGCTTTTAATGAAACATTAGCCTTGGGGAGGTGGTGTCCTCGGGGCTGCGGGGGGCTAGGCGACGCATATACCTTATTAGTTTAGCCCTAGGAAGGTGGTGGTCCCTTGGGCTGTAGGAGAGCAATGTGCCCCCAAACATTACATTTTGTTAGAGCCCTGGAGAAGGCGGCTTTCCCTGGGACTGCTGGAGGTAGGGTGGCCCCTGCATACCTCACTAGTAGCCCTGGGGAGGTCGCAGTCCCTGAGTCTTTGGCAATCCCAGGAGGGAGGCCCCGTGCACCCCCTCCTTATTTTTTGGCATGCGCACAAGACTAGGCCCTCCCTGGGGCTTCATTAAAAGGACAGAAAACAACTCATTTTTTTAAACGTCAGAAAAATCTACAAATCCATCCGCTGATTTTATTGATGATTTAAAAAAAGATGCTTTTAAGCCCTAATGGGGTCCCTCTGGGACCCCAGAGTCAGAGCTAAGGGGTGATGGTGTCCCTACTCTGGCCCCTTTTCTTTTTTTAAATATTTTTTCACTAGGACTCAGCTAAAGCCGAGTCCCAAGATGGCTGCCAACACTTCCTTGTTGAAGTGTTGACAACCAGTCAAATATCTGCATGGGGATAGTCGGATACGGGGATGATCTGCGTTCTTATGTATCTATGTTTTTTAAACTCTAATTTCTCCAGAATACACTAAATCATAAAAAGCATGCTTTCAAAACCAAGATCTAGCTTTCTGCCAATTGTGGTATAATTCTGTTCAGCGGTTTGGGCAGGAGTCGTGTCCAAACATTTGAAAAATTCTATTGACATAGAATGGTGAAAAAGTGTTTTGGGCCCCCCTTTTTCTCAGCCCCCTCTTGACAGATCACCATGAAGCTGAACTGACAAAAGTATAAGGTATAAGTTTTTAAATTTGCCTGAAGATTCATCAAACGGCGCCAAAGTTATTGGCAAAACAAAAAACGCTCTATCTATCTATCTATCTAACAATCTATCTATCTATCTATCTATCTATCTATCTATCTATCTATCTGTCTATGACTTTCTCAGATATTTCACCTTTAATAACATTGCACCCATTTGACAAATCTCCACAAATTTTTGCAGACCACTTCCTCTTCTATGTTGGTAGAGTATTCAAAGTTTTACGGAGGTTTATCAAGGGACTGCAAAGAATAATAGTGGGTCCCAAATCTCTGTTGATCACCAATGCATTACTCGTTGACTTTGTCCTAACGTGCAGTGTGAAAACAGCTGGACATATTTGAATGAAACTCATCTTCAATCTCAAGGACCACAATGACATCAAGAATACCAACCTCCATGACAGCATGACCAGCATCAGACTCAACCATCTCATCCATGACCCCACACACACACCACAGACCACATGCTATACCCCATCTTCACCTCCAGCAATTTGATCAGGTACAGCCACACAACAGAACTCACCTGGACCAACTATTCCATCGTTCACTTCAACGTCACCATCTCACAGACCTCTGCCCGCAATCTGCCCAATGCCCCCCACTGGAGCTGGAGCAAAGTCTGAAAGGACACATGGATCAACACCCACAACACCACCCACCCCATCTCCTTCAACAACTTAGACCAGAACATCAGAAACTTCAACAATAGGATCAACAACTGAGCCAACTGTGTCGCTTCCATGAAAGAAAACACCCACCAAGAAGGCTTGCTGGAAGACCCCAGAACTGCTAAATGAGACTGTAAACAACTAGAACAGCAGCGAGAACACGACCAACAAGACCTCGTTCAAGGCAGCCATCAACCTCAACCACAGACATTTGAGAGAATCAAAGACGGCCTTGCCTCATCAAATCAAGCTCCAATAACCGTAAAGAGCTCTTTAATATTGGCAAAGAATTCTCCAAACCCTCTGCTGCAACAAACAACATTACCCCATCACAGGAAATCTGCAATACACGTGCAAGCTATTTCCATGACAAGATTGGCAACATCGACAGAAACTTCAAGCTCCTGCTCAAGGCAACTGGCTTCTTCAAGCAACACAATCACATTGCTATCACCACATCTGCCTAACCAAATGGATCCAACTCGCCCCTATGGACAATGCCTTCATCATGAACTTGGTCCTCTCAGGGTCCCCAACTGACCCATGCCCTCAACACATCTTCAAACTAGGTGAAGCCAGAGTCAGCCACGTAGTCAACACCTAAATTGCCACAGTGACCTTCCCTGAGGACTGGAAGCACACAGAAGTCAACAATACTAAAAAAGCCATTGGTAGACCCCAGCAAACTCTACAACTACTGACCAATCTCCCTGCTCCTTTCCCCAGCCAAACATTTAGAAAAAGCCATCAAGCAACAATCCTCCTCTGGAAAGGAGCCTCCTACTCAACTCCTCGTAATCCAGATTCTGCAGCAGCCACACTTCTGTGACAGCCCTCATTGTGGATACTGACGACATCCAAGCCTTACTAGACCACGGAGAGACTACAGCTCTGATCCTACTGGACCTCTTGTAAACCTTTGGTATGGTCTCCCACCACACACTCATCACAAGGCTGCACAACATAGGCATCAAGGAGCTGCTCTCAGATGGATCTCCTTGTTCCTCATTGAAGAAGACAAAAATTCTGCCTTTCTCCCTTCACCTCCAAACCCAAGGAAATCATCTGCGGAGTACCTCAAGGATCCTCACTGAGCCCCACCCTATTCAACACTTATATGACACCTCTGGCAAGCATCGTCAAAACACACAAGCTCAACATTATATCCTTTGCTGATGACCCTCAACTCATCCTCTCCCTCTCTAAAGACACCACCATCATCAAGACCACCTTCCACAGCTGAATGACAGATGTGGTCAACTGTATGAAGGACAGTTGCCTGAAGCTCAACACATACAAGACAGAGGTGCTGATCTTCAGAAACAAAAGCTCTCCATGACGCATCCTAGTGGCCCTTAGAACTTGGACCTACTTGTCCCCCCACTAACCACTCTAGGAATCTAGGCATCATTCCAGACAGCAAGCTTACATTGATGACTCAGGTCAATTTTGTCTCCTCCTACTGCTTCCTCATCCTCACTCGTCATAAAATATTCAAATGGCTACCCCAAACCTCGAGACACACCATCAACCAGGCACTAATTTTCAGCCCACTGGACTACGGCAATGCTCTCTAAGCAGGGATTGCAGCTCACCTCCTTTGACGATTACAGATTATACAGAATGCCACAGTCAGACTTGTTCTAAATCAACCCACATCAGTCACTACCTTGGTGAAGTCCCCTGGATCCCTCTACAGAAACAATGCCAGTTCAAGCTCTCCTGACCTAAACATAAAGGGCCCAATACAACTGCAGACCCACCTACTTGAACCGCCGCCTGAACTTCCAACAGGTCACCAGATACCTCAGCTCTGCTTCCCTTCTCTAACCCTCACTCCCTACATCCGACATAGCAGATGCGGAGGTTGTTCTTTCTCCTACCTAGAAGCAAAGACATGGAACGAGCTACCCTTTTATCTCCAGACCTCCCCATCTCATCCAGACTTCCAACAGTACCTGAAGACCTGGCTGTTCGGCTAATTAACTGGACCCTGACAGGATCTGGATATCATTGTGAGTGACAAGAAGTGCTCTACAAATCTATTGATTGATTGATGAACACACCCTCAGAGGCATGCAAAACACACACATGCATGCGGATAAAGACACACACATCCAGATATATTCACACACATGCACACCTAGGGCTAAAACCTGAAATATACACACGTACAGGCACAACTTCATACAAGCCAGTAGGTGCGGACATAGAGACTTACTTCCACTTCCCTTCCCTACTCATTGGCTAGATGCTGTTGCTGGGTCTCCCTTAGACAATGGGGCTCATTGTTGCACTTGGTATCCTTGAAATTGTCTGCTGTAGATGTGTTGCACTGCTAGTCAATCTGCAGACGACTTTATGGAAAGTGGGAAACTGAACTCATTGCAGAGTTGAAACAGTCCCATTAGTTCCACTTTTGACTGACAGACATGATATAGTATCATCTGCATTATACTGTTTCCTTTCTCTGCACTACACATGCCAGAGAACAGAAGAAGCCAACAGACGGAAGCAAGCTTCCCATGTAAGGGTGCAGCTTATGCTGCAGTGTTTGCTTAAATATGCTAAGTAGGAAAAGCATCTATGGTTCAATGGTTATATTTCCATTTTACAACAGCTCTCCTGTTTGTCTCCACTGACAAGCTTGGCTACAGCGAACAAAAGGACTGAGGAATACCTTGGCAATGAGTTCAGGGTGGGTAGTCGGTAAGTTGGATGAGACACCAACCTTGAAAGCAGGCAGCAGCACCCAGTTCATCTTTGTTTTCCTTAGTGTAATAAATTACCATTCCAACAATGTCATGTGCTGGCAAAAGCATACTGTTGTGACATCAAGTTACAATTTATTTTGGCAACAATACAAAGTTTTAAAACAGATCTGAATTGATGGCTTAAGATAATGTATTATTTTAATGTTTCTAGATGCCTGACATCTGCTGATTGGCTGTTTCACATGCATTCATAAGACAACACTTGTTGTTTGATAAGGTGGAACCCTGGATGAAAGTGATCAAGTTTATGTCTGGATTACTAACGAGTGATAGTGCTCTTCTTCACAACGTGCAGTGAGCTTACGTTGTGCTTATGTTTTTTAAACTTTATTTTCATTTTGCTTAGTAACCAGGCAATGTAGGATAACACGTACAGCACACGTGAGTTACAATGAACATGCACATAATCATTACATATATTCAGCACGCATGACAGGAGCTTATGCGGGATATACGTGATAGTGAATGACATATTGAGGCAAACTGAAGCATATCCACTGCAATGATTCACACTCTCCCCCTTCTGCTCCAAGAGGCTCTCACGGTGTCTTCATACATGCATTGAAACGCAGCAGTGTGGACAGCAATCTATTTCAATCACAGCCAGACACCACTCTGCACACACATCAGGTATAACAATACCTGCCCACTAGGTGGTCACACTAAATGAGCACATATTATCTATTGTGCTACACTGCTCACCTTCCTGTCCTCACCTACTTAGTTTTCTGTATGCACCAAGTATGCTCGATTTGGACCCCATATATCTCTTGGGCGGTTACAAGGTGGCATGAGATTGTGGTAGGCTTCTGTTTAAGTGTTGCAATATACCATCAGTGTGCCACTCTTCAAAATGGGGGAGGGGCCCTTCATCCAGGGCATCGCTATCCTACGCCATGCCAGCAGAAGACCCAATTCCAATGCCAGCAGTCTAGTCTTCAGAAGATCTGTCATGGGTGTGCAGGTTACCGCTTCCCCTGTGATCTTGCAAAGCTCTTGTAAGTGTCTGGTCGCCGGCCCCCCTGCATGAAGGCATACAGCATAGCAATCTCCCGATGCGAAAACACCATCTGCAATAAATACGTCAAAGCTGGTATTGCTGGTAGTTCGGCTAGTGAGTCATCCAACAAGGCCTTCATTGTGTGGCATGCCCTATAGTAATGATACTGTGCACGCACAATCAGCTTTGCACATTGTGCGCTGACCTGGGCCCAGGAATGGAGAGTCCCCTTTTCAAAGAAGTCACTCGTACATTGTACCTCAAGCCCTTGGAGCACCACCACGGCTGCCCCATCCTGCGCCAAAGGGGGACATGCACACCATCAAAAAGAACAACCTCCCTGAGGACAGGAGGTAGGCTGTGTTTGAGATCTCAGACATACAAGAGCATATTGTCGGCATAAGCGAATACAATCAGCCTATATTTGGTCAAGCGGATGCCATGGTGCGCGTGACATTCTCACAGCGCGCATGTGAATTGCTGTGCAACGAGTGTATATAACAGAGGAGACAGGGGCACGACTCATGCATGCCTCTCATGATTGTAATTGGAGCTGATATTCGACCATTAATGAGAATCCTGGCCGTCGGCTCCGCATAGAGAAACTGGATGAGTTTCATATTGCAGAACTGAAAGCATGAATCCACACTGCACTGCAAATTTGTGGATTGCTTGATGCATCTAAAAAAATCATAGTGGCATGGATGTAGGGCTCAATGCAGGAGGTTGTGCCATATATGGTGCGCAGAATGTATATGAGAGACCAGTCGGGCACATAGCCAGACTGTCCAGGTCTGCCAGGGAGCAACAGCACCAAGTGATTAGTCAAGACCTTCACAAATATCTTTGTATGTATATTTAGAAGAGACAGTTGCCTATAGGATGATCAGTGGTCAGCCTGCATACCTAGCTTAGAAAGGGAAAATTAGTTATGTACTGCTTATTTTTGCCCATCAAACCATACTAATAGAGATAAGGCCCCAAATCATTTAGTTCTTTTGAGTTAACACATGAAGTAGCATTTTGATTTGCATCCAGGTATTGATTTAACACAACCCAAAAAGGCAGTAACCTCCTAGACTTTCGTAGTAGATATCCAGATTAAAAATATAAATTTCTGCAAGCAGAACTGCTGCAATCATCAAGAATTCAGAAGAAGGTGTAAGTTGGAAAAGCTTTGATGAAAATGAAGGATCCAATCAACTGAGCTGAGTGGAAAATTAATTTTGTCCTCATGACAGATTTAATCAAAGTCATGCACTGCAGTGTTCCACTGTGTTGCATGATTTCTTTTTTACATAGGCAGGCTATGGGTCATAGCACAACATGATGTAATGCAAGTCACCACTGCGTAAGGCAAACCGTCATTGCCTGGTAATTGCATGACATAAGGCACCCTTGCACAACGCTACACTTTAAAAAGTGCAAAATTGATGCAAAATTTGTGGATTGCTTGAGGCATCGAGATGTCAAAGAGGTTGAGATTTTGATTACTGGGGTGAGTAAACAAGAAAAATATCTGTTTGTCACCACTGGGTATGAGGATTGTATTGTCGTGAGGAACTGTTCACCAAGTCAACCCTGTAGCACTACAATGCAGGACTGTGGACAACTATAAGAAAATATGGCATGACGATAAATGTAGGACGAAGGAGAAGCGAGTACAGACCAAAAGGATTGCAAAAGCAATTTATGGCAGTCAAGACATGCAGCAGGATACACATGGAGGAGCAAATAGCCGCACTCAAAGGCCCTGAGATAGTTGGTGGAATTGAGAGAACAGACACTGATGAGTTTAAGGGCACCACCACATGTCATGGATTTTATGTCAATAATAAAAAATTGTATGATATATATATATATATATATATATATATATATATGTGTGTGTGTGTGTGTATATATATATATATATTGCCTAGTGGTGGTCACCACTAGGTAGCTATAGTTTGGTCTGCTGTTATAGGAGAAGTTTTTTTGTTGCTAATAACTTTGGCACTGTTTGGCGAATCTCCTTGAAACTTCACAAAAAGGTGCTATGTTTTGATTAGTTTGTGCATGGAAAGTTTCAGGGTGATCTCTCAAAAGCAGGCTGAGAAATATTGGATCCAAAAGCACAAAATCCTCATGCATTTTCCAAGGCTACAATAAAAATTTGCTGACTGGAATTACACCAAATTTTGGCAAGATGCTGGATCTTGATGCACAGATTGTGCTTTTTGTGACTAGGTGTAAATTCTTTT
Source organism: Pleurodeles waltl (assembly GCF_031143425.1). Taxonomy (NCBI): domain Eukaryota; kingdom Metazoa; phylum Chordata; class Amphibia; order Caudata; family Salamandridae; genus Pleurodeles; species Pleurodeles waltl. Next base: position 467,941,549 of record NC_090442.1, read on the forward strand.
AGTGATTCTTGAGAAATAAAGGGACACAAATAATTGAATATCTGGATGGTTATGCCCTCAAGAGTCTCAAGAGACTTAAGGGGTAGCACCAATTTAAAAATACAGATTTGCCCAGGGAGCTTTATTCCCCTTTAGGCATCTTGCTTCCACAGGAGGGAGTGCTCTGATTGGCTGCAAACAAAATGAGAAAAAATGTTGTTGACAGCCATTGCGGGACTCTGAAATAAGGGAGCATGGTAGGGATACCATGACTTCCTAGGACCATTGGGCCAGAAAGGAAAAAAAATCGGCAAATTCTGCTGCAATCCAGTGTGACTCTTCCAGTGTCAGAGAATAAAAATGATGTCCTGATCTCATTCATGAAGTGAAAGTTCTGGGGAGCCCACACTCGGGCTATATTCATAAACGGGAGGGCTCTGCATGGCCCACCTCTCCAAGCCTCCAGAGGCCCTGGTGAACCCATCCCCGGGGCTGAAAACATTGTTTATGTGGAAGGGGACACAGGCCCCCTCCCTGAGCCATTAGAGGTGCCAGGGAGCCCACCCTGGGGCCACACATACTGTGAGTGGGGGGGGGTGCACAGCCCCATCTCTGAGGCATTAGATGCCCCATGGAGCCCACCCCAGGGCTGAAATCATTAAACAAGGGGAGGGGGTCTGTATGACCCTCACTCCTCAAGTAATGACAGGTCCTACGTTTGAGGAAGCCTCCCTCCTTGAGTCTCCAAAGGCCACAAGGAGCCCATTCTCTGGACTGATTACTTTAAGAGAGGGGAGTAAAGCACCCCTCTTCCTTCAGTCGTTAACAGCACTGGGGACCCCATCTCCCATGGACGACTCAGATGCTATGTCCTTGAGAGCCCAACCCCAGGACATAAGAGTTTCCCTGCCCACACCATTGGGGACAGGGAAATCAGTGTATGCTTTCATTCGGCAGGAGCATTTTGGAAACTCACACCAGCCGGGAGCTTTGATTATGTTCCTGCCTGCTGGGAGTGGACTTTTGATCTGCCCTCACTGAAGTAGGCAGAGAAACAGATCAAAATATTGCTCCTGTCTGGATGGTGCAGCATTAGCAGCTGCTTCCTGCAAGCAGGAGCAATACTGGCTCCGGCTATATGCAGGGAGCCGGCTGGACCTGCAGGGGCATCAGGGCTCCCGTGCGGCCCCCATCAAGAATATGGTGGGTGCACTGGGTTGGCAACAGTGCACCCACCTTTAACACTGCATGGCCCTGGGTGAAGGGGTCCCTGGGGCTGAAATCAGTCTGGTTAGGGAGGCCATGCACATTCCTCACCCCTTAATTTTATGTAGTGCATTTGAGGAATGGGGTTCCCAGGGCATAACAAGGCTCAGGGAACCCTCTTTATTTTAATAAGTGACCTCAGGGGATGGGGTCCCTGGGCTGATAACAGCTAAGGGAGGGGGACCACATGGCCCCCTTCCTATTACAAAAATGCACAGCCCTAGGAGATGGGGGCCCCAGGGCACAAAGAGGCTTGGGAAGAGAGTTGCGCAGTTGCTCCCTTTTTTTAGATATATGTACAGCCCTAGCAGATGGGGTCTCTAGAGCCTAAAGAGACTCAGGAATGGGGCATGCAGTACCCCTCCCCTTTATTTAAATAAGTGGACCCAAGGAATGGGACACCAAGGCCCAAATCAGCCATGAAAGGGGGAGGGCACATGCACCCACTTCCCTTTATTTAAAAGAGTGACCTGGGTGGGGTCACCAGGGCCATGCCTGTAGCCAACTACCTTCTGTGCACAGGCAGCCATGCACAGATGGGAAAAGCATTTACATATAATAGTTGAATATATACTTTAAAAAGGTCAAAGTAACCCTACAGATAGGTGTGTTGAAGAGATCTGTTTAAAAAAAAAAAAACTTTAGACATTCCTAACCAAACGTTAGAGAAACATTATAGTTAGGTCAATTTTGCCAGTGACAACATTAAAATTTTGAACAAAAACAATCATACAGAATTCACCAGTTATGGTTAGCACAGCTACTTATAACTTATACCACAGTCACACTTTGCTTATGACTTCACATATGACATCACTCATCACATGTTCTATGACATCATTTATGACATCACTGATGAGATCTCAAATTACTTCACTCATGATTTCACTGGTGACATCTCTGATTACATCATCCAAACTTCTTTTGTACACATTGCTCTCAAAGGAGTATAGCGCTAGAGGTATGAAAATAAGGGCAAAATAACTCAGAATAATATGAAGAAACTTTACTGCTAACATACATACAATCCCCATAGGTAAAGCAAACTTGTGTTATTTGTAACATGGACCCTATACCATACACTTCAAGAATAGGTGAGTTCATGTTGACTATGAACCACAGATGAAAGGGTAAGCTATTGTGCACATGGTGTTCAATCTGTATACAACTGCTCAGGAAAAAATAAGTTCCTCCAGATACTCAAGCCCCACTATGGACACTCTACCTGTGTCACACCCCTGACAGTCACTAAACCTACATTGAAAAATGAAGTGGATATGAGTAGAATAGTCGGTACTGTTAATCATGTTTACTCTATTAAGAGAGTTTACTGTGTACCACACTGTTGGCAGACAATGAAACTCTCACCACAGAGTATTAAAAAAATATCTCCTATGCATAATGTACACTCTATGCAAAACTTGTTCAAAGTGTAACTGCCCCCTTATAATACCCAATGTTTGAAGGTGCTAAAGATCATATGAGCTTTATACTGTGGTGAAAACTTTACAGTTTTCTATGTTATGTAGAAATTGTCATGCTGATATGATTATGTCGAATAACTGAAAGCTCCCTACAATACTTAGTACTACATAGAACATTTGCCATGCTGGAAACATTTCTGAAGTACCAAAAAACTTGTGTTGAACATAATGAACACAAGACAACTGTCACCTACAAACAGAGATACCCCTCAAAACACAGATTTATATTGTGTTCACTACCTCTAGACACCTATGGTGCATTAGAAGCACATGCATTTTGTAAACACTTATACCAACTAGCTGGGTACAGGTTGTACAACATTAGGTAGAAAAAGTAATATGGTAGTTACCAGCCACTTTAAAGTCTATAATAAACTAACACACTCATTGGATGATGTCATAATTCACGTTATCAATGATAACATTAATGATGTTAGCTCAGATGTCATTAGTGATGTCATAAATTATGTCATAGAACATGCCACAAGTGATGCCCTATGTAAGCAATTTATAGTTAGCTCTGAAAATATAATACAATATATATCTATATGTATATGTATATATATATATATATATATATATATATATATATATATATATATATATATATATATAGATTCATAGATTCACTTAAAAAAAACAAATGTAAAAAAACATACAAATTCACATGTTACAGTTATAGTTATTTCAAGTAACTACAACTCTTGCCCTAAGGTAACTATAACTCGTGCCCTGTCATGCACCATTTTTTCGTCTAATAAGCTACTGCAAATATTACATTGATATTATCAATGATGTTGTCAAAGATATCATGAGTGCTGTAATTTGTGGTGTAATTAGAAGGGCGAGGGTGCAAGCCTAGCTAGAGGGTTGGAGCATAACTATAACATCCCTGTAACCTTTGGAGTTTTAAGTGAATTTCTATTTTTTTTAAATTGTATTTATTAACTACAACGTACCTGTAACCTTTGTTTTTTTCAGTGAATTTATATGCTTTTTATTATAAAGTAATTTTTATTACTATACGTTGATCCAACCACCACGCATGGCCATCAGCGTTCATGTTTAGCTGCAAGGCCTGGCCCCCTAACCACCCTGAATAGCCAAAGTCTGTGCAGTATGTGTTGGCTGCGGCCTGTTTCTCGGGTTATGAGAATGTCTGTGAGAGGGTGTATCTGGGTGTGAGAATGGCTATATGAATGTCTGTCTGGGTGTGAGAGTGGAGGCATCAGTGTTTTAGTGGGTCTATGTGTGGGTGTGTCAGTGCCTGTGTGGGTCTGTGAGTGGGTGTGTGAGGGGTTCAGTGGGTCTGTGAGTGGGTATGTGAAAGTCTGAGTGGGTCTGTGAGTAGGTGCGTGAGTGTCTGAGTGGGTATGTGAGTTTGTGTGCCACATTTCAATTGCAGTAGTGTCCCGGAGAGGTGGTGTTCTCCGAGGCTGCGAGGGGAAGGTGGCCCACTCGCATTTGATTGAAATTGTGCCCCGGGGAAGTTACAGTCCTCAGGGCTGAAGGTGGCCAGACAGCCCCCTGCATATCTTATTAGTTTAGCCCCAGGGTGGTGGCGTCCTCGGGACTGTGGGGGGCCATGCTGCCCCCAATGACATTTTGGTAAAGCCCCGGGGAGGTGGAGGTCTTCAGGGCTGTGGAGGGGGCCGAGCAGCCCCCTGCTTTTAATGAAACATTAGCCTTGGGGAGGTGGTGTCCTCGGGGCTGCCGGGGGCTAGGCGACGCATATACCTTATTAGTTTAGCCCTAGGAAGGTGGTGGTCCCTTGGGCTGTAGGAGAGCAATGTGCCCCCAAACATTACATTTTGTTAGAGCCCTGGAGAAGGCGGCTTTCCCTGGGACTGCTGGAGGTAGGGTGGCCCCTGCATACCTCACTAGTAGCCCTGGGGAGGTCGCAGTCCCTGAGTCTTTGGCAATCCCAGGAGGGAGGCCCCGTGCACCCCCTCCTTATTTTTTGGCATGCGCACAAGACTAGGCCCTCCCTGGGGCTTCATTAAAAGGACAGAAAACAACTCATTTTTTTAAACGTCAGAAAAATCTACAAATCCATCCGCTGATTTTATTGATGATTTAAAAAAAGATGCTTTTAAGCCCTAATGGGGTCCCTCTGGGACCCCAGAGTCAGAGCTAAGGGGTGATGGTGTCCCTACTCTGGCCCCTTTTCTTTTTTTAAATATTTTTTCACTAGGACTCAGCTAAAGCCGAGTCCCAAGATGGCTGCCAACACTTCCTTGTTGAAGTGTTGACAACCAGTCAAATATCTGCATGGGGATAGTCGGATACGGGGATGATCTGCGTTCTTATGTATCTATGTTTTTTAAACTCTAATTTCTCCAGAATACACTAAATCATAAAAAGCATGCTTTCAAAACCAAGATCTAGCTTTCTGCCAATTGTGGTATAATTCTGTTCAGCGGTTTGGGCAGGAGTCGTGTCCAAACATTTGAAAAATTCTATTGACATAGAATGGTGAAAAAGTGTTTTGGGCCCCCCTTTTTCTCAGCCCCCTCTTGACAGATCACCATGAAGCTGAACTGACAAAAGTATAAGGTATAAGTTTTTAAATTTGCCTGAAGATTCATCAAACGGCGCCAAAGTTATTGGCAAAACAAAAAACGCTCTATCTATCTATCTATCTATCTATCTATCTATCTATCTATCTATCTATCTATCTATCTATCTATCTGTCTATGAATTTCTCAGATATTTCACCTTTAATAACATTGCACCCATTTGACAAATCTCCACAAATTTTTGCAGACCACTTCCTCTTCTATGTTGGTAGAGTATTCAAAGTTTTACGGAGGTTTATCAAGGGACTGCAAAGAATAATAGTGGGTCCCAAATCTCTGTTGATCACCAATGCATTACTCGTTGACTTTGTCCTAACGTGCAGTGTGAAAACAGCTGGACATATTTGAATGAAATTTGGCAGGGTTACACATTATGGTAAGTTAGTGGTGCCTGGAGTCACTGTATTTTCATGATTTTTTCAGTATTTAATTGTATTTTACAGGATTACCCAGTTTTGCTTTACTGCAGACTAAGAAGAAATACACAACTACTGAAAGGAATTTCTGGTATGCAACCCTCTCAATTTGAGAAACACATTTATCAAGGCACTTTGCAATGATGCACAACACAAGTGCACATTTGAGGAAAACCACTCAGTGAAATAAAAGTGTACTGCTTTACTTTAAACTGAGAGGAAACACAAATTAAAGAATTCCACCAATGCAGAGCTCTTAGTCACTGTTTCAGGTTTGAATAGAGGAGACATGTAGGTCAAATACACCTCAAAAAATAATCACAGCAATAGAATTATAATAATCATAAAAGCAAAGAATGGAAATACACTACTTTAATCATAAATTATATATCTGCATATACAGTGATTATATATTCATGCACAATGCAAAGCTAGAAAACAGAATCAAGAAGACTACATCACCATGGGGCTTGCTTGCTTCATCTCTTTGCCAACAGCAGGTTGTAAACCCAGTCAACCGTGGAGAAAGGGAGACCTTTACCCACAAGGGAGTGATGGCAGGCAGATCGTCCTCTCAAGCCCGAGTTCAATCTTTTTCCACAGCTGTCTGGTTGCGGTCTCATACACCTTAAACCAGCCGAAGAGGAGAGTTCTAGAAATCCCCCTCCCATCCTGTGAGTTATGGTTCAAACGCTGGCTACCTCAGGTCAGTTTAAAAAAACGTTGAGACTGGTCACATCCCAAGGTGAGTTCTCAAAATCAAGCTGTTCCTTACCATACCATAAACATTCTCCTGGTACATTCTTATCTTACTTTCGCTCCCCAGTATTATGTCCTAGCTCTTGGTGAGAAGAGGACACATAGAGTGAAAACATGAGTGAAAAACACATTGTCTAACTTGTGCGCAGAAAAATATCTGCACCTTCTGCACCTCTAACGTGATAGTAGCTAAAGATAAGTTAAGCACAAAATGGAGTCAGTGGTCAAGATGGAGCAGTGGTTAAATACAGATATCATTGCACCCCACCCTTTGACCAATGACTCTCATAACATACAGGTCTAAAATCAACTCTTTTTGGTTTAAACATTGCAAGCAAATTGGGCATGCATTGTACATAGCAACACAACTTCATAACCATAGAAATTATGACAGGTATCCCACCCAAGACATTTAATAATTGCCCAAAATCAGGCAACCACTGTAATAACCAATCCTACCACCCTTTATCCACATCTTGTTTAACTCCTTTCACCAATTCTTGTAAAGCATCAATATGGGACAGGATAGATTTGGAGGGTCAGACAAGTTAAAACAGCACATTCCTTCAAGCTCTGAACACCCATGGTCATGTTTTAGTAACAAATAGTCAATGGCAGCCCTATTTTGTAATGCAGCTTTTCTAGTACCACGTATATCTAATAAGAATTCAGATACAGCAATAGAAGTCTGATCAATATTTTTAACCATTAAGCATGGCAACTAAACCAGGTAGGCCTTCAAAAGAAAGACTCAAGCTTACATATTCTAATTGTGATAATATTTGAATGTCCGAATCGCAGTCTTCACTTATTTGATCTGCGTCCCTAGGATAACAAGTATGTACAGAGTTAAATGGGAAGAAAATGAGGCCTAAACGCGCAAAGATACACAGTTCACCAGTAATATTAGTGGGAATGTAGGTGAAAGTAATGTTTCCACATGAGAACAACCATCCCACTGGTAATTTAATGTGTTTGATGTGACTGACAGTAGTCACCAAGTGATGACAAGCTATGTGGTTGGTAACATTTTTGCAATGTTGATCCATCCGGTATGAACATAAGGCTTGCTGTTCCCACAGAATCTTTTGAGAAGACCTTGTTGTGCTTTCTAGACAGAGTTGAACACATTTTCCATTGTTACGATGATTGCATGACATCTGGTAACAGACATCGTCTGAGGTGATATTGTATAAATTATCTGAGTGAGATAATCCCACTTCTCATTGGTTGCTTCTTAACAATACGAGTAAGGACTAAAATTAGTTATCACATCATGTTCTTCAACATCCCCATCCTGGTTGACAGCATTAAAAATTTCTAATATCCTGGTTGATATTAGCATTAAAAATTTCTAATAGGACACTTGCTGGTGTAGCTATTGCAATAAAACAGGCTGATAGAATATCCATTGTACTCCTCATAGCTCCAATGCAGGAGTCTGATCTGTTCAACACCCCTCGTGCTTACTGGGTCCAGATGTTCTCCATCAAGTTCAGCAGTGGTGTTGCTCGACGTGGTTGATCAATCAGGTTGGAGTTGGGGGTTTTGGGTCCCTCCTGACCCCACACGCACATGCCTGAAAGGAGACCATACAGCACACTCAGTACAGGGGCAAGCTGTAGTGTGATCTGTAAAAGAAACATTCTCACAAATATCATTTGTCAGCTGAGATGTGCTCCCATTTTTCCTTTCCTGGTTTCATAATCAGAAGGAAGTTGTCTGGGCCCTTAGCTATGATTTTTGCTGGTTCAGGAGAATGGTTTAGTGATTCTACCCACACCTTAGCACCAGGATTTTTGTCAGTTAAACCAAAATCTCCTTTCCCACGTACTGTAAGAAGGGTTGGGCACATCCTTTTTTCACTATTCCTCCATACACTGGGATAATCACAATTTGGGCAATCCTATGTCCAGAGTGTATTATCAAATCAGTATCTCCACTATTCAAAAGAATAGTCCTAATTTCTCCTTGGTAGTCTGCATCAATCACTACCCCCAAGACCTGAATACCTTTGAGTGCCAACCCAGATCAGGGAGCAATCAATCCAAAATGCTCTTGGGGAAGCTGTATTCCAATACCTGCTTCACAGATTGCCATATCGCTCGGTTTCAATGTGTACCCTTTTGAAGCATGTAAGTCAAGACCTGCAGATTCCGGAGCGGGTCTGTAATGAGCTAAGGCTCCAGGTTTTATTTTCCAGTACATGATGGTGTTGGTGGCCACTTGGGGTTGTATCTGCAATGTGGAGGGTTAACATTCTCCTCAGGGGAATCTCAGCATTTGTTAGTGGTCTGTTGTTCAGAATCTGGGGGGCTTTAAATGCTCTCTCCAGTTTTTCAATGTTCCACCTGATCATTTTCAGAACTGGGCTTTCAGAAAGCTGTTCATTCTCTCAATCAGTCCTGAGGCTTGTGGATAGTAAGGAGTATGGGATATCCACTCAATATTGTGTTGTAAGCAGTAATCTTGTCCAATTTTCCTTTGAAGTGTGATCCATTGTCACTGTAGACCTGGAGTGGCACTCCGTAATATAATATCAACAGGTCCAGAGTTTTGATGTTATTGTACTGAGTAGCAAGTTTACCTGGGCACTAATCAAGTAACCAGAGTAGGGCCCTCATTACGATTCCGGCGGGCGGCGGAGGCCGCCCTCCAGAATTCCGCCCTCCATCATACCGCTCCGCGGTCAGAAGACCGCGGAGGGTATTATGAGTTTTTCCCTGGGCTGGCGGGCGGTCTCCAAAAGACCACCCGCCAGCCCAGGGAAAAACTCCCTTCCCACGAGGATGCCGGCTCGTAATAGAGCCGGCGGAGTGGGAAGGTGCGACGGGTGCTGTTGCACCCGTCGCGTATTTCACTGTCTGCAAGGCAGACAGTGAAATACATTTTGGGGCCCTCTTACGGGGGCCCCTGCAGTGCCCATGCCGTTGGCATGGGCACTGCAGGGGCCCCCAGGGGCCCCGCAACTCCCCCTCCCGCCATCCGGTTCCCGGCGGGAGAACCGCCAGGAACTGGATGGCGGGAGGGGGAGTCGGAATCCCCAAGCTTGGAGGATTCCTTGGGGGCAGCGGGAAACCGGCGGGAGACCACCGGTTTCCCTTCTCTGACCGCGGCTAAGCCGCCGCGGTCAGAATGCCCCGCGGGGCACCGCCGGCCTGTCGGCGGTGCCACCGCGTCCCGCGGCCCTGGCGGTTACAAACCGCCAGGGTCGTAATGAGGGCCTAGGTGTCTACTACTGTGAAAGCATATTGACACCCGCGACTAATCGGTAGTGGGCCAATGTAATCAGTTTTCCATATCTGTCCTGGTAACTTTCCTCTCCCCAAATGACCTCTGACAGTTTGCGGGACAGATCTCTGTTTTGTGTGCTGACAAATAGGACATTGCAAAGTCACAGTTTTTATCAAATCTGGTTTTCTCTTCCAGGTGTCCACATTTTTGGTGGGCCCATTCGGCCATCCCAAACAAGTCAGAATCCTGTGTTGTCACTTCTGCCTCTGGGATTTTGGCTTTGTCATCTGCAAGGGAATGGAACCAGCATTCTAGCGAATCAATATAACAGCGAGCATCTACATGATACACAGTAAAGTTACTTTGCTCCAGCATTTCCCAAATTTCTTGCCACAACTCTTTGTCCCACACTTTCCTAGAATGGATGAACCAGTTATGTGTGTGCCATGTGGAAAGCCAAGCGGCTGACCCATTGGCAGTGGACCAAGAATCAGTGTAAATATGACAGGTTTGAGGCAGCTCTTACTTTAGAGCCTGATACATAGCATACAACCCTGCGTATTGGCTACTTTTCCCTTCTCCAGTAGTAGTTAGCAACATTGTGGTGACTGGATTATACGACACTGCTTTCTAATGTCTTTTAGCTCCCACATACTTGGCTGAACTATCGGTGAAACACACATGCTTCCAATCGTCAAGGAAACAAGGGTTCAAATGGCCCACCCCATCTCACTGGTGACTCTTTTACCTCTGGTACCTCCTGCACCCTATCCACATCCTGCACTAGGGCTTGTGACATCTGTTCATGTAGAGCGTCGGTGCCTGCTGGTCCCACTCAAACTCTATCTTGAATGTACCATTTCCAATGTATGATATTAGCTTCTTGTGCATGTCCACTGCATTACTGGAATCTCATGTCTTAGAATCACATTATGACCTAGGGTTATTTTATCAGTATCCACTAAAGCCCAATAACATGCTAGTAGATGTTTCTCAAAGGGAGTATATTGCTCCCGGCCTCAGGTAACTTTTTAGTACAGAACCCTAGGGGCACCCTTGTTCTTCCCTGCTTTTGCCACATGCTCCAATTTGCATATTGCCCCTGAACGGTTACATGCAACTCAATGTCTCCATCCTGTACTTACCACAAATCTAAAGCTTGTTGTATGGCCTCCTTTTCCAAATTAAACACACCGCTGCTCTTCACCCCATTCAAACTCATGTTTCTTTCTTGTCACTTTGTACAAAGGGGCCAAGATCTGACTCAAATAAGGAATATGCTGCCTCCAAAAATCAAACAATCCAATGAATCGCTGTGTCTCCTGCTTAGTGGGGGGAGTGGCAAACTCTAGAATCTTTTGTTTTGTTTGCAGCAACACCTCTCTTTGTCCTTGATTCAACTGAATCCCTAGAAACTTAACATTTTGAGAGGGTCCTTGTGTCTTGTCTGGATCAATGATTCACTCTTTACTCTGCTAGAGTTCCACAACACGCTTCAACTGAGCCTGCACCTGTTCTTCTGTCTTTCCCTGAATCATCACATCATCAATACAATGGGTCAACTGCATGCCTGGAATGATAGATACTTCATCCAGGTGTTCTGCCACCAACCAGTGACAGATGGTGGGGCTATGTAAATCCCTCTGGGGGATCCTTAGCATTCGGAATTGTCTGCCAGAATGCAAGAAAGAAATTTGATCTTGGCACTCAGCGACCAATGGTATAGAACAGAAAGCACTGGCAATATCAATAGTTGCATACCAGGTCCCTAAATGTTTCTGTATTCTTTTAATCAAATTGATGGTGTCTGGGACCACGGCTGTCAAAGGGGGTGTATGTTTATTCAGGTTGCGGTAATCGACCGTCATTCTATAGCGCCCGTCAGGTCGACAAACGGGCCAAAGGGGATTGTTCCATTCAGTGGTAATTGGAGCTATTACACCAGCCTCAACCATTCCTTTTACAGTTTCACTTATTTCCTCATGCCGTCCTGGAGTGCGGTACTGCTTCAAGCGGATTACCTTGGTTGCTGGGGCAGCTTCACTGGGGGTATCTTCAACTGACCCATCCTCATAGTTGTCACTGAAATGTATCTCTTTGATCTAAACTGATATCAACCATCATCCATATACAAAGTAATTCCTTTTAAAATGTCAATTCCCAGTATGTACCCTAGAAGGGGCACAATCAAAACCATATATTCTCTTTTTGGTGTTCTTCCTATTTTCATTTGAACTGTAGTCTGCACAGCGGGGTCTGCTTCCCCCCCAGCCCTGTGATGGTGTACTGCTAACTTGAAAACTTATTAGAATTTCCATACATTAATGAGGTCTCCGCTCCAGTATCAACTAATGCTCAAACTTTGTGCACATTTCTGTATTTCCAGTGTATATCTAAATCAACATGGGGTCTGTTATCTTTACGAGTCCAACTTTGTACCAGAGCTTGGTCAGTTTCCTAGTCTGATTTAAACTGGTCAACTTTTGCCCAAGTTAGATCTGGATATATGCTTTCATATCTGCGAGTAGCCTCCCCTCCATCTCTGTTCTCAAAAGTTAGCCACTCGCTGTCCAACACATCCTCCTCTTTCCCTCATGAAGAAACATTTTTCTTCCTCTCCTTTCCAACCTCCTGCACCAGGCGGTTGTTCTGAGTTGCACGTTTATTATCTTGCTTGTTTACCTTTCTGCTACCTTCCTTACAATCCAAGCCCCTTTTGCGGTACATCTCCTACGAGCTCTTAGTATCTATCCCATCAATCTGTTCTTTGCTGACACCATCCTTCAGTAATGCCATGAACATATCTCTTCTAAATACTCTGTTGTTATCTGTGTGACCCTCAGAACTTGAAGATCTCTCAGGTTTTTCCCAGACACCTAATTCACCTAACCTTCTGACGGCCTCTAGCACATCTTTCAAAGTCTGCCCTGTCTGATTAATTAAGACAGTCATCATTACTTGCTTTTAGGCAGGTGGAGAAGGCAAATAATGTTGTTTCTTATTGGTATGGCAAGCTGTCTGTCTAGCAATTGGTGTGCAGCACCCAGGAAAATGGCAGGTTTCATTGCTTCTTCTTTAATTCTCTGCGTTGCATCTCGCAAGGTATAACAGGGTTTGTCATTGGGTGGCCACTCTGAATCTGTAGGATACTTCAGATTACATCCATCAACTGCTAGTTGCAATAAAGTACTCTGGTGTTGCCCTTGAAGACCTCTAAACTGTTCCTGTATTACTGGATCAGAACTTAGAGTATAAAACTTAGGAGTGTCTCTTATATGTAACATTACTCCAGAAGTTCCGGTTTCAAACAGTCTCACAACCCAATTAAGTAATGACTCCCCAGTTTGCTTGAATCTATCTATGTTATTTATTTCTTGCTGGGTATAATCTTCTAAAGTATGTAATGCATTTCTTGCTGGATTTTAGGGGCTGCTCTGCAGTTTTTATCTAAATATTGGCTGTGCGTAAACCACATTCTTGTCCTGTGTATTCAACTCACACTGGCCCTCCTTTTACTTAATCTCCTCTTCACTAGAAGTGGAGAATTCTTCTGAGTCCCAAATCGTCACGTCCCACAAATCTGGGTCCCAGTCTAAACAGGCTTTAGCAATGACTAAATGAACTTTTTTCTGAATTATTTTTCGTATGCTTTTACGGAATTTGTTTTGGGTGACCTTAACAGCTGCCCTCTCAGCCACGGTTTTGTAGGTGTCCTGTTTATCTTGTAATAACTTATTCGGACAAGACAGCATAGCTACGTTATTTTTGGTGCCAAGTTGTTTTTCTAATTGCTCCTTTTCTTGTTTTAACTGATTGCACCTTTCAAGCATTTTTCTGTAGGCAGACAGAATTATCAACCCTGTCTGCCAAGAACAGAAAGGTCATCTTTCTGTTCAGCAGGCACCTTTTTTAGACATAGAACCACATTCTGTGGTTCTGCAGCCCCTAAACATTTGTCCAAAAATTCAGAGGGTCCTGATAAACAAGAGAACTTGTTCACTAAAACACTATAAGGCTCTCTCATCCATCCTGGAATTTCACATGCATTTTTAGAAATGGTCTGTGGTGCTGCTTTTGATTTTTTGCGAAATATATTGCACTTATAAATTTTACACTTCTAACTTCCCCTTTCACTTGGGCTTGAAAATATACCTGCACCTTCTGTACCTCTAACGTGACAATAGTTAAAGCTAAGTAAAGCACAAAATACAGTCAGTGGTCAAGATGGAGCAGTGTTTAAATACAGATATCATTTCAGTACCCCAGTACACAGTGATGACAAGTCATTATGTGATTGACTAATGACTGCCTTAACAAATGTTCAAGGCAGCCATGTTGTTTTTAGGCACACTTTGGCTCAGCTCTCAGTTACGCCTTCATTTAGAGGTAAAGATTAGGTCTGATATTTTTTAGGTGTGGGTGAATAATTCGACTACGCTGGCAGAGTTTGTTGAGTTTTCCCCACGCCACACTCTGCTCTCTTTGTGGAGTTCCAAAAAACTCTGTAAAGTGATGGAAGCAGAGTTTTTTCTCTTGTGCGACTCACCAATGTTAAGTTGGCAAGAGAGAGAAAGCACTAAGTTGGCGAGCGAGATTTTTCAACACGGGCGGTTGCACAGGTCGCTTCCACTCACCTTGAGAATGCTGCCACTCGCACTGAAGATGCAGCCCTTCAAATAGAAAATCTACTTGAGTGGCAGGAAGAAGTTAGTGCCCACAGGCACTCCGTGTGATGCTGTCTGCACTGATTTTACAGCACAGAAGAAACCCCTGTCACTGAAAATCAGCACAAATAGTGCAACGTACCCAAACTCCGTGACTCATGGCTCTCCACATATCACAGCGGAGTTTTTTGGGCACTTCGTGGAGTTCCACGTAGCAGGACTTCGTGAACTCCACCCAGGCCTAATATTTTTCCTCAACCTATTACCTCTTTTTTTTTAAACATGTAATGAGCAACAATAAAACTGTCTACATTCCTATATCTAACACCTTAACCCAGAATGCAGCAGAACACATCCAAAACTGTGCAAAAAATACATGCATGCCTTTTATCTTTGGTGAACCTAGCCACTAGTCAAACACATATTGACTTCTCATGAGCATGACCATGGTATACCACAAACTAACGGCGGTGTACCACTGCACAATATATAACTACATGTTTTAAAACTTTAACATTACTTAAACTATTACTACCAAAGATTACAATTTATACCTCACCATATATATTCCAGACACATTATACCTACATCCGTTCACACACTTCCACTGTACGTCTGTTTCAGTTACCACACTCCAGTCTATGCCACCCCACTCTACACCATGACACTCTATACCACCACACTCTTCTCTATAATACTCCAAGTCACTGCATTCTATGTCACTCTACTATATGCCACTCTACTCTCTGCTAATCCGCTGTACATCACTCCACTCTATGCCATTCAATTCTACCACACTCCCATCTACGTCTTTCCACTGAATACTATTCCACTCTATGCTACTTAACTGTATGCCATTCCACTGTTTGCAACTCTTCTGTAAAAAACTACACTCTATGCTATTGCAATCTATGCCACTCCACTGTAAGCCACTTCACTGTGCACCACAGCACTATGCGCTATTGCATTGCTCTATGCCACTTCACTATATGCCACGGCACTATATGCAATTCCACTCTATGACAATTCACTGTACGCTATTACACTGTACACTCCTCCATTCAACACCACTCTATGCCACTCCACTCTCTGTCACTAAATTCTACTCTACTGTACTCTGCACCAGAAGTATTTAAACTGGGGGGCGGGCTCTCCTGGGGGTCTTAATTGATCGCAGCAGGGTCATCAGGCTCTGGCAAAGAAAAGCATCATGCTGGTAATAGTGCTTTGTTTAAAGTGGAAAAATTAGTGGCAATAACCTACTTTATAATGGGCCACCCCAAAAATCTTTTGCCATTTATATTTAGGCTTGGAGTGGGTGTCAAAGGGTAAGGGTCTAAAAATATTCCTCAAACCTCTCCCCTTTCCCCTTTTCTTATAATCACAGTATGGGTACATTTACACTTTAACAAAGGCCTGGCTTACCAGAAAAGTATGTTTAGCAATCATGTATTTGCCAGACATAGTATTCTGGTAAGTATCATGCTGATAATGATGCTTTGTCTAAAGTGAAAAAATAAGTGGCAGTAAGATACTCCCCTCTCACCTCTCCAGACCATGGTATTCCACTGTAAGCCACTCCGATCTATGCCATCCCACTCTATGCCACTCCGCCATGCGCTTTTCCACTCTATGCCACTTTATTGTAGACCACTCCACTCTATGCTGTTCTACTGTATGCACTATATTATACCTCACTCCACTGTACACCACTCCACTTTATGCTATTCCACTACATACCAATACACTCTATGATGCGCCACTCTATGCTATTCTACTGTATGCCACTATATTATACTTCACTCCACTGTGTGCCACTCCATTGCATCTAATCCACTTTACACCACTATACTCAATACTATTACAATCTTCAAAAATCTTCAAAACTCCACTATGCACTGCTCCACTCTATGCCACTGCACGGTATGCTTCTCCACTGTGCCCCACCCCACTTTATGCCCTTACGCTATACATGACTACACTCCATGCCACTCAACTTTATGCTATTCGACTCTATGCCACTCCAATATGCCACACAACACTGTTTGCCACCTCACTGTACGTTATTCCACTGTATGGTACTCCACTGTACCCCACTCCACTGTACACCACTCCACTGCATGCCACTCCACCTTACCCTTATCCAATCTATGCCACTCCACTGTGCACTATTCAACTATACAGTACTCCACTGTACCCCACTCCACTCTGCACTACTCCACTATATGCTATTTCACTGTATGCTACTTCACTGTATGCTATTAAACTGTATGCCACTGCAGTCTATGCTAATCCGCCTTACGACACTTCACTCTATGCTATTTCATTCTAAGCCACTGCACTCTATGCTATTCTACTATATGCTGCTACACTGCATCTCACACCATTGTTTACAGCTCCACTCTATGCCACTGCAATGTGCAGTACTCCACTAAACGCTATTACACTCCATTCTACACCACTCCACTATTCCCTACTCCACTGCATGCTATTTTAATAAACGTCACTCCACTCTATGTCACTACACTCAACATTGAAATATAATTGTATATCTGGACGATTGCAGCCAGGAGCGTCTCTCAATTCTCTTGCAAGAGGGACAATTTATAAATACACTGTTCTGATTGGCCCAGAGAGCTTTATTTCCCATGGGCCATCTCACTAAAACAGGAGTAAAACTCCTGCAAGAGAGAGCATTTTGATTGGCTGCCTGCGACAAAAGAAAAATGGTGGTGGAAGCCTTTGGAGGACCCGGGGACTTAGGGCCATATGTACGAAAGCTTTTTCCCATAGACACAGAATGGGTAAAATTCTTTCAAACATCTGCCCCTTAATCCCCTGTCATGAAGCTAAAACAATGATGTAAGGCAGCAAAGTACGGATACTCTAACCCTCTACCCCTCATGGCAATAGAATCCATAGGGACTTCTTTCCAGGGTCAAAAAGAAATAAAAAACAGCCAAAAAGGCAGTGAAAATAAAATGGCAGCTGGCTGAAATTATTCACTTTGAGCTACTGGAAGGCCACCCCCAGGACTATATATGTATTCATAAAGTGAAGGGGGGCCCCATCCCAAAACCATGGAAAGCCCCACAGTGTCCACCTCCAGGACCGAACATATGTATGGGGAGGGGATGCACAGCTCCTCACCCCAAGCCATCAGAATCCCTAGGGAGCACACCTTCAGTGTCAAACATATTATGTATGGGAGAGGTGATGTGTGCCTCCGCCCTGAGCCATCAGAGTCCCACGGAGCCCACTTCCAGGGTCAAAATAACTAAACTAATGGAGTGGGGCCACACAGCCCCCCTACCAGAAGTATGACATGCCCCAGGGGACCCACACCCAGGGCTGAAATTTAGCAAAATGGGAAAGGAGGCCTATAAAGGCCCCAGGTGCCCACCCTCTGGATCAATTACTTTTAGTGAGGGGCAATGTGGCCCCCTGCCTGTGGCATTAATGGGCCACGTGACCCGATCTTCAGGGGCCAGCTCTGATGCTATGCCCCGGAAAGCCTACCTACCCCCAACATAGCTGTTTCCCTGCCCTCACCAGCATATACAGAGAAATCTGTGTTTGCTTTCCCTTAGCAGTAGCATTTTCAAAACTCTCGGCATGCAGGAGCAAACACAAAGTCCGCTCCCAGAGGAGAGGATCTTTGAAAATGTTCCCACCTGCTGAAAGTGAACTTTTGATTTGTTTCCCTGCCCTCACTGAAGCAGGAAGGGAAACATATCAAAATATTGCTTCCATCTGCAGGGACCAGCATTAGTAACTGCTCCCTGTGGGTGGAAGCAATGCCGTCTCCTACAGTATGGTGCTCCCCTGCAGCCCCCAACAAGACTGTGGCGGGTACCCTGGGTGGGCACGAGGGCACCCACCTTTTACAGTCCTGGCCCATTGGGATGGGGTCCCTGGGGTCAAAATTAGCCTGAGTACGGGGGCGGCTACACGTCCCTTCCCCTTAAAGTCAAGCTAGACCTCGGGGGATGGGGCACCTGGCGCCAAAATCAGCATCAGGAGGAGGACAGCTTGCCTCCTCCACCTAAATATCATGCCTGTTCCCAGGGAATGGGGTCACTGGAACAGATAACAGCTCAGGGAAGGGGAACGCATAGGCCTTCAAAATCACACAGGACAGCAGGGGATGTGGTCCCCAGCAATGAATCTGCTCAGGGAGGTGGACACCAAACTACTGCAGTTAAAATATCAAATTTTGAGAATGTTGATAACAAAACTATTGGACACAAGCCTATAGTTTTATAAGTTTTCAAAAATATAGCAACAGACAATATTGACTACATTAACATCACCAAAAATAAAAACATTTTACTACTAAACATTAAAATAGTAGCATCTTATGTTAGCCAAAAAATAAAATAAACGTAAAAAAATCCTAACATTATAAGAATTTCATACCACTAAAATAAACTTAAACCAACTCAAAAATATTATACACTTCAATATATCAAATTGTTATTAAAACAATATATTTACAAAGAGTACTAACAATTAAAGAATAAACAAAAATATTTTAAATACATATATAAATAATATATATATATAAATAAAACATCCAAATAACACACACAAAAAGAGATTTGTGGTCAACATTAAAAAATAATTACTAATTAGAGCACACCATAAAGGGCAGTAACTGGAAAAAATCAAACTAAACAAACACTTACCAATAAACACAAACCACAAAGCAAAGTAATCATTAAAATTAAGTTATCAATTAAACAAACAATATAATAGGAACACAAAATAGGACTGCTTTACTATACCAAAAACGACAAAACCAGCAAGATGACCATACTCTGCTGGATTTGTCAAAGACAATCTGAAAACAGAAGTGAAAGAATCCATACAACTACCTTCTAATGTAAATAGAACATATTTCACATTAAGTTATAAATTAATTAATTACAAAATGTGAAATCATGGATAGCTAATAAAACACTACTTATTTTATCTGTTTAACTGCAGATACTATAGAAAAATTACTATACCATCAAGAAACTACTACTCTACCAAAAACCCACACCAGTCACAAACCTGGAAAAGGGAACACAACAAGTAAATAAGACCATCCCTAGAGAACAACTCACCATAAAAAACTGAAAATAAACTTGAACTCTCTCAGCCCCCAGTAGCTACCATCAAACATTTAAAATAAAAGTAAAGCAACTTTGTTTCCCCAAACAGAAAAGGAGCCATTTGACCCACATTGCAACTCCCAGAACAGAAAACCACAATACAAAGACAGCAAATACCAGCAAGAACACATATATAAGTATACAGTAGAAAACACATGCCATATCTCTATGTCAATAATAAATGTAATTTAAATTTGTTATCACTCATTTTTTTGTATTCTTAGACTATTTTCAGACATAATGACAGAAAGAGAAAGACACGCCATGTCACAGAAAGGGAAACAATTACTCTCTCACATGGGATACAATTATAGCCAAGCAAGTACAAGCATGGAAACTATCATGATGGAAATGTACTAAATATTACTCTAATGCTTGCTATGGGAAGGTGACTACAAAAGATGATATCATTAATGTAAGAGAACAAATGTCACTGAACTTGAAGTAAGGCATGTACTGCAATATTTATGGGAGTAAAGCACTAACTCCTAAGAGCCTACTATATACTTGCTAAATTCCCTGAACACATCACAGGCCAGCTGCCAGCTATACTCACCTTAGAAATGCTTAATAACACGAACTACAAAAAACACCAATAACACTCCTCCTGCCCCTAAAAGATACCAAGATATCCAATTTCTTGAATACTTAACTACCACACATAAGAAGAACCTTTCCTCTTACATGATAAACTTAACAATGAAAAATAAAATGCAAAATAATATTTGCAAAAGCAGATTAATTGTTAATTAAAACTAAGCCAATGGCAAATATACATGATGGATAGAACATTTGAAATGTGCCCCAAATCATTCACTTGGTTATACACCATTCATGGTGAACAGCAAGACACTAATATAACATTCCTGAATGCTCAGCTATATAATAAATAAAGTAGCACTTACTACAGACTATAAAGTCACATAAAAAATAGAACAAACAACTACTCCCCACATAAAATAATCATTTATTTTGAATTAGATGTGATCCAGACTATTCCTTAAATATACCCACACACAGCCAAGCAAGGCTGTTACTATCATTTTAGCCAAAGTATTTGGAGACATCTCCAATAATCTACACTGTGGGCCCAATTCACAAAGTTAAAGTTAGACCGAAAGTCTAACTTTACTACTTTTCAGTATTCACAAAGGGACATACCAACAGTGTCTATACGACTCTAGGGGTTCTGCACTTAAGGCATGGCTTCCCCACTTGGGATGAAATCTTCCCACTCGTGACAGAGGTTCCACTATCAGGGCATAATCTCTGCACTCCAAGGGCCAGAATCTCCACACTCTGGTGGTAACTGCCTGCTCTGCGCCTTGTCTTGCCATCAACATGCTAAATGTGAGAATGAAGAAGAACTACACTGAGGAGGAAAGGCAGTTTATTGTCAGTTTTGAAGTGAGGGGCTACAAAAAAAATACATGTTCCTGCTCCATACCTCAGCAGTGCAACACAAAAGGTAGCCCTGTGGCTGCAGTTGGCTACTGCAGTCAGTGTATTGTAGGAGGATGTCTGGGCCATCACAGACATCAAGAAGAAGTGTCAAGATAAGAGGAGACAGGTGAAGGAGTTCACCAAGAGCTCTCCCTGATGGACTGCCTGGGAATGATGACCTCAATGTGGTGCCAGGTAATATGTACTAATTTCATCAATGACTTAAATTGATAAATGTGTACTATAAACTGCAAATGTGATTACGGAAGTCACTTCAAGTTTGTGCAAATAGTCATGGTGATTTAGAATCTCATGTGTCTCATTTTGTCCATCGCACTAATAGTCTCAGAATCCTTTGTGATGGAAATGTTATCTTCCAGTTTCTCATTCACAAACAACGGTCCATCACTGCTGGTGATTTAATTTTCACTGATATATACCACAAAAATGTGCATGAATTAGTAACCATCACAGTTGTCTTGTAAATACAATAGAATAACTATTTGAAAAGTTTTACATAATCATAATTTGTTGGTATTGTCTGTTGACTTCATCTTTTTATTTCCACGTACAGCCAGAGTAGATCCATCCACTGGAGCAGGTCTCTGCACTTGCAGGATGGAAAGCAGTGTCAAGGGGTAGATTAGCCTATAGCATAGGCACAAACTGCTAAATAAATATGACTAGAAGAGGGCCCTATTTACTACATTGTGATCAGACACCCCAAAGATATTTTACATAGAATCCATCAATTGTCTCAAACATGTGAACTGAACTAGAATATGTTGTTCATAACATGTGTCAACTAGAATGTAAACTAAATACACGCAAATTCAAATTCAAAATTAACTTTATTCAATTTTGTTAAAATCATAAAAGCACATAGCAAAGGACAATATTAAATATTGTATAATTTAAACAAAACATAATGGGCCAGATGTAGCAAATTTCCAAATTGCGACTTGCAATTTGCGAGTCCCAGCGACTCGCAAATTGCAACTCGCAATTTTGGAATGCAGTACGGTGTCTCAGACACCGACTGCGACTTGCTATGGGGTCGCAATGACCCACCTCATGAATATTCATGAGGTGGGTCGCAAGGCACTCGCAAACATGGAGGCCTGCTGTAGTCAGCAGACCTCCGTGTTCGTGACTGCTTTAAATAAAGCAGTTTTTTTTTTTTGAAGTGTAGCCCGTTTTCCTTAAAGGAAAACGAGCTGCACTTAAAAAAAAAAACGAAACCTTTAGTTTTGGTATTTTTTCAGGGCAGGGAGTGGTCCCTTGGACCACTCCCTGCCCTGAAAAAATATTTTTGGGTCCATTCACAAAGTGGAAGGAGTCCCATGGGGACCCCTTCCAATTTGCAAGTGGGTTACCATCCACTTCAAGTGGATGGTAACTGCGACTCCATTTGCGACCGCGTACGCGGTCGTAAATGGTATTGCATCCCACTGCTAGTCGCAAATAGGAAGGGAACACCCCTTCCTATTTGCGAGTCGGAAATGCATTTTGCGAGTCGGTCCCGACTCGCAAAATGCATTTCTGCATAGGAAACTCACATTTGCGACTCGCAAACGGCCATTTTTGCTGTTTGCGAGTCGCAAATCGTTTCCTACATCTGGCCCAATATCTCTTGCAGCTATAGGTATAAAGACTACCTCTCACCCTTTGATAAAATGTATTAACTTCCTATGTCTAACAATAGCCCATACAAATTTAGACATGACATTGCAAATATAAATGGTGGCAGAGACTATAAAAACACATTAGCTGGACGACATTGTACCAAGTCCATAGATCTCAATAATGTTAACAAAAATGTCTTTCTCAGAGAATTGTATAGTGTGCAGAATAAAACCGTATGGAAAGTAATTTGCTCAATAACCTTATCGCACAGGCATTTAACCATAGGCCTCGACCAGTCATTCATGGTTGGAAAACTCACCAAATTGTGAAAAAAGTCCAGCCTAAACCTGGTTAAAACAAACCTATGCTGTTCATTGCTCAAGTCCTTTAACTACAGTTGCATGCCAAATAAGGTTAAAACCAACTGAGTTTCAACAACACTTGGCTGAAGCAATTCAGCAAATAAGCTTAGCTCTTCCAAGTGTGGCAAACACTCTTTTTTCAAAAGATTTCTTGTTACGGCCCGTAGAGTTTTTACTTTATAGTAGTAATCTTGATGTCACAAATCAATCATAAAGTTTTTGACATATTCTAGCCACTGTACTCCTCCTACATGAGAGGACCTGAGACAATCCCCATAATCTCTTGATTCAGCTTAGTGTGCTCGGAAGTCCATACCTTATGCCATAACAGGATCGGCTGTATTTTAGCTATGTTTAAAATAAGCGGAACCCCTAGTTCAGAGTGACATACATATGATGGACTACTCTGCGGGAGAGAAAGAAGATACTTCAAAAAGATATTCTCTGTAAGTTGTAGGGAGTCATGTTTTACATACCCCCAAAAGCCTGCCCCATACGGGGCCATTGACATGCATTTGGCCTTATAAACTGATAATATCTTCCTAGGGGGTTTCTTTCCAAACTTGCAAGCAAAGTTGCACAAGGCTGTAACAATTTTCTGAAAATGTGGCCCTCTAGTTCTAGTTGCAGTCCACCATGTCACATTTTGGTCAAACATAATCCCCAGATAGGAAAAGGATGTGACATAGTCAATTTTAGTGTCTTTCATCATGAGACTAGGGGATTTCGGTATTGATTTCCCACACCTCATAGCAAATGTCTTGCTTTTAGTAACTAATAACCCCAGATCCTCCACATAGGATACTAAGCATGTTAGTAGCTGTTGTAATGCAGGAGTTGTTCGTGCCATGAGAATGGCGTCATCAGCATCTAATAAGGCAGGAATGGACTGGGACCCTATATGGGGCAAGTTGTTATAACCATCAGATAGTACATTACCCAAGCTATTAATGTATAAAGAGGAGAGGAAGGGTGCCAAAACACAACCCTGCCTAACCCCCCTATCTATGCTGAATGGCTTGGTGCATTTACCCATTAATCCATATCGCACTCTAGTCCTACACCCATAATATGTTTGCCTGAGGAATTGTAGAATCGTCAGGTCCAGCCCCAGCCCCAGATTCCCTATAATAGCTCACAATTTGCTATGAATTACGCAATCAAATGCAGCTTATAGGTCAACAAAAAACAGGTACAGGGTCCCTTGGTGGAGTATTTCTCAATCAGCATGCTTAAGTTAAGGCCCTGCTCAACGGTCCATACCGACGCCACATCGAAGTCTATACTTAGTGGGTAATGGTCACTGCATGCAATTGTGTGGGTGATAAAGTTCCCAACCCTTGCTGCATGTCTGCTTGTGACCAATATATATTCTATCACGGAGTTCTTTCCTTGATCATTGAATGTGGCTGCAAATGCAATTGGCGGACAGCAGATCTCATTGCAGAATGCTAGGTCAGTACTAAATATGAGCTCATTCAGTTGGTCCCCAAGGAAAGAGTGTATAAAGTGTGAGTGCCCATCGTACTCTCTTTCTATTAAGCCACATATCTTCTGTGAGCCCTTAGTACATACTTTGGTATTAAAGTCTCCCACTCCATAGAAATATCAAATCCTTGTGTCTCCCATTCCTGAGAGCTTCAACATACTTCTTTATTAAAGTCAGGGCTATTTTTACCTCAGCTTTTGGGATGTTATTATAAAAGTTAATTAATGCCAACACACATGTGGCTGAGAGTTCAACAACAACAACAATCTGGTGATAGGGTTGTGGGGCCAGCATAATTATACTAGGGGCTCTCAGGGTGTTTGATACATAGGTACAAATTCCCCCCTTCGCTCACCCTGAGTTAGATGGCACTGCCGGAGTATGATAGGTTCTAAAACCATTGAGGTGGATGGGGTTTACTCCCCACGTTTCTTGAACACAAACTACGGTAAAATTGTTAACAAAATCACACCAGTCTGCTATTGCCACTTTGGACAGCAGACCTGCCCGTATCTTCCCCTCAGGAAATTTATTTCTAATGGGATATAGTGCTTCCGATGGATCATAACTAAGGGGGTGATTTTAACCTTGGCGGACGGCGGAGGCCGTCCGCCAAGGTACAGCCGCCAAATGACCGCACCGCGGTCAAAAGACCGCGGCGGCCATTCAAACATTTCCTCTGGGCCGGCGGGCGCTCTCCAAAAGAGCGCCCGCCGGCCCAGAGGAAATGCCCCTGCAATGAGGACGCCGGCTCAGAACTGAGCCGGCGTAGTTGCAGGGGTGCGACGGGTGCAGTTTGCACCCGTCGCATATTTCAGTGTCTGCATTGCAGACACTGAAATACACAGTGGGGCCCTTTTACGGGGGCCCCTGCAGTGCCCATGCCATTGGCATGGGCACTGCAGGGGTCCCCAGGGGCCCCGCGGCACCCCCTACCGCCATCCTGTTCCTGGCAGGAGACCCGCCAGGAACAGGATGGCGGTAGGGGGTGTCAGAATCCCCATGGCGGCGGAGCGCGCTCCGCCGCCATGGAGGATTCCCCCGAGCAGCGGGAAGTCGTGTTGGCCGCCAGGGTCAGAATGACCCCCTAAGTGTCCTCCCCACATCAGAGAGTCTCAGTATGGAAACTCCTATGTCGCTACCTTTAACATCAGGGTTGCTATCTTCTTCTGGCCCCCCACCTTGGAAACCAGAAAGGGACACAGCCCTATCCTCATCTAGGGAGATTACCCTCCTATTAAGCCAATCTACACCCTCCAGCCCTCAAGACTCTCAAAGCGATTGCTAGTATTATACATGAGACATCTTCCGCCCAGGCTAGAGGTATTGTTTAGGGGCTTCCTGCGTAACACAGGATTGGTAGAAATAATCAAGTGGCAGGACCGATATACCATTTGGCAAAGCCTCCCTTACCCCTACTCTACTTAATATAGTTTGTACCAGGCACGTAGTTTTAAATGACAGTATTACACAATCTCCCTGTAATTTTTTCCTTCCCCTCCCCACCCATTTCACTCTTCTGTCCTTTTATATCCTCAAACAATTCACTAGTGAATCTAGTTTTCTCCCCTAGCCAGTGTAAAGCTTTATTCCTCAATGATATCCAGGTTTCATTTGCCCCGCCTTTGAAGCGAGGATTGGTACATTTGCCAACCCTACTACATATGGAGCTATGGTGGGAGGTAAGTCGGGGTAATGATGGACTGTTCCCTCCTTGTCAGTAATAAGGATATCCTTACTAGAGTCTTGTTTAGATTCGATAGGGCTATGTTCCTGTAATAATCCACCTGTACTAGTAGATGTTAACAGCACAGGATGTCCATCTTGTTCTGGTTTCGAGGCTCCATATGTTCAGGTCCTCCCATCTGATACACCAGACTATCTCCTGTGTGCTTAGCCCCTACTGCTACACTGTTTTCAGCTCCCTGATTCGAGGGAAGTGCTTGTGAGGGCTTAGTCACTCTTGAGGCCAAGGCTAATTCTAAACAGTCTGCACAAGTGGAGACCACATGTTCTATCATTGCCATTTGAAAAGTTAAGGAAGTCAGAGACAATTTAACAAAAGAATTCAAAATGTGCACAGTATTTAGCAACTCCTTGAACTCATCAGAGGTGACCATACTTTTCCTTGTAGTTGGTTTTACTGTGTAGCCTGCCTTCTGGGTCTTGACCTCCTCTAACTTCGCTCCCAGGGGGTTTGATATAGGGCCTGGTGTCCTGATGCATTTTAGCGGGGGCTCAGAATCTACTTCATAAATTGAATTGGAAGCGGTTGGGGCAATATCTATGCTACCACTATCTGCAGTATCCACAGTCACTATTTGAGATGGTTTTGTGCATGAAGATATATCTTCACAAGGGGTGGTGCCTGTTGCTTCCCCCTCATGAGTGGACAGGGACTCCTTGACCGTGGTAATTTGCTTCTTGATGGCACCCATAGCCCCAGTGATATGGTGTAGCAGGGAAGTGCATGAGCGTCTCTGTTCTTTCTCTTTTGTACCCAGCGCTGAGTGTTTTCTCTTCCCCATCCTCTATCTCACACTCCTCATTAATGCTCCCTACTTGACTCTTGCCCCTCTACACCTTGTGTTTACCCACAGGGTGACTTAGGCCCTCGGCCCTTATCTTATTTAAATATAATAACCAAACGGGGTGGCCCTGCACTGCCCCTTCCTGGTGCTGATGGGCAGAGGATGTGCCCGCCCTTGGCACAGGCTTCACCCGGGCACTGTTCGCGGGTGTCCCACGCCACAGTAAACACCCCCATGCTATAAAGCGCTTGTTGCTGGTTTGAGTGGGGGCAGCTGGAAATGGCTACCTCCGTGGGCCACAGGCAGTCTGGGAAATGAAGTCCCCACATGTTGGTGTGCGCGTCCCATGCCGTGGTAAATACCCTGCGCTATATAGCACTCGTTGCTGGTTTAGTGGGGGCAGCTGGAAATGGCTGCTTCCTTGGGCCACAGGCAGGCTGGGAAATTAAGTTCCCACAAGTTGGTTTGTGCATCCCTCACCGCGGTAAACCCCCCCACGTTATATAGCGCTCATTGCTGGTTTGAGTGGGGGCAGCTGGAGATGGCCACCTCATTGGGCCGCAGGTAGTCTGGAAAATGAAGTCCCCACACGTTGGTGCGCACGTCCGGCACCCCGGTAAACACCCCCGCTCCATATAGCACTCATTGCTGGTTTGAGTGGAGGCAGCTGGAAATGGCCGCTTCCTTGGGCCACAGGCAGTTTGCGAAATTAAGTCCTGACTCATATCATTTTAGGCCCCATGAAGTTGGCCAGGAAACACCTACAACAGCAATCTCTGCTCTGCGTATGGGTATGACAGATGGTCAGGTACTACATGCTTTGTGCATATTATCAGTTTACTTTTTTCTAGGAAAGCAAGGAACAAGCTGCTTGTTTAGCTTCGCCTTTTCACAACATATATAATCAGTACTTTTGATCCAAGGCTATGAAACGCAGTGCACAATATGATAGCTTGTGTTGCCCATAGAGGAGATAGCTTTTATCACTCAGCCACTGCATTACATCAGAAACTGTATCCCTGAGACAATATGGTTTAATATACAAATGGTGCAATGATCCAAGGAGAAAAGAGGGCATTCTGGCCATGAGGATCCTGGGACGCATGCAGTGTAACACGCAGCTCGGCTGGTGCTGATCTGTCAGCTTCCCAAGAGGATTGCCATCCACAACACAGGCTGATCCCTGCTACTATCCCTTACGTTAGGCCAGGCAGAGAGTTACAACCACTGTGCTGTCAGACATAGACATAGCATTAGGTAGGAATCTCTAGAACCTCTAGAACATCTAGAACCACATACATCATGGTTGGATTTTTTATCTTCCTTATCCTGATCATAATGCTGATCACCTTGCTTTGTTTCATCTGACTAATTATCGCATCTTGTTCTTTCTATGCTAGATTGTGACTTTTTAAATAAATGTAATGAAAACTTATCTTGCATCTTTTGTCATGCCTCAGCATGCATGAATAACTGAGCGAAAGGGGTATGATCTGTTTCCATGGCTTCCCTGGGGAGTCGGAGTCTCATTTTCAGGCTGCCATGTCCCCTCAGCAACGATGGGGGCTCATGGCCAGTGTCAGCTGCCTATACCCCATATCCAAATATACAGAATTTACAGGCAGAAGATGCACACACATTATATAATAATTTAGTAAATCAATATAGACGCTTAGCACAGTTTGTACTGCGAAGATTAAATAATGCCCCAGCAAGGGCTGCTCCAGCTGCCCACCAATAATTGCCTATGCCGGGGATTAACCCGGTGACTATCAATGCTATAATGGGTAAAGTGCCCATCAAACAGGAAGACATTCCAATTTTGATTGCTCTAAAAAAGAATCCATTGGAAGCAATGTTTTCCCATACGGGACCCCAAGATAAATATAGAATCCTCACAGTGTGCTTGCCACTTGGGATGGTACCTTCAATAGATGACTGGGCTACTTGGGACACCCTGTTTGCTGCAGTATATACCAGAATATATGGTACACCAATACTTACGATTTTACCAAAAGTGTTAACATACATTCAAAATGAATATGGGGCTGTTCCTGCCTTGGACTTGGGGATGAAATTATTTGGCAATGTTCTTAATTATTTTAGAAAACATACAATGGGAAACAGCAGCATTGGCAGTTCACCAATGTTTTGAGCCAGTTCCTTTAATAGACTAGAAGCGCAAGTTACCAAAAATAATTGCAGAGACTTGTATGTTTAAAGGGCACAAAAATTTGGAGGCCAGACCAGATCAGCTTAAAGGTAATCCTGGAAATGATAATACGAGGAAAATAACACTGAATCAAATAAAGGTAAAGTCAAATCATGCATTCAGAGAGCTCTGAAAATATTTAAAATATCTCCATAACCATGATAACTTGAAACAATCTGACAGGTATCATTATACTGATACATGCCCTGCTCATTCCTTTCAGGACTCATCTGACAAACAGACCAAGAAAGGTGGGCGGTCAAAGTGCAGACAAGAAGGGTTTGTGAAATAAAAGAAGGGCTCACAGCATTTGCCTGACGTAATAACTAAAAGAAAGAGAAACTTCTTCAACAAAAACCCCAATTCAAAAAGGAATTTCTGCATAATAATCCACATATCTTGGGAACGTTACTGAGGAACAAGACATGGGCAGTGACTCTGCTAGATAGCATGGCAGAGGGGTCACAATAGTTTGCCAGAATTTATGAGAACAACAAAAGACTACATAAAGTCGAAACCCCGGACAGGCGAGTTGCACCTGCAGATAGTGTTTATAAACTAAATATTCCACACAGCTCCAGTTACTACCACCTCACAGGGTCCAAACACAGAATTAAATGAAGGGGGGTACCTCACTTCCCCGCAGCTCCGGGGACTACCACCTCCACAGGGTCAACCTACACTTAAATGCAGGGGCTGCCGCCCATCCCTCCACAGCTCTGGAGACTGCCACCCCCCCTGGGCTAACATATAACCAAATGTGGGAGGGCCACCCAGCCCCCGCACAGCCACAGTCACTGGCATCTCACTGGGGTCGAACACAGTACCAGATGCAGGGTGGCTGCGTGGTGGTCTACGTAGCCACCCTGGATCTGTAGCCCTGGGGACCACCACCTCCCCAGGGCCAAACACAGAATTAAAAGCAGGGAGCCACGTGAGATGGCCACAGCCCCTGGGACCGCCCCACCTCGGGTGCAGAAGATAGAATTAAATGCGAGGGGCTGCCCAGTCTCCTGGCAGCTCCTGGGACCTCCCCAGGGCTTACATACAAATAAATGTGGGGGGCCCGCCCAGCCCCCCCCCCACCGTCCGAGGAACTGCCACCTCATCAGAGTCGAACACAGTATTAAATGTGGAGTGGTTACGCAGTGCTCCCACAGGTCAAGGGACCGCCACCTCCCAGGGCCAAACACACATTGAAAAGCAGGGGGGCACTGGCCCCCCTGCAGCCCCAAGGAACACCACATCCCCAGAGCAAATATTTAATAAAGTGATGGGGGCTAAGTGCCCCCCCCGCAGCCCTGGGGTCTGCCACCTCCTCAGGGCATGAAGATAGAATTAAATGCAAGGTGCCACCCAGCTGTCCCACAAAGCCTGGGGCCAGCACCTCCCTAGAGTTAACATACAACTAAATGCCACTCGCTCCCCCCGCAGCCCCGGGGAGTGCCACCTCACCAAGGCCAAACACAGTATTAAATGTGGGGTGGCTGTACAGCATGGTACCCACCACCTCCTCAGGGGAAAAAATGCTAGGGCTGCCCAGCCCCCCCACAGCCCTGGGGACCACTACCTCCCCAGGGCTAACATACAATTAAATGGGGGGGTGGTCATCACCCCCACAGCTCTGGAGACCTCCACCTCCCCTGGGCTAACATACAATTAAATGTGGGAGGGCCACCCGGCCCCTCATAGCCCCTGAGACTGCCACCTTACTAGGACCAAACACAGTATTAAATGCAGGGAGGCTGTACGGTGCACCCACAGCACCGGAGATGACAACCTCCCCAGGGCCAAACACAGAATTAAAATTGGGGGACGGACTGGCCCACATGCAGTCCCAGGGACTGCCACCTCCCCAGGACAGAAGAGAAAATTAAATACGAGGTGCTACAACAACCCCGGGAGCCACCACCTCCACGGGGTGAATTGAAATGTTGGGAGGGGTGGGCAGCCCCTCCTTGTGGAGCCAATAATGGCCCTGAGGACTGCCACCCCTCATGGCCAGGTCCTGCTATGTCCTGGTGTGCTCACCCCCAGGACATAGCTGTTTGTGCTCTGACTTGGCAGGAGCTTTGCCAGCTCCCACCAAGACAGAGCAAACACCCAGGTTGCTTGGCTGGACCCTGGGGGATGGGGTCTCCTTGGCCAAGATCCACCTGGGGAGAGGGGCTTGTGGTGTCCCACACCTCTAAAAAAAGAAAATGTCTAGGCAGTGCCTCAGGTGATGGGGTCCCCCCGGCTGAGATTGATCCAGGGGGTACGCGGCCCCACTCCCCTCAAATAAATAAATAAGTATATTAGTGCTGGGTCCTGGGGGATGGGGTCCCTGGGGCTGAAATCGATCAGGATAGGGGGCGATGGATGCATTGAGGATGGTGGTGAGATGGTGGCTCACATTGTTGCTAGGTTGAAGAGGCATTGGGGATACAGGTCTGTGGATGCTCCTAACTGGATGGCTGTGATGTCCGGTGTGGTGAGCTCTTCCCATGCAGTGGGATGTTGGTCTGGTGAGGCTTCCTTAGGAGTGGAGAGGCTGAGGATGTCAATAGGTTGGGGGTAGAAGCTCCTGTAGTTTGTGGATATTTTTGCAAGCCACTCACCTGAACTCCAGGTGCTTCTGATGGGATGACAATAATCCCTGAATCCAAATGAGAACTGACAGGGCAGCAAAAAAGACACACTGCAACCCTAGGAGTTTCAACGGGGGAGTTGGGATGAGAGAGAAAGAGAGAAATATCAGGACTTTTGCATATTCGGATTTCTCTACTTCTGAGCTCAAGGATATCTGGATTCTGGTTCTGGATTGAGGATACTGGCATTCAGGATTATTCAGATACTAGGGTCTAGGCTCAGATTTCCCTGTAATGAAACCACACTTTAAAACAGGAAAAACTAATCAGATCTTTGTCATTAACTAACGTCAAATCAACATACCAATAATTCACACTAGAAACATTCCCCAGTGTGATTCAAGAATTATCCAGGAATTATCATGATTTGGAATTATCATGTACAAGGTTTTCACTGAAAGAAAATAACTTGATTAATCACAACAAAACTACTTCAAATTCATCAGTCATTTAAGAGTTCAAGGTTCACATGCAAATATGCAATGGCAATCAGATTATAGTTCTCAACTGTCCCAAAAGTCTTTAGAAAACCAACATCAGATTCTGATTGTGAAAACGTGGATTGAAAACCAACAATGAGCACAAGATCCAGGAAGGCACAGCTATTACTAGAAATACAACTTTTCTCTAATGTCTTTTCAGTCACAAGATTGATTGGTAAATTATTGATGGCTTTAGATAAGTTTCATTATTCAGCGCAGATCAAGATCCCAAATTAAACAGAAAAACTTGTGTTACCTTATTTGGGATGACTTGTGTCTTTTTGCCAGCACATGAAAGTGAGACGCGAAAGATGAGTTGCAAACTACCCATCTTTCACAAGTACTGTGGTAACTACAGGGAGCATCAAAAATACTAGGTTGGAACTCAGGAAGCACGTCACTACTAGGAGAATCCTGTTGCTGTGAAGGTATGGATGGTGCTTTGAAGAGAGGACTGCCACTGGGAAGGGAAGGCTGCCAAAGACTGGAGACAGGTAAGCGTTGCTTCCAAGTTAAACAAGGCTGAGCAGGATTTAGTGTGAAACACCAGCTTTTATAGCCAGACTGAACCAGCTGCAAGGAAACACATGGGAAAACAGAGGAACTTGTTAGTAATTTTTGTAATTGCAAGTTTGTCAACTTTCTTTTTTCCATTAGGAGGATCAATTGCAGAACTGGCGGTTATCGACAGTTGACATGTGCTTCCTCGATTACCTGGGTGTGGCCTAGGAATTCAGAAGTTATCTTGACAACAAACATTGGTCTAGATCTGCTTTAAACATTGCCATTATGTTAATTACTGAGTTGCCAAGTTTCACAAGATTTCAAAGGCATAACATGATTCAAACTAGTTTTGTGATGAAATGAAAATAACAACATCTCTGATATCACTCATAAGGGGGGGATTAAGGCATGCCAAAGGCATGACTAGCCCTGCTCACAACTGGAACCATGACAGATTTCCAGCTGTTATCAGTCATTAGCTAGTATATCGCAGAGTTCCTGTGATGGAGGGATCGTGTTTTCATTGGTTGCTGGGGAAGAGAATTCTCTGACGATGCTGAAGAGTTCTTTAGTGTGGTTAGTGCTAGCCTCGATGCAGTCTGCAAGGGTTTCTTTTTTTGTGTCTTTGAGTTGTTGGTAGTATTGGTTGAGGGCTGACTTAAAAGTGGCTCAGTCTGTATCATTTCCGGTGGTGTACTAACTTTTTTCTAGCTGTTTGCAGCTGCATTTTACTTTGCTGAGTTCCACAATGCACCAGCTGGCTTGTCTGGTGGATCTGCGAGTTTTGTCTGGGTTGGTGGGACCAACTAAGTTGGCATTGGTGATTCAGTTATTCTCAACTGCCTGTTTCAGGTTGTTTGCGGTGTTAGGCTGGGTGTTGTTGAGGGCATCCGTCTATTGGTTCTGTGTCACTTTGCTCAAAGTGTGGGAGGAGGTGCTGGGGGCTTGGGGGTGGTGCAAGGAGGTCCTGTGATAGTGAAGTAGATGAAGAAGTTGTCGGTCCAGGTGAGTTCCATGGCGTGGCTGTATTTGACTCTGTTGCTGGAAGTGAAGTGAAGAAAGGGTCTAGTGTGTCCCGCTCTGTGTGTGGGGTCTGTGACCAGTTGGTGAGGGTGATTTTGTCCATTCGTTCCAGGAGGCTGGCGGTGTTCATGTCTGTGGGGTTGTCCAGGTAGTTGTTCAGGTCTCTGGGGAAGATGTAGTGCTTGGATTTGATGGTGAGTTGGGCGAAGAATTCTGTGATGGTGTAGCAGGGGCCAGTTTGTGGTTCTGGAGTTATGTGGGTGAGGGTGCCTTTGATGGTTGTTGGTACTGCATGGCACGCATAATACTAATTAGTGCCTGCATATTTGGTAACCAACAGATCTCCTCCTGAAAGCTAGAGGTAAATAGTAGATACTGTTATACTGTGAGAGACAACCAGTCTACTGCTGCAGGTTACACAGCTTCCGCTCTTGTGCTAGCAGTCAACCAAGACTCATATTAAATGGCTTGATAAGCGTACTGCCTAGACGCCCCCATGAGTTGTAACTAGGTGAAAATGAGTGACCCAACTGTCTGGGTTCCGCCTATGGAATCTAATCGGCATCTCCAGACTGGGAGATATTTGGAACACTGACCATTTTTTATCCTTTGCTCAGTTTGTTGAGGAATTTGATCTTCATAAATCCCAATTCTTCTGGTACCTCCAAATTCAACATGCACTGACAGCATACTGTAGGGAATTGATGGAAGTACCAGATTATAACCCTCTCAAGGTTAAACTCATACTAGGCTGGGGCACATTTCAAGACTTTACAGATCTCAACACTCCTGGCACATTACATACAGTGTGAGCATCCTGGGAGCTGAATGTGGGGGAGATAGATGATGACAAGTGGTGAGAGGCCACGATGGCAATCCGGATGTAGACCATCCAATCTAAATAAGCTTGATCCAAAATTTTTACTTCCACAGGATTTGCTATAGCCCCACGCAGTTATGGAATATGGGCAGAACCTCTACTGCAGCATGTATGTGTTACCACAATCCAGAAGGGACTTTTCGCAACATGATCTAGACATGCCCTATTATGACTAAATACTGGCATGCCATTCATAATACTTTAGCAAGTATGATTCACATGAAGGCAGATCTGGACCCGAAGGTTGCCCTAATGGAAAAACATGGAGGGATAGGCTGATTCACATACCCAGAGGTTACTTCAAGTTATTGCGTTGACAGTAGCCAAGAGAGACATTACATGAAATTGGAGGAGCAAATCTATATCAGGGACAGCAAATAATGTTGTTTGGCTGAAAAGGCGATCTATTAGTGTAGACGTTGTGTACCTAAGGACCAGAAGACATGGAGGCTGAGGTCCTCCAACCAGACAATTATTGACAGTTGATCAAGAGGCCCTGTTTCCCTCTTCCTTTGTTCTTCTTTATAAGTGTCTATATCATGTTTCTTGTGCTAATTTAGAAATTATGCAACAGTCTAATTGTGTGTTTTCTACCGTGCCCTGTCATGGGGTTTGGTTATACATTGGCCCCATGCTGTAACAAAATCAGTAAACAGATAATTAAAAGCAACAAACATTATTATTTCAATTCAAAATAACTAAAGTAATGAACAGTACTACTACAGGTTTCTAACATAAATCATTTAGTTATGAAAAAAATATTTAACATTTCTTATCTTCTTATTCGACCTTCCTAAATATCTGTGAAAAAGTGAGATACATTTTGAAAATGAATATCCTTATTTCTGTTGTTCAATTATTCATCCAAGTATATTGATGCACGGACAGCTATGCTATAAACTGAAACAACAATCATTTTGCAAACTCTTTCTGAGTAAATAGCCACTACCCTCCCGATTTATCATGGCAAAGATATCTTGAATTCCAGTTTCCAGAAGTAGGTTCAATGATACTTTTCGTTTTTTCAGTGCGGAATTATATTCCAACCTCTATGGATTGATTATGGGTGTCAATAACCATGGCTATAAAGCCTAACATTGGTTACCTGAGAATAAATAATAGTGAATAAATAAATACATTAGAAAACGTGATAAAAATGTATTAAATAAATAATTGAAACAATTTTTATGATAAATATTTTTTCAAATTCACTTATAATGTTAATGTTTAAAATGATTTAAAATAATGGGCCTGATTTAGAATTTGGCAGCAGGTTAAATGTTCACAAATGTGGCCTAGGTTCCTTCTGCCTTATTGCTAACACATAACATCCTAGGGCACTTGTATTATTTGTGCCAGAGTACCCATTTACTAAAATCTAAATCATGCTCTATGTGTTGTATAAAAAAGGATGAACACATAAATGAAATATATAGATTGTAACATCAACCTAAATTATTTAATTTTATTTTTTATAAATTGATATAAAAAATTATGTACATCAACCATAAAAATGCATACAAAATAAAAGCCCATTTCTGTAAAGGCCAGTCACAAAATAATGATATATTATATAGTGCTGAAAAATGTTGGAATCATAAGCAGTGCCTTGATACCTTGCTATAATGTTCATTATATTTGTAACACCGTTTGGTAAATCAACACTGACCTGCCTATTCAATGAGGAAGTAAATTCACGTTGCTTTACAGGCGGTACTAATGGTAAATGTGTGAAATATAATGGACCAAGGACCTGCAGTAAATACGCCCTCTGTTGAATTCTTATTTCACTTGCATTTGTTCTAGTGCCATTAAGACAGTGTTGAAGCTCAGAACCTACCTTCAGAATGGCATCCAGGACAGTTGGTAGGAACAATGGGAGGTCATTCTGTGTAACCACAGACACTCTGTACTTCTACTCTACAAAATATTCACAGCCAATAAGGTGGAGTAGAGTCAGTAGTGCTTAATTTGTAAATAAAAACGTGCCCATGCCCAAAGCTCTCCTACTAAACACGTGGCTGCTGCAGTTAAATGTGGGAATAGGGAATACTGAGGCAGCGTAATCCTGAATCCATCTCGGGCCTCTTCAGCCCATTTAAAACCACTCCCTGCCCCTTCAGCTCACTGTTTCAGCTTTCTGCTTTCTCCCATTGTGGCGCTTTTTCGTTTTTCCCTTTCTCCGTCTTTCCCATATGTGTCTTTTGCTCGTAGTAAATGCTTGAGGCAGAAAAATAAGCGCTGGCCCTCAAAATTAAGTGCGGGTGCTCAGCACCGGAAACAACAAGCACAAATTAAGCACTGAGAATCATGAATTCTGTTATCATTGTCTAGCATGTGAATGGGCAGGCATTGGCTCCAAGATGAGCTTACTTATAAAAGAGCCAAGACTATTTCTATATTGAGTCTGGAAAATGTCATCAGTTTTTCATTCCTTTAGTCGATGAACTTGACCTTCTCCAAAACATTCTCTCCTTGTTTGTCTCTATTATATTTTCATTTGATGAAGTCGTGGACTATGTTGCAGACTGAAAATCTCATTGGCAGTGGATTGTCTCATGCTCCTCTATTTATGAATGAGTTAACACTGCGTTTTGCCCCTGCTCTGACCTTGCATTATTTTTCCATCCCATTGTCTTTAGTATTACATTGTGTGAAAATAGAAAGTCCCTTTGCATGGGTTTTGCAATGGAGTTATGTGGTTCCCTCATCCGTGCATGCGTTAAAAAGGTTTTTAATACAGCAATGCGTAAAATTGATTTTGCTTTAATAAAGGGGTAAAAAATGATGCTATCATAAGTGGTGCTACTTTGTAAATACCACTGTGATCACTGCAATGGAGTTGAGTGGTGAAAGAACAATTCTAAACCTTAATAAATCTGCCCGTTTGTGTCTTAAAGAAATTTTACCTTTTTGCAATATAATTTTATTCTTCGGAAACACCATCACCCACACATTTTTTTTAATTAAACAGTTCTTTCTTGATAAATAATTCATTTGCATAGTTGACCAACATAGTTCTCAAAACACTACTGCAACAGATGGTCAAAATATGGATGGTTGCATGTGAATTGTTGTAATAAATATGGTTTTAAGGCATTGTTGGCTGCCATTGTTTTTTGAGATAGTGTACAATTTTCATGTTGAAGTGACAAAAATAAGAGAATCATCTCCGATTGTACTCTATAGGGTTTTGCATGAATACAAATACACTGAATACATTTTAACATAACCTTACCACCATGACTCTTGATTCTGCACTTAAAATGACTGAAGTAAAATATATCATAGATAAGGCACACTCTTAAGTTCTAGTTATGATGGTCCCTGTCCTGGCAAAATAACCTATTAGTTAATAAAATGTCT
The DNA here is from genome assembly GCF_031143425.1 of Pleurodeles waltl. NCBI lineage: Eukaryota > Metazoa > Chordata > Amphibia > Caudata > Salamandridae > Pleurodeles > Pleurodeles waltl. The sequence goes on from NC_090442.1 coordinate 467,979,637, forward strand.
GCCGATTAAAATGTCATAAGCTGCAAGTGATGCAGGGACCAATAGATTCAGTATAACATGGTTTTATTTCCTTCTTCCCCTTATGTTAAATCACTTTGAAAAACTAGGAACTAATTTCAGTACAGAAAATAACATTTACTGATGTTTTTGACTTGGCTTTGGATTTCCAAAAGTCCCCCGTTGCAGGCGGTATGTAAGTTATGATTCACTATTGCATTTAAAGCTAGCACACATGTGCAAGGTATAGTATTACAAAAACTTCAGGTCAAATTAATATGGTTTAAACTTTATAAACACATATTTATATTTTATAATAATAATGGGATTCTGGATGGAGCAATGTAATCCAAAACATTTTTCCAATAGAATTATATTGGAGAGAAAATCAATATAATTTTGAAGTGAAGTACTGATTTGATCATTAAGTTTCAGAGCTGGGGGACGGCCAATGGACATTTTGAAATACGAAATGTATTCAAAAGTTAGCTAAATAATGGTATGAACTTACATGAACTCAGAATAGTCAGGACAGCATAGGGCTAGTAAGTGCCTTTTAGGGCGGTTATGATGCTGCAGTGGAGAAAACATAGACCAACTCCACAGTCTCAGACTGGAACCATCTCCACTGATTTTGACCAGTTCTCACCCAATTGATACACTTTCATTTACCTCTTTTCATTTTCTGATCCTCCCAAAGATTGTTCAGGCATTTTAAAAGTGGCACACATGGTTTAGGAAAAACTAAACTTAAATACAATTATAAAATAGATATGGAAATAGTTAGCTTTTTCAATTCACTTTCAATTCACTTAAGTTTAGATTATTAGGGTGAGGTGCGGATCCATAAATGTATCAGATCATATTCTTAGAGACAAGCTGTTGATGTGGAAATCCAATGTTGTCTCAACCCTGCCTCCTAAAGTTTGTTCTGTAGCTGGGTTGAAACCACAGTGCATGGCTGAACTCCAAGGGGTAAAAGGAAAATAGGAGGAGAAATAGAGAACACATTGGAAACCATTTTCAGGTCTGGCGACACCCTTGAATAAGTTGTTCAGCGGCATAAGAGATTGTGGAGAGTACCTCTAAGATACAGTATAGTTTTAATATATCAAGTTCTATTATATAGCCACTTATAATATGCAGCTTCTGGTTGGAGTGGTTTGTAACTAGAGTCTGGGTAGACTAAGATACCAACCTAGGAACCACAGATGCAGTATGTAAAATATAGAAAATAGAAGAAGGAGCACCAAAACCTACAACATTTAAGCTACTACAAAAATGAGAAAACTCCTGATCTAAATGTGCGGGAGAAGGATTTAACAAAACAAAGTTTAGGGTGCGCAGAAAGGCTGCAACTGGGAATGGCAGCTAAAGTTGCCAGACACAGAGTTACATATAGTAGTGAAACTTATGGTGTTGCTTCCCCTTTCCGTTTTAATTTTAAGGCCCAACTTCTTTTCTCCAGCTGCCACTTTCCAATCTACCACTTTCTTCAGCCCTGACTAGTCTGCTGCTGTGAATTGATTATATGTTATCTTGTGTTCAAATGACTGACATGCCTTCTTCTTAATGAGTGGTGGTGTATCCTAATCTCTCCTTATAAAATCACTGAAAAAGGGTGATTAGAAATGTTGGCCTATTACATTAATCAGGTCTCAGTGATGCTTTATTAACAGTTGCTCCATAGGTATGTTCCATTTCAACCCAATCTGTCAAAAGTTGTATAAAAAAAAAAAAAAAAAAAGCCAAGCATCTTGATCAGGGTAGCGTGGGCAGTGCTCACATATGTAAAATGCATTGTATTCTTTGGTTGGCACAACCTATGTAATGACTGACATGCAATCCACTTTGGAATGCATGTTATCTTAACCATGCCTCCCAAAGTTTGTTCTGTAGCTAGGTTGAAACCACAGTGCATGTATAGACCCCAAGGGTTAAAAGGAAAACAGAAGGAGAAAAAGAGGACACAATGGACACCATTTTTTCAGGTCCGGTGACACCCTTTAATAGGTTGTTCAGCAGCACATCAGATTGTGGAGGGTACCTCTAACATAGAGTATGGTTTCATACATCAAGTACTATTATATAGCCACTTCTAATGGATGTCAATCAAACAGAGCACAATCTAAAATTATGTGAGAAAATGCCCCCTCTTGCATAGTCACCACCATTTTTGCAGAGGTATGTTTCTGGTTTTTAGATTCTGCACATTGAGTGCTGCCATCCAGTGTTGAGTATAGGTGCACTGACCACCAAAATATGTAAGCATTGGCTAATCCCTGATTGGCATATTTAACAATCATGTAAGGCTATGCCATGTGGCGTAGAAACTACACCCATGGTATGCAAGGTTAAATAACATATTGTGCCATCCACTTATGTGACAAGGAAAACATGGATTCAGGATTTCCAATGTAGCCTGAATACTGCAGTTCAAATCTGCACTGTGACCTTTCTAAATCACTGCTTTGGCAGTTGGAAACCATTCCTTTTATATATTACTGTCACTCCTACGTAGGCTATGTAGCCCATACAATAGGATGCCTGGTATTTAAAAGTGGAACAAGTAAAAATTTGAAGTTGACATGTCCCTACAGTTACATGCTCCCAAAAGTTATTTTCACACTGGAAAATCTTGGCTGTCCCATGAAGAAAACCAGAGCGCAGATTTATATTTTTATTCTGCTAGCTTAGGGTTTGGAAAAGTTATACTAATTGTTCAACCACTTTTTTTAAATATTTGTTAAAAATACAATTCAATGGTGCATTTAGAATTTTAATAAATATTTAGTAAAAGTAACTTTTGAAAAGTTACCTTTTTCCAACCTGATTCTCATGGAGGGTAATTTCCATGAATCTACCAGCAGCTGCCCATACCAGTGCTTGGCATTAATGAGATGTGAAAACTGCTCCTAGAGCAGGGCAATGGTTTAGGCCTGTTGTGCAGAATGGACTCTGTGAGAGGTATGTGACACCTTTTAGACCTGAACATGCAGCTGGGAGGGATTCGGGACTTTAATTTAGTTCCAAGGTGAGAGGGTGAAGTCTGCTCATTCACAATTGAGTGTAAATGGAAACATGAGGAGGGACGCAGCCCATTGGGAGTATTAACTGGTCCCAAAAACTCAGGAAAACACTTTCTGGATCTGTGGAGTAACAGAAGGTGGCTGATCGTGCTGTCTGCCATCTATATCTATGAGAAGATCTGAAGGACTGGACCTGCTCTGACTTTTACCTAGAACAAATGAGCAGCCTGCAAGTGTCAGATGGCTGACCTCCTGTGCAGCAACAAGGATAACAAAAACTGCAAGAGGGCTTCTTTTTCTGAAATGACCAGTGACCAGTGGCAACCAGAAGAAGACTGGACTGTGCTGGCGGCCTCTGCTGGAGTGAGTTCAGGCTTCTAAGTGCTGAGATCTTGGGAGCTTTTGTAGTTTCCAGAATGACTTATTCTGAAATCTTTCAGAATTTGGCACTTTGAGAAATTTTGGACCTTCTCACCTCCGGAGACTGTGACCGACCACCCAAGTCAATCCATTGTAGCTGCTACCTCCATGGCCATATAATCATGTTGGTCCAGCTTGGTGCATTTTGCTGCCTGAACATCCCGTTCAGCAGAACCTAGTGGCAAGCCTATTACACTTTGGTGCAATCTTACTAGATACATCTTGCTGTTTTGACCCATTGGAGTAATACATGCTCCTAGATGAGACCAAGGGCTGGTTTAGAGTTTGGCAGAAAGGGCACTCCCATAAAGCAGAGTGCCCTCTCGACTAATCTCTAGTTTCCCACCCGATTTAGAGGTGGGTGGACCACCTGGTTTATGTCTGTTCCTCATCTGTACAGCAGTGTTGAAGGGTGTTTGATTACCTTTATGCTTCTCTAGATATGCAGGATATCAGGATGAGGATCAAATCACACTCACTTTAAAGGTGTTGCATGGTTGAATCTCATGTTCCCATCACTCCAGAGTGTCTAGAGACCACAAGTTCCCATTGGACATAACAGTGGTTAGAGACAAACTGCATTTCAAGCATTGGTGGAATTGCAAGACAGCACTGTGCAGTGGCTATAACATATGTTTCAGCACGCTGAGCTGTATGGTTATTTTGGGTGGCCCCCTGTATAACAGGGAGCCACACCCAAGACTAAGAAGGATTAACTGCAGCTCCAGTTGCTGTGCACGAAAGCCATGGACAAAGAAGTAGCTGGTGATTCCGCTGGTCAGTAGGTAGAGCGGAACATTCTAGAAAACCTGCTACTATTCCTGGAACACATATATCTGTTTCGCTTTGTGGTTGGACATTGTTCCTGATGTGTAAGTTGGAGTCCTAAGACTTTTGAGTACACCTCTCCCAGAAACATCGTTTAAAGACTGATGTCCAATACAGACACAATAATATCACATTCTGCTGTTCATCGGAGAGATTGTTCAACCCATAACTGTTATCTTTCGACGAACATTCTTAACCCATACATGTGATTATTGTCTGACGATTCTTAGCTAAATTGTAAGGTGCTGTTATCAGCTGTGTGCTTTAAAGCACTGGCAAGCTAATTTGTTCATCTCGTATGCCTTTGTTCTATCTTATTCACCAACAACCATTGAAAGTGATGTTTGTACGGTTATCTTAGGGGTCACCAGGCGTCCCTGATTTGCCGGACAGTCCTGGGTTTTCACCAGCTACCCTGGTATATTTCAGCAAATTTGGCTTGTGTTCCAGTTTTTAGAGAGGGTCGACTGAAAATTGTTGTAGGCACATTTTATGTGTTCCTAAGCATGGTTGGTTAGGACATTCACAAACAAGCAATTTATTTAATAGGTATAATACTGGGTTTTAAAATTTTATTTTAAGTATTTTCTTACTACCAATTCTGCGTTTCTGTGTTGATGAGCATTGTCATTCTATGGTGCTCGATAATGTAAAATTGCAGTGCTTCCTCTATTTTTGAGAAATGTCCCGTTTTCTGGTTTTCAAAATCTGATCACCCTAAATTATGTGTTAACCCCTATTTTTCCTAATAGCTAGGCTGTGACCAGAAACCGCTCATATACTGATTTGTCGTAATTAGCCGTCCCTCTATCCTTAAGGAGGTTAAGAGTTTGCCTGATAAGGTACATTACAAACAAATAGTTGTTTCATACAAAACAGAGTCATACTTTGGATATGTCTGATATCCTTGTTCAGTCATTTCAAGTCTGCTTCCCCCTGACCCTACCTTCCCGCCATATTGACAGTCTGTAGATAACGATTATCGAGTAGGTGGTGTCTGAAGGCGGGCTTGCAGAGCACTGTGTCAATCAAGAGAGCGTCTGAATAACAGACACACTTGGCACATTTGTACAATCCTAAAAATTTGATTTGAGTTTGTTCAATTGGCATTCTCTAATTAAAAGTAGGTGAAAAATTATAAATTGGCGGTTTTCAATGTGATTTTCTAATTTTATATCTTACCATTTATTGTGGTTTTAAAATTTAATAGACTTCTCCAATTCCTATTCTCTTCCAGCCACTATCTTCTCGGTTAAGAGTGCTGCAGGTGCTATGTGCATTGCGCATCCGATAACCTGGGGTTAGGAATTTTACACGTGCGATAACTAGTGCCCATTCCATTAAACCCTTCGCAATGGGGCATAGCAAAGGGATTTTGGTGCTTATTGATCCACAATCATCATGTCCTATTCAGTGGCGTTACACAAAATGATGGGGCCCCACAGCAGAATGTGAAGAAGGTCCCCTTAGTCTTCCACATGCCATAGATATTGATTCGAATTAGGGTGACTACGGTCCTCTGAACAGTTGGGGACCTTGTGAAAGATTGGGTACCCTCCCCTCCCCATCCAGGACCTTAAGGAGCTTGCGTTATACCCGTGGTCCCATTTCTTTCCCGAATAAAAGCCAGAAGAATTGACCTATCATTAGTTACCTAAGGAAAACAGTGAGCGTGCGGATTTTATGACGCCTGATTGTTGCCGGAAGTAGTAATATCAATACACTTTATAATTGCAACCCTTTCACAAAATAGTATTTGTGCAGGGGTAGAAACATTATGGGCATTCAGAATCTCAGCCTGTGCAGTGGAAATAACAAAATGGGCCTACTGTAAAGCTATTTTGTTGTGTTTTGTATTTTGTTTGGGTCGTATATTTACCCTCGAAAATAAGCAACGAAAAATTCTGTCACTTCTTACAGCTGGTTACTCAGCTGCCAAATGCTCAGAAGGAAATTCATTTTTGTGACTATGTTGAGGTTCTTATTTTTCTAAAATGTTTCAGAATGTAGACTCGGATGGAAATGTCAAGCTAACGGGTCTTTCGGCTGTTTTATCATTGCAAAGGTCAACATGTTTTCAAAATGTCTACACTTTGACAATATAATCTAAATGCCAATGCAATAGATCCCTGCCTGGTTTGTTATAATAGTTTTGAGAAATAAAATATGCATGACCGTCTGAGACTTAAGAAGGGGAATCCAAATGGAGGATGCACTAGGGTCCAGCCTTTCATCAGCAGTTAACTATAGTAGTCCTTGTTGTACTTGTGTGTCTCAAGCACTGTCATAATAATCTATAAAATATCTTCTCTTTACCCAAGTAGTAAACACCAGATGGACGGAGAAAGTAAGCTTTTGAAGATTTTAAATTGTTTTGATATTAAAACAGTATAAATCTTTTTGATAAAAACGTTAAAATTGGGCTGCTTCAACTATTTAGATAAAAATTTAAACCAAAACCGTGGCAGACTCCCTGTGTAAAATTGGCATTTGCAGTCACTTAGGCCCTGATTACAGGTTTGGCAGACAGGAACACCCACCAGCCAAACTCCTGACAGGGTGGCAGCCACTGTAGTGGCTAACTCCACACTGGCCCCATAATGACCTTTCTGCTGGGCTGACCAACAGAAACCATGGATTCCACCAGTCAGCCCAGCAGTAAAGTGGTGCAGCATCGTCTCATGCTAATCGAGCCGGAGGCAATGCTGCCACCGCAGGGGCACCAGCACCCTTGCAATGCGCACTGTCTGCAACCCCCATGAAAGACTGGTAGAGAACCAGTCTGTAATCAGCAGGGGAGTGCTGAGCTTAGCGTCGATCTGGCTGATTGTAACCTGCACCGCTGGCAGCCTGTCGGGATCTCCAACCTCGTAATGTGTCAGTCGGACTACCACAATGCGGTGGTCCAACAGCCACCGCAAGTCTGGCAGTCCGAGGGCTGTCACACTCGTAATCAAGCCCTTAATGTCATATGGCCCAACATGTAAGGCTAAAAGGGTTAAAAAATTATTGCTGTTTCAATTTCAAAGCATTTGGTTGCTGTAGGAGTTATTAGTTGATTCCCTGAGTGATTTTAGGGCGGTCGTTTACAGGTTACCATCTCCGGACTCTGGAGTTGATGTCAGTTCTTTGATTTATATACTCCTGAAACTGTTGGAAAGCCAGAATGCAGGCAGGTTGTACTTTCAGCATTGTATCATACGTTGCTAAACTTACAGTATGCGGCTTCTCCGCTACAGAATCCGCGGGAAGAACCAAAATGACTACCAAACTGCAGCTGTTCTTGTTACGTTGCTTATAAAATATTCATGTCTAATTTATTCTTCAATTATTGTACCTCATTCTGTGCTGCTCTCACTGCGTGCTTGCTGTCTACATTTTCATATGATTTTTTACTGTATAATCAGCCTTTTCACAGAATGATTGCAAATGAATTGCCATATCATACGAAGGGTGGCTTAATTATCACATCCTCAACTTAATTTTAAAATACATTCCTTCTGTGAATCAATTTCTGCCCTTTTCATAGCAACACTTCCTGTAAACAATGCAGCACAACCTTTTATGATGAAAGTTATATTGATATTTGTGACAAATTCCCCTTAATAATGCTGGTGACTTGCAAAACACTGCATATTTATTTGTTTTCACATTTCTCGTATCTGTGGCACTTCACTCAATATCACTGCAAGGAAGTCAGCCACCTATTGTTAGTAATTGAGATCACTAATGCAAAACTTAGGTTGGAAATGATTTACCCATGTCCATATGTATTTTTACAAAAAGCAAACAGTTCATTGGCTACTATGCGTTAAGATGTCACTATAATCTCAAAAAAAGTTATAAAAGTGAGAGTTAAACATACAGTGAAATATTGTTGAAATATTTGCAACACATTTATCACAAAGGCTGGTTGCACATTTTCAGTTTGTCACCAGAATGAATATATGCAACAGCAAAGAATGTGCTCAGTCCTTAACATCCATTGGTCAGCAGGCCCACTTGTGACCCTAGGCCATGTTCCTATTCTGCCTGTATTTTGTTCACATGAGAAAGTATGGCTGTACACATACCAGTGGGTATCTAAAGCTGAATGTCAAGGTGTGGTATTTGTGAACCACATACATAAGATTCTTGAAAAATTACTTCAGAAAAATCTAAAGTCAATCAATCAATCAGTCGATTTGTAGAGCACGACCTGTCTCCTGTGAGGGTATCCAGGTGCTGACAGGGTCCAGAGTCTGTCAAAAGTCAGGTTTTCGCCATCCTAAGCGCGAAGTGTGGCACAATGGTTAGAGTGGCAGACCCTGAAGCAGAAATCTGGCTCAAGACCAGGGTTCAAGTCCTGCTTTGGCAGGTCTTGGGCTCAATTCCCTTGGACCAGATAATTCTAGCCTTGGTGCCTAATCTAATTAATGGGTCCAACTCTGGGCAATAGCTTGCTTAATCTCCACAACGGCCCCAACAGCGCTTGGATGCCTGGCTTCACCCTGGGGGTGCCCAGGAGTGGGCACTTCACAGAGAAAAGCCAGGAGGGGTTCCATAGCGGTATGAGTACAGCGCCTTGAGACCCTAAAGGGTGAGTAATGCACTATACAAGTACAAAGTTGACAGTTGGGGAGGCCCTGGGGTTCAGGAGAATGCTGTTCCAGTCTCTGGCTTCAAGGTAGGAGGAGGAGTGTCCTCCTTTTCTGCTGCATGATGTACGGGGGTATGGGCCAGTGTGAGGGAGATGGAGTCGAGGTGTTTGGAGGTTTTATGGAATCCAAGGCAGTGTCTGATGTAGGCGGGTCCAGGGTCGTATAGGGCCTTGAACGCATGGGTGCGAAGCCTGAACTGGTATCTCTTCTGAACTGGGAGCCAGTGCAGATTTTTTGAGATGGAGGATGTGGCAATGGAGATCCAAGATGAGTCTGGATGGTTTGTAATCTTTGAACTAGGTGGGACTCGATTACTATGTAGAGCGTGTTGCCATAGTCCAGTCAACTGGTGATGAGGACTTGGGTGATGGTGCATGTTGCATTTTGGAGAAGCCACTTGAAAATCTTACGTTATGTGGAGGATCAAGAGCAGGAGAATGACACTGCACTGACCTGGGACTTTATTGTGAGTGTGCTGTCCAGGATGATGCAGAGATTCCTGGTGTGCTCAGCTAGGGTTGGAGTGGGCCCCAGTTCTGTGGGCCACTGCAAGGTGTCCCAGGTGGAATTGTCGCTAATGAAATTCAAGACTTCTATCTTGTCAGTGTTGAACTTGAGGCAGTTATTCCTCATCCAGTTGGCGACGCTAGTCATGCATTGTTGGAAGTTGGTTCTAGAGGCTGGAGGATGAGATACATGTTGTCGGCGTAGGATATAATGTTGAGTCCATGGGACCTATGATGGCAAGCGGGGACATATGGATTTTGAAGAAGCTGTGACTGAGTGATGAGCCTTGAGGGACTCTGCCGATAATTGGTTTGGGTTCGGAGGTGAAGGGTGAAAGGTGAACTGATGTTCTGTCAGTGAGCAAGGAGGCGATTCATCTGAGGGCAGCTCCTTGGATGCCTGTGTTATGGAACATGGTGATTAGCATGTTGTGGGAGACGATGTTGAAAGCTGCTGAGAGCTCAAGGAGGATAAGGGCAGCTGTCTCTCCTTTGTTGAGGAGGGCCTGGGTGTAATCTGTGGCTGTTATTAGGGCTGTCTTGGTGCTGTGGTTGCTGCAGAATCCAGATTGGGAGTCTCCCAGGAGGTGATTATGTTTCAGGTAGATGGTGAGTTGTTGGTTGATGGCTTTTGTGATGCCTTTGGCCAGGAAAGGGAGCAAGGAGATTGGTCTACAGTTAGTGAGTTAATTGGGGTCCGCTGAGTCCCCCATGCAACACATATTGTTCTCTGCAGCCTTCATCGTATTCCCAACCCCCATTTCTCATCTTCTTGTAGTCTTCTTGTAGACCCCCAGGCATTAGTCAATAATGATGTCTTCTTATGGGTGTGCTACAGTCTCTACCACCATAATCTATGTTGTCATCCCAATGGTGAATATCATCACAAAAGTGGAAAACATTTTGAAAAGGGGTTATCACTATCCAGTGTCTCTCTTTATGGACACTGGCCTGAACATGTCCCCAATCCATCATACATTGTACTTTCCAGTACCACAACTCCCACCCATTACCCACGTAATTTTGCTAGTCCTTTCCTTAGTAACAATTTGATTATTTCCTACATCTTCTTTGTTATACCAAGCATCCTTAGTATTGTATTGCCCCATACCCTTTGCCTTCACCCCTCCTGTGTTACAAGATTTGTTTTTGTTGGTTTCAGTACTCTGCTCCCTTTACCACTGCTAACCAGTGCTAAAGTGCTTGCTGTCTCTCACTAAAACATCGTAAAAGTGCCCTTCACCTGATTGGCATATTTAATTTACCTAGAAGTCCCTACCACTAAAGAATACTTTAAAACATATCTCAGTCTTGTCATTGCAGCCTGTAATGCTGTTATAAACTGCCATTTCGACCTGGCTTAATCTTCAATTTTAATACATATAACTTACCCCTAAGTCAGGCCCTAAAGGCGCAAAGGGCAGGGTGCCTTTGATTTAACAAGTAGGACATGTGGGTTTTAGTTTTACCTGTCCTGGTAGTGAAAAAACGCTAAAGTCATTTTTCACTGTAAGGATTTTAACTCCTATTGACTAACACTGAGTAAACTTTTTAAAACTGCTAAGTTTGGAGGAGCAGATAGAGATGTCATGTTCAGAGATGTCATGTTTAGACTCAAATGAATTGTAATTTTAAATCCTCTTTGATTCAGATTTAAGTCACAATGCTGATAATACCACTTTTAGAAAGTTGTATTTTGCTCCCCTAACCCTTTTGTGCCTCTGTCTGTGGCCTGGGTCACATGACTGTGAATGGCTTTTCTGTTGGGCTTTGTATATTTCTCCCAGGCAGTGGCACAAAAGGTGACTAGGTCTAGCATCATGCCAGGATGGCTGGGGGAGGAGCTGATCCGTTCCCCACTTGCACTTCAAAGTGTTTGCCTCAAGTGCACAAAGGGACCTGACACTAGCCTTCATTCCCCTGGACTTCATGGAGCCTTGGCAGGGGAAGGAAAGAACATTCCAGAATAAGAGGAGGGAGTAGGGCAGAGTGTGTCCCCCACACAGAAAGGCTGGCATCGGATATGACTATTGGACCCTCACAACAACTCTTCAGCACACTCCTGGACATATGGAAGACTTCAGAAGGACTGCCCTGCTATTAGAGAACTGTCATGCTGCTTGAAGGACTGCCTTGCTGCTTGAAGAAGAACTAGACTATGTTGTTGAACCCAGGACCACCTGGTGTGATTCCAAGGGACGGTTGGCTGGCGTCCTTAATGAGCTACAGAGACAAAACAAACTCCTGAGGTCTTGAACCCTGATGATGGCCTCTACTGGAGTAAGACTTGGCCCTTTGACCCCCCCAAGTGATCCCTCCAAGGTTCTGTACCATTGGACGTACTTCTCCAAAAGCTGGGACATTTTCCACCAAAAACTTTCTGGAGAACTGGAAGAAGACCAGGACCTACCTGCTAGCCCATCCATTCAAGGTGCATCACCTGCTGGCCTGACTTCACAGAAGCTCCCACTGCTTTATTCTCCACACCAGCAAACCCTGTACAGCTGGACCTCTAGGCAAAGGCATCTGGCCTCATGCAGCCCTCTTCGGTAATAGCTTGCAGTTTTGTCTTGCTGGAAGTTTTTGACACCCAAACAATTGTCTAAATTTGAAGGTAAACATTTCACCAGGCTGAACTGCGATTGGCTCTCCATTGAGGACATCCTCAGCCTGGAAATCCAGCTTTTCCTGCTCAGAGCTTTTTTCCACCTTAGTTGACGGCTTCAACAAGACGTTAACCAGCAGCTCCCTATTAATGGTAACTCCTCTTCAGACACAGCCTTGACTGACTGAATTCTGTTTTCTCTAAGACTTTTCTTCAGGGATTCTCTAAAAACCAAAGGTAAGCCATGACCAGGCCATATCCATCCCTGTATCTGACCCATGCTTCTTAGCAGTTGGCCTTAACCTCTGACTTTGGCCCTGTCTTGTGTGACCAGATACCCTCATTTGACACTTTTATCTTTTAGGTACTAGATTTCACGGACAACTTTCAAAAATCATAACCCCAGTTCTATTGATTGAATTCAATTTGTTCCAGTCTAATTTGTTTGCTACAATTATCTCTGTTTTCCTAAACTGGCTTGGGATTTTTCTCATGTTGTGTTTTCACTTTGTTACTGTTTGTTTGTGTTATAAGTACTTTACACATTGCTTCTACGTTAAGCCTGAATGCTTTTGTGCAAAACTGCCAGAAGTTAAGCACAGGTTTATTTAGTGACTTTTGTGGTTCATCTCCACAAGGATTGCTGTTGTTGGTTGAATATGGTTTCCACCCACTCAAACAATAGCCCAATTTCTTGCATTCGTTCACTGAAAAATTAACAAGCAGACATTGTGAATACTATAAGTAAAAGAGACAAAGGTGGTCATTACAACATTGGCGGTAAAAGCCGCTTACCGCTGTGCAGAAAACCGCCAATACACCGCCGTGGAAATCCGCCACAGCTATTATGACCCACATATCGGAATCCGCCGAAATTCAGACACCCACACAAGTCCGCCACACCAAAGGTCAGTGATAAACTGGCAAAAACAAAACCTCCACCGTCACGCCAACAGAAACACGCCCATGCTATCACGACCCACAAATCCACGCGGTATTCCATTGGCGGTACACACCGTCGCGCTCAAAATACACACACATCTCCAAAACACCGCCACATTGGACAATTCAAATTACACACAACTGATACACATACACACACCACTCCCACACACCCAACACAATATAAAACACACACCCACATCACCCACAAACCCCTACGACAAAAAAATCTGAAAGAAGGCAAGAGAGAGAGCACAGAATAGACAACCCCACCACACAGAGGCACATAACACCATCACCCACACAACATCCACGCACAAAACACCACACACCACTACACATCACCACACTCATCAGCACATACAACACCCCACACATCACCTACACCACCCCATGGCACGCCAAAGACACCCCAGGTTCTCAGAGGAGGAGCTCAGGGTCATGGTGGAGGAAATCGTCCGGGTAGAGCCACAGCTATATGGATCACAGGTGCAGCACACCTCCATAGCTAGGAAGATGGAGCTATGGCGAAGAATAGTCGACAGGGTCAACGCAGTGGAACAGCACCCAAGAAATCGGGAGGACATCAGGAAGAGGTGGAACGACCTACGGGGGAAGGTGCACTCCGTGGTCTCCAGGCACAACATCGCGGTACAGAGGACTGGCGGCAGACCCCCACCTCCTCCCCCACAACGAACAACATGGGAGGAGCAGGTCTTGACCATTATGCATCCTGAGGGCCTCGGAGGAGTCGGTGGAGGAATGGACACTGGTAAGTCAAATCTTAACTATCATATCCCCCACCCTACCTGCATGCTATCACACACCCCCACCCTCACACCCTCCCCTATCACTCCAACTCCTCACTAATGTACTAATAACACAAACCACCCATCCCAACACCAAGCCCTGCATGACACAACAAAGCATGGACACCCCTCACTAAAGCATGCCCACGGCACATACCCATAACACCCCCCACAACCATCAACACACAAGCCCCCACACAGGAAGGCTAGCACTGGGGTACACGCTCACCCACCCATTGCACACAATTACACACACACACATGCAATAATCATACTTTTACACCACTGCAGGACCACTACCTAACGTCACCAGCCAGGAGGGTCCAGACATCTCTACCCCACCCACAGAAGAGGCCCACAGTGAAGACAGCAGCTCTGGCCAACTGGATCCAGATGACCAGCCCGGACCATTGTGGGCCTCGGGACAGTCAGTTACCCTCGCACAGGCACAGCCCAGCACAGACCTTCCACCCTCTGGAAACACCAGCACAGCACCCACCCAGCGGGCCCATACCTCCATACCCAGGACACGTCAATCAGCTGTGTGTCCACCACTACAGGGAACCCAGGATAACCCACCACCCCAACAACAACAGCGACCTGGGGACAGTGGTAGTGGGCACACGGTCCAGGGGATGGAGGCCCAGGAACACAGGGGAACTGGGAGAGCTGCCGTGCGACAGGGGGCGGACAGGCCAAGGGAGCCCACTCTCCACGAGGCCCTCTCCTCCATCATGGGAGCATACCACCACTCCCAGGAGACGATGGCTACGGTCCTGGCCAAGTTTCAGGAGACCCAGCACCTGCAGGAGGAATAGTATTTGGGCTTCAGGGAGGAACTCAGAACCATCAGCTCCGCCCTGGGCACCATCGTAGGGGTGCTGAAGGACATACAGAACACCATGAGGGACACCGTGGCACTCCAAGGGGCCCCTGACACTAGCATGGATGATGAAATGCCCACCACGTCCGCCGGCGCTAGTGGACAGGATGCCACGCCACAGGACCACCACACCAGCACCCCACCCCCTGCAGACGGAGAACCACCCCGCAAGCGGTCACTTAGAGATCCAGGAACAGGTCAGAGCACGATGTCAAGACCCCCGCCAAGAAATAAGACCACCCTGATTGTCATCCCACTGTCCCACTTTGTAACTCTGTCCATATTGGAACTGCCCCAGCTCCACTTCCTATGCCCAAGTGGGCAGTGCACCTGTGAGACTAATAGACTGGACTCTGCCATGGACATTCCTCCACCATCACCCCTCACCAGTTTACCACCCCCTCCAATAATTTGCACTTCAATAAACACCCTTGAACCACAAAACAATCTGGAGTCAGTCTGTGATTTAGAAAATGTGTATTAGCTATGACAGTGACAAAATCCGTTCACAATAGAAATGTCAACATACCTATGTCACACATCACAAGTCCATGAAGGATGCAAGCAGATGACACACGTTGGTAACCACACCTGTGAAACCGTAATGGAAATGTACAACTCAGTTACCAAATACTGGTTGAAATTGACAGACAGGATAGAGGTAGAAGTGTGAAAGTACTTGTAGTAGTCAAGAAAGTGTTCTCACCTGTGTGTCACTGGAAATATTGCTGTATGACTGAGTCCCTGTTTTCAATGTCTTCTTCCTCTGCTTCCTCCTCATCACTGTCCACAGGCTCCGTAGCTGCCACAACACCGTCATCTGGACCATCCTCCTGCAGAAAAGGCACCTGGCGTCGCAAAGCAAGATTGTGAAGCATACAGCAGGCGATGATGATCTGGCACACCTTCCTTGGTGAGTAGAATAGGGAACCACCTGTCATATGGAGGCACCTGAACCTGGCCTTCAGGAGGCCAAAGGTGCGTTCGATCACCCTCCTAGTCCGTCCATGGGCCTCATTGTAGCATTCCTATGCCCTTGTCCTGGGATTCCTCAGTGGGGTCAATAGCCATAACAGGTTGGGGTAACCAGAGTCCCCTAATAGCCACACCCGGTGCCTCAGGAGTTGACCCATCACATAAGGGATGCTGCTATTCCGCGGGATGTAGGCATCATGCACTGAGCCAGGGAACATAGCATTTACCTGGGAGATGTACTGGTCTGCCAAACATACCATCTGTACATTCATCGAATGATAACTCTTCCGGTTCCTGTACACCTGTTCACTCCTGCGGGGGGACCAGAGCTACATGGGTCCCATCAATGGCACCTATGATGTTAGGGATATGTCCAAGGGCATAGAAGTCACCTTTAACAGTAGCCAAATCCTCCACCTGAGGGAAAACGATGTAGCTCCTCATGTGTTTCAGCAGGGCAGACAACACTCTGGACAACACGTTGGAAAACATAGGCTGGGACATCCCTGATGCCATGGCCACTGTTGTTTGAAATGACCCACTTGCAAGGAAATGGAGCACTGATAGCACATGCACTTGAGAGGGATCCCTGTGGGATGGCGGATTGCTGACATCAGGTCTGGCTCCAACTGGGTACACAGTTCCTGGATTGTGGCACGGTCAAACCTGTAGGTTATGATTAAATGTCATTCCTCCATTGTCAACAGGTCCACCAGCGGTCGGTACACCGGAGGATTCGGCCATCTCCTCACATGTCCCAGCTGACGGTACCTAGGAAAGACAAAGCGACCACACAGTCAAGCAATTCTGAGGTATGTACCCACAGCTACACAGAACACGAAACATAATCCAAAAAGTTGTCTGTAAGAGTGTTGAGTCCAGGCCTAGGTATGTGTGACGTAGTTGAAAATGGAGCCATGTGGGCCCCTGAAATGGCAGCTGCCTGACCTCTAAACTGGGACAATTGGATGTGAGGTAACTGCACTGGCGTTGTACACCGTCGCGGTAGGCGGTCGAAGACCGCTGCCCAATGCTGCATTGGTTAACATTGGACCCTATGGGTCCCAGGAGCCAATGACGAAGTACGTCACCGCCGCGGACGTGACCGCCATTTTCTATCTGTTGAATCACTCGATACCTGATCTTTGACAGGAGAGAACCTATACTGCAAGTGCTGCTGTGACCTCGGTCTGGAAGAGACAATGGCACGTGGGCCTGGGGAAAGGGCCCCTGCCTTCACTGCACAGGAGTTGGAGAAGCTCGTGGACGGGGTCCTCCCCCAGTACACGCTACTCTATGGTCCTCCAGACCAACAGGTGAGTACATAGGGTGCAAGTTGTATGGGCTATGCCTGGGTGGAGAAGGCTGGTTGTAAGAAGGAAGGGGGCAGAGTTCTGCGAGCATGAAGGACTGTGAATGCATGTGCCACATGGCAAGGGCAGGGATGTGGGCCACTCACTGCGACAGTGCAGTTGGTAATGAGTACTCTTCTTCCCCTGTACATGTCATGTAGGTCAGCGCCCACCAGAAGAAGGATGTTTGGCATGCCATCGCCAAGGACGTCCGGACCCTGGGGGTCCACCAGAGACGGTGCACCCACTGCCGTAAAAGATGGGAGGACATTCACCGCTGGAGCAAGAAGACGGCGGAGGCTCAGCTGGGGATGGCCTCCCAACATGGGAGGGGTGCCCGTCGCACCATGACCCCCCTGATGTTCTGGATTCTGGCGGTGGCCTACCCTGAGTTGGATGGGCGCTTGAGGGCATCACAGCAGACACAAGGGGGTGAGTACACTCTCATTCAGCTGACTTTGCGTGCAGTAGAGGGGTCTGGGTGGGGGAGGAGGGCTGTGGGTTTCCCTAGGCCATTGCGAGTTCCGTAGGCTAGGCCCCTCTGTAATGCAGGCCAGTGCGAAGTACAGGTATACATGCCCCTGTGTCATCTATGTGTGCAGATGTCCACCATAGCCATGTAGGCCATATCCCAAGAACTGCATCTGTAGAGCCCAACAGCGCGGCATAGTGCAGGGGGCTGCTGTGTCTGTATTGTCTGCCAACGGTAGCGGTAAGCCATGCACTCAACATGTCTTTCTTCTGTCGTCCTCCGCCCCCCTTTTTGTGCTCTCCCTGTTCTTTTGTGCATCAGCACCATCAGGCGGAGGTACAGTGGCACCGGAGCATGAGGGGGCTGCATCCCACATGGCCATGGAGGGCCACAACACGGACTCAGAATACACCAGTGGGACGGAGGGTGAGGGGAGCTTCACGGCGGTCACCGGATCAGCAACCAGCGACACGGACTCGTCCTCCGATGGGAGCTCCCTTGTGGTGGCGGCAACATCTGTGCCCCCCACTTCTACAGGTACAGCCACCATCCCCCCTACCAGCACCGCCCTCCCAGCAGCCCCTCAGCCTTCGCCCCGTGCCGCTCACCCAGGAGGGTGGGCATCACCTTTGCCCCAGGCACCTCAGCCCCTGCCCCTGTCACCTCTGCTGCCCTCAGTGAGGAGGCCATTGACCTCCTCAGGTCACTCACTGTTGGGCAGTCCACCATTGTGAATGCCATCCAGGGTGTAGAAAGGGAGTTGCAACACACTAATGCATTCCTGGAGGGCATTCATTCTGGTCAGGCTGCACATCATCGTACCCTGCAATCTCTGGCCTCAGCACTGATGGCAGCCATTGTCCCTGTCTCTAGCCTCCCCCCTCCAACTTCCTCCACCCAGACCCAATCCCCTGTACCTCTGCCTATCCCAAGCACACCATCAGACCAGCCTGCACACACGTCAACACACAAGGGAAGCTAAGGCAAACAAAGGCACCACACATCCCACAGGCACTCACACAAGCATCACCCACATACAGACACAGCAACATCCACTGCCTCCACTGTGTCCCCCTCCTCGTTGTTTCCCTCCTCCCTCCCAGTGTCGTCTACACTCTCACCTGCATGCACCACCACTACAGCCACTAGGACTCGCACCAGCACACCCACCACCACACCCGCTCACCTGAACTCACCACCCCACTACCATTTACACGTCCCCTGTGTCCTCTCCCAGTGTGTCTGTGACACCCCCTCCCAAAGTACACAAACACGGGCACACACACACATCCAACATCCATCCACCTCACAACAGCCTCCAGAACATGCACCTGCACCCAAATCATCAAAAGTTACACCTCCTACAACCACCTCCTCTTCCTCCACTCCCAGACCCCCTCCAGCTATCCGTCCCAGTATTCGTCAGAAACTTTTCCTGAGCAATGTTGACCTCTTTCCCACCACACCCCCTCCAATTCATAGGTCCCGTACTAGCACCTCAGCCTAAAAATCTCTGGTACCAGTGGTGCCTGTTAGAGGTATGTGGAGTGCACCGGGCACCAGGGCAGCCAGTGTGACACGGAGCCAAGCACAGCCATTCCCCCCCCCTATGAAGCACCAGAAGTTGGACAGTGCCCGACTGGATAGGGGGAAGACTCCTGCCGGCAAAGCCACTCACAAGGGTCCCGGGGGGAGTGTCGACTCAGCTGTGACTCCTCCCAAGGTGGGGAAGGGGCAGAAGAAAGCGCCAAAGTCTTGGAAGAGCAGCACGGCGGAGAAGGCCGCCATCATCTTCGCTGCCCAGGAGGCCTCAGCCAGCCCGATCGTCACTGGTCAGGAGACCACCGCCAGAGTCAGTGCCCAGGAGGGCAGTCCCATCGTCACTGGTCATGAGACCACCGCCAGAGTCAGTGCCCAGGAGGGCAGTCCCATCGTCACTGGTCAGGAGACCACCGCCAGAGTCAGTGCCCAGGAGGGCCCCGGCAGCCACAGCCCCGCTGGGCAATGAGGGACCGCAATGGCAAACACCGCTGCACAGGTCAGAGACAGCAAAGTCAAGCACCGCTGAACAGGGCAAAGACCGCCATGGCAAGCACCGCTGAACAGGGCAAGCACCGCTGAACAGGGCAAAGACCGCCATGGCAAGCACCGCTGAACAGGTCAGAGACAGCAAAGTCAAGCTCCGCTAAACAGGGCAAAGACCGCCATGGCAAGCACCGCTGAACAGGTCAGAAACTGCAAAGTCAAGCACCTCTGAACAGGGCAAAGACCGCCATGGCAAGCACCGCTGAACAGGGCAAGCACCGCCAACTCAAGCACCGGTAGCCCATATGCGGCAGGGGCAGTGACGGAACTGGGACCGTCACGGGGAGAGTGATGCACTCTGGGCATCTGTCTCCCTCCAAAACCAGTGGAGAGATCCATCCACTACCTCTGTCCTTAGCAGGATGAAGCACTCTGGGCACCTGTCCCCCTCTAGAACCAGTGGAGAGATCCACCCACTACCTCTGTCCTTAGCAGGATGAAGCACTCTGGGCACCTGTCCCCCTCCAGAACCAGTGGAGACTGTCATCCACTTGAGAGACTGTGGCTTTGCACTCCCCAGGATAAAGCAGTGGGAAAACCACCCACTATAGAGACTTGTGATACTGTGGCTTTGCACTGCCCAGGATACAGCAGTGGGAAAACCACCCACTATAGAGACTTGTGAGACTGTGGCTTTGCACTCCCCAGGATACAGCAGTGGGAAAACCACCCACTATGGAGACTTGTGAGACTGTGGCTTTGCACTCCCCAGGATACAGCAGTGGGAAAACCACCCACTATAGAGACTTGTGAGACTGTGGCTTTGCACTCCCCAGGATAAAGCAGTGGGAAAACCACCCAATATAGAGACTTGTGAGACTGTGGCTTTGCACTCCCCAGGATACAGCAGTGGGAAAACCACCCACTATAGAGACTTGTGAGACTGTGGCTTTGCACTCCCCAGGATACAGCAGTGGGCAACCCACCCACTTGTTAGACTTGAGAGACTGTGGCTTTGCACTCCCCAGGGTACATCAATGGGCATGGACCCCCCTCATGGATCTGGCATGGTGCTGTCATCCGGCTGAGGTGCCCCCCCCTTCTCTTCCCCCTGAGGTGCCTGTTGTATTTCAATCTGATGCCCCAGCAGTGTTCTCTCTGTTTTGCTCAAGTATCGTGTGTGGGCCTGGCCCATGCATTTTGGGGCCAGTGGTCCACGGACATTGAATGGTGCATACCTGCACTACTAATCGTGATGTATATTTTGTTGAATGTGGATATATATCTGTATATATTAGCTTACTGTATTTTTATACATTACAATGGTTGCACTCATTTCCTTTTGTCTTTGCATTCTTCCGGGGGGTTTGCGGGCTGTTACTGTGATGTTTGGATATGCATTGGTGTGTGTGTTGTAGTGGGTGAGGGTCGGGTGGGGGTGTTGCGTGTGTGTGTCCATGACTTTTGCCTCCCCTATGTTGTAGGTGCAGTACTCACCGTTGTCTTCGGCGCCGGCGTTGCTGATGATCGTACAGGAGCAGGAAGACTATCGCAGGGAGTATTTGGAGTTCCAGCTCCATGGTGCCCTCCTTCCTCGTGGAGAGTTTGAGGTGAGCGTTTTCCCAGTGTTTTTATCCACGGTGAATCCGCCCCTGAAAAGGTGGTGGATTGGTAGGTTGTGATACTGTGGGCGGTACTTTGTCTCCCACCTGTCTGTTGGCGGTGACCGCCGCTCTGCTTGTCTGTACCGCCGTGGCGGTCGGAGTGTTAAAGTGGCTGTCTTTGTTGGCGGTTTCAGCCACGGTCATAATTCCCTTTTTTTCCGCCGGCCGTTTTGCGGCCTTAATGCCGCTTTAACACCGTCCGCCAGGGTTGTAATGACCTCCTAAGTATTTTTCACACAAACAATAGTAAATAAGGAAAACTGCTACTGTCCAGAAGCCAGAACCTAATGCCAAGAGACAATAACTTTCAAGTTCATATTCATATGATCAAGGCAATAAATACAAATTTCATAACGGTTCTCAACAATTTCACTCATCTGGACTCCAAACTTTAAAACTCATCATGGGATCCATGGTGTTCATCCCATCAAGGCTTCCACTACACTACCCTAGGTCGCTACAAAAATTCCAATGTAATCCTTTAAGTGCATACAAATTCTCACCAGTCATCTTTGACAATTAAAGCATATCTAGCCACATGTCTAGTAAAGGTGATTAGATTTGAGCTTTCAGTGTACATGCAAATAAAGAACGAAAAAATCAAATAATTCTTAGAACTAAAGACGGGTAGTGTTTCGTGACTCACACATAGATTTTTAGACACCCCCCATGAAGTTTGCTCGAAACAGATTTATTCCTGCTGAATTTCTTCTGAAGTTCTTTATCACTCAACATAGTATCACTGTACTACCAGCATCCCTTGTCTTTCATCTATAGCTAATCTTTCAAATCAATGTACACCATACCATGGTCCATATCAGAGACGTGTTTTCCCCATTTTACTAAGGAACTGTGTTGAGCCCGTATTTTACTGTGCGAATTTTGCTCAATTTCCCATTCACAGGGAGCATATTTAAGCAATTCAGAGTAGTCTGTCCCTATTGGCAGGAGACTGATTTGTGCATAGTTGACCTCTACTTTTCAAAACAAAGCGAACAAAAATTGGATGTCATGCAAAGGAGCGTTTTTTATTAGTTATGATTAACTCAGGTATCTCTCTTCATCGCTGTTTGTTTTTATAAAGTGAAATTATTTGGGTGTCAGAGACAGAGGTCTTGCAGTGCAACCTAAACCTGGACATTTTTACCGTAATCTGCCCTTCCATGGCATCATGGAGTACACTCATTATTCTATATTCAACATATTCATCAAAAATAAATGTGAAATTGGTCATTCTATTTATATATGTTGGCAGAAAGAAGTGTAAACTTGCAGTTTCCTCTTCGAATTCCTACCTTAATTTGGCAATGCATTTTTATGACGATAATTCGGCATTCTAGTATACTGCTTATCCATTATGAGCCTAGCATTCTTCTTCAAGAAAATCCCCATTCTGTGCAGTGTGCTTTGGCTACTTGGCTTTAAAGCTTCCCTTTTTTATTAAAAAAAAAAGTCCCACACATTAACATCTTAAGCTATTTTGCACCCTTGTGAATACAAAGAAATGCCTCACACTCTTGTGAAAATATCAAGAAGTGACTCAAATTTGTCAAGCTTTTTGGTCAAGTGCACAGTTACTTGCTTTCCTTTTTCATTGGAGGTCTGCACAGTTTCTTCATATTTTTTCAGGTGCTAGTGTCGCTGATTGAAGGTGACAGGATACCAGGGACATGATCTATATGTCGTCACTGCAGCTTCTCAAGCAATGATTAGAGAATGGAATGCCAACAGATGGGCTGAAGCGGGCCTCTTCTTGCAAGACTCATTTGACAAAACATAAGAGGACCAGCATGGTGTATTTACATACCACATGGAGTAAAAATGTCATCAGGTTTCATTCGGGCATATCACACGTTTGCATGAGGGTCTTTTAAAGACTGGAGAAGCTGGAAAATATTTCATAGTGTCCTTTAACCTGTGCTTCCCAAGTGTACCCCTGTGTTGCAAAAACGTGCTTGTGGATCCCTCTCCCAGGACGAATTCAGAATGCCTGTTTGTGGCCCTCATCCTTTTCCGCTACTACCCCGGTGGAAGTATCAAATTAAGTGCAAACTGAATGGGTGGGAAAGATGCAAACACACTCAGGACCAATCCTTTAGCGGATGATAAGCAGATAAGGCTTTCAAATAATTGTATTGTAGAGGTAGCAGGGATGCTTATAGCAACTCAGTCGACCAGGTTCAGGCATGTTTGAAAAATCTACTTAAATGGGTGGCACAATAGGTACTGCAGGCTCACTAGCAGTATTTAATTAACAGGCCCCGGGTACATACAGTACCACTTTACTGAGGACTTAAAAGTAGATTAAGGGCCATATTTATACTTTTTGACGCAAAACTGCGCTAACGCAGTTTTGCGTCAAAAAAATTAACGACGGCTAACGCCATTCTGAAGCGCCATGCGGGCGCTGTATTTAATCAATGACGTTAGCCGGCGTTAGCCGCCGGCGCTGCCTGGTGTGCGTGAAAAAAAACGACGTACACCAGGCAGCGCCGGCGTAGGGGGATATGGAGCTTGGGCGCCAAAAAATGGGGCAAGTCAGGCTGAGGCAAATTTTTCGCCTCAACCCGATTTGTGCCATTTTTTTCGACTCCCAACCCCCATAGAAATGACTCCTGTTTTAGCAAAGACAGGAGTCATGCCCCCTTGCCCAATGGCCATGCCCAGGGGACTTCTGTCCCCTGGGCATGGTCATTGGGCATAGTGGCATGTAGGGGGGCACAAATCAGGCCCCCCTATGCCACAATTTTTTTTAAAAAAAAGTACTTACCGGAACTTACCTTAATGTCCCTGGGATGGGTCCCTCCAGCCTTGGGTGTCCTCCTGGGGTGGGCAAGTGTGACAGGGGGTGTCCCTGGGGGCATGGGAGGGCACCTCTGGGCTCCTTCCGAGCCCACAGTTCCCTTAACGCCTGCCTTGTCCAGGCGCTAAAAAACTGCGCAAAAGCGGCCGTACGTCATTTTTTTTGACCCGCCCACTCCCAGGCGTGAATTTTGCCCGGGAGTGTAAATACGGCGCACATGCCTCGGAGTCAATTTTTTAGACGGGAACGCCTACCTTGCATATCATTAACGCAAAGTAGGTGTCCACGCTAAAAAATGACGCAAACTCCATGGACTTTGGCGCTAGACGCGTCTAACGCCAAAGTATAAATATGGAGTTAGTTTTGCGTCGGAATTGCGTAAAAAAAAACTACGCAATTCCGGCGCAAACAGAGTATAAATATGCCCCTAAGTGTGTCAATTTGATGTAAGACAATCTTTGCCATGTATAGGTGAGAGAGCACAAGCAAATAGTTCTGGTTAGCAGTGGTAAAAAGCCACTCTACCATGTACTATTTTCAAACAAAAGATTTGATTTGGGATGCCATAACTGTTTGTGTAATACTATTATTTTAGATGGTATATTTTAGATAATATAAAATGGTATAAGCAGTGCATCGAGAAAGGGCAAGCTATAATTAATGTAGGGTAGCTACCAAATTCAAAAACTGTGTATACAGGTACTCGGGTGCAACTTATAAATGAAAGGAATATGTATAAGTTTAGAAAATTACATTTTTGTGTGCTTTAACTTTTGTTTGCAGATAAAGAAATAATAAACTAATATTAATTTAATGGCGGTGTATACATTATTAAATTATGGTACAACTATAACTTAAACATTCCTACTGTTTGTGTACATTGTTTGGCTTGTATAGAAAGAATAAATTGGTATTTTGAACTATAAAAAAGGTTTAACCTTTGTTTGTTTCATTGCATTTCAATGTTTTTTTAAATATTTAATATTTCATTACTATACCTTAATCCAACCACTGCCGCGCATGGCCTTCGGCCGTACCTGGCAGCAGCTGGCTGCAGGGCATAGCCTGTGGCCAGTCCCCTCGGCCAGCCCCCTAGCCACTGAACCCTGGAAGAGAGACAGTGACAGAGAGAGAGAGAGAGAGAGAGAGAATGAGACAGAGAGAGAGAGAGAGAGAGATTTTGGCTTTGATGAATGGTATTGTTCGAATGAGATATTTCTGGACAAATTGAAAAGAAAAATGTTTTCGTCAATTTAAAAGAGTGAGATCGCCTTTCAGTATGTAACTTAAATATTTAGAGTTGAAAAGAAACTAAAGCAAGAAATGGGCACAGAATTGTCTAGACTAGAACCCTCAATCTTCAGTGGGCATGGCCGAAAGCTTAACCACTAGGCCAGAGGTGTCACCTTACAGGGTAATGTCCAGACTTAGCTATGACATTCAACCCACAGATTTCGAGGAGAAAAAGACTTAAATGTTCCATCACTAGGAATGTTCAACAGTTAAAACACTAGAAAATAAACAGACACACTGCCAAGCAGAACTAGGATTTGAACCTTCACCCTTCTGAGTTACAGCACAAAGAGCTTGACCATTAGGCTAGAAGTAACTCTGACATGCTCTGCATCCAAACGTAAATATAACATTCTTATTAAGCATCTTGCTACTCAGACTCTTTGAAGTCATTGTATGGAGAGACCATTGCAATAACAACCCCTCTCTCTTTTCCATCCTTTTATGGGATGGAAGAAAGAGAGAGAGTGACAGGACCGCAGTGGGAGCCTGAATTCCCCTGGGGTTCTAGCCGGCTTCCCACATCCTGCAGGACCCGGGATTGCTCCCTGCTTGTGGGAGCAATGTTTTCATCTGTTTCCCTGCATGCAAATATGAGTGCAGTGAAACAGATGAAAACATCATTTTCTGCAAGTGAGAGCTGTTTGACAGCTCTCACTTGCAGAAAATGAATGTTTGCTCTGACTTGTTGGGAGCTGCCAAAGCTCCTGCCATCTCAGAGCAAACAGCTATGTCTCAGAAGTAGCCCCCCTGTGACATAGCCGAAGCCAGCCTTGGGGAGTGGCAGTCCCCAGGGCCATCCATTGCTTCTCGAGGGGGTCAGCACGGCCCCCTCCAACATAAAATAGCCCCGGGAAGGTAGTGGTTCCCTGGGCTGGGGGTCCGCAATGGATCCCCTTCATTCTTTTAGTTCAGCCTTACTGCTCTCCTGCACTCTATTTGATTTGAACCCAGGGAAGGTGGTGGTCCCAGGGCTGTGGGTGACCACGCAGCCCCCAACAACATGTTTGAAGCCCCAGGGAGGTGGCGGTACCTAAGGCTGTGGGGGCCAGGCAGCCCCCCACACTGTATTTAATTAAATCCCAGGGTAGATGGTGTTTCCTGGGGGGGGGGGGTGCTCCCCCTGAATTACATTTCATTAGAGCCTGAGGAGGTGGTGGTCCTCAGGGCTGCAAGGGGGCCGCACAGCCCCGCACTCCATTGGATTTAAGCCCCGGGGAGGTGGTGGTCTCCAGGGCTGCAAGGGGGCCACATGGCACCCTAGCACTCTCTTTGATTTGTGCCTCCAGGAAGTGGTGGTCCGGGGGCTGTGTGGGGCCACAGATTCCCCAACACTCTATTTGATTGAAGCCCTGGGAAGGTGGTGGTCCATTGGCTATGGGGGAGTCGGGCAGCCGTCCAACATTATATTTCATTAAAGCCTTGGGGAGGGCTGTGGAGGGGTATGCAGCCCCCCATTCAAAATGTAAATGCCTCCAAACGTGGCCCACCCAGGGGCTTCATTGAAACAAGTGCGGGACATGCGCTTGTTATTTTGTTTTTTGTGAATTTTCGGTGGATCCACGGATCCCTGCCTGGAAGGAAAAAAAAATGCTTTTTAATCCTTGGAGGGGAGATGGTGACTCTACCCTGGCCCCTTTTTCCTATTTTTCCTTTTTTTTATGGGGCTCAGCTGAGTACCCTGATGGCTGTCAACACTTCCTTATTGAAGTATTGGCAGCTAATCAGATAAAAGCACGGGGACAGTTGGACACGCGGACAATCTGCATCCCCAGATATCTATATTTTTTAAACTCTAATTTCTCTAAAACTACTGAAGGGATTTACACCAAAACACAAACAGTGTGCTTTCTGGACCAAGACCTAGCTTTCTGCTAAGTTTGGTGTCATTCCATTCAGTGGTTAGGGCTGTAGTCATGTTCAAATATTTGAAAATTCCCATTGATGTAAAATGTAGGAAAGGTGTTTTGGAACACCCCCTTTTTCTCGGCCGCTGCTTGAAGGATCACCCTGAATCTTTCAACACAGCAGCTGAACTGGCCTGAAGTATAGTTTTGAAAATGTCATGAAGATTCATCAAGCGGGCCAAAGTTATTGGCAAAACAAAAAAACGCTCTGTCTATGGAACAAATTATCCTAACTATAACTACCAAGTGGTGTCTGCCACTAGATTTATATATATATATATATATATATATATATATATATATATATATAAATAGTTGTAGTTAGGACCTAGCTTCTTTAGAGAAAGCGTTTTGCCAATAACTTTAGCGCCGTTCGAGGAATCTTCACATAATTCTCAAAAAAATTACAACGCTCACTCCAGCTTCTGTCTAGAAAGTTTCGGGGTGATCTGTCAAGCAGGGGCCAAAGAAAAGGGGGGGTCCCAAAATAGGAACAGTGCCCAAATCACTGGACAGAATTACACCACATTTGGCAGACAGGTAGCTCTTGGTCCAGAAAGCCCAATTTTTGTTATTTGGTGTGCAGCCGTTCAGTAGTTTTGGAAAAATTATAGATAATCCAAATTTTTATATATAGGAATGCAAAGACTCTGTAAACCCTCCTGATCTCGTGCTGTGATCTGATTGGCTGTCAACACTTCCAAAAGTAAGTGTTTGCAGCCTTGTTGGGACTCGACTTCAGAAGAGTCTCAGAAAAAAAGATTTAAAATAAAAGAAAAGGGGCCAGGGTAGGGACACCCAGACTCCTTAGCTCTGGTGCTGGGGTTCCGGAGGGACCCAGAGTAGGGGACCAGATTTTGAGGAGCAAAAACCGGGACAGGTCATACATTAATGAAGGACTAAAGACATTACTTTCTCTTTTATTTCTGGCCTGTCCCGTTATTTTACGTAGCTTTGTGAATGTGTGCCTATATATATTAACACACACATATATATATATATACACACACACATATTTACAAGACTACATATATAAAATTAGCTATGGCTTGAACTCCCACCTTGCACCCTCAACCTGCCCTCACCCACCTCTCTTTGCTCCCCACTTCATCCCTCTGCTGGGAGCAGACAGGGGACTGTGTTGCCTGACAGTGACAGATAAATTACTTTCATGATTTCATAATTTGTAGGTGTCTTTAATTTATTCTTCCCTAGATGTTCTGACCTTTGTCCCAAAACCCGGGACATTTATTTAATAAGTAGAGCAGAATTATTATTTTTTTAAATAGTAGGCGGGAGACATGGGGTATACCTGGATCCGCTGAAAATAAAAAAAATTAAAGCACGGCCTCCCATTCTTGTTTCAATGAAGCCCCCAGGATGGCCAGGTCCTGGGGTCATTGAGATTTTGAATGCTGCCCAGCCCCCCATGGACCTGGGGACCACCACCTCCCCAGGGCTAATGTCTAATCAAATGTAGAGGGGCCACCCAGCTCCCCCACTGCCCCGGGGGCCGCCACCTCCCTGGGGCACACTTTGTAATGAATCGTGGGGGCCCACACAGACCCCCCACAGCCCTGTTGAACACCACCTCCCCTGACAGAATTTGAAATGAAATGCAGGGGTGTCAGGACTGGGCCTTCAGGCTCCCCCATGGTTTCCAATGGTGTTGATTGGATGCCCTGGGGTCACCCAGGTGATGGGAGTACGTGGGCCAAGATGGGTGTGGGGAGGAGGCCGATTAGCCCTTCTACCCCTAAATAAATGTTTAGGCCTAGCCGAGGGGGATGGGGTCCCTGGTGCCAAGATCAACCTGGGGAAGGGGGCCCCACAGCCCCCCAAAATAAAAAAATATTTAGGCCAGGCCCTGGGTGATGTGGTCCCCGGGGCTAAGATCAGTCCAGAGAGGGGGGCAAGGGCCTGGGCCCCCTCCCCAGAAAAAAAAATATATATTAATGCTGGGCCCCAGGGGATGGAGTCACCAGGGTCAAAATCTACCAGGAGAGGGAAGCCACTTGCCCCACCTCACCCCCCCCAAAAAAAGAATTAGGCCAGGCCCTGGGGGATAGGGTCCCAGGGCAAAGAACGGCCTTGGGAGGAGGACCTGCGGCTAACTCCTGCTGTGCATGGCCAAAGGCTATGTGTAGCATGAGGTTGGGTGGTTAGGAGGGTTGGCTGCAGGGCTGGCCGCAGGCACAATATGAAGGATATCCTTTGCATAATTGCTACTTTGGTGTCGATGCAGCCTGTGACCAGGAAGGATTTATGTCTACGGGCCCAGGAATGCTAAATGTACTTTTGTTGTTAAGAGGCATTGGAGGTAATATGTACCGGATGAGATATGTGTGACTGCATTTTGAGGCTGGTAAGAGATGATATGGTTGTAATGCAGTTAAAGAATCCATAGCAAAGAATATTGGACTCCAACTACCAGAATGCCTCTTAATAAAATGTATAAATGATCAGCAAAGAAGGACTCATTTAAAACTGATGGCATTTTGAGAAAGATGGTTAGTCGAAGCATGTCAATGACAATTGAGTGCTTTTTATAAACAAAGGAGAAACTTTATTACTCCTGGGCGTGCAATCATTTATATATATATATGTTTAATTGCAAATTTTGCAGCAGATATTACCAATGATGTGATAGAAGATGTCATGAGTGATGTAATATGTGGGTAATTAGCAGTGCATGCAAGGGCACGAGTTATAGTTACCTTTGGGCACGAGTTACAGATACTTGAGATTACTATAGCTGATGAATTTCTGTGTTTGTTGGTGTTTAAAATGTTTTTTTAAAGATTACCACAGATTTATGGATCCCCATGAATTCACAGCAAAAATAAATAAAAAAAACTTTTTTTGGTCCCTAGGCCTAGGGGATCAGGCTTGGTTTTTAGGACTCCGGACTCAATTCCAAGCCCTCAGGTGGCTACCATTACTTCCTGGTTCAGGTGGTGGCAGCCAATTACATCTCAGGTTATGATCTGTCGCTGCGTGGATCCTCTGCAGCATTTTGTTTTTACATTCATTTCATCAAAAATACTGAATGGATTTACACCAAAACATGAAAAGCACTCTTTGTGGACCAAGCTCTAGCTTTCTACCAATTTTGGTGTAAATCCGTTCAGCGTTTTTGCCTGTAGCTGTATCTGAAGTTCCTATGGGAAAATGAATAGGGAAAATGTGTTTTGATACTCCCCCTTTTTTTCTTTAACCCCTGCTTGATGGATCAACCTAAAACTTTTCATGCACAAACTAGTCAAAATATTTTTGATGAATCCTCACAAAACATTTACAAAAAAGTCTCATCCATCTGAGCTCGTTCCTGGAAAGGTCCGAAAATGTGTGGTTTCCCCATAAATGTTTTATTGGAAAATTAAACAGCCATAAAAACTGCTGAATGGAATTACACCAAATTTGTCAGAAACCTACATCCTGGCCCAAAAACATATTTTTGTGATTTGGTTTAAATTTGTTCAATAGTTTCTGAGATATCAAGGTTGAAAAAATGTGCATACTTCACATCGTGTAGGATTTATGTGGCCGACAAATCTTGAGATATAATCTGATTGGCTGCCCCCACAGCATCAACGATGTGACGGCATCCATCTTAGAGCTCGGGACTCAGTCCATTGTCCTGAAAAACGTTAAAAAAGATATAAGGTGGCAGGTTAGGGATATCCGGCCTCACTTGGCATTGTGGATGGGAAGGAGGGTCCCAGCAGTAGAATTTACAAAAAAAGCATGAACCAATACTTTAAAACAATAAACTCTCCAGGATGAGACCGTGGCAGCAGCACAGTAGATTTTATAGAGAAAAGGGGCATGCAACCCACTCCATGAGCCTTCTTTAGGCCGAGGGGACGCCATCCCTGGGACTGAATCAATAAGGGGAAAGGGCATGTGACTCCCCCTCCCTGTGCCTCTTCAGGCTACGGGGACCCCATCAAATAATAAGGGGAGGAGGCATGCAGATCCCCTCCCCAAACTTTGATGATGCCCTGATGAGGCACCGAGGACCCCACCCCCTGGGGTTGTTTTTAAATAGAGCAGAAGAAGCCTGCAGCCCCCATCCTCAAGACAAGATGGACACAGGTGCCGGATTCCCTGGTGCCCAATTCTCTACAGTTTCCTGGTGATCCCAACCCCTGGGACACTGTAGTTTCTTGCCTGAGAGAGAGTGGGCAAACCCTGTCCACATCCTCCCTGGTAGGAAAGAGATGTTTGCTCCTTCCCGGTGGGTGCAGTGAAATGTTAGCTCTTCCCACCCGGGTGGGACCAAAGAAATGGAGCTGCCTTTTGCCAGCACCCAGCATGGTGGTAGCTGGGGAGCAGTCATGGGCAGAGAGGGCCTTGCGGCTACCCCCACAGCCCCTAACGTGGCTTGCTTTGTGGGTGTTAAGGTTATACCACATAAAAGTTTCAGTTTGTGATTGGATTGAGGGTATGAAACCAGAGAGGCTTTGTGTGTTTCATTTAACTTCAAGTTTTACGCATTTTGGAGTAATTACCCTCTATGAGAAGGTCATGTAATCATGGGACCCCCGCAAACATGGTACAGAAATTTTTAAACTTCACAGAATGTATATTTTAGGATCAGAATAAATAGGCTGAATGGCTGTTGAATAGCTCATGGGAAATCTCTGTGATAATCTTTGTGTTTGAAAAAGGAGTCATGGTAAGTAAAAACAACAGTGACCTAAGCCAGTGGTTCTTAATCTTTTGACTTCTGTGTACTCCACTGTGTAATAACTGGAAGCTGGGAACCCAAGCCTAAGCATCTTTGATTTGATCCACAAAACATTAACTAAATGTTGTTTTGAGCCTCTCTAAAGGGCCATTGTCAAACTTTTTGCCTTCACCCCTTCTGTTTTCTGAACCCATTTTTATAGGATTTTAGGACTATCTGCACTTCACCCCTTCTAAACAGTGGTAAAGTGCTTGTGCTCTCTCCTTTAAACATGCTTGAATTGGTGTACACGCAATTCTCACCTTTAATTTACTTGTAAGTCCCTAGAAAAGTGATATTACCTGTGTCCAGGGCCTGTAAATGCAATGTTATTAGTGGGCCTGTGACATCTATTGTGCCACTCATTTAAGTATCTTTTTAAACATGTCTCAAGTCTGACATCGTGTGCAGCCTGTGTGTGTAGTTTTAAACTGCTGTTTTGTCTTGGAAAAAGTAATCTATTGCCAGGCATAAACCTTCCTTTTGCATACATATAAGTGACCACTCCTGTAGTCCCTAAACTGTCCTTGGAGCAGGGTGGCCTCATTTAACATGCTGGACGTGTACTTTTAACTTTAACATGTTTTGGTACTGAAAAACTCTATAATTTGTTTTTCACATTCGCAAGTCTTACCTCTCCAATAGGATAACATTGGGTTAACTTATCACACTTAGTATGTGGTAACTTTTGTTTGGGAGAATGTAGGAATGTCATGTTTGGTGTTTGAGCAATTATAATTTAAAACCCTCTTTAAAATTAAAGTCGGATTTTAAGTCACAATTCTGCAAATGCGACATTTAGAAAGTTGGAATTTTTTTGTTGTAACCATTTGTTGCCTGCAGCCTGTTCCTGGGTCACATGACTAGGTGTAGTTGGCAGTAGGCCTTTGTGTATTCCTCCCAGAGAGCACAGCTATAGAGGTTCTGGTTGTTAGCAAGATGGGTCATCCTGACTTAATGGGTGAAGGGCGGAGCTGTCACCTACCACACTTGCACTTCAAAGGCACTGGCCAACCCCACATACAAAGGGTTTCAGACTAGCCTATCGTGCCACCAGACTGACTGAGACCAGGCTGGGGAGGCTGGAAATTTCCGACACTGCTGTAGAAGGAAACCCTAGATGCTTCTTCCACTCCGATCTGGACACCAGGTATAAAATTAGGACCCACTCTTCGGTGCCCTCCTGGACCTGTGAATACAACAGAAGAAGGACACCCTGCTGCCCTACTGCTTGAGTCCTGTGCTGCTTGCTGAGATGGAAGACTAGACCTGCACCTTTCTTTCATCTCAGGCTGAGGTGACTCCAATAGTCAGCTAACTAACCTTTGATTCTGAGTGAAATGGACACAACAAGCTCCAGAGGACTCCCAGCAACTGCCAGCTAACCTGCTACGCTGGACCTGCCACTATACTTGCCTGAGTCCTGTTGGTCTCTGCTATAGTGAGTTCCTG
Source organism: Pleurodeles waltl (assembly GCF_031143425.1). Classification (NCBI taxonomy): domain Eukaryota; kingdom Metazoa; phylum Chordata; class Amphibia; order Caudata; family Salamandridae; genus Pleurodeles; species Pleurodeles waltl. The sequence continues at coordinate 468,012,971 of NC_090442.1, forward strand.
ATCCCCAAGAGGTGTCTCTCAGGCCCTTGACACTTGGTCTGGCATAAGTGGAGCTCTTCATTGAAGAAAAGGAGAAATCCTGAAATTTAGGTCTCTTCGCGACCACAAACGTGCCTGCTTGTGCCAAGATCTTGCTTCCCCCAGACGATCACCAGCGCAAAGCTCTGGATAACCTGACTCTTTGCTCTACAGCGACAACTGGCAACACAAGATCTGCACTTCACACTACAGCTTTGTTAGCGTGTGGTGCCCGCCAATGTAAATCTCCAGCAACGATGATCTGCAGCACCCATCAGGATCTTCACACTACAGCAACGACTGTCCGCAAGGCCCAGCCTGCCTTTCACGCTACAGTGAGGACCATCCGTAAAGCTCTCACTGCTCCTTGCAGCCTCCTCCATAGCAAACAAAACTCTTTTTGCTGGACTTTGGCATGTAAATTGTTCTGGACTAACCTGGTTCCTGTATCCGGCCAACGCTCCATCACAGTCAGCCTGAACATATGACGTTCTCCCCATTTTGCACAACCAGTTACCGGCTGTAAACCCTTTGTGCTTTTATGGGCTGTACTTGCCCTAAATCTTTGAAATTTCATATATTTGTATTGTTTTGGTGTCAAATAATATTTTAAATTGTACACTATTTTCCAAAATAGGCATGGAATTTTTCCTGTGTTGTGTTTTCACTGTATTCACTGTATTGCTGTTTGCGTGCTGCGGAAATACTTTACACATAGCTTCTAAGTGAAGCCAAAGTGCTTTGTGCCTTGTTGCTTGTGCCTGAGTAGGGTTTCATCCCCTTCAACCAACAACCCAGTTTCTCATAATAAGCAATACAGAAACAGCATTCATTAAACAAATATATAAATAGAAATATACAATACACAAATATACAGATTATAAAATATTGTATTTGATTCACAAACAAATACAAAAAAATCTATCTACATTTTAATTTTAATGGGAAGGTTAGAACAGTTCTAAATTCAATTAAGGCAACTCATCGCCCATACTTCATTCTGTTTCATGCACTTGCACTGCTCCCATGAATCAATATGAGAATATTAAATTTATTTTTCGCCTACAATTTCAAATTCCTTCATATTTGCACTTTTCAACATTTTCAATTATGCATCATGCTTATTTATTTGTGTGCACTTTATCAATCGGTTAATGTTATTTAATTTTCTAAGCAGCTGCGGACCCCCGAAGTAGGCTTTGCGGACCCCTAAGGGTCCCCAGACTACAGGTTAAGAATGAATGATTTAAGAGCGTCAAGCATTTGAATGAGTGAATTAACTCAAATTGAATTTCAAGAAAGAAAACAAGGATTTAGGACCCTGGTAAGCAATTAACAATCATCATTACATTTGATGTTATACCATCATTTAAAGTACTGAAACTGTAACTGGTTTTCTAACCTATTTTATTCTCTAGAAAAACGTAATTGCTTTGACATCCACAAGAAAGCTGATCAGCATGAGAAATATATATTTCCGCTAATGTTCCTGAGAACTAGAATCCTAATACCACGTAAATGATCAATTAAAATGTTGTGCCTTACAATGGACATTGGCTGTAATATTAAGGGGGTTATTCTAACTTTGGAGGAGTGTTAATCCGTCCCAAAAGTGACGGCAAAGTGACGGATATACCACCAGCCGTATTACGAGTTCCATAGGATATAATGGACTCGTAATACGGCTGGTGGTAAATCCGTCACTTTTCCGTCACTTTTGGGACGGATTAACACCTCCTCCAAAGTTAGAATAACCCCCTAAGTGTTTAAATCAATCCTTTAATAATAATAACATAACACACAAATAAAGTTGGCAGTTTGAGACCTTAAATGACAGGACGTCTGTGAATGATTGAAGATGCCCGAGTAATATCTCTGCCAGCAAGTAATTTTCAGATCTTAAAAACAAGTGTGGGGTTTCTTCTGATGTTTCCATTGGCATGTCCTGCATTATGTTGCTGTCCCCTACAGAATAGCTCAAATGAAGCATTGCAATTGTTTACTGTCAACTCATCTAGCTTGTTGATAAATAAAAGAGACAGTTTGACATCCTAAATGGCAGAACTTCTGGGAATGACTGAAGATGCCCCTGAATAAACTCTGCCAGGAAGTAATTTTCAAATCTTTAAAACAACAACGGAGATCCCTACGATGTTTCCATTAGTATATCATGCATTATGTTAGTGGCCATTGCCGCATAGCTCAGTGAAGCACTGCAATTGCCTGCTCAACTCACAAAGCCTCGAATAAAATCTGTTGATATTATTTTTGTCATTGATGATCTCACTTTTTATTTCCATGTAGCCTGCAATGTTGCTAAAACTAATTTTTGACAGATCCAGGCTCTTTTTAACTTATTCTTGAATTTCTGTTCCCAAACGCATGTCCCTGCACATTTTTGTAGACAGCATTTGTTGTGATAATGGTTTAGGTGCCATTTTACCATCTTTAGCAGTTCCATGGTCAGACCCCTTTTTAATCCCGTTTATGGGCTGTGTACTTCCCCTCTGACCAGAACATTTATTCCAATTCATGTTCATAAGACACTTAAACACAGCAATTTGTTAATGGAGATGTTTCTCAGCCAATGACAAGATTATTCTCCACCCATTTCTGATGACCCCAACAATCTAGACTATGTGGGAAATGTAAACCTCAAAATAGTTGGTTTAGTGAGGACCTCACAAAGATGTGCCTTGTTTTACGTCAACTAGAGCACCATTGGTGACATAATTACTCCTTTTACGTCAAGAATAAGTGTAAAATGTTTAATTACAGTTACAGTACTGCAGTCAGGAATGACAAAGCTGCCTACTTTGGTTATAAAGTATTCTAAGCATATATCAGCTACTATTTGTGCTTCTATCAAAGAATTGAAAGATCGGTCTGTCAGAAATCAACTTCCATGCTCTCTTGACAGGTGTAATCAGTTGGTTTATCATTATGAAGCCAAAAATAAATCTATCAGCGATCAGATATAGATAATCAACAAATTACCCCGCTATCTCTTTATACAGGCCAACAATCCCAAAAAATACTTTCAATATTTTTGGGGATCTATTTCACAGTGCACACGCACTTTCAACCATTTTCAAACTTTGGAATCTTGCGTGTGTAGGCATCAACAGAATTTAACTGGGAACAAAACTGCATTTTTTTCTCCCCTTTAGAACTTCATTCATTTTCGAAAAACTATTTTTCTGTCTTGTCTGACTGGAATCCCTATTTCCTTAACACATGTTAAAAAGCGGAGTCAAATTTGATTTGTAGCTATCATTGTCTAACCAGATTAATGCTACTGTAAATTCATGTTTTTCCAACTTTGCATAAAGGATTATTCATTTGTTCACAATTTCCCTATCATATTCGCATTCTAAACACATTTGGCAGCACATTTATATTTCTGTAATGCAATTTACCTTGATTTACCAGTTAAGGATCTACATAAACTGCAGCTAGTCCAAAACGCTGCAGCCAAACTGACACTCAACCCCTAGAGATCTGATACATTGTATTCACCCTGACTACCTACAACTGGCTCACAGTAAAACAGCGAGTTTTGTTCAGATCCCTCTTTTCAGTCCAAGACCTAATCTCACATCTAAACGGTTCTCATCATACAGTCCCAAAAGCTATCTTCAATCTGCAACCTCTTCTTGGTGTCTGTCCCCAAAGCGCGCCATACTTCCTTAAGAGGGAAAGTATTCTCTATAGAAGCAAAGAAGGACTGGAATGCTCTGCTGGTATTTTTAGCATCTAGCTAATAAAAGGTTCAGGAAGATACTAAAGCAATGGCTTTTACCCTCTTCTTAAGTTCTGATACATTATCTTCTTCAGGTTTCTTCAACCTAGTGGTTATAGTGCTATGATACCTTCCGGGGAATGATTGCATTCTATAAGTAACCTAAATAAATAATTCAGTTACATCCTCCAGGCCACCTGTTTGTCCTCCAAGGATGCTCTGAGAATGTAATTTTACTAACCTCCATAAGAGTGCAGGATATGATGCCATAGTCCAGATTGTGAAACCTCCTCCAATTTCATCTGTGGCTGAGGATAGGTTCAAAGCATAGTGAATGCATTTGGTGCAAAACTAAAATCTTTAACCTTTCATCCAGAATGTTAGAAGCTGGGTTATTAGTTGCGAAGGATGAGAGTCTTTCACATGCATAGTTTCACAATTGTCTTATCACTAGGAACCAAGTGCCCCATTGTAGGGCTTGACAGTCTCAGGTTAGCGAAGCAGAGCAGTTCAAGGCCTACTCAGGAGAGGTGGCGTGGGATAGCAATCCTAATTTACTTGCGAGAAACAATAACAGTCATAAATTATTGTTGAGTCTGTACTACTGCTTTAAGAAAGAAAAGTACTTTTATGAAACGCACTACTAAATACTGTGCATTAAATTGAAAAATATGTACATCAGAGAGATGGACATACCTTTGGTGATATCTGAATAACACATTTCACCCCTAGTGGGTCCTGAACCCTATAATCACAATAACCCCACCTATACTATGTTCAACATCATTGTTAGAACTGGCCTCCTTGGCATGGTCTTCCCCCTAACATTTTGTCTTAAACCCTCTTGTGTGCTGACTTCGTTTTTTCTGGCTTTAGGTGTCTGCACAATTTAACACTGCAAACTAGTACTAAGGTGCTTGTGCCCTCTCTTTAAATCATGGTAGAAGTGGCTTACACCTAATTGGCATATTTAATTTATTTGAAAGTCCATAGCAAGGTGGCACTACCTGTGTCCAAGGCTGGTAAAGTAAATGAGCACAGATTGCGCTACCAACCTTAAACAAGTCTCAGGCCTGCCATTGCACATGTGTATAAATACTGGGCTTCAGAGAGCAACTCTTCAGTACACTTCTGAACCTGTGGAAACTCTGGCAGGCGGAAGGGCTGCTCTGCTGTTGAAAGCACTGCCACTCTGCTGGACTACTGCTCTGAAGGACCTCTGCCCTGCCTGATGCTTGCTGCCCTTGTTGTGTAGCCATTGTTGTGTAGCCATTTTAGCTATAGTTTTATACATGTTATTTTCGCAAACTAGGCCTGCCGCTGTACACTTTAACCTAGATATATTTTATTCAGCTTCGTTATATTACGTTTGCAATAGCCACATTTACGACCTTGTTTTATTTTTCTCTATCTAACTGTTCTGTGCCTAGGTCAGCACTGCGTTCTTAAACACAACATTTCTTTCACTCTGTGCTTTCTCAAGGCTGTAGTGAGATAGGTTGCTGGCAAAAGTGGTACACTTTGTCTCCAATGTTCACAGAAACATACACACTCTTACGTGGGGATCCTTTCTTGGAACATCAGCTGTTTTAATATAAAACACTACTTTGACCCATGTACTTTAGAGAGAGATTCCAGCCAGATGACCACGAATGTATGCTGATTGCTGGGTGCAGTGGCAAACGTTTATCAAAACAACTAAAGGTCAGCTCAATGAATGGGTCCAGAAAGGCACATTTAAAGCTTCACTTTCACATCCTGGTGGGTGGTTATTGTGGGCAATAGATACCAATGGGTGTCATAAACTTTTTATAAATTCTAAGGGGGCTTAGTACTAGTAGGCCGGACTTTCACTATGTGTCATCTGAACATGCGGGTATGGTAACAACATACAGTGTAGGGAAACTATGCCAGCAATGGTTGAAGAGCACTAGATGCTGTTAGAGAAGGCCTCAGTCTCCTGTCTATTAATACTGACTTGCAGGATTTCCTGTTAGACCCCAGAAAACAATGCAGAAAGTGCTTCTTATATGCAGTCTATAATTACATTTGGAAGGTTTCTCAACAAGAAGGTACTGGCCTTTTAAGGCAAATAGATCACGAAAACTTACAGAAGGCATTAGCTGCTGTAGATAACGGGATTAATACACTGTTCGACCGAATATACACCTTAAACAACATTGTTTCTTCTGCAATAGACATAGCACAGAGCATCCTCTTCACACCATGGACAGAGTCAACAAAGATAAATTATGCAGTTAGGGTGGAAACTACAAACAGTGAAGGCAGGTCACGATCCCTGGCAACACGTTAGCGCAATGGACATATTTTCCACATTTAATTTAACACAACAACAACTAATGGCTAAAAAAGAAGCAACTTATGTCATGTTAAACATTGGGAAATTAGAAAAGTTGCCTTTACTGTGGCTGAAATACTATCTGCTGAGTGGTTAATACACGGGGTCATTAATCCACCTATTTCAACAATTCAATTCACGTCCTGCTTAAAACACTTTCCAGTGGGCAGATATGAAAGGTTAGGAGGTAGTTATAACCATGAGGTGTGGGAGCTACCCTTCTCATACAAGTGTCATGAGAGAGGTCTTTCTTAGCGATAGCGAATGCAAGACTTCTGTCAACCATTGCATGGTTTGTAAACAGCTGTCCTTGCACGGGGCGTGTAACGCTTCAGCAGCAAACTTGACTTGTCTTCTGAAGGGAGTCCCAGTCCCCTTGATTAGACCTGCGTTCCAGGTGCTCTCGAATGGCAGCTATGGCCTCCTCACTAGTGAGAGCTGTTGTGGGATGCAAGCCGGAGTAGTTTATGCAGTTTCAGTCTCCAAAATTGTTACATGCTGCGGGAATGTACTTTTTCCTCCTACACGACAGAGGGAAGTAGCTGAGATTTGGCCCCATATCGCTACTTCAACTGTGAATTTTGACAAAGTTGAGCAGACTCAAGGCTTTATTGTTTCAAAAACATGTGGTGCTTACATCTGCAATCGAGACCTATGCGCTTCAGGTTGTGAGGTCATTAGCAGAGATACAGTCCCTTTTAAGTATTAACTTTCCAAGACACTTTGGTGAACTCATGGGGCGGATATTTAATGCGTCCAGTACTACTGGAATCGCAAGTTTCTTTAAGGCTGTTGGTTCTGGTTTTGTTCACACCTTCTCTTCTATATTTGGCCTAATACCTTAAGCCATCCACTCAATATTCTCTAAAATTTTCGGGGGATTTCCAATAACTTTGGCTATAATAGGTGACATTTTGCTATTGCTTCTTTTTCTGTGCAATGGCTGTACTGCTGCAACAAGGTGGACTGAAAGCGTTTCCACCAGCGCAGCTGTGTCATGAACGCATAATGCAGTACTTTGGAGAATCACTCCTGGAGCAATTGGAGTGTGACTGGTCTCTGTCATTCAGACTGGTTTTGCATTGTGTGCAGCCTGTGCTTCAGTGCCTTTGGTGCCCTTTTGAATGTGCACTGAAAGTTTGTCTTTCTACGCAGCGATTGCTTACATTGAACGCTGATCTGTTGAAGCTCTTGCTGAGGGCTCATTACCAGACATGCGTGTTGAGGATGCATTTGCTACGGGAAGCAGGTTTATGAGTTGCCCTTTGTGGATCCTGCAGCTCTAGACTCATTGTTGGGCACACCATAGAATGCTGCTGCCTCGGCTGGAGCTCAAGCTTTGGAACACAAATGCTCCTTGGTTTTCCTTGGCGATGAACTTCCTAATTTACCACCTACCGAAGTAGAACATTTCCTATCTTCAATTATCCCGGATCTAAAAAATTACTCTGACTTTTGAAATTCTGCTTTTTCTTGACACACAATTAACATTTTAAATTGTCCTTTTAATATGTGCTCATGTCCTTAACTTGTCATTATTGACATTCCCATATATATGCCTTTGAACCACCTTTGCACCGGCAAGGGGAGGGTGTTGTGTAGCCATTTTAGCTGTAGTTTTATACACCTTATTTTAGAAACTAAGCCTGCCGCTGTGCACTTTAAACTAGATATATTTTATTCAGCCTCGTTATATTATTTTTAGCCACATTTGCGGTCTTGTTTTATTTTTCTCTATCTAGCTGTTCTTTGCCTAGGTCAGCACTGTGTTCTTAAACAAGACATTTCTTTCACTCTGTGCTCTCACAAGGTTGTAGTGAGATAGGTTGCCGGCAAAGTGGTACCCTTTGTATACAATGTTCACAGAAACATACACACTCTTACATGGGGATCCTTTCTTGGAACATCAGCTGTTTTATTATAAAAACACTACTTTCACCCATGTGCATTAGAGGGAGATTCCAGCCAGATGACCACAACTGTATGCTGATTGCTGGGTGCTTTGCTGCAGCTGCTTATGTAGACTACAGGCCTCTTGCTCAAGTATGAGGGATGATGTCTTCCCAGGGGAACCTGAAGGGCAGAATTAGAGCTTAACATGCTGTTCTCTAACTTAGCCTAGGTAGGAACTATTCCTAATGATCTTAGTGACAATATGGTAGTGTTATTTTTATGTTTCACTCTCCTTGTCACAATTTTAGTCTTGTTGTGATTCATCGCCCTAGTTATTGCAATACATGCTTTATTATCTAAGATGCAGTTACTTCAATAAAACCTAATTGAACTATACTCTGCTTCTGATTGTTCTAGCATATGTGAGACTAATGTACCTGAGAGAAACAAATGAGATCTGAGGGACCACGATTTCCCTGAGGACTCATTTGTGTCATGCGCTCAGATGCCCAATCATCCCTCCTCTTGGGTGGAGATGAGGCACTGCAAGTTAACCAGAGCAAAACCGAATTAGGCCAACAGGTGTCACCTGGTGTGGTTCAGACTCCCACAGTACAAGTGATTCTGCTGCCCAAATCCAGTAGTCTCATTAGGATAATGAGAACCTATGCATCACCCTCTTGTCTGGATGAGAAGGACTGGACCTACATCTCTTGAACACAGAACCGACAGACACTCCTACTGCTAGTTGGATAGCCTGTTGATCGGAAGCTACAAGGACAAAACAGGCTTCACGCAAACCTTGCTCCTGCACTTGGACTCTGCCATCTGTGAGACTACTCTGCCAACTGGTGCCACCCCCTTCCTGGACTGTTAGAAGTGAGCATGGCTGCTTGCCAGCCTCTGTGGATCCAGCAGAACCAACATATCTCTTCTGCTGTGCAGAGCAACCCTGAGCAGAACCAATCTATCACAGCTGCTATGTGGATGGGATTTGACACAAAGACCCTCATTGCCTTCGCAACCTCCTTTAGAACCGCCACTGCACAGTGCATCCTTGGTGCAGTGACTCACATCTTTCACCGATGGCAGCCTCAACGACAATGCAGGCCTATGCATGGCAACCTCACAGCTCTTCAGAATTGACACATCGCCCGACTGCTGGACACATCCTCTATGCCGGACTTTACATTGCAAGCCCTCACCGATGGTACCTTTGATGACAACACAGGACTTTGATCTGCATCCTCGCCACATCTTGGAATCAGTGCATCACTTCACTTGTGCAATGTATTATCAACATGTATCCTGGAAATGCTTAGCAAACCAGGATTTGAGGTGTTCTGTTCAGAGGGCCTAACTGAGTCCCTGTGAATGGCCTGTGCACCATCATTTTCGGCCTGAACTTGAGACTTTGTCCTGGTCCGGTGTAATTGGTAGGTGCTTTGTGGTGCCAATTTCCCTAAAATCTTGAAAGATTCTTATCTACAATTCTTTTGATTGCATTTTTGTCATCTTTGTCTTGTTTTATTTATTAAAATGTACTTTATTTTTTAACTTGGCGCTGTATCCTTTTGTGTAGTGTTTTTCACTGTGTTACTGTTTGAAATGTTGCACAAATTCTTTACACATTGCCTTTAAGTTAAACTTGTCTGCTCTGCACCAAGCTTCCAGAGGGTTTAGCACAGGTAAATTTAGGGTTGGCTTGTACCTCACTCTGACAAGGATTGTGGTTGCTGCTTGACCAAGGCTCACACCCCAGTCCACTAGCAGCCCAATGTTTTACAATCATAAAATATACAATCATTTTAAATATAGCAGGACTACTGGCCACATTATACATTTTCACTGTAACACATTATAAGGAGTGTAATTATAAGCCAGATCTTTTGGCTTTGTCAGGGTGTCCCAACATTATTATAATCAGTGAGAAGTCATGTTTGAATCACATACATTATTAATATCAATGAAAATATGACTATGAGTCATAAACATTCCTTACAATGTAAATGTTCATTGATCAATATTCAGGTTGTTAATAAAGCATTTGAATTCAAAACTAGATGTGGGTCTCAGCCCTTTTTCACTTGCTACAAACAGCAAAATGTAGCCAATGGACCTGCCTTAAGGAGCCCCTGTACCTCAGAGCCCAAGAGCAAAGCCTCCGGCTAAGGGAGTGCTTTAAAACACCTGTTAGCCTCTCCAAGGTGATAATTTCATTACAGTGCAAGTCCTTTGGCAGGTTTTCTTTTATACTCCTGTGGGACTGCTGCACCTAATGTAGTACCCTACATCATCTGGATATTTCCTTGGTGGTGCCCCTGCCCCTTCTTGGGGTATTATGAACAAGCAGAAATGCAGTGAAGCCCCCTTGAAGGACATTATGAGGTGCTCCTCACCTGTGTTGATGCATGTTTGATGAGAGAGTTTTTAAATTAGCCGGTAGCTTTGTGCTGCATTTTGTCTTCATTTATTTCTCTTGATGTAGTGTTTAGGGTGCCCTGGCCCCACCGGGGAACCCATGGCCTTCAAGCCAGCACTTAATTTCCCGAAGCCTGTGTTTCTGCATCCATAGCCATGCAGAACCCTATTCTTTCTTCTGCTCGCATGAAGAGAATGTGGTGGTTGCTGGTGGTGGATGGCTTTATTTTTATTGGGTCTAAGTTGGTCTTTGATCCTCAAAAACTGAGGCCCCTGGGACCACTGATATTTGCCTGCTGTGGGGACTCCTTTGTGTATCTTAGTACTGGCCCTCCTCTGCAGCAGGATTCTGGGGGCTGGATCCTTGGCTTTCAGCAATACTGGTGGCCAGGCCTAATCATCAGAAGCATTTCCATCAGGCATCTTGGTATCTAAAAGTTCACATTTTGTGGGCAGTTAGATTTTTGGCACCCTCATCAAGTCTTCTTTTCTGCTTGCCTTGTGGTGCTCCTCACTTGCTGGTAGCGGCAACTTGCATAGTCTCTCTGCTGCCAGCCAGCTGAACATCTTCTTTACTGCACTCTCCAAGCCCTAGAACCTCCTGGCTATCTTTCAGAGGACCTGTGGAGGGCATTGTAACTCAAGTCTCTTCCCCAACAGGTCCTCAGTGGGCATAAGGGGACAGGTGTCACTGGCCTTCCTAGTCATGGGGGAAAGCTAAAGGCAAAGCCCTCAGTCCATCATTACAGGGCAGCAAGCAAAGGCATTCCAGGGCAGCAAGTGGCCCCTACCTCAATCTGGGCATCATTTCTGCCATCACTGTATCCCAGGTCCAGGGTCTTCTAAACTATCTTTCCCTTTTGCAGGGATTTTTAGGTAGGGTGCAATGCACTAGGTGCCAAGCATCCAAGGTTAATCCTGGGGTGCCAAATCATCCATTCACCTCTGTACCAACCCTTCTGCACAGCATTCTTGGAAAATTCATCAGTGCAACTTTATGTTTTCTCTAAAAAGAGCTCCTCTGATGGCCTCAGTTCCACCCCTAACTGACATCATTGCCTGATCCCTTCCCACCAAAATGTCAAAGGCGAGTCCTCCTATGTCCAGAAGTCTAGCCCTCCTCCTTTACTCTAGTGGGCCTAGGATGTTCCAGCCCAGGTACAATGTAACAAGCTAAATAATAGATGCAGATTTACTCCACACCCCTTCCTTTCCCAGCAGGAGTCAATCAAAGATATTTGCTCCTTTTATGAGGGGGACCTTTGCTGCCTCTGCTGGGGAGTGAAGTAATTAACTTGGCTCAATACGGGGTACAAAGGCCTGGAATCAGATTGTGAACTGAGACAGAGAAATATAAGCTGAAGTCCAATAATATATGGATGGGTTTTATTAGGAATAGTGAATTTAAACTAGGGGTGCATGTCTTTCCCCTGTTTGATATCTTGCTGGACCCTGTAGACCTAAGTGGAGCAAAACTTAAATTAAGGTCAGATTTCACCTATGTGTATAATACTGTGAAAGCACCACAGGTTTTACAGTGAGCTCTACTGGTCTATTCTATGAATACCCACTCATATTATAAGGCTGTCTCAAGTAAACACCAATGCTTGTGGAGTCCCTTCTGCAACAAGCTACCTGTGCACAGATACTGGCCTGTGCGTGACAGTAGTCTGACATGTGCAGACTGCACACATGTGCACACATGTCTTCACATGTGTTAATATATTACTTACCCAGTACCTCTTACTCTAGATGTGCAGCAGAGGCCTCATATTAGAATGTGGTACTGGTAGTTAACACTCCCAATCCAATTACCTGAATTTAGTGTGAGTGAGACTCAGGTAGTGTGACATTCCACACGTAAATAGTTCAAAAAATGGGTAGTCATATATAGTATTAATGTTGATGTTGGGATATTAACCCCTTAACTGCTGAGGCTTTTTGATCACAGTGCTGATCAATATTTAGGTTTCACCTGCACAGCGCTTGTGCAGTGCTTGTAAAATCTATTGCATTAAATATATCTTAAAAGGTGCTTACATCCCACTGTCTAGGAGGAATACGGTAAGCCCATTCATCACCCACACCCAGTCATGTGACCCAGAGGCTAGATGAAGGCAACTAATAGCATGGAAAGAAAATGCTAACTTTCTAAAGTGGAATTTTCAGAATAATAATTTAAAATTTAGCTTTACCTTCAATTTTAACTGTGATTTCAGAGAAACCAATCATGAAGGAATTACCTGTTCCTATTTGGAAATTGCTCTTTTATAATAAGGCAATTCCAATGTAACCTATGGGAAAGATAGGCCACTGCAGTGGTGAAAAATGAATTAAAGAGCTTTTCACTACCAGGACATGTAAAACGTAAAGGTACATGGCCAACTTTTTAAATACATTGCACCCTACCCTCTAAGGTGTCCAGGTCCTAGCTTAGGGGTGATTTACAAGGATTAAAAAGGATGGTTTGGGCCTGGCAAAAGGTTTATTTTTCCGGGGTCAGCATGATAGTTTAAAATTGCACACATAGGCCCTGTAATGTCAGGCCTGACACATGTTTAATGGGCTAATTAGGTGGTTGCCACACTTAGTGCTTCCAACACACTAGTAGCATTTCCTTTACAGGCTCTTTGAACATGTAGTGCCACTCTACTAGGGACTTACAAGTGATTTAAATATGCCAGTTGTTCATAAGCCAACTCTACCATGCTTTAAGGAGTGAGCACAATCACTTTAGCACTGGTTAGCAGTGGTAAATTGTGCAGAGTCCTAATGTCAGTAAAAACAAAGTCAGCAAAAACAGAAGGTCTGAAGGCAAAATGTTAGGGGGAAACCATGCCAAGGATGCCAGATTTAATAGTCTTTGGTCAGCTTTTCCTTTTTACTCACAACTGCTTCTATGAACAGAAGAGGTCTGGTAGGCTTTGGTGCAGACATCTGTTAAGGGGCCAGTGTGGGATGTGGCCCACTGAATGGGGCGATCAGCTATTTGATTGTGTGAGGTACCTGCATTATGATAAACACATATTTCCCCAATCCCATCACTCCAAAAGTATGCTTGCATTGTTTCCAAATCCGTGAAAAGCAATCTCTAGCAGCAGGAGAACATTTGCAGCTGAACGTAAGGGTAAGATGACAAAACCACATGGGTACCAATTTTACTCCCATCACATGGTAAGTAGCATTCTACCTATCACACATGATTGCAGTCTACTGAGCACTGTAGGGACTTATAATCTGACCAGACTGATAATGACAATTGCCGTGGGCTTTCCTTGAACAGTCAGACACTGGGTGGTACTTTAATTGAAATTAACATCTTCCGGCTAACTTTTATTTGGCCTCACTTTCTCGTCACTTTTTCTTCCCCTTTACCGTACCTACCATGGGATACTGAGATATTTTATGACCTTGGCAAACTAAGTTAAAAAAGATCAAATTCAAATACAATTGAAATTGACATTGAAACTGACAAAGGGGATTTTTAATGAAACATCACTAAATCTGTATCAATGATTCAGGACTGAGAGGCCTATTCATAAAGCCTTAAAGCAGTGCTCTGGGGGCCCTGAGGGCGCGACTGGCATGTGCACCCACTTTGCGTGCCCCCCCGGGCACTTTAATATTACAAAAAAGGCCTCAGGCATTTGTGTAGCCCTTTCTGTAATACAGATATTGCTGGCATACACATAGCGCAAGCGCTATCTCCACAGGGTGTTTCCTCATATGTATGGGACTATGGCCCCATGAAAATTAGGGAATCCCTTTGCCTCTGCTCCTGCGCCGCATCACCGACGTAGGCTCAAAGGCAAAGAAGCAGCCAGGAGATGGACTGACAGTGCGCCACCTAAAAGGTGGTGCATTGTTAATGCGCCCCCTAATGGCAGCCCTCTGGAGGGGGAAAGGAGGTCCTAAGGACACCCTCATACATCCCCTTTCAAGCAAGTGCAGTCACTCACTGCACCCTCTTGCAAGGGGAACTCTAACCCCCCTTAAAAGTACAGGCAGGTTGCCACCTGCACAGTGAAACACAGAGCAGCTTTAAAGCAGCCGCTCTGTTTTTCACTTCAATGTGCTGCACCAAGGACAGCGCAAGTTCAGGGCTGCCCTGGGGGCACCGTATTCAATATAATAAAGCACATTCTCCTTGTTTAAGCCGAGCACACCTTTCAAAAGGTGTACCCATTACATACAAGTAGAATGCGCTACATTCTATAATATGGCCCCAGAAGTGCCTTGTCATCATGAGCACATTATACCTTTGCTGGCAGTTGCAACAATACACTCTTTAGTGAGTTTCAGCCATAGAATTTCAAGTTTTCCAATTGACATTAAATGCCTGGTGACTCCTGATTAATTGTTGTTGGTAGATGACAGCTACTTTGGTGGGGAGGATCATGGAGTTTACCCACATGCTAATCTACAGCTTACAGAGTACGGTCTACAGTGCTGGGTCTTCTGTTGTTCTTTCTGTGCAAATAACAGAAGAATATTTATATCTAATATTTTGTGCATACATTCAGAGAGCGTTCTTTTGACATTTTGCTTTACATACACCATTCTTTAAGGACACAATAATTACTATTCCAGGGTTGTCTTGCACAATCTTACAATTTTTCAAAACTACATGGCATCCTAGTTGTGTAGTGATCACATCTCAGGTAATGTGTCTGTAGAAGAAAACATGGTTATGGTTTACTCAGAGTGCTTACTTTGAAACAGGATGCAAGAAAAAGGGATGAAAGATCACTTTGAAACATGATGCAAGAAAAAGGAATGAAGGATGTGTGGCAGGAAGGACAAAGATTCTGGATACTTTTTTAAGGAAGCTCCACCCTCATGCCTATACATTCAATAACATTCTCCTTAAATTGATACCTATGGACTAATCTTCTTCTTTGACACCACAGAGGGAGCTCAGACATGGGTAAAATAGACTCTCAAATTGGGCTGTATCTAGAAATGCCACAAGGCTCCCTGTGATGACTATATCCTTGTGGGGCCCAAGCCAAGAACAGATGGTGGTGCACCTGTAAAAGACATTGCTCAAAACTGAAATCCATAAAAGCACTAGCAAACTATTAGCTAGGCAGAATTTCACACTGAGATTCTATTTACTATGAATTGACCATATTAAATAAGGGCTCTCCTGTTTTAAAGACACTGAACACTCACCAGGGTCTACTAGAGCATGCATCCAGTGCAACTAGAATGATGGAACTTTGGCTCCTTAAGATTCCATCCACTGTCTTCTAAAGGGTTGAACATGCAGCAGTCTCAGACTTACACTAGGCTTTTGAGTGCCTTTGGTGACTCAGCTGCTGGTAGACCACGAGCAATGGATTCCATTCGCCTCTCACCCTGAAAAGTCTCCATCACCTGAAAACCCATCAGGTGCCTACTAAATGCTTGTATTTAAATGGGCATGAGCAACATCACCTGCTCGTCTACTTTTTGATTGTTACTAGTTGCTACTTATTTTGATCTGAGGTTCTTGATTGATTTTGAAATAGTATTGACATGCCTCAAGTCCATGGGAGTATTGCATTATATTTCAGCGAAAGGTGACAGATAACTCCAGTTCGAAGTTTGGAGTACTGTTGGCTTGGTGGTATGTGGTCTTAATTTATCTATTTTGTCCTATTGTGTATACGTTTACATCAGATTATATCATACTGACATTTTAAGAGTGCACACCTTTGGAAATTGTGTTGCCATTTATCCCTGTCTTTGATTGATGCCTATAGGCGAAGTGCCTGCATTTTCCCACTCTTGTGGGACCTATCCTGGAATGCTTATGATCTAAATGATAAGCTGAAGAGGGGGGTTGTTTTAAAAGCAGCTAAGCAGCACTTGCATAATATCCACTTTCATTAGAGACTCATCTACTAGGATTGCAATGTACCTTCTTGAGCTGCAAAGGCTTCTCAAATCTCCTACATTCTGTCTTTCCAAGAGGATCTCCTGCAGTTGCCATGCACAAATGCATAAACTTGGTTGTCTTCAACTTTAAAGGATCATGGACAGTGATCTGAACCAGTTCTCTATCAGGCCAATCATCTGTTCAGACTGCTCCCCTGTGTCATGTTTTGTCTCCTCTCTGGGCTTGTCAGCCATTTGGCACATTCTTCAATGCACAACTATTTTCTGTGTTTTCTTCCCAGAAACCCAAAGGTTGTTCTCCAAATTAGATTATGTTTATGCTTCTAGCTGACACCTGGGCTCAAAATTCTCCTTAGCAGCATATTAGAACACTGTTCTAATTTGCTTTTTTAAACAGCACTAGCCAAGTACACAGGGATTTTGGAGATTTAATAGTTAGGGCCTGATTATGAATGGGTTGTTGTTTTCCAACTATTGTATAAACCCCTGTTTGTGCAGGGGTCATAATTATGAGTTTGGTTGTTTTCAATGCATCTGATATCAGAAGCTTTAAACTTCTCAACCTACATTAAATTTTGACATTCCAAACCTGCTGAAATTTAACAGAGGAAATACATATCTTATTTTGGGTATGATGCTGCTTTTGTTGAATTAAACATCAAACTCTGCATGTTATTTTTAATAATCGTAATCAGAGCATCCCTGACTTGCAGAAGATGTCTTTACAATGCTTTTAATTGAGGAAACATTGACGTCCTAGCTACACTCTTGGTAGATTTTAAATGAATACCACTAAGGGACACATTTCCTGGTTTGAAGTGAGAAAAGTGAGAGGCAGTCACCCTCTTTCAGGCAAGTATGAGTGACCTTAAACTCTGATTTAGAGTTTCTGGAGATCACAATCTGCTCCTGACCATGGAGGGCCTGGAAGTTGAACGGCAGCAATGACTGAAAGACAAAGCCAAAAACATTTTTGTTTAGATTTCCAAAGGATTTACATCAGGTTTGTGTCACTTTTTTCACGTTAAGCCAAAGCAAATTCCATTTCAATATTTAGAAAATAACACATATGTTGATTTGCTTTGCTATGCAAAAAAAAGGTAAAACTAACCCAATACAGGGCATTATGCTGCTTTATGTTACTTTGAATCAGGGAGGCATCCCATTATTGGTGTATTGCACATGGATTTTGATGCAAACTCATATTTATAAAGAGTTGCTGACAAAAGTTTCAAAATGGTGCCCCTGTCTGAGGCTGGCGTAATGAGGGGAAACATCTTTATTTCTCCTTGTTATTTCTATTTGCAAGTGTACTGCATTCTGTACCACACATACAAACATGAAATACCCTCCAAGGATAGTTGATTTGGAGGTAGGAACTTCTTCCTGCACAGAAATTACCCTGGCCATAACACAGGCACCCTTACACAATGGGGGCAGGGTTCCTGAGTTGGTGGTAGGCAGTTAAAAGCCCATCAGCATAGAGAGCAGGACTGCACCGTTTCTTTGAAAACATGGTCTGCTCTGTCCCGTTCATGCCACACAGTGCAGATACTTTACTTGCTGCACTGTGTTGTGTGAATGTTTGTAAATCTGGGCCTTGGTTCACATCTCAGGGCTGCAGATACAACTATGTATAAAAGGTAGGCAACATGCTGTACTGGTTTAGTAGATTAAATTCACACCAGTTCTGGTTCTTGTGATGGAAAGGCAAATAAGTGCCAACACCTTTGCCTCCTACTACAAAAACTCAATGGATGCTACACATTGCCAGGTCCTAGGCAACTGGTGTGGCTTTTAATTGATGCCTCTTTATTGCTATTGTCATCCATGGCTAGCGAGAGGAATTGGTAGAGGACCTTTCTCAGTTTTCTCCTGTTAACACCAACAGACTCTCAGACAGTCATCTTATAGTGCAGAAACTGATGGTAGTACATTGTCAACCTCTGTCACAAAACCTTCTCTGGAAACAAAAGACCGGAAGAGAATACAGGAGCAGTATAGGGGACAATCCGCCTGCAGTCACCACTCTGAGACAACGAGCTTAGTGAATAATATGTTGGTGCTGGAGTTGCTATCAACCAGAACAATCGAAGAGAGTTTGCTGAGGAAGCAAATGTCCTAATGAGCTGAAAAAATATATGAGTGTAACGATCATCATATGCTCTTGTGCCACAGAATATCAATACCTTCCTCCTCAGAATTCTCAAATACCTATGATATCATACATCAGGCAATAGACCTATAGCCACGGGAGAAGACTTCAGATAAGTTTACAACCAGCAAAGAAATCAGAGCAAATCAGGAACAAAATTGATACAAAGGGCAAAATTTGTGACAATTTCCTAAAAAACAGAGTAGGAGCTGTGAGGCTCCAGGTGAACAGTAACTGTTGCAAATAGACTATGGGAAGGTTTCAAGATCTGTTCATAGAGCCTTCAATCAGTACACCTACAAACACTTAGGCCCTCATCACAAGTTTGGTGGGTGTCCTCCGCCACCCACCAAACTCGTCCCACCACCTGCCTGCCAGTGTGGGCAGAACACCGCCAGCCCTATTACATTTTCATAGCAGGGCTGGTGGGCGGAAACAGTGTTTCTACCTGCCGTCCCTGCGGTGAACAGGGCCTTCACATTGCTGCCGGCTCGTAATCGAGCTGGCGGCAATGTGCCAGGTGCAGCAGCACCCGTCTCGCATTCCACTGCCCGTAATTCGGGCAGTGGAATCCACGACAGGGCTGTGCATGGGGGCCCCTGCACTGCCCATGCCAAGTGCATAGGCAGTGCAGGGGCCCCCAGGGGTCCCTGACACCCCCATTCTGTCAGCCTTTCACCGCCATGGAAAGGCTGGTGGTATGGGGACTCGCAGCGCTGCCCTAGTGGATTACAACTGCTGGGACCACCACTGCGAGTCTGGCAGTCAGTAGACCACCAGACTCGTAATGAGGGTCTTAATTTTATTATATTCACCTAATGGTTGCTTTCATGGATTGGGAAGACTTGTAATGTTCTGAATAATAAGGTGGCCATTTCGGATATGACAAATTATGTCATGATGAAGACTGTACTGGTGTTCAGGATGTCCCAAGGATTGTGAGCACGTTAGAGCATAGTGGTGAGCCATTATGGAGTAAAGCAATCAGGGTCTTATAGCATATAGGTGAGTAGAAATAAGGGAAGGGTTCTGTGGTGTTCACAGGAGTACTTGGGGCTCTTGATTCAGGGTCCTCCATTGCTTACCTTTCTGCTGCCAGCGAGAGACCCTTAGCAGGGCCTGCAAGGTATACGATCTCAGCCACTGGATCAGAGGTCTCAATTGCGCTCACAGTCTATTGTCATTTCCTGTAGGAATACAAGATTGCACAGGGGCAAGACACAGGATGAGTTTGTTCACATTGACCCTCATTAAGAGTCTTATACCCTTGCTCCACATCTCCATATTCCTTCAAGCTTTCATAAAAAGTATACTTCTCCTAGACCTTTGGGAAGCCATCACAACTGTCTTACTGAAGCTGGTGACCAGCTGACCAAACAGCCTCATATAGGCCCATCATGTTAATCAACCTATAAACCAAGATATTTGTATAGGTGCTTGCCAACTACCTCCGACCATGCATCCTCTCATTGATAAGCGGAGACATCTCCACAATGCCATTGCCTTTTTATCCTGCTTAGGAGGCCCCTTGGGGTTTCTGCCTGTGGATTTTGAGAAAGCATTTGGCTCAGTTCGCTGGGGCTGTTTTTTGCAGTTCTTCATGATATCTGGCATGTTTCTAGTCCTATGCCTGTGTTTTATAGGATTCTCCTGTAGTCAGTTTGTGGGGCAACGGAGCCCTTTCTGACCCTTCAACTACTATGAGGGAGACCCATGAAGGTTGACCTCTATCTCCTATGCCAGTCACCCAGGCTATTGAACCACTTGTAGGCTGCTCAGAATGGATGAGATTTTACAAAGGTACATTTGTGTAGCAGGGGTGAAAGGCCATGAATCTTCCCATACAGATGACTTCTAGACTAATTTCGGTCATCCTTAGTTAAACTGTCCATGAGCAATACAGATTCTTTACCACTGGGTGACTATCTGGCATGTTTGTCAATTGGCCCAAATGTATCCTCTTCCCAGATGGAAGTTCCCCAGACCCCATAGAGTCTTTCCTAGAGCTGAGAGTGGAACCAGAGGTTTTGGATGCCTGGGGTGATATATTGCAACTTCAGCATCCCAGTACATCTTAGAACCCACCAGAGTTAGACCTACAACACCAGTATCCACTGCCACTGTTCATCTGGGGTGTGTTTGGAAAGTCACTGTTCCCTCACCCCCAAATTAACCAGGTGGCTCTGGGGCCAAGATAGATGTTTTTTTCTCGGAAGGCAATTTTTGCAGCACATAGAAGTTCTCAGAACACCAGGGGCACCTCTAAAAGTACACCAGGGGAGCAGCGGGTATTTGGGCCCACTGTGCGGACCTCTGGGACAATATGGTATTACAGAAGGGGCCGCAATGTGCAGCCTCTTCTGAATACACATAGTGTCAACATCAGGGCAGTGCGAGCTCTACGGGCGACTAAAATGCAAAAACCCAGTCTTTATGCAAGAGCATAATTCATGCATTGTGTTTACATGCAGTTTGTTAACCTTTTGCAACGCAGAGTTTTACCTTGAAACCACTATTAATGATGTGTGCAAATAATGTTCATTTGCAAGGTATTGCTGCAGGCTTACAGAGTGTATCAGGGTGTGGTCCCTTTCTAGGACCTTCTAGCTTTCCCTGCAGCATGACTTGGTGCGGTTTGTAGGCTGGGCGAGACTCTATATAAGGGAGCCAGCCCAGCTCCATGTACTCACACTAATCAGAGGTCCCGGTGCAGAGCAGCAGCAACTTCCTGAGCTCCTGTTCCGGAGGCCTATTTTGACTTTCCAGGCCTTGCCCTTCATTGTATTGATGATCCTTGAACAGGGCGGTAAGACGGAGGTCGGGCTGGGCCCCCGATCCCGTTTTCAAAGGCGTTCGAGTTTTTGGGCCTAGCTTTCATGTTGAAAGATTTTCCTTGTGCGTGTGAATGTGCTCGTGGTTTTCTGGCATTTACATGTTGGTATTCGAATCGGCAAGACGTGCGATTCATTCTTGGCATTTGACTTTTGAGATTCGGGTCAGCAACAGTGTGCGCGACCATTTCTTGACATTTGCATATTGGCATTTGAATCGTCAAGACGCACAATTCATTCCGTGCATTTAACTCTTGATACTCTTTGTGTGCTACCATTTCTTGGCCTTCACATGGTGGCATTCGAATCAGCAAGACGCTTGATTCATTCCATGCATTTAACTCTTGATACTCATTGTGCGTGACCATTCATTAGCATTTACAGGGTGGCATTCGAATCGGCAAGACGCGCGATTCATTCCTTGCATTAAAACTTTGACAATCATTGTGCACAACCATTTCTTGGCATTTACATGGTGGCATTCGAATCGGCAAAACGCGCAATTCATTCCTTGCATTAAAACTTTGACAATCATCGTGGGCGACTATTTCTTGGCATTTAAATGGTGGCATTCGAATCAGCAAGATGCGTGATTCATTCCCGCACTTAAAACTGATGTTTTAGATCGCTTGCAGAGTGCACAATCATTTCATGGCTTTTACATATCCTTGTTGAAATCGGCAGTGTGCGTTATTCATTTCCCGCATTTAAACCTTGATGTTCAGATCGCTTACAGAGTGCGTGATCATTTCATGGCATTTGCATATACTTGTTGGAATCGGCAGTGTGCACGATTCATTTCCCGCATTTAAACCTTGATGTTCAGATCGCTTACAGAGTGCGCGATCATTTCATGGCATTTGCATGTACTTGTTGGAATCGGCTGTGTGCGCAATTCATTTCCCGCATTTAAAACTTGAGGTTCAGATCGCGTACAGTGTGCGCGATCATTTCATGGCAATCAAAACTCTGATGTGTAGTGTTTCCTGAAGTGCACACAATTATCCAGGGCCCTTGAATTTTCTGCAAAGGTGTTAAATTCAAGATGTTACATTCATTGTGCATGTTAAGTCCTTAGTACAATTCCTATTGTTTTCCAGGGAATGTTTAGGTTACCTTTTGTCCTCATGTTAAAGAGGCAATGTTTGTTCTGAAACATTATTCTAGAAGGTTCTTATATTCCTAGACAGTATGTAACAACTCATGAAAAGTCCATATGAAACATTGTATTAACCATTCTTGATTCCTTTCCAGGTACCTAGATTTCTTGAGGCCTAGATAGAGTCTAGTTCTAGGCCATTCGTGTTTTTTCAGTCTAAGTGTTATTTCATGTTCCGAGTATCATTGAAAGAGTTCAATGATACTCGGAACATGAAATAACACTATGCACATATAGCACCAGTGCTATCATTGGAGGGCCTCATTTGCAAAGGTAGCATACTTTCATTGAGCCTTCAGCCCTCTGGGGGGAGGAAAAGGGATCCTATGGATTCTTTAGACATCCTTTTGCAGACTCTTGCAGTCACTCACTGCATCCACCTGCAATGGGATCTCCAATTCCCCTTAAAAATCTTAGAATTGCAGGTGGGGTGCCGCCTACACAGAGAAAAATGGAGCAGCTTTTAAACACCTGCTCCGTATTTCTCATAAATGTGCTGCCCCCGAGACAGCACGAGTTTGCATCTGCGCTGGGGCAGCGCATTCACGCTACTACAGCACACTTTCCTTGTTTGCTCAGGGTGCACCTTTTTAAAGATGCACCATTGAGCAAACAAGGAAAGTGTGCCATATGTGTAATAGTGCCCCAGGAGTTCTCTTTATATACCCTTATAAACCTTTATGAATTGTCTTCAAAAATAAAAATAGAATGTGATTTTTTTATATTCGTATGTAGTTAGTACAAACAGAAAAGAATATGGGGGTCATTGTGACCCTAGCGTTCCTGCCCCGCCACGCGGCCAGACTGCCAATAGCGTGGCGGTTGAGGTCCGCCAAATTATGACATTTTAAGTGAACTGGCAGCCTGCCACACATTTCCTGGCTTAAGGATAATGACGACAGGAATACTCATTCCCGTCGCCACTATAGGACTCCCCAACACCCCCTCCATGTAGAAGCCCCCCTAACCCCATCAGAAGCCTCCCCACACCCTCCAAGCAGGGATGCTCCCCTCCTCAGTCCCCATTTAGTACCTCCCTCCCCTGATCCTCGTTCTGAATACCCACCCATATCCATGCACGCACACTCCACACTTGCATACATGCATTCACACATCCATGCTCACTCATTCATACACACATGCAGACATGGCCATGACACCCCCGCATACATGCACACATTCTTCCCCCACCCTCGTATACACACATTCACACAAGTGCACAGACACTTGCACACACATGCACACAAACACACACAACACCCCCACCCTCTCCATTCACACACACACTACAATTCATGCACACAACATTCAACTCCCCCCTCCCCTGTCGGTCGATCACCTTACCTGGTGTTGCGGTGGTCACCCGTGAGGGAACAGGGTCCATGGCGCTTGCTCCGCCACCAACGCCCCGCCAACACAACACCGCCATGCCGTCTACAATGTAGTAATACGGCGGGCAGTGTTGGGGTGATGTGGTGGTGACGACGGAGCAAGCACCACTAGACCGCCGGCCCTCAGTCTGGCTGCTGGCAGCTTGCCTGCCAACTAGCGGCAGTGAGCAGCCAGCAGCCATAATATGGCAGTCTGATGACCGGCGGTCATGTGGCGGGTGTGACTTCGGCAGTCTAAGAAATAGACCGCCAAAGTCATTATGAGGGCCTATACCTTTTGCACTTTAACTAATAGGGAGTTGGATGTTTTGTGGCTGATTCTCTTAGGCATGTAATATGCAGAAAGTACACTTGCAGTACTGCTTCCCAGATTCATAAATGCTACTGTGAATTGGCCTTTGCATGTGGTCTTGTTTTACACAACATGGTGTTTACGTGGGATCAATAAAAAATGGAAACATTTTCTCAGATGCAATCTAGCATTGGATTACCCTGTTAATAACATATGTTGGAATCATGTTAAAAATAAACTGTCAGAATGTGAGTCTGCAAACCAGGAGACTCAAAAACACAAATCAGAGGAAAAGACCTGTGCAATGCTTGTTTGCAGTAGTTTGGTCTTATGTCCTATTGTTGTTGCATTCTGTTACGGACAGAATGTGATGACGGGAAAAGAGAATGTGGGGGACAGTCGTTTGAGTACAGCGAAGAAGGTTGTGTCCTTACTCCATTGGCTGGGGATTATCAATTACAAAAAACGGTCCATATGTATACTTTTTTACAGCTGCATTTGCACCATTTTTTTATGTAAAAGCGGCACAAACTTGCTAAATACAATTGTATTTTGTAAGCTTGCGCTGTTTTTGCATCAAAATGTGGCACAAATGAGGCGCTAAAAAAGTATAAATATGGGCCAAAGTTTTCAAACCCACAAAACCCGTTTTATGTCTTTACAGAATAGGAGCAAGGATGGGATCCAAAACCATACGTGCAAAGCACAAGGGATTGCCATTCCATGATTTTGACCCCCAGAGCTACAACCTTCATTACCACAGATGATAGTGGTCAGGGTTTGGGGGTCCTTCTCACATTGGTGAAGGCTCTCAAGAATATACTGTTTTATGAGCATCATGATCACTCACACCTGCAGAAGAAACATTTTCCATCAAAGAAAGAGAGATGTTGGGGTGTGTGTGGGGTGTGGAGAAATTCGAGTAGTATGTATGGGGTTTCGATTTTTTATGTCATGTTGATCACAAACCCCTTGGTAAAATATTCATATCAGGGGGATTGGAGAAACCACACCAAGATTAGCTCGATTAGCCTTAAGACTGTTAGATTACACATATATAGGGTGCAATACTTACCAGGATCTAAGAACAAAGGTGCAGGTTACTTGAGTAGGGCTCCACTTGAAGTGTGTAGTTTAGAGGCTCAGCATTGGGAAGATGTGTGTGTGACTGTCACCAATGAAAATATTACAGGTTTCATCACTAAAAAACAATGGTTGAATAAATATGACAAGGATACTGTTTTGTGTTCTGTAAAGGAGTACATGCTAAATGGTTGGCCCAAGAAGAAATATTTTGATTTGGACACAAGGCCCTTCAAGGAATATGTGACGAATTGTCCTGGGGAGGATGGTTTTCTTTTAAGGGGAATTAGAGTGATTTCACCATTCGTTCTAAGAAAGAAGGTGTTGGAAATGTATCAATGAGGACATTTAGGTATAATCAAAAGCAAAGGAAAAATCAAGTTGTATTATTGGTGGTTAGGTTTAAACACAGAGTTGAACAGTTTGTGCTTCAGTGCTTAGGGTCTGAATGAAGATAAAAGTTTAATAACCTTTAGACCACCTTTGTCTCCACTGCAGTGTCCTAATATTCCTTTTGAGTTTTAGACATCAACATCCTAGGACCTGTGCATGCTCAAAATCGGGTTGTGCAATATACCCTGAGTGTAGCCGGAATTTGCTTCCAAAGATTTACGTAACTTTTTCTCTAGGAATAACATCATGTGTAAGCACACTTTGTTATATGATCCTGCAGAGAATGGTGCAGTGGAACGCTTCAATAGAGAACTGATGGGCAGAATACAAATGCCAATTAAGAATTGCAGAAATTGGAAGTTAGAAATAAAAAATTGACTTGGGCTTGCTGCACCACACCTACTGTAACAGGATTCTCACCTTTTAAAACTTTGAGAGGAAAAGATCCCGTTACCAAGGATAACCATGCTTGGATAAAGGGAGGAAAGACAAGAATAAATCTCAGGAGATCAGAGAGAATATGCATTATGATTTTAAACGTGGTGTTAAAGAGGCAAAACTGTTTGTGAGTGAGTGTGTAAAGGAATATAGAGAAAGGATCTGGTACATTTAAAGGACACTTGGGGGGTCATTACAACATTGGCGGTAAAAGCCGCTTACTGCCATGCAGAAGACCGCCAATACACCGCCGCAGCCGCGGAATTCCGCCACAGCTATTATGACACACATCTCGGAATCCGCCGAAAGTCAGACACCCACACAAGTCCGCCACACCAAATTTCAGTGTTAAACTGGCGAAAACAAAACCTCCACCTCCACGCCAACAGAAACACACCCATGCTATTACGACCCACGAATCCACACGGTGGTCTTTCAACCGCGGTATTCCATTGGCGGTACACACCGCTGCGCTCAAAATACACACACATCTCCAAAACACTGCCACATTGGACAATTCCAAATATGCACACCTGATACACATACAAACAACACTCCCACACACCCAATACTATATAAAACACACACCCACATCACCCACAAACCCCTACGACCAAAAATCAGAGACGAAGGCCAGAGAGACAGCACAGCAAAGACAATCCCACCATACAGAGGCACACAACACCATCACCCACACAACATCCACGTACAAAACACCACACACTACTACACATCACCACACACATCAACACTCACACCGCCCCACACATCACACAAACCACTCCATGGCACGCCAAAGACACCCCCGCTTTTCAGAGGAGGAGCTCAGGGTCATGGTGGAGGAAATTGTCCGGGTAGAGCCACAGCTATTTGGCTCACAGGTGCAGCACACATCCATAGCCAGGAAGATGGAGCTATGGCGAAGAATAGTGGCTGGGACAGCACCCAAGAAATCGGGACGACATCAGGAAGAGGTGGAACGACCTACGGGGGGAGGTGCGTTCAACGGTCTCCAGGCACAACATCGCGGTTCAGCGGACTGGCGGCGGACCTCCACCTCCTCCCCCACAACTAACAACATGGGAGGAGCAAGTCTTGACCATCATGCATCCAGAGGGCCTCGGAGGAGTCGGTGGAGGAATGGACACTGGTAAGTCAAATCTTAACTATCATATCCCCCACCCTACCTGCATGCTATCACACACCCCCACCCTCACACCCTCCCCTATCACCCAAACTCCTCCCTAATTTCCTAATAACACAAACTACACATCCCAACACCAAGCCCTGCATGACACAACTAAGCATGGACACCCATCACCTAAGCATGCCCTCTGCACATACCCAGTACAACCCCCTAACCATCATCACAAACCCCCCCACACAGGAATGCTTGCACTGGGGTACACAAGCACCCACCCATTGCACACCATCACACAGACACATGCTATAATCATGCTCTTATGCCCCTGCAGGAACACGAAGGACCGTCACCACACCAGAGGGTCCAGACAATTCCACTCCACCCACAGAAGAGGCCCAGAGTGACGATAGCAGCTCTGCCCTATTGGAGCCTGATGACCATCCCGGACCATCGTGGGCCTCGGGACTGTTGGTTCCCCTTGCACATACACAGCTCAACACTGACCTTCCACCCTCTGGTAACACCAGCACAGCACCCACCCAGCGGGACCAAACCTCCGTACCCAGGACAGGTCAATCAGCGGTGTGTCCACCACTACAGGGAACCCAGGATAACCCACCACCCCAACAACAACAGGGACCTGGGGGCAGTGGTAGTGGGCACACGGTCCAGGGGACGGAGGCACAGGAACACAGGGGAACTGGGAGGGCTGCTGTGCGACAGGGGGCGGACAGGCCAAGGGAACCCACTCTCCACGAGGCCCTCTCCTCCATCATGGGAGCATACCACCACTCCCAGGAGACGATGGCGACGGTCCTGGTCAAGTTTCAGGAGACCCAGCGCCTGCAGGAGGACCAGTATTTGGGGTTCAGGGAGGAGCTCAGGACCATCAGCTCCGCCTTGGGCACCATCGTAGGGGTGCTGAAGGACATACAGCAGACCTTGAGGGACACCGTGGCACTCCAAGGGCCCCTGACACTAGCATGGACGATGAACTGCCCACCACCTCCGCCGGCGCTAGTGGACAGGACGGCCCGCCACAGGACCACCACACCACACCAGCACCCCACCCCCTGCAGATGGACAACCACCACGCAAGCGGTCCCTGAGAGCCAGGAACAGGACAGAGCAAGATGACAAGACCCCCGCCAGGAAATTAGACCACCCTGATTGTCCCCCCACTGTCCCACTTTGTTACCCTGTCCATACTTGAACTGCCCCAGCTATGCCCATATGGGCAGTGCACCTGTGAGACTAATGGACTGGACTCTGCCATGGATATTCCTCTGCCATCACCCATCACCATTTTACAACCCCCCTCCATTTTTGAGCACTTCAATAAACACCCTTGAAACACAAAACAATCTGGAGTCAGTCTATGATTTGGTAAAATGTAATATCTATGACAGTGTCAAAATGCGTTGTTAGATGTAAAGGTAACATACCAATGTCACACATCACAAGTCCTTGAAGGATGCAAGCAGATGACACACGTTGGTAACCACACCTGTGAAACCGTAATGGAAAGAAACAACTCAGTTACCAAATAATCCCATGAAATTACACATAGGATAGAGGAAGACGTGTGACAGTGAATGTAATGGTAAAAATTAAAATGTTCTCACCTGTGTGTCACTGGAAATATTGCTGTATGACTGACTCTCTGTTGTCGTTGTCTTCTTCCTCAGCTTCCTCCTCATCACTGTCCACAGGCTCCACAGGCTCCACAGCTGCCACAACACCGTCATCTGGAGCATCCTCCTGCAGAAAAGGCACCTGGCGTCGCAAAGCAAGATTGTGAAGCATCGAGCAGGCAATGATGATCTGGCACACCTTCTTCGGTGAGTAGAATAGGGAACCACCTGTCACATGGAGGCACCTGAACCTGGCCTTCAGGAGGCCGAAGGTGCGCTCGATCACCCTCCTAGTCCGCCCATGGGCCTCATTGTACCGTTCCTCTGCCCTGGTCCTGGGATTCCTCACTGGGGTCAATAGCCAGGACAGGTTGGGGTAACCAGAGTCCCCCAATAGCCACACACGGTGCCTCTGGAGTTGACCCATCATATCAGGGATGCTGCTATTCCGCAGGATGTAAGCGTCATACACTGAGCCAGGGAACATAGCATTAACCTGGGAGATGTACTGGTCTGCCAAACAGACCATCTGTACATTCATGGAATGATAACTCTTCCTGTTCCTATACACCTGTTCACTCCTGTGGGGGGGGGGACCAGAGCTACATGGGTCCCATCAATGGCACCAATGACGTTGGGGATATGTCCAAGGGCATAGAAGTCACCTTTCACTGTAGGCAAGTCCTCCACCTCAGGGAAAATGATGTATCTCCTTACGTGTTTCAGCAGGGCAGACAACACTCTGGACAACAAGTTGGAAAACATAGGCTGGGACATCCCTGATGCCATGGCCACTGTTGCCTGAAATGACCCACTTGCAAGGAAATGGAGCACTGACAGCACCTGCACGTCAGGGGGGATTCCAGTGGGATGGCGGATTGGTGACATCAGGTCTGGCTCCAACTGGGTACATAGCTACTGGATTGTGGCACTGTCAAACCTGTAGGTCACTATTACATGTCGTTCCTCCATTGTCAACAGGTCCACCAGTGGTCGGTACACCGGAGGATTCCGCCATCTTCTCAAATGTCCCAGCTGACGGCGCCTAGGAAGGACAACAGTGACGATCAAGTCAATTTTTTTCCAGGTATGTACCCACAGTTACACTGAAGACGACACCAAACACAAAACCCTTCCTGTATGTGTGTTGAGTGTAGGCCCAGCTATGTGTGACGCAGAAGTAAATGCAGCCATGTGGGCCCCTGAAATGGCGGCTGCCTGACCTCTAAACTGGGACAATTGGATTGTGGGGTAACAGCATTGGCATTGCACACTGTCGCAGTAGGCGGTCGTAGACCGCGGCGCAATGCTGCATTGGTTAACATAGGACCCTATGGGTCCCAGGAGCCAATGAACAGGTGCGCCGGCGGTGATGATACGCACCGCTGCGGACGTCACCGCCGTGCACGTGACCGCCATTTTCTATCTGTTCTATCACTAGATACCTGATCTTCGACAGGAGAGGACCTACACTGCAAGTGCTGCTGTGACCTCGGTCTGGAAGAGACAATGGCTGCTGCGTCTGGGGAAAGGGCCCCTGCCTTCACAGCTCAGGAGTAGGAGAAACTGGTAGACGGGGTCCTCCCCCAGTACACGCCACTCTAGTGTCCTCCAGACCAACAGGTTAGTACACAGGGAGCACGTTGTATGGGCTAGGCCTGGGTGGAGAGGGCTGGTTGTAAGAGGGAAGGGGGCAGAGTTCAGGGAACATTAATGCATGTGAATGAATGTGCCTCATGGCTAGAGTAGGGAGGCGGGCCACTCACATCGACGGTGCAGTTGGTAATGACTTCTCGTCTTCCCTTGTGCATGTCATATAGGTCAGCTCCCACCAGAAGAGGGACATTTGGCATGCCATCGCCAAGGACGTCCGGACCCTGGGGGCCCACCAGAGACGGGGCACCCACTGCCGTAAAAGATGGGAGGACATTCGCTGCTGCAGCAAGAAGACAGCAGAGGCTCAGCTGGGGATGGCCTCCGAACGTGGGAGGGGTGCCTGAAACACAATGACCCCCCTGATGTTCCGGATCCTGGCGGTGGCCTACCCTGAGTTAGATGGGCGCTTGAGGGCATCACAGCAGACACAAGGGGGTGAGTACAACAACATTCTGCGGACTTTGCGCGCAGTGGAGGGGTCTGCGTGGGGGATGAGTCCTGTGGGTGCACCTAAGCCAGACAGAAATACGTAGACTAGGCCCCTCTGTAATGCAGCCCATGTGGCACTCAACACCACCACAGTAGAGTGACAAGTACAGGTATAGATGCCCCTGTGGCATCCATGTGTGCAGATGTCCACCATAGCCATGTAGGCCAGATCCCCTGAATTGCATCTGCAGAGGCCAGGAGCACAGCGTAGTGCAGGGGGCTGCTGTGTCTGTCTTGTACGCCAACGGTAGCGGTATGCCATGCACTCAACCTGTTCTTCTTCTGTCTCCCCCCCCCCCCGTTTTTGTGCTTTCGCTGTTCTTTTGTGCATCAGCATCATCAGGCGGAGGTACAGTGGCACCGGAGCACGAGGGAGCTGCATCCCACATGGCCATGGAGGGCCACACCACGGACTCAGAATGCACCAGTGGGACGGAGGGCGAGGGGAGCTTCACGTCGGCCACCGGATCACCAAGCAGCGACACGGACTTGTCTGCCGATGGGAGCTCCCTTGTGGTGGCGGCACCATCTGTGCACCCCACTTCTACAGGTACAGCCGCCACCTCCCCTACCAGCATCGCCCTCCCAGCAGCCCCTCAGCGTTCGCCCCGTGCCCGCTCACCCAGGAGGGTGGGCATCACCTTCGCCCCAGGCACCTCAGGCCCTGCCCCAGTCACCCCTGCTGCCCTCAGTGAGGAGGCCATTGACCTCCTCAGGTCACTCACTGTTGGGCAGTCTACCATTGTGAATGCCATCCAGGGTGTAGAAAGAGAGTTGCAACACAGTAATGCATTCCTGGAGGGCATTCATTCTGGTCAGGCTGCCCTTCAGCGAACCCTGCAATCTTTGGCCTCAGCACTGATGACAGCCATTGTCCCTGTGTCTAGCCTCCCCCCTCCTACCTCCTCTACCCAGACCCATTCCCCTGTACCCCAGCCCATCCCAAGCACACCTACAGACCAGCATGCACACAATTCAACACACAAGGGAAGCTCAAGCAAACATAGGCACCACACAACCCACAGGCACTCACGCAAGCATCACCCACATACAGACACAGCAACATCCACTGCCTCCACTGTGTCCCCCTCCTCCTCTTCTCCCTCCTCCCTTCCAGTGTCGTCTACACTCTCACCTGCATGCACTACATCTACAGGCACCAGGACTCACACCAGAACACCCAGCACCACACCCCGCTCACCTGCATTCACCACCTCCACTCCCATTTACACGTCCCTTGTGTCCTCTCCCAGTGTGTCTGTGACACCCCCTCCCAAAGTACACAAACGCGAGCACCCACACACCCAACATCCATCCACCTCACGACAGCCTCCAGTACCTGCACCTGCACCCAAAACACCTAAAGTGACACCTCCTACAACCACCTCCTCTTCCTCCACTCCCAGGCCCCCTTCAACTACCCATTCCAGTGTTCGTCAGAAACTGTCCCTCTGTAAAGTTGACCTTTTTGCCCCCATCCCTCCCTCCAATTCATCAGTCCTGTTGTAGTGCCTCAGCCAAAAAGCCTCCAATACCAGTGGTGCATGTTCAAGGTGTGTGGAGTGCACCGGCCACCAGGGCAGGCAGTGTGACCCGGAGCCAATGCACTGGCAGCCCACCCCCTGTAAAGGCTCTGAAATTGGAAAGTGGCCGACGGGACCCTGTGAAGACTCCTGGAGGCAAAAACAACTCACAGGGGTCCCAAGGGGATTGCAGAGTCAGCTGTGACTGCTCCAAAGGTGCGGAAGGGCCAGAGGAAGTCTGCACAGCCTGTTGTGAGCATCATGGCGGAGAAGGGCGGCATCCTTCCCAGCGGTCGAGACACCACCACCAGCACCGTCGTCACTGGTCTGGAGACGACCGCCAGAGTCATTGCCCAGGAGGGCCCAAGTATCGTCACTGGTCAGGAGACCACCGCCACCGCCGGAGTCAGTGCCCAGGAGGGCCCAACGTATCGTCACTGGTCAGGAGACCACCGCCGGAGTCATTGCCCAGGAGGGCCCAAGTATCGGTACTGGTCAGGAGGCCACCGCCGGAGTCAGTGCCCAGGAGGGCCCAAGTATCATCACTGGTCAGGAGACCACCGCCGGAGTCATTGCCCAGGAGGGCCCAAGTATCGTCACTGGTCAGGAGACCACCGCCGGAGTCATTGCCCAGGAGGGCCCCGGCTGCCACAGCCCCACTGGGCTATGAGGGAACGTCATGCCACACACCAATGCCCAGTCCAGGGAACGTCATGCCACACACCAATGCCCAGTCCAGGGAACGTCATGCCACACACCAATGCCTGCCATGGCAAAGCACCGCTGAACAGTCTAGAACCGCCATGGCAAAGCACCGCTGAACAGTCCAGAACTGCCATGGCAAAGCACCGCTGAACAGTCCAGAGACCGCCTTGGCAAAGCACCGCTGAACAGTCCAGAACCGCCATGGCAAAGCACCGATGAACAGTTCAGAACCGCCATGGCAAAGCACCACTGAACAGTCCAGAACCGCCATGGCAAAGAATCCGCTGAACAGTCCAGAGACCGCCATGGCAAAGCACCGCTGAACAGTCCAGAACCGCCATGGCAAAGCACCGCTGAACATTCCAGAGACCGCCATGGCAAAGAACCGCTGAACAGTCCAGAGACCGCCATGGCAAAGCACCGCTGAACAGTCCAGAACCGCCATGGCAAAGCACCGCTGAACAGTCCAGCTACCGCCATGGCAAAGCACCGCTGAATAGTCCAGAACCACCATGCCAAAGCACCGCTGAACAGTCCAGAGACCGCCATGGCAAAGCACCGCTGAACAGTCCAGAGACCGCCATGGCAAAGCCCCGCTGAACAGGGCATGGACTGGGGAAGAATGAAAAGACCACCACATCAAGCATCGTTATCCCATGTGCAGCTGGGACAGTGACGGGACAGGAACTTTCACTGGGAGACTAATCCAGTCTGGGCACCAGTCCCCCTCCAGAGCCAGTGGAGGCTGTTATCTACTTGCGAAACTGTGGCTTTGCACTCCCCAGGATGGTACAGTGGGCAACCCACCCACTGTAGAGACTTGAGAGACTGTGGCTTTGCACTCCCCAGGATACATCAATGGGCATGGAGCCCCGTCGTGGATCTGGCTTTGCACTCATCCGGCTGAGGTGCCCCCCCTTCCCTTCCCCCTGAGGTGCCTGTAGTATTTCTATCTGATGCCCCGGCAGTGTTCTCTCCGATTGTGGACAGGTATCTATTGTGGGCCTCGCCCATGCTTTTTTGGACCAGTGGTGCACGGACATTGATGTGTGCATTTCTGCACTACTTCTCGTTATGTATATATTTCTGACTGATTTTATCAAATATCTGTATATTTTTGACACATGTGTATTGATACATTACAATGTCTGGACTGATTTCATTTTGTCTTAGCATTCTTCCGGTGGGGTTGTGGGTTGTTACTGTGATTTTTGTACATGCATTGGTGTTTGTGTTGTAATATGCGAGGGTGGGGGTGTTTCGTGTGTATCCCCCTATCTTTTGCCTCCCCCTCCCCTATGTCGTAGGTGCAGTACTCACCGTTGTCTTCGCTCGCGCCGGCGTTGGTCTTCGTAGATGAGTAGGAATACAAGGGCCGGTAGAATGTGTAATTCGGGCCGTGGGATGTGTTGAGGTGAGCGTTTTCCCATTGAAATGGCTGTTTCCGCCGTGTTTTTATCCACGGTGAATCCCCCCCGGAAAAGGTGGCAGATTGGTGTGTTGTAATACTGTGGGCGGTACATTGTTTTCCGCCTGTCTGTTGGCGGTGACCGCCGTGCTGCTTGTCTGTACCGCCATGGCGGTCGGAGTGTTAAGGTGGCTGTCTTTGTTGGCGGTTTCCACCAGGGTTATAATTCCCTTTTTTTGTCCACCGCCCTGTTTGCGGGTTGTAATGACCCCCTTTATGTTTCTAATAGTTCAGTCAAACTAAGTGATAGGAAAGTTTGGCATTTTAGCAAATTGCTAAAATATAATGCAAGAGCTAGTGGTGAAAGTGATAAGAGTGATTTAGGAAAGGGTAACAGGCATTGGTTGATGGATGAAGTTTTAGAAGAGATTGTGATGCAGAGGAATGAGAGTTCTACATCTGAGGTTCGCAGACGATCTGCTAGGACTGAGCTATTCTGTAACGGCCTAAGAAATGGGAAGAATATGTGGTGGGATAGAACTTTTTGGTAAAATAGTGGTAATGTTGCTTAACACAGAGATTACAGTTTTGTACTACGCAGGACCATGTTTATTATTATTATTATTATTATGATTAATATTGTTATTATTATTATTTTATCTTATTTGTTCTGTATGTAGGATTTTGCAATTACTTTGTGTTGCAGTATTTTATTTTGATCTATGCTAATGGGGGATGTGTTATCTCCGATGTCATCGCATTCTGTCATGGACAGATATTGGTGACGTTTAAAGAGAATGTGGGAGAAAGTCTTTGGAGGAGAGTGGAGAAGAACGTTGTGTCCTTGCTTCATGTGCTCGAGTTCCTCAGTTACAAATAAAGTATTCAAACCTAGTAAGTCAAATTCACATATTAACAGTTGTTCTTTACGAGATATGGTGCAACAACACCCTACCTTAGTGCAGATTTGTGTAATTTTAATCCGGGACGCACACTGAAGGGTCATATTACAATACACCCTTGAGGATATCCAGGTGCTGAGTAGGTGAGTATAGGCATGTGGTAGGGTTGGGCCTGAATACAGTCAGTCTAGATAATCCTGCAAAAAGAGTAATTGAATAGCCATGTCTTCAGCACCTTGCAGATTTCACAAAGTGAGGAGGAGGTCCTGATGTGTTGATGTGGGATGTGTGCAAGTGAGACTGATGGTGAGCAAAGCTGTCTAGTGGGTTGGTGGAAGTAAAGCTGATAATTGAGGTATGTAGGCCCCGTGTTGTGTAGTGACTTGAATGCGTGTGTGAGAAGTTTGAACTGGCAGAGCTTCTGGATGGGGAGCTAGTGGAGCTCTCTGAGGAGAGGTGTGGTATGGGATCGACACAGGAGGTAGAAGAGTCTGGTGGTGTTTTTTTGGATAGTTTGAAGTGTGTGAGGAAAATGGGCTGGGATGCCGGCATAGAGTACATTGCCATAGTCCAATCTACTTGTGTTTAGGTCCTGTGTGATGGTATGTCTGGTGTCCAGAGGGAGCCACAGGAGGTTTTTACGTAATATGCAGAGAATGTGGAAGCATGAGGAGGTGATAGCATTTTTCTGAGACTTTATGTGAGTTTGGAATCAGGATCAGGCCTAGGTTTCTAATGTGGTTAGTTGGGGTGGATGTGGGTTTAAGATAGGTGGGCCACCAGGTGGAGTCCCAAGAATAGCTCCTAGCCCCGAAGATCAATACTTCAGTTTTGTCAGGGTTGAACTTGAGGCAGTTTTCCTTCATCCCATAGACTACACTGGTCATGCATTGTTCGAAGTTTGTCTTGGCAGTGACAGTGTTGTCTGAGTGGGAAAGAATTAGCTGGGGGGCTGAGTGATGATCCTTGTGGGACTCAATAGATGAGTTCCTTGGGTTATGATGTGAAGGGCGAAAGCCTGACTCATTGTGTTCTTCCCGAGAGGAAGGAAACTATCCATGTGAGTGCTGGTCCCTGTATTCTCACTGTGTGTCATCTGTCAATGAGTGTGTTATAGAACACGGTGTCAAGAGCAGCAGAGGCATCGAGGAGGATGAGGGGGTGGTCTGTCCATGGTCTTTGATGGTATGTATGTTGTCTATGGCAGGAATAAGGGCTGTTTCGGTGCTGTGGTTGCTTCAGAATCCTGATTGAGAGTCATCTAGGATTATTTTTTGGCATTCTCTGTGGTCATAGATGTGTTTGTTATTGATCTTCTCAATAACTTTGACTAGGAGGTGGAGCAGGGTGATGGATCGGCAATTGGTGAGTGCTTTGGGGGCGGCTGAGGGTTTTTTGAGGAGTGCAGTGACTTCAGCATGTTTCCAGCTACCTGGGAAGGTGGTTGTCTTGAGGGAGGTGTTGATGATGAAAGTGATTGCAGTGATGATTTGGGCTCTTACCAGGTTGTAGATATGATGGGGGCTGCGGTCTGTGGGAGCTCTTTAGTTGACTGTCTTCATTATTGCTGCAGTGTCCTAGATGGATAGAGGGTTACTTGGTAGTCTTTGGTTGATGAGGGTAGTAGGCTAGGAAATTTGATTGAGGGTGGCTGGGGTTCAATGTTGTTATAGATCTTGGTGACTCTTTTAAAGAATAATTTGGAGAGGATGTTGCAAGGTTCTTGTGTAGGGGTGATGGTTTGGGTTGCAGCTGTTGGGTCAGTGAATTCCTTGATGATGGTGGAAAGTTTCTTGCCATTGTTGGAGCTAGATTTAATTCTCAGGGTCAGTGCCTTTTCTTGGTCTCTTTTACTTGATGGTGATAGTGACTAAGGCCCTCATTCTGACCTTGGCGGGCGGCGGAGGCCGACCGCCAAAGTCCCGCCGTCAGGTTACCGTTCCGCGGTCGAAAGACCGCGGCGGTAATTCTGACTTTCCCGCTGGGCTGGCGGGCGGTCGCCTTCAGACCGCCAGCCAGCCCAGCGGGAAAGAGGCTTCCACGATGAAGCCGGCTCGGAATCGAGCCGGCGGAGTGGAAGCTGTGCGACGGGTGCAGTTGCACCCGTCGCGTATTTCACTGTCTGCGCAGCAGACAGTGAAATACATTTAGGGGCCCTCTTACGGGGGCCCCTGCAATGCCCATGCCAGTGGCATGGGCACTGCAGGGGCCCCCAGGGGCCCCGCGACCCCCCCTACCGCCATCCGGATCTCGGCGGTCCGACCGCCGGGATCTGGATGGCGGTAGGGGGGGTCGGAATCCCCGCGGCGGTGCAGCAAGCTGCGCCGCCGCGGAGGATTCAATGGGGCCGCGGTACACTGGCGGGACCCCGCCAGTGGTGCCGGTCCGACCGCGGCTTTACCGCCGCGGTCGGAATCCCCATTGGAGCACCGCCGGCCTGTCGGCGGTGCTCCCGCGGTCCTCCGCCCTGGCGGTCAAAGACCGCCAGGGTCAGAATGACCACCTAAGTGTGGCCTTGTAGGTGTACTCCATTTCTTTGTGAGTTGTCTGCAAACTTTCTTGGATTCGCTCAGGTCAGCATTGTACTATCTAACTTGCTGGATTTTTTGTTTTGGGTTTGGTGTTTTTCAGGGGTGCCAAGGTATTAGCACAGATGGTGATCTAGTTGTTAACGTTGGGTTTCCTTGATGAGGTCATTGATGGGGTCTGGGTAGATTAGTTGGAGGGCATTTAGCCAATCTGTTTTTGTAACCTTTTCCCAGCTGTGGCTTGAAGTGTTGCTAAATTCCATAGGGGTGGATGGTGGCCCTGTTATGTGGAAGTGGATAATAGACTGGTCCGTCCCTGTGAGTGGAGTGATGTGGCTGACTTTAACCTTGTCACTGGAGGAGAAGATGGGGCACAAGATCTGTACAGTGATGTGGGTAGGGCATTGTAGGAGCTGGGTGAAGCTGATGTTCTGTAGACTTTCAAGCAGGTTAGTGGAGTTAGAGTCCGTGGGGCTGTTGAGATGAAAGTTGAAATCGTCTAGGAATATGAAGTCTTTGGTGCCCATGGTGAGGGGTGTGGTAGGTCAAGATGCTGAAGTTGATGTGAAGTCCTGGGGGACGGTAGGCAAGGGTGTCTTTGATAGTGGTTTTGCTGCCATCTGAAGCATGAAGTGTATGTGCTCCATAAAAGTGGATTTTGGGTCAGTGTAAGAGGTATACTTGATGGTGTATGTGGATGACGGTAAGTCAAAAATAATCTAATAGTATCAACAGTCTGCAAGCCACCTACTTATCCTGTCTGTTGTTGACTTTATGCTGAAGTTTGACAGTATACAGAGATCTGCTGCTTTTTGGGTAAGTTCACACTGTAGAAATACTACAGACAAACTTATATGCATAGGTCACAACAACGCCCATCCCTCATTTGCCCTCTGTGGTTGCTAATTGCTTAACATAGTAGAGATAAATAAACTACTCAGTTTGAAATTAAGGGCCTGATTTAGATCATGGTTGTAATAGTCCCACCTCCGGTTTTGCAACTGAAAACCCATCGCCAGGAAACACCACCTGTGTTGATGGCACCATTGGAAATAGTGGCTCCCGGCAGGAATCCAGCCACCCTTACTGCTGAGCAGATTTGGATGTGCCTTCCCGCCAAGCCAACTCTGGCAGTGCTACCTCCACCCTTCAGTTGGTGGATTGGAGGGGAGGTCAAAACCTACCTTTTTTCCTGTTTCCTCTTCCATTTTTGACTTGCCATGACTGGACAAGACCTTCCGTCACTGCTGACACTGGACCACGGAGAAAACACAACCCCCTCCCCCATTGCCAGACTCAAAGGTAGAGAATCTGCATCAGCTGTGTACCTTGTGTGGGCACTGCAGATGAGCTCAGGACCACCGCAGTCACAGACATGTCACAGTCAGTTTTTGTTAATTACTGCGACATGCATATGTTGGAAAGACAATTGTGGCAGACATGGATGGGGACACACTGGTACAAGACACATGTCGCACACATACACAAAGGCCATTTTGGTGTCAGTATTTATTCCCAAATGAATGTTGGCACCACAATGGCGTCACAATCACACTTGTCAACTATGTCTGTGTTTGCACGTTGCAAGGGGACCTGTATCAGTGGGGACCTGTACCTGTGATGTTGTGTATGTGAAAGTGTACGTGTGTGAGTGTGTGCAATTGGATTGGCTGGTGGTGGTGGAGGGAGCAGATGTGGGTGGTGTGGTTGTTTCAGGATTTATGCCACTTGCATATGTGTCCGATGTTGTTGTCTATATATGATTGTGTGTTGTGTCGCCACGTGTCACATACATGGGACTGTTGTTGTTGTGTGGTGGACCTTGTTCTGATGTGTGTAGTGGTGCTTTTTTGTGTGTATGTTTGTGTAGATGAGTGTGTAGTTGTGTTGGTTGTTGTGGTTGTGTTATGTCTGAGTGCAGTTTTAATAGAGTGTGTATGTTGTGTCAAAGATGTATGGCAATGTGTATTTTTGGCATGTATGTGTTGTGTTGTAGTGAAATGGCAATGGATAATAGTGTGTATGTGTTGTGTTGTGTGGTGTGTTGTGCAGGGGGACATATATGGCCAAGGTACAGTGTGTGTGTGTGTGTGTGTGTGTGTGTGTGTGTGTGTGACTTACTTCTATTCTATAGCCACTGCCACCATACAATGTCCATAGGGTCCTGCAAAAGCTTCCCTCCATCAGCAATCCACCGCCATTACTCAGCCTGCAGAGCTATGACATCTAAATATGGTTGGTGGGAACCTGCTGGCCTGAAGGTTAGGAACAGGACTCTGTTGTGACAGTTGGCGGCTCAGCTGCAATACATCTGAATACAGCAGTCAGAACACGTCTACTTAAAGGAGTACCTGGGTCTGCCACCATGGCGGATTGGTGGTAATTTCACCGATATCTAAATCAGGCCGTACGTGCTTATGTTAGGTCTGATTTAGCAGGCAGGGGATTTCTGAACGTGCTTGAAAATGTCAGTGACAACGCTTCATAACAGAGGAAGGCACCATGAGTTTTGTATTGCCACTACTTTTGCCTAGAATATTAGTTTTTATTGTTGGGTTTGTGGTAAATTGAAATCTGTTTCTGTAGTATAGGTGGCAATAATATTGCATTAGTCATGAACAGCTTTTAAAAGCTTAATTATTCAGGCTTTAGCAACATTTAATTTGGTTCTTATGCTTTAAATCTCTCTGCCAGCTGTTAACTTACTTGTATATTTGACTTCAGGTGCCAATTGAGTTAGTAACAATATAAGGGATAAAGTACCCCATTGTAAGGATTTGGCAAGTCGCTGAGGAGTTCCATAACCATATAGAGGGAAGAGGAAGAGGCTTGGTGCGTGGCAAAAAAGTTTATGTTATGTTGAGCTGTACAATTCAATCATCAGAGAGCAACTAATCAGTATCTGTTTTACAGAGTTACTCCAGCACCTAGTTGACAGTAAGCTGACTGATCCCAAGAAGCTTGCTGAGGAGGCAGACCTCTGGGCTAGCACCAAAGTGGTCGAAAGGGTACCTGGGAGTGACCCCAAGAAGGGTGGTTCAGGTCCCCCTAAGAGAGTAAGGGGGAGGTTACAGATTCCCCAGACAAGTCCTATAGTAAGGGGAGAGGAAAGGGTTCCAATGCCCCATCTGAGAAACAGGGTGGTGGTTCTATTGTGTGGTGGCCCAAGGTACCCCATTTCCAACCCTACTGCTTTGAGTGCTCCCAGTTAGGATACAAGCAGGGGGACTCTGTCTGCCAAACGAAACCACCCACTGGTGAAACCTCTACAGGGTTGGCCAATGTGACTTTAGGGGCAAGTCGTCCTCGGGCAGGTCATAGAGGTAAGAGGCCGGGTAATGGAAAGTCATGTACATGGTCACCTTCCCTACAAAACACTTACAATAACATCTCTAATGCAAAATTAAACACATCAAAACCCTGTTAGGTATTTCATGCAAAAATATACCAAAAACAGTTAAATACAGGACAGTTTTAAATATATATATATAGCTTGTAATATGTAGAAAAATTCAGAATTACTCTAACTTTTCTACAATTATCAAAGGAATGCAAAAAATAATCATCTTCTTTCTGGTAGTCACTGTAAGCTAGAAAATAGGGCAGAAGAAAGACAGCAATGCTTTCATTTTCATTGTTATAATCAGCTTGGCCATGACTGGATCTGCCTTTCACCTGGAGTGCTGACTCTGGCAGCAGGCATTGTGACTTCAAAACGCGACTGCAATAACTTATTGCAGTGAAGTTCTTACGTCTTTTCTGTATAATCGGTGACTAGGTATGTCACAAGTCATCTATTATGAAAAATGTAGATACAGATGTTTATTCACAGATCGCAAAATCACATGTATTGTAATTTACTAAGAAACATTATAATGGGTCAGGAATATCAAACGTTACTCCAGATGGCCTGGATCTAGGAAACTTTTTCTGGGAAAACACTATGTAAATACATGTCTTTAAGAACATATTTACATTCGTTTAAGTGAAATTCAGAAAATTAGACATGGATCCAGCAGTACTGTGCAGGCTGGACCAGCC
Organism: Pleurodeles waltl; assembly: GCF_031143425.1. Taxonomy (NCBI): domain Eukaryota; kingdom Metazoa; phylum Chordata; class Amphibia; order Caudata; family Salamandridae; genus Pleurodeles; species Pleurodeles waltl. The sequence continues at coordinate 468,055,059 of NC_090442.1, forward strand.
TCTTGTAGGCCATTTTTATCTTTAATAAGAAAGTTCTATTTTTCATACTTTTTAAATATTATTTCTTTCTCACTTTAAATTTCCCTGGGGCAAGGCAATTTTGTGTTGGCATACTGTAGGAAAGAGTGTTAATATTTATGGTGGGCAGTGTTGGAAAATGACCACCTCTGAAGGATCACCCCAAACATTTTACCTTCCTCTTCCTTTTTGTATGACCTCGTTTTTGTTGGCGTTACGATTCTGGGTAACTTACCACTCCTAACCAGTGCTAAAGTGCATGTGCTGTCTCCCTAAAACATAGTCACATTGGCTCATACCCAATTGGCATATTTAATTTACTTGTAAGTCCCTAGTAAAGTTTACCATATGTGCCCAGGGCCTGCAAATTAAATACTACTAGTGGGCCTGCAGCACTGATTGTGCCACCCACATAAGTAGCTTGTTAACCATGTTTCAGGCCTGCCACTGCAAGGCTTGTATATGCAGTTTCTTTGCCACTTTGACTTGGCATTCAAAAACTACTTGCCAAGCATTAAATCCCCCTTTTATTACATATGTCATGCCTAAGGTAGGCCCCAGGTAGCCCATAGGGCAGGGTGCTATGTAAGTAAAAGGCAGGGCATGTAATTGTAAGTTTTACAAGTCCTTGTAGTAAAAAACACCAAAAGTCATTTTTCACTATCGTGAAGCCTTCTCCTCTCATAGGCCAGCAGTGGAAATTCCCCTATATGCTTTTTAGTGGCAATTTCTGATCTGCAAGGAGTGGCATTGTCATGTTTGGTATGGGTATGGGTGTCAGGGTGAACCTCAAAAGACACTAAATTAACCTGAGATAAAAAACCTGTTAGCTATGGTTTAGAGAGGACACGATTAATTTGGGGCAATGTGTAAAGTATTTATGCAGTACAAAGACAGTAATAACGTCAAAACACCAAAAATACAAGTTCCAAACTGAATTATAAAAATAAAGAACATTTCTAAAAATGAAATGACACCAAAAGAACAAAAAATAATTAAGGGGAACTGGGTATATGAATTTTTAAATATTTAAGTGAAAATAGCTCCAAAAAGCACTAAGCACCACTGACAGTCAATGGAAACAGCAGAACAGAACCCAGGCACTGTTTCATTTCTATGCTGATAGAGTGCGAGTTGGATACACCAAACAGATTTTTGTAAAAGGTTTAATCCTGATCTCTGGTTATTTGTTTTCACCTTGTCTGGCAAAGTTCCTGAACTTTCTTGCTTCTCAAGTTCACAGTCACTAATCTGATCAACTGTTAGACCTGGCATCCCTGGTGTGGGTTTCCCCTAAATGTTTGCCTTCAGATCAGCTGTTTTTGTGGACTTTGTTTCTGCTGTCCTTAGGACTCTGGACACTTCACCACACCTAACCAGTGCTAGAGTGCATGTGCTCTCTCTCCTTAAAGGGTTAGCTTGGGTTAGCTTGGCTTATACCCAATTGGCATATTTAATTTACTTGTAAGTCCCAAGTAAAGAAGCACTACCTGTGCCCAGGGCTTGTAAATTAAATGCTACTAGCGGGCCTTCACCACTTATTCTAGCACACAATTCGATAGCATGTTAAACACTTCTCAGGCCTGTCAATGCAGCCTGGTTGTGTGCAGTTTTAACCCCCCATTTCAAACTGGCAATGTAAACCTTTTTTAAGGCCCAAGTCTTCCTTGTTGATACATATAAGCCACCCCTTGGGTAGTCCCTGGACACCCCAGAGGGAAGGGTGCAACATGTTTAAAAATGAGGGCATATAACTTTCAGTTTTACATGTCCTGGTAGTGAAAAAATCCTAAATTCATTTTTCACTACTGCAAAGCCTACCTCTACCACGTTATAAAATTGGAGTTACCTTTTCCCATTATATAAGTGTAGTTTCCAAATGAGAACAGCTAACCAGTTAATGATTGATGTCTCTGGAATTGTAATGAAAAATCATAACTTATGCTGAAGTCAGATTTTAAATCGCAATTCTAAAAATGCCACATTTGGAAAGTTGGCATTTTCTTGTCTTAGCCATTAGGGGCCAGATGTAGGTAGGCTTTTGCACCTGGCAAACGGCGAAAAACGCCGCTTGCGAGGTGCAAAAGCCCTCAAGCGATGCAGAAACACATTTTGCGAGTCGAAACCGACTCGCAAAATGTGTTTCCGACTCACAAATAGGAAGGGGTGATCCCTTCCTATTTGCGACTCGCACCGCGATTTAAGTTGATTTGTGACCGCGAAAGCGGTCGCAAATCAACTCGCAGTTACCATCCACTTGAAGTGGATGGTAACTCATTCGCAAAGGGGAAGGGGTCCCCACGGGACCCCTTCCTCTTTGTGAATGCTCACAAAATTATTTTTTCAGAGCAGGCAGTGGTCCTATGGACCACTGCCTACTCTGAAAAAAACCGAAACAAAAGGTTTCGGTATTTTTTTCTATTTGCAGCTCGTTTTCCTTTAAGGAAAACGGGCTGCAAAGAGAAAAAAAAAACTGCTTTATTTAAAAGCAGTCACGAACATGGAGGTCTGCTGACTACAGCAGGCCTCCATGTTTGCGAGTGCCTATACTCGCTATGGGGCCGCAATTTGCGACCCACCTCATGAATATTCATGAGGTGGGTCATTGCGACCCCATAGCGAGTTGCAGTCGGTGTCTGAGACACCGTACTGCATACCAATTTGCGAGGTGCAAATTGCGAGTCGCATGGACTCGCACTTTGCACCTCGCAAATTGGCGTTTTGCTACATCTGGCCCTAGGTGCCTTCAACCAGTCTCTGGGTCACATGACTGCGAATAGTTGACCGTTGGGCTATGTGTGTTCCTCCTAGACAGCCACACACAAAGGGGGCTTAGGTGTGACTGGAACTGCCATCACCGGCATGATGGGAGGGAGTAATTGGGCCCAGCCCAAATTACACTTTAATAAACTTTGCCCTGTCTCCACACAAAGGGCTACATACCCCCTTTAGTTAGTCTGAAGCCAGGATCATGAAGGCAGGGTCCCAGTGCACTTCAAAGGGATGCCTCTAGAAGCCTCTCAACCACTTCAAAGGCACAACTGGGTATTAAGACTGGAATTCATACAACACCTCTTCAGTACACTTCTGGACCTGTAGATAATCTACCAGGAAGAAGGGATGTTGTGCTGCGACAAGGACTGCATTCTAATGAACTGCTGTTATGAAGGAACTGCTGGTCGCTGCATTGACCTCATGTCCCATTGCCTGGGTGAGAAGCACTGGACCTGCACCACTTGAACCCAGAACCCAGCGTGACTTCAAGGGCTGATTTGCTAACCTTCTGATCTGCTGATCTGATGCAACAGGGACATAACAGGCTCCCAACAACTTGGCATCTGTACTCTGCCGTCAGACAGTCTTTCCTGTCAAGTGGTGCCACCCCAGTTCCGGACCCGTGGAAGTGGACCTAAGATGCTCTGCCAGCCTCTGTGGGTCCAGTGGAACCAACACATCACCTCTGCTGCACGGCACATCAGAATTGACACATCTCCGCTGCTACGTGAATTGGACTGTCAGAAAAACTAGCATCACCGTTGCAGCCCACATCGCTTTTGGAACTGCCGCTGTTTGATCCATCCTCAGTGCAGGGCCTCGCATCTCTCATTGACGGCAGCCTCGACGATGATGCTGGATTTTGCTTTGTAGCTTTGCAACTCTTCAGGATCAATGCATTGCCCCGACTGCGCACTGCACCCCAAATCCTGGACTTTCCAGTGCAAGCCCCATTTACAGGATCCTCAACGTTGACGCAACAGGGCTCACACCCCATTCAACCAGTAATCCAGTAACCCCGTTTCTTACAGTTTTCAAGTCCTTAAAACTCTAAAACACAAACTAATGAAACATTTTTCTCTAGTGCAGCCAGCATATCTAAGGGAATCCCCCCCCTTTTCTCTCTCATGAAAAGCACCTATTACCAATATATTCAAATATGTACTAAACAATTTTCTGACAAAAAAGTAGTATCACCATCTGATTAATACGGCCCCATGAAGGTGTCAAAAAAGTGGCTAGGTTGTTTTGATAGATCAAGATGCCTGCTTTAAGACCTAAAATGCTATGACTCCTTAATATTAAGTAAAGTGGCATTGCACCTAGTGTAGTACCACTTTCCTTGCACCCCTAAGCGCCCCCCCTACCACCACCATGTGTGCGCTGTATCTATGGTAAGATACGGTGTACCATGGTGCAGGGTAGGGGGAAATAGCATTATTTTTATTGACGCTATTAATGTACTCTGCAGGACTAGCTCCAAAATGTAGGCACTGCTTCTGCAGAGTACATAGGAGCCCATTATAAATAACAGAAGCCCTCTTTTAACGCCTGCTCTGAGCAGGCGTTGAAAGTGCAGTGCAAAATGACGCAAGGAAATCTGTAAGATTTCCTTGCGCCATATTAACCGTCCACTTATGGGGGAGCATTCCCTTTGCTTACAGTAGCACAAAAGGTTACAAAGTGGAGCAATGCATGCATTGGGCCACTTTGTAAATGTGGTGCCAGGATTTTGGCCTCGTTGCGCCACATTAGTGTAAAAAAAAAGAAAAAATGATGCTAATGTCGCGCAAGGTGGCTCTAGGGGCTTATAAAAATCTCCCCAAATGTTTAGTTGTTATAATTTGACAGAGAATGACATGAATATTTTGTGTAGATATGTCTATATCATTTACAGTTTTACCTTCCAGTATATACTAGGACATGTCCCTGTTACAGCTTGTATAATGTATATGTAATCCACGTCTGACTGTAAATATGTTTGTGCGTTCAACCTAGTTTCACTACTCTGGATTGCGGATGGATTTTTTTATGTACAGCACTCCAACGCCCTTGAAGTGTGATCTGGCCGAGAACAAGACCCAACTCCTGGTGTCTACTTACTTCACTTTTTGGTATCACGATCTGTAATCCCTCATACAGGTTTACCCTAATGTGTTCCTACAACAGAGGCATATGATACAAATGCCATATTTGTAGGACATCCTTGGGGCAGATGGTAACAAATTGATATTGCTCTTACATGCTTGAAGGAAGCTGAAACGAATACAGTACAATGCTTCAAACATTGTGCGCTTCTAGGCGTTGTGAATGGCCATTCCCTTGCGGTCATTGTCAGTGGAAAATAGTTTTCAGTGTTACCTGTAAATCCTCATAATGTCATGTCCTTGATTAAAAAAAACCGTAATGCATGCAATGTATTCACTGGTTTTCTCAATGTCAATTCTGACAATTATTTAGGCCAAGGACTGTATTACGTTCACATGTTTAACCGTCCTTTAGCTGATTTGTCTAACCTTGATATAAAAAGATCATGTTAATAAATTGTGTGACGTTCTATTGAGTGCTCTTTGGAAATGGCAGCGTGTTCTTTAGAGTTACTGGGCTTCAGCCAGGAGAATAATAGAGGCAATGGAGGAGTTAGTCTAGGCATTGTAAACAGAAAACTATAAAAAAGAAAGTAATCTAGTCTGACCATAAGCAGAAGTGTATTAAAAAGCACCCTAATAGCTAAGATGACACAGAAGTACCGAAAACAATTGAGCATTAAATGTTCCACTCAATTCGAGCTTTCTACCAAATGTACTGTACATTTAACAGTGATGTAAAAGATGACTGCCCTACGAGGTGGGTGGATAGGGCGCCCTTTGCTGCATCATTTTGGTCCTCCATTGATTCCAAATGTACATGTTTCTGCACAGACAAGTATCACAGAATTTCACATACTACTACATTCATTACATCAGTACTAAAACTAAAAACCTTTCTAGAGGAGAACTTAGGCCCATATTTATACTTTTTTAGCGCCTGATTTGCGTTGTTTTATGATGCAAAATCGGCGCAAACTTACAAAATACAATTGTCAGAAAACGACGCAAAAGCGGCGGTAAATAAGTATAAATATGGGCCTTAGTTTGATACAAAACTGTCTGTGAAAACTTGACAGTGGTGAAAATTAAAAGATATGCCTTTCAGTTAAAATTGATTAAAAAGACTTCTAAAGGCTTTCCAATGAAATGCAAGTATCTGCATATAACTGAACACATTACCGTATCTACACTTGACTTTAGGGTGACAACTCACATTGAAAGATGCAAGTGAATATGAAATGGATAAGCAGAACTAATCCGGAAGCAAAATATGATTTAAAGTTTGACGTTATCGCAAAGTTTTTCTAAGGAACACAAATAAGAAATTTCAGTAACATAATTAAAACAAAATGTTTGACAGAAACCTTATACCGCTGTCCTGCATACAGCCAAAATGCACTGCGACCAAGTTATGAAAAAATTGAGGTATTCTGATCTGGGCTTCAAACAACACAGGTCAATGATTCTAGAATGTGGTGTGGATTCTTGGTACCTTGTCTTTCAAAGAGGCCATGCTAACATAGGACCATATGCATTTCCTAATGGTGCATATCACAATGTTGGCTGTTAGGATATTCAAAATACTGTTGCTCTATGTACAAAAGACATTTGCAGTGGTGCAAAATGCGATTCCTACTGTGGAGAAATCGCATTTTGGAAATCACAAAATAGGAAATCCCAAATAGGTATTTCCTAATTGCGAATCTCTAACCACTTGTACAAAGCATTTCCTAATTGCGACCAGTTGCACAATGGGCAATTAGGAAATGCAATTACCATTTAATCTGATCAGGCGATAGACCAGGTGAAGAATATGAAAAGGCACCCAAATTGCATCAGTCTCTTTCACAATGGATGCTTTGTGTGTCCTGGTGAGGAGGAGGACGATTTTAGCTGAGAGAGAGAAGAAGGAGAAGAAGACAGGAGAGGATTTTTAGGATGAGAGTCACCTTATTTGAACTAACTGAGGAGGAGGTATATGAGTGGTACAGACTCAGTTTTCGGGTAATTCTGGATTTCATTGCTGAGTTACAGCCTCAGCTACAAGCCCCCACACTCAGAAGCAAAGCAATTCCGCCATATATACCGATATTGTGTTGACTACATCTCTAAGCTTCTGGCAGTTACCAAGGGGTCATAGCAGTGGTAGGGGGAGGTTGTCACAAAGGGAGTTTTCCAGGTTCTTTCACAAGTTTCTGGACATCATGGTAAGCAAAATGAACCAATACATATCTGTTCCAAATACCCGTAAATTATTGCAACAAAGCAAACTGGTGTTCTACAGGGTAGCACAATTCCCCAATGTAATAGGCTGTGCTGATGGCACACATATTGTCATATGTACATCCTCAGCAAATGAGTTCATTTACAGGAACAGGAAAAGCTTATGCTCACTCAATGTGCAGGTAGTGTGTAAAGCCTCCTGTATCATAACAGACCTTGTGTCCCAATTCCCAAGCAGCACCCACGAATCATTCATGTTTCGCCACAGTGAATTACACAACAGACTCTCGCACGGTGAATTTGGCAATTGTTTCCTACTAGGTAAAATAGCACACTCAAATGAATATAGTGGCCAGAAGTGTAAAGCAGTATCACAGGCCACACAGGACAATGTGAGCAATTATAGAGAGGAACACTGGGATCCTGAAGTCCCATTTTTGTTGCCTAAACAAGACTGATGGCACACTACTGTACAGACCAGAAACATGCTGCAAGACTATTATGACTTGTGTGATTCTGGACAATGGCCCTCATTATGACAATGGTGGTAAAACCTGCTTACTACCACAGTGACAGCCACCAACATACCGTCACGGAGGCAAACATCTGTTTGCCACATTATGACACACACACTCACCAAACTGACAGAATACTGCCACAAACACATATCCGTCAGATCATGTTAAAGTGTCAGTACTACCACCCATACTGTTACACCTACAAAACAACGCCCACCACATTATGACCCACGAATCACCACAGCAGACATTTAACGGTGGTAAACCCTTGGCGGTACACACCGGCGCGGTCTTAATGGCCACCCAAATACAAAACAACACAACATTGATCAATACCAAAAACACACACCTGACACCGATACACACACCACACCCACCCACCCACAGCACTATAAAACACACACCCACCTTACCCACAACCCTTTACGAACACCAAAAATTCTCATGAGACAGACACGAATATCACAGAGACAACAACACGCACACACACACCACAAACATCCATTAATCTATCACACACCCCACATCCCACACCCCACCACATTACTCAACACCCTCTGCACAACACACACACAACACCCATGTTCCCACTAAGGCACCCCCGTTTCACTGATGAGGAGTTGCGGGTCATGGTGGAGGAAATAGTCAGGGTAGAGCCACAGCTGTTTGGAGCACAAGTACAGCTGATATCCATTGCCAGGAAGATGGAGCTATGGCGGAGGATCATGGCCAGGGTGGACACCGTGGGACAGCATCCAAGAACAAGGGACGACATCAGGAAGAGGTGGAACGACCTACGGGGTAAGGTACATTCCGTTGCAGCAAGGCACCAGCTCGTCATTCAGAGGACTGGCAATGGACCCCCACCTCCTCCCCCACAGCTCACAGCATGGGAGGAGTAGGTCTTGGCAATCCTGCATCCTGAGGGACTCTCTGGAGTAGCCGGAGGACTGGACACTAGTGAGTCAATACTTACTACTTATCACCCCCATACCTGCATGCCATCTCACCCCCTCACCCTGACTGTCATCACTCCACTCCATCACACACAGTGCACCTACACATGTGGCCAACCCCAGTGCCAAGCCCTGCATGTCATACCAAAGCATGGACAGCCCTCCCAGCCCTGCATGTACACCCATCACCAAAACATGCACAGCATGGAGTACTAACAATCACACAATACATCACCATACACAAACAAAGGTGGCAGGGCAACAGCAACAATAGAGGGTAAGCTAGGAATGTACAATATGTCACAGACATGAAGCATAATGCATCACTTACATCCCCACAGGTGCCCCAGCCAATCCCAGCAGCGAGGAGGTGCCACGACTATCCAGTACCCCAACAGAAGATGCCCCCCACTGATGACAGTTACTCTGGACTTCAGGATCTGGATGAACTTCCTCATCCATTAGGGACCACTGGTCAGTCGGAAACCCCAGGCCACTCCCAGTCCACCACAGAGCCTCCCCCCTTAGTATCCAACACCATGGCACCCACCCAACATCCACACACCTCTGTCCCCAGGACACGTCAATCAGCAGTGTGACCACCTGTACAGGGAACCCCATCCACACCTCACACCCAAGACAATCAGGGTCCTGGGGTCAGTGGCATTGGGCACAGCGTTCAGGGGACACAGGCACAAGGGAACAGGGACACTCGGACGACAGCTATGCGCTAGGGGGAGGACAGGCCCAGGGAACCGACTCTCCAGAAGGCACATACTAATGCCCTGGGGGCTTGCCAACAATCCTAAGACAAGATGAGCCAGATACTTACCAACATGCAGGAGAACAAGCGGCTGCAGGAGGTACACCATCAGGAGATCAGGGAAGATTTGCAGGCCCTTAACACCACCATGTTCTCCATAGCAGGGTTGCTGGCTGACATGGTCAACATCATGAGGGAAAGGACAGCACACCAGCCAGCCCCTTCCACTAGCCAGTCAACTGAACAGCCAACCACATCTGCTGCAGCTAGTGGACAGGAAGCCCTGCCACAGGACTCACGCGCCACCAGCACCCCTCCCATGCAGAAGGTGAACCACCCCGCAAACGTTCCCCATGACCCAGACTGAAGCCAGAGACACCTGCCAAGACCAAGACCACCGCCAGAAAATGAGACCATCCTGAATGTCCCCCTTGTGTCCCACCCTGTCACCTTGTCCACTCTGAACTGCCTTTGCTCCCCTTCCTATGGCCCATTGGAGACTGGACCTGTGCTACAAACAGACTGGAACAATACCTTGGACTTACCTCTACCATCACCCCATTCCATTGTACTTTTCTGTCTATAATTTGCACTACAATAAACATCCTTGAACACAACTAGAGTGATAGTGTTTTATGTGATGAAAATGTGCAATTATGGAAACAGTCCCATCGTGTGCAAATGATCTGTGATAGCATACAAAGAATGACCTGTAGCTGCCTGTAGTCATCAAATCAGTACACAGTGGTCATTACACCAGCATCTGCAAAATGATAAAGCATAGGTGACAGTAAATTGAGATGCAAAGGAAGTGAATGCCATCCTGCTACAGCCACACTGAAAACATCAATAGTCAGAGGAATGGTCAGTTCCACAGTCTCACCTGTGTGTCATTGGAAGTATTGATGTATAACTGATGTTCTGTTGTCCACATCCTCATCCGCTGCCTCATCATCCTCACTGTCCTCAGGGTCCACTGCTGCCACAGGGGCATTTCCAATCTCCTCCTCCTGCAGATAAGGCACATGTCGTGGGAGGGCCAGGTTGTGCAACATGCAGCATGCTACTACTATCTGGCAGGTCTTGTCGGGTGAGTAGCACAGGGATCCACCTGTCAGATAGGGGCATCTGAACCTTTCCTTTAGGCGGCTAAAGGTACATTCGATGATCCGCCTGTTCGCCCATGTGCATCATTACACTAATTCTCAGCCCCTGTTATGGCATTCCTCACAGGGGTCAGGAGCCACAATAGGTTATGTTAGCCAGAGTCACCTGCAAGTATTGAGGGACAAACATTGGCCTTAAACAATGGGATGGGGATAACTCCTGAAGGCCTACACTGACATACATTGCGTGGGACTCAGGCTCACCTATTAGCCACACCGTGTGCCTCTGTAGTTGTGCCATCACATTTGGGATACTGCTATTCCTCAGGACGAAGGCATCATGCACTGACCCAGGAAATTTGGCAGTGACGTGGGAGATGTACTGGTCAGCCAGGCACACCATTTGGACATTGAGTGAGTGAAAACTCCTCCGATTCCTGAACACCTGTTCATTGTGGCAGGGGGAGACAAATGCAATATGTGTTCCATCAGTCACCCAAATATTGTTAGATATATGTCCCATTGCATAGAATCATGCCTTCCCAGTGGCCAAATATTCCGGCTGGGGGAAAGCAATGTAGCTGCACATGTGTTTAACCAAGGCAGACAAAACCCTTGCCAGCACTATTGAGAACATTGGCTGTGACATTCCTGCTGCTAAGCCCACCGGAAAGAACCAGTTGCCAGGAAATGGAGCACTGATAGAACTTGCACAAGAGGGGGGATACCAGTGGGATGACGGATAGCTGATATCAGATAAGGCTTCAATCGAGCACACAGCTCTGTGATGGTGGCCCTGTCCAGGCTATAGTTGAGTATTATGTGCCTGTCCTCCTGTGTAGCCACGTCCACAAGGGCTCTGTACAGGGGGGCTTGTCTCCTCCTCCAATTTATCCACAGTGGTAGGAATCTAAGGGACACAAGAGTGAGTAGGGTGTCACAATTTGAACAATGGAACCACCACCTCAGTGTACATAGAGCATTAATGTGATGGGACAATAGGAATGGCAATGTATGTGCAATTTATAGGAATGGCGCAGTACTCGATTATCTGAATGTTGTCCACCACCATTAAATAGCGACCACCTGTCCTGTATGTAGGGACAGGTGGAAAGAGGTGACTCCACTGACGTTGGGCGCCATGGTGGAAGGCAGTCTTGCACCACTGTGCTATTCCACATTGGCTAATATGGGGCTCTGTGGAGTACAGTGGCGAATGGGGATCTCTGGTGGCGGTGACAGTGTACACCGCCGCGGACGTGACCGCCATTTTCTGTCTATAACCTCTATTGATTCCTGACTTTCCACAGGATAACACCTACACTGCGTGTGCTGCTGTGACCTGTGTCTGGATCCTACCATGGCCCGTGTGACCGGGGAATGGGCCCCTCCCTTCACAACTACTCCCTCAACCTCCACTCCCATCCCTCCTCCCTCATCCCACCACACCATCCCTAAGAAGCTTTTCCTTGCCAAACGTGACCTCTTTCCTTCCCCTCCAAGCCCCCGTCCTGACCGTAAGAGCAGAATCACAACGACCCAGCCCAGCACCTCAGCCAAACAGTCTGCACCTGCTCCCATCAAATCAACCCAAATGAAACCCAAGGGACATGAGATGAGGACAGTGGAGGCACCTCCTACTCATGGAGGCAAGAAAGGGAAGGTTCCCACCACCCACAAAAGGCAAGGATCCCAGTCCACTGCCCAAGAAAGGGAAGGATCCCACTCCACTGTGCAAGAAAGGGAAGGATTCCACTCCACCACCCAAAAAAGGAAGGTTTCCACTCCACCAACAAAGAGAGGCAAGAGGCCCTCTCCAACAGCAGTGGGTAAGGAGACCTCACCTCCAGCTTAGGCAGGCAGGCAGGGTATCACTCCCACCAGCAGTGGGCAAGGGGCCCTCACCTCCAGCAGAGACACAGCAGCCCTGACCTCCAGCTGAGACACAGCTGCCCTCAACTCCAGCAGAGGTAATGAAGCCACCCACCCTCCAGGGACGGTTGTACAAGGAGCCCCCTCCAGAACCAGTGGGCAAATTCCCCACCTCAGAGTCTGTGACCTTGCACTCTCCAGCAAAGAGTAATGGGCATGGAACCCCCTCAAGAACCAGTGGGCAAGTTCCTCACCTCAGAGACTGTGACCTTGCACTCCCCAGCAAAGAGAAATGGGCATGGAGCCCCCTCCAGAACCAGTAGGCATATTCCCCACTTCAGCTGAGGTGCGTCCCACTCCCCTTCCCCCTGAGGTGCATGCCATTTCCAACATGATGCCTCTGCACAGTGTGGTGCTGATATTGTCAGAAAACAAGTTGGGGCTTGGACTGTGCCCAGTGGCCATGTGGGCCTTTTGTACTTCGGACTGGCCATTGGCCCTTTCTGGACACTTACTCGTATTTATTGTTTCACATAGACAATATGGTGGCTGTTGGCATCAAATTACAATATCAGTTATACCTAAATGTAGTCCTTGCATTATTATGAGGTGGGTCCTGTGACACTGGTTTTCCTCTGCAGCTGGTTGTGTGTATGGTGTGTGTGTGAATGGTGTGTGTCACTCTCCTTTTCCTCCCTCCCTCCCTTGTGTGCTAGGTGGCTGTACTCACTGTTGTTGTCTTCGTCGGCATTGGTGTTCGAGGTGGAGCATGGCGCAGAAGAGCATCAGGAAGACTTTTAGTTCCGGTTCCATGGCGGCAGTAGTCTTCTCTGTGTCCCTGATGGTGAGTCTTTCGTTTTCTGTACTGTGTTTCTGTCAGGCTTTTGATGGCATTGGTACCACCCTGGAAATCCTGGCGGTTTGCTATGTCATAATATAGTGGGCGGTACCTTGGCTTCCGTCTGGCTGTTGATGGCTACTGCCGTGGTCAGTGGTGTTAACGCTCTGGCGGTTGGTGTGGTACATTGGCTGTCTATGGGAGTTATCACCATCATGGTCATAATTTGGTGGTAATTACAGCCAGCCTGTTGGCAGTATTACCACCACGTTAACAGTCACCGCCATTGTCATAATGACCACCAATATTGCCATGAAGAAGAGTCTGCACGACATCCCCATAGAACCCGATTCCAACACTCAATTTGAATTACCACTACTACAGGTGAAGCAGGAGGAAACATGTGCAGCAGAGGGCCAAACACAATGCACAGAGATTACCAACAACTATTTCTGGGGTAAGAGTAATTAAAATGTTTAATAATGAGACATCACAACTGAAGGTAATGCTTGGTGCCTAACTGAGAGACTACCTTTTATTCAAGTAGCAACAACATTGTTTCAATCAAGGGTCAACTGTATCCTTGTGGATGTAAAAGTGTGAGACAAATTCAGCAAAGTATATAAGGTAAAACACAACTTCTTTTGGCCTCTGGGGTTGGATAACTTGTCAGCAGCACTAGTCTGTGGGACTTTTGAGATGTCACATCCAGAAATGTGTCTGCTTGAATGCCTGCAACTGCATGCCTCCAGAATGGACATGCCACTGAAGCCAAATACCTTTGCTCTCAGCTTGGGACAGGATGTTTGGGATACACATGTTGTGACTCTGTATATTCTCAAAGGCTGTGGTCACCTGCACTACCCCACATCAGTCTGTATGTTCACAGTCCGCCTTTCTAGTGTGCTAATGGCGACTGCCAATTGGTTGATGGACCGAGTGAAGAAATCAAACCTTTACAGGTACTGCCAGTGCCTCTGACGCTACACACAGTGCTACTTCTCCATTGCAGGTACTCACTGTTCCTGCCCTTTCTCCAAGAGCTGCATCAACCAAGAAAATTGTTGCAGATGCCTATTCACCATCTTTATTTGTTTGGTTTGCAGGCACTGTGTGAATATGATGGACCTTTCCAAGCCACCAAACACAGGAGAGTTCTCCACCATGTGTTCTGACACATTCTCACTATAGACTGTTGATTGCCGGCCTCTGTTATGTTTGTATGTTGTGTGCACAGATGCTGCAGTGTCCCTGCTCTGTGATGGTCCCTCATCACTGTCCACAAAGACTGGCAGTGGTGATATGGTTGATCTAATGGCAGTTGGAGTTGACATGATTGGCTGAGTAGATGGTGTTGTTGTGTCCTCAACATCAACGTGTATCTGTAGGCCTTTCAGCATCACATGCTTAGGACGTCCTAGATGTGTTCTTTAGAAATGCTTGTATATAGTTAGTGTGAATAAATGGTTTGTACACAATATTTTAACTGTGCTTCATGTGTTTGTGACATGTTTATGATGTACTTATATGTTTGGTATAGTCATCAGCAAACAGTACAGTAAGCAACTTATGTGTACTAGAATTCCCATGAGACTTTCCAGGATAGGGCAAGCATCTAAAAGGAGCTATTTATGATGTGTTTTAGATATTTGCTAACATTATGTTATGTTAAGTAAGTAAAGGGAAAATGACTTACCCTGGCTGGTGCCTGCATAATTGGAGGTGTCAATATCAGAAATCCGCTGGTTCCATGGTCCCCTCAATTAGTGTTTCCATGAGAGTGGTAGGGTGGTGTTTTGAGGCGCCACCATCTGTACCATGACCCCCGCCATCCTGCAGGCCACCTTCTCCGTAGTGCGAGTTTGCAGGTTGAACCATGTCTTGAGTATCACTGTGATGGTCCTCTGGGTGCCACTTAAGGAGTTCACCTTTTCCAGGATGCTGGTCAAGATTTTTGCCTTTTGGTTGTATTGTACAGAGAAGGAGGCCTTCCCAAAACATTGTTCCATACGGGAGACACATTCCATAGTCAGAACCTCCAGCTTCTTCTCAGAGAATTTAATCTTTCTCTTCCTGCTCTCAGAATCTTTGTCCCCATCTTCTTTCGCCATGGTGTTCTCCTGGATTTGCCAAAACCACTACAGATAGTACGCGAGTTGCACTCCTCACTTCCAGCTGCTTCCTATGTTTAGGGTACTGGCAACACCCTGTATTTGAAAACCTCCTGGTCTGACATCATCATTCTGCGTTAAAAAAATGACTTTTCCTAATTTGTAATTTCCTGTTAGGAAACCGCAATTTAGCGATTTCCAAAAATCGCAATTTCCTAATTACGAATGTGAATCCATAGGAATCAGTGGGTACATACATACCGTTGTGCAATTCTTAAATAGCAGTTTCTATGGATTCACAATTTGGGAAATGCAAAATAGGAATTTTGTACATATGGGCCACAGTGAGCAATTAAAAAAGCACAGACCATCATAAGATGATATGAATAACAATTGTTTTGAGAGGGTTTTAGAATTGCCTCTAGCATCCATTGACATGGATTTGGGGACAGAGGAACATCAGGGTGAGGAATTTAGCTATTCACTGTTTCAGATCTGTGAGCCTAATTCTTTTCTGTCTTACACTGTTTCTGTGTGAGTATATCACTTCAATGCATTAAGTAACAGAAAAAGTATGTATGACAACAGTGAAACCTTCCTCCATTTTGCAGACTATTAAAGTCATGTCACTGAAGTGATGTCTTTCTGCCATCTTGGGGTTGGAATTTGGGTGCTACTGGTAAAGGGGGCATCAGCTTGTGACTGGCAAAACGTTTTAACCGACATTTAGTCAATAATGTTAAAGACAAACACATATTTACTCAGCTTTCCACATATGATCAAGCCAAGAATACCATCATTTTTTTGTATTAAATACATTTATTTGGGCATTTCTTCTGTACAGGTTTCGAGCACACCGTAAAGCTATTTATTTAAATATGTTATGATGTGGCCATGTTTCAACACTGTATTAAAAAGTCACAACATATCGTCACGTGTATCCCAATTTCATTCTTAAGTTTTCTACTTTCCAAATATTTTATAGGAAAAAATAGTGTTCAGCAATGTTCAGAATTTGCTAGTGAGTGATCTGGTTAATTTTTTATATATTTTCTTCCTCAGTAAATGTGTGGAGACACAGGAATATTAGTATGACCTGAAATTCAAAAGTTCACATCGACACTGTATTTTACGTTTTCATTAAGTATCCAAAAACATATTTTAGTGAACCATTTGAACAGATACATCTCAAACCCAAGGTAAAATAAAGGTGTTAGTACAGACAATCAAGATTAATTGAACGGTGACAATATATTTTCATTATTTACCTAGCTCATACATTCCAGTTTTACTTGGCTACTCCTTCATGTCTTCGACACAAAGGTCGGTTTCTAAAGTTGAATCATGCCTTTCACATTTCTGTAAAACATACTGTGAGGGAGGCAGAGAAGAAAAGGTATTCACATTTAACCGAACTATCCATCATGACCTACTTGGTGGTTACCCTTGTTATTGTAATGCCTGATTAAAAATGACAAATCGTTTTTTTCTAAGAACAGCGTGTCCTCAATACGGAATAGTTTTTAGTCTTCTGATGAAACAGTTTGCTTTCAATTTTCTTACTGGGAAATTGGCTATCACTTTTGTCTTCCGTTGGAAGAAAATGTTTTATAAAATGAGAAGTAATTTTTGGCCTTCTCTTCTCACTTCACCATGCAAACATGATTTGCTGCCATGGTGGCTAGCAGCTAAGATGGAAGGGCGCACATCCCTACAACCATTTCTTTCCTTTTCCAAAATATATTAGAAGTCAGTGCATTACTCTTGTCGTTTGTCATTAAAAAATCAGCATTCAGCTTTCTGTTTTTAAAGTGATGTGGCACTTAAATAAATTGTTATCGAGCTTCTCCCTCTTTAGCAGGCTTTAAATCATACGCTATTAATCAGTTCAGAAGTGCCCTTCCTGAATGGCCTGTTTTGTCTGTGCATTATATTGGCAGTTTTCTCTCTTTTGATGCATTTACATTGTAACTTTTGTTTAATCAGGCACAGTATTCTCACTCTGAAAATGTATATTGGTATTGCCTTATGATTAACTAGATTGCACTTTGTCACCCAGCAATCTAAACTCAGCCCACCTGCACACTCATTTTAGGTGAGTAGTTGGCCTCTAAAAATTTAGAAGTTGACTGTATTTACTAACTCACCATGACACATAGGGCCTCATTACAAGTCTGGAGGTCAGACTACCCACAGTGCAGCGGTACGACTGCCATATTACCACCCTGGCAGTCGGGCCCCAGGGAACCTCTGACTCTGCTAGGATTGGAAATCCCAGTGTTCTGGAGGTGGCGGCAGTCCTAATCCTCCAGGGTAGCGCTGCTCAGTGAATTAGTACCCCCTTCTCTGCCAGCGGTTTCATGGCAGTACCACCACCATGAAAATACTGGTGGAGAACAAGTGTAGGGAGAAGGGGGGGCCCTGCACTGCCCATGCACTTGGTATGGGCAGTGCAGGGCCCCCTTGGCCAGCACCATCGCAATGTTCACTGTCTGCTTTGCTGGTGCACCCTGCACACTACAAAATTTCCTCTGGCTCAATTACGACAATGCTGTAGACTCTTTCCCGCTAGGCCAGGTTTCCGCCCACTGAGCTAGCAGGAAACTCTTAATGGGGCTGGCGGGGATTTAGCCAAGATGGCGGCAACCTCACCGTCGGATGTTCGGCAGCTTCTTAGTCTCCTCTCCCTTGTGGCTGTATTGTATTTTAATGCGCCTGTGGCTGGACACACAAAATCAGATGACAAGTTCTCCATCTATTGGACACTGTAGCTGGAGACTATGCAATCGCATGCATATCAGGACTCCAAGATGGCTCATCAAAATGAAGTAAGGTGTAACAGGTTCTGTTGAATGATAGACATCCCATTTGGCAAACCCAGGGATTTCCAGGCTTTATCCTGGGAATTGTTTTGCCAGCCCTTCAAAATAGCAGTTTTAATTAAGAGTGATCAAGGTGTGAAGAGTGTGCAATCTAACATATTCTCAGATATAAATGCATACACCATTGTGTTGTGCGTAATCTGTGTCTAGGCAGAACATGTTGCTTATCTCATAACTTTTATAAGACTAGCGTGTAGAATGAATTTAACATTTTGCTTTGTTGTTATGGCCAGGATCTCCATATACTGCAAATTTTAGCTGATTTTCTTAGCACTTGCCAGTCTAACGTTACAAATTAAAGGTCATTTCATATGATGTGGCACAAGAAATGCCCTACAGCAGGTACAACCAGGAACTGTGCAGTATAAAAACATGTACTAGAAGCAAGTAGGACACATATATCCTTCACTTCTACTACTGAGCAGGGGTCCTTCGCACAGATAGCTGCCTTACAAGAGTGACAGGTAAGGCAATTTTGAAATAAAAAACCTCTATCCTTTTAACAGAGTACATGTGATGGAGCTGGGTGAGCAGGCTCCGACACATACAGAAGTAAAAATCCCTGTGGTCCGGAGAACAAAGACATAATGGGGACACAGGAAAATTATGAAATTCATTCTAAAATTTGAAACTAGTCGATGTGAGAATGAGCAACATTATGGCCCTCATTACAACTCTAGCAATCGGTGTTAAAGCGGCGGTAACATCGCCAACAGGCCGGCGGTAAGAAAAATGGGATTATTACCACGGTGGAAACCACCAACATAGACATCCACCTTAATACTCCGACCGCCAGGGCGGTAGCAACAAACACTGCTGCGGTCACCGCCAACAGACAGGTGGAGGACGATGTACCTCCCACCCTATTATGAGAGGCCAATCAGTCAGCTTTTCTGGGGCAGTACCAATGACATCAAAACCATGGCAGAAACAGTACATCGAATGGGAACCACTCACCTTTCAACACTCCATGAAGAACCAGGACGCCATGGAGCCCGAATTGCAGATCCCCACCATGTTGGTGTATCTTCTCGTACACCAGGAAGTAGAAAGAAGTCGGCGGCGGTGACGACAGTGAGTACTGCACCTAGCACACAGGGGAGGGGGGAGGGAAAAGAGAGTGACACACACATGCGGCACACAACACCCCCACCCCTACCCTCACCCACAACAACATACACACTAACACATCCAACAAAATTGCTGATACACCCCGTCACTCCCTGAAAGAACGCAAGGACAAAAGGAAATGAGTTGAGTCTAACCAGTGTTATATTGGAACATTCAGATTTAGCACTAGAATTTTAAATAATCAGTATATACAACATTTTACATTATATACACAAGGCCGTAAACTGTCCCTTGTAAATGTCCGTGGACCAGTGGTCCCAAAAAGCATGGGCGAAGCCTACACATGACACCTGCCTCAAATGGAGAGAACAAGGCAGGGGCATCAGGTGGAAAAAACACAGGCACCTCAGGTGGAAGGAGAAGGGGGGGCACCTCAGCCGGAAGATGGTACGATGCCAATGCCCCTTGAGGGGGCTCCATGCCCACTGCTTGCTCCTGGGGAGTGCAAATCCACAGTCTCACAAGTCTCTCAAGTGGGTGGTTTGCCCACTGATTGGTCCTGGGGAGTGCAAAGTCACAGTCTCTCAAGTCTCTCAAGTGGGTGGGTTGCCCACTGCCTTGTCCTGGGGAGTGCAAAGCCACAGTCTCTCAAGTCTCTCAAGTGGGTGGTTTGCCCACTGCTTGGTCCTGGGGAGTGCAAAGCCACAGTCTCTCAAGTGGGGGGTTTGCCCACTGCCTGGTCCTGGGGAGTGTAAAGCCACAGTCTCTCAAGTGGGTGTGTTGCCCACTACCTGTTCCTGGGGAGTGCAAAGCCACAGTCTCTCTAGTGGGTGGTTTGCCCACTGCTTGGTCCTGGGGAGTGCAAAGCCACAGTCTCTCTAGTGGATGGCGTCTTCCGCTGGTTCTGGAGAGGGCATTGTGCCCAGAGTGCTTGATCCTGCCAAGGATAGGGGGAGTGGATGCATCTCTTCACTGGTTCTGGAGGGGGCATTGTGACCATTGCTTGATCCTGCCAAGGACAGGGAGAGTGGATGCATCTCTCCACTGGTTCTGGAGGGGACCTTGTGCCCAGTGATGCAGCACCTAGGAGTGTGGCAGTTAACATCCTCTCACCTGGGTGTCTGAGCCACGAGATGTACATGAAACAGGTAGCATGATACTCCATGGAGGCAGAGCCACACTCCATCCTGCGCGACTTATGCTGCAAACTGCTGGTAGTGCCAGTGCTGGTGGTGGTGCCTCAAGTGGCATGTCCAGGGTCCAGGACGCCACCTGAAGCCTTGGACGGCTGCCCACTGGGGATGCTGTTGACATCCAATATAGTGGCACCGGCTCGGCATGTGGCGGTGCAGATGGTGGTGCAGGTGGCAGTGGCTGCGGCGGTGGCATAGGTGGCGGCTGCGGCAGAGATGCTGCCGGTGCTGCCCATGGTGCAGGTGTCTGTAGTGGTGGAGGGAGACACCAGACCGTCTCTGGCAGCCTCGGATGGCTGATCCTTGGGGAGGATGCTGCAGACTGACATTGTGGCAGCGGCGGTGCAGGTGGCGGTGCAGGCGGCAGTGCAGGTGGCGGTGCAGGCGGCAGTGCAGGTGGCGGTGCAGGTGGTGGTGCTGGTGGCAGTCATTGCAGCTGTGGTGACCGTGGTACAGGTCGCTGCCATCGTGCCCTGAAGTGACTTGCCCTTTGTCTTGTGCCCCTTCCCCACCTTGGCAGTCACTGCTGGGACTTTGACACTGTCATGTTTGTGTTTGGATGAGGCCTTGCTGGGTGGGTGGTGCGACTTTCCCCTGCTGGATGCCGGCCCCTTCTTGACCTTCACAGGTGGTGGGATTGGGTGGTCCTTCACATCTGCAGGTGGCACACTGGCAGCTCTGACGGGTGCCCCCTTCAATCCACCCGGACTTGCAGGGATCACAGCAGACGCAGATTTGGTGGCTGAGGGGCTGGGCTGGGATCTAGACATCCTGGCCCTAGGGGAAGGACGGGGAGGAGGTGTAGGGAAGAGGTTAATGTTAGCTAGAAAAGTTTTTTCGATACACTGGGATGGGAAGATGGAGGGGGTGTAGGAGTGGAGGAAGAGGTAGTGGTTGTAGGAGGTGTACGTCTGCTGAGTTTGGGTGAAAGTGCTTGGGCTGGAGGCTGTTGTGAGGTGGATGGCTGTTGAGTGGGTGTGTGCCTGTGTTTGTGTACTTTGGGAGGAGGGCTCACAGACACACTGGGAGAGGACACAGGGGACGTGTGAATGGTTGTGGGGGTTGTGATTGCTCGTGAGTGGTGTGTTGTGATGGGCGTGCTGGTGATGGAGGCAGTGGCTGATGATGTAGTGTATGCAGGTGTGAGTGGAGACGATACTGGGAGGGAGGTGGAGGATGTGGAGGAGGGGGACACAGTAGAGGAACGGGATGTTTGTATGTGTGCATGGGTATGGTGCTTGTGTGTGTGCATGTGTGATGATGTGTGGTGCTTATGCTTTCCTGAGCCACTTTTGTGTGTTGATGTGTGCGCATGCTGGTCTGAAGGTGTGCTTGGGATAGGCTGAGGTAGAGGGGATTGGGTTGGGGTAGTGGAAGTTGGAGGGGGAGGCTGGACACAGGTACAATGGCTGCCATCAGTGCTGAGGCCAGAGCCTGAAATACTCTCTGTTAGGCCGCCACGCCAGATGAATGCCCTCCAGGTATGCATTTGTTTGCAGCAAATGCCTCTCGACACCCTGGATGGCATTCAGAATGGTTGACTGCCCAACAGTGAGGGATCTCAGGGGGTCAATAGCCTCCTCACTGAGGGCATCAGGACTGACTGGGGCAGGGCCTGAGGTGCCTGGGGCAAAGGAGATGCCCACCCTCCTGGGTGAGCGGACACAGGAAACACGCTGAGGGGCTGCTGAGAGGGCAGTGGTGGTAGGGGGGGTGATGGCTGTACCTGTTTTTGGGGTGGGCACAGAGGTGTCTGCCACCGTCAGGGAGCTTCCATCAGAGGAGGAGTCGCTGTCACTGGTATCCCCTTCTGTCCCCGTCGTGGAGCTCTCCTCGTCCTCCGTTCCACTGGTGCCTTCACCCTCCATGGATTCACCCTCATGGGCCATGTGGGCTGCAGGACTCTAGGTTGCTGGTGTCTCAGCTCCTCCGCCAGATGATGCTAATGCATACAAGGACAGAGTGACAAAACAAGAAGGGGGCAAAGACAGAGGACACACATGGTCAATACCAGCAACACCACTACCGTTGGCGGACACAACAAACACTGAGCTGCCGTATGCACTAGGCCTTGCCCAACCAAACACTATGGTAGTCACCAGCCTATGGGAACCTGCACACTAGTAGCTGCCCAACTGTACCATTGGGATAGAGGTGCTTCAAAGCCTGCAAACAAGGGACCTACCCTGGCATTATCGCCCTGGCCTAGGGGCACCCACAGCCCACACCCCACCCAGCTAGTTCCTAAACCGCGCAGAGTCAGCTTTCTGAAACTGTACTCACCCCCTTGTGGCTGCTGTGATGCCCTCAAGCGCCCATCCAACTCCAGATAGGCCACCGCCAGGATGCGGAACATCAGGGGGGTCATGGTGCGACAGGCACCCCTTCCACGTTGGGAGGCCAGCCCCAGCTGGGCCTCCGCCGCATTCTTGCTCCTGCGGCGCAGGTCCTCCCATCTCTTGCAGCAGTGGGAGCTCCGTCTGTGATAGAACCCCAGGGTCTGCACCTCCTTTGTGATGGCACGCCAAATACCCTTCTTCTGGTGGGTGCTAACCTAGAGGGTAAACAGAGTGAACAAATTTAATGACTCACCCGTCCGGACCGTCATACTCATTGACCACCAGTTCCCACCCATGCCCTGATGCACATACACTGACCATCTCACATGCAGCACTCAGGCCACCCCCCAACATGTGGCTTACACCCACACCACTCCAAACAGGCATTGCCCACACATCATGCTCACAGTATGCTCACCTGTTTGTCTGGAGGACCGTAGAGTAGCGTGTACTGGGGGAGGACCCCATCCACCAGTTTGTCCAACTCCTCCGCAGTGAAGGTAGGGGCCCTTTCCCCAGAAACTGTAGCCATTGTCACTTCTAGACTCAGGTCACAGCAGCACTTGCAGTGTAGGTCCTCTCCTGTTGATGGTCAGGTATCAAGTGAGTGAAGAGATAGAAAATGGCGGTCACGTCCGTGGCGGTGCGTACCATCACCGCCGGCGTTCATCGCCATTGGCTCCTCGGACCCATAGGGCCCAATGATAACCAATGCAGAGTTTTGCGGCAGTCTTTGACCGCCTACCACGACGCTGCACAAAGCCAGCGCAGTTACCTCATTTCCCCTTGTCCCACCTCACAAGTCAGGCAGCTGCCATTTCAGGGGAGCACATGGCATGGCACCTAACTGCATCACCCCACATATTGGCACATATACGGACTCACAAATTCACACACAGATTCTGTAACATTAGTTCAGACACAGTTGAGCTATCTATGTGGTAAATGACCTTCTGCTCACCGTTCTCCTACATAGGCTACAACCACTGAGGCAGCATATGAGATGGCCGCATCCTCCAGTGTACAGACCCCTGGTGGACCTGTCAACAATGGAAGACAGACATATCATAATCATATACAGATTTGATCGTGCCACAATCCAAGAACTGTGTGCCCAAATGGAGCCAGACCTGATGTCAGCAATCCGCTAGCCCACAGGTATACCCCCTCTTGTGCAGGTCCTGTCAGTGCTCCATTTCCTGGCAAGTGGCTCCTTCCAAACTACAGTGGCCATGGCATCTGGGATGTCTCAGCCAATGTTCTCAAACGTGTTGAGCAGGGTGTTGTCTGCCATGCAGAATATGCCCTGGAACATATCCCCAACATCATTGGTGCCATTGATGGGACACGTGTGGCATTGGTCCCCCCCCTGCAGAAATGAACAAGGGTACAGAAATAGAAAAAGCTACCATTCGATGAATGTGCAAATGGTGTGTTTGACCGACCAGTACATCTCCGATGTGAATGCCAAGTATCCTGGCTCTGTGAATGACGCCAATATCTTGAGAAATAGCAGCATCCCTTATGTGATGGGCCAACTCCAGAGGCACGGCGTGTGGCTAATAGGTGAGCCCAAGGTCCCCACACAGTATGAGTAGGTGTCTGGGTATGGGGTAGTCCCTAAGGGTTAGTGTATGTCTAACAGGTATTGCTCGAAATTTGCAAGTGACTCTGGTTACCCCAACCTCTCATGGCTACTGACCCCAGTGAGGAATGCCAGGACAAGGGCAGAGGAATGCTACAATGAGGCACATGGGTGAACTAAGCGTATTATTGAGAGGACAATTGGCCTTCTGAAGGCCAGATTCCAGTGCCTCCATCTGACAGGTGGCTCCCTGTACTACTCACCCAAGAAGGTGTGCCAGATCATCATGGCATGCTGTATGTTACACAATCTGGCATTGAGACGCCAGGTGCCTTTTCTGCTGGAGGATGAGCCTTGTGATGGTCTTGTGGCAGGGGTGGAGCCTGTGGACAGTGAGGAAGAGGAAGCAGAGGAAGAAGATATTGACAGCAGAACAAACATGATCCTACAGTAATTCCAGTGACACACAGGTAAGCCACTGTAACTCCTCTTCACATATCAGTTTACTTTAGGACATTGTACATGGCAGCGTCTTAACCTCTGTCTATGGACACTGACTGTTCCCTTTGGATTTTCTTTTTTCAGATCTGTGTACCCCATACGTCTACTGCTGCCCAACAACTGTCATACATTGGTATGAGTAAATGAACATATACCTTGCAATTTTTTGCTAATGTTGTTGTAATACATTTGTGAATCATCAGACTGCCTCCAGATTGGTATGTGATTAAAGGGTGTTTATTTAGGTGCTAATGGGTATAGGGGTATGTGCAAGGGGCTGGGGTGATGGTGGAGGAAGGTCCATGGTAGAGTTCAGTCTCTTGGTATCACAGGTGCATTGTCCAATAAGCCATAGGAAAGCGAGCAATGGCAGTTCATGGTGAACAGGGTAAAGGAGTGGGACAGAAGGGTGACAATCAGGAGGGTCCTATTTCCTGGCGGGGGTCTTGGCAATGTTCTCTATCTTCTGCCTGGATCGCAGGGACCGTTTGCGGGGTGGTTCTCCTTCTGCAGGGGTTGGGGTGCTGGTGACCTGTTGTTCCTGTGGGGTTGCCTCCTCTCCACTAGCGCCAGCGGAGGTGGAAGGCTGTTCCTCGGTTTGGCTAGTGTCAGGGGCCCTTTGTTGAGCCACTGCCTCCCTAATGGTCTTGCCCATATCAGCCAGCACCCCTGCTATGGTGACCAGGATGGTGTAGATTTTGGTGAGGTTATCCCTGATCCCCATGTGCTATCCCTCCTGCAGCCGCTGGGTCTCCTGAAACTTGGCCAGTACCGTGCCCATGGTCTCCTGGGAATGGTGGTATGCTCCCATGATGTTGGAGAGTGCCTCGTGGAGAGTGGGTTCCCTGGGCCTGTCCTCCCCCTGTCGCACAGCAGTCCTCCCAGCTTCCCTGTTGTCCTGTGCCTCTGTCCCCTGAACTGTGTGCCCACTGCCATTGACCCCAGGCCCCTGATCGTCTTAGGTTAGTGGGGTTGCCTGGGGTCCCTGTAGTGGTGGACACACTGCTGATTGACGTGTCCTGGGGACAGTGGCATTGGTCCGCTGGGTGGGTGCTGTGGTGGTGTTTCCTGAGGGGGGAGGCTCTGTGGTGGTTTGGGACTGTGGCAGGAGAATCGACTGTCCAGAGCTCCCAGATGGACCAGGCTGGTCATCCTGATCCAGGTGTGCAGAGCTGCTGTCATCACTGTGGCCTCTTCTGTGGGGAGACTGGATGTAGTTGGCACCTCCTGTCTGGTGACGTTGGGTAGGGGTCATGTTGGGATGCATGGTTATTGTATCTGTGTGTGCCATCTTGTGCAATGGGTGTGTTTCCCTAATGGAATTGTGCTTTCCCTGTCGCATTGGCCTTGTGTGATTGCGGATTGTGTGGGGTGGATGAGTCTCTCCAGTGTGCATGCTGTGATGATGTGTGTCCATGCAGGTCTGTGATGGGTGTCCATGCATTGGTGTTGCATGCAGGGCTTGCTATTGGGATGGGTGGGTTGTGCTAGTGGGGTATATGTGAGGTGGTCGAGTGATGGGGTGAGGGTAGGGGTGGGAGATAGTGAGGACATGCAGGTAGGGTGGGGGGGATATAGTAGTAAAGATTTGACTTACCAGAGTCCAGTCCTCCTGCTACTCCTGCGAGGCCCTCAGGATGCAGTATTGCCAAGACTTGCTCCTCCCATGTTGTTAGTTGTGGGGGAGGAGGTGGAGGTCCACCTCCAGTCCTCTGTACTGCTACCTGGTGTCTTGATACCACAGAACGCACCTTCCCCCGTAGGTCGTTCCACCTCTTCTTAGATGCTGTCCCACGGCGTTGATCCTGTTGACAATTCTCCACCATAGCTTCATCTTCCTTGCAATGGAGGTCTGCTGCACCTGTGATCCGAATAGCTGTGGCTATACCCAGATGATTTCCTCCACCATGACCCTTAGCTCCTCCTCAGAAAACCTGGGGTGTCTTTGAGGTGCCATGAGGTGGTGTGAGTGATATGTGTGAGGTGATGTGTGGGGTGCTGTGTTGTGATGTATTATGTGATGTGCGTGGATGGTGTATGAGTGATGGTGTTCTGTGCCTCTGGATGAAGGTGTGCTCTTTGCTTTTCTCTCTCTGCTTGTTCTAATTTTTTCATTGAAAGGGTTGTGGGTAATGTGGGTGTGTGTTTTATAGTGGTCTGAGTGTGAGGGTGTGGTGTGTGTATGTGTGTCAGGTGTGTGTATTTTGAATTGTCCAATGTGGTCTAGTTTTGTAAGTGTGTATGTATTTAGAGTGTGGTGGTGTGTACCGCCAATGGTTTACCACGGTTGAAAGACCGCTGCGTTGATTCATGGGTCATGATACTGTGGGCGTATTCCTGTTGGCGTGACAGTGTGGGTTTTGCTATCGCCAGTTTATCACTGACCTTTGGTCTGGCTGACTTGTGTGGGTGTCTGAATTGTGGCGGTATTCTCTGTGTGGGTCATAATACCTGTAGCGGAATACCACCGCGGTCACGGTAAGTTGGTGGCCATTAGCACAGTGGTAAGCGGGATTTACCGCCAGGGTTGTAATGAGGGCCTAAATGTCTGCAGCTTTATGAGCAGTGTGCAGGCAAAAAAGTAACTATATAGATTTGGTCAAGATCGGCCTCAGGGACTATGATCTATGGCAGGGACATGGTAACTCATAAGTATTTATGTACCGAACTCTTCCCCCCAACCTGTGTACTGAACTTTCACTCACATTTTCCCCTCACAGGCAATGGTCACCTCCAACTATAAACCCACCTAAACATCAGTAGTCTCATTTATCACAATATTATGTCACCATTACTCAGTTCCATCTGGCAAGTGTTCACAATGTTGGTCACAAAATCCTTTACCAAGCTTGCTTGAGTAAGTATGTATTTCTTCCCATACAAATCACTGGATATTCTCCTGATGTCACTACCCCTTTTGCCACCAATGGACATTTCCCCTCTAAGAAGTCTCTCTGAGCGGGCTAAGATGAGGAAAAAAATGAGCGCATTTTTACTCAACATCACCTTGCCTTTTCTATTTGTAGCACTCAGTATCCTGCCACACATTTCAACATTTGTGAGAGTAACCATCAACATCTCACCTATGCCAATGTTATTTCCCGAGGGTTTTGGTCAGAGAAAATCTTTCACTGATGATCGCACCACCTCTTCTTCAACAGCAAGATGTTCACTGAACACTGTACTTAGTTCCTCTCTTAGACCCCATTCTGGAAACATAGAGGGGTTTCAAACACCCTTAGCCAGTTCACCCTCTGGAGGTTGTCTAGACAATCAATCTTACTCTCTGCTAATGTAACTCCTCAATCACTCTGGATTTAAAATTCTCCACCTCCCTCAATGTAGTGGACATTAACCATATGATTCACTGTAGGTGGTACATCCTTCTCCGTCCAAGCAGCCAAACTTTGGAATTCATGACCCCCAACTATAAGAGCCACAGATAGCTTTCTTGTTTTCAGAAAACTACTCAAGAGTTGGCTCTTTCTTTCATAACCACCTTTTTCAAACAACTATGAACTGCATATGCCTATGTGGATACATATTTGTTCAGATTATATGTATATTTCTATTTATTTATAGTTTTCTTTGGAAAATATGTATTGCTACTGTCATAACAATAAAATACCCACACACACTCTTTTAAACCTGTCTGACTAAGTATTTTTTACCCATGATTCTAATTATGTATTGTATGTGCATATGTGTGTGTATTCATGTGTGTGTGTATAAATATATATATATCTATATATGTGTATGTATGTGTATATGTTGTTTCTGTGCTTGGCATGTTTGTGGATCATTGCATGGCTCCTGGTTTTTGGGTTGTTATACTAGATATCTATGAATTTCTGCTCTCATTTTTCATCACTCTTATGTCATGTCTCTATCAAACTATCCTCCATTCTCACTCTGACTCATCCCAAATCCCTTCAACCACTTTCATCTCCTAAATATCTCTGCCTAAACTCTTCCCTCCACCTCCACATCTAACTCACCAAACCTCACTCTACCTCTGTGACCTCCCACACAACCCTACTAAATTCTCCTGCATTCATCTCACCCTGCTACTATGCTCTCCCTAACCCTTCCACATACTCTTCCCCCCTCCACCCCCCTTTATTCATCCCAAGCCTTTGGATTGAGTAAATGAAGGATATACTCCCAATTAACACTTCGGGATTTCTTTCCTCCTCCACCCCTCCATTACTCCAGTCAATCTAACTAACAAACTCTCATATCCGCGGCTCAAATTAACTCATAATAATACTAAAACTGTACTCATTATTAAATGATACTAATCCATCACTAATTCTTGTTGGGTTCCAGAGTAGCGTGCTAATCATCGAAAAGCGCTTCAACGCCTCGTCAGGGATAGTAAGCGCTATATAAATACGATTACAATACAATACAATACAATACAATATCCAATAAGAAGCCTGCTCCTAATCCACTCCTGTCACTTTGATGGCCATTCCCTTTATTTTGTCCCCCACTGACCTCACTGCCCCCTCTAGGTTTGCTCTCTCCTATGCTATTTCAACAAATCTTGTATTTATTGATTTGGAGAAGTGTTCTCTCACTGGGGGTGAGCTCTTAAGGAGAGGTGCTAATCTCATTGTAACAAGATAGCTTCTTTGGGATAAAGAAATCTTATTTGTGCTTGTGTCTGTTTGTAATTATTACTGGAGGGCAAGATAACAGGGGGCCTCCATGCTCTACAAGATTCTCATGGCAGTGGCTCTTCACTGTCAGAACCAGGCAGAGTATTAAAATAATTACTACACAATTTCATATCACTCTGCTATTGTCAGGCATGACTATCTGGTTCCTATGGCCTCTGGATCTTCCATGCCCACAGTCTACTTTGGGTACCCGGGACTTCACTGTCTTCCCTCATGAGCTATTATCCCAAGGGTCACACCACAGTGTGCAGCCCCAAACAAATTATGACCTCTTTAAAGTGTACTCAAGCAACAGGTTATAGTTGCAAATCCAGTACTTCCCTGCAGCCTCAGGTTCTCAACCCGTGTAGACCTCCGGGGCAGATACCACTCCCGGATCACCTCTCAAACTTCCACATGACAAAGAATGTCACGGTAGCCAGACCCAGCTCATTGGATCAGACAACCTCCCTACTTCCCTCAATAGAGCCGCACCCTGTTCTCATCCATTGGATGCCGCAAAGTCTATGGTGTCACCGAGCCTGCCCTTATTACAGGACGTCACAGATGAAGGCCCTCACTGGTGAGAGACCACGGCTCACTGTAAGAGTTCTGAAGGATCACTGTCATTTTGGCTACCAGTCAGCCCTCTTGGTCCAATATTCTAGAATCAAAAAAGATCAAATGAGGAATGTGGCCATAATATTAAAATTAACGACATACATTGAACGATAATTAGTAAAAAGCAGCCAGTAAGATGGAAGGGCAGAAACGTTTTTGAAATCATTTCAGTGAAGTCCCTACCCACAGAGGACAAGAAACTGCCAGCAAAATACAAAGTGCATGTTTGGGTTCCAGAGTAGCATGGTAGTCACCAAAAAGAGCAATGCCTCGTCAGGGGTAGTAAGCTCTTTATAAATAGGATTACAATTACTAATATGTAGAAAATAAATATTTCTCTCAGGGGTGAGTAGCTGCGCTTTACAAACACTGATTGATTGATTGAATGATTTAACCATTGACATTATTCAAGAGGAAAAACCATTTTGGAATTTTCGGTCCTGAAATAAAAGTGGGCCTTCATTCTTATAATCCCTGCATTAAAATAAATATAGTTAGGTCATTTTTGAAAATGGGTGTGCATCAAGAGAAGTGGGGGCTCTCATATAAACTGAGCTGTACATGCCACCATTTTTGAAGATTGGGCGAAGGGCCCATTTCCTCAAGGAAATACCTATAGCACTTAGTTCACAGAGTAAAAAAAAGCCCTGGGATTGATAATGTCTCCGAAGACCATATTTTGAATAAATATGCAGTGAAATTTATATCAACTATAAATAATTCTATCCTTGAGACACGTCATTGTAATCCTCATTGAAATCAATTTACATAGTTATCTCCCCCAAAAAGAGATGAAACTATAGTCAGAGTACAGTCTATTAACCAAGTTCTACTACTGATGAGCTCATCCATCTGTTCAATTGAGCTGCTCTTGGCCAGGGAGAAGCATCTGTTATATGTTCACAAAACTGTATGACCTATTCAAGGAGTTTTCCATGACGGTGCTATTATGACATAGCTGTATTATAAATGTAGATTTTCCTAGCAATTTATGAAGGAAAGTCTTAATTTGATTAAAAACATGGAGGCAAGTATTATGCCTTCTGATCTTGCTTTAATTCAATTAGCAGCAGTCAAGACAATAATCACAATTACAAATTCCATGAGGCTATGCATTAAATAGCCAATGGGAAGAAAAAATTGAATGTTAGCATTGACTAATACCATGTCAGACCTATGTATAACACCTAACTCTACTGCAATCAGTCCAATTGTCTTGTGCGAGTGGTCAAATATAAAAATTGAACAAAGGTAAAATTGTCAAAAAAATTGCAATGGCTAACAAAAAGGTGAACACGTCTTAACAAAAGATCATAAACGTGGATCCTTCCAACAGAAACGGAGGACAATCTGGAGGACCAAGCGAAAGTTAAGCTGAAGAAGAACACCTTGTAGATACATGAAGGGAAGCTGGATTCTTAAGTAAAAGTTGAGTTGATTGAGTTGGAGTCACTGTTAACGTGGGAAACAAACATTTTATGAAACATGCTGAGGTGGGATAATACTCGCCTCCGTGTCTTTATTAAAATTAAGACTTTCCTTCATAAATTACTAGGAAATCTACATTTTATCGCAAGACCTGGGGCTCATGTTATTCTTATTTTAAAGCATATTAATCACAACTGATGAAGCAGTTAGAACCGGTTTACAGTAGAACGTTTGAAAAATAGAATCATTAAACCAATCAGCTGATCTCAGAATATCCTCCAAATCGGAGTCAGCCCAAAAAGCTTTGGACATCATGGCCCTCATTCTGACCCTGGCGGTCGGCGGAGAGATGGCGGTCGGACCGCGAACAGACCGGCGGTATTAAAAATGGCATTCTGACCGCGGCGGTCCCCGCCGCGACCGACCGCTACTTCTCCACTCCGACCGCCACGGCGGTCATGACCGCGGGGCTGGAGTTTGCGCACTCCGGCCCGGCGGTCGTCCCAAGACCGCCAAGGGTATTATGACCCTGCCTACCGCCGCGGTTTCTTGCGGGCGGGAACCGCCGTGCGAACCATGGCGGTAAGCACTATCGGGGCCAGGGAATTCCTTCCCTGGCACTGATAGGGGTCTCCCCCACCCCCCACTACCCACCCGAGTCCTCCCCCCACACCCTCCACCCCCCTGCCACCCCCCAGAGGTGGTACGAACCCCCTCCCCACCCCCACCCCGACATGCACATACATGTACCCCGACATGCACACACCCCCAACATGCACATATACACACCCCCTACACACACATACACAACGGGGACACATACCCGCACACATACATGCCGACATGCGCACCTGCCGAACAGCACACATTACCCATAGACACAGCAGCACCCCCCGCCCGCATACACGCACTCACACACCCCCTCTACACACTCACACGCACACCCCCATGCACGCCCACATCACACAACACCCCCCCACCCCCTCCCCTCACGGACGATCAACTTACCTTGTGCGTTGGTCCTCCGGGAGGCGACGGGAGCCATAGGGACGTGG
This sequence comes from Pleurodeles waltl, assembly GCF_031143425.1. Classification (NCBI taxonomy): domain Eukaryota; kingdom Metazoa; phylum Chordata; class Amphibia; order Caudata; family Salamandridae; genus Pleurodeles; species Pleurodeles waltl. The sequence goes on from NC_090442.1 coordinate 468,087,668, forward strand.
CCGCCAACAGAAGACCGCCAACAGAAGACCGCCACACAGAAATGTGGGTCGTAATTCTGTGGGCGGTGTTCTGCTGGCGTGGCGGTGGAGGTTGACCAGTCTCCACTTTCCCGCCGACCGCCAGTGTGGCTGCTGGCGGTTTTCCGGCGGAACGCTCCCAGCGGTCAGAATGCGCACAGCGGCACACCGCCGCGGTCGGCGGTCTTCACCGCGGCGGTAACTCAGCGGTCTTGCGAAAAGACCGCCAAGGTCAGAATGAGGGCCCATATCTCCTCTGGCTGAGTGGGCACCAAAAGAGGAAGGATTACTACCCAAAAGGGACACAACCCATTAAACCCAGTGAGCAAGGGGAGGGGAAGGAACTGGTTTGTGAGGTTTCCTGAATTAAATGAGAAGCTGAGTATGAGAGGAGGTTCTGAGATCAACTGTATGGTGTTTGTATACTTTGAGACATTGCGCAACACAAAGTTTGGGATAGTGAGGAAAATATGGATAAAAAAGAGGTTAAACTATTTTTGTACATTTGTGGACAGTAAAAAGAACACTTCTAGGGGTAAACTGTCTAGAATGTAAAATATCTAAAGCTCTAACATCTGACAGATCTTTAACCCCCTGGGTGCCAGGTACAAGCTGGTCTCGTCCTCGGCCACGGTTCCCGTGTGCCAAGTACGAGACCGGCTCGCCCTGCACTCAGCCCACAGGGGAGTGCTACCCCTCCACCCCTGGGCCTCCCTCCCACATCCGCCCTCAGGGATGGAAGGGGAGTCACTTCCCCTTCCACCCTCCTCCCCACACCCTCCCAGTGACGTCTGATAATGTCAGTGCATAATCGCAAGCTGATCTCATAAGAGGTCGCCTGCCATTGCACATTGCAGAAAGCCCACCAGAGACCAGGAAATATTTTTTTTCAAAAAAGAGGGTAAGGTATCGCCACATCCCCACCCCAAGTAAGTTGGTCCGCCCACCGGTGGGCAGATGGGGCAATTACCCCAGATCCACTCCCCGGGGGGCAGAAAGCCTACTGGATGCCAGGAAATTTAAAAAAAAATAGTGGGATGGTGGCTACCAACCAGTATGGGCATGGTTATGCCCCTGCCCCAACTGAAGGGGGTAACAGTCTTTCAGCTCTCTCCCACACACTAAAACATCTTATCCCATGGCAAGCAAGAGGGCATTTGATTATTTTAGATTTTGGTTTTACATTTGGGCCATGAGAGCTTGTCTAACTTTCAAAATTGTCCCACTTGGAATGGTAAGAGCTGCACTTTTTGGACTTTGGGACTCTGCCATTTAGAAAAATCTACAAGACCTAGACACATCTGAAAACTAAACATCTGGGTGAGTCCAGGGTGGTGTGCTTTACATGAACCCCGTACCATGTTGTTACCCAAAATGCCCTGTAGGCCTCCAACTTTCCTTGAAATCACACTTTTTCCCACATTTTTATGATGGAACCTTCCGGAATCTGCAGGAATCCACAAAATTCCTACCATCCAGCATTGTTGCATCTTTACCAATAAACATTCTGCCCCACTTGCCTGCCTAAAAACGTTTTTTCCCAAACTGCCCTTTTGGACCCGCTTTGGTCCCCCCCTCATTTTCAACATGTTTTTGGCTCTTCCCTGTCATTTGCACTTGGACCACCAACACAAGTGAGGTATCATTTTTTACAAGAGACTGAGGGGAACGTTTGGTGGTAGGAAATTTGCGCCGGTGAGTGATACTATACAGAAATGTGGGAAACATGTGATTTGTTAGCTAAATTTGAGGTTTGCTGAGGATTCTGAGTAAGAAAACACTGAGGGATCCACGCAAGTCACACCACCCTGGGCTCCAACGGGTGTCTAGTTTTCAGAAATGTTTGGGTTTGGTAGGTTTCCCTAGATGGCTGCTGAGCCCAGGACCAAAAACATAGATGCCTCACCCCCCTGCAAAAACAGGTAGTTTTGTATTTGATAATTTTCATGTCTTACTTAGTGTTTTAGGGAATTTCTGTCGCGAGCACTAGGCCTACCCACACAAACGATCTATCGTTTGTATTGGTAGACTCGGGGGAATGCTGAGTGGCAGGAAATGTGTGGCTCCTCTCAGATTCCAGAACTTTCCATCACCGAAATGTGAGTAAAAGGTGTTTTTTTGGGCCAAATGTGGAGGTTTACAAAGGATTCTGGATAACAGAACCTGATGAGAGGCCCACAAGTCACTCCATCCTGGATTTCCTTAGGTGTTTAGTTTTAAAAAATGCACAGGTTTGGTAGGTTTCCATAGGTGCCGGCTGAGCTAGAGGCCAAAAACCGCAGCTAGGCACTTTTAAAAAAACAGTTCAGTTTTCTATGGGAAAATGTGATGTGTCCACATTTTGTTTTAGGGCATTTCCTGTCACGGGCACTAGGCCTACCCACACAAGTGAGATACCATTTTTATCAAGAGACTTGGGGGAATGCTGGGTGGAAGGAAATTTGTGGCTCCTCTAGAATTCCAAAACTTTCTAGCACCGAAATGTGAGGAAGAAAATGTTTTGCCAAATTTTAAGGTGTGCAAAGGATTCTGGGTAACAAAACCTGGTGAGAGCCTCACAAGTCACTCCATCCTGGATTTCCCTCGGTATCGAGTTTTAAAAAATGCAAAGGTTTGGTAGGTTTCCGTAGGTGCTGGCTGAGCTAGAGGCCAAAATCCACAGCTAGGAACTTTCCAAAAAACACGTCAGGTTATCTAAAGTAGGCTATGACCTTTGGAGATCATTAAGTCAAAACAGAGTTCTTTTTGGTTGTATGGGATAGTTGTTTACTCCACTTATTAAGCCCTGATTATGAGTGGTCTATGAAAGGATAAGACATTTACTGCCCCAATAAATACTTATATCTTGTTATATTTTATTTCTAAATACCTCTATTTTTAAGTTTTCCTCTGTAATATGAGAAATTACCTGCAGAATTTGGGAAGTTTCACACCATGTTTTTCTCATGTCAGAATGTATCACATACTTTTCACCTTCTAAATTTTGAGTAGGAGAAATTGTGGTGCTTGGTAATCACTACAGTACCCAAAATGTTGATCCCTGTGTAAACATGGGGTTTGTGCAGGGATTGCAATTTACTGTCCCACTCATAATCATGGTCTTATTTGAGAATCGACCGTTCTGTTTATGAAATATGTTCCAGCTGATTTTAAACAGTGACTATTGTATTTGGTGGTGCTGGGACGATTAACAGATTTGTTATAGATCGTGGTATGAGATGCGGATGTATGGTGCCCCAATACATTTTATTCTATTTGTTCATAATCTTGGTCATTCATTCATATTACTTGAGCAGATGCTATAAAACTGAGTACTACTAATTTAGCCTTTTTTTAATATTTGTGAGTGGAGTTGTTTGCATGCGCTATACAATCAGGTAATGATTAAAAGGCTTTCACGTATTTTGCACATGAATGGCGGTCATTGTGAAAACAAATGATTCCTTGAAGATATAAATAAAAGTCCTTGCATTGTGTGATTGAGTGACTATATTGTTTCTGTTCAAAACATACTGGAGATTAAAAAGAACCTGAGTCAAAGCACGTGAGCACAAGACACTTATTTGGGCTCCTTACTCTCATCAGTGGCCATTTTGTTTTTCCCAGTGAGAGAGAGCAGGTCAGCATCTAGATGCTGCAACCTAGTGATGTGCCCAATCTGCCATAAAAAGACAGCCAATGCGCATATGTATTTCTAGGGTACTCCTATGCCATTAGGATTTAAAAATATTCAGTGCTGCTAAATGAATTTTTACTTGCACTTTTTAGTGCATTTCTCTCTTTTTTATACCTTCTGATTGCTGCTAAGTTGAATTTGCAATTAGTACTTGCGGTAAATTAGTTTGACTGTTGGGGAAAGGTTTGTGAACTTTAGGATCACGTTTGCACAGATCACTTTTCTCTGGCTTGTTTCTCATCTCTGTGGCTATTTTGCCTCACCTGTTGAGACAGCGCAGGTCAGCACTGTAGTCACTGTAACTTGGTGACATGCCCGATTGGCCATAAAAAGGGAGCCGATGCGCAGCTATACTGCTGCCATGTGGAAGGCGTGCCAAATGCAAATCTGTCTATCACTCGTACACGGTACTCTCGGTCAGGACTGATAGAGATGCGTCCTAAATGTAAGAGTGAGTGATGTTTCACCCTCACCTTAGATAATAAAATAGTAAATTGGTGTTCTAATTTTACCTAGCATGTTAATTTGTCTGATGACTTTTATCCGCCTGATTCTTTTCTAAAATAAGGGGTGGAGGCCACTGTGACGGGATCTGACATACAGAGGGAGATTATGGCCCTCATTCTGACCTTGGCGGGCGGCGGAGGCCGACCGCCAAAGTCCCGCCGTCAGGTTACCGTTCCGCGGTCGAAAGACCGCGGCGGTAATTCTGACTTTCCCGCTGGGCTGGCGGGCGGTCGCCTTCAGACCGCCAGCCAGCCCAGCGGGAAAGAGGCTTCCACGATGAAGCCGGCTCGGAATCGAGCCGGCGGAGTGGAAGCTGTGCGACGGGTGCAGTTGCACCCGTCGCGTATTTCACTGTCTGCGCAGCAGACAGTGAAATACATGTAGGGGCCCTCTTACGGGGGCCCCTGCAATGCCCATGCCAGTGGCATGGGCACTGCAGGGGCCCCCAGGGGCCCCGCGACCCCCCCTACCGCCATCCGGATCTCGGCGGTCCGACCGCCGGGATCTGGATGGCGGTAGGGGGGGTCGGAATCCCCGCGGCGGTGCAGCAAACTGCGCCGCCGCGGAGGATTCAATGGGGCCGCGGTACACTGGCGGGACCCCGCCAGTGGTGCCGGTCCGACCGCGGCTTTACCGCCGCGGTCGGAATCCCCATTGGAGCACCGCCGGCCTGTCGGCGGTGCTCCCGCGGTCCTCCGCCCTGGCGGTCAAAGACCCCCAGGGTCAGAATGACCACCTATATGTGCTTTAATCAGCGTACGCTCTCCCGTTAAACACAAAGTGTAACTTTGCACTTTGATTCCATCTTTGGACTTTCGATTGCCTATTCATTACAGAAACCTGTTCTAAAGAGGACTCTAGACCAGATTTGGTGACAGCGGTCCCTTCAGTCTAATTTATTTCTAGTTTAGACTGCTCCGTTCGAAGGGGTGATGGGTTAGCTACAATATCAAATAACTAGCTTAACTGTACTTTAGAACCAGTGAGCATTAGGCCACAGAACTCATACAAGGTTGATCTATTCAGATTAAAAACTGTGAGAAATTAGGTAGTTGTTTGACTGGGGGATGAACCACAAAAAGTCATCAAATTAACCTGTGCTTTACTCTGGATTGCATGGCTAAAAAACAGTCAAGCTAAACCTAGAGACGATGTGTTAAGCATTTATGCAGTACACAGACAGCAACACAGTGAAAACACAACACAACACAATAAAAATAACAAACCAATTTAAAAAAATAGAGTAAATTATTTACACTGAAACCATCAAAATCCAAGTAGTAGAACTGGAGTTATGATTTTTTTAAGTTTAAGGTTCAAAATAGCAAGTCCTCGGTTTTAGTGAATGGCCATCTAGACACCTTCAGCACTAAAACCATGGGACCAGGAGTGGATGGAGACCACTTGGTGGTTCAGGACACACACAGGCTGAGTACAGGTGCGGGTTCAAGATGATGGAAGCTTGTTATGTTGTTGTGACTCTGAACAGGAGGTCAGCAAAACAAGCCCTGGAAGTCACTTCTGGAAGTCCTGGGTGCAGGTGAAGATGCAGGGCTCCATAGCAGGGCTGACCTTGAAGGTTCAAGGCAGTATCCAGATAGCAAAGCTGTACAGGTACAGCAACAGTCTGGCAGAGTGCACAGCAGGTCACAGCAGCAGGCACTCCTCTGAGAGTTCTTCCACAGGACTCGTAGTGAACTCAAGGGTGGGCCTGAGAGCTCTATATTTATACCCTCATGCCCTGCTGCTGGAAGTTGGGAGAAGTTTCCAAAAGGGTTCTTTGAAGTTTCCTACCTTCCCTGGCTTGTCTCCTAGCTGGCTGCACTGACAGGGTTGTTAAGCCTATTGTGCAGTGGCAGAGCACAGCCTATACAGATGTAATTGGGGCTGTGCTCAGCCTATCCCTCCCCCCCCCCCCCATCAAGTCAGTTAATGGCCTATTCAGGCTCTGATAATCCTACTACTGTGTGACTGACTGGGGTGAATTCACAAAGTATCAACTGTTAGTTACATTCAGTAATGTGACCTAAAGCAGGCTGCAGGCCCAGATGGCTAAGGGAAGGATAATGCCAACTTTCTAAAAGTAAACAAACACAAATGATGGACGGAATGCGGAATCAATCAAACATTCACCCCCAGTCACAGATCTGGGTTTTATCCATCAATTCTTTTGCTCATCACACCACCCCAGTTTGGAACCAGCCATATGCAAATCAGTCTTGGCCCTGTTCCCCATGGGAACAGTACAGCCAGAACTGCCAGGCCACGTCCTCCCTGGAACGGAAACAAGCATCCTGGGACCAGTTTCAGGGTATCACCCTTCATCAGCAAGGCTAGCTTGAATCCAGTGGCATAGTGAGCCCAGGACCCACGTCTGGGCATACCCGGCGCAGCTATATTGCAAAATATAATGCCTGCTCACATTGCTGCTCTGGCATCTTTCCCCCATTCCACAAGCATCTTGAAACCTGTCTTTTCTTTCTCAAATTATGTCGTCTCTCGGTTTTTCAGCTAGTGTTTCCGAGTAACAACTAGCGCTTTGATGCCCTTGGGATTAGTGCGCTCTATAAATAAATTAGATTCCATTTCATTCAATTCTGTTCCACGTTTTCATTTGAATATTCCATAGAACCTTAGTAAAAACTCATTGGTGGAGCCTCAACCTTGTTGCCACATCTGAAATGAATCATTGAAAGAATGTTTGACTTTAAAGAAGGGCTTATTTTTTAATTTTGCTGCATGGGAGCACTGCCATGAACCGGAAGTGGGCCTGCTCTGCCAAATTACCAGTTTCCTGCTGGATTTAGAGTTGGGGGAAGTGCCCAGTTTATGGTGGTGGAGCCTCCTTTGGTTCCATCAATGTAAACCTCTGACTTGGCAGCAGTTCAACCAAGGGGACCACTAGATCACAATGACATTTGCCCCTCCCTATAATTTCTAATATTCTGCAGGAATGTGTAAAGTTCTAATTAACTTAAAATACTTAGCACCTCCTGCCCCACTGAGTTGATCGTGGGAACTGCTATAGGCATAAGTAAGCTGCATTTTCTCAATGTCATCAATTAGAAAGAATCATTCATAATTTACCTTAATTCGGAGACAACAATGAGAGTTGTTTTTAGTTTTAAAGATAGATTTTTCTCATTAGTTCTCAAACTTTATTTATATCAAAATTACAGAACTTTGCATGAAGCAAGTCCCAATATCTATCCCTATTTTAGTATATTAAATCCATAAAAGAATATTCCTAGCAGTCTAGTCAGAATAGTTATCAATACTCGTGAAGAAAACTATAGCCGTCTTGTCAGAATAGTTATCACCACTTGTGACCGAATGTATCCAGTTAAGTCTGAGAGAGAGAGAGTCTCGCCTTGCATCTCAATCTGTGTCTGAAAGGAAGCGAAGTAGTTGTACCTGTTGTGATCACCAGCACTTTCCCCGGGGCAATTTCTACAAATTGCAATGAACGTTTATCTCAAACATTAGCTCATAGCCAATCAGCTGTCCAGTATGCTTGTATGCATGTGTCGTCTTCAGCTTGAGAGAGCAGATGAACAATTGCTCATTCTCAGTTTTTACACATTTTGGGCCTGATTCTAACTTTGGAGGACAGTGTTAAACCGTCCCAAAAGTGGCGGATATACCACCTACCGTATTACGAGTCCATTATATCCTATGGAACTCGTAATACGGTAGGTGGTATATCCGCCACTTTTGGGACGGTTTAACACCGTCCTCCAAAGTTAGAATCAGGCCCTTTGTTTCTTCTTGAGACTACAAAGGATACATTATAAAACATTCTCACTCGCTTTGCTCTCTAGAAAACAAGACACCTGTATACATTTATAATGCATTCCAAGTTCATAATTTCCCTCTCAATGCATTTCCACACTGTAAACATATTCATAAAGAAGCAAATTTTGTTAATTTAGCCAAGTTCAACATTCCAATATCAGATTAGATTAGATAGAAAAGAAGTAAACGCTTTCATTGTTCTAACAGGAAATAAATGTCATGCAGACTCCATGCTAAGGTTACGATAGAAACATTTCTCTTTAGTTGAAGCACACTGGATTTTTTTTTATTTAGCGGGGCAAGCAAGTCAGGCCATACATGGTTTAAGCAAAGTTTAGAATGAACTGCTCTTTTAAATGCGACTTCTGGCTAGGCCTAGTTTTCGCTCATTTTAAGTTATTTATTAGATGAATCTGACTTTAACAAGTCTTGCTATCAGTTCCTAGGTCCTTATTAGTAACACTCTACTGCCAAATGTCTAGCACTTAGAGTGACACTTTCATACATCTAAAACCAATACAATAAAATCAAGAATTTAGAAAAACATTACCAAATCACGGTGTGGTAGAACACTGTCAGTTACAGGCAGCAATTGTGTTATGGCCATTACATTTGCAAAACGGTTTTACTGACAAATTCATGTAGGGTGCAAACAATGTGTGTAAATCTGGTTTCACTTATTGTTTGTGCTTGTTTTGATTGTACACAAATGTGCGTTTCTATCTCACTTCAGAATTATACAAAGCAAGTGCTTCACTTGTACTTTTCTAATTGCTGGAATAGGTTGACAAAATTATAGAGATCATTTACATTACCCACTGATTGTAGCAAGCAAGATTATTGTATAGTTCATTTAAGACAATCCTCTAACTTTTCAGTTTGAGAAAGAAATATAAACATCAAACTGTCTTTTAAAAGACTAAGCAGCAGTTTGTCAAAAGGCATGACCTGACATGTCTCCTTTGTTTTTGAACATACACCAAATGTGGCTAGATATGAACAAATGTATAGGAAACTTTATTCTTCTACACCTTCTGAGCTCCAGTGTGATTATTTTCGCCTTACTGGAAAGAACAGCTGCTGTAACGACCCCATAATGAATTATCATCCTGCTGTTGTTATTTATTTTAAGTCACCCACCACACATTGCTGTCTACATGGCCCGCTCAGACTGTTGTGGGTGGGGGGCACCTGGCTGCATTCAAGACTTCCACAAACACCCACTACTAGTAGGGGCAGTGGCCACTGTCAGGGCCCAAGATACAAGTAAGTTCTGTAGTGGCAGTGTAAGGACCCATCATCATGGTTTGCATATGGCCTGCTGTTGTGCCTGGCGATAATCAGTAGGATCAGCCTAACCTCTGCAGCTGCCCACCACCATCTCTTATCCCCACTCAAATTTCTGCGGCTTCCTGATGGACTCCTCAGATGAGTGGCAGCGCAGCTAGGTAGCAGCTTCATGCAGCATGCATCAGGGACCACTATGTTCCACATTTGCAGCATACCTTTGTATGCCTGCCATATTTTCCAGAAAAATTGCAAATCATGTTCCTAAGCTTTAGATGTGTAAACAATGGACTGCCTATTGCAAGACCCATAACTGCTCTTAAACAAAAATAGCAAAACACCTTATTATCAGCACCAATGCAAAACATGCTACAATTGTTTATGAAGTTTGCGGTGGAATAATAATCACCCGCTGTAAAGATTTAAAATGAAACAATTCTACATAATTGCCATATTCCTTTGCTTGGCAGTGTGGGATACAAGTGAGTAGCAAAGCAAAGTCATGTGCCCCTCCATTGTGGCAGAGATAAACTTAACTGCACTCAAAGATATGCACTTCTGTATCTGGTATTTTCGTAAGGTACATAAAGAAAGGTGCCAAGAGGCGGTTGCTTGGAAGCTGGCATACAAATCACATTCATATGTAGTGCTTGGGAGGTGCAATGGGACTCCACAAACGGATAGAAAGTGCTATATAAATGCTTCAACTTCGATAAAACTTACTGCCAAAACGCTATTGGAAGGAATACACAAAACATATTAAAACTTGAAAGTTGAGTTATGTGAGACTTTGGCAGTCATTATATGTTTCTGTGTAAGTCTGCAGCAGTTGCAAACATTACATCCTCCATTGACGCATAGCCTCAGATGCTTTGCCAGAATCACTGTAGAGGAACTAAAAGGCCTGATTCCCTCTATTCATTCTGGGTTTCAAGATGAACCGTGCAGTGCACATGTTATCTTTCTGTCAACATCTCCGTTTTCACTTTTTCTGAATAATTTGTTTAATCTTTCGCTTAATACAGCAAACATTCCATTGATTTGGAAACACACCAATGTGCTTCCTATATTGAAAAAGCCGACTTCAGATCCATCTAATAGATTCAGTTATCAACCCATTTCTCTACTGTCCTACCCTGCCAATCTATTGGAACAAATATTAATAAACATCCAGGACCGGCTTTAGCACTGGTGGCGCCCTGTGTGACAGTCTTTTTTGGTGTCCCCCATCCCATGACCTCCTCCTCGGATTCCCTCACTATCACCCGCTAAATGTGCCCCCCATCTCTCCCTGGCCCCCCTTTCACATTCATTCATTTGTTTTAAAGTGCTTTAAAATGCTGGCTTTACTAATCCACTCAGCTATCCATGTAAAACATAGTTCTGTTATTTTTCAGCAGACATATTGATCCTCTATGCTACTTTATGGCGAGTCAATGCTGCCTCTAGACAAAACTCCCATCTCTCTCCCTAGACGGACAATTAATCACAAGAGGTATCTTGACATTTCAATTGCTTACTGAAGGCTGGACGCACAAGGAACTTTTCAGCAGGTGTTTTTCAACAAAAAGTTTCATAAGTTATTGCTAAACACAGTGCCCCACTGAAGTCAGTGTCCCCCATTCCAGGTCAGCACCCGGTGCGGCCGCACTGCTTCCACCACTCTAAAGCTGGACCTGTAAACAGCTATCCCACTATCTGGAAGAAAACAACATACTCAACCTATCCTAATCCATTATCCAGGATGAGAACTGTACTGAGACTACCCTCCTGCCTTTCACAGATGTGATCAGCACTAGCATGGATGAGTGGCGACTGGCTGCTCTCATCCTCCTAGAACTGTCTGAAGCCTTAAAAGATGATCTCACATGCAGTCTTGGTGAAGATGCTACATGAAATTGGCAACCATTCACAAACACTTGCCTGGTTCGCAGGTTTATTGGAATACAGAGGCCAAGGTGTCTTAATTTCTCCTTTCAAGTCCAAGGCTATTAATACTGAGACATGCAGGTGCCACTGTGGCCTTCTTTCAGCCCCACCCCTTTAAATAGTTATGTAGCTAAACTAGTGTAAGGAAACACGTGTTGCAATTAAGTTCCAACCATTATGTATGCCCAGGTTGTTTTTGCTTTTTAATTACCTAGTCTTAGAATTTGTTTTTGTGGTTGAGTCTCACTACTTGTGTCTGACCTCAGTATTCACATTATATATGAACTGTGTGTGTGTGTATTGCTAGTGTCCACCTTTTCAGATAAGGCTGCTCCATCACAGCTGGGGTAAGGGTCACTTGGCTGATTACAAGTGAACATGTGTGCATATGTGTGTGCACACGTGTGCAGGCTGCGCATGTAAGACTACCATTGTGCCCAGCCGGGTAACTGTGCATGGGTAGCCTGGCGCAGAGGGAACTTTACAGATTTTGATATTGATCTAGGATAGACCTTATAATATTAGTGGGCACTCATAGGTAAAATCAATGGGGGTCACAGTGCAGTCGGACTGCCGCGGTTGTGGCAGTCTGACCGCCACGGTCAAACTACCAACACCAAAAGGTTCCCACCAGCCTTCAGCCCGGTGGTCCTGGCGGTTGTAAATTGCCAGGGCAACAGTGCAAGCAGTGCTGCCCTGGGGATTACGAGTCCCCTTCTGCCAACCTTTCCATGGCGGTTTACACTGCCATGGAAAGGCCGTCAGAGTGGGGGAGTCAGTGGGCCCCAGGGGCCCCTGCACTGCCCATGCACAGTGCATGTGCCCCCATGCACAGCCCCTTTGCGCATTCCACTGCCCGAATTATGGGCAGTGGAATGCGCGATGGGTGTTTCTGCACCCACTGCACCGCCACATTGCAGCCGGCTCCACTAGGAGCTGGCTGCAATGTTATGGCCCTGTTCCTCACTGTGCAGGTGGGTGGAAACACTGTTGCTACCCACCGGCCCAATGGGGTACACAAAGTAGGGCTGGTGGGTCCAGGCCACCTGTGTGACCTGATGGCGGAAAGACATTGACCAATGTCATAATGAGGGCCAAAACGTTTTGTCTGCAGAAACAGTTTATTATAGGGAAATACGCTTTAGAGTGCAGCAGGATATCAACAGGGGTGAAAGTGTGCACCCAGTTCAAATATGCAAGTCCTATGCAGATACATGTACATCTTATGGGTTTTCCAGAATTTTATATTTCTCTGGCTCAGCTCAGGGTCAGAGCCTAGGCCTTCTGTCATCCTGCTGGGCCAAGTTAATTATCCTACTTTCCAGCAGAGGGAACAAAGGCCTGCACACACAGAAGGAGTAATTAACAGAGCTTCCCTCAGTTCTTGAAGAGAAATGGGTGTAGATGAAAAATGTGCATATTGTAATTATCTGTTAACTGCACCAGGGCTGGGGACAGCCCAGGCTCATTGAACAAAGGAGGAAGCCCAGACAACTACAGCCAACACAGGAGGGGGCTCTTCTTTAAAGTTTTGGTGGGAAAGACCATGGCAGTCATGTTAGTGAAGGGCGGAGCTGGGACCCCCAGAGGATAAGTGACCTGTTACTTCTGAACAGCACTATCTTGAATAGTCCCGACGTGCTGTGCATGAGGTTTGGGGCGGGGTGGAGAGGTCATGTGGCTACCTAGGATCAGCCAGGAGTGCCTGGCTTCTAGAACATTGAACCCCATTTAAAAACTCTTGCATAATGGAGAGACAGTGCATTTTACTGGAACTGGATGGCTGTCATAGCCACGGATAACTGAAAAGACAAGCCCCCTGATGCCTTAAAGGGCTAGGGACTCTGCCCACAGCTGCCTCAGGACCAATGGGTCTCTCAAGGATCAGTGAGGCTGGCCCCCTTACATCCTCCGAGGACCAGTTGGGGGACGATCTGGACTCAAGCGGAGCACCAGAGAACAAAGACCAGGAGAAAAGCTGGCACAGGGAACAAATAAAACCAGCTCCCTGCAAGAATGCTCCCTTTCTAAGCCTAAGATCTGCTGAAACTACTCATAGGGGCTAGAGCATGCCATGAGGAGTACAATGAGCCCAATATGGTCCAAATAGGTCCTACAAGGAGCAAAATATGGCCTTTTTATGGTTGGTGACCTTTGACCCCCAGAAAGGATCAAAGTGCTTTGGGCTCTGCTGAGCCTTCCTCAAATTACCCTGAGGTGTGCCAGGACACAGGTGTTGGCACAGGGGATTATCTTTCTATTTTGCCTAGAAAGAGGGCATGCAAAGGGTCCCCCCCAGGCATATTCCTGCCACTCGGGCACTCAATCTCCCCGGGGCCAACGCAAACAGAAAACAAGGGAAGTGCCATTGCACCCTCTTAACCAAGAGAAGATGGGCCTGGGACCCCATCTTGGGGCCTCCAATGCACAGCAGACTGGGGGAGCAACGTCATGCCCCCGACAACAAGGAGCATAGAGGCCTAGGACCAGTTCTCTGGGCACATAGCAATGGAGAATCAAGGGGAAACCCCACTGTGTTGTCCCCAGCTATGGTGGGCCAATCCCCCACTTCCCATGCTCGTGTCTGGGGGAGTGAAGTGGCCACCACATAGAATACAACCTGCTCACATGGAGGGGGGAGGGGAGAAGCACACTGCTGGGTCCTGCGTCAGCATTCATGGGTTCCAGCCAGGCAAGGAGCCGACCAAGGCAGACAGGAGTAGGCTTCTTGAGCTGCACCCAATAAAAGATGTCATGCATGGTCCCTGGATGGGACCAGGCACTGCAACAAAAAACACTGAAAACCATAAGAAGCTGCACAATGCAAGGCGTCATGGCTGCAAAGAAAGTGGCTGGAGCTGCTAATATAATATTCACCCTCCTGGGTGGGAGTGCCCCATAATGCTCTTCATTGCCTCCACCTGCTTGCTTCTTGAGTTTGTCCCTGACGTGGTGGCCCTAGGATGGCAGGGTCACCATCAATATGTTTTTATTCCATTTTGGGGCTTCAGGAGGTGCTGTAGCCCTCAACTACAATTTATTCAAAAATGACTCTAGGTCTACAGGGTCCCAGTAACTATGACTGTCTTTTTAGATAAATGTAAGCTTTTCCAGCGTTGCAGCTTTTTTCTTTACCACTGGGAGTGTAGCACCCACTAGGGGCTGGTTCAATGTTTAAAACAAACATATGTTGCGTATATAATAATGCTTTATTAACCATATATTCTGACAGTATACACAAACAATAGTGGCTATGCGGATGGTTCGCACCTCCTTAAGTATGCATGTAAAAGTATTGTTCATATAATATGCATAATACTACCAAGGGTGCCAACCGGTACTACACCCAACCACTTCAGGTGCAATCCTGTTAGTTGAAACAACCAACCTCACTCCAGAAGGAATTATGTACCAGGGCACACCGTGAAAGTCCAAAAAAGTCCAATCCTCAATGTGCTTGCAAATCAGCGCACAACGCGGGTATATAGTGTGTCATGAGGGTTTTATTTATCTGCTGTCATATGTTTACAATCAAAGCAACAGCTAGTCCAATGACAATACAGCTGACACGTGTTTCGTCAATATGACTTCCTCAAGGCCAAAGTATAAAGGCTGAACCAATTGCACGGATTCTGGCAAATATCCTATATCCTGGACATAACGAGAGCCCAATGTGAGAAGTATATATGGAGCGTATGATATGCTCTTGTGCAGAGCTACGACCTTGATAAGTCATTGTAGTCTGAGTCCATAACACGTTTGTGGACGCGCGTATAACATAGCATATTAAGAATTTGACTTTTTGGACTTTCACGATGTGCCGGATACATAATTCCTTATATATTCTGACAGTGATTGTTGAGCTATGTTGAAATGATTTATTGATAGTAATTATGGCATTTACCCATGGTTATTAGTGATTATTGCCTTTACATGTGAGATGATGGTGTTTGTAGCATGTGGTTTATTTGTCTTTTATTGTGATTCCCTTGGATAATGCAATTCGGCCTGTTCGTTTTAAATTGATACCCAGCTATATTGTGATGTTTATCTGGCATAGGAGGGGGTATTGTGATTTTGGGAGTCATGACCCTTTAGTGGTCAAATGTGATTGGAGACTGCTACCTAAGATATTTTCTATCTGCCTTATCTATATATTTGTAAATTAAAGTGTAGTGTGTGTTTGTAGTTCTAAAGAAAAAGCACAGACTGAACAATCATTTTATGAGTGCTATTTTTGCGTGCCAGCGAATGGTTATTACTAGCTAACACCACCTCCTGTGTGTAGGCCTTGGGCTGCTCTGCTTCGCCACCCTGAGAGAGTCAAGTGCTTCGTTCACAGTAAGGGGAAGTTGTGGACCTACTTTTTGTGCAGACCTCACAGCCTGCACAACAACCCAATTATCTACAATACATATTTCAGATACAGTCCTATGCAGATATGCAGCTTTTGCTATTTATTGCAGATCGGCATGCAACCAGAACATGACTTCATGACTGCCTGCACATGGTGGCTTCTTGGATGAAGCAGAATTGCCTACGTCCCAATGGGAAGAAGACAGCAGATAGAGAATGTCCTTTTGGCAAGGCCAAGGGAATATGGTCAGAGAACTGGTGGCCACAATAAATTGGCACCCTTGCTTCCTCAAAAAGGTTCCCATTAACCTGGTCATTTAGCTAGATGATATTCTCTGTGTAAAAAATCAAGTTGTGAGGGTCTTTGGCTCCTGCTTTGGTGCCTTTTGTGTACGCTTAGGAAAGTCATCTGCTGATTGCCTTTACATTGTAGGAAAAGCATCACACCAATTCTGATTACCGCTTGCTTGGACAATGGCAATGCAGATGTTGTATCCATTGAATCACTCCTGTCATGCCTGCAAATTGTGAAGAATACAGCAGCAAGACTGGTTTGTCATTTTCCCTCTAGTATAACCTATGGATCACTCCTGAATGATCTTCTTTAGTTGTTCATGGGGAACAACTGTATTTTTAAACTGCTTTGCCATACTCAGAAAGATTTGTATGGGGAGGCCCTTCCTATCGTCGGACAAGGAGCAGCTTCTACCATCTTAATAGAAAGCTTAGAGCCTCAAATATATCTTTGCCAACTGTTAGAAATGGGGTCTTTGGTTGGCAGTCAGGTTACCCCCTGTCCAAGCAAGGACCCTCACTTTAGTCCGGGCAAAAGAGAATTACCCTCAGCTAACCCCTGCTTACCCCATTGGTAGCTTGCCACGGGCAGTAGGCTTAACTTCAGAGTGCTAGGTCTAAAGTATTTGTACCAACACACACAGTAATTCAACGAAAACACTACAAAATGACACAACACAAGTTTAGAAAAATAAAAAATATGTATCTAAACAAACCAAGACCAAAATGACAAAAATCTGCAATACACAAGTCAAGTTATCACTAAGAATTCAAAAAGAGTCTTCATGTAATTTTAAACACAACGCTAATACTGTTAGCATGAAAATGTACCTTGGGTGTGTCAAGAATAACTCTGCACGGGAGAGTGTGCGTCAAAAAGGGCTTGCGATGCATCATTTTCACTCACAAGTGAGACCTTACGTTGTTTCTCCTTTAGTCAGGTCGGTGTGTGTCATTTCTTCTCTCTGCAGGAGAGTGATGCGTCGATCCGGTCAGCACTCTCAGGTCCAGGCAGGCCTTGCATCATTTTTACACGCCCAGCGGTGTTTGCATCAGAAATTCAGCCGCACGATGGTCTGAAAACCACGCAGCGCAGGTTACGATCTCACCAGCCTCCATCAGCGATGCTACGTGTCATTTCTCCAGCCATGGGCGTCGATCTTCTGGCCGCGTTGCTGGTGAGCGTTGATTTTCAGGCACGGAGCCGGTGGCACATTGATTTTTCAGCCACAGATCGGAGTCACGTCGATCTTTTCCCTGCACGGTGGTCTGTGCGTGGATTTCTCACTCTTGGGCTGCCAGCTTCTCTTCTCGGAGTCCCAGGAACTGGATGGGCACCACTTGGTAGAGTAGGAGTCTCTCCAGAGGCTTCAGGTGCTGTCAGAAATAAGTCTTTGCTGTCCCTGTGACTTCAAACAACAGGAGGCAAGCTCTAAATCAAGCCATTGGAGATCTTTACAAGAAGGAAGGCTACACAAAGTCCAGTCTTTGTCCTCTAGCACAGACAGAAGCAGCAACTGCAGGATAGCTCCACAAAGCACAGTCACAGGCAGGGCAGCTCTTCTTCCTCAGCTCTTCAGCTCTTCTCCTCTTGGTTTCCAGAAGTGTTCTAAAGTCTGTGGTTTCGTGAGCCCTTCTTATACCCATTTTGCTCTTTGAAGTAGGCTTACTTCAAAGGAAAGTCTCTCTTGATTGTGAAATCCTGCCTTGCCCAGGCCAGGCACCAGATACACACCAGGGGGTTGGAGACAGCATTGTGTGAGGGCAGGCACAGCCCTTTCAGGTGTGGGTGACCACTCCTTCCCTCCCTCCTAGCACAGATGGCTCATCAGGAAATGCAGGCTACACCCCAGCTCCCTTTGTGTCACTGTCTAGACAGAGGTTCAACCAGCCCAACTGTCAAACTGACCCAGACAGGGAATCCACAAATAGGCAGGGTCACAAAAATAGTTTAAGCAAGAAAATGCTCACTTTCTAAAAGTGGCATTTTCAAACACACAATCTTAAAATCAACTTTACTAAAAGATGTATTTTTAAATTGTGAGCTCAGAGACACCAAGCTCCACATGTCTATCCACTCCCAAAGGGAATCTACCCTTTAACCATATTTAAAGGTAGCCCCTATGTTAACCTATGAGAGGGACAGGCCGTGCAACACCGAAAAACGAATTTAGCAATATTTCACTGTCAGGATATATAAAACACATTACTATATGTCCTGCCTTAACCAAACACTGCACGCTGCCCTTGGGGCTACGTAGGGCCTACCTTAGGGGTGCATTACATGTAAGAAAAGGGAAGGTTTAGGACTGGCAAGTGGGTACACTTGCCAAGTCAAATTTACAGTGAAAAACTGCACACACAGGCACTGGAGTGGCTGGTCTGAGACATGATTACAGAGCTACTTATGTGAATGGCACAACCAGTGCTGCAGGCCCACTAGTAGCATTTGATTTACAGGCCTGGGCACCTCTAGTGCACTGTACTAGGGGATTACTAGTAAATTAAATATGCTAATCATGGATGAACCAATTATATACACATTTTGTAAAGGAGCACTTGCACTTTAGCACTGGTTAGCAGTAGTAAAGTGCCTAGAGTAACAAAAAACAGCAAAAACAGAGTCCAGCACATATCAACAACCTGGGAAACAGAGGCAAAAAGTTAAGGGAAACCACGCCAAGGATGAAAAGTCTAACAGCAACTAAGCTTAGGATTTGCACGACTAGAAGTGATGGCCATTTGTTTTCTTATCTTGCCCCATATCAATGAAATATGCATCACTCTGATTACATTTTAAAACAGCTTAAAACCTGATTATCTTAGAGTTTCTATGACGTACCTGAATTGATCTGGCCAGTTAAAGCACTGGGATACTCAAACAAACATAACATAGTGTGGCTGCCATGCAGAATTGCCCTCACTCACAGAGAGAAAACTATGAGCCTGATTTAGATATTGGCAGTGATGGATATCCCGCCTGCTGAAGTCTAAATCTCATAGAATATAATGGGATTTAGATTTCGGTGGACTGGATATCGTCACTATTGTGACGGAGTAACTTGACTGTCAATATCTAAATTAGGCCTTATATGTGCATTGGCCACTTGTTTCGTGCTTAGAAAATACTAACTCCCACCTTCACAAATTATGAGCAATTTAAAGATGGCACCAACACAGCAAACCTTCACTATTGTAAAGAGAGCCACCATGGCATCACGTCCCTTGACACCAGTAAGGTTGCAGGGAGGCGAGGATCTCTTGATAAGGATTATTGTCTGTTGTATCCTCCCCGGCCCTGTAGCATGCACAAGAGCACTCCACACATGGAGCTCGTATTTAACTTCTTTACTCATGAGCATACAACATTCAACTGAACTCTCAATATCCCAATAAACGTTAAAGACCACACCTTGACACCTCACAGATCCATTACATAATTTAATACATAAGGTCACCCCTAGTCACGGGGCCCTAATGCTTACAGTTCTAAGACACTAATACCCAGATGTATGTGGGCCTAGCGCCATTACAACACCACTTTCGTGTTTTTTTTTTTTTTACAATAATGTGGCATTGGAAGGTCAAAAATGCTGCACCATATTTACTAGGTGGCATAATGCTTGCATTGCGCCACTTTGTAACCCCTTTCGCCACATTATGCCTGTGACAGGCATAATGTATGTAAGGGGGGGCTTTCTGTCTCTAGGGGGTCAAAAAAAATGGTGCAAAGAAATCTATGAGATTTCTTTGCGTCATTTTAATCAGCATTTTTTAACGCCTGCTAAGAGCAGGCGCTAATAAGAGGTTCCCATTGTGTTCAATGGGCCTCCGGTTGCTTTGCAGGATTAGCATCATCATTTTTTACGCTAATCCTGCAAAGCGCAGAACTAGCATAAACAATTATAACTACCACCATGGTACACTGTATTTTAAATACAGAGCACACATGGTGGTGTTAGGGGGTGCTAAGCGGCGCAAGAAAAGTGACTTTTCATAAATTTGCGCCTCTGTCTTCCCCCTTGTTAAATAAAAGACATGAACAAAAGGCATGAACAGATAGCAGCATTGCATTTCTTCACTCAGCCATCTAAGTGCTTGCACAGATAGGCCAGGCCATGTGGTATGAGGTAGTTAAGCTGTACCCGGGGTGGACCCCAGGGGTATAGGGTCAAATGTCTGATCAGAGTCTTAAGGTAGAGCAGTGTCCTCTGAACCTGTACAGACCAAGGATTGATGAGTCAGATGTGTGAAGTGGGATGAGTCCCTTGTGATGGATTTGCAGGGACGATGCGCTGTTATCATATGCTCCTTTCATGTCACAACTTTTATTGGTTCAACGTCAAATGGAGGATCTGTCTTTCGCTTCTGCTTTTGTTTGATGAGAACCAAGTCACCCTCATCGAACATGATCTCTTGAGTTTGATGAAGTTGATCAGCATAAGTCTTCAGCTTTCATTTTTGAGCCATGTCTGTAGCACGAACCACATCAACATGTAAGGTTCGCTCAGGGGTCCACTATGGTAGTTTCGTTCTCATAGTTTTCCTGAACATCGGAGTAAAAGGACTCTTGCTTGTAGTAGAATGAGGAGTTGACCAATAAGCATGGAGGCCTTGGCATAATGCCTGACTGAGATTCAGTCCCTCTATCAATGCGCGTTGAATCACTTGTTTCAGGGTGCCCATAAATCATTCCACAAGGCCATTTACAAACTTGAACTCCGTGCTGTTGAATGGTGGACCATCATCAGATTTGAGAATGTCCAGTATGCCCCACTCTGCAAAGATATCTAGCCGCTCAATGCCTGTGTCGTTGGTAGAGGATAACCACTAGAAGGAGCTGTCCATTTGCCACAGGCCCAAAGAAGTCGATGCTGATTCTTTCCCACGCATGCAAAGGGTGATGAGACACTGTCAGGGGATGCTGGATCCCCTTGGGAGACAGGTAATTGCATGAATGGCATTCCTTTAGTTGTGTGCACATGTGCTCCCTCATTGCCCTTTTGGTGGCCACAATGCCATGATGGTCTTCATGGGTGAGTTCAATAACTGGCTGTCTCAAACTCGCAGGTATGGCAATCCAGAATCCTCTTAGCACAGTCCCTTCTTTAGTGATAGACAATTCATCTTGGACATCGTGATATTTTTGAAATTCAACATGGTCAATTAAAGGTCGAATATTCTGATCCCGATTCACAAAGGCAAACTTAGACGTTTGGTCTAAACTTAGACCAAACATCTAAATTTACAACTTTGGGAATTCACAAAGGGCATCAACAGTGATGTCAGTGTGCAATTTAGGATAAAGTAAGCCGTCTCACTTGCATTTTCAATTGCATGTTTTATATTTTTGAAACTGCAGTCACATGCAGCAGAGGGCACTCCTAAGCTTAATCTTTTGTATCTACATGAACAAACAAGTCGAAAAAGTGGTAAATGTACATGCAGTTCTCTTCCAGCTCAAGCTGATGGTAGCCCTTTTTCATGTCAAGACAGGAGTAAACCTTGTCTTCATTCAAATGCATGATCATATCTGCAAAGTGCGGACCAGGATGTTTCTCCCTCTCTATTGCTTTGTTGGCTTAGTGCAGATCCACCAAGATGTCCACAGCACCTCCATTATCATTTTTCAGCACCGCCACTACTGGCGACACCCAAGGTGTGGGACCAGTCGAGTGCTAAATAATGTCAAGTTTCAGGGGTGTGGCCAGCAACATGGTTGGGTAGCTGCGCTCACCAAGTGCTCCGACAGCATATCATTGATCCGACCTATATCCTGCCTCCTCACGGCCATAGGAGCAGAGTTCTTAACCCCTCCCTTTGA
The DNA here is from genome assembly GCF_031143425.1 of Pleurodeles waltl. Taxonomy (NCBI): domain Eukaryota; kingdom Metazoa; phylum Chordata; class Amphibia; order Caudata; family Salamandridae; genus Pleurodeles; species Pleurodeles waltl. Next base: position 468,109,354 of record NC_090442.1, read on the forward strand.
CAAGATGAAGCAAGGCAACAGAATGTACACCTAGGCCCTATAAACGGCAGAAAGAAGTGCCGGCAGGACCCTCCAGTTCAGGGCAGACCAAAGACACACAAGATGGCGGCAAGCGAAGAGAAAGCTGCTTTCAAGACCAAACTCCAGGAGCAACCAGAGGCACTGGGACAGGTAGTGGCAGGGGCCCTTCGACCGGTGACGGATTTGACCCGGTGTCCTTGGTGCATCTTACCTAGAGCTTGGGCTGCTATTCCCCTTCAAAGTCAGATGGTGGGGCCGACTCAACACAGGAGCTGAATGGGTGACTGGGGCCATGCAGCTGTGACACGGCCTGGATTGAGCGGGCAGGAGAGATGGGACCTGGGTGAAAGTGAACCACTGGAGAAGTGCCTGGTCCTCCCCCATCCCCTTGGCGAACTGGCTGGGCACGCCGAGAGTGAAGCAACACTGTTACATGGCACAAAGGCTAGGGTCTAGACAATTCAACAGCTGGGGCCTCAGAGTCCAGCAGCGGCCCGGGAGAGTGCCCTAACAACACAGGAGAAGACAGGCTGTGGCAAACACTGGGTGTGTGGGATGAGGGGGTCTGAAGTGATTGGACGGTGGGGAAGTCTCGTTCACCTCCACCCTCAGCCTTTGACACTTCCATTCACCAGCAGAGTGGATCTCTCCTTTCTCCACTTCCACCCCCTTTGAGGACCTGAAGTGGCATGTAGCCAGAAGGGGTTAAACATGCTAACCAAAAGTGGGGGCATTGAAGGAGATGGCTTCCCAAGACTTAGAGTGGGAGACGGGTGCTGGGTATGTGGGGGTAGGACTGGTGCACCTACCCATCTCGTCCACCTATCTGGCTCTACAATGCAATAGGTGCACAGACTTAGCCCCAGTAACAAATCATTAGGGGATGTGATGTTCTCCTCCACTGCCACGGAGTGACACAACCTTATCCCTGCCGAAGTTACAGTTCATACTTACCACCTGATGTAAGTTGACCAATTGCCTGTGACTGGACAGCTGCTGACCTTGTACCTGGGAGGCATTGGTGCCTCATCCCTCTCTCTCGCTGCATACTGTTTGAGGTGGATACGTAAGAAGGGAGTGCTTACCTGGTGTTCGCCTTTCACACTGTACTGTGTTGCCTTTAAGACAACATACCCCTGTTGGAATACTTGGGCTGCAGGAGCTATGACCAAAGACAAAGACCCTAAGTCTCCCAGGCAGGGAAAGATGGATGGCTACACCAAGGTTGTGGCTCCCAAGACAGAACCAGAAGTGAAGGCTTGCACGATCCTCAATAACACAGCAATACTACAAGAGATCCAGTCCTCCTGTGAGGTACTGTAGGGGAGAATAGGGGAAGTGTGCTCAGAGGTTTCCCTCCTGCAACAGGACCTTCACAATGTCTCTGAGAGGGTGACAGTGGCAGATACCAGGCTTTTGGAAGTGGAGGATGTGGTACAGGATCTCAGGAAAGGTGTGGAAGGGCGCTGGGTCCGAATGAGGATTTGGTGTGGTGTCTCAAATACACTGGAAACTGTGTGAGGTGCAATAATCTCTTGTTTGTCTGCTGTCCGAAAGGGGTGGAGAGTGCCAACATGGGACCATCCCTGACTAAGTGGCTAAAGGAGACTTTTCCCCCTGAGAAGTTCTCTGCTTGCTTTATGATAAGGAAGGCACATAGGGCCCTGGGTGGTAGGGTACCCCAGGCTCTCCCCAACCTGTAATTATGAGATTCCTCAATTTTTTAGACTGGGACATGATCCTCCGAGAAGTATGCTGCAAAAGAGAAGTCAAGTACGACAATCGCAAAATCATGGTGTTCCCAGACTATACCCGAGAAGTACAACAATAACACTGCACCTTTGACTCTGTGAAGGTAAAACTGAAAGCTTTACAGTTGCTGTAGATGGTGTTTTTCTGGCAAAACTGAAAGTGCTCTATAAAGGAAAGTCCATCTTCTTTCAATTGCCAGAGAAGGTATGGGCCTGGCGGGAGGAACATCCTCAGCTAATACTATGCAAGGGAGAGAGGATAGCCATACACCCACCCCAGGAAAACGGTGCTCGACTAAAGGACAAACAGTCAATGCAGAGGAGGAAAAGTTACCCAAAGGTGTGGAGCAGCAGAGGGGCTCCATACCCACCAAAGGTATTGGGTCAAAGATTGGGATTGTCGTTGGACACTGAGGGGGACCGCGGGGTGACCTCCAAGAAAAGCAGGGGGCTCTAGCTACTAAAGGCCATCACGTAAGAATCCGGGGAGGAGGACCTGCCATCAGACTCTGAGGGGCCCACCCCCTTTTTGAGGTGATAACAGTCTTTGAACAAGATAGCTAGAGCCAGAGGTCACATATGAGAAACCTCACCCCTGGCCCAGGGGGACAAGCCCCATGAGAAGGTAACTATAGGCTGAGCACATTGAGCACATACTGGATACCTATGGGGCCCCCAGGGCTCTTGGCAGAACTGAGAGTGTCACTTTGGTTTTCTTTTTAAGTGTTTGACGCATTTTGGTTTGAGTGTTAGTGGCAGATAGGCTACAGACCTCTCCTATTACAGTTGTTTTAAAGTAATGTGGTTTGGTGGTGCAGACGGTGGGGTGGGGGTAGTTGGGAGGGGAGTTCATCCCTCTGTTTTCCCTTATTTACAGTTGTTGTTATAGAAGGATACAGACAGGCAACATGGCAACGGCCCCAGTCAACAGTACACTAGTTTACAGCCCTACAAGGCTTCAATATGGTTTTGACCAGTCCTTTGAATTACTCAGGCCTCATGGTCCTGACACGGAATGTTAATGGCCTGGGGAATAAGATCAAGCATGGTCTGGTGGCACAGTATATCAAGTGGCTGCAACCAGATGTGGTCCTTCTGCAGGAGACACATTTGGAGGGGACACATTGTCGGTTCCTGGGACGACGGCCATAACCTCCTTGGCACATGTGGGATACAGCTTCTGGTCCAGAGGTGTGGCAATCTTAATTAAAAAGAGCCCTTCTTTTACAGTGACAAAAAGGTGGAGGGATTCCCCCCGGGTAGATATTTGAGAATTTAGGGGACTTGGGGATGGTTGGAGGTTACCCTGTTGAGTGTTCATGCCCCGCCTCGGCCACAGGCCCCTACCCTAACCAAGATCATGCACATCCTTCTTGAGGCATTCTCCTCTATGCACATAGTGGGGGGAATTAAATGATGTAATGCTAGCAACACTCAACCATTCAGAAACTCCTGTGGCCACCTCACAGTCTACAAATGTGGCATATTTTGTGAATTCACTAGAACTGTCTGACCTATGGCACTGTAAACACCCGCTAGACTGCCGCTGCTCTTATTTCTCTGGGTCACACAGGGTTTATTCGCAATTGCATCACGTGTTTGCATCTGCGGTAGAAGTGGAGGAGGTTACTCAGGCAGGATATCTAACTCAGGGACTGTCAGATCATTCCCTCCTTCTCATTAGAATAGGTTGGAATCATAAAAGGCAAATTGTAGGGTCGAAAAAGAATGCATGGGACTTGCATGACAGAGAGGTGGATAGGAGCCTCAGGGTTGACACCAAGTCATATTTACTGAAAATGAAGGCACTGTATTCTCCAGAGGGACACTCTGAGGACATAGTCCTGAGGGATAGGGCCCAAAACTTCATAACAAAAAAACATGAGATAGCACAGCTTGAAAATCTAGAACATCAGATCCTGCAACGAGATTGGTTGACTCCTGTAAAAGATAACCCATTGTCCCAAGTCTGAACTCCCATTTGGCATTTTGTAGCTCCAGAACATCAGGTAGCCCTTGTGTCAGACAGTCATAAATTGATCCAATTCTGTCTCCTTGCTATATAGCCTCAATTAGGGGTATCGTCACTTTTGAGCAAGAATACCTGATTCTTTTAATAATGAAGTCTCGTAGCTGCAGGCACTTGACAAAAATCACCCCTATCAATCCCATAAATCTCCTGCAGCTCACTAAAAGAATGAAGTTGATCCTCCCCATATAAGTCCCCCATTATCACTACACCTTTTTGAGCCCATCTCTTAGCAATGACATCCTGAAATACTGGTGAGAAAATTGACAAGGCAGATAAGGGTGTATAACAATTAATCTTAATTATACCAAATCTAAGCCTAACCTTTCGCCACACTTTAAAAGCTGTTCTTAGGATCTTGAATTTGGTTTTCTTATAGTAGCTGGGTTCAACATTTTTAAGAAAGTACACCTTAGCCATGCTACCCAAAAGTAGTTTGTATATTGATGTTTTTTTTTTTGCAGGGTCTATTCCCCCAGACCCTCCCTTAATTAAATATCCCCATATGCTGTAGCATACAGGCCCAGTGATATAATGTAAAGTTAGGAACTGACCTCCCTCACCCCCACAGTCTGGGGAGAACCATAAATTGTGCTGCTCTCCTTGCCCTCCTATAACTCCACAGGAAGCTAAAGCATTCATTTTCAATGTTGGTCAACCATCACTCATTAATTTCAAGAGGAACAACTCTAAAAATATAAGGCATTTTTGGTAGAATGGTCATTTTTAAAACATTGCACCTCCTGAAGAGCGAAAGATGTAAATGATTGACTCTAGGCAGCTTCCACCTAATACCTTTCAACAGTAGTACCATGTTTAGTTCTACCAAATCATCTGTGGTTGGGGTGATCTTCATTTCCAGATACACAGCCTCTGACACTACCTGACAATCACTACATGCAGTTTCCATAGCACATAATACCTGTGTCTTTTCTTCATTGAGCTTATAGCCTGAATAGGGCCCAACCCACTTAGCCACCTGTTCGATTGTGGGAAGGGCTGTTGAGGAATCTACTGATACTACCACCACATCATCCACATAAGCGAGCACCTTACATATGGTTCACCACATATGGTTTGTTACAGGAACTGTTCTCAAGTAGGGCTATGAAAGGATCAATATATATTGTGAATAACAGAGGCAAGGATGGATACCCCTGTCTTGTGCCTCTTGAAATTTGGATAGTATCCGACTCCACCCCCATTACTTGTAACCTGGCCCTAGGTGCATCATAAAGTGCTTTAATAGCCCTAATAAAACTCCTCCCATAGCCCTTCCACTCAAAGACTGACCACAAGAACCCCTTGAGACACGATTGAAGGCCTTCTCGGCATTGATGCACTTGATGCCTCGGCAGCATCAAACAAAGATATCACCCGCCGGATGTGATCAACTGTGCCACGTCCCGGAATAAATCTATGTTGTCATAATGAGACCAGCCCTGAGACCACCTTCACCAACCGATTTGCAATACCTGTTAGTCATTTGCCATGAAGGTGGGACTATCCCCTCTTTTGCCCATAGACAGCTCAAAACATATCTTGCCAAAACGCCCAAAAAAAGGGCTTAAAAAATTCCAGGGGTAAAGTATCTGGGCCTGTGGCTTCACCAGTGGCGAGGGAATTCGGAGCTTTCCAAATCTCTTTTACGGAGATTGGGCCGTCTAAAAAGGCACATTCTTTTTCAGTTATACTGATCTTCTCCAAGCCAGCGAATAGGCCCTTATACCCTTCTTCAGGGTATACCAAAGGTTTGGTATAAAGGGTTTCAAAAAAATCCCTAAAGACCCCCACCATGTCAGATGGAGTTTCACATGACCTACCTTCTCTCTCTGTAATAACCAATATTCCCCTTTCCACCATCTTTTGCCTTATCCTCTTTGCTAGTAGCCTCCCAGCATTCTCGCCATATTCGTTGCATTCTGATTCATCTTGACAAAATTTAGCAGCAACCTCTTTGCTGAAATATTGATTAGCTTTGGATTTAAAAATCGCTATATTTTGCTGCACCCCCAAAATATCCATGGCCTTTAGTCAAGGGCATCAAAACCATACCATCCGAAGCCGACTCTCCATTAATCTCCAGGAACTCAATAATGCATTTACGCATGTGGTCTTGAAACAGTGTATTTAATAGAAGTTTTCTCTCAAAAGACCAGGAACTCCGAGACTTAATGGTCCTTTCCATTGAAATCTCAAGAATCAACGGGCTATGGTCAGAGAGAACCCCTGGGTATTTTTCCTTAGAAAACCTGAATAGCCAAATCATAGATACAAAAAAGTAGTCAAGTCACACCATTTTCTTATGTGTAGCAGAAAATAACGTGCAGCCTGGATCCAGAGCGTTGCACCTACTCCATACATCTACAAACCTGTGATGTTTCATAAGCCGCTGGAGTGCCCTATAGTGTTTAAAACATTTAAAATATCACCCTCATCCACATTAGAACCGTAAACCGAACAGAATGTAAACCAGCAATTACTGAAGCCACATTCTATGATAGCCTATCTGCCAAACGCAATCAAATATCCCAGCTTATTTGTGAGGATAGCCACCCCTCAAGATGTCAAACCCTGACGTGAACATACCAAGAGCATAAGACCAAGTTCCTTCAGCAGCACCCACCTATCCCAGGGAATATGAGTCTCCTGAATACATACTAAATCGGGCTTCAAAGCTTTCTCACCTAATGCCAACCTTCTCTATTTAACGCTATCATTGAGACCACAAATATTCGTAGTTTATTGTCAGTCATTCGCTACCTTCTTGATTGCACCCTCTTCAAGCCACCCACCATACATAGATACAGTGCGTCCTCCATATCTGTTCAAAAAAGGGCCTCCTTAATATCTGATTTGGTATTCTCCTCTTGGGCCATTTACAAACTTGAACTCCGTGCTGTTGAATGGTGGACCATCATCAGATTTGAGAATGTCCAGTATGCCCCACTCTGCAAAGATATATAGCCGCTCAATGCCTTTGTCGTTGGTAGAGGATAACCACCAGAAGGAGCTGTCCATTTGCCACAGGCCCAAAGAAGTCGATGCTGATTCTTTCCCACGCATGCAAAGGGTGATGAGACACTGTCAGGGGATGCTGGATCCCCTTGGGAGACAGGTAATTGCATGAATGGCATTCCTTTAGTTGTGTGCACATGTGCTCCCTCATTGCCCTTTTGGTGGCCACAATGCCATGATGGTCTTCATGGGTGAGTTCAATAACTGGCTGTCTCAAACTCGCAGGTATGGCAATCCAGAATCCTCTTAGCACAGTCCCTTCTTTAGTGATAGACAATTCATCTTGGACATCGTGATATTTTTGAAATTCAACATGGTCAATTAAAGGTCGAATATTCTGATCCCGATTCACAAAGGCAAACTTAGACGTTTGGTCTAAACTTAGACCAAACATCTAAATTTACAACTTTGGGAATTCACAAAGGGCATCAACAGTGATGTCAGTGTGCAATTTAGGATAAAGTAAGCCGTCTCACTTGCATTTTCAATTGCATGTTTTATATTTTTGAAACTGCAGTCACATGCAGCAGAGGGCACTCCTAAGCTTAATCTTTTGTATCTACATAAACAAACAAGTCGAAAAAGTGGTAAATGTACATGCAGTTCTCTTCCAGCTCAAGCTGATGGTAGCCCTTTTTCATGTCAAGACAGGAGCAAACCTTGTCTTCATTCAAATGCATGATCATATCTGCAAAGTGCGGACCAGGATGTTTCTCCCTCTCTATTGCTTTGTTGGCTTAGTGCAGATCCACCAAGATGTCCACAGCACCTCCATTATCATTTTTCAGCACCGCCACTACTGGCGACACCCAAGGTGTGGGACCAATCGAGTGCTAAATAATGTCAAGTTTCAGGGGTGTGGCCAGCAACATGGTTGGGTAGCTGCGCTCACCAAGTGCTCCGACAGCATATCATTGATCCGACCTATATCCTGCCTCCTCACGGCCATAGGAGCAGAGTTCTTAACCCCTCCCTTTGACAAGATGAAGCAAGGCAACAGAATGTACACCTAGGCCCTATAAACGGCAGAAAGAAGTGCCGGCAGGACCCTCCAGTTCAGGGCAGACCAAAGACACACAAGATGGCGGCAAGCGAAGAGAAAGCTGCTTTCAAGACCAAACTCCAGGAGCAACCAGAGGCACTGGGACAGGTAGTGGCAGGGGCCCTTCGACCGGTGACTGATTTGACCCGGTGTCCTTGGTGCATCTTACCTAGAGCTTGGGCTGCTATTCCCCTTCAAAGTCAGATGGTGGGGCCGACTCAACACAGGAGCTGAATGGGTGACTGGGGCCATGCAGCTGTGACACGGCCTGGATTGAGCGGGCAGGAGAGATGGGACCTGGGTGAAAGTGAACCACTGGAGAAGTGCCTGGTCCTCCCCCATCCCCTTAGCGAACTGGCTGGGCACGCCGAGAGTGAAGCAACACTGTTACATGGCACAAAGGCTAGGGTCTAGACAACTCAACAGCTGGGGCCTCAGAGTCCAGCAGCGGCCCGGGAGAGTGCCCTAACAACACAGGAGAAGACAGGCTGTGGCAAACACTGGGTGAGTGGGATGAGGGGGTCTGAAGTGATTGGACGGTGGGGAAGTCTCGTTCACCTCCACCCTCAGCCTTTAACACTTCCATTCACCAGCAGAGTGGATCTCTCCTTTCTCCACTTCCACCCCCTTTGCGGACCTGAAGTGGCATGTAGCCAGAAGGGGTTAAACATGCTAACCAAAAGTGGGGGCATTGAAGGAGATGGCTTCCCAAGACTTAGAGTGGGAGACAGGTGCTGGGTATGTGGGGGTAGGACTGGTGCACCTACCCATCTCGTCCACCTATCTGTCTCTACAATGCAATAGGTGCACAGACTTAGCCCAAGTAACAAATCATTAGGGGATGTGATGTTCTCCTCCACTGCCACGGAGTGACACAACCTTATCCCTGCCGAAGTTACAGTTCATACTTACCACCTGATGTAAGTTGACCAATTGCCTGTGACTGGACAGCTGCTGATCTTGTACCTGGGAGACATTGGTGCCTCATCCCTCTCTCTCGCTGCATACTGTTTGAGGTGGATACGTAAGAGGGAAGTGCTTACCTGGTGTTCGCCTTTCACACTGTACTGTGTTGCCTTTAAGACAACATACCCCTGTTGGAATACTTGGGCTGCAGGAGCTATGACCAAAGACAAAGACCCTAAGTCTCCCAGGCAGGGAAAGATGGATGGCTCCACCAAGGTTGTGGCTCCCAAGACAGAACCAATAGTGAAGGCTTGCACGATCCTCAATAACACAGCAATACTACAAGAGATCCAGTCCTCCTGTGAGGTACTGTAGGGGAGAATAGGGGAAGTGTGCTCAGAGGTTTCCCTCCTGCAACAGGACCTTCACAATGTCTCTGAGAGGGTGACAGTGGCAGATACCAGGCTTTTGGAAATGGAGGATGTGGTCCAGGATCTCAGGAAAGGTGTGGAAGGGCGCTGGGTCCGAATGAGGATTTGGTGTGGTGTCTCAAATACACTGGAAACTGTGTGAGGTGCAATAATCTCTTGTTTGTCTGCTGTCCGAAAGGGGTGGAGAGTGCCATCATGGGACCATCCCTGACTAAGTGGCTAAAGGAGACTTTTCCCCCTGAGAAGTTCTCTGCTTGCTTTATGATAAGGAAGGCACATAGGGCCCTGGGTGGTAGGGTACCCCAGGCTCTCCCCAACCTGTAATTATGAGATTCCTCAATTTTTTAGACTGGGACATGATCCTCCGAGAAGTATGCTGCAAAAGAGAAGTCAAGTACGACAATCGCCAAATCATGGTGTTCCCAGACTATACCCAAGAAGTACAACAACAACACTGCACCTTTGACTCTGTGAAGGTAAAACTGAAAGCTTTACAGTTGCTGTAGATGGTGTTTTTCTGGCAAAACTGAAAGTGCTCTATAAGGGAAAGTCCATCTTCTTTCAATTGCCAGAGAAGGTATGGGCCTGGCGGGAGGAACATCCTCAGCTAATACTATGCAAGGGAGAGAGGATAGCCATACACCCACCCCAGGAAAACGGTGCTCGACTAAAGGACAAACAGTCGATGCAGAGGAGGAAAAGTTACCCAAAGGTGTGGAGCTGCAGAGGGGCTCCATACCCACCAAAGGTATTGGGTCAAAGATTGGGATTGTCGTTGGACACTGAGGGGGACCGCGGGGTGACCTCCAAGAAAAGCAGGGGGCTCTAGCTACTAAAGGCCATCACGTAAGAATCCGGGGAGGAGGACCTGCCATCAGACTCTGAGGGGCCCACCCCCTTTTTGAGGTGATAACAGTCTTTGAACAAGATAGCTAGAGCCAGAGGTCACATATGAGAAACCTCACCCCTGGCCCAGGGGGACAAGCCCCATGAGAAGGTAACTATAGGCAGAGCACATTGAGCACATACTGGATACCTATGGGGCCCCCAGGGCTCTTGGCAGAACTGAGAGTGTTACTTTGGTTTTCTTTTTAAGTGTTTGACGCATTTGGGTTTGAGTGTTAGTGGCAGATAGGCTACAGACCTCTCCTATTACAGTTGTTTTAAAGTAATGTGGTTTGGTGGTGCAGACGGTGGGGGGGTGGTAGTTGGGAGGGGAGTTCATCCCTCTGTTTTCCCTTGTTTACAGTTGTTGTTATAGAAGGATACAGACAGGCAACATGGCAACGGCCCCAGTCAACAGTACACTAGTTTACAGCCCTACAAGGCTTCAATATGGTTTTGACCAGTCCTTTGAATTACTCAGGCCTCATGGTCCTGACATGGAATGTTAATGGCCTGGGGAATAAGATCAAGCATGGAGACACATTTGGAGGGGACACATTGTCGGTTCCTGGGACGACGGCCATAACCTCCTTGGCACATGTGGGATACAGCTTCTGGTCCAGAGGTGTGGCAATCTTAATTAAAAAGAGCCCTTCTTTTACAGTGACAAAAAGGTGGAGGGATTCCCCCCGGGTAGATATTTGAGAATTCAGGGCACTTGGGGATGGTTGGAGGTTACCCTGTTGAGTGTTCATGCCCCACCTCGGCCACAGGCCTCTACCCTAACCAAGATCATGCACATCCTTCTTGAGGCATTCTCCTCTATGCACATAGTGGGGGGAATTAAATGATGTAATGCTAGCAACACTCAACCATTCAGAAACTCCTGTGGCCACCTTACAGTCTACAAATGTGGCATATTTTGTGAATTCACTAGAACTGTCTGACCTATGGCACTGTAAACACCCGCTAGACTGCCGCTGCTCTTATTTCTCTGGGTCACACAGGGTTTATTCGCAATTGCATCACGTGTTTGCATCTGCGGTAGAAGTGGAGGAGGTTACTCAGGCAGGATATCTAACTCAGGGACTGTCAGATCATTCCCTCCTTCTCATTAGAATAGGTTGGAATCATAAAAGGCAAATTGTAGGGTCGAAAAAGAATGCATGGGGCTTGCATGACAGAGAGGTGGATAGGAGCCTCAGGGTTGACACCAAGTCATATTTACTGAAAATGAAGGCACTGTATTCTCCAGAGGGACACTCTGAGGACATAGTCCTGAGGGATAGGGCCCACAACTTCATAACAAAAAAACATGAGATAGCACAGCTTGAAAATCTAGAGCATCAGATCCTGCAACGAGATTGGTTGACTCCTGTAAAAGATAACCCACTGTCCCAAGTCTGAACTCCCATTTGGCATTTTGTAGCTCCAGAACATCAGGTAGCCCTTGTGTCAGACAGTCATAAATTGATCCAATTCTGTCTCCTTGCTATATAGCCTCAATTAGGGGTATCGTCACTTTTGAGCAAGAATACCTGATTCTTTTAATAATGAAGTCTCGTAGCTGCAGGCACTTGACAAAAATCACCCCTATCAATCCCATAAATCTCCTGCAGCTCACTAAAAGAATGAAGTTGATCCTCCCCATATAAGTCCCCCATTATCACTACACCTTTTTGAGCCCATCTCTTAGCAATGACATCCTGAAATACTGGTGAGAAAATTGACAAGGCAGATAAGGGTGTATAACAATTAAACTTAATTATACCAAATCTAAGCCTAACCTTTCGCCACACTTTAAAAGCTGTTCTTAGGATCTTGAATTTGGTTTTCTTATAGTAGCTGGGTTCAACATTTTTAAGAAAGTACACCTTAGCCATGCTACCCAAAAGTAGTTTGTATATTGATGGTTTTTTTTTTGCAGGGTCTATTCCCCCAGACCCTCCCTTAATTAAATATCCCCATATGCTGTAGCATACAGGCCCAGTGATATAATGTAAAGTTAGGAACTGACCTCCCTCACCCCCACAGTCTGGGGAGAACCATAAATTGTGCCGCTCTCCTTGCCCTCCTATAACTCCACAGGAAGCTAAAGCATTCATTTTCAATGTTGGTCAACCATCACTCATTAATTTCAAGAGGAACAACTCTAAAAATATAAGGCATTTTTGGTAGAATGGTCATTTTTAAAACATTGCACCTCCTGAAGAGCGAAAGATGTAAATGATTGACTCTAGGCAGCTTCCACCTAATACCTTTCAACAGTAGTACCATGTTTAGTTCTACCAAATCATCTGTGGTTGGGGTGATCTTCATTTCCAGATACACAGCCTCTGACACTACCTGACAATCACTACATGCAGTTTCCATAGCACATAATACCTGTGTCTTTTCTTCATTGAGCTTATAGCCTGAATAGGGCCCAAACCACTTAGCCACCTGTTCGATTGTGGGAAGGGCTGTTGAGGAATCTACTGATACTACCACCACATCATCCACATAAGCGAGCACCTTACATATGGTTCACCACATATGGTTTGTTACAGGAACTGTTCTCAAGTAGGGCTATGAAAGGATCAATATATATTGTGAATAACAGAGGCAAGGATGGATACCCCTGTCTTGTGCCTCTTGAAATTTGGATAGTATCCGACTCCACCCCCATTACTTGTAACCTGGCCCTAGGTGCATCATAAAGTGCTTTAATAGCCCTAATAAAACTCCTCCCATAGCCCTTCCACTCAAAGACTGACCACAAGAACCCCTTGAGACACGATTGAAGGCCTTCTCGGCATTGATGCACTTGATGCCTCGGCAGCATCAAACAAAGATATCACCCGCCGGATGTGATCAACTGTGCCACGTCCCGGAATAAATCTATGTTGTCATAATGAGACCAGCCCTGAGACCACCTTCACCAACCGATTTGCAATACCTGTTAGTCATTTGCCATGAAGGTGGGACTATCCCCTCTTTTGCCCATAGACAGCTCAAAACATATCTTGCCAAAACTCCCAAAAAAAGGGCTTAAAAAATTCCAGGGGTAAAGTATCTGGGCCTGTGGCTTCACCAGTGGCGAGGGAGTTCGGAGCTTTCCAAATCTCTTTTACGGAGATTGGGCCGTCTAAAAAGGCACATTCTTTTTCAGTTATACTGATCTTCTCCAAGCCAGCGAATAGGCCCTTATACCCTTCTTCAGGGTATACCAAAGGTTTGGTATAAAGGGTTTCAAAAAAATCCCTAAAGACCCCCACCATGTCAGATGGAGTTTCACATGACCTACCTTCTCTCTCTGTAATAACCAATATTCCCCTTTCCACCTTCTTTTGCCTTATCCTCTTTGCTAGTAGCCTCCCAGCATTCTCGCCATATTCGTTGCATTCTGATTCATCTTGACAAAATTTAGCAGCAACCTCTTTGCTGAAATATTGATTAGCTTTGGATTTAAAAATCGCTATATTTTGCTGCACCCCCAAAATATCCATGGCCTTTAGTCAAGGGCATCAAAACCATACCATCCGAAGCCGACTCTCCATTAATCTCCAGGAACTCAATAATGCATTTACGCATGTGGTCTTGAAACAGTGTATTTAATAGAAGTTTTCTCTCAAAAGACCAGGAACTCCGAGACTTAATGGTCCTTTCCATTGAAATCTCAAGAATCAACGGGCTATGGTCAGAGAGAACCCCTGGGTATTTTTCCTTAGAAAACCTGAATAGCCAAATCATAGATACAAAAAAGTAGTCAAGTCACACCATTTTCTTATGTGTAGCAGAAAATAACGTGCAGCCTGGATCCAGAGCGTTGCACCTACTCCATACATCTACAAACCTGTGATGTTTCATAAGCTGCTGGAGTGCCCTATAGTGTTTAAAACATTTAAAATATCACCCTCATCCACATTAGAACCGTAAACCGAACAGAATGTAAACCAGCAATTACTGAAGCCACATTCTATGATAGCCTATCTGCCAAACGCAATCAAATATCCCAGCTTATTTGTGAGGATAGCCACCCCTCAAGATGTCAAACCCTGACGTGAACATACCAAGAGCATAAGACCAAGTTCCTTCAGCAGTACCCACCTATCCCAGGGAATATGAGTCTCCTGAATACATACTAAATCGGGCTTCAAAGCTTTCTCACCTAATGCCACCCTTCTCTATTTAACGCTATCATTGAGACCACAAATATTCGTAGTTTATTGTCAGTCATTCGCTACCTTCTTGATTGCACCCTCTTCAAGCTACCCACTATACATAGATACAGTGCGTCCTCCATATCTGTTCAAAAAAGGGCCTCCTTAATATCTGATTTGGTATTCTCCTCTTGTGACTGATTATGCCTTCTGTATCAGAAACCAACAAGCCTACCTACTTACCACCCTTCTCCACCTTCCCTATCCCTCCTCCCCTCTCACAGCCACTCCCAGCCCTCCCCCTTCCACCACTCCCTGGAGGCAAATGGACCAACCATCTCCATTAATGGAGATGTACCCCCTTACAACCTACAGAATAGCTAAACCCATGACATCCTGTCAGTGCTGCTCCCACTTCTAACAAAAAAACACCCAATGCAACCTTAGCCACCCCCTTGTAGGTTACACAAATCAAGTACCCAACTGCTACCCCGAGGCCAATCAATTCATCTACTCATTACTACAAATGTCATGTCACACAAATCATGCCACAAAGCAAACAATAGGGAGACAGAGCCTAACTTGATACCCTGCATGACTAGCCTGGACCCAAAGTATCAAGAAACTCCTTGGCTTTAATTTCTGAAGTAAGGAAGTGGGCCCTGTCTTGTACAACCACCTTGAGTTTTGCTGGGTTCATTAGATAAGCCTGTGCTCTCTTATTCTGAGAGGGTCGAATCAGTTGCCTAGGTCACCACCTTCTTTCAACAGTGATGTGGTTAAAGTCATGTCTCACAAAGAACCTACAGACCTCTAAAGAGCGGTTCTGATCTGGCCGAGCAAAATCAAAAAATTGCCTGAGGCAGCAGAAAATTGCCAGAAAAGACCAATACTGTCCTCAGCTTGTCCCCCTCCTTCTGCCCCACAAGTACTTGACTTAAATGGAAATCAGTGGACTCGCTAGAGGTCTGTTTCCCAGTTCGATCAGATAGTTCCCTTGAAGAGCTTAACTATGTATTTATGAGTATCCTCCCCCTCCAAACCTTCAGGGATACCCAGAACTCTCAGGGTATTCCACGTAAGTCTATTTTCAAAGTCTTCTAGTTTCCAATGGGTATCCGACATCTGAGCCTCAAGTGAGGCTTTCACCACTTTTTGAGTTGATGACTCAGTTTCCAAAATTACAATCCTTGCTTCCAGTTCACCCATCCTCTCGGAGAACTCAGAGCGGTTCTTGGTGACACAACAGATAGCACCTTGCAGTTTTCGATAAGCTGTTTGAGGCTAGCGAATACCCACCTGGGTTTCTCCCCGGTGGTCCATAATGCTTTGATAGTTTGCTTCCAGGGGAATCAAAGTCCGAGGAGTTTAGAGCTGAATTACCCCTCTCTGCATATCCCCCTCCAGAATAATCCTAGAGAAGTTTGCCACCCATTAGTGGTCGCCTTAGCCACTGCTTTGACATCTCCTGGCTGAGAGATATCCTACTTTCTCACAGTACCAGGTATAGCCAACTCTGCCTCAGAGAATAATGTCCGATGTATCCCATTGAGGCAACCCATGATATTCATAAAACTTGAAACACTCTCCCCAGATCCAGTCAGATTGGTCAGATAGAGAGAAAAAATGATTACCCTGAGTCTGGGTCTATACGCGGCCTTGACTGTACGTGATCACATCTTGTTAGGGCTTGTACAGGTGTTTTAGAAGCCCCGCAGTCCATGCCCGCAGTGCCACCAGGATCGATAGAACCTACAACAGTATGCCTTACCAGACTTTGTTGCAGAGCTGAAGAGCAGGTTCTCCTCGCCTTCATCATTATTGTTTTGGGCTTTAATCTGGGTGGCACTGCTGCCTTCGGTGGCAGGTGTCTCTATCCCTGAGGAGAGTACTGCCGCTGCATTGACTGACTCTTCTGGCTCAGGAAAGCCACCCAGCCGCACAGAGGAGAAGGACCTGCCAGAAGTGAAGACACAGAGCCAGCGGCTGCTGCTGAAGGTGGCTTCTCTCTGCCGACAATGAGGGTGCACCCCTCTAAGCCTTCTCCATGCCTTGCAGCAGCTGACAGCAGGTAAGTCCCGGGGGCAGAGCTTCCTTCCGCCACAACCTCATCCAATGTTTTGGATAGATTGGTTAGGTTGATTGGCGTGAGTAGAATGCCTGAAAAAGCCCGTAATAGAGCCTGTGATTGTATGAAAACTGATGGGGCCACATGAGCTGATCTCCAAAGATTGCCTGCCAACAGATGTTCTCACTGGACCCCTCCACTCGGTTGGGTTCTTTCACACTCTTAGGATACCAGAACAGCAGTTGATCCAGAAGAAGCAGCACTCAGAAGGAATAACTGCAGAAGGTTTTAGGCATGCCAACAACCATGGCACTTACTCCATTTCTTGTAGAAGGTGTAGACAGGTGCTCCAAGAGACATTAGGTTGAAAGGAGGAACAAACGACCGTCCTCACACGGCTGCCATCTTGCCACCTATGCCCTCCAAATGGCACCTGGCTCCTAATGCTTCTTTGATTTAATATTAAGACATTCTCTCAGTATGTGAGAGTTACTTTAGCACTTCTTTCACAACTTCACTAGTGAGCTTCTTTAAGTATTTAATGATTTTCCCATCACTTACTCCTTCCAGAGCATCTATGAAATCATTGAAAGTCTCAATCCACGTGGTCAATCTGACACCAATATTCTGTTTTTTGGCGTAATCAAATGGTGGTAGAGATTTCAAGAATGCAGCAGCATTGTATTCCATGTCTCTTGCAGCAGTTACAGGAAATCTTCACTATCCTGAAGACTTTATAAGTTGTGTTGAAGGCCACCGGCTGCTGTCTTCCTTGTCCCTGGCAGCTTCTTCAGGGACCAACCACTTGTTGAGCACAACCCTTGTGTTCTCCCTTGAGTCACCTCGTCCAGTCTGAGGTCATAAGGCCAGTAAGTAGACTTCAGCATTTGTGCCTAGATGTTCTTGCCATCTAACATTTGATCTGGTTGTCACAGCCTTTGCTGTACCTGGTTGTCACTGTCTTTAGCTTTTTCTTTGTATGACTGATGGCTTGGTGTTGTGGCTCATCACCTTCTATTTCTTTTGCCTGGCCTGCAAGTCTTGGTGGGCTTTTCCAATGATGCTCCCTTGTTGGGCCTTGAACTTCTCCAATGCCCCTCATAAGGGCTGCAGTGGAACTTGAACGCCGTGAAAACCTACTGCAAGCTTCTTCCTTTTGGCTTGGGCACATGTGGCATGCACAAGTAGTTTGCTATTTCTTGCTATTTCTTGCTGGGCATGTATCCCCCATTTGTCACCAGTTTTCATGTTCCCCCAGCCCAGTAGAATGCACAAGAATACATCACACACAGAGCTCATAGTTAATGTCTTTACTCATTCAACTGAACTCTCAATATCCCACTGCCTGTTAAAGGCCACACCTTGACATCTGTCAGATCGATTATGTAATTTCCTTCATAAGTCTTACCGCTTACAGTTTAAGACACTACGTTGTACACTGCCAGGCTGGCAGATGCCATGGTCTTCTCCACCCTGCTGTACCAGGAGATAATACACCAGAGTCAAAATTAGAGCCTAAGCCTGCATGTTGCACTAGGCTAATAAGGTCCCATACTTTTTCAAATATACATGAAGGCCCTGATTTAAGAGGGCTTAGCACCATTTTAGGGCCACCTTAGTGTCATTTTTTACACTAAGGCAGCAGTAAGGTGGCCTTTTCCCCACACTGTATTTAGAAAGTGGTGCAATGCATGCATTGCACCACTTTGTAACCCTTTGCTCAATATTATGCCTGCGCCAGGCATAATGTATGTAAAGGGTGTGTTACCCCCATTGATGGGCGGCTAAAAAATGGCACAAAGAAATCTAAGAGATTTCTTATTATATATAATAAGCCTCCATGGGCTTTGCAGTATTAACGTCAATATTTTTGACACTAATCCTGCAAAGCTTTGAAATAGCGTCAAACATTTTGACGCTAGTTCCTTAACTATTGCCATGGGGTGCTGTAGCTTAGATACTGCGCACACATGGTGGCGCTAGGGGGGAACTAAGGGGTGCAAGAAAAGTGGCGCTGCACTGGGTTTCTTAAATCTGGCCTGAAATGTATCACATTTCTGCATGATTCTCACATTCAATTTGATGCATAGAGACATATTATATTGTTGTTGAAAAAGTAAGATATGTTTTGGTTATTTGGGGAATATTATTTTACTGCCCCCAACGTGGACTGTTGCTGGCCAATGTTGTGCCCAGCCTACTTCCACTTAGTGAGCTGCAACGCAACTCGCCAAAAGACTGTCTTTATTTTCCCAATGAAAAGGATTAGTGATTCTCAAGACCCGTGGGGTATCTGGACCCAGCCCATGCGACATCAGGGGTGGCTGGAGAACATTGAGAAGTTGGAGGAGTACTATGCTGGTGCTCCTACCGTGAGGAAGTTTCTTTGTCTTTCTTTCATATTACCTAAGAGAAGCAGACACACTTATCGCACTGTGACATTTTTTGCTAGACAGATTTGAATACATTTTGCACAGGAAAGGTCAATAAGACATACAGGCAGCACATTCAGCAAAACTTTACAGCTTTGAGCGAGTGAGCACAACTCTGTTGTGAAACAATAAGATATATTAGCACGAGATAGCACATCTATTCCGCTTTCAGATAGAACCTCGAGGTAGTTGTCCCAACTATTTCCCCTACAGTTGACCTTTTGTATGGGGACAGCCCCGGGCCTTGTAGACTCATCTTTCTTGCTGTGCACACCAGTCCACCCCTCAGTGCCATTGTGAAAGGGTGGGAGGGATGGGGGCTTTCCAGTGATCTACAATGTCACACTTGGCAACCAGTAGAGCCGTGCCCAGAAATGCCCAGTCAGACCCCGTTCCTCCATCTCCGTCCAGGACCCTTCATAGAATCATCAGTGAGATAGTGGAACCTCCTACTTCAGTGACCTTGCCCACTATAGCAGAGCAAAAGCTTTGAATCTGATGGCACAAACAAGTCATATGGTAAAAGTCGGCAGGGACAGTGCCACAGTGGGGAGAAACAGGCTCAGGGAGGAGGTTTACGCAGTGTAGTCTAGTCTGGGAGAGATAAGCACTGTATAAGCAGTATGTTTGAATCAAGCTCAAGCAGGAAGAGATGGTGATAGTCTTTGGTGCCATCAGGACGTCCCTCCAATCATCGTCTTCAAAGGAGCCTAACCACTTCTCCCACTAAGTGCTGAGGTGGTCCAAGTTGCCTGGGGTGTTAATGATCAGTGTCTGTCAGATTTGGGATATCACCCCTTTGCCTAGTGCCCCCATAAGAAGTTTGGCCTCTATCGGGCTGAATTCTGGGAGATGGTCAGTGCGGGAGACATGTGATTGGAGAGCATGTCGTAGCTGAAAGTATTTATAAAATTGTGCATTAGTTAGAGCATAATTGCGCTGAAGCTCTTGAAACGATTGCTTATATGTCTCTCACCATACACCTTCTAAATGTGAAAGTTCAATGGTGTCCCATTTCTCAAAGTACCATAGCGTCACAGCTTCACGTAGCCAGGTTTCATGCCAGAGGGGTATGTGTTGTGTGAGTTTGTTTGCCCAGCGAGTGTGGCACAGGGCAGCTCTTCATGTCAGTAGGACTGTCTTGGTTAGTAGGAGAACGCCAAAAGGGATAACTCCATCCGATAGGTGGGATCCGACCAGCCTCTGTTAAACCAGTCATTGATCACTAGAAGACAGGTTGTTCATTCCTAGGCCCCCATCATATGGAGTGCGTTGGAAATTATTGACGACGAGACAGGGTCGGGAGCCATTTCATATTTTGAATGCACATGTCCTGAAAAGTATTGATTGTATTTTTATCATTTTGGTCCCATTTTGTTATCAACAAAGACAATGACATTTTAAACCTGTGTGGAGTCCTTTCCCTTTGTGGTGTATTCATTGCATTACTGTGTGTTTGTGTGCTGCACAAATACTTTATACAGTGCCTCTTTTGATAAGCCTGTCTGCTCTGCACCAAGCTACCAAAGGGTGAGGACAGGTTACCCCATCTGTGTATCTAGTTTACCCTGATTAAAGTGGTAGGTTCTGTCTGGCCAGGATTTATTGCTTAGCAAACCAAAAAACCCATTTCTAACATTAGTGATCAGTGTTGAGAATAAGACTTGTGTTCATGCAATACCGTATAGTAATTCATTGTTCCCTTCAACTCTATACCGAGACCAATCTGAGCCTTTTTAAATTCTCCCTGATCTGACATCTTTTGATTTTTCCAAAAGTCCTTTCACCCAAGTTTCATTTTGTTCTCTGCAACATCTGTGGTCCTGCCTGGCAAGATGGAATCTGAGCTGACCAAACTTAAGCATACACAGGGGCTCAACTCAAGGGGTTCGGGCAAGGAGAAAGGAGGGTGCTACAAGGGAAGTGCCAGGAAGGCAGAGCTACAGAAAGACTTGAAAGCATCAGCAGAGGCCAACTCAGAAGGGTAAGTTGATGATGAAGGATCTGTGTATGAGAAAGGGTCAGAGCGAGACCTGACAGAGGGTCATGACATGCAGCCTACAGAAGGGGGGGGGGAATTTTCTACCTGGACCAGTTTTCAACACTAGGCCAGGTGGCATTGTGTCATCAAGGAGCCTGTCCACAGAGGAGCTGATAGACAGGAGGGAGAAGAGGACACTAAGGCTAGAGCTTGCGAAGATGGAGAAAGACAAAGAGCAGACCCTTGCACATGCTAAGCTTGAGAAGGAGCAAACTCTTGAGGAGAAGAGGCTGGCCATGGGAGAAAGGAAGATGGCTGATGAACTAAGCATCAGAGAGCTGGCTATTAGAGCCCTCCAAGTGCAGTCCAGCAACAACAATAATGGTGGCAGCATGCCTGCAGTGTCTTCACATTAGTCCAGATGCCATATCCCAAAAGATATGGTACCCAGTTACAGTGTGGGGGATGACATAGATGAATGTTTTTCAGCTTATGTAGTGGCTTTGAAAGTGCACAGGGTCCCAGAGGGTTTCTGGGGTAGTCTTTGGAGGTACATGCCCACAGTGGGGAGGGACACACTCCTTACACTAGAGGTGGGGGACCAGGCCACCTTCACTGCCATTAGGACCATTATAATCAGCAAGATTTGGTTGACATCTATGAGGTATTGAAAAAAGTTTAGGGCTAGTCACAAACTATTCAAACCTGGGTGGATTTTCTGAATTATGCTGGTAAGGCATTTCAGGGCTGCTTGAGGGGCAGTAAAGTTTATGATTATGAAGGGTTGTGCAACTTTTTCTTTCAAGGAGCACATTCTTGACACTTGTTTTCCAGACCTGAGACAAACGCTGGCTGACAGCAAGCTTACTGATGCCAGGAAGCTTGCTGGGGAGGCGGACATCTGGGTCAGTACCAGAGAGTCCAAAAAGGTTTATGGGGTGGACTCCCAAAAGGGTGGTCAGAGTTCCCACCACATGAAGGAGGGGGGAGATTAAAAGATTGAGTTCTCTAAAGGCCCCCAAAATAATTCACAGGAGAATGGGACTGGTTCACAACCCCAATCTGGCCACCAGAAGAAAATGTACAGACAAAGGTCAGCAGTCCCATCCCAACAAGTCCTGCGAGTTCTTCAAGTATGGACACTTCAAAGAGGATTCCAAAGCTCATATATGTACTCGCTTTGGCTGAATTAGGATCATTTTCTTAACACTAATTCAGCGCAAACCTAACTCCATATTTATACTTTGGCGCTAGACACGTCTAGCTCCAAAGTAATGAACTTAACGTCATTTTCTGGACGTGAAAACCTTCCTTGCATCAATGAGATGCAAGGTAGGCATTCCCGTCCAGAAAAGGACGATATGGCTTTAGCGCCATATTTATCCCCCTGTGCTAAAATCCAGCATGGGGTTATGGGAGCCTTAAATAATGATGCAAAGCTTAGCGCCATTATTTAACGCATGGGTATGGACAGGCCTTAGGGGACCTGTAGGCATATTTCCATGGTCAGAGACAATGGAAAGAGCCCACAGATGCCCTTCCCTGGCTCTAGGTAAACATCCACCCCCCCCCCCCCCAACACCAGAGGGACACCACAGGATGGGAGACCCATCCCAGGTAAGTCCGGGTAAGTATATATATATATATATGTATATATATATATATATATATATATATATATATATATATATATATATATATATATATTTGTTGGTTTGTTTACGCCAGGGGGACCTGACTTGGGCTCCCTGCATGGTGCTGGCCCCAATGGTTCTGTGTGGATTACAGAAGGATATATTCAGTAACTAAGACTGATGTTCACCCCATCTGCTGGGCTGATGAGCTGATTGATCAGTGAGGGGCTGCCCCAGTACATTTGATCTTACATCAGGGTACTGGCAGATCACCCTGAAAGAGAAAGCAAAGGAGAGGTCAGCCTTCTCCACTCCAGAGGGCCGCTGTAAGTTTAGGGTGATGCCCTTTGGATTAAAGGACACTCTTACCACCTTTCAGAGGCTGGTGAACCAGGTCTTTGCTGATGTGGGGGCCTTCTCTGCTGCTTTTCTGGATGACATAGCTGCCTTCTGTATTAGCTGGGAGGACCACATTTTTCACCTCCAGAGAGTGCTTCAGGCTCTACAGCAGGCAGACCTCACTATCAAGGCAGCAACTTCCAGATAGGGCAGGGATATGTGGTGTATTTGGGACACCTTGTGGGCAGGAGGCATACGTAACCCCTTCAGGCCTAGTTAGAGTCCATCATGGCCTGACAGCCCCCAAAGCCTAGACTGATGTAAGAGAATTCTTGGGCCTCAATTGGTACTACAGGAGGTTTGTCAAAGGCTATGGCACCATTGTTGCACCCTTGACTGAGCTGACTTCAAAGAAGCAGCCCAGGAATGTAATTTGAACATAGGCATGCAAACTGCATTTGACTCCCTGAAGCAAGCCATGTACACAGCTCTTTGCTTAAGGCCTCTGACTTCTCCCAGGAGTTTATCGTTCAGATAGATGCCTCAGAGCATGGCATAGGACCAGTACTAGCCCAACTTAATGAGCAGGGCCTCTACCAACCTGTATCTTTCCGATTCAGGAAGTTACTCCCCAGGGAACAGAGGTAGAGTGCTATTGACAGACAAGCTTTTGCTGTGGTCTGGGCACTAAAGATGTTGTGACCATACCTGTTTGGCACTCCCTTCCTGATTCACACTGACCATAGGTCACTCCTGTGGCTAATACAAATGAGGGGTCAGAATCCAAAATTGTTTAGGTGGTCCATTTCCCTAAATGGTATGGTTTCAGTGTGGAACAGAGATCAGGAGTAGACCATGCCAATGCTGATGGTCTCTCCAGGTTTTTCTGCCTTAGTAATGAGATCTCCTTGAAGTTTGGGTAGCTCGCCCAACTTTCTGCTGAGGGGGGCACATGTTAGACCTGTCATCCTTAGAGTGGTCCTTTCCCAGACTTTTTGGCTTTTGCCTCTCATTTTTGCTGATTCTTTTTGTTAGACTTAGGACTCTGAGCACCTTAACACTGCTGACCAGTGAAGTGAACGTGCTTTGCCTCTAAACAGATGACATTGAACTACATGATTGGCATTTTTGAATTACTAGTTAATCTCTGGTAAAGTGGTATACCATCTACCCAGGGCCTGTACTTCAAATGCTTCTAGTGGGCCTGCAGCACTGACAGTCTCAGGCCTACCATTCCAGGCCCTGTGTGTGCAGTTTACTGGCACTTCAACTTGGCATTTAAAATGACTTTTCAAGGCTTAATCTCCCCTTTTCTTACATGTACGACACCCTTAATGTAGGCCCTGAGTAACACTACGGACAAGGTACCATGTAAGTAAAAGATAGGACATGTATTTGTATATTTTGCATGTCCTGGTATTGACAAAAAGCTGATACTAGCAACCACCCTACATTCCAGATCTCTACATCATCTGGAATGTAGGGTGGATGCTAGTATAGAATGTGAAGTGGAGAAGTTCTAGGTCAGTTGCTCCTGGAAGTTGATGTGGATGAGGTCTCTGCAGGAACCGTCTTAGTAAAGAAGAAGATCATCATCTCTAACTTGTGTGGCCAATTCATTGAATCTTACATTTGACGATGAGCAATGTGCTTCACCTTGCCTTCTGCTTTCAGAGATCTTTCGGAAATATTTGGAGTGGAGACCTCGAAACTGGGATTGAGCGTATATCAGAATTCCTCCTCAACTCTAATGAGGTGGCACTGACAGTCACAGAGTGTACGTCTGCACTCAGTGATGCACTGCTTCTTTTCCTTACTTTCTATTGTTGCACTAATCTCATCTTGACCTTGATATATCTCCTGCTATAGTTTCTTCTTCTCTCTCTCCTCTACCCCAGCTAACTTTAGCCTTCCTTCCCACTTGGGTAAATCTTCTACTAGATGAATCCTGTCACTTCTCTCTCTTCTATTTTTAAAAATCGCCAAGCTCTGCAATATCCCTCTTAAACAGGTTTTAAACTTATCCCACACCATTTCCACCATTGTCGTTCCCTCATTGTGTTAAAAAACACTCAGATGTTCTTGCCTAGATCTGCACTACATTTCCTGCTTGGAGAAGGAGCTTCCTATCTAAAGTCAATGTAGATGTCCTTTTATGACTTGGAAGAATAAGACTAAAGCATATTGAAGCGTGAGAGAGGAATAGGCAGGCAGGTGCTCTACATTTATTCATCTAACTACTTTCGACTAGGAAGAAATCCAGCCTCGAGCAGCGGCCATATTTTTTACTTGAAAAGGTGCACTTCCGCCAAGCATCACACAGATCTTCCATCAGAGAGAGGAGCAGAGCTCGTGTTCTCGAAAAGTTGATCTGAGATCTGATTGATGACTTATCTAAGGCATTATTAAGAATAATTTTAAAGTCCCCTCCTGAAGTGAATGGGGAGTTGCAATCCAGCAAGGCTGCCAAACGTTACTTCAGAGCTGTTTTATTATCTATGTTGAGCCAATAATAACTGGCTATGGAAAACTGATCTTCCTGCGCCTTGATTTCATCAATAGCCCACCACCCCTCGTCATCTGTCTTTCTTTGTATTACCTCTATGCCTGTATTGTCTCTTATTAGGATTGCTACCCCCTTAAAACTCAATGCACTTTATTTGTTGTGCTCACATGCCAAACCCAGCTCTGTTTTCTAATCAGCTCTCTAATTTCCGTCCCCAGGAAGTGAGTTTCTTGTAGTAGCGTAATATGTGAACTTCTATCTAAGTAGCTCAGAATCAGAAGTTGTTTCCTTTTGATCCATCAACAAGTCATATGTAACATTGACCTCTGTGGTCCCCCTTCTCCAATTTTTCACTTCACTGCCATCCCAACTTAAAAGAGCAGCTTTGGACAGGAACCATTCAATTTCAGCCTACAATGAGAACCCATTTTTTGAAAGTTTTTCCCCCATGCTCCCTACCTCGTGCATTCCCAGAATGCCCCTCCCCTGGGAACCCTCCCCATCACTACATTAGGCATATAGAACACCCCTATTTGAGCCCCTCCTTCACCCAGCGCTGAGACCTTCACAATTGAAATATTTGAATTCCTCCTCACTTGTTTTCAAACTTTGCACAAACTCATCAACTTCCCCAGGGCCAGTAAAGCTATGTATCTTATTGTTTCTCATAACTTTCAGCATCGTCAGCATGACTGGGAATTTTAACTGAACTCTTGTTCCCATTTTCTTCAGGTCCTCCATACCCCTGCCAATCTCCCACTGTCTATCCAGTGTGCAATGAGACAAATCTGATCTGATAGTGAATGGGGTACCTTGAATGGTCAGATTTGTCTCCCTCTGTGTCACTTTTAACTTACTGGCCACCATGTTCCCGTCATCACAGATAATTAAATTATTGACGTGTTGCAAAAACGTAGAAAACCCGACGGCAAAGTCAACTCATCTACAGGAAAACAGCCATCCCTACTCTGTAACTCAACAGTACTTAACCGTGTGTTTCCCGGATGAACCTTCTAAACAATTAAGCACTTTGGGCCAGATGTAGGTAGGCTTTTGCGCCTCGCAAACGGCCAAAAACGCTGTTTGCGAGGCGCAAAAGCCCTCTCGCGATGCAGAAACACATTTTGCGAGTCGGAACCGACTTGCAAAATGTGTTTCCGACTCGCAAATAGGAAGGGGTGATCCCTTCCTATTTGCGACTCGCACTGTGATGTAAGTTGATTTGCGACCGCGAAAGCTTGAAGTGGATGGTAACACATTCGCAAACAGGAAGGGGTCCCCATGGGAATGCTCACAAAAGTATTTTTTCAGAGCAGGCAGTGGTCCTATGGACCACTGCCTACTCTGAAAAAAACCGAAACAAAAGGTTTCGGTATCTTTTTCTAATTGCAGCTCGTTTTCCTTTAAGGAAAACGGGCTGCAAAGAGAAAAAAAAAACTGCTTTATTTAAAAGCAGTCACGGACATGGTGGTCACCATCCCCGTGAGTGCCTAGACTCGCTATGGGGTCGCAAACTGCGATCCACCTCATAAATATTTATGAGGTGGGTCTTTGCGACCCCATAGTGAGTCGCAGAAGGTGCCTGAGACACCTTTCTGCATCGCGAACTGCGAGTTGCAATTTGCGAGTCGCTTTGACTCGCAAATTGCAAGTCGCAATTTGTGTTCTACTTACATCTGGCCCCTTATGCCTACAGCATCTCACCTGCTTGGGACATTGAGAAAACAGATTTTCATGTTATCAGTACATTTGCTGTAAAAGGTTTCATTTGATTTGTAACAGTAGAAAGGTTGAGCTCGCTGAAATACATTTCTAAATATATCTAAATAAATGTTTAAAAAAATAATTATACTTTATATCAATATATTTAGGAAACGTGTTCATTTCAAGATCACAACACATTAGCAATGTTAATTAATTAGCACACCGTAAGGCAGCATGATTAATGTCACTTTGATGCCATGCATGTATTAATGTTTGATATGATGAGCATTGAAAAAAATGTGTTTCTGCCTCAAAAGGAAGTGCCCTACAACTGGCACAGGACGCAAAGGTGTGCAACTTTATTGAAACTGCATGCCTGCTGCCATTGTCAAGAACACTACATAGTCTGCTCACGGTCATCATTTGTAACTGGATGGAGAAGAAGTTTTTGATTTTCTAAAGACTCCACAACTCAGGAAAATATGCTGTTTATATAATAGAACTCTCTCCCAATAGTGCTGTGACAGCGGCGCAGAACAGCCACTTTCGTTTGCCTAGAAAAAACGGGTTGTCGCCTAATCAGCACAGAAAAGGGAAAAAAAGGCATTGCATACTGATTGTATGTTTTTGGACTGGATGTGCAGACTACTGGGTGACAGAGCCTACCAAGAATAAATGCATAAGCAGTACATTTTTGTGTTAATTGGAAACCGTGTGAAAAGTCACCATTAGAAAAAGGTGTCATGCTAAAACCATGAATCTGAAATGAAGACCTAATGCTGGCAATGCAACACACGCCCCTTGGTTGGAAGGGAGACTTCCCACTAAAGATAGTAGCAATAGAAGGAATATTAGGACTCTAAAGCACAGAATAAAAAGCTTTAATAATCCAAGTGGATACTGAAAACCATTTATTATTGCCAATTAAAAATCACACAAGCTATTAAAAAAATGAATAAAACAAATTTAAAAACCAAAGAGCCACATCATAGAATCTAGGAGGCACCGGATGTACAGGACAGTATCTCTGAAACTTGTATAATGCCCATACAGTCATTTGGGTTCAGGAAGGAAAGACAACAGAACTATAGTTCCAAGGAACCAACATGGTTATTACCAGCCCAATAAGTAGGAATCAGTGGCAAGAGTGCACTCTCAGAAGAGGAGCCAGAGTGGTCCACTTCACGCCAGGAGCGGGTACAAAGCAAGCCTTACTCGCTCGGAGCAAGCCTTATTCGTATTTGCACATGACGTAAAGATGACCGCTACAACCCAAATGCTGATAGTATGCCTTGCTTTTTATTGATCACCCTGAGTTGTAAGATTTCATAGCACCTACATATTTGCATTTGGCCATTTATTTTATCTTATTTTACCTTCCAAAGATTTGCCAGCCCTTTTGTATTTCTCTACAGTGAGCATTATGAGATCAGGTAACACTCTGTGGTAAGAGAGCAAAGTGCTGTTACAATACATTGCTCCTTTTGATGAGATGTACAATTGGAGTGTCTTTACTGAGGGAGGCAGGAGTCACCGAAATGCACGTAGAAACTGAAACCAATGAAGCCACAGACATTATAGCAATCTCATTTGAAGCCACAATTTAGGAATACATGATTCAAATCATAACAATCAAAAGGAATAATAGGGGAGACACAACTACAACAAGTATATGACTCTATTAATAATTGAAGAACTGATAAATTCAAATTATTGTTCCAAAATATTTACGGCTCAATGTAAATGTACATACCATGTTTTAATAAGATTTTAAGCTGTTTTTTATTATATTATGAAAGTATAGTGGGTAAAGTGTGTAGTGAGACTGTGGCACGTATGAGGGTCAGTGAGTGAGTGCTATGAATGTTATGTTGTTTTTTTTTACTTTTTTGATGTAAATTTCGAGTAGAGATTATTTAAAAATAAAATATATAAAGTTCAATATTATAATAGGTGGAAATAAAACATTCATACAACAAGTCACACGCTTGGAAGCAGTTACAATATCAGAGACACTTCTATAGCAACCTTGGTCACTCGGAATCAAGTAACCTAAATTAGAAAGTATTGAAAAAAACGGGATTAATCAAGGATGTGGGAACTTCTCTCAATTAACACGCTAAATTAGCCATGGAAGCATTAGACCCTCTTTGCAGTGCTATCCCTTTACAAATTAATGAATAACTCAAGGAAAGTGAGTCAAAAGACCTCCTTGCTTTCACTCACACATTTGAAATCGGAAGGAAGAAACCGGGTTTCATGCAAAAAACTTCCACCCATCTGTTCATATCTGCTTACTTGAAACATTTTCAGCTATATTGTGAAATGAAACATAGATATTGATAAGAAATTAACTTAGTTTTGGAAATGGCCCTTTCTAAAGAGTCACCCTTTTTGCCATCCTCCTCCTATTTTTTTTGGACATTTTCTCTTTTGGGGTTAGGACTCTATGCACTTTACCACTGCTAAATGTTGGGAAATGGGTTATTGATATGGGCAGGTAAGTACCTACACTTAGCAATAGGCCACTAACCTCCACTTAGGTCCAGTTAGGTCTCAGTAAATTAAACCTAGCTCAACCCTTGTTAGCTTGGCAACGAGCGACAAGGCTTAATTTAGGAGAAAGAGTGTAAAGCATTCAAATATCACAAAACAGTAATTAAATAAAACACAGGAAACAGTTGAAAAATCCTAAATCAATTTATAAAAATAGATGATATTTTTATCTTTAAAATGACACAAAAACGAATAAAATCGGATAAGGGGAACCGGAGATATGAATTTTTAAAGAATTATTGTTTTCTAGCGCCTAGAAACAAAAAGTGCCAATCTGGTCGCACCTTAACCGGGGCAAAGTCAAAGTTTAAGGCCGACAGCGATGAAGCCCGGCTCGGCTACAGCCCGCGGGAGGCCTCGGCCAAAAGTTTACCTTCGGACTTGGTAGTTTTTCTGAAGATTTTCTTCAGCGGGAAGAACCTGCTAATCCAATCTGACCTCCTGGAACTCTTCTTCGGATACGTGTCGCGGGAGCCCTCGGTGGAGATCTTTACCTTCGGACGTAGTCATTTTTTTTAAGGTGAAAATCCTTCGACCGGGGCAAACCTGCATCTTGATCTGACGTCCTTGGAGCCCTCCTCGGATACGCTGGCTAGGAGGTCCTGGTCAACTTCCTATGTTCTGACTTAGGGCCAGATGTAGCAAAGGTTTGCGAGTCGCAAATGGCCCGAATCGCTATTTGCGACTGCGCAAAATTGGAAATGGGATGCAAAAATCCCATTTCCGACTCGCAAAAAGCGATGCGAGCCGTTACCGACTCGCAAAATGTGCGACCCCATTTTGCGACACGCAAATAGGAAGTCGCAATTTGCGAGTCGCAAACCATATGCAATTGCAACTCGCAAATTGCGACTAGTCGCAAAAAGCCCAGTTTGCATGTCCCATTTACCACTAACTCAGAGCAGGTGGTAATCATTACCAAAGTATAAAAGGAGACCCAGAAGGCATCTGGGTTACTCAAGATGGCGGAGATATACCTGATAGCAGTGAGGAGGAGAGTCCACGCAGCCCAGCAGAGGAGGAGGAGGAGCCAGAGACAGGAGAAGATTTACAGAACAAGGCAGACTCTTTTACAGCAAACTGAGGAAGAGATCTACGACAAATACAGACTTAGCAGCGCAGCTATACTAGAATAAATTGAATTACTCAAACCACAGCTAGAACGCCAGACTCTGCGCAGCTGCGCCATCCCTACGCATGTGCAAGTGCTATGCTCACTGCACCTCTTGGCCTCGGGGAGCTATTAGGGGGTCATTGCTGTGGCAGGTGGGGTATCTCAAAGTGCACTATCAAGGTTCCTCAGGGCATTCCTAGATGCCATACTCACACACATGTCTCACTACATATACCTACCCAGGAATGAGGCAGAAATTAACAGCACCAAGTTGGACTTTTACCGGATTGCCAACTTTCCCCATGTCATAGGGTGTGTAGATGGGACACATATTCAAATATGCTCTCCTGCAAACCTGGAATATCTGTTCCGCAACAGAAAGTGTACCCACTCACTCAATATTCAGGTTGTTTGTGACGCCCATTATGTCATCACTGACATTGTAGCGAAATTTCCAGGCAGTACTCATGACTCATACATTTTTAGGCACAGTGGGATACACCAACGCCTGGAACGTGGGGAGTTTGGAGACGGATACCTCCTAGGTAGAGCTGCATACACCTTGTAGACATACACACAGATCAATGTGCACACCAACCAGGACTTTCTAACAGTGTACTGTTTGTGCCCAACAGGTGACAGTGCATATGCACTACGGCCATGGATAATGACTCCGTACTTAACTCCCAGCAATGAATGTGAGAGACGATACAACAGTGCACATAAGAGGGCCAGGAACCTGATTGAACGCACCTTCGGATTGCTGAAAGCACGATTCAGATGCCTTCACCGAAGTGGAGATGCCCTCCAGTATACCCCCATTACGGCATTCAAAATTGTTGTCGCATGCGCTATCCTGCACAATATTGCCACCCGACGTGGGCTACCTCTCACCCCTACAGACCCAGATTCTGAGGATGAAGAGCAAGAGCAACCACATCGCCATCATGGGGATGGGAGCATCGCAAATCAAGGCAGACTGAGACGGCAACACATCGCAACCCAATACTTTGGAAGGTACGTGTCAACTTCAACCATACTCACCTATTGACCAAAAACTCAATTTGTTAAGTGGAACAAAAAAACTATTTTAATATGTGCAGAAATTGAACTATTTACAATGACAAACTGTGCAGGGAGTTCAGAAAGCCAACCATGCATGGGGCACATTGCCGTCATGTGCCCCAACATCAGGTACAGTGTTTAGTTTATGACCTACGGCGGCCTCTGCCAGCCTGGCTGGTCCCAGGTTGTTCAGCAGTGCTCTGCCTCGTACTCCCACTCCGGAGCACCCTGGTGTCACCAGCAGATACACTGCTCACAGTGGAGTCCTCTTCGCTGTCCTGTGGGGTGTCCCCTGTACCCCTGGGCACATGCCGTGCCTCCATTAGATCGATCACATGGGTGATCCGGCCCAGGCCTCTTGCCACATCTCCTGTAAAGTGGCCCATTTCCACTTGGAGGCCGACTGTCCTTCTTGACAGCCCACTGGGGTTGACTGCCAGTCTGCTAATTGATGAGGCCATCCTGTCCAGCCTCTGGAGCAGCTGGTGGTCCCTGCACCGCCCACCCTCGCTCTGTGACAGCAGTCCAGCCACCAGTTCCCGCATGGACAGGGCTAGGTCCCCAGTGTTGTTGCCTATGACGTCCAATTGTGCATGGAGCTGCTGCATGCTGTTCTCATTGCTCCTTACAAAGCGGTGCAGAACCCCACTAATCCTCCCTAACATTTGGTTCTGCAGGCGCTGACCACGTAGCAGTTGTGCCTCGGTCATGGTGGTGGATGGACGCCCGGACTCTGCCTGTAGCCCTGCTCTCCTCAACCTGCGTCGCCTGCGCAGCGGTGGATGCCCTGTGAGATGTACCGTGGCACTCCTGGCTGTTGCTGGTGCAGCCTCCGGAACCACTGTTGCAGCAGGTGTTGTCATCAAGGGGATGGTGTTGGTGGTGCAGGTGGGAGTGGTGGCAGCTCCTGTGCTTTCCTCATGGGGCTGGCTGAGTGTTAGCACCTGGCTGCTGTGGCTGGTGGTGGGGTCTTGTGGGAGACCTGTGGGACATGGGGAACAGCCTGTCAGTGTCTACTATCTGTTGCACACTTCCTAATAAACATTTGCCTATTGACTGCCTACTTGACTACATTGCCCATAATGCATCACTCTGGTGTTTGCTACCCTGAAATGGAGCTATCTTGGTTGTGCATGCCCCTGTGTACATGGTGGGTGGGAGTATGGCATTTATGGGGGTACAGGCATATCACAAGGTACTCACCGGTTGATGTTGTGGGCTCAGAGGTGTCCAGATCTCCGAATCCTGTAACAGCCTTCTGCTCCAGGGACACCTCCACCCTTTCCTCCAGGGGTGTGGGTGGTGGTATGGATGATGGTCCCCCTCCTGTGCCTCTCATCTCCTGGAGCCTTTTTGCCACCCTCTCCTTGGTCCGGGAGCGGAGGTCATACCACCTCTTCTTTATTTCATCCACACTCCTGTGGCTGACCCCCAGGGAGTTCACCTTTTCCTGAATATCCAGCCAAATTTGTTTTTTAGTTGAGTCTGGCACATTGAGGGCTGCCTTCCCAAAAAGATCATCATAGTGCTGACAGCATTCCTCTGTCAGCACCTCCAGCTCCTTCTCAGAAAATTTCAATTTCCTCTTTCTGGGAGTGTCTGCCATTGTTGCTGTAGCTCTGTTTGCAGTTCTGATGTTAAAAAGGGTGTGGTCCTCCCTCCTCCCAGGTGTATTAGTAAACTTCCTGGCTGTGATGTCATCATCATGTGCCAGGAAGTGTTTCCAGAGTGTTCTGGAGTGGTTTCTGGAGTGTTCTGCAGCACCTGCAATCAATTTACATGATAATCGCAATTTGCGACACCCACTCGCAAATTGCATGTCCGTTTTTTGCGCGGTCGCAAAAAGCGACCTCGCAGACAGCGGACTCCCTATCTGCATTGCGACTCCGGGTGCGAGTCGCAATTTGTACCCGGATATTGTACCTGCCTTCCTATTAGCGACACGCAATTTGCGAGTCGCACATGCTCCCAAATTGCGAATCGCTAATTTTTTTGTACCTACATCTGGCCCTTAGTCTCTTTTTTGGAGATTTTCTTCACTGGGACAAACCTGCAAGTCAGGCCGGGTCGTGGTTGAGGCATGCCGGCTAGAGTTGCCGAGGCGGGTTGGTCCCTCTATGGAGCTTTTTTTCAAAAGTTCTCCTAACTTCTCCAAACTTCTGTATCTTCTTCAAAATGTTCCTTTAAGGTTCTTTTGGGGTCCACAGCTCACCCCAAGGTTCCAGAAGCTCTGAGATGATACTTGGGGGTGTGGACTGCAACTCCCAGAATGCACCTGGCACAAACTCCTTTTTGGCCACTGGGCAGTGGTCAGCTGGTTGGTTTCTTCAGGAGTTGGTGCAGGGGACTGTGGTTAGCAATTGTTCACCTGTAGCAAACAGGGAGTCCCTCCTTGAACCAGTTGAAGCCAGGCAAAGTCCTTCTTGTGGTGAAGCCCAAGTGTGCAGCTGGTGCAGTCCTTCAGAGTGCAGGGTCCAGGTGCAGGCCAGGGGTCCAGCAGGACAGTCCTTCTTCTTCTGTAGTTCTTCCTGGTAGGGATCTGGTAGGGAACTGAGGTGTGGGTGCAGGTCTGCCAGTTTTATCCCTGCTCCTGGGTGAAAAACAGGGGGGTCCTGGTACTCCAATCAAGGGCAGGGTCCTTCCCCCTGTGATGACCACTTCCTGGGAAGTGTGGCTAAAATCAATCCCAGGGAGCAACATTCCTCAAAAATCCATCATAGCTGAAAATTATTTTTGGAGGTTACATCTGGCTGAGCCGACCCACTGGTGTGGCTAAAAATCCTAAACACACCCCTCTCCTGCCCTCTCCTAATCTCATCAAGGGGGCACCTAATTGTCTGGGTTTGCAGGATGTGGGGGTGTTGCTAGGTTGCTCCAAATGTCCTTCTCTGCCTTTGAAGACCAGTTTGGCAGCCCTCCCCCTTCCTGCCTCACCATCTGCTAAGGGGAGATCTCCTACCACAGGCACATCTCTTTGTGTGAAGCCAGGCCCCTTCACACCTCATCAAGGCAGCCTGGCCAATCACAGCACAGCAGCAAAAACAATGCAGGGCTGAAGTTGGCAACTTTTCAGGTAAAGTTGAAAACTCTTTACCTGAACAAGTTATATTAAATCCCACGACTGGAAGTTGTGGGATTTATTATAACAATAAATTTGATACTAAACTCTTGGTATCTATTACTTAAGGGGACTTTTAAAAATTAAAATAAAGTCTCCTCATTCTAGCCTATGGATGCCATTCACTAAAATGAGGGAAAAACGAATTTGTCCGTTTTTACCTCACCAGGGCTTATAAAACTATTTTATAAGGTCTCTGCTTATAGTTAAATGGCACCCAGCCCTAGGGGCACACAGGGCACACCTTAGGGGTGACTTATATGTAAACATAAGGTAGTTTAAGACTTTGGAACTACTTTTAATTCCAAAGTCGAATTTGCATATAACTGTAATTTAAAAGCAGCCAGCAAGGCAGGCCTGCCTTTAAAATGACAATGGGCACCTCAGCAGTGCACATATGGTTGCACTACTTATGCTGGGGTCCCTAAACCTACATGCCCTACCATATACTAGGGACTTATAGGTAGGTTGACTTAGCCAATTATAATTAGCCTAATTTGCATACTGATTTTACACAGAGCACAGGCCGTGGGACTGGTTAGCAGTACCCAGGGCACCATCAGAGACAGGAAAAACCCCAGCAAAAAAGTGGAAAGTGGGGGCAAAACGTTAGGGGGCCTCTGCAGTCAGCCCTGTTCTTTCACACAAGCCCCCCCAGCCCACACACCCAGGTGACTCAGCCCAACCCTGGGAGGGTCTTCCTGGCTTGTCAGACGAGGAAGACAGTGAAGAGAACAGGCTGTCCCTTTGCAGGGCCTACTCTGCCTTATATCCTCCTGCCATGGTCACTCCCTCTGAGTAGTGAATCCATCCCAACAGTGAAAGGACCCATCTCAAACTGAAACTTCCCTCTAGGGGTGTCTTCCTCCTCTCTCTCTGCCAACTTGGGTAGTGAGGTGCCCACCTCCCCTACTCCCAACTTTGCTAGGGCAACACCTAGCTTACCCAAAGAGGTCACACAACACTTGAGCAACCCCACTGTGACCAACAGGGTCAGGGGGCCTACTTTGTTTTTGGCCCTGGGGTCTGCCTCCCAGGCCAAGTACAGTGCTGCCAGGAAGGCTAGCACCCAGCAGAGGCTACTGACAGCTGTCAGTACCCAGAACCACATTCTAAGCTCTCCACTGGCAGGTGGGTGAGCTGCTTTAGGGGCAACTGTGGGGTCCTGGCACCCCTCTTGCTGTCTAGAGTGGGGGGCTACCACCTCCTGTGGCAGACACTCTCCTTCCACTCTCCCTTCTGTCAGTTCAGGGGCAACACCCTGCATCTGGACAGCTGCCTGACTAC
Source organism: Pleurodeles waltl (assembly GCF_031143425.1). Lineage (NCBI taxonomy): Eukaryota > Metazoa > Chordata > Amphibia > Caudata > Salamandridae > Pleurodeles > Pleurodeles waltl. Next base: position 468,145,383 of record NC_090442.1, read on the forward strand.
TCAGGACTTCCTTGGGGTCAGGTGAGGCCTGCCCAGTGTCAACTCTGGGCTCCCCCCCTACTGGGGCAGAAGGCCTTTGGCTCCCTGGAGTGCCCCACCCTTCCTTTTCTTCTTTGCTTTTCTTGGGGACCCCTGTCTCCTAACTGTAGGGACTGACTCCCCAGGACTTTGGGTTGGGGGGCACACTAGGCGACTGCCCCATCTTGGAACAGACTCACCTCTGGCAGGTCATTGCCCAGGATACAATCTAGGGAGAGGTCAGCACTGACTACCACCCTAAACCAGCCAATGATACCCTCCCTCTCTAGGAGCACTATGGCTACAGGTTCGGAGATGACCTCCCCTGTGGCTATCCTGACTTTCCTGGTCTCTCCTGGGACATACATGTCTGGGGTCACTAACCGGTCACTCACTATAGTGTGACTGGTACAGGTGTCTCTCAGGTCAGTGGTAGGGATCCCATTAACCTGAATCGGGTAAAAGTGCCTACTCCCACCCTCCGGGATCACCAGCTTACCATCTGGTCCTGTCTCCCAGCCCAATGCTCGGAGGACTTCATTATCTGAGGAGTCCTCCTCCATGGCTACACTGGACAGCCCAGTGCTAACCACCTTTTTTCGACAGGCTGCATCTCCTCTGAAGTGACCTGTCTGCTGACAAACAAAGCAAGCCTTACTGTCCCAGAGCTTTTTTAACCCTGGGTCTCCCTGTCTCTGCTTGTCAGAGTGGGAGCGGGATTTACTCTCCTCCTTCTTAGGGTTCTGGGGTACAGAGGGAGTCTCTGTGGTGGGCTTATCACCTCCCTCCTTAGGTTTTTGGGGACCTGACCCACCCTTCTTGGAGTCTCCCCCTGGGACTTGACAACCACCCTGGTTCTCAACCACTCATCAGCTGCCTCCCCAGCTCTCTAGGGTTTGTCAGTTAGAGTCAACTAGATGCTGGCGTAACCTTTCTTGGATACAATTGGTCAAGATGTGCTCTCTCATGATCAGATTGTATAACCCCTCATAAGTATTTTCTTTGTTACCATGAATCCAGCCCTCTAGTGCCTTAAGTGAGTTGTCTACAAAGTCAACCCAAGACTAGGTATTGACCTTCTGGGTGTCCCTGAACCTCATCCTATACTGCTCTGGGGTCAGATCAAACTTCTTGGTTAAGCACCTCTTCATACTAGGGTATGAATCTGCCTCCTCCCCGCTTAAGGTCAGAAGCCTAGCCCTCCCTGAGTTGGGGACTAACTCCCATAAAGTGAACCCCAGTATTGAGGCCTAACCCTTCTCATTTGGAGTGCCCTCTCAAAGGCCTCCAACCACTTGTCTATGTCATCCCCCTCTACATAAGCAGGAACCACCCCCTTGGGTAATCTGGAGAAAAAACCCTCATCCATGGACACCTCAGCTTCTCTGACACTGCCACCATCTCTTTTCTCTTCCCTTGCCCACTTTTTCTTTTCTAGGGCCAGCTTCTCTGTCTCTAAAGCTATAAATGCTAGCTGGGCCTCCAGCTCTCTTTCCCTGAGGGACAGGTTCTCTCCTCCTGAAGGGACCCCCTTCCCCCAACTAGCTTTGGGTATGACCCTAGTGACTGTGTATAGTGAGGACCGGTCTTCCTCATCCTCACTTAGGCTCAGATACCCTCCCTCCCCTGAGTGGTTGGAGCTATCATCCTCCCCCGCTTCTTCCTCCTCTGGAGCTTCCTCTGGGCCTACTTCTTGGGCCTCAGCCCATGCTGTCAGGGATTTAATCAGGACATGCTTCCTGAGGTCAGTGGTTGCAGGCAACCCCCTTGCAGTACACAACCCCCTAAGCTGGACTACTGTCAGTGTGGGTATGCTAGCCAGATCAAGCTCCATGGTTCCCTAGTTTTGTGTCAACAAAAACATTGTGCAAAAGTTGGAAACATGAATTTAGAAAAATCACAAAAATTCAATAATTGAAATTAATCCAAATTAAAAATAACATTTTTTTTTTTTTGCACTAGGACAATTTAAAGGATTTTAAATTTGTTTTACTTAAAACTGTAATGTGATACTGAACACAAGTACAGGATCCAACCACTACGCACTAAAAATGTTGAAAAATGTGTTATTGGTAAGGGCAGGTAAGTACCTACACTTAGCAATAGGCCACTAACCTCCACTTAGGTCTAGTTAGGTCTCAGTGAATTAAAACTAGCTCAACCCTTAATAGCTTGGCAACGAGCGACAAGGCTTAACTTAGGAGACAGAGTGTAAAGCATTCAAATATCACAAAACAGTAATTAAATAAAACACAGGGAACAGTTGAAAAATCCAAAATCAATTTATAAAAATAGATTATATTTTTATCTTTAAAATGACACAAAAACGAATAAAATCGGATAAGGGGAACCGGAGATATGAATTTTTAAAGAATTGTTGTTTTCTAGCGCCTAGAAACAAAAAAGGGCCAATCTGGTCATCTGGTCGCACCTCGACCGGGGCAAAGTCAAAGTTTAAGGCCAACCCTGATGGAGCCCGGCTCGGCTACAGCCCGCGGGAGGCCTTGGTCAAAAGTTTACCTTCGGACTTAGTCGTTTTTCTGAAGATTTTCTTCAGCGGGACGTACCTGCCAGTCCAACCCGACCTCCTGGAACTCTTCCTCGGATACGCGTCGCGGGAGCCCTCAGTAGAGATTTTTACCTTCGGACTTAGTCGTTTTTTCGAGGTAAAAATCTTTCGACCGGGGCAATCCTGGATCTTGATCCCACGTCCTTGGAGCCCTCCTCGGATACGCTGGCTGGGAGGTCCCGGTAAAGTTCCTACGGTCTGACTTAGGGGGTCATTCCAACCCTGGCGGTCGGTGTTAAAGCGGCGGCCAACCCGCCAACAGGCTGGCGGTCTAAAAAATGGAATTCTGACCCTGGCGGGAACGGCTAACACAGCCCGCCAACTTAACACTCCGACCGCCACGGCGGGACAGACAAACAGCGCGGCGGTGACCGCCAACAGGCAGGCGGCAGACAATGTACCGCCCACCCTATCACAACTCACCAATCCGCCACCTTTTCCGGGGATGGAGCCCCGCCGATAAAAACACGGCGGAAACAGACTACGAACGGGAAAACGCTCACCTCCATGCACTCCACGAGGACAGAGAACAGCATGGAACCCGAATTAAACATCCTACCAGCTATTGTCTACCTGCTCATCTACCACGAGTACGAACTCCGGCACAGAAGACAACGGTGAGTACTGCACCTACGACACAGGGGAGGGGGGAGGAGGAAAGGTTACGGGCACACACATATGCGACCCCCCCCCCAAACTATCTACACACCAATGCAGAGCACCAAGTCACAGTGACACCACCCAAACCCACCGGAATGATGCAAAGACATAATTAAAGTGAGAAACAAAATTTATCTAAAAAATCGGTTCATTGACGTCATGGTAAAATAGCAAAAAGAAATGTAACAAAATCAAGTAAGAACATTGCGAAACCGATAAATATAGGCAATAAGTCCTGCACAGTCACTTAAATTTCCACTGTCCGTGGGCCAAAGTGTATCAACACACGGGCAAAGCCCACACAGGAGACCTGAGTCCGTTGGAGAGAACACTGCTGGGGCATCAGATGACAAAACTACAGGCACCTCAGGGGGAAGGGAAAGGGGGTCACCTCAGCCACATGAGTCCACGACGCCAGATCCACGAAGGGTCCACCATGCCCACTGTTCCATCCTGGGGAGTGCACAGCCACAGTCTCTCAAGTCTCTACAGTGGGTGGGCTGCCCACTGTGCCATCCTGGGGAGTGCAAAGCCACAGTCTCTCAAGTCTCTACAGTGGGTGGGTTCCCCACTCAACCATCCTGGGGAGTGCAAAGCCACAGTCTCACAAGTCTCTACAGTGGGTGGGCTGCCCACTGTGCCATCCTGGGGAGCACTAAGCCACAGTCTCTCAAGTCTCTACAGTGGGTGGGCTGCCCACTGTGCCATCGTGGGGAGTACAAAGCCACAGTCTCTCAAGTCTCTACAGTGGGTGGGCTTCCCACTGTGCCATCCTGGGGAGTACAAAGCCACAGTCTCTCAAGTCTCTACAGTGGGTGGGCTGCCCACTGTGCCATCCTGGGGAGTGCAAAGCCACAGTCTCTCAAGTCTCTACAGTGGGTGGGCTGCCCACTGTGCCATCCTGGGGAGTACAAAGCCACAGTCTCTCAAGTCTCTACAGTGGGTGGGCTGCCCACTGTGCCATCCTGGGGAGTGCAGACACATAGGCCATCAGGTGGATTACAGACTCCACAGGTATTGGAGGAGGCATCGTGCCCAGAGTGCAGCGTGAACACTAACTCGACACGGATCCGGCACTGTCAATGGGCCAGCGGTGGTTGAGACGGCAGGGCCCAGCGGAGCGGTGCTTGAGACGGTAGGGCCTAGCGGAGCGCTGCTTGACAGGAAGGGCCCAGCGGAGCGGTGCTTGAGACGGCAGGGCCCAGCGGAGCGGTGCTTGAGACGGCAGGGCCCAGCGGAGCGGTGCTTGACAGGAAGGGCCCAGCGGAGCGGTGCTTGAGACGGTGGGGCCCAGCGGAGCGGTGCTTGAGACGGCGGGGCCCAGCGGAGCGGTGCTTGAGACGGCGGGGCCCAGCGGAGTGGTGCTTGAGACGGCAGGGCCCAGCGGAGCGGTGCTTGACAGGAAGGGCCCAGCGGAGCGGTGCTTGACAGGAAGGGCCCAGCGGAGCGGTGCTTGAGATGGCAGGGCCCAGCGGAGCGGTGCTTGACATGAAGGGCCCAGCGGAGCGGTGCTTGAGACGGCGGGGCCCAGCGGAGCGGTGCTTGAGACGGCGGGGCCCAGCGGAGCGGTGCTTGAGACGGCAGGGCCCAGCGGAGCGGTGCTTGACAGGAAGGGCCCAGCGGAGCGGTGCTTGAGACGGCAGGGCCCAGCGAAGCGGTGCTTGACAGGAAGGGCCCAGCGGAGCGGTGCTTGAGACGGCAGGGCCCAGCGGAGCGGTGCTTGAGACGGCAGGGCCCAGCGGAGCGGTGCTTGACAGGAAGGGCCCAGCGGAGCAGTGCTTGAGACGGCGGGGCCATGTTCAGCGGTGCCTGTCTTGGCGGGGCCCTGTTCAGCGGTGCCCTTCTGCACGGCGGGGCCCTCTTCAGCGGTGCCCTTCTGCACGGCGGGGCCCTGTTCAGCGGTGCCTATCTTCACGGCGGGGCCCTCTTCAGCGGTGCCCTTCTGCACGGCGGGGCCCTCTTCAGCGGTGCCTATCTTCACGGCGGGGCCCTCTTCAGCGGTGCCCTTCTGCACGGCAGGGCCCTCTTCAGCGGTGCCTATCTTCACGGCGGGGCCCTCTTCAGCGGTGCCCTTCTGCACGGCGGGGCCCTGTTCAGCGGTGCCTATCTTCACGGCGGGGCCCTCTTCAGCAGTGCTCTTCTGCACGGCAGGGCCCTGTTCAGCGGTGCCTATCTTCACGGCGGGGCCCTGTTCAGCGGTGCCTATCTTCACGGCGGGGCCCTCTTCAGCAATGCCCTTCTGCACGGCGGGGCTCTCTTCAGCGGTGCCTATCTTCATGGCGGGGCCCTCTTCAGCGGTGGCCTTCTGCACGGCGGGGCCCTCTTCAGCGGTGCTTGTCGTGTCTTTCAAGGGAGCCTGACCTGGCCAGGACTCCCTGATTAGTCGCCCTCCGATCGTCCAGTTGCTGGACCCTTCTGTGACGGAGTCCTGGGCCCGTGGGTGTCCTCCGTCACACCCGGGATGGGGCTTGTGGGGCCCTCCTGGTCCGCGCCCCTGCTGGCTGACTTCTCCGCCCTGCTGCCCTTGCCCTCCTTAGATGAGGCTCTCTGGCCCTTGCCTCCCCTGGATGTTGTGGCAGGTGACGGCCCAGGACATTGCTCCTTGGGGGCAGCCGTGTCAGCCTTCTCGCGGCGGCCCTTGACTTTACGGGTCCTCTTACCAGGGGGGGGGGGCTGGCTGTCCCCTTGCTGCTGGCCGAAGTGTCAGTGCTGGGAAAGGGTGGACTCCAAAACCCATGCACAATGTTGAGACTTGAAGCAGGGCTGGTGGTGGCTGAGGTGCTCTTGGGACTCTTCCCAGATGGAGGGGGTGGGTCAGGTGGGGCAAAGAGGTTAACTGTGGAGAGGTAAAGTTTTTTAGGACCAAGGTAAAGGGTAGGTTTAGTGGTTATGGGAGTGGAGGAAGATGATGTGGTTGTAGGAGAGTCAGGTGTGCTGTCTGTGGGTGCAGGTGCTTGTGACGTAGGCTGTGGTGAGGTGGTTGGCTGTTGGGTGGGTGGCTGCCTGCGTTTGTGTGTCTTGGAAGAGGGGGTGACAGACACAGTGGGAGAGGACACAGGGGACGTGTAAATGGCAGTGGGGGTGGTGACTGCACGTGTGCGGACTGTACTGGAGGGTGTGCTGGTGGTGGAAGTACTGGCTGATGGTGGTGTGCATGCAGGTGTGAGTGGAGATGTCACAGGGAGGGAGGAGGGAGACGAGGAGGAGGGGGACACAGAGGTGGTAGTGACTGTTGCCATGTCTGCATCTGGGTGTTGCTTGGGTGAATGCTTGTGGGATCTGTGGTGCTTATGTCTGGATGAGCTGCCCTTGGGTGTTGAGGTGTGTGCAGGCTGGTCAGATGGTGTGGATGGGATAGGCTGAGGAACAGGAGACAGAGACAGGGTGGAGGCAGTTAGTAGAGGGAGGCTGGAAACGGGGACAATGGCTGCCGTCAGTGCTGAGGCCAGAGCAGTGAACGATCGTTGATGGGCAGCCTGACCCGAATGAATGCCCTCCAGGTATGCATTGCTCCGATGCACCTCCCTCTCTACCCCCTGGATGGCATTCAAAAGGGTATACTGCCCAACAATGATGGTCTGTAGGAGGTCAATGACCTCCTCACTGAGGGCAGCAGGGGTAACAGGGGCAGGGCCTGAGGTGCCTGGGGCGAAGGAGATGCCCGCCTTCTTGGGCGAGCGGGCACGGAGCAAAGGCTGAGGGGCTGCTGGGAGGGCAAAGCTGGTGCGCTGGGTGGCGGCTGTACCTGTTGAGGCGGGGGTCCCGGATTTTGCCGCCACCGCTAGGGAGCTCCCATCCGAGGACGTGTCGGTGTCGCTGGTGTCACCACGGGTCCCCGTTATGAAGCTCCCCTCGCCCTCCGTATCACTGGTGACCTCGGTGTCTGTACCATGGCCCACCGGGGCCTTGTGAGTTGCAGCTCCCTCGTGCTCCAATGCCAATTCTCCTCCGCCTGATGATGCTAATGCACACATCCACAAGAAGATAAAGAAAAAGGGTGGGGGGAGACATAAAGACAGGTTGAGTGCATGCATTGTCAACACCGTTGGCGGAGAGGACAGATACAGTAGCCTCATGCACTACGCCGCGCAATCGGGGTACACTACTCAGTACTTGTGACTAGGCCAACAGGTCAATGGACAACAAATGCGCACATGGGTAATGCTGGACCATCGATTGCTGTACTTGGCACCCTACAGAGGTTGGGGGCGGGGGCACAGGGCCATGCCTAAAGGAGGGGACTACACTACAGAAAGCGCCCTGGCCTAATGTCACCCACAGCCCTCCTCCCCCACCCAGACGCCTCCACTGCATGTAAAGATAGCTGAATGTACTGGTACTCACCCCCTTGTGTCTGCTGTGATGTCCTCATGCGCCCATCCAAATCGGGGTAGGCCACCGCCAGGATCTGGGACATCAGGGGGGTCAATTGTCTGCTGGCACCCCTCCTACGTTGGGAGGCCATCCCCAGCAGAGACTCGGCGGTCTTCCTGGTCCGGCGGCGGATGTCCTCCCACCTCTTTCGGCAGTGGGTGCCCCGTCTGTTGTGGACCCCCAGGTCCCGGACGTCCTTGGCGATGGCACGCCAAATGTCGACTTTCTGATGGGCGCTGACCTATTTGACATGTACAGGGTGGAAAAGTAAATATCATTAATTCTCTGCATGTTAGATTTGATTGCCCCCCCCCCCAACCTTGCCATGTGGCACATGCTCTCATCTGTCGTGCCTTGCACTCCTCATTCTCTCCCCACCCCACCATCTTACATCCACCATCCAAAACCCAGGCATAGCCCATTCAACGTGCACACAGTGTACTTACCTGTTGGTCTGGAGGACCGTAGAGTAGCGCATACTGGGGCAGGACCCCATACACAAGTTTCTCCAACTCTTCTGAAGTGAAGGCAGGGGCCCTTTCCCCAGTCGCAGCAGCCATTGTCTCTTCCAGACCGAGTTCACAGCAGCACTTGCAGTATAGGTCCTCTCCTGTGGATGATCAGGTCTCGAGTGATTAATCAGATAGTAAATGGCGGTCACGCCCGCGGCGGTGCGTACCGCGGCGGTGCGTACCGCGACCGCCGGCGCACCTCGTCATTGGCTCCTGAAACCCATAGGGTTCAATGTTAACCAATGCGGCTTGGCGCCGCGGTCTTCGACCGCCTACCGCCACGGTGTGCCACGCCAGCGCATTGACCTCACATCCCACTGTCACAATTCTCAGGTCAGGCAGTCACCATTTCAAGGGCCCACATGGCTTAATTTCTACTGCGTCACACAGGCCTAGGCCTTGCATTGCCACTCATACAAGCCATTCAATGCATAGCGATTCGTGTACTGTGCAAGCTGTAGTTATGTACCTGTGGGTTGCTTGACTCTGTACTCCATGTTGTCCTTCCTAGGCACCGTCCGCTGGGACTTGCGAGGAGAAGGAGGAATCCTCCCGTGTACCGACCGCTGGTGGACCTGTCGACAATGGAGGAACGTCATATAATACTGCGATACCGACTTGACCGAGCCACTATACATGAACTGTGTGCCCAGCTGGAGCCAGAACTGATGTCCCCCATCCGCAAACCCACAGGAATTCCCCCTCTGGTGCAGGTTCTGTCAGTCCTCCATTTTTTGGCAAGTTGGTCTTTTCAGACAACAGTGGCCATGTCATCAGGGATGTCTCAGCCTATGTTTTCTAAGGTTTTGTCCAGAGTGTTGTCTGCCCTGACGAAATACATGCAGAGCTACATTGTTTTCCCTGAGGAGGGTGATTTGGCCACTGTGAAGGGTGATTTCTATGCCCTTGGACATATCCCCAACATCATTGGTGCCATTGATGGGACCCATGTGGCCTTAGTACCCCCAAAAGACGATGAGCAGGTGTACAGAAACAGAAAAAATTACCATTCTATGAATGTGCAGGTGGTCTGTTTGGCTGACCAGTACATCTCCCATGTAAATGCCAAGTTCCCTGGGTCAGTGCATGACGTGTATGTTATGCGAAATAGCAGCATCCCCTATGTGATGGAACAGCTACAGAGACAACGTGTGTGGCTAATAGGTGACTCTGGTTACCCCAACCTGCCGTGGCTACTGACCCCAGTGAGGAATCCCCGGACCAGGGCAGAGGAACGGTACAATGAGGCCCATGGGCGATCTAGGAGGTTCATAGAAAGGACCTTCGGCCTCCTGAAGGCCAGGTTTAGGTGCCTGCATATGACAGGTGGATCCCTAATGTACTCACCAAAGAAGGTGTGCCAGATCATCGTGGCCTGCTGTATGCTTCACAATCTTGCATTGCGACGCCAGGTGCCTTTCCTGCAGGAGGATGGTCCAGATGGTGGTGTTGTAGCAGCTGTGGAGCCTGTGGAGAGTGATGAGGAGGAAGACGACGGGGACGACACGGACAACAGGGACACAGTTATACAACAGTATTTTCAGTAGCACACAGGTAAGAATCCCCCACGCCATTTTACATTTACTTCAGGCCTCCTGCATCTCTACTTTCTGTGTTTCCCCCAGTTCCTTTAAACTGAATTGTGACTTTCCCTTCCCTTTTCAGAGCTGTATGACCCACTGCGTGACTTCTGCTTTGTTTGCCCATGGAGTAAAGCACATTGACATTGGTATGTTGTCATCACAATGTAACTGAACATTTTTGAACTGTTATGTGTAATACATTTGTTAAGAATACAAGCAGACTCCTGAGTTTTTGAAGTGCAATTAGTGATTTATTTTAAGTGCTACATATAGGTCCATGATAGTAAAACGGTGATAGGTGGGGGTGGAGTAATGTCCATGGCAGAGTCCAGTTCTCAGTCGCACAGGTGCATTGTCCATATGCCTGTGGAAGGATGGAGCAGGGGCAGTTCAAGGTTGGACAGGGTGACAATGTGGGACAGTGGAATGACATCAGGGGGTATCTTATGCTGGCGGGGGTCTTGGCATCCTACTCTGTCTTCCTTTGTGATCTCAGGTTCCTCTTGCGGGGTGGTTGATCTTCAGCAGGAGGTGGGGTTCTGGTGGCCTGTCGTTGTGTGGGGGCCTCCTGTCCACTAGCGCCGGCGGAGGTGGTAGGCTGTTCCTGTTCCAGGCTGGTGACAGGGGCCCTTTGGGGTGCCACATGGTCCCGCAATGTGGTGACTATTTGGTTGAGGGCCAGGACGATGTTCCTGAGCTCCTCTCTGAACCCCATGTACCGTTCCTCCTGCTGTGCCTGGATCTCCTGGAACCTGGCCAGTACCGTCGCCATCGTCTCCTGGGAGTGGTGGTATGCTCCCATGATGGTGGTGAGGGCCTCTTGGAGAGTCGGTTCCCTGGGCCTGTCACACTGCAGCCCTCCCAGTTCCCCTGTTTCCCCGGGCCTCTGTCCCCTGGACGGTGTGCCCACTACCACTGCCCCCAGGTCCCTGTTGTTGTTGGGGTGTTGGGTCAGCCTGGGTGCCCTGTAGTGGCGGACACACCGCTGATTGACCTGTCCTGGAGACAGAGGCATGGGCCCGCTGGGTGGGAGCTGTGCTGATATTCCCAGAGGGGGTTAGGTCTGCTGTGGCCTGTGTCTGTGTGTGGGGAACCGACTGTCCAGAGGTCCCCGATGGTCCGGGCTGGTCATCAGGTTCTAGGTCGACAGAGCTGCTGTCCTCACTGGGGGCCTGTTCTGGGGGTGGGATGGACAAATCTGGACCCTCCTGGCCGGTGTGTTGGCGTTCGGGCCCTGCAGGGGTAAAAGAGTATGGTTATTGCTTTTGTGTGTTCCATGGCGTGCGATTTGTGGGTGCCCTTGTCCCCCAGTGCTGGCATTCCCTTGTGGGAGGAGTTGTGAGGGTGGTTTGTGGGGGGGGATGGGTATGTGCAGTGGTCATGCATAGGTGATGGGTGTCCATGGTTTGTGTTGGCATTCAGGGTTTGGTTTTGGGTTGGGTGGGTTGTGCTGGTGAGACATTGGCAGGGAGGATGTGTGCTGTGGGGTTGGGGGTGAGGGTGGGGGGGTGGGTTGGCATGCTGGTGGTTGGGGGGGGAGTAGTTGAGATTAGACTTACCAGAGTCCATTCCTCCGCCTACTCCAGCGAGGCCCGCAGGATGCAGGATGTTCAAGACCTCTTGCTCCCATGCTGTGAATTCGGGTGGAGTGGGTAGGGGTCCGCCGCCAGTCTTCTGCACAGCGATGTTGTGTCTTGAGACCATCGACCGTACCTTCCCCCGTAGGTCGTTCCAGCGCTTTCGGATGTCTTCCCGGTTTCTGGGATGCTGTCCCACAGCGTTGACCCTGTCGACGATCCTTTGCCATTGCTCCGCCTTCCTGGCTATTGTGGTGTGTTGCACCTGTGTGCCGAAGAGCTGGGGCTCTACCCTTATTATTTCCTCCACCATGACCCTGAGTTCTTGGTCCGAAAACCTGGGGTGTCTTTGGGGTGCCATGGGGTGGTGAGGATGAGGTGTGGGGTGGTGTTTGTGGTGATGTGAGTGGTGGTGTGTGGCGATGTGTGCGTAGATGTGGTGTGGTTGATGATGTTGGGTTCCTGTGTGTGTTGTGGTTTGCGTTCCCTGTGCTCTCTATCTGTGTATTGCGCCTTCTCTCAGAATTTCGATATGTGGGGGTTTGTGGGTGATGTGGGTGTGTGTTTTATATTGTATTGGGTGTGTGGGAGTGGTGTGTGTATGTGTATCAGGTGTGTGTATTTCGAATTGTCCAATGTGGCTGTGTTTTGGAAAGGTGTGTGTATTTTGAGCGCGGCGGTGTGTACTGCCAATGGAATACCGCGGTTGAAAGACCGCCGCGTGGATTCGTGGGTCGTAATGGCATGGGCGTGTTTGTGTTGGCGTGGCGGTGGAGGTTTGGTCATCTCCAGTTTTTCGCTGCCCGCTGATGAGGTGGCCTTCCGTGGATGTCGGGTTTTCGGCGGTTTGGCAGTTGGAGGTCAGAATGACCGTGGCGGTTTACCGCAGCCGCGGCGGTATGATGGCGGTCTTCTGACCGGCGTTAAGGGCCTTTTACCGCCGAGGTCAGAATGACCCCCTTAGTCTCTTTTTTGGAGATTTTCTTCACCGGGAGGAACCTGCAAGTCAGGCCGGGTCGCGGCTGAGGCAAGCCGGCTAGAGATGCCGTGGTGGGTTGGTCCCTCTATGGAGCTTTTTTCAAAACTTCTCCAAACTTCTCCAAACTTCTGGATCTTCTTCCAGATGTTCCTTTAAGGTTCTTTTGGGGTCCACAGCTCACCCCAAGGTTCCAGAAGCTCTGAGATGATCCTTGGGGGGTGTGGACTACAACTCCCAGAATGCACCTGGCACAAACTCCTTTTTGGCCACTGGGCAGTGGTCAGCTGGTTGGTTTGTTCAGGAGTTGGTGCAGGGGACTCTGGTTAGCAATTTTTCACGTGTAACAAACAGGGAGTTCCTCCTTGAACCAGTTGAAGCCAGGCAAAGTCCTTCTTGTGGTGAAGCCCCTGTGTGCAGCTGGTGCAGTCCTTCAGAGTGCAGGGTCCAGGTGCAGGCCAGGGGTCCAGCAGGGCAGTCCTTCTTGTTCTATAGTTCTTCCTGGTAGGGATCTGGTAGGGAACTGAGGTGTGGGTGCAGGTCTGCCAGTTTTATCCCTGCTCCTGGGTGAAAAACAGGGGGGTCCTGGTTCTCCAATCAGGGGCAGGGTCCTTCCCCCTGTGATGACCACTTCCTGGTAAGTGTGGCAAAAATCAATCCCAGGGAACAACATTCCTCAAAAATCCATCATGGCTGAAAGTATTTTTTGGAGGTTACATCTGGCTGAGCCAACCCACTGGTGTGGCTAAAAATCCTAAACACACCCCTCTCCTGCCCTCTCCTAATCTAATCAAGGGGACACCTAATTGTCTGGGTTTGCAGGATGTGTGAGTGTTGCTGGGTTGCTCCAAATGTCCTTCTCTGCCTTTGAAGACCAGTTTGGCAGCCCTCCCCCTTCCTGCCTCACCATCTGCTGAGGGGAGATCTCCTCCCACAGGCACATCTCTTTGTGTGAAGCCAGGCCACTTCACACCTCAGCAAGTCAGCCTGGCCAGGCTGCCAGAGGCTGGCCAATCAGAGCACAGCAGCATAAACAATGCAGGGCTGAAGTTGGCAACTTTTCAGGTAAAGTTTAAAACCCTTTACCTGAAAAAGTTATATTAAATCCCACGGCTGGAAGTTGTGGGATTCATTATAACAATTAATTTGATACCAAACTCTTGGTAACAATTACTTAAGGAGACTTTTAAAAATTAAAATAAAGTCATCCCATTCAAGCCTATGGAGGCCATTCACTACAATAAGGGAACAACGGATTTGGCTGTTTTTACCTCACCAGGGCTTATTTTTTATAAGGTCCCTGCTTATAGTTACATGGCACCCAGCCTTAGGGGCACATAGGGCACACCTTAGGGGTGACTTATATGTAAAAATAAGGTAGTTTAAGACTTTAGAACTACTTTTAATTCCAAAGTCGAATTTGCATATAACTGTAATTTAAAAGCAGCCAGCAAGGCAGGCCTGCCTTTAAAATTACACTGGGCACCTCAGCAGTGCACCTATGGGTGCAATACCTATGCTGGGGTCTCTAAACCTACATGCCCTACCATATACTAGGGACTTATAGGTAGGTTGACTTAGCCAATTATAATTAGCCTAATTTGCATACTGATTTTACACAGAGCACATGTCCTGGGACTGGTTAGCAGTACCCAGGGCACCATCAGAGTCAGGAAAACCCCAGCAAAAAAGTGGAAAATGGGGCAAAAAGCTAGGGGGCCTCCGCAATCAGCCCCGTTCTCTCACACTAACCCACACTAAACTGCTTGTGCTCTCTCCCTAAAACATGGTCAAATTGTCTGATGCCCAATTGGCATACTTAATTTTCTCCCATGTCCCTTGTAGAGTGGTATAGCATATACCGAGGGCCTGATAATTAAATGCTACCAGTGGCCTTCTGCCCTTATTGTACCACCCACTTAAGTAGCACCTTAAAACATGTCCCAGACCTATCACTGCAGCCTGAATGCAGTGTCACACTGCCATGTCGAGTTGGTATTTGAATCCCCTTGCCAAACCTTAAACTTAACTTTTATTACATTTAGGTCACCCCTAAGGTAAGCCCATTAGGCACGGTGCTCTGTATTCAAAAAGTAGAACATGTACTTTTAGGTTTAACATGTCCTGGTAGTCAAAAACTCCCAAGTTTGATTTTCACTACTTTGAGGCCTACCCCTCCCACAAGGTAACATTGGGGATACATTTAATAAGATATTATTCTTCAATGAAAGGAAGTAGATATGTCATGGTTGGCACAGATGGAATTGTAATGATAAACCTTCTTTAATGGTAAAATCTAATTTTTCATTACAAGTTTGAAAATTCTGAAAGTTTACATTTTCCTGCCGTTTGTGCCTGCAATCTGTCTTGGGTCACATGACTGGGTGGAGCTGACAGATAGACTTTGTGAATTCCTCCTAGACACTGACACAACAGTGGGATTAGGTGTGTCTCATAACTGGCTTGATGAGGGATGGAGCTGAGCACAGCCCCACTTGTACCTGAATAGGCTTTGTCTTGTCTCCTCACAATGGGCCTAACAACCCTGTATTGTCACTGCAGCCAGCTGAGAGTAAGGGCTGAGAAGTCAGGAAACTCAAAGAATCTTTCTGGAAACATTTCCCACCTTCTAGGAACAGGACTCCATGGTATAAAATAGTGCCCTCAGACCAACGCTTCAGTTAGTTCTCTACTGGACCTGCAGAAGGACTCTCAGAGGACTGCCTGCTGCTGTATCCTGCTGTGCACTGTGTCAGATGGCTGATGTACCTGGAAGGACAGCTTTGCAGCCTGCAACCTGTATGGAACCCTCAGAGGCCAGCTCTGCTTTTGTGCCTTGCAACATTGTGCCCTTCACCTACATCTGCAGTCAGGACTGCAAGAATTGACTCCAAGGGCAAGTTGGAGGGGGAGTGAGTCCTGAACCCCCAAGTGGTCTCATACACTACTGGGCCTTTGGTTGGTGTGCTAAATGTGACCAGACATCCGTGTTTGATGTTCTTATCTTTTAGGCACTATTTTGAACCCTAAACTTTAAAAGTTCATAACTGTGATTCTACTGTTTGGATTTGTGTAGTTTTGGTGTCAAATAATTTATTTCAATTTACTTTATTTTGCTAAATAGATATGGGATTTTTCCTGTTTTGTGTTTTCACTTTACTACTGTTTGCGTGCTGCGTAATTACCTTACACATTGCCTCTAAGCTAAGCCTGAGTGGTTTTTGTGCCAAGCTAGCTAAGGTTGAGCACAGTATAATTTAGAGACCTTTTGTGCAAGGGATTGTGGCTGTTGCTTGACCAATGCTCGCACCCTAGTCAACCAACAGCCCAACTTCTCAAACATGGATTACCATATATCTGAAGGAGTTTTAGCTACTGTGAAAGGCATTTTCTCTAAGTGCTCTATATTAAGCATAGTATAAGTAGAGTCTTTCTTTGTCATCACTTGTTGGATTCCTGAAAGATTAGAAAGGCAAAACTAATTGTGTCAAGTTCAAATATTTCCATGGCCCTCTGTATGATTGTAATACCTGCAATGTCCAACTCAATTGCTAAATCAATCTCATTTGACTTTGACCATGTAATATTGCAGACATGACATTTTGTATGATAGCAAATGCAGATGGCACTAAATAATTATGAGTAGACAATATGGTCATAACATTATCGACAACAGCCAGCGCTGTTCTAAATTTTCCTTATTAATTTCACACAGCTGTTCAGCAGCTTCTTGTGAAACTTTCCAAAGTTATTTATGAAAAGCATATAGGAAAGTTTTGAATGGGAAGATCTGGGACCTAATAAAAATGGTGTAAATCTATGTTGTCTGAAAAGAATGACAAATGTTTAACAGTGGACAAGGTGGAATGTTTTAGCCATTGCAGGCATAACTTACCTACAATATAGGTAGTTACTACAACCAAATGTTGTGACTGAACACAATGAGAGTGTGGTCTGCTAGCTTTAAAGCCAATGGAGGAGTCTAAAAAGTGTAAGTTACAGCCATTAGTGTCAACGAGCCACACTAACCACCCATTTGAACTGGAAAGTGAAGAGTTGTATTTACCATTCTGTACAATTTGATTAAGCAGATCTTCTGTGAGAATATTGTTTTGCTGCCATTTGACAAAGCGTGCAACACAGGGAATGCTAGGTGTGGTTACGTTTTTAATATTAGCTAATTCAAGACACAGGGGAGCAGATTTACCAAACAGTCAGGCAATGCACCACAGCAGCCACAAATGCTGCATAGCATTGCGTGACAGGGAGGAAGCAGAAGAGTGCCATACCTACAGAGATATGTCTCTGTCCTCTCCGGTCCCTAGCACTGGGGCTGATTTTAGCAGCTGTGCGCCACACACACACACCTTTTGTGCCATAGTGCAAGGTGTGTGTGTGTGTGAGACTAGCATAGGTTTTGTACTGGAAAAGCACCCTTCCAAAACAAAATAATATGGCGAGACAACTTAAAAGTTTTTTCTTACTTTGTATCTGTACTGCACAGTGCAGCACACATGCAAAGTGAGAAAAGAAAGGAGAAATAAAAACATTTCTCCTTTTAACGCCTGGTTTCAAAAGGTGATATTTTTAACGCAAAACCCTGTCCCACATTTTTAGTAGATAGGGTTTTGCATCAAAAAAGGTGGGTGGTTGCATGGGAACACCTCTGTCATGCCCCCCTGATGCTAAGTAATGCAAAGCAGCACTTTGCGCTATTTTGTGTTACTCGGACTAATTTTCCAGTGCAAAACAAGTTTTGACTGGATAGTAAATAAAAAAATATTGTACTGGTACGCATCACTTTTATAACACAAACCAAGTGCAAAACTTTAGTAAATCATCCACATAGTCTGTTGTACTGTTTTTTTCAAAAATATAATTTGCCAAGGGATCAGACAAGCCCTAAGTAAAGCATCACTGCCCTGGACCTGTCAGTGGTGTGTACTCCAAAGTGATTTTAAATCAATATTGTCCTTCCAATTTTCTTAACCGTTGAGTGTCAATTGGGAAACAAAGGCATCATAATAAATCAATTTTGTTTGTGTCAGCATATCCTTCTTTGCTGGGGATTGTGTAAGCCAATATTAGAACAAAACCGGGTCTGTGGGGCATGACTAGAAAAATAAGGGAACTTTTTCAAATACTGTTGCGGACCCCCTACAGCTGGTGTTAGGCAGTGTCCCCACTGTGTATAGTTAAAAACAGCATGTGTAGTACTAGCTCTGCATAAATAATGGTTTGCATAACGATGATAAAAAAATTCTCCATATTTTTTAGAATTCAGATACAAATCCTCATTTTCATATACTTTGTAGGATTCTAGTTCAGAGAACATATTTGAAACAGTCGCAACATCCCATTCATCGGATAAGGGCCTCTATCCCAAAAAAATACAATCATGGATAGGATTGGCAGTAATATTCACAACGGACAAGCCTCTCCAGATGTTATGTAAAGAAGAATGGGACTTAAGTACATCAGCTACCAGTTCTGGAGAACAGCAATCTAGGAGATAGTGTTCATTCAACAGTAAAAAGAAAACTGTACCATACCCAATCCAGAGGAACAGAAAAACCAGTGCATGAAAAATCCAAAGGTAGGACCATGTGGGATTCAGATATGTATTTTTCAACCAAAACCATAGTGCCTGTGCACCATGCAAGGTAGTATGTGAAGAATTTTGAAGAGGAATCCTCAATGTCGGAAAAATAACCAGAGGCATTCTATGCAAACACTCACTAAGAATGGGGCAGAAACTTCATCCACTATTATATACTTGTCTGATTCCTGCTTAAATACCATGTGCTCTCCCCTCCTTTGGAGGGCATCCCCTTTATGGATGGAAAGGCCTCACCCACTTAGTAGTGGCATGCTTCATCATCGGCTACTTCAACCCATCAGGTTGAGATGATACTAATCTGGCAGTCTCAATCATAGCCCTAGGAAAGAACTGGCTCCTCCTGGGTCAGGGGGATCTGAATAAAATATCTACTGCTCAGTAGGGCACCAGGTGCAGTAAAAAGATATTAGGGTTAAACCTACCTCAATATCTATCCAAAGACTTTCTTTTATTAAGGATGATGTTGGATAGGGTTAAACCAAGTTCACCCCCTTCTATCAATAGGGGGTCCAGGTGTCTTGTGGATCTACGATGGATCCGTATACCTTTTTAATCTGCCTTTTAAATATGGCAACATGTTTACGCCGTCAGGGATGTACCTACCAGGAATTCTTGTTCTCAAAGTGTTGGTTCTCTGGCCTTCAGTTTAAAACATCTAATACCGGCTCTCTTTTGCCTGTCTGTTATATCTAGCATGCAACTAGGAAAGACTAATTCTTACCTGTGTCCTCTATGCGTCCCCTAGAAAACAGATCACAAAGAAAGATTATCATGGTAGAATGGTATATCAGACAAAATCTATTTGTGTCCACTCGACACTCAACGTGATTCACATGACAGTGGATGAAAAAAACACAGCACACAGTGTATAACAATAGTGTACAAATATTCCCTTTATACCCGTTGTTTACTGATAATTCTTGTTTACACTGCAATAAGCATATATTCATGCATCTATAATTATTGCACTTACCCTGCAACTATATAATAGTGGATACAGTTTCTGCCCCATTTTTAGTGAGTTTGTGTCATGGATTAGGAGTGAGTGGGGCTAGTTAAATTAACTCTCCTACCTCTTTAAAGTGAAGTTTTGGATAACACAGCGATTCAGCTGTGTGAAGGACAAGTGAAGGGGTGCAAGACGGAGACCCATGAGATAAATGGGGCACAGACATAATAGCTGGAGGTATCTCAGGATGGCGGAAGGCTTATCCTATGATGAGGATATTGTAGCCTCCCTGTGAGCGGCACCATCGCTACTGGGGTATACCGCTACAAGTCAGAACATACAACAGATCGGTGACTGGAGAAACTTAAAAAGGAACTAAGTAAAGACCCTACTACATGGAGCGGTACCGAATACCTGAGAGCGAATGCAGCACCACAAGGTCTGATAGTGACCAATTCACCCTGGATCTTCCTGGATGATAAGGAGTTCTGGAGAAATTGGGAAATGTACAAGATATTGGATTATCCTAATAATAAAGACGGTCAAGAGGCTGTCGGATAATCTTCTGACTCAAATAAAAATGAGTGAGAACAACCTTAAGAGACTAGTTTCAATGACTGTTTTAAAAAATAAATTAGAGAAGTACAACAAACTGATAAATGAATACTAGGAATACCTGACTAAATCAAAGATCCAACATTTTCAGAAAGTACTGAAGAACATCTCACAGGAGAAATGGCACCCCTATATAAGGGATAATGATACTGGGAAAAATGACAGGAGCTCAAATGCATCATTAAAGAGTGACTCATCCTTGGATTCTGAGACACCAGGTTTCTCCCAGGTAGAGGTAGGTACTGGAGAAATAGACAATGAGGCCAAGGGGCTAATGGCCCAAATGGCCCCACACCCCACTATGAACAAGGCTGGGGGTGGCAGCTCCCTTATGGTTTCATGCAGCCATTGTTCCATCCCATGGGTCTTTGGCAACCACCCTTCCAGCAACCTTTTTTAGGGAGGAGGCCAGGAAGAGGAAAGGGAAGATGAAAGGAGCAGGGGGGTCACACGGGGAGGGGCACAGAGGAAGGTCCGAGCACCAGCAGGAAGTAACAATTCTGAACAATAATGTAATGAACTTGAGCAATTGGCAATGGACACAGGCACAATTCTCAGTACTCAATAAAGGTCTGAGATTCGTACCTACACCAAAATCCAAATTCTTCAAATTGAGAAGGGAATTTCTTCAGAACTATCAGCTTGAAAGTAGTTTTCAAGGATAGGGCAGGAGAGTAGGAGATGGAAGAAACAAACACAGGACTGAAGAGAAAATCCACTTTTATTCCCCCATCTCACCTGATGCCAGCAGGAGTCCTAGTGTTTGAAGCAGCTGTTAATTAAGAGCTAGATGACATGGCAGGAGAAACCCGTTCTTATTATCAGAATATCACAAAGGGGGAGAGACAGGCAATCACAGCATTATCTAGGGCAGAAAACAGTGTCATAAAACCAGCAGGCAAAGGCGGGGTCATCGTGTTTTTGCCTGAGAAAACATACAGAGATGAGTGTCTTAAGGTTTTGAACCAAGAAAGAAACTACAAAAGAGACCCCAATCGAGAAATAATAGAAGACATTGATTTCCTGATAACAAGAGGACTGGAGAACGGTTGGATCACCAGTAAGGAAGCACAATTCCTTTTGAATACAGCCCCAAGATACCCTACTTCTTCATCCTACTCAAAGTCCACAAAGGAATCATTCAATCTCCGAGACACCCAATTGTTTCGGTGATAGGATCAGTGCTAGACACGTTGTCAAACGTTTGCTAATGTTTTCTGAGACCTATAGTACAAAAAACCTCTACCTACTTAAAATACACAAAAGAGGTGTTGAACTCACTAAGTGAGATGCCCTTCTGTCCATAGTATGAACTTCTGATCTGTCTGGATGTTAAAGCCCTACGTACAAGCATCCTCCAATAAAAGTTATTGAGAGTAGTAGAGACCATAATGCAGGTGTCAGTTTGGATTTCCATCATGTCCAAAAACTCTGTAATGGACTGCGCACATATGGCACACACGTGCAATTATTTTGAGTAAGAGGGTGAATTCTTCCTCCAGATTCATGGGACCTCTATGGACAGTACATTCACCCGAGTCTGACCTGTCTATATGCCTATCATCTTCAGAGATCTCTAATATTAACTGAAGAAAACCCATATCAGCAGAACATGAGAGTGTGAAAGAGATAGATTAACAACGTACTACTGATAAGGAAGGGGACAAGAAAGGAAGTACTGGATTTTTGCACATGGCTTAAGAATATTGATCTCTTCTTAAGATTTACCAGTACTTTGAATAACAAGGAATTTAATTTCCTTGATTTAAGGATCTTTGCAGACAAAGGATTGTTGCACACTGCGTTTTTTTACAAAGATACGGATAGGAACAACTAACTCCGCCATAGCAGCTTCCAGCCCAAGGGCCTTTGGGACAACCTCCCATTTGGTCAGTTCCTTCGTCTCAGGAGAAATTGTACACAAAAAAAAGTACCAAAAAACATGCAGAACTTCTCACAAAGAAACCCAGAGAAAGAGGATACTCACATATGATGATAGATAAAGCAGACAAAAGGACACGCAACTGTAATAGAGACTCTTCACTTGAAGATTGACCCAAAAAACAAAGAAGAATGTTACATGTGTGACCACCTATACCACCCCATCCAACTCAGTGAAAAGAATTTTAAGAAGATTCTTAGTAACAGGTAGTTTGGACCTAGAAGGACCTTTGGTTTCTTTTCAATGCTCAGGAAGCTTAAGAGACCAAATTATCCATACCAGATGAAGGAAAACACAAGAAATTTGCAGAGGGAGCACATTGTGGGATTTCCCCCCAGTGGTAAGCCACCACCCATGTGGAGACTGAAATGCATGTCATTTAATGAAAAAGCAAAAAGCTCTGGATTTGGGACTACACAGGCCCTGGGAACTAAGGAGATTTTCCAGTTGTAACACCAAGAATGTAGCCTAACTAATTTTTAACATGCATGTGTGGACTTAGATACATAGGTATGACCACCGAGCAGTCAAGATATGAATCAATGAGCACCCCAGTACTTCTAGGTACAAAAAGACAACAACAAAACTAATGCACCACTTACTTGAGACAGGACATGTGGTAGACGACTTCACAAGATCCGTTTTCTAGCAGGTCACAGCTACAGCAATGGACACAATCCGGACCTTGTTTCTGAGGGAACAGAAATGGGTGCTTAGACCCCTCACAGAGGCATGGGGTCTGAATGATGAAATACCCTGGCACTAGCTAAACAACAGAGAGGAACATGCAGCAATCCCAGAAGTAATGATGATCACTGACTGTTAGATGGTGGCCTGGGACTAAAACAAACATTGATTATAGTATGTCCAGATGTTTTAGAAATGGATGTGGGTTTAGGGATAGGACCTAGGTACTCCAGGTCATAGAAACACTGACAATACTACCCCAGGTCCTAGAGTGTCTGATTTACACAAAAAGTAGCAAAAAGTAGCAAGACATGAGCACCCCACCTGACCTGAATGGCCTTGAAGTTAGGGTCTTGGAGGTGCATAAGTAGCAGTAAAATGTATTACTACTGGGGATATGGTTTCTAGCGTTAAAGGAATTAACAAATCTATTGAACAGGCAGTAAAAGCATTGTCTATATTGATTGTGCCAGGACAAAAGTCAGCTGGGAAAAGCAGGAGGTTAGCCTCTTCTCAGAATGAGAAACAGGTTCTAGACAGGTCCCATGACTGACGGCATGGATCTGCCATTAGCAGTGAGTGGGTAATACTAGATACATACATATATCTTCTGCATAAGGCACTAGTAATACCAGGTGAAGATCTGAAGTGAAACCCACATTGAGTGAAGGAGAATGTGTCTTGTTTACTCAACAGGGTTTTAAGAAGCACTCAAGGGGACTACTGTTTTTGCATACGATGGGGTACTACAACTTCCATCACCCGGACCGGAAGTCACCATTGGATGATATAACGATTTGAGTCGCATTGGCACTGGCAATGGAGCAAACAGGAATAAATAACCCAGACAGGAGTGGTGCTATGAGCAGCCGCAGTCCTACACAGTGGACCGACCTAGGTGCATGAACAAAGGATTCCCTTTGACGAACTAAGGAGGATGGGGTGGATCAATAAATTGGAAGAAATGTGATAGTTCCATAATGACCATAACCACACTGTTTGCACCACATCACTTTAGCTATGTGAGTGAAGAGTGCGAATGCGGGAACATAATTTAAAAACATTCCATGCAGAGCGTGTAAGGGGCTAAATAAACACAAACATGGCATATAGTACTGCAACATTAAGGCTATGTGAATGAAGAGAGTGAATGCTGGAGACAAATTTAAATGTCCCGTGCAGAGCATGTGCTGGTGAATGTGAGAAGGCCATTTAAAGAACTTGAACTGGGGCCATGTAAATACAAATTTACACCAGATGGAAGTGAGGGTGGGGCATGTTTCTAACGTCCCTTGTAATGAAGCAGATGCATGTTGTACATACAAACTGTATAAAACATTCCACCTTAACTACAAAGAATGAGATGGTGAATGTGAAAGGGCATTAAACATGCATGTGCAATCCTGTACTGGGGAAAGCAATTATGCATAGACAACGCGGTAGCCGAAGTGGACCATGGACTGCGCTGTAGGTGATGATCACAAGATGCTAAATATTACAAGGCAGAGTTATAACACGCTAGATAAGAACATGGGTAAACGGGAGGTGTGCAAGGACTGTTTAAAGACTGTGCAAAGTGAGTGAGCAGGTGGACCAGCATGTGGCAAGAGCTGCCACTAGCATGATGGGCATATGCCTAAATCTTTTCCCAGACTTTTAGCTTCTATATTAAGGAGTATGTTCTGAACTTCCAAAGTGTGACAATAAGGGAAACTCCCCCTCCTAGAGATTGATCAGGCCCTTCCCTGACAGTCACAGGGAAAGTGCACACATATTAGATGCATGAATAAATACTGATTGCAGTGTAAACATGAGTTATTGGTTGACAACGGGTATAAAGGATATATTTTTATACTATTGTTATACACTGTGCATAGTGTTTTTCATCCACTGTCGTGTGAATCACATTGGGTGTTGAGTGGACGTGATTAGATATTGTCTGATATAACAACGTACCATGGTAATCTTTCTTTGTGATCTATTTTCCAGGAGACACATAGAAGACACAGGTAGGAATTAGTCTTTCCTAGTTGCATGGTAGATATAACAGACATGCGACAGACAGTAGGGATTAGAAGACTTTTTTCCTGAAGAAAGCCGGAGGACCTCTGCTTTGAGAACAAGAATTCCTGGCAGGTACCTGCTTGATGGCATAATCATGTTGGCAGATTAAAAAGGTGTAGGGTTCCATCGTAGATCCACTAGCCACCTGGACCCCCCCATTGGATAGAAGAGGATAAACTTGTTTTAACCCTATTCAACATCATTCTTAATAAAAAAAAGGCTTTGGATAGATGTTGAGGTAGTTTTAACCTTAGTATATTTTTACTACACTGGTACCCTACTGATCAGTAGATATTTTATTCTGATCTTCCTGCCCCAGGAGGAGCAAGTTCTCCCCTTGGGCTATGGTTGAGACAGCCGGGTTAGTATGATCTCAACCTGCCGGGTTGGACTAGCCGATGATGAAGTATGCCACTACTAAGTGGGTGAGGCTTTTCCATCCATAAAGGGGATGCTCTCTGAAGTAGAGGAGAGTACATGGTATTTAAGTAGAAATCATACTGGTATATAATAGTGGATGAAGTTTCTGCCTCATTTTTGGTAAATTTTTGTCACAGATTAGGAGTGAATGGAGCAAGTTAGATTAACTCTCCTACCTCTCTAAAGTGAAGTTTTTGGGCAGCCTGTGCAAAATCAGGTACCTCACGAGGCAATGAATAACCAATCTGTTCATCCAAAGGTGGTTGATAATATATCATTTCATTATTAGAAGCAGTCGCTGAAGGCTATAAACCTACAGCAGAAACGTATTCTGTATTGGCACTAGTAAACGGCACTGAGGAAAATTCAGCATTGAAAGTCCTCTGCCTAGGAGAAGTATGATTAGGACTGCTCAATATGTGTAAAGGGATCTCCTGCAGAATAGAGGGAGGAGATAAGGAGCTACTCAAGTACTCTTGTGGACTACAGTGGAGAACTGATCACAAAATGTAATTTGAGAAAATCAATGGGAGCTTGCGGTTTCTGTTTACAACCAACAAGCAGCGAAATAATCATTCTTCTAGTACATTGAACAGCAAGGACAGGTACTGGAGCTTGATAAGATGGACAAACTCATTCTCTGCAATCTTCTCCCATACTAGATCCCCAGCTTTTAGAATCCAGCCGGAAGTCATTGGGTGCTCTTTCACTTCATCAGTGGCAGAACATTTAGAACTTATTTTCAAATGCTCACCTCAAACGTCTTATAATTCCTGTAAATCAGTTACATGTTCATTCTTGTGAAAGGGAGCATCTGTCACCACTGTGTCAGGGTTAACAAGAACTGAAACAAACATTTGGACCCTAAACACGACCTCATAGGGGATCCAACCAACCTAAGGTCTTCTGGGCAGATTACCTAATGTTCTCTGCATTCCATACAGCTGATGAGTCCAGCTATGAAATGAACCTAATACTCTAGATGTTAAGGACTGCTTTAAGTCATAGTTCTGTTCTACTCTCAAATTTCCCTCTGGATGATAGGGAGCGGAATAATGCACAGCAACACTCGAACTTCCTATGGTGTCCAGATAAGCCCTAGAGGAAAAAACTAGTCCCTTGTTCAAATGGAATGCTGCTACTGCATATGTCCAGATAAATATTTGCAAAACTTTTATAACAGTTTGAGCGTCAGCCAATCGCTGTGAATCCACCCATAGAAATTGAGAGCATGAATCAACAGCCAATAAAATAAATGTAAACATGCCATCCATATGAAATTGTCCACAATTATCTAAATGGATACATTGTAGTGGTTTATTTGACTAGAAGGTGTGTCTGTGGTGGGCGAGCAATGGTGGAATCTTTAATCTGTTGACACGTCACAACAAAAAGCATATTAAAAGACCCTGTACAGGTATTGCTTCTGTAAAAGAAAACTGTAGCTGCCACACCAGCATGGGCAGACAGTAATCCTTCATGAGCAGCAATTATTAATTCTAACCTGTGGTCTTTGTTGGGTTTCATTCAATCACCCACCCCAGGAATGCGGGCAAAAAGAATGATTGGTCAATCAACGGATACAAGTATTTTGATAGAAATTATTTTGGAAAAGGCAAACCACTAGCCCAAACAGTGACTGCAGGCATGATGTCATCATCTAGTCTCCTATGGGAATGAGTAATCACAGGTTCTTGTAAAGTCTGAACAGCAGGCTTAGTGGCTTCATGAGCCAATGGATGCCACCATGTTTTTGACTTAATGTGTATATCACATGAGCCCATGGCAAAGCATCTTTAAGAGCTGCCACCTTTCCCCAAAGCAATGTACACTTGACAGTGTTACTTCTAGATACCCTGAATCCATTCAAGTACCTGTAATGCAAATTATCATTGTAGGACTGGACACAGTAATAGGAAATACACACTATAAGTGTCAGGAATTCAGAATCCGTATTCTGCAGTGCCTGTACCAAAACTTTCAATCCAACCAGCTGAGCGGTATAGTCACACAAAGTTTCTGTGTATGTTTTTTGTTCCCGAAATTCTCTATCATTCATAACACCCTTCACTGCAGCAAATGCTGCTGAGTACTGATGTTTGGTACCAAACACGGGCTGGGCTGAACCATCAGTATATATTATAAAATCATTCTGATCTAGAGGCAAAGTTTCATTCAACACAGGGTATTCTTGCTCATACTGAAGAAATCCCTGTATTCGTAATAAACGGTCAAAACGTCATCAACAGCTGTCAAGGAAGTGGCCCACTGAATCCATCATGGATGCAAGGCTTTAGAAAAAGGAATGCTTGCCTTCGTGATAGCCTCTAAGGCATGAATGGGCAATACCACCCTTATACGTTTCCCCTGAGCCAATAGACGTTCCTTTCGGACAGCTCTTTGAATTGCAGTCAGAATGTTTTCTGTTCATGCAAAACACATTTCTGTATTAGACTATAAACCTGATTTATATGCATTCAGTACAGTTTTGCCTTCATTAAAAGGTGACTTATGTGCAACAAGTAGAACCCGCAATTATGCGGATAGCTAAGTTTTTGGTGTTAACATGAGTGTATAAGTGTTTAGATGTAACCATGTCTGTTTGCAATATTCTGAGAATAGTATGTTCTGTAGTCCAATGTTTTTCTGCAAAATCAGGATGAAATAAATTGTACAGTGGCTTAACCTGTTCTGCATAATCTGGTATGTATATCTACCAAAGTTTAGAAAGCCTAAACTGCTCTCTGTTTTCAAGGGAGCACACTTCTCTAAGAAATATGGTGCAATTAGTGATTATTTGCATCCTAGAAACAGGACACTAAGATAAGCAATTTTGGATTTTTGAGAATTGAATTTATAGCCATGGTGTTCCATTCCTAGGATTATGCGATCCACTCTGGTCGAATATGTATTTAACTTATCATCTGTGAGGTAAATGTCATCAATATAAGATAATGCTTCTGAGTTAATTGCTTGTAAAACTGATGTCACACAGGCAGCAAACACACCTGGACTGTTCTTATAACCCTGAGGAAGCCCCTGGGTCCCTATGGAGGTAAACATCATCAAATCTCTGCTTTCAGGTGCTATATTTAGTAGAAATAACATTGGAACTGTCCAATGTAGTTTTGTATGTTTTACAACATTGTTCATGAAGGCTATACCATCTGAATTTTGGATACCAAAAGTGTGGGTATGACCTTTTAAGTGTTTGTGGTTCAAGACTATAAGATAGGAATGATCTGGTTTAGCTACAGAAAAAAAGATTATTCCTAGGAGAGATATGAGGTTCAGTGACACTTAAATAGTCTAATTGTGATAGAATTTCCCTAATAGGGGTTTAGCTTCATGTTTATTAGAGTATTGTGGTTGCACTTGTGGGCTGGATCTTATAGGTATGATGTGATAAGGTGAGTCTTTATCCAAGCCTGCTTGATTGTGGTATAATGTTGGGCCTTGTGCAAGAGCCCATTCTGTGGCATAAGCTTCTTTAATTTCCTCAGGAACAAGAACAGAAAAAGATGGTAATACTTCATCCTGCCCCATTGAGACTTTTCTAACAAAGTGAGGTGGCCAATCTACCTCTGACAAGAGAACTTCATAAGCATTAGATAAGTTCTTCCGGAATATTACTTTAATAGTACCCAGTATATCACCAATTTGGATGTCCAAATCATATAGGCCCTCATTACAACCCAGGTGGTCGGTGTTAAA
Organism: Pleurodeles waltl; assembly: GCF_031143425.1. Lineage (NCBI taxonomy): Eukaryota > Metazoa > Chordata > Amphibia > Caudata > Salamandridae > Pleurodeles > Pleurodeles waltl. Next base: position 468,173,663 of record NC_090442.1, read on the forward strand.
AGCGGTGGTAATACTGCCAACAGGCCGGTGGTAAAAAAAATGGGATCACCACCACGGCGGAAACCGCCATCATAGACAGCCACTTTAACAGTCCAACTGCCAGGGCGGTAGCAACCAACACCGCGGCGGTCACCGCCAACAGACAGACGGAAGACAATGTACCGCCCACTGTATTGTGACAGGCCAATCCACCAGATTTTCCAGGCGGTACCAGTGACATCATAAGCACGGCAGAAACAGTACACCGAAGGGGAACCACTCACCTTTCGAACGTCCACGAAGAACCAGGATGCCATGTAGCCCGAACTTCAGGTCCTCCCCATGTTGGTGTATGTACTAATACACCAGGAATTTGAAAGAAGGCAGCGGCGACGACGACGGTGAGTACTGCACCTAGCACACAGGGAAGGGGGGAGGCAAAAGAGAGTTACACACACACGCGGCACACAACACCCCCACCCCCCACCCTCACCCACAACACCATACACACTAACACATTCAACAACATTACAGATACACCACCTGACCCCATGGTAGAATGCAAGGACAAAAGGAAATGAGTTTCACCAGTGATATATTGGAACATTTAGATATAGCAATAGAATTTACCGTAATCAGTATATACAAATATTTACCTCATGTACAGAGGGCCATACACTGTCCCTAGTAAAGACCGTGGACCAGTGGTGCCAAAAATCATGGGCGAAGCCCACACATGACACCTGCCTCAAAACGGAGAGAACACTGCAGGGGCATCAGGTCGAAAAATACAGGCACCTAAGGGGGAAGGGGAGGGGGGCACCTCAGCCGGAAGATGATACAGCTCCACTGCTCCTGGAGGGGGCTACATGCCCACAGCGATGTCCTGGGGAGTGCAAAGACACAGTCTCTCAAGTGGGTGGTTTGCCCACTGCTTGGTCCTGGGGAGTGCAAACCCACAGCCTCTCAAGTGGTTGATTTGCCCACTGATTGGTCCTGGGGAGTGCAAAGCCACAGTCTCTCAAGTGGGTGGTTTGCCCACTGCTTGGTCCTGGGGAGTGCAAAGCCACAGTCTCTCAAGTGGGTGGATTGCCTACTGCTTGGTCCTGGGGAGTGCAAAGCCATAGTCTCTCAAGTGGGTGGTTTGCCCACTGATTGGTCCTGGGGAGTGCAAAGCCACAGTCTCTCAAGTGGGTGGTTTGCCCACTACTTGCTCCTGGGGAGTGTAAGGCCACAGTCTCTCTAGTGGATGCCTTCTTCCACTGGTTCTGGAGCGGCATTGTGCCCAGTGTGCTTCATCCTGGCAATGAGGGGGTGAGTGGATGCCTTCTTCCACTGGTTCTGGAGGGGGCTCCATGCCCAGTGTGCTTCGTCCTGGAGAGGATGGGGTGAGTGGATGGCTTCTTCCACTGGTTCTGAAGGGGGCATTGTGCCCAGTGTGCTTCATCCTGGCAAGGAGGGGGTGAGTGGATGCCTTCTTCCACTGGTTCTGGAGGGGGCATTGTGCCCAGTGTGCTTCATCCTGGCAAGGAGGGGTTGAGTGGATGCCTTCTTCCACTGGTTCTGGAGGGGACCTTGTGCCCTGTGATGTAGATCTTGGAGGGTGCAAGGTCACAGTCTTTCACCTAGGTGGCACACCTACAGTTTTTGCAGGGGCCAGGACACACTTCAGCCCATGGAGACACGACTATACACTGCCCACCGGCGGTGAAGGCTGCTCAGTGGTGGCAGTGGCGGGGCTGGTAGCGGTGCTGCCAGTGGTGGGGGGAGGCTCCAGCCCTTCCCCCACAGCCTCGGATGGCTGCACACTGGGGATACTGCTACTGGCAGTGGTGGTGGCAGTGGTGCTGGTGGCGGTGCAGGTGGCGGTGCTGGCGGTGGTGCTGGTAGCGGTCCTGCCTCTGGTGGGGGGCCCTCCAGCCCTTCCCCCGCAGCCTTGGACGGCTTCCCACTGGGGCTGCTGCTGCTGGCAGTGTTGGTGGCAGGGGTGCTGGTGGCAGGGCAGGTGGCGGTGTTGGTGGCGGTGCTGCCTGTGGTGGGGGGAGGCTCCAGCCCTTCCCCTGCAGCCTCAAAAGTGCCATGGCTGATGTCGTTTTCCCAGATGCTGCTCCAGCACCAGGCTCCATATCCATCCTGCCTGCGGCGTCTTGCCTTTGTCATTGCCCTTGGCAGCTGGTGTTCCCTTCCAGCTGCTGGTGGTGCCTCCTTGCGTTTTCCAGCTGGTAGTGCCTCCTTACGTTTGCCAGCTGGTGGTGCCTCCTTGATTCTGCTAGCTGGTGATGCCTCCTTGCATTTGCCAGCTGGTGGTGCCTCCTTGTGTTTGCCAGCTGGTGGTGCCTCCTTGCGTTTGCCAGCTTGTGCTCCCTTTTTGCCCTTGGCAGCTGCTGCAGGCACACTGGCTGTGTGGATGAGTGTCTTCACAGTGCCTCTCACAACTGCAGTGGCTGCAGAAACGACAGTGGCCATGGACTGGGTGAATGAGGTGGTAGCCTGGGTCCTGACCACCCTGGCCTGAAGTGAAGGATGGGGGGAGGGGCAGAGAATAGCTCAAGGGTGGAGAGGAAAAGCTTTTTAGGGGCATTGGGGCTGGAAGAGGGTGAAGGTTTGGGATTGGAGGAAGAGGGAGTGGTGGTAGGAGGTGTCTGTCTGCTGTGTTTGGGTGCAGGTGCATGGGCTGGATGCTGTTGTGAGGTGGATGGCTGTTGGGTGTCTGAGTGCTTGCGTTTGTGTACTTTGGGAGGAGGGGGCAAAGACAGAGTAGGAGAGGACACAGGGGATGTGTGTGCATGGATGTTGGGGTGGTGACTGCCAGTGAGGGGCGTCTAGTGATAGGCGGGATGGTGATGGAGGTTGTGGATGAGGATGCAGTGCATGCAGGTGTGAGTGAAGACGCTACTGGGAGGGAGGTGGACGAGGAGGAGGAGGGGCACACAGGGGAGGCAGTGGATGTTGGTGTGTTTGCATCTGGATGGTGCATGTGTGAGTGCCTGTGGGATAAAGTGTGGTGCTTGTGTTTGCCTGAGCCACTTCTGTTTGTTGTCCTGGGTGCATGCTGGTCTGAAGGTGTGCTTGGGATAGGCTGGGGTTGAAGGGAATAGGACTTGGTAGAGGAAGTTGGAGGGGTGAGGCTAGAGACAGGGACAATGGCTGCCATCAGGGAGGAGGCCAGAGCCTGGAATGATCTCTGTTGGGCCACCACGCCAGAGTGAATGCCCTCCAGGAATGGATTTGTTTGTTGCAAATGCCCTGCCGTGCCCTGGATGGCATTTTCTATGGTTGACTGCCCAACAGAGATGGATCGCAGGAGGTCAATAGACTCCTCACTGAGAGCAGCAGGGCTCACTGGGGCAGGGCCTGAGGTGCCTGGAGCGAAAGAGATGCCCAACCTCCTGGTTGAGCGGGCACGGGAAACATGCTGAGGGGCTGCTGGGAGGGCGGTGCTGGTACGGGGGTGGCGGCTGTACCTGTAGTTGGGGTGGCCAGAGAGGTGTCCGGCACCAATTGGGAGCTTCCATCGGAGGAGGTGTCGCTGTCCAAACTGTCCCCACCAGTCTCTGCTGTGGTGCTCCCCTCTCCCTCCGTCCCACTGGTGCTCTCACCGTCAGTATACTCGGCCTCATGGGCCATGTGGGATGCAGCTCCCTCTGTTGTCGGTGACTCTCCTCCTCTGCCAGATGATGCTAATGCACACAAGGGCAGGGTTACAAAACAAAAAGTGGGGTGGAAGAGACAGAGGATACACTTGGTCAATGCCAGCAACAACACCACCGTTGGGGTACACAATGCAAAGGGAACACCCCTATGCACTAGGCCATGCACTACCAGTTACAATGCACCAGGCCATGGAGTACAATGCCTAACGCCAATAGCAGCACAGCTGAAACCCACAGGGCCCTGCCCAGTAGTAGATGCCCACTAGCATATTCGGGGTTGGAGTGCATCAGACCCTGCCCATCATGGAACCTACCCTGCCATGTTCGTCCTGGCCTAGGGGCACCCAGAGACCCACATCCCCCACCCAGATAACACCTCAACATGGCAAATGTTTTGATTCTGAAACTGTACTCACCCCCTTGTGGCTGCTGTGATGCCTTCAAGTGCCCATCCAACTCCAGATAGGCCAAGATGCAGAATGTCAGGGGGGTCAGGGTATGACGGGCACCCCTTCCTCGTTGGGAGGCCATCCTCAGATGGGCCTCTGCTGTCTTCCTTGCCCAGTGGCGCAGGTCCTCCCCCCGTTTGCGACAGTGGGTGCTCCGCCTCTCAAAGACCCCCAGGGTCCGCACGTCCTTGACGATGACACGCCAAATACCCTTTTTCTGATGGGCGCTGACCTGCAGAAAAATATACATAGAAAAAGGTATTAGTCATACCGTCTGGCCTGTTACACTCATGGCCCACAATATCCCTCCCATCCTCTTACGCACAGACGTTGACCACCATACATGTAGCACTCTGCCCAGGACCCCTCAGCCACACCCCCCTTACACAAGGCTTACACACACAGCACTCCATGCATTCATGCCCCATGCACCGTGCTCACAGTGTACTCACCTGTTTGTCTGGAGGACCATAAAGTAAACGGTACTGGGGGAGGATCCCATCCACCAGTCTCTCCAACTCCTCCGAAGTGAAGGCAGGGGCCCTTTCCCCAGACACTCGACCCATGGTCGGTTCCAGACACAGGACACAGCAGCACTTGCAGTGTAGGTCCTCTCCTGTTGAAGGTCAGGTAGCAAGTGAGTGAACAGATAGAAAATGGCAGTCACGTCTGCGGCGGTGTGTACTAGCACCGGCAGCGTACATCATCATTGGCTTTTGGAACCCATAGGGCCTAATGATAAACAACAAGGTGTTACACCGTGGTCGTCGACCGCCTCCTGCAAAGGTGCACAACGTCAGCGGAATTACCTCATTTCCACTTGTCCCTCCACACAGGTCAGGTAGCCGCCATTTCAGGGGGGAACAGGCCATGGCACCTAACTGAGTCACAGCAGACATAGGCACATTTACGGAACTACACGTTCACATACTGTTTCTGTCACAACATGCAAGGCATTGTACTCTGAGGATATGTATGAATATGACCATCTGCTCACAGTTTTTCACCGCTGAGGATGAATAGGAGATGGAGACATCTCCCTGTGTACAGACCCGTGGTGGACCTGGCAACAGTGGAGGACAGGCACATTATCCTTACCTACAGACTTGATAGGGCCACAATCCAAGAGCTGTGTGCCCTATTGGAGCCAGACCTGATATCAGCCATCCGTCACCCCACTCGGGTCCCCCTCTTGTGCAAGTCCTATCTGTGCTCCATTTCTTGGCAAGTGACTCCTTCCAAGCAAGAGTGGCTATGGCAGCATGGATGTCACAGCCTATGTTCTCAAACGTGCTGACCAGAATGTTGTCTGCCCTGATGAAACACATGTGCAGCTACATCGTGTTCCCCCAGGTGGAGGATTTGGCCACAGTGAAGGCTGGCTTCTATGCACTGGGACATATCCCTAACATAATTGGTGCTATTGATGGTACACATATTGCCTTTGCCCTCCCCTGGAGAAATGAACAGGTGTTCAGAAATCGAAAGAGTTTTCACTCTATGAATGTGCAGATAGTGCCTGGTGGACCAGTACATCTCCCATGTGAATGCAAAGTATCCTGGCTCTGTGCATGATGCCTTTATGCTGAGGAATAACAGCATCCCATATGTGATGGCTCAACTCCAGAGGCATAGGGTGGGGCTAATAGGTGAGCCCATGCTCCCCACCCAGTGTCTGTTGGTATATGGGTGTGAGGTTGGCCCTAAGGGTGAGTGTCTGGCTAACAGGTATACCTCGATATTTACAGGTGACTCTGGTTACCCCAACCTCTCATGGCTACTGACCCCAGTGAGGAAGGCCAGGACAAGGGCAGAGGAACTTTACAATGAGGCACATGGGCGAACAAGGAGGATCATTGAGCGCACATTTGGCCTCCTGAATGCCAGGTTCAGGTGCCTCCATCTGACAGGTGGATCATTGTACTATTCACCCAAGAAGGTCCGCCAGATTATCGTTGCATGTTGCATGTTACACAACCTGGCCTTGAGACGCCAGGTGCCTTTTCTGCAGGAGGATGAAGCTGGAGATGGTCGTGTGGCAGTGGTGGAGCCTGTGAACAGTGACGAAGAGGAGGCAGAGGAAGAGGATGTGGACAACAAGATAACTATATTACAACAGTACTTCCAGTGACACACAGGTAAGACACTGTGACCTCACCTTCCACTGTTGTTTTGTGAAGTGAATTTTCTCTGGCTGGCTGCTGTTCCCACTACAAAGGCCACTTATTTTACCCTTTACATGTCTATTTGCAGATATTTGTGCCCTCCTGTGGCTCCTAGTGTATTGACTGCAGCACATTAAAGGTCATAACTATGTATACATCACTGTACAGTCTATTTGCAATGTCTACTGATTGTTAAACAAATACATCCTTAAATACTTTGACATACTCCATACTTGTTTTTTCCAAGGCTGTTTATTTCAGTGCTGAGAAGTAAATTGGGATGTGCAAGGGACTTGGGTGATGATGGAGGAAAGTCCAGGATAGGGTCCAGTCTATTGGTATCACAGGTGCATTGTCCAAGGGGGCATAGGAAGGGGAGCAATATCAGTTCAAGGTGGACAGGGTGACAGAGTGGGACACAAGAGTGACAATCAGGGGAGTATTATTTCCTGGGGGGGTCTTGGCAATGTTCTCAGGCTTCTGCCTGGATCGCAGGGACCGTTTGTGGGGTGGTTCTCCTTCTGCAGGGCGTGGGGTGCTGGTGGTCTGTTGTTCCTGTGGCGGGCCTCCTGTCCACTAGCGTCAGCGGAGGTGGAAGGCTGTTCATTGGTTTGGCTAGTGTCAGGGGCCCGTTGGTGTGCCACTGCCTCCCTCATGGTGTTGGCCATGTCTGCCAGCACCCCTGCAATGGCGACCAGGGTGGTGTGGATGTCCCTCAGGTCCTCCCTGATTCCCAGGTACTGTCCCTCCTGCAGCCGCTGGGTCTCCTGAAACTTTGCCAGTATCTGGCCCATGGTCTCCTCGGAATGGTGGTATGCTCCCAGGATGTTGGTGAGTGCCTCCTGGAGAGTGGGTTCCCTGGGCCTGTCCTCCCCCTGTCACACAGCAGTCCTCCCAGCTTCCCTGTTGCCTTGTGCCTCTGTCCCCTGAACAGTGTGCCCACTGCCACTGACCCCAGGTCCCTGATCGTCCTGCGTTTCTGGGGTTGCCTGGGTCCCTATAGTGGTGGCCACGCTGCTGATTGACGTGTCCGGGGGACAGTGGTATGGGCCCGCTGGGTGGGTGCTGTGGTGGTGTTTTCCTGAGGAGGGAGGCTCTGTGGTGGGATGGGACTGTGCCTGGGTAACGACTGTCCAGAGGTCCCTGATGGGCCAAGTTGGTTATCCAGATCCAGGCGTGCAGAGCTGCTGTCATCACTGTGGGCCTCTTCGGGGGGACTGGATGTTGATGGCACCTCCTCTCCGGTGACGTTGTGTGGGGGTCCTGTGGGTATGTACATGCAGTGTTATTGTTACTGCGTGTGACATCTTGTGCATGGGTGTGTTTCCCTCTATGGTTGTTATTACCAAGGCAGCTTTGGTTTGTTGGAGTTATAATTTGGTTGGCTAAGTGATTGTCACTACTGTGCATGCTGTGGTGATGGGTGTCCATGCAGGGTTGTGAGTGGTGTCCATGCATTGTTGTTGCATGCAGTGCTGGGTACTGGGAGGGGCGGGTTGTGATAGTGGGGTGTATGTGAGGTGGTGGGGTGATGGGAGTGAGGGTAGGGGTGGTGGTATGTACTGGTATGCAGGTAGGGGGTGAAAGTAGTTAAGATTTGTCTTACCAGAGTCCAGTCCTCCTGCTACTCCTGCCAGGTACTCAGGATGCATTATTGCCAAGACTTGCTCCTCTCATGTTGTTAGTTGTGGGGGAGGAGGTGGAGGTCCACTGGCAGTCCTCTGTACTGCTATCTGGTGTCTTGCAACCATGAAACGCACCTTCCCCCGTAGGTCGTTCCACTTCTTCCTGATGTCATCCCTGGTTCTTGGGTGCTGTCCCACTGCGTTGACCCTGTCCATGACTCTCCGCCATAGCTCCATCCTCCTTGCAATGGATTTCTGCTGCACCTGTGATCAGAATAGCGGTAGCTCTACCCGGATGATTTCCTCCACCATGACACTTAGCTCCTCCTCTGAGAAACTGGGGTGTCTTTGTGGTGCCATGGGTGTAGTGTGAGTGGTGTGTGTGGGGTGGGTGGGGTGATGTGTTGGGGTGTGTGCTATGAGGTGCGTGGATGAAGTATTGCTGATGGTGTTCCATGGCTCTGGTTCTGTGGGTGCTTCTGGCGTGTCTCTCTCTCTGTCGTAAATTGTTTGTAGTGGTAAAGGGTTGTGGGTAATGTGTGTCTGTGTTTTATAGTGGTGTGGGTGTGGTGTGTGTATGTGTGTCAGGTGTGTGTAGTTTGTATTGACCAATGTGGTGTAGTTTTGTTAGTGTGTGTGTATTGTGAGCGTGGCAGTATGTACTGCCAATGGTTTACCTGGTTGAATGTCCGCCGCAGTGATTCATGGGTCATAATGCTGTGGGCGTATTTCTGTTGGCGTAATGGTGTAGGTTTTGGTACCGCCATTTTATCACTGACCTTTGGTGTGGCGGACTTGTGTGTGTGTCTGTATAGTGGTGGATTTCTATGTGTGGGTCATAATAAGTGTAGCGGTATACCGCTGCGGTCGCGGTTGGCGGCAGTCAGCATGGCGGTAAGCGGCACTTACCGCCAATGTCATAATAAGGGCCTTAATACTTACCTGTACTTACCTGTTAAACCTTTGCCAGGCATACACATTTACCGTTCATGTCTTTACTAATTTAAAAAAGAATATTTACCTTTAAAACCTTTACCACGCATATGTCTTTACAACTCATGCCTTAAGAACAAAATTGGTTGTAAAGGCATGCTTGGTGAAGGTATATCCCTGGTAAAGGCATGCATGAAAAAGGCATGTGTGGTAAAGGCATGTGCTCGGTAATAGTTTCGTTGTAGCAGTCATGCATGGTAATGATCGCGTTGTAATGACTATTTCCCGTTTTGGCCAGCTCACAGCACTACATCCAAACTTCTAAACTGACCAGGGTAATAGATGTTGTGGGCAACCTCTAACATGACACTCTGATTCCCAAGGAATCCGTGGAAACAGATCTACCCTTTCGTTTGGTCATTCCTGCATGCACGAGATAAACAAAAGAATGATATGAAAATGCATTTTCAAACCATTTATAGAAATGATTGTATTCTTGTATAAAAAGAATGAGCTGCGATCATTAGAAAGATGTGACATATTCCTGTAAACAGCATTCTTAAAATGGTAAACAATATCAACAATTCAACCAAGTTAATTCATACTATTGTTGGCTCACTTCTATCTGTATCTAATACTATACTAAAGAGAGCATAGCGGGAGTACCCCTCTGTCAGATCAGTTGAGATACTCTAGACCCCCATACCTTCGTCTTAGGTGTTAGGAAGTGGGTGTAATAGTATAGGTCATATACCTTAGCAGGATGGAGGTTGGAGTCAACAGGACTGCCTCCCAGCCACAGTTCACAGTGGTCCCATGATCAGCTGACATGAAGTGCTCCTGTCAATGAAGGAAGGAAATGCATTACATACTGATTATATGCCCCTGGACTGAATGTGCATACTACAGGGCAGCAATGCCTACCAGGAGAAAATGTGTAAGTAGCATATTCTCATTTTAATAGGAAACTATGTGAAAACTCACTATTAGAAAAATATGTCTTGTTAAAGTAGTGAATCTAAAATGGAGAACTAATCTGGGCCAAGCAACAAAAGTATAAATGCAAATCTTTCCTGAGAGAAAGATTTGAGTATGATATGTACAAATTGACGTGAAATCCCTGCAGCAATAACCATCAGCATTATGATAGCACTGGCTCACAGGTCATGAATGCATCAGCTCCCCAGAAGAAGTTTTCTTATTGCCCTGGACATTGATTAACTGGAAAACAGTTGACAGTCGGGGATAGGATGAATCTGCAATAAAGAACATACGTGAAAGAAGACTCACTGAAAGAAACAGTGACTCACTAGAGAACCAATGAGACACAGCTGAGTTAGCAAGGGTTAGACAGAAAGATAAACAGATCTGAAAGAAGTACAAATAAATTGACAACAAAATCAACTTCAATATATTATACTAGCCTAGATTTTTGCTGCACTGCAACAATGCCCGGAAAATCCCCATTTTAAGGCCAAATGAGGACAAAATGCTGAAAAATCAACTCCAGCAGAGAAAATACCTGCACACACTCAGTCAGTGAGGACAATAAAGCAGGTGATCAGAAGTCGGCGTCCTTATTGTTTAATGGCATTTACCATTGAGTGAAGAATGAACCTAGTTGGACATTAGACTAACAAAGAAAAGGGAATGCCACAATTCACAAAATGAATTGTTCTTGTTCTAGAAGTTCAACATATCCAAAGGATGAAAAGGGTCATCATATTTTAAATCTTCATTAGACAGGAGTCATAATTCAATATCAAACATCGACTTTATTGGTAACAAAATCCAGCCCAGCGAATGTGTTTTGTCCCTGGATGTAGTAGTGAAACCTTGAGTATCAATAATGTTTGGGTCTTGTTGTAGTGGTGATACTCATATTTTATGATGGAATGCTATATATAGAATTGATTTATGGTCCCTGTACATGTTTATGCTCAGATCCCACTTGGAAGTGACATGATCTTTCAGGACCGACGACTCAAGGTAATGTTGGAAACCTGTTCATATATGAAATACTCATGGGTAGAAGAAGTGAGTTTTTTACTGTTTATGATAAACATTTTTTATTATGATTTCTTTAGGAAATAGTTTTTGTCAATAGGTATTTAAGATGGTTACACAATTTGCATTCAGTTTGTGATAAAATAATCTTATCCTTATTAGATTAACTTATGCTGAAGGGATATGATTGTGAAATATATTGTTTAATACTTGATCTAGCTCTTGCATTCCTTATGGAAAGATGTGTGATTAATTTGGGACAAAGTATGTTCTGATGGTTTATATGTAAGAACATTGGGCTTCCCTAGTGGTCCTGTCTTCCCAAGCACCTGTGCAGCTTAATTGTACAGACCCTGGACTGAGTGGCCAGTCTCAGGCTTCACCCGTGCACATTAGGGTGCCTAAAACCTGAGGCAAACTACTTGACAGACCCAAAGCAGGAAGTGAGGCTGGCCCAAGGCCCATGCATGGAATAGCTACCTGGCAGTGAATGGTTGGGGGGCTGGCTCTTGACACTGTCAGTTTCCTCTGCTGGTTGCTGTACTTATGGGCAGAGTTTCCCTTGTGTTGGGGACAGAATTCTGATCCAAAGGGAAGAATGGGCCACAGCAATTTGATGGCCAGGGTAACACTGTCTGCCTACTGGAGTGCATTTGTAGGCAAGGTAAGGCTAGCAGCTTTACAGGTAGGCTCCACAGATAAGGAGATGAGTTACCCAAAGGGCATGGAACTGGCATGTGCCACTGCAGAAGAGGTCCATTGTCCATGTTCTATTGCCTAAGCAGGGAAACCCATCTAGGTATTGATTAGTCTACCCTGGCTTTTGGCTGGAGGGATTCAGCCCCAAACCTTTTGCCTTCACCCTACCTGTTTGTTGCAATTAATTTGTGTTGGCATTATGAAGCTAAAAGGTTCTAAAGTGCTTGTACTCTCTTTTACAAGGTAAAATTGGCTTTCAATTAACTGCCACCTTTTATTTACCTATAAGTCCAGAGTATAGTAAAAAATAAACTATTTTCCAGGCCTAAGACTTCCTTTTTAATACATATAATCCCGCCTAAAGACGGCCCTAAATAGCCCATAGGGCATTGTATTTCAAATGTAGGACATGTACTTAAGTTTTACATGCCCTGGAAGTGGAAAATTCCTAAATTCCATTTTTAATACTGTAAGGTCCACCTTTCCCCAAGATAACATTAGGTTTCCTTATTACATTTATTAAATGCTAACTTTTGATTAGGAGCAGGTAGAAATGTCAGACTTGGGCTTAAATTAATTGTAATTTAAAATCCACTTTAATGGTAAAACCAGATATTAGATTACAATTTTGAAAATGACAATTTTTGAAAGTTGCCATTTTCCTGCCCTAAAGTTTTGATTTTTAATAAATTTTAAGAAAAAATACCTTTTAGCAAGTTACCTTTTTCCTTCCTGCAGTTCACTAGAATTGGCATAGTACACTCCCTACGCCCCCCAACCATCAGACCCCAAAGTTAGTGTAGCCAAAGACTTTCACAAGCTTGAAAATGCCCACAGTGCGTAGGGTTGGCCTCTGTCATTTCCAACCCCTAGTTCATGCCAGGTTTTAATTTGGCCACTTCAACAACCCCCTTCAGAGCACTTCTGTGGAAGATCAGAAGAGGTCTGAACCTGCTGTTGGGGACCTGAGAAGACTCTAAAGGCCTAAAGGCCTGCACCTGCTCTCATTTTTGTACTCAGGAAAAAGAAGTGGACTCCAAGGGTCCTAAGGCCGACCTCCTGTTTAAGCAACAGGGATACAACAAGGTACAAGAGGCCTTTCCTTTAATTGACCAGCTGACCAGTGGCACTGAACCTAGATTCAGGTGTATGGCAAGGCAATGCATGCCTTTACAATGCATGCCTTTTCCACACAGCCTTTACTACACTTGCTTTTTCCACATAGAAATCTTCACCATGCATACCTTTAACATGCATGGTAAGAATAATATGGTAAATGAAATCCCCCCTCTCTATACACATACGGTAATATCCCCTCTGCCTATATATTTGAAATACATTTAATATTAAATTAAGATATATTTGAATTTAATATTAAAAAATGTATTTTTATCTTTTTTGGGGGGGGGACACCATTCTCCTTTTTTAAATTTAATGCTAACCGGCCTTTACCACTACTCACCCTTAAACTCTAAATGTTACACATACATTCCTTTACCACTACCCACCCCTAAAAATAAAAGGTAATATTTAGTTTATATTCTTCTCTATTTTGTGGGGTTTCCCCCACTCAAAGCCCTCCTTTTGTGACTTACTGAAACTCTCCCATACTATCCTTTACTACTACACACCCTTAACCCATGGTTATACTTACCACCCTTTATCACTACCCATCACTAAACCACAAATTCTTCCTTACTACCCTTTTCAAATGCCAACCCCTAAAATTAACCTTACCAACCTTTACCATTACCTACCCCTAAGCCCTAAATTACCATCTTTTACCAGTGCACAAACCTAAGGCTTAAAATTACTCTTATCACCCTTTACCACTACCCACCCCAAGCACAAAAATTACATAAAGCTATATCTATCTATCTATCTATCTATATATATATATATATATATATATATATATATATATATATATATATATATATGTGATTTTGAGGGTTCACCATGTCAATGGTTCTGATTGTTGTGTTGTTGAGCTGGGTACTGACCCACTCCAAATAATGCTCATTAATCATCCAACTTATTAAAGGCTGTCTGTGCACTCCATGAAGAACTTTATAGGGACCATCCAAAACTGGTGCTGCACATCAGGGTCACATAAAAGAGAGAATTGGTTAGTCCAGTGCTTCACAAACTTTTTAGAACTATGTCCCATTTTTTAAAATAACACTACAAGTATACAAAACAGTGATGAAGGGAATACTTAAATTACTCTCAGCCACTGGTAATCACTCAGGCCACATCCCAATCCGTTGTTATTCTGCATACAATGCTACCTCAGTTTGTCCCAACTATATGCAAATCAGTCTTGACCCTGCTCCAATCAGAACAGTCCAGTCCAAACTGCCAAGCCAGGTCCTACCTGAACTGGAGCACAAGCAATCCAGGGCTGGTATCATCCTAGCTATGGAATCAATGACACAGTGTGTACAGGACCCATGTCTGGGCATACCTGTCCCACTTAGGGTGACACTATAAGAATACAAAACAGTGATTAATGGAATGCTTGTCAGTCACTGGTAATCACTCAGGCCACATCTCAATCCATTGTTACTCCGCGCATTATGACACCTCAGTTTGGACTCAGCTATATGCAAATTAGACTTGTCCTTGCTCCAGTCGGAATAGTCCACCCTGAACTGTCAAGGCAGGCCCTTCCTGAACCTAAACACAAGCAAACCAACACCGGTTTTGCCCTAGTTATGGGCCTGATGAGACCTGATTTGACTTCCCCATAGCCAGAATGATTGGCATTGCCAATATCTGCTTATATTTCAAGGTAGCGTGTGGTGTGACTGCCCATAATGAGCCTGTTCTTTGTGGAAGGTACTACATCTACTGCCTCGGTTTTACCTGCTCTATATATGTGAGTGGATGATGTTTGTACCACCAATTTTTGTGTGGTGGTTACTGGAATTCTGCCATTGGGGCATGGTATCAAGTATTGTACACTAGGGGAAGACAAAACAACATTGTGGGAACACCACACTATCATGAAGCTTCCTATTCATCCAGGAGGGAGGAAGCAACTGGTATGCCTGGCTCCTTATTATAAATATAGTTGCATCTAATGTAATGTTCACTCCAGATCAGCCTTCCCATCCCCATTCTCTACATATTGTGAGCGGCCATCTTATTCACAAAACATTCACATTGAGAGGGTGACCTCGGCACAGATCTCATGTGAGATCATTTATGCTAGTTTCCTTTTGCATTTTTTGTCAGTTTCAGTATTTTTCCTTAATATAAATAAATGCCTAAATAACAGAATGTAAAGGAAAAAAACTAAACCGGATGAGCTTCTCACATCAGACATAGAACAGTCTGGAAAATGTTCACCAATAAACAAACTACATCTGCAGCTCTTTCGAGGTCCTTCAATCCTGTCAATGGAGAAACTAGATTAGGAGCAAGACAGGGCCTGTTACGTATTTCCATAATATAACTGGCTGTTTATAACATGTCTACCCCATTAAAGGTGTTGCATTCTTCAGCCACCTGGCAGTGACAAAATAATAAAGGTACCCAAACAACAATAAAGGATAAGTGAGCCACATTATCATCTTGCAAAGATTTCACTGTGCAAGCTCACTTATTCCCACTCCAGATCAGATTCCACACAGTGCTCATATTCTTGTGTCAGGCACTCAAACCTGTCTAGGCTTCCAATGAGAGGCCAAGGTTAGCAGTCATTGCTGAGGCATTCATCCCTGATTTAATGAGCACTCGTCTTCCCAATATGCCCAGAGAAAATGAAGCTGCACTAAAATCATTATGCACTAGCACGCGCTATTTAAACAGGGAATATGATTTAAAACCAAACGTGGTATGACATCTCACCATGACCCAAGAAGCAGTGATTCATTCGTGCCAGCTTTTCCATCATCAGACTTTGACCCAGTGGAAGAGAGAGTAGGGTAGAACAGAGAAAAAAAAAGAGGAAGATAACATTAAACACTTGTATGTAACAATCAAAAATTGTAAAATGCTAGCAGGTTGTAACAGCTTGGACACAGGGTCATCTAGGGATATGGGGGCTCTGGGCCAAACATATTTTTGGTGTCCCCTGTTCTGAACATTTTTGAATGTATTATGCAGTTTCAGCTCTTTCATACTGTTAGACCTGACAGCCTTAGCGTGGTCATCCTCCAACTTTGTGCCTGCCTCCCTCTACTTTTCTGACACTGTTTTTGCTGGTTTTGGGACTCTGGGCCTCATTACAACATTGGCGGCCGGCTACCGCCGCCCGCTGCCCGCTGCCCGCCAAGCTGTAACCGCGGTGCGGCTGCCAATGTGGCCGCACTCCCGCGGTGCCCATTTGGACATCCCCGCTGGGCCGGCGGGCGGAAACCAAGTTTCTGCCCGCCGGCCCAGCGGGGATGTGGGCCGCAACATGGGAGCCGGCTCCAAATGGAGCCGGCGGTGTTGCGGCCGTGTGATGGGTGCAGTTGCACCCGTCGTGCTTTTCACTGTCTGCACAGCAGACAGTGAAAAGCCGCATGGGGCCCTGTCAGGGGGCCCCTGCACTGCCCATGCCAGTGGCATGGGCAGTGCAGGGGCACCCAGGGGCCCCATGACTCCCCGTACCACCAGCCTTTTCCTGGCGGTTCAGACCGGTCGGGGACTCGTAATCCCCTGGCCAGCGCTGCAAGCAGGCGGTGCGACCACGGCGCTACCGCCGAGGTCAAAATACGCTGGGAGGCACTGCCAGCCTGGTGGCAGTGCTCCCGTTGTTTTGGCCCTGGCGTTGTAATACCACCAGGGTCATAATGACCACGTCTGTGTACTTTACCACTGCTAACCAGTGTTAAAGTAATATGCTCTCTCCCTTAAACATGGCAACATTGGTTCATTCCCAATTGGCATATTTGATTTACTTGTAAGTCCCTATTAAAGTGCACCAGGGACTGTAAATTGAATGCTACTAGTGGGCCTGAAGCACTGGTTGTGCCACCCACATAAGTAGCCCCTTATCCAAGTCTCGGGCTTGCCACTGCAAGGCCTGTGTGGGCAGTTTCACTGCCACTTCGACTTGGCATTTAAAAGTACTTGCAAGCCCTAAACTCCCCTTTTTCTACACATAGGTCACCCCTAAGGTAGGCCCTTGGTAACCCATAGGGCAGGGTGCTATGTAGATAAAAGGCAGCACACATACAAGTGTGTTTTATATGTCCCAGTAGTGGAAAACCCCTAAATTTGTTTTCCACTACTGTGAGGCTTGCTCCTTTCATAACCTAGCATTAGGTCTGCCCTCACATACTGTTTGAGAGGTCGATTCTGATAAGAAAGAGGTAAATGGGCCATGTTTGGTATGGCTAGAATGGTAATAGAAAATCCTGCTTCTTGGTGAAGTTGGATTTTTATATTACTATTTTAGATATGCCACTTTTAGAAAGTGAGCATTTCTCTGCACTTAAAATCCATATTTGCCCTACAGCCTGTCTCCAATCCATGTCTGGACTGGGCTTGTTGACAGCTCTCTTGTGCATTTCACCCAGACAACTACAAACACAGGACACTCAGACACATCTGCATTCATCTACATACTGAATAGGTCTTCCTAGGCTGGAAGGGTGGAGGGAACCTTGTGCACTTCAAAACCACTCTTTGAAGCCTCTCCCATTTCAAAGTCATTTTTGGGTATACAGTATATAGACTGGGTCCCTGACCACACCAATCAGACACTTCTGGACCTGAACCTGCAATCTGTCAAGAGAAACTGCCTGGTCACCCAAAGGACCCATCTAGACTGCTTTGCTGAGAAGGACTGCTGCCCTGCTGTTGCCCTGCTGCTTTGCTGCCCTCTGATTTTGATGAGAAGTGCTCTCCAAGGGCTTGGATTGAGCTTGCCTCCTGTTTACTGTCATCCAAGGGCCAAAAAGACTTTGGCCCTCATTACAACCCTGGTGGTAAATGCCGTCTACCACTGTGCCGACGGCCGCCAAGATACCGTGACCGTGGCGGTAATCCACCACGGGTATTATGACCCACACATAGAAATCCTCCACAATACAGACACCCACACAAGTCCGCCACACCAAAGGTCAGTGATAAACTGGCAATAGCAAAACCCACACTGTTACGCCAACAGGAATACGCCCTCAGTATCACAACCCACGAATCAACACAGCGGTCTTTCAACCATGGTAAACCATTGGCGGTACGCAGGGGGAGGGAAGGCCCAGGGGACCGACCCTCCACGAGGCACTCTCCAACATCCTGGGAGCATACCACCATTCCCAGGAGACCATGGGCCAGGTACTGGCCAAGTTCCAGGAGACTAAGCGGCTGCAGGAGGGACAGTACCTGGGGATCAGGAAGGACCTAACTAAAACATACACCATCCCGGTCACCATTGCAAGGGTGCTGGCTGACATGGGCAAGACCATGAAGGAGGTAGTGGCACAACAAAGGGCCCCTGACACTAGCCAAACTGTGGAACAGCCTTCCACCTCTGCCAGCACTAGTGGACAGGAGGCCCTGCCACAGGACCAACAGGCCACCAGCACCCCACCCCCTGCAGAAGGAGAACCACCCCGCAAACGGTCCCTGCGATCAAGGCAGAAGACAGAGAACATTGCCAAGACCCCCGCCAGGAAATAAGACTCTCCTGATTGTCACCCTTCTGTCTCACGATGTCACCCTGTCCACCTTGAACTGCCATTGCTCCACTTCCAATGCCCCTTTGGACAATGCACCTGTGATACCAATAGACTGGACTCTAACTGGACATTCCTCCACCATCACCCCAGCCCTTGCACTTACCCCCATAATATTTTGCACAGAAAATAAACACCTTTGAAACAGAAACCATACTGGAGTCAGTGTAATGATTATAAAGATGTATTATTACAACATTATCATAGCATTGCAATGTCTATGTTCAGTTAAATACGCCACAGTATGACCTTTGGTGGGCAGCAGTACATATAGCAGTAGCCAGAATGGGGTACACAGATCTGAAAATAGTGATTCCAAAGGGAACAGTCAGTGACCATAGACAGAGGGTAAGAGGATGCCATGTACAATGTCCAAATGTTTACTGTAAAGTACATTTGAGTTACAGTCTCTTACCTGTGTGTCACTGGAAGTACTGCTGTATAATGTTTGTAGTGTTGTCCACATCTTCTTCATCTGCTTCCACTTCCTCACTGTTCACAGCTCCACCACTGCCACAAGACCATCTCCAGGCTTATCCTCCTGCAGAAAAGGCACCTGACATCTCAAGGCCAGGTTGTGCAACATACAGCATGCCACGATGATATGGCACACCTTCATGGGTGAGTAGTACAGGGATCCACCAGTCAGATGGAAGCACCAGAACCTGGCCTTCAGGAGGCTGAAGGTTCTCTCAATAATCCTCCTTGTACGCCCATGTGCCTCATTGCAACATTCCTCTGCCCTTGTCCTGGGATTCCTCACTGGGGTCAGTAGCCATGAGACATTGGGGTAACCATAGTCACCTGTACATATCGAGAGACAACTGTTAGACACACAATAACCCTTAGGGACAACCCCATACCCAGACACCTTCCTATAGTGGGTGGGGACCTTGGTCTCACCTATTAGCCACACCCTGTGCCTCTGGAGTTGGCCCATCACATAAGGGATGCTGCTATTCCTCAAGATAGAGGTGTAATGCACAGAGCCAGGTTATTTGGCACTCACATGGGAGATGTACTGGTCTGCCAAACACACAATCTGCACATTCATCAAGTGATAGCTTTTTCTATTCCTGTAAACCGGTTCATTTCTCCGGGGGGGAACAAATGCCACATGTGTACCATCAATTACACCAATGATGTTGGGGATATGTCCCATGGCATAGAAGTCAGCTTTCACTGTGGCCAAATCCTCCACCTGGGAGAAAACGATGTAGCTGTGCATGTGTTTCTGTGCATCTGTTTCAGCAGGGTAGACAACACTCTGGTCTACACGTTGGAGAACATTGGCTGAGACATTCCTGATGCCATGGCCACTGTAGTTTGAAATGAACCACTTGCCAGGAAATGAAGCACTGACAGAACCTGCACTAGAGGAAGATTCCTGGGGTCTGGTGGATAGCTGACATCAGGTCTGGCTCCAATTGGGCACACAGCTCTTGAATTGTGGCATGATCAAGTCTTTATGTGATGATAATGTGTCTGTTCTCCATTGTCGACAGGTCCACCAGGGGTCTGTACACCGGAGGATGCTGCCATCTCATTATCTGCCTCAGCGGTTGTAGCCTATTGAGGAGAACAGTGAGCAGAAGGTCATATTTCCACATAGAAAGCACAACTGTTGCTGAAGTGAGGTCACAGAAGCAGTATGTGAAGTCGAGAGTCAGTTGATGGGCCAATGTCTGCTGTGACGCAGTTAGGTGCCATGCCATGTGCCCCCCTCAAATGGCCGCTGCCTGACCTGTGAGGAAGGACAAGTGGAAATGAGGTAAGTGCGCTGGCGTTGTGTGCCGTTGCGGTAGGCGGTCGATGACCGCCGCGCAACTTCGCAATGGCTATCATTGGGTCCTATGGGTTCCAGGAGCCAATGGCGATGTATGCCGGCGGTGACGGTACACACCGCCGCGGACGTGACCGCCATTTTCTAACAACTCACTCACTTGCTACCTGACCGTCAACAGGCGAGGACATACACTGCAAGTGCTGCTGTGACCTGAGTCTGGAAGCAACAATGACTACAGTGTCTGGGGAAAGGGCCCATGCCTTCACTGCGGAGGAGTTGGAGAAACTGGTGGATGTGGTCCTACCTCAGTACACGTCACTTTACGGTCCTCCAGACAAACAGGTGAGTACACTGAGAGCATGATGTGTGGGCAATGAATGTTTTGAGTGGTGTGGATGTCAGCCACATGTTGGGGGGTGCTGAGGCGTCCTGGCCTGAGTGCTGCATGAGAGGTGGTCAGTGTATGTGCGTCAGGGCATGGGTGGGAACTGGGGGGCAATGAGTATGCCAGTCTGGACGGTGAGTAATTTCCTTTCCTCCTGTCTTTTCCCTCTAGGTCAGAGTCCGCCAGAAAAAAGGGTATTTGGCGTGCCATCGCCAAGGAGGTGCGGACCCTGGTGGTCTATCACAGGCAGAGCACCCACTGCCACAAGAGATGGGAGGACCTGCGCCGCTGGACAAAGAAAGCGGCAGCGGTCCAGCTGGGGCTGGCCTCCCCATGTGGAAGGGGTGCCCGTTGCACCATGACCCCCCTGATGTTCTGCATCCTGGCGGTGGCCTATCCAGAGTTGGATGGGTGCTTGAGGGCATCACAGTAGCCACAAGGGGGTGAGGACAGATTCTGATTCCTGACTTTCCACGCTTTAGGAGGTAGCTGGGTTGGGTATGTGGGCTGTGGGTGACCCTAGGCCAAGGCGATCATGGCAGAGTAGGTTCCTTGTGTGCAGGCTCTGAAGCACTCCAAACCCAATGTTGTAAGTGAGCATATACTACTGGGCAGGGTCCTGTGGGTGTCAGGTGTGCAGATGCTGGCGTTAGCCATTGTACCCCATGGGCTTGTGACTACCTTAGTGACTGGTTGGGCATGGCCTAGTGCATAGGGCTGATCCCTGTGTGTTGTGTACGCCAACAGTAGTGGTGTTGCTGGCAATGATCAAGTGTATCCTCTGTCTCTCCCCCCCTTTTTGTTTTGTCACCGTGTCCTTGTGTGCATTAGCATCATCTGGCGGACGAACAGAGGCAACGGAGGGAGCTGCATCCCACATGGCCCATGAAGGTGAATCCACTGAGGGTGAAGGCACCAGTTGGACAAAGGGCAAGGGGAGCACCACGACGGGGACAGGAGGGGAGACCAGTGACAGCGACTCCTCCTCCGATGGAAGCTCCCTGGCAGTGGTGGACACCTCTGTGCCCACCCCAACAACAGGTACAGCCGCCACTCCCCCTACCAGCACTGCCCTCCCAGCAGCCCCTCAACGTGTTTCCCGTGCCCGTTCACCCAGGAGGGTGGGCATCTCCTTCGCCCCAGGAACCTCAGGCCCTGCCCCAGTCAGCCCTGCTGCCCTCAGTGAGGAGGCTGTTGACCTCCTGAGATCCCTCACTGTTGGGCAGTCAACCATTCTTAATGCCATCCAGGGTATCGAGAGGCATTTGCAACAAACAAATGCATACCTGGAGGGCATTCACTCTGGCGTGGTAGCCCAACAGAGAGCATTTCAGGCTCTGGCCTCAGCACTGATGGCAGCCATTGTCCCTGTGTCTAGCCTCCTCCCTCCAACTTCCTCTACTCAGTCCCAATCCCCTCAACCCCAACCTATCCCAAGCATACCTTCAGACCAGCATTCACCCAAATCAACACACAAAAGTGTCTCAGGCAAACATAAGCACCACACCTCATCTCACAGGCACTCACACAAGCACCATGCCCATGCAGACACAGCAACATCCACTGCCTCCACCGTGTCCCCCTCCTCCTCTTTGTCCACCCCCTCCCAGTCTCGTCTCCACTCACACCTGCATGCACTAGATCCTCATCCTCTACCTCCATCACCAGCACGCCCATCACTACACACCCCTCACGAGCAGTCACCACCCCCACAACCATATACATGTCCCCTGTGTCCTCTCCCAGTGTGTCGGTGACCCCTCCTCCCAAAGTACACAAACGCAAGCACCCACCCACCCAACAGCCATCCATCTCGCAACAACATCCAGCCCATGCACCTTCACCCAAACTCAGCAGAAAGACACCTCCTACAACCACTCCCACTTCCTCCACTCCCAAACCCTCTCCATCGTCCCATCCCAGTGTGTCTAAAAAACATTTCCTTGCTAACTTTGACCTCTTCCCGATGCCTCCCCCTTCCTTCCCCTTGGGCCAGGTTGTCAAGATCCCAGGCCAGCACCTCAGCCACCAAGTCAGCGTCCGCGGTGGTACCTGCAAGTCCTAGGGGATCAAAGGGGACACCCGTCAGTGCTGCCAGTTTGCCAGTGACCCCTGCAAAGGACCAACTCATTCCACCACCTGCCAAGGTGAAGAGGGTGCCAGCAAGCAGCACAGTCAAAAAGTAGGACCCAACCAGCAAGGCCTCCTCCAAAACTGCATTTGCCAGTGCCAAGGTCCCAGCAGCATCTGGCAAGGTGGGGAAGGGCAAGAAAACCCAAGGCAAGGCACTTCAGGACTCGGACCCTCCAGGTGAGGGATTGGTGCTCACCTTAAGTACTGACAGGCCAGCAAACTCAACTGCGGAAGGCACCGATGCAGGCACTACCACCTGCACTGCCATCTGCCCGCCACATGCACCACCACCTGCACCGCCGCTGCCACAACAACTGTCAGCAGCATCATCCCCAGTGGGAAACCGTCCAAGGCTGCAGGAGACGGCCTGGTGTCTCCCTCCACTACTACCAGCACCTCCGCCGCAGACACTGCCGCAAGCACCTCCACCTGCGCCACCATCTGCACCGCCACATGCCCAGCCAGTGCCACTACATCTGTCATCAGCAGCATCCCCAGTGGGCAGGCATCCGGGGAAGCATGAGGCGGCCTGGACCCTCCACCCACCACTTGAAGCACCACCACCAGCACTACCAGCAGTTTGCAGCCTAAGTCGCCGCAGGATGGAATGTGGCTCGCCTCCATGGAGTATCTACCTGTTCCATGCACATCTCATGGCTCAGACACCCAGGTGAGGGAATGGGAACTGCCACACCCCAGGTGCAGCATCACTGGGCACACGACCCCCTCCAGAACCAGTGGAGATATGCATCCACTATCACTTTACTTGGCAAGATGAAGCACACTGGGGACAAAGCCCCCTCCAGAACCAGTGGAGATATGCATCCACTATCACTTTCCTTGGCAGGGTGAAGCACACTGGGGACAAAGCCCCCTCCAGAACCAGTGGAGATATGCATCCACTATCACTTTCCTTGGCAGGATGAGGCACACTGGGTAATAATCCCCTCCAGCACCAGTGGAACATGTCACCCACTTGAGAGACTGTGGCCTTGCACACCCCAGGACCAAGCGGTGGGCAAACCACCCACTTGAGAGACTGTGACCTTGCACTCCCCAGGACCAAGCAGTGGGCAAACCACCTACTTGAGAGACTGTGGCCTTGCACTCCCCAGGACCAAGTAGTGGGCAAACCACCCAATTGAGGGACTGTGGCCTTGAACTCCCCAGGACCAAGCAGTGGGCATGTTGCTCCCTTCAGGAGCAGTGGCGTAGTACCATCTTCTGGCTGAGGTGCCCCCCCTTCCTCCTGAGGTGCCTGTGTGTTTTCGAACTGATGCCCCTGCAGTGTTCTCTCCGTTTTGAGGCAGGAGTCAAGTGTGGGCTTCACCCCTGCTTTTTTGGCCCACTGGTCCACAGACATTTTCAAAGGACAGTGTATGGGCCTCTGTACGTATTGTAAATATTTGTATATACTGTTATTTACAATTGTTAACTTTATCTGCATTTTCTAAATATCACTGATTTAACTCAATTCCTTTTGTCCTTGCGTTCTTCCAGGGGGTTACGCGGTGTACATGTAATGTTGCTACATGTGTTTGTGTGTATGGTGTTGTGGGTGAAGGTGGGGGTGGGGGTGTTGCGTGTTGCATGTGTGTGTCACTGTTTTTTCCTCCCCCTCTTCCCTGTGTGCTAGGTGCAGTACTCACTGTGGTCGTCGCCACCGCCTTCTTTGGTGTTTCTGATGTATTACTAGATACACCAGCATCGGCAGGACCTGTAGTTTGGGCTCCATGGCGTCCTGGTTCTTCGTTGAGTGTCGAAAGGTGAGTGGTTTCCCTTCCAAAGACTGTTTCTGCTGTGCTTTTGATGTCGTTGGTACCAACCCAGAAAAGCTGGCGGATTGGTGCCCTGCAATACTGTGGGCGGTACATTGTCTTCCGCCTTTCTGTTGGCTGTGACCGCTGCGGTGTTTGTTGCTACCGTCGTGGTGGTCGGAGTGTTAAAGGGGCTGTCTGTGTTGGCAGATTCCACCGTGGTTGTGATTCAATTTTTTGTACCGCCGGCCTGTTGGCGGTATTACCGCCGCTTTAACACTGACTGCCAGGGTTATAATGAGGGCCTTTGTCTCTTGAAGAAACTCCTGCCGGAAACAACGCACAGCCAGCTTTACGACGAGAAAATTGCAGCACAGCCAAACCGAAAAGATGCCACCCAACTTCCCGAGTGAAGATTCAATGCAGCGCCTGTCTTGCGACCAGAAATTTTCCCTGCATTGTCCCTGGGCATCAAAAGGTTCCCCTTATCACAGTGAGGAACCAAGTTTGCGCACCGGAAGTTGATGCAAAGACCCTTGCAGCATGGAAAAAACAACGCATCGTCTGTGCCATGTCGGAAAATCCGATGCGCACCCTATTTTTTCACGCATCCTCTCTTCTGCGGTCTCTGTGTATGTTATTTTTTACACAAACCAGGTACTTTGTGCAAACAAGAGACAACTGTTGATTTCTAAAATTTAAGACTCTTTTTTTAAGCTTGCAAAATTGATATCTTAACTTGTGGTTCCTGAATCTTTATTGTTTTGACCTTAATTTAAGCAGATAAATATCATATATTTTTCTAAACCTATGTGCTATATTTTTGTGGTGTTTTCACTGTTTTACTGCATGATTTATTGCACAAATACTTTACACATTGTATTCTAAGCTAAGCCTGACTGCTCAGTGCCAAGCTACCAGGGGGTGGGCACAGGATAATTTGGATTGTGTGTGACTTACCCTGACTAGGATTGTGGTCCCTATTTGGAAAAAGGTGAATACCTCTGCCAACTAAAGACCCCATTTCTAACACATACTTTCTTAATCCAGTTCACTAACTGTGCATACACAGGGCATTAGCCTCAAACAAAAATTGTGGATATATTTTTCAACAATTTAAATTTATGAAGTGGTACAGATTACACACCTAAAATATGCAATTCCCCACCAGGCTAAGGAAGAAGTGCTACAATTTACATGAACCCATTGAACTATAAGAACTACAACCAGAGTTTGTCAAATATAGAAGACAGATGTGACATAACTTGAGTTAAGAAGTAGGTTTTTTTTTAAACCTAATTCTTTTAGGAAAAAATTGTATGTATTGCAGGTTTCTCAGGGTCGTTTATTCTAACGGTAAGCATGTGTTAGACATTTGAATGCCCAACAAATGTTTAAGTAGAGATTTTTGGCATCTACACATATGTCACAGGACCTGACTTTAGTAAACTGAGGGCCAGATGATGCAACGTAAAGCAACAAGCAAAGTTGTATTGCTGCATTGCCTCAACTAGAGAAAGCAGAACTGCCCCATATCAATAAGGAAATGATGCAGTTGTGTCTTCTCCATGCGCTGGCACACTTTATGCAGCAGTGCACCAATGCAGGCACTCATTCGCTGTAGTGCTAGGGTGCTTGCGCTGTGGTCAGCATTGTTTTTGCTGCCACGGGGGTTCCCATTGCAATCCTCCCGGAGAAACAAAACAGTCACAATAGAGACAACAGGAGAGCTAAAAGACATCCTTTGGACAGCGCACGTAACAGCAGTGCAAAGGACACTCACAAAAAGAATAGGCAGCATCATTGTAAGCTTCCTGCAGGCACCAAACAAACATCTCTAGTGAAAGATTATGTCAGAGACAGAAGTGACCAAGCAAAGAAAGGATGAAGTTTGCAAGACCCGTTCATACGAACAACAGACTAATGAATGTCTTTGTTTTCCCCTGTAGGAATACATTGTTAAAAATCTGAACTTGTAGAAAAAGGTGCTCTCAGAAATTACTCTTGCTTTGGCCGCTGTTGTGACAATAGAGACCAAATGCTGCTTTATTAATGTTAAAATATGCTGAAACAAAGTGAGATGTAATGTGCAAAAAACACATACATTTGTGCCATACATTAGATGTAAATGCAAGTTCTGCGCATGTTTAAGTCTGATATTCAGAATATCTGCACCAGAAAGCAATATAGTGCCATGTGTTTTCAATACTGTCATACAGCAAGCACTCACTAATGGTATATGAAATAATCTGTGACCCTCCCATTTCTCATAAGTGAGGTACTGTTTCGAGCTAAACAAACCGTATGTGTGCATGTTATATGGCTTTCAAAGCATAAGCACAGTATTTCTCCGGCAGATTTCTGTAACAAACTCCCAAACATCACCCTTGTTGAAAATAAAGTAAAAGAATAAGCGTTAAATACAATTTATGTTTAAATACCATTCAAGGTCATCAGGAAAGGATTGTCTGAAAAACATACCTGACTCAGGCAGGGGATATCAGTGTCCCCTCTGAAGGACTGGGACCATGGGACAGTGCCTAGTTTGCCCATGCCTTAAAACTTCTCTGCTTGCATAGGGTAGCAAAAAGCATGCTGCAACTTACAGGTGTGATGTAACAGACAAGCTTGATGTAACAAGAGAGTAGGGAGTAGTAGAAAAAAGAAGTATTGTTGTAAAAAAAAGCACTTTACCAAAAAGGCCTTTTTCACTACAAATAAACAGCGGAAATTAAGCCAACAATCAACTTTTTATTATTTCATTACTTTGAATTCCAAGTCTTTGAAGCAGAAACATCAGTACTAAGTGTCATAGATAGATACGAACTTTAAAATAATACCATGTAATTCAAACATTTCATTTTGAGTTGTATTAATTGTAGTTTATGAAAGCATATTTTTAATATGTTTATTTAATAATTATAGTCTGTCAAAGGTGTAATGTTCTACATTTCTCTTTCCAAAGTACATATGAAAAATGAAGCTTTATTTTTCCAATAGAACAGAATCTCTTGCAATCTGTTTGCTTCCTAGTCTACAGGCTCACACTCAAATACAATGGGGCCGCTTGACATGCATGCAAGAGTACGTCAAACCGCGTACACCTGGCGTACTCTTTTACATACTCTTCAATGAGTTCAACACATCCAAAATGAAAATATTCATGACCCATAAGTGGAAATGGAAACAACTGTGCCTCTTTCGCACTTCTAGTGATGCGGCTTTAAACGTTTCAGAGCCTAGTCATGAAGGAAGTGTACTCCTGGGGTACTGCTTTGTGTACTCATAATGCTTTTGTGAATCAGCCCCATTATTCACTGATGGAGGAGAATGAGAATATTAGAAACTATATGCGTGTAAGTAGAAAATTACATTGCAATTATGGACTGAAGATAAAAAGCACACCTTAGTTGCAACTGAGCTCCTTCAGGCTATGAAACTGATATCCCGCATACATATGAGCGGAACTAATTAGTATAACATTCTCTCGTTGTGGCATACGGTTAACATTTATTCTAATTCGTTACCTTTGAGCTAACCTATCCAAGGTCTAGATTGTCATAAATTCGTCTAACGCATATCCTGTGGCTAAAGTAGCAAAGTGGTACCTAGTTCCTGTAGGCTGACCCCGCACAGAAAGGACCAGTGTTAGTTTTGCTGTGATGGCTGTCAAATGCGGACTCTACGGGTTAGTGAGACGGGATTCATGCTGTACACTACACCTAGGGAAAACATGAAGGTATTTAAGCATGCTGCAAACTATGAAAGATTTCCTCACTCACTTGGCCCTTCAGGAAATCAGTTGGAAATTGTCCAGACGTTCTTTCATAAATCTGCCAATGCCTTATTGTTTATTCATCTCGGTTAACTAATGTGCACTGATTCTTGGTAAAGATATATTGATTTTTTAAATGCAGAAAGGGAGCAGAACCAGGAACACACACGCACACACACACGCAAGGAACAAATAGATAGATAGATAGATAGATAGATAGATAGATAGATAGATAGATAGATAGATAGATAGATAGATAGATTTGCCACTGGATAGTCAGAGTGAGGTCAGCTGTTTCATAGGAAAAACATTTGTTATGTTGCCAATAACTTTAGCACCATTTGACGAATCTCCATGAAAGGTGCTCCTTTTTGGCTAGTTTGCCCATGGAAAGTTTCTGGGTGATCCATCAAACTAGGGGCTGAGAAAAAAGGGGGGGCGTTCAAAAACACAAAATCCCAGTGCCTTTTCCTTGGACCTCTTTTAGAAGCGCTACCGCAAAAACCGCTGAACGGAAGTACAACAAATTTGGCAGGAAGCTAGATCTTGCTAAGCCGATTGTGTTTTTTGTGATTTAGTGTGAATCCATTCAGTAGTTTTTCATAGATATTAAGGATCAAATATTTTTTAATATCTGAACAATTTGGTCTACAAGAGGTTCAAGTGACTCTTGGGGGAGTGTCAATTCAAAAAGAGAACATTCTGATTGGCCCAGGGAGGTCCATTTCCCTTGGGCCAATTCACTCCAGTGGGATTCAGACTTCTGTGGGAGGAAGCTGTCTGACTGGCTGCCAGCAGTATCAGAAAATTGTTGCTGGCAGCCATTCTGGAACTCAGGGATTTAGGGCCTGATTACGAGTTTGGCAATCTAGGGGCCGCCACTGTGGTGGTCTGACCACCGATGTGCTGGCAGTCCGACTGTCGTATGAAGATACATGCAGTTGCATAGAAGAAAGACCTCTGCAGCCCTGCAGACACTGTCAGCAATACTAAACCACAGAGGCAGCGAAATAGGCCAATACGCCTGTCAGAGAGGAGGCCACCAGTGTCCCCGCTGGACGAATTATGATGTTGCTTTCTGCTGACATGACTGTGGCAGTCCAACCACCACATCCGAGCAGGCAGAAACAGACGGGTATAAGGCAGAAACTCACCTGCAGGTAGAGTCACACATACTGTGCCGATATGGAGCTGATCCTTCACATCCTGCTACTGTTTGTGCTGCTCAATGGCACACAAAATTGACTCCTTCATGGACGCAACTGATGGTAAGCCAAACACTAACCCATTTCCTCCAACTCCACAGCAAATCAACGAGTCGCTATTGACCTGGCATGTGGGATGTGCTTGTTGGCCCAAATATATTTTGTATGCCCTGGGTCAGAGTTATACACAATGTATGACCCAATCACAGCCCTATGATGCCCCCTTTGGCCAGTTCACTGACACTGCACCGCCACACTCTACAAAACTTGATATGTGTGCACATCTCAGTTTCAGGGATAATGATGTGTCCATAATATTGTGTCACACAACAGCAAATCCTCATCAGTATCACACCTACAAATTGAAGTGACACCCTCACATTGTTCACGTGCCGTGACCTGCTGCAACATAACATATACATCTGTATGGAAGTGTCATTGAACCCAAGTGCACCTTCCCTACAAAATCCTTGTCTTGGACTCACACATATCACCCACATTGCAAGAGAATGTTAGATAAATGGGATGCAGAATAATTTGTGTGACAAGCATCCACAGCCCATACTTTTAACAATCCCTGTAGAATAGGTATGGCAGCATCAAGGAAGGCTGGAAGGATGCTGCCCTAGGACAGATTTCACTTTATAAATGCCTCAAAACCAGTATATGCACAGGAACTGTAGCTTGATGAATATCAGGGACACCAATAGTACAACCAAGCTTCATGCCTATGTGGCAAATGTGTAAATGCAAGTCTAGGAAGGAAATACAGCAGTAACAGCATAGGTCACACATTTAGATAAAGTAAGTGTAAGGTACACACGTTAAAATTGACACACGTCCATTCAAATGTATAGGAAGGTAGCACAATTGAACATCCTCCATGTGTGGACAAACAAACCTCAAGCTTGCACACATGATACAAATATCCAATCTACATCACGGGAGAACTGTAACCCAATAGATGTTGACATTGGCCAAGCCAAGATGAAACAGTTGCCATATGAAACACCACACAAAGCAATGCTACCACAATTGGATTACATCCCATCCATCCATCCATCGAACATTTCCCCTGGTCCTGGGTGACTTCAGCACTGGTTCTGTGAGCGCGCCCTTGGCTTATCTATGTTATCATAGTAAGTAAGTGGACTCAGTTTTAAGGTCGAGGAATCTTTTGACTCGTTTAAATTAATATTTTTAAGTGTAATATAACACAGTAATATAAACAAACCAAATCACACTAAAAAATCAGTAAAAAATGCACCATGACCCATTTGGCCAGGAATACCCACACCTTTGGTAATAATTAAAATGTTTGTTGCTCTATATTAACAATGCTAAGGCCACGAAAATTAATCTCAATACCAAATGGTATAAGTAAAGAAACATCACAGGATGTCCAAATCATGTAAATAATCTTAGCTTGAATAAAGCAATAAGAACTATAATTTCAATAGTGAAAACACTAATTAATAACAACAATATTAGAGCAAGAGATATGAGATACATTAGCTCAGCAATAAAACAACATCAAATAATAGGTATAGAGGAATAACCTCTCTCACCTCAGATTAGCATTAGCATGTTGGGCTTCATGCAAAAGATTTAGTAAGATAAATTTAGAGAACATCTAGCATGGCGCTATCAAATAGCAGCAGTATTAAAACAATAGCAGGTGGTACCTGGAAAACAAAATTCAAATTACAATGCACAGATTAAACATATTAGCCTAACCCTATGTTAATCATCAACACTGCAATAGCTTCATCAGGGGGACACCAACATCAGCATCAAGACAGGAACAGGGAAAGGGTGACAGTTTAGAATTTGGCCAATAAGATTACCAAACCATCAGACCATTAGTTCAGCATAGAACAGGCATTGTAAACCCAGAAAATAATAAAGCACCAGAATGTCAGTAGACTGACTGGCAAAGTGACAGGTCATAAGGAATGACTTCTGTAAGAAGCACGTCAAGGAAATAATGGCTCTCTACTTCTCTGCACTTAAACATTAAATGACATTTTCTATTGGCTGAAAACGTCAGGCGAAGAAAGAACATCCAATTACAAAACCTTTAGATATCGGAAATACATTTAAAATGACACAGTAAGACATGGCAAAACGTTGATTGGGTGTTTCCATTTTTTATGAAACTCCAAACTATACTAATGATGCATTTCAGTCTTGCTTCTGACGACCGTCAATAGGCCCTTTTTCACATTCCAAATACGCTGTTGCTGGACAGTAGTTACGAAGATATGGAAACATTCTTGTTTCACCATTTTCCTCGAGAGAAATACATTTCATTAATACATGCAGAGAACAAGTTTGTGACTTAAATAAAAGAAGTTTGTTAAACAACGGACATGAAAATATACAAATGTATCAACAACTAGAACACCAGGAGTTAGATAACTTCCCACTGTGGCCTTGTCTGCTTGAGGCCAAGCAAAAAACAAGAAATACTCATATTATTTCAGCATTTAATTTTTCAGAGAACATGCTCTGAAAGAGACACATTTTTCATTAGTGCATTATTATAAAAACATGTGCAGGCCTTTCATTTGATGGTGGCCAATATTAAAACCACCATTTAATATACTCTTGAATGAGCCTCAAAACATCCAAAATGAAAATATTCATGAACAATAAGTAGAAATAGAAACAATTGAGCCTTTTTTGCACTTCTAGTGATACGGCTTTAGAGGTTTCAGAGCCTAGTCATGAAGTAAGTATACTCCTGGAGTACTGCTTTGTATACTCATAAATGCTTTTGTGAATCAGCCCCGATATTCACTGATGTAGGAGGATGAGAATATTAGAAACGATATGGGTATAAGTAGAAAATTAAATTGCAATTAGGGACTGAAGATAAAAAACACACCTTAGTTGCAACTGAGCTCCTTAAGAATATGAAAATGATGTCCCACATATAAACATTTCACACATTACTACATCAGTATGATTATGTAAATAACAGTTATTTATGTCAGAATATCTGCACTCACAATCCCTCCTCTGACGGCTATTTATGTCATCACACTTTCAACTCAAATAAATGTATTTATTTCATTGCACTTATTTCTAGAATTTTGTTTCCCTCACATTTTTATTTAATCTTTTTCTCTTTGAATATTTCCCATATAATCTTTCCAATTGAAATTCTACCCTCCTCTGATCCTTTAAAAATCTTCTCCTTTTGATCACTTTGTATAATTAGCATTTTCCCATACTCCAATTAGACAAATCACAATAATTGAAACCCCTTGTTTTATTTTCATTATCAATCCGTTTCCCAGGTTGCCAATCCAGTTCCCACAGCAGTCACCCCCTTGCCAGCATTTTTCCAAACAGTGAGCTTGGTTAGTTCTTTTAATTCAGTTTCATCTTTTGTGATATTGTTAATCAAGCCTCTAACTGCTTTACTGTTGTCTAGTATATAGGAACAACAATGACGCAGACCTATCAATTTACAAACTCCACCCTCCTTTGCTAAAAGCATGTCTAACGCAAGGCGGTTCTGAAGAGTCATAGCTCTTACCGCAGCCATTTCTGTACCCAAAATGATAATGGCTCATGACTATTCTGTCAGACTGTTATCCACAATTGAAGACAACTGTTTAATTTTTATAGAATTAAGAACAGCTTCCACTGAAGGAATTATTTCTCCAAATATGTCTCCAACAATGCTAGAAACTGATTCTCACTTTTGTCTCACTGGTTGTAATTCAATCATTTTAGGAAATTTACTCAAGTCATCAAGTTGGTACATTTTTGGGAAAACTATTTACAAATAACATGTGCCATGCCATCTTTTAGGAAGATGGTAATATGCATTTTTCCCACAGATGTAATAGATCCCAGGCACTGGTGGATTCTGACCATTCAACATAAAGTCCACTCAGGCTAAAAAATCCACACATGTCTGCATTCACTCATTCCCACAAATATTTTATCAACTCTAGATTGTGGCCTGTATATACAAAGCTTTTCTACGTGCTGTGCATCTAAGGTTAGTCTCCCTTGTTTAGTAATGTCAGTGAATCTATAGTAAATCCTAGGACTATGTGAAATGTGTAATCTAAAAAGCTCTTTTCTAAGGGTGAAAGTAAACAGGTTAAATTGTTTCTATGGGTGAATGCTGTCCCAAGCATTAATGTAGTTTCAAAGAAATTCTTCATTATTACT
Source organism: Pleurodeles waltl (assembly GCF_031143425.1). NCBI lineage: Eukaryota > Metazoa > Chordata > Amphibia > Caudata > Salamandridae > Pleurodeles > Pleurodeles waltl. The sequence continues at coordinate 468,207,082 of NC_090442.1, forward strand.
GTGTTATTATCCTTAGCTATCTTATTAAGATCCCTAATTATAGGTACAAAAGAAAACACTACATCAAAGTTGGAGTAGAAATATTGGATATACTCCTGGTTATAGAATCCTGTTAGTAAAAGACTACAGCTTTTGCCATATGTTAGAGGCAAACTGTGATAGGCAATTCCCTCCTCAACAGAGGCTGGAATCTGCGTGCAAACATAGCAATCTTTTGGATCCATTATATCAACATACTCATGCGATAAGCAATAGAAGACATTAGAAAAAAGTTCTCTCTGTGTAAGCAAATATTTCTTCTATATTTTAAATCTATCTATTGCTGAAAGAGGAGGCACTAATTCTGAAGATGTAGTTTCTACAGCTATGGTATGGTTTGTCCCATTCTTATCAAAGACAATCACACCCACAATTATTAACAGACATATATTCACACAAACAATCAACAAACCAATACCCATGTATTTACAGCATCTATTTTTAGTGTTCTGCTGGATGTGGCTACCCATGGTCTGTAAAGAATCAGGAAGTAAAGCAAATACAAAAATATGGCTATGTAGCAAGAAACAAAAATTTAAAAAAATAATTGCAAAAAACTAACGTTTTTCAATTCTTCAAATCTCAAATCTTCAGTCTCCAATCTTCAATCCCTCCTTATTTTTTTATTTTTCAAATGTATTCACAGCTTCGTTCACACAGGACCCTTTTGTCAAAAATCTGTAAAGTTGTCAAATTCAGTTAAGCAGCTTGTCAAAATCAGGTTATCAAAGTCTTTCAAAAATATTTCAACAAAGTCTTTTCATTTAGTTTTTCAAAATCTCAATTTTCCTGACAAATTTCTTCGATTTTTCTTCAAGTACCAAAATATAGACCTGGAATGTCTCTATCAAAGCAGAAACTTAAAAAATCTTCTTGCCATTCTTGGTTAGCTACATATAACCAATCAGAACCTGAGTATCTTCGATTGGCAACTCTCTTTCTTTTTGATTTTTGACCATCACTTGATTCACCATCACTCAGATCTTCACTTCTGGTGGTATCGTCTTCTTCCTGTATTAGTTGCACCAGATTTGTCTTCTTTGTCTCTGACCTTGTTTCTGTCCAATTGTCACCTTTCAGAATTTTTCTTGTTAATGTTCTTTTCAGTATTGGACACAAGTTCTCCTTTGACGTTCCTGTAACCGGTTGAGGAGGAGTCAAATTATTTTGGTTCAGATATGTCTCTACTCCTTTTCCACAGTCACTTGTGCGGTCTGGTTACTCAGACCATCTGTTTCTGAAAACACCCTCCTCTGAACAGGTTTTCTCTGGACTGGTTCACTTTGGACCGGTTCTTTTATTGTTTCATTTGAGGACGTTGAGGATATCTCATACTCATCTTCTAGGATTCCTTCCACCTCGTCTGTCACAGGAATAGGCAAGCCAACTGCAGGATGTTCAGTTACTGTCTGCCGTTCGCTTCTTCTTCTTTCTTGCCCTGGAATACGTCTAGATGGTGGCACTTTCAGCAGCTCCTCTTCTTGTTCTGTTGGATTACTCACCTTCCGAGTGTGGCTTGTGTGGATCCAGTTTGGAAGTCCCACACACTTCACAGCCGTGGTAGTGATTAATACCACCTGGTAAGGACCCTTACACCGAGGCTCCAAACACAATTTATTCACATGCTTTTGACTCACAACCCAGTCACCTGCTTTCAGGTTGTGTCCTTGGTCTTCAGAAGGTTGCAATGTACTAGCCTCCACCTGATGAGAGAAATAGTGAACCACATCAGCTAGACCTTTGCAGTAGTCCAATACCATATCATATGTAATGTTCACAAGAGCATTTGCAGGTACAGCTGGCAATCTCATGGCTCTCCCCATGAGAATTTTGTGAGGGGACAATCCTGTTTTCTTGTCAGGGGTGCTTCTCATTGACGTTAGAACCAACGGCAAAGCATCTGGAAATTTCAGAGTTGTGGATGCACACATTTTTGCCAATCTCAACTTCAAAGTACCATTCATCTGTTCTACAAGTACTGGGGCTTCTGGGTGGTAACTACAATGAAGCTTCTGCTCTGTGTTTAAAGCTGAACATAGCAACTTAATCACTTCATTGTTGAAGTGGCTTCCTCTATCTTATTCTGAAGAGACCAGAAAACGGAAACGTGGAAGTAATTTTGCTACTATAAGACTGTCAGTTCTCCGTGTAGGGTAAGCCTCAATCCAATGACTAAAATTGCACACAATCACCAACACATATTTCAAACCAGCACACGCAGGCATCTCAATTAAATCTATTTGCATTCTGCTGAATGGTCCTCCAGTCATGCCAATATATCCTATATTGACCACTTTTCCTTTGCCCATGCTCATCTGCTGCCTTGACAACCTGTCTTGAACCAAAATAGTTTAAACAACCTGACCACAGCAACTCTCACCACATGTGCCTGACCATGATAGTATCTGGCTTTCTGAGTCAATAGACTGTTGTCAAGTACTAATTTCCCTTCTTCCGAGACCCAAACATCATCGACCCTTTGGATACTTTTCATTTTTATCCATTCCCTGTGCTCATCTTTGGAAACATTATCTTGAAGAGTTTTCAACTCCTCCAAAGTGTCAATAAACTGTATTACATCATTTGTATAGATCACATCATTTTCAAGCAACAATTTCCATTCTCCTTTGTAGGATATGCTGTTCAAGGCACTTTGCGACTTGATCCGCATATGCATTACCCATTTACACGTAAACCTTTGATCTCTGATGTGCACTGCATTTCACCACAGCAATCTTCTCAGGCATTTGAATCGCTTTTAACAACTCATGTATTCTTTCACTATTTCTTATTGGTGAGCCAGAAGAGGTCAAGAAACCTCTCTGTGACCACAATTGACCAGTCGTTCGCAATGCCGAATCCATATTGACTGTCTGTGTGAATAGTGACTTTCAGTCGAGATGAAATGTGGCATGCTCTAGTAGGAGCACCAGTTCCACCACTTGTGCAGAAACCACTCCTTGAAGCCATGAAGCTTCCAGTATGCCAGTGACAGTGCACACTGCGTATTCTGTTCTTAATGTGTCCACATCATCTCTCAGGCAGCAACCATCAACAAAGATAATTTGATCATTCTCTTCCAGGCAAGTATCTCTAATATCGGCTCTTGGTTTTGTGCATAATTCTGTAATTTCGAGGCAATCATGCTGCATGTCATCCAATTTATCAAAATCTACATTCTCACTTGGAAAGTTGCTGGGTTAAGCACTGTACATCTCTTAACCCCTTCGCTGCCAGGCCTTTTCCCCCTCCTGTGCCGAGCCTTTTTTTGGCTATTTGGAGCAGTTCAAGCTTAGGCCCTCATAACTTTTTGTTCACATAAGCTACCCAGGCCAAATTTGTGTCCTTTTTTTCCAACATCCTAGGGATTCTAGGGGTACCCAGACTTTGTGGGTTCCCCAGAAGAAGGCCAAGAAATTAGCCAAAATACAGTGAAAATTTCGTTTTTTTTAAAAAAATGGGAAAAAGTGGCTGCAGAAGAAGGCTTGTGGTTTTTTCCCTGAAAAGGGCATCAACAAAGGCTTTGTGGTGCTAAAATCACCAGCTTCCCAGGTTTCAGGAACAGGCAGACTTGAATCAGAAAACCCAATTTTTCAACAAAATTTTGGCATTTTACTGGGACATACCCCATTTTTACGATTTGTTGTGCTTTCAGCCTCCTTCCAGTCAGTGACAGAAATGGGCATGAAACCAACACTGGATCCCAGAAACCGCAACATTTCTGAAAAGTAAATACAATTCTGAATTCAGCAAGGGGTAATTTGTGTAGATCCTACAAGGGTTTCTTACAGAAAATAACAACTGAAAAAGAAAAATATGGAAATTGAGGTGAAAAAAACATAATTTTTTCGCTACGTTTTACTCTGTAACTTTTTCCTGCAATGTCAGATTTTCGAAAGCAATATACCGTTACGTCTTCTGGACTCTTCTGGTGGCGGGGATATATAGGGCTTGTAGGTTCATCAAGAACTCTGGGTACCCAGAGCCAATAAATGACCTGCACCCTGCAGTGGGTTTTCATTCTATGCCGGTTATACAGCAATTCATTTGCTGAAATATAAAGAGTAAAAAATAGCTATCAAGAAAACCTTTGCATTTCCAAAATGGGCACAAGATAAGGTGTTGAGAAGCAGTGGTTATTTGCTCATCTCTGAATTCCGGGGTGCCCATACTAGCATGTGAATTACAGGGCATTTCTCAAATAGACGTCTTTTTTTACACACTGTCTTACATTTGGAAGGGAAAAATGTAGAGAAAGACAAGGGGCAATAACATTTGTTTTGCTATTCTATGTTCCCCCAAGTCTCCCAATAAAAATGATACCTCACTTGTGTGGGTAGGCCTAGCGCCCGCGACAAGATATGCCCCAAAACACAACGTGGACACATCACAGAAAACAGAGCTGTTTTTTCCAAAGTGCCTACCTGTAGATTTTGGCCTCTAGCTCAGCCGGCACCTAGGGAAACCTACCAAACCTGTGCATTTCTGAAAACTAGAGACCTAGGGGAATCCAAGATGGGGTGACTTGTGTGGCTCGGACCAGGTTCTGTTACCCAGAATCCTTTGCAAACCTCAAAATGTGGCTAAAAAAACACATGTTCCTCACATTTCTGTGGCAGAAAGTTCTGGAATCTGAGAGGAGCCACAAATTTCCTTCCGCCCAGCGTTCCCCCAAGTCTCCCGATAAAAATGATACCTCACTTGTGTGGGTAGGCCTAGCGCCCGCGACAGGAAACGCCCCAAAGCGCAACGTGGACACATCCAAATTTTTGAAAGAAAACAGAGGTGTTTTTTGCAAAGTGCCTACCTGTAGATTTTGGCCTCTAGCTCAGCCGGCACCTAGGGAAACCTACCAAACCTGTGCATTTCTGCAAACTAGAGACCTAGGGGAATCCAAGATGGGGTGACTTGTGTGGCTCGGACCAGATTCAGTTACCCAGAATCCTTTGCAAACCTCAAAATTTGGCTACAAAAACACATGTTCCTCACATTTCTGTGGCAGAAAGTTCTGGAATCTGAGAGGAGCCACAAATTTCCTTCCACCCAGCGTTCCCCCAGGTCTCCCGATAAAAATGATACCTCACTTGTGTGGGTAGGTCTAGCGCCCGCGACAGGAAACGCCCCAAAGCGCAACGTGGACACATCCAAATTTTTGGAAGAAAACAGAGGTGTTTTTTGCAAAGTGCCTACCTGTAGATTTTGGCCTCTAGCTCAGCCGGCACCTAGGGAAACCTACCAAACCTGTGCATTTCTGAAAACTAGAGACCTAGGGGAATCCAAGATGGGGTGACTTGTGTGGCTCGGACCAGGTTCAGTTACCCAGAATCCTTAGCAAACCTCAAAATTTGGCTAAAAAAACACATGTTCCTCATATTTCTGTGGCAGAAAGTTCTGGAATCTGAGAGGAGCCACAAATTTCCTTCCACCCAGCGTTCCCCCAAGTCTCCCGATAAAAATGATACCTCACTTGTGTGGGTAGGCCTAGCACTCGCGACAGGAAATGGCCCAAAACACAACGTGGACACATCACATTTTTTCATAGAAAACAGTGCCTACCTGTGGATTTTGGCCTCTAGCTCAGCCGGCACATGGGGAAACCTAGCAAACCAGCGCATTTTTGAAAACTAGAAACCCAGGGGAATCCAAGATGGGGTGACTTGCGGGGCTCTGACCAGGTTATGTTACCCAGAATCCTTTGCAAGCATCAAAATGTGGCCAAAAAACACTTTTTCCTCTCATTTCGGTGACAGAAAGTTCTGGAATCTGAGAGAAGCCACAAATTTCCTTCCACCCAGCGTTCCCCTAAGTCTCTCGATAAAAATCGTACCTCACTTGTGTGGTTAGGCCTAGCGCCCACGAAAGGAAATGGCCCAAAACACAACGTGGACACAACATATTCTTTCACAGAAAACAGAGGTGTTTTTTGCAAAGTGCCTACCTGTGGATTTTGGCCTCTAGCTCAGCCGGCCCCAGGGGGGGGCAGAAATGCCCTAAAATAATGTGCCCCCCAGGGGAGCGACCCTTGCCTGATGGGTCGCTCCCCATCTCTAAAAAAACAAACAAACAAAAAAAAAAAAATTGCCCTGGCGCCTAGAGGTTTCTGCCCCCCCTGAGGGCAGAAATGGCCTAAAATAAATTTGCCCCACAACCCCCACACCCCCCGGGAGCGACCCTTGCCTACGGGGTCGCTCCCCCTGCGTGACATTGGCGCCAAAAAACAAATCCCTGGTGCCTAGTGGTTTCTGCCCCCTTGGGGGCAGATTGACCTAAATTCGACCAATCTGCCCCCAAGGGGGGCAGAAATGGTCTAAATACAATTTGACCCCCAGGGGAGCGACCCTTGCCTGATGGGTCGCTCCCCATCTCTAAAAAAACAAACAAACAAAAAAAATAACACACAAAAAAAATTTGCCCTGGCGCCTAGAGGTTTCTGGCCCCCCCTGGGGTGGATCGGCCTAATAATAGGCTCAGGGGGGGGCAGAAATGTCCTAAAATAAATTTGCCCCCCCCAACCTACACCCTCCCCCCGGGAGTGACCCTTGCCTACGGGGTCGCTCCCCCTGCGTGACATTGGCGCCAAAAAAAAGATCCCCGGTGCCTAGTGGTTTCTGCCCTCTCGGGGGCAGATTGACCTAAAATCGACCTGGTCTAAATACAATTTGCCCCCCAGGGGAGCGACCCTTGCCTGATGGGTCGCTCCCTATCTCTAAAAAAACAAACAAACAAAAAAAAAAACACACAAAAAATATTTGCCCTGGCGCCTAGAGATTTCTGCCCCCCCCCCCCTGGGGGCAGATCGGCCTAATAATAGGCCGATCTGCCCCCAGGGGGGGCAGAAATGGCCTAAAATAAATTTGAATCCCCAACCCCCACCCCCCCCACCCAGGAGCGACCCTTGCCTACGGGGTCGCTCCCCCTGCGTGACATTGGCACCAAAAAACAAATCCCCGGTGCCTAGTGGTTTCTGCCCCCTTGGGGGCAGATTGACCTAAAATCGACCAATCTGCCCCCAAGGGGGACAGAAATGGTCTAAATACAATTTGCCCCCAGGGGAGCGACCCTTGCCTGATGGGTCGCTCCCCAGCTCTAAAAAAACAAAACAAAACAAAAAAAAATACACAAAAAAAAAATTTGCCCTGGTGCCTAGAGGTTTCTGCCCCCCCTGGGGGCAGATATGGCCTAAAATAAATTTGGCCCCACCAAACCCCCCCCGGGAGCGACCCTTGCCTACGGGGTCGCTCCCCCTGCGTGACATTGGCGCCAAAAAAAAAATCTCCGGATCGTAGTGGTTTCTGCCCCCTTGGGGGCAGATTGACCTCAAATCGACCAATCTGCCCCCAAGGGGGGCAGAAATGGTCTAAATACAATTTGCCCCCCAGGGGAGCAACCCTTGCCTGATGGGTCGCTCCCCAACTCTGAAAAAACAAACATACAAAAAAAATTTTTTTTTAAATTGCCCTGGCGCCTAGAGGTTTCTGCCCCCCTGGGGGCAGATCGGCCTAATACCAATAGGCTGGTCTGCCCCCAGGGGGGGCAGAGATGGCCTAAAATAAATTCCCCCCCCCCACTCCCCCCTGGGGAGCGACCCTTGAATACAAGGTCGCTCCCCTGGCGTGACGGTGCAAAAAAAAGATCCCTGGTGCCTAGTGGTTTCTGCCCCCTTGGGGGCTGATTGACCTAAAATCGGCCGATCTGCCACCAAAGCGGGCAGAAATGGCCTAAATACAATTTGCCCCTCCAGGGGAGCGACCCTTGTCCAAGGGGTCGCTCCCCATCTGTAAAACAAAAAAACAAAAAAATCCTTGGTGCCTAGTGGTTTCTGCCCCCTTGGGGGCAGATCAGCCTAATCAAAGTAGGATGATCTACCCCCCAGGGGGGCAGAAATGGCCTAAAATAATTCCCCCCCCCCCAGGGAGCGACCCTTGCCTAATGGGTCGCTCCCCTTGCGTGAAATTCACGCAAAAAAAAAACTCCCTGGTGTCTAATGGTTTCTGCCCCCCTTGGGGGCAGATTGGCCTGATCAAAATAGGCCAATCTGCCCCCAAAGGGGGCAGAAATGGCCTAAATATAATTTGCCCCCTAGGGGAGCGACCCTTGCCTAAGGGGTCGCTCCCCACCTAAAAAAAAAAGAAAACATAAAAAACAAAAAAAACAAATGATCCCTGGCGCCTAGAGGTTTCTGCCCCCCCCGGGGGCAGATCAGTCTAAGAATAGGCCGATCTGCCCCCAGGGGGGGCAGAAAAGGCCTTCCCAAAAAAATGCCCCCCCCTGGGAGCGACCCTTGCCCAAGGGGTCACTCCCTTTTGACAGTTTCAGTAAAAAAATAAAAAAATCCCTGGTGTCTAGTGGGGTTTCAAAAGCCGGATTGCAAGCAATCCGGCTTTTGAAACCCTGTGAGAGACTTCAAAGGGAAGGAAATACATTTCCTTCCCTTTGAAGCCCCTCCGGGCCTCCCCCATGGGATTGAAAGAGAAATGCTTTGCAGAGCTTCCAGAGCGATGGGGGAGACCCTGTGACTAATCAGCGCCACAGGGACGTCACAGGGGGGGTCGGGGTGGGAGGGGAAGGGCTTCCCCTTCCATCCCTGAATTGGGGGGGTGGGGGGAAACCCCACAGAGGGAGCGCTAGCGCTCCCTCTGGGCTCTGTGCACAGGACGTAATGGTTACGTCCTGGGCACAGCAGCACTGTGCCTCAGGACGTAACCATTACGTCCTGGGCACAGAACGGGTTAATAGTTACATTTGGTGATCCCAGGACTATGGTTTTGTATGTGGTCAACCTAGAGCTGGTCAGATACTGGGTTTTAAACCGAGTAAGCAAAATCTCAATTGGCTGGGGAACCATTCTAGTAAGGGGATAACCCATTCCTATACTCTCGCTCTGAGCGAGGATCTGCTCAACTGCTGCAACAGACCGCAGATAACCTGGTACAGCTGCTGCGACAGGGTCCAAAGTGGCTGAAAAATATGCCATCGGGCAATTCACACCGCCATGAGTTTGAGTCAAAACAGAAAAAAAAACATGCATCACACTCATGACAAAACAACAGAGAAGATTTTGTGTAATCAGGCATTCCCAAAGCTGGTGCTTGGCACAAACTCTCTTTCAAAACATTAAGGGGGTCATTCTGACCCTGGCGGTCCGAGACCGCCAGGGCTATAATGACTGAAAGCACCGCCAACAGGCTGGCGGTGCTTTCTTCCCTATTCTGACCGTGGCGGAAAAGCTGCGGTCGCACCGCCGGGGCCGGCGGTTTTTCGCTGTTTCTGCCCCGGCGGTGATAATCCGCCAGGGCAGCGATGCGAGCAGCGCTGCCCTGGGGATTATGACCCCCTTACCGCCAGCCTGTTTCTGGCGGTTTTCACCGCCAGGAAGAGGCTGGTGGTAAGGGGTGTCCTGGGGAACCTGGGGGCCCCTGCACTGCCCATGCCATTGGCATGGGCAGTGCAGGGGCCCCCTAACAGGGCCCCGGACAGCTTTTCACTGTCTGCATAGCAGACAGTGAAAAGCGCGACGGGTGCAACTGCACCCGTCGCACGGCCGCAACACCGCCGGCTCCATTCGGAGCCGGCTCCTGTGTTGTGGCCTCATTCCCGCCGGCCCAGCGGGAATGTCGGAATGGGGGCCGCGTGAGTGCGGCCGCATTGGCAGCCGCATGGCGGTTTCCCCCTGGCGGGCGGCTCGCTGTTAAAGCGCCAGTAAAACCGCCAACAGGCCGGCGGTAAAAAAAATTGAATTATGACCGTGGCGGAAACCGCCAACATAGACAGCCACTTTAACACTCCGACCGCCACGGCTGTACAAACAAACACCGTGGCAGTAACCGCCAACAGACAGGAGGAGGACAATGTACCGCTCACACTGTTACAACCCATCAATCCGCCACCTTTTCCGGGGTGGATTCACCGTGAACAAAAACACGGCGGGAACAGGACTTCAAAGGGAAAACGCTCACCTCTACACACCCCACGAGGAATCAGGACGCCATGGAACTCGAGCTCCAGATTCTGCCAGCCTTTAACTTCCTGCTCCTCTACCAGGAGCACGAACGCCGGTGGCAAAGACAACGGTGAGTACTGCAGTTACGACACAAGGGAGGGGGGAGGGAAAAAACAGTGACACACACATGCAACACCCCCACCCTCACCCACTACATCACACACGCTAATACATATTGATACATAACAGTTACACCCTCCAACCCCCCTTGAAGAATGCAAGGGCAAAAGGAAATGAGTTGAATAATTGTGGTATACTCAATTACATACATCAAACATATTACCAAATATATACATTTATACTATATACAATTATATACACCAAGAACACAAGTCCAAGGGATTCCACCATCATAGTCCGTGGATCACTGGGCCCAAAAGGCATGGGCAAGGCCCACACTCAGTACCCGAACAAGACAGAGAGAACACTGCAGGGGCATAAGTTAGAAATAAAACAGGCACCTCAGGGGGAAGGGAAGGGGTTGCCGGTTGAGTGCACGACACCAGATCCACGAGGGGGCTCCATGCCCACTGTTCAATCCTGGGGCGTGCAAAGCCACATTCTCACAAGTCTCTACAGTGGGTGGTTTGCCCACTGTTCAATCCTGGGGAGTGCAAAGCCACAGTCTAACAAGTCTCTACAGTGGGTGGTTTGCCCACTGTTCAATCCTGGGAGTGCAAAGCCACAGTCTCTCAAGTGGATAACAGTCTCCACTGGTTCTGGAGGGGGCTTTGTGCCCAGAGTGCTTCATCCTGCCAAGGACTGAGGTATTGGATGTCTTTCTCCACTGGTTCTGGAGGAGGCCTTGTGCCCAGAGTGCTTCATCCTGCCAAGGACTGAGGTAGTGGATGTCTTTCTCCACTGGTTCTGGAGGGGGCATTGTGCCCAGAGTGCTTCATCCTGCCCGTGGCGGACTCAGTAGCGTCGGAATCATTGGCGCTCACTGGCCTGCGGTGCTGCTGGCGGCGGTGTCTTGGGAAGCGGTTCAGCTGGTGGCGATCTTGTCCTGGCCTGCGGTTCAGCTGGCGGCAGTGTCCTGGGCAGTGGTTCAGCTGGTGGCGGTCTTGTCCTGGCCTGTGGTGCTGCTGGCGGCCGTGTCCTGCGCAGCGGTTCAGCTGGTGATGGACTTGTCCTGGCCTGCGGTGGTGCTGGCAGCAGTGTCCTGGGCAGCGGTTCAACTGGTGGCGGTCTTGTCCTGGCCTGCGGTTCAGCTGGTGGCGGTCTTGTCCTGGCCTGCGGTTCAGCTGGCGGCGGTGTCCTGGGCAGCGGTTCAGCTGGTGGCTGTCTTGTCCTGGCCTGTGGTGCTGCTGGCGGCCGTGTCCTGCGCAGCGGTTCACCTGGTGGCGGACTTGGCCTGGCCTGCAGTGCTGCTGGCGGCGGTGTCCTGGGTAGCGGTTCAACTGGTGGCGGTCTTGTCCTGGCCTGCGGTTCAGCTGGTGGCGGTCTTGTCCTGGCCTGCGGTGCTGCTGGCGGCGGTGTCCTGGGCAGTGGTTCAGCTGGTGGCGGTCTTGTCCTGGCCTGCGGTGCTGCTGGTGGTGGTATCCTGGGCAGCGGTTCAGCTGGTGATGGTCTTGTCCTGGTCTGCGGTTCAGCTGGCGGCGGTGCACTGGGCAGAGGTTCAGTTAGTGGCGGTCTTGTCCTGGCCTGCGGTGCTGCTGGCGGCGGTGTCCTGGGCAGCAGTTCAGCTGCTGGCGGTCCTGTCTGTGGCAGCGGGGCTGCTGGCGGTCGCCTCCTGGGCAGCGGGGCTGCTGCTGGCGGTCCTGTCTGTGGCAGTGGGGCTGCTGGCGGTCGCATCCTGGCCAGCGGGGCTGCTGCTGGTGGTCCTGTCTGTGGCAGCGGGGCTGGTGGTGGTCGCCTCTGGGCAGTGTGGCTGCTGGCAGTCGCCACCTGGGCAGCAGGGCTGCTGCTGGCGGTCCTGTCTGTGGCAGCGGGGCTGCTGGCGGTCGCCTCCTGGGCAGCGGGACTGCTACTGGCGGTCTTCTCCTGGGCAGTGTGGCTGCTGGCGGTCACCTCTTGGGCAGTGGGGTTGCTGCTGGCGGTCCTGTCTGTGGAAGCAGGGCTGCTGGCGGTCGCTTCCTGGGCAGTGGGGCTGCTGCTGGCGGTTTTCTCCTGGGCAGTGTGGCTGCTGGCAGTCTTGTCCGCCGTGCTGATCTTCCCAGACTTGCTGGTTTTACTGTGCCTCTTCCCCACCTTGGATGGTGTCGCAGCTGTCTACACACTCCCAACTGTACCCCTGGGAGCGGGTTTGGTGGCTGGTTTCTTTCCCCTCTCCTGCCCGGCACTGGCCAACTTTTTATGCTTGTCAGGTGGGGGACTGTCCGTGCTGTGGCTCCTTGTCACACTGCCTGCCCTGCTGCCTGGTGCACTTCATATGCCGGTGACTACAGGCACCACTGGTCCCGCCGATGTTGTGGCTGAGGTGCTAGGTTGGGGCCTGAAGTGTCAGGCCCTAGGAGACTTGAGGGGTGGGGAGGAGAGGGAAAGAGGTCAAGGCTGGCCAGGAAAGGTTTCTTAGGAACACTGGGACGGGTAGCTGGAGGGGGTTTGGGAGTGGAGGAAGAGGTTGTGGTTGTAGGAGGTGTACGTTTGGTGACTTTGGGTGAAGGTGCATGGGCTGGAGGCTGTCGTGAGGTGGATGGCTGTTGGGTGGGTGTGTGGCTGCGTTTGTGTACCTTGGGAGGTGGCCTCATAGACACACTGGGAGAAGACACAGGGGATGTGTGAATGGTAGTGGGGGTGGTGACTGCACGTGAGCGGGGTGTGGTGGTGTGTGTGCTGGTGATGGACGTAGTGGCTGAGGATGTAGTGCATGCAGGTGTGAGTGGAGACGAGACAGGGAGGGAGAAGGGAGACGAGGAGGAGGGACACACAGTGGAGGCAGTGGATGTTGTTGTGTCTGCATGTGTGTGATGCTTGCGTGAGTGCCTGTGGGATGTGTGGTGCTTATGTTTGCCAGAGCTTCCCTTGTGTGTTGAGGTGTGTGCATGCTGGTCTGATGGTGTGCTTGGGATAGGCTGAGGTACAGGGGTGTGGGTCTGGGTGGAGGAAGTTGGAGGGGGGAGGCTAGAGACAGGGACAATGGCTGCCATCAGTGCTGAGGCCAGAGTCTGAAAAGCTCGCTGAAGGGCTGCCTGACCAGAGTGAATGCCCTCCAGTATGCATTGGTTTGTTGCAACTACCTCTCAACACCCTGGATGGCATTCAAAATGGTAGACTGCCCAACAGTGAGGGACATGAGGAGGTCAATGGCCTCCTCACTGAGGGCAGCAGGGGTGACAGGGGCAGGGGCTGAGGTGCCTGGGGTAAAGGTGATGCCCACCCTCCTCGTGAACGGGCACGGGGCAAAGGCTGAGGGGCTGTTTGGAGGGCGGTGCTGGTAGGGGGGGTGGCGGCTGTACCTGTAGATGCGGGGGGCACAGATTGGGCCACCACTGCAAGGGAGCTCCCATCAGAGGAGGAGTCCGTCTCGCTGGTGTCAGCTCCTCTCCCCGCTGTGGAGCTCCCCTCGCCCTCCGTCCCACTGGTGAATTCAGAGTCCGTAGTGTCGCCCTCCAGGGGCATGTGGGATGCAGCTCCCTCCTGCTCCGGTGCCACTGCTCTTCTGCCTGATGATGCTAATGCACACAAGAACTGGGAGACCACAAAAAGGGGGGAGACAGAAGAAAGACTTGTTCAGTGCATGCAATACCGCTACCGTTGGCAGAAACGACAGACATAGAAGCCCCCTGCACTATGCTGCGCACTTGGGGTCCACTATTCAGTCCCTGAGACATGGCTTACAAGGCTATGGCCAATTTCTTCACACATGGATGTCACAGGAGCCTGACAAGGTGTAGTTGGCCCTGTACACAGGTGAGGTGGGGTGCCACAGGGCCTGCCTGAAGAAGGGAACTTAACTTGCAAACTCACCCTGGCCTAGGGGAACCCACAGCCCACCTCCCGCACCCAGACACCTACAATGCGCGCTGAATCAGCAGAATGAGCGTGTACTCCCCCCCTTGTTGCTGCTGTGATGCCCTCAAGTGCCCATCTAACTCCAGGTACTCCACCGCCAGGATCCTGAACATCAGGGGGGTCATGGTGCGATGAGCACCCCTCCCACGTTGGGAGGCCATCCCCAGCTGGGACTCCGCCATCTTCTTGCTCCAGTGGCGAATGTCCTCCCATCTTTTCCGGCAGTGGGTGCTCTAACTGTGTTAGACCCTCAGTGTCCGGACTTCCTTGGCGATGGCATGCCAGATGTCCTTCTTCTGATGGGCGCTGACCTACAGGAATTGTACAGGGGAAAAAGAGAAGTAATTACCAACTGATCCATCACAGTCATTGGCCCGCATCCCTGCCCTTGCCATGACGCACATGCACTCACCGTCGTTTCATGCACGCCTCATTCTCACCCCCCCCTATCTTTCATACACCCCACTCGACACAGGCATTGCCCATACAGCATGCTCACAGTGTACTTAACTGTTTGTCTGGAGGAATGTAGAGTAGCATGTACTGGGGGAGGACCCCATCCACGAGTTTCTCCAACTCCTCCATGCTGAAGGCAGGGGCCCTTTCCCCAGACACACAAGCCATTGTCTCTTCCAGACTGAGGTCACAGCAGCACTTGCAGTGTAGGTCCTTTCCTGTCGAAGATCAAGTATCGAGTGATTGAACAGAGAGAAAATGGCGGTCACGTCCGCAGCGGTGCGTACCATCACCGCCGGCGTACATCGTCATTGGCTCCTGGGACCATCCAATGTTAACCAATGCAGAATTGCGCTGCGGTCTTCGACCGTCTACCGCGACGGTGTACAACGCGAGCGCAGTTACCTCATATCCCCTTGTCCCACCTTACAGGTCAGGCAGCCACTATTTCAGGGGCCCACATGGCTTTATTTTTGACTGCGTCACACATACCTAGGCCTTGCCTAAACACTCATACAGGCAAATTTTGATTTATGAATATTTTCAGAGTAAGCTGTGTTTACGTACCTCAGATTTGGTTGACTCCGTGCTCGCTGTTCTCCTCCATAGGCACCGTCCGCTGGGGCA
This sequence comes from Pleurodeles waltl, assembly GCF_031143425.1. Lineage (NCBI taxonomy): Eukaryota > Metazoa > Chordata > Amphibia > Caudata > Salamandridae > Pleurodeles > Pleurodeles waltl. The sequence goes on from NC_090442.1 coordinate 468,222,158, forward strand.
TGTGAGGAGATGGCGGCATCCTCCGGTGTACAGACCGCTCGTGGACCTGTCAACAATGGAGGAAAGACATGTGATCATCACCTGCAGGCTTGATCGTGCCACAATCCAAGAACTGTGTGCCCAGTTGGAGCCAGACCTGATGTCAGTTATCCGCCATCACACAGGAATCCCCCCTCAAGTGCAGGTGCTGTCAGTACTCCATTTCCTAGCAAGTGGGTATTTTCAAACAACAGTGGCCATAGCATCAGGGATGTCCCAGCCTGTTTTCCAACGTGTTGTACAGAGTGTTGTCTGCCCTGCTGAAACACATGCGGAGCTACATCGTTTTCCCTCAGGGGGAGGATTTGCCTACAGTGAAAAGTGATTTCTATGCCCTGGGACATATCCTCAACATCATAGGTGCCATTGATGGGACACATGTGGCCTTGGTCCCCCCATGCAGGAGTGAACAGATGTACAGAAACCGGAAGAGTTACCATTCCATGTATGTGCAGATGGTGTGTTTGGCAGACCAGTACATCTCCCATGTTAATGCAAAATTCCCTGGCTCAGTGCATGACGCTTACATCCTGCGGAATAGCAGCATCCCTTATGTGATGGGGCAACTACAGAGGCACCGGGTGTGGCTATTAGATGAGCACATGGACCCAAATCAGTGGGAATATTTGTCTGGGTCTGTGGATGTCGCTATGAGTTATTGTGTGTCTAACAGTTGTCCCTCGCCATTTGCAGGTGACTCTGGTTACCCCAACCTGTCATGGTTACTGACCCCAGTGAGGAATCCCAGGACAAGGGCAGAGGAATGCTACAATGAGGCCAATGGGAGAACTAGGAGGATTATAGAGCAGACCTTCCACCTCCTGAAGGCCAGGTTCCGGTGCCTCCATATGACAGGTGGTTCCCTATTCTACTCACCAAAGATGGTGTGCCAGATCATCGTGGCCTGCTGTATGCTTCACAACTTGGCTTTGTAACGACAGGTGCCTTTTCTGCAGGAGGATGGTCCAGATGGAGGTGTTGTGGCAGCTGTGGAGCCTGTGGACAGTGAAGATGAGGAAGCAGAAGAAGAGGACATCGACAACAGGAACACAGTGATCCTGCAATACTTCCAGTGAGACACAGGGAAGAAGACAACACTGCCTGCTACACCTAATTTAAATCTACTACCTCTCTACTGTCTGGCATTTTCACCCAGTGTATGGTCACTGAGTTGTCACTTTCCTTTACGATTTCACAGCTGTGGGTCCCACTGTGTGACATCTGCTTTGTTTCCTCATGGACTAGAGCTGTGTGACATAGGTATGTTGACATTACATTTGAAAGAGCATTTTGGCACTGTAATTGCTAATACACTATTTCAAAATCACAGACAGACTCCAGATTGTTTTGTGCTTTAAGGGAGTTTATTTACGTGCTCAATATTGGAGGGGGTTGTAAAATGGTGAGGGGTGATGGTGGAGGAATGTCCATGGCAGAGTCCAGTCTATTAGTCTCACAGGTGCATTGTCCAAAGGGGCATAGGAAGTGGAGCTGGGGCAGTTTAAGGATGGACAGGGTGACAAGGTGGGAACAAATGGATGACAATCAGGGTGGTCTCATTTCTTGGCTGGGGTCTTGGCATAGTTCTCTGTCTTTGTCCTGGATCTCAGGAACCGTTTGCGGGGTGGTTCTCTCTCTGCAGGGGGAGGGATGCTGGTGTGATGGTCCTGTGGCGGTACCTCCTGTCCACTAGCGCCGGGCGGAGGTGGTGGGCAGTTCATCGTCCAGGCTAGTGTCAGGGGCCTCTTATTGTGCCACAGTGTCCCTCCTTGTGTTGACGAGTTCCTTCAGCACCCCTACAGTGGTGCCCAGGGTGGAATTGATGGATTTTAGTTCCTCCCTGAAGCCCAAATACTGTTTCTCCTGCAGCCGCTGGGTCTCCTGAAACTTGGCCAGTACCGTTGCCATCATCTCCTGGGAATGGTGGTAGGCTCCCATGATGTTGGAGAGGGCCTTGTGGAGAGTGGGTTCCCTGGGCCTGTCCTCCCCCTGTCGCACAGCAGCCCTCCCAGTTCCCCTGTGTAACTGGGACTCTGTCCTCTGAACCGTGTGCCCACTGCCACTGCCCCCAGGTCCCTGTTGTTGTTGGGGTGGTGGGTTAGCCTGGGTTCCCTGTAGTGGTGGACACACTGCTGCTTGACGTGTCCTGGGGACAGAGGTATGGGCCCGCTGGGTGGGTGCTGTGCTGGTGTTTCCAGAGGGGGAAGCCCTGTAGTGGCAGTGTGAAGGGAACCGACTGTCCTGAGGTCCCAGATGGGCCGCGCTGGTAGTCTAGATCCAGTTGGACAGAGCTGCTGTCATCACTGTGGGCCTCTTCTGTGGGTGGAATGGACATGTCTGGATCCTCCTGTCCAGTGACGTTGGGTAGGGGTCCTGCAGGGGTGTAAAAGCATGATTATTGCATCTGTGTGTGCCATGGTGTGCAATGGGTGGGTGAATCTTAACCCCAATGCTTGCATTCCTGTGTAGGACCTTATGTGATGATGGTTTAGGGGGGTGTATGGGTATGTGCAGTGGCCATGCTTTGGTGATGGGTGTCCATGCTTTGTTGTTGCATGCAGGGCTTGGTGTTGGGATGGGTGGTTTGTGATATTGGGACATGTGTGAGGAGTAGGAGTGATGGGGGTCAGGGCGAGGTTGGGGGTATGTGATGGCATGCAGGCAGGGTGGGGGATATAGTAGTAAAGATTTGACTTACCAGAGTCCATTCCTCCAGCTACTCCTGCGAGGCCCTCAGGATGCAGAATAGCCAAGACTTGCTCCTCCCATGTTGTTAGTTGTGGGGGAGGGGGTGGGGGTCCGCCGCCAGTCCTCTGAACCGCAAGGTGATGTCTTGAGACCACGGAAAGCACCTTCCCCCGTAGGTCGTTCCACCTCTTCCTGATGTCATCCCTATTTCTTGGGTGCTGTCCCACTGCATTGACCCTGTCCACGATTCTTCGCCATAGCTCCATCTTCCTAGCTATGGAGGTGTGCTGCACCTGTGATCCGAATAGCTGTAGCTCTATCTGGATGATTTCCTCCACCATGACCCTGAGCTCCTCCTCAGAGAACCTGGGGTGTCTTTGCCGTGCCATGGGGTGGTATGGGTGATGTGGGGTGGTGTGTGGTGGGATGTGTGGGGTGATATTTAGTGGTGTGTTTTGTGAGGTGCGTGGATGTTATGTGGGTGATGGTGTTGAGTGCCTGTGGATGCTCGTTTGTTGATGGTGGTGTCTCTCTCTGGCCTTCAGTCACAATTGTTGTCGTAGGGGTTTGTGGGTGATGTGGGTGTGTGTTTTATATTGTATTGGGTGTGTGGGAGTGGTGTGTGTATGTGTATCAGGTGTGTGTGTTTCTATTTGTCGAATGTGGATGTGATTTGTAAATGTGTGTGTATTTTGAGCGCGGCGGTGTGTACCGCCAATGGAATACCACGGTTGAAAGACCGCTGCGTGGATTCGTGGGTCATGATAGTGTGGGTGTATTCCTCTTGGCGTGACGGTGGAGGATTTCTTATCACCAGTTTATCACTGACCTTTGGTGTGGCGGACTTGTGTGGGTGTCTAGATTTTGGCGGATTCCGGCATTTGGGTCATAATGACCGTGGCGGAATTCTGCGGCCGCAGCAGTGTGTTGGCATTCTTCTGAACGACGGTAAGCGGCTTTTACCGCCAATGTTGTAATGACCCCCTAAATGTTTTCATACCAGCGTCACTCAGCACTATAGGATCGGAAACATCATTATGAGTCAGCTTCTGTAAAGGCTTTGAGAGAACTGAAAAAATGTGGGATCCATTGGTGGCAGCAACCCACCATTCCCAAGAACATCCTCACTTCTTTCTAAGTAGTTGGTGCTGGCATCTGCAAAATAGTTATAACCCTCGCTCTAGAAATTTTCCTAATTCCTTCCTCAATCAAATGACCCAAGTACTTCACTTCTTTCTGGCAATATTGCAATTTAGCCAGGCACACTTTATGACCATTGTCTCCCAAAAAGTTTAACAATGCAATCATATCATATTTGCACCCTTCTCTAGTCCTGGATGCGATCAGCAGATCATCAATGTGTCGCACCAATGTCGATTGCTAAGGCATCACTAATGATTCCAAATTCCTTTTGAAGATGGTGACTCTGAGAACACTTGTGGATTCTACACCAACAGTAGACCATGTTTAAAAACTTAAAACAAAAGAGATATCTTCTGTTCTTGTGAAGAGGCATGGAAAAGAATGGTCGACATAAATTGATAGCAACCATTCAGCACTGCATGGGATCTGAAACACAATCACAGCTGGATTTGGCACTACTGGGCAACACTTGACCACTATGGGGGTCATTCCAACCCTGGCGGTCGGTGTTAAAGCGGCGGCCAACCCGCCAACAGACAGGCGGTCAAAAAAAATGGAATTCTGACCCTGGCGGAAACCGCCAACACAGACCGCCACTTTAACACTCCGACCGCCACGGCGGGACAAACACACAGCGCGGCGTTGTGACCGCCAACAGACAGGCGGGAGACAATGTACAGCCCACCCTATCACAACTCACCAATCCGCCACCTTTTCTGGGGCGGGAGCCCTGCCGATAAAAACACGGCGGAAACAGACTACGAACGGGAAAACGCTCACCTCTACACACTCCACGAGGAATCTGGACAGCATGGAACCAGAACTACACATCCTACCAGCTATTGTCTACCTGCTCCTCTACCAGGAGCACGAACGCTGGCGCAGAAGACAACGGTGAGTACTGCACCTACGACACAGGGGAGGGGGGAGGAGAAAAGATTACGGGCACACACATACGCGACACACCCACCCTCACCCACAACTACCTTCACATCAATGCAGAGCAACAACTCAGAGTGACACCCCCCAAACCCCCTGGAAGAATGCAAAGACAAAATAAAATGATCATGAAATTCAAATATATTGTAAGGCTACGTAAAAAAAAAATTCAAACATCTATAACTATATACACATATGTAAATTGTCCTGTCCAAATTGGGTTTCAGTCATTGTACGTGGGCCGATGGGCCTCAACACATGGGCAAAGCCCACACAGGAGACCCGAAGCAATTGGAGAGAACACTGCAGGGGCATCAGATAGAAAAACTACAGGCACCTCAGGGGGAAGGGAAGGGGAGGCACCTCAGCCACATGAGTCCACGACGCAGATCCACGAGGGGCCTCCATGCCCACTGTGCCATCCTGGGGAGTGCAAAGCCACAGTCTCACAAGTCTCTACAGTGGGTGGCTTGCCCACTGTGCCATCCTGGGGAGTGCAAAGCCACAGTCTCACAAGTCTCTACAGTGGGTGGCTTGCCCACTGTGCAATTCTGGGGAGTGCAAAGCCACAGTCTCTCAAGTCGATTACAGACTCCACTGGTACTGGAGGAGGCATGGTGCCCAGAGTGCATCGTGCAGCCCTGCCCGACACAGATCTGGGCCTGCCCCTTCTGCCAATGCTTGAGATGAAGGGCCCAGCGGAGCGGTGCTTGAGACGGCGGTGCCCAGCAGAGCAGTGCTTGAGACGGCGGTGCCCACGGAGCGGTGCTTGAGATGAAGGGCCCAGCGGAGCGGTGCTTGAGATGAAGGGCCCAGCGGAGCGGTGCTTGAGATGAAGGGCCCAGCGGAGCGGTGCAGAGATGAAGGGCCCAGCGGAGCGGTGCTTGAGATGAAGGGCCCAGCGGAGCGGTGCTTGAGATGAAGGGCCCAGCGGAGCGGTGCTTGAGATGAAGGGCCCAGCGGAGCGGTGCTTGTCTTGAAGGGCCCAGCGGAGTGGTGCTTGAGATGAAGGGCCCAGCGGAGCGGTGCTTGAGATGAAGGGCCCAGCGGAGCGGTGCTTGAGATGAAGGGCCCAGCGGAGCAGTGCTTGTCTTGAAGGGCCCAGCGGAGCGGTGCTTGAGATGAAGAGCCCAGCGGAGCAGAGCGGTGCTTGAGATGAAGGGCCCAGCGGAGCAGTGCTTGAGATGAAGGGCCCAGCGGAGCGGTGCTTGAGAGGAAGGGCCCAGCGGAGCGGTGCTTGTCTTGAAGGGCCCAGCGGAGCGGTGCTTGTCTTGAAGGGTCCAGCAGAGCGGTGCTTGAGATGAAGGGCCCAGCGGAGTGGTGCTTGAGATGAAGGGCCCAGCGGAGCGGTGCAGAGATGAAGGGCCCAGCGGAGCGGTGCTTGTCTTGAAGGGCCCAACGGAGCGGTGCTTGAGATGAAGGGCCCAGCGGAGCGGTGCTTGTCTTGAAGGGCCCTGTTCAGCGGTTCTTGAGACGGCGGTGCCCTGTTCAGCGGTGCTTGTTTTGAAGGGCCCTGTTCAGCGGTGCTTCTCTTGAAGGGCCCTGTTCAGCGGTGCTTGTCTTGAAGGGCCCTGTTCAGCGGTTCTTGACATGTGTCTCCAGGGCACCATATCCGGCCAATATATGGAGTTCACTCGCCATCCGACTTCTCGCTTCCGGGGCCCTCCTGTGCTGGAGTCCCGGGCCCGTGGGTGTCTTCCTTCACACCCGGAATGGGGTTGGTGGGGCCCTCCTGGGCAGCTCGCCTGCTGCCGGACTTGTCAGCCGTGCTGCCCTTGCCATCCTTCCGTGATTCTCTGTGGCCCTTGCCTCCCTTTGTAGATGTGCCAGGTGGCACCCCACTTCCTGACGGTGCCAGGGTAGTGCCTTTGGAGGCTGCCGTCTCTGGCCTCTCGCGCCGGGCCTTGCCTTTCTTGGTTTTCTTCCCAGGGGGTGGGCTGGCTGGCCCTTTACTGCTGACCGATGTTGCTGCCCTTGAAGGTGGTGGACTCCAATATCCCTGTACTATGGACCTTGTAGGTCCAGGGGTTGTGGTGGCTGAGGTGCTGATTGGACTCTTACGAGATGGAGGGGATGGGTCAGGTGATGGAAAGAGGTTAATTTTGGACAGGAAAAACTTTTCAGGAGCAGTGGGAAGGGTAGGTGCAGTGGGTATGGGAGTGGAGGAAGAGGATGTGGTTGTAGGAGAGTCAAGTGTGGTGTCTTTGGGTGCAGATGGAGGCTGTCGTGAGGTGGATGGCTGTTGGGTGGGTGGCTGCCTGCGTTTGGGTGGTTTGGAAGAGGGGGTGACAGACACACTGGGAGAGGACACAGGGGACGTGTAAATGGCAGTGGGGGTGGTGACTGAAAGTGTGCGGAGTGTTCTGGTGGGTGTGCTGGTGATGGACGTAGTGGCTGATGATGTTGTGCATGCAAGTGTGAGTGGAGACGTCACAGGGAGGGAGGAGGGAGACGAGGAGGAAGGGGACACAGAGGAGGCAGTGGCTGTTGGTATGTCTGCATGTGGCTGTTGCTTGTGTGAATGCTTGTGTGATGTGTGGTGCTTATGTCTGGATGAGCTGCCCTTGGGTGTTGAGGTGTGTGCAGGCTGGTCTGTAGGTGTGTCTGGGATAGGCAGAGGAACAGGGGAGTGGGACTGGGTGGAGGAAGTTGGAGGAGGGAGACAGGAGACAGGGACAATGGCTGCCGTCAGTGCTGAGGCCAGAGCGTTGAACGATCGCTGATGGGCAGCCTGACCCGAATGAATGCCCTCCAGGTATGCATTGCTCCGGTGCACCTCCCTTTCTACCCTCTGGATGGCATTCAAAAGGGTAGACTGCCCAACAATGAGCGTCCTGAGGAGGTCAATGACCTCCTCACTGAGGGCAGCAGGGGTAACTGGGGCAGGGCCTGAGGTGCCTGGGGCGAAGGAGATGCCCGCCTTCGTGTGCGAGCGGGCACGGGGCGATCGCAGAGGGGCTGCTGGGAGGGCGGAGCTGGTGCGCTGGGTGGCGGCTGTACCTGTTGTTGCAGTGGGCACGGATGTTGCCGCCACCACAAGGGAGCTCCCTTCTGAGGACGTGTCTGTGTCGCTGATGTCTCCACGTGTCCCTGTTGTGGAGCTCCCCTCGCCCTCCGTCTCACTGGTGAACTCCGAGTCGGTTGCATGGCCCTCCAGGGCCATGTGAGATGCAGCTCCCTCGTGCTCCAATGCCACTTCTCCTCCGCCTGATGATGCTAATGCACACATGAACAGGAAGAGCAGCAAAAAAGGGGGGGGGGGAAATGAAGACATGTTGAGTGCATCCATTGGCAACACAGTTGGCGGAGAGGACAGACACAGAAGCCCCCTGCACTACGCCGCGCACTTGGGGTACACTACTCAATCATTGGGACTTGGCCTACAAGCCTATGGACGACAACTGCACACATAGGTGACACAGGGCCATGGATAGCTGTACTTGGCACCCTACAGAGGTGGGGGGCGGGGGCACAGGGCCATGCCTTACGGAGGGGCCTAGCCTACAGAAATCGCCCTGGCCTAGGGATACCCACAGCCCTCCTCCCCCACCCAGACACCTCCACTGCGCGCTAAGATAGCAGAATGTGCTGGTACTCACCCCCTTGTGTCTGCTGTGATGTCCTCACGCGCCCATCCAAATCTGGGTAGGCCACCGCCAGGATCCGAGACATCAGGGTGGTCAATTGACGAGTGGCACCCCTCCTACGTTGGGAGGCCATCCCCAGCAGAGCCTCCACGGTCTTCCTGCTCCAGTGGCGGATGTCCTCCCACCTCTTGCGGTAGTGGGTGCCCCGTCTGTTGTGGACCCCCAGGGTCCGGACGTCCTTGGCGATGGCACGCCAAATGTCGATTTTCTGATGGGCGCTGACCTATGTGATATGTACAGGGGGAGAAATAACATTATTATAATTTTCTGCATGCTCAATGTGAGTGGCCCCCCATCCCCACCCTTGCCATGTGGCACATGCTCTCATCCGTCGTTTGATGCATGCCTCAATCGCTCCCCTCCCCACCATCTTTCATCCACCCGACTCAACACCGGCATTGCCCCCAAAGCATGCTCCCAGTGTACTTACCTGTTGGTCTGGAGGACCGTAGAGTAGCGCATACTGGGGGAGGACCCCATCCACGAGTTTCTCCAATTCTTCAGAAGTGAAGCAGGGGCCCTTTCCCCAGTCGCAGCAGCCATTGTATCTTCCAGACCGAGGTCACAGCAGCACTTGCAGTATGGGTCCTCTCCTGTGGATGATCAGGTCTCGAGTGATTAAGCAGATAGAAAATGGCGGTCACATCCGCGGTGGTGCGTACCGCGGCGGTGCGTCCCGCGACCGCCGGCGCACTTCGTCATTGGCTCCTGAAACGCATAGGGTTCAATGTTAACCATTGCGGTTTTGCGCCGCGGTCTTCGACCGCCTACCGCCACGGTGTGCCACGCCAGCGCATTGACCTCACATCCCATTGTCGCACTTCACAGGTCAGGCAGCCGCTATTTCAAGGGCCCACATGGCTTAATTTCTACTGCGTCACACATGCCTAGGCCTTGCATCGACACTCATACAAGCCATTCAATGCATAGAGAATGTACTGTGCAAGCTGTGGGAACTTACCTGTGGGTTGATTGAATCTGTGCTCGCTGTTGTCCTTCCTAGGCACCGTCCAATGGGACTTGCGAGGAGATGGAGGAATGTTCCCGTGTACAGACCGCTGGTGGACCTGTCGACAATGGAGGAACAACATGTCATTCTGACATACAGGCTTGACCGAGCCACTATACATGAACTGTGTGCCCAGCTGGAGGCAGACCTGATGTCACCCATCCGCCAACCCACAGGGATCCCCCCTCTAGTGCAGGTGCTGTCAGTACTCCATTTCTTAGCAAGTGGGTCATTTCAAACAACAGTGGCCATTTCATCAGGGATGTCTCAGCCTATGTTTTCCAAGGTGTTGTCCAGAGTGTTGTCTGCCCTGCTCAAACACATGCGGAGATACATCGTTTTCCCTGAGGTGGGGGATTTGCCTACAGTGAAGGGTGATTTCTATGCCCTTGGACATATTCCCAACATCATTGGTGCCATTGATGGGACACATGTGGCTTTGGTACCCCCCAGTGAAACTGAACAGGTGTACAGGAACAGAAAAAGTTATCATTCCATGAATGTCCAGGTGGTCTGTTTGGCTGACCAGTACATCTGTCAAAGCCCAGCTCACCTGAGTCCTTGTTCAGTTCTGATGGAGGTTGAAGACAATCCGACCCCGCCCTGAAACTGCTTGTTCCAGCACACTAGTTTTTAAAACAGTGCACTAAGAACAGAAGCTCAAGGGAAGGGGGGAAGTGGATAAAATAAAATAAAGAGACAACACCGTTCTTGCGTTTCCACTGTTGAAGTGCTGCACAAATCTGCGGCCCTCTCTGACTTCTGTAGAAACTGGTGCCTAATGAAACATAAACAAAGAACAGATAAGTACATCCTATTCCTAACTGGGTTCCTGACTATCCTTTTATTTATTAGAAATTTTCTTCTAAAAGTACCTCTTGGATCCTGGTCTCTAGTTTCCAGGTTTGGAATGTGTTACTGCTCTGGGATGTGCTTTCTATTACCCTAAAGCTTCTAAAACATTAAACAAATACCGTTATCAGAATTACCAATATCAAACATTCATCTTAATGTAACTAGAGCCTAAATTGCCAATAGCAGACTCACTTTTCCCATATTTCCAGAATCTTTTATAAAACAAATACTGTACTTTTACATCAAAATACAGCATGTAATTTGTGCAAGTCCTTGATTTACTGTTTGCCTTGCTGTTAATGGTTTCCACGGTTCGATTCTTAAAAAGTTCCATAAAAAAATGTTTGCTTCACAAAGTTCCGCAAAGTATTCTTGTAACAAAGAGTTTGAATCACAATGTTCGTGGAAGGTATCTTGTTTCAAATTGTCTATACACGAATCCAGAAATTGTTGTCAAAGTTCTTTCAGGTAATAAAAGTGTTGCTGGCAAGAGATACTGATCAGTCTAACCTTGTCTTCTTTCTCTTTTGCAGGTTGCTTGTACGAGAGAGGCTGAGGCAAGGAGGAACCGGAAACCGGAAGAAGGAAGAGCCAGCAGCTGCGCCCATTGAAGCCAATGAAAGTCTGTAGAGAGCAGGAGTGCCAGCGCCGAGGCATCTGTCCTCAGGTAAGCGGGAGGTAGACGAGCACAAGCACTGGGTGAGGCTCGGGGGCTGCCTTTTATAGACAGGGCTGGGTGTGGTCCTCACATGCTGCACATGTTCTTGAAAGGTGTGCAGAGCTGGGTGTGGTTTGAAGAGCTGGGTGTGGTCCTCACATGCTGCACATGTTCTTGAAAGGTGTGCAGAGTTTCAGTTATTATGCAAATGAGTTAAATTAATACATGGCCTAGAGAGGAGTGTTTTAAAGAAGCCTTGGTAAAAGCAAGGCCCAATGTGTAAACAAAACAGCACATTAAACAACATACACAGAAGCCTAGGGGGGGGGGGAAGGTGAGATAACAAGAAAGGCTTTCAATAGTAAGTTTAAAAGGGAGCTATTACAGAACCCACTAGTGCAGTGAGAGGGGACATGCTCTTTGCTGTGCACAAACCCTAACAACATCTCCCATGTAAATGCCAAGTTCCCTGGGTCAGTGCATGACGCGTTCATCATGCGAAATAGCAGCATCCCTTATGTGATGGAACAACTACAGAGACACCGTGTGTGGCTAATTGGTGACTCAGGTTACCCCAACCTGTCGTGGTTACTGACCCCAGTGAGGAATCCCAGGACAAGGGCAGAGGAACGCTACAATGAAGCCCATGGGCGAACTAGGAGGATTATAGAAAGAACCTTCGGCCTCCTGAAGGCCAGGTTTAGGTGCCTGCATATGACAGGTGGGTCCCTAATGTACTCACCAAAGAAGGTGTGCCAGATCATCGTGGCCTGCTGTATGCTTCACAACCTGGCATTGCGATGCCAGGTTCCTTTTCTGCAGGAGGATGGTCCAGATGGTGGTGTTGTAGCAGCTGTGGAGCCTGCGGAGAGTGAAGAGGAGGAAGACGAAGAGGACGACACAGACAACAGGGACACAGTGATACAGCAGTATCTTCAATAACACACAGGTAAGAATCAACACCGGCATTTTACATTTACTTACAGTCTCCTGCCTCTCTACTGTCTGTCCTTTTCACCCGGTGTATGCTAACAGAGTTGTGACTTTCCCTTCCAATTTCAGAGATGTGGGCCCCACTGTGTGACCTCTGCTTTGTTTGCCCATGGACTACAGCTGTGTGACAGTGGTATGTTGTCATCAGAATGTAACTGGTCATTTTGGCATGTTTATGTCTAATACATATTTTCAAAAAAACAGGCAGACTCCAGATTATTTGTGTGCAATAAGTGTGTTTATTAAAGTGCTCAATTTTGAGACATGGTTGAAAATCGTTGATGGGTGATGGTGGAGGAATGTCTCCATCTCAGTCTCACAGGTGCATTGTCCATATGCCTGTGGAAGGTGGAGCAGGGGCAGTTTAAGGTTGGACAGGGTGACAATGTGGGACAGTGGGATGACATCAGGGGGTATCCTTTCCTGGCGGGGGTCTTGGCATCCTACTCTGTCTTCTTCCTAGATCTCAGGCCCCGCTTGCGGGGTGGTTCTTCTTCTGCAGGAGGTGGGGTTCTGGTGGCCGGTTGTTGCTGTGTCGGGGCCTCCTGTCCACTAGCGCCGGCGGAGGTGGTAGCCTGTTCCTGGTCCATGCTAGTGACAGGGGCCCTTTGTGGTGCCACATGGTCCCGCAATGTGGTGACAATCTGGTTGAGAGCCACAACGATGGTGCCCATTGCGGAACTAATGTTTCTCAGTTCTTCCCTGAACCCCATAAACTGTTCCTCCTGCAGTACCTGGATCTCCTGGAACCTGGCCAGGACCGTCGCCATCGTCTCCTGGGAGTGGTGGTATGCTCCCATGATGGAGGTGAGGGCCTTGTGGAGAGTGGGTTCCCTGGGCCTGTTCCCCCCTGTCGCACAGCAGCCCTCCCAGTTCCCCTGTTTCCCTGGGCCTCTGTCCCCTGGACCGTGTGCCCACTACCACTGCCCCCAGGTCCCTGTTGTTGTTGGGGTGGTGGGTTAACCTGGGTGCCCTGTAGTGGTGGACACACCGCTGATTGACGTGTCCTGGAGACAGGCATGGGCCCACTGGGTGGGTGCTGTGCTGGTGTTCCCAGAGGGGGGTAGGTCTGCTGTAGCCTGTGGCTGTCTGAGGGGAACCGACTGTCCCGAGGTCCCCGATGGGCCGGGCTGGTCATCTGGGTCCAGAGAGACAGAGCTGCTGTCATCACTGGGGGCCTCTTCTGGGGGTGGGATGGACATTTCTGGACCCTCCTGGGCGGTGTGGTGGCGTTCGGGTCCTGCAGGGGTATAAGAGTATGGTTATTGCTTCTGTGTGTGCCATAGCGTGCAATGGGTGGGTGCCCGTGTACCCCAGTGCTGGCATTCCTTTGCGGGGGCTGTTGTGATGGCGTTTGTGGGGGAGATGGGTATGTGCAGTGGGCATGCTTAGGTGATAGCTGTCGATGGTTTGTGGTGGCATGCAGGGTTTGGTATTGGGATGGGTGGGTTGTGATGGTGAGACATTAGCAATGAGGATGTGTGATGGTGGTGGGGGGGAGGTGGGGGGTATGAGTTGGCATGCTGGTGGGGTGGGGGGGATGAAGTAGTGAAGATGAGACTTACCAGAGTCCATTCCTCCAGATACTCCTGCGAGGCCCTCAGGATGCAGGATGTTCAAGACCTGTTCCTCCCATGTTGTAAATTCTGGGGGTTGAGGTGGGGGTCCGCCGCCAGTCCGCTGCACCGCGATGTTGTGCCTGGATACCATGGAACGCACCTTCCCCCGTAGGTCGTTCCACCGCTTCCTGATGTCGTCCCGATTTCGTGGATGCTGTCCCACAGCGTTGACCCTGTCCACTATTCTTTGCCATAGCTCCATCTTCCTGGCAATGGTGGTGTGCTGCACCTGTGTCCTGAAGAGCTGGGGCTCTACCCGAACTATTTCCTCCACCATGACCCTGAGTTCTGCTTCTGAGAACCTGGGGTGTCTTTGGGGTGCCATGGGGTGGTGTGGATGAGGTGTGGGGTGGTGTTTGCGGTGATGAGTGTGGTGAGTGTAGTGGTGTGTGGTGTTTTGTGCGTGGTTGTTGTGTGGGTGATGGTGTAGTGTGCCTCTGTGTGATGGTGTTCTCTATTCTGTGCTGTCTCTCTCTGGGCTTCTTCTCTGATTTGTGGTCGTAGGAGTTTGTGGGTGATGTGGGTGTGTGTTTTATAGTTAATTGGGTGTGTGGAGTGATGTGTGTATGTGTCTCAGGTGTGTGTATTTCAAATTGTCCAATGTGGCTGTGTTTTGGAGCTGTATGTGTATTTTGAGCGCGGCGGTGTGTACCGCCAATGGAATACCGTGGTTGAAAGACCGCCGCGTGGATTCGTGGGTCGTAATGGCATGGGCGTTTTTCTGTTGGCGTGACGGTGGAGGTTTGGTCTTCGCCAGTTTAACGCTGGCCGTTGGTGTGGCGGACTTTTGTTGATGTCGGGTTTTTGGCGGTTTGCCTCTTGAGGGTCAGAATGACCGTGGCGGTTTACCGCGACCGCGGCGGTGTTGTGGCGGCCTTCTGACCGGCGGCAATCGCCTTTTACCGCCGAGGTCAGAATGACCCCCTATGTCATTTATTTTTCTCAAATATTGCAAGTCAAATTTTCCCACAGGGCTTGTGCAGTCCCAATATTGGCGAATTTCACAGGCTGCTCAACACTTCTCTAAAAATGTCTTTCTCCAGAAACTCTCTGAATAATGGTTTCACACCCTCAATTGCATCTTTTGCCACGGGGTATTGTGGAGTCTGGGGAAAAACTGCATTGGGCTCTAACTGGCTCTGCTCCTTTTATCAACCCACTGCACTTTCCTGAAAGCTCCCAAACCTTGGTCATGACTTTTTTCTATAAATCCGCAGGAAGATCTTTCACTGCAAAAACTGGAAAGAAACTAATCAAAGGAGCTTTCTCCTTCTCTGGCTCATCAAAACTGATCAAAGGAAATTCTTCACACACTGACTCATTGTTAACTGTAAGTTTCAGGTCTTTTTCATCATCACTGTTCATTTGAATTTCCATACCCTCATCAGAACAAGTAATTGAGCATCTTGTTTTGGACAATAAAACCCTTCCTAGTCAGGATACAGGACTTGAATCACAAACCACAAACTTGTGTAAATCCTTGAAATTTATAATTTTAACCAAAACTGGTTCTGTTATTGGGTTTGCCAAATATTGATTAGCAACCCCACAATCTGAACTGTTTTCCCTGACAAGGGTAGGTCTGGAACTACTGCAGATCTCACTGTCGAGCGTGTAGCTCCAGAGACAACCAAAAATGAAACTCTGTGACCATTCACCTTTCCTTTAACATAAGGACCTTTGTGATCAACTTCTAAAGAAGCTGCCATCACACATTCTTCTTCAACCGAACTCTCAGACATCCAAACATCATTTATTCCATTCTCACTGTGTAGTGGAAATTGATGTACAGTATTATTACTCTGATTTCTTCTTGGCACTGTGACCATCCGAGAAAGTATCACCTGCTGCTGATCCATAGGGGCTTGAGGTATCTGAATTTGTTGGCTAGGCATTTGAATTTGTTGTGCCAGCACCATCCACACCTGTGGCTGCATCTGCTGTAACTGGGGTAATTATACATGTAATGGTTGTACAGTTTGCATGTGTAGTGCTTTCCTCTTATCTAGTTTTAAAGCACTAACATAACACAACAGAAATGCACTTCTGAGGTCAAAGAAGACTTTTATTGTTGTTAATTCTTCCCCAACCACAATATTTATGAATGACGAATTAGTAGCTTTCAAGTCCGCGTTAATCAAACAAAATATATCAGTTTGCAATATACACAGCAGGTTATATTTATAAGATATTGAATGCAAAGCAAAACAAATACTTCACCGTGTGGGAAACTATTTACAGCTTCATCTTTCTAAGGTCTGCAAGCTGATGACCCCTGTCAGCCGCGAGAAAGAGATTCATCTACCCACACGGGATTGCTGGCAGCTGGCGCCAAGCTCCAGCACGAGGTCCGGCAGATTCGAATCTGACCCTCTGCAGCCTGTTACATTCGTTACAAAGGTGTGCCCCCTCCTCTCAGACCTGGGAAACTGAGCAAGCCTTTTGGAGACTGGCCAGGTCTCCAAGACTACTCCTGTTCCCAAGCTCAAGCAGAGAGAACAACACCATGTACCCTCTCTTATCATGTCTAGTCTACTGTGAGAAAAACATCTTGGTTCTCTTGTGCAAAAACACAGCTTGGAAAAATACAGCTTGGATTCTCAACTGCAATGTCTAACTCCACGTTAAAGGCAATAGGCAGCTAACCTAAATATCAAATGCAATGTCATGTTAAAGGCAATAGGCAGCTAACCTAAATATCAAATGCAATGTCTAGTGTCATATCAAAGCCAATAGGCAGCTGAGCTGAATACAAAATGCAATGTCTTATATCATGTCAAAGCCAATAGGCAGCTGAGCTGAATATAAAATGCAATGTATAATATCATGTCAAAGCCAATAGGCAGCGGAGCTGAATACAAAATGTAATGTATAATATCATGTCAAAGCCCATAGGCAGAATATCTAATAGCATGTCAAAGTCAATAGGCAGCTAAACTGAATACATCATGTCAAAGCCAATAGGAATGCAATGTCAAAGCCAATAGGCGGCTTGACTGGATACAGCATGTCAAAGCCAATAGGCAGAATACAGAATGTAATGGCTAATGCAATGTCAAAGCCCATAGGCGGCTCAACTGAATACAGAAAGTAATGGCTAATGCCATGTCAAAGCCCATAGGCGGCTCAACTGAATACAGAAAGTAATGGCTAATGCCATGTCAAAGCCCATAGGCGGCTAAACTGAACAAAACATACCATGTGCTACTGGTGAACATTGAGCAACTAATATGCGCAGTGGTGAAACACAAAGTCATTGGTCAAAACAAAACTTATCAAATGGCAGTACATTCCGCCCTTTGACCAATGAATTTTTGTTTCACATATCTCTTGTTTCAAACAAAAACAAAAAACATCAGCACAAAAAAAAAACATTATCAGCAAGTCAGATTTGAATGATCAAAGCAATCCCTGTAAAGCAATAGAAGTGGATTAACACATTGATTTCATAACCTTTCACATCAGATACATCTATACAGAAAAGACTGAGTAATTTGTACTCTGAATGAGTCTCTAATTCAACAGTGTTAGCAATTTGATGTGGCATGAGTTCTACTCATGTAAAGATGCACGGTCCACCTGAAAGGTTTGCTGGAAGGTAAGCAAAAGTCAGAGTTCCATACGAGAGGGAAAAAAAAAAAAAAAACACAGCTTAGTTCCAGTGGAAGAATGCAATCAAACAAGTTGAACTTGAACTGAAGGCGCAGTTTGCGCAAAATGGATCCATGGTGCTGGCACTTTACTCAGCCAGGTTCAGATTGGGGATTCGGTCCCTTCCCCGACCCCACACACACACACCGGAAGGGGGACCACACAGCACACTCAGGGACAGTGGCGAAACGTGGTAGGATCTGCAAAAGAAACAAGTATGACTTTTCTTGCAAATAACATTTTTCATTTAAACTGCACCCTTCCTCTTTCTTTCCCTGTTTTATAATCAGCAGGACGTTTTTGGGGCCCTTTGTTATATTCACTGCAGGTTCTGGAGGATCACTTGGGGCTTCAGCCCACACATCAGTACTGAGGTTTTTATCTGCTGCGCCACAGCTTCCCTTTTCTTGCACTGTCAGAAGGGCTGGGGCAGACTCATTCTTTACCAAACCTCCATTCACTGCATTTTTGCCAAGTTGGGCCATTCTGTCTCCAATTTGTTTGAATGAATCAGATTCTTTTCTAGGTATCAGCATAATTTCGATTTTTCCTTGGTAATTTGCAGCAATCACTCTCCCTAAAACCTGATCAATTTGCCATTTCTGTTCTGGTAACTTTCCTCTCCCCAACTGCTCTGTGACTGCTTGCATGACAGATTGCTTTTGTGCATGCTGCACAGTTTTTATCAAATCTAGGGGAATGTGCATCTCTCTCATCTCTGCCCACCTGTAAGTGGCTTTTTCTCTCAGCTGTTCACATTTCTGGGGCACCCACTTAGCCATCCCCACTAAGGCAGAATTCTGGGTGTACACTTCTCTCTCTGAATTTTTCTCATTAACATCTGCAAGGTAATTGAACCAGTTAGGTGCTAAAACATTAGCAATGAACCAAAAATCAGTGTAAAAATGACACATCTCACGTAGCTCTTGCTTTAAAATCTGACACACATTATACAACGCTGTTCCTTCTACTGTGCCAGAAAACAACATTTCAGTCAGTGAATCATTAGTAAAACAAACATGCTTTTTATCTTCAGTGGACACGAATTCAAATGGTGCACACAATTTCACCGGTAATTCTTTTACCTGTGGTACTCTAGCCCTGTCTTGCAAGTACCAGATCCAGTGTATGATCCTAGCTAGGGGCACTATTTTCTTCCCTTGTTCATGATTTACATGTACATCAGTTTTTCCTTCTTGCACTGCGCAGAAACCTAAAGTCTGCATTATTTCATTTGCCAAATCACAAGCGCGCAGCTGCATATTATTTTTCACAGTGACCATATACAAAAGTGTTAGGATTTCACTCAAATGAGGGCTATTCTTTTTCCAAAAATCAAACAAGCTAATGAAAGTCAGCTCTTGCTCTAAAATCTTTGGTTTTACTTGTGCATTTTGCAACGGTAACTCGTAAATCACATTCTGGTCTCTCTTGTCCATGTTATCAGTTAAGGAATGCATTTTGGCTGCCAAAAACCCTGGCTCACACGAAAACTCAAAGCAGCTCGGAGCTGTCTTAACCCCCTCATTACTGGAATGGGACAAGAAAGATTCTTCAAAAACAGCCTTTTTATAACTTTCAGTCGGGCTAATTTGCTCACGTAAATTCCTATTTTCATGTTCCAACTTCCTACATTTCTCCTGCATTTCTCTGTAAGCAGATAAAGGTATCCAGACCTTTCTGTCATCATTACTTCCAAAAGACACTTTTTCTACATATGTACAACAGGAATTATTTCTCAAAACACTATCAGGCATTTTAGCAACACATGCATTTTCAAAAATGGTCTGCTGTGCTTCTGTAATTCTCCAAACAGAAAACAATTCACAGTTTTTCTTACCACCATCGGGCAGTTTACCAACACATGCATTCTCAGACATGGTCTGCCGTGCTACTGTGATTCTCCCCAAAAAATCAATTTCTGTAATTCTCCAAACAACAAAAACAATTACACTTTTAAAGTGTGCACTTAGAAATCTACCAACTCGTCAACACCCTCTTAATCACCTCTTAATGACCGACGCCACTCCTGGTACCAATTGTAGTGCTTTCCTCTTATCTAGTTTTAAAGCACTAACATAACACAACAGAAATGCACTTCTGAGGTCAAAGAAGACTTTTATTGTTGTTAATTCTTCCCCAACCACAATATTTATGAATGACGAATTAGTAGCTTTCAAGTCCGCGTTAATCAAACAAAATATATCAGTTTGCAATATACACAGCAGGTTATATTTATAAGATATTGAATGCAAAGCAAAACAAATACTTCACCGTGTGGGAAACTATTTACAGCTTCATCTTTCTAAGGTCTGCAAGCTGATGACCCCTGTCAGCCGCGAGAAAGAGATTCATCTACCCACACGGGATTGCTGCCAGCTGGCGCCAAGCTCCAGCACGAGGTCCGGCAGATTCAAATCTGACCCTCTGCAGCCTGTTACATTCGTTACAAAGGTGTGCCCCCTCCTCTCAGACCTGGGAAACTGAGCAAGCCTTTTGGAGACTGGCCAGGTCTCCAAGACTACTCCTGTTCCCAAGCTCAAGCAGAGAGAACAACACCATGTACCCTCTCTTATCATGTCTAGTCTACTGTGAGAAAAACATCTTGGTTCTCTTGTGCAAAAACACAGCTTGGAAAAATACAGCTTGGATTCTCAACTGCAATGTCTAACTCCACGTTAAAGGCAATAGGCAGCTAACCTAAATATCAAATGCAATGTCATGTTAAAGGCAATAGGCAGCTAACCTAAATATCAAATGCAATGTCTAGTGTCATATCAAAGCCAATAGGCAGCTGAGCTGAATACAAAATGCAATGTCTTATATCATGTCAAAGCCAATAGGCAGCTGAGCTGAATATAAAATGCAATGTATAATATCATGTCAAAGCCAATAGGCAGCGGAGCTGAATACAAAATGTAATGTATAATATCATGTCAAAGCCCATAGGCAGAATATCTAATAGCATGTCAAAGTCAATAGGCAGCTAAACTGAATACATCATGTCAAAGCCAATAGGAATGCAATGTCAAAGCCAATAGGCGGCTAGACTGGATACAGCATGTCAAAGCCAATAGGCAGAATACAGAATGTAATGGCTAATGCAATGTCAAAGCCCATAGGCGGCTCAACTGAATACAGAAAGTAATGGCTAATGCCATGTCAAAGCCCATAGGCGGCTAAACTGAACAAAACATACCATATGCTACTGGTGAACATTGAGCAACTAATATGCGCAGTGGTGAAACACAAAGTCATTGGTCAAAACAAAACTTATCAAATGGCAGTACAGCATGGGCTGCATAGGTTGGAAACCTTGCATCGGATTCCCATTATTCTGAAATTTTTTATTACCATTGGACACTCCCGTTTCCAATGCCCTATTGCCCTGCAAGCATTCCTTGTGGCTCGCCTTGTATCATCACTGTATTCAATTCATGAACAACATTATCACTTCCTATTCCACCACAACCTCTACCTCTGCCTACATTCTGCAACGTGCCTTGATTCTGAAACATGCCATTTCCCTGCTGCTACTAAGGTTGAAAACTTATTTGAATCCCTGTCCGTGCAGCCTTGATCTGCATCACCATCGCTTTCTCTTTCAACTTTTTCTGTTTCCATTCAATGTCATCACTACAGTATTTCGCATACTGTAGCACTTCTTCAATCGGCTTGGCTTGCCAACAAATCAAATGGTTCTTGATCATCTGACTAATCTCTGGTTTGAGTTCCTCAACAAATCTGAACATAAAATATATCATGTCTTTCGGCTCAATTGTTTCTGTACCACTGTAATGTTTAAATGCTTTTAACAATCTCTCATAGTATGAATGAATTGATTCTTTCACTTCCTGAGCTATCCTATCTATACACAGCCAAACAATGTTTTTGGGCAAAATTCTCATTTTCAGAAATTCAATCACTTTATAGTAAGCTTTCATTACTTCAAAGGACGGTGCACCTCTTGCTGGATCTCTAGTCAGCTTACTTTTTTGCTAATCTACACTCCTTTTGTATTCAATAAATAAATCTGCTGGGACTACTATCTCTAAAAGAGTGTTCAAATCCTCCCACAGGCGTTTTGCAAGCTTCACAAACCTATCTGTCTGCTGATACCATTCTACTGGTTTCTCCCTCAGCCTGAGGCAATCATTTGTAAATAACAAAATGTCCCTTCTACTCCAGGGGACCTGTACAAAATTCTCTCCTGGAATCTCTCTCATTGGTAAAACTTTCACTGCTTCCCTATCCTGCGGTGCCTATGCAGGAGAAGTATCAGGACCTTTTTTCGGCTTATCCCTTTTCTTCACCCATCTGCCTTCCCATTTGACTAATGGTCTCCATATCTGGATGCCTTAAAGCAACTCTTTAAGGTGTGTTTTCATCCCTGCAGATCTCATGTGTTCAAAGTCTTTTGCCTCAAAATCTAACCTTTAATTTATTTTGAAACGTTTCACTTTTTTTAAAGGTCTATCTCATATTCATCTGCTATCTCTGCTGGCCTTTGGTGTACTTCATCCACTTCTTTTGTGATTCTCGGGCACAAATATTGCAACTCTTCTTCAGTGTATGACTCAAGCTGATTTACATCTATTGGTTCCCTCAACAAGTTCACCCGGTTCCAATGAAAACCAAGAGCAGTTGATATAATTCCCTCCAGCATCTTTTGGATTATTCAGCTTTTCTAACCATTCGGTTAATTGTTGAGCTGTCAAACCCTGTAATGAGATGTTATTAGGCTGAGTACCAGGTAGCTGTTGTACAGTTTAACTCGGAGGTTGAGGTGTCAGTAACTTCATGTGGGTGCCAATGTGCGACCCTGTTTCAGTATTCAAAGGAACTCTGATAGGACTGAGGTCTAACAATGACCATACTCCATCAACAGCCTGTGTCACCGGAGAAACTATTCATGCATTATCATTATGTCCTTCTCCCATTTTGTCCTACACAGACTTTTGACTTGGGATTCCCTGACCAATTGATCCATTGTTACCCTTGGCAAATAATGGTATGACTGGACCAATAGTGACTGGTACAGGACATTGGGTTCGGACTTGGTTTGGCAGTTATATTTTGAGACTGCACTACACCTGTATTCTGGCTCATTAATACAGACATGTGTGTCTGTGTGCCTGTTCTAGGAGTGCATTTCGTAATTGCTTGTGGTTGCATTTGAGGCAGCAATAGCGGAGTTGGTTCTGTCTGAACCAACATTGGTTTCTGGTAAACTTGTCCTGTTGGCACTACTAGAGAAGCTGCTGCATCTGTAATAGGCACATCTGGGGAAATCCTAGGAACACTAGGTTGTGGCAACTGACTCTGTACTGGAGACACAGTTGGCAAATTGAAACTGCTCTGCATTGGTACTTGCGTTAGAGGACTAGTTTATACTGAGCTCTGTGTCATGTTAGGATTAACCTGTATGGAGCTTTCAGTCATATTAGGATTACTCTATATTGAACTCTGTGACATGTTAACCGGTGTTGATGCAGAGGGGTTCACACTAGTACTTGGACCATTCTCTCGTGCCACATATGGTGGTGGACGATTTCTCAATAACTGTAAAATAAACTCATCATGGTCTGACTCTTCATCGGGAGTCAAAGACTTCCTGGCCTCTTTTGATTTCTGCTCTTCATCCGAAGATGAACTTCCTTTCAATTTCTTAGAAGCTTTCTTTGCTTCTTTCTCACTGTTTTCTGAGATCACAGGAAACATCCTAATACCATGTAAGGTACTAAGGGCCTGATGTAGGAAGCAGTTTGCACATCACAAACAGCGAATTTCGCTGTTTGCGATGTGCAAACTGCACTTTGCAATGCACAAAACCCGTTTTGCGATTCGGTACCCTAGTTACCGAATCACAAAACGGGTTTGCGAGTCGCAATTAGGAAGGGGTGTCCTCCTCCCCCTTCCTAATTGCGATTTGCAGTGCAGTGCTGGATTGCTTTGTGACCGCGAACGCCGTCGCAAACCAATCGCAGTTAGCACCCATTTCAAATCGGTGCTAACCCATTCGCAAAAGGGAAGGGGTCCAACATATCCCAGCACAGCTCAAATGACGTCACACTTACACACAGCGGCTGACAAAGTCTTGCGGCTTGTCCTCCTAAATTCAAAAACACTCAAAGCTAATGCGAAATTATTACAAGAACCTCAACAAAAACCAATAAACAAATGTGTCTGTTTACTACAGGTAGGGAAATATATTCGCTTCAGGAACTTTACGGATTTTTCACTAACGGCTTTCGCTCTAGCAGCTACTCTATCTTTCTCAATTCCCCAGATTCACAAGCCAAATTTGACCTACAAATTTTACTCTCAACAGATCAATGGGTTCTGTCCTGGTGCACATAGGACCTGCCAGATTTCAGATGAGAAGACATCACACTCGATTTAACTCACAAACTCGACTTGCCAACCATGCCCGATTGGCCTATTAAACAGACAAATTCAACAATAACCTAAGTGTCTCAATACACTTTTAATATACTCCGGAGCCTTAGACCAATTGTAGGGTCCATATATCATAAACCACATGGACACTTTTTGAGCACTAAGCGCCACACACATGTGAAGTTCACTAACTTAACTACTCTCATACTTCGAAGTACACAAACCCCTTCTATAATATCATTTGGAGTACGCAACCCTCCCTGAAATCTCACAAGCAACTTAATCACCTGTGAGTTAGCTAAGGCTGCACAAGCGCATAATCTACTTCATTCACCCTGACAATAGAACGCTGAGAACACTCCGCACCAACATGGGCGAACCCAAAGGACCGGGGAAAGTTACCTTAGGCGTTTAGGGACACATCTTCTCCATATTCTGGATCAATTTAAAAATCAATAAATCTCAACTCAAAAATATTTAACAATATAATTTAAAGAGACACTAGCCATCAAATTCTGACATTGCCCAAGCCAATATGAAACAGTTACCATATTAAACACCACCCAATGCAATGCTACCACAATTGGATTACATCCCACACATCCATCCATTGAGCTTTCCTCTGGTCCTCAGTGACTCCAGCACTGGTTCCAAAGTCAAATTTATGTTGTCAGTTGGAGCCAGTTCTCATGTTTCAAAACAATTATCTGACATGTTTACCACCCATTATGAGACTTATGGCAATATTACATTTCCTGGCCACATAGTCATTTCGATATACTGTGGCTATATCTAGTGGTATGTGACAACCTATGTTCAGTGGTGTTTTAAAAGACGTGCCATCAGCAATGATGAAACACATTGACAGCTATATCAGGTTCCCCAGATGTGAAGATTTAGCCAATGTGAAGGTTAACTTCTATGGATTTGGTCACCTACCACATAAGGTGGTAGCCATTGATGGGATCCTTATTGCATTGATGACACCGCATGCCAGTGAACAATTCTATTGAAACAGGAAGCACTTCCATTCTATCAACGTGCAAGTTGTCTGCATGTCAGATCTGCACATTTCTTCTTTGCAAGAGACTTGTATGTGTTTGTATGGAATGGTGTAATTTTGAGCTGGACACTGTGTACAGTCATCACATCTCTGCTTCCACAAATAGCTTGTTGTTTCATTGTTTGGGTCACATTTTCTTACATATCTACATTGCTAAATGTGAAATTTAAGACAGCAGACAATGAGTTTGTGACTGGTGAATTTATTGTGGTGCTAAGGGCAAAAAGTAGCATAAATGAAAGGTGAAAGTGTTAGTTATGGTGAATGAAATTATAGGAGTAAATGCCACACCATTGGAAGTCCAAAGTCCAGAGTACTGCTCCCATGAGAAATGGAATGGGGTTCATGATCAGTCCACAGAGTGAATGCATGACACACAAAGAACAAAATTAAGGTTGAGGTTTCTTGTAGGCAGTGGTGGGTATCTTGACATCTGCACCTCCTGGAGTTTTACATGGACATCTCCGCTTGCGAGGGCAGGGGGCTTCAGCTGCTGCAGAGGCTGGGGTACCTGAGGGTGGTTGGTCCTTCGGCAAGGCCTCCTTTCCTGTGTCTGCCACAGATGTACTTGGGCTTGATGTAGTTTGCCAACAGGAAAGGGTAGATGTAGGGGGAAAAGTCCTGCTCAGGGTTTCTATGGATGTTCCTCAGCACCCCTGTTAGGGTGGGCATTTCAAAATTATGCTCCTCCATTTGTTGTGTCTGTCTCAGTGCAGCTGCTTGATTTCCATGGAGTGTCAGAATTTCAGTAGCAAGAACGAAGACTTACTTGTGCAAAAGACCAAAATGCCAGATTGATTTACCATGCTGGCCATATTAATTGCCGGCATGGTAAGACATCTGCAAAACTGTTGTTGAAGGCCATCCTGACTTCACACTATACGCACTGACTTCAAGATCTCCAAAATAGCAGACTTTCCTGGGAGGTTAGTGGTCTAGTGTTCGCGCGCAAGCTGTATTCTCAGCACGACATGCAAGAGCTCGTCAAGGAAGTCGGCGCACTTCAACTGGACTCCTGAGGTGCTGGTAGAGTCTCTTCAGTGCACATATGTGCCTCACAGAAGATCCCTTGTCAAAAAGAACACTACTCGGCTTGGTCATTGAAAGCATCTCACGCATCTTAAAGCAGCGTCTCTTCTTTGTCGTACAGAAAGTATTTCAGTTCTCTGCAGCACTCATAGTTCAAAAGGTGTTCAAGTGCTAACTCTGCATTTAACTTCTTTGCAAAGGTCAGATAAGAAATACATTTTCAAGTGGCATAACATTTTAGGAAAAATTCAAGACTTTCTACGTTATCAGAATCTTTTTTCGGAGAATTCTCACGACTCAATTAATATATTTGGAATATTTGAAAATACACAAACTTTGCTCATTCTCCAATGCAAACATCTATTCACATGTCATTTAGAGCACAACTATGAAAAACAATAGATTTCTTTGCTATCGAACTGTATCCACTCACTCAACCAAATACCACAACTGCTATACTGACATACTATGCAGTGTTAAAATCATATACTAATTTAGGAAAATTACAAATATTGTTCTATTTGTGACTTTGCGACAGAGTTTATTTAAAAGAGAGGTGCACACGTCTTGCTCTATAGGGATATGGAGCATTGATGTACATGTAAAAGAAGTAGAGTTTAGTGACATTAGACTATGAACTGAAATGCAAAACGCATGTTTGTGTTTGCTGTCCCTTGCAGGTAGCTGTTATTTATAACATCCCCTTCCCCCGTTGATATTTCACACTGGTAATAGTCAGAAGGTCAGTGTGGATATTAGTGGAGGGGAGTTGGGATTAGCTTCTGCTCCTGAGGAATCCAGCTGTCCAGTATTTGACACTTCTGACATGGAGTTTGGTTAGCACATGGCCCATCATGCCTTGGAACTCCTGATAGACTTGGCTGATGGTATCCTGGTCATGAGTGGCCCCAGAGGCCTCACTGCTGGCCCACAGCACCCCTCCCCGGACCCTACCCCCACAAGCCTGTGCCTCTGGCACAAAGTGCCCTCTCCAACTGGGTCCTGGACCTTCAATTTAAGGATTGTTGATTTGCACCTCGAATCTAGGACTGGGGGCACAAGCTGGTAGCAACTTTGCTAGGTACACAGGTTGGGGGGCACTTTGTTGTCTGTGGTATAGAAACAATTGGGGTAGAAGGTATTGTTGTGAGCACAGTGAGACTCACTGTTGCTGCCTGACCAGGCTGCCTAGATGGGCTAGGGCCATCATCCATGTCCACATGGGCTTCATCCAGACTTGGGTTGGGAATCTGGTTGGTGGACAATGTCTGGCCCGGTGCTGTGTCAGCTCGACCTGTTGAGAAATAGAGTACATTGTCATTGGTTGAAGTGTGGAATCCACATCCAAAGGTTTTGTGCCACTGTAAGTAGAGTCCTTGACAATCTTAAGTGGTAGGTGTGCTGATTGTGCTATGTTGCCATGATATTGAATGTATTGCCATGGCATGTGTGATGCTTGCAGAAACTATTAGACTCAAGCAGCACATTAGATGTGATGAACAGTTGCACTTTAGATGAGGGAATGAACATGAATTCTTACAAATATGTAAGCCAACACATTGGCGAGGAAGCATGTGCATTTGACCATTCTAAGGCCTAGTTGTGTGTGATACAGGGGAACACACAACTTTGTGGTATATGTAGCTGTAGCCATCATATGCCCAGTGCTGACTCAATGTTTTAGCTGCCAATCGCAATCTGATTAAGCAGCTTAATGCCTTAGGAATACTTGATGTACACTTTTGGTAACGTGTCATTCCTGTCTTCACTAGTTTCATTTTGGAATACAAGGACAGGTCTGAGCTAGGTAGTTAAAGATGTCTCTAAGTTGAGCATGATATGTAGATTTCTCATTCCCATGTGAGTGCACATCAGCTGTGAGATGGTAAATAGGTGTATGTGAGCAAGTGCAGAATGATCTATTAGGTTGAGTTACAGAAACAGGGCCTCCTGGTAGTTGTGGGCATGTCACTTGCTGACTCTCCACACTACACAATGCTAAACCCCCAGGGGAGGGTACATCATTTGAGAGATGGTACACAGGTATATCTGGGCATGTGCAGAATGGCCTGTTGATTTGAGTTACAGAAACAAGGCCTTGTGGTAGTCCTCACACTACACCAATGCTAATGTCCCAGGGGAGGGTACATCATTTGTAAGATGGTACACAGGTGTATCTGGGAACGTGCAGAATGGCCTATTGGTTTGAGTTAAAGAAACAGGGACTCCTGGTAGTTGTCGTCATGTCACTCTTGCTACTTCACAACACTTGTCAAATGTTTGGTCTTACACATCTGTTGCTACACTGTAGTTAGGTTTGCCCATACATTTACATGTTGACACATACCATAGGTCCTAGGATGATCTTTGGATACTGAAACACTTACAGACCCCATTCCAACATATGGCATTTATGACAGTACACATTGACAAGCTTATATCTCTGCTAATCTGGATATTGCATAGATGAACAATGCAGTGGTAAAATGTGAGGTGTGAGCATGCAGGACATTGAAAAGTTGTAACAGTTTTTGTGTTGCAACTTACCAGACTCCGCTCCCCCAGGTATTCCTGTGAAGCAGAATGGCCAAGTCCTTCTCCTCCCAGGAAAAGAGTTGTAATGGGGCACTGGGAGGGTCACCAACCATCCTCAGGGACTCCATGTGCTGCCTGGAGGCCAGGGGATGCACCTTCTCCCTCAGGTCATTCCACCTCTTCCTAATGTCCTCTTTGTGTGCAGGGTGGTGCCTACAGCTTTCTCTCTGTCAACTATCCTTTGCCACATTTCCATTTTCCTACTGAGAGCAGTATGCTAAACTTGGGCTCTAAAGAATTCTGGCTTTACTCTTATGATTTCATCGACAATGACTGTCAACTATGACCATGACTCTCAACTCATCTTTAGAAAAACAGGGATTTTTGGGACATGACATGGATTTAAATTAAAGTGTGTGACAGGGACTTACTTTGAAAGAAAAGTGATATAGGGAAACGTGATATATGGATTAAATGGACAATAGAGTAAATGGACAAAAGTGTGTGAAAAGTGTTAAATGGGAAGGTGGCAAAAAGAGGTGCATTATTCAGCAATAAAAAGCAGTGGTCTCTGGTCTCTTTTTTGCAGTGCTGTGGTGGAGAGGCAAAGGATCATGGTCTGGGAAGGGTTGTGTTTATTGCAGTGTGATTTGCAGGTGTGTCCACTGGGCCAATATATGTCAGCTGTGTTGTTTTTTATTCCACCTAATGGGCACTTGTCTGTTGCTTTGCTGAATTGGTACCGTGGCGGCATACTGCTGTCAGCTAACCGCCATAAGGAGACCACCATGTCGACTGTGTTTTTGTAATGGGCTCTACGGTTCCCCGTGGTCATGATGATGGAGATGGAGTGTGCACCATCAAGATTGCAGGCTGCCGTGCAGCTGGTCGGCCGCCATTTGTCTTGGCAGGCAGCAGTCAGCCTGCATACACTGTAATACGGTGGTCTGGAGACCGCTGTCGCAGCAGTCTTTCTGGATCTGAGCACCAAACTCGTAATCGGACCCTTGGTCCCCTGTCCTGAAGCTAAAGAAAAAAGTGATAATAGGGGACAGGGTAGGGATACTCTGCTCCCTCACACCCCATAGGGAGGGACACAGAATGCTGTAATCCTGTTGGACTCTTGCTAGATCAAAATACAAAATACGAAGTGTGACCCGGAGAGCATTCTTCAATTATAGGCCCTGGAGTGGCCACCCCTGGGGCCGCATTGTTTATTTAAGGAGAGGGGAGCATGTGACACCCCCTCCCTGAGCCATTATAGTACCTGGGAGCCTACCCCCAGGGCAGCAGTCCGTAAGGGAAGGGAGCATGTGGCCTCCCTCCTTAGGTCTGCTTCAGCCTTGGGGAGCCCATCCCTGGGCCCAATCTAATAAATCAGGGTAGGGGGCCACAGGCCCTCCTTCTCAGAGCCATAAAAAGCCATGGTGAGCCCACCACCAGACCAAAAAGTAGAGAAGCCACAACTGCCCCCTCCCTGAGCCCTTAGAGACACTGGGGACCCAAAACGCTCACAGCAGATTCATTTTTTAAAAGGGAGGGAGGTCCACAACCTCCATCCCAGCGCCTTCTATGGCCCCAGAGGGACCCCATTCCCTGGGGCCACCTCACTTGGTTTGTCCCAAGACCCCATCCCCAGGCAGAGCAGTTTCCTTGCCTGCACCAGCATGAGCAGGGATAGTTGTGTTTGCTCCCACGTGGCAGGAACATTTCCAAAACTCCCGCCAATATGGGAGCAAACACAAAGGCCCTCATTATGAGGCTGGTGGTCATGAGACCGCCAGGCTCGTCGTGTTGGTCCTACTGCTGCGGAGCCGGTGGTAAGGACCGCCACATTAAGAGTTGTGAGGCTTGGCAGACGCCAAACCTCCACAACTCTGCCAGGCCCGCTGGTGAGATCGCACCACCGCAGCCGGCGAGAAGCAGCTCCAACCCAGTGGCAGGCCTTTGCCTGCTGTCCGTATTACGAGGCTGCAAACCACCAGGCTTTCCGTGGCGGTCACCCCACCATGAAAACCTGGTGGTCATGCTTGTTCATCTTCAGCAGATTTCTACAGTATCCCGTTTTATAAATAATTAAAACCTTCAATAAAACAATATAATTTGTTAGCAATAAACAATGGTTTTAAAAGCTGTTTCCTAATATCATAATATAACTTACAGGAAAACATAAAGTACTGTGTGGATTGTGCAAATTGGCCATCACAAGGACAGTTCGG
This sequence comes from Pleurodeles waltl, assembly GCF_031143425.1. NCBI lineage: Eukaryota > Metazoa > Chordata > Amphibia > Caudata > Salamandridae > Pleurodeles > Pleurodeles waltl. The sequence continues at coordinate 468,252,644 of NC_090442.1, forward strand.
TAAATTCTTTGCCCATTGCCCGATTTTTAGGAATGCTACTACAAAGTGCAAGGTCCTAAAATGCAATCGGGTTAGGTAAAACCTATCTTGAATGTTTGGTACTGTTAGCAGGTAACTTTGAACAGTACTGCATGTATATTCAGTCATATCTTCCACAACTGTAGATTTCCTGCCTTCTCTGGCTTCTCTTTCTGTCTCTTTCTGTCTCATTAACAGTTTCTGTAACTCTTTTTTTTACTATAATAGAGAATACCGGATGGGGTGTCCAGGTCGAGATTCAAATCCATTTTTTCCAACAAATTCTTCAAGTGTGCAAACCATGGAATTGTATCTCGATGCTCTATGGCTGGACAATTTCTAATGACCTCTTTTGTAAACTTTGTCCCTACTTCAGGCCAAATTCCATGCCATGTTAATATTGCACTTATATGAATAGAATCTTCTAGAAAAGAAGATATAGATTCCTTGTGTACATATATGATGGAGTTGTGTTTGGCACAGAAAGCAATCTGCATAAAAATGTATTCTCCATCACTTGTAACAATTGTATATTTGATAAGCTCCATAATGCAGAACCGTACATGACACTACTTACTTCTATAAATTTGAAAAATGTATCTAATGGGCTTATTACCTATTTTGTTCGAGAATCTAAAAATAGGCTCCGTTGCTCTTACATATTTGATTTTCAAAATTTCTGGATGCCGGTTCCAAAGATCCAAATTGGTGAAATTTAAACCCAAATGTGTAAAAAGTTTCACCTCCACACGTTTTTTACCTTGAACAGCATAGGTTTTCTACTAGCCTTCCCTGGCCCACATGTCATTACAACAGTTATGTCCAAATTCAGGCACATATCTCTTTCCTACACAGATGCCACAAAAGCTTCAATCAGACACTGGATGCCATTAGAATTCCGTGATAATAAAACTGCATTGTATGCATACAGGAGGACTGGGACCGGACGATTGGTGATTTTCGGTACATCAACTGCCAGTTGTTGTAAATGAGCATCCACCCCATTGATATAAAGAGAAAATAGGCAAATACCTCTCCCTATCCTAAAGCCAGGGGTAAACTCTCCCTTTGTCCGGTACCATTACCTGTGCAGTTAGATGACTATATAGTTGTGCTAGAAAACAACTATATCTAAAGGTGCACCCAGATCTACCAAAACTTTCCACAATTTTGAATGCTTAACTAGATCAAAGGTGCTACTAAGATCTGCAAAACATAGGAAGACATGGTCCTTTTTTGCTATGGTGTATTTACTCACTATCATATAAGGAGTGATATATTGTTCCAAGGAACCAACCTTGGGCCTAAATCCCAATTGTGTCTCGGTAAGTATCTGGTTATCAGTTTCCCGTGCCACCAGCCTTTCTAGAAGTATTCTCCCAAATGAGTTAACCAAAAGGGAGATTGATCGATAGCAGTTAGGGCCTCCCATATTTTCCTTTTTTTTAAATGGGGACAATTATACTTTCAGTCCAAGAACTTAATGTGTATCCTTTTGCAGCTGCCATACATACTTGAGTTAAAATAGTACGCCATATATCAATATATGACGTGAAAGCATCTAATGGGACCCCCTCTGGACCAAGGGCCGGATGTACTAAAAATCTGGATTGCGAGTCGCAAATTGCGAGTCAGACCGTCTTGCAATTTGCGAGTCGCAATCCAGAATGTAGGATGGTGTCCCTGACACCATCTGCGACTCGCAAGGGGGTCGCAAAGGCCCACCTCATTAATATTAATGAGGTGGGCTGCAATTTGCGACCCCCTTGTGAGTGGCAGCACTCACAGGGATGGTGGCCTGCTGGAGACAGCAGACCACCATGTCTGTGACTGCTTTTGTAATGCAGCCCGTTTTCCTTAAATCCTTCGGTGCCTTGAACGAGGTGATCTCGTCCAAGGCACCGGTTCCCGGGTGCCTTGGACGAGATCACCTCATCCTGCGCCCAGGAACTGGGGGTAGCGCTAGCGCTCCCCCCATGGGCTCCCCACCCACCCCCGGTGGTGGATGGAAGGGGAAGCCCTTCCACCCCGACCCCCCTCCCATGTGACGTCAGCGCGCAGCGCGCGCTGACAATCACAGAGGGCCTCCTCCCATCACGCTGGAAGCTCAGCTTCCAGTACGATCGAAAGAGAAATGCAAAGCATTTCTCTTTCGTTCATGTGGGGGAGGCCCAGAGAGGCTTCAAAGGGAAGGAAAGGAATTTCCTTCCCTTAAACGCCCACTAGACACCAGGGATTTTGTTTTTATATAGAAATTGTCATAACGGAGCAACCCCTTGGGCAAGGGTCGCTCCCAGGGGGGGGGCATTTTTTTGGCGTTTTATTATTAGTCCGATCTGCCCCCGGGGGGGCAGAAACCTCTAGGTACCAGGGATCTTTTTTTTTTTTTTGTTGTTTTGTTTTGTTTATTTGGAGGTGGGGAGTGACCCCTTAGGCAAGGGTCGCTCCCCTAGGGGGCAAATTATATTTAGGCCATTTCTGCACACCTTGGGGGCAGATTGGCCTATTTTTATGAGGCCAATCTGCCCCCAAGGGGGGCAGAAACCACTAGGCACTGGGGATTTTTTTTTTGAGCCAATGTCACGCAAGGGGAGGGACCCCGTAGGAAAGGGTCGCTCCCGGGGGGGTTGGGGGAATGGGGGGGCAAATTTATTTTAGGCCATTTCTGTCCCCCCTGGGGGCAGATCGGCCTATTATTATTAGGCCGATCTGCCCCCAGGGGGGGCAGAAATCTCTAGGCGCCAGGGCAAATTTTTTATTTGTTTGTATTTTTAGAGATGTGGAGCGACCCATTAGGCAAGGGTAGCTCCCCTGGGGGACAAATTGTATTTAGACCATTTCTGCCCCCCTTGGGGGCAGAGCGGACGATTTTAGGTCAATCTGAACCCAAGGGGGCAGAAACCACTAGGCACCGTTTTTTTTTGCGCCAATGTCACGCAAGGGGAGCGACCCCGTAGGCAAGGGTCGCTCCCGGGGGGTGGGGGGGCAAATTTATTTTAGGCCATTTCTGCCCCTCCGGGGCCGGCTGAGCTAAAGGCCAAAATCCACAGGTAGGCACTTTGCAAAAAACACCTCTGTTTTCTGTGAAAAAAATGTGATATGTCCACGTTGTGTTTTGGGGCATTTCCTTTTGTGGGCGCTAGGCCTACCCACACAAGTGAGGTACCATTTTTATCGGGAGACTTGGGGGAGAATAGAATAGCAAAACAAGTGGTATTGCCTCTTGTCTTTTGTCTACATTGTTTCCTTTCAAATATAAGAGAGTGTGTAACAAAGACGTCTATTTGAAAAATGCCCTGTAATTCACATGCTAATATGGTCACCCCGGAATTCAGAGATGTGCAAATAACCACTGCTCCTCAACACCTTATCTTGTGCCCATTTTGGAAATACAAAGGTTTTCTTGATAGCTATTTTTCACTCTTTATATTTCAGTAAGTGAATTGCTGTATACCCGGTATAGAATGAAAACCCACTGCAGGGTGCAGCTCATTTATTGGCTCTGGGTACCTAGGGTTCTTGATGAACCTGCAACCAGAAGAGTCCAGCAGACCTAACGGTATATTGCTTTAAAAAATCTGACATTGTAGGAAAAAGTTACAGAGTAAAATGTAGAGAAAAATTCCTGTTTTTTTCACCTCAATTTCAGTATTATTTTTTTCAGTTGTTATTTTCTGTAGGAAACCCTTGTAGGATCTACACAAATTACCCCTTACTGAATTCAGAATTTTGTCTACTTTTCACAAATGTTTGGTTTCTGGGATCCAGCATTGGTTTCACGCCCATTTCTGTCACTGACTGGAAGGAGGCTGAAAGCACAAAAAATCATAAAAATGGGATATGTCCCAGTAAAATGCCAAATTTGTGTTGAAACATTGGGTTTTCTGATTCAAGTCTGCCTGTTCCTGAAAGCTGGGAAGCCAGTGATTTTAGCACCACAAACCCTTTGTTGATGCCATTTTCAGGGAAAAAAACACAAGCCTTCTTCTGCAGCCACTTTTTCCCATTTTTTGGAAAAAACAAAGTTTTCACTGTATTTTAGCTAATTTCTTGGCCTCCTTCAGGGGAACCCACAAAGTCTGGGTACCTCTAGAATCCCTAGGCTGTTGGAAAAAAAGGACGCAAATTTGGGTTGGCTATCTTATGTGGACAAAAAGTTATGAGGGCCTAAGCGCGAACTGCCCCAAATAGCCAAAAAAAGGCCTGGCACAGAAAGGGGAAAAGGCCTGGCAGCGAAGGGGTTAAAGGAAAACGAGATGCATTACAAAACGAAAAAATCAAAGTTTTTGTTTCTTTTTTTTCAGGCCATTCACAAAGGGGAAGGGGTCCCATAGGGACCCCTTCCCTTTTGCGAATTGGTTACCACCAGTGTGACACTGGTGGTAACTGCGATTGCTTTGCTGCCGCGTTCGCGGTCACAAAACAATACAGCATCTCGCTGCAACTCGCAATTAGGAAGGGGAACACCCCTTCCTAATTGCGACTCGCAGTCCCGCTTTGCAAGTCAGTAACCAGGTTACCGACTCGTAAAACGGGGATTGGGCATCGCAATGTGCTTTTTGCACGCCGCAAACAGCAAATTCGATGTTTGCGACGTGCAAAAGGTTTTGTACATCTCGCCCCAGGTGCCTTCCCTTTTGCACATTTCTTCAGGGCAGCTGTTACTTCATCTAGGGTAATAGCATTTAAGAAGGGTGGCCTATTCTCAATTATCTCTACATTTGAGGAGTACATAACCAAGTTAGGTGGATTACAAGTCATACCAAAATGAGTAAACCATTCAGATGATTGAATGTGTGTGAAAATTTCAGAACTATTTATATCTTTTAAAAACGCTGGTTTATAGTTTTCCAAAACAGGGTATTATTCCTCAATATAGCTGCTTGTTCGACATCTTCCCATGCCTTAACCATCAATTGGTCCTTCCAGTTCACCAGTGCAGGTTTACAATTAGAACGCCTAATGATAACTTCTTTATTTCTAGGGCTTGCTTAAGTTCTTGACTGGCTTGTGAACAGTTATGATCAAACCAGCCGTGTGTTTTCCCTATATTTTCAGATCTCAATTTTAAACTTCCTGACATGGCCTTACTAAGCTCATGAAAGGACAATAGGATTTATTGTGGGCTTTGGTTCAATTCAGTGGCTACTAGAATTTCCTTTTTGTTCCCTGCAACGATTTTCCTTTTCAAATCATCTTCATTTTTACCCACCCACCTTCAGCTAATTCCATTCCTTCTTTCTATTTCTAGATTTGTTGCTAGCCATTCACTTGGTTTATATACTACTCCTAAATTAAATACAATTAGCAGGGGGTGACGATCACTTAAAATAGTACACATGGTCCTCAGTAAAGCAAACATGGGAATACTATTCTTAGAGACTAATATGTGACCAATAATTGATGAATGTCCTCATCCCACCAGAATGTTGGAATCTTCTTCCTTTCCGAGGATCCCTCTTCTTCCATCAATTCCAACCTATATCTGAAAATGATTTCATTCAAGACAGCTCTGTACCTATTATGCAAAAAATGAGGTTGGTTATTCCCCCAATCGTTCATATAGCCACATATCATTTGAGATGTCATCGGTAATGTCATAAATGATGTTGTAGAACATGTCATAACTGTCGTCATATGTGAGGTCAGAAGCAGTGCATGCAGAGGCACAAGTTATAGATAGTGCTACTAACTATAACTGGTGAATTTCTTGCTCTTTAGTTCAAAACAATAACATTGTCACTGAGAAATTCACCTAACTATAACCTTAGGTTAACCTATGTTTTTTTTCAGTGAATTTTTCCAGTTTTTTTTTTTAACCAAAAACTGATATTTGTATTGCACCTAGCTATAATGTTACTTTAACCTTTGTATTTCATTATATATATCATCCAGTGGCAGTGTGGTTAGGATTGCTGTGTAATGCCGTGCTTAATCGCAGCGTCTCTGTGTACAACCGTGGTCGGACCGCGACTCCGATTATTGGTGCACCATCCTCTGCGTTTTTGGGCAGTTCTTGTGACGCATACCAGGAAGCATTTTTCATGCTCCCGGTCGCATCGTCCTTACCTGTCTTTGTAATATTTGTTATTTTCTGTTTTGGTGGACTCCTTTCCTTTTTCTTTTTCTTCTTTTCTTCTGTTTTTCTGTGCTCTTGTCTTTTTCTTCTTTCTGGTCTCCATGCTGTCTTCTTGCAGGTTTCCATGTTGTCTTCTTCTGTTCCTTTTTCCCACCATGCCCTTTTTCTCATATACTGCTACTTTATTCCCATTCTCTTATTTGGGCCTTTTCCCAATCCAAGATGGTGTTGTTTCCTTTTCCTGTGTTGTCACTTCCTGTGTTCCAGTATATAAGTCTCTGAGTCCTGATCTGCCTTGCATTGCAAACACTTCCTGTTGGTGGTGTTCTTCGCTCCTGTTCGTCGTTTATTTTCCAGTTCCTGTTCCTCTGATTGCAAATTTTTCCTCTTTTTTCCATTTTTCATTCCTGTTTTTACCTCTTTTTCAGGAGTTCTTGTTTTGAGGTTTTTCCCATTTTTGTTTATTCTTTCTATGTCTATTCCTTCTGGAGGGTACGGTCTGCTTTGGGGTTTTTCTGTCAAACAGCATCGTGGCTACTAGAAAGGGTCGCCCCTATCTGGTCTATCCAGAACCAGCAGAAGACCGGTGCCCTTTCAAATCCTTCAGTCAAAGGTGAGAAGAATTGTGCAGACTGTGACAGATTGCAATGCCAAAAGATTCCACGTTGTGAAACTATGGAAGACCACAGGGAGACGTGGTAGAAAATGCACAAGCTATGCTGCAGACCGTCCAACAAGAAGCTCAAGAGTTACAGCAATTGTGGGCTGAAAATACTGCACTAAGGCAAGTTCTGTCCTCCTGGTCAATGGATGTGCAACCCGTATCTGCTGCTACACCTCAATATTCTGGGGATCCTCAGAAGATAGATAGGAGTTTCTGGATGCCCTAATGGTCTTCTTCGCTTTCCGTCTGCTACAATTTTCTTCCGATAAGGCTATGGTGGGTTATGTGATCAGTGCCTTGTCTGGCCCTGCATTACCTGGGCATCTCCCTTGGTTTCAGCGGAAGATCCTGGCCTGAATAATTATCCTGCCTTCTTGAAACTTTTCAAGCAGATGTTTGAAAGGCCTGGGTTAGAAGCAGCGGCAGAGAAGGCCTTATGTGATATACAGCAGGGCAATCCAGACGTTTTGCAGTATATAACCTGCTAAAACAGTTGGCTGCTGAAACCACCTGGGTGGAACGCACCTTTGTAACTTTGTTCCACCGAGGACTGCGTGAAGAAATCAAAGATGAATTAGTACATTCTACTCTAACCATTTCCTTAAAGGAATTAATGGGCCGAGCCATGAATATTGAATATATATTACAAGAGCGTAAGATGGAAAGAAGAAGAATGCAAGTACCATATCAGCCAGGAGTTAGCCGTACCATCAGTCGGCGAACTGATGAAGTCCATTCTGAAGCTTCTCCATCCTCTACAGGAGACCCCATGCAGATTGATCTAGTCTGTGGTCCGTTATCTGAGTCTGAAAAGGAGGATAGAAGATGAAAGTGTCTGTGCCTTTACTGTGGCAAGGCTGGCCATCTGATTCGTTGTTGCCCTGTTCGCCCTTCCAGACCTTCGGGAAATGCCAACTCTTGTCCCCTGTAAGGAGGAAGGAGACAGGAGGAGCTGAAATACCATCAATATGTTCCTCCAGAGAAAGTATGTCCACCTTGTTTATTCTTTCGGTCACATTACAATGTTCACAAGGTCAGGAAGAACAACTCAGCTCTTGTACACTATGGAGCTAGTGGTATCTATTTAGACGAGACCTGGGCTAAGAATAAGGGGGTTCCACGTATTCCTAAGGAGTCCCAGGAGCAAGTACACACAGTAGATGGCTCCCCTTTAACCTATGGACCTGTGGTTGCTTCTACTCCTACACTCTGTTTGAATTTTGGAAGGCACCAAGAACATGTTGCTTTTGATCCTATATCCTCGCCTAATCACACAATGATTTTAAGAATAGCTGGATGACAACTTTATGAATGGGTTAATTACGCCTTCTTTATCTCCTGCTGGGGCTCCTCTTTTCTTCATTCCCAAGAGGACAAAAGATCTGCGTCCATGTGTTGACTTTTGCGGACTCGATAAAATAACAATCAAAGATCGTTATCCCTTATCTTTAATTCGGGATATACTGGACGCCATACAAGGAGCCAAGATGTTCACTAAATTGGATTTAAGAGGTACCTATCATCTTTTGCGTATCAAGGAAGGAGTCGAATGGAAAACGGCCTTCCGTACTCCATTCGGACACTATGGGGGTCATTCTGACCCTGGCGGTCATGACCGCCATGGCGGAGGGCGGCGGAAGCACCGCCAACAGGCTGGCGGTGCTTCCTGGGCTATTCTGACCGCGGCGGTAAAGCCGCGGTCAGAAAAGGGGAACCGGCGGTTTCCCGACGGTTTTCCCCTGGCCCAGGGAATCCGCCATGGGGATTCCGACCCCCTTCCCGCCAGCCTGTTTCTGGTGGTGTCCACCGCCAGAACCAGGATGGCGGGAACGGGTGCCGTGGGGCACCTGGGGGCCACTGCACTGCCCATGCCACTGGCATGGGCAGTGCAGGGGCCCCCTAACAGGGCCCCACAAAGATTTTCACTGTCTGCTTTCACGACTGCACCCGTCGCACCCCTGCAACTCCGCCGGCTCCATTCTGAGCCGGCTTCCTCATTGCAGGGGCTTTCCCGCTGGGCCGGCGGGCGGCCTTTTGGCGGTCGCCCGCCGGCCCAGCAGGAAAGTTGGAATGACCGCCGCGGTCTTTTGACCGCGGTGCGGTCATTCGGCGGTAACCGCATGGCGGGCGGCGGCGGTCAGAATGACCGCCTATATTGTGTTATGCCTTTTGGATTAACCAATTTACCTTCTGTTTTCCAACGATTCATGGATTCTGTGTTTTCTGACATGTTCAAACCACAATGTAGTAACCTATCTGGATAACATGTACTACAGGTTTTGGAAAGACTCTAAAAGAACCAATTATTTTGCAAACCAGAGAAATGTGAATTCCACAAGACCGAAGTGAAGTATTTGGGGTTCAGTATTAATCAAACAGGAATATCCATGGACCCAGACAAAGTAAGAGCCATCCTTGACTGGCCTTCTCCCTCATCTATAAAGGCAACTCAATGCTTTCTTGGGCTTTCAAACTTCTACCCACAATTCATTCAGGATTTTGCCCACCAACAAAGTTTCATCACCCAGACTATTAAAAAAGAAAATCTGAAGAAGGGATTTGTCTGGACCGAAGGTGCTGAGCACGTCTTTCAGGAGCTAAAGAAGTCCTTCACCCAAGCACCCATTTTGTGACATCCTGATACTACTAAAAAATGTATAGTAGTTGCAGATGCGTCTGAAAGAGCCATAGCAGCGGTTCTACTTCAAAAACAAGATGATAATGGTTTAGAACACCCTATCTTCTATCTCTCTCACATTTTGTCAGAAGCAGAACGCAATAACTCAGTAATGGAACGGGAATTACTTGCTCTCAAAGTAGCATGTAAAGAGACATTTCTTGATGGGTACTAGAGAGCCTTTTGAAGCCAGGACTGACCACCGCAATTTACAATGTCTTCGAAGCTTCCAGTGCCGTAATAGTCGGCAAGCAAGATGGGCTTTCTTATTTAGCCAATATGAATTTGTGATAGCATATATACCTGGGTCCCAGACTCTTTTGGTAGATGCATTATCCCGTCGATACCCTGACATCGCCAATACCTCCTCTCCACTCATCATTGAGCCCAGTGGAATCAAAGGGGTTACTCAGTCTTTTCTGGATTGTGTCAAATCGGAGTACCAGTTCCTTCCACTTGAAGAGTGGAATAACGTGACACCTCTCTTACGAAAATAAAAAGACTATTTCTATCATCAAAAACCCTTTTCTTACCTACTAAAAAAGTACAAACCGAGGCATTGAATATGTGTTGTGATTCTCCGGTGGCTGGGAATCACGGAATGAAGAAGACCTAGGAACTGCTTCAACAACCCTTTTGGTGGTCTTCCCTTAAGAACGATGTGGAAACTTATGTCTCAGCATGCCCTGTATGTGCCCAGACCAAGATACCCAGAACCAAGCCAACAGGTTTATTGATGCCTTTACTCGTTCCCTTGCATAACCCTTTCCACAATTTCATTTGTTCCCTACCATCTTCTTCGGTTAACCATGTCATCATGGTAACTGTTGATTCCTTCATCAAGATGGTGCATTTTACAGCCCTAAAGAAATTACCAGCAGCCTCTGAAATGAGTCGCATATTCATGCAAGACATTTTTCGTCTCCATGGTCTTCCGCAAGAAGTCACTTCTGATAGAGAGCCACAATATATGTCACGATTTTGGAGAGCATTTTGTGCCTTAATAAACATTGACCTGTCCTTGTCCTCTGGTTTTCATCCATAAACCAATGGTCAGACTGAAAGTGTGACTCAGGAACTCCAACAATACCTAAGATGTTACTGTAATGCTTCTAAAAGTAATTGGTCGGATTTTCTTGCCCTTGCTGAATTCTCCTATAACAATACAGTTCATAGTGCAACCGGAGCAACACCTTTTTATTGCACCTATGGATTTCATCCTAGGGCCATGCCCGCTATTCCTAGTAAGACTTTGCTTGTTCCTGCAGTCACTTTTTTGGCATGGCGAATCCGCCAAATCCAAGGCCTAATCCACACCACTCGTTTGGCCTCTAAACCGGCAATGAAACGAAAGGCGGATCGCCAACGTCAGAAGGCACCCTCTTATCAAGTAGGAAACAAGGTGTGACTTTCCTCCGGATTTCTGCCCTCTCGATTTTCCCTAAACAAATTCAAACCTCACTTTATGGACCCTTTCGGATCTTGTAAGTATTGAATCCTGACGCTGTTCGACTAAGGTTGCCTCATACCTGAAGAGTTCATCCTGTTTTTCATGTATCCCAGTTAAAACCTTTAGTTTCTGATGCACACAACCGACATTTTCAATGCCCTCCTCTTCTTTCTGTGGACGGCCATTCTAAATATGAAGTACAGGAAATCTGTGATTCTTGATATTCTTTGAACAAACTGCTGTATCGTGGCTACGAAAAAGGGTCGCCCCTATCTTGGTCTATCCAGAACCAGCAGAAGACCGAGTGCTCTTTTAAACCCTTCAGTCAAAGGTGAGAGGCATCATGCAGACTATGCTGTTCCATAGGCAAGGTGATTTGGTTTGCAAATAACTTTGGCACCTTTTGACAAATCTTCATGAACCTTTCCAAAAAAGCAAATTCACTTAAGTGGGGGATGACAAACAAGGTGAGTCCCAAAAGTATATTTCCCATGCATTTTCTGAACTTCTTTAAGCACCAGTACCACAAAAAATGCTGACACCATTTTGCAAAAAGCTAGATCTTGATAGTCAGATTGTGCTTTACATGATTTTGTGTAAACCCATGAAGTAGTTCATGAGATATTAAGGTTAAAAAATATTTGTATATCTAGACCACCAGATTCAAGGGACCCAGTTTTAAAAAAATAGAGCCGTCTGATTGGCCCAGGGAGCATATTTTCCCTTGCACCAGTTGTCTCCCATGGGAGTCTGACTCCCAGAGGAGCAGCACTCTGTTTGGCTGCCAGCAACGTGAAAGAATGCTGCTGGAAGCTATAAATGGACTCCGTGGCTTAGGCCCACATTATGAACTTGGCGGGATGCACCACCGCCAACCGTGCCGACGGTCAACAGAAGACCGCCAGTGGTGGTGGTCGGCATCCCACCAAATAATGATGCCTGGAGCCTCACCGCCATTCATGGCGATGAGGGCGGCCAGGCGCCATGCTGGCGGTCGGTGGTGGGATTGGATGCTTCTCCATCCTAGCCGCCACGTCAGTCCAGACACCGCCACGCATACAATGATGCAGTCATAGGCATGGCGGTGCATGGAGAGGTGGCGAAGGCGTTGGAGCAGCATCCAGGGAGCCCATTCCCTCCCGGAGCAGCGTGAAGGAAGAGGTAAGTGCTGTCCGAGAGGGAAGGGAGGGAGGGGTGTGTGTGTGTGAGTCTGCGAGTGCATGGGGGTGTGCGTGAGTGTATGTCAAGGATGTGTGTCTGAGTATATGTATGCGTGTGTGCATGTAGATGAATGGGTGCATAAAGATGTGGGGGTTGGGGTTTGGGGGACTTGTATGTAGGGGTGGGGGTGGAGGTGGGGGATGGTGAGGGTCGAGCTGGGGGGCCTACATGAGGTTTTTGGGGTGGAGGGTTGGGGGGTCGGTTTTCAGGGTTCAACGGGTGGGGCGGATCTAGGGACTTGTGGGGTGGGTGGGTATAGTGGCTGGGGGGCCTAGCATGTCACATACAGGTGACAGGAATGGTTATTCCTGTCACCTGCATGCTTTCTGCCAGGGATTACCTGGCGGGGTATTCCGCCTGGAAATCCCTGGTGGGAAATGGGATCAAAATCCCACTACCGGTCCGGCCTCCACTGCCTGGTTGAATGTGCCTACAGTCGGCCCGGTGGTCGAATCTGGCCTGGCGCTGGGTGGTAGTCTGTTTTCAGAATATGGCGGTCTGGACCAGCATGCCATTGTCAGTAATGACTGCCACCACCGGCGTGGCGGTCCAGACCACCATGTTCATAATGACCACCTTAGTCTCTTGTCCTGAAGTTTATGATGAGTAGGTGGGGTAGGGGATACCTTACCTGCCTAGGACCTGTGTAAGGGTCACCCTGGGGCCACAATAAGAAACAATCAACAGTTTTCAGGTGATACTGCAGGACTCCTATTAGTTAGTGACAGAAATGGGTGTTAAACCAAGGCTGGATCCCGGAAAGCTAAACATTTCTGAAAAGTAGACAACATTTTAAATTCACCAAGGGGTCATTTGTGTAGATCGTACAAGGTTTTCCTACAGAAAATAGCAGCTCTAATAAATAAATATTGAAATTGAGGTGAAAAAACAGCCATTTTTCTTTATGTTTTACTCTGTAACTTTTTCCTGAGATGTCAGATTTTTTTGAAAGCAATATACTGTTACATCTGCTGGACTCTTCTGGTTGTGGGATACATAGGGCTTGTAGGTTCATCAAGAACCCTAGGTACCCAGATCCAATAAATGAGCTGCACATTGCAATGGGTTTTCATTTTATAGCGGGTATACAGCAATTCATTTGCTGAAATATAAAGAGTGGAAAAAAAAGGTATCAAGAAAACCTTTGTATTTCCAAAATGGGCACAAGATAAGGTGTTGAGAAGCAGTGGTTATTTGCACATCTCTGAATTCTGGGGACCTCATACTAGCATATGAATTACAAGGCATTTCTCACATAGATGTCTTTTTTACACACTGTCGTACATTTGGAAGGAAAAAATGTAGAGAAACACAAGGGGCAATAACACTTGTTCTTCTATCCTGCATTCCCCTAACTCTCCAAATAAAAATGTTACCTCACTTGCGTGAATAGGCCTAATGCCCACAACAGGAAACGCAACTTGGACACATCACATTTTCCCAAATAAAACTGACGTGTTTTTTGGAAAGTGCCTAACTGTGGATTTTGGCCTCTAGCTCAGCCGGAACCTAGGGAAACCTACCAAACCTGTGCATTTCTTAAAACTAGACACCTAGGGGAATCCAAGATGGGGTAACTTGGGGGTCTCTCACAAAGTTCTGTTACCCAGAATCCTTTGCAAACCTCATAATGTGGCAAAAAAAAAAACCTTTTTCCTCATATCTCAGTGACAAAAAGTTCTGTAATCTGAGAGGAGCCACAAATTTCCTCCTACCAAGCGTTCCCCCAAGTCTCCTGATAAAAATTGTACCTCCCTTGTGTGGGTAGGCCTAGTTCCAGCAACAGGAAATGCCTTAAACACAACATGGACACATCACATGTTCCCAAAGAAATCAGATCAAATTTTTTGCAAAGCGCCTAGCTGTGGATTGTGGCCTCTAGCTCAGCCGGTACCTAGGGAAACCTACCAAACCTGTGCATTTTTTAAAACTAGACACCTAGGGGAATCCAAGATTGGGTAACTTGTGGGTCTCTCACCAAGTTCTGTTACCTAGAATCCTTTGCAAACCTCAACATTTAACAAGAAAACACTTTTTCCTCACATTTTGGTGACAGAAAGCTCTGGAATCTGAGAGGAGCTACAAATTTCCTTCCACCCAGCATTCCCCCAAGTCTCCCGATAAAAATGGTACCTCAGTTGTGTTGTAGGCCTAATGCCTGCGACAAGACATGCCCCAAAACAGAAAGTGGACACATCACATTTCCCAAAGAAATCAGAGCTGTTTTTTGCAAAGTGCCTAGCTGTGGATTTTGGCCTCTATCTCAGCCGGCACCTAGGGAAACATACCAAACCTGTGCATTTTTTAAAACTAGACACCTAGCGGAATCCAAGATGGGGTGACTTGTGGGGCTCTTACCAAGTTCTGTTACCCAGAATCCTTTGCAAACCTCAAAATTTGGCAAAAAAACACTTTTTCCTCACATTTTGGTGACAGACATTTCTGGAATCTGAGAGGAGCCACAAATATCCTTCCACCTAGCGTTCTCCCGAGTCCCCCAATAAAAATGATACCTCACTTGTGTGGGTGGCCCAGGTGCCTGCAGCATAAAAAAACAAAAAGCTGTAGCAATTGAGGGGCTAGCACAGCGAGTTGATAAGCACATATTTTTCTTTTATACATCGTTAGGCTGACTCTGCTTTGGGGACCCATATAAGTGAGGTATCATTTTACTTGGAAGACTGAGTGGAACGCTGGGTGGTAGGTAATTTGTGCTGGAGCTGTGATCCTACAAAGAAAAGTGAGGAAAATATGCTTTTTAAAGCAAATCTTGAGGTTTGCAGAGGAGTCTGGGTGAGAAAATGTTGGGGGATCCATGCAAGCCATACCTCCCTGGACTCCTTGGGGTGTCTAGTTTTAAAAAATGTCTCAATTTGGTTGGTTTCCCTAGATGAAGGCCACACCTGGGACCAAAAATTTAGTTGACCCTCCAAACACAGGTAGTTTTGTAATAGATCATTTTGATGTGTCCACAAACTTCTGTGATGTTCCAAACAGTAAAATTGTGAAACGAAACACACTTAGGTTATGCTAAAAAAGACCCTTCACCCACCAACCAAGTTGGTGGCATGCTTCATAATCGGGGTCCCACCGAAGACACCTAGCGTGTCATGGGTATGCTCTGACACCTGATTAGAGCGGAGCAGGTTTTTTCATTTTTACAACACATACTGGTTGGATTTGGCATGAGGGTTAGTGATGGTTCAGTAGATCAAATTTTATTAACAAGAGATTTCACAAAAATGAAATGCACTGTTAATAACAGAAAGGCCAAAAAACGGAACCAATGACTCACAGCTTGTGAGCTGTAAAGCCGCGACAAGGCACCAACCGCTTTACAGTCCATTCACACACCTGTCATACATGACATGCACAAGGCCATTCATGCCTCCAGCCATGGGCCCAGCACATTACAACACTTGCTTTGACAGACAGCGCCACTCAAGAGCCCATCACTTTAATACGCCCACATGCCTGATACAACAATCACACCAGCTGATCGGAGTGTGTGGACTGGAATTTGGCTGGCAGACTCCACGCACACTGCCAGCCAAGCGCCACTCCACGCACACCGCCAGCCAAGCGCCACTCCACACACCCGGCCAGCCAAGCGCCACTCCACACACACTGCCAGCCAAGTGCCACTTCACACACACCACGAGCCAAGCACCACTCCACGCGCACCACCAGCCAAGCGCCACTCCATGCACACCGCCATCACTTTTTTTTTGTTTTTAAACAACAAAGAAACCACTAACTAATTATAAGTACAAAACTACAAACACAAAAGCTCTAACTGAATAAATGACAGTAATGTCAACAGTGAAACTGAACATATGAAAATATAAAATGTCAGTTTACGCTCACAGTAGTTCTCAGTAATTCTTCTGTGTGTGGTAACTCCTGAAACAGCCTGCCACACACAGCCCAGGTTTTGAGGGACAGTCCGGGCAGTACATCTGGCTTTCTCTCTGAATACCTCTTCGTGCACAAGCTCTACATTTCTTTGCGGGAAAGTCTTTTTTGGGAGTGGGAGTAATCTGATCAGGAAAGTGGCGATCTATCAATCTAGCCACATCCTCCACAACTGCTACCCTAGGAACTCTTGCATGATCCACCATAACAAGGCTCTCTATCACTGACTACTGAAATATAACAAATTTCATCCTTGACTCAGGGGAACAATCCTTAAACACAATAAAATCATTAAAAGTTGCCAGATTGAACAAATGGACGGCCACCTTTTTATACCACACGTAAGACTTACGAACAGCAGTGTAGGGCTCCAACCTCTGATCTACTCTATCAACACCACCCTTTGTGCTTATAGTAATCTAAAATGCACACAGGTTTGTGCACTTCAGCAGCTTGACCCCAAACAGCCACAGGTGAAGTACCCTCGTCATGTATGATAGTTAGCATGTACACATCCCTCCTGTCTACAAATTTCAGAGCTAGCAGCTCATTATTCCACAAGACACTGCACTGTCTCCTCTCAAGTTTTTCACAGACAAGCTCTCTTGGATAGCCTACCTGGTTAAAGTGGACAACTGAACTCCAATATAGAAGGTATCTACATACAAATCATGACCTTTGTTAAACAGTCGTCTGCCAAGTTCCCACACAATTTCTCGCTAACTTCAAAAGGGGGCGGACAACCAGGGGGGTCAATACTGGAATCCCTACCAGTGTAGACCTGGAAATTATAAACATATCCTGTACTACATTCAGACAGCATATACAATTTAATTCCATACCACGTCCTGTTCCTGGGAATGTACTGCCTAAAAACCAAAGGACCCTTGAACAGGACCAAAGACTCGTCCACACTTATTCCTTTCCCTGTCACTTAGACCTCTGAAAACCTATCTACAAAATGATCAAGGACAAGCCTAATCTTAAAAAGACGGTCACAATCAGAGTGATCTTGTGGCAAGGCTAAAGCATTGTCAACAAAATGCAGCATCTGAAGAAGAAGAAAATACCGATTACGAGTCATCGTGGCAGGAAATATAGCTAGTAGACCAATAAGAAGCCAGTGACGGCTTCCTTATCAACCCCATCAAAAAATGAAAACCCAAGAACTTCTTCATCTCTTTCAAATTTGTGAGAAGCCAATGGGTAGCTCTAGACTGAGGCCTAAGTCTGGCAGCATTGTCTCTCAAATACTTCTCCGCATACAAATTAGTCTGCTCAACAATCTCTTCCAAAAATACAGCATCCATAAAGAACTCAAAGAAATTGACAGGAAAAAAGTTTTCTGTATTTACTCTACACCCTGAGAGACTAGTAAAGGCAGGCAACTGCTGCGCCATGTATGGGGCAACCCAGGTGTTAGGTCTTCCAATGGGAAGCGATTCAGCCGCTGGCTGCTGCCCCATTGGCACATCGATGTCCTCCTTGAAAACAGGCCCTTCATCTGCACTTAGAGTGGCTTCCTCATCAGAAGACTCCTCTTGGACAGAAATCTCACTCCCAGAATCTCTCTCTTCCTCCTCATCCTCAGATGCAGAGTCTGTCTCATAATCATGGTCAGAAGACGACTCAAAAAGCATGCCAACAACCTGCTGAGTGGTCACTGTGCGGCTAGCCATGATCCTTTTAAGAAGTGTAATGTGACAAATGCGCCAACAACAACCAGCACTGTCTAAAATAAGTAGTAAACAAAGTGTGGCTTATTACAAAGAGTTATGTACTCAAAAACTATACTACTCACTTTCTTGAAGAAGCTAGACTCACCGGCAACTAATCTGCACAGACTCAGCAATCACCAATGATATTCCACTAAAAAGAAAAAAGAAAAGCATATTAGACGTAAGACAACACAAATATTGAGCACAAATCTAAGGACAATTTCACACACAATCCTGCATTTAGTACACCACCTACAAACATGTTATTCATGCATGGCAACAATACTCCTTTAAAGTAAATGTACTTACCTAAAACATGGAACTACGCAAACTACAGGTAAACCACTGCCACAACGAGCTACAACAAAAGAAGCAAAAGCTTTGAACTAAAATAAAAAAAGAGAAATAAACTGTTATAAACACAAATACTTTGCCAGTTGAGAAACACCCCACCACCAAAGAGTAAAAAATGTTACTTGGTGTCTAGTGGTCTCAGGGGTAGATGGGCCTCAAACAAAAAATAGGCCAATCTGCCACCAAGGGGGGCAGAAACAGCATAAAATATTATGCCCCCTTGGGTGAGGGGCCCTTGTCCAAGGGGCCGCCATGCACAAAAAACACACACAAAAAGAAAATCCCTGGTGCCTAGTGGATTCTGCCCATCGGTCAAAAAGAAAATGCTGATCTTCCCCCAAGGGGGGCAGAACTGCCCAAAAACTGTATCTCCCCCTTTGGGGGGTGACCCTTGCCCAAGGGGCCGCCCCCAACACACAAAAAAATCAAACAGCAGCTCATCCCTGGTGCCATCGTGGCTTCTACCCCTAAAAATAATGAGCCGATCTGCCCCCAGGTAGGGCAGAAATGGCGTAAAATATTATGTCCCCTCTGGAGAGTGGCTCTTACCTAAAGGGCCACCCCCGCACAAAAAAACTCAAACACACACACAAGCACCCAAACATAATCCCTGGTGCCTGGGGGCAGATGGGCCAAAAAAACAAGGCCAATCTCCCCCCAAGTGGGGCAAAACTGCGTAAAAGTGTTTCTTCTCCTTTGGGGGGGTTACCCTTGCCCATGGGACTGCCCCCCCCCACATAAAAAAACAAATAGCAACACATCCCTGGTGCCATCGTGGCTTCTACCCCCCCCCCCGGGGGCATATTGGCTGAAAAATAATGAGCGAATCTGCCCCCGGAGGGGGCAGAAATGGCGTAGAAGATTATGCCCCCTTGGGGGAGTGGCCCTTGCCCAAGGGGCCACCCCGCACAAAAAACTCACACACACACAAACAAAATCCCTGGTGCCTAGTGGGCATTCCTGCTGCCCGATCGCATCGCAATTGGGCAGCAGGAATGCAGGAAGAGGCATTGAGGAAAAGAAAACCCTTTCCTTTCCCCCGATGCCTCTTTTGAAACAATTCCCCTACCCCCAGCAGGAAGGATGTTGAGCTAGTGCTGAGACTCGAAACGTGTTCCCCAAATCCAAAGTCAGAACTCTGGACCTTACACTACATCATCTCCCTAAGGTTCTTTGTCTCGTGCATGTTGGGGCAGTCTGGCACTAACTCATTTTTTTATGTAGCGCTTGGTAATACAGGTTGGGCCATTTCATTGCACTCCAAAGCAAGTGTCATTCTTAACAAAATTACTATCATTCATTTGCATCAACCTTGCAGATATGAAGAGGTGAAAAAACTATGTTAGGATTGTAACCTGTGACATTCTTGTTCTGTAAAGACCTCTGCAATGGGTGCATTACCAACTGACTTGACTAAAGCTTAACATTAGGCTTTAGCACGTGCTCTTGATAACCTCTGGAGGGTCACCAACCCAGCACATAGGTTAGTTCTAGGCAAAAAGATGGCGAAAGGTGTTGTCTCCAAAATTTTGGAAAAGTAGTTGTGGCTTCAGACCCAAGCACTTCATGTCCTTAAGATTGATAGCAAAAAACATCTAGCCTTTAGATGTAAAGCGGGCATCTTCAAATAGATAGTAGAGGCAGCCATCTCTAGGGTATCACAGACAGTCTGTAGGTATGAGTCAAAAACACTCCCAAGATGGCGGCTTTGTTGTGTCCTCTCCCCTGCAGTGACAGGCCTGGAATAGTTGCTGCGCCACATGGCATACATCCACGACACTTCAAAGCAAAACCCATAAATAAAAGACAGTGGCCCTCATTACAACCCTGGCGGTCAGTGGGAAAGCGGCGGTAAACCCGCCAACAGGCCGGTGGTAAAAAAAATGGAATTATGACCATGGCGGAAACCGCCAACATAGACAGCCACTTTAACACTCTGACCGCCACAGCGGTACAAACAAACAGCATGGCGGTCACCGCCAACAGACAGGCGGAAGACAATGTACCGCCCACACTATTATGACAGGCCAATCAGCCACCTTTTCCGGGGGGGGATTCAACATGAACAAAAACACGGCAGAAACAGGACTTAGTAGGGAAAACACTCACCTCTACACCCTCCACGAGGAACCAGGATGCCATGGAGCCTGAACTCCAAATACTCTCTGCGATAGTCTTCCTGCTCCTCTACCACGAGCACGAACGACGGCTGCGACGACCAGGGTGAGTACTGCACCTACAACACAGGGGAGGGGGAGGGAAAAGAGAGTGACACACACACGCAGCACACAACACCCCCAGCCTCACCCACAACAACATACACACAAATACATGCTGCAACATAACATTTACACTCCCCAAACCCCCCTGGAAAAACGCAATTACAAAAGGAAATGATTGTAACTACTGTAATCAAGAATAATCCATTAGTCAAAAATGTATATACACTATAAACAATTATGTACACCAAGAATTCAAGTCCAGGTACTGCACCTATATAGTCCGTGGACCACTGGGACCAAAATGCATGGGCGAGGCCCACACTGGATACCCAATCAAAATGGGGAGAACACTGCAGGGGCATCAGCTCGAAATAAAACAGGCACCTCAGGGGGAAGGGGGGGGGTGCACCTCAGCCGGATGAGTGCACGACGCCAGCTCCACGAGGGGGCTCCATGCCCATTGATGTATACTGGGGAGTGCAAAGCCACAGTCTCTCAATTCTCTCCAGTGGGTGGGTTGCCCACTGCTTTATCCTGGGGAGTGCAAAGCCACAGTCTCTCAAGTCTCTCCAGTGGGTGGTTTGCCCACTGCTTTCTCTGGGGAGTGCAAAGCCACAGTCTCTCAAGTCTCTCCAGTGGGTGATTTGCCCACTGCTTTATCCTGGGTAGTGCAAAGCCACAGTCTCTCAAGTCTCTCCAGTGGGTGGTTTGCCCACTGTTGCATCCTGGGAGTGAAAAGCCACAGTCTCTCAGGTGGATGTCTTTCTCCACTAATTCTGGAGGGGGCTTTGTGCCCAGAATGTTTCATCCTGCCAAGGACTGAGGTAGTGGATGTCTTTCTCCACTGGTTCTGGAGGGGGCTTTGTGCCCAGAGTGCTTCATTCTGCCAAGGACTGAGGTAGTGAATGTGACACTCCACTGACATTGGTGCAACATGCAAGCAGCCCAGGCCCCTGGAACTGACCACCAGCCTCGTAAGAATGACCACTGGGGATGGCAGCCATGTCTGCGGTGGTGCCACTGGCTCAGGATGTCGCTGGGCTGCTGGCGGTGCTGGCGGAGGGATCATTGTGGCGGCGGTGCTTGTGGCGGTCATTGTGGCGGCGGTGCTGGTGGCGGCCTCACTGACTGCGATGCAGGTGGCTGGCTCACTGACTGCTGTGCTGGTGGCTGGCTCATTGACTGCCGTGCTGGTGGCTGGCTCACTGACTGCCGTGCTGGCGGCAGTGTCAGTAGCGGCGGTACTGGTGGTGGGCTCACTGACTGCGGTGCTGGTGGCAGTGGCAGTAGCGGCGGTGCTGGTGGCGGGCTCACTGACTGCGGTGTTGCTGAAGGGCACAGTGTCTGCGGTGCTGGTGAAGGGTTCAGTATCTGGGGTGCTGGCGGCGGTGTCCGTGGCGGCAGTGCATGTAGCGGTGCCTGTGGCGGTCTTGTCCGCCATGCAGGTTGGCAGCGACGTTAACTTGCCTTTCATTTTCAGGCCCTTCCCCACCTTGGGGCGCAGCTATCTTGCCACTTCCAACAATTGTCTTGCCTGAGCCCTTGGTGGCAGGTGTTTTGGCCTTCTCCCTCCGGGATGTGGGCAACTTTTTCTGTTTTGGGACACTAGCAGCCCTGTTGCTTGGCGCACTCCAAATTCCGGCTATTGCTGGCACCACTGTGCCCGGTAATGTGGTGGCTGAGGTGCTGGGTTGGGACCTGGAAAGGTGGGCCCTAGGGGGCAGACGGGGTGGGGGAGGTGTAGGGAAGAGGTCAACATTTGATAGGAAAAGCTTTTTAGACACACTGGGATGGGTAGATGGAGGGGTTTGGGAGTGGAGGAAGAGGTAGTGGTTGTAGGAGATGATCGTTTGCTTACTTTGGGTGAGGGTGCATAGGCTGGAGGCTGTGTGAGGTGGATGGCTGTTGGGTGGGCGTTTGTGTACTTTGAGAGGAGGGCTCACAGACACACTGGGAGAGGACACAGGGGATGTGTGAATGGTAGTGGGGGTGGTGAGTGCCCAGAGCAGTGTGTGGTGATAGGCGTTCTGGTGATGGAGGTAGTGGCTGAAGATGTAGTGCATGCAGGTGTGAGTGGAGATGTGACAGGGAGAGAGGAGGGAGACGTGGAGGAGGGGGACACAGTGGAAGCAATGGATGTTGGTATGGGTGCATGGGTATGATGCTTGTATGAGTGCCTGTGGGATGTGTGGTGCTTATGTTTGCCAGAGCCACCCTTGTGTGTTGAGGTGTGTGCATGCTAGTCTGATGGTGTGCTTGGGATAGGCTGAGGTACTGGGGATTGGGTCTGGGTGGAGGAGGTTGGAGGGGGGAGGCTGGACACAGGGACAATGGCTGCCATCAGTGCAGAGGCCAGAGCCTGAAATGCTCTCTGTTGGTCTATCTGGCCAGAATGAATGCCCTCCAGGTATACATTTGTCTGTTGCAACTGCCTCTCAACACCCTGGTTGGCATTCAGAATGGTAGACTGCCCAACAGTGAGGGATCTCAGGAGGTCAATGGCCTCCTCACTGAGGGCAGCAGGGCTGACTGGGGCAGGGCCTGAGGTGCCTGGGTGAAGGAGATGCCCCCCCTCCTGGCTGAGCAGCCATGGGACACACGCTGAGGGGCTGCTGGGAGGGTGGTGCTGGTAAGGGGGTGGCGGCTGTACCTGTTGATGCGGTGGGCACAGAGGGGCCCGCCACCGCAAGGTAGCTCACATCAGTTGGTGTCACTGGTCTCTGCTCCTGTCCCCGCCGTGGAGCTCCCCTCGCCCTCCATCCCACTGGTGACTTCAGACTCTGTTGTCTCGCCCTCCAGGGCCATGTGGGATGCAGTCCCTCCTGCTCCAGTGGCACAGCTCCTCCGCCTGATGATGCTAATGCACACAAGAACAGGGAGACCACAAAAAGTTGGGGGAAGAAAGAAGAAAGACATGTTCAGTGCATCCAATACCGCTGCCATTGGCGGACACTAAAGACACAGCAGACCTCTGCACTACGCCATGCACTTAGAGTTCCCTAATTAATCACAGAGACATGGGGTACATGGCCTATGCCCGGTTGCTGCACACATGGAAGTCACAGGAGCCTGACTAGGAGTAGATGGCTCTTACCACTGGTGGGGTTGCGGTGCCACTTAGCCTGCCTCACAAAGGGTCCTTGCCTACAAAGCTCGCCCTAGGCTAGGGGAACCCACTGCCCACTGCCCACCTCCCCCACCCAGACACCTCCAATGCGCGCAGAGTCAGATGGATGTGACGGTACTCACCCCCTTGTGGCTGCTGTGATGTCCTCAAGTGCCCATCCAACTCCGGATACGCCACCGCCAGGATCCGGAACATCACGGGGGTCATGGTGCGACGGGCACCCCTCCCACGTTGGGAGGCCATCCCCAGCTGGGCCTCCGCCATCTTCTTGGTCCAGCGGCGAATATCCTCCCATCTTTTCCAGCAGTGGGTGCTCCATCTGTGTTGGACCCCCAGGTTCCGGACGTCCTTGGCGATGGCACGCCACATATCCTTCTTCTGGTGGGCGCTGACCTACAGGAATAGTACAGGGGAAAAGGAAAAACTTTAACCATTCGGACCGTCACAGTCATTGTTCCACATTCCCATCCTTGCCCTGATGCACATACACTCACCGTCCAATCATGCAGGCCTCACCCCCCCATATCTTCCATCCACACCACTCCAAACAGGCATTGCCCATACAGCATGCTCACAGTGTACTCACCTGTTTGTCTGGAGGACCGTAGAGTAGCGTGTACTGGGGGAGTACCCCATCCACTAGTTCATCCAACTCCTCCGATGTGAAGGCAGGGGCCCTTTCCCCAGACACATGAGCCATTGTCGCATCCAGACTGAGGTCACAGCAGCACTTGCAGTGTAGGTCCTCTCCTGTTGAAGATCAGGTATCATGTGAGTGAACAGACAGAAAATGGCGTTCACGTCCGTGGTGGTGCGTACCGTCACCGCCGGCATACATCGTCATTGGCTCCAGGGACCCATAGGACCCACCGCGACGGTGTACAACACCTCATATCCACTTGTCCCACATTACAGGTCAGGCAGCCGCCATTTCAGTGGGCCACAATGCATTACTTTTAAATGCGTCACACATATCTAGGCCTTGCATACATACAAAGACAGGCACGTAGTGGATTGACAAATGTGTGCAATAAAATTGTTTTTTTAATACCTCAGTGTTGGCTGACTCTTTCCTCGCTGTTCTCATCCACAGGGCACGTCCGCTGGGGCTGGTGAGGAGATGGCAGCATCCTCTGGTGTACTGACCACTGGTGGACCTGTCGACAATGGAAGAGAGACATGTAATAGTCACCTACAGACTTGATCGTGCCACAATCCGGGAACTGTGTGCCCAGTTGGAGCCAGACCTGATGTCAGCTATCTGCCATCCCACAGAAATCCCCCCTCTAGTGCAGGTCCTGTCAGTACTCCATTTCCTTGCAAGTGGGTCTTTTCAAATAACAGTGGCCATAGCATCAGGGATGTCCCAGCCTATGTTCTCAAACATGTTCTCCAAAGTGTTGTCTGCCCTGCTGAAACACATGCACAACTACATTGTGTTCTTCAGGTGGAGGATTTGCCTATAGTGAAAGGTGACTTCTATGCCCTGGGACATATCCCCAAAATCATAGGTGCCATTGATGGGACACATGTGGCTTTGGTCCCCCCCCCGCAGGAGTGAACAGGTGTACAGAAACCAGAAGAGCTACCATTCAATGAATGTGCAGATGGTGTGTTTGGCCAACCAGTACATCTCCCATGTGAACGCCAAGTTTCCTGGCTCAGTTCATGATGCTTACATTCTCAGGAATAGCAGCATCCCTTATGTGATGGGGAAAGTCCAGAGGCACCGTGTGTGGCTAATAGGTGAGGACAAGGACCCTATACCCTGTGAATAGTTGTCTGGGGTTGTCCCTAAGTGTTAGTGTGTGTCTAACAGTTGTCCCTCGACATTTGCAGGTGACTCTGGTTACCTTTTCTGCAGGAGGATGGTCCAGAAGGAGGTCTTGTGGCAGCTGTGGAGCCTGTGGACAGTGAAGAAGAGGAGGCAGAAGAAGAGGATATCGACAACAGAAACAATGTGATCCAGCAATACTTCCAGTGATACACAGGTAAGAAGACATCACTGCCTCCTACATCTCATACAATTGTTATACCTATCATATGTCTGTCACTTTCACCCAGTGTATGGACCCTGACCTGTCATTTTGCCTTTCCATTTCACAGATGTGGGTCCCACTGTGTGACCTCTGCTATGTTACCACATGGACTAGAGCTGTCTGACATAGGTATGTTGACAATACAATGGACATTGCTATTTTCCTCAGTTATTGCAAATACACATTTGTGAAAGCACAGACTGACTCCAGATTGTTTTGTGGTTCAAGGGTGTTTATTTAAGTGCAAAATAGTGGAGGGGGTTGTAAAATGGTCAGGGGTGATGGTGGAGGAATGTCCATGGCAGTCCAGTTATTTGTCTCACAGGTGCATTGTCCAAAGGGGCATAGGAAGTGGAGCTTGGGCAGTTTAAGGATGGACATGGTGACAAAGTGGTACAGAAGGATGACATTCAGGGTGGTCTCATTTCCTGGAGGGGGTCTTGGCATTGTTCTCTGTCTTTGTCCCGGATCTCAAGGACCGTTTGGGGGGTGGTTCTCCATCTGCAGGTGGTGGGGTGCTGGTGTCATGGTCCTGTGGCAGTGCCTCCTGTCCACTAGCACTGGCGGAGGTGGTGGGCAGTTCATCATCCAGGCTAGTGTCAGGGGCCCCTTGTTGTGCCACAGTGTCCCTCCTGGTGTTCACAAGGTCCTTCAGCACCCCTACAATTGTGACCAGGGTGGTGTTGATGGACTTGCGCTCCTCCCTGATCCCAAGGTATTGTTCCTGCGCAGCCGCTGGGTCTCCTGAAACCTGGCCAGTACCGTTGCCATCGTCTCCTGGGACTGATGGTATGCTCCCATGATGTTGGAGAGGGCCTCGTGGAGAGTGAAATCTCTGGGCCTGTCCTCCCCCTGTCGCAAAGCAGACCTCCCAGTTCCCTGGTTTTCCTGTGCCTCTGTCCCCTGAACCGTGTGCCCACTGCCACTGCCCCCAGGTCCCTGCTGTTCTTGGGTTGGTGGGTTTGCCTGGGTTCCCTGTAGTGGTGGACCCACTGCTGCTTGACGTGTCCTGGGGACAGAGGTATGGGCCGCTGGGTGGGTGCTGTGCTGTTGTTTCCTGAGGGGGGAGGCTCTGTGGTGGCTTGTGACTGTGTCAGGGGAACCGACTGTCCCGAGGTCCCAGATGGGCATGGCTGGTCATCTTGATCCAGTTGGACAGAGCTGCTGTCATCACTGTGGGCCTCTTCTGTGGGGGGTGGACATGTCTGGAACCTCCTGTCCGGTGACGTTGGGTAGGGGTCCTGCAGGGGTGTAAAGGCATGATTATTGCATCTGTGTGTGCCATCGTGTGCAATGGGTGGGTGACCCTGTACCCCAGTGCTTACATTCTTGTCTAGGACCTTGTGTGATAATTGTTTTGGGGTCTTTGTGGGTATCTGTAGTGGACATGCTTTGGTGATGGGTGTCCATGCTTTGTTGTTGCATGCAGGGCTTGGTGTTGGGATGGGTGGTTTGTGATAGTGGGACATATGTAAGGTGTTGGAGTGATGGGGTGAGGGTGGGGGTATGTGATAGCATGCAGGTAGGGTGGGGGATATGGTAGTTAAGATTTGACTTACCAGAGTCCATTCCTCCAGCTACTCCAGCGAGGCCTTCAGGATGCATTATATCCAAGACCTGTTCCTCTCATGTTGTTAGTTGTGGGGGAGGAGGTGGGGGTCCGCCGCCAGTCCTCTGAACTGCAATCTGGTGTCTTGAGACCACGGAACGCACCTTCCCTGGTAGGTCTTTCCACCTCATCCTGATGTCATCCCTAGTTCTTGGATGCTGTCCCACTGCGTTGACCCTGTCCACGATTCTGTGCCATAGCTTCATCTTCCTAGCTATGGAGGTGTGCTGCACCTGTGATCCGAATAGCTGTGGCTCTACCCAGATGATTTCCTCCACCATGACCCTGAGCTCCTCCTCAGAAAACCTGGGGCGTCTTTGCAGTGCCATGGGATGGTGTGGGTGATGTGTGAGGTGGTGTGTGCTGTGATGTGTGAGGGGATGTGCTTGTGTGTGTTGTGTGAGGTGTGAGGATGTTGTGTGAGTGATGGTGTTGAGTGCCTGTGGATGCTAGTTTGTTTATGGTGGTGACTCTCTCTGGCCTTCTGTCGCAATTCTGGTCATAGAGGTTTGTGGGTGATGTGGGTGTGTGTTTAATATTGTATTGGGTGTGTGGGAGTGGTGTGTGCATGTGTATTAGGTGTGTGTATTTCGATTTCTCCAATGTGGTTGTGTTTTGTAAATGTCTGTGTATTTTGAGCACGGCGGTGTCTACCGCCAATGGAATACCGCAGTTGAAAGACCGCTGCGTGGATTCATGGGTCATGATAGTGTGGGCATATTCTTGTTGGCGTGACGGTGGAGGTTTTGTTATCACCAGTTTATCACTGACCTTTCGTGTGGCTGACTTGTGTGGGTGTCTAGATTTTGGCGGATTCCGGCCTGTGGGTCGTAATAGTTGTAGCGGATTTCTGCGGCCGCAGCGGTGTGTTGGCGGTCCTCATTTACTGCCAATGTTGTAATGAGGGCCATTGTCATTTACAACACCAATAGCTCTAATTGTCACAATTGTGAGACCTATTGAATTGCACATGCTTGTTATAATTGGGGACGTGATGTGCAGCCTCCCCTCTGAGCTATCTGAGTGCCCTGTAAACCCCGTGCCTCGGAGTCAATAATTTTTTTTAACGGGGCATGGAACATGAGAGTTCACACCTCATCAAGGAGGTTATTCAGTTGCCAGGTAACCATTGGAGCGCATGCAAATCTAGAGGCTTAAGCAAAGTACATTTTCCAAAATATTTTTTTTACAAATCTGCCTTCACCAGTGAATTGAGCTTGTGATAAATATTTCAAAAACTTCAAAAATGAATTGTGTAGGTGTTTACTAGTCGTATATAACATTAATAAATGTAATATTGTATCCCAATGCTTTCCTATGGAATGCCCAACCCTGCTACAGTGAAATTAGCTTTTGGGCTTCACTATAGGTACATGTTTAATTTTACAATTTTATATGTGCTTCTTTTAAATACCAACACAAAAGGATGATGGGTGGAGTGTTGAATCTTTTCTAGCATTTACCCCCAGTCACAGGTCTGGGTTTAATCCATCGTTCTTTTGCCCACCATGCCACCCCAATTTGGACCCAGCCATATGCAAATCAGTCCTGACCCTGTTCCTCATGGGAACAGTCCAGCCTGAACTGCCAGACCAGGTCCTCCCTGGACCGGAAATATGTACAGCCGCCACCCCCGCACCGCCCTCCCAGTAGCCCCTCAGCGAGTTGTCCCTGCCTGCTCACCCAGGAGGGTGGGCATCCCCTCGCCCCAGGCACCTCAGGTCCTGCCCCAGTGAGCCCTACTGCCCTGAGTGAGGAGGCTATTGACCTCCTGAGATCCATCTCTGTAGGGCAGCCAACCACTGTGAATGCCATCCATGGACTGGCATCCCAGATGCAGCATTGCAATTTATTCCTGGAGGGCATTTACGGTGGATAGGCGGCCCAACAGAGATCGATTCAGGCTCTGGCATCCTCTCTGATGGTAGCCATTGTCCCTGTCCCTACCGTCTCCCCTCCAACTACCACTTCCCAGTCCCAGTCTCCTCAACCCCAACCCATCCAATGCACACATACAGACGAGCATGCACACACGCCAACACACAAGAGTAGCACAGTCAAACACAGGCACCACACTTCAACAGCCCAGAATGAGTCTTATGTAGGGCTTCAGCTCTGGAAATGGACCGGGTAATGATCACCAACTCAGGAAGTTGGTGCACATGAGTCCAAACTGAGATGAGTGGTCTACGGTTATAGCTCTTCTAAGCTTCTTCTGGAATGTTTTCTAGCACTTTCAGCTCCTGTGTGTCTGGTCCCTTGCGTCAATCTTGAGACTTGCTCATGGGACATGGAGTCCGACCTAAACAAGAGTTGGTCAACAGGATTGTCAATGCTTCATCACCCATAGACAAAGATCAGCTACCTACATTCTTTGTTTAAGGACTACATGAATGCTACATGAAGTTTATTAAAGACTTCACCAACTTGAGTGTTTCAGATTTCTACACAAAGCAAGAACTGGTGTTGCATTGACAGAACATTGTCAAGCCAGCATTGAGCTCATCAAAAAACTCCCTCACTACCACCATGGGTGGAGAGGCATGTAACATTTGCAACTGTGGATGCCCGTGCTTATGGATTAAGGGTGGTGCTTTCCCAAGTTGAGGGTGAGAAAGAAGTGACAATTGGATTGGATTTAGGGACACACAATAATTTATACTTAGGTATGACCATTGTCCCCTTGTAGCTACTTTGAGAGGCAAAAAGATCAAAATGTCCAATGATAGCTCGACCTTCTTCCTAATTTTTTGACTTTAAGTTCAAAGTTGTACACAGGATGCAGTTATATGAAGGCAGATGTTGAAGAATGCATTACTGGTCATTTTAATGATACTGTAGTATGCATGAGTATTGGTGAATACTGACATGATTGACTGACGAGCTACAGTGAAATTCTGAGAAAAGTTTAAAACTCTGCTTCAACATGTTGGCCAATGTCAAAGATATTGATGGCTGAATAACAATTTTTGTTCGGAAGGTGGCAGATGAGTTGCCAGATGAGTTGCCATTCAAGGGTGGCTTGTTGGAGAGAGGTGACAAGTTGGTTTTCCTGAGCTGTTTAAGGCATAGAATACTAGAAACATCACATTGTGATGGTCTGAGGTTGAATGTCATGAAGAGAAATATCAAGAACATCTTTTGATGTCCAGATATGTATAGAGATGTTGAGAATTTGAGTCACTGTTGGGTCCAGTGAAATTTACATCTTAAGAACCTGGTTGCATTATACCTAGTAACATGCATTCGACGATAAATGTAAAAGATCACATGTAGTTTGAAGATAAATGTAATGGACCCCACAAAGAACATTGCTGTCACTTTTTTTCAAGAAGTATTCACAAAGGAAGAATTCCTGAGAATTAATTAACAACACTGGGTGCAGTTTACCTCCCAAGGCATGGAGGAGTACTTACAGTAGTGTTGGATACAACATCTCATGACCCCTCTGTATCATCTCTCTACAGATGGTAAAGTTAAAAGGTTCAGCAAGGTCCTCATGGAATTTATTAGGCCAGGACAAAATTTTAAATCCACAAGGAGAATTGGGGAAATTTGATGACTCCATGTTACTCTTTTACCGCAATGTTCCTGCCAATCACCGCCTGGTGACACTTGTTTGCAGTTTGAACAAGACGATGACAACATGAACTGCTAAGGAAATGTTATGTAGCCCTGTGGAGTTCCAGGGAGTGAAATTCTGCAAGCTCCGCCCCAGTCAAGAAAGTATTTAAAGTGCATGCCGACCCAAGGTTGACTGCGTGAGGGCCATTAGAGAAATAGTATGGCCATGCAAGATGTTGCAGAACTCAGCAACTGGGAAGTCTCATTATAGGTTAATGCATGAGTGCTGCGTTGTGTCTGGGTTATGACCCTTCTGATAATGAATGTTTGAGAGAAAAATTAAGTAGCAAATTCCCTTTGGTGAGAACTCAAGTGTGCAACCCTTTTTTTAATCAAAGATCCTGGTTTATGATCTCCAGGGTATGCGTGGGTCCACATTAAAGATTCCCTGGTTAAAAGGGAAGGAGTGCCCAAGTTGGCATAACCTGTCTTTGTGCAAAACATCAGAGACATTGGGGTTCTTCTGTTGGGAACTCAATGATTAAATGTCTCCAAACTGGCCAAAGTCAGAAAAAAGGATGGCATGGATATTGTTGAAGGGAAGATTCAAAATTTAGAAGGGAGGCTTAAATCTCTGGTGATTGGAACTCCTCTCACATTTTAGACATTTTGCTATGTCACCGTACTAGAATCAGAAGAGCATATTTGAAATATTGTACTTGAATTATTTTTTATATGTTATGATGGATACCTTACCATATGTGGCATCATTCCTACTTCTGGATGTTGTAGTGGCTATCTTCTCACAAGTGGCATTACATTTTACACTTCAAGCCTTTTGTATTTTAAATGTGGTTCTTGTTTTTGGTTATGAAGGGAATACGTGTGAAATTCAGTTGTAACTGTGATCACCTGGGCTGAATGGGCTATAAAATAATAAATTGTGTGTAATGGGTAACTTTTTGGGAAATTCCAATGTGGCATGACAGCAATTAACAGTTGGATGGCCAGCAATTGGCTGAAACTTAACGGGGACAAGACAGTGATTATGTGTTTTGGGCGCTATAGTTCCCCTTGGGATAATAGTTGGTGGCCTCTGGCTTGTGGGGGTTGTCCGTCTCCTGTGCCCTTCGCTAAAAACCTAGGCATTATTTTTGACGACACCCTCTCTTTTAAGCTACAGATTAATCATATAGTCTGTTTTTGGATATTAAAAACTCTTTAAAATGTTTTACATCTTTTAGAGGATGATTTAAGGCGGCCGGTTGTGCTGGCGTTAGTCACCTCAAGACTTGACTACTGCAACGCGTTGCTGCTCAATGCGAATAAATCATCCTTAGACAAATTAAAGTCTATTCAGAATACGGCAGCACGCCTAACTTTGAATCTCCCTCAGTCTATATCTGCTAGCAGATGTTTGACATCCCTCTGTTGGTTACCGATTAAGAAGAGGATTATTTGTAAAACACTCTGTCTTACTCACAAAGCTTTACAGACGGAGGGTTGTGACTATTTGAAGTCCACTCTGCAATTTTATCAACCAACAAGACATCTGAGATCCTCCTTCAAATATATGATCAAAGTGCCTCGCTGTAACAAGGCTAGGTGGGGAGACCGTGCTTTTATGGTGGAAGCGGCTAGGCTCTGGAATGCCTTGCCTCTTACGCTTCGTCAAATGGGAACTCATTTTTCCTTCAGGAAAAGCCTTAAAACCTGTCTTTTTGTAAATTAGGTAGTCTTGTGGGTGGCTTGTGCTCTTTCCCTCTGTACTCGGTTTGTTTAGCGCTTCAATGCTTTTGCCGGAATGCGTTTTATAAATGAACCAATACAATACAATACAATACTTTTTCACACCATCCCTCCATACCCCATTGCTGTCACTACTACTGTTATCTTTAAAATATATTCCTTGCTCAACTCAACTTTGCATGTGGCTGCATCTGAATCAGATAGGTTCTATTCACGGAGAGTTTTTATTGCTGACATATTCAAAACTTAGGGCCTGATTTAGAACTCAGTGGACAGGTTACTCTGCCACAAACATGACGGATATCTTGTCTGCCGTATAACAAGTTCCATAGGCTATACTAAAATGATGCTGCACGTTTGTGACAGAACATACCCCTTTACAAATCTCTAAATCAGGCTTTTATTCTTGTCTTTCTAGTTGCAAGTAAAAAATACTAATGGCCTCATTACAAGTTTGGCGGTCCAAGGATCGCCATGTTGATGGCCGACCACCAGCGGGCTGCGGAGTGGACCGACACATGAGTTTGGCTGTGGTGATAAAAGAAGACTGCCAGTGGCCCGCCACCACCGCCAGGGAGCACAGACCGCCACGGTCTGTCAGAGCCACAAACAGAGACCATGTTTCCACGGACCTATTAGGAGTTTGCACACCACCAATGTGACTGCGGCATGTATTAAGAGGCGTAAACAAAGAGCATAAATGGAGACACCTGCAGACAGCCATACACGTCCAGAGCTGCCATGGAGACACTCCTCAACGTCATGCTGCTGCTCCTGCTCACCGACAGATAATGGAATTAACACCAGTGTGGACGACTACAAATCGTAAGTACACACACCTCAATGTAACATTAACCCTTTAAAAACAGCACTCTGCGCCGGCAAACACATCATGGGGGGCAATGGCCAGCAGCCAGCAGCAGCTACATCTATCATTGTAGACACATGCACTCATACACTGCATCAAGGACATCCACACATGCACAACATGCACACTTAAGCCAGCACACACACACACTGCGCATCAGTATTACAACAGATACACATGGCTAAACAGCACAGGCTCAGGGACACAGATGGCCCCACAACATATACACAAACAGCTAACACAATACAACTACTGCTACTTACAAATACATTCCACACACTCAACACTGGTGAGGGACTTTCCACACATGCAACACACATAGACATCCATGTGCCATGGAACCCACAAGACCACCATCAAACAACTCTGCAATCGACACACACATCACACACATGTACATTGCACAATGGAAGCTCAATGCCATGCACAATACACACAGAGACACATAGACAAATGACACAAAGCACACCACCACAACGAGACCTGCACAGCTACAATGGGAGCAGCAGGACCATACATGGAAGGAGGCTGCACTGCAATACATATTATGTTGAACAAGGCCCCACAAAACATGCGCACAGGAATTGCCCACAATTGGATCCCAGTGACTGGCAATACCAACAACCTTTATCGTGCACAGTCACACAGTGGGTGAAGGGCAAGACAACAAAGCACACACAACTCACAGTCCATGGGACATACCCCTGCACCAAGCAGCTCAAAGGGACCCAAACGTAAATATGCACACACAAATGCAAAGCAAACTACCACAACTCAACACACTCCAATTCTGCACTGACAAAACTCAAGAACACACACAACACATGTAGAAAATAGCCATATCAGGGGACAAGTCATATACTATATATGCCCACATCACACATCACATAAAGAAACACATATCACTACAAACACAACACAATGCCATTACTCCAACGTCTCAGCTACATACACATATCCATCACACAATACACTGTAACCTTGGGGGATAACAGCACTGCACACAAACTCACAAACTGCAATAAAACAACATGGAGCAGAAAGCAGCACAAATACACAAAACTACAGGCATGCAACTAATGTAAGCCTGGAGCAACAGAAACCTAGGGAAGGAAATGCAGGACAATGGTGTATCCAAAAACCAACAACTGGTTGGGTTTATTAATGAAGAAGTATAAAAAAATTGTTTGTGTCCAAGGCCATGTACATGTTAACACATCAATAACTACTCTGAGACACAAAACATACCATCATGTCAAGTAGCCCCATGCATGAATTGACAGAAAAGTGGCA
This sequence comes from Pleurodeles waltl, assembly GCF_031143425.1. NCBI lineage: Eukaryota > Metazoa > Chordata > Amphibia > Caudata > Salamandridae > Pleurodeles > Pleurodeles waltl. The sequence continues at coordinate 468,287,211 of NC_090442.1, forward strand.
CCATCATGTGCCAACACAAAACCATGTATGCCACCTTGAATTACAAAGGTAATACATGAGCACATCTTGGTCACAGATGACTACAATAGCAAGAAGTCTAGCTACCACACTAACCATACCACAACTAGGTACCTATGCCACCCCAACCCTGTCTCACTTCTAGCACAAAACTTTGAACCAGTAACCAACAATTGGATACCATTGTAAAGTCCCTTGCCAATTACACAGACACAGTCCTATGCACTCATCTACCTTGCACTGATATCATGTATCAACAAAAACAGATGTTGATAGGGAAATGCAGAACACTGGTACCAACATGCTATTCCTTCATTGGGTGACATGGAAACATTCATGTCACTATGGACACATCCCAAGTAATTACAGCTCTACAAGTAAGGCATGCCCTAATTAAGTCACAGATGTAGTAGCAAGGTCATGTAGACGTGCCCCACATGTGGTGTTGCAAGAGACAAAAATAAAGTCAGGTCCAAAACACCATTTAGAAATGTCTCCAAATTACACACAAGAATCATCCTGTAAGGCCCAGGCTAGCCCCCATAAATGTCTCACAACAGTCTCCATGTCAACTTCTGAGTGTGTTTGTAGTTGACAACTGTAGTGTGCAGGAAGGAGGGAGTCAGACCTTGCAATCACTAACAGGAGGACACCAAATCGTTGTACAATGAGAACCGAAATAATTTGCCACATATCAGACATGACAAGCGTGACATCTGCATGTGGAAGAATCCCTGACCCCAAACACAAGTAATGCAAACATCACTGCAAGTAATTCCATGCTGCATCACAACAGTCAGGGCACATTTTCCAAACAACACACAGGTGTTATGTACCTACAACAACATACCCCATCAAGGTTACAATAGATCATGAAGTGGATCAATACCCTGGCCCTACCTCTGAAGTCCGTCGTAGCTAATGCAGTAACACATGACAAAGTACACACGATGAGGCATGAATGTATCTGTCTGACTACATATGATGGTGACACAGTCCTGTCTGATCATCACAGTGAATGGACAACCATTACCAAAGTATCACACTGACAACAGGACCCCATGGACATATGTGATAGATTTTAGACATCATGCCATCTGCGTGGCTAGCACAAGCTTACATCTATTGCATACATATTTATTCTATTGGAAATGGAGCACTTGCACACAGGTGTGCAGAAGGTATGTTGGCCACACCTATGAGACATCATCCATGACAAAGCACACTCCTCACTTACCAAGGGAAAGAACCTTTGCTAGAGCTGCCACGGTTTTGCCATGTAATTCATGTCACATGTATGATGGACAACCATGCATAACAGACCGCAGTGAGACATCAGCACCCAACATACAATGGAGAAAACTTGCCCTCTGACATATTCCCAGATTCATGGCAGAGGACAGTGTGCCACATCCTACCCACCATTGCACTGTGACATTTGGCAGGAGTGATCTGTTGGTGGAAACTAGCACCCACCATTGGTTTAAGCAGAATAATTGAGCACTAAACATCGTCATATGTGCTCCTTGCCATGCAATTGGATGGAGGAGTCCCCATAGTCCAGTCCCTGATCCTAGACCCAAAAGGATGAGCACAACAGTTGGGAACACATGACCCGTCTACACCAACATGATCACAGATGATCTGTGACACATGACACATCCCATATTGTCATGGGTAGCATTCTGTTCCCCACTCAATCACCTGGTAAAGGGTCAATAATGTAATTGCATTGTACTCCCCTTGTAGCTGCTGTGCTGCCCTCAAACGCCCATCCAAAGCTGGGTAGGTCACTGCCAAAATGCGGGCCATTAGGGAACCCATGGTCTGACAGGCACTCCATCCTCAATGGAAGGACAGCTCCAGCTGGGCGTCTGCTGTATTCCAGACCCAGCATCTCAGGTCCTCCTACCTCTTCCAACAGTGGGTGCTCCACCAGCTGTGGACCCCCAGAGTCTGCATCTTCTTGGCAAGAAATTGGGTCTTTGGTTGGCAGTCAGGTAACCCCTTGTCCAAGCAAGGGCCCTCACTCTAGTCAGGGTACGTCACACACAATCCAAATTATCCTTTGCCCACCCTCTGGTAGCTTGACACTGAGTAGTCAGGCTTAACTTAGAAGGCAATGTGTGAAGTATTTGTGCAATAAATCATGCAATAACACAGTCTAGCACGATAAAAGTACACCACACAGTGTTTAGAAAAATATATAATATTTATCTGATAAGATTCAGGTCAAAACGATTAAAATGCAATAAGTATATGTTGAGATATCACTGTACAAGTGATATAAAGTGTCTTTAGTCGTTTAAAAACAATAAATGTCTCTTTCAAGCACAAAGTACCTGGTTTGAGTTCAAAATCTCCACAAAGAACGCAGAGGAGGAGATGTGTGGAAAACAAGGAGGTGTGCTTCGATTTCCTGGGCCGCACACAACGATGCGTCATTTAGTTTTCACTCAGGGATGGCTGTGCGTAGTTTTCAGGCGCTCGGTCATGGATCCTCTTCGGGTTGTGGGGTTTTCGGACGCCCCAGGGATGATGCGTGGATTTCCGGAGCTGACAGGACAAAGTCACAGGGCCTGGGTCGATCCGGTGGGTGTTGCATGATAATTCCTAGCGCTCGGCAGGCTCTGCGTTGATTCCTCTCTGGAAGTCGGGCGTCGTCGTTCCGGCTTGGCTATGCATCTATCCAGTGGGCCGTTCGCTGAATTTCCGGTCACTACGCTGGCACTGCATCGATCTTCTTGTTGTGAAGTCGGGCTGCTTCGTTCCGGTTCGGGATGCCGTGAATTTTTCACTGCAGTGCAGGCTGTGCATCGTTTCTGGCAGGCTGTACATTGATTTTTGCCGCACAAGGAGTCCTTATTGTAGAGATTGAGGGGGTCGCCAGGGGTAATGTAGTGTCCGTACCGCCAACAGGCTGACGGTACGGAGGGCCTTATCCCGACCGCGGCGGTAGTCCCGCGGTCGCACCGCCGGGGCCGGCGATTTCCTGCCGTTTTAGCCCCGGTGGTGATAATCCGCCAGGGCAGCGCTGCAAGCAGCGATGCCCTGGGGATTATGACACCCCTACCGCCAGCCTGTTTCTGGCGGTTTGCACCGCCAGGAAGAGGCTGGCGGTAAGGGGTGTCCTGGGGCCCCTGGGGGTCCATGCACGGCCCATGCCACTGGCATGGGCAGTGCAGGTGCCCCCTAACAGGGCCCCGGCCAGCTTTTCACTGTCTGCATGGCAGACAGTGAAAAGCGCGACGGGTGCAACTGCACCCGTCGCACGGCCGCAACACCGTCGGCTCCATTAGGAGCCGGCTCCTGTGTTGTGGCCTCATCCCCGCTGGGCCGGCCGGCGCAAACCAAGTTTGCGCCCGCCGGCCCAGCGAGAATGTCGTAATGGGGGCCGCGGGAGTGCGGCCGCATTGGCGGCCTCACGGTGTCGTAATGACCCCCTAAGTCTTTTTGGTCCTGAGACTTCAAAGAACAGGAGGCAAGCTCCATCCAAGCCCTTAGAGAGCACTTCTCAGCACAGCCAGAGAGCAGCAAGGCAGCAGGGCAACAGCAAGGCAGCAGTCCTTCACAGAAAGCAGTCAGGTGAGTCCTTTGGACAGCCAGGCAGTTCTTCTGAGCAGATTGCAGATTCTGGTTCAGGTTCTCTTCTCCAGGAAGTGTCTGAGTTGGTAGGGGTAGAGGCCCTGTTTAAATACCCAAATGTGCCTTTGAAGTGGGGGTGACTTCAAAGAGTGGGTTAAAAGTGCACAAGGTCCCCTTTCAGTTCAATCCTGTCTGCCACTGTCCCAGTAGGGGGTGTGGTAGTCCTTTGTGTGAGGGCAGGCTACTGTCCTTTGACATGCAAGTTTCAGGCCCTATGCCCTCCCAGCCCAGAAAGACCCATTCAAATACAGATGTATGCAAGTGAGGCTGAGTATCCTGTGTTTGGGGTGTGTCTTAGTGAATGCACAAGAGAGCTGTCAACTGAACCCAGCCAGACGTATATTGTAAGGCACAGAAGAATTTAAGGGCCCGATGTACGAAGCATTTTTCAAGTCGCAAAGGGGCAGATTCGCAGAATAGGCCCGTTTGCAACTTGAAAAATGCTTTTTGGGATGTACAAACCCCAAACTGCGATTCAGTAACTTGTCACCGAATCACAGTTTGGGTTTTGCGATTCAATATTAGGACGGGCGTGTCAAGGGCGTCACTTCCTAATACCAAATCCAAATGGTATGTGTGATTGTTTTGTGACCGCGAATGCTGTCGCAAAACAATCACAGTTAGCACCAGTTTCAAAATGGTGCTAACCCATTCACAAACAGGAAGGGGTCCCCATGGGACCCTTCCCCTTTGTGAATGGCAGAGATTTTTTTTTTCAGAGCAGGCAGTGGTCCTACGGACAACTGCCTGCTCTGAAAAAATGAAAAGAAAACTTTTCAGTTTTGTATTTGAAATGTATCTCGTTTTCCTTTAAGGAAAACGAGCTGCATTAAAAAAAAAAGTGCTTTATTTAAAAGCAGTCACAGATATGGAGGTCTGCTGTCTCGAGCAGGCCACCATCCCTGTGAGGGCGGCCATTCCCAATGGGGTCGCAAATTGTGACCTACTTCATGAATATTCATGAGGTAGGACATTTGCGACCCCATTGGGAATCGCAAACAGTGAAAAGTACACTGTTGTACATCCGATATTACGACTGACAAACTGCAAGTCGCAATACCGTATCTTTGTACATGTAGCCCTAAGTGCAGTGAAATGTTCACTTTCTAAAAGTGGTATTTCTAAAATAGTAATATTAAATCCAACTTCACCAGTCAGCAGGCTTTTGTATCACCATTCTGGCCATACTAAATATGACCATCCTCCTCCTTTCAGACCAGCAGCTACAACTCAAACAGTATAAGAGGGTAGCCCCAATGTTAGCCTATGAAGGGAGCAGGCCTCACAGTAGTGTAAAAACAAATTTAGGAGTTTTACACTACCAGGACATGTAAACTACATAGGTACATGTCCTGCCTTTTGCCTACACAGCATCCTGCCCTATGGGTTACCTAGGTCATACCTTAGGGGTGTCTTATATGTAGAAAAAGGGGAGTTTTAGGCTTGGCAAGTACTTTTAAATGCCAAGTCGAATTGGCCGTGAAACTGCAGACACAGGCCTTGCAATGGCAGGCCTGAGACAAGGTTAAGTAGCTACTTAAGTGGGTGGCACAATCAGTGCTGCAGGCCCACTAGTAGCATTTAATCTACAGGCCCTGGGCACATATAGTGCAGTTTACTGGGACTTATAGGAAAATTAAATAATCCAATTGGGTATGATCCAATGTTAAAATGTTGAAAGGGAAAGAGCATATCAGAGGTAAAGTGTGCAGAGAATTAAAACCAGCAAAAACAGTATTTAAAAAGTGGAGGGAGGCAGGCAAAAAGTTAGGGGTGACCACCCTAAGGCTGTCAGATCTAACAATGGCCAAACCACAGAGTCCAATATCATGGCACATCAGTGAACAGTGCACAGTTCTGCAATGTCCAAAAATGCAAGGAACCTGCACAGGACACATCAGAGATGGATGAAAGAGACAACAGGGCTGTGGGATCAAGAGACCTGTCAAGGCTATGTAACACACATTGTCAGAGTTAATATGAGCACATCAGTCAAAGATCAACACCATGCACCCATGCAATTTCCCTAGTAATCAGTGGACATAGGCATAAGTAGCTCCAAATTGGCAGTGAGGCATGATTTTGCAGGATCACATGCTGTCCTGGGATACAGGGTGTGGGCACAGTGTCACACTTGCAGTGCAAAAGGGAATCTATATCAACCCAAATTTCAGGTTTTGCAGTGAGTAAAAATTGACAATGCTCGTTCCCTGCAGGCTGAGCAGATAGACCTACACAATACACCATGTCCAATAAATTACATGCATCGCAGAACATTATATAGCCCACAGCCAATTACCAATGGGTGTCTATGTGCAGAACTGAGGGGCATTGTGAGTCATTACCTGGCTTCGGAACAACAATCCGACACGACCAGATGTGGCCAGATATGTGCAAACACAGTAAGGCCTCACATAGTGAGCAACCAAACAATACAGCATGCATTCACCCTTCCTGCTGTTATGCAACCACATGTGACCACACATTTTCTACATCATCTGGCAAGATTTGCCAGGGGGTAACTGTCATGACACCTCATCTAGCCATGTGCATCAAACTCAAGTTGGGTCAAGGAACACTCAATGCACACACACCACATTGCCTCAGGACTCCAAACCTATCACTTGACAAAGGTACATGCCCATTGCCTCTACCATTGATGCACACTGACAGCACCTACAGGGCATTGAGGACACAAGCTTACAAACTAACTTAAACTAAGATAAGTAGAGGTACAGAGAAAAGTATTCACATGGTACACTTACCTGCTCCTCTGGTGCACCATAGAGGTGGCCATACAGGGTTAGGACCTCCTCCACAAGCTTCTCCAACTCTTCAGATGAGAAGGCAGGGGCCCTATCACCTGTAGGATGCTGCATGATTGCTCCCATAGGCGGTACAAAGCAGCTCAGATTGTGGAGGTCTTGCTGGCAGCAGTGTCAGGGGTCGAGTGAGAGATTCGGCAGAAGATAGGGTCAAGTCCACCACATACGTGACCGTCTTTACCGGCAGACACTGGCATTAGCCCAAGACCACCACAGCCAGCAATGTTATTCAATGACAGTGTCTGCCGTGGTATCATCCGCAGACCGCTATGACGACTTAGGCAACAGTCGCAGGTAGTTCTTAGTGTCCAGTGGAGTAGGTCAGGCAGCCGTCATTAAAGAGGCACACATTGCCATTAGCCGCTAATTTTGGATGTCTCACAAATGTGAAAATGTTGTCTGGGCGATTTTTGGGTCCTGTCATGTAGGTCAATAGTTTCAGTGATCATATTGTTAGGTTGTCCAGCACATATTACAACATTTTGGGGAGTACAGTCACTGTCCTCTCGCCCACAGGCAATCCATGATCTTGGGCATTGACTTACAAGCAGAGTTGGAAGTTAGTTGCACATAATGGTTTATTCAAGATACATGATTTGTACACATTTTTTGAAGTGCAAGGAGGTAGCATCATATAGATGTGCTATTGTTAGCCTTGGTGTGTGTTGTGTATCATGTTTTCATGGACTCACATTACGTGTCACAGTTCGTACATGACATGTATTATGTAAACTGCAAGGGACACAATGTGTGATGGCCATATCTTTCTTTTGTCCCACATAGTTACCCTGGGAGGAGAAGGATCAGACACCTCCTGTGTACCGTCCACCATCAGACTTGCAGGCCATGGAGAACAGACATGTGATTCAGATCTCCTTTCTGCATCGGCAGACAATGATGGATCTCTGTCGTCAGTTGGAGCCAAATCTGATGCCAGCCATCAATCATCCAAATAGCATACCACTCATTGCACAAGTTATGTCAGTGTTATACTTCCTAGCCACATTTTCCTTCCAAAATACAGTGGCCCTAACTGCTGGCATGTCCCAGCCTATGTTCAGTCTGGTCTTGAAGGATGTTCTCTCAGCATTGTTGACACACCTGGACAGCCACATCTGTTTTCCTCAATGTGAGGATTTTGCCCATGTGAAGGCAGAGTTCTATGAATTGGTACACATCGTACATGTTGTGGGAGCCATTGATGGTACCTGTGTTGCCTTGGTTCCACCGCATGGTAATTAATAGGTCTATTTAAACAGGAAGAATTTCTATTTAATAAATGATCAAGTAGTTTGTTTGGCAGACCTCTACATTTCCCAAGACTGTGGCCGGTACCTGGGTTCCGTCCAGGATGCCTTCATCATTTGGAACAGCGCTCTTCCCCAGATGATAACACAACTGTACTCAGATATGCTCTGTCTGGTTGGTAAGTAACATATGTCATGTGTATTTGTATGCTATGTCTGCTGCCAGTGAGACGATGCTCTGGACTCATGTTTGCGTACATGTCGCATTCCCTTACAGAGGACTCTGCATACCCAAACTGTTAACACCAGTGAGGAACCCAACCACACCAGGGGAAGTCCGCTTCAATGAGGCACATGGAAGGACATGGCATGTTGCTGTATGGGCTTTTGGACTAGTGAAGGCAAGATTTCGCAGCATAGACAAGATAGGTGGAGCCCTCCTCCACTCACCGCAAAAGTGTGTGAGGTCATTGTGGCCTGCTGCATGCTCCACAACCTTGCCCTGAGGAGAAACATCCCATATATCCCTGTTGAGGGAGAGCTGTCAATGCCACTGGGTGGGAATCCTGAAATGCCATGTGAGGTTGACAGTGATGAGGATGAAGGTGGAGACATGCGGGATGATCTCATCAATCAGTACTTCACTTGAGTATAAGTATGTGATGTATTGTGATTTCTGTGACTGCATGGGGTACTGTAAGGGTGAGGATTTGTGGGGAAGAGTCTCCCTGTCACTAGGAGACAGGGCATCTGATGCAATGCATCATACAACTAAGGTTTGCTGGCTACAAAAAACTTGAAGATGTGTCTCTTTTGAGGATCCCTTTTGGGGAAGTCACGTTGCATTGTCTGAGAAACTACAGTCTCTTGAGGAGAGTTTACTATTTCATGTTTGCCATTACCGGGCTAAAGTCCTTGTTCATCACTTTTTCCTTGCAGGCCTCTTCACCATGCCACCTCATGTGGGCATTTAAGAGTAGTGTTATTGGCTGGTGGCTGTTGCTCGTCTGACATGTGAAGTGGACATGGATTGATCCAGGTACTGTTGTTTGCAGATTTGGGGTGTATGAGTCCCATGTCCAGGCTGCTTGGACAGTGGGAGGGCAGATATCTGAGCTACACAATAGACCTGTTTGCCCTAGTATGTTGGTCTAATGGTCTCGTGTGTATGGTCATGTGTCATTGTCATATGTCATCCTGTGCAAACCATTTCCTCTACCTTCAGATAGGTCCTGTGTGCCCTCTATGTAGCTGTCAATGTGTTACCTCCTTGCAGGCCACAGTACCTATGCCATAAAACTGACATAGGTGTGTAACATCCCAACAGATGGCTGACCACTGTAAGAGGATGGACCCCTGAGTAGAAAATGTTGTATTGTCATCTGTCTGTGTCACAGGATATGTTAAGTTGGTAGACATGGTTTTGGTATGTGATAAGAGACAAGCTGGTGACAAAATCCACCAATCTGTTAGCCTATTCTACAGGACAGGGTCTGACATAGCCCTTTCTACTGTGGTAAGGGGGATGGTACTTTGAGATATCTGGCTAGAGGCAACAATGTTTTGTTATTCTTAGCTATGACAGTCCACCCCTCAGCATGACATTCCATGTGACATATCCCTCCTTACATTGCCATCTTATGAGTACCTCTTTTATATCACAGGATTTTCACATTGAACATCTCACATTGATAAAAAATGACTAGTATACATTGAATGTGCATTTGTTGTCTGTTATTTACATGTACACAGGACATGAGGTTGCAAATGTGAAAAAGAAATGTCAAACAGTGAAAGGGTCAGTCATGGTGGATGTAATCATTAGAATAGCTGCCACCAAATTTGAAGTCCGAATTCCAGCGTCCTTCTATGATGTAAAATTGAGAGTGTTTTAAGAACAGTCAACAGAGTGAATCTGTGGCACACAAAGGGGTTCCATCAGGCAAAACTCACTTCCTGGCAGTGGGTGTGGTCTTGCCATCTGCGCCTCCTGGATGTTTGGCTGGACGTCCCTGCTCATGGGCGGGGTTCTTCAGCTACAGAGGCAGGGGTGTATTAGGCAGGTCTTTCCTCTGGCAGGGCTTCCCCTCCACTGGCTCCCACAGATGTAGAATGGGCTTCTGTTATTTGGCCAATGGAAGGGGTCTGGTTTTGTTGAGGATCCTTGCTCAGGGTGGTATTGATGTCTCTCAGCACCCCTGTTAGGAAGGCCATGTGGACATTGCGGACCTCCCACTGTTGCATAGTTTCCTGGTGTCTGTCCCTCTGCAGCTTCTGGATCTCCCATAGTATGGTAAGTACATGTCCCATCACGCCTTGGGATTGTTGGTAAGCTGCTGAAACTTGGGTGATGGTGTCCTGGACAGAACAGCCTTATGCTACTGCCTCACAGAATCCCTCCCATGCACCCTACCCCCTTGTACCTTAGCCCTTGTCATAGCTTGGCCACTACCACTGGTTCCAGGTCCGTCATTGTCAGGGGTGTCTTGTTGTGACTCTGGTCCCTGTACTGGGGGCACAAGATGGTTGTAACTGTCCTTAGGACACAGGTTTTGGGGCGATTGGTTCCCTGCGATCTTGATGCAACAGGGCTGGGAGGAGTCGATGTGGGAAGGGTGAGGCTGAAAGGTATCACCTGACCCTGTTCCCCAGCTAGGCCAGAGCCATTGTCAATGTCCACACATCCAGGGGTGCTATCCTCACTGAGGGCTTCATCTAGAAGGGAGTGCAGTGTCTGGTGTGATCTCAATGGTCCAAGTGACAGGTAGACCTGTTGAAGTGAGAAACAGAATGTACTGGTTGTATTGTGACATGTAGCTTCAACTGTTTTCAGTGACATTTGTGTAAGGCCATGTACACACAGGCTTTCATTTTCCTCTTATGTGACAGGCACACCTGCTATCAACAGTTTAGAGCTGTCATTTGGTGACCATTTCCATTTGAAGCCAACTTGCTACAGATGTCTGTTTATCTTGGCACTGGGAGGTCTGTCCACAGACTCATACATTTCCAGCAGTGCAGTGCAAACAGTGGCTGGGCATGATGTGGCTTAGGTCATCTTAAGACCTAGTTGACTGTTATGTAGGCAGACAAGTAACCTTGTTATTGTATCTTTTAGTTGTTATCATGTGCTCAGTGCATTATGGATCTGTGTTCTGCCACAAGCATTTAGATGTTGCATCTTATGAACTTTGATTTGGATTTAATTGAATTGGCACACCTGTTGGGATGTCTTTCCTGTCCACATTATTTTCCTCTTGGCTTAGCTACTCAAAATTAATCTAGATGATTAGGCACATCTGAGGGCATAGCATTATCTGTTTCTAGGTACCTCCCAGGTATACACACTTCATTTGTGAGTTCACAGACAGCTGTGCAATGTCATGTGGACACTGCCTTGGTCATTGGAGTTGAAGCAATGGTCCTCCTGGGATTAACAGTCATGTTAAAGCAGTAAAACAGCATACATAAATCATCTTCTCAGGTGAGTACAGTTCCATTGTGAGTTAACATACAAGCATATTAGGACAGATGCGCAGTGGCCTGGTGTTTTGCAATGGGTAGGCACTGCTTGCTGGCTTTAGCCATTCCTGTCATTGCATGTCCTATACCCACACACTATACAGTTGAGATCACCTCAGGTGAGTACAGGTCAATAGCTGAGTAATGGGAGAAGGGTCATAGTAGCAGAGGACACTGTTGTTGCTGAGTAGAGTGTGAGTCCCAGTGCCCGCTGGCCTTAGCATTCCTGTCATTGCTTGTCCTACCCACACATTATACAGATGGGACTCTCTCAGATGAGTACAGTTCACACATGATTTGCACAATAAGGTGATTTTGGGTGTGGTACACTGTTGTGGTTTTTGTAGTGGTAATACAATGCTTGCTGGGAGTTGTAGTGCTGTCAGTCCCTATACTGCAGACACCATACACAGATGTTGTGTCTACTTTACTTGTGAGATGCCAGACTGGGGTATTTGGACAGTTGGCCCAGGGATCATGAGTGTAGTGGCAGTTGCAGTGGCAAAATTTGATTAGTGAGCATGCATGCCAAATACATTTTTGTGCCATTTGTATTGTTGTGACTTTCTCGACTCGACTCTCCCAGGTATTCCTGTCAATCCCTTAGGATGCAGGATGTCTAAGACCTCTTCTCCCATGAAGTCAGATGGTGCTTGGATGCCATGGAATGTACCTTCCGCATGAAGTTGTTACACCTCTTCCTGATATTGTCGCTTGTACGCAGGAAGCTGCTTACAGAATTCACTCTGTTGACTATTCTTTGCCACATTTTCCTCCCAATTGTAATCTGCTGGCCTTAGGCTCCAAATAAATGTGGCTCTACTCTAATGATTTCATTTACCCTGACTCTTAACTTGTTTTCTGTGAAACAGGGATGTTTCTGTGGTGACAAGGTGGAGGGAAACAAGGAACAATATAATTAATGAAATTTTGGTGCTGTGTAATGAGGGGGTGACAGGGAGCAAAATTGTGTAGGAGTGCTATTATGTGTGTGTGGATGTTGTAAGGGTGTGGGATGTATGCCCAGTGAAAGATGTAGGTGTGCCTATTCTATGGTTCTGTATTTTTAAATGGCACTCGGTATTCTGTGTGGGACTATGTAGATGCAAAGGATTGTAGTGTGTGAAGGGGTGTGTTTTACAGTGAAGGTGTTTCGAGTGTGTGAATGTGTGTCAGTCGTGTGGTTTTAAAAAATCACCAATGTGGTGTAGTGTATTACTGCGGGACCGCCGCGGTGCGCACCGCTATTGGAAGACCACCATGGCATGACCGCAATGACGATTTTCAACTTGCAATAGGTTTGGTGTTAGGTTGATGGGCTGGTGGTTCTGGTGGTCAGACCACCTATTACCCGCTCTCCCAAGTCCAGGCAGTGTCAGATTTCTTGCTGTCTTTTGGCAGACATGGCTGTGTGACTTGTAATACGGCAGTCTGTGAGATCGCCGTCATGGCAGGTTTTTGGCAGCCACCACCATGACGGTCTGGCGGTCCCACCACCAAACTCGTAATGTGGCCCTTATTGTACAACAAGATTTGTTAATCTGACCCTATATGATTAATCGTATCAGTAGGAATTTTACTAAATGAATAATCATCTCTTGATTTATCCTGCCGTGCCCCTCATTAAATAAAATTGGTATTTGGACCAAATGAATGCCCCGAAAAGACCATCCAAGTGTGTTTAGTGATAAGACAGCTATGTATTTGATCTTATCTTAGCTTATTTTATCTAAGAATGTTTCTTCAAAATGTATCGGTTATTCTTCACAAACACTTTCTTCAATGTGGTGATGCAGTATAAGAAAGATCAGAACGTTATTGGCAAATACTTCTTTTGTGACCGGTCTGTACAGTATACCAAGGTACGATATGACTGGGTGTTTACTAGTATAACACAAGAAGAGAGTGTTGGGAGTGTGTCAACCCCACACAAACTCCTATAGCCAAGGAACTATAACACAACGAGCATGGGGGAGAGGAAGGACAGGTCTCTCATGGCCTGTTTAGGCTAAGAGTAGGACGCCGGTTAGGCGATCTCCTTCATTGACAACGAAACAAAAGTGGCAGTTAAATGTATGAGGGAGTTCCCTTTACAAACTAGGTGGTCTCACATATTATAGTGTCATGCTTCATCATATGACCACCTAGCCCTACCCAAGTGAGACGATACTACCTGGGCGGACTCAACCTAGTTGTGAAAGGAACTCTGAGGGACTGCGAGCAAGCAGCTGGGACGCCTAACACTTAGGTGTATCGATGAGATGCCGCCTTTGGGGTAAGTGTGACTATAAGGGGCAACTCCCCTCTGCATGTTCCCAGACTTGAGGCTAACTGCCTCTTCTCCATAGGGCCTTACCGCAACAGTTTAATTAGGTAGGACCTATGTGCATTTTAAAGTATTTGCTCACTGTCTAGCATACCTATTTAGCCCCTTATACATTAGGGATCCTTGACCCTGAAGAATGCCCCAGACCGTTCCGGCTCTTAGAGAGGGCATAAACATGTTGGTACCCATTTTCTGTAAGACATTTTGAATCATTATTTTCAAATTTTTCCTTCTTGTTCTTTTAATCTTACCAACGAACACCTCCATTAAAGTATTATATCTAATAGGTGATTTGTGAGGTATTTTTAACATCTGTTTTCACTTTTCAACTGGATCCCTTGATTTATCCAGGAAGATAAAATTTCAGCACTCCCTCAGAGTTGATTTCTACAAATGTAGTCAATTTCTTCCCATGTTTATTGAAGTATCTAAATAGGTAACAAACACTTACGGGAGAATGGCGATACACATTTCACCTCTGTACTGAAGCGGGTACTCTCTCCAACTGCCTACTTCACCCCCCCACAGTTCTCAAATTCCTGTCCTTACATCACTATGAAACAGATCACTCATGTGCACTGTGTCCTACAAGAGACATAGGCCCTCATTATGACATTGGTGGTAAATCCCACTTACCGCCATGCTGACTGCTGCCAACATACCGCCGCGGCGACAGATGTCCGGTCACCATCTTATGACACACACACACACACACACCAATCCGTCAGTATTCAGTCTCAGACACAAGTCTGCCACACCAAAGGTCAGTGATAAACTGGCGGTATCAAAACCCACACACGTTACGCCAACAGAACTACGCCCATCACATTATGACCCATGAATCACCATGGTGGACATTCAACGGCGGTAAACCATTGGTAGTACATGCCACTGCGCTCAAAATACACACACACATACAAAACAACACTACATTGGTCAATCTAAATAACACGTACCTGACACCTTATACATACCACACCCACATAACTACAAAACACACACCCACATTACCCACAACCCCTTACGAATCCAAACCATTGGCATGAGACAGACACCACGACTACAGACAAAACCAGAGGCACACACCACCTACACCTATACACCACCCACACGCCCCACATCACACACCCCAACACATCACCCTACGCACCCTCACCTACACAACTCACATAACACCCATGGCACCACAAAGACACCCCAGATTCTCAGAGGAGGAGCTAAGGGTCATGGTGGAGGAAATGATCAGGGTAGAGCCACAGCTATCTGGAGCACAGGTGCAGCAGATATCCATTGCTAGGAAGATTGAGCTACGGCTGAGGATTGTGGACAGGGTCAACGCCGTGGGACAGCACCCCCAGAACAAGGGACGACATCAGGAAGAGGTGGAACGACCTATGGGGGAAGGTGTGTTACATTGCAGCAAGACAGCAACTGGCTGTACAGACGACTGGCGGTGGACCCCCACCTCCTCCCCCACAACTAACAACATGGGAGAAACAAGTCTTGGCAATCATGCATCCCGAGGGCCTAGCCCGAGTAGCAGGAGCACTGGACTCTGGTAAGTCAACTCTGTCCTACTATCACCCCCCTACCTGCATGCCATCACATTCCCGCACCCTCACCCTCACTCCACCACTCCACCACCTCCCACACCCCCCACCATCACATCTCACTCATCCCAATGCCAAGCCCTGCATGCCATACCAATGCATGGACACCACTCACAGACCTGCATGGACATCTAGAACTAAAGCATGCACACTAGAGAGAACTAATCATCACACCATACACCAACGTACACAAGTGAAAGATGCCAGGGCATAAACAAAAAAAGAGGGCAACACACCGCCACACAATATGTCCCACACAAAAACAATAACACTGCATTTACATCCCCAAAGGTACCTCAGCCAATGTCAGTGGCGAAGAGGCGCCAGCACTATCCGGTCCCCCCACAGAAGAGGCCCACAGTGATGACAGCAACTCTGGTCACCTGGATCTGGAGGACCAACCTGGTCCATCAGGGACCTCTGGACAGCTGGTTACCCAGGCCCAGTCACACACCACCACAGAGCCTCCCCCATCTGGAAACACCACCACAGCACCCACCCAGCGTATCCATTCCTCTGTCCCAAGGACACGTCAATCAGCAGTGTGTCCACCACTACAGGGACCCCAGGGAACACCTCATACCCAAGACAATCAGGGACCTGGGGTTAGTGGCAGTGGGCACACGGTTCAGGGGACAGAGGCACAGTACACCAGGGAAACTAGGAGGAGTGCTGTGCGCCAGGGGGAGGACAGGCCCATGGACCGACTCTCCAGGAGGCACTCTCTGAAATCCTGGGAACATACCAACATTCCCAGGATATGCTGGGCCAGATCCTGGACAACGTGCAGGAGAGCAGGCGGCTGCAGGAGGGACAGTACCAGGGGATCAGGGAGGACTTGCAGGCCATCAACACCACCCTGGCATCCATAGCAGGGGTGCTGGCAGACATGGCCAACATTATGAGGGAGGCAGTCTCACACCAGCGGGTCCCTGCCACTACCCAGACATCTGAACTGCTTTCCACCTCTGCTGCCGCTAGTGGACAAGAGGCCTCGCCACTTGACCAACAGGCCACCAGCACCCCTCCCTCTGCAGAAGGAGAACCACCTCACAAACATTTCCTGCGATCCAGGCAGAAGCCAGAGACTATTGCCAAGACTCCCACCAGGAAATGAGACTCTCCTGACTGTCACCTGTGTGTCCCACTCTGTCATCCTGTCCACCTTGAACCGCCATTGCTCCCCCTTATATGTCCCCTTGGACAACGGACCTGTGCTACAAATAGACTGGAACAATACCCTGGACTTTCCTCCATCATCACCCCATCCCATTGCACTTGCCCCTCTTCTTCTTAGCACTTAAATAAACACACTTTGAAGGTATGGAGTATGTCAAATGTTTTAAGTATGTATTCATTTAAAGAGGTTCAAACATTGCAATTCAACTGTAAAATAATGTTGACATAGTGAAGACCTGTAGTTGGCTGAAGTGATCACACCAGGAGTGATAGTGGGGCACCAACATCTGCAAAATGAGTTGCCAAAGGGTATTGTAAATGGGCATAGAAGTGGGAATTAACAGCATGCCAGTACCATAGATAATTCAAAAAATGACAATAAAATGTGAAGTACCGCTGTCTTACCTGTGTGTCATTGGAAATATTGTTGAATCACTGCTGTTCTGTTGTCCTCATCCTCATCCTCTGCCTCCTCATACTCACTGTCCACAGGGTCTACTGCTGCCACACGGCTCCTCATCTCCAGCCTCCTCCTCCTGCAGAAAAGGCACATGGCGTCTCAAGGCAAGGTTGTGCAACATGCAGCATGTCACAATTATCTGGTAGACCTTCTTCGGTGAGTAGCACAGGAATCCACCTGTTAAATGGAGGCACCGGAACCTGGCCTTCAGGAGGCCAAAGGTACGTTTGGTAATCTTTCTTGTTCGCCCATGTGTCTCATTGTAACGTTCTTCTGCCCTTGTCCTGGCATTCCTCACAGGGGTCAGTAGCCATGATAGGTTGGGATAACCTGAGTCACCTGCAAATATCGAGGGACAACATTTAGCCACACACTATCCTATATGGCCCACACTATACGCATTCACCAAAATCTACTGGGTGGGAACCAGGGCTCACTTATTAGCCACACCCGGGCCTCAGTAGTTGGGAAATCACATTTGGGATGCTGCTATTCCTCAGGATAAAGGCATCTTGCTCAGGCTCTGGAAACTTAGCATTGACATGGGAGATGTACTGGTCCACCAGCACACCATCTGCACATTAATGGGGTGAAAAATCTTTTGATTTCTGAACACCAGTTCATTTTGCCGGGGGGGGACAAATGCAATATGTGTTCCATCAATTGCCCCAGTTATGTTGGGGATATGTCCCATTGCATAGAAGTCAGCCTTCACTGTGGCCAAATCTTCAACCTGGGGGAAAACAATGTAGCTGCACATGTGTTTAATCAGGGCAGACAACAATTTTGTTAGCACTATTGAGAACATTGCCTGTGACATTCCTGCTGCCAAGCCCACTGTCACTTGGAAAGAACCAGTTGCCAAGAAATGGAGCATAGATAGGACTTGCACAAGAGGGGGGATCCCAGTGGGGTGTTGGATAGCAGATATCAGGTCAGGCTCCACTGACGTTGCGGGAGGCGGTCGTGAACCGCCGTGCAACTCCTCATTGGATAACATTGGGCCCTATGGGGTACAGTGGCCAATAGTGATGTACACCGGCGGTGACAGTATGCACCGCCGTGGACGTGACTGCCATTTTTTATCTGATCACTCACTTGCTACCTGACCTTCAACAGGAGAGGACCTACACTGCATGACCTGTGTCTGGAACCTACCATGGCTCATGTGACTGGGTAAAGGGCCCCTGCCTTCACCTCAGCGGAGTTGGAGCAACTGGTGGATGGGGTCCTACCCCAGTACAGACTGCTGTATGGGCCTCCAGACCAACATGTGAGTACACTGTGAGCACGATGCATGTGGCATGAATGCATGGAATGGTGTGTGTGAAGGCCTCGTGTAGGGAGGGTGGGTGTATGTCCCCTGGGCAGAGTGCAGCTTGTGTGCTGGGCCCTGTGTGTGCAAATGGCAATGTGAAGGAGTATTGTGGGCCATAAGTATAACAGGCAGGATGGTCTGACTGATACCATTTCCTGTTTGTATTTCTCTGCAGGTCAGTGCCCATCAAAAGAAGGGTGTATGGTGTGCCATCGCCAAGGACGTGGGGACCCTGAGGGTCTACGGCAGGTAGAGCACCCACTGTCGGAAATGGTGGGAGTACCTGAGACGGTGGGCACGGAAGATGGCAAAGGCCCAGCTGGGGATGGCCTCCCAACGAGGAAGGGGTGCCCGTTGAACCCTGACCCCCCTGACGGCCCGCATACTGGTGGTGGCCTATCCAGAGCTGGATGGGTGCTTGATGGCATCACAGCAGCCACAAGGGGTTGAGTACAGTGCCCATCATCACTACTTACACATGGTAGGAGGATACCCGGGTGGGGGATGTGTGTCAGCGGGTGCCCCTAGGCCGGGCCTGACATTGTAGAGTAGGTCCCATGGTGGCCAGGGTTCTGAAGTGATAATCCTGCTACCCAGCTTTTAGGCATCCACAACTGGTCAGGGCTGTGTGGGTCCAAGGTGTGCTGCATTTGGAGGAATGTGCCCCTCCCCATGCCTTGGTGGCTAGCATTATCACAGGTAGTGCATTGCATAGTGCGTAGGGCTGTTCCCTGTGTGTGACAGTGGTATGTACGCCAACGGTGGTGTTGGTGCAGCCATTGACCAAGTGTATCCTTTGTCTCTTCCCCTCCTTTTTGTTTTGTCATCCTGTCCTTATGTGCATTAGCATCATCTGGTGGAGGAGCAGAGGCATCAGCGACAGAGGGAGCTACATCGCACAGGACCCTAGAGGCAGAGTCCACCAACGTTGAGGGCAGCAGTGGGACAGAGGGTGAGGGGAGCACCACAGCGGAGACTGGAGGGGACAGTTCGGACACAGATACCTCTTCTGATGGAAGCTCCCTGGTGGTGGCGGACACTTCTGTGACCACCCCAGCTACAGGTACATCCGCCATCCCCATACCAGCACCGCTCTCCCAGCAGCCCCTCATCGAGTTGCCTGTGCCTGCTCACCCAGGAGGGTGGGCATCTCCTTTGCTCCAGGCACCTCAAGCCATGGCCCAGTTAGCCCTGCTGCCCTGAGTGAGGAGGCTATTGACCTCCTGAGATCCATCTCTGTTGGGCAGTCAACCATTGTGAATGTCATCCAGGGGCTGGAAGCCCAAATGCAACAGACAAATGCATTTCTGGAGGGCATTCACACTGGCTTGGCGGCCCAACAGACAGCAAACCAGGCTCTGGCCTCCTCTCTGATGGTAGCCATTGTCCCTGTTTCTACCATTCCCCCCACAACTTCCTCTTCCCAATCCCATTCCCCTCAACCCCAACTTATCCCAAGTACAAAGGCAGACGAGCAGGCACACACGACAACACACAAGAGTGTCACAGGCAAACACAAGCATCACACATTATCCCACAGGCACTCACACAAACACCATCCAGATGCAGACATACCAACATCCACTGCCTCCACTGTGCACCCCTCCTCCTCCTCCTCCTCATCCTCCACCTCCCTTTCAATTGCGTCTACACTCACACCTGCATGCCCTACATCCTCAGCCACTTCCAGCATCATCACCACACCTTGCAGAACACACACCTCACTTGCAGACACCTCTACAACAGCCACGCACACATCCTCTGTGTCCTCTCCCACTGTGTCTTTCAACCCCTCTCCCAAGGTACACAAACGCAAGCACTCAGACACCCAACAGCCTTCCACCTCACAACAGCATCCAGCCCATGCACCTGCACCCAAACACAGCAGACAGACACCTGCTACAACCACTCCCTCTTCCTCCACTACCAAACCTTCTCCCTCTTCCCGCCCCAATGTCCCTAAGAAGCTTTTCCTCTCCATCATTGACCTCTTCCCCACTCCCCCATCCTTCATGTCTGGCCAGGGGAGCAAAAACCCAGGCAAGCACCTCAGCCACCCAGTCCACGGTCCAGTAGTCTCCACACTCACTCGTGGTGGGAAAGGATCCAGGGTACCAGCCAGCCTCAAAGAACGTGTGCATGCCCAAGCTGCTGCCCGGAAGGGCAAGGAACCTGCCCCAGCTGCTGCCCTGAAGGGCAAGGACCCTGCCCAAAGTGCTGCCAGGAAGGGCAAGGGGCCTGTACCAGCAGGCAGGAAGGAAAAGGGGCCTGGTGCAGGGACTCAGACGGAGCCCCCACCACCAACCATAATTTGTGCAGCCATCCGAGTCTCCAGGGGATGGGCTGGAGCCTCCCCCCACCACCACCAGCAGCAGCACCACCACCAGCAGTGGGCACCCGTCCAAGGTTTCAGGGGATGGGCTGGAGCCTCTCCCCACCACCAGCAGCAGCAGCACCACCACTGAGCAGCCGTCACTGCCAGTGGACGGTATGTAGTCCTGCCTCCATGGGCTGCTGTGCGGCCTGCCCCCTGCAAATCCTGTGGGTTTGACACCCAGCTGAGAGACTGTGACCTTGCACTCCCCAGGATCAAGAGCACAGGGCAAGATGCCCCCTCCAGAACCAGTGGGGAAGACACCCACCTGAGAGACTGTGGCTTTGCACTCCCCAGGACCAAGCACAGGGCATGTTGCCCCCTCCAGAGCATGTGGGCAAGTCACCCACCTGAGAAACTGTGGCTTTGCACTCCCCAGGGCCAAGCACAGGGCATGTTGCCCCCTCGAGAGCATCTGGGCAAGTCACCCACCTGAGAGACTGTGGCCTTGCTCTCCCCAGGACCAAGCACAGGGCATGTTTCCCCCTTCAGAACCAGTAGTTTTATACCATCCGCCGGCTGAGCTGCCCCCTTTTCCCCATCCCACTGAGGTGCCTGCCTATTTTCCAACTGATGTTCCTGCAGTGTTCTCTCTGTGTTGGTGCAGGTGACAAGTGGGGCCTTGGACTTTGGCTAGTGGCCCTGTGGCCCACGCACAATGAGGACTGGGCAGTGTCCCTTGCACTGTACATATGTATATACCATGAGACTGACTTTTCGTATTTCTACTGTGTTGTTATTATTACAGTCACTTTATCACATTCCCATAGTCCTTGCATTATTCCTCAGGGGTACGGGTTAAATATGTTTTATTACTGCAGCTGTTTCTGTGTATGGTGTTGGGGGTGGGGGCTGTGTGTTGCATGTGTGTGTCACTCTCGTTTTCCTCCCCCCCCTTGTGTCCTAGGTTGCTGTATTCACCGTGGTCATCTTCGCCGGCATTGGTGTTCGTGGTGGAGCAGGACATAGACTATCATAGGGAATATTTGAAGTTCAAACTCCATGGCGGCGTGGTTCTTCCCTGTGTCTCCAATGGTGAGTCCTTTCTCTTCTGTGATATGTTTCCACCAGGCTTTTGATGTCGTTGGTACTGCCCCGGAAAAGGTGGTGGATTGATGTGTCTTAATATGGGGGGTGGAACATTGACTTCCGCCTGGCTGTAGGCGGCTACCACCGTGGTGGCTATTGTATCCGCCCTGGCGGTCGGTGTGGTAATGTGGCTGTCTATCTGAGTTCTCACCGCCATGGTGATAATTTGACGATAGGCCAGCCTGTTGGCGGTATTACCACCACTTTATCACTACCCGCCAGGGTTGTAACGAGGGCCTAAGTTCTTATATAATATATTATGCAGTGAACGTTACATTGTCAGCATAAGATGATCATATTGTTACTCAAGTTTAACAAATTAGAACAAAGAATGTAATGCAACCTCATCTAAAACCACCCTAACACCATCTTCTAAATTAATATTATTATAACCCGAATTTGGCCTAATGTAATCTGATGTGACCGTACAAATCTATATATACTCAAACCAATTGCAGACTTATGTACCTGAATAGGCCTGCTGTAGCAGACAGGAAAATGTCTTGAACTGTTACATTTTGACGGAAGAAGCTATCCGAGCTCACAAAGAAAAAGACATCAACACAGTATTTCATTTCTGAACGTTCTGCTGCGTGCGAAGGCAGATTGAGACAAAAACATAGACGCACAGAAATAAAAGATGGAGCCGAGCCTAGTTTAGGTCGTGTCTGGCCAATATTAAGAAAACACAATTATGTATATTGCAACTTTCTGGTTTTCGGTGAAAACATTCATGTTATTGAGCAGACATTTATTAATCAGAAATCGTCAGTGTAAACGCTCGATTATACACGTGCTGGTTTGCCATATGTAAATTCTCCAACAAAATGGAGTTTCAGTTACTGCTTACTTCAATATGTGTCTGCATTTGCATCTCGGGTGCCAGAAAACGTATTTTGCCACTGAATGTTCCAAACAGCGAAAGCACTTCGTAAGAGTTGTGAATTCTGAAGTTAAAAAATACTTTCTTTTTTAGAAGATAACAGATCTCCATTAAAAAAGAGACACTTGCCACCCATCCATATCATTATCATATTCTGCATGTGTCTGCCCTTCTGTGTTGCCTAATAGACCTCATTAAACTGAATGTGTTGAGAGAAAGCAGCAATTCACAATTTGCCATTAGGACAGCTGAGCTGTAGATCAGATTGCACGGTTGTGGCTATGTGCAGATGTTAATATATTTGCCTACAAAAAGTATTCTTTTTTCCACAAAATGTGTTACAGCAGATGTAATCATAATGGCTGAATGTGTGAAGGTCTATTATCTGAATCTATTAATGCGTGCAGCGCTCAAAAGCATAAAATGGCCTGGCCCAATTAACACAATTATACAATTTATGAGAAAGGCATTTTCTGTACCTCACTGGCCTCGCCATCAGTCCATTAATCATGGTGTTCATTATATTTGTACGTTTCACATGAAAAAGCAAGCTCTTTAGTTATATTATTTAGATAATATTATTTAGATAATATAACTAAAGCACCGACTGACATGACAAAAGTGAGAGGATAGCTGGTGGTTTAAACAATTTTTAGCTTTGATCCCTCAATGTTAATCACGTAATGTCCAGTTAAGGGTATTTATTTATATAGAACAGTACATTAACTAAAATTAAGTGTGAAATGGATAAAGTTCAAGAGGCTTCTTAAATTCTGCGATGTAGCATCCTATATTGTTTTCAATGATATTAATGTTCCTTTAACTAATTGCTTTCATAAGTTCATGTGGTCCCCATGTCTTCGAGTTTGCTGTCACGAAATCTAGGTGAAACAGCTTATTGGGCTTTGACGATTCGGACATTACTTGAATACCAAGTTATTGTACTTGCCTCGTTATCTTTGGTGGGGGCAGTATGTTTCTGTAGGAAATTTGCCTTTTTTAATGGTCACCTTGAATATTTGTCTTTTTCTGAACGCAATTTCTCCTGGCTGTGGAACTCTGTGCACTTTACCCCTGAGAACCAGGAGCAATGTGCCTGTTGTCCCCCACATTAACTGGCTTAACTCTTACTGGAACATTTAACATTTCCTGTAAGACCCTTGTCTGTAGTCTGGAAACATCCATGGCCTGATAAGTGAAATACCACTTGTGGACTGGAGCATCTACACTGCCACCCTCTGTGGTCAAAGTGAAAAAATGGTTTCAGGCTTATCCTGTTTTGTCCACCCTGCTACGCAGGTCAGTCAAAATCTCCCTTTCGATGGCAAGAAAACATGTTTTAAAATAAATGTCACCCCTAACCATGCCTAGCTGCTTTATAGTTGAGTCGAACATGCCTGGCATTAAAAATATCATGTCCCCTTAGTGACTAGGTTCAAAATGACATTGTCACTGGTCAGACTGTAACTGACACATCGAAACATCAAATGATAGAAGATAGAAAACAATCTATACATTTTCAACTGTACAAGCAACAGGCCCCATCCAAATATTGGTTGTACTTACTAAAAATCTAATCTAATTGTAAAGTCAGATTTGTAATTAATGCATTACTGTATGCTGGATACTAATTTCTATTACCTCACCAGCATCCTGTGCTCAGTTCGGGAATGTAGGAGGCTGGCCTGGTTTGTAGTGGTACCAAGGGGTACTTACACTCTGCACCAGGTCCAGTTATCCCTTATTAGTGTAGAAGAGGTGTCCAGCAGCTTAGGCTGATAGAAAAGGGTAGCTTAGCAGAGCAGCTTAGGCTGAACTAGGAGACGTGTAAAGCTCCTACTATACCACTGGTGTCATATGCACAATATCATAAGAAAACACAATACAGAGATATACTAAAAATGAAGGTACTTTATTTTTATGACAATAAGCCAAAAGTATCTCAGTGAGTACCCTCAGTATGAGGATAGCAAATATACACAAGATATATGTACACAATACCAAAAATATGCAGTAATAGCAATAAAAAGCAATGCAAGCAATGTACAGTCACAATAGATTGCAATGAGAGCACATAGGTATAGGGGCAACACAAACCATATACTCCAAAAGTGGAATGCGAATAACGTATGGACCCCAAACCTATGTGAGCTTGTAGAGGGTCGTTGGGACTGTAAGAAAACAGTGAGGGTTAGAAAAATAGCCCACCCCAAGACCCTGAAAAGTGGGTGCAAAGTGCACCTAAGTACCCCAGAGAGCACAGAAGTCGTGATAGGGGAATTCTGCAAGGAAGACCAACACCAGCAATGCAACAACGATGGATTTCCAGACGAGAGTACCTGTGGAACAAGGGGACCAAGTCCAAGAGTCACAATCAAGTCAGGAGTGGGCAGATGCCCAGGAAATGCCAGCTGTGGATGCAAAGAAGCTGCCACCATATGGTAGAAGCTGTGGATTCTGTAAGAACGAAGAGGACTAGGAACTTACCCTTTGGAGGATGGATGTCCCACGTCGTGAAGAAGCTTGCAGAGGTATTTCCGTGCAGAAAGACTGCAAACAAGCCTTGCTAGCTGCAAGGGTCATGGTTAGGGTTTTTGGATGCTGCTGTGGCCCAGGAGGGACCAGGATGTCGCCAATTGCGTGAGGAGACAGAAGGGGCGTCCAGCAAGACAAAGAGCCCACTCAGAAGCAAACAGCACCCACAGAAGTGCTGGGACAGGCACTACAAAGAGGAGTGAACCAGAGCTCACCCGAAGTCACAAAAGAAGGTCCCACGACGCCAGAGGACAACTCAGGAGGTCGTGCACTGCAGGTTAGAGTGTCGGGGACTCAGGCTTGGCTGTGCACAGAGGAAATCCTGGAAGAGTGCGCCGGAGCAGCTGCAAATCACGCTTTACCCAGCAATGCAGTCTAGCGTGGGGAGGCAAGGACTTACCTCCAGCAAACTTGGACTGAAGAGTCACTGGACTGTGGGAGTCATTTGGACAGAGTTGCTGAGTTCCAGGGGCCACGCTCGTCGTGCTGAGAGGGGACCCAGAGGACCGGTGATGCAGTCTTTTGGTGCCTGCGGTTGCAGGGGGAAGATTCAGTCGACTCACTGGAGATTTCTTCGGAGCTTCTAGTGCAGAGAGGAGTCAGACTACCCCCACAGCATGCACCACCAGGAAAACAGTCGAGAAGGCGGCCGGATCAGCGATACAAGGTTGCAGTAGTCGTCTTTGCTACTTTGTTGCGGTTTTGCAGGCGTCCAGAGCAGTCAGCGGTCGATTCCTTGGCAGAAGGTGAAGAGAGAGATGCAGAGGAACTCTGATGAGCTCTTGCATTCGTTATCTAAAGAATTCCCCAAAGCAGAGACCCTAAATAGCCAGAAAAGGAGGTTTGGCTACTTAGGAAGGAGGATAGGCTAGCAACACAGGTAAGAGCCTATCAGAAGGAGCCTCTGACGTCACCTGATGGCACTGGCCACTCAGAGCAGTCCAGTGTGCTAGCAGCACCTCTGTTTCCAAGATGGCAGAGGTCTGGAGCACACTGGAGGAGCTCTGGGCACCTCCCAGGGGAGGTGCAGGTCAGGGGAGTGGTCACTCCCCTTTCCTTTGTCCAGTTTTGCACCAGAGCAGGGCTGGGGGATCCCTGAACCGGTGTAGACTGGCTTATGCAGAGATGGGCACCATCTGTGCCCATCAAAGCATTTCCAGAGGCTGGGGGAGGCTACTCCTCCCCAGCCCTGACACCTTTTTCCAAAGGGAGAGGGTGTAACACCCTCTCTCTGAGGAAGTCCTTTGTTCTGCCTTCCTGGGCCAAGCCGGGCTGGACCCCAGGAGGGCAGAAACCTGTCTGAGGGGATGGCAGCAGCAGCAGCTGCAGTGAAACCCCGGGAAAGGTGGTTTGGCAGTACCCGGGTCTGTGCTAGAGACTCGGGGGATCATGGAATTGTCTCCCCAATGCCAGAATGGCATTGGGGTGACAATTCCATGATCTTAGACATGTTACATGGCCATGTTCGGAGTTACCATAGATATTGACCTATGTACAGTGCACGCGTATAATGGTGTCCCCGCACTCACAAAGTCCGGGGAATTTGCCCTGAACGATGTGGGGGCACCTTGGCTAGTGCCAGGGTGCCCACACACTAAGTAACTTAGCACCCAACCTTTACCAGGTAAAGGTTAGACATATAGGTGACTTATAAGTTACTTAAGTGCAGTGGTAATTGGCTGTGAAATAACGTGGACGTTATTTCACTCAGGCTGCAGTGGCAGGCCTGTGTAAGAATTGTCAGAGCTCTCTATGGGTGGCAAAAGAAATGCTGCAGCCCATAGGGATCTCCTGGAACCCCAATACCCTGGGTACCTCAGTACCATATACTAGGGAATTATAAGGGTGTTCCAGTATGCCAATGTGAATTGGTGAAATTGGTCACTAGCCTGTTAGTGACAATTTGTAAAGAGAGAGCATAACCACTGAGGTTCTGGTTAGCAGAGCCTCAGTGAGACAGTTAGGCATCACACAGGGAACACATACATATAGGTCACAAACATATGAGCACTGGGGTCCTGGCTAGCAGGGTCCCAGTGACACATAACAAACATACTGAAACATAGGGTTTTCTCTATGAACACTGGGCCCTGGCTAGCAGGATCCCAGTGAGACAGTGAAAACACCCTGACATACACTCACAAACAGGGCAAAAGTGGGGGTAACAAGGCTAGAAAGAGGCTACTTTCTCACAGGGAAGAGGTATGAAAGAGGTGTTAAATTCTTCTCAGGAGCACCCAACTGGCTGACTTGAATGAGCAGAGATGACTTCCCTGGACTCCACAGAAATTGGTGGGTAGGGGCTGTGGACATTCTGTTAACATCACAATGTCATCTCCTGCCTGACAAGTCTATTGAGCTATATGAAATCCTTTAGAGCACGTGAAAGGGTGGCTGAAACTTTCCATGTGGAACTAGAAATACTGTAACACTTTTTTGGAAGATTTTGTGAAGATTCGTCAAATGGTGCCAAAGATATAGGCAAGTCAAAAAAATATTTTTCTATGGAAGCATGGTCCTAACTATAACTGCCTGGTGACAACAGCGAGTTATAGTTAACTTAGGGCATGAGTTATAGTTACTTAAAAGAACTGTAACTATAACTGCTGAATTTCTATGGTTTTGTACAAGTAAATTCAGAACCTAATTATAACGTCCCTGTAACTTTTGTTTTATTCAGTAAAAAAAATAATAATATATATACACACACCTATATACAGACACATCAGACACATACATACACGCACACACACACACATGATAAACCAACAGCCGTTGCATCAATAATAGCAGTATTGGAATGGCATGGAAGGTGGGGAGAATTTCATGTTTTAAAACTGTTACTTTTAACTGATATTAACGCAGCAACATAATCGATTTTACTAAAGTAAAACAAAGAAGCAACCTACTGATAATTTTAAGTCAATCATTGAGGTATGCTATTCATGCCAAATATTGTGAGGCCTCAGATCTACCTACGACTTTTCTGTGTTGCCAGCTTTATAATACATAAGCATGCACAGATGCACACAGAGCAGGCAGACACACCACCAGTACAGATACACACACTGAATGTGTGTGCTCACATGTGGTTACACATACACATTTGAAAACATTTTTTATTTACCTGATGCAGTAGGTACCCCACTGACCCTCAGTACTCTTGGCAAGCACTTAACTCTTTCCCTTGTGAAGTGGTTTATTGAGGAGGCTTGTGAAGAGACACAACAGCACTGAAGCAGGAAATTGAAAGCTAGAATTGGCACAGTGTGTTCAGGCTGTGACATGTATTGCTCGGTCCATGATGATGCACTTTGTCGGTTCCGGCTTTCACTTTTCTAGTGCAGGTCAGGCTCTTGCTTTTTCACCTCACCTCGTTCCAACTCATGAGAAAGTGGGGTGGAAGTCCGTGAGGCTTGGTGGCCCCACCTTTTGACAAGTTGGGAAGAACTGAATGACATCCAGATTGGTATGTGTTCCTGGGTACTTTGAGCTCAGAATGTTGACTTTGCCAGTGCTGGAAGACCTGTATGATAGCTGGTGCAGATGCCTCTATGCACATGAACCAGGTATCACACAGTTGCCACCCCCCAAACTGATAGACTCTAGTGGAGGTCGGCATTTGTTCATTATACCAACACTGTATTATAGACTATTATTCCCTTTAGGTATCCTAGAAAAAAGATCAGAAAGTAAAGAATCCCTGGCGCTAAATTAAGCTGCCAATGCAGGCATCCTTGCACCATCGTGCAAGGATGGTCTGCGTTGAGGGGTGTGATTGTTTATGTGCAGGAAGGTGTCTGTTAGACCTGACAGCCTTAGGATGGTCAGCCCTAACTTTTTGTCTGCCTCCCTCCACTTTTTGGACACTGTTTTTGCTGGTTTTAGGACTCTACGCACTTTACCACTGCTAACCAGTGCTAAAGTGCACATGCTCTCTCCCTGTGACATTGGTTCCTACCCAATTGGCTTATTTAATCTACTTGTAAGTCCCCAGTAAAGTGCACTACATGTGCCCAGGTCCTGTAGATTAAATGGTACTAGTGGGCCTGCAGCACTGATTGTGCCACCCACATAAGTAGCCCCTTAACCATGTCTCAGGCCTGCCATTGCAAGGCCTGTGTGTGCAGTTTTACTGCCAATTCGACTTGGCATTTAAAAGTACTTGCCAAGCCTAAATCTTCCCTTTTTCTACACATAAGTCACCCCTGAGGTAGGCACTAAGTAACCCATAGGGTAGGGTGCTGTGTAGGCAAAAGGCAGGACATGTACCTGTGTAGTTTCTATGTCCTGGTAGTGTAAAACACCTACATTCGTTATACACTGCTGTGAGGCCTGCTCCTTTCAAAGGCTAACATGAGGGCTACCCTCATATACTGTTTGAGTGGTAGATTCGGATCTGAAAGGAGTAACAAGGTCATATTTAGTATGGCCAGAATGGTAATACAAAATCCTGTTGACTGGTGAAGTTGGATTTAATATTACTATTTTGGAAATGCCACTTTTAGAAAGTGAACATTTCTCTGCACTTAAATCCTCCTGTGCCTTACAAGTCATATTCTGGCTGGGTTACTTGACAACTCCCAAACACAGGATGCTCAATCACACTTCCACACATCTGCATACTGAATGGGTCTTCCTGGGCTGGGAGGGTGGAGGGTCTGACACTTACATGTCAAAGGACAGTGGCCTGCCCTCACACAATGGACTGCCAAACCTCCTACTGGGACCCTGGCAGACAGGATGGGACTGAAAGGGGACCTGGTACACTTCTAAGCCACTCTTTGAAGTCTCCCCCACTTCAAAGGCACATTTGGGTATTTAAACAGGGCCTCTGACCCTACCAACTCAGACACTTCTGGACAAGATACCACTGGTGAAGAAACTCTGAACCAGACCCTGCAACCTGCCAAGAGGAGCTGCCTGGCTGCCCAAAGTACTCACCTGATTGCTTTTTTGCAAAGGGCTGCTGCCCTGCTGTTGCCCTGCTGCCTTGCTGCCCTCTGGCTCTCCTGAGAAGTTCTCTCCAAGGGCTTGGATAGAGCTTGCCTCCTGTTCCTTGCAGTCTCAGGGCCTAAAAGACTTAGGGGGTCATTACAACATTGGCGGTAAAAGCCGCTTACCGCTGTGCAGAAGACCGCCAATAGACCGCCGAGGCGACGGGAGACACACATCACGGAATCTGCCGAAATTCAGACACCCACACAAGTCCGCCACACCAAAGGTCAGCGATAAATATGCAGAAACAAATCCTCCACCTCCACGCCAATAGAAACACGCCCATGCTATTACGACCCACGAAAACCACGCGGCGGTCTTTCAACCACGGTATTCCATTGGCGGTACACACCCCGCACTACACCTGATACACATGCAAACACCACTCCCACACATCCAATACAATATAAAACACACACTCACATCACCCACAAACCCCTACGACCACAAATTAGAGACGAAGGCCAGAGAGAGAGAGCACAGAATAGATAACACCATCACACAGAGGCACACTACACCATCACCCACACAACATCCACGCACAAAACACCACATACCACTACACTCACCACACTCATCAACACATACACCACCCCACACATCACACACACCACCCCATGTCACGCCAAAGACACCCCCGCTTCTCCGAGGAGGAGCTCAGGGTCATGGTGGAGGAAATCATCAGGGTAGAGCCACAGCTATTTGGCGCACAGGTACAGTACACATCCATAGCCAGGAAGATGGAGCTATGGCAAAGAATAGTCGACAGGGTCAACGCTGTGGGACAGCACCCAAGAAATAGGGAGGACATCAGGAAGAGGTGGAACGACCTACGGGGGAAGGTGCGTTCAACGGTATCCAGGCACCACATCGCGGTACAGCGGACTGGCGGCGGACCCCCACCTCCTCCCCTACAACTAACAACATGGGAGGAGCAAGTCTTGTCCATCTTGCATCCTGAGGGCCTCGGAGGAGTCGTCGGAGGAACGGACACTGGTAAGTCTAATTTTAACCATCATAACCCCCACCCTACCTGCATGCTATCACACACCCCCACCATCACACCCTCCACTATCACCCCAAATCCTCACCTATCTACTCATTACACCAACCACCCATCCCAACCCCAAGACCTGCATGACACAACTAAGCATGGACGCCCATCACTAAAGCATGCCCACTGCACAGACCCACAACACCCCCCAACCATCCCCACACAAGCCGCCACACAGGAATGCCTGCACTGGGGTTCACGCACACCCATCCATTGCACACCATGAAACACACACATGCAATAATCATGTTCTCATACCCCTGCAGGAACCCGAAGGACCGTCACCACACCAGAGGGTCCAGACAACACCACTCCACCCCCAGAAGAGGCCCACAGTGACGACAGCAGCTCTGCCCTACTGGATCTTGATGACCAGCCTGGACCATCGTGGGCCTCAGGACAGTCGGTTCCCCTTGCCCAGCCACAGCCCAACACCGAACTGCCACCCTCTGGGAACACCAGCACAGCACCCACCCAGCGGACCCATACCTCCCTACCCAGGACAGGTCAATCAGCGGTGTGTCCACCACTACAGGGCACCCAGGATAACCCACCACCCCAACAACAACAGTGACCTGGGGGCAGTGGTAGTGGGCACACGGTCCAGGGGACGGAGGCACAGGAACACAGGGGAACTGGGAGGGCTGCTGTGCGACAGAGGGAGGACAGGCCAAGGAAACCCACTCTCCACGAGGCCCTATCCTCCATCATGGGAGCATACCACCACTCCCAGGAGACGATGACAACAGTCCTGGACAAGTTGCAGGAGACCCTGCGCCTGCAGGAGGAGCAGTATTTGGGGTTCAGGGAGGAGCTCAGGACCATCGGCTCCGCCCTGGGCACCATCGTAGGGGTGCTGACGGACATTCAAAAGACCTTGAGGGACACCGTGACACTCCAAGGGGCCCCTGACACTAGCCAGGACGACGGACTGCCCACCACCTCCACCGGCGCTAGTGGACAGGACGCCCCGCCACAGGACCACCACACCAGAACCCCACCCCCTGCAGACGGGCAACCACCACGCAAGCGGGCCCTGAGATCCAGGAACAGGACAGAGCAAGATGGAAAGACCCCCGCCAGGAAATAAGACTACCTTGATTGTCCCCCCACTGTCCCACTTTGTTACCCTGTCCAGATTGGAACTGCCCCAGCTCCACTTCCAATGCCCAGATTTGCAATGTACCTGTGAGACTAATAGACTGGACTCTGCCATGGACATTATTCCACCATGACCTCTCCCCATTTCACAACCCCCCTACATTTTTATGCACTTCAATAAACACCCTTGAAACCTCAATAATATTGGAGTCAGTCAATGATTCTGAACTTTGTATTGTCAATTACAGTGTTAAAAAAGGTTAGCCATTGGAAGGTCAACATACCAATGTCACACATCACAAGCCTTTCAAGGGTGCAAGCTGTTGACACGAAACTGAAATGGAAGGGGACAACTCAGTTAACAAATAGGGAGTGAAATGTAGGTACAGGATAGAGGTAGACATGTGAAATGTAATATAATGTGAAACATGAAATTGTACTCACCTGTGTCTCATTGAAAATATTGCTGTATGACTGACTACCTGTTGTCGTTTTCATCTTCATCAGCTTCCTCCTCATCACTGTCCACAGGCTCCCCAGGCTCCCCCGCTGCAACAACACCGTCATCTGTATCATCCTCCTGCAGAAAAGGGACCTGGCATCGCAATGCCAAGTTATGGAGCATGGAGCAGGCGATGATGATGTCGCACACCTTCTTCAGTGAGTAGAATAGGGACCCACCTGTCATATGGAGGCACCTGAACCTGGCCTTCATGAGGCCGAAGGTCCGCTCGATTACCCTCCTAGTCCGCCCATGGGCCTCATTGTAGCGTTCCTCTGCCCTGGTCCTGGGATTCCTCACTGGGGTCAGTAGCCAGGACAGGTTGGGGTAACCAGAGTCCCCCAATAGCCATACACGGTGCCTCTGGAGTTCACCCATCATATCAGGGATGCTGCTATTCCGCATGATGTAGGCATCATGCACTGAGCCAGAGAACATCGCATTTACCTGCGAGATGTACTGGTCTGCCAAACAGACCATCTGGACATTCATCGAAATCGAATGATAACTCTTCCGGTTCCTGTACACCTGTTCATTCCTGCGGGGGGGGACCAGAGCTACATGGGTCCCATCAATGGCACCTATGACGTTGGGGATATGTCCGAGGGCATAGAAGTCACCTTTCACTGTAGGCAAATCCGCCACCTCAGGGAAAATGATGTATCTCCTTACGTGTTTCAGCAGGGCAGCCAACACTCTGGACAAGACGTTGGAAAACATAGGCTAAGACATCCCTGATGCCATGGGCACTGTTGTCTGAAAAGACCCACTTGCAAAGAAATGGAGCACTGACAGCACCTGCACGTCAGGGGGTATTCCAGTTGGATGGCGGGTTGGTGACATCAGGTCAGGCTCCAACTGGGTACATAGTTCCCGGATTGTGGCACGGTCAAACCGGTAGGTCACGATGACATGTCGCTCTTCCATTGTCAACAGGTCCACCAGCTGTCGGTACACCGGCGGATTCCGCCATCTTCCAATATGTCCCAACTGACGGCCTAAGAAGGACAACAGCGAAAAAACTGTTAGCATTCCTCCAGGTATGTACCCACAGTCATACACAAGACTACACCAGACAATTAACCCATACGGGAAAGGTTTTGAGTGTAGGCCTCGGTATGTGTGATGCAGTAGTAAATGAAGCCATGTGGGCCCCTGAAATGGCAGCTGCCTGACTTCTAAAATGGGACAATGGAATTGTGAGGTAACTGCGCTGGCGTTGCACACGGTCGCGGTAGGCGGTCGTAGAGCGCGCCGCAATGCTGCATTGGTTAACATTGGACCATATGGGTCCCAGGAGCCAATGAACAGGTGCGCTGGCGGTGATGATGCGCACTGCCGCGGACGTCACCGCCGCGGACGTCACCGCCGCGGACGTCACCACCTTTTCTATCTGTTCAATCACTAGATACCTGACCTTCGACAAGAGAGGACCTACACTGCTAGTGCTGCTGTGACCTCGGTCTGGAAGCAACAATGGCTGCTGCGTCTTGGGAAAGGGCCCCTGCCTTCACTGCACATGAGTTGGAGAAACTTGTGGATGGGGTCCTTCCCCAATATACGCTACTCTACGGTCCTCCAGACCAACAGGTTAGTACACAGGGAGCACGTTGTATGGGCTAGGCCTGGGTGGAGAGGGCTGGGTGGATGAGGGAAGGGGGCAGAGTACATAGAACAGTCATGCATTGGGATGAATGGTCCACAGGGATAGAGTTGGGAGGGGGCCAATTACAACGACGGTGCAGTAGTTAATGACTGTTCCTCTTTCCTTGTGCATGTCATGCAGGTCAGCGCCCACCAGAAGAGGGACATTTGGCGTCCCATCGCCAAGGAGGTCCAGACCCTGGGGGCCCACCATAGACGGGGCACCCACTGCCGGAAGAGATGGGAGGACATTCGCCGCTGCAGCAAGAAGACGGCGGAGGTGATGTATAGTTGCCCCTTTGCCATCCATGTGGGCAGATGTCTACCATTGCCATGTAGGCCATTTCCCAGGAATTGCATGTGCAGAGGGAGGAGCACAGTGTAATGCAGGGGGCTGCTGCGTTTGTCTTGTCCGCCAACGGTAGCGGTATGCCATGCACTAAAACTCTCTTTCTTCTGTCTCCACCCTTTTTCTGCTCTCCCTGTCCTTCTGCACATCAGCATCATCTGGCGGAGGTACAGTGGCACCGGAGCATGAGGGAGCTGCATCCCACATGGCCATGGAGGGCCACACCATAGACTCTGATTTCACCAGTGGGACGGAAAGCGAGGGGAGCTTCACGTCGGCCACAGGATCACCAAACAGCAACACGGACTCGTCCGCCGATGGTAGCTCCCCTGTGGTGGCGGCACCATCTGTGCGCCCCACTTCTACATGTACAGCCGCCACCTCCCCTACCAGCACCGCCCTCCCAGCAGCCCCTCAGCGTTCGCCCCGTGCCCGCTCACCCAGGAGGGTGGGAATCACCTCCACCTCAGGCCCTGCCCCTGTCACCCCTGCTGCCCTCAGTGAGGAGGCCATTGACCTCCTCAGGTCACTCACTGTTGGGCAGTGTACCATTGTGAATGCCATCCAGGGTGTAGAACGAGAGTTGAAACACGGTAATGCATTCCTGGAAGGCATTCATTCTGGTCAGGCTGTCCTTCAGCGAACCCTGCAATCTCTGGCCTCAGCACTGATGGCAGCCATTGTCCCTGTGTCCAGCCTCCCCCCTCCAACTTCCTCCACCCAGACCCAATCCCCTGTACCCCAGCCCATCCCAAGCACACCTACAGACCAGCATGCACACAAGTCAACACCCAAAAGTAGCTCAAGCAAACATAGGCACCACACACACCACAAGCACTCACACAAGCATCAGACCCATACAGACACAGCAACATCCACTGTCTCCACTGTGTCCCCCTCCTCCTCTTCTCTCTCCTCCCTCCCAGTCTCGTCTACACACACACCTGCATGCACCACATCTACATGCACTAGGGCTCGCACCAGGACACCCAGCACCACAAGCCGCTCACCTGCACTCACCACCTCCACTGCCATATACACGTCCCCTGTGTCCTCTCCCAGTGTGTCTGTGACGCCCCCTCCCAAAGTACACAAACGCCGGCAATCACTCACCCAACATCCATCCACCTCACAACAGCCTCCAGTACCTGCACCTGCACCCAAAACACCTAAAGTGACACCTCCTACAACCACCTCCTCTTCCTCCACTCCCAGAGCCCCTCCAACTACCCATCCCAGTGTACGTCAGAAACTGTCCCTATGTCAAATTTACCTTTTTGCCCCCACCCCCCCCCCTCCAATTCATCAGTCCCGTCATAGCGCCTCAGCCAAAATGCCTCCAGTACCAGTGGTGCGTGTTCCAGGTTTTTGGAGTGCCCCGTCCACCAGGGCAGGCAGTAGAACCCGGAGCCAAGGCACTGTCAGCCAACCCCCTGTGAAGGCTCCGAAATTGGAGATTGGACGACGGGACCGTGTCAAGACTCCTGGTGGTACAAACAGTGAAATGGGATCCAAGGCGATTGGTGAGTCATCTGTAACTCAAAAGAAGGTGGGTAAGGTCCCGAGGAAGTCTCCCCAACCTGTTGTGAGTGTCACTGCGGAGAAGTGCACCATCATTTCCGGCGGTCCAGACACAACCGCCAACACCCTCGTTACTGGTCAGGAGACCACCGCCAGAGTCATAGCCCAAGAGGGCTCAAGTATCGTCACTGGCCCAGAGACCACCGCCAGAGTCATAGCACAGGAGGGCTCAAGTATCGTCACTGGCCCAGAGACCACTGCCAGAGTCATAGCCCAGGAGGGCTCAAGTATCGTCACTGGTCCAGAGCCCACCGCCAGAGTCATAGCCCAGGAGGGCTCAAGTATCGTCACTGGTCCAGAGACCACCGCCGGAGTCATAGCCCAGGAGGGCTCAAGTATCGTTACTGGTCAGGAGACCACCGCAACCGCCGGAGTCACAGCCCAGGAGGGTCCAGAATCTCGCAGCCCCGCTGGGCAATGATGGAACGTAATGCCACACACCAATGTCCAGTGTGGAGATCGTCATGCCACACACCAATGTCCAGTGTGGAGATCGTCATGCCACACACCAATGTCCAGTGTGGAGATCGTCATGCCACACACCAATGTCAGTATCTGAACCGCCATCGTAGGCTACCGCTAAACAGTCCATAGGCAGCCATGGCAATGCACCGCTGAACAAGGCCAAGACCGCCATGGTGAAGACCGCTGAACAGGGCAAAGACCGTGTGGGTATGAATAGTCCGGCACATCAGGCATCGTTCTCCCATGTGCAGCTGGGACAGTGACAGGACAGGTACTTTCACGGGGAGACTCATCCAGTCTGGGCACCAGTCCCCCTCCAGAACCAGTGGAGACCTGCATCTACCTGAGAGACTGTGGCTTTGCACTCCCCAGGATATGGCAGTGGGCAATCCACCCACTGTATACACTTGAGAGACTGTGGCTTTGCACTCCCCAGTATATGGCAGTGGGCAATCCACCCACTGTAGAAACTTGAGAGACTGTGGCTTTGCACTCCCCAGGATAAAGCAGTGGGCAACCCACCCACTGTAGAGACTTGAGAGACTGTGGCTTTGCACTCCCCAGGATGGCACAGTGGGCAAACCACCCACTGTAGTGACTTGAGAGACTGTGGCTTTGCACTCCCCAGGATACATCAATGGGCATGGAGTCCCGTTGTGGATCTGGCTTCGCATTCATGTGGCTGAGGTGCCCCCCTTTCCCTTCCCCCTGAGGTGCCTGTAGTGTTTCTATCTGATGCCCCGGCAGTGTTCTCACGGATTTTGGACCGGTATCTATTGTGGGCGTCGCACATGCATTTTTGGACTGTTGGTGCACGGACATTGTTGTGTACATATCTGCACTATTTCTTGTTTTGTACATTTATTTTTGACAGATTTCGTGATATATATCCGTATATTTTTTAATGAGTAGTATATTGGCACAATACAAAGTTTGACCGCTATTCGCTTTGTCATTGCATTCTTCCGGGGGGGTTGTGGTTTGTTACTGTGATTTTTGTGACTGCATTGGTGTGTATGTTGTAATATGCGAGGGTGGGGGTGTTTGGTGGGTGTCCCGTAACTTTTGCCTTCCCCCTCCCCCGTGTCGTAGGTGCAGTACTCACCGGTATGTTCTGCGCCTACGTCGCTGTTGGTTGTAGATTAGCAGGAATGCAAGGGCAGGTAAGATTTGTAGTTCCGGGTCCATGGAGTCCTCGTTCCTCGTGGGATGTGTTGAGGTGAGCGTTTTCCCATAGCAAAAGCTGTTTCTGCCGTGTTTTTATCCACGGTGAATCCACCCCGGAAAAGGTGGCGGATTGGTGTGTTGTGATAGTGTGGGCGGTACATTGTGTTCCGCCTGTCTGTTGGCGGTGACCGCCGCGCTGTTTGTCTGTACCGCCATGGCGGGCGATGTGTTAAAGTGGCTGTCTTTGTTTGCGGTTTCCGCCAGGGTCGTAATTCAATTTTTTTGTCCGCTGGCCTGTTTGCGGTATTACCGCAGCTTTAACACCGTCCGCCTGGGTTGTAATGACCACCTTAATCCTGCAAAGAACTCCTTGTGATGTGAAACTTAGACGCACAGCCTGACAGATACGATGCACAGCCTGCACTGCAGTAAGAAAATCACTGCACACCGAACCGGAATGATGGAGCCCTGCTCCCCGACAAGAGATCGACGCAGTGCCAGCATTGCGATCGGAACTTCGACGCACAGCCCACTGGATCAATGCATAACTGAGCCGGAACGATGCAGCCCGACTTCCTGCGAGAATAATCGATGCAGTGCCTGCCGTGTGACAGAAATTTCCCTGCATCGCCTATCGGATTGATGCAGCTCCTGTGACTTCATCCTGTACACCCAGGATTTGTCTGCATCGTCCCCCGGGTGTCTAAATACCCTGCAACCTGAAGAGGATCCAAGTTTTCGCACTGGAAATCGACTCTAGGCCCTGAATACGTGGAAAAATATCAATGCATAGCCTGTGTGCGCCCGGAGAAACTGACGCACACCTCCCTGTTTTCCACGCATCTCCTCCTCTGCGCCCCCTTGCAGATAATTTAGACGCAAACCAGGTACTTTGTGCTTGCAAGAGACACTTGTTGCTTTTTAAAGACTAAAGACTCTTTTTATCATTTTCTAAAGTAATATCTCAACGTGTACTTATCAAATCTTGATCATTTTGACCTGCATTTAATCAGATAAATATTCTATAATCTTCTAAACATTGTGTGGTGTACTTGTGTGGAGTTATTCTGTGTTATTGCATTATTTATTGCACAAATACTTTACACATTGACTTCTAAATTAAGCCTGACTGCTCAGTACCAAGCTACCAGAGGGTGGGCGCAGGATAATTTGGATTGTGTGTGACTTACCCTGACTAGAGTGAGGATCCTTGTTTGGACAGGGGGTAACCTGACTGCCAACCAAAGACCCCATTTCTAACAGTGTCCCTTCCTGCACATAAACAATCACTAATGGCGATTTGGCACTTCTATGTGTGCTGCAGAATGCAGTAGACACAGAAGTGCCAAAGCGTCATTTTCAAATGATTGTTTATATGCAGGATGGGACACTTTCCCACGCATAAACAATCCTGTCTGGCATTTTACCCTTTCTATGTGTGCTGCAGTGGCTTCTCCACTGGTTCTGGAAGGGTCTTTGTGCCCAGTGTGCTTCATCCTGACAAGGAGGGGGCGAGTGGATGCCATCTTCCACTAATTCTGGAGGGGGCCTTGTGCCTATTGTGCTTCATCCTGTCAAGGAGGGGATGAGTGGATGCCTTCTCCACTGGTTCTGGAGGGTGCCTTGTGCCCAGTGTGCTTCATCCTGGCAAGGAGGGGGTGAGTGGATGCCTTCTTCCACTTGTTCTGGAGGGGCTTTGTGCCCTGTGATGCAGAACATGAGGAGTGCAAGGTCACAGTCTCTCACCTGGGTGTCACACCCACAAGATGAGCATGGGCCAGGATGCACTACAGTCCATGGAAGCAGGACTACACACTGCCTGCCGGCGGTGATGGCTGCTTAGTGGTGGCAGTGGCATGGCTGGTGTCAGGGATGCCAGTGGTGGGGGGAGTCTCCAGCCCATCCCCTGCAGCCTCAGATGACTATCCACTGGGGCTGCTGGCACTGCTGCAGGCAGTGATGTTGGTGGCGGTGCTGGTGTCAGGAATGCCTGTGGCGGGGGAGGCTCTTGCCCGACCCCTGTAGCCTCGGACAGCTGCCCACTGGGGCTGCTGCTGCTGGCACTGATGCAGGCGGTGATGCTGGTGGCGGGAATGCCAGTGGTGGGTGGAGGCTCCAGCCCATCCCCTGCAGACTCGGACGGCTGCCCACTGGGGCTGCTGCTGCTGGCACTGCTGCAGGCAGTGATGCTGATGGCGGTGCTGGTGCGGTGCTGGTGGCGGTGATGGTGTCGGGAATGTCCGTGGTGGGGGGAGGCACCAGCCATCCCCTGCAGCCTCGGACGCTGCCCACTGGGTCTGCTGCTGCTGGCACTGCTGCAGGCAGTGATGCTGGTGGTGGTGCTGGTGGCTGTGCTGGTGTCAGGAATGCCCGAGGTGGGGGAGGCTCCAACCCATTCCCTGCAGCCTCAGATGGCTGAACCACCATGGTTGGTGGTGGGGGCTCTGATTCAGTTCCTGCACCAGGCCTCCTGACCTTCCTGCCTGCAAGGGCAGGCTCCTTACCCTTCCCAGCTTGTGGTGCCTCCTTGCCCTTGCCCTTCATAGCTGGTGGTGCCTCCTTGCCCTTGCCCCTCACAGCTTGTGATGCCTCCTTGCCCTTCACAGCTAGTGGTGGCTCCTTGCCCTTGCCCTTCACAGCTGGTGGTGCCTCCTTGTCCTTCCCTTTGACAGCTGGTGCAAGCACACTGTCAGTGGTTATGGCTGGTTCCCTGGAGCCTCTCCCACCTGTAGTAGCTGCCGACACTACTGTGGCCGTCAACTGGGTGGCTGAGGTGCTAGCCTGGGTTCTGACCTCGCTGGCCTAATGTGAAGGACAGGGGGAGGGATATGGAAGAGGTCAATGGTGGAGAGGAAAGGCACCTTAGGGATCCTGGGGCGGGAAGAGGGTGAAGGTCTGGGAGTGGAGGAAGAGGGAGTGGTTGTAGGAAGTGTTGGTTTGCTGTGTTTGGGTGCAGGTGCATGGGTTGGATGTTGTAGTGAGGTGGATGGCTGTTGGGTGTCTGAGTGCTTGCGTTTGTGTACTTTGGGAGGAGGGGGCACAGTCACAGTGGGAGAGGACACAGGCGACATGTGCATGAATGTGGGGGTGGTGACTGCCAGTGAGGGATGTGTAGTGATAGGCGTGATGGTGATGGAGGTAGTGGATGAGGATGTAGTGTATGCAGGTGTGAGTGTAGAAGCAACTGGAAGGGTGGTGGACGACGAGGAGGAGGGGGACACAGTGGAGGCAGTAGATGTTGGTATGTCTGATTCTGGATGGTGTTTGTGTGAGTGCCTGTGGGATGATGTGTGGTGCTTGTGTTTGCCTGAGCCACTCCTGTGTGTTGTCTTGGGTGCATGCTGGTCTGAATGTGTGCTTGGGATAGGATAAGGTTCAGGGGAATGGGACTGGGTAAAGAAAGTTGGAGGGGGAGGCTAGAGACAGGGACAATGGCTGCCATCAGGGAGGAGGCCAGAGCCTGAATTGATCACTGTTGGGCCGCCATGCCAGAGTGAATGCCCTCCAGGAATGCATTTGTTTGTTGCAAATGGCCTGCCAGCCCCTAGATGGCATTCACTATGGTTGACTTCCCAACAGAGATGGATCTCAGGACGACAATAGCCTCCTCACTCAGGGCAGCAGAGCTAACTGGGGCAGGGCCTGAGATGCCTGGGGCGAAGGAGGTGCTCACCCTCCTTGGTGAGCTGGCATGGGAAACTCGCTGAGGGGCTGCTGAGAGGGCGGTGCTGGTACGGGGGTGGCGGATGTACCTGTAGTTGGTGTGGGCACAGAGGTGTCTGCCACCAGCAGGGAGCTTCCATCGGAGGAGGTATCACTGTCAGACCTGTCCCATTCTGTCTCCGGCATGGTGCTCCCCTCGCCCTCCGTCCCACTGGTGCCCTCACCGTTGGTGGATTTGGCCTCCTGGGCCATGTGGGATGCAGCTCTCTCCATCGCCGGTGCCTCTGCTCCTCCGCCAGATGATGCTAATGCACACAAGGACAGGTGACAAAACAAAAAGGGGGGGAGATAAAGGATACATTTGGTCAATGGCTGCCCCAACTCCGCCGTTGGCGTACACAGCACACTCACACAGGGAACAGGCATACACACTATGCAATGCACTACAAGTCACAATGCTAGTCACCAGCCCTAGGACAGGTATACCTAAAGCCAATAGCAGCATACCTGAGACACAGAGACCCCTGCCCAGTAGTGGAGGCCTCCTAGCTTGGTTGGAGGACTTCCACACCAGGACCCTGCCCAACATGGAACCTACCATGCACTGTCCTGCCTGGCCTACGGGCACCCACAGGCCCACATCCCCCACCCGGAGACCAACCCACCACGCACAATTTGCAGACTTGGAAACTGTACTCACCCCCTTGTGGCTGCTGTGATGGCCTCAAGCGCCCATCCAGCTCTGGAGAGGCCACCGCCAGTATGCAGAACATCGGGGGGTCAGGATTTGACGGGCACCCCTTCCTCATTGGGAGGCCATCCCCAGCTGGGCCTCTGCCTTCTTCCGGGCCCAGCATCTCAGGTCCTCCCACCGTTTACGAAAGATGGTGCTCCGTCTGCCGTAGACCCCCAGGGTCCACACATCC
This sequence comes from Pleurodeles waltl, assembly GCF_031143425.1. Taxonomy (NCBI): domain Eukaryota; kingdom Metazoa; phylum Chordata; class Amphibia; order Caudata; family Salamandridae; genus Pleurodeles; species Pleurodeles waltl. The sequence continues at coordinate 468,329,692 of NC_090442.1, forward strand.
TTTTCTGATGGGCGCTGACCTGCAGAAAAATAAACTTAGAAAAAGGTATCAGCCATACCGTCCGGCCTCTTACACTCATGGCCCACCATATCCCTCACATCCCCTTATGCACAGACATTGCCCACCATACATGCAGCATGCTGCCCAGGACTCTTTCACCCACCCATTACATGAGGCCCTCACACACAGCACTCCATTTATTCATGCCCCATGCATCGTGCTCATAGTGTACTCACTTGTTGGTCTGGAGGCCCATACAGCTTTCGGTACTGGGGTAGGACCCCATCCACCAGTCTCTCCAACTCTGCAGCAGTGAAGGCAGGGGCCCATTCCTCAGTGACTTGAGCCATGGTCAGTTCCAGACACAGGTCATAGCAGCACTTGCAGTGTAGGTCCTCTCCTGTTGAAGGTCAGGTAGCAAGTGAGAGAACAGATAGAAAATTGAGGTCATGTCTGGGGCAGGGCATACTTTCACCGCCAGAGTACATCACCATTAGCCACTGTAACCCATATGGCCCATAGACAACCAATGAGGAGTTGCATGGCAGTACTCGACCGCCTCCCACAACAGCACACAACGTCAGCGGCATTACCTCATTTCCATCCATACAGAACAGGTGGACGTTATTTCAGGGGTGGGGTGCAGGCCATGGCACCTAACTGCGTCACAGTACACATAGGCACCGTTGGGGCCTATCCAACAACATACTGTTTCAGTCACAACATGCAATGCAGTGTACAGTGGAGAAGTGTGGCACAATGGTTAGAGCAGCATAACCAGATGCAGAGATCTGGCCCGGGACCAGGGTTCAATTCCTGCTTCAGCGGGTCTTGGGCTCAATTCTCTTGGACCAGATAATTCTCGCCTCGGTGCCTAATCTAATTAATGGGTCCCATTCTGGGCAATAGCTTGCTTAATCTCCACAACAGCGCTGACAGAGCTTGGATGCCTGGCTTCACCCTGGGGTTGCCCAGGAGTGGGTGCCTCACAGAGAAAATCCAGGAGGGGTTCCACAGCAGTATGTATGCAGCACCTTGAGACCCTAACGGGTGAGTAGTGCGCTATACAAGTGCGAAGTTTGTAGTTTCCTGAGGGGGGAGGCTCTGCAGTTGTCTGTGACTGTGCCTGGGTAACCGACTGTCCGGAGGTCTCTGATGGGTCAGGTTGGTCATCCTGATCCAGGCATGCAGAGCTGCTGTCATCACTGTTTGCCTCTTCTGGGGAGGGACTAGATGTTGCTGGCACCTCCTCTCCGGTGATGTTGTGTCGGGGACCTGTGAGGATGTAAATGCAGTGTTATTGTTTCTGCGTGTGCCATCTTGTGCAAGGGTGTGTTGTCCTCTATGGTTGTTATTGCCCTGGCAACTTAGGCTTGTTTGAGTGGTGATTTGGTGGGCTTGGTAAATTCCTCAAGTGTGCATGATTTGGTGATGGGTGTCCATGCAGGTCTGTGATGGGTGTTCATGCATTGGTGTTGCATGCAGGGCTTGGTTGTGGGAGGGGTGGGTTCTGATGGTGGGGTGTGTGGGAGGTGGTGGAGTGTGTATATGTGATGGCATGCAGTTAGGGGGGGTGAAAGTAGTAAAAATATGACTTACCAGAGTCCAGTCCTCCTGCTTCTCCTGCCAGGCCCTCAGGATGCAGTACTGCCAAGACTTGCTCCTCTCATGTTGTTAGTTGTGGGGGAGGAGGTGGGAGTCCACCACCAGTCCTCTGTACTGCTATCTGGAGTCTTGCTACCACGGAACGTACCTTCCCCTGAAGGTCGTTCCACCTCTTCCTGATGTCATCCCTTGTTATTGGGTGCTGTCCCACGGCGTTGACCCTGTCCACGATCCTCCGCCATAGCTCCATCTTCCTGGCAATGGATGTCTGCTGCACCTGTGATCCGAATATCTGGGGCTCTACCCGGATTATTTCCTCCACCATGACCCTTAGCTCCTCCTCTGAGCACCTGGGGTGTCTTTGTGGTGCCATGGGTGTAGTGTGTGTGATGTGTGTGAGGGTGTGTGAGGTGATGTGTTAGGGTCTGTGCTGTAAGGTACCTGGATGGTGCCATGGGTGATGGTGTTTTTTGTCTCTGGTTTTGTGGGTGCTATTGGTCTGTCTCTCTCAGTTGGCAATATTTTTGAGTCGTAAGGGGTTGTGGGTAGTGTGGTTGTGTGTTTTATAGTGGTGTGGGTGTGGTGTGTGTATGTGTGTCAGGTGTGTCTAGTTTGAATTGTCCAATGGGGTGTTATTTTATAAGTGTATTTTGAGCACAACGGTATGTACCACCAATGGTTAGCGCCATTGAATTGAATAGCCATTGAATAGCCGCAGTGATTCGTGGGTCATAATGCTGTGGGCGTAGTTCTGTTGGTGTAATGGTGTGGGTTTTGTACCGCCAGTTTATCACTGACCTTTTGGCTGGGGGACTTGTGTGTTTGTCTGTATAGGGACAGATTGCTATGTGTGGGTCATAATATGTGTAGTGGTAAACCGCCGTGGCGACGCTATGTTGGCAGCAGTCGGCATGGCCTTAAGCGGGACTTAACGCCAATGTCATAATGAGGGCCGAAGAGTCAACTAGTCAAGAAAAGTTGCAAAGTGTTGCAATTAACCTTCTTAGAAATGCCCTCATGTCCCTGACACAGTGGGACTGATAGATGCTGATGGTTATAATTCCAAGATTCAGTATAATGTGAGAACACCTTTTATAATTTTCTACATTCATCTTTTTGCAGACAATAGCTGTGAAGTAATGGATTATGTGAGAAATTGGTTGTTGGTTGACTGGTGTGTGAGCCTTAGTCAAACAGCAATCACAGTCCTTGTCAGGATGAGGCACAAGCCAACCCTAAATTAATCTGTACTCAACCTTCCGGTAGCTGAGCACAGTAGTCAGGCTTAACTTAAGACAATGTGTAAAGTGTTTGTGAAACACTTCAAACAGAAATAAAGTTAAAACACCATACAAAAAGGATCCCACAGCAAGTCAGAAAAACAGAACTTTCTTTAATATACAAAACAAGGCCAAAATGGCAAAAATATAAATTTGTAGACATAGGGGTATTCAATTTTAAGGATTTGAGTAAAAATAGAGGCAAAATCCACAAAGTAACTGTGTGGATATCTGGTTTCACCTGACTGGGAATAAGTCAAGGCTGCCCGCAATTCATCATGAGACCCGCTGAATAAAGGATCTTAAATCTGGGTTTATGGAGCAGTGCAAGGATCAGTGTTGAAGACGCGGCACACAGCTGAAGCGATGTGTCAGATCCAAGATGCGGTGAGGCTGCGATGTGAGGCCTTGTATTATGATTAAGGATCCCATTGATGGGGCTTGCGATGCAAAGGCCGTCGTGTAGGATGTGACGGGCAATAAGGGTGATGCATTAGTTCTGAGGAGCTGCAAGGCCTGCACTGAGGATACATTGCACATTGGCTGTTCTGAAGGCATTGGGGGTTGAAATAGCAATGCAGGCGTTTACAATGGGTTCATAGCATGCAGCAGCGGAGATGCGTAGGTTCTGCTCGAGGTTGTGATGTGCAGCAGAGGAGATGACTCTGTTCCTCTGGATCCACAGTGGTTGAGAGCACCTTAAGCCTACTTCCAAGGGTGTAGGGCTGGGGTGGCACCACTTGGCACTGTAAACTCACAGAGTCAAGTGCAGATGCTAGTTTGTTGGAAGCCTGTCATGCCCGTGAGGCTTCAGATCATTAGGCCAGCTAATTAGTCCTTGAATTCACCCAGGGAAGAGGGCAGCAGTTCAGCACAGCAGGGTAACAGTTCCTTTGGGACAGCAGTGCAACACACCAGCAGTCCTTTCAGCAGCACAGCAGTCCTTCGACCTGGTAGAGTATCCACAAGTCCACAAGTGTACTGAAGTGGTAGTGTCTGAGGTCCTGCATTCATACACAGTTGTGCCTTTGAAGTGGGGAGAAGCTTGTTCTAGAGGCTTGCCTTTGAAGTGCATAGGTGCCATGCCTTCTTGAGCCTGGCTCCAGACTAACTACAAAGCAGAGGGATATTCAGTTCTTTGTGTGGAGACAAAACACAGCCTATTCAAGTGTAAATGGGGCAAGGCCCAACTCCTCTCTCCATACTGCCAGTGGTGGCTGCTCCAGTCCCACCTAAGCTCCCCATTGTGTGTGGTGGTCTAGGAGGAATACACAAAGCCCAACTGCCACTCTCACCCAGTAATGTCAAAGAGACAGGCTGCAGGCACCAAATGGTTAAGGCTAGAAAATGCCAACTTTCTAAAAGTGGCATTTTCAGAATTGTAATTTAAAATCTGACTTCACCATAAGTTAGTGTTTTAAGTTGTGATTCCAAAGACACCAAACATGAATGGGTCCCCTGTTGAAATTTGGAAATTACAGTTATAACATGCAATAAGGGAATTCCAATATTATCCTATGGGAGAGGTAGGCCTTGAAAGTAGTGAAGAACTAATTTAAGAGTTTTTCACTACCAGGGCATTTAAAACTTAGAAGTACATGTGCAAAATTTTAAATACACTGCAGCCTGACTTTGTGACTGTCCACGGCCTACCTTAGGGGGAACATATGTATTAGAAACTAAGGTTTGTGCTTGGCAAAAGTTTTAGTTTGCCAAGTTGAAATGGCAGTTTAAAACTGCACACACACAGGCTACTTAAGTGGATAGCACAATCATGGTACTGGTCCACTATTAGCACGGAATTTACGGGCCCTGGGCACATGTAGTGCCACATTACGAGAGACCTATAAATAAATTAAATATGCCTGTTGGGGTATAAGCCAATCTAACATGTTTCAAAGAGAGACCACAAGCACTTTAGCACTGGTTAGCAGGAGTGAAGTGTGCAGAGAACTAAGGCCAGCAAAATGTCAGCAAAAACAGGAGGTCTGAAGACAAAACGTTAGGGGTAGACTACGGCAAGGATGCCAGATATAACATAATTAAGTTAATATTATAACACAGTTTACACATGATCATGGTTTTCATTATTGTGTGTCTCTAATCAATGGTTAAAATTATCTGTGTGTTCCCTGGCTAGTGCGAGATAACTATTGACAGTGAAACCTAAGTATTTAACTGTTTCTCTGGCAGATTTATATCATTTAGGAAGCCTGACTCAACTGAGCTTGTTGTCAATAAAAATCTACTGTCCTTCTGTTCATTTTTTCTAAGGTAGATTTATTTTCAATTAACATTCTCACTTGGACATACAATGCTGCATATTTGTGCTCCGGTGACACACATGCCTGGCTGCTTGTTGTCTTATTTAAATTAAACCAGAATATAAAACATTTATTTAGGACAACAATGCTCCTCGTGAAAATATTAACCAATGTTAGTGATATATGTACATGTTGTCTTGGTATTTATATTGTCAGTGGACAAATCTAACTGGAGAGCAACGGAGTCATGTGCATCAATTGAGGGTTGAGGATCATATACTTTAAGGGGGACTTTTACAAATTAGCAGATTGCATATAAAATATTTTTAAAGTTGTACCTAGAATCACCAATTTCACAGTCAGGTTCAGATTCCAGAATTGAAAGAGAGGACTGCATGTTTCAAAGTAATCCAGTTACTTACTGGATAATTTCTCCTTTGGATTATATCTCGTTCCGTGAGCTGTATCTTCCAGAAAACATTGATAGGATGGATGGGCACTCCTTTAACATCCTTCAAATTCTCGTAAAAATAAATGAAACTATTAGATTGCCTCCCTGGGCATAAGAGTCAATAGAGATGGTCTACCTAAGAGGACTAAAACATTCTATATACTAGAAGATGCTGACAGATGAAGGTTGAAAAACAGTCCCAACTACAACAAATCTCTTCTGTCAGCAAATGATAGCAATATATAAGGTATGGTGAATTTTCCTCAATGAAAAGGTAAGTCCTTTGATTGCTTTGGTAACAATGCAATTGTGCTGCTTGAAAATGGAGTACCAGTCAGAAAGGTTTGTAAAAAGTGCAATTTATTTACAGGTCTGCTGTAAAACTTGCATAGTTTTCTTCTTAAACAGGCCAAATTTCATAATATATTCTGAGTTTAGCTCTAACAATATTTTCGGATACTCAAGCTAAGTATGATGCATAGATACAATCATAGTGGAGAAAATTGTGAAAAAGAACTATGAAGGTGAAGCTTAGAGTACAGAATGTTCCATAGGCAGGAGTATGGACAATACAATTGAATGACTGGCTGCCTGTGTGACTAATATAACAATTAGGAACGTTTTATGTGCCACAATATAGGGTAGATATGTCAAACCAAGAAATACAGTAATCTACGTTAAGAGAACTGGAAAAAAGAGTGGCACATCTGAAAACTGACCCCATTGCTATATGATCGGGATCATGATAGATTATAAATGTTCAAATACTTAAAGTTTTACATGAGAAAACTGCACCATACCAAAATGCTGCATTTTAATTTACTCTTAGCCAGTTGGAAGCCACTGAGGAGATTCATAGCCAGATGCTGAGAAGGCTCATCGTTATCAGAACCCAATATCATTATTGCAAGCACGCCTTGTCCTTAGTAAGTAAACTTACAAGGGGAAGCGTATAGGCCGATGAATCTTTTGGATTGCAAGGAGTATCCTAGCTATGTAGTAATCAATCAAATCAAATCAAATCATTAACATTTATAAAGCGCGCTACTCACCCGTGCGGGTCTCAAGGCGCTAGGGGAAAAGGGGGGGTTATCGCTGCTCGAACAGCCAGGTCTTTAGGAGTCTCCGGAAAGCGGAGTGGTCCTGGGTGGTCCTGAGGCTGGTGGGGAGGGAGTTCCAGGTCTTGGCCGCCAGGAAGGAGAAAGATCTCCCACCCCCGTGCAGCGGCGGATGTGAGGGACAGCAGCGAGTGCGAGGCCAGAGGAGCGGAGGAGGCGGGTGGGGACGTAGAAGCTGAGGCGTCTGTTGAGGTATTCCGGTCCCTTGTCGTGGAGGGCTTTGTGTGCGTGGGTGAGAAGTCGGAAGGTGAGCCTTTTGCTGACTGGGAGCCAATGCAGGTGTCTCTGGTGTGCGGAGATGTGGCTGCTGCGGGGTACGTCGAGGATGAGGCGGGCCGAGGCGTTTTGAATGCGTTGCAGGCGATTTTGGAGTTTGGCTGTGGTCCCGGCGTAGAGCGTGTTGCCGTAGTCCAGGCGGCTCGTGACGAGGGCGTGGGTCACGGTTTTTCTGGTGTCGGCGGGGATCCAGCGGAAGATCTTGCGGAGCATGCGGAGGGTGAGGAAGCAGGCGGAGGACACGGCGTTGACTTGCTTGGTCATGGTGAGAAGAGGGTCCAAGATGAAGCCGAGGTTGCGGGCGTGGTCTGTGGGGGTCGGTGCGGTGCCGAGGGCCGTGGGCCACCAGGAGTCATCCCAGGCGGACGGGGTGTTGCCGAGGATGAGGACTTCCGTTTTTTCAGAGTTCAGCTTTAGGCGGCTGAGCCTCAAACAATCTGCGACGTCCTTCAGACCCTCTTGTAGGTTGGTCTTGGTGCTGGCGGGGTCCTTGGTGAGGGAGAGTATAAGTTGGGTGTCGTCGGCGTAGGAGGTGATGATGATGTCGTGCTTGCGTACGATGTTGGCGAGGGGGCTCATGTAGACATTGAAGAGTGTCGGGCTGAGCGATGAGCCTTGAGGTACGCCGCAGATGATCTCGGTGGGTTCTGAGCGAAACGAGGGAGGTAAACTCTTTGGGAACGGTTTGCGAGGAAGGAGGCGATCCAGTCCAGGGCCTGGCCTTGGATCCCGGTGGAGCGGAGGCGGGTGATTAGGGTGCGGTGACAGACGGTGTCAAAGGCAGCCGAGAGGTCGAGAAGAATGAGGGCGACTGTTCCACCGTTGTCCATCAGGGTTCTGATGTCGTCTGTGACTGAGATGAGGGCGGTTTCAGTGCTGTGGTTGGTTTGGAATCCGGTTTGTGAGGGGTCGAGCAGGTTGTTGTCTTCCAGGAAGGTGGTCAGCTGTTTGTTGACGGTCTTCTCTATTACTTTGGCTGGGAAAGGCAGAAGAGAGATGGGGCGGAAGTTTTTCAGGTCGCTCGGGTCAGCCGTAGGTTTCTTTAGTAGGGCGTTGACTTCGGCGTGTTTCCAGCATTCGGGGAAGGTAGCAGAAGAAAAAGAAGAGTTGATGACGGTCTGGAGGTGCGGGGCGATGATGTCGTCGGCTTTGTTAAAGATGAAGTGCGGGCAGGGGTCCGAAGGGGCGCCGGAGTGGATAGAGTTCATGATGGATTTGGTTTCTTCCGTGTTGATGTGGGTCCAGTTGTTGAGGGTGATGGCAGGGGATGCGGGTTCGGTGGTGTTTGGTTGGGTCTGGTGTCCGAAGCTGTCGTGGAGGTCACTGATCTTGCGATGGAAGAAAGTGGCGAGGGATTCGCACAAATCCTGTGAGGGTGTGACGGCGTTGGCGTTGGCGCTGGGGTTGGAGAACTCCTTGCCGATGCTGAAGAGTTCTCTGCTGTTGTGGCTGTTTTTGTCCAGTCTGTCGGTGAAAAAGTTTCTTTTGGCAGCGCGGATTAGGTGGTGGTGTTCGCGGGTAGCGTTCTTGAGGGCGGTCATGTTGTCAGCGGTGTGGTCCTTGCGCCAGGCTTTCTCAAGGGCGTGACAAGTTTTCTTTGATTCTTTGAGGGTGTCAGAGAACCAGAGAGGTTTTTTGGTGTTGGTCTGACGATGCGTGCGTTTGATGGAAGCAAGGTTGTCTGTGCAGTTGGAGATCCAGTTTGTGAGGTTGAGGGCTGCGTCGTTGGGGTCGGTGGTGAGGGTGGGTTGGTTGGCGGCGAGTGCGGAGAGGAGTTGCTCTTCAGGGATCCTGTTCCACTGTCGACGAGGGATGGGTTGAGTGCGGAGGTGGCGGGTCTCGCGTCGGAATGTGAAGTGGACACAGCTGTGGTCGGTCCAGTGTAGGGCGGAGGTGTGGCTGAAGAAGACGTGTTTGCTGGCGGAGAAGATAGGGTCGAGCGTGTGTCCGGCGATGTGGGTGCCGGTGTTCACCAGTTGTTTGAGGCCGAAGTTGGCGAGGTTGTCGAGCAGGGTGGTGGTGTTGGGGTCGTTGTTTTGTTCCAGATGGAAGTTGAGGTCGCCTAGGAGGATGTAGTCCGGTGAGGCAAGGGCGTGCGGGGAGATGAAGTTGGCGATGGCGTCGCTGAAAGGGGCGCGTGGTCCGGGAGGACGGTAGACGAGGGATCCTCTGAGGGTGGTCCTCAGGTCAGTGCGAATCTGAAAATGCAGGTGTTCAGCGGTGAGAGGGGTGTCTTCGGTGGAGGTGGTGACGCTGATGGAGTCTTTGAAGACGATGGCGATACCTCCTCCTGCTTGGTTGGTGCGGTCTTTCCTGGAGATCTTGTAGCCTTCGGGGATGGCGGTGGCGATGTCTGGAGCAGAGGAGGCGTTCATCCAGGTCTCCGTGATGAAGGCGACATCCGGTGCTGTGGAGTCAAGGAGGTCCCAGAGTTCAACGGTGTGTTTGTGGACGGAGCGAGCGTTGACTAGGATGCACTTGAGGTGGTTGATGGCGCGTGTGCTTGTGGTCGTGGTAGTTGCGTGGTGGAAGATGCGTTTGCAGGAGTTGCAGGCGAAGGGTCCATAGGTGCGTTTGGGGTGAGCTTGGAAGCAGGTGTTGGAGCGTCCTGGGTTGAGGGCGTGGAGGGTGGTGGGGTCGTAGCGGATCAGCGGGGCTTGGGAGAGCTGGGGACCAGGGATCGTGGCGCTGGGCGCGGGCCAGGCGCGGATCGGCGCAGACGGGCTTGCCGCTGGCGCGCCTCTGGCGCGCCCGCTGCGCAGTTGTGCAGCGGCCGCCATATGAGGTAGGAGGGGGGGAGGGGTCAGCTGGGGGCGAATGGGAGCTGGGGGGCGGGGGCGTGCAGGAGGTCGCCGCGGGAAAGCGCGAGGGAGGGGGGGACAGGTAGAGTGAGAAGAGCTGTGGGAGGGGGGTTTAAGGGTGGAGGGGGGTGAGTGTTAGGAGGTTTAGGAGATTAAGGAGAAAGATAGGAGTAGGGTTGTGAAGATAGGGGAGGGGGGGTTGTAGAGGTGGGTGAGGGTGAGAGGTAGAGTGAGAGGATAGGAAGATAGGTAATAGAGGGGGTGGCGGGAGGGGGGAGAGATAGAGAAATAGATAGAGAAAATAGATAGAGAAATCAATAGATAGAGAAATAGATAGAGAGATAGGAAGATAGGAGGAGGTGGAGAGTGAGGGAGTTAGATAGTGGGATAGAGAGATAGAGAGATAGGTAGATAGGAGGAGTGAGGGAAGTAGATAGTGAACGGGTTAGATAGGGGAGATAGAGAGGGGGATGCGAGTGAGGGAGGGGGATGAGGAAGGAGCAGGAGGGCAGGCGCAGGGAGAAGAAGACGGAGGAGGCAGAAGAGCCGAAGGCAGAAGATAGAAGACAGAAGACCTGAAGACCGGAAGAACAGAAGAACAGAAGAACAGAAGAACAGAAGAACAGAAGAACAGAAGACCGGAAGAACAGAAGAAAGGAAGACCGGAAGAACAGAAGAACACAGAAGAACACAGAAGAACACAGAAGAACACAGAAGAAGATACAGAAAACGAAGAACAGAGGGCAGAAGACCACAGAAGAAGATGAGGAAGAAGAGAGGCGACAGGAAAGGCTGAGAAGCACACAGAAGAAGAGAGAAGACGGGGAAAAGAAGAGTACAGAAGAAGATTACAGACGAGGAGCGAGGAGGAAGAACAGAGAAGAAGAAAAGAAGAAAAGAAGCAGGAGCAGGAGAGAGGGTGAGTAGCGCGGGGCAGAGCGAGGGGCTGGGAGGTGGGGGGTACTGACTGTGAGGTGGGTCTCAGGAACTCAGGAACCTGGAGGAGCTGGAGGAGCTGCAGCGGCAGGGGGAGCGATCTACCCTTGGGGCATGAGCATCAATTATCAATGCAATCAATCAACAACCACTAAAAGAATCATTAAGCATGAGACAATAAATCACCCTTCATGAATAACCACAACTCAATTATGCGTTTTATCAATTTTGTTCCCTATTAGTTACAATACTAGGTCATCAAGTTAGATCGAACTTTATTCAATCAGCTCAGAATTAGTTCATTAAGGAACACCAATAACATAATCTAACCAGAACTTGAGAAAACATATACTGGAATGCGTCAGCATAAATCAGCAAAGATGAATATAACAGCATTAATAGCAGAGCTCAGCAATTGGTCCGCCAATCATTTGTCACTGTCAACGTCACCCAAAGGACTTTTCCCTAACACAGATTAGCATTTAGCATGTGGGACTTCATGCAAAAACAATTTAGAAAAAGGGAATTTGGAAAAATATCTAGCTAAGAGAAAAACTATAAAACAGCGCAGTAGGTACCTAGAAAGAAAGGTATAAAAGTTAATCAGTCACATTATCATAGCTACCTATCCACGAAATGGATCAGCATCAAAGTCAGTCTTCGTCTTCAGGTCATCAATCAATCAGCAGTGCATCAGGCTCTCAAGAGCATTAGCCCAATGACTGAATCTGGAACCGCGTCTCTTGACGTCATCAATTCTCCCCTCACATCTGAAGTTTTAGCCCCTTGTGATGACTTGTTATTAGAGTTTTTCAGTCCATACCCCTAATCCCTAATTGGTCAATCAGTTCTCCGTATGTGACGTTACCCAATACTTTTTATTCTACATATCTAAGAGTTCTAATATTTCATATTTCTCAGTTCATGTATTGGTCCACTGTACGATGTCTTCATCCTCCGCCTCTCCAGGTATCAAAAATGTTGCATGTTCCTCTTCAGTCAGTGTCTCTATTGTTCAAGTCCTGGGAAAGTACATTCAGCCTACTCTGCACATAATTGTATCAAATTGACTTCATCATCTCCTGTCCGTCGGTACATTGCAGAAAATTCTAGCTACGCACACAGTTCACGGTCAGTTCTTAGGCATCAGCAACTTCTACATTGGCCAGTTATTAATTCTGCTTCTGCCTGAGGCCTGGCAAGTAGGCCACAACTTTGGCTAAGTTAGCTTCTACGATGTAATGCAAAACATAGGTTATACATCTCATTATGGCACATTACTACATCATTATTACACATTTTCATTATTTCACACATTTTTAGTTCTTTTAGTACAAGTTCGTATAAGTGGCTGACATACCCCGTGGGCACCTTTTTAAAAATGCATAATAATTTTCTCTACAATTAATTTCTCTATGAACTTTTATACATCATAACATATACGCATTTATTAATAATTTCTTATTAGCACATCTGTGTCAACACTGTGCTTGGTTGCTATAAATAGATACATTTGAGGATTGCATGGTTCTCACAACTAGAGTGTGTGGAATATGCCAGCACAGCAATAGATGATGCTGGGTAGGACAGATTCTAATTCCTTAATTTTCCTGTGCAGGAAGTCCAACATGTACAAGAAAATATCTCTCATCTATACTGCGTTACGTTAAAGAGATAAAGGGATCTTCAAAACGGTCTTTATCTTCCCAAGGATTTGTCTCATATGTTTAAAGTGCTCCCAGTTTGTGAACAGAGTTCTAAATCATGTAATCTGCAAGAGTTTTCACTATGGTTTAGAGCAGAGGTCTCTAACCTTTTCTGTAGTTCGAGCTACTTCTGCTCAAGAAAGATCCTCCCGAGCTACTAGCACATTTTATAACTGTAAAATAGTGACAAGACATGTTGACACTACGCTGTGAAAAGATTACCAGTAGAAATTCCAGGAAAAGGTTTAGCAATATTAAATGCCTCCACTTGACTAATAAAGTAACATTCAAAACTTCAAATGCACTGTGGCAAAAAAGACTTAACCATAGCAAAATGTCTCACAACCGAGCCAAAGTTATCATTCAACTGTCAACTTAAAATACGTTTTGAAATTGCAACTTTTTGTTTTTGTCAGCATATCAGTTTCTCAAACTACACACATCAAATAACACTTCCCAATTTGGGTAAACAATTCAATTTTCCAGAAGAAAAGCCTATTTTGTTTAATAAAAAAATATCTTTTTAATCTCAGTTTTCATTTTTAGAAAATACACGGTTCCCATACATCAGAGTGTCATTTTCATTGAGTACTCACATGAACAAATGCTTCACATGACCAGACTCACCATCGCACCAAAGGTGTCTGTACTATGCCAATAATGCCAACCATTATACCAAGGCCATAACTGTGCCAAACCTGGACACCGTAAGGGCCAGGGTGGACACCATATACCAATCATGGCCATTATTTTCCTTGGGACGGCCAAACTAAGGACAGTCATGCTCCCAAAATGTCAATGATGGCTGTAATTTAGGATGCCACAACAGGACCACGAATGCCCAAAGTAGTCAAGGGTGGGCATCATTCTGCAATTGCCACTATTATGCCACAAATGGACATAATAGTGCCAGAGATAAAACCTTCATGATGGGAGCTTGCATACACATTTGGTGGTAGTTGACACCATGTGTAGCTTCTAGGAAGGAATAGAGTATATTATGGACACACATAAATAAACAAAGAGGAAGCTTTTCATTTTCTCTGCTCTTGACAATACCCTGCTCTCTTCAGCTCTTGGGTTGGTCATACACCCAACTAACACATTTTCACTCTGGCTCCTGCAGCCCCCCACTTTGGGTCAGCACTGATTACTGCTCAAACTACTGCTACCACTTTCTTTTCATGGTTCACTGTTAATGCACACGGTCTGACTGATTAAGCGGTGACTGCAACATGACTAATCTCCTTGTGAGTTAATTATATTGAGACTGGATACAAATGGTCATGTTGCACACCCCAGAAGCCAACACAGGCGGTCATTCTGACCGCGGCGGTCGGCGGTCGCCGCCCGCCAAGCGGTTCCCGCCGAAAGACCGCTCCGCGGTCAAAAGACCGCAGCGGCCATTCTGGCTTTCCCGCTGGGCCGCGGGCGACCGCCAGAAGACCGCCGGCCGGCCCAGCGGGAAAGCCCCTTTAACAATGAAGCCGGCTCGGAATGGAGCCGGAGGAGTTGCAGGGGTGCGACGGGTGCAGTGGCACCCGTCGCGATTTTTACTGTCTGCAAAGCAGACAGTGAAAATCTTTGTGGGGCCCCCCCCAGGGGCCCCACGGCACCCGTTCCCGCCATCCTGGTTCTGGCGGTGGACACCGCCAGAAACAGGCTGGCGGGAAGGCGGTCGGAATCCCCATGGCGGTGCTGCAAGCAGGGCCGCCATGGCGGATACCCTGGGCCAGCGGGAAACCGGCAGGAAACCGCCGGCTCCCCTTTTCTGACCGCGGCTTAATCGCCCAGGAAGCACCGCCAGCCTGTTGGCGGTGCTTCCGCCGCCCTCCGCCATGGCGGTCATGGACCGCCAGGGTCAGAATGACCCCCACAGTGTGTTTGAGTGTTAGTATGAGGCCCTGCCATAGGTGAGGGTGACAGTCACTCTAAGGGTCTTAAGATGAGCAGTGCTACCTTCTTCTAACATGCACAGGCTTTCTGAATAAAGCACTGGGTTTAACAGCAACTCTGAGAGCGACTTTGAGGGTACTGGTGAGCTACCAGTAGCTCACGAGCTACTTTTGTGGAGAACCCTGGTTTAGAGTATTTTTTTTATATTGATTGTCACGTCGAGCCTAGGCAGCGTGCAAGTGCTCTGTCTCCACATGTTGTAATCTACTTCTGTGGGCTTTTACCATGCCCATCTCACGCCCATCACTTACATTATTTTCTTGGCCTGCCTTACAAAATTCCATTGATTTTATAGGTAAATGCTTTATGTTTGTCCCGCTTTAAAGCTGCTTTTTTACCGCTCTGAATAATTGACCCAGTTATGTGGATTATTGCACTATCAGCCATGTACCTTAGTGTGGTGCACCACTTTTTTCTTTTGCCTCTCTGCTTCATGCTTCATGGCTATATGTTGCTTCTTCCTTTTCCTTGTTTTTAGGCATGCCGCTGTTTCTTTGTGGTGTATGTGCCCAAAGGCTGCAAGCTGGAGGTTTTTTTACATTTAATTTTATCTAATGCAAGCTGGATCGGCGGAGCGATTTACATGAGTATCACTTACCTACGTGAAGTTTCACATAATGCGAACTCGATCGGGGAGCACTTTACATGAATAACGACTATGTACAAGTTTAGTAGTTGAAAAATATACAAACTGACGCATTTAAAACAGAAAAAAACACATAAATCCTCAATGCAGTTCCTCCGGCACAGCGGGGGTGCTGATACTGCAATATTCACTGCACTCGGGAAACTCCCCCCATATTGCTTTGTGGGGCATTTCCTTTTCAAAACATTTGGCCCATAACTCTGCCTGTGGTGGTCCTACAACAATGGGACCACTGCCAAACCGTTCAGCATGGTGTGTTCTTCCTGTCTAGGTCTTCTCTGGGTCCCCACACTTGATTGGGGGGCCCAAAATAGTAACCTCTCACACAATTCAGTGTCTTTTTAAACTCTCATCGTTGGAACTTTTGTTTTATGCCTGAGAGTAGTTTGTTTTTTAAGGGCCTTGTTTGTCTTATTATTGCAATGTGCCTGCTAGGCCTGAAAATGTGTAATGCACTACGCACTCAAGGGGCTAAACACTTCATTATGTTCTGCCATTCTGTTTCTTACAAATGCTATTTTTGTTCTCATGCCCTCTAGGGGCTGTTGTGAGCATTACAGTCAAGATACTGCAATGTTCTCTGCACCGGGAAACTTCTTTTACAAAACCTTTTTGCCCATAACTTACTATGTGGTGGTTCTAGGACAATGGGACCACCATCAAAACAGTCAACACAATGTGCTCTTTATTTCTATGACATCTCTGGGTCCCCCAGTAGGTGGGGAGGACCCAAAAACAGTATTATATATATTGGCAATATTTTGATTTTCGCTGCAGATAGAGGAACAAAGCAAATGGAAGTGCTCTAGTTATATGGATGGCCACTGAAACTACGTGGCAGAGAGGACCAAATCATGCAACAGGGTTGACCAATTTATGTGACGAGAAAAGTCCAGTTATGCATTTACACCACCAATAGCCTCATCGCAGGCAAACACGAGACCTATTGCATTGCAAATGCTTGTATATTGAGTTTTCAATGATACGTTATATATGTCTCAAAGAGGAAAATAAACAACCAATTTGAAGTGCACGAAATTACTTGTAATTGTCTCTTTGAATCTACATATACATTACCATGCATGCAAAGGCCAGATATCAGTGGCAAAAATGAGGAACAATCAAGTAGCTAAAGTAGGGTAGGGTAGGTCGCTCCCCCGCCGCTGCAGCTTCACCTGCACTCCATCTCTGCGCTTGCCTCTAAGCTGCCAGTTTTTCCCTTGGTACCTTACCTGCACTCTCTTGCCTTTTTCTCTCCTTGATCTCTCGCTCTCTTTGCCTCTTCTCTCCTTGATCTCTCGCTCTCTTTGTCTCTTCTCTCCTTGATCTCTCGCTCTTTTTGCCTTTCTCTTCTTAATCTCTCGCCCTCTTTGCCTTTTCTCTCCTTGATCTCTCGCTCTCTTTGCCTCTTCTCTCCTTGATCTCTCGCTCTTTTTTCCTTTCTCTCCTTAATCTCTCACCCTCTTTGCCTTTTCTCTCCTTGATCTCTCGCTCTCTTTGCGTTTTCTCTCCTTGATCTCTCGCTCTCTTTGCCTTTTCTCCCCTTGATCTCTCGCTCTCTTTGCCTTTTCTCTCCTTGATCTCTCGCACTCTTTGTCTTTTCTCTCCTTGATCTCTCGCTCTCTTTGCCTTTTTTCTCCTTTTTTCTTTAGCCCCTGTTGCCTTCCTCGCTTTTGGCCCATTTTCCTCCGGTTGCCTTTCCCCCCCGTTTTCCGCTCTCCCGCCTTCCCGCCCTCCTGCCTCCTGCTTTCCTGCCACTGCCCCCGTGCGGCCCCGCCACCGCTCCCATTTGTTGGCCAACCCGCCTCCCTGCTAACCCCCCCTTCCCTTTTATGGCGGCCGCTGTGCGGACACGTGGCTGCCGCACCGAAGGCACGCCAAAGGCAAGCCCGTCTGCGCCTGTCTGCGCCTGTCTGCGCCTGTCTGCGCCTGGACCGCTCCCAGCGCCAGAACCCCTGGCCCCCAGCGCTCCCAAACCCCCCAGCTCAGCTACGACACTGCGTCCCTCCACGCACTCAACCCTGGACTCACCACCACCTGCTTCCAAGCCAGCCCGAGACGCACCCAGGGACCCTTCACCTGCCAAACCTGCAAGTATACCTTCCACCGCGACAACAATCCGTCCACCAGTCCACGCCCCAACAACCACCTCAAGTGCATCCTCCTCAATGCACGCTCCGTCCACAGACACGCCATTGAACTATGGGACCTCCTGGACTCTACAGCACCCAACGTCGCCTTCATCACAGAAACCTGGATGAACGCCTCATCAGCTCCCGACATCGCCCTAGCCATACCTCACGGCTACAAAATCACCAGGAAAGACCGCACCAACCAAACGGAGGAGGAATCGCCATCATCGACAAAAGCTCCATCAACGTCACCACCTCCACCAAAGATACCCCCCTTGCCGCCGAACACATGCACTTCCAGATCCACACCGACCCCAGGACCACCCTCAGAGGCACCCACGTCTACAGGCCCCCTGGCCCACGCGCCCCATTCAGCGAATACATCATTGACTTCATCACCCCGCACGCCCTAGCCTCACCTGACTACATCCTCCTCGGGGACCTGAACTTCCACCTGGAGAAGAACAACGATACCAACACCGCCACCTTGCTCGACAACCTTGCCAACCTCGGACTCAAGCAACTGGTGAACACCCCCAAACACACCGCTGGCCACACGCTCGACCCCATCTTCTCCGCCTGCAACCACGTAGCCTTCAACTACTCCTCCGAGATACACTGGACCGACCACAGATGTGTACACTTCACCTTCAGACGCAAGACCCATCACCTTCGCACACAACTAATCTCCCGCAGACCCTGGAACAAAATCTCCACAGAACAGCTACTTTCCACTCTCAACCACAACCAACCCGCCATCACCCCCGACGCCAACAACGCAGCATTCCGCCTCACACAGTGGATCACCAACTGCGTCGACAACCTCGCCCCCCTCAGAAACCTCCCAAGACAAACCGACAGAAAACCCCCTTGGTTCACAGACGTCCTCAAAGAAACCAAGAAAACCTGCCGCACCCTCAAAAAGACCTGGCGCAAAGATCACACCGCAGAGAAAATGTTAGCCCTCAAAACCGCCACCCGCAAACACCACCAACTGATCCGCTCCACCAAAAGGGCATCCTTCAAAGAGAGACTGGACAAGAACACCCACAACAGCAAAGAACTCTTCAACATCGTCAAAGAGCTCTCCAATCCCAATGCCAGCTCCAACACCATCACGCCCTCACAAGACCTCTGCAACTCCCTCGCCACTTTCTTCCATCGAAAGATCACCGACCTATAGGACAGCTTCGGACCCCAAATCCCACTGACCACCACTGAACTCACAGCCCCTACCATCACCCTCAACGCTTGGACCCCCATCAGCCCCGAAGAGACAAGAACCACCATGAACACCATCCACTCCGGCGCCCCATCGGACCCATGCCCCCATCACATCTTCAACAAAGTCGATGCCATCATCGCCCCCTATCTCCAGAGCATCATCAACAGCTCGCTCGCCACAGCCACCTTCCCCGAGAGCTGGAAACACGCAGAAGTCAACGCGCTCCTGAAGAAACCTACAGCGGACCCCAATGACCTAAAGAATTTCCGCCCCATCTCGCTCCTCCCCTTCCCGGCCAAGGTCATTGAGAAAGCCGTCAACAAGCAACTGACCAACTTCCTCGAAGACAACAACCTGCTCGACCCCTCCCAGTCGCGCTTTAGGGCCAACCACAGCACGGAAACCACCCTCATCGCAGTCACCGACGACATCAGAACCCTGATGGACAACGGTGAAACAACCGCCCTCATCATCCTTGACCACTCGGCTGCCTTCGACACCGTCTGCCACTGCACCCTAATAGCCTGCCTCCGCTCCACTGGTATCCAAGGACAGGCCCTGAACTGGATCATCTCGTTCCTCTTGGACCGAACACAGAGAGTCTACCTCCCACTCTTTCGCTTAGAACCCACCGAGATCATCTGCGGCATCCCACAAGGCTCCTCACTCAGCCCCACCCTCTTCAACATCTACATGAGCCCCCTCGCCAACATCGCCCGCAAACACAACATTAACATCATCTCCTACACCGACGACACCCAGCTGATACTCTCCCTCACCAAATACCCAGCCACCGCCAAAGCCAACCTGCAGGATGGAATGAAAGATGTCGCACAATGGATGAAGCTCAGCCGCCTGAAACTGAACTCTGACAAAACGGAGGTCCTCATCCTCGGTAACTCCCCATCCGCCTGGGACGACTCGTGGTGGCCCACGGCCCTGGGCACTGTACCCACCCCCTCAGACCACGCACGCAACCTCGGATTCATCCTGGACCCCCTTCTCACCATGACAAGCAAGTCAACGCCGTCTCATCCTCTTGCTTCCTCACCCTTCGAATGCTCTGGAAGATCTTCCGCTGGATCCCCGCCGATACAAGAAAGACTGTTACCCATGCCCTCGCCACAAGCCGCCTGGACTACGGGAACACTCTATACGCAGGAACCACCGCAAAACTTCAGAAACGTCTTCAGTGCATACAAAACGCCTCTGCACGCCTCATTCTCGACTTACCCCGCCACAACCACATATCCGCCCACCTGAAACACCTGCACTGGCTCCCCGTCAACAAAAGGATCACCTTCAGGCTCCACACCCACGCACACAAAGCCCTCCACAATAAGGGCCCCGAATACCTCAACAGTCGCCTCGCCTTCTACACTCCCACCCGTCATCTTCGCTCTACCAGCCTCACCCTTGCCACCGTCCCTCGCATCTGCAGAACCACCGCCGGAGGCAAATTCTTCTCCTACCTGGCAGCCAAGACATGGAACTCCCTTCCTGTCCACCTCAGGACTACCCAGGACCACCTCGCCTTCAGGAAGCACCTCAAGACCTGGCTCTGCGAGCAGCAGTAACCCCCCCCCAGCGCCTTGAGACCCTCACGGGTGAGTAGCGCGCTCTATAAATGCTTGATTGATTGATCGAAAGTATCGGCCATCGCGGCTCAAACAACAACATATTCCTTACCATGTATTCTATGAGACATCTGCCTGCATTAGTCAACCATCAGTGTGTGAGTGAGTTCATCGACCTGGAATACCCAGTCTTCCCACCCTTCCCTCCTAGTGTCATTTAGGCCCCATGCTAAGCTGTGACGATGTTACAACAGTGCTAGAGTTGTGTAAGAACATAAGTCAGGAATAAAGACCGGGGTGTGTGTTTACTCAGAAGTGGGAAGGCCCACACTCGCTTGCAGTACCAGTGAACCACAGTGGTTCTAACAAGAAACTGGGAACATCCTTCCGGGTGGCCTGTTATTCGGCTGCTAGTTGGGAATTTACTCATTTTCTTAAAATGGGTAATCAATATTCCAGTTTATAGATGATTTATTCGTAGGAGGTCATTATAAACATTTCCCTCAGTGACAATTCGACCGCAGACTTAGGGGCTCATTAGGAACCCAGCAGTTCAGACCGCCATGCCAGCAGCGGTGGAAAAGACTGCCATATAATTAAAACACCACCGCCAGGCTGCCGAAGACAGTCAGCCTGATGATGGTGGATTAAATTATCCGACAGGGCAGTACTGCAAGCAGCGCTGCCCTCTGGAGAATATACCCTGTTTTCCCCATCATTTCCCTAGTGGGTTACCCCACGAGTGAAATCTGGTGGAAGGGGTGCTACGGGGCCCTTTGGGGGCCCCTGCACTTCCCATGCCCCCTTGCAGTCCCCCGTTACGCAGGTCACTGCCCGATTTATGGGCAGCGATCTGCATGACGGGTGCTGCTGCACCCGCTGCTTCAGGCACTGCCGACGGCTCCATGTGGAGCCGTCAGCAATGTCCCAGCCCAGTGGAATGTTCTTAATGAGGTCGGCAGGGTCTCAAGGGGGCTACTAGTCTATAGAAAGACCGCCAGCATGAACACAGCGGTGTTTACCGCCATGTATAATGACCCCCTAAGTCTTCCAATAGGTAAGAACACATGGCTTAGCAACTGCTATGGCTGAGCAAGACATAGTCCATGTTGTGGGGTGATTTCTGGGTAGTGTGAGAAATCATGTAGCATTACTGCTGAGTGGCCTAAATCCCGTACAGTCCAGGATTGGTATTTAATTTCTCTCCACACAGTGCCCCGATAGGGTTTTAGCAGTGAATTGTCCCATATTATGTGGATGATATTGCGATCTACTGTGCGACACCTCCAGCATGCAGAGCCCCCTATGATCCCTGATTGTTTTAACAGATATAGGGACTAGTGCCATCACTGCAGAATTTTGGTGTTTCCCTGCTTTATTCATACCTCATGGAGATATTTATCATGCTGTTTTCATAGTTCTGCCCAGTCGTCATCAGTGTATTCTGTATGGAGCTGGAGGATCACCACTGTTTTAATTGGATCAGTATTGGGGACAAGAAGGACATGTTGATTAGTGTAAGAAATTGGGTTACTGGTTGAGGGAGAGTGAAAAACTACTCAAGCAGGAACCAGAACCCTTGTCAGGGTGAAGCCACAAGCCAACTCTAACTTCTCTGTTCTCAGTGCTCGGGTAGCTTGGCACAGAGCAGACAGGCTTAACTCAGAGACAATGTGCAAAGTATTTGTGCAACATTTCAAACATTGACAAAGTGAAAAACACACCACAAAAGGATCTCAGCTTAGAACAATAGAGTAGATTTTAATAAATAAAGCAAGACCACAACAAAAAAATGCAATGGGTAGAACCAGAGATTGGAAGGTTTTAAGATTTCTGTGAAAATAGTGCCAAAAAGCACAAAGCGCCAACTTTGGATAGACATCTGCTCACTCCGGACCGAGACAAAGTCACAAGTTCAGGCTGACTGAGAAGTAGCATGGGCCAGCTACAGGGACCTAGTTAGGCTCTCTGAACAAAGGGCCATATTTTTACTTTTTGATGCAAAACTGCGCCGGCGCAGTTTTGCGTCAAAAATAATACTGCCGGCTAACGCCATTTTGGCGCGCCGTGCGGGTGTCAAATTTATACTTTGACGCACGGCGGCGCAAACCACAGGTGGGAGTCATTTATTTTGACACACACCGCAGCGCCAAGTCGTAAGGCAAAACAACGTTAACGCGGCGGAAATGACTGTGGGTCGATTTACGACCCCGCAAACCGGATATGCGCTGTTTTTTTACGCAATAGCATCAAAAAAACCAGCAAACACTGCCATTTCAGCAGAGTAGAGCCAAAATGGAACCCAGATGCCACTACAGACCCCAGGAAGATGACAACAGACCAGGAACCAGCCAGGAGGACCCACACAAGAACCAGGACACTTTAAAGAAGAAAAGAAAGTGTTGCTTCAGTGCAGAGGAGCAGGAAATTCTGGTGAAAGAGGTGACGGAACACCAGCACCAACTGTTTGTCACCTTTAAATTGCCAATTAGTAGGAAAGAGGCTATATGGCAACAAATTGTCGACAAGATCAACAGTGTGGCAGAAGTACGCAGAACAGTCATGGAGTGCAAGAAATGCTGGCATGACTGCAAGCGCAGGACCAAGGAAAAGATGGCCAGGAACAGGAAGGCAGCACTGCAGACTGGAGGTGGGAGTCCAGCACACCAGGAGGTTCTGGACCACATGGAGGTGATGGTCGCAGCCGTCATCCCTGAGGAGATTGTCACAGGGATTCAAGGACAGGACAGCGCAGACTATCAGGAGACAACGCACATGCAGGGTAAGTCACATGTGAAATTAAAATGCACTAATGTCAACTACAACCGGGGGGGATACCTACTACACAATGCATGTAAGTCATCATATACATGGAGTGGCATGGGTAAAGGGGATGGCATGGGGGCATGGCCTGCACAGACAGAAGCTGGGGCACACCATTACACTACAACAACAACAGTCCCATGGGGGCATGCTGCCATGCCAACGATGGAGCAAAGGGAAAGCCACCCCAGGAGGGAAGGGCACAACGTCAAACTGACATCCCAGCACACGTCAGCCACCATACCCCCTACATTAACTAGGGCCCTATTAACAACCTCTAGCCATACCGACAACTGGAATGTAACTGCGACAACAGTTGCCACTACCATTTCCGCTCTGTGTGCAGCTCAAGTAGCCAATGGCAGTAACCTCCCCATGGATCATACACACCTAAATTAGAGGGTTGAGGAAGACAACTTCAACAATCCCCTGAAAAAAGACAAAGGCCCCAGTGCTGTCAAATGTCAATGCCCATAGTTGTTGCAAACATCAGCCAATGTCAACAACAATAGGAGCTACACAGCACTAAGGACATACCCATGCTGCATATGTCAGGGTCCATCCTGTGCCTGGGTCACAATGTAGCATCCCAAATGTCATACTGCTCAGACAACAGCTTTGAGGGGGAGGACACATGTAACTGGTCACTGAAATACACCTCCACAGTCAGAGGAGGAAATAGGACACTGATACGATTATCAGGGCAATCCAATCTCCACACATTCCCCAACATCAGCTGTTCACATTACTAATACTAACATCCATATCGTGCCATAACATTGGTATGCATAGGATATGCTGCATGTCAACTACATTTAAGTGGATGTGAAAGATCAGAGCCTGGGGCAGGTCCAGATTGTCAAGTATGCTGCCAGTGCCATCAGAACACCCACAGCCAGTGAAAGGTGTCACCATGAGAATGGATGTACACGGAGGGTTGAGTAGGACAAGAAGGTGGCAATTCACTATTTGGCCTAAAACAAGACTAGAGGAGATGATGCAGAGAAGTCCAATAACTATACATGTGACATGCAGACTGGAGCAATAAACACGAAACAAGATCACAATGTGAATTCATCACAAGGCGGGCATGTCACATCACTAATGCCACAACACAGACACACTAATTGTACCCCATTTCATTGCAGATGAAGATGGATCTCCTGCGGATATGCCTGTCCGAGACTACTCTGATGACATGGATGACGAGCTGATAAACATTCCCCAGGAGACCATCCAAGAGGTCCTTGAAACCCTCCAGACCCCACCTTCAGTCACAAGGAGGAGCACAGAACAAGCAGCCATCGCAGAGGACCCACCCACCACCCCAATTGTAAGACCTGCCAGCTCCAATACAGCTGAGGACTCAGACGACACAGGCACCAGCTTTGAGCAAACTGTAGTCGGAGTACAGCAGGTGCTGGCCAAGGAGATGCGGGTAGGGATCCAAACTATGGCAGCCAGCCTTGAGGGGGTGCGTTCATGCATGATGTCAACTGAAGAACAGGCAGCAGCTATGCAAGGGCGAACAACTATCTTGCAGGAACTAGAAAAAAGGCTGAAGGAAATCAGCACAGCTGTTATACAGTTGACCCAACAGCTACAACAGCAATCCTGTCAACGAGTGCAAGAATGCAACATTGAACCCCTCAGGGCTGACCTGGCTGCCCACCATCGTGATGTGGCTGCTATTCTCAAGAACCAGCAGATCCTCCTTGCTGCAGTACTGCCCTTAAGACCTTCACAGGTAGCAGCGACCGGGATGTCTGACTCCACTTCTTCTAACACTGAGGTGTGTGTTGCCCCTTCACAACCACCACCAACAAGGACAGAGAAGGCAACACACACATCAGAAGAAGAAGACATGGAACAGATCACTTTCACACGGAAAAGTACCCGGAAGCACTAGTCCCTGCCACATGGCCAACTATTACCAAGGTCCTGCGCTTTGTAACATGCCAGTCTTACAACAACTCTACTCAATGACTGTTCTGCTAACCACTGTATACCTTGTTAGCCTGCCCAGTGATTGTCTCTCTCTTACTCATTGGCAAATCCTGTCCCTCTGCACTGTCTGAAACATCACCCCAGCATGTCAAAAACATTTCCGTAACCCCCTGTGTAGGATCACAATGTAAGATGTCTCTCGAATGGACTCACAATCATGGACAATGTACATATAGCACTACAGAACTTTTCAATAAATAGCACTTACAGAACAAATCTGTCTCTGGGTAGTGTGACATATCAACTGTGCAGTAGATAACTGAAATGTGCCTACTGTCAAAATACGTAGCTTGTCAATAAAACTGTCCTGATATTATGTAGTCAGATAATTCTGCACAGTGCCCATGATTGCATCATACTCTGCCCTTCCTGATGGACATATCTGATGAAGTGAGAAACCATACACCATCATGCTGTGTTGGACAGAATAATGCTTCCTCAAGGGATATCTAAGTCATGAAATAGTGGCCTCAAAATGTTGTCACCATGCAATATTAACATATATAACAGTGCACACAAATCTAAGCAAACACTACAAAAACTGCACGAATGAAGCTGTCTGAGTTTACATACAAATAAGTAATCATGCTGAACTGTGTCACAAATTACGTATGTGAGTCATGAAGACAAGAATACAAGAGTGCTTACGAGAACTCATCTTATAAGAGTGTCCTTGATCATCACACTGCAGTCAGACCTAAAACTGTTCCCCCAATACCAAGTCTGGAAGCACTGTTTGTGACATACTTATCGACAGAAACACATTGGGATCCATATTAACTGTGATTGGTGGTTGCAACGAATGGTGGAAACTTTGCAAGGTAGCTCTGGGGTAGCTGCCAATCTTACAGCTCAGTTGGGATTTGTTTGTAGCATAGGACACAAATGAAATAGAACAACATTCATGTACACTAATTCCAAGCCCATGATCAAGTAGCATTTAACACATACCATTAAGGGTTAACTATATATTTATTAAATGCTAATCACAGAAGAGGAAACTGAGGGAACAGTCTTACCTACCCTAATCTACCCTGTCTACTCATTACCCACAACTGTCCCTAACTAACCTAAGCTAAACTTACTTATCACATGTAACAAAACATTCTAAACATCCACCCCCCACCCTCCTTATGAGACGGGACACAAGGAGGACAACACATACTAACCTAAACACATACTATACTGTCCCAAACAAATATATATATTTTTTTTATTTTTTTTATTAAACACACAAGAACCCCAACATAGCCCACACACGTACCCACACACGTAATAAGTAAAAATAGAAATAATCAGGACCCCCACCCACTAACACTAACTAAACTAACAGCCTATACTAACCTAACACTAAACCCCCTAAGCCCACTAAGTATGAGAACAAGGAAAAAGGAGGGAGGGGAGGGAGTCATGTCCATATCAAAAAGCCTAGAGGTTGGCCCTCCAGAGAGTCCTTTTTATGGACTTCACACGGCTGTTAATGTGGCGAACATCACGGCTCAGATGGCTTAACTTTCGCAACACACGGTCCATCTTCCGTTCCATGTTGTTGAAAGCTGCAAGGTCAACAAATGGAGCTGGGGCAGTCTGGGTACCGGTGGAGGAGGTCTGTGCGTGTGTAGAGCCAAGGCCAGTGGGCTGTCCTGCACCTGTAGCAATGCTGGGGCCTGGAAGTCCGGCAGATGTAGGGACAACAGTCCCAGCTGTGGGTGGGGCCACTTGGCTTGAAGTAGTGGTTGTGCTGGTGGTGGCTGTGGTGGGCAAAGTAGGGCCACCCTGTGGGAAGGCCCTCCATGCCCCGGAGGCCCGTTCATGGCGGTATCGACGGGCCATCCTCCTGAACCCCGACTCCACCAGCAGGATGTGCTGGTATCTCATGGCCCGCCGCTGGAACTCACGGACCTGGTCTGGAGTCATGTTTGCAGCTGTGAAGACAAATGCAAATAATCTACATTAGGAACTGCATTGTGTGAAATGGCACAATAAATCAATCAGACAATACATCTACAGTACTTGTAACAGCTCATATCACAATACATATCATTGAATGTCCCTGAGTAAGTGCATGGCAGGCCAACCTACAATGGTCACATCACACATAGCACATCCAAAACCTACAAGATGGCTAACAACTGGCATTGACTTGCCATCTGAGTTCTGCCAGTTATCAGCTAACAATCATGCTGCATATCCTCCGCCAATACCTGGGCTACAAATGTCAGTGTACGAAATGCAAAACTAAAGCCACATGGTCTGCAAGTTGTAACAGGACTTGCCAGTAAAGTACCCATGTGCCATACCTGAGTGTGTATACTAGGTTCCGACCAAACAGTCACTTATTCACATGTATGTGTAACATACTGGTAGCATCAGTCCTAGGTACCCTATTCACAAACCCATGCCTGTGTTTGAGGGTGGGGGTGTGGATAAACAACTAACAATTCCAAACAACATGGACACTGAGGACTGTATAGAAAACTCCACACATGTTTGGCTCTATACACACACCACAGGTAAGGTCTATCAACAATTAGGAGTCTGCAAACCCTAGACCAATCATAGCGCCACACATGTCAGGAAATGCAGAGCTTGGTACACAACATATACTTCCAGTAAGGCATGACTTACATCAGGCACAGAGTTGCAAGAACACCCATGATCATGATTAGCATGCTCACCTAGGGCATTGCACTCAAGTTCCACATACTTGTAGCACTACACGTTTAAGTACATGAGGCTAGGAAGTTCTACCTACAGTTTAATAAGTACCTTAGTAAAAAGGGAAGCAGAAGTCTGTTGGAAAGCAATTTGATGTACCAATCTTGGAGAATGTGGGTCTGACAGGCTGACTAAATCTGAGCTGACTTCCAGTGCGACTCTTGTTGATACAAGTGTGATCCACATGACTCACCCCAGTACTCACTGTGGTGCCTACAGGAATGGCCTACAATCCCTAGATAGTACAATAGGATACGCATTGGGCAACTCAAAACATTTGAGAAACTGAAATCCCACTCATGGAACAAGACAAATGATTGCCCACTTACTGGAGTGGTCGGGGTCCTCAAATGTAGCCACCTCTCCCACAGTGTAGGGTGCTGGTCCACCTGTAAGGCATGGAAGGAAGAAATGTGCTCAAAATTTGTGCTCTGACCAACAATTTCAAAGACATATACAATGTGTAGGCTGAATAAGGAAATGGCAGCCATTCAGACATGATGATACTGCATCTGATATATCACGGCCATCTTGTACATAGCATGGGTCTCCTGTGACAGTTACACACATATCTGCACACATGCAGTGGCCCTAACTATCATGTGGCGGCAAACATGCCCCGTCATTAGCGACCAGAAAAAAATATGGAGTGTAATCGTCTCATCATGTACATCAAAGAGAGACATCCAAAGCCTGGTTACTTGAGGACTGCATTACCAGTCAAACAGCCTGTGTGGCCATTACACATTTATTATACACCACCTCATATACACCTCATACATCCATCTCCAAAACACATCAACACCCCATCTAACACTCAAATTCCACTTAACAGCACTAACTCACATACAAGTCCCTCACCAAAAACAACTACACCAATAGCCCCTCTCATTATTCCACAAAAACAATACCAACCACAAACATCAGCACATCAAAGCAACACAAACTTACATTACACTCATCATCATACCCACTCTCACCCCCAAGACTACACAAAGGATACAAATTCCACCCTATCTCCACCCCTACCCCCCCACTCTTCACAAACACCTACCACAAGCACCCCATCCCAGCAACCTTCATTCAGTCGCCTCTCCTCCATTGCACAATTTAGAGCCTTACATCATGATCCACATGCTCCTCCACCACCCCTAACCCATACTCCATCCACACTAAACAAACGCAAACAAAATAAAAAACATGTCACTCATAGCAACCTCGCATCCCCTTGTTTGTTTCATAATAAAACTACCCTACAAAAAACACTACACTCCTCATGGCTCTCTCAGCCACCAAGTTCCCCACCCACACACACAGACCCAACAAAATGCCTCCTTAACCTGCTGGAAGAGGAACACTATGTTGAAAAGCAAGACTATTGTGAGCCTCAAACAGTTAACACAACTAGCAACACTCCTGCTTCAAGCTCACATTATACTACTTACCCTTCTACTAAACAAAACAACACTACCACTAACACACCCTATCTAAACTGCCAGCTCATAAATGCTCGATCACTCTCAAAAAACAAGCACCACATCTACGACCTTCTCACAGACACACAACCTGACTTACTATTCATTACGGAAACCTGGTTGGGAGATGACATGGCACCAGTATTGCACGAAGCCCTTCCTCCAGGCTGTCAAACCATCACACAAAACCGTATAGGCAAGAGAGGAGGTGGACTAGCTATTATATTCAAACAGGCAATAAACCTCAGTAAAACAGACAACATCTCCATACAAGGTTGTGAAGCCCTCCTTACCAGATGCCACCCTACTCCAACTTCCACCTGTAACTTTCTCCTCCTTTACAGACCTCCACCTAACAACTCCACTTTCCCAGATGCCTTTCTTGACATAGTCTCAAACCTTATTACACTATACTCCAATCTATGCATTCTTGGGGATCTAAACATTTGGTTTGACAAACCCAATGTGCCCCTTCCAAAAGCTATCACCACTGGCCTACTCGCATTGAATCTACATCAGATTGTACACAATCCCACACACATCGCTGGTCACATCCTAGATGTAATTTTTGCTAAGCCTGAACTTGTTACTATTCATAGCATCACACCAACCACCTGGTCAGACCACCATCTGATAACTTTCCGACAGACAACTCCACAAATCAACACACCCCACAACCAGTTACATACATACACCTATCGACCATGGAGAAAACTCAATTTGGATCACTTAGAAACACAACTAACAGCAAACACAGATCTAGATACAATCAATTCTGTACCTAAACTTTATGAGTGGCTACAGGAAGCTTTTGATATCCTAATACCACTCAGAAAAACTAAACATGACAAAAGAAAACCAACACCTTGGAGAAACACAGAACTTAAAAAGATTAAAAAACAAATCAGAAAGTTGCAGCGGACCTGGCTCAAAACAAACAACAGTCAAGACAAACTGCATCTACACAAACTTAACAGGATATACAAATCATCAATCAAAAAAGCTAAAAAAAGATACTACTCAGACAGAATTCTAAATGCTCAATCTACAACCAAGGAATTTTACAAAATTCTCAATGAATTTCGAAAACCCACATGCATGGAAGGAAGTCATCCCACCACTCAAGATTTCACAAACAAATTGGCAACTCACTACACAACCAAGGCAGACACATTGGACTCCTATTTAAAACAGAAGAAAACCATCAGCACCAACCCCTTTACTAAAATACCCTTTAAGAATAAACCATCCCAACCTCTACAGTCCTTCAAACAAATATCCCAGGATGAATTTATAGATTTGGTCAATGCAAGCAGACCTTCTGGTTGCCCTTCTGACCCTTGCCCACCACAGATCTTCAAGAACATCCTGCTATCTACTTCCGCTGCCACACCTGTAAGAAGAATCCTCAACAACTCTTTAAATTCAGGAACTTTTCCTACAGACCTGAAAAAGGCATACATGCGACCATTATTAAAGAAAACAAATCTAGACCCGCAAGACCCCAACAACTACAGACCTATCACAAATGGACCTTTCCTGGGCAAATTGATAGAAAGAGCAGCATTCGCCCAGATGTCACAATTCATTGAAGACAATTCTATACTTTCAGACTTCCAAACTGGATTCCGCCCAGGAAGAAGCACTGAATCGACACTCATGGCAATCTGGGATGATCTTAAAAACACAGTTGACCGAAATGGAGTTGCTGCACTACTTCTCTTGGACCTCTCAGCTGCCTTTGATACGGTTGACCATGACACCCTAACTCAAAGACTCCACGAAGCCGGCATACAAGGGATTGCGCTCGACTGGATTACTTCCTATCTCCAAAAAAAAGAAAATATCATCCACTCACCCCCCTTCTCGTCCGAACCCTTCCTCACAAAAACAGGGGTCCCCCAAGGGTCAATCATCTCACCTTTGCTTTTTAACATCTACATGATATCTTTACCAGAACTGATAAATGATTTCCATCTCACATGCTACAACTATGCAGATGACACACAAATACTACTTCAATTAGAAGACCCCAAAAACATTGAAAACTCACAAATCTTCAGTTGCCTCAGAGCCGTTGATCAGTGGATGACCTGGAGCCATCTCAAACTAAATACCTCCAAAACTGAAATACTCACATGTGGAGACTGGAAACATTATGACCCTCTGTGCGTCTGGCCTGACGATCTCGGACCACCTCCTCAATTATCCAAGGAAGTGAAAAACCTAGGAATCACCATGGATTCCAAACTAACTATGAATGTCCAAGTAGACAAATTAGCATGCACAAGCTTCATCACCTTAAAGACTTTACGACGCATTTTCCCTCACCTCGGATTTCCACACAAGGTGCAAGCTACTATCTCACTTGTATTATCCAAACTGGATTATGCCAATAGCCTCTACCATGGATCATCTCTATCTGTTATGAAAAAACTACAACGTATCCAGAATTCCGCAGCCAGGCTACTACTACATATAAAGCCGCAAGCCCACATCTCCCCTGCCTTGAGAGCACTACACTGGCTACCCAATGCCAGAAGATGCACTTTCAAGCTGCTTTGTATCACCCACAAAGCTATACATGGAACAGGACCGCTTTTCATCAGAAAGAAAATTACCAAATACATCCAACAAAGAACCCTCTGCTCAAGACTGGCACCCCGCCTTACAACACCACCATACAAGAAAAAGACTGTAGGTGGTACATCCTTCTCCGTCCAAGCAGCCAAACTATGGAATTCATTACCCCCAACTATAAGAGCCACAGATAACTTTCTTGTTTTCAGGAAACTACTCAAGAGTTGGCTCTTTCCTTCATAACCACCTTTTTCAAACAACTATGAATCTGCATATGCCTATGTGGATAATTATTTTTTTCAGATTATATGTATATTTCTATTTATTTATAGTTTCTTTGGAAACTAAAGCAAGGCTGTGCGCTCAGAGATCCCATAGCAGAAAAGATCTAGAATCCTTCCTGGAGGTGAACTGATGATGTACTGGAGCGTAACCTGTATCTGACTGTGACGCGCGGTTTCTATCTCCCTCTCCTGGAGACACAGAGTAGAAGGTTCTCCCTTTATAAAGCACCTGTAAGCTCCGCCCGCTGAGCCACGCCCATCCACCCTCGAAGTAGGTAAAGGAATTCCCGCCTTTTTACCAGGATGATGGACAGCTTTCCAAAACGACCCCAATGCGTTTACCGCCGATTCCGGTGGTGCGTTGTTAATGCTCAGAAGCACAAGGACATCTCCACAAAGACGCACTAGTAACAATCACATTGCCAAAGGAACACAAGGTTGCTGGAGACGTTTTTCCCCGTGGCCCATCACGTACACTTAGTGTACAATATAAACGGGGTGTATAAAACATGCTAGGTTACGCTTACTAACATACTCGTAGAAAATACTCCGGTTGGGTAGGCCACGCTGCTCATTTTACAGAAACTAAACCTCAAAGGAAGCACTTACAATTATAATCGTAGCAGGTGCCGCAGTTGAAGCTCAGCTTCTGGAGGTGAACTGATGAAGTACTGGAGCGTAATCTGTATCTGACTGTTACGCGCGGGTTTCTATCTCCCTCTCCTGGAGACACAGAGTAGAAGGTTTCTCCCTTTATAAAGCACCTGTAAGCTCCGCCCGCTGAGCCACGCCCGTCCACCCTCGAAGTAGGTAAAGGAATTCCCGCCTTTTACCAGGATGATGGACAGCTTTCCAAAACGACCCCAATGCGTTTACCGCCGATTCCGGTGGTGCGTTGTTAATGCTCAGAAGCACAAGGACATCTTCACAAAGACGCACTAGTAACAATCACATTGCCAAAGGAACACAAGGTTGCGGGAGACGTTTTCCCCGTGGCCCATCACGTACCCTTAGTGTACAATATAAACGGGGCGTATAAAACATGCTAGGTTACGCTTACTAACATACTCGTAGAAAATACTCCGGTTGGGTAGGCCACGTTGCTCATTTTACAGAAACTAAACCTCAAAGGAAGCACTTGCAATTATAATCGTAGCAGGTGCCGCAGTTGAAGCTCAGCTTCTGGTAAGGACAAGCCACCCTAACTCTTGGGCTTGGCAAAGATAAAGCACGGCTGTGCGCTCAGAGATCCCATAGCAGAAATGATCTAGAATCCTTCCTGGAAGTGAACTGATGATGTACTGGACCGTAATCTGTATCTGACCGTGACGCGCGGTTTCTATCTTCCTCTCCGGGAGACACAGAGTAGAAGGTTCTCCCTTCATAAAGCACCTGTAAGCTTCAGCCCGCTGAGCCACGCCCCATTCACCCTCGAAGTAGGTAAAGGAATTCCCGCCTCTTACCAGGATGATGGACAGCTTTCCCAAAATGACCCCACTGCGTTTACCGCCGATTCCGGTGGTGCGTTGTTGATGCTCAGAAGCACGAGGACATCTCCACAAAGACGCACTAGTAACAATAACATTGCCAAAGGCACACAAGGTTGCTGGAGACGTTTACCCCGTGGCCCATCACGTAACCTTAGTGTACAATATAAACGGGGAGTATAAAACATGCTAGGTAACACTTACTGACATACTCGTAGAAAATACCCCGGTTGGGTAGGCCACGATGCTCATTTTACAGAAACTAAACCTCAAAGAAGGCACTTCCAAATATAAACGTAGCAGGTGCCGCAGTTGAAGCTCAGCTTCTGGAAAGGACCAGCCTCCGTAACTCTTGGGCTTGGCAAAGATAAAGCAAGGCTGTGCGCTCAGAGATCCCATAGCAGAAAAAGATCTAGAATCCTTCCTGGAGGTAAACTGAAGATGTACTGGAGCGTAATCTGTATCTGACTGTGATGCGCGGGTTCTATCTTCCTCTCCGTGAGACACAGAGTAGAAGGTTCTCCCTTTATAAAGCATCTGTAAGCTCCGCCCGCTGTGCCACGCCCCGTCCACCCTCGAAGAAGGTAAAGGAATTCCCGCCTCTTACCAGGATGATGGACAGCTTTCCAAAACGATCCCACTGCGTTTACCGCCGATTCACGTGGTGCGTTGTTGATGCACAGAAGCATGAGGACATCTCCACAAAGACGCACTAGTAACAATAACATTGCCAAAGGCACACAAGGTTGCTGGAGACGTTTACCCCATGGCCCATCACGTACCCCTAGTGTACAATATAAACGCAGCAGATACCACAGTTGAAGCTCACCTTCTGGAAAGGACAAGCCACCCTGACTCTTGGGCTTGGCAAAGATAAAACAAGGCTGTGCGCTCAGAGATCCTATAGCAGAAAAGATCTAGAATCCTTCCTGGAGGTGAACTGATGATGTACTGGAGCATAATCTGTATCTGACTGACACGCGCGGGTTCTATCTTCCTCTGCTGGAGACACAGAGTAGAATGTTCTCCCTTTATAAAGCACCTGTAAGCTCCGCCCGCTGAGCCACACCCCGTCCACCCTCGAAGTAGGTAAAGGAATTCCCGCCTTTTACCAGGATGATGGATGGATGAGTAAGTATTTTTTACCCATGATTCTAAATTATGTATTGTATGTGCATATGTGTGTGTAGTCATGTGTGTGTGTGTGTATAAATATATATATATGTGTGTATGTATGTGTATATGTTGTTTCTGTGCCTGGCATATTTGTGGATCATTGCATGGCTCCTGTTTTTTTTTTTTTTTTTTTTTTTTTTTTGGGTTGTTATACTAGATATCTATGAATTTCTGCTCTCTTTTTATCACACTTATCTACTCATCACTCTTATGTCATGTCTCTATCAAACTATCCTCCATTCTCTCTCGGACTCTTCCCAATTCCCTTCGACCACTTTCATCTCCTAAATATCTCTGCCTAAGCTCTTCCCTCCACCTCCACATCTAACTCACCAAACCTCACTCTACCTCTGTGACCTCCCACACAACCCTACTAAATTCTCCTGCATTCATCTCACCCTGCTACTATGCTCTCCCTAACCCTTCCACATCCTCTTTCCCCTCCGCCCCCCTTTTATTCATCCCAAGCCTTTGGATTGAGTAAATGAAGGATAAACTCCCAATTAACACTTCTGGATTTCTTTCCTCCTCCACCCCTCCATTACTCCAGTCAATCTAACTAACAAACTCTCATATCCACAACTCAAATTAACTCATAATAATACTAAAACTGTACTCCTTATTAAATTATACTAATCCATCACTAATTCTTGTTGGGTACCAGAGTAGCGTGCTACTCATCGAAAAGCGCTTCGACGCCTCGTCAGGGGTAGTAAGCGCTATATAAATACGATTACAATACAATACAATACATAGGTATAATGTACAGAGGGACAGGGACTTTTGTACGCACTCATGTAGGTACAGTTTCTTCATTTGATCTGGCCCAG
Source organism: Pleurodeles waltl (assembly GCF_031143425.1). Taxonomy (NCBI): domain Eukaryota; kingdom Metazoa; phylum Chordata; class Amphibia; order Caudata; family Salamandridae; genus Pleurodeles; species Pleurodeles waltl. Next base: position 468,365,045 of record NC_090442.1, read on the forward strand.
CTATGGTGATTTGCACCAACCATGGAGATGTGAACCCATGTGCATATCTTTGGACTGCCATCCCTAATTGGAATGTGGCACAACTAACTCCAAAAACCATTCTAAGATGTTAGCTGAGGGCACCTTACACCTTTTCATGATGTTTTCAAATCCAGATCTGACATGTATCCAAAAAGATAAAGGACCACAATAATCCCTAACATTCATAGAACTTCCGTGAACGCTTTCCTTCCACACTCACCAGACTCACATGAGACATATGTCTGGGCCACTTTGCCATCATCAATTGATGTGAAGCCAGCCCTCATTTTCTGCATCATATAGTGATTCTAAAGTCAGTCTAGCTATTGCGTCAACAAAGTTAGCCAATATGTTAGTACATCTTTACATCTCTGGCAAATGTGACCTATATAGACATGATTGGCTCCTATTTTGTTTGATTGTCTGACACAAAGGCAGCACCAATTTACTTAACGGAAAAGTATCCTGTAAGTTTGAAGAGCACGTGCTACCTGACAGCTAGCAATTGTGATCCTTCCCATAGTGCATCAATTACCCTGTATGTTTCCCCAACATTACACACAGTCACCAACTTAGCTGACAGATATTGTACAAATCATCTGATGTCACTACAGAGCATTTAATTGTGCACACTTACATGATTAGTACTCACCAACAGTGCTCCCAATCACGATTCCCAGGTGGTCCAAGAGATCCTGCTCCCTGGTGATGAGGTCAGCCCACCGGTGCTTCAGCTGGTGGTCACTCCTATGGCTGATATACACGCTGCAGGTGATGCAGCACCTTTCCCCACCGGATTCTGCGCGCCTCAGTGTGATTCCCGTGTATCACCCTGCCCCCTGCTTCGATCATCAGTTACAAGAAATGGCACACAAGCCATATGAAGCCCCCCAACTCCTCTTCACCCATCCTGCCAAGACGTGGCCTACCAGACATTGTACAAATGAGAAAGGGAATAGGGGTTAAAGAAATAGAAAGGGGAAAAGGGGGAAAGTAGGGGTACAAATACAGAAGAAAAGTAAACTTAACCGCTAAAAGAGCCCAACTGTCCCCAAACTAGCACTACCCACAACAGACTCCCACAAACAACAAAAACACTAGAAAACTGGACAAATGTACACAAAACACAGTAGGACAGTATACACCAACAATATTTATTTCACAATTTGACAATAGAGATAACACACAGGACACAAAAGCACAAAATCAATGGACACCACTCTCAACACAGCCACACAGTCTAGAAGAATCACAGACTGCAAAGTGAAAGTACACCCACTGTACATGATCTGTAAACAGGATATCCTATTACATCACTTCCTGAATAAAATGTCCACCCTTTTTCGCGTTATGTGTCATATTTTTTTCACGCATACAGTTTGTGCGTCATCATTTTTGATGCACAGGAGTAAAAATTAGCCCGCATCCAAATAATAGTAAATAGCCTGTACAATTATCTGGATGCGGCCTAATTTTCACTCCTCTGCAACAAAAATAATTACGCAAATTCTGTATTGGTGTACAAAAAATTACGCATAACGCTAGAAAGGTCAAAATTTCAGTGCATGAAATGGTTTTGAGCATTTTTGCTGTTTTTATGTTATGTTACATTTGGGACACATCAGAGATAGGCTGATGGAACCCACTATGGTGTTGATGTTGTATGTTCACATGTGTGACATCATACTGCAGCGGACCATGACACGCTACTTCCTTCACAGTACTTTGACGGTTGGCTGACGCACTAGATGGCCATTTGTGTGGCCTACATGTATGTATTGCACAAATTGGGCATGTTTGGCATCAGGAGAGGCTAGCAATGTGACGCACATATGTACAATACCTAAATGCCTTTGGCTCAATGTGTGTGCTGTGGCAACTAATGTATTTGTTGACCAAGTGTGTGTGCATCACATGATGCATTATTGCACATATGCTTGTATGAATGTGAAGTCCAGGTGTCCAAACCTTAGATGCAAGTCATTGTTGAAATGAGAGAGGACATGTGTTAGTCATACATGTAGCAACATCCATTATGTGCACTTCCAAGATTTTGGGTAACGTACACACCACATATGACAAAGCATGCACCAGATAGATGGCAGACGCTTGTTCATGTCAATGGTCCACATTTTCAACATCCTATGACCTAGATTTTTGGTAACAGCTTCCTAGGCACTTGTTGGTGAATCCCACAGTGAGTCATACACATGCATTGAGGAAGTAGGTACCATGTTGTTGGCCCAGACAGACAAAGGTGAACCGCAAATGTATGATGACACCACAGTTGAGGTCATATCACTGAGCCACAACTCTCAAGTGGCTGTGGTGGACCTGTAGACGAGGCAGCACGTGTCCACATTTTTCCAGTGATCAGTTGCACATAGGTGTCTTGTTCATGTGTGTGGTCCAATCTTGAGCCTGTATATTTTTTGGGGTGTAATTTGTCACAGTTAGATCCAGGACTCATCATGAGTCAGTGGCAGCTATTCCTGTATCTACTGAGTATCCTTTGTTGATCAATGTGAGTAAAGTGGATGTGGACATAAGAAACTGCATGGGGATGGTCCCACCCTGTCACTAAAAACATGTAATGAGACAGTCAACAGGGCAACCTTGGTGTGCTGAGTGAGATAATGTCTCAGGTGTCATGTTCCGGCAGGTGTCATTACAATATTTGTTCACAGGTTAGCCTCTGCAATTCCCACTGCATCTGGGAACATCATAGCCTCTGTGCTGATTATTCTTGCAGCTATTCAACACACACGGCCCGTCAATATGTTGTGAGCAATGTAATTCTGTGTGTGAACTGTCAGGGTCCTGACATGTGTGGATTTTTCATGAACATTATCAGAGGTTGCTGGTTCTGTTGAAGGCCCCGTACCCAATCCCTGCATACGGCCCTGGGACACTGTCACACTTTGTCGTTCATGCATAAATGAGACCCAGACAAGGGATGGGCAATGAATTTTGGTTTTCACAGAGGATTTAACTCATATGGTACAGTTAAAAGGCAGATGATGCTATACAATGTATTTGGGTATGCATTGAAGAAGCACATGCCCAAATACCCTCTGATGAATGAGAGGTTTGCTAACGCAAGTGTGGTACATATGTAGACACAGGGATACTTTAGTGTGACGCACAGACAGATGCCAGTCAGGCTGACAGAATGCAGGGTGAATCAGGATCCAGCAATTTGACAAGTTACATAATCAGTGGTCTGACTAAGACTGTTTGGAGGACGAACTAGACAGTTGACATGTCAAACTGTGTATGTCCTGTGTTTTTGAAGGTGACAAATGAACCCAAGGACTGTGTGACGCGGCTTAATTAGTAGCAATGCTTAATGGTGTATTTGACAAAATGGCAACTCCTATGCTGTTCCAGGCATCAGCAGGGGCAGTGCTTGTTGAAATGGGTGGTGTGCATGGAGCTGATCACAGGTGTGGGCTGCATCTGTTTCTCACATGTCCTGTAGGTGAGATTTGCAGTCTAATGGCCAACAGACATTTTCACACGGGAAGCAATCTACAGGTGCTAACAGGGCTTGGAAACTAGAAGCCAGTGTATTAATTGACCTGATGTCCATGCAGTCAGATGTTCTATGAAAATGGTGTACCATAGGAAAGGGTGTAGCATACTGGATTGCTATTGACAAGCTGTGTGTGTAGAGGAGGGAATAACAGGGTACATATCTTACTATTCGAGGGACCTCTTCAGACAGGTGGGTTGTGACCAGGTGCATGGGTGTGTCAGGAATTAGGAAATGGGCTGACATGTACATGGAATGTCATGTGCGCAATGCTGCTCATATGTGTGGCACTTGTGCTGTCTATGTACTGCTTCTATTGAACTCTGGTCACAGATAGTCCTTGCAAATATTGGATGCAGTTGGACTTACTGCTGTCAAGGGTCTGGTCAGACATTCCTGTTACTGATACAAAAGCACATCCACTGCCTCATGTATGAGGCTTGTTTTCCCCTTATTGAGTGATGGTGTCTTAGTTGTGAGCCATATGCTGCGATGAACCATGATTACCACATGTGTGTGTGAAATAGGTGTGGTCCTCTGCTATTGCCCTTCAAAGATGAAATGTACAGGATATATGTCATTTACAGTGTGTTTATGTGACCATTGTATGATACGCATCACATTTGCTCTGAGATTTTCAGTGTCCTAATCGGTATATCACCAATGCTCCATGAGGCAACACTCTTATTCTGATAGTTAGAGAGGAAGGTGTGCAAAAATGAGTAGCCAATTGATGATATGGTGATTATTATAGATGTTTATTTAAATTAGTTCATAAAGTGGTGATGGTGATTATATTTAAAAGAAATTGTTCACGATATTTTGCCGCCTGTGTAAACCAGTGTCCGTGTTCTGTTGTTCCCCCTCATGTTGCAGGCCACCATCCTCCTCTTCCTCCTCTTCAGGCATGGGTGGCTCGGGTTCCAGGAGGGGAATGTTCCTTTTTATGCAAATGTTGTGCAGAATAGCAGATGTTAGGATGATCTTACAGACCATCTCCGGGGAATATAGGAGGCTACCACCAGTGATGTCGAGGCACCGGAACCTTGACTTGAGGATGCCGAAGGTCCTCTCGAATATGGTGCGTGTCCTCCTATGTGCGTCATTGTAGGCACGCTCTGCTGCAGTACTCGGGTTGCCAATAGGTGTCATTATCCATGGCTGGATGCCATACCCCTGATCAGCTGCAAGAGAAAATGAATGGGGTCATGTTGATGTAGCTAGCCCTATTGAAATCACCTTTCATGGCAGTAGTTGTCTTGTGTTGTCTGTGACTCTTTTGTGTTATTATGTCGCATCCTAGGCTTGTAGGATGTACCATCTGCATTGTGTTGTTTCCTTGGCTGAACAAGTGTTTGGCTGCTAACTGGTTGTCAGCAGTATGTTTTGGGATTTGCAGTACAGTGTGCCCTCCCTAGCATTGTGACTTGTGATACAGGTGTCCCTGTGTCTTCACTGGGGGTGAGATGATAGTTCCATACTCAGGTTAAGATTGACAGTGTTTTTAACACGTTCATATCAATGTACCCTGGACATCCCATACCTTTAGACTTATGCAATGGATTAATGTAAACATCATTGAGACACTTACAATTTGCAAGGTGACATTTAGGCAACCCACTCCAAACGTTGTGATCTTTGACGTCTTAAGATTAGACTGTACAGTCATTTCTGATGTGTGACAGGTTCAATGGTGACCTAAGAAACATCGCTAGCGGTGTCACAACCTCAGTGTGTTCCTGTCGACATGTTGCTCTTGTCGTGAATGTGTTGTGTGTCCTAGAGGGTTGCTGTGCAGTGTGTATATAAGTAGGTTTTTGTACTTACCTACAAGTAGTCCATTGCCATACCGTCCATGCTGGAATTGTAGATTGATGGTGCTGTGACGGAAGATGAATGAGTCATGTACACTCCCAGGATATTTAGCCACGATGTTGGTGATCAATCCCTGGTGATCGACAATGGCCTGCACATTGATGGAATGTGTGTGCTTCCTCTTGCGGTAGAGGTGTTCAGTTGCAGCAGGTGGCACAAGGCGTACATGTGTGCAGTCGATTGCACCAAGGACATGTGGGAAGCCACTAATGAGGTAAAACCCCTCTTTTGTTTCCTGCTGCTTCTGCAGTGTGTTTGGGAAGCAGATGTGGCGGGATGTAAGTCCAATGATGGCATCCAGTACATTGGGCAAAAAGGCAGAGAATGATGGCTGTGATATTCCGGCAACCAGGGCACCAGTTGTTTGAAAAGAGCCACTTGCCAGCATGTGAAACACGGCAAGCAGCTTGGTTTCTGTTGGGATGGTGCGGGGTGTCAGCAAAGTGGGTGCCAACTGCGGCTCAATGTTGTGCAGCAGCTGCTGAATGGCCTGCCAGTTCAACTTGTACCTCTGGATGATGTTGTGTTCCCTGAGGCCATGAAGGGTTGTTCTGGGGCAGAATATCCTCTCCTGCCTTCTGCGCTGCCTCTGGGGTCCCTGCTGGTGTTGTGGTAGCTGCTGCTGTAGCTGCTGGGCCCTGCCTCTGCGTGCACGCTGGATAAGAATCTCCTCCATGTCTCCCTTTTGCTGCTCTGCTGCTCTTCTGTTGCTTCTGTGTGTTCTGATTAAATACAGGTGTGTTTGCCCCATTTTAACGCCTGCCCTGACCCAGGCGTTAAATTTTGACGCAAATCGAGCTGTGTGTCATTTTCCCCAAAAGCATAAATACGACGCACGGCCATTTAAGTCATTATTTGGACGGGAACGCCTACCTTGCATATCATTAACGCAAGGCGGGTTGCCGCATCCAAAAAATTACGCACACGGCGGAATTTTGACGTCCGCGGGCTCGGGCGTCAAAGTTTAAATACGGGGCAAGGTTTACACTGAATGTGCGTCCATTCGGCGCAGACGGAGAATAAATATGCCACAAAAGTTTCTGGTTGCGTAGTGTTGCAAAGTCCTACCCCAAGGATGAGTCATGCAGCTGAGGTGATGAATCGGTTCTGAGGTGCTACAGAGCTGCAATGTGAGGTCCTGCTTATAGAGGCTGATGGTTGGTCTAGGCCATTCTCATTTAACTGTACTACGACTGCCCCCTTGACATTCATTTAAGCGTCTGTCTGCACTATGAACTCTGTAAAGAAGTCAGGAGCCTTGACTACAGGTGCTGTACACACAGCCTCTTTGAGGGTGTCAAAAGCTTTCTGGCAGGCCTCTATCCAGATCACCTTTCTGGGCTGCTTCTTTGAAGTCAGCTCCATGAAGAGGGCAACAATGGTGCCATATCCCTAAACAAACCTCTTATAGTTTCCTGTGAGGCCCAGGAAAGCCCTCACCTTAGTCTGTGTTTTAAAAGGTTGTCAGACCATGATAGTGGCCCAGATACACCACAGAACCTTGCCCGATTTGGTATTCACCGGCTTTGACTGTCAGACCTGCCTGCTGCTGGACCTGAAGCATCTCCTGGAGGTGGTACAGGTGTTCCTCCCAGCTAGAGCTGAAGACAGCTATGTCATCCAGGTAGGCAGCACAGAATACCTCTTTGCCAGTTATGACCCTATTGACCAACCTCTGAAAGATGGCAGAAGCATTGTTTAAGCCAAAGAGAATCACTGTAAATTGAAAGTTGTCCTCTGGGGTTGAGAATGCTAACCTCACTTTTGCCTCCTCAGTCAGAGCAATCTGTCAACACAATCATGTGAGATCAAAGGTACTCAAGATCTTGACAGCACAAAACCTGTTGATGAGCTCATCAGCTTAGGGCATGGGGTGTGCATCGGTATTTATGATGGAATTGAGCCCAGTGTAGTTAACACAGAACCTACGTTATTGAGTGGTGCCAGCTGGAGCAGCCTTGGGTACCAGTACCACAGGGCTGGACCAGGAACTGTTGGAGAACTCAATCACCCTTAAAGCCTGGGGATTTCCTCCTTGATGCTGACCCTCACCTTGTCTGACAGTCTGTAAATCTTATTTTAACAGACAGGCTGTCTCCAGAGTAAATGTCATTGGTACACAAATGTGTGAGCCCAGGGTTAAAAGAGAACAGAGAAGAAATCTTCCCCAGCAACCAGCAGCAGTCACTCTGATGTTCTTTTGTCAGCTTATGGGAGAGATTGACACCCTCTACTGAAACATTGTGCTCTTGGGCAGATAGAACATCAAGGAAAGGTTCCCGCACCTCCTACACCCCTTCATCTGTCACCAGTTATAGGAAAGTACCATCTTTCTGACCTAGTTACCCCCGCTTTTTGCCTGATGTCAGTGTGTTTGGACTGTAGTGCACTGGAAATGTGCTAACCAGGACCCCACTGACAGTGCTCTCTCTCCTTAATTTCATTGTTTGTTACTTTCCACACCCACAATTGACACACTGGTGCACCCTTGTAAGTTCTTAGCATATGGTGCCTAGATACCCAGGTCATTAGTGCACCAGGGGTCCCCTTTGGACTGCAGTATGCATTATGCCACCCATAGGGGCCCATGCAAACTGTGACTGCAGGCCTGCCATTGCAGCCTCCTTGAAAGAGTGCATGCACCCTTTCGCTGCCAAACTTGACCACTGCACTTAGACATTATAAGTCACCCATCTGGTAGGCCCTTCAGCCCAAGAGCAGGGTACACCTCTCTAAGTGTGAGGGTACCCGTGAATGAGCAAGGTACCCCTGCAGACCCCAGGCCAATTCCTGGAAGCTATCATAGGGTATGTTGTGGACACTGGTCAACACAAGTGGTCCAACTACATAATGGCTACTGCAAACCTAGGCATGTTTGGTATCAGACATGTTGGAATCATGCAACTATATCAAGTCCAGTGTTAGTTGCATGATACCATGTACTCTGGGGGTTCTCTAGGGGATCCCCCAGTTCTGCCTGTGAAGCCTTACAGGGTCCAGATGCCAGCCTGTGATGCTGCTGACTGCAGACACTGTCCTGCCCTCCAGCTGATGAGCCAGCTCAGCCTGGAGGAACAGACCAAAGGATTTCCTGCAAGGGAAGGGAGAGGCGTGACCACCTCTCCCTGAGTATTAGGTGTCTAAGGGCTGCGGTGGGTTGGCCTCTGAGCACCTCCAAACTGCTTTGAAGGCACATTTGGTTCCCTCCTTGCATAATCTGATTTGCACCAGTTCAGGAACCCTGGTTCATGCTCTGTTGTGAAACTAAACAAAGGACAGGGTAGTGACCACTCTCCTGTTTAGCTCCCCCATGGGGATGTGCCCAGAGCTCTGCCAGGTGGCCACTTGATTCTCTCATCTTGGAAATGAGATGTGCAGAGGCCCCTGGGCGCATCTGGTTGGTTAGACTAGGTAGGAGATAAACCTAACTCCCTTTGACAGGTGGATCACTGCAGAGAGTGACCAACCCACTTTTTGCAATATTTAAGGGCTCCCTTGTGGGTGGATCCTCAGATTTATCTAGCAAGACTCCACAACAAACTCTCTGCAAGACATGTTATGCCCCTGGCCTCTGGAACTGCTGCGGGTCTTCTTCTGGAACCAAAAATATTTGCTTCTGGTGGAATACTCCCACTGCAACATTGTTTCTCCAAATCCTGAAAAATTCTGCAATATTCAAGGCTGTGCACCCTCCAGGGTCACGACGACTCTGTTTGTACCAGGAAGCATGAAGGAATCTCCCGTGAAGTAAAGGAATCACTCCCCTGCACCTTAAGGCATCGTCGACCGGTTGGTGGGGTTCTGCTGTCCCTGGGCATCTGAAGATCCTGCTTCACAGGTGGTGAGTCTGAAGCCTTCGCTGGGTTCTACTTGTCTTCAATCCAAGTTGGGAGACTGTAGGCCATTGATCCTGCCACTAGACTGGCACTCCTGTGCACTGCAACTGTTGCACTTGCCAAGGCTTATTGACATTTCCTCTGGGAGATCCACAGGTTCCAAAAAGCCACAGCCCCCAGTACTCTGCAAACGAAAGATCAGCTACCGTCCTGCAACTCCTGCAACATGGGACTTCTGTTTTGCTGGGGTGGTAAGGCCTCCTTGTGACTTCCTGTATCTGGCACCTGTGGGTCACTCGTGGCGGATCCATTTACTTCTGTTGTCCTTCCTGTGTGCTGACTGCCAGCTCCAGGCCACCTTCCTGGGTAGAGTCTTCTGGATCTTGCTGGTCCCCACAACTTTCAAACTCCTCTTCTGCTCCTATTTGCACTTGTCAGTGCTTGTTTGTGAGCTGGCTGGTCACTGACTCTCCTGCAATCCGGTGACAATCTAAGGACAGCTCATAAGTGACTCCTGGGGTAATTGTCATTTCCTGGAGCCGGCAGTTGGACGTCTTCTCCCACTGACTTGCAGGAACTTCATCTTCAGGAGCGTGGGCATTGCCATCTGCCTGGTCCACAGGTTGTGACAACAGCTGGACAATCTGAGGCATCCATTGTCTTCAGAGAGAGTCCCTTCTCCCCTCTCCAGCTGGGTCCCTGCTGTAGGTACCCCTGTCTTCTGGCATATCCTAGGGTAGGGGCACTCTCCATCCATCCTCTTGCCTGCTGGTTTCCTCAGGGTCCACTGGGAAGGGTCCTGAATTCCACACACTACAACCACTACTCTCTCTGTTAGCCTATGGGACAACTGGGTGGGTAACTGACTTACTCCTGGTTGCTGGGGTCACCTACTCTACTTACCTTGGGGTCCTTACTGGCCCCAGCCCCTAACTAACCACCACATTTACATTGGCTAAAGTCTCACTTTTCCACTTTTTTTAGTATATGGTTTGACCCTCCTCTAGAGCCCTGTAAATTTCTATGCTATTTTTGCTGGTTATTGTATATGTATAGTTGTAGGTAAAATCTCCAAAGGGAGATATACCAATATCAGTTTAGTAGCAGTGCTGTAATAAAGTATCCTTTATTTTTGCAGCATGTGTGGTTCTTTCTTGTTACTAAGTTTATATCTGACTACTATGGTACTGCAAGTGGTGATATTCCTCCTGGATAAGCTTTAGCTGCTCACCTAAGCTACCCCTAGAGAGATTCTGCTTTCTGGACTCCTATTCACTATCACTAAGGGTTGCATGGACTCAATATGGGGTGCCACACCATAGGTGTACACCATAAACTTAGCCTGCCTCCTACAGCAGGAGCATGTTGCCTTCAGACCTCTCAAAGTGTGATTTGAGGCAGTGCATGTGGAACATTCTTAAGATGTTTCTAGGGATCTTGATATCCACCAGGTATGCGGACTCCATCTTCCTCTCCTTCACCTCAAATGTCCTGTCCAGTGATCCTGGAGAGCTCTTGGCTCCACAGGCTTCATAAGCCACACCTTCAGGCCAGGTTGAAACTCCATCAGATTGGTCTTTTGAATGCACCAACCAGAGTTTCATAAAATCTTGACTTGCCTCAATATTGCTTTTTGCCTTTCTCTAGAAGGGATGCATGTGGTTGCAGAGGATCAGCATCTAGTTGACCACATTTTGAGGGCGTTTCCTAGGAGCTTGCTTGGGCCCCTCTCTGACAAGACTGAGAGGTCCCCTGACAGGTTGGCCATAGGGGAGTTCAGAAGAGTTTGAAGGAGCTTTTCGTGGCACCGCCCTATAAGCAAAGAGAAGTCATGGCATGAAAACATCCCGCTTATGCCTCATGGGCTCAGGCATATTATCATGCCACTGAGGGTCTTGTTGAATCTCTCCTCACGCACATTTGATTGTGGGTGATTAGGTTGTGGCAGAAATATGTCACTCCTCAGTCATCCCACATAGACTTCATGAAAGCTGACTTGAAGTTAGTGTCTCTATCAGACACTACCTCATTGGGGAACTCCACACAGGCAAAAATTCCCATCGGGCATTGGCCACCGCAGGTGAAGTCACCAACACCAAGAGATATGACCTCTGGGTAGCAATCGTCATGGTCCACTAAGACCAGGATAACCTGTTGCCTAAAGCTTTATTGGTATCTAAGTTATCATGTTAGACCCAACAGCCTTAGCGTGGTCTTCGCCCAAACAGTTTGCTTGCTTGCCTCATATTTTGCTGATCTCTTTTTGTTGACCTTACGACTCTGAGCACTTTAAAACTGCTGAACAGTGCTAAAGCGCATGTGCTCTCTCCCCTAAACATGGTTTGATTGATAGATCTACATTTGACATACTTATAAGTCCCTAATAAAGTGTAAAACATATGTCCAGGGCCCGTTAAATAAGTGCTACTAGTACTACTGCAGCACTGCTTATGCCACCCACTCATTGCAAAGCCTGTATATGCAGTTTACCCTGCCATGTCGACTTGACATTTAATTCCTCTTGCCATGTCCTAATCTCCCCTTTTATTAAATATGTCACCTCCCAAGGTATGCCCTGGGTGCCCATACAGTAGGATGTTATGTAATTAAAAGGCAGGACATATATTTTTTACTTTTACATGTCCTGGTAGTGAAAAACTCCCAAATTAGTTTTTCACTATTGAGGGACTTACCCCTCATATAGGTTTACACTGGGGATTCCTTCTTACATTTGATAAGCTGTAATTCCTAATTAAGAAAGAGTAGATATATCGGCCCTCATTATGACATTGGCGGTAAATCCCACTTACCGCCACGCTGACTGCTGCCAACATACAGCCGCGGCGGCAGATATCCGTTCACCATATTATGACACACACACACCATTCCTTCACTATTCAGCCACAAACACAATTCCGCCACACCAAAGGTCAGTGTTAAACTGGCGGTATCAAAATCCACACCGTTACGCCAACAGAACAACACCCACCACATTATGACCTACAAATCACCACAGCGGACATTCAATGGCAGTAAACCATTGGCGGTGCATACCGCCACACTCAAAATACACACACATATATAAAAGAACACCATATTGCACAATTCAAACAACACACACCTGACACCCATAGGCACACCACACCCACACACCCACACCACTATAAAACACACACTCACATTACCCACAACCCTTTCCCATTACAAACAATTGCTACCAGAGAGAGACAGCAAGACTACAGACACAACTAGAGCCACACACTACTCACACCTATACACCACTCACGTACCCCACATCACACACCCCAACACATCACACAATACCCATGGCACCACAAACATACCCCCGCTTCACAGATGAGGAGCCAAGGGTCATGGTGGAGAAAATTTTCAGGTTAGAGCCTCAGCTGTTTGGAGCAAAGGTGCAGCAGATACCGATAGCTAGGAAGATGGAGCGATGGCGGAGAATCATGGACAGGGTCAACGCCGTGGGGCAGCACCCCAGAACTAGGGATGACATCAGGAAGAGATGGAATGACCTATGGGGGTAGGGAGGTTCCATTGCAGCAAGATACCACCTAGCTGTACAGAGGACTGGTGGTGGACCCACACTTCCTCTCCCACAACTAACAGCATGGGAGGAGCAAGTCTTGGCAATCATGCATCCTGAGGGCCTGGCCACCTTGAACTGCCATTGCTCTCCTTCGTATGTCTCCTTGGACAATGCACTTGTGCTACACACTAGAACAATACCTTGGAATTTCCTCCATCATCACCCCATCCCATTGCATTTGCCCCTCAATATTTTAGCACTTCATTGCATTTGCCCCACAATATTTCAGCACTTCAATAAACACTCTTGGAAAAAAATTGAAGTATGGAGTATGTCAAATTTTTAAAGTATGTATTCGTTTAACCGGGTTCAAACATTGCAATTCAACTGTGCAGTAAATGAGCATATGTTAATGACCTGTAGCTAGCTGCAGTGATCACACCAGGAGCTATTGTGAGGCACCAACATCTGTAAAATGAATTGCCAAAGGGTACAGTAAATGGACATGGAAGTGGGAAATAACAGCATGCCAGTGCCACAGAAATTCAAAACAATTACAATGAAATGTGAAGTAACACTGTCTTACATGTGTCTCATTGGAAGTATTGTCTGATGACTGCAGTTCTGTTGTCCTCATTCTCATCCTCTTCCTCCTCATCCTTACTGTCCACAGGGTCCACTGCTGCCACAAGGGCATCTCCAGCCTCCTCCGCCTCCTGCAGTAAAGGCACATGGTGTCTTAGGGCAAGGTTGTGCAACATGCAGCATGCCACTATTATCTGGCAGACCTTCTTGGGTGAGTAGCATAGGGATCCACCTGTTAGATGGCGGCAACTGAGCCTGGCCTTCAGGAGGCCAAAGGTCCTTTCAATAATCCTTCTGGTTCGCCCATGTGCCTCATTGTAATGTTCTTCTGCCCTTGTCCTGGCATTCCTCACAGGGGTCAGCAGCCAAGATAGGTTGTGGTAACCAGAGTAACCTGCAATATTGGGGGACAACATTTAGCCACACACTATCCCATATGGCCCACACCATACTCATACACCAACATATACTGGGTGGGGACCAGGGCTCACTTTTTAGCCACACCCTGAGCCTCTGTAGTTGCCCCATCACATTTGGGATGCTGCTATTCCTCAGGACAAAGGCATCATGCACCGACCTAGGATACTTACAATTGACGTGGGAGATGTACTATTCTGCCAAGCACACCATCTGTACATTCATAGAGTGGAAACTCTTCCGATTTCTGAACACCTGTTCATTTTGACGGGGGGACAAATGCATTATGTGTTCCATCAATTGCCCAAATTATGTTGGGGATACGTCTTATTGCATAGAAGAGGGCCTTCACTGTGGCCAAATCTTCAACCTGGGGAAATATAGGGGGTCATTCTGACCCTGGCGGCCGGAGACCGCCAGGGTCACCGACCACGGGAGCACCGCCAACAGGCTGGCGGTGCTCCCGAGGGCATTCTGACCGCGGCGGTTCAGCCGCGGCCAGAAAGGGTAAACCGGCGGTCTCCCACCGGTTTACCACTGCCCTTGTGAATCCTCCATGGCTGCGGAGCACGCTCCGCAGCCATGGGGATTCTGACACCCCCTACCGCCATCCTGTTCCTGGCGGGTCTCCCGCCAGGAACAGGATGGCGGTAGGGGGTGCCGCGGGGCCCCTGGGGGCCCCTGCAGTGCCCATGCCCACGGCATGGGCACTGCAGGGGCCCCCGTAAGAGGGCCCCGCCAAGTATTTCAGTGTCTGCTAAGCAGACACTGAAATACGCGACGGGTGCAACTGCACCCGTCGCACCCCTGCAACTACGCCGGCTCAATTCTGAGCCGGCGTCCTCATTGCAGGGGCATTTCCTCTGGGCCGGCGGGCGCTCTTTTGGAGAGCGCCCGCCGGCCCAGAGGAAATGTCTGAATGGCCGCCGCGGTCTTTTGACCGCGGTGCGGTCATTCAGTGGCAGTACCTTGGCGGACGGCCTCCGCCGTCCGCCAAGGTCAAAATGACCCCCATAATGTAGCTGCACATGTGTTCAATCAGGGCAGACAACACTCTTGTCAGCACTATTGAGAACATTGAGTGTGACATTCCTGCTGCCAAGCCCACTGTCACTTGGAAATAACCAGTTGCCAAGAAATGGAGCACAGATAGAACTTGCACAAGAAGGAGGATCCCAGTGGGGTGACGGATAGCAGATATCAGGTCAGGCTCCAATTGGGCACACAGCTCTTTGATTGTGGGCCTGTCAAGTCTATAGGTGAGGATGATGTGCCTGTCCTCTGTTGTTGCCAAGTCCTCCAGGGGTCTGTACAGAGGGGTATGTCTCCATCTCCTATTCATCTGCAGCAGTAGCAATCTATGAGCAAAAGAGTGAGCCGGTCACAAACTGAACAATGGGGCTACAACAGTAGTTTGTATGTTGTTTACATGTAATGGGCCAGTGTAAATTGTCCAGTATGTCCGAATTTAAACAGTGACGAAGCAATTTTCCAAGGCCTGCCCTCACTCGCCCCCGAAAATGGTGTCTGCCTGTCCTGTGTGGAGGGACAGGTGGAAGTAAGGTAATTCCGCTGATGTTGTGCGCCGTTGAGGGAGGCTGTCAGAAACCATAGTGCAACTCCTCATTGGGTATAATTGAGCACTATGGGTTACAGTGGCCAATGGTGATGTACGCCGGCTGTGACGGTATACACTGCCACAAACGTGACCTCCCTTTTCTATCAGATTCTTCACTTGCTACCTGACCTTCAACAGGTGAGGATCTACACTGCATGTGCTGCTGTGACCTGTATAATGGAACCTACCATGGCCCATATGACTGGGGAAAGGGCCCCTGCCTTCACTTCAGTGGATTTGGAGAGACTGGTGGTTGGGGTCCTACCCCAGTACGGACTGCTGTAAGGGCCTCCAGACCACCAGGTGTGTACACTGTGGGCACGATGCATGTGGCATGAATGCATGGAGCGGTGTGTAAAGGCCTCATGTAAGTGGAGTGGGTGGATGTCCTCTGGGTGGCGTATTGGTTGTGTGCTGGGCCATGTGTGTGGAAATGGTGATGTGAAGGGGTATGGTGAGCCATGAGTGTAACTGGCAGGACTGCCTGACTAATACTATTTTCCTGTGTGTATTTCCTCTGCTGGTCTGCGGCCATTAAAAGAAGGGTATATGGTGTGCCATCGCCAAGGACGTGAGGACCCTGGAGTTCTATCGCAGGCAGAGCACCCACTGTCAAAATGGTGGGAGGACCTTAGATGCTGGGCACAGAAGACGACGGAGGCCCAGCTTTGTATGGCCTCCCAACAAGAAAGGGGTGCTGTAGGAGGCTGGACTGGCTTGTAGTGAGTACCAAGGGGTACTTGCACCTTGCACCAGGCCCAGTTATCCCTTATTAGTGTATAGGGTGTCTAGCAGCTTAGGCTGATAGATAATGGTAGCTTAGCAGAGCAGCTCAGGCTGAACTAGGAGACGTGTGAAGCTACTACAGTACCACTTAGTGTCATATGCACAATATCATAAGAAAACACAATACACAGTTATACTAAAAATAAAGGTACTTTATTTTTATGACAATATGCCAAAGTATCTTAGAGTGTACCCTCAGTGAGAGGATAGGAAATATACACAAGATATATATACACAATACCAAAAATATGCAGTATAGTCTTAGAAAACAGTGCAAACAATGTATAGTTACAATAGGATGCAATGGGGAAACATTGGGATAGGGGCAACACAAACCATATAGTCCAAAAGTGGAATGCGAACCACGAATGGACCCCAAACCTATGTGACCTTGTAGAGGGTCGCTGGGACTATTAGAAAATAGTGAGAGTTAGAAAAATAACCCTCCCCAAGACCCTGAAAAGTGAGTGCAAAGTGCACTAAAGTTCCCCTAAGGACAAAGAAGTCGTGTTAGAGGAATAATGCAGGAAAGACACAAACCAACAATGCAACAACTGTGGATTTCCAATCTAGGGTACCTGTGGAACAAGGGGACCAAGTCCAAAAGTCACAAGCAAGTCGGAGATGGGCAGATGCCCAGGAAATGCCAGCTGCGGGTGCAAAGAAGCTTCTACTGGAAAGAAGAAGCTGAGGTTTCTGCAGGAACGAAAAGGGCTAGAGACTTCCCCTTTGGAGGACGGATTCCTCTCGCCTTGTAGAGTTGTACAGAAGTGTTTTCCCGCCGAAAGAATGCCAACAAGCCTTGCTAGCGGCAAATCGTGGGGTTAGCGTTTTTGGACGTTGCTGTGGCTCTGGAGGGACCAGGAGGTCGCAAATTGGACCAGGAGAGAGAGGGGACGTCGAGCAAGACAAGGAGCCCTCTCAGCAGCAGGTAGCACCCGGAAAAGTGCCAGAAACAGGCACTACGAGGATGCGTGAAATGGTGCTCACCCGAAGTCGCACAAAGAAGTCCCACGTCGCCGGAGAAAAACTTAGGAGGTCGTGCAATGCAGGTTAGAGTGCCGTGGACCCAGGCTGGACTGTGCACAAAGGATTTCCGCCGGAAGTGCACGGAGGCCGGAGTAGCTGCAAAAGTCACGGTTCCCAGCAATGCAGTCTAGCGAGGTGAGGCAAGGACTTACCTCCACCAAACTTGGACTGAAGAGTCACTGGACTGTGGGGGCCACTTGGACAGAGTTGCTGGATTCGAGGGACCTCGCTCGTCGTACTGAGAGGAGACCCAAGGGACCGGTAATGCAGCTTTTTGGTGCCTGCAGTTGCAGGGGGAAGATTCCGTCGACCCACGGGAGATTTCTTTGGAGCTTCTAGTGCAGAGAGGAGGCAGACTACCCCCACAGCATGCACCACCAGTAAAACAGTCGAGAAGGCGGTAGGATCAGCGTTACAGAGTTGCAGTAGTCGTCTTTGCTACTATGTTGCAGTTTTGCAGGCTTCCAGCGCGGTCAGCAGTCGATTCCTTGGCAGAAGGTGAAGAGAGAGATGCAGAGGAACTCGGATGAGCTCTTGCATTCGTTATCTAAAGTTTCCCCAGAGACAGAGACCCTAAATAGCCAGAAAAGAGGGTTTGGCTACTTAGGAGAGAGGATAGGCTAGCAACACCTGAAGGAGCCTATCACAAGGAGTCTCTGACGTCACCTGGTGGCACTGGCCACTCAGAGCAGTCCAGTGTGCCAGCAGCACCTCTGTTTCCAAGATGGCAGAGGTCTGGAGCACACTGGAGGAGCTCTGGACACCTCCCAGGGGAGGTGCAGGTCAGGGGAGTGGTCACTCCCTTTTCCTTTGTCCAGTTTCGCGCCAGAGCAGGGCTAAGGGGTCCCCTGAACCGGTGGAGACTGGCTTATGCAGAATTGGGCACATCTGTGCCCAACAAAGCATTTCCAGAGGCTGGGGGAGGCTACTCCTCCCCTGCCTTCACACCATTTTCCAAAGGGAGAGGGTGTCACACCCTCTCTCAGAGGTAGTTCTTTGTTCTGCCATCCTGGGCCAGGCCTGGCTGGACCCCAGGAGGGTAGATGCCTGTCTGAGGGGTTGGCAGCAGCAGCAGCTGCAGTGAAACCCCAGGAAGGGCAGTTTGGCAGTACCAGGGTCTGTGCTACAGACCACTGGGATCATGGGATTGTGCCAACTATGCCAGGATGGCATAGAGGGGGCAATTCCATGATCATAGACATGTTACATGGCCATATTCGGAGTTACCATTGTGAAGCTACATATAGGTAGTGACCTATATGTAGTGCACGCGTGTAATGGTGTCCCCGCACTCACAAAGTTCAGGGAATTGGCTCTGAACAATGTGGGGGCACCTTGGCTAGTGCCAGGGTGCCCTCACACTAAGTAACTTTGCACCTAACCTTTACCAGGTAAAGGTTAGACATATAGGTGACTTATAAGTTACTTAAGTGCAGTGTAAAATGGCTGTGAAATAACGTGGACGTTATTTCACTCAGGCTGCAGTGGCAGGCCTGTGTAAGAATTGTCAGAGCTCCCTATGCGTGGCAAAAGAAATGCTGCAGCCCATAGGGATCTCCTGGAACCCGAATACCCTGGGTACCTCAGTACCATATACTAGGGAATTATAAGGGTGTTCCAGTAAGCCAATGTAAATTGGTAAAATGGTCACTAGCCTGTTAGTGACAATTTGGAAAGAAATGAGAGAGCATAACCACTGAGGTTCTGATTAGCAGAGCCTCAGTGAGACAGTTAGTCACTACACAGGTAACACATTCAGGCACACTTATGAGCACTGGGGCCCTGGATTACCAGGGTCCCAGTGACACATACAACTAAAACCACATATATACAGTGAAAAATGGGGGTAACATGCCAGGCAAGATGGTACTTTCCTACACAACCCCCCCCAAACGAAGGACAATAAGACTAGCCATGACCTGATGAGTCTTCATTGTCTAAGTGGAAATATCTGGAGAGTCCATCTGCATTGGAGTGGCTACTTCCAGGTCTATGTTCCACTGTATAGTCCATTCCCTGTAGGGATATGGACCACCTCAACAATTTAGGATTTTCACCTTTCATTTGTTTTAGCCAAAGTAGAGGTTTGTGGTCTGTCTGAACAATGAAGTGAGTGCCAAACAGGTATGGCCTCAACTTCTTCAGAGCCCAGACCACAGCAAAGGCCTCCCTCTCTATGGCAGACCAACGCTTTTCTCTAGGGGTCAACCTCCTACTAATAAAAGCAACAGGTTGATCCTGGCCCTCAGAATTAAGTTGTGATAGGACTGCCCCTACTCCTAATTCAGATGCATCAGTTTGGACATAGAATTTTTTAGAGTAACAAGGGCTTTTTAGGACAGGTGCAGAGCACATGACCTGCTTCAGCTCCTCAAAAGCTTTCTGACAGTTTGCTGTCCATAATACCTTTTTAGGCATTTTCTTGGATGTGAGGTCATTAAGAGGAGCTGCAATGGAGCCATAGTTCTTAATGAACCTCCTGTAATACCCAGTGAGGCCTAGGAAGGCTCTCACCTGAGTCTGAGTGGTAGGGGGAACCCAATCAATAATTGTTTGGATTTTCCCCTGAAGTGGTGCAATCTGTTCCCCACCAACAAGGTGTCCCAGATAAACCACCTTCCCCTGCCCTATCTGGCACTTTGAGGCCTTGATAGTGAGGCCTGCCTTCTGCAGGGCCTCCAAAACTTTCCATAGGTGGACCAGGTGATCATCCCAGCTGGAGCTAAAGACAGCTATATCGTCCAAATATGCTGCACTGAAAGCTTCCAGCCCTTGCAGGACTGTGTTCACCAACCTTTGAAAAGTGGCAGGTGCATTTTTCAAACCAAAAGGCATTACAGTAAACTGGTAATGTCCTCCAATGGTTGAAAATGCAGTTTAAGGTTTAGCATCTTCTGACAATTTGATCTGCCAATACCCTGCAGTCAAATCAAAAGTGCTTAGATACTTGGCAGATGCCAGTGTATCTATGAGCTCATCTGCCCTGGGTATAGGGTGAGCATCAGTTTTGGTTACCAAGTTGAGACCTCTATAGTCTACACAAAACCGCATTTCCTTCTTTCCATCTTTGGAATGGGGTTTTGGTACAAGAACCACAGGAGAAGCCCATGGACTTTCAGAGTGCTCAACCACTCCTAGTTCTAACATTTTCTGGACCTCTTGCTTTATGCAGTCCCTGACATGGTCAGGCTGCCTATAGATCTTACTTTTGACAGGTAAACTGTCTCCAGTATCTATAGTGTGCTCACACCAAGAAGTGGTACCTGGCACAGTAGAGAAGAGTTCAGAGAATTGATCTAGGAGATTTATGCAATGGTCTTTCTGCTCAGCAGTAAGACAATCAGCCAAAACTACACCTTCCACAAGAGCATCTTGTTCTGTGGAAGAGAAGAGATCAGGTAGAGGATCACTGTCTTCTTCCTGTCCCTCATCAGTTGCCATGAGCAGGGTGAGATCAGCCCTGTCATAGTAGGGTTTCAGGCGGTTGACATGGAGCACCCTAAGGGGACTCCTGGCAATGCCTAAGTCAACTAAATAGGTGACTTCTCCCTTCTTTTCAACAATTGTGTGGGGTCCACTCCATTTATCTTGGAGTGCTCTTGAGGCCACAGGCTCCAAGACCCACACTTTCTGCCCTGGTTGGTACTGAACCAAAACAGCCTTCTGATCATGATTTGCTTCTGGAGCTCTTGGCTGGCCTGAAGGTTTTTGCTGGCCTTTTTCATGTACTCAGCCATCCTTGATCTGAGGCCAAGTATATAATCCACAATATCCTGCTTAGGAGCTTTTAAAGGTTGTTCCCAACCCTCCTTTACAAGTGTGAGTGGACCCCTAACAGGGTGTCCAAAAAGAAGTTCAAAGGGGCTGAAGCCCACTCCTTTCTGGGGTACCTCCCTGTAGGCAAAAAGGAGGCAATGTAGAAGGATATCCCATCTCCTGCGGAGTTTTTCAGGGAGACCCATAATCATGCCTTTGAGAGTTTTATTAAATCTCTCAACCAGTCCATTTGTTTGTGGATGATAGGGTGTTGTGAACTTGTAAGTTACACCACACTCCTTCCACATGGCCTTTAAGTATGCAGACATGAAATTGCTTCCCCTGTCTGATACTACTTCCTTTGGGAAGCCCACCCTAGAAAATATTCCCAGGAGGGCCTTTGCCACTGCAGGTGCTGTAGTGGTCCTTAAAGGAATTGCTTCAGGGTATCTTGTGGCATGGTCCACTACCACCAAGATAAACCTATTGCCTGAAGCAGTAGGAGGGTCAAGGGGGCCAACTATGTCAACCCCTACCCTTTCAAAGGGAACCCCAACCACAGGCAGTGGGATAAGGGGTGCCTTTGGGGTATCACCTGTCTTGCCACTGGCTTGACAGGTTTCACAGGACTTACAAAAATCTTTTGTGTCCTCAGACATCCTAGGCCAATGAAACAATGGAACCAGTCTGTCCCAAGTTTTCATTTGACCCAGGTGCCCAGCTAGGGGAATGTCGTGGGCAAGAGTTAGGAGGAACTTTCTGTACTCCTGAGGAATCACTAATCTCCTGGCAGCTCCAGGTTTAGGATCCCTATGCTCAGTGTACAAGAGGTTGTCCTCCAAGTAAACTCTGTGAGAGTCACTGACATCCCCATTAGCCTGTTTGACAGCTTGCTGTCTGAGACCCTCTAATGTGGGACAGGTTTGCTGTGCCACACTCAGCTCCTCCCTGGCAGGCCCCCCTTCACCCAAAAGCTCAGCAGTGTCTGCTTGAAGCTCCTCTGGTGTAGGTTCTGCACTGGGAGGGAATTCTTCTTCCTCAGAAGTTGAATCCACTGTAGAGGGAGGGATAGTAGGAAGTGGTTTGCTTCTACTAGCCCTAGCTTTAGGGAGCACTTGGTCCATTGTTCCAGGATCCAAGCTTCCCTGTCCTTTTTGCTTTTTGGCCTGAGCCCTTGTCAAAGCAAAAATATGCCCTGAGATGCCCAGCATTGCTGCATGGGCCTCCAACTCCACATCTGACCAAGCTGATGTCTCCAAATCATTTCCTAGTAGACAGTCTACAGGTAAATCTGTGGCTACCACAACTTTCTTTGGACCAGTAACCCCCCCCCCCCAGTTGAGATTAACAACAGCCATGGGGTGGCTAAGTGTGTTGTTGTGAGCATCGGTTACTTGGTACTGGTGACCAAGTAGGTGTTGTTCAGGGTGGACCAGTTTCTCTGTGACCATAGTCACACTGGCACCAGTGTCCCTGTAGGCCTGAACCTCAACACCATTTATTAGGGGTAGCTGCTTGTACTTATCCATATTAAGGGGACAAGCAACTAAGGTGGCTAAATCAATAGCCCCCTCAGAGCCTAACACAGCCTCTGTGGCCTCCCTAACAAGGCCAACCCCAACTAAGTTACCAATAGTGAGCCCAGCTACTCCCTTGGATTGGCTATTAGTAGGTTTGCTCCCACCACCACTGCTATTAGTAGGGACACTAGGGGTAGCAGTAGGGGTTGTAGTGGTAGGAGCATTGGTGCTTTTCTTTGGACAACTGGGATCTGTTGTCCAATGGCCTTTTATTTTACATAAATAGCACCATGGTTTCTTTTCCTTGTTCTGATTAAAAGAGGATTTAGGCCCACCACCCCCACCAGAGTGTTTTTGTGGGCCTGATGAAGACTAATTTTTAGATTTGTCCCCACCCTTGTCAGAAGCCTTACCATCCTTCTTTTTGTTGCCATCTTTGTCACCCCCTGTATGAACTTTTCTGTTCACCCTTGTTCTGACCCATTTGTCTGCCTTCTTTCCCAATTCTTGGGGAGAGGTCAGATCAGAGTCCACCAAGTACTGGTGCAACAAATCAGACACACAATTATTAAGAATATGCTCTCTCAGGATCAAGTTATACAGGCTGTCATAATCAGTAACTTTACTGCCATGTAACCACCCCTCCAAGGCCTTCACTGAATGGTCAATGAAATCAACCCAGTCTTGTGAAGACTCCTTTTTGGTCTCTCTGAACTTTATCCTGTATTGTTCAGTGGTTAAGCCATAACCATCCAGGAGTGCATTCTTAAGAACTTGGAAATTATTAGCATCATTTTCTTTCACAGTAAGGAGCCTATCCCTACCTTTTCCACTAAATGATAGCCATAGGATAGCAGCCCACTGCCTTTGAGGGACATCCTGTACAACACAGGCCCTCTCAAGTGCAGCAAACCACTTGTTAATGTCATCCCCCTCCTTATAAGGGGGAACTATCTTGTGCAGATTCCTGGAATCATGCTCTTTTGCAGGATGACTATGGGGAATACTGCTGCTGCCACCATGGGTTTCTAAACCCAACTTCTGTCTTTCCTTCTCTAGTTCAAAAGACTGTCTATCCAAATCCAGCTGTTGCTTTTTAAGCTTCAGTCTGGTTTGTTCCACCCTCAACTTATTGAGTTCCCTCTCTAACATTCTGTCATCAGGGTTGGTGGGAGGGACATTCCTAGATACAGAGGTATGATGGGAATGAACAGAAGGAGACCTGTCCCTTACAGAAGCCACCCTAACAGCTTGGCTAACAGAAACATTACTACCAGTATGGTGAGAATAAATGCTTTTGAATGATGTGAGACAACACTATTTGTATGGTGTGGCTCATCATCATTACCAACTATGCTAGACTGTCTAGTAATGGGCAGGCTAGGAAGTTTCTTTCCTGAATCTTTTCCTGGGGGAGTCCCTGAATCAGATTGGGAACTATTAGGTACTTTTTCAACAGATGGGGCACCTATAGCCTTATCTTGTTCTCTAAGCATGTTAAGTAACAGTTCCAAGGAAGGATTCTTCCCTACACTCAAACCTCTCTCTATGCAGAGACTCCTTGCTCCTTTCCAGCTAAGGTGATCATATGCAAGTTTGGACAGATCAACATTTTGGCCTGTGGCAGACATTTTTTCGAGAGAGTTAAAGTGATAGAAAAAGAGAAAAAAGTTTGTCAGAGCTTTTAGAAAGACAGAAAAAAAAAACTTTTTAAACTTTTTAGAACTTTTTAGAAAGTTAGAAGTACTTTTCAGCACTTAGAAAAGAGTGAAAAGAGGAAATGCAAAACTTTTTGGCTATGTGTATATACACTGACCTTGTTTTGTATATTTTTCTCTTATGAAAAGTACAATGACAAGAGTGGTAAGTAGTCTCAAAGCACTTATCCCACCGCTGCACAACCAATGTAGGAGGCTGGACTGGCTTGTAGTGAGTACCAAGGGGTACTTGCACCTTGCACCAGGCCCAGTTATCCCTTATTAGTGTATAGTGTGTCTAGCAGCTTAGGCTGATAGATAATGGTAGCTTAGCAGAGCAGCTCAGGCTGAACTAGGAGACGTGTGAAGCTACTACAGTACCACTTAGTGTCATATGCACAATATCATAAGAAAACACAATACACAGTTATACTAAAAATAAAGGTACTTTATTTTTATGACAATATGCCAAAGTATCTTAGAGTGCACCCTCAGTGAGCGGATAGGAAATATACACAAGATATATATACACAATACCAAAAATATGCAGTATAGTCTTAGAAAACAGTGCAAACAATGTATAGTTACAATAGGATGCAATGAGGAAACATAGGGATAGGGGCAACACAAACCATATACTCCAAAAGTGGAATGCGAACCACGAATGGACCACAAACCTATGTGACCTTGTAGAGGGTCGCTGGGACTATTAGGAAACTTGGGACTTAGAAAATAGTGAGAGTTAGAAAAATAACCCTCCCCAAGACCCTGAAAAGTGAGTGAAAAGTGCACTAAAGTTCCCCTAAGGACAAAGAAGTCGTGTTAGAGTAATAATGCAGGAAAGACACAAACCAACAATGCAACAACTGTGGATTTCCAATCTAGGGTACCTGTGGAACAAGGGGACCAAGTCCAAAAGTCACAAGCAAGTCGGAGATGGGCAGATGCCCAGGAAATGCCAGCTGCGGGTGCAAAGAAGCTTCTACTGGACAGAAGAAGCTGAGGTTTCTGCAGGAACGAAAAGGGCTAGAGACTTTCCCTTTGGAGGACGGATCTCCTTCGCCTTGTAGAGTCGTGCAGAAGTGTTTTCCCGCTGAAAGAATGCCAACAAGCCTTGCTAGCTGCAAATCATGCGGTTAGCGTTTTTGGATGCTGCTGTGGCCCTGGAGGGACCAGGAGGTCGCAAATTGGACCAGAAGAGAGAGGGGACGTCGAGCAAGACAAAGAAACCTCTCAGCAGCAGGTAGCACCCGGAGAAGTGCCAGAAACAGGCACTACGAGGATGTGTGAAACAGTGCTCACCCGAAGTCGCACAAAGAAGTCCCACGTCGCCGGAGAACAACTTAGGAGGTCGTGCAATGCAGGTTAGAGTGCTGTGGACCCAGGCTGGACTGTGCACAAAGGATTTCCGCCGGAAGTGCACGGAGGCCAGAGTAGCTGCAAAAGTCGCGGTTCCCAGCAATGCAGTCTAGCGAGGTGAGGCAAGGACTTACCTCCACCAAACTTGGACTGAAGAGTCACTGGACTGTGGGGGCCACTTGGACAGAGTTGCTGGATTCGAGGGACCTCGCTCGTTGTACTGAGAGGAGACCCAAGGGACCGGTAATGCAGCTTTTTGGTGCCTGCGGTTGCAGGGGGAAGATTCCGTCGACCCACGGGAGATTTCTTCGGAGCTTCTAGTGCAGAGAGGAGGCAGACTACCCCCACAGCATGCACCACCAGGAAAACAGTCGAGAAGGCGGCAGGATCAGCGTTACAGAGTTGCAGTAGTCGTCTTTGCTACTATGTTGCAGTTTTGCAGGCTTCCAGCGCGGTCAGCAGTCGATTCCTTGGCAGAAGGTGAAGAGAGAGATGCAGAGGAACTCGGATGAGCTCTTGCATTCGTTATCTAAAGTTTCCCCAGAGACAGAGACCCTAAATAGCCAGAAAAGAGGGTTTGGCTACTTAGGAGCGAGGATAGGCTAGCAACACCTGAAGGAGCCTATCACAAGGAGTCTCTGACGTCACCTGGTGGCACTGGCCACTCAGAGCAGTCCAGTGTGCCAGCAGCACCTCTGTTTCCAAGATGGCAGAGGTCTGGAGCACACTGGAGGAGCTCTGGACACCTCCCAGGGGAGGTGCAGGTCAGGGGAGTGGTCACTCCCCTTTCCTTTGTCCAGTTTCGCGCCAGAGCAGGGCTAAGGGGTCCCCTGAACCGGTGTAGACTGGCTTATGCAGAATTGGGCACATCTGTGCCCAACAAAGCATTTCCAGAGGCTGGGGGAGGCTACTCCTCCCCTGCCTTCACACCATTTTCCAAAGGGAGAGGGTGTCACACCCTCTCTCAGAGGAAGTTCTTTGTTCTGCCATCCTGGGCCAGGCCTGGCTGGACCCCAGGAGGGCAGATGCCTGTCTGAGGGGTTGGCAGCAGCAGCAGCTGCAGTGAAACCCCAGGAAGGGCAGTTTGGCAGTACCAGGGTCTGTGCTACAGACCACTGGGATCATGGGATTGTGCCAACTATGCCAGGATGGCATAGAGGGGCAATTCCATGATCATAGACATGTTACATGGCCATATTCGGAGTTACCATTGTGAAGCTACATATAGGTAGTGACCTATATGTAGTGCACGCGTGTAATGGTGTCCCCGCACTCACAAAGTTCAGGGAATTGGCTCTGAACAATGTGGGGGCACCTTGGCTAGTGCCAGGGTGCCCTCACACTAAGTAACTTTGCACCTAACCTTTACCAGGTAAAGGTTAGACATATAGGTGACTTATAAGTTACTTAAGTGCTGTGTAAAATGGCTGTGAAATAACGTGGACGTTATTTCACTCAGGCTGCAGTGGCAGGCCTGTGTAAGAATTGTCAGAGCTCCCTATGGGTGGCAAAAGAAATGCTGCAGCCCATAGGGATCTCCTGGAACCCCAATACCCTAGGTACCTCAGTACCATATACTAGGGAATTATAAGGGTTATAATGTAAATTGGTAAAATGGTCACTAGCCTGTTAGTGACAATTTGGAAAGAAATGAGAGAGCATAACCACTGAGGTTCTGATTAGCAGAGCCTCAGTGAGACAGTTAGTCACTACACAGGTAACACATTCAGGCACACTTATGAGCACTGGGGCCCTGGGTTACCAGGGTCCCAGTGACACATACAACTAAAACAACATATATACAGTGAAAAATGGGGGTAACATGCCAGGCAAGATGGTACTTTCCTACAGGTGCCTGTCGAACTCTGACCCCATACTGACGGTGGCCTATCCAGAGCTGGATGGGCGCTTGCGGGCATCACAGCAGCCACAGGGTGGTGAGTACAGTGCCCATCATTACTACTAACGCCTGGGGGGGTGGATGTGTGTCAGTGGGTGCCCCTAGGCCAGACCTGGCATTGCAGCGTAGGTCGCCTGGTGGCTTGGGCTCTGAAGGCATAATCCTGCTACCTAGCCTGTAGGCACCCACTACTGGTCAGGTCTGCGTGGGTCCCAGGTGTGCTGGATTTGCCAGTGTGTGCCCCTCCTCATGCCTTGGTTTCTAGCAATATCACCGGTAGTGCAATGCACAGTGTGTAGGCCTGTTCCCTGTGTGTGAGGGTGCTGTGTACGCCAACAGTGGTGTTGGTGCAGCCACTGACCAAGTGTATCCTTTGTTTCTCCCCCCTCCTTGTTTTGTCACCCTGTCCTTATGTGCATTAGCATCATCTGGCGGAGAAGCAGAGGCACCGGCAACAGAGGGAGCTGCCCTCCACAAGACCCAGGAGGCACAGTCAATCGACGGTGAGGGCACCAGTGGGACGGAGGGTGAGGGGAGCACCACGGCAGAGACTGGAGGGGACAGTTCAGACACAGATACCCCCTTTGATGGAACCTCTTTGGTGGTGGCGGACACTTCTGTGACGACCCAGCTAGAGGTACAGCTGCCACCCCCCACACCAGCATCACCCTCCCAGCAGCCCCTCATTGAGTTGCCCGTGCCCACTCACCCAAGAGTGTGGGCATCTCCTTCGCCCCAGGCACCACAGGCCCTGCCCTAGTTAGCCCTGCTGCCCTGAGTGAGGAGGCTATTGACCTCCTGAGATCCATCTCTGTTGGGCAGTCAAACATTGTGAATGCCATCCAGGGGCTGGCAGCCCAGATACAACAAACTAATGGATTCCTGGAGGACATTCACACTGGATTGGCAGCCCAACAGAGATCGATCCAGGCTCTGGCCTCCTCTCTGATGGCAGCCATTGTCCCTGTTTCCACCCTCCCCCTCCAACTTCCTCTTCCCAATTCCATTCTCCTCAACCCCAACCTATCCCAAGCACACAGGCAGACGAGCATGCACACAAGACAACACACAAGAGTGGCACAGGCAAACGCAAGCACCACACGTCTTCCCACAGGCACTCACACAAACACCATCCTGATGCAGACATACCAACATCCACAATTTCCACTGTCTCCCCCTCCTCCTCATCCTCCAGCTTCCTCCCAGTTCTGTCTACACTCACACCTGAATGCACTACACCATCATTCACTACCAGCATCACCACCACACCTAGAAGAACACACGCCTCACTGGCAGACACCTCCACAACACCCATGCACACGTACCCTATGTCCTCTCGCACTGTGTCTGTCCCTCCCTCCCAAGGTACACAAACGCAAGCACACAGACACCTAACAGCCATCCACCTCACAACAGCATCCAGCCCATTCACCTGCACCCAAAATCAGCAGTCAGACATCTCCTACAACCACTCCCTCTTCCTCCACTCCCTCTCCAATGTCCTTAAAAAAACAATCCTATCCACCATTGACCTCTTCCCTACCCCTGCCCCCCATCCTGCACGTCTGGCCAGGGTGGTGAAAACACAGGCAAGCACCTCAGCCACTCAGTCCACGGGCCCAGTCGTCACCACACCCACTCGTGGTAGAAAAGGATCCAGGACACACGCCCTGAGGGTGAAGGAGCCTGTACTGGACATCCTCAAGGGAAAGGAGCCTGCCACAGCTGCTGCCAGGAAAACAAAGGAGCATGCCCTAGATGCTGCCAGGAAGATGAAGGAGCCTGCCCCAGCTGCTGGTAAGAAGTTAAAGGAGCCTGGCCCAACTGCTGCCAGGAAGAGCAAGGAGCTAGCACCAGCAGGCCAGAAGGGCAAGGGGCCTTGGGCAGGACCTGTGACAGAGCCCCCACCACCAACCATGGTTGTGCAGCCGTGCGAGGTTGCAGGGGATGGGAAGGAGCCTCCCCCACCAGCAGCAGCAGCACCACCACATCCAGTGGGCAGCCGTCCGAGGCTGCAGGGGATGGGCAGAAGCCTCCTTCCCCCAGCAGCAGCAGCACCACCACCACCACCACCATTGAGCAGCAGTCACTGCCGGCAGACAATATGAAATCCTGCTTCCATGGGCTGCTGTGCGGCCTGCCCCTTCCAAATCCAGTGGTTATGACACCCACTTGAGAGACTGTGACCTTGCACTCCCCAAGAACAAGAGCACAGGACACGGTGCCCCCTCCAAAACCAGTGGGTAAGAAACCCACCTACCCCAGCCTCCCCAGGATCAAGAGCACAGGGCATGCTGCCCCAGCAGAGCATGTGGGCAAGTCACCCACTTGAGAGACTGTGGCCTTGCACTCCCTAGGACCAAGCACAGGGCATGTTTCCCCCTTTAGAGCATGTGCTAAAGTCACCCACTCGAGAAACTGTGGCCTATCACTCTAAAGGACCAAGCACATGGCATGTTGCCCCCTCCAGCACATGTTGGCAAGTCACCAACTCGAGAGACTGTAGCCTATCACTCCCCAGGACCAGGCACAGGGCATGTTTCCCGAACCAGAACCAGTGGTCTTGGTCCATCTGCCGGATGAGGTTCCCCCCGTCTCCCATCCCCGAGGTGCCTGTCTACTTCCCAACTGATGCCCCTGCAGTGTTCTCTCCGTGTTGAGGCTGGTGCCATGTGTGGCCTTGGAATTTGGCCTGTGGCCATGTGGACAACGTACATTGTGGACTGGGCTGTGTCCCTTTTTATGTACATATGTATATATCTATTATCTTGCCTCACTTATTTATCTTGATGTGTTGCTCTCATTACATTCACTTTTTCTCAAAGTTTTTTCCTTGCATTATTCATCCGAGGTACGGGGTAAATATGTTTTAGTACTGCAGCCTGACTGTGTGTGTGTGTGTGTGTGTCACTCTCTTTTTCCTCCCCCCTCCCTTATGAGCAAGGCGGCTGTACCCACCGTCGTCGTCTTCGCCGTTGTTGGTGTTCGTGGTGGAGCAGCACGTAGAAGACCATGGAGAAGACATGCAGCTCGGGCTCCATGGTGGCGTGGTTGTTCCCTGTGTCTCCAAAGATGAGTCCTTTCTCTTCTGAGGTCTGTTTCGGCCAGGCTTTTAATGTCGTTGGTACCGCCCCGGAAAAGGTGGCGGTTTCCTAGGTCATAATATGGTGGGCGGAACATTGACTTCTGCCTGGCTGTAGGCGGCCACCGCCGTGTTGCCTGCTGCTTCTACCCTGGCGGCCGGTGTGGTAAAGTGGCTCTCTATCGGAGATCTATCCACCATGGTCACAATTTGGCAGTAATTACCGCCAGCCTGTTGGCGTTATTAATGCCACTTTTACACCAACCGCCAGGGTTGTAATGAGGGCCATCATGTTTAATACCTATGAAATTGTTATAATAATTTATTTTTAATGGTAAAGTTGGATTTATTGTTACAATTTTGAAAATGCCACATCTAGGCCCATATTTATACTTTTTTAGCGCCGCAATTGTGCCTTTTTTTATGCAAAAGAGGCGCAAAGTTACAAAATACTATTGTGTTTGGTAAGTTTGTGCCACTTTTGCATCAAAAAACGGTGCAATTGTGGTGCTAAAAAAGTATAAATATGGGCCTTAGTGAGTTGGATTTTTATGCTCTTAGCACTGTGTGCCTGAAGCCTGTCTTCAATACATGTCAGGGGTGGGGTGACAGCATTCCTTCTAGACAGCCACACACAAATGGAGGTTAGATATAATTGATGAGCCATCAACATCCTGATGGGCCATCCTGAGCAGGATGGGACGGAGGAGCTG
This sequence comes from Pleurodeles waltl, assembly GCF_031143425.1. Classification (NCBI taxonomy): domain Eukaryota; kingdom Metazoa; phylum Chordata; class Amphibia; order Caudata; family Salamandridae; genus Pleurodeles; species Pleurodeles waltl. The sequence continues at coordinate 468,396,327 of NC_090442.1, forward strand.
GGCACAGATTCACACTTACACCTGAATAGGTAGTGTCCTGTCCCCACACAAAGGGCTGAGTACCATTCCTGTAGTGAGTCTGGAGCCAGGGCAGGAAGAAAGGACCACTGTGCACTTCAACAATCCTTCTTTGAAGTCACCCCTACTTTAAAAGCACAACTGGGAATAAGTACATAGCCTCTGACCCTATCAACTCAGAACACTACTGGACCTAAGAAGAACTCTGGCAGTAGGAAGGACTGCTTTGCTACTACAAGGACTTCCACTCTGGATGGCTGCTCTGGAATAATTGTTTTTCTACTGAGCTGCCCTGCTGCCTGCTACCCTCTGATCTGCTGAGGAAGGACTGGACCCATCTCACTTGATTACAATGTGACTCCAAGCGCATGTTGGCATGCCACCTGTTCTAAGCCTCAGGGACATGAAAGACTTCTCATCATACTGCAAAAGCACCTGGATTTTGCTTGCTGCACGTATTGCCCTGTCAAGTGGTGCCATTCCAGTCTTGAGCCCTTCGAAGTGGGTTATAAAGTTCTGCAACTACCAGAACCTGTGCACCATTGCTAATGCGCCAACCGAAACTGGTGCATCTCCCTCTACGGCGATGCATGGCATATTCTCCAGTTTCTGAGGCATCTCCAACTTCATGCAGCTTGGAATGAATGCATCACCTATATCCGAAGCATCGAGGACAACCTTGTAAAAAAGGACATGGTAGCCTCCCACTTTTTGCCTGAAAAATGATGTGGTTTCAAACTGTAAGTGCCCTGGGGCCCTACTAAGCAGGTTTTCCAGGGTCAGATCTCATTCCTGAAAACCACACTACGTTTGGCAATTTAGCCACCTTTTTAAGTCCCTAGTATATGGTACCCCTGGCACCTAGGGCATGGGTACTGAAGAGGGCCCCTCAGAGCTGCAGCACCAATTGTGCCACTCTGAGAGGCCCCACACCAACCTCAGGCAGACTGCCATTGTAAGTGCATGACAAGGTGAATCTAAAGTTGAAAACGCAACATGGTACTCACCCAGAGTGCCATGCCCACTAACACTGCATGCCATCATCATCACTTTACTTTATTTCAGTAAAAACATACCATAAAAGTACAGTACATAACAATCCAAAGAAAAAATTATAAAAAGAGTACAAGTAAAGTAAATAACAAGCTCTAAAAACAGAAATGTTTCAAACAAAATAAAACAATGGCTAATTTTTTTTTCTCCTTAAATAATACTTAAAAGACATACAACCTCAGCTGAGGCATCAAACTAATGGCGGCAACTGTACAATATAATGCCTGCTTCTAAAATCTGCTACTAAGTCTTGTTCTTTAAAATCCCTAATCTAAAACGCCAAATTGATTCGAAAAATGTTGCCACAGGGCAGACTATTTGTACAGATTAATCTGATTTAAGTACTCTCAAAGCAAATAAGCTGTTCCTAAAACCCATTTGTTTACATAAAGGAATAATCCAAAAAAACCTCTGTTTGCAATATGCACAACATTGAAAAAGAACAGGGAGATCAGTCTCTTCATTCTTGCAGCCCGTCGTGTGGTACTGAAAATTCTGGACCGGTGTTATAAACATCGTCGTATCACAACGATTTTGGTATCAGCAGACCGGGAATGATTAGAATAGTATGCACAAGCATCGTATTCATATTCGGGTAACGAAATCACCCGAATATCAGAGTTTCCGTCCTGAACCCTCGTGTTCCATTTAAACGACAGCCATTTTGTGATTGCCCTCACATAGGCCAATGTCTAATGCTGAAAACGAGTCTGAAGGACACGTACACCTTTGCTGACTCCTCTGTGACCTGGGCAAGCTGACTCCACTGCCTAAAGCCAAACCTGTTCGGCCACTTTCTTTCCCAGTGGCCGAATGAGATTAGTATCAAGGCACAACACATCATAAACCTTTCATCACACACAAACCATGCCTAATCTTACACACACCTGTCCCTGTTTCTTTCTTTATGACTTGCTTTACAAGGAGGAGTTGCCCGTATTTATTGGGGGTCCGTCGATATCTGATGAAAGTACTAAGCCTTTCCGGGTAATTGATTGAGGGCTGGACAAACTGAAATATGGGCTTGTCATCATAAACCTGCTATTTCTTTGTAGTGAAAATATGTGAATGGTCAACTGTAAAATAAGGAATGTTTGCCTAAAGCATAATATTTAGTATAAAAGAGAAGGTTAGCTTTGCAAAGGGAGCAGTCTCCTGAGAATATACACTGTGTTGTACTTCTAGGATACCTGTTGCTGGCTGCAGCCAATAAACAAGATCTTTGACTTCACCAAGAAGACTCTGTGTTTCTGTAGTCTGAAACAGGAAGGACTCGAAGTCTTAGGGTGTGTTCCCTGGCACCGCTGGGTTCTGAAAAACCCAGTACTTCAGTCGGACATGACTTAGACCTGTTGATTGAATTGGGCCATGTAGAAGTTAAAGAACACAGAGGAAGAGACCCTATTCTAAATCTAATGTAGAGGGCACGCGCAAATGGAGAGAGTGCTGCATCCATGAAGAGTTCAAGCTCATAATGACATTTGAATTGTAGGAAACTATCAGTCATGGAAGAGGGCGCAACTTCAGCTAGTTGCGCAGTCTGGACTTTGAGCCAAAAAGCTTCCTTCAAGGTCTGAGCTGAATTTTTAGGAACAGAAGAGGGATCCTTCCAGTAGGACCCCAAGCCAAAGTGAAATAAGGACCGTTCAACATAGGCACACCACTTAATTTTGGTGTTAAAGTTAGTGCCCACCAGTTTAGACAGCCCATATCTAAATGGAATAAGAGCGTCTGATGACCATAACCGGATCCAGAACAACAGTGGCCTTAAGGTGGCAATCTGGTTGATTGGAAAAAGATTTAGGTCCATTAGGATAGGCAGAGAAGGTGTACTTGAAGGGACTCTTAACAGCATCTTTAGAAACTGATTTTCTGCCCTAATCAAGTCCTCCAAATTCCAATGGCCCCATAACTCAGCACGATACAAAGCCCCTCCCCCCCGGCTTGAGATTTATATATTTCGAGAGCAGGAGTCAAAGCAAATCTAGGGGATCTGGTTGCAAATCTCACAATGCCACCCGCCCTTTGTTTCAGACACATTAATGATTTCTGGAGGTGGGCATGCCAGTTGTGTGAATCTTCTAGTTTTACACTTAGGTAATCAAAAGTGCCCACTCCTTCCAGTAAGGCGCCCTCTAGACGAACAGGTCTTTTCATTTTATACTTTTTGTCTCCAAACACCATATATTTTGTTTTTAGCGAGTTAATTTCCAGGCCACGATCTTTACAGAACTCCGTAAACTTTGCAAGCAAACTTGAAAGGCCCATGGCTGTTTGGAAAAGTAACAAAGTATCATCAGCAAAAAAAAGACATGGAATCTTCTGCGCTCCCATGATAGGGGCATCACTAGAGCAATCCAAAAGGTAGGGAATACATGTGTTGATAAATAAGAGAAACAGAGTGGGCGCAAGTACACAACCCTGTCTCACACCACGATCTGTGGGAAACGCTGAAGTCAGTTCACCTGCCAGTCCCCATCGCATTCTGGCACAATTGCTGAATAAAGATCTCTAATGATGTTAAGCATGGACCCGGGGACTCCAGCTTTGCTCATAACTTCCCACAGTTTAGGATGCGGGACAAGGTCAAAAGCGGATTTCAGGTCAACAAATGCCACAAAAAGATGGCCTGAATCCACATTTACGGTCTTCCACTTTATGGTGGTAAAGCGGAAAACCTGATCGATAGTACTGACCTTGTCTCTAAACCCTGCCTGGAGGTGGCTTAGTGCCTGGTTTTTCACAATCCATTGCTTCAGCCTACTTAGTAACTGATAGCAAAATATTTTTTGCAAGTTATCTAGTAGGCTGATAGGTCTGTAATTCCCTGGAAGGCTTTTCTCGCCTTTCTTGTGTATGAGCACAATTATTGCCTCCTTCCAAGAGTCAGGATAGGACCTATTGGACAAGGCAATATTCGATATCCTATTCATATACCGAGTCCATTTGTTCAAGTCTGATTTATATAAATCTGAGGGAATTCCATCCGGGCCAGAAGCCTTATCTGATTTTTTGGCAACAATTGCCAGCTCAGTTTCTTTTAATGCACAGGGAGGCAAAAGGATCGCTGGTGAATGAAGTGACAATATCTCTCCAGAACTGGTGGCATCGGAGTCAAGTGTAGAGCCATACAGCTCCCTAAAATGAGATAACCAGATGTCAGGGGCAATATGGCATTCTGGGTTGGATGAGTAGTTTTGGTCTCTGCACGCGACCAGAAGCCGAAAAAGTTTGGCATCGTGGGCCCTAGCAGCCTCAGCCAGTTCGCCCCATAATCTCCCCACATGCCCAAGTTTGCACATCTTACATGTGGAGGCCTAATTTCTTCTTACCCTCACAATGACTTCCCGATCTTTGGATCTTAACACTTTAATCAAAAAAACTTTTAGCCTCTTGGCACCATTTGTCAAACCACTTACTGCTAGATTGGGAGGAGGGGTTGCTTCCGTTCATCACAGTTTTGGAGAACAACTCCTTGAGGTCCATATGAGAGGACATAACTTCCAGCAAAGTTAATGAAAGGTGGTTGTTAAAAAGCTGATGTCTGGAAACTAAGGCACAAAGTTTATCCCGTAACTTTTTAGACTTCTGGAAAGAATCCCATCTCACAGTACGACTGTTGCTAGATAGCTTCAAGGTGCCATGAGATTTGGAAACGGGAAAAGACACAACTCCTGATAAAAGGGTTCTGTCATATACAATTTGGAGAGGCACATGGTCACTAGTATGCCATGGGCCCACTTTCACATCTATTATAGAGTGCCATACCCTTAAATCGAAGATAACATAATCCAGGGCACTGCTATATGACCCCCTAAAAAAAGTTGATCTAGCGGGGATGTCAGCTGGAAAGCGGCCATTACCAAGGCGAAGGCCATGAAGTATTATAAGATCTGTTATCTGCAGCACCCTGCTACAAACAATAGATGACACTGGCTCAGTTAGAAGAGAGGGAATATTCCACACTTCATTTTCAATTTGCGTAGCCTCAATGAAGGCAGAATTAAATTCAATTGACGCATTAAAATCGCCCACAATAATGATACGATATTTAGGGCGGAAATCTGAAATTAAGGTGTTCAAGAGATCTATGGTGGCAGACCAATGGTTAGAAGGGCCTCGTCTATTGTAAATGTTGATACATAGAACTGGAGTGCCTACGTTTGGCAGAATTGCCAAAATATCAGGAGAATCTACAAGGATCTCCTTTACTTCGCCCACCACAGTTGTCTTAACCCAGGTACATAGTCCCCCTATTGCCCTACCTGCAGAAGACTGGATAGCGTTTTTAGTATAAGAACAGTACCCCTGGCTACACACACTTTCCGTGGCCCACGTTTCCTGAAACATGCAGATACCAAAACCTTCAACATAAGCCCCCCATTCAGAGTTGACTAATTTACTTTTAATGCCAGCCACATTCCAGGACAAAAGCTTCCATGTTAGGTGTACAGTAGGGCAAATAGATTCACTAGTTAAAACATCTGGGAAATAGGTGTTAATATGATCATCGTGCGGTGCAGAATTAAGATTCGTGAAAGAAGCACTTTGAGGATCCCATAAGTTGACAACTCCTAGACTTGATAAGTTTTTTAAATATAATGAAGTCTGTAAATCAAATCTAATACTAGAGTTGCAAGAACTAGAAAAACATAGTCAGTCAACATCTGAAGTGACCCCCTGAAGCTTAGAATCACATACAATGGTACGTTTGGAAGCAGGACCCATGTCAGTCTCAGCAGCTAGGCCGAATGTTAGTCCAATAAGAGCATGGTGACCTGTGGCGTTGTATGATACCGGCATGGTCATGTTTGATGGAGGAGTCGGTCTCATGCTTCCCAAAGCAGAACTACTGTCACTGAAAAATATATCATGTTCCTTCCTCGTGTGATTGCGTGCTTCCATCTGCAGTAGGCCCGTCAATAGATGGGAACTTATAATATTGAGTTTTATAGTATCCCGCCCACCGGATAGGCCACTTGACCGTTTAGCTGATACGATGTCAGCATGAATAATTGAGCCACAGCCTCTGACATGGCGAATCCAATGTGAAACCTTGTTAATTAAAGAAAATGTATCTTCCCGCGTTTGTACTGGAAGCAGAGGGACATTGCACATATAAATGCAATTTTCATTAGGCATGTGAGAAAACTGACCAGATACTGGTATAGTGTCCAGCTTCGAATCAAAATAAGAGAGAGAGGGTGTGGATTTTACAGAAGGTGACACAGCAACTCTACTATGATAAGTCCTTTGTTTAGGACCCTGAACAGCCTCGGAATTCGACGGCAACCCTGTTAGCAAAGACACAGGAGCCGAAGAATGGTTGCTTGGCAAAGGCGATGGCTTCGGTTCACGAGGAAGAGGTAGGTCAGACTTCTGAAGAAGCTTAAGAACTTCAAACAGTAAATGCTTCAACTCACCTACTTCACTCTTTAAGCTAGAAACCAATGCTAAAAGGTCTTCTCTAGGGGAATCGCGATTAGAAATCAATGGAGTCGAGGGAATCTGTTGGGCACTATTCAAGTTTTGCAGTTCCAGTATGGAGAAACGGTTTGAGCAAGAGATCCCATGGATAATTGCATCAGTGTCTGAGACTTCCGAGTTGGAATTGGGTGCAAAGTGTAAGGGAAAATTCGCATTTCGAGAGGGGCTTTTAGGAACAGATGTTTGAGGCGGGACGCTAGTGGGCTGGGAAGAATGTTTTCCAGCTGTTAAAAACGGAATGAGGGTACCCGATTTCAACCTCTTCCGGACGTTCCTCTCTTTTTTGTTGAGAATCAGCTCCACTTCTTCTATTAAATTATCAATCTCTTTGGACATGCAATTGGTGTGAGGTTGTGTGACTCTATTAGGATTTGAGATTTGTGATTTAACAAGGCCCAGTTCAGGACTGGCTCTCGCCTTACATTTCCCCATTCTGTGCAAGGGTCTCTGCACAATATAGAAACAATTTAAAAGAAGACACAAATATACCAAAAAGCCCCAAGCCATACCTTGGGGCACAGAGGGGGAGCCCAGCCCGGCCTCGGACGGTCTCTGATGGGCACAGATGGGCCCGCCCTGGGCCTGGGCGCGGCCCGTGCGTCCGGCGCGACGCGTTGCGTGGCACGCTTAAAAGCATCCACGTTCAGGAGATGCGGCGAGAGGCAGCAGGAATCCTGGGGGATGGAGTCCCGCTCCTCCCCCAGCACCAGGAAGAACTTTCCCGCGTTGCGCGGCACGCTTAAAAGCGTCGGCGTTCAGGAGATGCGGTGAGAGGCGGCAGGAATCCTGGGGGATGGAGTCCCTCTCCTCCCCCAACACCAGGAACACTGCATGCAATATAGGTATAGCCTCTGGTTAGCCAAACAGCCCTAGGCAGGGTGTACTATAATGCATATGATGGCATATGTCTGCATGAGCAAATATTCCCCTACTGTGTCTTTTTAAGACAGGGTAAGTCTACAGGGGAGCCAAAGCAAATGCATGTGCTGGACACTGGTCATTACAAGTTCCCCAGCTACATGATGGCCTCTCTGAACCCTGGGTTGCTTGGATGCCAGTGTTGGATTTATTATACAACGTACCCAAATGGCACCTTAGAGGTTCCCCCTGCAATCCCTAACAGCCCAGGTATGGTTGCTGACTGATCCTGACCAGCCTGCCACCACCAGACATGATTCTGGTCTCCTGGGGTGAGAGCCTTTTTCTCTCAGGAACCAGGTCACAAAGCCTTTCCTAAGTGGAGGTGTTACACCTTCTTCCTTATACAGGCATCCTGCACCAGCAGTCAGCTTCAAAGGCTTTAGCGCCTTTAAAAACTTAACCCTGCCTCTGCTGCTAGCACTAGTTGGACATCCAATGGTTTTAATCCCACTTTAGGTTAGAAAACCGGCAGCAAAACCAGCAAGAATTGGAGGAATGGCCAACCCCAGCCTTCACCACCACTCAGGTGAATCCACATGACAGACTCAGAGAGCAAAATCTACCAGTGTGAGAAGTTTATTGTCACTGGGACTTTCAGGGCCTGAGGCATATCATTATCTGTATACTAAATAGAGAGCCAGCCTACTACAGACGTATCGCCTCTTTTGTTCCCCACATCTCAGCTTCAATATCAATGCATCCAAGAACCAAGGTACTTTTTTAGCAGGCCAAAGCTGCTGCCTTTGTCCAACCCGTGCTCTATCGCAGTCAGCCTGACTTTTTAGATTTCACCCGTTCCAGGATGATCTAACACCCCCGGTAGGCACTTTAGGTTTTACTTGTTGGATTTTTTTTGTTTTGGTTTTGTTTGGTGTGGAGTTTGGTGTTTTGTGTGGAGTCTTTTAGTGGTGTTGTTACTGTGTAACACATTGCTTCTTAAGGTAGGCCTGACTGCTCTGTGCCAAGCTACCTGGGGGTGAGCACAGGTTAATTGAGGGTGTGTTGGTGACTTACTGTAGGAGGTTGGCCTGGTTTGTAGTGAGTACCAAGGGGTCCTTAAACTCTGCACCAGGTCCAGTTATCCCTTATTAGTGTTGAAGAGGTGTTCTAGCAGCTTAGGCTGATAGAAAAGGTAGCTTAGCAGAGCAGGTTAGGCTGAACTAGGAGACATGCAAAGCTCCCACTATACCACTGGTGTCATATGCACAATATCATAAGAAAACACAATACACAGATATACTAAAAATAAAGATACTTTATTTTTATGACAATATGCCAAAAGTATCTCAGTGAGTACCCTCAGTATGAGGATAGCAAATATACACAAGATATATGTACACAATACAAAAATATGCAGTAATAGCAAAAGGAAGTAATGCAAGCAATGTACAGTCACAATAGATTGCAATGAGACCACATAGGTATAGGGGCAGCACAAACCATATACTCCAAAAGTGGAATGCGAACCACGAATGGACCCCAAACCTATGTGAGCTTGTAGAGGGTCGCTGGGACTGTAAGAAAACAGTGAGGGTTAGAAAAATAGCCCACCCCAAGACCCTGAAAAGTAGCTGTAAAGTGCACCTAAGTTCTCCAAAGAGCACAGAAGTCGTGATAGGGGAATTCTGCAAGAAGGAACAACACCAGCAATGCAACCAAAGTAGATTTCTGGACGAGAGTACCTGTGGAACAAGGGGACCAAGTCCAAGTGTCGCGACAAAGTCGAGATTGGGCAGATGCCCAGGAAATGCCAGCTGAGGATGCAAAGGAGCTGCCACCGGATGGCAGAAGCTGTGGACTCTGCAAGAACAAAGAGGACTAGGAACTTCCCCTTTGGAGGATGGATGTCCCACGTCGTGAAGAAGCTTGCAGAGGTGTTCCCACGCAGAAAGACTGCAAACAAGCCTTGCTAGCTGCAAGGGTCGAGGTTAGGGTTTTTGGATGCTGCTGTGGCCCAGGAGGGACCAGGATGTCGCCAATTGCGTGAGGAGACAGAGGGGGGCCCAACAAGACAACGAGCCCTCACAAAAGCAGGCAGCACCCGCAGAAGTGCCGGAATAGGCACTACAAAGAAGAGTGAACTGGAGCTCACCGGAAGTCACAAAAGAAGATACCACGATGCCGGAGGACAACTCAGGAGGTTGTGCACTGCTGGTTAGAGTGTCGGGGACCCAGGCTTGGCTGTGCACAAAGGAAATCCGGGAAGAGTGCACAGGAGCCGGAGCAGCTGCAAATCATGCGGGACCCAGCAATGCAGTCTAGCGTGGGGCGGCAAGGACTTACCTCCACCAAACTTGGACTGAAGAGTCACTGGACTGTGGTAGTCACTTGGACAGAGTTGCTGAGTTCCAGGGACCACGCTCATTGTGCTGAGAGGGGACCCAGAGGACCGGTAATGCAGTCTTTTGTTGCCTACGGTTGCAGGGGGAAGATTCCGTCGACCCACGGGAGATTTCTTCAGAGCTTCTAGTGCAGAGAGGAGGCAGACTACCCCCACAGCATGCACCACCAGGAAAACAGTTGAGAAGGCGGCCGGATCAGCGATACAAGGTTGCAGTAGTCGTCTTTGCTACTTTGTTGCGGTTTTGCAGGCGTCCAGAGCAGTCAGCGGTCGATTCCTTGGCAGAAGGTGAAGAGAGAGATGCAGAGGAACTCTGATGAGCTCTTGCATTCGTTATCTAAAGAATTCCCCAAAGCAGAGAACCTAAATAGCCAGAAAAGGAGGTTTGGCTACCTAGGAAGGAGGATAGGCTAGCAACACAGGTAAGAGCCTATCAGAAGGAGTCTCTGACGTCACCTGCTGGCACTGGCCACTCAGAGCAGTCCAGTGTGCCAGCAGCACCTCTGTTTCCAAGATGGCAGAGGTCTGGAGCACACTGAAGGAGCTCTGGGCACCTCCCCTGGGAGGTGCAGGTCAGGGGAGTGGATTGTCTCCCCAATGCCAGAATGGTATTGGGGTGACAATTTCATGATCTTAGACATGTTACATGGCCATGTTCGGAGTTACCATTGTGACGCTATACATAGGTAGTGACCTATGTATAGTGCACGCGTGTAATGGTGTCCCCGCACTCACAAAGTCCGGGGAGTTTGCCCTGAACAATGTGGGGGCACCTTGGCTAGTGCCAGGGTGCCCACACACTAAGTAATTTAGCACCCAACCTTTACCAGGTAAAGGTTAGACATATATGTGACTTATAAGTTACTTAAGTGCAGTGGTAAATGGCTGTGAAATAACGTGGACGTTATTTCACTCAGGCTGCAGTGGCAGGCCTGTGTAAGAATTGTCAGAGCTCCCTATGGGTGGCAAAAGAAATGCTGCAGCCCATAGGGATCTCCTGGAACCCCAATGCCCTGGGTACCTCAGTACCATATACTAGGGAATTATAAGGGTGTTCCAGTGTGCCAATGTGAATTGGTGAAATTGGTCACTAGCCTGTTAGTGACAATTTGGAAAGCAAAGAGAGAGCATAACCACTGAGGTTCTGGTTAGCAGAGCCTCAGTGAGACAGTTAGTCATCACACAGGGAACACATACAGGGCACACTTATGAGCACTGGGGCCCTGGCTGGCAGGGTCCCAGTGACACATACAACTAAAACAACATATATACAGTAAAATATGGGTGTAACATGTCAGGCAAGATGGTACTTTCCTACACAACCCCTCCCCCCCAAACGAAGGACAATAAGACTCGCCATGACCTGATGAGTCTTCATTGTGTAAGTGGAAATATCTGGAGAGTCCATCTGCATTGGAGTGGGTACTCCCAGGTCTATGTTACACTGTATAGTCCATTCCCTGTAGAGATATGGACCACCTCAACAATTTAGGGTTTTTTACCTTTCATTTGTTTTAGCCAAAGTAGAGGTTTGTGGTCTGTCTGAACAATGAAGTGAGTGCCAAACAGGTATGGCCTCAACTTCTTCAGTGCCCAGACCACAGCAAAGGTCTCCCTCTCTATGGCAGACCAACGCTTTTCTCTAGGGGTCAACCTCCTGCTGATAAAAGCAACAGGTTGATCCTGGCCCTCAGAATTGAGTTGTGATAAGACTGTCCCTACCCCTAATTCAGATGCATCAGTTTGAACAATGAATTTCTTGGAGTAACATGGGCTTTTTAGGACAGGTGCAGAGCACATGGCCTGTTTCAGCTCCTCAAAAGCTTTCTGACAACTAGCTGTCCACAATACCTTTTTAGGCATTTTCTTTGAAGTGAGGTCATTAAGAGGGGCTGCTATGGAGCCATAGTTCTTTTTGAACCTACTGTAATACCCAGTGAGGCCTAAGAAGGCTCTCACCTGGGTCTGAGTTGTAGGGGGAACCCAATCTATGAAAGTTTGGATTTTACCCTGAAGTGGTGCAATCTGTTCTCCACCTACAAGGTGTCCCAGATAAACCACTTTCCCCTGCCCTATCTGGCACTTTGAAGCCTTGATAGTGAGGCCTGCCTTTTGCAGGGCCTCCAAAACTTTCCACAGGTGGACCAGGTGATCATCCCAGGTGGAGCTAAAGACAGCTATATCATCTAGATATGCTGCACTAAAAGCCTCCAACCCTTGCAGGACTGTATTCACCAACCTCTAAAAAGTGGCAGGTGCATTTTACAAACCAAAGGGCATTACTGTGAATTGGTAGTGACCTCCAATAGTTGAAAATGCTGTTTTTGCTTTAGCATCCTCTGATAACTTGATCTGCCAATACCCTGCAGTCAAATCAAAGGTGCTTAGATACTTGGCAGATGCCAGTGTATCTATTAGCTCATCTGCCCTGGGTATAGGGTGAGCATCAGTTTTAGTTACCTGGTTGAGACGTCTGTAGTCTACACAAAATCTAATTTCCTTTTTTCCCATCTTTGGAATGAGGTTTTGGTACAAGTACCACAGGAGAAGCCCATGGACTTTCAGAGTGCTCAACCACTCCAAGTTCAAGCATTTTCTGAACCTCTTGTTTTATGCAGTCCCTGACATGGTCAGGCTGCCTATAGATCTTACTTTTGACAGGCAAACTGTCTCCAGTATCTATAGTGTGCTCGCACCAAGAAGTGGTACCTGGCACAGTAGAAAAGAGTTCAGAAAACTGACCCAGGAGATTTATGCAGTGGTCTTTCTGCTCAGCAGTAAGACAATCTGCTAAAACTACACCTTCCACTAGAACATCTTGTTCTGTGGAAGAGAAGAGATCAGGAAGAGGGTCACTCTCTTCTTCCTGTCCTTCATCTGTTGCCATGAGCAGGGTGAGATCAGCCCTGTCATAGTAGGGTTTCAGGCGGTTGACATGGAGCACCCTAAGGGGACTCCTGGCAGTGCCTAAGTCAACCAAGTAGGTGACTTCTCCCTTCTTTTCAACAATAATGTGGGGTCCACTCCATTTGTCCTGGAGTGCTCTTGGGGCCACAGGATCCAAGACCGACACTTTCTGCCCTGGTTGGTACTGAATCAGAACAGCCTTCTGGTCATGCCATTGCTATTGGAGCTCTTGGCTGGCCTGAAGGTTTTTACTAGCCTTTTTCATATACTCAGCCATTCTGGATCTTAGGCCAAGTACATAGTCCACTATGTCTTGCTTAGGAGCTTTTAAAGGTTGTTCCCAACCCTCCTTTACAAGTGTTAGACGACCGCTTACAGGGTGTCCAAATAGGAGTTCAAAGGGGCTGAAGCCCACTCCTTTTTGGGGTACCTCCCTGTAAGCAAAAAGGAGGCAAGGTAACAGGATATCCCATCTCCTCCTGAGTTTTTTAGGGAGTCCCATTATCATTCCTTTGAGAGTTTTGTTAAACCTCTCAACCAGTCCATTTGTTGTGGATGATAAGGTGTGGTGAATTTGTATGTTACACCACAGTCCTTCCACATGGCCTTTAAGTATGCAGACATAAAGTTGCTACCCCTGTCTGATACCACCTCTTTTGGGAAGCCCACCCTGGAAAAGATTCCCAGGAGGGCCTTTGCCACTGCAGGAGCTGTAGTGGTCCTTAGAGGAATTGCTTCAGGATATCTTGTGGCATAGTCCACTACCACCAAGATAAACCTATTGCCTGAAGCAGTAGGAGGGTCAAGGGGGCCAACTATGTCAACCCCTACCCTTTCAAAGGGAACCCCAACCACAAGCAGTGGAATAAGGGGAGCCTTTGGGGTGCCACCAGTTTTGCCACTGGCTAGACAGGTGACACAGGACTTACAAAAATCTTTTGTGTCCTCTGACATCCTAGGCCAATGAAACAGGGGGACAAGCCTTTTCCATGTTTTAATTTGCCCAAGATGTCCAGCCAAGGGAATGTCGTCAGCTAGAGTTAGGAGGAACTCTCTGTATTGCAGGGGAATCACCAATCTCCTGGCTGCTCCAGGTTTTGGATCCCTTGCTTCAGTATACAAGAGGTTGTCCTCCCAGTAAATTCTGTGAGAGTCACTGACATCCCCATTTTGCTGTTTGACAGCTTTCTGTCTTAGACCCTCTAGTGAGGGACAGGTCTGCTGTGCCACACTCAGCTCCTCCCTGGCAGGCCCCCCTCCACCCAAAAGCTCAGCAGTGTCTGCTTCCAGCTCCTCTGGTGAAGGTTCTGCACAGGGGGGAAATTCTTCTTCCTCAGAAGTTGAATCATCTGTAGAGGGAGGGATAGTAGGTAGGGATTTACCTTTACTAACCCTAGCTTTAGGGAGCACTTGGTCCATTGTTCCAGGATCCAAGTCACCCTGTCCTTTTTGATTTTTGGCCTGAGCCCTGGTTAAAGCAAATATATGCCCAGGAATGCCCAGCATTGCTGCATGAGCCTCCAACTCCACTTCTGCCCAAGCTGATGTCTCTAAATCGTTCCCTAGTAGACAGTCTACAGGTAAATCTGAGGCAACCACAACTTTCTTTGGACCAGTAACCCCCCCCAGTTGAGATTTACAACAGCCATGGAGTGGCTAAGAGTGTTGTTATGAGCATCAGTCACTTGGTACTGGTGACCAAGTAGGTGTTGTTCAGGGTGTACCAGTTTCTCTATTACCATGGTAACACCGGCACCTGTGTCCCTGTAGGCCTGAACCTCAACACCATTTATTAGGGGAAGTTGCTTGTACTTATCCATATTAAGGGGACAAGCAACCAAGGTGGCCAAATCAATGGCACCTTCAGAGACTAGCACAGCCTCTGTGGTATCCCTAACAAGACCAACCCCAACTAAATTACCAATAGTGAGCCAAGGTACTCCCTTGGATTGGCTATTAGTAGGTTTGCTCCCACCACCACTGCTATTACTAGGAGCACTAGGTGTAGCAGTAGGGGTTGTGGTGGTGGGAGGCTTGGTGCTTTTCTTTGGACAACTGGCATCAGTTGTCCAATGGCCTTTTACTTTACATAAATAGCACCATGGTTTCTTTACTTGATTAGAAGAGGATTTGGACCCACCACCCCCACCAGAGTGTTTTTGTGTGCCTGAGGAAGACTCATTTTTAGATTTGTCTCCACCCTTGTCTGAAGACTTACTATCCTTCTTCTTGCCATCCTTGTCACCCCCTGTATGAACTTTTCTGTTTACTCTTGTTCTGACCCATTTGTCTGCCTTCTTTCCCAATTCTTGGGGAGAGGTCAGATCTGAGTCCACTAGATATTGGTTTAACAAATCAGACGTACAGTTATTCAGAATATGCTCTCTCAGGATCAGATTATACAGGCTTTCATAGTCAGAAACTTTACTGCCATGTAACCACCCCTCCAAGGCCTTCACTGCATAGTCAACAAAGTCTACCCAGTCTTGTGAGGACTCTTTTCTGGTTTCTCTGAACTTAATCCTGTATTGTTCAGTGGTTAAGTCAAATCCATCCAAGAGTGCATTCTTTAAAACTGTAAAATTATTGGCATCACTTTCCTTAACAGTAAGGAGCCTATCCCTACCCTTTCCTCTGAAAGATAGCCATAGGATAGCAGCCCACTGCCTTTGAGGGACCCCCTGTACAACACAGGCCCTCTCAAGTGCAGCAAACCACTTGTTAATGTCACCCCCCTCCTTATAAGAGGGAACTATCTTATGCAGATCCCTAGAATCATGCCCTTTTACAGGATTACTATCTGTAATACTGCTGCTGCCACCATGGGGTCCAAACCCCAACTTCTGTCTTTCTTTTTCTAAGTCTAAAGATTCCATGTCTAGAGCCAGCTGTTGCTGTTTAAGCTTCAGCCTGGTCTCTTCCACTCTTAATCAATTGAGCTCCCTTTCTAACATTCTGTCATCAGGGTGGGTGGGTTGGGCATGCTTTGACACAGAAGAATGATGTGAAATAACAGAAGGAGACCTGTCCCTAACAGTTGGCACCCTAACAACCTGGCCTAAAGGAATGCCATCCCTACTGTGATGAGAGCTCACATTAGTATCAGCTATGCTAGGGGGTCTGCGAAGGGGCAGGTTAGAAAGAATACCATCTAACATTCTTGCTGGGGCTGCCCCAGAGTCAGAATGTGAACCATCTGCTAACTTCTCAATAGATGTGCCAGCTAGGGCCTTATCATTTTCAATGAGCATGTTAATCAACAATTCTCTAGAGGGATTCTTCCCTACCCCTAATCCTCAGTCAATACAGAGACTCCTTACACCTTTACAGTTAAGGTGGTCATAAGCAGAGCTGACCAGATCAAGAGTAGGACCTGTACCAGACATGATAGAAAAGGTTTAAGGGACAGAAAAAGAAATAAAAAGTTTTAGAACTTTTTAAGGAAACAGAAAAAAACCTTTTTCAACTTTTTAGAAACTTTTAGAAAGTTTAGAGGTACTTTTCAGCACTTAGCAATAGAGTAAGAGAAGAAAAGCAAAACATTTTGGTTAGGTGTACATACACTGAACATGTTTTGTATATTTTTCTCTTATGAAAAGTACAAAATGACAAAGTGGTAAGTAGTTGCAAGTACTTATCCCACCGCTGCACAACCAATGTAGGAGGATGGCCTGGTTTGTAGTGAGTACCAAGGGGCCTTACACTCTGCACCAGGTCCGGTTATCCCTTATTAGTGTAGAAGAGGTGTTCTAGCAGCTTAGGCTGATAGAAAAGGTAGCTTAGCAGAGCAGCTTAGGCTGAACTAGGAGACATGCAAAGCTCCCACTATACCACTGGTGTCATATGCACAATATCATAAGAAAACACAATACACAGATATACTAAAAATAAAGGTACTTTATTTTTATGACAATATGCCAAAAGTATCTCAGTGAGTACCCTCAGTATGAGGATAGCAAATATACACAAGATATATGTACACAATACCAAAAATATGCAGTAATAGCAAAAGGAAGTAATGCAAGCAATGTACAGTCACAATAGGTTGCAATGAGAGCACATAGGTATAGGGGCAACACAAACCATATACTCCAAAAGTGGAATGCGAACCACGAATGGACCCCAAACCTATGTGAGCTTGTAGAGGGTCGCTGGGACTGTAAGAAAACAGTGAGGGTTAGAAAAATAGCCCACCCCAAGACCCTGAAAAGTGGGTGTAAAGTGCACCGACGTTCCCCAAAGAGCACAGAAGTCATGATAGGGGAATTCTGCAAGAAGGAACAACACCAGCAATGCAACCAAAGTGGATTTCCAGATGAGAGTACCTGTGGAACAAGGGGACCAAGTCCAAGTGTTGCGACAAAGTCGAAATTGGCAGATGCCCAGGAAATGCCAGCTGAGGATGCAAAGGAGCTGCCACTGGATGGTAGAAGCTGTGGATTCTGCAAGAACGAAGAGGACTAGGAACTTCCCCTTTGGAGGATGGATGTCCCACCTTGTGAAGAAGCATGCAGAGGTGTTCCCACGCAGAAAGACTGCAAACAAGCCTTGCTAGCTGCAAGGGTTGTGGTTAGGGTTTTTGGATGCTGCTGTGGCCCAGGAGGGACCAGGATGTCGTCAATTGCGTGAGGAGACAGAGGGGGCGCCCAGCAAGACAAGGAGCCCTCACAAAAGCAGGCAGCACCCGCAGAAGTGCCAGAACAGGCACTACAAAGAGGAGTGAACCGGAGCTCACCCGAAGTCACAAAAGAAGATCCCACGACGCCGGAGGACAACTCAGGAGGTTGTGCACTGCAGGTTAGAGTGTCGGGGACTCAGGCTTGGCTGTGCACAAAGGAAATCCGGGAAGAGTGCACAGGAGCCGGAGCAGCTGCAAATCATGCGGGACCCAGCAATGCAGTCTAGCGTGGGGAGGCAAGGACTTACCTCCACCAAACTTGGACTGAAGAGTCACTGGACTGTGGTAGTCATTTGGACAGAATTGCTGAGTTCCAGGGACCACGCTCGTCGAGCTGAGAGGGGACCCAGAGGACCGGTGATGCAGTCTTTTGTTGCCTGCGGTTGCAGGGGGAAGATTCCGTCGACCCACGGGAGATTTCTTCAGAGCTTCTAGTGCAGAGAGGAGGCAGACTACCCCCACAGCATGCACCACCAGGAAAACAGTCGAGAAGGCGGCCGGATCAGCGATACAAGGTTGCAGTAGTCGTCTTTGCTACTTTGTTGCGGTTTTGCAGGTGTCCAGAGCAGTCAGCAGTCGATTCCTTGGCAGAAGGTGAAGAGGGAGATGCAGAGGAAATCTAATGAGCTCTTGCATTCGTTATCTAAAGAATTCCCCAAAGCAGAGAACCTAAATAGCCAGAAAAGGAGGTTTGGCTACCTAGGAAGGAGGATAGGCTAGCAACACAGGTAAGAGCCTATCAGAAGGAGTCTCTGACGTCACCTGCTGGCACTGGCCACTCAGCAGCACCTCTGTTTCCAAGATGGCAGAGGTCTGGATCACACTGGAGGAGCTCTGGGCACCTCCCCTGGGGGGTGCAGGTCAGGGGAGTGGTCACTCCCCTTTCCTTTGTCCAGTTTCGCGCCAGAGCAGAGCTGGGGGATCCCTGAACCGGTGCAGACTGGCTTATGCAGAGATGGGCACCATCTGTGCCCATCAAAGCATTTCCAGAGGCTGGGAGAGGCTACTCCTCCCCAGCCCTGACACCTTTTTCCAAAGGGAAAGGGTGTAACACCCTCTCTCTGAGGAAGTCCTTTGTTCTGCCTTCCTGGGCCAAGCCTGGCTGGACCCCTGGAGGGCAGAAACCTGTCTGAGGGGTTGGCAGCAGCAGCAGCTGCAGTGAAACCCCAGGAAAGGCAGTTTGGCAGTACCCGGGTCTGTGCTAGAGACTCGGGGGATCATGGAATTGTCTCCCCAATGCCAGAATGGCATTGGGGTGACAATTCCATGATCTTAGACATGTTACATGGCCATGTTCGGAGTTACCATTGTGACGCTATACATAGTGCACGCGTGTAATGGTGTCCTCGCACTCACAAAGTCCGGGGAATTTGCCCTGAACAATGTGGGGGCACCTTGGCTAGTGCCAGGGTGCCCACACACTAAGTAACTTAGCACCCAACCTTTACCAGTTAAAGGTTAGACATATGGGTGACTTATAAGTTACTTAAGTGCAGTGGTAAATGGTTGTGAAATAACGTGGACGTTATTTCACTCAGGGTGCAGTGGCAGGCCTGTGTAAGAATTGTCAGAGCTCCCTATGGGTGGCAAAAGAAATGCTGCAGCCCATAGGGATCTCCTGGAACCCCAATACCCTGGGTACCTCAGTACCATATACTAGGGAATTATAAGGGTGTTCCAGTGTGCCAATGTGAATTGGTGAAATTGGTCACTAGCCTGTTATTGACAATTTGGAAAGCAAAGAGAGAGCATAACCACTGAGGTTCTGGTTAGCAGAGCCTCAGTGAGACAGTTAGTCATCACACAGGGAACACATACAGGGCACACTTATGAGCACTGGGGCCCTGGCTGGCAGGGTCCCAATGACACATACAACTAAAACAACATATTTACAGTGAAATATGGGGGTAACATGCCAGGCAAGATGGTACTTTCCTACACTTACCCTGACTAGGATTGTGGTTGCTTCTTAGACAGGGTGCTACCTCTGCCAAGCAGAAACCCAGTTTCTACCAGATCAGCAATGTTGATGTGCACCTTCTCAAAGGGAGTGCCAGTGACAGATAATGGGTTCAGGGGAGCCTCAATCTTTTTTTTCCTGGCTTTCTACTGGCCTGGCAGCTGGGGCACAACCTACAAAATGCACCTGGAGCTGTATTCATTCAGGGATAATAGAAGTGGGCAACAAGACAGGTGAACATCTTGTCTTGCCCAATATGTCCTGCCAGGTGAATGTCGTGGGCCAACCCCAGTAGGAAGATGTTGTAACACTGGGAGATGACGATCACACAGGCTGCCCCAGGTCCAGGAACATTAAGCTCACTGTATATGGGGTCATTCTCCCAATAGATAAGGTGATCTGTAGAGATGTCTCCTACTGTTGGGGCCTCAGCTTGTCGCCTCTAGCCCTCAAGAGTTGGGCACTCTTTCTGCATCTTGCAAAATTCCTCCCTGGTGGGCCCAACCTCAGGCAGGTCACCCAGGTCAGCAGTGTCTTTCCCAGTAGGATCAGGAACATCCTCCTCAGGTGCCCCCTCAACCTGGATCATGGGAACTTCAGGGGCTGGTTTCTCATACCCCTGGTTCTTACTCTTCTTGGTAACTGTCATGGCCATTGTTCCAGGCTCCAGGTGCTCTTGACTCCCTTACTGGGCAGCGATGGACCATTTGGTCATACAGACCTATTGAAGTAATCCCAACATCTCCAAGTGTGATCTGACCCGCACCTCCTGCCAGATAGTGTGCTCCAGGTCATTGCCCAACAGACAATCAACAGCTACTTTTATCGAACCTGAGACACCAACCCCCACTCAACCAGAAGCATAGCAACCAATGGATGACTCTCATGGTTGCCTGCAACTATGACTTGGTGGAATGTGTTAAGGAAGACCTGCACTGAAGACGCCAACTGACACCTTATAGAGATCATGATGGCTCCGGTGTCACCTGTTGCCCAAATATGGTGACCCACTGCAAATACTTGGAAGTGTTTGCAGGCATATGGAATTATGGCACCATCTCACTGTCTCCCAAGGACACTAAGGTCAACTCTGCTTGTGCCCCAAAGCTAACTGGGACCACCTCCTCCCCAAGCACTATACTTGCCAACCCAGGTGTCTGCCCATCAGTGGGGGGCACTGCCTTCTTGGGACATTGGTGTCTCCCTTGGAGTGCCCACATTTGTAGCACTCAGTACATTTGGGGACAAACCTCTGCCATTTTATCAAAAAATCCTTTTTCTTTGGTTCAGATTGGGACTAGTTACCACTGTTCCCTTGAGAATTATTTTGAGGGCCTTTAGAGAGTTCCTTCATTTTAAGTTTGTCACCTCCCTCCTCTTCTGGTGGGATCCCTGACCACCCTTTTGTAAGCCCCCTCCCAATCCCAGATGCCTTTTCGGACACTCTAGTGCTGATCCACAGGTCCACCTCCTTAGTAAGCTTCCTGGGGTTAGTCAGCTTGCTGTCTACTAGGTGGCTGGTGCAGCTCTGTAAAACACATCTTTAGCATGTGCTCCCTGAAAATCCAGTGGTACAGCCCATGGTAATCGTTACCTTTGCTGCCGATCCCATAGCCATTCAGTGCCTTGTTAGAGAAGTCGAGGAAATCTACCCTAGACTAACTGGGGAGTCTGTAGCTATCCCTAAACCTCTGGTGATACTTTTCAGGGGTCTGACTAAATTTAGATAGAAGGTTGGTTTTCATGGGGTTGTACGTGGTTTGGTATTCTACTTCTAAGGTCAGAAGACTATCCTTCCCCACTGTAGGCATATGCTTCCACAACCTACTTCCCCAGTGCTCCTCTGGGGGTTTGTGTACTCTAAGGGTCACCTCATAAGCTGCAAACCATTTATCAACGTTGCCCCCTACCACATAACTGGGTACCAGCTCTCTGGGGACACAAACCTTCTTGACTCCTTCAGACGCTGAGGACATGCTGCTCTAATGCTGCTGGACTCTGCTTGTCTAACTTTAAGGTTCAGCTCTCTCAGGCTCCTCTCATAAGTCAATCTCTTCTCCTCCAAGGCCAGCTTCTCCTCCATTTTAAGTTTTGCTATTTGTAACCTGTACCAGTGCTTAATTTGTGCCAGTGGTCTCCGGGGCTCAGCCCTGGCACTTAATTGTCAGCACTGGCTCTTATAACAGTCAACAGCATAGTGGCATTGTCTGCCTAATTTTGAGATGGCAAGTGTGTTTAATAACTCAATATACATTACAAAAGAATAATACCTTTGTCTCAGTTTGAATTGTCACACTTGTAGGGGGTGCGATGGTTAGTAGTTGTGTTTGTACTGTTATGGCAACTCTGACAGGGGCAATGGACGATGAACGCTGCAGTGGCTTCCTGGGAAGGGCCCTGGCAGTTACATTTTTACAAATTAAGTACTGGCCTGAACTCTCTGTCTTTCTGTCTGACAGCTTCTCTGGGCATGGGTCATGAGAAGAGACACCACTTCCTGTTCTGACAGGGAGTTCCAACTCAGGGGATGTGTCCTCCTCCCTCCCCAGAAGGCTGCATCTCAGGGCTGATGTCCAGATTTTGTTCCTGCTCCTCCATTTCATCCTCATTATCCTTCTCCTCTGCAGATGCCGTCGACTGGTAGACCTCCGTCCAGGCACTCAGAATTTTCTGCATTTCCAACTTTTTGGTGCCCTTCTTTATTTGTAGTCCTCTTTTCTTTTATAATTTTTTAAGCTCAGCCACATTGTAACTTTTCAAGTTGGCCAGTTCAAACCCCATTACTGCAGGTATGGTTTCAGACAGACCTGTGAAAATGAGAGTAGATTTAGAAAAACAAAAGAAGCCAATCAAGGAGAAATTGAAAACTCAAATTGGTCTCAAATGATTTATGTGGGGTGGTAGTGTAACACAAAATTACTGTATGGCACTGCACAAACACTAGTCCAAATCCTCACCGCTGAATACCAGT
The DNA here is from genome assembly GCF_031143425.1 of Pleurodeles waltl. Taxonomy (NCBI): domain Eukaryota; kingdom Metazoa; phylum Chordata; class Amphibia; order Caudata; family Salamandridae; genus Pleurodeles; species Pleurodeles waltl. The sequence goes on from NC_090442.1 coordinate 468,418,663, forward strand.
GTGAGAAATTAGGTTACTGGTTGAGGAGGGGTGAAACCCTACTCAGTCAGGAACCAAAACCCTTGTCAGGGTGAAGGCCCAAGCAAACCCCAAATTAACTTGTGCAGCAGTTCAAACAGTGACACAGTGAAAAACATACCACAAAAGGAACGCCTACCAGTTTGGAAATGAGAGTATATATTAATAAATAAATGAACAAAATGACAAAACTCCATTCAGTAGAACCGGAGATATGCAGGATTTAAGATTTCAGTGTAAAGAGCTCCAAAAAGCGCAATGCTCCAACTGTGGATATCTGGTTACTCTGGACTGGGACAAAGTCACAAGTTCCGATCGACTATGATGGATCGTGGGCACGCTACAGGGACCCAACTAGGCTAGTTAAGCAGAGTACCTTAGGTCCTGGTTGCAGAATGGTGCGAAGTCCCGCACCAAGGATGTTTCTTGCAACCAGGGCAATGCCTCAGTTCTAAGGTGCTGCACAGCTGCGATGTAAGGTCCTGCATTATCGTCAATGTAGGAGGCTGGACTGGCTTGTAGTGAGTACCAAGGGGTACTTGCACCTTGCACCAGGCCCAGTTATCCCTTATTAGTGTATAGGGTGTCTAGCAGCTTAGGCTGATAGATAATGGTAGCTTAGCAGAGCAGCTTAGGCTGAACTAGGAGACGTGTGAAGCTACTACAGTACCACTTAGTGTCATATGCACAATATCATAAGAAAACACAATACACAGTTATACTAAAAATAAAGGTACTTTATTTTTATGACAATATGCCAAAGTATCTTAGAGTGTACCCTCAGTGAGAGGATAGGAAATATACACAAGATATATATACACAATAGCAAAAATATGCAGTATAGTCTTAGAAAACAGTGCAAACAATGTATAGTTACAATAGGATGCAATGGGGAAACATAGGGATAGGGGCAACACAAACCATATACTCCAAAAGTGGAATGCGAACCACGAATGGACCCCAAACCTATGTGACCTTGTAGAGGGTCGCTGGGACTATTAGAAAATAGTGAGAGTTAGAAAGATAACCCTCCCCAAGACCCTGAAAAGTGAGTGCAAAGTGCACTAAAGTTCCCCTAAGGACAAAATAGTCGTGTTAGAGGGAAAATGCAAGGAAAACACAAATCAGCAATGCAACAACGATGGATTCCTGACTGAGGGTACCTGTGGAACAAGGGGACCAAGTCCAAAAGTCACAAGCCACTCGGAGATGGGCAGATGCCCAAGAAATGCCAGCGGTTGGTGCAAAGAAGCTCTTACTAGGCTGAAGAACTGTGAATACTGCAGGAACGACAAGGGCTAGAGACTTCCCCTTTGGAGGATGGATTCCACACGCCTTGGAGAGTCGTGCAGAAGTGTTTTCCCGCCGGATGAATGCCAACAAGCCTTGCTACACGCAAATCGTGCGTTTGGCGTTTTTGGACGCTGCTGGGGCCCAGGAGGGACCAGGAGGTCGCAAATTGGACCTGCAGAGAGAGGGGACGTCGAGCAAGACAAGGAGCCCTCACTGAAGCAGGTAGCACCCGGAGAAGTGCCAGAAACAGGCACTACGAGGATGCGTGAAACGGTGCTCGCCGAAGTTGCACAAAGGAGTCCCACGTCGCCGGAGACCAACTTAGAAAGTCGTGCAATGCAGGTTAGAGTGCCGTGGACCCAGGCTTGGCTGTGCACGAAGGATTTCCGCCGGAAGTGCACAGGGGCCGGAGTAGCTTGCAAAGTCGCGGTTCCCAGCAATGCAGCCCAGCGAGGTGAGGCAAGGACTTACCTCCCCCAAACTCGGGCTGAAGAGTCACTGGACTGTGGGGGTCACTTGGACGGTGTCGCTGGATTCGAGGGACCTCGCTCGTCGTGCTGAGAGGAGACCCAAGGGACCGGTAATGCAGCTTTTTGGTGCCTGCGGTTGCAGGGGGAAGATTCCGTCGACCCACGGGAGATTTCTTCGGAGCTTCTGGTGCAGAGAGGAGGCAGACTACCCCCACAGCATGCACAAGCAGGAAAACAGTCGAGAAGGCGGCAGGATCAGCGTTACAGAGTTGCAGTAGTCGTCTTTGCTACTATGTTGCAGGTTTGCAGGCTTCCAGCGCGGTCAGCGGTCGATTCCTTATCAGAAGGTGAAGAGGGAGATGCAGAGGAACTCGGCTGAGCTCATGCATTCGTTATCTCGAGTTTCCCCAGAGACAGAGACCCTAAATAGCCAGAAAAGAGGGTTTGGCTACCTAGGAGAGAGGATAGGCTACTAACACCTGAAGGAGCCTATCAGCAGGAGTCTCTGACGTCACCTGGTGGCACTGGCCACTCAGAGCAGTCCAGTGTGCCAGCAGCACCTCTGTTTCCAAGATGGCAGAGGTCTGGAGCACACTGGAGGAGCTCTGGACACCTCCCAGGGGAGGTGCAGGTCAGGGGAGTGGTCACTCCCCTTTCCTTTGTCCAGTTTCGCGCCAGAGCAGGGGCTAAGGGGTCCCTGAACCGGTGTAGACTGGCTTATGCAGAATTGGGCACCTCTGTGCCCAACAAAGCATTTCCAGAGGCTGGGGGAGGCTACTCCTCCCCTGCCTTCACACCATTTTCCAAAGGGAGAGGGTGTCACACCCTCTCTCAGAGGAAGTTCTTTGTTCTGCCATCCTGGGCCAGGCCTGGCTGGACCCCAGGAGGGCAGATGCCTGTCTGAGGGGTTGGCAGCAGCAGCAGCTGCAGTGAAACCCCAGGAAGGGCAGTTTGGCAGTACCAGGGTCTGTGCTACAGACCCCTGGGATCATGGGATTGTGCCAACTATGCCAGGATGGCATAGAGGGGGCAATTCCATGATCATAGACATGTTACATGGCCATATTCGGAGTTACCATTGTGAAGCTACATATAGGTAGTGACCTATATGTAGTGCACGCGTGTAATGGTGTCCCCGCACTCACAAAGTTCAGGGAATTGGCTCTGAACAATGTGGGGGCACCTTGGCTAGTGCCAGGGTGCCCTCACACTAAGTAACTTTGCACCTAACATTTACCAGGTAAAGGTTAGACATATAGGTGACTTATAAGTTACTTAAGTGCAGTGTAAAATGGCTGTGAAATAACGTGGACGTTATTTCACTCAGGCTGCAGTGGCAGGCCTGTGTAAGAATTGTCAGAGCTCCCTATGGGTGGCAAAAGAAATGCTGCAGCCCATAGGGATCTCCTGGAACCCCAATACCCTGGGTACCTCAGTACCATATACTAGGGAATTATAAGGGTGTTCCAGTAAGCCAATGTAAATTGGTAAAAATGGTCACTAGCCTGTTAGTGACAATTTGAAAGTAATGAGAGAGCATAACCACTGAGGTTCTGGTTAGCAGAGCCTCAGTGAGACAGTTAGGCACCACACAGGGAACATATACATGCACACCTATGAGCACTGGGGCCCTGTGTGACAGGGTCCCAGTGACACATACATATAGGCCACAAACCTATGAGCACTGGGGTCCTGACCAGCAGGACCCCAGTGACACATAACAAACATACTGAAAACCTAGTGTTTTCACTATGAGCACTGAGGCCTGGCTATCAGGATCCCAGTGAGACAGTGAAAACAGTGACAAACACCCTGACATACACTCACAAACAGGCCAAAAGTGGGGGTAACAAGGCTAGAAAGAGGCTACCTTCTCACACAACCCCCCCCCAAACGAAGGACAATAAGGCTAACCTTGGCCAGTTGAGACTTTATTGTCTAAGTGGTGATAAGTAGAGAGTAGCTCTGCAATAGACTGGTTACTCCCTTTATCATCCACTATATGGTTACTTCCCTGTGGGGATGTAAACCACCCTGTTTGAAGTTTTTTAGCTAAGCAACAATGTGAAGATGTATTTTCAGAGTTTCTATCAGTAAGTTTTAGTTTAGAGCAGTGGGAATTGTCCACTGAACCTATTTGTAGTGATGGAAATGCCAGACAGGGATGCTGTCTCAGAAAAGCCATAGCTGGGCAAAAACTTTGTCCATCTGGCTGGAAGAGAGAACAGGGATGCTGTTTCTCTTGAGTTGGAGCAGGGCAGGGATGCTGTCCTATCAGCTCCACACTAGGGCAGGGATGCTGTCCTAAGTGTTGTGAGGCAGTGCAGAGTTTCTGCACTAAAGTTTCTCTGGGAGGGTTGGAGGGATGCTCCATGTTAACTAAAATGGTGCTCTTTTTCTCACCAATGTTAGTTATCCCACAGAGAGGTACTTCCACCTCAGGGAGTCCAGCTTTGCCAGCTGATGATTCCCTTGGAACAGGTGCCACCCCAGGAGAGGTTTCTCCCACCACAGGAATAGTATCCTGAATGGTAGGGTGGTTAGGGGATACTGTGATACCCTTTTTACCTGTTGATGGAGAGGGATCCTGAGTTTTCAGGCCTTCTCTCCTTTGCTTTTTCATTTCACTTGAAATGAGAGGGAACAATTCCTCAGGGATGCCCAGCATGGCTGCATGGGCATAAAACTCTACATCAGCCCAACCTGAGGCCTCTAGGTCATTACCTAAGAGACAGTCTACAGGTAAGCTAGGTGATACCACCACCTGCTTAGGGCCAGTAACTCCACCCCAACTAAACTAAATTATAGCTAAGGGAAGAAACTTAGTGGAGTTATGGACATCAATAATCTTATACTGTTGTCCAATGATGTGTTGTTCAGGAGGCACTAGGTTTTCAGTCACCAAAGTGAAACTGGCACCTGTGTCCCTGTAGGCCAAGGCCTCAACACCATTTATTGAAACTGTCTGCCTGTACTTATCCATTGTAAGGGGACAAGCAGCCAGTGTGGCAAGGCCAATGCCACTAGGTGTGACAGAAACTGTCTTGGGACTGATTACATCAGTTTCCACTATGGACCCATAAGTGAACCCAACTACACCCTTTGCTTGACTGTTGCCAGCAGTCCCACCACTAGTACCACTACTGGTAGGGGCACTAGAGCTTGATGTATTAGTGGTGGTAGGCTCAGGGGGTTTACCTGGACAGGACTTATCCCCTGGCCTATGGCCTCTGTTTTTACACACAAAGCACCAAGGCTTTTTAATGTGTGCAGGTTGGGAAGAAGAGGAAGAATTTGTTTTATCCCCACCCTCTGAAGAGTGTTTAAGATTTGAAGTGGGATCTTTGGTTTTACCCTTATCCCCATGCTTATCTTGAGATTTTTCACCATCTTTCTTCTTATTGCCATCTTTGTCACCCCCTGTATGAACTTTTCTGTTCACCCTTGTTCTGACCCATTTGTCTGCCTTCTTTCCCAATTCTTGGGGAGAGGTCAGATCAGAGTCTACCAGGTACTGGTGCAACAAATCAGACACACAATTATTAAGTATATGCTCTCTCAGGATTGTGTTATACAGGCTTTCATAATCAGTAACTTTACTGCCATGTAACCACCCCTCCAAGGCCTTCACTGCCTGGTCAATGAAATCAACCCAGTCTTGTGAAGACTCCTTTTTGGTCTCTCTGAACTTTATCCTGTACTGTTCAGTGGTTAAGCCATAACCATCCAGGAGTGCATTCTTAAGAACTGTAAAATTATTGGCATCATTTTCTTTCACAGTAAGGAGCCTATCCCTACCTTTTCCACTAAATGATAGCCATAGGATAGCAGCCCACTGCTTTTGAGGGACATCCTGTACAGCACAGGCCCTCTCAAGTGCAGCAAACCACTTGTTAATGTCATCCCCCTCCTTATAAGGGGGAACTATCTTGTGCAGATTCCTGGAATCATGCTCTTTTGCAGGATGACTATGGGGAATACTGCTGCTGCCACCATGGGTATCTAAACCCAACTTCTGTCTTTCCTTCTCTAATTCTAAAGACTGTCTATCCAAATCCAGCTGTTGCTTCTTGAGCTTCAGTCTGGTTTGTTCCACTCTCAATCTATTGAGCTCCCTTTCTAACAATCTGTCATCAGGGTGGGTGGGAGGGACATTTCTAGATACAGAGGTATGATGGGAATGAACAGAAGGAGACCTGTCCCTTACCAAGGGCACCCTAACAGCTTGGCTACCAGCATAATGTGAGAGCACATCATCAGTATGATGTGATTCAACCTCTGTACCAACTATGCTAGACTGTCTAGTAATGGGCAGGCTGAGAAGTTTCTTTCCTGAACCTTTTCCTGGGGGAGTCCCTGGATCAGATTGAGAACCATTAGCTACTTTTTCTACAGATTGGGCACTTATGGCCTTATCCTGTACTCTAAGCATATTAATTAACAGTTCTAAGGAAGGATTCTTCCCTACACTCAAACCTCTCTCTGCAGAGACTCCTTGCTCCTTTCCAGCTAAGGTGATCATATGCAAGTTTGGACAGTTCAACTTTTTGGCCTGTGCCAGACATTTTTTAGAGAGAGTTAAAGTGATAGCAAAAGAGAAAAAAGTTTTCAGAACTTTTTGGAAAGACAGAAAAAAAACTTTTTAAACTTTTAAGAACTTTTTGAAAGTTTAGAAGTACTTTTCAGCACTTAGAAAAGAGTGAAAAGAGGAAATGCAAAACTTTTTGGCTATGTGTATATACACTGACCTTGTTTTGTATATTTTTCTCTTATGAAAAGTACAATGACAAGAGTGGTAAGTAGTCTCAAAGCACTTATCCCACCACTGCACAACCAATGTAGGAGGCTGGACTGGCTTGTAGTGAGTACCAAGGGGTACTTGCACCTTGCACCAGGCCCAGTTATCCCTTATTAGTGTATAGGGTGTCTAGCAGCTTAGGCTGATAGATAATGGTAGCTTAGCAGAGCAGCTTAGGCTGAACTAGGAGACGTGTGAAGCTACTACAGTACCACTTAGTGTCATATGCACAATATCATAAGAAAACACAATACACAGTTATACTAAAAATAAAGGTACTTTATTTTTATGACAATATGCCAAAGTATCTTAGAGTGTACCCTCAGTGAGAGGATAGGAAATATACACAAGATATATATACACAATAGCAAAAATATGCAGTATAGTCTTAGAAAACAGTGCAAACAATGTATAGTTACAATAGGATGCAATGGGGAAACATAGGGATAGGGGCAACACAAACCATATACTCCAAAAGTGGAATGCGAACCACGAATGGACCCCAAACCTATGTGACCTTGTAGAGGGTCGCTGGGACTATTAGAAAATAGTGAGAGTTAGAAAGATAACCCTCCCCAAGACCCTGAAAAGTGAGTGCAAAGTGCACTAAAGTTCCCCTAAGGACAAAATAGTCGTGTTAGAGGGAAAATGCAAGGAAAACACAAATCAGCAATGCAACAACGATGGATTCCTGACTGAGGGTACCTGTGGAACAAGGGGACCAAGTCCAAAAGTCACAAGCCACTCGGAGATGGGCAGATGCCCAAGAAATGCCAGCGGTTGGTGCAAAGAAGCTCTTACTAGGCTGAAGAACTGTGAATACTGCAGGAACGACAAGAGCTAGAGACTTCCCCTTTGGAGGATGGATCCCACACGCCTTGGAGAGTCGTGCAGAAGTGTTTTCCCGCCGGATGAACGCCAACAAGCCTTGCTACACGCAAATCGTGCGTTTGGCGTTTTTGGACGCTGCTGGGGCCCAGGAGGGACCAGGAGGTCGCAAATTGGACCTGCAGAGAGAGGGGACGTCGAGCAAGACATGGAGCCCTCACTGAAGCAGGTAGCACCCGGAGAAGTGCCAGAAACAGGCACTACGAGGATGCGTGAAACGGTGCTCGCCGAAGTTGCACAAAGGAGTCCCACGTCGCCGGAGACCAACTTAGAAAGTCGTGCAATGCAGGTTAGAGTGCCGTGGACCCAGGCTTGGCTGTGCACGAAGGATTTCCGCCGGAAGTGCACAGGGGCCGGAGTAGCTTGCAAAGTCGCGGTTCCCAGCAATGCAGCCCAGCGAGGTGAGGCAAGGACTTACCTCCCCCAAACTCGGGCTGAAGAGTCACTGGACTGTGGGGGTCACTTGGACGGTGTCGCTGGATTCGAGGGACCTCGCTCGTCGTGCTGAGAGGAGACCCAAGGGACCGGTAATGCAGCTTTTTGGTGCCTGCGGTTGCAGGGGGAAGATTCCGTCGACCCACGGGAGATTTCTTCGGAGCTTCTGGTGCAGAGAGGAGGCAGACTACCCCCACAGCATGCACAAGCAGGAAAACAGTCGAGAAGGCGGCAGGATCAGCGTTACAGAGTTGCAGTAGTCGTCTTTGCTACTATGTTGCAGGTTTGCAGGCTTCCAGCGCGGTCAGCGGTCGATTCCTTATCAGAAGGTGAAGAGGGAGATGCAGAGGAACTCGGCTGAGCTCATGCATTCGTTATCTCGAGTTTCCCCAGAGACAGAGACCCTAAATAGCCAGAAAAGAGGGTTTGGCTACCTAGGAGAGAGGATAGGCTACTAACACCTGAAGGAGCCTATCAGCAGGAGTCTCTGACGTCACCTGGTGGCACTGGCCACTCAGAGCAGTCCAGTGTGCCAGCAGCACCTCTGTTTCCAAGATGGCAGAGGTCTGGAGCACACTGGAGGAGCTCTGGACACCTCCCAGGGGAGGTGCAGGTCAGGGGAGTGGTCACTCCCCTTTCCTTTGTCCAGTTTCGCGCCAGAGCAGGGGCTAAGGGGTCCCTGAACCGGTGTAGACTGGCTTATGCAGAATTGGGCACCTCTGTGCCCAACAAAGCATTTCCAGAGGCTGGGGGAGGCTACTCCTCCCCTGCCTTCACACCATTTTCCAAAGGGAGAGGGTGTCACACCCTCTCTCAGAGGAAGTTCTTTGTTCTGCCATCCTGGGCCAGGCCTGGCTGGACCCCAGGAGGGCAGATGCCTGTCTGAGGGGTTGGCAGCAGCAGCAGCTGCAGTGAAACCCCAGGAAGGGCAGTTTGGCAGTACCAGGGTCTGTGCTACAGACCCCTGGGATCATGGGATTGTGCCAACTATGCCAGGATGGCATAGAGGGGGCAATTCCATGATCATAGACATGTTACATGGCCATATTCGGAGTTACCATTGTGAAGCTACATATAGGTAGTGACCTATATGTAGTGCACGCGTGTAATGGTGTCCCCGCACTCACAAAGTTCAGGGAATTGGCTCTGAACAATGTGGGGGCACCTTGGCTAGTGCCAGGGTGCCCTCACACTAAGTAACTTTGCACCTAACATTTACCAGGTAAAGGTTAGACATATAGGTGACTTATAAGTTACTTAAGTGCAGTGTAAAATGGCTGTGAAATAACGTGGACGTTATTTCACTCAGGCTGCAGTGGCAGGCCTGTGTAAGAATTGTCAGAGCTCCCTATGGGTGGCAAAAGAAATGCTGCAGCCCATAGGGATCTCCTGGAACCCCAATACCCTGGGTACCTCAGTACCATATACTAGGGAATTATAAGGGTGTTCCAGTAAGCCAATGTAAATTGGTAAAAATGGTCACTAGCCTGTTAGTGACAATTTGAAAGTAATGAGAGAGCATAACCACTGAGGTTCTGGTTAGCAGAGCCTCAGTGAGACAGTTAGGCACCACACAGGGAACATATACATGCACACCTATGAGCACTGGGGCCCTGTGTGACAGGGTCCCAGTGACACATACATATAGGCCACAAACCTATGAGCACTGGGGTCCTGACCAGCAGGACCCCAGTGACACATAACAAACATACTGAAAACCTAGTGTTTTCACTATGAGCACTGAGGCCTGGCTATCAGGATCCCAGTGAGACAGTGAAAACAGTGACAAACACCCTGACATACACTCACAAACAGGCCAAAAGTGGGGGTAACAAGGCTAGAAAGAGGCTACCTTCTCACAGTCAAGGATCCTGTTGATGAAGGTTTGTGATGTGAACTCTGGTGTCAAGGATCACTGCAAGAGATTTATGATGCAAGGGCCTCCATCGGGAATGCATCATGTAGGTGGCAGTTCCGATGTGGGTTGTGAAATCGATGTTGAGTTCTTCGCATTAGGAGAGGCCTAGCAGCAGTGGCGATGTGTTGGTCCTGCTTGGGTTTGCGCCACGCAGCAGAGATGCGTCAGTTCGGCAGGGTACAAAGAAGGGATGGCTGAGAACCTTCAGGCCCACTTCCAAGGGTCCAGGATATGGGTGGAACCACTTATGCAGCAAGACTCAAGGCAGGCAGGTTCTGGGTGCTTGGTCCAAGGTGGGTGGTGCCTTTGCAGTCCCTGTTGCTCATTTCAGGAGGCCAGCCAACTATCCCTTAGAGTCACTCCTTTGGTCCTGGGTTCAAGATGCGGGTCCAGTAATTTTCACTTGGGCAGCAGGACAGCAGGTCAGCAAAGTATGAAGAGTAGCGGGGCAGCAGAGTAGCAGTCCTTCTGACAACAGAACAGCAGAACAGTCATTCTGAGTCTTCCACAGGTACGGCGGTGTACTGAAGAGTTAGTTCTGAGGGTCCAAAATGTATACTTGGTGCCTGCTTTGAAGTAGGAGAAGGTTCTGGAGGTTTCCAACCGCGGAGGTGTTTGAAATTTCCTTCCCCCTGGGCAAGGCCCCAGCTTGATTGGAGGCTCAAATGAGTAGTGTTAATCCCTTTGTGAGAGTGATGAGGCAGTGGCTTTGTGATGTACAAGTGTGGTGAAAGCTTTTCCTCCCTTTAAAGTCAGAGATGACCCATGCTGCCAACACTTATTTTACCCTTTGTCTCACGGTCTGGGAGGAATACACAAAGACCAACTGCCAGCTGCACCATGTCATCTGACCCAAGATAAAGGCTGCCGGCACCAACTGGTTGGGAAAAGAAAATGTTAAGTTTTTAAAAGTGGCATTTTCAAAATTGTGACTTAAACTCTGCCTTTACCACTAAAGGTGGGATTAAATGTCAATTTTTAGACACTACTTGCTCTCCATTGAAAGTTATCACTTATTGTTAGACCCAACATCATCGGTGTGGTTTTCCCCATTTTGCCTTCAGACCTCCTGTTTTTGCTAACTTCATTTGTGCTGCCATTTGGAACTCTACACACTTTATCACTGCTAACCAGTGATAAAGTGTTTGTGCTCTCTCTTCAAAACTTTTAATTGGCTTATACCCAATTGGCATGTTTATGTTACTTTTAAGTCCCTAGTAAAGTGGTACTATTGGTGTCCTGGGATGCTAAATAAATTCTTCTAATGGGCCTGCAGCACTGATTGTGACACTGACTTAGGTAGCACTTCCATCTCTGAGTCTACCTTGCCAAGTGGCACACCTTAGTCTTGGACCCTTGGAAATGGGCTTAAGATACTCCTCCGGCCTCTGTGGATCCCGTGGATTTGATGCATCTTCTCTTGTGCATGGTGCAAGCCCAAACAGAATTGATCTCCGCGACTGTGTGGGTTGGTTCCATAGCAAAATCTTGCATTGCATTACAGCCCTTTAGAACTCATGCTTTACCCTGGCTGTGCAATGCATCCTCAGCACAGGCCCTTTCTATCTCTCATGGACGGCATCCTCAACGAAGATGCCGCCTCCAAATTTCAGCTATGCAGCTCTTCAGAACCAATGCACTACCTGGCTGCCCACTACATCCTGAATGACAGACTTCACATCGCAAGCTCCATTGACAGGATCCTTGACGATGACGGAGGCCCTCACATCGCAGCCTCACCAAATCTCAGAACCAACAGTTTGCTTCTGCTGTGTGGCACATCTGCAACACGGATCCTCATAGTACTCCACAAATCGACACTGAGAAAGTCAGTACCTAATCCTGGGTTAACTTTGTTGACATGTCTGTCAAGACACTAGAGGGCTGGATACAGGATGACAAGGTAACTAGTTATGAGGAGCTGTACAATTATTTAATGAAAAATCATGTATTGGCCAACTGCAAGACACTGAGGGATCAGTCCAAACTTCTTAATTAAGCTTTGCTTCATGTGGAGCTATGGGTCAGTGTCTTCTCCTTTTGGGGTTTGAGCCTATCTCTCTGCAATACTGTGATTAACTCCTACAGGTGTGGGCCCCAGTACTGAGAACTCACCCTCCTCATCTTGAGGTTGTTTTCAAAAGATGCTAACCATTTTTCGATGTCCCTTTGTATTTGGGGACAATCCACTTGGACAGTTTTTAACACCCATAAATACTTCTGGATTGTCTTCACTGCCAACATCTTCCTGTCTAGCACCCCATGTGGTTCTCCTCTCCTCATGGGCCCAATTCTTCTTGGCAAGTTTTAATCTGTCTGCCTTAAGGGCTATAAAAGCCAGCAGGTGCCTCAAGCACTCGCTTCCTAAGGGACATTTCTGACTCAACTTTGGTGGATCCTGTTCCCCCACTAGCTCTAGACAAGGCTCTGGTTACTGCGCATGTGGAGGGTATTCATTGTCCACAATATTGAGGTCACAGGGTTCTCCCACCCCCTGTCCTACTATCTCTGGAGCATCCTGTGCCCTAGGATACTTGTTTTCTACCTGAGGTTCTACCCAGGCCATAAGGACCTTATCAGCACTGCCTTCCTGAAAATCGAGGATGTTGGTAAGCCCCTAGCCTCATACAGTTCCCCAAGCTCTGCAACTGGGAGTTTGGGTAGGCTAGTTAGATCAAGCTCTATGGTATTCCTTGGGAATAAAATCTTTACAAAATTGAAGGCAGACTAATTTAGAAAAACATTAAAAGTTAATAAATTAATATTAGCCCAAATTACCAATCAAAAATAATGTTTGTACTAGTTTAATTTAGGTAATTTTTAATTGTCTGGCTTAGATACTGTTAGATTTTTCATCCTTGGCGTGGTCTCCCTTAACTTTTTGCCTCTGTTCCTCAGGTTGTTGGTGTGTGCTGGACTCTGATTACGCTGTTTTTGTTACTCTGGGCACTTTACCACTGCTAACCAGTGCTAAAGTGCAAGTGCTCCTTTACAAAATGTATATGCAATTGGCTTATCCATGATTGGCATATTTGATTCACTAGTAAGTCCCTAGTAAAGTGAACTAGAGGTGCCAGGGCCTGTAAATCAAATGCTACTAGTGGGCCTGCAGCACTGGTTGTGCCACCCACATATGTAGCTCTGTAATCACGTCTCAGGCCTGTCATTGCAGTGTCTGTGTGTGCAGTTTTAACTGTAAATTCGACTTGGCAAGTGTACCCACTTGCCAGGCCTAAACCTTCCCTTTTCTTACATGTCAGACACCCCTAAGGTAGGCCCTAAGTAGCCCTAAAGCCAGGGTGCCATGTATGGTTAAGGTAGGACATATAGGCCCTCATTACAACCCTGGCGGTCGGTGGTAAAGCGGCAGTAAAACCGCCGACAGGCCGGCGGTAAAAAAAATGGAATCACGACTGTGGCGGAAACCGCCAACATAGACAGCCACTTTAAAACTCCGACCGCCAAGGCAGTACAAACAAACACAATGGCGGTAATCGCCAACAGACAGGCGGAAGACAATTTACCACCCACTTTATTACAACAGTCCAATCCGCCACCTTTTCCTGGGCGGATTCACCGCGAACAAAAACACAGCAGAAACAGGACTTGGAAGGGAAAACGCTCACCTCTACAAATCCCACGAGGAACCAGGACGCCATGGAACCCGAGCTCCAGATTCTACCAGCCTTTGTCTTCCTGCTCCTCTACCAGGAACAACAAAGTCAGCGGTGTAGACCACGGTGAGTACTGCACCCACGACACAGGGGAGGAGGGAGGGAAAAAAGAGTGACACACACACGCAACACGTAATACTCCCACCCCCACCCTCACCCACTACAACACACACACTAATACATGTTGATATATTACATTAACAACCCCCAACCCCCCCTGGAAGAATGCAAGGACAAAAGGAAATGAGTCCAACAATGTAATATATTCAAATACATTAATCAAAAATATATACATATATAAAGATATTTACACTATAAACAAATATATATACCAAGAATACAAGTCCAAGGTATTCCACCATCAAAGTCCATGGACCACTGGCCCAAAATGCATAGGCAAGGCCCACACTCAATACCCGAACAAGACAGAGAGAACACTGCTGGGGCAGCAGATAGAAATAAAATAGGCACCTCAGGGGGAAGGGAGGGAGGGCACCTCAGCCAGATGAGTGCACGACGCCAGATCCACAAGGGGGCTCCATGCCCACTGCTTTATCCTGGGGAGTGCAAAGCTGCAGTCTCTCAAGTCTCTTCAGTGGGTGGTTTGCCCACTGCTGCATCCTGGGGAGTGTAAAGCCACAGTCTCTCAAGTCTCTCCAGTGGGTGGGTTGCCCACTGCTTTATCCTGGGGAGTGCAAAGCCACAGTCTCTCAAGTCTCTACAGTGGGTGGTTTGCCCACTGCTGCATCCTGGGGAGTGCAAAGCCACAGTCTCTCAAGTCTCTCCAGTGGGTGGGTTGCCCACTGCTTTATCCTGGGGATTGCAAAGCCACAGTCTCTCAAGTGGATAACAGTCTCCACTGGTTCTAAAGGGGGCACGGTGCCCAGAGTGCTTCATCCTGAAAAGGACTGAGGTAGTGGATGCCTTTCTCCACTGGTTCTGGAGGGGGCTTTTTGCCCAGAGTGCTTCATCCTGCCAAGGACTGAGGTAGTGGATGTGAATCTCCACTGGTTCTGGAGGGGGCTTTGGCCCAGAGTGCTTCATCCTGCTCGTGGCGGCCTCAGTAGTGTCGGAATCTTTGGCGGTGACTGGTGCTTGTTGCGGCAGTGTCCTGTTCAGCGGTGCTTGTGGCGGCGGTGTCCTGTTCAGCGGTGCTGGTGGCGGCTGTGTCCTTGGCAGCGGTGCTGGTGGCGGCGGTGTCCTTGGCAGCGGTGCTTGTGGCGGCGATGTCCTGTTCAGCGGTGCTGGTGGTGGCGGTGTCCTGTTCAGCGGTGCTGGTGGCGGTGGTGTCCTTGGCAGCGGTGCTGGTGGCGGCAGTGTCCTTGGCAGCGGTGCTTGTGGCGGCGGTGTCCTGTTCAGCTGGGATGGCGGCGGCGGTGTCCTTGGCAGCGGTGCTTGTTGCGGCGGTGTCCTGTTGAGTGGTGCTTGTGGCCGGGGAGTCACGTTCAGCGGTGCTGGTGGCGGGGGTGTCCTTGGCAGCGGTGCTGGTGGCAGCGGTGTCCTTGGCAGCAGTGCTGATGGTGGCGGTGTCCTTGGCAGCGGTGCAGGTGGCGGCGGTGTCCTTGGCAGCAGTGCTGGTGGCGCCGGTGTCCTTGCCAGCGGTGCTGGTGGCGGCGGTGTCCTTGGCAGCGGTGCTTGTGGCAGTCTTGTCCGCCGTGCAGGTTTTCCCTGAATTGCCTGTTTTACTGTGCCCCTTCCCCACCTTGGATGGTGGCACAGCTGTCTTCACACTCCCAACTGTGACCCTGGGAGCGGCTTTGGTGGAAGATTTTTGTCCTCTCTCCCGCCGGGCACTGGCCAACTTTTTGTGCTTCTAAGGTGAGGGACTGTCCGTGCTCTGGCTCCTTGCCACACTGGCTGCCCTGCTGCCTGGCGCACTCCAGAAGCTGGTTACTACTGGCACCACTGCTTCAACAGATGTTGTGGCTGAGGCGCTAGGTTGGGACCTGGATAGGTGGGCCCTAGGAGACTGAAGGGGTGGGGGAGGTGAGGGGAAGAGGTCAAGGTTGGACAGGAAACATTTTTGGGAGACACTGGGATGGGTAGATGGAGGGGGTTTGGGAGTGGAGGAAGAGGTAGTGGTTGTAGGAGGTGTACGTTTGGTGACTTTGGGTGAAGGTGCATGGGCTGGAGGCTGTCGTGAGGTGGATGGCTGTTGGGTGGGTGTGTGGCTGCGTTTGTGCACCTTGGGAGGTGGGCTCACAGACACACTGGGAGAGGACACAGGGGATGTGTGAATGGTAGTGGAGGTGGTGACTGCACGTGAGCGGGGTGTGGTGGTGGGTGTGCTGGTGTTGGAGGTAGTGTCTGACGATGTGGTGCATGCAGGTGTGAGTGGAGACGAGACAGGGAGGGAGGAGGGAGACGAGGAGGAGGGGGACACAGTGGAGGCAGTGGATGTTGGTATGTCAGCATGTATATGATGCTTGTGTGAGTGCCTGTGGGATGTGTGGTGCCTGTGTTTGCCTGAACTTCCCTTGTGTGTTGAGGTGTGTGCATGCTGGTCTGATGGTGTGCTTGGGATAGGCTGAGGTACAGGGGTTTGGATTTGGGTGGAGGAAGTTGGAGGGGGGAGGCTAGAAACAGGGACACTGGCTGCCATCAGTGCTGAGGCCAGAGTCTGAAAAGCTCACTGATGGGCTGCCTGACCAGAATGAATGCCCTCCAGGTATGCATTTGTCTGTTGAAACTGCCTCTCTACACCCTGGATGGCATTCAAAATGGTAGACTGCCCAACAGTGAGGGACCTGAGGAGGTCAATGGCCTCCTCACTGAGGGCAGCAGAGGTGACAGGGACAGAGGCTGAGGTGCCTGGGACGAAGGAGATGCCCACCCTCCTGGGTGAGCGGGCACGGGGCAAACGCTGAGGGGCTGCTGGGAGGGCGGTGCTGGGAGGGGGGGTGGTGGCTGTACCTGTAGATGCGGGGGCACAGAGGGGCCCAGCACCGCAAGGGAGCTCCCATCAGAGTAGGAGTCTGTGTCGCTGGTCTCAGCTCCTGTCCCCGCCATGGAGCTCCCCTCGCCCCCCGTCCCACTGGTGGCTTTTGACTCCGTTGTCTCACCCTCCAGGGCCATGTGGGATGCAGCTCCCTCCTGCTCCGGTGCCACTGCTCCTCCGCCTGATGATGCTAATGCACACAAGCACATGGAGATCACAAAAAGGGGGGAAGACAGAAGAAAGACATGTTGAGTGCATGCAATACCGCTACCGTTGGCAGACACTACAGACACAGAAGCCCCCTGCACTACGCCGTGCACTTGGAGCTCCCTATTCGATTCCAGGGCTATGGGTTACAAGGCTATGCCCAATTGCTGCACATATGGATGTCACAGGAGCCTGACTAGGTGTAGTTGGCTCTGTACACTGGTGGGGTTGGGGTGCCACAGGGCCTGCCTTAAGAAGGGACCCTGCCCACTAAAATCGCCCTGGCCCAGGGGACCCCAAAGCCCACCTCCCCCACCCAGACACCTACAATGCGCGCTGAATCAGCTGAATGAGAGTGTACTCACCCCCTTATGGCTGCTGTGATGCCCTCAAGCACCCATCCAACTCCGGGTACGCCACCGCCAGGATCCTGAACATCAGGGGGGTCATGGTGCGATGGGCACCCCTCCCACGTTGGGAGGCCATCCCCAGCTGGGCCTCCGCAGTCTTCTTGCTCCAGCGGCAAATGCCCTCCCATCTTTTCCAGCAGTGGGTGCTCCGTCTGTGGTAGACCCTCAGGGTCCAGACTTTCTTGGCGAGGGCACGCCAAATATCCTTCTTCTGGTGGGCGCTGACCTACAGGAATAGTACAGAGGAAAAGGAGATGATATACCCGTCCACACCGTCACAGTCATTGGCCTGCATCGCTACCCTTGCCATGAAGCACATGCACTCAACCAAATGACCCTCTTCTGAAACCCACAATTCATCTTGTCTTTGCAAACATTTCAATTTGCTCCATGAACGTTTTTCCTCCCTGTCAACATTCTGTAGCATTTTCAATTCTTGTAAAGTGTCAATTATTTTCAGTGCATAGCTTGTACAAGTTGTGCCTTCTTCAGTTAGCAGTTCCCACATGTCTTTGAACTATATACAGTTCAATGCGCAAAACCTTGCGACTTGATCTGCATATCCATTTCACAATGACACATAGTCCTGCAAGTTCAGATGTGCACTACCTTTCACCACGATAATCTTTTCAGGCATTTGAATAGCATGCAGCAATTCTTTAATCCTCTCACCATTTCGCTCTAGTGAACCAGAAGAGGTCAGGTAACCTTTCTGTGACCACAACTCGCCAAAATCATGGACTATTCCAAATCCATACTGGCTATCCGTATAGATTGTTAACTTTTAACTGAGCAGAAACATGGCACGCTCTAGTAAGGGCTACCAGTTCTGCAACAGAAAATATTTCTCGAAGCCAAGAAGCTTCCTAGGTACCTGTAATTGTGCACACAGCATATCCTGCTCTCAGTGTCCATGTATTGTCTCTCAGACAAGAACCATCAACAAAGATAATTTGGTCATTTTCTTCCAATCGGGTATCTCTAATGTCAGGTCTTGGTTTTGAGCACAAATCAGTTACTTCAAGACAATCATGCTCAACATCTTCCTCTTTTTCAATTTCAGCACTTTTACTCGGAAGTAAGGTTGCCGGGTTCAGCACTGTACATCTTTTCAATGATACACTTGGTGACCCTAGATTACTCCTTTCATATCTAGTCAACCTCGCACCAGTCCAATATTGGGTTTTCGTCCTTTTCAATAGAATCTCAATAGAGCGAGGGACCATTGTAGTCAGGGAATGTCCCATCACAATGCCCTCACACTGTGTAAGGCTTTGACCAACTGCGGCAACTGCGTGCAAACAACCCAGTAAGGTTGCTGCGACTGGGTCCAAAGCAGCTGAAGTATATGCTACTGGGTGGTTCACACCTCCATGGACCTGTGTTAAGACAGACAAAGAAAATGCATCACGTTCATGACAAAACAATGTGAAAGGTTTTGTGTAATCAGGCACACCCAACGGTGGAGCCCTGCACAAACTCTCTCTCAAATCAGTGAACACTTTCATTTCATCCTGGTCTAACACTATGGGATCAGTGACTTCTTTATGAGTCAGCTTCTGCAATGGTCCTGAAATGACTGAAAAATTTGGAATCCATTGGTGACAATACCCTACCATCCCCAAAAACATCCTGACATCTCTCTGTGTAGTCGGGGGATTTATCTGCAATATGGTTGTAATCATTTCTCTGGATATCTTTCTTGAACCCTTCTCAATCTGGTGACCCAAAAATTTTACTACTTTCTGACAGTACTGTAACGGTGACACTCTGTGACCATTTTTTCCCAAATGGTTCAACAGGGCAATCGTATCATACTTGCACTCGTCCCTTGTTTTGGACGCCATCAGTAAGTCATCAATGTACTGCACCAATGTCGATTGGAAAGGCAGTTCAAATGACCCCAAATTATTTTTCAAGCTCTTATTGAATATGGAAGGTGACTATGAAAACCCTTGAGGAATTCTGCACCAGCAATAAACTCGATCCAGAAATTTGAAACAAAAGAGAAATTGACTATCCTCATGAAGAGGCACTCAAAAGAATGCTTATGACAAATCGATGACAGTGAACCACTCGGCATCACATGGAATATGGAACATTATCAAAGTTGGATTTGGTACCACGGGACAACATTTGACCACAATCTCATTTATTTTTCTCAAATCCTGAACAATCCGAACCTTCCCACAGGGCTTCTTCAAACTCATTATTGGTGAGTTACATGGACTGCTCAATACTTCTTTCAGAACCCCTTGCTTTACAAAATCTGCAATTATCTGGGTTACTTTCATCAGGACATATTGCGGCATATGCTACTGCGGAGTTGAGGAAAAACTGCATTTGGCTTCACAGTAACATTGACTGGCTCCACTCCCTTTATCAAACCTACTTGTTTTCCTGTCAGATTCCACACTTTCTCCTTAACTGTTCCCTGAAAATCAGGATGAAGCTCTTTCACTGTGAACATTGAGAAAAACTCAATCAAAAGGTACTCCTCATTTGTAGTTTCACACTCTATCTCTGGGACTTGTTCTTCTTCATCATCAATATTCGTCTTAATCTCAGTTCCATCATTTGAGCTAGTGATCAAACACCTTGTTTTACACAACAAGTCTCGTCCCAGTAGGGATAGTGGACTTGAATCGCAGACTACAAATTTATGCATTCCCTGAAAATTGCCAATCTCCACTTGAACTGGATCTGTAATCAAGTTTATCAAATACTGGTTTAAAACTCCCACGACCTGCACTGTTCCACCTGAAAGGGACAAATTTGAAACTTCTGCACTTCTCACTGTAGAGCCTGTAGCTCATGTGTCAACCAAGAATGAAACTCTGTGACCCATAACCTTTCCCTTCACATAGGGTACTCTTTGATCTACTTCTAGGGAAGTCGTAAGCACACATGGCTCCTCATCTGAACTGTCACTCGTCCATTCATCATTTATTCTATTCTCACTATGTAACGGGAATTGGTGCACTGTGCTACCACTTTTGTTATGCCTCTGACCTATGACCTGTTGAGAAAGCATCATCTGTTGCTGCTCCATCGGGGATTGAGGTATTTGGATTTGCTATCTTGGTACTATGGGAACCTACTGTTTCGTCAGATGAAACTGTGACATTTATGCACGGGGCATTTGCACCTGCTGCATGGGCTGAAAACTTTTCACTTGACTCACATTATTCTGAAAACTTGGATTAGGCTCCTTACCCTCTGTCCTCTCACATTCTGGAATGAAGTGATGTCATTACTCTGCTGAACAACACCTTCCTGTACCATCATTGGACACTCCTGTTTCCAATTTCTAACGGCTCCACAAATGTGACGTGGCAATAGGTACTTCATTCCATGCACATCATTCTGAACCACTACAGTATTCAAGTCCGGACCATGATTCATATTGCCTCCACGACCTCTACCTCTCATCTGAGGCTGAAACATCATGTTTCCTTGCTGCTGTTGTGGTAACTGCTGTGAAAAATTCCCTTCCACTCCTGTTTGAGCGGCTTTGATCCGCATCACCATCGCCTTCTCTTTCAACTTTTTCTGCTTCAACTCAATCTCATCACTACAGTATTCTGCATACTGCAACACCTCATCAATCGGCTTTGCTTGCCAGGAAATAAAATGACTCTTATCATCTGGCTAATTTCACGTCTCATGCCTTCCACAAATCTGAACACAAAATGAAGCATGTCTTTTGCTTCAATTGTCTCTGTACCACTGCAATGCTTGAATGCCTGCAACAATCTCTCATAATATGCATGTATCGACTCCTTTGCTTCCTGAGCTGGCCTGTCAATCCTCTGCCAATCAATTTTCTTGGGCGAAATTCTCGAAACTCAATCACCTTATAGTAATATTTCATTACCTCAGGAGATGGTGCACCTGTGTTCTTGTCTCTCTCTGGTTCACTTGTTGGCCAATCTACACTCCTCTTACACTCGATCCCCAGATCAGCTGGAACCACTATCTCTGTAATGTGTTCAAGTCTTCCCACAAACACTTCACAAGTTTCACAAACCTGTCTGTTTGCTGAGATCTCTCTACTGCTTTTCTCTCAGCTTTGGATAATCATTTGTAAATGACAGAATGTCACTTCTGCTCAAAGGGACATGAACAAAATTTCCCCTCGGAATCTCTCTCATTGGTAAAACGTTTACTGGCTCTTTATCCTGCTGCACATTTTCAGTCAGCTCCAAAGAATCCCTCTTTCTCTGGTCTCTTTTCTTTACCCATCTGCCTTCCCATTTGTCTAATGCTCCCCAGGTCTGAGTACTTTGAAGCAATTCCTTAAGGTGTAGCTTCATTCCGTCAGATCTCATGTTTTCATTATCTGTAGCTTCGAAATCTAATCTGTAACTCATTTTCAAATGCTTTGTTTTCTTTATTTCTATGCCAGACTTCTCTGCCAAATCTGCTAATTTCTGATGCACATTACTCACTTCTCTCGTAATCTTTAGGCACAAGTATCTCAACTCTACCTCTGCCAACCTGTTCACCCCCATAGTTCCCTCAATGAGTTCACCCGCTTCCATGCCTAGCCTAGTATAATTCAAATGCTGCTCTCCTTTAGGGGCATTCTGTGAGGTATTCAGCTTGTCTAACCATTCAGTTAATTGCTGAGCTGTCAAACCTTGTAACGAAATGTGACTTGCTTGGCCCGGTGGCACCTGCTGTGCAGCTGCATTCGGAGTCTGTGGTGTCAATAATTTAAAGCTCTGGCTAACGTTTGGACCTGTCACAGCATCTGGAAGTGCAACAAATGGACAAAGATCTAGCAATGATTTTGATCTGTCAAAAGTCTGTCCCACAGGAGAGACTACCTGAACATGTTCATTATGTCCTCCCCTTATTAAGTTCTGGGGCATTGTTCCCTGTTCATCTACTGTCCGTTTCTTCTGTGCAAATAATGGTACCGCTGGACTGACAGTAATAGGTAGTGATATAGCATCTGGGGCTGTTCTGGCACCTGTGCACTGTGGGAGAGTAACTCCCATATTCTGATTTGTCATCAGAGTTATGTCTGACTGTATCCCTGTCACTGGTGTAAATCTTGGCATTACCTGCAGCTGCACTTGGGGCAATAAAATTGGAGTTGGCTCACTCTGAAGTCATTTCCATAATGAGCACATCAGGATAAATTCTCTGAACCTGTGGTAGTTGCACCTGAGCCTACACTACAGAAGTAGAAGGCACATTAAGACCAATCTGCACCGTATTCTGTGTCAGGTTAGCATTAACCTGCACTGGACTCGCTGTCCCATTAACCTGTGTCGTGGCTGTCGGATCAACACTAGTACTCAGACCACTCTCATGTACTGTATATGGTGGTGGTCGATCTCTCAATAACTGTGATAAACTCCTTATAGTCTGAGTCCTCCTCCACTGTTAAAGGCTTTCTAGCCTCCTTACTCTCGGACAAACTTTTACTAGTTTTCCTAGTAGCTTTCTTTCCTTCCTTCTCATTCTCCTGTGTAATTGCCGTAAACAACCTAATCCCTTGTAAAGTCTCCATTCTCCATGCTTTCTGAACACAGTCCCATCTAGACTCCGCTAGAGTCTTTTCTGCCTTTCTCATCCTCCTCTCCAATTTCAAATTCTGTTGCTGTCTGGCTACTAGCTCCCAAATCGCTAATGCCTCAAACTGTGCTGGTCTCAGAAGGGGCTTTGATTCATATAACACCATCCGTAAATGTTCCAAAACCCTCCAATTAAACATCCCATTTGTAGAAAATGCTAAATTCCCATATTTCTCTGTCAATTTGCACCATCGCTTTAGCCAAAGACACAGCGCGACACCCTTCTCTTCCATTACAATGTAAGCCGGTGTGCCTTCTAGCAGTGTAGCCTCGCCTACAATTGTAATATGCGTATCTCCCCTTATGGCACTTTTTAACACTTTGAAAAATGTCATATTTTCTACCTTTTTGTTATTCAAAATCAAATCAGGAAGTGACATTTAGTCACAAGATTCCTTTCACCTATGTTCTCAACCAATTGCCTCTCATGGACGGCTGCCAATCTATGTGCGACCCTTCTCACTAACCGACCTATCCCAGCGTGGCTTCAATTACGTCACACTCATGTACTGCAGCTGACAAAGTCTTACAGCTTGTCGTCCCTTCACTCCAATTCACACAAAACTTAAGCAAAATTACGAGCACTAATCAAAAACAAAAAACAAAAACAAATCTGCTGGTTTACTACAAGAAAGGTAACACAATTGCTTCAGAAACCTTACAGATTTTTCACTGATGGCTTTCCCTGCACTCACAGCTACTCCGTTCTCGGTCTCCCAGATTTGCAAGCAAACTTTTACCCAGAAATTTTACTCCCAACTGATCAATGGGTCTGTCCTGGTGCACATAGGACTCGTCAAATCTCAGTCAAAATTTTCTTTCACTCACTTTAACTCACACACTGACTTGTCAACCATGCCCAATCAACCTACTAAACCAGACAAATTACAACATAAAACCAAGTGTCTCATACACTTTTCAATATACTCAAGAGTCTTAGACCATGCAGGGTCCGTACATCAACAACCATGTGGAAATTTTTGAGCGCAAAGCACCACACAAATATAAAGTTTGACAACTTCCATACTCTCACACTGCAAAGTATGCACACTCCTACTACAACTTTATTTGGAGTACACAAACTTCCTAAATTCCTCACAAGCCTCACAATTGACCTGCTATTTGCATAAGCTGTGCAAGGAACATCCTCAAAAAACCATTAGCAGGATCCAGGATCTGGGAAAGTCATTTCTGGACTTAAGGGAACATCATTTCCTTTCCAATTATCATCATTGAAAAACAAAATCCAAATCTTGATAATAATGATTTCTGCTACCACCCCTGGACCCTTCAATCCTGCTATTATCTCTGTTAACACCTGTCACTCTGTACCGGTCATATATGGCAAGCTCTTAAGGAGGCAAACCATCAGTCTTACCATCTCTGTTCGTCTATTATTCTATACCGAATGTCTATGGTAAGCTCTTAAGGACACAAACCATCCTCTGATACCATCTCTGCTAGCGCGTCTGATCTTAATAAGTAACTTACATGGGGATGCGAATAGGTCAATGAACCGTTTGACTCGCAATTAAGATGTTCTTACCATAGATCCAGTACTTAATCAATAATCAATACACAAGATTAATCAACAATCAAAGGACCTTTCAGTCATGAATAACCACACCTTTACGAAAAGTTTAGAATGTTTATTTCCCTATATTAACACTGCTAAAGTCATGTAGATTAATCATAAAATAAAATGAAACACATACAAAAACAACACTGGCTGTCCAAAGTGGCGGAAGAAACATAATCTAATCAATGCTTGAACAACAACACATTCTAAGGTTACGGTGCAAATCAGTTGCAAAGTCAAGTGCGTCAATGTGATAACATACATGAAGTTTAGCAGAGAAATTCATCAAGTATCAGTCTCTGTTATCATAATTTCTTTATTGAGGATCCTCAACTAACCTCAGATTAGCATCAGCATGTTGGGCTTCATGCAAAACAATTTAGTAACACCAAGTTGGAAAAACATCTATCTATGGCTCTATCAAAACAGCACAGTTGGTACCTAGAATGAAAAAGCAAATATGCATAATAATCACAATTTGGATATACCTATCTGCAGAGTGGATCAGCAAAGCAGAATCAGTCTTCGTCCTCAGGACATCAGTCGATCAGACGAGGGATCACAGTTTGGGAAGGGCAAAGTCTTTAAGCATTTAAAGTTAAGCAAGTGTCTTGTCAAAGATGCAATATGGGCAATGGTTAGGATGACTGTAAGGGCAGAATGTCTCAGAATGTATGTCTTTTCTCCGTTTACTCTTGTTAAGTCAAAACTGTTAAAACTACCCCCAAAATCCCCATTGGTCAGTTAATCGTATGTTTGCACTTTGTCCAATAAAACTAAAATCCCAAATCTATGAATTCTAATATTACACTGTTCACATGTCGCTGATTGGTTTGTCTTGCGATGTCTTCATCATCCAGCTTTTCAAGTAACAATATTGTTGCAGCTTCTACTCTAGTCAGTATCTTCATTGTTCTTGTCCTGGGAAAGTCAGTCTAACACACATTGCATATAAAATGTTGCATTAGCAGGAACATCATCTCCTAGCAGTCGCTTCACATGAAAAGCTTCCTTTATGAGCACATTTAAACAATACAATAGAAATTCACAGTTTAACTTTCTTGGTCAGCTATTTTATTAACACTAAGAAATGTAGCCTTTGCATGAGGCCTGGCAACTAGGCCAAGACATTTGTTAAGTTAAGGCCTGCAATTAACAAAGCTAAAGCTTAATTCATAACCCTTACTTTGACATATTACTGCATTAGTTCAACATATATTCAACATTTCATATTATTAAATCATTGATTAGTACATATCGTTAAGATTGGTGGCCATTCTTCGTAATCACATTTCCAAATGCGTGCATTATTTTTCTACGTTATTATATTTTCTACATAAACTTATTATTTAAAATACATAAATATTCATTAATAATTTGTATTGAAACACCTGCGCTAGCAGTGGTGCAGCTAGGCATTAACTGTTCAGCAGCTGAAGGTTCATTTATATTCATTTGTTAACACTGTCCTTGCTCAGTATTCAGACTTCCCTGTCTTTTAGCCAAGTGTGACAGTGGTGCGTCTCGACGGTATCCAGGTAGACATAAATACATGATAAAGTCACATTGTAGTAACACTTCTACATATGAAATGTACTGTTAAATGGAGATCATATCTATTTTAAAAAGTTAGGAATTGGATGATTTTACACAGCCATACAAAAGACGTTGGGCAAATATGCACCTGAGTATTTGTTTGTCCGATTACTGAGGTGTTGCAAATATGCTCAGAAAATGTTTTTAAAAAGCTTCGTCAGAAATCGATACAAATATTTTTTTATTTCCATAGTTTACTCTGACAGGGAATGAGGAGTTTCAAGCTTTGACTTTCCATATTGATTCTCCCTTTATTAAATCAAAATAAACTATGGTTAGTGCCTGTTAACTGATTTTGCGATTTTAGAAGCAACTTCAAGCGCTTGCATAAATGTCATTGCTGAAGTCACCTTTACATTGATGCAATACGAAGCGTGGTACCCACTCATATTTTTACTGCTCCTGACTATTGAACAATTATCGGCAGAGTCAAGAGAACATATTATTTTTTTACATGAGAGTATGGGAAGCCGTCCATGTCAAAATTACAGCTCCCCATATTGGACATCTCCAGAAATGCATAGCGCACTGCAAAATGAATATGACACACACCAGAATGAATGTACTATGTGTCAAAATAATTATGATACCTGGCAGAGTGAATCTGAATCGAACCAAAACAAATATGAAACCTGGCAGAATGAATATGCTACTTGGTGATTAATATGAATAACACACACACCAAATTGAATAAGAAATATACTGGAATATATAGAAATCATACTGAAATTAATATGGCCCTCACTGTAAACAATAAAGCAATCACTGAAACAAATACAATATTCACCAAAAAGAATGGGGCATTTCTTGAAATGATTGACTTACGCCAAAAGAAATATGACATACATTTAAATTAATATGGCAGATTGAAAATAATATAAAGTATTGAAATGAATATATCATATTCTGAAAAGAAAACAATGCACATTGAAACTATTACAATGTACATTGAATTGAACATTAAACATGTTGCAATTAATTTGAATTGTGTTGAAATGAATATTAACGAGATGGCAATGAATATGAGACACATAGAAATGAATAGATGATTGAAAATTAATATGGCTTGTGTTGAAATTAATGCAACCTCATTGAATTGAAGTTGACATGTCTTCAAATGAGTATGACCACAGCTGAAATTCACATGAGATTTGTTAAAAGGAATATGGCACGCCTTAAAATTAATATGACACATATTCAAACTAATATGATACTTATTCAAATTAATATGATATATGTTAAAATTGATAAGTTGCATCTTAAAAATCATATGACAAGTGTTAATATGAATATGACATCCACTGAAATAAACTTAACATTGATTGAAAAGAATAACAACACATGTTAAAAGGAATATGACCTACGTTGAAATGAATATGAGCTACATTGAAATGAATTTGACATATTTTACAAGTAACACGAGTAACGTTAAAATTATCATGACATTTATCACAATGAATATGGCTTGCATTGAAAGCGATATGATATATATTGACATGATTACAATATATGTTGCAATGGATATGATTCATGTTAAAATTAAGATGTGTTAATATGAATGAAGCAACCATTGAAAGAAATATGACACATGCTATGATGAATATGACATGCATGGAAACAAATATGAGCTCCTCCGAAATAAATTCAACATGTCCTAAACTGAATATGACAA
Source organism: Pleurodeles waltl (assembly GCF_031143425.1). Lineage (NCBI taxonomy): Eukaryota > Metazoa > Chordata > Amphibia > Caudata > Salamandridae > Pleurodeles > Pleurodeles waltl. The sequence continues at coordinate 468,446,147 of NC_090442.1, forward strand.
ATGCTGAAATTAAAATGAAACTTGTCAAAATGAATATGTTGTGCTTTGAAATTGATATGATACACAGCAAAATAAATACTGCATATATTGAATATAATATGACCTATGTTGAAATGGATATGACCAGTGTTAAAATTATTATGACAGGTGTTAAGGTGAATATGACATCCATTGAAATGAATGACTTTCATAGAAAGGAATATTACACATGTTAAGATGAATATGATCCACTTTGAAATGAATGTGACACCTGATTAAATTAATATGGCCCACATCAAAAGTTTTATGACATTCTGTAACATGAATATCACACTTTTTGAAATGAAAATGAAACTGTGAGATAAATGTAACATGCTTTGAAATGAATTAGGAAAATATTGAAATGAACACAAGCCATGTTTAAATGAATATGACTGTTGTTTAAATGAATATGGCTTGCTCTGAACTTATGTGGTTTTGCTTTAAAATTAATATTACATATTGAAATTAATGTTACATATTCTCAAAGGGTCGCATTACGAGTTTGGGGGTTTATGCACCACCATGGCGGCGGTGTGACCGCCATCTGCTTGGCAGTCAGACCACAGTATTATGATGCTGGCAGTCCCATAGGGAAAGACTGCTGCAGTACCGCCAGCACCACCAGGCAGCGCAGATCACCACGGTGGCAAGGCAGGCCAAAAAGGCAGACGGAGCCAGTGTTTCGGAGGGAAACCATATCCGAGCAGGTGGACACGGAAAGCATAAAGGAAGCAACTCACCTGCAGGCAGTGTTACATGACCTGTGCCGCCAAGGAGCCCGTCACACACACGTCTTGCCGCAGGTGCTGCTCATCGATTTGCATAGGAACTGACCCTTCATGTATCTCAGGGACAAACAATATTTGAGCCAAGTGATATGCCAAGTGATATGCCTATCTAGATGATGTAGCTGTAAGGTACACACATCAAAGTGGACACATGGTTTAGTCAAATCCAAAGGAAGCTACCACAATTTAACACCCTCCATGTGGGGACAAACAAAACTCTAGCTCCCGCACATGAGACAAAAGTACAATCTATATAAGGGGACAAATCTACACCATACATGCTGACATTGGCCAACACAAGATGAAATACTTACCCTAGCAAGCATAACACAATGCAATGACACCCCAATTGGATCAACACCAACATATCCATACAGTGAACATCTACCCTTGTCTTGGGTGACCAACACTTCCCACAAAGTCAGTTATTAAAAAACAACAGCAAATGTGGTGGATGTGTCTGTGGGTGTTGTGGTGGTGTCTGGGGGTATGGTGACTGAGGTGTGTGGGGCTGTAGGTTGTGAGCTGTTGTAGGAGGCTGCCCTGGCTTGTAGTGGGTACCGTAAGTACTTACACCTTATGCCAGGTCCAGTTATCCCTTATTAGTGAAATGTAGTAGTGTTCTAGCAGCTTAGGCTAATAGAGGTAGCTGTAGCACAGCAGCTTAGGCTGAACTTGGAGACATGCAAAGCTCCTGCAATACCACTTATAGTTACACAGTACTTATACACAATAAAAGACAATACTAAGTGTTACCAAAAATAAAGGTACTTTATTTTAGTGACAGAAGACCAAAATTATCTTGGAGGCAATACTCCTTCTGGAGGTAAGTTTTATAGACAATATATACAATAGACACCAAAATCAGGTAAGTAAATAGTCATAGGATAGTGCAAACAATAGAAAATACCATAGAATGCAATAGGAAGAAATAGGCTTTGGGGCAACACAAACCATATACTAAGAAAGTGGAATGCGAATCATGAATTCCCCCCTAGGCAAGTGTAGTGTGTAGAGGGGCACTGGGAGTGTATGAAAACCACAAAGGTTGGTAAAATACCCCACCCCAGAACCCAGGAAAGTAGGAGTAAAGTACTGCAAGTTTCCTTAGGAGAACACTAAAAGTCGTGAATAGAGGTATTGCAAGAACCAAACAAGACTGCAAGCAACAAATGGTGGATTCCTGGACCTGAAGACCTGTAAAGAGAGGAGACTAAGTCCAGAAGTCGCAGAAGATTCCAGGAAGGACAGGAGCCCCTGCCAACCTAGAAGATGGTGCAAAAGAGGATTCTCCGGTTGGAAGAAGTCTGCAGAAGAGCACCAAAGAAGATGGCTGTTGGTTCCTGCATGATGCAAAGGATGTCCCACATGGAGATGTTGGATGCAGGCGAGTTGTAGCGCTGAATTAGTCCAACAAGCCTTGGTTCAAGCAATGTCGCGGATTGTGTCAAAATGGCGCTTCCTGGACCCAGGAGGGATCTGGGGGCCTCAACTCAGACTGAGGAGGCAGAGAGGGCTCCCAACACTGGAGGGAACCCACGGATGACCAGGCAGCACTAACAGAGGTCCCAGGACATGGGGACAAAGAAGGTGCAAATTCCGGTTGCTGCAGCACTACAAAAGAAGGTCCCACGCCGCCGGAGAACAACTCAGCGAGTTGAGTGTCACAGGATAGAGTGCTAGGGACCTGGGCCAGGCTGTGCATGAAGGATTCTTGCAAATAGTGCACAGAGGCCTCAGGAGGTGAAGATGATGTGGTGCACAGGGGTACTGTCGGAACGGGGAAGGCAAGCTCTTACCTCCTCCAAATTTGGACAGCTGGACCTTAGGACAATCTGTGTGAAAGGGGTCCACCACCTGTGTTCCACGGAGCACACTCGTCTTCAGGAGAGGAGTCCCAGAGAACCTGTTGTCATCTTAGAAGGTGCGTGCTGGAGCAGGGAAGTGACTCTGTCACTCCACAGGAGATTTCTTTGATCCTTCTGGTGCAGGGTGAAGACAGGGTGCACACCATAGAAACTGTTGCAGTTGCTGGCTGGAGCTGAAGTTGTAGAGTCGCAGTAGCCTTTCTGGATACTTTGTTGCAGTTACAGTGGTTCCTAGAGCAGTCTGCGGTTGATCCGAGGTCAGAGGATGAAGCAGAAGTTGCACAGGATTCCTGGTGGAAACTTACAAGCCAAATCTGAAGAGGAACCCACAGGAGAGACCCTAAGTAGCCCTGAGAGGTGGATTGGCTACCTACCCAGGTATGCACCTATCAGGAGGGGTCTCTGACGTCACCTGTTGGCACTGGCCACTCAGAGATCTCCAGAGTGTCCCCACACCTTGGAAAACAAGATGGCTAACGCAAGGGACACAATGCAGGAGCTCTGGGCACCACCCCTGGAGTGGTGATTGACAGGGGAGTGGTCACTCCCCTTCCCATTGTCCAGTTTCGCGCCAGAGCAGGGACAGGGGGTCCCTGAACTGGTGTAGACTGGCTTATGCAAAGAGGGCACCATCTGTGCCCTGTAAAGCATTTCCAGAGGCTCTGGAAGGCTTCCCCTCCCAAGCCTGTAACACCTATTTCCAAAGGAAGAGGGCATAACACCATCCTCCCAAAGGAAATGCTCTGTTCTGCCTTCCTGGGACTGGGCTTCTCTGACCCCAGGAGGGCAGAACCCTGTCTATGAGGTGGCAGCAGGTGTAGCTGCAGTGCAAGCTTCAGAGAGCTGGTTTGGCAGTACTGCGGGTCCATGGTGGAGTCCACAGGATGCCTGGGATTGCCCCCCCCATTCCAGATTTGGAATGGGGGGACAATTCCATGATCCTAGACACCTTACATGGCCATATTTGGAGTTACCATTGTTAAGCTACATATAGGCATTGACCTATATGTAGTGCACGTGTATAATGGTGGCCCCGCACTCATGAAGTCTGGGGATTTGGCCCTGGACTGTGTGGGGGCACCTTTGCTAGTGCAAGGGTGCCCTCGCACTTAGTAACTTTGCACCTAGCCTTCAGTGAATGAAGGTTAGACGTTTAAGTGACCTATAGGTTACTTAAGTGCAGTGAAAATGGCTGTGAAATAGTGTGTGCACTATTTCATTCAGGCTGAAGTGGCAGTCCTGTGAAATGGTTTGTCTGCGCTCCTGATAGGTGGCAACAGAAATTATGCTGCCCATAAGGATCTCCTGGAACCCCAATGCCCTGGGGACCTAGGTACCATATACTAGGGACTTATAAGGGGGGGTCCAGTGTGCCAATTGGGATTGGCTTAAGAAGTCACTAAACTATAGTGACTAATTTGGAAGCAGAGATAGCATAAGCACTGAAGTTCTGGTTAGCAGAACTTCAGTGACACAGTTAAGCACTACTGACAACACACACAGTAGGCCACAAACTATGGGCACTGGGGTCCTGGCTAGCAGGATCCCAGTGAGACAGTAAAAACACACTGACATACACTCACAAACAAGCCAAAAGTGGGAGTAACCATGCTACAAAGAGGCTACTTTCTCACAGGTGTTGTCTGGGTGAAAGGTTGGTGTGATGGATGTGTCACTGGGTGTTGTGGTGGTGTCTGTGGAAATGGTGGATGTGGTGTGTGGGTCAGTGGGAGTGTCTGTTGAAATAATGGCAGATGTGGTGTCTGTGGGTGAATGTTGAGTGCCTGCATGCCGGTGTGCCTGGTAGAGTTTATGTCGCTGTGTGCTGCTTGTGTGTGTTGAGGTTGGTGCATGCGGATGTGTCTGTGTGCTTAGGACAAGTAGGGTCCCCCACGACTAGGGAGTGGCCACTGGAGGTAGAATCTAAAGATGACGAGGTTGATCCTGTGTCCTCGGTGGCACTCCCCACACCTTCCGGGCCACTGGGTCCCTCCGTGTCAGTGGTGTCATGACTGGAGGTATCGTGGCCAGATGCTTCCCCACTTGGTTTCGCTCTGTCTCCTTCACTTGCCTGGGATGATGCTCCAAATACAAAGGGGAAAGGGGTCTCCACATGTTCCTAATCACAAAAGATGTGATTTACAAACAGATGTGATTTACAAACAGTACCATGATGTCAAATAGGCCCCAGCAACAAACTACTTCAAGGTGGCTCCTACATGAATCATACATATGCATGTATGTCATATGAACTGTCAACAGTTGCCCACAGACAAATCAGGTCTCAGATCTCCAATTGCATGGGTGAAGTTGTGCAATCATAATAACCATTGAATAAGGCCAGATCACCTTCAATGCTTTGCCTCATGGAGCATACCTGTTACCTGTTGTCATACAATAGTAGGCCAACGCCAATTTCATTCCAACAGATCCCACACAAAGTCATGCAGACATCTATTTGTCACATACTCAATAACACAACAATAAGAAATGATGCTCCAAATCCTGCCATGTTGCTGACAGCAGTACAGTATCCTGAAGAAGGTGACATGGAAATACTCACGTCACACTGGAAACATGTCAACAATGCAAGCTTCACTATGTGTAAATTGTCCTAATTGAGTCATGGAGGTAGTACTAATGTTGCTCAGATATACTACATATTTGGCAAGGAAATGTACACTGTAGTCAAAATGTGCAAATTGACAGGGAGATATGTTTCTAAAATATATAACACAATGAAACAGCTAGCCCCCGGAAAATCACCACTACTATATGGCACCCCTTACAATGACAAACTCTGATTGCATCAGTAGAAGCCGTTAGTTCTTTGTATATTGGAGAGGCCCAGGGATTTACAAGAACTTGTAGAAGGCCCTGGACATTTTGCCCAATGGGAAGCTACATCACTGTCTCCATTTTTGTCCTGCAAACCCAGATGTCCGTGGATGAATGGTTCTACCCAACCACATGTGATTCCAACAAAACTGCAAGTCACTCCATGATGTGTGCCAACAGTCAGGCAACAAATCTTTCCCAATTAACATGTGCAGTGCACTTTGCCACTTGATGCCACATCAATGGCATGGGAATGGACATTGTGTGTAAAAACTCTAGTCCTACATGTCATATCTCTCATTGCTACTGAAGTTATACATGCCAAATTACATGCAATGACGGGTGAGAGTATGTGTGAGCCAACAATCAACGGTGACACACTCCTGTCTGTGGCACCACATAAAATGTAGCCCGATTGCACATGTCCAATTCCAAAGACAGGTTGGCATGCAACTATATGTGAGGGAATACAGAAATCTTCCTGTGAACACAGGTAGACGAAGCATGAAAGAAGCAGTGTACACATTTTGTTAAAAGAGAATGGGACTTTTGCTAACATGTCAGCACAAGGAATTTTGGCAACAGTGAAACAGGGACATGAATCATGTCAATGGACATTCACCACTTACCAAGGGAAAGTTTTGATCTGTAGATGCACCCAAAGAACAATGTATGATCTGTCACATGTGTGATGCCACCTTCACATGTCAGACAGTAGTGAGGCACCAGGACTCATCACACACTGAAAACAAGTGGCCTCTTGGGAGCAGATGGCAATTTACTCACTTAACCAGACACATGGCGGAGGACAGTGATCCATCACTTCTTTTTCTTTGGACTGTAACACTGATGAGTAGTGGTCTGTTGCGTAGAATTTAGACCCACTACAACAAACCTTCCTTGATTGATCACTGTACAAAGCAATGTGTTGTCCTCTGAGAGCAATTGTTTTGTGGATTGTAGTCAGTTGTGATCTAGGTCCCTGGGCTACTAGGCAAGGCACATCAATATGCACCAAATTACATATCTACACAAACAGCTACTCATCTTGTGTGTCACACATGGTCCATCCCCAGTCATCAGGAGATGTCAGAACCTAAAACATTAACTTGGCTGTGTGACAGGCAGTAATATGTCCTGTACTCATTGTGGCTGCTGTGCTCCCTGCAAATGCCCATCAAGGTCCGGGTACGCTATTGCCAGAATGCGGGCCCCTAGGGGGGTCGTGCTTTGAGGTGTGCCTGCCCACATTGGGAGGACAGCCCTATCTGAATCTCTGAGATCTTCTGGCCCAGCACCTCAGGTCCATTTACCTCTTGCAACAGTGGGCACTTTGCTGGCTATGAAACCCCAGGGTCTGCACCTCCTGGGCGATGGCTCTCCAAATCTGCTTCTTTTGATGGGTGTTCACCTATATGGATGCAAGAGACAAATCAAGTGATTACAAACACAAGTTTTTGCTCAAATGGTTGTGTCACACACGTCAGAAACACCAAGCATAAAATGGGTAATTTGTCAACACACTGCAAGTGTGAAGCACATGCCAATAAGTACAGGGACATGACTACACACTTTTGGATTCATCTGCAGACTAACCCACTACTCTGCTCAAGGCCTACAATTACTAAGCAAGCGTAATGACATCAGGTATTCGATGCTCCAGCAACATGTACTGTGATGTGAGCCACAATGAAACACCAGACAGCAATGTGGTTTCACAAGGGTAAACTCATTAGGCCTGACTGGACAAACACATTTACACTCTGCAACACTGACTCAATGCATACAGTCCCTACAGGCAACTATGATGGTACAGACTTCATCCTTACACTTGAGTGACAATGAAAGGGCTGGCATGGTGGGCACGGAAAGCATCTTCTCTGTGCATGTGTGGACATGTGGCCTAGCAAATGCAGACTCATGTCACTTCAGAGTAGGTTTTGGTGGTATGTACCTGTACCACAAAACACTCCTTTAAACATATGTTTCTAACCTACAAAGAGAACAACTCAGCGAGTTGAGCGTCACAGGATGGAGTGCTGGGGACCTGGGCCAGGCTGTGCACAAAGGAATTCTGCAAATAGTGCACAGAGGCCTCAGGAGGTGAAGAAGACACAGTACACAGGGGTACCGTCGATCTCAGGGAAGGCAAGGTCTTAGGGATGCAAATTGCATCAGCAGGACCTCAGGACAGCCTGTGTCGATGGGGTCCACCCTATGTGTCCTTAGGAGCACACTTGTCGCTGGGAGAGGAGTCCAAGGGTACCAGTCGTTGTCTTGGAAGGTGCCTGAGTGAGCAGGGGAATGACTCCGTCACCCCCCGGGAGATTTCTTCGGTCCTTCTGGTGCAGGATGGAGACAGGGAGTCCCCAGAGTGTGCACACTGTGGAAACTGGTGAAGTTGCTGGCTGGAGCTGAAGTTGCAGAAGAAAATGATCCCTTGTGGATACTTTGTTGCTGTTACAGCGGTTCCTGGAGCAGGCTGCGGTTGATCCGAGGTCAGAGGATGAAGGAGTAGTTGCAGAGGATTCCTGAAGGAAACTTGCAAGCAGAATCTGAAGAGAACCCACAGGAGAGACACTAAATAGCCCTGAGAGGGGGATTGGCTACCTTATCTGGTAAGGACCTGTCAGGAGGGGTCTCTGACATCACCTGCTGGCACTGGCTACTCAGAGTCCTCCAGAGTGCCCCCACACCTTGCAAAGCAAGATGTCTGAAGTCTGGGACACCCTGGAGGAGCTCTGGGCACCACCCCTGGGGTGGTGATGCACAGGGGAGTGGTCACTCCCCTTTCCTTTGTCCAGTTTTGTGCCAGAGCAGGGGACAAGTGGTCCCTGAACTGATGTAGACTGGTTTATGCAAGGAGGGCACCATCTGTGCCATTCAAAGCATTTCCAGAGGCTGGGGGAGGCTTCTCCTCCCCAGCTTGTAACATCAATTTCCAAAGGGAGAGGGTGTAACACCCTGCTCTGAGAGGAAATGCTTTGTTCTGCCCTCCTGGGACTGAGCAGGAGGGCAGAACCCTGTCTGTGAGGTGGCAGCAGCTGTAGCTGTAGTGCAAGTCTCAGATAGCTGGTTTGGCAGTACTGGGCGTCCATGCTGGAGCCCCCAGGATGCATGGAATTGTCTCCCCAATAAAAGATTTGGAATGGGGGGACAATTCCATGATCTTAGACATGTTACATGGCCTTATTCGAAGTTACCATTGTGAAGCTACATGTAGGTATTGACCTATATGTATTGCACGCGTGTAATGGCGTCCCCGCACTCACAAGTTCCCATGAAATGGCCCTGAACTATGTGGGGGCACATTTGCTAGTGCAAGGGTGCCCTCACACTTAGTAACTTTGCACCTAACCTTCAACAAGTGAAGGTTAGACATATAGGTGACTTATAAGTTACTTAAGTGCAGTGAAAATGAAATGGCTGTGAAATAGTGTGTGCACTATTTCACGCAGGCTGCAATGGCAGGTCTGTGCAAGGGTTTGTCTGAGCTCCCTATGGGTGGCAAAAAAAATGCTGCAGCCCACATGGATCTCCAGGAACCTCAATGCCCTGGGTACCTAGGTACCATATACTAGGGACTTATAAGGGGGGTCCAGTGTGCCAATTGAAATTGGTAAATGAAGTCATTAGCCTACAATGACAAAGTTAAAAGCAGAGAGAGCATAAGCACTGAGGTTCTGATTAGCAGAGCCTCACTGACACAGTCAAGCACTATACAGACACACACATTAGGCCATAAACTATAAGCACTGGGGTCCTAACCAGCAGAATCCCAGTGAGACAGGAAAAAACATACTGACATACAGGTAAAAATGGGGGTAACATGCCAAAGAAGATGGTACTTTCCTACAGCCGTATTTCATTATCAGGACATGTAAAATACCCCAGTATATGTCCTACCTTTTAAATACACTGCACCCTGCCCATGGGGGTGCCTTGGGCCTACCTTAGGGGTACCTTACATGTAGTAAAAGGGAAGGTTTGGGCCTGGCAAGTGGGTGCACTTGTCTGGTTGAAATGGCAGTTTAAAACTGCACACACAGACACTGCAGTAGCAGGTCTAAAACATGCTTGCAGGGCTACTCATGTGGGTGGCACAATCAGTGCTGCAGGCCCAATAGTAGCATTTTATTTACAAGTCCGGGGCACACATGTTGCACTATACTAGGGACTTACGGGTAAAACAACTATGCCAATCATGGATAAACCAATCATCAGGTCAATTTATACATAGAGCACTGGCACTTTAGCACTGGTCAACAGTGGTAAAGTGCTCAGAGTCCAAAAGCCAGCAAAAACTAAATGTAGCACATAGTCAAAAACATATATTTATTTTAGTTATTTAATTTTTGTTCATGTCATATCCTTTCAGAATATGTAATATTCATTTCAATATGTATTGTTAATTTTAAAGCAAATCAACATCGATTCAAGGTCAGGCCATATTTAAACAGTGAGCATTTTAATTTACACATGGCTTGTGTTCATTTCGATATGTGCTTTATTCATTTCAAAGTATGCTATATTTATCTCATATAGTTTCATATCCATTTCAATGAGTGTCATATTAATTTTAATGAATATAATATTAATTTTGATATGGGTCATATCAACTTCATCTGATATCATATTCATTTGAAAATGGCCCATATAAATCTTAACATGTGTCATATTGCTTTCAATGAATGGCATATTCATGTCAGTGGATGTCATAATCATCTTAACACCTGACATTATAATCTTAATATGGGTCATATCCATTTCAACATAGGTCAAATTCATTTCAATATATGCAACATTCATGTTGCTGTGTATCATATTGATTTCAAAGCATAACATTCATTTTGACCACCTTCATTTTAATGTCGGCATGTGTCATATTCAGTTTAAGGCATGTTGAATTAATTTCAAAAGGGCTCATATTCATTTCATGTCATATTCATCTTAGCATGTGTCATATTCCTTTCAGTAGATGTCTCATTCATATTAACGCATTATATTGATTTTAACATGACTCATACCAATTGCAACACATATTATAATCATATCAATGTGTATCATATTACTTTCAATGCAAACCATATTCATTTTTTTATAAATGTAATGTTCATTGCACATTATATTCCTTTCAGAATAATGCATTTTCATTTCAGTACCTTATATTAATTTCAAGCTGTCATATTCATTCCAATGTGTGTCATATTCCTCTTGGCATATGTCAGTCATTTCAAGAAATGGCTCATTCTTTTTGACAAATATTATGTGTTTCAGCGATTGCTTTATTATTTACAGTGAGGGCCATATTTATTTCAGTATGATTGATATATATTTCAGTATTTCTGTTATTCAATTCTGAGCGTGAGTTATTCATAATAATTACTGAGTAGCATATTCACTTTGCCTGGTTTCATATGTGTTTTGGTTCAAGTCAGATTCACTCAGCCAGGTATCATATTTATTTTGACACATAGTATATTCATTCTGGTGTATGTCATTTTGCAACACGCTATGCATTCCAGGAGGTGTCCTATAGAGGGAGCTGTAATTTTGACATGAACGGCTTCCCATATGAGAGTGCTTCTTTGTTGATTGACGAGTTTGTGTTTCTAGTTGTCTGAGTTGGGGAGTGGTGCATGTGACAATAAGTGAATGGTTGAAATGGTAAATGAGGACATGGACGAATGAATGAGTGAGTGACTCAAGGCACGGATGGATGTGTTGATCTTAGTGTCGTATGGTTGTGGTACTGTGAAATTGTTTATGATGGTGTGCTGATGTGGTGTACTTATGTGTTGTGGTGCTGTATTATTGAGCTATGCAATTGCTTTCTCTTGTTATGTTTTGTTGTCAAGGTTATGTTCTTTTTTGTCTATGCGGGATTGTCGTTTTGGTGTTGATCTATTGTAATATGGTGAAATAATGTTTTGTTGTATTGTGTTATAGTGGTATTTCGTGATGTTATTCGTTTGTTGGTTTTTATTTCTGTGATGGTGTCCTCTATTGTTTGTTGTTTTTGTTGAGCTAATGTGTTATATTATGTTGTTTTTTGTCATGTGTTTTGTCTTGCCTTGTCAGGTTGGATGTGCATGTATGCAGCAGCACATTAACGCTAAATCTATTTCTTTTCCAATGCTTGCTTGTAGCTGCAACCAAATTGATCGGGAGGTTAATTAATCCTACGAGTGATACAATATATTGTAGTGAGTTTTGCTTAGAATTCATATTACAGGCAAAACCAATGAACACTCCTTTAAAAACAATTCCACAAGTAGAGCAATATTAGAGAAAGAAAATCTAAATATGCTACTAACTCAACGTTTCTTTGAGAATTGAGACATTGATCATCAAATTCAAATCTATGTCAATACATCTGTATGCAGTTTTGTTGTTGTCATTGGAGAACAAGCCACCTTGTTTAACAAATACATCCAGCCACCACATTGCTAATACAGTCTAATTTGCTTAGTCTCAGAACATTTACAGGAGCCCAGGGTTTTCTGGGCCAAAACTGTGGTGGTCGGGGCCTTTTATTACCGATGTCCCAGGGCCTGACCTATTGTATAACTGCAAGCTGATCACCAAGTACACTCTATCTGCTCTTAACGCTCATGATATTAAGGATGGAGTGTGCTATTATCGAGACTCACAGCTAAGTCATCAAAATTGACAAAATAAATATTATCCAGCCCAGTGTTTTTTATTTTTCATAAAATACAATTACTTCAATGTACACTCACCAAACATAAAACATAGTATTAGGTCGCTGGAACAAGGTTCTAGAATTGGGTTCTACAGGGTACAGTACACATTTCCTAATTAGGGTTAAACTGCAGTTCCCTTTCTCAAGATGGTCCTCCCATAGATGGCAGATAAACTCATTGTTCTGGAGATAGCCCATCGACACAGATGGTGACAAAGGAAGGCTTAAACTGGAGCACTTACAACTCAGGGCACAATAAAATGTGAAGCTGTCATCAGCCTTTTGGAGTAGCACTTCTGAGTGAGACAACAGGGGGATTACCTGCCTCAAGGATTTATTTTGCAAATACTGCAGATAAAACAGGTTCAGCTGACTTTTCCTCTCCCCATCATCAAACTAAAATCCAGTGCTCCTGCTTGTGATAATATGCACCCCCCCTTTCCAAAAGGCCACTGCTGAATTTTAAAGAATTCAGGCCCGTATTTATACTTTTTTAGCACCTCATTTGTGTCATTTTTGGATGCAAAAGAGGCGCAAAATTACAAAATACAATTGTATTTTGTAATTTTGCGCCGATTTTGCGTAAAAAAACAATGCACATGCCGAGCTAAAAAAGTATAAATATGGGCCTCAGTGTCTGGACTGTATCCTCCAGTTCAGTAATGATTACAATATACTTATAAGTATAGCAAGTGTATTCTCAACCTCCATCTTTTTCTAAGGTGTTCCAGGTGGAATCCAAGGTAGATTCCAGTGGTCTCTCGAATCACAATCCTTCTAACAACACCATTCACACAACCCACATACACACAGGATGTTAGTGCAGGTTGTGGGCACTGCATTCACACAGAACTCTACTTAAGTGGGACCACTGGGCACCATGCTCTACTAAAGAGGAAAAAGGCTTGTTCAGCTATATGAATTACAAAAAGTGTATGCTGTCACCACACTCTAATGTGCATCAGCCAGGACACAGGTGGTAGACTCATGTCTACTACAGAGCCATATTGGTGTGACTTTACTGACCCCAGGGCCAAGCTCTGGGTCCCACAACAGTCACAGAAAGTATAGACCTCAACACACAAGCAACATGGTCTTGTGCGCTGGGCCAAAACAAAGACAGGATGCCAGATATCTCGCCCCTAGGTCATTAAGAGCAGGGGTGTCTGCTTGTTCACCATGCAAGGGATATTCCTGCAGTAACACATACTGAACAGCCTACTATGGTATCTAACTTTTACTTTACAATGTTCACAGTTTGATTTGTGATTAAAGAGCATTTAAGCATGACATTATCCACTCTTTTTAAAATCACACTTATAGGTGCTTCACACAGATGGCATAGATTCCTAAGAAATTGGGGCATTATTGGTGCTTTTAGGTGATCTTGAAAATAGGCCCAGCCTCCTGGTTAAAGTCCTGGTTAAAACAGGATTCAATCATCAGTCTTGAGCTTGATAATGAGAACCAACCACAGGCAGAAGATAACATGATGGTGGAAAGATGGCACACATGTTCTTTTGGATTGGAGGACTTTTTGTCGTTCGGAATTTTGTAGTTGAGATTCAAAGATTGAAAACAAACCAGGTAGGCATTTCACATCTAAATATTGGCTGGTGCTAAACTATTAATGCAATTTTTATTTGGCATTTATATAGTGCACAATGTGCCAATAATTTAATAGTGTGGTACTTTCATTAGTTCTGGGATGACTTTAGAAATCTTTCAGAAGTTTCTTCACATATCAAAGGCTAATAACGTTTGTGGAGATGTACTGTCAGTAAAGATGAAGAAATATTGCTTTATTAGGTAAGTGCGTTACACTTATTGACTTCTGGGTTTCAAGGGTGAGTTGAAGGCCTGGACCAAGATTGTTTATGTATCTTATCATTATTTATATATGTCCATTACCCAGAGGATGAATGTTTGTGATGGCTGTTCAGAGCCCCTTTTGCCGGTTTGTTGCATATTTCATCAGTGCTGGGTATGAGTTCTGCATAGTGTGTAGAAAAGGTATGTGGCATGCAGTGGGACATTGCTAAATATTGTTCATTGTATACGTCAGTATGTGGTACATCTATGCTGTGCTGTGTGCATCTATACTGTTTTGTCTAATGTGTTCAAAATGTGTTTGATTAGGGGAATGTATGTTATTTGTGAGAATGTTAATGCCAGTTGTATTGGAATTTATGAGCTGGGATCAGTGTGCTCCATATTTTATGCTTACGGTGTGCGGTTGGAAGATGGGCAAGTGACTGAGCAGGGGCAGTGTATCTGTGAGAAATTAGGTTGGTGGTTGAGGAGGGTGTGAGCTCTTCTCACATAACAGTCACAATCCCTGCCAGGGTGAACCACAAAAGTCATTAAATTCCTCCATGCTTATCCCTCTGATGGTTTGCCACAAAAGCAGTTGACCTTAACTTAGAGGCAACGTACAAAGTATTTATGCAGCACAGAAACAGTAATAAGGTGAAAATACAACATAAAAAAAACCATGCCAATTTAGAAAAATAGAGTCCATTTTAATAAATAAAATTATACCAGAACAACAAAAATTCAATCGGTAGCTTTGAGTGAAAATAGCATCTAAAACACGAAACGCCACTCATGGTCATCTGGTCATGTTAGACCAGAAAAGTCACAAGTTGAGGCCTACCGTGATGGAGTGAAGGTCAGATACAGGGACAAGGTTAGCTCCACTGAAGAGCTACTTTCTGAGACAGGCGCAAAGAGTTCCCTTCATAGTGGAGGAGGCCGCTAAGTGGGACTGAGTGCCAGGGCTGCCACTGCTTGTAGCTTGAATAGCAGTCTGGGCATCGTGAGTGGTCATCACTATAGCACGAAGATCCGGTCAAACACTGCAGATGGCCATTGCTGTAGCTTCATGTTGACAACTGCCACGAAGTGCAGGTCTTGCATTGCTGGTTGCCGTAGACTGCCATTGACACGAAGAGCAGGTTTCACCAGAGATTTTCATAGATAGTCACAGTGAGCAACAGGGTCTTGGTGTGAAAGGCCCCATTTGCAGTTCCAAGGAGCCCAAACCTCAGAAATTCCAGCTTGCAAACTCTGATGGCAACCAAGGGTACAGCACCTGGGAGGACACTTCTTGGGGATAAGAGACTCAGTCCGACAGGACCAGCAGGGCTCAAGCTGATCCACTTGCAGGTCCTGGCAGGTCCAGCTGCAGCAGGTCCGCTTGGTGGTTGCAGGCCTTTGAAGCTTGTTGTGTCACTGTAGCTCACACAGGAGGTCAGCCAGAGGACCCTTGGAGTCACTCTGGTTAGGCAAGCAGGTCTAGTCTTTCTTCTTAAACAGAAAGGCAGTCCTTCAAACAGCAGGATAGTCCTCTGGAGTGTTTTGAAGAGTGGCTCTGAAGGTCCAGTATTTATACATTTATACCAGGTGCCAGCCTTTGTATTGGTGGACTCCTTGTCCTACCCCCACATCGAGTCCTGTAAAGTTCTTCCCCTTCCCCTGCCAAGGCTCCAAGCTATATGGGAGTGACAAAAGGTAGGGCAGGCCTGGTGATAGGTTTCATTGTGAGTGCTAGAGACAAAGCCCTTTGAAGTGCATGTGGGAGTGGGCTACAGTTCTTTCCCAGTCATCCTGTCAGGATGGGCCATCCTGCCCACACCTAAGCACCCTTTATGTTACTGTCTGGAAGCAATACACAAACCCCAACAGCAGAGCCGGTCACAGTCATGTGACCCAGAGCACAGGCAGAAGGGTCAAATGGCTGGGGCAAGAACATACCAACTTTCTAAAAGTGGCATTTTCAGAATTGTGACTTAAAATCTGACTTCAGCATTAAAGAGGGTTTTAAATTGCAAATCATTTGAGCCTTAACATTATATTGCTATCTACTCCCAAACCCAAAGTTAGCACTTCATAAATGTAATCGGGCTACCCAGCGTTTATCAGTGGCCAAGACAGGCATTAAAACAGTGAAAAATTATTTTAGGAGTTTTTCATTGTCAGTACATGTACAATTTAAAAACACATACCCTACTTTTTTAAATAATATGGGGGTCATTACAACATTGGCGGTAAAAGGCGCTTACCGCCGTGCAGAAGACCGCCAATACACCGCCTTGGCATTCCGCCACAGCTATTATGACACACATCTTGGATTCCGCCGAAATTCAGACACCCACACAACACCGCCACACCAAAGGTCAGTGATAAACTGGCGGAACCAAATCCTCCACCTCCACGGCAACAGAAACACGCCCATGCTATTACGACCCACGAATCCACGCGGCGGTCTTTCAACCGCGGTATTCCATTGGCGGTACACACCGCCGCGCTCAAAATACACACACATCTCCAAAACACCGCCACATTGGACAATTCCAAATACACACACCTGACACACATACAAACAACACTCCCACACACCCAATACAATATAAAACACACACCCACATCACCCACAAATCCCTACGACCAAAAAGGACGAAGGCGACAGAGAGAGAGCACAGCAATAGACAACCCCACTACACAGAGGCACACAACACCATCACCCACACAACATCCACGCACAAAACACCACACACCACTACACTCACCACAACCATCACCACATACACCACCCCACACATCACCCACACCACCCCATGTCACGCCAAAGACACCCCCGCTTCTCCGAGGAGGAGCTCAGGGTCATGGTGGAGGAAATCGTCCGGGTAGAGCCACAGCTATTTGGCTCACAGGTAGAGCACACATCAATAGCCAGGAAGATGGAGTTATGGCGCAGAATCGTCGACAGGGTGAACGCCGTGGGACAGCACCCAAGAAATAGGGGGGACATCAGGAAGAGGTGGAACGACCTATGGGGGAAGGTGCGTTCAACGGTCTCCAGGCACAACATCGAGGTGCAGCGGACTGGCGGCGGACCCCCACCTCCTCCCCCACAACTAACAACATGGGAGGAGCAGGTCTTGACCATCTTGCATCCTAAGGGCCTCGCAGGAGTCGGTAGAGGATGGGACACTGGTAAGTCAATTCTTAACTTTCATATCCCCCACCCTACCTGCATGCTATCACACACCCTCACCCTCACCCCCTCCCCTATCACTACAACTCCTCACTAATGTACCCATGACACAAACCACCCATCCCAACACCAAGCCCTGCATGACACAACTAAGCATGGACACCCCTCACTAAAGCATGCCCACTGCACATACCCATTACACCCCCCCAACCATCACCACACAACCCCACACACAGGAATGACTGCACTGGGGTACACAAACACCCACCCATTGCACACCATTACACACACACATGCAATAATCTAGCTCTTATGCCCCTGCAGGAACCCGAAGGACCATCACCACACCAGAGGGTCCAGACAACACCACTCCACCCCCAGAAGAGGCCCACAGTGACGAGAGCAGCTCTGCCCTACTGGATCCTGATGACCAGCCCGGACCATTGTGGGCCTCGGGACAGTCGGTTCCCCTTGCACAGGCACAGCCCAACACCGACCTTCCACCCTCTGGTAACACCAGCACAGCACCCACCCAGCGGACCCAAACCTCCCTACCCATGACAGGTCAATCAGCGGTGTGTCCACCACTACAGGGAAACCTAGGTAACCCACCACCCCAACAACAACAGGGACCTGGGGGCAGTGGTAGTGGGCACACGGTCCAGGGGACGGAGGCACAGGAACACAGGGGAACTGGGAGGGCTGCTGTGCGACAGGGGGCGGACAGGCCAAGGGAACCCACTCTCCACGAGGCCCTCACCTCCATCATGGGAGCATACCACCACTCCCAGGAGACGATGGTGATGGTCCTGGACAAGTTGCAGGAGACCCTGCGCCTGTAGGACGAACTATATTTGGGGTTCAGGGAGGAGCTCAGGACCATCAGCTCCGCCCTGGGCACCATCGTAGGGGTGCTGAAGGACATACAGCAGACCTTGAGGGACACCGTGGCACTCCAAGGGGCCCCTGACACTAGCCAGGACGATGAACTGCCCACCACCTCCGCCGGCGCTAGTGGACAGGACGCCCCGCCACAGGACCACCACACCAGCACCCCACCCCCTGCAGACGGACAACCACCATGCAAGCGGTCCCTGAGATCCAGGAACAGGACAGAGCAAGATGGCAAGACCCCCGCCAGGAAATGACACCACCCTAATTGTCCTCCCACTGTCCCACTTTGTTACCCTGTCCATACTTAAACTGCCCCAGTTCCACTTCCTATGCCCAGATGGGCAGTGCACCTGTGAGACTAATAGACTGGACTCTGCCATGGACATTCCTCCGCCATCACCCATCCTCATTTTACAACCCCCTCCCATTTCAGAGCACTTCAATAAACACCCTTGAAACACAAAACAATCTGGAGTCAGTCTGTGATTTAGTAAAAATGTATTATCAATGACAGTGTCATAATGGGTGTACCATTTAAACGCTAACATACCTATGTCACACATCACAAGCCCTTGAAGGATGCAAGCAGTTGACACGTAGGTAACCACACCTGTGAAACCGTAATGGAAGGGTACAACTCAGTAACCAAATAGTGATTTAAATCGAAAAACAGGATAGAGGTAGACGTGTGAAAGTTAATGTAATGCTAATAATGAAAACGTTCTCACCTGTGTGTCACTGGAAATATTGCTATACGACTGACTCCCTGTTGTCGTTGTCTTCTTCCTCAGCTTCATCCTCATCACTGTCCACAGGCTCCACAGGCTCCACAGCTGCTACAACACCGTCATCGGGATCATCCTCCTGCAGAAAAGGCACCTGGCGTCGCAAAGCCAAATTATGGAGCATGATGATCTCGCACACCTTCTTCGGTGAGTAGAATAGGGATCCACCTGTCATATGGAGGCACCTGAACCCGGCCTTCAGGAGGCCAAAGGTGCGTTCGATCACCCTCCTAGTCCGCCCATGGGCCTCATTGTAACGTTCCTCTGCCCTGGTCCTGGGATTCCTCACTGGGGTCAATAGCCAGGACAGGTTGGGGTAACCAGAGTCCCCCAATAGCCATACACAGTGCCTCTGGAGTTGACCCATCATATCAGGGATGCTGCTATTCCGCAGGATGTAGGCGTCATGCACAGAGCCAGGGAACATAGCATTTACCTGCGAGATGTACTTGTCTGCCAAACAGACCATCTGTACATTCATCGAATGATAACTCTTCCGGTTCCTGTACACCTGTTCACTCCTGTGGGGGGGGGACCAGAGCTACATGGGTCCCATCAATAGCACCTATGACGTTGGGGATATGTCCCAGGGCATAGAAGTCACCTTTCACTGTAGGCAAATCCTCCACCTGAGGGAAAATGATGTATCTCCTTATGTGTTTCAGCAGGGCAGCCAACACTCTGGACAAGACGTTGGAAAACATAGGCTGGGACATCCCTGATGCCATGGCCACTGTTGTCTGAAAAGACCCACTTGCAAGGAAATGGAGCACTGACAGCACCTGCACGTCAGGGGGGGATTCCAGTCGGATGGCGGATTGGTGACATCAGGTCTGGCTCCAACTGGGTACATAGTTCATGGATTGTGGCATGGTCAAACCGGTAGGTTACGATGACGTGTCTCTCTTCCATTGTCAACAGGTCCACCAGCGCTCGGTACACCGGAGGATTCCGCCATCTTCTCATATGTCCCAGCAGACGGTGCCTACGAAGGACAACAGCGAAGAACCAGTCATTACCCCTTCAGGTATGTACCCACAGTCACACACAAGACTGCACCACTCACAAATCCCTTCCTGTATGTGTGTTGAGTGTAGGCCTAGCTATGTGTGACGCAGTAGTAAATGAAGCCATGTGGGCCCCTGAAATGGCGGCTGCCTGACCTCTAAACTGGGACA
This sequence comes from Pleurodeles waltl, assembly GCF_031143425.1. Lineage (NCBI taxonomy): Eukaryota > Metazoa > Chordata > Amphibia > Caudata > Salamandridae > Pleurodeles > Pleurodeles waltl. The sequence goes on from NC_090442.1 coordinate 468,466,224, forward strand.
ATGCGATTGTGGGGTAACTGCGCTGGCATTGCACACCGTTGCGGTAGGCGGTCGTAGACCGCGGCGCAATGCTGCATTGGTTAACATTGGACCCTATGGGTCCCAGGAGCCATTGAACAGGTGTGCCAGCGGTGATGATGCGCACCGCCGCGGACGTCACCGCCGTGGACGTCACCGCCATTTTCTATCTCTTCAATCACTAGATACCTGACCTTTGACAGGAGAGGACCTACACTGCAAGTGCTGCTGTGACCTCGGTCTGGAAGCGACGATGGCTGCTGCGTCTGGGGAAAGGGCCCCTGCCTTCACTGCAAAGGAGTTGGAGAAACTTGTGGATGGGGTCCTCCCCCAGTACACGCTACTCTACGGTCCTCCAGACCAACAGGTTAGTACACAGGGAGCACGTTGTATGGGCTAGGCCTGGGTGGAGAGGGCTGGTTGGAAGAGGGAAGGGGGCAGAGTTCATAGAACATTAATGCATGGGAATGAATGGGCCAAATGGCCAGAGTAGGAAGGAGGCCACTCACAACGACGGTGCAGTTGGTAATGACTGTTCCTCTTCCCTTGTGCATATCATGTAGGTCAGCGCCCACCAGAAGAGGGACATCTGGCGTGCCATCGCCAAGGAGGTCCGGACCCTGGGGGCCCACCAGAGACGGGGCACCCACTGCCGTAAGAGATGGGAGGACATTCGCCGCTGCAGCAAGAAGACGGCAGAGGCTCAGCTGGGGATGGCCTCCCAACGTGGGAGGGGTGCCCGTCGAACCATGACCCCCCTGATGTTCCGGATCCTGGCGGTGGCCTACCCGGAGTTGGATGGGCGCTTGAGGGCATCACAGCAGACACAAGGGGGTGAGTACACTCTCATTCTGCGGACTTTGCATGCAGTGGAGGTGTCTGGGTGGGGAGGTGGGCTGTGGGTGTCCCTAGGCCAGGGCGAGTTCGGTAGGCAAGGACCCTCCGTAATGTAGGCCATGTGGCACTCTACCCCACCTCAGCAGAGTGCCAAATCTAGGTATAGTTGCCCCTGTGGCATCCATGTGCGCAGATGTCCACCATTGCCATGTACTCCATATCCCAGAAATTGCATGTGCTGAGGGCAGGAGCACGGCGTAATGCAGGGGGCAGCTGCATTTGTCTTGCCGCCAACGGTAGCGGTATGCCATGCACTAAAACTCTCATTCTTCTGTCCCCTCCCCTTTTTCTGCTCTCCCTGTCCTTTTGTACATCAGCATAAACAGGCGGAGGTACAGTGGCACCGGAGCACGAGGGAGCTGCATCCCACATGGCCATGGAGGGCCACACCACGGACTCGGAATGCACCAGTGGGATGGAGGGCGAGGGGAGCTTCACGTCGGCCACCGGATCACCAAGCAGCGACACGGACTCGTTCGATGATGTGGGCTCCCTTGTGGTGGTGGCACCATCTGTGCCCCCCACCTCTACAGGTACAGCCGCCACCTACCCTGCCAGGCCCGCCCTCCCAGCAGCCCCTCAGCGTTCGCCCCGTGCCCGCTCACCCAGGAGGGTGGGCATCACCTTCGCCCCAGGCACCTCAGGCCCTGCCCCAGTCACCCCAGCTGCCCTCAGTGAGGAGGCCATTGACCTCCTCAGGTCACTCACTGTTGGGCAGTCTACCATTGTGAATGCCATCCAGGGTGTAGAACGAGAGTTGCAACACGGTAATGCATTCCTGGAGGGCATTCATTCTGGTCAGGCTGTCCTTCAATGAATCCTGCAATCTCTGGCCTCAGCACTGATGGTAGCCATTGTCCCTGTGTCTAGCATCCCCCCTCCAAGTTCCTCCACCCAGACCCAATCTCCTGTACCCCAGCCCATCCCAAGCAAACCTACAGACCAGAATTCACACAAGTCAACACACCCAAGTAGCTCAAGCAAACACAGGCACCACACACACCACAGGCACTCACGCAAACCTCAGCCACATCCAGACACAGCAACATCCACTGCCTCCACTGTGTCCCCCTCCTCCTCTTCTCCCTCCTCCCTCCCAGTCTCGTCTACACACACACCTGCATGCACCACATCTACAGGCACCACGAATCGCACCAGGACATCCAGCACCACAATCCGCTCACCTGCACTCACCACCTCCACTGCCATTTACACGTCCCCTGTGTCCTCTCCCAGTGTGTCTGTGACGCCCCTCCCAAAGTACACAAACGCCGGCAATCACTCACCCAACATCCATCCACCTCACGACAGCCTCCAGTACCTGCACCTGCACCCAAAACAGCTAAAGTGACACCTCCTACAACCACCTCCTCTTCCTCCACTCCCAGACCCCCTCCAGCTACCCATCCCAGTGTTCGTCAGAAACTGTCCCTCTGTAAAGATTACCTTTTTGCCCCCACCCCCCCTCCAATTCATCAGTCCCGTCGTAGCGCCTCAGCCAAAAAACCTCCAATACCAGTGGTGCCTGTTCAAGGTTTCTGGAGTGCACCGGCCACCAGGGCAGGCAGTAGGACCCGGAGCCAAGGCACTGGCAGCCCACCCCCTGTAAAGGCTCTAAAATTGGAGAGTGGACGACGGGACTGTGTTAAGACTCCTGGTGGTAAAACAAATGACATGGGTTCCAAGGGGATTGGAGAGTCAGCTGTGACTCCACCAAAGGTGGGGAAGGGCCAGAGGAAGTCTCCCCAGCCTGTTGTGAGTGTCACGGCGGAGAAGTGCGCCATCATTTCCGACGGTCGAGACACAACCGCCAGCACTGTCGTCACTGGTCCAGAGACCACCGCCAGAGTCACAGCCCAGGAGGGCCCAAGTATCGTCACTGGTCAGGAGACCACCGCCAGAGTCACAGCCCAGGAGGGCCCAAGTATTGTCACTGGTCCAGAGACCACCGCCAGAGTCACAGCCCAGGATGGCCCAAGTATCGTCACTGGTCCGGAGACCACCGCCAGAGTCACAGCCCAGGAGGGCCCAAGTATCGTCACTGGTCCAGAGACCACCACCAGAGTCACAGCCCAGGAGGGCCCAAGTATCGTCACTGGTCAGGAGACCACCGCCAGAGTCACAGCCCAGGCGGGCGCAAGTATCGTCACTGGTCCAGAGACCACCGCTACCGCCAGAGTCATTGCCCAGGAGGGCCCAAGTATCGTCACTGGTCAGGAGACCACCGCCAGAGTCACAGCCCAGGAGGGCCCAAGTATCGTCACTGGCCAGGAGACCACCGCCGGAGTCAGTGCCCTGGATTGCACCGGCTGCCACAGCCCCGCTGGGCAATGATGAAACGTCATGCCACACACCAATGTCCAGTGTAGAGAACGTAATGCCACACACCAATGTCCTTATCAGAACCGCCATGGCAAAGCACCGCTAAACAGTCCTGAACAGCCAATGCAAAGCACCGCTGAACAGGGCAAAGACCGCCATGTCAAGGCACCGCTGAACAGTCCTGAACCGCCATGGCAAAGCACCGCTGAACAGGGCAAAGACTGCCATGTCAAGGCACCGCTGAACAAGGCAAAGACCGCCATGTCAAGGCACCGCTGAACAGGGCAAAGACCGCCATGGCAAAGCGCCGCTGAACAGTCCTGAACCGCCATGGCAAAGCACCGCTGAACAGGGCAAAGACCGCCATGGCAAAGCACCGCTGAACAGTCCTGAACCGCCATGGCAAAGCACTGCTGAACAGGGCAAAGACCGCCATGGCAAAGCACCGCTGAACAGTCCTGAACCGCCATGGCAAAGCACCGCTGAACAGGGCAAAGACCGCCATGGCAAAGCACCGCTGAACAGTCCTGAACCGCCATGGCAAAGCACCGCTGAACAGGGCAAAGTCCGCCATGTCAAGGCACCGCTGAACAGTCCTGAACCGCCATGGCAAAGCACCGCTGAACAGGGCAAAGACCGCCATGTCAAGGCACCTCTGAACAGGGCAAAGACCGCCATGTCAAGGCGCCGCTGAACAGGGCAAAGACCGCCATGGCAAGGCACCGCTGCACAGGGCAAGCACCGGGTAGGAATGAATGGACCGCCACATGCATCCTTATCCCATGTGCAGCTGGGACAGTGACAGGGCACGACCTTTCACGGGGAGACTCATCCAGTCTGGGCACCAGTCCCCCCCAGTACCAGTAGAGACCTGCATCAACTTGAGAGACTGTGGCTTTGCACTCCCCAGGATGGTAGAGTGGGCAACCCACCCACTGTAGAGACTTGAGAGACTGTGGCTTTGCACTCCCCAGGATGGTAGAGTGGGCAACCCACCCACTGTAGAGACTTGAGAGACTGTGGCTTTGCACTCCCCAGGATGGCACTTTGGGCAAACCACCCACTGTAGAGACTTGTGAGACTGTGGCTTTGCACTCCCCAGGATGGCATAAATGGGCATGGAGCCCCGTCGTGGATCTGGCTTTGCACTCCTCCGGCTGAGGTGCCCCCCCTTCACTTCCCCCTGAGGTGCGTGTAGTATTTCTATCTGATGCCCCAGCAGTGTTCTCTCCGATTGTGGTCAGGAATCGTTTGTGGGCCTCGCCCATGCATTTTTGGACTGATGGTGCACGGACATTGTTATGTACATATCTGCACTACTTCTCGTCTTGTATATAATTATGACTGATTTTCAAATATATAATCTGTATATTTTTGTATGACATCTATATTGGCACATTACATTGTTTGACCGATTTTCGCTTTGTGTTTTCATTCTTCCGGGGGGATTGTGGGTTGTTACTGTGATTTTTTGTGAATGCATTGGTGTGTATGTGAGGGTGGGGGTGTTTGGTGGGTGTCCCCCTAACTTTTGCCTCCCCCATGTCGTAGGTGCAGTACTCACCGTTGTCTTCGGCGCCTACGTAGCTGTTGGTCATAAAGGAGCAGAAACACAAGGGCAGTGAGTATTTGGAGCTCCAGCTCCATGGATTCCTCGTTCCTCGTGGGATATGTTCAGGTGAGCGTTTTCCCATAGCAAAAGCTGTTTCCGCCGTGTTTTTATCCACGGTGAATCCGCCCCGGAAAAGGTGGAGGATTGGCAGGTTGTAATAGTGTTGGTGGTACATTGTCTCCCGCCTGTCTGTTGGCGGTGACCGCTGCGCTGCTTGTCTGTACCGCCGTGGCGGGTGAAGTGTTAAAGTGGCTGTCTTTGTTGGCGGTTTCCGCCAGGGTCATAATTCCCTTTTTTTGTCCGCCGGCCTGTTTGCGGTATTTCCGCTGCTTTAACACCGTCCGCCAGGGTTGTAATGACCCCCTATGTGCCTTGCCATATGAGTCTTTAAGACCTAGCTTTGGGCCTACCCTAGAGGTGACTTATAGGTGTTAAAAAGGAAGGTTGAAGCCTCATTTATTTTGTCATACTGAAATGGCAGGTGAAAACTCCACTACAAGCTGCTGTGGCAGGCCTGAAGCATGTTTTTAAAGGCACTTTAAGTGGGTGGCTGGGTACATGTAGTACCATAAACTAGGGATTTACAAGTAAACTAATTAGCCAAATCAGTAATGTACCAATTGTGCCATGTTTTAGGGAGAAAGCACATTAACACTGGTTAGCAGTGGGAAAGTGCAGAGCGTCCTAATACCAACAAAAAATGGGTTCAGCAAAAGAAGGCAAAACACTGAATGTAACTCCACATGAAAGGTCAGGTCCAACATCTACTTCTGGGAGTGTGATGCAAACAGAGTAGTTAAAGCTTTGCTTTACCTGATGAGGCAGCTGGTTGACATATTCTCATTCAAATCGCCCAAAAAAAGGTACATTTTGTGGGCTCCGGAATCCATTGCTGCTATGATGGGTTGCCACCTTCATGATTTGCAGCCTTTTGTCATCTGGAGGTAGCAAGAGGTTTAATAGGGGATGTGGGCTGCTATAGCCTAGACCTGCACCATGGGATTCCATAGGTATCTGTTTATGGCAATGATTTTAAAAGCTATGTGACTGCCTGCTCCCTATTGTTCCATTCCTAGGAGTTATATGTCCCTTCTGACTCCATGCCCATGCTTTCTTTATGCAGTGTGAGCACCTGTAATTCATGTGGTTTATATTAACCACAAGTTAATGGTGGAAGGGACCCTGTCCATTGTGAACCCTATAAGTCACTTCTACATAAGAGCCTGTCTTGGTTCTTTTGGAATCCACCTGATGATGCAAAAAGTCTCTTAAGATGTCTTTCCCTCATCTTGTAAACACTCAGACATCTCGTAGGTTAGAAAATACATCAACAATGCATCAGAGGCAGTAAGTGCTACATAAATGCAATACATGTAATATTAGCAAAATATATTTTTGTATTATTATATCACAGCAGGGAGAGCAGAGTATGACGTGACTATGTGAAGAATAGAGTGTTCTTCTCTTGATGGCACCTTGTGAGCTGTTATAAAACAGTGATTTGATGTTCTAGTGCATGACTTTCACAATGTGAACCTACAACTTTAAATTTAGTTGTGTCCGCAACTGACCCTGACCATTATATAGACAAGCACAACATGCACACACGTTTTCGCACCTATTCCTTCAGTAACCAACAGAAAAAGTTGCATTGCCTAAGGACAACTAAGGACAAACATTCTGTCAGGTACCACTGCCATGGATTGAGGTGGAATGCTAAACTCATCTATGTGGCTTGACCTGGCTGCCAGTATGCCTGTCTCTGTGACCATCAGGGACCATATTACAAAAGTGCCTGGGGGGGAGGTGCAACAGGCATGTGTGCCCGCTTTGTGCACCCCAAAGGCACTTTTGCATTCTAAAAGGGGCCTCTGACACTTGTGTAGCCCCTTCTGTAATATTAATAGCACTGACGAACACGTAGCACCAGTGCTATCTCGAGACACAGTCCCTCATTTGTGTGGGGATGTGGCCCTATGCAAATAAGGGAATCTCTTTGCCTCTGCTCCTGCTCCATATCAACGAAAGTGGGTGCAAAGGCAAGGAATTTGTCAGGAGGCACACTGAAAGTGCAATGCAAAATGGTGGCCAGCTGTCAGAGTGCCTCCTGACAGCAGCTCTATGGAGGGGACAGAGGGAGTCCCATGGACCTCCTCTGTCCCCTCACTAATGTGCAGTCAGATGCTGCCTGCACAATGAAAGACGGGGGGCTGATTAAAGCAGCCAATTCATATTTCACTCGAATGCGCTGCCTGCCCCAGGACAGCCCTGAATTTATAGCTGTCCTGAGGGCAGCGTATCTATTGTAATCAGGGGAATTGCTCATGATTGTGGCCGCCACATCTGTTTAAGAGTGAGGAATGATGCAAACATGAACAGTGTTCCTGATCCACAATACTGCCCCAGGATTACTGTGTAGAAGAAAAGCTACTGAATAGTGACCTTATGAAAGTGGCTTTGCTTTCCTAACTGCCAAAGAATCGGAAATAGCAAAACAACTCTGGATATCTAGCATTGATGCTGTCAGGTACCACTCATTCAATAGGAGGCACCTAATTAGTATAGATAACAGTTAATTCTCCTTGACGGTGAACTTCCTTTTTTATTGGTTCACATGTGCTCTTGAGCAGCCTCTGTTTACATTATTTGTGCTTTCCCTGTTCATATTTCTGAAATCAGAATGTGAAGCACTGTACATAGTCTGTGGTTATGGAAGGCCATTGTCATATGACTGAACCACATCCGCCATTTTGATCTTTTAGTGTTATACCCTTCCTTGGCATGTTGATGTCGCCCGGCAGGCTACTTTTTTTCTTTAACCCCTTGGGTGCCTGGGGCGTAACGGCTACATCCTGGGCAGCGATGTAACCGTTCCATCCTGCACCCGGCCCGAGGGCCTCCCACCCTCTTCCCATGGGCAGGGATAGAAGGGGAATCGCTTCCCCTTCCAATCTCAGCCCCAATCAAATGATGTCAGTGAGCAATCATATGCTGACATCATTAGAGGCCACCATCGTGCTGGAAGCCATTTGCCTCCAGCGCGACGAAGGAGAAACAAGGTAAGTGTCTCCTACGGCCAGGGGGGATTGTTAGTGAAAGGAGCATCAGGGGAAAGGAAAGGCCTTTCCTTTCCCTCAATGTCTCTTTCAGCATTCGAGCGGCCCCTTAGGCAAGGGATACTTCCCTAAGGGGGCATATAGTTTATCACACTCTCTGCCCCCCCTTGGGGACAGATTGGCCTCCTATTTTTAGGCCGATATGCCCCCAAGGGAGGCAGAAGCCACTGTAACACCAGGGATTGTTTTTATATGTGTTTTTTTGTGTGGGGGTGGCCCCTTGGGCAAGGGCCCCACCCCCCAAAGGGAGAAAAGCACTGTTGGGCAGCAGATCGGCCCATTGTTTATAGATCCATCTGCCCCCAGGGCAGAAACCACTTAGTGCCAGGGATCTTGTGTATGTGTGTGTTTTGTGTGGGGGCAGCTCCTTGGGCAAGGGTCGCCCCCCCAAAGGGGGCAATATATTTTATGCCATTTCTGCCCCCCCATTGGGGCAGATGGGCCTATTTTGTTTAGGCCCATGAAGCCAGGGATTGTTTTTGTGTGTTTTTTTGTGGGGCAAGGGTCGCCCCCCAATCGGCTCAAAGCACTGTTGGGCAGTTCTGCCCCCCTTGGGGGCAGATTGACATATTTGTTTTAGGCCCATCTGCCCCCGAGACCATATAGCACCAGGGATCTTGTGTGTCTGTTTTGTGTTGGAGGGTGGCCCCTTGGGCAAGGGTCACTCCCCAAGGGGGGGACAATATTATTTACACCATTTCCTCCCACCTTGGGGGCAGATCGGCCTATAATTTGTAGGCCCATCTGCCCCCAAGGGAGGCAGAAGCCACTAGGGCACCAGGGTTTTTTCTAGTTTTCTTTTTTTTGTGTGGGGGCAGCCCGTTGGGCAAGGGTCACCCCTCAAAGGGGACACAGTACTGATGTCCATTTCTGCCCCCCTTGGGGGAAGATCGGCCTAGTTTTTTAGGCCCATCTGCCCCCAAGAGGGGCAGAGACCACTAGACACCAGGGAAAATGTCTAAATGTTTGGTGGTGGGCTGTTTGTTAACTGACAAAGTAATTGTTTGATTATAACAGTTTATTTCTCCTTTTTGTTCTAGTTCAAAGCTTTTGCTTCCTTTGCTGTGACTCCTTGTGGTTTTGGCAGTGTTTGAACTGCAGTTTGTGTAGTTGCGTGTTTTAGGTAAGAAAAATAATTACCTCAAAGGAGTATTGTTGCCATGCATGACATTTTTTAAGTGGTGTACTAAATGCAGGGTTGTCTGTGAAATTGTTCTTTGATTTGGGCACGATGATATTTGTTTTATCTTATGTCTAATTTTCTTTTCCTTTTTTCTTTTTAGTGGGATATCATTGGTGATTGTTGTGTCTGTGCAGAGTAGTTGCTGGTGAGTCTGGCTTTTTTAGGCAAGTGAGTGGTGTAGTTTTTGAGTACATAACTCTTTGTGATAAAGCCACACTTTCTTTATTACTTATTTTAGACTGTGCTGGTTGTTGGTGGCAATCCATTTGTTGTTAGAAAGGATCATGGCTAGCCACAGGGTGACCACTCAGCAGGTTGTTGGTAAGCTTTTTGAGTCATCTTCTGATCGTGATTATGAGACTGACTCTTCATATGTGGCAGAGGAGGAAGAGAGAGATTCTGGCAGTGAATTTTCTGTCCAAGAGGAATCTTCTGATGAGGAAGCCACCCTCAGTGCAGATGAAGGGCCTGTTTTAGAGAAGGACACTGATGTGCAAATAGTAAAGCAGCCTGGGGCTGAAAGGTTTCCCAAGGTTTCCCAGTGGAAGAACAGAACTCAGGGTTGTCCCAAATATGGAGCAGCCACAGTTGCCTGCCTTTACTGGTCTCCCAGGGTGTAGAGTGAATACTGAAAACTTCTTGCCTGTCAATTTCTTTGACTTGTTTATGGACAATGTATTTTTGGAAGAGATTGTTGAGCAGACTAATTGGTATGTGGATCAGTATTTGAGGGACAACGCTGCCAGACTTAGGCCACAGTCTAGAGCTACCCTAGTGGATTCCCACAAATCTGTAAGAGATGAAAAAGTTCTTGGATTTGACTTTTTTGATGGGGTTGATAAGGAAGCCATCATTGGCTTCTTATTGGTCTACTAGTCCCTTAATGGCAACAGCTATATTTTCTACAACCATGACTCGTAATGGGTATTTGCTTCTTCTCAGGATGCTGCATTTTGTAGACAATGCTTTAGCCTTGCCACAAGATCACCCTGATTATGACCGTCTTTTTAAGATTAGGCCCATCCTTGGTCACTTTGTTGTTTGATTTTCAGAGGTCTATGTTCCAGGCAAAGAAATAAATGATGACGAGTCTTTGGTCCTGTTCAAGGGTCGTTTGGTTTTTCGGCAGTACGTTCCTAGCAAGAGGGCACGGTATGGAATTAAATTATATATGCTGTCTGAAAGTAGTATAGGATATGTTTATAATTTGCAGTATTGACCCCCCTGGTTGTCTGCCCACTTTTGGAGTTAGTGAGAAAATTGTGTGGGAACTTGGTAGACTACAAAGGTCACCATTTGTATGTAGATAACTTCTACACTGGAGTGCAGTTCAAGGAATTGTTCAGATTGGACACAGTGGCTTGTGGCACAATCTGCTCTAACCAGAAAGGCTATCCAAGGGAGCTTGTCTGTAAAAACCTTGAGAAGGGACAGTGCAGTGCTGTACTGAATGATGAGCTGCTAGCTCTGAAATTTGCAGACAGAAGGGATGTCTACATGCTAACTACCATCCATGAGTACTTCACTTGTGGCTCTTTGGGGTCAAGTTGTGTGCATTTTAGACTACAATAAGCACATGGGTGGTGTTGACAGAGTAGATCAGAGGTTAGAACCTTACACTGCTGTTCGTAAGTCTTACGTTTGGTATAAAAAGTTGGTGATCCATTTGTTTAATTTAGCAACTTTTAATGCTTTTATTGTGTTCAAGGATTATTCCCCTGAGTCAAGGATGAAATTTGTTAAATTTTAGACGTCAGTGATAGAGAGCCTTTTTTGTGGTGGAACATGCAAGAGTTCCTAGAGTAGCAGTGGTGGAGGATTTGGCTAGATTGAAAGATCGCCACCTTCCTGATCAGATAACTCCCACTACCAAAAAAGACTTTCCCGCTAAGAAATGTAGAGTGTGTGCCCGAAGAGATATCCTTAGGGAGACTCAGATGTACCTCCCCGTTTGTCCTTCAAAGCCTAGGCTGTGTGTGGCCGGCTGTTTCAGGAGATACCACACCAAAATGAATTTTTGGGAACTACCATGAGCATAAACTGCCTGTTTCGTATTTTCATATGTTCAGTTTCACGGTTAACATTACTGTCATGTATTTAGTTAGAGATTTTGGTGGTCATTACAACCCTGGCGGTCGGTGTTAAAGCGGCGGTAAGACCGCCAACAGGCCGGCGGAAAAATAAATGGAATCACGACCGTGGCGGAAACCGCCAATAAAGACAGCCACATTAACACTCCGACCGCCAAACGGCGGTACAAACAAACAGCGCGGCGGTCACCGCCAACAAAGAGGTGGGAGACAATGTACCACCCACAGTATTACAACCTACCAATCCGCCACCTTTTCCAGGGTGGATTCACCGCGAACAAAAACACGGCGGAAACTGGACTTTGAAGGGAAAACACTCACCTCTACACACTCCACGAGGAACCAGGACGCCATGGAACCAGAGCTTCACATTGTTCGAGCCTTGATCTTCTTGCTCCTCTACCAGGAGCACGAATGCCGACGGCGAAGACCACAGTGAGTACTGCACCTATGACACAGGGGATAGGGGAGGGAAAAAACAGGGATACACACACGCAACACGCAACACCCCCACCCCCACCCTCACCCACAACACACACACCAATACAGCATGATACATTCCAGTTACACCCTCCAACCCCCCGGAAGAATGCAAAGACAAAAGAAAATTAGTGTAACCATTGTAATTTATTAAGATCGAGTACGCAAAAATATACATACCCCATAAACAAATATATACACCGAGAATAGAAGTCCATGTATTGCACCATTTAAGTCCATGGAACACTGGGCCCACACTGCATGGGCGAGGCCCACACAAGGTACCCGACCATGACGGAGAGAACACTGCAGGGGCATCAGATAGAAATAAAACAGGCACCTCAAGGGTTAGGTAAAGGGGGGGCACCTCAGCCGGTTGAGTGCACGACACCAAATCCACCAGGGGGCTCCATGCCCATTGATGTATCCTGGGGAGTGCAAAGCCACAGTCTCTCAAGTCTCTCCAGTGGGTGGTTTGCCCACTGCTTCATCCTGGGGAGTGCAAAGCCACAGTCTCTCAAGTCTCACCAGTGGGTGGGTTGCCCACTGCTTTGTCCTGGGGAGTGCAAAGCCACAGTCTCTCAAGTCTCTCCAGTGGGTGGTTTGCCCACTGCTGCATCCTGGGGAGTGCAAAGCCTCAGTCTCTCAAGTCTCTCCAGTGGGTGGGTTGCTCACTGCTTTATCCTGGGGAGTGCAAAGCCACAGTCTCTCAAGTCTCTCCAGTGGGTGGGTTGCCCACTGCTGCATCCTGGGGAGTGCAAAGCCACAGTCTCTCAAGTCTCTCCAGTGGGTGGGTTGCCCACTGCTTTATCCTGGGGAGTGCAAAGCCACAGTCTCTCAAGTGGATAACAGTCTCCACTGGTTCTGGACGGGGGCTTGGTGCCCAGAGTGCTTCATCCTGCCAAGGACTGAGGTAGTGGATGTAACTCTCCACTGGTTCTGGAATGGGCTTGGTGCCTAGAGTGCTTCATCCTGCCAAGGACTGAGGTAGTGGATGTAACTCTCCACTGGTTCTGGAGGGGGCTTGGTGCCCAGAGTGCTTCATCCTGCTCGTGGCAGACTCAGTAGCGTCAGTGCTCTTGGCGCTCATGGGCCAGCAGTGCTTGTGGCGGCGGTGTCCTGTTCAGCGGTGCTTGTGGCGGCGGTGTCCTGTTCAGCAGTGCTTGTGGCGGCGGTGTCCTTGGCAGCGGTGCTGGTGGCAGCGGTGTCCTTGGCAGCGGTGCTTATGGTGGCTGTGTCCTGTTCAGCAGTGCTTGTGGCGGCGATATCCTTGGCAGCGGTGCTGGTGGTGGCGGTGTCCTTGGCAGCGGTGCATGTGGCACGGTATCCTGTTCAGCGGTGCTGGTGGCGGTGGTGTCCTTGGCACCGGTGCTTGTGGGGGTGGTGTCCTGTTCAGCTGTGCTTGTGGCGGCGGTGTCCTTGGCAGCGACTCAGCTGCTGGTGGTCCTGTCTGGGCCTGCGGGGCTGCTGCTGGTGGTCGCCTCCTGGCCTGCAGGGCTGGTGCTGACGGTCGCATCCTGGCCAGCAGGGCTGGTGCTGGCGGTCCTGTCTGGGCCTGCGGGGCTGCTGCTGGCGGTCGCCTCCTGGCCTGCGGGGCTGGTGCTGGCGGTCCTGTCTGGGCCTGTGGGGCTGGTGCTGGCGGTAGCCTCCTGGCCTGCGGGGATGGTGAAGGCGGTCGCCTCCTGGCCTGCGGGGCTGGTGCTGGTGGTCGCCTCCTGGCCTGCGGGGCTGGTGCTGGCGGTCCTGTCTGGGCCAGCGGGGCTGGTGCTGGTGGTCACCTCCTGGCCTGCGGGGCTGGTGCTGGCGGTCCTGTCGGGGCAAGCGGGGCTGGTGCTGGCGGTCACCTCCTGGCCTGCGGGGCTGGTGCTGGCGGTCCTGTCTGGGGCAGCGGGGCTGGTGCTGGCGGTCCTGTCTGGGCAAGCGGGGCTGGTGCTGGCCGGATCCTGTGTGGCGGGGCTGTTGGCGGTCTTCTCCGCCGTGGTGCTCTTCCCAGATTTGCCGGGTTTCTTGTGCCCCTTTCCTACCTTGGAAGGTGTCGCAGCTGACTCCACACTTCCACCTGTACCTCTGGAAGTGGCTTTGGTGGCTGTTGTCTTCCCCCTCTCCCGCCAGGCACTGGCCAACTTTTGATGCTTGACATGTGGGGGACTTTCAGTGTTGTGGCTCCTTGCCACACTGGCTGCCCTGCTGCCTGGTGCACTCCAGAATCCGGTGACCACTGGCACCACTGGTCCCGCCGCTGTTGTGGCTGAGGTGCCAGTTTGGGACCTAGAGAGTCGGGCCCTAGGAGACTGACCAGGTGGGGGAGGTGAGGGAAAGAGGTCAAGGGTGGACAGGAAAAGTTTCTTAGGAACACTGGGACGGGTAGCTGGAGGGGGTTTGGGAGTGGAGGAAGAGGTTGTGGTTGTATGAGGTGTCCGTTTGGTGACTTTGGGTGAAGGTGCATGCGCTGGAGGCTGTCGTGAGGTGGATGGCTGTTGGGTGGGTGTGTGGCTGCGTTTGTGTACCTTGGGAGGTGGCGTCACAGACACACTGGGAGAGGACACAGGGGATGTGTGAATGGTAGTGGGGGTGGTGACTGCACGTGAGCGGGGTGTGGTGGTGCGTGTGCTGGTGATGGAAGTAGTGGCTGTAGATGTAGTGCATGCAGGTGTGAGTGGACGAGACTGGGAGGGAGGAGGGAGACGAGGAGGAGGGGGACACAGTGGAGGCAGTGGATGTTGCTATGTTTGCATGTGTGTGATGCCCGCATGAGTGCCTGTGGGATGTGTGGTGCTTATGTTTGCCTGAGCTTCCTTTGTGTGTTGAGGTGTGTGCATGCTGGTCTGGTGGTGTCCTTGGGATAGGCTGAGGTACAGGGGATTAGGTCTGGGTGCAGGAAGTTGGAGGGGGGAGGCTAGAGACAGGGACAATGGCTGCCATCAGTGCTGAGGCCAGAGTCTGAAAAGCTCGCTGAAGGGCTGCCTGACCAGAATGAATGCCCTCCAGGAATGCATTGGTTTGTTGCAACTGCCTCTCTACACCCTGGATGGCATTCAAAATGGTAGACTGCCCAACAGTGAGGGACCTGAGGAGGTCAATGGCCTCCTCACTGAGGGCAGCAGGGGTGACTGGGGCAGGGCCTGAGGTGCCTGGGGGGAAGGAGATGCCCACCCTCCTGGGTGAGTTGGCACAGAGCAAACGCTGAGGGGCTGCTGGAAGGGCGGTGCTGGAGGGGGGGTGGCGGCTGTACCTGTAGATATGGGGGGCACAGATGGGGCATCCCATAAGAGGATGAGTTCGTATCACTGGTGTCAGCTCCTGTCCCTGCCGTGGAACTCCCCTCGCCCTCCGTCCCACTGGTGTCTTCCGACTTCGTAGTGTCGCCCGCCAGGGCCATGTGGGATGCAGCTCCCTCCTGCTCCTGTGCCACTGCTCCTCCGCCTGATGATGCTAATGCACACATGTACAGGGAGACCACAAAAAGGGGGGTGGAGACAGAAGAAAGACATGTTCAGTGCATGCATTACCGCTACCGTTGGCGGACACGACAGACACAGAAGCCCCCTGCACTACGCCGCACACTTGGGGTCCACTATACAATCCCTGGGACATGGCCTACAAGGCTATGGCCGATATCTGCACACATGGATGTCACCGGAGCCTGACTAGGTTAGTTGGCACTGTACACAGGTGGGGTGGGGTGCCACAGGGTCTGCCTGAAAAAGGAGACTTAACTAGCACACTCACCCTGGCCTAGGGAAACACACAGCCCACCTCCCCCACCCAGACACCTCCACTGTGTGCTGAATCAGCAGAATGAGAGTGTACTCACCCCCTTGTTGCTGCTGTGATGCCCTCAAGCGCCCATCCAACTCTGGGTACGCCACCGCCACCGCCACCGCCAGGATCCTGAACATCAGGGGGGTCATGGTGCGACGGGCACCCCTCCCACGTTGGGAGGCCATCCCCAGCTGGGCCTCCGTCGTCTTCTTGCTCCAGCGGCGAATGTCCTCCCATCTCTTACGGCAATGGGTGCTCCGTCTGTGATAGACCCCCAGGGTCCGGACGTCCTTGGCGATGGCACGCAAAATATCCTTCTTCTGGTGGGTGCTGACCTACATGAATTGTACAGGGGAAAAAAAGAAGTTATTAACAACTGCACCATCACAGTCATTGGCCCACATCCCTATCCTTGCCATGTGGCACATGCACTCTCCGTCGTTTCATGCACGCATCATTCTCCCCACCCCTATCTTTCATCCTCACCACTGCACACAGGCATTGCCCATACAGCATGCTTCCAGTGTACTTTCCTGTTTGTCTGGAGAACCGTAGAGTAGCGTGTACTGGGGGAGGACCACATCCACGAATTTCTCCAACTACTCTGTGCTGAAGGCAGGGGCCCTTTCCCCAGACGCACGAGCCATTGTCACTTCCAGACTGAGGTCACAGCAGTACTTGCAGTGTAGGTCCTCTCCTGTCGAAGATCAGGTATTGAGTGATTGAACAGATAGAAAATGGCGGTCACGTCCACGGCCGTGCGTACCATCACCGACGGCGTACATCGTCATTGGCTCCTGGGACCCATAGGGTCCAATGTTAACCAATGCAGAAGTGTGCTGCGGTCTTGGACCGCCTACCACGACGGTGTACAACACGAGCGCAGTTGCCTCACATCCCATTGTCCCACTTTACAGGTCAGGCAGCCGCCATTTCAGGGGCCCACATGGCTTTATTTTAACTGCGTCACACATACCTAGGCCTTGCCTCAGCACTCATACAGGCAAAATTCGGGTCATGAATGGTTTTCTGAGTAAGCTGTGTTTGCGTACCTCTTAGTTGGTTAACTCTGTGCTCGCTATTGTCCTTCATAGGCACCGTCCACTGGGACATGTGAGGAGATGGCGACATCCTCCAGTGTACAGACCGCTGCTGGACCTGTCGACAATGGAGGAAAGAAATGTGATAATCACCTACAGGCTTGATCATGCCACAATTGTGGAACTGTGTGCCCAGTTGGAGCCAGACCTGATGTCAGCTATCCGCCATCCCACAGGAATCCCCCCTCTAGTGCAGGTCCTGTCAGTACTCCATTTCCTTGCAAGTGGGTCTTTTCAAACAGTGGCCATAGCATCAGAGATGTCCCAGCCTATGTTTTCCAATGTGTTGTCCAGAGTGTTGTCTGCCCTGCAGAAACACATGCGTAGCTACATTGTTTTCCCTCAGGTGGAGGATTTGCCTACAGTGAAAGGTGACTTCTATGCCCTGGGACATATCCCCAACATCATAGTTGCCACTGATGGGACACATGTGGCCTTGGTCCCCCCACGCAGGAGTGAACAGGTGTACCGAAACTGGAAGAGTTATCATTCGATGAATGAGCAGATGGTGTGTTTGGCAGACCAGTACATCTCCCATGTTAATGCCAAATTCCCTGGCTCAGTGCATGACGCTTACATCCTGCGGAATAGCAGCATCCCTTATGTGATGGGTCAACTCCAGAGGCACCGTGTGTGGCTATTAGGTGAGCACCTGGAAGCAAGCCAGTGGGAATAGTTGTCTGGGTCTGGGGATATCCCTACAGGTTAGTGTGTGTCTAACAGATTTCCCTCGACATGTGCAGGTGACTCTGGTTACCCCAACCTGTCATGGCTACTGACCCCAGTGAGGAATCCCAGGACAAGGGCAGCGGAATGCTACAATGAGGCCCATGGGTGGACTAGGTGGATTATAGAGCGGACCTTCGGCCTCCTGAAGGCCAGGTTTGGGTGCCTCCATATGACAGGTGGTTCCATATTCTATTCACCAAAGAAGGTGTGCCAGATCATCGTGGCCTGCTGTATGCTTCACAACTTAGCTTTGCGACGACAGTTGCCTTTTCTGCAGGAGGATGGTCCAGATGGAGGTGTTGTGGCAGCTGTGGAGCCTGTGGACAGTGAAGACGAGGAAGCAGAAGAAGAGGACATGGACAACAGGAACTCGGTTATCCTGCAATACTTCCAGTGAGACACAGGTAAGAGGTCAAACCAGCCTACTACACGTACTTTAGCACTACTACCTCTCTACTGTCTGTCCTTTTCAGCCAGTGTATGGTCACTGAGTTGTCACTTTCCCTTTCGATTTCACAGATGTGGGTCCCACTGTGTGACATCTGCTTTGTTTCCTCATGGACTAGAGCTGTGTGACATAGGTATGTTGATATTACAATTGAAAGAGCATTTTGTCACTGTAATTGCTAATACATTATTTTGAAATCACAGACAGACTCCAGATTGTTTTGTGCTTTAAGGGTGTTTATTTAAGTGCTCAATATTGGAGGGGGTTGTTAAATGGTGAGGGGTGATGGTGGAGGAATGTCCATGGCAGAGTCCACTCTATTAGTCTCACAAGTGCATTGCCCAAGGGGGCATAGGAAGTGGGGCTGGGGCAGTTTGAGGATGGCCAGGGTGACAAAGTGGGACAGAAGGATGACAAACAGGGCGGTCTCATTTCTTGGCGGGGATCTTGGCATCGTTCTCTGTCTTTGTCCTGGATCTCAGGGACCGTTTGTGGGGTGGGTCTTCCTCTGCAGGGGGTGGGGTGCTGGTGTGGTGGTCCTGTGGCAGTGCCTCCTGTCCATTATGCCAGAGGAGGTGGTGGGCAGATCATCATCCAGGCTAGTGTCAGGGGCCCCTTGTTGTGCCACAGTGTCCCTCCTGGTGTTTAGGGCTTCCTTCAGCACCCCTACGATGGTGCCCAGGGTGGAATTGATGGATCTGAGTTCCTCCCTGAACCCCAAATACTGTTCCTCTTGCAGCCGCTAGGTCTTGTGAAACTTGGCCTGTACCGTTGCCATCGTCTCCTGGGAATTATGGTATGCTCCCATGATGTTGGAGAGGGCCTTGTGGAGAGTGGGTTCCCTGGGCCTGTCCTCCCCCTGTCGCACAGCAGCCCTCCCAGTTCCCCTGTTTCCCTGGGCCTCTGTCCCCTGAACGGTGTGCCCACTACCACTGCCCCCAGGTCCCTGTTGTTGTTGGGGTGGTGGGTTATCCTGGGTTCCCTATAGTGGTGGACACACTGCTGCTTGATGTGTCCTGGGGACAGAGGTATGGGCCCACTGGGTGGGTGCTGTGCTGGTGTTTCTAGAGGGGGGAAGCTCTGTGGTGGCCTGTGCCAGTGTGAGGGGGACCAACTGTCCCGAGGACCCAGATGGGCCAGGCTGGTCGTCTAGATCCAGTTGGACAGAGCTGGACCCTCCTGTGCGGTGACGTCGGGTAGGGGTCCTGCAGGGGTGTAAAAGCATGATTATTGCATCTGGGTGTACAGTGGTGTGAAATGAGTGGGTGACCGTGTACCCCAGTGCTTGCATTCCTGTGTGGGGCCTTGTGTGATGATGGTTTAGGGGATGTATGGGTATGTGCAGTGGCCATGCTTTGGTGAAGGGTGTCCATGCTTTGGTGTTGCATGCAGGGCTTAGTGTTGGGATGGGTGGTTTGTGATATTGGGACATTTGTGAGGAGTAGGAGTGATGGGGGTGAGGGCGAGGGTGGGGGTATGTGATGGCATGCAGATAGGGTGGGGGATGTAATCGAGGCCCTCAGGATGCAGAATCGCCAAGACCTGCTCCTCCCATGTTGTTAGTTGTGGGGGAGGAGGTGGGGGTCTGCCGCCAGTCCTCTGAACCGCAAGGTGGTGTCTGGATACCACTGAACGCACCTTCCCCCGTAGGTCGTTCCACCTCTTCCTGATGTCATCCCTATTTCTTGGGTGCTGTTCCACTGCGTTGACCTTGTCCACTATTCTTCGCCACAGCTCCATCTTCCTAGCTACAGAGGTGTGCTGCACCTGTGAACGGAATAGCTGTGGCTCTAACCGGATGATTTCCTCCACCATGACCCTTAGCTCCTCCTCAGAGAACCTGGGGTGCTTTTGCCCTGCCATGGGGTGATGTGTGGGGTGGTGTGTGTTGTGATGTGTGGGGTGATATTTAGTGTTGTGTTGTGTGGGGTGCGTGGATGTTATGTGGGTGATGGTGTTGTGTGTCTGTGGATGCTTAGTTATAGACTGTAGTGTCTCTCTCTGGCCTTCTGTCAGGAGTTTTGTCGTAGGGGTTTGTGGGTGATGTGGGTGTGTGTTTTATATTGTATTGGATGTGTGGGAGTGGTGTGTGTATGTGTATCAGGTGTGTGTATTTCGAATTGTCCAATGTGGATGTGTTTTGTAAGAGTGTGTGTATTTTGAGCGCAGCGGTGTGTACCGCCAATAGAATACCGCGGTTGAAAGACCACCGCATGGATTCGTGGGTCGTGATAGTGTGGGCGTATTCCTGTTCGCGTGACGGTGGAGGTTTTGTTTTCGCCAGTTTATCACTGACCTTTGGTGTGGCGGACTTGTGTGGGTGTCTCAATTTTGAATTTCCGAGCTGTGGGTCATAATGGCCGTGGCGGATTTCCACGGCCGCGGTGGTGTGTTGGTGGTCTTCTGCACGGCGGTAAGCAGCTTTTACCGCCAATGTTGTAATGACCCCCTTTGTGTTTGTAGTTTTGAACTTCTTTATAATTAGTTAGTGGTTTATTTGTTGCTAAAAAAAAAGTGATGGCGGTGTGCGTGAAGTGCCACTTGGCTAGCGGTTTAAACATACTGCTAGCCAAACACCAGTCCACAGACTACCATCAGCTGGTGTGATTGCTGTGTCAGGCATGTGGACTCATGAAAGTGATGGGCCCTTGAATGACCCTGTCTGTTGGTGCGAGTGTTGTAATGTGCTGGGTCAACGGCTGGCGGCATGAATGATCTTGTGCCATGTATGAAAGGTGTGTGAATGGACTGTAAAGCGGTTTGTGCCTTGTCGCGGATTTACAGTTCACAAGCTGTGAGTCATTGATTCATTTATTTGGCCTTCCAGTTATTAACAGTGCATTTCATTTTTGTAAAATCTCTTGTTAATAAAATTTGATCTACTGAACATTACTCACCCTCGTGCCAAGTCCAACCAGTGTGAGTGGTAAAAATGAAAAAAACCTGCTCGGCTTTAATCAGGTGTCAAAGCACACCTGTGACACGCTAGGTGTCTCGGGTGGGAGCCCATTGATGAAGCATGCCACTAGCTTGGTTGGTGGGTGATGGGTCCTTTTACCATAACCTAAGTGTGTTTCTTTTCACAATTTTAGTGTTTGGAACATCACAGAAGGATGTGGATACATCAAAATAATCTATCACAAAACTACCTTTTTTTCCAAAGGGTGGGAACCAGTGTTTTTGGTCCCAGGTGCAGCAGTCATCCATGAAAACCTTCCAAACCCAGACATTTTTTAAAACTAGACACCCAGAGGACTGTGGCTTGCATGGGTCCTCCAACATTTTCTTACCCATACTCCCTGCAAACCTCAACATTTGCTTAAAAAAGCATGTTTTCCTCACTTTTCTTTGTAGGATCACTGCACCGGAACAAATTTCATTCCACCCAGAATTCCCCTGGTAAAATGATACCTCACTTGTGTGGGTCCACAAAGCAGAGTCAGACAAAAAATGTATAAAAAAAATAATTGTGCTTATCAACTCGCTGTGCTATCCTCTCAGTCTCTACACATTTTTGGCCTTTTCCTGTTGCAGGCACCTGGGCCACCCTCACAAGTCAGGTATCATTTTCATTGGCAGACAGAGGGGAACATTGAGTGGGATGAAATTTGTACCGGCACAGTAATCCTACAAAGAAAAGTGTGGAAAATGACATTTTTAAACTATATTTCAGATTTGCAGAGGAGTCTGGGTAAGAACATGTTGGGGGATCCACAGAAGTGACACTTCCCTGGACTCCTCTGGGTATCTAGTTTTAAAAAATGTCTGAGTTGGTAGGTTTCCCTAGATAACCACCGCACATGGGAACAAAAACGCAGGTGCCCCCACCTGCAAAAACAGGTAGTTTTGTAATATATCATTTTGATGTTTCCACGTTCCGTTTTGGGGCATTTCCTAACGCGGGCACTGGGTCTACCCACACAAGTGAGGTACCATTTTTATTGGGAGACTTGGGGAGACGCTGGGTAGCAGAAGGTTTATGGCTCCCCTCGGATTCCAGAACTTTCCATCACCGAAATGTGTGGAAAAAGTGTTTTTTGCCTATTTTGAGGTTTGCAAAGGATTCTGGGTAATAGAACTTGGTGAGAGCCCCACAAGTCAACCCATCATGGATTCACCTAGCTGTCTAGTTTTTTAAAATGCACAGGTTTGGTAGGTTCCCTAGGTGCCGACTGAGCTAGAGGCCAAAATCCACAGCTAGGGACTTTGCAAAAAACAGGTCAGTTTTATTTTGGAAAATGTGATGTGTCCACCTTGTGTTTTGGGACATTTCCTGTCGCGGGCACTAGGCCTACCCACACAAGTTAGGTACCATTTTTATAGGGAGACTTGGGGAAACGCTGGGTATAAGGAAGTTTGTGGCTCCCCTCAGGTTCCAGAACTTTCCATCGTCGAAATGTGAGGAAAAAGTGTTTTTTGCCAAATTTTGAGGTTTGCAAAGGATTCTGGGTAATAGAACCTGGTGAGAACCTCACAAGTCCCCCCCATCCTAGATTTCCCTAAGTGTCTAGTTTTTAAAAATGCACAGGTTTGGTAGGTTTCCCTAGGTGCCGGCTGAGCTAGAGACCAAAATCCACAGCTAGGCACTTTGCAAAAAACACGTCAGTTTTCTTTGGGAAAATGTGATATGTCCACGTTGTGTTTTGGGGCATTTCCTGTCACAGGCACTAGGCCTACCGACACAAGTGCGGTACCATTTTTATCAGGAGACGTGGGGAACTGCTGGGTGGAATGAAATTTGTGGCTCCTCTCAGATTCCTGAATTTTCCATCACCGAAATGTGAGGAAAAAGTTTTTTTCTGCCAAATTTTGAGGTTTGCAAAGGATTTGGTGTAACAGAACCTGATGAGAGCCCCACAAGTCAACCCATCCTAGATTCCCCTCGGTGTCTATTTTTCAGAAATGCACAGATTTGGTAGATTTCCCTAGGTGCCGGCTGAGCTGGAGGCCAAAATCCACAGCTAGTAACTTTCCCAAAAAATTCGGATTTCAGTGTAAAAATGTGGGCATTAGGCCTACCCACACAAGTGAGGTACCATTTTTATCAGGAGACTTGGGGGAACACAGAATAGAAGAAAAAGTGTTATTGCCCCTGGTATTTCTATACATTTATTCCTTCCAAATGTAACACAGTGTGTAAAAAAGACGTCTGTTAGTGAAATGCCCTGTAATTCACATGCCAGTATAGGGACCCTGGAATTCAGAGACGTGAAAATAATCACTGCTTCTCAACACCTTATCTTGTGCCCATTTTAGAAATACAAAGGTTTCCTTGATGCCTATTTTTGACTCCATATTTTACCAAATAAATTGCTGTATACCCTGTATACAATGTAAACCCATTGCAAGGTGCACCTCATTTGTTGGCTCTGGGTACCTAGGGTTCTTGATGAACCTAAAAGCCCTGTATATCCCCGCAACCAGAAGAGTCCAGCAAACATAACTGTATAATGCTTTTGAAAACCTGACATCGCAGGAAAAAGTTACAGAGTAAAACGTAGAGAGACATGGCTGTTTTTTTCACCTCAATTTCAATATTTTTTGTTTATATCAGCAGTTTTTTTCTGTAGGAAAACCTTGTAGGATCTACACAAATGACCCCTTACTGAATTCAGAATTTCGTCTACTTTTCAGAAATGCTTAGCTTTCTGGGATCCAGCATTGGTGTCACACCCATTTCTGTCACTAACTGGAAGGAGGCTAAAAGCACAAAAATGAGTAAAAATGGGGTATGTCCCAGTAAAATGGCATAATTGTGTTGAAATATGTGGTTTTCTGATTCACGTCTGCCTGTTCCTGTAAGCTGGAAAGATGGTAATTGTAGCACAGCAAACTCTTTGTTGATGCCATTTTCAGGGAAAATACCACATGCTTTCTTCTGCAGCCCTTTTTTCCAGTTTTTTGCAAAGAAAACAAACTTTTTGCTGTATTTTGGCTAATTTCCTGGTCTCCTCCAGGGGAACCCACAATTTTTGGGTACCTCTAGAATCCCTAGGATGTTGGGAAAAGGGCACAAATTCGGTGGGGGTAGCTTATGTGGACAAAAAGGTATGAGGGCCTAAGCGTGAACTGCCCCAAATAGCCAAAAAAAAGGCTTGGCACCTGAGCGGGGGAAGGCCTGACAGCAAAGGGGTTAACAAGACAAGGGGGGTCATTCTGACCCTGGCGGCCGGTGACCGCCAGGGTCACCGACCACGGGAGCACCGCCAACAGGCTGGCGGTGCTCCCTCGAGCATTCTGACCGCGGCGGTTCAGCCGCGGTCAGAAACGGAAAGTCGGCGGTCTCCCGCCGACTTTCCGCTGCTCGGGTGAATCCTCCATGGCTGCGGAGCGCGCTCCGCAGCCATGGGGATTCTGACACCCCCTACCGCCATCCTGTTCCTGGCGGGTCTCCCGCCAGGAACAGGATGGCGGTAGGGGGTGCTGCGGGGCCCCCATAAGAGGGCCCCACTGTGTATTTCAGTGTCTGCAAAGCAGACACTGAAATACGCGACGGGTGCAACTGCACCCGTCGCACCTTCCCACTACGCCGGCTCCATTCGGAGCCGGCGTCCTCGTGGGAAGGTAGATTTGCCCTGGGCTGGCGGGCGGCCTTTTGGCCTCCGCCGCCCGCCAATGTTAGAATGACCCCCAAGGAGCCATATCATGGAGCCAAAAGACAACTCATCGCCAAGTGCATGGGACGTCCTTATTACTGTAGCATCATCTCTGGTATTGTCCTGCAAATTGTACCCTTCGTCTCCTGGCTCCTGCACATTGACTTACACCAGTTTCAGACAATACAACAAACGCTGTTATTAGATCTTTTGAAATTCCCAAACTCAACAAACTACAGATGTTGGTTAGTATAGCATGAATATGCTTCTCGAGTGTTTGGTTTGTCCTTGCGAATTTCTATTTATTTTTCAGGGAGCCATTCTAGAATTTACTGTACGACCTAAGCCATCTTCAAGTGCTCACAGACAGGTGCTAACAATAGTGTAAGACCAATGGGGAGCCAACATTGCACGGTAGCTCGTATTTGTCTGGAGAAAGGCAATGGTTGTATTTTCCAACGCAGACTAGGCGAGCGAGTTTTGTATTAAGAATACAAAATTGACAACTAAAGTGGTTGGTGGCTCCATTATTGGATAAAAGCGATGCACTACTTTAAGACATTTTTTTAAATAAAATAAATCACATGTGAACAGCAGCAGTTTTAAACACCGTTGATTTAATGCCACATCTTAGCACCATTGCTTGTGTCTGGTGTGATGCTAACAATGTGAGAATTGAGTTGCGAAAAATAATAATAATCTAAAAGGAAGCGTCCCTGTTAATTTCCGCCTCAAAGACAAAATCCGCTTTGCATACCTTTACTCAACTTTCCTATTGAGGATTAATTACGATAAACTTGAAATTACAACAAATACATTTTAACCTATTCAGAGTCAGTTCGGGTGTCAAAGTGAGAAGAAGGCAGTGCTAGAGAATGCACATCAAACATGAGGAAGAAAGTGAATGGTTGGAATAAAAGACTGTCACAACATGAAATCATGAGAACATTTGAAGGTGGACACTGGGCAGAATGTTGATTTGGAGATGGATGTGGAGAGACAGAAAAGAGATGGTTAGTCATTTATTTTCGGCCAGATGAACACAGCTCTTTAGCGATCGCAAATGGTCCGATTTACAAAATGAATCACTGCAAAATTGCGATTAGGCAACCTGTTACCAAATCAAAATTTTTGTTTGTGATTCGTGATTAGGAAGGGGCAGTTTAGGGCGTCCCTTCCTAATACAAAATCTCAGTGGTGTGTTTGAGTGTTTCGCGACTGAAATGTGGTTGCAAAACATTTGCGGTTTACCACCAATTTCAAATTGGCAGGAACCCATTCGCAAATGGGAAGAGATCCGCAAGGAATCCCTTCCCCTTTGTGAATGTTTGAATGTTTGTAAATGCATATTTTAAGAGCATGGACCACTACCTAGTCTTAAAAAATAAAAAGTAAACTATTCATTTTTTGTAATGTATCCCATTTTCATTAAGGAAAACGGGTAGCATTTAAAAAAATGATTGCTTTATTGGAAAGGAATCACAGACATGCTGGTCTGCTGACCTCAGCAGGCTATCATCCCTGTGAATTTTGTGATTCCCAATGGGTTGCAAAGCAAGACCTACATCATGAGTATTAGAGGTAGTTCTATTTGCGACCCACTGGATATCGCAAATGAACTCAATAGAGTTTTGTACATTTCACATTGCGAGTTCCTAGTTGCGATCCACATGGAATCGCAATTAGGAACTCACAATTTCAAATGATGTACATGTGGTCCTTAATGTTTTATTTAGCTTAATTCCAAGTGTTGCAGCATTTGTCCATCTCAGGGTGTTTTGAATCTGATGGTTATATAGGCGCTGCCAACTGACAAGTCATAGAAGGTCACTGCAAGCTTTTTTTCTGGGCACTATCCCTGAAGGACACTAAGGTTTTCAACTGGGATCCAAAACCTATCAGACAATAGCACCTCAGCTGGGGGAGAAGCTATTCTCCCTAACTATTGGATTTCTGGCCTTTAAGGTACATAATGATATTGTTGTGTGTTCATTGTTTTTCGTTAGTGCCTATCATTTGCTAACAATCCTCCTGTGGTCTACTTATCTACAAGTCCAATGATTTTGCTTGATGCATAATGCTTGTCATTTGTTGTTATTGGCATTGCCCCTGTGTTGCCTGTCATCATAATGTTACTTTCATCCATGTATTCTAATATGGTATAGTGTTCTGATAATACCTAGCATGCAATTACAAGTATTTTCCTAGATATTCATATAGGACATTGTAGAGTGACTGTAATCATTTCAATGGAACTCTGCACACATTCCGTCAAAAATCATGAGGACACCTTTCTCATGGTTCCTCAACAAAATAGTACCTATAGGATGCCTTCAACCCTTTATGACAGAGAGGTGCACATGCTTGCTTCTAGGGTGGCTTTCGATTAAAATGCAATGAAATATGCAGACCATGATACCTGAAATAAAATAACATAGCCCATTAGTTTATGTTTACGGTAATCAGCCACACCCACATATCCCGGGGGTACAGTGCCACAAGTTCCTCATGGGCTCAATACAGGGCTTTATAGGATTCCAGAAAGTCAATTAGTGTTCAGTAGCTACTTAGTCTATATTAAAGTACAACATGTAATAACAGGCTTAGATGCTGATTAGCAGCTGGTATGCTTGGTGTCCAGGTGCAAAGACGAGTGTAGACAATCTCTTTAGTTGTATCTGCTGTGATGCAGATTCATGAGAGATGCTTCATGTCTGATCCAGGCAGCTGGGCTCCTGGAAGAGTCCTCCATGCAGATCTCAGTCCTCTGGGTTTGAAATGATAATCTGGAGCACAGCATGCTATCTTTGAGCTTCAGACTACCAAAGTATGACTAGACCTGAAGTTCCTGCAGTGGATTAGCCAACAGTTGTTTATCAATTGCATCTGATGCAAATAAGACTGCACTCATTGTTGCAAAAAAAGGGTCTGTCATCAATGCATAGCCAAAGTCAATGAGTTCTTGGATATTCTGGAGCCAGAACGGAAATGATACCTGGAGTAGTGGTCAAACATCACTCTGTGTTTCAGTGCAGAAGCATACCAGTGACTCTTTCAGGAGGTCTTGAAGGTATCCTCAAGGTTTTAAAGCATTTGGGCCCTCTCTTGATCCAGGTTATGTTTACCCTGTTTAGGAACTGCTAATGGGGCCAAGTCAAACTTCTAGTTTCTTTGACGAGATACCTTCAACATTCTTTGGAGGGGTCAGAAACCTCCTAAAGATGTTCAGTCGTGGAGATTGTGTCACTAATGCAAAGCTGGGAACCTCTGTGCACCCTACAAAAATGGCTTTGGAAGACACCTAGGGCCATATTTATACTTTTCGATGCACAACTGCGCCAACGCAGTTGTGCGTCAAAAAATCTAACGCCATTCTGAAGCGCCATGCGGGTGCCGTATTTATTCAATGACGTTAGCCCGCGTTAGCCGGTGGAGCTGCCTGGTGTGCGTAAAAAAAAATGACGTACACCAGGCAGCGCCGGCGTAGGGGAATATGGAGCTTGGGCGTCAAAAAATGGGGCAAGTGAGGCTGAGGCAAAATTTTCGCCTCAACCCGATTTGCGCCATTTGTTTTTACTCCCAACCCCCATTGAAATGACTCCTGTCTTAGCAAAGACAGGAGTCATGCCCCCTTGCCCAATGGCCATGCCCAGGGGACTTATGTCCCCTGGGCATGGTCATTGGGCATAGTGGCATGTAGGGGGGCACAAATCAGGCCCCCCTATGCCACAAAAAATAAATAAATAAATACTTACCTGAACTTACCTTAAGTTCCCTGGGATGGGTCCCTCCATCCTTGGGCGTCCTCCTGGGGTGGGCAAGGGTGACAGGGGGTGTCCCTGGGGGCATGGGAGGGCACCTCTGGGCTCCTTCCGAGCCCACAGGTCCCTTAATGCCTGCCCTGACCAGGCGCTAAAAAACGACGCAAAAGCGGCTGGATGTCATTTTTTTTGACCCACCCACTCCCGGGCGTCATTTTTGCCCGGGAGTGTAAATACGGCGCACATGCCTCGGAGTCATTTTTTAGACGGGAACGCCTACCTTGCATATCATTAACGCAAAGTAGGTGTACACGCTAAAAAATGACGCAAACTCCATGAACTTTGGCGCTAGACGCGTCTAACGCCAGAGTATAAATATGGAGTTCGTTTTGCGTCGAATTTGCGTAAAAAAAAAGACGCAAATCCGGCGCAAACGGAGTATAAATATGCCCCCAAATGTATGCCAACTCCTGAGGTGCATCCTTAGCAAAAGCCAGAGAGTGCCTGTACATTGGTCTAGAAAGTAGCTCAGGCTAAACCTACACATAATTCATGTTGCAGAGCACTCGGTAGCAATTTCAATGTCATTTTTCGATGAGGAAAAAACAAGCACCTTATATTATTAGTCTGGGCTTTTGATTTTTTATTCTAATTGGATTGTGTACTCCTATAGAATTTAGTGTACATGGTTTTGATGGAGCAGGCATCTCAGTTTAAATATCGGTTTATGAGAAAGGTTACCAACTCACCAGGGAGAAATCCACTCTTTAAGTGTTTTCGTAAGGTCTCTGGATCTTTGGCGTTGAGTGAGAATTAATCAGGAGCTGTACATCACATTAACATCTCATTACAATGTCTAATCTATTTTTACTCAATAAAGAGAGCTTGGTATGAGTTCAGAGCTTTATTATTCAAATCTTTACTAGTTCCTCTTTATTAGGATCAGTATATGAATCCATCAAAATCAATTATTAGTTTGTCAATAATACATATATCAAGAATTGTATTAAACATGTTTCATAAAGGAAATAATCCCTCTTCTAAGAATGGGGCAAAAGGTGTGAAATAAATCCATAAAGAGTTTCAAAACTGAGAGAGTGGAATCAGAAGCATAAAGCTTCAGTATTAAAATCAGTTACATATTCAATAATCAAACACAGAACTTCTCATAAAGAAAGGTTCAAGAAACTCTGTAGAGTCTTCGCACAACTGGGCAGTGGGTAGAATGGCATAAGGGGTAAGTGGCAAGGGGTAACCTACTCTAGGAACAATAAACATCACGTATTTTTAAACCATCAGTTCATGGTGTCTTTTTTTTTCCAAATAACTAATGAGCTTACGATGTCTTCATGGGAACAGGAACACTCCGCGCCTTCTCACAGGGAACATAATACCTCAGATGGCAACATCAATTATCCAGTCACTCCTTATCGCTTCTTATCAACTAAATGTCCTTATTTTCACATCCTATGATTCTGTCTTTTATACAAGAATATTTTCCCATGTGTGAGCTTTCATACCTAGCCTTCTAAACAACAGCTTATTCATTTATTGACAGTGGCCCACGTGTAAGTAGAAACATTTGCAGAGTTAAACCGAAAACATTTTATGCAACTATTATGCATAGATGTAAATGTGTCCATGGGATGGTCAGAAAAACAATATTTTATATGAAAATATCATTCTTTAGGCATGCTAACTTGTCAGGAAATACCTTGCATTAACTATCTAGGACTAGCATGAATAAATATGGTTGCCTTCTAAAATCTTTGCATTTAAACGCATTTCATTTTGTTAAAGCCTACACATTAATTCTGCTCATTAATATAACTAAATGCATTATTTTCTCATTTTCTATAAAACCACCCCAACAGTTTTGTGTTGATTTCATGTGTTTCCTGTATCTTCATGTACCCATACATTCTAACCCCTTGGTCTTGTGTTCTTTGCAAATTAAGCAGGTAATTTTTGGGTAATTCTGTGCAGAATATTTAGGAGTAAGGGAGACACAGGTTAGCTAAAGAACTGATGAAATCCACCTGCTAGTTTGTCTTCAGGACTAGAAGCCTTCAGTAGTAGAAGTACCTTTCAGAGAATGTAAAGTTAAAGATTAAGGGCCAGATGTAGCAAAGGGTTTTTCCCATTCTGTGTCAATGGGAAAATGTGTTCGCACATATGGCCCTAAGTTACTTATTTATTTTATTGCAAGACAGAGTGTGAATATTTACGAATAAGGCAAAACATTAACAGTGGAAATATAATTGCTAGACGATAAATAATGGCACTGTATATTGATGAAAGAAGGAATAATTTGGACCTACAAATCAAAATGAGAGCTGCATTTATATTGTCGACAGGAAGGGCACCTGCCTATGTGGGAGATACTTGCAGGTATTTAGGGAAAAGATAAGAAGGACTGAGATTAAGTTGTCTAATTTTGAAACTGGCAGTTGGTAGGAATAAAGCCGCCTTAGTTTCTAAAGATATTGCAGCCATGGAAAACAGCATATCTGTGTATCAGCTGAATGGGTTAGGACCCTATGACTAGTCATCCAGTGTAAGGTCTCTAACAGTGTTTAATGTAATCAGAGCCAGGTACCTCCACAGAGAAAGTTTAGTCACCTAATAAAACACACAGTTAACAGGTTCCAGCTGTCAGTTCACTGAATTGCATTTATAATATCAGTGACCACAGAGTGCAGATCAACGCACCAGGCTCCATGAAGAGCATGAAATACTTGTGAGGGATGCCAATACGGGCACCAATTTAGCAAGCTTAACTTCAAGCTGTTACACATCAACAGGGATCTTAGACTTAAAGCCGGCATTGGCTGAACTTACTTGGTGGAGGAAATTGGGTTACTTATTGAGGTGGGGGAACCTGTTAGACCTGGCATCCTTGGCGTGGTTTTCTCTGACATTTCTCCCTTCTGACCTCCTGTTTTGCTGACTTAGTTTTTGCTGAGTTTAGGGCTCTGGGCACTTTACCACTGCTGACCAGTGCTAAAGTGTGTGTGCTTGTGCTCTTTCCTAAAACATGGTAACATTAGCTTATCCACAATTGGCATATTTAAATTATTTATAACTCCCTAGTAAAGTGCACCACATGTGACCAGGGCCAGTAAATTAAATGCTACTGGTGTCCCTGCAGCACTGACTGTGCCTTCCACTTCAGTAGCCCTTCAAACATGGCTCAGGCTTGTCATTGTAGAGCCTGTGGGTACAGTTTTAAACTGCTGTGTCCTCCTGCCAAGTTAACTTTTTGCCAGACCCAAACCTTCCTTTTTAATACATATACGTCACCCCCTAAGGTATGCCTTGGACAGGCCCAAGGACAGGGTGCTGTGTATTTAAAAAGTTGGACATCTACTTTTAATTTGTACACAGCGAGGTAGTGGATTGCTTTACTACATTTTATAAGTGTAATTTCCAATTGGGACAAGATAGATATTTCGAGTTTGGTGTCTCTGGACTCAATTTAAAATCGCATCTTATGGTGAAGTTGGATTTTAAGTTGCAAGTCTGAATGACACTTTTAGAAAGTTGCATTTTCAAATTTTAACCACTCTGCCTCTGCCTGTCTCTGAATACATGGTTGGGTAGGTGACAGCTAGGCTCTTGTACATTCCCTCTAGATGGCCACACACAAAGGGAGTATAGGTGTGCCTGATGGACCATCAACATCCTGATGGCCCATCAATGTCTTGATAGGCCATCCTGAGGAGGAGTGGAGGGAGGAGCTGACATTTACACATTAATAGGCTGGGTCCTGAGGTCTCACAAAGGGCTGCAAAACCCCCATGTGGTATATCTTGAGCCAGGAAAGGAAGAGCAGAGGCTCTGTGTACTTCAAAGGCCTCTCTTTGAAGTCTACCCCACTTCAAAGGCACAACTGAGTATAAGTACTCGACCCCCAGCCCCACCAAATCAGTACACTGCTGGACCTCAGGACATTCTGCCCGGAAGAAGGACTGCTGTGCTGCTAAAGGAACTGCCACTCCACTGGAACTCAACTGGAACTCTGCTGGACTTTGCAGGACTCCTACTTTGCTGTGCCTGCCCTGCTGCCGGCTGCCCTCCTTGCCTGGGATCATCTATACATCACCAGAACCAAAGTGACTCCAAGGGTTTCGCTGACTTGCATCCTGTTCTGAAGTCTCAGGGATATCAAAGACTTCAATCCACTATGCTCCAGCTTCTGCACTCTGCCATCTGTGATTCCTACCCTGCCAATGGTGCCAATTGAGTGCTGGGCCCTTGGAAGTGAGTTCTGCAGCTGTTTACTACAGAAATCCATACATCGCTATTACTACACTGATCGAATCTCTCCTCAATGTCAATGCATCACCACTGCCGCTGAGAACAAGGACCTCACAGCACCCACTGCACAGCTCTGAAATGTGCGCTTAACCCTCAGTCCGATGCACCACCTTTGCATTGCCAGTTGCGTAGCTCGGTGACAATGCATTACCTTCATTAAAAAGGGTTTGATGCCCACCTCGAGGACATCAGATCCAACAATTGCGCGGCTCGAGGACAACACACTGCGTGGATCGAAACCAATGCATCCCCTTCACATCACCTCCTCTACTCCTCCCATCCGATATTCAACGTCGATGCAACCCTTCCACACATGGTACTGTTTCAACAGGACAAGGTTGGTCCCTATAGCTGGCCTGTGTTCCATCACAGTAGGCCTGAATTCCAGTTTTACCCCCGCCTAGCAAGTGCAGATAGCTCCAGTTGATTTTTGTCATTTTAGCCTTGCTTTACTCATATGATCTATTTTCCTAACTTGGTGCGGAGTCTTTTGTGGTGTTTTCACTGTGCTGCTGTTTCAAGGGTTGCACAAATATTTTACACATTGCCTCTTATGCGAAGCATCCCTGCTCTGTGCCAAGCTACAAGCTGGTGCGCACAGGTTAA
The DNA here is from genome assembly GCF_031143425.1 of Pleurodeles waltl. Lineage (NCBI taxonomy): Eukaryota > Metazoa > Chordata > Amphibia > Caudata > Salamandridae > Pleurodeles > Pleurodeles waltl. Next base: position 468,499,264 of record NC_090442.1, read on the forward strand.
TTTATGATCTGTATCTGACTTACCCTGACTATGTTTGTGATTCCTGATTGGACATTGTACATACCTCTGCCAACCAGAAACCCAATTTCTGACAGAGTTCTACTCAAGCAGCCACTTGAGTACGGTTTAGGTTTAGTGAAAATAATTTACAAGAAGTTGGGTGGTTCTCCCCACTTTCAAATTAGACCTGTCAGCCTTAGGGTAGTCTTCCCACAAACATTTTACCTTACTCCTCCATAATATTCCGACTTCATGTGTATTGGCCTTAGGACTCTGTGCACTTCACTACTGTTAACCAGTGCTAAAATGTGTGTTCACTCCTTAAAACATGGTAACATTGGTTTGACCCCCCAACTGGCATAATTAATGTACTTATAAATCCCTTGTACAGTGGTACTACATGTACCCAAGGCCTTTATATTAACTGCTACTAGTGGACCTGCAGCAGTGGTTGTGTCACCCACTCAAGTAGCCCTTTAAACAATATTCAGGCCTGTCATTGCAGCCTATGTGTGTGGCTTTAGACTGCCAATTCAACCTGGCAAGATAAACCTTTTGCCAGGCCCAAACCTTCCTTTTTAATACATACATACATGCGCACCACTTCAAAGAGAAACCACTAGATTATTCTCCCACTTCAGAGGAAGGACAAGGTATAAATATTGGACCTCAGACACTAACTCTTGAGTACACTCATGGACATGTGGATTCTACAGAAGAAGGACTGCACTGCTGCTTTACTGCCAGAAGGATTGCCACTTTACTGCCCTGCTACTCTGCTGTCTGCTGTCCTGCTTACTGAAAAGGAAGATTGCACCTGCACCCTTCATCCCAGGCTGATATGACTTCCCGGTACTTCCACAGCCATCTGCAGTACTCTCCCTACTCCTCGCAGCCCCTTCCACTGAAAAAGGATCCCTTTGCGCTGGACTGAGAACATAATTCTTTCAACGGAACTAACCTGGTCCCTGCATCCCATCCGTATTCCATCAGCTTGAACTTGTGACTTTCTCACAGTCTCGCACAACCACATAGCCGCGAGTGGAGCTTTCTTCTTTTAGGTGCTATTTTCACTTAAATCTTTAAAATTGTATATATCCATTTCTACTAATTGGATATTTGTTGCTTTAGTGTCAAATTATTGCATTCTGCTCTATTTTCCAAATTGGTGTGAGATTTTTCTTGTGTTGTGTATTCACTTGATTACTGTTTGAAGTGCTGCAGAAATACTTTACATATTGCTTCAAAGTTGTCTGACTGCTTTGTGCCAAGCTACAAGAGGGTTAAGCACAGGTTAATTTGGGGCTTGCTTGTGTTTCACACTGAGAGAGATTCTAGTTGCTGCCACTCATGTGCAACTGCTGTTTCTTTAACCATGTTTCTTCATGTGGGTAATGGTTCAGCTGTGATCTCTCTTAAGCTAGGGCTTTGTGTTTACTCAGTTCAAGATGTAGTGTGTATGTGTGTGTGTGTGTGTGTGTGTCTGTGTGTGTGTTCACATGTATGTGTATGTGTGAGTGTGCACAAGTGTTTGTGTGTTTCATGTTGGAGCCATTCTATTGAGGGAAAAGGTAGTGGTTTGGAAAATATAAGGAATGCTGTGCATTATATGGTGTGGTTGTGCAACCTCATCATGTCAAAATTGTATTGGGTGCAGTCAGGTTTGTATGAAAAATCTTAGCTCAACCCTTAGTAGCTGCAGCTCTCAGCAGTCAGGCTTTAACAAAGGAACAAGTGTAAAGCATACCAACAGTTTTGTATAAGAAGAAAACGCAACATAATAACTATCTGGTACCTATTTATACAACTAGGTTGTATTTCTATCTTTAAATGGACAACTCATTAATAAAAATCTGCCACAAGCTTCCGGTGATATGGATTTTTGAAACAAACAATGAATCACAGCTTTTCAACTGAGCACAATAAATCATTTTAAATGACAGGAGTAGCAGTTAAATTTTAAAAATGTTTATGAAGATGTAAGCAATTGCTTCAGCACTCTTGAAGCAACCAAGTCTGCCAGGGAACTAGTCACAGGGATCAATAAAATCTAGTTGAACTGTTACCTCAGATGTCACAGCAGTCTCAAGTCCAGTGCCAGGTTCAATGGGCAAACTGCCATAGACTTTAATTGAGTGGTCTTGATGCAAGGGATACAGGATGCTAAAGATGATCAAGGATACTGAGGATGCTGAGCCAGCGATAGAGGTCTACTGGAGTTTATGAGCATGGCAGGTTTTTTTCACCATAGGAGTCCCTCGAACTCCTGGTGAGTTCTAGCCAAAATCTAGTTGCCACTGGTCTATAGACCTCCTATTACTGTGAATCCAGTGTTCACTTTTAACTGGTGATAACTTCTTTGTGAGCAACCAAACTACATTCCAATGATTCTACCAGGTTTAGCAGATGTGGGTGCAACTTTGGAGGTTGGGAATTGGTCTCCCATGCTGCAGTTCGGCAGTGAGTGGTGATCAGGTAGCTGAAAAGGCATCTTTCCCTTTGAAGTTCAACATTTGAGCTCAAGCCATGTTTGACCTTCCTGCAAGGCAGAGGACACACCTCTATCAATGGCAGGCTCTTTGTGTTCCTTCCTGAGAGTCATTCAGCCCTCAGCCCCCAGAGGGCAGAAGACTGTCAGACGTAAATCGTACCTGCAAAACTGTAAGCAACAACTTTTTCAAGTTGCCATTTGTGCAAAAACTACATTAAATGTGATATGACCATCAAGTCAGGTTTAATGCAGTGATTCTTTTGATACCTTAAAGTTTCATATTTAGTAGTCCGATTCAGAAGTTAGAACTGCAGAGTTATTCATGTGTAAACTTGTACTTGGCAATAGGGCTTCTAGCCTCCTTACAGTAAAAATGACAATGTGCGGTTTTTACTTTCGGGACATGTACTTTTTAATAGACAGCTCCATGCCTGAAGGTTCGTTAGGCCTACTTTAGGTTTTGTATTACAAAGGAAGGTTTGGCAAAGTTGAGTTAGCAGTGTAACATAGTCCTACCAGTCTGCAGTGGCAGGCTACAAGACATGCTTTGTTTCCTAATAATTGTAGTGGCATAATAAGTGCTGAAATCTATGAGGGACACTTTAAATTACAGACCCTGATTACTCCTGGTACATATACTAGGGACCTATAAGTAAGTTACCTCATATCAATTTTGGATGAGCGAATCAGACACATATATTTTAACAGAGGTGAGCTATTCACTGCTAGCACTGGGGAAGGGCAATAGGATGAAGTAACCACTCATGAAGGAAGCCCATTTCAGGAAAATGTGGTCCTTACCTCTGGGAAGCATGGGTTTGTGTTCAGGGAAAGCCAGAAGCTGCCCGCCAGTCTTGAGTGGATTATGTGGATTTCTTTTTCAAGGCACTGAATGGTCTGCTGTAGAGCAGTGAAATGAGAGATTACAATGAGCTGCACCGTTTGAATATAAGAAAGCACATGTCCAGTAGTAGTTTTTTTACAGATCTGCGGCAATAGCTCATAGATAGCAAACTCATTGCTATCCCAGAGAGATCGCCTAGGAGGCAGACCTCTAGCTCAGCACCAGGTTCAACAAGTAGATAACTGGGAGGTATCACGTAAAAGGATGGACAATGTTCTGAACTAAAGAAAAAGGGGGAGACAAAAATAAAAAAGGAGTTATGAAAGTCCCCCAAACCAGTTCTCAGGGGAAGGATTCCCACTCCCAACATGACCAGAAAAACAAATGGTTTTCCTGAGAAGCAATCCTCTGGACATTTTCCCCCCAAATGTTATGAGTGCTATAGGTACGAGCACCTCAACGGGGACCCCCATTGTCCAAAAAGGCAGAGACTCTCAACCCGTGGTTGGCCCAGTTAGTGTCGGAGAAAGTGCAGAGCTGACCCTAGAATTCGTGGGTGATGGAGAGATAGCACCCAAGACTCACAAGTCTAGTAACATTAAAACATGTAGGCAGTGTGTCACCATCAATGGGCAGAGGATTGAGGCTCTGAGGCACACAGGAGCAAGTATGACAACACTCAGGTGTCATTTTGTGTCCTTAGGTCAGGTAATTCCCAATGTGTTCCACCAGGTGGAAGTAGCTGACAACCACAAGGTTTACTATCCCATGACTGTAGTTCTCTTTGAATGGGGTGGGCTCTCAGATTTGTTAAGGGTAGTTGTGAGTCCAGCCATGACGGTTGATTGTCTGCCTGGTAATGACTTCCAGCACACCATCCAGAAGGAGGTGGAACTTTGGTCCCATCTGGAGATGTTAGGGTTGCCTGAGCTGGTGTCAACACAGTCCAGGGCAGCCCAAAGGGAACTAAAGAGGGCCTGAAGACTGGAATAATGGTCCAGTTACCTGTCAAAATGTGAAGGGCCCTGGGGCATGGGAAACATGCTTCTAAGGCTCCCACAGTCTGGGAGGAGACTCAGCCTGACGGTGACGCCAGGGAACCTACAGGGAAGGACATTGCTGCCCTGGAGGGCCTACCTGAGTTGTCCAGCTGACAAGGGAAAGGGAACCATCCCGGGGGAAATTCTGCAAAGCTCAGACAGAGGGCCCTCTGCTTGAGGGCCTGTGGTATCAGGCTGAGGCCCACCTCTGGTGATCACCTGATTTATGGAAGCAGGATCTGCTGTATAGCAACTAGAGGAAAGGCCTACTGTATAGGAAAGGCCTTTCCTTTCCTTTGATGCCTCTCTCAGTCCCTCCACGTGATCAGAGGAGAAATGAAAAAGCAGAGGGGCAGGCCTCTGAAGGGGTCAGCGTGTGATTGCGCACTGACATCATCAGACACCACAAGGTGGTCAGGGAGGGCGGGTGGAAGGGGAAGCGATTCCCCTTCCATCCCTGCACTGGGGGTGCCGAGGCGCGGCTCATGGGGGGAGCCCTAGCGCTCCCCCCATGAGCCAGTCCAAGGACATAACGGTTATGTCCTTGGTGCCTTAGCGCCGCAGCCAAGAACGTAACCGTTATGTCCTTTACTGAGAAGGGCTTAAAGTGAATGGGTATTGACATTGTGTGGGACCCTACACCCCAAGACTGCCCTAGGCAACAGGTTAATTGTGGTCTTGGTGGACCCTGCCACCTGATTCCTGAGGTTATACCTCTGAGAACAGTGACTGTGTCTTCCGTGGCCAGAGCATGAATGGGGAACTTTACTCAAGTGGGTTTCAGCAAGGTGGAGGTATCGGACCAGCGCACCGAATTCATGTGTGCATGCATGAATTCCATGTGGGACGAGTATAGAATAACCCATATTTTCCCAATACCCTATCATCTACAGAACAATGGGCTTGTTGAAAGGTTTTTAACAAGGCCCTTAAAGCATGTCATGGGTCTGTCAGAGCTATTCAGGCAAAAGTGTGATGTCCTCCTGTCATGTCTGTTGTTTGCTTAAAGGGTGTCTCAGAAGATACTAGGATTCAGTCTCTTTCAATTTCTGTATGGCCATCCTGTCGGAGGGCTCCAGACTTGTGAAGAAAGGGTGGAAGCAAGCTCCCAAGAACACCCCCAGGATGTAGTCAGGTGCATACATGTTGGCAAGATGAAACACTTTTAGAAGAAAGCCAATGGGAACCTGAAAGCCATGAAACTCTGGCATAACCAGAAGGCCACTCTGGTAGAGTTTCAGCCTTGCCAAAATGTATGGGTGATTAGGCCATGGCATTCTGAGCCCCATGAGGTGAAGGAGACCAAGAGTGAGTTCACCAACTTGGTAGATCGCAAGACCCCAGGAACCCCTTGAGGGACATGCATGTCAACCGGTCAAGCCTTACTTTAAGATATCTGTGGTGATCATTCTCCTGGTGTCAGATGATGGAGTAGAAGAGAAGAGTAAACCTCTCCTGACCTCCTACCTTCCATAAAGCAGGATCGGTCAGTGGAGGAGTTATTCTCTCCAGTACCCTGACCCCAGAACATCAGAGGGACCGTTGCCATTTGCTGGGGCTGTTTGCCTCTCTTTTCTTACTTACCACAGGGCTCGGCACTTAGTGTACCCACAACATTGACACTGCTGACAGGCTGTCCGATAAAGTGGGAGACAACTTTAAGAAAGTGGTATCCAAAATGGTAGAGTTAGGGGTGACTGAGCACTCCCACAGTCCTTCATTCAGTCAATTGGCTCAGGAATCAAAAGCCATGCAACAGGTGCCACACCAGAACTCCAGTTTTTTGTGGATTATAGAGGGCTCAACTCAGTCACTAAGACTTGACTCTCACCCCACCCCCTGAGCTAATGAGCTCATCAATCTGTTAGGAGCTGCCAAGTTTCTGAGTACATTTGACTTGATGTCAGAGTACTGGCAGGTGGTCTTAACTGAGGGGACTAAGAGGGCCACTTCCAATTCTTAGTGATGCCTTTTGGTTTAAGTAATGCCCCTGCTACCTCCCAGATCAATCAATCAAGCAATCAAAAAAATTTATAGAGCACGCTACTCACCCGTGAGGGTCTCAAGGCGCTAGGGGGGGGTGGGGATAAGGGGGGTAGGGGGGGGTTACTGTTCGAACAGCCATGTCTTGAGGTTTCTTCTGAAAAGCAGGAGGTCTTGGGTTTTGCGAAGGTTGGTGGGGAGGGAGTTCCAGGTCTTGGGGGCGAGGTAGCAGAAAGACTTGCCTCCAGAGGTGGTACATTGGATGCGGGGGATTGTGGCTAGTGCGAGGTCGGCAGATCGGTGGTGGCGTGTGGGAGTGTGGAAGTTCACTCTTTTGTTGAGGTAGGTTGGGCTGGTGTGGTGGAGGGATTTGTGTGCGTGGATGAGGATCTTGAAGGTGATCCTCTTGTCTATGGGGAGCCAGTGAAGGGATTTGAGGTGTGGTGTGATGTGTTCGTGGTGGGGCAGGTCCAGGATGAGGCGTGCGGCTGTGTTCTCGATTCTCTGGAGTTTGCGTTTGAGTTTGATTGTGGTGCTGGCGTAGAGGGCGTTACTGTAGTCTAGCCTGCTGCTGATGAGTGCGTGTGTGACGGTCTTCCTGGTCTCTGTGGGAATCCATCTAAAGGTTTTTTTCAGCATGCAGAGTGTGTGGAAGCAGGATGAGGTGACTGTGTTGATTTGCTGGGTCATGGAGAGGGAGGGGTCTAGGATGATGCCGAGGTTGCGTGCTTGGGTTGTGGGGGTGGGGCCGGGGCCTAGGGCGGTGGGCCACCAGGAGTCATCCCATATGGTTTTGTTGGGGCCGAAAGTGATGATTTCTGTTTTGTTGTAGTTGACCTTGAGGTGGTTTGTCGTCATCCAGGAGGCGGTGTCAAGGAGTGCAGCGTGGAGGTTGGTTTTGGCGGTGGTGGGGTTGGTGGTGAGGGAGATGATGAGTTGGGTGTCGTCTGCGTAGGAGAGGATGGTGATTCCGTGTGGACGGAGGATGTTGGCGAGAGGGGTCATGTAAATGTTGAAGAGAGTGGGGCTGAGGGAGGACCCTTGGGGGACTCCACATATGATTTTGGTAGCAGTAGAGTGGAAGGGTGGGAGGCGGACTTTTTGGGTTCTAGCGGTGCGGAATGAGGTAAGCCAGTCTAGGGCTTTGTGTCGAATAGCCAGATGCCTAACTAGGTGACATTGTGGTCTTCAGTTCTGCCTGGGAAGACCACCCTTTCCACGTCCAGAAAGTACTCAGACTCTGAAGAAGACAGACCCGACTATCAAAGCCAGCAAGTGCCAGATAAGGCAGGGATCTGTCATCCACTTGGGCCACTAGGTTGGTGGCGGAAAGGTGCATCCCCTCAAGGCCAAAATTCAGGCCATCCTGGCATGGGAACCCCCCATGACCCAGACAGAGGCGAGAGCCTTCTTAAGTCTCACATATTGTCAGATGAGATTTTTCACGTGGTATGGCACCATTATTGTCCCCTTCACAAAGCTGACTTCTAAAAAGCAGCCCAAGAAGGTTGTTTAGACAGAGGTGTGCCAGAACGCCTTTGGCACCTTAAAGGAGGCCTCATGCACAGCACCCGTGCTCAGGGTACCTGATTTCTCCAAGGATTTAATTGTTCTGACAGACGCCTTACAGCATGGCATATGGGCTATGCTCTCACTGCTGTATGATAAGGGCCTGAGGTTACTTCCCAGAGAATGGAGGTGGAGTGCAACTGAAAGGGAAGCCTTTGCAATGGTCTGAGCACTGAGGAATTTGAGACGATACTTGTTTGGGACACATGTCCCAATTCAGACAGACAGGTAACAGACCCTTCTCATGGCACAAGCAGATGAGCGGTGAGAATCACAAAGATAGTCTATCTCTCTACAGGGTATGGATTTTTCGGTGAAGCATCACCCTGGTACTACTACTGCAGCCTGTAGTGCAGTATTAAACTTCCATTTCAGCATGAAAAAAGAACCCTTTTTCCAGGCCAAAACTGCCTCTTTAATACGTATAATTAACACCCAAGGTAGACCCTAGAAGCACATAGGAGTGGGTGCATGGTATTCAAAATGTAGGACATGTTTAGTTATGTTTTACATTTCCTGGAAATGAAAAACTCCTAGAGGGATATTTCACTGTTGTAAGGCCTATCTCACCTAATGACTAACAATGACTCACTTTATTACACTTAATAAGTGATCAGTTTAGATTGCTAGAAGATGGAGATACGATAGTGTGAGAAAACAGGGCTGATTGCAGAGGCCCCATAACTTTTTGCCCCCATTTTCCACTTTTTGCTGGTGTTTTCCTGACTTTAAAGGTGCCCTGGGTACTGCTAACCAGTCCCAGGGCCTGTGCTCTGTGTAAAATGGATATGCAAATTAGGCTAATTATAAGTGGCTAAGTTAACCTACCTATAAGTCCCTAGTATATGGTAGGGCATGTAGGTTTAGGGACCGAAGCATAGGTGGTGCACACCTAGGTGCATTGCTGTGGTGCCCAGTGTCATTTTAAAAGCAAGCCTTCCTTGCTGGCTGCTTTTAAATTAAAGTTATATGCAAATTCGACTTTGGAATTAAAGGTACTTCCAAAGTCTTAAACTACCTTATTTTTACATATAAGTCACCCCTAAGGTGTGCCCTATGTGCCCCTAGGGCTGGGTGCCATGTAACTATAAGCAGGGACTTTATAAAAATAGATTTATAAGCCCTGGTGAGGTAAAAACAGCCAAATTCGTTTTTCCCTCATTGAAGTAAATGGCCTTCATAGGCTAGAATGGGCAGACTTTATTTTAAATTTTAAAGTCTCCTTAAATGTTGCATACCAAGAATTTGGTATCAAATTAATTGTTGTAATAAATCCTACAACTTCCAGTTGTTGGATTTAATATAACTAGTTCAGGTAAAAAGTTTAGACTTTACCTAAAAAGTTGCCAATTTCAGCTCTGCATTGTTTTTGCTGCTGTGCTCTGATTGGCCAGCCTGCAGCAGCTTCTGCCAGGCTGCCTTGATGAGGTGTGAAGTGGGCAGGCTTCACACAAAGGAATGTGCTTGGGGGAGAGAATCTCCCCTCAGCAGATGGTGAGGCAGGAAGGGGGAGGGCTGCCAAACTGGTCTTCAAAGGCAGAGAAGGACATTTGCAGCACCCAGCAACACCCCCACATCCTGCAACCCCAGACAACTAGGTGCCCCCTTGATTAGATTAGGAGAGGGCAGGAGAGGGGTGTGTTTATGATTTTTAGCCACACCAGTGGGTGGGTTCAGCCAGATGTAACCTCCAAAAATCAGATTCATCCATGTTGGATTTTTAGAGACTGTTGCCTTCTGGGATGGATTTTTGCCACACTTCCCAGGAAGTGGTCATCACAGGGGGACAACCCTGTCCCTGATTGGAGAACCAGGGCCCCCCTGCTTTTCACCCAGGAGCAAGGATAAAACTGGCAGACCTGCACCCACACCTCAGATCCCCACCAAACTTCAAGAAGAAAGAACTTAAGGAGAAGAAGGACTGCCCTGCTGGACCCCTGGCCTGCACCTGGATCCTGCACTCAGAAGGACTGCACCAGCTGCACACTTGGGCTTCACCACAAGAAGGACTTTGCCTGGCTTCAACTGGTTCAAGGAGGGACTCCCTGTTTGCTACAGGTGAAAAATTGCTAAACCAGAGTCCCCTGCACCAACTCCTGAAGAAAGTGACCAGCTGACCACTGTCCAGTGGCCAAAAAGGAGTTTGCGCCAGGTGCATTCTGGGAGTTGAAGTCCGCACCCCCCAAGGACCATCACAGAACTTCTGGACCCTTGGGGTGAGCTGTGGACCCCAAAAGAACCTTAAAAGAACATCTGGGTGAAGCCCCAGAAGTTTGGAAAAGATTTGAGAATTTTTGGAAAAAAGCTCCAGAGAGGGACCGACCCGCCGCGGAAATTCTAGCCGGCTTGCCTCAACCGCGACCCGGCCTGACTTCGTGGTTCGTCCCGGTAAAGAAAAACATCCAAAAAAGAGACTAAGTCCGAACGTAAAAAGTTGACCGGGACCTCCCAGCCATCGTATCCGAGAAGGGCTCCATGGACGTCGGATCAAGATCCAGGTTTACCCCGGTCGAAGGATTTTCATCTCGAAAAAACGACTACGTCCGAAGGTAAAAGTCTCCACCGAGGAAACCCACATCGCGTATCCGGACAAGGGCTCCAGGAGGTCGGATTCAACTGGCAGGTTCGTCCCGGTGAAGAAAAACTTCAAAATAAAGACTAAGTCAGAAGGTAACTTTTTAACCGAGGCCTCCCGCGACCTGTAGCCGAGCAGGGCTCCATCGCGGTCGGCCTGAAAGTTTGACTTTGCCCCGTCGAGGTGCAACCAGATGACCCGATTGGCGCTTTTTGTTTCTAAGCGCTAGAAAAGTAATAATTCTTTCAAAATTCATATCTCCGGTTCCCCTGAACCGATTTTAATCGTTTTTGTGTCATTTTAAAGATAAAAATATAAACTATTTTCATAAATTGGTTTTGGATTTTTAAACTGTTTCCTGTGTTTTATTTAATTACTGTTTTGTGATATTTGAATGCTTTACACTTTGTCTCCTAAGTTAAGCCTTGACGCTCGTTGCCAAGCTACCAAGGGTTGAGCTGGGATTAATTTACTGAGACCTAACTACCTAGGTGGAGGTTAGTGGCTTGTTGCTAGGTGTAGGTACCTACCTGCCCTACCAATAACCCATTTTCCAACATAATTGGAAGCAGCGACGGGATCCTGTACTTGTGTTCACTATCACGTTACAGTTTTAGGTAAAACAAATTAAAAATCCTTTAAATTGTCCTAGTGCAAAAATTGTTTTTAATTTTTTAATTTGGATTAATTTCAATTATTGAATTTTTGTAATTTTTCTAAATTCTTGTTTCCAATTTTTGCAAAAAGTTTTTGTTGACACAAAACTAGGGAACCATGGAGCTTGATCTGGCTAGCCTACCCACACTGACAGTAGTCCAGCTTAGGGGGTTGTGTATTGAAAGAGGGTTGCCTGCAACCACTGATCTCAGGAAGCAAATCCTGATCACATCCCTGACAGCATGGGCTGAGGCCCAAGAGGTAGAGTCAGAAGAAGCTCCAGAGGAGGGAGAAAGAAGGGAGGATGCAAGCTCTAACCACTCAGGGGAGGGAAGGCGTCTGAGCCCAAGTGAGGATGAGGAAGAACGGTCCTCAGTAAATACAGTCACTAGGGGCAGATCCAAAGCTAGTGGTGGGAAGGGGGTCCTTTCAGGAGGAGAGAACCCATCCATCAGAGAAAGAGAGCTGGAGGCCCAGCTAGCATACATAGCTTTGGAAACAGAGAAGCTGGCACTAGAAAAGAAAAAGTGGGCATACAAAGAGAAAAGAGATGGAAGCAGCGATAAAGAAGCTGAGGTGTCCATGGGTGGGGGAGTTTGCCCCAGATTACCCAAAGGGGTGGTTCCTGCTTATGTAGAGGGGGATGACATAGATAAGTGGCTGGGGGCCTTTGAGAGGGCACTCCAAATGAGAAGGGTTAGGCCTCAATACTGGGGTTCCCTTTTGTGGGAGTTGGTCCCCAACTCAGGGAGGGATAGGATTCTGACCTTAAGGGGGGAGGAGGCAGATTCATACCCTAGTATGAAGAGGTGCTTAGCCAAGAAGTTTGGTCTGACCCCAGAGCAATATAGAATGAAGTTCAGGGACACCCAGAAGGTCAGTACCCAGTCTTGGGTTGACTTTGTGGACATTTCACTAAAGGCACTAGAGGGCTGGATTATTGGTAACAAAGTAGATACTTATGAGGGGTTATACAATCTGATCATGAGAGAGCACATCTTGACCAATTGTATCCAAGAAAGGTTACGCCAGCATCTAGTGGACTCTAAGCAGACCAACCCTAGAGAGCTAGGGGAGGCAGCTGATGAGTGGTTGAGAACCAGGGTGGTTGTCAAGTCCCAGGGGGGAGACTCCAAGAAGGGGGGGACAGGTCCCCAAAAACCTAAGGAGGGAGGTGGTAAGCCCACCACAGAGACTCCCTCTGTACCCCAGAACCCTAAGAAGGAGGAGAGTAAATCCCACTCCCACTCTGACAAGCAGAGACAGGGAGATCCAGGGTTAAAAAAACTCTTGGACAGTAGGGCTTGCTTTGACTGTCAGCAGACAGGTCACTTCAGAGGAGATGCAGCCTGTCCAAGGAAGGTGGTTAGCACTGTGCTGTCCAGTGTAGCCATAGAGGAGGATTCCTCAGATGATGAAGTCCTCCTAGCATTGTGCTGGGAGACAGGACCAGATGGTAATCTGGTGATCCCTGAGGGTGGGAGTAGACACTTCCACCACATTCAAGTGAATGGGATCCCTACCACTGGCCTGAGAGACACCTGTGCCAGTCACACTATAGTGAGTGACCGGTTAGTGACCCCAGACATGTATGTCCCAGGAAAGACAAAGAAAATCAGGATAGCCACAGGGGACGTCACCTCCAAACCTGTAGCCATAGTGCCCCTAGAGAGGGAGGGTATCCTTGACTGGATTAGGGTGGTAGTCAGTGCTGACCTCCCCCTAGATTGTATCCTGGCAATGACCTCCCAGAGGTGAGTCTGGTCACAGATGGGGTGGTCGCCCAGGGCGCCCCCCCAACCCAAAGTCCTGGGGAGTCAGTCCCTACAGTTATGAGACAGGGGTCCCCAAGAAAAGGAAAGAAGAAAAGGAAGGGTAGGCCACTCTTAAAGAGAGTTCCAGGGAGCCAAGGGCCTTCTGCCCCAGTAGGGGGGGAGCCCAGAGTTGGCACTGGTGAGGCCTCACCTGACCCCAAGGAAGTCCTGAGTAGTCAGGCAGCTGTCCAGATGCAAGGTGTTGCCCCTGCACTGACAGAAGGGAGAGTGGAAGGAGGGTGTCTGCCACAGGAGGTGGTAGCCCCCCACTCTAGACAGCAAGAGGGGTGCCAGGACCCCAAAGATGCCCCTAAAGCAGCTCAGCCACCTGTCAGTGGAGAGCTTAGGGTGTGGTTCTGGGTACTGACAGCTGTCAGTAGCCTCTGCTGGGTGCTAGCCTTCCTGGCAGCACTGTACTTGGCCTGGGAGGCAGACCCCAGGGCCAATAGCAAAGTAGGCCCCCTGACCCTATTGGTCATGGTGGGGTTGCTCAAGTGTTGGGTGACCTCTTTGGGTAAGCTAGGTGTTGCCCTAGCAAAGTTTGGAGTAGGGGAGGTGGGCACCTCACTACCCAAGTTGGCAGAGAGAAAGGAGGAAGACCCCCCTAGAGGAAAGTTTCAGTTTGTGTTGGGTCCTTTTACTGTTGGGATGGCTTCACTACCCATAGGGAGTGACCCTGACAGGAGGATATAAGGCAGAGTAGGCCCTGCAAAGGGACAGCCAGTTTTCTTCACTGTCTTCCTCGCCTAACAAGCCAGGAAGACTCTCCCAGGGTTGGGCTGAGTCTCCTGGGCATGTGGGCTGGGGGGGGGGGTTGTGTGAGAAAACAGGGCTGATTGCAGAGGCCCCATAACTTTGTGCCCCCATTTTCCACTTTTTGCTGGTGTTTTCCTGACTTTAAAGGTGCCCTGGGTACTGCTAACCAGTCCCAGGGCCTGTGCTCTGTGTAAAATGGATATGCAAATTAGGCTAATTATAAGTGGCTAAGTTAACCTACCTATAAGTCCCTAGTATATGGTAGGGCATGTAGGTTTAGGGACCACAGCATAGGTGGTGCACACCTAGGTGCATTGCTGAGGTGTCCAGTGTCATTTTAAAAGCAAGCCTGCCTTGCTGGCTGCTTTTAAATTAAAGTTATATGCAAATTCGACTTTGGAATTAAAGGTACTTCCAAAGTTTTAAACTACCTTATTTTTACATATAAGTCACCCCTAAGGTGTGCCCTATGTGCCCCTAGGGCTGGGTGCCATGTAACTATAAGCAGGGACTTTATAAAAATAGATTTATAAGCCCTGGTGAGGTAAAAACAGCCAAATTCGTTTTTCCCTCATTGAAGTAAATGGCCTTCATAGGCTAGAATGGGCAGACTTTATTTTACATTTTAAAGTCTCATTAAATGTTGCATACCAAGAATTTGGTATCAAATTAATTGTTGTAATAAATCCTACAACTTCCAGTTGTTGGATTTAATATAACTAGTTCAGGTAAAAAGTTTAGACTTTACCTAAAAAGTTGCCAATTTCAGCTCTGCATTGTTTTTGCTGCTGTGCTCTGATTGGCCAGCCTGCAGCAGCTTCTGCCAGGCTGCCTTGATGAGGTGTGAAGTGGGCAGGCTTCACACAAAGGAATGTGCTTGGGGGAGAGAATCTCCCCTCAGCAGATGGTGAGGCAGGAAGGGGGAGGGCTGCCAAACTGGTCTTCAAAGGCAGAGATGGACATTTGCAGCACCCAGCAACACCCCCACATCCTGCAACCCCAGACAGCTAGGTGCCCCCTTGATTAGATTAGGAGAGGGCAGGAGAGGGGTGTGTTTATGATTTTTAGCCACACCAGTGGGTGGGCTCAGCCAGATGTAACCTCCAAAAATCAGATTCATCCATGTTGGATTTTTAGAGACTGTTGCCTTCTGGGATGGATTTTTGCCACACTTCCCAGGAAGTGGTCATCACAGGGGGACGACCCTGTCCCTGATCGGAGAACCAGGGCCCCCCTGCTTTTCACCCAGGAGCAAGGATAAAACTGGCAGACCTGCACCCACACCTCAGATCCCCACCAAACTTCAAGAAGAAAGAACTTAAGGAGAAGAAGGACTGCCCTGCTGGACCCCTGGCCTGCACCTGGACCCTGCACTCAGAAGGACTGCACCAGCTGCACACTTGGGCTTCACCACAAGAAGGACTTTGCCTGGCTTCAACTGGTTCAAGGAGGGACTCCCTGTTTGCTACAGGTGAAAAATTGCTAAACCAGAGTCCCCTGCACCAACTCCTGAAGAAAGTGACCAGCTGACCACTGTCCAGTGGCCAAAAAGGAGTTTGAGCCAGGTGCATTCTGGGAGTTGAAGTCCGCACCCCCCAAGGACCATCACAGAACTTCTGGACCCTTGGGGTGAGCTGTGGACCCCAAAAGAACCTTAAAAGAACATCTGGGTGAAGCCCCAGAAGTTTGGAAAAGATTTGAGAATTTTTGGAAAAAAGCTCCAGAGAGGGACCGCCCCGCCGCGGAAATTCTAGCCGGCTTGCCTCAACCGCGACCCGGCCTGACTTCGTGGTTCGTCCCGGTAAAGAAAAACATCCAAAAAAGAGACTAAGGGGGTGATTCTAATTCTGGCGGGCGGCGGAGGCCGCCCGCCAGAATTCCGCCCCCATAATACCGCTCCGCGGTCAGAAGACCGCGGAGGGTATTATGAGTTTTTCCCTGGGCTGGCGGGCGGTCTCCAAAAGACCGCCCGCCAGCCCAGGGAAAAACTCCCTTCCCACGAGGATGCCGGCTCGTAATCGAGCCGGCGGAGTGGGAAGGTGCGACGGGTGCAGTAGCACCCGTCGCGTATTTCAGTGTCTGCAAGGCAGACACTGAAATACCTTGCGGGGCCCTCTTACGGGGGCCCCTGCCGTGCCCATGCCATTGGCATGGGCACGGCAGGGGACCCCAGGGGCCCCGCGACCCCCCCTACCGCCATCCTGTTCATGGCGGCTTTCCCGCCATGAACAGGATGGCGGTAGGGGGGGTCAGAATCCCCCATGGCGGCGCAGCAAGCTGCGCCGCCATGGGGGATTCTGAGGGCAGCGGTAAACCGGCGGGAGACCGCCGGTTTACCCTTTCTGACCGCGGCCAAAGCGCCGCGGTCAGAATGCCCTGCGGGGCACCGCCGGCCTGTCGGCGGTGCTCCCGCCGACCCTCGCCCCGGCGGTCAAAGACCGCCGGGGTTAGAATCAGCCCCTAAGTCCGAACGTAAAAAGTTGACCGGGACCTCCCAGCCATCGTATCCGAGAAGGGCTCCATGGACGTCGAATCAAGATCCAGGTTTACCCCGTCGAAGGATTTTCATCTCGAAAAAACGACTAAGTCCGAAGGTAAAAGTCTCCACCGAGGAAACCCACATCGCGTATCCGGACAAGGGCTCCAGGAGGTCGGATTCAACTGGCAGGTTCGTCCCGGTGAAGAAAAACTTCAAAATAAAGACTAAGTCAGAAGGTAACTTTTTAACCGAGGCCTCCCGCGACCTGTAGCCGAGCAGGGCTCCATTGCGGTGGCCTGAAAGTTTGACTTTGCCCCGGTCGAGGTGCAACCAGATGACCCGATTGGCGCTTTTTGTTTCTAAGCGCTAGAAAAGTAATAATTCTTTCAAAATTCATATCTCCAGTTCCCCTGAACCGATTTTAATCATTTTTGTGTCATTTTAAAGATAAAAATATAAACTATTTTTATAAATTGGTTTTGGATTTTTAAACTGTTTCCTGTGTTTTATTTAATTACTGTTTTGTGATATTTGAATGCTTTACACTTTGTCTCCTAAGTTAAGCCTTGACGCTCGTTGCCAAGCTACCAAGGGTTGAGCTGGGATTAATTTACTGAGACCTAACTGTACCTAGGTGGAGGTTAGTGGCTTGTTGCTAGGTGTAGGTACCTACCTGCCCTACCAATAACCCATTTTCCAACAGATAGTAATTTAAAATCCTCTTTAACGCTAACACTGGACTTTAAGTCACAACTTTTGAAAATGGCATTTTTAGAAGGTTTGCATTTTCTTATCACAACCATTTTTGTCTGCTATCAATGTCCTGGGTCACATGACTGTGAATGGCTCTGGCTTGTATACATTACCAGACAGTAACACAATGGAGGCTTAGGTGTGGACAGGATGGTCTTTCCTGGCAGGATGACTGAAGAGAGGCTGTACGCAGCCCCACTTACACCTCAAAGGGCTTTGCTTACTGTTCTCGCAAAGGAATTTAACACCAGACCTGTCCTGACTTTTGTCACTCCCTGACACTTTGGATTCTTGACAGGGGATGGGGAAGAACTTTCCAGAAACAGATATGGAGGTAGGAGAGAGAGTTCCCTCACACAAAGGCTGACACCAGGTATAAATATTCAACCTCTAAAGCCACTCATCAGAGCCCTCCTGGACCTGTGGAAGTTACAGAAGATTTCCCTGCTGCTTGAAGATAGCCTTGCTATCAGAGAAGGACGACTGGGCATGTCTGCGTTCATCCCAGGCTGACCAGAGTGACTCCAAGGGTCAGTTGACTGGCCTCCTGTGTGAGGTACAGGGACACACCAAGCTTCAGAAGCCTCCCAGCAAATGCCCAGTTGATCTGCTGCTGCTGGACATGCTTGGACCTGCAACTGGATCTGCCTGAGCCAGGCTGGCCTCTGCTTGAGTGAGCTTCTGATCCTCAAGAGGTGCCTCCCCATGTCCTGGACCCATGGATGACATCTCCTTCTGAAAGAAAAGGTGAACTTCTGAAATTTGGGCTCCTTGCAACCATGAACAGTCCTGTTCTTGCCAAGACTCTGCTGCGTGCAACGACTGCCAACGCAAACCTCTGGTGAAGCCTACTCTTCTCACCAACTGCAACAATCCACAGCAACTGACAATACGAGACCTGTACTTCATGGCATAGCAACAACAGCCCATGATGACCACCTACTCAAAGCTACAGCAGCTGTAATGCTGGATCTGCTCTTCGCAGGACAGCGGCAACTGAAGCTCAGCTGGCTCCTCGCAGCCACCTCCAACACGAAAGGAACACTTTGTACCAGACTTATAAAGTAACTTTGCAGCGGGACTAAGATGTTCCCTGCATCTGACTTACATTTTATCGTGGTCAGCCTGAACCTGTGACTTTCCCTCAGTCTAGCATGATCATGAGTGGCTCTTTGTGCTTTTAGGTGTTATTTTCGCTAAACATTTTTAAATTGTATATCTCCGGTTCTACTGATAGAATTTTTGTTGTTTTGGTATTATTTTGTAATTGTATTCTATTTTTCTAAATTGGTTTAGAATGTTTTCACTTTATTACAGCTGTTGTGCTGCATATATACTTTACACTCGCCTCTAAGCCGGCTTCGCTGTCATCTCCATATTGGGCGACTGGCTACAGCTTCACTTTGCTAGCCGCTTGGCATTCGACAAATGAGGGCCGTTTTCCTGGCTTCTAACACTGAGGAGCTTTGCCTCCCACGCACAAAGTGCAATAATTAATTTATACACAAGCGATTGTACATGTTGCGCCAGTATTTTTAGATTGTGCATGTAGTGCAATTTTGCATTAACATTTTTACTACTTGATGTGTTCAAAAACAACAAATGCAACAAATTGAACATTTTGCACCAACCTGTGATGCCAAGTGTGCAGATATTGTATCGGTTTGAGTGAAGTCTGTGCCTTTTGGCAAGAACAGAGTAAAATTTTACTCAGAGAAAGCAGGCTAAGAGTCGTGAGACACATTGCTGGGCCGTTAAATCATAAATAAAATGTAACCAAATGCATATCTAACCCGTCACATACGTATATTAGATCTGATCAAGCGCATCAGTTAGGTCTAGACAAGCCTTTTATTCCAGGTAGGGCCTTGGTAGTCATTTTTGAAAGGCCAGAGACACTCCTGCTGTTTCTGTCACTTTCCCCAGCTCCCAAGTTTGACTGCAGCAGGCCCGGGAGGGCTTCGTGAGAGAGAGAGAATGAGAGGGCGGAAATGGTAAGGTAGAAAGAAGTGATGAGAGATGAAGAAGAGAAAGAGGAGAGAAGGAGAGAGATAAAATGGATGTATGCCAGAAGAGATTCTACGAGGAGACGAAAGGAGGACTGGTTTTAACATTTTTGGCAGGGCTTCTTTGGTTCCCTCGCTGGCCCTGGTGCCTTGATATTTTTGTCATATAATACAACTAATAAAAAGCTGGCAGAAAATTAAAATAATCTGCACAGCAGTAAAAGCAGTTAACATTATTACAAAAAAAAAAAAAATGTTTTCGGAATCCTGACAGGAAAGTTGTGCTGACAAGCACAGCAGGCTAATAAAAGCAAAAACCTTTCATGCTTAGTGAGTCCTTGTCATTATGTTGCCATTGCTGAGTGTTCCACTTTAAAGCTACTTGCAAAGTTCAAGGTTCACTCTTCCCTAGTGAATTTGTGTCCTTTATACTTCTATCTTGAAAATGATTTAAATCCGCCATTTGCTAAGGGTTAATAACCAGGAGATTTTATTTCACTCGACTTTCAAGATCCAATTCCATCTCATCATGCTTCACATAACTTATTTCAAGATCCCAAATCTCAGTTAGTTTAGTCAGTCAACCCCATTTATCTTTCTTACTTCACACACCTAAGCAACGCTCATTTTTGTATGTCCCACCAGAGTTCCTTTAGAATTTCAATATCTTTTTTGCTGACCTCTGGGCTGTTCTGTTACAAAGGAATCTGGGTTGCCCTGTTTTAACCTCCTTGTTCTTTACTTCGCTTTCAAGTTGGTATTCCTAGGCTACTAAGAAATATATGTTTTCTATTTAACCTATTTTGAGATCTTTTGGGGGGTTTGGTCGCAATCAATGTTTCCTGGGCAGGTGTCAGGATTATAGAAGAGAGAAAGTATGAAAATTCCAGGAAAAGAATCTGAAAGGCAGTTGGAGAACTGGGAGTCAGGAAGAAAGCACATTGGCACATGGGAAGAGGAGAGGATTTAAGGTTGCTTATAGGAGATTGAGAACCTGATTGTGGAAACTAGGGGCCAGATTTAGGAAAAGTGGTGCTGCACCCAGTGCAGTGCTACATTACTTGTGCTCCTTAGCGCCCCCCCACTGCCACCATGTGTGTGCCATTTATAATACAGCGCACCATGGCGCAAGGTAGGGGGCAATAGTGTTAGAATTTTTTATACTATTGATGTACTGTTCGGGGGTTAGCGCCAAAATTGTGGTGCTAACCCTGAACAGTACATAGGGGCCTATTATAAATAATGGTGTGCCCCCTTTTAGTCCTTGCTCTGAACAGGAGTTAGGAATGCAGCAAAAATGGCACACAGAAATCTTTTAGATTTCTTTGCACCATTTTTATGCCCCCCCCAATGGGGAATGCCGGCCTGCATACATTATGGCTGGTGCACGCATAATGTGGTGCAAGGGTTTACAAAGTAGCGCAAGACATGCATTGCACCACTTTGTAAATTGGTGCGCCAATTTTGGCCTCATTGGGCCACATTAGCGTAAACAAAAAACTGACACTAATTTGGCGCAAGGAGGCACTCAGCCCTCTTAAAAATCTGGGCCTAGGTGTAAGACCTACTTTTATTCCCCCTAGTCTGCCACAAGGGAGGCAGAAATCCCTCTAGAACCCAGAGAAATGTATGTGCCAAAGAAAGGGGTGGGGGTACCCCCATCGCAATTGTCTAGTGCAGCCCCCAACCCCCAGGCACAATGCACATTCTGCCACCACCTGAGGCGGGGGCTGATAGGAGATCTTTCCTTATTGCAGTAAAATGGCTACCACTCCTGTGTGGCTGCACCTAGTGCTCGTAACAGACAAATAGGCAAATGATGGTTGGTCAGAATCATCTGGCTCCCTATACTTTGCAGACATTTATGTCACAGAAAAATTCACAATTTTCGACAAACTTTGAGTTTGTAGGGCATTGTGCGTGGTAAAATGTTGTAGAATCCATGCCAGATCTCTCAAGTTTCTAGTTTTCAGAAATGTCTGGGTTTGGTATGTGTTTTGGGTGGCAACAGAGCCAGGGCCATATGCTTATTGCCAAATCAGGTTGTATTTTTTGAGAGGATGAGTTGATGACTTCATAATGTGTTTTGTTCCATGTCTGTTTTGGTCACTAGGCCTACCCACACAAGTGAGGTACAAATTTTGTCTGGAGACATGAAGAAATTCTGGTTAGTAGATAATATGTGATTCCCTACTGATTCCATACGTTTTCCCCACAGAAATGGGAGGAAAAGGTGATTTTTTTGCTAAAGACTACAAAGTTTGCAAGGGCTTCTAAGTAAAAAAGAACATGGTCAGAGCCACGTGTCACACCACCTTGAACTCCCCAAAGTGTCTAGTTTTCAAAACTGTGCAGATTTGTTAGGGTTCCCTAGGTGCTGTCTGACCAAGGCCCCAATCCACAGCTCCCTACATTGCAAAGAAAGGGTCAGTTTTGGGTAGAATAATCTGATGTATCCATGTTTCATATTGGTCCTTTTCCTGTTGTGGACACTAGTCCTACACACACAAGTGAGGTACCATTTGTATCTGGAAAGTTTAGGGAATGCTGCTAGTAGGACATTTCTGGCTTCACATAGTTTTCAGATGGTTTTCTCACAGAAATGTCAGCTAAAAGTATGTTTTTAGCCTACGTCTGAGGTTTGCAAGGGCCTCTATGTAAAAAAAAACCTTGGTGAGGGCCACACAAGTCATGCCATTGGACTCCCCTAGTGTCTAGTTTTAAAAAATGTGCTGGTTTGCTAAGTTTCTCTATGTGCCCGCTGAGCTAGGACCCAAAATCAAAATTTACCGACATTTCTAAAAAAAGGGTCAGTTTTTGGTGGAAAAATGTGTTGCGTTTTGGCCTTTTTCTGTCACGGGCACTAGGCCTACCTTCAAAATTGAGGTACCATTTCTATTGTGAGACTTGAAGGAACACTGGTTTGTAGGAAATGCGTGGCTCGCCACAGATTCCAGTAGTTGCACTTACAGAACTATGAGGACATTTTTTTTTTAGATAAAGCATGTGTTATACAAAGGTTTCTAGGAAAAACAAACCTGGTGAGAGCCACACAAGTCATGTCACCCTGGATTTCCCTGGATGTCTGTTTTAAAAAAATGTAAAGTTTGGCTAGATTTCCCTGCAGGCTGAGCTGGGGTCCAAAATCCATAGCATCCATTTATATTAATGTGTAGTTAGTACACAATAAAAAACCATTGTAAAGTGCAGCTCAGTTGTTAGCTCTGGGTACCTTGGGTTCTTGGAGACCGTACATATCCCCACAAATAGAAGGGTATAGTGGATTTAAGTGTATATTTCTTTTGAAAATGGGCCATTGTGACAAAGATACAGATAAATATGCTGTCACAAAGGCTATTTTTTCTTACTCTTTTCCAATATTTTTTAGGGATATGAAAGTTGTCTTCTAAAAACAGACCAGTGTGCAACCACATGGTGTGCAAAAACACTAACAGGCCTTGTGTCTGTGTTGCAGGATAGGCATAACACTTACTTTCAGATTAATGTGGGAAGGCAGAGTGCCATCACTGATCAGATTGTATCTCATTGGGAATGATTATTTTATTTCAATCTGTTACTATGTTCAGCATGTGCAGCAGTGCACAGACATGGGAGCTGACCATGTTTATGTGTGGTGCCCACAAATACAAAAAGCCACAAAGTGATGTGTCCTTGGTGTTACACCCAAAGTTATCTGAATAAGGATAAATCTACTTTATGGATTTAAAACAAATTTTTACTGCATTTACCATGATGCAATGGGACTGACTGCATGCCGGAGTGTGAGGCAGGATGCTCCCATCTGTTTCCTGTTTAAGAAGGCTCCCTTGAGCCAGCGAGTTGACGAGCTCTGGTTGAAGCATCTGTGTGCCAGTGAGTGGTACACAAACCTGAGAGGACTTTTGGCAGCATTTCCAGCAACCCCACAGGCAAAGCTGCTCTCTGCTGATGAAGGGCTAAACCCAGAAACACGTGTCCAGAGATATACAGCACCAGCTGCACTCAGGAAGGTGAAAAACTACAGACTACTTTATGGAGAAAAAGCTAATTTGTACAGCATTTACCATGATGCAATGGGGCTGACTGCATGCTGGAGTGTGAGGCAGGGTGCTCCCATCTGTTTCCTGTTTAAGGATAAATCTAGACATCACATTCACTTTCTGCATCATTCCTTCAGGCATCGCAAATATTTGTTTCTGTGCCTTACACAATCATGAAAGTCAGATCAGGTACATGCATCAGAAAATTCAAGGATATCCTTCCCTAAATGAATTTCACTGTAGTGACAAAGATGTGGGAGCCAAGAGATAGCTCATAGAGTCAATGCATTCATTCAATCTTAAAAGGGAAGCCTATATGGAATAGTGGACTGATGCACGTATACTCCCAGTTGCAGATGCTATTGTTTTTGTATCTTTTCAAATATTAGATGCCCTTGTCTACGGTAACTCTGGTACAATTACTTCACTGTAAGCAACAACAACTGTGGAACAGACCATTCTGATCCATGGGCTAAGGACTTCCCTGTAAGCAATAGCCCTGTTCCCTTTCCCAACTACAGCCACTGTACCTTTCTCACTCTGTGGCTGAATGTATATTATTGAAGTGGTGTAGTGCATGTTCTGACAGTACATGAAACATATTCACTTTGTAGATTTGTAGCAGTCACCAAGAAACTGGTGACTTTCTCTCTAATTCTCTGGATCCTTGTAACAACCTTGTTTTACCAATCCTTAAAAGGTTCTGTAGTTGCAGGGCTTAGTACCAACTGTTCCAGTTACATTGCTTATCTTTTTCCATAATGTTCCCTTTCATTGTTGTTATGATACTTGTCCTGCTGCTAAAAGTGCCATGATGTGCAAGTGTATCTGTTGTGCTCATCCTTGTTCTTTCTTGGCATGCTCACTGATGTTCATTGCTAGAAGGATGTTTCTAGTCTTTCTCATAGTGTAAATTAAAGGAGGAGAGTTCCAAGTCATGGGACTTAAACTGATTGATACAGGACTTAGCTAGCAATTCATAAATGGGCAGCACACCTTCTTGAATTTCCTTTTGTTCACTGTTTGGTAGCATTGGTGAGACCATGAATAGACCCTCAGAAACTGACAAGACTATAAGAAACAAAACATAAGCAAAAGGCAAAAGAAAAAACTTGGGGACTGTGGTAAATGTGGTTGTTGGTTGACTGGAGTGTGAGCCCTGGTCAAGCAAAAGCCACAATCCCTTGCAGGGTAAACCACAAAAAGTCACTAATTTAACCTGTGCTTAACCCTGGGTACCTTGGCACAAAAAGCAGTCAGGCTAAACTTAGAGGCAATTTGTTAAGTATGTAGGCAGGACACAAACAGCAACACAGTGAAAACACAACACAAGACAAATCCCTAACCAATCTACAAAAACAGAGAACATTATATTAAATTATAAGACATCCAAACCATCAAAATCCAATCAGTAGACCTAAAATTATGAACTTGTAAAGTTTAAGGTTCAAAATAACAAGTCTTCAGTTTTCGAAAATGGCCACCTGGGTACCTTTAGCGCCACAACCAAGGGTCCAGGAGTGGATGGAGACCTATTGAGGGTTAAAGACTCACTCAGGCTGGATCCAGGTGTGGGTTCAAGATGGTGGGAGCCTTTTATGTCTCTGGGACTCGAAACAGAAGGCCAGCTAAAGTAGCCCTTGGGGTCAATTCTGAAGTCCTGGATGCAGGTGAAGACATAGGGCTCCACAGCAGGGCTGAACTCTGAAGGTTCAAAGCAGGCTCCATGCATCTAAGCAGTCCTTCAAGGTACAGCAGCAGTCTGGTAGAATGCACAGCATGTCACAGCAGCAGGCAGTTTTCTGAAAGTCCTTCTGCAGGTCCAGTAGTGAACTGAAGAGTGGGTCTAAGAGCCCTATTTTTATGCCCTGGTGCCCTGCTCTCAGAAAGTGGGAGAAGTTTCCAGAAGGGTTCTCTGAAGTTCCAGGAGCATCCCACCTCCCCTACCCTCGCTCCTAGCTGGCTGCGCTGACAATACAGGGATGTTAAGCCTATTGTGTAGTGGCAGAGCCTGTCTGTTCAGGTGTAAGTGGGGCTATGCTACCTCCGCCCCATCAAGTGAGTTAATGTCCATTCAGGCTCTGCTAATCCCAGTATTGTGTGACTGTCTGGGGTGAATTCAAAAAGTTGCACCTGTCAGTGACACTCAGTCATGTGACCTAAGGCAGGCAACAGGCACAGAGAGCTAAGGGTGTGAAAATGCCAACTCACTAAAAGTGTCATTTTCAAACTTGTAATGATAAATCTGACTTTAATATTAAAGAGAGTTTCTCATTACAAGTTCATGTATACCAAACATGTCATATCTACCACTTCTAGTTTAGGAATTACAGCTTATTAAATATTATAATGAATCCCCAATGTTAACCTATGGCAGGATAGGCCTCACAGTAGTGAAAAACTAATTTGGGAGTTTCTCACTACTAGGGTGTGTAAAACTAAAAGTACATGTCCTACCTTTTAAATACTTAACACCCTCCTCTATGAGATACCTAGGACCTACCTTAGAGTGACATGTGTACAAAAAAAGGGAATTTTAAGGCTTGGCAAGGGGTTTTAAATGCCAAGTCAACATGGCGGTAGGGCATTGCCTTCAGGGTGCAGTGGCAGGCCTGGGACATGTTTTAAAGTGCTACTGAAGTGGGTGGCACAATAAATGCTGCAGGCGCACCAATAGCATTTCATTTACAGACCCTGGGTCTATAGTATAATACTCTACAAAGGACTTACATGTAAATTAAATGTGGTAATTATGTATATGCCAATCAAAGCATATTTTTGGGAAAGAGCACAAGCACGTTAGCACTGGTTAGCAGTGGTAAAGTGCACAGAGTGGAAAGGCCAACAAGAAAAAATCCATCAAAACTTGTGGGGGTGACCCTGCAGGGAGGCCGTTTCCAACAGGGCCTATTCATAAAAGCATTTTGAGTATCTGAAGTAGGTCTCAAGTAGCACCACTTTACGTACTTACAGATTCTATTCATTAAACTGTGGTAGATATCTCTGACTATGCCTTCCTTTTCTCTTATATGCAGGGTTATTCCCCACAGGTAAGGAGAATTTTGCATATGGAGTTCTCAGGTTTAGGTGTAAATGTAAAGGGGTAAGGTGGAAGGTAAGAAAATGGCTGCTATCTACTTCTAAATTGGTGGAGTTAAATAAATAATGAGCAGGGGTTTGGGAGGCACGTGCAAATATTAAAATACCCACACTGACGAGTAAGCTATGTGCTATTCATCACATGTACTCCAATAGTACTACTGATAAAATAGACTCAGATCTACTCCAGCCTAGCCTTGTAGTAAGTCACACACCACACAAGGGCCCTCATTGCTACTTCAAGTCACTAACATAGAAATTAATGGAGGCATGGAATAACACAAAAGGGAAAATAGGAAAAAAGGTAATGTATTTTTCATGTAAAAAATGTATACTCTTTACATTTTTTTCAGAATTTATAAATAAAAATGTCATAAATGGTATTATAGCCACGATTCGTAGACAATACATTTTGTGACTAGGCATCCATCACATTCAGCCCATCTGTCACTGCATTCGGTGGGGTGTCAATAGTGATAATTTCACCACAACCATCATTAGGTGAAAGTCACTTTACCATTAAACAGTCACACACAGCCTGCATATATAAGAAAACAAGACACAAATCTGGGAATCAGTCATTGCTAATACCACTTCTCACCTGATGTGATCTTTGAAAGGGTTGCAGGAAGGGAGCAAGGCAGTAGTCCACTTAACCTACTGCATTCTGCAAGGCTATCCTTCCATCCATCGAAATATTAGATGCACTCCATTTCCTACACAATAGCCGCCATATTTACAAGAAGTGACGTTGCTGCATGCGGCAGCGATACATCAAAATAGCTTGCTCTTCAGTATCACAGAATCCCACGCCATGGATGCATCGTATTTACACCGTGCACCAGGATCCTGGCTGCATGAAAAAAAAATGATGCACCCGTGTGTCATGTTGTAAGGATATCTGACACATTTGCTGCAAAAGTGATGCAGGGATGATTTGCACATGTAAAGTAACTTTAATTGCCAAGTGTCGCTTTTGAGTGCTGAACGTGTAAAAAAAGTATAACAAATGACGCAGTTGGGAAAAAAATGGCACATTTCTCAGAAGGCAGCCATGGAGCAGAGAGAAGAAGCAAGGGCAACTGCCCCAGCATCAGCCAGGATGCCCAGCCAGACTACCAGTGGAAGAGGAAATGCAATTTCAGGGAGGAGGAGAATGACATCCTGATCACTGAGGTGACAGAGCACCAACATCAGCTCTTTGTTTCCTGTAAATTGCCACTAGGGAGGAAAGAGGCCATTTGGCAGACCACAGTGGAGAAGATCAACAGCGTGGGACCAGCAAAGAGGATTATCACTTACTCTAAAAAATGTTGCCATGACTACAAGCGCCGTATTAAGGAGAAACTAGCCAAGAACCTGAAGGCAGCAGTGCAGACTGGAGGAGGGAGCCCAGCACACCAAGAGTAGTTGGGTGCCTTGGAGGAGCAGGGGGCAGCTGACATCTCAGACGAGATGGTGGCTGGAGTATCAGGACAGGACAGTGCAGCACACGAGGAACAACCAGAGCAACGTGGTAATTATGAACAAGGGGTAATGTGGGCAAAAAGGCCATGATGTGCAGTGCAGCTACCCATGTCCCAGAGCTCCACTGCGCTGTGTGCAGGGCAAAGCACCGGAATCCTGCTCACGTCCCGCTAAATAGCACCGAAATGTCAATCATACTGCCCAGTTACATGTTGCACAGCTCAGACCTGCTCCGTCATGTTTCTCCATTCCATGTCTGAAGTACAGCACCAGTCCAGGCCCACCTTTGTATGCTGGCATGTGTAGTGGAATATCAACATGAATCACCAGTCCCATAAGTCCCACAATACAAAGTAAAATAACATGGACTGAAACAACACACCATGCATGGACACTTGAACCCTGCACAACATGGTGGTGATGATGCAGGCCTCCTTGTATCATAAAGCCACTTACTTGGGCCCATGCACACAAATCTGAAATGTAGAGCAATGGCTTGGAATGGGCTTGTCAGAGAAGAAAAGCCTCACCTGAGAGGAGGGTCAGGTGTGGGGCATGTGAACTATCAATAAAGGAACATGCCAAGAGCTATGTATATGTTAACTGGCATGACACTGCACAGCACGTAGCTGTCCAAACAAGCAGGCTGAGACCCGAGAGGTGTCAGCTGCCATAGGAAGGTCTACCAGAACTCAAGCCATGCAATAAATCCAACTGTATCTGGGTGAATGCAAGTGATGCATACCAAAGAACCATGTGTGTCCAAACCAAAGATGGTGTGTGGCCCTGGCGGGCCCCTGGTTTTACAGTGCGTGGTAAGCACTGGATGAGTAGGTTGAACTGCCACTGTGTCTGAGTGGGGAAACACTGCATAGCAAGGTGGTCAGAATGTCTATGCACTCTGCAAGGCAGCTTCACCAAAACACATGCAATGCTGTGTTTGACAGTGTAACAATTGTGTTGCAGCTGGGAAGAGATGACAGAGAAGAGTCCATTGGGGTACAACATTCTACATTTGATGTGGTCCTGGTTTAAGATGTAGCATGTGGCAGGAATAAGTCTGAAGGGAAAATTGTCTCACTATGCCACGTCTCAATTGGTAGATAGAAAACAGGGATCTGCCAAGGTATAGAAAAAACTAGTCTGCTAGCTTGATGTGCCCAGTTATGTTGCACACCTGGGCAGGTATGTCACAAATTCCAGCACTGCTAACATGTGGAGTACAGCTTGACCTATAGCCCTAAAAAAAGCCAGCCATGCCAGTTCATTCTATGTGGTCACACATATTGTTGGTGTTGTAGGCACATGAGTCAGTGTGTGATCTGGGTTTCATCACTATGAGGAATTAAGTAGAGTCGCTGGCACAAAAAGGATGAGTGGCAGAGGAGACATGTATATTACAAGTGAGTGAGCCTGAATCAAAGGATGTGAGATACTATGCAGATATCCAACTCTGGTGAGTGTCAGTGCCAGCAACCTCCCTCGTCTGCCTGGGCCCATTACCTCAGAGTTGACACACAGAGTCCACTGTCCACAGATATGAAGCCAAATGTGTATGCAATGAACATGAGTATGCACAAATAGTAAATACATGGTATGTATATACCCTCACATATTCCTGTAGTGTAGCAAGGTTGGTCGGTGTGTGAGGTGTGCAGGATATGTGTGAAAAAATCAATCCTTGGCCACATGAATGCACAATATACATGCAAGACAGCACAACAAGGCAGAATGGCATAGTGTACAGTGTGAAAGTCAGATGGCATGATCATAACTAATTCCTGACCAGACCCACATCACCTCCACATGACCTGTGGGCTGAATACCAGCCACAGCGAATGCAAACACAGCGAATGCAAACACAATAGGTGAAATGTGCATAGTAGTGGTGTCAAAATGTCAAAACACAATCAGTATAGGCACCATGAAAAACATGAAAATCTCCCTGTCAATTGTGTACTTTGCCTCTTATCATACATGCAGGAGTGGTAGGCCCAGCGAGCTGTATAACTATATTGCAATTTTTGTCATGGCACAAAAAGTCAGCCTTGTTACACAGTGGTTGTATGAACAATGCAGAGATACTGCCATCTGAAAAGCAACTGCAGTGCAAGTTGGACTCAATACCTCAGTGTAACAGATATCCTATGCATCAGTTGTACTGAAAGTCAAATGGTAGCAAGATAGATTATCAATCAGATTACTCACGTCAACATCTAACATAGATCAACATTAACATATCTTGCAGAGGATGTACCTACACCTTCTGACCAGCTGCCTGTCCGCTATGAGGCTCTTTCTGAGGATGACAGCCTGCCAACCCTTGACCAAGACACCCTCAAGCTAATCCCTGCCTCCTTTGACACACCATCTCCAGTTGCAGGATGGGCCAACAGTGTTGCAGGGTGTCCAGAGGATCCACCCAATTACCCAACACACATCACCTGCCAGCCCACCCCCGGCCCTGGTCTCCAAGGACCCTAAGTTGAATTCCAGTGTTGTGCAGTAGGAGTCCAGTGGGAGATGGTAGATGTGGTGCAGGTGGGGATGGAGACCATGACAGGCACCCTAAAGACAGTCCATAGGTGCCTCAGTCCCAATAAGGACACCTCAGTGACAATAAGAGGCACGTATCTTTCACTCTGGGCCCTCAAACAGTCCTTGGCTGACATTGCTGGCATCATTAGGCAGAGGCACAAACAACTGCCCTGCCAAAGTGGCACCAGTGAGGTTGTTAACCAGCTGGGGCAAACCCCAACATCAGGGAGTCCATGGAGTGGAAGCAGAACATATACATAGCAAAAATGGGTGTCTACCACTGTGACACTGCTGCTGTGCTGGCAAACCAGCAGGACCTTCTTGGTGCAGTACTACCTTACTTGTTGGCAAAGAGAACTGCTGCTGCAGACAGGGGATCCACATCTTCAGCCCCTGTTTTGTGTGTACCTGCTCACCTTCCTCACCTCCTGCACCAACAACACCCCCCTCACAGCAAGCACCACACACATCAGAGAAGGAGGATGTGGACTCCACCTCTTTCCACCGAAAAACTGCCCAGTATAATTTCTCTGTTCCAAATGGCCAGTTTCTCCTTGTCCCAGTGCTGTTGACCATGTTAGTGTTCCTCCCAACTGGTACTGTCCTCAATTTGCTGCCCCACCTGTTGATCACACCCATTGGTGGACTGTTGATGTGGCCTACCTTCCTTATTGGCAATTTGCTTCTCCTCTTCCTTACTGAAACACTTGTCTTCCCCATATGTCCCATGCAATGTATCTCCCATGGACTCTGTCCGGACATCCCATAACACACAAACAATGTTGGTGTTGTTTCCACAAGGACTGCCACTTGCCCCTTCCTCCTTTGTTTGAGTGTAAACAAAGTCATTTACCAGAATCAGAGTGTTGTATGTCTGTTCATGATCGGATGGAGTAGATCATGGTGGAAGTGCTGCCCCTAAAGACACAACCTATTATCGAAAAGGAATTACGTTCAATAGACCCTTGCAGAAAAATGCACAGTTCAAGGGCAGCAGTATATGTCACCTTTACGTGCATCATAAACTAGCAAGTAGATACCCAAGGTCACATGAGAAAAGTGCTACAATTAACAATCAGTCAATAGTAAGAGTGAATGACATTACTGCCCAGGTGGGGAACACTTCCATGGACACTAGTCAGCAAACGACAATGCTGTGACAAGCAACTGATGCAAGGGAGAGTATATAAGTGGCTGGCATCAGTGTGTGACCCAAAATATCCTTGATTAATGGCAACGGTTTGACATAACTGTCCCTTCAATGCATGTCGCATGACTTACACAGACAGTACAACAGTAGGTGAATACCTCTTTTGGGCTGTGTATCCATTCACAGCAAGAGTGTCAATTACAGTGCTCAACTATGTTTGAAGAACCTGTACATGATTCCTGGCCAAGCTTGACAGGTTCCTCTAAATAGGTGTTTCACCTAATCACACATGTCTACAAACACTGCTTTCATGTACTTAACACAACCAAACCAGATCTGACACCTCCTACACAGTAAATCATGAAGCAGACTTGTATGTAGTAAATATTGCTATTTAATGTATAAAAAAAGTATCAAACCTAAAACTACCAATACTACACTACCTGACTTATCTAGTCTAAACTACATAAAAACTAAACTATGCTACCTAAACTACACTATCTTATCGTAAAATCTTTCTAAACTATCTTAGCGTATTTTTTATATTTTACACATATAACACAACAGCCATCAACCTCTCCCACCCCCTTCATACACATTTTCACACAATAACAACATAAACTACACCTATACACCAACTACCTATCCATAGAAAGATAAACAAATATATTTTTGTTGTATTTTTTTTTTTTTTGTTGCTTTAAACATATATCCTAAACATCAACCCCCACCCACTAAATAACCTGCCCACCCATATTACCACCTAAGAACAAACCCCACCTAAAATGTTAAAATTACTAAAACTAAATTAACCTATGCCTACACTAAAAACTATCCTAAAGTGTGCTATAAGTCCACTAAAAAACTAATGTGTTGAAAACTGAGGAAGGGTATAACATGTCATTGAGGACTAGATTTGATCCGCTATGCGGTCTGCAGACTGCTGTAGCATGTGGACCAACCATATTGTCAAATTTATGCTCCAAACCAGTGACACGGAGCCATAGGTAGGAGAGGTTCTTCATGGCCAGAAGTTCAAATTGAATCGACTGTCCAGTGGTTAGTGCCTGGGGCTGTGGTGGTCCTGTTGGTTGACTGGTGGATGTTACCAGAACAGCAACCAATGCATCTCCCTGGGTTGCAAAAACATCATGGTTGGTGCTGGCTGATCATGGGTGATATCTTCCATGTGCCATCAGCCCCCTCCTTGATGGATTGCCGGGCCATTCACTGGTAGGTCTTCGCAGCGTTCTGGATGTGGCAGTGACGTTCAAGCCAAATGAGGTGGTCCTTCATATGCTCAGGGGTCATGTTGTCTGTTATAGCGGAAGGAGCTATGTATCAGGCAAAACTGAAATAGGAACTGTTTCAATCTATATTATGCTTCCTCTAGTTTGGAACATCATATGAAGCATTTCTAATATAAAAACAACCCTTTTATTTTATATTGACCATCCATCAAAATAAAACATTAACTTCTCCTAATGTAACAAAACCAAGGCACCCAGGTGTTGCCAATGTCTGCAGCTGAAATTGCATTTTATGACTAAATCTAGGTAGACGTTAGCAACACAAAAGGCAGATGGATGGAGTGTTGAAACCTTTCAAACATTCACACCCAGACACAGATCTGGTCCATCATTCTTTTGCTCACCATGCCACCCCAGTTTGGAACTAACCATATGGAGATCAGTCTTGACCCATGGGAACAGAACAGCCCGAACTGCCAGGCCAGGTCCTCCCTGGACTGCAAACAAGCATCCAGGGACCAGTTTAAGGTTATCGCCCTATATCAGCCAGACTAGCTTGAATCCAGTGACACAGTGAGCACAGGACCCACGTCTGGGCATACCCTTCCCACTTAGGGCAACTTTAGCAACACGAAAGGATGATGGACAGAGTGCTGAAACTTTTCAAACACTCACCCCACTCACAGATCTAGATTTAATCCATTGTTCTTTTGCTCACCCCAGTTTGTATCCAACCATATTCAAATCAGTCTTTACTCTGTTCCCCATGGGAAAAGTCTAGCCTGAACTGCCAGGCTGTGGGAATAATGAGCACAGTTCATTGAATTAGCAATTGGTTATGTAAGTCTGTACGTTGAACATGTAGCAAATGGCACAGTTGACATGACTTATTGATACACATAGGTAAGGCGGATTGAAGTGTTCACAGATAATATGTGTCAAATCAGGACTCACATGCACAGAGTGAAGACCAAGCACAAATACATCACCCCTTGCTAAATGGTGCAAGGGTGCCTGTCTTTAATGGGTATGTTAACCTAATGATTTGACATACCACACTCTGCAAGGTATAACTTTAGCTGTCCTTTTCTCATATCTGTAAATGTTTATGACAATGGTCAACACATTAGACGGTAGCCGTGCTTTGTATTTGCCTTCACTAAGCTCAGTACATGTGACTGCTGCATAGTAAAAAAACATTGTCCATCCATGCATTATACAGGCACATTAAGGAATTGTGAGCATCTGCACAACATTATTTATGAGAAATGGTTAGATGTGCCCCAAACAGCCTGTCAAAATGTTGGCGTGATTACCTGTGAGTGGGCTCCCCTGTAGCATACATGGAGTCTGGCAGACACATTTGTGAGCTAATGACCTAGATTGCCTGGTGAAAACACTACCTGCACAGTGCTGGTGTGGTCACAAGCACCTCTGGGGCTTGGGCTGGGGCTCTGTGTAGGCTAGTGCCAGCCAATTGTTAACATGCCTCTGTGGCATGCTTTTTTTTCTTAACAGAGTTAGACTGTAGCATGCCATTCTAATGTGACCTTTAGAATCATTAAAGCAGTATCTGATATTAGCAAAGGAAACTCAGCTGCAAGCTCCCGGCATATGTGCACTTACCAACAACCCTTCCCACATCAATTCTGAGATGATCAATGAGGTCAGCCTTCTAGCTGACCACATCTGCCCAGGGATGCTTCAGCTGATGCAGGGTCAGGTCAATTTTAAAGATCTGAACCATGTGCAGCCACACCTTCTCCCAAAGCTGTTTCCATTCCTGTGTTGGGTACCCCTTGCAGTGGCAGTCATGTTTGGCAGGTAGTGCGTAATTAGCCACACAAAGCCACCAAACTCCTACTCAGACAAATTCATCGATCTGCCCCCCCCCAGACATATCCCTCCCCAAATAAAACACCATTAAATAACAATAACTCTATCTAAAACACCCCAACTACCCCTAGCAATACTAATCCCTTAAAAGATAAACACCTTATAGTACAGTGAGCAAAACAATACAAATTACAAATACAGGATACGAAACTAACTTTTGGGACACAACAGGGGCAGAACAGACACCAACAAGACCAAAAAACAGCACTGCACTCTTCAGCAACCAACAAATACCTCCACCACCAAGCACAGACAAAAAGACTATAAGGAAAAGTGAAAGTACCTTCACACTTCCTGATTTGCAGTACGGCATGAGTGGATGCATCACATTTTCACCAAATATGTTTTTTTTTTAAATGCATCCTTGGCAAAATAGGCAAGGTGTGATTTACACACAACGCATGGCAATGCACAATGCTCTTTGTTTTTATGGATCCGCATGAATGCATGTCTTCTGGATGACACAACTGGTGTAATGCATCACACATTAGGCTAATGCCCCTGTTTAAACTGATGTAATTGGCCATATGTGTGTTTCACAGTGTAGTGTATTGTGCAAGGCATGGAAACAATTCCAGGGGATCAGTATTTTGCGTGTACATTTCTGAAGTGACATGCTTGATGTCTTGGAATGTACTACATGTGTGACTGATGCAAAAAGAACAAGTGTTGGAAGGAAAGCTGAACAATGTCAAACATTCACCCCAGTGCAGAGATCTGGGCCTAAATCCATTGTTTTTATTGCTAACCGTGCTATTCCAGTTTGGACCCCGCCATATGCAAACCTGGCCTGGCAGTTCGGGTTGGACTGTTTCCATGAGGAACAGGGTCAAGACTGATTTGCATATGGCTGGGTCCAATCTGTTGTGGCGTGATGAGCAAAATAATTGATGGTTTAAACCCAGATCTGTGACTGGGGGTGAATGTTTGATTGGTTCCGCGTTCTGTCCATCATTTGTGTTTGTTTGCATGTGTGACTGATTGC
This sequence comes from Pleurodeles waltl, assembly GCF_031143425.1. Lineage (NCBI taxonomy): Eukaryota > Metazoa > Chordata > Amphibia > Caudata > Salamandridae > Pleurodeles > Pleurodeles waltl. Next base: position 468,534,656 of record NC_090442.1, read on the forward strand.
ATTAATGGTGTGAAAACTGGGGCATGCAATGTGTCAATGTGAAATTGCATGGTTTATTGTGTGATCTTGAGAGATTTGCATTAGGTAGCACATTTACAAGTGTCCTGAGCTGCAGGAGCATCACATTTCAAGATGATAGCAGGAGTCTCAATCATCTTTATGATGCGTTGCAAAGCCACCCTGTGTGCCTTTGCATAACTTCATAGATATGGAGTAAGGCAAAGCAGCGTAAAGCTCTGCCTTGTGTTATTCTGCATCAAGGAGGCATTGCATGGGCCCTGCCTGAGATTACCTAAATTATGAAAACCTGTCACAAAGCCAAAAATGTATGCCTCCTCAGAACAGGCATAACAAGGAAAAGTGTTTTCATTTCCCCTCATTTTTTCCTCTTTCTATGTGTCCTGCATTCTGCAGCACACATAGAATGAGCAAAATACCTCCATGGATTTTTTGTGTGGGAAGGTGCAGGAAGAACTATTACGACACTGAAGTCAGATCGAGGAAAGACATACGCTTTTGCCACAGCACTAGGTCTACATCATTAAGTAAATTTGAGTCAGCCTGAATGTCCATGGGTGTTGCTTTGGAATCCCCCAGCAAGACCCCTGCTATGTCATCATGGCATCCGGGGACAGATTGACTGTCAAGATATGTTGTGCACGTAGCTAAGCATATATGGCACATGATGATATATCCAAAGCAACATTTTACCGTTCCCTCATACCCATCAACCACCATATTATGCTATGGTACACACAGATCTGCTGTATGGACTTGGGTCTGGAACAATATGTGTGGCACTTGCACATTACCACTGCACATTAGTGTTTACCTCAACTAGTAGCGTATAATTTGGTGTTCAAGAGGCCAGCTTGGGTAGCCAAAACATGCCTGATTAATTCCAAGGAGGTGTATGTTTACAATAGGCAAGCATCACATTATTTTGCTATACTGAGGGGTTCATTAACCCCTTCTGTGCCGTGAACATAATGGTTACGTTCAACAGCACAGTGCTCATGTGCCGAGGACATAACCACTAAGTCCTCTGCACTGAGCTCAGGGGGAGCGCTAGCGCTCCCTAGTGGGCTTCCCTCCCACCCCCCCAAGGCAAGGATGTAAGCCCTTCCCCTTCCACCCCCAACCCCCCAGCTCCCCCAGTGACGTCTGATGACGTCAGTGTGCATTCGCGTGCTGAGCTCATCAGAGGCCCCTTCTCCATCGCGCTGGAAGAGAAATGCTCAGCATTTCTCTTCTGATCATGTGATGGGGGCCTGAGAGGCATCAAAGGGAAGGAAAGGAATTTCCTTCCCTTTGAAGTCTCTCAGAGCATTTCAGAAGCCGGATCGTAAGCGATTTGGTTTCTGAAATGCCCACTAGACATCCAGGGATTTATTTTTTAAAAGGAAAATGGTATGAGGGGAGCGACCCCTTGGGCAAGGGTCGCTCCCCAGGGGGGCAATATTTTTCAAGGAGTTTTCTGTGCCCCCTGGGGGGGCAGATCGGTCGATTGCCGGTAGGCCGATCTGCTCCCAGGGGGCAGAAACCACTAGGCACCAAGTTTTTTTTTCCTGCCAGTTTCACGCAAGGGGAGTGACCCCTTAGGAAGGGCTGCTCCCCTGGGGGCGGGCAAATTTATTTTAGGCCATTTCTGATCCCCCTGGGGGTAGATCGGCCTATTTCTAATAGAATATAAACCGATTGCAAGGTGCAGCTCCTTTATTGGCTCTAGGTACCTAGGATTCTTGATGAACCTACAAGCCCTATATATCCCCGCAACCAGAAGAGTCCAGCTGACATAACGGTATATTGCTTTAAAAAATCTGACATCGCAGGAAAACGTTGCAGAGTAAATTTCAATATTCTTTTATTTCAGCCGTTATTTTCTGTAGGAAACACTTATAGGATCTACATAACTGACCCCTTGCTGAATTCACACATTTGTCTACTTTTCAGAAATGTTTATCTTTCTGGGATCCAGTATTGGTTTCTCACCCATTTCGGAGGAGGCTGAAAGCACAAAAAATAGTAAAAATGGGGTATGTCCCAGTAAAATGTCAAAATTGTGTTGAAAAATTGTGTTTTCTAATTCAAGTCTGCCTGTTCCTGAAAGCTGGGAAGATGGTAATTTTACCACCACAAACCCTTTGTTGATGCCATTTTCAGGGAACAAAACAAAAGCCTTCTTCTGCAGCCCTTTTCCCCACTTTTTTGAAAAAAACGAAATTTTCGCTGCATTTTGGCTAATTTCTTGGTCTCCTCCAGGGGAAACTACAAACTCTGGGTACCTCTAGAATTCCTAGGATGTTGGAAAAAAGGACGCAAATTTGGCATGGGTAGCTTATGTGAACAAATAGTTATGAGGGCCTAAGTGTGAACTGCCTTAAACAGCCAAAAAAAGGCTCGGCGCAGGAGGGGAAAAGGCCTGGCAGCGAAGGGGTTAAACTCAGGATGTGGGAAGCCCTGACACAAGATGATCATCTAGGCATTCCATGACACATTCTACCAATATAACCTGAAATGCATCAGGGCATGGTACCTTGACAGAAGTTAGCTTACATATAGTCAGTGTTTCAAAACAATTCTTTTATTTCCTATCTTTTTGGATCCTGTTTTACCAACACACATATGTGGAGCTGTAGAAGTGACAGCATTGTTTCTATCTGAGTGAGACACACCAGCACGTTCACATACATCCCTGCCGGTTACAGTAGCATCCTTGCCTAGTGGGGCAGGTGTGGCAGCATAGGGCTGAGGTAGCCAATCCTGCATCGGCACAGTTGAGAAATGCACTTTTATCTGTGTTACGTGAGATGCTACAATTAATTTACTATGTGCTTGCAGACATTGATGTAGCATATGTAGACTATTTGGGTTGGACCGTGTTTCCATGCACATTGTATGTGCCTCTGTTCACAGTCATCACACTACGAGTACACTCTTATGTCCTCCACAACTATGAGGCTATAAAGGGCTAGATGTACAACACACACTTGGAGTCATTGCACACTGTTTATATAAACACACCCTTTAGATTGTAGTAGGATGGCTGATGATCAATACACTGCATCAGCACACATACCCTCAGCATGTCCACGCTATGCCAGATTGCTAGCTTTGTTTGGTATATGTCTTCCCAATGGACATGCAGTTGGCACATGAATTTGACATGCACACACTTTTTTATGCATGAGATGTTGTCCTACCGTGTTTATTACACATTGCTACATACCTTTGTTATGAGCCAATAACTGTTATGAGAGATGTGAGTGTTTTGATGTTTACAGTGACTATGAAGTAAGATTGATTACGCAATGGCAGTGTTCATGAATGTATTGCCATTTTGGAACTATTTTTCAATGAAGTCCATATATTTGTGTCCATCAGTATGACGCATGCATTTGCCAAAAAATTCAATACTGTTGTATCTCCCCCCCATGTCCCGGCAATTGTGGACTTGGTCCTCGTCTTCCTCATCTTCTTCATCATCCACATCCGGGCCATCATGGTTCTCATTTCCCTCATCCCATGGGTCATTGGTTCGCACATATGTTGTGCATTATTCAGCACAGAAGGATGATTTTACATACCATAGCAATATGCCCCTGGATATATTGAGGCAGCAGAAGTGTGACTTAAGAACTCCAAAAGTCTGTTCACTTTGGATTGGGTCCTGCAAAGTATGTGGTTGTAGCTTTGCTGGTCCTCCGTCTGGGGATGTGCAAATAGGGTCATGACACGTGGCTGCAGACCATATCATTTGTCAGCTGAATAGACAGGAAAAGAACAATCAGTCAAAAGTCATGATGGTTGATGGATCCACATTCAAGCACGTCTGTTATTTGTCCTGAATGACTCATACACATTTCCACCAATATGGGACGTGCACTGACATTATTTGGCATACACAGACTTTTATTTTTGGTATGACTGACACTGTACTACACATACACATTTACTGGCCTGCATGATTCAACTACTGTTTGTAATACTTGTGAGTGCCAATGCCATGAACGAGGTGAATCTTTACTGAAATGGAAAGTCATTTAGCCTTTCAGGAGACACTTTTCTCACACTTCTCTATTGTGTTGGTTTGGGATTACTCTTGGCATTTCTGACTTAGTACATGGTTGGGTTTTCAATATTCCCCAGTGCAGATGATGTGTGGTCCCTTTCATTCACATATATTTGGATGTGACAGTAGTAGTCACTGTTGTTCAGTAGCTACTGCCATGGATAGATTAGCGAGTACATGTCAATGTGGGACATCATTGACTACATATGGCAGTGCACTGTGTCCACTATGTTGACAGAACACAAGTGGAAAGATACATTGGAGTCTTGTGCTGTACAGTACAACTGGTAAACTACCAACGCTGCACTACCTCATTGAGTGAGGGCAGTGTGGGACATATTTTTGGATATCCAGCATTGTCCTGAGTTTTCAGGCTGCACTGGCACACATTGGGCAGCATATCACTAAGACAGGCAAATTAGCAAAATGGTGAATGTGTGGCTACATTTCCCATGAGATGTACTTTGTGCATGAGAGTCTACCTTGCTGCAGTCTGAACCCTTAGAGGAATGATAGAGTAGGCCTGTATGCCACAAAATGGACCACACATAGCATGTTGGTGCACTTCTGGGATGTTGTCTGCAGCCTTGGTGCAATCTGGTTCAGGAGCTGTATAATGGACTCCCTCCTGAGTGTGTAGTAGGTGATGACCGCCTCCTCCCTGATGTCAATGAGGGTAGTTCTCTAGCGATAGACATGCTCCCTTCTCCTGCGCTGCCTACATGGTGGTGGAGGTGGTGGTGGTCTTCTCGTTGCTCCTAGCTGCAGTATGAGCAGCTCCCTGGCATAGCTGAGCTTGCCAAAGTGCTTTGGGTATGTTCTGTTTATGTACCAGTGCCAATGTGTCATTTCTTATGCCCGGGTTGCCGATGCTAGGAATTTTGATGCATTTTGGACTCTGCACGTTGCTTTCCAGTGTTGCGTCACTTTCCCATCAACTTGTAAATATTGATGCATCAGTTCTGCATTGGATTTAATGGGGGATCGCCTACCTTGCATATGTTTAATGTTATGTGACGCCGCCAGCTGAGGTTCAGGGAAAAAAAATTGTACGCCAGCAAAAAAGTGATGTATTGGGCCTAATGTGCCACTTTGTAAATATGGAGCAAGGAATGTGCTGCTGGGTCAAAAAAGTGACACAGCGGCAGCGCAAGCTCATTGTAAATAAGACCCTAGATTCTTTCTAAGGATCAATGGCAATGCCTTAGGCTCCCACAGGTACTTGAGACCGGTGATAATGTGAGTTGCTTACAATCTCAAACTTTCAATGTTTAGAGAATAAGAATTCATGTTTTCTTTCTCTTAGAACAATCTAGGTCATGTTGTGTATCTTGCAGTGATATTACTGTTTAAGACGTGACCTGAACTACTGCTTATTCTGGGTTTTTATAAGGACTTGTAGACTTCATGAGCTGAGAAAATGATTCCTTGTAGCTGCCTGAGCAGAGTGTACTTTTCCAAAGTCAGGGCAACTGTCCCAGACTGAATGACATACTTTCCAACATTGCATGTACTGAGAACAGATGTTGTGAATTCTAGAACTCTGTGTATTAAGATAATGGGAAAATCCTCAAATGTTTTTTGATTCAGCTGTTCTTTGCTTAGTTTCTGTTGGTTAAGAGCATGTGAACCATGTTCTGATTTAGTAAATGTGTGAAGGCGTTGCCCAAAGGCTATCAAAAGAGCATGATTTCTTCAGTGTAAGAGAAGACCCTTAACTGTTCTCAGAAGGCAAATATGCTGGTTTTCCTGTAGAGCTTTACTGAGTCCTTGCTGTATTCTTTAGGTTTGCATGTTTATAGATCTAACTGATGATGACCCAGCCTATGCATTTCGCTATTTTAACTAATTGAGGAAATCTCAAAACAGAGAACCTTTTCTGTTGTTCTTTACCAGAGCAGCTTTATTCTTGACTTCTGCACATTCCCCACTTAGCTTACTAAGAGAGAGGGGTGTAGCAAGGACCACCAAAGTCTAGTAAGGACTACACCACTTGTGATCATGATCCATGCTCCCTCTGCTTCCTATCACAATGGTCTGAGCTCTTTGAACTCTGTGTTATGAACTTTTCCTGCTCTCTTTTACTGCTGGCTGTCTGCAGCCGGTTTTCTTTCTGTTGTCCTGTATTGTCTTGCACTCCATTCCATTGTTTGTTGTTGCTCGGTGTTGCTGTTCTTGATTTGTCTCTCGTCATGCCCCCAGGCCACCGCCACTTTTTCCTGCCCTTTTTGCTCTCAGCTCTCTTCGTCCGCCCTCCTCCCACTGTGCCATGCCCTCCCCAGGACCTGCTTAATGGTGGTGGCAGTGTGACCATGCAGCGGGTATGCCACTGACAGACCAAAGGAAAGTCTGTCTGCTCCTGTCTGTGCCTGAACTATGCCCAGTGCCAGGACCCCTGGATTTGCAGCCCCCCACCAGTACTCCTCTAATGAGATCCGAAGCCTCATGCCTAAAACCCGGAACACCAACTGCAGCATTGCCGCACCTCAATCTACAGAAGGCTCCTTCTTGTTCCACAACTGCAGATTCTCCTGTGATGTAGGATCCACCACAATCACCACTCAGCAGATTCCAGGCCACAACCCACAAGTCCCCTGCCCACTGCTCAATGTCTGATCCCTCAGCAAGCATGTCATGGAAATCTGGGACACCATAACCACCACCGCCCCAACGTAATCTTCATCACTGAAATCTTGCTCAACCCCGCATTGATACCAGACATCACCACTGCAACGCCCCCCGGATACAAGATGATCCATCGCAACCACCCAGCAGACACAGTGAAGGCATAGCTATCATCCACAAGGACTCCCTCAACTGCACCGCCTCGGATAACGACACAACACAGATCATGTAGCACCTCAACTTCCAGATCACCCTGATGCCAAAGCCACTAGCAAACAAACCCTCACCTACAGACCCCCTGGTCCCTGCCACAGGTTCTGCAATTCCATCCCAGATTTCATTGCTCCCCTGGCAAATGACTCCAACCACTATATCCTTCTGGTGGACCTGAAATCCCACCTAGAAGACCTTGATGATGCCAACTTCACCTCACTACTGGAAAACATGAGCATCATCAGCCTCTCACAACTGGTCACTGCCCCAACACACGGAGCAGGACACACTGGAAGTCATTTTCTCCACCAGTGACAGAACCAAATTCTCCCACACCACCGAGGTAGCCTGTACAGATCACAACATCACACACTTCTCCATCGAGGGACAGCCGGAAGCCCCAGCGAGATCCCAACTGGAGAAAAGTCACAGAAACCCCCTGGATTGCCACCTTCAAAGAACTAGACCCATCTTCGCAGACACCCTCGAAGTCTGTGTTCAAGATTTTTCCAGCTGGATCTCCTCAGCTGCTGACACCATCACCCTCCTGAAGAGCACCACCAGTACCAAACCCACCAAGCAAGCCAGGTGGTTCACCCCAGAGCTTCTCACCCTCAAATGTCACTGCAAGAAACTAGAAAGACACTGGTGCTCCAACAAGACCCCTGCCAACTTCAACTCTTTCAGGTCCACCCTCACCAGCTACCACCACTGACTAAGGGAGACCAAGAAAGAAGCGCTCACCACCTGCATCGTGGCAAGAGCCACCCAAGCCTAAGATCTCTTGAGCACCGCTGGAGGATTCTCTAGCCCCTCTGTCACAGAGAACACAAACCACTCTTCCCAAGCCCTCTGCAACACATTATCGTACTACTTTCACCACAAGATCTCCGACATCTACAGCAACTTCGACCCCCAGCTTACCAACTTCGGCCACCTCCACAACAAAACCCACACCTCCCTCCCCCACAGCTTACTGACTGGAAGCAGCTCTTTACCAAAGACACCATCTCCATCATGACCTCCTTCTATTCAGGATCCCCCTCGGACCCTTGCCCGCACCACTTCTACAACCTAGGAAGTGAAGTAATTGGAGGTTCCCTCACAGAAATCCTCAACACCACCATCTCCACAACCTCTGTCCCTGACACTTGGAAGCATGCTGAGGTCAAGCCCCTCCTAAAGAAACCCTCAGCCAACCCCAACAAACTCAAAAACTATTGCCCCCTCTCATTCCTCCCATTCTCTGCCAACGTCTTGGAAAAGGCTGTCAACCGCCAGCTCACTGACTACTTTGAAGACAACAATCTGCTCGACCCATCCCAATCCAGCTACTAGCCTAATCACAGCACCAAGACCACCCTGATTGCAGCAACCGCTGACATCAGACTCCTCCTCGACCAGGGGGAACAGCTGCCTTCATCCTCCTTGACTCATCAACAGCCTTCAACACCATCTCCCAACACACTCTCATCACCAGATTCCAGCACATTGGCATCAAAGACAACACACTTAATTAAATATCCTCCTTCCTTTCCGGCCAAACACAGAGGATTCACCTAACACCCTTTGTCCCCACTCCCAAAGACATATTCAGTGGCATTCTTCAGGGGTCCTCCCTCAGGCCCACCCTGTTCAACACCTACATGACACCACTGGCAGACATCACACGCACCCACTGACTTAACATCAGCTCCTTCGTCAATGATACCCAGCTCATCCTATGCCTCACAGACGACAATGCCACCACAAGAATCAACTTCCAAAACACCATGACCCACATTGTCATCTGGATGAAGACCAAATGCCTCAAGCTGAATTCAGACAAAACAGAGGTCCTCATCTTTGGGAATAAGCCCTTCCCCTGGATGAGACGTGGTGGCCCTTGGCGTCCCACCCAACCCCACCAATGACACAGGCAACCTCACAAATATAATGGACACCCAACTGAATATGAAGCAATAGATCAATGCCATTTCCTCTGCCTGCTTCCACATCCTCTGCATGCTCTGCAAGATCTTACTATGGATCCCCACCCCCATTTCCCCCAGGCCCTCATCTCCAGCCAATTCAACTACAGCAATGCGCTCTAAACTGCAGCCACGAAACAACTCCTGAACCACCTCCAGGTCATCCGGAATGCAGCAGCAAGACTCATCCTTGACCTCCCCAGGCGAACCAGCATCACTCCTCACCTCAGGGCTCTCCATTGACTCCCCGTCCAGCAAAGATGCCTCTTCAAGCCCTTTCCGCTTGCCTACAAACCCCTCCACAACTCCAGACCCGCCTACATCAAGGTGGTGACCTTTCATTCCACCAACCGACCAGAGAACTCCGCTCAGCCTCTCTTGCCCAGGCCCACGTCCCGCCCATCCGTTGCCATCACTTTGGAAGTCACTACTTCTCCCACCTTACTGCCAAGTCCTGGAAGGACCTCCTCCTCCACCTGCGCACCTCCCCTTCTCTGAAGGACTTCAGAAAGCAGCTAAAGACTTAGCTCTTCAACCGCCATTGCCATGCGGGCGAGGCTTGCAGCGACCCACCAGCCCTTGGAGACCCCATGGGGTGGCAAGTCACGCTCTATAAGACCCCCTTGATTGATTGATTGATTGATTTATTGATTGATTGAATGATCTAGTGCCAATGTGCTTAGGAGGAAGTTTAATTTATGGGTTTGTGTGCTGACACCTGTACTAGGTGCATCAATGGCTAAATATGCAATTATTTTGCTATGCAATAGTCACTGGCAGTAAGGCAATGGGTGGCAAGGAAATTCTTTAACATTTTTCACTTCCTTTGCAAATTAGAGACCATTGATTGCACCGATGTGCCACTAAGTCACTCTGCCACATAGAGCACTATCTCTGTAATAGTCACTTCTGTCAGTACATCAATGTGCAAGTTCTCTGTGATGGCAAGAGGTTGCTTCACTGATTTTGTCTACTGCATTTCTTGAGTGCATGTGAAAGATACATTTTCCCCCAGTGACCTATTGTTCGTCAGTTAGTTGTGGGCATTTAAGTAAAAGAGAATGTAGCAACTAGGATGGTGTAACCAAATCACACTGGGACAACATGTATATCTACAGAATATCATCAAAAGCACTGTGACTCATAAACTCATCATACCACAGAATGTACATTCACTACACTAAGGCTAAATGCAGACATGCATAGAATGTCTACTACTTTGTCAATGTTCAACATCATAACAAACATCTAAAGCCTTCCTTGCAGGTGATGCCTGGTACAACCTCTGTCCTCATCTCTTCACCTTCTCATGATGTCCAACCACACAGTCTCTACAGAGGAACAAAAGGAACAAAAACACATGGGTACACAAACCAACATTGGATGCAATTTTGGCATCTCCCATCCATGATGGTGTTGCTACACTCTTGAGAAGAAGTGTGAGATAGTTTATGGTAACCAATAACATGTTTCACAACAGAGTTTTGGGAGGGTTCTTGCATTTAGATCTTACCCCTAAATTACAGCCCCATCCAATGTTCCAGGGTGGGGCAAAAACAGAGGTCAGGGACTGCAAGTGCATGCCAAGTGTATGACCAACTACTGGCCATTACATTTTGTCTGAGCTGCTACTTTGTTGCTGCATTATAGTGGTTGGACAGTGTTAAGTCAATGATGAATGTTGTGATAACTTCTCCTTCCTTTTATGCAATGCGATGAACTATTGTTGCAATTATGACTTTAATATGCATTCATAAACACATCACTTACCTATTAATTTATAGAGTGCATTTTTTAATTAACATTTTGCCACAGTACCAGTTTTAATTCATATTATAACACACCACATGCATAATATGAACAATAACAAAATACATACACATCTTCATGTTCCCCATTAATCTATTACTAAGAACATTTACATTAATTAACTTTATTTTATACACTTCCAATAGCACTTGAGAGACTTTCACAACCATAGTGAAGTGTGTCCCATTCTTTCCTATTTAACATCCTATTAAACATCTTTAGACTGCCTTTGCTGTGTAGGACGATAACACTCATTATAGTTCTTCATCAAATGTGACTAACAAGAGTTGAAAATAGAAAAAGGAATTCAGCCATTCCTGAGTCACCCAAGGACAACACAGCATCCACTGTCCTCTGTCCTGCTGCTTCTTTGACAGCATAAGTTGTCCACAATTCAGTGCAAAGCTTCATCATTGGTCTCTTCATACTATAGCATGGACCGCATGTGGTGCCTGTTGTTGGAGCCCCTTTTGAGCGGGTGGGCATTAACATTTTTGGGCCCTCCAAAAGAGAATTAGACAACATGTTTATCCTGCTTTTATGGACCAGGCCACCCGGTACAAGGAGGCCATCCCTCTGAGGACCACAACTACATCTGCAGTGGCTAGGGCCTTAGTAGGGATTTTTACCCAAGTGGGTTTCCCCAAGCAAGCGTTATCAGACAGTGGTACCAACTTCATGTCAGCCTATATGAAGGTCATGTAGAACGAATGTGGGGTAACTTACAAGTACTCCACACCTTACCTACCACAGGACCATGTGCTTTTTGAGAGGTTCAACAAGACCCTAAGGCCATGATTATAGGCCTACCAGAGTCTATGTAGTGGAAGTGGGACATCCTCTTGCACTATTTACTTTTTGCCGCCAGGGAGGTACTGCCGAAAGGAGTGTGGTTTAGCTGTTTTGAACTCCTCTATGATTAACCTGTCAGGGGACCACTCAGTTTGGTGAATGAGGGTTGGAAGCAGGCTCCCAGGAAGCCCCATCAGAATGTGCTGAGCAACATGCTAGCTCTCAGCAACCAAATGCAGACGTTCGGGGAGAAGGCTTCTGACAACTTAGAAGCTAGCTAGCAGGTGATGAAACAATGGCATGACCAAAAGGCTACTCAGGTCAAGTTTCAACCTGGCCAGGAGGAGCAGGTGAAGATGCCAGTTGAGTACATGGCCCTCCAAGACCATTGGACAGGACCCTCTGAGGTGACAGAGAGAAAGAGGGAGGACAAAGGGAGGCCAGAGAGACCCCCAGAAACCCACAAGTCCTCCACCTCAATCACCTGAAGCCCTGCTACAAGAGTTTGGAGGTCACCATACTGTTGGTGTCAGCTGATGAAGTGGAGGTGTAGAGTAAACCTCTCCTGATCTCCTGTCATCCAAGGAGAAAGATGGCAGTGGAGTGTCTCAACCTCTTCCTTAATCTGATTTCAGAGCAGCAGAGGTGCTGTTGCCAACTCTTGAGACAGTTCGCCTCGCTGTTCTCCCTCACCCAAAGGCTTACACATTTGTGTGGTGTCATGATATTGATACAGATGACAGCCCCCCCTGTCAAGAACAAAAGCTACTGACTGTCAGACAAAGTGAGGGCCAGCATTAAGGCAGAAGTCTCCAAGATTTTGGAGTTGGGAGTGATTGATCACACGAGTAGTCCCTAGTCCATCCCAGTGCTTCGGGTTCCAATTGCAGCCCCACCAGGCTCTGCACCGGAATTCTGGTTTTGTGTGGACCACAGGTGGCTCAGTTTAGTCATAAAGGATGATGCTCACCCCATCCCTCAAGCGGATGAGCTCATTGATTGATTTGGGGCTGCCAGGTTCCTGAGTACAATTGACTTGACTTTGGGGTACCAGCAGATTGCTCTAACTGAGGGGGACAACAAGAGGTCAGCATTTTTCACACCAGAGGGCCACTTCCAATTCAGGGGAATGCCCTTTGGTCCAAAGAATGTCCCTGTTACCTTCCAGAGATTGATGAACCAGGATTTTGCTGGTATGGAGGCCTTCAGCGCTGCTTACTTGGATTACTTTGCTGTCTTCAGTAGCAGCTGTGATGACCACCTGTTTCACCTCCAGGAAGTGATTCGGGCTCTGCAACTGGCAGGCGTAATTATCAAGGCCAAAAGTGCCAGATAGGGCAGGGGTGAGTTTAGTGAGGTCCTTTTGGACCTAAATTGATGCTCCATTTTAGCTTTGTGTTATATTTTACACTTTACACATTTTAGCTAACATCGCTTTGAGCAAAGACATTCCACACACCTAGTCTTGCATGATTTATTATAAGAATACATTGTATGTGTCACTTATTTTATGTAGCCTGTCTCTTCATGTAGTCAGTACAGTCTGTCAGAGGGTAGGAACATAGTACAAGATATTTGAGTGCTTGTGTTGCCTGTTTGGAGACAGCTTCTAACACCTAGGCATTTCATAGCCTCAGAGTTCATCCTAACACAGTGTCACTTTGATTATATAAACGATGCCTTGCCCCAGAAGGGGCAGAGGAGCACTTTAGTTGCCACCATCTTGGGATGAATTCTGTGTTCGTCATGCAGCTCTGCTGGTGGTGATCTTTCAGTTTACAGAAAGGATTGCCATACTATAGGCCGATTTCTGATTCCGTTCTTCCGGTATTGGGGCTAAGGCTATCCTCTTAGATCGGGCAGAGGCAGAAGGTGCACTCACTATGTTCTCGGGTAATGTAGGAATATCTAGAAATCAGTTACCATGGTGGGGATATTTATTCTCTTTACCATGTTTGCAATGCTGATAACATTGCTTTGTTTCATCAGCTTAATTATTGCAGTTCATTCTCTCTATGCATGACTACGGCCGTTCCCATAAATGTATTGACACTTATATCCCTCTTGTTTTTTTCACCTGGGTATGCATGAGTAATACAACAAGAGGGTACGGTCTGTTTCTATGATTCCATTGGTTGCCATAATCACCTTCCATCCCGGTAATGTTAGGGGTTCAGAAGTGGCACTGTGAGCTAGCCAGGAATTGGGTTGATAGCTTCGGATTGTGTGGAAGGGCTTGTTCTCTACATTCTGGCATTCTTTCATCCTAATAGGCAGTTCTATTACCTTAGTAGAAACTGTATAAAAACAGTGGTGTTATTGGCATACCTGGCAGGCAGGGTAAGGTACAGTCCCTCCAGGCCAAGATAGAAACTATTTAGGTCTGGGAGCATTTTCAAGTGAGGCCACATTGGGTATTACAGGAGGTTTGTCAAGGGATATGGCACCATTGTTGCCCCCTTGACTGAGCTGATTTTAAAGAAGCAGCCAAGGAGGGTGATCTGGACAGAGACGTGTCAGACAGCCTATGACTCACTCAAACAGTCCATGTGTATAGCCCTATATTGAAGGCTCCTGACTTTTTCAATACATTTATTATGCAAAAGGATGCTTCAGAGCATTGCTTAGGGGCAGTATTGTTGCACTTAAATGAGGAGGGCCTAGACCAGCCTGCAGCCTTTATCAGTAGGAAGCTACTTCCCCAGCAGCAGAGGTAAAAAGCTATTGTCGTGGTCTGGGCATTGAAGAAGCTGAGAGTATACCTGTTTGTGACTTACTTCTGGTGTCAGACAAACCACAGGCCACTCAGATGGTTAATGTAGATGAGGGGTGAGAATCCCAAATTGTTGAAGTGGCCCAGTTCCCTATATGTATCCTAGTGGCAGTCTCCACTAGGTAGTTACAGTCAGGACCTAGTTTCCATAGAAAGAGCATTTTTTGTTATTAACTTTAGCACCATTTGATGAATCTTCACAAAATTTTCCAAACAAATACAACACTCACTTCTGCATCTGTCTGAAAAGATTCAGGGTGATCCGTCAAGCGGGGCAGAGAAAAAGGAAGGGGGGCAAACCGGTTTTTCCCCATGCATCTTTCCATGGGGATTTTGAACAGGAATAGCACCCGAACCACTTGACAGAATTAGACCAAATTTAGCAGAAAGGTAACTCTTGGTCCTGAAAGCAACCTTTTTGTTATTTGGTGTAAATCCATTCAATAATTCTTGAGAAATTAAAGAAAAAACTAATTGGTATATATAGGGACATGAAAGTATGGTAAAGCCTGCCAATCTTGTGCTGAGATCTGATTGGCTGCCAATACTTCAACAAAGACGTTTTGGTAGCCGTCTAAAAAAGATGAAAAAATGAAAAGGGGCCAGGAAGGACACCTGTGTCAGACCAAAAAAGCATTATTTTTTTTACAGGATCCGTGTATCCACTGAAAATTTTAAAAAAACAAGCACAGGCTCCCATATATACCTAAACTTGCACTTCTCTGTCACATGGACCAACTTTTTGTGAGCTTACCTTTTGGATTATCATGGCCTTTACCTTCATCTGACCTCATATCCATGACTTCAGAGACTGTCTGCTCGGAATCTAATTATCACCATTGTATCGGTACATGGTACATCTTTTACCAGACCTTTTACATGTACGTCTTAAGACTCTTGAAAATTATCCAGCTTCTCACATTAGAACTACCTAAATCTACAATCTCGCCTTGAAAAGGTCCTTTTGACAAAACATGTGTCGGCTGTTTGCAGAATATACTTGTTCCACGAAGAATAAAATCTCTTCAACCTCTACATTGTGTTTGGATTTTGGACTTTTCTTTCCACTTTGGAATTGATTCTTGGACTACCTTTGGTGTGCCCTGGTATTCTTTGATATAGTTTTACTTATAGTTACACTTATGTTGAGAAACTATAACTTGTTGCCTACAATTACTTTCCAGCATGAGTTATAGTTTCTTCAGATGAGTATAACTATAAGTATACCTATAACTGCTGAATTTCTATGGTTTTGTAAGGATACATTTCAACGTAAATATAACATCCCTGTAACCTTTGTTTTTTTCAGTGAATTTCTATGTTTTTTTTAATGCACACAATAATATATTTCTGTCAGGTTGTGGCTAGCTAATCAGAGCCTTGCTTTGCCCCAGGATCCATGGAGGATCTGAGGAGGATCCGAGGAGAGTTCTCGAATCCACAGACCGGTCATAAATAAAAAAATGGGCAATTTTTTGCCCATGAGGGGACCCCTCCATAAGTCCTATGTGGTCAGGATACCTAGATCCTGACCCCTTATATGGTTTTTAGACTGTTTCTTCCCAACGCCCCAGGCAACACAAGAAACAAAATAGTGGCCTCAATTTAGTGGCCGCAATTTTTCTGTCAGGTTCCAGCCAGCCAATCAGGGCCTTGATTTTCTCCAGGATCCGAGGAGGATTCAAGGAGGATCCAAGGAGGTTCCAAGGAGGATCAGCTTCCCTATATATACAAGTTTGGATTTCATTTAATAACTAGTAAACCACTGTACGGATTCACACCAAAAAGGTCGCTTTCGGGACCAGTAAATAGCTTTCTGCCAAATTTGGTGTAAATCCGCAAAGTGGTTCAGCTGCTATTCCTGTTCAAAATCCCTATGGAAAAATGAATGGGGAAAAAGCATTTTGGGACCCCCACTGCCCTTTTTCTCACCCTGAAACTTTCTAAATGGATGCTGAAGTGAGCGTTGTATTTTTTTGGGTAAATTTCATGAAAATTCATCAAACTGCACCAAATCTATTAGCAAAAGAAATATGTTTTTTCTATAGAAACTGGGTCCTAACTATAACTACCTATATAGATGTATGTGTATATATATATATATATATATATATATATATATGTATTTATATATATATATATATACACGCCAGTGCTGATGATCTCTCCAGGTTTTTCTGCCCTAGTGTTGAGACTTCCAGGAGTGTGGGTAATTCTCCCCACATTCTTCTTCAGGGGACACGTGCAAGACCTGTCAGCCTTAGGATGGTCTTTCCCCAAACCTTTAGCCTTCTTCCCTGCATTTTTTCTGGCTCTCTTTTGCAGGCCTTATGACTCTGGACACTTTGCCACTGCTAACCGGTGCTAAAGTGCATATAGTCCCTCTTAAAACATGTTAACATTGACTTATCCGCCATTATCATATTTAATTTGCTTGTAAGTCCCTAGTATGGTGGTACTGTATGTGCACAAGGCTGTAAATTAAATTCTACTAGTGGGCCTGCAGCACTGATTGTGCCACCCACTTAAGAAGCACTTTAAACATGTCTCAGGCCTGCCATTGAAGCCTGTGTGTGTACAGTTTTAAACTGCTATGTCCACCTAGAAAAACTAAACCTTTTGCCCCTAGCAAACCTTAAGTTTTAATACTTTTAAGCCACCCCTAGGGTAGCCTCTGAACAGCCCAGATGGCAGGGCGTAATGTAGCCAATTTGTCTCTATCGCTGATGGCCTGAAAGTGTGATTTTGGCCTGGTCCAGCACAGCCAAATATCCCTAGTTGGCACTTTGGGGGTCATTACAACCCTGGCGGACGGTGTTAAAGCGGCGGTAAGACCGCCAACAGGCTGGCGGTCTTTTTTTTGGTATCATGACCATGGCGGTTACCGCCATGGTCATCCGCCGCTTCTCCGTTCCTCCCGCCGGACTGGAGACCTGGGTCTCCAGCCCGGCGGGCGTCACTATAACGCTGGCGGTATTATGACCCGGCTTACCGCCGTGGATTTCATGCTGTTTGAACCGCCATGAAATCCATGGCGGTAAGCACTATCAGTGCCAGGGAATTCCTTCCCTGGCACTGATAGGGGTCTCCCCCACTCCCCACCCCCACCCCGACTCCCTCCCCTACACCCCCCACCACCCCTGCCACCCCCCAAAGGTGGTAGGACCCCCCTCCCCACCCCAACCCCCAGCATGATATCAATCATACACACACGACACGCACGCAGGCACCACCAACACACATACAAGCACACACACCGACATACATGCATACATCCACACACACAGTCGGACACGCACACCCACATTCAAACATACACGCACACATCCATACAGACATACCCACAGACACACACGCACCCATTCCCAAACACGCAACACCCCCGCAAGCATACACACACTCACACACCCCCTCTACATACACAGACGCACACCCCCATGCACCCACACAACACACAACACCCCTCCACGCCCCTCCCCTAACGGACGATCGACTTACCTGTTTCGTCGATCCTCTGGGAGTGGACGGGATCCATGGGGGCTACCCCGCCGACACCACACCGCCAACAGAACTCCACCACGCCGAATCACAGGATGTGATTCGGTGGGCGGTGTTCTGTTGGCGTGGCGGTGGAGGTGGAGCAACCTCCACTTCCCCCCCCGGCCGCCAGTATGGCTGTTGGCGGCTCCCCGTCGGAAAAGAGACGGTGAGCAGCCAACAGTCATAATACGCCGAGCGGAAAACCGCCACTACTGGGGGTCTTCCACACGACGGTCCCTCCGCGGTCTTGTGAAAAGACCGCCGAGGTTGTAATGGCCCCCTTTGTGCTTTATAATTATATTTTCACTCAAATCTTTAAAAACTCATAACTTCGGTTCTATTGATAGGATTTATTACATCTTACTCTGTGTGGGTTCCTCTTTGTGTGGTGTTTTCACTTCATTACTGTTTAAAATGTTGCACAAACACTTTACACATTGCCTCTAAGGTCAGCCTGACTGGTCTGTGCTAAGCTACCAGAGGGATGAGCGCAGGTTAATTAAGGTTTGCTTGTGCCTCACCCTGACCAGGATTGTGGTTGCTGCTTGACCAGAGCTCACGCCCCACTCAACCAATGGTCCAATTTCTTACAAATACTCTGAAAAGAATGGTTGACTTTCTCCAGAGCAGTTGCTCAAAATATTGTTTCTTTTCTATCACATTATGCTTATACATATGCATTCATGTCCAGGAAAACAAGACAGTCCAGGGAATTTGTAAGTGCAAGTGATACTTGTTAAAATTATTGAAAAATAAACATGTTTACAAACTTATTTCCATATACATTATTAGGTGTGAAATGGGTTCTTCCTGGTCCCACCTTGTCTTTAGTCATCCTCCTTTGCATAGAATTGACCTTCTCAGGCTTACCACCTTCTTTTTCTCCTTCATTTTTCCTTACTTTCTGCCTGTATACTTCCAGTTCTGGAAGCCTCTCCCTTCCTATTGTTTGCTAAGTCCTACACTGTTGGACCCAACATCATTGGCATGATTTTACTCAACGTTTTGCACTCCATCGTCATGTGTTTGCTGACATTGTTTTTGCAGGATTTAGCACATTTTCCCACTGCTAACCAGTGCTAAACTGCTTGTGCTCTCTCCTTTAAACAGGGTAACATTGGCTTTCAACCGATTGGCCTATTTAATTTACTTGTACATCCGTAGTAAAGTAGTACTATTTGTACCCAGGGCCTGTTAATTAAATGCTACTGGTGGGCCTGCAGCACTAATTGTGTCACCCACTTAAGTAGCCATTTCAACATCCCAGTCCTGTAATTGCAGCCTATGAGATCAGTGTTAAACTACCAGACCTACACCTTTCTTCTTAATACATAAACACCACCCTTAAGGTGGGCCCTAAACAGCCCACAGATCTGGGTGTCTTGTATTTAAGAAGTTGAACTTGTACATTTAACTTTTACATGTCCTGGCAGTTAAAGACCATACTCTCCCATAGGACATCTTTTGGTATCCTTTTCACATTTAATAAATGTTAACTTTCATTTGGGAGCAGGTAGGAATGCCATGTTTCATCCCTAAAGTATTGTAATGTAAGACCCCCTTTAATAATAGTTGTATAATACGTCACATTTCTGTAATAGTCAGGTTTAGAATGTTTTCTTGCCCCAACCATTTGGTGCCTGCAGCCTGTATCCTGGGTCACATGACTAGGTGTAGCTGACAGTTGGTCTGTATGCAGTGCTCCCAGTTACTGAGACAAGGGGGGAATAAGTGTTGGCAAGATGAGCCATCTCTGACTTTATAGGGATGAGGAGCTGTCATCTACAACATCTGCACATCAGAAAGACCATGTTCTAGCACACTCACAAAGGGTTTGGTGCTAGCCTTCTGTGCCTCCAAACAAGCTTGGGCCTGGTTATGGTGCAAGGAATCATCTCCTACTTCAAGGCTGGCACATAGGATAAATATTGGACCTTCAGGCCCAAATCTTCAGTGGGCTTTGGACCTGTGAAATACTCAAAAGAACTGCTGTAAAAAGGACTGCTACCCTGCTGCCCTACTGCCCTACTGCTCTGCTGTCCTGCCACCCTGCTGCCTAAGTGCGAAAGAATGGACCTGCATGTTGAACCCAGGACCACCAGAATGACTCCATCAGCTAGTTGGCTGGCCTACTTATCAGAGCCTCAGGGACAAAAATGGCTCCAATCACCTTGAACCCTGCACCTGGACTCTGCCTGCTGTGAGTCTGGCCACCAAGTGGTGCCACCACAGTCCTGGACCCTTGGAAGTGGGGCTGAAGGTGCTCTGTCAGGCCAGCTGTGGTCTTTTGGACAGAACCAATGCAGTTTGACACATCTCCTTGCTGCTCCGCATCGGAACTGCCACTGTGCAACGCATCCCTGACATAGGGTCCCGTAGCTCCTCAGAAATGCTGCTGCCTAACACATCCTTGACTCTAGACCTCGCATCGCAGTCCTGCAACTCTTCAAAACTGCTGCTGCACGTCGCACCCCAAATTTAGGCCCTCATATCGCAGCCCAGGATTTAAAGTCCCTTGTTCACTGGGCCTAATTTGGTCCCTGTATCCAGCCCATGCACCATAGCAGTCAGCCTGATATTATGACTTTTTCCTAGTCTGGTGTGACCAGATACCCACAGCCGTCACTTTGTGCTTTAAAGCACTATTTATACTTACATCTTTAAAACTGCATATCTCTGGGACTACGTGTCCCCTGAAGAAGAATGTGGGGAGAATTGCCCTTTCTGTGTCAAATAATGTATTACATTTTACTGTATTGTTCTAAATTGGCGTGGGATTTCTCTTTTGTTGTGTTTTCACTTTATTACTGTTTGTGTGCTGCATACAAACTTTCCACCCTACCTCTAAGTTAAGCCTGACTGTTAGAATGAGAGAGTGGTTGTGGGAGAAGGTGAGGGACCAGTCAGGAGGAGAGCTTGAGGAATGGAAATGAGTAGGGTCCATATAGGAAACTGGGTTAGTTGTTGAGGGGGGTGAACCCCTAGTCTAGCAGTAACAACAATTTTTGGCATGGTGAAACATATCAAACCCCAAATTAACCTGTGCCCAACTCTCTGGTAGCTTGGAACAAAATAGTCAGGCTTAATGTAGAGTCAATGTGTAAAGTATTTAGGCAGAACTTCAGTAATAAAGTGAAGAAACAACCCAAGAAAACCCAACAGCAATTTCGAAAATAGAGTAATACTTACCAAATTATTTGAGACAACAGCGACACAGATCCAATTAGTAATACTGGAGATCTGGAATTTAAAGATTTAAGAGAAAGCAGTGCCTAGAAGCACAAAGAGGCAACTATGGTTATCTGCTCCCATTGAACCAGTACAATGTCAGGAGTTCATGCCAACAGTGATGGAGTGTTGGTCAGATAAAGAAACCAAGTTAGAACTGCTGAACAAAGTACCTAAATTACTGATTGTGGAGCATTGCGAGATCTTGGAGTGAGGACGCAATATGAAGCGGTAGTTCCCTTGAGCTATAGGCTGCAATGTGATGTCCTGCATCATCATTGTGGATTCCGTCGACAAGGGCTTGCGTTGCAAAGTCTGGTGTCAAAGATATGTTGCGCAGCAACAGTTCAGAGGAGTTGCAAGCTGTGATACAATGTCCTGTGTCACGGATGCATTGCACAATGGTGGTTCCAATGATGGAGCTGTGAGAAGATACATTGCTTTGTGCTGGTTCTGCCCAAAAAGACCACAGCTGGACTGGCAGAGCACCTTCAGGCCCACTTCTAAGCTTTCAGGACTGGGGTTGTACCACTTGGAGGGCATGACTCACAGCAGACAGAGTTCAGTTGCTGGGTTTAAGATGGTTAAAACCTTTTCTGTCCCTGAGGCTCTGATCAGGAGGCCAGCCAACTAGTCCTTGGAGTCACTCTAGTGCTCCTGGGTTAAAGATACCGGTCCATTCCTTTTCACTCAGGCAGCAGGACAATGGGGAAGCAGAGTAGCAGTCCTTCTTTTAGAGCAGCACAGAGTCTTTCTGAGTCTTCCACAGGTCCACAGATGTACTGAAGAGTTGTGTCGGAGGGTCCAATATTAATATTTAGTGCCAGCTTTTAAGTAACAGACAGTTCGAGAGGTTTCCACTCCCAGAGGTGTTTGGAATTTCCTGCCTCCCTGCCCAGGCCCAACTTGTTTGGGGGCACAAAATTTAATGTCAAACCCTTTGTAAGTGTGTTGGGGCAGAGGATTTGTGATGTTCTAGTGTGGTAGGTGGCAGTTCCTCACCCTTATTTAGTCAGAATTGTCACATCCTGCCAACACCTATTTCCCCTTTGTCTCACTGTCTGGGAACACTTGATAGCTACACTTAGTCATGTGACCCAGGATATAGGCTGCAGGCACTAAATGGTTGTGATAAGAAACTGACAACTTTCTAAAAGTTTGATTTTCAGAATTGTGATTTCAAATCCAACTTTATCATTAAGGAGGGCTTTAAATTACAATTCTTTAGACTCTAAACTCAAAATTCCTACTTGCTCCCTTTTGAAAGTTATTGCTTATGAAATGTAATAAGGGAACCCAATTTTATCCTATGGGAGAGGCAGGCCTTGCAGTAGTGAAAACAAATGTGTCTTTCACAGCCAGGACATGTAAAAGTTAAAGGCAGATGTCTACCTTTTTTTAATACACTGCACCCTGCCTTCTGGACTGTTTCGGCCCTACCCTAGGAGTGACTTTTATGTATTAAAAAGGAAGGGTTAGGCCTGGCAGAGGTTCATTTTTCCAGGTCAAAATGGCAGTTTAAACTGCACATATCTGCTCTAATGGCAGACCTAGGCACGGTTAAAGGTCTACTTAAACAGGTGGCAGTGCTGCAGGCCCACTAGTCGCATTTAATTTACAGTCCCTGGGTACATGTAGTACCACTGTACTGGGGACCTACAATCAAATTAAATGTGGCAATTGGATGGAAGCCAATGTAACCATGTGTTAGGGAGTGAGCGCACACACTTTAGCACTAGCTAGTAGTGGTAAAGTACACAGAGCCCTAACGCCAACAGAAACAAGATCAGAAAAAATAGAGGATTAAAGCAAAATGTTTGGGGGAAGATCACCCTAAGGCTGAGAGGTCTAATAACTCATTATATACTGAAAATGACACACTGAATTTACTTAATCCTAATAGATCTTGTTATTACCTGAGGAACAAAAGATGCAGTAGAGCCTTCTGATGTGAGAACCATTTATAAACAGATTACAGAGAGATTGAGAAAGCGGGCACATTAACCTACATCACTATTTCAATGGCTTGTAATTAAAATAGGAAGATAGCAATTGTTAGAAATGGGATCTTTGGTTGGCAGTCAGATTACCCCCGTCCAAGTAAGGACCCTCACACTAGTCAGTGCAAGTCACACACAATCTAAATTATCCTGTGCCCACCCTCTGGTAGCTTGGCACTGAGCAGTCAGGCTTAACTTAGAAGGCAATGTATAAAGTATATGTGCAATAAAGCATACAATAACACCATACAACACCACAAAAATACACCACACAGTGTTTAGAAAAATATATAATATTTATCTGGTAAGATGCAGGTCAAACAATTAAAATGCAATAAGTATATGTTGAGATATCCCTGAAAAGTGATATAATATCTTAAGTCTTTTAAAAGCAAAACAAAGTCTCTTTCAAGCACAAAGTACCTGGTTTGTGTGAAAAATCTCCGCAAAGACCCGCAGAGAAGGAGAAGCATGGAAACAAAGGGGTGTGCGTCGATTTCTCGGGCTGCACATGGCGATGCATGGTTTAGTTTTCACGCAGGGACGGCTGTGCGTCGATTTCCGGCGCTCGGTCATGGATCCTCTTCGGGTTGCGGGGTTTTCAGATGCCCCGGGGATGATGCATGGATTTCCAGCACTGCTAGGACAAAGTCACAGGAGCTGCGTCAATCTGCTAGGCATTGCATCAAATTTTCTACCGCACAGCAGGCGCCTGGTCGATTTCTATCTGGAAGTCGGGCTGCGTCGTTCGGGCTTGGCTGTACGTCGATCCAGTCAGGCCGTGCATCGAATTTCCAGTCGCTACGCTGATGCTGCGTCGATATTCTTGTTGCGAAGTCGGGCTGCGTCATTCCGGTTTGGCATGCAGTGAAATTTTCACCACGGTGCAGGCTGTGCGTCATTTCTAGCAGGTTGTGCTTCGAATTTCGCCACACAAGGAGTCCTTCTTGTAGAGATGAAGCCTTTTTAGTCCTGAGACTTCAGTGAACAGGAGGCAAGCTCTATCCAAGCCCTTAGAGAGCACTTCTTCACCACAGCCAGAGAGCAGCAAGGCAGCAGGGCAACACCAAGGCAGCAGTCCTTCACAGAAAACAGACAGATGAGTCCTTTGAGCAGCCAGGCAGCTCTTCTTCGCAGGATGCAGGTTCTGGTTCAGGTTCTCTTCTCCAGGAAGTGTCTTATCAGGTAGACTGTCTACCTCAGAAGTGTCTGAGTTGGTAGGGGCAGAGGGCCTGTTTATAAACCCAAATGTGCCTTTGAGGTGGGGGAGACTTCAAAGAGTGGCTTAGAAGTGCACAAGGTCCCCTTTCAGTTCAATCCTGTCTGTGAGGGCCCCAGTAGGGGGTGTGGCAGTCCTTTGTGTGAGGGCAGGCTACTGTCCTTTGACATGCAAGTGTCAGGCCCTCCACCCTCCCAGCTCAGGAAGACCCATTCAAAATGCAGATGTACGCAAGTGAGGCTAAGTATCCTGTGTTTGCGGTGTGTTCGAGTAAATGCACAAGGAGCTGTCAACTAAGCCTAGCCAGACTTGGATTGTAAGGCACGGAAAGATTTAAGTGCAGAGAAATGCTTACTTTCCAAAAGTGTCATTTCTAAAATAATAATATGAAATCCAGCTTCACCAGTCAGCAGGATTTTGTATCACCATTCTGGCTATACTAAATATGAACTCCCTACTCCTTTCAGATCAGCAGCTACCACTCAAACAATGTATAAGGGCAGCCCTAATGTTAGCCTATGAAGGGAGCAGGCCTCACAGCAGTGTAAAAATGAATTTAGGAGTTTTACACTACCAAGACATGTAAACTACACAGGTACATGTCCTGCCTTTTGCCTACACTGCACCCTGCCCTATGGGTTACCTAGGACATACCTTAGGGGTGTCTTATATGTAGACAAAGGGGCGTTTTACACTTAGTAAGTCGAATTGGCATTGAAACACACAGGCCTTGCAATGACAGGCCTGAGACAAGGTTAAGGGGCTACTTAAGTGGGTGGCACAATCAGTGCTGCA
Organism: Pleurodeles waltl; assembly: GCF_031143425.1. Classification (NCBI taxonomy): domain Eukaryota; kingdom Metazoa; phylum Chordata; class Amphibia; order Caudata; family Salamandridae; genus Pleurodeles; species Pleurodeles waltl. The sequence goes on from NC_090442.1 coordinate 468,559,692, forward strand.
TGCCCACTAGTAGCATTTAATCTACAGGCCCTGGGCACATGTAGTGGACTTTACTGGGGACTTACAAGTAGTTTAAATAAGCCAATTGGGTAGGAACCAATGTCACTATATAGTGCACTCTACTAGGGAATTATAAGTAAATTAAATAGTCCAATTGGGTATGATCCAATGTTACCATGCTTAAAGGGAGAGAGCATATGCACTTTAGCACTGATTGGCAGTGGTAATGTGTGCAGAGTCTTAAAAACCAGCAAAAATTAGGTCAGAAAAAAAGAAGGAGGAAGGCAAAAAATCTGGGGATGACCCTGCAGAAAGGCCATTTTCAACAGCAATATATTACCAAACATTTTATAGATGTAAACATTTGTCATAGCATCTCGTAAGTCAGTAAATGTAACTGTAGTGCTTTTCTACAGCAGTGCCTCATGAAGAGGTCTAATCACAGTATTTCTCAGAGGACAAGTGTTGTCTAGTTGTTGGCGTACACTGGAGTTAAATTTTTTACCAAGCTGTGCACAGCAGGACAAATCATGTTCCACTTTGTCTTATTTACAAAGACTGTGAGGCTGTAGAAAAAATTTACAGTGGTCCTGCAGTTCCACCAATCTCTAAATAAATTCCATTGGGCCTGATTTATAAAGGTACCCTACACTTTGTGTATGTTTATAATCTTTATATTCCCAAACTACTGGTTTATAGCAAGTTTAAGATTGTAGAAACTCTGCAGTTGGGGTGGAGGACTCCGCATATAAAAAATAGGACAGATCTATATTTTCATGTGTGGAGTTCTCCGCCCTGACTGCAGCTTCTCCACAGTCGTAAACTTACTATTAACTCGTAGTTTTTGAATACCAAAAACAAATATAAAGTCACTCAAAAAGTGTAACTTTACCTTTCTGAATCAGGACAATCGTTAGTAAAACTGCTTGAAATGACAGCCAACAGTTCATGTGATGTTGATGTTCCTGTCGTTCCATATATTATCAATATTCGTCAACATCAGGCAAAAGTATACAGATGCATTGAACAACACCAACAAGATGGTAAGCTACAGAAATGAAATAGATAACAAAGTAATTCAGATGGAAATGGTTACAGTTTTCAAGATATGTCATATGCTATGAATTGCAGATAAAAGTCAAGCTATTGTCCAGAAGAGGGAGCAGATACAGGAACATGGTTTTCACAGTATAACACTCAAAGGTTTATAATGCAGCCATGTAGTTCATCTCACTTTTAAAAGGTGTTTCTGAAACTTAGATGATCAGTGAAGTGCATTTTGAATTCCCCTCCATCAAAATATGTTGCATTGTTTGACACAAATGATGGATGGATGCATTTTCTTATATTTTTAGGGAAGTGCAGAGTGAAATTTGGGGCAGCGCTCTTTGGTATTTTAAGCTGCGTATCTCTGAAGTGCAAAGTAACATCAAGAAGCTGGACCTGCTACAGACCATTAATAATTGTTAATGTTTACATCAAGACAGTTTTGTAAAATTGTAGGAAAGTCATCCTTTTTGCTCTGCTCACCTCTCACTTTTGGACTGATGCTGTGATTACTGACTCTTCTAACTAGGTCCCAGGCTAGTGCTCTAACTTCTAAATGTAGATGCTGATTGGTATAACTGGTAAGTACTGCTACCTGTAAGTGCCTAATATATGGTAGGCTTTGTAGGTTTACAGATCCCAGTTGCCCTAATGCACTTAAGGGTATTTAAGGGTACACTGCTGTGGTGTCTGCTGTTATTTTAAAGTCAGGCCGCCCTGCAGGGTGGTTTTAAAAATGAACAATGTCCAAATTTGACTTTGGAATTCAAAGTGCTTCCAAGGTCTGAAGCTACCTTTTTATTACTCATAGGTCACCCCTACGGTTTTGCCTAAGTAGCCTAAAGGTAGGGTGCATGGTTATGAAAAGCTGGGACAATATACATTTTTTTTACATGCACTCGTAAGGAACATATCCAAAGCTGTTTTTACCTATGGTAGTGCTGCTAGCCCCAAAGGCTAACATGGGGAAAAGGTTATTAAATTTAATGTAGCTCAAATTTGATTTGGAGCTAGCTAGAATTATCACTCAAAGTATCAAATTAATAGTTACATTGAATCCAACAGCTTGCCAAGGTTAAAACAATATAACTATCATAGGAAAGTAGTTTTAGAGATTACTATCCTGAAATTACCTAAAGCTGCCATGTAGCAGCCACTCCCGATTGGTCAGCCTTTGATAGCCTGAGCCAAGCTGTTCCCTGAATAGATATGAAGAGGCCTGGGGTGGCTGCAATGTGACATTCATTTGACAAGAGGAAATCTCCTTTCTAGAGAAGCTAGGGAGAGGAAGGGGGTTAGATACATAAGCAAGGCTTCAAAGGCAGGAACCTCTGTAGAAAACAGATGTCAAGGGACCGAGACCACCCCACTTCCTTGATCCCTAGCCAGATGGGAGCCCCCTTAATTACATTAAGGGAGGGGCTGGAAGGGAAATGTGGTCAGTTCTTAGCCACACCTTTGGGTTGGGTTACACCGACACACACTCTGAGGAGAGATTTTCTCCATTTGGATTTTTGGAAGAAAGTCATATTCTGGGCTAGACGTTTGCTACACTTCACAGGAAGTGGTCATACTAAAGGAAGGTAGCTTGATTCTCATTGGTTAGGGTGACCCCTCCCTCAAGCCCAGACAATGAAGGCTAAATAAGGTAGCTCTGCAAAGCTCACAATATCACTGCATGGAAAAAAGAAGAGAATGCCTCCCCTGCTGGTCCCCTGGACTGTCCCAAAGACAGGATTGCACTCTAAAAGACTGCACCTGTTGCACTGACAAGGCTCTACAAAGAAAGGACTGTGCCTGATACTAAAAGGAATGGAGTAGGCTCCCTGACTAGCAACAGGTGCAAAAGAGCTGAAAATGTTATCTGCAGAATCAAGGAAAGGATACCCCAACTGACCAACTGCAACTGGATTTCTTCCACACAAGTGCATTGTGGGAGATTGAGTCCTAGCCCCCAAGTGGCATCTCAGACCCTCTGAACCTTGGCTGGTGCTGGAGGACAATTATATTCCCCATAGAACCATGAAATAGCAAGATCTGCAAACTTTCTTTAAAGTTTTGAAGAAATGGTCTAGGAGAAAACTGTCTTGACCTCGAGTGAAGCCATCATCATTAGTCTGACCGTGCAGGTTAATCATGCTGAAAAGCTCCAGAGGACTTGAAAGCTTCAAGTCCGAAGGTAAAGTGAAAGAACTGGACCTACCCGGAGAAGTAAGCTGCTGTCAACCATGCCTTCCTAAGCCATGACCACTGACTTTGCTCGAGGACCCGACTCCTGCCTTTCTACAAGTCATTAAGCTGCAGCAGGCTGCTGCCACCGACTTGAACTTCGGACCCAGCTAGCCCAAAGAACCGCTGATGAGCCCATAGATGAGACAAAAGAACCAAGAAAAATGTTAAGTTCAAAGGTAAAGCTGTGACTGGGACCTAGTCTGCAGCCTAGCTGGCATGCAATCCATTGTGGTCAACCTGAAACTTTGACTTTGTCCCGGTAGCATGCCTACTAGTGGTCTCAAGGGGCACCATAGATTTTTGGGCTCCATAAAGTAATTTTGTTTTAGTTAATCTTTAGAAATTCACATCTCATCTCCTATTCCCTACATTGGAATTTTGTTTTTGTGGTGTAATTTTAAAGGTACAAATATTTCATAATTTTATAAATCGGTGTTGAATTTTCTTTGTCTTGTGCCATTTAATTATATAGGGGGTCATTCTAACCCTGGCGGTCGGTGATAAAGCGGCGGCCAAACCGCCAACAGGCCGGCGGTCCAAAAAATGGAATTCTGACCCTGGCGGGAACCGCCAACACAGCCCGCCACTTTAACACTCCGACCGCCACGGCGGGACCGACAAACAGCGCGGCGGTCACCGCCAACAGCCAGGCGGCAGACAATGTACCGCCCACACTATCACAACTCACCAATCCGCCACCTTTTCCGGGGCGGGAGCACCGCCGATAAAAACACGGCGGAAACAGACTACGAACGGGAAAACGCTCACCTCTACGCACTCCACGAGTACGGAGGACAGCATGGAACCCAAATTAAACATCCTACCTGCTCTCATCTACCTTCTCATCTACCACGAGTACGAAGTCCGGCGCAGACGACAACGGTGAGTACTGCACCTACGACACACGGGAGGGGGGAGGACGAAAGGTTACGGGCACACACATATGCGACCCCCACCCCCCCCCAAGATGTACACACCAATGCAGAGCAACAACTCACAGTGACACCACCCAAACACCCGTAAAAAATACAATGACATAACCAAATTGAGAATAAATATTTATGTACAAAATAGCTTCAGAAAAGTCTTATTCAACCATCAAAAAATATTTCATTAAAAAAAAGTATTTACACAGCAGTGGATAACTGTAGCAAGTAGTCCTGCACATCTTACGAATTCATCATGTCCGTGGGCCAAAGTGTAGCGAAACAAGGGCAAAGCCCACACAGGAGACCTGAGTCCTTTGGAGAGAACACTGCAGGGGCATCTGGTGACAAAACTACAGGCACCTCAGGGGGAAGGGAAGGGGGGGGCACCACAGCCACATGAGTCCACGACGCCAGATCCACGAAGGGGCCACCATGCCCACGGACATATCCTGGGGAGTGCAAAGCCACAGTCTCTCAAAGTCTCTACAGTGGGTGGCTTGCCCACTGTGCCATCCTGGGGAGTGCAAAGCCACAGTCCATCAGGTGGATAACAGAGTCCACTGGTCATGGAGGATGCATGGTGGGCACAGTGAACCGTGAACAGTGCGTGACAGGAAGGGCCCAGCGGAGCGGTGCTTGACAGGAAGGGCCCAGCGGAGCGGTGCGTGAGACGGCGGGGCCCAGCGGAGCGGTGCTTGACAGGAAGGGCCCAGCGGAGCGGTGCTTGAGACGGCGGGGCCCAGCGGAGCGGTGCTTGAGATGGCGGGGCCCAGCGGAGCGGTGCTTGACAGGAAGGGCCCAGCGGAGCGGTGCTTGAGACGGCGGGGCCCTGTTCAGCGGTGCTCTTCTGCACGGCGGGGCCCTGTTCAGCGGTGCTTGTCTTCATGGCGGGGCCCTGTTCAGCGGTGCTCTTCTGCACGGCGGGGCCCTGTTCAGCGGTGCTTGTCTTCATGGCGGGGCCCTGTTCAGCGGTGCTCTTCTGCACGGCGGGGCCCTGTTCAGTGGTGCTCTTCTGCACGGCGGGGCACTGTTCAGCGGTGCTTGTCTTCATGGCGGGGCCCTGTTCAGCGGTGCTCTTCTGCACGGCGGGGCCCTGTTCAGCGGTGCTCTTCTGCACGGCGGGGCCCTTTTCAACGGTGCTCTTCCAGTCAGTGTAGGGAGTCAGACCTGGCCTTGACAACCTGCTCACTCGCCCTCCGAACGTGCAGTGTCAGGCCCCTTCGGAGACAGAGTCCTGGGCCCTTTGGTGTCGTCCCTTGCAGGCGGGATGGGGCGTGTGGGGCCCTCCTGCTCCGCGCTCCTGCTGGCTGGCCTCTCCGCCCTGCTGCCCTTCCGCTCCTTAGATGGGGCTCTCGGGCCCTTGCCTCCCCTGGCTGTTGTGGCAGGTGAAGTGGCCGGAGTTACCTCCTTGGGGGCAGCCGTCTCAGTCCGCTCACGGCGGCCCTTCACTTTCCGGGTCCTCTTGCCTGGGGGGGGGCTGGCAGTCCCCTTGCTGCTCAGTGAAGTGTCACTGCCGCCAAAGGGTGGGCTCCATAATCCATGCACCACTTGTACCTTAGCAGCTGGGCTGGTGGTGGCTGAGGTGCCTTTGGGACTTTTCCCAGATGGAGGGGGTGGGTCAGGGGAGGGAAAGAGGTTAACATTGGAGAGGTAATACTTCTTTGGACCAAGGTAAAGGGTAGGAGTAGTGGTGATAGAAGTGGAGGAAGAGGATGTGGTTGTAGGAGAGTCAGGTGTGCTGTCCTTGGGTGCAGGTGACTGGGACTTAGGCTGTCGTGAGGTGGTTGGCTGTTGCTTGGGTGGCTGTCTGCGTTTATGTGTTTTGGAAGAGGGGGTGACAGACACAGTGGGAGAGGACACAGGGGACGTGTAGATGGCAGTGGGGGTGGTGACTGCACGTGTGAGGACTGTAGTAGAGGGTGTGCTGGTGATGGAAGAACTGGCTGATGTTGGTGTGCACGCAGGTGTGAGTGTAGACGTCACAGGGAGGGAGGAGGGAGACGAGGAGGTGGGGGACACAGAGGTGGTAGTGAATGTTGGCATGTCTGCATCTGGGTGTTGCTTGGGTGAATGCTTGTGTGTTCTGTGGTGCTTATGTTTGGATGAGCTGGCCTTGGGTGTTGAGGTGTGTGCAGGCTGGTCTGATGGTGTGGATGGGATAGGCTGAGGAACAGGAGACAGAGAAAGGGTGGAGGCAGTTAGAAGAGGGAGACTGGAGACAGGGACAATGGCTGCCGTCAGTGCTGAGGCCAGAGAAGTGAACGCTCGTTGATGGGCAGCCTGACCCGAATGAATGCCCTCCAGGTAGGCATTGCTCTGTTGCACCTCCCTTTGCACCCCCTGGATGGCATTCAAAAGGGTGGTCTGCCCAACAATGAGCATCCTCACCAGGTCAATGAGCTCCGCACTGAGGGCAGCAGGGGTAACAGAGGCAGGGGCTGAGGTGCCTGGGGCGAAGGAGACGCGCGCCTTCCTGGGCGAACGGGCACAGAGCGAAGACTGAGGGGCTGCTGGGAGGGCGGTGCTGGTGCGCTGGGTGGCGGCTGTACCTGTTGTTGCGGGGGGCACAGATGTTGCCGCCCCCGCTAGGGAGCTCCCAAACGAGGACGTGTCCGTGTCGCTGGTGTCTCCACCGGCCCCCGTTGTGGTGCTCCCCTCGCCCTCCGGATCACTGGTGCCCTCGGTGTCTGTGTCAGTGCCCACCGGGGCCTGGTGACCTGCAGCTCCCTCGTGCTCCGACGCCAATTCTCCTCTGCCTGATGATGCTAATGCACAAGAAAACAAAGAATAAGGGTGGGGGGAGAAATAAAACAACGTTGAGTGTATGCCTTGTCAAAACCCTTGGCGGAGAGGACAGACACAGGTGCCTCGTGCACTAAGCCGCGAACTTGGGGTATACTACTCAGTACTTCTGACTAGGCCAACAGGTCTAGGGACAACAGACGCGCACATGGGTGATGGAGGACCATGGATAGCTGCACTTGGCACCCTACAGAGGTGGGGGGCGGGGGCACAGGGCCATGTCTAAGGGAGGGGACTACACTACGGAAAGCGCCCTGGCCTACTGTCACACACAGGCCTCCTCCCCCACCCAGACGCCTCAACTGCGCGTAAGGATAGCAGAATGTGCTGATACTCACCCCCTTGTGTCTGCTGTGCTGTCCTCAAGCGCCCATCCAACTCAGGGTAGGCCACCGCCAGGATCCGGGACATCAGGGGGGTCAAGGTACGACTGGCACCCCTCCTAGGTCGGGAGGCCATCCCCAGCAGTGTCTCTGCGGTCTTACGGGTTCCGCGGCGGATGTCCTCCCACCTCTTCCAACAGTGGGTGCCCCGTCTGGTGTAGACCCCCAGGGCCCGGACTTCCTTGGCGATGGCACGCCAAATATCGATTTTCTGATGGGCGCTCACCTGTTTGACATGTACAGGGTGGGAAAGAGAAAACGTCACATTTCTGCATGTATGGAGTAAATGCCCCCCCCTCCCCAACCTTGCCATGTGGCCCATTCTCACATCTGTCATGCGTTGCACTCCTCATTTTCTCCCCACCCCACCAACTGACAGCCACCCCACTCCACACAGGCATAGACCATTCAAGGGGCACTCAGTGTACTCACCTGTTGGTCTGGAGGACCGTAGAGTAGCGCATACTGGGGGAGGACCCCATCCACAAGTTTCTCCAACTCTTCAGACGTGAAGGCAGGGGTCCTTTCCCCAGTCGCAGCAGCCATTGTCACTTCCAGACCGAGTTCACAGCAGCACTTGCAGTATAGGTCCTCTCCTGTGGATGATCAGGTCTCGAGTGATTAATCAGATAGAAAATGGCGGTCATGCCCGCGGCGGTGCGTACCGCGGCGGTGCGTACCGCGACCGCCGGCGCACATCGTCATTGGCTCCTGAATCCCATAGGGTTCAATGTTAACCAATACGACTTCGTACAGCGGTCTTCGACCACCTACCGCCACGGTGTGCCACGCCAGCGCATTGACCTCACATCCCATTGTCCCACTTCACAGGTCAGGCAGCCGCCATTTCAAGGGCCCACATGGCTTAAATTTGACTGCGTCACACAGGCCTAGGCCTTGCATTGCCACACATACACGCCTTTCAATGCATTGCGATTCTTTAACTGTGCAAGCTGTGTGAACGTACCTGTGGTTTGCCTGACTCGGTGCTCCATGTTGTCCTTCCTAGGCACCGTCCGCTGGGACTTCCGAGGAGAAGGATGAATCCTCGCGTGTACCGTCCGCTGGTGGACCTGTCGACAATGGAAGAACGCCATATAATACTACGCTACAGACTTGACCGTGCCACTATACATGAACTGTGTGCCCAGCTGGGGCCAGCCCTGATGTCCCCCATCCGCCAACCCACAGGCATTCCCCCTCTGGTGCAGGTTCTGTCAGTCCTCCATTTTTTGGCAAGTGGGTCATTCCAGACAACAGTGGCCATGTCATCTGGAATGTCTCAGCCTATGTTTTCCAAGATTTTGTCCAGAGTGTTGTCTGCCCTGATGAAACTCATGCAGAGCTACATCATTTTCCCAGAGGAGGGTGATTTGCCTACAGTGAAGGGTGATTTCTATGCCCTTGGACATATCCCCAACATCATTGGTGCCATTGATGGGACCCATGTGGCTTTGGTGCCCCCAAAAGACGATGAGCAGGTGTACAGAAACAGGAAAAATTACCATTCGATGAATGTCCAGGTGGTTTGTTTGGCTGACCAGTACATATCCCATGTAAATGCCAAGTTCCCTGGGTCAGTGCATGACGAGTATGTTATGCGAAATAGCAGCATCCCCTATGTGATGGAGCAGCTACAGAGACAGCGTGTGTGGCTAATAGGTGACTCTGGTTACCCCAACCTGCCTTGGCTACTGACCCCAGTGAGGAATCCCCGGACAAGGGCAGAGGAACGGTACAATGAGGCCCATGGGCGAACTAGGAGGATCATAGAAAGGACCTTTGGCCTCCTGAAGGCCAGGTTTAGGTGCCTGCATATGACAGGGGGATCCCTGATGTACTCACCAAAGAAGGTGTGCCATATCATCGTGGCCTGCTGTATGCTTCACAATCTGGCATTGCGACGTCAGGTTCCTTTCCTGCAGGAGGATGGTGCAGATGGTGGTGTTGAAGCAGCTGTGGAGCCTGCGGAGAGTGAAGAGGAGGAAGACTCAGAAGACGAAACAGACAACAGGGACAGAGTAATAGAACAGTATTTTCAGTAGCACACAGGTAAGAATCACCCATGCCATTTTACATTTCCTGAAAGCCTCCTGCATCTCAACTTTGTCTATTTCCCCCCAGAACTTTAAAACTGATGTTTGATTTTCCGTTCCCTTTTCAGTGCTGTATGACCCACTGCGTGACTTCTGCTTGGTTAGCCCATGGACTAATGCTAAGTGACCTCGGTATGTGTTCAGCACAAAGTTAACAGAACGTAATTGATATGTAATGTGTTATACATTTGTAAATAATACAGGCTGAGTCCTGATTGATTTCAGTGCAATGAGTGATTTATTTTTAGTGCAAGATGATGGTACATTCTAGTCAAACAGTGATGGGTGGGGGTGGAGTAATGTCCATGGCGGAGTCCAGTTCTCAGTCTCACAGGTGCATTGTCCATATGCCTGTGGAAGGATGGAGCAGGGGCAGTTCAAGGTTTGACAGGGTGGCAATGTGGGACAGTGGGAGGACTTCAGGGGGTATCTGATGCTGGCGGGGGTCTTGACATCCTACTCTGTCGATTTTTTGGATCTCAGGCTCCTCTTGCGGGGTGGTTGTTGTTCAGCAGGAGGTGGGGTTCTGGTGGCCTGTCGTTGTGGTGGGGCCTCCTGTCCACTAGCGCCGGCGGAGGTGGTAGGCTGTTCCTGTTCCGGGCTAGTGACAGGGGCCCTGTGTGATGCCACATGGTCCCGAAACGTGTCCTCTATACGGTTGAGGGCCTGGACTATGCTCCCCATAGCGGTAGAGATGTTGGTTAGTTGTTCGCTGAACCCCATGTAGCATTCCTCCTGCTGTTCCTGGATCTCCTGGACCTGGCCAGTACCGTCGCCATCGTCTCTTGTGAGTGGTGGTAGGCTGCCATGATGGTGGTGAGGGCCTCTTGGAGAGTGGGTTCCCTGGGCCTCTCCTCCCCCCCCTGTCGCACAGCAGCCCTCCGAGTTGCCCGGTTTCCCCCGGCCTCTGTCCCCTGGACGGTGTGCCCACTACCACTGCCCCCAGGTCCCTGTTGTTGTTGGGGTGGTGGGTTACCCTGGGTGCCCTGTAGTGGCAGACACACCGCTGATTGACCTGTCCTAGAGACAGAGGCATGGGCCTGCTGGGTGGGAGCTGTGCTGTTGTTCCCAGAGGGGGTTGGGTCTGCAGTGGCCTGTGGCTGCCTGAGGAGAACCGACTGTCCAAAGGTCCCCGATGGTCCGGGCTGGTCATCAGGTTCCAGGTCGACAGAGCTGCTGTCATCACTAGGGGCCTCTTCCGGGGGTGGGATGGACATTTCTGGTCCCTCCTGACCGGTGTGTTGTTGTTCGGGTCCTGCATGGGGTAAGAGAGTATGGTTATTGTTTCTGTGTGTGCAATTGCGTGCGATTTATGGGTGCCCTTGTCCCCCAGTGCTGGCATTCCCTTGGGGGAGGTGTTGTGAGGGTGTTTTGTGTGGGGGGGTATGTGCAGTGGTCATGCTTAGGTGATGGGTGTCCATAGTTTGTGGTGGCATGCAGGGGTTGGTGTTGGGTGGGTTGTGCTGGAGAGACATTCTCAGGGAGGATGTGTGATGGGGGCTTGGGGGTGAGGGTGGGGGTTGTGGTTAGCATGCTGGGGGGGGTGAAGTAGTTGAGCTTGTACTTAACAGAGTCCATTCCTCCGGATACTCCAGCGATGCCCTCAGGATGCAGGATGTTTAGTACCTCTTGCTCCCATGCTGTGAATTCGGGTGGTGTGGGTGGTGGTCCTCCGCCAGTCTTCTGCACTGCGATGTTGTGTCGCGAGACCATCGAGCGCACCTTCCCCCGTAGGTCGTTCCAGCGTTTGCGGATGTCGTCCCTATTTCTGGGATGCTGTCCCACCGCGTTGACCCTGTACACGAACCGCTGCCATAGCTCCGCCTTCCTGGCTATGGTGGTGTGCTGCACCTGTGAGTCGAAGAGCTGCGGTTCAACTCTTATAATTTCCTCCACCATGACCCGGAGTTCTTGGTCCGAAAAGCGTGGGTGCCTTTGGGGTGCCATGGGGTGGTGTGTATGAGGTGTGGGGTGTTGTATGTGGTGATGTGTGTGTTGGTGTGTGGTGCTTTGTGCTTCTATGTGGTGTGTATGATGGTGTAGTGTGCCTCTGTGTGATGTAGCTCTCTATTCTGTGATGTTTCTCTCTCTCCTTCGTCTCTGATTTTTGTTAGTAGGGGTTTGTGGGTGATGTGGGTGTATCTTTTATATTGTATTGGGTGTGTGGGTGTGGTGTGTGTATGTGTTTCAGGTGTGTGCCTTTCACATTGTCCAATGTGGTAGAGTTTTGTAAAGGTGTGTGTATTTTGAGCGCGGCGGTGTGTACCGCCAATGGACTACCGCGTTTGAAAGACCGCCACGTGGATTTGCAGGTCGTAATGGCATGGGCGTATTCCTGTTGGCGTGGCGGTGGAGGTTTGGTCATCTCCAGTTTACCACTGCCCGCTGATGTGGCGGACTGCAGTGGAGGTCGGATTTTTGGAGGTTTTGCAGTTGTGGGTCAGAATGTCCGTAGCGGCTAACCGCGGCCGCGGCGGTATTGTGGCGGCCTTCTGACCGGCAGTAAACGGCTTTTACCGCCGAGGTCAGAATGACCCCCATAGTGTTTTGGAGGTATTAAATGCTTTACACATGCCTATCTTTTAAATTAACACTGACTGCTCATTTGTCAGGCTACCAAGGGCTGAGAAAGGATTAATGTACTTGACTGGACCTGTTAGTGATTGTGATGTTATTACTATCTAACAGTGAATACCACCACCTTCTAATAATCCACTTCCTTACACAAATGTTTCATTACTTACCATTGGCCCAATGAGGCAAGAGGGAACTCTGTAATTTATGGGATTATAAAGGTTGTCAGTGTTACTCCCAACAGAACACAGGTTATATTGCCTTTTTATCATCAAGCATACGCAACCATAAGTGTCATAGAAACAACACCTAAAACAATGCCAGTGGAGAAAAGAGAACGAAACAGATATCTCAGTTAGCAGTGGTCAGTCCCAACAGGTTCTAGAAGCGCTAAATATGTTTAGCTCAGTTAACATTTGAAACACATGATGTATCTTCTTTTACATTAATTCAATATTTGAAGCTATAGTAACAAATCCTCATAACCTTTTCTTCTTTTCCATACCCTACAGAACCAGGAACATGGGGCAAGATGTAAAAAGTAGTGCAATCAGAAAGAAAAACAAGTCTGTGGGTCAGCACTGCCAGTATTTACATTCTGTTGAGGCAGTTATTAACAATTGCTGTAGTATGCCCCTTCCCTAATAAATTAGCACCATAATTCTCCCTAAGGTTGACACTCAATATAATGGCATTGTGGTATTGTGTGTTAAATGAGTGAGTAGATAAAACAATTAGGTAGCTCTTTCCACATGGATCACTTTGACTTCTGGGGCTGCACCCTAGTGCCACTGAGCACTTTGGGCCAGTGGGGGTCAAACTGAAGAATCAGAATAAGGATAATGTCCTGGATGAGGACTGGCCATAATTTGCTTAAAAGAAGAACCACAACAGCTATCTGTTTTTTTAAAAGAAGTATATGAAAGAAACAACTGGTGATTTTAAAATGCTTATAACTGCTTTCACATCGGTCAACTTTTATTTTCACAGAGAACTTTGATTCTTGGGGCTGCCCCCTACTAGAACAGTGTGCTTTTTAATGGGACCCACATTTAAGAATTAGAATAAGGATAATGCCCAGGATAAGGACTGGCAATGATGGCCTTTCTCAGCCTGTGGACTAGAGTTCGAAAGAGGCCAAGGTTGGCAGAAACTATTCTGTCCCCACAGGAATGATGGCATTGGAAGCACTTTTTAGCCCAGTGCATTTTAAAATAGAGGGTGGTCCGTAGTTTTCATGACTAATGTTTTGCATGAGGCGAAGGCACAGGTGTTACATCAGATTATAATGGATAGGGCTTTTGAGGCTCCAAAAGAGGACTACAAACACAATATCTATTCTCTTTAAAATACTGTTTTAACCATGTTTTATGATTGCTATTTGTGTTGAGATACAATGATTTTAATTAATCGAACATAAGTAAATTCTAACAAATCTCAGTAAAAAGTGCTACCACATCTCCCATGACAGATGGTCCCAACATGAGGAAAGAATGATACACAACTGACACAATATCTCAATTCATTGAATTGGGCTATCATTTACTGAACTTTGTAAAACAGTTAGCAAATTATTTGAAAGAGTATATGTTTATTGCACCTTGGATGTCTGTTTCACAATCATCTATACAATGATTATTTGTTATTCAGAGCCTGGGGCATATTTAGATGAATTTGGAGCAGAAAAGTCGTTTTAGAAACTTACTAACCTGAATTTACCTAAAGCATATCTAGTCCTCCTTGAAGTCAATAATCTAGCATGTATACAGGAGATGACTTAGACTAGGGAGCTTCTTTAGAGTTTGACCGATGGGATACTCTGTCAAAATGTGGTGGATATCTTTTTTGCCATGTTACAAGTACCAATGGCTAGACAGGGGAAGGAACAAAGAAAGGTCAACATTACAAAAATGTCTCTTCTCTGGGGGGCCCTTAGGACCTTAAGAACTTAGCAATATATTTGTGTAGTCAATACAGGACCATAATAACTCATATTTTATGGATGATGATTGAGGTGGGATCCACATAAAGTAAGGGATAAAAATCGTGGAACCTTTACTCAGGTAGTGCCTTTATTTAGTTATGAAGAAAACTAGATATTTAAAAACTCAAGCAAGGCCTATAAGTTAAAATAACCCCTGTATCTACTGGATCAATTAGACTCCCTCCAATCCTACAGCTGAGCCAGTCTACCATTAGAGAATGCTTTGAGGGGTGAGAATGGCCGATGATGAAACATGACACACAGGGGATTTGTGAGATCACAACTTTCAATTTTTTTAATTGACTCCCAAAAAGTTAATTAGGCATAGTAAAGTGATAACAACAGGAACACAATTAGATATCTGTTTGGCATATAAACTAGCTCAGGCTTCCACTTACACTGGTCCTAAAGCTAAGAGTCATATTTATGAGCCCCTTTGCATCTCACCTGCACCACGCAATGTGGTGCAAGAGTGATGCCAATGAAAAGTGAGATTTATGAAGCCAGGCAAGGAGAGGCATAAAAGGAGAAATATCTTTATTGCACCTTGTTTTGTATTCGTGCCATGTGTGCTGCATTCTGCAGCACACATATAAAGAGAAAAAGACTTTCACCTTCCTGCACAAAACCAATCCTGCACGTAACCATGGTGCACATGCCTAAATTTTATATGCAACGTTTCATATGCTCAGCCCTACAGAATTGATGATTTCATTCTGTGGGATGTCCTGTGGTTGGAACATCCTGCTGCATGTAACTGAACTGGGCTAGCAAATTTCTAGTGCTCTGAATGGTATGTGGTAGTCGGACTCAAGGACTTTGTGTGCGCTTTAGGGTTAGCTCTTCAAAGAAGATATTGCAGAGGTGAATGCAAGTCGGCTTTGGAGTCATGACTCTGCATGAGGAGGTTGACGAGAAGGGGCTCTGAGCAAGGGTGGCTGCCAAGCAGTTTGAACACAACCATTTCTGGAAGCAGGACCCTCCCATCTATTGGCATGAAAGGATGATAAAATATCTCTTTTGTAACTGTCACGAGCTTCCCTCTTCACAAAGGTGACCAGTGTAAAACATTAAGGGCCACTTGTACGATCGCCAAATTTTTAGACTTCCTAATTGACACTTTTTGAGTTTTGCAATTAGGAAGTTGCAAAATCGTATGTACTGTTGCATGCGGGTCCAATTTAATGGTAATGAGTTGCATCGCAAAATAGGAAATCACTGTGCCTTTTTAGGACTGTGCCTGAGTCACAAAAAAGAAAAATCTTGAAGGACAGGCAGCAGAGGATTAATGCTTCTGGAGTGGCAGAACGCCCAGTGGAGGAAATAAAAAAGAGGTGGTACGACCTGAGGACTCTTGCCAAAGAAAGGGTGGCAACACACCTGTGGGATACCCAGGCAACAGGAGGTCGTCCTTCAACTGCACCCATGCCCTCAGCTATGAAGGTAATAGTGGCAATGGTTGAAATAACACTTGAGGCAGTAGCAGGAGTTGGGAACCTGGACATGTCTTCCCCCACACCATCACCAAAGAAGTGTGAAACGTCTACTGTGCCACCTTTTCTGCCCTTAAGTCCGTTATCTACATGCTTGTAACACAACCTTACACAGATATATCTGAACGGCACATGTATATATATCAAAATCACACGGTGCAGTATGGGAAATTTAATCATAGACATAAATAGTGTAGTCTGTGTCAGATATTTGTGCAATAAAGTTGTACGACCAATGAGGTAGTGTGTCACAGGTAACATTTTATTGATATTAACAATATCCAATTAAATACACCTTTGGATGTACTGGAAGGGCTGACAGATGAGGAAGAAGAGCAGGGCAAGATGGAGGACGGTACCCAAGTGGAGTGCCTGAGAGTGTACCTTTCACCTCACATGGCGAGTCCAGCACTATGTCCATCTCCCCACAGCCACCAACATAAAAGGGCAGGATAGAAGACAATCATCCACTCCTATCCGCCATCCAATCAGCAGGTTCTGACAGCTGCACTCCACTGTACAAGGGCATACGCACCATCAGACAAGGCAAGCATCTGGGTCCCAGGTGACGTCTAACCAACAGGAGGTGTATGGCAGGCTGGATGACACAATGCTGCAGATTCAGTGCCTAAAGCAAAAACAAATGCAGTTGACAGCCATAAACTGACACTGGGTTCAACAGCTTGACAAGGCAGTTGGCAGAAAATCAGGCCTGTGTGGAGTCACTGACAGTTGCCGTCAGCCAACTATGCACCAAGCTGTTGGAGGACAGGCGCCAGCAATGGCGCAGGGAGAGGAACAGAGGTGCTAGGATAGATGCAATGACAAGGGCCATAGGTAGGCTTGCCCAGGCTACAAGTACCGTGTCAAAGTGCATGGTGGCGCTACAGGTTGAGATGGGCCACTACACTGGGGATGTCACACAGGCCTAGCCCAGATCACAGCAGCAGTGAAGGCTATCCGGACTTCCCACATTGCCACCAGGGTGAGGGCGGAGGGTCCAGACTATGAGTTGTTAAGCCTCAGCAGCGTATCTGCCTCTGATGCCTGTGTGCTGAGACAGAGCAAAAAAATGAGTGCTGGGTAAAAATCTGACATTTCTTTTACTATTCTGCCCTTTCAGTTGGCGAAGATGTCACCGACCAACCTCTGCACTCAATGTAGATATGCTTTTGTGCGACAGATAGGTTGTCTGTCAATGTCTGTTGAACCCTGCCATGAAATGGAACTTAATTTAGAGCATTCGATTACTTACTGTAGCATTTTCTGACAGTATTGTGTTTATGGACAAGTCATACTGTGCAAAGTAATGTTGTGCTATGTGGTCCCTGTGCCTTCACTCCTTAGCTGCTCTGCTTTTCTCGATTGACTGCTGGGCAGGTGGGCCAGGATCCTCATCCTTGGAATCCAATCCAGTCACCTCAATGGGTAAGCCTCTCCTGCAGGCAATGGTGTGAAAGATGGAACAGGTTGCCACAATCTTGCAAGTAGTCTTTGGCGCATTGTGCAAGGCGCCCCCACTGTTGTACAGGCACCTAAAGTGGAATTTGAGGGGCCCAGATGTCCACATAATCACCGACCTGGTGTGCCCTATGTTCCATGTTATACCGCCTTTCATGTGGGTTGTTGGGAGACAGGTAGGGTGTTAGGATCCATGGCCTTAAGGCATACTCCTTGTCACCTGACAAGGCAAATATATGTGTGAGATAACATACAAGAGCAATAATTAAATAATGTTTAAGTGTTAACATTACTTTCAAGTACCTGGTAGGTAACCTTTATCAGACTCTCCTCTTTCCAGTTGCTGGTGAATCCCGCTGTGCCTGAACATGTAGTAGTCATGGGTGCTCACTGGATGTTGTGCCGCAATGTCTGTGAAGATAACTTGAATGTTTAGAGAATGGGTGTTTTTGCGGTTCCTGGTATTCCAGGTGGAATGGGGGACATATGGGCACATGGGTCCCGACTTTGACCTCTGACCTGTGGGAATCTGGCTACCTAGTAGAATTACAATTTCACCATTTGCATTTCCAAGACATTCTTCTAAGGAGCCCCCCAAGAGCATGGAATCATACAACCAATACTGGCAACAGTATTGGGGTATGATTCTGACATGTTTGGTACCAAACATGCCCTGGTTCGGAGTTACCATTACGTAGCTGGACGCAGGTAGTGAGTGACCTGTGTCCAGTACATGGGTAAAATGGCTTCCCCATACTTACGAAGTCTAGTACAATGGAGCTGGAGTTTGTAGGGACACCTTTGTTCATGCATGGCATCTAGAAAATTGCAAAAGAAATGTGAAAGGGCACTCTGTGACACCCCTACAGCCACACCTATCAAATTTTGGTAACTGCCACTCAGTAGGTGGAGGAAGCACAACACTAAGACATGGGTGTGGATTGCATGGCCGCGCTGCATACTGATTTCAAGGTAGAGCTTTAAGGTTACTATTAGCACCAGGATAACATTGCAACTGTATTGTTCATAGATCTCTCCCTCTGTTTTCTCAAACATAGTCAGCCTGACTCAGAATGCCCTCCCCTGTCTCCGCTTCCTCTACTGAGCAGCCAGTATGCACATCCTCCTCACTATCATGTGTAGGGCAGCCATTGTGGAAGCCCTTGATGCATTCTGGGGATGTTTTTATACTTTGGGCCCTGTAACCACCTGATTTCAATTGGTGGCAAATTGCATGTGCAAACGGTTTGTAGTAAGCTGTCCTGGAGTGTGGTGAGCACCTATGGTGTTACCACCTTTTACCAGGTCCATGTATCCCCTGTTAGTGAAGTGAAGGCAGTGACTAGGAAGTCAGGGTTCCTAGAGGTAGCTGTGGGTGAGCAGCCAATCTTATCTAGGAGACATGCAAAGCTTATGCAATACCACTATAGTCACATGGCACTTCCACACACGAAAGAACCTCACAGTGTTCAAAAAATAATGGTACTTGTATATGGTAACACAAATACTAAAATACTATATAGTCAATACCCCCAACTGGAGTTAAGTAAACACACTATTATATAGATATTAGGAATAAGTAAATAGCATAGAAAGCAACAGGCATTGGCAAAAGTAATAACAAATAGTGAGGGCCCTAAAGGAGGGCCAAACCATATGCTAAAACATTGGAATGTGAAAGGCAGTCACTCACCCAAGGAAGCTGAATCAGTACAGGGAAGCTGGAGGAACTAGGAACCCCAAGAGGTGAGTGCCAGAGTGGGTCCCAGTGACCAGAAGAGCAGAGGTAAGTACTTGTTTTCCCCAAAACCAACAAGGGGACTTTGGAAAAGGATTGTGAAACACACAACCCAGACTGGATGAACCCAAAGGTGTAGCCTGACAAAAGAGGACCTGCAAAGAAGGGGACCAAGTCCAGTTCAAGATTGAGTGTCCATTTGTGGCAGGAGCCACCACCCATCCTTCTGTGGATGCAGGACCAGGTCGACGGTAGACAAAGAGGGTCAGGAGTGCATCACAGGAGCTGAAGAGGAGTCCCAGGAGTGATGCAAATGATGTCCCACGTCGGCGGTGAGATGCTGTCAGTTAGTGGTGCTGGGAAACCAGCAACAAGCCTTCGCAAATGCAAGAGTTGGAGAAGAAGGTTTGCAAGGCAGAAGAGGACCAGCAAAGTCCGGAGGAATCAATCCAAGGAGGGGAGTCTAGGGTGACTCTCGTCAGCTGCGAGAGTCACAGGAAAAGGAGGCAGCCCCCACAGGTGACCCACAGGCACCAGGCACAGGAAACGCAGTGAGGCCCACTCAGCACGCCTGAAAAGGTGCCCCACGTCACTGCAGCAGCAGGCAGGAGACTGTGCATTGTAAGATGAAGTGCTGGGGGTCAGGGCTACCTGGAGCCTGAAGATTCTTGGAGGAGGAACCAACAATCCTTGGTAGCTGCAAGAATCGCACTGCACAGGGATACTGTCCTGCAAAGAGAAGCAAAGGTTTACTATCTCCCAGGTTGGACAGCTGGTAGAGAGGACAAAGGGGACCACTCCAGACCACCACCTGTGATTCAGAATGCATGCAGCTCTGGTGGAGAGAAGATCCACGCAGCCAGTTGTCATTGGAGTTGGTGCCTGCGGATGCAGGGGAGTGTCTCCTTCACTCCAAGGGAGATTCCTTCTTACTTCTTGTACAGGCTGAAGACTCGTCACCCTCAGAGGATGCACAGCTGAGGAAATGCTACAGTTGCTCGAAGGAGACGGAGAAACAATGTTGCAGAGCAGAGTTGTCACTGAAGTTGCAGATTGACGGTTCCTGGAGAGTCCAGCAGCAGTCCCAGTGGCCAGAAGATGAAGTAAACAATGTAGAGGAGTCCTGCTGGTATCTTGCACGTCGAATCTGAGGACTCACCCAAGAGAGAGACCAAAATAGCCCACGAAGGAGGATTGGTCACCTAGCAGGGAAATCATCTATCAGGAAGGGGCTGAGATGTCACCTACTTGACCAGGCCACTCGGATGCTCCAAGGGGCCTCTGCCCACCTTGGATTCAAGATGTCAGAACTAAGCAGCCACCTGGAGGAGCTCTGGGCACCACCCCTGGGGTGTTTATGGACAGGGGATTGGTCACTCTCCTTTCCTTTGTCCAGATTCGCACCAGAGCAGGACTGAGGTCCCTGGACTGGTGCAAACTGTTTATGCAAGGAGGGCACCAAATGTGCCCTTCAAAGCATACCGGTGGCTTGGGGAAGCTACCCCTCCCAAGTCATGTCACAGCTATTTCCATGGGGAGAGGGTGTTTCATCCTTTGCCTACAGGAAATCCTTTATTCTGCCTTCCCCTAAATAAGCTGGTCAAGCAACAGGAAGGCATAACCCCGCCTGGAGGGTGGCAGAAGCGCTGGCTGCTTGCAAAACCCTAGAAGACTGATAGGAGCAATACTGGGGGGTCCTGTAAGGAGCCCCACAGAGCATGGAATCATACAACCAATACTGGCAACAGTATTGGGGTATGATTCTGACATGTTTGGTACCAAACATACCCAGGTTCGGAGTTACCATTATGTAACTGGATTCAGGTAGTGAGTGACCTGTGTCCAGTACATGGGTAAAATGGCTTCCCCATAATTACGAAGTCTAGTACAATGGAGCTGGAGTTTGTAGGGACACCTTTGTTCATGCAGGGGTGCCCTCACATACAGGCACCTGCACCCTGCCGTCTGGGTTAGGAGGGCCTACTATATGGGTGACTTACAGTGACCTGGTGCAGTGACCTGTAGTAAAAGGGTGCATAATCCTCTTCATGCTGGCTGCAATGTCAGGCCTGCGGACACATTTTGCATGGGCCAGCATGGGGGACACAATGCATGCTGCTGCCTATGGGGAACCCCTAGTGCCCCAGTACCCTGGGTACCTAGGTACCATATGCTAGAGACTTACAAGTGGACACCAATATTCAAATTGAGGGGTGTGCAAAGTTCTAAACAAAATTTAGAGGGAGAGTGTACAATCACTGGGGTCCTGGTTCGCAGGATCCCAATGAAGACAATGAAAACACACTGACAGCAGGCAAAAAGTGGAGGTAACCATGCCAAAAAGAGGGTACTTTCCTACACCGGTAATTTTGCGGCTAATCTCAATTTGCGACTCGCTGGTACATGCCATTTGCAACTTGCAATTAGGTATTTCCTATTTGAGACTCGTAAATTCTGGTTGTAAGAAATACCGATTTGCAAGTTGGCCGCATCGCTATTCTCGTTTTGCAATTGCTTGTCATACATCGCATACAGCCATTTTTAAATTTGCAAAATGATTCACTACCAAATTCCGAGCCGCAAATTGTTTGTACATGTGGTCCTATGTAGCAAGCCTGGAAGCTGCAATTTTCTCATCGCTAGAGTTAATTGGTTTAACAGACTAGACCACATGTGCCCTAGTGTTATAAAAATTGTAATGATCCTTTTCGGGTACCACCAGAACTATGGGTGTTATTGGTCTTTTCCGTGAGTTTAGTATTCAATCAAATGACGTAAAACTGGTTACCACTGATGCCTGTTCTGTTAGAGAACATGGGGTCAATGGAATCACATATTAAACCACCATTTGGGATTTGAAAATGTTTGATGGGGAGCTAGTAGGACCAGAGGAACCCATCTATGGTTCCTCCAGAGAAATGCAGAAAGAGGCATACAAAAACAGAGCAAAGTACTGGGCTGCTGCTCTGTATCTGGGCATGCATCTCGACATGTGTGTGGCTTAGATAGCTACATCACTTCTAGTAATTCAGTGTTCCCCTTAAGGCCAAACGACGGAGTCCGAGGAGTGACCCCTTCTACACACTGTGTAAATAGAACGTTTCACACACTGCAGTCTGGTAAATAGGAAGAAGAGCAGGTGCCCTGCTGCTCTTACTACCTAAAATAATATTAGGCAAAGGTTCCCCAAACCATCATAAATCAAAATAAATTTCAACATATAACTGTCATAGGAACCTATTCCTAAATGCAGTGTGCACTGTTTATTTCATCACATTTCATCACTCGAAGAAAATTCCTCAACCACATTATATGCACGCATCAGTGCCAACATTAACACATTACTTATACTGCAAATATATATATATCAAATTAAAACTTTATTTCCTAAATGCCACAGCTGACATCCATCACCATATTCCTTTAAAACCTTCACCACAGAATAAAGACATATGATAAATTACTATTTAAAAAGGGTTTTCCACAGGACTTTATAGGTCCTCAATGGTATTGCCTTTTCCAGCATAAAAGCCCGTAGTTATACTTTTTTTGTGCTGCATTTGCGTCACTTTTTGACGCAAAAGCAGCGCAAACGTACAAGTTACAATTATATTGTGTAAGTTTGCGCCGCTTTTGCTTCAAAAAATGACACAAATGCAGCGCACAAAAACTATAAATATGGGCCTATATTTTGTAAGTTTGCACCGCTTTTGCGTCAAAAAATTACACAAATGCAGCGCAAAAAAGGTATAAATATGGGCCTTACAAAATACAATTATATTTTGTAAGTTTGCGCCGCTTTTGCTTCAAAAAATGACATAAATACGTTGCAATAAAAAGGATAAATATTGCCCACAGTCTCTAGCTTGGTATGTAAATCTTCTACTTCTTCATTCACTCATCCTCCTGGTCATTAATCAGGCTGAGGTTGTTATTCCAAGTTCACTTCACAGCTATCAGGGGTTTGCCTCATTCTCCTTGGAACGCATTCACTGGCGAATTGTTGGTCATCCAGTGTCATTGCTTGCACAATGGTCTTTTGTGGTCTCTCTTTCACAGTGTGGTTTATACCCTGAACGGAAGTATGTGGAATCACAGGGATTTGACCATCCACGAGCTATCCAGAAGTTAGAAAACGGTGCACACAGCTGCAAGCACAGCATCGACAGCGGGACAGAAACGAGTGGGAACTGTGGGCCTTGAACGCGCACTGGCACACTTGACAATTCTTCAAGGATGCACATCCCAACACTCTAAAAACAAACAACTACTAAATTACTTATTTTTGACTCATCGAGCAGCAAGAATAGTCCACCTGCCCACGCTGTAGTAGAGATAAATACCTAAACTAGGGGAGACTGTTTGTTCATCGCTAATTCTAGATTCAATTACACATTGGAAGTTTCTTTAATTCTCGGTGTAAGCATAATACTACATCATTTTGTACCGAATGCAAAAAAAAACCAAACAAAAAAAACACACAACATATAAAAGAATTTCCCTAAAAACATTATGACATTTCATAAAAAACGAGTGTATGAAAGTGTTATAATGAGTATATTTAAAAACAATTGCGGAAACCTAGCGCTGTCTACAAATTGATTTATTTGCTAATGTGCAATGCCTTATTTATGCTAAATATGTATGTATTTAATATCAGTTGTAGATACAGCGCTTTACGTTTGCAAAGCACCAGACACACACACGTGGATCATGTCAGTGGGAGAACATGAACTGGTGAAACACAAGATAAAGGTCTCAGAAGCATCCCAGGCCACCAATGAGTTTAAAACAAGATGTGCAGCCATGATCTAGTATGTTTGGAAAATATTCAATTTTGGATTATATTACTAAATTGACTGAAGTTTCTTAATCCAAATCCTTGAAATATAAACAAACACGATTTCATCTTATGTTAACCATAAACATGGTTTATCCATGCTCCTTAATTGTGAGCTGTAGACTCTCTAGGTGGGAGAGCCTAATTTATGTTCAAAAGTGCAATGAAACAAACCTGATGCAACTCTGCCTTTTCTGTTTACTTTTCACAAGGATTCCTTACATGCAACACTTTATGCTCTTTAGACTCTTTCAGCATCTTTGTTGATCAGTGACCACCCTTTGATATACATAGACGCTGACAGTCTACCTTGCAACGAACACTTCCCAGTATGCCAAATATACTTGGGGATCATTTACTCACTGTAATGACAGGGTTCCTAGCTCGACATCCATCTGCAGAAAAAATACTCAGGAAACAATTTGGTGTGATAAGGAAAGACTATTACGTGGCTATTAGTTAGCACAACCCATTGACATGTTCTTGGAAGAAGCCTTTATCCTTGAAAGATGGTGTCAGAGCACTGTGTACAGAATTGTTACTATCATGCAGAATACGTGTTTTAGCAAGTGCGGTTGATAAAAGATGTGTCAGAGCATTGTGCTCAGAATTGCTACAATCATATACAATAATACGATGCCTCAGCAAGTAAAGATAATAAAAATGGCTAAAAAAAATACAGTCGACACGGTGACAGCATGCTGCAATAAACATTGGGAAAGCCCATAGGTCTAGCTTTTTTGCACCAAAAAGAGATAAAAGCTTTGTTAACTGTTAAAATTAAACTTTGACAGTGACTCCTCTATAACAAATGGCTTCCATTACATACTTTTAGCGTATGAAACCGAGAGATCGGTCTTCTGCAAGGTATTGCTCTTTTTTCGTGCTTTTTTTTCTATCAACGTGAGAGGATAGTCGGCGGGCTTCTGGTCAGCATTTCTTGCTAATACTGCTTCAGCTTAAGATGCACAAAGCCACCAAATGTTCGCTTTGAGGAATGCGAGCTCCTTTAAGAGCGGAGTGTTTACGTTGCAGCACATTTTGTTGACACTGCACCGTATGTCTGCCTTGACTGCTTATTTTCTGCAATATCCATACTTTGAAGAATATGTGAAATGATAGTGCGCATAAATTGCTTCCTGTACTCTTAAGGGACCCTTAACCAGCAGCTTGGAAGAAACAGAAGAAGTAGATAACATTCGACCAATGGCTTTATTTCACGTTTTCTAACAACGTTTTATATTGCTGGATGTAGTTTCCAGTGTATACGTTTATTACGTGAAATGTGTGAGGAAATCAGTTACTCCTATTTTCTCCGTAGTAGAATGCTTTGCTTGCTCGTACGTAATTGATTAAGGCACTCAGAATTAATTTTAAAACTTAAAAATATTGGGAGCCCGTCTATTATCTCGGGAAATACATTCACAACCCTGGCGACCCGTAAAGTCGCATGTTTTACATATTCTTAAACACTTTTTAGGGTCGAGTCTGTGTCCCATGCGCTTGCGCAAGCGTTTTGCTTGCGAGACGCTTTAGTAGTTAGAAAAGGGCTCGGAGCCTCTCCGTGTCATATCAGTGTCTTTCATTGGTCCCTGGGCTGCCTCTTAAAATCTGCTTGCTTTCATTAGTGGAAGGCACGCATAAATCATGCCTTTTTCTGGTGGTTAGCCCTCCTCCAGCGCAGCGACCAAGTACTGAAAACATGCGAGGCTCGCAGTTTTCCGCGCGGTTTGTGGACTACGTTTTATGGCAGAAGTCGAGCGCTTTCTATGACATCGACCCTGTTACATAGTTAATTGTACTTTTGCTGGTTACTTAGATAATTGCACTTTTGCCAATAGGTTTAACTACGAGTGAACTGTAGCAGCGATCACGCTCTTTTTTTCCATTTAATGTGGCAAGAAAGTCCGTATTACTTACACCAAAAATATCAAAACCATTGCATTCGTCATTTCAGAGAGAAGAGGGCTTCAGCAGTGAGTCAATCTCCTTTATTCAGATAGAAGTACCCATGTCCCAGCAGTCTCCACAATCATACTGTCTTTATTTTAAAACTTTTAACAATGATATACAATGTTCAACTTCACACAAAACTTCATACAAAACTATAATTATAACTTTATCATCATGGACTTCTAGGTACTTTAAGACTATTGCTTTTGTTAAACATAATATGCAACTTTATCCTCATTTGTATGTGTTGTTTTGTGAAAATATAACTTTTTAGGGGTTCAATAAATTAAATGAGTATTGCTATTAACTGAGTTTTCAGCACACTGATAAGGAATAAGCGGTGTATACTGTGGCGAGCATATGTCTGCTTTAATTTCCTAAATGTATTTGCTATACGGCTGTAATGTCTAACTTTGGGGAACTGGGGTAATCATGTAGGGACGTTGGCCCTATTCGTGCCCAGAAATGTACTTTCTGGCAGGTATCTCTACATAGAAATCCAGCTATGTGAAGTTTTTGTCCTTGAAATCAGGAGCAACACTTGGGCCAAGTTTTACCAGATCGTAATCTGTATTCAGTTTTTCCAGGGGCAAAAATAATTCCATTTGCCACCTGCGCTCAGCAGATGGTGAATGAAAATACAGGGGTCAGTATGTGTTGTGGAAGGAGGAGGGGCTGGAGAGGAAAATAGGAAGCAATAGATACGGTGGTCTAGCATGGGTGTCTGGGACAAGGGCTTCGGGCTAAGGCCAGGCTGCCCTTGCAGCCCGAGCCTCACTTGCAAATTCTACCCAAATTTTCGACCAGTAAAAATGGTTCAGGTGTTCCTGCAACCGGAAATCTGGGAGAGGGAACACCGGACAAGTTATAAATGGATAGAGTTGTATCATAACCAGGAACACCACTCCACTCAAGTTGTCACTGGGGTCATAATAGTGTTAAAACATGGAACCTGACAAATATTTAAGTACATATTTAAACCTGATCTGTTGATGTATTCTGGCAATTCATATTTAAGAGGTATTTTGCAAGTGGGAAATCAGAAATGCTACTTTTTTCTTTAGGTTGGCTGGTATGTACAGATGCAATGTTTTTTAATGGAGTGCGTTTCTTTACTCACTCCACGCATAAGGTATAAGATGCTCATGAAGCCATCTTTAATACAATATTTCATTGTTAGGATAGAGCTGTTTATTCTGAGATACACCATCTCCTTATGCAACAGGACCTACCTTTTTCTTTAGAGATGATACTGGGGAATTGAAGTTTCACACAACACATCCGAAAAAGACTGTCTCATCTGTGACTGCTACGGAATACAGAGCAGGGACTAACAAGGGCAAGCTGCCAGGTCCTAACACAGCCAAGGCACGGGGGATTAGTCATTTTGCCAAGAGAAAAATGCAGAACAATAATACTTTTACTGGAAAAACATAATCTTCATGGCTGTAGTAGCAAAGCCACATTTCAATTAATCTATTTGCACAGAAAGATACAGGAAAGCATAAAAGCGTACAGCTGCCACAACATCTGGAAATAGACGAGTTTGATCTCAAGACAGCCTGGGTTTCTTCCCGGTATAAACATATGCTGTAGTCAGCATTCCTTTTCCTTGGTGAAAATACTGTTTGTGATCGTGAAAAGGTCTTTCCTGTGGGCTTGGCCTATGTAGAAGCGTATGCACTTCGAGTGGACACTTAGAATACAAAGACAGTTGATCTTTTTTCTCAGTTACAACTTCTTCACGGTATTCCTGATAAAAATACGGAGGAGGTGTCTGCTAATCCTCATTTATATTCTTAGAGGTACAACATGATGTGGGCAAGAACTCTCCTATTCACGCTTTTTATAACATCTTACTCTACTGCTTAGATGACCCCTTACATTAATTGACATTAGTGAGCACACCACAAATATGCAGATAGTGTGTGCTCAAATTCACATCCCTGCATCACCCAACCACACTTGGTTATCTAATGCATGACACACTATGTACTCATTTTATTCCTATACCTGTTGAATGTCAAAAGCGTTTTGTGTTATGCAGTTCAATTTACACGCACAATGGTTTTATGTTTTCATAAGATGATAAGGACTACGTTTTATGAATTCAAATGTGACAGCATGTATAACATATGTTTGAAGTCACAGTCAATCACAGCTCTTCCTAATGGTGGTTGTTAAATCTTATATATCATTTTGATTTAGGGGTAATGGTTTGTGCAGGCAGGGGTCTGTCTACCTGCTTAGTGAACAATCAATAGTAGATCGTTTAGTGGCTAAATCCTTACCACAGTACAAAATGCATGCTTGTATGAGTGTAAACCTGTATTCAAATCAATACATCAAGACATTGAATTGAGGCTGACTTATAAAGGTGAGCTTGCCAGTGTATATCTCCAAAGCTGTAGTTCAACACCTACACTTATGATAAAGCACTTCGTGGATGAAATGTATTATTTACATCCAGCGATCTCTGCCTGGATGTAGACTTATGAGTGTCCCAGCCCTCTCAAAAAATGGGATGGACGCCCCTATGACTGATTTTATGACCGAAAAGTTATTACAAGTAACTTTATCGCTGCTTTTGAAGATCTGCTGGCCTGGGCAGATGTCCCCCTATTGAAAGTATGAATTTCAAGAAAATGTATTTTGAATTTGAAAAAATTAGGTTATTCAGTTTTTAAGTTACAAAATATAAAATACATTTCTCTAACTACATTTTGAGTTGGACTACCACAATAACAAGGGACAGAACACCAGCACTAAAACAACTTAAATATATTTATACCGTTTAATTTAGCTAGTGTTTTATTGTTCTATAGAATCATTTTTTAAATTAAATTAATTAAATGTTAATATTCCCCACAAGCCCCAAGTTTATTTTTTCATTAAAATGTGCCTAATAAAACAGTTACAAGTATGTTATGTACATTTACATCTAAAATCACATTTAATTTAAGTTATTTTATATGTTTCCCTATTTCTTTGAGTTATTGCCTGACTCCATAAATTCCCATGGGAATGTGTTTCAGTGTTGATAGAATAGAATGCCACTCCCAAACCGAACCCTTGGCTTCCCTTAATCTCACCAATTTAGAAGTATTCCCCATTTTCCAGCCACTTATCACTGTCCCGTCAACATTTACTCCTATCTTGTATACTCTTTGGCATCATGTAGAAAGCTCCCTACAGAAAAGATAGGAGAGGCAGAATTCTCCAACCAAAAGTTTATAAAATATATGTTGGATTATGTAAAGTAATACTACATACTTCAAAATGTCTTTGGTGAATAGACACCATTATTTGTAACTTATTTGTGTTCAGTGAGAAACCATATTGGGGTTAATCCAAGCTCAACACACTTTGGCAATAGTTTATAAACCTGAGCCAAATTTGTGGGTACAGTTTGATCAATATAATAACTGTTTTTGTATTTCTGTATTTAGCTGTAATGGTCAATATTTAAATGAGTTCTCATTATAGCAGCTTAAATCTGATACTTTCCAGGTTCTATCCTTTGTCTTCAAAACATCACATACCTAAAGTTCTGCAAGGTCTTCGCACATGGCATGTATCCTTTCTTACCTCAGTGTGTTGTCAAATTTATTGTAATTTTCTGACTCCAGACATCATCCATTTGTCATCTGATTCAGTCACTTGCATGGACTTCAGAAGGCTCGGTGACACTGCTAGACACTTGTAATTTTCCCACAGTGACAGCAGGTTTGTTTGTCTTATCTGCATCACAATATTTATGCATGCATTTCCTGTTTTATACGTTAATTTTGAAATGTTAGTACATGTGAAGTGATGTAATGTGTTACATTTAATTATAATCATTCCTCTTTGTTTATAAGTAAACATTAACCATGCCCGCAATCTTGGTATCATCATCAACAGCAAACTCACCTACAATCAAACAGATAAACGCAGTGGCCTCTACAGCTCCCACAACCTCCGTATACTACGGAAGATTTTCAGATGGATCTCCATTGATATCAGACAGACGGTCACACAAGCTGTGATCACTAGCAGACTAGACTACAGGAACACCGCCATGCAAAGGCTGGCGGATAGGGGCCCCCTGGACCATGGGCAGTGCAGGGGCCCCCATGGACAGCCCGTCACACATTTCACTGCCAGAATTACAGTCAGTGAAATGCACCACAACATTGCCGTCGTCTTGATTACGAGCCGGCGTCAATGTTGTGGTGAGTTTTCTGCTGGCCATCAGGCGGAAATGCTGTTTTCGCATGCTGGCCTAGCGGAAAAACACCTAATAGGGCAGCCAGCATACCACCAGAACTTTTTAGAAAGTCCATGGTGGCAAGATCTGAAGCTGAAGTTAACAAGTGTTAATTAAGTCAGATACATCTTCATCAAACTTACGCTAAAACCAGTGGTATTGGTGCCAAAAGCTACAAGTGTCACAAAGTTGTATTTCTGAGTGGCAGAAATTTGCTTTGCCAATGGGACAGATTTCCCACCTCACCCTGATTGATGGTTTAACCTCCAGACGCAGGGCCTGATTTACAGTTTGGCTGATGGTGTACTCTGTCAAAAGTACAACAGATTTCCTATTCACCTGAAAATAAAAGCATGATATCTTACAGTACTTGTAATGACATAACCTATAGGTCAAACTATAAATCAGCCCCTGTAATAAATTGGGTTTCTGGCTGAGGGGGGTGAAACCCTACTCAAGCAAAAACCACAATGCTTTCAGGGTGACATCACAAGCAATCTATAAATTAACCTGTGCTCAACCTTCTGGTAGGTTGGCATACAGTACTTGTCAGGCTTAACTTAGAGGAAGTATGTAAAGTATTTATGCAGCACTTCAAACAGTATTAAAGTGAAAACACAACATAAGAAAAATCCCAAACCAATCTAGGAAAATATAGCAATATTTAATAAATAATTGGGCACCAAAATCTAAACAGTAGAACCACTGGCTGGAAGTTGTAGCCGGGAAAGGCTCCAGAAGGCCAGATACCTTTATGATGGTGTCCCACTTAACCAGTTTTCAGTACTGCAAAATTGTTTGAGTGGAACAAACCTTGTCTGCAAAAACATTTACAGAGAGCCTGTTTTTTTCCAAATGGTGGAAAAGTTATTTCCGTTCACTGCAGCCCCTAGATTTTTAGGACATACTTCCATGCACCAGCTCTCTCTTCAACTCTGGCTCCTGCAGGGTTCAGTCAAGTGTGTTCATGTGGGCCCTCTTGCAGTCAGGGCCCTTCTGCTCTTTGTAACACTGAAGCAGGCAAATAGGAGGTCAACCATATGACTTTTGGAAAGCAGTCCCAGTTCCTGGATGCCAGTGGTAATCAAGAGTCCTGGAGTCATTTTCTTCAAAAACGGTGCTCTTTCTTCAGGTGTTGTCTTCTTAGTTCCATGAATCTTTGGAGAATATGATGCTGAGGTGTCAGTATTATCCCATGTATTAGCCAGTGACTAGAGCACCTGGATACCCTCGAGGGTGATTAGTCGTGCTTTACAAATCCGGTTTTATTGATTGTTTGATTGATTGATAGAGGACCTATGCCACCCAATCTATCTATCATCATGCCCTCTGTTCATATAATTTTGCAGAATTTGCTGTTTGATTTACTTTAAAAATATCCTGAATCCTTAAATCTAAAATGGCTAACCCCTTCTTCCACCTGGAGCAGCTCTGCACTTAGAAATGCTCCTATTTAGATGAGGAGCCCTCCTCTCTATCAGGCCCAAAAATTGTGCTTCTCCGTCCTGCTGAGTGTTGGAGCCAGAATGTCTGGCACGGCCCTGGAAATGAATCAGAATGTATTATAACAGCTAGTTTTTCTTCTATAAATCAATAGAGTATGTGCACAGGATGCCCTTTTTCTGCTAACCCCTGCTAACTGACCCATTTTGGACGACACCATGCCCTTCTGTGCCCATAAGGTATTCACCTTCGACAGCATAGTTGTTAACTCTCAGCCAAAAATCTGTATTGAGCTTCTGGAAAAGGGCTGAGTGAAAACATGGTTCTAAACCTCTCTTCACACATGTAGCACACGTGCATTTTTGTAAAGTTACTTTAACACTATGGTTATCAAAATTATACCTTCAACATTAAATTCTTTTTTTCAAACTGAGTGAAAAATAACCAAATACTTTTGCTTGCATTTTCAAAGCAAAGATAGACAAAAAAACATTTTAATTACACCCATACCTGACCATGGAAAAGTTAGCTTACCTTGCACAGTGAAAACATCTTGTAAATATATTCTCAATGTGAGGGTCACAAAACATAGAGTGCAACTTTCGATACATTAACCACAGATCCCTGTTGCCTTACAGGGCACTCTGTAAAGGCAGAATAATTAATATATAAAATATTTATTTCTACATGACAATGGCACTTTTTCTTTGCTAGGTCATTGCAGTGCTTTTAAGTTGCAGCCACGCCTTAGCACAGTGGAGCCAGTGACAACCATATATTTTTGACATATATTGGAGTGGTGTAAATCCATCATATCCTGTAAGATCCCTCATTTCCTGCATTTCATAAAAGCCTTGAAAAACAGACTGTATAGAAGGTTGTTTTCTTCTTTGTTACCATGAATTATTACTCAGTTCCTGTAGCTCAAGCTAAGTAGTCACCTCAAAATAATTCTACAGTTGGACTGTTACCATCTTCTCTAGTTTCTCAGAAACAAAATCTAGACTTGAGACCGGCAATGTTCTGATACTTCCATAGCCCTATGTGTGACAAAGTGGTCTTTTCCTTTTTTGTAACAATTGTATTTAAAGATTTCTCACCAGGGAGGTGCAGACCATCAAAATAATTTATAAACTGTTAGACCTAGCATCCTTGGCATGGTCTCCCCTGTCTTTTTGCCTTTGCTTCCCATGTTTTGACTGTGTGCTGGACTCTTATTTTGCTGTTTTTGGTACTCTGGGCACTTTACCACTGCTGACAAGTGCTAAAGTGCAAGTGCTCATGTGTAAATTGAATATGTGTAATTGGCGTTTCCATGATTGGCATATTTGATTTACTAGTAAGTCCCTAGTAAGGTGCACTAGAGGTGCCCAGGGCCTGCAAATCAAATGCTACTAGTGGGTCTGCAGCACTGGTTGAGCCACTCACATAAGTAGCCCTGTAGACATGGCTCAGACCTGCCACTGCAGTGTCTGTGTGTGCAGTTTTAAACCTGCCAATTTGACCTGGCAAGTGCATCCACTTGCCAGGCCCAAATCTTCCCTTTTGATACATGTAAGGGACCCCTATGGTAGGCCCTAGGTAGCCCCCTGGGCAAGGTGCAGCGCATATTAAAGGTAGGCCATGTACTGATGTATTTTACATGTCCTAACAGTGAAGTACTGCCAAATTTGATTTTCACTGGTGCAAGGCCTATCTCTCTTATAGGTTAACATGGGGGCTGCCTTTAAATAATTTTAAAGTGCAGTTTCCCTTTGGGAGCAGATGGAGTTTGGTGTCTCTGAACTCAAATTGTTAAAATACATCATTTGGTAAAGTTGGGTTTTAAATTGTCAGTTTGAAAATGTCACTTTTAGAAAGTGAGCATTTTCCTGCTTAAACCATTCTGTGACTCTGACAGCTTGTGTATTCCCTGTCTGGGTCAGACTGACAGTTGGGCTGTTTGTGAATCCCCTCTAGACATTGACACAAAGGAGCTGGGGTGTAGCCTGCATATCCTGATGGGCAATCTCAACTAGAGTGGAGAGAGGAGTGGTCACTTACACCTGAATGGGCTGTGCCTTCCCTCAAACAATGCAGTCTCCGACCCCCTGATGTGAGTCTGGAGCCAGGGCTGGGTAAGGCAGGATCTTGTGAACAACAGAGACTTTCCTTTGAGGTTTGCCTACTTCAAAGGCAGAAAGAGGTATAAGTAGTGGACCCAAAACCCCAGATTTTAGATTACTTCTGGAACCAAGAGCAACCTTTGCCAAAGAGAAGTGCTGCAGTGCTGGAGGAGGAGTACTGCCCCATTTTGCCTGTGACTGTGCGGTTGCTGCTTCTGCCAAACGAGGACACAAACTGGACTTTGTGGTATATTCCTGCTTGTGAAGAGTCTCCAAAGGCTTGAACTGAGCTTGCCTCCTGTTTTGAAGTGTTGGGGCCATCAAAGACTTCCTCTGCCAGCACCTGAACTCTGTGCTGAGTCTTCTGCCCTGCCAAGTGGTGCCCCATCCAGTCCCTGGGCCCATGAGAGGTGAAGTTGGCAGAAAATGGACTGAAATCCACGCATAGAACACCATGCGGAGAAAGTTTTGACGCACTACCTGCAAGGTGGCAGAAAATTGACTCACCACCTGCTTTGTCGCTAAAATTGATGCTACACCTGCATCGCGGTTGGGAGATGGCGCATCACGGCTGGAGAAACAACGCAAAACACACACTTGTGGCTGCTGATAATGACGCAAACCTAAAACAGCGTGGTTTTCTAACACCTTGCAACTGGATTTCTCACGCATCATCACTGTACGTCAAAGTCATCATGAACCTGTGTGGATCCAAGGTGCCCTGTCAGGAAATCGATGCATCGCTCTCTTGCGGGGGAGAAAAACAACGCATCGCCTACCCAACTGGAGAAGAAACGATGCACAGCCTCACTTGCAAGTAAGGAATTGACGCATTGGTGACTTTTTCAACACATGCTCACCCATGCAGCTTTATTTTTTATGCAAACCAGATACTTTGTGTAAAATCAACATTTCCATTGTTGTTTCGGAGTAACAATCTTATTCTTTTGAAAATTCATGTCTTGACTTGTGTATGTTGGATTTTTGTCGTTTTGGTCTTGTTTGATCTAGATAAATATTACCTGTTTTTAAACTTGTGTGGTGTCCATTTTATAGCATTTTCACGGTATTACTGTGTGTGTTGGTGCAAATACTTTACACATTGCCTTTGAGATAAGCCTGACTGCTTGTGCCAAGCTACCAAGGATGTGAGCAGGGTTTATCTTAAGTGGTACCTCCATTGCCCTGACTAGAGTGAGGGTCCCTGCTTGGACAGAGTGCAAACTGACTACCAACATTATCCCATTTCTAACCAACATGATCCCATTTCTAACATAAACATATATCTAAAGGGAATAACATTTTGTGCAGCACGTTGAAGCAATGGAAAGATTCTAGTATACTGTCAACCTTACATATACTGAGTACAATATACATGGGATTCTTTTTTTAAAATGTGTAGATAGTTCCAAAAGAGTGGTGCCAATTCCTGACTAATTATATTGGAAATGGCTTACTAAGACGATCTGCACATTTAGGTATTAAAGCTAATTTTCATTGGTATGCTTACTTGCAGGATATACCCTCATCAAAATGGGACTCAGATCTCTGAAGACATAAATAAGAGACAGTGAAAGTACATTGAAATATTTTCTTGGCAGTCCTTCCCCTGCAATTTATTTTACTGTAAACATGGTAACAGTAATTCATTCTCTTAAATGGTTAAACATTGTTTTAAAGTTTTAAAATACCACTATTTGCAGATATTGCTTTTGATCTATATTGAATGTCTGTTTATGATGTTGACATATTTACAAGGTCACTAATAAAAAACGAAGTAATTGTAAATAATACATTTTTTAGCATATGCTTTTCAATTATGTTGAACGTAAAATCCCAAATTAAATATTGAGGAAATATAGAGATAAATACAGTGGCTTACTTCTGTTCTAAAGAAATGTGTGCCTTACATTTCTTGAGAACTTTTACTATAACTGGCATACAGGGAAAAAAGATCAAGAGTGAAGCCCTCTGAAACCCCCATTGTCATCGGTGACCATACCTTTTGCCTAGGTTTGCTTTATAGAAATACCACATATATACTGTATGCATACAAAGACATAAACATAGAGTCCATCCACAGGAAGAAAACAGAACAGCTATCTGTGCATTATATAGGGGAATTCACTAAAAAATCTCATATCTTAAATATACATTAAATATGTAAAAACAACATATAAAACAGAACATAAACAGCAACCTTAATGGAAAAGAATGGAGAACTCCATAAATATTTTACAAAAGTACTGCCACGGAAATTGAAACAGGAAGACACAACTCATGCTTCAAAAAATATAATGAAAGGAGCACTACACATCTATGACATTTTTAAGAAACAGATAACGGAAGACAGTTGAACTGTTTACTGGTTGAATGGGCAAAAAGATCTTCAAAGGAAATGCTAACGTTATAAAGACTTTAAAGCACCGCTGTAGTATAATACAACACATTACTAATCACCTTCCCCTCCTGTCACTTACTGATTTTATGGTTGTCTTTGATCCAGTACAGTGCTCTGTTGCTTTTTGACTAGGTTGATGGTATAGAAATACCACATAAATGCATCAATCAATTAAATACACCTTCTTTTCAAGGTTGTGCTGACAGCACAGCAGTGACCAAACGATCAAGTGAGTATCATCGGAGTATCACCAGAGGAAGGGATGTGTCTCTGCCTACATGTTTCGAGCCATGAGTTGATGTTTTGATTGGGCAGAAGTTGTGTGCTTCCACAAAAAGTGCTTGCCCGCCACACAGCTGTAATCATTTTCTTTATTTATCCAGCTGCCTGAGTTTGACCTTTCAGGGGCACACATGACATTGTAATACTATTAAAGTGTTTTAGATAGATAGCTAAGAGGTTTCTTTCTCTGGCAGCAGGATAGTTGGAGGGAGGGCAGTCTTTAACCAAATGCCTTTTTAGGTCTGCCTTAACAGTACAACTGTCATCTGACCTTTTAATCTACACTAATATTATTCTACAGTTCTTTGCTTCCACACAAAATTATATCTAGCCCCATGCTATCTACTTGTGATGCTTCACATTACCATACAACACCCCTTTAAAGCCAGACCTATTGGAATTTCCAGTGCTTATTGCTAATTGTCAGGGGACTTAGTATGACCGTTTAAATGTTTTAAATACTTAATGGGTAAACCCAGTGCTAAAATAGGGAAGCAGACCCTCGAAAATCATTAATATTATGTCTAAAAAAATTACAATAAAGTTTCATTTTGTGTTTCCACCTTTTTAAATGTTTTGTTTGAATATTGCAGATGAAATGCTAAACACAATTTTCTTATAATATCTCTAGAATATTTTTTTTCACCTGTCAGTTCTCATTTGTCATTTTGACATTTACCTGTTGTAAGTCTTTTGGTTCACATTCTTGCAGCAATAACCCGTGGAACAATCTGTTTGATGACGCAAGGGAAGGTCATATAGGTTGGTATAATTGAAAATCTAATTTGATAGACCATACTAGAGAGCTAGAGTGTCTTACCATAACAACAGGAATATTATCCCCTTTGTTGCTAGGCCTTTTCCCCCCTCCGGTGGCAGGCCTTTTTTTGGCTATTTGGGGCAGTTCGCGCTTAGGCCCTCATAACTTTGTGCCCACATAATCTACCCATGCCAAATTTGCATCATTGTTTCACAACATCTGAGGGATTCTAGAGGTACCCAGAGTATGTGGGTTCCCCTGGAGGAGATAAAGAAATTAGCCAAAATACAGTGAAAATTAGTTTAAACAAAAATGAGAAAAAGGGCTGCAGAAGAAAGCTTGTGTTTTTTCCCTTGAAAATGGCATCAACAAATGGTTTGTGGCACTAAAATCACCATCTTCTCAGCTTTCGGGAAC
Organism: Pleurodeles waltl; assembly: GCF_031143425.1. NCBI lineage: Eukaryota > Metazoa > Chordata > Amphibia > Caudata > Salamandridae > Pleurodeles > Pleurodeles waltl. The sequence goes on from NC_090442.1 coordinate 468,596,881, forward strand.
AGACAGACATTAATCAGAAAACCACATTTTTCACCACAATTTTGGCATTTTACTGCGACATACCCCAATGTTTACTATTTTTTGTGCTTTCAGCCTCCCTCCAGTTTAGTGCCAGAAATGGGTGTGAAACCAATGCTGTATGCCAGGCAGTTAATCTTTTCTTAAAAGTAGACAGAATTCTGAATTCAGCAAGAGGTCATTTGTGTAGATCCCTCAAGGTTTTCCTACAGAAAGTAACAGCTAAAATGAAAAAATATTGAAATTGAGGTGAAAAAAAGAGCAATTTCTGTCCACGTTTTCGTCTATAACTTTTCCAGCTATGGCAGATTTTTCTAAGAAATATTTGCTGAACTCTTCTGGTTGTGTTTATATATATGGCATCTCTGAATTCTGGGGACCCCATACTAGCATGTGAATTACAGGGCATTTCTCAAATAGATGTCTTTTTTACACACTGTCTTACATTTGGAGGGAAAAATTGAAAAGAAAGACAAGGGGCAATGACACTTGTTCTTCTATTCTGTGTTCCCCCAAGTCTCTGAATAAAAATGGTACATTCCTTGTGGGGATAGACCTAGTGCTCGCAACAGGAAATGCCCCAAAACACAGCATGAACACATCACATTTTCACAAAGAAAACTGACCTGTTTTTGCAAAGTCCCTAGCTGTGGATTTTGGCCTCTGGCTCAGCCGGCACCTAAGGAAACATAGTAAACATATACAGTTTTGAAAACTAGACACCTAGGGAAATTCAGAATGGGGTGTCTTGTGGGGCTCTCACCAGGTTCTGTTACCCAGAATCCTTTTCAAACCTCAAAATTTGGCAAAAAACACTTTTTCCTCACATTTCTGTGATAGAAAGTTCTGGAATTTGAGAGGAGCCACACATTTCCTTCCACTTAGCATTCCTCCAAATCTCCAGAGTGGTGCCTCACTTGTGTTGGTAGGCCTAGTGCCAGCGACAGGAATTGCCCCAAAACGCAACATGGACACATCAAATTTTTACATTGACAAGTGATGTGTTTTTTGGAAAGTGCCTAGCTGTGGATTTTGGTCTCTAGCTCAGCCGACATCTAGGAAAACCTACCAAACCTGTGCATTTTTAAAAACTAGATACCTAGGGGAACCCAAGATGGGGTGACCTGTGGTGCTTTTCTCAGGTTCCTTTACCCAGAATCCTTTGCAAACCTCAAAATTTGGCAAAGAAACTATTTTTCCTCATACTTCGGTGATAGAACGTTCTGGAATCTGAGAGGAGCCACAAATTTCCTTCCACTCAGTACTCCCTCAAGTCTCCCGATAAAAATGGTACCTCACTTGTGGGGTTAGGTCTAGTGCCCCCGACAGGAAATGCCCCAAAACCCAACATGGACACATCACATTTTCCCAAAGAAAACTGACGTGCTTTTTGGAAAGTGCCCGCTGTGGATTTTGGCCTCTAGCTCATCCAGCACCTAGGAAAACCTAGCAAACCTAGATATTTCTTAATTCTAGACACCCATGGAAACCCAGGATGGGGTAACTTGTGGCACTCTCACCAGGTTCTGTTAACTAGACTCCTTAGCAAACCTCAACATTTGGCAAAAAAAAAACACTTTTTCCTCATATTTCGATGCTGCAAAGTTCTGGAATCTGAGGGGAGCCTCACAATTCCTTCCACCCAGCATTCCCCCAGGTCTCCCGACAAAAATGGTACCTCACTTGTGTGGGTAGGCCAAGTGCCCGCAAAAGGAAATGTCCCAAAACACCACGTGGACACATCAAAATGATCAAATACCAAACCTACCAAACCCAGACATTTCTGAAAACTAGACACCCAAGGGAGTTCAGGGAGGTGTGACTTGTGTGGATCCCCTAGTGTTTTCTTACTCAGAATCCTCAGCAAACCTCAAATTTAGCTAAAAAAGTAAAATTTTCCCACATTTCTGTGTGGGCTCACGGCACCGGCACAAATTTCCTACCACTCAATGTTACCCTCAGTCGCCTGATAAAAATTATACCTCCCTTGTGTAGGTGGGCCAACTGCCTGTGACAGGGAAGAACCAAAAAGATGCCAAAATTGAGGGGGGAACCAAAGCGGGTCCAAAAGGGCAGTTTGAAAAAAAAAAACATTTATAGGCTGACAAGTGGGGCAGAGTTTCTATCGGTATAGATGCGACAATGCTGGGTGGTAGGAATTTTGTGGATTCCTGCAGATTCCAGAAGGTTCCATCACAAAAATGTGTGATTTCAAGCAAAGTTGGAGGTTTGTAGGGCATTGTGGGTAGGAAAATGGTGGGGTGCATGTAAAGCCCACCATCCTGGACTCACCCAGATGTTTAGTTTTCAGATATGTCTAGGTCTCGTAGATCATTCTACATGGCAGAGTCTCAAAGTCCTCACCATTCCAAGTGGGACGATTTTGAGAGTTAACCAAGCTCTCATGGCCCAAACATAAAACCAAAACCCAAAATAATCAAATGTCCTCTTGCTTGCCATGGGATAAGATCTTTCAGTGTGTGGGGGGAGAGCTGAAAGACTGTCACCCCCTTCAATTGGGGTGAGGGCATAACCGTACCCATACTGGTTGGTAGTCACAACCCCACAATTATTTTTTAATGCCCTGGCATTTAATAGGCTTTCTGCTCCCCGAGGAGTGGATCGGGGCTAATTGCCCATCTGCCCTCCGGTTAGCAGAAAAAAAAGTTGTCCCCATTTATTTGGGGTTCGGGTATGGCCATATCCCCCACGCTCTTTTTTTGAAAAACAATCTTATCTGTTGTCTGGTGGGCTTTGTGCCCCCCTTGAGTGCAGATAGGCTGACCTGCCCCAAAGGGGGGCAGAAATGGCCAACAGTAATGCACCCCCATGGGGAGTGACCCTTGCACAAGGGGCTGCACCCGCAAACAAATAACACACACACACACACACAAACACACACACAAACACACACACACACACACACCAATCTCTGGTGCCTAAGTGGTTTCTGTCACCCCAGCACGGGCAGATCAGCAGAAATAGGCCCATCTGCCTAAAATAATATATTTGCCCCCCAGGGGAGTGACCCTTGCCTGAGGGGTCACTCCCCATCTGTAAAAAATAAATAAATAAGAAATCCCTGGTGCCTAGCGGTTTCTGCCCCCTTTGAGGGCAGATCGGCCTTATTAAAATAGGCTTAAAATAAATTTGCCCCCCACGGGAGTGACCCTTGCCTAAGGGGTAGCTCCCCTTTCGTTAAATTGGTGCAAAAAAAAAATCCCTGGTGTCTAGGGGCTTCCCCCCTTAGGGGCAGATTGGGCTTATAAAAATAGAATGATCTGCCCCTAAGGGGGGCAGAAATGGCCAAAAAACAATTTGCCCCCCAGGGGAGCGACCCTTGCCTAAGGGGTCGCTCCCCACATGTAAAAAACAAACACAAAAAATCCCTGGTGTCTAGTGGGTTCTGCCCTCCCTTGGAACAGATCGGCCGAATTAAAAAAGGTCGATCTGCCCCCAGGGGAGTCAGAATAGGCTTAATCAAAAAATGACCTCCTTGGGGAGCGGCCCTTGCCAAAGGGGCTGCTCTCCTAATACATAAATAAATATAAACATAAATTCCTGGTATCTAGTGGACATTTCTGCAGCCTGATCGCTTTAGAAATGTTTAAAGAGACATGAAAGGAAATACCTTTCTTTTCCTTTCATGTCTCTGTGCCATCCCAACCCCTGATCGGAAGAGAAATGCTTAGCATTTCTCTTCCGATTGCGCTGAGCTTCCAGTGGGATGGGTGTGACCTCTGATTAGGTCAGTGCGCAATCGCGCGCTATCGTCATCAGGCGTCACTATGGGGGTCGGGGGTTGGGGGTGGAAGGGGAAGTATATGTACATGTATTAAAAAAGGAAGGTTTGGGGCGGGCAAAAGTTTTATTTTGCCAGGTTGAAATGGAAGTTTAAAACGGCACATACGGGCTGCAATGGCAGGCCTGGGGCATATTTAGTTGGTTATTTGTTCAGAGAAAGTAATGCTCAGGGGGGCAAGGCTGCAGGAGGTGTCCGAAGAGGGAGCCTCATCACTGCATAGTCTTGGGTCAAAGTCCCAGTGAAGATTACGACATTCAGGCTTAGGCAGTCATTAGGAGTCTGGCGGTCTATTGACAGCCAGACTCGCTGTGGCGTATGGACAGCTGCAAACGCAGCAGTGCGAACGCCACATTATGACCGTGGCAGTTGTGCTGTGGTCAGATCACCAGCACCGCCAGGGTTAGTTGTCCTGGCGGCCTGACGGTCCTAATCCTCCACGGCAGTGCTGCAAGCAGCCTTGCTCTGGGGATTACGACTTCGTTCTCCTCCAGCGACCGCCATGAAAAGGCTTGCAGAGAACAGGTGCAGATGGCCCCATGGGGCCCCTGCCCTGCCCATGCACTTGCTGTGGGCAGTGCAGGGGTCCACCTGGCCAGCACCTCCGCAATGTTAAGTGTCTGCTTTCCAGATAGTAAACATTGCAAGGGTGTGGGTGTACCCTGCATGCTACAGCATTGCTGCTGACTCGATTATGAACCGCAGACAATGCTGTAGGGTGTTTCCCGCTAGGCCGGCGGGTGGAAACTCAGGTTTCTGCCTGCCGACCAAGTGGGAAACTTTAATGGGCCCGGTGGGGTGTTGTGAATCCTAGTTTGTTTTAATGGGATACAGGAGATAGCTTAGCCTGTGGCTTGTAGACTTGTGCCCCTGTCACCCAGTGACTTTTACCCTACTTAGCTTGCTCTGTTTTAGCACATTTATTTAATTAATTATTTTAAGATGGCTGACTTGTTTTGACTTAGGCCCATGTTTTTATTTGCATTATCAGTGTCACCGCACTATGGCGTCAAGATCAGGTGACAAATACAAACAAATTGTAGGTGTTCATTTTAGGTACTTTCCCTCTTCATGCTTTCGAGGGAGTTGTTTATATTAATTACCCTCCCAAGCATACCTTATTAACTATTATTGAGAACAAACCTACGTCAAGGGCCCAAGTAGATCTGTATAAATACTCCTCACTTTATCAGATAATTAGAGGGATTCCGACCAGATGCCATCGCTGCTATCAATGCTGCACGTCGCCATGACGCTGACCATGTCTTCGTGTTCCTATGCAATCTAAGCTAGAGACCTCATTCCAAGGTAACAAGGGTTGGGGGCTCTTCTCATGGACATGGCATTGGCAGATTGAGGTTTAACATACCTAGCTCTCTTCTAGGTTAGAGGTTACACCTATATGCTAGGGTATTAGGACCTATCACACACTTGTCATTTCATGATATTGCAGGATGGTGGGGGAATTTGTATTAATGACTCTTGTCTTTACCATTTTATTTCTTGCACTGTTCATTATCCTAATCATTGCAGCCCATGCAACTTATCGCAGATTGCAGTTTTACTAAAATAAAAGCTATTGAAACTACTGCATCTTCTTCTTTGCCTGTGTGTGGTTGAGACATGTTGTTAATGTGAGAAAGGGGTAATCTCCATTTAACCATGATGCTCCCTGAGATGTCACACTTTTGAGTCTATGCGTAAAGGCTGCCACAAATCACCTTTGACTGTTTTGGGTTTTTGGTGTGGTACTGCTTGTGAGCTGGAAGGGTTGTGACAACAGTTGCGTTCTGTTTAGGATTGGCATAGTCGCCCACAAACATAAGTACTGTCATCCTTAAGCCAGCAGTCTTGCCTACAGCAAGAATCCACTGCGATAGGGGAGGCAGCCACAATGGTGGCAACCTCCCCGTCAGAAGTTCGGGGGATGGGCAGAACTGTCCACTGAACTCTTAATCAGGCCCTTAGTCTCTGAAACAGAATGCAAAAATCTCTAGGGGGTTGAGGCACAGAGTTGCCGACAACAGTTTCACAAGGTTGAATACCCCTTTGGAGAAGGATAGCTGAAATTTATTTACTGATGCATAGCAGAACATAGTGGGAGAAGCCATTAAGGGGGTCATTCTGACCCTGGCGGTCGGTGACCGCCAGGGTCACCGACCACGGGAGCACCGCCAACAGGCTGGCGGTGCTCCGTCGAGCATTCTGACCATGGCGGTTCAGCCGCGGTCAGAAACGGAAAGTCGGAGGTCTCCCGACGACTTTCCGCTGCTCGGGAGAATCCTCCATGGCGGCGGAGCGCGCTCCGCTGCCATGGGGATTCTGACACCCCCTACCGCCATCCTGTGATGGCGGTAGGGGGTGCCGCGGGCCCCTTGAATAGAGAGGCGAGAAGGTTGGTCTGGGTCTCCTCCTGGTTCTAAGAGCAGTTTTTCTCTAGTCTATTTGGGGAATTGGCCATCTGTACACATTTAGCACCACAACTAAGGGTACAGGACTGAAAGGGCATCTCTTGTGGGTTCAGGACACACTCAGGCTAGGTCCAGGTGCAGGTTCAAGATAGAGGGAGCCTCTTATTTCCCTGTTGCTCTCAACAGAATGCCAGCAAACTAGCCCTTTTAGTCAATTCTGGTATTCCTGGGCACAGAAAAAGATGTAGAGCTCAACAGCAGAGTTGGCCTCTGAGGGTTCAAGGCAGACTAAAGGCAGCAAAACAGTCCTTCCCAGTGCAGCAGTAGTCTTGGAGAGTGCATAGGAGGTGATAGCAGCTAGCAGTCCTCTGAGAGTTCTTCCACATGTCCAGCAGTGAACTGAAGAAAGCATTTGAAGATCCTATATTTATACCCTGGTGCCCTTCTTGTGGAAAGGTTCTTTGAAGTGCAAGGCATTTCCTGACTACCCTGCCCTGGCTCCACACTGGCTGAAGTGACAATGCAGGGTCATTAGGCCGTTTGTGTGAAGGCAGAGCACAGACTATTCAGGTGGGAGAGGGGTTATGCTGAGCCTCACCCCCCCAATCCTGCCAGCAGGTGGCCCGTTGAAGCACACCTAATTCCTCCATTATGTGACTGCTTTAGTCAATGCTGTACTAATTGCTCGCACTTAAAATGGTTTACAAGGCCTGTTGGACCTTTTAAAAAAAAAATTATGCTGGACCTTGATTTGAAAGTTAACTATTCTAAGACATTTGTCATGACATGTGGCCCTCGAAATACTAAGTCTAAACAATTTACTATGGGGGCAATATTATTAATAAGGTGATCTCATCCTATAGTCCTGTTTTTAAGATATGCGATTCTGTTCGCACTTTTATGGCAATTGCCGAATAAAGATCTTTGACTGACTGCCTTAGAGGAATTCTCAAAGGCTAAGCCCCTCATGATGACCCTGGCGGTCTTCAGACTCCTGGGGTTATGGTGGTGGTCTGACCACCACCAAATTGGTGGTCTGACCGCTTTGGCGGCGGTCAGACTGCCACATTACGACTGTGGTAGATGGACCACAGTCGAATCCCCAGCACCACCAGTTTCCCTCCACTGTTGTAGACATTGAAAAGCAAGACAGGTGTTGTTGCACCATACTCACCTCAACATTGTCACCAGCTCAATTATGAGCCGGCGTCTATATTGTGGACTGCTCCCGTCCTCTGACCCAGCGGGGAACTTGAATTGGGGCCCGCAGGAAGGCGGCCGCACTGGCGGCAACCTGACAGCGGGAGTTTGGCAGGCAGGCGGGAGTTTCCACCCACAAAACTCATAATGACCCCCTAACTGTCAACCACACCCAGTCATGTGACCCAAGACAGGCTGCAGGCACAATGGGCTAAGGGCAGGACAATGCAACTTCCTAAAAGAGGGTTTATCATTACTATTTCATAGGTACCAAACATGACATATCTACCCTGCTCCCATATTGAAATTGCAGCTTATTAAGTGTAATAAAGAATCCCCAATTTTATTCTATAGGAGGGCTAGGCCTCACTGTGTAGAAAAAATAATTTAAAAGTTTTTCACTACCAGGACATGTAAAACTCAAAAGTACATCTTCAACAATTGAATTAGACAGCAAGCTGACCTGTGGGTGACATTTAATAAGAGCGGAGTTTAAGACTTTTTAAGTGAGTTTTATATGCTAAGTTGAACACTGTGTGCAGGGTGCAATGGCAGACCTGGTACAAGTTTTAAGGTGCTTCTTAAGTGGGTGGTGCAATATGTTCTGCAGGCCTACTGATAGCATGTACAGGCCCTAGGTATATGGTATACCACTATACAAGGGACACAAAAGTAAATTAAATATTCCATTCAGGTATATGCCAATCAAACCATGTTTAGGGGAATGAGCACAATCACTTCCACATTGATTAGCCATGGCAAAGTGCACAGAGTTCTAAGGCCAACATACAATGAATTTCAGCACAATATTGGAGGTAAGCAGGATTTTTGTTGGGGGGAGAACACCCTCAAGCTGATAGGCCTAGCAGCCCCCACTGTAAGATTGCTGTTTCTGTGCTACAGAAGATTAGCTAGTCGGTTGTAGTTTTTGTTGTGTTGCTAAAATTAAGATAAGATGCAGCTTTCTAGGCTCTTCATAATCAATTAGAGATTAATAACTGGGTGACAGTTTTTCAGGTCTCTTGGGTTTGCTCCTATTTTTATTCGGAGTAGGTTGGCCTGCCATATTTTCAGACATTTTGGAACTTCTCCTGTGGCTATAGAGGAATTGATTGTCTGCATCTATTAGGAGGTGTTGTAGATACTGAAATCGTTTACTAAGCTCTAGGGGAGCAGATCAGACATATTACAGTTATATTAGCTTATTTTCCTGAACTCACTCAATGGCATATTTCTTACTGGGGCTGGAGAGAGAAGTGAGTGTTCTGTTGAGAATCTAGGGAGTGATAACTAAATCAAATTATTTAACTCTGTTAAGAAGTCAGATGGCTCCTCACATTTTCCTTTTAGGATTTTGACACTAATCCTTGTGGTGAGATGGGTGTAGGTTTCGATAATGTCAAATGATCTTCAGGGGAAGTTTGTCACTTGGTCTAATTGTGATCTGAAGAAGGGAGCATAGGCATCTAAGACATTGCTCTTGTGGTATTTCCTTTTGAGAGTTTGAGCCTGTCACATTAAGGGTCTTTCCACTTGGAGTCATTATGATAGAAAGTTAGATTCGTTTTCAAACAAGCTTTTTGGTACAATAGTGTTGATTATTGATAAGGGAATCGGAGAACCCTTGAATAGTCTCTGTTTATAGTTGTTCTTGGCATTTTCAGATTAGAGAGTTATGTGTTTTTGAAAGAGTTTAGGCAAGTTCTCAACAGACTAAGAGTAGGGGTGGACTTAATTTGAACCACCATTTTCTTGGCTAGTAAGGACATAGATTAAGAAAAGGACCAGAATCCAAAAGTGAACAGTTGGATGGCAATGGAACTACTATGGGTAGGGTCAGGGATAGGTTAGTGGATCACACAGGAATTCCTTGGCTTGTTATTTCTGCATCATCTAATTTAGAATGAAATTGGAAAGAACCCTAAATATGCCTAAGAAGATGTGATATTGAGAGTTTTGCAAACTGTATAATTAAGATCTGAGCTTGCAGGAAAAACATGGGTATAGTCACAGAATATTATCTTTAAACTTTTCTGATTTGGCTGTACCAATTTTGAAAATTCACTTTCCTTGGTGGACAAGTATTCATTTAAAAGTGACCTTGACAGAAAATGTAGACTTTTGTAGAGCTTATTGTCACAGGCACTTTTTCTTGGAGATTATAATGGGTCATTAAGTTCTTCTTCTGTTTCTCTTCAAGGTGAACAGTCCAACAGCAAACACCAGGCGACTTCCTTTTTGGACCAAGATGGCAACTACCAGGACATAGAGGAACTGAAGGAGGGAGAGGGATTTAATCTTTCTTTAGTTTTTATACTTAAGGGAGGGTCCCTTACACAGAGGCTTAGCCAGGAACGCATTTTTTTAATTGTCATTGTTATAGGTGATTTGCCTTCTGTCCAAAACAAAAATGGAAGTCTATGGGTCACACCCACAGCAGATGGGGAAAGGGACCTTTAGCCTTGGTGGACCACAGCTCTTCTGCTAGTAGTTGAAGACTTAGCCTGAGAGCAGCAGGTGCAGGTTGAGGAAGGCCCACACTGAGTGAACAGTCCACATGGGAAGGCTAACATTTTTGTCTGGACGAAACCTCCAGCCTCTTGTGCAACTGTAGGGACAGAGAGGCCACCTCTAAGTCAACAACACTTATCAGAAACCAAGAGTCAGGAGGGAGAGTGACATAGAGGTCTGCAGCCAGTGGAAATCAGGGACGTACCAGCAATGGAAGGTTTGGCCAGGAGTTGGATCCAGGCTGAGAGTAGCATTCATGAGAGAACTAGGGTGATACTGGTGGCAGACAGGGGCCACAAGGGTCATATCTGTAATGGCTAGGTTACATTCTGAGTAGTACGTGTATTGAGAAGCTATAGGGAGCATTTAAAAACTGTGGACTATGAAATCTCAAAATTGTCACATTAAACCATTGGTCGATTATCGTCACTTATAACTTGGACATTATTGGAGAATATAGCATCCGTGGAAGAATCCAGCTTCTAAGTGGTGAGCATTGATATTCTTATATTAAGAAATTGTCTGCAAATCAAGGCTGATTCAGGAAAATATAGTCTGAAGAGAAGAAACAAACTAAACAAGAATTTACATTTTTGAACATGAAAATCTTTGTATTTGTGGAATACAAGAGAATGTCAACTCTGGTGTCTGCTCAAGAAGCAATGACAATATCACAGCAAATGCCTAAAATCAGGGGTTTTATCCATTAGAGACATGATTGATTTGAGAAGAATGAAGGTCAACCTGAGAAACATTTTCAGCAATACTCCCATTAACATTTCAATCTGAATTGGGTTGGTAAACCAAGTCACCCAGCTTATGAGGGTTATTCTCAACTAGGGTGCAGAAAACATTCACCTTTACGGAATTATCTTTATCACCTCCCCCCCAAAAATAGATTGTTGCAATACCTAATATTCAATGAAAATTGTCAAAATGAAATATAAATCTGCTGTGTTATATTTTCAGTGAATGGTTAGTTTCATAATAAAGGAGTATTTTTTAGATGTCTGTCATAGTATTCAATCTATTAGTCTGATTTCTATTTCATTTTCCATTCGATGAGCCATATGTTTTTTGGCATGTGTTTATGTGAAGCACCTGTGGCACAGCTCCAGTTTGAAAGAGAGCCGAAACCGCTACATCACGATGCAGTGTAAGTTACCTTCTGCTCCAGATCACAATGACCATCCTTTCATGCATTGACGTGTCACTGCTATTGACACTGTACAATGCTACTTTGCTAGGATAGCATTGAAATCATAAAGTAAAACAATAGCTGTTGTTAAAGTGAAGAGTTTAATTTAAACACATGAGCTGCAGAAACTTGTGAGTTTGCCCTTAATTTTGTAAGAAAATTAAAAGTCTGACATGGCGCGTGTTTCTTATAAACCATAATCCGGGCCCCTTAATATATAGAAATAGGTAAAAGAGTTGCATGGTTTATGGGTAGTCTACTGAAGAGATCAATATAATTCGCAGATTGGGTAGAGAAGTTGGTAAAGGTTAAGATTTCCAGATTCGATGATACCATGACTTTCCCAAAACCTTGGAGTTTGCCAATGCTTGTTTGGAGATGTTTTCGGAATTCTAGTGACAGAGTGAATGAAATAGGTTTTACACTTGCACAGCTTAAGCAAAACGCTGGTGAATTGTGATGTTTGTGAGGGTTTAGGGAGTCTGCGTACTCCAAATGAAGTTTTTGAAGTTGTTTGCGTATTCCGAAGTGTGAGAGCAGGGAAGTCGTCGAACTTAAAATGTGTGTGGCTTTTTGTGCTAAAAAATTGTCCATGGGGTTGTTGGTATATGGACCCTATGTGGTCTAAGACTCTGGAGTATTGACATGAGACACTTAGTTTATGTTGTAATTTGTCTGTTTACTAGGTCAATCGGATGTGGTTGACAAACTCAATGGTGCGTCTTAAAGCGAGTGATGGGTTTTCAACTGAGATTTGGTGAGTCCTATATGCACCAGGAGGATCCAATGATCAGTTGAGGGTAAAATTCGCTGGTCACATTTTACTTGCAAGTCAGGGAAACTGAGATAAAAGGAGTATCTGTCTGAACGAAAGGAAACAGAGAAAAATCAGTAAGGTTTCTGAAGCGATTGTGTTACCTACCTGTAGTAAACAGACAGATTTGTGAATTGGTTTTTATTTAGTGCTCGCAATATTTGCATTTAGTTTTGCATGAGTCTGAGTTTAGGTGGGCAAGCCGAAGGACTTTGTCAGCCGCTGTACGTGTGAGTGTGACGTCATTGGAGCCGCACTGAGATCGGTCGGTTAGTGAGAAGGTTTGCAAACAGATTGGTGGAAAAAGATTTTGGGATTGAAAGTCACTTCCTGATTTGATTGAAAGTAGCGCAAATTAATGAAAATGAAATTTTTCAAAGCATTAAAGAGTGCCCTAGTGGGACATACATTTATTCCAACTAGAATAGGAGAGATTACACTGCCAGAATGTACACCCGTCTATATTGAATTTGAAGAACAAGGTGCTGCGCCTTATCTTTGGCTGCAACAATGGTGCAAAGAAACAGAGAGAAATTGGAGCTTAGCATTCCCTGGCCATGAAACATTTAATTTGAGGATTTTAGAGAATTTGAGGAGAGTGCTGTATGAGTTGAAACCACCTCCTACACCACCACAGTTCGAAGCATTAGCTATTTGGGAGTTAGCAGCCAGACAGCAACAGCAATTGAAGTTTGAGAGGAGAATGAGGAAAGCTGAGAAGACTTTAGCTGAGGCAAGATGGGATAGTTATCAGAAATTTTGGAGAACTGAGACTTTACAGAGTATTAAGTTGTTTCCTGAGATTACAAAAGAGAAACTGAACCTACACAGAGCCAGATACAGGTTAGCCTAACACTTCTGAAGTTCAAAGGCCGATGCTTCAGATTGAAATACCCAGAATTTACCCATATGTGCAAATTTTAGAAACTGCAACAAACTTAGTAGTGCTGACAGGACAGTTTTACCAGAAGCCGACTTTGATTCAGATAGAGTCCACACCGAATTTGATGCTCCCAATGCAAGCACAGACACTTCTGAGATACCCCCCAATAACAGGATCACAGACAGAGATGTCTGCATTGATAAATCAGAATACAGGAGTAATGTACCCAAGAGAGTCAAATGTCAGATACAGTCCAGATGCAGTGTAAGTACCGGTTACCTTAGGTCCAGTCATACCATTGTTTGTCCAGGGAATTAACAGTCACAGTGAGCAGAGAACTCTGAATACGAGTGTAGACGGGGAGAGATTCAATGAAAATGCAAGAATGATGACTCCCATGAGACTGATATTTGATGGAACAGATCCATTAATTGAATTGGGTTCTTTAAGGACTCCTCCAAATATTCACGGAAGATTCAAGATAGGTTCCAATCCAAGCATGGTGACACCAGAAACCCCAAGCCTAACGTTACAGTAAGTACCATGTGTAAGTAATAATAACATCTCATTACATGGTTTGACAGTTCAGCAGAATGGTTAGAGAAGCAGAGTAGCACCCAAGGTGATTCCAGCAGAGGAAGTGCCCTAAATTTGACCAGGTTTAGACTGGAAGCAGAAGATTTTATTGAAGGAACGATGGGGTTAGACAAAATTGACTCATACAGAGAAGATGAGCTATGTTACTTGTGTAAATTGATTACCAACAAAGCAGGAATTGTACATCAGAAATTACCAGATTTGGCAGGAAAATATGAAATTGAAATTGAAGAAGCAAAGCATTTAAAGAGGAGTTACAGATTAGAGTTTGACTCAAAGAATTTTGAGAACATGAGAATACCGGGAACGAAGATTCACATTAGGGAACTAGTCCAGAGCATTCAAACATGGGGAGCATTAGACAAGTGGGAAAGCAGATGGGTAAAGAAGAGAGACAAGAGGAAATGGGACACTGGGAATCTTATTGCAAATGTGCAACAGGTTGAAGACCCGGTGAAAATATTACCAACGAGAGAAATTCCGGGAGGAAATTTTGTTCATGTCCCCTGGAGCAGGAGTGACATATTGGCCCTCATTACAACCGTGGTGGTAAATCTTGCTTACCACCGTGCAGAAGACCGCCAACATACCGCTGCGCCCGCGGAATTCCGCTACAGGTATTACGACCCACAGCTCGGAATCCGCCACAATACAGACACCCACACAAGTCTGCCACACCAAAGGTCAGTGATAAACTGGCGATAACAAAACCGACACCGTCACGCCAACAGGAATATACCCACACTATCACGACCCATGAATCAATGCGCTGTCTTTCAACCTCGGTAATCCTTTGGCGGTACACACCGCTGCTCTCGACATCCACACACATATACAAAACACCACCACATTGGACGATTCGAAATACACACACCTGATACACATACACATACCACACCCACACACCCAATCCAATATAAAACACACTACCCACATCACCCACAAACCCTTACTACCAGAAATGTAAACCAGGCCAGAGAGATACACCACCTTAACCAACTACAGCATCCTCAGACACAAAACACCACCACTTACACAACATTCATGCATCTCAAACAACACACACCAACACATCCCCTCACACATCACAACCAACACCACCTCACACATCACCCACACCACATCATGGCACCTCAAAGACACCCCAGGTTCTCTGAGGAGGAGCTCAGGGTCATGGTGGAGGAAATCATCCGGGTAGAGCCACAGCTATTCGGTTCACAGGTGCAGCATACCTCCATTGCAAGGAAGATGGAGCTATGGAGGAGAATTGTCAACAGGGTCAACGCAGTGGGACAGCATCCAAGAACACGGGATGACATCAGGAAGAGGTGGGGGAAGGTGTGTTCCGTGGTCTCCAGACACCAGATTGCTGTACAGAGGACTGGCGGTGGACCCCCACCTCCTCCCCCCCAACTAACAACATGGGAGGAGCAAGTCTTGGTAATACTGAATCCTGAGGGCCTCACAGGAGTAGCAGGAGGACCGGCCTGTAGTAAGGCTAATCTTTACTACTTTATCCCCCACCGTATCTGCATGTCATCACATACCTCACCCTTACCCTTACCCTCACACCCATCACCCCAACAACCCACAGATACCCCACCAACACAACCCACACATCCCAAAAACAAGCCCTGCATGTAACACCAATGCATGGACACCCATCACCAAAGCATGTCCAGTACAGAGACTCACCCAGGCCACAAAATCACCAATCACACAAGGGCCAAGGCAATAACGCAAGCACAGGAGTAGATGGTAACTCACCCATTGCACAAGATGGCACACACAGATACAATAATTATGCTTTTACACCCCTACAGGACCCCTACCCAACATCACCAGACAGGAGGTGCCAGACATATCCAGTCCCCCCACAGAAGAGACCCACAGTGATGACAGCAGCTCTGCACAACTTGATCAAGATGACCAGCCAGGCCCATCTGGGTCCTCGGGACAGTCGGTTCCCCTAACACTGTCACAAGCCACCACAGAGCCCCCACCTCAGGAAACACCAGCACAGCACCCACCCAGCGGGCCCATCCCTGTCCCCAGGACACGTCAATCAGCAGTGTGTCCACCACTACAGGGCACCCAGGAATCACCACCAACCCAAGAAAATCAGGGACCTTGGGGCAGTGGCAGTGGGCACACGGTTCAGGGGACAGAGGCACAGGACAACAGGGAAGCTGGGAGGACTGCTGTGCGACAGGGTGAGGACAGGTCCAGGGAACCCACTCTCAACGAGGCCCTCTCCAACATCAAGGGAGCTTACCATCATTCCCAGGAGATTATGGCAACGGTACTGGCCAAGTTTCCGGAGACCCAGCGGCTGCAGGAAGAACACTACCTTGGGATCAGGGAGGACTTGAAGTCCATTAACACCACCCTGGTCACCATTGCAGGGAGGCTGGCAGACCTTCTCAACACCAGGAAGGACAGACTGGCACAACAAGGGCCCCTGACACTAACATGGACGATGAACAGCCCTCCACCTCCGCCGGCTCTAGTGGACGGGAGGAACCGCCACAAGAACATGACACCAGCACCCCACCCCATGCAGATGGAGAACCACCCCGAAAATGGTCCCTGAGATCCAGGAACAAGACAGAGAACATTGCCAAGACCCCCACCAGGAAATTAGACCCCCCTGAATGTCACACTTCTGTCCCACTCTGTTACCCTGCCCATCCTTAAACTGCCATTACTCCACTTCCTATGCCCCTTTGGACAATGCACCTGTGAAACAAATAGACTGGACTCTGCCATGGACATTCCTCCACCATCCCCCCAGCCCATTTTACAACCCCCTCCACTTGTTTGCACAGAAATAAACACACTTCAATCACAAAACAATCTGGAGTCAGTCTGTGCTTTCACAAATCTGTAATTGCAATAACCATGGAATATAGCAATGTCAATTTACTTGTGCACATACCAATGTAACACAGCTGTAGACCAGAAAGAAACATAGCAGAGGGCACAAAGTGGGACCCACATCTGTGAAATGGAAAGGCAAAGTGACAAGTCAGAGTCCATAGACTGAGTGATAATGACAGACTTATGCTAGTTCCAACAATAGTATGAGATGTGGGAGGCAGTACATCTTCTGACCTGTGTCTCACTGGAAGTGTTGCATGATTATGTTGTTTCGGTTGTCGATATCCTCTTCTTCTGCCTCCTCTTCTACACTGTCCACAGGCTCCACAGCTGCCACAAGACCACCATCTGGCCCATCCTCCTGCAGAAAAGGGACCTGCTGTCGCAAAGCCAGGTTGTGCAGCATACAGCACGCCACGATGATCTGGCACACCTTCTTTGGTGAGTAGTTTAGGGAACCACCTGTCATATGGAGGAACCAGAATCTGACCTTCAGGAGGCCAACGGTGCGTTCGATCACCCTCCTAGTTCACCCATGTGCATCATTGTAGCGTTCCTCTGCCCTTGTCCTGGGATTCCTCACTAGGGTCAGTAGCCATGACAGGTTGGGGTAACCAGAGTCACCTGCAAATATCGAGGGACAACTGTTAGACATCCTCCAAACTTTAGGGACAACCCCATACCCAGACACCAATTCACACTGTATTTGGGTCCTTGGCCTCACCTATTAGACACACACAGTGACTCTGGAGTTGCCCATTCACATAAGGGATGCTGCTATTCCTCAAAATGTAAGTGTCATGCACTGAGCCATGAAAATTGGCATTCACATGGGAGATGTACTGGTCTGCCAAACACACCATCTGCACATTCATCGAATGGTAGCTCTTCCAGTTGCTGTACACCTGTTCACTCCTGCGTGGGGGCACTAATGCCACATGTGTCCCATCAATGGCACCAATGATGTTGGGGATATGTCCCAGGGCATAGAAGTCACCTTTCACTGTGGGCAAATCCTCCACCTGAGGGAACACGATGTAGCTGCACATGTGTTTCAGCAGGGCAGACAACACTCTGGACAACACGTTAGAGAACATTGGCTGGGACATCCCTGATGCAATGGCCACTGTTGTTTGAAAGGAACCACTTGCCAGGAAATGGAGTACTGACAGGACCTGCACTAGAGGGGTTGTCCCTGTGGGATGGCAGATAGCTGACATCAGGTCTGGATCCAACTGGGCACACAGTTCATGGATTGTTGCACGATCAAGTCTGTATGTGACCAGGATGTGTCTCTCTTCCATTGTTGACAGGTCCACCATGGGTCTGTACACTGGAGGATGCCGCCATCTCATCACCTGCCCCAGCAGACGTGCCCTATGGAGGAGAACAGCGAGCAGAGAGTCAGCCAACACTGAAGTATCACAAAATGTTATGTGCTGAAAATGTATAAATCCGCAATGTGCCTGCAACTGTGTGTATTTCAGGCCTAGATCAGTGTGACACAGTTATTATTAATGCCTTGTGGCCACCTGAAATGGCGGCTGCCTCACCTGTAAGGTGGGGCAAGGGGATATGAGGTAACTGCGCTGGCGTTGTACACCGTCGTGGTGGGCGGTTAAAGACCACGACGCAATTCAGCATTGGCTAACATTGGGCCCTATGGGTCCGAGGAGCCAATGACGATGTACGCCGGCGGTGACGGTACGCACCGCCGTGGACGTGACCGCCATTTTCTGTCTGTTCACTCACTTGATATCTGACATTCAACAGGAGAGGACCTACACTGCAAGTGCTGCTGTGACCTGTGTCTGGAAGCGACGATGGCTACAGTGTCTGGGGAAAGGGCCCCTGCCTTCACTTTGGAGGAGTTGGGGAAACTAGTGGATGGGATCCTCCCCAAGTACACACAACTGTACGGTCCCCCAGACAAACAGGTGAGTACACTGTGAGCATGCTGAATGGGCAATGCCTGCTTTGAGTGGTGTGGCTGGAAGAAACAGGGGGGGCTGAGGCCTGATTGTACGGATGGTGAGTGTATGTGCGTCATTGCATGGGTGGGAACTGGTGGGCAATGAGGATGACGGTCCGGCCGGGTGAATAATGTCCTTTCCCCCTGTACCATTCCTCTAGGTCAGCGCCCACCAGAAGAAGGCTATTTAGCGTGCCATCGCCAGAGACATCCGGACCCTGGGGGTCTACCACAGACGGAGAACCCACTGCCGTAAAAGATGGGACGACCTGCGCCACTGGAGCAAGAAGACGGCGGAGGCCCAGCTGGGGATGGCCTCCCAACATGGAAGGGGTGCCCATCACAACATGACCCCCCTGATGTTCTGGATCCTGGAGGTGGCCTATCCGGAGTTGGATGGGTGCTTGAGGGCATCACAGCAGCCACAATGGGGTGAGGACACTCTCATTCAGCTGACTCTGCGCGCATTACGAGGTGTCTGGGTGGGGGAGGTGGGCACTGGGTTCCCCAAGGTCAGGGCGATCTTGGTAGGCAAGGTCCCTTGTGAGGCAGGCTATGTGGCACCCCAACCCCACTAGTGCCAAGAACCATCTACACCTAGTCAGGCTCCTGTGACTTCCAGGTGTACAGCAATTGGTCTTAGGCCTCGTACCCCATGGGCATGTGAAAAATCAAGGATCTCTAAGTGCATGGCGTAGTGCAGAGGGCTGCTCTATGTGTGTTGTGTCTGCCAATGGTAGTGGTGTTGCATGCACTGAACATGTCTTTGTTCTGTCTCCCCCCCCTTTTTGTGGTCTCCCTGTTCTTGTGTGCAATAGAATCATCAGGCGGAGGAGCATTGGCACCGGAGCAGGAGGGAGCTGCAACCCACTTGGCCCTGGAGGGTGAAGCAACGGAGTCTGAAGCCACCAGTGGGACGGACGGCGAGGGGAGCTCCACGGCGGGGACAGGAGCAGAGACCAGCGACAGCGACTCCTCCTCTGATGGGAGCTCCCTTGCAGTGGCTGGCCCCTCTATGCCCACCGCATCAACAGGTACAGCCGCCACCCCCGACCAGCACCGCCCTCCCAGCAGCCCCTCAGCGTCTGTCCTGTGCCCACTCACCCAGGAGGGTGGACGTCTCCTTTGCCCCAGGCACCTCAGGCCCTGCCTCAGTCAGCCCTGCTGCCCTCAGTGAGGAGGCTATTGACCTCCTGAGATCCCTCACTGTTGGGCAGTCTACCATTCTGAATGGCATCCATGGAGTTGAGAGGCATTTGCATCAAACAAATGCATACTTGGAGGGCATTCATTCTGGCCAGGCAGCCCAACAGAGAGCATTTCAGGCTCTGGCCTCAGCACTGACGGCAGCCATTGTCCCTGTTTCCAGCCTCCCCTCTCCAACCTCCTCCACCCAGACCCAATCCCCTGTACCTCAGCCTATTCGAAGCACATCATCAGACCAGCATGCACACACATCAACACACAAGAGTGGCTCAGGCAAACATAAGCACCACACATCCCACAGGCACTCACACAAGCACCATACCCATGCACACATACCAACATCCACTTCCTCACTGTGTCCCCCTCCTCCACGTCTCCCTCCTCCCTCCCAGTCTCATCTCCACTCACACCTGCATGCACTACATCCTCAGCCACTACCTCCATCACCAGCACGTCCATCACCACACACCGCTCACGTGCAATCACCACCCCACTACCATTCACACATCCCCAGTGTCCTCTCCCAGTGTGTCTGTGAGCCCTCCTCCCAAAGTACACAAATGCAGCCACACACCCACCCAACAGCCATCCACCTCACAACAGCCTCCAGCCCATGCACCTTCACCCAAATTCAGCAGACGTACACCTCCTACAACCACTACCTCTTCCCCCACTCCCAAACCCCCTCCATCTACCCGTCTCAGGGTGTCTAAAAAACGTTTCCTGGCTAACATTGACCTCTTCCCTACAACCCCCCTGTCCTTCCCCTAGGGCCAGGCTTTCCAGGTCCCAGCCCAGCACCTCAGCCACCACATCCCCAGGCATAGTGGTGCCAGCAACTGCGGGGTCATGGAGTGTGCCACCCATCAGGGCTGCCAGTGTGCCACGTAGCGAGGGCAGGGACATTCCGCCACCTGCCAAGGTGAAAAAGGTGCCTACATCCCGGAGGGAGAAGCCGAAACCACCATCCACCAAGGGCCCTGCGAAAATGAAAGGGGATAGTGGCAAGACAACTGCGCCACCATCAAAGGTGGGGAAGGGCCAAAAACAGAAGGGCAGGTCAAGAGAGGGCATGGTGGCACCGACTGAGGTACCAGTGTCACAACTTCTGTCCACGTCCACGCCAACTTGTAGAGCGGCGAACACCGCTACCTGCACCGCCACATGCACTGCCTCCGGCGCGTCTACAGCCGCTGCGACAGTCCCCAGCCTCTTCCCCGGTGGGCAGCCGTACGAGGCTGCAGAAGACATCCTGTTTTCTCTGTCAGCAGGTGCTGACACAGACCCCACCGCCAGCACCTCCACCACAGACACCACCGCAAGCACTGCCTCCACAGACCCCGGCACCAGCACCGCCGCCATAGACCCCGCCACCAGCACCGCCACCACAGACACCGTCGCAAGCACCGCCACCACAGACACCGCCGCAAGCACGGACAGTGGCACCACCGCTGACATGCCTACCATCCCCAGTGGTCAGTCGTCCGAGGCTGGAGGAGAGTTGCAGGACCCTGGGCAGCTTCCATGAAGCATTACTTTCATCACTGTTGGCACCTGCAGGTGGAAGGCGAAGCCGCAGCAGTGTGGGGTATGTCGATGCCTCCATGGCGTATCATGCTACCTCGGCAATGTCATGCAACGCACACCCAGGTTAGTGTATTGCACCGGTCACACTGCACGTGGAGCACTCTGGGCACAAAGCCCCCTCCAGTACCAGTGGAGATTCACATCCACTACCTCTGTCCTTGGCAGGATGAAGCACTCTGGGCACAAAGCCCCCTCCAGAACAAGAGGAGAAATACATCCACTACCTCTGTCCTTGGCAGGATGAAGCACTCTGGGCACCAAGCCCCCTCCAGAACCAGTGGAGATTCACATCCACTACCTCAGTCCTTGGCAGGATGAAGCACTCTCGGGACCAAGCCCCCTCCAGAACCAGTGGAGATTCATATCCACTACCTCTGTCCTTGGCAGGATGAAGCACTCTGGGCACAAAGCCCCCTCCAGAACCAGTGGAGAGATACATCCACTACCTCTGTCCTTGGCAGGATGAAGCACTCTGGGCACAAAGCCCCCTCCAGAACCAGTGGAGAGATACATCCACTACCTCAGTCCTTGGCAGGATGAAGCACTCTGGGCACCAAGCCCCCTCCAGAAGCAGTGGAGATTCACATCCACTATCTCTGTCCTTTGCAGGATCAAGCACTCTGGGCACAAATCCCCCTCCAGAACCAGTGGAGATTCACATCCACTACCTCTGTCCTTGGCAGGATGAAACACTCTGGGCACAAAACCTCCTCCAGAACCAGTGGAGAAATAAATCCACTAACTCAGTCCTTGGCAGGATGAAGCACTCTGGGCACAAAGCCCCCTCCAGAACCAGTGGAGAAATACATCCACTACCTCAGTCCTTGGCAGGATGAAGCACTCTGGGCACAAAGCACCCTCCAGAACCAGTGGAGAAATACATCCACTACCTCTGTCCTTGGCAGGATGAAGCACACTGGGCACCAGGCTCCCTCCAGAACCAGTGGCGAGATACATCCACTTGAGAGACTGTGGCTTTGCACTCCCCAGGATAAAGCAGTGGGCAAACCACCCACTGGAGAGACTTGAGAGACTGTGTCTTTGCACTCCCCAGGATAAAGCAGTGGGCAAACCTCCCACTGGAGAGACTTGAGAGACTGTGGCTTTGCACTCCCCAGGATAAAGCAGTGGACAAACCACTCACTGGAGAGACTTGAGAGACTGTGGCTTTGCACTCCCCAGGATACATCAATGGGCATGGAGCCCCATCGTGCAGCAGTGTCATCATGCGTTCATCTGGCTGAGGTGCCCCCCTCCCCATCCCCCTGAGGTGCCTGTTTCATTTCGATCTTATGCCCCAGCAGTGTTCTCTCCGTTTCCAGTCAGGTATCATGTGTGGGCTTTACCCATGCATTTTGGGCCCAGTCGTCCACGGACAATGATTGGTGCACTATCTGGACTTGTGTAGTTGGTGTACATAATTGTGTTTACTGAATTTTGAACTTTGATAATGAGATTTCACATGATTACATTTATTCAAATCAATTCCTTTTGTCCTTGCATTCTTCCAGGGGGCGGGGGGGTGTATTTGTACTTTTGCTGCATGTATTGGTGTGTATGGTGTTGTGGGTGGGGGTGTTGCGTGTTACGTGTGTGTCACTCTCTTTTCCCTCCCCCTCCCCTGTGTTGTAGGTACAGTACGGTTGTTGGTGCTCCTGATAGAAGATAAGGTAGACCAGCATCGGCAGAATCTGCAATTCGGACTCCATGGCATCCTAGTTCCTCGTGGGGTGTGGAGAAGTGGGTGTTTTCCCTTCTGTGTACTGTTTCCGCCGTGTTTTTGGTCGCTTTGGTTCCACCCCGGAAAAGGTGGCGGATAGGCATCTTCTGATAGGGTGGGCGGTACATTGTGCTCCGCCTGTCCGTTGGCGGTTACCGCCACAGTGTTTGTTTCTACCGCCGTGGCGGTCGGAGTGTTAAAGTGGCTGTCTATGTTGGCGGTTTCCGCCACGGTCATAATCCCATTTTTTTTTCCGCCGGCCTATTTGCGGTATTACCGCCACTTTAACACCAACTGCCAGGGTTGTAATGAGGGCCATTGTCATTTACAAATGATTATTCCAGGTTGAGAGAGAAGCCAGTGGAATTGTGCCGGCAAAACAGATAGGTTTGTGAAACCCGTGAAATGCCTGTCAGAAGATTTTAACACCCTGTTAGAAATCATGGTTCCAGCAGACTTATGGGTCAAGTGAAAGAGGAGTGTTGATTGGCTAACAAGAGAACCTCAGAGAGATCCAGCAACAGGTGCACCATCTCCTGACGCGATGAAATATTATTATAAGGTGATTGAAATTTTCAAAACAAGAATTTTGCCCAAGAATATTGATTGGCAGAGAATAGACAGAACCACTCAGGAAGGAAAAGAATCAATATATGCGTACTATGAGAGCCTTTTGCAGGCATTCAAACATTACAGTGGTACAGAAACAAGTGAGCCGAAAGACATGATTAATTTTGTGTTCAGATTTGTTGCAGGACTGAGACCTAAAATCGGCCAGATGATTAAGAGTCATTTGATTAGTTTTCTCAAGTGAAGCCGATTGACGAACTATTGCAGTATGCAAAGTACTGTAGCGATGAGATTGAGTTAAAACAGAGAAAATTGAAAGAGAAGGCAATGGTGATGCAGATTAAAGCAGCACAAACAGGGATGCAGGGAAGTTTTCCACAGCAACAGCAGCAGCAAGGAAATATGTGGTTGCAGAACCAAGTGAAAGGTAGAGGTAGAGGTGGAATTGGAAATGTGAATTGAGGTCCTGATTTGAGTACAGTCGTTGTTCAGAATGATGTGCAAGGAATGAAGAGAATGTTACCATGTCACGCTTACGGAGGCCCCAGATATTGGAAACAAGAGTGTTCGATGTCAGTTCAGGAACGTGTTGTTCAGCAAACTAATGAAATCAATTTGACCCCAAATATGAGAGGGCCAAAAATGAGGGGTCAAAATCCAAATTTCTAAAGTAATGTGAACCCAATGAAATGTTTTCAGCCCATTCAACAAGTGCAAATTTCACCTTTGCAGATGCCCCAGTAGCAGCAAATGCAGCCTCAAGTGCAAATAGTACCTAGGCAACAAATTCAAATACCTTAAGCCCCAATGGAGCGGCAGCAGGTGATGCAGAATTTGTAAACCAAGGTGTTTAAAAAGAAGTGCTGATCAGCCCATGTAATAATTGAGGGGATTGTTCTCGTAATTGCAGAAACCAAGGTGTTTTAAAAGAAGTGCTGTACAGCCCATGTATTTCACCAATGGGTTGCGAATGCCATGTGAGAAGTTTTGGATTGTTCAGGACTTGAGGAAGGTGAATGATATTGTGATTAAGGGGGGTCATTCTGACTCCCGCCGGCGGCGGAAGCCGCCCGTCTGGCGTGAACCGCCAGAAGACCGTACCGCGGTCAAAAGACCGTGGCGGTCATTATGACTTTCCCGCTGGGCGGGTGGGCGACCGCCAAAAGGCCGCCCGCCCGCCCAGCGGGAAAGCCCCAGCAACGAGGAAGCCGGCTCCGAATGGAGCCGGCGGAGTTGCTGGTGTGCGACGGGTGCAGTGGCACCCGTCGTGATTTTCAGTGTCTGCTAGGCAGACACTGAAAATCAATGTGGGGCCCTGTTAGGGGGCCCCTGCAGTGCCCATGCCGTTGGCATGGGCACTGCAGGGGCCCCCAGGGGCCCCACGACACCCGTTCCCGCCAGCCTGGTTCTGGCGGTGAAAACCGCCAGAACCAGGCTGACGGGAAGGGGGTCGGAATCCCCATGGCGGCGCTGGTTGCAGCGCCGCCGTGGAGGATTCACAGGGGCAGGGGAAAACCGGCGGGAAACCGCCGGTTTCCCTTTTCTGACCGCGGCCTTACCGCCGCGGTCAGAATTGCCCTTGATGCACCGCCGCCAGCGGTGCATCCTCCGTCCCCTGCCCTGGCGGTCTATGACCGCCAGGGTAGGAATGACCCCCTAAATGTTGTCAATTAGTGCCAAATCCAGTAATGATATTGTTTCAGATCCAATGCGATGCTGAATGGTTCACCGTAGAGGGCCTGCCGCAAGCATTCTTTTCTGTACCTCTTCATGAGGATAGCCAATTTCTCTTCTGTTTCAAATTTTTGGATCACATCTACTGTTGGTGCAGAATTTCTCAAGGATTTTTAGAGTTATCATCCATTTTCAACCAGATCCAGAAAAAGAATATGGAGCCATTGGAAATGCCTTTCCAATTGGCGTTTGTCCAGTACATTGATGATTTATTGGTTGAGTCAAAGACAAAAGAGGCATGCAAGTACAATATTTTTGCCTTATTGAATCACATAGAGAAGAATGGACATAAAGTGTCCCCAGCCAAATTACAGTACTGTCAGAAAGAAGTGAAATACTTGGGACACCAAATAGAAAAGGGAGCTAGAAGGATTTCCACAGAGAGGGTTACAGCCTAATTGCAGATGAATCCCTCAGCTACACAGAGAGATGTCAGAATGGCTTTGGGAATGGTGAGCTATTGTCGCCATTGGATTCCCAACTTTTCCATCATTTCAAAGCCATTGCAGAAGCTGACTCTCAAAGAAGTTACTGATCCCTTAGTGTTAGACCAAGCCTGTATGAAAGCCTTTACTGAATTGAGAGAGAGTTTGTGCAGAGTTCTGGCTTTGACAATGCCTGACTACACAAAACCTTTAATGTTGTTTTATCATGAGCTTGATGCATGTTCTTTGTCTGTTCTGGCACAAGTCCATATTGGTGTAAACTGCCCAGTAGCATATTTTTCAACTACTTTGGACCCAGTGGCAGCAGCTTTACCAGGCTGTCTGTGTACTGTTGGCGCGATTGGATTAAGACTCACTCAGAGTGAGAGCATTGTGATGGGACATCCTTTAACTGTTATGGTCCCTCACTCCATAGAAGTTTTGCTTACCCAAACCAAGACTCAACACCTGACCATGGAATTGTCATCCTGAGTTGCCCCAATGTAACATTGAAATGGTGTACAGTGCTTAACACAACAACTTTGCTTCCAAGGAGAATATTGAAGTTGACAAACTGAAAGAAGTTGAACGTGACTGTCTGGAGGTCACTGATTTGTGCACAAAACCAAGACCTGATATTAAAGATACCCGATTGGAAGAAAATGACCAAATTATTTTTGTTGACGGTGCCTGTTTAAGAGACAAAATGAGAACATTGAGAGCAGGATATGCTGTGTGCACAATTTCTGGTATAGTCGAAGCATCCTGCCTTCCAGCAGTGTATTCTGCACAAGTGACTGAGTTGGGGGCTTTTACTAGGACATGCCATGTTTCTACACAGCTTAAAGTTACCATATATACTGATAGCCAGTACGGATTTGGAATAGTCCATGACTTTGGCCAGCTGTGGTCACAGAGAGAGTTCCTGACCTCTTCTGGTTCTCCAGTTAGGAATGGTGAAAAAATCCATGATTTGTTACAAGCCAAACAACTACCTGAAAAGATTGCTGTGGTGAAATGCAGTGCACACCTAAAATCTCAAGATTTTGTGCCAATGGGAATGGATATGCGGATCAAGTTGCAAGGTTTTGCGCATTGAATTGTATATCGTTCAAAGACAAATGGGAATTGTTACCTGAAGAAGACTGTTCCAGTTATGCTTTGTATGTAATTGACACATTGGAAGAACTGAAAGCTCTTCAAGAGAATGTTTACAAGGAAGAAAAGACAAATTGGTTAAAGTTAAAATGTGTTCAGTGTGAAGACAATGTATGGGTGTTCAGGAAGGGACAAGTGGTTTTACCAAACAGTCTGTTGACTCAATGGCTAGAAATTATCATAGTCAAGCACATGTTGGGAGGGATGCCATGATTCGCACGTTCAGTCAATTCTGGTTCAATCCAAAATTTAGACAGGTTGCTGAAGCAATTTCCCACCGTTGCATCATCTGCCAACAGATGAACATGGGTAAAGAGACTGTGGTCAATTTGAGCCATATTGGAAGAGCGGGAGGTCCATTTAGCAGGATGCAGATGGATTTCATTGAGATGACTGTGTGTGGGGGGTTGAGATATGTGCTGGTGATTCTTTGTATCTTTAGTCACTGGATTGAAACGTACACTACACGAAGAAATGACAGCCTCACAGTAGCAAAGTTACTGCTTAAAGAACTGATACCTTGTTTTCGTTTTCCATTCTCTTTAGAATCAGAGAGGGGAAGTCACTTCAGCAATGAGGTAATTAAATTGCTATGTTCAGTTTTAAACATTGAGCAGAAGTTGCATTGTAGCTACCGCCCTGAAGCCTTAGGACTTGTTGAGCAGATTAATGGTACCTTGAAGTAAAGGATGGCAAAAATTTGTGCATCCACAAATCTGAAATGGCCAGACACAGTGCCATTAGTTCTGATGAGTATGAAAAACACACCCGACAGGAAAACTGGACTGTGGCCACACGAAATCCTCACTGGCAGAGCAATGAGGTTGCCAGCTGTTTCTGCAAATGCTCTTGTGAACATATCAGATGATATGGTGTTGGACTACTGCAATGGCCTGGCTAATGTGGTTCGCTCTTTCTCTCATCAGTTGGAAGACACCACATTGCAGCTATCGCAAGATCAAAGCCACAACCTAAGAGCGGGAGACTGGGTTGTCATAAGAAAACACATGAGGAAGACTTGCTTGGAGCCTCGGTGGAAATACCCCTACCAAGTAGTACTGGTTACTACTACAGCTGTGAAGTGCACTGGAGGTCCGAATTGGATCCATGCAAGCCAGTACCATGTCCTTTGGACAATGAAGAAGGGTTGTTGAGAGTACCAACAATTTCCAGAACAACTCCAGAATTGGAGAGGGGAGAAGGAGAATCAGAGACTGATTCTGAGCAAACTGAGAACAGTTCAAACACTCCTGTAGGAGAGAAAGTGGAATAAACAAAGGAGAGTGGCAGTGTACCAACCTCAACTAAGGTAGCAGTAGAGTCTAGTCAGAGGAGGGCTTCCATAAGCAGATGGTTTTGAAAGACAAACAGAGCAAACAACTGACCCCGAGGGGGAAGGAGTTAAGGCGGGTCAAAGCCAAAACAATCTGACTCCTCCAGAACCTATAGCAGGCACATCAAGAGAAAATCCTGCAGAACTGAAAGAAGTTACAAGTCCAACACTGAAAAGAGCATTGACAAGATGTCCAATGAAAGGAGATAAGTCACTGAAATCACAAGCAGAGAGGAAAGAAGCAATTACAGTGACAACAATAGAGGAAGAAATAGACATAACGAGAAAACAAGATTTGAGTGATGGAGAATTAAGTGGAGATCGAAGACTGAAAAGAAAGAGAATTGCAAATAGAAGGTATGCAGGTCCTGAATGAGCATATGCAACAAGTGAATGGCAGAGTGAATCTTTGTCTTTTAGTTTTGATCGAGAAATTCCAGGTCAATATTTTGGCACATGAAGAAGATCAATGAACTGAACTTTGGAATGTTGTGAGCTGATAAATGAAAAAGAGACAATTGAAAGTAACCGGAAGAGACTTTGAAATAACCTGATTTGACAAGCTGCTAAACCGATGTTGACAGGCTACCTATTTTTGACAAAAGATTCCTGGAAGAAAGACTGAAAGCTGTAAATAACTGATAAAGAAGATTGAAGATTTTCAGCTTTTTCTTTTTGCCGCATAGCTTTAATTTTTTCTTCTTCCTTCTGATTCTTCTCAGATCATGAGTAACCACAACGAGCAGGTTAGGCATAATAAGTGCTGTAGATTCATAGGTATTGGTTTGGTGATCTTGTGCATGACAGGGTATTTGGTACTGATTGTGAGTATGACATTTCTTGTCAAGATTATGCCAACCATACCATTGCTTTAGAGACAACTACAAAACTTACAGGATTAGAAAAGTTTAGGTTAGCTGAGAAATACAGTATTTGCACGTAGACAGCAACCAAGGAGATCTTTCTTCTAATGTTTTCTATTGCTTGTTGCGTGAGTATGTTGAGGTGATGAATGCGAGGGAATGTTATGTGTGTACGCAGATTCCTTCATCAGTAGAGGAAGGAAATACTTAGCATTGTTTGCCTCTTACTTATGGAATAAACCATAGCCTTTTACTAACATAATAACAAGATTCTATAACCAGGAGTGCATTTAATATTTCTATTCAAAATATGATGCAGTGTTTTTGTTTGTTCCTATAATTAAATACCTGAGTAGAGTAACGAAGGAAATAAATATAGCGTTAGTGAGAGGATTTTTCAAACCTACATTGACATTTGGCACAGCTTACATGCACATGAACAACCTCACATGCTTGCTGACACCTTTAGAAAAGAGCTTCTTAGATCAGACAGATGAGAGGAGGAAAGCATTGAAGGAGAAGTTAGAGAAGAGCTTAGAGAAAAGAACATTTAGAAATGATCGTGCATTTAGCGAAATAAAGACGCAATGGAAATTAGCTTTAGGTGCACAACACATAGGGAAGCTTTATGTATATAGGCCTTAATCTAGAACTAACACTTTGTTTGTGGGAACAAGTGAATGTAGACATGTGTTTTTGTTTTAGAGTAAATGGACGTTCATGTTAAATGGAGAAGACCCAGCAATTCCAGGAGTTTATTACATCTGTGGACCAAATGCGTACTACCGTCTTCCCAGAGGATGGTATGGCACGTGCCACTTGGGGATAGTTTTCCTAAAGATATTTCAACTTGAGAACCTGAACAAAGTACCTAAAATGAATGAATTACATCATGATAGACAAAAGCAAGAATCTTATTATGGCATAGCTGGAGATATATTTGGAGCAATGATTCCTTCAGTGGGAGTTATGCTAAATTCAGTGAACATTCAAAAGTTGTCTACTATTGTGCATAACATGCTATGTTTTCAGGAGCCATGATCCTAATGGATACAGAAATGGCTGCAGTAAGATCTATGACTCTTCAGAACCGCCTTGCATTGGGCATCCTTTTAGCAAAGGAGGGCGGAGTTTGTAGAATGCTGAACTCGCAACATTGTTGCACATTTATACCTAACAATAGTAAAGAGATTAGAAGCTTAATAAAAAATCTAACCAATTAAAGCACTGATTTGAATGAGCTGAAAGAACCTGGAGTTTGGGAAAAGGTTGGCAAAGGTTTTGCTTCTGTGGGAAACTTGCTTGGCAAAATTGGGAAAGGGATAATTGTGAAAATAATACAAGTGATATTGATTATTGTGATTTGGATAATGGGATCATGGGATTTATAAATTGTATCATGTAATTAAAATCAAGAAATTGAAAGATGATCAGAGGAGGGAAGAAATTAAAATGGAAAGATTGTTTAGGGAAAATTCAAAAAGGGACAGTAGAAATAAAAGTTATAGGAAGGGCAATTTTTAGGTGAAAATAAATTTGTGTGGAAGATGTAAAGTGTGATGACATATTTAGTCATCAGAGGAGAGATTGGGAATGCTGAATTTATTACTAATGAATTTGATATATCATGAGTTAAGAATTTGCATAGAATTAGACTAATAGAGAAAATAATGGCCCACTTGAGTGGTCGTCATGAATACGTAATGCTTTTAGAGAATGCATATTAATTATTATTCAAAGTGTATGTGTAGAGAAATTATAATATTATGTTATATTAATGATTTATGTTATGTATTTACTTATTAATGTTAGGCTTTAAGTTAGCGGGGTTTGGGCCTGGTTTGCACAGTCTCATGTTAAGCTGCAATGTCTGAATACATTTGTGGGAATGTATGTCTAGAAAAACTAATGCATTTACTGTTCACACTGTGTTGACTGTAAAGACATGATTTTCTTACCAATTGCAACATGGGAAGTTCTTTAGGTGATTTTAACGTAGACTGACTGCATAGAGAAGAGCGCCTTTCATGTTCTGATTCTCCCCGTAGAGGTTCTGTAATGAGGAGTTGAGCTGTTCCAGATAACTTTCTTTTCTGACTTTAATTCTATAGTAGTATCTAATAGTGGATCCTGTCCCTTAGAGACCTCTTCTTAAATGGTGCAGATTATTTAGAGACCCCTGTGTCTGAACTATTCCCTTTCATTGCACTGTTGATAAAGAAGACCAGATGGCTGTCCAACTGACGAAGAAAATCGCAGCTTGCCGATCCATATTGAGGAGAGGTATAACAAAGTGCTATTGTCTTGGTTGTAGATTTGTTCTTTGTTTCTAAGGACCAACCATAATTTAGTTAGAGCCATAGCTAGATATCTTTCCAAATTAACTTTTGACTAAAACTGTTTTGCATCAAGCCCAAACATGCTATTCTAATCAGAAGGTTAGTTAGGGAGACACTGGAAAATGTTAATTAATTACTAAAAGGAGTTGATGTTGTTCATTTGTTGAATCTCGATGTATGCCATTTCTAATTTGCAGTTATTCTTGCTATTGATTTGTACTGTGATTCTTGAATGCCTAATAGTCAATGCTTTAGCTTAATTGAGATTCTTTAGAAGATTTGGTCAACTGATGTTGTTTATGTATGAATACCATTTAGTTTTGAGACTAATTTCCCTAATCTAGGGAAATAAACATTTTTAACTTTTACTAAAGGTGTGGTTATTCATGGCCGAAGAGGTCAAGGTGCATGAAGATTATTGAGTCCAGAGATATATTTGTTGATGTTTATTGATTATGATGCTGTATTTGCATTGAATAAGGATTTAAGGTGGAGTCACTCTGAGCATAGTCAAAAGGTCTATCAAAGCCTCTAATGTGTCCCCTTATAAATTAAACAGCAAAAGACCAAATAAGGACTGACGCGCTAACATAAATTGTAGGGGAGTAGAATGGTATGTCTCCTTCAGAGGCCATCATAGGGTCTTTTGCATGGTTAGTCTTCTTAAGGGGCCATCATAAAGTTATTTTCCTCATTAGAAATAGGTCAAAGAGTTGCATGGTTTATGGATAATCTACTGAAGAGATCAATATAATTCGCATATTGGGTAGAGAAGTTGGTAAAGGATAAGATTTCCAGATTTGATTATACCATGACTTTCCCAAAACCTTGGACTTTGCCAATGCTTGTTTGAAGATGTTCTTGGAATTCTAGTGACAGAGTGAATGACATGAGTTTTGCACTTGCACAGCTTAAGCAAATTGCTGGTGAATTGTGTGGTGCCTGCCTTCTTGGTGTAAGGTGTTGTGGATCATGGTTGACTCCCTCGACTCCCTTCTGGCACTCTTGATTTACCAAATTATATACCACTTCATGCAGCACATGTCAATGACATTGTAGTCTACAGTCTTACTTTCATATAAACAATACCAAAACATTGTCATCATTGGCCACTGAAAGAAGCAAATGGGTAGTCTGAACAATATGGCTTCACTCTTCGAGATTGACTAATGGAAACAGCCATCTTAGTTTTAACTGTAGACATGTTTAGAATTCAAATTGATTATCTACGGGACATCACAAAAATGATGAAAAATTCCCTTTAGTGACAAAGTATAATTTTCTTGTTTTAACTTCATAAAGGAAAATCCAATCCACTAAAAGAAATTGCAAATTAAATGACATTACATAAAGAGCACTTTAATTATTAAGAACATAAAAAATAACTGAAAATGGTAAGGAAAATATGTTATGCTCGATACACATCTCCTTTGAATAGCTTCTGCGTTTGTGCAAATAAGTTCCTATTACTCCTGAAAAGTCTGCTTCATAAAACACATCACTCATTCCCGAGAAGTGTTCTTTCAGCACTCCAGGCAGCACTGCTCTGCAATCGAACATTCTTTGATCATAAAAATACATCACCCTGAAATGTCATCCACATAACACTGTGTTTCTGTTTTTTGTATTGTTGGCAAAATGGTACACAATACTACAAAACATACGAAGATTATAAATTGGCTCAGAATGAACTACACAGTATCGAGAGAAATAAATGGGGCACGATCACATCGGACCCTTTATTGCCAAATGTTAACTCAATTACAGGACATTTTCCACTAACAAATTCCATTTGCTCTGAGAAGGTAGAATTTTTTTGAATAAAAGTAAGTGATAACATTTGATCTTTGCAGCACAGTGTGCTCTACTGTTGAAGTTTCCCAGGTTTTTTTTGCTTTTGAACTTCTGTTAATTAAACTTTGCTGTGCAGTGAGACTTCAGTATGCCGTGTAAATTGCTTATAAGCTGCAACTTCCAGTGCCACCTTTAATATGTCATCTGCTACTGGTCCACGAAGTTAAGTTACTCGGAGTGGGTTGCATGTGATGGAAATATATGCTGAGCAAGGAAGACTGCTCAATGTGTCGTCTGTGCAATGGTAGATCTGTGGTAGATGAAGTGCAATGTAAATTGTATGTGCTTGTTGCATAGTGACACAATGGCCTTGTAATTATTTTGGTTGCTGAAATTGAAATCGCCTTTACAATCTATGGCGTTTTCCCATTTTCTGTAGTATTTTTTTTTTCAGTGTGATCATAAAATTAGTTTTTTTTAAACAATATATGCATATGATTTATTGAGTTGTATTTTGTGCATTGGTGAGGCCCGAGTTTCTAGCAGATAGTCTTAGACTGTCCTACCTCTCTATCCTGAGAGTTAAGTGCTAAAGCTGATAGTTGGTCACCGGTTTTAAGAACTGAAAGAAGGGAGGTCTCAGAGCACCAGATGTAAATGTGCTCCATTGATCTAGCTGGAGCCCAATAACTTCTAATTGCCCTGCGGCCCCCTTCACCGCGCAACAGTTTTCTAATTTTGGCTGTGAGTGGTATCAGATCACTAGATTCCAGTGCACACAGATAGCATCTACGAACTCCGGTTTTTGTCAAACATAGCCTATGCATTAAAAAATAAATATTTGTGTAGATGGTTCAAAGCTATGATGAGGGACGAACTTGAAATGAAATATAGGGATCGTCCTGGTGGAGACATACTTGCTTAAATTAAAGAAGTTGAAGTACTCATTCCTACCTAGGCTCAGCAGAGGGAAGGAGATGAAGACCCTTCTATGAAGGTTAAGGATCTGTATAAATATCTGCATCACGCCACCTGGTACGAAGGAGTGGTCTGGAGGACACAAGGCTAGGACAAAGAAAACACAATTTTACATGTAAAGTTCAGTGTGAGTTGTAAACTTACAAGGAGACACGCCTAGGCCGATGAACCTTTTGACCACGTTCGGAGACTTCCCAGAACGAGATATCTTTTTAACATCACAATCAATATGACAATAAGTCACGCAATATTCGCAATACCTAATCAACAAGTTAATCAATGACATTCAATAAGAATCGATAAGCGAACACACCATGACCTTTCGGCAATCAATAACCACACAAATCTAATTTAAGTGTTAGGATATTTATTCCCTATTAGTTACAACCTAATAGTCATTTCCGATAATCTCATTAACAACCAATCTTATTAGTAACCCTTCAAACTTGTAATTAGAACACACTTAATCTATTCATAGAGAACACTTATTCAGCATTATCACATCATTAATAAGAATCAGTTTAGCAAAGTCTCCGTTGTGCAAGATTCAACAAAGCAAGAACCCAGTCATTTGTCTACAGTATTTGCGTCAGATTTTAGTGAGCACCTTAACTAACCTCGAATTAGCATCAGCATGTTGGGCTTCATGCAAAACAATTTAGTGAACACAAATTTGGAAAACATCTAACTAAGGCTTCTATCAAAAGAGCAGTTGGTACCTAGAAAGAAAAGGCAAACAGACAATTACAATTTGCATCAGATAGTTACCCCTCCAACGAATCAGCAAACAGCATCAGTCTTCGTCCTCAGGACATCAGTCGATTCAGCATCAGCAAGGATAGGACAGGGCAAAGTCTCAGTATGGCATAGCTAAAAATAAGGCTCTTACCTCGTATGGAGGAGAACTAAGTATCAGGTAAGAATTCAATAGAGGATGGTTGAGATATCAAAAGAATAAACAACAAAGTCTCAAAGACAAATGACAAAGGTATAGCTTGGTGGGATGTCCAGTAAAAGGTAATAATGTCTGATTTCTCTTCTGGTCACGCCGTTATATCAAAACTGTCGAACTAGCCCTTAATTCCTCATTGGATCAATTTTGGTGCATCATTATCTCTGTCCAATAATTCTCCACGCCCCTCACTAGAATTTTCCACAAAGCACAGTTATCATGCAATTGATTGGCCCACGTTGTTGACGTCTTCATCAGTAGGAATGTCAGGTAAGAAAGTTTCACCTTATGCTCCAGTCAGTAGTCCCATTGTCTTCCCCTAGTCTAGACAGCTTTGTACCTGTGATTAATTACACTGTTGCATTTGGCAAGAATGTCTCATTGAGCAAGTCGGATCCCATGAGAAAGAATTTACTACGGCTACACACATATCTCTAGCTTCTGGAAAAGTACAGCTTCGTGTCCTTCAGGAAAGCAAGCAACACATTGCACATTAGAAAAACACAGTTTAAAATGAGACCAGGCAGCTAGGCCCATACCCTCGCTAATCGAAGGCCTAGTGATTTAAGTTAACAAACCCCTAATACATGATTTTAATTAAGATACGCTAATACAAATTCAAAATGTTAGTACACGATTTATACATCATTAATAACTTTCATTAGCCTTTGTATACATTGATGGCCACTCCCAGTGAGCACATTTCAAACGTGTGCATTATTTTCTACATTATCACATTTTCTATGCAGCTTCATTACAGAATATATTGCAAGCTTTTCATGTTAATATTCATTTTAAAGATCACACTCCAACAATTCCTCCTCTGATGACTCTTGTCATCACACAATCCTTTCCCCTTACAAATTTACATTCTAGAATTCCTTCATCTCAATTTCTTCTCTTCATCGTTCCCCCTGTGATTTTGCCCTAAACTATTTTTCCCTTTGTTTTTCTTCCTTCCTCTTATTATTTTTTGCCATTTTCAATTTCATTATTGTACCAATTTTACATGACAGCTATAATCCAAATATACAAGCTATAACAATCAATATTCCCTGTATTATTTTCGCCAGTATCCCATGCCAAATACTTCTAAACCAACTCCTCACTGAAGCAAGTCCTTTCCCAACCTTTTCCCAAACACCTGGTTCTTTCAGTTCCTTCAAATCTGTACTATCCCTAGTCAAGTTAGTAAACATACTTCTAATCTCATTACCATTGTCAGGTATTGAAGCACAACAATGGCGCTCAGTAAGCACCTTACAGACTCTGCCATTTTTCGCTAAAAGAATGTCTAAAGCAAGCCTGTTTTGAAGAGTCATAGCCCTCTCCTCAGCAAGATCAGAATCCATCAGGAGTATAGCCCCTGTAAAATTTGTCAGCATGTTATCCACAATAGTAGACAACTGTTGAATCTTTATGGAGTTTAAGATAACTCCCACTGAGCGAATTATCACCCCAAATATGTCTCCTACTACACCAGCAGCAGTTTCTCTCCTTTGTCTAGTACGATGTAATTCAGACAATTTCGGAAACCTTTTCAAGTCCTCAAGCTGATGTATCTTTGGGAAGATTATCCCCAAATAACATGTCCCACACCATCCCTTTGGAAGACGGTAATAAGCATTAAGTCCACATATATAATAGATCCCAGGGATCGCTGGATCCTGTCCATTTAACATGAACGTCCACTTACTCTGAAACAAAAAGACATGCTTACATTCACTCACTCCCACAAACACATTGTCATAATATGACTTTGGTCTAGATATGCAAAGTTTACCTACGTGTAGTGCATCTAAAGCTAACTTCCCTTGTTTCCTAACTGCACTGTAACTTTCACTACTAGCAAAAGCTTGCTGCTGCAATACTTTTTCTAATTTACCCTTCAATGCCCGTCTTCTGTCTTCCGTGTGATCTAAAAAGCTTTTCTCTACAGGTGTAAGCAAACATGTCAAATTATTGCGGTGTGCATAGGATGTACTAATTGTTAGTGTCGCCTCAAAGAATCCCTTAACTAACTTTATGCTATAGTATTTGGCTACACTACTCAAATCCTCTATGATAGGCACATAAGAAAACACAAGGTCGTGATTGGAGTAAAAATATTGAATCTCTTCCTGATTATAGAATCTTGTTAGTAACAGACTACAGCTTATCCCATATGTTAATGGCAAACTGTGAGAAGTAACCCCCTCTCGTACCGAAACAGGAATCTGTGTACACACATAACCATCTTTTGCATCCATTGTGTCAACATACTCACTCAGCAAGCGATACAAAACATTAGTTGATAATTCCCCTTTTGCATTAGTCCCCTCATGCAAATATTTTGTATCCTGCTCAAACCTCTCCCAAGCTGATAGTGCAGTGGCGGTCTCAGGAATTGTAGCATTGTTAGTTCAACTCTTACCCACTAATGGCATACCCACAATCACAACTATGATAAATATCACACACACGACACCCAAACCAACACCGAAATATTTACAACGCCTACTTTCCCTATTATCACCTCTAATGTTAGCCATGATCTGTAAAGAATCAGAAAGTTAAGGACGATTAGTTCAAACAACAACCAACAGAGGACAGTTAAAACTCTTTTTTTTTCCTCAGCAAAGTTAAAGCAAGCAAAAGTCTTTCTTCAGCAATTATTTACAGCTTTCACATTCACTCCCAAGATCCTTGTCAATTCAGGTTAGCAGCTTGGCAAAATCAGTTTTCAAAAGTCAATTCAGGTTAACAGTGTCACATCCGGTAAGTTATCAGTCTCTTTTCTCAGTTCCCTTCTTTAACTCAATTTTCATGCCAACGCAGTCTCTTTGGCCAAACTCAGGTGCAAAGTACTGACCTGGGACTTTTCGATCAAAGCAAAACGTCAAGAACTCTTGTTGCCATTCAGCTGATGTTGCATACGCCCATTCAGGACCTGCGTACCTTCTGTTCGCTACTCTCTTTCTTTCTAAATTTGCGATCACCTTGCAACTCCCCTTCACTCAGATCTTCTCTCCTTGTTGTATCAATCTCTTCCTCTACTGCATCTTCGATGACCACTTTCCCTTTGTTCACTTGCAATTCCGGCCACTTATCTCCTTTCAGTGTCTCTCTGGCCTTTGATCTTTCCTTTGGCAACCCTTTGCCCTCCTCTGACTCCATGGTGTTTCCTCTTGATGGACCTGCAATTTGATCGGAAGAGTCTGGACAACTCCTTCACCTTCTGGCTCTGTCAGGGGCTCTAGCTCTTTTCCATATTCATCTGCTTTTGGGAGAACCTCCTTCTGACTTGGCCCTCCTGGTGCCTCAATTGAGATAGGCTCACCGTCACCCCTCTGGGTCTCTTCTCCTTCGTCTCTTACTGGTATGACTAAGCCGTCCTCAACAGGCTCTCCTTCTGTCTCAGTTCCCCTTTGATCACTCTCCGGCCCTGAGACTTCCTTCTCTATTGTTGGTACTTTCAACAACTCAACTTTCTCATCAGTTGGACACGTCACCTTTTTCGTGTGACTGGCATGGATCCAGTTCGGAATTCCCACACACTTCACAGCAGTAGTAGTCGTTAGTATCACTTGATATGGCCCCTTCCAACGTGGCTCCAAACACGACTTCCTTACGTGTTTCTTGACGACAACCAGCCTTCAGATTGTGCCCTGGATCATTTATCGGTGGCAGGGTGGTAGCTTCCACCTGGTGAGTGAAAGAGTGGACCATGTCAGCCAGACCCTTGCAGTAGTCCAAACCATATCATCTGTGATATTCACAAGAGCATTCGCAGGCACTGCGGACAGTCTCATAGCTCAGCCCATGAGAATTTCATGAGGAGATAGTCCTGTTTTCTTGTTAGGTGTGTTTCTCATGGACATTAACACCAAAGGCAATGCATCATGCCATTTCAAATTTGTGGCTGCACACTTTTTTGCCATTCTCAACTTCAGAGTACCATTCATCTGTTCCACTAGTCCTGGTGCTTCAGGGCGGTAACTACAGTGCAACTTCTGTTCAATGTTCAATGCTGCACACAATAGCTTAACCACCTCATTGTTGAAGTGACTTCCCCTATCTGATTTTAAAGAGATCAGAAACCCGAAACGTGGTATCAATTCCCTAAGCAGCAGCTTCACTACTATGAGACTGTCATTCCTATGTGTAGGGTATGCTTCAATCCAGTGACTAAATATACACACAATCACCAACACATATCTCAGACCTCCACACACAGGCATCTCAATAAAATCCAATTGCATTCTGCTAAATGGACCTCCTGATCTCCCGATGTGGCTCAAATTCACCACTGTCCCTTTCCCCGCATTCATCTGTTGACAGATGATGCACCTGTGACAAATTGCTTCTGCAGCTTGTCTGAACTTCGGGTTAAATCAGTCAATTTTGAACAACTTGATCATGGCATCCCTCCCAATGTGTGCTTGACCATGGTAAAACCTTGCAAACTGGAGACTGTTCGGCAAAACCATTTTCCCCTCATCTGAGACCCACAGGTCATCTGGTCTTTGTGCACATTGCATCCTAACCCAAGAACGCTTCTCATCTTTGCTGGCACATCCCTGCAGCAATCTCAATTCTTCTAACATGTCAATCACCCTTAATACGTAACCTGTGCATGCCTCATTTTCTGTTTCAGGTAACAATTCCCACTGATCCTTAAATGATATACATTTCAATGCGCAAAACCTTGCGACTTGATCCACATATGCATTTTCCATTGAAACAAAGTCTTGTGATTTCAAATGAGTACTGCATTTCACCACAGAAATTTCATGAGGTAACTGAATCGCGTGCAACAACTCCTTAATTCTTTCACCATTTTTCACTGGAGAACCAGAAGAGGTCAGGAAACCTCTCTGCACTCCTCACTATCTGAATTCTCATCCGACCATTCATCGTTTATTCCATTCTCACCACGTAATGGGAACTGTTGTACTGCGTTACTTTGACTAATTCTTTGACCTGTGACCTGTTGAGGAAGCATCACCTGTTGCTGTTCCATTGGCGCTAAGGGCAATTGCATTTGCTGTCTTGGTACCATGGGAACCTGCTGCTGCATTTGCTGCATCTGCATCGGCTGTACACGTGGCATCTGCACCTGCTGCATGGGTTGGAGACCCTGCATCTGAATCATGTTATTCTGAAAGTTCGGATTTGGACCTCTCAACCTTGGTCCCTTCACGTTTTGAAATGCACTGACATCATTGCTTTGTTGAACTACACCCTCCTGCACCATCATCGGGCACTCCTGCTTCCATGTCCAACGCCCCTGCAAGCATGACAAAGTAACATCTTCTTCATCCCCTGCACATTGTTTTGAACCACTATAGTATTCAAGTCTGTGCTTCTGTTCATAAAACCTCTGCGACCTCTGCCTCTCACTTGCGCCTGAAACATCCCGTTTCCTTGCGGCTGTTGGACCATCTGTTGTAGACACCCTCCCTGCATCCCTGACTGTGCTGCCTTAATTTGCATCACCATCGCTTTCCCCTTCAACTTTCTCTGCTTCAATTCAATCTCGTCACTACAGTATTTCGCATACTGCAACACCTCGTCAATTGGCTTTGCTTGCCAACAGATCAAGTGATTCTTAATCATTTGGCTAATCTCAGGTCTCAACCCTTCAACAAATCTGAACACAAGGTGATTCATGTCCTTTGCTTCAACAACCTCTGTACAGCTATAGTTCTTGAACGCTTTCAACAACCTCTCATAAGAGGCATGTATCGACTCTTTGGGTTCCTGTGCTGTCCGATCAATCTTTTGCCAATCAACATTCTGCGGCGAAACTCTCTGCTTCAAGAACTCAAACACCCTATAGTAGTATCTCATCACCCTAGGAGACGGTGCTCCTGTGACTTCATCCCTTGCTGGTTCCGCAGTCGGCCAATCCACGCTTCTCTTGCAGTCAAGCCACAGATCAGCTGGAACTATGATCTCAAAGAGAGTATTCAGTTCTTCCCAGAGACATTTCGCAAGCTTTACAAACCTGTTGGTCTGCTGATACCACTCTATTTGTTTCTCCCTCAGCCTGGGAAAGTCATTTGTAAATGACAGGATATCACCTCTGGTCCATGGAACCTGTACAAGAAACCCTCCAGCCACGTCTCTCATCTGTAACATCTTTACTGCACCCACATCCTGTGAGGCCTTTGCTGGCTGCTCTATGCAATCACTTTTCCTCTTATCTCTTTTCTTCGCCCATCTGCCTTCCCACTTCTCTAAGGCTCCCCAAACCTGTGCACTCTGCAGTATTTCTTTAAGGTGTGCCTTCATCCCAGTAGATCTCATATGTTCAAAATCCTTAGGCTCAAAGTCTAACCTGTAACTCCTCTCCAGATGTTTGATATTGTCTAAGTCTATTTCATATTTGTCTGCCAAATTTGCCAACCTCTGGTGCACTCTGCTCATTTCTTTAGTTATTTTTGGACACAAATACCTCAATTCTGCCTCAGTGTATGATTCTAGCCTATTCACTCCCATGCTCCCTTCAACTAGTTCATTTGCGTCCATGCCCAACCAAACAAAAAATAAAGGGACTCTTCCCTTTCTGACCTTCCTGCCACAGCAGGAGTAGTCTGTGGCGAATTCAACTTGTCTAACCAATCGTTCAATTGTTGCGCAGTTAAACCTTACAAGGAGATATTCCCAGCCTGCGTTATCGGTGTTTGCGTTATGTTTGTACTCGAGATCTGCGGAGTCAGCAGTCGCAAACCTGATTGTCTCATAACATCTGGAGGAGCCCCAATTGGACTGAAGTCTAATAAAGACCTAGACCTTTCGAATGTCGGTTCCACTGGAGTCACCCCTTGAGAGCTCCTACAAACCCTCCTCTTGTCATCTCTTGGGTCATTATTCCTTGATCACAGACACTAGGCTTTGCCTGTGCATACAATAATACTGGTGGACCAACTGTAATGGGCAAAGATATGGTGGCTGGCGGCTGCCTGCTTCCCAAAACCTGTGGAGCACTAACTCCCATATTCTGGTTTATTACTGCTGCCATGGCTGACTGTGGTCCTGCGATCGAAGTGTAATTCGGAACGATTTGTTGCTGTGCCTGGGGCAGTAAAGGTGGAGTTGGCTCGGTCTGTATCAGCTTTGGTCTCGTATATGTCGGATCTGACGGCACCATCAAATTTGTGGTTGTCTCTAAAATCGGGACATCAGGGTAAAGCCTCTGAACCTGCGGTGGCTGCAGCTGAGGTTGCATCACTGGAGCAGTGGACATACTAATACTACTCTGCACCAGGACTGGTGTGGAGACAGGACTAACCTGTACTAGATTTGCTATCACCTTGTTCTGAGTTGAACTTACAGGGCCTGTACTAGTACTTGGTCTATTGTCATCTATTGCATATGGCGGTGGTCGGTCGTTCAGTAACTGATTAAGGAACTCGTCATCGTCTGAGTCATCCATCTCTGACCAGGGCTTCTTAGCCTCTTTGTCTATAGAAGAAATCTTGTCAGTCTTACAAGTGGCTTTTCCCCCTTTGTTTTCATTTTCTTGAGCTATTGCTGTAAACATCCTAACTCCATCTATTGTTTCTCTTCTCTAGACTCTCTGTGCACTTTTCCACCTAGCCTCCGCTAGTGTCTTTTCTGCTTTCCTCATTCTCCTCTCAAATTTCTGTTGCTGCTGTCGTATTGCCATCAGTTCTC
Source organism: Pleurodeles waltl (assembly GCF_031143425.1). NCBI lineage: Eukaryota > Metazoa > Chordata > Amphibia > Caudata > Salamandridae > Pleurodeles > Pleurodeles waltl. The sequence continues at coordinate 468,639,488 of NC_090442.1, forward strand.
AGATTGCTAGTGCCTCAAACTGTGCTGGCCTTGGAGGTGACTGTAGCTCATTTAACACCCTCTGCACATTTTCCAAAATTCTTATGTTGAACGTTCCGTGCTCCGGAAACGCCAAGCACCCTTCTTTCTCTGTCACTTCGCACCATTGCTTTAGCCAATGACATGGCGCGACTCCCCTCTCCTCCATTACGCCATAAGCCGGTGTATCCTCTGGCGGTGTAACCTCTCCTACACTCGCAGTAATATATGTATCTCCTGTCAAAGCGCTCATTAAAGCCTTGAAAAATTTCATTTTTGCGTCTTTTATTTTGTTTACAATCGAATGAGGAAGTGACTTTAATGCCCAGAACTCTCTTCGCTTACCTTCTCAACCAATTGCCTCTCACGGAAGGCTGCCAATCCGTGCGTGACCCTTCTCACTAACCGACCTATCCCAGCAGGGCTCCAATGATGTCACACTCACACACACTGCGGCTGACAAATTCTTACGGCTTGTCTCCCTCACTCTCTATTCACACAAAACTAATGCAATATATTGCGAGCACCAACAAAACTCAAATTTGCCGGTTTACTTACAGGAAAGGGTAACACAATTGCTTCAGAACTTTACAGAGGTTTTGCTTAGCCTCAGCCGCTACTCTCTCCTTCTCAGATCCCGCACTCGCAAGCAAAATTTGACTCGCAAATTTTACTCTTGACTTGTCAATGGGTGGTTCTAGTGCACTTTAGAACTCACCAAGGGCCATATGTACGAACACTTTTTCCCATACACACAGAATGGGTAAAAACCTTTGTTACATCTGGCCCCAACTCTCCATCAAAGTTTTCATTCACTCACATGGACTCAAACTCGACTCGTCAACCACGCCCGATTGACCTCTCAAACAGCGCACATTAGAACATAAACCAAGTGTCTCATACAGTTATCAATATACTTTGGAGGCCTAGACCACCAGGGTCCGTACATCACCAACAACCACGTGGACAATTGTTTTGAGCACAAAGTGCCACACTCACATGAAGTTTTCCGACTTCCCTACTCTCATACTGTGAAGTACGCACACTCCTACTAAAACATTACCTAGCCTAAAATTCTCACAGACTTCACAATTCACCTGCAGTATGCATAAGCTGTGCAAGCGCAAAACCCTACTTCATTCATGCTATCACTAGAAAGCCGAGAACATAGCCAACTCACTTCAGCAGGCTCCAAAATTCCAGGAAAGTCATTTGGGACTTAGGAGCACATCATTTCTCCAATTAGCATCATTGAAAAATAACAATTTTCCCAAAACCCAATTTTCCGATACACCTTGCTTACTTCCAAACTACGCTCATCAATTTCTACCAAACCTTTTGAACCAACAATTTAATCAAACTGTGTTCCCTCGTCCTGGGGCCCCAAGCGCCAAACCATCCTCTGCTACAAAAAACTGATAGCGCATCAGGACCTTGATAAGTAAACTTACAAGGAGACACGCCTAGGCTGATGAACCATCACAATCAATATGACAATAAGTCAAGAAATATTCGCAATACCTAATCAACAAGTTCATCAATGACACTCAAGAATTGATAAGCGAACACACCATGACCTTTCGGCCAATGAATAACCACACAAATCTAATTTAAGTGTTAGGATATTTATTCCCTATTAGTTACAATCTAATAGTAATTTCCAATAATCTCATTAGCAACCAATCTTATTAGTAACCCTTCAAACTTGTAATTAGAACAAACTTAATTTATTCATAGAGAACACTTATTCAGCATTATCACATCATTAATAAGAAGCAGTTTAGCAATGTCTCCGTTGTGCAAGATTCAACAAAGCAAGAACCCAGTCATTTGTCTATTTGCATCAGATTTTAATGAGCACCTTAACTAACCTCGAATTAGCATCAGCATGTTGGGCTTCATGCAAAACAATTTAGTAAACACAAATTTGGAAAACATCTCTCTACGGCTTCTATCAAAAGAGCAGTTGGTACCTAGAAAGAAAGGGCAAACAGACAATTACAATTTGCATCAGATAGTTACCCCTCCAATGAATCAGCAAACAGCATCAGTCTTCATCCTCAGGACATCAGTTGATTCAGCATCAGCAAGGATAGGACAGGGCAAAGTCTCAGTATGGCATAGCTAAGAATAAAGCTCTTCCCTCGTATGGAGGAGAAGTAAGTATCAGGTAAGAATTCGATAGAGGATGGTTAAGATATCAGAAGAATAAACAACAAAGTCACAAAGATACATGGCAAAGGTATAGCTCGGTGGGATGTCCTGTAAAAGCTAACAATGGCTGATTTCTCTTCGGGTCACGCTGTTATATCAAAACTGTCGAACCAGCCCTTAGTTCCTCATTGGATCAATTTTAGTGCATCATTATCTCTGTCCAATAATTCTCCACGCACCTCACAGTTCTCATGCAGTTGATTGGCCCATGTTGTTGACGTCTTCATCGATAGGAATGTCAGGTAAGAAAGTTATAGTTTACGCTCCAGTCAGTAGTCCCATTGTCTTCTCCTAGTCTAGAGAGCCTTGTACCTGTTACGAATTACACTGTTGCATTCGGCAAGAATGTCTCCTTGAGCAAGTCAGGTCCCATGAGAAAGAATTTACTACGGCTACACACATATCTCTAGCTTCTGGAAAAGTACAGCTTTGTGTCCTTCAGGAATGCAGCACATTGCACGTTAGAAAAACACAGTTTAATATGAGACCAGGCAGCTAGGCCCATACCCTCGCTAAACTAAGGCCTAGTGATTTAAGTTAACAAACCCCTAATACATGATTTTAATTAAGATACGCTAATACAAATTCAAAACGTTAGTACACGATTTATGCATCATTAATAACTTTCATTAGCCTTCGTATACATTGGTGGCTACTCCCCGTGGGCACATTTCAAACGTGTGCATTATTTTCTACGTTAACACATTTTCTATGCAGCTTCATTACAGAATATATTGCAAGCTTTTCATGTTAATATTAATTTTAAAGATCACACTCCAACACTAGTAATGGTTTTGCAAAGGATCTTTCCAGTTCTTGGCAGAGTCTTTGATAATGGAACCAGTTGCCGTAGTGGCGCAACAGCTTTCGAGCAGGACCAGAGGTGCTACTCATAATTTCTACGAGAAGGATGAGGTAGGCCTTGAGAAATCTTCCCAGAATGAGGGCATAGGCTAAAATACTATTTCCTCAGGTCTCCAATTACTAGCTGAGTGGGATGGAGGCAGTCCCAGGAAACCCCATGATAGGTACGTCCAGGGAGGCGATGAATACAAAGATGAGATAGGTGTGGTGGGAGTACTTAAGAGACAGGAGTTAGGGTAGTGAGTGTTTCAGATTCACCATTTGGATTGAATAAGGACCATTTAAACATCAGAGAGGGTGTGTTGGGCTGACTAGATTATGAGTAAGAATCTGTGGTGATCTCTGAGACTCACTTTAGTATCTGATAAGGCAGATGGGAGTTGCAGAGCAATAGCAACAGGGATAACAGGAGAACAAAATGACTGAATGCAGATCTGCAGCTTCAGTCCTGGAGGATCACATTTGTGAACTTGGAAGTGTGGAAGATCACTTATTTCATAGTGGTGCAGGAGTGCAGGCTTGCAAAGTTGAGGAATGTCTGTGATCCATTGTACATGTGTGCACTGAATGAAAAAGGTGTCTTCCTATACTTGCTACCTTTACCCATGCATGAGTGAAACATATTATCTATAACCTTTTGCTGTTTCTTGGCTTGATACAATTTAAAACTAGAACTAAACATCTCCAGGGCACAACCCTCAAAAGGTAAACTAGCTGTGAGGGATTTTAAAGCTAGAGTAGGTGACTGACCAGAAGAACTAAAGGATGTCATCCTTCATAATGAGGTGCCAGTCCTTTATTTTTTCGGAAACACCTCTCTATTATTTTTCACGGCATACAGGAAGCTCCACAACTTAGATGTAGACAGACAGGATATTGCAGAGAACCAAACACATTAAGGCAATGTAAACCCTTGTTTAGCAAAAGCCCAAGGTACTTCATTCCTTTAGGCAGGTAGCAAAATTTAAATCCCTCGACACAGGCCCTGATAGAGACCAAAGACATTGGCATCACTTTGCTGTTATCCCATTTGACCTTGTAGCTACATTAGTCCTGGTTGAGTCTGTCATTGGCTTTAAGAGAGCTTTTACTGGGATTCCGCCAAGCATAACATTGTGTATCAAGAGTGAGGTTCTAATTGCTAGACCCAGGGGTTTCAGGGCCAGCAAGATTATCAGCAGTCAGAGTGGGCATCCTTGATGCATCCCACATCTAATTGGGACCGTGTGCAATAAGAAGTTGCCACAGTTGAGCTGAGCCTCTGACTTCTGGTATAGCCAACCCACTTTAGTGATAAACTGCTATCTCAGATGAAATCTCTGAAGGACTTTTAACGGGTACAAACACTCCACAATGCTTCTCTGTGCCCAAAGAGATTCAGCCCATTTTGATTGAGGGAAAGCATGTTTACAGGGACATGTGCAGATGCAGGTGCAGGCATGACCAGTCCTGCCGTTTAGGTACAGGGGGTCAGGAATCGGGGGGAAGTAGTAGCATGCAGTGTGTGGGGTTTTCGGCAGGACTGATAGGAAGGGGGAGGGGAAAACTTTAAAAGGTGAGCTAAGCTCCTCTGCGTGTCACCCAGAGCTGTCAGTCCTTGAAGTGAAGGCTGTAGCTGTGACCAGATAGTTGATCAAAGAGATGGACATAGGGGAAAGATCCCAAAGACAGCATGCCCCTAAGAATAAGGTGACAAGTGACACCACAGTAGCACATCTAGTGGTCCCATGGTGACAACTCCCAGAGGGAGGGACCAGACACCCTAACAGTGATGTAATCAGTGCTGCTTTGCTATTTTAGCTAATGCATTAAAATCTCATAGTGCTAACATTTCTTCCAACTAAATAGCAAAGTGCACAAGAAGATAATCTCGTCAACTAAAAATATCTAGGCCGAAGATGGAATAAAACAACCAACTCCACATTGGCATGTGTTAGAAATGGGGTCTTTGGTTGGCAGTCAGGTTTCCCTCTGTCCATGGCACAGCAAAGACACCCCAGGTTCTCGGAGGAGGAGCTCAGGGTCATGGTGGAGGATTACTTCCGGGTAGAGCCACAGCTATTTGGAGCACAGGTGCAGCACACCTCCATTGCAAGGAAGATGGAGCTATGGCAAAGGAAAGTGAAAAGGGTTAACGCAGTGGGACAGCACCCAAGAAATCGGGAGGACATCAGGAAGAGGTGTAACGACCTACGGGGGAAGGTGCGTTTCGTGGTCTCAAGACACCACCTTGCAGTTCAGCAGACTGTCGGCGGAACCCCACCTCCTCCCCCACAACTAACAACATGGGAGGAGCAAGTCTTGGCTATTCTGCATCCTGAGGGACTCGCAGGAGTAGGTGGAGGAATGGACTCTGGTAAGTCAAATCTTAACTATTACATCCCCCACCCTACCTGCATGCCAGCACATACCCCCACCCTCACCCCCATCCCTCTACCTTCTCACAAATGTCCCAACATCACAAACCACACATCCCAAACCCAAGCCCTGCATGCAACAACAAAGCATGGACACCCATCACTAAAGCATGCCACTGCACATACCCATACACCCCCACTAAACCACCATAACACAAGGTCCCACACAGGAATGCAAGCACTGGGGTACACGGTCACCCACCCATTGCACACCATGGCACACACAGATGGAATAAACATTCTTTTATACCCCTGCAGGACCCCTACCCAACGTCACCGGACAGGAGGGTCAACACATGTCCACACCACCAACAGAAGAGGCCCACAGTGATGACAGCACCTCTGTCCAACTGGATCTAGATGACCAGCCCGGCCCATTGGGGACCTCGGGACAGTCGGTTCCCCTCACCCAGTCACAGGCCACCACAGACCCTCCCCCCTCTGAAAACACCAGCACAGCACCCACCCAGCGGGCCCATACCTCCGTCCCCAGGACAGGTCAATCAGCAGTGTGTCCACCACTACAGGGAACCCAGGCTAACCCACCACCCCAACCACAATAGGGACATGGGGGCAGTGGCAGTGGGCACACGGTCCAGGGGACGGAGGCCCAGGAACACAGGGGAACTGGGAGGGCTGCTGTGCGACAGGGGGCGGACAGGCCCAGGGAACCCACTCTCCACGAGGCCCTCTCCAACCTCATGGGAGCCTACCACCACTCCCAGGAGACGATGGCAACGGTACTGGCCAAGTTTCAGGAGACCCAGCGCCTGCAGGAGGAACAGTATGTGGGCTTCAGGGAGGAACCCAGAGCCATCAATTCCACCCTGGGCACCATCGAAGGGGTGCTGAAGGAAGTATCAAAACATGAAAGAGAGTGGCGGGAGTCCTGCCGCCCCACACGTACTCCCAAAGCAAAAAATATACATCCATATACCACTGGAAGTGTGGGGTCGGAGAGGAGGGTGCAACCTGATTAGTGCGTCCTCAACTAATAATACCGGTTAGGTGTAGATAAATTCTAGATGGAGGTGTGCGTGAAAAGTAGCTATGAGGATGGTTGTGTCTCACAAGAGGGAGTTCCCTTTACGGACTAGGTGGTCTCACACACATTATAGTGTTGTGCTTCATCAATTGACCACCTAGCCCCACCCAGGTAAGATAGTACTACCTGGGCGGACTCAACCTCATTGGTAAAGGAAAAGTCGAGGGAGTGCTGAAATAAATCTTACTGGATAATTAACAGGGATCCAGATGAGGTTAGAAATCAAAATACCGTACGTATCACCAATCCTGGTTGGGTATTTTTAATAAAGGTGTACGCAGGTAGGGTTAAAATGGAATGGGAACTCAGTTGAGTATTAACGTCTCGTAGAGTCAAAAAAACAGGGACCAACATGTTTCTGCCCTCTCTATGTGCTGGAAGGTCAGGGGCATTCGTCAGGGTCTAGTATCCCCTAGATAGGGCACCCATTAGGCATGCTCGCTAAGTGTAAGGAAAAGGGTAAAAGGCCTACCTGAACAGGTTGTTCATACTTGGGTAGGTCCCAGGGTAAAAGTCGACTAGCCTCGGGTCTGGGAAATGCCGGGAGAGGTATCCCTTGTAGTCACACTCACTCCAAAGGGAAATACCGGTGGGTGTACCTACATGTCAGCGCCTAGCTGCTCTGCTGAAGGAAGTACTCAACACTAGGAGGGACAATGTGGCACTAAAAGGGGCCCCTGACACTAGCCTGGATGAAGAACTGCCCACCACCTCCGCCGGCGCTAGTGGACAGGAGGCACCACCACAGGACCACCACACCAGCACCCCACCCCCTGCAGAGGGAGAACCACCTCGCAAATGGTCCCTGAGATCCAGGACAAAGACAGAGAATGAGCCAAGACCCCCGCCAAGAAATGAGACCACCCTGATTGTCCTCCTTCTGTCCCAGCTTGTCACCCTGTCCATCATCCCAGCTCCACTTCCTATGCTCATTAGGGCAATGCACCTGTGAGTCTAATAGACTTGACTCTGCCATGGACATTCCTCCGCCATCACCCCTCACCATTTTGCTACCACCTCCAATAATGAGCACTAAAATAAACACCCTTAAATCACACAACAATCTGGAGTCAGTCTGTGATTTGGGAATACTGTATTAGCAATTACTGTGGCAAAAAGCTCTTTCATTTGTAATGTCAACATTCCTATGTCACACAGCTGTAGTCCATGAGGAATCAAAGCAGATGTCACACATTGGGACCCATATCTGTGAAATCGTAAGGGAAAGTGACAACTCAGTGACCATTCACTGGGTGAAAACGACAGACAGTTGAGAGGTAGTAGTGTTAAAGTACATGTAGTAGGCAGGTTTGCATTATTACCCGTGTTTCACTGGAAATATTGCTGGATCACTAAGTACCTGTTGTCCATGTCTTCTTCTTCTGCTTCCTCGTCTTCACTGTCCACAGGCTCCACAGCTGCAACAACGCCGCGATCTGGACCATCCTCCTGCAGAAAAGGCACCTGTCGTCGCAAAGCCAAGTTGTGAAGCATACAGCAGGCCATGATGATCTGGCACACCTTCTTTGGTGAGTAGAATAGGAAACCACCTGTCATGTGGAGGCACCTGAATCTGGCCTTCAGGAGGCCAAAGGTCCGCTCGATCACCATCCTAGTTCGCCCATGGGCCTCATTGTAGCGTTCCTCTGCCCTTGTCCTCGGATTTCTCACTGGGTCAGTAGCCATGACATGTTGGGGTAAACAGAGTCACCTGCAAATGGCGAGGGACAACTGTTAGACACGCACTAACCTGTAGGGATATCCATTCCCACTGTCTTGCTTCCAGGTGCTCACCTAATAGCCACACATGGTGCCTCTGGAGTTGCCCCATCACATAAGGGATGCTGCTATTCCGCAGGATGTAAGCGTCATGCACTGAGCCAGGGAACTTGGCATTCACATGGGAGATGTACTGGTCGGCCAAACATACCATCTGTACATTCATAGAATGATAACTCTTCCGGTTTCTGTACACCTGTCCACTCCTGTGGGGGGGACCAAAGCCACATGTGTCCCATCAATGGCACCTATGATGTTGGGGATATGTCCCAGGGCATAGAAATCACCTTTCATTGTAGGCAAATCCTCCACCTGAGGGAAAACGATGTAGCTCCGCATGTGTTTCAGCAGGGCAGACAACACTCTGGACAACACGTTGCAAAACATAGGCTGGGACATCCCTGATGCTATGGCCACTGTTGTTTGAAATGACCCACTTGCAAGGAAATGGAGCATTGACAACACCTGCACTTGAGGGGGGATTCCTGTGAGATGGCAGATAGCTGACATCAGGTCTGTCTCCAACTGGGTACACAATTCCTGGATTGTGGCACGGTCAAGCCTGTAGGTGATGATCACATGTCTTTCCTCCATTGTCGACAGGTCCACCAGCGGTCTGTACACCGGAGGATGCCGCCATCTCCTCACATGTCCCAGCGGACGGTGCCTATGAAGGACAACAGCGAGCACAGAGTCTAACAACTCAGAGGGGGGAGAGTGCGGTGTGCATGAAATGACGGTGAGTGCATGTGCCACATGGCAAGGGTAGGGATGGGGGCCAATGACTGTGACGATGCAGTTGGTAATAAGTTTCTCTTCCCCCTGTACAAATCATGAAGGTCAGCACCCACCAGAAAAAAATATATTTGGTGTGCCATCGCCAAGGACGTCCGGACCCTGGGGGTCTACCACAGACAGAGCACCCACTGCCGTAAAAGATGGGAGTACATTCGCCGCTGGAGCAAGAAGATGACGGAGGCTCAGCTGGTGATGGCCTCCCAATGTGGGAGGGGTGCCCGTCGCACCATGACTCCCCTGATGTTCAGGATCCTGGCGGTGGCGTACCCGGAATTGGATGGGTCCTTGAGGGCATCACAGCAGCCACAAGGGGGTGAGTACACTCTCATCCTGCTGATTTTGTATGCAGTTGAGGTGTCTGGGTGGGGGAGGTGGGCTGTGGGTTTCCCTAGGACAGGGCGAGTTCCGTAGGCAAGGTCCCTCCGTAAGGCAGGCCATGTGGCACCCCACCCCACCTCTGTAGAGTGCCAAGTACACCTCGTCATGCCCCTGTGTCATCCATGTGTGCAGATGACGTCCATAGCCTAGTAGGCCATTTCCCAGGAATTGAACAGTGGAGCCCAAGAGCGCGGCGTAGTGCAGGGGGCTTCTGTGACTGTCGTGTCCATCAACAGTAGCGGTAATGCATGCACTGAACATGTCTTTCTTCTGTCATCCCCCGCTTTTTGTGGTCTCCCTGTTCTTGTGTGCATTAGCATCATCAGGCGGAGGAGCAGTGGCACCGGAGCAAAAGGGGGCTGCATCCCAGATGGCCATGGAGGGCCACACTACGGACTCGGACTTCACCAGTGGGACGGAGGGCGAGGGGAGCTCCACGGCGGGGACAGGAGCTGAGACCAGCGACACAGACTCGTCCTCTGATGGGAGCTCCCTTGTGGTGGCGGCAACATCTGTGGCCCCCACCATCTACAGGTACAGCCGCAACCCCCCTACCCCCATCCCAGCAGCCCCTCAGCCTTTGCCCCGTGCCCGCTCACCCAGGAGGGTGGGCATCACCTTCGCCCCAGGCACCTCAGGCCCTGCCCCAGTCACACCTGCTGCCCTCAGTGAGGAGGCCATTGACCTCCTCAGGTCCCTCACTGTTGGGCAGTCTACCATTCTGAATGCCATCCAGGGTGTCGAAAGGCAGTTGCAACAAACCAATGCATTCCTGGAGGGCATTCATTCTGGTCAGGCGGCCCTTCAGCGAGCTTTTCAGACTCTGGCCTCAGCACTGATGGCAGCCATTGTCCCTGTGTCTAGCCTCCCCCCTCCAACTTCCTCCACCCAGACCCAATCCCCTGTACCCCAGCCTATCCCAAGCACACCTCTAGACCAGCATGCACACACGTCAACACACAAGGGAAGCTCAGGCAAACATAAGCACCACACATCCCACAGACACTCACACAAGCATCACACACATGCAGACACACTAACATCCACTGTCTCCCCCTCCTCCTCGTCTCCCTCCTCCCTCCCAGTCACATCTACACTCACACCTGCATGCACTACATCTACAGCCACTACTGCCATCACCAGCACACCCACCACCACACCCCGCTCACGTGCAGTCACCACCCCCACTACCATTCACACGTCCCCTGTGTCCTCTCCCAGTGTGTCTTTGATGCCACCTCCAAGATACACAAACGCAGACACACACCCACCCAACAGCCATCCACCTCACGACAGCCTCCAGCGCATGCAACTTCATCCAAAGTCAGCAAACGAACACCTCCTACATCCACAACCTCTTCCTCCACTCCCAAACCCCCTCCAGCTACCCGTCCCAGTGTCTCCAAAAAACTTTTCCTGTCCAACCTTGACCTCTTTCCCACACCTCCCCCACCCCGTCCGTCTCCTAGGTCCCGAACTAGCACCTCAGCCACAACATCTCCGGGACCACTGGTGCCTGCAGTCACCGGAATATGGAGTGCACTGGCCACCAGGGCATCCAGTGTGGCACAGAGCCACAGCACAGACAGTCCCCCACCTGTGAAACATCAGAAGTTGGCCAGTGCCCGACTCCAGCCACCAAAGCCGCTCCCAGGGGTCCCGGTGGGAGTGTGGAGTCAGCTGCGACACCTTCCAAGGTGGGGAAGGGCGCAAGAAAGCAGGAAAGTCTGGGAAGAGCAGCACGGCGGAGGAGATCGCCATCATCCCGCTGCTCAGGAGGCCACAGCCATCATCCCCGCTGACCAGGAGACCACAGTCATCATCCCCGCTGACCAGGAGGCCACAGCCTTCATCCCCGCTGACCAGGAGACCACAGCCATCATCCCCGCTGGGCCAGAGAGGACTGCCAGCACAAGCCCCGCTGGGCCAGAGAGGACCACCAGCAGAAGCCCCACTGGGACAGAGAGGACCGCCAGCACAAGCCCCGCTGGGCCAAAGAGGACCGCCAGCACAAGCCCCGCTGGGACAGAGAGGACAGCCAGCACAAGCCCCACTGGGACAGAGAGGACCGCCAGCACAAGCCCTGCTGGGCTAGAGAGGACCGGCAGCACAAGCCCCGCTGTGCTAGAGAGGACCACGAGCACAAGCCCCGCTGGGACAGAGAGGACCGCCAGCAGCTGAGTCACTGCAAAGGAGCCCGCCGCTCCATGCACTGATAAACAGGGCACTGCCGTCTCAAGCACCGCTGAACAGGGCACCGCCGTCTCAAGCACCGCTGAACAGGGCACCGCCGTCTCAAGCACCGCTGAACAGGGCACCGCCATCTCAAGCACCGCTGAACAGGGCACCGCCGCCTCAAGCAATGCTGGCCCATGAGCGCCAAGGGCACTGACGCTACTGAGTCCGTCACGGGCAAAATGAAGCACTCTGGGCACCAGGCCCCCTCCAGAACCAGTGGAGAGATGCATCCACTACCTCTGTCCTTAGCAGGATGAAGCACTCTGGGCACCATGCCCCCTCCAGAACCAGTGGAGAGATAGATCCACTACCTCTGTCCTTAGCAGGATGAAGCACTCTGGGTTCCATGCCCCCTCCAGAACCAGTAGAGAGATACATCCACTACCTCTGTCCTTAGCAGGATGAAGCACTCTGGGCACCATGCCCCCTCCAGAACCAGACTGTTATCCACTTGAGAGACTGTGGCTTTGCACTCCCCAGGATATGGCAGTGGGCAACCCACCCACTGTAGAGACTTGTGAGACTGTGGCTTTGCACTCCCCAGGATTGAACAGTGGGCAACCACCCACTGTAGAGACTTGAGAGACTGTGGCTTTGCACTCCCCAGGATATGGCAGTGGGTAACCCACCCACTGTAGAGACTTGGAGACTGTGGCTTTGCACTCCCCAGGATATGGCAGTGGGCATGTGGCCCTTTCGTGGATTTGGCGTCGTGCACTCAACCGGCTGAGGTGCCCCCCCCTTTCTTTCCCCCTGAGGTGCCTGTTTTATTGCTATCTGATGCCCCTGCAGTGTTCTCTCCATCATGGTCGGGGATCTTGTGTGGGCCTCGCCCATACCGTGTGGGCCCAGTGATCCATGGACTTAATTGGATCACTACCTGGGCTACTATGCTTGGTGTATATTTTGTTAAAGGGGTATATATATATATTTTTGCCTGCTTGATTTTAATATATTACAATGGTTCCACTAATTTCCTTTTGTCTTTGCATTCTTCCGGGGGGGTTGGGGGGAGTGACTATCATGTATTAATATGTATTAGTGTGCGTGTTGTAGTGGGTGAGGGTGGGGGTGGGGGTGTTGCATGTGTGTGTCCCTGTTTTTTCCCTCCCCCCTCCCCTGTGTCGTAGGTGCAGTACTCACCGTGGTCTTCGCCACCGGCGTCCGTGCTCCTGGTAGAGGAGCAGGAAGACTATTGCAGGGAGAATTTGGAATTTCGGCTCCATGTTGTCCTAGTTCCTTGTGGGGTGTGTAGAGGTGAGCGTTTTCCCTTCGGAATCCTGTTTCCGCCGTGTTTTTATCCGTGGTGAATCTGCACCGGAAAAGGTAGCGGATTGGCCTGTTGTGATACTGTGGGCAGTACTTTCTCCTCCGCCTGTCTGTTGGCGGTGTCCGCTGCGCTGTTTGTTTGTACCGCCGTGGTGGTCGGAGTGTTAAAGTGGCTGTCTTTGTTGGCGGTTTCCACCACAGTCGTAATTGCAAAATATTTACTGCCGGCCTGTTGGCGGTCTTACCGCTGCTTTAACACCGACCGCCAGGGTTGTAATGACCACCTGAATCTTGAAGACATGCTATTGTATGTTGCATTCCAAATACAGGTTAAGGAAGTCCCATGCTGGGTGAACAGTCCATGCGGAAAGGCTGACATCTCTGTCTGGGGGCACCGCCTTACTCTAATGCAAGCATAGGGCCCTGCTCAGTGAACTATGCACTTATACTTGCAAAACCAGTATGATCATTTAAATCAATACTTCTCTTATTCCTTAAAATCATGGAAATATGAATCCTGGATAACTGTTCGGAAGACATCCATAAGGCAAGAATTAGATGGGGGCTGTGTGCAGGCAGCCATTATTTGGCACAGATGTTGTATTACAGGTGAAATGAGCAGAGTTCTCATGTCTGTGGCTGCTATATGAAAAGCAGTTACAAAACTATCTTATGCCACTTTATACGCAGTGTGCATACTGTTCTCTTTCACATGTAATTGTGTGTGAACAAGATAGGGTGTAGAAACCAATAAAATACAGTCTGTGGAATATGTTTTATGATCCCTATAGGATACAGGTAGAATGAGCAAGAGTAACTTTATCCTTGAAGCTCAAACAGCCACCTGAGAAAGAAAAACACACTAGTATTTATTAGTATTAGGACACATTCAATGGACTCAGAAACTGTGTATACCATGTCCATAAAGGTTGAAGCTTGAATTTTAAAGTTTTGTTCATATGAATGGTGTGAACGCTATTAAGGATAGCTTAGCAATGATTGTACTAGATAATTGCCAAAAATGTTGCAGCCTTGGGGAGCTTCTTCTGTTTGGAGGGAGTGGTTTTAGTCTGATACTAACAATTCATATCAGCCACTGGTAATTACTCTGAGCTGCATCTCAGTCCATCATTTTTTTCACCCACCATGGCACATCAGATTAGACCCAGCAATGTGAAAATCAGTCTTGATCCTGTTCTAATAGGATCTGTGCGGCCAGAAATGCAAAGCCATATCTTCTGTGAACTGGGACACAAGCAACTTAAGACTAAACTTGTCTTAGTTGGGCAGCTTGATTTCAGTGGTAGAGTCAGCAAGTGTCGCTCTGAAGTAAACAATAAAGTGATGGATGGAGTGCTTGAATTAATCTTAGCAACCAGTAATTACTTTGGGCCTCATCCCAGTCCATCATTGCTTTGCTCACCATGTAACCTCAGATAAAAATCAGCCATATGCAAATCAGCCTTAGTCCAGCTCCAACAGGAGCAGTCCAGTCCAAACTGCCACACCAGATCCTCTCTGAACCAGAAAACAAGCAACCCAAGACCAGTTTCTTCCCTACTGGGGATCTTCCATCTGGTTTGGGCTGGACTGTTCCTACTGCAGCAGGATCAATGCTGATTTGCATATGGATGGGTCTAATTTGAAGTGACATTGTGAACAAAAAAAACAATGGGTTGCAGAGCTACTGCAAGTGATTGTCAATGATTAGACTATCCCCAGCATCAGTTTGTGGGTGTTCTCAGTCTGATGCCACTCAAACCTTAGTCAATGAATGGGATGGGATGGGAGTTACAGCAGAAAGCAGAGTTACTCCAAGATACCTTTCAATAGCAGGATCAGGTTAAAGAAACAATCATTTTGAGTGGTGAATGGTGAGTAAGTTTTGCAAAACAAACAACAATAGAAGTAATGAATAATAACAGGGGCATTATAAATTAAGTAAATCTGGATTTCTCTAATAAAGTCCTGCCACCCACGAACAAACAAATCTCATATGTCCAGTAAAATAAATTCCTTAGAGTAACTCTTTTTAGAGACGTCCTATAAAGGGATTTCCTTAGAGGGGCAGCTGCTGGTGACCTGTTCCTTAACTGACTGAATCCAAGGAACCATACCAGCAGTTATTAATGTTTTTGCAGAACTGTGTGAGTCTAACTATAGTGCCTAAGTACGGGTTTTTGTATGGTTTTTAAAGTTCAAAATGTTTCCTGTACTTAGAGATACTTCAGGATTGGGGCAGTGTCTGAGGCAAATGCACAACAGTTCTGACTCCTATCCTGTCGTTATCTAAAAGCCCTAAAAATGTCTGTATATTGCACTAGTCTCTATGGGACCTGGGGCCTGTGCAACGAACTTGGCGCAGCATCTTGGCAAGGCCGAGTGAAAGCTGAAACCGCTGGCATCCTTGGAAAACGAAAGTACTTACCCTGTTGTTCAGCAGTATTTTTCCTTGAATCCTAACGCCCCTGCGCTCACAAACCCCAAACAATAGGAAATGTGGCGAGTACCGATATGTCTGCCTCTGCCTCTCATTCAGTCACCGGTGCATGTCCTGCACAGGGCACTGTGCATCTGTGTAGTACAGCAGGGGCACAGGGTGCAGGGCTTTTGGTCACCAAAAGTGTGGAAATAAGGTCTAGTTTAGCATCACTCTTTTGCTGACCTTTTAAGACCGACACCAAGGACATTACCGTGGTTTCAAGACTATAAATAGTTGTATTGAAGATCGTCCAAGACTGATTACAGAGCCACATCCCATTAGTTTCAGCTAATGCACTTACTTAACCCCCGTTAAGATAGTGCTTTTGTCTAATGTGCCCCAATACTTACATGGAAAATGCATGTTTGTAGTAATCTTATTTGTGAGACCCCATTCTGGACTCGATCCATCATTACATCGTTTATAATACAGATAATGGCAGGGGTTATTCCCTGCAAATCTGCATTTATCACAACATACAATTCATACATTTTTTTCTTCAGTGCATTCCGTGCTCTTGTTTTAACTTCAATCTATAATTTTAACATACACAGGTCAGTCCCATGGCACTAAAGCAAAATATTTTCAAACTCATGTTATTTTGGATGGCCTTCAACTTTGTCTTCAGCAGCCACTGGTTTATGGCACTGCTACTTTTCGATTTTGGAGGCATGCGCATGAAATACATTCACTGTTACTCTGTTGGAAGCAAGGCTACTCAGATCCAATGCAGAATTATGCTCTCTTCACCGCTAATTAAAAAGCTGACTCATAAAATGAGTTGAATTTATCTCACAGGGTACCTCGAAAGTATGCACTCTGCCAAGTGGTTCTTTGCCTGCTGGAGGCAACTACCACAATTCCAAAGAACACGCCGTGCCACACATAAGACATTGATCAATAATAACTTTGGTACGAATGGACACGTTAATTGAATACGTTTCTAAACGAATACAAACCCTCATAAATAGTTTATCGGCACATTGAGAATACTGTTCACATCTGTCAGCAAACAATTGCAGGTAGTAAGAGCAGAAATATAATACCAACCATGTAACTGAAATATGTAAACAGGCAGAAAGGCTTTAATTGAAAGAACATTGTCAAGAAGCATATTACAATGATGGGACATCGGCCGCTGCAAATCTGAGATATGAACGTACTTTAATAGCCAGTCGAGAATGTAGTATGCTGGTTAATTCTAAAATTATAAGTTCGAAGTCTTAATATGTTAAAATATTATTAGGCTTTCTGAAATTTCCAGACCACCTAAGCAAGAATAGATATACTGATGATAATATATAATATCATGAAAGCATTAAAAAAATACCTAACACGAGTAAAAATTCATTTTTAGGCCAGGCCAAGAGCTCTCTCACCAGATTTAGGTCATAAACACACAGTATCAATTGATATTCCTATATAGAGGGGCATTGGGGCAGCCCTCTTCATCCAATGGACCGTTCAGTTATTCTTCACGATGTGCTTGCACCCACCACAGCATATATATGAGGCTGTCAGCCATCAGTCCTCACGCAACATGAGTGAGGGCATCAATTTTGATCACAACTGCACAATTGGCTAAAATGAAGTTCAATTCAGTGCCAAGGTTGGTGAGCCAACACTTCACTCTGTCAAATCTTTTTCTTTTGATTCAATATCCTTTTTATGGTTTAATAATAAATAATATTTTCATTGTTTTATTTACAAGGACCTGGCCCTTGCTAAGTGCTTTTGAGCCACTTGTTCTTTCCTCTCATCCTCCCCTGCTCCCCGATGGCATCTGTCCACCTCCTCTGCCCACTCCCAGCACTGAATTATTTTTACCATTGTTTTTAACCAAGCCAAGGCAGGTGGAAAGTGCTGCTGGGCCACCGCTTGACTTGTGAAGAGCAGGTCAAATGTTGCAGGGGAATATCCTTTTAGTGCGAAGATCTGGTCGTCACGGAAGGTTTGCATTGGTTGATTGCTGTGGTGATCACAGTTGATGCTAAGTGCAGCTCTCACATTGCCAGTCATCACAGGTGGTCACTCAGCGCAAAGAGCATGCTCACCGAAGCCTCCCATTGATGGTTGTCGTGGGCAGCAAAGTTTCAGGGTGAACAGGCCAATTTGTGTTTGCAAGGAATCCAAACTTCTGTATGTTTACCTTTTTCTTTTGGAGGAGATTCCACTGACGCCATTTTAGGGTCCAGGGGCACCACTTGGGGATCAGGACTCACTCAAGTACAGGCCAGCAGCAAGGCTCAGGCAGGTCCAGTTGCAGTGCTCGTCAGTAGCGTAGCGTGGGTTGTCAAAACCCGGGGCGTGGGTTGTCAGCACCCGGGGCAAGGCAAGTAATTTGCGCCCCCTAACCCGTGGATTTTAGCACTCGAGTCCCCCCCCCCAGATGTTGCGCCCGGTGCGGCCGGCCCCCCCTGCACCCCTCACGCTACGCCACTGGTGCTCGTGTTTAAGAAAGCTTGAACGGAGGAGAGAGCCTCATTGATTCAGTTGTTTAGGCTCTGGAACAAACTACTAGTACACCTGAGCCACAATGAAGATACTTTATGCCTCAACCTACAATCTTTTTTGTTTTTCACCCATTTCTGATGTCTCTCACTCTTAATATTAGTGGAAAGAACCACAAGAATAGAAGCTACGATTACAAAACTCACAATGAAACCCTTATCCGCATGACAAACTAAGGTGCGTTCAAGTGATGTTCTTGGAGTGGTAAAGTCCATTGCATGCTGTCTGCATGTAAGAAATAGACTTGCTACACAATACCCCGTGCTAACGCACTATTACAAGTTGTGAGCACAGCCCAAAAATAAATATTAGGTGATAAGCACATAAGACTTTTAGTCGCTAAGTGATGCACCCACGTAGAAGGAAGAGTCCGCTTAAATGAAGCTAACAGCCCATTGGATATTTCAAAAAATGGGCAACCAAGTAAGAAGCCTCGGAAGCAATGTTTTCCAAAAATCAGAACTTCCCAGCAGCTCCCCGAAACCATAAATAACAATGTAAAGGGGAAAAAAAGAAAAGACAGCCTCGTTTCCTATAAGCGCAGTGTTAGCAGCAGGATTCCGTTAAACTGCAGGTCACAATCTGGTTCATATGAATCATACTGCACCAATTTTACGAGGAAAGTAACCTTTCAACTTCACGTTTCCAGATGTTACTATTCGCTGTGTGATGGTCAAAACAGGCTGCTGTCTCACAATTTAATCTGGCAAGGCGCCATTTTGCGATTTCAGAATTCGTCACCACGCGTAGGGAGTGCCCGCGTATAAGGTTATGCATATTATGTTCTCTTTTAGAGCACACCAGTTCCCCAAAGAACACACCAACAATATAGAATATTATATTGTTTTATTTGGGGAGGCCTACTTCATTTACTTCGGTGTCCCCAAAGAGCAAGCAGGATATGGTTCTCCATAAAAAAAAAATCCAACGAAACCCAAAAGCTGAGTTTCTAGAACAATGAGCACGTTGTGGTTCTAATCTGTGTTACATGACTGACAGCGGTGCTAGATGTAGGCTCTGGCTAAATTTACTAAATGCTATCTCGGCCTGTGTATCCCCTTTGAGTGTGGCGCTCGATTACATGAAGGAAGTCTGAGCTCTCCTGAGGCTGACACGGGGGTATTTGTATTACGTATAACATCCTGCTTGGCTTCTGAAAGTTTGAATCAAGTGCTGGCCAGCTCTGCTTTTAACACTTGACATGGTTATCAGTTTTTAAAGACAGGAAACACTTTGTTGATATAATGTGTTGGAGCTTTCTTAAGTTCTCGTTATTGCCCACAATATACCATTGGCGACTGGAAACACAGGTCTGCTTCAAATAGTTTTAGCCTTTGTAGCAACGTCTGTTGAACAAGATATTGATGTAAATATTGATCCAAAATAGGCCAGGACCAGTGCTTGGGAAAATGTTACAATGGATCATTCTGAATAGCCTTTTTGGATTTACCCAACTGTAAAGGACATAATTGTGGAATGCAGTAAAATGTGAAACAGGGTGTGTTGGTGCTAAGAGAAATGGCAACAAATTAGGACAAACACACAGTGGTAGCTGGTTTATTATAGTGGGTATGGCTCCACAGCGTTCTTATCAACTAACCTGACTGAAATAAATGGGTTGCTTTTTTAGTCAATCAATAGCTAAAACGCGCTCTGCATATCAGAGTGGGAAACCTTGACTTTTGCACCACACTTACTTGGGCAGTGTGTGTATTTCTGAAGCAAAGGAAAAGGACAAAAGTTGATTCCTCAACTCTGGCCTCACTGACCGAATCTATCCGAGGTCGGAGTGAAGAGCTCCTTTATGGTGAGGGATGGAATGAGACATGCATGCCTGTCTATCGTTCACATATGTGTCAATACATCTGTATGTCAGTTTATCTGTATTTGTGTGTGGGGATACATTGGACCCATAGGTGGAACATGTGACATATCAAGGACATACATGGTGCATCCGATGTGCATCATTCATATCCATGGTTCACACGGTAAAGCCCTCTATCACCAGCATCTGAAGGGATTTCTAGCAATGACTAGCTATTCAGATCGTCTAAGGCTATCCCTGGAATATGGTTGCTGTCCTCTTTATATGGTGGGAGTAGTAGGAAAACATTGGCCATCAAGGACATGTAGTTCACTATATCAAACATATGATTTATCTCTTTTGGGGCTGGACGTGATAAAAAAATATCTGCTCTCAATGTGTTTATTAAAACAAAAACTGTCCCTGTGCCCAAGGGCTATCTCTTAGAATATATATTTGATAGCTGTAGTATGCACATTTGATAGTTTATTCACTTGGTTGCATGAATGACATATTGTCTCACAGACTACTCGGTTGAAACAACAATGTATTCCTTCACTTTTACAATAACATCCAAGCATGCCATACTCTGTATATGAATTTCATCTATAATTCTTCAACTATTTCTTGTGTCAGCCATATTGGCTACATTATCATTAGCCCTTCACACTTGTCGACGCATGTGAAATGATAAGCTTTTAAACGAGTGTATATTAGCTTGTCACCTTGTACAGAACTGCGACATAATTATATATGTATCTCTCCAAACATTACAGTTGCGAAGAAAAACGAGAAAAGAAAAAAAAAGTGTCAACAATAATTAAAGCATTATATCTATACATGTGATATGGTAATGCTTGATTCATTCGGGCACCTCTGTAATCTATCAGTATACATTTTTTAAGGGAGGCTAAGTGCACGTATGAGCTTTTAGTTTGTTTAAGCAAGTGCAGTCAATGCTTTTAAGTATTCAGATTGTTCCATAGAAAGAATTATGTACCATAACACATTAATCAATATGTCCTGCCTGAAGTAATAAACAATGTTGACAATATTTGTGGTGTCTTTTCCATAATCTTACTGGTATTTCTTATCAAAATTACATTTTAACAACATTGTGCTTTTTACTGTTTGTGTTGTCCATTTCTTATTTGATTTCTAACATCAGTGAAAGATGTAACATCTCGCTTGTTTATAGTAAATAATAAGCTACTGGTGAGACACGTGTTCGCGATTAATAACTGCATGCTTGGTTTTGCTTTTCCTTTTATTGCAATGTCTGCAGCAATTTACTGCATTACTTAGTTAAGTTAAGCATTTGCAATGACATTTGCACATATTGTAGTTAACAAAGAATGTTGCTTTTTCTAAGGATAAAATAATTAAAAACAGTACCTTATATAACAGTAGGCGACCAGCCATTTGTATGACATCATATATTTGGGATAAAAATTGTAATCGCAGCAGCTTATTATGTTGTGGGGTGTTGTGTGTGCGTGTGTGAGTGGGTGTTGTCTGATTGTGTGAATGTAAGTGTGTATGCGTGTGTGTGTGTGTATGCGTGTGTGTATGTGTGTTCGAATGTATGTGTGTGTGTGTTTGTATGAATGTATGATTGTTGAAGTGAGTGCGTGTTGGAATGTTTGTGTGAATGCATGTATGGATGCATGTGAGTGAATGCGTGCATGGATGCATGTGAGTGAATGTGTGTATGTAAATGTTGGTGAATGAGTGTGTGGGGTGGGTGTAGGTGTGTGTGTCAGTGTATGCGGGAAGGGGTGGGAGGGTGGGGGGTATTGTGTGTGCGTGTATGCGGGGAGAGGGGCTGGGTGGTGCTGTTCTAGAAGTGGGGGGGTGAGGTGCTGGTATGGAAGGGGGGGTTAAGGAGGTGTTGGGATTGCAGGGGGTTTGGGGGAATCATCTGCTGGTGACAGGAAAGACATTTCCTGTCACTGGTAGCCTTTCTGACAGGGTTTTCGTGGCGGTGTTACCACAGTGGAAACCCTGGCAGAAAGCTGACTCATTATACCTCCGGCAGTCTTCAGTGTACCGCCGGGTTGGAGATGCTGATCTCCGGCCTGGCTGTCCAACTGCCCTGGCAGTACAAGCGGGAATGTGGAGGGTTGGCAGAGGCCAACCTGCCACACTCATAATGTGGCAGTCTTCACCATCGGTGGTGAGACCGCCACCGCGGCCCTGGCGGTCTTCGGAGAGCCAGAGTCAAAATAAGGGCCATAGTGTTTAAAAATGATGCCATAAACATGTGCCTATAATTGTAATACAAGTCTCTCATCTTATAAGGGTAGTGAATGGCTGTGCAATTCTGCTTGCTAGCATTGGACAAAATTCTGCTATACTGTTAGAAATGGGGTCTCTACTTGCCAGTGGTTTGTACCCTGTCAAAGTAGGGACCATCAATCTAGTCAAGGTAAGGAGCCACACAGCTAAGATAACACTTGGTAGCTTGGCACGAGCAGTTAAGCTTAGTTCAGAGGCAATGTGTAAAGTATTTGTACACACAATAACACAATAAAAACACTACAAAATTACTCCAAACCAGTTTAGAAAAATAGTCAATATTTATCTGAATTAAACAAGACCAAAACAATATCACTTTTTAAAAGTGGAAATGAGTCTTAATCCATAGGAATCAATGATTGTATCTTTTTAACACAAAGTACCTAGGATGTGCCAAAAACAAAGATGATGCGGGCTACAGGAGAGGTGAGGCACCGAAAGCAAAGTCATACATCAGTTCCTTACTGTGCAGGGGAGGTGATGTGTCAATCCTTTCCTCACCGGAGAGGCGATGCGTTGATTCCTGGACCCGCAGCCTAGGTTCCTTACTACGTGCGGGGTCGATGAGAAATTGATGCCACAGGGATGATGCATGGAAAATCAAGACTTGCTGTGTTGATGGAGCCATCAGGAAACAGGCACAGTGTCGAATTTGCCCCCATGAGACAGGCGCTGTGTCGATTCTCCAGCCACAGGACAGGTGCTGCGTCAATTTTTCTCCAGCTGCATTTTGGTGCGTCAATTTTCTCCTTCAGGTCACCAGCTTACATTTCCAAGGGCCCAGGGACTGGAGCTGGCACCACTTGGGTATTCAGAATTCAAGCCCATGGAGAACCTTGGAAAGCAGGATGTAGAAAGCAAAGTCCAGTCCTTTCACTTACAGGACAGAAGCAGCAAGCAGCAGGCCAGCACAACAAAGTTACAGGCAGAGTGGCAGTCCCTCCTACAGCATCCAACTCTTCTTCCTGGCAGAATGTCCTCAGTCTAGAAGTGGTCTAACTCTGTGGTGTCAGAGGTCAAGTACTTATACCCATTTCTGTTTTTGAAGTAGGCAAACTTCAAAAAGAAGTCTTTGTGGTGCACAGAAACTTGCCTTTCCCTGTCCTGGCCCCAGACACACTCCAGGGACTGGAGACTGCTTTGTGTAAAGACAGGCACAGTCCTATTCAGGTGCAAGTGTCAGCTCCTCCCACCACTCTAGCTCAGGAAGACCTATTAGCCTGGTGATCAACCATCAGGGAACGAAGGGCACACCTCAGCTTCCTTTGTGTAACTGTCTAGAGTAAATTCACAAACAGCCAACTCTCATCCTGACCCATAAGTGTATTCAGCAGACAGGTAGAGGCATAGAACGGTTAAGCAAAATAATGCCCACTTTCTAAAAGTGGCATTTTCAAACATACAATTTAAAAACCAACTTCACCAAAAGTATTTTTAAATTGAGAGTTCAGAGACCACCCCAAACTCCATATCTCTAATAGTAAATGAACTACCTTTTAAATACACTGCACCTTGCCCATGGGGATGCCTTGGGCCTACTTTAGTGTTGACTATAATGTAGTAAAATGGAAGGTTTGGGCCTGACAATTGGGTACACTTGCCAGGTCGACTTGGCAGTTTCATACTGCACACACAGACATTGCAGTGGCAGGTCTGAGACATGTTTACAGGGCTACCCATGTGGCACAATCAGTGGTGCAGGCCCACTAGTAGCATTTGATTTACAGGCCCTGAGCACATATGGTCCACTATACTAGGGACTTACTTGTAAATCAAACATGCCAAACATGGATAAACCAATCACCAGTACATTTCTACAGAGAGCACTTGCACTTTAACACAGGTCAGAAGTGGTAGGGTGCGCAGGTTCCTAAAGAAGGGAAAACAAAACGCAGCAGACAGTCAAAAACAGAAGGTCTGAGGAAAAAGTTGGATGATCCTGCAAAAAGGGCCATTTCCAGCAACAATATTTACATTTTATTTTGTTTATTTTCATGATTATTTAAACTCATTGCAAATCTAAAAACTTCAATTGCTGTTAAAAACCTGTATTAAAAAAAAAAAATACCAAGATTTAAAAAAACATAATAAAAACATTCAAGAAAGACCAGTATAAAATTAATTTCCAGTTTTGAAACTAATATTGCATAGGTGAAGTCATTGTTTAATAGACATATCTTACAGGAGTTCTAGTTGTGCATCATCTTATTTGATGGTGCCTGGGAGGACAGCAGTGCTGTTGCTGCTTCCATGAAGTTTCCAAAGCAGACTGCCACTTACGCTGATGCCCCCCTGAGGCAGGTTTCTAAGGCTGCTTGACAGGTCCGGACATTAAAGGTTCGCCAGAGAGTCAAAACTTTATTAAAGGAGTCAATTCCTCATAAATACATAGGGCATCAGTCAGAGACTCTTCACTCTTAGCGCAGAGGTAGCATCACTTGTCCACTTCCTCCACATTCCTCTGCCCATACCAATAACCCTTCAGGAGGACTTGGCCAAAGTGCCAGCCCATTAGTTGCCATTTTATCCCTAGATTGATGGGGAGGGATAGGTGGAGTGGCCGGGGCCCTGGTACATATAGCCACAAGGCCAGGCTGCCATGGCCCAGTTTTTTCACCGCATGCATATCTTGCTCCCTCTTGCTTGCTTTATCAGTATTTTGGTTTTAAGAGTAGGCCTGGGCAGAGCTCATGCAGTTCCACTCCGTGGAATTTAGCAGATGTGATTAAAAACTCACGCAGGCGGAGTTCTGTGTACGCAGAGTGGCACCCTGTCTTGAATGTGCCCGATCTAGTAAGCGCTAAGCACGGTCTGGCTTGGTTGGCCAGGTTGGATCGGGTGCATTCAGGAGCAGGCTGTAGGCAGTGAAAGCTGCAGTTTCAGGCCTCTCATGCACAAGCCTGACCCGTGTGCACTGCACACATGGCAGGTCAGTGCAGAAGAGACCTGGGAAGGCCGATGCACAAGAGACCTGAAAAAGCAGCTTTTGCTGCCTATGGCCCTGGCCAGTGTGCACAACAAAAACATTTTAAAAACAAGCACTCACCTGGGTCCTCATTGCCTGCGGCCTGCCGCTCTGCCTCCCTCTGCCTCCTGCTCCCATCCCAGGCTGCTGGTGGGGGGAGGCCTGGTTGATCCTCCTTTTGGCGCCAGCTCTAGTTCCATTGCCGTCTGGGTTCGAGACTGCGCACTGCAGCCCAGTTATGGGCCACACAGCGCAAGCCCAGACAGTCTGTGCTTGTGCTGTGTGGCCCATAAGTGGGCTACAGTGAGCATGCAGTGAGCTCTGCTCTACTGGCGGGGCTAGCAGAGTTTTTATGTGAACTCAGCGGTCCAAGCAGAGCGCGCAGTGCCAAAAACTCTGTTAGCTCTGCCAGCGGAGCTGCCCTCCCTCGCATACTTGGCTTTCAAGCTGTATACCAAAAACTTAGCTTTTAACAACCACAGTTGCGAAGTGAGACCAAACTCTAACTAGGTTTGAGCATGGGAAGTGTACTTTGGTAGCCTGAAGACTCTTCAATAGCATGATAACTGTGACACTGTCTAACCAATTGACCATTTTGTTTCTAAAGGTCAGAGCCCAATAGGCTACTGAGGGGATGAATTTTCATTCTGTTACCCTCAGGAGTAGAGATAGGTTTGGTGTGCTCATTAATTTCCTTACTTTACAGAAGGCCCTTCTTAAGGAGATGGCAGTCCCTTGTTGAGCAGTAATGTGAGCTGCCATGCGGCCCCTGTGGTTTAACCAAACTCCCAAATATTTGTAGGAGGTCACCACCTCAACGGGCTTTCCCTCGATGAACCATGCCCTCTTTTTTGTCAGTTTTTGTGAAATTATCTTCACCTTTGTTTTAGTGATGTTCACGGTCAGGTGGTTAGTCTTGCAGTAGGATGCCAATGCTGTAAAGAGTCTCTGGAGGCCAATAGGAGTCTTGTCTAGCAGTACCAAATTTGGGTGGAAATGCTCTTGTTGATGCCAGGTGGTCTGGGAGGTCTGCCAAGTATAGATTGAGTAGGGGTGGTACCAGTATGCAACCTTGCTTCAGGCCCCTGTTTGCCCTCATTTTTCTTGGTGTGGCCCAGCCGGAGATAACCCTTATCTTCACCCAGATGTCTGAATAAAGGGTGATTATTGATTTTAGCAGGTTGTGTGGGATGCCCCAAATGTAACAAGAGGTTTCCCTGGCATACGCTATCAAATGCTGTCTGAAAGTCAAAAACCCTGCTTAAAGGGTCCTACTCTTGACTGACATTGCATTTTGAATTAAGTTATCTTCTATGTGGCAGCCCTTTTGAAATCCTGTTTGGGATGGAGGTATTAACTTTCTTGCTTCCGCCCAGGCTAGCAATTCTCATCTCAATATACTGGCATAGCACTTCCCTTCAACATCTAATATTGCAATCAGTCGGTAATTGACTGGGCATGCCAGGAGCCTTTTTTATTAATTGGGACCAGGAATGCCCCCCTCCATGTCTCAGGAATGTCACCTACTTGGAATGGTGTGATCTCACTTGTCGTAAGTCTGGGATCTTCTCAACCTGGTTCCGATTACTCCATATTGTCCTCCGGGTGGGTGGTAGGCAGCTGTGATAGAATATTGGGTGCTGCTGGCGCCACGTAAAGGAGTTCTATGTGCATCTCCCATTCATCTGGTGCTATGTTGGTATCAGTCACCCATTGTGTCTGCTTGGAGCACTTATTGACCCGTAGCCCAAATTTCCTTTGGTCTTTTGATTTTATCACTTCATTATGTGCACACATTTCTTGGCTTCCTCTTTCCTCCTTTGGGCATAGAGGGCTTTTCTGTAATATTGCTGGGCGGTTACGATCCAGGATCTCAGGACTTTATTTTCCCTCTTTTCTTTACTTAGTGTCCTCAGGGCATTTTTTGGGTTATGTTTCAGGGTCATTATTTGACGTTTTCTATCTGCTGCTCTGCTAGAGGGGAGGGAAGTTGGCTTGCCCTTGTTGCTCTTCATAATTAGAGTTGCTACTGCTTGAAGTATATTTATTTGGACGTCAAGTTTGTTGGTATGGGGAACTGCATAATTCGTCATTGAGTTTAATGCCCTGTTGATGTCAATTAAAGTATTAAACCACAGAGGTTGCTGGGGGCACTCTTTCTTCTCGTTTGCAAGGATTTTGGAGACTTCACTGTTACGGGGAAAGAGGCATGAGGTAGAGAAGCTAGAGCACCAACTGGCCGAGGAGCATCTTTCACCCTGTTCCCCACCTTGTCCTGTGATAGTAGCAATATTTTCCTCTGTCCTGTCTGTGAGAAAGGGCGGAATCAGTGGGAAGGATTGGCCTGCCATTGTGTCAGCTTGTATCTGTTCCTGGGTCAGGATCTCCTCCGTATCGGGGTTGCCCCGTGCAGTGACTGTCATGTCTGTCCCGTGCAGTGAATGAGCATTAGTGGCTTTCGGGACCCCTACCCCAGCTTGAGCCCCCTCCATTTTGACCATTGTGGTACTTCTCTCTACCTACCCTGGAGGTCAAAGAGATATTGTCATTCCAGTTGCCCAAACCCCTGGGTTTATCCGTGCAGGTAAGCTGTCGTCCGTGTTTGTCCTTGTACTTAATTTTGCTGGTGGCTCGGCTATCTATACTGTCGAGGAAGACTTTGTGCAATCCCTGTCAAGCTTCTTTCTCTTTTCTTGTGCTTGATCAATTGGTGGTTCCAATGAGCTCCACTGGGTGCCTGTAGCATCAGCTGGGCCCTTGATTGTAAGTATTTTCTGTGGACTGATTGGCAAACTGTGGGTAGCTACATAGATGTGTGGGACTTTGGGGGGCTGTGTGCTATGTCCATTCCCTCCGTCTTGAGGGGAATTTGTATCTTGGCTTGTCGGTTCCTGCATTGTGGCCACTTGATCCTCTCTAATTGTTGGTGTCAAGTAGCCTATGATGTCATTCTTCTTTATTACTGGCATGGTGGCATGTGTTTGGAAGGGGGTATCAACCATTACACCCTCTTCCTCATTGAACTTAATGGTTAATAGGGATTGTTTGGGCAGTGCATTTTGTCATTCTGCCTTTTGGCTATCTTGTGGGGGCGCTGGTGCACTTGCATCTGGGCTACAGCCGTATATCGTGTTCTCAGGATTTTTCTGGGTTTGTGATTTTAATCCCTTTTTATTCTAGATGTCCCTGTTCAGCTTGGGTCCATGTCATCTTTGTCGTCCTTGTGGGTTGTCTTATAGGTTGCCTTATATGTTGCATTGAGAGTTCCCTCCTCACTCTTTGAGCATGGTTTCCTCACTCCTTTGAGAGTTTTTAGGATCTTGGCCCTTAGTCCTTGTCCCACCCTTGGCCTACACCGCCAATCCCCTCCCCACTTGCGTGGACGCGTTTGACTGTACTAAGAGGTTGTGATTGGGGGACACGAGCACACAGGGCTGCTATGGTCGTCTTGATGGCTGCAAAGCTGTGAAAGCAGTGGGAGCTTTGATAGGAATTTGCAGATGTTTTTTCACTTTTTGGCACTGCCACGCCTCCCTTTCGCATGGAGTTCTTGCTTGCACCAGTGGGGGCACGAGGACACACTGATGCACTTGTGTTTTTGGTTGGCCTTCTGGCAAGTGCTTTGATAGATCTGGTTGATTGTTCTGGGCTATCTGGCCTGCGTCTAGGGCCGGGATGCCAGTCATGGATCAATTACAGTTGATTGCTGAAAAAAACATTTCCGTCATGTAAATTGGTGATTAACAAAAGAAAAACTAGTCGATACCGTTGTTTGTCTTTTTCAGAACCCCCTTCAGAGGGTTATGGGGCCCATTTGGGCAATTGCACCCAACAGTGGTGTTGAGTCCTTTTACTCCTGATGACCTGGAGCCCACCTTACTATGGATTCTGAGGACCTGGGCTATGTACCCCTTCTGCACTTGACTTTCAGTGGTAAATGTAGTTGAGCAATCTAAGGCTTTCTTGGGTGGGGAGTTGTGGATATAGATTAGTGAACATGGGCTCACAACTCAAAATGTGTCCAGCAGCAATAGTAAATTAGTGTCCAACCAAATACTCATTTTTAGGAAAAAAGAGAAGTATTTTATTTCCACCACTTACCACACAATGGAAAACTACAACATTCACAATCAATAACACGATTCCTCTTGACATCAGGGCTCTAGTGTTTAAATGGCAATGCTATGTCCCACTCTCTACTTGCACTAGCGTAGTGGTAGTTGCCCATTCACTGTTGGCCACATCTAGAGATTGACCTACTGCCAATTTGTGTCTGCAGAGTCTACTCTAACTCTTAAATTCAATTCAAAAGTGTCCT
This sequence comes from Pleurodeles waltl, assembly GCF_031143425.1. Classification (NCBI taxonomy): domain Eukaryota; kingdom Metazoa; phylum Chordata; class Amphibia; order Caudata; family Salamandridae; genus Pleurodeles; species Pleurodeles waltl. The sequence goes on from NC_090442.1 coordinate 468,668,886, forward strand.
TGCACCACCGGCTGTCTGTAGTATGTTACCCTGGTGCTGATAGACCTGAAACAAGTCTTACCTGCTCCAGTAGGAGTGAAGAGTGCAGAAATCTGTGCAGTATCCTGGTGTGAGCCCCATCCATGGACTTTGTTCAGGTCCTGATCAGGTTAGTCAACTGTACGTGGACTTAGTGGCGCTTTCTCCCTTGAGCTCATGCACTGGCAGCCATTAGAGGATTTCTGCAACCCTCTGGTGGGAAAAGTGCCTCCACACTCCTGAGGGGGTGATTCCAATGCTGCAGTCCTCAATCACAAACTTGGGTGTTGATGCTCCCCTGGCACTCTCTCTTGCTCAGCGGGGTCAGACCAGTCGCAGTCTGCGTTGCTGCCAGTGATCTACGGGTCACCACCACTTGCAGTCTGCGAGCTACAGCCTGATCAACATGGCACAGATATTCCCAGCAGACCCTCCTGGCATACAGGGTTGCCGCACAGCTGCCACACAAGGCTTCAGCCCTTACTGAATGGCAGTCTTTACCATGGCAGCCCCTCCTGACACATAGGGCCATTGCAATGTTACCATGCAGGCTTCATCTCATACCGTACGGCAGTCTTTACCACACCACCCCTCCTGGCGTACAGGGTCACTGCAGCGTTACCAGGAAAGGCTTCAATTTTTACGGCACACAGTCATTTTCATGATAGTTTTCATGGTGGCCCTCGCCCAGCATACAGGGGTCACCAACTCAGTCTTGCACAGGGCAATGACTTGATCAGTGCAGCACACTTTTCCTCACACTTTGGGCTGGGACCTTGCTCCCTCCAATGCTGTCTTCTTCCTCACAGGGCAGACTGGTCTTGGCAAACAGGCAGGAAGGTTCTAGTGCTCCAGGCTCCAGGGTAGTTGGTTTTGGATTCACTTAGTGACGTCCCCTAACCCAGCAGGGACACTAGCGGACTTTAGTCCCCAGTCCCGGCCACAAGGAGAAGTCTTGCTGAGCTTCCCCTCCTCACACAGCTCATTTGGCTGCTTGACAGATGTCAATTTTTGGAGTCTCAAAGTCCCTGACGTATTGACCATTTCTAGACACAAAATATGGTTTAGGATCTGAGTCTTTGAAATTTTATGTAGACGTTCCACTTCTTTTTAAGTGACTACTCCCCTGCGCTCTCTTCCTCTTGAAAAGCTGTCTGTCATAGCAGAAGTGTTTTCAAAGCTGATAGTCACACAACACAGGCCATGGGAGTGACTAGAATTCACACTTGGATATCAGCCACACTGATAAGTGCATCAAACATCCAGCCCAGGGCTCCCAGCCCATCTCTTTATGATTCCCTGAGATGTTCCCAGGCCCCTTCCTAGTGACCTCTCACTGAATCAAAGAGAACACTTTGAAAGGTATAGGGTAGGCCTGACCTTCCCCTCCCCAGTGTGTCTCCCATCCAGGTTACAGGTATGCAACAATCTAGACATCTATTTGGGGGATCTCTCTATCTATACTCCATGTTTCATCATGCAAGTCTGGGTCTCCCAAAATGGAAACCAGGGCCCTCCATGGATTGTACGATCCACAGGCACACATACACCAGTGCATGTATATAGCATACACACAGTACTGTATCCTCCATGTAGTTTACCATTCAGAGGCACACATACATCCAGCACTTGCACTCATCCTGCACTCCCTGCACTCCTCATATATTATACCACTCTCAGGTGTACACACACCCAGCACATTAACTTATCCACCATACTCTGCACAGCACTACAACCGTCAGGCACTGTACCACTCTCAGACACATGCACCACCAGCATATGCAAATACCATGCATACACTAAGTACTGCGTTGTCCCTGTACGGCACCTCCCCTAGGCACACATACACCCAGTGCAGATACACCACTTCTGAGCTTCGGAGCACTACACACCATTCTGATGTAGCCAAGGGTGAGTGAAGCACACAGCAGCAGAACTTTAAAAAGTGCATGAGCCTGTGGGTCTTGCTCCAGTGATACAGATTAAAAAGGACCTGTTTACTCCTACTGATCGCTACATGGTATGCTGCCACCACAATGCTTCTTGCTGCATAACTCTTGGCTAAGGCAGTAACCTTCCACTACAGGCACCCCTCCTGGTCCAACAAGACCGCAATTCATGAGGTAGGCCTATGGCATTACACACGCATGATCCATGTATGCCTAAGACAACAGAAATCAGCATGAGGGCTCCGGACACCATTAAAGTTGAGCACTCAAGGCAGAGGTGCACGTTCATTACCATCGAGAGGGCTTTTCTGTCGCAACAGTCCTAAATCAGGCTTTTAATGAATATAAAAATATGGATGTTTCCCTACCACAAGTGTGGGTCGTCACTAGAGTTCTCTGATATTCGTTATCTGTATTTAAACAAAGTCAGTCTTTGAACATGAACATTAAATTAAAAACATGTTCATTAAGGGTTTAGTTGTCATATTTGACTAGTTAAAAATAGCAGTGAATATACCTCAAATGCAGGTCCACTTCTTTCTTCATGCTACTTAATAGACATGTTTGAAGGAGATTTTAAAGATGGCTTCCATAATGACGTGTTTACTTGCTTGCAACTCTATGGTAATAGTTTACTAATCATTGCGTATAACTTCAACCCTGGTTGATTTTAAATTTGGGTTAACATAACCACTATTATCTCAACATCTTCTGTGGGTTCTTTGAAATGAATCTGAAAAGATGGTAACATCGGTGTCCAGCAAAGTTTAGCTTTTCTGATTATACGAAGTGTCAGCTCAATGGTTGTAGTTACTTATACAAGGTCGGTCTCTTAAGTGTTTATTACACCTATGATCGGTAGAAGTTTAAAGATAACCTGTTGACATCAAGCAAGATAACGTGACATCATATTTGCTTGCTTCCTGCTTTTTGATTTACAGTAACTAATTGCTAGTTATGTGCAAATGGGTATTAACACTGTTAAGTGAATGCAACAATGACCATGTTAAATTTATGATTTCGCTATTTCAATGGTGTCGCCTCTATGGTTGTTAAGTCTTGCTTCATGTTTATCTCCTAAGTGTATATTACTATTTACTGTTGCAGTAAACTCCAAATATTGTTAAGGCGAAAGTTTTATCCATCAATTATAAATCTAGGTTCCTTATGGACAAAATCTTTGGTATTGCACATATGAATAATAACAGGTTTGTGAGACTGATGTTTTTTGATGGATAGTAACATATTGGCTGGTCATAATCAGTGATGTAAATAAGACCTAATAAAATACAAATTTCCAATGCAATATTTCTCAACTTAATATATTTTGAAGGTTAAATTAATGGTGTATGGTAGTCCTATATGTATCCTACAATCATGTCCTGATAATTGGCATTAGATTTTACGTAGTGTGATTGAAGCATATAGCATCACATATAGCATTGTTGACAACCTATGTACAAGCTGTGAGTCAATATGCTTTCATTCCTTCAAAAATATTTGTACTCATACATCAGTACTTAAATTGGGATCTATTGTCTGTAACCTGCTGATTGAGTAACATTCACTACATCTTAATGAGTATTCTCTAGTGCCCATTCTGCAAAGTTTTTTAATGCGTTCAATATCGAAAAATTGTACTTTTCTTTAACCTTATCTCATGTGTTTTTCTTGGAAATGAACAGACATTGAATATTCTAAAAGCCACACAAACGAATCACAACCATCCGGGCATCCAACGATATCAGGGACTGGATCCCTTGTAGAATGCATTTCACAATTTTGGTATAGCTTTCTGCAACCATTGGAAATAATTTTACCCTCTTTCATAAAGGAAGCAAGACACTTCTTCAAGAAATTGGGGTATTAATTGATGTAGTTGAGTGCTTATCTCAAATAATACCCACAACACTTGCCTAGGTGAACCCTTGAATTTGGTAAATTAGCCGCAGCCAACCTCCTGGTAGCTACGGCACAGAGCAGACATGCTTAACTTAGAGGCAATGTATGTATTATTTATGCATTACCAAAACAGTAATGATGTCAAACCACTACACAAGAAAAGTCTCAGCCTAATTTAGAAACATAGAGCAAATTTAAATGAATAATGTGATACCAAAACTACAAAGATTTAAGAAGGGGAACCAGAGTCATGAATATTGACAACAATGCCAAAAAAAAACAACCATGGTCATCTGACCGGAGCATAGGCACAAGTTAAGACCAACCGCAATGGAGCATGGGTCGGATACAGAAACCAGGTGAGGCCCGGTCAAAAGAATTTTCTTCTGACTTTGTCTCTGAAATGGAAGTCAAAAATGCTCTGAGGGGAAATGTAGCAGGCTGTGACCCAAGCAGTCTCCACATCATCAGATAGCCGCTGTACAGGGTTTTGGTGAAGCAGATGACTTTGACACCGTCCAAGTGTACAAGGCTCCCAGACATAGAGAACAGCACTTGGGGGCCAAGACTCACTCCAGCAGAAGCCAGCAACAGGGTCCAGGGCAGGTTCAGTTAGAACTGGTCAGTTGGGAAGTGGAGCAAAGGCCTTGTGTAGCTTGTTGTGCCCCTTTAGCTTAAACAGGCGGTCAGCCTTATGACCCTTGGGGTCCACTTCTTTACCATTGGTACAAGAGAGTGAGCAAGTCCAAGGTTCTTCTGTTTTTTCACAGGTCATGGAAGCGTTCTGAGGAGGGTACTGTGGCACCACGCTAATGCTTGCAAACAGTGTGTGGTTGGGTAATCAATAGAGTGAAAGTTCCCAGGGGCAACCTGCCCCACTTTTACAGCACTTCCTGTGTGTCCTATTGTAAAATATCCCACAGTGACCCCCTCTACCTAAATCCAAGTTGATGAAACCCTTCTCTTGTGCTGAGCCTACATGCCCACTGCAGAGGTGTAGTCAAGTGTGAGAAGTTGGGTTGTTGTTTGAAGAGGGTACGAGCCCTGGTCAAGCAGTGACCACCCTTCTTGCCAGGGTAGCGCACAATAAAACCCCAAATTAACCTGTGCTATCCTGTGGTAGCTTCGCACACAGCAGTCAGGCTTAACTTGTGTCACACTCTCTCCTGGTTCCAACTGCAGAGACGATGCTGGACCTCTAATCCCACCCGAGGCAGAGAATGAAATCAAGTATATACAATTCTAATTCACTAACTGCCTCCGAGGGAAGCAGGGTTGGGATAAAAAAAAAAAAAGATGTACTTGCATCGCAGGATCTGCTATGCTGCATTGAAACCCTGCACAGGAGGAGCTGTACTCTCTGGACCTTAATGTGTGGATGTGGGTGCGGTGCACTAGAAACAAAAAAAGAGTTGTTTATTAACAGTCCTTAACATATGGTGTTCAAACAATTCTTAACAAGAATAACACTTACAGGCTTTATCATAAAATTAGGCTTGAGAGCAGATACATATTCATAAGGTAAAGCAAGAGTATTCTGGCACTCCATTGAATGTCCAAGATACCAAAGTTCAGTACAAAAGTTTGAGAATCACAATAATGTCCTCGGAGACTTTTCGAGTTCTGAATACATAGATCCTGCCAAAAATACAAACATGAAGCACTTTAGATCAGAGTCAAATTAAGTTTAGACACACACAAAGAACTGTGTTAGGAGCTTTAGAATTTTTAAATTGTCTGCACACATTAAGTCCACATGCCAAGAATGGGTTGAATCTCCTCAAAATATCTTGATTATCGACAATGTTCAACTGAACTATGCACTAGTGTGACTAACCTGGCACCAGCATTTATCCTGGAAGTAGTATCTTCTGCAGGAATCTGGAGGAAGACTGATGGCCGAGGAACAAGAAGATAGAAGAGGAGATTGAATCATAGCTCAAGATGCGAAGGCAATGGAGACGTCAACGGAGACAGGATGGCAGGAAGGCTTGAAGACTAGAGCCCTGGAGGTTCCAGGCAAAACAGAAGGTGACTTCAGGGAAGGTGCTTGTGCAGGCCTGTAATGAGGCCAAGCACAAACTCTGGGTTGTGATGGGTTCATATACATGATGGGAAGACTGTTCCAGAAGGGGCATGGAGAAGCTGGAAAGTGCCAGAAAACATGTGTTAACCTAATGAATGTTACTCTTTGCAGGTGCAGGTGCAAATAACAGTTCGAAATCAATTAACCTACTGCTGGAACCAAGAGTTAATAGGTCACGCCAGTTGATGCCAATAACCAAAGCAAGTGAAAAAATACTTTTAATGGCCACATGCAACAGGTAAAAGCAGATGGGGCTAAATAATTAGGAAACACATGATACTCATTAGACCAGTTACAAGGGAAAGTAACGGTACAGGAGAATGAAGGGGCTGAAGAGCTCTGGGAGGGAAATAAAGGTTTGCACGAGGACATGGGGTGCCACTGAGGGAAAGCTGACATGAACCTTGAGCGCAAACCCCACAGAACATAGTGTACAAGAGAGGTTTGTAACAACTTGAAAGAAATGTGTAAAGTGTTTGTGCAACACTTCAAACAGTAACACTTTGAAAACACCTTCACAAAAAAGAAGGTTCCACACCAGGTTAGGACAATAGAGCTTAATTTAATAAATAAAACAGGACCAAAATAACAAACTTTTAATCAGTAGAAGTTAGGTTATGCATTTTTAAAGAATAAACTGTAGATTAGTGCTTAAAAGCAAAATGTGCCAATCAGGGATATCTAGTTGCACCAGATGAGACAAGTCAAAAGCTCAATCAGACCACGATGGCGTATGAGCTGCCTATGAAGACCCAGTTTTGTCAGCTGAACAAAGTATCTTAAATCCTGGTTCTGGAGCGTAGTGTGGATCCGATACAAAGATGTGCCATACAGCTGATGCAATGCATTGGTTCCAAGATGTGGGGAGGCTGTGTTGCAAGGCCAAGGATCCCATTGTCAGGTTTTGCGATGTTAAGGTCAGCGTTGGGGATGCGTTGCACAACTGAGGTTGTACATTGGTTCCAATGAGCAGTTATGCTGGGATGCAGAGTTTTGGCTTCGTCATCGTCATCCCTTGTTGACAAGGGATACAAGGACCTGCTACAGGGAAGCATTGAGCAGCGGCGATTCCAAAGGTGATGCATTGAACCAAAGATGCCAGATGGGGGGGGGATGCAAGTCATCTGTGCTGTGTCCAATCCATGCAGCAGCAAGAATTGACTAGCTCTGCATGAGGATGCACCACTCAATTGAGGAGATGCATCAATTCTGCTCGAGGAGGCTCTGTTCAGCAGAGAAGATGTTGGTTCCACTGGGAAGCAACTTAGTCCCACTTCCAAGGGTCTACCACTTGGCAGGGTAGTCTCACAGGTGGCAGAGTCCAGGTGCAGAAGCAGGGTGGTTGGAACCTTCTATGCCCCTGAGACTTCAGATCAGGTGACCGGCCAACTAGCCCTTGAAATCACTTAAGGTTCAAGGTTGGAGAGATGCAGGTCCAGTTCTTCTCACTCCCAGTCAAGAGGGCAGCAGACCACAGGTCACTACAGCAAAGCAGGAGTCTAGCAGACTGCAGTCTAACAGAGTGGAAGTCCTTCAGCAGCACAGCAGCACAGCAGTCCTTGTTCCTGGCAGAGTATCCACAGGTTCAGAATGAACTGAAATAGTGGTGTCTGAGGTCTAGTTCTTATAGCCAGTGGTGCCCTTGATGTGGGGGAGACTTCAAAGACTTGCCTTTGAAGTGCACAGATGTCATGCCCTCCCCATCCTTGCTCCAGACTAACTACAGGGGGTATGTAGCCCTTTGTCTGGGGACAGGACACAGCCTATTCCAGTGAAAGTGAAGCTGTGTCCAGCTCCTCCCTCCCATCCTGTCCAGGATGACCCATCAAGTCACAGATGGCCCATCAAGTCACACTTAATCTCCTGATGTGTGTGGCTGTGTAGAGGAAATGCAAAAAGCCCAACTGCCAACTACACCTAGTCATGTGACCAGAGACAGGCTGGAGGTACCAAATGGGTAAGGCAAGAAAATGCCAACTTTCTAAAAGTGACATTTTCACAATTTAAATTTAAAATCCGACTTCACCATACTTTAGGCGTTTAAATTGTGATTCCAGAGACACCAAGCTTGAAGGGGTTATCTCTTCCCATGTGGTAATTGTACTTAGAAAGCGTAATAAGGCAAACCCAATATTAACCAATGGGAAAAATAGGCCTTGCAGTGGTGAAAAACAAGTCTGAGAGTTTTTTACAACTAGGACATGTAAAACTAAAAAGTGCATGTCCTAGTTTTCAAATTCATTGCACCCTGCCATCTGGGCTGTGCAGGGCCTACCATGGGGATGATGTATATGTGTGTTAAAAAAGGTTTGGGCCTGGAAAAATGTTTCTTTTGCCAGGTTAAAATGGCAATTCAAAAGTACACACACAGTCTGCAGTGGCAGACCTGAGACATGTTAAAAGGTCTACTTAAGTGGGTGGTATAATCAGTGCTGTAGGCCCACTAATAGCATTTAATTTACAAGCTCTGGGCACAGATAGTGCACTTTAGTAGGAACCTAAAGGTAAATTAAATATGGGTATATGCCAATCTTACCATGTTTTAGGGAGAGAGCAGAAGCACTTTAGCACTGGTCATCAGTGATAAAGTGTGCAGAATACTAAGGCTAGCAAAAATGAAGTTAGCAAAAACAGGAGGTCTGAAGGCAAAAAGTTAGGGAAAACCATGCCAAGAATGCCAGTTCTACCACCAGGGAAATGAGCAACACCTTCTCAGTAGGCACTCGAAACCAGTTCTGAGGATAGCTCCACACCCACTGGGATTGACGCTTTCCTTGCTGGGGAGGCCTAAGAGGGCCCTGCCCACGTAGCAGCTAACTTTTGCCTGTGGTAGAGTAAGCCTCTTTGAAGTTAATTACGTTTCTGAGCACGCTCCAGATAGTCATCCTGCTATCGGAACACACTCACAGGCTTTGTATAAACTCTGGGAGTAAATTCACACCTCATCGAAGGGGATATTCAGATGCCAGCTGACAGTTGAAGCTGATGCGCATGGATCCTTAGAGGCTTTAGGCAAGGAAGATGTGACTTTCTAAAAGTAATAACTACTGTAAAGGGGGCACTGAGAATTTTTGGTCCAGTACACGTCCTCCATATTTGTAATTATATTAATTTACAAGTGTAATGTTCTGTCTAAGAAAATTTACAGAACTGCTTGTGAGGGTCTGGACCCAGCAGATCAACAATGAGCAGATTATTTTAGGAACACAAACCTTCACCTTCCAATGATGACATGCTTCATTATAAGACTGTGTTCCTGGTTGGGTGGCACTGCAATGCCCAACGTGCCCCTGAGGGGGGCACTTTGCCAGGGATCTTCTCTATATTGCCTGTTGGACAAGGGTTTATAGCCAACAAGTCCTTCTGAAAAATATTCAAGAAGGGATGTGAGAGTTGTGTAAATTGGTCTAAAAAAGTAATTTTAAAATTAACTATTTTTATGTGGGGCTCCTAGTAATGGAATAAAAATAATAAAAGGTTCTTCAGTGTGTATTATGATTCCCAGATCCCTGACAGTTTTTCATGCCTCAGTAAATGATGTCTCAATGTTAAAGTGATCTACCCTTAGCATAGCATTATGTGTAATAAGGTAAGGTTACCTCAACTTCCACCCACATTCTGGATATGTTATGTATTTCTGCTCCGATTACCCTAATCTTAAAATAGAAGGGCTCCTTGGAAATGAGTGATCTGAGACTAACTGAGGGTTACTTCTCTACCCAGTCGTCTCTGCAATATGCCTACCCATCCACCGCCTGTCTGAAATATTCATGCTTCATGCTATATCAGGTCATTCTAATTTTCAAACAAAGGGCAAATTCAACCTTGAATATTAAACAAGCAACATGGAAGACAAAGCGGCAAAATCATAATAAACTACTCTTTCAAAGTCAAACAAAGTCAAAATCAAGAAAGACACATTAAATAAGATCTGTTTCATTTCCAAATATACAGCAGAATCAAACCAAGTTTTTCAAATACTAATGAAACATTGGCATTTATTGGAACATGATCCTTATTTATTAAATGTTTATTGACCTCTAATCACATATGTGAAGAATAGAACATGAAGGAACATGTTGAGCATAAGTCACACAATATCGTACAGATACTCGAATATCTACATGATTGCTGGATCATCCCAAATGTTTTTAAATGTGGCCATTACTCGTGTTGTGACTATATAAAAGGGAAAGATGCTATCTTCAAAACCTCTGTTGGTACCATGGAATTCAAAATCAAAGACTTGATAAATTGTATAACCTCATTAAGTGTTTATACCTGCATTATACTTGCATATGTGAAAAATAAATGTGGGTCCTACTTTAAGAATGCTAAAATATAGATGGATTGATTATTGGAGAGCTCTACAAACTAGAAACAAGAGATATCCAATTACTTTAGCTTTGAATATTGTTCAAAAAAGCACAATCAGAGTTTGTTCATCCAATCTGATCTAAATATGTCAAACTGTGCAGTAGCAGTTTCCCCTTTCTACGAAATGTTACTGACTAGAACCATAAATCTTCTGAGTTGCCTCACATTGATTTGAACCCCAGCTATCTGTAGCTGAAATCAGTTTTTTTCAGGATGTTCTCCATTACTTTTCTGCATCTTTGCATGTCTACATGGAAGTGTTGTTGTTATTTTCTGGATATTCATGGCAGACGAGGATCCCATTGCCACATTTGGACAGTCCTGGTATTTTAACTACAAATACACAACATTCTGCAACTTTCACCATTGTCATGAAGGGCTCAAAAATCCAACATTCACAGTGCTGTTGGTGAAGCGAACAGAACTGCTTCCAGGTGAAACATATGACAATGGATCACTTGGAATATCTGATTACTAGCATTACACTTTAATAAATATTTATTCAGCTGTATAGCCATAAAAAGCACATACAATCATTACAGTGTAAACTGTATACAAGCAATTTGTTAAAATTACAATATATTACAATATTATACTGGCAATTTCATTTTATTACAATTCAATGTGTAATCCAATGGTTATAATCTATGTACATTGTTAGTGTTTGTGATTTATTTAACCAATTAAAAGCCTTATAGCAAAATTCATCAAAGGTAGCCAAGAGCCATCCAGTCAATACCGAATGACAGGCCATTACCTAAGTTGTAACTGTGGTGGTTCTTTGATGATATCCACTTATAGGGAAAAAAACTCTCAAAAATTACCTAATAAATACCAAATTCTCTGGGCACTATAAACTTGGAGAGAACATTGAAAATAGTTTTCAAACAATCATCAAGGGGTGACCCACTGCACCTGCACTCCACATACATATCAGAAAACGAGAAACCGCAAAAACTATGGGTTGCCTGATGTTACTTTTCAGGCTTCTGATCACTGCTCCCTAATCCCTAGTACCTATGAATGACAAGGCGGAAGAATCCATTTTCCTCTGTATCAAGAATAAGCTGGGATAAAGAATAAAACATGTGTCACCATTTTGGTAGCCCCGGGGCAGAAAAGACAACACCCATTAACCTCCTGCCATTTAACCATATAAGAATAAGGTGGCAAGATTCCTATCCGAAATTTCGAGTACAGAGACTTGGCTTTTGCAAGTTCAATCTCATCCAAAAAATCTTCCACATGTATTTATCTTTGTGTTCAAGGAAAGGTGCTGTAAGAGTGCCAGAGCTGGACTGTCCTAGTAGTGCTCGAGGCGTATGTTGCCAATAGATGCTATTGATCATAACTTTGGATATCCCAGTGCCTTCCATGGAGGTCGTCCACCGACTCTCACACTCAATCTGAGAAACGGCACAGTTTTATAAATCTAAACCATGGTATCTTATTTGCTCCAGGGATTCTTCTTAATACTTCCTCTAGGCCAGCCAATTGGAAATCAGTTCTGGAGTCACCAAAAGTCTTCTACAGTACAAGATAGAAACTATCTTGTCAGCAAGCGATCTAAATCCAAGAATAATTTTAGGGGGTTAATGGGGTGCTAACATGAAGGTTGGTTAATGATCGCGTAAATCGGTTTTCCAGTCTCAGCTGGGCTGTAACGTCCTTGTGTCCCCGGAGGTCTGCTCAGTGGAGGACTGCCCCAATGGTTTGGAAATTATGCATTTGTAGGGCTGGTGAAATTGCCTGAGATTAAGAACCTTGTTACATTTTCACATTTCCCCCAGATTGTTGTTACATTTTTAATCTGCATCTGACAATATGAGGTTGGCAGTCAAAGTGTTACGCAAGTGTGACCCTCAGCTAATCAAATGTATGAACTCTCTCCAATTAAAGCACTTTAAAAAAGGGAATAAGCTCTTGAGGTTCTTGTCGGGCTGCCACCTGTGCGCCTACCCGGCTGAGTGGCCCCTTATGGCGTGGAGCGCATAGCCTTTATAGCTATGTGCTTCACTGGGACACTTGCATGTCGTCTGCACATTTTTCGCTCCCCCTTTGCTTACCCGATTCTGTTGGCATTTTCTCTCACTCTTCCGTGTCCCGAGCGCTCGGCGTTTCTCCGTCCCTCGTCTTCATGACGGACGTGTCCTTGGGCGTCGGGCTCTGCAGTACAGACGGCTCCCGGTCCAGTTCAATACACCAGGCAATTATTTTATTGTTCTTCTTTGGGTATCATAATATTAGGTCAGAAAACGTGCGAAACACACGCGTTTCAGCTCATGCCTACATATTTATATGAATCTTATGTGATGAACCCATGAACAGTAATATTTTTAGCTAGTGTAATGCCTGCTTCAAAGGACTAATAAACAGTGATCCACATCATGAAAGACATGAATAGAAATACCCAAAGTATAGAACTGATGTACTGTGATATACCAGCAGATGAATAGTCTTGCAAATACATTTCCTGGTATTAGGGTGATGGACTCAAGTATATTCCCAGATATAATGTGGAACTATATTGGTATATTGTTGGCAATTCCTGAACCTACTACCTTTGCTTCAGGGGTCAAGGGTATTATCAGCATTTCAGCCTTCTCGAAATCAGAGTCTAAAATTCTAGGTAGGTGTTAGGAGACTTTTCTTACTATACATATGGAAACATGGTAAATGACAGATTTGTGAATTAACAGTTTTGGGTTTGTTTTTAGGTAGAGCGCCTAGTGATCACACCCACAAAGAACACCTAATAGCTAGGAGGAAGGGACATTATGTAGGCAGAGGTTGATTATGCTTATAAAACATATTTTTGTTTTGTATATTTTATTCCTTAAGGGTCTGTTATTATATTTTCTGGAAGCTGGATACAGCCTTGATATCCTCAGGTGGAGGCTGGAGAGTCCTGAGCAAGCTTCATCCCTTCGTCCTGGTGGGTCAGGCTAGACCATATTCTTGGTTTGTTTACTTCACCGGGAAGTAGGGAACTGCAGTGTGTCCATTTCACTACTATGAAAGGTAGGTCTGAAAGATTTACAGGAATTGAAAACCATAAACGTTGTTTTCCCATTATTAATCTCTAGGTCCTTCTTTTTTCAGAAGCTCTCAAACTGATCCAATAGCTACAGAAGTTCCATGGGTGATTTTGAGATCAGGATTGTGTCATTGGCAAAGGGAAGTGCCAGAACCCTGACATGAGCTAACCTCAGGCATCATTCTCGCACTTTTTCAGCTAGACTACCAGATCATTGATAAATAAGGTGAACAGGTTTGGGGGAAGGGTAAACCCCTTGTCGAATTACCCGGTTTACTGGAACTTGATCAGTCAACTCCCCAGGATCCCACATCTAACCCAGGCAAACTTTTTGGCATGCAATCTTGTAATTACATCAAGTAGATACTTTGGAACCCCAATACCAGCCAACACCTTCCACATTGTCACTTTTGGCACTAAATCAAATGCGGACTGTAGGTCCACAAATGCCACATAGAGGTGTCCAACCCAGTATAACAATTTTACAGTAAAGCAATCTAGTCAGAACACATGGTTAATAGGGCTTGCACAATCCCTAAAACCAGCTTGAAGAGATGAAAGTATATCTGCGGCGGTTAACCTTTCACGAACCATGCCTAAAGTAATTCTACTAAATACATATTGACCACTATCAATAAAGTTAAGAGCCTAAAATTAGATGGCAGTGCCCTAGAACCCTTCTTAAAAATTTGAATAATCTCTTCCCCTAGTCCATGCAAGGGGCATGGGCGATCCTCTCAAGATGGCACTAAAGTAAAAAGATGGAACACCAGGTGTCCTTATCCACACCAAATAAATCCCGGGGATTTTTTCCAGCTCCGGAGCTTTGTTTTAGGTAATGTAATCAATAGCTTTACTATTTTCAGAGGTGGATATTGAAATAGTGTCCTGATTTAATGTGAGCTATTCAGAAGGATCTATTTGCTACTCAGCTGGCCCCAAAGTTCCTACAGATCATTCTTCCAACTCTGCTGAGGGGGGAGTACAATTCCAAAAAATATCAAACCAATTGCTTGCAGAAATATTGTTTTCTATAGGGCAATGGTCCTCAGTACTACCATTGGCAAGGATGTACCAGAAGGAACCTTGGTTCTTTGCTTTGATGGCACACAGCATACCAGCCCACTTGTCGTACTTCCATTCTCTTTTCCTCTGGAAATTGCAGATTTGTAGGACCTTCTAGCTTATTGGATGAAATATCTGTTCTGTATTTGTACAGTCTCGGACATTGCCTTTCTGGCAGCTCGAAGAATTTAGATACCATGAGGAGTGGGAGTTCCTTCCTGCAGAGCCCTTGATCTCAAGTAAAAAAATATTCCTTAATGATGAGAACATAAGGTTACATGAGTTTTGCTAACTCTCTCCAAGGAATTGAATTGCTCCAAAGATACATAGAGCAACTGCATTGCTTCAAGACCGTCAGCAACTAGCTTAAAGCCTCCCCCACTACAGTTGGAGTCTGTACCAAGGTGCTCCATTTTATCCTACGCATATTATTAGTTAGTGTAAGCCTTCTGTTGAGGGGTTCAGTGAGGGTACTAGTGTCGTAGGTTGGCCGATCAAGTACACCAGACTGCTTTGTCTCTTTAGGTAAGTATGATTTATTGTTCTTTTACAGAGTAATTTTTCTTTTCTATGGGGTGAGACTGAGGTAGGGGTTGGTAGCCGTCTTCTCTCGTCTGGGCGCTAATCTCGTCTTCTTCTTTCTTTCCTTTCTATAGGCCTCTCGGGAAGCGTGTGGGGACAGAAGAAGAATAGGTACGGTAAGTGATTGTTTAAACTCTCTTTCTCTCTCACTATCCCTTCTCTCCACTCTAATGGCTCAACACTTATTTTCTCTGTCTTTCTTCGTCTCCTCTGCTTTTATCTTGTCTGTTCGTACTGGTTCTTCCTTCACCCTGTTTTTCTTGTCTTACCCTTCTTCCCTGTTTCCTGTGGGGAGGGTTCCTCTTTTCTCTCTCTTCTCTCTGTCTATTTCCGTATTTCTGCTATCCGGTTTTGTTTTTCTCTTCTCCTGTCTCTTTCTTTCTTCTCCTTTTTTCTCTGTAATGTCTGTAGTTGTCTGCTTCTTCATTAATATTTGCCTTTTTTCTTTCCGCCTGGTCTGCTTCTATTTCCTTTTCTCTTCTTCTCCTATTTCCTGCTCCTACGATCTCCCTCTGTTTTATCCTTTCGTCTCTCCCCTCCTTTCCACCCTGTTTTCCCTCCCGTCCATGCTCGTTGTGCTTTTGTTCCCGTGTATCCCCTCCTCCTCCCGTCTCCCGCCCCTTTACCCGTGTCGAACCCCGTACCTGGCTTGGCCATGCTTCTCCTGAAGCGTGGCGGGTCTACGTGTGTGCTCCGCGGGGCCAGCGGTCTTCGTCCCAGGGTCGGGACTGTGAGGGTGTCGGCTCCGGTCAGCTCTTCTCCCAGGGATTCCGGGCGTCTTCTGCTTCTGCTCTTCTGTGGTCGTTTTCTCTCGGTTCAGTCCACTCGCGGGTCGGCTCCTCCAAGAGTCTCCTCCGGATCGTCCTCTCCTGGAATTTCGGGGCATCCCCTTTTACGGCCCATCCTTCCCACGAACACTGCGGGGAGCCAATGGGAAGGCTGGCTCTCCGGGTTGCTTCCGTGATGTTAGGGGCAGAGGCAGCACAAGTCGTAGTTGTGTGCGGGTCGACATGGCCCGACCAGTCACAACTAGATAAACTGTTTTCCAGTGGTTCTAGGTAAGATTTAGAGCATTGTAGTCACTATCCTTGAGGGAGACTACAGTCATGTCAACCAATTTGGGCCAAAGTCTAATGTCCAGAAGTATATAGTCAATGAGGCTAGTGTTGTACATATGGTTAAACCTATGTGTCCTCTCTATATCAGAGGCCGTTTTCCATTCCAAGTGCAAAGATCTTGATTTAAGGTAAAAGCATTCAGTTGGATAACCGCAGCTGTTCATTTCTTTGGTGGGGGGATTGTAAACTCCGAGATTGACCATAACTGGCCTTCCTTGCGCTAAGGATCCTTTTCATTAAAACTCAGTCGTTCAAATTTACAATTAAAATCTCCAGTAACAATTTTATAAATATCAACTGGGAGGGCTGCTAGTGTGAGAGTTCACAAGATCTATAATGGTAGCTCAGAGTTTAAGGTAAACATTATTATTATATATATATATAATATATAGATTACAATTTTGGAAAACCACAGACTGACACACAGTATGTCAGGAGAACCCAAATAAAAGTCCTTGGCTGCACAGGTCAGGGTGGTCGTTACTCATAGTGTTATCCCCCCGATGGCTGGCCCTTTCCAGAAGATATTGCGGACTGGCTGAAATTGACAAAGCCAGAGCAAAGTTGGGGGGACAAGGACCAGGACTCCTGAAACAGGCAAATATCAAACTTGTGAATAAACTGGCACCAGTCTGGGCAAGATAGATTTGTTGCTATCCCTGCAAGATTCCATCATACAAGCTGAGTAGAATAAGTCACAGTGACTTTGGCTGGAACTCTGCTAGGGGATTTGGGAACAAATGGACAAGGGCCATCAGTGAGATTAGGTTACAATAAAAGTTTAGAGAGTTCCCCGAGGTTCTCAGACCCTTAAATTATAGTTACAGGATTACTAGGGTTTTCAGTATGTACCTGGGCAGGGTGGACATACTGGACCCTTTGATTAACCAAGGGAAGAGAGACCACTGGTACCTCTCCGCCCTCCCCAGAATTTAGAAGCTCTGAGCCAACTGTCAGCTATCAGTCCACTTCTTCAACATTTACAAACGATTTGTTAGAGGTATTTCAAAAACTGGTCACAATGTTACAGATCTACTGGTCATTGGATGTACATGAGCTGATAATAGGCTGGCATTTGCAGGAGGTTTATAAAAGAAACCAAGGAGCAGGAGTTGGGAACCAACAGACTTGTTTAGGCTAGCAGATAGATGACAATAGGTGCACAAGATGGGGTGAATGAAAATTAATATTCACACAGTCCCCTTCACAGTCTTTCAGAGAGCGTTCAATCCAGGGAACTTGGGTTACCAAGTCATTGATAAGAATGTTAATGTCCTTTGTGAAGGCTCCAAGCCAATGAACACACTTGTTTCTCAATGATTCCTGTGATTCTGGCATAGTGGGTTTGGAAACATTCTAAATCACCAACACATATGGAGTGGCTTCAGGGGGCAAATCCATATGAGGCATATAGTCATGCAGAGATGGCTGCTGTGAAACCAGGCAATCACCAGGTTGTGTAGCTACACTAAGCTAGCTACATGTGCTAACAGTCTTGTTGTTACCATGGAATGAGTGTGGGGTCTCAACAATGAAACAGGATCATTATTGGTACCTGCATACACCAATATGAGTTCTCGCTGGGTTGGAATGGTGAAACAACCTTTTGCGTGGAGCATTGTCACCACCATGACCTGCCATACAGTTATTCGATGTGACAGGTAAATCAATATTAGCTGCCGTAAGGGTTCCTATTAACAACATCACCAATGATTTTAGATTACTAATGTCTTTCTTAAGGCTTTGCAGCTCACTGATTGCAACCTTTCAGTTTGGATTATTTCCGGGTGTTATAGTCACACAGGGGGGCTCAAGGGGAATATAGATATGTCCGCATTGCTGACTACTCTCATAGGCAGACACACAGGGGCGGACGCCAGTACTGTTCAGACCAGAAGACGATTGCAGCACATCACCGCAGATGACACCACCCCAATAATGAAACACCCAACTCTGAACAGACAACAATACTACCATCAGAGGCACCCTCACCTACAGACCTCCAGGACCCCTCCCCAATTTGTGCAATGCAATCCTTGACTTCATCGCCCCGCTCGTCATAGAGTCCGACAACTACATCTTCCTCAGAGACCTAAACTTCCATCACAACAACCCCACCGATACCAACTCTGTTAACCTTCTTGAAAACATGAACAACATCCGCCTCCCCTAATGGTCACTGACCCTACCCACACTCTCGATCTGATTTTCTCAGCCAGCGAAAGAATCAAATACAGCCATGTCACTGAACTGACCTGGACAGACCATGCCATCCTGTTTTCTCACCATCACTGGATGCCCCGGCGTCACCCCCAAACCATCCACCATGCCACATAGCAGCTGGAACAAGATTTCAGAGGACCAATGAACTGATTACCCCAACTCCTCCGGTCCAAGCACCTCCACTAACTTCGAACTAGTAGTCAAAAACTTCTCTGCCTGGATCACAAACTGCGCCAACACAGTCGTCCCTCCCCCCACAAAACCTACCAAGACCAAACGATCCTCCAGACAGGCCAGCAGGTACTTGACTGAGCTAAGAACCTCAAAACACACCTGCAAACAACTCAAAAGAAAATGGAAAGAGCTTGCAGACCGAACTACCTTAAAAATCGCACTCAACCAATACTATCAACTCCTGAAAAGGATAAAAATAAGCACCCTCGCAGGCTGCATCAGTGCAAGCTCCAACCACAGCAAGGAACTCTTCAAAATTGTCAGTGAGTTCTCCAGCCCACCAGCCACTGGAAACAACATCACACCCTCACAAGAACTCTGTGACTCTCTGGCAGATTTCTTCCACAACAAGATCACCACAATCTACAGGAACTTCAAACTCCACACCCAGCCTGACCCCAAAGATGAAGAACAAGACCTGCTTCTCACCGCCTGGCATCAGCTCTCCATTTAAGACACAGCAGATATCATGAGCTCCATCCACTCAGGAGCACCTATGGCCTCTTGCACATACCACATTTTCAACCTGGGCAGGAAGACAATTAGCAGCAATCTCACTTCCATCTTCAATACTCAATTACCACAGAAACCTTCCCTAAGGAATGGAAGCATGCAGAGGTTAAGCCCCTACTCAAAAACACTCAAGAACTACTGCCCTCTCTCTCTGTTAGTCTTCCCCACCAAGGTCCTCTAGAAAACTATCAACTGGGAGCTCACAGAGCACATTAAGAACCACATCCCACTGTCCATCTCCCAATCAGGATTTTGCACAAATCACAGCACCGAAACTGCCCTGCTGGCTGCCATGGATGACATCAGAACACTCTTGGATCAAGGAAAAAGAGTGATCCTGATCCTGTTTAACCTTCCAGCTGCATTCAACACCGTATTCCACAACATCCTCATCAAAAGACTGCACTACATTGGAATCAGGAGAAACAACCTCAATTGGATCACCTCGTTCCTCGCAGGGAGAATCCCGAAAATATGCCTCCCACCTTTCACCTCTGAACCGAAGAACATCCTCTGTGGCATCCTGCAAGGTTCATCCCTGAGCCCCACCCTTTTTCAACACCTACATGACCCCACTGACCAACATCATTAGATCTCATGGACTGAAAATAACCTCCTACACTTTTGACACCCAACTCATCCTCTCACTATCCAGAGCCCCCAAATCTATGCTAACAAATTTCCACAAATGCATAACAAATATCGTTAACTGGATGCGAACCAACTGCCTTCAACTCAACACTGACAAGATTGAGCTACTAATCTTCAGAAACACCTCCTTGTGGAACGAAGCATGGTAGCCTGCAAAACTAGGAACTCCACTAACACCTACCAACCAAGCCTGCAACCTTGGCATCATACTGGATGTTAGACTCACCATAAGGAAGCAGATAAACATAGTCTCCTTCTCATGCTTCCTCACACTTCGCATGATTCGCAAGATTCTTAAGTAGCTACCCATTGACAACAGATGCATCATCACTCAAGCCCTGGTCACCAGCAGACTCGACTATGGCAACATACTCTATGCAGGGATTACCACACAACCCCTCAAGAGACTACAACTATACAGAAATTGGCAGATAGACTCATCCTCGACCTTCCCAAGCAGACCCACATTACCTCACAAAGCGCCACTGCTCCCCATACAAAAAAGATGCCAATTCATGATGCTGACACATGCCTTCAAAGCCCTCCACAACCAAAGATCTGAGTACATCAACCATCAACTGAATTTGCACCCCCTGTTCGGACACTGATGCTCTGCCTCCCTCTTCCTTGCACACACCCCGTATTCGACTCAGCAACAGTGGAGGACCCTCCTTCACCTACCTCACTGCAAAAGCCTGGAACAACCTTGCACTTCACCTACAGACCTCACCCTCCTTTCTGGAATTCAGAGGAGGACTCAAGACCTGGTTGTTCAACTAAGACCCGGCAGCAACATATACCAGTGCCATAACACCCTCACGGGTGATTAGCCGGACTATATAAATCCAACTGGAATGGAATGGAGGACGAGTTGCCATCCAACTATTTCCCAAATTTCGGCAACTATGATTGCATCACCTGGATTGATTTCAGAGCCTTTTGATGTTAAGCATTTAACTGTGAGGCCTTACGCAGCCTCACTGGTAGTTTCTTAGATCCAAAGCCCCCTTTGGACTAAATTTTCCTTTTGTACACTGTGGTGCTCTGTTAAATATATCATTACATGATACATGAGTTGGAGAGGGTAGAAGGATCTGGTGGCATGGCTGCAGGTCTATCAGATAAAAGAAGATGAACTTAGTGAATAAGTGTATCAATGTCACTGATAGAATAATTAGTTAAAGTATTTCGAGTACTGACTCTCTTCTTGCTACCTACCACTGGAAGATTGTTTGTCTGAAGTTTCCCCATCAAGCCTCAGTGGTGGGCGGTGACATAAAGTTCTGGAGGGGTGCCAGAGCAAAGTGGAAGTAACCCACTGACAGGCATTGTGGTAAATGCCTTTAAGCCTAGCTCTCAATCATGGCTCGTTAAGATAGTTTTATTTATAACGGGCCATGACTTACAGCTGTGAAAATGAGGCTGAAGGCACTGCAAGTTTTTCACAATGCCTGTCAGTTGGTCAAAAAGTAAATAATAATACAATATTTACTTAACCTCATGTCATCTGTGTTCTCCTCTTTGGAAGTACTAACGTGAGTCTTTGAGCCTCAGCCAAATCTACTGTACCACTTCAGACACTTTTCTCATGCTGCTGATAATGTTAGCAGAATGACAACAGCACCAGGATTGGTTGAAGCGGGATTGTTCAACACTCCTTTAGGCACTGGAGACATGTGCCTTCTTTGCACCCAAGCTGTCTAAGACAGCTTTGGTGGAGAGGCTTAAAGTACACATGTCACCTTAGCCATCGCAAGGCAGTCGGCCAAAGTGACATGCTCAGTTTAAATTGGAGTATGCATCACTTTTACCCTGCTGCAAATCTGCAGCAATGTAATCGCATTCCTGACTTGGCTCAGGCTGACAGCAGCTGTAAAAAGTGGTAATAAAATTATTTTATTATAATTTCATAGTTTACCTCTGCTGATTTTGCAGCCGGGGGTGCAAAGCTCCTTGGCTCAAATGGAGGAACCTCTGCTGTCAAGCCTATGAGAATTCTAACAGGATGCAAATAATATATAACTTCAAAGTGAAAATAGTACAGTCAATGACATTAAAATTACCATCTGAAATGCTGATGAGGTACTGCCCAAGAGCCAAGAGCGGGTGGCCCAGCCCAGCCTTACCCAGTTCCTAAACCAGTCCTCTGTAGAAAAGACTCTTTCACTGCAGGAAGCACCAAGGGGCACATTTATACTCTGTTTGCACCATATATGCCCCATTTTATTTGGTGCAAATTCGGTGCACACTGTGCTCCATATTTATATTTTAAACTATCAACAAGAACGTTGGTCAAAAGGTAGGGGTAAATTACATCAACATTTTCTAAAACACAGTGTTCAAAACTGTCTTTATGGATCACTTATTATCCAAAATTTATTATAACTAATTATATGCAAGGCAGATTATAACTCATTGGTAACTTTAAAATGGGGCTGTGTTGCACTGCATCTGTACCGCCACATGGCAAATTGTCTGGTATAGGCAGGCTTTGTAGGGCTACTATGCTGTCTCTACATCTGACCCATTTTGGTGCAAGGATGTATCAGGTCCCCTCTAGTAATAGCACACTGCAACAATGATGCACTACACAACACATGGTATATAGGAATCCTAATTATATGTCCCAGGTCCTTGAGCCAATACCCAAGATTGTCACGTCCAACAACACAGTGCAAGTAAACCTTAACACAAGGCCAGGAACTCACAAAATAGCACAAACATGTCTGTTTCACCAACCAACTCCAACTAACAACTGCCATGCTACATACAAAACCTGTTTCAAGCTTTAACAACAATTTATATCTCTTACCTTTGCAGCAGATCAGGGTTACGGCACACAGCCGTGGGTGATGACTCCCTTTGCTAACCCTAACACAGCAGCAGAGAGTGCCTACAATGAGGGACATTGTCAGACACTCAATGTGGTGGAAAGGACATTTGGCATCCTCAAATCCAGATTCAGGTGCCTGGACCTGACAGGAGGCAGACTCCTTTATGCCCCACCCATTGTGTGTAAAATAATCCTCACATGTGCCATCCTGCACAACATTTGAGTGTGAATGAACGTGCCATTGTACAACCAGGTTGCTGTCCTGCCTGAGGAGGATGGTGCTGACGATTTGGAGGGAGAACAGCACAACACAGCTGCTGGGGTACGCCGGAGACAACATACTGTTGACAACTGTTATACAGAAAAAACACAGAAATCACAATGTAAATATTGTAAATAAACACTTCTCATTTTTCCACCAATTCTGCCTTGGTCTATTCAATCTCACTACACATACCATAGGTATGTGACTCTAACCTCATATGAAACAAACACTAAAGTGACATGTACTGTAGCAAAATCATATGTGATGTAAGAGATCATACTGCCTTCATCACACATATGACTCACAGCCTTATTACTGGTATGTGACAACTGAAGGACACAATCCATGGACCACTACATATTTTTTACATTCACATTGTCAACTTGCAATTTAATAGCCCATCACACCCAACTACATCATGGCCTAATAGGATGTATACAAGGGGCCCACACATAAGGTAGAGGATGTCAAAAAATTTAACTTAAGTAATTTTGGAACTGAACACTGTCACAATTCAGTGTGAAAGTAGCAATGGCTGCATGGAACGTGTGTGACAAGGGAGGGGAGTTCATCGGTAACTATGGTCATGATGATTTGCGCAGGGATAGTAACCAATGGAAGAAGTAGAGCCTCCAAAGTCTATCCATCGCATACTGTCCTGTCACTTCCATGGGGCACAACCTTGACATAGGGTAAACTTGACCTCACTTATTACACACACACGTCTGTGGAATGCACATTGGTTTGGAAGAGAATTTATGCAGCTAGGGCTGCAGGTTCACTATACAAATACAACAATTATTTGCAAGAGAAATGAATTAATTCCAAAATGTGTGATCAAAGCATAGTCTGGATGGAATGCAGGCACAGTGTGTTACGCTCACTATGTACCAAAGATGTACACTTGTCAGACAAATATGCTATCTTCACAAATGTCTCAAGAAAATACATATCTAAATATGTATCTCCTAGGTAGCAACAGTTATTCCATCATCAACAATGCCTGACCTGTGTATGCAGCTTTAAATAGTATGCTCTGTATGAAAACATCATACATCACATACCAAAACACAACACTCAATCTCACTTGCAATACAGAACAATTGCATGGTACTAACTGTAAAAATGTATCCCATATATGTTTTGGACTCCAAAAGCACAATCTGGTGCGGGTGTGCTACTATGAGTTTCTATGTCCAATACGATCAGATATCCAGCATCACATTGAGTCAGAGTCATTGAGTCAGCCATGTTGGTAGGTTGTTCCAAAAGATGAATACAGCACTGAGATGATTTCTAACCATCACATCATTCAGTCATAGTAAGAGTCAGCTAGGTTGCGGGATGCTGGAAGAATTGCATGACCATGTTCCATGGAGGGTGTGGATGGACAGCTCAGAGATACCCACTGATAGTTCCAAATAGAACACACCACGTCACCTGGAGACTACACAAGTGTTGTGCCATAAGTTATGATATGTGTGTGTGGCACTCATTACATCTCACAAATATCACCAATGCTAAAGACATTAACCAGTAGTAGGAGGAGGCAAGATCCCAACATTACCCAAGTCATTTGTTGGATTTTGTCCATACATCACAACACTATGTTGTTGTAGAAGATGCATACAAAACAGTAGCTGCCAAATATCTGGGATTAATCGAGGACACAATACATATCTGAACAGAAATGCCTGAAAAAATATGGAAATGGAGAGACATACTCCAAAACAGCCAGTGCAACACATCAATTCCTGGAGGTCTATCCTTCACATATGTATATTGAGACTATCCAGGTGAGTACTTGACCCAGACATCTTTGGCACTACCATAACATGGTATTTGGCTTTAACCTGGCACCATGACATGAGCCTCTCACGTACAACACCAGCTGTACAATGCTGTTAGTTGATCTTTGAGATCACTACACTTATACAGCCCCTCCACATGCTGCACATGGAAAAACATAAGGAGTCCAAGAATCCGAGCACTGTACCTGGGAGGGGAAGGCCTGACATCAAGTGCCGCCTAGCAAAGCATTACATCCTGATCTGTATGAACACATTTGTGCATGTGTAGAACCACTGGGGAGTCTGTATACGCTGCTGAGTTCCAATCATAAATGTCCGACATCCCAGCTTTATTAAGCCACAAACCACTGTCCTGACTACATCAACATATGACATAGTCAGGTGCCTGACGTTATCTGCACTGGGGTAAGAACAAGGTGGAGCACCAGAAATCTACAGCTCCCCATTCAAACATGTGTTTCTGTTACCGTACATACCCACACAGTGATGATGGAGAGTAGACCTGCAATCTATGCCACACTACAACACTGGTACCCTGTGGTATGTGACAGTAATGACAAACATGAACTAGACAAATCTGAGTGTCCATTTGGAGGCTGGCACACATATACAACATTTCTCAGCACACTTACCACCATAATGGCCTTGGCATAGTAACATGTCAGGATTCCGGACCAAAAACAACCTAGCAGTACAATAAGGGCATAGTTAGCAATACACCTGTGACATTTATATCTTATCTTCATATGTGTTCTGACATACAAAAGATATAGGTGCCAGTGATGTAACTGCATATGCAATAGTTAAATGCCAAAACCTGCCCATGCTGTAAGATTGTAATGTGACCTTGAACACCCCCTTCAGATACCAATCTCATAATGTGTTAGTAAAATGCACTTACACTTGTTTCAACACAAACATGGCATATAACATATCTCACTAACACAGGTATTCATGACATCACCAGCGACTGAGATGCATGGGTAACGACATGGCACACATGTACCTGAGCAACAAGATAGAACATCCAACTACATCCACAGAGTCGACACACAATGCCACATAAGTTATCAGGGAAATGTGATGTTAAAGCAGTTCAAGTACACTGCATACTCTGAGTCCAAATTATAATGGGTGACACATGCCTGAGCATGCGTTGGAGTCAATCCATCTCATATAATCAGTCATGGGTATGTCTAAACACTATTGTCACAGATTTTACTATGTAGTACACCCACACATTCAGGTACGTACACATATCTACACATAGAGCACACATGTGCCAAAATATATGTGGACACACTGTAGGTAGACATGTATATATGCACAAAGCGAGAGTGATTGCATGCAGTCGACTCCGAAACACACTTATTGGTGGAACCGACCATTCTCACCATTACCACATTGCTGCATGAACTTCTACATTTTGCCATACCCCATATACCACATTGCAGCACAGCCCATGTCATATGTTTGGTGAATCAAGGTGCACTTAAGGACAATGCAAAAAACTACGCAAACAAGAAATGAGGCAATAAATATGAAGCAAATGCATCACAAACATCTACCAATGTGAAGAAAATGACAAATGGGCCCTTAGCGGGAATTTAACGTTCACACTTAATGCACCCTTGTGTGAAATCGACTCATAACCGTCATGCGTCGTTATTTTTCATGCATATGCATGAACAATACAAGTTCTATGACCAGGATGATGCCTACCCCCTGAAACTCAATCAGACGTCCACAGGCTTTTTGATGCATGGACCAGATGGAATCACCGCATTACCATCATGTGTCAATATAAACGACACTCATAAGCCCAATGTGTCAAATAAAAAGACGCATAACTGAAAAACGTGACACACAAGCCCAGGAGGTGATGAAACAGGAAATCCTGTCTGCAACCATGGTACAGTGGCTGTAGTTTCACTTTCTCTTTACAATGTGTTCCTTTGTGACTCTGTGTGGTTGTATATTGGAGCTGGTAGTCAATTGTTGAGTGTGTTGTCAATTTTGTAGTGTCCATTGTGCTGTGTCCTGTGTTTTTGTATGGATTTAGTCAAATAAGTTGTATTTTGTGTAGTGATTGTACAGTTTTGTCATTGTATTGTGGGGTGTCTGTCTGGGGTACTTAAGTAGTTGGGGTAGTTGAGTTAAGTTAGTGGTTGTAAGTTTCTGTTGATTTTTCACATTTTGTTTTGGGTGAACTCCATTCACCAGTGGCCATGTCTGGCAAACAGAGGATGAGTAGGATGTCTGCGGATGAGCTGGGGGGATTTATATGGCTTGTGGCTCACTACCTGCCAATGATGCTGCAAATGGGTGGCCAGGTGATCCTCGGCTAACGGACAGACTCCAGACGGCTGCGGTGGGCCAAGGTGCTCCACCACCTGAGGCACATTTACAACACAGGATGGAATGACCACCAGATCAAGCATCGCTGGGTAGATCTGGTGGACAGGGAGCAGGATCTGCTGGATCACTTGGGGATTGATTTGATTTTGAATGATAGTAGAGGATAAGTTGGAGTGCTGCATGCAATTCTGTGAACAGGTTGTATGTAATCGGTATGAAGAGTCTCTGCTCCAGTTCAGGCCTGGAGTTCACCTGTCCAACAATGACACCAATGCAGGTCTGATGTTTGATGAGTCCTACACAACCATCACAAAGGCATAAATTTCAGAGCCCATAGCGCCACCTGTGCACCGGCATTGTGTCATGCATGAAACGCTGAGGCACCGCCACCCTACCATTTTTCCCAGGATTGTGTCAACAAAGTGGCACAGTGCATGCATAGCGCAACTTTGTCAACATTTCACACACATGAGCCTTGTCCCAGGCATTGTTTGCAAGGGGGGGTTTCCCGTCCTAAGGGGGCAATGAATATGGCGCAATTGATTCAATGAGATAACTTTGCCACATTAGTCATAACATTTTAAACGCAACCTCTGAGTGCCTTGCAGGACTAGCCTAAGTACTTGAGATGTAAGTCTTGGAAAGCGCTAGGGTGGTGTCAGGTATTTGCACCACAACTCCCCCTAACACCATGGTGTGCCGTTTTGTAAAAACGGCCCACACATGGTGTTGTCAGGAGAGTGCTAAGGAGCACACGTCATGTGGGGCAGAACTAGGGGTCGGATTTATGAAAAGTTAATGCCGCCCTTGTATCATTGGTTGATGCATAAGAAGCACAAAATTAAAAATTACACTTATGATTTGTAAGTTTGCATTACTTTTGCATATGAAAATGACAAAAGGGTGGCACTCACTTTTCATTAATCAAGTCATAGGTGCTGCACCACTGTAGTCCTTTTGGCCCCTTTGTGTCATTAAGCAAGGCCATGTAAGGGAGCTTGAACATGAATTGGGAAGAGACTTCGGCCAGTTCCATGTTCTAGTTTATGATCTAACACAGACAGCCTCTATCACCCTCATACCACACACATGTGCAGTGTCTGTCCACTGACCTACAGCTCCTCACTGACAGTATGGGGCTGCACTGCATCAGCTCCATCTCTGCCACATCACTCACTAACCTGCAACACCAGATGCATCCTCTGACCACAGAGCAAGTGTGTGTGTTGAGTGCTATTTCTATGCCCAAGTACTTATCCATCACTGAATTAACAATGTCATACAATGGGAGCAATGGTAGGCCACCCAATATTTGTAATACATACATGTTTCAATTTAGTCAGTGTGCAGGTAGGTAAACCAACTGCACATGAGTCCACAGACATAGCAATTCATAAAGTGTATCTGCCTTGTGATGGCACACACATTTAACTTTGTTCATTGAAGGGTGTATAATGCCAGTCCTCAACACCTTGCAATACCCACACAATTGCAGGGCAGTACCTTGTCTGTGAGCTATGATGATGACACAGATGTTTACTACATCTGCTGCAGGCAGAAATGCTATGGGTGTGACAATGGTGCTGCCACTGCAACAACCATAGAGTGGCCCTCAGATGGAAAATACATGATCAAACAGTCCCATTTGGTAATGGAGGTGTTGTGCTTGAAGACATGTTGCAGGGTGTAGCACCACAGGAGTCTTTGGCCCAGTGCTAGTGTTTAGATGTGTGGCTCTGCCTCATCTAACTGTGTGTGTTATTGAGCGATCGCAGTGGTTTGTATGTTGCTCGGATCTTGCACTAGGATGACTAGCTCACTCCGCTTAACTAGTTTACACTGAACTTTGTTCTCCACTTGTAGTGACTTTGATTTTACACTAAGCATGGCTTACCATTCATGTCTTACAAGTGGACCAGCCCCCTACACAATTGGTGAAGTGGAGTGGTTTGAAGACCCGATGCATCCAGTAAGTGTAGGAATGTGTTTCCTGTGAAGTAATACTGAGTTTGGTGTGAGTCAGTCATGAGTGTGGAATACAATGCTAGATGTTTTAGACCGTCCAATGATCAGATATCATAGTAGGCGCTGAATGGTGATATAATGGTTCATTTTTAAGCACCCCAAGCACCACCAGGGGATCACGTCACGCTCTGGCCAGCACTGTGTATACAAGGTGGTGTCAAGCCTTATTTAGGCCCATATGTAACTTAAAATGATGGAGTGCAATGCTGTGGGAAAATTGGTAGCGCTGCACCTTCACAATGCAGTGATGCTCCGTATTTAATCGTTTACAGTGCACCCGTGTGTTGTCCCCTGCGTTGTTGCTAAATTTGCAGTCAAGCCCCAACGCAGCCACACTTGCGCCATAGTGCACGGATGGCTGCATTGAGATGGGGGATAGTTGTTGTGCAGGAGGGATACCCTCCTGCACAAAAACTATCTCCAAATGCGATTTGCTCTTTCTCTGCGTGTTGCAGAGTGCAGCACACATAGAAAGAGCAACAAAAACAAGGGGATATGACAAAATTTCTCCTCATTGCACCCTGCTAATGCCACCCCTAGCGAGGGGTTAGCCAAACTTGCTCAAACTCAGGTGTAAGTAGACTCAAATATCTGGGGCATCCTGATAAAGTGCAATGGGTGTACCCATTGCATTTAGAAGCAGTTCCAGATTTAAGGATTTGCTCACACCAAAGGCAGTGCAAAATTCTGTACATTCCCCAAGGGGGCGGGGGGGGACTTAGAAATGTGCAATAAAGATGAATACTCTTATGAATCCTTTGTTTTGGCTCTTTCAATGAGTGATGCATTAGGCAGCACACATCTAAATTGCATAGGCTCTTTGTCGGTAACTTAATTTTGTTGGAAGGTGTCCCTTCCAGCACAAAATCAATCTCCCCCTCAATGCAGCCATCTATGCACCATGGGGCAACCATCTCTGGATTGACGTTTGTAAGCAATATGTGCCCAGGCATAGATGACAACACAGGGGTGCACCATATTGGATTTAATTTGGCATATCCCTGTGTTGTTACAAAGGTGGAGGACTGGGCTGCCAATTTTCTCCCAGCATTGCTCACCGTTTTTTTCCCCCCATGTATGTTCAACTTTTGTGGAATGTCATTGGCTTGCATGCAGGTCAAGGCCTAATGTATGCTGGCATGGAACTGTGTGTAAAAGGAATGGTAATGGTAGACCACATATTCATGGGTGTCTACACCTGGACACATGAATGTAGATGTGATTGACCTTTGGATACCAGCTTTCTAGTTGGCAGCCCCCTATCGCATGGTCCACTCCTTGACTCCATGAATGAGTGGTCAGGCCTTGGTGGATGACCAGTACTGTAGAGATGATAGATAGCATGGCCATCCCCCCTTAAGCTCAGGGGGAGAAGAATACCAAATTTGTAGAAAGACGTGATGCTCACAGTGTAGGTGACAGTTATGTTGATCAGGCTTGCATGTGTTCCTATCAGCTCTGACCGCTTTTGGCTACCCCTCATCCCAATGACATGTACAAGATACTGGTGATGTAGGTTGGAAATAGACACAGATGAGGAGGAATTTTGTCTTCTCTGAAATGTGTGTTGGAGTGCATGTGCAATTAGATGTTTGCAGTGTACAGTATATTAGTAATCTGTACAGACTCTACCCAATGCTGACACTGATGGTCTTCATATTACAGCTGCTAACATGACAAATAAGGAGAGGCATGACTTCGACAAGAGGGCAGTACAGTACCGCCACATCCTGGAAGTGAAGTCAGGATACCGAGACATGGCTCGCCGCTTCTGGGCAGAGAAAGCTACTGAGGAATGGCGGGCATTCCCACATGGGGCCCCCACACAGCCTCCAAAGGTCCACCAAGCTTCAGGCTCCTCAGTGGTGCAGGGGTGCACAGCTGGCCCCACTCCCATCACATCGACTGCACCAGTCGCCACACAGGCACAACTGTTCACACCACCTGCTGCCGGTTCAACGCAGTTGCTGCAGGACCTGCGTAGGTACGTGTCCCTCATTCTAACACGTTTGGACACGTTGGAGGGGGAAGTAGCAGACAACAAAAAAATGTTGGGATAGATCAAGAGGAAAATTAAGAAGGCCAAACTTTGACTTTACTTGCCACTTGCTATCTCCCAGTTCATTCCCCTCCCTTATGAAGTTACCATATAATTTTTGTGGGTGTTGGAGAGTTAGGGGGTCACTATGAACATGGTGGTAAATACCATTCCCCGCCGTGGAGACGCTGAACAGAATCACGCCATTGGCGGTGAACAGAAACCCGCCATATAAAGATGCAAAAATCAGAATCTGACAAAAAATGTCCCTGCCACCAGTCACCGCCAAGGGCTTGTTGGCAAAAATGCTGGACATCCCACCCCGCCACCACCCCGCCACCACCGAGCACACAAATCCCCGCCCTCCAAATAATGAAGCACAAATAACCGCGGCGGTCAGTGGAAATTGAATGACAATTGGCGGTACAGACCGCCACTGCCATGGCATCCATGCACAACATTGCGAGCCAGAAGACTGGGGGAGGACCCCCACCAACACCACCCGACTACACTGACAGGGAGGAAAAGGTACTGGCTGTCCTGCACCCTGACGGCCTCACTGGACTCACTGGAGGAATGGACTCAGGTAAGTCATCTACAATTACCCCATATCCATCAAACCTATAATGCATGCACCATCCCACCCCTCCAACAGCCACCAGGACAACTACCTCACCCAGGCGACAATCACAACATCCAGTCACCCTGCATGCCCACAAATCCACCAGCAGGCCCACATTCCTACCCATGTGCACAGCCTCCTACCCCTGCAAGGAATCACAATGGCACTACACCACCCACAATGCACCTCCACATCCCAATCAAAATGCAATGGCAACCTCAGAAAGGCACCCTGCAGGGCCCAATAGTGAAAAACCTGCACAAAATAGCCAAGCCCTGTGCTCCCCATTCGATTTTGCAATTGTAACAGAAATGTCCATTCCCACCAACAGGCACCACCACCCATGCCACCCTGACGGACAGGACAAGGAGTGGCAGTGCCCCACATGGAGACAGAGGCATCACCCAGGACACTGGAGAGGGAACCCTGGACAGTGAGGAATACCCTGGCCCCTCATACGGTCCTGGACTGTCACCACCCAGCAGCCCCCCCCAGGACACCACTGACACCCCTACCACCCAGCCACCAACATCAGCCCAGGGCAGCCGGCCCCACATCTGTGTATCCAGGCCACAGACTGGTGGAACACAAGGACAGAGGCCACAGTCACCACCTACCAACAGGCAGGAAGATGATGGCCCCAGTACAAGTGGTACCGCCAGACCTGTGCAGGGGACACAGGCACAGGGGGCTAGGCCCAGTGGGAGGGCATCAGTGGCCCGGGGAAGGGCATAGGATGGATGCTGCAGCCCAAGAAGTGATCTCTGAGGTCCTGGGAGCATACCACCATACCCAGGACAGGATGGGGTAGATTGTGGCTACCCTGGAGCAGAGTCAAAGGCTGCAGATACCCCAACACCAAGAGACCATGGAGCAGTGGAAACTGCTCGATACCACCATGGCCACCATAGCAGGTGCGCTGCTGCACTGTGTCCAACCCAGCCTGAGACCTCCACAGACCAGGAAGCCCCTACTACAAACCAAGATACAGACCAGGCAGCAACATCTGCAGCAACTGGTCATGTGCCACCATCAGAGCACACACAGGAGACCAGCACCTCAACCCGTACAGTCCAACACCAGGCACCCAAACGGTCCCTCAGGCCCTGATATGGCACTGGAACACCTGCCAAGACCAAGGTCCCCCCTAAGAAGTGACTCTGACAAGAACTGTCCCCCAAGTGTGCCACTGAACCACTATCTCCACCGTGCAATAGCAACCCAAAAACTTGTACATAACAGATGGACATGTTACCACTGCCAACAATCGCTGAGACCATGTAGCCAATATGGACATCCACCAGTAGCCCACTCACATCACTGTAAAGAGCACCATAGCATCCCTGACACCAAGTAAAACACCTGCTCACCAATCTAAATGTCCCCTGTCAGTAGGTTGAATCAAATCAAAGGGTGCATGCAATTGTAATTGAAATCATGTATTCATATCTTTATTGCAGGAATGGCACCCCACACATAACATGGGGTGGTGCCAACAGAAACATCTAACAAGTTATCCACCATGTCACATGTCCCATGCAAACCTAGTCACAGTGACAATGTCTATAGACCCAACACCCCCATAGAGGATAAGGCATACCGACAGTATGCAGCACAGACAACAACAGCAGCAAATAGTACCTATTAGTCACTGGAAGTATAGTTGGATCAGTTGGTTCCTGGAGTGTACATCTTCCCCCTAGTCATCATCACCATCACTCTCATCCCCTCTCAGAGGAACCTGGTCAGGATATACAAAACCCTCCTCCTCCAAGAGAGTAATAGATTTCCTCACAGCTACACTGTGCAGCATGCAGCAGGCCA
Source organism: Pleurodeles waltl (assembly GCF_031143425.1). Taxonomy (NCBI): domain Eukaryota; kingdom Metazoa; phylum Chordata; class Amphibia; order Caudata; family Salamandridae; genus Pleurodeles; species Pleurodeles waltl. The sequence continues at coordinate 468,702,417 of NC_090442.1, forward strand.
CCACTATTCTACACACCTTCTGAGGGTCATAGGCCAGGGATCCCCCAGTGAAATGGAGGCAACGGAATGTAGCCTTCAGGAGACCTATAGCACGCTTTATCACCCTCCTAGTACGTCCAGGGGCCTCATAGTAATTCCTCTCAGCATCTGTCCTAGGATTCCTCACTGGTGTCAGGAGCCAATGCATGTTTGGGTAGCCAGAATCACCTGCAAAATTGGGCAAAACAGAACTGTCACTGATAATCCTCAGTTGCAGACAGCCTGGCTGTCAGCTATGTGCCAAAAAGTGTCAGACACACTTACCTATGATCCATCCTCTGTCCCCTTGTAGTTGTTCCATCATGTGTGGTACACTGCTGTTCCTCAGCTCAAAGGCATCATGGGCTGAATCCAGGGAACATGGCATTCACAGGTGAGATGAACTGGTCTGCATACACACCAATTGAATGTTCAGTAGTGAAGGATCTTCCTGTTTCTGTGCACCTGTTCACTTACTCTTGTGGGGATGAGAGCTATGTGGGTTCCATCGATGGCACCTGTCATATGGGGAATGTTGGCAAAGGCATAAAAGTCTGATTTGATGGCAGGGAGTTCAGCACTTTATGGAATCCTCACACAGGACTGCAGGTGTCGTACAAATGCATTCAGTAATCTGGACAGTATGAGGCTAAACATTGGCTGTGAAAAATCTGCACCCATGCCCACAGTCACCTGAAATGATGCCGTGACCAGGAAATGGAGTACGGAGAGCACTTGCACTTCAGTAGGGATGGCATGCTGATTCCGATTAGCCGGTCTCAGTGCTGGATCCAGTAATGCACAAAGTTCATGAATAGTAGCACGGTTGAGTCTGTAATTGATAATGATGTGACGCTCCACCATGGTCCCCAAATCAACAAGTGGTCTGTACACCGATGGGGCCCTCCCTCGCCACATGGGTCTGTACCTAGGAGGAGTGAAGAACACATGTGGGGAACACACCTTCATCTGCCCAACATGTTGAATATTCACTGCTGGCATACAAGTTGATGACATATATGCATAGTAGGATGTTAAACTGGAGTGACATGATACATGTGGACTGTTGTGGTGTGTAAATGTATATTTGTTCATGCATATGGGGGCTGGGGACAATGGGACCTGCATGGGGCAAATGAGAAATTAATAACTGCGTAGTAATGTCCAAAATGTCTGCCCCCTGTAATCCAGATATGTTGTAGTGAGGTGACCTCATACCACTAGTGGTTGTCGTAATGGTGTAAGGCAGTGTTCGCAGCCATGAGACCATTCATTGCTTAATGTTTTTGTCAATGGGGAATATGAGCCTATCATGATTGTTGCCGGCGGTGATGGTGCACACCGCCGCAGAGCGTCCGCCATCTTGTCACCTCAACTTCACTTGACTCCTGGATTACATGTATGCAGGTACTCCACTGAGTGTTCTGCTGTGTCCTGACTCTGGTCCTGGAAATGGAACACAGGGGAAAGGGCCCCGGCCTTCACCACCGAGGAACTGGACAAGCTGGTGGACAGGTTCCTATCCCTGTACGCCAAGCTCTATGGTCGACCAGAGGTTCAGGTGAGTAGGTGGATTGGGGGGCATGGACGTGGGTAATGGTGGTAGATGGCTGTAAACATGTGTGCACGATTTGACACTGTGCAGTTGTGGGATTCTAGACATGCTGCGTGTGTGAGGTCCTGTTATGCTGTTGTAAGTGTCCGTCCCATAGGGGACGTATAGTCAGCTGTATCTAATGGGCATTGTCTGACCTCTGTGTTACTTTTTCTGTGTGGCCCATATAGGTCAGTGCCCATCAGAAGAGGGGACTCTGGCAGGCTATCACTAGTGAGGTGCGGACCCTGGGGTCTACAACCGGTGGAGCACCCACTGCAGGAAGCGGTGGGAGGACTTGGGGTGCCGGGCGAGGATGACCTGCGAGTCCCAGCTGAGGAAGTCCTCCCAACGAGGAAGGGGTGCCTGTCGAGTACTGACCCCACTAATGCGCTGCATTCTGGCGGTGGCATATACCTGGATGGCCACTTGAAGGCTGCACAGCAGACACAAGGAGGTGAGTACAGAAGCCATTGTATGCCTCCTTGATGGATGTGTGAGTGTGCTGTAGTATGTATGCTGTCTAGTGGCAGGGCTCTGATTGATGTCATTTTACATAATGGCCCCCATGGGAAGTTAGGTTGTAAGGGACAGGTCTGCAGTACCTCAGGCCCTTCTGTGATGTTGGAAATGGCTGTAGAGCAGGGTTGTGGCCACTAGTCAGGGGCATAGCCATGTGTATAGCGGTAGGTTCTGCATGGTGGAATATTTGCAGGATGGGAGTATGTGTGAACCAGTTATGTACCTCCATTCAGCTATTTACAAGTGTCTCTCCTGGTTTGTCTCCAATTGTTCTCTTGTGTTTTCTGTATACATCAGCATCATCTGGTGAGGGAGCAGTGGCACGGGTGAGTGGGGATGCACCGGCCCATGGTTCCATGGAGGCAGAGTCGAGCGATGCCAAGGGAGCCAGTGGGTTGGAGGGCGAGGGGAGAATCACGGGGGAGGCAACTACCACTGGAGGTAGTGACTCTGAAACCTCTTCCAATGGGAGCTTCCTGGTGGTGACCTAACCTAGTGGGCCCACCCATTCTGTGTCATCTTCTGCCACTCCCATACCATCACCGCCCTTCCATTTGCTCCCCACCAGAAGGGTGGGAGTCTCATTCGCCCCAAGCACCTCATCCCCTGCCCCAGTCAGACCTGCTGCCCACACGGAGGAGGCTATTGACCTCCTGAGGACCGTCTGTGTAGGGCAGACAACTATCGTCAATGCCAGCCAGGGGCTAACAGCCGTGGTGCAGCAGACCAATGCATACCTGGATGGCATTCGGGGTGCTGTCTCTGCCTACATAGATCTTTTCAGGCTCTGGCCTCCTCTTTGATGACAGCCAGTGTCCCTGGTCATTCTGTCCCCCCTCCAACCATCTCTACCCCTTCCAGCACCCCACTCCCTTCACCCGTCCCAAGCACACATTCTAACAGCCATGCACACACCTCAACACACAAGAAGCACACTGAAAAACACAAGCACCACACTTCCCACCACAGGCATGCACACAGCCAACAGTTATATGTCGGAACCACGGGTGCTTCGAGCACCTGTGGCTCAATAACGAGGTCGGAACAATGACCTTGTTCTAACCACTAATGCCTTTATCACGAATGCATTTACAGCGATTTTACTGTTGTAAACGCATTCCTGGTAAAGGCATTAGCGATCAGCATGCATGGTTCCAGCATGCTTCCCCCCTTCCCCCTAAACCCAAATCACCCCCCAGCCCCCCACCCCACCCCACCCCAAAAACTAAAAATACCCCAAGTCCCAACCCCACCCCTAAAAGCTAAACACCTCAACCCCCCAACCCACCCCTTAAACCTAAACCCTGCCCCCCAAACCCTAATCACCCGAGCCACCAACCACCCCCAAAAAACAGCCGCAGTCCCAGCCCAACTTACCTCCTCCTTCACCTCGTCTCTGACTCCCTTCTTCTGTACCTTAACCCCGAATGTATGTTGTTCAGACATGCGTGGTTAAGGTACCAAAACCAGGAAGTCGTGGAAAACTAAAGAGTTGTTTCATTTTCTTTTTTCATGACTTCATGGTTTCGGAGTCATTGTTCCAGGTGTTTCCCCGGCCAACATATAAAGGGACACACACCAAAATCCACTTCCCCCACTGTGTCGACCTCTTTCGCCTCCCTGTCTGTCACCTCTACATTCTCACTCACAGTCACTGCACCCTCATTCACTGTTGCTGACCCCATTCTGGCAGTCACCACAACATCAGACATCCATTCATGCACCCCAGACACCACACCTGCACTCCCCACAACAACTTTAGTTAACACATGCAGAACACTCACCAAACTTGCAGACACACAGACAACATACATTTACACTGGCAGCCTGTCTTGTCCCACTGCCCAACCCCCCTCCTCCCAAGACACTCAAAAGTTCCAAGACACCCACCCAACACACATCCACCACTCCTCAGCATACTGTACAGTCACCTGCATCCACGTCACGCACACCTACACCTTTCATGACCACTCCCTCTACCAACACTCCCACACCTTCCTCCAGGTCCACCCCGACTGCCCCTAAAAAACGTTTCCTATCCCGTGTTGACCTATTCGAACCCACCCGTCTCGTCCCTAAACGTGCCCACCTTCTTGCCCTGTCCACTCCTCCCAAGTCACAGCCGGCCCCTGTCCGCCCTTCCCATTTCCGTGCTACCTCCCCTGTGAGCGAGGGACCCCATGCTGGCCCAGGTACATCTGCTGCACCTCAGTCCAAGGCCGCTCTGTATTGAATCCTAGTTCGTTTTAATGGGATAACAGGAGTTAGCTTAGCCTCTGGCTTGCAGAGTCGTGCCTCCGTCACCCAGTGACTTTTAACCTACTTGGCTTGCTCTGTCTTAGCCCATTTAATTATTTAATTCTTCTAAAATGGCTTCCTTGTTTATAGTTAGGCCACTTGTTATGCTTTGCATTATCAGTGCCACCGCGCTAAGGCGTCAAGATCAAGCAACAAAGACAAACAAACAGTAGGTGTTCACACTTTGGGATTTTCCCTCTCTATACTTTCGAGGGATCGTTTATATTAATTGCTGTCCCAAGCATGTCTGTTATCTATTGTTTGGGAACACACCTACGCCAGGAGTCCTGGTAGATCTGTATAAATACATCACACTTTAGACAGATAATCAGAGGGATTCCGGACAGAGGGCATCGCCACCATCGCTGATACCAATGCTGCAGCCATCTTGACACTGACCCAGTCTTCGTGTCCCTGCGAAGTCTGAGATAGAGACCTCATTCCAAGGTAACAAGTGCTGGGGGCTCCTCTCATGGACATGGCATTGGCAGATTAGGTTTAGCAAACCCAGCTCTCCTTTAGGTAGGCCTCTCACATTAGGGTATTAGGGCATATTACATTGCGTATGTCTTTTCTATGCATTGCAAGATGGTGGGGGTCTTTGTAATAATGACTCTCGTCTTCACAATTCTGTTGCTTGCATTATTCATTATCCTGATCATTGCAGCCCATGCAACTTATCACAAATTGCAATTATGTTAAATAAAAACTATTGAAACTCTACTGCATCTTTTTCATTGCCTGTGTTTGTGTGAGACATGATATATCTGTGAGAAAGGGGTAATCTCCGTTTAAACATGACATTCCCTGAGATGTCTTATTCTAGAGTCCATGCGTAAAGGCTGCCACAAATCACCTTTTACTATTGTGTTTCTGGTGAGGTGTTGCTAGTGAGCCGGTAAGGTTGGGACAACAGTTGCGACTTGTTCTAGGATAGGCATAGTCGCCTACAAACAAAAGTACTGTTATCCTTTAACCAGCAGTCTTGCCTAAAGCAAGAGTCCAAACTACGACATGGCGCCACCAACGATGGTGTTTAGGCTCTAATTTACGGATACCCCAACTATCACTGTCTCCCAGACAACAGGTACCCTAAGTACCATTATACGGAGACGTCCGTGGTCTTTGGGAAAATCCTCCTCAGCTGAAAAGGTATCACCTAATTAAGCTGTAGGTTGTTCGAGCTCAAACTCATAAAAGGACTAATACTCCCCATTTTGGTGTTCCGTTTTTTCTAAACAAAAATGCTGCTGCCGTAGACATTCCTGAAAATTCTAGACATGCACTAACATAACATATATAAGCATTACAGATGAGGGTGGGGATGTTACTCTTATAACAGAAGCTAATGAAGCATTCCAAACAGAAACATTTTACTGTTGGGTCACCTTTCCTGAGGTAGACCAAAGAACACATACGTTCCACACATATGAAATTGCAAACGTACCTTTACGGTACCGAGCATACCAATATCATGAAATATCGCTCATATACCAAGAGAATCAGAACTGGTTTGAATGCGCCCTACCACATGTATTACAAAGAGTGAGGCTAGGTCCCTTAAGTAATGACGGACCAACATGGCCTATGTTTGCCACATACACACCTCACCCAGGCATACAAAATATGCCAATAGCAGATCTGCGAGATTTATATAATGAATTAGTGACATTATATAGAAGATTAGTTCAGTTCGTAATGTGAACATTGAACACAACACCAGCGGGTCCAGCACCACCAGCACCTGGTGGTTACCAATTGGCTACTGGGATTAATCCACAAACAGTGCACACTATCATGGGTAAAGTTCCCACGGAACGGGAAAAAATACCGTTCTGGATTGCCCAGAAAACTAATCAGCTGGAAGCTGTGTTTCCCCATACGGGACCACAGGAAAAGCATAGACTCCTCACTATGTGCTTACCCTTTGGGTTGGTTCCCTCAGTGGATGACTTAGCCACATGGGGTACAGTCTTCGCTGCGATATACACTACCACACGTGGTACCCCGACACTTGCCAATTTACCGAAGTGTTAAAACAAATACAAAATGAGCACGGGGTTGTACCGGCCTTGGATTTGGGGATGAAATTAATGCGTAACTTTGATGCGGTTTCCTCAATAATACTCAGTAATATTAAAGGGGAAGCGGTAGCACTGGCGATACACCAGCGTCTCCGGGAAACCCCACACCAGGAACAAGAGAGACAGCTCCCGTAAATTATTTCAGATACCTATACTAGTATATGGTGGGATAGTTTGGGAGCCAAGCCAAAGAAATTGGAGTTACAAGGTACCACCCATAAGGAAGGTACTAAGCAGGCACAAGAGGGCCCTAAGAAGCGCTGGGACAAACAAAAAGATTTCAAAAACAGAAGAAATAAGAGAGCTGATTCTCCTCACCCGGAGAACTCCCAAAGGAGATACAATCTCAGAAATAGGGAGAATATTAAAACTCCTGACAGATATACTGATTCAAGTCCCTTTCGTTCCTTTCAGGACGCACCGGATAGACGTAGCGAGAGAGGGGGCCGTCCAGATCGACGTCCTGAAGAAGTGAAAGAAAAATAAGACTTGCAGCAGTCTACCATTAAAAAAGAATAAAAGACTCCTCATCAAAAGCCACAGTTTAAAAAGAAAAAGGTGGCAGCACTGACAGCAAAAAATGCCAGTATACTTGAGAACACTGTTGAGGAACAAGACGTGGACAGTGACTCTGTAAGACAGAGCAGCGGTCACGATATGTCGCCAGAGTCTGAAAGATCATCTGGATGCGACAGCAACTAGCGATTTAATCGCAGTTGAAACAGCGGACGGCCACGTTCTCCCCCGATAGGGTTTATGATTTAAAAATTCAGATAATGGGTGACGTGGAGCTCACCATTAGTGTGATATTTTGGGATGAACTTACTAGTGATATCCTACTAGCGGAAAGAGATTGGCCACCTGACCACCTCCGTAAGCTCCCGCATGGGGAAAATGTCATTTTGCCTTCTTTCTCCAATCTTGTTCCAGAAGCAGAAAAAGAAGCCTATGCTGCTGAATGGGCTTTAGCACAGGCACCTGCGCTATATCGCAATCATGTAGGTGTGGACAAGGAGTCTCCTTGCCATGTTATTCCCATTAGGTCTACACCCCAACCACAGCCACAATATCCTGTCAAACATGAAGCGAAAGCTCCGGTGAGGGAAATCCTCACCCCGCTTGAGTACCAGGGAGTAATTGCGCCCTGTACATCTGCAATGAATAATCCGTTATTCCCCGTTGCAAAGCCAGATTATTCATATAGAAGAGTCATTGATTATCAACATTTAAATAGTCATACACGCACATATGCTATAAAAAACTCACACAGCACAGCACTAATAAACAATATAATGCGTAAAAAATATAAAACAACATTAGACATATCTAAAGGCTTTTTCTGCCAGAATTTAGCACATGAAAGTCGGGACCTGAGTGCATTCTCATTTGGCTCTCAGAAACGCTTTTGTCGTTTACCTCAAGGCTATAAAAATAGCCTGGGGCGTTATCCTAAGTGAATGACATATATCCAACAGACGACGACCTCGACATTCATCTTGCAAGGGTCGATCGGATCATTTTGGGATTTGAAGACCTCGGTTACAAATTCAACTTTAAGAAAAGCAAGATCGCATTTATCAGCGTATTATTCCTGGGATATGAGCTATCAAACGAGGGAAAGAGCCTGGCCCTGCTCTTTCTAGAAAAATGTGCTCAACTGCACCCTCCTAACACACTTAAGAAATTACAGTCATTACTGGGTTTCTTTAACTTTGGCAGAACATACATTCCAGATTATGCACAACATATCAAGCCACTTTATGACTTGGTTCAGCCCAATTTTTCCAGCAGACACTGGACAATTGAACACACACGCATCCTTAGGGAAATGCAAAAGGACATGCTAGAAGCTAAACACTTGCACACACGTGACAATAAAACAAATTTGGTCATCAGAATAATTGCTGATGTCATTGGTTTTACTTATGTCACCTTCAATGAGGGTGACACAGTACCCATGGCATATAAATCACATTTATACTCCAATGCAGAACAGCGTTTTGCACCTACAGAAAAGATTCTGACGGCAGTTCAGATGGCCGTCATAAAAGAGAGGCCACTTGCCCAGGGGAAACGTATTATTGTTGTCTCCCCGGTGCCGGCCTTAGAGGCTGTCACCAAAGCAAGCGTTCCTAACGCTAAAGCATTACATCCACATTGGATTCAATGGGCAACATCTCTGACCGCCACTGATGTCGATTACATTTTTGATCCTAAACTTCTGACACAAGAGTTTCTCCAGTACGAACAAGAGTACCCCACGCATCTAAGTATCTTGCCACTTGACAGATACCATACTGTCATATACACTGATGTTCAGCACAACCGGCTGTAGGTACTAAACATCAATACTCAGCAGCTTGCGCAGCCGTGAGCGGAGTGATGGAAGATGGAGCCTTCCACCCTCACAGTACCTACACGCAGACCTTAGGGGACTGCAAAACCCAGTTGGCTGAACTTAAAGCTCTAATACTAGCGCTCGAACATACCGAGCCAGGAAGCCTGACTTCAATTGTCTGTGACTCATACTACTGCGTTCAGTCGTACAACGATTATCTTAATCATTGGAAGCTGAACGGCTTTAGAGATTCTAAAGGGAACACCATTAAACACAAAATACTGCGGGGGAGGGGGGCTGATCTTAAGGATAAGCTACCGTGTGTCCATGTAGTACATACATTGGGCCACCAACATCGGTAATACATTGGCTGATGAAGTGGTGAAGGCAGCAGTAGCTACGGCTTCTGTGGCTGCAGTGACTCGTTCACAGACGAGATTGGATAATGAAACATTGACTGCCGTAAAAGCTTCGGCTGCAGGTAAGCCCCTTCCGAAGGGATACCTTACGAACTATACATACCATATCAGTGTGCAGAATGTTGCCTACACAAAAATTCCTGGGGTTGGAGATCGAGTGATCCCCAAGGAAGACTGGAGATTAGATCTAGTAAAAGCAGCGCATGACAGTGTCACTTCTGCACATGCTGGTATATCGGCCACGATAGCACTCTTACAGAAACGCTTTTGGTGGCCTGGTCTATGCAGACAAACAAAAAAGTATGTCCTTTGCTGTGACATTTGCCAGCAGATAAAGGGCTCTAATAATAAACGCCCACCGCAGACATCCCTCTTAGTGTCCAATAGGCCACTACAGTGTGTGTACCTTGACCATTGTGGTCCCTTACAGCCTGATGGTGCATACAAATACATTCTAGTCGCTGTAGATTCTTGTTCTAGATTCCTGTGGGTATGGCCACAGCGGTCGGCTGACGCTCGGACTGTTATAAAAGACTTGCTGATCTTTATTGGTACATATGTGGTTGCAGCATTCCATTCGGACCAGGGCCCTGCATTTGCCTCTAAGGCATTCAGGGACACCATGGGGACGATGGGTGTTGAACTCCATTACGCCTCACCATACCATCCCAAGGGAAATTCGGTCATGGAGAGGCAGAATCGTGATCTAAAGCAGTCCTTAACAGCTCGAGTGTTAGGTTCAGGCCGCAGCTGGTTACATCACCTATATGGGGTCCAGCGAGCACTGAATAATCTGCCACAACGGTCCTTTGGGGGACGCACTCCATATGAGGTCCTCTTTGGGATACCTATATATGTCCCAGATCTCGATGCCCCTGGTATGGTGGCAGCAGAAACACCATTTGACATAAATGAACGTCTCACTGTTTTACAGGAGCTTCAGCAATTTTGTGATGATAAATCATCTGCAAGTGCTGCCACCTTAGGAATAAGGGATTTAGCGAAAACTTCGACTGGCTGGATTCCTAAAATTGGGGATCTGGTTCATGAGAAGATCGCTGTGAAGAAGGAATTTGGTCCATCATACAGAGCACCTGTACCGGTCTTGAGAATCAAAGGTACCAGGACTGTCATCTTACTACCGCTGTCCGGCTCTAGAACGAACAGATTTATCTCCATTTATGACATCAAACTACACCATGTGGCCGATCCTTCACAGTAGACCAAGAGGTCCCTTGGGTGGTTCCCGATCTCCTCTCACTACCCAACAGGACATAAATCTACATAGTAGGATGAACAACACTTCTACGGACTATGCAACAATGTCCAATGCTGTTCCAGACACCTCCTCGACCATGGGGAGGGTGGAAAATGAACTTTTGCTAGTTCCAGTCACCACTTCGATGACCACTCCTGTCCAAGATTTGGCTGTTTTTTACACAAACACCTCACAGACTAATGACACCGTCTACCAAGAGCCTCCACGCGAAGTGGACCAAAGTACGAATAATGCACCGGCTCCCGTGTTTGCAGAGACTGCCTCTGGCTATTTTATTGACATAGATGACTTTTCTTCTGACTCAATCACTATTGTGATTGACAATGTTTCAAAAAGGAGTAAGCTGTATCAACGGCTTAAAAATAACTATTTGATATACCCATGGAACTATTTATGGTTCTATTTGACATTTTTTGCATTATTTTTATGGATTGGGTTTGTGACTGTTTTCTTTTTGCTCATAAATGGTCACTATATTCCTGATGACTCCTCTGTTGAGCCTGTTGATGAAGTTTTAACTCCATATCATTCCTCACATAAGGTCCGAAGAGACTTGTCCCCTGTAAATGTTACAGCAATACCGATTTCTGATGGGATTGTGTGGGACAAAGTTCCATTTGAAATATACGGGCCTACCAAAATTATTCAAATACCGTACGTGTTCAAAATTTCTATGACAAATGTAATTACACCTGATGTTGTCTCTGATGATTGGGATGTCCAAACAGTTGATTCCATGCTAACTGAAATGAAGGACTATTCCGCTTTTGAAAGTAATGATGTACATGAACATACAATGAATTATGGGGAAATGTCCTGCTATAACAATAGGCCAGTATTAAACTACACACAGTGGGAGCAATGTTCTACACCACCGGAGGGGAGTCCAAAGTACTATAGTGAAAAATGTACATACTTTTCTGGGCATGACACAAAAAAATGCAGAGTCGTATTATTTTAAAATACATCCAGCACAAATTAGGAAAATATTGCTAACTGACACAAAAATGATTTATTCAGATCCCTTTGTTTCCCGGCTCGCAGATGAAGGTTGCGAATACTGGAAGAGCACTATTGCCTTGAAAAGTGTATGGGGAACACAAGATTGGCAGATACAGGGTAGGGAGGCTTTATTTCGAGCATGCCTGATTCCTGTGCAAATGATTTTCTTAAATGACACTATTCAGCAGACATACTGTCTGGGGTTAGCAAAAATTAAAGACTTGAACACGTCCAGTATCCCCACTCCGGCAAGGTTTAAAGATTGGCAATACTTCCTTAATATCACCGAGGACAGGCTAGATGCAATGTTTAAGGCTGGTACCTATAATTCTTCACTTTCCAGTCCCGGTGGGTGGTTAATATGGCCCACTGACACTAATGAGTGTAAAGCGCGTTTTCTGAACTTTTCAGTTTTTTTTTTAATTAACAGGCCAGACCCTCGCTTTGTATTGGGTCAACATACAGGTATAGTTACAGTGTTGCTGTGCCAGCAATGGGTACAGACCAACACGTTAGCTGAAGTTAAGAAACACCCGAACACTCTTTCTGAAGATGAAGACTTGTAGGATTTTCTGCTTTGTCCTAGAAAAAAGCGCTCGAAAAGGTTTTTATATGCTATGTACAATGAAATTTGGAAACTTTCACAGATTGAGGCTGCTGCGCGTTTAAGGCAATTGGATAAGGAAAATTTAGAAAAGGCATTAGCGGTTGTCGACATCGGCATAAAAATGGCCGTGTTCCATGGAAGTATATTAACGGGAGTGAATTCTTCACTGCTTTTAATTTTTCCAGAGCACAACAGACAATGGCTAAAAGGAAGGCTAGTTTCACCATGCTTCACGTAGAAAAATTAGATAAGTTGCCCTTCACGGTAGCAGAGAGTCCTTCAACTATTTGGCTCTTACATGTCATAATTAATTTACCCATTTCGACCTTTTGTTTCTCAAGCTGCCTGAAACATCTTGTAGTGGGAAGGTACGAGCAACTAGGAGATAGCTATATTAAGGAAGAGTGGGAGTTGCCCTTTGATTATAAGTGTCTGAACGGCAAAACAGAAGTCTTTCTTAGCGGAAGTGAATGTGAGACTGCTGTTAGTCATTCCATGATATGTAAGCAGGTGTCCCTTCACGGTCTTTGCAATGCGGGGGTCGCAAATTGGCCTGTTTACTGAAGGGTACTCCCGTCCCTTTGACTCGCCTGGTATTTCATGTACTTTTCAATGGAAGTTATGTGGTACTGAATGATCATAGTTGATGCGGCATGCAACCAGGAATTGCCTACGCAATCTCGGTCTCAAAGGTTGTTACGTGTCGTGGACATGTTTTGTCCCCCCCCCACGAGAGATAAAAGAATCTGACATGTGGCCCCACATAGATACTATTAATGTGAACTATGACAAGCTGAGCAGGCTAAAGGCACTATTGTTTCAAAAACAGGTCGCCTTGCCATCCGCAAAGGAGACGTATGCTCTACGGATTGCGAGATCATCAGCCGAGATACAATCCCTATTAAATACCAACTTCCCCAAGCACTTTGGAGAACTGGTATCCAGAATATTCAATGCTTCATGCACCAATGGGATTGTTCATTTCTTTAAGGCTGTCGGGTCTGGTTTCGTGTCCATCTTCCAAACTGTCTTCGGAGTCATCCCGTCAGCCATCCACTCACTCTTCTCAAGCTTGTTTGGTGGCTTTCCAATTATTTTGCCTTTGATTGGCGTACTACTACTGCTATTTCTTCTGAAATGGTTGTTTCTTTCCAGCTACGCAGAGCAATGGAGCCGCTCCCACCAACTCCACTGTGCTGTGAACGCATGGTTCGGATCTTCGGTGCACCCTTGCTGGTGGAACTGGAGCACGACTGGTTGTTGTCATTTCGGCCCCTTCTCTGGTGCGTACAACTAGTCTTCCGCTGCATATGGTGCCTCTTTGAACATCTGCCTATGGTCTATTTTGCTGTTGCACCGACATCTCCTATGGACCACGAACTGCTGATGTCCCCGATGAGAGTTCATACATGGTCATGCCCCTTGAGACTGAGGTTGCTCGGCGAGGCCACCTATGAGCCTTCCGTTTTGAGATCTGCCATGGACAAGGGCACTGCAACGAATGACGTTACACCAGAAAGTACTGCTCACTACTGCTCTGTGGATCCGTTTGTCAGCCCAGCACTCAATTTAACATCAGATGATGTTGACTCATTTTTGAGGTCATTGGTTGGTGACTTCGATGACACTCTTCAAGATCATGCGTACAGCAAATAATTTGATGAATTGACTTGCCATTCCCGATGAAAAATTATGCATTTACATTGACTTGCTTTGGCACGCTGTGCTTGTCATGGTTGACATTACCATCTCTGTATGTATTTTAGCGGAACTGTTTTTATTACCTTTTTCAACCCATTTTAAAGATTTTTGTAGCTGGTTTTTATGCTTTTAGCTTTTTAGTTGAGAGCAATTTTAGCGTTTGGGTTCCTGTACCTTCATCATACCTGTTACGGCAATGGGGAGGGTGTAGTGAATCCTAGTTCATTTTAATGGGATAACAGGAGTTAGATTAGCCCCTGGCTTGCAGACTCGTACCCCCGTCACCTAGTGACTTTTAACCTACTAAGCTTGCTCTTTCTTAGCCCATTTAATTATTTAATTCTTCTAAGATGGCTGCCTTGTTTACAGTTAGGCCACTTGTTATGCTTTGCATTATCAGTGCCACCGCGCTAAGGCGTCAAGATCAAGCAACAAAGACAAACAAACAGTAGGTGTTCACACTTCGGGATTTTCCCTCTCTATACTTTCAAGGGATTGTTTATATTAATTGCAGTCCCAAGCATGTCTGTTATCTATTGTTAGGGAACACATCTACGTCAGGGGTCCTGGTAGATCTGTATAAATGCATTTCACTTTAGACAGATAATCAGAGTGATTCTGAACAGAGGGCATCCCCACCATCGCTGAGACCGATGCTGGAGTCGTCTTGACGCTGACCCAGTCTTCGTGTCCCTGCGGAGTCTGAGATAGAGACCTCATTCCAAGGAAGCAAGAGTTGGGGGCTCCTCTCATGGACATGGCATTGGCAGATTAGGTTTAGCAAACCCAGCTCTCCTTTAGGTAGGAGGTTAGGCCTCTCACATTAGGGTATTAGGGCATATTACATTGCGTATGTCTTTTCTATGCATTGCAAGATGGTGGGGGTCTTTGTAATAAAGACTCTTGTCTTCACAATTCTGTTTCTTGCATTATTCATTATCCTGATCATTGCAGCCCATGCAACTTATCGCAAATTGCTGTTATGTTAAATAAAAACTATTAAAACTCTACTGCATCTTTGTCATTGCCTGTGTTTGTAAGAGACATGATATATCTGTGAGAAAGGGGTAATCTCCGTTTAACCACGACACTCCCTGAGATGTCTTATTCTAGAGTCCATGCGTAAAGGCTGCCACAAATCACCTTTTACTATTATGTTTCTGATGAGGTGCTGCTAGTGAGCCGGTAAGGTTGGGACAACAGTTGTGCCTTGTTGTAGGATAGGCATAGTCGCCTACAAACAAAAGTACTGTTATCCTTTAAACAGCAGACTTGCCTAAAGCAAGAGTCCAAACTACGACAGCTCCACCACCTTCAAAGGCCAGACACAAGCCCCTCCACCTCCCAAACGTAAACCCAAGCCCACCCCTCCAAGTCGTAAGTCCCCACCCCCACCACCCCTTGCCCCTGTTCCCTGAGGTGACTGGATGCCGCATTGTTGCCCCTTTAAGGTGGAGTACAATTTACACTTGTGGGAGTCAAGTTGAGCCATTTGGGCCTATCGGACTTTGGACTAAGAACTGACCATTGGCCTTCTGTTGCTCCTGGAGCTTAATAAAAGTTGTGTGGCCAGTGTTGGTTTTGGCACACACTGGATCTGTGGTTCATTGTTTCTTTGTGGGGGGGCTCTTGCACATGTGTGTACTTTGGGCAGATTGTCTTGGCCTTGTGTCGGGTAAGTACCTCTTGTTCAAGAGCATATGGTTTGTGCTGCTGTGAGGGGTTGTGGGTGCGTTGCGGGGTGGGTGGAGTGGGTGGGTATGTAACTGTGCTCTTTCTTCACTTGTTTAGTAGTTTGCAGTACTTACCGTCATCGTCTTCTTCAGCGGTCTCGGAGGTATATGGCAAGGAGCAGGACTGGCATGATTTGCAACTCTCTATCCATGTCTGCTTCGGCATGTTGTGTGAGCCTCAGGTGAGTGTTTCCTTTTATTTGGTTTGTTTCCTCCTAGCTTGGCGTGGCAGTGGTTCCCGCCCTGGGACTGACGGCGGTCTAGTGCTTCATTATTTGATGGGCGGGTAGGGCCTTTACGTCAGCCTGTGGGTGGCCTCTGCT
Source organism: Pleurodeles waltl (assembly GCF_031143425.1). Classification (NCBI taxonomy): domain Eukaryota; kingdom Metazoa; phylum Chordata; class Amphibia; order Caudata; family Salamandridae; genus Pleurodeles; species Pleurodeles waltl. Next base: position 468,718,335 of record NC_090442.1, read on the forward strand.
GTCGTTGTCGACACTCCTCTGCTGGCGGTGAGTGGTTTTCAGGCTGCCTGTTTTACATGTGCTTCATAATTGGACAGGCCAGACAGCCTGACTGTTGGCGGTAGTTACCACCACCGCCGGCGGTGCGGTCTTTACCACTGTGTTCATAATGAGGTCCTTAGTGTTAGGGTATTGTAGGTTTATAGATTAGGTAGGATATGTGTAGTTGGAGGGGTGGATTTTTTCTTCTAATGTTTTTATTTGTGGGTGGTTGGGTGGGGGGTCATGTTGGGGTATCTGTGTTTTAAAATATAAAAAATGTTTTACAAAAATTAAAAATTAAATAAAATACAAAAAATATATATTTGTTTAGGATTAGTTAGTAAATGTGTAGTATTAGTAATTATTTTCCTGCTTGTGTCTTGTTACTTAAGGGGGTGGGGTCCAATGTTTAGAGGGTGGTGTTCAATGTGTATGTTAATCTTAGAATAGGGTAGATAGCTCTAGTTGTTGGATAAGTACAGTTAGTATAGGTTAGTTTAGGATTGGGTAGGTTTTAGTTGTTTTTAAGTTTCTTGTATTTAAAATAGATATTTTGCATTCTCCCATACAATTTGTGTAATCTGCTTGAGTCTCAGGGTCTTCCCATGAGTGCACAGGGCAAATTGGGAGCTGGCCTAGGGAATCCATCCTGCCTTCAAATCCCTCTCTTAACATGCCACCTACTGACAACGGAGCTGTCACATTGGCTGCAACATCAAATCTACTAGTCCATGCATCTGCCATGCATGCAGTGTAGCCATCAATCGTTATGTCTATGTATGCTTTCTCCTTGACAGGTAAGTCTGGTCATTCAGCTGTCCTCGTTGGGGTCCTGTTTGGACAATGTTGGGAATTGTGACAGATCTGACATAAGCTCCAAATGGTACTCTATCCTGCAACATAGACCGGTGCCCATCACTGATAAGGTTAGCTACCTCTGAACCACACCAATAAGTTATTCTGGTACTACCAGCTGGCTGCATTGCATTTAACTTGGATTTCTTCCTGACCTGCCGTACATCTTGACCAAAGTCTATATGTATCCATCAGTTTATGAGAAGTCTACATCATACACCGGTGTCATGTTTGGATCCTTGTGTGTAGCTTTGTGGCCCCACAGTTTAGCACTCATGCACTGATCTTCTGATGTCATTGACATGGATTCACACAATACTATCATTTGACTAAGTACATCGAACACAGAAAACGCTGACATGGAAAATGTGTACAAAGTGATTATTTACGGGTGAAAATGTCTACGTGATATGTCAACAATGTCCAGGTGTGACACCTCATTTGTGAAGAACAGTTTTTTGACACAATCAGAGTCCAGGGTTGAGGGACATGTCCTGAGACATGCTTCAGAGTAGTGTAGATAAGTGTGGAAGCACAAAAATTGGCAATCTGTAAGTGTAGGAAGTTGGCTCTGTATGTACTATTTCAAAGTAAGAAATTGCATGCACAGAGTCCAAGGGTTCCCCTTAGAGGTAAGATAGTGGCAAAAAGAGATCATTTTAATGCTCTATTTTGTGTTAGTGTGGTCGAGCAGTAGGCTTATCAGAGGGTAGTGTTAAGCATTTGTTGTACACACACAGGCAATAAATGAGGAACACACACTCAAAGACAATTCCAGGCCAATAGGTTTTTATGTGGAAAAATACCTTTGGTTAGTTTATTTTAAGAACCACAGGTTCAAGATTTACAAACAATACTTTAAATGAAAGGCATTTCACTCAGGTATCTTAGGAGCTTTGAATCATCACAGTAGCATGTACAGTTTTGGCAAAAATGGCAATAAGCTATTTTAAAATTGGACACTGCAAAATTCAACAGTTCCTGGGGGAGGTAAGTATTTGTTAGTTTCACAGGTAAGTAAAGCACTTACAGGGTTCAAAGTTGGGTCCAAGGTAGCCCACCATTGGGGGTTCAGGGCAGCCCCAAAGTTACCACACCAGCAGCTCAGGGCCGGTCAGGTGCAGAGGTCAAAGTGGTGCCCAAAACGCATAGGTTTCAATGGAGATAGGGGTGCCCCGGTTCTAGTCTGCCAGCAGGTAGGTACCCGTGACTTCGGAGGGCAGACCAGGGGGGTTTTGTAGGGCACCGGGGGGGACACAAGTCAGCACAGAAAGTACACCCTCAGAGGCACAGGGGCGGCCAGATGCAGAGTGCAAACAGGAGTCGGGTTCGCAATAGGTTTCAATGTGAGACCCGGGGGTCTCTTCAGCGATGCAGGCAGGCAAGGGGGGGGCTCCTCGGGGTAGCCACCGCCTGGGCTAGGAAGAGGGCCACCTGGGGGTCGCTCCTGCACTAGAGGTCGGATCCTTTAGGTCCTGGGGGCTGCGGGTGCAGTGTGATTACCAGGCGTCGGGTTCTTTGAGGCAGGCAGTCGCGGTCAGGGTGAGCCTCTGGATTCCCTCTGCAGGCGTCGCTGTGGGGGCTCAACTCTGGCTACTCACGGGCTCGCAGTCACCGGGGAGTCCTCCCTGTAGTGTTGGTTTTCCGCAGGTCGAGCCGGGGGTGTCGGTGCAGAGTGGAAAGTCTCACACTTCCGGCGGGAAACGTGTGGTCTTTAAAAGTTGCTTCTTTGTTGCAAAGTTGCAGTTTCTTTGGAACAGGGCCGCTGTCCTCTGGAGTTCTTGGTCCTTTTAGATGCAGGGTAGTCCTCTGGGGCTTCAGAGGTCGCTGGACCCTGGGGGACGCGTCGCTGTTGCAGTTTTTCTTGAAGTGTGGAGACAGGCCGGTAGGGCTGGGGCAAAAGCAGTTGATGTCTCCTTCTTCTCTGCAGGGCTTCAGGCCAGCAGTCCTTCTTAGTCTTCAGATTTCAGGAATCTATCTTCCTAGGTTCTGGGGGCCCCTAAATACTCACTTTAGGGGTGTGTTTAGGTCTGGGGGGTTAGTAGCCAATGGCTACTAGCCCTGATGGTGGCTACACCCTCTTTGTGCCTCCTCCCTGAGGGGAGGGGGGCACATCCCTAATCCTATTGGGGGAATCCTCCATCTGCAAGATGGAGGATTTCTAAAAGTCAGAGTCACCTCAGCTCAGGACACCTTAGGGGTTGTCCTGACTGGCCAGTGACTCCTCCTTGTTTTTCTCATTATCTCCTCCGGCCTTGCCGGAGGGGGTGGGCATCTCCACTAGCTGGGATGGCCTGTGGTGCTGTAACAAAGGGGGAGAGCCTTTGAGGCTCACCGCCAGGTGTTGCAGTTCCTGCAGGGGAGGTGAGAAGCACCTCCACCCAGTACAGGCTTTGTTACTAGCCACAGAGTGACAAAGGCACTCTCCCCATGTGGCCAGCAACATGTCTGGTGTGTGGCAGGCTGGCAAAACTAGTCAGCCCACACTGGAAGTCAGGTATGTTTTCAGGGGGCATCCCTAAGATGCCCTCAGTGTGTTTCACAATAAAATGTACACTGGCATCAGTGTGCATTTATTGTGCTGAAAAGTTTGATACCAAACTTCCCAGTTTTCAGGGTAGCCATTATGGTGCTGTGGAGTTTGTGTATGACAGACTCCCAGACCATATACTCTTATGGCTACCCTGCACTTACAATGTCTAAGGTTTTGCTTAGACACTGTAGGGGCATAGTGCTCATGCACCTATGGCCTCACCTGTGGTATAGTGCACCCTGCCTTAGGGCTGTAAGGCCTGCTAGAGGGGTGACTTACCTATGCCATAGGCAGTGTGAGGTTGGCATGGCACTCTGAGGGGAGTGCCATGTCGACTTAGTCATTTTCTCCCCACCAGCACACACAAGCTGGCAAGCAGTGTGTCTGTGCTGAATGAGGGGTCCCCAGGGTGGCATAAGACATGCTGCAGCCCTTAGAGACCTTCCCTGGCATCAGGGCCCTTGGTACCAGGGGTACTAGTTAAAAGGGACTTACCTGGATGCCAGGGTGTGCCAATTGTGGAGACAAAGGTACAGTTTTAGGGAAAGAACACTGGTGCTGGGGCCTGGTTAGCAGGCCTCAGCACACTTTCAAATAACTTGGCATCAGCAAAGGCAAAAAGTCAGGGGGTAACCATGCCAAGGAGGCATTTCCTTACAGTAAGTGAGAGACAATGACTGTCCATAGCAGACAGGTCAACAGTGGGTGAGTGAAGATTGCACATATACTACTGTGGCAACACTGGCATGATCTTCAGCACAGAACTAAGGTGAACACTGCCCATGTGGCATAGACTGATGCTACCGGGTACTCTCCCGAGTAAAGGTGATCTGTTCCACATCTTCATCCTCCGATGTGTATGGTGTCTCCTGTGCCATTGGAGGTGGTGTTGGCGAGATAGAGGGGGCCACAAACACTTCAGTGCTTGAAGATATGGAGTCCCAATTCCTGGCAGCTGCCATTTGTGGTATAATATATGGCATCACTGTAGCAAGGAGGAACTGCCAATTTTTCGTGATGGCAGCAACATCCCTGTGGTAGGCTGCTGTTTCTTCCCTGAGGGAGGCCACTTCACGCTGAATGGAGTCCAGCTTGTTCTCTATCATGCTGCTACCAGTTTTGGACGGCAGTTGTTGTAGCATCTCTTATAAAACACAAAAAGAGAGTATTGGAAGTATTGCTATCCCATACCACTTCCCAAGAGAAATCTATATAATCACTAAGGGTGTGGGGTAGTAGGGGTTGAGGGTAGAACTGGGTCAGTGTTCCCTCGGTAGGCGGTGTCAGTTAGGTCGCGTTAAGCTATGAAACGGGGAAAGCATGGGTGAAAAGTGTCCCAGCGACGGAGCGCTGTGTTGTCCTACAGGGGGAAGGGGGAGTTCCCTTACGGACTAGGTGGTCTCACACACATACTAGTGTCTTGCTTCATCATTTGACCACCTAGCCCCACCCAAGTAAGATGATACTACTTGGGCGGACTCAACCTCTTGGTTGAAAGAACCAGAGGGAGTGCTGAAATTAAACTGGCTGGATAATTTACAGAGATCCAGATGGGGTGGAAATAAAATTACCATACATGTCACCGGTTGCTACTAGTTAGTTTTAATGGGGGTGCATGTTGGTAAGGTTGAGAACAGGGGAGGAGGCTCATTCGAGGATAATGTCTCTTAGAGTCTAAAAAGAAATACGTATGACCAACATGTTTCTGCCCTCTCAAAGTGCTGGTAGGTCAGGGGCATTCGTCAGGGTCGGAGCACTAGCAGTAGGTGAAGTGCTCAAAGTGAATCATGAATGGCCTATCTGAACAGGTAGTTCATGGTGTGGTAGGTCTGTAATAGCTGATAGATAAACCACAAATTAATAAGATTGAGAGGTGGCACACCACTGCACACAACACAGCAAAAAGTGACAGTGTATGGGGGAAAAAAACAACACTCACACACACATGCATTAGTGACTTACCCCGGAGTCGGGGGCGGGTGGCCTCTGGTCTGGCTAGTGCCGGGGTGGTTTCCTTTGTAGTCACACTCTGAGGAGATTAAGGGTTTAACGGGGGGGAAAAAAGGAAATGAAAAGAAGGGGAAAAGACGAAGAAGAAAAAAAAAAGAGAAAAAGAAGAAAGGGAAAAAAGGAGGGGAAAAAGGGAAGCAAAAATGGGGAAAAAGAAAAAGAAAAAGAAGAAAGGGGGGGATGGGGAAAGCTGATAAGGGGAGGGAGAGAAGAAAAAGAAGAAGAGGAAGGAAAAAAGGTAGGAGAGGAGAAAAAAGAAGAGAGAAGAAAAAGGAAAGAGAGAAGAAGAGAAAAAGGGGAGCAAAGGCCACAAGAAAAGAGAGGAAGCAGGCCAAGAGGGCTGTTGGCCAAAGAGGTTGTCTCTGGTACAGAATAAGGAGAAATCCAAATGGCCACGTAGGCTCAAACTTACCACTCCAAAGGGATTACCGGGGGGAGTACCTACATGCCGATGCCAGGCCTCTCTGGTACTAAGTGGAGGGCTGGCCCGGTATTTATGATGGACATAGCCAATGAATGCGAGGCAAAAGGCGGCAAGCAATCAACGTGTGGAATAAGGAAAGGATGTGCCTGGCATCGTCGGGCAATGTGCGTCCTGAATGGTTGAGACGCATAAGAAACACCTGCGTTCCGACCGCGCCCAGTGAGGGGGCTGCGCGCGGCCGGGCGCTTGGAGGTGACGTGCCGGGCCCGGTGGGGTGCGAGCAGCCGCGGGACCCGTGGGAAATGGAGTCCCACGGCGCGGGGCCGCGCCCGAGGAGAGTGTGGCCCAGAGGAGGCGCTCCAACCGCGTCCTGCCTGAAGGACGCGGTAGGGCGCCCAATGATGACGCGCCGCATTTGGTGCCGGGCGTCAAGCTGGGCCGCAGGACTCTGGGAAGGAGAGTCCCGCGGTTAAGGCCCGGCACTCCGCGTGTACCGCGATGGGTGGGGGCCACAGAAGTGGGGGGGGGAAAAGGAAATTAAAGAAAAGAGGAGGGAGAAGGGGGGGGAATGAATGGGAGGGGGAGGGAAGGTTTTTTTTTAGCAAAAAGGGAGGAACGGGAGAGAGAGGGGGGTAGAAATAAAGGAAGGAAAAAAGAAAGAAAGAAAGAAAGAAAGAAGAAAGGCTGAGCAGAAATAAAGGAAAAGAAAGAAAAAAGAAAAAAAGAAAAAAAGAAGAAAAGAAGGGGGGAGGGAAGGGGGTTTATGCCATAAGGGGGGGACGGGAATCAGGAGGAGGGAAGAAGTAAAGAAAAAAGAGAAGGGGGGTTTGGGGCGGGGGGTTGTAAAAGAAGAAGAAGGAGAAAGGGGAGAGATCGAGGAGCAAGGAGTGGGGAGAGAAAGGAGAAAGTAAAGACTGAAAGAAATTAGAAAGAAGTGTAGGGCGATAAGGGAAGGAAAGGAAAGAAAAAGATGAAGTGAAAGAGAGAAGGAAAGGAAAAGGGGGATACAATGACAATAGCTCTTTTCTCAAAGAGGTTATTTAGTTGAACCGAGGACACTAAAATGGTAGATGATGATTGTCATAGCAGGACATTCCAGAGAAAAGGGAATATAGAAGTCGTTTGAATGCTGCCATTGGCAGGGATAGTTATATGCTGGGTAGAGATCATGCGGAGTCTATCTCAGTAAGGATATACTAGTAATCAAGCCATTTGCCTAAGGCTGACCACTGGATATTGTCATTCAGTCCTGTGGTATCGGTTCGCAGCCTCCATATCCATCTCTGTTCATATAGTAGGAGTTTCTGTTCGGCGTTGGTTGCTGTAGGTTTTAGTTGGTCCAATACCACCCATTGCATGTGGTCGGGATGGTGATTGTTGGTGACGTAGTGTTCTGTGAGTCTTGTGGCATCTCTTTTGCAGCGAATGGTGCTCCTATGTTCTCAGATGCGTGTACTCACTCTTCTTGTTGTCATCCCAATGTATTTATGACCACAGGGGCATGTGATCATATACACAACATTTTTGCTATTGCAGTTTGTTAGTTGTCTGAGTTCCCAAGGTGTTCGTAGGCCCAAGTCTACTGTGAGTTTTCTTTTGGTGAAGGCACAAACACTGCAGTTGCCGCATGGGAAGTGTCCCTTGGGAGGAGGGAGATCCCAGAGGGTCTTTTGTCTGCTTATGGCGGGGATCACCCGTGGGCGGGTATGTACGATCATATCCCGGATGCTCTTGGCCTTTCTGTAGGCGTTCATAGGGACCTGAAAGGGGAGACCCCCAGAGGTAAGGATTTTCCAGTCCTCGTTTATTATTTTTTTGATCATATTGGACGCTGGGTTGAAAGTAGTCACACAGATCAGTGGGTCTCCCTTGTTGGTTCTGGTGCTGGATTGGAGTAGCGTTTCCCTGGGGCTAACGCAAGCATGCTTATCGGCTCTCCTCAGTAGGTGATCCGGGTACCCTCTTGCTCGAAGTTTGTTGGTGAGTTGCTGTGCATGTCTTTTGTAGTCCGTTATTTCGGTACAGTTCCGCCGGAGGCGGAGGAACTGGCCCACTGGGAGGTTCTCCCTAAGAGAGCGTGGGTGGAAGCTCTGGAACTGAAGGAGAGTGTTTCGGTCAGTAGGTTTGTAATATACCTCAGTTACGAGGGAGCTGTTCCTTTCGGTTATTAAAAGATCGAGAAAGGAGACCGCCGGGTCTCCCAGAGTGGCTGTGAATCTCAGGAAAGGGTTTAGGGTATTTAACCATGTAATTAATGTAGTCGCTTCTTCCCTTGTGCCTTTCCAGATGATCAAGATATCATCAATATATCTTTTCCATAACTTGATGTGGTTGACATACGGGTTGTCTTCTGTGAGGACCATTTCTTTCTCGAAGTGGTCCACATACAGGCATGCCAGACTCGGTGCGAAAGTACTCCCCATCAAGGTACCCTGGATCTGTAGGAAGAAGTTCTTGTCGAACTCAAAGAAAGTTCTGGTAAGAGCCAGATGGGCTAGATCCAGGATAAATTCTGGTGGGGTAATGTAGTTCCAGGCACCCCTGTTTAGTAGGTCACTGACCACTTCTAGAGTTGCCTCCTGTGGGATATTGGTATATAGTGACTCAACATCCAGGGTCATTAGATGTTCTTTTTCTTTGTCAAACTCAAGAGTGCTTAGTAACGCAAGCACATCTGTAGTGTCTTTGAGATACGTGGGAATCTGTTTTACAAATGGTTGTAGGAACCAGTTGCAGAATTGAGACAACGGTTCCAGGATGGAGCAAATCCCGGAGACTATTGGTCTTCCCGGGGATTGGATGTTTATTCTTATGAATTTTGGGCAGAATATAGAAGTAAGGTGTTTTTGGGTCGGGTTGAGTGAGGAAGGCGGCCTCATGCTTGGTAATCCAGCCATTATTAATACCCTTATCAACCAGAAAGGTGATTTCTTCCTTGATATCTTCTGTTGGATCCTTCGGCAGTCTACTATAGTGATGGTTGTTGTCTAATAGGCGTAGGCATTCCGCATTGCACATCGCCATGGGCATTATCACTATTGCCCCGCCTTTGTCTGCAGTTTTAATAGTGATAGAGGAGTCATTACTGAGATTGTGGAGGGCTGTGAGTTCTTAGGTGCTAATATTATGGAAGATCTCCCTCTGTGTATTCTGTAAGTCATCGATTTTCCTGCTTACTGATTTTTCGAAAGCCAGGACTTCGGGTGGCATTAGGTGGGAGGTGGGAGTGAACTTCGATTTGGGACGGAGCCCTGTGTTCTTTTCTTGTTCAGTTTTGGGTTCAGGGTTCTGGAGAAAGAAGGTTCTCAACCTGATCTTACGAAAGAACTCGGCTAGCTCTATCCTTAGTTTAAAAATGTCAAGTTTGGGGGTAGGGACGAAGCCCAAGCTTTTCTCTAAAGCTTGCAGCTCATTTTCATTCAATGTTTTTGTGCTCAAGTTAACAACAGTGGTAGACCCCCTACTTATGTTCTGCTTGTGCTGGGGGTCTCGTCGTCTGTTAGTCCTTCCTTTAGGTTCCAACTGACTCCCTTTTTCCTTCCCCTTCCACGTCCGGGGCCTCTCCCAAAAAAAGGAACATGGCTGGGGATACAGTGGGGCTTGGAATTGGTTAGGTGGCCCATATGGAGAGGGCCAGGTCCAAGGAGGCATGTTGAGCAGTGGGGGCGGAGGGCCTGTAAATGGGGCAGGCCTATTGTTCCGTGAGTTCCCCCTCCTGCTGCGCCTTGGACGTGAGGGTTTTGTCCGGCTGATGTCGGAATCAGAGCTGGAATTTCCCCCGGAAGATGTGTCGGAGGGTAGAGAGGGTTGGGCTGTAAAATCTTCCGTTGAGTAAGGATGTACTCTCTCTAGGGAGAACCTATCCAGGTCTTTCTGGAATTTAGCAATCTTGCGTTGAGTCAAGTAATCTTTGAATTCGCCGATTGTCTTATTTGTTTCCTCTAGTTTCTTTTTAAATGCAGCGGCCATAAGTCCAGTTTTTAGGTTGCTTTCAGCCACTTTAATTTGGATCACCAGGGTATCTGATAGTCTGGAGGCAGTTTTGATGATTAAGATCAACCAATCACGTGTGCAATTCCAGGCTATCAGTGACCAATCCTTCCTGAATTCTTTGTCTTCTAGGAAGATGCGTGGCTCAGTGGTAACGATCAGTCCGTTTGGTGCTGCGTTTTTCCTCAGATACTCGGTTAGGACAGCCCCATGTAATATTGTTTTTACTTGTGTCCTCTTTAGTTCGATCAGTGTGTCCCAATCCCCTAATAGGGCTATTGTCTTAAAGAGGGAAGAATCTCCTAAAAGTGAGAGTGCAGCGAGGATGGCCTGGAGTTCTTCCTCGCTGAAGGCAAGCCCTTCAGCCATGGTAGGGTAATGTAGAAAGGGCTTTTGGTACTCCTATAAGTGTGTCACAGGGTTTAAGTGAAACGAGTATATAACATAGACTCTCACAGCTGGCTGCTGCGCTGACATATAAAACACAAAAAGAGAGTACTGGGAGTATTGCTATCCCACACCACCTCCCAAGAGAAATCTATATAATCACTAAGGGTGTGGGGTAGTACGGGTTGAGGGTAGAACTGGGTCAGTGTTCCCTCGGGAGGCGGTGTCAGTTAGGTCGCCTTAAGCTATGAAACGGAGAAAGCATGGGTGAAAAGTGTCCCAGCGACGGAGCGCTGTGTTGTCCTACAGGGGGAGAAGGGAGTTCCCTTACGGACTAGGTGGTCTCAGTGACATCAAGGTAAAAATTCATTTCATACTGTGCGGATGAGATCCCTCTTTTTGTGAAACTAGCCCTCGCTACATTGCATGGCACATCATAATTAGGGATCGAAAGATATTCAGCTAATATACTTCTTGAAAAAATGTTAATCCCTAATTAGTACATCCCGAGTGCTCAGTACCTGTTAGAGCTCATCTCGACAGAACGGTGTATCGAGGATGAGGGGAAAGCCAGATGATGAAGCATGCCATGAGGTGGGTGTGAAGGCTTCCTTTCTATAAGAAAAAAAGGAGGGTTCTCCTCTACAGTACCGTAGTAGTATGAAATTAATTGCTATCTCAATCTCACTTTACTATTTTGTGGGATGAGTGATATCTACGGAAGTAAGCCATAGTGAGATGCTGGACCTCTCTCCCCTTTTTTGTGGGTCTCAGTTAGCACCTCCTCATAGCTGATATTTTGATGGGCGTGAAGATGGTGATGCCCCAGCCAGTAGGGAAGCTATAAATTGGAGAGCTACTCTGCCTGAAGTTAAAGTGAAGGGGCCGTAATTTTCTCTGCAGCTTTCTAATGTAGCATTTTAAATTACTTTATATTTTAACAGCAATAGACATGAGCGCTCTACTGCCGTGTGTGTGATTTCCTAAAAGAGAACATCACAACATGCAACTAAATAAATTACATTTTAGTAAGACATGTTGGCAAAAAAGTCGCCTTAAGTCTTATGAACCCCAAGTGCAGCAGTTCCTCATCAATGTCTCCCATTGCTTTACTTGAATTGAACAAAATTGTAAGGACTTGTTCCTGGACTACAATGCTATACACATAACAGCTATAACTGGAGTTGAGTTTGGATTCATATAGCATTCATCTCCGTAATAGTTTGGTGTATCGTATTACGTTTGTTCTCATCATATGTCCCTAGGCATTTGGAGAATGCTGTTATTGTTTGAGCAAGTTATTTACTGCTGTAGAGAGCCCTTATTTTCGATCTAGACATCCAATAAAATGCCCACTTGAGAGACACTGTGCTGCGCCAGAGAACTAAATAAGTGCTATATATCTAAGAAAGAGAACCAAACATACTTCCTTTCCAAAAATAGTATTTATATGTGTTCTCAGTTTAAGGGCTATTTTTAAGTGTAATATATTGTGGCGGCAATACTGTGTAATGGCCAGCAAACTTTTGATTTTCTTTAATAGGTGATGTTCGTTTGTGTTCTTGTTTCCTTGCTTTTCTGCAAAGAAGGGAGCTCTATCACATAAAGAGAGCACCGAAAGTGTTAATTTAAGACGGTGCTAACTGGAAGCGCTAATGTAAGACACAGGGTGGTATCCCAGAACAGTTTTGAATGATGCTATTTCCCATTCTTTCTTGGTACAAACTCCTTTTGCCACTGTATTATGAAAGCATGTTTCTGGGATTTGTAATGTGTGGCCAGCATATTTTTTGTACAAATATGTTGTGTCTCATTTTGTTTTTGTGCTATTTTTTGTGCTGCATTATTGCAATGTGATCTCGGTGATCTTGTTCTGATGTACATTGGTTGCTGCTTAGCGTTCTGTTTTGACATTTTTTGTGCTGTGCCGTATTATCTTTTCATTGTGTTGTTTTATTGCTTTGAGTATGTAATTGTTATAATTTATAATGTATTTTAGAAATGCCATTAGATGTGGCTATATTTACAACCAAAAGCAGTAGATGCTTTAAAGTTCTTGCGACAAGTAAAGCAGCGTTGATCCGGCTCTTCAATTACTTAAGACACCTGTGAGCCTAAAAACGATGACCGAGATGGTGTCTTAAACTAAACTGCGAAGCACACCTTGGGTTGGATCTCAAAACGTTTTTGACTGGTGCCATTTCATGTTTTTGGTGGTAAGTTAATGCAAGTTGATGCAGTGCTTGCTTCAAACACCTTCTACCAATGTGTTATGCAAACAGGACTCTGGAGAAGGTTATATATGACAAGGCAGTTATGTGGATGTGTTCTCTTGCATTTTGTTGTGATGCGTTGTGTTGTGTTTTGTGCTGCTGCTGTGTGATTTTGAATTGGTGGACTGTGGTTATTGAGTTGAGTTCTATATGGACTGTTTTGTTGTGATATGCCCTGTTATGTTTTAAAAACTTTAATGCGGGCGTCGGCCACTGGCCGACGCCCACACTACCTCCCTGGTGCAGGTCACGACCAGTGGGCGACACCAGGGAGGATTTTCTTTTTTTTTTTTTTAAACCCTGGGAGACACGGTCATTGTTTTTTAAAAAAAGAACAAAATTGACAGGGGTTCGCCCGTAGGCAGGGCGACCCCTTGTGGGGCCATATTTTTAAATTTCAATGTTGGGGCCCCCTGGGGGGGCACGATCGCATGCGATCGCGCCACCCCTAGGGCCTAATTTAAAAAAAATAATAATAATAAATTGACAGGGGGTCTCTCATAGGCAGGGTGACCCCCTGTGGGGGCAATTTTTTTTAAAGTAGTTGTAGAGTTTCCCTGGGGGCCATTTTGTCACTCAAGGAAACCCTACAACTACCAAAAAAAAATACAGATATATATATATATATATATATATATGTAGATTTATATATAGATTTATATATAGATATATCAATCCATATAGATAGATTTGTCTATCTACATGGATATATCTATATATATATATATATATATATATATATATATATATATATATATCACTTTTGTCAGTGCATGTGTGGTTTCCCTGGGGGCTGCAATCGGCCCCCAGGAAAACCAGACCCACATATAAAAGTGATCTATATATATATTTTAAATATATATATATATATCATATATATGTATATATTTGCCACCAGTTGTCTTGCAGTTGCAGCTTCCGTCTTTAAAGCTGTGCACATACTTCAACTGACGCATTTCAACTGTAGCTTTTAGGCAGCAATAAAGAAGTCAAGTAAGTCTTGTGATTATATTTCTGCTACAAAAGGATCAGACTTTTGTATAGTGGCAGTTTTAGTGCCATAAAGAAGCGCAGAAGGTTTATATGAGTACTGCAAAGAGCAAATCTGTATTTTATGTAAATAGCTGAGTACGTTAGTAAAGTCAGCCACTACCTGCGCTATAATACAAATGAAATGTATGTGCGGGGTTGGGGTGGCTATGGAGAGATGAAGAACACATTTGCTGGGTGGTAATGAGGGAATCAGAGGAGGAGGACATGGGAGTGGGAGCACCAATAATGATTGTTGGACTGGGCGCAGGAGGTGCTAAAGACTGTGACGAATGGTATGTGACAAGGTGTTTGAGTGTCTTGAAAGAACGTGCTGATTGAGGGAAGAAGCGCAGGCAAGGTGGCCTCTACTGTTGCACGCATCACACACACACACACCAGCAATTTTGTGACTGTCTATGTAGGCTAGTGTTTTAGAGCAACAGTTTAGCCAATAGTAGAGATTGCATCTTGATGGATGACTGCTGCTGACGCCACTCTGGTTATAGCGGACAGCTCTGACATCGGATCAGAGACTGAGACAGCAGATACTGAGACAGCATCTGACGGATAGGACAATGGCGCAGTCTCTGGGAGTGATTTTTCAGTTGGAGGAGTCCCATTGGATAACTCCTTCGAGTAAATTGTGAGGGAGGTGATGAGGGCATTCCTGTTGTCCCTTCGCAAACACAGTCTGTGCAACAGGGCAATAGTGGGTTAGCCCAACCCAGAGAGCAGGTGAATGCGGGGGCAAGCACAGAGAGGGTGCTCTCTTGGGAGATCCCCAATTTAGTTCAGCTCCAAATTCAACTGCCCAAATTGTATTGTGGAGACATCAAAATTATCTGTCAAAAAACAAACTGGTTTTGTAAGGCAGGCACCTGTGTTTTTGGTCCTGGGTTCAGCGGCTATATAGGGAAACATACTAAACCCAAACATTTCTGGAAACTAGACATCTGGGGGAGTCCACAGAGGTGTGACTTGTGTGGATTCCTCAAAGTTTCCTTACCCAGAATACCCTGCAAAGCTGAAATGTTGAATAAAAACTCTTTTTTTCTTGCATTTCTGTCACACAAACTGCAGGAATATGCTGCGATCTACACAATTCCTACCACCCAGTGATTCCTCACCTGTCCTTATAAAAACACTACCCCACTTGAGTGCCTATACCTAGTGCCTGCGTAAGGAATGGATCACCCCAGGGTCAACAGTTGCCTCAGGTAAGTACCAACATTGACCGTTGTGTGATCTATTACTGTCGGGGGCACTAGGCCTACCCACACAAGTGAGGTACCATTTTTATTGGGAGACTTGGGGGAATGCTGGGTGGAAGGACATTTGTAGCTCCTCTCAGATTCCAGAACTTTCTATCACCGAAATGTGAGGAAAAAGTGTTTTTTTTTCCAAATATTGAGGTTAGCAAAGGATTCTGGGTAACAGAACCTGATCAGAGCCCCACAAGTCACCCCATCTTGGATTCTCCTAGGTGTCTAGTTTTCAAAACTGTGCAGGTTTCCCTAGGTGCCAGCTGAGCTAGAGGCCAAAATCCACATCTAGGCACTTTGCAACAAACAGCTCTGTTTAATTTGTGAAAATGTGATGTGTCCACGTTGAGTTTTGGGGTATTTCCTGTCACGGGCACTAGGCCTACCCACACAAGTGAGGTATAATTTTTATCGGGAGGCTTGGGGGAATGCTTGGTGGAAGGAATTTTGTGGCTCCTCTCAGAGACCAGAACTTTCTGTCACTGAAATGAGAGGAAAAAGTGTTTTTTTGGCCACATTTTGAGATTTGCAAAGGAGTCTGGGTAACAGAACCTGATCAGAGCCCGACAAGCAGCCCATCCTGGATTCCCCTAGGTGTCTAGTTTTAAAAAATGTGCAGGTTTGGTAGGTTTCCCTAGGTGCCGGCTGAGCTAGAGGCCAAAAGCCACAGCTAGGCACTTTACAAAAAACACATCAGATTTTTTAATGTAAAAATGTGATGTGTCCATATTGCCTTTCCTGTCTCGAGCATTAGGCCTACCCACGCAAGTGAGGTACCATTTTTATCGGGAGACTTGGGGGAACACAGAATAGCACAACAGGTGTTATTGCTCCTTGTCTTTCTCTACATTTTTTCCTTCCAAATGTAAGACAATGTGTAAAAAAGACGTCTATTTGAGAAATGGCCTGTAATTCACATGCTTGTATGGGCACCCCAGAATTCAGAGATGGGCAAATAACCACTGCTGCTCAATACCTTATCTTATGCCCATTTTGGAAATACAAAGGTTTTCTTGATACCTATTTTTCACTCTTTATATTTAAGCAAATGAATTGCTGTATACCCGGTATAGAATGAAAACCCATTGCAAGGTGCAGCTCATTTATTGGCTCTGGGTGCCTAGGGATCTTGATGAACCTACAAGCCCTATATATCCCTGCAATCAGAAGAGTCCAGCACATGTAACGGTATATTGCTTAAAAAAATCTGACATTGCAGGAAAAAGTTACAGAGTAAAATGCTGAGAAAAATGGCTGTTTTTTTCAGCTCAATTTCAATATTTTTTTTTTCAGCTGTTATTTTCTGTAGGAAAACCTTGTAGGATTTACACAAATGACCCCTTGCTGAATTCAGAATTTTATCTACTTTTTAGAAACACTTAGCTTTCCAGGAACCAGTTTTGGTTTCACACCCATTCCTGTCACTAACTGGAAGGAGGATGAAAGCACCAAAAATTGTAAAAATTAAGTATGTCCCAGTAAAATGCCAAATTTGTGTTGAAAAATGTAGTTTACTGATTCAACTCTGCCTGTTACTGAAAGCTGGGAAGATGGTGATTTTAGCACCGCAACCCATTTGTTGATGCCATTTTCAGGGTAAAAACCACAAGCCTTCTTTGGCAGCCCTTTTTCCCATTTTTTTGAAAAAAAAAATTTTTTAGGTGTATTTTGGCTAATTTCTTGGTCTCCTCCAGGGGAACCCAGAAACTCTGAGTACCTTTAGAATCGCTGGGATGTTGGAAAAAAAGGACGCAAATTTGACATGGATAGCTTATGTGGACAAAAAGTTATGAAGGCCTAAGCACAAACTACCCCAAAGAGCCAAAAAAGGGCTCAGCACTGGGGGGGAAAGGCGGAAGGCCCAGCAGCTAAGAGGTTAATTGTGTTGTTATGTTTCTTTGCAAATGTTATCCTGTTATGTTCTGATGTTTACTAGGTTATGTCAACAAATACTGCAACATTTTCAGCCAAAATCAGCACTCACCTTGAAGGTTTATGTGACAAACAGTTATTTGTCATTGTCCAACTTAGTAAAATGGGACCTTTATAGCTCATCAATTTATTGAGATACTAATTATCCCAAAACTGTGGCAGAGACCTATTGTAACATTGCACTGCCAGTTCCTACTTTATGTGTAAACCTAGCTGTCTTAAGACAGATGGGTTGAGAGCAAGTGCAGGCCTACATTGCGCTGGGGAGCTCTGAGAGAGGCTGCTCCCTCCAATCTGGGTGCTGCTCTCATGCTGGTTAACAGTATTTAAGCAGCACCAGGATTGGTCAAGGGAGTTTGCTTTGGCCTGCACTTCAGTTTCAGCAGAAGAGGTCCAGCGCAAGGATGACATGCTCTCTGGATTCAGTATGTTTTAATTTGTTTATTTTTCATTTTATTTGTGTGCAACCATGGATCCACCTATTTGACCACACCCCTCCTCTGTGGATGCCAGCCGTCACTGCAGAAGACAACATAGCCACTACAGTTGAAGACCACAAAAATATATGACAATAATGCAGGAAAAAACACCACATTTTCAGTAATTGTGCGTGCCTGACTGCAGAAAGGTTCAAAATTTACTCTGTCAGGACATTTTTGATATGGTGAAAGTGTTCGGCATGCTAAACTATGGGAGTACAATATAGTAGTCACTTGTATATTCCCTGTGAGAAATTGACTTGCTGTGCTTAATTGTTTGGTAGCTTGGCACAAAAGCAGTGAGGCTTAATTTAGAGGCAATGATAAAGTATTTATGCAGCACACAAACAGCAAAAAAGTGAAAACACAACACAAGAAAAATCTCACTCCAGTTTAGAACATTAGAGTATATTGTAATAAAGTATTTGACACCAAAATGATAAATATCCAATCAGTAGAACTGGAATTATGAATTTTTAAAGTTTAAGGTAAAGGCTAGCACCTAAAAGATCACAACATAAACAGTGGAAATGTAGCTGCACAAAACAGAATCAAATTAAAAACATATGGCTGAATGCAATGCAAATATGAAGAGTGGATTGAGCTGGGTAAATGCTTACCTTCAGACTTTGAAGAGATCTTAAAGATAAATGTTCAGAGAAGATAAATTTTGTTAGGACAAGGATGCAGATAGTATCTGAGGAGGGAGCTTTATCATTGGGGCCCAGCTAGGCGAAGTCGCTGTGAAGATTCCTTGGGTCATGCTTAGGGACTGATTTAGATGATGGCGGTAACGGTCCAGCCATCGACCTTTCCATTATTAATCCACCCACTGTATTTAGAGTGTGAGTATGTTTGTGTAACTGAGTGTGTAGTTGTGTTGTTTGTTATGGTTGTGTTGTGTGTTGGTGCAGTGTCAATGGTATATGCATGTTGTGTCATGGATGTGTGTCAATGTGTATTTTAAGCATGTACTGGTTTTGTTGCGTTGGACTGGCAATGGGTAATTGTGTGTTTGTGTTGAGTTGTATAGTGTGTAGTGCAGGAGTGCATCTATGGCTAAGGGACAGTGTGTGTCTGTGTCACTTATTTTCATTGCCTCAGCCATTGTATAAAGTCCACTGAGTGCCGCTGCCGTCTCTTGTCATCAGCAAACCGCTGCCAGGACACCACGTGCAGAACTGTAACATCTAAATACAGCGGGCAGAACACCCCCACCTTGACAGTCTAATTGGGCCCACCATCAACTCGGCTTGGTGGTAACACTGCTAAGATCGAAATCAGGCCCTTAGTCACATTTTTGGAAATTGAAAATCTCCAGCAGGACAAAGCTGGAGACTGGAGCCAAAAAAAGTTCCAGAAGGCTGGAAACCCCTTTGCTGAAGGACCCCTGTATTGAATTTGGTGCTGCATAGAAGAACGTAGCGGGAGCTGCCATGAAGTCAGGCCAACCAACAATGCACCTTTGGTGGATAGATGAGCAGGTTAGTCCCATTCTTCTGAATAATCACTGAAGGTGTGGGGTAGTGGGACTAAGAAAGGGATTCAATTAAGTCATTAATCCAAAGTCGGCCCTAGGCTGATGACTAGATACCAACTCGATATCCCTCCTCTATGGGGGATCATGTCCAATACCCCTTTAGGATCGCAAATTATATTGCGTTATATTGTGTCTTTACAAAGGTCCTTGATATACCCCTCTGAGTATTTCGCTCACACCATCACCCCTTCCGGCGTGACCTGGTGTTGTAACCTGACCAACTATAGTCATTTCCCGTACCCCTAGCCACCGAGCTATTGTCCCTCCTCCTTTCTGTCTTCTTCTCCTCTCCTCCTTTTTTTCTTTCTCTTTTCTCTACATCCACACTTTTTCGGGAACCCCCTCTCTTCCTACCCTTCTCTCCCCAACACCTTCCTCCTCCCTCCTGCTTTCCCTTTTTCCTCTTTTCTACTCACCTCTGTCACCCCCGCACTTTGCTTTTCTTTTCTTGTTAAAACCCCCTTTCTATTCCTCCCCGTTCTTTCCCTGCCCCCCTTCCCTCCCATTCCCTTCTCCCCCTCCGTCTTCTCTTTGTGTATTTTACTGCCCCGCCACCTCTGTGTATTCGATCCTGTCCTCTGTCCCTCCTATTCTTCCATTTTTCTCATTCCATCTTTTCATTCGTTTTTATTATTATTTTGTGTTTATCTTTTCCCTCTTCTTGTACCCTCCCACCTTCACAACCCCCCCCCCCCTTTTTTCCTCCCTTCGCCCCCACAACCCCCCCCCCCCTTCCTGGATGCACACTGGCCCGGTTGTCCATCCTGGGCGACCGGGCCTTTTTCGACGGGACTCGCTTTCCCAGGGTCCCGTGGGCTTTCAGTGACGCGCCGCGACACACGCGGCACGTCACTGTAGTGCTTCTCCCCCATGGGACTTTCCTTCCCAGGGTCCCATGGGACTTAGTGACGCGCCGCGCCACTCGCGGCGCGTCACTAGAGGATGCGCCCCCGTGCGAGCAAGCGGCGCGGCGGAGACAGCGCCCTACTTCTTTGATACACGATTGATCGTGCGGGACCCCGCCCCTGAGGGGTCCCGCGGGTCATTGCGTCTTTCTAGACCTATCAAGGTCTCCCCGGCTCGCAACACGAATATACCTCATCGGAGGGCGCGGCCAGTCGCATGGGCATGACGCCCGACACACCGGATTCCATTTCCTCCGGGCCCCGCCCTAATTACTTGCAGCTTCATTCCGTTTGGCCGCATTTTCCTTTAAATACCTGCCTAGCCTCCCAGTCAGTACCAGAGCGGCCTGGCTCCGGCATGTAGGTACCCCCCATGGTATTCCCTTTGGAGTGGTAAGTGTGGGCCTTTGGCCCCTTGGACTTCTCTCTTTTTTCCCATTCTCTTTTCACTCTTTGTTTAACTAGGCTTTTACTCTCTCTGTACCTTCCCCCGCCCGCTACACATGTTTTGTTTTGTACTTTCTCTGATTCTTCCTTGCTGTATCCATTTTCTTCTCTGTTTTTTTGTTATTCCCGCTATTTCCCGCTTCCCTCTCTTGCACTTTTTGGTCCCCTTCTTCTACTAGCGCGCTGTGCGCCCTCACTTGTCTCTCTATTTCTTTACCTCCCACTGGCTAACTTTGGATCTCCTCAGAGTGTGACTACAAGGGAAAACCCCCCCCGGCACTAGCCAGACCAGAAGCAAATCGCCCCCCCGCTCCGGGGTAAGTCACTATTGCATGCGTGTGTGAGTGCTTTGACATTTTTCACCTATTGCTGTGTCGTGTGCAGTGGTTTGCCACTTTTCTCACTTTGAATAATTGTGGTTTATTTATCATCCACCATAGGCCTACCCCACCGTGAACTACCTGTTCAGGTAGGCCATGATTCACTTTGAGCACCCCACTTTCTACGTGTGCTCTGACCCTGACGAATGCCCCTGACCTACCAGCACGCAGTGAGGGCAGAAACATGTTGGTCTTATGCACCCCTTTTTAGACTCCAGTAGACATTATTCTCTAACGAGTCCTTTCGCTTCCCCCTTAGTCTTAGTCTTACCAGCATGCACCACCATTAAAATTAGCATCAGCTACTGGTGACACGCTCGGTAATTTTATTATTCACCTTTTTTCTGGATCACTGCAACTATCCAGTTAGTCTAATTTCAGCACTCCCTCTGGTTCTTTTAACCAAGAGGTCGAGTCCACCCAAGTAGTATCATCTTACTTGGGTGGGGCTAGGTGGTCATATGATGAAGCAAGACACTATTATGGGTGTGAGACCACCTAGTCCGTAAAGGAAATTCCCCACTATTCCTGTATGACAACACAGCACCCCCTTGCTTGGACATTTTCCAATCATGACTTTCCTGTCTCAGGATCTATAGTAACCCTACTTATACTGGACTTTGGATTAATGACTTAATTGAATCCCTTTCTTAGTCCCACTACCCCACACCTTCAGTGATTATTCGGATTTCTCCTGGGAGACGGTGTGGGCTAGCTACACTCCCAGCGCTCTCCTTTTGTGTACTTGTAGTCCCATTCTTCTCTCAGTTCTTAGAGCAGTTTTTAGCATAAAATGTTCTAAGTCCAAGGTTTTGGATCTGCACAACTTTTGCACCCCCACCAAGGATCCAAGACTGGAGGGGCACGACCTGGGGTCGTTAGGACTCACTCAAGCTGGGTGCAGGTGAGAGTTCAAGATGGTTGGAGATTTTTCTGTCCCTAAGGCTCTGATCAGGTGGCCTGCCACCTAGCCCTTGAAGTCAGTCTGATGGTCCATGGTTCAAGGCAGCGTCCAGGTAGGAATGCAGCCTTTCCATGTACAGCAAATCAGTTTTCTGGAGTACACAGCAATCCACAGCTGTAGGCAGTCCTCTGAGAGTCCTTTTAAAGGTCTGAAAAGTGAGCTAAAGAGTGGGTATGAGAATTCTATTTCTATGCCTGATGCCATCTTTGAAGCAGATGACATTTCTAGATAATTCCCTTTGAAATGCTTAAAATGTCCTGCTTCTCCTGCCGTGGGTCCAAGCTGGCTGCATGAACAATGAGGGCTGGCAAGTCCTCTCTGTAAAGGTACAGCACAGTCTATTCAGCTGCAATAGGGGCTGTTGCCAGCTCCACCCCCCATTGTGTCAGTTGATGGCCCATTAAGGTACATATATTCCCTCTATTGTGTGATTGTCAGGAAGGAATCAAGTCCAACTGCCAGCTATGCCCAGTCATGTGATCCAGGAATAGGCTGCAGGAATCAAATAGTTAGGACAGGAAAGTGCCAACTTTCTAAAAGTCAAAAAATCTGACTTTATGATTAAAGAGGATGTTTAATTACAATTTCTCAGACACCAACCATGACTTTCACACCTGCTCCAAATCAAAAGCTTTCACTTATTAAATGTAATAAAGCAACCCAATGTTATCCTATGGGAGATTTAGGCCTCACTGTAGTGAAAATAAATTAGGAGTTTTCCCTACCAGGACATGTACAACTTAAAAGTACATGTCCAACCTTTCAATTACAGTGTACCCTGTCCTATGGGCTACGTAGGACCTACTTTAGGGGTGGCATATGCAAGAAAAGGTGTGTGTAAGGTTTTTCCAGGTGATTATATTGCCAAGTCAACTGGGGCTACTTAAGGTGGTGACACAATAAGTGCTGCAGGCCCACTAGTAGCATTTAATTTACAGGCTCCAGGTACCACTTTACAAGAGACTTAAAAGCATTAAATATTAAACTTAAATATGCCAATTAGGTCTAAGCCAATTTGACCATGTTTAAAGGATAAAGCTCAAGTACTTTAGCACTGGTTAGCAGTGGCAAAGTGCGGAGAGTCTTAAGGCCAAAACAAAACACTAAAATTCAGTTTGAAACAGATTCTGTACCCACAACAAACCCAGTGACCGGAGTCTGCAAACCAAAAGCAGGGTCCTTCAACAACCAGAAAGGGGATATGCATGAATTGTCCTGCCATCCTGTTTTTTTCCCTTTGAAGTGCACCAAATTGTTACATGTGGCTCATACTGCCTCCCAGGTAGGACTTGACACTGTGCTGTCAATCAAATGCTGTACAAAATGGGTTGCTAATCAAGGGGAATGAAACCCTACTCAAGAAGGAACCACAATCCTTGTCAGGGAGAAGTCACAGTTGCAGAGTCCGGGTGCTGGTTACAAGAGACTAGCCCTTGGAGACACTCTGGTGGTCCTAGGTACAGGTTGCGGTTTAGTCCTTTTCACCCAGGCAAGAGGGCAGCAGGTCAGTACAGTAGACAGCAGTCCTTCAGGGAAGCAAGTTAGCAAAGTGGCAATCCTTTCAGCAGCACAGCAGTACTTCTTCCTGGCAGAGTCATCCATGGGTCAGGTGTACTGAAAAGTTGGTGTATGAGGTCCAATATTTATACCTGGTACCTTCTTTGAAGTGGGAAAAACTTTCAGAAGATTCACTCTGACGTGCTCAGATTTTCTGCCTCCCCTGGCCTGACTCCAGACTAACTCCATGTGGAATGCAGCCCTTTGTGTGAAGGCAAGGCACAGCCTATTCAGATGTAAGTAGGGCTGTGCCTAGCTCTGCCCTGCCATCCTGCCAGTGATGGCCCAACCAGGCACACCTAAGCTTTCTATTGTGTGGCAGTCTAGGAGGAATCCACAAAGACCAACTGATGGCTAAACTTAGTCATGTAACCCAGAGAGGCTGCAAGCACTAAATAGCCAAGGCTGCAAAAAGGCCAACTTTCTAGAAGTGGCATTTTAAAATTGCAATTCATAATCTGACTAAACCATAAAAGAGGATGTTTAATTACAATGCCAAAGACACTAAACTGGGTGAGGTGGGCCTTGCAATACTGAAAAACAAATTTAGGAGATTTTTACTACCAGGATATGTAAAACTCAAAAGTACATGTCCTACTTTTTATATACATTACATCCTCCTTTGGGGGCTGTTTGGGGCCTACCGTAGGAGTGTATTATATGTATTAAAAAAGGTTTGCTCCTAGCAAAAGGTTTACTTTGCCAAGTCGAAGTAGAAGTTTAAACTGGACACACAGGCTTTAATGGCAGGCCTGAGACATGTTTAAAAGCTACTTAATTAGGTGGTTCAATAAGTGCTGCATGCCCACTGGTGGCATTTAATTTACAGGCCCTGGGTACATGCAGTATCACTTTACTAGGGATTTATAAGTAAATTAAATATGCCAATTGGAGACAAAACAATGTTACCATGTTTTAAGGAGTGAGCACACACAATTTAGAACTGGTTAGAGTGGTACAGTGCAAGGAGTCCTAAGGCCAACAAAAAGAAAGGCAGAAAAATATTGAGGAGTAAGGCAAACCTTTGAGAGAAGATCACCCTAATGCAGACAGGTCTAACAAATGCCACAGCCACAACCCTGAATCTCATCCATTCATGTCAGCCTATTGTATACTAATGGTAGGAATTTGAAGCCTCTTTGAGGGCTGAGCACAGGCTAAGAATTGCTGGAGAGTAAAGTAGCCTTCAGGAAGATCAGGCCGGGAAAAGGAACTTTTTAAACATTACTTTTAATTACTATTTATTAAAAATTTACTTTTAAGCTCCATGCACCATGCCTTTTCGACTACAAGACCGACATAGTAGTGACTTATTTATAAAAGAAAGCATTTAACTATCAAAAAGGCGTAATTTAGACAGGCCACACTGAAGGTTTAACACTGAAGCAGTCAGGTTGAAGACACATTCACACTATCACTATAGTGAATGGCATAATAGGTGCTGTTGTCCACAAGTGGCATTTAACTTCCAGTCTCTTGGTGTACTTTCCACACCATATACTGGGGCCTTACAGATAAGTTACATGTTTTAACCAGGAATAAGCCCATTAAACCTTGTTAGGAGGGTAAGCACTTTATTCCTGGTTAGATGGGGGGAAGTTCACAGAGTTTTACAACCATCACAAATAGGGTCCAGCGAAAGGTGAAAAATCTGGTGTGACCACCGAGAAAAAAAAAAATTCTTAACAGGTCATTAAAACTAAGAGATTGGCACGTCTGAAAACTGTACACTAATCAAGGGATATTCAGGACAGTGTATTGGCAAGTCTGTTATTTTTGTGTGCACACTACTAATCTAGAAAGTTAATGAAGGCTACATGTTTCCCACCAAAGCCGAGTGGCTATGTCAAACAAGCTCCTCAGTATGCAGACAAAACAACTGCCTTTGATCTTGCCAAGGCTGGCCTCCAGATAGCTTTGAATTCTTTTGACATTAATGGTCCTAGTAAGTTAGAGGTCAAGTAAGACAATAGTAAATTTGTTTGGGAGGAGGCATTTAAAGAGAGTGAAATGAAAGGATAGGGGGAATGTGAGGAGAGTCCTGCTTCCTAAAATGATCTCAGCATCTGGTTCCATGAAAACTGTAACTATCTTTAGCTTCCATCTAATTTGAAAGCAAAAGATCAAGTACAATATTTATTCACAAGCAAATTTATAGCAAACAGCTCATTCTCTATGCCAGTCCTATTGTTTTAGTACTCAAACTTACATATTGCCATCAATAACCTTTGGCCATGAGGTAACCTTCTGGAGAATAATTGATTGGCTTGGTTTCATGCAGCGCATTGTATTCTGAAACTTCTTTTCCGTGCCTCGGACAACTAAGCAGGCTCACAAGTGACTGAAACTCAGTTTGGCAAGACAACCATTGGAGGCGAGGGCTTGCTTTATGCAATAGTATTACTTGTTAAGCTTGGTTGATGCACAAAGCATGAACTAAGAAGATAACGTTTTGCAGTCACCGACTACTTTAAATTGTGGCTTCTATTACTTGCAGGTCCCCCAGGCATCAAAAATGTAGCCTATCACGTATGTCACACAAACATTACACTGCTCCAACCCAACTGTTATTTTGCATTACGTGCAAATGTATAGCTTTGCGGAGTGCAGCCTGGTGAATGTAGGCTTAGATGTCAGTGATTTCACTGCCATTCCCCAGCCACTCTCTCCCTGCACGTCACTCTGTCATTCCACGCTGTCATGCTAACCTCAAATTGGTGAATTTACAACTCCTAAAGACATGCACATTTAATTGATTTTCAGGCTTCAATATGCCTTTCCATACAGATTGTAATTATTTTTGTTCAGTATATCTTGCACAAAATATAACAGAATATACTATCTTTCCACTTTATGCAATTTCAAGAAAAGGAACCACAGTGAAAAGGAAAGGGAACAATGAAAGAGGAAACTCATTTCTGGAACAAAGAGAACAAACGGAAACAATTAACTTTACCCTTGGGGCGCAGCACGTGTTTTTTTCACGGGCTGACACGTATAACCTCACCTTCAAAGGTTTTTGGTTTTGCGGCCGGCACTCACTAAAGTATATACTGTTCAATTACAGTTTCCAATTAGATTCTATTAAACATGTTAAAGTGAGCAACATCTGGACATTTATTTGGCAGATGTAAAATGTTAAAATACTTAAACTTCCATGTACAGACTGGACTACATTGCAACCTAGTAGGCACAAGGACTGGTACTCTTTTTTAGGTCGAGCACACAAGCGCTTTGACCCGTTGTGGGCTATCTGTGGGCTTTTAACCACGTCCATCTCATGCCCATCACTATTACTCGTTCATGGGCTTGCCTTTCCAAAATCCTTTATTATCATTGGTGAATGCTTTACCATTGTCCCTCCTTGGGGCGTTTTGTTACCGCATTGGACATCCACCCTGTAACATGGATAATGGCACAATTGCCAATACGTTTGATGGCAAGCAAACTTCTTTTTCCTTTTGTGTGTCTCCTTTGCGCTCATGCTCATAGCAGCCGTGGCACTTTGAATCGGCTTGCTTATATCAACCGTTTTACTTTGCATTTTTTTTAATTGTTTTTAGGCACATGGTGATTAAGTGTGTTTAAGTGAAGAGCGGTCGTAATGTGCTCCGAGCTATGGACAGTTGAGGATGAGAATGCTGCTCCCTGCAGTGTTTACATGAGATGTGTGCAGGTAAAGGTAGGGGGGATGTACACTGCTGTGCTGTGTACAGTTGAGAGGTGAGCAGCCTTGTCCTTGAAATGAAGACTACCGCCTCTCTACATCCCGTTTTATACCCAGGGAAGAGTCTTTTTCAATCGAGTTTTAGCGCTATCTCAATAAAATCTACTTCTAAGCACTCTTCAGTTGAAACCTGAGGATAGGTGGCACTGGGAGAGATTTGTAGATTACCCAGTTTTAACCCGAGTGTCACAGGGGATAGGATTGAAACTATCTATACCTTATTCTGTGTGAACCTTGTTTCTGCCTAATGTGTGAGGCGGCGTTGGTTTGCAGCACTATTGACGTCATCACACACCTGCATGAGTTGGACCACAGTGCCTGGGATCATACCATGAACCCTGGGAGGAAGTTGTGATTCGGTTCTTGGCTAGATTCGGAGAAAGAATGGTGGGGGCAGGGTGTACATGTGCTGTGCTGTGGTGATTTTTTACCATTTACAGCAGATTTGAATTGCCATGGCCATCCACTGTCCCCAGTTTCTTACCGGTTTTGACAAACACATATAACAAGGTCTCTGACTTTACACTTAGATGCTCTCTCTATACCATCAGGCCCTTGTGTTTGCCAGGACAGTATTTGCAAGGAATCCATACTTTTTGTCTCCCTCATCCACAGACTTCCCTTCTTACCATTCTCCTCAGCGAAAAAGGCCATCTCTAGTGCTCAGTGCAGTGTGAACGAACATTCTAGGTCATTCAGCCAACTTCTTGTACTACCTGTATCATAAATCATTCACAGTTTTGTTATTCGGGCTGTCTATTTGAGTTACCTTAAAAATGCAGCTTTCGAGCTGAATACCACCCTCAAGTGGCCTCCCGAACTATACATAATACTATAGAAGTGGACTGGCCTCCAGACCTGAATGCAGCACTCCATATCGGATGTCGACAGCTGAAACGAGTATTACCTATAAGCTCAAGAATGGACACAATGCTCTAGATTTGCCCTCCTGAACTGGTTGTAACACGCCACTTGTGCCATATGGAACTGGGCATAGCTCTCTGGTTGTGGGCTTAAAAAATGTACACGCCAACCCAGGTAAAGCTCCCAGAAATGTAAATGGGTCTCCAGGTGTGGCTTCCACAACTGGGTGCAATATTCCATTTGTGACTCCATGGACTGGACACAAAAGATTTGGGCTTCTAAAGGGATGTGTATACAAGATGCGAAAACCAACATTTTACCTCTAGAAATGGTCTCAGTACTTCAGATCAGACCCAAGATCTAGACCAGGTGTTCTAGATGACACTCCCAAGTTATGACCTTCAGAACTGGATGTGATTTTATAGATGTGACCTCCAGAACTGGACAGAATAGGCCTTCTAAATGAGGTACAGTGCCCCAGGTATGTATTCCAGTACTGAAGATGGTAGTACAGATGTCGCCTCCAGACCTGGGCATAATGCATGTTTTATAGATCTGGTCTAGAACCTGTGTTAGCTGTCTTGATGACTCACATAATCAAAAAAATGTTAGATAAACAGAAAGGAGAAAGGCGTGCGATCAGTCATTTTCATCCACTGAGCTACTCAGCTATCTTTCACATTTTGCTTTTGCCCTCAACATCATACAGCGTGGGGCAATGGGTATCCCACCTGCATTGTAAGAGATAAAATTTTGCCCGATCACTTGTTCCCATCTGTCCACAGGGAACAGTTGTCAGTACCAGGCCTACACTTTAAATCTCGAATCTGTGTTTCTTTTCATTTTTTGGTTTAATTTTATTTATTTATTTTTTGTTATACTGTTGTTTTTAAAGTTGATCTTCAGGTTACAGTAATGCAAAATTAATAATAGCTTTTCTTTCCACAAGAAAGATCATATGTCCCTATGATGTGTATTACAACAAAAAAGGATTTTCCAACATCTTTTAATGCACCCCCGGGACTGTTTATATGTAGTAGTATTGTAATCACATTGCAACCATGTTTAGATCAGTATTTTTAGGCCACGTGTGCAAGCGCTTTGACCTGTTGTAAGTGGTGTGGCTTTTAATTACGCCCATCTCACGCCCACCACTTTCACTCATTACCTTTCAAAAATCACTTGACGTAATTGGTAAATGCTTTAGGTTTGTCCCGTCTTGAGGCTGCCTTTGTCACACCTTGCAGACTGCCCCAGTTGCATGGATTATTGCATGATTGTCGATATACTTCAGTGTGGGATTTTTATTTTTGTATTTTGTCTCCATCTACTTTCTGCTGCATGGTGGACATGGCACTCACAGTGCGAACAGGCACAGCAGCGTGAAATAGATCGGTGGTATTGGAGCCCTGGTCACATTGTTCACACTTACATAATCAGTCATTTATTGTTGCTCTCCCCTTAAAACACTTGAAATTGGTAAATGCTTCATGTAAAACTGAATTCCTCAAAACAAAAGCGGCTCTCCCGGCACAGCGGGAGAGATGATACTACAATATTCACTGCACTCGGGAAACTCACTACATAATGCTGTGCAGGGCATTATTTTTACAAAACATTTTTGTCAATAATTCAGCCTGTGGTGGTCCTAGGACCACCAAAACATTCAGCATGACACACTCTTTCTGTCTACATCATCTCCTCCTGACTGCAGTTCCTCCTGACTGTGTCCATGCCCTCTACCCCGCCCTCGCTGCAAGTTTGAGGCCTTCCACCACCCGCAGACGTCCGCCTGTGCCTCATCCCTGGTGTCTAGTAGTTTGCCGTAAGTATTGTATTGTATGTCTGTCCTGTAATTGTCTTTCTTTTTGTGCCTTTTTTGAGGCCTTCCACCACCCGCAGACACCCGCCTGTGCCTCATCCCTGGTGTCTAGTAGTTTGCCGTAAGTATTGTATTGTATGTCTGTCCTGTAATTGTCTTTCCTTTTGTGCCTTTTTATTGCTCTGTATCTCCATGTTCAGAATCCTCTCCCTTTGCTGTGAGCCTTTTTTCCCTTACTTTTCTGCCTTTTTTGGCTTTCTAAGCCGCTCTCTCTGTTTCCCTCCCCTGCGGCCCAACCTTCTCACGCCCCCATTCACCCACCACTCCCGCCTCCCAGCTGCTCCTCCCTCCCACCACCCCTTCTTAATGGCGGCCGCTGCGTGGTGCTAAGAGTGACCCCTGACCTGATTTTAGGTCGGGTTTCACTCCCCACACTGCACAGCTCCTTCTGACTGCGTCTGTGCCCTCTACCCCACCCTCGCTGCTGCTGCGAGTTCAAGGGCCTCCACCGCCCGCAGGCACCCGCCTGCGCCTCATCCCTGGTGTCTAGTGGTTTGCTGTGTTCAGACTCCTCTCCCTTTGCTGTGAGCCTTTTTTCTCTTATTTTTGTTTTGCCTTTTTCAGCTTTCTCAGCCGCTCTCTCCGTTCCCTCTCCCCACCACTGCGTCCCCTGTGGCCCCGCCCCCCTCGCGCCCCCATTTGCCCACCGCTCCCGCCTCTCAGCTGCACCTCCCCTTCTTAATGGTGGCCACTGCATGGCCGTGCCGCTGGCGCACCAGAGGCAAGCCTGTTGGTGCCCGTCCGCACCCCGCGCCGAGCGTCCAGCGCCAGAGACCCTGGCCCCCGCATCCTCCACACCACCCGACGCTACTACAATACCAATGACCTCCTCGCCCTCAACACAGGCCGCTCTGCCTCCTGCTTCCAAGCCACCTCGAAGACAACCCACGGACACTTCACCTGCAGGAACTGCAGCTTCTCCTGCCCCCAAGCCGCCAAACACCTCACCAGACCCAAACGCAACCACCTCAGCTGCATCCTCCTCAACACCCGCTCTGTTCACAAGCACACAGTGGAACTTTGGGACCTACTCACCTCATCATCCCTGGACGTCGTCTTCCTCACCGAAACATGGATGAACCCCTCCTCGGAACCTGACATCACCATAGACATCCCTGAAGGCTATAAGATCACCCACAGAGACCGCTCCAACAGACCAGGAGGAGGGATCGCCATTGTCCACAAGAACACCATCAGAATCTCAACCAACACTGATGACGCCCTTGATGCAGCCGAACATTTACATTTCCAGATTTACATCAACGCCAACACCACCTTCAGAGGAACCCTCATCACAAGGACCCCGGCCACAGTTCACTGATTCCATCGCCGACTTAATCAGCACCCACGCCCTTGCCTCTACTGACTACATTCTCCTCGGCGACCTGAATTTTCACCTTGAGAACACCAACGACAGCAAAACCACCCCCTTGATCGACAACCTCGCCAAACTCGGTCTTAAACAACTTGTCATGACGCCCACCCACTCTGCCGGCCGCACGCCTGACCCCGTCTTCTCCGCCAGCAGCCATGTCACCTTCAGCCATGCCACCAAACTCCATTTTACCGACCACCGGTGCGTCCACTTCACCTTCCAGAAACCCGCCACACACCACCACCCACAACAGATTCCCTGCCGCAGCTGGAACAAGATCACTGAAGACCAGCTGATCTCCACCCTCACCCGTGCCCCGCCACCCATCACCACCGACCCCAACACAGCCGCCCTCAACCTCGGACAATGGATAGACGACTGCACCAACACCCTCGCCCCAATCAGGAAACCCTCCAACAACCACACCAGCACTAAGGCCATCTGGTTCACCGCCGACCATCAGGACTCCAAGTGGGAGTGTCGAAGAATCAAGAAGAAGTGGCACCACCAACAAACAAAGAGAAATCACACCGCCCCCAAGACAGCCATCCGCAAGCACCACCAACTAATCCGGACCACCAAGAGAGCCTTCTACAAGGAACACAACAAAGCGCACAACAGCAAAGAGCTCTTCAGCATCGTCAAGAACTCGCCAACCCCAGGTCCTCCCTCGCAAGACCTCTGCTACTCCCTCTCCTCCTTCTTCCACCGCAAGGTCACGGACATCCACGACAGCTTCAAAACCTCGACCCCCACGACCACCATAGCCAGCACAAACCCCAATGCACCCAGCTGCACCAACCTCCTGCTCTCCTGGACCCACATCAACAACGAGGACACCATCAAAACAATGAGCACCATCCACTCCGGATCACCCTCTGTCCCCTGCCCCCACCACGTATTCAACAAAGAAAGACCCATCATCGCCCCCAACTCCGTATGACCATCAACAGCTCCTTCGAGACCGCCACCTTCCCGGAGAGTTGGAAGCACGCCAAAGTCAACGCCCTGATAAAGAAACCCAAAGCGGACTCAGAAGATCTCAAGAACTACCGACCCATCTCCTTCCTCCTCTTCCTGGCAAAGGTCATCGAGAAGATCGTCAACGGCCAATTGACTCGCTTCCCGGAAGACAACAATATGCTGGACACCTCGCAATCCAGATTCCGGAAGAACCACAGCAACGAGACCGCCCTCATCGCCGCAACCAATGACATCAGGACCATGGTTGGCAAAGACAAAACTGCGACCCTCATCTTCCTAGACCTCCCGGCCGTCTTCAACACCGTATGTCACCACACCCTACCGTACATGCCTCCAGGATGCAGGAGTCTGCCACAAAGCCCTGGACTGGACCACATCCTTCCTCTCCGGCAGAACCCAGAGAGTCTGCCACCCTTCTTCCTCTCTAAAGCAACCAAGACCATCTGTGGCGTTCCCCAAGGATCCTCGCTCAGCCCACCCTCTTTAACATCTACATGGCACCACTCGCCAACATCGTCCGAGCCCACAACTTCAACATCATCTCCTATGCCGACGACACCCAGCTGATCCTCTCACTCACCACGGACCCCGCCACCGGCAAAACCAACCTCCATGACAGAATAAAGGCCATCGCCAACTGGATGGAGAGGAGCCGCCTAAAACTGACCTCAGACAAGAGGGAGATCCTCATCCTTGGCTCCAACCGCTCAGCATGGGACGACTCCTGGTGCCCAGCCGCCCTTGGAACCACACCAGCACCCACCAACCAGGAGCGCAACTTAGGTTTCATCCTAGACTCAGCGCTCACCATGACCCAGCAAGTCAATGCCGTCTCATCCTCCTGCTTTAACACCCTCTGCATGCTCCGCAAGATCTTCAGTTGGATCCCCACTGAAACAAGAAGGATGATCACCCTCGTCAGCAGCAGACTGGACTACGGCAACACACTCTACGTGGGAACCGCGACTAAGCTCCAGAAAAAAACAGCACTGTATACAGAACTCCTCTGCACACCTCATCCTCGACATCCCACGCCGCAACCACATCTCAGCCCACCTGAGAGACCGACACTGGCTCCGCGTCAACAAGAGGATCACCTTTAAACTCCTCATCCACGCACACAAAGCACTTCACAACGCTGGCCCTGCCTACCTCAACGAGCGACTCACCTTCCACACTCCCAACTGACAATTGCACTCCGCCAACCTCGCTCTCGCCACCGTCCCTCGCATCCACCAAACTACAGACGGCAGCAGATCTTTCTCCTACCGTGGCGTCAAGACCTGGAACTCCCTCCCTGTCCACCTACGACAGACCCAGGACCTGCTGACCTTCAGGAAACGTTTCAAGATCTGGCTGTTCAAGCTGTAGCACTTCTCTCTCCCCCCGTCTTATCAGCGCCTTGAGACCCTAGTGAGTGAGTAGCGTGCTTTACAAATGATTGATTGATTGATTGATCTCCGGGGCCCACACTTGGTTATTGGAGACCCCAAAATAATAACACTTCCCACCAGTCAGTGGGGGTTATTCTAACTTTGGAGGAGGTGTTAATCCGTCCCAAAAGTGACGGAAAAGTGACGGATTTACTACCAGCCGTATTACGAGTCCATTATATCCTATGGAACTCGTAATACGGCTGGTGGTATATCCGTCACTTTACTGTCACTTTTAGGACGGATTAACACTCCTCCAAAGTTAGAATAACCCCCAGTGTCTTTTTAAGTGTTCTCATGGCTGGAACTTTTGTTTCATAGCTGAGAGTAGCTTGTGTTTTAATAGTCTTGTTTTTAATATCATAGGTCCAATATACCTGAAAATGTGTAATGTGCTACACTCTCTAGGGGCCAGATATATGGTTATATTGCATTATTTATGGCTATTTTCTTTTTGTGTAGTTATGCCCTGTAGTGGTTAACTATGTAGGTACATTACCATGTTTCTTACAAATGCTATTTTCATATGGTGTTCTCTAAAGGCTGTTCTAATCATGTCAACATACTAAAATATTTGTGGCACATGGAAACTTATCCCACAATACTTTGCAGGGCATTCATTTTACAAAACATTTTTACTCATAACTCAGCCTGTGGTGGTCCTAAGGCAATAGGACCACTACCAAAACGTTCAGCTCTACGTCATCTCCGGGTCCTCACACTATCTTAGTGGGGACTCCAAAATAATAACCTTTACCACCATTCATTACCTTTTTTAAGCTCTCTCGTGGTTGGAACTTTTGTTTTACAACAGAGAAATATTGTTTTATGGGCCTTGTTTGTAATATCATTACAATAGACCTGTTAGCCTTGTAAATGTATAATACACTATGCTCTCTAGGGGTTAAATATGTGGTTACATTGCATTATTTTCACCTGTTTTATTCATGGGGTTATGCCCTTTAGGGGCTAACATGACCATGTTTCTTACAAATGATATTTTTGTTATGGTGTTTTAAGCATTATAGACTAATGCCAAAAGTTTATTTCTAATAACTATTTATATGATAATTGTATATGTTTTAAAAAAAACTCTCCTTATTACAATTATGGCCAAGATTCAGGCCAACTTAACATCCTTATTACACTATCACTGTTTCAGCACTCTTGATAAGTTTGGGTGACCCTTCTAGTTTATTTCTCCTCTGTGGCTTTTTGGGGGAATTGTGTTAGCCAGCCAGCAACTCTGTTGAAAGGGTGGTTTAAGTGGTATTCTATTGGAATTAGCATGGCAGATTTAAATTAGGCTAAATCGCAACATTTTCATTTTTTTCTGCAGATAGAGGAATAAGGTAAATGGAAGTACTTTAGTTATATGCAGGGCCACTGGAATTATATGACAGGAAAAGACAAAAATATGAGGCAGGGTTGACCAATTCATAATGCACGAAAAGTCCAGTTATGAATTTGCAATGCCAATATATCTAACTCAATGCGAGACCAATTGCATTGCAAATGCTTGCTGCTTACATGTTGCCATTAGTTTTCTCACAAGGTGGCAGGATCTCTTACAGGCGATTACATTAGTTAATGATGAAATGATGATGATGTAGAGGAATAAATGGATAGACAAAAAGATGCCTGCACTTTCACCAATTTATGTATTTCAAAGGTTGTGCTATTAAATCAGAATAATTCTACCCCAGGCACCAAGCCGACGAGGGTTTAGCTGGACAGAGGCTGGCTAAAGCAAGATGTATTACAATTGACTGGCTCTGATCAAGCCGCACAGGCACAGGCATGCACATTACTAACAAAATATTACATTCTCTAGTTATTTGTTACTTAAGGTCTTTTCTCACAGCACATACTAAACTATACCAATACATTTTACATGAGAACTACAAGCTTCCTGTCCTGTTCGACAGCTAGAACAAATAGTGTAACAATGTTGCTTCTGAAACATGTCTCTTGCCTACAATACAATACTACATTCAACATTCATATTAACAGCCTAAGGAAAGAATTCAGTTCAGAGACAATAGAATAAACAAGTGATTTTCCATTACTACTGCAAAATGAATCCTTTCAGAGATAGTCAAGCTAAGAAAGCCTTAATACACATAAATACATCAATAAACCTATTGTGCACCTTACAATTCATATGGAAAGCAAATTATTTAATTGCAAACGTTATTTATAACATGTTAGAACTAATTTTAAACATGCATTTATTTTTATGCGCACACATAACTTGCAAGAATAAAATCCATTTAATCCAATATAAGTGCATTTAATTCATATACCTTTAATACTTCAATTATTAATCTACCTTTTAATAAAACATTCTTTAACATTAGCTCACTTTAAAACTTTCATTTCATAACCTGCAAAAACTCTCATGTTAAAATGTTGTGCACAATATGAATGGTTCGCCTTAATATAAACATGCACATTTTACAACTCATCTTATTTTCTCTGTTATGCCTTTAAATATAGATTAATTAATCGCCATATGTTAACTTCTATGCCTCTAATTTATTAGTAAGATTTGATCTCTCTCAGTCCCTGCTGTCACAAAAGAATGATTCTCATTTACAATGAGACAAGTCAAAACCTTGCAGTTTGATAATGTATAGATCTCGGTCTGCTATGGTCATCAATTCTCTTCATCATCTGATACCTGTCACTCATATTTTCCATTTCCATTTCTTCCCTCCTCTGTTTATTATTTGCTCTTTGTTTCTTCAAGAAATTGTAAGCTTTGTAAAATCCAAGTGCACAAATTATGCACATTGTCACAATCAATAAAACTTTCAGGATCAGTCTCACAAAACCATTTCAAAAGTTACCAAACCAAGATCCTACCTTAGAAAATCCTTCAGCTATTGTCTCCCAAACATTTGTCTCTGTTAAGTAATTTAAGTCATCTTTTCTGACTAGTCAAGTTAGATAAGTATCTCCTTATCTCTTTGCTGTTATTGAGTATGTAGGTGCAGCAGTGTTGTGATTTCAAAACTCGTCCGACTCCGCCTTCATTTGCTAAAAGGATGTTGGTAACTTTCTTATTTTAATGTCATTCAAGATCACTCCCACTGATGGAATAAAGGCCCCAAAAATATCTCCTGTAATTTCTGAACTGCTTGCTCCTCTTTTAAATTTCATTTTATATATCCCAATCCCTGCAGAATTGTTAATGTCATCTACTTGGTAATGTTTTGGGAAAACCACTCCCAAATAGCATGTACCATACCAGCATTCTTACCACAGATGTAATAGACACCAGGTACAGTGGGGTCTTGTCCATCTAGCATAAAATACCATACACTCTCACACAAGAACACATGTCTGCATTCACAAACTTGTTGTCAGCTTTTGATTATGGCCTATATGCAAAGCTTTCTTACATGTTGACAATCTAAAGTTAAGCTTCCCCACGTATGAGGATTGTTGTGAACTGTTTTCTTCTTGCTAACTATTCCCTTATCTATCCTTTCTTTCATTGCCTTTCTTTGATCATCTACCTGAATAATTAACTACTTTTCTACCTGCGTGAGAATTCAAGTTAAGTTGTTCCTGTGTGAATATGCTGTGCCAAAATTTAATGTAGGCTCAAATAACCCTCCTGCTACAGCTATGTTCCTAGCCTTTGTAATGCTGCTCAGAAGCTGATTAATGGGAACAAAAGAAAAGACTACATCATAATTAGAGTAAAAACACTGAATGTACTCCTGGTTGTACAAACATGTTAATAATAAACTGCAATTATTCTCATACGTTAGTGGTAAGATGTGATATGTGATTCCTTCTTGAACTGATAAAGAAATTTGTGTACACACATAACAATCACGCACATTCATTGTGTCCACGTACTCATACAGCAAGCTATAAAATGCATTGGAAGACATTTAAATGAAGTATTCCCTCACCCTTATAAAACTTATCTTGCTTATATGTTGTCATTCTCTGCATTGGAGTTGCTGTACTTTGTACCTTTCCTTTCATTGAAACACTCATTCCTGCAATTAGTAAAATGTACACAATCAAACACACTGTTATCAAACCAATGCACACTTACTTATACCTACTGTGTTTGCCTTGTCCAGGATTCATGGCTTCTATTGAATCAGTGAAGAAAAGAAAAAAATATATAAAAGCTGAAGTGAGCAAAAATCAAAACAAAAGCGGCTTTTCAAAATCTTTGAACTATTTACAGCAGTTCTTGATCTTGATTTTTTTTCGAAGATTCAACTAAAAACTCTCCAAAAAATAGTTCAATGTTTGTTTTCAAAAGAGCAAAGTCTGATGATTGCTTATTATTACTTCCAGTGTGCAATGCCTTTGTTGATCAATTGGCAAGGTTATTTCAAAACTCAGTTCAAATGCGATTTCAAGTTCCAGAATGTTCAACTGAATTCTCACAGTAAAAACAAAAGACCATAAACTCACTTACCCATTCATTTGTGACAAGGTAGATCCATTCAGGTGAAGAGTATCTGAGGTTTGGCTCTCTTCCTTTTCACTCTCCTTATAGCACGATCTTCTTCTTCACTTTGGTTTGATTGTTTGACTGCTTCTGTTATTGATGGACGTTCGTTAGCAACCAGATCATGTGCAGTTTCAGGATATTTATCTCCTTTCACAGTTCTCTTTTCTGGTGCAACTGCTTTCACAATATTTGCTGTACTGGCAGGAATAAGTTGACTTTGAATTTCCTGTCCTGCACTTGTGTCTGTATGCAGGCTGCTTGCACCTTCACCACTTTGCACAATTTCTGCTTCAGCCATTGGTTCCGTCCTCATAGCTTTGTCCAGTCGAACTCAGTCTTCATCTGCAGTCGCTGTTGTGGGATCAGACTCTGTGTTTTCAAGAGGACACAGAACTTTGCGTGTATGGCTTGCACATACCCAGTTCGTAAGACCAGCACACTTTACAGCTGTTGTCATCACCAAGATAACTTGAAACAGTCCTTGCCACCTTGGCTCTAGGCAAGACATTCTCACATGTTTCTTTAGCATGACCCAGTCTCCAGCTTTCAAGCTGTGACACTGTTCTTGGGCCATTTGAACTGTTGCTGCTTCAACCTGATGAGACAAAGAGCAAACCACATCAGCCAGACCTTTGCAATAATCCAGCACTAAGCCATCATTTCTGTTCACAATTGCATTTGCATGTGCTACTGGTAGTCTCATTGCACGACCCATCAGAATCTTGTGGAGAGACAGTCCTGTGTTCCTGTCAGGGGTACTAGGCATGCTCAACAGGACAAATGGTAATTCACCAGGCTATTTCAATGTTGTAGAGGCACAAACTTTTGCCAATCGGACTTTCAATGTTCAATTCATTTGCTCCACCAATCCGGATGCCTGTGTTTTGTAACTGCAGTGCAATTTTTGCTCAATGTTCTGTGCTGCACACAATAACTTTATAATCTTATTATTAAAATGAGTTCCTTGATCTGATTCCAAAGAAGTTTGGAATCCATATCTCTGTATTAGTTCCCTGATCAGCAGCTTAGCAACAGTGAGACTATCATTCCTACGTGTTGGATAAGCCTCAACCTGGTGGGAGAACACACACACAATGACCAATACATACTTCAATCCATTACAGGCAGGCATTTCAACTAATTCAAGAAGCATATTGTTAAGTGGACCTCCTGATCTGCCTATGTGGCTCACATTAACCACTGTGTGTTTCCCTGCATTCATTTGTTGGCATGAAACACATCTGTGACAAACCGCTTCTGCAACCAATCTAAATCTAGGGTTGTACCATGTCTGTTTAAACATGCAAACCATTGCATCTCTGCTGAGATTAACCTGACCATGATAATACCTAGCCATTGAGTTCAACAAGCAATCCGGCAGCACGACCTTCCTTTCATTTGTAGTCCAGACATCATCTCTCTCTCTTTTAGCGCAACCTGCTTTTATCCAACCTCTGTGTTCTTCCTCTGTTGCCTCTTCCTGCAACCCCTTAATCTCATCCGAGGTATCAACCACTGACATAAAGAAATTTTGATTTGTCTCACTGGTGTCACTTTCATTACTCCACTCTTCAGAGAAGGTGACACAATGGAGTGCACAATATCTGGCAATTTGGTCAGCATAGGCATTGCCCAATGTTACATAGACATTAGACTTCTGGTGAGCTACACACTTGACAATGGCAATTTTCTCAGGTAATGCGTTCAACAGACTATGAATTATCTCACCATTTTGATTGGGTGATCCAGACGAGGTCATGAAACCTCGCTGGTGCCATAACTGCCTGCCTGGACAACACCAAATCCATATTGACTATCTGTGAATATTGTTACCTTCAGCTGCTCTGATACATAGCATGCTCTTCTAAGAGCAACCAATCTGGCTACTTGGGCAGAAACTACTCCTTGAAGACTTGAGGCTTCAACAACTCTTGAGAGGGTGCAAACAGCATAACTTGCTCCCAGTGTACCTTCACTGTCTCTTAAACAGGAGCCAACAACAAAAAAAACTTTGTCATTCTCCTCTACAAGAGTATCCTGAATATCAGATCTGGGTTTGGTGCACAGTTCAGTGACATAGAGGCAGTCATGTTCCATTTCACTAACATTGTGTGAATCATCAACATTACAGGCATTAATGTGGCAGAGCTTAAGCCACTCACATTTTAATTGTTACATTTGCAGATCCAAGGATCAATAACTCATAACGAGTAAGACAGGCATTGGTCAAATATTGGGTCTTGGACCAGGTCAGGAGTACTTCAACTGATTGTGGGACATAAACAGTTAGAGGGTGTCCCATTACAATGCCTTCGCATTGACTGATACTTATACCAGCAGACGCTATGGCTTTCAAACAGCCGGCCAAAGCAGCAGCAACAGGATCCAATGTGGCAGAAAGAAATGCCACTGGCCTGTTTGTTTCTCTATGCGACTGCATAAAAACAGAAAGAGGACAACCATCACGTTCATGACAAAACAGTGCAAACTCTTTGGTTTGATCAGGTATTCCCAAAGCTGGGGCTCTACAAAAACTCTCTCTAAACTCAGTGAAAGCTTTCATGCACTTTTCATTGAAAGGGACTAGATCTGTGACTGCTTTGTGTGTTAACCTCCGCAACGGGTTGGAAATTACTGACAAATTCATGATTTATTGGTGGCAAAAGGTCACCATGCTCAAAAACCTTCTGACATCTCTCCATGTAACTGGGGGGGTTCATTTGCATGATTGCTTCAACTCTCTGGGGACACTTTCATTGCACCTTTCTCAATTTGGTGACCCAAGTACCTTACTTCTTGCTGACAATACTGTAAGTTAGCAGAGGAAACCTTGTGTCTGTTCTCACCCAAATAATTCAACAACGCTATGGTATCTTGTCTGCAAGCTTCTCGTGTATTGGACGTAACCATCAGGTCATCAATATACTGCACTGAAGCAGATTGAAATAGTATGTTCAATGACTATAAGTTCTTCTTCAGGACCTGATTAAAAAAAATACATTGATTCCAAAAACCCCTGTGAAGCACAGCACCATGAATACACACGGTTGCCAAATCAGAATGAAAAGAGGAACTGACTGTCCTCTTGCAATGACACTGAAAAAAATGCTTGTGACAAATCGATGACTGAAAACCGTTCTGCTTCACATGGGATCTGAAATAAAATCACTCCTGGTTTTGGAACTACATGACAACAAGATACTACAACTTTGTTCACCTTTCTCAAATCCTGTACTATGCGATATTTCCCACTTGGCTTTTGTATTCCCATAATTGGTGAATTATATGGGCTGCCTATCACTTCTTTTAACCCTACCTGCTCGACAAAGTGTGCAATTACTGGGGTAGTACCTTCGATCACCTCTAGAGTCATGTTCTACTGTGGTGTTCTGGTGAAAGTTACATTTGGCTTTACTGTCACTTTGACTGAATCAACACCTCAAATGATTCCAATCTCTTTTCTAGAGAGATCCCAAACTCTCAGTGTTACTGTCTCTTGTAATTCTGACAGTGTCAACTGTCATGGCAGGAAACAACGTAATGAGAGGATACATCTCATCAGGTTTACTGGATGTTTCATCATCACTATTCATCTGAATTGCTATTCCTTCATGTGTACATGTGATGGAACATTTTAATTTGCATAGCAAGTCTCTTTCTTACAGACTCACAGGATTCGAATCATGAAGGAATCATGAACCACAAATCAGTGTAGACCTTCAAAGGTTGCTATTTTAACTGAAATGGGCTCTGTAATGGGGTTTAGCAAATACTGGTTTGCTACTCCTACAACCTGAACTGTTCTTTCTGAAAGGGGCACATTAGAGTCTATGTATCTGATGGTGGAATTAGTTGCTCCAGTGTCAACCAGGAATACAACATCATGACTCATACCACTTGTTTTCACATAAGGAACACGCTGACCTACCTCCAAAGAGGCAGCCAACACACATTCTTTTGCTTCAGAACTCTCTCTCATGTATTCTTCACTGATGTCATCATCACTGAAATCAATCAATGGGTATTGTGTGATTAACTGATTCCTATTTGCATTTGTTCTCTGGTTGGTGTTCTGCTGAGTAACCATTACCTAGTGGTGTGCCATCGGAGCTTGTGGTATCTGCATTTACTGTTGGACATGAATTTGCTGTTGGGGAAATTGTACTTGTTGCTGGGTAACCTGCATTTGGACTTCTCCAGTAGGAACATTCATACTTTTAATTCAGGGTCTTTTAACTCTCTGATTTTGAAATTGACTCATGTCAACCATCTGCAAAACACCACCACCTTAAACCAAATTATTACATTATTAAAGGGACACTCCCATTTCCAATATCCGACGTTGCCTCACATGTGACAGGGAAAAATGTTCTTCATGTTTTGAACATCAGCCACATTTGCATTCTCTCTACACTGAGGCACCCTGTTGCCTTGCTGCTGCTATGTTCCCTGCATTCCCCCTACATTCACCTTTCTGAGCAGAATCTGCGTACCTGCTGCTTGGGCAGACTTGATCTGTATCACCATTATCTTTTCCTTCAACCTCTTCTGCTTCAAATCAATCTCATCACTACAATATTTTGAATACTGAAGCACTTCATCAGTTGTCTTTCCTTGCCAGCAAATGAAATGATTTGTAATCATATTATTAATTTCAGGCTACAATCATTGAACAAATCTAAAGACAAAATGAATCATGTCTCTTGGCTCAATAATTCCTATGTCCCTGTATTGTCTGCATTCTTTCAATTGTCTCTTATAATAAGCACTGAACAGACTCCTCTGTCTCCTGAGATGCCTGGCAAACCTTTTCCAATCAATATCTTTAGGGAAACCTCTAGTTTACAGAAACTAAATCACCTTGTAATAATTTTTCATCACCTCTTAAAATGGCGCACCTATTACTGCATCTCTCGATGGCTCACACGTTGGCCAATCAATGCTCCTCTTGCACTCAACCCACAAATCTGTTGGAACCACAATCTCAAAGAAAGTGTTCAAATCTTCCCAAAAACATTTTGCAAGCTTAACAAACCTCTTTGTTTGCTGGTACCATCCCACTAGTTTTCCCCTCAACTTTGGGTGATCATTTGTAAATGACAGTATGTCACTTCTGCTCCAAAGAATATAAAGAAAATTCCCTCCTTGACTTTCTGTCATTGTTATCATTTTTACAGTTCCATCAGTCTGATGTACATCATTTAAAGATGCATTCGGCTTTGTCTTCTTTTCTTTGCCCATCTACCATCCCATTTATCGAATGCTCCCATGTTTGACTACTTTGAATCAACTCCTTAATGGGAATTTTCATTCTAGGTGATCTCATGTTTACAATGTCTCTCGCATCAAATTCTAATCTGTAGCTCTTCGTCAACTGTTTAGATTTATTCATCTCAATTTCATATTTCTCAGCCAAATTAGCTAAATTCTCATAAACATGTCCTGCTCTAACAGTAACATCCTTGCACATGAAGCGCAATTCGTTTTCATTGTAAGAATCTAATCTG
The DNA here is from genome assembly GCF_031143425.1 of Pleurodeles waltl. Classification (NCBI taxonomy): domain Eukaryota; kingdom Metazoa; phylum Chordata; class Amphibia; order Caudata; family Salamandridae; genus Pleurodeles; species Pleurodeles waltl. The sequence goes on from NC_090442.1 coordinate 468,761,587, forward strand.
TTCAACTGAAGTGTTCCCTCAATCATTTTATTTAATTCCAATTTTAATCTAGCCATGTCCCATGCCTTTTCTCCCTAAGGCATGTTTCCTAAAACTGATGCCCCGCTCAGATTTTCAAACCATTCAGTCAATTGTTGGGCTATCAATACTTGCAAACTAATATTATTTCCTCTCTATCAGTGGTACATTGCATTGGGCTCTCATAGCCTTCTCTTGAGATATCACAGATGATCTCAGGGAGCACGGAGGACGTGTCATATCAATCAGTGGGCCAACTCCATTATGCGTCTGGTTTGAACCAAAATAATTCATGGGTGTCTGTACATTAGGTGTAGACTCAAATTGAGTAATTCCTGCATTCTGAATTTGTCTGTGGCATAACTGGGACATTCTGAGCTGTACTGACATTTGGAACGGTCGGATAAACCGTGGGCACCTGTGCAGCATTAGAAGTAGGCACATTTGGAATTATCTGAACCTGGCTTTGTTCAACTGGAGCTGTGGCAACACTGGGGACTACACTCTGGTTCACCGATTTAACTGCATTATACGGTGGGGGATGATTCTGCAACAACTGAGCTATAAATTCAACTGAATCACTCTCAACATCTGCTGCCCTTTTATTTTCACTCAAGTTCTGTTCAGAATCTTCCTCAGATTTATTTTTGGCTTGAGGCTTAACACTTCCATCCCCTTCCTGTGTAATTGCTGGAAATAACTTCACAGCATGTAATGTATCTGCTCTCTACATTCTCTGCTCTGTATCCCATCTTGCTTCTTCTAGTGTATTTTCTGCTTTCTACATTGTCCTTTCAAATTTCTGAGCTCCTTTTGGTCTCACAACTAATTCCCAAATAGCAAGTGCTTCAAATTGTACAGGTTTAGCAAGAAGCTTTGATTCATACATAACACTTGTCGAATTCTCTAAAATGTTCAAATTAGAATATCCATAACAGGAAAAAGCAAAGGTACCTTCCTTCTCAGTTATTTTGCACCATTGATTTATCCAAAGGCATGTTGAAACCCCTCTCTCTTCCATTACTTCGAATGCTGGTGTACCTTCAGGTGGAGTAGGCTCACCTTCCTTAATAATACTATAGATAAGCAACAATACACTGTGCACATTATTGTTAGAATTCAAAGCAGATGGTGACATCAGTAACTCATCAAAATACAATTTAACATTAAATTTCAGATTTCAGGTTTCAGAGTTGGGCCAATCCTATCACTAACATGAATTTGGACTTGCAGGTGTGGGAACGGGCTAAGACATGTGGGCAAAAGCAAAGTAAAAGAAAGACAAAAATAATTTGGAAAGACATCAAACTAGGATAACTTACTACAAAAAATATGCTGGTGTAAGTACTTAACCGAAAGGAAACAAGAAATCACATTTAATTATACCTCTGCTCATGGGACAGCAGAAAATAGTAGTTCGGCAGGCAAGGCAGTCACATTCTTCCAGCGTCAGTTGTCAGCTGCATCAGGACAGTGCAGAACACGGGCTGCATGTAGGACAGATTAGCAGTTCAGAATTAGTTGACCTTATTATTACCGGACCACATAACAGAATAGGGCACTTAAGACTATAATGAGAAAACTCATCATGCGTCTTAGAGAAACAGGTACCAGGTACCAGGGTACCAGGTACCTGGGTACCTGGTACCTGGTACCAGGTACCCAGGTACCAGGATTCTGGACAGCTTCGAGGCAGGAGAAGAAGTACCCTGAAGACAGACTGACTTTGACAGGACCTAACAAGAATTCAGAGCCTTTCCAAAGTTCTTCACTAATTAAAATATGCATGATCGATTCATTGGTCCTTCAGGTGCATGCATTTCATACGTCAGATTCAGCATCCAATCACTGCAGATGGCACGACCAATTCTGTTACTTTTCTGAATCTTCTCAGCAAAAGTGCATTGTCATCAGATGGTTTACATGTTACTAACAAAATATTACATTCTCTAGTTATTAGTTACTTGAGATCTTTTCTCGTGGCACACAATAAACTATACCAATAAATTTCACATGAGAACTACAAGTTTCCTGTCCTGTTCCACAGCTAGAACAAACAGTGGAAGATTGTTCCTTCTAAAACATGTCTCTTGCCTACAATAGTGTAACATATGTCTCTTGCCTACAAGGCAATAGGGCATTCAACATTCACATTAACAGTTTACGGAAAGAATTCAGGTCAGAGGGGACAGAATAAACAAGTGATTTTCCATTACTACTGCAAAATGAATCCTTTCTAGCCTAGTCAAGGCCAGAAAGGATTCATTTAATAAATCACTAAACCTTTTGTGCTCCTTGAAATTTATATGCAAAGCAAATTTATTTAATTGCAAAAGTTATTTATAACATGTTAGAACTAATTTAAAACATGCATTTATTTTTCTGCACACATATAACTTGCAAGAATAAAATCCATTTAATCCAATTTAAGCGCATTTAATTCATATTCATTTAATACTTCAATTCTTAATCTACATTTTATTAAAACATTATTTAACATTATCTCACTTTAATACTTCATTTAATACAATGTAAAAACTCTCATGGTAAAACGGAGTGCACAACTCGTTATTTTCTCTGTTAGGCCTTTCAATGTAGGCTTCTATTCCACTAATTTCTTAGTAAAATTTGCTCTCTCTCACTTATGCTCCACAAAAATAGAGGTTTATAAGTGGGGGAGCCTAGAGTCTTCCACAGTGGATTCTTCTCTGCCACAGCTGACGTAAACTGCTAAACTGAGGACCTGTCTACCAAAAAGCCATCAGGTCATAGTTACGGTAATCCTGCTGTATTTTGAGTGGTGCAAACATTACTAGATTTATCTGTCCAGAATCATGTGAAAAGCACGATGGTCCAGTGTAGGGAAATCAGTCAGTGGCCCAGAGGAGAAACCTCCTTGTGCTGCAGGGTCATTTTTTATTTAATGAATAAACTCTCACTTTCAAAATGTATTTTTAAAAGCAAAAAACCTTATCAATCGAGAGCATCAAAAAGGTACCCCTTGGAAATACTTTAGTGCCTCCAATGAGACAGCTCCAGCGAGGGCCGAGAGACTCACGCCTAAAGGACTGCAAGCACAGGGACTTAGAGTGGAGCCATGTCCAATGTCTCACACAGTACACCCACCTATCTGACTGCAACGGACCTTAAAGTCTTGGACCAATAGAAAATGCTTCACACTACAAAGTATTCCATTATTGTAAGCAGAGGGCCTTAAGGTCACTTACCCATGGCTGATTTGTCACGCAACACAAGTGAACTACTGAAAGGAATCACGTGTGATAAAAGTGACAGCCCACACGTCACACAAAATATCTGACTCCAAATAGTGTCTTATGCAGACACGCCACGCCCCATACCGCACATAATTACAATACACTGTGCCTCTCTTAACACTGAGGCGCATCAACTAAGAAGGGTACCAGCACAACTCCAGGCTTGATGCACAACAAGAAGAACACTACCCATAAAGGCCACATGACAGACACATTCTTCCGCCCACACTCCAAGTGGTAGCGCGCTGCTAGTCAGCAATGCAATCTGATGCTTCATCGTTAGCATGAAGCGCTTCATATATGCTATCAAAACGTGTAATAATACATCTTTGTGTGTCTGAATCAAAAATGTTCACTGGAGCACAGATTAAGGGTCAAATATACACGCTCATTTAATTTTTTCTAACCAAAACACTGATATTTTTCAAGCAAAGGGCAAAATCAGTACGGAGTTTAAAACATCTTTTACTACGTGAAATTAATAATCAAAGATATATCTTTCGCTATGCTGAAAGGAAACTACGCCACTTTGAAATGTTCTGTCACATATCCACTTTCTACATGAAAATGACTCGTTCTCAATGCGAATCAGTGCATCACTGCACAGCGAATCATTCGACAGGGAAAATAGCTCTTTGAGTGTCAATGGATTCTAATGCACGCATTCAAAGAAGCCACTCATGCATGTTGTACACATTTCTTCAATATCAATTATCTAATGCCATTATATGTGCAATGACACCCACCTATACTCAAATCTCCATCTCCTCTCTTTCCTTAGAGCTGTTTTATTTATACGATGAAGTTTGATTTCCTTTATAAAATATGGAAATAACAAGTGCATTTTAATTCTTCTGTACAGAGTAAAAACAAAAAACATGTTAATGTAGTTATTGCTAATACACTTTTATAGAAAGAGAGCAGAACACCTTCAATGTAGACCACAAGTCACCTGCAATCAGGCAACCAAATTAGAGGCAGGCAACACTTAGATGACAAAAAAATAAATTAAATAAAAGCAAAAATGCCAATCAGAGGTTGAAGTCGGTGTAAATTAAATCATAGGGAAACAGCATCTAATTGACTTCTGCAATGTCCCTAAAGGTTAAAACAGAAATAATAGTCTTAACAAATAAAGGACCCACTATACCATTGTTCTCCAATAATCATATCTGTCCCAATGCTAAATATGAAGGGCAGCTGCTACAAATACAATTTAACATAATTGCCGTACAATAGTATTGTACAAGGAAGCAAGATATAACAGTATCAGTTAGATGGTATGAATTGTATCGGACTATCAGAAATGGAGTCTCTAGTTGGCAGTCTGTTTACACACTGTACAAGTAGGCACCCTCACTCTAATCAGGGTAAGGGAGGAAAAACCCTGTTCACACCCTTGGTTGCTTGGCACTAGCATTCAGACTTATATCAGAGGCAATGTGTTACCTATTTGTACCCACATGCAGTAACACAGTAAAAACACTACAAATGGACACCATACCCGTTTAGTAAAAATAGCTAAGATTTATCTAATTAAAACGAGACCAAAATGATGAAAATGCAACATACACACACAAAGATCTACATTTTTAAAGGTTAATTCCCAACAAATAAAGCACTTAGAAACACACTAGTTCCAACTGGTGCTATCATGGAGTCGTGGCGGACACAACTCGCAAGGGAGTGCAGTGCTGATCAAGGATTCGCACAGACCCCAGGTACAGTACCTAAGAAATTAGGCAGAGTCAAAGATGTGGCACGGAATCTGGGAGGTAAGGCCTTACTGGAGCCGGTGCAGCATCAGTTCCGTACTGCCATGCAGGAGGTGAGGTGCCAGTTCCTTACTGCTATGCAGGGGAAGTGAGCTGTTGGTCTCTTGTGGAGGTGAGGAAGTGTCAGTGGCAAGGCATCGATGCAGGGGCACATGGTCAAACAAGAAAATGTCCACTTTCTAAAAGTGACATTTTCAAACACAATTTAAAAACCACCTTCACTAAAGATGCATTTTTAAATTGTGAGTTCGGATACCCCAAACTCTAGTTCTCTATCTGATCCCAATGGGAAATGAGGCTTAAAAGATATTTCAAGGCAATCCCCATGTTAACCGATGGGAGAGATAGGCCTTGCAATAGTGAACACCAAATTGGGCCGTATTTCACTATCAGGACATGAAAAACACACCAGTACATGTCCAACCATTTAAATGCACTGCACCCCGCCCATAGGGCTACCTTGAGCCCACCTTAGAGGTGCCTTACATGTACTGAAAGGGAAGGTTTGGGCCTGGCAAGTGGGTGTACTTGCCAGGTCGACATGGCAGTTTAGAACTGCACACATAGACACTGCAGTGGAAGGTCTGAGACATGTTTACCCCGCTAATCTTGTGGGTGGCACAATCAGTGCTGAAGGCCACTAGTAGCTTTTGACGTACAGGCCCTGGGCACACATGGTGCACCATACTAGATACTTAATAGTAAATCAAATATGCCAATCATGGATGTAGGAAAGTACCATCTTGCCTGGCATGTTACCCCCATATTTCACTGTATATATTTTGTTTTAGTCTATGTGTCACTGGGACCCTGCCAGGCAGGGCCCCAGTGCTCATAAGTATGTGCCCTGTATGTGTTCCCTGTGTGATGCTCACTGAGGCTCTGCTAACCAGAACCTCGGGGTTATGCTCTCTCTGCTTTCCAAATTTGTCACTAACAGGCTAGTGACTAAATTTACCAATTCACATTGGCATACTGGTACACCCATATAATTCCCTAGTATATGGTACTGAGGTACCCAGGGTATTGGGGTTCCAGGAGATCCCTATGGGCTGCAGCATTTCTTTTCCCACCGATAGGGAGCTCCGACAAGTCTTACACAGGCCTGCCAGTGCAGCCTGTGTGAAATAACGTCCACGTTATTTCACAGCCATTTACCACTACACTTAAGTAACTTATAAGTCACCTATATGTCTAACCTTCACCTGGTGAAGGTTGGGTGCAAAGTCACTTAGTGTGTGGGCACCCTGGCACTAGCCAAGTTACCCCCACATCGTTCAGGGCAAATTCCCCGGACTTTGTGAGTGCGGGGACACCATTACACGCGTGCACTGTACATAGGTCACTACCTATGTACAGCGTCCCAATGGTAACTCCGAACATGGCCATGTAACATGTCTAAGATCATGGAATTGTCACCCCCAATGCCATTCTGGCATTGGGGGTGACAATTCCATGATCCCCCGGGTTCTCCACTGAAGCTGCTGCTGCTGCCAACCCCTCAGACAGGTTTCTGCCCTCCTGGGGTCCAGGCAGCCCTGGCCCACGAAGGCAGAACAAAGGATTTCCTCTGAGAGAGGGTGTAACACCCTCTCCCTTTGGAAATAGGTGTCAGGGCTTGGGAGGAGTAGCCTCCCCCAGCCTCTGGAAATGCTTTGATGGCCACAGATGTTGCCCATCTCTGCATAAGCCAGTCTACACCGGTTTAGGGATCCCCAGCCCTGCTCTGGCGCAAAACTGGACAAAGGAAAGGGGAGTGACCACTCCCCTGACCTGCACCTCCCAGGGGAGATGCCCTGAGCTCCTCCAGTGTATCCCAGACCTCTGCCATCTTGGAAACAGAGGTGTTTGTCACACACTGGACTGCTCTGAGTGGCCAGTGACAGCAGGTGACGTCAGAGGCTCCTTCTGATAGGCTCTTACCTCTCTTGGTAGCCAATCCTCCTTTCTTGGTAGCCAAACCTCCTTTTCTGGCTATTTAGGGTCTCTGCTTTGGAGAATTGTTTAGATAACGAATGCAAGAGCTCACCAGAGTTTCTCTGCATCTCCCTCTTCACCTTCTACCAAAGGATCGACCGCTGACTGCTCAGGACATCTGCAAAACCGCAACAAAGTAGCCAGACAACTACTAGCAACCTTGTATCGCCTGATCCTGCCGGCTTTCTCAACTGTTTACAGGCGGTGCATGCTCTGGGAGTAGCCTGCCTCCTCCATGCACCAGGAGCTCTGAAGAAATCTCCAGTGGGTCGACGGAATCTTCCCCTGCTAACGCAGGGACCAAAAGACTGCAACACTGGTCCTCTGGGTCCCCTCTCATCCAGACGAGCCTGATCCCTGAAACTCAGCAACTCTGTCCAAGTGACTCCCACAGTCCAGTGACTCTTCAGTCCAAGTTTGGTGGAGGTAAGTCCTTGGCTCCCCACGCTAGACTGCATTGCTGGGTACCGCATGTTTTGCAGCTCTCCGGCTCCTGTGCACTCTTCCAGGATTTCCTTCATGCACAGCCAAGCCTGGGTCCCCGACACTCCTTCCTGCAGTGCACAACCTTCTGAGTTGTCCTCCGGCATCGTGGGACTCCCTTTTGTGACTTGGGTGGACTCCGGTTCACTTTCCTTCCAAGTGCCTGTTCAGGTACTTCTGCAGGTGCTGCCTGCTTCTGTGAGGGCTCCCTGAGTTGCTGGGTGCCCCCTCTGTCCCCTCCTCCAAGTGGCGACATCCTGGTCCCTCCTGGACCACAGCAGCACCTAAAAACCTCTACTGCAACCCTTGCAGCTAGCAAGGCTTGTTTGCAGTCTTTCTGTGTGGGAACACCTCTACAAGCTTCATCACGACGTAGGACATCCATCCTCCAAAGGGGAAGTTCCTAGCTCTCTTCTTTCTTGCAGAACTCCAAGCTTCTTCCATCCGGTGGCAGCTTCCTTGCACCCTCAGCTGACATTTCCTGGGCTCCTGCCCACTCTCGACACTGTCGCGACTATTGGACTTGGTCCCCTTGTCTTACAGCTACTCGGGTACAGAAATCCACTGTTGTTGCATTGCTGGTGTTTGTTCTTCCTGCAGAATCCCCCTATCACGACTTCTGTGCTCTCTGGCGGTAGTAGGTGCACTTTACACCTACCTTTCAGGGTCTTGGGGTGGGCTATTTTTCTAACCCTCACTGTTTTCTGACAGCCCCAGCGACCCTCTACAAGCTCACATAGGTTTGGGGTCCATTCGTGGTCCGCATTCCACTTTTGGAGTATATGGTTTGTGTTGCCCCTATCCCTATGTGCTCCTATTGCAATCTATTGTAATTCTATACTGTTTGCATTACTTTTCTTGCTATTACTTACCTAATTTTGGTTTGTGTACATATATCTTGTGTATATAACTTATCCTCATACTGAGGGTACTCACTGAGATACGTTTTGCATATTGTCATAAAAATAAAGTACCTTTATTTTTAGTACTTCTGTGTATTGTGTTTTCTTATGATATTGTGCATATGACACCAGTGGTATAGTAGGAGCTTTACATGTCTCCTAGCTCAGCCTAAGCTTCTTTGCCATAGCTACCTTCTATCAGCCTAAGCTGCTAGAAACACCTCTTCTACACTAATAAGGGATAACTGGACCTGGCACAAGGTGTAAGTACCTCTGGTACCCACTACAAGCCAGGCCAGCCTCCTACAATGGACAACCAAATATAATCACAATTTACACAGGGAGTACTTGCACTTTAGCACTGGTCAGCATTTGTAAAGTGCCCAGAGTACCAAAACCAGCAAAAACTAAATCCAGCAAACAGTCAAAAATGCAGGAGGCAGAGGCAAAAAGACAGGGGAAACCACACCAAGGATGCCAGGTCTAACTTGGACCATGGAGAAATAGCAGGTATGCCTTAGCCAAGGTGACCATATTATCCGCCCTGCCTACCCAGCACATACAGCAGTCAAGTAAGCCACTAACAGCCTCCTTTGCCTCTAACTTGGACAGATCACTCCCTTCTATCTTTTTCTTTCCCCTATAATGTCATACGAGATCTGCAATCCACCTCTTTAACCTCCGGGCGTATCTGGTCAAAGCTGGTTTCCAGGGAGTGGTGTGCTGCTCTCCAAGCCTCTCTCAGGGTCAACAGCTTTCCTGCCTCTGCCTCTGCAGATTCATTTGATGAGTGGATTTCCTCCTCTTTGGATGGTATTCTGCCGATTAAATCAAGAGTCAATAAGCTATCCCATAAGGCTAAACCCTGGTTCTCTCCTTTCTTACTAGAATTAAGAAAGAAATGTAAAAAGTTAGAAAGAATCTGGAGAAAGAATTACAGCTCCTCAGATAGAGAAGTATATAGGCAATCCATCAGACTCGATCACCAAAATATTAAAGCCGCCCAGTCCACCTACTATGGCACAAAAATAGAAAATTCCTCCTGCTCACAGAAGGAAATTTTTCAGATCTTTAAAGAATTGACCATAATCCCTATGCCAGCCCCTCCCACAGAGTCCTCCGTTGAATACAGTAATCGCTTGGCATCTTACTTCCACGATAAAGTCATCAAGATATATTCTGGGTTCTCTTCCTCTCTTCCCCTGGAGTCATTAGAACATCAAGCGATGGACCCGGCCTTTTCTGGAATCTCATTAACTGCTTTCGCACCTCTTACGGATGCTGTAACAGCCAACCTCCTCCTTAAAATTAAATCGGGTTCTCCCCTTTATCCCGCCCCTCCTGCCATTCTCTCGCGGGTCTCAGATATTGTTGTTCCTCCTCTCACAAAAATACTGAATCATTCCTTATCTTCAGGATCTGTCCCTTCATCTTTTAAGCACGCCATTATTAAACCTCTTCTAAAAAAGCCTAAGCTGGATCCTTCCTTATTGGAGAATTATAGACCTATTGCTCTCCTTCCCATCTCAACAAAAATCCTGGAGAAGCATGTCAACTATCAATTAACCAGCTATCTGGAGAGCCACGAACTCCTCCACCCTACTCAAATGGGCTTTAGAGCTCACCTCTCCTTACAGTGACCGAGTCAGCCCGTCAACTTTTGGATCAAGGGGCTTACATAGCAGTTATTTTAATTGATCTTAGCGCAGCTTTCGATACAGTGGACCATAATCTTCTCTGCTGCAGGCTCTCTGAATTAGAGATAGGAGGTTTAGCACTGTCTTGGATTTCTGCTTTCCTTAAAGGAAGATCCTTTCAAGTTCTGGATTGAGCCTTTTTCTCTGAGATTTTTCCATTGACTTGTGGAGTCCCTCAGGGCTCCTCCCTGAGTCCAACTCTTTTCAATGTTTATCTATCCCCGCTGGCTAAAGTGATTGTTCCTTATAACTTTTCCCTGGTCACCTATGCCGACTATACTCAGCTTGTGGTATCACTATCTAGTTCTGGGGATTCATCCGCGGCCAATCTTTCTTGCTGTATGAAGGATATTGGAGACTGAATGATTCAATCTAAGCTTAAATTTAATGATGGGAAATCAGAAGTTATTGTGTTGGGCAATGGTTCCCCAGCCTCCCCCCTCTCATCACACTCCAAGGCTTTTAACAACCTTCCTTCCCCCAAGGCTCAGGTAAAAAGCCTTGGTTTTTGGTTTGATTCCCTCTTGACTATGGATTTTCAAGCTAAAACAGTCTCCTCTACAAGTTTTGGTATTTTAAGAGTCCTTAGGAAGGTTTTTAACCTTCTACCCTCTACGGCAAGACGAATCCTCGTTCAAACTCTGATTCTCTCCCGCCTTGACTATGGGAACTCTCTGTTTCTCAGTTCCCCGGCTTATGTGATAAAGAAGTTGCAGACAGTACAGAATGCAGCAGCCAGGCTCCTTATTGATCTTCCCAGACATCTGCCCGCAAAGCCGGCTCTTTCAGCGCTCCACTGGCTCCCCATCAAGCAGCGTACCCACTTTAAAGCCCTGTGTATTGTTCACAGGGCCCTCCATGATAAGGGTCTGATGTTCTTTAGAAAACGGATCCTTATCTATGCCCCCTCCCGAAGTCTGAGATCTTCCTCCTTCCGACATGTTAATATCTTTCGGTTCAAGATAGCTTGGGGAGCCAATTCCTTCTCTACCAAGGCCGCCCGCCTTTGGAATGATCTTCCCTCTGAGCTTCGTTATGAACCCTCAGAGCAGCTTTTTAGGAAGAAACTCAAAACTATCCTTTTTTGTAGCTAATTTTCTGGATCTTCCTTGTCTCTGACAGTAGTCATGTTATGTTAGCGCTGGGATGCCTTAGGGTAACTATGCGCTTTATAAGTCCTTAAAACTAAACTAAACTAACTCTCAGAATAAACACTAGCAGAGACGTGTTATGGGACACAATAGGTCCAATAGCAGTACTAGATCAATAAATAGTTGCAAAACAGTGCTAAAACCCACAATCAACAAACTGATAAAGCAAGAGAAACATGCACCCATTTAAAACAGCAAATCTAATGTTCAGTTAGTGATTTTTCTTTGTAAATGTAGAGTACGTTGAAATAGGCTAAGTGATATGCTGTGCACAGAACTGCACATGTATACAAACAGGCAAGGGAAAAACCCATGTTAGTCCCTCTTAAATGGCTTCACAAGTTGCAGGAAAGTTTATAGATGAATATAACCTCTCAATGTGCTCCACACCCCCATAGGTCTCATCCACCTTTAATGGTTTGAGTCCTGCAAACCCTAAACCCTACATCTACAATACTTCCATATATTTCTAAAACAACATATGATACACAGCTTCATAAACTCAACCCTACTGCTTTTGTCATAGAATGTTAATATAATTGTTAGACCTGACAGTCTTAGGGTGGTCTTTACCCAACTTTTTGCCTGCCTCCCTCTATTTTTCTGATCTAGTTTGTACTGGTTTTAGGACTCTGCACACATTACCACTGCTGATCAGAGGTAAAGTGCTTGTGCTCTCCCCTAAACATGGCAATATTGGCTCCAACCCAATTTGCATATTTCATTTACCCACATGACCCTAATAATGTAAACTATATGTGCCCAGGGCATGTAAATTACATGCTACCAGTGGGCCTGCAGCACTGATAGTGCAACCCACATTAGTAGCACCTTAATCATGTCTCAGGCCTGCCATTGCAAGGTCTGTGTGCAGTTTTACTGCCACTTTGATTTGGCATTAAACACTATTTTCTAAGCCTTAAACTCCCCTTTTATAACATATGTCACCCCTAAGGTAGGCCTTAGGTACCTCATAGGACATGGTTCTATGTCAGTAAAAGGCAGGACAATTACTTGTACGTTTTACATGTCCTGGTAGTGAAAAACTCCCAAAGCCATTTTTCACTATTCTGAAGTCAGCTCCTCTTATAGGCTAGCATTGGAAATTCCCTTATATACTTTTAAGTGGTAATTTCTGATATGAAAGGTGTGACATTGGCATGTTTGGTATGGTTAGAATGGCAGCAAGAAATCCTGCTTATTGATGAAGATGGATTTAACGTTACAATTTTTGAAATGCCACTTTTAGAAAGTAGGCATTTCTCTGCACTTACTACTCTCTGTGCCTTACAGCCTGTCTCCAATCCATGTCTGGTCTATGCTGGTTTACAGTTCCTCTTGTGCATTCCACCCAGACAGCTGTAAACATAAGACACTAAGCTGGATCTGTATTCATCTTCATACTTGAAGGGTCTTCCTGGGGAGGAAGGGTGGAGGGGCTCTCATTACACTTCAAATGCTAGTGGCCTGACTGCACACAAAGGAATGAAATTGATGCAAGGCCTGCAGAATTGACGCAGAGCCTGTCTCGTGGCTGAAAAATCAACACATCACCTGCAGAATCGACGTAGCGCTTGTTTCAGTGCATTTCCATCATTAAACGTGTCTGGATTGTCCACGCATCGTCCTTGGGTACCAATTCGTCATTGACTCTGCACTGCAGTGAGGAACTGAGATTGCATATCCAGGAATCAACGCATCACCTTTCCTGTGAGGAAAGAATAGATGCATCACCTCCCCATCCAGTAAGGAACCGACATATCACACCACCAGTGTGGGAAGAATCAACACATCATCTATTCAGGGCAGTAAGGAATCAACACATCGCTTGGCTTTCTGGCACCTCACCTCCTTTGTGGCCTGCATCATACTTGTTTTTGACGCAGCACAGGTAATTTATGCTAGCGAGATACCATAGCTACATGTTTACTACTTACCAACATTTAAAAACAATTTAGATTTTTTTTTTCTTCTTCTGCAATTTTGCCTGCTTTGCATTTTTAATAATCCTATACAACATGTTCTGGCTGGTTCTACAAGTGGAGCCATGGGGTTTGAGCAGGCTAAGTTGGAGGTGTGCACAGATAACCAGCTGAAAAGCTTTTGCAGAGGGATGGGGGTCCCTCCCCAAGGAGCCACCAAGAAGGTGGAGTTTTAAATGGCAGTGAGGGCATGGGCAGAGTCCCATATCCCAAGAGAACAATGAGTTGGGGGGTATGTGAATGGCTCTTCCAAGGAACTACCGGCAGTAGTTGAGGGGGACATCCCTCGATTTGTGAACCCGGGAGCGCAGGAAGCAGTTTCTTTAGTCATGGCCTAATCCCAGAGGAAAGGAGAGAGAGAAGAGAGAATTCCAGCTGCAGTTGGCATAATTAAAAATGAAGACAGAGGAGAGGAAGGTTAAAAAAGACTTAGCAGACTAATAAGTACTTCTGGCTCATGAACTGAGTCTAAAAGAGCTGGACCTCAAGATTAGGCAGTCTGAGTCCAGCAGTGATGGTGGCAGCATACATGCTGTGCCTGATGGAGACAAGAAGGTTCATATACTCAAGGATTTGGTGCCCAGTTATGTGGTGGGAGATCACAGTGATAAGTGGTTTTCTGTTTATGAAGTTGCACTGAAGGTACACAGGGTTCCTGAAGAGCACTGCGGGGCAGCTTTGTGGAAACACATGCCAATACCTGGGAGGAACACACTTCTAAATTTATAGGTTGGGGACCAGACCAAGCACACTCCAAGGAAAGTCATTCTGATTGCCAAATTTCGACTGACGTATCATCAAAGATTCAGAGACAGTCTGAAGCTCTCCAACTAATCCTGGGTAGATTTAATTGATTACTCCAGTAAGGCACCGAATGGCTGTATGGGGGGGCAACAAAGTAAATGATTATGATGGCTTGCACAATTTAATCTTGAGAGAGCACATGCTCAGTATCTGGTTTAAAGAGTTGCGCCACCACCTAGTTGATAAGAAGCTTGCTAGGCAGGCAGGCCTCTGGGCTAGCACCAGAGTGTCCAAAAAGAAATCTAAGGGGGCGCCCACCTAGGTGGTCAGAGTTTCTGCCAGAAGAAAGAGTGGGGAGAAAACTTGAAAATAAAGAGTTCTCTAAAGGCCCCCCAATCTAATTCTCAAGGGAGTAGTGGTTACCAGACTCATTCTGTTTCTAAAAACAAAAGGGTTATTTGACCATCAGACCAGGAGATGGGTACCCCAATGCACAGAGTGCTCTAAGTATGGTCACTCTAAGGATGACGTCAAATGTCTCAAGAGGGCACAGCCCCCCCACTGGTGGGCAGACAACTGGGTTGGTGAGTGTAGCACTTGGGGAGGAGATAGACCACGCAAGTTTTTGGGAACAGACTGAGGTAACCTTAGTGTCCCCAGGGGGTACAGATATGGTGCCAAAAACCAATATGCCTGTTAATATTTCCAAGGGTAGGCATTAGGTCACCATTAATGTGCAACAGGTAGAGGCTCTGCATGACAAAGAAGTCAGCAAGTCACCTGTCAAGTGTCAGATGGTGTCAGCAGAGTAGGTCCTACCGAAAACATTCCACCAAGTCATTGTTGTTGACAATCGTGACAGCCATCTACAGTGTCTCTGTTTCCCTTTGAGTGTGGGGGGAGTCTCTGTTAAGCTGAAAGTTTCTGTGAGCCCATGACTGTAGATTGTCTATTAGGCAATGACCTGAAGCACACATCCTGGAGGGAGGTAGAGCTCTTATCTCACTTAGAAATGATGGGATTGCTTCTGTGTGACCTCAAAGTCCATGGCTGTTTGGCAAAGGAGTCAAAGGCGTCTGAAGCCTGAAACAATGGCCCAAACAGCAGCCAAGGAGAGTCCCTGACGTTCCTGTGGTAGAGGTTGAAAGGGTCCCTAAGGAGGAGGCTCCTGAGCCAGCCAGGGTGGACATTGACACCCTAGGTGACCTACCTGAGCTTGCTGACTGGCAAGTTGAGGGTGGGCCCACCAAGGAGGAATTCTGGAAAGCATAGAGGGGGTCATTCCGACCCTGGCGGTCGGTGACCGCCAGGGTCACCGACGACAGGAGCACCGCCAACAGGCTGGCGGTGCTCCGTCGAGCATTCTGACCGCGGCGGTTCAGCCGCGGTCAGAAACGGAAAGTCGGCGGTCTCCCGCCGACTTTCCGCTGCTCGGGAGAATCCTCCATGGCGGCGGAGCGCGCTCCGCCGCCATGGGGATTCTGACACCCCCTACCGCCATCCTGTTCCTGGCGGGTCTCCCGCCAGGAACAGGATGGCGGTAGGGGGTGCTGCGGGGCCCCTGGGGGCCCCTGCAGTGCCCATGCCAATGGCATGGGCACTGCAGGGGCCCCCGTAAGAGGGCCCCACAAAGTATTTCAGTGTCTGCAAAGCAGACACTGAAATACGCGACGGGTGCAACTGCACCCGTCGCACCTTCCCACTACGCCGGCTCCATTCGGAGCCGGCGTCCTCGTGGGAAGGTAGATTTGCCCTGGGCTGGCGGGCGGCCTTTCGGCGGCCGCCCGCCAGCCCATGGCAAATCTCAAAATACCCTCAGCGGTCTTGTGACCGCGGAGCGGTATTTTGTCGGGGGAACATTGGCGGAATGTTGGAATCACCCCCAGAGTGTCCCACTCCTGAGGGCTTGAGGCGACAGGCCCTAGTCAACACAGCAGGTGAAGCCTCTGAAGATCACTTACTCTACTGGGAGAATGATCTACTCTACAGCAAACCTAAGGCTCTGGGTACCGGAGCAGCCATGTGTTGGAGGTCCCCCAATGTTACCGGGCCTTCCTACTCAGTTTGGCTCATGAGATACCCCTGGCAGGATATTCAGGGCAGGGTAAGACCTTTACCACACCCACACTTGCTGCCTCTTTTTATTGGCCCAGAAAGAACACAATCTCAGATACATTCTGCAGGTCCTGCCCCACCTGCCAGGCCAGTGGGAAGTCAGGGAAAAAGCTGAAAGCTCCCCTGATCCCACTTCCATTCATTGGCACCCCCCTGCAAAAGCATCAATGTCATTTGTCCATTGGACCCCAAGATAGCCCTAGGCAACAGGTTTATCCTGGTCTTGCTGGACCATGCCACACGCTACCCAGAGGCAATCCCTCTAAGGACAGTGACTGCACCAGTATTGACCAGAACTCTGATGGTGATCTTTACCCTTGTGGTGGTCCCCAAAGAGACAGTGTTTGACTGAGGCACTAACTTCAAGCCTGAATACCTGAAGTTTATGTGGAATACGTGTGGTGTAACTTATAAGTTCACCACACCCTATCACCCACAAACTAATGGTCTAGTTGAGAGGTTCAACAAAACTTTGAAGGGCATGATTGTAGGTCTACTTGAGGCAATGCGGCATAAGTGGGACGTCCTCTTGCCATGCCATCTGTTTGCCTAAAGGGAGGTGCCGCAGAAAGGATTAGGGTTCAGTTCCTTTGAACTCCTCTATAGCCACCCTGTCAGAGGACCTCTGAGCATTGTCAAGGACGGGTAGGAGAAAGCTTGCAGGAAACCCCCTAGAATTTGGATTTGGTGGTCAGCTACATGTTGCCCCTCCAAAATCAGATGCACCACATTTGGAAAAAGGCTAAGAGCAACTTCAAGGTCAGCCAGGGGGTTATGACATGCTGATATGACCAGAAAACCATTCTGGTAGAGTTTCCGCCTGGCTAAAAAGTATGGGTTTGGAGCTAGTAGAGCCCAGAGCTCCCTGGGACTGGTGGATTGGCCCATACAAAATCAAGGTGCGTAAGGGGGAAGCTATTACTTACTGGATCTCCAGACCCCATAGAACCCCCTCGGGGTGCTCCAAGTCACCAGACTCAAGCCTCACTTTCAGAGGTCCGAAGTGAGCATGATCCTTTTGACAGACAAGGGTTTGGAGTAGGAGAGTGAACCTCTCCCTGACCTCCTCTTTGCACAGAAACACAATGGGTCAGTAGAGGGTGTCAACATATCTGCCACCCTGACCCCAGAGTAGCAAGATGACTGTCACCAGTTGCTGGGAAAATTTCCTTCACTTTTCTCACTCATCCCTGGCTTCACACATCCAAGACATTGACACAGGAGGTAGTCCCCTTATTAGGAACAAAATATAGAGGTTGTCAGACATGGTGAGAGCCAACATCCAGGAAGAAGTCTCCAAGATGCTAGCTTTTGGGGTGATTGAACCCTCTAGCAGTCCCTGATCTAGCCCCGTGGTGTTGGTACAAAAGGTCATCCCACCGGTCACCAAACCAGAACTTCTGATCTGTGTGAACTACAGAGGCCTTAGTTCCATCACCAAGAATGACATACACCACATCCCCAGAGCTGATGAGCTCATTGACAGGCAAGGCCCTGTCGTAATCCTCAGTACCTTTGATTTAACATCAGGGTACTGGAAAATCACCTTGACTGAGGGAGCAGAAGAGAGGCCAGCATTTTCAATGCCTGAGCACCATTAACAATTCCAGGTGATGCCTTTTGGCTTGAAGAATGGCCCTGCTACCTTCCAACGGTTGTTTAACAGGGGCCTGGCTGGCAAGGAAGCTTTCTGTGCTGCCTACTTAGATGACACTGCTCTCTACAGTGCAAGATAGGAAGAACACCTGCATCACCTCCAAGAGGTGCTTCAGGCCCTGCAACCAACAGGCCTGACAATCAAGGCCAGTAAGTGCAGACTAGGCAGGGTTTTGTGGTGTATTTGGGACACCTAGTAGGTGGTGGCAAGGTGCAGATCCTCCAGGCCAAGATTGAAACCATCATGGCCTGGCAATCACCTGAAATCCAAACCAAAGTGAGAGCCTTCCTAGACCTCACGGGCTACTACATAATATTCATCAAGAGCTATGACACCATTGTTGCCCCCTTAACTGAGCTCACTTCTAAGAAACAGCCCAGGATGGTGATCTGGACAGAGGCTTGGCAGAAAGCCTTTAATTCTCTCAAGGAGGCCATGTTCACAGCACCTATGCTCAGGGCCGTTGATTGCTCTATGGAATTCATCATGCAGACAGATGCATCAGAGCATGGCATATGTGCAGTCTTAGCACAGTTGAGTAACGAGGGCCTAGACCAACCACTAAACTTCATTAGCAGGAGGTTACTTCCACTGGAATAGAGATGGTATGCCATTGAAAGAGAAGCATTAGCTGTGGTCTGGGCACTGAAGAAGCAGAGACCATACCGGTTTGGGACTTACTTCTCAGTTCAGACAGACTACAGGCTCCTCACATGGCTCATGCAAATGAGGGGTGAAACTCCTAAATTCTTGAGGTGGTCCATCTCCCTACAGGGAATGGACTTTACAGTGGAGCATCATCCAAGGATGGGCCACACCAATTCTGATGGTCTCTCCAGATTATTCCGCCTTAGTAAAGAGATCCTCCAAGGGGTTGGGTGGGTCTCCCCACTTTCAGTTGGGGGGGACACATGTTAGACTTGACAGCCTTAGAGAGGTTTTCCCACAACTTTTTGCCAGCCCCCCTCCATTTTTCTGACCTTTTTTTTTCATGGTTTTAGGACTGCTGACCAGTTCTAAATTGTTTGCACTCTCTCCCCTAAACATGATAACATTGGCTCCTACTAAATTGACATACTTAATTTACCTATACGTCTCAAGTAAAGTGCAGTACATGTGCCCAGGGCCTGCAAATTGAATGCTACTAGTGGGTCTGCAGCACTTATTGAACCACCCACATGAGTAGCCCCTTAATCATGTCTCAGGCCAGCCAATGCAAGGCCTGTGTGTGCATTTCCACTTCAACTTGACATTTAAGACTACTTGCCAAGCCTTAAACTCCCCTCTTATTACAAATAAGCCATCCCTAAGGCATACCCTAGGTAGCCCGTAGGGCAGGGTGCTGTGTAAGTAAAAGGCAGGACATGTGCTTGTAAGTTTTGCATGTTCTGGTAGTGAAAAACCTCCAAGGTTGTTTTTTGCTAATGTGAAGCCTGCTTCTCTCATGGCCCAACATTGGAATTCCCTTATATACTTCGATATTTTTAAATGCTAATTTCTGATCTGTAAGGAGTGGCATTGTCATGTTTGTTATGGTTGCAATGGTAGTGTAAAATCCTGTTTACTTGTGCAGTTGGATTTAGCATTACCATTTAAGAAATAACACTGTACCTACTGCTCTCTGTGCCTTACAGCCTGTCTCCAATCCACGGCTGGTCTGTGCTGGTTGACAGCACCCCTTGTGCATTCCACCCAGGCAGCCATAAATACAGAACACTCATCTGCATCTGTATTAATATGCATACTCATGGGTCTTTGTGGGCAGAAAGACTGAAGGGGCTCTCACTTATACTTCAAAAGCTAGTGGCCTTACCCCACACAAATGACTGACAACCCACCACCAATCTCCTGGCAGACAGGACTGGGTTAAAAGGGGAACTGGTGCACCTCAAAGACACTCTTCTTTGAAGTCTCCTCCACTTCAAAGGCACAGTTGAGTACATATACATGGTCTGTGGCCCCCTAAAATCAAGCACTTCTGAGCTTTCAACTAAACTCTGTCAGAGGGACTGCAGTGCTCCCCAAAGGACTGAACTGGACTGCTTTTCTGGAAGGACTGCTCTTCTGCTTGTTGCCCTGCAGCCAGCTGTTCCCTGAGTCTGCTGGAAGGACTTTGCCTTTCCACCACAAGTGATTTCCAAGGGCTTCTCAGCTTGCCTCCTGTTAAGAAGTCTCAGGGCCATGAAAGACTTCACCTAAAAGAGAAAATCCACGCCTCAGTGTACTGTGCCGGAAAAATCAACGCAGCGCCTGTCCTGCAGCTGCAAAATCAACACAGCACATGCAGAATCGACACCACAGTTGTTTCTCCGTAGTTCAATCATCAAAGCGAGTCTTGATTTTCCACGCACCGCCCTTGGGCGCCAATTCTTCATCAACACTACACTGTAGTGAAGAACCGAGACCACGTGTCTGGAAATTGGCACATCCTCTTTCATGCCAATAAGGTACAGACGCATCGCCTTACCTGTGTAGGAAGAATCAACGCATCACCTCCTCTGAGCAGCAACACATTGATTTGCTTTCCGGCTCCTCTCCTCCTCCGTTGCCCACATCGACTTTGTTTTTGATGTACTCCAGGTACTTTGTGCTACTGAGATACATCCATAGATTCCTATGGATTACGACCCACTTAAACCTCTAAAAAGTGAAATCTTGACCTGTGTATATTGGACCTTTATTGTTTTGGTCTTGTTTCATATTCTTCAGTAGTATATAGCTCAGACTGTATGCTTGGGTATTATCATTCTGCAAAGAGCTACACATTTAAAAGTATAAGCTGGTCAGCATAATAATATAAACCAATATTCGTCGCACCTATTCCTCCATCACAGGGTGAGAGAACGCATTTCTGGAATGCGGCACAAGTTTGCTTATCTGCCCACAGGAATGCTGTGAAATTGGATTGTAGTGTTCGAAACATGGTTGCAGGAATTCAACATGGTTAATTTTGCAGGACACAGCAAGATGGGAAAAGAGAATCATTTTAAACAAAGTCCTGTGCCAGCGATATTAAGAGGGGAGGAGCACCAAGCATCCATGTCTTATTTAGTTGAGTTAGCAAATTAAGCTCCCAGGCTCTCTGGCGAGTCAGGGCAATAAATATGCCCACATACATGCTTTGTGTGATGTCATTATTGTCCCCTGTCACAGCATATAGGTCGGTGTGTTCCAATTGGCAGTGAGGCTGGAGGCCTCACTGTAAATCTGTAGTATTTGTATCAGTCTGGGCAAGGGGGTCTCGTATAAATACCAAGATGTCATGTGTTACTAAAAACTTCCCAGGGAATACAATGCTTTATCAAGGCATAATCAAATTCATTGTTTAATATATAATTCCAAAAATAATTGATTTACTGGTTTTGACTCAACCTTAAAAAGCTCTTCTTTCACATATACTTTGTCTAATAATACAAATCTATCATTAAAATAATACATTTTCTTTTGAGGTATAATGCGAGGTTCATAAATTGAAGTTCACAGGATGCAAATTTGAGAACTCGAAGTTTGCGGCTAACGCATGTTTTACAGGAACCCCACATCTTCAGGGCTGCAATATGATCAATAATATTCTATTAAAATACATATTTGAGTCCTAGGTACCAATACAGAATTAAAACTAAGGGAAAATAATATATCATTTTACTTGACCAAACACATCCTAAAGGCACAACTGACACATTCACAGTAGGTGGGCACTCAACTTGAAGACTTATATTGATCATAAACAAATAAAGAATTAAATGGACTATCATTTATTATAATAAATAAACATTCATTCTATGTATACACCATATGCAACATTCTTAAGTAAAAGATCGGGCAGACAGTTAAAATATTTTGTATCCACATTTTATTCTGAGTTTATCTGATGACTGATGTAATATCCTGAAACTTGCACCTAATAGAAAGGTACACTATCAGAATACTTTATACATTAATGAATAGACATTAATCTATATTTTTCAGTTTAACAGCACTACATAATATATACCATTTATATATGCACATGAGCATACGTTAATACAAAACATTTCTTATGGATGAAAGATTATTAAACAGACAGACTGTATACAGATGCAAGGAAGTTTGAAGATTTTTTAATAAACAACAGCTATTAATTGGTAAAACATAGTCATTGGACAGTGTGACTATCTCTGATACTTTGAGCAAATCGATGAGGGAAGATTGAGACAAAATATAACATAAAAGAATACAAAGAGGAGAACAAAATGGGACAAGAAAGAGAAATAAAAAATACAGCAGATCAAGATCTCAGAAAAAAGCAGGACAGGACAGAAATAGCAATAAACATAGTTACAAATCTCTCAGATAGAGAGATGACACCCACAGAGATGCAGACACGTACTAGGGACATGTTATTTGCACCAGTCGGTAATTTTAATTAATTTGGGCTTAAAACAGATCAGCATAGATTTGCCGGTGATCTGAAATGTTTTTTTTTTTCTATGAACGTCACTAAATCTAGTATTCACGTCACTCAGAATCCTCCTATTTTAGAAATAACTATTTAGGGATTGGAAATAACTCAGTTACTGGTAAATTTAGAACAAAATGAGACCCCATCCATTGAAGATTTATCAAGATATTTAAATATCTCAGATGTTGGACTATGTAAGAGTGGGTTGTCTATGCTAAATAAACAGTAGTTTGTCTAATAACTCTTATTTTATAACTTACTATAGCAAGTTGGTTTGTGAGAAATTTGATGTGTTGAAAAAGATTCATGCTAAAAATAATTTGACTAATAAAGAGAAAATTGTATTGGAGAATGTGTGCAGTTATTCTAGTATCATTATCCATCAATTTATTGAGGGTGGGTATGTTGTACTGAGGAATTGTGTTGCGTACAATCAGGAAGCTGAAAGGCAACTCAGAAGTGTCTCAGATTACTAGAAAGCTAGTACCACACGATACACTGAGCTAGGAAAAGCTAATCATGTCTTATGAAGAGATAGCATGATGAGGGTATGCTTGAAAATGAGGAATATAGTTATTTAGACATTAAACAGCCAGTTCCCCCTATTATATATTTCTTACCAAAGATACATAAATGAGGTAACAGCCCTCTGTGTAAACCGATTATGTTGAGCATTGGTTCCCTTACAGAAATGTATAGATACATATATAGATCTATAGATAACGTTTTTCTGTTGGTGATTTATTGGCCTCCTTTGCTGAGAAACTTTAAAAATGTGTTGTGCAAACTATATGATATTCTTTGGAAACCTAGCTTTTGTTTTGTTAAAATGTGTATGAAAAGTGTGCATTCCATCATCAAACAGCATGATAGGCTTAAAGATGTCAAACACTTCTTTTCAACTAAATCAGACAATTATACATGACAGGTAGACATGATTTTAGAACTGGGGGACTTTGTACTTTGGAGCAACTACTTCCTTTTGGAGAATCAGATGTACAATCAGAAGCGAGGAACAGCAATGGGAGTCAGAATTGTTCCTTTTGATGTGAACCTTTTGATTAGTTGGTATAAGAGGGGGCATCCCCTGGAATGAAAACTCTCATACTGACCCTGAACACATTGTGTACTGGTTAGGATATACTGATAACAATTTTGTCAACTGGGATGATACATTAGAAACTCTTAAAAGTTACCATTAACATCTAAATAGAAATGTGGTAAATGTTGAACTTTGACTTGATTTCAGCAAAGAGAAAAATCTCTTTTTTGTATTTAGAGCTGTTTGTGATAGGAGTCAAATTACACAGCAGGACTTTTTGTAAACCAATAGCTGTTAATAGCATAAAGCGTTATTCATAAGCACCAATTCGTGAAGAAAAAAAAACCCAACCCATTTGGGTAACTACAAAGACACAGGTGTAACTGATTTCACTGTGATTGATTATTTTGAAGAGAAGGGAATAGTGGTTGAAAAATGTCAAACTAGGTGCTATCCCAGCGGGATCTCAAAGGGGGCAGTTGCAAGAGCCAATAAGGTCCAAGGGCATGAACTATTATAGGATGAAAAGAAAAGAATGTTACACAATTTTAATAAGACCACCATGGGATTTAGCACTAGGCTTTGTGCAGAGAATAACAAAATATACCTTATATTGAGGAGACATTGGAAAGTTTTGCGGGTAGATAAGGATTGCTAGAAATGGGGTCTCTAGTTGGCAGTCGGTTTGCACCCTATCCAAGTCATGGTCTAAAGGAACCTTCCTTTCCTCCATGGCCTGCTTCTCCTTTGGTCCTCCATTTTTAACCTCTCCAACTCTATCTGGTGCCTCCTGCCTTCTCTCCTGTCCTCCAGCTCCTCTGTAGTCAGGCCCTTAGAACTACCACTGCTGCCTGACCTAGAGAGTACCTCCCCCCCAGCAGCTCCTGCAACCTCAGCACATTTTCCCCAGGATTCAGGTCCACGGACTCCCCAATTGGATCCTCAGACTGCCCACTGGCAGTTCTAGCTGCTACCCAGGCCCTTGGCACCTTTTGTTGCACCTCCTTCTTGGTAAGACCTCTGACATGGACTTTGAGGTTTTTGCAAATTGCCTTGAGTTCCTTCATGGTGTAGGTTTCCAACCTATCCTCCTCAAAAACTAAATCCTGGGATGCAACTGATGATGCTCTTGACTGGGGCATGATGTTGTTGGAGTTCACATGAACTCAAGACCAAAAATAGGCCAAAGGAAAAATACAAATAAACTGTGTGTGGCACGTAGTGGTCTGCGATATGGTAGTAGAGTACCTTATTCACTGTGGGTCAAGTGCAAATGCAAGTCCTGTCCTCACCGCTGACAACCAATGTTAGAAATGGGGTCTCTAGTTGGCAGTCAGTTTGCACCCTGTCCATGTAGGGACCCTAACTATAGTCAGGATACGGGAGATACCCACTCAGATCACCCCTACTCACCCCCTTTGTAGCTTGACATGAGCAGTCAGGCTTATCTCAAAAGCAATGTGTGAAGCATTTGCACATAACACACAGCAATAAGAGAAAACACCACAAAGGACACCACACCAGCTTTAGAAAAATAGCCAATATTTATCTATATAATCCAAGACCAAATACAATAAAAATCCAACATAACATATACATAAAAACAGGAGGTCAGAAAGCAAAAAGGCAGGGGAGGCACGCCAAAAGCTTCCAGATCTAACAAGGATCTATTGCAAATCATAATAGTAAAACATGCTATTCAATCAATCAATCAATCAAAAAAAAATTGTTGAGCGCGCTACTCACCCGTGAGGGTCTCAAGGCGCTGGGGGAAGGGAAACAGGTGGGGGGGCAGGGAGGGTCACTGATCGAACAACCATTTCTTGAGGTTCTTTCTGAAGACCAGTAGGTCTTTGGTTTGCGAAGGTCGGTGGGGAGGGAGTTCCAGGTTTTGGGGGCGAGGTAGGAGAAAGACCTGCCTCCTGTTGTGGTGCGTTGGATGCGGGGGATTGTGGCTAGGGTGAGGTCGGCTGATTGGAGGTTGCTTGTGGGAGTGTGGAAGTTAACTCTTTCATTGAGGTAGGTTGGGCCGGTGTTGTGGAGGGATTTGTGTGCGTGGATGAGGATCTTGAATGTGATTCTCTTGTCTATGGGGAGCCAGTGAAGGGATTTGAGGTGTGGTGAGATTCGTTTGTGGCGTCGGAGGCCAAAGACGAGGTGTGCGGCTGTGTTCTGGATTCTCTGGAGTTTGCGTTTGAGTTTGAGTGTGGTGCCGGCGTAGAGGGCGTTACCGTAGTCCAGTCTGCTGCTGATGAGTGCGTGGGTGACTGTCTTTCTGGTTTCTGGGGGAATCCATTTGAAGGATGTTTTTAGAGTGCGGAGTGTGTGGAAGCAGGAGGAGGTTAGAGCATTGATTTGCTGTGTCTTGGAGAGGGATGGGTCGAGGATGATGCCGAGGTTGCGTGCGTGGGTTGCGGGGGTGGGTGCGGGGCCTAGGGCGGTGGGCCACCAGGAGTCATCCCATGTGGTTTTGTTGGGGCCGAAGATGATGATCTCGGTTTTGTTTGAGTTGAGCTTGAGGTGGTTATTGGTCATCCAGTTGGCGATGTCGAGGAGAGCGGCGTGTAGGTTGGTTTTGGCGGTGGTGGGGTTGCGGGTGAGGGAGAGGATGAGTTGGGTGTCTTCTGCATAGGAGAGGATAGTGATTCCGTGTGCTCGGAGGATGTTGGCTAGGGGGATCATGTAGATGTTGAAGAGTGTGGGGCTGAGGGAGGACCCTTGGGGGACTCCGCAGGTGATCTTGGTAATGTTGGAGTTGAAGGGCGGAAGGCGGACTCTCTGGATCCGGTCGGAGAGGAAGGAGGTGAGCCAGTCTAAGGCTTTGTGACGAATTCCTATGTTGTGGAGGCGTGTGCGGAGTGTGTGGTGGCAGACGGTGTCAAAGACTGCGGAGAGGTCTAGGAGGATGAGTGCTACAGTCTCGCCTTTGTCGACTTTGGTCCTGATATCATCAGTGCATGCGATGAGGGCGGTTTCTGTGCTGTGGTTCTTGCGGAACC
Organism: Pleurodeles waltl; assembly: GCF_031143425.1. Taxonomy (NCBI): domain Eukaryota; kingdom Metazoa; phylum Chordata; class Amphibia; order Caudata; family Salamandridae; genus Pleurodeles; species Pleurodeles waltl. The sequence continues at coordinate 468,787,845 of NC_090442.1, forward strand.
CAGATTGTGAGGGGTCAAGAGTGTTGTTTGCTTCGAGGAAGTGGAATAGGCGGGTGTTGGCTAATTTCTCTGCTACCTTGGCGGGGAAAGACAGGAGGGAGGTGGGGGGGTAGTTGGAGAGGATCTCCGGGTCTGCTTTTTTTTTTTTTAGGAGAGCGGTGATTTCCGCGTGCTTCCAGGGGTCTGAGCAGGTGGCGGAGTCGAAAGAAGAGTTGATTATGTTGTAGAGTATGGGGGTAATGGTAGGGCTAGCTTTGTTGTAGATGCGGTGCGGACAGGAGTCGGAGGGGGAACTGGAGTGGATGGAGTTTATGGTTTTTTCAGTTTCTTCGTGTGTGGTGGGGGTCCATGTGGAGAGTGTGGTGGGGGGGTCCTGAGTGGGGGTTGGGTTGGGTGAGTGAGGGGTATGTATGGTGGGTGTGTGTGGTATGAAGCTGTTGTGGATGTCCAGGATTTTGTGGAGGAAGTGGTTGGAAAGGGCGTCACATAGGGGCTGTGTGTGTGTGGGGTCTATGTTGCTGGCTTTGGGTTTGGCAAGTTCATTGATGAGGGTGAAGAGTTCTTTGCTGTTTTGAGAGTTGTTGTCAAGGCGTGTCTTGTAGTGATCTCCTTTGGCGGTGCGTATGAGTTGGTGATGGGTGTGAATGGTGGTTTTGAGGGTGGAGAAGTTGGTTGTGGAAGGTTCTAGTCTCCATATTTTCTCAGCTTGGCGGCATTTGCGCTTAGAGTCTTGGAGTTCAGGGGTGAACCATGGGGCGTTCTTGATGTTGCGGGTGGCGATGTGTTTTCTGAGGGGGGCTAGTGTGTCTGCGCAGGTAGTGATCCATTTGGAGAGGTTGTGTGCTCCTTTGTTGGGGTCGTTGGTGTGGGGGGGGTTATGGGCCAGTTGGGAGTTTAGTCGTTCTGTGGGGGTCTTGTCCCACATGCGGTGTGGTGTGTTGATGGTAGTGTGTGGGGGGTTTGGTGAAGGAGAAGTGGACACAGCGGTGGTCAGTCCAGAGGAGTTCGGTGGTGTGGGTGTAGGCTATGTGTTGGCTTGAGGAGAAAATTGCGTCAAGCGTGTGTCCTGCTGAGTGGGTGGGTGCGGTGACCAGTTGTTTGTGTCCGAGGTTGGTGAGGTTGTCTATGAGGGAGGTAGTGTTGTGTCTTGTGGGTTTTCTAAGTGAAAGTTGAAATCACTGAGGATCATGTAGTCTGTGGAGGTGAGGGTGTGCGAGCTGATGCTGTCGGCGATGGTGTTGCAGAAGGCAGGGCGTGGTCTGGGTGGTCTGTAGATTAGTGTATGTCTGAGGGTGGAGTTGTTGTTAATGTGGATGAGGAAGTGGATGTGTTCAGTGTTGTTGATAGTGTCTTGGGAGCTGGTGTGACTTTGATGGTGTCTCTGTGTAGGATGGCGATGCCACCGCCTGGCCTGTTGAGGCGGTGTTTGTGTTGGAGTTTGTATCCCTTGGGGGTGGCTATGAGGAAGGCGATGTCAGGTGAGTGTGATATGATGAGGTCCCAGAGTTCTATGGCATGTTTGTGAAGGGAGCGGATGTTGAGGAGCAGGCAGTTAAGGTTGTTGTGGTGGGTGGCGTTGGTGTGGTGTGTGAGGGTGTTGTTGCGGGGTGTGTTGTGGTTGTGGGCTGGTGTGCTGGGGGGTTGTTTGGTGGGGGCAGGGTGGGTGAGTCTTGTGTTGGGGGTGTTGTGTTTGTTGAAGGTGGGGTCTTTATGGTTGGTGTGTGGTGTGAGGGATGATGAGCAGGAGAAGCGGCAGGTGTGGCAGGTGAAGGGGCCATGAGTGTGTGTGGGGCTAGATGTGGTGCATGTGGGGCAGGGGCCTGGGTTGAGAGATTGGAGGGTGGGGGGGAGTAGGTGTGTCTGAGAGGGCCAGGGGTTCTGGCACTGGGTGCGGTCCAGGTGCAGATGGGCGCAGACGGGCTTGCCTTTGGTGCACCTTTGGCGCGCCAGCGGCACGGACGCGCCGCAAATGCCATAAGAGGAGGGGAGGGTGGGAGTGGCAGATGGGAGGCGGGAGGGCCTGTCGAATGAGAGGGCTGGGGGGAGGGGCCGCAGGGGACACAGCGACAGGGAAATAGACAAAGGAGCGGAGAGAAGGAAGGGGGAGACAGGAGGGGCCGCAGGGGACGCAGCGGCAGGGAAATAGACAAAGGAGCAGAGAGAAGGAGGGGGGAGGCAGGAGGGGCCGCAGGGGACGCAGCAGTGGGGAAATTGAACAAAGAGGCGGTGAGAAGTACGGGGGAGGAGGGAGGGACCGCAGGGGACACAGCAGCAGGGAAATAGACAAAGGAGCGGAGAGAAGGAGGGGGGAGGCGGGAGGGGCTGCAGGGGATGCAGCAGCAGGGAAATTGAACAAAGAGGCGGTGAGATGGAGGGGGAGGCGGGAGGGGCCGCAGGGGATGCAGTGGCAGGGAAATAGACAAAGGAGTGGAGAGAAGGAGGGGGGAGGCGGGAGGTGCCGCAGGGGATGCAACGGCAGGGAAATAGACAAAGGAGCGGAGAGAAGGAGGGGGAGGCGGGAGGGGCCGCAGGGGACGCAGCGGCAGGGAAATAGACAAAGGAGCAGAGAGAAGGAGGGGGAGGCGGGAGGGGCCGTAGGGGACGCAGCGGCGGGGAAATAGACAAAGGAGCGTAGAGAAGGAGGGGGAAGGTGGGAGGGGCCGCAGGGGATGCAGCGGTGGGGAAATTGAACAAAGGAGCGGAGAGAAGGAGGGGGAGGTGGGAGGGGCCGCAGGGGACGCAGCGGTGGGGAACTTGAACAAAGAGCCGGTGAGAAGTAGGGGGGAGGCGGGACGGGCCGCAGGGGACACAGCAGCAGGGAAATAGACAAAGGAGCGGAGAGAAGGAGGGGGGAGGCGGGAGGATCACAGCGGTGGGGAAATTGAACAAAGAGGTGGTGAGAAGTAGGGGGAAGGCGGGAGGGGCCGCAGGGGACGCAGCAGCAGGGAAATAGACAAAGGAGCAGAGAGAAGGAGGGGGGAGGTGGGAGGGGCCGCAGGGTACGCAGCAGCAGGGAAATAGACAAAGGAGCGGAGAGAAGGGGGGGAGAGGTGGGAGGGGCCGCAGGGGATGCAACGACAGGGAAATAGACAAAGGAATGGAGAGAAGGAGGCGGGAGGGGCCGCAGGGGACGCAGCGGCAGGGAAATAGACAAAGGAGCAGAAAGAAGGAGGGGGAGGCGGGAGGGGCCGCAGGGGATGCAGCGGCAGGCAAATTGAACAAAGAGGCGGTGAGAAGTAGGGGGGAGGCAGGAGGTGCCGCAGGGGACGCAGCGGCAGGGAAATAGACAAAAGAGCAGAGAGAAGGAGGGGGAGGCGGAAGGGGCCGCAGGGGACGCAGCGGCAAGGAAAAAAGGCAAAAAGGTAACGGGAAAGGAGGTGGCATGGAGGGCAGAGTGGGGAGCAACCTGCCTGCAGAAGATCTGCCTGAATTACTTTCAGAAGATCAATCAATCAATGAGGTGTTATTTGTATAGCGCGGCTGTCATCTGAGTGGGTATCCAGGTGCTGCCACAGGTGCTTATTCAAAAATCCAGGATTGCAGTTCCTTTCTGAAGTGGATGAGTGAGTTTTCAGTGTGAAGGGCGTTCCAGGCTTTGGCGGCGAGGTGGGAGAAGGAGCGTCTTCCAGCGCGGCAGTGGCATATAGGTGGCATCTTTACAAAGGCGATGTGGGCTTAGCAGAGGTTTCTGGTTGGTTTATGGAGGTGTAGGCGGTGGTTCAGGTAGATAGTTCCTGGTTATGGAGGGCTTTATAGGCATGGGTCAGGAGCTTGAAGTGGCATATTTTCTGGATCAGGAGCCAATGGAGGTCCTTCAGCTGCTTGGTGATATGGGTTCTCTGGGGTAGCTGCGTTCTGAATCCCCTGGAGTCTGTACATTACTTCTGTGGTGGTGCCTGCATAGAATGCATTGCCATAGTCCAGTTGGCTGGTGATGAGGGCTGGCGTCACTGACTCCTTGTGTCATTGGGGAGCCACTTAATGGTCTTGCAGAGCATGTGGAAGCAGGCTGAGGAAACAGCGCTGACCTGGCATTTCATGGAGAGTTCACTGTCGAAAATGATGCCAAGGTTGGGGGAGCAATCTTTCTGTGTGGGGGTGGGTCTGAGGACTGCTGGCCACTAGGAGTCATTCCAGTCATTCTCTGGGTGCATCTGTGAGGAAGGATGCCATCCATCTGAGCACATATTCTGTGATCCCAATCTGGTGCAGTTACTTGATCAGTGTGTGGTGGGAGAGACGTTGTCAAAGGCAGCGGAGAGGTGGAAAAGGGTGGCTGCTTCTCTTCTATCGAGGAGGGTTTGGATGGCATCTGTTGTGAAGAAAAGAGCTGTCTTGGTGCTGTTTTTGGCTCTGAAGCCTGATTGGGAGGGGTCTGGCAGGTCATTTCTCAACAAGTGTTCAGTGAGTTGGTGGTTGATGACCTTCTACAAGACTTTGGTCGGGAATCGGAGCAGAGAGATCGGGCAGTAATTCTGGAGCTCGCTGGCATCTTGAGGAGAGGTTTGATCTCTGTGTGTTTCCGGGCTTCTGGAAATGTAGCCGTGGATCGAGGCATTGAGGAAGGTGGTGAGCTGGCAGCTGATATTGTTTCTTTCAAGGTTGAAGATCCTATGGGGGCAGGTGTTGGTGGGTGCTCCTGAGTGGATGGAGCTCATGAGTGTGATCGTGTACGGCATGCTGAGTTGTCCCCATGCGGTGACTGTGAGGTTGATGGGATGCAGGGGAGGCCAGAGGGTTGGGTATCAAAGTTACTATAGATGGTTTCTATCTTGTGCATCACAGAGTTGTAGTGAGTGGGGGATGGAGTTTTCGATGGCTGACGGGCAGGCAAACTCTGATGATGGTGAAGAGTTCCTTGGTTTGGTTGGTGCAGTTCTTCATCTGCCGGGTCAGGACCTCTTTTTTTGGTTCTTTGATCTGGTGGTGTTAGTCGCTGAGGGAATTTTGAAGATGCCTCAGTCAGCGTGGTTCTTGCCGTTGTGCCACCTTCTTTCCAGTTGTGCACCTGTGTTTTGATTTGCTGAGTTACGGGGTGTACCAGCTGTTTTTTTTGATAATTATGTGGGTCTTTGCTGGTTTGGTCATGGCGACCAGGTCATAAGTGCTGATGATCCAGTCATTAAAGTTCTGTACTGCCTAATCCAAGTTGGTGGTGACGTTGGGATGTGAGGTGCTGAGGGCATCCGTTGCTACTGAGTGACCTCAATCCAGCCTTGGGAAAGGGCCACTGTGGTGGATCTGTTGTTGCGTTGGTATCCGGCAAGGGTGAAGTGTACAATTTAGTGGGGTGACCGGGTGAGTTCCTTGGTGTGGCTGCTGTAGCTGATTCTGTTGCTGGATGTGAGGATGGGGTCCAGCATGTGTGCTGCTTTCTGCATGGGGTCCGTGACCAACTGCTTGAGGCTGATGCTGTCCAGTCTTTCCAGATCAATAGAGGTGGTGTTGGTGGTATCGTCTAGGTGGGTGGTCATTGAGATCTTCAAGAAGATATAGGCACTCATTATGACATTGGCGGTAAATCTCTGTGGTGACGCTGCCAACATACCACTGTGGTGGCGAATATCCGTTCGCCATATTATGACACACACACACCAATCCGACAGAATACAGCCACATACACAAACCCGCCAGCCCAAAGGTCAGTGATAAAGTGGCGGTACCAACACCCATACCGGTACGCCAACAAAACAACGGCCATCACATTATGACCCATGAATCACTACGGCGGACATTCAATGACGGTAAACCATTGGTGGTACATACCGCGCACTCAGAATGGGCTCCCACATACAAAAAAACACTACATTGGCCAATACCAAAAACACACACCTGAAACACATACCCACACCACACACACCCACCCACAGCACTATAAAACACACACCCACATTGGCCACAACCCTTTAATAACAACAATTACTGCCAGGAGATTGACACGAACAGCACAGAGACAACTAGACAGAAACACCACTTACACCAATATATCTCTCACGCACCCCACAACACATACCCCACCGCATTAGTAAACACACTCTCACCAACACACACCACAGAACACCCATGTGCCCACAAAGGCACCCGCATTTCACTGATAAGGAGTTAAGGGTCATGGTTGAGGAAATTGTCAGGGTAGAGCCCCAGCTGTTTGAAGCACAGGTACAGCAGATATCCGTTGCAAGGACAATGGAGCTATGGTGGAGGATCATGGACAGGGTGAACGCTGTGGGACAGCATCCAAGAACAAGGGACTACATCACGAAGAGGTGGAACGACCTACGGGGGAAGTTACGTTCCATTGCAGCAAGGTACCAGCTCGCCATACAGAGGACTGGTGGTGGATCCCCGCCTTCTCCCCCACAGCTCACAGCATGGGAGGAGCAAGTCTTGCATCCTGAGGACTTGCTGGAGTAGCTGGAGGACTGGACTGTGGAAAGTCAATATTTACTACTTATCACTCCCATACCTACATGCCATAACACCCAATCATACTCACTCCCATCACTTCACTCCCTCCCACACACTGCACCTACACATATGACTAAACCCAATGCCAAGCCCTGCATGCTATACCAATGCATGGACAGCCCTCCCAACCCTGCATGGACACCCATCACAAACGCATGCACAGGATAGGGTAACTAACAATCACACAATACATCACCATACACAAGCAAAAGATGGTCGGGCAACACCAACGATAGAGGGAAAGCCAGGGATGTACAATATGTCACAGACATGAAGCATAATACCTCACTTACTTCCCCCGAGGTGCCCCATCCAATGTCAGCAGAGAGGAGGCACCACAACAAACCAGTCCCCCAACATAAGATGCCCCCAATGATGAAAGTAACTCTGGACTTCAGGATCTGGACAAACAACCTGGCCCATTAGGAACCACTGGACAGCCGGTCACCCAAGCCCACTCACAGTCCACCACAGAGCCTCCCCCATCAGTATCCAACACCACAGCACCCACCTAGCGTACTCACGCCTCTGTCCCCGGGACATGTCAATCAGCAGTGTGTCCACCTGTACAGGGACCCCAGTCCACACCTCATACCCAAGACAATCAGGGACCTGGGGTCAGTGGCAGTGGGCACACCATTCAGGGGACAGAGGCACAGAGGAACAGGGACACTGGGAGGACTGCTGTGCATCAGGGGGAGGACAGGACCAGGGAACCGACTCTCCAGGAGGCACTCTCCGAGATCCTGGGAGCCTACCAACATTCCCGGGGCACGATGGGCCAGATCCTTGACCTTGGCAAGAGAACAGGTGGCTACAGGAAGGACAGTATCAGGAGATCAGGGAGGACTTGCAGGCCATTAACACTACCCTGATCTCCATTGCATGTGTGCTGGGAGACATGGTCAATATTATGAGGGAGGCAACAGCACAGCAGTGGGCCCCTACCACTAGCCAGTCCATTGACCAGCCCTCCACTTCTGCTGCAGCTAGTGGGCAGGAGGCCCCACAACAGGACCCACAAGACCCACTGGCCACCTGCACCCCTCCCCCTGCAGAAGGTGAACCACCCCGCAAACGTTCCCTGCGAAACAGACAGAAGCCAGAGACACTTGCCAAGACTACCACCAGGAAATGAGACTCTCCTGATCGTCCCCCTTGTGTCTAACCCTCTCACCCTCTGCACTTTGAACTGCCTTTGCTCCCCTTCCTATGGCCCCTTAGACACTGGACCTGTGCTACAAACAGACTGGAACAATACCATGAACCTTCCTCCATCATCACCCCATTCCATTGCACTTTTCTCTCCATTTCATAGCACGTGAAGACAACTTGACTACTAGTATTTTATATTTTGAAAATTTGCATTTATGGAAAAGTCACATCTTGTGCAAATGATCTGAACACTATGAGAGCATAGAAATAAGGACCTATAGCTGTCTGTAGTCAGCACATCAGTACACAGTTGTTATATCACCAATATCTGCAAAATGACAAGCCACAGGTGACAGTAAGATGAGATGCAATGAAAGTTAATGCAATCATGCTACAGCCACACAGAATACACCAATAGTCATAGGAATGGACAGTTGCACTGTCTCACCTGTGTGTCACTGGAAGTATTGACGGATAACTGATATTCTGTTGTCCTCATCCTCAGTCTCTTCATCCTCACTGTCCTCATGGTCTACTGCTGTCACAGGGGCATCTCCAGTCTCTTCCTCCTGCAGAAAGGGTACATGCTGTCTGGGGGCCAGGTTGTGCAACATGCAGCATGCCAATACTATCTGGCCGATCTTCTCGGGTGAGTGCACATGGATCCACCTGTCAGATGGAGGCACCTGAGACTGGCCTTCAGGAGGCCGAAGATCCTCTCGACGAACTGTCTGGTTCGCCCATGTGCCTCATTATAAGGTTTCTCTGCCCCTGTCCTGGCATTCCTCACAGCGGTCAGCAACCATGATAGGTTTTGGTAGCCAGAGTCACCTGCAAGTATTGAGGGATGACATTTAGCCTCACACAATAATTTGAGGGTGACACCTGAAGTCATTTACTAACATACAGTGGGTGGAGACCAAGGCTCACCTATTAGCCATACCCGTGCCTCTGTAGTTGGGCCATCACATTTGGGATGCTGCTACTCCTCAGAACAAAGTCATCATGCACTGACCCAGGATACTTAGTATTGACGTGGGAGATCTACTGGTTCGCCAGGCACAGTATTTGCACATTCAGTGAGTGGAAACTCCTACGATTCCTGAACACCTGTTCATTCTGGCGGGGGGACAAACGCAATGTACCATCAATCGCCCCAATAATATTAGGGATATGTCTCGTTGCATAGAATCCGGCCTTCCCAGTGGCCAAATCTTCCACCTGGAGGAAAGAAATGTAGCTGCACATGTGTTTCACCAGTGTAGACAAGACTCTTGCCAGCACGATTGAGACATTGGCTGTGACATTCCTGCTGCCAAGCCCACTGTCACTTGGAAAGAACCAGTTGCCAAGAAATGGAGCACTGATAGCACTTGCACAAGAGGGGGGAATCCCAGTGGGATGACGGATAGCAGATGTCAAGTCTGGCTCCAATTGGGCACACAGCTTAGTTATTGTGGCCCTGTCCAGTCTATAGGTGAGGATAAAGTGCCTGTCCTCCAGTGTAGCCAGGACCACAAGGGGTCTGTACACAGGGGTATGTCTCCACCTCCTAATCATCCGCAATGGTAGGTATCTAAGGGACACAAGAGTGAGTAGGCTATCACAATTTGAAGAATGAAACCACAACTACATAGTGCATTTATGTTATGGGACAGTGGGAATGGTGAGTTATGTGCTAATCTAGTCTGTGACGCAGTTAATGTTGATATGACCATTGCCGTCCCATGAAATGGCGACCACCTGTCCTGTATGTAGGGACAGGTGGAAGTGAGGTAATTCCTTTGACATTGGGCATCCTGGAAAAATGGGCTTGCACCGCCATGTAATTCCTCATTGGGTAATATTAGGCTCTATGGAGTACATTGGCCAACGGGGATCTGCGCTGGCGGTGACATTGTACACCGCTGTGGAATTGACCACCATTTTCTATCTGATTCCTCACTTGTTTCCGGACCTTCAACAGGAGAACACCTACACTGCGTGTGCTGCTGTGACCTGTGTCTGGAACCTACCATGGCCTGTGTGAATGGGGAAAGGGCCCCTGCCTTCACTTTGGAGGAGTTGGAGTGACTGGTGGATGGGGTCCTACCCCAGTACGGACTGCTGTATGGGACTCCAGACAAACAGGTGAGCACACATTGGGTACGATGCATGTGGGAAGGATGCATGGAGATGTGTGTACAAGCATCGTGTCATCGGAGGGGGTAAATGTCTTGTGGTGGTGTACATGGTGTGCGCATGGCGATGTGTGTGCCAATGGTGATGGAAACGGGATTGGTGGGTCGTATTTGTGACAGGCTGAATTGTTTAGTTAATGGTGTTCTCCTGTCGGTATTGCCTCTGCAGGTCAGCGCCCATCAAAAGAAGGGATTATGGCATGCCATCGCCAAGGATGTGCGGACCCTGGAGGTCTTTGGCAGGCGGCGCACCCACTGTCAGAAACGGTGGGAGGTCCTGAGATGCTTGCCACAGAAGGCTCAGCTGGGGGTGGCCTCCCAACGAGGAAGGGGTGCCCGTTGAAACCTGAACCCCCTGATGGCCCGCATACTAGCTGTGGCCTATCCAGAACTGGATGGGATTTTGAGAGAATCACAGCAGCCACAAGGGGGTGAGTACAGTGGGTATTATTCAAAAATTAGGCAGGTGGGGTGGGATCCGGGTGATGGATGTGAGTTAATGGGTGCCCCTAAGGCCAGGCCAGACATTGCAGAATTAGGCAACTCTAGGGTAATGGGTGTATGGCAAATGCAGGTAACCTAGCTTGTTAGCATTCCATTTCAGTCAGGCCTTTGTGGGTACAAGGAGGGGTGCAGTTGGCGGTGTGTAGCCCTCATCTTGCCGTAGAATCTAGCCAAATCACTGGCAATGCAATGCATAGTGCTCAAGCCGGATCCCTGTATGTGATGGTGCTGTGTATGCCAAATGTGGTGTTGGTGCAGTAATTGACCCAGTGTTTCCTCCCCCCCTTTTTTATTCTGTCATCCTGTCCATGTGTGCATTAGCATCATCTGGCAGAGGAGCAGGGGCACCTGCGACAGAAGGAGCTGCATCCCACAGGACCCTGGAGGCAGAGTCCACCGACGCCAAGGGAACCAGTGGGACAGAGGGCAAGGGGAGCACCACCGCGGAGACAGGAGGTGAAAACACAGACTCAGATACCTCCTCCGATGGAAGCTCCATGGTGGTGGCGGACACCTCTGTGACCACCCCAGCTGCAGGTACAACCGCTACCTCCCGTACCACCATAGCCCTCCCAGTAGCCCCTCAGCGAGTTGCCTGTGCCCGCTCACCCAGGAGGGTGGGCATCTCCTTCGCCCCAGGCAAATTAGGCCCTGTCCCAGTGAGCCCGGCTGCCCTGAGTGAGGAGGCTATTGACCTCCTGAGATCCATCTCTGTAGGGCAGTCAACCATTGTGAATGCGGTTCAGGGGCTGACATCCCAGACGCAGCAATGCAATGCATTCCTGGAGAATATCCACAGTGGATTTGCTGCCCAAGAGAGATCGATTCAGGCTCTGGCCTCCTCTCTGATGGCAGCCATTTTCCCTGTCCTTACCGCCCCTCTACCACTTCTCAGTCCCATTCTCCTTATCCCCAACTCATCCCAGGCACACATACTGACGAGCATGCACACAAGACAACACCCAAGAGTGGCACAGGCAAACACAGGCACTACACTTCATCCCACAAGCTCTCACGCAAACACCAGACAGTTGCGGACACACCACATCCACTGCCTCCACTGTCCCCCCCTCCTCCTCCATCTCCCTTGCAGTCACGTCCACACTAACACGTGCATGCACTGCATCAACATCCACCACCAGTATTACCACAACAAGCAGCACACACACCTCACTAGCAGACACCTCCACAACATCCATGCACACTTCCGGTGTGTCCTCTCCCACCCTGTCTGTCCCCCCTCCTAAAGGACACAAACGCAGACACTCATACACCCAATAGCTATCCACCTCACATTAGCATGCTGCCCATACACCTGCACCCAAATCCAGCAGACATACACATCCTACAACCACTCCCTCAGCCTCCACTCCCATCCCTCCACCCGCCCCACCGTCCCTAAGACGCTTTTCCTTGCCCAACTTGACCTCTTCCTCCCCTCCATCCTGCCTGTAAGAGCAAGGTCCCAACAACCTATTCAAACACCTCAGACAAACAGTCCGCGCGGACAGTGGTGGCACCACCTATTTGTGGTGGCAAGTCAGTGAAGGATCCCACTCCACCAGCCAAGAAGGGGAAGGATCCTACACCTCCTGCCATGAAGGGGAAGGAGCCTGCACCTCCTGCTTTGAAGGGGAAGAAGCCCTCAACTCCTGCCCGAATGGCAAAGGAACACATACAACCTGCCATGAAGGGGAAGAAGCCCTCAACCCCTGCCAGGAAGGGTAAGGATTCCAGGCCTCATGCCATGAAGGCGAAGAAGCCCTTGACTCGAGCGGAGGCTGTCAGGGTGACACCTCCACCACCACCAGTGGTCACAGGGTCGCCACCGCCAGCTGAGGAAGTGCATCCCTCACCACCAGAAAAGGCTGCCCAGGAGGCACCTCCAGCTGCCACTGCAGTGCATGCATCACCACCAGCAGAGGCTGCCCAGGAGGCACCTCCATCTGCCACCAAAGTGCAGCCCTTGCCACCAGCAGAGGCTGCCTAGGAGGCACCTCCATCTGCCACTGCAATGCAGCCATCACCACCAGCGGAAGCCATGTAGGCCACCCTCCAGGGGCTGCTGTACGAGGGGCGCCCTCCAGAAGCAGTGGGAAAGTCAACCACCTGAGAGACTGTGGCCTTGCACTCCCCAGGACAGAGGAATGGGCATGGAGCACCCTCCAGAACCAGTGGGCAAGTCACCTGCCGGAGAGACTGTGGCCTTGCACTCCCCAGCAGAGAGAAATTAGCATGGAGCCCCCTCCAGAACCAGTGGGCAAGTCACCCACCTGAGAGACTGTGGCCTTGCACTCCCCAGGACAGAGAAATGGGCATGAAGCACCCTTCAGAACCAGTAGGAAAGTTACCCACCTGAGAGACTGTGGCCTTGCACTCCCCAGGGCAGAGAAATGGGCATCAGCCCCCTCCAGAACCAGTGGGCAAGTCACTCACCTGAGAGACTGTAGCCTTGCACTAGCCAGCAGAGAGAAATGCAAATGGTGCCCCCTCCAGAACCAGTGGGAAAGTCACCCACCTGATAGACTGTGGCCTTGCACTCCCCAGGACAGAGAAATGGGCATGGAGCCCCCTCCAGAACCAGTGGGCTTGTTCCCGTATTTGGCTGAGGTGCCGTCCCACTTTCAAACTGATGCCCCTGCAGAGTTCTATCTGGATGAAGTCAGGGTTCAAGTTGGGCTTTGGACTGTGCCCTGTGGCATGTGGGCCCTTAGTACATTGGACTGGACAGTGGCCCTTTGTGTACATTTGTACATATCTGTTTCACTGACAATTTGATTATTTATTAGCTGTTGATATCAATACATGCACCTTAGTGCATTCTTGTTGTCCTTGAATTATTCTGCTGTGTAAAGGGTGCAAATTGTTTTTCGTGTGCAGCTGGTTGTGCGTGTGTGACGGGTGTGTGCTGTGCGTGTGTGTGTCACTCTCATTTTCATCCCTCCCTCCCTTGTGTGCTAGGCAGCTGTACTCACCATCATCGTCTTCGTCGGTGTTGGTGTTCCAGGTGGAGCATAACATAGAAGAGCATCGGAAAGAATTGGCAGTTCGGGTTCCACGGCGGCATTGTTCTCCCCTGTGTCTCTGATGGTGAGTCCTTTCTCTTCTGTGATTCGTTTCCGCCAGGCTTTTGATGGTGTTGATACCGCCCCGGAAAACATGGTGGATTCATGTGCCTTAATATTGTGGGCGGTACTTTGTCTTCTGCCTGGCAGTTGATGTCAACCGCCGTAGTGGGTGTTGTTTCCGCCCTGGCGGTTGGTGTGGTACATTGGCTGTCTATGAGAGTTATCACTGCCATGGTCATAATTTAGCGGTAGTTATCGCCAGCCTGTTTGTTGTAATTTAATAGCGATTAGATTAAGCATTAGCAGAAGACATCTTGTATTTAGCAACTACTGTGAACATTTCGCGGAATCCATTTTGTATTCATGGCAGCCATTTTCTCTGCCATGTGCTCGCTATGTGCTCTGTCCTACCTTTCTGTTAACTACTCTGGAAAATCTGTCTAGTGACAAGTTATATTTAGCATCTCCCACTTTCGCAAATGCGCAGTAAGATCTGCAGCTGTTAGTAGTCAGTAACAGACAGTAATGTTTCAACTAGTCCTTGAAAACTTTTAGCCCCTCCTACCTGTTGACTGTGCATTTCTATATGACCTTATATGTATGTAGGTCTTGCTTTTATAATTGTACCACCTTCTTTTAGCCCCTGCGTGGGTATAAAAGGACCATGCTCTCTTAGTTTAGTGTGCTACTTCAAACATTACCGAAGGGTGCTGTTTGAACTGTAGCACCACCTCATGAGGTTTAATAAACTTTGTCTTTTATTTCAGTTTCTGTGCCAACTTCTTCCTATATGGTCTGAGGACTTTGTGCAGAGAAGGGCGAACCCCTTGCACTAGTAGGCCTTGCTGAGGGATACTTTGACAAATTGGCACCCGAACAGGGACTCATCGGCGACTCGGACGCCAAACGGATTGGTCGCGACGAAGGATTGGGATGTCGCTGCGGACGATCAATGCCTGAGGAGACCCGAGTCTTGGCAACCACACCGTTTTTCCCTTTTTTCTGATTTGACCATCCAGGTGGCGCCGGTCCTCAACTGAGATCCGTTTTGTTAATTCGTCATGCAGTGACCCTTTGGTTGATTTTAGAACTTGGCAGTTGGATCCTGGACACCCTGTGATTGGTAAGAGCTGTTTAACGGCACTTGCTGTGGGTTTTGATGCCTTTGTTTGGTAATGAAGTTTAGCACCACTTACTGTGCCTCTCGTGGTTTGGGTGACTAGTCAATTTGTGTCCTTTGAATTGATATATAAATTGCAATTTATATAGGAAGGTAATGAGGATAATTTTTTCAAATTTAATTTTGATTTGGACAGCAACTTAAGTGCTACTTTGATTATTATATTGCATATTCTGCACTATTTTTGGCATGCCTGTTTTTAGCGCACTTCGTAGGATGTGTTGCTTTTGCAATGGTACCAATTTGAGACTGGAAGAATCGCAACCGGCACCCCCAGAGGGGACGCCCAATAGAGATATGTGTGTTAAACATGGTCTTTCTTCTATAATGTACAGCACATTATGGAATAAATACACTTGTGCGGATCCTGAGTTACGTTGATTTGATTTGTAAAAGATTGAGTATGTGGAACAATGTATGTGTAAGCGAAGGTCTAGGCAAGATCTGTTTGACTGTGTACGAATGTGGGAGAAAGAAGTGCGTGGACGAGTGAAGCGTGAGCAAGCCTTGCTTGAGAAAGAGCAGCGGAGGAATGTATATGTAAAAGCATTGGAAATGATAAAAGAAATAAATAAATGACTTAAAGGAGCTAGAAGAGAAAGAACGTAAATTACAGATAACTGGCCAATACACTGTTAGGCAACCTCTCTATCCTATCCTTAATAAACCACACGATGATTGTTTGTTACTAGATCACCCTCCACCTCCGTATGTCATTACTTCTGCCCCTCATGAGTTAGCTGAGGTCTCCGGTTCGGAGCAACAGACAATATGAGACAGTCGCTCTATGTTGCCTGCTGACCGTGCGTCTGAGTTTAGATCTATTGCTCGTAAAACAATTTGTAGAGTTGTCTCTGCTTCTGAACTTTTAGACAACATGAAAGGGCGGACGGAAAAGGAGCAGCTATATTTTACTGAGGCATTTGGCACAGAAGTTATTGAACTATTTCGGAAATATTCTGATGAGTTAGAGCCCGATGATGTAGCAGCTGATCATAAGCAAATGCGTGATGGTCTTTTTGTTTTCTCCCAGGTGGCTGATGCAATCAGGCGTTTGGTGAAATTATGTGTTGTGACAGTCCGTTTGCAAGAGGAGAAAAGGGCCGTGGACGTAGTTGCATGGACATCTCAGACCGGCGGGGTGCAAGCTTCCATCTTCGGAACAGATAAGATTATGATAGTTCACGTGAAACCAATGCGGGAGGCCGCGCCTTTGTATGTTCCTCCTAAACGATTGGGTACAAGTGATGATAAAACTTCCGTTAATGCTAAGGGTTATTTTATTTATAATTGGGTGTATACTCCTTGGAATAGGGCAGATGTAATGGCACTTGAAACAGCATTACCTGACCCGCGGAAAAATCCAGCCGCCTTTTATGAGGAAGTTGAGGGAGCAATTAGTTCTTGTACTATGACTTTGGCTGACATTAATTTATTTTTCAGATTGATATTACTGCCAGATATGTGGAGAACTGTTCGTAAAGTTGATGATCGTGTAGTTTTTGGGGCGTCATGGAAAGAATTAGAACAGATGGACGGGGATAGGGAACCTGCGAAAAACCCATATCGGTTGATTCTAGATCTTCCCGCAGCCATATTAGTTAAGTTAAAAACGATTATTCCCCCTAAAAAGATAGATTGGACTGTTTTAGTGTCTTGTAAGGAAAAGGCAGATGAATCGGTCTCTGATTTCTTTACACGCTTTGAAGAAGCATTTCATGATTTTAGTGGCCAGTTAATGTCAGATGATACGGGCAGACATTTGTTTGTCGATAAATATGTCTCAAATCTGTTACCAGGAATAGCTAGTCGTCTAAAAGCTAGTGAAAGTTCATGGACTACCTCTACTCCGGTTTCTCTTTTGACTATGGCTCAGTATTATGAACGTCAGGAAATAGAAGCAAAAGGTAGCGAGGATAAAAAGATTAAAGAATTAAAGATGAAGGTTATGTTAGCTCAAGCTTATGGTCTGCCTTTTAGAGGTAGTGATAGAGGTGGACGGGGATCTTATGGTTCTTCTTACACTCATTTGAATTTGTCTGTTGATCAGTGTGCGTATTGTAAGAAATATGGGCATTGGGCTGCCGATTGTCCAGCACTACGTGTTCAGCAGTGTTCACGTGGTCGGGGACAAATGAGAAATCGCTCAGGATATTCAGGGCCTAGAAGAAGCACGAATGATCATGCTAGGGTTGATGTTAATGTACGAGGGTAGGATGGGTTTAACACTTTTGATAGACAGAACCAATACCAGATGTCTAACTGTGCAGCCTGATTTCCAAGATTCTGCTTATGCATAGGATTGCCTAGGATGGGGTAAGGAATCAGTTGAAGTTCCAGTAGATCAGAGGGGTCCCTATGTTACAGCACATGTTTTGGGTTCTACTGATCAGTTTCTGGTTGATACAGGAGCTACTCGTAGCGCCTTGTCTAAACAATTGATTCCAAGGGCTCCCCTGTCTGGCTTAACCATTACATCGATAGGTTTTGATGGAACACCTTCCCCTAGCCCATTGTCACAACCACTTGCATTCCATGTTGATAAATTTACTGCTCCATGTCCATTTTTGCTTTCTCCAAATACACCAGACAATATTGTGGGTCTTGCTATGCTCAAGTATTTCAGGGCTACAATACGATGCTCTCCTGAAGGGGTGAGTGTTATTTTGAATGATAATCATTCTGTGATGGAAAGAGTTTGTCTTGTTAAAGAGGATATTGCATTAGCTCCACTCTCTAGTACTTTGTGGGCAACTTCAGATACTGATGTGGGACAAATGATTATTCCACCAGTACATATTAGTGCCAAGGACGGAGCTGTATTGCCACGTTTGCCTCAATACAAAAGTTCACAGGAGGGTGAAGAAGCACTCACACGAATTGTGCATGATCTTATTGCAGTTGGAGTTGTTGAGGAAGTTCCATATAATGTTTGTAACAGTCCAATTCTTCCTATTCTGAAAAAGGATACTGATACTAGGATTTACCGATTCATTATTGATTTACGAGAAGTCAATAAGATTGTGGTACCACAATATCCTGTGGTATCTGACATCACAACACTTTTTACTGTGGTTCCCCCAACAGCAACTACGTTCTCTGTGATAGACTTGAAGAATGCTATCTTTTTGATCCCTATTCATCCTGACAGCCGATATTCGTTTGGTTTTACTTTGAATAAACGATCATATAGATTTAGCAGAGTTCCTCAAGGCTATACTGAGAGTCCTAGTATTTATAGTCAAGCGTTAAAACGACAACTTGATTCTTTTGTTTTGCCTGAAGGTGTGGCTCTCATACAATATGTTGATGATATTTTGTTGGCAGCTGATACCCCTGAGCAACGTGAAAAGTGCACTTTGTCCTTAATTTCTTTTCTTGCTTTACACCATCATAAAGTGTTACGAAAGAAATTGCAATATTGTAGACCAAAGGTAACCTATTTAGGTCACCTTTTGTCTAAGGAGGGCTGTGCACTTACATCAGATCGTATTCAAGCAATTTTAGACACACCAGTACCCTCTACTCGGAAAGATGTTTGTGCATTCCTTGATCTTACTTCTTTTTGTAGGCAATGGATATTAGGGTTTTCACACATTGTCAAACCTTTGCTAGCACTTTTGACTAAAGATACTCCAATGCCCCTCCCATGGACAGATGAATATGAGACTGCTTTCCAGCAGCTACGACAAGCCCTTTGTTCAGCACCAGTGTTAGGTACTCCAGATTACACGAAGCCTTTTGCACTTTACGTACATGAGAAAGATGGATGTGCATTGTCTGTTTTAGTACAGACACATGGCGATAAGCAGCGTCCCTGTGCATATTTTTCAACAGTACTTGATCCTGTTGCTCAAGCGTTGCCTGGGTGTTTTCATTCAGCTGCAGCAACAGCTGTGTCAATACGTCAGAGTGAAGGGATAGTTTTGTCACATAAGCTGTTGGTGTTAGTACCCCATGTGGTTGATGTTCTTTTAAATCAAACAAAGACACAACATTTATCTAGCGCTCGCCTGACAGGCTATGAATTGACATTGCTGGCTCCTCACATTACACTGAAGAGATGTGCAACACTAAATCCAGCCACTTTGTCGCCATATCCGGTGACTCAGCCTCAGTCACAAGAAACACATGATTGTATATTCCTTACCGAAGAACAGACAAAGAGTCGTATTGATTTACAAGATACACCCCTTCCAGATGTAGACGGGGAATTGTGGGTTGATGGGTCTTGTTTGAAGTTGCCAGACGGTACGACCTCAGCTGCATTTGCAATCACCACAATACACACGGTAGTGGAGACAGTTCGTATGCCACAGAAGTCAACTCAAGCAGCTGAACTAATAGCTTTGACATGAGCATGTGAGCTTAGTACAGACTTATGTGTGAACTTTTATACAGACAGCTGCTACGCTTTTGGAGTGGCTCATGATTTTGGTTTGCTTTGGAAGGAGAGAGGCTTTCTCACATCCCACGGGATGCAGATAATGCATGGAGAATTAGTGCATAACCTCTTGCCTGCATTGACATATCCAAAGAAACTAGCTATTATGTAGTGCACACAAGAAAGTGACCGATAAGACAGGGCAAGGTAATGCCCTTGCGGACCGCGTAGCACGTGAGACTGCGATGCAGCGAAGTACTACTTCTATGTATGTGGTGAAGTCACAAGCTGAACGTTGGCATAATGCTAGACAAGACGTATTAGATATACAGAAATCTGCTTCTGTGAAAGAACGTGAGCAATGGTCTGAAGAAGGAGAATTGGGCTGTTGGAGGAATAAGCAAATGGATAAATGGAAATTGCCTATAGCTTTTGTACAACCTATGGTTCAGATGGCACATGGGCTGGCACATGTTGGAGCTTCAACAATAACGAAGTTGCTTACGCAAGTTTGGGAGCATCCAGAAATTTCCAGTACAGCTAAGAGAGTAGTACAGTCTTGTTTGATTTGTTTACAATACAATCCTGGAAAAGGGACACGAACTCCTGCGGGAGGGTTTGCTACACCAACTGTACCTTTCGAAGTTCTACAAATGGATTATATTCAGCTTGAACGCTGCAACAATTTAAAGTATGTCTTGGTGGTGGTATGTGCCTTCAGTAAATGGATAGAGGCGTACCCCACAAAATATAATGCTGCCATTACCACAGCGAAGGTGCTTTTGAAATAATTTTTCCCTAGATTTGGTGTTTGCAGACTTTTATGAAATGATAACGGACCTCATTTTGTTGGGGAAGTTATTACGTATGTCCTGAAAGGATTAGGGATCAAACAGAAGTTCCATGCGGTTTTCCACCCACAATCAGCAGAGTTGGTGGAAAGGTATAATGCTGCTTTGAAGCTGAAGTTAGCGAAGACACAGGCTTCCACATCCTTAACTTGGCCGGATGCATTACCGTTGGCATTATTATCTATTAGGTCAGTGCCACACTCTAGAATTGGCCTTACCCCCTATGAAATAGTGTTTGGAAGGGCAATGAACATTTGGGGAGTTCCTAAGCCAAATTCTGTATATGATGTACCTTGTGTCCTGATGAATGATTATTTGGCACAGTTAACCGACAATTTGGTTTCTATTCATCAACAGGTTCGAGAAGCACTTCCTGACAGATCTACAGGTGAAGGCCAGGAACTCCGACCTGGTGACCAGGTGATGATTAAGTCCTTTGAAAAATCAAGCAGCTTGGAACCAAGGTGGCGAGGCCCAGAGCAGGTGCTCCTTGCGACAAGGACAGCAGTTCGAGTGACGAACCGAAATAATTGGGTCCATAGTACTCACTGCAAGAGAGTGCTACCTACCATAGTGGAACCTGCTGTGCTGACCGATCATCGAGAGATTTTGACTACGGAGAAATGCCGTGCCATATCACCTGACGAATCTGCGGAGTTCTTCCCGGACCATACGATTTCTGTAGTGTCGCGATATAATTTGAGACCGAGGAAAGACCCCGTAGTGCTGCAGAAAACTGGTTGAGCTACCGCCCTGGGTTAGTGAAACGGAGAGCCAATGTGGCAAGGGGGGGGATAAGCCATGCATTAGAGTAGTGACACCCGTCTTGGCCCGTGGTGAAGAAATCAGCGGCTGCCCAGGGATAAGAGCTCCAACGATTGTTTTTAATTAATTTCTGAAAGGGTTGATTATCACTGTTGCTAAAATGAATAACAAACTGATCATTAGTACTATGGGGTTTGTTGTTGTTTTGGTGGTTATAGCAATAATCACCTGGTTTGTTGAAAAGAAGGCTCCTGCTCGTGGGTTTTTTGTTGCCACTACTCCAGTACCAGAGGATCACTATTACTTTACGCTTCCCTATCAGGAGCAGAAGCACTGTCAATCGTACTTCAATAACACTTTATTCAGATGTTGCATCATATTCATAATGCTACAAATACTACTAACTGTTGGGTATGTGGAATGATACCTGCGCATCAAAAGAAAGGAGGAACACCTTTCATTCCTCTTCTTTTTTCACACAATGGTTCTTGTCAAGATTGGAATACGCTTTTGTTTGCATCTGGAAAACATACAGAGGGCGGACTTCTTTTTCGCCTTAATAAAGTATGCTACCAAGACAAAGATGGGTATCCCCAAGCCAAAGGAACTAAATGAGAAGAGTATCAACCGGACTATGTTTCAATACCATATGTCTTCACAAATATAAGAGACTCTGACAAGAAAGAACAATTTGTGATTTCTGTTACAAAAACTAAAGCAGATTTATGTATACGTAGCATTGGGCGAATTCCAGAAGGGATAAGCGATTGTACCTTGATTTTAACTATTGAGGGTGTAAATAATAGTAGTTTTACAGCTTCACATAATACATATTTTGTTTGTGGTAACTATGGATATTATCAACTACCTGTTGGGTGGTCAGGTGTGTGTTATGTATCTTTTCTATTACCCCCTGTGTTTTTGCCCGCTGCATCATATCACCAAGAGTTTAAACTGTTCAATGACATCATTAAAAATAGATATAAAAGGACAATAAGTACAAATGAGGTAGACCAAATGGACACTAGCCTGCAACAATATGTTGATTTTAATTTAGGGTTGTTCTCCTTTGTGGGTGCTGCGTTAAACAGTAGGAAAGTGAGACGATTGACTAGGGTTGTGGAAGCTGTTACCAATCAGGCAGCTCTGGCACTTGGGAATATTACAGAGGAGCTCCAAATTGCGAGGATTGTAGCGCTCCAAAATCGTATGGTACTAGATGTGATATTAGCTGATCGAAGTGGTGCATGTCGCATCATCGGTAGTAGTTGCTGCTTTTTCATTCCAGATCACTCACCTTCAGTATATGATGCAATATCTAAATTGCATAAAATTGTTGCAGAAATCCATACAGAGACTGGTACTTGGACTTTTTCTGTATGGTTTTGGGCTCTTGTTTCTGCTTGGGGCTGGAAACTACTGACTATCCTATGTGTAATGATTGCAATATTTTTCACATGCTGTATCTGTATTCAGTGTGGTCCAATGTTCTGCTCCATGTGTATTACTGCTTGTACGCCTACCAAAAGAAATATTACAGAAATTAAAGCAAAACACATGTTAGATAAGGAAATGGCTGAAATGATGAGCATAAATATACAAGATGAATATTTAGATTATCCAGAAAGACGAATGTCTTCAGCTAATGCTGAAAGGGTCGTCTGTTGTAATTTAATAGCGATTAGATTAAGCATTAGCAGAAGACATCTTGTATTTAGCAACTATTGTGAACATTTCGCGGAATCCATTTTGTGTTCATGGCAGCCATTTTCTCTGCCATGTGCTCGCCATGTGCTCTGTCCTACCTTTCTGTTAACTACTCTTGAAAATCTGTCTAGTGACAAGTTATATTTCGCATCTCCCATTTTCGCACATGCCGAGTAAGATCTGCAGCTGTTAGTAGTCAGTAATAGACAGTAATGTGTCAACTAGTCCTTGAAAACTGTTAGACCCTCCTACCTGTCGACTGTGCATTTCTATATGACCTTATATGTATGTAGGTCTTGCTTCTATAATTGTACTACCTTCTTTTAGCCCCTGCGTGGGTATAAAAGGACCATTCTCTCTTTGTTCAGTGTGCTACTTCAAACATTACAGAAGGGTGCTGTTTGAACTGTAGTACCACCTCATGAGGTTTAATAAGCTTTGGGGGTGATTCTCACCCTGGCGGGCGGCGGAGGCTGCCCGCCAGAGTTCCCCCCTCCAGAATACCGCACCGCGGTCATTAGACCGCTGCGGGTATTCTGGGTTTTACACTGGGCTGGCGGGCGACCGCCAAAAGGCCGCCCGCCAGCCCAGTGTAAAATGACCTTCCCACGAGGACGCCGGCTCCGAATGGAGCCGGCGGAGTGGGAAGGTGCGACGGGTGCAGTGGCACCCGTCGCGAATTTCACTGTCTGCAATGCAGACAGTGAAATTCTTTGTGGGGCCCCCAGGGGCCCCACGACAACCCATACCGCCATCCTGTTCCTGGCGGGCAAACCGCCAGGAACAGGATGGCGGTATGGGCTGTCAGAATCCCCCATGGCGGCGCAGCGAGCTGCGCCACCATGGGGGATTCAAATGGGCAGCGGAAAACCGGCGGGAGACCGCCGGTTTTCCACTTCTGACTGTGGTCAAACCGCCGCGGTCAGAATGCCCAGTGGGGCACCGCCAGCCTGTTGGCGGTGCCCCCGTCATTTTAGCCCTGGCGGTCTTGGACCGCCAGGGTTAGAATGACCCCCTTTGTCTCTTATTTCAGTTTCTGTGCCAACTTCTTCCTATATGGTCTGAGGACTTTGTGCAGAGAAGGGCGCACCCCTTGCAATAGTAGGCCTTGCTGAGGCTTACTTCGACATGTTAGCGGTATTACCGCCACTTTATCACTCACCGCCAGGGTCATAATGAGGATCATAGTGGGGGTCATTCTGACCCCGGCGGTCATGGACCGCCGGGGCCAGGGTTGGCGGGAGCACCGCCAACAGGCTGGCGGTGCCCCGCAGGGCATTCTGACCGCGGCGGTTTGGCTGCGGTCAGAAGTGGAAAACCGGCGGTCTCCCGCCGATTTTCCACTGCCCAAAAGAATCCTCCATGGCGGCGCAGCTCGCTGTGCCGCCATGGGGATTCTGACACCCCATACTGCCATCCTGTTCCTGGCGGCTGTCGTGGGGCCCCTGGGGGCCCTGCAGTGCCCATGCCAATGGCATGGGCACTGCAGGGGCCCCCGTAAGAGGGCCCCACTTTGAATTTCACTGTCTGCATTGCAGACAGTGAAATTCGCGACGGGTGCAACTGCACCCGTCGCACCTTCCCACTCCGCTGGCTCCATTCAGAGCCGGCGTCCTCGTGGGAAGGTTGTTTTCCACTGGGCTGGCGGGCGGCCTTTTGGCGGTCGCCCGCCAGCCCAGTGGAAAACCCAGAATCACCGCAGCGGTCTGACGACCGCGGTGCGGTGTTCTGGCGGGGGTACTTTGGCGGGCGGCCTCCGCCGCCCGCCAAGGTAAGAATCACCCCCAGTGTTCGGATTTGATGGCGAGCGGGGTGATACATTTGTGATGGCATCACTGAGGCCAGTTCTTGGTCCTGGTGGTCTGTATATGAGAGTGCCTTTGATATTGGTTTTGTCATCAGCATGGAGCTGGGTGTTCATGTGTTCCACGATTGGTGTGGTTTTGTCATTGGTTATGGTGCAGGTGATTGATTCATTGTGTATGATGGCGATGCCACCTCCATGCATGTAATGTGGTGGTGGTATTTGGCTTGTAGCCTGTGGATGCTGCCTTGGTGATGTCTGGGGCCAAGACGGGGGAAAGCCAGGTCTCTGTGATGAAGGTTGCATCAGGGGCGAGGGTGGAGATGGTATCCCAGACTTCAGTTGCATGTTTGCAGAGTAATCTGATGTTGAACAGGATGCACTTCTGAGGTAATCTCAGTGAGCACAAATGGCGAGGCATTGGTACGAGTGATGGCAGTCAGTCCTGGGGTGGAGGAGTCTCTCAGTGGGTGCCGGTCAATGGTCCCATTAAGTGGCAGGTTCATGCGAGGTAGCAGTTGTCATTGCATCTGGGGTTGAGTGTGTGGAGATATGCAGATGTGTATATGTGGGGGTGAGTAGGGCCAGGGTTTCTGGTGCTGGGCCAGATCCAGGCAGGATGAGTGCAGACGGACTTGCCTTTGTCATGCCCGCATTGCACCCGCAGCATGCACCCACTGAACAGTTGCCCAGCAGTCTCCATAAGTAGTCCTGTGAGGTGGAAGGGGCTGGCAGGAAGGTGGGAGGGTGGTGGGCATGGTAGGGAAAAAATGGCAGGAGAAAACGGTGGGGGAAAAACAGACAAAGTACAGGCAGCAACAGAGCACAGCAAGGAGGCAAAACAGAACAGGGCAACCGAGGGTACAGTAAAATGTGACAATACTTACACTTTACAAAAAAACACTTTACAAAAAACATTGCCATGACAGCATTTACTCAAGGCAGTGAGTCAGTCAAGGAAGACTACAGGATCAAACCAGTGGCCTTGTGTGCTGCAGCTGGGCAGCAGACACGAGGAGCAAGGTAGAGGCGGCGGGGGAGAGTGCTGAGTCCAGGGTCAGGGGATACTCCTCTAGATCTAAAATGTTGAAGGATAGTCTTAATTCCAGTGACAGTGTTAGATACAAAGAAGCTGACCTAAGGAATTGGTCACCAGAGAAACATAAAGGGCTGTATTAATGGTTAATGTAGATGAAGCCTCAGTGAAGCAGAAACGATAATCCTTGTTAGGATGTGGTCACAAGCAAACCTCAAATTAACAGATACTTACCCTCTGGTAAATTGGCAAAAAGTAATCAGGCTTAGCTTAAAGGGAATACATAAAGTATTTGTGCAGCACTTCAAAGAGTAATAAAGTGGAAACACAGTACAAAAGGATCCAAAACCAGATTACAAGAATAGAGTAAATATGAATAAATAAAACAAGACCAGAATGACAGCATCCAGTCAAATGACCAGGAAATATGCAATTTTAAAGATTTAAATAAAAATAGCCTCAAAAAGCACACAGCACCAGCTGTGGATATCTGGTTGTGCCAGACATGGACAATGTCACACCTTTAAGCCATACTCGATGGAGCACAGACCATCTACAGGGACTCAGGCCCTCTGTACAAGAGTACCTTATTTCTTGGTTCCAGAGTGTTAAGAGGTCCCGTGTTACAGATGCAGCACGCAGCATGCAGCCAAGGTAAAGTGAGGTCTGGGTCAGAGATGCGTCACACATTGTCAGTTTCAGAAAGTTGCGAGGCAGCAATGTGAGGTCCTTGATCATCATCAAGGAGGCTATTGACGGGGCGGGTTGCAATGCAAAGTTCTGTGTTGAGGATGTGTCATGCCCCAGCTGGTTCAGAAGAAGATCTGGACCTGCAGTGCGAAGTTCTGCATCGTTGTCGAAGAGGCTGAAATCAATGAGAGGCTTGTGGTCTGAGGACATGCATCAAGGACGCACCATGCAGCTGTAGTTGTGATGAAGCACCAGGCTGTGATGCAAAGTCCTGGTGCCAGGTAAGTCCACTCAGCAGAGGCAATGCACCAATTCCACTTCAGGTTTGCACCCCACAGCAGAGGAGATGCATCAGTATGGCTGGATACACAGATGGGCTGACAGGGCCACTTCAGGCCACTGCCAAGGGACCAGGACTGGGCTCACAATTGCAGAATCCAGGAGCTGATTACAAGAAACTACCTGGTGGTCCTGTGTAGCACGAAAGCACAACAGTCCTTCAGGGTTACAGTCCAGCAGAGTGGCAGTCCTTTCAGCAGCACAGCAGTCCTTCTTGCTGACAGAGTCTTCCACAGGTCCAGGAGTGTACTGAAGAATTGGTGTCTGAGGTCTAATGTTTATGCCTGGTGTCTTCTTTGAAGTGAGAGAAATTTGTAGAGGATTTCCTTTTAAGTGCTCATATTTTCTTCCTCCCTGCTCTGGCTCCAGAGTAACTACTGGGGCTGTGCAATACTTTGTGTGAAGGCAGGACAGAGCCTATTCAGGTGCATGTGGGGCTGCCATTTATGGCCCATACAGGTACACCTAAGCTCTCTATTGTACATGGCTGTCTAGGAGGAACATACAAAGGTTGACTGACAACTACAGCCAGTCATGTGAGCCACAGACAGACTGCAGCACTAAATAGGTAGGACAGGAAACTTTCTAAAAGTGGCAATTCTGAAAACCGACTTTACCATACAAGTAGAATTTTCATTAAAATTACAAAGACACCAAACATGAACAGTTTTTTTGCTCTCATTTGGAAGTTACAGCTTATTAAATGTTATAACCAACTCCAATGCCATCCTAGGGTAAAAGCAGGCCTTGCAGTGGTGAAAAGCAAATTTAAGAGTTTTTCACTACCAGGACATGTAAAACTTAAAATGAAATGTCCTACTTTTTTAATGCATGTCATCCTGCCCTGTTTATGGCTTACCCTTGTGGTGACATATTTATTTAAAAGGAAGGTTTGAGTCTGGCAAAAGGTTTATTTCTCCAGGTCCAAATGGCAGTTTAAAACTGTACACAGAGGCTGCAACGACAGATCTGAGACATGTTTAAAGGGCTACTTAAGTGTATGGCACAATCAGTGCTGCAGGCTCAATAGTAGCATTTAATTTGTAGGTCCTGGGAATATGTAGTACCACTTTACCAAGGACTTACAAGTAAATTAAATATGCCAATTGGGTGCAAGCCTATTCTACCATGCTCAGAAGAGAAAGCACATGCATCTTAGCACTGGTTAGCAGTGGTAAACTGCTAGAGTCAAAAGGTCAAGAAAAATGAAATCATCGAAGAGAGTGGAGGGTAAAGGTAAAATATTTGAGGTGGCCCTCCAAAGAAGAAGAGGTCCAACAAAGGTGCTTCAGGTACAATAACTGTGTGCTGGAAATATGTGAATGATAAGACCACAACTGTCTATAATTTTGATCACACTAAAGAGTCAGAGATCAGGAGTTTTATAAATGGTAAAACATCCTTTTTTTGCATATTGTACCACATACTTACATGGCAAGCAATATGTAGCGGTGGCCCAGGAACAACTGAAAGTAAGATGGAAAGAACATATGAATGCCATCAAGAACCAGGACATGAAATATCCTTTTGCTGCACACTTATTTAACAAGCATCAAAGAGAGGACATATGAAAATTAGAACGTTAGGAATCCAACATATTGTCCTGGGACACAGAGGTGGAGATAGAGAAAACAAACTTAGATCGAGAAAGGCTTGGTGGATAAATACACCTAGAAACGTTTATGTGAATTTGAATGTCGATCACAACCTACACACAAAACTGAACTGATGTGAACTATAAACTTTTTATCTAACCAATGCAATAGTCATATTGCCGTTAGAGAACATGCTGTTAATAGTTCTCCAGAAATGTGCAGCACGAACAGGTGTTATTGTTTTCACATTGTGTACATCCTTACAGCCTCATATAACTTTATTACATTTTGATGGTAGTTTTTAATTATTTTCCTTTGTTTCTGTGGTGCTTTGTTTCTGCAGTTATTATTATGTTTTGGATATTCGGTGTTTTTCCAGGTTTAGGACATGTTCGGGGATTGCCTCCTGCGCTGCTTTGGTTTGGAGGCACTATGGTAATAGTGTAGCTCCCATAGAGATTTTCCAAGCATCATAAGTGGCGTCGTTCTCTGGGGTAAGTGGACGAATTCCAACAATACAACGAGTATGCTATCGACAATTTGAGAGATGACTGTCGTATGGACTGGGACTGTCTTTCATCCTTACGTGACCGGTTTGTTTCAGCTATTGACGCCTCTATGATGCTTGATCATACTGCAGAGGATTGTAGAATTCTATGGATGGTTTTAAATATATTCTACAAAGTGGAGTATCTCAATAAAATTCTGACCATTAACATAAGTGACGTTCCATGTTGAGGAGCTGCATGCCGAGCATGCCATCAACACGCTGAGATATTATGATCATTTTTTTTTTTTTGTTGAATAGGAATTTTATTTTGGGAGAGACGTCTTCATTCTTTTGTTAGTCACTTGTATTCGTACAATCTATGACAAAACATAAGATCTTTATTTGGATACTGTTTTTAATCATATAGCAAGGCCCCGAGGAGACACCGTGTCCTAATGCTTTCAAGAGGCTGGTAGGGTAACAATTTGTTATCCTTCACTCAGGGTTTTTCTCTTGCATCGATAATTATTTCCGGTTGGTGACAATTTGGAGTAACATATAGAGGAGTGGCGAAATGGGAGGGTTTTCATTTGAATGATGCTGTGAGAGGAGACGTGCAGATTTGGTTTATAGAAATAAAATTGGGTGATAAATAGATTTTTAGATTCCTGATAGCGTACTTCCCTTGTTTATACAGCTTGTAGAATATTAGTTTTGCTACATGCTGAGTTAATACCCAATTTGAACACAAGATATTCTGTCTGTCTGCCTCATTATGCAAATATACATGGTGTATTTTATGTAGTGATGTCAAAATTAAATACATAGAATGAATGTTTATTAACTTATTTCTATAGGACACGTTGACGGTGTACCATTCTTACAGATACAACATTCATGATTAGATCTGTGATCAGATAAACTCTGGAAATAATGTGGATACACAATATTTTAACAGTCTGCCTTATTTTGTACATAAGAATGTTGCATATAGTGTTGAATATAGAATGAATGTTTATGTAATGTGATACATTTGAATCTTTATATATTTATGATCATGATAACTCTTCAGTTATAATAAACTGCTTTTTTCTTTGTTTCGTTATATGTTAATATTTGTAACTCAAATATTTAGCTCAATGCAATAGTATTGGTCATATTGCATTCCTGAATAAGCTTGGGTTTCCATGAAACACACGTTGGCTGCAAATATAATTTTTTGTGGCTGTATCCTGTGAATTCCGAGGTATTAACTCCAAACAAATGTATTAATTTAATGAAGGATTTGTAATATGGACAACGTATTTTGATAGAGAAGCTTCTTTTTCAATTTCAAAGATTTTATTGATTTTTGCAAAAAAAACAACAAAGAAAAAAGAACTAATACTGTCCATATATGTCAGAGTAAGTGGATACAACAGACAATTCTCTTGTGCAGGATTCGATAAAAGCCTCTAGGCTATGAGGGTACTGAAAAAACAGAAGAAGGGACTAAGGTCACAAAGTAAATAAAGGAAAGCAAAACTGGTTATGTGGTAGAACTTAGAGGAAAGTAGACTAGGCGTAAACCCAGTAGTTGTCATGACCAGGCTAATCAGATACAGTAGAGTACACATTAACATACAAGCATATCGAGCACATATGGTCTAGGATGCAGAATAACAGAGAGGCAACTCCAGCAGAAAGGAAGAAGGAATATTCAAAGTAAATATTGATCACATATCCATTACAAGGCATTTAATTATATAATATAGTATGTCAGGATAGGTTGTTCATGGAGGTTTCCTGGTGGCAAAATAGTTGTCCAATGTTTTCTAGACAGATCTGTTCTGTGGTCTCCAGGGAGAGATTTGGAGTGTGGCATTGTCAGCTGCCCTCAGGGTAAGTAACCCAGTTCAACCAGGATTGGGAAAAAGTCGCTGCCCTATTTTTCCAGTTAGCAAGGCCAAATTTACAGTCCGCAGACAGTAGTATGATTACTAGCAGGCTGTCATTCTATGTTTTCAGTTGCGGGTCTAGGAAACCCTGAATTAGAGAAAGAAAGTCTCTTTTCAAATGTACTACCAGCAGTGATCGGATACAATCAAATATGCTATCCAAAAAAGGAGATACCGCACTGCAGTAAAAGAGTATGAAAACAAGTAAATAAATTATGCTTAGTTTTATTTACTATTTTGCCTTCCCTGAGAATGTATTGGATAAGTTATGTCCAGTGGGATTTTCTGGTCTGTATTTCAGGTGGAAGATAGCAGGGCAATTATAACAAGTGATCCTGATTTTGTATAATGTCATTCGCATATAGTGATATTTTGTGCCCTCAAGAAATATCCCAACTATATTGGCTGAACTGTGCATCACTTCAAACCCACTCCTCTAGTTTTTCAATGACTAAACCAAACAAGAGGGCTGAGAGGGGCACCCCGGCTGCGTTCCCCTCTTTATATCAATGAGGGAAGAGAGAGTTTTATTAACTCTAACTGTCAGCCAGATATTAGTGCAGAGGACTTAGCTGTATCCCTGGAATAGTGATACAAAGTCCATCCAGGTTAATACATGAAACATAAAAGGCCAATTACACAAATCAAAAGCCTTCTTGAAATCAATCGAGACAAGGTTCCTGTGGTCAATGAAAACTAAGGATCAGTCTTGGGCAGTATTCAGACATCTAAGAGAATGATGTGCACTGCATCCTGACATGAAGCCAGTGTATCACTGACTATGTAACTGTGAGTAGTCTATTACCTAGGTCTTTCACTAGGATGTTTTATTGTAGGTTGAATAGGGAAATGGAATGGTTGTAGGTGCATTGAGTTCAGGAAAGCCCTGTTTTCAGAATTGTTGTAAAAGTCACACAAGCAGGTCAGATGGAAGGTCATATGGAACAAACCCTGTCATACATGCCTTCTTGTTAGACCTGTCATCCTTGGACGGTAGTCCCCCAAATGTTTTGCCTTCACCCTTCCTCTTTTACTGAATTTGTGTTTGTTGGCTTCAGGATTATGTGCAGTTTTCCAGTGCTAAAATGCTTGTGCTCACTCTAATTTACGTACAAGTCTCTAGTAAAGTAGTACTGCATGCACCCAGGGCCTGTAATTTAAATGCTACTAGTTGGCCTGCAGCAGCCATTGTGACACCGACCTAAGTAGCATGTCTTTTTAGCTTCTGTGTAATTTTACACAGCCATTGCGACCTGACAAAACACCCCTTTTGCCAGGCCTCAACCTTTGTTTTTAATACATATGTTACCCCTAGGGTAAACCCTAAACAGTGCATAGAGCAGGGTGCATTGTATTTAAAAGGTTTGATATGTACTTTCAAGCATTACATGTCCTGGTAGTGAAAAACACATAAATTCATGTTTTTCAATACTGCAAGGTCTGCTTATCACATAGGATAACCTTTTTACATTTAATATGTGATAAATTTTGTTTTATTTAAAGTTTGGTTCTCTTCAATTCCAAAGGTGGGTTTTACGTCACAATTCAGAAATAGCCACTTTAAAAAAGTTGGCATTTTCTGGTCTTAACCCTTTGGTGCCTGCAGGCTGTATCCTGGGTCACATGGCTAGGTGTAGTTGGCAGTTGACCTTTGTGTATTCCTTCCAAACTGTACCGCAAAAGACAGGCTGGCTATTGGGATGGTGGGCCAGCCTGACCGGATGGGAGGAGCAGGCCTGTCACCTATCACAGTTGCACTTCAAAGGACCTGCCTCAGCATACACATAAAGAACTTCATAAGAAGCCTTTTATGACTACAGACATCATAGATGAGGATAGGAGAAGGAAGGAAATTACAGAATCAGATGTGGTGTGAAATCTAGAAGTTTCTCCCATTTCAAAGCTGGCACCAGGTATAAATATTGGGTACTCAGACCTATAATTCAGATCAATTCTGGACCTGTGAAAGACTCTAAACAAAAGACTACTCTGCTGTCCTGCTGTCAGAGGAAGAACGACTGGGCCTGCTCCTTGATCCCAGAACCATTAAAGTGAGTCCATGGGCTAGTTGACTGCCCTTTTGTTCTGAAATACAAGGACATAACAAGCTTCAGAGACCTGTACTGCATATGGCCAGGTACCCAGTTTGAATTGGACCTGCCGGTGACCTCTGCCTGTAACCTCTTTAGGAGGGAGTCCTGATCTGAGTCCTGATCCCTAAGAGGTGCTCCCCCAGATCCTGGACCCTTGTCTAGCATCGGAGTGTACTCCTCCTGGCCCAACTGTTGAATCCCTCAGAACTGATACAGCGGAACACATCTCAAAGCAGGACCTCGGTTCTCAGCAGGTCCTGATCTGTGGTCTCCCTGGAACTGGACCAGCTTGACGCAGGACCTTGTTTCTCAGTCCTAGTGCAATCAGGTACAATGTCCAGCGAACTGAACTAGGTCCTATACCCAGCTTGCTTCATCCCAGTCTGCTAGACCATGTAAATTTGGCCTGGTCCTGCTCAATCAGATAACCACAGTTGGCTCTCAGCACTTTTTGGCACTACTTTTACCTAAAATTTTGAAATCAGTTCTACTGATTGGATTTTTGCAACTCTGTTATAATTGTATTTATTGAAAGTTAGTCTATTATTCCAGGTTAGTGTGGGATTTTTCTTTTGTTGTGTGTTCCACTTATTTCAGTTTGAGTGCTGCATAAATACTTTTCACATTGTGCCTAACTTAAGGCTGACTGCTTTTGTGCAAAGCTAATCAGAGGGTTAAGAAAAGCTTAATTTAGTAATGTTTGTTGTTCACCCTACCAAGGACTGTGGCTGCTGCTTGAGTATAGCTCACACCTCCATCAACCAAAAACACAACCTCTCACATTCCTCATAGCGTTTAAAGTGTGGGGAGTCAAATATGATACATATTTCTTGAAAAGTTCAAGAAAGAAGCCATTCGGGCCTGGAGTTTTCTAGGAAGGTGGGTTGTTAATAGCTTCCATTATATCTTCCTATTGTACAGATTTATCTAACATCTTAAGATATGTTGCAGAAAGCCATGAAATTATTAACTCTTAAAATACGTTTATGAATCTCCAATAATGGAGGGGTCTGTGCAGCATAGAGGGATAGGCAGCACTTGGCCAGTTCCTGTGTTATGTGATGTGGGTCAGTTAATATGTGCCCTGTAGGTGTAGAAATGCTGGGTACTACTCTTAACTCAATATTTATTTGCTAGCTAATAAAGGAGGCTCCCAGCTTTATCTCCCAACTCATAACTCTTATTTTGCATGGCTACACAGGCCAATGCTCCAGGGTTTAGTAAGTGTTGTATGAGCCTTAGCAGTGCAAGATGGCACAACAATTGGTTCTGTATTTTGTGCTTGTTTACCTCATTGCTCTGCAACATAACCTTCAAGGATGCATATCTGTTTGTTCTTCCACACATTTGCCCCATTTGATGGGGTATAGCCTGCCCTGGTGTGACGGTTTTCATTGTTTACCAAAGTTTAACCCCTGATTTTACCCACCCCGTGGTCAATTTAAAATAATCTGCTGTTTGGTGGCATAAACGGTCTGAAAATACTGCATGTTGGAGCTACTATGCACTCAGTCACAATTATTTGCTACTTCTTTGTACCAGCTCTCTGATGCCTATTCATTTTGGGACGTGGCCCGCAGGAGCCAGGGGAAGAATGAGCGCAGTGAATAATAAAACATTATTCGTTGCGGGGAGTAAAACATACTCTATTTTTGATAAGGATGTACATTGGTGTGAGTGGTATGTATATTCTTTACGGTACATGTATCTGACTCAGGCCCAATGATAACGATCAGTCCTGAAGCATACAATCCACAAAAATGCTTTGAGGTCCCTGTGTCCCTAGTCTAATCTGGATTTATATTGGAGTGAGAGGTATGCATATTCGTTGTGATGGACAATTCTCCACGTATCTCTCATAGGCAGTAATCTGGACAAGCTGTGAAGCGGGTAAAATTAACGAGATTGCTTCGAGCCCCCGTATCTCTTGTAGAATTCATGTCTGAGTTGAAATCTCCTGCCACAATAGTCAGCCCCACTAGTAAACGTGCGTGGGCACTATCTATCAGATAATCTGCATGATTATCATAATAATAGCACTCAGGTGTGGGGACTATGTTGAATAGAAGAATAGATGAAGCAATATGTCCCTAAAGACAAGATTAAAAACACCATTTCATAATACAATTGAAAAGTAATGGTGGACTCAGAAAGAGAGTTTGAGATCAGAACTTTGGAAAATCATGAACGTTTAATTAAATATTAAAGTGCAATACAGAAAGAATAAAAATATAATAATCTTAATACTCAGACAAATGACAAATAATTCAATTGCAATGAAAGGTCTCAGAATTGAAAAAAATCCAGCAATAACTACACATAAACCTCCCAGTTGACTCTACAGCTAGAAAACCTGAAGAGATTAGACAATTCTGCTCGAGACTTTTATACACACCAAAAGTGGTCTGTGACGCCACTTACTAATCGTTGGCCTGCAGTGCCACCTAATAATAAAACATGCACCTTTTTGCTAGCAACATGGGCTGCAAACAAAGCCTTTCAGTAAGTAAATAATACAAAGGTGAAGGAAAACAGATTACTAAGAATTTTTCAATGTAATCGTTTTTATATACACTAGAAGATGACAACAGCAGGGCATGGCCTGGCATAATGTGTCATAGAGTAGGTGGTATAGTGGGTCCAGGAAAGAAACCTCTGAGTGCATGCTTCATGACCGCAAAATAAGTAGATGTATTATGCAGTTCAGACAACTGCATATACACAAAGTGCTGCAAGAGACATATTACATGGAAAATATGTTTATGTGTCTACCTCGGAGTTCAGAAAGTAGCACACTTTAAACGAGTTTCCCACCAATAAGGCTATACAGATGGTTTGGCAGAGCTCACACTTCTCCATAAAAGTCTTTTCATGAGACTGAGCAATTGTGGAAGTTGCTGTGTACCAGTGGAGTAGGCATCTACAGGGCCTTCGTCAATGAGATATCCTAGCACAGTAGGTGGGACAAATCTAACCTTGATTACTCAGTTACACCTAAGACACAATGGGCCTGATTCTAACTTTGGAGGACGGTGTTAAACCGTCCCAAAAGTGGCGGATATACCACCTACCGTATTACGAGTCCATTATATCCTATGGAACTCGTAATACGGTAGGTGGTATATCCGCCACTTTTGGGACGGTTTAACACCGTCCTCCAAAGTTAGAATCAGGCCCAATATACCAACAGCTACACATATGTAAGTGTCGGGCTGTTTAGTGCTTTAGCTTCCCTCTGTCACCCGGCTGGGTTCCATGGCTATGTTTTTCTTGTAAAACATCTGGTCATAGAGCTTTCCATTTATATCGTGTTGCAAGTATTCTGATGAGTAGTTTTGACTTTTGCCCTTTTTTGTTATGATCTTCTCTATTATAATTTTCTATTTAACTGAGAGTTACATTTGGGGCTCTAACTTTTCAGGAGTACAACATTTTTTTCTCTTGTTACACTACAAAAAAGGGAGTTGTGTCCTTTACCTGGCAGCCTTTAGTAGCTATTTGTGTTTTTTAAAGGACTATCCCATTTGTTGTATAAAGGGATTAAGTCCCATTGGTGTGAGGGTCTCTGCTTTTAGATCCTGTGCTCTGGGCAAGTTTCTCTAATGGACTTCCACTCACTGTAGATGTCTGATTAAAGTGGTTTAAAGCATTAACTGCCAGTGTCTCATTTGTTGGACTTTGTGCCCTTTTGCATGGACATCGCCAATCTTTTTACCTCCTTCCGTCTAATTTTTCTGACGTGAGCGATGATACACAGAGCTAATCTCAGCCTTTTCCCCATATTTAGGGCGACTGATAGGAAAGGAAATCCAGTCCGGTTTAGTCCTAGTAAATGACTGATGACGCCCTGACTGTGAACGTTAGTCAGCAGGAGTGTAGGTATTTTGTTTTGTTTTTTTGAGAAAATCTTTGATTTAGTAGGTCCTGAAGAAGCGTCACGGGATCCTGTTGGACCAATAACGACGCGAAACATGTCGACCGCATACTAAGGTGTGTTGGATCTTCCGTCCTCCTTAAAATTTTGTTTGTTTTTGTGTGAGTGTCCGAGCATTGTCTCTAGTTTCACTCCCTTGATTTCCTTTTAATCTTGACCATTTCCCAACAGCAAATAATAAACTATTGAGTGAGGGATCTGAGCCAATTGTACTTATTTCTGTACATTTTTTCCTCTCTCGGACCCATATTTGGCTCTGCGGCATCATCGAGTATATTCAAAAAGATCTCCGGCAAAGAGCCCCCCCTCGGGGGGTGCCCGTCAGACATTGCAGCGCCGGTCTGACAAGGAGCTGTCCGATGATGAAGCATGACACCAAATACGGTGTGTGAGGACTATTTCTCCTGATTATCAGGACTCTTTCTCTTTCCTTTTTTCTTGATTTCGGAACAGTGTACCATATCATATTAGCACATTGTCGGGAGGGTGTACACTGGACCGCCCAATCCTCCTTTTTTGCCCCCCCCCCCTTTTTTTGAAGTGTTTTTGTTGGCTTCAGGACTCTGAGCACTTTACCACTGCTAAACATTGCCAAAGTGCATATGCTCTCTTTGTAAATTGTATTGTTGATTGGCTTTCCATGATTGGCATATTTGATTTACTGGTAAGCCCCTAGTACAGTGCACTAGAGATGCCCAGGGCCTGTAAATCAAATGCTACTAGTGGGCCTGCAGCACTGGTTGTGCCACCCACATTAATAGCCCTGAAAACATGGCTCAGACCTGCCACTGCAGTGTCTGTGTATGCAGTTTTAAACTGCCAATTCGACTTGGCAAGTGTACCCACTTGCCAGGCCTAAACCTTCCCCTTTTTTACATGTAAGACGCCCCTAAGGTAGGCCCTAGGTTGCCCCTTTGGCAGGGTGCAGTGTATGTTTAAGGTGGGACATATACTAATGTGTTTTATTTGTCCTGACAGTGAAATACTGCTGAATTCGGTTTTCACTGTTGCAAGGCCTATCTCTCTCATAGGTTAACGTGGGGGCTGCCTTTAAATATGATTAAAACACAAACTCCTTTTGGGAGCAGACAGACATGTAAAGTTTGGTGTCTCTGAACTCACAATTTAAAAATACATCTTTTAGTAAAGTTGGTTTTGAGATTGGTTTGAAAATGCCACTTTTAGGGAGTAGGCATTTTCTTGCTTAAACCATTCTGTGACTCTGCCTGTTTGTGGATTCTCTGTCTGGGCTAGTTTGACAGTTGGGCTGTGTGCACCTCTCGCTAGACAATGACACGAAGGAAGCTGTTGTGTAGCTTCCGTATCCTGATGAGCCATCTGTGCTAGGATGGAGGAGAGAAGTGGTCACTCACACCTGAAAGGGCTGTGCATGCCCTCACACAATGCTGTCTCCAACCCCCTAGCCTGGGCAAGGCAGGATCTAAAAAAAAGAGAGACTTTCCTTTGAAGTAGACCTACTTCTAATGCAGAAAGGGGTATAAGAAAAGCTCCCAAACCCCTGAAAATTAGATCACTTCTGGAATCAAGAGGAACCTCTGCCAAGGAGAAGAGCTGAAGAGCTGAGGAGAAGTGCTACCCTGCCTGTGTCTGTGCTTTGTGGAGCTATCCTGCAGTTGCTGCTTCTGCCTGTGAAGGGGGACAAAGACTGGTATTTGTTGTGCATTCCAGCTTGTGAAGAATCTCCAATGGCTTGAACTGAGCTTGCCTCCTGTTTTTAAGTCTCAGAGCCATCAAAGACTTCCCCTGTCAGCACCTGGTCTGTCTGCTGAGACTCCGGCCCTGCCAAGTGGTGCCCTATCCAGTTCCTGGGCCTTTGAAAGGTGAACCTGGCAGACCAAGACTGAAAATCCATGCACAGAATACCGTGCAGGGAAATTTTCTACGCACCTTCCGTGACACTCCACCTGCATCGCTGCTGGAAGATCGATGCAACGTGGTTGGGGAAACGATGCACAACACCCACTAACGGAGGCCGATAACGACGCAAACCCCATGCAGCACAGTTTTGTGATACTGTGCAACCGGATTTTCCATGAAACATCGCTAGGTGCGGAAAAACAATGTAAAGCCTCCCCGGACCCGAGGTGCCCATCCAGATCGATGCATCCCTCTCTTGCGGGAGAGGAAAAATGACACACGCCGACCCGACCGGAGAAGGAATGACGCACTGTCTCGTTTGTTAGTGAGATATCAACACATCGCTGACCTTTTCCAACACACACTTGCTTGTGCGGTGTTATTTTGATGCTACCCAGGTACTTTTGTATACTAACAACATTCTCACTGTTTTCTAGAGGATTTAAGACTCTTATTCTTTAAAATTTCATAACTTGAATTGTGTATGTTGGATTTTTGTAATTTCGGTCTTGTTTTGCTTAGATAAATATCTAATTTTCTAAACCTGTGCTGTGTCATTTTGTAGTGTTTTCACTGAGTTACTGTGATTATTGGTACAAATACTTTACACTTTGCTTCTGAAGTTAAGCCTGCCTGCTCATGCCAAGCTACCAAGGGGGTGATCAGGGGTTAACTGAGGATGATTCTCCTTTACCCTGACTAGAGTGAGGGTCCTGGCTTGGACAGGGGGTAACCTGACTGCCAACCAAAGAACCCATTTCTAACATCATTTAACAATACTTTTGTGATTGTTATCTTAAGCACTAGGTGTCACACATCTGGCAGTGGTAATTTTCTATATGAAGGACTTGTGAACAATCCAAAAATGTAGACGGTGTTTACTTGCTAACTTTCATGTTTTGCAAGGTGATTCAAGGCACAAACGCTGTATTACTTTTCATTTTCCAAATGATTTCTGATGGGGACCTTATTTAGGTTGGGCTTGAGAGGAGGCACCTTTTCAACCTAAATAACACCCAACACCCAACCACCACCATCCTGCCATGGTAGACATACTGAATTGGAATTCTGGCAGACTATGGCAGTACAGTGGCAGGCATCAACATGGTGGTATAGCTACCCTTTGCAGGTGGTCATGCAAAGAAGGCCTAACAGCAAATGAGGTTGCTAATAGGAGCAAGCAGCTGCGTCTCCTCTGCAATGGCGATGCAGCGTCGCCCCACAGGCTCAGAGCTAGCATCAGAAAAATAAAACAATATTTTTTTATTTTTCAGCTGCTGGCTGAGCAAACATGTGCAGGGAGGGGCAGGGCTGGGCCATGGAAGGGAGAAGGATGAGTGGAGTGCACTTAAGTGCTCGTTAGTTTGGCTGGCCAATTTAGACCCGCCAAACAGATATGCACACTCAGGTTTCAGCAGCCCAGCTGTATTTGACAGTCGGGTTGGAAAAACTGTACAGACTCCCTGTGCCTGAGCGAGTGGTAAACCAGCCCGCTCAGGACAATCCCGGCGCTGCTGTCATGCTTGGTAATAGTATGAGAGCAGCATGGGGATTGCACAGGGAGTCTATGAAGCTGCTGGGACTGCTGAGACCAGGAAGAGGAGCATGTGATGGCAGCACCAGGTAAGGTTTAATTGTTTTATTACTAAACACCTTGTCTCCCCTGGGTGCTCCCCCCCCCGAGCCCTCTTAATGCGCATCACTACTTTTAAATTGCATCAGCCACCGCTGGTCTCAAGGATTCCTCAGTGTTGGCCTCTAAGTTCCTCAGTGTATGTTGTTGGGGCTCCAGGGATTCTACAGACTATGGCACCATGAAAAACAATGAGTGTGCAGGCCCTCTTGACAACAACAGAACACTATGGATTTTCTCATGTCTATGTATGACATGTATGCACTAAAGGCGAAAAAGCCCATTTGTCCATGGATATTAGAGCTAAAACCAGCAATAGATTGGCCCACCTCTGGCATTCCATCCTTGGCTACAAATATATAGTTGATTTATGAAAAACTCAATTTCTGCACAATTTACAAAAAAATGATAGTAAGAAATTGCATACTGTGCACTGTTGGACCTGACAGCTTTAGGATGGTCTTCCTCCAAATGTTTTGTTTGTTTGATTCACATATTGGCTGAT
Source organism: Pleurodeles waltl (assembly GCF_031143425.1). Taxonomy (NCBI): domain Eukaryota; kingdom Metazoa; phylum Chordata; class Amphibia; order Caudata; family Salamandridae; genus Pleurodeles; species Pleurodeles waltl. Next base: position 468,828,041 of record NC_090442.1, read on the forward strand.
TTAATTTTGTTGGCCTTGTGCCTCTGAGCACTTTACCACTAATGGTCAGTGCTAAAGTACATGTGCTCTCTCCCCTAAACATGCTTTGATTGGTACATCCACAATTGGAATACTTAATTTACTTAGAGTAGGCTACATGTGCCCAGGGTCTGTAATTAAAGTGCTACTGGTGGGACTGCAGCATTTCGTGTGCCACCCACTCAAGTAGCCCTTAAACATATCTCAGGCCTGCCATTGTGGAGCCTGTATGTGCAGTTACACTGTCATGTCGATTTTACATTTAAAGTCACTTGCCAACTGTTAAACACCCCTTTTATTAAATATGTCACCCCTAAGATAGGCCAAGATAGCTTATAGGGCAGAGTGCTATGTACTTAAAAGGCAGGACATATACGTTTCAGCTTCACATTTTCTGATAACAAATGTGTCACTACTGTGAGCCCTACCCCTCTCGTAGGTTAATGCTGGAGATTCCTTATTACAATCTAAAAGTTGTAATTCCTAATTGAGAAGGAGTATATGTAATGTTTAGTACCTATAACATTGTAGTGATAACTCCTTTTTAATGGTAAAATTGGATTTATTGTTACAATTTTGAGAATGCCACTTTTAGAAAGTTGTCATTTTCCTGTTCTTAGCCCTGTGTATCTCCAATACACGTCTGGGTTCGGTAACAGCTGGAATTTCTGCATTCCCTCTAGATAGCCAGACAAAAAGTAAGCTTAGGTGTGACTGATGAGCCATCAACATCCTGCTGGCACATCCTGTGCAGGATGGGAGGGAGGAGCTGACACTTACAACTCAATAGGCAGTATCCTGCTTCATCACAAAGAGCTGCATAACCCCCAGTAGTGAGCCTGGAGCCAGGAAAGGAAGAAAGGACCTCTGTGCACTCTAAAAACCCCTTTATAAATCACCCCCACTTGCTCTGCCAAGTGGTGTCAACCCAGTCTAGATCCCTTGGAAATTAATATAAAGTGCAGCAACTACCAGAGCCCAAGCGTCTTCATTGGAGCCGGTGCATCTTTGCTGCTACGTGGAAAAACCCAGCAAATCACACTTGCAACCACTGCATTGTCTCCGGAACCACTGCTTCAGAACCAACACATCGCCGCAGCTGCATGGAGAAGATCAACACATCGCCCCCTCCAGCGTGGATTAACCCAACACATCACATTCAGAATCATCACACCTGGAAAAGGTGCTTCACTTAATGGAACCGATGCATCTACACAGTTGTGTGAAGAAATTAGACTCAACACCCCAACTGCATGGGAACAAATGATGCATCTTGTGCTGCAACACGGATTAAGGTTCTTTATCCCAATGCCCCCTGCGTGGCTCCTGTAGCTGGCCTGCGCTCCATCACAGGTGGCCTTGACTCATGACTTTGTCCCCGTCCAGCACAACCAGATAACTAATTGCTTTTATTCTTTAAAAATTCATATCTCCACTTCTATTTACTGGATATTTGGCATTTTGGTTTTGCTTTATTTATAAAGTAGCAATCAAGTTTTCTAACTTTGTGTGGAGTCTTTTTTTGTTGTTTGAAGTGTTACTGTTTGAAGTGCTGCAAAAATACTCTACACATTGCCTCCTAAGTTAAACCTGACTGATCTGTGCCAACCTACCAGAGGGTGAGCACAGATTAATTTGTGGTGTATATCTGACTTACCCTCATTAGGATTATGGTTCCTACTTGGACAGGTGCATACCTCTGCCAACCAGAAACCCAATTTATAACATGCATTATTCCTATATCAATGCTACAAATGGATTTCTTGGATCAAAGCAAAAACAATGCAGAACACGTTCACCTGAAATTAGTATTCACTTACTTTCTTTAAGCATAACTGCAGTATTTGATTTTTTTTTTTGTATTTGTACAGTGCACACCTAGCCACTTACAAAGAAGCTCTTTATAAGTAAAAAAGTGAACAATAGGCACTTACAAAAGGAACAGAGAAGAATTAGCAATTGCATTCAATCGTAGGAGTATAGATTGAAGAGATGTGTTTTTAAGTCTTTCCTGAACTTAAGCTATGATTTTACTTTGTATATTTACCTATGAAGTAATAAGTGTTCCATTTTTTTCTGCTAGAATATTGAAAACATATTTTTAAGTTCCTAAACACATTACATTTGTGCAACCAAGCCTCAGGAAAAATGTGATGGTTTTCTTTTCTCATGGGGCCACAGAAGAACAGTGGTTGCACTAGCATGCACCTTCAATCTGACCTGCTTGTTCATTCCATGTAAATGGTTCTCTTCTTTAAAAGCCATTTGTTTCATCGCTCCCAAAGTTTATTTATTTCAAGCAGTTATATACCACCCCCTGGCCACAACTCAAGTCAACCTTCTTAGAGGATTTATTTGATCCGATTTGCCACATGCAAGCAAAAGCTAACGAAATTCTGATCCTGTGAGACCTCAATTTTGAAGACTTAAATTTGCAGATTGATAGGCTGACCTCAAAACTTGCTTTTGCCCTCATAAGGAACATGTAGGCTTCAGTCAGGAAGCTCAGATCATCAAACGCTTGAACTCCCTCTCAACCCCAAACTTGAAGCATCAGATCTCAATTTGCAGCCAGGTTCACACTATATAATTCAATACACACATATATACATGCATACATGCACACATAAAAACAAAATCAGTCAGTTGCTTAATTGCCATTAACCTAACCAACCTGGGACAGTGTTACACAGAGGGTGCACTGTCTTTATAGGGTGATGTGTTCTATGCAAATGAGGGAACACCTTCTGAAGTTAGTGCTGGTGCTACACATGTGCCAGCAAGATCAGTATTAAAAAAGGGGCTGCATAGGCATCAGCAGACCCTTCTGTAACGCTATAGTGCCCCAGAGGCTGAATAATTAGGTGCACATGCATGTTGCATAATAGTCTAGTCTTGGTTCAAACTAGAAGCCCTAAGTTGAGTATCTCAGTAATAAAAAACTGTTTCAGCAGAGAGTTAGCCAAACTGAAATATTCTGATCCTACACCGGAACATTAATAGCGCATGCCACATTCCACAGAACACTAAACTCAATAGAAGAGACAAAGAGAGGTTACCAGAAAGCCAGCAATAAGTCAAAAAGGCTCGCTATGCACCACACTCTACAGACCCCCAATCAAAATAGGGCATTTTTAACAGTTACCTCAAGTTCAACAACCCAGAGGATATGGGGAATAACCCTTGTGTGTTTGTTAGAAATGTGGTTTTTGGTTGGCAGTCAGGTTACCGGCTGTCCAAGCAAAAGCCCTCACTCTAGTCAGGGTAAGTCACACACAATCCAAGATTATCCTGTGCCCACCCTCTGGTAGCTTGGCACGAGCAGTCCGGCTTAACTTAGAAGGCAATGTGTAAAGTATTTGTGCAATAAATCATACAATACCACCATATAGCACCACAAAAATACACCACACAGTGTTTAGAAAAATATATAATATTTATCAGGATAATTGTAGGTCAAAACGAATAAAGTTGCAATGTGAATTTGTAGAGATATCACTGAAAAGTGATATAAAGGCGGTCATTCTGACCTCGGCGGTCGGCGGTCGCCGCCCGCCAAGCGGTTCCCGCTGAAAGTAAGTCGACTTGCCGCTTCTGACTGCGGCTGAACCGCCGCGGTCAGAATGCTCGTGGGAGCACCGCCAGCCTGTTGGCGGTGCTCCCGTGGTCGGTGGCCCTGGCGGCCACCGGCCGCCAGGGTCAGAATGACCCCCTAAGTCTCTTTCAAGCACAAAGTACCTGGTTTGGAGTGGAAAATCTCCTCAGAGGGCCACAGAAGAAGAGATACGTGGAAAAAGGGTGTGTGCGTCGATTTCTCCCCAGCACACACGGACTTGCGTCGTTATTTTTCACGCGGGGAAGTTGTGCGTCGTTTTCCGGCGCTCGGACAGTCTCTTTCTGTGGATCGCGGGGATTACCAGATGTCCCGGGTCTGTGCGTGGATTTTCCTGCTTGTTTTCCGGCTGCGCGTCGTTCTGCGGTGCTACGCGTCGAAATTACGATCTCACGGCAGGCGTTGCGTCGATTTCTCCTCTGGAGGTCGGGCGGCGTTGTCCTTGCGAAGCTGAGCGTCGAAGTTCCGGTCGTCCTGAAGGCATTGCGTCAATCAGCGTTGGTGTGCAGCGTTTTTCTCGCCGCAGAACAAGCTGTGCGTCGAAAATTTCGGCGCACGGAGCGTCCAAGTGAAAAAGAGAAGTCTTTTTGGTCCTGAGACTTCAGGGAACAGGAGGCAAGCTCTATCCAAGCCCTTGGAGAGCACTTTCACAGCCAGACAAGAGTTCAGCAAGGCAGCAGGCCAACAGCAAGGCAGCAGTCCTTTGTAGAAAGCAGACAGGTGAGTCCTCTGAGCAGCCAGGCAGTTCTTCTTGGCAGGATGTAGTTTCTGGTTCAGGTTTCTTCTCCAGCAAGTGTCTGATGAGGTAGGGCAGAGGCCCTGCTTTATACCCAAATGTGCCTTTGAAGTGGGGGAGACTTCAAAGAGTGGCTAAGAAGTGCATCCGGTCCCCTTTCAGTTCAATCCTGTCTGCCAGGGTCCCAGTAGGGGGTGTGGCAGTCCTTTGTGTGAGAGCAGGCCCTCCACCCTCCCAGCCCAGGAAGACCCATTCAAAATGCAGATGTATGCAAGTGAGGCTGAGTACCCTGTGTTTGGGGTGTGTCTGAGTGAATGCACAAGAAGCTGTCAACTAAGCCCAGCCAAACGTGGATTGTAAGGCACAGAAAGATTTAAGTGCAAAGAAATGCTCACTTTCTAAAAGTGGCATTCCTAGAATAGTAATATTAAATCCAACTTCACCAGTCAGCAGGATTTTCTATTACCATTCTGGCCATACTAAATATGACCTTCCTACTCCTTTCAGATCAGCAGCTACCACTTCAATACTGTATGAGGGCAGCCCCAATGTTAGCCTATGAAGGGAGCAGGCCTCACAGTAGGGCAAAAATGAATTTAGGAGTTTTACACTACCAGGACATGTAAACTACACAGGTACATGTCCTGCCTTTCACCCACACAGCACCCTGCTCTAGGGGTTACCTAGGGCACACATTAGAGGTGACTTATATGTGGAGAAAGGGGAAGTTTAGGCTTGGCAAGTACTTTTAAATGCCAAGTCGAGGTGACAGTGAAACTGCACACACAGGCCTTGCAATGGCAGGCCTGAGACAAGGGAAAGGGGCAACTTAAGTGGGTGGCACAACCAGTGCTGCAGGCCCACTAGTACCATTTAATCTACTGGCCCTATGCACATAGAGTGGACATTACTAGGGACTTATAAGTAAATTAATAGTCCAATCAGGTATGATTCAAGGTTACCATGTTTTAAGGAAGAGAGCATATGCACTTTAGCACTGGTTAGAAGTGGTAAAGTGCGCAGAGTCTAAAAGCCAGCAAAAACAGTGTCCAAAAAGTGGAGGGAGGCAGGCAAAAAGTTAGGGGTGACCACCCTAAGGCTGTCAGGTCTAACAGTGTTGCAACAATGTTTTGAAGAAAGCATCAAGTTCCCACAGTACCACGGGCCAGAGCAGCAGTCTCTCATGGCCCACAGTACAAGCCTTACCCTCCATCCATGGAACCACTTACCTGTAAAACATAGCTAGTACTGAACCAGTCCACTAAGTACAATTATTGTCCCTTCTGGACGAGAAACACAGCTCCAAAGAGGTGGAGTCTTCTTATATCATGGGGCGGTTTCTCCTGTCCATGCCACATCTTATGCTCAATCAGAGACATCAAGGAAAGGTTTCAAGTCGTATAACCACTCATTGTTCTGCTGCAGGATACAATGAGCCATTTTGAACAGCAATTGTCGCAGTACTTAATTATTATTAGATATCGACACATCCATGTGCCAGTAAATAGAACCATTAGAAACCACTCCTAGTGATCAGCTGCAATTTTTATGAGAGTGGACATGTTCAGGCTTATGTTTTTTTAAATACAATATTGTCCAACATGCTCCTCTGGCTCAGGTGCAAAACCACTTTAGTCTCCAAATCATAGCAAGGTGTTACCCATAACAATCATGTACAAATCAAGCTATCCAACACAAAAAATTGCATAAGCTAACACATCTGCACTTGGCTTGCGTACCAGACGGCCAGATCAGCATATGCTCACTACAATGAAATGTACAGTCTCTTAACTGATCAGGAATTTTCCTTTGCATGCACAATGGAATCCCAGCTAAATTACCTCTGTTAGACCTGCAAGCCTTATGGTGATTTTCTCTCAAATGTTGTGCCTTATGCCCCTTATCTTTGCTGGCCTTAGGATTCTGGGTACTTTCCCACTTCTAACCAGTCTTAAAGATCATGTGTTCACTCCTTAAAACATGATAATAATGGCTTATCCCCAATTGGCAACTCTAATTTACTTGTAAGTCCCTAGTAAAGTGGCACTGCCAGTGTCCAGGGCCTCTACATTAAGAAGTACTAGTGTACCTGCAGCACTGATTGTTCCACCCACTTCAGTAGCACTGTAAACATGTCTCAAACCTGTCATTGCAGCCCCTGTCAGCAGTTTAAACTGCTAACTCAACCTGGAAAAATAACCTTTTTGCCACGCTCAAATGTTTCCTTTTTCTATTTATAAAGCAACCCTAGGGTAGGCCTTGGATAGCCAAAAGGGAATGGTGCAGTGTATTTTAGAAGGTAGGATATACACTTTTAAGTTTTAGATATCATGGTAGTGAAAAACCCTCAAATGTGTTTTTCACTACTGCAATGCCTACTTCTCCTGTAGGATAACATTGGAGTTACCTTATTACATTTTTAAGAGTGTAATTTCCAAATGGGATTAGGTACACATTTTGTGTTTGGTGTGTCTGGAACCCTAATTCAAAATATGAAATTATGGTGAAGTCTGATTTATTACAATATTGAAAATGACACTTTTGGAAAGTTGGCACTTTCCTACCTTAGCTATTCAGTATCTGTAGCCTGTCTCAGGGTCACATGAGTGTAGTTGGCAGTTTAGCTTTGTGTATTCCTCCTAGATAGCCACACACAATTGAGAGCCTAGGTGTGCCTGGATGGGCCAACACTAGCAAGATGGGAAGGAGGTGCTGGGCATAACCGTAACCACTTACACTTGAATAGGTTGTGTCCTACCTCCACATGCAAAAGGCATCATAACCCCTGTAATTCGCCTAGAGCCATGGCAGGAGAGGTAGGGTACTTCAAAGGAAAGCCTCTAAAAGCTTCTGCCCTACTTCAAAGGCAGAACTGGGTATAATTATTGGACCTCAGACAGCAACTCTCAGTACACTTCTGGACCTGTGGATACTCTGCCAGGAAGATGGACGGCTGTGTTGTTGAAAGGACTGCCACTCTGCTGCTCTGAAGGAACTACTGCTCTGCTGTGCTGACCTACTGCCCTCTTGCCTTGGTGAGAAGGACTGAATTTGCATCTCCTGAACCCAGAACCTAGAGTGTGGCCAAGGGCTACTTGGCTGTCCTCCTGATGTGAAGCCCCAGGGACATTACAGGCTTCCAACAGCCTTGCACCTCCACCTGAACTCTGCCATCTGTGAGCCTGACACGCCAAGTGGTGTGACTCCAGTCCTAAACCTTTGGAAGTGAGCCTAAGGTGCTCCTACAGCCCATGTGGACCCTGTAGAACAAACGCATCTCCTCTGCTAAGTGGTGCAACCCCAAGCTGAACTGACCCATCTCTGCTGCTGCATGAATTGGACCCATGCAAAGACCTGTATTGCTGCTTCAGCCCATAATGCCTATGAAACCACCACTGAATGACACATCCTCGACGCAGACACTTGCATCCCTTTTCGAAATCATCCCTAAGGACAATGGTGGATTCGATGTTTCAGCCTCCTGACTCTTCAGAACAAACGATTTGTCCCAACTCTGTGCTGCACTTCACATTGCAAGCCCCGTCAACAGTGACAATGCAGGCCCTCACATCACAGCCTCAATGCATCTCAGAACCAATGCACCACTTTGGCTGCGTAAATCATCTGTGACATGGATCCTCGCAACACTCTACAAACCAGGATTTAAGGTACTTTGTTCAGTGAGCGCTGCTAAGTCTCTCTCCCTCTTGTACTAAGCCTTTTTTTGGCTACTTTGGGTAGCTTGCCCTTAGGCCCACATAAAGTTTTGTCCACATAAGCTCCCAAGCCAAATTTGGGTTTTCCAACATCCTGGGGATTCTAAAGGAACCCAGGGTTTGTAGATTCCCTTGGAGGGAACTAAATCATTAGCCAAAGTACAGCTAAAATGTAGTTTTTGGGGGAGAAATGGGAATAAAGTGATGGAAAAGAAAGAATCTGTGTTTCCCTGCAAATGGCATCAGCAAAGGCTAAAATCACCATCTTCCCAGGTTTTAGGAACAGGGAGACTTGAATCAGGAAATCAACATTTTCAACACAGTTTTGGCACTTTACTGGGACATAGTCCATTTTTCTTATTTTTTGTGCTTTCAACCTCCTTCTAGTTAATGGTAGAAAAGTGTGTGAAACCAATGGTGAATTCAAGAAACCTATACATTTCCAAAAGTAGATCAAATTCCAAATTCAGCAAGGGGTCATTTGTGTAGATCCTTTACTGTTTTCCTATAGAAAGTAAATTAAAAAAAACGAATTTGAGTTTAAAAAACAGCTATTTGTGTCTAGGTTTCCATCTGTAACTACTCCTAACTATGGCAGATTTTCAAAAGTAATATACTGCTGCGTCTACCAGACCCTTCTGTTTGCAGGGATCTATAGGGCTTGCAGGTTCACCAAGAGCCCTGTGTTCCCAGAGCGGATAACTGAGCTGCACTTTGCAATGGTTTTTATTTGTGCACCGGGCATACAGCAATTTATTTGCTAAAACAGAAAGAGTGAAAAATAGGTACCAAGGCAACCTATGTATTTCCGAAATAGGCACAAGATATGTAGTTTATAAGTAGAGGTTATTTGCACATCTCTGAATTTGGGGGTACCCATACTAGCATGTGAATTACAAGGCATTTTTCAAAATGACTTCTTTCATACACACTGTCTTACATTTGGAAGGCGCAAATGCAGACAAAGACAAGTGATAATAACACTTGTTTTGCTATTCTGTGTTCCCCTAAGTCTTCTGATGAAAATGGTACTTCACTTGTGTGGGTAGGCCTAGTGTCCATGACAGGAAAAGTCCCAAAAAGCAACATGCACACATCAGAATCCTTTGTAAACCTCAAAATATGCCTAAAAACAAATGTTCCTCACATTTCTGTGATGAAAGGTTTGAGAATCTGTAAAGAGCATCAAACTTCCTTCCACCCAGCATTCCCCCAGATCTCCCAATAAAAATGACACCTCACTTGTGTGGATAGACCTAGTGCCTGTGACAGGAAACGTCCGAAAACACAACATGGGTGCAGAACATTTTTCCACCGAAAACGGATAACTTTTTTTCCAATGTGGGTAGCCCGAGATTTTGGACCCTAGCTCACCAGCACCGAAGGAAACCTAGACAACCTGTACATTTTTTTATATTAGACATGTAGGGGTATCCAGAGTGGGCTGACTTGCTGGCTCGCACAACGGTTCTTTACCCGGAATCCATTCCAAACCTCAAACTTTCACTTAAAAAAAAACATTTCCTCACATTTCTGTGATGAAAAGTTCTGTAATCTGTATGGAGCCAAAAACATCCTTCCACCCAACATTTCCCCAGGTCTCTCAATAAAAATGGTAACTCACTTCCGTGAGTTCAGGCTGTAGTTGTGTCTAGAGGTCCTATGGGAATTATTATGGGAAAGACAACTTTATTGATATCCCCCTTTTTCTCGGCCCCATTCGACGGATCACCCCAAATCTTTCTGTGCGTAACAATAATCACCGGGGCATTTTTTTTGGAAACTTTTGTGAAAATTCGTCAAACCATGCCAAAGATATAGGCAAATCAAAAAATGTTTTTTTTCTTTGAAACTTGGTCCTAACTATGACTACATAGCCACTAGGTAAGATATATATATATATATATATATATATATATATATATATATATATATATATATAGAGAGAGAGAGAGAGAGAGAGAGAGATAGATATTTCTCTTTATATATATATATATATTTAGGGAGAAAGTGTCTCTCTCTCTCTCTCCCCATATGGATATGTAAAGAGATCACTTTTATATGTATGTGTGGTTTCCTTGAGGGTCAATCGCGGCACCCAGAAAAGTGGTCATATATATATATATATATATATATATATATATATATAGAGAGAGAGAGAGAGAGAGAGTTCAATAGGTGTCTCGACGCAAGGGCACCCATTGTCCGTGGTCTAAGCCCAACGACACAGGTGGGGCAGCGATTTAATTGTCATAAGGTGGGCAGTGCTGGGTGGTACGATTTTTGTGGATTCCAGCAGATTCCGGAAGTTTCATCACAGAAATGTAAGGAAAATGGGTTATTTAAAAAAATGTGAGGTTTGCAGCAAATTGTGGGTAAGAAAACCTAATAGGATCCATGCAAGTCTCACCGTCCTGGATTCCCCTAAGTGTCAAGTTTTCAAAAATATACAGGTTGGCTAGGCTTTTACTAGAAAAAATATATAGTAGTGTCACCTCCTCATTTAAGCATGACTTTCTTACTTAAACATAGTAATAATCGAAGCTACCATCCAAGCTTTGCCACAGTTTGAAGGAGATGCAGAGCTGAAGATTATCAGAAGAGTAAAGCAAGCATGATAATCCTTTAGCAGTGTTCTGCCAGAGTTCATACCAAAGTTCTGTATAGACCTTTTTGACAAAGGCTTGAAAAGTCTTCAAGCCTAGGACTGTGTATTTGCAGTCTTCTAGGCAGTAAATGGCCTACACGAGGTCCGCACAGACCCACCAGTAGGCCGCTTGATGAAGGGAAGCCAAACTCTTGAATGTGCTGTCTGGTGAGTTCATGTTGGCCAATTTGAGTTATGAGCAGTAGCTTATAGTAGTTTTGATTTTTTGTTTTTCCATACTAGCACATCCTCTCTTGTATTTATGATGACAAAAACTGAACACCGAAGTATCAGAATGTGAATAATTAATTCATGAGCAGATATGGTAATCACCTAAGAGACAATAACAAGGAGCCCTCCTATCAGTGGCACTGTAAGAGTGTAATTTGCAGTGTGAACATGTGAAGGCATGATTTTTGTTGGTTAAAGGAAATAATTCGTAGAACTACTTCTTTAACTTATATTTCTTTAGTTTCTTGGTGCTAGGTATTGTGTAATTAGTTGATTGGAAATGACAATGATTTGCAGAACTCCTCTTTGTACAGTTTAATTGCGTTATCTTTTAAGGGATTTAGATTTTGGCGGACGGGGTATCCGTCACAGTCGTGACAAAGTAACCTGTCCGCCAAAATCTCAATCAGGCCCTTTGATCAGTTCTCAAACAGAGCAGAGATTTTGACATGAATGGATCTTTTCCAAAATTAACACTATAATGGCATTTAGATTTCGGCGGATTGGCTATCTGTCACCGTTGTGATGGAGTAACCCCTCCGCCGAAATATAAATCAGGCCCTAAGAAATATGCAAAAAATATGCAGCATTTGGAAAACCCATGGACTTTACACGGTCATCAAATCGTCATCAAATCATATATAATTGCAGAAATTATATTAATTTTATATGACTGTCACAGATCAAACTAAACAGAAGGCAATTCTCCAAAACCCCCAATCATATTCTTCCAGCAATAATAAAAAGATCTTCACCACGTTCATCAGGTCATCAGGGGGATGTTTGCTTTTCTGTGTTCTTAAGGTTAAGAAGATCAATTGACAAGTACACCAGGAGACTGTGGGGCCTCTTAAAATCACATATTTATGTAGAACAGATTTACAAGCATGTGCCTCATGGATTTTCTCAGGTTCATGGACATAGTGAACAAGAGATTAACTTGCAAGTATCATTTCCTGGCAGAATCAGTTTCCAATGCCAATGTCTGGCAGGCATGAGCTGCAGTAAATCTATATTCTCTTGAGGTCATAGATCACGGGGAATTCCTGGCCCGAAGAATCAAGTTTAAAATTTGCTCCTTGGCTGGAATTCATATTCCTTTTAGAATTGATCAAAGAATTAATTAAATAAACCTCGATCATTTTTCTAACTTTGAAGTGTAATTGCTATGAAAAATAGATCATACAGTGAAAACATACAGAGCCAAACAGTGTACAGAAGCTGATAATCATGAATGACTTTGCTTTATAGGTCATGAACAGAAGTGGAACATATTGATTCCAGTTCCAAAGTAAAGGTGCCCTGGATTGAAGCAGAGGCAAAAAAGACATGGGAGACCGCGCCAAGGATGCCAGGCCTGACATCTTCCATGCACCTTTCAGAGCAGTAGTCTATGTTTTCTTCTGGCTGTAATAAATACGTTTCAATGAATAGTGACTTTAGAGACGCTGCCCCCGACCCCCACACGCAGCACAAAGGGACAATATACCTGGAATCAAATATTTTTCTACGTGCCAAAGTAGCTATAAACATGTTGCTGACAGTATTTAGGTCTTGCCTGCAGTCATTGCGCATGCATTGTTGTTAGGGAAATACAACTCTAAAAAGAGGCTTTTGCCCATTACCTGCCATTCGTTGGCATCCTTATCAGTCTTCTTTGATGCCTTCTAATTCGGCAGAACATGCAACACACCATTTTCTTTTATTTATGTGGCCCCTGGACCACATTTAGATTAATCAATCCTAATCAGCAGTGGCAGCTCCTCTGCTATGGCGGAGGAGCATTGCCCCCACCAGCAGATGCAACACTTGAAAAATAAAATTATAATAAAACAGGTTTATTATCATTTTATTTTTCTTCACTGGGCCGAGTCTTGGGGGTGGGGTCATCATGATGACAGGCATGGAAGAGGAGTGGTGGGCACTGCTGCAAGTGTACAGGTGGGGTTTGACAGCGGTTGTAGAACAGCCAAACCAACATGCACACTGAGATGTCTCCAATCCAGCTGTGTTGCCGGGTTGGAAACAGCAGGCACAAGCTATCTGTCCCAGTGAGAGCGCAAATCTATCCCGCTCAGGCCAGTCCCGATGCTTCTCCCATACTGCCAGCAGCATCTGGATTGGCTGTAGGTGGGTCTGGGAGCCTGTGCTGCAGTCGAGCCAGAAGAGCAGAAGAGCAACAAAGCGGTGGGAGGCAGGTAAGTTCTTTTGTTTGCTTTTGTATTGTTGTTGTCGTCATCCACCCCTTACTGACACTTATCCCTGACACCAGCCCCTGCTAATTAGTGCCCACTGCTAATTAGTACTCATCTGCTGCTCTCACTGTGATTAAGATACGATTTTGGCATTTTTTATAGCGCAGCCATGACCCGACCCAAAAGTATTAGCGCCTTACCTTAGCACCAATTACATTGCAAGAGGTCAAATTCAAGGAAGGATGTAGTGTTGTGGTGATGTGTTCTTCACATGAGCAGGAACATTAAATTTCCTATGCATTGCTCTCATGAGCACAAACTAGCAGGGGAGGCAAAAGTGAAAGGTCGAGCTGCAGGTCACAGAAACTTGAGGGCAGCATATGAGTCAAGGCACATAAAGCGCCCTGATCCATTCCTGTCACAGCAATACTGACTCGCTATCACCTGATTATTGGTAAATAGCTAATGAAGTCTGATATTGAAATTGATCAGATGCAATTGTTCACTGCAGTCATTAGTTGAAGCCATACTATACTACATGATTAAAGGTTGCGCTGTTTTGTCCCATATAATTTTTTAACAGTTTCAAACATCAATGCTATCTTTTTCCTACATGTAAATCATGATGATTGCTTGCAAGAAACAACACTGGTCACCACAAATGTGAAACTTCACATTGTAATATGGTACCAAATAACAGCGCAGTTCAAATTCGGACCTCCTGACACTTTGCGTGACCCATTCTTCAGCAGCGAGTTTGCAAATGCATTTTAAAGATGGTCGACTTTGATTCCGAAGGCCCTTTGCTGGAATGTTCCTCAGTAAAAGGCTGACATTTTAGAAAGTGTAAAAAGCAGCTAAAAGTAACATGCTAAACTAATTTGTTTTGTCAGGTCTCAAAACTGCCAGTTCTGGAAAGTTCATCAAAGAAGGTGACTCAAAATAAGTAAGCAGCACCAGTTTAAGAGAGAGAGAGAACAAAAAAACCAAATCTTATAAAACGTATGGGTGTATCTGTTAAGTAGTCATTGATGAATACATAGAGAATGTGGTATGAATGAAGAGTGACTAATATGGGTTTCTTTGTAGTATCTGTGATTTCTATTACCATGGATGCCCCAGTGCACCACTCGTTAAACGTTTCCAAATAAATATGTGATCATCATAATGATGGGTTTGTTGCTTTGAGTGTTGCAGGACCTTGCCAACGCTGCCTGCCAGAAACAACTTGACTGGACATTAAGGGCCAGATGCATGACCGTTCGAAATAGCAATTTGCAAATTTTATTATTTTGCGACACGCAATTTGCGAGTCACTATTTCGAATGTACAGACAAGACTGGCCCTGAAATTCTGACTTACTGTCGCATCGCAAATGGAGAAATCATTATTTGCTAGTCGATAACTGGTCGCAAACTGTGAATGCGGTCACAATTTGCTACTCAGAAACAGCATTTTACACTTCCTGACTCAAGGGAAGGGCCCCATTGACAGAAAGTGGTGGCCCAGAAGAAGCCTGTAGGGGAGCCATAGTGGAGAGTGCAGTGGAGAGCCGTGCAGCTCACACAGACTGACCAGCCAAACACCAAACCAACCTCACAATGTCCTGCCACCAGTCTGAGAAGGCAGCAGTGGAGAGACACAGGAAACTGAAGTTCCCTGAGAGGGAGCATGAGATCCTCACACATGAATGCTGCAATAATAATAACCAGCTATTTGGTTGTACCTCCATGAATGTGGCAGAGTCTGAAAAGAAGAAGATATGGAGGGACATACAGCAGCGCATTAATGCTCTTGAAATGGCTGACCATTCCATAGATGAGATCAAGAAGCACTGGTATGACCTGTGCTCACGGGACAGGGAACTGGACGTGGTCCTTCAAAAGCCCCCCAACAACAGCAGAGTCTATGGTTAAGACAACCCTCGAGCCTGAGGCAGTGACTGGATTTGGCTCCCTGAACACATCTGTCCCTCTGACAACACCAGGTAATGCTAGACTACTACTATGCCAACATTCATGTTTGCACACCTGGGGTCCCCATGAATGCACCACACCCCTCACCCAGAAATGTAAAGATGGTCCATGTAGAGAATCAAAAAGTGACAAATGCTACAATATGGGAAATGTAGTCCAATACATAAACAGTGCAGGGTCTGTCAGATATTAGCTGAATAATGTAGTGTGACCAATGAGATAGTGTTCCACTCATAAATTTTATTCATCTGCCCATTTGCAAATTTGATACACCGGTGGACACACACAGGTATGGGCTGCAGATAAGGGGGAAGACCACGGCCAGATGGACAAATGGCAGAGTGAGGTGCCTATGAGTCTCCCAAGCACATCCCTTGGCCAGGCCAGTGCAGCTTCCAGCTGCTCACAGCCAGCTGCATACGAGGCGCAGGAGTTCCAACATCCAGCCACTCCTTGGCATACTACGTTCCCCAGTTTCTGGCAGGGGCACCCCACTCAACAGACACATAGGCACCAGCAAGCCAGAGAGGCATCTTGGTCCCAGGTGGCATCCGACGACCAGTCAGTGTTTGGTGGGTTGGAGGAGGCAATGATGCAGGTTCAGCACT
This sequence comes from Pleurodeles waltl, assembly GCF_031143425.1. Classification (NCBI taxonomy): domain Eukaryota; kingdom Metazoa; phylum Chordata; class Amphibia; order Caudata; family Salamandridae; genus Pleurodeles; species Pleurodeles waltl. Next base: position 468,843,781 of record NC_090442.1, read on the forward strand.
GGCAACATAAACAACTAAGGTTGTTCAACAGGAAGATAACACAGGCTGTAAACACCATGACCCACCAGTTGGCTGCCAACCAGTCCAAAAAGGACTCTAAAATGGATGCCCTTACATGTGCAATTACCCCACTGTGCACTGAACTGGTTGAGGACAGAAGCCTGCAAAGGCGCAGGAAAAGAAGCTAAGGTTTAATGTTAGAGGCCATGGAAAGGGCCAGAGTGAAGCTTGATCAGGCAGCAACAACAATGCTTTCCAAGCATACCATGATCCTCCAGGTTGATGTGGGCCACTGCAGTGGTAATGTGTCTCAGGGGCTTTCACCAATCACCTCAGCCACAGAGGCATTGCAAATAGCCCACCCCACATTGCCAGTGGAGTTGGTGGGGAGGCACCAGACAGTGAGGTATCAAGTCTCAGGTCGTCATTCTGACCTTGGCTGTCTGAAGACCGCCAGGGCTGCGGTGGCGGTCTCACCGCCGTTGGGCCTGCGGTGAAGACCGCCACATTACAGTGCCTGTGCCAAACCACCACTTTCCCATGCATACCGCCAGGGCGATTGGTCCGGCGGGCCGGAGATAAGCATCTCTGACCCGGCGGTCCACTCAATACTGCCGGCGGTATCACGAGTCACCTTTCCGCCAGGTCTACTGGCAACAGGAATTTGCATTCCTGTCACCGGTAGATGACCCTCCCACCCCCCCATCTACTCAATAGACCCCACACCCCTCCCTTACAACATTCCTACCCCCACCACCCTGAACCCCCCGTATCCCTCACACCCACTGCTCCCAGTAGTCACCCCTCCACCCACTGCATACATATACTTACCCCCACCCCAATCTCCGTACTAACCCCCAGCCCCCTGATGGCATACTGTTAACTCCTCTCTAGGTTAAGTTTGTGATGACATAACCACACAACATCTGCAACTGCATATATTATGATTTGTGTGATGGACAGGTTGTCTATCACTGTTTTAGTAAACCCTGCCAGTAAAGGGAGCATATTTTGAGCATTCTAATAATTGGAGTATAAAATTGTGTGTACATTGTGTTAATGGAGATGTTTTACTCTGCAAAGTAGTGTCTTGATATGTGGTCCCAGTGCCTTCTCTCCCCCCGTGGCTCTGTTCTCCTCTGGTGGGTTGATGAGCCTGGGGACCAGTATCCTCCTCCTCTGATTCTGAGTCATACACAGCTATGTATAGGCCTCTCCTGCAGGCAATGTTGTGTAGGATGGCACAAGCTGCAATGATGTTACAGGCAGTTTCTGGTCCGAATTGCAAGGCTCCCCAATCTTTTGAAGGCATCAGAAACAAAGGATTTCTGGAGTCTGAGAGTGCACTCAAAAACAGTCCTAGTGCATCGATGTGCAGTGTTGTATCGGCTTTCATTTGGGGTTGCTGGAGAGAAGTAAGGTGTGAGGATCCCTGTGCAAGGGCATACACACTGTCACCTGTGATACATATATTGACAAGAGTGAACAAATATTTTGCGCAGATTAGGCACTTACATATCAGAATTAAAAAAATGTGTTAATACCTAATAAGTATCCATCATCAAACTCCCCACTTTTCAGTCATCCATATATTCCCCTGTGCCTGAAAATGATTGAGTCATGTGTACTCCCTGGATATTGTGACACAATATCAGTGATTATGTTATGGGTAGTGCAGACATCCTGTATATTGAGGGAATGGGTGTTTATATGGTTGCTAAACAGGTATTCAAGATTAGACGATGGACATATGGGCACATGTGTTCCATTTATGCACCCTATCACCTGGGGAAGTTTAGCAATGCAGTAAAATTGTAATTTTGTCATACACATTTCCTCATCATTACAGGGTATATATCAGTAGATATTGGGGATCATGGCATTGAGGAAAAAGCAAAAGAAACGCTAGAGCACACTTTGTAACACCTTATCTGTAACAGTTACCACATCCTGGGAACTAACCATGACTAGTAGGTGTAATGCGCATAACCACCTGGACATGGGTGGGGATGGAGTTGCTGCGTAGAGTTCTGCTTTCAAGGTGTGGCTTTAAGAGGTCAATTAAAACTAATATCACAGTGCCTGTATTTGTCAAATATCTCTTTCTCACTTTGGTAAAAAATGGTCAGCCTGGCTCTGAATATTCACTCCTGTCTCTGCCTGCGCTTCTGCTGAGCAGCCAGTATTTGCATCCTCCTCGCTATCAAGTAGAGTGTAGCCATTGTGGACAGCTGTGGTGAACTCTGGGCCTGCTTTTATTGTTTGCACCCATTTACCATCTTGTTTGAATTGGTGGTAAATTGCATGTGCAAATGAGTGAAATCGCGAAAATTTGCAATTTGCGACTGACTTATACATACAAATTGCAAGTTGGTATTTGTAATTTTCTAATACTGATTCACAATTTGGAGTTACAATATTTTGCAAGTTCCAATGCAGTTGCATAGCAATTTTGGGTTAGCAAAAGGATTCAGTACATTGTGCAGGTCTGTTTTGCATTTGCTAACCTAATTGCAACCAATTTGTGACTCCCAAAACGGTCGTACATCCTAGTCTCGCCTGCAGGGAGTGCACATGTGCTGTAGCTATAGCAACAATCTTCTGTGTCTAAAAAAAAAATCTAAAAAGGGACTTTTAGCTCAGCCATCACTTACCATTCATTGGTATCCTTATCACTCTTCTTTGCAGTAATTAATTAGTGTCCTCTCCTAATTGGTTGAAGTTGCAATAGGAAAACTAAATGACAACCCTTTAGTTTCAAACACATTCCCCCAATATGGTAAGATTGAAGTGGGAATAGTAAATGCCACCTCTTTAGCATCCAACACCTTCCTCTAAATTTGTTTAAATTGCAGTGTGAATAGTAAATGTCATTGCTTTAATTGCCAGCACCTGTTTTGAATGCCTCCGAACTTACATTGCTAAACCCGGCTATTTGGACGTTGTATGCGTGCACAGTTTTGTGGGTGTCACAGATTGACTTCTGACCAGAGGCAGGCGGGTGCTGTACACCAGAGACACAAGCCACGAGCCGCACAGGACCTGCTTCAGACACAGAGACCCAGAGAGGCGGAGGCAAGAGTGGAGGAGCAGGGAGAGCAGAGCCGCGCCGAGCCGGGTTGCTGTTTGTCGCTGGTCAGAAGCCGCAGGCATTTGGTGCTACTCGGCGGGGGTGGAGACCTGCCCGCTTCTAAGCCCCCGTTTCCTGAGTCCGGAGCCCTGAACCGAGTCCCGAAACGAGCTTCTCCTCAGGTCCCATCTGGTCATTGACCCGGTGTCTCCAGCCACAGCTGCGGCAGGGGGGCAGTCCGACCAGCACAGTTTCTGTGAGGCCCGCGTGAGGCCCGCATCTGCCACCATCCGCCATCTGCCGGGTGGTCTCGCTGCCGACCTTGCACCTGCTGCCCCTGACCCCGAGAGCCCCAGGGGGCGCGAGATGCTGGAAGACGATGACGAGAAGGCAGGTACAGCGAGGGGCAGAGGGCTTGGTGTTTTCTCCCACACCGGCCCCCATACCGGCCTGCCTGCCTACCACCTGTTGCCTGGACCAGCCTGAGGGGGTGAAAAGCACGCAGCTGAGACTCATAGGAGACCCATAGGAGGGAAGGAGATGCTGGAACCTGAACCTTGGCCCCTGGTACTGAACCCCAGATCCTAGATAAGGACTACAGGAAACGGACAACAATTGGACCTGGAGCTCAGGAGTGTATAGTGAGGGAGTTGTGAGCTGTGAGCTGTGAGCTGTGAGATTGTGTGTGGCGCGCGCAGTGGGTCTAGTCACCACTGCAGAGTGTGTGCCCTGCCTCCCTGCGGAAGCTGCCCGGCTAGGTTGGGTGCGGCTTGTGGGGTTGGTTGGAGGGTCCCGCTCGCCCCTGCTCATCGCCACCCCCCTCAGTTGGACAGACCTTTTAGAGCAAGCAAGTAAGCAGGCAAGCAAGCATAAAACTATATAAGTATATAACCAGCATGCAACCAGTAACCAGCCAAGCCCAGCCTAGGTCCTGCTAGGTCATACCAGCGGCCTACCTGCCTAGCAACTCCGCCATACTGCCCATACTGCCCATATCCGCCCTAACTGTGGATAGCAGATATGAGATCAGGCAAAATACGAGGCAAGTCTTCACTTACAAGTAAGAGAAAGAGAAAGGAGGAATCATTGCCCGCTGGAACTCAAACAAAAAGAAGAGCAGGAGTAGACAGCAGAGCCTATCTTGGGAGTTCACCCAGGGACCCCTGTACAAGCCTTCAGAGCCCCTCCACTTCGCCTATGGAGCACTTGTCATTACTCGACCTTGCAATCGAAGAGGCTATAGCTAATCCACATAACAAGCCTCCACAGCCTTGGCACCAGCTAAAACCCGCAAAATAACAGAGTACTTTGGGGTAACAAGCAGGACTACTAAGCATCAACCATTCCTCCCCACCTCATTGGTCCAGGACCAGGCCTTCAATCATAGAAGGGGCCCCAAGGATATAGGTAACAACCCACCGCCCCCACCACGTTCCCTGATTATCAGCATCCTGGAGGGTAGAGCTATAAGGGCTAGTTCCATGGACCTGAAAGACAGCAAAACTCTTAAAGACAGCTCTCCTACACCAGGAGGGTCACAGAGCATCACAAGTGGCCAGGAATCAGTACTCCATCCCCTGGTGGGGGGAAGCCTGACCAAATAGCATTCTGCCTCCCCAAACAATTTTACAGATGAGGAGGACAATGCCCAGTGGGGAGTGGGGAGAGAGGGGCAACAGTCACGCCCAATGAGCTCTAGACCCAAATATTTTCATTTCCCTGTTACCAGCCCAAAAAAATCAGATCAATAAAATACAGCGTTAAGGACACCAGAAGAAGTTGGGCATATATGCCGACCCACCCAGATAACAAGCCTCTAGGGCATCCCAAAGAAGTGCCTCAAACATGCCCACTGCCATCCTGGCACCCGTAACAGACATATGGGCAGCAATCTTGAATTTGATGCAAACAACAGTAGCAGCCTTACAGTTCCAGTCTCATAAAATGGACATTAAGGTAGATCTGTTAACCACTCTGGCAGTTTTTGTCACAGGAATCGATGGCTAACTACAAGAACTAAACTCATTAGTAACAAGAATACAAAAAAAAAACTTAACGACTTCACCATTTGTTCTTGTAAGAGGTACTAGATGGGATAGGTCAACTGCCAGTAATCTTCAAAGACATTTTGAAGGAGATTCACCGCTCAAGTAAAGAAGAGAGCATGGACATGGCGTCCCTTCTGCCATTGGGGTTGCCCACAACCCCCAACCCCTAACCCTCAACACCCTCACAGGAGAATCGGAATAGCACTCAAGACCGCCTAGCTTTAAAGCCGTTCAACCTGGGGGGAATGCAACTAGGACAATAGTGCTGGCCACTCAAGGAAGTGCTCTGGACCATTCTCCCCAAATAACAGAGCCTAGAGCTTCGGAAAGGCAGTCCGGCCACCGGTTGACTAAAAGAGAGAGGAAGCGGTCAAGGAAGGGCAGAAAGAACACTCAGATAGCGTCCGGAGCTGACACGGAAACCCTAAGTCACTTAATGCAGGAGGAGGATGTGGGGACAATAAACCCCCCTGCCGACAGCGCAGCCTCGTACATCAGACCAAGAGGGGCCTCCGCTCCAGGACCTGGCAGAGGAAGGGCCAGAGCCGTTGGGTAAGGACTGGCCCCCCAGGACCGACATGGAACCATCACATTGTGGCCCCAAGCTCCCATCTAGGTTAAGCTAAGGCCCATCCCGCAGAGGTAAAAACTAAAGTCCTGGGGACCACAATAATATGGAACCATCACCTAAAGGCAGATTTGGCAGAGATGACAACAGCACAGTCAAATCTGGCAAACAGTTCAAATCAGGTAGCCTGACTGAGGCTTGCAGCTGCTATGGATTCGAGAGTATAAATCTAGAGGTCCACAAGATGTGCTTAGCCACTCTACTATTCTCAAATTAATGAAAGCCCTGCCAGATCTGTCAGCAGTGAGTTCTGATGACATCACTGCCATAAAATGTATTCAAGCACAGGGTAGTCAGTACACGGCCCCGACTGTGGTGATATTTGCTTCTCCATAATTACGAATGCAAATCTTAGAAAAAAAAACATCATGAAAGACTGGGGAACTGAGGTATGCTTCTGCCTAGGTGTAAGGTACCCGTACCCGTTAGCATAGAGAAACTATACAAACAGGAAAAAAGTAGCCACCCGGTCCGTCCTACGAGGAGTATCTTGGAATCCACAGACTGGAGAACTTGGTCAAGATCCATCAGGACAAGGAGCGGCAGCGCCACCAGATTTACAGATTGAAAGAAGGGAAGAGGAGGGCTGGAGAAGGATAACAGTTGGACAAACCCCAAGAGATGGCCATCCACAAGACAATTGGTCTTGGCTCCCAACAGTGCTAGCCCCCAGAGTACCACAAAAAGCCTGAATGACAACTCAGCAAACATCTTTGACGCAAGGATCACTAAGCATCTGCTCATGGAATATAGGGGGTCTACAACTGAAATTGGAAGATGCAGAGGGCTCTTTGAGATATCATAATGTTGCAAGAAACATGGGCACCTACAAATCTTCCCTTAATTGGTTACATAGAGTATAATATACCTGTGGTTAAACACAACACGTTTAGAAGAGAAAAAGGAGGTCTGTCAATTTCTGTCAACTCTAAGCTTTAGGCAAAATTGTCCAGAGATCAGCCCTTTTTGTGGGTTTGTTTGGACAATTGGGCAAAAAACATACAGGACCCCCTGATCCTGGTCAATGTGTACATTAATCTCAAAAAGAATAATTTGGAAGCTAACATTCTGTTAAAACATCTCCTTCATATAAAAAATACATACAATCCAGCCTTTTGGCTAGTGTCCAGAGATTTCAATCTTAACCTATTCCATGAACCAAGTGAGGATCATGTACAACTAGCGGTTCCATTGCCCATTCAAAAACTACCACTCCGGAGAAAGCAGGACAAAGTTGATACTAAGTTAATTAAGAGCTGTGAGTTAGCATGCCTCTTTGCACTAAACGGGTGGCTAACATCTGACACCCCCCCGCCTGGACAAGAGCCACAGAAAGGGTTGTTTCATATCTAGATTACACCCTGGTAAATGTCCCCTTATTCAAATTTGTGAGAGACTTTAGAATTCAAGATCATACAGAAAGCGATCACAATCCACAAATAATCACGATTTGGAGTCAGGTGCCTATCCAGGAAGAAATAAACCTCCTCAATGGGGAACTTTGTTCTGAAAACATCAAACAATTAAAATGGAGTTTGTTTACGATCGCAGCCCAAGCAGAAAATGCTGCAGGGAAACTGGAAAAGATGGCTAATGATCCACTAAGGGTAGTTGCCATATGGGAGTCATTAGCGGAAAGCCTTGTAAAGCAATCCTCAGAGAGGGGCTCGGCATGGGGGGCATACCTGGGGCACAAAAAGGCCATACTCCTGCCGCGGGCAATACGATGAGGAAATTGGGAGTAAATAGGCTTCTGAGACAATTACAGAAACATCTGACCGATGATTCAATTTTAAAAACTCTACGGCAAGAAAGGAAACTGTTAAAGAGGGACATCTGGCTTTTTAGATGAGCAAAACAGGAGACATTATGGGCAGAACTACACTATGCATCAACATTGGCAAATTCGAGCCAGTTCTGGAGCCTGATTAATAACATTTAGAAAGGTCCCAGAGCTGCGAACAATGCAAACGTCACGGAGGAGGCATGGGTGGGATACTTGAAATCCTACTTTAAAGAAACATCCTCAACGGATACCAGCATACCCCAATGGGAGATAATTGAGGATTATAGGGACCCTGAAGAGTCCATCACATTCAGTCCTCTTGAAATAACTAAGATAATGGAAAAAACGCACTGAGACTGTGCCCCTGGTCCCAGTGGCCTCCCTCTGGCCCTATTTAAACACTGTGCATCAAAATGGGCGGCCTTCTTCGCTACAATGTTCAATCATATTCTAATAACAGGTTCTGCTCCAGACAGTTGGAAGGGCTCGATAATTCACCCCATTCCCAAGGGAAGGAAGGCCTCCTTACCTTCCAACTACCAACTAATCGCTCTTTTAGATGCACACCTAAAATATTTTTCAACAGGAATCTTGCAGCATTTAGAATGTGGGCCATGGACAAAGGGAGGCTCCCTATCAACCAAACAGGTTTTACCAAAAAACAGGGTACGTTAACAAACCTCATGGCATTAAGCCTGGTAATGAATAGAGCAAGGGCCACAGGGACACCCCTCTACATGTTCTTCATTGATTTTAAGGCTGCATTTGATTGTCTCCCTAGAGATAAATAATGGACAAAACTACAGCAGTGGGGGCTGCCGGTAAATTTATTAAATGCTATTATTGTGCTCTACTCTAATATATGGGATAAAAATCAAACTGGGAGACGGCTCTTTTCTATCCAGGCCTATCAAAACCACTGTCGGCCTGAAACATGGTTGTGTACTAGTGCCGCTTCTCTTCAATCTCTATATATATCAGACCTATCCCCAGCACTGGATGAGCAGTCAGCCCATCCACCAAGTTTAGGGGGTCACCAAGTATCCATCCTACTTTATGCAGATGAACGGCTGCTGCTCAGCAAGTCCAGGGTAGGTTTACAGAAATGTTTGAACTACCTAGGAGAATATGTGCTAGCCAATGATTTAGAAATTAACTATGGGAAATCTAAAATAATCCCCTTCAACCGTAAATCGACCTTACGCCGCAAGTGGTTCTTAAATGGTCAACATATCGAAGAGGTGGTAGCATACACATATCTAGGGGTCAGGATTGACTCTAAGGGCACATTTGCAGCTCACAAAGAAGCAATAAGGGAGAAGGCACAAGCTTTAAACCGGACATTCAGTAACTTGGCAAAATCCATTCTTGGGCGGCTCCTAAAACCAATAAACATGATCATGAGAGCGAAATTACTGCCAACCCTTCCATATGTCACAGAAATAATGAGCGGGCTGAGGTAGCTATGCTGGATAAGCTATTAGTGAAATCCTGTAAACAAGTCTTCCAGCTACCTAGATTGGCCTCCCTGGCCCAAGTCAGACTAGAATTTTCCTTAACAAAGCAATCATTGGCAAGGCCGGCAGCTTTCGTTAATGGCTGCTACAAACTTTATTCAGCTCCCATGGGTACTTTAACAAACCTAGTCTGGCATGAAATTAACCTTGAGAGGGGTAACAACAATTTCAAGGATTACTGGGAAAAAAGCATAGCCCGGCTTAAACTGGGTGATTTGTGGGGCAGCACATTACCAGCATTAGCCTTCAGAACAGGAGCCAACAAATCGGCTAAGATTTTAAGCCGGCTAGAAGACATGGGGATTCTATCAAACCGATCTCATGTATGGCTAGTCTTAAATTCATATGTGCATGATAAGGAGCCTCGTATCCTATCCACCACACTAGCACAAACAACTAAGTTGGCCCTCCTACAGATGAGGTTGGGAGATTTACCAACTCTGGATTTCCTCTGAAAATGGAAAAGAGAGGCAGGATGGCAATCACAGGTTTGTAGATTATGGGGGTCATTATGACCCTGGCGGAAGGCGGAGAAGCGGCTGTGAGACCGCCAACAGGCTCGCGGTCTTTTTATTTGTATTATGACCATGGCGGTTACCGCCATGGTCATCCGCCGCTTCTCCGTTCCCCCCGCCAGGGTGGAGACGACCACTGGGCTGGGCTGGGCCGGCGGCGGTATTTGGACCCGGCTGACCACCATGGATTTCATGCGGTTTGAAACCGCTATGAAATCCATGGCGGTGAGCACTATCAGTGCCAGGGAATTCCTTCCCTGATACTTATAGGGGTCTCCCCCACCCCCCACCCTAACTCCCTCCCCTACCCCCCCACCACCCCTGCCACCCCCCAAAGGTGCAGGACCCCCCTCCCCACCCCGACCCCCAACATAACATCACTCATACACACACGACACGCACGCAGGCATCACCAACACACATACACGCACACACACTGACATACATGCCAACATCCACACACACAGTCAGACATGCACACCCACATTCAAACATACACGCACACATCCATCCAGACATACCCACAGACATACACGCACTCATTCCCAAACACACAACACCCCCGCAAGCATACACGCACTCACACACCCCCTCTACATACACACATGCACACCCCCATGCACGCACACAACACATAACACCCACCCATCCCCCTCCCCTCACGGACGATCGACTTACCTGGTCCGACGATCCTCCCGGAGGGGACGGGAGCCATGGGGGCTGTTCCACCGACACCACACCGTCAACAGAACACCGCCACGGAGAATCACAGGACATGATTCGTTGGGCGGTGTTCTGTTGGCGTGGCGGTGGAGCAACCTCCACTTCCCCGCCTCCCGCCAGTATGGCTGTTGGCGGCTCTCCGTCCGTAAAAGGACGGAGAGCTGCCAACGGTCATAATAGGCCGAGCGGCAAACCGCCACCACTGGCAGTCTTCCGCACGGCGGTCCCTCGGCGGCCCCCTTTGTCATCAGACTTGGGAGACCCTAATCCATGTGGTTTGCATTTGCCCAGTTTTGGGATGCCAGAGAAGGGAACTACTGAGAAATGATTTTAACATCCTAGGAGTACGGTCCTGTGGGTCGGCTGTCATAACAGCCCTTGACCCCAGTAATGAAAAGTTGAACACCAGATTAATTCAGTTCCTGAGAACCTTCACAGCCCTGGTGGCCCCAGCAAATTCATTTAGCACCCTCTACGTAAAAAAGATAATTGTCCAGTCCCATAATACCAGAATTCACCCCACAGACATCAGTTATCGGTGATGAAGGGGTCTTTCTCCCTCAAATGCATCCTTAGATAACAGGCTGCCTTGCCTAGTGTTTGTTCTGTTCATCTCTTCCACCTTCTTAAAAACGTAGGCTTTTAGGTTCTAATATTGCACTTGGGTTATCTTTGTTTTATTTAAGAGGGGTTTGTTCCATTTTTGTTTTTTCCTATTTATATTTTATGGTTTGCACGTTTTAGGTCAATAGATATATGTACCTGTACCCTTCAGATGTGTTCTTTTTTATGGTTTTTGTTAACTAATAAAATAGTTTTCTAAAAAGAAGAATTGCCAGCACCTTCCCAAAATTGGTCTAGATAGAAGTGGGTATAGTAAATATCACCCTTTTAGTGTCCAACACCTTCCCCTAAATTGGTTTTAATTGGAGCGGGAATATTAATATCACCCCTTTAGTGTTCAGCATCTTCATCCAAACTGATTTACATTGGAGTGAAAATAGTAAATGTCACCCCTTTTGTGTCCAATAGGTTCACCCAATATGGTTAGATTGGAGTGGGAATAGTGAATGTTGCTCCTTTAGTGTCCAACACCTTTCCCAAATTGGTTTAGATTGAAGTGGGAATGGTAAATGTCATCCCTCTAGAATCCAGCACCTTCCCCAAATTGGATTAGGTTGGAGTGGAAATAGTAAATCTCACCCCTTTGTTGTCCAACAAGTTACCCTAATATGTTTATATGTGAGTTGGAATAGTACATTTCACCTACTTAGTGCCCAAGACCTCCCTCAAATTGTTTTAGATTGGAGTGGGAATAGTAAATGTCACCCCTTCAGTGTCCAACACCTTCCCCAAACTGGTTTAGAAAGGAGTTGAAAAAGCAAAAGTCAACTCTCTAGTGTCCAACACCTTCCTTCAAATTGCTTTAGATTAGAATTGGAATACAACTTGTCACCTATGTAGTTTCCAACACCTTCCTCTAAATTGATTTACATTGGAGTGGGAGTAGTTCCCCCAATATGATTAGATTGGCGTGGGAATAGTAATCATTACCCATTTAGTGCCCAACACCTCCCCCAAATTGTCTCACATTGTTTTAGATAAAAGGGGAAGTAGTGACTGTCAACCCTTTAGTGTCTTACACTTTCCTCAAATTTGGTTAAACTGAAATAGGAATAGTAACTATCACCCCTTTAGTGTTCAACACCTTCCCTCAAAGTTGTTTAGATTACAGTAAGAATGTTAAATGTCACCTATTTAGTGTCCAACACCTTCCTCCAAATTGTTTTACATTGGAGTGGGAACAGTAAAGTTCACTCCTTTAGTGTCCAACATCTACTCCAAAATAATTTAGATTGGAGTTGGAATAGCAAATGCCATCCTTTTAATGTTCCACACCTTCCACCAAACTGATTTAGATTAGAATGCATATGGTACATGTCACCCTTTTAGAGCCCAACCAGTTCATCAAATATGGTTAGATTGGAGTAGGAATACTAATTTTCAACCCTGTAGTATTCAACATCTTCATCCAAACTGATTTAGATTGGAGTGGAAATAGTAAATGTCACTCCTTTAGTGTCCAACAGGTTCACCCCAAAATGGTTAGATTGGAGTAGGAATAGTGAATGTTGCCCCATTAGTGTCCAACACCTTTCCCAAACTGGTTTAGATTGAAGTGGGAATAGTAAATGTCATCCCTCTAGAATCCAGTACCTTCCCAAAATTAGATTAGGTTAGAGAGGAAATTGGAAATTTCACTTCCTTTATTGTCCTTCAAGTTCCCCCAACATGATTAGATAGGAGTGGGAATAGTAATCATTACCCATTTAGTGCCCAAAACCTCCCCCAAATTGCCTCAAATTGTTTTAGATAAAAGTGGAAATAGTGAATGTCAACCCTTTAGTTTCCAACACTTTCCTCAAATTCATTTAAACTGGAGTAGGAATAGTAACTATCACCCCTTTAGTGTTCAACACCTTCCCCCAAAGTTGTTTAGACCACAGTAGGAATGGTAAATATCACCTATTTAGTGTCCAACACCTTCCTCCAAATTGGATCACATTGGAGTGGGAACAGTAATTTTCACTCCTTTGGTTTACAACATCTTTTCCAAAATAATTTAGATTAGAGTGGGAATAGCATATGTCACTCTTTTAATGGTCCACACCTTCCACCAAACTGATTTGGATTGGAATGCATATAGTAAATGTCACCCTTTTAGAGCCCAGCCAGTTCACAGAATATGGTTAGATTGGAGTAGGAATAGTAAATTTCACCCCTCTAGTGTTCAACATATTCATCCAAACTGATTTAGATTGGAGTGGGAATAGTGAATGTTACACCTTTAGTGTCTACCAATTTCCCCCCAATATGGTTAGATTGGAGTGGGAATAGTGAATGTTGCCCCTTTAGTGTACAACACCTTTCCCAAATTGGTTTAGATTGTGGGGGGAATAGTAAATATCAACCCTCTAGCATCTAGCACCTTCCCCAAATTAGATTAGGTTGGAGTGGAAATAGTAAATCTCACCCCTTTGTTGTCCAACAAGTTACCCTAATATGTTTATATGTGAGTTGGAATAGTACATTTCACCTACTTAGTGCCCAAGACCTCCCTCAAATTGTTTTAGATTGGAGTGGGAATAGTAAATGTCACCCCTTCAGTGTCCAACACCTTCCCCAAACTGGTTTAGCAAGGAGTTGAAAAAGCAAAAGTCAACTCTCCAGTGTCCAACACCTTCCTTCAAATTGCTTTAGATTAGAATTGGAATACAACTTGTCACCTATGTAGTTTCCAACACCTTCCTCTAAATTGATTTACATTGGAGTGGGAGTAGTAAATGTCACCATTTTAGTGTCCAGCACCTTCCCCAAATTGGTTTAGATTGGAGTCGGTGTAGTAAATGTCACCCCTTTAGTGTCCAAATTCTTCCCCAAATTAGTTTAGATTGGAGTGAGAATACTAAACTACATCCCTCTGGAGTACAACATCTTTCTCCCAATTGGTTTAGATTGGAGTGGGAATAGTAAATGTCAGCCCATTAGTTTTACCCCTTTAATGTTCAACACCTTCCCCTAAATTGGTTTATAGTGGAGTGGGAATAGTAAATGTCCCCTCTTTAGTGTCCAACACCTTCCTCTAAATGTGTTTACATTGGAGTAGGAGTAGTAATTGTCACCCCTTTAATGTCCAGCACCTTCCCCCACACTGGACTGAATTGAAGTGGGAATAATAAATGTCACTCCCTTCGTGCCCAACACCTTCCTCCAAATTGGGTTAAATTGGAGTGGGTAGAGTAAATGACACCTTTTTTGTATCCAATACCTTTTCCCAAATTGGATTATATTGAAGTGGGAATAGTCAATGTCACCCCTTTTGTGTCAAACACATTCCCAAATTGGTTTAGAAAGGAGTGAGAATAGTAAATGTCACCTGCTTGGAGTGCAACACCTTTCCCCAAATTTGTTTATATTAGAGCTGGAATAGTGAATGTCACCTCTTTAGTAGAGGTGGGTAGTAGACTCTGCTCCGCTGGCAGATTTTGTCGATTTTTGCCACTCCACGCTCTGCTTGAAGCATGGAGTTCGACCAAAACTCCATTCACCGCTGAGTAGCGTAGTTTATCGGCCCCATCCCAATGTACAATAGGCGTTACAATGATGTATAGCCCAAAGAGAACACAATCAAGTAAAATAAACAAGGACGTAAACTAAGCAACACTCGTGGAGTCAAGTTGGAGTGCACCGAAATAACATACAAACAGCAAAGTGCACTTTCCAACACTTTGAAAAGACCCGAGTTGGATCGCATGTAGCTGCATGGGATTATTTCCCCGTGAAATGCATGATCTGGTCAATATAATACACATAATAGTCTAAAGAGAAAAGACTAAAGATACTAAAGAAAAATCTTACTTCTTTAGTTTCCAACACCTGCCTCAAACTGGTTTAGAAAGGAGTTGAAAAAGCAAAAGTCAACTCTCTAGTGTCCAACACCTTCCTTCAAATTGCTTTAGATTAGAATTGGAATACAACTTGTCACCTATGTAGTTTCCAACACTTTCCTCTAAATTGATTTACATTGGAGTGGGAGTAGTAAATGTCACCATTTTAGTGTCCAGCACCTTCCCCAAATTGGTTTAGATTGGAGTCGGTGTAGTAAATGTCACCCCTTCAGTGTCCAAATTCTTCCCCAAATTAGTTTAGATTGACGTGAGAATACTAAACTACATCCCTCTGGAGTACAACATCTTTCTCCAAATTGGTTTAGATTGGAGTGGGAATAGTAAATGTCAGCCCATTAGTTTTACCCCTTTAATGTTCAACACCTTCCCCTAAATTGGTTTATAGTGGAGTGGGAATAGTAAATGTCCCCTCTTTAGTGTCCAACACCTTCCTCTAAATGTGCTTACATTGGAGTAGGAGTAGTAATTGTCACCCCTTTAATGTCCAGCACCTTCCCCCACACTGGACTAAATTGAAGTGGGAATAAAAAATGTCACTCCCTTCGTGCCCAACACCTTCCTCCAAATTGGGTTAGATTGGAGTGGGTAGAGTAAATGACACCTTTTTTGTATCCAATGCCTTTTCCCAAATTGGATTATATTGAAGTGGGAATAGTCAATGTCACTCCTTTCGTGTCAAACACATTCCCAAATTGGTTTAGAAAGGAGTGAGAATAGTAAATGTCACCTGCTTGGAGTGCAACACCTTTCCCCAAATTTGTTTATATTAGAGCTGGAATAGTGAATGTCACCTCTTTAGTTGAGGTGGGTAGTAGACTCTGCTCCGCTGGCAGATTTTGTCGATTTTTGCCACTCCACGCTCTGCTTGAAGCATGGAGTTCGACCAAAACTCCATTCACTGCTGAGTAGCGTAGTTTATCGGCCCCACCCCAATGTACAATAGGCGTTACTATGATGTATAGCCCAAAGAGAACACAATCAAGTAAAATAAACAAGGACGTAAACTAAGCAACACTCGTGGAGTCAAGTTGGAGTGCACCGAAATAACATACAAACAGCAAAGTGCACTTTCCAACACTTTGAAAAGACTCGAGTTGGATCGCATGTAGCTGCATGGGATTATTTCCCTGTGAAATGCATGATCTGGTCAATATAATACACATAATACAGTAGTCTAAAGAGAAAAGACTAAAGATACTAAAGAAAAATCTTACCTCTTTAGTTTCGAACACCTGCCTCAAAATTAGTTTACATTGGAGTGGAAATAAATGTGTCCCATTTAGGGTCCAACCCCTTCCCGGAATTGATCTAGATTGGAGTTTAAACAGCAAGTGTCACCTTTTTATTGGTTTAGGTTGTTGTGGGAATAGTACATTTCACCCCTTTAGTGTCCAACACCTTCCCCAAATTGGTTTAGATTAGAGTGAGGATAGTAAATATCACCCATTAAGTGTACAACACCTTCACCAAATTGGATGAGGTGAGAGTGGAAACAGTATGGGGGTTATTCTAACTTTGGAGGAGGTGTTAATCCGTCCCAAAAGTGACGGAAAAGTGACAGATTTACCACCAGCCGTATTACGAGTCCATTATATCCTATGGAACTCGTAATACGGCTGGTGGTATATCCGTCACTTTACCGTCACTTTTGGGACAGATTAACACTCCTCCAAAGTTAGAATAACCCCCTATATGTCACCTCTTTAGTGTCCAACAAGTTCCCCCAATATGATTAGATTGGGTTAAAAATAGTAACTGTCACATTTAGTATCTTACACCTTCCCCAAGTTGGTTTGGATTGGAGTGGGTATAGTAAATGTCATCCCTTTATTGGTCAACACCTGCCCCCAAATTGGTTTGGAGTAGGAAAAGTAAATGTCACTGCTTTAGTTTCCAACACCTTCCTCCAAATTGGTTTACATTGGAGTGGGAATAAATGTCACCCCTTTATCATCCAACGCCTTCCCCAAATTGGTCTAGACTGGAGTTGGAATAGTAAGTGTCATCCCTTTACTGTCCAATACTAGGAAAAGAAAATGTCACCTCTTTAGTTTCAAACACCATCCTCCAAATTGTTTTGCATTGAAGTGGGAGTAAATATTACCCCTTTAGTGTCCTACACATCCCCAAATTGGTCTAGATTGGAGTGAAAACAGTAAGTGTCACCCCTCTATCCTCCAAATTGATTTATATTGGAGTGGGAATAGCACATTTTACCCCCATAGTGTCCAACACTTCCACCACATTGGTTTAAATTGAAGGAGGAATAGTAAATGTCATCTCTTTTGCACCCAGCACATTCCCCAAATTGGAGTACGTTAAAGGGGAAATAGTAAATGTTATCCATTAAGCATCCAACACCGTCCCCAATTTGGTATAGATTGGAGTGGGTATGGTAAATGTCACCCCATTAGTGTCTAACACCTTCCCTCAGATTGGTTTTGAGTGGAGTGGGAATAGTAAATGCCACCCCTTTAGTATCCAACACCTTCCTCAAATTGTTTTAGATTTTAATGGGAATAGTAATTGTAACCCCTTTACTGTACAACACATTCCACAAATTGGTTTTGATTGGAAGGGGCATAGTGAATGTCATTCATCTAGAATCCAGCTCCTTCCCCAAACTGGATTAGGTTGGAGTGGGAATTGTAAATATCACCCTTTTATTGTCCAACAAGTTCCCCGAATGTAGTTAGATTAAAGTGGGAATAGTATATGTCACCCCTTTACTGTGCAACACCTTAGCCCAAGTTGATTAAGGTTGGAGTGGTAATTGTATATGTCACCCCTTTAGTGTCCGACATCTTCCCTAAATTGGTGTAGATTGCAGTAGTAATAGTCCATTACACCTCTTTAGTATCCAACACATTCCTCAAATTGCTTTAGATAGAAGTGGGAATAGTAAATGTCACTGCTTTAGTCGTCAACACCTATAGCCAAATTGTGTTTGATTTGAGAGCAAATAATAAATATCACTCCCTATGTGTACAACTCCTTCCCCTAATTACTTCACATTGGAGGGGGAATAGTAAATTGAATCCCTTTCGCGTCCAACACCATCCCCAAAATGGTCTACACAGTAGAGGGAGTAGCAAATGTCACCCCTTTAGTGTCCAACACCTTCCCCAAAATGTCCTAGATTGGAGTGGGTTCTAGTAAATGTCACCTCTTTAGTGTCCAATAAATTGGTTTTGATTGGAGTGAGACTAGTAAACATCATCCCTTTAGTGTCTAGCATCTTCCTCCAAATTGGTTTAGATTCGGTTGGTAATAGTACTTTTCAGAAATGTGGTGCTAAACTCCTTCCCGAAACTGGTTTAGATTGAAGTGGGAATAGTACCTTACCCCTTTAGTGTTAATTATATTTCCCCAAATTGGTTTAGATTGAATTGGGAATTGTAAATGTCACCTCTTTAGTGTCCAATGACGTCCCCAAATTGGTTTAGAGCGGAATGGGAATAGTAAATGTCACCCCTTTGGTATCCAACATCTTCCTCTAACTTGGTTTAATTGGAGTAGAATAGTAAATGTTACCACTTTAATGTCCAAGACCTTCTCCCAAACTGGTCTAGATTAGAGTGGGAATAACAAATGTCACCCCTTTAATGTCCAACACCTTCCCTATTTTGGTTTAGGTTGGAATGGGTAAAGTAAATGTCACCCTATTAGTGTCCAATACCTTCCTCGAAATTGGTATAGATTTGACTGGGAATAGTAAGTGTCCCCTCTTTAGTGTCCAATACCTTCCCCCAGGTTGGTTTAGATTGAAGTGTGAATAGTAGGTGAAGCCCCTTTAGTGACCAACAGCTTCCTCTAAATTGATTTAGATTGGAGTGGAAATTGTAAATGTGACCCCCTTAGTGTCCAACACCTTCCTCAAATTAGTTTGGATTGGAATCGTAATAGTAAATGTAACCCTTTTTTTGTACAACGCCTTCGCCAAGGGAGTGGGTATTGTAAATGACACACTGTTAGTGTCTAACACCTTGCTCAAATTGGTTTGGATTTGAATGGAAATGGTAAATGTAACCTTTATAGTGTCCAACACCTTCCCCCAATATGGTTAGCTTGGAGTGTGAATAGTAGGTGTCACTTCTTTAGTGTCCTGCACCTTCACCAAATAGGTTTAGAATATAGTAGGAATAGTAAATATAGCACCTTTATTGTCCAACACCTTGCCCAAATTGGTTTGGGTTGGAGTGGGAATAGTGACTTTCACACCTTTAGTGAGCAGCACCTTCCCCAAATTGGTTTAGATTGGAGTAGAAAAGGTAAATGTGGACCTTTTAGTGTCCAACACCTTCCCTCAAGATAGTTAAAAAAAAATTCGGAATAGTAAATGTCACCCCTTTAGTGTCTAACACCTTGCCTAAATTGGTTTGTATTAGAGTGGGAATAGTTCACGTCAGTGCTTTAGTGTCCAACTCCTTTATCCAAATTAATTTAGATTGCAGTGGAATAGTAAATGTAACCTCTTTAGTGCACATAATCTTACCTAAATTGGTTTAGATTGGAGTGGGAATAGTAAATGTTACCCGTTTAGTATCCAGCACCTTCCCAACTTTGTTTAGATTTGAGTAGACATAGTTAATGAGACCCTTCCCCAAATTTTGTAACATTAAGGCATGTCACAAACGTTTCTATTTTAATTTCCAATTTTTCCTTAGTGTATCATTTTATGTTTTAAATTATATATACTTCAATTAAAAAATAAATATACATAAAGTTAAGTAAATAAAACATTTATTGTAGTATAAAACAGGGAAATCATATCCAGTAGTAATATTTTATTGTAGAGGTATTTAAAACTATTACAAAAACCATTAATTTATCACAAAATATATATTTTTATTTTATCATTTCCCACCAGTTTTTAAAACAGGCTAAAACAAGTAATGAATTATAAACTATACGTTTTATACACCACTTAGTTATCTATCACTCCTTGTTTCAAACAAATAACACTGTGGAATATAAATTACAAATAGCTACCTCTTACCTATTAAAACATGAAACATAAAAAGGATATCTAAATATATTAAAAAGCTTAACAATTTTCTAAAACAACTAATATTGCATTTTATGAATTACTATTAACAATAATTGGAGGTTTCCTCCCCGCAATTCTGAGTAGCTTTGTCATGTGGGAGTTTAGCATTGGGTGCAGTTGGTCTTAAGCTTGCTATTATTGCTTGCCTGCATGATCGTATTCAGTGCTGGTTAAAAGGTTTTAGCAGTACTATTCTTTTGTGTAACAGAGCCGGGCATAGACATACAATGTGAATAATATTTTTCCCCACAGTTTCACATAAGCAGCAAGTCTCTTCTGTCAACTCCTTGACACATAGGGCCAGATGTACAAAGCTTTTCGCACGTCGCAAACAGCTAATTTCGCTGTTTGCGACGTGCAAAAAGCACTTTGCAATGCACAAACCTCGTTTTGCGATTCGGTAACCTGGTTACAGAATCGCAAAATGGGTTTGCGAGTCGCAATTAGGAAGGGGTGTTCCCTTCCTAATTGTGAGTCGCAGTGCAATGCAGGATTGCTTTACAAACCAATTGCAGTTTGCCCCCTTTTGAAATGGGTGGTAACCCATTCGCAAAAGGGAAGGGGACCCGAGGGGACCCCTTCCCCGTTGTGAATGGCACTGGAAACATTTTTTCAGAGCAGGCAGTGGTCCTATGGCCCACTGCGTGTTCTGAAAAAATGAAACTAAAACGTTTAATTTTTCGTTTTTGTAATGCATCTCGTTTTCCATTAAGGAAAACGAGCTGCATTACAAAAAAAAACCACTTAATTAAAAAGCAGTCACAGATATGGTGGTCTGCTGTCCGCAGCAGGCCACCATCCCTGTGAGGGCCGCCATTCGCAAGGGGGTCGCAAATTGCAACCCACCTCATGATTATTCATGAAGTGGGCCTTTGCCCCCATGCGAGTCGCAGATGGTGTCAGGGACACCATCCAACATTCCGAATTGCAACTCGCAAATTGCGAGTCGTTGAAGAACCAGAACCTTATGGGCTTGGCGGCGCAGGGTACGCCTAAAATCTCCTTGGATTCACCTGCCTCAACTAACAGAGACACGGGACACTCTGTCAGGCGTAAAAGATCAGATTTTATTAGCTGCAGCTAGTACAGTTGTCCAAGAAGTACACAAGGTATGTTCTCAGGAGACTGCCACTTTACTTTGTGGCGCACAATCTTATATACCGTATAAAAACATTTATTAACTACATACACTCCCAGAACACATAGAAAGGAGCCAGTAAGAATGACGTAAAGATAGAACAGAGTCAATAGAAATGTCGGAAAACAAGACAGAACAAAGTATCAAGTGACTTAAGGTTGCCTCCCCTCCAGCTGTGTTTGTCACCCCTCCTTTGAACTAATTCATTAACCGATCCACAACGAAGTTGCATGTGGTGCGATAAGTTTGTGTGCGTTTGGAAGACAGTTGTGAAATAAGAGAATACTAGCAAAGGACAGCGAAGGCCAGACGATAAGATAAGATCGGCGGAGAATAGTGTGAGCCTACAGATAGTTGAAACAAGGATTAGAAAACCAGACAGGGATTAGTGTACTCGGTCAGACCTTAATACCAGTCTTGTAAAGATAGAGGCAGAAGACTGTTTTGAACACCATGTTGCAGAATAAGCAGAAAAGGCAGAATGGACTTCGTTCGCTGTGCTGCCTGAGTGAAGGCAACATAAAATGGCGGCGGGCCACAAAATGGCGGGTCGATACGATCGTATTAAAAATCGAATTTCCTCAGACCCTCCTTTTGCCAGAACTCAGGCAAGATACACAAACTCATGTTAGTCTGAGTCGATGTCTATGGCCATGAGGTCATCAAGCTGTTGCTGTACCATCATTTTGATATTCTCTGCTCTTTGTGACTTGGGTTTGGGAATACATGCAGTAGCACATAGGTTGCAGACGGCAGGACCGCAGTGCATACAAAGACAACAAGAGAATATAAAAGCTAAAATTACTCCAAAGAATGTCAATACCTTCCAACCCCATTTGGACAGTAATCCCCAAAACCACTCTGAAAAGGACCAATCTCCTTCGTCCTGATGAATCGACTCGGAGATTATGTGTAACTTAGAGATAGCTTGGTATACTGTCGGAGCGTCATTAGGTATGAAAATACAGCAACTTGATCCGATCAATTTGCATACTCCACCACGGTCCGCAAGAACAAAGTCTAAGGCAACACGGTTCTGCAAGGTCATAAGACGATCAGCCTGTAGTTCAGCTGTAATGTTACTTAAAGCTCCTACAGTGATGTCTATGGTGGTTTCTACGACACAAACCAATTGCCTTATATTTCTGCTGTTGGCCATTGGACCCCAGAAGGGAAGAAATCCTTTGAGGAAATCTCCTCCCTCTTGTCCTGCTGTGTCTTTCGAATCCACAATCCCTCTGCCATATCTATTTTTATGATGGTTCGCAGGAGCGGTGTATGTAGGGGGAAGAAGAAAGGCTATATAACAAGTACCAGAAAAATCAGCTGGCAACCATGTATAAGCCCTATCGTGGCAAACGAAGTATGTACCTTGAGATGGTACTAACGGCAGTGGATTCAGGGCTGAATAAACATATGTATGGGAACATAAACTTTCTCTTTGTCCGGTGTTTGGAGTTCTACCATTTACTTGCAGACAGAAATTTCCTTGTTGGGGTATGACCCGTATCGGAGGAGATTTTCCTTGCTCAATCTTATCATTGAGGCTGGAAATGTAATTAGTTATGTTCCAATTGGTATATGCTTTTCTTTAATCTATGGAAGCTTCACTTTTTTCCATGATTTTAGCCATAGCTACCATCCCCTTTATCAATAAACTATGACTGAAATCTGAACCAACACTATGTGAACTGACAGGTTGTTTAATTTTGCTTTGATATGCATTATTGAAAATGACAAAATAAGCCCAAGCGGAACCTTCATAGGAGAATGGAAGAACTAAATATGGCATTCCTTTTTCTACTGTATGTGGTATGAGTCCACACACCCAACAGTCAGTTGTATTGATCACTAACTGATGTTGATGTAACAATTGGACGAAGGAATTGTTAAAGTATTCAGTTCTTCTAATGAGTTCATGCTGGGGAAGAGTGTGAAATAGGTGCGGAGAGATAGTAGAAGGAGATGTAGAGGTAGGAGAAGAGACAACTTTTTGCTGCAGAGTAATAATGATCCAGTTTACAGATGCCAAAAGAATACACGACAATATAATGACGCATAGAGCAATACTACAACGACTACATATTTCTTTACAATTATTCTTTACATTTTTACTTTCTTTTTTATTTAATGTAGCCTCCATCTTTCTAAGTGGATGCTCACGGCAATCTTCCTCAATCACTGTAGTCACGATTATCTACCGTCCTATGACACTGTGAGGTCCTGCAGGCCTATTGCCACTTACTCAGGTCGTGACTAAGACTCCTACCGTGACCCTGCAACCGGGATAGAGTACTACATAGGAGAGAAAGTTACAAGTTCTTTGGTCTTGGTCTCAAATTATAGCGTTCCTGTCCAGAGGCAGTCTGGTTTTGAAACAATGTTCCTGGATTTGTCGTGTTCAAGCGACGATGCGATGGTATTGCTTCTTGAAGGATGTCGTCGTCCTCTTTCTCAGAAAGTGTTCCAAATAGACGCGCATCACTGAATGGTACAAATTGCGGAACTTTCTCACTTTCAGAGTCACTGATGCCTCTACGGACCCATTGATCGAAAGGCAAAGGCAAAGGCACTTTCTTGCAGTGCACGGCATGCACCCAGTTTTTCTTTCCTTCGACTTTAACTGCTGTTCTTGTGGTCAAAAGAACCAGGCGTGGCTCTCTCCATCTGGGCTCCAAATTTCTCTGTCGTTGGAAATTTTTCGTGCAGACCCAGTCACCTGGTCGGATGGAATGACCTGGGTCTGTGGAAGCCTCTGGTAGAGCACTCTGAACCTGTTGATGAAGAACACGCAATTTAGTTGTAAGGTCATGCAAGTAGTCAATCAACATCGGGTATGGCAAGTCTGAGTATTTCTTAGGGCGAGGAACTCCCCATACATTAGCTGGGCGACCAAATATCACTTCGTAAGGGCTAAGCCCCAAACGAGAGTGTACTGCTGTTCTGGTGGACAGAAGAGCCAATGGTAAAGCATCAGGCCAATTAAGTCCTGTGCTAGCTTGCACCTTAGCAATTTTAAGCTTCAAGGTTCCATTGTAGCATTCTACTAAACCAGCCGACTGTGGGTGATTCGCCGCGTGGAACTTCTGTTTTATGCCAAGACCTGCACAAACTTTTTGCATGACTTGACCCACAAATTCGCTCCCATTGTCACTCCAGACAATGCGCGGCAAACCAAACCTAGGGAAGAATTCTTTCAAAAGTATTTTGGCAGTTGATAAAGCAGTATTGTCCTTCAGAGGGTAGGCTTCTACCCATCTAGAAAAAGCACATACTACCACCAGAACATATTTGAGGTTGTTGCATCGTTCCATGTGAATATAATCGATCTGCAACACCTCAAATGGATATGTCGGAGGAGCAAAATGACCTGCTGGAGTTGGGGTTCCCTTTCCCGGATTGTACATCAAGCAAACAATACAATGTTTTACTACATTATTTGCACACTTTGGGATTCCCTCATTTTGCCACACTGGAGCCAGAAGTTTACATATTCCTTTTGCACTTAGGTGAGCTGGACCATGTGCCATAGTAACTACAGGTAGTACATAAGCATCTGGTAACAGCCAACGTTGATGTTCTGATAATTCAACCCAACATCCCATCTCATCTAACATTCCTGTACTTTCCTTCCACTTTCTCAACTCATTCTCCGTAGCCTCTCCTTGAATTGATTTCACACTCTCTACTGTATCTTCACACATTCCCTTTTCTCTTACGCAGTTTGCGGGACCTGCAACATACATTCGACTTGTGTTGTCTCTGGCTGTCTTTTTCGCTACCTCATCTGCAAATGCATTTCCTCGACCAACATCGTCCACAATCTTTTTGTGTGCACTACACTTCACAATCGCTATCTGAGTAGGCATTGTAAGTGACTCAAGAAGTTCAGTCACTAATTGACCATGTTGTATCTTAGTACCATGGGAAGTAAAGAATCCTCTTTCCTTCCATAAGCGCCCAAAGTTAAACGCTACACCAAAAGCGTATTGGCTATCAGTGTACACGTTTACTCTTTTTCCTTCGGATAACACACACGCTCTAGTTAAGGCTATCAATTCAGCTGCCTGAGCTGAATTATGTCTAATGCGTGCTGTCTCCACAATCGTATGCAAAGTAGTAATAGCGTAGGCTGAAACTGTATCTCCATTCGGGAGCTTTAAACAAGAACCATCTACCCACAGTGTTCCATCTGGATTCACTAATGGCGTGTCTTTTAGGTCAATTCTACCCTTAGTCTCTTCTTCAGTACGGAGAAAACAATCATGCTGTTCAGAGACATCTCTCTCTTCTGGAAGAGGCAACAAAGTAGCTGGATTCAGGGTATTACATCGTTTGATGTGTATGTGACTAGCCAAAAGCGTCAGCTCATATCCGGACAACCGAGCACTCGTAAGATGCTGCGTTTTTGTCCTATTTAGTAAAATATCCACTGCATGTGGCACCATAACAATGAGAGTATTATCTAGCACTACTCCAGCAGACTGTCGAATAGAAATTGCTGCTGCCGCTGTCGCCTTAAGACAACTAGGCAATGCTTTAGCTACTGGATCTAACGTAGCTGAGAAATATGCGCATGGTCGCTGTTGATCTCCAAAACGCTGCGTTAAGACTGACAATGCACAACCCTCTCTTTCGTGGACATAGAGCGTAAAGGGCTTACTGTAATCAGGAGTACCCAATACAGGAGCAGAACACAAAGCAATACGCAAATCAGTAAAACTCTTCTGACACTCGTCAGTCCACGGAAGAGGCTGAGGCGTATCTTTTAAAGTTAGTGCCAACAGCGGTTTAGCCAATAAAGAGAAACTCGGAATCCACTGTCTACAATAAGAAGTAATGCCCAAAAAGGCACGTACCTCTCTTTGTGTGGATGGCACTGACATTTGTGCAATTGCCTGAATTCGTTCGGGGGTCAATCGTCGTCCCTCCTTTGACAAGAGATGACCCAAATAAGTCACCTCGCGACAGACATATTGTAATTTAGAAGGAGAAACCTTGTGATTCAGATCAAACAAATGACGCAACAGTGCAACGGTCACGTTTTTGCAAATTTCCTCTGAATCAGCGGCAACTAACAAGTCATCCATGTACTGAATGAGAGCGGCACCGGACGGTAAGGAAAAGGCATCAAGATGACATTTTAGAGCTTGACTGTAAACAGAGGGACTTTCACAATAACCTTGAGGTGCGCGTTTAAACCGGAAGCTTCGGCCTCCGAGGGAAAAACCAAAAATATCTCTACTCTCTTCGGCGATGGGAATACTAAAGAAAGCATTCTTCAAATCGATAACTGAAAACCAAGTCGCTGTAGAAGGTATCATCGTCAACAGAGCAGTGATATCTGGGACTACAGGAAACTGTGGTACGACAATCTTGTTTACCTCCCGAAGATCAATTACAAAACGATAAACAGGAGGCTGAGAAGGATCAGTGCATTTAAGAACCGGAAGAACAGGACTGTTACATATATTTCCTCTCGTTTCCTCAACCACACCCTTCTGTATCAAATCATGGACAATTTCCAGAAGTGCTTTCTCACCTTCAGTAGAGATTCTGTATTGCGGAATACGTGGCATTTCAGCATTGGGCTTAAGAGTAACAACATAAGGTGGGATCTCAAGACAACCAACGTCATTCGGACCCGTAGCCCAAAGCGTTTCGGGAAGAGAAAGCAATTCAGGTGGGAATTGATCTTTTGATAAGTACATTGGACTAGTCATTTTCTGTCCTAGAGTGAGGTATACACCAGAAGGTGAACAATATATCGTAGCATGCATTCTTTTTAATAGATCTAAACCCAACAGATTTTCACCACAACCATTCGTCAGAAGAAGCGGAGCTTCTAAATCATAAGGGCCTATTGAAACAGGCAAAGGGCAAGAAACTGGATTGCGAACAGGGGCGCCAGAAAATCCTACAGATACATTCGTTAAGCCAGACAAAGGTGCGCCAGGGAGTTTAGAATGAATGATAGAGCTTCTCATGGCACCAGTATCTAAAAGAAATGGCTCTGAAACACCCATTGTAGTGACATTAACATAAGGTCCATTCTGATCCACTGGAATTGACGTAACCCCCTTACTTTGTCCATGGCTGTCCTATTCAAAATGAAGACTTTCATTCCCTCCTTCAATATACTGATCCTCACTGTAATACTGTGTAGACCTAACATTTCGCTGGTCAAAGTAATTTCCGGAATTTGGAGGAACAAAAGAACGCTGCCCTTGGGTTAACACACCTCGACCTCTACCTCTATTTGCTGACTGAAGACCACCACGACCTCGTGAAGCAGATGTTGCTCCATTACGCTGCAACAATGCCGGACAATTGTTCTTAAATTGACCTTCCTCCCTACAATAAGCACATTGATTGGGACCTAGCAAAGGTCTTGGAATGAATGGTTCAGGCTTTTGATACAACCTCTGAAACTGCGGAGGCTGTTGAAACTGAGGCTGAACATAACGAGGAGGATAAGCCTGTTGCAAGAGAACTTTAGTTTTTAATTCTTTCGTCTTTTTCTCTTGTTTTTCCTTTTCTTCTTTGTCTCTATTTTCATAATATTGTGCAGTAGCCAATATCTGGGCGGAAGAAGAAACTGCCCATGAACTCTCGGAGTCTTTTAGCTTGTGTGATAGTTCAGGAAGCAAGTTATATACGAACTTATCCACAAATAATCGCTGTCCCCCTTCTGTAGCCATATCTTGACCACTGTGATCAATGAATGTCTACTCAAATTGGGTAAAGAAATCGGAAACACTTTCATCTTTCTTTTGTTTACATGCTGCTAGCTTATCCCAATTAACTCTCAAAGCAGGCATCATTGTTTTCATTAATGTAATAATCCTACCAGGGAGTTCTGAGATCAAAGCGTCGGGTTTTGCACCACCTACTTGACCTCTATCTGCGGCAATAATAGCGTTCCAATCGCCGCCTAATTCTTGAGCGTGATCCTCTCTATGAATTTTAGCCCATATTGTCTGTGGAACTACATTTCCCATCAACATGTCAATATCTGCTAGATTCATAGTACATGCATCAACTGTTTGCGACAACTCTTTATAGTAACCAGCAGGATTTTTGCGTGAATCTGGTAGTGACTGTTTAAGTGCTAAAACTTCAGACCTTTTCCAGGGGACATGTATCCATATGCGCTGAAAATGCGCAGGAATAGCTGGATTAGCACCTGCTGCTGCAACTTCTTCCTTCCATATTGGAGAAACCTCTCTCATGGGATAGTTTTTCAGTGCTGTCCTAACTGAAGGATCAGAATCAGGAAAAGTCTGTGAGAACAATAGGGATCTGAAAGAAATGAGTGTTCTGACAGCGTTTTCAACCTTAGGACCCACAATAAGTCCTTTGTCAAAGTCAGCCTGAACATCTAACAGATCCTGTGGGACCGAACCCAAATTCATATTCTCCCATTCTTTAGCGAGAGTATCGCACATAACTTTAAAAACATATCTCTGCGTAGGTGCATTCCATTGCAGAAAGGTGGACATAATATCAGACGTACTATATTGGGGACCCTTCCTGATCCATCTACAAGCGAGTCCAATTTTTCTCGCTCTTCGGAGTCTGGGAATTGACTACGAGACTGTCTTCGAGAAAAAGCTGGAGACACGTTTAAAGCTTCAAAGAAAGTTGATAAGAGACCAGAGACAGTATCGGTAAATCGCTTACGCGTAGATGGAGAATTTGACATAACGATAGGGGACAAGGTATTAGGTGAATTAACTAAAGGAGCATTAGGAATTGCCAAAGGAGCAGAAGGCAAAGGAGTTAAAGGCAAAGCTGGCATAGGCAATACTTGAGGAGGCAAATGTGGAAAAGCTGGAGCAGGCGGAAGCACAACTGGCGGCTGAACAGGCTGTAACATCGGGGGTGCATTAGCACCTTGTACATAGGGCGGAGGCAATTTCAATAAGTGGGACATTAAGGAATCTTCCTCAAAATCTTTTCTTTTATCAAGGGAAGAGATAGGCAACGTCGGATAGCATTTATCTATTGCCATTCGATGCTGTCTGTCTGAAATTTCCATTGCATTATCTATTTCATCATCTTTGAATTGCTGAGCAGCCTGTATAATCGTCATTCCCTGTGTTTTCCTATCTCGTTTCGCTTGTTTAATTTCTCTCTGTTTGGCTTCCTTACGCCAAAGGCGAAAAGAGTCAAACATTGCCGGCCGGGCTTTTCTTTTAAATAACGTTGCTTCCAAATTATCTAGCACATCAGTTTCGAAACTACCATTTTCTGGCCATTTTAAAACACCATCTTTCTTTGTATATCGGGTCCATGTCTTATTAAAGGCAATAGGACCAACACCATGTTTAGAATAGAGCTCATATGCGGGAATTCCAACCGAAGGAATCGGACAGGAGTCCTCAAGCTGGGAGTCCCTATTACAACCAAAGCAACAAAGTTTTCCAAACTTAGTCAGACCAGACATCTCACGATTTTTACTGGCTGTTCACAAACATCAAGGGGGTAAAACTTTCAGTTTACACAGCACAAATGCACTTACCCCTCGGCTTTGGCCACTGCAATGGCCAAATCTAAGGACCTAAGGACAAAACAAAGACCAAAATTTGTGGGCGCGACCCACCAAATACTTAACTAAGGATGTCTTCTTACACCAACAGAGGCCCGTCTATCGTCTCGCTTTACCATACATCATCAAAGAAAGGCCAAGGCAGGGCGGCAGTCAGGGCAGCAGTCGTCAGTAGCCGTCAGGAAGGAGTAACCGCGCTGAAAAAGACCTTCGGACCACTTCGACATACAGGGGTCGCTTGACGTGGCTCGCGATTCCTCCAGAATTTTCTTGCGGGGTTCCTCACGACCTTCAGGCAGAACCGGTACCGCTGAAGCCGCCCCACGTTGGGCGCCAGTTGAAGAACCAGAACCTTATGGGCCTGGCGGCGCAGGGTACGCCTAAAATCTCCTTGGATTCACCTGCCTCAACTAACAGAGACACGGGACACTCTGTCAGGCGTAAAAGATCAGATTTTATTAGCTGCAGCTAGTACAGTTGTCCAAGAAGTACACAAGGTATGTTCTCAGGAGACTGCCACTTTACTTTGTGGCGCACAATCTTATATACCGTATAAAAACATTTATTAACTACATACACTCCCAGAACACATAGAAAGGAGCCAGTAAGAATGACGTAAAGATAGAACAGAGTCAATAGAAATGTCGGAAAACAAGACAGAACAAAGTATCAAGTGACTTAAGGTTGCCTCCCCTCCAGCTGTGTTTGTCACCCCTCCTTTGAACTAATTCATTAACCGATCCACAACGAAGTTGCATGTGGTGCGATAAGTTTGTGTGCGTTTGGAAGACAGTTGTGAAATAAGAGAATACTAGCAAAGGACAGCGAAGGCCAGACGATAAGATAAGATCGGCGGAGAATAGTGTGAGCCTACAGATAGTTGAAACAAGGATTAGAAAACCAGACAGGGATTAGTGTACTCGGTCAGACCTTAATACCAGTCTTGTAAAGATAGAGGCAGAAGACTGTTTTGAACACCATGTTGCAGAATAAGCAGAAAAGGCAGAATGGACTTCGTTCGCTGTGCTGCCTGAGTGAAGGCAACATAAAATGGCGGCGGGCCACAAAATGGCGGGTCGATACGATCGTATTAAAAATCGAATTTCCTCATCGCTCTGACTCGCAATTTGTGGGTCACAATTCGGAATGTTCCTACATCTGGCCCATAGTTCCTTGTGTTTCTCACCCAGTATCTTCCCAAAATGAAGATACCTAAACTCAAGATTTAAAAAGTGTGACCATCCTGCCTCTAAATATGTCTGGCACTTAAGTGTCTTATATTCCTTTAAAAGTGCCAAGGCATGTGATCTTTTTGATAGTAAATCTTTATCTTTTAGACACAATAATCTCTTCATATTAGCATTTACCCCTTTTTAAAAAATTGCCAGAGAGATAACATTTTCTCAGATTTTCTGCAGACCTAAAACACTCAGGGCCTCATTATGACTTTGAGGGTCTCAGGACCACCATGTTGGTGGCCAGACCGCTAAAATCCTGGTGGAGAAGACCTCCAAATTATGACCTTGGCAGTATTCACAACAGAATACAGTGAAAGCCCAGGGCGGAAACCTACTGCATAAAAGGAGACACCCACCTTCAGGAAGCCATACTCATCTGGAGCCGCAATGGAACCTCAACTAGACGTCTTCCTGCTGCTCCTGCTTGCCCAACGACTTTGGAATCTGCGACCACAACAACAGCAACTGTAAGTACACACACTTACCTAGTACTGTTGTAGATGGTCAATTTTTGTAGACTCACAGAACATACATTCGGGAAGGGGATACAAGGGTGACATTCACACATAACAGCAGAACATGCACACTCACATACAGCCACACAAGCTCTTGCATATACACAAAAAAACATGTTACCACCACCACACACACTTACATATGTCACAAACACACACAGGTATGTACAGAAACACTGCACAGGCCCACACTTACACAGTACCATAGAACACCACAACACGTCACAACCACAACACAACCGCACCATATCCAGTCACTTGTCAGGGACCTGCAAGGGATACTACACAGGGACACATCACACATACATCACAAATCACAAAACTCCAGGCAAAAAATACATACAAATACATAATTATACTACTAACCGATCGACTAACGCTGAACATTGTATCTAACATTTAGGCACATAAAACGTACACAGTAAAAGAACACAGAAGCCACATAACACACCAACAAGCACATCTCAACACAAACAAAATACAATACCAATACAACAAAAACTCTTGAGCACACAAATGTCCATCACACACTGTACCACTTTTAGATAAAAGCACTGCACACAACCTCACACAAGTAGCCGAAGCAGAACACACACACACATGCAAGCACACGACTAATGTCAGCCAGGAACAACTCCATACTAGGGAAAGAAATGCATGACAAAGATGTAAGCATGAAATCATCTATACTGTATGCTTGTTTAAATTATAATAAAAAAATAAAATAATTGTCAACAACAAATGCCATAGGCCAGCCCATAATGTAAACGTCAATATGTACACAGTGCACAAATGTGTGCCCCAAACTTGACTCCTGACTGCCATGTAACCTCCACAAGTAGGGGCATCTATGGGGCAGGCAGGCACCTCAGGGGTTATCTGGCGGAGGAGAGCATGTTTGGGTTTAGGTTTTGGAGGGTGGCCTTTGGGATCTGGCTTGGGAGGGGGCGTTTGGGCTTGGTCTTAGGTTTAGGGGAGAGTTGGCTTTTTTGTGGAAGGGTTGACTTCTTGGCAAGGGGAGGGGCATTGGCACTTGCAGGGGGGGACAGGGGAGATCCGGGATGTGGAAGGGCCAGACTTGGATAGGGACACAAACTGTTTAATGGTATCACAGGGTGGGAGAGGAGTATGGAAAAGGGCAACCCTTGAAAGAAAAGCTTTCTTACACACACGGGGACGGTGTGGGCGGAGAAAGAGTGGTTGTCTGAGGTGTTGGTGTGGATGTCTTGGGTGCATGTTTGTGCGAAGTATGTAGGCTGGTGTGGGTGTTTCTTGGGTAGGTGAGTGAGAGCATTTATGTGTTTTGGGAGGAGGGGGGTAGAGGTGCTGAGGGATGCTGTGGTGGGTGGGGGCCTGTCTGTTGGGGTGGTGACTGCCAGTATGGTAGATGTGCTGCATGTAGGTGTGTCTGTGGTGCAGAGACTGTGGTAGATTTCTGAGGGTCTGCCGTGGTGTTGACTGTGGGTAGTGCTGGGAGGCCTTCGGGTAGCTATGCGCTCTATACATTTTCATAACAACATAGGATAGGTGCAGTGGCTGGATCTGTGAGTATTGGTGTGGTGTCTGCAGGTCTGTCAGGTAGCTTGTCAGTGATGCATTACACCATACACAACAGTAACATCACATCTATGTCTAAGAAAACCCAGGTAGGAACCATTTAAAGCCTACATCATGTACCAACTACATCATTCTAACAATCCTGTATAACAATAGTCTGACCCACAACATAAGCCAACCATCTGACTACTACATCACCATCCCATCAATTCAGCTATAACACTAACTATTCATGCAGAAGATGATATAGCATCATCAAACGTCTCTCCCTATACAGACCATCACTGTGTATCAACAAATCATCCTTAGCAAATGCTGTTAACTGACAAGACAATATCATGCCTACCCCAATCCACACTTGCCCAGTCCATCACCAGCACTCATGTTCTATGAAAGTAAACACATCTCACTTCAATTACAACAAAGCATATTGCTTTGCAATAACATACCTAACATGTGACTGTGTCCATAGCATTCACAGTGTCAGATACCTCAGATGAAATCACTACATATGGCATACCCAAATTGTGAGGCTTATAAATAAATATACCATGTCAGCAAAATATCTATAAAACATGTTTAGCAAAGGTTTAGACAGAGTTTTTTGACCTCCTTATCTTACTCATTGACACATAGACAAGGAAGTTATATCCAGCAATAGGGGCCTACTTAGCACACTGGATACACCCACAGACAAACACCTACACCCTCAAAACAATGAACACTAATCATGTGCATAAAGGTCACATACTATTACACTATTCCTGCTGAGTAGAAACCTCTACATGGCAACATCAAAATACTTACATCACTTCCAACTGTCCAGACATGTGTAATCTAACATTGTAGGGCTAAAGTAACACTGACATAAGCTGACTTCCAATGTAACCATATTTGATACATACACCTAGAGTCCAGCAAATAGGCTGACAATGTACCCCATCCCACCAACATGTGAATGTCAACAAGAACACCTGCTACACTATCAAGTCAGTGCTAAGTATCCAGGGTCCGTCCATGATTTCTTTGTCATGTGGAACAGCAATATCCCACTGCTGATGACAGAACTCTACACAGAGAGTGCCTGGCTGGTTGGTAAGTCAGATTCGGCATGCATGTTTGCAAAGTTTATCTTCTGCTAGCACAATTGTGCATGTCATCAATATATATTTGTGTTCTTATACCTATTTCCTTGTAGGGGACTCTGGCTATCCAAATCGTCATTGGTTGTTGACACCAGTGAGGTACTCAACCACGCCAGGGGATGTCCACTACAATAAGGCCCACCGAAGGACAAGGCATGTTGTGGAGCGGACATTTGGGCTCCTGAAGGCAAGATTTCACTGCCTGAACATATCAGGAGGAGCCCTCCTCTCCTCACCTAACAAAGTATGTCAAATAATTGTTGCCTGCTGCATGCTCCACAATGTTGCCATGAAACACCAGATACCATTCCTACAAGATGAGGGGGAGGCAGCAGAACCTGTGAATAGAAATGCAGCATTGCTAAGTGATGATGAGACAGCTGAAGATGAAGCTGGGGACTTCAGGGCAGATTGTATCAATCAGTACTTAAACTGACTCACGATGTGTGATCTTCTTAATGCTGAGATTTTATTTTGTAACCTTGAGTTGATGGGTAGCATGTCACCTCCTTTTTACCATAATTTATGAGGTTTTAGGTAGCTCCAATGCCAACAATTGAGATTTGCATGCAGATTGTAATTTGGTATTGTGTACATTATAGAGTGGTCTACAATGTCATGATTTGCTAATACACATGCAAAGTCACACTTGTGGCCATAAATTGTCAGAATTGATGAATGTTTTCTGCTATGTCCTATACCTTATCTCTGTCAAACACAAATTTGCTGAGTTCAGGTTTGGCTCTTCTTCCTTGGCAAGTCACAGTTAGTGTCAGAAGCAGATGGAAATTGCAGGCAGACATGAGAAGTGAACATGGCTGAAACCAGGTATTAATTGGCATGAGTATGTGGAGTCTAACTAACATGGCCAGACTGTCAGGACATTCGGGTAGAATTGTGTTTTCCCATCAAGATAACCTGTAGGGTACTGGAGGTGGTCAGATGGTACCATCTGTGTGTCCATATGTGTCCAAAACATGTGAAAATGTAGAACCATAGCCTCTAATATCAAAATGGTTTCTGTTGTATGTAATCTAACTTGTACAGAGCTGTCAGTGTGTTCCTACTTTGCAGATCAATGTGCATGTCTTTGTGGACTGACATAGGTGAATGGCAAACCTACAGGTATGTGACCAATGTACATGAAAGATCCCTCGTCGGTGCGCATCAGTATTAATCTCTGTCTGTACCATGGGTTATGATTATTAGGAAGCTAAGTTATGGGTATGTGATAAGGCTTTACCAAGTGATACAAATGACCAATCTGTATGCCTCCTGGCATGTAGGAAGACAGGCATGTCTCTAACTTCTGTATCCTGTGGTTTAGTAGTGTATGACACCTTAGCAAACATCCTGATGTTACTATCAATTATACTCTATGTGCTGTTTGCAAATCTAGCATTAAATGTGTGTAGATGTAGTATACACCTGTTTTGGAATCTGTACATGTTGCAATCTCAATGTAATGAGTCTCCTGCTAATAGAGTCTATGTGTGATGTCCATAACAACGATTGCACAATACAGAGGGACCGATTGATAATAGAGTTGGCATGCATAACAGTTTTACATGGTTGATAAATGACACTTACACAGGAACTGTGCTTAAGTGTAATTTGTTGTGTGATTAGTAATAAAAAAATTATATGTGTGATTAGTAACTAAAAACACAAAGTAAAGGGTTCAGTCATACTGACTGAAATCATCAGGGTATCTGCTACACCAGTAGGAAACACAAGTCCAGTGTCCTTGTACCATAGGGAAATGGAGATAGGTTTCAGAACAGTCAACAGTGTGTATCTCTGGCACACATGGGGAACCAGTCAGGAGAGGTTGACTTCCTGGCAGTCAGTTTGGTCTTGGCATCTGCTGTTCCTCGATGTGTGGGTGGACATCCACGTTTCCTGGGAGGGGGTCCTCAGTTACAGTGGATGGGGTGTCTGAGGCATGTCCTTCTCCTGGCAGGGCCTCAATTCCACTAGCATCCACAGATGTTGAAGGGCCTGATAACTCATTACTAGTGCAAGAGGCCTGAAATTGTGTGGCAGACCTGCTCAGAGTAGTGTTAATGTCCCTCAGCACCCCAGCAATGAAAGCCAGGATGCCATTTTGTGACTGCTACTGCTGCATGACTTCCTGGTGGCTGTTCCTCTGCAGTGTTTGGATTTCCCCCATCATGGTGACTACCTGGCCCATCATGCCTTGGGAATTACGGCAGACTCCCAAGACTTGGGAGATGGTTTCCTGGTCAGTATAGTCCCTTTGAGCCTCCAACCTCTAGCCCTCCCAAACCCTTCCCACGTACCCTAACCCCACGTGTCTGTGCCCCTGGCAAATGTGCCCACTCCCAGTGGTAGCTGGACCATCATTGTCAGGGGTGACAAGAAGAGACTCAGGAACCTGTACTGAGGGGCATACAATCGATGAGACAGTCCTTGGGACACAGGTTTGGGGCAAATGGTTTCCTGTGATATAGATGCAACGGGGATAGGATGAGTCAATGTGG
Source organism: Pleurodeles waltl (assembly GCF_031143425.1). Lineage (NCBI taxonomy): Eukaryota > Metazoa > Chordata > Amphibia > Caudata > Salamandridae > Pleurodeles > Pleurodeles waltl. Next base: position 468,880,235 of record NC_090442.1, read on the forward strand.
GCAGGGTGAGGTTGACAGTTGTTGCCTGACCAGGTGTCCCTGATGGGCCACCTTCATCCTCAGTGTCCACAAATCCAGGAGTGTTGTTCTCACTGGGGCCTTCATCCAGAGGGGTAGTGAGAGTCTCTGGTATCCTGCCCATGGAGACAATGGCAAGGTTACATGTGGGAAAAGTGGAACACAGAGTTGCTGTTACATTTAGGGTATTATTGATGTTGTGTGAGAAGCAGACAGTGCTTTAACATGATCCCCAGAAATGACAATGACAGCTGCTGCACAATCTTACTCAGTACAACATGAGACTCTGTAATTTCAATACCATACACCATGCTAAAAGCTGTTAAACTATGTTGGTAGTGATTGCACTGCTGATATCATCTTATTTTTTCATAAATCTGTTTATTGCATTTTACTTTATCATGACAACTGAACACAGATCATTTGCATACAAGAAAGTGAGATTATGTATTTACATTACTCCTAGATTGCCTATCAGAATGTAACAAGCAAGATAGAAAATTCAGGCTGCAAGACAAAACCATTTTTTAGTCTCTAGCTGTTCCGTTAGTCCACGTGTAGACTAAGCTCGATCTGAGAGTTATTGTCGAGATAGCCACGTTAATACAAATGAGAGTACTCAAACGCTTGTCCTCGGATAGGGGGGCATCAGCGATAAAGTATGGACTAAAGGCATTGCATAACAAGACAAATCGTTGTACTGTGTTATCTCCATTCTCACTGTAGCGTGAGTGCGGTTGGTTGGCAAACTAATGTTGTAAACAGATAACAAACAGGCAATACGAACAATAACAAGCGCTGGGTATTTATTACACATATGTACGACAAGTTGCCATTTGAGCACTCCTTGGGTAGGCTGGCCGCCAATCTGTCGTAGTCCGGCGTGCCGGTGGAGGGGGGGAGTCCATCATCCCTTCCTGTCTACTACACCCCGCCAAGCTCCCACACTGTGACAGATTCCGCCAACAAGCACACACAGCGTCCCGGGCAAGCATACTGCACGTCGAGCAAACCCTCATCCGTTCTGGGCCAAACTCTCCACCTCCGGAGATCCACTCGTGCTCCGCAGCCGCGACATTAACTCCTCCCAATTAGTTGATAGTGGAAACTGACGCAGCCCCAACACCTCTTCCCTCTTCAGCGCCGCTCCTTCAGCCCCAGCCCACACCTCAAAGGAGCATCTCCAAGCCTGTATTGGTGGGGGATCCGATGACTTCCACCTACGGGTCACCAGCCTCTTTGCCGTAATTAACCCCAGATCCGTGAAACGCACCGCAGCCCTCTGCTCCTTGCCTCTGGGAAACAATCCCAGCATACACGCCTCCCTAGTAAAAGGAACCCGTTGGGCCGTACATTCCGACAGACAGGTGACCACCGCCGTCCAGTAGGCGCGCTAAGAAGGGCAAGACCACAACATGTGTAATAAGTCCGCACCCACCGCGCAACAGGGGGGACAAGCCGCATCTTGACACACAAAATATTTATTCACTCGAGCCGGGGTGAGGTAGGCCCTATGGACAATGTAGTACTGAATTAAGCGGAATCTGGAATTACTGGGCACAACGTGGTGACTAGAAAGGGCTGACCTCCACTATGTTTCTGAAATTAAACTGCCCACGTCCTCCTCCCAGGCCACTCGCAACGTATCACACTCCAGAGCAGTATGCGCTCGCAACGCGTCTGCAAACCAGCTAATCAAACACCTACGCTGACCCATCACGTGTAGGTATTGAATCAGCAAATGGGTAGGGGGGCCGTCGACACATCTCCCCATTTGGATCTCAGGGCTCCCAGCAGAGAGCTGTAAAGGAGGAATTGCCCAGGTGGCAGCCCTATCTCTTGAAGTTGAGTGAACAAGAGCAGTTGGCCATCTTCATAGAGATCGCCCAGTGTGCACAGTTCCATTTCATGCCACGCGCGCAGCTCCGATCCCGACGCAATCTTGGGACCCCGTGGCCTACCCAGCAGCGCTATGGCAGGTGCAAACGGGTCCACCCATCCAGTAAGGCAGAGAGATCTATGAAAACATCTGTGCGCCACCCAGAGGAACCCCTGGCGCGGGGCCGGTACCCACGTAAGTGGGTGAAAGAGGTGCAGGATTTGCTGCAGCGTCCAAGGGCCACGCTCAAAGGCCGTGTCAGTGAGCTGAGTGCCCGCCAGCCACCTGGACACCCATTGAAGCTGCGCGGCTAAATAGTAATGTTCTAGGTTAGGGACGCCAACCCACCCCTGTCAAGCGGCAAATACAGTTTCCACAGAGCAACCCTGCAACGGCCTCTGTTCCAAATAAACTCCTGCAACTCTTACTCCAGGGGTCTAAAGAAGCCGGGGGAGATAAAGTGCGGCAGGTTTGAGAAAAAGTACAATAAACGAGGCGGAACCACCATCTTCAAAAGTGCTATTCTACCGGCAACCGACAGCGGCAGCGGCCTCCATTAGGACATCTGGGACCTAATCGAAGTCACCGCTCTCATGAGGTTGCAATCAAACAGGTCCTGTTCACAATGGTAAACACGAATACCCAGGTAACGGATTATTCATGGTTGCCACAGGACAGGACTCCCAACCAGTATGAGTCCTGGATCTCGGAGTTTAGGGTCAAAGGGGAAAAGACTTGATTTGGACCAGTTAACCCTGAGACCAGATATCGACGCGAAGTGCTGTAATAGTACACCCACCCTCTGGAGGATCTGCGTGATGTCTTGGAAGAACAGGAGGAGGTTGTCAGCGTACAACGATACTATGTGCACACCTTCCCCTAGGGTGATTCCCCAGTTGGTCCCCTCACTGCGCAGGGTCGCTGCCAGGGGTTCTATGGCAAGAAAAAATAGCAATGGCGAAAGAGGGCAACCCTGTTGCGTGCCTCTGCACACACTAATCGGATACGATATGATACCTCCTAGTTTCACCCGAACCAGCGGCCGAGTATATAACAGCTTAACCAGCCGGACAAGAGAGGTTCCTATGCCAAACTGCCTCAACACCCTAAACAGGTAGGGCCACTCCAGGGAGTCGAAAGCCTTCTCCAAATCCAGGACAAGACATCCCGCTTTTGGCCAGTCCCGCCTCGCGTACAGCATGACGCGGAACAGCCGTCTAATATTGTGTGAAGTGTCTCTAGCTGGCACAAACCCGTTCTGGTCGGGGTGGATCAGGTCGGGCACTCTCGGGGCAAGGCGCATTGCCAACACCTTAGCCAGAATTTTGTAGTCTATGTTCAGCATCGCCAGGGGCCGGTACGATCCCATCTCCGCTGGATCCCTCCCGGGCTTAGGAAGGGATACCAGTAGTGCATCCTTCTGAGAGACCGACAAGCAACCCCTCTGAGAAGCTTCCTCATACATCTGGAGCAACCGGGGCGCCAGCTGGGGCGCAAAATCCTTGTAAAAGTCAACCGGTATTACCGGGGTTTTACTGGACGCCAGTTCACCAATACTGAACTTTTTTTCCTCAAGTGCCTCCCTCTGCTCCACCTCCAAACAAGGGAGCTCTACAGCAGCAAGAAAATAGTTACAGAGACCCTCCTCTGGAGGCGTGCCTGAAGCATACAGTGCCTCATAGCGCCTTGTGAATTCAACATGTATTTCCCGGGGCGTATGCACCATCCTTCCACCCCGTGAACGGATCTCTACAATTGGACCCCTGTCGCAGTCGCGTCGGATCAGCAAAGCCAGCAACCTGCCCGCTTTATCGGCGGAGGCATGTGTTCTCCCAGAATGTGCAGCATATTTCAAACAGTGTAAGCGCTCAAGTAACGACTGGTGCTCAGTACGCACTGCAGACAGTTTCCGGGCGTCTGTCGAACTATCAGCCACCTTGCTCTCTGGGCACAACATATTATGTTCCACTTGGGTCAGGTCGCGTTCAACGGAGCGGCGCAGGCTACACTGGGTCCCCAGGCAATGCCCACGGATAAAGACCTTAAACGCATCCCATTCCAACAACCCTGACGAGGCTGTGCCCTCATTGTGCTCAAAGTACTCTGGGATCGCAGTGCCCAGCGATGCCCTAAAGGCATCATCTTCCAATAATTCCGGCCTCAACCTCCAAGTGGGAACAGCCGGAGGAGAGGAGTCCCCGCGCAGGCACGCCGACAACGGATTATGGTCTGAATGCGTGCGCCCCAGATAATCCCTGTCCACAATCACTGGAGCCAAATTCTGAGTGCTAAACATCCTGTCTAAGCGCACATGCAGCGAGTGCGGGGCAGAATAAAACAAGTAGACCCTATCCTCGCCATGCCACTGCCGCCAGATATCAACCAACTGCCAATGCTGGGCCCAAGACACGAGGCCGCGCGCGGCTGTCACAACCGGGGACGTGGGTAAGGACGTCTGATCAACATTCGGAGCATAAATGGAGCCCAGCACCACTGCATGGCCCGCCAGCCTGCCGCGAATCAGAACAAATCTGCCCTGTGGGTCAGTGATCTGCTCTTCTACCGCAAAGGGAACTCCCGCTCTGATCCAGATCAGAACGCATCTGGCATAGGCAGAGTGACCTGTCGCGTAGAGCTGCTCCCTCCAGCATTGCCACAATCGGGGGATCTCTGAACCCACCAGATCTGTCTCCTGCAAAAACGCCAACTGGATTGTGTGCCGTCTAAGATAGGAGTAAATAGCATATCTGCACTTGGGGGAGCATATGCCCCTCACATTCCAAGTAATCGCAGTGTATGAAGACATATCACAAAGAGTCAACCGCCCCTCCCCCCACACACCTCTCCTCACGGCTTGGTGCCATGGCCACACCAACGGTAGCCCAGCCTCCGATCAGGTGCTCTATATGTGTCCTCCAGCACAACCAAAACAGAACCAATACCATCGGGGCAGATAGACAACAGGTCACCACCCAAATCAAACAACCCGAACAGCAGCGTGCAACAACACAATCGCTCATTATGTGTCTCCACTAGTAGGAGTGTGGGGTAGGACAATCCCGCAGGGAAACGCTCTCAACATAAACCATGCTACACATTGCTATAGCAGATAATAGGAAGGGGGACAGGGAAGGGAGATCGGAAGGGGGCAAACCATTCTCGGCAACCATGATAGTGAACGGGGGAGAACAATCATAGACCCAGCAACCACTCACACACAGCTCCAGGTCTAAGGGTCCGAATTCAACAACTAGATCCTCCATCCGATCACAGCATCAAACACACTGAGTGGGTCCACGCACATCAGACAGGCCAGGTTTGCAATCCTAGCGGTGTGCAAAGTTCAAACGCATTTCAGACAGCCTTCAAAAAAGTTCATCCGCCACAGCTGGTGTTACCGCCGGGCCCACAACATAGCCTGACTCGGAGGAACGATCAGGCGTGTTGGGTCTATCACTGGGCTGCTGCGAAAGTTCGGTCTCCGACACCAGCGGGGAGGCACTGATCACCACAGCCGAGTGGATCGCCTTCTCTCCTCTCCTGTATAAGCTGCTCTAAGTCTGGTGCGTGAGCCCCAGGTCCCGCCTGGATTTCGCTTCTCTTCTGGGCACGTCTGGCCCGACTGCGCCTGCTTTGCGCCATCGGCACAGGCTGCTCAACCGTCCAGCCCGTGGCACAGACCGTTGATTCGAGCCACTCCCACGCCACCTCAGGGGTAGAAAAAAACTGCTACTTATTCTCAGCCACAATGCGCAGTGTGGCAGGAAATAACAAGGAGTAGTTTAGGCCAATAGACCGAAGTCTACGTTTCAAAGGCAGGTAAGATGCTCGATCTCTCTGCACCGCCAGGGTGTAGTCCAGAAACAGTAGAATCTGTGCATCATCCACCCGAGGGGGTGGAGAGGCCCGCACGGCCCGGAGTATAACGTCTCTGTCTACATAATGGAGGAGACGGATGATGAACGGTCGAGGACTGCTCCCCGGCGGCCTTGACCGCGTGGGAATCCGATGCGTTCTCTCCACAGAGAAAAAGGGGATGAGCTTGTCTGCTGGCACCAGGCCTCGCAGGCAGCTCCCTCCAGCGTCGCCGCAATCAGGGGATCTCTGAACCCACCAGATGTGTCTCCTGCAAAAACGCCAACTGGATTGTGTGCCATCTAAGATAGGAGTAAATAGCGTATCTGCGCTTGGGGGTGCATATGCCCCTCACATTCCAAGTAATCGCAGTATATGAAAACATATCACAAACAGCCAACCGCCCCTCCCCCCAGACACCTCTCCTCACCGCTTAGCGCCATGGCCACACCAACGGTAGTCCAGCCTCCGATCGGGTGCTCTATATGTGTCCTCCAGCGCAACCAAAACAGAAACAATACCATCGGGGCAGATAGACAACAGGTCACCACCCAAACCAAACAACCCGAACAGCAGCGTGCAACAACACAACCGCTCATTATGTGTCTCCACTAGTAGGAGTGTGGGGTAGGCCAATCCCGCAGGGAAACGCTCTCAACATAAACCATGGTATACGGCTATAGCAGATAATAGGAAGGAGGACAGGGAAGGGAGATCAGAAGGGGGCAAACCATTCTCTGCAACCATGATAGTGAACAGGGGGGGGAGAACAATCACAGACCCAGCAACCACTCACACACAGCTCCAGGTCTAAGGGTCTGCTTTCAACAACTAGATCCTCCAACCGATCACAGAATCAAACACACTGAGTGGGTCCACGCACATCAGACAGGCCAGGTTTGCAATCCTAGTGGTGTGAAAAGTTCAAACGCATTTCAGACAGCCTTATAAAAAGTTCATCCGCCACAGCTGGTGTTACCGCCGGGCCCACAACATAGCCTGACTCGGAGGATCGATCAGGCATGTTGGGTCTATCACTGGGCGGCTGCGAAAGTTCCGTCTCCGACTCCGACACCAGCGGGGAGGCACTGATCACCACAGCCGAGTGGATCGCCTTCTCTCCTCTCCTGTATAAGCTGCTCTAAGTCTGGTGCGTGCGCCCCAGGTCCCGCCTGGATTTTGCTTCTCTTCCGGGCACGTCTGGCCCGACTGCGCCTGCTTCGCGCCATCGGCGCAGGCCGCTCAATCGCCCGGCACGTGGCACAGACCGTTGATTCGAGCCACTCCCACGCCGCCTCAGGGGTAGAAAAAAAGTGCGACTTATTCTCCGCCACAATGTGCAGTGTGGCAGGAAATAACAAGGAGTAGGTTAGGCCGAGAGACGGAAGTCTACGTTTCAAAGGCAGGTAAGATGCTCGATCTCTCTGCACCGCCAGGGTGTAGTCCGGAAACAGAATCTGTGCATCATCCACCCGAGGGGGTGGAGAGGCCCGCACAGCTCGGAGTATAACGTCTCTGTCTACATAAAGGAGGAGACGGATGATGAACGGTCGAGGACTGCTCCCCGGCGGCCTTGACCGCGTGGGAATCCGATGCGCTCTCTCCACAGAGAAAAAGGGGGTGAGCTTGTCCGCCGGCACCAGGCCTCGCAGCCAGCTTTCTGAGTAGGCCACCGCGTCCTGACTTTCAGTGCCCTCCGGCAGGCCGAGCACCTGGATATTGTTCCTCCTGGAGCGCCCTTCTGCATCTTCCACTCGGCGCTCCAACTCCGCCATTCGGGACAGCGCATCATCCATTTCTGACTTCAGGCGAGAGGTCGTTGGTGTCAACTCGTCCACACGTGCCTCTATCTCGCTAGTTTTATCCACCAACTTACGGTGGTCAGCGTGTAGCAGGACAAGGTCACTGGTCACCTCGTCTATTTCGGCTTCTAATGACGTGATTCTCCAATACATTCCACCACGGCAAGAACTGCATCGAGCTTCTGGCTGTCATGGGCCGGCATGTCTTCTGTCCTCGCAGCTCCGGTACCAGAACGCAGGCGCCCTGTCCCCGCCATGTTCTAAACCTCTGATAGGCTCCGCTTGCTCTCCGGGTGACACTCGCCCTCTCACCACTAGCTACACTTGTGTCACGGCTTCGACTGGCCCCAAACAGCACAGGGGCCTCGGCACGAGAACCCACCACCAAGAGGGCAGCTGCTCGCCTCCAGACAAATTAGCCAAGATCCACCTCGGATTCCACTCCTCCAGTGCCCGGTGACAGCTCAGCTCACAACAGGAGGCACCGGGAATGAGCCGCCATGCTGCACTCTCATAATCGTTAAAAGGTGGGACACCTCACAGGACCCCACAGCGACTCCACTCCTGCTGCTCGATTGCTGGGCTCCAAGTCGGGTCAGGCCCGCTTGCCGGGGCAGCCAGGATGCCGCCATATGGCAGCACAAGCAGCCTGGCCCGTGAGTACAGTGCCTCAGAGGTTCCATTGCCTTCTCCAGCCCTCTCGGGCTCCGCCGCAAACTCCAGGCTCGCGGTAGGCCAGCCAAGCCCAGAGCGGGCGCAGACCCAGTCCAACAGTCTCCACTAGGTCCAACACGGCCTCGGGCGCATCTCACTCAAAGGTGGCACGGCTGCACTCCAGAAGGGGCGCTCGGCTCCGCAGGGTCTCCTCCCAACGCCCGTCCGCCCAGGCAGGCCCAGCTCAGGCCTCACAATGTCTCCGTCGGGCCCCAAAAGAAAGCCACGTAGGCCGGCCCGGGACTCCGATTCTCCCCCGGGGGGGGCGCTCACCTGTAGCCCCGCCGCTCCTCGCGTCTCTCCGCCTCCAGGTCTCCTCCTCGACCACCCGAACAGCAGCAGTCGTGCAGGGGCCCCACCGCGGGGGCACCCCAGCGCGCGACCTCCACCAGCACTGCGCGCTTCACTCCATGCGGTGCAGCCACCAACCGCTTGGCACAGCCCAGCAGGCCCAGGCCCGAACAGCCCCAGCACAGGGCCCACAGTCCAGCCCAGGAAATCGGACCACCGGCAAGGATTGTCACCACTCCATCTGGGTCCTGTCCTGGGCACCCATGGGATCTCCAAGGTCCTCCACCCCCGGAGATGGCGCCGGATAAGCCGGGCGCGGCGCAGAGCTCTTTCAGCTCGTGTCCGCCTTGTTCAGCGGCTCGGCCACGCCCCCCTGCTGATATCATCTTATGTTGTCTGTTTAATGACATGGGTTTTCGCCTTTGTTGCCTAGGGAAGTGTCTGACATGATACATGGAACAAAAAAGAGCTGTACAATGCACAATAGTGTCAGAGTAGGGACACAGTATGGAAGTAAGCAATAGATATTGAACTGTATCTGGAGGTACTTACTGCATCCACTTTGGCACCACGTTTTCCACCCCAGGTGAGTACATTTCAATCTTAGGAAATTTTATTCTAAAAACATTAGGATTGGGCACTCAGCTATAGCTGTGTTTTGCTTGTGATAATAGTGGGGGTGGGCCATTGGCATTGGCATTAACTGTTTCACACTTGAACATTCAAGATGGGTTAGATTGGTAGCTAGTTTCACATGCATGACATCTCAAATTTGGTGCACTGTTCAGGCTTTCACAATGGTGGGATATTGCATTCTGGGAGTTGTTGTGCTATGAGTTGCCAGTACTTCACGTGCCATTTCCAAGGGCTGGGGAGACAGGTGAGATTAGTGGACATGTGGCATGTCAGAGAGGGGTAATAGGACATAGGTGTAGTGGGTGGTTTCTTAATTGGTGTGGGCTAAGGTGGTGAGGGAGCATGCAGGACATGACAATTGGGTGACATGGATTTTGTGGGGACTTACCCGACTTCACTCCCCCAGGGATTCCTGTCAGGCCCTCAGGATGCAGTATGTCCAAGACCTTCTCCTCCCAAGATGCGAAAGTAGAGGGGGGAGCTGGGAGCCCACCGCCAGTCTTGAAGACTTCCAGCTGGTGCCTGAGTGCCATGGACTGTACCTTCCCACTAAGGTCATTCCACCTCTTCCTGATGTCCTCCCTTGTGCATGGATAGCTGTCTACAGAATTGACCCTGTGGACTATTCTTTGCCACAACTCCATTTTCCTGGAAATCGATGTTTGATGGACCTGTGCCCTGAACAGGTGTGGCTCTACCCTGACAATTTCGTCCACCAAGACCCTCAACTCATCATCCATGAAACGTGGGTGTTTTTGTAGGGACATGGAAGTGGTGGTGAAGACAGTGCAGTAGTGTTCAAAGAAAAAGGCTTTAGAAATATGCAAATGGTGGGGTATAGGTGCTATCATCTGAGTGAGTGACGGTTGTTGTGGATTGTGTGTGGTAGTAAAATGTATGTTGTGTATGTTGTGCAGGTGTGGGATGTATGCATGGTAAAATGTATATGGATTCCTATATCTGAAAAAGGCTTTGCTTGTCTGTGGCTGTGTTTGGCATCCTGTTTGCAAAGGATTGTGGGTTGTGCAGGGGTGCGTTATAAAGTGCAGTGTGTAGGTATGTCGGTGTGTGGATGTGTGTCAGATGTGGGGTTTTCAAGCTATCCAATAGAGTATGGTGTTGTGTTCAGTGTGATGTGAGTAAAGAACGCCGCGGTTTACACTGCCAATGGTTTTCCACCACGGAAGAACCTCTGTTGTGATTTGTGGACCGTAAGCTGATGGGTAGAATTTTGTCTAGGTGGCAGTGCTGGTGGTGGAACCATCTGTTTTCCATCATCCAGTGTCTTGGCGGTTTCAGAAATTTGGCTGTTTTTTGGCAGACTTCACAGACTTAATAAGGCAGTCAGATTACCACCAGCAAGGTGGTCTTTTGGCAGCCGCTACCGCAGCAGTCTTCCCAAAAGACTGCCAAACTCGTAATGACACCCTTATTGCAAGATAACTGCTGGCATACAAGAGATGACTTACTTGTATTTCTTGCCATTCTAGTCATTCTAATTCTATACCAAGCTTTTACATAAATACCTTTCCTACTAACTAGCTGATTTACTACCCAAAACACCAGTCTTATTTGGGCAGGAGAAGCATTCAGTGGAAAGCAAAACGCTGATCTGCATACTTTTTATATAATCGTATTTATACAAATGCCATCTCTGCCTCGAAGGGCTTCGCTTCCATATTTAATGGATGGTAAAAGCTTGGCTACAATTACTTTCATCAGTGGTGAAAAACTAGGCCCATGTAGTTTTCTTTTTAAAGTGCAAAAAGCCTGGGTCAGGGTAGTGCCCTTTCTCTTTAAATTTCGTTTATGCTGTTCAAATGTTTCGCGATTATAAAAAGGACACCCAAGTATGTATAACGCACTATGGGCCAGATGTAGCAAAGGGTTTGTGCCTCGCAAACAGCGAAAATCGCCGTTTGCGAGGTGCAAAAGCCTCTTTGCTATTCAGAAATGCATATTGCGAGTCGGGACCGACTCGCAATATGCATTTCAGAATCACAAATAGGAAGGGGTGTTCCCTTCCTATTTGCGATTCGGAGTGGAATGCAATTCCATTTGAGATCGCATATGCGGTCGCAAATGGAGTCGCAGTTACCATCCACTTGAAGTGGATGGTAACCCACTCGTATGGGACCCCTTCCACTTTGTGAATGGACCCACAAATATTTTTTCAGGGCAGGGAGTGGTCCAAGGGACCACTCCCTGCCCTGAAAAAATACCGAAACTAAAGGTTTCGTTTTTTTTTTTAAGTGCAGCTCGTTTTCCTTTAAGGAAAACGGGCTACACTTAAAAAAAAAAAAACTGCTTTATTTAAAGCAGTCACGAACATGGAGGTCTGCTGACGACAGCAGGCCTCCATGTTTGTGAGTGCCTAGACTCGCTATGGGGCCGCAATTAGCGACCCACCTCATGAATATTAATGAGGTGGGTCATTGCGACCCCATAGCGAGTCGCAGTCGGTGTCTGAGACACCGTACTGCATACCAATTTGCGAGTTGCAAATTGCGAGTCGCAGGGACTCGCAATTTGCAAGTCGCAAATTGGTGTTTTGCTACATCTGGCCCTACTTGTTCTAGTTGAGTGTCATTTAAAAACCATTTATGGTTTTTATGTATCCTGTGACTGCATTCCATGACCTTAGTATTTTTTAGATTTACAATCATTCTATTTGTCAAAGAAAAAACAGGTAATTCATCAATGAGACAATGTATCCCCGTCTTTGTGTGAATACCAATATGACATAGTCAGCATACAATAAATTAGAGATGCGAAAATAGCCCATCTTTGAGGCATGTGAATTAACTGCATTCAATTAGTCAATAGATCAGCAGGATACAGATGAAATAAATATGAAGCAAATACACACACTTGTTTTAGGCCCTGGTTTGTTTGAATTTTTCTACACAAAAGAGATAGGTCTCCAAGACATACCCTAAAGGTGCACAAAAGTTGCATTGCATTAAAATATGCAGTAGATATCAGATAACTTTTGCCACAATAAATGACAGTCCACAAAGTCAAATGCCAATTTAAAGGCCACATAAGAGAGGTAAAGTGGCTACTTTTTATCCTTCAGCTAATTAATTATCAAAAATAATGTTAATATATTGGTCACAGTGCCTACTCCTTGTGTAAAGTCTGTTTGGTTTAAAGGTATGATTGTTTTCCTTCTGCCCAATTTAACAGATCAATTTGCTTCAATATCATGTAATGTTATCAAACTATAATTTCCTGGCATATGTCGATTACCGTTCATAGAAGTGGAATTGATAATTTAATCCAGCCATGAATCTAGAATTATCTGCTGTTGTAGAGTACAATTAAAAACAGATTTTAACACTGGCACCCATAATATCAAATTTTGATTTAAAAAATGTTTGAGGTAGGCCATTTGGCCTTGGAGCCCAATCTTGCCGGCAAAAGACCGCCGCGGTAATTCTGAGTTTCCCGCTGGGCTGGCGGCCGACCGCCAGAAGGCCGCCCGCCAGCCCAGCGGGAAACCCCCTTCCATGAGGATGCCGGCTCCGAATGGAGCCGGCGGAGTGGAAGGGGTGCGACGGGTGCAGTTGCACCCGTCGCGATTTTCAGTGTCTGCGTGGCAGACACTGAAAATCTTGGTGGGGCCCTGTTAGGGGGCCCCTGCAGTGCCCATGCCATTGGCATGGGCACTGCAGGGGCCCCCAGGGGCCCCACGACACCCGTTACCGCCAACCAGGTTCTGGCGGTCAAAACCGCCAGAACAAGGCTGGCGGTAAGGGAGTCGGAATCCCCATGGCGGCGCTGCTTGCAGCGCCGCCATGGAGGATTCCCTTGGGCAGCGGGAAACCGGCGGTACACCGCCGGTTTCCCGTATCTGACCGCGGCTGTACCGCCGCGGTCAGAATGCCATGGGAGCACCGTCAGCCTGTTGGCGGTGCTCCCGCGGTCGTTAGCCCTGGCGGTCCATGACCGACAGGGTCAGAATGACCCCCATAGTGTTATGTATTTGGTCATTTGTGAAGCCAAATGGAATGGCTGCCGTGGAAGTCACACGATTTCCTTTACTATTGTTGAGTATATATTTCTGGTCTTCTGCTCGTATTGGGGAAAGTTTGAAGTGCTCTGCAACAAAAGTAATCCAGTTATCCTCTGTCACATTTGAACCAGCTATTAGGCCTGGAGGGTGATTCAAACCGTTGATTAACTTCCAGAATTCCCCTGAGTTCCTCTGTTTAGATTGATATAACACCTTGGCCCAGAAAGTTTCTTTTTTTTAATCCCATACTGATTTCCGGTAGGTTTTATTTGAACGATGGAAGGTATTAGATACTTCTTTATCTCCTGGACCTTCCCTAATCCCTAACTTTAGTTTGTTGCGCTCCTTTTTTAAGTGCAAGGCAGTGAGCAGATAATTTGATCATTTTTTAATCTAAACCAATCTCAATGGTCCGCTGTATCTTTGGGCACTTCATTGCTAATTGATTTTCAATTAACTTTTCTGTGAAGAGGACCCACTTCTCAACAAAAGTGAGAGTATTAAGAGTAAAGCAAGAGTGTACTACAGATTCTGTTAATGCCTTGCTTTGAGCTCTTATTTTTTCATTCCATAGAAGTTTCCGCACATTTATCGTGCCCTGGTTTCCCGTCAAGGACAGTGCCATTTGATGGAGATTTGTTTGGGTATTAATTTCTATTCTTTGCTGACCATGATCACTACTAGCAGTCTTGCAGATCTCATAAGATGTTACCCTACTCAGTAATAAAAGTGTAGCCATCGTATAATATTGAATTTGAAAAAGATGAATAGTATGTCCACTCAGCCTGATATCTGCCATTTAATACTCACAAACCTAGAGATTATATGGGGCTGATTTAAGAAAAGTGCTAATGCATGCAGTGCAGTGCCACTTTTCCTGCACCCCTTAGCGCCTCCCTACGGCCACCATGTGTGTACCATATTAAAAATACGGCGCACCACAGCACAAGGGAGGGAGCAATAGCATCAGAATTACTGACGCTATTGATGTACTCTGCAGAAGTAGCGCCAAAATTTGGGCGCGACTCCTGCAGAGTACATAGGGGCCCATTATAGTCAATGGCATGCCCCCTTTTAATGCCTGGTCCAAACAGGCATTATTCTTAGATTTCCTTGTGCCATTTTTTTCAGCTCCACCTAACAGGGGAACGCCCGCCTTGCATACATCATGCATGGCGCAGGCATCATATGGTGCAAGGGTTTACAAGGTGGAGCAATACAGGCATTGTGCCACTTTGTAAATGTGGTGCATGTAAAAAGCCACTTTAGCTCTGCCTTAGCGTAAAGAAATTATGCCATGGTTGCGCTAAAATTGAGCTGGGCCTTCTTAAATCAGGCCTTAAATCTTTTACTAATGTGATTGCCTTTTGATTTCTTAACTTTCTAATTGTGTTCCTCGCTGTTTGTAGTGGTACTGACCATAACATGTCCTGAGTTACCTGTTTGTCCTGTGTAAACTGATTCATTTAATACATATTAAAATCCCCTGTTACTAAGATGTCTGAAAGTTGGCTTTCTTTCGGTCATGCAAAGATTACAGTTAAGAGAGCGGATTTCATTGAAGACCATCCCTTTCTATTTGATGGTATTTACAAATGTATTATGTACAGCGGAGTCTTAGTTTTTTTATTGCAATGCTTGAGTTTTACTATTTGAATTATCTGCTCTTCTAATTGCACATGTTGAGCTTCAATTTGGAGAGCTATATCCACAGAAACAGCCAAACCACTTTTTGGGCGACCCATTATCTTTGTTTGAAAAGTTGGTCTGAAAAAGCCGTAACAACCATTCATTTAGAATACTTCATAGGCCCATGTCTCTTGTAGGCATATTATCTGATTCTCTCCTGCTAGTAGTGAGCGGTCTTTTTCTGTGTTTGCACTTGAGTCTGTTGAATAGTTTTATGTATCTTATTGTGTCATGTACTTTGAGCCCCATGAAACGTTGTGGTTAACCATCCTAAATTTACTTTTATTCCCTTATTTTGCTCAGTTGCAGGGATTGGAAACCTTTTTGCCGCATGAGTTCCTGAAAATTGAATATGACTATTTACTTTTTCCATGCAAACCTGCTGATAAATTGGATGTTGCTAGAATAAAAGTAGCTTGATACGCAGCTTTAGGGGGTGATCTAATTTAAATTCACCGGCCTGTCAGTATAGTTTTTTCCTGCATTACCAACCTAGCTGTAGCGCTACCTTGCCATGTGACCAATGTTGATTCTTGGGATCGTCCCTCAGGTGGCCTTGTAAATTAATTAAATTCAATGCCCCTTGTAGTAATTTTAGATGATGAAAGCTTAGATTTAAAATATTCCCCTGGTTCAATGTATCATGAGACCCTCGTGATTTATACAATGGCACAAATTATTTTTTATAGGAGATTAATTCATTTTCGGCCATGTGATCTATTTCAAAGCACAATAGATATACGTCCTCCAGCAAATTTGGGTTTAAACCAGCAGTATATCCTGCTTCCCCTAAATTGTTATTTTGCAGAATCACACCCACGCTGCAGTGGTCATCAGCCTTATCCCGTTCTGCACTATTGTTGATTGCTTTTTTCTGCAGCCTCATATTTCTTTATACAATTCTTTCCTATCTTGGTGGATTTCATTTTTTGTTATTCTAGGGTGAGGGGAAGGTATTTTTGCATCCTCTGCATTTATTGGTTCTACATTTAATAGCTCTGCATTTAATTTCCTATCTGCGTTATGCTCCCTTGTTTTATAAAGATTGGAAATATTTTTTTATTTATTTCCTGTCTTGTCCTTCTCTATCTCCTTAGGGCCAGATTTAAGAAAAGGCGCACTGCAGGTAGTGCAGCGCCATTTTTCTTGTGCATCTTAGCGCCCCCTTAACGCCATCATGTGTGCACCGTATCTAAGATATGGCTCACCATGGCGGTAGTTAGGGAACTAGCGTCAACGAGGATTAGCAGAAAAAACTCTGACGATAATCCTGCAAAACCCATTGAGGACCATTGTAAAAAATGGTGTGACTCCTTTAAACACCTGCAGGCATTAAAAGTGCCTAAAAAATGATGCAAGAAATCTCTTAGATTCACTTGCGCCATTTTTTCAGCCCACCTAATGGGGGAGCACCCCCTTTGCATACATTATGCCTGGCACAGGCATAATGTAGTGCAAAAGTTTACAAAGTGGCGCAATTAATGCATTGCACCACTTTGTAAATTTGGCACTGCGATTTTGGCCTCGTTGGGCCACATTAGCATAAAAACATGATGCTAATGTGGTGCAAGGAGGTGCTAGCAGCTCTTAAATCTGCCCCTTAGTTTGTTTCATCTTTACTATACTCTCTGCTTCTTTTTCCACCTGTTTCTGAGCATTTAATACCTGCATCATTAATGTGCTTGCACATGTCTTATTTCTTGCTTTATGCAATTGCTTTTATCATTCCACACTATAAAGATAATTGATGGATAGTTTGATGTCCGATATCATTCAGTGGGACTTGCTGTGGGTCCAATGTGGGTAAAGCATTCTCATCTCACTTACTGCAGTTTGAGACTCCTTGGGCCACATGTAGCAAAGTTCCGATTTGCGACTTGCAAATTGCGAGTCACAAATCCAAATGTAGGGTTGTGTCCTTGACACTAATTGCGACTCGCAAGGGGGTCGCAAATGCCCACCTCATGAATATTCATGAGGTAGGTCGCAATTTGCAACCCCCTTTGGAATGGCAGCCCTCACAGGGATGGTGGCCTCCTGGAGACAGCAGACCAACATGTCGGTGACTGCTTTTCAGTAAAGCAGTTTTTTTTTTTGTAATGCAGCCCGTTTTCCTTAAAGGAAAACGAGATGCATTACAAAAACAAAAAATGAAACGTTTTTGTTTCATTTTTTCAGAGCAGGCAGTGGTCCGTAGGACCGCTGCCTGCTCTGAAAAAATTTTTTCAGTGACATTCACAAAGAGGAAGGGGTGCCAGGGGGACCCCTTCCAGTTTGTGAATGTGTTACCACCAGTGTGACCGCGTTCACGTTCACAAAACAATCCTACATCACACTGCAAGTCACAATTAAGAAGGGAACACCCCTTCCTAATTGCGAGTCGCAAACCCGTTTTGCGATTCGGTAACAATCTTACCGAATCGCAAAACTGGGTTTGTGCATTGGGAAGTGCTTTTTGCACGTAGCAAACAGCCAGATTCGCTGTTTGCGGGGTGCAAAAAGCATCGTACATGTTGCCCCTTATGCCTAATCTCTTCCTCCTTTTTTATAGATCCATTTTGCTCTGCTTCGCTCCCATTTTTTATAGAGCTTTCTCCTTCTTTCTTGTTACAGCCATCCTACAGCTTTCTTGGGGGGTTTGATGTACATTTATGTTACTACATCTCACACCACTGAGGAATTAAGCTAGAGTTAGAGACCGCAGGGTTAAAGTTTCTTTTTAGATCCTCTATTATTGACATTAAAACCTCTGGTGTTGTCACCAGTTTGTTAACCACTGGACCTCACATACAATCTAAATACGAGGACGTGCTGTGTGATTGGGACCGAATAATCTGATTATTTAGCTCAACCAGCTTCTAGTCAATACCAGAGATTGAAGTGGCCATCAAATTTATTAAATCAATTTGATTAGTACGTTAGTACTTCAAGTTTCAATAGCCATGTTCTTAGCAGTATATCCCAGGCAGTATTTGGGTCTTCTTCTATAGGCGACTCACTTTTTGAGGAAGTGTACCCACTCTGTGCACCAGTCTGCTTGTCGATTTTTCACTAATGATAATTGATTTTGTGGCAAGATTACATTTGAACTAATTATTTTCACCCCGCATGACACTGCTTTAATTACAGAATCTACTGCTTCCATATTAATTTACACATTTACTTCCAGTGCCAGTACCATTTCTTAATAACAGACCTATGGTATCTAAATTTTGCTGCTGAAGTGAATCCAGCATTTTAGATAGAAGATCCATGTCACTAATTGAATCTCAAGCGGACTCCTTATTATCTCTTCCATCAGTCTTTCAGTTCCCCAAAATCTTTTCTGGCAAAGCATCCTTAGCAAACAATCATACTGGGCTCGTGATGCTTTTTCTCAATTCAATAGGTATAGGATCCACGCTAGATTCACAGGGAGTGGAGAAAATATTTCCACCAGAATCCTTTAGAAAGTCGAATTTCTGTGAAACCTTTAATGATTTTTCGAATATAAGTACAATAGCGTGAAGTCAAAGTCTGACTCTTCCCCAGATGCATCTTGCTGGAAGAAATGGAAAACCGCAGAACAGTAATCTCTTTTCACTGTCCGAATACCAGTGCCACAGTCACAAGTGACAGACACGGGAGCAGGCCACCCAATCCATGGCTCAATGCCCCAGGAAGACCATCGTCAGCCACCAAACAGGCAAGCCCCCTCGGCAGGCCCCGTACAACCATGCCCAGGTTGCAGAGCCTGCCCGGAGAAGGAGCACAGGCCATGGAAAGCCTCCCACCCCAAACCTGGAATCCCCAAGTAAGAAGCTCTGGAAATGCTCGTAGGCGCAGCCCTCAATGTTTGGGGACCGACCCAGTTCTGTTAATCCCCTCAGTATTTTGTCTACATATTTCAATACATTTTCAGTTGCACTCTCCCTAGCAGATACAGCTGGTCTTCTGGGTGGATTCCTAGGCTCTTTGTGTATTTTGGGGAGCAAGTAGAACGTGGGGAATTTCAGGAACTCCTTTCTCAAAAAACAGTATTCCTCCCAGCTTAATACCTCCTTCTCTCTCCACTTTGTATGTTTATCCCACAAGGATGTGATACTTTTAGCATAAACAGATTTATCAACAACCTCGTAAAACAATTTGTTATCAAGTTGCCTCATGGCCTCCTTAATATAAGATTCGCTCTTCAATATCACAATGTTGCCCCCTTTGTCTGAGGGCAGTCTTTTTTGATGTAGAATAAGTGATATCCAACCCAAAGGGGGGCAATCGCATACTTGTAATGAGATGTAGAGAGTCCCAACTGATTACAGATCTTGAAACATTGAGTCCAGAGGGCCCCAATCTCGATTAGAAAATCAGCCTCCCCCTCTAATAAGGGTCTTGATAGTTAATTTTGTTTTGTACAGAGGCTTTTCTTGTTTTCCGTGAAGGTCACATCTAGGGGATAGTTGATCTCTATATATGTATTGCCTATTGTGGTTTTCCATGCCCTGCTGTTCCTTTCTTTTCCTGCCTTCCAACCTGCATTTTTCCTATCTTTTACCTGTATTTCTCCTATTTTTGTACCAGTATTTTTCCTACTGTTCTTGTCTGTGTTCTGCTTTTTGCAGCTTTTTATGTGTTTTTGTTTTTTTCTGCATCTGTCTGCATTTCGCTGCCCTACTCTGCGTTTTGTTGTGTAGTTTGTTTATACCTTTCTCATGCATTGTGATGAATGTCTTCTCATACTGTATTTTAATCATGTTTTTTGTGCTTTGGTTTTTTTTTTCAAAGGAGAAAAGGAAGGGGTATCCTCATTTACTGGAGTCCTTTGGAGGAATCCCCCTACCCTTTCTTGAAGTTCACAGTGGTTCACATTTCATTCACAGTTAAGAATTTTCTGTTCTGAATTTTGACATTCTGTATTTTGGGGTCTGGGTCAAATGTTCACTTAGGGTGTGTGTAGGCATCTCCATATTACAACTTAAGCTCTTGGATTTGTAGTAATTGGGACCTTGTAATTATTGGCAATGTTTGCGGTTCCCTATTTATTACTTATGTGATAACATTGACTCTAGATATTGAAGCTCATGATGTGGGGCTGGGAAACCACCACCCTTCTATGTAGCCAGAGGCTCTAATAAAAACTTGATGGAGTTATTACTGATATGCCATGAGACCAATTTTGTTTATGTCTGTAATACATGTGTATTTCACTTGATATGGGGGTTTATTAAGTGCTGATAGTTATTTTCTTCTAGCCTGTGTTTAGGGTCTCCTGGCTATTAACCACCAGGACCATTGTAAGTGTCCACTTGGGCTTTAATGATTTACTATTTACATTCTTGGCTGTAGGACAGGATCCAAGTTCCACAGTGTACAATTATATTCTTTATTATGGTCTTTTGTAAGCCATATGTTATTTGTTTTGAGGTCCTGCATATAAGCAGAAATCTTTCTCTACAGATCAATTTTACTCCTATATTTGTCTGGTTGTGACTCCACATATGTGGGCAGGGTATGCATCTCTGCCCTTGGTGCATAAACCCCTTTTTTGTCAGGGAATTACCTATGTGCCCATATGTTTATTTGTTTATTTGTACAGCAAGTCCACCTATATATGCTCTCTTTTTCTCTTATTATATTGAATGTGCTATAACCTATCCATGTGATGACTGTAAAATGCTACCCTGTTGTTGGAGGATTTCTTGACTTGTTGCTAGTGACACCTATCCCTTCGGAGTCATGTCCCTCTCTTTCAGGTACCTGTCAGAAGCTCCCTTTTTCACCCACTTGGGTGGGATGAATTGACATTGTAGCATCTTGTTGGTTATTCTGATGCCTCCATTTGAGGGTAGAGATTGACTTACTATGTGACGAGCTTTGTATTAAATGATGTATTGAGATGTATTGATGAAGGCCATTACATCGTAAATGTCGTGGTATTCTGATACACATAGGAAACTTGTATGACATTTACCCTATTCAAATATGCCGCCCACCAAATCATGTTAAGTTTTGTCCCTTTTCACTGTTTATGTTGTGCATATACTCTGTGTATGCTGTTTATGTGTCATGTGATGAAGGCAGCAGTGATGGCTGAAACATGCCTATTTTCTATTTATACATACACACTCATATATATATATATACATATACATATTTATTTATATATATATGTTTATATTAACTGAAAAAAAAAGTATACGGGGACATTATAGTAGAAATTCACCTGCCATACTTAAAGTTATCTAAAGTAACTATAACTTGTGCCCTAAGGTAACTATAACTCATGCCCCCACCATGCACAATATCTGATCAATAATTTTACTGTAGATGTTTCAGTGACTTTCTCAATGATGTTGTCAAAAATGTCATGAGTGCTGCAATTTGTGGGGTAATTAGCAGTGCATGGCAGGAGCATACTAGGACCCCAGGATATAGCAGGAGCCAGCCCTGGGGGGTGGCCGTCCCCAGGGCCTTCAGCGGCTCCTTGAGAATAGCAGGAGCCGGGGAGGTAGTGGTGCTCGGGGCTAGGTGTTCTGAAATGGACCTCCTTTCCATTTGTTACTATTTGCCCTTGGGAGGTGGTGGTCCCCAGCGCTACGGGGGCGCACAGCCCCCCTGCACATATGTTAATATGTCACCCGAGGAGGTGGTGGTCCACGGGGCTGTGGTACAGGCCATTGGGTCTAATAAAAGCATTTTGCCTGAGGGAGGTGGTAATCACTGGGGTGCAGTGGTACTACATGGCCCCCACACATTCAATTCAACAATTCCCCAGGGAGGTGGTGTTCTCCGAAGTGTGGAGGGGGGGCACATGGCCTTACCTCACATATGTTAATTTATCGCCCCGGGGAGTTGGTGGTCTCCGGGGGTGACGGGGAGGCTATCAGGCATCCCCCACATAATAAAAGCATCTTGCTCATAGGAGGTGGTGGTCCCCAGGGCACAGGTGGCTGTGTGGACCCGCACCCATTTTTCTGAATGCCCCGGGAACATGGTGGTCCCTGGGGCTGCAGGGGGGCAGCGCGCCCATATAATAAAAGCATTTTGCCAAGGGGATGTGGCGGTCCTCGGGTCACAGGGTGGCCAGAAGGGCCCCCCATAAAAAAAATAAAAAAAACAGTGGCACTAGGACCTGGCCCACCTGGGGGTTAATAAAAAACAAACAAGCGCAGAAGCCCGTGCTTGCTTTTGTTTTTTTTAATGTTTACCACAAAATTGTGACGTTGTCACGATTTTGCAGTAAAAAACATTTTTTAAATGATTTTTAGCTCTGGGGTGTCTCTCTATGACCCCAACACCAGAGCTAAAGGGTCAGGGTGTCCCTACCCTCACCCGTTTTCTTTTTTTTGCATTTTTTTTCTGGGACTCGGCTGAAGCCGAGTTTTAAAATGGCTTACAACACTTCCTGGTTTGAAGTGTTGGTAGCCAACCAGAGCTGTGCATTTTCCTGCAGAAGCTTGTCGTTTTTCGTAACATTGTCATGGCCAGAGATAGCCACATTTATTTTCCCTTTAATATCTCCAAAAATACTGAATGAATTTACATCAAACAGGCAAAAGCTATCTGTATTTCAGTTATGCCCCAGAGAGGAGGTCGTCCCTGGGTCTGGGGGCGGGAGGCACGCAGCACCATCTCATAGAATTACATTATAGTCCTGGGGAGGTAGTGGTCCCCGGTGCTACGGGAGGTCTGTGCACCCCTGTATTCACCCACTTTAACAGTAGCCCCAGGGAGGTGGTGGTCTGGGGCTGAGGGTGGCCAGAAGAAAATAATGCCCCTGGGGCGTGGCACACTCAGCGGCTTATTAAGAAAAAGGTGCAGGAGCCTGTGCTTGTTTTAAAAAAAAAAAAATCCCACAAATTTGCGACTGCGTTGCGATTTCACAATAATTTTTAAAAAAAAGAATGCTTTTTTTTCTCTGGCGATGTCCCTCTGGGACCCCAGCACCAGAGCTAAAGGGTTAGGGTGACTCTTCTTGTCTGTTTTTTACACTTTTTTGTGGGACTCCTGGTTTAAAGTTTTGGCAGCCAATCAGAGCTGTGCATTTGGCGTGCACAAGTGCCTAATCTTCGTGAAGTTGTTGTGACCTTAGATATACAAATTTGTTTTCCTTAGCTTTCTGCCAAATTTGGAGTAATTCTGTCCAGTGGTTCGAACTAGAGCCTTGTTCAAATGTCCTATGAGAAACAAGTTTTTTTTTACCCCCCCCCCTTTTTCTCGGCGCCAACTTGATGGATCACCCCAAAACCTGCCATGCACAACAGGAATCAGCAGCACACTTTTTCTGGAGAATTGTGTCACGATTCGTCAAACAGTGCCAGTAATATAGGCAGGTGAAAAAACTTTTTCTATGTGAACATGGTCCTAACTATAACTACATAGTGGCAACCGCCACTAGGTAATATATATATATATACATATATATATATATATATATATAACCAGCTATATCCTAGGTGTGGGCACCCCAGAAATAGCAGGAGCTGGCCCTGGGGGGTGGCAATGAACTTTACGGTGCAGCACCATCCTGGGTCAGCCCACATCAGTGCTAATGGTCTCTCCAGGTTTTTCTGCCTTATTGATGAGAGCTCCTAGGAGGTTGGGTAGTTCTGCCCACTTTCAGCGCTGGGGGGAACAGATGTTAGACCTGTCAGTCTCTCAAACTTTTTGCCTCCTCCATTTTTCCTGATCCAATTTTGATGGTCTTAGAACTCTGTGCACTTTACCACTGCTAACAGTGCTAAAGGTCATATACTCTTGTCTTTAAAAATAGTAAAATTGGCTTACACCCCCATGGCCACCTTTAAATTACTTGTAAGTTCCATGTCAGTAGCACTACATATACCGAGGGCCTGTTAAGTAAATGATACTAATGGTCCTGCAGCACTGATAGTGCCACCTTCTTGAGTAGCCGTGTAAAACATGTTTCAGGCCTTACATTTCAGCCTGTGTGCACATTTTTAAACTGCCATTTCAAGCTGGCAGAAAACCTTTTCCCAGGCCTAAACCTTCCTTCCTTTTTCATATATATAGGCTGCCTCTAGGGTAGGCCCTAACCAGTCATTAGGGTAGTGTGCAGTTTTTTTTTTAGAAAAGGTGGACATGTACTTTAAACTAAACTCGTTTCTCACGACTACAAAGTCCTACCTTTCCCATAGGATAACATTGGGTTGCCTTGTTACAGGGATAACTTAGGTGGGAGCAAGTGGAGAGTTGAGTTTGGTGTCTAAAGAATTGTTATTTGAAACCTTCTGTAATGGTAAAGTCGGAAAGTCACAATTCTGAAAATGCAACTTTTAGAAAGTTAGAATTTTCTTCTCCCAACCATTTGGTGTGTGCTACCTGTATCTTGGGTCACATGACTAGGATTCGCTGCCAGTTGATCTTTGCGTATTGCTGCCAGACTGTGAGGCAAATGAGCACAGATGCTGGCAAGATGAGACATCCCTGACTTGATGAGGAGGAGAAACTGTCACCTACCACACTTGAACATCACAAAGGCTCTGCCTGAGCACAATCACAGAGGGTTTTACACTAGTCTACTGTGAACCAAGACAAAAAGTTCCAGGGCATGGATGTAGGACATTTCAAACAATTCTGATGTGGGAACCTCCAGAAACATCTCCTACTTCAAGTGGGCGCCAGGTATAAATATTGTATAAATATTGGACTTTCAAACCCAACTCTTTAGTACACTCCTGGACCTGTAGAAGACGTAGTAGGACTGCAAGAAGAACTGCTACTTTATTGCTGTGCTCGCTGCATGAAAGAATCAGACCTGCATCTTTTTCACAGGACACCCAAAGCAATTCCAGGGGCTAGCTGGCTGACCTCCTGATCAGAGCCTCAAGGACAGAAAAGACTCCAACCACCTGGAACTTGGCACCTGGACTCAGTGTGCTGTGAGTCTTGAATCCTAAATGGCACCACCCGAGTCCTGGACCATTGTAAGTGGGCCTGAAGGTGCTCTGGCAGCCCATCTGTGGTCCTGTGAGCAGAACTGATGCAGCGCAATGCATCTCCTCGTAGCCACTTGGGAACTGCTGCTGAACATACACAATGCAAGACTTTGAATCCCAGGCAGCAAGACTTTACATCCCAGCCAGCAGTCTACTCAGAAACTACGCTACACAATGCATCCTCTACACTTGCCCTCACATTGCAAGTCCCTCGTCCATGGCATCCTTGACGACGACACGGGACTATGCATGCACCACATGCCATGCAGCTCCTCCGAACCGCCTCTGCATGATGCATTCTTGGCACAGGATCATGCAGTGATCTGCAAATTAGGATTTATTTTGTCCAGCAGGCCTAACTTGGTGCCTTATTCAGCCTGCTCTCCATTGTGATTGGCATGAACTTGTGACTTTGGCTGAATCTGTCACATCCAGAGAAGCACAGTTGGCGCTTTGTGGATTAAGGTAATATTTCCACTTACATCTTTGAAACTTCAAACTGCCGGTTGTACTGGTTGGATTTTTGTAATTTAATGTGTTGAACAATTTATTAAATGTTACTGTATTTTTCTAAATTGGTGTGTGATGTTCTGTGCTGGGCTTTCACTTTATTACTGTTTGAAGTGCTGCATAAATACTTTACACATTGCCACTAAGTTGTTTTTGCCAAGCTATCAGAGAGTTAAGCACTGGTTAATTTGGGGTTTGCTTGTGTCTTCACCCTGACATAAATTGTGGTTGCTGCTTGAGTAGGGTTTCACCCCCCCAACCAGTAGTCCATAAACAATAAAACACATCATGGAGCATATACAAGGGTTCATAATCAACTTAGAAAAACAATGTCTGCCCCTAAGCCACATGTTGTTTTGCAAGTAGGATCCAGTCTTGGCAGGACACAGTGACTGGTCATTCTCACTGTTGTCTCTCACTATAATGCAAAAATCCTCCTCAGATATGGACACACTTTGGCTGGCTGGCTGCCCCTGCCATGAGGGGCACAGGGGAAGCAGAGAAGGCTGATGAACTGGGAGACACAACAAAAGGAGATTGAGTGAGTCTTGGAGCCAACACAGACAGTTTGGCTGCACTCAAGTTGTTGATGGAGGTATTTATGGAATCGAGCTGCCTGGTTCTCTCAGTGTATCCAGAGCTCATCCCTATTTTCCTGGAAGCCCCAAGAGATCACAGTCTTGGTAACCTCAGTGGCCGTCATCACCCTACAGCCACAGGAACAGAGACACATGCAGGGGATTGCGGCTCACATGTGGGGTGTTCGGTGTTTGGGGCAATTGTATCATAATGACTCTTGCTCTTCTTGGTGGGCATTTGACAGTAGGAAATGCAGCTGGAGGCCCTGATGGAATGGAATGGGGGCTTCAGGAGGTAGAGAAGGGGTCGGGGCATGCCCAGATGACACAAAATGATCTAAAAATGGCTGACTTCATCTTCTTGAATGTCATTTTCTGTGTACACTTGGTGACCTTTGCCCCAACAGCACAGTCTCTGCCCTGTACACAGACTGAAGACTCAATGCGTTGGGCAGAGACTCTTCATCCGGGTTGAAATCACCACAATTATGCAGGAAATTACATACAAGATATGAAATATAGGAAATGAAATACAGGATATGACATGTAGGATATGACACACATGAAGAGGAAGCAGGTTAATTTCATATAATTCTGTGCCATTCTCTCCTTAGAGAAACATCCTCCTCCATCCAG
The DNA here is from genome assembly GCF_031143425.1 of Pleurodeles waltl. Lineage (NCBI taxonomy): Eukaryota > Metazoa > Chordata > Amphibia > Caudata > Salamandridae > Pleurodeles > Pleurodeles waltl. The sequence goes on from NC_090442.1 coordinate 468,906,796, forward strand.
CTGCTCTATGCATCTATCCTGCCCCCAAAATAGCTGAGGATCTAAATGAGAAGGCACCCCCTTCACCAAGAATGAACTAAACATTATTAGTAAGGGCTACTTGCTAATTACACTCAGCTTTATGGGGCCCTGAAACCTAGTTAAGCATTGCAGCATGTGAACAAAACTTGAGGGACGTTGTGCTCCACATCTGGAAGGTAAATTCTGTACATGCACAATTATACTTACATACTCTAACATAATATGATAAACCTTTACATTGCTTGTGTAGTTGCCTCAGGTAGGATGATGTTGTCCTTGACAGGATTTTAAATGTATACCAATCACCATTGACAACGGACTTTGAAAACACCTAAATGCCGGAACACAAAAGGTAGCTGAAGATATAAAAGTGTCAATCAGCTGGTCACATACCTGCATACCCTACCCTTTGTTTGGGACAACGTCAAGGTTACTTGGATTTTGACGTTGCTGAGAATTCTGAGATATGTGTAAGCTGTGTTGCATTGCAATGTTGTGCAAAACACAACAGGCTACTATTATCTTGCACATTTGTTCAGAGGAGTACAGCAGCACCCCCTATACATTCCAGACATCTTGAATCAAACCTTAAGAGACCGAAAGTGTGCTCTATGATGGCTCATGTATGAATGTGTGCCCTATAGTCCCATTGCTGAGATACAGTTGTTGAACGGTGTGAGGAGTGAGGAGAGAGTGCATGTGCTGCGTCAACTGATGGGGAAAATCATGAAACATTGTAAATGGCCCTCTCTAGTCTGTGTATCAAACTATGTATGGCAAGCTATATAAAGTGCTGGATAGGGTAATTTATGTGGTTTGGATGTTGGTCATTTGGTATGATTTTGGACACATGTTGAACCTGTATGGTGAGTTAGTACTTATCCAGAAGCCACATGTACCCAAATTCTCCAGCTAAAAAGCAGAATGCAATATGGGATCTGCAGAAAATAAATCTGTTGTGTGTACTGCTTGGGAACACAGCATACACATCAGTGAAGCAGCCACTAGCATCACATACAGCCAGCATGCCTGTTGATGGATTGCTGGCAATGTCTATCACATAAGATATGTGCAGCGTGGTGAGGTGGCTGAAGTGCCACATGACTTCCATCATTTGTAGCACAGGTGGGAAGAGGGAAATTAGATACAAATCCCTAGCAACCCTTGGCCTTCATGCCTGTGGATTTGGCTTGACTATGTAGAAATTCACTCCCCTATTTATGCATCTCAGACCCTCATGCAAACATCGGGACAGGCTTGCCTGTGAAATACCAACAATGTCACCAGACACTCTCTGAAAGGATCCAGTGGCAAAGTCAAAGTAGAGCTGCTAAGAGTTACTTGAAAAAGTCGACAAGGTTTAGCATAAAAAAATAGTGCCCATTTCAGATAGGCTCTATAAACGAGAACTGCTTTTTTCTCCTTTATTTTCGGACTTTGCATGTGTTACATCACACATACTGTACACAGTGGGAAATGTTTGAAGTTAGTCTAATCATAGTATTCTGTACCGGAAGGGTATCCCTCCAGTACAAAACCGATGCTAGACTCATGCAAACACCCTTGCACTATGGAGCAAAGGTGTATGTGTGGCGCACAGCAGCTAAGTTAAGTGCCAGTGCTGGGGGGAGGGGAAGAGAGTGCCATATTTCTATAAATAAGACTCTCTCCTGCTTTCTCCTTCTCACACAAAGAAGATCAGCTTTTTTTACTTCTGCGCTGCGTTGTGTGAGAGTTCAGTAAATCTGCTCCAATGTCCAAGATGACATCAGGTAGGAAGTGGAATCTGAAAATCACATCTTGTCCTGGACATCACAAAGATGTGAATTCTTTGCTTGAAAATCCTCTCAGCTCTTTGCCTGTACCTCCTACTCAGAAAATTAATTCTCACTGTTAGAAATGGGGTCTTTGATTGGCAGTCAGGTCACCCTCTGTCCAAGCAAGGACCCTCACTCTAGTCAGGGTAAAAGGGATTCACCATCAGTTAACCCCTGCTTACCCCCTTGGTAGCCTGGTACAAGCAGTAGGCTTAACTTTAGAGTGCTAGGTGTAAAGTATTTGCACCAACACACACAGTAACTTAATGAAAACACTACAAAATGATACAACACAGGTTTAGAAAAATAGAAAATATTTATCTAAACAAAACAAGACCAAAATGACAAAAATCCACAATACACAAGTCAAGTTATCAATTCAAAAGCAAAAAGAGTCTTTATGTAGTTTAAAACACACACTAACACTGTTAGCGTGAAAATGTACCTTGGGTGCATCAAAAATAACCCCGTGCAGGTGAGTGCGCATCAAAAAGGGCTTGCGATGTGTTGATTTCACTCATGAGCGATACCTTGTGTCATTTCTCCTTTCGTAAGCATCAGGGCGCATAATTTTCTTCTCTCTGCAGGAGAGCGATGCGTCAATCCAGTCAGCACTCTCAGGTGTGGGCAGGCCTTGCATTGTTTTTACATGCCCAGCGGTGTTTGCATCGGAAATCCAACCGCACGATGATCCGAAAACCACGCAGCGCTGGTTGCGAACTCCCAGCCTCCATCAGCGATGCTGTACATTGTTTCTCCAGCTCCGTGCGTCGACTCTTCGGTTAGGTTGCAGGTGAGTGTCGATTTTCAGCCACGAAGCCGGCGATGCGTCAATTTTTCAGCCGCAGATCGGAGTCGCGTCGATCTTTCCCCTGCACGGCGTTCTGTGCGTGGATTTCTTCCTCTTAGGCTGCCAGCTTCTCCTTTCAGGGTCCCAGGAACTGGATCGGCACCACAGGGCAGAGTAGGAGTCTCTCCAGAGACTCCAGGTGCTGGCAGAGAGAAGTTTTTGCTGTCCCTGAGTCTTCATACAACAGGAGGCAAGCTCTAAATCAAGCCCTTGGAGATCTTCACAAGATGGAAGGCACACAAAGTCCCGTCTTTGCCCTCTTACTCTGGCAGAAGCAGCAACTGCAGGATAGCTCCACAAAGCACAGGCAGGGCAGTTCTTCTTCCTCGGTTATTCAGCTCTTCTCCAGACAGAGGTTCCTCTTGGTTTCCAGAAGCGTTCTAAAGTCTGTGGTTTTGGGTGCCCTTCTTATACCAATTTTCTCCTTTGATGTAGGCCTACTTCAAAGCAAAGTCTCTCTTGATTGTGAAATCCTGCCTTGCCTAGGCCAGGCCCCAGACACTCACCAGTGGGTTGGAGACTGCATTGTGTGAGGACAGGCACAGCCCTTTCAGATGTAAGTGACCACTCTCCACCTCCCTCCTAGCACAGATGGCTCATCAGGAAATGCAGACTTCACCCCAGCTCTATTTGTGTCACTGTCTAGTGTGAGGTGCAACCAGCCCAACTGTCAAACTGACCCAGACAGGGAATCCACAACCAGGCAGAGTCACAGAAATGGTATAAGCAGGAAAATGCTCACTTTCTAAAAGTGGCATTTTCAAACACACAATCTCAAAATCAATTTTACTAAAAGATGTATTTTTAAATTGTGAGCTCAGAGACCCCAAGCTCCACACGTCCATCCGCTCCCAAAGGGAATCTACACTTCAATCAGATTTAAAAGTAGCCCCCATGTTAGCCTATGAGAGGGACCGGTCTTGCAACAGTGAAAACCGAATTTGGCAGTATTTCACTGTCAGGACATATAAAACACATTAGTATGTCCTACCTTAACCATACACTGCACCCTGCCCAGGGGCTACGTAGGGCCTACCTTAGGGGGTGTCTTACATATAGGAAAAGGGAAGGGTTATGCCTGGAAAGTGAGTACACTTGCCAAGTCAAATTTACAGTTGTAAACTGCACACACAGATACTACAGTGGCAGGTCTGAGACATGATTACTGAGCTACTTATGTGGGTGGCACAACCAGTGCTGCAGGCCCACTAGTAGCATTTGATTTACAGGCCCTGGGCACCTCTAGTGCACTTTACTAGGGACTTACTAGTAAATCAACTATGCCAATCATGGATAAACCAATCAACACTACAATTTACACGGAGAGCATATGCACTTTAGCACTGGTTAGCAGTGGTAAAGTGCCCAGAGTCCTAAATCCAACAAAAACAGGTCAGGAAAAGTAGGAGGAAGGAGGCAAATGGTTTGGGGATGACTCTGCAAAAAGGGCCAGGTCCAACAAGATGATATTGATAAATTGTTCTCAGCTAATGAGTTAGCTCTGAGGGTTTATAGGGTTCCAGAGGTGTAGTGGGGGTAGCTTGTGGAAGTGCATGCCTATACTGTGGAGGGACACACTTCTTACACTTGAGGTAGAGCACCAAGTATGCCCCCAGGAAAGCCATTCTTCAGTCTAAATTTAGGCTGTCCCCTAAGAAATATCATCAGAGTTTCAAGGACAGCCACAAAATCCCAAACCAGTCATGAGTGAGCTTCTTAAAATACTCCAGCAATGCACTAAAGGCTTGGGTGAGGGGCAGCAAGGTACATGATTGTGTTAAACTGTACAACTTGCTTGATTCTGAGAGAGCACATGCTAAATATTTGTTTTGTAAGAGCTGCACCAGCAACTGGTAGAGAGCAATTTTACTGACCCCAGCAGGCTATCTCAGAAGGCGGACTTCTAGGTCAGCACCAGAGTGTTTAATAAGGCATCGGGGGGGATCTCGGAAAAGGGTGGTCATGGATCCCATCAGAAGAAAGAGGGGGAGATGAAAATAAGAGAGGGCTATCTCAAGACCCCAATAATAGTTCTCATGGGGAAAGGGTCTCAATCAGCTCACCAAAAGAAAGCCCCATTTAGATTGTGGGAGACAGCTGCGGTTGCTCTAGTGTCCTTGGGTAACAAGGAGATGGAGCCCAAGCCCACATCTTCAAATAGTTAAAAGTATAGGCAGTGGTTCAGCATCAATGGGCAGAGGGTGGAGGCTCAGAACGACACATGAGCCAGTGTTACTACTGTCTGGTGTTATCTGATGTCCTCAGAGCAGGTGATACCCAATACATTCAACCTTGATGTAGTAGCAGATCACCAGGAAAGCCAATTCCCTGTGGCTCTGATTCTCTTTGTAATGGGCAGGGGAGGGTCTCAAGTCCTCTGAAAGTTGCTGTGCCCGCTGCCAGGCCTGTGGAATGGCTGTTAGGAAATAATCTGGAGCACTCAGCCTGGAAGAAAGTGAAGCTCAGGTTACACTTCGAAATGTTGGGGTTGCCTGACTGGGTCTATGTGATAACCAGGTCCAAAGCTGCTCAGGAGCGAAGTCAAGAAGGTCTGGAGCATAAAACATGACACAGATAGCTGCCAGGAGAGGGAAGGACAAGGGGCATGGAAAACCAGCCCCTGAATGTCCACTGGTACAGGTAGATGGGGAGTCAGAGAAGGTCACCCAAGGGACTACCCTAGAGGATATTACCGTCTTTGGTGACCTGCCAGAACTTGCTGGAAGGCAAGTAGAACTTTGTGAATTCCTCCCAGACAGTCACAGAATAGAGGAATGAGATGTTCCTTGATAGGCTATTTGCTGGCAGGATATTGGGGTAGATCTGAGCACAGCCCCACTTGCAACTGGATAGGATGTCCTCTGCCTTCACAGAAAGGACTTAGCACCTCCACATTGTCACTGCAGCCAGCTTGGAGCCAGGACAGAGGAGTCAGCAAATTCCATGCACTTCAAAGAAATGTATTAGAAGTTTCTCCTCCTTCCACAGGGAAAGGCACCCAGAGTACAAATAGAACCTCCAGAACCACTCTTCAGTTCTCTTTCTGAACCTTTGAAAGGGCTCCTAAAGGACTGCCTGCTTCTGTGACCTGCTGTGCACTCTGCAAGACTGTTTTGCTGAACCCGGAAGAACTGCTTTGCTGCCTGCAACCTTCCGTGAACCTTCAGAGGCCATCCCTGTTGAACCCTGCAACTTCATCTGAACACAGGACTACCAGAGTGACTCCAAGGGCTAGTTTGCTGGCCTCCTGTTCAGGAGCACAGGGACACAAAAGGCTACCACCATTTTGTAGCCGCACCTAGACTCAGCATGAGTGCATCCTGGACTCCCAAATAGTGGTCCAGTAGTTCTAGACCCTTGGTTGTGGTGCTAAAGGTGCCAGATGAGACCGGGATGTGCCAGCTCGCTGATCCACCTGAGGTGCTTTGCCAGTCGGAATGATATCATTGTTTCTCCTGCTGTATTCTTCTCTGCAGCAGCAAATTCTGTTCAGCAGTTCTTCACCAAAAGGGTATTGGAGCCCTGAAAATTGTCATTGGCTACGGCTTCATGTTTCCTCCCGCTGGACATTTTTAGATTTTCAAAAAAGATACTAAGGGCTATATTTATAGCCTGCTTTGTGTTACTCTTGCATGCAATGTGGTGCAAGTGTGACACAAAGCTTAAGGGAGATTTTTGAAGCCACGCAAGGCCACCTTGCATGGCCCTGTGTGGCTTAATAAATCTTGACTAATGTAACACACAGCAAATCACTGTGTTACAGGACTCCTTGCCAGGGAGGTATTTTCACAAGTGTTGGGTGACTGTTTCCATGCAACATCCATGGATTTTGATGCATTCCCAGATATGCAAGAACTTGTAAACCTTGAAATGCACTAAAAATGTACGCCTCACCAGGAGAGGAGTATCAAGGAGAAATATATTTATTTTTTTCTGTGGCACATATAGAAAGAGGAAAAAGACTCTCAGGATTGTTTTGTGCAGGAAGGTGTCTCTTCATGCACAAGAACAATCATGCATGCAACGCAGGCACCCTTGCACCATGTTGCAAGGATGCCTGTATTGGCGATAGGCAGCCAAAAAGGTGCAAGCACAGGGGACAGGGACAGGAATGTGCATTATTGGATACATAAGATGCATTCCTGAACTTTCCCTGTGATGCAGGGCAGCACAGCAAGATTACTTGCTATATTGCCCTCTCCCACAAAGTCCATAATATGTGCCTTAGTCTGATCATAAAAATCTTTACAGTGGCTTCAACCTCAGGCTCCCCAACAATGATGCTCCTTCCTTGGATACCGCCTGCAAGGCTGCCCCGCTGAGCTTTATCTTCTCAAAACTTTTTTCCTCAAAATTTGTTCTAAGTCTGAAGGAAAGAGCAAACAGGGTCCAATCGACTTCTTGCAGCTTAACCGTGCTCCAACACAGCCGGACATATTTTTTAACTTTGACTCAGTCTTGCGCGACTAGATGTCTATGGTTAGCACTTTGATCTTGTAGCACTAGTGTTTACTTACAACTTAAAAAAATCATAACTCCTGTTCTATTGAATGGATTTTTGTTGTTTTTTGTGTTAAAAGTTAAGCCTGACTGTTTTTTGTGTCAAGCTACCTAGGGTTAAGCACAGGGTAATTTAGCGACACTTTGTGGTTCACCCTGCCAGGGATTGTGGCTGTTGCTTGACCAAGGCTCACACACCAATCAACTAACCTAATTTCTCTAAGAATATATAAAGTATTTATCCAGCACTCAAACAGTAATGACGTGAAAACACAACTTGAGAAAAATCTCAAACCAAGTTAGAAAATAGAGAATTTCTAAATAAAATAAAACACTCATAAAATGACTCAAAATGGCAAAAATCAGAACAGTAGAATCAAAGATATATATTTTTACATGTTCAGGTTCAAAATAGTCCCAAAATAGTCCCAGAAAGCATTAAGTGCCAACTAAGGTTTCTGGTCATGCTAGGGCAGGTGAAAGTTGAAGGTTCTGGCCAACGGTGAGCAGCACAAGTCAGACACAGAGAACAGGGTTGTCCGGGTGAAATATTTTTTCTTCTGACTTATGGCCCAATTACGAGTTTGGCGGTCCGAGGACTGCCAAACCCATGGGGGGCTGGTCAGACTGCGGCACTCCTGGTAGTCTGACGATCAGATTACAACCCTGGTGGTTGGACTGCCAGGGGACCACCACCACCGCCAGGATCATTGATTCCAGTGGGGTGGCGGCGGTCAGGCTTGTAACCAGCCATGGTGGCACTGAACTCAGTGCAGCATGGCTGATTACAACCCCACTTTCTGCCAGCCTTTTTATGATGGGGACTCAGCCATGAAAAGTCAGGTGGAAAGGCAGTGCCGGAGGCCACCGGGGACCCTCTTCACTGCCCTTGCCCATGCAGTGGCATGGGCAGTGCAGGGCCCCCCTGCCCAGCACCATCAGAATGTGCACTGTCTGCACTGCATGTGGAACCGATACCAATACTGCCACACCGGTTTCACTGGGCTGACCGGCGGAAACATTGGTTTCTGCTGGTCGGCCCAGTGGAAACCTTGTAATGGGTCTGGGGAGACCCCCAGCTCTGCAGCAGTCTCCTCACTGCGAGTCTGATGGTTGGCTTTCTGACTGCCAGACTCGTAATGAAGCTCTAAGTCTCAGGGATGGAAGTGAAAAAGCCTCAGCAGGGCAAAGCAGCATTTGTGGCCAAAAAGGGATCTATGTTGTCAGATAGCTGCTGGACAAGCCAATGATTTTTGTCTAATAAGCACCAAGCTTGGGGAATATGAATTTCATACCAAGAAAATATCCATTGCCAGCTAGATACTTTTTGAACCTTTGCAAGGTGAATATTTCTAACTTCGGAATTAGTCACATTTTTTGGAGCCCCAATTCTTCCATTAGGGCAAGGCTGCAGGCTGTAGCCAAAGATGGCTCCACTAGGCTAGACAGCTTATCTATGAATTCCCACTGAATTGGATTTGCTGCTGTATAGAAGAATGTACAAATATCACTCTAGGTTTCATTTACCAATATGGATATTGTAAATATTTGATTGTCAATTAATGCAATCATAAACAAATAAATGTTCCCACTAATATTTGAAAACCTGTATCTGGTACAATAAACAACAATGGTGCTTTGTGAAGTAAAGTGATCACATAGTGCAAGTGAGTGCAGTGATAGAAGAAACATAAAAGGTAATCGTGAAGTAGGCAGTAGAAAATAAGTTAGTCCATTGCAGGGCTAATACATAAAATGGATAGGCATAGCAATGAAAAATTCCATTGATCTCTTGCTAGCTCCTAGTTCTCTATCTTCTTATGAACTGACTTTATGCTTCCTAATGTCGAAGGTGTTTCTGCCCAGACGGCATTTGTAGGATCTTCATTGGGCAATAATCAATTTGTAGAGCATAGGTAGATCCTATAAAAATAAGTTATGTACTAGTGAGAAAATATGGGCTGGTAAATGATATACAGAAGACAGGTATTAGAGAATATAAATAGTTACCCAAATTGTTTGTTCATGTAAATAATGAATTAAGGGATACTTATTAAATTAGTTTAAGGAGTGACCAAAGAGTGATTAATTAAGCCAGTATGCAAATCATGCGATTTACTGACAGGGAACATGACCTGGTCCTGAGTCTATAAAACAATGAAAGAATATGAAAAAAATAATGATGTAATGCAACCTCAGAGTGAAAGTAAAACCTCATGAGAAGGGGAAGGGTCACTTTCAAGTTGATTGCAAAATAATTGCAAACTTCAGGATTTGTTTGGGTGCCTAATAATGGTTCAAATCTTGCAGCATATGTTTCTAGAGATAACAGTGAAAGTGTATTTTCTACCATTAAACAAGGATTTATAGCAACTGCAGAGTACTCACAAATGCACTGGGCCCATGCACTCCAAAGCCTCCCCACACATTGAGCCATGAAAGAGCTTATATGAGTGAAGAATGTCTCCCGGGGATACCCATATAGTCTCCCGGGGACACTTAGAGTAGGAACATTTAAAAAGTTGCTATAGGAACTTTATAGGAAGTCAGGTGGTCTCCTATGCAGCCCTATTCTATGGCAAAACTCCATGGGTGCGGCATCTTCCTTTTTGGGCCACCTTAAAAATATATGCCTGAGTGGACACTTGGGTGAAATTTTTCCTTGAGGAAGTATTCTTTTTGAGCTCCAGTCGATGTGAATGATGATGACTAATTCAATTTTTCCAGTTTTTTTTCTTCACAAGATCAGATGCAACTGCCCGGTATATGATGCTTCACCTTGGGCACAGGAATAAGGGAATGTTCAAAATGGCAGCTTGAAGCAACATTAAAAAATGTCTCTCTGTCTCAACCAAAATCCCCAAGCAGGCTTGGTTTCTCCCGTCCAACTAGAGAACCCCTTTTGAGACTGGAGCTAGAAATCTGCCTGAGCTACCTTATGCAGATTTCATTCCAGCACCTTCCTCACCAAGGAAATGACTAATTCCTTCTGATGTGCTAGTATACAAGGGGTATGTTTGAAGTGACAGCTGAACAGCAGAGTACTTAAATTGGCCCAGCAGTGCAATTCAAAACATAAATCCTATTCAACCTGGCTCAGCGGAATGTGGCCAATTTTAAAATGCAAAATGTAATGACTAGAGGACAAAACTGATACTGGATAGGCATTCAGGACCCAATAAATATTCTGAAAACTCATGTCTATTGCTTTCCTGAGTAGTTGCATGTTAGGCACATTTTTTTATCCAAGTGTAAAAGAATACTACATATTCTAACTAAAGCCAAGAGGAAAGGAATATTTCCTATTGGATTCCAAAGTGAACTGTAAGACCTTAGCAAGCTATAACCAATTTAATCAGAGTCCTATCTGCTACAATGCTACCTGTTATCAGATACCCGGGTGAGTTAGACAGGCGGTTAATCTCTCAGCCTTCACATGTGTGCGCACTCACACACGTAGACTGTGTCACATGCAACTTGCTCAAAGTCCTTTAACCCAGTAACAGTTTAGCTCGTGGTAAAAGGAAGGTACTCACAGTAGCAGGTCAAGTCCATTATAAAAAGAAGCTTACCATATGTGAGAACCAATAGAGTGACTCACTCATAGCAGAGTTCCAAAAAACACAAAGAATTTCAGGATCAAGAATACTGGGTGGTGGTTTTGGGTCAGAATCATATTTCAAAACCCAATCTTGCTATAGTATTCTCATATTTGCATTAATATGTCATAATGGTGTTCTTATGTGACATTGGAATGCAGTTACCTGGGAAGAAATGTTGTGGTTTGAAAGGCAGGCTGTTATGGTCAGAGCTTCTTCATGATAGCTGTGTTGGGGAGTTCCAGAAAAAACTTCTGTGGAGCCATCAACAGATTTTCTTTAAGTCTGGGGCAATCACCAGTGGTGAAAAGCGATCTCCACAGATATGAAGTCATGTGACTGTTGGTACGGATTGCTTATTTCCCTCAATAAAGGTTGTGGTCTTGTAAGTGACCACAAAACTAATGTTGGAGATTCGGAAGTAACATTGCACTAAGCCACTATTGTGACTAGGTCTGTGTTTGTCCTGTTTGAGCAGCAATAAGTCATGATGCACAGCGTGACCTGTTTTTTTTCAAACAGCTTGTGTGGGGGAATGTGTGCTTAACCTGGAGACAGAGTGATATCGCTAGCAGCTTCCCCCTACTGCTCATGCATGAGGACACGTGGTAATCACCAACAGCAGTACACAGTGATTGTGTTGTTGAACATGCACCCTATTGTTCACATGCACCAATGCCATTTTGGGTTGGTTATGTTGGTTGGGTTGGGTTGGATCATTTAGGGAACGGGAATGAGTGACGTCACACTTCACACAAAACTAAACTCCATTTTGAATTGAGGATTAGAAACTAGGATGCACTGTTTTGGATGGATTGGATGAGCATCATTTTGAATTGGAAAGGTTTTAGCACAAAAGAGTGACGCGTGTGGATGTAGAATTTGATTAATTCATGTAGTAGAGGTTTCTAGATGCAAAATTCTGTTGCACCCTGATTTATGAATACATTCAAGTCACTCAGAATATTGGCATAACGCTCGTTCAGTGCAAAAACTACATGTTACATAATACCTCTGGGTATAATTTGATACAGAAGTTCTGGAAAAGACATTGGTGACTACTTTTATTATGTTTTTTATTATTAGCTGTGAGTATATCCATTTTGCATAATGTATTACCTATTTGTTCCACCTTTGTTCTTCTCATGTTCAGGTGATTCCACATGTATGTGTAAAGAGTGGATTTATGGCTTCAAAGTGTATATGCTTGCTGTGGGTAATCAGAGGTTGTCCGATGGAATGAAGAAGCTATGTTGTTGGATTCTTTGGGGAAAGAAGGTTTAAGAATTAATTGCACTTTACCTGAGATTCAAGTGTAAGAGGAAGGTGATAGCTTGTCATTATATTCTAAAACATTGAAGCAATTGGACTTAAACTTAAAAAAAATACTCTAGAACATTACAAGTTTTTCCCAAGGGTTCAAGCAAAAGATCAATCAGTAGATTCTTATGTAACAGGGACATTGTTAGTGAATTGTGAGTTTACTGGTAATCAGGATAAGTATATTTACGATTAGATGATGATGCATACTGCAAACAAATCTGTTAAAATAATGTGTAGTGCCTGGAATCCAACGTTAATAAAGACTCTGATTACAGATTGAGGAGAGGAATCGACTTCAAAGTGTGTTAAAATAATGACCCCTGACCTGATTTTAAGTCGGGTTTCACTCCTCACGCCGCACAGCTCCTCCTGACTGCCTCCGTGCCCCCTACCCCACCCTCGCTGCTGCTGCGAGTTCGAGGCTCTCCACCACCCTCAGGCACCCGCCTGCGCCTCATCCCTCATGTCTAGTCGTTGCCGTAAATATTGTGTGTCTGTCCTGTTATTGTATTTCTTTTGTGCCTTTTTGCTTTCTGCCTTCTTTCCTCGTGTTTTTTGCCTTTTACTGCTTTTTGCTTCCTTTTCTCTTGCCTTCGCTTATTTTTTGGCTTTTTCAGCCGCTCTCACCTTCCCCTTTCCCACCACTGCGTCCCCTGAGGCCCCTCCCCCCTCGCGCCCCCATTCGCCCACTGCTCCCGCCTCCCCGCTGCTACTCCTACCACCTCCCCTTCTTAATGGCTGCCGCTGCGTGGTGCACAGACCTGATTTTAGGTCGGGTTTCACTCCTCACACCACGCAGCTCCTCCTGACTGCCTCCATGCCCTCTACCCCGCCCTCGCAGCTGCTGCGAGTTCAAGGCCCTCTTCCACCCGCAGGCACCCGTCTGCGCCTCATCCCTGGTGTCTAGTGGTTGCTGTAAGTATTGTTTGTCTGTCCTGTTATTGTATTTCTTTTTGTGCCTTTTTGCCTTTTTGCTTTCTGCCTTCTTTCCTCATGTTTTTTTGCCTTTTACTGCTTTTTGTCTTCTTCTCTGTTGCCTTTGCTTGTTTTTCAGCTTTTTCAGCCGCTCTCTCCTTTCCCTTTCCCGCCTCTGCGTCCCCTGCGGCCCCACCCCCCTCGCTCCCCCATTTACCCACCGCTCCAGCCTCCCAGCTGCTCTTCCCTCCCACCTCCTCCTCTTAATGGCAGCCGCTGAGCAGACGCGCCATTGGCACGGCAGAGGCAAGCCTGTCTGCGTCGGTCCACGCCTGGACCGCGCCCAGTGCCAGACCCCCTGTCCCGCGTGCTCCCCACGCCGCCAGACACTACTACAGTGCCAATGAACTCCACGCCCCCAACCCAGGCCGTTCCACCGCCTGCTTCCAAGCCACCCCGAGGCATGCCCATGGAGCCTTCTCCTGTTGGGTCTGCAGTTTCGCCTGCCCAAGCCGCCAAGCACCACGCCAGAACCACACACAACCTCCTCAGCTGTATCCTCCTCAACACCCACTCCATCCACGAGCACGCCATAGAACTCTAGGACATACTCACCTCATCTTCCCCAGACGTTGCCTTCCTCACCGAAACCTAGATGACTCCCTCCTTGGAACCTGACATCGCCATAGCCATCCCTGAAGGCTATAAGATCACCCGCAGAGACCGCACCAACAGACCGGGAGGAGGAATCGCCATAGTCCACAAGAACACCATCAGAATCTCAACTAACACAGATGACACCCTCGATGCCGCAGAACACTTACACGTCCAGATCCACATCAACACTAACACCAGCATCAGAAGAACCCTTGTCTACAGATCCCCAGGCCCCTGATCTCAGTTGAGCGACATGATCAGCACCCAGGCCCTTGCTTCTACAGACTACATTCTCCTCAGCGACTTGAATTTTCACCTCGAGAACGCCAACAACAGCAACTCCACTGCTCTAATCGACAACCTCGCCAACCTCGGTCTCAAACAACTGGTCACGACGCCCACCCACTCTGCTGGCCACACACTAGACCCCATCTTCTCCGCCAGCAGCCACGTCACCTTCAGTCATACAACCGAACTCCACTGACCGTCCACCGCTGCGTCCACTTCATCTTCCAGAAACCCGCCACTAACCGCCCACAACAGATCCCCCGCTGCAGCTGGAATAAGATCTCTGAAGACCAACTGATCTCGATCCTCTCCCTGGCCCTGCCACCTAGCACCACCGACCCCAACACAGCCACCCTCAACCTCAGACATTGGAGAGACGACTGCACCAATACTCTTGCTCCGCTCAGGAAATCCTCTAACACCCACACCAGCACCAAGGCCATCTGGTTCACCGCGACCTTCAGGCCTCCAAGCGGGAGTGCCGGAAAATCGAGAAGAAGTGGCACCACGAACTAACAGAGAGCAACCACGCCGCCTCAAGACAGCCATCCGCAAGCACCACCAGCTCACCCGGACCACCAAAAGATCCTTCTACAAAGATCGCATCGACAACCCCTCCATCGCAAGACCTCTGCGACTCCCTCACCACCTTTTTCTATCGCAAGATCATGGAATTCCACAATAGCTTCAACTCCTCGCCCCCCACTACCACCATGGCCACCACAGATCCCCCGCTGCAGCTGGAACAAGATCTCAGAAGACCAACTGATCTCCATCCTCTCCCTGGCCCCGCCACCTAGCACCACCGACCCCAACACAGCCACCCTCAACCTCAGACATTGGATTGACGACTGCACCAATACTCTCGCTCCGCTCAGGAAATCCTCCAACACCCACACCAGCACCAAGGCCATCTGGTTCACCGCCGACCTTCAGGCCTCCAAGCAGGAGTGCCGGAAAATCGAGAAGAAGTGGCGCAACAAACTAACAGAGAGCAACCACGCCGCCTCAAGACAGCCATCCGCAAGCACCATCAGCTCACCCGGACCACCAAAAGATCCTTCTACAAAGATCACATCGACAACCCCTCCATGCAAGACCTCTGCGACTCCCTCACCACCTTTTTCTATCGCAAGATCATGGAATTCCACAACAGCTTCAACTCCTCGCCCCCCACTACCACCATGGCCACCATCCACCCCAACGCACCCAGCCACTCCAACCTCTGCTCTCCTGGTCCCACATCAACGACGAGGACACCATCAAAACCATGAGCACCATCCACTCTGGATCTCCCGCAGACCCCTGCCCCCACCATGTCTTCAACAAAGCGAGCCCCATCATCGCCCCCCAACTCCGTATGATCACCAATAGGTCCTTCGAGATCACCACCATCCCGGAGAGCTGGAAGCAAGCCACAGTCAACGCCCTGCTAAAGAAACCCAAATCGGACCCAGAAAACCTCAAGAATTACCGACCCATCTCCCTCCTTCCCTTCCCGGCGAAGGTCATTGAGAAGATCGTCAACGGCCAACTGCCCCCCTTCCTGGAGGACAACAACATGCTGGACACCTCCCAATCCGGATTCCATAGGAACCACAGCACAGAGACCGCCCTCATCGCCGCAACCAACGACATCATGACCATGCGCAACAAAGGTGAAACCGCGGTCCTCATCCTCCTGCCACCACACCCTCTGCCCTCGCCTCTATGACACCAGGATCTGCCATAAGGCCCTGGACTGGATCACATCCTTCCTCTCTGGCAGAACTCAGAGAGTCCATCTCCCTCCCTTCCTGTTGGAAGCCACCAAGACCATTTACGGCGTTCTCCAAAGGTCTTCTCTCAGCCCAACTCTTTTTAACATCCACATGGCACCGCTCACCAACACCGTCCGATCCCACAACCTCAACATCGTCTCCTACGCTGACGACACCCAACTGATCCTCTCACTCACCAAGGACCCCGCCACTGCCAAAACCAACCTCCACGACAGACTGTATGCTATCGTCAACTGGATAGAGAAGAGCTACCTCAAACTTAACTCGGAAAAGAGATCCTCACCCTTGGCTCCAACTGCTCCGCATAGGACGACTCCTGGTGGCCAGCCACCCTAGGAACCGCACCCACACCCACCACCCACGCACGCAATCTAGGTTTCATCCTAGACTCATCGCTCACCATGACCCAGCAAGTCAACGCCGTCTCATCTTCCTGCTTCAGCACCCTCTGCATGCTTCTCAAGATCTTCAGATGGATCCCCACCGAAACAAGGACTGTTACCCACGCCCTCATCAGCAGCAGACTGGACTACGGCAACGCGCTCTACGCAGAAACCACAGCCAATCTCCAGAAGAAACTACAACGTATACTGAACGCCTCCGCACGTCTCATCCTCAACATCCCACGCCGCAACTACATCTCAGCCCACCTCAGAGTCCTACCCTGGCTTCCCATCACCAAGAGGATCACCTTCAAACTCCTCATCCACGCCCACAAAGCTCTTCACAACACGGGCCCTGCCTACCTCAATGATCAACTCACCTTCCACACACCCACCCGCCAACTCCGCTCTGTCAACCTTGCCCTCGCCGCCATCCCTCATATTCATCGAACTACAGCTGGTGGCAGATCCTTTTCCAACCTCGCCGCCAAGACCTGGAACATCCTACCCACCCATCTATGACAGACACAGGACCTCCTGACCTTCAGGAAGCACCTCAAGACCTAGTTATTCGAGCTGTAGCAGTCCTCCAACACCCCTCTTCAGCGCCTTGAGACCCTAGCGGGTGAGTAGGGCGCTTTACAAATGATTGATTGATTGATTGATTGAATGAGAAAAAGTCAAATGGTGACTATTAGGCTGAAGGAAGAGATGTCAAATGTAATGAGGTTAATGCCATCAGTTGGGACAACAATATGAATGGGTTAAATAGAAATGGAGGTAAAGGCAGAAGCAAGTTAAGAGGGAAATCCAAAGCTATTTTAAAGGGTCTTTGCATTAGGTGTGGAAGTGTGAATCCTTAGTCCAGTGATAGGGCATGCCCTTCAGGGAATGTAGCACGCTAACATCTATAAGCTTTGGGTATTAGGCCTGAGGGTGCAAAAATTCTAACATTCCAGCAAAATAGTTGGTGTAATTCATGAAATAGGTGTTTAAGAAGGTGATTAGGATGGCAGTAATGATGTGCATCTTTTGAATCTGGTTGAAGAAGATGTTTCCTATGCATTCAATGATGACTATGGCCCTCATTATGAACACAGCGGTAAACACTGCACTGTCGGCGGTGGCGGTAACAACCGCCACCATACGTGTGGTCCGAACTGCCAAATAATGAACCAACTGAAACACAGGCATCCTGAAAACCACTCACCACCAGCAGAGGAGTGCCAACAACGACGGCAGAGCCCGCCCACAGGCCAACGGAAAGTCCCTACCCGTCCCTCAAATAATGAAGCACTAGACCACCGTCAGTTCCGGGGTGGGAATCACCGGCAACCAAAGCCAGCCCTGCTCCTTGCCATATACCTCCGCGACCGAGACCGCCGACAAAGATGACGACGGTAAGTCCCGCAACCTACTAAACAAGGGAAGAAAGGGCACAGTTACATACCCCCACCCACTCCACCTACCCTGCAAAGCTTCCACAACCCTTCACAGCAGCACAAGCCATACACCTCCCAGCAAGAGGTACTTACCGAACACAAGGCAAATCCAACTTGCCCAAAGTACATATATGTGCCCAACACCCTCAAACAATGAAATGAGAGACCACGGATCCAGAGTGTGCCTTAAACAACACAGGCCACACATTAACCTTTAATCTGCTCAATGAGCAACAGAAGTGCATATAAGGCCAATGGCCAGTCCATAGGTAAAGAAGTCTGATGGGCCACAATGGCCCCAACTTGACTCCCATAAGTGCTACGGTACTCCACCTCATAGGGGCAACAATGGGGCATCCAGGCACCTCAGGGAACAGGGCAGGGGGTGGTGGGGGTGTGGACTTACGACGGGGAGGGGTGGGCTTAGATATACATTTGGAAGGTGGAGGGGGTTTGGGTTTTGTGCCTGCAGCTGGTGGAGCGGACTTGGCCGGGGGTGCAGCAAATGTTCCTGGGCCAGCACTGGGTCTCTTCCTCGCAGGGGAGGTAGCACGGGAATGGGAAGGGCGGACAGGGGTGGGCTGTGACGTGGGAGGAGTGGACAGGGCAAGAAGGTGAGCACGTTTAGGGATGAGACGGGGTGGGCCAGTCGGTTCAAATATATCAACACGGGTTAGGAAAAGTTTCTTAGGGGTGATTGGGGTGGACCTGGAGGAAGGCGTGGGAGTGGAGGTAGATGGAGTGGTCGTGACAGGTGTAGGTGTGTGTGACGTGGGTGCAGGTGACTGGACAGTATGCTGAGGTGTGGTGGATGTGTGTTAGGTGGGTGTTTTGGAGCGTTTGAGTGTCTTGGGAGAAGGGAGGGTGGACACAGTGGGACAAGACAGGCTTCCAGTGTAAATGGATGTTGTCTGGGTGTCTGCAAGTCTGGTGAGTGTGCTGCATGTGTCAACTAAAGTCATTGTGGTGAGTGCAGTTGTGGTGCCTATGGTGCATTAATGGATGTGTGCTATTGTAGTGACTGCAGGAATAGGGTCAGCAACATTGAATAAGGGTGCAGTGCCTGTGGGTGTGCATGTACAGGGGACAGACAGGGAGTTGGAAGAGGTGGACACACTGGGAGAAGTGGATGTTGGTGTGTGTGCATGTGTATGTTGGCTGTGTGTATGCTTGTGGTGGGAGGTGTGGTGCTTATATTTGGAGGGTGCTTCTTGTGTGTTGAGGTGTGTGCCTGCGTGTCAGAATGTGTGCTTTGGACGGGTGAAGGTTGTGGGGTGCTGGAAGGGGTAGAGGTGGTTGGAGGGGGGACAGAATGACCAGGGACACTGGCTACCATCCAAGAGGAGGCCAGAGCCTGAAAAGATCTCTGTAGGCCAGACACTGCACCGTGAATGCCATACAGATGGGCATTAGTCTGCTGCACCTCTGATGCTAACCCCTGGATGTCATTGACAATGGTTGTCTGCCCTACAGAGATGGTTCTCAGGAGATCAATAGCCTCCTCCGTGAGGGCAGCGGAGCTGACTGGGGCAGGGGAGGAGGTGCCTGGGGCAAAGGAGACGCCCACCCTTCTGGGTGAGCGGGCACGGGCAACTCGGTGGGGAGCAACTGGGAGGGCGGTGATGGTATGGGGGTGGCAGAAGATGACACAGTAGGGGTGGGCCCACTAGGGTCCGCCACTGCCAGGGAGCTCCCATTGGAGGAGGTTTCGGAGTCACTACTTCCAGTGGTAGTTGCCTCCCCCGTGGTACTCCCCTTGCCCTCCAATCCACTGGTCCCCTTGATGTTGGATGTCTCTGCCTCTGAGGATCCATGGGCCGCTACCTCCCCACTCGCCAGTGCCTCAGCTCCCTCGCCAGATGATGCTGATGTACACAGACAACACAAGAGAACAGGGATGGGGAGACAAAACAGGAGAGACACTTGTAAATAGCCGAATGGAGGTACATAAGCGGTTCACACATACACCCACCCAGAACATATTCAACCAGGCAGCACCTACCGCTACACACATGGCTATGCCCCTGACTAGTGGCCACAACCCTGCTCTACAGCCATTCCCCACAGAACTTAAGGACCTGATGTACTGCAGAATTGACCCTTACACCTCTACTCCCCACAGAGGCCATTATGTAGATGGACATCAGTCAGAGTCCCTGCCACTAGACAGCACAAATATGAACACACACACACATCCATTGAGGAGCAAAAATATGGTATATGTACTCACCCCCTTGTGACTGCTGTGCAGCTTTCAAGCGCCCATCCAGGTCTGGGTACGCCACCGCCAGGATGCGTTGCATAAGGGGGGTCAGTGCCCGACGGGCACCCCTTCCTCTTTGGGAGGACTTTTCCAGCTGGGCCTCACAGATCTTTCTCGCCCAGCACCGCAGGTCGTCCCACCTCTTCCTGCAATGGGTGCTCTACTGGTTGTAGACCCCCAGGGTCCACACCTCCTTGGCGATGGCATGCCAAAGTCCCCTCTTCTGGTGGGCGCTTACCTAGAAGGAACACACAGAAAAAGTAACACTGAGGACAGACAATGGCCAATAATATACAGCTGGCTATACGTCCACTATGGGATGTACATTTCAGACAGCCTAACAGCACACACACATGCTGCATGTCAGGAACCCTGGACTATACAGTGTCACACGTGCACACATGTATGCAGCCATCAACCACCATTACAAACATCCATGCCCCCTAATCTTCTTACTCACCTGTAACTCTGGACGACCGTAGAGCTTGGTATACAGGGGCAGGAGCCCGTCCATGAGCTTCTCCAATTCCTCGTTGGTGAAGGCCGGGGCCCTTTCACCTGCAACACATGCCATTTCCATGACCAGTGGCAGGACACAGCAGTATACTCGGTTGAGTACCTGCAAGCATGAAATCAGGGAGTCAAGTGAAGTTATGGTGATGAGTTTGCGTATGCACCACGGCGGTGTACACAGTCACCGCCGGCGGCGATCATGATACGCTAAGAATGCCCATTGACAACCATGTTCACCAAGGAATTTGTGCACAGCGGTAAACACCGCCTTAGGCTATTACGTCAACCGCTAGCGATATGAGGTCACTTCCACCACAACACTTCTGGATTACAGGGGGCAGACATTTTGGCCCTAACTACGCAGTTGTAAAACCCTCATCAGCACAATGCAGGCCCTATGGTCCCCTAAACACCCACAGGCATGGAACAATATACATTACCTCACGTGACCTTTCCTGATATATCATTGTGGTCATGTTGTTGTGATGTCACACACACTAAGCATTTGTGTTGATGACAATCATGCCAGCAGTGCTGAATGATAAACTATGTGTGCAGATGTATGTGTGTTCCTCACACATGTTTTCAACTCCTCTTAGGTACAGACCCTTGTGGCGAGGGAGGGCTCCATCAGTATGCAGACCACTTGTTGATTTGCAGATCATGGTGGAGCATCACATCATTATCAATTACAGACTCACTCGTGCTACTATTGATGAACTTTGTGCATTTCTGGATCCAGCACTGAGACCAGCTAATCGTAATCAGCATGCCATCCCTACTGAAGTGCAAGTGCTCTCTGCACTCCATTTCCTGGCAACGGGCTCATTTCAAGTGACAGTGGGCATGGGTGCAGGTTTTTCACAGCAAATGTTTAGCATTATACTGTACAGATTCCTGAATGCATTTGTAAGACACCCGCAGTCCTATGTGAGGTTTCCCCAAAGTGCTGACCTCCCTGCCATCAAGTCGGACTTCTATGCCTTTGCCATCATACCCCATGTGATAGATGCCATCAGTGGCACCTACATAGCTATCATCCCCCCAAGAGTCAGTGAACAGGTATACAGAAACAGGAAGAACTTTCATTCCAGGAACATTCAATTAGTGTGTACTGTAGACCAGTACATCTCATATGTGAATGCCATGTTCCCTGGATCAGTCCATGATTCCTTTGTGCTAAGGAACAGTAGTGTGCCACACATGATGAAACAACTTCAAGAGAACAGAGGATGGATCATAGGTAGGTGTTTCTGACACTTATTGCCACATAGCAGACAGCCAGGCTGTCTGCCTCTGAGGCTTGTCATTGACAGTCCTGTTTTGCACCATTTTCTAGGTGAATCTGGCTACCCCAGCTTGCGTTGGCTCCTGACACCAGTGAGGGATCCTGGAACAGATGCAAAAAGGAATTACAATGAGGCCCATGGACGTACTAGGAGGGTGATAGAGCGCACAATAGGTCTTCTGAAGGCTAGATTTTGTTGTCCACATATCTCTGGCAGTTCCCTGGCCTATGGGCCTGAAAAGGTGTGTAGAATAGTGGTGGCCTGCTGCATGCTGCACAACGTGGCTGTGAGAAATTCAATCCCCCTCTTGGAGGAGGAGGGTGCTGTATATCCAGCCCAGCTTCCTCAGAGAGGGGATGAGAATGATGGTGATGATGAGGAGGGGGAAGTTGTAAATTCCAGGACCCAACTGATATAACTCTACTTCCAGTAACTATGTGGACTATTGAATGAGGGGGGTTGGGTCAATAGTCATTGCCACTGCGACCAGGTCTGCAAAGGACAGGTAACATTATAGTATGATAGTTCAACACATCTGTAGGCACTGTTATGCGTGTGGTGCATTCCCTGCTACTTAGATAATAATAATTGAGTTATAATACAGTTGCATCCATACTTCTCTTTTTTTAAACACAATGACAGGGGACATTATAATAGGTAAAATTGTGTTTTGTTTCGTGCAGGGATTCAATCGTGCAGATTAAAGTGATGGGAGTGGGCTACTGGTAGTTCTACAATATGGCAACATGGTTGCAGCATTTGTTGGCAGTAGTTGTCAAGGAGACCAGATCCTCGGGGCTTGCGCATGTTCCGAACATGTCCACCTCTTGGCAGCTCCAAACTCCACTATTTATTATAGCACAGAGTTAAAGAATGGCCAAGTGGGGGAATGGGTTTTGGGTTGGGAACAGCGGGGAAGGAGACCTGTGGAAGCAAGAGTTGAACAACACAATTGCAAGATTAGTCACAATGACTTTCAATAAGCTTTGTTTCAAATAACACTTATACTGAAAACATGAATGGCCTAAAGTTTCACTATAACTAGGCCTCGAGAATCTAGGTACCTGGAAATCAAGAAAGGTTATGCAAAGTTTCATATGAACATTCCAGAATTAACCTATCATATTTTGAACAATGAACACTCTCCAAATAATTCTTAGAATAATCACTGCATTACAATAAAAATCAAAGACCACCTGGTTTTCTCTGCATGAATGAACTGTACTAGAATCATGAATAACACTGCTACGCCACACTCTGATTAAGAGTTCCAAGACTCAAATGTTCAGTAATTATTATGCACCTTAATCAAACTGCACATCAAGATTTCAATGTCTAAAAATGATTGCGCACTCTGCCGATCTGTAATTCAAAAGTTAAAATGCCAGGAATGAATTGCGCACACTGTTGCCGTTTCGAACATCTAGATTCAGATGCAATGAAACAATTGTGTGCACTGCCGATCTGTAATTCAAGAGTGAAATGCCTGGAATGAATCGCACAAACTGTTGCCGATTCAAACATCAAGAACCAAATGCCGTGGAATGATCGAGGACACTGCCGATCTATACTTCAAGAATTAAATGCCAGAAATGAATCGCGCACACTGTTGCCGATTCGAACATCAAGAATCAAAGGCCATGAAATGATCACGCACACTACCGATCTGAATGCCAAGAGTTAAATGCCAGGAATGAGTCGTGCACACTGGTGCTGATTCGAACTTCACGATGCAAATGCCATGAAATGATCGCGCACACTGCCAATCTGAATACCAAGAATTAACTGCCAGGAAAGAATTTCGCACACTGTTGCCGATTCGAACATCACAATGCAATTGCCATGAAATTATAGCGCACACTGCCGACCTGAATGCCAAGAGTCAAATGCCAGGAAAACAATCGCACATGCGGTTTTATGTTTTGGCCCAAAACTCGAATGTCAATGGAAACAGAGTCGGGGGGGCCTAACACGACCTCCGCCTTACCGCCCTGCTTGAAGATCCCCAAATAAATGAGGGCAGGCCTGGAAATGACTTGATAAGCCTCCGGGACAGGAGCTAGGAAAATGCTGCTGCTCTGCACTGGGACCTCTAAATAGTGAGCACGAGGAGCTGGGCTGGCTCCCATATATAGAGCCCAGCCCGCCCACAAGCCACACCCAACCATGCTGCAGGAAAAGCTTCTAGAATGTCTTAGAATAAGGACCACACCCTGTAATCCTGCAAACAAGCCTTGCAAATGAACAATGTATTACAAACAGCATTAACGACTTTTCAAGGTAAAAGCTCTGCAATGCAAAAGGTTAACATATTGCATAAAAACACAATGCATGAAATATGCCCTTGCATAAGGACTGGGTTTTTGCATTTACGTCGCCCGTAGAGCACGCACTGTCCTGATGTTTACAGTAGTGGTAGGTCCATCTATGTTTACAAGAGTTTGTTGTTGTTATCACACGGTTGGGTTGTTGATTCAGTGGGACACTTTGAGGACAGTTATTGCCAGAGTCACTTATTTGAGGGGTCCTTGGTCTTGGCAGGTGTTCCAATGCCATATCTGGGCCTGAGGGTCCGTTTGGGTGCCTGGTGTTGGCCTGTACGGGTTGAGATGGATGTCCCCTGTGTGTCCTGAGAGGGTGGAACAGTTGCTGCTGATGCTGTTGTTGTCCGGTCTGTATCCAGGCCTGTAGTAGAGGCTTCCTGGTTTGTGTGGGCCTCAGGCTGTGTTGGGGCAAGGTGCAGCAGCGCACCTGCTATGGTGGCTATTGTGGCATTGTGCAGTTTCCACTGCTCCATGGCCTCTTGGTGGTGTGCTAGCTGCATCCTTTGACTCTGCTCCAGGGTGGATACTATCTGGGCCAATCTGTCCTGGGTATGATGATATGCTTCTAGGACCTCAGGGATCACATCCTGGACTGCTGCATCAATCCTTCAGCCTCGCCCCTGGGCCATTGATGCCCTCCCACTGGGCCTAGCCCCCTGTGCCTGTGTCCCCTGCACAGGTCTGGCGGTACCACTTGTACTGGGGCCATTGTCTTCCTGCCTGTTGGTAGGGGGTGACTGTGGCCTCTGTCCATGTGTTCCACCAGTCTGTGGCCTGGATACACAGGTGTGGGGACGGTTGCCCTGGCCTGATGTTGTTGGCTGAGTGGTAGGGGTGTCAGTGGTGTCCTGGGTGGGGCTGCTGGATGATAACAGTCCAGGACTGTGTGAGGGGCCAGGGTGATCATCAATGTCCAGGGTTCCATCTCCATTGTCCTGGGAGGTGCCTCTGTCTCCCTGTAGGGCACTGCCACTCCTTGTCCTGTCCATCAGGGTGGCATGGGTGGTGGTGCTTGTTGGGGGCAATGGACATGTCTGTTACACTTGCATGATCTGATGGGGTGCTGGGCAGTTTTGTGCAGGTTTTAACACTTTGGGGCCATGCAGAGTGCTTTTGTGAGGTTAGCATTGCATTTTGCCTTGGATGTGGAGGTGCATTGTGGGTGCTGTAGGCCATTGTGATTCCTTGCAGGGGTGGGTGGCTGTGCACATGGGGAGGGATGTGGGCCTGTTAGTGGGTTTGTGGGCATGTAGGGGGACTGGATGTAGTGATTGTGGCCTGGGTGGGGTAGTGGTCCTCGTGGGTATTGGAGTGGTGGGATTGTGCATGCATTCCAGGTGTGATGGATATGGGGTAAATGTAGATGACTTACCCAAGTCCATTCCTCCAGTGAGTCTAGTGAGTCCCTCCGGGTGCAGGATGGCCTGTACCTTTTCCTCCCAGTCAGTGAAGTCAGATGGTGTTGGTGGAGGTCCTCCCCCAGTCTTCTGGACTGCAATGTGGTGCCTGGATGCCATGGACCTGACCTTCCCACGCAGGTCATGCCATCTCTTGCGGATGTCGTCCCTGGTGCGTGGATGGTGTCCCACTGCATTGACCTTGTTCACTATTGTCTGCCATAGCTCCATCTTCCTGGCGATGGGTGTGTGCTGGACCTGTGCCCCGAATAATTGTGGCTCGACCTTCAATATCTTGTCCACCATGGTCCTTAGCTCTCTTTCTGTGAAGCATGGATTTTGGGGGGTGCCATGGTGTGTTTTGTGAATGGTGTCTAGTGTGGATCTAGGTGAGGGTGCTCTTGTGTGGTAGGGTGTGTGAGTTGGTGTTCAGTGTCTGCCTGTATTGTTGTCAGTCTGCCTTCTCCTATTGGCGATGCAAAGGATTGTGGGGTGTGTCTGTGAGTGTTTTATAGTGGTGTCAGGTGTGTGGGTTTCAAACTTGCCAATGTATGCATTTCTTACTGTTGGGTCCACCTGCCGCCCGTGGGGGTCTGTACCGCCAATGGTCGTTCGGCTTCCACTGACCGTCGCGGTGATTTGTGCTTCATTATTTGGAGGGCGGGGAGTTTGTGTGCTCGGCGGTGGCGGGGTGAGAGGTCTACCATTTCCACTGACAAGGTCTTGGCGGTGACTGGTGGCAGGGAGATTTTTGTTGGTTTCTGATATTTTCATCATTATATGGCGGGTTTCTGTTTACCGCCAATGGCGGGCTTCTGTTTGCTGTCGCCACGGCGGTCGACAGTGTTTACCGCCGTGTTCATAATAAGGCCCATCTGTTGATTATAACAGATTTTGATAAGGAGAGATGCCTAAATGTAAAAGATTTCACATGTAAAATTGAGATTGATGGAAATGCATTTTAAATGTTAGTAGATTCTGGGACTAAGTACACCATAATATGCTTGGTTGATTTTGAAAGACATTGGCCCTCCAAGGGTACATGTTTGTACTGCACAGATATAATTTTAAGAACTTGCAATGGGGACTATGTAGACTTGTTGGTTTTTCTTCATTACTGATATCACTTTTAAGGAACAAGAACATTAGTGGAGGCGTGCATGTTGCCAGAAAGAAAGCACCCCTTTTGGGTTTGAGTCATCAGGCAGCCATGGGTATGGAGCTTTGTTCTAAAGCAGTTGAACAAATTGTCCTGGTGAATTCCACTACTGAGGTTGAGAAGGTTGTACTTATGTTTCCAGGAGTGTTTTCTGATAAGTTGGGAAAGTTGGTTCGCTTTAAGCACAAGATTTTGCTATGACATGGTTGTCAACCCAGTGTTCATAAGTTACAGAATTGCCATTAAGTGTTAGGGATGCAGTCAAGGAAGTAATTAAAAAGTTGATGGATTTGGGAATATTATAACAAACTGTGGGGATGCGGGAGCACCGCCAACTGGCTGGCGGTGCCCCGCAGGGCATTCTGACCGCGGCAGTTTGGCCGCGGTCAGACAAGGAAAACCGGCGGTCTCCCGCCGGTTTTCCGCTGCCCTGGGAATCCCCCATGGCGGCGCAGCTTGCTGCGCCGCCATGGGGGATTCCGACCCCCTCACCGCCATCCTGTTCCTGGCGGCTCCGACCACCAGGAACAGGATGGCGGTGAGGGGTGTTGTGGGGCCCCTGGGGGCCCCTGCAGTGCCCATGCCAATGGCATGGGCACTGCAGGGGCCCCCGTAAGAGGGCCCCACTTTGTATTTCAGTGTCTGCTTTGTAGACACTGAAATACGCGACGGGTGCCACTGTACCCGTCGCACATACCCACTCCGCCGGCTCCATTCGGAGCCGGCTTCCTCGTGGGGAGGGGTTTCCCGCTGGGCTGGCGGGCGGCCCTCTGGCGGTCGCCCGCCAGCCCAGCGGGAAAGCCAGAATGGCCTCCGCGGTCTTTTGACCGCGGAGCGGCCATTTGGCGGCTCCCTCCAGGCGGGCGGCTCCCGCTCTTCTGGATCATCAACACCTATTGTTGTAGCATACAAACTGGATAAGTCAATCAGGATGTTTAAAAATCTTTGTGATCTGAGCAATGTCATGTGGGTAAATGAATATCCTTTACCCAACATGAATGAGGTGTTAGCAACCATTGGTAAGAGTAAGTGGTTTTCCACAATTGATTTATCCCCAGCATACCATCAAATTGAACTGCACCCTAAGTCATAACCTCTAACATAATTTATCATAGCATTTGGCGCATATCGTCTCAAGCGCATGACATTTGGATTGGCATCTGTGTCAGTAATTTTTCAGAGACTCATGCAAAAAGCTATTTCAGGATGTTTATGGTGTTTGTCTTTTCCAGGGTGACATATATGTTTTTTGTAATTATGAAAAGGACCAGGATGAAAGGTAACAGATATTATTGCTACAGTGGCTTAACTTTTAAGGCCAAATCATAAAGGTAAAGTTGATAATGTTAGATATTTAAGTTACACTATTGACTGTGGTGGTATTAGACCACAAATTAAATTGGTGGAAAATATCATTGATATTTCAGTGCCCAAAAATAAGGATGAATTGAGATTGTTTTGGGATGTGATTGAACTTTATGCTAAGCTTGTCATATGTTTTGCTCACAAAACCAAAAATATGAGAAATCTGTTGAAAAAGAAGAAAACATTTGAGTGGAGTGAGTTATGTCAGTTGGAATGTATCAACATCAAACATGAGGTTTCTGAGGCAACTCATTTAGATAGTTTTAATCTAAACAATTATTAACACAATGGGAGTGCTCATAAGTTAGGAGCTCTGTTATCACAAGTTCAGGATAGCAAAGAAGTTGTGATTGTGCATGCTTTGTGTACATTGATAGATGTAGAAAAGCATTATTCTGTCATAGACAGGAAAGCTCATGCAGTTTTTCTGTGCCATTAGATATTTAAAACATATGTATAGGACATACCGTTTAATGTGAGAACTGATCATAAGCCTTTAATTCATATATTACCTACAAGAAAATCTGATGTTATTTCACAAAATATTGTTAGATGGTTGGTGAACCTGAAAGATCAGAATATTGTGATGCAGCATGTCAGGTGATAACAAAGACCTTTGCAAATGCTTTATGAAGGATCAAGGTACCTTGTGAGTAAAGTAATAAAGCGTGAGATGATTTGGATAACTTTGGATGGGTTGTAGTTGTGGAGTGGGTAAATATGCAAATTATATTTACAAAGGAATGGTTGGATGCGTTGTGAGTGCTGTTGAGATAAGCTTGTTGCACAAGTAGATCCAGGATGGTTGACTATCTTGTGCTGACAGTTATGAGGGCTTTGTGATGGCGAAGGATGAATTTATTAAGGATGTGTGGGCTGTGGGAAGAAGTGCCAGGTTGACCCTCCTTGCTGTATTGAGAAATAAGGTTATGGATTCTGGTCATCAAGGTCATCATGGCAGGAATAAAACCAGCAGCAGGATTAGAGAGTTGTTTTGGTGGCCTAGTAGAGACAAGGATGTTGAAAAAGTTGTCTAGGAGTGCCCTTTGTGTAATAGCAGCGAAAAGGTTAATAAAACAAGCAAACAACCACTTCATCCGGTAAGTTTTCATTCTAAACCATAGGTGAAGCTAGCCATGGATATTATGGAGTCAAACCAAGACATAGATTTGCCCATATAATGGTAGATTACTGGTTTTTTTTTATATAATTAAATATGATTGGTTCCACTTCAAACAGAATCAAAGATACATATATATCTGAGATAGATTACTATTCTTCATGGTTTGAACTGGAATTTGTAGATGCGGTCACAAGCAAGGTAGTTATATTGTTTCTGGAAAGAGTGTATCTTAGTGACGAATATCCAGCACAAACATATAATTGCCCACAGTTATGTTCTGTAAAAATGAATGAGTGTTTGTCTCATAAATATTTGTCATTGCAAACTTGCAGTATACCATCCTAGGGCCAATGGTCTTGTAGAGAGAGTAAATATGATTGTCAAAGAAAGCATTCAATTATCTGTTGCCAATGGTAAACATATTGTAGACCATGTTAAACACATGATAGTTGTATAGGGCAAGTGTACATTGTACAACATGTCTTACTTTTGAGTTGTTGAAGAAACCCAAGTAGCTCTTTCGTGGTGTGTAGATGTGATGGGGAGGTTGATATTGATGAGATATGTTGAGGAGTGAAGTTGTGGCTAAACCGAAATCGTATAAGGGGATTTTTGATCAGAGATTCAAGATTAAGGGCTTGACCTAGTTATTGGTGGACAGGTTACTTCGTCAAAACAGTGACAGATATTCCACCCACTGAAATTGAAATCATATTATGACCCTCATTTCAACCCTGGCGGTCGGTGATCGCCAGGGGAAATGTGACAGTAGTACCGCCAACAGGCTGGTGGTACTACACAGCGTATTTTGACCATGGCGAAAGCGCCATGGTCATACCGCCGGGACTGGTGGAATACCGCCATGATGGTCCCGGCGGTCATAATCCTCCAGGGCAGCGCTGCCAGCAGCGCTGCCCTGGGGATTTCGACTCCCCTTACCGCCAGCCTTTCCATGGCAGTGAACACCGCCATGGAAAGGCTGGCGGTAAGGGGACACAGGGTGCCCTTGTGGGCCCCTGCACTGCCCATGCACTTGGCAAGGGCAGTGCAGGGGCCCTCAGACACAGCCACATCGCGCAATCCACTGCCTGAATTACGGGCAGTGGATTGCGCAACGGGTGCTGCTGCACCCGCTGCACGGCCACATTGCCGCCGGCTGGGCCGGTGGGCAGAAACTCTGTCCAAATGCGCCGGTGGGTTCCTGGCCGCATAGGCGGCCGACTGGCAGTCCAATATTGGCAGTCGGCCTTCCGACCGCCAATGTTGCAATGAGGGCCTATGTCCTAAGGGATTTAGATTTTGGAGGACAGGATATCCATTGTGATGGAGTAACCAGTCTGCCAATATCTAAATCAGGCCCTAAGAATTGTTAAGCATAGCAGAAAATGAAGGTCAAACTGCAATGTAGAAGGTTGTCAGGAAAAATAATTGCAGGAATTATGTTGAATTGAATGATAGTTTGAGATGGGATTAAAGCATATTGGTAAATGTGTATGAGGAAAATGAATCATTTATTGTTGTGAAAAAGAAAAAAAGCAGTGGGGTGAAAGAGCAGTGGAAAGGCTTAAGTTTCTGTTTACGTATAAACATTTGTGTGTAAAAGTTGTTTCATTGGATATTTGATGGGTGACTAAGGGCCATCTTGGTATAGTCACCCAGTGTAGCTTTGCATATGTATAGGAGTGATTGCATTGTGAAGCTTTTCTCTGATTCAGTGTTATTGTTCTTTTTATCTATATATATCTTATTAAAGCATATAAAGCACTTGGTATGCAGCTTTTCAGTGTTTCACAGTTTATTTTTCTGTATACTTGTATATATTTTGTTGTAATATTTCAAGTATTTTGTAAGTTGTTTTCCGTTGCAAATGTTAGTTAATTTCTCCTTCATTTGTTGTTGCGAGTTGTTATTTTTTATAGGAAAAGAAGATATGTAGTGTTCTCATATTTGCATTAGAATGTGACAATGGTGTTTTATGTACTATTAAAATGCAGGAAAGAATATTGAGGGTTTGAATGGAGGACAGTTATGTATCGAGTTCCCCTGTGAGACCTGTGCTGTGCTGGGAAGTTCCAAAACAAAATCTGTGAAAACATCATTATATTTTTTTTTATTGACCAGCGATCACCACACTTGCAAAAAACAGGACCCCATCAACATTGATTTCCTCACATACAATGAGCAGCACTGTCCAAGTAAATGTTTGACTGGAAATACAGAAAGTGTCAGGTTCACAAAGCTGTTGCGTCAGGTTGCCATTGTTATATTTAATTTCCTTACAAGTTCTATGTGTGCAGGATCTGTAAATTAAATGCTACTAGTGGGCCTGCAGCACTGATCGTGCCATCCACCAAAGTAGCCCTTTAAATATGTCTGCCACTGCATAGCCTGTGTGTGCAGTTTTTTCAACTGCCATGTTGACCTGACAATATAAACCTTTTGCCAGGCCTAAATCTTCCTTTTCTATACATATGCCACCTCAATGTTAGTCCCAAGAGAGCCCCTGGGTTAGGGAGCTGTGTATTTAAAACGTTGGACATGTACTTTTCAATTTTACATATCCTGTTACTGAAAGGTTATCTCCCCCTTACGTTAACATTGGGATTTCCTTGGTAGCACATCGAACAGTCCAATACACTTGTTTTATTAAACTTTGTACAACCATTCTCACAATCTCAATCTCTGTGCTTAGTCAATTAGTTGTTCCTAAGTAGAGCTAGCTCATCTTTGTTTCTACCTGCTACCAATAGCTTTGTCTTTTGTCTCTTGCTCTGCTTACTTTTCTTTTTAACTACAGAATCCTTCCACCCCTGCCAATTGTTTCATTTTTACATCAGGCATCATATTATTCCTTTATTTAATTATCAATGCATGTACTGTTTTCTGTTGTTTCCCTGTAATCGGGTCATCAGCTTTTAGGTCACTTAGGATCTTTCATCCATATATGGCACTTTCACTTTCTGCTTCCTCATTATGCAAGCACTGGTGCCACAGAGCCGTGTTTCTTTTTATAAGATGTCTTACACTGTCCTTTATTTTATCTGTTCCTTCTAGTGCCCAAATATCTATTGAGACACACACTGTTTGGCTTGCAATCCACACCAGCCTCATTGTTCCACATTAGCCTTTACTGTAGAAATTGCTCCTCAATGTACTCTCACTGTGAGAAATTGAGTTGTTGGTTGACTAGAGTGTGAGCCCTGGTCAAGCAGCCACCACAATTCTTGTCAAAGTAAGGCACAAGTACATGCCAAATTAGCCAGTGCTTGCCCTCTATTAGCTTGGCACAGGCAAATCAGTCTTAACTTGAAGGTAATGTGTAAAGTATGTGTGCAACACTTCAAACAGTAAAACCGTGTAAAATCCACATAAAAAGGATCACACAACAGGTTAGAAACATAGAACTTGATTTAATAAATAAAACAAGACTAAAACAACAAAATCCAATAAGTAGAACTTGAGTTATGAATTTGTAAAGAATAAACTGTAAAATAGCACTTAGAAGCCAAAAGTGCCAACCAGGGATAACTGGTCGCATCAGACTGGGACAAAGTCAGAGGTTCAGGCCGACCACAATAGAGCACGGGACAGCCTCAAGGACCCCATTGGACCCATTGAATAAAAGTACCTTAAATCCGGGTTGTAGAGCGATGATTCCGTGCCAAACCATGCAGTGGAAGAAATACGTTTAGGTTTTTCCCACACAACAGCAACAATGCATCCGTTCCGAGAAATTGAGTTGTTGGTTGCTTAGAGTGTGAGCCCTAGTCCAGCAGCCACCACAATTCTAGTCAAAGTAAGGTACAAGTAAACGCCAAATTAGCCAGTGCAGTGAAGCTGCGATGTGAGTTCCTGTTGTGTCGACGTTGAAGAACTGAGGTGCAGTTGAGGCAATGTATCAGTTCTGATGAGTGCAGAGGCTGCAATTAGGAGTTTCAGCATTGTGTTTGAGTCTGCCATTAATGGGGATGAGAAGACCTTGTGCTAGGAAAAGCATTGCAGTGCTGAGTGTGCATCGGTTCAGCTGAAGCAAGCAACTTTGGTCCACTTCCAAGGATCCAGGTCTGGAATGGCACCCCTTGGTAGGACAGACTCACAGATGGAAGAGTCCAGGTGCTGGAGCAGGGTGTTGGAAGTCTGTTATGTCTCTTAGACCTCAGATGCGGAGGATAGCCAACTCGCCCTTGAAGTCACTGTCAGTTTTGGGTTGAATAGCAGCAGGCACAGGTGACACAGCCAAGCAGCAGCAACATAAGGCAATAGTTCAGCAGAGTGGCATTCCTTCAGCAACACAGCGGAGTTTTAAAAGGTACAGAACTGTACTGAAATGATGATGTCTGAGGTCCAGTATTTATACCAAGTTGTGACCTTGAAGTGGGGAAAAGCTTCCTTTTGAAGTCCCCAGGCATCCTCCCTTTCCTACCCTGGCTCCAGAAGAACTCCAAGGGGTATGCAGCCCTCTGTATGGAGGCAGGACACAGCCTAGTAAGGTATAAATAGGGCTGTGTCGCGTTCCTCCCTCCAATCCTGCCACCAATGGCCCATCCAGGCACATCTAAGCTCCCTATTGTGTTGGCTATCTGGGAGGAATACACAAAGCCCAAGAATCAACTGCACTCAGTCATGTGACCAGAGGCAGGTTAAAGGCACTAAATTGCCAGGGCAGGAAAATGCCATCTTTCCAAAAGTGGGGTTTTAAAAATTGAAAATTAAAATCTGACTTCATCATAAGGATTTTAAATGAGGATTCCAGAGACACCAAACATGAATTGAATACCTATTCCTATTTGGGAATTACACTTCCAAAATGTAATAAAGTAACCCCAATGTTATCTTATAGGAGAGGTAGGTCTTGCAGCAGTAAAAATGAATTTAAGAGTTTTACAGGTACAACTTAAAAAAATATGTCCTACTTTTTAAAGGCATTCCAACCTACGCTCTGGGATATCCAGGGCCTTCCATAAGAGTGATTAATATATATTAAAAAGGAATGTTTAGGCCTGGTGAAAGGTTTATTTTGCCATGTCGAAATGGAAGTTGAAACAATATACACATGATGCAATGGCAGGCCTAAGACATGTTTAAAGGGCTACTACAGTGAGTCGCCTCACTAGTGCTACAGACCCACTCATAACATTTAGTTTACAGGCCTGGGGCACATGTAGTGCCACTTTACTAGGGACTTATTAGTAAATTAAATACACAAATTGGGTATAAGCCAATGTTACCATATTTTAAAAAATGAGCACATGCACATTAGCACTGGTTAACAGTGGTAAACTGTGCAGAGTTCTAAGGCCAGCAAGAACGAGATCAGCAAAAGGAAGATGGCAAAATGTTGGGGAAAGACCACCCTAAGGCCGAAAGACCTAACAATAACAGATTGTGTCCCACTTCATATACAAATATCACTGACAAAAAGTCTTTAAAGATATGATAGTGTTTATCATCGGAACCTGACTGATAACTTGCCACACAACCAATTTTGAATAGCCACAAGAACTGCACAACCAAGGAAAAATACTTCAAATATGCAGAAAAGCTTAAATACAAACGTCTGTTAAGAGGTTACTCAAAGACACTATGGAAAAATTCACTCAAGGGAGGTGGTTTCACAGACTAGAAAAAATGAAACATCTTGAGACAATGGTATATGTGACCATATTTTTCCAGCTACGAACCAACTTAAAATCATTCAACAGAATTGGTACATATTATCATCATTATGCAACCCAATGCAACCCCCCATTATTGCACTCAAGAGGAGGTAAAATATCAAAGTTCAGATCATTTGAGCATACACCCCACAGGGAGAATCTCAGAGAAATGCAGGATCTTTTGAGTCTGTAGCTCTTACAGGGCATCATCGTTGTAGGAAATGTACTTGTGTGACCAAACTATAGGGGGCTATGTATATGAACACAGGGGAATTAAAACAGCCTTAAGATGTTTTTCAATTGCAAAAGTAAAAATGTGGTATTTGGAATTGCACCAGCAACAAACTCTACATAGGACAGACCAGTCAAGAGGTGCCCAAATGTATTGGACAATATAAATCCCGGATCCTGTGTAAAGTGACAACCGTGCCTCTAGTAAAAAAAAACATGGAACAACAACACAGCAAACAGGATCTTAAAGGCCCATGATCTTTGTGAGTCATAAGTGTTTCTGGGGAGGTGAGACAGTAAGATTTATGCTAAATAAGTAAGCTATGTTCATCCTGAAATACAACACTATCTAAGTTGGGTTAAACATGATGACCCAATCTTAAAGTTTATGAACTTTCCATGACTCTTTTTCTATAACCTTAAAAGCACGCCCCACCCTGAACTTTGCCTGATACATCCAATGTTGTCTTCTCTCTCCATTTCAAGTTTATAATCCTGAAATATTGTATAACTTCTCAGCTTCTCTAGCTGTAATTGATTTTACGGCCATTTGACAATAGGAACTATATCCTCCATAAGCATGTTTCAGTAATTCTTTTCTGATTCCACACATTGTGAGCAAATGATATCCTTATTAAATAAGGTCCTATATCAGATAATTCCTTTTCATGTGTACATTATAGAAATAAATTATAGCAGCTATATTCTAGCTGGAGGTGTGAAGTCGCGTGACTTTGTCCTTGGTGGGATTTCAACTACATTTCTCAGAACTCTCCAAAATATCCCCCACTGGAGAAATCGAGTCATGTGCAGACCCACGTACCAGTGTTGACACGCAATAGCCACCGCCATGGCTGCATTTTGAATTTATATGCCTAATAATGCCCACAGCCCAATGTTTAAGGTGAATGTTGGAAATTGGGCAACTAATTGTGTGGCCTACACAAGTAATAGATCCACAGTGGTCCTTACTGGGAACCGAGCACCCCATTGTAGTGCTTAAATCTCACAGGGTAGTAAAATGGAGCAGTCCAAGGCCTACGCAAGGGAGGTGGTGTGGTCTAGTAATCACCAATAACTGGCACACAGTAATATCACTAATTAAATTATTTTACAGTCAGTACTTTTTCTTTAGGAAAAAAGACAAATGCATTTATTGCACAATCACTACTAACTGCAATGCAATAATTTACAAATATGTATATTAGCAGATGGAACATACCCTAGATGACATTGCGTGATCACTGGTGACCTGCTAGAGGGGTCACCCAAACATATCAAGTGAGTGCAATCATTTGTTTTGTAATAAATACATTACTTTTGCAGAAGCCATTGCCATTATTGCAATTATAAATAAAATCTTTCAATTAATTGTGATGAGGCAATAACACATTTGCAATCATTATGGTAACATAATAATAAATTTGTTGAGAATAAAGCTTGTGTTTGGGTATTTTTTCATGTATTTGATATGAAACTGCAAATACAATAGCATCCCCTAGAAGGCATCATGTTGAAGTAGCTTAGCATTGCAACCATACAGTCAGCACCTACAAGACGTAACAATATCAATATTATATTTGTGCTTTTTCAGGCGTTTCAGATGTCACCATAATCATGCCCCCTAGAGGGCATAACACTTGAGGCACTTGAGGAGGAGGGGATAATTTCAATTTAGGGTGAGGGCTCTGGAGATATATGGAAGAGAAAGGAGTGATCCACCTGAGCTGATTGGTGTTGGTCATGGTGCCATAACAAGCAAAGTTATGGGCAAAAATGTGTTCTAAATAATCACGGCCCCTCAAGGCATTATGGGGCAATTTTGGTGAAGTGCACTGAATATTGCAGCAGTGGATCTCCCCCTGCACCGGGGAGAGACACTCTGGTTTCCTTTATGTTGTTTATCATCTTAGAAACCTTGCGCTACATTCTGGTTTCCTTTATGTTGTTTATCATCTTAGCAACCTTGCGCTGCATGTCTCCTTTGTTGGGTGGTGCCCGGTCCCACTCAGGCACCTCATTCAGCGATCTGTGTTGAAGGGCAGCTCGGGTAGGCCATCCCGGGCTGCCCTCATCGACTTCCATGGTGCAAGCCATCCCGTGTGTTGCAGAGGCAAGTGGTGGCTTCAGTCTATTCTGCCCGCTCTCACGTCAGATGTGATTGTATGGCTGGCATCCCACTCCCCCCAGTCACAGGTGCAGGGATGGGGCAGGATGGCCACAAGGAGGGAGCACAGCAGTGGTCCCCCTGCTCTACATTTTTCGATGGGGCCCAGGGATGAGCTCCTAGGCCCTTCTCGTGGGTGAGCACAATGGCACTTCCCATGTCCTGGAGCTTCAAGGAAGCACAATGGCGCTTCCCTGCATCACTGGCACTTGAGTCTGGGGTAGGGAACCCGCCCCCGAAAGGCACCTGGCGGAAGGGGTCCCCGGTTGAAATGAAGAAACTGGGAGGGGGCCCTAAGCATGTCCTCTTCTCTCAGTCAAAAGCAAGCTGCTTCTTTGTGCCATCCCCTGGAACTTGGCCCATCCCTGGGGAATTTCACCAGCCAGGCAGTAGAGCTCCACTTGCTTTGAGAAGAAGAAAAGAGGTGAAAGGTTGCCAAACTTTCAGATGCAATATCTCGGGCTCTCTTGGACCTATTTGGACTATCCTGTGTACATTTTACTCCTGGTGGCAAGCTCTATCCATCAGGGGTAGCTGCATTATACCTTCCCACCTCCAAAGTAGTGCGGTCCTCAAAGAGCTGGCCTTCCTGGTTCCGTGCTCCATCTCTCTTCTTGATCTTCACTTCTGGGCACTGAAAAAACCAAGGATTTCCCCTAACTGGTCCTCAGAGAGTGTAAGAGGGGCAGCCTCACTGGTCCTTGGGAAGACCTGCTGTTTCTGTAGTCAACTAGGCAGAGTCCTTGGTCTTGAGTGGGGGTTCCTCCTTCCAGTTCTCCATGGCAGTCCCAGAGTCCAGCAGCGAAGTGTGTAAAAATCTACAGGTAAGAAGAGAGTCTCCCCCTGTCAAAGCCCAGCTCACCTGAGTCCTTGTTCAGTTCTGATGGAGGTTGAAGACAATCCGACCCCACCCTGAAACTTCTTGTTCCAGCACACTAGTTTTTAAAACAGTGCACTAAGAACAGAAGCTCAAGGGAAGGGGGGAAGTGGATAAAATAAAATAAAGAGACAACAGCGTTCTTGCGTTTCCACTGTTGAAGTGCTGCACAAATCTGCGGCCCTCTCTGACTTCTGTAGAAACTGGTGCCTAATGAAACATAAACAAAGAACAGATAAGTACATCCTATTCCTAACTGGGTTCCTGAATATCCCTTTATTTATTAGAAATTTTCTTCTAAAAGTACCTCTTGGATCCTGGTCTCTAGTTTCCAGGTTTGGAATGTGTTACTGCTCTGGGATGTGCTTTCTATTACTCTAAAGCTTCTAAAACATTAAACAAATACCCTTATCAGAATTATCAATATCAAACATTCATCTTAATATAACTAAAGCCTAAATTGCCAATAGCAGACTCACTTTTCCCATATTTCCAGAATCTTTTATAAAACAAATAC
This sequence comes from Pleurodeles waltl, assembly GCF_031143425.1. Taxonomy (NCBI): domain Eukaryota; kingdom Metazoa; phylum Chordata; class Amphibia; order Caudata; family Salamandridae; genus Pleurodeles; species Pleurodeles waltl. Next base: position 468,945,254 of record NC_090442.1, read on the forward strand.
TGTACTTTTACGTCAAAATACAGCATGTAATTTGTGCAAGTCCTTGATTTACTGTTTGCCTTGCTGTTAATGGTTTTCACGGTTCGATTCTTAAAAGTTCAATAAAAAAAATGTTTGCTTCACAAAGTTCCGCAAAGTATTGTTGTAACAAAGAGTTTGAATCACAATGTTCGTGGAAGGTATCTTGTTTCAAATTGTCTATACACGAATCCAGAAATTGTAGTCAAAGTTCTTTCAGGTAATAAAAGTTTTGCACTTACTTGTTGCTGGCAAGAGATACTGATCAGTCTAACCTTGTCTTCTTTCTCTTTTGCAGGTTGCTTGTAGGAGAGAGGCTGAGGCAAGGAGGAACCGGAAACCGGAAGAAGGAAGAGCCAGCAGCTGCGCCCATTGAAGCCAATGAAAGTCTGTAGAGAGCAGGAGTGCCAGCGCCGAGGGATCTGTCCTCAGGTAAGCGGGAGGTAGACGAGCACAAGCACTGGGCGAGGCTCGGGGGCTGCCTTTTATAGACAGGGCTGGGTGTGGTCCTAACATGCTGCACATGTTCTTGAAAGGTGTGCAGAGCTGGGTGTGGTTTGAAGAGCTGGGTGTGGTCCTCACATGCTGCACATGTTCTTGAAAGGTGTGCAGAGATTCAGTTATTATGCAAATGAGTTAAATTAACACATGGCCTAGAGAGGAGTGTTTTAAAGAAGCCTTGGTAAAAGCAAGGCCCAATGTGTAAACAAAACAGCACATTAAATAACATACACAGAAGCCTGGGGGGGGGGAAGGTGAGATAACAAGAAAGGCTTTCAATAGTAAGTTTAAAAGGGAGCTATTACAGAACCCACTAGTGCAGTGAGAGGGGACATGCTCTTTGCTGTGCACAAACCCTAACAGTTGCCCCCCTCAAAGGCCCTCCTACAGGACAGGGTTTTCCTGGATTTTTTAAATAAAACCGTCTAATCAGCTGTGGGGCATGTACATATGATGCAGGTTCCCATGAATTCTCAGATTCATCATATCCTTTCCATTCTACTAAATAAAACAGACGTCCACTAATTCTTTTTGAGTCTTTTATGCTTTTCACTTCATATTCTAGATTTCCCTTAATTGGTATGGGTGGAGGTGGTGGTTCAGGTCGGGTTTTTGGATTGTACGGCTTAAGCAAGGACACATGGAATGTAGTATGTACTGGATATTCTTTTGGTAAATCTAATTTTACTGTTACCAGGTTTACTATGGCAGTTATACTAAAGGGTCCAATGAAACGTGGTTGCAGCTTTCGGGATCCCTCTATGTTTAGGTTCTTTGTGGAGAGCCATACCTTGTCACTGATTTTATACATTGGGGCCTCAGATCTGTGTTTGTCTGCTTGTCTTTTCATGCTTTCCTTGTACTTTAATAAATGTTTCCTGGCTTTGTCTTGTATGTCACCTAACCTTGTTAGTCTATCCGTTACTGTAGGTAACAGAGAATCTTCTAACAAAATGTGTATAGCTCTTGGATGATACCCCTGCAAGAAATAGAATGGTGAGCAAAGTAGAGCTGAATGCTCAGTATTATTATAAACAAACTCCGCTACAGGGAGAGCTTCCAACCATTCACTAGAATAATCAGCCAATAAACAACGTAGCGTTTGAAGTAAGGTTTGGTTCAGTCGTTCAGTCTGTCCATCTGTCTCTGGGTGAAAAGCAGTGGATAATGCCACATCTATTTTCAGTTTTTTACATAATTTTTTCCAAAATTTAGAGTTGAACTGGCTCCCTCGGTCTGACACCACTTTGCTTGGCAAACCATGTAAACGCACAATTTCCCTTATAAAAATATCGGCAAATTCTGCCGCCGTGGGTAATTTCCGTAATGGTACAAAATGTGCCATTTTAGATAAAAAATCCACTATAACCAACACTGTTGTGAAAGATTTTACAGGTACGCTCACAGTATGCCAAGGTTGCTTGGGTGTTGGCATTGGTATTAACAAACCGTCAGGGGCCTTATGAGAAGATTTATGTCTTGCACAAATTGGACAGGTAGTGACAAATTGCTTAATGTCCTTTCTTATAGTGTCCCACCAAAAGTGTTTTTTCACATTTTCCAGGGTTTTTACCCAACCAGGATGACCTGCCAACGGTGAGGCGTGATGCCAAATTATCACCTGTGTTTGTAATTCAGAGGTGGGCACTAACAGCATGTTGTCGTGATACAATAAACCTCGTTGTATTGTGTTATGGGAATCCTTTAACCAATCCTGAGGTGCTATTTGCATGTGTGCTTTATATAGATCTGTGATGAAATCCTTCTGTTGTACTGGTGCCAAAAACTTTTGGGGAGGAATAATGGGTTCTCCTATTTTATCTTGTTTCATGTCTGAAGTATGTCCGTATCTAGATAACACATCAGATTGAATTTGTTGTGCACCTGGTCTATAGGTTATTACAAAGTCAAATGTGCTAAAAAAATTTAACCAGCGCATCTGACGTGGTGTTAGTGCTTTAAGTGATCCAAAAAACTGTAGGTTCCTATGGTCAGAAAAGATTGTAACTGGGTACTTGGCTCCCATTAAATGGTGCCTCCATTCTGAAAAGGCTACTTTGATGGCTAGTAGTTCCCTTTCAGCCACAGTGTAATTTTGTTCAGCTGGTAATAACTTTTTGGAATAGAAGGCTATAGGATGTAACTGGCCATCTACTGCATCTCGTTGAGAGAGAACTCCTCCTAAAGCTACTTGTGAAGCATCCGCTTCAACAAAAAAAGGCAAGTCAGGATCAGGATGTTTCAGAATTGGGGCTGAAGTGAACTTTTGTTTTAGGAGTTGAAAGGCGTGTGCCGCCTCATCAGTCCAAAGAAATCGTTGCCCTTTCCGCAACAAGGTAGTTATTGGGGCCGCAATGTCTGCAAAATGTACAATAAACCTCCTATAAAAATTGGCGAAACCCAGAAATTTCTGAATATATTTTACAGAGGATGGTTCTGGCCAATCAGCAATAGCACTGATTTTCTTTACATCCATAGTTATTCCTTGAGGTGACAGGCAGTATCCTAAAAAGTCCACCTTGCTGACATTTAAAGTACACTTTTCTAACTTAGCAAAAAGATGATTTTCTTTTAACTTTGATAATACTGCACGAACATGTTGGGTATGTTCTTCTGAGTTCTTAGAGTAAATGAGGATGTCGTCTATGTATACTATGACACAAACGTCCAGGAATTCGTGTAGGACCTCATTTATAAAGAACTGAAAGGCCGCAGGGGCATTACATAACCCAAAGGGCATTACTGTGTACTCAAATAAACCAAACTTTGTCTTGAAAGCTGTCTTCCACTCATCCCCCTCTTTTACTCGGACCAGGTGGTAAGCTCCCCGCAGATCTAGTTTAGTGTATACAGTAGAATGTCTTAACTGATCCAACAACACAGGTATTAGAGGAAGAGGATATTTATTCTTTATTGTAGCCTTATTTAGTCCTCTATAATCGATACACGCACGCAGGGATTTATCCGGCTTCGGGATAAAAAAGAGTGGAGATGACACCGGAGATGTGGAATGACGGATGAACCCAGACTGTAGTAGGTCATCTAGGTAGGTTCTTAAGTATTTGGTTTCTTCGTCAGTCAAAGCATATACTCTGTTATTAGGTAAAGGGGCCCCTGGGATAAGATCTATACGACAGTCATAAGACCTATGTGGGGGCAGCACACTAGCCTTTACTGGATCAAAGACGTCTTTAAAGTCAGAATGTTCAGGAGGGAGACTTGGTTCATCTTGTATAACACTAGCACAGTGTAATACTGTGCTCTGTTCTGTACCTGCTTCTTGATAGCAATTGGTTCTACAGAAAGAGGAATCCAAAGTAACATTTCTATTCACCCAATCAATTTTTGGGTTATGAGTTGTTAACCAGGGTACCCCGAGAATCAAACCAAAATTAGGAGTATCTATCAGATCAAAGCTAATCACCTCTGGGTGCCCGTTCTGACAGACCATAACAAGTGGACTTGTTTGTTTTGTGATTAATCCAGAGGTCAATTCTGACCCATCCACTGCACATACTGCTTCTGGACAAGGCTTTAGGCACATAGGAAGTCCTAAGTTTTCAGCTAACTTATTATCCACAAAATTTCCTGTCGCGCCTGAGTCCAGTAGGACAGGGAGAGAATGCCTCACTTGGGTAGTAACAATTAAAATGACCTGAATTATGAAATGTCTAGGTATGTGCGGTACCATGAAGGCTGCAGCATTAGAGGTTTGATTAAGATGTTTTCTCGAACAAGTAACCTCTCCCCTTGTCGAGCTTAATCGTTTCCCGATTCAGTTGAGGAGGTGGAGGAAACAGCACCCTTTCGTGGATTTTTAGGCTTTACTGGACATTCTCTGGCAAAGTGACCTGCCCTTCCACAATATAAACATAATTGAAGTTTTCTCCTTCTTTCTTTTTCCTCTGATGTGAGTGAACCTCTGAGTGTCCCTATTTGCATAGGCTCAGGTTCAGGGAGTTTATTATCTGGGTCTTTCTTCTCGTGTCTAATAAAAGTTAACCGTGATTCCAGTTTGTATTTATCTCCCTTTCTTTCTCCTAGTCTATGTTCTAATTTCACATCTAAATCTACAAAGTCCGAATAGTCTTCTGGCAAATCAACAATATGAGCCAGCGCGTCTTTTAACTCGTCTCTCAAACTTTTATAGAAAAGGGAGACACGCTTTTCTTCTGGCCAGTGTGTCTCGGTGAGTAAACGATTAAAACTAGTGAGATAGGTCAATAAATCCTTGTTACCTTGTTTAAGATTTAAAAGCTCATTATCACTTGCCTGCATGAAAGTGTGTTTTGCAAAAAGGCTGGTCATGGTACGTTTAAATTGATTACAATTATGGAGGATGGGATCATCTCTCTCCACGAAAGGAATTGACCAATTGGCTGCTGTGCCACCCAAATAAGACAAGACGAATGCCACTTTCGTAGCATCAGTAGGGAACTGTTGTGGCTTACAAACAAAGTGTAATTGACATTGATTGATAAAAACATGGAATTTGTTACTATCGCCATGAAAACGTTCAGGTGCTGCTAAGGGCACAGCATTAGGAACATTAACAGTGACCTCAACTGGGGGAGGCAAAGTTGTATGTTTTGATGGCGCCCCTGTCTCTGAGGAGGTTTTAAACAAAGGCGTAAAAGCTGTGTTCCACTGAGATACCCTAAATTTATACCTGCTTAAATCCTGTTTTAAAGAGGTATTCTCCATCTTTAATCTCTCTATTTCCTCTTGCATATGTTGCAAGATGCCAGACACTGATTCATTATGAGCCAAGTCCTCATTTAGGGCCTGCGCCATATCCGTGACGTCAATGCCCTCTATTTCTTCCCCGATATTCATCGTCCACGAGAACTGAATTTTTATTTTTTATTTAAGGCTTGTGCTTCTGTCAAAGCCCAGCTCACCTGAGTCCTTGTTCAGTTCTGATGGAGGTTGAAGACAATCCGATCCCACCCTGAAACTGCTTGTTCCAGCACACTAGTTTTTAAAACAGTGCACTAAGAACAGAAGCTCAAGGGAAGGGGGGAAGTGGATAAAATAAAATAAAGAGACAACAGCATTCTTGCGTTTCCACTGTTGAAGTGCTGCACAAATCTGCGGCCCTCTCTGACTTCTGTAGAAACTGGTGCCTAATGAAACATAAACAAAGAACAGATAAGTACATCCTATTCCTAACTGGGTTCCGGACTATCCCTTTATTTATTAGAAATTTTCTTCTAAAAGTACCTCTTGGATCCTGGTCTCTAGTTTCCAGGTTTGGAATGTGTTACTGCTCTGGGATGTGCTTTCTATTACTCTAAAGCTTCTAAAACATTAAACAAATACCGTTATCAGAATTATCAATATCAAACATTCATCTTAATTTAACTAAAGCCTAAATTGCCAATAGCAGACTCACTTTTCCCATATTTCCAGAATCTTTTATAAAACAAATACTGTACTTTTACGTCAAAATACAGCATGTAATTTGTGCAAGTCCTTGATTTACTGTTTGCCTTGCTGTTAATGGTTTCCACGGTTTGATTCTTAAAAGTTCCATTAAAAAAATGTTTGCTTCACAAAGTTCTGCAAAGTATTGTTGTAACAAAGAGTTTGAATCACAATGTTCGTGGAAGGTATCTTGTTTCAAATTGTCTATACACGAATCCAGAAATTGTAGTCAAAGTTCTTTCAGGTAATAAAAGTTTTGCACTTACTTGTTGCTGGCAAGAGATACTGATCAGTCTAACCTTGCCTTCTTTCTCTTTTGCAGGTTGCTTGTAGGAGAGAGGCTGAGGCAAGGAGGAACCAGAAACCGGAAGAAGGAAGAGCCAGCAGCTGCGCCCATTGAAGCCAATGAAAGTCTGTAGAGAGCAGGAGTGCCAGCGCCGAGGGATCTGTCCTCAGGTAAGCGGGAGGTAGACGAGCACAAGCACTGGGCGAGGCTCGGGGGCTGCCTTTTATAGACAGGGCTGGGTGTGGTCCTCACATGCTGCACATGTTCTTGAAAGGTGTGCAGAGCTGGGTGTGGTTTGAAGAGCTGGGTGTGGTCCTCACATGCTGCACATGTTCTTGAAAGGTGTGCAGAGTTTCAGTTATTATGCAAATGAGTTAAATTAACACATGGCCTAGAGAGGAGTGTTTTAAAGAAGCCTTGGTAAAAGCAAGGCCCAATGTGTAAACAAAACAGCACATTAAACAACATACACAGAAGCCTAGGGGGGGGGGAAGGTGAGATAACAAGAAAGGCTTTCAATAGTAGGTTTAAAAGGGAGCTATTACAGAACCCACTATTGCAGTGAGAGGGGACATGCTCTTTGCTGTGCACAAACCCTAACACCCCCTTATGCACAAGTTTTGAAAGGGGAGAGAAAGGTTCCAGAAGATAGGCATTCCTGGCCAATCCTGAGTGAGAAAATCCAAAATTATATCATCCAGGAGCCACTGGTCACATCAGCATCTGGTATTTCAGCTCCACCCCTTGCTGGCATCACTGCCAGGGACTTGCACACTAGAATTTCAAAGGAAACCCCCGGTGGGTTGATTTCAGTTGTCTAGGTACTCTCCTTCTTCCAGTGGGCTTGGGCAGGCCAATCCCTGGCTCAGTGTGGCAGCTGGGCGATTGCTACAGAGTGTTCTGCTCACTCCTTACCTTCTCAGGAGCTGGAGGAAGTCCTGCTAATTAGTGTTTTTGTGTGGGGCAGAATTTGTTCCTGCTGCTGGAGAAAGTGTAATTAACGGAACACAGCAGAGTGACACAAGGCCTCAGCTCTGATCTTGGAAATATGAATATGGAAACTCCGGATGACCCATAAGATGTACAGTTATAATTTTGGAAGTTACATGTTTGGTTTTCTCGCACAGGTTATACTCCAATTCAAGACATCAATGTTCTCTATTGGCCAAGGAGAAGTGTCACAACACTCTAAGGCAATTCACTTCCTATGTGTATAATGGGGTTCCACTATAGATAAAACAGTAAAGCACACTGACTTTCCCTATTAGTGTACACTGCCGTCATAAGGCCTATTCCAGGTGAATATCTAATCCTGTAGATTCCCCATTGTGTAAGCTACCTGTGTACTGTTACTGGGCTCCTCACAACAGAAGTGTCTCACCTGCAGCCTGCACCTGTGTGCACACGCATGTGCTCATGTGTTTACGTGTAACCAGTCAAGTGGCCACCGCACTTGCTGCTTCAGAATGGCCTTATCTTAAAATGCTGACACTGGAGGTAAACATGCGTAGACCATTTGCTGTGTGATTACTGTGGGTGAGACACCGGTTGTGAGACTCGCCCACAGTAAAAAGTCCAAAACTGGGTGATCAGTGAACTAATCCAGATGTAGAGAAGGTGCGGAACCCAAGTTCAACAGTGAGAAATTAATTAGGTTGCAGAAAATTATGACAGCACCTTTGGGGCCTCTCGCACCCGACTAACTCGTGTCCTTCTGGTTTTATTCTCTATTCTTAGTGCAGTGTCATAACTATACCAAAAGCACAAATAAGGTATATAGTTCTCTTCAAGATAAATGTATAATACATCAGGCTGTTTTTCATCCCCCAAATACTACGCCCCAAAATTCTTTAAGACATTCTATATTATTCTATAGGACAATTACACCAGCCCATGTCCTGAGGAGACCTCCAAAAGGGTGGAAGATGAAATGCATTAACGATTTTGGGGTAAATGAAGCTGGATTAGCCATCATTTCAGTTTGTCATAGAAGAGCAAAGGAACTGATTGATTGTGCCTACCATTGTTTCTATATCTTGTGCTATACTTTGAGAGTTAGAATTGAAGCAAGCTGGACTAGTGTCCTGCTAGAGAGTGTTATGTACTAAAGTGTTTTAGGTGTAAGTTCTTTGATTTAAGCACAATTAGGGAGCACTAATTAATTTTCAATTTTTTCATCAACAAGTAATATCTTTGGTTAACAATTTCTTGAGTCAACATTTGGTAAATTAATGCAAATACTTTGTACCATTAAGTATTTTTAGCAATGTTATGATGAGATACCTCAGTGCTCTGTTATATGGTTATCAAATAAATAGTACATAGAAATACGATAACTGTTCAATTTAGTATTGTTATGCAATTCATTTGTAAGGTCAAATTTAATTTTCTAATCCAATCCAGAGTAATAATTCTTCACATTACTGAGCATGGCCTCTTCTTTGTGTATGCACTACCTATGCAATCTAGCCACTTTATGCTGGTCCATCACTATTGTATTGTGTTTTTAATCAAGAAGATGACAGACTTAGAAGCCAGAAATCGAAGAGACAATACCCTATTTTCAATCACAGCAGACAAAAGTGGAGGTGGATGGTATGCCTGGGTTCCTCAATAATGTCATACCAGAAATCACAAAACTGCCCTTTCATCCACTCTTGGATGAGTTAAAGATGACAATGCATGTGAAACCTCAAGACTAGTGATAGCTTGCTTTCTAAGGCATCAAAAAGCATGCCAAGCAACCCTGGCTGCTAAGAAGCATGGGCCTTTTCATTATGAGGAACCTAAACTTTACATCTCTCAAGAATTGTCTAATGCAACTAAGATAAAAATGGAGGATATTTCTGGTGCTTAGGCGACATTCGATTTGACCTATTAGATTCAGCTCTTATGATTAACAAAATTGATGGGCAAATTAGTCCGTAGGAATGTCAGACATGGACATGTCCCAAGCAGGAAATGTAATAACATTAACAATATGGCAGACAACAGAAGGACTTAGATATGAGTCACATAAGGAAGAATGAGAGAAGTTGCAACATGGCAGATGGTGACATTTTAAAGTGGTGGGACATAAAAGCGTGTGATGAGTGCCTGTGGCGAGCAAGTATAGTGAGTGAACCCGATCCACATAAGGTGGGTTTGGGAGTGTTCACCCCTGGGAAAATGTTGAAAAAGGAATGGGCAAAGCGTGCATTTTCTTTCTTTTTTTTTTTCTTTTCTTAATTTGATTCTTAATCCAGAATTAATCACATCCAGTACATTGGTGATACTCAGTACATCCAAAAAATAGAAAAATATTCATATTATAATTACCATTGCCCACACAGATGGTTATATATTCTAAGTAGGAGGGAAAACTGGTCAGAAGAAAAAAAAAGAAGAAAAATATAGACCACAGCTGGATTAGATTGAAGGTTGAGCTCACACAAGACCCGAGTGGTGGGCAATCTAAGTCTGCCAAATCCCCCAATTAAATCTTGCCCAGATTCTCTTAAATTTTCTAATGTCATCAGCCCCCCTTGCCTTAATCAGAGCTTTTTCAAGATTATATATTTGCTGTACATTCACCCACCATTCTTTAAGGCATGGAGGGGCAGCTGACACCTACAATCTGGCAACACATTGCCTGGCTGACCTGATTAGGATCGACAGCAGCTGCCTTAGCCAATTTTAAAACTCCTGCTTATTCATTAACATAACCTGCATTGGTTTGAGCAGGATCTCATAAATGCAAGAGCTATCTGAATCGTGTTGAACACTGTTAGAAATGGGGTTTCTGGTTGGCTAGGGTATGCACCTCAGCCAGGCAGAAATTACCCACTCTAGTCAGGGCAAGGGAGTTACACGTCCAAGATAACCCCTGCTCACCCCCTTGGTAGCTTGGCACGAGCAGTCAGGCTTCACCCAGAGGCAATGTGTAAAGCGTTTGCACAACACACACAACACACGTGACGCAATATCCCCACCACAAAGGAAACACAACACCAGATTATATGAAAATATACTGTATTGTACACAAGGCAATTATCAGACCAAACATCACATATCAGTACTATCCTGCTACCTTAGCAGTTGTCCGAACGTTGCACATTAGTTACTCTGCAACCTAGCAGTAGTCACACATAACACACAGGTTACTCAGTATTCTGCAACATAAGCAGTAGTCAGGAAAACACGTTATTACATCACAGCACTTGTCATAAGAATATCATAAAATGCCCATAGTAGGAACATTAGAAAATATATGGCAAGTTAGAAAAACATATTAGGAAGCATGTCCATAAAAGGAACATTTGCATACACATATGTAAAAACATCAAACGCAGGTAGGTAATATATGAATGAAACAAAAGTCTGTAGAAAGAACTTTGGATTGCAACTATATTGGTCCTTTAAACAGTACCTGGTTGGATGAAGGCACCTCCAGTGCCTAGAAGGCGAACAATGGGGCCCCCGGCGCTCCTATGTGCAAAACGGGGGCCTCCCTTATACTCTGGGGTCAGAGGAGGGTGACATGCACCTCCTCTCTTTTATAGACAGGCCCCTCCGGGGACCGTGATTACTGGGGGCCCCCAGGGCCTCAACCGGCCCTCACGAGGGGGGCCAAAGCCAGCAAAAACAACTTAGGGCAGGAGTGGGGCACCACGCACCCCCTCCGGTTTAATGACAGGACCCTCCTGGGACCTGCGATCTCTGGGGCCCCCGCGGGCCTCCACTGGCCCTTCCACCAAGGGGGGGGCACAATAATGCCCATTTTACCTAACAGCAGAAAAGGAGCGTCCTGCTCCTACCGCAGAGGCCAGGGGGAAGGGGGCACTCCCCGCGCCTTCCCCTGGTCCTGCCGTGAAGCCACAAGAAGATCGGACCCCTCCTGGGGCCCGAGCAGACACTCACCTGCACCCGATGCGGTGCGCGAGTGTTCTTTCAGCTTCCCGGGCCGCTGCGGTGATCTTATTTAAAGGGGCACAATGCAGCAAGGAGCCTACGAGCTTCCAAGGCTCCATAAGCGTGCTGCAATCAGCGCTATGGCAGCTGCAACCACGGAGAACCACCCCTCGTGAAGAAATGGATGCAGGGGTCAGGGGCCACAGCACCCTGCCCCTGGGGAGCAGAATCTTAAGACAAGGTCCTCAGGTGGAGGGCCCAGCTACAGGCCAGCACAAGGGAAAGGCAACAAGTGGCAAGTCCTTCACAGTGACCAGGCAGGTCACAGGTCAGCACAGCAGCAGCTGTCCATGGCAGTTCCTGGTGAGTCCTTTCAGCCTTTGGTGTCCAGTTCCAAGATGATTCCAAGAGTCTCCAAATAGTGGGGAAAATTCCCCAGTACTTATAGTCAGTTCTTACAGTGTTTTACAATGGTAGAGAGAGGAGGTTCCAGCCAGTTACAACTGGTTCTGGGAGTGCCCCCTCTCTCCTTTCAGCACAGGTTCCAAACATCAGTGGGGGGTTAACGACCCTATTGTGTGAGGCCAGGGCACAGTCTTTACAAATGCAGGTATGCCCCGCCTCTCCCTTCTCTCAGCCCAGGAAGACTATTCAGTATGCAGATGCACCTCTGTGACACCTCCAACCTCCCTGTGTACAGGCTGTCTGAAAAGTATGCACAAAGCCCCAACTGTCACTCTGTCCAGACGTGGATTGAAGTCAAGCTGCAAAACATCAGAGTCATAAGCACAGATAAATGCGCACCTTCTAGAAGTGGCATTTCTGTGATAGTAATAAAAAATACACCCACACCAGTAAGCAGCATTTATTATTACCATCACAACCATACCAAACACGCCTACGCTACCCCTCATAAATCAGACAATACCCCTTACACATAAGGCAGGGCATTTCTAATGCAATCCTATGAGAAGGCAGTACTCACAGCAGTGAGACACCAAGTTAGGCTGTTTGTCACTACTAGGACAGGCCATGCAATATGGCACATGTCCTGCCTTTCTACACACATGGCACCCTGCCCATAGGGCTAGCTACGGCGTACCTTAGGGGTGACTTACATGTAGTAAAAGGGAGTTCTGGGCCTGGCAAGTAAATTTAGATGCCAGGTCCCTGTGGCAGAACACTGCGCATACAGGCCCTGCGCTAGCAGGCCTGAGACAGGTTTGAAAGTCTACTTCAGTGGGTGGCACAAGCAGCGCTGCAGGCCCACTAGTAGTATTTAATTTACAGGCCCTGGGTATAGAGATACCACTGTACAAGGGACTTATAGGTAAATTAATTATGCCAATTAGGTATAAGCCAATCATACCAACTTTAGATGGGAGAGCACCTGCACTTTAGCACTGGTCAGCAGTGATAAAGTGCTCAGAGTCCTAGAGCCAACAGCGAGAGGTCAGAAAAACCAGGAGGAAGGAGGCAAAAAGACTGGGGATGACCCTGCGTAAGGCAAAAAGTCCAACAGACACCTCGTTTCAAAACTCCCTGAGGGCAGGGCAAGCACAGAACATATGTACAGTATCTGCAGCCAATAGTCCACATTTAGGGCATTTAGCTTTGTCTGATTTGCAATCGAGGTCCTAGCTCACCATTTTTTTAGGAGTAAAATAAAGCATACAAATAGTCTGAAATTGGTGCAGTTTTAAATTCACTTAGTGAACAGCCTCTTACACTGTCACCAACACACTACGTATCTCTTTGGACAGCAGATTACAGGAGAGAGCTCTGCTCCACTTGAACGCAAGCCGAGAGAGATTATCCCTACTCTTTTTGCAGAAACCCTGGTACATAGCACTGATTAGAAATTCCCTGCTGGGTCTAACAAATGTTGACATAACTGAGGAGATACCCAGATCTGCGGGGCAGAGCCCTGTAGAGAGAAAATAATCCCTTAGCTGTAGATAATTTTTAAAAATGATGGCTGGGCAAGCTAAAATGATTTTGTAGATCTACAAATGTACGGAAGGCATTAATATCAAATAATTGCTCCACAGAATCCCACCCTAGTCTTGCTCATGCCTTACAGATCGGGTTGTGAAAGACACCCAGAAATGTAGGATTATATCAAATCGGTGTTTCCTGAAAAATTAACCTCCCACCAAATAGTTATGGTATCCTGGACAAACATAAAGGGTCAGTGATTCGATAAAAGAAAAGCCAAAGGTCTGGTCCGAGGGCCAGATGATCACAAAAGGCCAATAGATCTGGTTCTGCTAAGATTAATAAACTGCGAAGATGACCTGCAAAAGCTGCCCAAAAATATAGCTGACAATTTGGGAGCTGTAACCCACCCTGCCAATGGAGAAATTGTAGCTGTCCTATTGCCTGCATTGCTTGCTTTTAGCCCCAAATGAAACTACTAATAACACCATCCAACTTCTTGAAGAACAGAGATGGAACTCTAATCGGAATTGTCTAAAATAAATAAAGGAACTTAGGTAGAATATTAATTTCAATAATGTTACACCGGCCAATAATACTTCTGGGTATAGCAAAGGGTGCTTTTCGAAGCAAATTTGAGAAAGCAAGAAAGTTAGCAAAGCAACTGTGAAAGTTTAGTTATGACACCCTTTAGTAAAATATTTATGACAGTGTGCCCCAAATGCACCAACACCTAACTACATACTATTCTTACCACGTTTATACGGAACAGGTGTAGGCTGTTGCAAATTTGCAAATCTTGTTCTTTGTGTGCTGTGTTATGAATGAATCTCGCATCTGAGGTTTTTTTTCCGGGTAAGTTTATTCCAAGAGCACAACCTGGCATCAGTCTCATCAAAGAATTTTCTTGCACACCATTGCACCCCTCTAACACCACCAGGTGTGGGCTGTATTTATGATGCAGCACACCATGGCACACGTTAGGGAACTAGCAACAAAAATGTTTATGCTAAATTGGTGCCTTGTAGGATTAGCACCAAAAATATTGACGCTAATCCTGCAAAGTGAAAGGAGGCCCATTGAAAAAACGTGACTCTCATTTTAACACCTGCCTTAGGCAGGTGTTAAAAATGATGCTAGAAATGGCGCAGTGGAATCTCATAGATTCCACTGCACCATGTTTCTAGGTGTCCTAATGCTGGAATGTCCCCCCTGCATACATTATGCCCGGCACAGGCATAATGTGGCACAAGGATTTACAAAGTGGCACAAAGCGTGCATTGGACCACTTTGTAAATATGGTGTGGTCTTTTTGTCAACCTAACACCACATTAATGTTTTCACACCACATTAGCATCAGAAAAAGGATGCTAATGTGAAACAAGGTGATGCAAGAAGCTTCTTATATCTGGCCCTGTGTTTGCTAGACAATCAACTGGCTAAAGATGCAGCAGACGGCCCCCAGCAGGAAGATACAGCCAGCACACACTTTTCCTCCCTCATAGTGGGGATGCAAGAGCCCGCACAGCAGAGCCTTAGTACCACAGAGCAAACTAGTTCATTGCACAGGCACCCCCCTCCCAAGTTGTCCATCTCATTTGTTCTGTCTGCGCTAAACGTAGTCATAACACACGTACTTTGAAGCTTTGCATCAATCTTGTTGTCAAAACTATTGCTGGATCCTATGTTATGGGCCTAATCCTACACTTCCAACAGTGTTGTGTTTCCTTCAGTCACTAAAAGTATGTAACTACAGCAATTTTAATTCAGTTGTGAGAAAATATGTGTACAGAACAAAACAAGGTCTGTTTGATTCCCGGGGTGATGAAATGTTTTGATAAATGGATGTTGTTTTGTTGTGTTTAACATACCTGTTAATGTGTGTGGCACACATTAACAGTTGCATTAAACACAACAAAACAATGTCCATTTATGTGAATCAGCCTTGATTTGAGGGGTGTGGAGGTGGTTTTGAAGAGATGTCCTGAAGAGGGGGAACAGAAGGATGGGGAAAGTGAACAGACTGCCTATGGTTCATTCAGGTGTTGTTTTAAACATTTTGGGGGTTATTCTAACTTTGGAGGAGGTGTTAATCCGTCCCAAAAGTGACGGAAAAGTGACGGATTTACCACCAGCCGTATTACGAGTCCATTATATCCTATGGAACTCGTAATACGGCTGGTGTTATATCCGTCACTTTACCGTCACTTTTGGGACGGATTAACACTCCTCCAAAGTTAGAATAACCCCCTTTATGTTTTTTTAGGTTGAGCGTAAGCGTTTGACCTCGTGCATGACTTTGGTATACATCTTAAGGCTTAAAAAATTCATTTTGTTGGTTGCAGTGTCCTTTAAAAATTCCTCCTCGCTAGTGGTCAGTTCTGCCTTTTTCTCCCTTTTTTTCTGTTTCAGAGCCACAACCAATTACTGTATTATTCCACTTTGGTTTCTTTATGTGTTGCTGTGATGAACTACTTTATTATTTTTGCTGCTCTTGTTTCACTGTGGGTGTTTTAGGCTGGTAGCTAGTTGCCTGCGTGTTATTGCAGCATTCTGTTCCTCCCACCTCCTCCCATGTCGCTGACATTTGTTTTGGCTTTATTCCGGTCCTGTCCTCCTTTACCTCTGACTCATAAAGTAAGCTTATTTTACAAAAAAAACACCCAGTGCCTAAAACGTTAGCTCACTGCTCACAAAAACCACAATATACCCTTTCTGCTGCTAAACCTAGAAGCAATGATGTAAAACTTTGCTAGCCTCTCATCTGGAGTCTCTCTCTGCAGGACTCCTCCCTGCCAGCTCTCATGACATCTGCACTCAGGACATTGCTTATCTCCTTTATTGGGGCCCTATGTGTTCTCAGGCTGATCTACTATTGTTAACTTCATTAGAGCTTTGTTGAAATGTGAGGCAAGAACACTTGTTTTTTTCTGTATTTATTTTATCCTTGATAATAAGCGCACACAAGCAACTGTTTGCCTGAGCCCTGCTGGCTCATCAGATATCCTAGGCAAGCAAGAAATCCCTCTGGTGCTGTGACTAACATGCCATCCTTTGGAAGTGTGCATCACCCCCACCAGCCATCTCAGAGATGTGCATTTAAACCCAGTGCCTGGTGCCACCAATAATCACTTTCTACAGCCTCAAGGCCCGGATAGATTGTTGACTCGTCAGACATGCCAGACTGGCAAGACATCTCTCTGGTGCTGTGACTACTGCGCCTTCCTTTGGAAGTGTGTAAACCCCACCTGTGCCTGGTAATCACACCCCATATTGCAAGCACCTCATTCTCCCAGCCATTTCCCAATGCAGATTTGTCTGTAACTAGAGTTTTTTTTAATGTTTTGTAAACACACACTTGTTATTGTGCTGAAGATAAATACAGAAAAATTAAGCACAATGCATTTCTCAATAATTAAAAATGACATAGTAAATGCATAAATACTGTTTATTATCACTAGAAAACAAGTGTTTTTTAAAAATGTTTCAGGAAGCGTGTGCACTTTTGACATACAAATGGGTTTCCAAAAAATGCTTTGTTTTCAAGTGATAAAGTGTGTGCATTTAAAACGTCTTTTTAAAATTTATAAAAAAAGCATTGTGCATGACTTTTCTTCTCTGTGTTATCTTAACCGTGATAAAAAGTGATCACAAGCAACTGCTCATCCCATCCCTGCCCGCTCGTCAGATATGCTAGGCTGGCAAGAAATCCCTTTGGTGCTGTGACTACTGTGCCATCCTTTGGAAGTGTGCATTACCCCCACCTATGCCCGCTAATTGCCCTCCACCCCCATATCGCAACTCCCTTATTCCCGCAGCCATCTCAAAGATGTGCATTTAATTCCAGTTTCTGGTACCACTACCAACCAGTTTCCACTGCTTCAAGTACCGGATAGATTCTTGCATTTCTAAAAGCCTGAAAAGCAACTGCTTGCCCCGGTCCTGCTGGCTCATCAGAGATGCTAGGCTGGATAGAAATGTCTCCCATGCCGTGACTACTGTATCGTCTTTTGGAAGTGTGTATTCCCCCCAGAATGCATTTATCAATGATTAAACAAAGACATTCTAAATGCACACACACTGTTTATTATCACTAGAAAACAAACGCTTTTCATAATGTTTCGAGAAGCGTGTGTGCACGTTCAGAAAATAAACAAATAGGTTGCTAAACCATGCACACACGCTTCCCGAAAGTTTTGAAAACACCTTTTAAAGTCATTATGTAGAGTGCGAGTGCACCAGCCCTGTCGGCTCATCAGATATTGTAGGTTTGCAAGAAATTTCTTTGGTGCTGTGACTACTGCGAGTCCTTTAAATGTGCGTAACACCCCCACAAATGCCAGGAAATCACCCACAACCCCCCATATCGCAACCCTCTTATTCTCCCAGCCATCTCACAGACATATATTTAGGTACCGTGTCTGGTGCCACCAATAATCCCAGTGTCCACAGCTTCAAGGCCCGGATAGATTCTTGCCATTTCAGAAAGCCTGACAAGCGACTGCTTGGCCAAGCCCTGCCAGCTCATCAGATATGCTAGACTGGCAAGAAATCTCTCTGGTGCTATGACTATTGTGGCATCATTTGGAAGTGTGTAACCCCCGACCCATGCTCGGTAATTGGCCTCCATATATCAACCCCCTCATTCTCCCAACCATTTCCCAGCACGGCATTGTCTCGAACCAGAGTTTACAACATTGTGCTGTACGTTATGTCACTCTTTTCTATTCTGCACCACTGTATTCTATGCCACATCTATCCTCACCACTCTTTGACACTGCACTCCACACCACTGCTCTCCATGCCACTGCACTGAATGACATTCTACTATGCAACACTGTATTCTCTGCCACTGAACTCTACACCATTTTACACCACTCACCTCTGCATTACTCTACTTTATGCCACTCTTCACAAATGCACTCTATGACACTACACTTTGCCCTGCACCACTCCACTCTACTCTGTGCCACTCCGTTCTACGCCAGTGCACTGTACACTAATGGACACCACCTCACTTTCCTCAAAACATATGCACTCCATAGCACTCTACTCTGCAACACTGCACTCTCTTCCACTGCACTCTATGTCACTCTTCTCTGCACCACTGCAGTCTACTTTGTACTACTCTCCGCCACTCTACTGCACTCTATGCCATTGCACTGTAGGCTACTACACATTAACTCACTCTACTTTGCATCACTTCACTATGGACACTCCACTCTACGCCAATCTACTCTATGACACTGCACTCTATGATAATGCAATCTATGCTACTATAATCTACTCTAAAATGTGCCACGCCATTTCACTCTATGCCACTACAAACCACCCTGTACCACTCCACTCCATGCTACTCTGTTCTATTACTCTGTTCTATACCACTGCATTCTACACCACATTACTCAAACCCAATACACTCAACACCAATCAACTTTGCACTACTCCAATGTATGCCACTATACTCTACTCTGCAACACTTTACGCCACCCTACTCTACTCCATTGCACTCTACATCACTTTACTCTACACCATTCTATACCGCTGCACTCTACACCACGATATTTTACAACGTTGCACTATACAACACTCTACCTTTCAACACCACACTCTCTGCCACTGAACTCTACATCATTCTGCACTACTCTACTTTGAGCCACAGCACTGTACTTTGCCCCACTCTACACTATACCGCTCTACTACACTCTATACCAATGCAGGCTACACCAATGGACTCTAAGTCACTCTAATCTACTCTAAACATCTGTGCACCATTGCATTTTGACACTGCACTCTGTGCTTTTTCACACTACTCTGCACCACTCTATGCCAGTGTACTCTACACCACTCTACTATGCGCCTCTGCAATCTTCACCATGACCCTCTATACCACTCCAATCTAGGCCAGCCCACTCTACTCTGCATCACTCCACTCTACAGCACTCCACTCTATGCCACTCTACTCTGCAACATTGCACTCCATGCCACTGTACACTAGGCCACTGCACTCTATGGCAGTGTTCTACACCACTGCACCACTCCACTCTAAAACATTCTACTCTAAGTCACTGCACTCTATACAACCCTGCTCTGTGCCACTCTAATCTATGACACTGCACTCTATGCCACTACTCTATGCTACAACACTGTACCCTTCACCACTCCACTGTATGCCACTTCATTCTACTCTGAAACAATCTATTCTACACCACTGCACTCTATGCCACTACTCTATGCCACTGCTCCACTCCACTCTGAAACAATCAACTCTATGCCATTAAACTCTACGTCACTCCACTCCACTCTGCCCCACTCCATTGTATGCTACTGCACTCTACGGTGTGCCACTCAACTCTGAACCACTCTGCTCTCTGCCACTACGCTCTAAGCCACTCTACTCTAAACTACACAACTTTACACCAATGTACTCAATACCACTTTACTCAACACAAATGCACTATATGCCACTGCACTCTACACCAACTTTTCTGCACCACTGCACTCTCTGTCACTATACTCTAGTCTGCAACACTCTATACCACAAATACTTTTCAAACATATAGCTCTTCTATATGCTCTAGAACAAGAAAAAAAAAAACTCTTTAATTCTACTTATTCATTGGCCATCAACTGCTACAACCATGAACAAGGTTCTAATTAGTACAAAAAAACGTTTAGTGCACAACAATAATTTCTCTCTCACTGTCTTTCTCCTTCTCTATGTATTTTGCTACATTTCTCATCATCACATTTGCTTCTGTCTTTCTATCTTTCCATGTGTTACTCATACTCTCTCTTCTATCACTATAATTTCAGCTTCGGCATTCTTACAAAGCACTTTCCGCCATCACGTACTCTCATGCATCAACTCTTTTTTAAGTTGTTCTTAGTATCTATATCAATATGTCTCATTCCTATCTCAAAACGGAAAAAAGACAAACTCTAATATACCCCATTCAAATATACACCTGTGCTATCTACCCCACTGCAATATGAAACAATCAGCCCCACTCCAAAAGAAAGCAGTTACATCTGCCACACTACAATCCCCATCAGTCACAACAAAATCACCTTATCCCAATATACCCGCTTTATTCCAATTCAGCCGCCTCTAATCCAACATGCTCCAAAATACCACCATCAAATAAATCACAGTCCACCACAAACAACTCTTATCTACCATACTTTAACTAAAAAATAACTAATTTCACTACAATCTAATGAGAACCATTATATTATACACCCCTCAAATCTGACCCACAGCACTACAATACACCACACTCCCCTGCAATTTACAACAGCCAACAACAATCCAGCCCACTCAATCAAATCCACCCCACAACAATCCAATCCAATACACACCACTCTAATTGAACCCACTCACCACAATCCAATCCAATCCACCACACCCCAATCCTCCCAACACACCTCATTCCAATCTACACCACTCCAATCTGCCCCACTCCAATTCAACCCACTCCAATCCAAAACAATAATCCCCACTCCTATCCAAAATAATTACTATACTCCAAAACAATCTACTCCATTCAAATCCAAAACAATCTACCCCACTTCAATCCAAAACAATCTACTACACTCCAATAAAAAACAATCTGCTTCACTCCAATCCAAAAGAATATGCCACACTCCATCCAAAACAATCTTCAGCACTCCAATCAGCATCAATACAATCCAAAACAATTTTCCCCATTCCAATTTTCCCCACTCCAATCCAAAACCATCAGCCAACTCCAATATGTAACACAACAATCTGCCCCACTCCAAAACAAAAGAATCAGCCACACTTCAATGCATCCCACTACATTCTGTCCCACTCCAATCAAAAGCAATATGCCACATTCCAATATGCTCCAATCCGCTCCACTCTAATCCAAAACAAATTACATCACTCCAATCCTCCCCAATCCAAATTATACCACTCCAATACAAACCAATCTGCCACACTCTAATCCACCCCAATCCAAACAAATCCATACTAAACCACTCAAATCCACCCCACCCTACTCCAAACTACCTCCAATCAACTTCATGCTAACCAAATCTAATCCACCCCAAATACATCTAATCCACCCCACTCCAATCTACCTCAATCCAATCGACCTCATCCCATTTCAATATACACCACTCTAATACAATCCACACTATCCTGTCCACCTACTCCAATCCACCCCACTTACTACAAGCACCCCAATCTAATCTAATACAATCCACCCCACTACATCAATCCACTCCAGCCTATTCCACACCACACCACTCCATAAAACACTTTTCTCAGCCAATATACTCTACAATACTTCACTCTCTACCGCTGAACTCTACCCCCAACTCCACTCTGCAAAACTCTACTCCATCTATTCTACTCTACAATACTATATTCCAACACATTGAATCTACAACACTAGTATACAACAAAGCAACAACTTATTTCCAAACAAATAGCTATTCTATATCCTCTGTAGAGCAAAGAAAACTATTTAAATCAACTTAATCAGTGGCCATCAACTGCTACAAACATGAATAAGGTTATAACTAGTACAGAAACACTTTTAGTGCAAAACTATAACTGTCTCTCTTACTGCATTTTTCTTTATCTATGTATTTCAGTCTATCTATTTCTCATCATCATATTTGCTTTTCTCTTTCTATCTTTCTGGGTTTTGCTTTTACTCTCTCTTCTATCTCTACAATTTCAAACTTATCGTTTCTACAAAACACTTTACTCTATCACTTACTCTAAGACATAAACTCTTTTTAAGTTTATCTTACTATCGATATCCATCTGTCACGTTCCAATCTCAAAATAGAACAAAGCAGCCAAACTCCAATATACCCCATTCAAATATACCCCAGTTCTATGTATTCCACTGCAATATAAAACAATCAGCCCGTTCCAAAACAAACCACTTACATCTTCCACACTACTATACACACCAATCACAACAAAACCACCTTATCTCAATGCACCCACTGCATCCTAATTCAGCTCACTTTAATCCAACACAATCCAAACTTCCAAAATCAAATAAATCACATCCAACAAAAACAACTCTTATGTACCACACTTTAACTAAAAATAACCAACTTCACTACAAGCTACCAAACTCCATTCTATTGCAGTCCACTTAAATCTATCTTACACTGCTACAATATACCACACTCCACTCCAATTTACAACACCGCTTACTAATTCACCACACTCAGTCCAATCCACCCACAACAATCCAAACTAATACACCCCACTCTAATCAAAGCCACTCACCACAATCCAATTCACCACACTCCAATCCTCCCAACACACTGCACTCCAATCTACACCACTCCAATTTGCCCCACTCCAATTCAACCCACTACAAACCAAATAAATAATAATCCTCACTCCAATCCAAATCAATATACCACACTCCTAAACAATCTATCCCATTCCAAACCAAAACAATCTGTCCCGCTCCAATCCAAAACAAACTTCTACACTCCAATCTGACCCACTCGAATCCAAAACAACCTTCACCTCGTCAATCCAAAACAATTTACCACACTCAAATACAAACAATCTGCCCCACTTCAATCTACTTCATCCCAAACCAAACCAATATGCAAACCTCTGATTTAAAATAATCTTCTACACTTCAATCCTCACCACTTCAATCCAAAACATTTTGCCCTATTCCAATCTTACCCACTCCAGTCTAAAAGAACCAGCCAACTCCAATCCACAACACAACAATCTACCACACACCAAACCAAAAAAAAACTGCATCATTTCAATACATCCCACTACAACCTACTCAGTCTAATAAAAAAGCCACACTCCAATATGCACCACACCAATCCACCGGACTCTTATTCAAAACAAATTACATCCCGCCAACATTACCCACTCCAAAGTGCAAGACTCCAATACAACACATTCTGCCACACCCAATCCACCCCAATCCAAACAAATCTAATCTACCTCTCTTCTTCAATACACCCCACACTACCCTACTGCAAACAACCTCACCCAAATACACCTCACTCCAATCCTCTATCTACCCAAAACAATGCAATCCACCACACTACAATCCACCCAGGACAATCCAATGCACCCCATTACAATACACCCACTCCTATCCAATCTTGACCATCCAATCTAACCACTCCAAACTACCCAATTCCACTTAACACATACCACCCATATCTACTCCAATTCAAACCACACCAGTACACCAATCCACTCTACACTATTCATGCCACATCACTCCACTCCATGCCACTCCACTCTATGAAAAACTATACCACTAAACCACTAAACTATACACAGTTCTTCTCCACTCTACAACACTCTACACCTCCTACAACACCTTACTCTAAAAAACACAATCTACACTCGCATAAAACCTACCAAAAACAATTTACAAATCCAAAAGCTCATCTATAAACTCTATACAGCAAACAAAAACCACTAATTTATTCAACTTCTTCAGTATCCATCAACATCTACAAATACAATTAAATTTAAAATTACTTCACAAAAGGTTTTAGTGCCAAACAATAACTATTGCAATGCCTATCTCCATCTTTATCTATTGCTCATTATCACATTTGCTTCCTTTTTTGTATCTTACCCCACTTACCCCACTCCAATTAAACCCACTCCAATCCCAAAAATATATAATTCCACTACACAAAACCACTCCACTCCACACAATTCGACAACTAATAATTCCAATCCAACCCACTGAAATTCCACTTCACACTACATACATCCACTGTGCTGTAAACCAAAACACATAGGTAAAAGACATTGGCCCTCATTATGACTTTGGCAGTAAATACCCCTTACCGCCGCGGTGACGGCCTTCAACATACAACAGCGGTGGTGGATATCCGTTCTCCATATTATGACACACACACAGCAATCCGACAAAATACTGCCACATACACAAATTCACCAGCCCAAAGATCAGTGCTAAAGTGGAGGAACCAACACCCATACCGTTACGCCAACAGAACAACGCCCACCACATCATGACCCACGAATCACCACGGCGGACATTCAATGGCGGTACACCATTGGCAGTACACACCGGCACGCTCAGAATGGCCACCCAAATACTAAACTACACAACATTGGCCAATACCAAATACACACACCTGACACTCATACACACACACAGCACTATAAAACACACACCCACATTACCCACAACCCTTTACGAATACAAATTATTGCCACCAGACTGACACCAAGATGACAGCGACAATTAGGCACACACACCACATACACCCACCCATCCCTCATGTACCCCACTTCACACACCCAACCACAGTACCCAACACCCACACACTTACACATACCACACAACACCCATGTCCCCACAAAGGCACCCCGTTTCACAGATGAGGAGTTGCGGGTCATGGTGGAGGAAATAGTCAGGGTAGAGCCACAGCTGTTTGGAGCACAGGTACAGCAAATATCTATTGCCAAGAAGATGGAGCTATGGTGGAGAATCGTGGACAGGGTGAACGCCGTGGGACAGCATCCAAGAACAAGGGATGACATCAGGAAGAGGTGGAATGGCCTACAGGAGAAGGTACGTTCCGTGGCAGCAAGGCACCAGCTTGCCATACAGAGGACTGGCGGTGGACCCCCATCTCCTCCCTCACAGCTCACAGCATGGAATGAGCAAGTCTTAGCAATACTGCATCCTGAGAGACTCACTGGAGTTGCCAGAGGACTGGACACTGGTGAGTCAATATTTACTACTTATCACCTCCCCATACCTGCATGCCATCACACCCCTTCACTCCCATCACGCCACTCCATCCCACACACTGCACCTACACAAATGACTAACCCCAATACCAAGCCCTGCATGCCATACCAATGCATGGACAGCCCTCCCAGCCCTTCATGGACACCCATCACAAAAGCATGCACAACATGGAGAACTTACAATCCTACAATACATCACCATACACTAACAAAGGTGGCAGGGCAACAGCAACGATAAAGGGGAAGCTAGGGATGTACAATATGTCACAGACATGAAGCATAATACATCACTTTCATCCCCACAGGTGCCCCAGCCAATCTCAGCAGAGAGGGGGTGCCACGACTTACCAGTCCCCTAACAGAAGATGCCCCCAGTGATGACAGTAACTCTGGACTAGAGGATCTGGATGAACTACCTGGTCCATCAGGGACAAGTGGTCAGTCGGTCACCCCAGCGCACTCACAGTCAACCACAGAGCCTCCCCCATCAGTATCCAACACCAGAGCACCTAACCTGTATAAAAAGCTTTGGTGGCCAGGTCACTCGATGCACACCTCTGTCCCCAGGACACGTTAATCCGCAGTGTGCCCACCTGTACAGGGACCCCAGTCCCCACCTCACACCCATGACAATTAGGGACCTGGGGCCAGTGGCAATGGGAACAGGCATAGGGCAACAGGGACAGTGGGAGGACCGCTGTGCACCGGGGAGGACTGGCCTAGGGAACCGACTCTCCAGGAGGCACACACTTATGTCCTGGGGGCCTACCAACAATCCCAAGACACGATGGGCCAGATCCTTAACAACATGCAAGATAACAAGCGACTGCAGAAGGAACACCATCAGGAGATCAGGGAGGACTTACAGGCTCTCAACACCACCATTATCTCCATAGCAGGGGAGCTGGCAGACATGGCCAACATCATGGGGGAATGGTCAGCACAGCAGCAGGCCCCTACCACTAGCCAGTCTACTGACGAGCCCTCCACTTCTGCTGCAGCTAGTGGGCAGGAGGGCCTGCCACAGGACCCACAGGCAGCCAGCACCCCTCCTCCTTCAGAAGGTGAACCACCCTGCATATGTTCCCTGCGACGCAGAAAGAAGCCAGAGACACTTGCCAAGACCACCCCCAGGAAATGAGAATCTCCTGATTGTCCACCTTGTTTCCCACCCTGTCACCTTGTCCACTTTGAACTGCCTTTGCTCCCCTTCCCATGGCCCCTTGGACACTGGACCTGTGCTACAAACAGACTGGAACAATACCCTGGACTTTCCTCTACCATCACCCTATTCCATTGCACTTTACAGTCAATTATTTGCACTGCGATAAACTCCCTTGAACACAATTTTAGTAATAGTGTTTTATGTGTTGAAAATGTGCATTTATGGGAACAGTCACATCTAGTGCAAATGATCTGAACACTGTGATAGCATACAAATAATTACGTGTAGCTGTCTGCAGTAAACACATCAGGACACTGTTGTCATATCACCAACATATGTAAAAGGACAAGCCGTAGGTGACATTAAGTTGAGATGCAAAGGGCATGAATGCCTTCATGCTACAGCCACACAGAAAACATCAATACTCAGAGTAATGGTCAGTTGCACTGTCTTACCTGTGTGTCTTTGGATGTATTGACGTATAATTGATGTTCTGTTGTCCACATCCTCATCCTCTGCCTCCTCATCCTCACTGTCTACAGGATCCACTGCTGCCACTGGGGCATCTCCAGTCCCCTCCTCCTGCAGAAAAGGCACATGTTGTCTGAGGACCAGGTTGAGCAACATGCAGCATGCCACTACTATCTGGCAGACCTTCTTGGGTGAGTAACACAGGGATTCACCTGTCAGATGCAGGCATTGGAATCTGGCCTTCAGGAGGCCGAAGGTCCTCTCGATTATTCTGCTGGTTCGCCCATGTGCATCATTCTAACGGTTCTCAGCCCCTGTCCTGGCCTTCATCGCAGGGGTCAGGAGCCATGATAGGTTTGGATAGCCAGAGTCACCTGCAAATAGTGAGGGACAAAATTTAGCCTTACACAATCCTGTGGGGATAACACTTGAAGGCATACACTGACATACAGTGGATGGGGACTCTGGCTCACCTATTAGCCACACTCTGTGCCTCAGTAGTTGGGCCATCACATTTGGGATGCTGCTATTCCTCAGAACGAAGGCGTCATGCACCAACCCAGGATACTTGGCAGTGACATGTGAGGTGTATTGGTCCGCCAGGCACATCATTTGCACATTGAGTGAGTGGAAACTCTTCCGATTCCTAAACACCTGTTAATTCTGGCGGGGGGATAAACGCAATATGTGTACCGTCAATCGCTCCAACAATATTGGGTATATGTCCCATTGCATAGAATCTGGCCTTCACAGTGGCCAAGTCTTCCATCTGGAGGAAAGAAATGCAGCTGCACACGTGCTTCACCAAGGCAGACAATACCCTTGCCAGCAGGATTGAAAACATTGACTGTGAAATTCCTGCTGCCAAGCCCACTGTCACTTGGAATGAACCAGTCATCAGGAAATGGAGCACTGATAGAACCTGCACAAGTGGGGGGATCCCAGTGGGATGATGGATAGCTGATATCAGGTCAGGCTCCAATTGGTCACACAGCTCTGTGATTGTGGCTGTTGGACTTTTTTCCTTACACAGGGTCATCCCCAGTCTTTTTGCCTCCTTCCTGCTGGTTTTTCTGACCTATCGCTGTTGGCTCTAGGACTCTGAGCACTTTATCACTGCTGACCAGTGCTAAAAGGCAGGTGCTCTCCCATTCTAAAGTTGGTATGATTGGCTTATACCTAATTGCCATATTTAATTTACCTATAAGTCCCTTGTACAGTGGCATCTCTATACCCAGGGCCTGTAAATTGAATACTACTAGTGGGCCTGCAGCACTGCTTGCGCCACCCACTGAAGTAGACTTTCAAACCTGTCTCAGGCCTGCTAGCGCAGGGCCTGTGTGCGCAGTTTTCTGCCACAGGGACCTGGCATCTAAATTTACTTGCAAGGCCCAGAACTCCCCTTTTACTACATGTAAGTCGCCTCTAAGGTACGCCCTAGCTAGCCCTACGGGCAGGGTGCCATGTTTGTAGTAGGCAGGACATGTGCCAGGTTTCGTGGCCTGTCCTGATAGTGACAAACAGCCTAACTTGGTATCTCACTGCTGTGAGTGCTGCCTTCTCATTGGATTGCATTAGAAATGCCCTGCCTTATGTGTAATGGGTATTTTCTGATTTATGAGGGGTAGCGTAGGCATCTTTGGTATGGTTGTGATGGTGATAATAAATGATGCTTACTGGTGTAGGTGTATTTTTTATTACTATGACAGAAATGCCACTTCTAGAAAGTGCGCATTTATCTGTGCTTATGACTCGGGTGTTTTGCAGCTTGACTCCAATCCACGTCTGGGAAAAGTGACAGTTGGGGCTTTATGCATACTTTTCAAACAGCCTGTACACAGGGAGGGTAAAGGCTGTGCCCTAGCCTCACACAATAGGGATGTTAACCCCCCACTGATGTTTGGAGCCTGTGCTGAAAGAAGACAGGGGCCACTCCCAGAACCAGTTGTAACTGGCTGGAACCTCCTCTCCCTAACGTTGCAAAACATTGTAAGGACTGAGTATTAGTATAGGGGAATTTTCCCCACAATTTGAAGACTCTTGGAATCATCTTGGAACTGGACACCAAAGGCTTCAAGGACTCACCAGGAACCGCCATGGACTGCTGCTGCTGTGCTGACCTGCGACCTGCTTGGTCACTGAAAGTACTTGCCCCCTGCTTGCATCCTCTATGTGCTGACCTGTTGCTGGGCGCCTTTACCTGTGGGCCCTCTTGAAGGACATTGTCCCCCAGGGGAGGGTGCTGTGGCCCCTGACCCCTGCATCCATTTTTTTCACGAGGGGTGCTTCACTTTTGTTGTGGCCATCGTAGCGCTGATTGCAGCATGCTTATGGAGCCCTGGGAGCTCGTAGGCTCCTTGCTGTATTGTGATCACCACCATGACCGGTCTCACTAGGAATCCCTCACGCTCGTAAGTGCTCTACAACTGGAAGATTCACCGCCGCAACCCGGGTTTCGCTGTAGTTCTGAGCGCGTCGGAGACGCGCTGAAGTTTGTGCCCCCGGGGCACCTTCAGGAGACATATTGGAGTGAACGCGCTCCTAGCATGCCCCAGGGGCGAGGTTCGCTCTAGGGAGCGCCCCCGGGGCACAAGCAGGCACCTACTTGGGTGCCTGCCGTTGACTGCAGCCCGGTCGGGCTGCAACGTGCAAGTTGAAGGCGGGCAGGGAGAGAAGCCTCGTCTAAGGCTCCCTGCCCCACCATAACCCTCGTGTGGGCCGCGCCCCGATCGTAGCCCACACAAGGAGGCTCCCCGCACCGCCGGGCCTCGTGTTTGGTGTTCTGGGTTTTATGCTGCCCCCCGTGTGGAAGGGCCAGTGGAGCCCCGGGGGGACCCTAGTGATCCCAGGTCCCCAGGAGGGGCCCGTTAGAAGTATAGAGGGAGTACGTTCAGCCCCCCTCCCCCCCACAATTGCCAGGGAGGCCCCCACGTTGTGCAGAAGAGTGCCGGGGGCCCTTCTTTGTTTCTATAGGCACTGGAGGTGCCTTCATCAAACCAGGTACTCTTAAAAGACTAATATATTTACAATCCAAGTTCTTCCTACAGACTTTGGCTGATTGATATATTGCCTGCCTGTTTGATTATGTTTTTACATATGTGTGCAAATGTTCCTATTATGGACATTACTTGCTAATATGTTTTTATAACTTGCCATATGTTTTCTTATGTTCCTACTATGGGCATGTTTATGATATTCTTATGACAAGTGCTTTGGTGTAATAACGTGTTTCCTGACTACTGCTTATGTTGCAGAATACTGAGTAACTTGTGTGTAATGTGTGACTACTGCTAATTTGCAGAGTAACTAATGTGTAACGTTCTGACAAATGCTAAGGTAGCAGGATAGTACTGATATATGATGTTTGGTCTGATAATTGTGTTGTGTACAATACAGTATATTTTCCTTTGTGGTGGGGATATTGTGTCACGTGTCTTGTGTGTGTTGTGCAAACGCTTTACACATTGCCTATGGGATAGGCCTGACTGCTCGTGCCAAGCTACCAAGGGGGTGAGCAGGGGTTATCTTGGACGTGTAACTCCCTTGCCCTGACTAGAGTGGGTCGTCACAATATGAACAATGGAGCCCCCACCCCAGTGTGCATACTGCATTAATGTGATGGGACAAATAGTATGGCAAGGTATGTGCAATTTTCATCAATGAAGCAGTTAGGGAAGATCTGTAAATTCCACCACCATAAAATGGCGACCGCCTGTCCTGTATCTAGGGACAGGTGGAAGTGAGGTAACTTCGCTGATGTTGGCCGTCGGGTGGAAGGAGGTCTTGCACTGCCATGCAATTCCTCATCAAGGCAGCCTGGCCAGGCTGCCAAAGGCTGGCCAATCAGGGCACACCAGCAAGAACAATGCAGGGCTGAAATTGGCAACTTTTCAGGTAAAGTTTAAAACTTTTTACATGAACAAGTTATATTAAATCCCACAACTGAAAGTTGTGGGATTTATTATAACAATTAATTTGATACCAAACTCTTCATATCTGTCACTTAAGGGGACTTTTAAAATTAAAATAATGTCTCCCCATTCTAGCCTATGAAGGCCATTCACTATAATGAGGGGAAAATGAATTTGGCTGTTTTTACCTCACCAGGGCTTATAAAACTATTTTTATAAGGTCCCTGCTTATAGTTACATGGCACCCAGCCCTAGGGGCATATAGGGCACACCTTAGGGGTGACTTATATGTAAAAATAAGGTAGTTCAAGACTTTGGTGGTCATTACAACCCTGGCGGTCAGTGTTAAAGCGGCGGTAAAACCGCCAACAGGCCGGCGGTAAAAAAAATGGAATCATGACCGTGGTGGAAACCGCCAACATAGACAGCCACTTTAACACTCCGACCACCACGGGGGTAGAAACAAACACCGCGGCAGTAACCGCCAACAGACAGGCGGGAGACAAGGTTCTGTCCACTGTATTACAACAGTCCAATCCGCCACCTTTTCCGGGGCGGATTCACCGCAAACAAAAACATGACGGAAACAGGACTTGGAATGGAAAACGCTCACCTCTACACACCCCATGAGGAACCAGGATGCCATGGAACTCGAGCTCCAGATACTGCCAGCCTTTGTCTTCCTGCTCCTCTACCAGGAACATCAAAGACGGCAGCGAAGACCACGGTGAGTACTAAACCTACAACACAGGGGAGGGGAGAGGGAAAAAAGAGTGACACACACAAGCAACACTCCCACCCCCACCCTCACCCACTCCAACACACACACAAGTACATGTTGATACATTACATTTACAACCCCCAACCCCCCCACCCCCGGGAAGACTGCAAGGGCAAAAGGAAATGAGTTGAACGTTTGTAATCTATTAAAATACAGTAATCAAAAATATATATACATACTATAAACAAATATATACACCAAGAATACAAGTCCAAGGTATTCCACCATTAAAGTCCGTGGACCACTGGGCCCAAAATGCATGGGTGAGGCCCACACAAGACACCCGATCAAAACGGAGAGAGAACACTGCTGGGGCATCAGACAGAAATACAACAGGCACCTCAGGGGGAAGGGAAGGGGGGGCACCTCAACCGGATGAGTGCACGACGCCAGATCCACGAGGGGGCTCCATGCCCACTGCTGTATCCTGGGGAGTGCAAAGCCAGAGTCTCACACGTCTTTCCAGTGGGTGGTTTGCCCACTGCTCTATCCTGGGGAGTGCAAAGCCACAGTCTCACAAGTCTTTCCAGTGGGTGGTTTGCCCACTGCTCTATCCTGGGGAGTGCAAAGCCACAGTCTCTCAAGTGGATAACAGTCTCCACTGGTTTTGGAGGGGGCTTTGTTCCCAGAGTGCTTCATCCTGCCAAGGACTGAGGTGGTGGATGCCTTTCTCCACTGGTTCTGGAGGGGGCTTGGTGCCCAGAGTGCTTCATCCTGCCAAGGACTAAGGTAGTGGATGCCTTTCTCCACTGGTTCTGGAGGGGGCTTGGTGCCCAGAGTGCTTCATCCTGCCAAGGACTGAGGTAGTGGATCTGATACTCCACTGGTTCTGGAGGGGACGTGGTGCCCAGAGTGCTTCATCCTGCCAAGGACCGAGGTAGTGGATGCCTTTCTCCACTGGTTCTGGAGGGGGCTTGGTGCCCAGAGTGCTTTATCCTGCTCGCGGCGGCCTCAGTAGCATCAGAGATTTTGGTGCTAATTGGCCTGCGGTGCTGGTGGCGGCGGTGTCCTGTTCAGCTGTGCTTGTGGCGGCGGTGTCCTGTTCAGCGGTGCTGGTGGCGGCGGTGTCCTTCGCATCGGTGCTTGTGGCGGCGGTGTCCTTGGTAGCGGTGCTTGTGGCGGCGGTGTCCTGTTTAGTGGTGCTGGTGTCGGCGGTGTCCTTGCCAGCTGTGCTTGTGGCGGCGGTATCCTTGGCAGCGGTGCTTGTGGTGGCGGTGTCCTGTTTAGCGGTGCTGGTGGCGGTCTTGTCCTTGGCAGCGGTGCTTGTGGCAGCGGTGTCCTTGGCAACGGTGCTTGTGGTGGCGGTGTCCTGTTCAGTGGTGCTGGTGGTGGTCTTGTCCGCCGTGCAGGTTTTCGGCGACTTGCCTGTTTTTCTGTGCCCCTTCCCCACCTCGGATGGTGGCACAGCTGTCTTCCCACTCCCAACTTTACTCCTGGGAGAGGCTTTGGTGGTAGATGTTTTGCCTCTCTCCCGCCGGGCAGTGGCCAACTTTTTGTGCTTTTGAGGTGGGGGACTGTCTGTGGTCTGGCTCCATGCCACACTGGCTGCCATGCTGCTTGGCACACTCCAGAAGCCGGTTACTACTGGCAGCACTGTTCCTGCAGATGTTGTGGCTGAGGTGCTGGGTTGGGACCTAGAAAGGCGGGCCCTAGGGGACTGAAGGGGTAGGGGAGGTGAGGGGGAAGAGGTCAAGGTTGGACAGGAAAAGTTTTTTGGACACACTGGGACGGGTAGATGGAGGGAGTTTGGGAGTGGAGGAAGAGGTAGTGGTTGTAGGAGGTGTACGTTTGCTGACTTTGGGTGAAGGTGCATGGGCTGGAGGCTGTCGTGAGGTGGATGGCTGTTGGGTGGGTGTGTGGCTGCATTTGTGTACCTTGGAGGTGGGCTCACAGACACACTGGGAGAGGACACAGGGGATGTGTGAATGGTAGTGGGGGTGGTAAGTGCAAGTGAGCGGGTATGGTGGTGGGTGTGCTGGTGATGTAGGTAGTGGCTGAAGATGTAGTGCATGCAGGTGTGAGTGGAGACTAGACTAGGAGGGAGGAGGGAGAAGAGGAGGAGGGGGACACAGTGCAGGCAGTGGATGTTGGAATGTCTGCATGGGTATGATGCTAGCGTGAGTGCCTGTGGGATGTGTGGTGCTTATGTTTGCCTGAGCTTCCCTTGTGTGTTGAGGTGTGTGCATGCTGGTCGGATGGTGTGCTTGGGATAGGCTGAGGTACAGGTGTTTGGGTCTGGGTGGAGGAAGTTGGAGGGGGGAGGCTGGACACAGGGACAATGGATGCCATCAGTGCTGAGGCCAGAGTCTGAAAAGCTCGCTGTTGGGCTGCCTGACCACAATGAATGCCCTCCAGGTATGCATTTGTCTTTTGCAACTGCCTCTCTACACCATTGATGGTATTCAAAATGGTAGACTGCGCAACAGTGAGGGACCTGAGGAGGTCAATGACCTCCTCACTGAGGGCAGCAGGGCTGACTGGGGCAGGGGCTGAGGTGCCTGGGGCGAAGGAGATGCCCACCCTCCTGGGTGAGCGGGCACGGGACACACGCTGAGGGGCTGCTCGGAGGGCGGTGCTGGTAGGGGGGTGGCGGCTATACCTGTAGATGCGGGGGCACAGAGGGGCCCGCCACTGCAAGGGAGCTCCCATCAGAGGAGGAGTCCGTGTCGCTGGTTTCAGTTCCTGTCCCCGCCGTGGAGCTCCCCTCGCCCTCTGTCCCACTGGTGGCTTCTGACTCCGTTGTGTCGCCCTCCAGGGCCATGTGGGATGCAGCTCCCTCCTGCTCCGGTGCCACTGCTCCTCCGCCTGATGATGCTAATGCACACAAGAACAGGGAGACCACAAAAAGGGGGGGGAGACAGAAGAAAGACATGTTGAGTGCATGCAATACTGCTACCGTTACTGGACACTACAGAAACAGAAGCCCCCTGCACTACACCATGCACTTAGAGTTCCCAAATTAATCACAGGGACATGGGGTACAAGGCCTATGCCCGATTGCTGCACACATAGAAGTCACAGAAGCCTGACTAGGTGTAGTTGGCTCTGAATACAGGTGGGGTGTGGTGCCACATGGCCTGCTTTAAGAAGGGACCTTGCCTACTAAACTCGCCCTGTCCTAGGGGAACCCACAGCCCACCTCCCCCACCCAGAAACCTACAATGCACGCGGAATCAGCAGAATGAGAGTGTACTCACCCCCTTGTGGCTGCTGTGATACCCTCAAGCGCCCATCCAACTCCGGATACGCCACTGCCAGGATCCGGAACATCAGGGGGGTCATGGTGCGACAGGCACCTCTCCCACGTTGGGAGGCCATCCCAGCTGGGCCTCCGCCGTCTTCTTGCTCCAGCTGCGAATGTCCTCCCATCTTTTCCGGCAGTGGGTGCTCCGTCTGTGGTGGACCCCCAGGGTCCGGATTTCCTTGGCGATGGCACGCCAAATATCTTTCTTCTGGTGGGCGCTGACCTACACAAATAGTACAGGGGAAAAGGAGAAGATATAACCGTCTGCACCGTCACAGTCATTGGCCCGCATCCCTACCCTTGCCATAACGCACATGCACTCACTGTCGTTTCATGCATGCCTCATTCTCCCCCCCTATCTTTCATCCACACCACTCCACACAGGCATTGCCCATACGGCATGCTCACAGTGTACTTACCTGTTTGTCTGGAGGACCGTAGAGTAGCGTGTACTGGGGGAGGACTCCATCCACTTGTTTGTCCAACTCCTCCGATGTGAAGGCAGGGGCCCTTTCCCCAGACACATGAGCCATTGTCTCTTCCAGACTGAGGTCACAGCAGCACTTGCAGTGTAGGTCCTCTCCTGTCGAAGATCAGGTATCAAGTGAGTGAACAGACAGAAAATGGCGGTGACGTCCGCGGCCGTGCGTACAGTCACCGCCGGCGTACATCGTCATTGGCTCCTGGGACCCATAGGGTTCAATGATAACCAATGCAGCATTGCGCCGCGGTCTTCGACCGCCTACCGCGACAGTGTACAATGCCAGCGCAGTTACCTCATATCCCCTTGTCCCACCTTACAGGTCAGGCAGCCTCCATTTCAGGGGGCCACATGGCATACATTTTGACTGCGTCACACATATCTAGGCCTTGCATAAACACTAATACAGGCATATATCGATTTTAAAAACGTATGGAATTAAGTTGTGTTTACGTACCTCAGTGTTGGTTGACACTCTGCTCGCTGTTCTCCTCCATAGAGCACGTCCGCTGGGGCAGGTGAGGAGATGGCGCATCCTCCGGAGTACAGACCGCTGGTGGACCTGTCGACAATGGAGGAGCGACATGTAATTGTCACATACAGACTTGATCGTACCACAATCCTAGAGCTGTGTGCCCAGTTGGAGCCAGACCTGATGTCAGCTATCCGCCATCCCACAGGAATCCCCCCACTAGTGCAGGTCCTGTCAGTACTCCATTTCCTGGCAAGTGGGTCTTTTCAAACAACAGTGGCAATTGCATCAGGGATGTCCCAGCCTATGTTCTCCAACGTGTTGTCCAGAGTGTTGTCTGCCCTTCTGAAACACATGCGCAGCTACATCGTGTTCCCTCAGGTGGAGTATTTGCCTACAGTGAAAGGTGACTTCTATGCCCTGGGACATATTCCCAACATCATAGGTGCCATTGATGGGACACATGAGGCCTTGGTCCCCCCCGCAGGAGTGAACAGGTGTACAGAAACCGGAAGAGTTACCATTCAATGAATGTGCACATGGTGTGTTTGGCCGACCAGTACATCTCCCATGTGAATGCCAAGTTCCCTGGCTCAGTGCATGACACTTACATTTTGAGGAATAGCAGCATCCCTTATGTGATGGGGCAATGCCAGAGGCACCGTGTGTGGCTATTAGGTGAGGACATGGACCCAATACAGTGTGACTAGGTGTCTGGGTCTGGTGATGTCCCTAAGAGTTAATGTGTGTCTAACAGTTGTCCCTCGACATTTGCAGGTGACTCTGGTTACCCCAACCTGTCATGGCTACTGACCCCAGTGAGGAATCCCAGGACAAGGGCAGAGGAACGCTAAAATGAGGCACATGGGCGAACTAGGAGGATTATAGAACGCACCTTCTGCCTCCTGAAGGCCAGGTTCAGGTGCCTCCATATGACAGGTGATTCCCTAGTCTACTCACCAAAGAAGGTGTGCCAGATCATCGTGGCCTGCTGTATGCTTCAAAACTTGGCTTTGCGACGACAGGTGCCTTTTCTGCAGGAGGATGGTCCAGATGGAGGTGTTGTGGCAGCTGTGGAGCCTGTGGACAGTGAAGACGAGGAAGCAGAAGAAGAGGATATAGACAACAGGAACGCAGTGATTACTCAATACTTCCAGTGAGACACAGGTAAGAAGACAACACTGCCTGCTACATCTGATATAATTCTTCTACCTCTCATCTGTCCGTCACTTTCACCCAGTGTAGGGACCCTGATTTGTCACTTTCCCATTCCATTTCACAGATGTGGGTCCCACTGTGTGACATCTGCTTTGTTTCCTCATGGACTAGAGCTGTGTGACATAGGTATGTTGACAATACATTGGATATAGCATTTTTCCACAGTTATTGCAAATACACATTTTCGAAAGCACAGACTGACTCCAGATTGTTTTGTGATTTAAGGGTGTTTATTTAAGTGCAAAATAGTGGAGGGGGTTGTAAATTGGTCAGGGGTGATGGTGGAGGAATGTCCATGGCAGAGTCCAGTCTATTAGTCTCACAGGTGCATTGTGAAAAGGGGCATAGGAAGTGGAGCTAGGGCAGTTTAAGGATGGACAGGGTGACAAAGTGGGACAAAAGGATGACAATCAGGGTGGTCTCATTTCTTGGCAGGGGTCTTGGCATTGTTCTCTGTCTTTGTTCTGGATCTCAGGGACGGTTTGCGGGGTGGTTCTCCATCTGCAGGGGGTGGGGTGCTGGTGTCGTGGTCCTGTGGCGGTGCCTCCTGTCCACTAGCGCCGGTGGAGATGGTGGGCAGTTCATCGTCCAGGCTAGTGTCAGGGGCCCCTTGTTGGGCCACAATGTCCCTCCTGGTGTTGACGAGTTCCTTCAGTACCCCTAAGATGGTGCCCAGGGTGGTATTGATGGATTTGAGTTCTCCCTGATCCCCAAATACTGTTTGTCCTGCAGCCGCTCGGTCTCCTGAAACTTGGCCAGTACTGTTGCCATCGTCTCCTGGGAATGGTGGTAGGCTCCCATGATGTTGGAGAGGGCCTCATGGAGAGTGGGTTCCCTGGGCCTGTCCTCCTTCTGTCGCACAGCAGCCCTCCCAGTTCCCCTGTGTTCCTGGGCCTCCGTTCCCTGGACCGTGTGCCCATTGCCACTGCCCCCAGGTCCCTGTTGTTGTTGGGGAGGTGGGTTAGCATGGGTTCCCTGTAGTGGTGGACACACTGCTGCTAAACGTGTCCTGGGGACAGAGGTATGGGCCCGCTGGGTGGGTGCTGTGCTGGTGTTTCCAGAGGGGGGAAGCTCTGTAGTGGCCTGTGACTGTGTGAGGGGAACCGACTGTCCCGAGGTCCCAGATGGGCCGGGCTGGTCATCTAGATCCAGTTGGACAGAGCTGCTGCCATCACTGTGGGCCTCTTCTGTGGGTGGAGTGGACATGTCTGGACCCTCCTGTCTGGTGACGTTGGGTAGGGGTCCTGCAGGGGTGTAAAGGCATGATTATTGCATCCGTATGTGCCATGGTGTGCAATGGGTGGGTGACCCTGTTCCCCAGTGCTTGCTTTCTTGTGTGGGACCTCGTGTGATAATGGTTTAGGGGGGTGTGTGGGTATGTGCAGTGGCCATGCATTGGTGATGGGTGTCTATGCTTTGGTGTTGCATGGAGGGCTTGGGTTTGGGATGTGTGGTTTGTGATAGTGGGACATATGTGAGGAGTTGGAGTGATGGGGGTGAGGGCGAGGGTGGGGGTATGTGATAGCATGCAGGTAGGGTGGGGATGAAGTATTTAAGATTTGACTTACCAGAGTCCATTCATCCAGCTACTTCTGTGAGGCCCTCAGGATGCAGTATAGCCAAGACCTGCTCCTCCCATGTTGTTAGTTCTGGGGGAGGAGGAGGGGGTTCACCGCCAGTCCTCTGAACTACAATCTGGTGTCTAGAGACCACAGAACACACCTTCCCCCATAGATCATTCCACCTCTTCCTGATGTCATCCCATGTTCCTGGGTGCTGTCCCACTGCATTGACTCTGTCCTCGATTCTGCGCCATAGCTTCGTCTTCCTAGCTATGGTGGTGTGCTGTACCTGTGATCCGAATAGTTGTGGCTCTACCCGGATGATTTCCTCCACCATGACCCTGAGCTCCTCCTCAGAAAACCTGGGGTGTCTTTGCGGTGCCATGGGGTGGTGTGGGTAATGTGTGGGGTGGTGTGTGTTGTGATGTGTTGGGTGATATTTAGGGGTGTGTTGTGTGAGGTGCGTGGATGTTGTGTGAGTGATGGTGTTGAGTGCCTGTGGATGCTAGTGTTGTTTCTGGTGGTGTCTCTCTCTGGCCTTCAGTCGCAATTGTGTTTGTAGGGGTTTGTGGGTGATGTGGGTGTGTGTTTTATATTGTATTGAGTGTGTGGGAGTGGTGTGTGTATGTGTATCAGGTTTGTGTATTTCGATTTGTCCAATGTGGATGTGTTTTGTAAATGTGTGTGTATTTTGAGAGCGGCAGTGTGTACCACCAATGAAATACCGCGGTTGAAAGATCGCTGCGTTGATTCGTGGGTCGTGATAGTGTGGGTGTATTCCTGTTGGCGTGACGGTGTCGGTTTTGATATCAGCAGTTTATCACTGACCTTTGGTGTGGCGGACTTGTGTGAGTGTCTAAATTTTGGCAGATTCCGAGCTGTGGGTCATAATAGCTGTGGCGGAATTCCGCGGCGGTGTGTTGGCGATCTTCTGCACGGCGGTAAGCGGCATTTGCCGCCAATGTTGAAATGACCCTCTTTGGAACTACTTTTAATTCCAAAGTCGAATTTGCATATAACTTTAATTTAAAAGCAGCCAGCAAGGCAGGCCTGCTTTTAAAATGACACTGGGCACCTCAGCAGTGCACTACCTATGCTGTGGTCCCTAAACCTACATGCCCTACCATATACTAGGGACTTATAGGTAGGTTAGCTTAGCCAATTTTAATTAGCCTAATTTGCATATCCAGTTTACACAGAGCACCAGCCCTGGGACTTGTAAGCAGTACCCTGGGCACAGCCAACGGTCAGTAACCACCAGTACCTGTCCACAAAGTGTGAGGGTGACCAGGGCAAAAAAGAGGACTTTCCTACACCTCCTAAGCGGTGACCTCCTCGCTGGAGCTATTATTGATTTCCTGCTAGGTCGGCGGGCAGAAAATGAGCAGGAAACAGGCTACAGCATTGTCCCTGGCATGTAATCAAGCCGAGCATAATGCTGCAAAGCAGACAGTGAACATTGTGATGGGACTGGCCAGGGGGGCCACTGCACTGCCCATGCCAAGTGCATAGGCAGTGCAGGGGCCCCTCTGTGGCCCGCTGCACCTGTTTCCCGCCAGCCTTAGCACCGCCATGAAACCGCCTGTGGAGAACGAGGTTGTAATCCCCAGTGCAGCATTGCTTGCGGTGCTGCCCTGGCGGATTAGGACCTCCGCCAGACTGTCAGGATCCAAGATCCTGGCAGAGCTGGCAGTTTCCTGGTGGTCCGACCATTAAAGTTGTAATGTGGCAGTTGGACCGCCACATTCGCAGCGATCCAGACCACCAAACGGTATGAGCCCCTTAGTGTATCTTCAAAGTCAAACAAAACTTTATTCGGCTTTCAACGAGCCATAAAAGTGT
Organism: Pleurodeles waltl; assembly: GCF_031143425.1. Lineage (NCBI taxonomy): Eukaryota > Metazoa > Chordata > Amphibia > Caudata > Salamandridae > Pleurodeles > Pleurodeles waltl. The sequence continues at coordinate 468,985,237 of NC_090442.1, forward strand.
CAAGTAATAGCACATTGGTAATAAATGAATATAAGAAGGGTTGTACATAAAATAAGTAAGATTATAAAACACATCCTTAATTCATTCAAGAACAGGTATATATAAAACTTGATAAATATACATCAGTGCAAAGACGAGTTCAATTACGGTGTTTTTTTTTTTTTTTTTTTTTTGGGAGTAAGGAATTTGCCAGAAATTGCAGATTTAGAAGTAAAATTAATTCAGTACACCCATAGACTTTCTTACAGAGAGTACTGTACATAAAAAATTTGCTAAAATTCCACATATTTCAATAAAGGATAAAATCTGTAAGCTAAAATACGCGTCGCGACACTTGCGCATATTAGTTGATCTTAAAAAAGGCAGTAAAAAGCGTTTTCTTGGTATATCTTAAAATTTACAGAAGAGGACCACATGCATTGTAGATTGGGGAGCTTTCGCATCACATGGACATGCTCTTAAGACTGAACTCCAGTCACGCATAGTCGGAAAAGTTACTAGCCGGTGGAAGATACTTAAGCGGAATCTTGTGAGAACAAATCGATGTCGGGGATTTACCACGCTTACTAAGTAGGGCTGGACTGCATCCGTCGACAGAATTAGTTGGTTAGACATTACTGTTGTTTTTTTTTATTCCACTTCCCATCTCTGTTCATCCAAATACTTCAAAGTCAGAGCCTTCAAGTCTCTCCTGGTTATTTTTTCCAGTAATTGTGGGTTTAGATAATACGCTTCGCAGCCCATATTTTTGAAAAAGGTCATGATATATTTTAGCCAGGGAACTCTATACGAGTGTGTTAGATTCATACAGTCGGATAATATGGCCTGGTTTAGTCCGGTATGCTCAGAGGTCCACACTTTGTGCCATAATAATAAAGGCTGTATCTTAATTAAATCAGTTACAAAGTGGACCCCAAGTTCCGAATGGCTAATATATGATGACGTGCTATTTGGTGCCATTAGTAGACATCTCAGAAAGTCATTTTCCACCAACTGTATCGCATGGCAGTTCGTGTACCCCCAAATGCATGCTCCATAGGTAGCCGCCGGGTTACATTTGGCTTTGTAGATTTTTACCATGTTTGACGGGGAGATTCCCCCTAGCTTTTTGGAGAAGATCTTCAAGGCCGCCGTTGTTTTAATAATCTGGTCTTTTTTTGTTTTCACACAGTGTGCCCAGGTGGCCTGTTTGTCAAACATTATGCCCAAATATGAGAAGGTGGGAGCTATCTTCACTTTGTCCTCTTGAATAGTAGTTTTATAGGGCTTACTCAGTTTCCTGCCACAGTTCATTATGAACGTTTTCGAACGGTTAACTGTGAGGCCCAGGGCTGTCATGTAATTTATACAGGAGGTTAGGAGTTTCTGGAGGGCTAGCGGTGTCCTGGCCATGAGTACTGCATCGTCTGCGTAAAGAAGTACAGGGACGGGGCGGTTACCTATTTGTGGGAGATCTTTACATTTGTTTATCAATTCATTTTCTAGGTTATTTATATATAATGAAAATAGTAGTGGTGCTAAAACACAACCTTGACGCACCCCTTTGTATATACGGAAAGACTTAGTGCATTCCCCTCTCATCCCGTACCTTACACTTGCTCCACACCCAGTATACAGTTCTCTTATAAAATGGACTATTGTTGGTTCAACTCCCATGCTTGTTAGGATGTCCCATAACTTTTCATGCAGGACGCAGTCAAATGCTGAGGACAAGTCTATGAAGGCCAGATGCAAATTACCCTCTCTAGTCTTCGTATACTTCCCCACTAAAATAGTTAAGTTCAGAGCCTGTTCCACTGTGCCTAGTCCTGTGCGGAAGCCATACTGCACTGGGGATAAAATATTATTTTCTTCCGCCCATATTTGAAGTCTGTTTAAAATTATTCTCCCTGCTAATTTGGCTGATGTATCAAGGAGGGAGATTGGCCTCTAACAGGCTGAGTTTAGACGATCGCCCTTTTTGTATATGGGTATGATGATAGAATGACTCCATGTTAATGGTGGGCCTTGTGAGCAAATGGCCCTCAGTACCTGCGTCAGTAGGGGGCCCCATAAGTCAATGTTAGCTTTATATAGATCAATTGGGACACCATCAGGCCCTGGCGCTTTCCCAGCTTTGCTTGTGTTTATAGCTTCTACTCAAAGATTGCTTGCCAAGGGGTAAGCTGTGCACTTACGGGATGGTAGTGTTATTAATGTTGGCATGAATAGTTTAAAGTTGGGTGAATGGATAGGAAGTTGACTTAAAAGTTCCATCCATCATCCACATTTCAGTAATCTCCAGGGTAAGTAAGTTAAGGATTGTACTAGAGATTAATCGTTTGAAATGGTTCTTCTTGTCACATAGTAGGAAAGGTTTGTTAGTGAAAGAAATAGTCAGTTCAGGGGGGGTGTTAATGTCTGAGTAGGATTGTGGTGTTAATTGTTGGGGATAACTCACTGTTTTCGCCTCTGAACCATTCTTCTCAAATTAGGAACTCTGCGCATACTGCTATACTGCTTGCAATGTGCATGGGGATGTTTTGGACTGCCTCCTTCAAAAGTGAACCACAGGGTTAATTGGAGATGATTACCAGTAATTTTATTTGCTAGATATTTTATCTAACTTCAATCTCCATTGCGGAGGCAGAAATGTTATGCTTTGTTGTTCTTTCCACAGTGTCACCCAGAGTAACAGCTCAGTCTTTGCAATGGGATGAAAAAGATTCAACACATAACCAGTGACTCCTGGGCTCAGTTAATCTCTCCTCACAATAAATGTAGCCATCAAACAATAACATCATTTTCCTTGCTTGTTTGGAATTCTCCATGCTTCACTGATCTGTTGGAAAAAATTAGAAAAGAAATTATGAATGCATTGTGCTAACTATATGCTTTATTTTTGACATGGAAAATCAATCTGTAAGAAATACAAATGTATGGTAATTTGATGCAGTCTTTTGAAGGTGAAAAGTGTTTCGTAATCCTTATCAAAAAAGAGAAAATTAAAGGTCTTGTTACAAACCTGGCAGTCTCATGACTTTACAACCGTGGCGGCTGCGATGTGGTCACACCGCCATCAGCACCAGGATTAGCCGCCTGGTGGTCTGTCGGTCGTGGCAGTCCTAATCTGCCAGGGGATTACGACTTTGTTCTCCATCATCAATTCCATGGGGCTACTGGAGCCAGGGGGAGAACAGGTGCAGGGGGCCTCAGGGGGGGGGGCTGGGGCCTGAACTGCCTATGCAATTGGCATGGGCAGTGCAGGGGCTCACCTGCCCAGCACCGTTGCAATGTTCACTGTCTGCTTTGCAGACAATAAACATTGCGAGGGTGCTTGTGTACCCTGCAAGCTACAGCATTGCTGCTGGCTTGATTACGAGGCCATTTCCCGCTGGGGTAGCTGGCGGAAACTGAGGTTTCTGCCCGCTGACCCAGCAGGAAACTCATAATAGGCCCGGCGAGGAGGCATCCACAATGGCTTTCGGCAGACGGTCTTTTCTGTCTGCCAAAATTGTAATTATGCCCTAAGTGTTTGTTAGTGTTGAATTCTCTGGGAATAAAGTTGTTAGGATTGTAATTTACATTTATTGAAACACATATTACCTATGTGGACCAAAAAAGTCTGAGTGGAATTGCAGGGGTTTTGGACCTGATGGCCTTCTTCCTTCTTAGACATCTGTTATAGATTAGAAAGAAAATGGTAAAATATTTGCTGTTTTTTTAGTTTCAGTTTTGTTTGTACTTAGTATTTTTTTATTTACTTACTCATGTTCTGTAGATTTCCTTCCAGTTATGACTTTTGATTTTACAGGGTTTTTGTATTCTTTATAGTAATTCTTTCCTCTTTGAAGGTGTATTCTTTGATGTTTTATGCTGCAGGGTAAAGAAAAAGAGGTAAGTACTTGGCCAAGTTCGAATAGTAATTTTGTCCCCAAACACTGTCCAGCATCTTCCCTGAGGTAAGTATTTGGTGGAGTTAGAATAGTAATGTGCCCCCTGACACTGTCCAGCACCTTCACAGAGTTAAGTAATCAGCAGAGTTAGAATAGTAATTTTGTACCCCGGTCACTGTTCAGCTCTTGCCCTAGGTAAGTATTTAACAGAGGTAGAACAGTAACTGTGCCCCCTCAGTCACAGTCAAGCACCTTCAGCAGAGTTAGAATGGTAATTTTGCCCCCAGTCATTGTCCAGCACCTTTCCTGAGGTAAGTACTTGGTGGAGTTAGAATATTAATACCGCCACTTTAACAGTCACCGCCAATGTCATGATGACCACCATTGTCATTTACAACGGCAATAGCTCCAACTCTCACAAATGTGAGACCTATTGCATTGCCAATGTTTATTTGTTCTGAAGCTGCTCAGCTTTTCTTTATGTCTGATGGTGTGAATCTGATCTCAGGTAGCAAGTTCCAGTGAGTGGAAGACGAACCCGCAAATGATTTATGAAGTATAGTGAGTCAGTGCCTGGTCAAATTCGATTTTTTTACTTTAAGCTGAGGCATGTTTTGATCCCTAATTCTTTCGCTCCGGGGCAGACACCAAGGGATGCAATGGCCCTTACTGTGTGACTGAGCGCCATTCCAAGTAAAGACACTTTGGTGGTCATTACAACCCTGGCGGTCGGTGTTAAAGTGGCGGTAAGACCGCCAACAGGCCGGCGGTAAAAAAAATGGAATCACGACCGTGGCGGAAACCGCCAACAAAGACAGCCACTTTAACACTCAGACCGCCACGGCGGTACAAACAAACAGCGAGGCGGTCACTGCCAACAGACAGGCGGGAGACAATGTACCGCCAACACTATTATGACAGGCCAATCCGCCACCTTTTCCGGGGTGGATTCACCGCGGATAAAAACACAGCGGAAACAGGAATCACAAAGGGAAAACGCTCACCTCTACACACCCCACGAGGAACGAGGACACCATGGACCCGGAACTCCAAATTCTACCTGCAATAGTCTTCTTGCTCCTCTACCAGGAGCACAAACGCCGGCGGCGAAGACCACGGTGAGTCCTGCACCTACGACACAGGGGAGGGGGGAGGGAAAAAACAGGGACATACACACTCAACACCCCCACCCTCACCCACTACAACACACACACTAATACATATCTATACATTACAGTTACACCCTCCAACACCCCCGGAAGAATGCAAAGACAATAGAAAATTAGTGTAACCATTGTAATATATTAAAAGCAACTAGCCAGAAATATATATATACGCCATGTACATAATATATACCATGCATAGTAGTAGAAGTAGTGTTCTAAGAAATTCCGTGGAACACTGGGACCACACGGTATGGGCGAGGCCCACACAAGATCCCCGACCATGACGGAGAGAACACTGCAGGGGCATCAGAGAACAACTAAACAGGCACCTCTGGGGGAGGGAAAGGGGGGGCACCTCAGCCGCTTGAGTGCACAATGCCAAATCCACGAGGGGGCCACATGCCCACTGTTCCATCCTGGGGAGTGCAAAGCCACAGTCTCACAAGTCTCTACAGTGGGTGGGTTGCCCACTGTTCAATCCTGGGGAGTGCAAAGCCACAGTCTCTCAAGTCTCTACAGTGGGTGGCTTGCCCACTGTGCAATCCTGGGGAGTGCAAAGCCACAGTCTCTCAAGTCTCTACAGTGGGTGGCTTGCCCACTGTTTAATCCTGGGGAGTGCAAAGCCACAGTCTCTCAAGTCTCTACAGTGGGTGGCTTGTCCACTGTTCAATCCTGGGGAGTGCAAAGACACAGTCTCTCAAGTCTCTACAGTGGGTGGCTTGCCCACTGTTCAATCCTGGGGAGTGCAAAGCCACAGTCTCACAAGTGGATGTCTTACTCCACTGGTTCTGGAGGGGGCTTTGTGCCCAGAGTGCCTCATCCTGCTAAGGACAGAGGTAGTGGATGTATCGCTAGCTAAGGACAGAGGTAGTGGATGTATCTCTCCACTGGTTCTGGAGGGGGCATTGTGCCCAGAGTGCTTCATCCTGCTAAGGACAGAGGTAGTGGATGTGTCTCTCCAATGGTTCTGGAGGGGGCATTGTGCCCAGAGTGCTTCATCCTGCTAAGTACAGAGGTAGTAGATGTATCTCTCCACTGGTTCTGGAGGGGGCTTTGTGCCCAGAGTGCTCCATCCTGCTAAGGACAGAGGTAGTGGATGCCTTACTCCACTGGTTCTGGAGGGGGCATGGTGCCCAGAGTGCATCATTCACCCCGTGACGGACTCAGTTGGGCACTGGCCAACTTCTGATGCTTCACAGGTGGGGGACTGTCTGTGCTGTGGCTCCGTGCCACACTGGCTGCCCTGGTGGCCGGTGCACTCCAGATTCCGGCGACTACAGGCACCACTGGTCCCGGAGATGTTGTGGCTGAGGTGCTAGTTCGGGACCTATGAGATGGACGGGGTGGGGGAGGTGTGGGAAAGAGGTCAAGGGTGGATAGGAAAAGTTTTTGGGATACACTGGGACGGGTAGCTGGAGGGGGTTTGGGAGTGGAGAAAGAGGTCGTGGTTGTAGGAGGTGTACGTTTGGTGACTTTGGGTGAAGGTGCATGCGCTGGAGGCTGTCGTGAGGTGGATGGCTGTTGGGTGGGTGTGCGTTTGTGTATTTTGGGAGGGGGCGTCACAGACACACTGGGAGAGGACACAGGGGACGTGTGAATGGTAGTGGGGGTGGTGACTGCATGTGAGCGGGGTGTGGTGGTGGGTGTGCTGGAGAGGGACGTTGTGGTTGTAGATGTAGGCCATGCAGGTGTGAGTGTAGACGAGACTGGGAGGGAGGAGGGAGACGAGGAGGAGGGGGACACAGTGGAGGCAGTGGATGTTGGTGTGTCTGCATGTGTGTGGTGCTTGTGTGAGTGCCTGTGGGATGTGTGGTGCTTATGTTTGCTAGAGCTACCCTTGGGTGTTGACGTGTGTGCATGTTGGTCTGTAGGTGTGCTTGGGAGGGGCTGAGGTAGAGGAGATTGGGTCGGAGTGGAGGAAGTTGGAGGGGGGAGGCTAGAGACGGGGACAATGGCTGCCATCAGTGCTGAGGCCAGAGTCTGAAAAGCTCGGTGAAGGGCCGCCTGACCAGAATGAATGCCCTCCAGGAATGCATTAGTTTGTTGCAACTGCCTCTCTACACCCTAGATGGCATTCAAAATGGTAGACTGCCCAACAGTAAGGGACCTGAGGAGGTCAATGGCCTCCTCACTGAGGGCAGCAGGGGTGACTGGGGCAGGGCCTGAGGTGCCTGGGGCGAAGATGATGCCCACCCTCCTGGGTGAGCAGGCACGGGGCAAAGTCTGAGGGGCTGCTGGGAGGGCGGTGCTGGTAGGGGGGGTGGCGGCTGTACCTGTAGATGCGGGGGCACAGATGTTGCCGCCACCACAAGGGAGCTTCCATCAGAGGACGAGTCCGTGTCGCTAGTGTCAGCTCCTCTCCCCGCTGTGGAGCTCCCCTCGCCCTCCATCCCACTGGTGAATTCTGACTCCAAAGTGTCGCCCTCCAGGGCCATGTGGGATGCAGCTCCCTCGTGCTCCGGTGCCACTGCTCCTCTGCCTGATGATGCTAATGCACACAAGAACAGGGAGACCACAAAAAGGGGGGAAGACAGAAGAGAGAGATGTTGAGTGCATGCATTACTGCTACCGTTGGAGGACACTACAGACACAGAAGCCCCCTGCACTACGCCGCACTCTTGGGCTCCACTGTTCAATTCCTGGAAAATGGCCTACAAGGCTATGAATGACATCCGTACACATAGATGTCACAGGGGCATGATTAGGTGTACTTGGCACTCTACAGTGGTGGGCTGGGGTGCCACATGGCCTGCCTTATGGAGGGGCCTTGCCTACGGAACTCGCCCTGGCCTAGAGAAACCCACAGCCCACCTCCCCCACCCAGACACCTCCACTGCGCGCAGCCAGCAGAAAGAGAGTGTACTCACCCCCTTGTGTCTGCTGTGATGCCCTCAAGCGCCCATCCAACTCCGGGTAGGCCACCGCCAGGATCCGGAACATCAGTGGGGTCATGGTGCAACGGGCACCCCTCCCACATTGGGAGGCCATCCCCAGCTGAGCTTCTGCCGTCTTCTTGCTCCAGCGGCGAATGTCCTCCCATCTTTTACGGCAGTGGGTGCTCTGTCTGTGGTAGACCCCCAGGGTCCGGACGTCCTTGGCGATGGCACACCAAATATCTTTTTTCTGGTGGGCGCTGACCTACATGAAATGTAAAGCTGAAAAAGAGGAGTTATTACCAACTGCACCGTCAAAGTGATTGGCCCACATCCCTACCCTTGCCATGTGGCACATGCATTCACTGTCTTTCATGCATGCTTCTTACATCCAGCCCTCTCCACACAGGCATAGCCCATACAACATGCTCCATGTGTACATACCTGTTTGTCTGGAGGACCGTAGAGTAGCGTGTACTGGGGGAGGACCCCGTCCACGAGCTTCTCCAACTCCTCCATGGTGAAGGCAGGGGCCCTTTCCCCAGACACTCGAGCCATTGTCTCTTCTAGACCGATGTCACAGCAGCACTTGCAGTGTAGGTCCTCTCCTGTCGAAGATCAGGTATCGAGTGATTGAACAGATAGAAAATGGCAGTCACGTCCGCAGCGGTGCGTACCGTCACCACCGGCGCACATCGTCATTGGCTCCTGGGACCCATAGGGTCCAATGTTAACATTGCGCCGCGGTCTTCGACCGCCTACCACGACGGTGTACAACGCCAGTGCAGTTACCTCACATCTCATTGTCCCACTTTAGAGATCAGGCAGCCGCCATTTCAGGGGCCCACATGGCTTCATTTCCAACTGTGTCACACATACCTAGGCCTAGACTCAACACACATATAGGCCACCTTTTGTGCATGATTGGTGTTCTGGGTAAACTCTGGGTACGTACCACTGAGTTATTTGACTCTGTGCTCGCTGTTGTCCTTCATAGGCACCGTCCGCTGGGACATGTGAGGAGATGGCGGAATCCTCTGGTGTACCGACTGTCGGTGGACCTGTCGACAATGGAGGAGCGACATGTCATAATCACATACAGGCTTGACCGTGCCACAATCCAGGAACTGTGTACCCAGTTGGAGCCAGACCTGACGTCAGCAATCCGCCATCCCACAGGAATCCCCCTTCACGTGCAGGTGCTGTCAGTGCTCCATTTCCTTGCAAGTGGGTCATTTCAAACAACAGTGGCCATAGTATCAGGGATGTCCCAGCCTATGTTTTCCAACGTATTGTCCAGAGTGTTGTCTGCCCTTCTGAAACACATGCAGAACTAGATCGTTTTCCCTCATGTGGAGGATTTGCCTACAGTGAAAGGTGATTTCTATGCCCTGGGACATATCCCCAACATCATAGGTGCCATTGATGGGTCCCATGTGGCTTTGGTCCTCCCCCCCACAGGAGTAAACAGGTGTACAGAAACCGGAAGAGTTATCATTCTATGAATGTACAGATGGTATGTTTGGCCGACCAGTACATTTCCCATGTGAATGCCAAGTTCCCAGGCTCAGTGCATGACGCCTACATCCTGCGGAATAGCAGCATCCCTTATGTGATGGGTCAACTCCAGAGGCACCGTGTGTTGCTATTAGGTGAGCACCTGGAAGCTAGTCAGTGGGAATGGTTGTCTGGGTCTGGGGTTACCCTACAGGTTAGTGTGTGTCTAATACTTGTCCCTCGCCATTTGCAGGTGACTCTGGTTACTCCAACCTGTCATGGCTACTGACCCCAGTGAGGAATCCCAGAACAAGGGCAGAGGAACGCTACAATGAGGCCCATGGGCAAACTAGGAGGGTGATCGAGCGTACCTTCGGCCTCCTGAAGGCCAGGTTCCGGTGCCTCCATATGACAGGTGGATCCCTATTCTACTCACCAAAGAAGGTGTGGCCGATCATAGTGGCCTGCTGTATGCTTCATAACTTGGCACTGCGACGACAGGTGCCTTTTCTGCAGGAGGATGGTCCAGATGGCAGTGTTGTTGCAGCTGTGGAGCCTGTGGACAGTGAAGACGAGGAAGCAGAGGAAGAAGACATGAACAACAGGGACTCAGTGATCCAGCAATATTTCCAGTGAGACACAGGTAAGAGTACAGCCCTGCATACTACATGTACTTTAACACTACTACCTCTCTACTGTGTCGTTTTCACCCAGTGTATGGTCACTGAGTTGTCACTTTCCCTTACGATTTCACAGATGTGGGTCCCACTGTGCGACATCTGCTTTGATTCCTCATGGACTTGAGCTGTGTGACATAGGTATGTTGACATTACAATTGAAAGAGCATTTTGTCACTGTACTTGCTAATACACTATTTCGAAATCACAGACAGACTCGAGATTGTTTTGTGTTTTGAGTGTGTTTATTTTAGTGCTCAATATTTGAGGGGGTAGCAAAATGGTGAGGGGTGATGGCGGAGGAATGTCCATGGCAGAGTCCAGTCTATTAGTCTCACAGGTGCACTGCCCAAATGTGCATAGGAAGTGGAGCTGGGGCAGTTTAAGTGTGGACAGGGTGACAAAGTGGGACAGTAGGATGACAATCAAGGTGGTCTCATTTCTTGGCGGGGGTCTTGGCATCGTGCTCTGTCTTTGTCCTGGATCTCAGGGACTGTTTGCGGGGTGGTTCTCCCTCTGCAGGGGGTGGGGTTCTGGTGTGGTGGTCCTGTGGCGGGGCGTCCTGTCCACTAGCGCCGGCGGAGGTAGTGGGCAGTTCATCGTCCATGCTAGTGTCAGAGGCCCCTTGTAGTGCCACAGTGTCCCTCCTGGTGTTCACAAGTTCCTTCAGCACCCCAATGATGGTGCCCAGGGTGGAGCTGATGGTTCTGAGTTCCTCCCTGAAGCCCATATACTGTTCCTCCTGCAGGCGCTGGGTCTCCTGAAACTTGGCCAGTACCGTTGCCATCGTCTCCTGGGAGTGGTGGTAGGCTCCCATGATGGAGGAGAGGGCCTCGTGGAGAGTGGGTTCCCTTGGCCTGTCCACCCCCTGTCGCACAGCAGCCCTCCCAGTTCCCCTGTGTTCCTGGGCCTCCGTCCCCTGGACCGTGTGCCCACTACCACTGCCCCCAGGTCCCTGTTGTTGTTGGGGTGGTGGGTTATCCTGGGCGGGGTGTCCTGTCCACTAGCGCCGGAGGAGGTAGTGGGCAGTTCATCGTCCATGCTAGTGTCAGAGGCCCCTTGTAGTGCCACAGTGTCCCTCCTGGTGTTCACAAGTTCCTTCAGCACCCCAATGATGGTGCCCAGGGTGGAGCTGATGGTTCTGAGTTCCTCCCTGAAGCCCATATACTGTTCCTCCTGCAGGCGCTGGGTCTCCTGAAACTTAGCCAGTACCATTGCCATCGTCTCCTGGGAGTGGTGGTAGGCTCCCATGATGGAGGAGAGGGCCTCGTGGAGAGTGGGTTCCCTGGGCCTGTCCGCCTCCTGTCGCACAGCAGCCCTCCCAGTTCCCCTGTGTTCCTGGGCCTCCGTCCCCTGGACCGTGTGCCCACTACCACTGCCCCCAGGTCCCTGTTGTTGTTGGGGTGGTGGGTTATCCTGGGCGGGGCGTCCTGTCCACTAGCGCCGGCGGAGGTAGTGGGCAGTTCATCGTCCATGGTAGTGTCAGAGGCCCCTTGTAGTGCCAGTGTCCCTCCTGGTGTTCACAAGTTCCTTCAGCACCCCAATGATGGTGCCCAGGGTGGAGCTGATGGTTCTGCGTTCCTCCCTGAAGCCCATATACTGTTCCTCCTGCAGGTGCTGGGTCTCCTGAAACTTGGCCAGTACCGTTGCCATCGTCTCCTGGGAGTGGTGGTAGGCTCCCATGATGGAGGAGAGGGCCTCGTGGAGAGTGGGTTCCCTTGGCCTGTCCGCCCCCTGTCGTACAGCAGCCCTCCCAGTTCCCCTGTGTTCCTGGGCCTCCGTCCCCTGGACCGTGTGCCCACTACCACTGCCCCCAGGTCCCTGTTGTTGTTGGGGTGGTGGGTTATCCTGGGTTCCCTGTAGTGGTGGACACACTGCTGATTGACGTGTCCTGGGGACGGAGGTATGGGCCCGCTGGGAGGGTGCTGTGCAGGTGTTTCCAGAGGGGGGAAGGTCTGTGATGGCCTGTGCCAGTGTGAGGGGAACCGACTGTCCCGAGGTCACCGATGGGCCGGGCTAGTCATCTAGATCCAGTTGGACAGAGGTGCTGTCATCACTATGGGCCTCTTCTGTGGGTGGTGTGGACATGTGTGGAGCCTCCTGTCCGGTGACGTTGGGTAGGGGTCCTGCAGGGGTATAAAAGGATGGTTATTACATCTGGATGTGCCATGGTGTGCAATGGGTGGGTGACCGTGTACCCCAGTGCTTGCATTCCTGTGTCGGAGCTTGTGTGATGGTGGTCTAGGGGGTTGTATGGGTATGTGCAGTGGCCATGCTTTAGTGATGGGTGTCCATGCTTTGTAGTTGCATGCAGGGCTTGGTGTTAGGATGTGTGGGTTGTGATAGTGGGATATTTGTGAGGAGTAGGAGTGATGGGGTGAGGGTGGGGGTTTGTGATGGCATGCAGGTAGGGTGGGGGATGTAATAGTTGAGATTTGACTTACCAGAGTCCATTCCTCCACCTACTCCTGCAAGACCCTCAGGATGCAGAATCGCCAAGACTTGCTTCTCCCATGTTGTTAGTTGTGGGTGAGGAGGTGGGGATCCGCCGCCAGTCTGCTGAACCTCCTGGTGGTGTCTCAAGACCACGGAACGCACCTTCCCCCGTAGGTCATTCCACCTCTTCCTGATGTCTTCCCGATTTCTTGGGTGCTGTCCCACTGCGTTGACCCTGTCCACTAATCTTCGCCATAGCTCCATCTTCCTAGCTATGGAGGTGTGCTGCACCTGTGATCCGAATAGCTGTGGCTCTACCCGGACGATTTCCTCCACCATGACCCTGAGTTCCTCCTCCGAGAACCTGGGGTGTCTTTACCGTGCCATGGGGTGGTGTAGGTGATGTGTGGGGTGGAGTGTAAGGTGATAAGTGTGCTGATATGTATTGGGGTATTGTGTGAGGTGCGTGGAAGTTGTGTGGGTGATGGTGTTGTGTGCTGTTGTTCTTGCTGGTGGTGTCTTTCTCTCGCCTTCTTTTGGAATTTTTGGTCGTAAGGGTTTATGGGTTATGTGGGTGTGTGTTTTATATTGTAATGGGTGTGTGGGAGTGGTGTGTGTATGTGTATCAGGTGTGTGTATTTCGATTTATCCAATGTGGCTGTGTTTTGTAAGAGAGTGTGTATTTTGAGCGTGGCGGTATGTACCGCCAATGGAATACCGCGGTTGAAAAACCGCCACGTGGATTTGTGTGCCGTGATAGTGTGGGTGTATTTCTGTTGGTGTGACGGTGTCGGTTTTGTTATCGCAAGTTTATCATTGACCTTTGGTGTGGCAGACTTGTGTGGGTGTCTGAATTTTGGCAGATTCCGTGCTTTGGGTCATAATAGCTGTGGTGGTTTTCCGCGGCCGCGGCGGTGTTTTGGCAGTCTTCTGCACGGCGGTAAGCGGCTATTACCGCCAATGTTGTAATGAGGGCCTTTGTCCCAGTTTTTTCTCCTTGTTGGTTGCAGTGCACAGCTGTGTGTACACTGTAAGTTGGTGGTAATTGTTCTTTTAATCTCACCAATGCGTAGTGGGTAGAACAGTGTTCATATTAAATAAAGCATGCGTTTCCATGATGAGGGAAAAGACTTAGCCTTAACAGCGATCCTTCCAGGAATTGCTTGAAGCATTAATTATGGGCACCACTCACTCTGCTGATGTGTTTTCTCACTGAGCCAGGCATCTGACCATTTTCATCCTGCGGCTGCAGCCAGGGATCATCATTACCCCAGTACTAGGCCACGGAGCGCTGCAATGTACTTAATATGGATGGCTGGCCTGGCTGGATTAACAGCATATTTTCAGAAGTAATGCAATTGCCAATTTGAGAACTAGCCTCCCTTCTTAGGAGACTGGTTGCCACAAGTCTTACCTGATTTAGTGATTTGCTCTGAACTCATGAGCTACATCCATGCATGGCATGCATTGTTAATAAGAGCAGTTGCGACCATGCTTGCCATTGTACAGCTTTGCCCTCCAGCCCTACCCTAGCATCTCCTAAGCCAATCTACATGGTGCTCCCTTGCTGCTTAAGTTAGTAAACATCATGAAGGCAGCATGAGTATTGGCTCAGTCAGGCGAACCTAGTGGTCCTTAGGAGACCTGGGGGCTGTGGCTGTAATCCCACAGGCTCCTGACACTGCGCAGATAGGAGAAGGTTCAACTGCGCATGTCGAGCTGGTCACAGCAAGGCACCCACCCAACCCAACATGCTCACTTCACTCCAAGGCCCAGCTGAACCTGTGACACTATCAATCAATTAAGCACTGCCCCCAACCCACATCTCCCCCCACTCATTCATAAGGCAAACTCGCCTGGAAGTGCTAAAAAATAAGTAGTGCAGTTTGGCTGCGCTGAAAACTGATTCAAAACATTTTTGGAGCCTGACCCTGGGGGAAACAAAACAAATAGGGGGGCAACACCCCCATGCCCTAATAAAGAAACCACCCCTAACTTTGCAATACTAGACAACCATAGAAAAGTCTTTACAGACAACTAAGGCAAAGAGACAAATCAACAGCACCATCTATAGACTCTAATGACCAAGGTTTGGTGACTATTGTGTCATCTCCCATGTTGCTGCACTCACTAAAGGTTCCCAGGATGACATATGCATAATATACAAGGACATGCCCCGAGACAGAAGTGGCTATAATGCTTGTTGATAAAAGAACATGGTTTATGCTCAGGTTCCATTGATATAGCTTGAAATGTATTTGTTGTTAGACACAGTGCAGTGACTGTAATCATTAGGTTAGCCTGCAACCCATAGACCATGAGAAAAATAGAGAAATCATAGACTAAACTCCCAGACGGGGAGAAATAATCATTGACCTTGATAAAGTACATACAAGTCCAGTGCACTAACTCGGTATCTAAAAATTTAAAACATTCAATTACCTGACAATTCTTAGACAACAAACTCAGTTTAGTCATGGGCACACATACTCCTACAGAATGTCACTGTTTTGATATATTTTATCAAACGAAAGAAGGCACTGGCCTCTATCGGCACCAAACACTCAGATCTAGAACTACTGATAGAAACCCATCTATCTCACAAGGAGAATGAATAATTAAAAGGGACTGTGTAGGCAAAGTGATATTTACAAGTAAGACTGAAGGCCAGAACTCAGGCCCTGGCTCTTATGACTCCTATAGAAACTGGGAATTAGCCATTCTAGTATGCAAATTCCTACCAGTCAAAATACCACATGTTCTTTTGCTAAACTGTAAATACAGGGCTATACGGTGGTGATAGTATTGGTATACAGCCACATACTGCAAAGGAGACTTTCTGATGGTTGTATCAAGAATGATATTAGCAATAGAAAAACAAAACATAATCATAGGTGGGGAAGGAACATGTTTACAGACCAGTACAAGATAAATTAAGAATCAGACTTGAGGTGCCCAAGACAGGCACATTCTGCAGCACATTATCACAGTTTCGTAGACCATTGGAGACTAACACACCTGGTAGAAAGGGACTACACCTTCAAGTTCTGTATGAAAGGGACTCACTTCACATATTTATTTTGTTAGAAATGGGGTTTCAAGTTGGCAGTGGTTTGCACCCTGTCCAAATAGGGACCTTCACTCTAGTCAGTGTAAAAGAGCCCCACAGCTAAGATAACCCCTGCTCACCCCTTGGTAGCTTGGGATGTGCAGTCAGGCTTATCTCAGAGACAATGTGTAAAGTATTTGTACACACAAACAGTAACACAGTGAAAACACCACAAAAGTACTCCACATCCGTTTAGAAATATAGCCAAGATGTATCAGAGTAAAACAAGGCCAAAACAACAAACATCCAACATACACAAATAAAGATATCACTTTTTAAAGGTTGAAATGAGTCTTATTTCATAGGAATTAATGGTTGTATCTTTTCAGCACATAGTACCTGGAGTGTGTCAAAAACGATGTGGGCCACAGGGGAGATGAGGTGCCAAAAAGCAAAGTGATGCATTGATTTCCAGACACGCAACTTCGGTTCCTTACTGCAGTGAGGGGCCAATGAGAAATTGAAGCACCAGGGACAATGCATGAAAAATCAAGATGCGCTGTGTTGATGGAGCCGTGGTGAAACAGGCGCTGTGTCGATTCTGCGGCTACAATATGGCCACTGCATTGATTCCCCAGCTGCGAGGCAGGCGCTGTATTGATTTTTCAGGCACGGCTCATTGGTACTTGGATTTTGTCTTTCAGGTCACCAGCTCACGCTTCCAGGGACAGAGGGACTGGAGTTGGCAGCACTTGGCAAGTCAGAGCTCTCAGCAGAAGAGCCCATGCACTGGCAGATGAAGTCTTTGATGTCCCTGAGACTTCTTAGCGGGAGGCAAGCTCAGTCCAAGTCCTTGGAGAACCTTTGGAAGCAGGATGTAGAAAGCAAAGTCCAGTCCTTTCACTCCCAGGACAGAAGCAGCAAGCAGCTAGCCAGTGTAACAAAGTAACAGGCAGAGTGCCAGTCCCTCCTACAGTATGCAGCTCTTCTTCCATGCAGAATTTCCTCAGTCCAGAAATTTTCTAACTTTGTGGGATCAGAGATCCAGTACTTATACCCATTCTGCCTTTGAAGTAGGCAAACTTCAAAGAAATGTCTTCGTAGTGCACAAGAGTCTGCCTTTCCTGCCCTGGCCCCTGAAACACTCCAGGGGTTGGAGACTGCTTTGTTTAAGAACAGGCACATCCATATTCAGGTGGAAGCTCCTCCCACCACTCTAGTTCAGGAAGACACATCAGGATATGCGGGGCACACCTCAGCTCCCTTTGTGTGACTGTTTAGAGCGAATTCACAAAGAGCCTAACTGTCATCCTGACCAAGACGTGTATTTCACAGCCAGGCAGAGGCACAGAATGGTTTAAGCAAGAAAATGTCCACTTTCTAAAAGAATTTAAAAGCCAACTTCACCAAAAGATGTATTTATAAATTGTGAGTTCAGAGACCCCCAAGCTCCAGATCTATATCTGCTCCCAAAGGGAAATTACACTTAAAAGATATTTCATGGGAATCCTAATGTTACCCTATCCTTGCAATAGTGCAAATCAAATTTAGCAGAATTTCACTATCAGGACATGTAAAACACACCAGTACATGTCCTACCTTGTAATCACACTGCAGCCTGCCCATGGGGCTGCCATGGGACTACCTTAGGGGTGACTTAGATTTAGTAAAAGGAAGGTCTGGGCCTGGCAAGTGGATGCCTTGTCAGGTTGAATTGGCAGTTTAAAACTGCACACACAGGCACTGCAATGGCAGGCCTGAGACTTGTTTGCAGAGCTACTGCTTTGGGTGGCACAATCAGTGCTGCAGGTCGACTAGTGGCATTTGATTTACAGGCCCTTGGCACACCTGGTGTACTCTACTAGGGACTTACTGGTAAATGAAATATGCCAATCATGGATAAACCAATCACCAATTTCATTTAGACAGAGAGCACGTGCACATTAGCCCTGGTCAGCAGTGGTAAAGTGACCAGAGTCCTAAAGCCAGCAAAAACAGGTCAGAGAAAAAAAGGAGGAAGAAGGCAAAATGTTTAGGGATAACTCTGTAAAATGGGCCTGGCACAACATATTTATTTTACTATTAGGGCAAATTCTAAAAAGAGTGATTGATGCTTCAATTACACCTAAAAGTATCTATGACCACAACATGATCGTCCTTCACTTAGATATTGGACTCATATATCTGCTTAAAAATACATGAAGAATGAACACTCATAAATACAGATTACCATAGGACAAGAATAAATTCCACATATTTGAATGAGAACCAAGTCTCAGTCACTACAGCACAGACATTATTGGCCATGTGGAAAGCATACATGAGAGTAATAATAATACTTGATTCAGCTGTAGCTAAAGGAAAAGTGAAAGAAAAGCCAGCTCAGCCAGAAAGATATGTACAAGATCTCACCTATGCTTACAGTGACTCAACCAACACAGTCACACCAAGAGCATTAATTAAAGCAAAATATTATCTCAACACTATACTTACTTCCTGAGCAGAAATAATGCTAGCACATATCAAACTTGGAACAAGGAAAATATGTCTTGCACATAATTGGCCATCCTGTTAGAAGTGAAAGAACTGATGCATGCCATCTCAGCAGTCTAAGGTAGAGGAAGTAACCTATTGATGAACCCTTGGGAAATTGTTATGTCTTGTTATGTTAAGAGGTCTTATATAGCACATGGCTACCCAACGGGCCTCCCAGCACTTGTAGGGAAGACTTCAGAACACAAGCTGCAGATAAGGATCAAAATAACCAGGTCTTAAGTAGGCAGCAGAAAGAAAGTTTGTGGCCTGTTTGTTGTACTTACTAATACTAATACCTTTGCCTTCTTTTATCACACATGACATCACTCAGACCTGATAGACAATAGCTTTTTTGAAATTGAAATTTTTCACTCTTTAAATAAAGCAGAGACAAATACAGCAGAGAGATTTGAGAAGAGTAATTTATAAAAGCCACATCTTACACAAGGAAAACAACATGTAGTGCAATACTACAAAATAAATAAAACAAATATAGTACTGCTACTGTGCCAAATGTATTGTCAGTGTCAGAACCCCTTTCACAGGGCCGCAGGGCATGCAGGGGTTCCTGGGCCCAACCATGGTGGTTGATGATTTTCACTCCTGATGTTCCAAGGCTCAACTTACAATGGATCCTGAGCAACTGAGCCAAGTACCCCTTCTGCACTTGACTCTCAGTGTTGCTAGCGCAGGTGTCCTAACAAAAAATATTAACAAGTGTTCATGTATTCTGAATAATGGATTTGTGGAGAAAATATAATAAAGTGAAAAATAATGCACGCATTTGAAAATGTGATTACGATGAGTGGCCACCAATGTTCACAAAGTGTACTTATTAATAGTCTAATGCTATGAAATGTTGAATATATTTTTGACTAATGTAGTGATATGTCATATTAAGAGTTATGCATTATATACTAGCTTTATTAATTGTAGGCCTTTACTTAGCGTAGGTCTTGGCCTAGTTGCCAGGCCTTGTGTCAAGCTGTATTTCTTAACATTTAATAAAGGGCTGTCCTGGAGAGTTAAACTGTGATTTTCCATTGCATTGTTTAAATGTGCTCGTAGATAAGAAGTTTCTCATGAGAACCGACTGTTAGAAAATGCTGTTCTTCTAATGTAACATTTTGTGTGAGACTGACTTTTTCAGAAGGAGAATAATGGAGACACTGACTGGAGTAAAAGCTGCAACAATATTGTTACCTGACAAGCCAGATGATGAGGACGTTGCAGGACAACGAATCAACAACATGTGAATGAAGTAATACTAGGATTCATAGATTTGGAGTTTTATTTTTATTAGGCAAAGTGTGAACATGCAATTATTTGACCAATAGGGATTTGGGAAATAGTTTTACTGGTTTTGATTCAATGGGACTGCACTTAGAAAAGAGACAGTCATTTCCCATTTTCTTGCTGGCTGAAAGGTCAATATTTTCTTGTGAGTCTTGACAAGCAACATGCTTAACTTTATTGCTTAAAGACTTTGCATTTTCTGAACTTTGATGTTGAATCCTGATGCCTTGCTGATCAACTGATGTCCTGAGGATGAAGACTGACTCTGCTTACTGATCCACACTGAGGATAGGTATTATGAATGAGACTGTTGATTATCATGTATATTTGCTTTTTCTTTCTAGGTACCAATTACACTGTTTTGATAGAGTCATAGATAGATGTTTTTCCAAATTGGTATTACTAAATTGTTTTGTATGAAGCCCAACATGCTGATGCTAATCTGGTGTTAGTTAAGGATCCTCACTAATGAAATTCTACTAATAGAGAATAAAGCTTGATAATTTTTCTTTGCTGAACTTGAATGTATGTAATCACTCTGACACAGTTGACTTTGTTATTATTTTGCACTATAACCTTAGAATGTGTTGTAGTTCAGGCTTTGATTTGATTTCGTTTCTCCTGCCGCTTTGGACAGCCAGTATTGTTTCTGTATGTGTTTCATTTGATATTGAGATTAATCTACACGACCTTAGCATTGTTAATATAGGGAAATGAATAATCTAACTTTTACTAAAAGGTGTGGTTATTCATGACTGAAAGGTCATGGTGCGTGACAATCCTGAGTCTATTGATTATTAATGATATTGATTATTGTTGATTGTTGATTTTGTGCATTGGTTATTGATTATTGATTGTATGTGCTGGAGCTATGGTAAGAACATCTTAATTGCGAGTCAAAAGGTTCATCAACCTATTCGCGTCTCCTTGTAAGTTTACTTATTAAGGTCAGACGCGCTAACAGAGATTGTAGCAGAGGTAAATGATTAGAGTCCTTAAGAGCCTATCGTAGATGTCCGGTACAGAGTTACAGGTGTTAACAGTGTTGGTAAAAAGAGGTGAAGGTGTGTCTCTTTAAGAGCCCATAATAGATGTCCAGAGATAGTAACAGGTGCAGGCTCTTTATTACTGAGATTTGGATTTTATTTTTCAATGATGCTTATTGGAGATAAAATGTTTCCTTAAGTCCAGAAATGACTTTCCCAGGATCCTGGATCCTGCTAATGGTTGTTTGAAGATGTTCTCGGTATTCTAGTGACAGTGTGAATGGAGTAGGTTGCACTTGCACAGCTTATTCAAATCCCAGGTGAATTGTGGAGTTTGTGAGGGCTTAGGGGGTTTGTGTACTCCTAACGAAGTAGTAGAAGGAGTGTGAATACTCCGCAGTGTGAGAGTAGGGAAGTTTTTGAACTTCACATGTGTGTGGTGCTTTGTGCTCAAAAATTGTCCACGTGGTTGTTGATGTACGGACCCTGAGTGGTCTAAGAGTCCAGAGTATATTGAAAATTATATGAGACCCTTGATTTTATGTTGTAATCTGTTTGGTTTAGTAGGTTGACAAGTCAGAGTGTGAGTCAAAGTGAGCGAAAAAAAATTTAGACTGAGATTTGGCGAGTCCTATGTGCACCAGGACAGACCCACTGATCAGTTGAGAGTAAAATTTGTGGGTCGAATTTTGCTTGCGTATCTGGGAGACCGAGAAAGAAGGAGTAGGTGTTAGAGCGAGAGCCGTCAGTAAAAAGTGCGTAAGGTTTCTGAAGCAATTGTATTACCTTTCCTCTAGTAAACCAGCAGATTTGGTTTTTGGTTTTTGATTAGTGCTTGCAATTTTTGCATTAGTTTGTGTGAGTCAGAGTTCTGGAGGACAAGCCACAAGACTTTATCAGCTGCAGTTGGTGTGAGTGGGACTGCATTGGAGCCGTGCTGAAATAGGTCAGTCAGTGAAAAGGGTCACACACAGATTTGCAGCCGTCCATGAGATGCAATTGGTTGAGAAAGTAGGTGAAAGGAATCTTGGGATTAAAGTCACTTCCTGATTTTATTTTGAATAACAAAAAGGTCAAAAATATGAAATTTTTAAAAGCTTTAAAGAGTGCTTTAAGGGGAGATATGTATATTGCGAAGCCACACCGCCAGGAAATACACCAGGTCACATTGTAATGGAAGAGAAGGGTGTCGTGCCATGTCTTTGGCTAAAGGAATGGTGCAAATTGACAGAGAAGGATTAAAACGTAGCATTTCCTACAAATGGGACATTCAATTTGAGGGTTTTGGAGCACATAAGGATGGTGCCTTATGAATCGAAGCCCCTTTTGAGACCAGCACAGTTTAAGGCATTAGCGATTTGGGAGCCGGTAGCCAGACAGCAACAGCAACAGAAATTTGAGAGGAGAATGAGAAAAGCAGAAAAGACTTTAACAGAGGCTAGGCAGGACAGTGATCAGAGAGTTTGGAGGATGGAGACTTTGCACGGAATTAAGTTGTATCCGGCAATTAAACAGAACAATGAGAAGGAAAGAAGGAAAGCTACCAGAAAGACTAACAGAAGTCCGTCTGAAAGTACGGAGGCTAGAAAATCTTCAACACTGGAGGAAGAGTCAGATAATGATGAGTTTATTACAGAGTTATTGAGAAATCACCCACCACCATATACAGCACATGAGTGTGGTCCGAGTACCAGTGCTGATCCGACAGCTCCGACACAGGTGAATGGGACAATTAGACAAATGCAGGTTAATGCAAGCCTAACACCGAATGCGATGCAAAGTGCTCTTAATGTGCCTACATTCCTGTAGTGCAAAATCAGGTGCAATCGCCATGGGTTCAGAGAATTTACCCTGATATGCCCATTATGGAAAATACTTCAAACTTAATGGTACCTATGGAACAGGTTACCTAAGACCGATGTCGGTTCAGACTGAACCAACTCCACATTTACTGCCCCAAGTGCAGCCGCAAGTCATGCCAAGATTCACTCCAGTAACAGGGACACAGCCAGATATGACTCCAATGATGAATCAGAACATGGGAGTTACTCTCCCACAGAGCATTAGTGCTAGAACTACCCCAGATGCTATATCGCTACCTATTACTGGTCCAGCTCTACCCTTATTTGCACAGAAGAAACCTACTGTAGGTGAGCAGGGTCCCATGTCCCAGAATATAATCAGGGGAGGACATGATGAAAATGCTCAGGTAGTCTCTCCTGTGGGACAGACTTTTGATGGATCAAGGTCATTGTTAGACCTTAGTCCATTTGTAGCACTTCCAGATACTGTGGCAGGATCAAATGTTAGCCAGATTTGAAATTATTGACGCCATAGACCCTGAATGTAGTTGCACAGCAGGTGCCATCAGTCCAAGCAAGTAACATTTCGCTGCAAAGCTTGACAGCTTAGCAGTTTACTGAATGGTTAGACAAGCTGTATACCCCACAGAGTGATCCAAAGGGAGAGGAGTGTTTGAAGTGTAATAGGCAAAGCATGGAAGCGGGTGAACTCATTTAGGGAACTATGGGTATGAACAGGTTTGAATCCTACACAGAGGCAGAGTTGAGATATTTGTGCCCGCAGATTATGAGGGAAGTGAGCAATGTGCATCAGAGACTAGCAGACCTGGCGGAGAATTACGGTGTAGAAATAGAGAAGATGAAGCATTTGAAAAGAAGTTACAGATTAGATTTTGAGGCTAAAGATTTTGAACACATGAGATCTGGTGGAATGAAGGCACATCTTAAGGAATTGCTTCAAAGTGCCCAGACCTGGGGAGCACTAGACAAATGGGAAGGCAGATGGGTAAAGAAAAGAGACAAGAGAAAAAGGGATTCTGTGGAGCTGACAGCGAATGTGCAGCATGATAAAGATCCAGTGAAGATTTTACCACTAAGAGAGATTCCAGGGGGGAAATGTTTTAATTTCCATTGTAGCAGAAGTGATATTCCATTGTTTACAAATGATTATCCAAGATTGAGAGAGAAGCCAGTAGAGTGGTATCAGCAGACAGAGAGATTTGTGAAACTTGTGAAGTGCCTGTGGGAGGACTTGAACACCTTATTAGAGATAGTGGTCCCAGCTGATCTATGGATAGAGTGTAAGAGGAGTGTAGATTGGCCTAAAAGTGAACCAGAGAGAGACAAAAATACAGGTGCACCATCTCCTGAGGTAATGAAGTATTACTATAAGGTGATGGAGGTTTTGAAAACGAGAATTTCGCCCCAAAATATTGATTGGCAGAGGATTGACAGGACAGCTCAGGAAGCAAAGGAGTTGATACATGCGTATTATGAGAGATGGTTTCAGGCGTTCAAGCATTACAGTGACACAGAGACAATTGAGGCGAGAGACATGAATCATTTTGTGTTCATAATTGTGGAATGATTGAGACCCTGAAATTAGCCAAATGATTGAGAGTCATTTGATTTGCTGGCAAGCAAAGCCGATTGATGAGTTTGATTTGTAGCACTATGCGAAATACTGTAGTGATGACACTGAAACCAAGGGTAGGTCGCTCCCCCTGCCGTTGCAGCTCCTCCAGCTCCTCCAGGTTCCTGAGACCGCCCAGCCACCTCGCAGTAAGTACCCCGCACCTCCCAGCCCCTCGCCTTGCCCCGCACTACTCACCCTCTCTCCTGCTTCTTTTCTCCTTCTCTGTTCTTACTCCTCGCTCCTCTTCTGTAATCTTCTTCTGTACTCTTCTCTCGCTCCTGCTCCCCGTCTTCTCTCTTCATCTGTGTGCTTCTCAGCCTCTCCTCTGCACCGCGACCCGCGTGTGCCTCTTCTTCTCTGTCCCTCTTCTTGGCTCCTTCCTCTGCCGCTCGCCGCCCCTCTTCTCCTTCTTCATCTGTATTCTTCTGTCTTCTGCGCTCCTTTTCTTCACCTTCATCTGTACTCTTCTGTGCTCCTCTTCTTCACCTTCATCTGTATTTCTCTGTCTTCTGCGCTCCTCTTCTTCTTTATCTTCTTCTGTAGTCTTCTGTCTTCTGCTCTTCGTCTCCTGTACCTTCTTCTGTGGTCTTCTGTCTTCTGTTCTTCGTCTTCTGTCTTCTGTCTTCTCTTCTTCGTCTTCTGTCTTCTGCTCTTCATCTTCTGTCTTCTGTTCTTCTGCATCTTTCTTCTGCTCTTCATCTTCTGTCTTCTGTTCTTCTGCTTCTTCGTCCTCCGTCTTCTGCTCTCCCCGCGCCTGCCCTCCTGCTCCTGTCTCATCTCTCTCCCTCACTCGCCTCCCCCTCTGTATCACCCCTATCTACCCCATTCGCTATCTGCCTCCCTCACTCCTCCTATCTACCAATCTACCTATCTCTCTATCTCACTATCTATCTCCCTCACTCACCATCTCCTCCTATCTACCTATTTCTCTATCTTTCCCCCCCACTCGCCACCCCCTACGTTACCACCCCTATCTTCCTATCCTTTCTCTCTACCTCTCACCCTCACCCACCTCTACAACCCCCCCTCCCCTATCTTCCCAACCTTACTCCTATCTCTCTCCCTAAACTCCCCCACCACCCTTAAACCCCCCTCCCCAAGCTCTTCTCCCTCTACCTGTCCCCCCCTCCCTTCCGCTTTCCCGCCGTCACCTCCTGCACGCCCTCGCCCCCCAGCTCCCATTCGCCCCCAGCTGACCCCTCCCCCCGTCCTCCTTCTTATGGCGGCCGCTGCGCGACAGTGGTAGCGACCCTTGACCCAAGGGTAGGTCGCTCCCACTGCCGTTGCAGCTCCTCCAGCTCCTCCAGGTTCCTGAGACCGCCCAGCCACCTCGCAGTAAGTACCCCCCACCTCCCAGCCCCTTGTCCTGCCCCGCGCTACTCACCCTCTCTCCTGCTTCTTTTCTCCTTCTCTGTTCTTACTCCTCGCTCCTCTTCTGTAATCTTCTTCTGTACTCTTCTCTCGCTCCTGTTCCCCGTCTTCTCTCTTCATCTGTGTGCTTCTCAGCCTCTCCTCTGCACCGCGACCCGCGTGTGCCTCTTCTTCTCTGTCCCCCTTCTTGGCTCCTTCCTCTGCCGCTCGCCGCCCCTCTTCACCTTCTTCATCTGTATTCTTCTGTCTTCTGCGCTCCTCTTCTTCACCTTCATCTGTACTCTTCTGTGCTCCTCTTCTTCACCTTCATCTGTATTTCTCTGTCTTCTGCGCTCCTCTTCTTCTTTATCTTCTTCTGTAGTCTTCTGTCTTCTGCTCTTCGTCTCCTGTACCTTCTTCTGTGGTCTTCTGTCTTCTGTTCTTTGTCTTCTGTCTTCTCTTCTTCGTCTTCTGTCTTCTGCTCTTCATCTTCTGTCTTCTGTTCTTCTGCTTCTTTCTTCTGCTCTTCATCTTCTGTCTTCTGTTCTTCTGCTTCTTCGTCCTCCGTCTTCTGCTCTCCCCGCGCCTGCCCTCCTGCTCCTGTCTCATCTCTCTCCCTCACTCGCCTCCCCCTCTGTATCACCCCTATCTACTCCGTTCGCTATCTGCCTCCCTCACTCCTCCTATCTACCAATCTACCTATCTCTCTATCTCACTATCTATCTCTCTCACTCACCACCTCCTCCTATCTACCTATTTCTCTATCTTTCCCCCCCACTCGCCACCCCCTCCGTTACCACCCCTATCTTCCAATCCTTTCTCTCTACCTCTCACCCTCACCCACCTCTACAACCCCCCTCCCCTATCTTCCCAACCTTACTCCTATCTCTCTCCCTAAACTCCCCCCCACCACCCTTAAACCCCCCTCCCCAAGCTCTTCTCCCTCTACCTGTCCCCCCCTCCCTTCCGCTTTCCCGCCGCCACCTCCTGCACGCCCTCGCCCCCCAGCTCCCATTCGCCCCCAGCTGACCACTCCCCCCCTTCCTCCCTCTTATGGCGGCCGCTGCGCGACAGTGGTAGCGACCCTTGACCCAAGGGTAGGTCGCTCCCCCTGCTGTTGCAGCTCCTCCAGCTCCTCCAGGTTCCTGAGACCGCCCAGCCACCTCGCAGTAAGTACCCCCCACCTCCCAGCCCCTCGCCCTGCCCCGCGCTACTCACCCTCTCTCCTGCTTCTTTTCTCCTTCTCTGTTCTTCCTCCTCGCTCCTCTTCTATAATCTTCTTCTGTACTCTTCTCTCGCTCCTGCTCCCCGTCTTCTCTCTTCATCTGTGTGCTTCTCAGCCTCTCCTCTGCACCGCGACCCGCGTGTGCCTCTTCTTCTCTGTCCCCCTTCTTGGCTCCTTCCTCTGCCGCTCGCCGCCCCTCTTCACCTTCTTCATCTGTATTCTTCTGTCTTCTGCGCTCCTCTTCTTCACCTTCATCTGTGCTCTTCTGTGCTCCTCTTCTTCACCTTCATCTGTATTTCTCTGTCTTCTGCCCTCCTCTTCTTCTTTATCTTCTTCTGTAGTCTTCTGTCTTCTACTCTTCGTCTCCTGTACCTTCTTCTGTGGTCTTCTGTTCTTCGTCTTCTGTCTTCTCTTCTTCGTCTTCTGTCTTCTGCTCTTCATCTTCTGTCTTCTGTTCTTCTGCTTCTTTCTTCTGCTCTTCATCTTCTGTCTTCTGTTCTTCTGCTTCTTCGTCCTCCGTCTTCTGCTCTCCCCGCGCCTGCCCTCCTGCTCCTGTCTCATCTCTCTCCCTCACTCGCCTCCCCCTCTGTATCACCCCTATCTACCCCGTTCGCTATCTGCCTCCCTCACTCCTCCTATCTACCAATCTACCTATCTCTCTATCTCACTATCTATCTCCCTCACTCACCACCTCCTCCTATCTACCTATTTCTCTATCTTCCCCCCACTCGCCACCCCCTCCGTTACCACCCCTATCTTCCTATTCTTTCTCTCTACCTCTCACCCTCACCCACCTCTACAACCCCCCTCCCCTATCTTCCCAACCTTACTCCTATCTCTCTCCCTAAACTCCTAAACTTCCTAAAACTCACCCCCACCACCCTTAAACCCCCCTCCCCCAGCTCTTCTCCCTCTACCTGTCCCCCCTCCCTTCCGCTTTCCCGCCGCCACCTCCTGCACGCCCCGCCGCCCAGCTCACATTCGCCCCAGCTAACCCTCCCCCCCCCCTCCCTCTTATGGTGGCCGCTGCGCGACAGTGGTAGCGACCCTTGACCCAAGGGTAGGTCGCTCCTTCTGCCGTTGCAGCTCCTCCACCTCCTCCAGGTTCCTGAGACTGCCCAGCCACCTCGCAGTAAGTACCCCCCACCTCCCAGCCCCTCGCCCTTCCCCACGCTACTCACCCTCTCTCCTGCTTCTTTTCTCCTTCTCTGTTCTTCCTCCTCGCTCCTCTTCCGTAATCTTCTTCTGTACTCTTCTCTCGCTCCTGCTCCCCGTCTTCTCTCTTCATCTGTGTGCTTCTCAGCCTCTCCTCTGCACCGCGACCCGCATGTGCCTCTTCTTCTCTGTCCCTCTTCTTGGCTCCTTCCTCTGCCGCTCGCCGCCCCTCTTCTCCTTCTTCATCTTTTTTCTTCTGTCTTCTGCGCTCCTCTTCTTCACCTTCATCTGTACTCTTCTGTGCTCCTCTTCTTCACCTTCATCTGTATTTCTCTGTCTTCTGCGCTCCTCTTCTTCTTTATCTTCTTCTGTAGTCTTCTGTCTTCTGCTCTTCGTCTCCTGTACCTTCTTCTGTGGTCTTCTGTCTTCTGTTCTTTGTCTTCTGTCTTCTGTCTTCTCTTCTTCGTCTTCTGTCTTCTGCTCTTCATCTTCTGTCTTCTGTTCTTCTGCTTCTTTCTTCTGCTCTTCATCTTCTGTCTTCTGTTCTTCTGCTTCTTCGTCCTCCGTCTTCTGCTCTCCCCGCGCCTGCCCTCCTGCTCCTGTCTCATCCCTCTCCCTCACTCGCCTCCCCCTCTGTATCACCCCTATCTACCCCGTTCGCTATCTGCCTCCCTCACTCCTCCTATCTACCAATCTACCTATCTCTCTATCTCACTATCTATCTCCCTCACTCACCACCTCCTCCTATCTACCTATTTCTCTATCTTTCCCCCCACTCGCCACCCCCTCCGTTACCACCCCTATCTTCCTATCCTTTCTCTCTACCTCTCACCCTCACCCACCGCTACAACCCCCCCTCCCCTATCTTCCCAACCTTACTCCTATCTCTCTCCCTAAACTCCCCCCCACCACCCTTAAACCCCCCTCCCCCAGCTCTTCTCCCTCTACCTGTCCCCCCTCCCTTCCGCTTTCCCGCCGCTACCTCCTGCACGCCCTCGCCCCCCAGCTCCCATTCGCCCCCAGCTGACCCCTCCCCCCCTCCTCCCTCTTATGGCGGCCGCTGCGAGACAGTGGTAGCGAACATTGACCCAAGGGTAGGTCGCTCCCCCTGCCGTTGCAGCTCCTCCAGCTCCTCCAGGTTCCTGAGACCGCCCAGCCACCTCGCAGTAAGTACCCCCCACCTCCCAGCCCCTCGCCCTGCCCCGCGCTACTCACCCTCTCTCCTGCTTCTTTTCTCCTTCTCTGTTCTTCCTCCTCGCTCCTCTTCTGTAATCTTCTTCTGTACTCTTCTCTCGCTCCTGCTCCCCGTCTTCTCTCTTCATCTGTGTGCTTCTCAGCCTCTCCTCTGCACCGCGACCCGCGTGTGCCTCTTTTTCTCTGTCCCCCTTCTTGGCTCCTTCCTCTGCCGCTCGCCGCCCCTCTTCACCTTCTTCATCTGTATTCTTCTGTCTTCTGCGCTCCTCTTCTTCACCTTCATCTGTACTCTTCTGTGCTCCTCTTCTTCACCTTCATCTGTATTTCTCTGTCTTCTGCGTTCCTCTTCTTCTTTATCTTCTTCTGTAGTCTTCTGTCTTCTGCTCTTCGTCTCCTGTACCTTCTTCTGTGGTCTTCTGTCTTCTGTTCTTCGTCTTCTGTCTTCTGTCTTCTCTTCTTCGTCTTCTGTCTTCTGCTCTTCATCTTCGGTCTTCTGTTCTTCTGCTTCTTTCTTCTGCTCTTCATCTTCTGTCTTCTGTTCTTCTGCTTCTTCGTCCTCCGTCTTCTGCTCTCCCCGCGCCTGCCCTCCTGCTCCTGTCTCATCTCTCTCCCTCACTCGCCTCCCCCTCTGTATCACCCCTATCTACCCCGTTCGCTATCTGCCTCCCTCACTCCTCCTATCTACCAATCTACCTATCTCTCTATCTCACTATCTATCTCCCTCACTCACCACCTCCTCCTATCTACCTATTTCTCTATCTTTCCCCCCCACTCGCCACCCCCTCCGTTACCACCCCATCTTCCTATCCTTTCTCTCTACCTCTCACCCTCACCCACCTCTACAACCCCCCTCCCCTATCTTCCCAACCTTACTCCTATCTCTCTCACTAAACTCCTAAACTTCCAAAAACTCACCCCCACCACCCTTAAACCCCCCTCCCCCAGCTCTTCTCCCTCTACCTGTCCCCCCCTCCCTTCCGCTTTCCCGCCGCCACCTCCTGCACGCCCCCGCCGCCCAGCTCACATTCGCCCCCAGCTGACCCCTCCCCCCCTCCTCCCTCTTATGGCGGCTGCTGCGCGACAGTGGTAGCAACCCTTGACCCAAGGGTAGGTCGCTCCCCCTGCCGTTGCAGCTCCTCCAGCTCCTCCAGGTTCCTGAGACCGCCCAGCCACCTCGCAGTAAGTACCCCCACCTCCCAGCCCCTCGCCCTGCCCCGTGCTACTCACCCTCTCTCCTGCTTCTTTTCTCCTTCTCTGTTCTTCCTCCTCGCTCCTCTTCTGTAATCTTCTTCTGTACTCTTATCTCGCTCCTGCTCCCCGTCTTCTCTCTTCATCTGTGTGCTTCTCAGCCTCTCCTCTGCACCGCGACCCGCGTGTGCCTCTTCTTCTCTGTCCCTCTTCTTGGCTCCTTCCTCTGCCTCTCGCTGCCCCTCCTCTCCTTCTTCATCTGTATTCTTCTGTCTTCTGCGCTCCTCTTCTTCACCTTCATCTGTACTCTTCTGTGCTCCTCTTCTTCACCTTCATCTGTATTTCTCTGTCTTCTGCGCTCCTCTTCTTCTTTATCTTCTTCTGTAGTCTTCTGTCTTCTGCTCTTCGTCTCCTGTACCTTCTTCTGTGGTCTTCTGTCTTCTGTTCTTTGTCTTCTGTCTTCTGTCTTCTCTTCTTCGTCTTCTGTCTTCTGCTCTTCATCTTCTGTCTTCTGTTCTTCTGCTTCTTTCTTCTGCTCTTCATCTTCTGTCTTCTGTTCTTCTGCTTCTTCGTCCTCCGTCTTCTGCTCTCCCCGCGCCTGCCCTCCTGCTCCTGTCTCATCCCTCTCCCTCACTCGCCTCCCCCTCTGTATCACCCCTATCTACCCCGTTCGCTATCTGCCTCCCTCACTCCTCCTATCTTCCAATCTACCTATCTCTCTATCTCACTATCTATCTCCCTCACTCACCACCGCCTCCTATCTACCTATTTCTCTATCTTTCCCCCCACTCGCCACCCCCTCCGTTACCACTCCTATCTTCCTATCCTTTCTCTCTACCTCTCACCCTCACCCACCTCTACAACCCCCCCTCCCCTATCTTCCCAACCTTACTCCTATCTCTCTCCCTAAACTCCCCCCACCACCCTTAAACCCCCCTCCCCCAGCTCTTCTCCCTCTACCTGTGCCCCCTCCCTTCCGCTTTCCCGCCGCCACCTCCTGCACGCCCTCGCCCCCCAGCTCCCATTCGCCCCCAGCTGACCCCTCCCCCCCTCCTCCCTCTTATGGCGGCCGCTGCGAGACAGTGGTAGCGACCCTTGACCCAAGGGTAGGTCAATGCCCCTGCCGTTGCAGCTCCTCCAGCTCCTCCAGGTTCCTGAGACCGCCCAGCCACCTCGCAGTAAGTACCCCCCACCTCCCAGCCCCTCGCCCTGCCCCGCGCTACTCACCCTCTCTCCTGCTTCTTTTCTCCTTCTCTGTTCTTCCTCCTCGCTCCTCTTCTGTAATCTTCTTCTTTACTCTTCTCTCGCTCCTGCTCCCCGTCTTCTCTCTTCATCTGTGTGCTTCTCAGCCTCTCCTCTGCACCGCGACCCGCGTGTGCCTCTTTTTCTCTGTCCCCCTTCTTGGCTCCTTCCTCTGCCGCTCGCCGCCCCTCTTCACCTTCTTCATCTGTATTCTTCTGTCTTCTGCGCTCCTCTTCTTCACCTTCATCTGTACTCTTCTGTGCTCCTCTTCTTCACCTTCATCTGTATTTCTCTGTCTTCTGCGCTCCTCTTCTTCTTTATCTTCTTCTGTAGTCTTCTGTCTTCTGCTCTTCGTCTCCTGTACCTTCTTCTGTGGTCTTCTGTCTTCTGTTCTTCGTCTTCTGTCTTCTGTCTTCTCTTCTTCGTCTTCTGTCTTCTGCTCTTCATCTTCGGTCTTCTGTTCTTCTGCTTCTTTCTTCTGCTCTTCATCTTCTGTCTTCTGTTCTTCTGCTTCTTCGTCCTCCGTCTTCTGCTCTCCCCGCGCCTGCCCTCCTGCTCCTGTCTCATCTCTCTCCCTCACTCGCCTCCCCCTCTGTATCACCCCTATCTACCCCGTTCGCTATCTGCCTCCCTCACTCCTCCTATCTACCAATCTACCTATCTCTCTATCTCACTATCTATCTCCCTCACTCACCACCTCCTCCTATCTACCTATTTCTCTATCTTTCCCCCCCACTCGCCACCCCCTCCGTTACCACCCCATCTTCCTATCCTTTCTCTCTACCTCTCACCCTCACCCACCTCTACAACCCCCCTCCCCTATCTTCCCAACCTTACTCCTATCTCTCTCACTAAACTCCTAAACTTCCAAAAACACCCCCACCACCCTTAAACCCCCCTCCCCCAGCTCTTCTCCCTCTACCTGTCCCCCCTCCCTTCCGCTTTCCCGCCGCCACCTCCTGCACGCCCCCGCCGCCCAGCTCACATTCGCCCCCAGCTGACCCCTCCCCCCCCTCCCTCTTATGGCGG
Source organism: Pleurodeles waltl (assembly GCF_031143425.1). Taxonomy (NCBI): domain Eukaryota; kingdom Metazoa; phylum Chordata; class Amphibia; order Caudata; family Salamandridae; genus Pleurodeles; species Pleurodeles waltl. Next base: position 469,017,448 of record NC_090442.1, read on the forward strand.
CCGCTGCGCGACAGTGGTAGCAACCCTTGACCCAAGGGTAGGTCGCTCCCCCTGCCGTTGCAGCTCCTCCAGCTCCTCCAGGTTCCTGAGACCGCCCAGCCACCTCGCAGTAAGTACCCCCCACCTCCCAGCCCCTCGCCCTGCCCCGTGCTACTCACCCTCTCTCCTGCTTCTTTTCTCCTTCTCTGTTCTTCCTCCTCGCTCCTCTTCTGTAATCTTCTTCTGTACTCTTATCTCGCTCCTGCTCCCCGTCTTCTCTCTTCATCTGTGTGCTTCTCAGCCTCTCCTCTGCACCGCGACCCGCGTGTGCCTCTTCTTCTCTGTCCCTCTTCTTGGCTCCTTCCTCTGCCTCTCGCTGCCCCTCCTCTCCTTCTTCATCTGTATTCTTCTGTCTTCTGCGCTCCTCTTCTTCACCTTCATCTGTACTCTTCTGTGCTCCTCTTCTTCACCTTCATCTGTATTTCTCTGTCTTCTGCGCTCCTCTTCTTCTTTATCTTCTTCTGTAGTCTTCTGTCTTCTGCTCTTCGTCTCCTGTACCTTCTTCTGTGGTCTTCAGTCTTCTGTTCTTCGTCTTCTGTCTTCTCTTCTTCGTCTTCTGTCTTCTGCTCTTCATCTTCTGTCTTCTGTTCTTCTGATTCTTTCGTCTGCTCTTCATCTTCTGTCTTCTGTTCTTCTGCTTCTTCGTCCTCCGTTTTCTGCTCTCCCAGCGCCTGCCCTCCTGCTCCTGTCTCATCTCTCTCCCTCACTCGCCTCCCCCTCTGTATCACCCCTATCTACCCCGTTCGCTATCTGCCTCCCTCACTCCTCCTATCTATCAATCTACCTATCTCTCTATCTCCCTCACTCACCACCTCCTCCTATCTACCTATTTCTCTATCTTTCCCCCCCATTCGCCACCCCCTCCGTTACCACTCCTATCTTCCTATCCTTTCTCTCTACCTCTCACCCTCACCCACCCTTACAACCCCCCCTCCCCTATCTTCCCAACCTTACTCCTAACTCTCTCCCTAAACTCCTAAACTTACTAAAACTCACCCCCCGCCACCCTTAAACCCCCCTCCCCCAGCTCTTCTCCCTCTACCTGTCCCCCCTCCCTTCCGCTTTCCCGCCGCCACCTCCTGCACGCCCCGCCCCCCTGCTCCCATTCGCCTCCAGCTGACCCCTCCCCCCCTCCTCCCTCTTATGGCGGCCGCTGCACGACAGTGGTAGCAACCCTTGACCCAAGGGTAGGTCGCTCCCCCTGCCGTTGTAGCTCCTCCCGGTTCCTGAGACCGCCCAGCCACCTCGCAGTAAGTACCCCCCACCTCCCAGCCACTCGCCCTGCCGTGCGCTACTCACCCTCTCTCCTGCTTCTTTTCTCCTTCTCTGTTCTTCCTCCTCGCTCCTCTTCTGTAATCTTCTTCTGTACTCTTCTCTCGCTCCTGCTCCCCGTCTTCTCTCTTCATCTGTGTGCTTCTCAGCCTCTCCTCTGCACCGCGACCCGCGTGTGCCTCTTCTTCTCTGTCCCTCTTCTTGGCTCCTTCCTCTGCCGCTCGCCGCCCCTCTTCTCCTTCTTCATCTGTATTCTTCTGTCTTCTGCGATCCTCTTCTTCACCTTCATCTGTACTCTTCTGTGCTCCTCTTCTTCACCTTCATCTGTATTTCTCTGTCTTCTGCGCTCCTCTTCTTCTTTATCTTCTTCTGTAGTCTTCTGTCTTCTGCTCTTCATCTCCTGTACCTTCTTCTGTGGTCTTCTGTCTTCTGTTCTTCGTCTTCTGTCTTCTGTCTTCTCTTCTTCGTCTTCTGTCTTCTGCTCTTCATCTTCTGTCTTCTGTTCTTCTGCTTCTTTCTTCTGCTCTTCATCTTCTGTCTTCTGTTCTTCTGCTTCTTCGTCCTCCGTCTTCTGCTCCCCCCGCGCCTGCCCTCCTGCTCCTGTCTCATCTCTCTCCCTCACTCGCCTCCCCCTCTGTATCACCCCTATCTACCCCGTTCGCTATCTGCCTCCCTCACTCCTCCTATCTACCTATCTCTCTATCTCACTATCTATCTCCCTTTCTTACCACCTCCTCCTATCTATTTCTCTATCTTTCCCCCCCACTCGCCACCCCCCTCCGTTACCACCCCTATCTTCCTATCCTTTCTCTCTACCTCTCACCCTCACCCACCTCTACAACCCCCCTCCCCTATCTTCCCAACCTTACTCCTATCTCTATCCCTAAACTCCTAAACTTCCTAAAACTTACCCCCCCACCACCCTTAAACCCCCCTCCCCCAGCTCTTCTCCCTCTACCTGTCCCCCCTCCCTTCCGCTTTCCCGCCGCCACCTCCTGCACGCCCCCGCCCCCCAGCTCCCATTCTCCCCCAGCTGACCCCTCCCCCCCTCCTCCCTCTTATGGCGGCCTCTGCGCGACCGCGCCAGAGGCAAGCCCGTCTGCGCCTGTCCGCGCCTGGACTGCGCCCAGCGCCACAACCCCTGGTCCCCAGCTCTCCCAAACCCCACTGCTCCGCTACGACCCCACCACCCTCCACGCCCTCAACCCAGGGCGCTCCAACACCTGCTTCCAAGCGCACCCCAAACGCACCCATGGACCCTTCACCTGCCACTCCTCCAAATGCATCTTCCACCACGCAACTACCACGACCACCAGCCCACGCGCCATCAACCACCTCAAGTGCATCCTGGTCAACGCTCGATCCATCCACAAGCACGTCGTTGTACTCTGGGACCTCCTGGACTACACAGCACCGGACGTCGCCTTCATCACAGAGACTTGGATGAACGCCTCCTCGGCCCCTGACATCGCCACTGCCATCCCCGAAGGCTACAAGATTTCCAGGAAAGACCGCACCAACCAAGTAGGAGGAGGAATCGCCATTGTCTTCAAAGACTCCATCAGCGTCACCACCTCCACCGAAGACACCCCCCTTGCCGCTGAACACCTGCATTTCCAGATTCGCACCGAAACCAGGACCACCCTCAGAGGATCCCTCGTCTACCGTCCCCCCGGACCGCGCGCCCCTTTCAGCGACTCCATCGCCGACTTCGTCTCCCCGCACGCCCTCGCCTCGCCGGACTACATCCTCCTAGGCGACCTCAACTTCCATCTGGAACAGAACAATGACCCCAACACCACCACTCTGCTCGACAACCTCGCCAACCTCGGCCTCAAGCACTGCCACCCACATCGCCGGACACACGCTTGACCCCAACTTCTCCGCCAGCAAACACGTCTCCTTCAGCCACGCCTCCGCTCTACACTGGACCGACCACAGCTGTGTCCATTTCACATTCCGACGCGAGACCCGCCACCGCACTCAACCCATCCCTCGTCGACAGTGGAACAAAATCCCCGAAGAACAGCTCTTCTCCGCGCTCACCATCAACCAACCCACCCTCACCACCGACGACCCCAACGACGCAGCTCTCAGCCTCACGAACTGGATCACCAACTGCGCAGACAACCATGCACCCCTCAGACGCACGCATCGACAGGCCAACACCAAAAAACCTCTCTGGTTCTCTGACACCCTTAAGGAATCGAAGAAAATCTGTCGCGCCCTCAAGAGAACCTGGCGCAAGGACCACACCGCTGACAACATGACCGCCCTCAAGAACGCGACCCGCGAACACCACCACCTGATCCGCGCAGCCAAAAGGAATTTCTTCACTGACAGACTGGACAAAAACAGCCACAACAGCAGAGAACTTTTCAGCATCGTTAAAGAGTTCTCCACCCCCAACACCAACGCCAATGCCGTCACGCCCTCACAAGACCTGTGCAACTCCCTCGCCACCTTCTTCCATCGCAAGATCACTGACCTCCACGACAGCTTCGGACACCAGACCCAAACAAGCATCACCGAACCCACACCCCCGGCCATCACCCTCAACGCCTGGACCCACATCAACGCTGAAGAAACCAAAACCACCATGAACTCTATCCACTCCGGCGCCCCATCGGACCCCTGCCCTCACTTCATCTTCAATAAAGCCGACGACATCATCGCCCCACACCTCCAAGCCATCATCAACTCTTCATTTTCTTCTGCTACCTTCCCCGAAAGCTGGAAACACGCCGAAGTCAACGCCCTACTAAAGAAACCTACGGCTGACCCAAGCGACCTGAAAAACTTCCGCCCCATCTCCCTCCTCCCCTTCCTTGGCATGGTTACCCCCTGACTTTTTGCCTTTGCTGATGCTATGTTTTGATTTGAAAGTGTGCTGAGGCCTGCTAACCAGGCCTCAGCACCAGTGTTCTTTCCCTAACCTGTACTTTTGTTTTACACAATTGGCACACCCTGGCATCCAGGTAAGTCCCTTGTAACTGGTACCCCTGGTACCAAGGGCCCTGATGCCAGGGAAGGTCTCTAAGGGCTGCAGCATAGCTTATGCCACCCTGGGGACCCCTCACTCAGCACAGACACACTGCTTGCCAGCTTGTGTGTGCTGGTGAGGACAAAACAAGTAAGTCGACATGGCACTCCCCTCAGGGTGCCATGCCAACCTCACACTGCCTATGCAGTATAGATAAGTCACCCCTCTAGCAGGCCTTACAGCCCGAAGGCAGGGTGCACTATACCACAGGTGAGGGCACCAGTGCATGAGCACTGTGCCCCTACAGTGTCTAAGCAAAACCTTAGACATTGTAAGTGCAGGGTAGCCATAAGAGTATATGGTCTGGGAGTCTGTCAAACACGAACCCCACAGCACCATAATGGCTACACTGAAAACTGGGAAGTTTGGTATCAAACTCCTCAGCACAATAAATGCACACTGATGCCAGTGTACATTTTATTGTGAAATACACCCCAGAGGGCACCTTAGAGGTGCCCCCTGAAACCTTAACCAACTACCCGTGTAGGCTGACTGGTTTTAGCAGCCTGCCACACTCGAGACATGTTGCTGGCCACATGGGGAGAGTGCCTTTGTCACTCCGTGGCTAGTAACAAAGCCTGTACTGGGTGGAGATGCTTATCACCTCCCCCTTGCAGGAACTGTAACACCTGGCGGTGAGCCTCAAAGGCTCACCCCCTTTGTTCCAGCACCACAGGGCACTCCAGCTAGTGGAGTTGCCCGCCCCCTCCGGCCACAGCCCCACTTTTGGCGGCAAGGCCGGAGGAATTCATGAGAAAAACAAGGAGGAGTCACTGGCCAGTCAGGACAGCCCCTAAGGTGTCCTGAGCTGAAGTGACTCTAACTTTTAGAAATCCTCTATCTTGCAGATGGAGGATTCCCCCAATAGGGATAGGAATGTGACCCCCTCCCCTTGGGAGGAGGCACAAAGAGGGTGTACCCACCCTCAGAGCTAGTAGCCATTGGCTACTAACCCCCCAGACCTAAACACGCCCTTAAATTTAGTATTTAAGGGCTCCCCTGAACCTAAGAATTTAGATTCCTGCAACTTACAGAAGAAGAGGACTGCTGAGCTGAAAAACCCCTGCAGAAGAAGAAAGAAGACACCAACTGCTTTGGCCCCAGTCCTACCGGCCTGTCTCCTGCCTTCAGAAGAAAACTGCTCCAGCGACGCTTTCCCTGGGACCAGCGACCTCTGAGTCCTCAGAGGACTGCCCTGCTTCCAAGAGACCAAGAAACTCCCGAGAACAGCGGCCCTGTTCAACAAAGACTGCAACTTTGTATCCAGAGGAGCAGATTTAAACCCCTGCAATCCCCGCAAGAAGCGTGAGACTTGCAACACTGCACCCGACGACCCCGACTCGACTGGTGGAGAACCAACACCTCAGGGAGGACCCTCCGGTGATTCCGAGACTGTGAGTAACCAAAGTTGTCCCCCCTGAGCTCCCACAGCGACGCCTGCAGAGGAAATCCCGAGGCTCCCCCTGACCGCGACTGCCTGACTCTAAAATCCCGACGGCTGGAAAAGACCCTGCACCCGCAGCCCCCAGCACCTGAAGGATCGGAACTTCAGTGCAGGAGTGACTCCCAGGAGGCCCTCTCCCTTGCCCAGGTGGTGGCTACCCCGAGGAGCCCCCCCTTTGCCTGCCTGCACCGCTGAAGAGACCCCTTGGTCTCTCATTGAAATCCATTGGAAACCTGACGCGTGTTTGCACACTGCACCCGGCCGCCCCAGTGCCGCTGAGGGTGTACTTTTTGTGTGAGCTTGTGTCTCCCCCGGTGCCCTACAAAACCCCCCTGGTCTGCCCTCCGAAGACGCGGGTACTTACCTGCTGGCAGACTGGAACCGGGGCACCCCCTTCTCTCCATTGAAGCCTATGCGTTTTGGGCACCACTTTGAACTCTGCACCTGACCGGCCCTGAGCTGCTGGTGTGGTAACTTTGGGGTTGCTCTGAACCCCCAACGGTGGGCTACCTTGGACCCCAATTTGAACCCCGTAGGTGGTTTACTTACCTGCAAGAACTAACATTACTTTACCTCCCCTAGGAACTGTGAAAATTGCAGTGTCCACTTTTAAAACAGATAAATGTGTTTTATGTAAAAAGTATATATGCTATTGTGATTTTTCAAAGTTCCTAAAATATTTACCTGCAATACCTTTCAAATGAGATATTACATGTAGAATATGAACCTGTGGTTCTTAAAATAAACTAAGAAAATATATTTCTATAACAAAAACCTATTGGCCTGGAATTGTCTCTGAGTGTGTGTTCCTCATTTATTGCCTGTGTGTATGTACAACAAATGCTTAACACTACTCCTTTGATAAGCCTACTGCTCGACCACACTACCACAAAATAGAGCATTAGTATTATCTCTTTTTGCCACTATCTTACCTCTAAGGGGAACCCTTGGACTCTGTGCATACTATTCCTTACTTTGAAATAGTGCATACAGAGCCAACTTCCTACAAATGGTCACAAGGTGTCTCCACTTAAATTGCAGTACTGTCAGAAAGTCATGAAATACTTGGGTCACCAGATTGAGAAGGGCTCAAGAAGGATATCCAGAGAAAGGATTATAGCCATATTGCAGATAAATCCCCGACCACACAGACAGATGTCAGGATGTTTTTGTAGGCTACTGTCGCCAATGGATTCCAAATTGTTTAGTCATTTTGAGACCATTGCAGAAGCTGACTCATAAGGAAGTCACTGATCCTATAGTGTTAGACCAGTCTGGAATGAAAGCGTTCACTGACTTGAGAGAGAGTCTGTGCAAGGCTCCAGCTCTGGGTATGCCTGATTACACTAAAGCTTTCACATTGTTTTGTCATGAGCGCAATGCATGTTCTTTGTCTGTCTTGAAACAGGTCCATGGAGGTGTAAACCACCCAGCTGCATATTTTTCAGTTACTTTGGACCCAGTTGCAGCAGCCTTACCAGGTTGTTTGCGTGCACTTGCAGCATTGGGCAAAGCCTTACACAGTATCAAGGCATTGTGATGGGACATCCCCTGACTAAAATGGTCCCTCACTCTAGTGAGATTCTACTTACAATGACGAAAACCTAATATGTGACAGGTGCGAGGTTGACCAGATATGAAAAAAGTATTTTAGGGTCACCAAATGTGTCACTGAAAAGATGTACAGTGCTGAACCCGGCAACCTTACTCACAAATGAAAATGTTGAAAATGAGCAATTGGAAGACGTTGTGCATGATTGTCTTGAAGTAACTGATTTATGCACAAAACCAAGGCCTGATATTAGAGGTACTCGATTGGAAGAAAATGACCAAATTGTCTTTGTTGATGGTTCCTGTCTGAGGGACAATACAGGGATACTAAGAGCAGGATATGCTGTGTGAACAATTACTGGAAATTTTGAAGCTTCTTGGCTTCGAAGAGTGTATTCTGCCCAGGTAGCAGAACTGGTAGTCCTTACTAGAGCGTGCCATGTTTCTGCGCAGCTGAAGATTACACTCTATACGGATGGCTATATGGATTTGGAATAGTCCATGATTTTGGCCGGTTATGGTCACAGAGAGGTTTCATGACCTCTTCTGGTTCACCAGTGAGAAATGGTGAAAGGATTAAAGAATTGTTACATGCAATTCAAATGCCTGAAAAGATTGCCGTGGTGAAATGCAGTGCACATCTGAAGTCGCAGGACTTTGTATTATTGGGAAATGGATATGCAGAACAAGTCGCAAGGTTTTGGGCTTTGAACTGTATATCGTTAAAAGATAAGTGGGAACTGTTAACTGAAGAAGTCAAGACATGTCCAGGTTTTGCATCGAAAGCAATTGACACCTTGGCGGAATTGAAAATGTTGCAGAATAATGTTGAAACGGAAGAAAAACATTAATGGAGCAAAATGAAATGTGTGCCAAGACAAGATGAATTGTGGGTTTCAAAAGAGGGTCAATTAGATTTGCCAAATAGTCTGTTGTCTCAAATGGCTAGGTACTATCATGGTCAAGCACATATTGGGAGGGATGCAATGATTCGATTGTTTAAACATGATTGGTTCAACCCAAGGTTTATGCAGGTTGCTGATGCAGTTTGCCATTGTTGTGTCATTTGCCAACAACTGAACGTGGAGAAAGGGACAGTGGTTAATTTGAGCCACATTGGAAGAGCGGGAGGTCCATTCAGCAGGATGCAGATGGATTCCATTGAAATGCCTCTGTGTTGAGGTTTGAGATATGTGTTGGTGCTTGTTTGCATTTTTAATCACTGGATTGAGGCTTACCCTACACGAAGAAATTATAGTCTCACAGTAGCGGAACTACTGCTTAGGGAACTGATACCACATTTTGGGTTTCCGATCTCTTTAGAGGCAGATAGGGGAAGTCACTTCAACCATGAAGTAATTAAACTACTGTGTGCAGCATTGAACATTGAGCAGAAGTTGCATTGTAGTTACTGCCCTGAAGCATCAGGACTAGTTGAACAGATGAATGGTACCTTGGAGTCAAGAGTTGCAAAGGTGTGTGCGTCCATGAATTTGAAACGGCCAGACGCATTGCCTTTAGTTTTTATGTCAATGAGAAACACACTTGACAGGAAGACAGGATTGTCGCTGCATTAGATCCTTATGGGCCGAGCCATGAGGTTGCCAGCGGTGCCTGCAAATGCACTTGTCAACATTACAGATGATTTGGTGTTGCACTACTGCAAAGGTCTGGCTGATGTGGTTCGCTCTTTCTCTCAGCAGGTCGAAGCCACCACACTTCCACTGATCCATGACCCCGGGCACAACCTGAGAGCCAGAGACTGGGTTGTCATCCAGAAACATGTGAGGAAAACGTGTTTGGAACCTCGTTGGAGAGGGCTGTTCCAGGTAGTTCTGACAACTACCACAGCTGTGAAGTGCGCTTGAATTCCAAATTGGATCCATGCCAGTCACACGAAGAGAGTGGCATGTCCACTGGATCATGAAGAAGAAGAGTTGTTGAGAGTACCAACAACAGTGAAACAAGTATCAGGGCCAGAAAGACGGTTCAGTCACTCCTGTGAGAGATGAAGGAGAAGACCTCCAGGAGGGTGACGGAGAGCCTATCTCAATTGAGGCAGCAGGAGAGCCTAGTCGGGGAGGGCTTTCCCAGAAGTAGATGATCTTAAAAGACAAACAGAGCAATTGCCACACCCAGAGGGGAAAGGAGTTGAGGTGGATCAAAGTCATTGTGATCTGACTCCTCCTGAACCGATTGCAGGTCCGTCAAGAGAAAACACAGCAGAACAAGGGGAAGTTTCAAGTTCGACTCAGAAGAGAACACTGAAAAAAGGTCCACTGAAAGGAGATAAGTGCCGGAGTCACAAGTAGAAAGAAAAAAAGGAGTGGTTGTTGAGACAACAATTGAGGAAGTACTTGATAAAACTAGGAAAGAAGATCTGAGTGAAGGAGAATTGAAGGGTGACCTAAAGTTGAGGAGAAAGAGAATAGCAAGTCGACGATACGCAGGTCCTGAATGGGCATATGCAACTACAAGTGAATGGCAGCAAGAGTTTTTGTGTTTTTGTTTTGATAGAGACGTTCTGGGTCAGTACTTTGGCACTTGAAGGAAGCTGATGAACTGAACTGTTGAAACAATTTGAGAAAAAAAATTGAGAAAAGAGACTGTAGAAAGTAACCGGAAGAGACATTGATAACCAGATTTGAGTTCTGAAACCTGATTTTGACAAGCTGCTTACCAATTTTGACAAGGGATCCTGGAAGTGAGACTGAAAGCTGTAAATAACAGCTGAAAGAAGAGTTGTTTGTTTTAGATTTTTGTTGCAGTTTTCCTAAATTTTTCTTCTGCTTTCTCATTCTTTACAGATCATGAGTAACATTAGCCAGCAGGGTAGAAATACTAGCCGCTGTAAATATATGAGTATTGGTTTGGTGATTATATATGGGACAATGTTTTGGTGTTGATTGTGGGTATTTCTGTTCTTTATAAGAGTGAAGCCAACCATATTTCTGCTGTTGCGACAACTACTGCACTAACAGCAATAGAGAGGTTTAGGTTAGACGAGAAGTATTTGCATGAGGATACTAATGCACAAGGACAATTTTCTTCTAATGTCTTCTATCGCTTATTGAGTGAGTATGTTGAGACGACGGATGCAAGGAATTGTTATGCATGTACGCAGATTCCTTCATCAGTTGAGGAAGGAGTTTCATATCATAGCTTGCCACTAACATGTGGAATAAGTTGTAGCCTGCTACTAACAAGATTTGATAACCAGGAGTACACCCAGTATTTCTATTCAAATTATGACATGGTGTTTTCGTTTGTCCCTACAATTAGGTATTGAAGTAGAGCATCTAAGGATAATGACATAGTAAGAGTTAGAGCTTTCTTTGAACCTACATTGAAGTTTGGCACAACTTATGCGCACAGGAATAACCTAACATGCTTGCTTGCACCTTTAGAGAAAAGCTTCTTAGATCACACAAACGACAGGAGAAAAGCATTGAAAGAGATGTTAGAAAAGGGCCTAGCGAAAAGGACTTACAGGAATGATTATGCTTGTAGTGCAATCAAAACGCAAGGTTAATTAGCTTTAGATGCTCAACACATACAGGCCTAAATCATGCACTGACACATTATTCGTGGGAACAAGTGAATGTAAGCATGTGTTTTTCTTTCAGAGTAACTGGACGCTTATGTTGAATGGACATGACCCACCGATTCCTGGGATATATTACATCTGTGGTCTTAATGCTTATTACCGTCTTCCAAGAGGATGGTATGTTATTTGGGGATAGTTTTTGCAAAGATTTATCAAATGGATGATTTGAAGAAGTTTCCGAAAGTGACTGAATTACATCATATGAGACAGAGGAGGGAGTCCTCATCTGGTATAGTGGGAGATCTATTTGGAGCAGTGATTCTTTCAGTGGGAGTCAGTCTGAACTCGATAAAGATTCTAAAGTTGTCTACTATTGTGGATAACATGCTGACAAATCTTTCAGGAGCCATACTCCTGATAGATACTGAGTTAGCTGCTGATAGAGCTATGACTCTTCAGAATCGTCTTGCTTTAGACATTCTTTTAGCGAAGGATGGTGGAGTCTGTAGAATGATCAATTATATGCATTGGTGTTTGTATATTCCTAATAATAGTAAAGAAATTAGAGGCTTCGTTACTAATCTGACTAATGAAAGTGCTTCTTTGAAAGAATTGAAAGAACCAGGTGTTTGGGAAAAGATTGCAAAGATTTTGCTTCAGTGGGAAATTGGCTCAGCAACATTTGGAATGGGATACTATCGAAAATCTTGTGGGGATATTAATTGTTGTGGTTTGCCTAATTGGAATACGGGATTGTGTAAATTATGCAAAAGAATTAATTTGAAAAGGTCAAAAAATTATCAGAGGAGGGAAGAAAAGAAAAGTGAAAAATTGTACAGAGAAAATTCAAGAGGGAAACAAAGGTATGAAGGGATTGAATTCACAGAATTTTAGCTGATGCAAACATGTGTGGGTAGTATTTAGTGTGATGACACATTTAGTCATCAGAGGAGGGATTGCTAGCGCAGGTGTCCTCATTAAAAATATTAATGAGTGTTCATGTATTCTGAATAATGGATTTGTGTAGAAAATATAACGTACAAGAATAATGCACGCATTTGAAGATGTGAATATGATGAGTTGCCGCCAATGTTCACAAAGTATACTTCTTAATAGTCTAATGCTATGAAATGTTGAATATATGTTTGACTAATGAAGTAATATGTCATAGTAAGAGCTGTGCATTATGTACTAGCTTTATTAATTGTAGGCCTTTACTTAACGAAGGTCTTGGCCTGGGGGCCAGGTCTCATGTCAAGCTGTATTTGTTAACGTTTAATAAATGGCTGTCCTAGAGAGTTAAACTGTGATTTTCCATTGCGTTGTTTAAATGTGCTCGCAGATGAGAAGTTTCTCATGAGAACCGACTATTAGAAGATGCTGTTTTTGCTAATGTAACATTTTGTGTGTAATGTGTGTGAGACTGACTTTTTCAGGAGGAGAACAATGGAGACACTGACTGAAGTAGAAACTGCAACAATATTGTTACCTGACAAGCCTGATGATGAGGACATTGCAGGACAACCAATCAATGACATGTGAACAAAGTAATAGTAGAATTCATAGATTTGGAGTTTTAGTTTTATTGGACAAAGTGTGAACATCTGATTATTTGACCAATGGGGATTTGGGAAATAGTTTTACTGGTTTTGATTTAACTTAACTGCACTGAGTAAAGAGATGGCCATTGTCCATTTTCTTGTTGGCTGAAAGGTCAATATTTTTTTGTGCACCTTGACAGGAGACATGCTTAGCTTTATTGCTTAAAGACTTTACGTTTTCTGAACTTTGATGCTGTATCCTGATGCCTTGCTGATCGCCTGATGTCCCGAGGACGAAGACTGACTCTGCTTGCTGATCTACACTGAGGATAGGTATTATGAGTTAGACTGTTCATTATCATGTATATCTGCTTTTTCTTTCTAGGTACCAACTGCACTGTTTTGATAGAGCCATAGTTAGATGTTTTTCCAAATTGTTTTGCATGAAGCACAACATGCTGATGCTAATCTGGTGTTAGTTAAGGATCCTCACTAATGAAATTCTACTAATAGAGAATAAAGCTTGATGATTTTTCTTTGCTAAGCTTGAATGTATGTAATCACTCTGATGCAGTTGACTTTGATATTATTTTGCACTATAACCTTAGAATGTGTTGTCGTTCAGGCTTTGATTGGATTACATTTCTTCTGCCGCTTCGGACAGCCAGTATTGTTTCTGTATGTGTTTCATTTGATATTGAGATTAATCTACATGACCTTAGCATTGTTAATATAGGGAAACAAGTAATCTAACTTTTACTAAAAGGTGTGGTTATTCATGACTGAAAGGACATGGTGCGTGACAATCATTCACTCTATTGATTATTAATGTTATTGATTATTGTTGATATTTTGTATTGGTTATTGATTATTGATTGTATGTACTGGAGCTATGGTAAGAACATCTCAATTGTGAGTGAAAAGGTTAATCCACCTATTCGTGTCCCCATGTAAATTTACTTATTAAGTTCAGATGTGCTAACAGTGGTAGCTATGGTTCACAAATCGAAAGCTCCCATGTGGGAGGAAGTGTCAATATAGTTTAGTGAACCCGACTCATAACTCAAAGAAAACACATCAGTGTCAATTAACCAATGTCTAATCAAATATGTATTTCCATATGAAAAAAAAGTATCCTATTTCTAATGCTCAGCATTCAAAGAAATAATATGGCATTCATAAGCAATAATAGAATCCCCTTGAGGTCATGACTCCAGTGTTTCAATGACAAATCCCTGTTCCACCTGCTTCTCGTACTGTGGTCTGGGTTATCCCCCATTCACTGATGGCCTTATCCAGGGAACGCTCACTAGTAGGCCTTACTTAAGTGTCCACTCCAAATCACATAAAGTACTCAAAAGTGTCAATGTGTCACAGCTCCTTTAGCAGCAAGTCCCCCAGGGTCCTGCAGGCCATTATCAAGTCATACGTGCTCCAGCAGCAAGGAAGCATTCAGTGACACAGCGAGTGCCCCAACCGCTGGCACTCGCAATGCTTTTTCTTGATGCATAATTTACTCAACCCTGCGCATAATTTGGGGATGCTGCATAATTCCAGTGGCACTGGTCACCAGCCAAGAGAACTGAACCTGTATGTAACCCATAAATACATAAAGACATGGGGTACTTACAAGGGCATAACATTAGATCTATGTGAAACTATTTTTGTACAGAACTTCTCACTGCAACTAGCTCAAAAATTGAAAGACTTGTGGGAAAATAATCTATTCAATAGTCTGAAAAGAAATGGAACCATTATTTGGAATACACGATAAAAGGTGAAGGGAAGCAAGGTTGAAATAGAGCTATTTTAAAATATTGCACAATTGGCATTTGTCCCCTCACAAACTATTTTAGCACAGCTGAGCACAATGCCTGAGTAACTCATCACACATTGCAGAAGTGACCATGGTTTTCAACTTCTACTGCAGTAGTGAAATTCGGGCTCTTGAGATTTACCGAAAACCTAGAATCCCAAAAGAAGATTCATGGCACGACGGATATGTATGAGACGGCCAAGTATGAACGTTTGATCTGCAAACTAAAGGATCTAGGGCCAGATGTAGAAAGATTCCAAATTGCGATTTGCAATTTGCGAGTCCCTGCGACTCGCAAATTGCAAGTCGCAATTTGGAATGCAGAAAGGTGTCTCAGACACCTTCTGCAACTCGCTATGGGGTCGCAAAGACCCACCTCATAAATATTTATGATGTGGGTCGCAGTTTGCGACCCCATAGCGAGTCTAGGCACTCACGGGGATGGTGGCCTGCTGGAGACAGCAGACCACCATCTCCGTGACTGCTTTTAAATAAAGCAGTTTTTCTTTTTCTCTTTGCAGCCCGTTTTCCTTAAAGGAAAACGAGCTGCAAATAGAAAAAAATACCGAAACCTTTTGTTTCGGTTTTTTTCAGAGTAGGCAGTGGTCCATAGGACCACTGCCTGCTCTGAAAAAATAATTTTGTGAGCATTCACAAAGGGGAAGGGGTCCCGTGGGGACCCCTTCCCCTTTGCGAATGAGTTACCATCCACTTCAAGTGGATGGTAACTGCGAGTTGATTTGCGACCGCTTTCGCGGTCACAAATCAACTTAAATCGCGGTGCGAGTCGCAAATGGGAAGGGAACACCCCTTCCTATTTGCGAGTCGGAAACACATTTTACGAGTCGGTTCCGACTCGCAAAATGTGTTTCTGCATCGCTTGAGGGCTTTTGCACCTCGCAAACGGCGTTTTTCGCCGTTTGCGAGGTGCAAAAGCCTACCTACATCTGGCCCCAAATGCGCACATTTGAGGAAAGATGGAACAATCTCCATGAACAGTGACAAGCTATGACAGGGAGTTAGGGAAGTGGAAATTGGGCCAATACTGCATTGAAGGCGTGGGGAAGAGGGGAACACAATCAGGGAAGGGAGATAATGGAAACAGACAGAGATAATAGCATTGGGGGACATTGCGATTGTGAGCTGTATTGTTGAGCTGGATACTGAGATAAAGTACTGCATTCAGAACATCATAGATATCAGTGTGATATAAATATGTGGGTATTTTGATGTCATTAATAAAGAATTGTTTTAAAAAAGTGAATACACACCTACATTGCTTTGCACATGGCTATAAGCTTACCACCGTGCCTTAATTGAACGAAATAAAGAAAGAAATTAAGAAAGAAAGATTTAACCTAAAACTATACGCTCATCACCAATTTATCATTCTAAAAAGCTGTATGAAGTACATCAGATTGCTTAAATCACCAGACAGCAGCATGCCTCTCACTGCCCCTCTATGCAATGAGTTCTAACAAAACATAATTAGTCGGGGTCACAAAGATTTAACTTCAAGTTACTTTTCTAGTACCAAACACTTACTCCTAGAATAATCCAAGATTAACTCACACCTACTCATAACAATCTTTTTTGTGAATGTGGGCGTATATTTTGATTGTGCCTGAGTAGGGTCCCATTCTGGTTACTATTCAAGTGAACAACTTTTCCTCGGAGGGTGGCCTGCCAACCCAGCAGCTCATTGTAGGCTACGGCCTCCATAGCCTCTCCTCCCCGCAGAGACCTGCCTAACATATTTTGAGCCCCCCATCTGCCTGCTGTCCTGCCACTGCCTTCAGAACAACTGCTGTGTGGTGGCTGTATTGTGTTGGCCCAACTCCGAAAAAAAATGTTGTTTCTCAGAAACAAACTTCCAAGAAGGGGGTTACTTCTGAAAAACGAATCAAATGTCCATGATGCTCTGGGATGTTTTCTTTTGGCATGTGCGGGGTCATTTTCGTTGTTTCCTGCTTTTCCTATGGACCGACTGATAAAATAGACTTTCAGACGTACATTGATTGACGGCCCTGTGGTGGACAGTCAGCTACTCGAAGGTTGCTGGTGGCAGAGCCATATATGAGCTTCCGCTGCCAGAAACCTGGGGCTTTGCCTACATCTGAATAAGGACGGTGAACCATGAATTCGGCGGGACACTGCCAAACTCTTATTGAGAGCCTATGTGTTTTTTTAAATAGATGCTTGTGTTTTTAAAAGAGGAAGGCATATGTGAAAATTAAACTTTTATAAAACAACCTCAGAGATGTACTTGAAGACCAGCTGTACATTGTGAAGAATCAAAATTAAAATAGATACTATAGGGGACGACAAGTAGAAGAGGGAAGGGAAAGGAGAGATGCAAAGACATACGTAATTATTTCTGAATTTACTCTAGCTGTCAATCAAATTTGGCCTGTGTTTTTATATGGAAATTTCCGATTTGATGAATTAACTAGTGAATAGCAGACCCGCTGACAGCAGCGCGGAGCTAGGAAGTCTAAAACACCACTGTGGAATAAATCACTAAAGTAAAAAAAACTTCAAAAAATGAGATGCGTTGTTTGTAACATCTGAAGCAATTAATGGAAAAGTACAGCAAGAATGAGCTTTTCAGCTTTTGATCCCGGAGGAATTATTTTTTTTACCGGTCTTTCAAATCAAGTTTCAAAAATGTAAAAAGAAAATTGAATTGGGATTTCCTGCCGTTGCGAGCGATGGTGTGGCTGCAGCATCCGGTTTTGAAATCTAATATCAGACTAAGTACAAAAGGAGGAAGCATAATATCTCATTTAATTAGCATACAGATCGAATTTATCAGCGACCCGTTTGCATGTTTGTTCTTTTAATAACAGCGTCAGTTTTCTTTCAGAATCGGCCCCTTTCACCTAATATTATTGCTGTTTTAAGTAGTCAGGCAAACAGCGCCTCAATGATCTTTCCTTCATGACGAGCATATTTAAGCATAGAGGCCCATGCATTTTCACAGGAACCGAGCCTAGAGACCCTGGAGCAAATGTATAGAATTCAATACATTTAGTAAGTCGAAAATGTGTGAAATTTATACTTGTCCCTAAGATTTGCAGATATCCCTAGATGAAGACAGGAAAACTATGCCAGGCGTAAATCTTTTATTTACTCCTGAGGTTTGATTGCCGGTGGACCATCTGCAGTATACCTGTTGCAGAAATTAACCAAAAACATTTAGCACACATTCGTTTTTCTCCACTAGTAATCATTTTTCTGATTGAAGAACTTTCCTCACCTGCAACCATGAAATATGTGGGTTATGCCAGTGTTTACTGACACAATTTGCTGTGTGCAAATGTTATGTGAAAAACATCCCCTGAAAACACCTGTATTTCCATACATAACCCAGAATTTAGAATCGCAGTAATGTGTCCATACTCGTGAGATTTACAGGGGACTAAGAGCCTCATTTACAAGGCCTTTGTGCCAGTGTTGCATAATTTTTTTTATGCAGCAGTGGCGCAAAGCTGAGCTTTACACTGCTCCAGATTTACAAACTGATGCATTGGGCCCAATGCGTCAGTTTGTAAAGCCTTGCGTCACATTATAACTGCGTCGGGTATAATGTATGCAAGGTAAGAGTTCCTGGGCAAAAAGCCAAGCAGAATGTATAGAGCGAAATTTACAGCATTTTAATTGCGCCATTCTGTGACTTTACTGCATCAAAATTTTAACTTTTGCTCAATCAATCAATCAATATTTCTATTGCATGGCTTATCACCAGTGCTGCTCACTCGAATAGCCAAGTCTTGAGGTCCTTTCTGAACTGCTTCAGTGATGCGGTCTGTCTGAGTTTGAGTGGTAGCGTTTTCCATGTTCCGGCTGCGAGGTAGGAGAAGGATCTTCCCCCACTGTGCTTTTTTGGATTCTGGGAATGGCTGTGAGGGCAAGCTGGGAAGGACGGAGTTGTTTCTTGGGTGTGTAGATGGTGAGGCGGTGGTTGAGGTAGGCCGGTCCTATGTTGTGTAGTGCCTTGTAGGTGTGTGTCAGAAGCTTGTAAGTGATGCGTTTGTTAACCAGGAGCCAATGTAGGTCCTCGAGGTCGGAGGAGATGTGGATGTGTTTGGGGATCCCCTGGATTCTTGGTAGTCTTGATTAAAGTTCCTTTGGGATGCCGGCATAGAGTGCGTTGCCGTAGTCCAGTTTGCTACTGAGTGTGTGGGTGACTGTCCTCCTCGTTTCGGTGGGGATCCACTTGAAGATCTTTTGAAGGAGTTGAAGGTTGCTCAGAGCAGACATTAAAAGGATGCAGGGTTTTGTCTGTGGAAGCCTTCCTTGCATTGCTGGAGTAGCGTCATTTTTTCATGCTAATACATCAATACATTAGTTTAGCACCACAGATGCATCAGAATTTGTGACACATCTGTGAAAATGTGTCTATGGAGATCCATATAGTAAATACAGTGCTTCAATGGTGTCATTGGGGAATCATTGGGCAGTGCAAGAAATCTGATACATCAGGTCTGATGCATCAGTTTCTTATAAATGAGGCTTCAAGTTAAAAAAGAGCCATCTTCTTTGAATTAGGACCTGCCTTTAAAATAAGTTTGGTACATCTTAAATTGGCTTACATGTTGCAACATGAGACCCCAGTACATCATAAGAAATACTACTTACAATCATATCCTGCTGACCTGTAAAACATAAATAGTTACTATAGTCCCCATAGGGCAAGAAACAGATCACCGAGTAAAACATTTTGGAAAGACATATATTGAACAGGACAGGATGGACTTTGAAATTCAGACACTGAGCCATAAATATCTCAGAGGTTGGGTCCCTAAATCACTTAGGCAGAACATTAACAGGTACCTTTCTGTCTGGCCATTGAAATTAGGTAATAAAATTAAAAAAAACGAATGAACTAAAGATAAGCATATTACAAAAAGAATAACCAAAATGACAGAATTACAGTGTGGCAGGGGTGGCTATAACACAAGTTCTCCAGTATCGTGAACTGTGAAGTAATTCCACGGCTTTGAACTAACGGATTAATAATCAACAACACCTATGGAATATCCTTCAGAGAAATAACTTATCATCGAGTAAGGTATTTGGCTGAGCACAAAATTCAAATAAGCAGAGCATGAATACACTAAGGCAAACTTTTACCAAACTATGAGACATACTAATGCTACATCTACTATCATACAAAAGCATTTTTTTACTTTCCTATATCTTTGGCACCATTAGATGAATCTTCACGAAATGTTCCCCAAAAAGTGACCCGGGGATTCCCGATGCGTATGGAAAGTTTCAGGGTGATCCGTCAAGCGGGGGCTGAGAAAAAGGGTGATAAAAATTGTTGCATTTCCCATGTTAATTTCCATAGGATATGTCAACAAGTCTACAGCCCGAACCACTGGAGAGAATTACACCAATTTTGGCAGAAAGCTAGCTGACAGTACACAGATTGTGCTTTTTGTTAATTGGTGTAAATCCATTCAGTAGTTTTTGAGAAATTTAGGGAAATTCAAATTTGTATATCTCTGGCCGCGAAGTATTTGTGAATAAGGACAAGCTCGTGCAGGGAAATGCACAGCTCTGATTGGCTGCCAACACTTCAAACCAGGAAGTATTGGCAGCCATCTTAGGACTTGGTCCAGTGGGACCCCCCCAGAGCAAAAAAGCATTTACAGAAATTATTTTTTGCAGCAAATTTGCAATATTTTCAGATTTGTGACAAAATTATTATTTTTTTAAAAACACAACCTTGTTTTTTATGGGCCCCTGGGTGGGCCAGGTCCTGGGGACATTAACAATGTTGTGTGGGTGGCCCTCCCGATCCCGCTCACAGCCCCAGAGACCACCACCTCCCTGGAGCTTTAATTTATTTGTATGCACAGGGGCTGCAAACCCCTCTCCGCTGCCCTGAGGATCACCACCTACCCAGGGCTTTCATTTTTAGGGTCGAGAGCAAAGCGCTCTGTCCCTGATATAATATCTCTGTGGGCTGTAAACCACGCCCATGTCAAGCCCATCAGTATGGTTGGTTTGTGTGCTTGCCTTTTAATATTAGCTTGAATTAATTAGAGAAAGGCATGCATATGTCCGGTGTTTAGCCCTGCTTGAGCGCACAGGCAAACTATTGAAAACATACTTAGCTCCATGTTTTCCGTATGGTTTCTGCACTATTTTTTCTCTTTATTTCGTAGGTAGCACGATATCACTGGGCAGCAGGAGAGTGCTTTGCATGACATCAACCCTGTTACATGCATATTTGCACTTTTGCCAGTTACATGGATAACTGCACTTTTGCCAAAACGTTTCACTGCGAGCGAACTTCTGTTTCCTTTTGTGTGCTTGCTTTGCGCTTATGGCGGCTGTTGGCTCGCTTGTGTGAAACTGTTTTACTTTTCAGTTTATTTGGCAAGAAAAATCTTGTTAGGAGTTTACAACGCTAATAGCTTTGACTCAAGTAAACGCGAGACCCATTGCATTGCAAATGCATGTTATAAATGCAGGGTCCCACAGCCCCTCTGCATCCTGGGGACCACCACCTCCCCAGGACAAAGCATAAAAAAATAGTTAAGGGTTCACTTTGGGACCCCGCACCATAGGGACCGCTACCCCCTGAGGCTTTGCTTTAAATATATGTGTGGGGCCCATGGCCCCCCATGCCCCAGGGAGGACCACCCCCAGGGGCTATGTAAGCATTGGAGGGAGGCCACAATCCTAGAGCCACAAATGTCCCTGGGGACCACCACACCCCCAGGGCGGCTTCTGCTATGTTCTGGGGTGCCCATCCCGGGACAAAACTGTTAGCTGTGGCTTGGCCGCAGCTCTGCAGCTGCAGCCAAGCCACAGCAAACACTTCGGATTCTGACAGCGGGACCTGTAAAGCAGGTCCTGCTGTCAAATTTTGAATCTGTCATTTCTGTCCCTTGCACGGGTGCAGGGGACAGAGATGAAATGCTTCAGCAAGCACGGAGCTGCTTTCAAAGCAGCTCCTTGCTTGCTGAAGCAATAGCACTGTGAGGGAAGCTTTAAGGCTTCCCCGGCAGTGCCAGGTAGCCCGTAAAGGACTTTCTATTAAAAAAAAGTTAAAAAAAACAAATCATAAAATAATATGTTGGGAAGAAAAACCCATAGCTCAGTGAGAAGGTCCCAAACGGCTAACACAACATGGGGTTGGGTGGTTAGAAGTGCTGGTAGCCGGGTCTGGCTGCAGGCCAGGTCTTGCAGGTAACCTCTGTTGCTCACGAGCAAAGGCTATGTACAGTGCAGGATTGACTTTTGTAGGAGATTGGCTGTGACCAACCACCGATGCGCACAGCCAAAGGCCATGCGCAGCAGTGGTTGGATTAACGTATAGGAATGAAAATTACTATACGTTAAAAAAAAGATACAAATTCACTTTAAAAACCAAAGGTTACAGGGACTTCATAGTTAAGCTCACGTTTTAAACGTACAAAACCATAGAAATTTGTCAGTTATAGAGTTACCTCAAGTAACTATAACTCGTGCCCTGATGTAACTACAACTTGCACCCTCGTTATGCACTGCTAATTACCCCTCAAATTACGATACACTTTACATCTTTGATAATATCATTGATAATATCAATGTAATATTTGCAGTAACATTTTTGATGAAAAAACTGTGCATGGCGAAAGCGCGAATTATAGTTACTCTAGAGCACGCTTTATGATTATTTGAGACAACTCTAACTATTCCTGGTGAATTTCTATGGTTTCATACATTTAAAATGTGAGCATAACTATAACGCCTTTGTAACGTTTGGTTTTTTAAGTGAATAAAAAGAAAAAAAATACATATATATATATATATACTGTATATATATATGTAGATATATATATATATATATATATAGAGAGAGAGAGATGTATTTACTTGTATTTTTTTTAAACTCAGTTTTTTCTAGCACACTTGCACCAGCAGTGGTATTATGGTCACTGACAATTTAATGCAACAAGAAGTTTAACTGTAACGGAGACATGAAGCCAAGTGAAGAACAGAAACGTCATAAGAAACGTGACATAGAATAGTCTAATTTCTAAAAAGGAGCAAAAAGGAGAGTTTTTAAATGTCATCTGAAGCTAAAGAGAGACTGTTTTGCATTAAGATGAGCGGGTAAGAAGTCCCAGAACCTAAAAGTGTACAGATTTCCAAGTGGAAACTGTAAACTCTTCTCAGGGAACCCTATTCAGAACTAACCATTGCACTCAGGCAGCAGCTCAGCTTTTGAGGTGCTTAGTATTTCATTTATTACAGCATGTGTATAGCTCCATGATCCCAAGCTATGTATATATTTCGTGACTGAAAGTGATTTCTAGTCAAATGCAGGACCAAAACCACCTCAGCCAGTGTATTCCAGACACCATTTCTAATGACCAGATTACACGAGTGATACTCTAAATCCAAAAGCACGAGAAACTGGTTGTGTGTGACTTCATGAAAAAAAAAAAAATTAATAGATAATTCAAAGAATACTGTTACTGAGAAACAATTTCATGTAAACCTTTTTTTCAGTATGAATGGCATTCACCATTTCATAGAAAGAAATCTCCTTTTTTCAAATTTGTTTTTGCATGCTGAAAATGCCAGACAAAAGTTTAGAAACTCCACTCTTACATTAATCTGATTAGTTGTAAATTGTATGGTGCCATTGCAAGTTTCACTGAATATACAGCACTTTTAAAGACATTTGTCATTATGTAATGAAAACTAAAATATATGCTGTTGAGAAAACACATCTCTGACTTGGCTCCTGATTTCAGTATGTCCTCTCTTGCATCCCACACGTTTAAAAGTCTGGCATTGTATGACGTGCATTTCTCCGATGAGAAGAGAACACTTTTACTTCTTGAGACCAATCAGGCCATTTGTCTCCACCAGCTGATTGTTTTATGTGCTTGCGCATTGTCTGCCATTTCTTCACGTTCGCTTGTGACCACTGTACTAATGGTGCTTTAACGATCTCCCAAGGGTTTTATGAGCTATTTGGTTATCTATCAAGCTTATGCCAACAACAGTTTGGATTTATAATAATTGGCAAAGTTCTGCAATGAACCGAGGAGATCGAATGACAGTTTCATTCCCCTCAATAAATTGTGACTTTTTTACAGTAAAACTGAACTATGTCAATATGATGTGAAAATTACGCCCTGGCACTGATTTTGCCTTATGCGTTTTCCTTTCCATACAGTTATATTAAGATACATATTTTAGAGGCTCGCAAAGCAAGCTGTGCACGTGTCCCATGGTGCTATGACAAAACCACTTTGGCACTCAGTTCAAGTTGTGTTATTTCATCTGTTATCACCAGGAGAGATAATGCAGTTCACAACTATGGGGTTTCTTGAGTGGAAGTATCAGACCCAAAATCTCTGAACCGATATTCCCGGACTTCTCAGAGAAGCTGCAGGGGCTGGTGCTGTGACAGGCAGTCGTATGGGAGCAGGTAATGCTCTCCTGGGACAGGTAAAAGCTAGCCCTTCACCTTGGCCCCTTCCATTCAAGGCCCTCTCCAGCAGCACCACTGACGTTTTACACCTGTTAAGAGCAGGCAGAAAATGGCTGTATGTTTTTCAATAAAGTTTTAAAAACCTACTCCGAGTCCGACCAATTATTGTTAATTTCCGGGAAACAACTCATAGTGGCCGAACTTTGCATCAGTGGTACCTGCAGGAAAGCTTCATTCCGGCCCTCTGGTATCTCCGCTACAAGGTCCGACTAACGTGTAGTTTAAGTGGCAGAACTATTGTACATTACTATATCTGTGCGCCTATTAATATAACATGTATATTTTATGCATTTATTCGTGATTTATTAGGTGCCACGTGCTGCATGGAGGCCTACTTACCGAGCCTGGGGCGATTGAACTGGGATATAGGAGGAAGGAGACAGCGAATTAAGGGAACACCTCTTCAAGTCACAAGTACGCCATTTTTTTATGTTCATTCTTTGAACTCACCTAGTACAGGTTATTCTGTCAAAACGTAACCCAAATGTAAAATACTAGTTCTAAAATAACATTTCTAGGCTGTGATATTTTGTGGAACATTCAAGCATTTCCAGATGTATGCTTTGCTTGATGGTGTAAGTTGAGGTCAGGAGTGGCTAACACTGAAGAGAGGCGATGCGAATTACACAGAAAGGACTGGTGTGGTAAGAATAAGCTATCCACAATGGGTAGGAATGAACAACTAAGACTGAAAATACGAAACCACTGAGAAGGAGGAAGTATTACTACGGTTTCTCTAAGTTGACGTTGACACCTGACTGCAAAGCCCTTACATTACAAACCAGTCAGTGACATACTAAGGGCCACTGTTAGGTAGGATAATTGAAGCGGCTCTTGGACTGCTTCATTCCTGAAATTATGACCTTGATTTAATTTGATTTGATTTTTGTATTTGTAGAGCACGTCTGAGAAATAGCCTTTTGAGGGTCAGAAAATGTGCTAAAATTAGAAAGCTAATTGTCTTAATTGACTATTATTCCAAATGGATTTATTTCTGGTTTATTCGGTTGCGCAGTACAGATTTAACATATTTAGAGAAAGTATTTACTTTGGAAGGGTTGGCTGGAGTTGTGGTCACAGATAGCGACACTCATCTTGTTTATGAAAGAATATGTTCACTTTTCAAGCAGCATGGTGTACACCATCTAAAAGTAGCATTGTATTTTTTCAGTTCTAATGGCTTAGTGGAAAAAGCTAACAGAATAATGAAGGAAGGTAGCCAAACAGCTTTGACGTCTAGTCAGGATGTTTTCTAAATTTTAGAGGGAAATAATTTGGAACTACAATATCA
The DNA here is from genome assembly GCF_031143425.1 of Pleurodeles waltl. NCBI lineage: Eukaryota > Metazoa > Chordata > Amphibia > Caudata > Salamandridae > Pleurodeles > Pleurodeles waltl. The sequence goes on from NC_090442.1 coordinate 469,042,503, forward strand.
GTCCACATAGTAAAATGAAAGAAGCCTCATTTATGTGGTTACGGGGACGAAACGTTCATACTATTTTGTACCCTGAATGGATAAGAGAAAAAGCAGAGAAGGAAAATGTGGAACATATTAGTGGAATTGAACCTTATACTGTAGCACTGAAGCAGGCTAACATGAACAAACCATGAAGATACAATTTGATGAGAAATATGATTCTCATAAACGTAATTTTTCCACTGGAGATTGGGTTATGATAAAAAAATAAATCAGAGAAAGATCAGAAAAAGTTAATCTAGGTTTTCTAGTCCAGTTAGAGTTACCAAAAGCACCAATAGAGCTGTTTTAATAGAGGGAAAAGGGTGGTGGAATAGGAGATAACTAGTCAAACTGTCACCTGAACAAGCAAGTATTATTAGACAAAGGAGCGGTATGGATGTGGAATCCGATCGGTGTACCAAACGGAGACCAATCAAGTATCAGAAAATAGTAGAAATGATCATCGTTCTGATGTGCATGCTCCAGTAAGTGAGGAATCTAATAGTGAAGTTTTAGGTTCATCAGGTTTGACAAGAAAAGTGTGGTCTAGTGGCAGCTGGTGAAATTTTAAAGTGGTAGGGCGTAAAGGATTGTGATGAGTGCCCTATGGCGAGTGAGCAAGCCCGATCCACAAAACAGTGGCTTGGGGGTGGGAGGATTGTTTCTTCCCGAGAAAATTTCGAAAAAAGAATGGGCTAATGTTGCATTTTCTACACCTAATGCCTGCCCATGCACATTCTGGAACTGGGCCCAAGGGTACTGATGGTAAGTGGCACTTGCAAACACCTCACCTCAGGCCCAAAATGGAAGCTGCACATCTGCTCTACATTTAAATGGGGGATGCATATGTTCACTACACATTTAGAGTCATCTGATGACAGAGAGTAGTCTCCACAAGTGCTCCTTGCTTGTCTGAACATCTTTGTTGAAGGAAGGCCCTTCTGCAAAAGGGGACAGGAGAGTTGATTTATTTTATGTATTTGCATGTTGGACTTCTATAAGCACTTTTATACTAACGTACTTTGCAACATTTAATGAGACAGTACAATATAATGACAAAAGACTACATAAATAATAAGGAAACCAATAACAGCATGAGGTCTGAAAAGAAAAGAGTTGACGGTAAAAGTAATGAATGGAAGTTGGTGCGTGCTGGTAAATAATAAAGCCACAGCAGGTTGAATCATCAAAGTAGAATTAAGTTAACTACCAGAACGTGTCACATCTCTAGATATCTTCCTGTTAATCAATAGAGATGGGTGGCCTTTGGTAGATGAAAACTGTAGCAGCACTATCAACAGTGTAGATCAGTTATCATTACTGGAACCCGGGGACCCCCACTGAATCAATATTGGAATCCGGGGACCCTCATTGAGTCATTACTGGAAGCCAGGGACCCAGGCCTAAATATTGTTGATGATTTGAATCTAATTTCAAATGAAGGCACACATTGTCCATCTCATATTCTGTTTGATGCACATGCACTGTTCCCATGAATCAATCTGATGATACTAATTAAATTTTTAGCCTTCAGTTTCAAATTCCTTGACAATTACAGTACATTTTAAAAATTTAAACTGTAAACTTAGTCACTTTATTTATATACACTTTATTAATGTGTTAATATTAGTTAATTTTCTAAGCAATCACAGACCCCCTGAGGAGGTTTTGCAGATCCCCATTGGTCCCTGGACCACAGGTAGGGAACCACTGGTGTAGATGCTAAGCACTTGAGTATGGACAGGAGTTCTGGTAATGATCAAAGTAGTAAACACGAGTTCTGTCACTGATCTAAATAGTAAAGACATTCGTAATGAAATTAATCTAGATAGTAAACTCATTACTACTGCCAGTAATATAATTACAAAACACAGGAGTACTGTAAGTGATGTAGGAAGCTAAAACAAGTAGTGTCAGTGATTTGGACGGCAAACACAAACGTACTTCTGCCAATAGTATAGATGGTGCAGGTGAAATAGTCTGGAGTTAAAGGCACAGCAACATAGCAGAAAAGATACAACCAGACAAATAAAACAGAAACACAAGTAACTTTTTAACACATGCAGAGATGCAGATTAAAGCTGATGAATGTGAGAAGCCACTGAGACTGTCTTCAAAGCACAAAGTGACAAAGGAAACGGACCCTCGAGTGGCTGCAGAGTTAACGTCAGGCATTTGCAGCAATCCACTCTATCACAGCAGACACCATGTTTGCTACATAATCGACTGGCTGAAGATGCAGCAGTCGTCCCTCAGCAGTAACATACAGTTAGCACAGTTTACCTCCCTCATAATGGTGATGCAAGAGCCCGCACAGGAGAGCGTTAGTACCACAAAGCAAACTAGTTCATTGCACAAGTAACCCCCACCCAAGTTGTCCATTTCATTTGTTCTGTCTGCGCTACATGTAGTCAAAACATCCATACTTTGACGATATGCACAAATCTCATTTTCAAAACCATTGCTGGACCTTACGTAATGGGCCTAATCCTACCCTTCCAACAATGTCATGTTTCTTTCAGTCACTAAAAGTATCTAACTACCGTGATTTTAATTGAGTTGTGATAAATAATTTGTACAGAACAAAAACAACGTCTATCTTAAGCAGCATTTGATTAGAGAGGGAATCAAATATTGCTTAAGATAAATGGATGTTGCCTTGTGTTTAACATAACTGTTAAAGTGTGTGGCGCACAGTTATGTTAAACACAACAAAACAATGTCCGTTTATGTTAAGCAACACTTGATTCGAATGGGTGTGGGAGGTGGTGATGAAGTGGGGAGAGATGTCCAGGACAGGGTGGATGGTGAAACTGAAAGCGCGCCTGGTCCTTAGTAGGTAAACTTACAAGGGGACACGTATAGGCCGATTAACTTTTTGGATCGCATGGAGTATCCTAGCTATTTAGTTATCAATTAACATTAATTATCAATGTAATCAATCAACTACCACTAAGAGAATCATTAAGCATGAGACAATATATCAACATTTCATGAATAACCACAACTCAATTATACGTTTTATCAATTTTATTTCCCTATTAGTTACAATACTAAGTCATCAGGTTAGATCAAACTTTATTCAATCAACTCAGAATTAGTTCATTAATGACCACCAATAACATAATCTAATCAGAACTTGAGAAAACACATGCTCAAATGCTTCAGCATAAGCCAACAAGGATGAATATAACAGCATTAATAGCAGAGTTCAGCAATCAGTCCGTCAATCATTTATCACTGTCAAAGTCACCCAAAGAACCCTTACCTAGCCCAGATTAGCATTTAGCATGTTGGACTTCATGCAAAACAATTTAGAAAATGTGAATTTGTAAAACATCTAGCTAAGAGAAAAAAACTATAAAACAGCACAGTTGGTACCTAGAAAGAAAGGCAAAAAAGTTAATCAGTCACATTGTCATAGCTACCTATCCATGAAATGGATCAGCAACAAAGTTAGTCTTCATCTTCAGGTCATCAATCAATCAGCAATGCATCAGGCTCCCAAGAGCATGAGTCCAAAAACAGAATCTCGAATCACGTCTTCTGGCATCAGCATTTCTCCCCTTACATCTGAAGTTTTAGCCCCATCTCATGAATTTTTAATAGAGTTTTTCAGTCTATCCCCCTAATTCCTAATTGGTCAGTCAATCAGCAGATATGACTCTAACCTATAATATTAATTTGGCAAATCTATGAGTTCTAATATTTCTCCATCCCCAATTAGTTGATTGGTTCACTGCACAATGCCCTCATCATCCGGCTCATCAGGTATCGAAAATGTTGCATCTTCTTCTCCAGTCAGTGCTTCTATTGTTCGAGTCCTGGGAAAGTACATCTCATCTACTCTTCTCATAATTGTTTCAATTTGTTTTCCATCATCTCCTGTATTCGGTACATTGCAGAAAATTCTAGCTAAGCAACTTTAACACTGGGTGGTTCAAGGTCAGTCTACTCTCTCAACTTTTCTCCAGCATGCTCTAATACTTCAGCTTCTGCATGAAGCCTGGTAAAACTAAACCACGACTTCGGCTAAGTTAATTCTACAACATAATGCAAAACATAGGTTATACATCTCAACATGACATATTACTACATTATTATTATACATTTTCATTATTTCACATATTTTTTGTTCTTTTAGTACAAGTTCGTATAAGTGGCTGACATACTCCGTGGGCACATTTTCAAACATGCAGATTAATTTTTCTCTACGATTAATTTCTCTATGAACTTTTATAAACCATAATATATAAGCATTTATTAATAATTTCTAATTAGCATATCTGCATCAACAGTCCCTCCTCTGATGACTAAATATGTCATCACACCTTTTTTTCCCATCATTTCACAGTTCTGTTTCATTTGTATTTTGTCTTCTTCTCAAATCTTCCCTATAAATTCTTTCCCTGTTTCGTTATTCCCTCATCCGATTATTTTTTGATCTTTACAATTTTATCTTTTGACATAATTTACATGAACCCCATAATCCTACTATGCAAGCAATCACAATTAATATTCCTTTTATGATTTTTAATAATACCCCATTCCAAATTTGACTAAGCCAATTTCTCACTGAAGCAAATCCTTTTCCAACCTTTTCCCAAACACCTAGTTCCTTCAATTCTTTAAGATACTCACTTGAGTTAGTCAGATTAGTGAGCAAGTCTCTTATCTCCATATCATTATTTGGAATGAATGAGCATCAATGCCTAGCATTAATCATCTTACAAACTCCGTCATCAATCGCTAAAAGAATGTCTAAAGCAAGCCTATTTTGAAGCGTCATAACTCTATTTGCAGTTAATTCAGTATCTATCAGGAGTATTGCCCCGTAAAATTTGTCAGCATGTTATCCACAATAGTAGACAACTTTTGTATCTTGATCGAATTCAGAATGACTCCCACTGAAGGAATCACTGCACCAAAGATATCTCCTACAAATGCAGAAGAGGTTTCCCTCCTCTGTCGCTCATGATGAAATTCAGTCAATTTTGGAAACTTCTTTAAGTCATCTATCTGGTTAATTTTAGGGAAAACTACTCTCAAATAACATGTCCCGTACATCCTCTTGGAAGACAGTAATAAACATTAAGTCCACAAATATAGTAGATCCCAGGAATAGCAGGGTCCTGACCATTCAACATAAACATCCACTTACTCTGAAACAAAAACAGATGCATACATTCACTTGTTCCCACAAATGGAGTGTCAGTGAGTGATGTTGGCCTATATATACAAAGCTTCCCTACATGTAGTACGTCTAAGGCTAATTTCCCTTGCATTTTAATTGCAGTGCAAGCATAATCATTTTTATAAGTCCCTTTCTCTAAAACCTTTTCTAATTTTTCTTTTAATGCTTTTCTCCTATCATCAGTGTGCCCTATGAAGCTCTTTTCTAAAGGTGTAAGCAAGCATGTAAGGTTATTGCAATGTGCATATGCTGTCCCAATTGTTAGTGTTGGCTCAAAGAATCCTCTAACTAGTACTATATCATGTTCTCTAGCTACTTTACTCAGATATCTAATGATGGGAACAAACGAAAACACGACATCATGATTGGAATAAAAATACTGTATATACTCTTGGTTATAAAATCATGTTAGTAGCAAGCTGCAGCTTATTCCATATGTTAGCGGAAGACTATGGTACATAACTCCCTCTTCTACTGACAAAGGAATTTGCGTACACATAAGACTATTCCTCACATCCATTGTTTCAACATACTCACTCCATAAGCGTTAGAAAACGTTAGACGAAAGCTCTCCTTGTGCAATAGTATAATCATGCAACTATTTCTCATCTAGCTTAAACCTCTCTAAAGCTGTTAGTGTAGTAGTTTCAGAGGCAGAAATAAAAGTAGGTCTTTTCATATCATGAACAGACATTCCCACAATCATTATTATCAACAGGATTCAACACATAACTGCCAATCTAAAACTCTTGTACCTACAGCGCCTAGCAATTCTATCTTGATTATTTAGCTCAGCCATGATCTGTAAAGAATCAGAAAGCAGAAGTAACTCATATAAAATGCAGTAAAAATCAAAACGTCTTCTCTCACAGTTCCGTTTCACATCCAGGAACCCTTTTCCTTTGTCAAAATTAATTAGCAGCTTGTCACATCCAGGTTTATGTCAAATCAGGTTATCAATGTCTCTTCCAGTATTATTTTCAACAGTCTCTTTTAGGATTTTTCAGATTAGCTCAACAATTCAGCTTCCTTGATCTCCTTCAGGTTACAAAGTACTGACTCAGAACTTCTCTATCAAAACAAAAAGACATAAACTTGAGTTGCCATTCATTGGTAGTTGCATACGCCCATTCAGGAGCTGCATACCGTCGACTTGCTATTCTCTTTCTTTTCAACCTTTGATCACCACTTAGTTCTCCTTCAATCATTTCTCCTTTTCTCGTAGTATCCACTTCTTCCTCTATTGTTTCATTTATGACCAGTTCCTTTTTCTTCCCTTTCGGCGATTCAGGCCCATTATCTCCTTTTCTTGCGCCTTCTGTTAATATTCTTCTCAGGATTGGACTCTTCTCCTTCTCTTTTTCTATGGTGTTTTCTCTTGATGGACCTGCAACAGGCTCAGGAGGAGTTGGATCACTTTGTCTTTAATCTGTCTCAACTCTTTCACCCTCTTAATCTGGCACTTGCTCTGTCTGCTTTTCAGCACTGTCTGCTTCCGGGAGAACCTCTTCTGAGCTAGGGTCTCCTGCTGTATCTGTTGAGATTGTTTCTTGCACACCCTCCTGTAATTCTTCACTTTTGTCTCTTACAGGGGTTATACCACTATCTTCCACGAGCTCTGGTTCGATTTCAGGCTCTATTGGCCACTTTTATGGCTCAGGTGCGGTGACCTGTTTCACTGTTGTTGGTGCTTTCAACAACGCTTCTTCATGATCTCGTGAACATACCACTCTCTTTGTATGGCTCGCGTGTATCCAGTTTGGAAGTCCTGCACACTTCACAGCTGTCGTAGTATTAACACCACCTGGTTAGGACCCCTCCAATGTGGTTCCAAACAGGTCTTGTGAACATGCTTTCTGACAACGACCCAGTCACCGGCTCTCAGGTTGTGCCCTAGATCGTGGATGGGTGGCAGGGTGGTGGCCTACACCTGCTGAGTGAAAGAGCGAACCACATCAGCCAAACCCTTGCAGTAGTCCAACACCATATCATCTGTAATGTTTACAAGTGCATTGGCTGGAACTGCTGGTAATCTCATTGCTCTGCCTATGAGGATTTCATGGGGCGACAGCCCTGTCTTCCTATCAGGGGTGTTTCTCATTGACATCAACACCAAAGGCAATGCATCTGGCCATTTCAGATTTGTAGCTGCACACATCTTTGCAATTCTTGATTTCAAAGTACCATTCATCTGTTCCACCAGTCCTGATGCTCCAGGGCGGTAACTACAATGCAACTTTTGCTACTGTGAGATTGTCATTTCTTCTGGTAGGGTATGCTTCAATCCAGTGACTGAAAACACACACAATCACCAACACGTATTTCACGTATTTCAAACCTCCACACACAGGCATCTAAATGAAATCCAATTGCATTCTGCTGAATGGACCCCCTGTTCTTCCAATGTGGCTCGAAATTCACCACTGTCCCTTTTCCCACATTTAGTTGCTGACAAATTATACAGCGATGACATACTGCCTCTGTTGCCTGCCTGAATTTAGGGTTAAACCAGTCAATTTTGAATACCTGGCCATTTGAGACAATAAACTATTTGGCAGGACCATCTGAACCTCTTCAGGAATCCAAATATCATCAGGTTGTTGAACACATTTCAATTTAGCCCAAAGGCATGTTTCTTCCTAGTCAACATTACTTTGCAATGTCTTCAACTCTTCCAGAGTATCAGTCACTTTCAATGCAAAACTTGTGCACGTACTGTCTTCTTCTGACATCAGTTCCCACTTGTCTTTGAACTATATACAGTTCAGCGCTCAAAACCTTGCGACTTGATCTGCATATCCATTTTCCAGTGTGATGTAATCCTGTGCCTTTTGATGTGCACTGCATTTCACCACAGCAATTTCTTCAGGTAACTGTATCGCATACAACAACTCCTTCATCTTGTCGCCATTTCTTACTGGTGTACCAGTAGAGGTCAGGAAACATCTTTGCGACCACAATTGACCAAAATCATGAACAATTCCAAATCCATATTGGCTGTCAGTTTAGATTTTGCTCTCAGTCTTGCAGAAACATGGCATGCTCTAGTAAGAGCTACCAATTCTGCTACTTGTGCAGAATATACACCTCGAAGCCAGGAAGCTTCTAATGTACCTGTGATTGTGCATACAGCATATCCTGCTCTCAATGTCCCTGTACCATCTATGAGACATGAGCCATCAACAAAGACAATTTGGTCATTTTCTTCCAATCGAGTATCTCTGATATCAGGCCTTGGTTTTCGTACACAGTTCAGTTACCTCAAGACAATCATGCTCAGTAACACTCAGAAGTAATGTTGCCGGGTTCAACACTGTGCCTCTTTTCAATGTTACATTTGGAGCAAGTAGTATGCTCGTCTCATACCTTGTCAATCTTGCACCAGTCAAGTACTGTGTTTTCGTCCTTTTCAGTAAAATCTCAACATAGTGAGGAACCATTACCGTCAAAGGGTATCCCATCACTACTCCCTCACATTGAGAAAGGCTTTGACCAACTACAGCAACTGCCCGCAAACAGCCTGGTAAAGCTACTGTGACTGGGTCCAAGGCAGCTGAAAAATAAACTACTGGGCGATAAGCACCTCCATGGACCTGTGTCAAAACAGACAAAGAACACGCATCACGTTCATGACAAAACAATGTGAATGGCTTCGTGTAGTCAGGCATTCCCAACACTGGAGCTCTGCACAAACTCTCCCTCAACTCAGTGAACTGACCCTCATCTAAAGTTATGGGATCTATACCATCTTTGTGTGTCAGCTGTTGCAACGGTTTGGCAATCTCAGCAAAATTTGGACTCCACTGTCGACAATCACCTACCGTTCCCAGAAACATTCTGGCATCTCTCTGTGAATTCAGAGGACTTCTCTGCAGTATCATTGTAATCCTCTCTCTGGAGATTCTCCTTGATCCTTTCTCAATGGTGTCCCAAGTATTTCACTGACTTCTGACAGTACTGCAATTTCAAAGGTGACACCTTATGTCCAAATTTTCCCAAATGATTTAACAGGGCAATCGAGTAATACTTACACTCGTCCCTTGTCCTGGATGCAATCAGCAAATCATCAATGTACTTCACTAGAGTCGATTGGTACAGGAGTTCCAACGACTCCAAATTATTTTTCAGGATCTGATTGAACAGACACGGTGACTCCGTATACCCTTGTGGAAGCCTGCCCCAGCTGTAGAATCTGTCTAGGAATTTGAAACTAAAAAGAAACTGACTATCCTCATGAAGAGGCACAGAAAAGAAAGCTTATGACAAGTCAACCACTGTGAACCGCGCAGCATCGCAAGGAATCTGAAACAGTATCACTGCTGAGTTTGGCACTACAGGACAACACTTGACCACCACGTTGTTCACTTTTCGCAAGTCCTGCACAATGTGCACTTTCCCACACGGCTTCTTTAAGCCCATTATCGATGAATTACATGGACTACTCAACAATTCTTTCAAAACTCCTTGTTTCAGAAAACCTCCAATTATCTGCGCCACTTTCAGCAGAACATCTTGTGCCATGTTATACTTTGGAAGCTGCAGAAACATTATATTCGGCTTCAAAGTAATCTTAATCGGTTCCACTCCCTTGATTAAGCCCACTTCTTTACCTGTCAGGTCCCACACATTTTCCTGCACTGTTCCCTGCAAGTCTGCATGCAACTCTTTCACTGTAAACATCTGGAAAAACTCAACCAATGGGTACTCTTCGTTAACACTTTCAGTCTCAGTTTCAGGTGCCTGTTCTTCCTCATCATGCCTATTTGTCTGAACCTCTATCCCAGCAGCTGAACAACTAATTCAACATTTAGGTGGTCATTACAACCCTGGCGGTCGGTGTTAAAGCGGCGGTAAGACTGCCAACAGGCCAGCGGTAAAAAAATTAGCAATTACGACCGTGGCGGAAACCGCCAACAAAGACAGCCACTTTAACACTCCAACCGCCAAGGCGGTACAAACAAACAGCTTGCCGGTCACCGCCAACAGACAGGCGGAAGACAAAGTACCGCCCACAGTATCATAACCTACCAATCCGCCACCATTTCCAGGGCGGATTCACCGCAGACAAAAACACAGCAGAAACAGGACTTCGAAGGGAAAACGCTCACCTCGACACACCCCACGAGGAATCCGGACACCATGGAGCCGAAACTCAAAATTCTCCCTGCAATAGTCTTCCTGCTCCTTTACCAGGAGCACAAATGCCTGCGTCGAAGACCACGGTGAGTACTGCACCTATGACACAGGGGAGGGGGGAGGGAAAAAACAGGGAAACACACACGCAGCACCCCCACCCCCACCCTCACCCACTACTACAACACACACACTAATACATATTTATACATGATAGTTACACCCCCTAACCCCCCTGGAAGAATACAAAGACAAAAGAAAATGAGTGTAACCATTGTAATATATCAAAATCAAGTACGCAAAAATATATATATACACCATAAACAAAATATACACCAAGCATAGTAGTCCAGGAAGTGCTCCAATTAAGTCCGTGGAACACTGGGTCCACACGGTATGGGCGAGGCCCACACAAGACCCCTACCATGAAGGAGAGAACACTGCAGGGGCATCAGAGAGCAAGAAAACAGGCACCTCAGGGGGAGGGAAAGGTGGGGCACCTCAGCCGGTTGAGTGCACAATGCCAAATCCACGAGAGGGCCACATGCCCACTGTTCAATCCTGGGGAGTGCAAAGCCACAGTCTCTCATGTCCATACAGTGGGTGGGTTGCCCACTGTTCAATCCTGGGGAGTGCAAAGCCACAGTCTCTCAAGTCCATACAGTGGGTAGGGTTGCCGACTGTTCAATCCTGGGGAGTGCAAAGCCACAGTCTCTCAAGTTTCTACAGTGGGTGGGTTGCCCACTGTTCAATCCTGGGGAGTGCAAAGCCACAGTCTCTCAAGTCTCTACATTCGGTGGGTTGCCCACTGTTCAATCCTGGGGAGTGCAAAGCCACAGTCTCTCAAGTGGATGCCTTTCTCCACTGGTTCTGGAGGGGGCTCTGTGCCCAGAGTGCTTCATCCTGCTAAAGCAGAGGTAGTGGAAGTATCTCTCCACTGGTTCTGGAGGGGGCATTGTGCCCAGAGTGCTTCATCCTGCTAAGGACAGAGGTAGTAGATGTATCTCTCCACTGGTTCTGGGGGGGGCATTGTGCCCAGAGTGCTTAATCCTGCTAAGGACAGAGGTAGTGGATGTATCTCTCCACTGGTTCTGGAGGGGGCATTGTGCCCAGAGTGCTTCATCCTGCTAAGGACAGAGGTAGTGGATGTATCTCTCCAATGGTTTTGGAGGGGGCATTGTGCCCAGAGTGCTTCATCCTGCTAAGGACAGAGGTAGTGGATGTATCTCTCCACTGATTCTGGAGGGGGCCTTGTGCCCAGAGTGCTTCATCCTGCTCGTGAAGGACTCAGTAGCGTCAGTGCCCTTGACGCTCATGGGCCAGCGGTGCTTGAGGCGGCGGTGCCCTGTTCAGCGGTGCTTGGAGTGGCGGTGCCCTGTTCAGCGGTGCTTGAGGCGGCGGTGCCCTGTTCAGCGGTGCTTGAGGCGGCGGTGCCGTGTTCAGCAGTGCTTGAGGTGGTGGTGCCCTGTTCAGCGGTGCTTGAGGTGGCGGTGCCCTGTTCAGCGGTGCTTGAGGTGGCGGTGCCCTGTTCAGCGGTGCTTGAGGCGGCGGTGCCCTGTTCAGCGGTGCCCTTTTCAGTGGTGCTTGAGGCGGCGGTGCCCTGTTCAGCGGTGCTTGAGTCAGCGGTGCCCTGTTCAGCGGTGCTTGAGGCGGCGGTGCCCTGTTCAGTGGTGCTTGGAGCGGCGGGGTCCTTTGCAATGACTCAACTGCTGGCGGTCCTCTCTGTCCCAGCGGGGCTTGCGCTGGCGGTCCTCTCTGTCCCAGCGGGGCTTGTGCTGGCGGTCCTCTCTAGCCCAGCGGGGCTTATGCTGGCGGTACTCTCTAGCCCAGCGGGGCTTGTGCTGGCGGTCGTCTCTGTCCCAGCGGGGCTTGTGCTGACGGTCCTCTCTAGCCCAGTGGGGCTTGTGCTGACGGTCCTCTCTAGTCCAGCGGGGCTTGTGCTGACGGTCCTCTCTAGCCTAGCGGGGCTTGTGCTGGCGGTCCTCTCTGGCCCAGCGGGGATGATGGCGGTGGCCTCCTGGGCAGCGGGGATGATGGCGGTGGCCTCCTGGCCAGCGGGGATGACGGCTGTGGCCTCCTGGGCAGCGGGGATGATGGCGGTCTCCTCCACCGTGCTGCTCTTCCCAGACTTTCCGGGTTTCTTGTGGCCCTTCCCCACCTTGGAAGGTGTCGCAGCTGACTCCACACTCCCATTGGGACCCCTGGGAGCGGCTTTGGTGGCTGGAGTTCTCCCCCTCTCCCGCCGGGCACTGGGCAACTTTTGATGCTTGACAGGTGGGGGACTGTCCGTGCTGTGGCTCCGTGCCACACTGGCTGCCCTGGTGGCCGGTGCACTCCAGATTCCGGTGACTACAGGCACCACTGGTCCCGTAGATGTTGTGGCTGAGGTGCTAGTTCAGGACCTAGGAGACAGACGGGGTGGGGGAGGTGTGGGAAAGAGGTCAAGGTTGGACAGGAAAAGTTTTTTGGAGACACTGGGACAGGTAGCTGGAGGGGGTTTGGGAGTGGAGGAAGAGGTTGTGGTTGTAGGAGGTGTTCGTTTGCTGACTTTGAGTGAAGGTGCAAGCGCTGGAGGCTGTCGTGAGGTGGATGGCGGTTGGGTGGGTGTGTGCCTGCGTTTGTGTATCTTGGGAGGTGGCGTCACATACACACTGGGAGAGGACACAGGGGACACAGGGGTAGTGGGGGTGGTGACTGCACGTGAGCAGGGTGTGGTGGTGGGTGTGCTGGTGATGGCACTAGTGGCTGTAGATGCAGTGCATGCAGGTGTGAGTGTAGCCGAGACTGGAAGGGAGGAGGGAGACGAGGAGGAGGGGGACACAGTGGAGGCAGTGGATGTTGGTGTGTCTGCATGTGTCTGATGGTTGTGTGAGTGCCTGTGGGATGTGTGGTGCTTATGTTTGCCAGAGCTTCCCTTGTGTGTTGATGTGTGTGCATGCTGGTCTGTAGGTGTGCTTGTGATAGGCCGGGGTACAGGGGATTGGGTCTGGGTGGAGGAAGTTGGAGGGGGGAGGCTAGAGACAGGGACAATGGCTTCCATCAGTGCTGAGGGCAGAGACTGAAAAGCTCGCTGAAGGGCCGCCTGACCAGAATGAATGCCCTCCAGGAATGCATTGGTTTGTTGCAACTGCCTTTCGACACCCTGGATGGCATTCAAAATGGTAGACTGCCCAACAGTAAGGGACCTGAGAACGTCAATGGCCTCCTCACTGAGGGCAGCTGGGGTGACTGGGGCAGGGGCTGAGGTGCCTGGGGCGAAGGTGATGCCCACACTCCCAGGTGAGTGGGCACGGGCAAAGGCTGAGGGGCTGCTGGGAGGGCGGTGCTGGTAGGGGGGGTGGTGGCTCTACCTGTAGATGGGGGGTGGCACAGATGTTGCCGCCACCACAAGGGAGCTCCCATCAGAGGACAAGTCTGTGTCTTTGGTCTCAGCTCCTGTCCCCGCCATGGAGCTCCCCTCGCCCTCCATCCCCCTGGTGAAGTCCGAGTCCGTAGTGTGGCCCTCCATGGCCATGTGGGATGCAGCCCCCTCGTGCTCCGGTGCCACTGCTCCTCCGCTTGATGATGCTAATGCACACAAGAACAGGGAGACCACAAAAAGGGGGGGACGACAGAAGAAGGACATGTTGAGTGCATGCATTACCGCTACCGTTGGCGGACACGACAGACACAGAAGCCCCCTGAACTACGCTGCGCTCTTGGGCTCCACTGTTCAATTCCTGGGAAATGGCCTACTAGGCTATGGACGACATCTGCACACATGGATGACACAGGGGCATGACTAGGTGTACTTGGCACTCTACAGAGGTGGGGTGGGGTTCCACATGGCCTGCCTTACGGAGGGACCTTGCCTATGGAACTCGCCCTGGTCTAGGGAAACCCACAGCCCACCTCCCCCACCCAGACACCTCCACTGCGCACAAAATCAGCAGGATGAGAGTGTACTCACCCCCTTGTGGCTGCTGTGATGCCCTCAAGCGCCCATCCAACTCCGGGTACTCCACCGCCAGGATCCTGAACATCAGGGGGGTCATGGTGCGACGGGCACCCTCCCACGTTGGGAGGCCATCCCCAGCTGAGCCTCTGCCGGCTTCTTGCTCCAGCGGCGAATGCCCTCCCATCTTTTCCGGCAGTGGGTGCTCTGTCTCTGGTAGACCCCCCAGGGTCCTGACGCCCTTGGCGATGACACGCCAAATATATTTTTTCTGGTGGGCGCTGACCTACATGAATTGTACAGGGGGAAGAGAAACTGATTACCAACTGCACCGTCACAGTCATTGGCCCCCATCCCTACCCTTGCCATGTGGCACATGCACTCACCGTCGTTTCATGCATGCCGCAATCTCCCCCCCCTTCTTACATCGACCCCACTCCACACAGGCATAGCCCATACAGCATGCTCCCAGTGTACTTACCTGTTTGTCTGGAGGACCGTAGAGTAGCGTGTACTGGGGGAGGACCCCGTCCACGAGTTTCTCTAACTCCTCCGATGTGAAGGCAGGGGCCCTTTCCCCAGGCACTCGAGCCATTGTCTCCTCCAGACAGAGGTCACAGCAGCACTTGCAGTGTAGGTCCTCTCCTGTCGAAGATCAGGTATCGAGTGATTGAACAGATAGAAAATGGCGGTCACGTCCGCGGTGGTGCGTACCGTCACCGCCAGCGTACATCGTCATTGACCCTCAGGGTCCAATGTTAACCAATGCAGCATTGCGCCACGGTCTTCAACCGCCTACCGCGACGGTGTACAATGCCAGCGCATTTACCTCACATCCCATTGTCCCACTTTAGAGGTCAGGCAGCTGCCATTTCAGGGGCCCTCATGGCTTCATTTTTAACTGCGTCACACATACCTAGGCCTAGACTCAACACACATACAGGCCAAATATCGGATTATGATTTGTGTTTTTTGTAAGCTGTGGGTACATACCTCTGAGTTGGTTGACTCACCGACTGCTGGGACATGTGAGGAGATGGCAGCATCCTCCGGTGTACCGACCGTTGGTGGACCTGTCGACAATGGAGGAAAGACCTACAGGCTTGACCGTGCCACAATCCAGGAACTGTGTACCCAGCTGGAGCCAGACTTGATGTAAGCTATCCGCCATCCCACAGGAATCCCCCCTCAAGTGCAGGTGCTGTCAGTGCTCCATTTCCTTGCAAGTGGGTTATTTCAAACAACTGTGGCATTAGCATCAGGGATGTCCCAGCCTATGTTTTCCAACGTGTTGTCCAGAGTGCTGTCTGCCCTGCTGAAACACATGCGGAGCTACATCATTTTCCCTCAGGTGGAGGATTTGCCTACAGTGAAAGGTGATTTCTATGCCCTGGGACATATCCCCAACATCATAGGTGCCATTGATGGGACCCATGTGGCTTTGGTCCCCACCCCGCAGGAGTGAACAGGTGTATGGAAACTGAATGAGTTACCATTCCATGAATGTACAGATGGTATGTTTGGCAGACCAGTACATCTCCCATGTTAATGCCAAGTTCCCTGACTCAGTGCATGACTCCTACATCCTGCGGAATAGCAGCATCCCTTATGTGATGGGTCAACTCCAGAGGCACTGTGTGTGGCTATTAGGTGAGCACCTGGAAGCAAGACAGTGGGAATGGTTGTCTGGGTCTGGGGATATCCCTACAGGTTAGTGTGTGTCTAACAGTTGTCCCTCGCCATTTGCAGGTGACTCTGGTTACCCCAACCTGTCATGGCTACTGACCCCAGTGAGGAATCCCAGGACAAGGGCAGAGGAACGCTACAATGAGGCACATGGGCGTACACGGCGGATAATCGAGCGGACCTTCGGCCTCCTGAAGGCCAGGTTCAGGTGCCTCCATATGACAGGTGGATCGCTATTCTACTCACCAAAGAAGGTGTGCCAGATCATCGTGGCCTGCTGTATGCTTCACAACTTGGCTTTGCTACGACAGGTGCCTTTTCTGTAGGAGGATGGTCCAGATGGCGGTGTTGTTGCAGCTGTGGAGCCTGTGGACACTGAAGACGAGGAAGCAGAAGAAGAAGACATGGACAACAGGGACTCAGTGATCCAGCAATATTTCCAGTGAGACACAGGTAAGAATACAAACCTGCCTACTACATGTACTTTGACACTACTGCCTCTCTATTGTCTGTCGTTTTCACCCAGTGTATGGCCACTGAGTTGTCACTTTCCCTTCCGATTTCACAGATGTGTGTCCCACAGTGTGACTTCTGCTTTGATTCCTCATGGACTAGAGCTGTGTGACATAGGTATGTTGACATTACAAATGAAAGAGCTTTTTGACACTGTAATTGCTAATACACTATTCCGAAATCACAGACTGACTCCAGATTGTTTTGTGCTTTAAGGGTGTTTATTTTGGTGCTCAATATTGGAGGGGGTAGCAAAATGGTGAGGGGTGATGGCGGAAGAATGTCCATGGCAGAGTCCAGTCTATTAGTCTCACAGGTGCATTGCCCAAATGGGCATAGGAAGTGGAGCTGGGGCAGGGTAAGGATGGACAGGGTGACAAAGTGGGACAGAAGGATGACATTCAGGGTGGTCTCATTTCTTGGCAGGGGTCTTGGTGTCTCAGGGACCGTTTGCGAGGTGGTTCTCCCTCTGCAGGGGGTGGGGTGCTGGTGTTGTGGTCCTGTGGCGGTACCTCCTGTCCACTAGCGCTGGCGGAGGTGGTGGGCAGTTCATCATCCAGGCTAGTGTCAGGGGCCCCTTGCAGTGCCACAGTGTCCCTCCTGATGTTGAGTACTTCCTTCAGCACCCCTACGATGGTGCCAAGGGTGAAATTGATGGCTCTGAGTTCCTCCCTGAAGCCCATATACTCTTCCTCCTGCAGGCGCTGGGTCTCCTGAAACTTGGCCAGTACTGTTGCCATTGTCTCCTGGGAGTGGTGGTAGGCTCCCATGATGTTGGAGAGGGCCTCTTGGAGAGTGGGTTCCCTTGGCCTGTCCTCCCCCTGTCGCACAGCAGCCCTCCCAGCTCCCCTGTGTTCCTGGGCCTCCGTTCCCTGGACCGTGTGCCCACAGCCACTGCCCCCAGGTCCCTGTTGTTGTTGGGGTGGTGGGTTAGCCTGGGTTCCCTGTAGTGGTGGACACACTGATGATTGACGTGTCCTGGGGACGGAGGTATGGGCCCGCTGGGTGGGTGCTGTGCTGGTGTTTTCAGAGGGTGGAAGCTCTGTAGTGGCCTGTGACTGTGTGATGGGAACCGACTGTCCCGAGGTCCCCGATGGGCCGGGCTGGTCATCTAGATCCAGTTGGACAGAGGTGCTGTCATCACTGTGGGCCTCTTCTGTTGGTGGTGTGGACATGTGTGGACCCTACTGTCCGGTGACGTTGGGTACGGGTCCTGCAGGGGTATAAAAGGATGTTTATTACATCTGTGTGTGGCATGGTGTGCAATGGGTGGGTGACCATGTACCCCGGTGCTTGCATTCCTGTGTAGGACCTTGTGTGATGATGGTTTAGGGGTGTGTATGGGTATGTGCAGTGGACATGCTTTAGTGATGGGTGTCCATGCTTTGTTGTTGCATGTAGGGCTTGGTGTTAGGATGTGTGGTTTGTGATGTTGGGACATTTGTGAGGAGGTAGAGTGATGGGGGTGAGGGTGGGGGTATGTGATGGCATGCAGGTAGGGGGGGGGATGTAATAGTTAAGATTTGACTTACCAGAATCCATTCCTCCAGCTACTCCTGCGAGGCCCTCAGGATGCAGAATCGCCAAGACCTGCTCCTTCCATGTTGTTAGTTGTGGGGGAAGAGGTGGGGGTCCGCCGCCAGTCCGCTGAACTGCAAGGTGGTGTCTTGAGACCACGGGACGCACCTTCCCTCCTCTTTCTGATGTCATCCCGATTTCTTGGGTGCTGTCCCACTGCGTTGACCCTGTCCACTATCCTTCGCCATAGCTCCATCTTCCTTGCAATGGAGGTGTGCTGCACCTGTGATCCGAATAGCTGTGGCTCTACCCGGACGATTTCCTCCACCATGACCCTGAGCTCCTCCTCCGAGAACCTGGGGTGTCTTTGCCGTGCGATGGTGTGGTGGTGTGTGGGGTGATAAGTGTGCTGATATGTAGTGGGGTGTTGTGTGAGGTGCGTGGAAGTTATGTGGGTGATGGTCTTGTGTGCCTGTCGATGCTAGTATTGTTGATGGTGGTGTCTCTCTCTGTGCTTCTTTCTCAATTGTGGTCATAGGGGTTTGTGGGTGTGTGTTTTATATTGTATTGGGTGTGTGGGAGTGGTGTGTGTATGTGTATCAGGTGTGTGTATTTCGAATTGTCCAATGTGGTTGAGTTTTGTAAAAGTGTGTGTATTTTGAGCGCGGCAGTGTGTACCGCCAATGGAATACCGCGGTTGAAAGACCGTTGCATGGATTCGTGGGTCGTGATAGTGTTGGCGTATTTCTGTTGGCGTGACAGTGGAGGTTTTGTTATTGCCAGGTTATCACTGACCTTTGGTGTGGCAGACTTGTGTGGGTGTCTGAATATTGGCAGATTCCATATGTGGGTCATAATAGCTGTGTTGCAGAATTCCACGGCCGTGGCGGTGTGTTGGCGGTCTTCTGCACGGCGGTAAGCGGCTTTTACCGCCAATGTTGTAATGACCGCCTTAGTCTTACACAGTAAGTCCCTCCCCACTAGGGATACCGGACTTGAGTCACAGACTACAAACGTATGCAGTCCCTGGAAGTTGCCAATCTCAACCTGTATTGGATCTGTGATTGGATTTGTCAACTGTCTGTTTGCTACTTCCACAACTTGAACTGTTCTGCCTGAAAGAGGTAAGTTCGGAACTTCTGCACTTCTCACTGTTGAGCGTGTAGCTCCTGTGTCCACTAAGAATGAGACTCTGTGACCCATCACCTTTCCCTTCACGAAAGGTCCTCTCTGATCTACTTCTAAGGACGCTGCAAGCATACAACATGGCTCTTCATCCGAACGAAAACTCATCCATTCATCGTTTATTTCATTCTCACTATGTAACAGGAATTGGTGCACTGTGTCATTATTTCTGTCTTGTCTGTGACCTGTGACCTGCGGAGTAAGCATCACCTGTTGCTGTTCCATCGGGGCTTGAGGTATCTGCATTTGCTGTCTAGGTGCCATAGGAACCTGCTGCTGCATTGGGTGTAATTGTGTTACTTGTGCACGTGGCACTTGCACCTGCTGCATGGGTTGAAAGTTCTGCTCTTGGTTCTGCACATTCAGATTAAGTCCTCTCATTCTAGGGGCTTTCACAGTTTGAAATGTATTGACATCACCACCTTGTCGAACAACACCATCCTGCACCATCAATGGACACTTCCGCTTCCAGTGTCCCACGTTTCCACACAGATGACACGGTAACTTCTTTTCCATCCCTTGCACATAATTTTGAACCACTACAGTATTCAAATCCGGACCGTGATTCATGTTGACTCCACGACCTCTACCTCTCACCTGAGGTTGGAACATGACAGTTCTCTGCTGCTGCGGTATCTGTTGCACTAAAGCTCCCTGCACTCCTGTCTGAGCTGCCTTAATTTGCATCACCATCGCTTTCTCCTTCAGCTTTTTCTGCTTCAACTCAATCTCATCACTACAGTATTTTGCATACTGCAACACCTCATCAATTGGCTTCGCTTGCCAGCAAATCAAATGACTTTTAATCATCTGCCCTATTTCTGGTCTCAATCCTTCAACGCACCTGAACACAAAGTACAACATGTCTTTCGGCTCAATTGCTTCTTTACCCTTGTACTCTTTGAACACTTTCAGCAATCTCTCATAATAGGTATATATTGACTCTTTCGCCACATGCACTGTCCTATCAATCCTCTGCCAGTCAATATTCTTAGCAAGATTCTCGTCTTCAGGAACTCAATCACCTTATAGTAATGTTTTATCACTTCAGGTGATGGTGCACCTGTAACTCTATCCCTTTCCGGTTCACTAATCGGCCAATCCACTGCTCTCTTACATTCTACCCACAAATCCACTGGAACCACTACTTCCAACAAGGTATTCAGGTCTTCCCATAACACTCAACTGGTTTCTCTCTCAATTTTGGATAATAATTTGTGAATGACAGAATATCACTCCTGTGCCATGGAACATGAACAAACTGCCCTCCTGGAATTTCCCTCATCGGTACATTTTTTACTGGATCCTTTTCTTTCTGAGTACTTTCAGACCCTTCTTGTGTGTGAGAAACTGGGGCTGATTGCAGAGGCCCCATAACTTTTTGCCCCCATTTTCCACTTTATGCTGGTGTTTTCCTGACTCTGATGGTGCCCTGGGTACTGCTAACCAGTCCCAGGGCCTGTGCTCTGTGTAAAATGGATATGCAAATTAGGCTAATTATAATTGGCTAAGTTAACCTTCCTATAAGTCCCTAGTATATGGTAGGGCATGTAGGTTTAGGGACCACAGCATAGGTGGTGCACACCTAGGTGCATTGCTGAGGTGCCCAGTGTCATTTTAAAAGCAAGCCTGCCTTGCTGGCTGCTTTTAAATTAAAGTTATATGCAAATTCGACTTTGGAATTAAAGGTACTTCCAAAGTCTTAAACTACCTTATTTTTACATATAAGTCACCCCTAAGGTGTGCCCTATGTGCCCCTAGGGCTGGGTGCCATGTAACTATAAGCAGGGACTTTATAAAAATAGATTTATAAGCCCTGGTGAGGTAAAAACAGCCAAATTCGTTTTTCCCTCATTGAAGTAAATGGCCTTCATAGGCTAGAATGGGCAGACTTTATTTAAAATTTTAAAGTCTCCTTAAGTGTTACATACCAAGAATTTGGTATCAAATTGATTGTTATAATAAATCCCACAACTTCCAGTTGTTGGATTTAATATAACTAGTGCAGGTAAAAAGTTTAGACTTTACCTAAAAAGTTGCCAATTTCAGCTCTGCATTGTTTTTGCTGCTGTGCTCTGATTGGCCAGCCTGCAGCAGCTTCTGCCAGGCTACTTTAATGAGGTGTGAAGTGGCCTGACTTCACACAAAGGAATGTGCTTGGGGGAGAGAATCTCCCCTCAGCAGATGGTGAGGCAGGAAGGGGGAGGGCTGCCAAACTGGTCTTCAAAGGCAGAGAAGGACATCTGGAGCACCCAGCAACACCCCCACATCCTGCAACCCCAGACAGCTAGGTGCCCCCTTGATTAGATTAGGAGAGGGCAGGAGAGGGGTGTGTTTATGATTTTTAGCCACACCAGTGGGTGGGCTCAGCCAGATCTCTCCTCCAAAAATCAGATTCATCCATTTTGGATTTTTAGAGACTGTTGCCTTCTGGGATGGATTTTTGCCACACTTCCCAGGAAGTGGTCATCACAGGGGGACGACCCTGTCCCTGATTGGAGGACCAGGGCCCCCCTGCTTTTCACCCAGGAGCAAGGATAAAACTGGCAGACCTGCACCCACGCCTCAGATCCCTGCCAGATTTCAAGAAGAAAAGAACTAAAGGAGAAGAAGGACTGCCCTGCTGGACCCCTGGCCTGCACCTGGACCCTGCACTCTGAAAGACTGCACCAGCTGCACACTTGGGCTTCACCACAAGAAGGACTTTGCCTGGCTTCCACTGGTTCAAGGAGGGACTCCCTGTTTGCTACAGGTGAAAAATTGCTAACCAGAGTCCCCTGCACCAACTCCTGAAAAAGTGACCAGCTGACCACTGTCCAGTGGCCAAAAAGGAGTTTGCGCCAGGTGTATTCTGGGAGTTGAAGTCCGCACTTCCCAAGGACCATCACAGAACTTCTGGACCCTTGGGGTGAGCTGTGGACCCCAAAAGAACCTTAAAAGAACATCTGGGTGAAGCCCCAGAAGTTTGGAAAAGATTGGAGAATTTTTGGAAAAAAGCTCCATAAAGTGACCGACCCGACGCGGAAATTCTAGCCGGCTTGCCTCAACCGCGACCCGGCCTGACTTCGTGGTTCGTCCCGGTAAAGAAAAACATCAAAAAAAGAGACTAAATCCGAACGTAAAAAGTTGACCGGGACCTTCCAGCCATCGTATCCGAGAAGGGCTCCACGGACGTCGGATCAAGATCCAGGTTTACCCCGGTCGAAGGATTTTCATCTCGAAAAAACGACTAAGTCCGAAGGTAAAAATCACCACCGAGGAAACCGACTTCGCGTATCCGGACAAGGGCTCCAGGAGGTCGGATCCAACTGGCAGGTTCGTCCCGGGGAAGAAAAACATCAAAAAAGAGACTAAGTCAGAAGGTAACTTTTTAACCGAGGCCTCCCGCGACTTGTAGCCGAGCAGGGCTCCATCGCGGTCGGCCTGAAAGTTTGACTTTGCCCCGGTCCTGGTGCAACCAGATGACCCGATTGGCGCTTTTTGTTTCTAAGCGCTAGAAAATAATAATACTTTAAAAATTCATATCTCCGGTTCCCCTGAACCGATTTTAATCGTTTTTGTGTCATTTTAAAGATAAAAATATAAGCTATTTTTATAAATTGGTTTTGGATTTTTAAACTGTTTCCTGTGTTTTATTTAATTACTGTTTTGTGATATTTGAATGCTTTACACTTTGTCTCCTAAGTTAAGCCTTGACGCTCGATGCCAAGCTACCAAGGGTAGAGCTGGGATTAATTTACTGAGACCTAACTGTACTTTTGTGGAGGTTTGTGGCTTGTTGCTAGGTGTAGGTACCTACCTGCCCTACCAATAACCCATTTTCCAACATAATTGGAAGCAGCGACGGGATCCTGTACTTGTGTTCAATATCACGTTACAGTTTTAGATAAAACAAATTAAAAATCCTTTAAATTGTCCTAGTGCAAAAATTGTTTTTAATTTTTAATTTTAATTTTTTTTTTTTTATTAATTTGGATTAATTTCAATTATTGAATTTTTGTAATTTTTTCTAAATTCTTGTTTCCAATTTTTGCAAAAAGTGTTTGTTGACACAAAACTAGGGAACCATGGAGCTTGATCTGGCTAGCCTACCCACACTGACAGTAGTCCAGCTTAGGAGGTTGTGTATTGAGAGAGGGTTGCCTGCAACCACTGATCTCAGGAAGCAAATCCTGATTAAATCCCTGACAGCATGGGCTGAGGCCCAAGGGCTAGGCACAGAGGAAGCTCCAGAGGGGGAAGAAAAAGAGGAAGATGCTAACTCTAACCACTCAGGGGAGGGAAGGCATCAGACCCCAAGTGAGGAAGAGGAGGAACGGTCCTCACTGGATACAGTCACTAGGGGCAGACCCAAAGCTAGTGGTAGGAAGAGGGTCCTTTCAGGAGGAGAGAACCCATCCATCAGGGAAAGAGAGCTGGAAGCCCAGCTAGCCTACATAGCTTTGGAAGCAGAGAAGCTGGCCCTAGAAAAGAAAAAGTGGGCATACAAAGAGAAAAGAGATGGAAGCAGCGATAAAGAAGCTGAGGTGTCCATAGGTGGGGGAGTTTGCCCCAGATTACCCAAGGGGGTGGTTCCTGCTTATGTAGAGGGGGATGACATAGATAAGTGGCTAGGGGCCTTTGAGAGGGCACTCCAAATGAGAAGGGTTAGGCCTCAATACTGGGGTTCCCTTTTGTGGGAGTTGGTCCCCAACTCAGGGAGGGATAGGCTTCTGACCTTAAGGGGGGAGGAGGCAGATTCATACCCTAGTATGAAGAGGTGCTTAGTCAAGAAGTTTGGTCTGACCCCAGAGCAATATAGAATGAAGTTCAGGGACACCCAGAAGGTCAGTACCCAGTCTTGGGTTGACTTTGTGGACACCTCACTAAAGGCACTAGAGGGCTGGATTATTGGCAACAAAGTAAATACTTATGAGGGGTTATACAATCTGATCATGAGAGAGCACATCTTGACCAATTGTATCCAAGAAAGGTTACGCCAGCATCTAGTGGACTCTAAGCAGACCAACCCTAGAGAGCTAGGGGAGGCAGCTGATGAGTGGTTGAGAACCAGGGTGGTTGTCAAGTCCCAGGGGGGAGACTCCAAGAAGGGGGGGACAGGTCCCCAAAAACCTAAGGAGGGAGGTGGTAAGCCCACCACAGAGACTCCCTCTGTACCCCAGAACCCTAAGAAGGAGGAGAGTAAATCCCACTCCCACTCTGACATGCAGAGACAGGGAGACCCAGGGTTAAAAAAGCTCTTGGACAGTAGGGCTTGCTTTGACTGTCAGCAGACAGGTCACTTCAGAGGAGATGCAGCCTGTCCAAAGAAGGTGGTTAGCACTGGGCTGTCCAGTGTAGCCATAGAGGAGGATTCCTCAGATGATGAAGTCCTCCTAGCATTGTGCTGGGAGACAGGACCAGATGGTAAGCTGGTGATCCCTGAGGGTGGGAGTAGGCACTTCCACCACATTCAAGTGAATGGGATCCCTACCACTGGCCTGAGAGACACCGGTGCCAGTCACACTATAGTGAGTGACCGGTTAGTGACCCCAGACATGTATGTCCCAGGAAAGACAAAGAAAGTCAGGATAGCCACAGGGGAGGTCACCTCCAAACCTGTAGCCATAGTGCCCCTAGAGAAGGAGGGTATCCTTGACTGGATTAGGGTGGTAGTCAGTGCTGACCTCCCCCTAGATTGTATCCTGGGCAATGACCTCCCAGAGGAGAGTCTGGTCACAGATGGGGTGGTCGCCCAGGGCGCCCCCCCAACCCAAAGTCCTGGGGAGTCAGTCCCTACAGTTAGGAGACAGGGGTCCCCAAGAAAAGGAAAGAAGAAAAGGAAGGGTAGGCCACTCTTAAAGAGAGTTCCAGGGAGCCAAAGGCCTTCTGCCCCAGTAAGGGGGGAGCCCAGAGTTGGCACTGGTGAGGCCTCACCTGACCCCAAGGAAGTCCTGAGTAGTCAGGCAGCTGTCCAGATGCAAGGTGTTGCCCCTGCACTGACAGAAGGGAGAGTGGAAGGAGGGTGTCTGCCACAGGAGGTGGTAGCCCCCCACTCTAGACAGCAAGAGGGGTGCCAGGACCCCAAAGTTGCCCCTAAAGCAGCTCAGCCACCTGTCAGTGGAGAGCTTAGGGTGTGGTTCTGGGTACTGACAGCTGTCAGTAGCCTCTGCTGGGTGCTAGCCTTCCTGGCAGCACTGTACTTGGCCTGGGAGGCAGACCCCAGGGCCAATAGCAAAGTAGGCCCCCTGACCCTATTGGTCATGGTGGGGTTGCTCAAGTGTTGGGTGACTTCTTTGGGTAAGCTAGGTGTTGCCCTAGCAAAGTTAGGAGTAGGGGAGGTGGGCACCTCACTACCCAAGTTGGCAGAGAGAGAGGAGGAAGACCCCCCTAGAGGGAAGTTTCAGTTTGAGTTGGGTCCTTTTACTGTTGGGATGGCTTCACTACCCAGAGGGAGTGACCCTGACAGGAGGATATAAGGCAGAGTAGGCCCTGCAAAGGGACAGCCAGTTTTCTTCACTGTCTTCCTCGCCTAACAAGCCAGGAAGACTCTCCCAGGGTTGGGCTGAGTCTCCTGGGCGTGTGGGCTGGGGGGGGGGTTGTGTGAGAAACTGGGGCTGATTGCAGAGGCCCCATAACTTTTTGCCCCCATTTTCCACTTTATGCTGGTGTTTTCCTGACTCTGATGGTGCCCTGGGTACTGCTAACCAGTCCCAGGGCCTGTGCTCTGTGTAAAATGGATATGCAAATTAGGCTAATTATAATTGGCTAAGTTAACCTACCTATAAGTCCCTAGTATATGGTAGGGCATGTAGGTTTAGGGACCACAGCATAGGTGGTGCACACCTAGGTGCATTGCTGAGGTGCCCAGTGTCATTTTAAAAGCAAGCCTGCCTTGCTGGCTGCTTTTAAATTAAAGTTATATGCAAATTCGACTTTGGAATTAAAGGTACTTCCAAAGTCTTAAACTACCTTATTTTTACATATAAGTCACCCCTAAGGTGTGCCCTATGTGCCCCTAGGGCTGGGTGCCATGTAACTATAAGCAGGGACTTTATAAAAATAGATTTATAAGCCCTGGTGAGGTAAAAACAGCCAAATTCGTTTTTCCCTCATTGAAGTAAATGGCCTTCATAGGCTAGAATGGGCAGACTTTATTTAAAATTTTAAAGTCTCCTTAATTGTTACATACCAAGAATTTGGTATCAAATTGATTGTTATAATAAATCCCACAACTTCCAGTTGTTGGATTTAATATAACTAGTGCAGGTAAAAAGTTTAGACTTTACCTAAAAAGTTGCCAATTTCAGCTCTGCATTGTTTTTGCTGCTGTGCTCTGATTGGCCAGCCTGCAGCAGCTTCTGCCAGGCTACTTTAATGAGGTGTGAAGTGGCCTGACTTCACACAAAGGAATGTGCTTGGGGGAGAGAATCTCCCCTCAGCAGATGGTGAGGCAGGAAGGGGGAGGGCTGCCAAACTGGTCTTCAAAGGCAGAGAAGGACACCTGGAGCACCCAGCAACACCTCCACATCCTGCAACCCCATACAGCTAGGTGCCCCCTTGATTAGATTAGGAGAGGGCAGGAGAGGGGTGTGTTTATGATTTTTAGCCACACCAGTGGGTGGGCTCAGCCAGATCTCTCCTCCAAAAATCAGATTCATCCATTTTGGATTTTTAGAGACTGTTGCCTTCTGGGATGGATTTTTGCCACACTTCCCAGGAAGTGGTCATCACAGGGGGACGACCCTGTCCCTGATTGGAGGACCAGGGCCCCCCTGCTTTTTACCCAGGAGCAAGGATAAAACTGGCAGACCTGCACCCACGCCTCAGATCCCTGCCAGATTTCAAGAAGAAAAGAACTAAAGGAGAAGAAGGACTGCCCTGCTGGACCCCTGGCCTGCACCTGGACCCTGCACTCAGAAAGACTGCACCAGCTGCACACTTGGGCTTCACCACAAGAAGGACTTTGCCTGGCTTCCACTGGTTCAAGGAGGGACTCCCTGTTTGCTACAGGTGAAAAATTGCTAACCAGAGTCCCCTGCACCAACTCCTGAAAAAGTGACCAGCTGACCACTGTCCAGTGGCCAAAAAGGAGTTTGCGCCAGGTGTATTCTGGGAGTTGAAGTCCGCACTTCCCAAGGACCATCACAGAACTTCTGGACCCTTGGGGTGAGCTGTGGACCCCAAAAGAACCTTAAAAGAACATCTGGGTGAAGCCCCAGAAGTTTGGAAAAGATTGGAGAATTTTTGGAAAAAAGCTCCATAAAGTGACCGACCCGACGCGGAAATTCTAGCCGGCTTGCCTCAACCGCGACCCGGCCTGACTTCGTGGTTCGTCCCGGTAAAGAAAAACATCCAAAAAAGAGACTAAGTCCGAACGTAAAAAGTTGACCGGGACCTTCCAGCCATCGTATCCGAGAAGGGCTCCACGGACGTCGGATCAAGATCCAGGTTTACCCCGGTCGAAGGATTTTCATCTCGAAAAAACGACTAAGTCCGAAGGTAAAAATCACCACCGAGGAAACCGACTTCGCGTATCCGGACAAGGGCTCCAGGAGGTCGGATCCAACTGGCAGGTTCGTCCCGGGGAAGAAAAACATCAAAAAAGAGACTAAGTCAGAAGGTAACTTTTTAACCGAGGCCTCCCGCGACTTGTAGCCGAGCAGGGCTCCATCGCGGTCGGCCTGAAAGTTTGACTTTGCCCCGGTCCTGGTGCAACCAGATGACCCGATTGGCGCTTTTTGTTTCTAAGCGCTAGAAAATAATAATACTTTAAAAATTCATATCTCCGGTTCCCCTGAACCGTTTTTAATCGTTTTTGTGTCATTTTAAAGATAAAAATATAAGCTATTTTTATAAATTGGTTTTGGATTTTTAAACTGTTTCCTGTGTTTTATTTAATTACTGTTTTGTGATATTTGAATGCTTTACACTTTGGCCCTCATTCTGACCTTGGCGGGCGGCGGAGGCCGCCCGCCAAAGTCCCGCCGTCAGGTTACCGTTCCGCGGTCGAAAGACCGCGGCGGTAATTCTGACTTTCCCGCTGGGCTGGCGGGCGGTCGCCTTCAGACCGCCAGCCAGCCCAGCGGGAAAGAGGCTTCCACGATGAAGCCGGCTCGGAATCGAGCCGGCGGAGTGGAAGCTGTGCGACGGGTGCAGTTGCACCCGTCGCGTATTTCACTGTCTGCGCAGCAGACAGTGAAATACATGTAGGGGCCCTCTTACGGGGGCCCCTGCAATGCCCATGCCAGTGGCATGGGCACTGCAGGGGCCCCCAGGGGCCCCGCGACCCCCCCTACCGCCATCCGGATCTCGGCGGTCCGACCGCCGGGATCTGGATGGCGGTAGGGGGGGTCGGAATCCCCGCGGCGGTGCAGCAAGCTGCGCCGCCGCGGAGGATTCAATGGGGCCGCGGTACACTGGCGGGACCCCGCCAGTGGTACCGGTCCGACCGCGGCTTTACCGCCGCGGTCGGAATCCCCATTGGAGCACCGCCGGCCTGTCGGCGGTGCTCCCGCGGTCCTCCGCCCTGGCGGTCAAAGACCGCCAGGGTCAGAATGACCACCTTTGTCTCCTAAGTTAAGCCTTGACGCTCGATGCCAAGCTACCAAGGGTAGAGCTGGGATTAATTTACTGAGACCTAACTGTACTTTTGTGGAGGTTTGTGGCTTGTTGCTAGGTGTAGGTACCTACCTGCCCTACCAATAACCCATTTTCCAACATTGTGAATCTCATTTTTGCTTATCCTTCTTCTATGCCCATCCCCTTCCCACTTTTCTAATGCTCCCCAAATCTGAGCACTCTGCAGTAATTCTTTTAGGTGCACCTTCATTCCTGCTGACCTCATATGCTTAAAATCCTTTGCCTTGAAGTCTAACCTGTAGCTTTGTTTTAAATGCTTTGTTTTCTCAATTTCTATGTCATGTTTATCTGCTAGGTCTGCCAATTTCTGGTGTATCTTGCCCACTTCTCTCGTAATCTTCGGACACAAATATCTCAGCTCTTCTTCTCTGCTCTTCACCCTTGGAAGTGTTTCGAGGAGTATTCAAACTATCCAACCACTCATTCAATTACTGTGCTGTCAATCCCTGTAATGAGATATTACTCGCATTCGGCAATGGTACCTGTTGTACCACTGCACCTGGAGTCTGCGGTGTCAAAAGCTTCAGACTCTGACTTGCACTCGGGCCATTTACGGCATCTGGAAGTGCAACAAGTGGACTAAGATCCATCAATGGTCTAGATCCATCAAAGGTCTGACCCATAGACAACACCACCTGCACATGATCACTCACCCCCCCCCTCACGAGGCTCTGTGACATTTTACCCTGTTTTCCTGCAATGAGCTTCTTTTATGCAAATAATGGTACCGCTGGACCAACAGTGATCGGTAGCGATATTGCATCTGGTGCCGCTCTGACACTCACATTTTGTGGAAAGGCTACTCCCACAGTCTGATTCATCACTGGTGTCACATCTGACGGTGTCCCTGTCATTGGTGTGAACTTGGGCAAAACCTGTGTCTGAGGCATCAACATTGGAGTTGGCTCAGTCTGAACTAGCATTGGTCTCAGGACCACTTAATCCGACAGCACTACTAAGTTCGAAGTTGCCTCAAGAACTGGTACATCTGGATAAATTCTCTGTATCAATGGTGGGGGCATCTGCGCTTGGACCACCAAAGTAGTCACTGCATTAGGAGTACTCTACACTACCTCTTGAATCTGTCCATTATCTGTCTGCAGTGGTCCCACTGTTCCTGTCACTTGTGCTGGAGCAGTCGGAACAGAACTAGTACTTGGACCGCCTTCATGCACCGCATATGGCGGAGGTCAATCGCTCAATATCTGGTTAATAACATCCTCAACATCTGAGTCTTCTTTGTCTACATAAGTATTTTCCTTCTTCTTATCTCTTGATCCCTTTTCACTCTTGTCATCATCCTCTTTTTCATCTGACTCATCTTTCTCTACAATAGCAGGAAACAACCTAACACACTGTAACGTTGTCATTCTCCACTTCTTCTGTTCCCAATCCCACCTTGCTTCTGCCAAGGAGTTCTCTACCTTCCTTATTCTCCTTTGGATCTTCATCCCTTGCTGCTGTCTGGCTACGAGCTCCCAAACAGCTAAAGCCTCAAACTGTGCGGGTCTTGGAAGTGGCTTTGTCTCATATAATGTCATTCGCAACTGATCCAAAATTCTCAAATTATACGTTCCATGCTCTGGAAACGTTAAAGCTCCCTGTATCTCTGTCAATTTGGACCACTGTTTTAATCAAAGACATGGCGCGACACCTCACTCCTATATCACAATAAATACCAGAGACTTTTCCGTTGGGGTCGGCTCCCCAACTGTCACCTTAACCCCTTCGCTGCCAGGCCTTTTCCCCCTCCTGTGCCAGGCCTTTTTTTGCCTATTTGGGGCAGTTCGCGCTTAGGCCCTCATAACTTTTTTTCCACATAAGCTAACCAAGCCAAATTTGCGTCCTTTTTTTCCAACATCCTAGGGATTCTAGAGGTACCCAGACTTTGTGGGATCCCCTGAAGGAGGCCAAGAAATTAGCCAAAATACAGTGAAAAGTTTGTTTCTTTTAAAAAATGGGAAAAAGTGGCTGCAGAAGAAGGCTTGTGGTTTTTCCCCGGAAAATAGCATCAACAAAGGGTTTGCGGTGCTAAACTCAGAAGCATCCCAGCTTTCAGGAACAGGCAGACTTGAATCAGAAAACCCAAATTTTCAACACAATTTTGGCATTTTACTGGGACATACCCCATTTTTGCTATTTTTTGTGCTTTCAGCCTCCTTCCAGTCAGTGACAGAAATGGGCATGAAACCAATGCTGGATCCCAGAAACCACAACATTTCTGAAATGTAGACACAATTCTGAATTCAGCAAGCGGTAATTTGTGTAGATCCTACAAGGGTTTCCTACTGAAAATAACAACTGAAAAAGAAAAATATTGAAATTGAGGTAAAACAAAATCAAATTTTCTCTACGTTTTACTCTGTAACTTTTTCCTGCAATGTCAGATTATCGAAAGCAATATACCGTTACGTCTGCTGGACTCCTCTGGTTGCAGGGATATATAGGGCTTGTGGGTTCATCAAGAACCCTAGGTACCCAGAGCCAATAAAAGAGCTGCACCCTGCAGTGTGTTTTCATTCTATACCGGGTATACAGCAATTCATTTGCTGAAATATAAAGAGTAAAAAATAGCTATCAAGAAAACCTTTGTATTTCCAAAAAGGACACAAGATAAGGTGTTGAGGAGCAGTGGTTATTTGCACATCTCTGAATTCCGGGGTGACCATACTAGCATGTGAATTACAGGGCATTTCTCAAATTGATGTCTTTTTTACACACTCTCCTATATTTGGAAGGAAAAAATGTAGAGAAAGACAAGGGGCAATAACACTTGTTTTGCTAATCTATGTTCCCCCAAGTCTCCCGATAAAAATGATACCTCACTTGTGTGGGTAGGCGAAGCGCACGCAACAGGAAATACCCCAAAGCACAATGTGGACACATCCCATTTTTTGACAGAAAACAGAGCTGTTTTTTGCAAAGTATCTACCTGTAGATTTTGGCCTCTAGCTCAGCCGGCACATAGGGAAACCTACCAAACCTGTGCATTTTTGAAAACTAGAGACCTAGGGCAATCCAAGATGGGGTGACTTGTGGGGCTCTGACCAGGTTCTGTTACCCAGAATCCTTTGCAAACCTCAAAATTTGGCTCAAAAAACACATTTTCCTCACATTTCTGTGGCAGAAAGTTCTGGAATCTGAGAGGAGCAACAAATTTCCTTCCACTCAGCGTTCCCCCAAGTCTCCCGATAAAAGTGATACCTCACTTGTGTGGGTAGGCCTAGCGCCCGCGACAGGAAATGCCCCAAAACGAAACGTGGACACATCCCATTTTTTGAAAGAAAATAGAGGTGTTTTTTGTAAAGTGCCTATCTATAGATTTTGGCCTCTAGCTCAGCCGGCACCTAGGGAAACCTACCAAACCTGTGCATTTTTGAAAACTAGACACCTAGGGGAATCCAAGATGGGGTAACTTGTGGGGCTGTGACCAGGTTCTGTTACCCAGAATCCTCTGCAAACCTCAAAATTTGGCTAAAAAAACACATGTTCCTCACATTTCTGTGGCAGAAAGTTCTGGAATCTGAGAGGAACCACAAATGTCCTTCCACCCAGCGTTCCCCCAAGTCTTCCGATAAAAATGATACCTCACTTGTGTGGGTAGGCCTAGCGCCCGCAACAGGAAATGCCCCAAAACGCAACGTGGACACATCCCATTTTCTGAAAGAAAACAGAGGTGTTTTTTGCAAAGTGCCTACCTGTAGATTTTGGCCTCTAGCTCAGCCAGCACCTAGGGAAACCTACCAAACCTGTGCATTTCTGAAAACTAGAGACCTAGTGGAATCCAAGATGGGGTGACTTGTGGGGCTCTGACCAGGTTCTGTTACCCAGAATCCTTTGCAAACCTCAAAAGTTGGCTAAACAAACACATGTTCCTCACATTTCTGTGGCAGAAAGTTCTGGTATCTGAGAGGAGGCACAAATTTCCTTCCACCCAGCGTTCCCCCAAATCTCCCGATAAAAATGATACCTCACTTGTGTGTGTAGGCCTAGCGCCCGCAAAAGGAAATGCCCCAAAACAAAACTTGGACACATCCCATTTTTTTAAAGAAAACAGAGGTGTTTTTTGCAAAGTGCCTACCTGTAGATTTTGGCCTCTAGCTCAGCCGGCACGTAGGGAAACCTACCAAACCTGTGCATTTTTGAAAACTAGAGACCTAGGGGAATCCAAGATGGGGTGACTTGTGGGGCTCTGACCAGGTTATGTTACCCAGAATCCTTTGCAAACCTCAAAATTTGGCTAAAAAAACACATGTTCCTCATATTTCTGTGGTAGAAAGTTCTGGAATCTGAGAGGAGGCACAAATTTCCTTCCACCCAGCGTTCCCCCAAGTCTCCCGATAAAAATGATACCTCACTTGTGTGGGTAGGCCTAGCGCCTGCGACAGGAAATGCCCCAAAGCACAACGTGGACACATCCCATTTTTTGACAGAAAACAGAGGTGTTTTTTGCAAAGTGCCTACCTGTAGATTTTGGCCTCTGGCTCAGCCGGCACCTAGGGAAACCTACCAAACCTGTGCATTTCTGAAAACTAGAGACCTAGTGGAATCCAAGATGGGGTGACTTGTGGGGCTCTGACCAGGTTCTGTTACCCAGAATCCTTTGCAAACCTCAAAAGTTGGCTAAACAAACACATGTTCCTCACATTTCTGTGGCAGAAAGTTCTGGTATCTGAGAGGAGGCACAAATTTCCTTCCACCCAGCGTTCCCCCAAATCTCCCGATAAAAATGATACCTCACTTGTGTGTGTAGGCCTAGCGCCCGCGAAAGGAAGTGCCCCAAAACAAAACGTGGACACATCCGATTTTTTGAAAGAAAACAGAGGTGTTTTTTGCAAAGTGCCTACCTGTAGATTTTGGCCTCTAGCTCAGCCGGCACCTAGGGAAACCTACCAAACCTGTGCATTTTTTAAAACTAGAGACCTAGGGGAATCCAAGATGGGGTGACTTGTGGGGCTCTGACCAGGTTATGTTACCCAGAATCCTTTGCAAACCTCAACATTTGGCTAAAAAAACACATGTTCCTCATATTTCTGTGGCAGAAAGTTCTGGAATCTGAGAGGAGGCACAAATTTCCTTCCACCCAGCGTTCCCCCAAGTCTCTCGATAAAAATGGTACCTCACTTCTGTGGGTAGGCCTAGCGCCCACGAAAGGAAATGGCCCAAAACACAACGTGGACACAACATATTTTTTCACAGAAAACAGAGGTGTTTTTTGCAAAGTGCCTACCTGTGGATTTTGGCCTCTAGCTCAGCCGGCCCCAGGGGGGGCAGAAATGCCCTAAAATAAATTTGAGCCCCCACCCCCCCCAAACCTCCCCTGCCTGGGAGCGACCGTTGCCTACGGGGTCGCTTCCCCTGCGTGACATTGGCGCCAAAAAACAAATCCCCGGTGCCTAGTGGTTTCTGCCCCCTTGGGGGCAGATTGACCTAAAATCGGCCAATCTGCCCCCAAGGGGGCAGAAATGGTCTAAATACAATTTGCCCCCCAGGGGAGCGACCCTTGCCTGATGGGTCGCTCCCCATCTCTAAAAAAACAAACAAAAAAAAAAACACACAAAAAAAATTTGCCCTGGTGCCTAGAGGTTTCTGCCCCCCTGGGGGCAGATCGGCCTAATAATAGGCCTATCTGCCCACAGGGGGGGCAGAAATGGCCTAAAATAAATTACCCCCCAACCCCCACCCCCCCCAGGGAGCGACCCTTGCCTACGGGGTCGCTCCCCCTGTGTGACATTGGCACCAAAAAACAAATCCCCGGTGCCTAGTGGTTTCTGCCCCCTTGGGGGCAGATTGACCTAAAATCGGCCAATCTGCAACCAAGGGGGGCAGAAATGGTCTAAGTACAATTTGCCCCCCAGGGGAGAGACCCTTACCTGATGGGTCGCTCCCCATCTCTAAAAAAGCAAACAAACAAACAAACAAAAAAAACCACACAAACAAAAATTTGCCCTGGCGCCTGGAGGTTTCTGCCCCCCCTGGGGGCAGAAATGGCCTAAAATAAATTTGCCCCCTCAAACCCCCCCCCCCCGGGAGCGACCCTTGCCTACGGGGTCGCTCCCCCTGCGTGACATTGGCGCCAAAAAACAAATCCCCGGTGCCTAGTGGTTTCTACCTAAAATCGGCCAATCTGCCCCTAAGGGGGGCAGAAATGGTCTAAATACAATTTGCCTCCCAGGGCAGAGACCCTTGCCTGATGGGTCGCTACCCATCTCTAAAAAACCAAACAAACAAAAAAAAAAACACCAAAAAAAATTTGCCCTGGCGCCTCAGAACACGGGAACTGTAGCCTTGGACGAGGTCACCTCGTCCAAGGCACAGAAGGGGTTAATGTAAGAATCACCCTTCATGGCACTTCTGAACGCTTTGAAAAACTTAATTTTGCTATCTTTTGTGTATTTGATTTAATAAACAAATGAATTTTACTCCCAAGATTCCTTTCACCCGCTTACTCTACCAATTGTCTCTTACAGACGGCTGCCAATCCACTTGTGACTCTTCTCACTAACCAACCTATCCCAGCGTGGCTCACTCTGACATCACATTCACACACTGCGGCTGACAAAGTCTTGCGGCTTGTCCTCCTAAACTTCAACTCACATGGAACTAATACAAAACCGTTGCGAGCACTAACCTTATACCAATAACCAAAAACAAATCAGCGTGTTTACTACAGGAAAAGTACACAATTGCTTCAGAGACCTTATGGATTTTCACTAATGGCCCTTCTCTCATGTAGCTATTCCTCTTTCTCCGTCTCCCACATTCACAAGAAAAATTCGACCCGTGAATTTTACTCTCAATTGATCAATGGGTCTGTACTGTGCACATAGGACTCGCCAAATCTCAGTCGAAAATTTCTCTTACTCTCTTAATTCACACACCGACTTGTTTACCACGCCCGATCAACCTACTAAACCAGACAGATTATAACATATAACCAAGTGTCTCCTACACTTGTCAATATACTCCGGAGTCTTAGACCACGCAGGATCCATACATCGCCAACAACCACGTGCACAATTTTTTAGCACAAAGCACCACACACATATGAAGTTTGACGACTTCCATACTCTCATAATGAGGAGTACGCACACTCCTACTAAACCTCAACTGGAGTACACAAACTCCCTACTTTCCTCACATACATCCCAATTCACCTGCGATTCACATAAGCCTTTGCAAGTGCAACCTACCACTTTCATACTATCACAAATATGCCGAGAACATACCCAACTTTACTAGCGGGATCCAGGATCTGGGAAAGTCATTTCTGGGCTTAAGGGGACATCATCTTTGCTACAATTGCCATTTCAGAAAAACAAAATTCAAACCTCATAAAAATGAACAACAAACCCTAACTTAAACTACCACCATAACCATCGGTCACCACATAACTAGATCTCCAAGGACACTAACCATCAAGTTGCTACCAAAAACTGCAACCGCGCCTGGTCCTTAGTAAGTAAACTTACAAGGGGACGCGTATAGGCCGATGAACATTTTGGATCGCATGGAGTATCCTAGCTATGTAGTAATTGATGAACATCAATTAGCAATGTAATCAATCAACTACCACTAAGAGAATCATTAAGCATGAGACAATATATCAACATTTCATGAATAACCACAACTCAGTTATACGTTTTATCAATTTTATTTCCCTATTAGTTACAATACTAAGGCCCTCATTACAACATTGGCAGTAAATGCCGCCTACCACCGTGCTGACAGCCGCCAACATACCGTGACCGCGGTGGTATACCGTTATGGGTATTATGACCCACACAGAGAAATCCGCCACTATACAGACACCCACACAAGTCCGCCAGCCCAAAGGTCAGTGATAAACTGGCGGTACCAAAACCCACACCATTGCGCCGACAGAAATACACCCACAGTATCACCGTGGCAGTCTTTCAAACGCAGTAAACCATTGGCGGTACACACCACTGCTCTCAAAATACACACACACTTACAAAACTACACCACATTGGAAAATTCAAACTTCACACACCTGACACACATACACACACCACACCCAAACCATTATAAAACACCCACCCACATTACCCACAACCCTTTCAATGAAGAAAAAGATTGCTAACAGAGAGAGCCAAGCCAGGAGTACCCACTCAATCTGAGACACAGAACACCATCACCCATACACCATCCACACACCTCACAGCACACACCACAACACATCACCCTGTAGTGTGGTCAGTTTTATGTATCCTTTGCGCGTTAGCTTCAGGCTTTAGGCCGTTGTGCACTTTGCCCTGGATGTCTTTTATTCCTTTGCTCGCAGCTTAGAGCCTCTGTGCACTTTGCCCTAAATGCTTTTTATTCGGCTTCGTACTGTTATTTTTCAAAATAACCAGTTCTACGGTCTTGTTTTATTTTTTATATCACACTGTTTAGCCTACTTCAGCACTGGAGTTCTCAATAACACATTCTTGTTCACTCTGTGCTTCAGTCAAGGATACAGGGGGTCATTCTGACCCCGGCGGGCGGCGGGAGCCGCCCGCCTGGAGGGAACCGCTGAATGACCGCACCGCGGTCAAAAGACCACGGCGGCCATTCTGGCTTTCCCGCTGGGCCGGCGGGCGACTGCCAGAAGGCCGCCCGCCGGCCCAGCTGGAAACCCCCCTCAACAATGAAGCCGGCTCCGAATGGAGCCGGCGGAGTTGTAGGGGTGCGACGGGTGCAGTGGCACCCGTCGCGATTTTCATTGTCTGCAAAGCAGACACTGAAAATCATTATGGGGCCCTGTTAGGGGGCCCCTGCACTGCCCATGCCAGTGGCATGGGCAGTGCAGGGGCCCCCAGGGGCCCCACAACACCCATCCCGCCATCCTGTTCCTGGCGGTAAAGACCGCCAGGAACAGGATGGCGGGAAGGGGGTCGGAATCCCCATGGCGGCGCTGCAAGCAGCGCCGCCATGGAGGATTCCCTGGGCCAGGGGTAAACCGGCGGTTGCCCTTTTCTGACCGCGGCGGTCAGAATGGCCCAGGAAGCACGGCCAGCCTGTTGGCGATGCTTCCGCGGTCCTCGGCCCTGGCAGTCATGGACCGCCAGGGTCAGAATGACCCGCACAGTCTGGTACATTGCCGATAGACATGGTAGAAGTTTAGTCTTTGGCATTCTTGCGTAGGGACATTCTGTGATCACACTGACATGTTAGTTATAAAAACACTTCCTTGTCCCAATACACGAGAGAGGGAGATTCCGACCAGGGAACCACAACTAGACACTGACTGACTCGTTGCAGATGCTGAACCAGATTACAGGCCTTTGCTCAGGTATGAGGGTTGATGGCTTCCCAGGGAATCTGAAAGGCAAGTTAGAAGTTTAACATGCTGTTCTCGAAATAGAACTTGCTGAGAGAGAGTAGAAATTGTTAACACCATGATAGCGTTATTCTTATGTTTCACTCTCCTCATGACTATTTCAATCCTACTGTGTTGTATGGTTCTGGTTATTGCTGCTCACGCCTTAATATCTAAAATGCAGTTGTTTTATTAAAACAATATATAAAACTTCAACTGCCTTTGTCATTTGTATATGAGATCATACTGCAAATGAGAGAGCTGGTTTGGATCTGAGCGACCATGACTTCCCTGAGAAGTTCCAAAGATGTCATGTGCTCAGCTGTCCAATCATCCCTTCCCCTTGGGAGAGATGAGGCACTGCTAGTTAGCCGGAGAAAAACAAGATTTAGGGTGACAGAGGTCCTTACAAGTGGGTCAGACTCAGTCCCCCACACCGTGAACGATCCTGCTACCTAGAAATCCAGAAGTCTCATTTAGGATAATGAGAGCCAACGCGACATGGCGCCGCCAACGATTGGTCTGGCTCTAATTTTCGGGTCCGGCTGACTCTCTCGGTCTCATATATATATTGACTCCTCGGTTCCGTTAACGGAGACGTCCGTGGCGCTGAGGGTTTCCGCCACCACAATATAGGTACGTCCTATTATTTTGTGGTCAGTTGTTCAAGCTTGAACTTTGAAAGGAAAACTCCGATATTGGTGTGCCTTCTCTGACCTGATGCTGTTTTTAAAATGGCAAATCCTAATGTAGTGAATATAGCGCTTAATATGCGACAACCGCTCACAGGACATCTGATAGCACATGGTCTGACGAACCAGGGGGGTCCGGTCACGTTTGTGGTGGACGCCCATGCAGCTTATAGAACAGAGCTTTTTATTCTTGGGTCGTATTTCCAGCAGTTGATGGGGGTACTAACACTTTTCATGATTACACTATTGCGAATGTCCCTGGACAATGCATACTTAGAGATACCTTTATCTTATCAAGAACACCATAATTGGCTTGATGGCGCCCTCCCACACACAGTAGCACAAGTTAGGTTAGGTCCACTGAGTAATGATGGTCCTACCTGGCCTTTGTTGACTACATACACACCATATCCTGCGGTTGCTAACTTGGCAGTGGCTGAAGTTCGTCGTTTATATACAGACTTAGCGACTACATATAGAAGATTAGTTCAGTTTGTAATGCAGACACTAAATACAAACGCAGCGCGTGCTGCTCCGGCGCAACCACATGCGGTGGTTCCGGGTATCAATCCGGCCACTGTACACTCAGTTATGGGTAAAGTACCGGCAAAACGAGAGGAAACTCAATTTTGGCTGGAGCCAAAAATGAATACGCTGGAAGCAGTATTTCCCCATACGGGACCTCAGGATAAACATAGAATATTGACTATGTGTTTACCGTATGGAATGGTTCCTACTGTGGACCATTGTAATACCTGGGGCACGGTGTTTGCCGCACTCTACACTACAGCACACTGTACACCAACATTGGCTAATCTACCGGAAGTGCTAAAACAAATTCAAGATGAATATGGGGCTGCCCCAGTCTTAGATTTAGGGATGCAGCTGATGGGCAATTTTGCCGCAGTTTCTTCTATTATATTGAGTAATCTCAAAGGGGAGGCAGTGGCACTAGCGGTGCGTATGCGTCTTCGAGACGTCCCGCAGCTTAATCAAGAGCGGGAGCTGCCGAGAATAATAGCGGAAACATATTCGAGTATCGGTCGTGATAGCCTAGGGGCTAGACCGCAAAAACCAAAGTTACAGGGTAAGAATAGTAAAGATACTACTAAACAACAGCAACCTGAGGGTACTAAAAAGTGCTGGGAGAAAAAACAACAGACACCTAAAAAAGTGAGGGGACAATCTCCGCTACCTCAGGAATAGGGATAATTTGAAGACGCCTGATAGATATCAATATACTGATACACGCCAATCTTGTTCCTTTCAGGACTCATTGGAAAAGAGAAATGAGAGAGGTGGGCAGTCAGAGCGGAGAACAGAGTACGTGAAACCGAGACAGGAATCACAACGCTCAACAGAGGTTTCTGTCAAGAAAGAAGAGAAACCGATCCAACAAAAACAGCAGTTTAAAAAGAAGAAGGTGGTGGCAGTCTCAGTTAGACATGCCACTCAAGAAGAGAGTTCTCTTGAAGAACAAGACATGGGCGTTAGCACTGTTAGACAGCGCGGCAGAGGTCACAATAGTTCGCCGGAATCTTCTAGAGCATCTGGAGGTGAAAGCAACTGATGACTTCATACAAGTCGAAACAGCAGATATGCGTGTCTCTGATCCCGATAGAGTATATACAGTAACTTTACAATTAGAAGGGGACATTGAGCGCACTATAAACGCCATCTTTTGGGACCGTGTTGTCAAATTGTATGACATTCTGCTGGCCGAACAGGATTGGCTCCCTGACTTTGTTCGTGACTGTCCAGTAGGGGAGGAGGTTATTACGCCTTCATTCTCACCACTTGTTCCGGGAGAACTAGCAGAGTCCTATAGTAAAACATGGGCTCTGGCACAGGCACCCGCCTTATATAGAAATAATGTGGGGTGGGATAGGGATTCACTTTATCATGTAATTCCGATAAAGGGCAAACCTCAGCCGCAACCGCAATATCCTATAAAATTTGAAGCGAGGGCATCGGTAAGGAAAATACTTACACAATTGGAGTACCAGGGAGTAATTGAATCCTGTGTCTCGCCGATGAATAATCCCTTATTTCCAGTAGCTAAACCGGACCATTCTTATAGGATAGTAGTGGATTACAGACATTTAAATGGACATACACGCACGTATGCAATACAAAATTCACACAGCGCAGCGCTCATGAATAATATAGTGCGTAAGAAATACAAAACCACATTAGATATCTCGAATGGATTCTTCTGCCAAAATATAGCACCCGAAAGTAGGGACAATATGAGCTTTAGTGCGTTTGGCTCTCAAAAAAAGTGTTGTCGTCTGCCTCAGGGGTATAAGAATAGCCCAGGACTATTTTCGGCTTGTGTAACTGAAATTCTGCACGAGTTGGACCCTGAAGCTTTATCATATGTTGATGATATCTATCTGACAGACGACGAGTTACTGCAACATTTAAGGCGGGTAGCGCGCATTGTTGTGGGATTTGCTGAAATAGGCTACAAATTTAATTTAAAAAAATCGAAGATTGCCTTCCTCAGCGTCATTTTCCTGGGTTATGAGTTGTCGAATGAGGGCAAGAGCTTAGCGCCACACTTTTTGGAAAAATGTGCTCAGTTGCAACCTCCTAATACGGTTCGGAAACTCCAGTCGTTATTGGGGTTCCTAAATTTTGGCAGAGCTTACATTCCTGATTACGCTACACGTGTAAAACCATTATACGAGTTGATTCGCCCGAATTTTTCTAGTAGATTTTGGACGAATGAGCATACACATATTCTTCGAGATTTGCAAACTGATCTCTTAGCAGTAAAGCATTTACACACTCGGGACAATAAAACGCATCTGGTCATCAGGGTTATACCTGGTGCCGTTGGGTTTACATATGTCACCTTTAATGAGGGTGAGACAGTCCCGATAGCATACAAGTCGCACTTGTATTCTGCTGCAGAACAACGTTTTGCACAAACTGAGAAAATTCTCACTGCTGTACAGATGGCTGTGATTAAAGAACGACCTCTTGCCCAGGGCCAACGCATCATTGTCGTTTCCCCGATTCCAGCCTTAGAGGCTGTTACAAAAGCGAGTGTTCCTAATTCAAAAGCTTTGCACCCGCGATGGATACAATGGGCAACGTCTTTGACAGCCACTGATGTAGATTACATATTTGACCCTAAACTGCAGACTCAAGAATTTCTTCAATATGAAATGGAGTACCCAGTTCCCGCTGGCACATTGCCTATTCACCAATATCAGGTAGTCATGTATACCGATGGCTCTGCGCAACCAGCGGTTGGGACTAAACAACAGTATTCTGCTGCATGTGCGGTGGTGAGCGGCTATATGGAGGGGGAGAAGTTCTGCCTCCAACATACTTATACACAGACCTTGGGAGACTGTACGGCACAGTTGGCTGAGCTGAAAGCTCTGTTATAAGCGTTGGAACATGCGGATCCGGCAATATTTACATTGCTGGTTTGTGATTCCTAGTACTGTGTTCAGTCTTTCAATGAATATTTACATTACTGGAGGTTGAATGGGTTTAGAGATTCCAAAGGTAACACCATTAAGCACAAATTGCTGTGGGGGAAGGTTGCGGATCTGAAGGAGACGCTTCCTAGAGTCCATGTTGTACATACACTTGGACACCAGCGTGTTGGAATACACGTTGCTGGTAAAACTTTGGCTGATGAAGCTGCAAAATCGGCAGTGGCAGTTGCCACTGTGTCTGCAGTAACTCGTTCGAGTTCCAAACCAGACACAGCGATTTTGGCTGCCATAAAGGCTACGGCTGATGGCACGCCATTTCCGAAAGGATTTCCTTCAAAATATAGTTACTGCATGGGTGGTATGCTAAATGCTGTAGTTAACATACAAGGCGTTGGTGTACGTGAAATGCCCAATAAAATTGAACGACCTCGATTGATTTCTGCAGCACATGAGGGGGCGGCATCTGCACATGCCGGCGTGGCTGCCACCATTTCACTGTTACAGGCTCGTTATTGGTGGCCTGGTCTCTATAAAGAGACGAAGCAGTATGTCCTTTGTTGTGATGTCTGCCAGCAAATTAAAGTTTCCACGGCTAGACGCCCGCAGCAGACGCCCCTTCTAATATCAAATAAACCTTTGCAGTGTGTGTACTTGGATCATTGTGGTCCGCTAACACCTGATAGTGCATACAAATATATATTGGTTGCTGTAGATTCGTGCTCCAGATTTGTGTGGGTCTGGCCACAGCGCTCGGCTGACGCTCAAACTGTTATTAAAGATCTGCGCATCTTTGTCGATACATATGCAGTTGCGGCTTTTCTTTCGGACCAGGGCCCTGCTTTTGCCTCTAAGGCGTTCTGGGACACCATGGTTTCGTTGAGGGTCCAGCTCCAGTTCTCGTCTCCATTTCATCCCGAGGGAAATTCTGTCGTGGAGCGTTTAAATCGCGATTTAAAGCAATCCTTAACGGCCAGAGTTATAGGTACGGGTCGTAGTTGGCTAGCCCACCTATATGGAGTACAGAGAGCACTTAGGGGCATATATATACTCCGTTTGCGCCGAATGTGCGTCAAAAATTTTGACGCACTTTCAGCGCAAACGTTGCCCCATATTTAAACCCTGACGCCCGATCCGGCGCACCAGGAAAATGGCGCTATGTGCGCCAGTTTTTGGAAGCGGCACCCCGCCCTGCGTTAATGACATGCAGGGTAGGCGTTCCCGTCCAAAAACAGACGCACATAGCGGTGCGTGGTATTTATGCTCCAGGGCAAAAATCACTCCCGCGCGGCAGGCGGCGCAAAAAAATGTTGCAAAACACGAATGTCGTGAAATTTTAACGCCTGGGTCAGGGCAGGCGTTAAAATGGGGCAAACACACCTGTACTTAATCAGAACACACAGAACAAACAACAGAGCAGCAGA
Organism: Pleurodeles waltl; assembly: GCF_031143425.1. Classification (NCBI taxonomy): domain Eukaryota; kingdom Metazoa; phylum Chordata; class Amphibia; order Caudata; family Salamandridae; genus Pleurodeles; species Pleurodeles waltl. The sequence continues at coordinate 469,086,207 of NC_090442.1, forward strand.
GCAGCAGAGCAGCAACAGGGAGACATGGAGGTGCTTTTTCTTCAACGTGCACGTAGACGCAGAGCCCTGCAGCAACAACAGCAGCCACAACAACAACAGCAGGGACCCCAAAGACAGTGCAGAAAGCAGGAGAGGATATTCCGCCCAAGAACAACCCTGCATGGCCTCAGGGAACGAGACATCATCCAGAGGTACCGGTTGAACTGGCAGGCCATTCAGCAGCTGCTGACAAATATTGAACAGCAATTGGCCCCCACTTTAGTGACTCCACGCACTATCCCAACCGAAACAAAGCTGCTTGCCGTACTTCACCTGCTGGCAAGTGGCTCGTTTCAGACAACTGGTGCCCTGGTTGGTGGAATCTCACAACCATCTTTCTCCGCATTCCTGCCTAAAGTACTGGATGCCATCATTGGACTGACACCCCGCCACATCTGCTTCCCTAACACAGTGCAGAAGCAGCAGGAAACAAAACAGGGGTTCTACGCCATCAGTGGCTTTCCGCACGTCCTTGGTGCAATCGACTGCACACACGTACGCCTTGTGCCACCTGCTGCGAGTGAACACCTCTACCGCAACAGGAAGCACACACATTCCATCAACGTGCAGGCCATAGTCGATCACCAAGGACTGATCAGCAACATTGTGGCTAAATATCCTGGGAGTGTACATGACGCATTCATCTTCCGTCACTCCACCATCAACCAACACTTCCAGGATGGACGGTATGGCAATGGACTACTTGTTGGTAAGGACAAAAATCTACTTATATACTCACTGCACAGAAACCCTCTAGGATAAACAACACATACACCACAATAGCAACACCTAGACAGGAACACACTGAGGTACTCACATCACTAGCCATGTGTCACAAGTCACCATTGAACCTCTCACACATTTGAATTTACTCCACAGCTTAGTGTGAAGACATTCATGACTGTGGTTGCCTAAATGTCACCTTGCAAATTGGAAGTCTCACAATAACCTGTACACTAATACAATGCATAACTTTTAAGGGATGGGATGGCCTGGGTATGTTCATATGAACGTTTCTAATACCCTTTCATGTTTCAACTCTGCATGGAACTATCATCACACCCCCAGTGAGGACACACGGACACCTGTGTCACAAGTCACAATGCAAGGGAGGGCACACTGTACTTGAGAAACCAATACATCCTGCTGACAAACAGTTAGACAACAAACACTTGCTCAGCCAAGGAAAAAAAACAATGCCAAAGTTTCCACCAACAACCATAGGTTGTCACATTAGTACACAAAATAGTCACAGACAACACAACACAACTACTGCCATCAAAGATACGTACAACAGTGCCTCCTACATCTAATTGATACCATTCTGTGTTTCTCTTTCAGCTGATCAGGGGTATGGCATCCAGCCTTGGCTAATGACACCATATGGGAACCCAAATACTGCTGCTGAGCGGGCATACAATGACGCCCACAAGAGGACACGCAGCATTGTGGAGAGGACCTTTGGGATCCTAAAGTCAAGGTTCCGCTGCCTTGACATCACTGGCGGAAGCCTACTATACTCCCCAGAGATGGTCTGCAAGATCATACTCACTTGTGCCATATTACACAATATTTGTGTAAAAAGGAACATTCCCCTCCTTGAACCGGACCCAGACATGCCTGAGGATGATGATGAGGAGGATGCTGGCCTGCAACAGGAGGGGGAACAACCTAACACCGCAGCAGGAGTGCGTAGGCGCCAACAGCTTGTGAACATTTTTTTTACTTAAGTTATTATAATCACTTGTATTCTACACTTGTAAATAAACACAGATAACAAACACCACATCATGCTTTGGCCTATTCATTTCTGACCACCTTTAGTTTGAAATAGCTGAAGATGAATGTCGTCTCATTGATCATGAATGCCATTAAAATTCATCACACCAAAAATAAACATCACAACTGTATGCACAGAGGGTAGGATGTGACATGTTACATTACCATACACAGAGCCCAACAAGAGTACAAATGTGACAATTACACATGCCGGATCCAAACAACTGAAACAGTCTCTCATCCAGCCCAAAATTGGAGATCATTTGAAAGTCACATCACACGTGTTCAGAGACAGGGTGGGACCATTCATGTGTACGTGAACATGTCATCAATGGCTTCTCTCAAGTGTATGATGTGAGCAATACACAATTGCAACAACATCAGCTGCCACTAACTCAGGAGGAGACCTTGAAGTTACAGTGACAACATACACACAGACAGGTCATACTGGATCCACATTCACACACACATGTACTCATATGTCATACAACCAACCTAATATTTGAAAGTAGACCATCACAGTTGTGTCCCAGTTTGAACCTAGCAGGAAGATTGTAACATGACACTAAACCAGTTTATGCAGAAAGGGACACAGACAAGCAAAAAAATCTTCGCATTATCACATCGTGAACGCTGAGAGTCTTGCAAACTTAGTCATATGAAAATGGTATGCAACTTAGCTCCAAATCATCATTACTGCAAACGTCAAATGGGCTAATGAGATGAATGAATGGTCAACAGTCATTCATACCATATGGCCTTACATTCGCCCGCTGCTGCAGGTTTGCCATGATATGATAAAACTACTCCATGGATACAGTAGCTATTCTGGATGGTCAAATCCTAGGGTGCTGGGGGCCTAACTCCACCTCTACCACCCCCAAAACATACAAGAATCATGTACTTGTGAACTAAACACATGCATAAGGCACATGTGTGGCCTCCATGTCACAAGTCCTACACAAATAAGAAACACAAAATCATAATGGGACATGGTCAGCCCCATAAAAACTGAAAGTGACTCTCCCACTCCCTGTTAGGACTACAGATAAAAGCATCCCCATCATAAAGGTGGGCACATTTTGGAGACGGAATACATAATGGTATCAAAAACATCATTTCAAAATATCCATCAGCAATTACACCACATATGTTGTCAAATATGGTCAATACATTAGTTAACGTATCCCAAACATCACAGTGTGAAGGCCGTCTATACATAAAAGTACGGACATTTGTCATATACAAACACAAATGTGTCTCACATCGCACCGTTTGACCATGACAAATCACCTTTCCAAAGCTAAACACATGAAGACATTTGGATAAATTTGCTCCATATTCTACGCATACAGCATGGCCGTCATAATTTGTTCACGTACATGAGTGCACACAATGCAGAGTCAGATACAAATGTATCCAAAAGTGTCTTGATATTTCGCCTTCAAAATATTATTTACATCCACAATATTTTTGACTCTGCATCATGTGCACTACTGTACGTGTAAAACAAAACACGCCCATGATGTATGCGTGGTGAATTTGACGCTACATGGACAATATGTTGGTCATTTCATGTACAGTATTAAATATTAATATTCATATCATATTTTTTCACTCCGCATCATGTGCACCACTGTACGTGTAAAAAAAACGACGCCCATGATGTATGCGTGGTGAAATTGACGCTACATGCACAATATATTGGTCATTTCATGTACAGTATTAATTATTAATATTCATATCATATTTTTTCACTCCGCATCATGTGCACCACTGTACGTGTAAAAAAAACGACGCCCATGATGTATGCCTGGTGAAATTGACGCTACATGCACAATATATTGGTCATTTCATGTACAGTATTAATTATTAATATTCATATCATATTTTTTCACTCCGCATCATGTGCACCACTGTACGTGTAAAAAAAACGACGCCCATGATGTATGCGTGGTGAAATTGACGCTACATGCACAATATATTGGTCATTTCATGTACAGTATTAATTATTAATATTCATATCATATTTTTTCACTCCGCATCATGTGCACCACTGTACGTGTTAAAAAAACGACGCCCATGATGTATGCGTGGTGAAATTGACGCTACATGCACAATATATTGGTCATTTCATGTACAGTATTAATTATTAATATTCATATCATATTTTTTCACTCCGCATCATGTGCACCACTGTACGTGTAAAAAAAAACACGCCCATGATGTATGCGTGGTGAAATTGACGCTACATGCACAATATGTTGGTCATTTCATGTACAGTATTAATTATTAATATTCATATCATATTTTTTCACTCCGCATCATGTGCACTGTAATGCGTCATAAAAAATTGACGCACAACTGTGTATGCGTGACAATATGACGCATAACGGGAAAATAAAAACGGCGGCCATTTTATGCAGGAAGTGATGTAATAGGATATCCTGTTTACAAAATCTGTACTGGGAGGTAACTTTCACTTTCACTTTGCAGTCTCAGATTTCTCTAGACTGTGTGGTTGTGTGAAAGGTGTTGTCGTGTGTTTTACTGCTCTAGTGTCCTGTGTGCCTTGTATTTTGTCTTAGTGTCAATCTATTATTGTTGTATCACATTGTCTCAGTCTGTTTAGTGTTATTTTGTCTATACCTGTGATAGTTTGTATTGTCTGTGGGAGTCTGTTGTGGGTAGCATAGTTTGGGGGGTTAGTTGGGCTATTTTTCTACTTCTCCTTTTTCTTTCACACCTCTACCTTTCCCCATTTCCCCCTTTATATTTTATATTTTGTTGGTACATTCTTATCCCTCTCAATATGTCAGGTAGGCCTCGCCTGTCCAGGATGGGGGAAGACGAATTGGGGGGGTTCATATGGCTCGTAAGCCATTTCCTCCCACTAATGCTGGAAGCTGGGGGCCGTGTGATACAGGGGTATCACACGGAGGCCAGGAAAATCCGGTGGGAGAAGGTGCGCCATCACCTGGTCCGGGTCTATGGGAGTCTCAGGAATGTACACCAACTCAAGCACCGCTGGGCAGATCTGATCACCAGGGAACAGGACCTGCTGGACCACCTGGGACTTCAGATTGGTGGCCATGTTGCTGAGTAAAAAACAATTACATGGGAATGACAGAAATCGGTGTGTGAACATGTGATGATTGTTAGCGAATCTGCAAAATAAGTATCTGAGTGTGTGTAATGCCAGGGAAACCTAGGCCCATGGTTATACACATTAATCCCCATTCTTGCAACACATGTACACGCAATGACAGCTTTATAAATTCAACATCTATTTGTATTATGCTAAGTCGCCCCCTCTCTGCGTCCCAAAATGTTTCAAATGCTGCGCTACAAAGGTATACATATGTGTCCTAATGTGTATTTGTTGCAGAATGTGTATGAAGACCTATGCTACCAGTCCGATGGATCATTTTTGCAACACATACCAGATGCCTGTAGCTGCATGTAATGTAGTGTTGCCTTTGTGTCAGAAAAGCAACACGTAAACGGCTCCATTTGTACTCCACTGGTCATAATGGCCAGTGAGTACGTCATGTAGAAACAACATACCTACATATGCAGACACCATAGCTAGACAGAAAATTGGAAACACATGATGATGCTATACATGTGTGTTGCCGTCACGTCACATGAAGTTAGTCATGTTGTTCACACATATGTCACATGTGTGTCTGTTTGCTGTCTGTTGACCCTGTCCAAATAGCCTGTTTAATTGTGAGTGGTCATGCAGTCCTCATGGAACCAGTTTTGGAATGTCTCTCGGGGATGCACATGCTGAGATGTATGGATAACATTATTGTTGGGGCATACTAATGGAGGATTAACTTGGACGACACCTGACTGTCCTGACCACTGCATGAGTGTAGTAGGGTGTGACACTGGAGCAGGAGACTCATCCAATGTTAATGTTGAATACAAAGTGATCCATGCAGGATGAGCATGTGTGAAAGTCTATCATTACCATGTCATTTTCACACAGTGTCATTGTAACAGAAATCTTTTGTCCGTTCACCCAGTCTGAGTATAATCTTTGTTTCATGCTTTACAGGTGGACCAGCCCCGTACACCGTGGGAGAGGTGGCCCATTTTGACGACCCCGATACCTACAGTGAGTGTCGCCTGAGTGCTATTTACATTGTTTGGTAATGACGCATGATGGATTACTGTGTGTTCAAGAGAATTCATGATTTGATGTGCTGGCCGTTCATTGGCTTTGTTCTTTTAGTGTGATATCAAATTAGAATTATGTTTCTGCAAAGCAATACGTAGTCATCTCTCAGATTGAGGGGCTGTAGCCCATTCAATTATGGCGGCAATTGGGAATGGTATGACTCATTTCGAATAGACTGGTCAATGTTAGACTTGGTCAGGGACTTGCCATGAACTGAGTCTGCATATCAGACTGACAGTCTCCCAGATAGCTTAGGCACATGGCATTGATGACAAGTGCTTCTTCCTAGTTGAGGATGGACTGTGTACACTGTAGGTTGGATCTTCCATGGGCATGTACTTCCACAAGGTGAACTCGAAGTGTGTGTGACTTGAGTGCAATGCCCTAGGTGTTCAGTTGAATCATGTGAATGGGTGTACTACCTCCCCTGTGTGTGTTGTTAAACATGCCTCACTAATAGTATGTTATGTTGGGCTAAGTCATAACATTTTGACATGTGTGGACCTGGGATGTGACAAGGTTGGGCTGACTATAACGTGTTGCTAGCCCTTCATAGGTGTTGTGTGGGAAGGCACATAATTGTTGCACTTTCTGTACACTCCTGGGTGTGCATTGAACATGGGATTGTTGGTTGTTCTTCCCACACCACCCACAAAGACTGGGATGTTACTGTGAAACAGGGTACCTAGGACTGTAGCAACCAGTATGTTACACGTACTTAACACCTTTTGTGACTTGAGTTAGTACCTTGGGCCAGAGTGAGAAAAATGTCTACACGTTGCAAATGGCATAAATATCTGTGTGGGATTTGCAAACGTCTGTTTCCTAATCCAAAATGTCTTTGGTGGTCATGTACATATGAGTAAAATGCTTTTCAAAATTGATATAATGAAGGGTTTTACCAGACCTACTTGCAAATCACAGTGGTAGGCAATCCCATTTGCAACCGAGTACGTGGTTGCAAAGTGAGTAGCTGTTATCATCCACTTGAAGTGGATGGTAACCACCTTGCTGACTGGAAGGGGTCCTCATTGTAAAGCTTCAGCCTTTGTGAGTGGACTAAAAAAATCCTGCGCAAAAAAGCCAGTGGTCTAAGGGACCAATAATTACCGTGAAAAATTCCAAGTACAATTGTTGTGATTTAAAAATAATTGCAGCTCATTTTTCTTTCCGGTAAACGGCCTACACTTGGGGAGAAATAACTTGCTTAATTTAAAAACAGTCACGTCTATGGAGTTCTGCTGGTCCCAGCAGGCCACCATCCCCGTGAGTGCCCATGTTGCTAAGGTGGGGCAACTTGGAACCCACATCATTGATGTTCATGAGGTGGGTTTTAGGGACCAAATAGCGACTCGCAGACGGTGTCAGAGACACCGTTCTGCTTTGCAATTTGCTAGTTGATTTTCCTAAATTCCTACATCTGACACCTAGTGTGGACACATGATTCTGGGCCAGGGGTTCAATCTTAGCACACAACTAATTAAAAATGCTTTTGAGTGAGGAGTGTGAGTGTAATCACATAGAATGACATATGTACTGAAGTCAGTATGCGGAAGAGCTGGTGCCATAATGTCAAATGCCTTAGGTATGATTTGGATGAGTAGTTTAGGGTGATGTCATCCATCATGTAGAGACATGGATATGCTAGGTGTGATATGACCTTAGGGATGCATGATTCACATGTACTTCCTCTGAGCATTTCCGTGAACTATGTTGTAACAATTGCTGCATACAATATATTTCTAGTAATGGACAAATGAGCCATTGTGGGATTCAACCCACTGTAAATTCAATGCTCAATATTTCCCTTTTCTCTTCACAGCTGCAAACCTGAGTGCCGCAGAGCGCAACCATTTTGAGCACAGGGCAATGAGGTACAGGCACATCCTGCAGGTGCAGTGTGGGTATCGGAGGATGGCCCGCAGATACAATTCCGATCGGGCCTCCGGGGCGTGGTATGCCACACCACAGGCTCCACCAACGGTGCCACCTACAACCACCAGGTCTGCCCAAGGGGACCCAGCGACGGACCAGCCATCTTCCTCAAGACCTGGACCCAGCCGTGTGTTGGGAGCAGGGCTGTCCCGTGGCCACTCCACTCCAGCGACAATCTCCTCCTCCACCGGCACGCAGACCAGCAGTAACCCTCCAATTGACCCTGCAGCCTTCCAGGCATTGTCTAGGAAACTGGACACGTTAATTCAAAAGGTGGACAACCTGACGGAGGACATGGCGGAGGTTAAAAAGAAGGTGCGCTCCATCCGGCGCACACTTCAGAGGGCAAATCTTTAGTTATTTTGCCCTCCTGAACTTTTACCCCTCCCCTCTCCCCTCTTTCCTCTTTTCATACTGTTAGTTGGGTTTGGGGGGTTAGATATAGGATAAGTATAGGTAATTAGCTTAGTTAGTGTTAGGTAAGAGGGTGGGGGTCCTTATACTTTCTATCTAATATTTTTGTGTGGGTGGGTGGGTGGGGGGCAATGTTGGGATTCCTGTTTAATAAAAAAAAAAATATATATATAAAAAATAAAAAATACAAAAAAATATATGTTTCTTTAGGATAGTATAGTATGTGTGTAGGTTAGTAAGTGTTGTCCTGCATGTGTCTTGTCTCTTAATGGTGGGTGGGGGGTTGATGTTTAGATCGTTTCGTTACATGTGTAGAGTAAGTTTAGCTTAGGTTAGTTAGGGACAGTTGTGGGTTAGTAGTAGTCAGGTTAGATTAGTGTAGGTTTACCTTTCCCTTAGTTGCCTCTTTTATTACTACTTTTAAATAAAAATATTGTTAACCCTTTACCTGATGCGTTAGGTGCTACCTTTTCATGGCCTTGACATCAGTGTAGCAGAAATGTTAAGTATGACATTTGTGTTCCATGCTCCCTATCCCCAGGCTTATGAGGTTTAACATGCCAGCTACCCGTGTGCTAACTTGGTAAGTATCCACCATGTTGGAGAGCCACCATTGGTAGTGTGCATTGATCATCAAGGTTTGGGGTTGGTATGTATCCTACTTCACAAAGAGTGCTTCCAGACTTGTTATTGTAGGTAAATAGATAGGTCGGACAGCATTGTGAAGTTCAGGGAAAGCTTTATAGATGATGATTTGTTCACACTCTTGTCTTGTTGCTATCATTGCTGACCTACATCATGTGTGTACTGATTCAGCATGACTTTCCTTCATGGAAGTATACGCCGTAAGGGTGATTGATGCAGTGTAATTTGTTTATCATTCCTTTCATTCTACAGCATAATTTCAAATTTTAGTATTGCATGGTGCCTACATTTCTCTGCCACCATTAGTTGTGTAGAATAGCTATAGATGGTGCATCATTCTGTCCAACACAGCATGATTGTGTGTGCTTAGTCCCTTCATCAGTTATTTTCCTCAGTATAGTAAAGCTATGATGCAATCCTGGCCACTGCACAGATGATTCAGTATACATGAAATCAGGACAGTAGTATAGAGAATCGACATGGTTTCCACACAGCCACTTTGGAGTTATCTACTGCACAGTTGAATTTTGAAATGACACAGAGACACAATAGGTGTGCAAGTGATATTTATTCATAAGTGGTGTTGTGCAAAATGTCCATTCACCATGTTTGCTGACTCCTTTCTGGTGCATTATTACATGGTGATCCTACAGAAGGGGTGTGGATGATGCTCCTGACATGCTGGGGTGATGTCACAGACAGTGCAGAGGAACATGAAATGCCAAATGGTAGGAGAGAAACATTCACTGCCAAGGTGGACAAGTCAGACAGTGGATTGCCGAACAGTCATTGAGGTTAGTTGTAGTGAGACTGGCATGTGTCAAAACGTAGGACCTTGGTCAGAGTAGGGCATGGTGCAGGGACTAGGGCTTCCGGGTACTCTTGCGTGTGAATGTTATCTGTTCCATGTCTTCTTCTTCTGATGTGTGTGTTGCCTGGTGTGTCCTTGTTGTTGTTGGTTGTGAAGGGGCAACACACACCTCAGTGTTAGAAGACATGGAGGCAGACATCCCGGGGGCTGATCCCTGTTGAGTAAGGAAGGGCAGTACTGCAGCAAGGAGGGCCTGCTGGTTTTTCAGAATGGCAGCCACATCCCGATGGTAGGCAGCCAGGTCGGCCCTGAGGGGTTCTATGTTGCATTCGTGCACACGTTGAGTGGCTTGCAGTTTGAGTTGTTGTGTCAACTGGATGACAGCTGTGCCAATTTCCTTCAGTGTTTTTGAAATGTCCTCCAAGAGAACATTTCTGGCTTGCATTGCAGCTGCCTGATCAGCAGTTGACAACATGCACGAACGCACCCCATCAAGGCTGGCTGCCATATTTTGCATCCCCACCCGCACCTCCTTGGCCAGCTCCCGCTGGACCCCAACGACAGTTCTTTCGAAGCTGGTGCCAGTGTCGTCAGAGTCCTCAGCTGTGTTGGAGCTGGCAGGTCTTACAATTGGGGTGGCGGGTGGTTCTACTGTGGTGGCTGCTTCTTCTGTGCTCCTCCTTGTGACTGAAGGTGGGGTTTGGAGGCTTTCAAGGACCATGTCAATGGTCTCTTGTGGGAGGTTGATGGTGTCGTCATCCATGTCATCAGGGAACTCATGGACAGGCAGATCAGCAGGAGATCCGTGTTCCTCTGCAATGAAACAGGGTACAATTAGTGTGTCTGTGTTGTGACAATTTTGCAGTAAGATACAAGCCTTTGGATGCCTTAACATTGTACTCTGTGTTTGTCTAGGTATCTGCTGTCCGTCATAGGGCATTGTTGTAGGCCTATGGCCCACCTGTGTGTCACATGTTTGATATGGATCTTTCAGAAATGTCTGCCAGGTCGCCTCTAGGTGTTGCTTTGTAATTATTTAGGAATAGGCGTTTTTTTCTCCTACTCCTCACTCGGTGTTTCACTATTGTTATGGAGGGACATTTTGTAGGGTGGGCTCTCATTATCCAACATGTGATTCTTGGCTTTCTAGGCAGCAGGATAGCTAATGGTGTGGGGGACTAAGTTTGACCCACTTGAAAATTACTCTGTCACCCAGATATTCAATTTAGCTAAGACTAACTAGCAGTGCCTCTGGTCTCCCACATCAAAGGAATGTTTAGACATCCGAGCGCATGACATCTTTGGAACTTCTCAGGGAAGTGGTGGTCACTCAGGTCCTACACATTTGTATCTTTTCCGGTAGGTTCCCATACACAAATGACATAGACAGTATTAGTTTGATATGAAGTTTCATTGTACAATTGACTTGTAGGAATTTAGGTGTGAGCCCCATTTACACAAACAATACACACTGTTAGAATTGAAATAGTCCGCAGGAGAGTAATACATTAGTACACAGCTTTCATGGTGCCTAACTGTTTCTACTCTCCCCCTGCATGTTCTATGTATAGCACAGCTTGTTAAGTTTCGAGGTTGCCTGTCAGAATCACAGGGGAGACATCATCCCTCATATCAGAGGAATGGGCTAGGATCTGGTTGTGCATCAGCAGCAAGGCAGGCAGCATCTAGTTGTTATTTTCTGTTTGGAAACTCCCCCATGCGTGTCTTGGGACAAGGGAGTGAATGTAAAAGACATATGTCATGGTGATGACAAAGTTTCCCTAAGCAGGAATGCCAAACCTTGACCCCTACCACATCTATCAGCAACGTACCAGACGGTATCCTTGACTGGGGCACAGAGTGAATATGTTCTGGCAAACTCCAGTGCAGAAGTAGGCAAAACAGTGTGATTTGACTAATTGACAACACCTTAGGACTGACTATTTGCTACATTAACTGATAGGAAGGGCAATGAGAATCATTTAGTGCAAATTGCTCTGAGGCACTTAGATGTGAGCAAATGAGTATAAGTACATTCAGGGTAAGATGCACAAAGGCCTCCAGCCTGAGGCTAATGCGCAAAGTATATGTTTCACTTGCCACACTACACTTTGACTGACTGTGGGTGTTGTGACTGCCTTGCCAGCACACTTGCCTCTCAGGCCCTGCCCCATACACTTTTTAGTCACATTGCATGATCTGTACATGTAACGTGGCATTACCTATGCATGTCAATGTTAGGATGTGGTATGGATGTAAACATTCTTGATGTTTTGAGATGATGTTGGGTGATGTGTTTTGAATTGGATTGGCCTGTTTATCGTATGAAGGTCCTATTTGTTTGTCCGACTTTGCAGGTGTGTTTCAGTGACCAGTTGCCTGTGTCCCCTCCTCAATGTTGTTGTCTGAGCAGTATGACATTAGTGATGTAGCCTTGTTAGCCAGGCACGTGAGGGACCCTGACGTATGCAGCATGTGTGTATCGTTAGTGCTGTGTGGCTCCTATTGCTGTTTACTTAGGCTTATGTATGTGTCAGTTATGGACATTCGGCATTTGAGTGTACTGGTACCTTTGTCTTATTTCTAGGAGTAATTGCAGATGTCACCCTCACCCCCTAATTTAGGTATGTATGTTCCATGGTGGGGTTTCTGCCATTTGGTACTATAGCTGCACAGAGATGAGAGGTGTTATTGTCAACTGTGTTTGCAGTTAAGTTACAGTTGTTGTATTTGCTACTGCATTACAGATAGGGACCTAGTTGATGTAGAATAGATTTTGCAATACAAGTGCCTGGATGTGGATTTGAGGTAGTGTCCTTCCCACCTGTCACTGCTTTCCCTTGGCTCTCTTGTTGTAATTACAGGATGTCCCCGTGGGACTGTTGTGGTTGCTGTATTTTGTCGTGCCCCAGCTTCGGTCAGTACTGGGCATGCCCCCCTGCCGTGCCCCTTTCCCCATGCCACTTTATATATGTGCTGACTTACATGCATTGTGTAGTAGGTATCCCCCCCTGCTTACAGTCCCCATTATTGTATTAGGATTCCCCATGCGACTTACCCTGCATGTGCGTAGTGTCGTGGTAGTCTGCGCTGTCCAGTCCTTGAATCCCTGTGACGATCTCCTCCGGGATGACGGCTGCGACCATCTCCTCCATGTGGTCCAGGGCCTCCTGTAGTGCTGGACTCCCCCCTCCAGTCTGCATTGCTGCCTTCCTGTTCCTGGCCATTTTCTCTTTGGTCCTACGTTTGCAGTCATGCCAGCATTTCTTACACTCGGTGACTGTCCGGCGTTCTTCAGCCACACTGTTAATCTTGTCCACAATTTGTTTCCAGATGGCCTCTCTCCTACTGAGTGGCAATTTGGAGGTGATGAAAAGTTGGTGCTGGTGTTCCGTCACCTCTTTCACCAGGATTTCCTGCTCCTCTGCACTGAAGCGACACTTTCTTTTTTTTTTTAAATGTCGGGGCTCCTGTATGCTTCCTCCTGGCTGGTTCCTGGTCTGCTCTCATCCTCCTGCGGTCTGTTGGGGCATCTAGGATCCATTTTGGGTCTCCTCTCCTGAAAGGGCAGTTTTCGCGCAAAAATGTGATGCAATTGCGTGAAAAAAAACAGCGTTTTCACGATTGCGCTGTCGTAAATCGACCCACAGTGATGTGCGTCGCATTTACGTTGGTTTCCTTTACGACAGACCGACGCTGTCTGCGTCACGAAATAATGACTCCCACCTGTTGGTTGCGCCGCCGTATGTCAAAGTATAAATTTGACGCCCGCATGGCGCATCCAAATGGCATTAGACGGCGCAAATTTTTTTGACGCAAAATTGCGTTAGCGCAATTTTGCGTCAAAAAGTATAAATATGGCCCTTAATAACTTGCCTAGAAGGTCCCTGGGGGGTCGTACTTCATATGAGTGCCTGTTTGGAACACAAATGTATGTTCCTGATCTAGATGGTCCTGGTGTGGAGACGGCAGTTACGCCCTTTGACATAAATGATCGTGTCACTGTTTTGCAGGATTTACAACAATTCCGTGAAGATAACTTTTCTGCCAGTGCTGCCTCCACAGGAATTAAGGATGAACCAGTAACGCCTACTGGTTGGATTCCCAGGATTGGGGATCTTGTGCGTGAAAAGGTTGCAGTGAAAAAAGAGTTTGGTCCTTCCTATCGGGTGCCTGTCCCTGTGCTAGGGATCCAAGGCACAAGAACTGTAATATTGCCACCGTTGCAAGGGGCCAAAGGAAATTGCTTTGTTTCCATTGACAATGTAAAGTTTCAACATGTGGCCGATTCTGCACAGCAGACAAAGAGGGACACCCAGTAGTTCCGGAATCCCTCTCACTACTGGGGGAGAAGTCCCGCTGCAGGTGATTTGCACCAACGCTATTTCCTCTCCGAGCTTGGGGAGGGTGGAAGCTGATCTTGCGATTGTTCCACTGATGGCGAATGCTTTGGAATCTTTTGATCAAGCTGCTGTAAGTTCTACTGATATTACTGAACATGTGGTTTATAGCGTGCCAAGGCGAGAGCCACCATCCACTTCTTTGTTTACCGTTGCACCTTTTGCGAGAACTGCCTCTGGCTGCTTCAGCACCACTGATGATACCGTGACGGACTCCTCGTCCTCTTCAACACCAGCCTTGGGTCAATGTCGGCTGCTGTGTTGGGTCAGAAACACGTATTTTATTGTTCCTTGGAACTATCTGTGGCTTTTTATGACTGTGATGACTCTTTTCTTATGGCTGGGGTTTGTAGTTACCTTTTTTCTGGTGATACATGGTCATTTTCTTCCTGAACGATCTGACATTGAGCACGTGGAGACGGTGTTGAAACCACATTTTTCGTCACATATGGTTCGAAGGGACTTGTCCTTTGTGAACATTTCTGCAGTGCCAATTCCGGATGGGATTGTGTGGGACAGAGTGATGTTTGATATATATGGTCCCACTCAAATTATCAATGAATGATATCGTTATACCAGACATTGTTTCTGATGATTGGGATGTAAAGACAGTGGATTCTGTGTTGACGGAATTGCAATATTATACTGTCTATGAAAATGAAGATGCTTACCTATTTAGAGATAATTATGGTGACATGTTTTGCTAAAATTATTTTGGACACTACTTTATTCATAAAGCTAGTAGCCCTTAATCGATATTTGAATATATGCAATGGGAACATTGCCCGACTCCTCCACAGGGGAGCTCTAAAAAGATTCTGATAAATTTGCATATTTTTCTGGGCATAATCAACAGAGTGCTAAGTCTTACTATTTTAGAGTTACTCCGCATGCTAATAAGCAAATGTTATTGACTGATACTAAATTACTGTATTCAAATTTGTTTGTGTCCACACTTTCAGTTGAGGGGTATGAATACTGGTCCAAAACTGTTGATTTGAAAAGTGTCTGGGGAACGAAAAATTGGCAAATGCGGGGTAGGGACACATTGTTTAGGGCATGTATTATTCCTGTCCAAATGATTTTCCTGAATGACACTGTACAACAGACTAGCTGTTTGGGGTTAGCAACAATTAGAGACTTGAATTTGCCTAGCATACCTGTCCCTTCCAAATTGAAAAATTGGCAGCAATATCTTAATGCCACGTTTAGTGAGCTTACATACTGGGTCCAGAATGGTACGCTTAACACTTTATTGATACGTCCGGGCGGGTGGTTATTGTGGCCCATAGACACTAATGGGTGTCATCAGCGTTTTGTCACCTCTTCGGGGGGGTTCAGGACTAGTAGGGCAGACCCTCGCTACATATCACCAGAACATGCTGATATCATTACTACATGCAGCGTGGGGAAACTTTGTCAACAATGGTTGAAGTCATCCACGCTGGATGCAGTTAAGACACATCTCACGTTACTGTCTAATGATACTGACTTGCAAGATTTCTTGTCAGGACCAAGAATACCACGGAAGAAACGTTTTTTGTATGAAGTATATAATGAGATTTGGAAGCTTTCACAACAAGAGGCAGCGGCCCGGTTGAGGCAAATTGATCAGGAAAATTTGATACAGGCTTTGTCTGTTGTGGATAATGGGATGCATACTCTTTCAGATTGCGTATACACAATTGACAACATTGTTTCCTCTGGTATAGACTTTATTAAATCTGATATGTCTTCTTTATATCATGGGCAGAGTCAAACGCGGTCCATCATGCAGTTGGGTTGGACTCTACACACCTTGAAGGCAGGTCACGTTCCGTGGCAGCACATTCGTGCCAGGGAGATATTTATTTCCTTTAATTTGACACGCCAACAACAGCTGATGGCTAAGAAGGAAGCAACATATGTTATGTTAAATATTGAAAAGTTGGAGAAATTGCCTTTTACTGTGGCTGAGATTCCGTCAGCTGAGTGGTTGATTCACAGGGTTATTAATTTGCCTATCTCCACTCTGCAATTTACTTCTTGTTTAATGCACATTCCGGTGGGTAGATATGAACGGATGGGAGACAGTTACATACATGAGGTGTGGAAGCTTCCCTTTCTATATAGATGGCTTAATGGTATGAGGGAGATTTTTCTTAGCGGTAGCGAATGCGAAACTTCTGTCAGACATTCGATGGTTTGTAAGCAGCTGTCTTTGCATGGGGCGTGTAATGCCTCGATTGCTAACTTAGCTTGTTATCTTAAGGGAGTTCCAGTCCCGGTAATTAAAAACACTTTCCAGGTGCTTTCAAACAGCAGCTACGTCCTTCTTAACAGTGAACCCTGTTGTGGCATGCGTGCCGGAATAGTTTACATGGTCATTGTCACCAAGGACGTTACATGCTGCGGGAATGTGTTGTTTCCCCCCACTCAAATTAGGGAGGTAGCGGACATCTGGCCTCATATTGCTACTTCCAAGGTGAATTTCAACAAGTTGAGTCGACTGAAAGCTCTATTGTTTCAAAAGCATGTGGCCCCTACATCTGCTAGCGAGACCTACGCACTTCAGGTAGCAAGGTCATCAGCGGAAATACAGTCCCTTTTGAATACTAACTTTCCGAGTCACTTGGTGAACTCGTGGGACGTATATTTAATGCGTCAAGCACTGCTGGAATTGCACATTTTTTCAAAGCCGTTGGTCTTGGTTTTGCTCATACCTTCTCTTCCATATTCGGTTTAATACCTTCGGCTATTCATTCTATTTTCAGAAGCATTTTTGGGGGATTTCCGATTACTTTGGCTTTGTTGGCTGGTGTTTTGCTGTTGCTGTTGTTCTTCCGCAATGGCTGTCCCACCGCGACGAGATCCCATATTGGCGCTCCCATCAGCGCAGCTGTGTCGTGAACGCATGATGCAGCATTTTGGAGCAACACTCCTGGGACAATTGGAGTGTGACTGGTCTCTGTCATTGCGACCGGTTTTGGATTGTGTGCAACCCGTGTTTCGGTGCCATTTGAACATGCACTGGCTCTCTGTCTCTCACTGCAGCGCCCCCCAGTGGTCGATACTGATCTGTTGATGTTCCCGATTAGGGCTCATTCCCAGACTTGTGCACTATGGTTGCGTTTGCTTCGTGAGGCAATTGATGAGATTCCCTTCCTGGAGGAAGATAGTATTGTCTCATTCATAGGCCATGCATGGGGTGCCGCCCTGGATGGTTCTGGGGCTTTGGAACACACCTGCTCCATTATAGTTTTTGGCGTGGATTTTCCGATATTGACATCTGTCGAAGTGGAGGATCTCCTGCTTTCCATGGCTTCTGTCTAGAAATTGGATTTTTTTTTGTTGCTAAAATTGACATTGTATCGAATTTGGCTTTAACGTCACATGCTTCCCAATTTAAATTAGTTTTCTGCTTTGCTGTTCTCTGAACTTGTCGAAATATATTTGATGTATTTTTTGTATCTGGGGCATATTTTTATATTCTTAGAACCACTTGCTACCGACAAGGGGAGGGTGTAGTGTGGTCAGTTTTATGTATCCTTTGCGCGTTAGCTTCAGGCTTTAGGCCTTTGTGCACTTTGCCCTGGATGTATTTTATTCCTTTGCTCGCAGCTTAGAGCCTCTGTGCACTTTGCTCTAAATGCTTTTTATTTGGCTTCGTACCGTTATTTTTCAAAATAATCAGTTCTACGGTCTTGCTTTATTTTTTATATCACACTGTTTAGCCTACTTCAGCACTAGAGTTCTCAATAACACATTCTTGTTCACTCTGTGCTTCAGTCAAGGATACAGTCTGGTACATTACCGATAGACGTGGTAGGAGTTTAGTCTTTGGCATTCTTGCGTAGGGACATTCTGTGATCACACTGACATGTTAGTTATAAAAACACTTCCTTGTCCCAATACACGAGAGAGGGAGATTCCGACCAGGGAACCACAACTAGACGCTGACTGACTCGTTGCAGATGCTGAACCAGATCACAGGCCTTTGCTGAGGTATGAGGGTTGATGGCTTCCCAGGGAATCTGAAAGGCAAGTTACAAGTTTAACATGCTGTGTCCGAAATAGAACTTGCTGAGAGAGAGTAGAAATTGTTAACACCATGATAGCATTATTCTTAGGTTTCACTCTCCTCATGACTATTTCAATCCTACTGTGTTGTATGGTTCTGGTTATTGCGGCTCACGCCTTAATATCTAAAATGTAGTCGTTTTATTAAAACAATATATAAAACTTCAACTGCCTTTGTCATTTGTATATGAGATCATACTGTAAATGAGAGAGCTGGTTTGGATCTGAGCGACCACGACTTCCCTGAGAAGTTCCAAAGATGTCATGCGCTCGGTTGCCCAATCATCCCTTCCCCTTGGGAGAGATGAGGCACTGCTAGTTAGCCGGAGCAAAACCGGATTTAGGGTGACAGAGGTCCTTACAAGTGGGTCAGACACAGTCCCCCACACCGTGAACGATCCTGCTGCCTAGAAATCCAGTAGTCTCATTTAGGATAATGAGAGCCAACGCGACAACCCCACACATCCTCACACATACCACTCACACCACATCCATGGCACCCCAAAGACACCCCAGGTTTTCAGAGGGGGAGCTAAGGGTGATGGTGGAGGAAATCATCCGGGTAGTGCCACAGCTATTCGGATCACAGGTGCAGCAGACGTCCATTGCAAGGAAGATGGAGCTATAGCGGAGAGTGGTGGACAGGGTCAACGCCGTGGGACAGCACCCCAGAATGGGGAAAGGTGCCTTACGTGGTTGCAAGACACCAGGTAGCCATACAGAGGACTGGCGGTGTACCCCCACCTCCTCCCCCACAACTAACAAAATGGGAGGAGCAAGTCTTCGCGATTATGCATCCTGAGGGCCTCGCAGGAGTAGCAGGAGGAGTGGACTCTGGTAAGTCAAATCTTTACTACTATATCCCCCACCCTACCTGCATGCCATCACAAACTCCTACCCCCTACCCTCACCCCCATAACTCCACCACCTCACATACACCCCACTATCACAACCCACCCATCCCAATACCAAGCCCTGCATGCAACACCAATGCATGGACACCCATCACAGACCTGCATGGACACCCATCACTAAAGCATGCCCAGTAGAGAGAATCACTTAGCCCAAAAAATCACCACACACACAAGGCAAAGCTGACAGGGCAATAACAACCATACAGGGAAACACACTCATGCACAAGATGGCACACACAGATACAATAACACTGCATTTACATCCCCACAGGACCCCCACTCAACGTCACCGGAGAGCAGGTGCCATAAAATCCAGTCCCCCACAGAAGAGGCCCACAGTGATGACAGCAGCTCTGCATGCCTGGATCACGATGACCAACCTGGCCCATCAGGGACCTCTGGACAGTCGGTTACCCTGCCACAGTCCCATACCACCACAGACCTTCGCCCCTCAGGAAACACCAGCACAGCACCCACCTAGCGGGCCCATACCACTGTCCCCAGTACATGTCAATCTGCAGTGTGTCCACCACTACTGAGACCCCAGGCAACCCCACAAACCCAAGTCAATCAGGGACTTGGGGTCAGTGGGCACACGGTTCAGGGGACTGAGGCACAGGACAACAGGGAAGCTGGGAGGGCTGCTGTGTGCCAAGGGGAGGACAGGCCCAGGGAACCCACTCTCCACAAGGCACTTGCAGGGATCCTGGGAGCATACCACCATTCCCAGGAGACCTTGGGCCAGATACTGGCCAAGTTGCAGGAGACCTAGCGGCTGTAGGAGGGACAGTACCTGGGCATCAGGGAGGACCTCAAACACATCCCACCATCCTGGTCACCATTGCAGGGGTGCTGGCTGACATGTCCAACACCATGCGGGAGGCAGTGGCACACCAACGGCCCCTGACACTAGCCACACCAAAGAACAGCCCTCCACCTCCGCCGGCGCTAGTGGACAGGAGGCCCTGCCACTGGAACAACAGGCCACCAGCAGCCCACCCCCTGCAGAAGGATAACCACACCACAAATGGTCCCTGCAATCCAAGCAGAAGCCAGAGAACATTGCCAAGACCCCTGCCAGGAAATAAGACTCTCCTGATTGTCACCCTTCTGTCCCACTCTGTTACCCTGTCCACCTTGAACTGCCATCGCTCCCCTTCCTATGCCCCATTGGACAGTGCACCTGTGATACAAAGAGACTGGACTCTAACTGGACATTCCTCCACCATCACCCCAGCCCATTGCACATCCCTCTTAACCTCTTAGCACTTAAATAAATACCCTTGGAACAAATACAAGTCTGGAGTCTGTCAGTTGAATGAAATATGTATTAGTTCAACAATCTGTAAACATTGCAATTCATATGTACAGTTATATATACATTGGTATAACCTGTAGTGGGCAGCAGTAAACATACCAGGAACCAGAGTGGGGCACAGAGATCTGAAAATAGAGATGCCAAAGGGTGCAGTAAGTGGCCATAGACATAGGGAAATCATGCTGCCATTTCCAATGTCCAACAGAAAACTGCAATGTAGAGTGAAGTTACAGTGTCTTACCTGTGTGTCACTGGAACTACTGCTGTATGAGAGAACTTCTGTTGTCCACATCTTCATCCTCTGCCTCCTCTTCCTCACTGTCCACAGGCTCCACCGCTGTCACAAGACCATCTCCAGGCTCATCCTCCTGCAAAAAAGGCACCTGGCATCTCAAGGCCAGGTTCTGCTACATGCAACATGCAGCGATGATCTGGCACACCTTCTTGGGTGAGTAGTACAGGGATCCACCTGTCAGATGAAGACACCTGAACCTGGCCTTCAGGAGGCCGAAGGTTCTCTCAATTATCCTCCTTGTTCACCCATGTGTCTCATTGTAACATTCCTCTGCCCTTGCCCTGGCATTCCTCAATGGGGTCAGTAGCCATGAGAGGTTGGGGTAACCAGAGTCACCTGCAAATATCGAGGGACAACTGTTAGACACACACTAACCCTTAGTGACAACCCCATACCCATACACCATCATATACTGGGTGGGGACCTTGGGCTCACCTATTAGCCACACCCAGTGCCTCTGGAGTTGAGCCATCACGTATGGGATGCTGCTATTCCTCAACATAAAAGCATCATGCACAGAGCCAGGATACTTGGCATTCACATGGGAGATGTACTGGTACGCCAAACACACCATCTGCACATTCAGACAGTGATAGCTTTTTCTATTCCTGAACACTTGTTCATTTCTCCGGGGGGGGGGGACAAATGCTACATGTGTACCATCAATGGCACCAATGATGTTGGGGATATGTCCCAGGGCATAAAAGTCAGCTTTCACTGTGGCCAAATCCTCCACCTGGGGGGAATACGATGTAGCTGCACATGTGTTTTAGCAGGGCAGACAACACTCTGGTCAACATGTTGGAGAACATTGGCTGAGACATCCCTGATGCCTTGGCCACTGTTGTTTGGAAGGAACCACTTGCCAGGAAATGGAGCACTGACAGGACCTGCACTAAAGGGGGATACCTGTGGGGTGGGCGATAGCTGAAATCAGGTCTGGATCCAATTGGGCACACAGTTCTTGGATTGCGGCCTGATCAAGTCTGTAGGTAACAGTTATGTGCCTGTCCTCCATAGTCGCCAGGTCCACAAGGGGTCTGTACACGGGGATGTCTCCATCTCCTATTCATCCTCAGCGGTAGAACTCTAGGGTGGAAAACAGTGTGCCGAGGGTCATATTCACACATATGTTGCAATAAAAATGCATTTCTTCCTTTACAGAAACAGTATGTGAATTTGAAAATCAGTTGATGTGCCAATGTCTGCTGTGACGCATGACCTGTGCCCCCCTGAAATGGCGGCTGCCTGACCTCAGAGGAGAGACAAGTGGAAATGAGGTAATTCCGCTGGCGTTGTGTGCCGTTGCGATCGGCGGTCGATGATCGCCACGCAACTTCGCATTGGTTATCATTGAGCCGTATGGGTTCCAGGAGCCAATGGCGATGTACGCCGGCAGTGACGGTACATACCGCCGCAGACGTGACCGCCATTTTCTAACTGTTCAATCACTTGCTACCTGACCTCCAACTGGAGAGGACCTATAGTGCAAGTGCTGCTGTGACCTCTGTCCAGAAGTGACAATAGATCGAGTGTCTGGGGAAAAGGCCTCTGCCTTCACTTCGGAGGAGTTGGAGAGACTGGTGGATCGGGTCCAACCCCAGTATTGTTCACTCTATGGTCCCAAAGACAAACAGGTGAGTACACTGTGAGCATGATGTGTGGGCCATGAATGTATGGAGTGCTGTGTGTGTATGCCTCATGTAGTGGGGCTGAGGGGTCCTGGGTAGAGTGCTGCATGTCTTGTGGTCAATGTCTGTGTGTAAGGGGATGGGAGGGATATTTTGGGACTTGAGTGTAACAGTCCAGACGGTATTACTAATCCCTTTTTTCTATGCATATTTCCCTGCAGGTCAGCGCCCATCAGAAAAAGGGTATTTTGCATGCCATCACCAAGAAGGTGCTGACCCTGGGGGTCTTTGACAGGCAAAGCACCCACTGCCGCAAGTGGTGGGAGGACCTGCACCACTATGGCAAGGAAGATGGCAGAGGCCCAGCTGGGGCCTCCCAACGAGGAAGGGGTGCCCGTCGTACCCTGACCCCCTCTGATGTTCCGCATCCTGGCGGTGGCCTATCCGGGGTGAGTACAGATTCAGAATCATGACTTTGCGTGTGTTAAGGTTTTACCTGGGTGGGGGATGTGGGCTGTGGGTGCCCCTAGGCTAGGGTGAACTGGCAGGGTAGGTCCCTTGTTGGACAGGCTCTGAAGCACTCCAACCCCAATATTGTTAGTGGGCATCTACTACTGGGCAGGGTACTGTGGGTTTCAGGTGTGCAGCTCATGGCATTAGGCATTGTACCCCATGGGGTGGTGACTAGCTGTGTAACTGGTAGTGCATGGCCTAGTGCATAGGGCAGCTCCCTGTTTGTTGTGTACACCAATGGTAGTGGTGTTTCTGGCATTGACCAAGTGTATCCTATGTCTCTTTCCCCTCTTTTTGTTTTGTCACCCTGTCCTTGTGTGCATTGTGTGCATTAGCATCATCTGGAGGAGGAGCAGAGGCACAGCGACAGAGGGAGCTGCATCCCACTTGGGCCTGGAGGCCGAATCCACTGACGGTGAGGGCACCAGTGGGATGGAGGGTGAGGGGAGCACCACAACGGATACAGGAGGGGACACTACAGACAGTGACTCCTCCTCTGATGGAAGCTCCCTGGCAGTGGCGGACACCCCTGTGTCCACCCCAACAACAGGTACAGCGGCCAACCCCCCTACCAGCACTGCCCTCCCAGCAGCCCCTCAGCGTGTTTCCCGTGCCCACTGACCCAGGAGGGTGGGCATCTCCTTTGCCCCAGGCACCTCAGGCCCTGCCCCAGTCAGTCCTGCTGCCCTGAGTGAGGAGCCTATTGACCTCCTGAGATCCCTCACTGTTGGGCAGTCAACCATTCTGAATGCCATCCAGGGTGTCAAGAGGCATTTGCAACAAACAAATGCATACCTGGAGGGCATTCACTCTGGCATGGTGGCCCAACAGAGAGCATTTCAGGCTCTGGCATCAGCACTGATGGCAGCCATTGTCCCTGTCGCCAGCCTCCCCCCTCCAACTTCCTCTACCCAGTCCCAATCCCCTCAACCCCAACTTATCCTAAGCACACCTTCAGACTAGCATTCACCCAAATCAATACAGAGAAGTGGCTTAGGCAAACACAAACACCACATATCATCCCACAGGCACTCACACAAGCACCATCCAGAAGCAGACACTCCAACATCCACTGCCTCCACTGAGTCCCCCTCCTCCTCGTCGTCCCCCTCCCTCCCAGTAGCGTCTCCACTCACACCTGCATGCACTGCATCCTCATCCACTACCTCCATCACCAGCACGCCTATCGCTACATGCCCCTCACTGACAATCACCACCCCCACATCCAGGCACAGGTCCCCTGTCTCCTCTCCCACTGTGTCTGTGACCCCTCCTCCCAAAGTACACAAACGTAAACACACACCCACCCAACAGCCATCCACCTCACAACAGCATCCAGCTCATGCACCTTCACCCAAACACAGCAGACTGACACCTCCTACAACCACTCCCTCTTCCTCCACTCCCAAACCTTCACCCTCTTCCCGCCCCAGTGTCCCTAAGAAGATTTTCCTCACCACCCTTGACCTATTCCCTACCCCTCCCCCCACGTCCTTCACCTCGGGCTAGGGTGGCCAGAACCCAGCCCAGCACCTCAGCCACCAAGTCCACGTCCGCTGTGGTTTCTGGAGCTCTGAGAGGCTCTAAGGAGGCATCCGTCAGCCCAGCCAGTGTGCCACCAACACCTGCCAAGGACAAGAAGGTTCCGCAACCAGAAAAGGGCAAAAAGGGGAGAGCATCCAGTAAGGAGAAGGAGGCACAACCAGCCAGCAAGGCCAAGGCAAAGACTCCAGCTGGCAGAAGCAAGGAGACACTACCATCTGCCAAGGGCAGGAAGGGGCACAAAACACCAGCCAGTGCACTTCAGCCATCCAAGGCTGCAGGGGAAGGGCTGGAGCCTCCCCCCTCCACTGGCAGCACTTCCACCTGCACTGCGGGCAGCACCGCTACCTGCACCGCAGCCACCACCGCCAGCTGCCCCACGGCCAGCACCGCCACCTGCACCGCAGACAGCAGCACCGCCACCAGCAGCAGCAGCCCCAGTGGGCAGACGTTCGAGGCTGCAGGGGAAGGGCTGGAGCCTCCCTCCTCCACTGGCAGCACCGCCAGCTGCACCGTGGTGACCACCGCCAGATGCACTGCAGCCAGCACGACCACATGCACCGTCATAAGCACCGTCGCAAGCAGCACCGCCACCAGAAGCAGCAACCCCAGTGGGCAGCGGTCCGAAGCTGCAGGGGAAGGGCTGGAGCCTCCCCCACCACTGGCAGCACCTCCACCTGCACTGCAACCACTGTACAGCCGTCCCCGTCGGCGGATGGACTGTAGTCATGCATCCATGGATTTTCATACATCCTGCCCACAGAAAATCGTGTGGATCTGACACCCAGGTGAGTGACTGTGACCTTGCACACCCCATGTGATGCATCACTGGGCACCAAGGCCCCTCCAGAACCAGTGGAAGAAGGCATCCACTCACCCTATCCATGGCGGGTTGAAGCACACTGGGTACCAAGCTCCCTCCAGAACCAGTGGAAGGAGGCATCCACTCATCCTGTCCATGGTAGGATGAAGCACACTGGACACCAAGCCCCCTCCAGAACCAGTGGAAGAAGGCATCCACTCACCCTATCCTTGGCATGATGAAGCACACTGGGCACCAAGCCCCCTCCAGAACCAGTGGAAGAAGGCATCCACTCACCCTATCCTTGCCAGGATGAAGCACACTGGGCACCAAGCCCCCTCCAGAACCAGTGGAAAACTGGCACCCAATAGAGAGACTGTGGGCATGGAGCCCCCTCCAGGAGCAGTGGCGTTGTACCATCTTCCGGCTGAGGTGGCTCCCCTTCCCTTTCCCTGTCCCCCTGAGGTGCCTTTGTGTTTTTGACCTGATGCCCCTGCAGTGTTCTCTCCGTATTGAGGCAGGAGTCAAGTGTGGGCTTGGCCTATGTGTTTTGGCCCAGTGGGCCACGGACATTTTGAGCGGACATTGTCCCGCCTTTTGTAAATATTGTATATTTTGTAAGTACTGTTTCTGAATTCTAAACATATTTCTGACTATTTCTAATATAACACTCATTTGACTCAATTACTTTTGTCCTTGCATTATTCCAGAGGGTTACGGGGTGTATATGTAATGTTGTTGCATGTGTTTGTGTGTATGGTGTTAGGGGTAAAGGTGGGGGTGGGGGTGGGGGTGTTGCGTGTTGTGTGTGTGTTACTCTCTTTTTTCTCCCCCCTCCCCTATGTGCTAGGTGCAGTACTCACTGTGATCGTCACAGCCGCCGTTGGTACTCCTGGCATATGAGCAGAAACACCAGCATGGGGAAGACCTGCAGCTCGGGCTCCATGGTGTCCTGGTTCTTCCTTGAGTGTCGAGAGGTGAGTGGTTTCCCTTCAAAGTACTGCTTCCGCCGTGCTTTTGATGGCGTTAGTACCGCCCCAGTAAAGCTGGCGGATGGGCAGGTTGTAATGGGGTGGACTGTTGGCAGTTACCGCTGCGGTGTATGTTGCTACCGCCGTGGCAGTCGGAGTGTTAAAGTAGCTGTCTGTGTTGGCGGTTTCCGCCGTGGTCATGATTCCATTTGTGTTACCGCCGGCCTGTTGGCGGTATTACCGCTGCTTTAACACCGACCGCCAGGGTTGTAATGAGGGCCTAAGTTATCAGGTTAGATCAAACGTTATTCAATCAACTCAGAATTAGTTCATTAATGACCACCAATAACATAATATAATCAGAACTTGAGAAAACATATGCTCGAATGCTTCAGCATAAGCTAACAAGGATTAGCATTTAGCATGTGGGACTTCATGCAAAACAATTTAGAAAACGTGACTTTGGAAAACATCTAGCTAAGAGAAAAGAATTATAAAACAGCGCAGTTGGAACCTAGAAAGAAAGGCAAAAAAGTTAATCAGTCACATTGTCATAGCTACCTATCCACGAAATGGATCAGCAACAAAGTCAGTCTTCGTCTTCCGGTCATCAGTCGACCAGCAATGCATCAGGCTGCCAAGAGCATGAGCCCAATAACAGAATCTCGAATCACATCTTCTGGCATCAGTATTTCTGCCCTCGCATCTGAAGTTTTAGCCGCATGTCATGACTTTTTATTATAGTTTTTCAGTCCATCCCTCTAATTCCTAATTGGTCAGTCAATCAGCAGATATGACTCTGACCTATAAAATTAATTTTACAAATCTATGAGTTCTAATATTTCTCCATCCCCAATTAGTTGATTGGTTTGCTGTGCGATGCCCTCATCATCCGGCTCATCAGGTATCGAAAATGTTGCACCTTCTTCTCCTGTCAGTGCTTCTATTGTTCGAGTCCTGGGAAAGTACATCTCGTCTACTCTTCACTGAATTGTTTAAATTTGATTCCATCATCTCCCGTCCGGTGGTACACTGCAGAAAATTCTAGCTAGGCAACTTTAACACTGGGTGGTTCAAGATCAGTCTACTCTCTCAACTTCTCTCCAGCATGTTCTAATACTTCAACTTCTGCATGAGGCTTGGTAAAACTAAGCCACGACTTAGGCTAAGTTAATGCTACAATATAATGCAAAACATAGGTTATACATCTCAATATGACATATTACTACATTATTATTATACATTTTCATTATTTCACATATTTTTAGTTCTTTTAGTACAAGTTCATATAAGTGGCTGACACACCCCGTGGGCACATTTTCAAACATGCACATTAATGTAACTCTACAAAAAATTTAGTAATAATTCCTAATTAGCAGATCTGCGTCAACAAAACTAAACAGCATGCCTGTCGTTCACTCAGGTGTTGTTTGAAAATAAATGCTTTCATTTTTTTTCTGAAGCTGCTCAGCTTTTCTTTATGTCTGATGGTGTGAATCTGATCTCAGATAGCAAGTTCCAGCGAGATGGAGCCGCACCCACAAATGATTTATGTAGTATTGTTAGTCAGTGCCTGGTTAATTTTGATGTTTTTACTTGAACCTGAGGCATGTTTTGTCCCTTAACTCTTTTGCACCAGGGCAGACACCAAGGGACGCAATGGCCCTTACTGTATGACTGAGCGCCATTCCAAGCAAAGACGCTTTGTCCCGTTTTTTTCTCCCTGTTTGTTAAAGTGCACAGCTCTGTGTGCACCCTGACCTGGTGGTAATTGTTCTTTAAAGTGCAATAGTACATAGTGGGCAGAGCAGTGCTCATATTATATAAAGTATACGTTTCCATGATAAGGGGAAGGACTTACCCTGAACAGGAATCCTCCCTGGAACGACTCAAGGCATTATTTATAGGCACCACTCACTCTGCATATCTCTCTGAGACAGGCATACAACCATTCTCGTCCTGCGGCCTGGGTTCATAATTAACCCATTACCCGGTCCCGGAGCGTCGCAAGTTACCTAATTGGGGTAGCTGGTCTGGCTGGATTAACAGCATATTTCCCGAAGTAATCAAATTGCCAATTTGAGAACTAGTCTGTTTCCTTAGGAGATGGGCTGTTGCAAGACTTACTTGATTTAGTGATTTGCTCTGAACTCATGAGCAGCCTTTGAGTGAGGCATGCATTGTTAATAGAAGTTGTTGTGACCATGCTCGTCATTGTAGAGCTCTGACCTCTGGCCCTACCCCTTTGTCCCCTGAGCCACTTTACATGCTGTTCCCTTGCTGTTTAAGTTAGTAAACAGCATGAAAGCAGCATGATGATTGGCTCAGTCAGGCAAACCCAGAGCTGCTTAGGAAACCTGGGGGCTGTGGCTGAAATCCCTAAGGCTCCTAACTCTGCACAGATAGTAGAGGGTTCAAGTGCGCATGTCAGGCTGGACACATCAAGGCACCCGTCCAACCCGACATGCCCACTTCACTCCAAGGCCCAGCTGAACCTGTGTCACTGTCAATCAATCCTGCTGCAACCCTCAAAGGTAGAGGTGGGTGGGCAGGGGTGTTGACGGGTAGCAATAAACAATAATTAAAAAAGAATAACAGCAATTAAAAAAACCTTACCTTTCTTGACGCCCCTGACCGCGAGCCGCCTCGCGCTCCTCTTCTGATGGTGTCCCAGCATTCCCTGGAGCACCAGCACAGGCTCCCCACGCAATCTTGGTGCTGTTCTCATGCTATACCTAGTTTGAGAGCAGTGCTAGGATTGGTCTGAGCAGCTTGGTCTGCCACTCAGATAGTGCACTGGAGTCTGCGCAGTTTCTCGAACCCGGCTGTGTAACATAACGGTGTTGGAGAAACCTAAGCACACATGTCAGTTTGGCCGGCCTAAGACAGCTGACCACAATAACATGTGCACTTAGTGCACTCTCTCCGCCTCCTCCATACCCTCTCCCATAGCCGAGCCCACCCTTCCCTTCAATCACTGGCTCTGTTGAGCCAGCAGCTGAAAAATGAAACAAAATATTGTTTTATTTTTCTAGCTGCTGGCTCTCAGCCAGTGTGGCAATGCTCTTTCGCCATTGTGAAGGAGACACCCCTGCAATCAAGTAAGCCCTTCCCCCAACCCATATCTGCCCTCACTCATGTAGAAGGCAAGCTCATCTGGGAGTGCTGGGATAAAAGCAGTACACTCCGGCTGGTCTGAAAACTGATTCAAAACATTCATGGAGCCTGACCCTGGGAGCAACAAAACAAACGGGGGCAAAGCCCCCATGTCCTAATAAAGAAACCACCCCTGTTGGGGTCATTGGTGGTGAAAATGTCATGCAAAATTGAAGACTATTCAGTGTATTGAATTGTATTTGTACATATAAGCTTAGAAATTATCACATTGTGTGACCTTATTTTAGCTTAGATAAGTTACATTCAGTGATTTTTGCCCATATCGCTGTTTATCATTATTATTTCATTTTGTTTTTGTTATAAGTTTTTATTTGTTTTGTGTAAAGGGGAAGGTGTTGTAGTATTGTGGGAACATGAATTCCAGTGTATGAATTCCATTCAGAATGTGATCATGACAGGGTTCCGGCAGTGAGTGGTTTGTCAGTTGCTGCTAGAATTCAAGCAGAGCAGCTTGTGTTCATGTTGTGGGTGTACTTTCTGAGGGTCAAGCAGAAGTCATGCAGCGACCTAGCATAGGCCGTTACCCGGTGAGAATGATTTAGATAAAATGCAAACGGACCACAGAAACTTCCATCAGACAGAATGCAGAAGGGATAGCCTATGATGGAAACTTGTCCGAATATCTCAATATGAACACCACTATATAGGAGGAGTAGAACACAGAGAAAAAACTACAGAGGATAAAATGTCCTCGCCAAGAAAAAATTTCTGTTTCAAAGATGAGATGGATATTCAGGCAAATTAAAAAAGTCAAGGGAGCAGAATTTAAGAGATGGATCGTAACAAAATAAAGAACATATGTTAAAACACTGTACTGCAGTAAATTGATTGGTTGACTCACTACACCTACATATCATTAAAGCGCACCCAAACAGCACACGTTTATTTAAGTTGTAAATGTAAGTCATATATCTGTTAAATATATTTAGGTAAACATTGACAGAACAACATTTGCTTCTACTCGAAAGAATATAGATGGAAGGAGTTAAATTAGGTTTTAGTTGTGTATATTTCGAGCCTGCTAAATACCAAGGTGAATTTGTGTGCCTGTAAAGGAGTCTCAGGTAACATGTAATAATAGAATGTTAATCTCCTGTCTGATAATTTTTTCGCCATGCAATATATGTGTGCTTAAGAAGGTGGTCCAGAAAAGTGTCAACGTAGACCAGAAAGATGGGCAAAATACAGAGGGGCCAATAGAAACTAACATGCCTTTTATTTCACCTGACTTTTCCCAGGTGGCCTGGAGCCCTTGGAGACCAGGTTTGAAAGCTGATGGCCATTCCTGGTGCGTCTATCACTTTTTTCCCAGCTCCCCACAGTTAACTGCAGCAGGCACAAGCAGGCATCAAGAGAGACACAATGGGCCTCATTATGAGCCTGCTGGCCGGCGGTAAGCCTGCAGTAAAATCGCCAACAGGCTGGCAGTGTTCCGCTAGCTTTTATGACCATGGCGCAATAGCCACGGCCATACCGCTGGCCCCTCCAACATACCGCCAGGCTTATGCCTGGCAGTCATAATCCCCAACCGCCAGCTTGTCCACGCCGGTAAACACCACCATGGAAAGGCTGGTGGTAAGGGGGACTTGGGGTGCCCCTGGGGGCCCCTGCACTGCACCATGCACTTGGCATAGGCAGTGCAGGGGCTCCCAGGCAGAGCCCCATCATGCATTTCACTGCCCGAATTTCGTAAAATCTTTACATTCGTGTGTGTGGTGTGTGTATGAGTGTCGGGAGTGTGATTTTGGTTTTGGCCAATGTAGTGTTGTTTTGTATTTGGGTGTCCATTCTGAGCGCATCACTGTGTACCGCCAATGGTTTACCACCGTTGAATGTCTGCTGTGGTGATTCGTGGGACATAGGGCCATATGTACTAAAGCGTTTTCCCATAGACACAGAATGGGGAAAAACCCTTTGATACATCTGGTCCTTAATGTGGTGGGTGTTGTTTTGTTGGCGTCATGGTATGGGTTTTGGTACCGCCACTTTAGCACTGACCTTTGGGCTGGCGGATTTGTGCATGTGGCAGTATTCTGTCGGATTGGTGTGTGTGCATCATAATATGAGAATGGATATCCGCCACCATCGCAGTATGTTGGCGGCCGTCACTGCAGCGGTAAGCAGGATTTACCGTCAATGTCATAATGAGGGCCATAATCTTTCACAAATGAAATAATTATACCATTCGTCATAACTTAAGTCTCAGAAAAAAATATTTTTTATTCAGAATTATAGATAAAACCTAGAACATAAAAAGCAGCCATCCACCATTTTGTATTCAGTGGTACACTGCCATATGACATGACCACATGCACAACACACTCCAGGAGAGTAGAGCACAGCCTTATTCAAACACTGCTAGCTATCTAAGCAAGTAAGTATAACCTTGATATTTAACACCCTATAAAATTACTAACAATATCATAGCAGCAATTATGTATAAAAGTTTTACATTTTTCAGACATTGTCAAGATAATCTCCAACACACAGTTTGAGTATATTTTCAACTATTACAACAAAGTAGGTTAAAATTCAGCCTTTAAAAAAAAAAAACATTGATAGCAATACTTAATTAAATCAAAATATATGAACTACTCAGGAAGGGTTCCGGGCAGCAATGGGGTGACAAATTTACTAATCCACTACCATCAAGTAGTTACTTCAGGGAAGAAGCTGGACAGCAACTGAGGACAAAATTAATATTCTAACTCCACCAAGTACTTACCTCAGGAAAGGTGCTGGACAATGACTGGGGGCAAAATTACCATTCTAACTCTGCTGAAGGTGCTTGACTGTGACTGAGGGGGAAAAGTTACTGTTCTACCTCTGTTAAGTACTTACGTAGGGCAAGAGCTGAACAGTGACCTGGGTGCAAAATTTGTATTCTAACTCTGCTGATTACTTAACTCAGTGAAGGTGCTGGGCAGTGTCAGGGGGGGCAAATTACTATTCTAACTCCACCGAATACTTACCTCAGGGAAGATGCTGGACAGTTTAGGGACAAAATTACTATTCGAACTTGGCCAAGTACTTACCTCTTTTTCTTTACCCTGCAGCATAAAACATCAAAGAATACACCTTCAAAGAGGAAAGAATTACTATAAAAAATACAAAAACCCTGTAAAAGCAAAAGTCATAACTCAAAGGAAATCTACAGAACATGAGTAAGTAAATAAAAAAATGCTAAATACAAAGAAAACTGAAACTAAAAAAACCAGCAAATATTTTACCATTTTCTTTCTAATCTATAATAGATATGCAAGAAGGAAGAAAACCCCTGCAATTCCACTCAGACTTTTTTTGTCCACATAGGTAATATGTGTTTCAATAAATGTAAATTACAATCCTAACAACTTTATTCCCAGAAAATTCAACACTAACAAACACTTAGGGCATAATTAAAATTTTGGCAGACAGAAAAGACCGTCTGCCGAAAGCCATTGTGGCTGCCTCCTCGCCAGGTCTATTACGAGTTTCCTGCTGGGTCAGCGGGCACAAACCTCAGTTTTCACCAGCTAACCCAGCAGGAAATGGCGTTGTGATCGAGCCAGCAGCAGTGCTGTAGCTTGCAGGGTATACCAGCACCCTTGCAATGTTTATTGTCTGCAAAGCAGACAGTGAACATTGCAACGGTGCTGGGCAGGTGAGCCCCTGCACTGCCCATGCCAAGTGCATAGGCAGTTCAGGGGCCCCCCCTGAGGCCTCCTGCACCCGTTCTCCCCCTGGCTCCAGTAGCCCCATGGAATTGCTGATGGAGAACAAAGTCGTAATCCACTGGCAGATTAGGACTGCCATGACTGCCAGACCACCAGACGACTAATCCTGGTGCTGATGGCAGTCTGACCACGTCGCAGCTGCCACGGTTGTAAAGTCATGAGACTGCCAAGTTTGTAACCAGACCTTTCATTTTCTCTTTTTTCATAAGGATTACGAAACACTTTTCACCTTCAAAAGACTGCATCAAATTACCATGCATTTGTGTTTCTTACAGATTGATTTTCCATGACATAAATAAAGCATATAGTTAGCACAATGCATTCATAATTTCTTTTCTCATTTTTTCCAACAGATCAGTGAAGCTTAGAGAATTGCAAACAAGCAAGGAAAAGGATGTTATTGTTTGATGGCTACATTTATTGTGAGGAGAGATTAACTGAGCCCAGGAGTCACTGGTTATGTGTTGAATCTTTTTCATCCCATTGCAAAGACTGAGCTGTTACTCTGGGTGACAGTGTGGAAAGAACAACAAAGCATAACAGTTTTGCCTCTGCAATGGAAAGTGAAGTTAGATAAAATATCTAGCAAATAAAATTACTGGTAATCATCTCCAATGAACCCTGAGGCTCACCTTTGAAGAAGGCAGCCCAAAACATCCCCATGCACATTGCAAGCAGTATGCCCAGAGTTCCTTATTTGAGAAGAATGGTTCATAGGCAAAAACAGTGAGTTATCCCCAACAATTAACACCACAATCCTACTCAGACATTAACACCCCCTGAACTGACTATTTCTTTCACTAACAAACCTTTCCTACTGTGTGTCAAGAAGCACCATTTCAAACATTACTCTTTAGTACAGTCCTTAACTTACTTACCCTGGAGATTACTGAAATGTGGATGATGGATGGAACTTTTAACTCAACTTCCTATCCATTCACCCAACTTTACACTATTCATGCCAACATTAATAACACTACCAGCCCGTAAGTGCACAGCTTACCCCTTGGCAAGCAATCTTTAAGTTACACTAAGGGGCTCATAATGAGTGTGGCGGTCTGTAGACTGCCACACTCGTTTTGGTGGTCTGGACCGCTGCCAATCTGGCGGTCCAACTGCCACATTACAACTTTAATGGTCGGACCACCAGGTAACTGCCAGCTCTGCCAGGATCTTGGATCCTGACATTCTGGCTGAGGTCCTAATCCTCCAGGGAAGCACTGCAAGCAGAGCTGCACTGGGGATTACAACCTCGTTCTCCACAGGCGGTTTCATGGCAGTGCTAAGGCTGGCGGGGAACAGGTGCAGTGCAGTGGCCCCCCTGGCCAGTCCCATCACAATGTTCACTGTCTGCTTTGCAGCATTAAGCCTGGCTTGATTACGTGTCAGGGACAATGCTGTTGCCTGTTTCTTGCTAAGTTTCTGCCCGCCGACCTAGCAGGAAATCAATAATAACTCCAGCGGGGTGGTCACTGCTTTGGAGGTGTCCATCTTATCGGGAGCTTGGTGGATGGAGTTCTCTGTCTAGCAAACTCATAATCAACCCCTAAATGTTTATCCGTAAAGAAATCCAAAACAAAGAATAAATGTCCTAGGAAAAGTGACTTCGATTTACAGAGGATTAATACAATTATTAAAATGTATCCGGTCACACAAATTCAAGGATATTGTTTCACTTTTCCTAGGCATATAAGAGAATTTTTTTAAAAATATCCTTCGCTGAGGATTACATGTCAAATAGTAAACTGGAATACAAATTAAAAAAATTATCAGCTTTGTGTTTTGTACCTCCTGAATGTGTGGAGGACAACTTTACCCAAAATTGGCTCCACTTCCAAATAATTTCGAAGACTCTTGGATAGGCCCCTTGAGCAGGTTGGGTTGCAGAAACAAGCCAAGGTTTCCCATTGACTGGTGGAACTGTTACTTGACCTGCTTAGCAGTGCTCAGCAGGAAATGCAAAAACAAACAATGCCATGGAGGGCTGGCATAATTAATTCAACAGTTCCCTAGGAAAACTCACCCTACCTGTATCATACCTGGTATCACATTCAGGTATTAAAATCAGTACCTGAATATTGCTACACTCCCCCACCAATACCTCTATATACCTTGCATTCTGCCTCTAAAACTTTATTTTGTATTTTTTTTAATGATTTTTTGAAAGGTATATTAATATTATAAATATGAGTTAAAAACTAGTACTCAGACATTAAAATTAATACCTGACAATTAATACACTTCCCCGCCCACCTCTAAAACTTTATATTCTTATTTAAAAGCTGATTTACAAATCATATATATAAAAAATCAAAATTAAACAAATGCAACTCGCACACTCAGGATTCAACGAAAAGCAAAGTTAATTTTAATCCAAACACAACGGGTTTCGACTGACACAGCAGCCTTGGTTACGTCTTTAGTTATAAATCTATCATAGAAATATAGCTACACATAAACATTTTAGAACAAAAACCTCCCTATATTTACATATAAAGGTATATGCATTGTAAAGATGGCAGGATAAGTGTAATGCTTGCTAACGATTGCTAGGTAAATGTTGTTCTCATGATTTTCTATGGGAAAATCATTAGAAAGCAGTTTACTCTTAAATATAATTCATGAAATCCCAGCAGAATGCTTTTTCAAAGGGTAAAAACACTTAAAACACATCACAATTCTTAAAATCTATAGAGGTTATGTAACCCAAATGTAGCCCAAGCATAGCCCAATGACACAAGTGTGCAAAACACTTAGGGGCATATTTACAAGCCCCTTTCGCCCCTTACTGCCGCCCAAGTATCATTTTTTCATCCTACAGCAGCACTAAACAGGCCCTCACCTTGCCCCATATTTACAAAGTGGTGCAATGCTAGCCAGGTATAATGTATGTGGGGGAGGTGTTCCTATCCAGGGAGGCTCAAAATAATGGTGCAGTGAAATGTACAAGATTTCACTGCTCCATTCTAACATAATTATTTAATCCCTGCCCAGGGCAGGCGTTAAATTGACGCTAGTTCTACCCTGTGCTTTGCTGGAAGAGTGTCAACATTTTTGGTGCTAGTCCAGCAAAGCGCCACAAGAGCATCAAAGATTTTGACGCTATTGTGCTAAAGTTTGCCATGGTACACTGTATTGTAAATACAATGCTACCATGGTATTGTTAGAGAGACACAGGGAGACACAGTTCCTTGTAAATATAACCCTTAATTTCATCATTTTTTTGCAGTTTTATATAGCACAGACTTCACCGAAGGTATGGGAGTGCTTTATATGAGCGTCAGTAACATTACACAATGGCACATTCATTTTGGATTTGGGCATGGGGAGATTAAGTGATTTTCAAAGAATCACAAGGACCTTAGGGCACGAGTTATAGTTACTTGAAATAACTGTAACAGCTGAGTTTCTATGGTTTTTTGCAGTGGAAAATCTGAACCTAACAATAATGTCTCTGTAACCTTTGTTTTTTTTACTGAATATATATATCTGTACGTATATATATAGAGAGAGAGAGAGAGAGAGATAGATGGATAGACTTTATATATATATATATATATATATATATATATATATATATATATATATATATATATAGATATATAGATATATATAAATATATATATATATAGAGTGTAGGAAAGTCCTCCTTTTTGCCCTGATCACCCCCACACTTTTTGGACAGGTACTGGTGGTTACTGACTCTTGGCTGTGCCCTGGGTACTGCTTACCAGTCCCAGGGCCAGTGCTCTGTGTAAAATGGATATGCAAATTAGGCTAATTATAATTGGCTAAGTTAACCTACCTATAAGTCCCTAGTATATGGTAGGGCATGTAGGTTTAGGGACCACAGCCTAGGTAGTGCACCCAAAGGTGCACTGCTGAGGTGCCCAGTGTCATGTTAAAGGCAGGCCTGCCTTGCTGGCTGCTTTTAAATTAAAGTTATATGCAAATTCGACTTTGGAATTAAAAGTAGTTCCAAAGTCTTAAACTACCTTATTTTTACATATAAGTCACCCCTAAGGTGTGCCCTATGTGCCCCTAGGGCTGGGTGCCATGTAACTATAAGCAGGGACTTTATAAAAATAGTTTTATAAGCCCTGGTGAGGTAAAAACAGCCAAATTCGTTTTCCCCTCCTTGTAGTAAATGGCCTTCATAGGCTAGAATGGGGAGACTTTGTTTTACATTTTAAAGTCTCCTTAAAAGATGCATACCAAGAATTTGGTATCAAATTAATTGTTGTAATAAATCCCACAACTTCCAGTTGTTGGATTTAATATATGGCATGGGCACGGCAGGGGCCCCCGTAAGAGGGCCCCGCAAAGTATTTCAGTGTCTGCCTTGCAGACACTGAAATACACGACGGGTGCCACTGCACCCGTCGCACCTTCCCACTCCGCCGGCTCGATTACGAGCCGGCATCCTCGTGGGAAGGGAGTTTTTCCCTGGGCTGGCGGGCGGTCTTTTGGAGACCGCCCGCCAGCCCAGGGAAAAACTCATAATACCCTCCGCGGTCTTCTGACCGCGGAGCGGTATAATGGGGGCGGAATTCTGGCGGGCGGCCTCCGCCGCCCGCCAGAATCAGAATCACCCCCTAAGTCCGAAGGTAAAAAGTTGACCGGGACCTCCCTGCCATCGTATCCGAGAAGGGCTCCATGGACGTCGGATCAAGATTCAGGTTTACCCCGGTCGAAGGATTTTCACCTCGAAAAATCGACTAAGTCCGAAGGTAAAAATCTCCACCGAGGATTCCAGCATCGCGTATCCGGAGAAGGGCTCCAGGAGGTGGGATAGGACTGGCAGGTTCGTCCCGCTGAAGAAAATCTTCAAAATAAAGACTAAGTGTGAAGGTAAACTTTTAACCGAGGCCTCCCGCGACCTGTAGCCGAGCAGGGCTCCATCGCGGTCGGCCTGAAACTTTGACTTTGCCCCGGTCGAGGTGCAACCAGATGACCCGATTGGCGCTTTTTGTTTCTAAGCGCTAGAAAAATAATAATTCTTTAAAAATTCATATCTCCGGTCGTTTTTGTGTCATTTTAAAGATAAAAATATAAACTATTTTTATAAATTGGTTTTGGTTTTTTAAACTGTTTCCTGTGTTTTATTTAATTACTGTTTTGTGATATTTGAATGCTTTACACACTGTCTCCTAAGTTAAGCCTTGACGCTCGTTGCCAAGCTACCAAGGGTTGAGCTGGGGTTAATTTACTGAGACCTAACTGGACCTAAGTGGAGGTTAGTGGCTTGTTGCTAGGTGTAGGTACCTGCCTGCCCTTAACAGCAACCCATTTTCCAACATAGAGAGAGAGAGAGAGAGAGATAGATAGATAAATAGACTTTATATATATATACATACATATATATATATATATATATATATATATATATATATATACCTATATATATTATGTAGTGTCGGACAGCACTACGTATGGTTAGGACCTATTTTCTATAGAAAAAGTTGTTTTTTTGCTTGCCTATATCTTTGGCGCCACTTGACGAATCTTCACAAAAGTTTCCCAAAAGTTTGACAGTCACATGAGCTGCTGTCTGAAAACGTTTGGGGTTATCTATCAAGCGGGGGCCGAGATAAAGGGGGAGTGAAATTTAGAGCTTTCCCAATGGTAATTCCCTTAGGAAAAAATTAACAGCTATAGCGCAAAATCCACTGGACGGAATTGCACCAATTTTGGCAGAATGATATCTCTTTGTCCGGAAAGAGCCTTTTTTGTTATTTGGTGTAAATCCATTCAGTAGTTTTCAAGAAAATTAAAGAAATCCAAATTTCTATGCGATGGATTTGCGAAGTGTCTCATGCAGAGATCTGATTGGCTGATAACACTTCAATACCAGAAGTGTAGTCAGCCATCTTGGGATTGGCTTCAGCTGAGTCCGAGATTTTTTTTTATTAAATAATAAAAAAATACACCCTGACCCCTGAGCTCTGGTGGTGGGGTCCCAAAAAGACTGCCCAAGGCTAAAAAGTATTTTTTTAAAATTTTACGGACGGATCCACAGGCTACTGTGCTTCGTTATCCTGAAGCCCCCGGGTGGGCCAAGTCCAGGGAGCATCTCTTTAGAACTGTTGGGGAGGCCTTCTGGCCACCTCCCCGGGGCATTTAGAAAATGAAATACAGCCCTGGGGACCACCATTCTTAGGGCAAATATAAAAAAAAAAGAAAAAAAGGCGGCCACTCCCTGGGGCATATCTCTAAAGAAATAGAGGGATACAATCAGTTCCAATCAGTTCCAGTCACTGGATGATGTCATCAGTGATGTCATTGAGCATGTCATGAGTTATGTGATCTCATAGGCAGTTCATTAGGGGAGCGCAAGTTATAGTTAAGATAACTATGTCTACTGATTTTCTATGGTTTTGTCGGTTTGAAATGTGAGCCTAACTATAACACCCCTCTAGCCTTTGTTTTTTTCAGTGAATATGAATATGTATACATATATGTGTGTGTGTGTGTGTGTATATATATATATATGTATATATATATATATACATACACACTATTTCTTTTCTTTGTGTGACTGAAGAAAACACCAAGAACACACTCACGGTAGAGTACTAGATAATTTTTTATTTGATCAAAGACAATGAAAACTTGACGCGTTTTGGTCTCACGACCTTGAGGGGACTATAAGTTGTTACATACAATTAGCACTGTGGTTCTGAATCTGTTTTTCAATAATGTAAAAAAATTCCTTTGTCAGGACACACATTGATAACATGCAAAACAGTGATTCTACTTTTTCTCACAGCAAAAGACATAGGGGAGATACATTTTATTCAAGTTTGGTTAAGTTAATAGGTAACACAAAGTAGTGAAATAGAAAAAGGACATTTGCTTAACATATACAGCATAAAGATGCAACAACTAGAAAAACAATCCTGTGATCAAGGTTGTGAGACCGAAATGCATCGGGTTTTCTTGGTCTTTGATGAAATAAAAATTTACCAAGTGCTCCTCCATGAGTGCATTCTGGGTGTTTTCTTCAGGCTTACGAAGGAGAGAAAAATAATAATTATGATGTTTGCCTAGCCAAAGGATACGCATCACCGCATTTACAGAAAAGGGCACCATAACACTGTCCTAAATTAATTAAAAGACTTTTAAAAGTCAAAAGAATCTACTGCTTCTAAGAAGGAAGTTGCCCTAAAAAATATATAGATCAAGATTTGTACGCTCTACCATCATTTTTAAATGATGTCTTCTCTAAGGGCAGCCCCTTCTGTCTAATCTACCAAGCATACTCTAGAAATGTTGCTACTGCAAAACCTATTGTTGCCTTTGTATCACTTTTCATAATTCTTAAAATATCCCAATAATGCCTTACCCCCACAAGCTTACAAACAGCAATTATCCATTTCCTGTGAGTTCTGGGTGCAGAAGAATATAACATTTTCTTCTGTTTCTTTTACTACTGGGCAATTGGGATAAAATGTTGAAACTCCACCTTGTTTATTCCATTTAGCTGTTATCGATCTTAGCGGCAACATACCCAGCCTAAACAGAACATACAGTCGCTTTGCAATAGGCCTGTAGATGTTCTTCAAATAAACTTAGAAATTCAATGAGCATTTAACACATAAAAACTGCCCTGTGTGACTCTCATTGTCATAGTTCATACAGATCTGCTGCAGGGCATTCTTCCAATGTGTTCTTTTCACTTTCTGTCTGATTCCCTTAGCTGCTACTGATGGTGAGTTCCAGAGCTATGCCATCCCCAACTTCTCGCATTGCATCTTAACATGTTTCAGCCCGGGGAGACCACCCGTGAGTCACATGAGATAATTCAGTTAAGGAATTCCTGTAAGGCAACAGCTTCATAGTTGTCCATAGCCTCACCCTTACAGTAAAGGTTTTTAATGTCACCACCAAATTTATAGGATTTGATGCTAAATCAAACCTCAGTGGGACCAGGGGTATATCCATGGACAGGTTAAGCAAGACGCTTATTACAATTATTCTTGACTACTTTGAGGACAGAAGTGTCAGCATACCCCTAATCTCTCCTCCACAGGAGGCTACAGATAATACCGTAGTTCTATATATATTGAGAACCGAGGACACTGCCCCTCCACCAGTTACTTTATGCTTCCTGCTGATTTGGTAAGCTCTCTGTTTAAGAACTAATTTACTCTTCCCAGCTGATGAGCCCAAGTCAATGTATCTAACAGTCGAACCCCTAAATAATCAAAATGTCTAACCTGTTTGGTCAGGAAACCATGAATTGTCATTTTACCTATAGAGGACTTATGAGTGATGATCCCCATGAATTTGGTATTCAGTGGATTCATTACAAGGCCCCTTGAATTACAGAAGGCCCAAAAAAAGTCCAGTTCTACCTGGAGACCCATGGGAGTTCTGGAAACAAGCAGAGTATCATCCGCAAACATTAGTATTGGAAGAGAAGCACTAGCCAACTTAAGAGCATCATGCGTACAATCAGACAGCCACCTTTCTGCTCCAATAATACAAAGACTGGAGAGTGTTGGGGCCAGTATGCAGCCTTGCTTTACTCCTCTCCTGGCAGGGATAGTGTCAGTCAAATCTCCACCCTTATTCTACCTCACCTTTGCATATGTGTTTGTATGGAGAGCTCTTATGATCCACAAGAGATCACCAGATATCCCATAAGCTTTCAATACCCTCCACAAACTGTCCCTCAGGACCAGGTCGAAAGCCGACCTAAGATCTATGAAGGCAATATACAAATGATCACTTTTCAGGGTAACATACTTCTGACATAACAGCTGAAAGTGAAAGACCTGGTCAAGATTACTAACTTTACTCCTAAATCCCACCTCAACATCCTCAAGCATGTGGTTGTCCGAGATACAGGTCTGCAGCTTTGCCAAGACCTGTCTACAAAAGATTTTTTGAGAGTTGTCCAATAAACTTATAGGTCTATAACTAGAGGGTAAGTCCACATGTATTAAAAAATAATGAATGGATTTGAAGCAAATAGCTAAACAGTAGGTACACTGGCAGTCACCAGTAGGTAGTTATAGTTAGGACAATGTTTCCATAAGAAAAGCATTTTTGACTTGCCTATATCCCTGGCACCATTTGACTAGTCTTCATGAAATTTACCCAGAAGCCTTCGCCGGTGATTCTTGTTGCACATAAAAAGTTTTAGGGTGATCGACAAATCAGGGCCCAAGAAAAAGAGTGGGGGAGTAAAAAAAAGTGTGTTTCCCATGTTAATCCCCACAGGGGTTTTGAACATGATTACAGCCCAACCCTTCTGGACCGTTGGATTTAAACCAAATTTGTCAGAAAGCTAGATTATTTTCCACTGATTGTGTGTTTAGCCATTTGTTTCAAATACAATCAGTATATTTTAAATATTAAATGGAAAAAACATTTGTCTTTTTAAGGCCGCTGATCCATTGTGATGTTTTCATCATTATTGTGGTGAATTCTCAAATATGTGTGCCAACAGGAATGCTCTGATTGGCTGGCCGCAACCTGACCAGAAAGATGCAGCCACCAGTTTAGGTTACTGGACACATACCCTGGGCTGTGAAAAAAAAAGTGGTATAAGGGGTCAGTGTGGAGGTCCCTGACCTCAGGGTTGTAACATGGGGGTCTTTAAGGGTCAAAGTATGAGCTAAAAATTATTATTTTCATCACATTCGATATTCACAAATATGTTGTGACACTCAGTGTGACCTCCCATGCAAGGTTGCAATTAATTCATGCATATCGGTGTAAAAAGTTTAAAAACAGACTCACACATGCACTAAATCTTTCACTTATAGTAGCACTTAGACACTCATCCACCCAATCACAGACCCTCTCAGACACTGATGCAGCCACTCAAAGAGCCACTCAGACCATCACGCATCCAGTCACAGACCCACTCAGACATTCATGCATCCACTTACACACCTACTCAGACCATCACACATCCAGTCACAGACCCATTCAGCGCCTCGCACACCCACTCACAGATTGACTCAGACACTCACACACCCATTCACAGACCTATTCAGACACTTATGCACCTACTCACAGACCCAATCAGACACTGATGCACCCTCACACAGACCCACTCAGTCACTTATGCACTCATTCAATGACCCACTCAGACACTGATGCACACACTCACAGAGCCACTCAGACACTGATGCACCCACTCACTGCCTCACTCAGACACTCATACACCAACTCACAGACCCACTTAGATACTCATGCACCCACTCACAGGCCACTCAGACACCTCATACACCCACTCACAGACCCTCTCAGACATTCAGGTACCTACTCACAGATCCACTCAGACCATCACATATACACTCACGGACCCACTTGGACCCTCACGCACCCACTCACAGACCCACTCAGACACTGATGAACCCACTTACAGACCCACTCAGACACTCATGTACCCACTCACAGACTCATGCAGACACTGACATACCCACTCACAGACCCAGACACTCTTGCACCCACTGATAGACCCACTCAGACATCCACGCACCTATTCACAGACCCACTCTGACTCTCATGCACCCATTCACAGACCCACACAGACACTTGACACCCACTGACAGAGACCTCCCCTCACACTCTTTAGCCAACTCTCGCCATGCATAGCTGAGGGCCGTGTGCAGAGTAGGGTCGAGAGGCCATGGGCATTGGCTGCAGTGAATGGCCGAAGGCCGTGCACTGTGGTGATTGGATTATCACATAGTAATGAATATTACTTTATGTTACAAAAATATAGAAATTCCCTGAAAAAACACGAAGGTTACAGGGACGGGATAGGAAAAACAATGAAAAAACATAGAAATTCACTAAAAAAAACAAAGGTTACAGGGACATTATAGTTAGGTTCTGAATTTACTGA
Source organism: Pleurodeles waltl (assembly GCF_031143425.1). Taxonomy (NCBI): domain Eukaryota; kingdom Metazoa; phylum Chordata; class Amphibia; order Caudata; family Salamandridae; genus Pleurodeles; species Pleurodeles waltl. The sequence goes on from NC_090442.1 coordinate 469,130,224, forward strand.
AATTCAGCAGTTATAGTCAGTTATCTCAAGTAACTATTACTTGTAGCCTGAGGTAACTATAACCCTTGCCCTCACCATGCACTGCTAATTACTCCAGATATTACAGCACTCATGACAACTTTTATAACATCAATAAAAATATCAATGAAACCTTAGCAGTCATGAGTTATAGTTAACTTAGGCCACGAGTTATAGTCTTTTGAAATAACTCTAACTATAACTGCAGAAATTCTCTCGTTTTGTGGGAGTAATTTTAGAGCCAAACTATAAGATCCCTGTAACCTTTTTTAAAAGAATTTCTCTCTTTCTCTCCTCTCTCTCTATATATTTTCATAGATAGATAGATAGATAGATAGATAGATAGATAGATAGATAGATAGATAGATAGATAGATAGATATCCGGCAGGAACTGAAATGAAAGACACTCACCCAGGAATGCCTGCTGGAAATGTACAAGCTTTAATCCAACATGATGTGCAGGGTACTATCGTAGAACTTCATATAATGCTCATAATGCTTCAAAAATAAAGATCACAAAATTAAACTAAAAGGAATTTTCAAGCCCTTTATGATGAAAAAGTATATGCATTCAAACCCTGTACACAAATCCTGATCATCTGTGCCATTTAGTACTTATTTCAAAGGCTATACTGGTTTGTGCAATGCATGGCGAAGGGGAACGTTGTAAATCCTTGAGTTAACTGGTGGATATCAGTGGATTTTATAGTTTTTACCTAACTATAACATCACTTTAATATTTTTTTCATTCAGAGACCTTCTAGGGTGTTTTTTTGAATGGAAAGTAATATTCTATTACCATTCCTAAGTAGGCCTACCCAGCACAATGCACGGCTTTCTGCCAGGCCCTGCACTCAGCCACCACAGGCAGCCAATCCTGTGCCAGGCACAGAACCCTGCTTGGGTGGCCAACCACCCATAGCAGCAATACCATCATCTGTGAGACAGGCCTATGTTATGGCGCACAAGCATGATCTGTGTTCTTCTATGACAAAAGAAATCAGCATTAGGGTTTCAGACAACAGTATAGTGTGGAACACAGGGCATAGGTACACATCTCTTACCATGCAGAGGATGTTTCCATCCCAACAGCAATAGACTGAATTTTTGAGTTTGGTCCAAAACAAATGAGCTAAACCATGCTTTGAAGGGTAGAATATTCCCTTTCTTCAGTCTTCAGTCTGTTCAATAGGTTTTCCTGATCCACTATGTCAAAAGCATAGATAAACATGTTCTTCTACCGCAAGGTCCAATCATGTTTAAGCACCTCTCCTGAGTCAGAACTGTCAAAGGTCTTAAAAAGACACATTTTTTAAACACATGGATAGTTACTTAGCTACTATGTTCCATTGATTTTACCCAAGACAGGCTTTAAAATGATAGGGAGAGTGTTTTCTAGCATAGCAGTGCCCAGACTGTCTTTCTGCACCATTAGAGTAACAATACCAATATTCTACTCAACAGACACTGAGCTAAAGGTGAGGTGTACATTGTTGAGGACCATGACCCTGGGAATAATATCAGATGAAAACTACTGTAAGGTATCTCCATCACTAAAAGCAGCAGTGAATTAGGACCAATTGGCAGTGCTGGTAATGCTGTAATGTTAAGGCAGGTACTGACATGAAAGTTATGCTCCCTTAAAAACATTTGATAGAGTTGGAAATGTCTTAAATTTTGAATAAATAGAATAATGCTGGCTAAATAAAGAACATACAAACCAAGGCTTTTGAAAGTAAAACGGACAGCAAGGGTCAACTAACATATAAAGACTTTGGGAAGCATTTTATTCTAATTATGTGGCCATACAAATATTCAGATTCTGCATTAAAAAAGCCTTTTTTCAAAACTTGAAGTGAGTCTTGTGCCATTCTATTCATGCAACTGAAAGCGAGAAACCATTTGTGGAGAGCTTGACCACTCCACTGCCCCACAGTGTTAAGCTCTTTTTTTACATTTGGGGCAGTTGTGCATAAACCACCATATTGTTTGCCAAAAAATATCCGGGCTAAATTTGTGTATTTTTTCCCCAAACAATTTTTTATTGTAAAGGTACTAGAGGTGACCCTTGATCGGTCTGTAAAAATAGTCAAAATGTAACAAGTTTACAAAATTAATGCTTTGCAAGTGTTAGCTCCCGGCTTACCTGGGGACATAGTTTGCCACTTCCGACATCATCAAAAGCACCAGTGCTTTGTGTTTAGCAGGGGATTGCTGCTGGTGTGAAGTCACACATCTCTTTGTAGTGTGTTTCCTGGGAGAATTTGCTTCCTCATGACAGCGTTTTATTTGAATTGCATGCCATGAAATTGTTTTTACCTGCAGTGTCTCTGTAAAACTGCAAGCATGCAATATTAGAGTTTAATAATTTAGTAGTCAATAATAAAATGTCCTCATCCTGGAGGTATTTAGGGCCTAATTATGAGTCTGGCGACTTTGACGATCCGACCGTCAAATTAAGAGTTTGGCAGTCAGACAACCAAAAGTCCACCATCTCCACCAGGATCAGAGATCCTAACATGATGATCGTGGTTGTAAGTCAGTGACGCTGAAGTGCCACCTTGCTGATTACAACCTTGTTCTCCTCCAGCCTTTTCATGGCATGGGCAGTGCAGGGGTCCCCCTGCCCGCACCCTTGAAATGCACACTTCTGCTGTGAAGACAGTGTGCATTTCAAGAGTGCTGGTGCACCCTGCGTGCAGAAGCATTGCTGCCGGCTTAATTGTAAGCCAGGAACAATGCTGCCGCACCTTTCCCACTGGGATGACTGGCAGAAACCTTGTTTTTCACCGCTAAGCCCAGTGGGAGTATTTTAAAGGGGCTGGTGGGTGGTCTCCTCGTCTGGAGTTTGATGGACAGATGTTGCCATCCACCAAACACCTAATGCCCCACCTTAGTTTTTGAAATACAACAGAGTAAGATAGTGGCTTATCCCCCAGGGTTACCTCCTGTTTTGGGCTATAAAAATATACTGGTTTTGGGCTATACAAATGTGACCTATTGTTGACTCATTGTACTTGCTGGTTTTCCTTCATATTCATCTTTTTTTCCTGTCTGGTGGAAGGTTTTATTTTTGCATGCAGTTTTCTTATCTTCCATTGTGCTTCACTTCATTTTCTTTAAACACTTTTTACTAAACAGTTGCTCGGCATACAGCAGATACAGTTGCTGGATTGTTCATACAGTCTATGCAGGAAGTGGAGCAGATGAAGTTACATATGTAAAAGCATTAGTTGTCATGTATGGAAGCTTCCCAATGCACATGTGTGTTGATACCCACCTCATTAGAGGTAAAAGCAATGAGACAGGACCCTCCTCTCTTCTCATACCAGTTCCACTGTGGTTAATAGCACCTGTATATACGCCAACCATTTCAGAACTTTTCTCATTTGTTAGGGCAGCCCCTACTTTTGTAGACTGGTTGTTCTGCCCATCTGCACCAGTCCATCAACCGGTCCTCAACACGAGGAGGCGTGCCTACACCTCAGCCCATACTATATTATGCTTAGCTACCACTGCAGTCACCACCCACCAAATAGTTTTGCAGGCAGGCCAGACCATCTCACCAGGTATACTCAGGAGATGCCACCTAACCTCCAGAGGGACAGTCAGACAAGTGTTCTGGGTCAATAGCTGCACCACTCCCTCCCAGTAGTGATGAATTTCAGGGCAGTCCCATTTTATGACAAAAAATGTTCCTTCCTGTCCGCAGCCCCAAAGCCAAGGCCTTTCCACAGCTTCCCAGTCAGTGCAGGAGTGTTCTGTGGTTAGTCATGCGAAAACTGGCCAATATTGCCACTTCCATAGGTCTCTGCACTGCCTCAAACCAAGCACTACCCTCAATCTGCCCAATATCTCTTTCCCATGTTTCTCTCAAGGCCTTTCGTGGGTCAGGGGATTTATTCATTATCTTTTTTGTACATCATAGAAATGGCTGTCTTCGATTCCAGTAACAGATGGTCTTCTAGTGGTTATGCCCAGGTAGCTATGACCCTCTAAGATGTGTCTTTGGATGCCGTGTCTCTGATACAGATTCCTGAAATGTTCTGACTCTGCCACCTCATATTCTTGTTGCAGGACCTCAAGCGCCTGACCTCTCCATACATCACCCTAATGTTTGATATCCAGCAGTACCCATTTGGAAAAACCCTCAAGGTTCCTGACCTCTCGCAATAGGTTGCAGTCCCTGAAGGGGGTCCTGTCCGTCAGCCTACCCTCCCATCATAAATATTTGGTGGATTTATACAACACCCTCACCACTGTCTGAGTATGTGTCAATTGGGCGCACCCCGCCTCCTCTGGTAGAGTCTGCAGGTAAGCTCTGCTTCCCATACTGTCCCGGTCTACATGATACACGGACTCTGAGCAGTCAGCAAACACCCAGTCATTAACTACCACTAATTGCGCAGTCCAATACTATTTGAGAAAGTCAAGGACTTCCAGCACCCCTCAATAGATCCCTCTCTGGAGTTTACAAAACGCTATTCTCGAGCTGCCCTCGTTCCACAGTAGCTGTCATAACTCATGGTCACTCTTTCTGAAAATATCCAGTGTGACTTTGTAAGGAGTGTTCTGCAGGACATACAGCAGGTGGGGAGAGTCATCATTTTAAAGACGGCTGCTCTAACCATCAAGGACACTGGAAGCATCTGCCAATGCACATCGTCTCTACGGAGGTGATTCAATTGTGAGAATAGTTAGGATTGAAGAACTTCTCCTGGATTACGCATAACGTATGTTTCAAGATATTTAAACCCATTATATTCAACTGATGCTGTGCAGCTTGATGGAAGCCTAGCGGTCCCTCCCAGCAAAGGAAATACAAGGGTTGTGATATCTGGAGTAGTCCAAGGAACTTGAAGGATATGTAGTAGTCTATCTAATGTAAGGAGGGGCTGCATGTCATAGAGTAAGATGTCCGTGTAAAGGGAGATCAGCTCCCCCCACTCTCCATTCACACTCACTCCTCTTATAAGGGGGCCTTGCCAAATCCAGACCGCTAAGAGTTCAAGCACCAGCAGAAAGGTCATAGGGGATAGAGAAACAAAAAACAAAGAGGGAGAAGAAGGTTATGGGGCTGGGTCTGTCCTCCTTATAGTCTATATAACATTGCAAAAGAGGCCCGGCTAAAAAACTACCACAGGATGGATAAGAAAAAGGATTTTCCTGTTAGAAAAACCCTCACCCACCAGGGTTACCCCTTGGTGGCATGCTTCGTCATTGGGTTCCTTCCTGTTCCGCTACGGAGCGGGCGTGCCACAACCTATGGGATACGTGGGAGCACTGATGTAGTCTTGTCAATGTGAATCACAGGAGGGATAGGAGTGGTGGGGTCTTGGGTGAGTTAAAAATACCTGTCTCCTAGTAACTCCAATGATTTAATATATCTCTTGGAGGCGGTATGATTAAAAAGGGGCTGCGGAAGTGGGGAATGTAATGTACCTGACTTCCTAGTCTACATGTTTCAGAGCCTTACCCGTATGCTCCTCTTCAGGACCAAGGTTGACTCCCTGGTGCCACTTCTTGTTTGACTGGTGGGTGAGGGTTTCTCTAACAGAAAAATCCTTTTTACTATCTATCCTGTGGTAGTTATTTTAGCTGGGCCTCTTTTATAATATTACATAGGGGATAAATGACAGCACTGCCCCATGCCCCTTTTCAGGGCAAAGACTCAGGACAGAGCATTGTTGACCTGTGCTCTCATCAGCATGCCCTAATATAGGAGTCTGACCCAGCCACAGAATCTGGGGCCAAATCCCATCCTGTCAAGAGTTGTGAGAAGATAGTTCCATTTGCTGCAGCCAAATGCCAAACGTTTGGCACTGCAGTTTTGTTTAGCACCCTTTAGAGGTGCTACAGACTGAGTGAGGTTCCCCTATGTGTCATAAAGCCTGATTGATCTGGGAGGACCACAGCAATAATCATCCCCTGCAACTGGTTGTCAGCACCTTTGCCAATTCCTCAGCTTCCAAGGTAAGCAGTGATTTGGGCCTCTACGAGCTGCACTCTGCAACTGGTTTGCCTTTTTCAGAAATGACCACAATAGTGGCGGTCCCCTAATCTTTTAGCAGGCATCCCTCACCTTGGACCTTCTTGAACATGTTTAACATATGTTTGGCCACTTTATCTATAAGGCATTTGTACAATTCTACTGGTAGGCCATCAGGCCCTGCCACCATCCATGACTGCAGGTCCCAGATGGCCCTGGCTAAATTCTCCACCATCAAGTCTTGCTCCAGGGTGTCTGTGCCCATGTCTGAGAGTGTTGGGAGGGTCAAATCTTTTAGAAAGTCGGCATAGTCCACCCCAGACCAGGAAGTTATGGAGATGTGTATCCCCTTGCACTTGCACTCTGCAGCATTCCCTCACTACCTCAGATCTCAAGGACCAAATTTCATCTCCTTTTCCTCTTGTCCAACCATGCCAAAAGTTTGTTGGCCTTGTCACCTACATCATATAAACAGCATTGATTAGCCAATGCATAGGCGGGCACCCTATTCTCTGCCAGCTCCCACAGCTTATGCTGCTTAAGTCTTAACTGTTGATGAAACTGGAGGTTGTCTGCTCCCCCTGCCAGGACCCAGGTTTCTAAAGAGTCAATTTCATGCTCATTCACCTCACATTTTATTCTCAAAAATGTCCTCTTCCCCCAATCAGAGCGTGTGCATGACTGCAAATAACAGCCTTACCGGCTTCCCAGAATACACTGGACGAGTCAACGGTGTCCTTGTTTTACTGGAAATATTGGTTAGCCCGTTCCTTCAATTTGTCCCTGAAGGTTCTGTCCTTTAATTGCCGTGGTCTATTCTTGGATACAATACAGTATCCAAGAGCATCACCTCCACTGGGGAGTGGTCTGAGATGTTGCTTGGTTTACGTGCCACATCCCTAAAATTGCCAGCGTGCAGGTGCTGAGTAAAGATGTAATTGAGGTGGGAGTAGCTCCCATGCAAGGTGAACTGGCTTGTCTTTGGGTTATGCTCATGCTATAAGTCTACCAGTCCCATTGTGTCAGTGAAAGCTCGTAGGGAGCCTTACTCGTCTGCTTTAGATAATTGGGTATCCCTGTCCTTACTGGCCCCTCAGTATGAGTATCCCCAGTGGTATCTCTAGCAGCATGGTGCCAAGCGGTGGGAATGTCTCTGCATGGAGCCTCGGCTGCACAAATACAGAACAAATGTTAAGTGTATGGCCCTCCCAGTTAGCGTCACAAACATACAAGTGGGTCGTTCCAGGTTCTAAGGGGAATAGAGGGCACCAGTTTCGTAACAAGAATGCTTAACTTTCTAGAGTCTGTCGTACTAATCCTGTATGTGTCAAAAGGGGGTACCCAAATTGGTCCAGCCCCTCACATTGGTTGCCCTTAGGATGAGTCTCCAGAGGAGGACTAGATCTGGGGCATGTCAACAAAGATACTTAAGCACTATAGTGTGCTTGATTTTACTGCCCAGTTGATAGACGCTTCATGTCAGGACCTTCCATGTCAGTTGTGTTGGAGCTCTCACCAAGTGGTGTGGTGTGAGTGAGGCTGTCCATGTGACCATAGGGACCACAGACGCGCCCCACTTGCTTGTCCTATGACCCGATTTGTAGCTGTGTAACGCTACTGAACAACTGTTAAACAAAGAAACAACTATAGAACAGTAAAATGCTTTACCCAACAATGAAGCATCCCCCTCCCAGCTACCCAGTACCAAAGGCTGAAAACTTCCCACCTCGCCAACATGTAGAGTGCCAGTCCCACGATCGGTGTATTGTAGAATATCAGGGTTGACAGGCACTGCCACAATGAGCAGGGCAAGTATAAACATTGGCTGTATATCTATGATGGCACAATGATCTCTAACACCCACGAATAAAGGCATCATCTACTAACAAGACTCAAGACTTTTCTTCAACCTCATACTTCCTCCAACCTACAACACACCATCAGGGATATTCATCCTTGTCATATTATTGGACAATACATTCTGTGTGCTGTGGCCAAATTGTTCCAAGTATAAACATTAGACTGCACCCCTTTACTATAGTTTAACATTGCCATACCTGTGCATTGCAAGCCATCATGAATGATTCTGTCCCTCCCTTCCTGAGCAAACAGTGGCCCCACCACAGGAAAGTTTGACGTATTTAAGGAAGACCCAGCCCAAAGTTTCCATACTTATGTCCTTCATTGCTAGTGCAACTTACAGTACCCTCTGTTGAATATGGTGCAGGTCCTTGGCTAAGAGCCAGTGAAGGTCATTGTTCATGGTTCCCCAGGGGAGCGGTCCCTTGGCTGTGCCTCTCCATGATTGGCGCAATCTTTGTCAGGCTTTCCGCTAATGTGCCCCTTCTTCTCACTGGTTTCGTTGGCCAGAAGTACGTCTGCCCTCCAACCAATCCCAGACTTCCTCCAGTGTAATAAAGTACCAGGACTTCCCTCCAACCACAAGCAGCCTTGTTGGGTACATCATTATGTATTTGAGTTCCTTCGTCTTGTGTACCTTTATTACTTAATCAAAGCTACGTCGTTGATGCTGTACTTTTAGAGTGAAGTCTGGGATAAAGTGTATTGTGACATTTTCATATTTGAGGTTGCCATGTGTGTAGGCCGCTTGCAAGACCCCGTCACAATAGTTAAATTATTGTTTGTGGACGGGCACCTGGTCTTGGTGGGGCTACCAGTACTCTGTGCTCCTGTTCACTAGTGAAAAAGTTTGAGAAGTGCTTGAGTCGGAGGGTGTTAATGATGAAGTCGTCCAAGAATAGTTCCGCCCTGGGACCCTCAGCCCCCTCGAGGACCATCATGACACCAATATTTTTCCTCAGTACCAGTTCTTCACTGTCTGAATTTGGCAGCAATGAGAGCATTTTGTTTTGTTAGGTACCATATTTGTTTCTCCAGTTTATTAGTAGTAGACTGCTGGGAATTTATATGGGATTTGGCTGTTGTCACCTGTTCAGAGATCTTTCTAAAGTCAGCCCTAATGAGAGTGACATCAACAGTCAGGGCATCCAGCTTAGGTTCAATGGTGCCCTCAAGGTCCCATACGGCAGCCATGATTTCACTCAGGGAGGGCTCTGTTACCCCTTGATGAGTTGCCTCTGGCGCAGCGGCCATGGGGGGGGCACCTTAGCCACTGCATACTTGTCCATTTTGTGGGTTGGTAGAGGCATCTGCCCCTTGTTCCTCACCAAAGCCCTCCGCAATGATCTCCCAGGGTCTGTCTCACCCCTGTCCAAAGTTCCAGCCTCTGAAGCCCCCCCTGGAAATCGGTCGATCACCATCCACCCAATAGAGGCCATATTTGGGCCAGTCTCCCCACTGTACTCTAGAGGACCTCCTGCAGTCCCACTTGGAGCATTGGCCCCTCACTCCAGGGGCCCCACAGTATTTGTCCTCTAAGGACCCCAACCGGTATAATCCAGCCAGGTCCTATCTGTCCCTTCAATGTTCAGCCTGGTTCTGCCCACTCAGGGCCACTTAGTTGTGCTCGGTTCTGCCTCCCCCATGGGGTCTTTTGATTGCAATCTCATGCCTATTACTGGGTCGGGGTGCATTTGTAGGCCTCAGCCTCCTGATCTATGGATACAGTCTCTTTTTGTTAGGTGCTGACTGTGTTGTGCACAAGATTCGTGCCCCAGTTCCCCCAATATGTGTCCCTTCTTCAACTTCTAATGGTCTCTATTGGGGGAGAGTGGGAGAGATGGAGGTGGGAATGAAGAATAATAGGCCGCAGTGAAGCCGGTTCACCTATGAAGCCTCATCAGTAAGGGTGGAAATAGGGGGCATCAAAGGAACAACTGTGTTTCCTGTACTGCGATAATACCACTGGCTTTCTGGGATATTTCAGCACTCCCCACTGCTTCTGTGACCACTTAGCTGCTGTTTAGGCACGGGGATCTGGGCTTACTTGTTGTCCGGGGACTCGCAGTCCCAAGCTGCCACCACCGGGTGCCTGTTGCTGGCTTCTTTTATACCTCCCCCTGTCGGGGTCCAAGTTATGTCTGTTATGTTATGTTTGCTGCAGGAGTCTCACTGCCTGGGGCCAGGTTTCTGCATTGCCCTGCTCCGGTTTTTACTGGTTTCCTAAGGAGGGAAGAAAAGGGAGGGTGTGCCTTCAGTCAATTGGAGTGTAGGGCAGGGTGTGCTGCAGCCATGACTCAGTCCTCCGGTGCGCCATTTTAGTCTGGAGCCGGTAAGGAACAGCTCACATTGGCTTCCCTCTCCGCTGCTGCAGAGGGCCAGATTTTATGGCCTGCAGCCTCACAAGGCTGGCAACTACACAGGATATACCGCCGGGGGCACACACCACAATCCTTCTTCTTCTCACTGGCTGTATGAGCCCTCTCTGCGGGCCATGCTGCCTCGGTATAGACGGACATATGTACAAATTGTGGGGGTTACGATGCTGTCGACCGCGGAGCTCGGTTAATGTGTGGCCATCTTGGCTAGTGCCTGCCGTCCCCATGTGCTTCACTTCTAATTGCATCAGGAAGTGGCTGACCCTTTATTCACCTCAGCTGTCATTTAGGAGACATGCCCTTGACTTGACAGCAAGAAAGTGTCTCTTTTTTTCTTTCTAAGATCACTGTCTATCTGGCTTACCGAAACAGGCAGAGCGGATCATATTTTTCACCACAGTTTTTGCAATTTCCCTTCTAGATGCAAGTGTTTGGAAGGTGGTCTCTGCACACTCAAGAGGCCTGATTCATAAACATAAACTTAGACCTGAAGTCTAAGTTTAGATCGAAAGTCTAAGGCCTCATTATGTTTTTGGCAGTCTTTTTGCAAGACACGCCAAAGCCACGGGGGCGCCAGAAGACCGCCAGTGCTGGCAGTCTTCCACACACCATATTACAAGTACTTCTGGATTTCTACCACATTTTTGGGCAGAAATCCATCAGTAGTCATGCTGACGGGTGGAGGCGCTGGGGTGGTACCACCATCGACACTGTCACACCAAAAGGACTCAGCCCACCCTATTACAACCTGTAATACGGTCTAGTGATATCCTGATGGCTGGGCACCCCTTCCTATTCCCTACCGGATGATCTCCTTGCCGGACAAGGTAAGTAAAGTGTCCAACAGGGGAGGGGGATAGGAGGGTGAGGGGTGTTGTGTGTGTGTGGGTGTTGTCTGCATGTGTGCAGGTAAATGTGTATGCGTATGTATGTGTGTATACATATGTGAGTGCGTCTATGAATATAAGTGTGTATGTGTGTATGAATGTTGTGGTGAATATGAGTATGGGTGTCGAAGTGAATGCATGTATGGATGCATGTTAGTGAATGTGTGTATAGGGGTACGTGCACGTCTGTGTGCGTGTGCATGTATGCGTGGAGGGGGATGGGGAGAGGGTCGCTATACCTGGTAGGGTGGCACTGTAACTGGAGGTGGTGTGGGGGGTAATGTGCTTGCTGGGGGGAGAGTGGAGGGGTCATCTGCCAGTGACAGGGAAGAAATTTCCTGTCACAGGTAGCCTTTCTGTCAGTGTTTTTGTGGGGGTGCTACCACTGCGGAAACCCTGGTGGAAAGGGGGCTCCTAAAACTGCTGGTGGTCTTCTGTGGACCGCCGGGTCGGAGATGCTCATCTCTGCCCAGCGGGTCACACCATCCTGGTGGGTATGAGTGGGGACATGGGGGGTTGGCACAGGCCAACCTGCCGCATTCAGAATGTGGCGGTCTTCACCACCAGCCTGTTGGCGGTGAAACCTCCACCGTGGCCCTGGCGGTCAGAAGACCACCAGGGTCATAATGAGGGCTTAAGTATCTTATTCACAATGGTAAACCTAGACCAAAAGTATCTCAGAATACCTTTGTGAATCAGGCCCAGTACTTGTTTTGCCTCTTTTACTTGATGCAAATGTCTGAACATTTCGTAAATATCTGAATACCCAGCTCCTCTACTAGGCCTTTGGACTGGTATAACTATATTGATTCAGCCTGTTATCTCTGTATTCACCTCCTCCCTTTTTCAAGTATTCTGTGGTATAAATTGATTACATATACAATGAAACCAGAAAACAACCAACAACAAAAGGATTCTAGATGAACTGCAGCACAAGGAAGAGCAAACAAAGGTGATATAAGTCCTCTTAATCAGAAGACAGAGGATGGGACACAGGAAAACAAAAGTTATGGTATTGCCTAAAACATTACCTTATAAGGATACTATTTCTAAATATCAATATAGCCTGACTATGAGCTGTCCCCACTATGTGATGACTCTCTGTCTCTCAACCTATGGGACTCATTCCCATCTTAAAAGTTGTGATCATAGTTTGTGGACACCCTCGAGTTCATTGATACTACTATGCAAGTAAGCCTTAGTACATATTTCCATACATAAGGCATGGCAACTTTTGTGTGCAAATGAATATAGATATAGAAAAGTAATGTGTGATTTTAGTGTCCTTTAGGTGTATTTATATATTTCTGTGTTCCCTGATGGCATAATAGCATTCCTTGTAAATGTATTGCATCTGGTACTACAGATGGTGACCTTGTTTTTTTTCTTGTACCAGAATGACCTTCTCAAGAATCTAAGCACTAACACACAGGGGGTCATTAAAACATTGGCGGTAAAAGGCGCTTACCACCGTGCAGAAGACCGCCAATACACCGCCGCGTCGGTGGAATTCCGCCACAGCAATTATGACACACATCTCGGAAACCGCCGAAATTCAGACACCCACACAAGTCCGCCACACCAAAGGTCAGTGATAAACTGACGATAACAAAACCTTCACCTCCACGCCAACAGAAACACGCCAATGCTAATACGACCCACGAATCCACATGGCGGTCTTTCAACCGCGGTATTCCATTGGCGGTACACAACGCCGCGCTCAAAATACACACACATCTCCAAAACACCGCCACATTGGACAATTCAAAATACACACACCTGACACACATACAAACAACACTCCCACACACCCAACGCAATATAAAACACACACCCACATCACCCACAAACCCCTACGACCAAATATTTATCACGAAGGCCAGAGACACAGCACAGATCAGACAATCCCACCATGCAGAGGCACACAACACCATCACCAACACAACATCCACGCACAAAACACCACACACCACGACACATCACCACACACATCAACACTCACACCGCCCCACACATCACACACACCACCCCATGGCACGCCAAAGACACCCCCGCTTTTCTGAGGAGGAGCTCAGGGACATGGTGGAGGAAATTGTCCGGATAGAGCCACAGCTATTTGGCTCACAGGTACAGCACACATCAATAGCCAGGAAGATGGAGCTATGGCGAAGAATAGTGGACAGGGTCAACGCTGTGGGACAGCACCCAAGAAATAGGGAGGACATCAGGAAGAGGTGGAATGACCTACGGGGGAAAGTGCGTTCAACGGTCTCCAGGCACAACATCACGGTTCAGCGGACTGGCGGCGGACCCCCACCTCCTCCCCCACAACTAACAACATGGGAGGAGCAAGTCTTGACCATCATGCATCCAGAGGGCCTCGGAGGAGTCGGTGGAGGATGGGACACTGGTAAGTCAAATCTTAACTAACATATCGCCCACCCTACCTGCATGATATCACACACCCCCACCCTCACACCCTCCCCTATCACCCCAAATCCTCACTAATGTACTAATAACACAAACTACACATCCCAACACCAAGCTCTGCATGACACAATGAAGCATGGACACCTATCACCTAAGCATGCCCACTGCACATACCCAGAACAACCCCCTAACCATCATCACACAAGCCCCCACACAGGAATGCTAGCACTGGGGTACACGGTCACCCACCCATTGCACACCATGACACACACACATACAATAATCATGCTCTTATGCCCCTGCAGGAACACGAAGGACCGTCACCACACCAGAGCGTCCAGAAAACACCACTCCACCCCCAGAAGAGGCCCACAGTGACGATAGCAGCTCTGCCCTACTGGAGCCTGATGACCAGCCCGGACCATCGTGGGCCTCAGGACAGTCGGTTCCCCTTGCACAGGCACAGCCCATGACTGACCTTCCACCCTCTGGTAACACCAGCACAGCACCCACCCAGCGGGCCCAAACCTCCCTACCCAGGACAGGTCAATCAGCGGTGTGTCCACCACTACAGGGAACCCAGGCTAACCCACCACCCCAACAACAACAGGGGGCAGTGGTAGTGGGCACACGGTCCAGGGGACGGAGGCACAGGAACACAGGGGAACTGGGAGGGCTGCTGTGCCACAGGGGGCGGACAGGCCAAGGGAACCCACTCTCCACGAGGCCCTCCATCATGGGAGCATACCACCACTCCCAGGAGACGATGGCCGCGGTCCTGGTCAAGTTTCAGGAGACCCAGCGCCTGCAGGAGGACCAGTATTTGGCGTTCAGGGAGGAGCTCAGGACCATCAGCTATGCCCTAGGCACCATCGTAGGGGTGCTGAAGGACATACAGCAGACCCTGAGGGACACCGTGGCACTCCAAGGGGCCCCTGACACTAGCCAGGATGATGAACTGCCCATCACCTCCGCCGGCGCTAGTGGACAGGACGCCCCGCCACAGGACCACCACACCAGCACCCCACCCCCTGCAGACAGATAACCACCCCCGCAAAGCGGTCCCTGAGATCCAGGCACAGGACAGAGCAAGATGGCAAGACCCCGGCCAGGAAATGAGACCACCCTGATTGTCCCCCACTGCCCCACTTTGTTACCCTGTCCATACTTTAACTGCCCCAGCTCCTCTTCCTATGCCCAGATGGGCAGTGCACCTGTGAGACTAATAGACTGGACTCTGCCATGGACATTCCTCCGCCATTACCCATCACCATGTAACAACCCCCTCCCAATTCTGAGCCTGCAATAAACACCCTTGAAACACAAAACAATCTGGAGTCAGTCTATGATTTGTTAAAATGTAATATCAATGACAGTGTGAAAATGCTTTGTGAGATGTAAAAGCAACACACCAATGTCACACATCAAAAGTCCTTGAAGGATGCAAGTAGATGACACACGTTGGTAACCACACCTGTGAAACCGTAATGGAAAGAAACAACTCAATTAACAAATAATCCCAAGTAATTACACATATGATAGAGGAAGACGTGTGACAGTGAAAGTAATGTAAAATCTGAAAATGTTGTCACCTGTGTGTCACTGGAAATATTGCTGTATGACTGACTCCCTGTTGTCGTTGTCTTCTTCCTCAGCTTCCTCCTCATCACTGTCCCCACGCTCCACAGGCTCCACAGCTGCCGCAATACCGTCATCTGGACCATCCTCCTGCAGAAAAGGCACCTGGCGTCGTAAAGCCAAACTATGAAGCATTGAGCAGGCGATGATGATCTGGCACATCTTCTTCGGTGAGTAGAATAGGGAAGCACCTGTCATATGGAGGCACCTGAACCTGGCCTTAAGGAGGCCGAAGGTGCGTTCGATCACCCTCCTAGTCCGCCCATGTGCCTCATTGTAGCATTCCTCTGCCCTGGTCCTGGGATTCCTCACTGGGGTCAGTAGCCAGGAAAGGTTGGGGTAACCAGAGTCCCCTAATAGCCATACACGGTGCCTCTGGAGTTGACCCATCATATCAGGGATGCTGCTATTCCGCAGGATGTAGGCGTCATGCACAGAGCCAGGGAACATAGCATTAACCTGGGAGATGTACTGGTCTGCCAAACATACCATCTGTACATTCATAGAATGATAACTCTTCCTGTTTCTGTACACCTGTTCACTCCTGTAGGGGGGGACCAGAGCTACATGGGTCCCATCAAGGGCACCTATGACGTTGGGGATATGTCCAAGGGCATAGAAGTCACCTTTAACTGTAGGCAAATCCTCCACCTCAGGGAAAATGATGTGTCTCCTTACGTGTTTCAGCAGGGCAGACAAGACTCTGGACAAGACGTTGGAAAACATAGGCTGGGACATCCCTGATGCCATGGCCACTGTTGTCTGAAAAGAGCCACTTGCAAGGAAATGGAGCACTGACAGCACCTGCACGTCAGGGGGAATTCCAGTGGGATGGCGGATCGGTGACATCAGGTCTGGCTCCAACTGGGTACATAGTTCCTGGCTTGTGGCACGGTCAAACCTGTAGGTGACGATGACATGTTGCTCTTCCATTGTCAACAGGTCCACCAGCGGTCGGTACACCGGAGGATTCCGCCACCTTCTCACATGTCCCAGCTGACGGCGCCTACAAAGGACAAGAGCGACGATAAAGTCAATTTTCATCCAGGTATGTACCCACAGTTACACAGAACACAACACCACAAACAAAACTCTTCCTGTATGTGTGTTGAGTGTAGGCCTAGCTAGCAGTATCAAATGAAGCCATGTGGGCCCCTGAAATGGCAGCTGCCTGACCTCTACACTGGGACAATGGGATTGTGGGGTAACTGCGCTGGCCGTCGCGGTAGGCGGTCGTAGACCGCGGCGCAATGCTGCATTGGTTCACATAGGACCCTATGGGTCACAGGAGCCAATGAACAGGTGCACCGGCGGTGATGATACACACCGCCGTGGACATCACCGCTGCGGACGTCACCGCCATTTTCTATCTGTTCAATCACTAGATACCTGACCTTCGACAGGAGAGGACCTACACTGCAAGTGCTGCTGTGACCTCGGTCTGGAAGGGACGATGGCTGCTGCGTCTGGGGAAAGGGCCCCTGCCTTCACTGCTCAGGAGTTGGAGAAACTGGTAGACGGGGTCCTCCCCCAGTACACGCTACTCTACGGTCCTCCAGACCAACAGGTTAGTACACAGGGAGCACGTTGAATGGGCTAGGCCTGGGTGGAGAGGGCTGGGTGGAAGAGGGAAGGGGGCAGAGTTCAGGGAACATGAATGCATGTCAATGAATGGGCCACATGGCTAGAGTAGGGAGGGGGGCCACTCACATCGACGGTGCAGTTGGTAATGACTTCTCTTCTTCCCTTGTGCATGTCATGTAGGTCAGCGCCCACCAGAAGAGGGACATTTGGCGTGCCATCGCCAAGGACGTCCAGACCCTGGGGGCCCACCAGAGACGGGGCACCCACTGCCGTAAAAGATGGGAGGACATTCGCCGCTGCAGCAAGAAAACGGCGGAGGCTCAGCTGCGGATGGCGTCCCAACGTTGGAGGGGTGCCCGTCGCACTATGACCACCCTGATGTTCCGGATCCTGACGGTGGCCTAACCAGAGTTGGATGGGCGCTTGAGGGCATCACAGTAGACAGAAGGGGGTGAGTACAACCTCATTCTGCAGACTGTGCGCGTAGTAGAGGGGTCTGGGTGGGAGAGGAGGGTTGTGGGTGTACCTAGGCCAGGCAGAAATGCGTACACTAGGCCCCTCTGTAATGCAGCCCCTGTGGCACTCTATCCCACCTCAGTAGAGTGCCAAGTACAGGTATAGTTGCCCCTGTGGCATCCATGTGTGCAGATGTCCACCATAGCGATGTAGGCCATATCCCAGGAATTGCATATGCAGAGGCCAGGAGCACGGCGTAATGCAGGGGGCTGCTGTGTCTGTCTTGTCCGCCAACGGTAGCGGTATGCCATGCACTCAACCTGTTCTTCTTCTGTCTCCCCCCCCCTTTTTGTGCTCTCCCTGTTCTTTTGTGCATCAGCATCATCAGGCGGAGGTACAGTGGCACCGGAGCACGAGGGAGCTGCATCCCACATGGCCATGGAGGGCCACACCACGGACTCAGAATGCACCAGTGGGATGGAGGGCGAGGGGAGCTTCACGTCGGCCACCGGATCACCAAGCAGCGACACGGACTTGTCCGCCGATGGGGTCTCCCTTGTGGTGGCGGCACCATCTGTGCGCCCCACTTCTACAGGTACAGCTGCCACCTCCCCTACCAGCATCGCCCTCCCAGCAGCCCCTCAGCGTTCGCCTCGTGCCCGCTCACCCAGGAGGGTGGGCATCACCTTCGCCCCAGGCATCTCAGGCCCTGCCCCAGTCACCCCTGCTGCCCACAGTGAGGAGGCCATTGACCTCCTCAGGTCACTCACTGTTGGGCAGTCTACCATTGTGAATACCATCCAGGGTGTAGAACGAGAGTTGCAACACGGTAATGCATTCCTGGAGAGCATTCATTCTGGTCAGGCTGTCCTTCAGCGAACCCTGCAATCTCTGGCCTCAGCACTGATGGCAGCCATTGTCCCTGTGTCTAGCCTCCCCCCTCCAACCTCCTCCACCCAGACCCAATCCCCTGTACCCCAGCCCATCCCAAGCACACCTACAGACCAGCATGCACACAAGTCAGCAAACACAAGTAGCTCAAGCAAACATAGGCACCACACAACCCACAGGCACTCACGCAAGCCTCACCCACATACAGACACAGCAACATCCACTGCCTCCACTGTGTCCCCCTCCTCCTCTTCTCCCTCCTCCCTCCCAGTCTCGTCTACACACACACCTGCATGCACCACATCTACAGGCACCAGGAATCGCACCAGGACACCCAGCACCACAAGCCGCTCACCTGCACTCACCACCTCCACTGCCATTTACACGTCCCCTGTGTCCTCTCCCAGTGTGTCTGTGACGCCCCCTCCCAAAGTACACAAACGCCGGGCACCCACACACCCAACATCCATCCACTTCACGACAGCCTCCAGTACCTGCACCTGCACCCAAAACACCTAAAGTGACACCTCCTACAACCACCTCCTCTTCCTCCACTCCCAGACCCCCTCCAACTACCCATCCCAGTGTTCGTCAGAAACTGTCCCTTTTGTAAAGTTGACCTTTTTGCCCCCACCCCCCCTCCAATTCATCAGTCCCGTCGTAGCGCCTCAGCCAAAAAGCCTCCAATACCAGTGGTGCCTGTTCAAGGTATGTGGAGTGCACCGGCCACCAGGGCAGGCAGTATGACCCGGAGCCAAGGCACTGGCAGCCCACTCCCTGTAAAGGCTCTGAAATTGGAAAGTGGACGACAGGACCGTGTGAAGACTCCTGGTGGGAAAAAAACTCACAGGGGTCCCAAGGGGATTGCAGAGTCAGCTGTGACTCCACCAAAGGTGGGGAAGGGCCAGAAGAAGTCTGCCCAGCCTGTTGTGAGTCTCACGGCGGAGAAGGGCGGCATCATTCCCGGCGGTCGAGACGCCACCGCCAGTACCGTCGTCACTGGTCAGGAGACCACCGCCGGAGTCAGTGCCCAGGAGGGTCCAAGTATTGTCACTGGTCAGGAGACCACCACCGGAGTCATTGCCCAGGAGGGCCCAAGTATCGTCACTGGTCAGGAGACCACCGCCACCGCCGGAGTCAGTGCCCAGGAGGGCCCAAGTATCGTCACTGGTCCGGAGACCACCGCCACCGCCGGAGTCAGTGCCCAGGAGGGCCCAAGTATCGTCACTGGTCAGGAGACCACCGCCACCGCCGGAGTCAGTGCCCAGGAGGGCCCAAATATCGTCACTGGTCAGGAGACAACCGCCGGAGTCAGTGCCCAGGAGGGACCCATTTGCCACAGCCCCGGTGCGCTAGGGCCACCAGTCCCCCTCCAGAGCCACTGGCGGATGTTATCTACTTGAGAGACTGTGGCTTTGCACTCCCCAGGATATGGCAGTGGGCAACCCACCCACTGTAGAGACTTGAGAGACTGTGGCTTTGCACTCCCCAGGATATGGCAGTGGGCAACCCACCCACTGTAGAGACTTGAGAGACTGTGCCTTTGCACTCCTCAGGATGGTACAGTGGGCAACCCACCCAGTGTAGAGACTTGAGAGACTGTGGCTTTGCACTCCCCAGGATACATCAATGGGCATGGAGCCCCGTAGTGGATCTGGCTTTGCAGTCATCCGGCTGAGGTGCCCCCCTTCGCTTCCCCCTGAGGTGCCTGTAGTATTTTTATCTGATGCCCCGGCAGTGTTCTCTCCGATTGAGGACAGGTATCTTTTGTGGGCCTCGCCCATGCTTTTTTGGACTAGTGGTGCACGGACATTGCTATGTGCATATCTGCACTACTTCTCGTAATGTACATATTTCTGGCAGATTTTCTTATATATCTGTATATTTTTGACAGACATGTATATTGATACATTACAATGTTTGAACAGATTTCGCTTTGTCTTTGCATTCTTCCGGTGGGATTGTGGGTTGTTACTGTGATCTTTTTGGATGCATTGGTGTGTATGTTGTAATCTGTGAGGGTGGGGGTGGGGGTGGGAGTGTTTCGTGGGTGTCCCTCTAACTTTTGCCTCCCCCCTCCCCCATGTCGTAGGTGCTGTACTCACCGTAGTCTTCGGGCGCGCCGCTGTTGGTCTTTGTAGATGAGTAGGAATACAAGGGCCGGAAGAATGTGTAATTCGGGCTCCATGGAGTCCTCGTTCCTCGTGGGATGTGTTGAGGTGAGCGTTTTCCCATTGCAGTAACTGTTTCCACCGTGTTTTTATCCACGGTGAATCCGCCCCGGAAAAGGTGGCGGATTGGCGGGTTGTGATACTATGGGCGGTACATTGTCTTCCACCTGTCTGTTGGCGGTGACCGCCGCGCTGCTTGTCTGTACCACCGTGGCGGGCGGTGTTTTAAAGTGGCTGTCTTTGTTGGCGGTTTCCGCCAGGGTCATAATTCCCTTTTTTTGTCCGCCGGCCTGTTTGCGGTATTGCCGCACCTTTAACACCGTCCGCCAGGGTTGTAATGACCCCCTTAGTATTTTTGTACATCTTTTATTTAGCTTGTTGCTCATAATCATTGTTTTTCTTTCTATATTTCCTTATTTTTTCCTCTGTTTTTGGTACACTCATTTTCCTATTCATCCTCCTAGGTACTGCATTGAACATTTTTCTATGTTTTGCTTTATCAAAGATTGGTTTATAGAAAATTGTTTCCACTGCATATTTAAGTGCACTGACATTGTAACAAATCTCAATTTTTTTCAATGGAAGACTTGTGTTCAGCCTCATATCACAGCCAGATCAACTTAGTGAGTGAAAATAACTTGCCCTTCATTCTTTGTCCAATCAACCCAAGCCAGTTCTGGGACACAGGGAAGGCGTTAGAATCAGAAACCAAGACAGTCAACTTTCAAACCCACATATGCAACCATTGTTTGATCACAGGTGAACCACAACTGTTACCAGAATCCAAAGCTAAATATGATTAAACTGGAAATTCTGAAAGACTAAGAGATGCCTCACCAAGAGAGAACCATGAATAATGTGGAACCTACAAAGAAGGCACTTCAGCCAGTAGTGTCCCCTTGCTGCTCAGAGTGTGGATGCTGTGTGATTGATAAGCAATTAAGGACCATGTTTTAACTGAACCAAATTTAACTTGATATAGACATGTGAGCCAGTAGGAGGTTTCCCTGGCTAGGTAAATCTTATGAACTAATCGAGCATATTAAACATGGGCCTAGAGATTGATATGGGTCTGTATGGAAATGGACAGATTGCCACAAAATTAAACAACTCTTTCTTGTTTACCTGGAAATGTTCCTACACACCTGCTATCTAGAAAAACAGCAAATGTTAGTTTAATTTAACCTCCATACCTTACAGAGCTGGCTATGTGATCCCAAATTTACCCACAAAGGGACTTGAGGAGACTAGTCAAAAGGCGATGCTCCAAATACTAAGAGGAGCTTCAGAATACCCAACATCTGCAATCATATCCCAAGATTAGGTCACTTTGGGACAGAAGATCCGATCTACACCATTTATAAATGTGTTAACGTAACTCGAGTTTCCTGTGTGAGATGCAGTAGGCAGATGTCACAGAGTTGAAGCTGCCTTACTGAAGGCACCCAACCTTGTTGAAGGGGCATCATGTTTATTGTACCCATTCAGCAGTGTTTGTTAATTTTCTGAAACAAACTTGCTGGAAGTTGTTGCTTGACAAAAAACAGTGGTCCTGACACACAGGGAGGTTTCTCCATGCTCCTGGGTGCCATTTTGTATTTTCACATCACAGTGCTGTCATATGTCTCACAGCAGTCCCAAGTATGGAAAACAAGTCACAATCACCCACCATAACACAGGTCGGACTACCATCAATTTTACCTCACTCCCATGTGGAGGATGGGCCATCAGGTCAGCGGCTTTTGCCAGCTGAACCATCAGAAAATGATTGTAAAATAAGTAGGATTCCAAAGGATGTAATTCCTAAATGATAGAGGACTTCTATTATGATAACAAAAAATTGTGCCTACTAACTGTAATAGGTGTTCATGGCACCAACAATGACTTCTGACTGTGAATTCTATGTGGCTCTGCAGCTTAACTATGTTCCAAACTAATTCACATGAACAAAGTTTACTATTCCTTTGATAATACTAAGTCAATATCCAAGCACAGCACCAGCCTGTTAGTGTTCAAATCATTAAAATAAAATATCAGTCTGGTTTTGCTGTTCTTTGCTGCAGGGTTGATGGGGCTGCACATGGGCACGTGGAGCACAGCCAGCACCTAGCAGTCTCAGCATCCTGAGTACGTCTAAACTCCGTATTGCAAGGCAAGCATGCTGAATTCACTGTGTAGATGAGCAGGCAAGTTGTCCCTTTGATAAGCAGTCTACCACAAGATTGCAACTGTGCAAGTCTACTTAATTTAAGGTGTGTGGATCTATGCTATCTAGGCGAAGCTTGAGGTATGTCTTACATTTAGATGCTGTCGGATTAGTTCCCTATGATCTTTGTGACTCAGTGTTTAGGAAAACCTTGTAATAGGTGTTTTCATTGTCCTTGGACACCAGGAAACTGGTACTACTGCAAGATCAGTGAATTGCTAAGCAACACCCTTTGAGGAATTCAGAGGGTAGTGAAGTCAAACGGTCAAAACGTGGGTCAAATAGACCCTGGTGGGTGGCCTCCAGCCGGCCAGGACAAGAGAGTCCATTGCCTCCATTAACCTGGCAGAGAACGGCTTTTTATATTTGGAATTCCTTGCCTGAGTCACAAAAGTCCCAGGGAACTATTCTGACAGCATCTAAATGTAAGACGTACCTCAAGATCCGCCTAGATAGCATAGATCCACACACCGTAAAATTAAGCAGACTTGCACAATTGCAATCTTGTGGTAAAGATAATTATATGGGAAAGGATGTAAGGAATGTTTTTTTCAGCTATGGGATCGCAATTATGTACACATTGAGCCTCCAAAATCATCAGGATTCAGGCTTGAACATGTTGCACTTCTAAAAATACTGCATTCTTTTTTAAATCTCTTTTTATTTCAGTTTTCAGATTCAGAAGGAAAAAAAACAACAGCAAATGTGGGTACCAAGGTATCTAGGAGTGTCTCTGTGTGCTACAGTGTTAAAATCAAGCAGTATGAATAAAGATCAGATTATACAACAGGATGACACCCACAGTTCTTGGGGTACATCAACAATGAGTTCCTGGTAATACATCATGGAAGTGTTCTGTCCATTTGTCCCATAGGTTTCAGTTTTAACTGGGGCCACAACAGCTTTTATGCACCGTGGCGTCTGCTAGTGTACAACAGTCAATGTGTGCAGCAATTTGGCCAGTGTGGGCATTTCCGGAGAATGCCAGTATTCAGCAGTTTCTCTTTTTACAACTAGATTGCCAATATTATACAATATCTTGTCTCTCATATACTGATGTTATTGTCCCCTACCCTGTGCAATGGTGCACCGTATTTTAAATACGGTGCACACATGATAGTAGAAGGGGGGTGCAAGGGCCGCAAGAAAAGTGGTGCTACATGTAATATACTGCCACTTTTCCTAAATCTGGCCATAAATGTTACAAATAGTATTTCTCTCATTGATATGCCACTGTGGACCTTCCTACAGCGAGACCTACCTAGGTTTAGAATGCACTTTTTAACATTTTACATAGGTTAGCCAGTAAAATTATAAATGTTCTTTCAAGCACAAAAGCTAGCTCAGGGGGCATGTATCTCTATGAGATTGGAGCTCACCTGGAAAGTGACCATCAACCCCAAAAGATCCCATCAAACCTACACTGTACCACCCACGACAAATTCAACCAAACTTGGACACAGTCTTAGCTATCAACTACCTGAGACTAAATTAGACAGCAAACTCTGTCCCCTGTCTGGAAGCCAAGGCTACGACTCAATGGGAGTCCATATTGAACCTTCCAACTGACCTGCTGGAGCTATGGGCTCAGCTCTCAGTCCTCCTTCTGGCTGATCAAGGGTACCCCTTGAAAAAACAAAACCCTCTACCAGGGGAATGCCATAGGAGGACCACAGCTCTACTTATTATCGCAAAAAGAAACTAAATTATACTCTTTCGAAATGCCCCAAGCTCTACAACTCGGTGGTCAGCTTTATTCAAGTTGAGATCCCCCTAAAAAAGCAACATGGGAGTTGAATACAGACCAGTTTTGGCATAAGCTCCTCATAGCTACTAGAAGAAAGGATAGCAGAGAATTTTGGAAACTGGTGAATCATGCTACAGGAGCCTGACCTCCCCGTCCATTCTCTAACATTGCGGCAGAAGCGTGAATTGCTCACGTTCAGGAAATATTTGTGGGCAGTGAGACCATTTTGCCTAACACTGAAAAAACCCTACAAACTTGATGGACAACAGACTACATGATCCCTTCTTGTCAGAGGAAGTCATGAAAGTAATCACATCAGGGCAGCATGTTGGAGCCCCTGGCCCCAACTGCCTACCACAGACCACTTTCAAAGAAAAGCCACAATACTTGGCTGAAGACCTGTGCCACCTTTATAACTATGTCCTTCACCAGGCTGTACCTGAAGGTTGGTGGGATCGATATTTGCCCCAATCCACAAAACAGGAAAGTAACTTCCATCCAACTACTAATAGCCATGTTAGATGGAGAGGAAAAATACTTAATCAAAATTTTGCTGCCTGAATTAAGTGACTGGGCAGCTCAAAATTTGCTGGCCCCAGTGAACCAATCTGGCTTTGTCAAAAACAAAGGAACAATCACAAACATCTTAATGCATTCCTTACTAATTGACAAAGCTAGGTCTCCCTTTAAAAATGTTCACCTATGTTTTGTGAATTTTGGCTCTGCCTTTGACATGGTACGGCACAACATTCTCTGGCAGATGCTCTTGGGCTGGGGAGTTTTTCTGACTCTCTTCAGAGCCATCCAATTGCCATATACCAACCAATGGACACGAATAAGACTGGGCACTAGGTCAACCATATCAAGGAAAATTTACACGAGCAACGACATGAAGCAAGGATGTGTACTTTCCCTATTCCTGTTCATCCTGCACTTTGCTGAGCTGAATACATCTCTTAACAAATTTAACTTGCATACCCCGACACTGTCCAGGTTTAATGCCTCACATATGCTGTACACTGAAGATGTAGTTCTGCGGCAACGCATGGCTGAAAGTGAACCTTAATAAAACAAAAACTTTGTTAGTCGACACAAGGCAATGTCCACCACCAACATTTCATCTAGAAGGCTCATCCTTGGAGTCAGTGACAGAATATAAGTATTTGGGGGTAATTTTTGACTCAAGTGGCACTTTTGCTATCCCTTGGTGCTCTATCCAAAGGAAAAGTAATTCCCTAATGTCCCTAATGTCAGCTTCCTCATTGCGCAAAAGCATCCTGAAGTGCTTGTCTCTTCAACCATTACCGCAAGTCATGGCTGCAATATTCTAAACCTCAATAGCATAAGAAGTGGAAGCTCTGTGGGGGAAAACAGATAAAGTTATTGGAAATGCAACAGTTGCATCTATCGCTGGGTGTTCAGTCTCCTAGGGTATATTTCCCTTGCACAAGTAAGGATTGAATTTAGGCTGCAGTGGCAGAACCTAATTAGCTCTGGTTCTTGCTTACAAACTAGCTCCATATTGAAAAATGAGTTGGCAGGCACACTAAGCAGTACTGTGTGGTGTGTTATAGTCTATCCCGATAGCACCAAGGCAAGTGATTATATGCCTCTAGCTTTAACAACATTGCAGGCTGAGTCACCCTGGGCCTTCTCTCTCACTCAAGCTGCCTTCAACAGCCATCAATTCAGCAGCCAAGAAGTTGTTTTCCCTCACTGATGAAGCCTTGCTGTCAAAACAATGACATGCATGGATGACAATAGGCTCATATAACCACCTCAAGCCACAGCCATATTTAGGTGAACAATTCGGATTAAGGCCAAAACTGAAGCTGCTGAGCTATCTGCTGGGCTGCTTTACCACATTATGTAACTCCCTCACCTGGCTGAGACAAACCACCATGACCACATGCCAGCTATGCCAAAATGCAAAGGAAGACATCTGGCACATTGTTTGTATTTGCCCAGCACTGAAGGCAGAGCAAAAGAGACTTTTGAAACATCACTTCGTGAGTAATGGAATCTGCATGTGCCTATCAGAAGTAATATCTTGTTACAAGGAGAGGATTTAGTGCTCTGCAGGAAATTGTTGACATTTTTGTTACTGACAGAAACAAAATTGATTAAACAAGTCCTACAGTGATAGAATATAACTTTTATTGCTAATGCGCTGTTTGCACTTTTCTTATCTTTCCCCATGTATCTTGTAACCTGTAAAAACAATTAGAACTTTAACTTTACCTGTTAATGCACTGACTGCACTTTGCAATAGTGACAGGACATACATTTATTTCGCTAATGCACTGACTGCACTTTGGTTATCTTAGCCAATTTACAATGTAATATGCAAAAGCAATCAGCACTCTTTTGCATACCCTACAGCATTTAGGTTAAATTAACTAGTTACTGAGGCATCTGCAATTGCAATTGTCGCCTTATCTAGTTAGCCTCTGTTAACACAAGTGCAATATTTACTGCTAGTTGCTTGCACCCTGTCTATGGCTACCCTCTTACCATTATGTGATCACACACTAGACACTCTCATGCATCAAAAGTAAGAACAGTCTAAGATAAATGGCATTGACAGGGACACAGGCTTGGGCACTTTACTGTTAATTATTGTACTCCGCTTTTTTTTCTTCCTTGTTTTGTAGCTTGGCATGCAAAACACACTTTCATGCAACAAAAGTAAGAATATCTTAAGACAAAAGTTGTTGGCGGGGACATGGGCTTGGGCACTAATGAGACAAACGCAGAAAGAATGTGGTGTTTTTTTGTTGTGGGTTTTTTACAGTCCATTGATTGCGCTTTTTTCTTTTAATGTGTTTTAATTGTTTCAATTAACTAAACAACAAAGTTATTCATTCATTCACTGTTTCTGAAATATATGATAAAAGAATTATGAGGTGACGGGATGGTATGAGTGAGTGGGTAAGGATTGAAGGCCATGTTGAAGATTGGCATTGCGAAGCACACATGTAAATTGGCCGTACTCCTGCCCCACCAAACTAATGGTTTTCCTGCTCTATTTAAAGTAGAGGGAAGTGCCAGGTTTACACCAGTGGATTCCCCTCTGGATTCGCAGTGTAAATCAGTGACATATCCACCCATCTACCAAAGAGCCGTCAAGTTACTATTATAGACATGACATTCTATTCTTTGAGTTTTTTTACTGTTCTAGTCTTTGTTGCCTTCCTCGTTTTTTTTTGCCTGTTTTTTGCTTATGTTCAGCTCGTCCCGTGCCCCCATTACCACCGCTGCTTCCCCTGTGGCCCCGCCCCCTCAGGCCCCCATTTGCCCACCGCTCCCCACCTCCCACCTCCCAGCTGCTCTTCCCTCCCACCTCCCCTTCTTAATGGTGCCTGCTGTGCGGTGCAGAGTGACACCTATTTTAAAGCCAGGTTTCACTCAACATGCTTCGCAGTTCCACCTGTCTGCCTCCATGCCCCAGACCCCTCCCTCGCTGCTGCTGTGAGTTTGAGGCCCTCCAAAACCCACAGGACCCGTCTGCACCTCATCCCTGGTGCCTAGTGGTTGCCGTAAGTATTGTGTGTCTGTCCTGTAATTGTCTGTGTGTTATTTGTGCAGTTTTTCCTCTTGTTGTGCCTTTTTGTGCCTTTCCGTTCTCTGACTCTGCTTTCTGTGCCTTTTCTGCTCTTTGGCTCTATTTTGTGACTTTCCCCGTCTTTTTTTGCCTTCCTCGTCTTTGTTTTACCTTTTTTTGCCGATGTTCGGTTCGTCCCGCTCCCCCGTTCTCGCCGCTGCTTCCCCTGTGGCCCGCCCCCTTATGCCCCCATTTGACCACCGCTCCCCGCCTCCCAGCTGCTCTTCCCTCCCACCTACCCTTCTTAATGGCGGACGCTGCGCGGTGCAGAGAGTAACCCCTGTTTTAAGGCCAGGTTTCACTCAACACACTGTGCAGCTCCAACTGTCTGCCTCTGTGCCCCTGACCCCGCCCTCACTGCTGCTGTGAGTTTGAGGCCCTCCACCATCCTCAGACACCTGCCTGCGCCTCTTCCCTGGTGTCTAGTGGTTGCCGTAAGTATTGTGTGTCTGTCCTGTAATTGTGTGTTATTTGTGCCGTTTTTCCTCTTGTTGTGCCTTTTTGTGCCTTTCCGTTCTCTGACTCTGCTTTCTGTGCCTTTTTCTCCTCGTCTTTTTTTGACCCATTTTCCACTGATTTTCGTCTCGTCCCACTCCCCCGTTCCTGCTGCTGCTTCCCCTGCAGCCCCGCACCCTTGCGGTGCCATTTGCCCACCGCCAAGCGCCAGTCCTCCTACCCCTCATAGCCCCATGCCACCAGATGCCGCTACACCACAGAAAATCTCCACGCGCTCAACTCCGGCCACCCCACTGCCTGCATCCAGACCTCCCCTAGGCACATCCATGGACCCTTCTCATGCCGGATGTGCAACTTCACCTGCGCTCAAGCCACCAAGCAAAGCACCACAACAACGCCACCCACCACAACCACCTCAGCTGCATCCTCCTCAACACCCGCTCCATCCATAAGCATGCTGTCGAACTCTGGGACCTGCTCACATCTACCTCCCCAGACATCGCCTTCCTCACCGAAACCTGGATGAATCCCTCCTCGAAACCTGACATCGCCTTAGCCATCACACGAAGAGACTGCACCAACAAACCAGGAGGAGGAATCGCCATAGTCCACAGGAGCTCCATCAGGATCTCAACCGACACCCACAACGCCCTAGATGCCGCTGAACACCTGCACTTCCAGATTTACGTCAATGCCAACACCACCCTGAGAGGAACCCTCGTCTACAGACCCCTGACCCCGCCCACAATTCTGCAACACCAACGCCGATACAATCAGCACACACTCCCCTGCCTCCACGGACTACATGCTCCTCGGTGACCTGAATTTTCACCTGGAAAACACTGGTGACAGCAACTCCGCAGCCCTACTGGACAACCTCGCCAACCTCGGCCTCAAGCAACTCGTTGCAATGCCCACCCACTCAGCCGGCCACATACTCAATGCCATCTTCTCCACCAGCAGCCACATCACCTTCACCCACACCATTGAACTCCACTGGACCGACCACCGCTGTGTCCATTTCTCCTTCCTGACCCACCGCCCAGCACCAACAGCATCAGACCCCTCACCGCAAGTGGAACAAGATCTCCATGGACTAACTGATCTCCACGCTCGCCCATGCCCTGCCACCCAACAGCAGCGACCCCAAACCCACCACCCTCAACCTCAAGTAATGGCTCGACGACTGCGCCAACTCCCTCGCTACACTTAGGAAAACCACCAACACCCGCACCAGCAAGAAAGCTCCCTGGTTCACTGCAGACCTTCAGGCCTCCAAGCGGGAGTGCCGGAAAGCCGAGAAGATCTGGCACCAAGAACAAACAGAAAGCAACCACACCCCCCTCAAATCCGCCATCCGCAAACATCACCAGCTCATTAGGATCACCAACAGATCTTTCTACAAAGAATGAATCGACAACAACACACACAACAGCAAGGAGCTCTTTAGCATCATTAAGGAACTCACCA
This sequence comes from Pleurodeles waltl, assembly GCF_031143425.1. Lineage (NCBI taxonomy): Eukaryota > Metazoa > Chordata > Amphibia > Caudata > Salamandridae > Pleurodeles > Pleurodeles waltl. The sequence goes on from NC_090442.1 coordinate 469,160,010, forward strand.
ACCCCAAGTCCTGCTCTGCCGACCCCCCACACTCGCAAGACCTCTGTGACTCCCTCGCCACCTTTTTTCACTGCAAGATCACAGACATCCATGGCATCTTCGCACCACCGTCCCCCACTACCACCACTGCCAACACTGGCCCCAACGGACCCATCCACACCAACATCCTGAGTGCCTGGACCCACACCAACAGGGAGGAAACCACCAAGAACATGAGCACCATCCACTCCGGTTTACCCGCCGACCTCTGCCTTCAATAAAGCCAGCCAAATCATCGCTCCCAAGCTCCGGACCATCATCAACAGCTCCTTCGAGACTGCCATCTTCTCAGAGAGCCCTGCTTAAAAAACCCAAAGCCGACCACAAAGGCCTCAAAAACTACTGGCCCATCTCCCTACTCGCCTTCCCTGCGAAGGTCATCTGGAAGATAGTCAACAGCCAACTATCTTGCTTCCTAGAACACAACAGCCTTCTCGACATCTCCCAGTCCGGCATCCGCAAAAACCACAGCACCGAGACCGCCCTTATCACTGCCACCAACGACATCAGGAGCAGGCATGACAAAGGGGAAACCGGTGCCCTCATCCTCCTCGACCTCTCCACAGCCTTCAACACCGTCTGTCACCACACACTTTGCACATGCCTCCACGATGCTGGAATCTGCCACAAAGCCCTGGACTGGATCACATCCTTCCTCTCTGCCAGAACCCAAAGAGTCCGCCTCCCCCGTTCCTGTCAAAAGCCACCAAGACCATCTGTGGAGTCCCCCAGGGATCCTCACTCAGCCCCACCCTCTTCAATGTCTACATGGCACAGCTCGCAAACATCATCCGATCCCATGGCCTCAACATCATCTCCTACTCGGACGACACTCAGCTGATCCTCTCTCTCACAAAGGACCCTGCAGCCGCCAAGACCAACTTCCACACCGGACTTCACGCCATTGCCAACTGGATGGAGGCAAGCCACCGCAAACTGAACTTGGAGAAGACCGAGATCATCATCTTCGGCTCCAACAAGGCAACATGGGACGACTCCTGGTGGCCTGCCACTCTGGGAGTCACCCCAACAACCACCACCCATGCATGCAACCTCAGCTTCATACTGGACTCAACGCTCACTATGACCCAGCAAGTCAACGCCATCTCATCCTCATGTTTTAACACCCTTTGCATGCTTTGCAAGACCTTCATATGGATCTCCATTGAAACCAGAAGAACGGTCACCCACACCCTCATCAGCAGCAGACTGGACTACGGTAACGCTCTCTACGCGGGAACAACGGGCAAGCTCCAGAAAAAATTCAGCGCATCCAGAATGCCTCTGCACGACTCATCCTCAACCTCCCTCGCCACGAACACATCTCAGCCCACCTCAGAGATCTCCACTGGCTCCCCGTCAACAAAAGGATCATCTTAAAACTCCTAACCCACGCTCACAAAGCTCTCCACAATGCCGTACCTGCCTACCTCAATGAGCGTTTTAACTTCCACACCCCGACACGTCAGCTCTGCTCCACCAACCTCGCCCTCGCCACCGTCCCCCGTACCACAGCCAGCAACAGATCCTTCTCCCACCTTGCCGCCAAAACCTGGAAGTCCCTCCCCGTCAACCTACGTCTGACCCAGGACCTCCTGACCTTCAGGAAGCGCCTCAAGACCTGGCTCTTTGAGCAGTAGCTCTCCCCCCAACCAGCGCTTTGAGACCCTACTGGGTGAGTAGAGCATTTAACAAATTACTGATTGCTTGATTGATTGATTAATCCATAGTGGTCTCAGGCAAGGAAAAGGCAGAATGGCCAACGTGTGCAGGGAGAAAACTCCCTGCATCTTGCGTCCATTTGTTGTCTGTATTAGGAAAAGATACTCCCACTTTGGGAGTTTATTGTCTTATTACAAAAACATTACTGAGCAGGTGCTTTAAGCATGGATCCCATTGGCAAACCTACAGTGCTGTGGAAGAAGCTGCTGCTACGTAGAATAAAGTTAGGACAGATGATCATCCACCAGGATGGTGGAAGCTATAGTCTCTGACCCATGAGCTCCAATTTAAAGCCCAAAGGATGGGGCTATATGCTTTCTAATTTTTGAGTGTATTTTAAAAATGCAACCATCTTGTTTGTAATATCAGCTTGCCAGTTTCTGTAAATAAATCCCCTTTTGCACTGAATTCAGCTTTTTATTTTACATAAATAGGCTGATTGTCCAACACAGAAGCATTTATTTTCATGAAAAAAATATTTACGTTTTTTTCAAATGTTTGGTCTGCAAACATTTCTGCTATTTTCACCAAGCACTCAACTGTACTACTATCATACAAGTGCAGATGTTGGTCATTCACTGCATGGCAGTAACTTTCATCACCAGCATACGAGTTAGATACTATAATATGTCAAGTATGACCAGAATACGTTAAGGGTGAGCACCGTAGTGCTAGGGAAACTGCCATGCAATACAATGCACATACAGCAACATTTGTGTCATACAACACAGTGTCAATAATGGGTGTCATTATGCCTTGAATAGCCAAGAATGGTCACAGTATTTCAGAGATGGGATAAATTATGCCAGAGATACCCTTAATGCTATCAAGAGTTCCTCATTATTTAAACAAGGTGCCACTAATGTGCCAGCAATATCCATAAAATTATAACAAATGTCCTCAATATGTCAAATATATATGATTTTCACTAGTCCAAGGAAAGCCAGAATTTCTTCATCTTTGCCAGTTATATGCTGAGGAAGAACCACTGTTATACCAATAATAGTGTGGATTTCATCTTGAATGCCCACAATACGTGAAGCATAGGCTGCTATTATGTCAAGGGTAGTCAGAATGTTACCAAGATTGCTCAAATTATAGTTAGAATCAGCCACTACATTAATGGGACAGATAAAAGAATGGGGCACAGTTAGATGATGGGTTCGATGTCATCATGAGTGCCGATATTATCTAAAGAATGGTCCCTTGTTATGTCAAGGGAACATAAAATTTTAACAAGAATGGCCACATTATGTTAAAGGTGTGCTGCTGTTATGTGAAGGTTAATCACCAGGTTGACATCAATGTTCACAATATGTCTGGGATAAAGCCCTATTGTGCAAGGAATAGTCAAAATGTGATTTTGGATGCCCACAATATGTCAAAGATGGGCCCCATATTCCAATAGCCATAGTGTAGCAATGGACACCTGAACATTGTCAAATATGGATATTAATAGACCAGGTCGAGACTCCCAACCTTCTATATCATTTCTCCACCCTTATTTCACTCCCACAGATGCATAAATACATCGGTATGCATACCACAGATATTGGCTATGGGGAGCGGGAATAAAACTGATGAAGTCAATTCAACATTTTTTACAGTTTTCTCTAGTCATGTCCAGTGGCTATGTTCTGGGCAATAGTGAGTAATACTTTAGTATTAACAGTAATTGGTCTGCAAATAACGGATGGCATGTTGCTACCAGAAGGTTTATGGAAAATATCATGATTGTTGATGGCCAGACGTTCTTCTGGAAAGGAGTGATAAGTCCACCACTGGTTTTCCACCATGCATCTGTACAACATTTCCTAATACCTCTTCTGTACTGGGAGAAGATTTTCATGTTTTAATAAAGAATCACAGATGATATCCATAGACAGAAAATTGAATTCATACATGTGTACCTGCAGAGATTTATGTACTTGAATTCTGGCTTGGGCATGCTTCCACAAAATCTGTATGTGCCACTGATCGGAAGGATAACATCAATCTATGAATTATCGTAATTCAATACTTTTATATTTCTTACAGAACATAAGAGTCACAAGCTTTTCACACAAATCTTGCTCAATATTTACACTACACTTTTATAGTATTTGGGGGCATGGAGAGCCCTAATTTTATAAACACTCCACAAATCTTAGACACCTACTAGAGGGTCTTGGAATGGAGCAGGAGAAATGATACTAAGATTCTAACGTAAGTACATATTTTTCATAACCTTAGTAAATTCTCAGGAGTCAATAATGACAGTTGGAGTTGGAGTTTTAATAGTTTTATTTACCATAAGTTTTAAACCTCTTCTTTATTAGTCAAGCATAAGTAAGAGAACATTGCACAAACTGTGCCCCATAATCTAATCACTATTGAAATATTTCAAATCAGTAAGTATATTCAAAATTAAATCACTTCTGTAAAGCTTCCTCATAAAGAACATATGAGGTTTAGCAGAAATAAATCATTTTAGTGAATTATAGCAAAAAGGATAAGCCTCAGTACTCATAAAGAATACTGTATCAGACTCTGGTAGATAATAGTCTAGGCAGAGAGTAAAATCTGTCTGAAAGTCGAAAAAGACATTCTGAGTCTCGCTCACTTGAAAAACCAGCCTTGATTTTCTAAAAGGTATAAAATGTGTCATATCCCTGGGACACTTTTTATAACAGAATTCAATGAAAATAAAATTGTAACAAATGTTCCAAATAAGTTGTACAATTGACCAATGAATGGGTAAGAACATCATGAGACAAGAACAGTTTCCGTTCAGAGGGTAAGTTTAGACAGAGTTCTAACATAAGATACAATTTATAAAAGTTCTGAATAAAGTGGAGCATTACAGAGTTTTCTCATTTGACTTGGTCTGTGAAAGATAAAACACTCATGTAAGTTCTGCGTATATTGGCATGAAATCACCTCTACTCTCATACATTTTGATGTTAGGAGCCTGTTCATAAAGAATCAAGTTTAAGATTAGTTTACTAAATTTCGAGCTGCCAATGTAGGTCACGTATAAAAAAGAATATAACAATATTGCTTTCTTTGTTAGCATGGAAAGGTTCTTCATGCAAAAGGCCGTGCAAAAGTAACAATAGAAACATCTATGTTGACCTAAAGCAGTTTGGAATTTGTTAACGTTAGCAATTGAAGAAGTCAAGCAAATGCGGGTGAAGCAGAGTTTAGAAAGGAAAATGCAAATTTAAAATGCAGCATCTAGTTAGGTCTATACTCAACTCACACAAGTTATTAATTGCAAATTGTACTTTTTAATTTAATCTATAGCAATTTCCACCATCCAATCGTTTGGAACCATCACAATATCTCCCCTTTTTATGGGCGAGCGGAAAGCGCTCCACCCATGCTGTAATCTCTCTTTGGGCTTCTAACCACTACCATGTCACATCAGTCACTTTCATTGGTTCGTGGGCTTGCCTTTTAAAATCCGCTTGCTTTTATTTGTGAAAGGCATGCATACGTCATGCCTTTCCCGGTGTTTAGCCCACCTACACAGCACCAGTAAACAACTGAAACCATTTGAGGCTCGATGTTTTTAGCATGGTTTACGGACTACTTTATCTTTTTATTTCCCAAGCAGCGTGATGGCGCTGGGGTTTACATAGCGCAATTGCGCTCGTTTTTTCATTTTCAATTTCAGCACGATCACACTGCATTTTACATGGTGCTATTGCGCTGTGGTTTCTTGTAATTTATGTGGCAAAAAGAGTCTGGTTAGGAGTTTACAACACTAATAGCTCTAACTCGAGCAACTGTGAGACCCGCTGCATTGCAAATGCTTGTTTGTTTTAGTTTTTCTCTTTCTTTGGATCTCTTGTATTATTCATTCACTCTGTCACTGAATTCTAAATCTTTATTCATTCTTTTATTCCTGACCGTTTGCCATTCTCTTTATTAGTATTATTTGTATTGCTTTATATATTGCTAATGTAAACATGCTATCACTACTAATACAGGAACTAAGACAGCTTTGAGAATTTCTCCTCCTACTGCCTTAAACCAAGTAGCTGTTAAAGAAAACCCTTTTGCAAAGCTTTGAATTATACTTGTAGTTCTAAAGGTTCAAGATCGAATTTAATATCAGAGATATTTTTAGTATAATCACTCCAAATATGTCTCCCACTAGTTGTGTTCCCTTATTCTCACTACGAGCATATCTTCTGTGTACACTTACTGTTTCCCACTTGCATCTTTCTTCCACTGATTCTTCTCTTAAACACACATACTTTCCATTGGTGCCTTGTGTCTAATTTAAGCTTAGGAACAGACATCTTTCTTCTAAATTCATCCTCTTCTTGTTTGCATACCTTGTTTTGAACATCTGGTTTCTTATATACACCTTTTGCAAATTGTTCATTTCTCTTTTATAAATAAAAGCCTTTTCTTGTGAGTTCATTAGGCATGTTTGTTTTTTCTCATGTGCTTTAACAGTGTTAACAGATAGAAATAGTCTAAGGTAATGCCATTCAGTATCAATTTCTCTAGCTTGTGTGAGTAGATTCATACTCTTCATTGCGGACCTTTAGAAACCACCATGTCAAAGTTTGAGTAATAATATTCAAAATGTGGTTGTCAATAAACTAAACAAAGAAATATATTAGATGAAATAGCAGAGGAAAGTGGAATATGGTGATATGAAACATGTTCATCTGCTTAAGATGGCATGTGTACACAAATGTAGCAAATCTTAATATCAATAACTTTCAGTGTATTCTTGTATTAGTCTAGAGTAAACATTCATTAAGTAATCTTCATTCATGTAGTCTATAAATGATGTCTTCGCCAAGGAAGTCCGGACCCTGGGGGTCTACAACAGACGGAGCACCCACTGCTGGAAAAGATGGGAGGATATTCGCCGCTGGAGCAAGAAGACGGCGGAGGCCCAGCTGGGGATGGCCTCCCAACGTGGGAGGGGTGCCCGTCGCACAATGACCCCCCCTGATGTTCAGGATCCTGGCGGTGGCATACCCGGAGTTGGATGGGCGCTTGAGGGCATCACAGCAGCCACAAGGGGGTGAGTACACTCTTATTCTGCTGATTCAGTGTGCATTGTAGGTGTCTGGGTGGGGGAGGTGGGCTGTGGGTTCCCCTAGGCCAGGGCGAGTTTAGTAGGCAAGGTCCCTTCTTAAGGCTGGCCCTGTGGCACCCCACCCCACCTGTGTACAGTGCCAACTACACCTAGTCAGGCTCCTGTGACATCCATGTTTGCAGCAATCGGGCACAGCCTTGTAACCCATGTCCCTGGGATTGATTAGGGAACTCCAAGTGCACGGCGTAGTGCAGGGGGCTTCTGTGTCTGTAGTATCCGCCAACAGTAGCGGTATTGCATGCACTCAAGATGTCTTTCTTCTGTCTCCCCCCCCCCTTTTTTTGGTCTCCCTGTTCTTGTGTGCATTAGCATCATCAGGCGGAGGACAGTGGCACCGGAGCAGAAGGGAGCTGCATCCCACATGGCCCTGTAGGGCGACACAACGGAGTCTGAATTCACCAGTGGGACGGAGGGCGAGGGGAGCTCCACGGCGGGGACAGGAGCTGAGACCAGCGATACGGACTCCTCCTCTGATGGGAGGTGTGAGAAAGTAGCCTCTTTCAAGCCTTGTTACCCCCAATTTTGGCCTGTTTGTGAGTATATGTCAGGGTGTTTTCGCTGTCTCACTGGGATCCTGCTAGCCAGGGCCCAATGCTCATAGTGAAAACCCTATGTTGTCAGTATGTTTGTTATGTGTCACTGGGACCCTGCTAGCCAGGACCCCAGTGCTCATAAGTTTGTGGCCTATATGTGTTCCCTCCGTGATGCCTAACTGTCTCTCTAAGGCTCTGCTAACTAGAACCTCAGTGGTTATGCTCTCTCTGCTTTCCAAATTTGTCACTAACAGGCTAGTGACTAAATTCACCAATTCACATTGGCATACTGGTACACCCATATAATTCCCTAGTATATGGTACTGAGGTACCCAGGGTATTGGGGTTCCAGGAGATCCCTATGGGCTGCAGCATTTCTTTTGCCACCCATAGGGAGCTCTGACAATTCTTACACAGGCCTGCCAGTGCAGCCTGCGTGAAATAACATCCACGTTATTTCACAGCCATTTACCACTGCACTTAAGTAACTTATAAGTCACCTATATGTCTAACCTTCACCTGGTGAAGGTTGGGTGCAAAGTTACTTAGTGTGAGGGCACCCTGGCACTAGCCAAGGTGCCCCCACATCGTTCAGGGCAAATTCCCCAGACTTTGTGAGTGTGGGGACACCATTACACGCGTGCACTATACATAGGTCACTACCTATGTATAGCGTCACAATGGTAACTCCGAACATGGCCATGTAACATGTCTAAGATCATGGAATTGTCACCCAATACCATTCTGGTATTGGGGGGACAATTCCATGATCCCCCGGGTCTCTAGCACAGTACCCGGGTACTGCCAAACTGCCTTTCCGGGGTCTCCACTGCAACTGCTGCTGCTGCCAACCTCTCAGACAGGTTTCTGCCCTCCGGCAGCCCTGGCCCAGGAAGGCAGAACAAAGGATTTCCTCTGAGAGAGGGTGTTACACCCTCTCCCTTTGGAATTAGGTGTGAAGGGCTGGGGAGGAGTAGCCTCCCTCAGCCTCTGGAAATGCCTTGATGGGCACAGATGGTGCCCATCTCTGCATAAGCCAGTCTACACCTGTTCAGGGATCCCCCAGCCCTGCTCTGGCGTGAAACTGGACAAAGGAAAGGGGAGTGACCACTCCCCTGACCTGCACTTCCCAGGGGACGTGCCCAGAGCTCCTCCAGTGTATCCCAGACCTCTGCCATCTTGGAAACGGAGGTGTTGGGGGCACACTGGACTGCTGTGAGTGGCCAGTGCCAGCAGGTGACGTCAGAGGCTCCTTCTGATAGGCTCTTACCTCTCTTGGTAGCCAATCCTCCTTCCTAGGTAGCCAAACCTCCTTTTATGGCTATTTAGGGTCTCTGCTTTGGATAATTCTTTAGATAACGAATGCAAGAGCTCACCAGAGTTCCTCTGCATCTCCCTCTTCACCTTCTGCCAAAGGATCGACCGGTGACTGCCCAGGACGCCTGCAAAACCGCAACAAAGTAGCAAGACGACTACTAGCAACCTTGTATCGCTTCATCCTGCCGGCTTTCTCAACTGTTTCCAGGTGGTGCATGCTCTGGGAGTAGCCTGCTTCCTCCTGCACCAGGAGCTCTGAAGAAATCTCCAGTGGGTCGACAGAATCTTCCCCCTGCTAACGCAGGCACCAAAAGACTGCATCACTGGTCCTCTGGGTCCCCTCTCATCCTGACGAGCGTGGTCCCTGGAACACAGCAACTCTGTCCAAGTAACTCCCACAGTCCAGTGACTCTTCAGTCCAAGTTTGGTGGCGGTAAGTCCTTGTCTCCCCACGCTAGACTGCATTGCTGGGTACCGATTGATTTGCAGCTGCTACGGCTCCTGTGCACTCTTCCAGGATTTCCTTCATGCACAGCCAAGCCTGGATCCCCAACACTCTATCCTGCAGTGCACAACCTGCTGAGTTGTCCTCCGGCGTCATGGGACTCCCTTTTGTGACTTTGCGTGGAATCTGGTTCACTTTCCTTCCAAGTGCTAGTTCAGGTACTTTTGCGGGTGCTGCCTGTTTCTGTGAGAGCTCCCTGAGTTTCTGGGTGCCCCCTCTGTCTCCTCCTCCAAGTGGCGACATCCTGGTCCCTCCTGGGTTACAGCAGAACCGAAAAACCTCCACCGCGACCCTTGCAGCTAGCAAGGCTTGTTTGCGGTCTTTCTGCGTGGAAACACCTCTGCAAGCTTCATCGCGACATGGGACATCCGTCTTCCAAATCCATCTCTCTTCTTTCTTGCAGAACTCCAAGCTTCTTCCAACCAGTGGCAGCTTCCTTGCACCCTCAGCTGGCATTTCCTGGGCCCCTGCCCACTCTCGACACTGTCGCGACTATTGGACTTGGTCCCCTTGTCTTACAGGCACTCAGGTCTGGAAATCCACTGTTCTTGCATTGCTGGTGTTTGTTCTTCCTGCAGAATCCCTCTATCACAGATTCTGTGCTCTCTGGGGGTAGTAGGTGCAATTTACACCTACCTTTCAGGGGCTTCGGGTGGGCTATTTTTCTAACCCTCACTGTTTTCTTACAGTCCCAGCAACCCTCTTCAAGCCCACATAGGTTTGGGGTCCATTCGTGGTTCGCATTCCACTTTTGGAGTATATGGTTTGTGTTGCCCCTATACCTATGTGCTCCTATTGCAATCTACTGTAATTCTACACTGTTTGCATTACTTTTCTTGCTATTACTTACCTAAGTTTGGTTTGTGTACATATATCTTGTGTATATAACTTATCCTCATACTGAGGGTATTCACTGAGATACTTTTGGCATAATGTCATAAAAATAAAGTACCTTTATTTTTAGTACTTCTGTGTATTGTGTTCTCTTATGATATTGTGCATATGACACCAGTGGTATAGTAGGAGCTTTACATGTCTCCTAGTTCAGCCTAACCTGCATTGCCATAGCTACCTTCTATCAGCCTTAGCTGCTAGAAACACCTCTTCTACACTAATAAGGGATAACTGGACCTGGCACAAGGTGTAAGTACCTCTGGTACCCACTACAAGCCAGGCCAGCCTCCTACAGGAGCTCCCTTGCGGTGGCGGGCCCATCTGTGCCCCCCACATCTACAGGTACAGCCGCCGCCACCCCACCAGCACCGCCCTCCCAGCAGCCCCTCAGCGTGTGTCCCGTGCCCGCTCACCCAGGAGAGTGGGCATCTCCTTCACCCCAGGGACCTCAACTCCTGCCCCTGTCACCCCTGCTGCCCTCAGTGAGGAGGCCATTGACCTCCTCAGGTCCCTCACTGTTGGGCAGTCTACCATTTTGAATGCCATCCAGGGTGTAGAGAGGCAGTTGCAACAAACCAATGCATACCTGGAGGTCATTCATTCTGGTCAGGCAGCCCATTAGCGAGCTTTTCAGACTCTGGCCCTCAGCACTGATAGCATCCATTGTCCCTGTCTCTAGCCTCCTCCCTCCAACTTCCTCCACCCAGACCCAAACCCCTGTACCTCAGCCTATCCCAAACACACCATCAGACCAGCATGCACACACCTCAACACACAAGGGAAGCTCTGGCAAACATAAGCACCACACATCCCACAGGCACTCACACAAGCATCATACACATGCAGACACACCAACATCCATTGCCTCCACTATGTCCCCTCCTCCACGTCTCCCTCCTCCCTCCCTGCCTCGTCTCCACTCACACCTGCATACACTACATCCTCAGCCACTACCTCCATCACCAGCACATCCACCACCACACCCCGCTCACGTGCACTCACCACCCCCACTACCATTCACACATCCCCTGTGTCCTCTACCAGTGTGTCTATGAGCCCTCCTCCCAAACTACACAAATGCAGCCACACACCCACCGAACAGCCATCCACCTCACGACAGCCTCCAGCCCATGCACCTTCACCCAAAGTCAGCAAACGTACACCTTCTACAACCACTACCTCTTCCTCCACTCCCAAACCCCCTCCAGCTACCCGTCCCAGTGTTCCCCAAAAACTTTTCCTGTCCAACCTTGACCTCTTCCCCTCACCTCCACCACCCCTTCGGTCTCCCAGGGCCCGACTCTCCAGGTCCCAACCCAGCACCTCAGCCACAACATCTGCGGGACCAGTGGTGCCAGAAGTAACCGGCTTCTGGAGTGCACCAGGCAGCAGGGCAGCCAGTGTGGCAAGGAGCCAGAGCACGGACAGTCCCCCACCTGTAAAGCACAAAAAGTTGGCCAGTGCCCGGCAGGAGAGAGGAAAGAAATCAGCCACCAAAGCCGCTCCCAGGGGTACAGTTGGGAGTGTGGTGACAGCTGCGCCACCATCCAAGGTGGGGAAGGGGCACAGTAAAACCGGCTAGTCTGGGAAAATCTGCACGGCGGACAAGACCGCCACCAGCACCGCTGCCCAGGACACCGCTGCCACCAGCACCACTGCCCAGGACACCGCCGCCACCAGCACCGCTGCCCAGGTCACCGCCGCCACCAGCACCGCAGGCCAGTGAGTGCCAAAGATTCCGACGCTACTGAGGCCGCCACGAGCTGGATGAAGCACTCTGGGCACAAAGCCCCCTCCAGAACCAGTGGAGAATGACATCCACTACCTTAGTCCTTGGCAGGATGAAGCACTCTGGGCACAAAGCCCCCTCCAGAACCAGTGGAGAAAGACATCCACTACCTCTGTCCTTGGCAGGATGAAGCACTCTGGGCACAAAGCCCCCTCCAGAACCAGTGGAGTATCTCATCCACTACCTCAGTCCTTCGCAGGATGAAGCACTCTGGGCACAAAGCCCCCTCCAGAACCAGCGGAGTATCCCATCCACTACCTCAGTCCTTGGCAGGATGAAGAACTCTGGGCACAAAGTCCCCTCCAGAACCAGTGGAGTATCCCATCCACTACCTCTGTCCTTGGCAGGATAAAGCACTCTGGGCACAAAGCCCCCTCCAGAACCAGTGGAGAAAGACATCCACTACCTCAGTCCTTGGCAGGATGAAGCACTCTGGGCACAAATCCCCCTCCAGAACCAGTGGAGTATCACATCCACTCACACAGTTCTTGGCAGGATGAAGCACTCTGGGCACAAAGCCCCCTCCAGAACCAGTGGAGTATCCCTTCCACTACCTCTTTCTTTGGCAGGATGAAGAACTTTGGGCACAAAGTCCCCTCCAGAACCAGTGAAATATCCCATCCACTACCTCTGTCCTTGGCAGGATGAAGCACTCTGGGCACAAATCCCCCTCCAGAACCAGTGGAGAAAGACATCCACTACCCCTGTCCTTGGCAGGATGAAGCACTCTGGGCACAAAGCCCCCTCCAGAACCAGTGGAGTAGCCCATCCACTACCTCAGTCCTTGGCAGGATGAAGCACTCTGGGCACAAAGCTCCCTCCACAAACAGTGGAGTATCCCGTCCACTACCTCTGTCCTTGGCAGGATGAAACACTCTGGGCACAAAGCCCCCTCCAGAACCAGTGGAGTAGCCCATCCACTACCTCAGTCCTTGGCAGGATGAAGCACTCTGGGCACAAAGCCCCCTCCACAACCAGTGGAGTATCCCGTCCACTACCTCTGTCCTTGGCAGGATGAAACACTCTGGGCACAAAGCCCCCTCCAGAACCAGTGGAGAAAGACATCCACTACCTTAGTCCTTGGCAGGATGAAGCACTCTGGGCACAAAGCCCCCTCCAGAAACCAGTGGAGAATGTTATCCACTTGAAAGACTGAGGGGGTGATTCCAACTCTGGCGGGCGGCTACCGCTGCCCGCCAGGCGGAAACCGCCATTTGGCCGCCACATGGCCAAAATTCTGCGGCCACGATACTGACATTCCCGCTGGGCCGGCAGGCGCTAACCAAGTTAGCGCCCGCCGGCCCAGGGGGAATGAGGCCGCAACACAGGAGACGGCTCCGAATGTCTGCCATGCAGACAGTGAAAATCAGGCCGGGGCCCTGTTAGGGGGCCCCTGCACTGCCCATGCCAGTGGCATGGGCAGTGCAGGGGCCCCCAGGGGCCCCAGGACACCCGTTACCGCCAGCCTCTTCCTGGCGGTGAAAACCGCCAGAAACAGGCTGGCGGTACGGGGGTCAGAATCCCCATGGCAGCGCTGCTTGCAGCGCTGCCTTGGCGGATTCTCCCAGCCGGGGCAAAAACGGCAGATGACCGCCGGCCCCGGCAATCCGACCGCGGCTTTACTGCTGCGGTCGGAATGGGGATTGAAGCACCGCCAGCCTGTTGGCGGTGCTTCCGTCATTCGTGGCCCTGGCGGTCCAAGACCGCCAGGGTCAGAATGACCCCCTGTGTCTTTGCACTCCCCAGGATGCAGCAGTTGGCAACCCACCCACTGAAAAGACTTGTGAGACTGTGGCTTTGCACTCCCCAGGATTGAACAGTGGGCAAACCACCCATTGTAGAGACTTGAGAGACTGTGGCTTTGCACTCCCCAGGATTGAACAGTTGGCAAACCACCCACTGTAGAGACTTGAGAGACTGTGGCTTTGCACTCCCCAGGATTGAACAGTTGGCAAACCACCCACTGTAGAGACTTGAGAGACTGTGGCTTTGCACTCCCCAGGATTGATCAGTGGGCAAACCATCCACTGTAGAGACTTGAGAGACTGTGGCTTTGCACTCCCAAGGATTGAACAGTGGGCATTGGGCCCCCTCGTGGATCTGGAGTCGTGCACTCATCCGGCTGAGGTGCCCCGCCTTCCCTTCCCCCTGAGGAGCCTGTTTTATTTCTATCTGATGCCCCAGCAGTGTTCTCTCCGTCTTGTTCGGGTATTGAGTGTGGGCCTCGCCCATGCCTTTTGGGCCCAGTGGTCCACGGACGAAGATAGTGGAATACCTTGGACTTGTATTATTGGTGTATATATTTGCTTATAGTGTGAATATCTTTATATATGTATATATTTTTGATTACTGTCGTTGGATATAAGACAATCATTCGACTCATTTCCTTTTGTCCTTGCATTCTTCCAGGGGGGGTTGATGGGTGTAACTGTAATGTATCATGATGTATTAGTGTGTGTGTTGTCGTAGGTGAGGGTGGGGGTGGGAGTGTTGCGTGTGTGTGTAACTGTTTTTTCCCTCCCCCCTCCCCTGTGTCGTAGGTGCAGTACTCACCGCGGTCTTCGTCACTGGCGTTCATGCTCCTGGTAGAGGAGCAGGAAGATAAAGGGTGAAAGAATTTGAAGTTCCGGTTCCATGGCGTCCTGGTTCCTCGTGGGATGTGTAGAGGTGAGTGTTTCCCCTTCCAAGTCCTGTTTCTGCTGTGTTTTTGTTCGTGGTAAATCCGCCCCAGAAAAGGTGGCGGATTGGTCTGTTGTAATTCTGTGGGCGGTACATTGTCCTCCGCCTGTCTGTTGGCGGTTACCGCCGCGGTGTTTGTTTGTACCGCCTTGGCGGTCGGAGTGTGAAAGTGGCTGTCTATGTTGGCGGTTTCCGCCACGGTCGTAATTCCATTTTTTTTTCCACCGGCCTGTTGGTGGTTTTACCGCTGATTTAACACCAACTGCCAGGGTTGTAATGACCACCCAAATCTTTTTATAGACAATCCTTAACCCTACTTCATGCTCTTCTAAACTTTTATCACTACTTAGACCTGGGTACTCTTCTTATCTTCTGTTTAATTATTTTTTATTAGAATTTTTATTTCATAAACAGTATATACAATTCTTCGGTCTCCATTTCTCACAATTGCATGACAATTGTTCTTTTGTAACCAAGTGCTTCCCATTTTTTGACTTTTCACTTTCTCAAGGACGTTCTGGTAATCAAGCAAGTCAGGAAAGGGAACATTCAAAACTTAACTAACATAATATGTCTATTAAGGTGATGAATATCTTTGACAAGGTACTCTAGGTCTCCTTGATCTCTCTAGTGTGTATTATCCTTCTTGTGCCTCACTGCTTTTTCTGTCGTGGTATAAATTCATCTGATACACTCAGGTGGTCATTACGAATTTGGCGGTCCCCGGACCACCAAGCCGGCTGTGGCAGTCACACTGCCGCGAGGCCAGCGGAGTAGACCACCATATCATGACCATGGTGGTGATCCGAATGGAACACACCCAATACACCGCCAGTACAGCCAAGGTTGGCGGTAGGCATCTCCATGCGGGTTGAGACCATGTTTCTGCCAAGCCTATTATGAGGTTGCACACCGCCAGTATTTCCGGAGCAGTGAAACCACCTCGAAAAGACTGGTGAAAATTAACACTATAAAAGGAGACACTCACCTTCACGAACACAAACACGTCCGCAGCTGCCATGGAACCCGAACTTGAAGTCTTTCCAGTATTCCTGCTGGCCATACAACTCCAGAACCAGCGACGAAGACACCAACCGTAAGTACACCCACCTGGCACACACTGGAGGGAAGGTCATTAGTACACACCCACACACAATACACACACCCAGCACAGTTAGCAGCTGCCAAACAGATGCAAACAAATACCAGTACCAACACACACACACCTACATACACACACACACAAACAACACACACTGCAGCCAATATACACGTGCCATACTCAAACCACACTGCAGACACATACTACCACCACTGTCAAACACATTAATACACAACACCACCAATTCACACAACGACCACACCATCGTAATCACACAGACACATTGTCAGAGAGGCACACCACACAACTCCACAGGACAACACGTACTGGCAGCAACACATAACAACAGCACACAATCTATACAAACCAAAAAACTGCCAAACAACGAGTCGGATTGCATGCCACGTCCACCCAACATACACCACTACCACTCAACACCATCACAACACATCACAACACATCCATAGCACAAGTCACCTACACAACTCTTGCAGCTACACAAACACATCACATAAACAGAACTCATACACCAAATCACACAAATACAACACATGCATGTGGAAGGAAAGGCAGGACACATTTGTTACCCTTGACACAAATGGTACTGTGGTGCAGATATCTTGATATAAGTAGGTCTTAGAAAAAAAATAAACTAAATGCAATATAGGCCTACTGGCCAGTCCAACAGTGGTTTGTGCCCCATGGACACTGGGAAACGTGGCTGGCCCCAACTTGACTCCTGGCTGCAAAGTGGCCTTCACATGGCAGGGGTATCTATGTGGCAGGCAGGCACCTGAGGGGTGAAGTGAGAGGTGGAGGTGGGGGCTTGGGTTTGGGAGGGGGTCCTTTGGATTGGGTTTATGTTTGGGGGCTTTGGGGATAGTTTCAGGCTTTGAGGGAGGGCCCTTGGCCTTGGGTTTAGGAGGGTGGACTTTTGGTTTGGTGGTTTGGTGGGGGTTGTATTTTTTGCAGAGGGTGGGGCCTGGGCAGTAACGGAGGGAATGTTAGGACTGGGAGGTGGAAGGACTGGGTCTGGGGAGGGTAACAGGGACAGTAGGAGGGAACAGGGAAAACTAAAAAATGAATCTTTTTTCAGGGGCACAAGGGCGGTCATGGGAAAAATGTGTGGGAGTGGAGGGAGAGGGAGTGCTTGTGAGGTGTGTATGTGTAGGTGTCTTGGGTGCAGGTGCATGGGTGGAAGCCATATGTATGCTGGGTATCTGTTTGGTGGGTGAGTGTGGGTGTTTAGGTGTCTTGGGAGGAGGGGGGAGAAGCTGCAGGGAGATGCCAGGGTGGATGTGTGAGTGTCTCTTGGGGTGGTGCCTGCAGGTAAGGTGGCTGTGCTGCATGTGGGAGTGTTGGTAGTCATGGTGAGTGCACATGTGGTGTATGGGGTGGATGTATGCAGGTCTGTTATTATGGTGGCGGTGGGTTAGAGGGGACTTGCGGCTGGATCTGGGGGTGTTAATGTGGTGATAGCAGGTTTGAGTGGTGTAGTGTCTGTGAGGGAGGAGGTAGTGGGAGAGTCTGTGTAGGGAGTGGATGCTGTTGTGTCTGCATGTGTGTGTTGTCTGTGTGCATGGCGGTGGTGGGTCTTGTGGTACCTGTGTTTAACCTTGCAAACCATGTCTGTTGAGGTAGATGAATGGTGGTCTTACTGTGTGTTCTGGATAGGTGTGGGGAGAGGGGTGTGGGATTGGGCACAGGTAGCTGGAGGGGAGAAGGAAGACTAAGGGACACTGGCTGCCGTCAACGAGGAGGCCAGAGCCTGAAAGGATGTCTGCAGGACAGTTAGGACACTGTGAATGCCTTTCAGGTAAGCATTGGTCTGCTGCATCTGTAATGCCAGTCCCTAGCTGGCATTCATGATGGTTGACTGTCCCACAGAGATGGATCCCAGGAGATCAATAGCCTCCTCATTGAGAGCCGCAGGGCTGACTGGGGCAGGGGCAGAGGTGCCTGGGGCAAAGGAGACTCCCACCCTCTTGGGTGTGCAGACATGGGAAATTGGGTGGGAAGCTACAGGGAGGGCAGTGCTGATAAGGGGGTGACAGACAAGGATCTTGCTGGGTTTGTCCCAGATGGGTCTGCCACCACCAAGGAGCATCCATCGGAGGATGGTCCCCTCGGCTCCACTGGTTTAAGCCTCCTGGGTCCCGTGGGCTGAAGCTTCCCTTTCTGCCAGTGCCCCTTCTCCTTTGCCTGATGATGCTGATGCACACAAAGACAGAGGTGGAGAGGGAGGGAGAGTGGGAGAGAAAGAAAGGGTGGAATGGGTCAATACCTACCCATCATTCACACGGTGTAACAACTTATTATTCTGCTGGTATGCCATGGCAGGGCATGCCATTACAGTTACATGCATAACTATGGGAAATCATATGGGAAACAACAGATATGCTGAAAAAAACTACTAATGTGGGAACATTGGTGCTCATTGACTTGATGAAGAGTCTAACAATGCATAGTTGCACAGTACTTGCCACATTCCCATGGTCGATTACATTGACATATCCTGCACTTTTTACCCAACATTATCCTGCATGGTAAGAAAGCATGCTCGCAAATCCATGTACAATGTGGTCAGTAATTTCTTGCCCCATGCAGCCATTTACACATTCAGTAAAAGGCAGCTAATTGAGAACTCACAAATGACCTCTGTCATTGTGGCAGAGTAATACTGATGGCAATGGCTTAACACCTAGGATATACTGATGGGAGGAGCTGGGCTCTCAAAATATGTGAAGGGTGCCCAGACAAACCCAAACATGGAATTAGTCCCCTCATAAGTCACTGTCTGCATGGTATTGGCACACATAATAGATACAAATCCTGCGAGGGTGGCCAATACCCATAGTCCACGTGCATCTACCAATGATCTACACTACATCTTCCCACTAGTAGTCTACCCAAACCCATGCAAGCCTAACATTAGCAAGGTGTGTGTGTACTACTCAGGGTAGACCAAAATGCGGGCCATTAGGGAGGTCAGGGTCTGATGGGCACTCCTCCCTCTGTGGAAGGACGTCCCCAGCTGGGCCTCAGCGGTCTTACAGGCCAAGTGTCTCAGGTCCTCCCACTGCTTTCTGCAGTGGGTGCTCAGCTAGCTATGGACCCCCATGGTCTTCACTTGCTTGCCGATGGCACACCAAATCCCCTTCTGATGGGGCTGACCCTCATGGGTGACACAGACAGAAGGAGAAAGTCATGTAGAGTGGCATCACAGCAAAAGTAGTAAGCTTGACACATCAAACACATCTCATGCCCACACTAACGTGTCTTAACGGCACAAAAGCACCAACTCCATTGCCACCTGCATGCATCCACTCCATGTGCGTTGTCACAACGCCTTTCAGCATTACACACACCACTATCAGGACAGTAACATTGAACTCACCTGCTGCTCTGGTGCCCCATACAACTGTCCATACAGGGATAGGACCCCATCCACTAGCTTCTCCAACTTCTCCTGGGTGAAGGCAGAGGCCCTATCTCCTGCAGTATGTGACATGATGGCTCCCAGAGACAGTACACAGCAGCTCACACAGTGAAGATCTTGCTTACACGAGTGTCAGGAGTCAAGTGATCTATGCAACCGAAAATGGCGGTCACGGCCACCACCTACATGACCGTCACGGCCGGCGGTGATCATAATTGGCCCCAGTCTCCCATAGGCAACAATATAATCCAATGAGGAGTTGCACGGTTGTTGTGACCGCCTACCACCATGACGACTAATGCCGGCAGAATGAGGTCACTTCCATTTGTCCTGTGCATGCAGGACAGGCGGCTGCCATTCTACATGTCATCAGTGTTTTGTAGGTGAATAATAAGTGCATCATTTATGAATTGGAGTGACAAGTGCATGGATTGACTATGTTCACACATCAAAGCTGGGTTCACACATGTGACATTCATGGACAGTGTAGTCATATGGACTGATGACAATGACAGGACATGTGCAGTCACTTGCTGCCGCATAGACGGACTAACCATATCTGTATGTCAAAAAGTTACAAACACCTTATTGCCTAGGGGAATATGGTGTTGTTAAATGGAAGTGTCACATGTTTCATGTGTGGCAAGCTGTTTGTCCGGGGCTGCAACAGTGATCTAGAATGGCATACACGTTCAGTGTACATGTCCAAATGGATTGTGTATTCTTCAGGATTATGTCCACATTATTATTGTGTGCTACAAGTGTAGTGTTAGGTGGCATGTGAACTGTTGACATCAACCTGTGGCTTTTCCTCTCTCCTATTCCTTGATACAGTGCAATAGTGAGAATGAGACATGCACCGGTGTACTGGCCCCTTGTCGACCTTGCTACCCTGGAAGAGAGACACATCATCCAGACCTATCGTGTGAACCATCAGACCATCATGGGACTGGTTACCCAGTTGGAGCAGGATCTTTGCCTGCCACACATAGGGGGTCATTCTGACCCCGGCGGTCTAAGACCGCCGGGGCCAGGGTCGGCGGGAGCACTGCCGACAGGCCGGCGGTGCCCCGCAGGGCATTCTGACCGCGGCGGTTCGGCCGCGGTCAGAAGAGGCAAACCGGCGGTCTCCCGCCGGTTTACCGCTGCCCTTAGAATCCCCTGACACCCCCTACCGCCATCCTGTTCCTGGCGGTAATGGCATGGGCACGGCAGGGGCCCCCGTAAGAGGGCCCCGCAAAGTATTTCAGTGTCTGCTAAGCAGACACTGAAATACGCGAAGGGTGCAACTGCACCCGTCGCACCCCTGCTACTCCGCCGGCTCAATTCTGAGCCGGCGTCATCGTTGCAGGGGCATTTCCTCTGGGCCGGCGGGCGCTCTTTTGGAGAGCGCCCGCCGGCCCAGAGGAAATGTCTAAATGGCCGCCGCGGTCTTTTGACCGCGGTGCGGTCATTCAGCGGCGGTACCTTGGCGGACGGCCGCCGCCGTCCGCCAGGGTCATAATCAGGCCCATAATCCCTATGCCATCCCTCCCACAGTACAGGTCTTTTCAGTGCTACACTTCCTTGCCTCAGGCTTGTTCCAGATTACAGTAGGTTTGGCAGCAGGGATGTCACAGCCGATGTTCAGTCTTTTGTTGAAGGATGTACTGTGTGCTTTACTCAAACACCTGAACAACTACATCAGGGTCCCCCTATGTGCAGATTTGCCCACTGTTAAAGCTGACGTTTATGATATGGGACATATTTCTTATGTGATAGGGGCTATGGGTGGCACCCACATTGCTTTGGTTAAACAAGTGCACAGGAACAGGAAAAATATTTACTCCATAAATGCTCAGGTGGTGTGTCTTGCTGGACAAGTATCTCTCCCAGTTGACAGCCAAGCTTCCTGGATCTGTGCATTACTCCTTCATTCTGAGGAACAGCAATGTCCCACATATGATGGCACAACTTCAGAGCGAGAGGGCCTGACTCACTGGTATGTATCCAATAGTATGTGTGCAACTGTAAATTCATGTCTCTTGACATTCTACCCTGTGTCTCTACCGGTATTGTGATAGGTCCAAGCTTTGTGCACACAGGTGACATCGGCAATCCTAACCTTCCGTGGCTGCTGACACCAGCGAGATACCCAACAACAGATTGGGAAAACTGTTTCAATTAGGCCCACGGCAGGACGAGGCGTGCCATCAGGAGGACCTTTGGGCTACTGAAGGCCAGATTCCAGTGTCTACACATCTCAGGAGGTACCCTGCTCTACAGACCACTAAAGGTCTGCCAGATCGTTGTTGCCTGCTGCATGCTACACGATATGGCCTGAGACGTCACATAGCATTACTGGATGTTGAGGAGGTGGCAGCTGGACCAGTGGCTGATGATGGTGACATGGAAAGTAATGAGGAGGCAGATGATTAGGATGCAGCTTACTCTAGAATAGAGTTGATCCACCAATACTTCCACTGAAATTCAGGTATGTGTTAACTGTATTTCATGTGAACGATACTCATGCCTGCCTTGTGACATTGCTCCTCCTGGTGTATGCCATCAGGGGAGGAGTCACTGTTCAAATGTCAGAGCTGTGTTTACTATGCAGTTGGCTATCACCACATCTGCAAAAGATTGAGCATGTTGTATGTTCCAGTAATGCTATATCAACTGCAAAAGGGCTGCCAACCAAAGTGGTGTTCCGTATAGCTACTTATCCTCGCTGTACACAATGGACAAAAATGGAACCTAACGTATACTAACAGTGTAACTTGGCTTTAGTTGTGCAATGTCAGCTGTGAGGGATGGGCCATTGAGAATGCATGTTTTGAAAACGTGGCTCTGCAATGGCTCTTTGTGTTAACATTACACGTGCCAATTCGCACTAGGGAGGACAATAATATATTGCATGTGTGTTGCGTGAGCAACATTTACTCCTATTGTGATGGCAGTTCGGAGGATGATAATATACTGCATGAGTGTTGCGTTGGCATCATTGACTCCTATTGTGATTGTAGTTCCTGTCTTGGTATATTTGCAGGTCACTTTGGTGATGCTACTCTGGTTCCTGGATAGACTGGTGGCTTGCTTGACACAGGATTTCAGAATATGTCTGTTCTACTGTCAAACTTGCTGCACATTGCTACCCCTTCTATCCTTCTTACAGACTGTTGCTGGTAAAAGGTTTAACTGAAATGAAATGTAGTACTACAGAAAATCGTTATAATTAAGACACGTAAGAAGTAACTGTGCTCAGTGGTGTTTAATGTGATTCTCAAGTGCAATGGGTGAAGAGTGGGTTTCATGGTGGATGAAATCATAACAGCAGTTGGCCCGGCTGCAGGTGGTACAGGTCCAGTATCCAAGGACCATGGTAAAATAGAGACATGACACTGGACAGTCAACAGGGTGTGTCAGTGACACACAAAGGAGGATGTTCAAGAGAGGCTCACTTCCTCGCAGTAATTTTGGTCTTGCTATCAGGTCCTGCAGGATGTCTGGATGTATGACCTAATTTGCGTGGGTGTTCCTTAGCTATTGAGGGAGGGGTGCTAGTTGCCTGTGGGTCTTCTGGCAGGGCCTCCATTCTACTAGCTGTGGCAGAAGTGGATGGCTCAGTTGGAGTGTGGCTAGTGGGAAGGGCCTGCTGGTGGGTGGAGGATGTACACAGGTATTTGTTAGTTCTTTGAGCACCTCTGCAATGGAGGCCATGTTGGCATTGTGAGTCTGCCACTGCTGCTTGGCTTCCTGGTGGAATTCCCTCTGCAGCCTCTGGTTCTCATGCAGGGTGGAGAGTATCTGGGCCACCTTGTCCTGGGATTGCTGGATTCCTCCTAGGACTTGGTAGATGGCCTCCTGCCCAGTTGTGTCCCTTGGGGGCCCCATTCCTGGGCCCACAGGTGCCCTCCCAGAGCCCCTGGCCACCCGGGTATCTGTGCCCCTGACATGGTGTGCTCACTCCCAGTTACACCAGGACCTTCATCATCTTGGGTGTGAGGGGTAGACTCTGGTCTCTGTACTGTGGACACACTGCTTATTAAACAGTCCTTGGGACACAGGTTTGAGGACAAGCGGTTGGCTGTGCTGTTGTTGCCACAGGGGTGGGGAGCTCAGATGTGGGCAGGGTGTGACTGGTGGTAGGGGACTGACCAGTTGTCCCAGATGGGCCAGGTAAGTCATCAATGTTCAGACATCCAGAGTAGTAGCCCTCACTGGGGCCTACATCCTGGGGAGGGCTGGTTGTCTCTGACATCCTCTGCATGGTGGCAGTGGCAGCGGCCAGAGGGAGTGAATTACATTGTGGAGGTGTACTTGTTCATATCATTGTCTGATGCATACAGTGACTTGTCTTGCTTCCCAGAGATGGCAATGACAAATGAGGCACTGCAGACATTGTTTGTGGGTGAAGGATAGTTACATTGGTTCCATGTTCCATTGAGGGTTGTAGATAGTGGATGGCATTGCTGTCATTGTTATGTAGTAGTACGCAACCAAAACATCCAATTGGTGTAGCTGTTGGTTCTACGTGCAGGTGTTCAACTGTGAAGTGGGAATAGCAGTTTTTCATGTGTAGGGAGTATGCATGGTGGGAGTTGTAGTGCTTGTCATTGTGAGTGCTATTTGTGCACTATGGAGGGACTGTGTAGGGATAGTGGCAGCAGGGTGGTGTGGCATGCAGAGGGGCATTAGTTGATTGGGTGGGGGAAGTAAGTGTAAGATGGGATGAATTGGGGAGTGATAGGGTGGTGGGGATGCATGCAGTAAAGGAGTCGTTGATTCCAGGGGAGTGTTAGTGACTTACCAGAGTCCAGTCCTCTGTTTATTCCAGTCAGGCCTTCAGGATGCAGGATGGTCAAGACCTTCTCCTCCCACGATGTGAACTCTGGGGGACAAGGTGGGGGCCCATCGCCAGTCTTATTGATGGCAATCTGGTGTTGTGATGTCATGGAACGCACTTTCCCCCATAAGTCATTTTACCTCTTCTTGATGTCCTCCCTTGTGTGTGGATGGTTGCCCACTGATTTTATCCTGTTGACGATCCTCCACCATAACTCAATTTTCCTGGCTATGGATGTTTGAGGGGCTTGTGCTTCCAACAGTTGTGACCCTACCCTGACACCTTTGTAGACAATGACCTTCAACTCTTAGTTTGTGGATTGTGGGTGCTTTTGAGGGGACATGGTGGTAGTGAAGTGGTTTGGTGCAAGGGGTGAGTGTTTGGTGCTTGATGGGGTGAGTGGGATGCTTAGGTTTGTGTGCTGGTGTGTTGTGGTGTTTATGTGCAGTTGTGATTTGTGTATATTGTTCTTGGGGCAATTGTATGGTGTGTGCTAAATGTGAAGTGTATATGTGCCCATGGTGTATCAGTGCTAAGTAATCGGTTTGGGGTCCTCGCTGTGTCTGTCTGTGGTTGTAGTTGCAAAGGATTTTGGGTTTGTCAGGGGATGTGTTTCATAGTGGTGTGTGTGGGTGTGTCTAATTTGTGTATGTGTCCCAGGTGAGTGGTATTTGTACTGTCTAATGTGGTCTGGTGTTCAGATTGAGGTGTGTTTTTGACAGCAGCGGTTCGCACCGCCAATAGTTTTTCACCATGCAATGACCTCTGTGCTGATTTGTGGTTCGTATTATGGAGGGCGGAATGCTGTCGGTGTGGTGGTGCTGGTGGTGTGACCTCCTCTATCCCGTCCTGGATCAACCTGGCGGTCTCAGATTTGTGGTCTTCAGTGTGTGGCTCTTAATACGGCGGACGTAATGGCGGTCTTTTGGAGGCCGCCACCACAGCGGTCTTCTGAAAAGACCACCACACTCATGATGAGGGCCTCAATCTTAATTTCTTGGTACTGTAAGTTTTTGGCCATTGGCCACCATGTGGATTACTTCTTTTCTCAATTACACTTACCTTGTTCCTACTCTGGGATCCTCAAGATTTTCTGCTTGCTCTGGGACTGGTCCAGAAGTTATTTCTTCAACTTGATTTATTGGTTCTTCACCAGTACCAAGAGTTCTTATGCCACTCTATGAGATGTCCAATAATTGGACCTATTCACCTTTCAGCATTTTTTCATCCTTTTCTTCTTCTTGCTGTCTCTGATTGCTGATTGCGTTTTTCTGAGTTTGATCTCGTACAACTCACAGTGCTACATACACCAGTGTTCTTGGTTCTGGCTCCTAGAACACAATTTCCTCATAAGGATCTGTTGTTTAGGTATGTGAAGCGTGTTTGGAATGCCAGCACACTTAACTGCTGTGTTTGTGACCATGATTATTTGCGAGGGTCCTTTCCAATCAGGCTGTGGACAAGACTTTCTCACATGCCTCTTAACTAAGACCTTGTCACTAGGACTAAGTTTGTGACACTGCTCTTAGTGTGAATGTGGGGTAACAAATACAACCTGTTGAGAAACAGAGTGCACCACACCAGCCAAACTCTCACAGTCATCAAGTAACATGCCATCTAGAGTATTCACAAGTGCATTTGCTAGGATTTCAAGTAGTCTCATTGCTCTGCTCATTAGGATTTTTTGTGGCGATAAATTGGTTTTTCTGTCAGGTATACTTCATAGGCTCATCAACACCAGAGGCAAGGCATCAATCCATTTCACTGAAATGGAAGCACAAACATTCATCAGTCTTGATTTAACTATCCCATTAAGTTGCTCCACTATGCCAGAAGCCTCTGGATGGAAAGGGCAATGTAGCTTCTGTTCAACTTGTAGTTTTGCACATAAGAAGAAGGACTGATATACATTAGTGCCGTTTCCTACGAGTGGGGTGCCGTTTGCAAATAGGTTGCACCACACCCACAAACAACATATATAGCGGCCCATTACAAATGGGGGCTATGATAACTATACCTCTCTTGTATGTCCACAGGTATCAATGGCGGACACCATAAACAATAGGTATTATCCTATGACACCACATTAGTAAGGTGAATTGCACCATATCACAGAGCATGTATTATTTCTGCTTTCATTAGAGGTAGTCAAACAAGGAGTGGCACCAGGGAGTCCTCCTTGGTCCTGAAGAGTAGCCTAGGGGTAAGACTCTGAGACTTTGAAACATGTAGACTAGGAAGTCAGGTACATTACATCGCCCACTTCTGCAGCCCCTTTTTAATCATACCGCCTCCAAGAGATCTATTAAATCATTGGAATTACTAGGACACAGGTATTTTTAACTCACCCAAGACCCCATCACTCCTATCCCTTCTGTGATTCACATTCACAAGTCTACATCAGTGCTCCCATGTATCCTGTAGGTAGTAGCACGCCCGCTCCATAGCGGAATGGGAAGAAACCCAATGATGAAGCATGCCACCAAGGGGTAGCCCTGGTGGGGGAGGGTTTTTCTAACGGGAAAATCCTTTCCCCTATCCATCCTGTGGTAGTTCTTTTAGCTGGGCCTCTTTTGTAATGTTATATAGGCTATAACGAGGACAGACCTAGCCCCACAACCTCCTTCTCCCTCTTTGTTTTTGTATATTTATTTACCTATATACATCTGTTGATATATTACATATTGATGACACAATTCTTCTGCTTGGGCTCCGAATCTGTGATTAAATCAATACTGTTTAAAGATTGTTATCATTGTGTCTCTTCCCAAATGAGTCAGCCCATGGAAATATCTTGTCTTTGGAGATAACAGACTGTCTGGCAACACTGGTCTTCCATCCACTGAAACCCAAACATTGTACTCATATATGCCACACCCTGCTCTGATTCTACCCTGTTTCTGTCTGGTGTATTTTCTTGCATTCGTCTCACTTCATCCCAAATATCAGACACTCATCATCATGAAAAAGACAATTTCTCGCCGATTTCCATTAGTAAATGATCTGTTAAATGGACAGGCCACGATTGCACAATAGTGTGCCACTTCATCAACACACCTATTGCCAAGTGTAACATAACTTTTGTCACTCCCCTGCGCTGCACATTTCGCAACAGCAGTTTCAGTGGGAAGTTGCAGAGCTTCCAATAAATGATTAACATGCTCCCAATTTCCAATGGGCGAACCAGTTGAAGTCATGAAACCTTGCTGTGTTCATAAATTCCCAAAGTCATGGACAGCACCAAATCCATACTGACTATCTGTGAATACAGTGACTCTCATTTGCGCTGTCAAGCTGCAAGCTTTTTTAAGCTCTGGTAAGGGCAATTCAGACTGGATCTCGTACTGAAGAAATTCTATAAAGCCAAGAAGTTTCTATCATTTTTTGGATCATGCGGACTTGATAAGCTGCTCTCATTGAATCTTCCTTGTTCTCAAGCATGAGCCATCCACAAATACGACATAATCTCGACTTAATAATGGCTCATCTTTGCCTGGTCTTGGTTTGGTGCATAAGTCCAGGACATCAAGGTAATCATGTTCAATAAGACTCAGATCCCTCGGGGATGGGCAACAATGTGCTGGGATTCAGTACCTGGCACCTTCTCAGCCCAACATTACTTCCAGCCAGGATTTGTTGTTCATATTTTGTTAGTTGTGAAATAGTAACAAGCTGAGTTTTTGTTCTTGTAAGCAAAACTTCAACTGAGTGAGGGAACGTAACTTTTAAGGGATGTCCCATCACTATGTATTCATATTTCTCAGAATTAGCACATACTGCAGCTACTGCATTGATGAAACAAGCCATAACAGTGGCTATAGGATCAAGGATCACAAAGATGTAGATCACAGGCTTTTTGGCATCCCCATGTAATTGAGTCAGCACTGAGAAAGTGCAGCCCTCACTCTCACTGCAAAACAGTGTGCAATCTTTTAAATAATCTGGCATTCCAAGTGCTAGGGCATGACAGAGACTTTCTCTCAGCTCTATGAACCCCTTCATGCATTCAATGTCCCATGGAATTGGATCTGGTATATCTTTGTGTGTGAACCTTAGGAAAGGATGCGCCACAAAGGTGTGAATCTTGCAAGATTCTTTTACCTCTGATGTTATGAGCAAGTCATCTATATATTGCACCAGCACTGAACTTTGCAGTATGATCAATTATTCCAGATTTAATTTTAAAACCTGATCAATGATGGATGGGATCTCCATGTAGCTGTGTGGGAAACAACGCAAAGGAAAACAAGTACAACTGTCTTCAAGTAGTTAAATCAAGGAAAAGCCTGGCAGAGATCAATTACAGTAAACTATACAGCTGTACATGGCATTTGATTACATATGGTGGCTCGATTCAGTATCACAGGATAACATGGGATTACAATATCATTCACCTTACTTAAATCCTTAACTATCCTGAGTTTCCTATTGCGTTTTTGCAATCCCATAATTGGTGAGTTGCATGGACTCCCAATTGTTTCTGTCAAGATGTCCTTCTCTAGCATATCATTTATAATTGGGATTACTCTCTCTACCTTTTCAGGTGCCATGTAATAAGGTGCTGTTGTAAGAAAGATTGCATTTCTCTTTTATGTTTATTCAGACCGGTTCCACCCCTTTGATTATTTTTATATCCTTTCCTGTGAAATCCCACACTTCTCGATTTCCTGCCCTTTAAAATCTGCAGGCAAATATTTTGTTATTAGCATTGGATAGGTTCCTATTGTTTGTTTCTGGGCAATTTTTAATTCTACATCTTCATTATGCATTTGAAACAACTTCCTGTGGCGTGCAATTTACCTTACACAGTAAATCTCTCCCTAGAAGATTAACAGGGATTGAATTGAACAACACAAACTGATGATTTTCTCCAAATGATCCTATTTATAGGAACCTTTTATGAAATAGGTTTAGTAATTAGTCTATTTGCAAAACCCAAAACTTGGATTTCTTTTCCCGAGAGGGGTAGGTCTGGTACTTTCACTGTTTTCAATGTGAAACAGGTCGTTCCAGTGTCAATCAGAAATGACACTTGATGATCCTTCACCTCACCTTCCACAAATAGTCCACTCTGGTCTACCTTTAAAACTGCACCTAGCATGCAATCTCCCTCTCAAGCACAGTCATAGTGACATTACTGTCTCTAACACCTAAATGTTGTCAAACATGGGAAACCTCTGGACTGCATTGTGATTTTGCATCTGCATCACATTTCAATTCATTTTTGGCAACTGAGTATGATTTAATCTTGCATAGATTACATTGGATTGAAACATAAGTGTTTGCGGCACGGGTACCAATTGAGTCTGATTTTGCATAGGTACTTGCATATGTTGCATAAAAACATTCAGAATCTGCACTTGGTTTACTCCCTGCCACTAATTAATGATAGTTCTATCTGGATTGAGCATACACTCATGCTTCCAATTCCCCACCCTGTTGTACATTTAGCAAAGTGTCATCTTCTTCAGCTTTTCCACCATCAACACCTGTTCTCGGCTCAATAGTAGCACCTCTTCCACTTTCTTGAGACATCATCATTCCTCTCTGAACACCCTGTATCCATGTTTGAAAGCCCCCGATTTGCATTCCACTCACTTTCTTAACTGCACCACCATTTCCAACAAATGACTGATTTTGAAAACGTCGTTGTGCAAATTTAGGGCCTGAATTAGAGTTTGGTGGTGGATATCCTGTCCAGTTTATTACAGGTTCCATAGGCTATAATGGAAATGTAATACAGCGGATGGGATATCTGTCAAGTTTGTGATGGAGTAACCCCCTCTGCCAAACTCTAAATAAGGTCCTTAGTCTGTGCCAACATAAACTTCTCATTAGTTTTATGCTGTTTCATCTTCTGCTTATCACTGCTGTGCATACTTCAAAATCTCAATTTCAAATAATGCCAGTCCTTAAGTGGAACCCTGCCATTCAAGAATGTTATTGCCTCCTTATACTTAGCCATTACCACAGGTGAAGGTGCATTTGTGACAGGATCCCTCTCTGGTTCTGCATCTGGCCATTGAACAGCAATTTTACATTCTGCCCACAAATCACTTGAAACCACAATATCGAAAAAATCATTTAAATCAACCCATAACAACTTTCAAATGTTAACAAATCTATCAACTTGTGTATACTACAGCATTGGGATTTCGCTCAATTTTGAATTTTTTTCATAATTAATGCAAGGTCTCCCCTACTCCAAGGGACATATACATACCCTCCACGTGGTATTTCTCTTAAAGGATATTTAGTAGTTGCTGCTTTCTTTCCTGACTATGTCATTTGTTTTCTTTTCTTCTTGCTTATTCTGCTTGTTTTTTTTCTTTCAGTGTTTTTGTGATCATTTATTTTCACATTTGTCAAATTCACTCTATTTGCATACACAATGTATTAATTCAGTGAGATGAATTTGCATTCCTGAAGAACACATGTTTTCAAGTGAGTCATTATCTAATCAGACCCTAAAAACAACTCTATAATAGTAAGCTTTTAGAAATATCAACCTCATATTTACTTGCCAATTCAGTTAATTTGTCATGAACAGTTGCAGCCTTCCTCGTAAATTTTCTGCACAAATAAATTAATTATTTTTCTTGATACTGGTTTATGTGACTAGGGTCCAAATATCTTCCAATAATTTCCTCTAATAAAATTTTTAAGTAAGGCACTTTCAATGGTCTCTCATTTTCTGGAGCTAGACTAGTATTTAAACTTGAACTAATACTCGGTCTTTCTATATCCTCAATTTTCACACAATTTCTAGCAGCCTCTTCAAACCGAAGAGGAAATGAAGCACCTTCTAAATTACATCCACCTGGCACAGTTTGTGTTGTGAAGACAAATCATCTTCCTTCTCCTATTGCTTGAATAGTTTGTGGAGGTGCCCAATTTGTTGAGTTATTACTGGCTGTAGCACAATCGACTGAGTCAATACGGACGGTATATTTGCAGGCTGTACTGCTTGTGTCAGACTAGTAACTTGTCAAACACCTGGCTCTATAGAAGCTGTGGCTATAGTCACACTATTTATCAATTGGGCTTCGTCATTTGGCATAGGTACTACATAGGGTGGCAGACATGTAGCTAAATGGCCATCTAAAATGTCATCACCCAAATCAGTATTTTTATCAGATTTGTTTTCACCTTTCACTTCTTTGTCCTCTTTAATCTTTTTCCTTTTAGGTTTTTCAGATTCTCTAATCTTTGTGTTCTACTCTTTTATAAGAAAGGGATATAGTCTAGCACCTTCTACTACACTCTTTCTCCATCCCTGCGCTTGATCATCCCAACTGCATGTGCATAATTTCTCATCGCTCTCTTAGTTCATTTTTGGAATCTCTCTCTGTCCTTAATTCGAGCCATCTTCTCCCATGCACTAAGTGCTTCAATTGTGTAGGTCTAGGAAGAGTCCTCATTTTCTCACTGTTTATCCTAATCTGCCTAAAATCCCTAAATTAAATGTCCCCCATCTAGGAAAACTCAAGACCCCTTGTTTTTCAGTGATCTCACACCATGGACAAAACCAAACACTTGCATGTAACCCTTTTTCAATCATCAGATGATATGCTGGCATACCTTCAGGAGGTTCTTCCTCACCCTCCCTAATTGGAACCATTACATCATCTCTCATTAGACTCCTCAAAGCTTTGAAAAATTTAATGGAGTTGGATTGACTTAAACAAATTCAGTAATCAAAATTACAGAATCTTAATTGTTTTGATATTGTTCCATACATGTCAGGACATATAACCCCTTTCATCAAACACACTACAGTTGCGTAATTCAATCAACCAATGATTTCACAATCTTTGCTGAGATCCAACCAATCACAGCGTGGCATTACACCAACTGACCAATACCAGTGCAGCGCAACATGACACAACATCTCGCTCCTTGTAGCAGTGCAGACTCCGTGACAATTTTCGCAGTGTGAGGCAAAAAAAACAAATCTAACAACTAAGCAGCATAAAATAACATAATTTTTTCCTGCTTTTTCTAAAGAAACCAGTACTGCAACCAAAACTAGGTTTTACACCTTCCGTTTCTCAATCACAAAATAATGCTCCACTCACAATGATGTATTTGTATGAAAGAATTTAAAGCGCATTATGCGGAAGGCATCTAAACCCTAGCACCTGTGAGGAGAACTGTTGATAAGAAAAGACCAGACCACATAATCACGGACAAGAGAAGAGCCAGGTTTTTAGTTGCTTTCGGAAAGTTACAAAAGAATTCAAACTAGCAATATGGGTTGGTATGGTATTCTACAGTTTGGCCGGTGCCACAGAAAAGGAGCAAACACCCCAACTAGCCTTCTGAAATCTAGGAGTGTTCACCTTACTCAGAGATGATGATCTGAGCTGTCTCTTAGGGATGTACCAGTGAAATGCAGTTCTCAAGGGAATTGGCCCCTGATGATGGACAGCCATGTAGACCATGCAAAGCACTTTATAAATCATGTGCTTACTGACAGGTAGCCAGTGGAGGGAACACATACCCTCTTCACATGAAAGATGTCTAGGCCCATCTAATAACAAAAGGGCTGCCACATTTTGAATGACCTGTAATTTGCTGAATGAGGCCTTGAATATTAGTAGTCAAGGTGTGATGTAATTAGTGCAATAACCACTGCTACTCTTAGTTTAGAATATTGAAAATAAAAAAAAACAAGAACTCATGGGCCTGTTAACCTGAGCATCAGAGGTAAAGGTGTAATAAATAACCCCTACATTTTTAATGGCAACCACTGGAGTGGTTAAGGAGATGCACGTCTCTAACCAGTAAAGTTCAAACCACACAGAGTTATGTGCCCGAAGTCTTTTCAGCATTTTTTTTCAGCCAGTTCTCCTTCATCCAGATGCTAATTTCAGTCATGCATGACTTTAGGTTACCTATTGTCGTATATAGAGACAATGATATAGAGACAAAGGACAACACCTGGAAACTGAAAGATCTCACCAGTTTAGCCGGGGGGGCAACATAAAGGTTAAACAGAGTGAGACTGAGGGAGGACCCCTGTGGAACTTGACAGGGAAGATGGAATGGTTTTGCTCTATTGTCCCAACAACTGATTATTTAGACCCTATTCATCAGAAAGGATCCTAGTAGATCTAGAATAGTATCCTTTGATCCTGCTTACTGCAGTCTTTGTACCAAACGATATGGGGATTTTGTGTCAAAAGCCACTCACAGATCCAGCATTACCAGGATAGCCGTACCTCCCTGGTCCACTTGGCAAAGAATGGAATCTGCCACGGCAACCAAAGCCTATTCAGTGGTGTGGCAGCTCGCACCCATTCTGTGAAGGGTCCATAACATCCTGGGTGATAATAAACTTGAGCAATTCTGATTGATATATTTTTCAAAACTGTTAGCCAAGGTAGGCAGGAGATGGGTTGGACAAAGTTTTTTTTAGATCCTCTGGATCCCCATTTTGATTTATTTTTAAGGGGAATAACTATTGCCTCCTTCCGGCACTGGGGGGGAACACTCCCATTCTGAGTACCTGGTTGTAAGTCTTTTCCAGAAAGGATTCAATTTTGTCTGGGGCAGTTGTAAAACTCTGGGAGGACCTGGGTCATTTGGCGAGTGTGATTTTATGTGTAACACAAGATCTTTTATTTTCAAAAGAGGTATGGGTGAATGCAGACAAAGCAGAATAAGGGACCTGATCATCAGAGGTCCCTTCCACAGAAATTAGGTAAAGCCTGTCCTCATTGTCATTAAGGTCAGAGAAGATCTTGTCCCTGAAGTAGATAGCAATCTGCCAGTGTTTTCTGGAATAGGGGAGTTGAGAGATCTTTGACCACCTTAACAAATTTGCTAGGGGTATTTTTGGCCGATCTTATTTTGTTAGTGAACTAGGAGGACTTGGCCATGGTAATGGCATTTTTGTACCTGAAGATCACATCTTTGTTTATTTTTCTCCTCTGAGGTAAGTTATGTCCTCCACACACATTCTTGTCTCCAACACTGCTGTCTGAGTTCTTTTAGTTCCTCTGAAAACTAGGATGCAGATGCTTTAGTTCTAGTGTTATTTTTGATGAGGGCCACCTGTTCAATTGTCACCAAGCCCCAACTATTATAGTTATAGTTATCTGCTGTTGGCTGCTGTGATCTGTAATTTTTTACCAGGGTCTCCACATTTTTGAAGGAGATTTTACTCCTGCTTCTATGAGCTACAGGTTTGCCCTGCTTTTGCTTGTTAACTTTCTGCCGGCTGATTTTGAATGTCCCCGCTAGAGAGTCTATCCAGCTCAAAGGAAGAATATGTCCCACAACCAGGGCTGAATGATTGGCAAAAATACCATCCAACGTATGGCCAACTGGATGAGTTGGAAAGGTGACCAATTGGGAAAATCGATAAATCGATAAATATTCATGAGGTCTAGAAAAGTGACCATATCTTTGCACCCCTTATCTCAACTTAAACTCACCCAATATAGTCAAATTGGGGTTAGCATTATAGAGTTCCAGAGCTTGAACCCAGGCCTCGATAAACTGAGTCTGAGAGCCTTGTGGGTGGAAAACAATGACCCCCGACAAGGTGGGCTTATTATTACCTTTGATTCTGAACTATACCCCCTCATAAATGACATGTGATAGTGAGCTTATGGGCTCTAGAGTGCAGGTAATTGAATTCCTAGCAATATTACCCAGTCCCCCTCCTCTACAAAGTGATTGATCCAGCCTGACAATAGTGTAGCCCAGAGGGGTTGTTATAGGACTCTTACCTTGGGGGTAAGATTGCAGTCAGTCCCACACAGACTGGGAGCTATCCACCTGACGTTGTGGGCTAACTAGTAGCCCTCCACTAAAACATAGAAAGTAAAGGTGATTTGTGGCAGTCTAAAAACCTGACACATTGACTCCTCTGGGAAATTGTGGTGGACAGATCATACCCCTTTCTCTCAGGTACACAACGTCACACATGCTAAGGGAGACAAAAAGATGCAGGATAAGTTTCAATATATTTAATGACACAATTACATCTATTGATAAAAGCATGAGCTGTGATTACGAGGCAAATGAAAGATAATACAATGATGATTGTGATCATTAGAGTAAAATATATAAACAGTACGAGCATCCTGATCTAATCATAAGATCTAGTGATTCCTACCTATACCCTAATGTCTAAGCCTGAGATCATAGTGGTGTTACTCCTTCTGTCTACCCCAGTATATGGGAAGAGTCCAATGCCATACCTGAAAGACGGGTATGGGTCTGCCTGTTGTATGCTGACATTCCTCTTGCTTGGCTGCTAAGACAAGGCCAGAAGCAGTGGAATTGTCAATGGAAAGGTGTGCGTTCCCAAATGGCCATAGCTGGAATTCCCTATACCTTCCTTAGGCCTACATGGTGTTTATATAACAAAACATGTTGTATTCTAAGAACAGGCCTGACGTGATGATATGTCTATTGCTAAGGAAGGAGCACACATGATTAGTCATTTCAGCCACAGTTCCGCCTGAGGGTGCAGCATTCCGCGCTGTGCCAGATGTGGAAGCACCAGGAGCCACTAAAGGGTGGCTCATAGAAAGCATCCCTCAACAACCATAATCTCATTGGACAAGTATGGCAATAAATGCTCATTGAGAACATCATCAGATTTGTGCCCATAGAAGGTACATGTTGCAAAGCAAGACACACTTCCAGTGTATATTCAAAGGGGCACCATAAGCAGTGAAAAATGGGCTACACACAATTGAGAAGTGGTCGAAATGATAGTCACCAATTCCTGTCTAGTTCTCCCAATAGTGATGCTCTATAAATGCTGCATCATGAATTTACAACACAGTTGGGCTGGTGGAAGCTCCATCATTTCTTTTTGTTCAGATGGGGCAGCCAATGTAGCAGCAGCAAGATACTGCCAATTAATGTCAATATTATCAGGAATCCTCAAAAAATTCTCAACAAATTTGAGTGGATGGCTGAAGCCATAACCCCAAACATAGGCCCTCATTATGACTTTGGAGGTCTTCCATGAAGACTGCCAAAGCCATGGGCGCCAGGAGACCACCAGTGCTGGCAGCCTCCCGCCTGCCATATCATGGGTACTTCTGGATTTCTGCCGCCACACTTTGGGTGGAAATCTGGCAGTAGTCGTGCTGGTGGTCGGAGGCGGTCTGGCTGTTCCACCACCTGCACTTCCCCGCCAGTGGGACGCCGCCAGTCATATTATGGGACATAATATGGCCTGGCGGTGTCCTGCTAGTGGGGCGCTGCCTGCGGTGGAAGTGCTCTTTCCCGTTCCCTGCCGGAAGACGTTCTACCCGGAACAGGTAAGGTGATCGTCTTACAAGTAAGGGGTGTGGGAGGATGGGGGTGTTGTGTGTGCATGTATGAGTGTGTGGTGTCTGCATGTGTGCATGAGTGTGTGTGTGCGTGGTTGTATGCGTGTCTGTATGTTGAAGTGAGTGCGTGTCTGCATGTCAGTGTGTGTGCATGTGAGTATGCATGTTTGGATGGGTGTAAGTATGCATGCATGAATGCGTGTATGAATGGAGTTGTGAGTGCATGTATGGATGTTGTTTTGAATGCGTGCCTGAATGCGTGCATGGATGTTGTTGTGAATGTGTGCACGTAAGCGGGGAAGGAGGGATGGAGGAGGGAGAGGAATGATGTGGCTGAAGGGGGGTCTAGTGTAGGCTGGGGGATGAGGGAGCAGTCTACTGGTAACAGGGAAGAAATTCCCGTCACCAGTAGCCTTTCCCGCATTGGTTTTCATGGTGGTGCTACTGTCGCAGAGACCATGGTGGAACCCAGGCTCCTAATACCACTGGGAGTCTTCTGTGTGGATGAATGGAGCTGTGGCAGGTTGACAGAGGCCAGCCTGCCACACTTATAATGTGGCAGTCTTCACAGCCAGCCTGTTGGTGGCAGGAGTGCCACATTTACCCTGGCGGTCAGAAGACCATCAGGGTGAAAATGACTCCCATAGTCTGGAAAGTGCTGGAAAGAACAGAACCTACAGACCTAAAAAAGTATGCAATCCCAGAGGTGTTAGACCCTTTAAGATGTGACTTACCAATTCACTGAAATGTTTTGGGAAGTTGCTATTTAAAAGGGACTATATATCTGCAGACAGCATTGCCACTTGCAGGTCAATAGGTTTCACAGGTCGATGTGAGAGCCACGTGTTTTTTTAACAGCTTTTAGACTGCCCAGTTTGTCAAAATGTACATTATAAGTAGCAATGCGGGCTACAAATCTTATACTTCTATCTCAAGAGTGGAGGAAAAGTACATTCCCGCAACAAGTCACAATTTGAGAGCCTGAAATCATGTAAACAACATCTGGACTCATCCCACAGCAACCTTGATCACTGAGCACCAAGTAACTCACATTGAAAAGTAACTGAAACACTGGGCAAATCAAACAGACAGAACTACCCTTTAGATATCAAGCAAAATTTTCCAAGGAAATGTTATATACTCTTTTTCAAGGCCATCTGTTTACAAATCATAGAATGACTTACAGAAGTCTCACATCCACTGCCCCTAAGAAGAATACATCTTTCTTGCTGTTAAGGCACTTGTAATCACACCTCCTGAATGTAACTGTCTCCTAACGGTTCAAATTTGCCTACAGGAAAATGTTTTCAACATGAAGTGATCTGGAATAGTGATTTTGGCAGACAGATCACTGAATGTATTACCCACACTGGCAATAGTATTTCAGCCACAGTAAAAGGCAATTTTTCTAACTTCTCAATTTTAAGCATGATGTAACTAGATTCCTTCTTAGTCATTATGTGTTGTTTAAGTGTCAGGTTAAATGTGGGATATAACTCCTTAGAGTTAACAAACTTCCAGAGAATGCAGCAGTTTTTCAGAACTTGTAATGTCCAACTCAACTCCATAATGGACCTAAGTTGACAGTGTCCATGATGTAAAAGTGACATGTCATTTTGAATGATGTCTAAGCAGAAGACACAATGTGAAAATGTTGTTGGGCAATGTGTTCATACCATTATCAACAATGACTGGAGCTTTCTCTAAATTCTCCTTATTTATTTGCCTTAAATATTCAGCAGCTTTCATTTGCGAAAGTTTCCATATTTCATTTTTGCCTATAAAAAATGTTTTGAGAGAGGTTTTCTAGGACCTATCAAGGAATCTTGTGCGTCTATATCTTCAGAATGAAAAGAAAGGTGTTTATTTCCAGCTCTTAGTGTGAAAGATTGCAACTATTGTTGACAAAGTTTACCCACGCTGTATGTGGTGAGTGTGATGATGTAACTACAGCCCAGTCTCCCACTGTGAAACCCCCAGTGGAGTTAACAAAAGGTGCATGATAACCATTTGTGTCCGCTGGCCACAATAACCACCCATTGAGACCTGAAAGTGATAAATTAAAGGTACAGTTCTGAACCCAACCATTGAGCTGTTCTTTAATGACATTTACAATCTTTTGCTAATTATCAAATTTAGCTGGTGAGTGAATACTGGGTGCGTCCATTTCTTTTATTTTTGCTAACCCTAGGTTAGCTGTGTGGTGTCATTAAGGAATATAGGCCCTCATTGCAACATTGGAGGTATTGACCGCCGGCCACCCAATTCGGCAGCCAACATACCGTTGCCGTGGCTACCAGCCGCCCACCCGCATTATGACCGTAGACGGAATTCTGCTGGAATACCGTCAACAGTCATGGCAGCGGACGGTGGTAAGGTGGTGCTGCTGTCAGCCGCAGTGCTGACTATATCATGAGCAATGATACGGCCTGGTGGTGTTTTGCTGGCGGACGCTGCCTGTCTCTTGCCGGAGGACCTCCTACAAGCAGGTAAGTCAGGTACTCTGACAGGAGAGGGGGCTGGGGGTCGGTATGTGCGTGTGTGGGGGTGTTGTATGTGTGTTTGTTGGGGGTGTGTGTCTGTTTTTGTATGCGTGAATGCGGGTGTGAGTCACGTTGAATGAGTGCGTGAATGACTGAATGTGAGTGTACGTGTATGTTGTGTGTTGTGAATGTATGTGTGCGACAATGTATGTTGGTGTGTGTTGCGGTGTGGGCATGTATGTGTGCATGCATAGGTAGATGTGGGTATGCGTGTGTGTATGAGTGTGTATGTGTGCGTTCTTTGGGTGTGTAAATGTGCGGGAGGCAGGAGAGGGAGGAGGAGGATGGGAGAGGGCTCCGGGAAGAGGGAGGGGTGCGGGAAGACCCCTATCAGTGCCAGGGAAGGAATTCCCTGGCACTGATAGTGCCTACCGCCATGGTTTTCGTGGTGGTACACTTGCCATGAAAACCATGTGCGGGGCAGGAGAGGGAGGGGAAGGATGGGGAGGGGGCTGGGGAGGGTATGTATGTGTGCGACAATGTATGTTGGTGTGTGTTGCGGTGTGGGCATGTATGTGTGCATGCATAGTTAGATGTGGGTATGCATGTGTGTATGATTGTGTATGTGTGCATTCTTTGGGTGTGTAAATGTGTGGGAGGCAGGAGAGGGAGGAGGAGGATGGGAGAGGGCTCCGGGAAGAGGGAGGGGTGCGGGAAGACCCCTATCAGTGCCATGGAAGGAATTCCCTGGCACTGATAGTGCCTACCGCCATGGTTTTCGTGGTGGTACACTTGCCATGAAAACCATGTGCGGGGGCAGGAGAGGGAGGGGAAGGATGGGAAGGGGGCAGGGGAGGGCGGCATGAAGAACCCTATCAGTGCCAGGGAAGGAATTCCCTGGCACTGACAGTGCCTACCGCCATGGTTTTTATGGCGGTACGCTTGCCACGAAAACCATGGAGGTAGGTGGGGTCATAATCCCAAGGGTGTGACCGAAGTCTCCAGCCCAGCGGCAGTTACCACCCTGGCTGACGGAGTGGTACATTGGCATTTTGGCTTGAGCCAAACCTCCAATGTCATAATTTGGGAAAGGTACCACCAGCCTTTTGGCCTGTTGGCAGTACCTTTCCCCAAATTACCGCTGACCGCCAGGGCCGTAATGAGGACTATAATTTGCAATGGAATAATGCAAGCTCTAAATAAAGCCTCCACACCTTACATTTTTAACATTGTGTCCAGTAAACTAAAGCAACTTTTCAACATGTTTTAGAACTCCCCAATGGTAGAGTTGGACAACGTCCCTATTGTGTATTATTACAAACTACTTTTGAGGTACCAACTTGGTATAGAAAATGATATCCATAATGGTGCTCACAGAACATTTCCCAATAATTTGCAATGTTCATGTACACATCTTCACTTTCAGATACACTGTAATATTCTAGCTTAGAAATCATAGAATCAACTGTTTTATATCACAGTCATCAGAAACAACCCCAAGTGTAATAATATAATTAATTGGTACTTTAACAAAATATGCAATTCGAA
This sequence comes from Pleurodeles waltl, assembly GCF_031143425.1. Classification (NCBI taxonomy): domain Eukaryota; kingdom Metazoa; phylum Chordata; class Amphibia; order Caudata; family Salamandridae; genus Pleurodeles; species Pleurodeles waltl. The sequence goes on from NC_090442.1 coordinate 469,200,294, forward strand.
TAATTTCTGTAGGGCCGAAGATATCAAATAGTACCTGATCCCAAACAATCACAACAAGAACTGGAATGGCTGAAATGTTCACAAGGGACAAGTCTCTTTGGACTTTATGTGAGGATAAATAAGGCTTTAAAACATCATTCACCAGTTCATCAGCAGAGCATTTAGGAAAATAATTACCATGTATCAACAGAAAGAAAACAATGACAAAACTAATCTTAAGAAGAAATGCAAGCAGTGTCAAAAGTATCCACAGATAGTACAGTGGAAGACTCAAATAGTAAGTTTAAGACAATTGAAGAGCTTATGTGCTTTTGATACAGGTATTGTAGCTGATACTGAAAAGTTTGAAGAAAAATAATCAATGTCAGCAAAACAACTAGAAGCCGTCTGTGCAAAAACTGGAGCCTGTGCAGGTGAAAGTGTACTGAGAGATGTATCCATAGGTGGTTCATCATAAACAAGTCCATCCGTTTGTGTTGCATTGGAAAAATGCACATTTATATTTTGGACATTTTTTTATCAATGAAGTGGAGACAGGAATCATCAAAAGTTCATTCTCCACCCTCCCCAACCTCGAGGGAATAATTTCAGCATTGCTTAGTGCTTGAAGAGGTATTTCCTGGATGGTAGAGAGAGGGGTACAGGAACTACCCAGGTATTCTCATGGTCTACTGTGCAGGATCGGCCATGTGATGCAATTTGACAGTGTCAATTGAAACAAAGTGGTTGTTTTTAGAACCAGGCAGCGGTAGTAGAATCACAATTCTGGTACAGTGTATTCCCAGGACTTGAATTTTTACCCTGCAAGATGAGACAAACTCCATCTTCACAGCAATGTTTTTGTGAACTATATTCCAAACTTTAGAAATCCAGCCTGTAGATGGTGGCAAATCCCCCATTCCCAAGGTGGTGGCATGTGCTGATAAATTTTCAGCATGCCATTTTTGTGTTCCTGTAAAACAGTGACCAGTTCATTTATGTCAAATGGTTTTCTGCTGCCACCCAACCAGTGCCATCAAGATCAGGGACGTACATGGATTTCCAAAACTTTACTTCATAGGGGATCTATACTCCCAAAAACCTTCTAGGCAGATTATTTAGTGCTCTCTGTGCTCAATACAGGTTAATTTGCTCCACAATTGAGCCAAAGGGGACAAATAATGAACCCCAGTACCCTTCATTGCCAGAGTGTCTGTAAATGCCCTGGAGGCCAAGGTAGGACTCTGGTGCTAGCGGAATGCTGTGACAGCATTTGTCCAGATGAGCACCTGCAAATCTTCAATAACAGGTTGAGAGTCAGCCAATTGTTGTGGCCACTGTCATAGAAATTTGAAGCATGAATCAACAATAACAAGAATTTAGTTGTATGCACCATCTGGTTGTAAGGGACAGCAAAACATTAAGAGGGGTATCTGTGGTGGGCGTTTTATGGTAGACCCTTAAATTTGTTGCCAAATGTGACAACTAAGGGCATACTGCTTGGTCTGTTTGTATAGACCAGACCACCAGTAGTGTTTCTGCTAAAGTTAGATGGCAGCCACCACACCAGCCTGGGCAAAAGCAATCCTTTCATGTGCTGCTTCAGTGAGATCTAATCTATGGTCTTTGTAGGGGATCACACAGCCACTGACCCCTGGTACTGTTGCAAAGGCACTATGTGGCAGGAATATTTTGCAGAATATGCTTTTTTTATGGGCTTGCCATCAGCCGAGGCTTTCAGGCAGCCAATGTTTCATCATCCAACCTCGCATGAGAACTAGTTATTGCAACAACAGAAGCCATAGCTTCTGCAGATTTGGCTGCTTTGTCGGCCAAGAAGTTTCCTAAAATATGCATTTCAACATGTTGGTGACCTGATGTATGTACTTCATGAGCCTGCAGCAGCTTGTCTTTGAGGTCTGCCACCTTCCCCCACAGAAATCACCATTTTATGGTGTTTCCTTTGGAATCTCTGAACCTATTGAGGCACTGGTAGTGTAAATATTCATTGAAGGACTAAAAACAGTAACACGAATCACACACAATCAACGTATAAAGTTCAGGATCTGTGTGTTGCAGTGCCAAGATCAATGCTTTGAGCTCTGCAAGTTTTACTGTGTCGTCCCCTGGTGTTTGAGTGTAGTTTTGCTGAGGGTGTAATTGATCATCCATCATCACTCCACAAACAGCTGCACAAGCCACAGAATATTGGTATTTGGTTCTTGTAGCTCGTTGAGCTGAACCATCTGTGTAAATCATGATTCTGTGTTCATCGAGAGGCAAATTGGTGGACTTGGAGTATTCGAGTTCATACTGGAGAAATTCTTGGATCTGAAGTTTTGGATCAAAAACATAAACAACATCATAGGCAATCAAGGAGGTATCCCATTACATCCAATGTTGATGTAATGCTTTTGCATTCGGGATGCTTGCTTTTGTTTCCCATGGGCTAATGGTCTCTCTCTCTTGGCAGCCATTTGGACAGCAGTCATTTATTTTTTCTGTTGATGCATTGTTCTGGATTAGAGTACAGGTGTTGTTTGTATGCTATGGATACAGTCCCACCTTCATTGAATGTTACATAGGTGAACCCAGGGCACCCTGAATGATCTGAATTACCAAATTTGATTTGTTGCCATGTGTTTGTAAATGTTTTGCTTCAATCATGTCAATCTGTTAAGCTCTAAGAATTTGTGTGTTGTGGTGTTCAGTGTTTGCTTGTGAAGTCTGGATCAATTTAATCATAAAGCGGTTTTATGTGCTGTGCATATTCTGGAAAGTATTTTCTGCCAAAGTTAAAGAAACCAAGCAACGATTGCAGTATCTTGATGGTATATGGTGGTATATGGTGGTTGTAATTGCACACAGTTGTCTAGGAACTGCAGTGCAAATCTCTTTCCCTTATTTTATAATTTGTATCCTTGAAATAAGATACTCAGAAAAGCAATGTAAGTATTTTTTTAGTTGAATTTGTGCCCTGTGAGGTGAATCCCAAAACAATTTGATCTACCCTGTCTAGGTGTATGTTGAGGTCAGCACATGTCAGATAGTAATCATCTACTGAAGACAATGCCTCAAGATCAATATCATGCAATAGTGATGTCACACGAGCTGAGAACAATCCTGGTCTGTTCTTATACCCTTGAGGTAAACAACAAAATCTCTGTTGGGAACCCAACTTGGAGAATGCGCTTAGAACTTGGCTTTCAGGTGCCACATTTTCACAGAAAAAGCCATTGGAAATATCCAAGGATATTTTGCATTTTTTGCACACTATGGCCCTCATTACAACACTGGCGTAAGGTGATAAAGCGGCGGTAATACTACTAACAGGCTGGGAGTAAATACTGCCAAATTATGACCATGGTGGAAACAGCTCAGACAGACAGCTACTTTAACACACAGACCGCAAGGGTGGAAACAACAGCTACCACGGCAGTAGCTGCCTACAGCCAGGTCAATGTTCTGGCCACCTTATTATGAGTCACGAATTTGCCACCTATTACAGGGCAGTACCAACGACATAAAAAGCCTGGCAGAAATAGTGTGCAGAAGGGAAACGACTCACCTGTGGAGACTCAGGGAAGAACCACCCTGCCATGGAGCCCGAGCTCCATGTCTTCCCCATGATCTTCTATGTTCTGCTCCTCCACGAACATCAACGCCGGCGAAGACGACCACGGTGAGTACATCCGCCTAGCACACAGGGGAGGGGGAAGGAAAAAGAGAGTGACACACACACGCAACACACAACACCCCTACCCCCAACACCATACACACAAGCAGATGCAAGAACAAAACATATCTACCCCGTAGTACTCAGGAAAAATGCAAGGACAACACCAATAGATCAAAGTGAGTGTAATAAAAGAAATATAGTAGTAATACATGCATCCAAATCCCAAAATGTATACATATTTACAAATGAAGGGACACTGCCCAGTCCTCAATGTTCGTGAGTCACAGGGCCACATTACAAAGTCCAAGGCCCCACTTGTCTCCTGCAACAACACACTGCAGGGGCAGCAGTTCGAAAATAGGCAGGCACCTCAGGTGGACAGGGAACAGTGGGGCATGTCAGCCGGAAGATGGAACAACACCACTGGTCCTGAAGGGGACAACATGCCCTGTGCTTGGTCCTGGGGAGTGCAAGGCCACAGTCTCTCAAGTAGGTGACTTGCCCATGTTCTCTTGAGGGGACAAGATGCCCATTGCCTTTTGTCCTGGGGAGTGCAAGGCCACAGTCTCTTAAGTGGGTGACTTGCCCACTGGCTCTGGAGGGGGCTTTGTGCCCTGTGCGTGGTCCTGGGGAGTGCAAGGCCACAGTCTCTCAAGTGGGTGACTTGCCCACATTCTCTGGAGGGGGTAACATGCCCATTGCTCTTTGTCATGGCGACAGCAAGGCCACAGTCTCTCAAGTGGGTGATTTTCCCACCGGCTCTGGAGGGGGCAACATGCCCTGTGCTTGGTCCTGGGGAGTGCAAGGCCACAGACTCTCAAGTGGGTGACTTGCCCACTGGCTCTGGAGGGAGCTTTGTGCCCTGTGATTTTCATCCTGGGGAGGATGGAGTCAGTGGGTGACTTGCCCACTGGCTCTGGAGGGGGCCTTTGTGCCCTGTGATTTTCATCTTGGGGAGGATGGGGTGATTGGGTGTCATACCCACTGGTTTTGGAGGGGGCATTGTGCTCTGTGATGCTGATATTTGAGAGTACAAGGCCACAGTCTCTCAGCTGGGTGTCATACTCACAGGATTTGCAGGTACAGCCCACACAACAGCCCATGGATGCAGAACTACACACTGTCCGCCGGCAGTGATAGCAGCTCAGTGGTGGCAGTGGTGCTGCTGCTGGTAGTGGTGGGGGGAGGCTCCAGCCCATCCCCTGCAGCCTCAGACGGCTGCCCACTGGTGCTGCTGCTGCTGGTGGTTGTGCTGGTGGCAGTGCTGCTGGTGGAGCTGGTGGTGGGGGGGCTCCAGCCCATCTCCTGCAGCCTCGGATGGCTGCCCACTGGTGCTGCTGCTGGTGGTGCTGGTGGTGGTGCTGCTGGTGGAGCTGGTGGTGGGGGAGGCTCCAGCCCATCCCCTGCAGCCTTGGATGGCTGCACCAGCATTGTTGGTGGTGTGGGCTCAAACTGAGTCCCAGGACCAGGCCTCTGGCCCTTTCTGTCTGCTGGTGCAGGACCCTTGCCCTTCCTGGCAGTATCTGGGAATTCCTCCTACTCCTTCCTGGCAGCAGCTGGGGATTTCTCCTTGCCCTTCCTTACAGCAGCTGGGGGTGGCACCTTGCCCTTCCTGGCAGCACTTGGGGCAGGCACCCTTTCCATGTTGCTGCCTGGTGGCCGAGATCCTTTCCCACCAGGAGTTGCTGTGGACACTGCTGGGCCCATGTACTGGGTGGCTGAGGTGCTTGTCTGGGTTTTTCACACCATGGCCAGACGTGAAGGATGGCCGGAAGGAGGGGTAGGGTAGAGGTCAACGGTAGAGAGGAAAAGCTTCTTAGAGACGTTGGGGCGGGAAGAGGTAGAGGAGGAAGAGGGAGTGGTTGTAGGAGGTGTCTATCCGCTGTGTTTGGGTACAGGTGCATGGACTGGATGCTTTTGTGAGGTGGATGGCTGTTGGGTGTCTGAGTGCCTGCATTTGTTTACCATGGGAGGGGGGACGCAGACACAGTGGGAGAGGACACAGGGGATGTGTGCATGGATGTTGGGGTGGTGACTGCAGGTTATGTGTGTGTTCTGCTAGGTGTGGTGGTGATGGTGGTGGTGGATAAGGAAGTAATGCATGCAGTTGTGAGTTGAGATACAACTAGGAGGGAGGTGGAGGACAAGGAGGAGGGGGACACAGTGGAGGCAGTGGATGTTGGTATGTCTGCATCTGGATGGTGTTTGTGTGAGTGCCTGTGGGATGAAGTCTGCTGCTGGTGTTTGCCTGTGCCACTCTTGTGTGTTGTCCTGTGTGCATGCTCGTCTGCCTAAGTGCTTGGGATAGGTTGGGGTTGAGGGGAATGGGATTGGGAAACAGAAGTTGGAGGAGGGAGGGTGGAAACAGGGACAATGGCTGCCATCAGAGAGGAGGCCAGAGCCTGGATTGATCTCTGTTGGGCCGCTAATCCAATGTGAATGCCCTCCAGAAATTCATGTCTGTTGCATTTGGGCTGCCAGCCCCTGGATGGCATTCACAATGGTTGACTGCCTAACTGAGATGGATCACATGAGGTCAATGGCCTCCTCACTCCGGGAAGCAGGGCTCACTGGGGCAGGGCCTGAGGTGCCTGGGGTGAAGGAGATGCTCACCCACCTGGGTGAGCAGGCATGGGCAACTCAATGAGTGGCTTCTAGGAGGGTGGTGCTGGTATGGGGGGTGGCGGCTATACCTGTATCTTGGGTGGTCACAGAAGTGTCCGCCACCACCAGGGAGCTTCCATTGGAGGAGGTATCCGTGTTCGAACTGTCCCCTCCAATCCCACTGGTGCCCTCACCATCGGTGGACTCTTCCTCCTGGGTCCTGTGGGATGCAGCTCCCTCCATCGCCGGTGCCACTGCTCTTCCACCAGATGATGCTAATGCACATAAGGACAGGGTTATACAAAAAAAAGGGGGAGGGGAGAGACAAAGGAAACACTGGGTCAATGGCTGCACCAGCACCATCTGGTACAGCCCTATGCACTAGGCAATGCACTACCATCAGTAATGCTAGTCACCAGGGCATGGGGAGGGACACATACCGCCAACTGCAGCATACCTGGCACCCGCACAGCCCTGCCCAGTAGTGGATGCCTACAAGCTAGGTAGGAGGAATATCACATCATAGGACCTACTCTGCAATGCCAGGCCTGGCCTAGGGGCACCGACAGACACACATCTACCACCCGGATAGTACCCCACCAGGCGTAAGTTGTAATGATGGGCACTGTACTCACACCCTTGAGGCTGCTGTGATGCCCCCAAGCAGCCATCCAGCTCCCGATAGGCCGCTACAAGTATGCAGGCCATCAAGGGGGTCAGGGTTCAACGGGCACACCATCCTCGTTGGGAGGCTATCCCCAGCTGGGCCACCTCCGTCTTCCGTGCCCAGCGTCTCAGGTCCTCCCACCATTTCCGACAGTGGGTGCTCAGCCTGCTGTAGACCCCCAGGGTTTGTACGTCCTTGGCGATGGCACGCCAAATACCCTTCTTTTGATGGGCGCTGACCTGCAGAGGAAATGTACACAGGGAAAGGTATCAGTCAGACCGTCCTGGCTGTTACACTCATGGTCCACCATATCCCTTCCCATTCCTCTTACGCACAGACATGGCCCAGCATACATGCTGCAAGCTGCCCAGGGCCCAGCCACCAACCCCCCCAACACTGGGCCTTCACACACAGCACTCCATGCACCATGCATTGTGCTCACAGTGTACACACCTGTTGGTCTGTAGGCCCATCCACCAGTCGCTCCAACTCAGCCGAGATGAAGACAGGGGCCCTTTCCCTAGTGTGGTGGGTTCCAGACACAGGTCACAGCAGCACCTGCAGTATAGGTCCTCTCCTGTTGAAGGTCAGGTAGCAAGTGAGTGTACAGATAAAAAATGCCAGCGACGTCTGAGGGCCCAATGATAACCAGTGAGGAGTTGCAGGCCGGTTATCGACCACTTCCCGCAATGGTGCACAACGTCAGCAGAATTATCTCACTTCCACCTGTACCTCCATACAGGACAGGCAGATGCCATTTCAGGGGGGGCAGGCCATGGATCCTAACTGCGTCACAGTTCACAATTGTACATTCAGGACATATGCCACTAATAAAATATGAAAATCACATCATGCATTGAACTGTACTGGTTACAATGTACAAATAATGACCGGCTCCTCACTCTTAAACCCCCTAGATTGCAAGCACTACGGATGAATAGAAGATTGAGACATCCCCCTGTGTAAAGACCCATGGTGGACTTGGCAACAATGGAGGACAGGCACATCATCCTCACCTACAGACTGGACAGGGCCTGTGCCCAATTGGAGCCTGACCTGATATCTGCTATCCGTCATCCCACTGGGATACCTCCCCTCTTGTGCAAGTCCTAGCTGTGCTCCATTTCTTGGCCACTGGTTCTTTCTAAGTGACAGTGGGCTTGGCAGCAGGAATGTCACAGCCAATGTTCTCAATAGTGCTAACAAGAGTGTTGTCTGCCCTGATAAAACACATGTGCAGCTACATTGTTTTTCCCCCAAGTGGAGGATTTGGCCACAGTGAAGGCTGACTTCTATGCAATGGGACATATCCCCAACATTATTGGGGCTATTGATGGAACACATATAGCGTTTGTCCCTCCTGGCGAAATGAACAAGTCTTCAGAAATCGAAAAAGTTTTCACTTGATGAATGTGCAGATGGTGTGTTTGGCGGACCAGTACATCTCCCATGTCAATGCTAAGTATCCTGGTTCGGTGCATGATGCTTTTATCCTGAGGAATAGCAGCATCCCAAATGTGATTACCCAATTCCAACGGTAAAGGGTGTGGCTAAAAGGTGAGCCCTGGTTCCCACCAAGTGGATGTTGGTGTGTTGGTATGGTGTGGGCCATAAGGGTTAGTGTGTGGCTAACAGTTATCCCTCGATATTTGCAGGTAACTCTGGTTGCCCCAACCTCTCATGGCTACTGACCGCTGTGAGGAATCCCAGGACAAGGGCAGAGGAACGTTACAATGAGGCACATGGGTCAACAAGAAGGATAATTGAACGTACATTTGGCCTCCTGATGGCGAGGTTTCAGTGCCTCCATTTAACAGGTCGATCCCTGTGCTACTCACCCAAGAAGGTCTGCCAAAGCATCGTGGCATGCTGTATGTTGCACAACCTTGCCTTGCCATGTGCCTTTTCTGCAGGAGGAGGAGGCTGAAGATGGCCGTGTGGGAGCAGTGGACCCTGTGGACAGTAAGGATGATGAGGCAGAGGATGAAGATGAGGACAACAGAACTGCAGTGATCAAACAGTATTTCCAATGACACACAGGTAGGACAGTGTTACTTCACATTTAATTGTCATTATTTAACTTTTCTTTGTCACTGGCAGGCTGTGAATTCCCACTTCTATGCCCACTCACTGTACCCTTTGGCAACTCTTTTTTCAGATATTGGTGCCCCACTATCACTCCTGGTGTGTTCACTGCAGCCAACTACAGGTCTTTCCTATGTATACATTACTGTACAGTTGAATTGCAATGTTTAAACCTTGTTACACAAATACATACTTAAATCATTTGACATACTCCATACTTGTATTTTTTCAAAGTGTATTTATTTAAGTGCTATGAAGAAAAGGGAGAAGTGAAATGGGCTGGGGGCATGATGGAGGAATGTCCCAGGTGGAGTACAGTCTATTGGTAGCACAGATGCATTGTCCGAGGGGGCATAGGAAGGGGAGCAATTGCAGTTCAAAGTGGATAGGATGACAGAGTGGGACACGAGTTGACAATCAGGAGAGTCTCATTTCCTGGCGGAGTCTTGGCAATAGTCTCTGGCTTCTGCCTGGATCGCAGGGAACGCTTACAGGGTGGTTCACCTTCTGCAGGGGGAGTGAGGTTAGTGGCCTGTTGGTCCTGTGGCGGGGCATCCTGTCCACTAGCAGCAGCGGAGGTGGAGGGCTGTTCAGTAGTCTGGCTAGTGGCAGGGGCCCGCTGGTGTGACACTGCCTCCCTCATTATGTTGGCCATGTCTGTTAGCACCCCTGCAATGGAGACCAGGGTGGTGTTAATGGATTTCAAATCCCCGTTGATCCCCAGGTATTGTCCCTCCTGCAGCTGCATGTTCTCCTGCAACTTGTCCATGATCTGGCCCACCACATCCTGGTAATGTTGGTATGCTCCCAGGATCGCGGTGAGTGCTTCCTAGAGAGTCGGTTCCCTGGCCTGTCCTCCCCCTTGTGCAAAGCAGTCCTCCCAGTGTCCCTGTTGTCCTGTGCCTCCACTGCCACTGACCACAGGTCCCTGATTGTCTTGGGTTTGTTGTGTGCCGTGGGGTCCCTATAGTGGTGGACAAACTGCTGATTGATGTGTCCTGGGGACAGAGGTAAGGACCAGCTGGGTGGGTGCTGTGGTGGTATTTCCTGAGGAGGGAGGCTCTGTGGTGGTGTGAGACTGTGCCTGGGTAACCAACTGTCAAGAGGTCCCTGATGGGCCAGGTTGGTCATCCAGATCCAGACGAGCAGAGTCGCTGTCATCACTGTAGGCCTCTTCGGTGGGGAGACTGGATGTTGCTGGCACCTCTTCTCCAGTGACATTGGCTGGGATACTTATGGTGATGTAAATGCAGTGTTATTGTTTCTGTGTGTGACATATTGTGCATGGGTGGGTTGCCCTCTGTGGTTGTTATTGCCTTGGCAGCATTGCCTTGTGTGAGTAGTAATTTGGTGGGCTAGCTGTTTCCCTCAAGTGTGCATGCTTTGGTGATAGGTGTCCATGCAGGTCTGTGAGTGGTTACCATGCATTTGTAGAGCATGCAGGGCTTGGCAGTGGGGTGAGTTGGTCGTGATGGTGGGGTGTGTGGGAGATGGTGGAGTGATGGGAGTGAGGGTGAGGGTGGGGGTATGTGATGGCATGCACATGGGGGGCGATAGTTGTATAGAGCTGACTTACCAGAGTCAACTCTATACTCCTCCTACTCCTGCCAGGACCTCAGGATGCATGATTGCCAAGACTTGCTCCTCCCATGTTGTCAGTTGTGGGGGAGAAGGTGGGGGTCCACCGCCAGCCCTCTGGTCAGCTAGTTGGTGTCTTGCTGCAATGGAACGCACCTTCCCCGTAGGTCGTTCCACCTCTTCCTGATGTCATCCCTGGTTCTTGGGTACTGTCCCACAGTGTTGACCCTGTACATGATCCTCCGCCATAGCTCCATCTTCCTAGCAATGGATATCTGCTGCACCTGTGTTCTAAATAGCTGTGGCTTTACCTGGATGATTTCCTCCACCGTGACCCTTAGCTCCTCCTCAGAAAATCTGGGGTGTCGTTGTGGTGCCATGGGTGTAGTGTGAGTGGTGTGTGTGAGGGTGTGTAGTGTGATGTGTTGGGGTGTGTGTTGTGAGGCCCGTGGGTGGTGTAGAGGCGATGGTGGTATGTGGCTCTGGTTGTGTGTGTGCTCTTGCTGTCTCTCTCTGTTGGCAATTGTTTATATTCGTAAAGTGTTGTGGGTAGTGTTGGTGTGTGTTTTATAGTAGTGTGGGTGTGTGGGTGTGGTGTGTGCATGGGTGTCAGGTGTGTGTAGTGTAGTGAATTGTCCAATGTGGTGTTGTTTTGTTTGAGTATGTGTATTTTGAGTGCAGCAGTATGTACCGCGAATGGTTTACCGTGGTTGAATGTCCGCCGTACTGATTTGTGGGTCATAATGTTGTGGGTGTAGTTCTGTTTGCGTAATGGTGTGGGTTTTGATACCACCAATTTATCAATGACTTTGATGTGGCGGACTTGTGTCTGTATAGTGATGGATTGGTATGTGTGTGTCATAATATGGTAAATGGATATCTGCCGCCGCAGCAGTATCTTGGCGGCAGTCAGCATGGCGGTAAGTGGGATTTACCGCCAATGTCATAATGAGGATCTACGTTGTTAATTAGTGCTGTATTATGTAAATTTTGTATGGCACATGTGCATGTGTGACTGTTTAAGTGTCTGTAATATAAGACTATTTTATATGAATGGTCTGGCTTAGCTATGGGAAACAAAGTGTTATTCATCGGAGAAACACAGTGTTCAGCTTACTCCCTGGTACTCAAGTTGTTAGAGAATGACCTGCACTGGTGTTTTAGCCTCATGTTTAATGGGACATTGAGGTTGTATGTGTGGAGTGGAACTTATTGGAATAACATGGTATGGGGAATGCCTATCCCACCCTACATGGTTGCTGTACAGTGCTGAAGTCTGCACCAAAGCCTAATCAGCGACATAGGTTTCTTTTACTGTGTCAGAAACAAGGACTGAGAAAGAAGGCAAATGACATCTTCCCCTTGTGGGAGCGTACAGACAAATTCAGTTTGCCAATCTTTTCCTGCTTTTAGTATGTAATAACTTAGGCCCTCATTATAACCCTGGCGGTAAATCCCGCTTTCCACAGTGCAGAAGACCGCCAACATACCTCTATGGCCGTGGAATTCCGCTACATGTATTACGACTCACAGCTCGGAATCCGCCACAATACAGACACCCACACAAGTCTGCCACACCAAAGGTCAGTGATAAACTGGCGATGCCAAAACCGACAACGTCACGCCAACAGGAATCAGCCACAGTATCACGACCCACGAATCAACGCAGCAGTCTTTCAACTGCGGTATTTCATTGGCGGTACACACCACTGCGCTCAACATACACACGCATTTACAAAACACAACCACATTGGACAATTCGAAATACACACACCTGATACACATACACATACACACACCACTCCCACACACCCAATCCAATATAAAGCACACACCCACATCACCCACAAACCCTTACTACCAAAATTTTGAAAGAAGGCCAGAGAGAGAGACTACCTAAAACAACACCAGCATCCATAGACACACAACACCATCACTTACACAACATCCACGCACCTCAAACAACACACACCAACACATCCCCTCACACATCACAACAGACACCACCTCACACATCACCCACACCACATCATGGCACCTCAAAGACACCTTTCTGAGGAGGAGCTCAGGGTCGTGGTGGAGGAAATTGTCCGGGTAGAGCCACAGCTGTTCGGATTACAGGTGCAGCAGACTTCCATTGCTAGGAAGATGGAGCGATGGCGCAGAATTGTCGACAGGGTTAACGCAGTGGGATAGCATCCAAGACCACGGGATGACATCAGGAAGAGGTGGAATGATCTATGGGGAAGGTACGTTCTGTGGTATCCAGACACGAGATTGCTGCACAGAGGACTGGCGGTGGAACCCCACCTCCTCCCCCACAACTACCAACATGGGAGGAGCAAGTCCTGGCAATTATGCATCCTGAGGGCCTCTCATGAGTAGCAGGAGGACTGGACTCTGGTAAGACAGATCTTTACTACTTTATCCCTGACACCCCACCTGCATGCCATCACATACCGCCACCCTTACCCTCACACCAATCACCCCAACAACCCACAGATACCCCGCTAACACAACCCACACATCCAAAAACCAAGCCCTACAGGTAACACCAATGCATGGACACCCATCACCAAAGCATGTCCAGTACACAGACTCACTCATGCCCCAAAATCACCAATCACACAAGGACCAAGCCAATAATGTAAGCACAGGAGCAGAGGGTCACTCACCCATTGCACAAGATGGCACACACAGATACAATAAATATGCATTTACACCCCAACAGGACCCATACCCAACGTCACTGGACAGGAGGTGACAGACAGATCCAGTCCCCCCCAGAAGAGACCCACAGTGATGACAGCAGCCCTGCACACCTGGATCAAGCTGACCAGCCCGGCCCATCAGGGACCTCGGGACAGTCGGTTCCCCTGACACAGTCACAAACCACCACAGAGCCTCCCCCCTCAGAAAACACCAGCGCAGCACCCACCCAGCGGGCCCATCCCTCTGTCCCCAGGACAAGTCAAACAGCAGTGTGTCCACCACTACAGGGAACCCAGGCAACCCCACTAACACAGGACGATCAGGGACCTGGGGGCAGTGGCAGTGGGCACACGGTTCAGGGGACAGAGGCACAGGATATCAGGGAAGCTGGGAGGACTGCTGTGTGACAGGGGGAGGACAGACCCAGGGAACCCACTCTCCATGAGGTACTCTCCAACATCATGGGAGCATACCAATATTCCCAGGAGACCATGGGCACGGTACTGGCCAAGTTTCAGGAGACCCAGCGGCTGCAGGAGGAACACTACCTGGGGATCAGAGAGGACTTGAAGTCCATTAACACCACCCTGGTCACCATTGCAGGGGTGCTGGCAGACCTTCTCAACACCAGGAGGGGCACAGTGGCACACCAACGGGCCCCTGACACTATCCTGGACGATGAACAGCCCTCCACCTCTGCTGGCACTAGTGGACAGAGGCACCACCACAGGAACAACAGGACACCAGCACCCCACCCCCTGCAGATGGAGAACCACCCCGCAAACGGTCCCTGAGATCCAGGAACAAGACAGAGAACTTTGTCAAGACCCCTGCCAAGAAATAAGAACCCCCTGAATGTCACCATTCTGTCCCACTATGTCACCCTGTCCATCCTTAAACTTCTATTGCTCCACTTCCTATGCCCCTTTGGTCAATGCACCTGTGAAACAAATAGACTGGACTCTGCCATGGACATACCTCCACCATCACCCCAGCCCATTTTACAACCCCCTCCACTTATTTGCACAGTCATAAACACACTTCAATCACAAAACAATCTGGAGTCAGTCTGTGCTTCCACAAATGTGTAATTGCAATATCTATGGAATATAGCAATGTCAATTTACTTGTTCACATACCAATGTAACAGAGCTGTAGGCCAGGAGTAAACATAGCAGAGGGCACAAAATGGGAACCAGATCTGTGAAATGGAAAGTCAAAGTGACAAGTCAGTGTCCATACACTGAGTGAAAATGACAGACTTATGCTAGCTCCAACAATAGTATGAGATGTGGGAAGCAGTTAAATCTTCTTACCTGTGTCTCACTGGAAGTATTGCATGATGATGTTGTTTCAGTTGTCGATATCCTCTTCTTCTGCCTTCTCTTCTTCACTGTCCACAGGCTCTACAGCTGCCACAAGACCACCATCTGGCCCATCCTCCTGCAGAAAAGGCACCTGGCGTCACAAAGCCAGGCTGTGCAGCATACAGCAGGCCACGATCATCTGACACACCTTCTTCGGTAAGTAGTATAGGAAACCACCTATCAGATGGAGGCACCGGAATCTGTCCTTCAGGAGGCCGAAGGTACGTTCTATTATTCTCCTAGTTCACCCATGTGCCTCATTGTAGCGTTGCTCTGCCCTTGTCCTGGGATTCCCCACTGGGGTCAGTAGCCATGACCGGTTGGGGTAACCAGAGTCCCCTGCAAATATCGAGGGGAAACTGTTAAACACACACTAACCCTTAGGGACAACCCCATACCCAGACACCTATGTCAACTGTATTGGAACTTTCGCCTCACCTATTAGCCACACACGGTGCCTCAGCAGTTGCCCCATCATATAAGGGATGCTGCTATTTCTCAAAATGTAAAATGACACCTGCCCCAGCAGACGTGCCCTATGGAGGAGAACAGCGAGCAGAGAGTCATCCAACACTGAGGTATCACAATATGTAATTTGCAGAAACGTTATTAATCCGCTATGTGCCGGTATCTGTCTGTATTCCCGGCCTAGATATGTGTGAATCAGTTTTTTTCCATGCCATGTGGCCCCCTGAAATGACGGCTGCCTGACCTGTATGGTGGGACAAGGGGATATGAGGTAACTGCGCTGGTGCTCTACATAATCGAGGTGGGTGGTCGAAGACCGGGGTGCAATTCTGCATTGGTTATCATTGGGCCCTATGGGTCCCAGGAGCCAATGACGATGTACGCCGGCAGTGACGGTGCGCACCGCCGCGGACGTGACTGCCATTTTCTGTCTGTTCACTCACTTGATACCTGACCTTCAACAGGAGAGGACCTACACTGCAAGTGCTGCTGTGACCTGTGTCTGGAAGCGACGATGGCTACAGTGTCTGGGGAAAGGGCCCTGCCTTCACTTCGGAGGAGTTGGAGAAACTAGTGGATGGGGTCCTCTACCAGTACACCCAACTGTACGGTAGCCCAGACCTCCAGACAAACAGGTGAGTACACTGTGAGCATGCTGCATGGGCAATGCCTGCTTTGAGTGGTGTGAATGGAAGATACATGGGGGGGCTGAGGCCTGCATGTGCGGATGGTGAGTGTATGTGTGTCAGGGCATGGGTGGGAACTGGTGGGCAATGATTGTGACGGTCCGGACGGGTGAGAAATTTCCTTTCCCCCTGTACCATTCCTCTAGGTCAGCGCCCACCAGAAGAAGGGTATTTGGCGTGCCATCGCCAAGGACGCCTGGACCCTCGGGGTCTACCACAGATGGAGAACCCACTGCTGTAAAAGATGGGAGAACCTGCGCCGCTGGATGCAAGAAGATGGCGGAGGCCCTGCGGGGGATGGCGTCCCAACGTGGAAGGGGTGGCCGTCGCACCATGACCCCCCTGATGTCCTGGATCCTGGCGGTGGAGTAACCGGAGTTGGATGGGCGCTTGAGGGTATCACAGCAGCCACAAGGGGGTGAGTACACTCTCATTCAGCTGACTCTGCGTGCATAACGAGGTGTCTGGGTGGGGGAGGTGGGCAGTGGGTTCCCCTAGACCAGGGCGAACTTGGTAGGCAAGGTCCCTTGTGAGGCAGGCTATGTGGCAACCCAACCCCACTAGTAGTAAGAGCCATCTACACCTAGTCAGGTTCCTGTGACTTCCAGGTGTGCAGCAATTGGGCTTAGGCCTTGTACCCCATGGTCAGGTGATATTTCTAGGAACTGTTAGTGCATGGCATAGTGCATAGGGCTGCTCCCTTTGTGTTGTTTCCGCTAACGGTAGTGGTGTTGCATGCACTGAACATTTTTTTCTTCTGTCTTTCCCCCCCTTTTTGTGGTCTCCCTGTTCTTTTGTGCAATAGCATCATCAGTCGGAGGAGCATTGGCACCAGAGCAGGAGGGAGCTGCAACCCACTTGGCCCTGGAGGGTGAAGAAACAGAATCGGAAGCCACCAGTGGGATGGAGGGTGAGGGGAGCTCCACGGCGTGGACAGGAGCAGACACCAGTGACACCGACTCCTCCTCTGATGGGCGCTCCCTTGCGGTGGCGGGCACCTCTGTGCACACCGCATCAGCAGGTACAGCCGCCACCCCCCTACCAGCACCGCCCTCCCAGCAGCCCCTCAGCGCGTGTCACGTGCCCGCTCACCCAGAAGGGTGGGCATCTCCTTCGCCCCAGGCACCTCAGGCCCTGCCCGAGTCAGCCCTGCTGCCCTCAGTGAGGAGGCTATTGAATGCCATCCAGGGTGTTAAGAGGCATTTGCAGCAAACAAATGCATACCTGGAGAGCATTCATTCTGGGCAGGCGGCCCAACAGAGAGCATTTCAGGCTCTGGCCTCAGCACTCATGGCAGCCATTGTCCCTGTGTCCAGCCTCCCCCCTCCAACTTCCTCCACCCAGACCCAATCCCCTGTACCTCAGCCTATCCCAAGCACACCATCAGACCAGCATGCACACACATCAACACACAAGAGTGGCTCAGGCAAACATAAGCACCACACATCCCACAGGCACTCACACAAGCACCATCCCCATGCAGACACTGAAACATCCATTGTATCCACTGTGTCCCCCCTCCACGTCCTCCTCCTTCTTCCCTGTCTTGTCTCCACTCACACCTGCATGCACTACATCCTCAGCCACTACCTCCATCACCAGCACGCCCATCACCACACACTGCTCATGTGCAATCACCACCCCCACTACCATTCACACATCCCCTGTGTCCTCTCCCAGTGTGTCTGTGAGCCCTCCTCCCAAACTACACAAACGCAGGCACACAACCAGCCAACAGCCATCCACATCACAACAGCCTCCGGCCTATGCACCTTCACCCAAATTCAGCAGATGGTACACCTCCTACAACCACTACCTCTTCCTCCACTCAAAAACCCCCTCCATCTTCCCGTCCCAGTGTGTCTAAAAAACTTTTCCTGGCAAACTTTGACCTCTTCCCTTCACCTCCCCCCGTCCTTCCCCTAGGGCCAGGCTTTCCAGGTCCCAACACAGCACCTCAGCCACCAAATCCCCAGGCACAGTGGTGCCAGCAATTGCGGGGTCATCGAGTGCGTCACCCATCAGGGCTGCCAGTGTGCCACGTAGAGAGGGCAAGGACATTCCGCCACCTGCCAAGGTAAAAAAGGTGCCCACATCCCAGAGGGAGAAGCTGAAACTACCAGCCACCAAGGGCTCAGCAAAAATAAAAGGGGATAGTGGCTAGACAACTGCGGCACCATCAAAGGTGGGGAAGGGCCAAAAGCAGAAGAGCAGGTCAGGAGAGGGCATGGTGGCACCGACTGAGAGACCAGTGTCACAACTTCTGTCCATGACCGCACCAACCTGTACGGCGGCGAACGCCGCTATCTGCCCCGCCACCTGCACCGCCACCTCCAGGTCTACAGCCTCAGCGACAGTCCCCAGCTTCTTCCCCAGTGGGCAGCAGTCCGAGGCTGCAGGAGACATCCTGCTGTGTCCCTCAGCAGGTGCTGACCCATGCACCGCCACAGACACCGCGCAAGCACCGCCACCACAGACACCACCGCAAGCACTGCCACTGGCCCTGCGATGTACTCGGACAGTGGCACCACTGCTGACATGTCTACCATCCCCAGTGGTCAGTCATCCGAGGCTGGAGGAGAGTTCCTGGACCCCGGGCAGCTTCCATGAGGCATGACTTCCATCACTGTTTGCACCTGCAGGTGGAAGGCGAAGCCGCAGCAGTGTGGGGTATGTCTCTGCCTCCATGGCGTATCATGTTACCTGTACCTCGCCAATCTCATGGCACACACACCCAGGTGAGGGAATTGTACCGGCAACACTGCACGTGGAGCACTCTGGGCACAATGCCCCCTCCGGAGCCAGAGGAGAGATACACCCACTACCTCAGTCCTTTTGCAGGATGAAGAACTCTGGGCACAATACACCCTCCAGAACTAGTGGAGAGATACATCCACTACCTCAGACCTTGGCAGAATGAAGCACTCTGGGCACAATGCCCCCTCCAGAACCAGTGGGGAGATACATCCACTACCTCAGTCCTTGGCAGGATGAAGCACTCTGGGCACCAGGCACCCTCCAGAACCAGTGGAGATATACATCCAGTACCTCAGTCCTTGGCACGATGAAGCACTCTGGGCACAATGCCCTCTCCAGAACCAGTGGAGAGATACATCGACTTCCTCAGCCCTTGATAGGATGAAGCACTCTGGGCACCAGGTCCCCTCCAGAATCAGTGGAGAGATATATCCACTACCTCAGTCCTTGGCTGGATGAAGCACTCTGGGCACCAGGCCCCCTCCAGAACCAGTGGAAACTGTTATCCACTTGAAAGACTGTGGCTTTGCACTCCCCAGGATAAAGCAGTGGGCAAACCACCCACTTGAGAGACTTGAGAGACTGTGGCTTTGCACTCCCCAGGATAAAGCAGTGGGCATCCCACTCACTTGAGAGACTTGAGAGACTGTGGCTTTGTACTTCCCAGGATAAAGCAGTGGGCAACCCACCCCTTGAAAGACTTGAGAGACTGTGGCTTTGCACTCCCCAGGATAAAGCTGTGGCGAACCACCCACTTAAGAGACTTGAGAGACTGTGGCTTTGCACTTCCCAGGATAAAGCAGTGGGCAAACCACCCACTTGACAGACTGTGGCTTTGCACTCCCCAGGATAAAGCAGTGGGCAAACTACCCACTTGAGAGACTTGTGAGGCTGTGTCTTTGCATGCCCCAGGATACAGCAATGGGCATGGAGCCCCCTCATGCAGCAGTGGCGTCGTAATTTCATCTGGCTGAGGTGCCCCCCTCCCCCTGAGGTGCCTGTATATTTTCGGTCTGATGCACCAGCAGCGTTTCCAGTCAGGTATCTAGTGCAGTCAGGCATTTTGGGCCCAGTGGTCCACGGACAATGATTGGTACACTATCCGGACTTGTATAGTTGGTGTACATATTTGTATATACTGAATTTTGAACTTTGACTATCTGATTTTTCATGATTACACTGGCTACAATAATTTCCTTTTGTCCTTGCGTTCTTCCAGGGGGTGGGGGAGGTGTATATGTAATGTTGCTGCATGTATTTGTTTGTATGTTGTTGTGGGTGAGGGTGGGGGTGGGGGTATTGTGTGTTGCCTGTGTGTCACTCTCTCCCCACCACCCCTGTGTGGTAGGTGCAGTACTCACCCTGGTCGTCGCCGCTGCCGTTCGTACTCCTGGTAGATGAGAAGATACACCAACATTGGTAACACCTGTAGTTCAGGCTCCATGGCGTCCTGGTTCCTCGTTGGATGTTGAGAGGTGAATGTTTTCCCTTCTGTGTACTGTTTCCGCCGTGCTTTTGATTACATTGGTTCCACCCCGGAAAAGGTGGCGGATAGGCGTCTTGAAATACAATGGGCAGTACTTTGTCTTCCGCCTGTCTGTTGGCGGTGACCGCCGCAGTGTTTGTTTCTACCGCCGTGGCGGTCGGAGTGTGGAAGGAAATGGCTCCCTGTTGCAGTTACCCCCCACTTTTTGCCTGATACTGATGCTGACTTGACTGAGAAGTGTGCTGGGACCCTGCTAACCAGGCCCCAGCAGGTGTTCTTTCACCTAAAATGTACCATTGTTTCCACAATTGGCACACCCCTGGCACACAGATAAGTCCCTTGTAAAAAGTACCAGTGGTACCAAGGGCCCTTTGACCAGGGAAGGTCCCTATGGCTGCAGCATATGTTGTGCCACCCTAAGGGGCCCCTCACCTAACACATGCAGACTGCCATTGCATATTGTGTGTGTTGGTAGGGAGAAAAAGGCAAAGTCGACATGGCATCCCCCTCAGGCTGCCATGCACACAAAATACTGCCTGTGGCATAGGTAAGTCACCCCTCTAGCAGGCCTTACAGCCCTAAGGCAGGGTGCACTATACCACAGGTGAGGGCATAGCTGCATGAGCAATATGCCCCTAGAGTGTCTAAGGCTATTCTTAGACATTGTAAGTACAGTTGTGGCCATATTAAGTATATGGTCTGGGAGTTTGTCAAAAACGAACTCCACAGCTCCATAATGGCTACACTGAATACTGGGAAGTTTGGTATCAAACGTCTCAGAATAATAAACCCACACTGATGCCAGTGTTGGATTTATTACAAAATGCACACAGAAGGCATCTTAGAGATGCCCCCTGTATTTTACCCAATTGTTCAGTGCAGGACTGACTGGTCTGTGCCAGCCTGCTGCTGAGAGATGAGTTTCTGACCCCATGTGGTGAGGGCCTTTGGCTCTCTGAGGACAGAAACAAAAGCCTGCTCTGGGTGTAGGTGCTTCACAACTTCACCCTGCAGGAACTGTAACACCTAGCAGTGAGCCTCAAAGGTTCAGGCTTCGTGTTACAATGCCCCAGGGCACTCCAGCTAGTGGAGATGCCTTACCCCTGGACACAGCCCCCACTTTTGGCAGCAAGTCCAAGGGAGATAATGAGAAAAACAAGGAGGAGTCACCCACCAGTCAGTACAGCCCCTAAGGTGTCCTGAGCTGAGGTGACCACTGCCTTTATCAGTCCTCCATCTTGTAGAAGGAGGATTCCCCCAATAGGATTAGAGATGTGTCCCACAGGGAGGAGGCACAAAGAGGGTGTAGCCACCCTCAAGGACAGTAGCCATTGGCTACTGCCCTCCCAGACCTAAACACACCCCTAAATTGAGTATTTAGGGGCTCCCAGAACCGAGGAAGATAGATTCCTGCAACCTGAAGACGAAGGAGGACTGCTGACCTGAAGCCCTGCAAAGAAAACGGAGACACCAACTGCTTTGGCCCCAGCCCTACCGGCCTGTCTCCCCACTTCGAGAAAAACTGCAACAGCGACGCATCCCCCAGGGACCACCGACCTCTGAAGCCTCAGAGGACTACCCTGCATCTAAAAGGACCAAGAAACTCCTGAGGACACCGGCCCTGTTCAACCAACTTGCAACTTTGCCACAAAGAAACAACTTTTAAAGACCACACGTTTCCCGCCCGGAAGCGTGAGACTTTCCACCCTGCACCCGACGCCCCTGGCTCGACCTGCGGAAAACTAACTCTACAGGGAGGACTCCCCAGCGACTGCGAGCCTGTGAGTAGCCAGAGTTGACCCCTCTGAACCTCCACAGCGACGCCTGCAGAGGGAATCCAGAGGCTCCCCCTGACCGCGACTGCCTGCTTCAAGGAACCCGACGCCTGGAAGACACACTGCACCTGCAGCCCCCAGGACCTGAAGGAACTGAACTCCAGTGTAGGAGCGACCCCCAGGCAGCCCTCTTCCTAGCCCAGGTGGTGGCTACCCCGAGGAGCTCCCACCTTGCCTGCCTGCATCGTTGAAGAGACCCCCGAGTCTCCCCATTGAATCCTATTGAAAACCCGACGCCTGTTGCACTCTGCACCCGGCCGCCCCTGTGACGCTGAGAGTGTACTTTCTGTGCCTGCTTGTGTCCTCCCCGGTGCCCTACAAAATCCCTCTGGTCTGCCCTCCGAAGTCGTGGGTACTTACCTGCTAGCAGACTGGAACCGGGGCACCCCTATTTCCATTGAAGCCTATGTGTTTTGGGCACCACTTTGACCTCTGTACCAGACCGGCCCTGAGCTGCTGGTATGGTAACTTTGGGGTTGCCTCGAACCCACAATGGTGGGCTACCTTGGACCCAACTTTGAACCCTGTAAGTGCTTTACTTACCTGTGAACTTCACATTTACTTACCTCCCCCAGGAACTGTTGATTTTTGCAGTGTCCACTTTTAAAATAGCTTATTGCCATTTTTGCCAAAACTGTACATACTATTGTGATTATTCAAAGTTCCTAAGATACCTGAGTGAAATACCTTTCATTTAAAGTATTGATTGTAAATCTTGAACCTGTGGTTCTTAAAATAAACTAAGAAAATATTTTTTTCTATATAAAAACCTATTGGCCTGGAATTGTCTTTGAGTGTGTGTTCCTCATTTATTGCCTGTGTGTGTACAACAAATGCTTAACACTACCTTCTGATAAGCCTACTGCTCGACCACACTACCACAAAATAGAGCATTAGAATGATCTCTTTTTGCCACTATCTTACCTCTAAGGGGAATCCTTGGACTCTGTGCACACTATTTCTTACTTTGAAATAGTATATACAGAGCCAATTTCCTACAGAGTGTAAAAGTGGCTGTCTATATTGGCGGTTTCCGCCATGGTCGTGATTCCATTTTTTTTCTCCATCAGCCTGTTGGCGGTATTACCGCTGCTTTAACACCAACTGCCAGGGCTGTAATGAGGGCCTTAGTGTTAATCTTCCTCAGAAGATCACTTTAATGGTGCACTCAAAGTCTCCATCACATGTCGAGTGGGGAGACGTGCCTGTCCACTGTTTCAACTTAAAGAAAGTTGTTAGTTGCTGTCACACCCAGAAGCTCTCAAACATTCTGTCAAACTATTATGACCTCTGCCACGCTGTCTAGCAGAATCACTGCCCACGTCCAGTTCTTCAGTAATGTTATTAATATGTGTGGGATGTTTAGCCAAAATCGCTGCAACCTTTTTCTTTTAAAATTGGGGTTTTTATTGTGGAAGTTTCTCCTCCTTTTTGTGAAAATCTCTGAAGAGTGTTGTGATTCATTTTTGCGTTTCACATTCTTGTTTCGGTGGTCTGACCACCCTCCTCTCTCACTTAGTTTGTCAGGTGAGTCATTAAAGGAACAAGGTGGGTGAATATTAGTGTGCTGATATCTGTCAGGAGTTTTTGAAGTTTCACGATTTCTAAGATTGTAGATTTTGCTAAGTCTCAGAATGTGGAGATTCTTCTTTTTGCTTTGGTTTATCCTTAAAATTGTTCTGCTTAGCCCAACATATCTATACCCCTCTAATGCTTGCATGTTATTATCATTACATGAGATACTGTGTAATTGTGATTTACCTGGTTTGGATGCCAGACTACTGCGACCTATACCAGTATAAGTCTTCACGATAATTTTCGCCAGCTTGAACTCCTTATTGTGGAGGGATGTCCCAGAGTCACTAGCGTACTGCTAATGTTACTGCTTCCGCTTTAATATTACTTAATATAATTGAGGATACTGTGGAAAAAATGCCTATTAATTGCATTCCCAAAGCCAGGGCCAGTGACACATCGATCTCATCTCAAATTTGTTTAAAGACTTCCAGAAAGTTTTTGCAAGTGTTTCTGTACCATATGTGGTGGTGTTAATTGCAGCAATTACTGTGCCCCAAGTGGCACAGATATCTACTGTGTAAACCAACCCAAATGGAAAGCACATCATGAGTTTATTATATTTATTAGGAGTGATATTATTATACATTATGTTTATCATGGGGTCCCATATGGAGAAACATTGCTTCCAGAGCATTTACTTTTTGTGCTATCCAGAATGGAATTTCTTCACATTTTGTGGGAACTTTACCCAATATTGAATGCATAGTTGCAGGTTTTATCCCAGTTGTAGCCAAATGTGGTGCTGCTAAAGCAACCCTGGCTGGGGCAGTATTTAAGGTCTGTATTATGAATTGTATTAGTCACCTATATATGTCTAGTAAATTATTGTATATGCGGCATACATTCCCGATCGGCATGTTTTGTACATTGGGATGTGGCCAATTCTGCCCATGTAAGTCATTACTTAAGGTACCTAATCTAACATTTTGAATGAATAATGTGTGGAAGGATGCCTTCAAATCAATTCTGGTGTTCTTGATAAGAAAGTGGTATTTCTAAATATGCATAAGCTCTATATTGTGCTGGTGTGTTTGCTTTTTATGTATTTTTGAAAATGGTGTGTGTTTGCATCTGCTGCCATAAAGGTCACCCATGAATAAAGAATTCCTTTTCTGTACTCATCGTGTGCCTCTACCATGAACATAACATCTCTACCCTCACAGGTGAGCTCATGAGTTATATTTACTGGGAATGTCACCCATTGAGGTCTACCGCATTTTAAAATGGTAATTTCAGAGACAGAAACAGCAATTTGGGGAATCCATTTAAGGTTCCAACTAAAAACAACCTATGGAATAAGATATGTATTGCCTATTCAGCAGACACTGACTTTTCTCTAACACCACAGACATCCATGTATAATGTAATTAGGGTGCCTCAAGCATGCAAGAGAGAGAGATGCTCAGGAGATCCATTTAGTTTGCGCCTGACCTATCGATGGGTGCCATGTCATAGGACTCTCACCTTGGGGTAAGTCTGCTTAGTTTAGGGTGGCACCACCACTGAGTGTGGGTGACTGAGTCAGTCCCACACCAACTGGAAGCTGGTGGCCTGACTTTGTCAGCTAGCTAGCAGCACCTCACCCCAAACCTAGTAAGAAAAGTTGATTTGTGGCAGCCTAAAAACATAACACTCTGACAACTCAGGGAAGTCTTGTCGGACAGATCATACCCCTTTCACTCAGTTACAAAAAGTCTCAACCATGCTAAAGAAGACAAAGCGATGCAGTATACATTTCACTATATTCATTGAAGAAATCGCATCCAATAATAAAAAGCATGATCTGCAATTATCAGGCAAATGAAACATAATGAAGTAATGATTGTGACCATTAAAGTAAAATATGTAAACTGTCCCACCATCCTGATGTAATCATAAGATCTAGTGAGTCCTTTCAACACCCTAATGTCTAAACCTGAGAGCATAGTGGTGTTAGCCCTTCTGCCCGTCCCAGTGTATGTGAAGAGTCCCGACCCCATAAAAACAAAAGAAAGACAAGGCCAGGATCAGAGGAGCTGTCAATGGAATGGTGTACATTCTCAAATGGCCATGGCTGGAATGGCCTCTACCCTTCTTCGGCCTATGCAGTGTTTATGGAACAAAATATGTTAAGTTCTAATAACAGACCGGCCGTGATAATATGTCTATGGTTGAGGGTTAACTCCGTAACTCTTGAAGAGACAATACTGTGTGAACTATTGTGTACAGAACATGACAGCCTTGAGTAGGGCACAGTGAAATGCATGCAAGGGACTGGTAAATTCAAACACAAACAGCTATGTTTACTCAGAAAGGCAGCTGATTGAAGTATAAAAACAGCCATGCTAAAAAGCAAGCTGTGCTAAAATATAATAAAAATGAATGAAACTAATAAAATGTGTATGCATGTGAAAGGGTACAGGCTATGGACCTAAAGCTAAAATAAGGATGCCCAATCTAGTGCTGAAAGGAACCCATGACAGGCTGGGCACCACTAAATTTGGTCCTGAGTCTCCCCTTGCCCAGGTTTCAGTTATCACAGAGAGTGCATTAATCAGAGTGCATGCAATCTTCTCCCTCTCATGAGTTTCCCTAGTTCTAGCTCTTTCCTCACCATTAAGAGAGGGCCCTTTATGGTCTAGAGTAATCACAGGGTGCGAGGTACAATGAGCACAGATGCACATCGAGGAATTCACTAGGTTAAACGTGTCACATACCTCCCTCTCATCTTTAGGACACCAGTTTATAAGGTCAAGTTGGGGATATTGCAAGGACTTACTGCTCATGTTAAAAAGGGAGGCATCCGTAGCCCTTTGCACTGACCATGTGCAGACAATGATGAGTGCTCGGCCTGTGGGAAAATCATCTAATTAGTGTTTTGCCACCTTTGTGCATCAAGCTTCATAAACCCTAATCAAAATTAGTGCAATCACAACAATTTTTTCATCCCTACCTACCTATTTGTGTAGTCACCGATGTCTTATGACTTACACTTCTCTTAGCAGATAAGAAAGCCTCTTAGATCTCTATATATCTCCATCCCAGAATCTTAGACTACTTCTTAGTCCAATAACCTCTTATTTTCATCAACAAACCAAATAAAACATTTAGCACTCACCTGAGATTCCAACCAGAGTGAGCAGGAGTGATTGCTGCTAGTTCCCAACTTGACCACCAGGCGCAAGCCACTCAATCAGTACTTTCGACAAGGTAACTCTAACCGAGTGAGGGGAAGGGAATGGGGGAGAAAGACAATACGCAGGTTCCCAGATTTCATGTGGTCCCTTCTAGGATGGGTGGTTACAGTTAATCCCTATGATTTTACTTCCGGAAAAGCAGGAGAACCTGTTTTTCACCATCCTTCTCTGTGGAAACAAAGTATACCTGCTCATTCCCTTTCCCAGCCTATACTAGTTGTTGTCTGCTGACGTGTTCTGTTATGTGAAGTTGAGTTTGAGCAGTGAAATGCTCCAGAATTGCTCAAACCCTGAGACACATGCAAAGTAAACAAGATTTTGTCACGCTGTTAAAGAACTATAAATAAACATATATGTAGAATGCATGCATTAGTTTGAACAGAGAACTGTGTATTTACCACAAGGCTATAGTGAACTGCCTTGTACCTAAAAAAACAAAAAGCCGTAAAAAAATTAGGGAACTTATCAAGATGGGTTAAACATACATTCAGACGTGTAGTTGTAGAAACCCGGACTCAAACTTCAGTCTCTGTTAGGGTGGTAAATAACTCTGTACATTTACAGCACTCACAGAAGCTACTTACATAGCTTTACAACATAGGCAGTTAACATTTGGTAAGACTTTCAATTGTACAGATAATTGTTAGCAAGTACATCATGCAAAACATCAATGTTTTAGTAGTTGTACTGTTTACGAGGAGACTGTTGAATATATGTCAGTACGCAGTGTCATCAAGCCTTTGTTTTCTGGTTCATGTGCCACAGTTCGCTCTGTGGAGGAAATTCCAATTGGCAGCATTCTAAAAGACCAAACACAGACAAGGCTTAATAAAGATAAGACAATCACTAATGCGTGCACGCAAAATTATCACCTTTGACACTGTTCAACATGTTCCTCTTTTCAGAGTCCCAGATCAGGAATAGCGGCATTGACAGCTCAATGCCCCGAACAGCATGAAAGCTGCCATCAAAGATGCAGAGGGATCTCTAAAAGCAAGTGAGTAAACACAAAAGCTGAGGTTACAGCAGTGTTCCTTAGTAAATTTGTGACTTTAATAGCTGTCTACTTCAATATGGCTGCCAAGTCTTGTGGGACCGAATACAGAAATGTGTCCGATCTCCTCTTGTTTGCTCGAGATCTGTGCCTGCGCATACTGCACCATCAACACCCATAGGTCTGTAATGTCACTCATATGAGAGTTCCATACATCTGGTTGAGCCACAAAGGCTAGACAAGTCTGACACATTCTAATCATGGCAGCTTCTTTCCCCTCATCATTTTACCCTTACCTCTGCTACCAACGTTTTGGGAGTGCGGAGATTCCCATATTTATATAAACTCTTAGCTACCCAGTAGGGAAACCTTGGAAAAGAGCAGGAGAAATTAAACAAATTCTAACTTCAATATGTTTTCCATAAATTTAGTAAAGTCGCCAGAGTCAATAATGAGAGTTGTAGTTAGATTTTCAAAAGTTTTATTTACCATAAGTTTTAAGTCTCTTCTTTATCAGTCAAGCATAAGTTACAAAACTTTGTATCAAGCGTCTCCCATAGTCTAATCACTATTCTGCTATTCTGAATCAATACATATGTTTAAAATTGAGTAACTTCTCTAAAGAGTCCCAATAAAGAACATTTGAGGTTTAGCATAAATAAATAATTTTAGTCAGAAACTAGTAAAAAGGTTCCACTGACTCAAAAAACGCTGGGGACACCGGGTCGCACCCTGATGAGAAGCCAAATGAGGGCTTGGACCCAGGTGGGAGTACTGACTTTGGGGGACCTCTTCTAAGAGGGAATTCTACGCTCCCTTCACAGAATTGGTAGAGGAGGGCAGGATCGCAGGGGGCAGTTCCTGATGTATCGGACACTGATTCTCACTGTGAGGAAGCTATGGCCTACAGTGAATGCAGAGCCAGAGACACATGCCATATTACATCTACTGACAGTGGGGAAGGACACTCATTTGATCACCAAGCTCTACAGAGCCCTTACTGAGGCTTCCCTGGTGTCCTTACAGACTCTACAAACGAAATGGGATGGGACGGTGGGCAAGGAATTGACGGACGTAGAATGGCAGAGAGTGCTGGCATACCCTCGTAGAGTATCCAGAAATACACACTTCTGGAATATCCATTATAATTATGTACATAGAGCATTCCTCACTCCACACAGGCTTAGAGTAATATATGGCGGTGAGCCTAGGAGCCATCCCAGATGTAAGGCTATAGACCCGGACTTCAATCACATGGTCTGGGAATGCCCAGACATACAGAGATGCTGGAGGGGAGTCTTTGAAGACTTGGGGGGAACCCTTGGCGCACAATTGGACCTGAGTCCCTCCCTGTGCCTGCTGGGTTTGCACACAAGGCCAGCCTCTAGGAGAGTGGGCAGCAGCTTCTTGGACCTCGCTCTGGTACTGCTCAGGTATGGGGTAGCCATGGCCTGGAAATCCCCTACGAGCCCGGCCTTGGGGACTGGAGACGAGATGTGTCAAGATGGGCCCAAGCTGAATTACAGGTATTGCAAAGGGAGGGCACCTGGGGGGTAAGACCTATAGCTCTACTGTGGACAGAGATACTGGAAGCCTGGGAGGATCTGAGATGAGAAGCGGGGGGTGCGGTAACGTGGAGAGGACGTAGCACTGCCGGAGAGGGACTGTGGGGATGTTTGAGGAGGTGAAGAGGAGTGCGGGAACATAGATATCTATAGTACCTATGCTGGGGAGGTCCCACTAATTTCCTATACGAGGGGGGAGGCCAGGGCCTACTGCATCGACGCCAACGTATTTGACTTAATTATGCAACCAACTTGGGGATGAACCTATGTCTCTCCAGGAATGAACCACACTTCTACACTAGAATAGGGGACAGGCGGATGCCTAATGTGACCCTCCCGGGTGAGTGATCTAGATGTATTCGCATGGCACAGTCCCACCATGAGACAAACTATCTCTCCAGCGCACTGTTTATGTGTTTTTTTGTATTGTTAGCTAAGTTAATAGTTTATATGGTAATACCTAAGATGACAGGGGCAGTCCAATGGCCACAATGGAACTGGCTGCAGGGCCAGGCAGAGGTATGATGATGTAATGTACATAATGGGACTATTTGGCCCTGTTCAGGTAGCGCTACATTGGCGCATAAGCTCCAACTGGGATGAAAGTGTAAGAAGTGGCTGTGACTTATAGGGAGTTCCTTTTACGGACTAGGTGGCCTCACACACATTATAGTGTCATGCTTCATCATATGACCACCTAGCCCCACCCGGGTAAGATGATACTACCTGGCAGACTCAACCTCATTGTTATAAGAACTACAGAGGGAGTGCTGAAATTGAATCTAGCTGGATAATACAAGGGATCCAGATGAGTAAATAATAATAAAATTACCTTGCAAATCACCTGTTCTGTTTGATGGTATTTGAAAAAAGGTGTTTGCAGGCAAGGATAAAAGCAAAGTTTAGGACTCCATTGAGGATAATGACTCAAGGGGTCTTAAAATTATAATAAGGGACCAACATGTTTCCACCCACGCTACGAGCTGGGAAGTCTGTAATTCAAATAACGGCAACAGAGAATAATCTAAAAACAGGTTTCACAACTGCCTCATTTAAAAAAAAGTTGGAAGAAACCAATAAAGTCATTAATGAATTTAAAGAGTATTTGACGCAACGTAAAATTGCTAAGTTCCAAAAAGATTTAAGGAAATTTTCATTGGAAAAAGTATATCCTTACTCCAAGGAAGATTATGGTGGTCATTCCGACCCTGGCGGTTTGAAACCGCCAGGGCCGGGGACCACGGAAGCACCGCCAACAGGCTGGCGATGCTTCCAGGGCTATTCTGACCGCGGCGGTAAAGCCGCGGTCAGAAAAGGGGAACCGGCGGTTTCCTGCCGGTTTTCCCTTGGCCCAGGGAATCCTCCATGGCGGCGCTGCAGGATTCCGACCCCCTTCCCGCCAGCCTGTTCCTGGCGGTTTTTACCGCCAGGAACAGGATGGCGGGAACGGGTGTCGTGGGGCCCCTGGGGGCCCCTGCACTGCCCATGCCACTGGCATGGGCAGTGCAGGGGCCCCCTAACAGGGCCCCACTGCAACTCCGCCGGCTCCATTCAGAGCCGGCTTCATTGTTGCAGGGGCTTTCCCGCTGGGCCGGCGGGCGCCCTTTTAGAGGGCGCCCGTCGGCCCAGCGGGAAAGTTGGATTGGCCGCCGCGGTCTTTTGACTGCGGGCGGTCATTCGGCGGCCAGATATTGGCGGGCGGCGACCGCCGCCCGCCAATATCAGAATGAGGGCCTATGTCCCTAACTCCTCCTTACCCTCCGATACCTCCTCAGGAGAATATACAAGCTCTGATTCAGACACAGATCTTACTCAAACATCACTCCCAACGCGGGGGCGGCGGGGCACCCCAAGGAACAGATAGAACTACCCACACGTAGTCTCCTAATTTCCCCCAATGAATACTCATCCCTGGGGTTGGTCTCCCCACTATGGTCCCCCTTCCCAGTTCCAGTCCCCAATATACCCTCCGCCACCTGCACCCTGGGCCTATCCCAATGCTCCTTTTTTAGGACGAGGCCTGGGAAGAGGGAGGGGGAAGAAGACGGGGGTCAGCTGGAAACCAAGAGAGGAACATCGGACAGTGAAACACCGAGCACAAGCAGAACCTAATGGTTAGACCTTCTACAGTGATCAACCTAAGTCAAAGACCTATCAATGTCACTGAACAGCAGGCCCTGGAGAAGGGCCTCGGTTTCGTTCCTACTCTGAAACCAGACATTTTCAAACTAAGAATCGAAATAGCGGAATTCTTTCGTAAAATCAGACTTAACACTTTCTTTTTAGAGCACCCTCTTACCAATGTAGGACAAGAAAGATACACGGGTCTACGACCCCAATCAAGATTCACCCCTCCAAGTCACCAAATGCCACCAGAGATACTCTCCTTCGGGAAATCAGTGAGCCGGAAAATCGATAACCTACGCCTGCATCCTACAGATACATTTCAAAATATAAGTACTCAGGAACTAACAGCCCTACAAGTTCTGGCTAATGTCACCTCGATAACAGTCAAACCAGCAGATAAAGGAGGTGCAACTGTGATAATGCCGACAGCCATGTATAATGAAGAGTGCCTACGTCTACTAGAGAACACTCAGCATTACAAAAAACTGACCAGAGATCCAACTCAGGAGATTAAAGAGGAAATAGCCTTTCTGCCAACAAAAGGCTTAGACAACGGATGGATCACCAAGCATGAGGCACCTTTTCTAAATCAAGAAAACCCCAAGACACAATTTTGCTATATACTCCCAAAAATACATAAAAACAAACATCCCCCTCTAGGGAGGCGATTGTATCTGGGATAGGATCCATCCTAGAGCCCCTCTCGCAATTCTGCAACTGTTTTCTGAAACCATATGTGAAACAAATACCTACATACTTAAAGGATACCAAAGATGTACTTAACTTATTAGACAGTCTAGAATTTAACAAAGAAAATGAGTATTTAATAACTCTAGATGTCGAGTCACTGTACACGAATATTCCACAGGAGCCACCCTTTAAGTTTTTGTAACCTTTTGAACAAGGACACGTGGGACTACATAACACCCCCCGATTTTGTTTTGGATCTGGCACATGTAGCACTAACAAGAAATTTCTCTGAGTTTAATAAGAACTTTTATCTCCAGGTACATGGGACTTCGATGGGTAGTACCTTTGCCCCGAGTCTAGCTTGCCTGTATGTAGATCACTTTGAGAGAGATTTCTTTTTAACTGAAGATAATCCTTACTATAACCAGATCAGGATATGGAAATGCTACATTGATGACGTTCTCCTGATTTGGAAGGGCACAAAAGAAGAAGCAACCACCTTCGTGTCTTGGCTGAAAGTCCTGAATCCGTTTTTGAGATTCACATCAACAATAGGTGACCCAGAGATTTCCTTTCTTGACCTCCTTATCTCTGAAAAAGATGGCCACCTAAAAATTGAAGTTTTCTACAAACGACTGAGAGGAATAACTTATTACACTTTCAAAGTTTTCATCCACGATCACTTAAAGAGAACCTACCAGTGGGCCAATTCCTGTACCTATGGCAAAATTGTACAGAAATATCAGACTATACCAAACACGCTAGGAAATTGACTAACAAGCTGCAAGCGAAAGGATACCCTACCTATTTCACAAGAAGGGCCGACAAACTAGCCCGTTCATGTCACAGGATGTGTTACTACAACCCTCCATAAGAACTGACAAAAAGGACAGCATCATCTGTGTTACTACTTTTAGTCCTGTGTCTAACACAGTGAAAAGAATAATCAAAGATGACTGGAAAATCCTTACTTCCGGAGGTCTCCCTTTTCAACCTCCTCTTAACGCCTTCAAGAAAGCTGAAAGCATCCGAGATATGGTGATCCATACCTGTCCACGAGACAAACCGCTTGCCAACAAACAAGGGACTCTATGGGACCTACCAGCACCAAAAGGTCATTTTCCCTGTGGCAATTGCAGTGTTTGTCAATTTACAAAAAAAACATCAAATTAGAATTGGGCCTACAGACACCATAGGAATTAAAGAATTTAACCAACTGTAACAGCAAAAATGTCATTTAAATGATTAGGTGCCAGTGTAGTCTCATGTATATTGGCGTGACCACGAGGAGAGTAGGCACACGCATTTGTGAACATCGAAGCAACATCAGATGCCATGCGTCTAACAGAACACTACATTACCAATAATTACAATCCCGACGAGATGGAATGGTGTGTCATTGATAAACGGAACCATCGGACCATGAACCTGAAGCAAAGATTGCTTTTCTATGAACAGAGATGGATTTGGAGGCTACATACAGACACAAGGGGTCGAAATGATGACATTCCATGGTCCACCTTGTAATCAAACGACATTACTACCACTAGTACTTTTCCCAGACCCATATCCGCTCATCCGCGCCCCTGTCCTCTCTTTTCTTTGTTTTCCATCTCCCCTGTTCCTCTCTTTTCTGTCTTACTTCTCTCGTCTTTCTTCTTCTTCTTTCATTTCCTCTTACTGTGTTCCCCCTCCCCCCCTTCCCCCCGGTCTTCCTATTTTTCTTTTATTTATTATATCCTTCCCCCCTTTTTTCTCCCCTCTACCCCCCTCTTTTTTTTCTATTAATTTGTTTTTTCCCTATTTCTGTTTCTCTTTATCTATTAGGATATCATGTCCTCTTTTCCTCTTTTCTCCCCTTCCTTGCTTTTTCCCTTTTCCTTTCCACCCTCTTTCCCTCTTCCCCCCTCCTTCCCTCCTTCCTTCCTTCCCCCCTCCATTCCCTGAATACGTATCTATGCCACTACACACAATGCCTTCGCCATTTAGCGATGCGTGTGCTGGCATCGGATTGCTATGGCAACCTTGAATTTCTGTGTCCTCAGACCGTCGGGACCACAGTTCCCGGCACCCCGAGGCCCCTTTACGACGCAACACGTCCTTAGGAGAACTTCATTTTCCCGTCAGAGATGGCAAGGGAACACCCATCCTGAGGGGCACCTGCAAGGCAGTCACGCCCCATTAGTAGCACGCCTAATTAACTTTCAATGCTTGTCATAAATACCCAGCTCGCAGGCAATCGAGCAGACGAGCGTCTGGAACGCGGATCTTAGGTGAAACCACCGGCTGCATCCTTTGGAGTTGTAAGTGTTTTGCCCATTGGGCCCCCCCTTTTTTTGACATCCTAATTCCCACAGAAGGGTCCTACAGATCTAAGATAAGTACCTATACCCCGATTTTGCCTAACGCAGCATGTGTGCCTAGCTCTTTTAAACTGCCAGCCTTCATTTTGCGCTGCTAAATGACTCTCTCAATTAAAAAGAAGCAATAACTAGCAGTGCATATGAATGTTTATATGCGTGTTTAGCTTCACACATGTATATTCACTCTATTTCGCCTATGAACACATCTGCCCAGTTTTAGCTCTTTGTCTAGCTGTTTGTTTTCTGCTTTTTGTCTGACTTTTGCATCTGGAACCTATCTCCACCCTTTCCTTAGAGTGTGACTATAAGGGGCACACCCCCCCTCTGTTATGTTCCAGACCAGAGGCTAATCGCCTTCTCTCACGGGGTAAGTCCTCATCCTTAGGCCCCCATGTTTATTCTCTCCATGTCTCCTGCATGTGTTTTGGTGTAGCGGTCACAGTATATCGTAGACACCTGCAGTGTGCTGTGATTTGTATTGAAGTGGCGCGAACCTTTTACCAGTATCATCCTTGTTAATTTTATTCCCTTTTCCTCGTACGCCTCCTATAAAAGTATCCAGGTAGGCCTCCCTTACAATATTTTTAGAGCACTTACCCCCTTGCTCCTATCCATGTAGGGATCCCGACCCTGACAAATGCTTCAGACAACCCATCTTGTAGCATGGGCAGAAACATGTTGGTCCCGTATTATTATTTTTAGATCCCTTGAGTCATTGTCCTCAATGGAGTCCTAAACTTTGCTTTTATCCTTGCCTGCAAACACCTTTATTAAAATACTGTCAAACCGAACAGGTGATTTGCAAGGTAATTTTATTATTATTTACTCATCTGTATTCCTTGTATTATCCAGCTAGATTCAATGTCAGCACTCCCTCTGCAGTTCTTATAACAATGAGGTTGAGTCCGTCCAGGTAGTATCATCTTACCTGAGTGGGGCTAGGTGGTCATATGATGAAGCATGACACTATAATGTGTGAGACCACCTAGTCCGTAAAAGGAAATCCCTCTAAGCCACAGCCACTTCTTCCACTTTCATCCCATTTGAGATTATGCACCAATGTATCGCTACCTGAACAGGGCCAAATAGTCCCATTATATACATTACATCATCGGACCTTTGCCTGGCCCTGCAGCCGTTGTTCCATTGTGGCCTTTCGACTGTCCCTGTCATCTTAGGTATTACCATATAAACTATTTACTTAGCTAACACATAAACAGTGTGCTGGAGAGATAGTTTGTCTCACGTTGGGACTGTGCCATGCGCATACATCTAGATCACCCACCCGGGAGGGTCATATTAGGCGTCCGCCTGTCCCCTATTCTAGTGCAGCAGTGTGGTTCATTCCTGGAGAGACCTAGGTTCATCCCCAAGTTGGTTGTATAATTAAGTCAAATACGTTGGCGTTGATGCATTAGGCCCTGGCTTCCCCCCTCGTATAGGAAATTAGAGGGACCTCCCCAGCATATGTACTATAGATATCTATGTTCCCCCACTCCTCTTCACCTTCTTAAACATCCCCACAGTCCTACGTCTTCTCCATGTTACTGCACCCTCCCTGCTTCTCGTCCCAGAGCCTCCCAGGGTTCCAGTTTCTCTGTCCACAGTGGAGCTATAGGTCGTACCCCCCGGGCGTCCTCCTTTCACAATACCTGTAATTCGGCTTGGACCCATGTTGACACATCTCGTCTCCAGTCCCCCAAGGCCAGGCCTGTAGGGGATTTCCAGGCCATGGCGACCCGACACCTGAGCAGGACCAGAGCGAGGTCCAAGAAGCCGCTGCCCACTCTCCTAGAGGCTGGCCTTGCGTGTAAACCCAGCAGGCACAGGGAGGGACTCAGGTTCAATTGTGCACCAAGCGTTCCCCCCAAGTCCTCCAAGACTCCCCTCCAGCATCTCTGTATGTCTGGGCATTCCCAGACCATGTGATTGAAGTCCGGGTCTGAAGCCTTACATCTGGGATGGCTCCTAGGCTCACCGCCATATATTACTCTAAGCCTGTGTGGGGTGAGGAATGCTCTATGTACATAATTATGCTGGATATACCAGAAGAGTGTATTTCTGGATACTCTACGAGGGTATGCCTTCACTCTCTGCCACTCTACGTCCGTCAATCCCTTGCCCACCGTCCTGTCCCATTTCATTCGTAGAGTCTGTAAGGACACCAGGGTAGCCTCAGTAAGGGCTCTGTAGAGCTTGGTGATCAAATGAGTGTTCTCCCCCACTGTCAGTAGAAGATGTAATATGGCATGTGTCTCTGGCTCTGCATTCACTGTAGGCCATAGCTTCCTCACAGTGAGAATCAGTGTCCGATACATCAGGAACTGCCCTCCTCTACCAATTCCGTGAAGGGGCGTAGAATTCCCTCTTGGAAGAGGTTCCCCAAAGTCAGTACTCCCTCCTGGATCCAAGCCCTCATTTGGCTTCTCATCAGGGTGCGACTCGGTGTCCCCAGCAGTATTTGAGTCAGTGGCACCCCAGGGGAGTAAGCCGTTGTCACTCCAGTGCGTCTCAGACATTGTCTCCAGCAAGAGAGGGCTGCTGTCAGCATAATGTTCTGCTTAGGCAGGACATTCCTGGCGCTGAGCATGCCTTCCAATAGGAGGTAAGGTTTTATTTCACCGTGGGATATGGTCAAGTCTAGCTGGTGCGCAACCGCCAGCCACCTAGCCACCCACTGGAGTTGACATGATAAGTAATATAATTCAAAATCTGGGACTGCTAACCCGCCCTCTACCGTGGGGCGGCAAAGGGTGGAGCGAGATGTCTGTTGACGACCCCCATCCCACAGGAGCTCTATAAGGAACGCATTCTGGTCCTTAAACCAGTTAATCGGTATGGCCACCGGGAGTTTGGGAAAGTAATATAGTAGGCGAGGTAACATAATCATTTTGGGCAATGCCACTTGGGCCATCATTGAGAGTTTAAGGGAGCACCAAAACACCACACAGGATTGTAAAGACCGGAGTGCTGTACCAAGATTCCTGTTGCGAAGGTCACGTAGATAGTGGAAGACCTGTATGCCCAGATATTTGAAAGTACAGGGGGACCAAGGAATATCAACAGGACAGGAGGAGGGACGCTCGGTGCCTCAGTCAATGGGAAAAGGAATGTCTTCCTCCTGTTTACCAGGAGACCGGATGGGCTACTGAATCCCTCAAGCAGAGTAAGTGCCCAGGGAGCTCCCTTTATGCCATCTCGTAGGTAAATCAGTAGGCGGTCTGCATAAAGCAATATGATGTGCTCTGCGTGACCCCATGGCACTCCTCTGCCACCCCCTCCACTCGCACCTGTGCTGCAAGAGGCTCGATGGCAAGTGCGAACAGCAAAGGTGAAAGATGGTAACCCTGTCTGGTGTCACGGAATATGGGATAAGTGGCAGACACCACCCCACCCGTCCACACCCACGCCACTGGGACACAATACAGCAGCTCAACCCATAGTATTCATTTATCTCCCAGACCCGTTCGAGACATTAATGCCCATAGATAATCCCACCTTAATGAATCAAATGCTTTCTCAAGGTCCACCGAGAGAAGCACAGCCCCAGGGTGCCATCCCTCATGTGGCATGTGTAGAAGTGTGAATATCTGTCTCAGGTTCAGGGAGGTGTTATGCTCAGGTATGGTCCTCATGAATGAGGTGGGGGACATGTAGTGTCAGCCTATTAATCAGGGCTTTGTTAAGGATCTTGAAGTCACAGTTCAACATGGATAGGGGTCTGAAATCCGTCACTGACGCTTCACGTGTCTTGGTCTTAGGCAAAGGGACCAACAATGCCTCTTGCAGAGTTTCTGGTAGTGTGCCACTGTCATAGGCCTCAGTGTATAGGTCAACCAGCGTGGGAGCAAGTATATCCGCATGTGTCTTGTAGAACTCCATAGAGAGTCCATCCGAGCCTGGTATTTTGCCTCTGGCTAATTGGGCAATAGCAGTCTTCACCTCTTCCAGGGTGAGTGGTTCTCCCAGGGGGTCCCTGTCCTCTTGTTTTAAGGTGCAGAGTGGAAGGGTCTGTAAGTGATGTTCTAGCAACAGTGGCAGGTCTTCCTCAGGTTGTCTGTAGGGGGACGTGTAGTATGATTTAAAGGTGTCATTTATCTTGGATGGGACATAGACGTGTCCCCAATCTGCCCCCCGCACACTCGTGATCTGAGCGCCCCCCATTCGGGCCGCACCAACCATCCCAGCAGCCTACCTGACCTACCCTCCTCTGCTTTTATGGACATCATGTGCTTCCGGTAATCATGACACTGCAGCCTTTCCAGTGTTTGATTAAACGATTCCCTAATTTTAAGGAGTCTATGCTGTGCCGTCGGCTCTGTGCCCTGCTCATTATCCCTGTCATGTAGTTCTATTTCCAATTGGTTTAATTCACGTTCAAGGGTACGTCTGATCCCTACCGATTGTCCCAGACAGTGGGCTTGTGTCACCACCTTTAGAGTCTCCAACTCTATGCGGCGAGATTCGGTGGATCCCCTATTGATACTAATGTGCTCCAAGAAGTGAGATCTGAGTCCCTCTCTATACACCGGGTCCTCCAGGGCTCTCAGTTGAAGCTTCCATGATGGAGTAGGGGCTCTTGCTCCTACGCCTTAGGTGATAAGCAACAGGCTGTGGTCCTATAAAGTACGGCCCAGGTATTCAGAGCAAACTATCTCAGGGGTAAGAGTGCTGGTGCATAGCACCCGATCTATTCTGGTGTGTAGCTGGTGGAGTCATGAATAGAATGAGTAATCCCTAGCCCGTGGTTGCTGGACCCGCCAGACATCCCCCAACCCCTGGTGCATCATCCAGTCATTGAGATATTTTGCCATCTTGTGTGTTGTCGCCCGGGTAAGAGAGGGAGGGAGCGATCCATTACAGTGTCCAGTATCCCCCAATCAAGAACCGCCCATTTGAGGACCCGGCCAAGCGTCCGGCTAAAGCCTGCCAAAAGGGGGTCTGCTCCTGGTTAGGGGCTTATACACAACTCATCACTACTTGTCTACCTTGCAAACTGCCCTCCACTATTACGAATCTGCCATCATGGTCCAAGTCTATGGAGAGAGACTCGAATGGGAATCCAGGTCTCACCTACACCAGGGCGCCCCTCGCAAATGCCGAGTGTGTGGTGGGGAAAATCTGCCCCCTTCATCTGCGTCTTAACTTGTCCACCTCCCTAGTGGTGAGATGCGTTTCTTGAAGCAGTGCTATATGTACCCCCCTTCTGTTTAGGTATGCCAGGATCTTGTGGCACTTAATGAGTGACCCCATCCCCCAGACGTTCCATGTTATCAGCTTGTAGCATTCCGCAGCACTACCCTGTGACCTCCAGACACAGCTATCAGTGTTAGTTCCAAAATGTCTACCCTCCTGCGCATTCTGAAAAAAGGAAACATCAATCCCAAACTCCCACTCCCCAGGTCAACACCGCAACAGGCAGTTGTCCAGCATATGCAAAGCAAACAGAACAATAACGCTGAGTCATATAGAGTTCTTGCCATTCAGTAAACAGTGGTCGAGAATCTGGGTGGGGGACCGCGGCAGGCCCAATGTCAAACACAAGTCCTGGACGAGGGACCGGTGCCCCCGCTGAAGCTCATCACAAATCATACGCTATCTGGGGACTCACTCTTGGAGCCTCATCAGAGTGATGGGAATCTGAGTCTGTGGAGTGGGTTCGATGGTCTGATTCTCCTCCACTGGCCTCACTAGCTGGTACCACCCGTTTTAGTGACAGGCCTACCTTTCCAGTTCTTTCTGTGCTGGAGCTGGTCTCGTTCTTGAGCGGGATCTGTTCCGCTGTCTCCTCACTCTCCTGTGTCCCTGCTGATAGGAAATTCATCGAGGCACCGGGGTCCCTCCCTGCTTTGTGCACCTCCAGCCATTCCCAGGCTTCTTCAGGTGTTTGAAGGAAGGTAGCAGGGCCCTCCAGAATCATTCTTATCCTGGCTGGGAATAGAAGCGAGTATTGGATGCCCGTATCCACATTGCCCTCCTCACCACCGTGTAGGAGGCCCGTCTGGACCGTACCTCCGATGTGAAGTCCGGGAAGAGGGTCACTGTTCCATTGTCTGCTCCGAAGGGCCCAGTTTCTCTGACTAGTGCAGTAAGATGTCCCTATCTCTGTAGTAGAGCAGTTTAGCCACCACTGTTCATGGGGGCTGTCCCGGGGCAATTGGCCTTGACGGTACCCGGTGAGCTCTCTCCAAGGCAAAGAAGGGGGTAAGTAGTCCTGGGGTGACCTCCTACCGCAGCCATTTTTTTAGAAAGGTCACCGTGTCAGTACCATCGGCTCCTTCTGGCAATCCAATTATGCGCACATTGTTCCTCCGGTTCCGGCCTTTGGCATCTTCGGCCCGGCATACCAGTCACTGGACACGGTCTGTCAGCTGCACTATGGTGGCCTGAGTCTCTTGTTGTGCTGGGGCCAAATCTGTAAGTGTTGTCTCAGCACATCGAACCCTATCTGCTAGCATCTAATGGTCTGCTCTCAATAGGCCCAGTTTCACTGATACCTGGCCAATTTCTCACTGGAGTGTAGTTTTGGACTCCTCAATAGCTCTTAGGATCTTGTCCAGCCTGACCTGTAAGGAATGTGGCACTGGTTCAGCCATATCTATCTGGGTCCTGTTGCCATCGTGGCTCCTCCCTGCGACTTTCCCTTGTTACGGTTTCTAGTAGTCATGCGGCTGGGCTAGAGGCAATCTCAATGGGGCTTGATAGCGGCTGCAGTATCCGTTCTCTGGGGCACTCAGCCGCTCCCCGGGGCGGGGGCGGTAGGCGGAGGGCCAAGTTTTAAGGGGTAGTCCACCGCTAGTGGGGTTGCGCCGCTGGTCGCCGCTCTCCTCTCTCTAGCGTGGCTTTTCAGGTCATAAGAGCATATTCACTGTAGCCAATGTCTCTTTGGGGGTACCCACTACTAGGGTGCAATCCCCAACAACTCAACACTTGTGGTCCCCAGTCGGGTGCTTTCTAGGTGGGTTTGTGTCCAAACTCTGCATCACACAGGCCACGTCTCAGGTCCCGCCAGCTTATGCCTTCATGCTGCGCTCAACTGGACAGTGTGTCGGAAAGGGGGCTCCCATCAGCGCACTGTGCAGCCTGCACCTCGTTTAGCCTGTCCCCCTCCTCCGCTGGTGAGCTCTGACTCTCCCCAGCATTTCCTTGTAGCTCGCAGGCTTCTGCCTGGCAAGGCCTCTCCAGTGTTGTCGCGAGGGGTCCCAACGCCTACAGCGGTGCCATGGGTCCCGACCTCTCACCTTGTCAAAAGGTGGCGTCGCCAAGCCCCCGGGCCGCGCTGATCTGCAGTGGCCCAGGCATGCCTCCTCATGGGCCCGCCGTCAGCTATGACGCCAACTCAGCCGATACCGAACTCCCAGAACTTCAGCACCGCAGTGTCATCACCCCAAGTGGACTCAATGTCAGCAGCAGCGTCACGGCCCCGGGATCCCCACCTGGTCAGGGATGGCGCCACCTAGTCCCTTCAGGGGCCTGCCATAGGCCGCAACAGCCGCTGCCGCACTGTCTGGGCTCCAACATCATAGCGGCCCACTGCTCGCGGCTCCGGTCAGCGCCGGTGACTCCGCTAGCTCGCCCCCACCGCTCTCCGCAGCTAAGGGCTATCACCAACCCCGCCGGGGCTATATGGTGAGGATAATTGTCGAGCCTGAGCGGAGCGGATCAGTTACACGTCCGCCATCACTGCCGATCAGGCCATGCCCCCTATTTGAAGCATATTCCAGCTAAATCACCTCTGCTCTCACACGTCTTCACACCAAAATGCCTATTCATAAAGTAGCAAGTTTAAGATTAGTTTAGCAAATTTTGAGATTCCAATGCAGGTCAAGCAGTTAATCAAAGTAGAAAAATATAGCTTTATTTGTAGCATAAGAAGTTTGCGTCATGGAAAAGGCTGTGCAAAAGTCACAATAAAGGCATTTCTGCTGAGCTAAAGCAGTTTGGAATTTGTTAACGTTAGCAATCGAGCAGGGCAAGCAAATGTGGGTCAAGCAGAGTTTAGAATGGAAAATGCACATTTAAAATGCAACATTTGGTTAGGCCTATATTTCACTCGTACAGGTTATTAATTAAATGGATTTTATTTTTTATAAAGTCTCTAGCATATTTCACCTACTCAATTTTTCACATGGAGTTTAAATGAAGCAATAATCGAGGAATGTTCCTCCAGCGATCCTGTTACCTTTGCTTTGTAAGACATTTGACCCCACTCTGATGGCACAGTCTTACTGTCCACTACTCAGAAATCAACTTGATAAATGAAATGTTCAGTAGATCTTTGAGACTTAAAGCTTCATTTAAAGTTTGGCGCATGAGCCACCACACTGCCATACTTGAGGATGTCCCACTTCCGCAACTACCTGCCTGCCACATTTCAAGTTTCCCACTGTGTCTGTGGGAATTTATTGTTGAGAATACGACCACATACATAACAGGAGCACTTTCCTCAAAACTTCAATTGTGGTTGGGAATGTATTGATGAAAATACATCCACGTACACAACAGGAGCACTTCCCTCAAAACTACAATGGTGGTTGGTTTGCTATATCATTGCAGCCTAGGTAGTGTTCTATTTGTTTTTCAGAAATAGCCCTGCAAAGCAGTGGACTGCAAAAAAAGAAAAGGTTTCTGTCCTTAGAGTATTCTCCTAGCTTGGAGGAACAATTCGTTTTTCCCTGTTCATGGCCACCATGACTTACATGGAGATCATGTATCCAAAAATGAGCTTCGGCCTTATGTTGTCATTGCCACAGTAATCCTGTACTAGATGGCCAAAAAGTGGGTTATTTCTGACAAAATGGAGCTGACTGAGGTGCCACCATCTGAGACTGAGTGGTTTCGGACCACAAAATGAGGAGGAGGAATGAGGAGCTGGCGGTCAGATGCGCCCGCCAATTTCAGATGTTTCACCTACTGCCGGCTTTTAAATGAGGAACTTAATAAACTTGTGAAGAGATACCCCACTTTAATACACCTACCACATAGCACTCAACCAGCTGTCCTATGTGAGTATAACTATTGCACTGTTGCAAGCAAATCATGAATGATGTAAAAGATTTCAACATTGGTACGCTGGAGGTCCAATTAAATTCAATATCTTAGTAGAAACCAAATAATAGCTGTTTTAGTCCATCTGCTTTTAGCAATACCACAAAATAAAATGATGGACTGGGTGTTGAACTTTTTCAAACACTCACCCCAGTCACAGATCTGGGTTTAATCCATCCTTATTTTGCTTGCCATGTCACCCCAGTTTGGACCAAGCCATGTGCAAATCAGTCTTTACCCTTCTCCTGATGGGAACAGCCCAGCCTGAACTACCAAGCCAGGTCTCCCTGGCAAAAATCATCCTGAGACCAGTTCCAAGGTATTACCCCTCATTTCATTTGCCAGGCGCAGCGAGAAAGAGACTCACATCTGAGCATATCCTAGCCATTTAGGATACACATAACAACATATAAGCATGCCTGGCTGATGAGGGGTGATACCCAGAAACTGGTCCCAGGATGCTTGTTTCCAGTCCAGGGAGGACGTGGCATGACAGTTTGGGCTGGACTGTTCCCATGGGGAGTAGGGTCAAAACTGATTCGCTTATGGCTGAGTCCAAACTGGAATGGCATGGGTAGCAAAAATACAATGGATTTAGGTCCAGATCTCGGTATTGGGATGTGAATGTTTGACATTGTTCAGCATTCCATCCATCACTTGATTGTTTTGCATTTTTCTCCCCAAGTGGAGCAGGTATGCTCAGATATGGGTTCTGCGCTCCTTATGCCACTGGAGTCAAGCTAGCCTGGCTGATGATGGGGTGATACATCGAAACCAGTCCCAGGATGCATGTTTCAGGTCCATGAAGGACCCTGCTTGGCAGTATAGGCTGGACTGTTCCCATGGGGAAGACTGATCTGCATATGGCTGGGTCCAAATTGGAATGGCATGGGTAGCAAAAAGAAATGGATTTAGGTCCAGATCTCTGTGCTGGGGTTAAATGTTTGACATTCCATCCATCACTTGTTCTTTTAGAATCAGTCCATCTGCAGTGACATCCCAGGCATTCCAATGTTTTCATTTGGACTATAATAGAGCGGAGAATCTATTTCCATGCCTTATTGCTCACTTAGAGCACAGCAGAAGCCCAAACAGTAGATTACTTCTTCTAGCAGAGACAGAAAGCATAACAACTACTTTTTACTGGTTTTGCATACTGGGGAGCAGCTGCTCATGTTGTTTAGAAATAAAT
Organism: Pleurodeles waltl; assembly: GCF_031143425.1. Taxonomy (NCBI): domain Eukaryota; kingdom Metazoa; phylum Chordata; class Amphibia; order Caudata; family Salamandridae; genus Pleurodeles; species Pleurodeles waltl. The sequence continues at coordinate 469,244,930 of NC_090442.1, forward strand.
CAATTACATTGCAAGTGACAGTTATTTTATGGAAACCCCTGCTTGATATACTACAACTGGCTGCAAAATGTTTTTTCTGATATTTAGTCTCTGAGCCATGTCTGGTTTCATCCTACTAACCTGTTTCTGCTTCCCCACAAAATCACAGTCCATCCTTCTGTTTGTTGACCACCAAGCCAGTCTTTCCTTCTGTTGTCTTTCTCTATTTTCATTTTGTCCATTGGCATGCGCTGAAAGAACTTTGCTTAGCCTGTATGCATGTCTGTATGTAGAACTATTTCTACAGTGTAAACCTAGCATCCTAATTACATGAGAGTTGGAGCAGTTCTAATGATGAATGGGAAGCACAGATAGAGAAGGCCTGCCATCTGCGTTTTGGGTTCTTTAACAGTTTAGTCCAGTGGCATTTTGCTTCTTGCTGTGATGCCTGAGATGATCAGTTTCTGTTAGGCCTGACCCTTTTTGGTGGGGGGGGGGGTCTCCCCCAAACTGTTTGCCTTCTTCTTCCTATTTGTATTGTCAGTTTTTGCTGGTTTTGGTACTCTGGGCACTTTACCACTGATGACCAGTTCTAAAGTGAAAGTACTCTCTATCTAAATTGTGATTATGATTGGTTATCCCTGCTTAGCATATTTGATTTATTAGTAAGTCCCTAGTAAAGTGCACTAGAGGTGCCCAGGGCCTGTAAATCAAATGCTACTAGTGGGCCTGCAGCACTGAGTGTGCCACTCAGATGAGTAGCCATGTAAACATGTCTCAGACCTGCCACTGCAGTGTCTGCGTGGGCAGTTTAGAACTGCCAGTCCGACTTGGTAAGTGCACCCAATAGCCAGGCCCAAACCTTCCCTTTTACTACATATCAGTCACCTGTGAGGTAGACCTAAGGCAGCCTCATGGACAGGATGCACTGCATTCAAAAGGTAGGACATGTACGGGTGTGTTTTACATGTCCTTGTAGTGAAATACTGCCAAATTCGTTTTTCACTATTGCAAGCCCAATTCTCCCATAGGTTAACATGGGGATTGTCTTGAAATATCTGTTAAGTGCAGTTTCCTATTGGGAGCAGAGAGAGATGTGGAATCTGGGGTCTCTGAACTCACAATTTAAAAAAACATCTTTTGGTAAAGTTGTTTATTTAGAATGTCCGTTTGAAAATGCCACTTTTAGCAAGTGGGCATTTTCTTTCTTAACCATTCTTTGCCTGTGCCTGGCTGCTGAATCCATGTCTGGGTCAGACTGACAGTTGGGCTGTTTGTGAATTTCCTCTAAACAGTGATACAAAGGGAGCAGAGGTTTCTCCTGCATATCATGATGAGTCTTCCTGGGCTAGAATGGGAGGGAGGAGCTGACACCTGTACTTGAAAGGGGTCTGCCTGACTCCACATAGTACAGTCTCCAACTCCCTGGAGTGTGGATGGGGCACGGCCATTAAGAGGTAGGGACCTGTACACGACAAAGACTTTCCTTTGAAGTTTGCCTACTTAAAAGGCAGAAATAAGTAGAAGTAGTTGACCCAAAGCCACAGACTTTTAGAACACTCCTGGATCAAGAGGAATCTCTGCCAAGGAGAAGAGCTGAAGAACAGTGAAGAGGAGTACTGCCCTTTGCTGTGTGTGCGTTGCTTGGTTGGCCTGCAATCGCTGTTTCAGCCTTAGAGAGGACAAAGACTGGACTTTTTCGTGTATCCTCCTTGTGATGATTCTCCAAGGGCTTAGACTGAACTGGCCTCCTGTTAAGACGTCTCAGGGACATCAAAGACATCATCTGCCAGCACCTTGGTTCTCTTACTGAGACCCCATGACTTGCCAAGTGGTGCCACATCCTGTACCTGGACCCCTGGAAGGAGAAGCTGGCAGAATCGTAGTGAAGATCCAAGCACCAGAGCCGAGTGGCAGAAAAATCAAATCAATGCCCACCTTGTGGCTAAAAAATCAACACAGCAGCTGCCTCACGGCTGTAGAAATTGACTCATCACCAGCTCAGTGAGACTTAACTGTTGCCGTGTGTTAGACTGATAGCCTTAGGGTAGTCACCCCTAACTTTTTGCCTGCCTCCTTCCACTTTTTGACACTGTTTTTGCTGGTTTTAGGACTCTGCACACTTTACCACTGCTGACCAGTGCCAAAGTGCATATGCTGACCCCCTTAAAACATGGTGACATTGGCTCATACCCCATTGGCTTATTTAATTTACTTGTAAGTCCCCAGGAAAGTGAACTACATGTGCCCAGGGCCTGTAGATTAAATGCTACTAGTGGGCCTACAGCACTGATTGTGCCACCTAAATAAGTAGCCCCTTAACCATGCCTCAGGCCTGCCATCGCAAGGCCTGTGTGAGCAGTTTCACTGCCACTTTGACTTGACATTTGAAAGTACTTGCCAAGCCTTAAACTCCCCTTTTTCCAGAATTAAGGCACCCCTAAGGTAGGCCCTACGTAACCCAGAGGGCAGGGTGCTGTGTGGGTAAAAGGCAGGACATAAATCTTTATGTTTTATATATCCTGGTAGTGGAAAACTCCTACATTCATTTTCCACTGCTGTGAGGCCTGCTCCATTCATAGGCCAACATTAAGGCTACCCTAATAAATTGTTTGAGTAGTAGAATCTGATTAGAAAGAGGGTAAACAGGTTATATTTAGTATAGCCAGAATGGTAATACAAACTCCTACTGACTGGTGAAGTTGGATTTTATATTACTATTTCAGAAATGCCACTTTTAGAAAGTGAGCATTTCTCGGCACTTAAATCCTTCTGTGCCTTACAATCCACAGCTGGGCTTGGTTGGCTGACAGCTCCCTTGTGCATTTTACCCTGACAACCACAAACACAGGATGCTCAGTCACACCTGCATACTGAATGGGTCTTCCTGGGCTGGAGGGGTGGAGGACCTGACACTTACATTTCGAAGGACAGTGGTTTGCCCTCACACAATGGACTGCCAAACCCCTTACTGGGACCGTGGCAGACAGGATTGTACTCTTTGAAGTTTCACCCACTTCAAAGGCATATTTGGGTATATGAACCGGGTCCCTGACCCTACCAACTCAGACACTTCTTGACAAGATACCTCCTGGGAAAGAAACTCTGAATCTGAACCTGCAAACTGCTAAGTGAAGCTGCCTGACTGTCCAAAGGATTCACCTGACTGCTTTTCTGTAAAGGACTGCTGCCTTGCTGTTTCCCTTCTGCCTTGCTGCCCTCTGGCTCTGCTGAGAAGTGCTCTCCAATTTCTTGGCTTGAACTTGCCTCCTGTTTCATGAAGTCTCAGGGCCAAAAAGACTTAGGGCAGATGTAGGAAGGCTTTTGCGCCTCGCAAACGTCGAAAAACGCTGTTTGCGAAGCGCAAAAGCCCTTACACGATGCAGAAACACATTTTGCGAGTCGGTACTGACTCGCAAAATGTGTTTCAGACTCGCAAATAGGAAGGGGTGTTCCCTTCCTATTTGCGAGTCGCATCGCGATGTAAAGTTGATTTGTGACCGTGAAAGCGGTCGCAAATCAACTCGCAGTTACCATCCACTTGAAGTGGATGGTAACTCATTCGCAAACGGGAAGGGGTCCCCATGGGGCCCCTTCCCCTTTGTGAATGCTCACAAAAATATTTTTTCAGAGCAGGCAGTGGTCCTGTGGACCACTGCCTACTCTGAACAAAAACGAAACTAAAAGGTTTCGGTATTTTTTCTATTTGCAGCTCGTTTTCCTTTAAGGAAAACGGGCTGCAAAGAGAAAAAAAAAAAAGTGCTTTATTGATAAGCAGTCACGGACATGGTGGTCTGCTGTCTCCAGCAGGCCACCATCCCCGTGAGTGCCTAGACTCGCTACCCACCTCATAAATATTTATGAGGTGGTTCTTTGCGACCCCATAGCGAGTCGCAGAAGGTGTCTGAGACACCTTTCAGCATCGCAAATTGCGAGTTGCAATTTGCGAGTCGCTCTGACTCGCAAATTGCAAGTCGCAATTTGGCACGTACCTACATCTGGCCCTAAATCTCTGCAAATAACGTTTTGTGCAGCGAAAATCGATGCACAGCCTTCCAGAATCGACTCACAGCCTGCCCTGCGTTGAGAAAATCACTGCATTGCCGAACCGGAATGATACAGCCTGGCTCCCTCAGTGGAGATCGATACAGTGCCAGGGGTGCGACCGGAACTTTGGTGCACAGCCCACCGGATCGATGCATTGCCGAGCCGGAACAACACAGCCTGACTTCCTGCAAGAGGAATCGACGCAGCGCCTGCCATGCAACAGAAGTTTCCCCGCATTGGCCACTGGATGGACGCAGCTCCTGTGACTTCGTCCTGCATGCCCAGGATTTCTCTGCATCGCTCCTGGGGCATCCAAATACCCCCCAACCCGAAAAGGATCCAAGCCTGCCAGCCGGAAATCGAGACAATGCTCTTGCTGAGTGGAAAAGCTTTGACGCATCATCTGTGTGCACCCAGAGACACCGACACACACCTTCCTGTTTTCCATGCATCTCCTCCTATGGTGTCACCGTGTGGATAATTTAGACGCAAACCAGGTACTTTTTGCTTGAAAGAGGCCAGTGTTGTTTTTAAGAACTTAAACCTCATCTTATAATTACAAAAGTGATATTTCAACTTGTACTTATCAAATCTTTATCATTTTGACCTTAATCTACTCAAATAAATATTCTATAATTTTCTAAACCCGTGTGGTGTATTTTTGTGGTGCTTATACTGTGTTATTGCATGATTTATTGCACAAATGCTTTACACATTGCCTTCTAAGTTAAGCCTCACTGCTGAGTGCCAAGCTACCAGCGGGTGGGCACAGGATAATTTGGATTGTGTGTGACTTACCCTGACTAGAGTGAGGGTCCTTGCTTGGACAGGGGGTAACCTGACTGCCAACCAAAGACCCCATTTCTAACACCGTGCATCCAGATTTTCCACGAATCATCCCTTGGCATCAAAATCGTCCACATCACCGCACAGACCTGGGGCTGCTTGTACAGAAACCAACGCATTCCTTCCCTATGAGGAAAGAATCAACATATTGCTAAACCGGCAAGGAAAGAATTGATGCATGGAGTCAATGCATCCCTTCCCTTTCTGATGCACCCTCTTCCCTGCGGCTCTGTTTTTGACGCATACCAGGTACTTTGTGCTAAAACAACACATCCAAAGATTTCTATGGACGAAGACTCTTTTTATGTTAGAAATTGATATCTCTTTTTTGTGTATGTTGGATTTTTGACTTTTTGGTCTTCGTTGATTTAGATAAATTTTGGCTCTTTTTCTAAACTGGTGTGGAGTCCTTCTGTGGTTTTTTCACTGTGTTACTGTATGTGTTTGTGCAGGCACTTTACACATTGCCTCTGAGATAAGCCTGACTGCTTATGTCAAGCTACCAAGGGGGTGAGCAGGGGTTATTTTAGCAGGTCATCTCCGTTACCTTGACTAGAGTGAGGGTCCCTAATTGCACAGGTTGTAAACTGACTGCCAACTAGAGACCCCAGGTCTAACAGTTTCTTTGACAGATATGTTGGGGTACCATTCCTTATAGCCTTGAGATATGCTGCAGCGAGTAGGATGCTGTTGAGTAGGCTAGTGAATGGAGCTTTCTCTGGGAAAGGCAGCATTCCCCTTTTTTTTTTTTTTTTTGCATCTTATTTTTTCCTCCTTTAACATTCATTGCTCTAACCTTTGCTTTTGGCTCTTGACACATACTGTTGCATTTGGTGGTTGAACTGAGTGCAGTGCCCTGCTGTTGCAACAGGTCAGTTTAACTGGTATCATTTTTTGAAAAATTCTATTGTATGCTTTGGTACCAATCTACCATTCAAGGACAGCTCCAAGTACACAACAAATACAGATGCATTTATGCATTTAAAAATATTGGGGGAAACAAGCAAGGCACAGTTACCACCCAGGACCAAGGGTAATGAACGCATGGTTACGAAATGATCATTTTAATTAATTTCTCCATGATCTTACTTAAGGTCTACAAAAATGAACAACTGGAACAGCTTGTCATTAACTTACATAGTTACGTCATACCAGTTTTCAACAGTTAAAACCTAAACACCAAAGGCTTTCTCAGTCACCCTTAAGATTTTAATTTATTATCATGATCATATGGTTAAGATGTCAAAAGATCATTGAACTAAAATGGACAATTTTACTTAATTTAAGGATATATTTAATTAAGCTGCACCTAAAATTTAAAGCACTGGATTATTTGAATATAGCTGCTCAACCATGTAATTTAAAAAAAGACACTAGAGAAAAATATCTAAAGGAGCAGCCAAATTAAGAGCTCTACCCCATTACTAACTCTAGAGAAATGGCTCATTTTTCATGATCACCCCCAAAATTGTGGACTGTTGCAGCAGTTTTTTCAACTCTCAGTGTGTACTGAGACCCACTACCCAGACCTCAGTGCCAGTACTCTGACCGTTAACCCCCCAGGGGCCCGGTACGGCTAGCGCTCCCCCCATGACCCTCCCACCCACCCCCCATTGTAGGGATGGATGGCGAATCGCTTCCTCTTACCCCACCGACCCCTCCAACCCCACCAGTGACGTCTGATGACATCAGCGCGCAAACAGCGCAATAACCTCAACAGAGGTCACCTCCCATTGCGCTGGAAGCTAAGCTTCCAGCACGATCCAAAGCCTTTCTCTTCCGACCGGGAGGTGGGGCAGGCAGAGGCATGAAAGGAAAGGAAAGGAAAGGCATTTCTGCAGTCTGATCGTGAAGAGATTGGGCTGCAGAAATGCCCACTAGACACCAGGGAGTTTTAAAAAAATACATTTTTGTGAATAAGGGGAGTGGTCCCTTGGGCAATGGTCACTCCTTAGGGGAGCAACTTTTTAAGGCCTTTCCTGCCCCACCTGGGGGCTGATCGGCCTACTGTAATTAGGCTGATCTGCCCACAGGGGAGCAGAAGCCATTAGATGCCAGGAATTGTTTACTTTTCTTTTTTTTTACAGGAGGGGAGAGACCCCTTATGCAAGTGTCGCTACCCTGAGGGGCAAATCATTTTTATGCCATTTCTACCCCCATCGGGGGCAGAACAGCCTATTTTAATTTGGCCGATCGTCCCCTGAGGGGGACAGAAAACCACTAGGCACCAGGGATTTATATTTTTTTTATAGATGGGGAGTGACCCCTTAGGCAAGGGTCACTCCCCTGGGGTGGCAATTTTATTTTAGGCCATTTCCGCCCCCCTTGGGAGCAGATCGGCCCACTTTTCTTAGGCCAATCTGCCCCCAAGGGGTGCAGAAACCACTAGACACAAGGAATTTTTTTGTGCCAATATCACTCAAGGGGAGGGACCCCTTAGGCAAGGGTCGCTCCCCTGGGGGACAAATTTATTTTAGGTCATTTCTGACCCCCTTGGAGGGAGAGTGGCCTATTTCTATTAGGCCGCTATGCCCCAGGCAGAACCCACTAAGGCACCAGGAATTGGCGTGTTGTTTGGGGGGAAGCCCCTTGTCCATGGGTTGCTCCACATAGGGGCACATTACTGTTGGCCCCAAGTGGGGCAAAAAGCCTAGCAGAGACCAGGGATGATTTTTTTTTAAAAGAGGGTGGGGGTATGGCCATACCCCCACCCCAAATAAATGGGGACAAATTTGTTCACCGGTGGGCAGATGGGGTAATTATCCCCGATTCACTCCTCAGGGGGGTAGAAAACATACTAGATGCCAGGGAATTAAAAAAAATATATTTTTTAAATTGTGGTGGTGGCTACCAACCAGTATGGGCATGCCCTCACCCAAAATGAAGTGGTAACAGTCTTTCAGCTCTCCCCCACACACTAAAACATCTCATCCCATGGCAAGCAAGAGAAGAGGAGATTTGATTATTTTGAGTTTTGGTTTTAGATTTGGGCCATGAGAGCTTGTCTAACTCTGAAAATCGTCCCACTTGGAATGGTGAGGGCTACACTTTTTGGACTTTAGGATGGTGCGCTGTAGAAAAATCTACAAGATGTAGACACATCTGAAAACTAAACATCTGGGTGAGTCCAGGGTGGTGTGATTCACATGCACCCCGCACCATTTTCTTACCCACGATGCCCTGCAAACCTCCAACTTGGCTGGAAATCACACATTTTTCCCATATTGTTGTGATGTAACAATTCGTAATCTGCAGGAATCCACAAAATTCCTACCACCCAGCATTGCCACATCTATACCGATAAAAAATCCTGCCCCACTTGTCAGCCTAAAAATGATTTTTTTCAAACTTCCCTTTTGGACCCGCTTTGGTTCCCCCTAATTTTTTACATGTTTTTGGCTCTTCCCTGTGATAGGCACTTGGCCCACCTACACAAGTGAGGTATCATTTTTACCAGGAGACTGAGGGGAACGTTGGGTGGTAGGAAATGTGCACCCGTGTTGTGATCCCACACAGAAATGAGGGGACAATATCATGTTTTCGCTAAATTTGAGGTTTGTGGAGGAGTCTGGGTAAGAAAACATTGGGTGATCCACGCAAGTCACACATCCCTGGACTCCCTCGGGTGTCTAGTTTTCAGAAATGTTTGGGTTTGGCAGGTTTCCCTATATGGCTGCTTATCCCAGGACCAAAAACGCAGATGCCCCCCCAAAAAACAGTTACTTTTGTATTTGATTATTTTGATGTGTCCACATAATGTGTTGGGGCATTTCCTGTCACGTGCATTAGGCCAACCCACACAAGTGAGGTTCTGTTTTTATTGGGAGATTTGGGGGAACGCTGGGTGGAAGGAAATTTGCGGCTCCTCTCGGATTCCAGAACTTTCTGTCACTGAAATGTGTGGAAAAGTGTTTTTTTGCAAAATATTGAGGTTTGCAATGGATTCTGGGTAACAGAACCTGGTGAGAGCCACACATGTCACCCCATCTTGGATTCCCCTAGGTGTCTAGTTTTAAGAAATGCACAGGTTTGGTAGGTTTTCCTAGGTGCCGGCTGAGCTAGAGGCCAAAACCCACCGCTCGGCACTTTGCAAAAAAAAGGTTTGTTTTCTTTGGGAAAATGTGATGTGTCCACGTTGTGTTTTGAGGCATTTCCTGTTGTGGGCTCTAGGCCTACCCACACAAGTGGGGTACCATTTTTATTGGGCGACTTTGCAAAAGGCTGGGTTGAAGGAAATTTGTGGCTTCTTTCAGATTCCAGAACTTTGTGTCACTGAAATGTGAGCAGAAAGTGTTGTGGTAGGTAGTCCTAGGTGCCGGCTTAGCTAGAGGTCAAAATCGACAGCTAGGCACTTTTAAAAAAACACATCAGTTTTCAATTTAAAAATGTGATGTGTCCATGTTGCGTTTCCAGTCACAGGCATTAGGCCTACCCATGCAAGTGAGGTACCATTTTTATCAGAAGTCATGGGGGAACACAGAATAGCAGAACAATTGTTATGCTTGTCTTTCTCTAATTTTTCCTTCCAAATGTAAGACAGTGTGTAAAACAGACATCTATTTGAGAAGTGCCCTGTAAGTCACATGCTAGTATGGGCACCCCACAATACAGAGATGTGCAAATAACCACTACTTCTCAACACCTTATCTCATGCCCATTTTGAAAATACAAAGGTTTCCTTGACACCTATGTTTCACTCTTTATATTTCACCAAATGAATTGCTGTATACCAGGGATACAATAAAAACCTATTGGAAGGCGCAGCTTCTTTATTGGCTCTGGGTACCTAGGGTTCTTGATGAACCTACAGGCCCTATATATCCCCGCAGCCGAAAGAGTCCAGCAGACGTAACAGTATATTACTTTTGAAAATCTGACATTGCAGGAAAAAGTGACAGAGTAAAACATGGAGAAAAATGGCTTTTTTCCACCTCAACTCCAATATTTATTTATTTCATCTGTAATTTTCTGTAGGAAAACCTTGTAGCATCTATACAAATGACCCCTTGGTAAATTCAGATTTTTGTCTACTTATATGAAATGTTTAGCTTTCCAGAACCCAGCATTGGCTTCACACCCATTTCTTTCACTAACTGGATGGAGGCTAAAAGCACAGTAGTGAAAATGTGGTATGTCCCAGTAAAATGCCAAAATTATGTTGATAAAGGTGGTTTTCTAATTCAAGTCTACCTATTTCTAAAAGCTAGGAAGATGATGATTTTAGCACAGCGAACGATTTGTTGATGCCATTTTCAGGGGAAAAAACCACAAGCATTCCTCTGCGGACCTTTTTTCCCATTTTAAAAAACAAAATAAATGTTTGCTCTATTTTGGCTAATTTGGTGATCTCCTGCAGCAGAACCCACAAACTCTGGGTACCTCTAGAATCCCTAGGATGCTGGAAAAAAAGGACGCAAATTTGGTGTGGGTAGTTTATGTAGACAAACACTTATGAGGGTCTAAGCTCGAACTGCACAAAATAGCCAAAAAAAGGCCTGCTACTTGAGAGGGAAAAGGCCTGGCAGAGAAGGGGTTAAAAGTGTAATGTTGGATGGGCTTATACCCACTTGGCATAACTCTACCTACTAATAATTTCCTGCTGTTCCCTGGACCTGGCAAGTGAGGCTGCACCAACTGCTGGACTGCACCTGCTGATCCTTGGGCTACCAAATAGAGGATTGTGCCTGTGGTGCCTGGTTTGTGGAAAAGTCACTCGCAAACCTCAGATAGAAGAGGTGATCTCCAAGGGTCAGTTGAGTGACTTCCTGCTAGGGCACTAAGGCCACAAAAGCTGATGAATCCCATTTTGACAAGTCACTAGCCACAATTGCTTGATCATCATTTATTGCCGACATGTTGCCTGGGGACCAGAGTCCCAATTCTCAAAAGTTGAACCTGAGGACCTCATTTAGTAGAAAGAATGACAGGTTGGTGCCGCAAGCAGTTTTACTGTGCTGAGCTGCGTCATTTCTAAAATGCAGGGATGTGCCACATTTACAAGAATAAAGCGCATCCCTGTGTTTTCCCTGTTCCAGCGCTGAATCAGCAGCCTAGTGCCAACGCAGCCACCCTTACACCATGGCACAAAGATGCATGCTTTACAGGGGTTATTGTTTATGTGCAGGAAGGCACACCTTACTGCACATAAACAATCATTAATGGCGATTGGCTCCTACCATGTGTGCTGGAGCATTTATCCCTGTTGTGCCACTCTAACGTCATCCCTGGGGTGGTGTTAGTTTTTCGTGCTCCCTCAGGTTTACAAATCCATAAAGTGGGTTAACGCTGCCTTGTAGATATGGAGCAGTGCACAACGCCACCAGAGTGTCACTAAAAGTGACGCTCCTGTGGCACAAGGGTCTCATAGATGAGACCCTAACTCTGTTGGACCTGGGAAAGCCATCAGAAAGCAATTTGGTCACCTAAGATGTGTAGATCAGTGCACCACGATTACTCCATTAAAACCTATGGCAGTTTGCTCGTAGAACCTTTAACTGGATTTGAGACTGCTTTGGTGACCAGATCAATAAATTTGTTGAGCGTGCTACTCACCCGGTAGGGCCTCAAGGCGCTGAGGAAGGAGGGGGGATGCTACTGCTCCTTATTGGCCCTCTGACTTTCTCCCTGCTGAAATTAGTCACCCAATGCGGACCTGAGTATCTAAATATAACTCTTTAGAAGTTTAAGACAGTTTCTAAACTTTGAGGGTACCAATGTCTTTTGGAATTTTGCAATGATTTTTGATTTACAGAGCCCTCTGGTGAATTTTGTTTGTTTGCTCATTTCAATCTATTTTTACAAATTGATGTTGGATTTCTTTCATGTTGCGTGACGTTCTTATTTTTTTGTTTTAGAACTTCTAAATGCTTCACACTTGTTCCTTTAATAAGGCCTGATGGCTTGAAGTCACAGCTTCCCAGGCTTGAGCTGAAGCTTTGACAAATGAGCCTGATTGGTGGTGTATTTGTTACAAGTTGGGGTCGCTCAACCATTCCCTATAGTAAACCACATTTCCTCACACTAAGTATGTTAACCAAGGTGCTAATATGTTAATCTTTCTGTTAATTTGTGGCAATATAATGTTATAATTAGGCAGCACTCATATTGAAGTATATTCAATGCTTTTCTAATCCTTAGCATGACTGCAGCTTGGCCTTAAGCCTGACCATACTTTTTTAAGGTCTTTTGTGTATTCAAAATTAAATGTTCTTCTTGAGCTGTTCCCAATTTCAGGTGTCCTGTCTACTTCAGTAGCTAGAACAGTCTTTGATTTATATTGAGAACTGTTAGATTAGGTAGCAGTAATGGCATTTTGGGTGTTGACATGAAGTGCATACGAATAGAAGAGAGCCTCGTGTACCAGGTAGACCAGACCTTCACTAATTTTCAAATGATGTGAGGCTGTGTGCTTCTTTGTTTGGTGAGGAGAACATGGTGAGTTTACCTGCTCTCTGGAGAAGGTGCATCCTGATTGTTTCAACCAGAAGGAGTTGGTCAAGCAAAGTTTTCAGAACCTTCTATTTCATATTGACTGTATAATTCTTAGTGAGATGAACAGACTCTGACCTGCCGCTGATGGAAGAACTTTACTGAATTCCCCTACTTATGGTGTTGAGCGTCATGCTCAACCCCAGCCTATTTCCCCTGTACCTTAACTTGGTTCAACGGATGCTGACATCTTGATTCTAGAATTTTCCCTTGCCTCTTTTGGAGCCTTATTTACCATAAGGAAGTTCCTTATGAAACCTAAATGTGTTCAGTTCTGTACTCTGTACGTCATTGTATTTTGCATGCTCTTCCTTATACTATACACATTTAGGTTGCATGATCTAATTGATATGAATGCTTATTTGATAAAAATGATTTACTAATTGATTGATCTGTAACTCTGACAAACATTTGTTAATAAACCTTCATTGAACAACATCTCCTGCCTTTTCTATGGAGCCACATAGATTTCACTGTAATGGAAATGTTATACTGATGCCAGCTCCTTCCATACATTTTCAGTTGACAGTCAAAGATCCATATGACTAGTGGCCCAACCTGAATGATGACTACACTAGAATTTTAAGGTACAAGAAAGCGCGCTGGACCACAAATTAAATTGCTATTTTTATCAAATAAATGTAGAATCATCTTGAATTGCAAAATGTTCACACACATTGGATTATTAAAGTACATTGACAACCAAACGTTCGGTCTGTCAGTGTAAAAATAGATTTGCTTATAAAAAAAAAAACACACCGTTTAAGTTCAGAAGAAAGTTAAATGTAATTTCGCAAGTGAATGTATTTTAATGCATTGCACATTTCTTTTTTTTTTTACATTAAATGTTTTTAACTTATATTCCACACGTTCAATTTCCCATGATAACATGTATTGTTTTAATTTAAAAAACATCTCATTATTATCTGGTGATGGATATTTGAGAAAAGAAACGTATCATTTGCTGGAGTTTATTGTACATTGATCAAGATTAAATCCTAGCCGAAACCCGAGTTTGATGGTCCCTTTGCGAGTTGAAGAAGATGCGAAAGTATAATTTAAAGCCCTATAGCCTTTGTGAAGAATTCCCAAGTTACAACTTTAAAATATATATTGTTTTCTCCGAAAATAAATTATTTTTTAGACTTCCGACATCTGAATCAGTTTATCGTTGTAAAAGATTTTGTTTAAAATGATCTGATGAAATTGAAAGAAAATATAAAGAGGGATGCATCAGTTCACCTTCTAACAGGCGAATAATTGGAAAAAGGTAACACTGTGTCTGCTATTTTCTCTCTTGTGTACAATTATATTTGATTGTCTTTATTTTGCTACATGTATTGCCTCATGTATATTGTTTTATTGTACTGTGAAAACAAAGTTGTCAAAAATGTGATAAAGCAATGTGCGTAGGTATGATAATTTAGGGGGCATATTTGTGAGAGGCTTGAGTCACTGTTGCATCACTTTTATTGAGGCAAAGGCGGTGTAAACCTTTCAGCCATATCTATGAGGCCACGCAAAGCCACTTTGCTTGGCTGTAAAAGGCCTCATAGATATAGAGTAAGGCATGACAGTGCAAATCACTGCATTGCCTTACTCTGCATTAGGAGACGTTCCATGGGCGTTTCAGTGGGTGTCCCCATGAGCCTGTAAACCTGGGAATGAGCCAAAACCTTTTGCCTCCCCTGGTGGGGGCGCAACAAGGGAAAATTGCTTTCTGCTCATTTTTCCTCTTTCTATGTGTGCTGCATTCTGGATTCAGGGTTGTTTTTGTTCAGGAAGGTGCCCCTTCCTGCACAACAGCAATCCTGCATGCAACTCAGAAAACCTTGCACCATGGTGCAAGGGTGCCTGTGTTGGCGCTAGGCAGCCAAAATGGCCCCAGCTCAGTTGGAAAGGACAGAAATGCATATATAGGTATTGTGCATTCCTGCTCTTTACCTTTGAAGCAAGGCAGTGCAGCAAGGTGAGGTGCCGTGCTACCCTGTCGGTATCTCCAGTGTGGCCCAGCACATCATTGTGCGTCAGTGACGCATTCCTTCCTACTAGTTCATTGAAATTGGTGTGGCCGAGTGATGTGAGAGGGGCTGTGTGTAAGGTGCAATGCACAACGTGATTTATACGTGCATGTGAGTGTGCAAGGTGCAATGCACAAACTGATTTGTAAGTGCAGATGAGGTGCTGTGGCCTCATTTTCCTACTTATGCCGCTTGTTTGCCTGCCCTTCTTGTGTAGTCTGCCTGAAGTTCTTTTGTTTGAAAACATCTCTTAAAGCTGACAGCAGTGCACGCTGTTTTATATTCCCGTTCACTATGGGCTCTGAGCTTGGAGAGGCTTCCTGAGGCTTTGGCCCCATCCTGCCTCAGTATCACCACCCTTCAGTTAAGCCCAGCAGGAGCAGAAGTGGTGCCCAGTGTGTATGTAACAATGGGAAAAGAAAATTACATATTTATGGTTGTGTAAAACAACATTACGCGTATGCATGCATGGAAGATTTTGCATGTTTGAACATGTCATTTATCAATGAGAATGGCAGTGAGTTCTGAAGCTTGCCACTGGTTGTGTAAAAAATTTGTTTTTTTTCAGGTTAGGCTTGTAACAACAGCATGAAGGTGAGTGACAGTGTAGCTGGGTTATATGTTTCAGTACAAGCATTATGAATAACTATACAACAAAATATGTATGTGTTGGACCTGGCCCTTTTTGCAGGGTCATCCCCAAACTTTTTGCCTCCTTCCTCCTATTTTTCCTGACCTGTTTCTGTTGGCTTTTGAACTCTGAGCACTTTACCACTGCTAACTAGTGCTAAAGTGCATATGCTCTCTGGGTAAATTGTACTGTTAATTGGTTTATCCATAACTGGCATATTTGATTTACTAGTACGTCCCTAGCAAAGTGCACTGGAGGTGCCCAGGGCCTGCAACTCAAATGCTACTAGTGGGCCTGCAGCACTGATTGTGCCCCCCACACAAGTAGCACTGTAATCATGTCTCTGACCTGCCACTGCAGTGTATGGGTGTGCAGTTTTAAACTCTAAATTCAACTTGGCAAGTGTCCCCACTTTCCAGGCCTAACCCTTCCATTTTCCTACATATAAAACACCCCTAAGGTAGGCCCTAGGTAGCCCCATGGGCAGGGTGCTATGTATGGTTAAGGTAGGACATATACTATTGTGTTTTTTTATGTTCTGACCCTTCCCAACCCTTCCCTTTTCCTACATATAAGACACCCCTAAGGTAGGCCCTAGGTAGCCCCATGGGCAGGGTGCGGTGTATGGTCAAGGTAGGACATATACTATTGTGTTTTATATGTCCTGACAGTGAAATACTATCAATTTCGTTTTTCACTTTTTGCAAGGCCTATCTCTCTCACAGGTTAAAATGGGGGCTGCCTTTAAACATGATTAAAGCGTAGCTTCCCTTTGGGAGCAGATAGACATGTGGAGTTTGGGACCTCTGAACTCACAATTTCAAAATACATCTTTTAGTAAAGTTGGTTTTGAGATTGTGTGTTTGAAAATGCCACTTTTAGAAAGTGGCCATTTTCTTGCTTGAACCATTTTTGTGACTCTGCCTGTTTGTGATTCCCTGTCTGGCTTAGTTTGACAGTTGGGCTGTTTGCACCTCTCTCCAGACAGTGACACAAAGCGGGCTGGGGTGTAGCCTACATATTCCAATGAGCCATCTGTGCTAGGAGAGAGGGGAGAGTGGTCACTCGCACTTGAAAGGGTTGTGCCTGCCCTCACACAATGCAGACTCCAACCCGCTGGTTTGTGTCTGAGGCCTTGCCTGGGCAAGGCAGGATTTCACAATCAAGTGAGACTTTCCTTTGAAGTAGGCCTACTTCTCTCTTGCAACTGGACTCCTTGTGCAGCAAAATTTCAACGCACAGCTTGCTAAAACCGACACACAGCCTGCCCCGTAGTGAGAAATTCACTGCACGCCGAATCGGAACGACGCAGTGCGACTCCGCAAGGAGAATATCGATGTGGCGCCTGTGTTGTGACCGGAACTGCGACACACAGCCCACTGGATCGACGCACAGCCGACCTGGTACGACACAGCCCAACTTCTAGAGGGGAAATCGACACAGCGCCTGCCGTGCAGGATAAAATTCTACACAATGCCCACCGGATCGATGCAGTGCTTGTGACTTCGCTCTGCAAGCCCAGGATTCAATGCACAGACCCAGGGGCGTCTGATAACCTTGCAACCGAAGATCCACTACCGAGCAACGGAAATCGACGCACATCGGTCCCTGCGTGGAAACTAAATGACGCATCGCCGTGTGCGGCCCGAGAAATCGACACACACTCCTTTGTTTCCACTCTTCTCCTCCTCTGTGGCCCTTTGCGGAGATTTTTCACACGAACCAGGTACTTTGTGCTTGAAAGAGACTTTTTTTGCTTTAAAAAGACTTAAGACACTTTGGGGGTCATTCCTACCCTGGCGGTCCGAGACCGCCAGGGTAGGGGACCGCGGATGCACCGCCAACAGGCTGGCGGTGCATCCAGGCCCATTCTGACCGCGGCGGTAAAGCCGCGGTCAGAAAAGGGAAACCGGCGGTTTCCCGCCGGTTTTCCCCTGGGCTGCATAATCCTCCATGGCGGCGCTGCAGGCAGCGCCGCCATGGGGATTCTGACCCCCTTCCCGCCAGCCTGGTTCTGGCGGTTTTGACCGCCAGAACCAGGCTGGCGGGAACGGGTGTCGTGGGGCCCCTGGGGGCCCCTGCAGTGCCCATGCCAATGGCATGGGCACTGCAGGGACCCCCTAACAGGGCTCCACATTGATTTCCAGTGTCTGCATAGCAGACACTGGAAATCGCGATGGGTGCAACTGCACCCGTCGCACAAAAGCAACTCCGCCAGCTCCATTCGGAGCCGGCTTCATCGTTGCTGTGGCTTTCCCGCTGGGCGGGCGGGTGGCCTTTTGGCGGTCGCCCGCCCAGCGGGAAAGCCAGAATGACCGCCGCGGTCTTTTGACCGCGGTACGGTCTTCTGGCGGTTCCCGCTTGGCGGGCGGCGACCGCCGCCCGCCAAACTAGGAATCAGCCCCTTTGTATCACCTTTCAGTGATATCTCTACATTTGCTTATTGCATCTTTGATCGTTTTGACCTGCAAATATCCAGATAAATATTATATATTTTTCTAAATACTGTGTGGTGTATTTTTGTGGTGCTATATTGTGGTATTGTATGATTTATTGCACAAATACTTTACACATTGCCTTCTAAGTTAAGCCTGACTGCTCAGTGCCAAGCTACCAGAGGGTGGGCACAGGATGATTTGGATTGTGTGTGACATACCCTGACTAAAGTGAGGGTCCTTGCTTGGACAGGGGGTAACCTGACTGCGAAACAAAGATTCCATTTCTAACAGTATGCATACATTAGATACTGAATGAGTGTATGCATGCAGGGCTGATTCACTGATAAATCAGTATGCATACGGACTGTAATAGAAATGTGTGTAAGAAGAGAGCAGCATGTGTCTGACTGGCCGTGCAACTTGCTGTATATGAAACTCCTGTGTGTACAGCATGTTTGAATGTGACGACTTCAGTGTTGGTCAGCAGGGTAACTGTGTAGTTCAATGTTAGTGTGAGCGTGTGGTTGTGCGAACTGCATATATATATGGCTGGACATTGGCATGATGCAATAAATTAAATATGATTTTCAGTAGAACTGGTGTGGTCACAAATGCAGAATATGACTCTGGTTTACTGTTAAAGAAGCCAAGTGAACTGTACCTGTCACAGCATTGTTTTTAGGTCAAGGGTGCAAGCAGATTGACCTGTTGTAAGTATTGTGACCTTTAAACCATGCCCACCTCATGTCCATCACTTTAACTTGTTCCTGGGATTGACTTTCAAAAATCCTTTGTTATCATTGGCAAATGCTTTACGTTTGTCCCTCCTTGGGGGATGTTTCGTTACTGCCTTGCAAACTGCCCCGTTACATGGATAGTTGTACAATTGCTGATACATTTGACTGTGAGCTAACTTCTTTTTTTTGTGTCTCACCTTCGTGCTCATGCTCATGGCGGCCATGGAATTTTGAATCGGCTTGCTTATGTCAACTGTTATACGTTTCATTTTCAATTTAAATGGCAAAAAAGTCTAGTTAGGAATTTTCAACTCTAATAACCCTAACTCAAGCAAACGTGAGACGCATTGAAAATACTTGTTTCACTTGGCCTGAACCATTCTGGCTACATACTAGAGGCACGTGCCTAGGTGACGGCTGCGTTGGTCATGTGATTTATGCATTTCTATGGCTCCTCTCTGATGTAGTCATATCCCTCTTTGTGTCCAAGTTTTGAAACAGTTGAGTTGGACCCTCATGACTACTAAGAAAGAAATGCCTTGCAAGAGTGGTAAAAGTTATAGAGATATCAGTAGAAGAAAATATGCCTGGCCTGGACCACAAATTAACATTAAAAGAATGTACAGATTGTTTCCTAATGTGCGAGTAGACTACAACAGCACTGTCCGCTTGCAGAGTTTGGTTTAGCACTCCTGGATCTGTCACTACAGCCCCACGATCTGTATTCCATCCTGTCCCTGCTCCTGGCACTAACCAGCATGACAAATCAGCCTGCTCTGGTCTGCAGACTGACTCTCCTTCCAGCCCATGGTAAGGATGACTGACCGCACAATGATGTGGGTCTGATGTTGTACATGCACAGGGGTATGTTCACTTGACACAACACTTAACAGAGACTGCTGATGCTGATCGCAGTGAGAAGTTGACTCATTCAGCCTCAATATCAGGCAGAAACCGCAGTTGTGAAGTTTTGTGAAACGACGCAATCCAAATCTGTTGCCCATACCACTAGAGCTATGCGAATGCCAGTTTGAACGGCTCACCTTGTTTCACATGTCGTCAAGCAGCCTAACAGAGACTGCTGATGCTATCACAGGGAGAAATGGACTCATTCAGCCTCAATATCAGGCAGAAACTGCAGTTCTGAAGTTTTGTGAAATGTCAGAGACCAAACTTGTTCCCAGTTTGAACTGTTCACCTCAAGTTTCACGTCATCAAGCGGCTGGCCTTCTTTTAGTGATTCTTGTTACTGCTGCGTTAACTAATATAGACACAGTCTCTCAATGTGCACTCTGTATGTGGACTGCACAACCCCAGAACCTGCGTAGTGGGTTTGCTACAAAATAGACATGAAGTGCACTATGAGGGGTCATAGTACAGGAATAACAGAGGTTGCCGAAGTCAGAGTTGAGGTGCATCTTTAGAGCAGTTTATGTGACTGGTTCCTTAATAGAGTTGTGTTACTTTCAGAGTTGAAGTGTTTTGGCTCAAAGGTTTTTGGGCCTTCATTTTGTAGCAGGAGTGCTCCAGTTCAGGGTTTCTGGTTAATTGGCACAGCGTTTCAGCGACTCATTGCTAGGTTAACCGTTTTGTGCCGCAGGTCAGGTCTGAGGTTAGTTACACACTTTAAGTCTTTTTAGGCCAATTTCTTCCTCTTTTCCCTATGGAATATTTGTCTCTTGGAAGTGAATTATCTCTCTGCCTGTACAACGGCAATTCGCTCGTATCTGTGCAATCTGTAGCCACTATGCATAAGAGCATGATACTTGGTTCTCTCGGATCTTGCTTAACTTAATTAACCTGTTTGTATGTAGTTTTCTTACAATTAAATTATTGGAATGTTTCATGTGTGCTTTTTCAGTTTCTATGGCTTTTCCACAAATGTAAGTGAACTTATTGCAATAAAATGCATTAATAAACAACATTTTTTCAATTTTTTTTCTTATGCAACAACCCCACTCCTGGAACTTTCGGGGGAAAAACAAGCTCTCTAACTCTCTGAAAATCAGATCAAGTATTACTCCTGAATTCAGTCAGAGTCCATGCGGGCAGCAGGTGGTGCAGTGGGTTGAGGCGGACCACACCAGGAGTAGAAAAGGGCGGGGTCCTCAGAGTGCAATTTTTTTACCTGCTCTTTTTTTGTACAAAAAATTAAGAACGGGGGCAAAGTGTAAGGGGGAACCCACACAGGGATTCCCACACGGGGCGCCATCAAACCTTAAGCCAGTTATGATAACTATACAAGTAAATCATCACAATAAAAACTGAACTCACCACAAGTGTGTCACACAAGAGCACAAGTTTTCTCACAAGTTACCTTAACTTAGAATGTGCTGTGCCACTTTTTTGCATTACCACCCAAAACTACTTATGAAAAACGATATTTTTGTTTAAATCTGAATATCAGAATAAGGTTTCCTCTTGATTGTAACCTTGAGAAAGTACCAGGCCCATGGCCTTAGGTAGCGAAACACGTGTCCGCTTCAACTAACCATAAGCTCATGTTCACTGAAGAGCAATGCAGTTGTAGATTGTGAACACTTAGAAATGTACACCTTGTATACTGTGTCAGTGAACACACAATACAAAGCATGCAATTTGTTTTCATAAATACATTGTACAAATATTTGGAGTTTCAGTGTCAAAACATTATTCTAGAAATTATGCATAAAACAAATATCGATTTTTTGAAAAACCTACACTTGTATGCTCAGTGCCACGGACCTCTTCCTATGTCACCTCCACAGAAACAGGGAAACTTCTGATTCGTCCATACTGCTGGTGGGATTTTTGGAGGTAGAGTGTAGAGTATTAATGATCCCTCCCAGAGACATTTTGGCCCATATTTATACTTTTTAACACAATACTTGTGAGTTTTGCGTAAATAAAGTCTACCACCGGCTTGCGTCATTCCAGAGTGCCAGCCGGGCGCCAAATTTATGGAATCCTGAAGCCGGCCCAAAATGATGTTAGCCGGGTGGGTGTGGCGGTATGGGGGAAGGCAGGTTTGCACAAAGATGACATTAGGCTGGCTGGTTAGAGGCAAAAGAAAATGCCTCTAACCAGCCTAGTGTCATTTCCTGATACAAAACCATCCATACCACATGACTTATGAAAGACAGGAGTCATCAGGGCCCCCATTGGCATTTTAAAAAATGTTTTGTAATACTTACCTCTACTTACCCTACTTACCTGGGATGGGGTCCCCCCATCCTCTGGTGTCCCTCTGGTGTGGGTGGGAGTGTTTCTGGGGGTTGGGGAGGGCACCTGTGGGCTCTTTTCATAGTGTTTGACCATGGAAATGGGTCCACAGGGCCCCTAATGCTTGCCCTGACCCAGACATTAAATAATGGCTCTAAGCAGGCTTAGCACCATTATTTAGGCCTGCATCCCCGTGCACCGTTTTTGCACAGGAAGATAAATAAGGCGCATGGGCCTTAGAGTCATTTTGTGGATGGGAACGCCTACCTTGCATCTCATTGATGCAAGGTGATTTCACGCATACAAACAATGACTTTAATTGCAACATATAAATATGGAATTGTTTGTAC
The DNA here is from genome assembly GCF_031143425.1 of Pleurodeles waltl. Lineage (NCBI taxonomy): Eukaryota > Metazoa > Chordata > Amphibia > Caudata > Salamandridae > Pleurodeles > Pleurodeles waltl. The sequence goes on from NC_090442.1 coordinate 469,266,668, forward strand.
TAAATTAGCGTAAAGAAATTATGTTAATTCAGCGCAAAGGAAATATAAATATGCCCCATTAAGTGCACATGTTTGCAGTATTCACTAACATTTTAAATGCATATGTCGAAGGACTTCTGTTATGAGGTTCATAAATCCCATGGTTTTTTTCTGAGTGTGAGTTGACACTAAACACATCGACAATATAGAAAATATAATCTAGACATTCGTTATTAGTGACAATCAATATGTTCTTAAACTTGCCCTCGTCGATCTGCTGGAAATTTTACTCCAGGCCGAGGTGCTCGGGCACTATATCAGTCCTTGACATAGGTGAAAATGTAGATATTACCTTGAGGACCTATGTCCCCTAAGAGTCGCTGCTGTTTATATTCTGTTCTGTGCCAAGGCTTTAGGGCATAGGCTGTAGTGTCTCCGCACAGATTGACCGTATTGTGGGATTATAGTATTTCATAATTGTTGCTCTTCTAGAGAAAATCATGGTGATAAATAATAACTGAACACAATTTTGGTGTAAAGCTCTATGTAACTTACAAATATAAGGAAGAAAAAACAGGTAGAAATTGAGATGTTCTTGGGACACTAGAGTAGGCTGCAAAAATAGCATTTTCTCTTTTTATTCTTATTGTTTTTCCTTTTAATTTTAATTTTTTGTGTGCTGAATTTTAAGCTAATGAAGCGAATTATCAGTTATACACTATCCTCAAAATGAATCAACATTTCCTGTTACAATATCACAAGCCATTTGAATTTTTGAATTCAACTTCTTTGAATATTTTCTCCCATTTTATTATCCACTCCACACATACTACACAACAGAGACACATCATGGTCTGTTTTATTCCTAAAATGAAAGAATAATTAAATTGAACGAAACTTGTGTCAGCTGCAATGAAAATTGTTGCATTCGCTGGTTGAGAAGCAATTGCAAATCTGGTGATATTAACCTGAATACGGGTTTTTGATATTACTTAATTAGGCATCATACAAATGAAATAGAATCAAATTTTACATTAAGCAAGTCAATGTGTTAGTATAATCACATTTTAGTAATACTTCGTACAGAGAACGGTTGAGGTTGCAAAGAGACACCAATAGAAGTGGCCACAAGAGGTTTATCCACAAATGTATAAAGCTTGTAAAAATTTTAATAAAACAGGGTCATTATGCATGTGAGAACATAGCATTTCAATAACCTTTAATGATATCAGATTAGGACTGCCAGAAGCCCTTCTTAAACCTGGGGTGCAATTAAATTCACAAGGAAAAGGACTTTATTTTACAAAAGTTCCAAAATGCAACTCCAGACTCGCGTCATCTTTCACTCTTTGCAGTCAGCGCTATTTTTCTTGCGCCATTGGCAAATAGGTGTATTGAGAATGGGGGGGGTGCTGGTTGAGTGGCATATTTCAGGGTTTCTCACAACTCAAGCCCCACTTACATGAACAGTTTGATTTCGTTTTACTGACCACCCAGACACCGTTGCTCCACACAACTCTAACTCGCACACATCCAATCCACTTACAGAACCAGATCAGAAGGAAGGATGCTCTTTTACACCACTAAAGCATTCACCAGCATCCCACATCACATCAGAGCCTCCTCCTCTCTTCTTGAAGTTCACAAGAAGCTGAAGACTTGACTTTACAATTATCTAACCCATCACAGGCAGATTTAAACACACACATCTGCTCAGTGCCAGATTCCCATGCAGGTAATAGTGCACTTTACAAATACACATAACATAACATAGTATCCTTGATTTAATGTATGGGAGACAGGTTTCAACCTGTCAGAGTGGCAGCAGTCATTACCTCCATGACCCTGGCTGGACTTCCACCCCTATTTTCAGAAATCACTGTAAGCAGTGCAGTTATCTCTGTGCCTCCACAGTAGTTTATTTCTGAAAACAAACAAATATGGCCAGGACGGTCACTTAAAAACAACCTTAGGCTATCCTCTCTAAATAGGCCATGTTATCTAATGCCCTTATTGAGCAGGCCCCTACTCATTCGGGCAGACGATACAAGTGATCCTTGTAGGAAGGTAGCCTCTTTCTAGCCTTGTTACCCCCACCTTTAGCCTGTTTGTGAGTATATGTCAGGGTGTTTTTACTATCTCACAGGGATCCTGCTAGCCAGGGCCCAGTGCTCATAGTGAAAACCCTATGTTGTCAGTGTGTTTGATATGTGTCACTGGGATCCTGCTAGTCAGGACCCCAATGCTCATACGTTTGTGGCCTATATGTGTTCCCTGTGTGGTGCCTAACTGTATCACTGAGGCTCTGCTAACCAGAACCTCAGTGTTTATGCTCTCTCTGCTTTTAAAATTGTCACTGCAGGCTAGTGACTAATTTGACCAATTCTCATTGGCACGCTGGAACACCCTTATAATTCCCTTGTATATGGTACCTAGGTACCCAGGGTATTGGGGTTCCAGGAGATCCCTATGGGCTGCAGCATTTCTTTTGCCACCCATAGGGAGCTCAGACAATTCTTACACAGGACTGCCACTGCAGCCTAAGTGAAATAACATCCACATTATTTCACAGCCATTTTTCACTGCACATAAGTAACTTACAAGTCACCTATATGTCTAACCCTCACTTGGTGAAGGTTAGGTGCAAAGTTACATAGTGTGTGGGCACCCTGGCACTAGCCAAGGTGCCCCCACATTGTTCAGGGCAAATTTCTCCGGACTTTGTGAGTGTGGGGACACCATTACACGCGTGCACTACACTCCGGATACTGTCTCCTTAACTCACTGTGAAAGCACTTTTTAGATGATACATAAGTTAACATACCCACAGAAAGTAGTCCCCTTATTTCAGACTTTAGATAACTTTTATAACCTAGCAGAGGTAAGCCATAGTCATGAACAAAATTCACAGTATCCACATCAATCAGTAATTTTTCCTTTCCTCCATCTTCCAACGAGCCAAAGGGCAGAAAAAAATGATATTCCTTCTTTTGTCAGCAAGGACTCCTTGTTTTAATAGATGCTGGTTATTGAAAAAAAATGTTAGATAATTTTACAGCTGGTTCATTATACTTCAGAGAGGCTCTTGAGAATTTAAAGTGTCTGGAAGCAGAATAGACCGACAGACTATCATGACAGATTGTTTGAAAATGACAGACAAATTTACCCTCTCATAGGGGATGGAAATATAAAAATGTTCTTTTTTTGCCCATGCTATAATAATAATTTCCTTGTTCTGGATGCGCTTGCAAGAGGCATATGGTATTGCCTCAGTTAACCACATGAAATAGGCATTTAGAAGTGTAAAAATGAATTAAAAGTTTACTATTTTGATAATGGTCAAGTTGGGCTGCTGCATCAAACCAATTGTCAGAAATAGATTGCACGCTGACACACTGCTTGCAACACATTGTCTCCCCTTTAACAATTTTCAGATTGGGCAAGTTAGAAATTGAGGTTTCTACTTGCCAGAGGTATGTACCTTGTCCATGTAAGGGACAACAGTCATAGTTAGGGTAAGTCATAACACAATGCAAATTATCCTGTGCTTACCCTCTGGTAGCTTGGCACAGAACAGGCAGCCTTAACGTAGAAGGCAATGTGCTAAGTATTTGTGCAATAACTCATACAGTAACACAGTGAAACACCACAAAAGCACTCAACACCAGTTTAGGAAAACAGATAATATTTACCTGAATAAAAGGTGAAAATGTCAAAAATCCACTGTGTATCATCTATATAATTTTTTTAAGATTAAATCCTGATAAAGCGCTTAGAAACACAATAGTTCCAACTGGGGCTATCACGACATCGTTGAGGGAGTTGTTCCCTTGGGGCATCTGGGGAGGCGAGTGGTCGGCTCTATACTGAGAGGCAGGGAAGGAGAGGCATCAGTTCCATCCGGTTGCAGGAGAGATGATGCAGCATCGGTGGTGAAGTGTTATTTCCTTGTGATCAGGCGGTTGGTCAAGACGTGATGAGTCGACTTTGCAGTGCAGCAATCACACTGCAGGATGTCAGTTGCATTGCAGCGATGTCAGACTTGCTTTGCAGGCCATGATTGTTGCATGCAGGAAGGACCACGGAGATGGAGCAGGCAGTGGTGCAGCATTGGGCAGTGGCGTCAGTTCTGGAGTTGCTGAAGCCAGTGAACTAGCTAAAAGCTAGTAGATTAAGTTTTTGTTGGCCCTGAGACTTCAGAAGAGGAGGCAAGCTCAATCCAAGTCCTTGGATAGAACTTGTGGGGAAGGCAAAGTCCTTCCAGCAGAGCCATAGGTCAGCAAGCAGCATGGCAACAAGCAGGGCAGCAGTCCTTCTCAGCAAAGCAGTTCAGATGAATCCTTTGTACAGCCAGGCAGTCCCTCTGACAGAGTCCAGCTGTAGATCCAGTGGTGGGCTCAGAGACCCCGTATCTGTACCCAAAAATAGCTTTGAAGTGGGGGAAACTTCGAAAGTGGTTTTGAAGTGCACAAATTCCTCTTTCAATCCAAAGCCCTGTCTGACAGGATGCCTGTGGGAGTTATCAGTCCTTGTGTGAGGGCAGTCCACTTGCCTTTGAAGTCTAAGAAAAAGCCCTTCCACCCTTCCTTCCCAGGAACCCCATCTGAATGCAGATGAATGCAGATACAACTTACTGTCCTCGGTTTTTGGCTGTCTAGGTGGAATCAGGATTGGTTGGATACAGGCTGTAAGGCACAGATGGCAGAAGGTGCACAGAAATGCCCACTTTCTAAAAGTGGCATTTCTAAAATGCTAATATTAAATTTAACTTCACCAGTAAGCAGGATTGTCTATTACCATTCTGACCATACTAAACATGACAGGGCTGCTCCTTTCAGATCATAATCTACCACTTGAAAGTATATAAGGGCAGTACTAATACTGGCCTGTGAGAGGAGCAGGCTTCACATTAGTGGAAACAAATGTTTGCGTTTTTCACTACCAGGACATGTAAAACACATAGGGGGTCATTACAACATTGGCGGGCGGCAACCGCCGCCCTCCAAGTTGTAACCGCCGTGCGGCCGCCAATGCGGCTGGACTCCCGCAGTGCCCATTATGACATCCCCGCTGGGCCGGTGGGAGGAAACAGAGTTTCCACCTGCCGGCCCAGCGGGGATGTGGGCCGCAACATGGGAGCCGGCTCCAAATGGAGCCGGCGGTGTTGCGGCCGTGCGTCAGGTGCAGTTGCACCCATCGCGCTTTTCACTGTCTGCAGAGCAGACAGTAAAAAGCCGCATGGGGCCCTGTCAGAGGGCCCCTGCACTGCCTATGACAGTGGCATGGGCAGTGCAGGTGCCCCCAGGGGCCCCGCAACTCCCCGTACCGCCAGCCTTTTCCTGGCAATTAAAACCGCCAGGAAAAGGTTGGCGGTAGGGGGACTCGTAATCCCCTGTGTGTGTAGTCTTGCATGAAATCCAACACAGTCTTGCACAATAATTGTCTGGTTTTAAGTCCCAGTTAAAGCAATATCATGAACTTTCCATTCAGCTTGTCAGAGGTCCATAAGACCATCATCAGGATTCAGTGTTGTAAAATAATATAACAGGTTGCAAAAGTAGACTCTGTAGCAACACACAAGGGGACTTCAACCTTCTAAATATGACACCGCTAGCGCCTGTCTCCATCTGCATCCACTCAACCCAAGCGAGTCAGGATTCTGACCGACACCACAGGCCGAAATGTCGATATTACCACATCATTTGATAAGCTGAATGGGGAGTCCATGATATTGCTTGAACTGGGACTGAAAACTAGGCAATTATTGTGCAGGACTGTGTCAAGAGGAGGGTTATAACCCCTTCATGGATCTTCTGTTGGGATTCAATCTTGTGATCTAGGGGAATATATACAGTGTTGTTGTTTATGAGATGGGCATTCGTTGGATTTGTTATAGATTTTTTGAAGTTCCCGAACCCTATTGAGTACTATATTGGCTTTTAACAGTACAGAGTTGTCTTATTCATTCATTGAAGACTGGATCATATGAACACAAACTATATCCAAACTATTTTTCTAGGAGCATTTTTAAGTGAGACATTGTCTGTACCCAGATCCTAGGGGAACACTGGGTTGCCCCTAAGTGTGTTCACTTTTAGAAAGTGGGCCTTTTCTTGCTTAAACATTCTGTGCCTCTGCCTGTTTGTGTATTCCACGTTTGGGTCAGACTGACAATGGGGCTGTTGTGAATTCCCTCTAGACAGTGACACAAAGGAAGCTGCGGTGTAGCCTGCATATCCTGATGAGTCTCCTGGGCTAGAGTGAGGAGGGAGCAGCTGAGACTTACACCTGAAAGGGCTGTGCCTGTCCTCACACAATGCAGTCTCCAACCCCCTTGTGTGTGCATGGGTCCATGCCTGGGCAAGACAGGAGACTTTCCTTTGAAGTTTGCCTACTTCAAAGGCAGAAATGGACATAAGTAGTGGACCCAAATCCCCAGACTTTAGATTACTTCTGGATCAAGAGGAACCTCTGCCAAAGAGAAGAACTTGATGCTTGAGGAGGACCTGCCACTCTGCCTGTTGCTTTGCTATGCTGGCCTGCTGCTGTTGCTTCCGCCGGAAGAGGGAAAGAACTGGGATTTGTTTTCTGAAATCCTGCTTGTGAAGTTTCTCCAAGGACTTGGACTAAGCTTGCTCCCTGTTATGAAGTCTCAGGGACATCAAAAGCTTTATCTGCCAGTGCCTGAGCATTTCTGCTGGGAGTCTTGACTTGGTAAGCGTTGCCAAATCCAGTCCCTTGGCCCTTAGAAGTCAAAGCTGGTAACCTGTGGGGGAAAATCCATGCACAGCTGTGCGCGTGTCAGAAAACTCAACGCACAGCCCATCCTGCAGCTGAAAATTTGACACAGTGCCTGCCTCGTGGCTGGAGAAACAACATAGTGCCTGTTCTCACTGCAGACTCTTCACACACTGCGTCGGAAATTTCCACGTACAGATCCTTTGCATCAAAGTCTTCAACATCCACTCATGGACCTGATGCTGTGCACCAGAATCGACGCATGGCCTCCCTTGCGAGAAAAGAATCGACGCACAGCCTCACTTGCGCGTAAGGAATTGATGCATAGGTTGCTTGTCTGATGCACCGTCACCCTTGCGGCTTGATTTTTGAAGCATACCAGGTACTTTGCACTAAAATAAATCCATTGGGTTCTATGGATTAAGACTTTTTATTTTAAAAATTCATATTTTTGCTTGTGTATGTTGGATTTCTGTTGTTTGGTCTTGTTTGATTTATAGAAATATTGGCTATTTTTCTAAGCAGGTGTGGAGTCTTTGTGTGGTGTTTTCACTGTGTTACTGTGTGTGTTTTGTACAAATACTTTACACATTGCCTCTGAGATAGGCCTGACTGATTTTGCCAAGCTACCAAGGAGGTGAGCAGGGATTATCTGAGCTGTGCATCTCCCTTACCCTGACTAGAGTGAGGTTCCCTGCTTGGACAGAGTGCAAACTGACTGCCAATCAGAGACCCCAGTTCTAACACCCACTGGCAGCATTTAATTTACAGGCCATGGGCACATGTAGTGCACTTTACTAGGGACTTACAAGTAAATTAAATATACCAATTGGGTATGAGCCAATATTACCATGTTTAGGGTGGAGAGCACATGCACTTTAGCGCTGGTTAGCAGTGGTAAAGTGTGCAGAGTCCTAATGCCAACAAAAAGGAGGTCAGAAAAAGAGAAGGAGAAAGGCAAAACGTTTAGGGTGACCCTTCAGAGAGGCTATTTTCTAACAGGGTACCTCTGTATCATTGTTTTTCTTACCAATTTCTCCTGCGGTGGTATCTAAGTGATTGTGTGCAGATCACCTCACATCTATTGTGTGTAGGTCACATGACTCCTGTGTTCAAGAACTCACTACTAGTTTGTGATCCAAGTAAGTTGTCTCATGTAGATGGCAAACATGTTATTGCCTCATGGGGACTAACTTTCACTTCGGAAGTGACTGTGGTGAAAAGTGCAGCAATTAATAAAGAAAGATTCAGCTTTTGGGTTCATCTTAGAAACGGATGGCATTTGAATTTAATCCCAGGTTTAATTTCTTTGGTTTTATCATGCATGCAAGCAGCCCCCCGGATCCTTAGTCTGGTGGATTTAATAATTTAGTACAGTGTTGTGAAAAGTACTTGATCGATACAACACAGTATTACTAGCAGGCGCGGTGCCTCCGTTTGGGCAGAGGAGTGTCGCCCCCCCCCTAGCCAGCAGCAACCGCTGCACATCCTTTCACAAGGAAAGTATAATAAACTCTGTTTATTATACTTTCCTTGTGAAAGGGGAGAGGCATTGGAGGTGGCGAGCAGATGGGAGTGCACTGGGCACTCCCAGCAGAGTGCAAGTGTGTTTGACCGGCCATCTCAGGCCGGCCAAACACCCGAGCGCACAGGGCTCTCTCCAGCCCAGCAACATGGTTGCTGGGCTGGAGAGAGCCTGCACAGGGTCCCTGTCTGCCTGAGAGTTCCCTGGCTGGGCTCTCCCTGCTAATCCTGATGCTGCTCTGATCAGTGTCAGGATTGCCCGCAGGGCAGGCTGGGAGCCTGTGCCTGCAGCAGCGATGGGAGAGGAGTGGCGCGGGAGCGGAGCAGGAAAGTGATTTTTAATTTTTGTTTTATTAATTTTCCCCTGTGCCCCTCAGAACCCCTCAGCACCCCTGTGCCCCCGCCCCACCCCAACAAAGCCCTGTGAGTCACTCCTGATTACCTGCACCAACTTCCAGTGCACTGCCCTTGCCCTCTAATGCCTTCTTCCTTTCCTGCAAAGTCAGAATGACTCCCGTCATGCACAGATTTATAACTTTTGGCTGACAATATTGTTGTGCAAATTATTCTCTCTGGGGCCTCTTAACTCTTTCAGTGTTTCCCTGGTACGTCCTCAATTTTCAAAGATTTACAACGCAGCAGTGAATTGGCTTGATCATTTATTCATTTGTTTAGCCAATTCAGATTGTGTTGCTTTTGGACTTAATTTTCTTGGCTTTTTCTGATTGTTCTTTGACCTAACCTGATAGCTCCAGGGGCTTTGTGTTGCTTAGGTTCAATCGCAAGGTTCTGTAACACTGACAGTAGACCATTTCATTTATCAAGAACTGACCGATGTTTGCACTTCTCCTTCAACCAGGTTAATTGAATTTCATAACTTGACTAATTTGTCATCTTTTTCAGCTATATATATGGTCATAGTCTGAAGGAAATCAATATATATCTGTATTTTATTCGCTAGGGTTTTGACCTTTGCATTTAATAACGGGTTCATCTATGACCATGGGTTAGAATTGTTTTTAACACATTTTTGTTCATCTTGTAGTTTGAGTCTTCAGAATGAGGACATTATATGCACCCGATACTCCTCTTTTTCTACTGTCAGAGTCAGTACAATTCAAACCAGGACCAAAACCTGGGTTACTCTCGGGCCAATTAACCATTCAGCTTTTCGAATACCCATGGTAGCTGTGTGTAAGATCATTGGACATAAAGGTGTGTTTCTGCTCACATCAAATCATGCAGGGCTAACAAATGCCAGCTAGCTTTGTCCTTCACTTCATTTTCTAATTGATGAATCCACTGTGGCTGAAAACTTGATGTTCCCTGTAGTTCAAAAATGCTAGTTATCTTACTTTGAGTACTTGTAGGGACTGCTGAACTTTTTTTCGGAATGCCATCTGCACGCCCGCTGGCAGAAGATCCAGCAGGAAATAGCCACCTGAGCCTGCACCTGGATGATTTAGGGGTTTTGTGATCTTCCCACAGAGAAAGGTAACATTTGCAACTATAATAATTTATTTTGTGTTTCCGAGTTGGAAGGGTGGCCTGATAACACCGATGCACTTCAGACATGTGTCACTTTTGTGCCTCTGTTTTTTTAATGGATATGAGCCAATCACAGGAAGGGGCAGATTTAAGAAACGTGCCGCTGCACCTAATACAGCACCACTTTTCTTGCACCCCATAGCACCTCCCAACCAGGACCATGTGTGTGCCGTATTTAAAATACGGCACACCATGGCACAGGGTACGGGGCATTAGCATAATATTTTTTTATGATATTGATGTACTGTTCAGAGTTAGTGCCAAACTTTTGGCGCTAACCCTGAACAGTACATAAGGACCCATTGTAACCAATGGTGTGTCCCCTTTTAACAGATGCTCTGAGCAGGCATTATAAGTAGCAGCTAAAACTGACCCAGTGGCATCTCTTAGATTCCACAGCACCATTTTCGCAGAACACCCCCTTTTCATATATTATGCATGGTGCATGCATAATATGGCACAAAGGGTTCCAAAGTGCGCAATGCATCCACTTTGTAAATACAGTGCAGTGATTTTTTAAGCCTAGGGCCATATTAGTGTCAAATGAATTATGCTAATGTGGTGCCATTGTTTCTTCAATCTGGTTCGATGTCTTTCCTGTCCTTGCCCCACCAACTTTTTACTGGCCTGCATACCTGAGAACAGCGTGAACGAAAATAGTAGGCAAGCGGTGGTCAAGCACAACAGTTTTTTGGGGCAACAATAAGTAGGAAACTGCATTTGTGCAAAAGAGTATCAAAATTAGAATACAACGGAGAATGCTTATCTCTAGACCGCATGCATTTACCATGGTCCAATACGTGCTATAGGTAAGAACTTTACTCCTACAGAAAAGTATGATTCTGTTTTTAGGATGCACCATGCATGAAACAGAGAATGCATTCTCTTCCTATGACCTTACATGGGAGAGTGAATTTAACATTTTAAGTTGTCACTGCACACTGTAAAATTACTAAAATAGGCAAGCTAGCATTCCTAAACATAATTTTTGTTTTTTTAAGAACAGACATTAGATGGTCGAGCTATACCATTTAGAAGTGTTGAGATGTGGACAGTTCCTTGTAAGAAAAGGCCAGTCAGTAAGGGGACATTTATTTTGCACTGGAAAGGTACAGTTTTCACATGGCACAGCTTGCTTTGCACTAAGGGGACATTATTACCACAAGGCAGATTAGGCTTTGATTAAAGATAAACTCTTACCACAAACAGGTGCAAACATGGAGTAACGTGTTGATTTCTCCCAGAAAGTGCACAGGAGATATCCAATACATTGCATCTTCCTACATTTATCTATGAATGTGAGTTTGTCCTGGGAAGGTGTGCTTCCGCACAAAACTAATGTCTGACAGTGCCCACTCTCCTCTGCACCATCCTGTGAAGGCAATGGGTGGGTCAAGAAAGCCTGTTTGTGTACTAACATGAGGGAAGATTCTGACCTTGGAACTGGGGAAGCAGGTTCGAGTCTCTGCAACGGTTTAACATCCTTGGATTCTGGCAAATCACTAACTTAAGAATAAATGTCACCTTTATATTTCAAGAACTGCATATTGGAACTAATTACTTTCACACTGGCGATGTGCGGGCACACCAAAATGCTTTCAGAAACTCCAACATGTCTTAGCAGCTACTATATCTGCTGTTCTACAGTCAAGGTGAAACTTGCCAAGTTGAAGGATTTCAACCAGCTGAAGAATTTTTCTTCAATGTCTGCTGTCTAAGGTATTTATTTGTGATTTGTTTAAGCACCAGCATATTCCTAATTTGGAATTTATGTATTTGTGAAGGAGGAAAAAAGAGGAGAAATAAAGGTACTTACCTAGGGAGGCGTAAGGTTTTGGCACATCCCCAGGTTTAGCAGGGTTGGTAAATCTGGGGATGCATCAACATCCATGGGTGTTGCATAGGAACACCCACTGCAACGCCCATGGAATGCTTCCCTTGCGCAGAGTAAGACAATGTAGCGAATTGCACTGCCTTGCCTTACTCCTTATCTATGAGGCGTTTCAAAGCCACACAAAGTGGCTTTGTGTGGCCTCATAATATGGTTGCAAGGAATGCACTGCTGTTGCATCCCAAAAAGTGATACAACGGTGGGGCAAGGGGATCATAAATATCTCCCCTAGAGCAGTGGTTCCCAACCTATGGACCGGAGGCCCCTGGGGGCCCGCGAAGCCTCCTCAGAGGGTCCGCGACTACCTAGAGAGATTAATAATATTATCAGATTAGATTCCCAGCTTTCAGTAATGACGCAGTGGGGGGGGTCCCCGGATTCCAATAATGATTCAGTGGGGGGCCCTAGGTTGCAGTATTGAAAAAGTAGGGGTCCACAGAAGTCAAAAGGTTGGGAACCACAGCCCTAGGGCTCATTATTCAATCCATTAAGGTGGTAGAGGATATTACATCATCCAGACTGACAGACTACCAGCCACAAAATGTATCATAGCTGTCCAGGTACAAAATATTTGGTGGATGGGTTCCATTGGGTTTGACCACCACCCACCGAACTTTAACAACATTTTTGCTTTTTGAAAATCTCCCAAATTGGCTGCTTGTTTTATGGAAATCTATATCCATGGAGTGTTTTTCCTGGGAGTATGGTTTATTGTGTTTTTTTCTGCCCCTCTCAGACTGGTTTTACCCGACAGAAAAGAGACTATCACACTGTCCACCCAAATTAGAGTGGGTGAGAATTCACTCTTCCTCCAACAGCCCCTACTCTGCCGGGCTGTCAAAGAAAGCATTTGATTAACGAAGACAATGGGAGCTCGATTGACAGAAAGCTTAATGTCCTTCCTGACTTGAACAGAGCAACTAGACTGTCCTTTTGGAGGACAGGATACTCCATCTGGTTTGTGATTATGTTCCCTGTTTGCCAAACTATGAATCACCCCCTTAGTTTGGTAGCAAAATATTAATTCTTCATCTGGCCTGTTGAGATCCACGCCCAAGAGTTTTACAGTTGTGATAGAAGTGAATGGATGATCTATAATTGTCTTATTCTGATGCAGCATTCTTAACCCAAATGTTCATAAAACTGTGTAAACTGTAATGATATGATGAGAAATATTAGAGTATCACCCCTGAAACATGCATCATTTGACAACCCATACATCTTTGCTAGTTTCATGAGAGTGAAATTGAGATTCTGCTATTTGACAAACAGTGGCTCCTTAACATTTGCAGTAGCAGTGTCTTTTGAAGCTTCCAATTTATTATACCAACCTAGTTAAACTTTATGTTAATCAAAATATATTTGATCTTATAAAAACTTAAAATAGAAATGTAAATTATGTTAATATATTTGTAATTTATTGGATTTATAGATTGTGGATATTGTCACAGTACCAAGAGGGTCCTTTAACTATACATGACACATGTGAAGAGAGGTAGAATTAATATGAGTAACAACACTCAATCAGTAGCAATCATAGTACAAACGAACTGAACAATGGAATGAAGGTAAGATGAGGGGTCTTTTAGCCTAGTAGACTGTGCGTCAATAAATATGTTTTATAGTTTTTTTCTGAAGGAGATAAAGTTAGCATTCATTCAAATGTTTTCAAGAATCTGGTTCCAAAGTCTGGCAGATGAACAATAGGGGAAAGCCTGTTTTCCAGTCCTGCTCTTTTTGTATTGGGGTCTCTTTGGAAAGATACAAATTTCCTCTTGCCAGTATTTCTTTTGCAGTGTTATGTTCTTTGTTCTTGAGGTAAGGCAGGAGACCAGAGTGCAGGGATTTGTGTATTTTGAAGGCTAGTTTCAAGTCGATGCAAGTGTCTTATGTTGACTGTTGACTTGTTTTAGAATTGGGGTGATGTAATCAGATTTTATTGCAGTGGAAATCAGGCATTCTTCAGCATGGGTGGTGGCAGTGAGCTGAATTTTGATCTTACTATGGCCACCTAGAAGAACAATACTTTTATCAAGGTGGAAAATCACTGGTGCTTAAACTGTTGTGCGGGAAGGTTATAACAAAGAAGTTTGAATTCTCTCTTACCAGGATTTGGATTTAGAGAAAAGTGGTTGTTCAGTCAATTAGTGTTTCTATGGAGTTTTTGCAGATTTAAAAAAAATATATATTTCATGGGTTGGAGACTTTGAGACATAGTTGGGTGTCATCAGTGTATTGGTGTATGGAAATGGCTTTGCTTGTCTTGGGGTTCAATATGGACATTAAACAGTTGATGTGAGTGCATCAGATTTGAGGTTTTCTAAATTCTGATCTCACCATTAGTAAAAAGATTGCTTTATTTAAAAGTGGCCACAGCCATGGTGGTCTGCTGACCCTAGCAGGCCACCATTCCTGTTATTTTTGTGATTCCCAATGAGTCACAAAGTGAGAACTACATCGTTAATATTCATGAGGTAGATTTATTTTTGACCCACTTAGAATCACAAATGAAACTCAAAAGAGTTTCATACATTTGAAATAACGATTTTCTAATTAAGTTTCACAGGTAATCACACATAGGCAATCCCTAATTCAAACTTTCTTACATATGGTCCTTTGTTCCAGTGAAAGAATATTGACCGGCCAATGGAGTGAAAAGTATCTGAATTAAGTATAGCCCTTGGCAGGTGGGTAATTCTAATTTCTCACTCTCAGAGCTTTTCATGCCTAAAAGAATGGCACTGGCAGGCCCTCAGACAATGGCTATTTGACTTCCTCAACAGGAACCTGATCCCTTGCTCCAATGGAAGAATTTCCCTCCATTTTGAGGATTAAGTCTAAAGGAAAAATCCTTGACTAAGCCGTTGCACTTTGTGTATCCGAACTTGAGATTCATCGCCATTGGCCTTAAACGTCACATAGGTGCTGGTCTACCACAACAATAGACTATCATTGGAGCTTAGTGTTTTTTGGTGCTAGTTTCACTGAAAGCTATAAAACCTACATCTCTGGTTCCAGTTGCTGGATTTTTCTCATCTTGGTGCTGTTTAGTTTATTAATGTTATACATTTTTCTATGCTGCAGTGGGAATTTTCTTGTTAGGTGCTTTGATGTTATTACTTGTTTTGGTACTGCATAAGCACTTTAGACATTGCCCTACGTTAAGACTGTCTTCTCTGGTCATACCACCCAGGGTGGTAATATCATGAAGTTTGGGAGATCACACTGACATGTTGAAATTATTATTTCATGAGATGGGTGACTGTCCACCTCAAATAACAATCTACTTTCTCCCAGGAATGTTTTAGAAATTATTTAATTTTTATGAGTATATAAAATTAATGATTATCTATCATTTCCTTGTTTAGATAGGACTTTAAGAATATTTGTTTCATATCTATTTTCTAGTTGTGTATATGTTATCTCTGTAACTGTTTGTTAGTAAGCTTTTCGTTTTTGTAATTTTACTCTCAATGCAGCCCTGAAGAAGCAGAGTGTGATGCCTGTGAAGCACGTGTTGGCTGCCATCTGGATAACAGTTGCTTCTTTTTCAATCTTTGAAAGAAAGCACTGTGGTCGTTGTGGATACTGACTTCATTTATGACACAGAATCTACTGGGAATAATTTATGCACAGATTGAGTCTTACATATTATACCTGTGAATATATTATGTAAAATACACTATTGTGAGCTTTTGTGCACAAAACTCTTTGTAAAAGTGTTTGTTTCAATATGTATTGAAGCACTGTAACCTAATATTTTTTCAGAGGAATTTTTGGTAAAGATCAAAGAGTGACTATTTATGGAGACATTCGGCTAAAAATAGAAGTACTTGTTCTAGCTCTGTTCATTGAACCGAAAACTCCCCTGGAGTTGAGAATGCTGATGTCACTCTTGTACTTTTTATGGGCAATCTGCTGTTACCCTGAAGTTAAATTAAAGGTACTCAGAAACATGGAAGTTCCTAACCTGTCAATGAGCTCATCAGTTCTATCAAGGTATCAGGTGTGCATTAGTCGTGGTGACTGTATTGATCCCTTAGTAGTCTGCATAGAACCACATATCTGGTGTGCCACTCTATGGGATAGCCTTGGGAACCAGAACCACTAGGCTGGGTTACAGACTACTGAAGTGTTCAATCACTCTGAGGGCTAATATCTTGGATACGTCTTTATTCATATGGGCCGTCACCCTTGTTGGACAACTTTAATTTTTTTTTAGATTTTTAGATTTTATTCTTGATGTCATACTTTCACCAGGCTCAATATCATGAGTACACTGAATGGTGAGCCCAGTTATCAGTGAGGATAGTGAGGCAAACTGCCCCAAAAGCAGATTACATTTCTCCATCAGGCTGGGAAACTGTACACCTTCCTACATCGAGACATGCTTCCTGTCAAGAGATCTGGGAGAGGATCACTCTCAATTTCCTTTCTACCATCAGTCACCATAAGCATTGTCATATTGGACCTGTCAAAGCTAAGTTTTGTTCTGTTACCATGTAGGACCTCACATAGTTTCTGGGGCTGACAAGTTCAACAAGGTGGGTCAAGTCACTTTTCTCCTTCTTAACCACAAAAGCCCTGGCCAATCTGCCTTAAAGTGTCTGAGGATCTACTGGTTCCAAGACCCAAACATTTTGGGTAAGCTAGCACACTATTAGGGTTGCCTTCTGATTATACCATTGCTTGACCATCCTCCTAATTCTGATTTGCCTTCTTTGTGTAATTGGCCACTTTAAATCTGAAGGCTACCATGTAATCCATGACATTGTGTGTGGCTTTCTTGGGCGGTATCTCCCACTACTCTTCAAAATTTGGAGGGGTACCCTAATAGGGTACCCAAAGAAAAGCTGGAAGCAGCTGAAGCTCTTCTGGAGTTGCCTGTAGGCAAACATTTGGCATGGTCAGAAGATGCCCCCAGGCCCATAATCATGCAGTTTACTGTCAAGGATCCCACTGGTCTCAGGGTAAGAAGGCATCAAGAATTTGTAAGACAACACACACTCATCTCACATGGACTTCATGTGTTCAAATGTGAAGTTTATCCCCCGTCTGAAACCACTTCTTTAGGGAACCCTACGTCAATAAAGATACCCAGCAGGGTCTTGGCATCCATGGATATACGCGAGAACCTCAGATGTATAGCCTCAGGGTACACAATGAAGTTGTCTACCACCACCTAGGTGAACCAGAGGCTGTCCTAGAATCCAGGGGCTGAAAATGTCCACATCTGCCCTCTCAAAAGGTATACCTACCACAGGAAAGATCTGGAGGGGAGAATTGTGCATGCCTCCTGATTTTAAACTAGCTTGACATGTGCCACATTGGCAGAATAAAACTTCTTTCTTCCTCATCTGAGGGCAGTAAAAATTGTTCACAAGCCAATCTTAGGTGTTGGCCTGTCCTTGTGTCCTCCAAAAGGGATCTCAAGAATCAATTACGGTAGTAGATTTAAAGGAGCACTGGGTTACAACCACCACTTTGGATGACCCATATCTGGGAACCTTGGTGTCACAATAGAGGATGCAGCTCACCAAGGCTCTGGGGTAGACTCCTTACAGACCATTGGAATGGCTGGGGCTAGTATCACATGCCTCTTCCCTCTCTGTTTCTGGAAGAAACCTGGACACATTTTTCAAGCTGCTGGTTTACCTAACTCCCCTGATCAGCTGCTTTAGCTCCTGTGGGCAGCACCATCCAGTTAAGGCAGTCCCTACAATTTAACATGTGACTTGAGCTCTATATCCTTATAGGAAGTAGGTTTAAGGCCTCCTCTCAGCACACAATTAATAGGTCTAGCAAGATAATAGCTAGTTTTAGAGGACCAGTGACTACACACCACTCCAGGGTAACTATTGGATATTAGCGATTGTGGTTGCCAGAATTTACCATACAGTGGTGCACACTAGGAATCAAATGCTCGGGAGACACCAGCTGACACCTGACAGTAGTCATGCTGACTCCTGTCTCACTCAGATTTACCACCCACTTCCCATTAATGGTTGGCCACTACCTGTGCCTCTTAGTATAAGCTGGTATGCAAAGCATGGGTTCCACCTCCCTTTCGTGCACTGAAATTAGAATAACCTCTATCAATCTCTCTAACCAACAGGACCAAAATCTTCACCAAGTGTTATTCTTGCAAACCCTTTGGACTGTGCAACCAACCTATTGAATCTATAAAAATAGGGAAACATTTATTGAACAAAAAGACACCAAAATCATTTAAGTTGGATAATGCAAACCAGATAAGTAATTTTAAAGTTTTAAGGTAAACAACAAGTTAAGAAGTGCCATTGAAAACAGTTCACAGTTGTCATAGGCATAATTGTAGGTTGATCACAAGAGAGTCAGACACAACAAAAGGGTCATCCTAGCCAATGATGTTATCTTCAGACTTAGGCCCATATTTGTACTCCTTTTGTGCTAGATTAGCGTAATTTATTTTGATGCAAATTCGGCACAAAGCTACCACCATATTTATACTTTGACGCTAGACCCATCTAACGTCAAAATATCCCAGTGTGCGTTATTTTCTGGATGCGTGAAACCGCCTTACGTCAATGAGATGCAAAGTAGGCGTTCCCGTCTAAAAAATGACTTAAACACCCGTGCGCCATATTTGTCCAACTGCGCAAAAGTGGCACACGGCTGGGAGGCAGAGCCGGAAAATGGTGCAAATCCCGATTTGTGCCAAAATTTAAGGAAAACTCACAGAAGCACCATCAGAGCTCAAAAAGGAAGATATGGAGGTGCTATTCATCCAGTATGCACGAAGACGCAAAGCACAGGAGCAACAGCAGCAGCTACCACCACACTAACAGGGACCCCAAAGGCAACGCAGAGGGCAGGAGAGGATATTCAGGACCAGGACAACCCTTCAGGGCCTCAAAGAAAATGACATCATCCAGAGGTACAGAGTAAACTGGCAAGCCATACAGCAGCTGCTGCGCCACATTGAGCAACAGTTGGCATCTAGCTTGTAGACACCCCACATCATTCCACCGGAGACCAAGCTGCTAGCTGTCCTGCACATGTTGTCAAGTGTCTCTTTTCAAACCACTGGTGCCCTGGTTGCCGGGATCTCACAGCCCTCATTCTCTGCCTTCCTTCCCAAGGTACTTGATGCCATCATCTCCCTCACACCCCGCCACATCAGCTTCCCCAACACACAGCAGAAGCAACAGGAGACCAAACAGTGGTTCTTTCACATCAATGGCTTCCCGCACATGCTTGGTGCCATTGACTGCACACATGTACGGATTGTGCCACCTGCTGCAACAGAGCATCTATACCGCAACAGGAAGCACACCCACTCCATCAATGTGCAGGCCATTATGAATCACCGGGGATTGATCACCAACATCGTGGCAAAGTATCCTGGGAGTGTACATGATTCATTCATCTTCCGCCACAGCACCATCAATCAGCACTTCCAGGATGGACGAAATGGCAGTGGCCTACTTGTCGGTAAGTAGAGAAACCTAGGAATTTGCACACAGCACATCAACCCTATAGGACACACAACACATACACCACTACATTGACATGTGGCCAGGAAGACACTGAAGTTATGACACTGGTAGTTATGTTTGATATCCTGACCCAATGGGATACACACCTATGGACAAATAACAGGTGCAAATAACAAGAGATGCCACTCCAGAGCCACACAGGACCAATTTAAAACCACACAGTGACAATGACATGGCCTTAACTGGCAGTACAACTTGGAAGATGAATCTTCCAATATCACATAAATAACACTGAATCACACACCCTTCCAAGCAATACGTACTGTGTAAGGGGTGTGTAATGTGTTTTGCTGCAGATCAAACACCCTGAGACACATAGCATGATGATGCTGACTCTAATGAAGGTGACATGGAATCATTGAGGCAGTACCAACATCTCACATCACTCCTGGGGTGATTGCCCGCTAGCAATAAGGAAATGGACTGTGCTATGAAAACATGTGGATGTGACACTAATGCAAAGTGCACACTGATACACATACGGATTGAGACAATTCCCCATATATATAACATATGTACAGGCACATGGACCTTCTAACACTAAAACCTTCACCCACACAACCAAGTTACCCAGCTTACCTGGAGCAGGTTCATTCGTGTAGGTACATGTTTGCACATGATCCAACTTGCTGAGGGCTCAAAAATAGGTTTGTCTAGAACTTGTCACACATGGGATAGTTGTGCATTGTCAATTGTGAACACTTTAGTGCTGCCAACGTATAGAGATGTGTTGTACATTGTCAGCTAGCCAAATCATAGGGCCTCACTTTTGCATTTCACATGCAATTACATATGTCTAATTGGATAGGATGTTCAGCCCATATAGTGCAACCATGTTACCACCACAGTGGAATCGATTGTGTGTGTGGAAGTATTATGTCACCTCCAGTGAAGGCACACGGACACTTTTTTCACATTATATAATGCATGGGAGATACACACTGAACAGCAAGTTTCAAAATATACCACTGATATCAGATCAATCAGCCAAACACCAGTTTTGATGGTTAAACAACCCAATACAGAAAGAACATCACAGAAGGCTAGTATCCCACACAATACCACAAACACAGATGAGTCACAGATGACACAAGATAACAACTGCCATGCAAAGTGATAATCAAGGTGCAACCTAAAACCAAATATTTACCCTCATTTTCTCTTTCAGCTGATCAGGGTTACGGGATCCAGCCATGAATCATGACCCCATTTGCCAACCCAAGCACAGCAGCAGAGCATGCCTATAATGAGGCACATCGTAAGACACACACCAGAGTTGAGAGGACTTTTGGCATCCTGAAGTCCAGATTCAGGTGCCTGGACATCACCGGAGGCAGCCTCCTATATTCACCTGAAATGGTCTACAAGATCATTTTGACGTGTGCCATCCCGCACAACATTTGTGTAAGGCAGAAGATTCCCCTCTATGAACCAGACCCACAAATGTCTGAAGAGGAGGAAGAGGAGGATGCTGTCCATGAAAATGAGTAGGAATATCCAAACACTGCTGCAGGATTGCGTTGCAGACAACACATCGTACTAAACGTCTTCTAACTATAGTCATCATCACCACTTTTTTATCATATGTCAGGAAACACCTAACTTCATCACTCAATCATGGTCTAGGTAATTTGTTATGCATCACATGATACCTAGGAATCATAATCAGAGTTTAGGCTCATGGAGCATTGCAGAAATACAGATTAGGATGCTGAAAAAGCCACATCACAATTGATGGGTATGAATGTACAGCCAACATCACACACAGTGTAAATGACATATATCCTGTCTATTTCACATGTGAAGGTCAATATCAGAGGAGCACAGCTATGAGACACATCCATGTTGCCAACATGGTCCATTGCAGCAAATGACTCACAACTGAGACGCAATCAATCATAAGGCAAAAAAGTGTCTCATACATGAGGCAGTGGATGTGCTATTCCATTGGTAACAGGAATGTATGACCAGACCCTTGACACCAGTAAGTGTGACATCAGCTATTTCTGCAAGGAGCATGTATGACAAGAAGTCCATCTAAGCTGAAAATGAATAGCACGAGTGACCCAGGTATGACACGCATTGCTCACAAGACATGCCCTGCGCAGTCCATCCCAGGTAATGATTACTGCCACTACCATGTTTTAAGTCTCTCCCCACCCTTCCCTAGGGGGCCCTGTAAATGGACTATCTGTACCCTGAGAATCATCAGCTACACACACCCAGACTCCCATTCTGACTCCTGTGTGCTTCCCACTTCAGAATGGCATGCCATAGTCATAGTTCATCAGTCTGCATGGACTTCGGGTCAAATAATGCACTGCCTGGTAGTCGGTAAGACCTGTAATCAGCTGTCCATTGCTTCCCATGTGAAAGGTCCACTTGGCCCTTTGAACTTGATTCTCAACTCCAGGACTTGTGAGAGACTGAAGCTGCACCCACCTGTGAGCACTGCATGCAGACCAGCCATTTGAACCTGCCCTGCCCTTGCTGCTGCCTGGAACTGCTTAGAAATTGCCTTTTTCAGAATTTCCTTGTTGTGCATTGGTGTACAAATCACTTGTGTACCAGACCCCTTGGGGGATTGTGTAACGTTGCAGACCACAGTACAACCTGTTTTTAGTTACCACAGTGTTGTACCAGCTTTTCCCAGTCAGAGTCTGCTCACTGTGTGTTTGCCTTGTTCATGTTTGTTCCTGACAGAGCCTGAATCCTGTTAGCCAGACTGGTTCCTGTCTTTGCGTTAACCATAGAGGTTCCCTGTGGCTACATTTGTCTCATAGTTGCTTTCCATGCCCTCTCTTTTCTCATGGGGTATTGTGTCTGGTAGGTCTACAATGAATCCTCAAATAGATAGTATAGTTTAATCATTTTACTTATCGTAATCAGTTCTGGGACATGTATTCAAATGGCCTAATCCAACCCCCATCCCTTGTCTGGTTTTGCATGTATTCATTATTGCCAAACAGTGACAGTGTGCTATGGCTGTATGCATGAATTTGGTACGGTGCCTCCAGAACAACAAACAAGGCTTGCCAATGTGAATGTGAGGACAAAACATGTTTGTGCCCTGACGGTCCATACACAGATTCACTTCTGCCGCCACCTTTTGATGGTGCTTGCGTGGTGACTAGCTGTGAGATTAATTAGCACAGAGGCACAGATGGTCCCCGTTGCAGTGGGAATTTTCAAGACCACCCTATGTACACATGTTGTGATGAAAGCTGCCTGTTACCTATTACTCATCCATAAAGTTTTTGAGCAGACCAAAGTTTCCCTGTAGTCATCCTTATCAAATTTCAGATGTGCCATAGCTGGACTATCACCATGTGTGTTTTTAGTTGAGCTTTGGCTTTAGGTCAAATCTGCTTTGAAGGATACTCTGTTAATTGAGAGAATGGCTTCACAGACTCAGGACTTGACCTGCACGTGACTATGACAACATGGAGGCTAATACTGACACAGGGTACACATGGCCGCACACTTGAACTGGACACCTTTGTGCAATGAACCACTGGAAATATGTGAACACATGCAGCATGGTCTGCTGGTCCTCCACAGCCACAGGAGAAACATAGGTCATGTACCTGACTCAAACTATGATGTACAAAAATATTTTTGGAATGGATTTGAGACTCTGTGTCACAAACACTGTACCTACCTAGCATGTACAAATGCCTGACTCATGGGTAGTATACACACAAGTGACCATGGCGTGGTATACAACATTTCTTTAAATGTGATGGGTTACATTTCTGACATTGCCATTATCAACTGTCCTCTATCTATCCTGTGTATAGTTTGTCATGGGAGATGTTTTGTCCCCAAAGTCAGGGAAGTTCACACAGCATAGGATGCAACAGATATAAGAAACACATATCATGACTGATGTACCTCAATGAATGGCATCTGATGGTTATACACGATTACAACACAGTCATACATGCACATTATGCAAAAAACTTCTTGTGAAGTTCACACAGAGGCACAACAACAATTGAAATAGCCAATTCACAGACATAAACACACAGGCCATGAGTCTATTTGTTTAGTTGTGTAGCCTTGCTATCCTCTATTGATACAACACTTGCTCAAACTAGGAAATACCAATTTTATTCCAAAAGTTTATGTTGCTGTTGCGTCAGTTAAGAGAGCTAATCCGGCACAACAACATGAGTATTATGGTCCGCAGTAGTGTGTCTGCCACATGTGCCCAAACACTAGAACACACACAGCAGGACATAACATTCTATCTTTGGATAGTTATAGCCTTCATGTATGTTAAAAAAAGAAAACTGACACAAACACAGTTATAGACAGATTTGTTGATGCAAATGCATAAAAAAATACGCATATCCATCAAAATATGACGCATAGGCATTAAAAAATGACGCTCACACCCATAATACATCAATTGGTCCCTAGCGTTAACTCCAACACTGCATCCCATGAAATTGGTTATACATTAAAAATGTATTCATCCTTGAATGAGGGGGAATTTTTAAGCATATGTGTCAAAAAATATTGACGCAAAGCCCATAAGCATCATAAAATTTCACGCATTGCTAAACCATGTTTTAATTGGTGGACAGTGGCAGTTTGGTTTTATAACCGCAGATCACCCAACTTGGCAATTGTAAGATAATGAATGTGGCAAACTGTGATCTACAATACCTGACATAGGTACACAGGGCGCAAAGGAACACATTTCAGGTGCAATTATTACACCTGTGCCCATGCATTCTGTCACGGATGATCAAATTAGACACTGTCAGCTTATATGTTTTTGTTGTTTTGGTTTAAATAAATGGCCAATCCATGCTTAGCGTAACATTGTCTTCAAGTAACACACAGGATCCCTGCCATCATGGTGTCATAGGGGGCATATACGGCTCTGGGTACCCTGCCAATGTGGCATATGTAACCTACATACAACACAGGCACACATATCATGGACAATTGAAAGCACAATAATTCTTGAACAAAACTCAACCCACATGAGCATCACACAGTAATTCATTGTGCCTTGATGCACAAGCCACAATACCTGAGTCACTGGTATTGCAGTGCACCAGGAATGTGGCTTTGCATGTCTCTCATAATAGCAAATGATGAAATGGAGTACCCCCTAGAAATAATTAAGCACAAATTGAGTAATCATGTTTGGCACCAAATGATTATTAGGGCCAGTGCATGTGTGCATATGTGTGTCTATCACTCACTGGAGTGACAGTGTCAATGCATGTTTGCAGTAGTATGTCTGTTGGGGTGTCTACATGCCTGATGTGCAGCTCTATCATATAAAATGTCATACACAGTAATTTGTTGATCCAAGTTTTGTACAGGGAGCAGACATTGAGCATATTTCACCCTTCCATGTTTTACAGGTGGACCCGCCTCAGGTACAATTGGTGAAATGGCTGGATTTGCGGACCCAGCTATTCAGTAATTGTTAATATGTTTCTCCTGTGTTGTGTTTGCAGCTGTTGTGAGATTGACTCCTGTGTGTTGGACTCATTGCAAGGTATGATGTGTTGGCACATGATCTGATATGTGACTTGACTGGAGTTTTACATTTTGTTCCATGTTTGAGTTGGACATTCTGTGGCAGAGAGTCAGATATTAGGAGTCGAGTGCTGCGGTATAGGCATGGGCAGGTGAACATGGAGATGTTTTGCTACATGTATGCCAATGATTAATTTGGAGGTGGCCAGTTTCATGAGTTAGTCAGCTAGTCATACCCTGATTCACAAAGACCAGTGATGCCGAAGCCTTACCCAAAAACTTGAGCATCCCTGTTAAGTAATGAACATGTAGGACTCTGGGGGTCATTCCGACCCCGGCGGTCAAGGACCGCCGGGGCCGGGGATGCGGGAGCACCGCCAACAGGCTGGCGGTGCCCCGCAGGGCATTCTGACCGCGGCGGTTTGGCCGCGGTCAGACCAGGAAAACCGCCGGTCTCCCGCCGGTTTTCCGCTGCCCTGGGAATCCCCCATGGCGGCGCAGCTTGCTGCACCGCCATGGGGGATTCCGACCCCCTCACCGCCATCCTGTTCCTGGCGGCTCCGACCGCCAGGAACAGGATGGCGGTGAGGGGTGTCGGGGGCCCCTGGGGGCCCCTGCAGTGCCCATGCCTATGGCATGGGCACTGCAGGGGCCCCTGTAAGAGTGGACTGACTAAACCCATTGACAGCTGTCCAAAGCTTCCTGGCTGTCCTTGATGTTTGAAAGTATGTGTTCCATGTCCATCCCCCCCCTGAGGCACAGGGTTAGAAGATATGTGTACCTAGGTGTGAGGATCCCAGTGTAGAAAACAGACATGTAATTCAAACATTCATATTTTCCAACCTACGATGCCCTCTCATGATTAGCAACTGCATACCATCCAGGCAGTTCCATTTACAAATCACAGGTCTTGTGGACCTTCATTGTCATCCAGAAGATAGTCATTAGTTGGCCTGACACATGTGGAGTACTTGCAGCATTTGTTATGGGACTAATATCAATACAAAGATGCACAGATCATTTAATTAGGTACACATCTTGTTGTGCATTGCTGTGCTGTTAGATAGTAGATGTGTAGGCTGCGTTGGCATGTAATTCCTCAGGGATATTCTATAATCTGTACTGTGATTTGGACTATATGTACTATTTTTGAGGAAGTGTTATCAATCAATCAATCAATCATAATATTTGTAGAGCGCACTACGTACCCGTTAGGGTTTCAAGGCGCTGAGGGTGGGGGGGGGTGCTGCTACAGGTCGAAGAGCCAGGTCTTAAGAAGTCTCCTGAAGGCAAGGAGGTCCTGGGTCTGTCGCAGGTAGGTCGGGAGGGTGTTCCAGGTCTTGGCGGCGAGGAAGGAGAAGGATCTGCCACCGGAGGTCTTGCGCTGGATGCGGGGAACGATGGCGAGGGCGAGGTTGGCGGAGCGGAGTCGGCAGGTGGGGGCGCAAAAGTTAAGTCTGTTGTTCAGGTAGGCTGGTCCGGCGTTGTGGAGTGCCTTGTGAGCGTGGGTGAGGAGCTTGAAGGTGATCCTCTTGTCCACGGGGAGCCTGTGGAGGTCTCTCAGGTGGTGGGAGATGTGGCAGCGGCGGGGTACGTCGAGGACCAGTCGGGCGGAGGCGTTTTGGATGCGTTGGAGGCGTCGTATGTTTTTTGCTGGGATGCCTGTGTAGAGTGCGTTGCCGTAGTGTAGCCTGCTGCTGACGAGGGCCTGGGTTACCGTTCTTCTTGTCTCTGTCGGGATCCATTTGTAGATTCTGTGGAGCATGCAGAGGGTGTTGTAGCAGGAGGAAGAAACTGCATTGACCTGTTTGGACATGGAGAGGGAGGAGTCGAGGATGAAGCCCAGGTTGCGAGCGGGGTCGGTAGGTGTTGGCGGGGCTCCCAGTGAGGTGGGCCACCAGGAGTCGTCCCAGGCAGAGGGGGTGCGTCCGAGGATGAGGACCTCCTTCTTGTCAGAGTTCAACTTCAGGCGGCTGCTTCTCATCCACTCGGCGATGGACTTCATTCCCTCGTGGAGGTTGGCTTTGGCGGTGCGCAGGTCTTTGGTGAGGGAGAGGATGAGCTGGGTATCGTCGGCATAAGAGAGAATGTTGAGGTTGTGCTGACGGGCCAGTTGTGCGAGGGGGGCCATGTAGATGTTGAACAGCGTCGGACTCAGTGAGGAGCCTTGGGGGACGCCGCAGATGATGTTGGTGGCTTCGGAGCGGAAGGGTGGGAGGCGGACTTTCTGGGTTCTGCCGGAGAGGAATGAGGAGATCCAGTTGAGGGCTTTTCCTTGTATTCCAGCTTCGTGAAGGCATGTTTTCAGGGTGCGGTGGCAGACCGTGTCGAAGGCGGCGGATAGGTCCAGAAGGATGAGGGCTGAGGTTTCGCCGTTGTCCATTTGCTGTCTGATGTCGTCTGTGGCGGCGAGAAGGGCAGTCTCGGTGCTGTGGTTACGTCTGAAACCGGACTGGGAGGGGTCCAGGATGGAGTTGTCCTCGAGGTGGCCGGTTAGCTGAGCGTTTACGATCTTCTCCGTGACCTTCGCCGGGAAGGGGAGCAGGGAGATCGGTCGGAAGTTTTTGAGGTCGTTGGGGTCTGCTTTGGGTTTTTTAAGGAGGGCGTGGATTTCGGCGTGCTTCTAGCTTTCCGGTAATGTCGCAGTTTCGAAGGATATGTTTATGACCTTTCGAAGTTGGGGGGCGATGGAAGAGTCGGCTTTGTTGAAAATGTGGTGGGGGCATGGGTCTGATGGAGATCCTGAGTGGATGGAATTCATGATCTTGCGTGTTTCTGAGTCGTCTACGTTGGTCCAGGCGGTCAAGCGGTTGGTGCAGGTGGACTTTTCGGGGGTGGGGTTCGTCGTGGGTGTGGTGTTGAGGCTGTCGTGGATGTCGGCGATCTTTTGATAGAAAAAGGTGGACAAGGCGTCGCAGAGTTCTTGGGATGGTGGGATGTCGTTGACGTTGGCACTGGGGTTGGAGAGCTCTTTCACAATGCAGAAGAGCTCTTTGCTGTCATGTGCGTTGCTGTTCAGGTGTTCTGTGAAGTGGGATCGCTTGGCTAGTCCGATTAGCTGGTGGTGCTTGTGAGTGGCATCCTTGTGGGCTGTGAGGCTGTCGGGTGTGTGTTCGAGGAGCCATTTCTTTTTTAGTTTCTGGCAGACGCGTTTAGAGGTGAGGAGTTCGTCTGTGAACCAGGCGGCTTTTTTTCTTTCTTGGTTGACGGTGGATCTCTTGAGTGGTGTGAGGGTGTTAGCGCAGTCGTTGATCCACCGTCGGAGGTTGAGTGAGGTGGTGTCTGGGTCGGTGGAGTCGGTGGGTGGTTTCTGGGCGAGGGTGCTGGTCAGCTGGTCTTCGGTGACTTTGCTTCAGTGACGGCGGGGTGGTTGTTGGGTGCGGTGGTGCTCGATATTCTTCTTGAATGTGAAGTGGATGCAGTGGTGGTGGGTCCAGTGAAGTTTGGTGGCGAGGTTGAAGGTGACGTGGGTGCTTGCGGAGAAGATTGGGTCAAGTGTGTGGCCGGCGATGTGGGTGGGTGTGGTGACGAGTTGTCTGAGGCCGAGGTTGGAGAGGTTGTCGATCAGAGATGCGGTGTTGGTGTCGTTGTTGTTCTCCAAGTGGAAATTTAGGTCTCCGAGAAGGATGTAGTCCGTCGATGAGAGCGCGTGGGTGGTGGTGAGGTCGGCGATGGAGTCGCTGAAGGGAGCTCGTTGCCGGGGGGACTGTAGATGAGCATTCCTCTGAGGGTGGTGTTGGGGTCCGTGTGGATTCGGAAATGAAGGTGTTCCGCGGTCTTGAGGGTGTCGTCCGTGTGGGTGTAGACTTTGAGGGTGGATTTGTGGGCGATGGCTATTCCTCCTCCGATTCCGTTGGCGCGATCCCTTCTGGTGATCTTGTAGCCGTCCAGGATGGCTATGGCGATGTCAGGTGCCAAAGAGTTGTTCCACCAGGTTTTGGTCAGGAAGGCTACGTCTGGGGCGGTGGTGTCGAGCAGGTCCCAGAGTTCAATGGCGTGCTTGCGTGCGGAGAGTGTGTTGAGGAGTATTCAGTGGAGGTGGTTTCTACTGGTTGTTGCAGGTTTCCTCGTTCTGTCGCAGGTGTTAGAATATCATCTGTAGATGTATCACACAATGACGTCACTAATGTTTGGCTTTCTCTATTTTTAGAGCTGCCAACATGAATGCCTATGAGATCAGGGAATTCCAGAGGCGGGCAATGCGTTATCGCCACATACTAGATGTGAAGGCTGGGTTCCGCAATATGGCACGCTGTTATTACCATGAGAGAGCCACAGGGGTCTGTAGGGCATTTGCCCAAGGGGCGCCAGCCTTGCACACAGCAGCCACCACCACCACCACTACAGCTCAGACCACAGTTGCCCAAAGGGTGACAGCCACTGTAGCAGGTCCCTCAACCTCATCTGCTCCAGGCCCACAAGCAGCACCTCCTGCACCTCCCCCTCCAACCACGGAACCAGCACCAGCAATGGCATTAACAAGTGGAACACAAACAACCCCAGCACTGTGATAGACAATCAGGACATACAGACACTGAAACGTGACATGCAAAGAATGTTGCGCAGGATGGACAAGCTGCAGCAGGAGGTGTCCCGCAATAGCCGGAGACTGCGGGGTATCAAAATCCTGCGGAGGGCCAATTTGTAATTAATGGATCCTCAACCACGATTCCCTCCCTCCTCTTTCCTTGTTCTTACCTTTAGTGGTTTTAGGGGGCTTAGTGTTAGGTTAGAGTAGGCTGTTAGTTTAGTCAGTATAAGTGGGTTGGGGCGGAGGGGGATGTAGTACTACATGTTTTTTTGTTGGTGGCTGGGAGGGTGGGCGATGATGTTGGGGTTTATTTGTATATTAAAAAAAATAGAAAAAAATTACAAATATTTGTAAAAAAAATAGAAAAAATATATATATTTGTTTAGGATAAGTTAGTATGTGTTTAGGTTAGTATATGTTGTCCTGCATGTGTCCCATCATATAAGGGGGTTGGGGGGTTGATGTTTAGAGAGTTTAGCTAAATGTGATAAGTAAGTTTAGCTTAGGGTAGTTATGGCCAGTTGTGGGTAATGTGTAGGTTAGGTACGTTAAGGTGTTTCCCCTAGTGTAAGTTTCCTTTATTACTGTGAAATAAAGTTTTAGGTACTCCTTTACAGTATGTGTCATATGCCTGGGGATCAGGGCCTTGGCTTGGGTGTACAGTGTCAATTTAGTATTTGCATTTCTGTTCCATCCTGCATCAGAATCCCATTATTGACAAGGTTATTCCCAATTCTAAATGAGCTGTCAAATTGCCAGCTACGCCAAAGCTACTTCTCTATGCATCTGCCATCCATTGCACCCACCACTCAAGGTTACTATGGTTCCCAGTGTGTTGTGAAGGTTGGATGTGTTTTTAAATCTGTCATCATTTGAGTCCGGAACTGGAATCTTGGGCACTGTGGGACGTTTGACTGCAGCCTGATTTTTATGTGAACCCTGATAAGCTGAGTGATGTTATAATCTTATGTAGTTCTCTATACATAAATCACACCTATCATTTCTTACATTGTACTCCAAGGTTACATGTTTGTCCATACACTCGTACCCATCCATTCCTGCTGTATGGTGTGTGTGTGTGTGATGAAAGTTTATAGTCAGATGTCATATACATAAAGATTGTCTTGAAGGGAATGTTGGCCACATTGAGTTTCAGCTTATACATACTTTGAAGCTGACTTTTTCCGTTCTACACAGCATTATACTGTTTGTTTTCATTTCACTTCAGAAATAAGCCTAAGGAAGCACAGATGACAATAAACTCCAGACCCAAGTGCATAGCTATCAGCCCACATTCTTTCAACACTCTTGTTTTGTCATTCTATGGCCATTGACACGTGACATACATCACTAATCTCCTACACAGTTGATGTGTCACATTACACAGAGACAAAGTGGTTGTGTAAGTACTATTTATTTTAAAGTGCTGTAGTGCAATATTTAAATAGTCCAGGATTGTGAGTCCATTAGTATGAGGCCTTCTACTGTGATGCAACACAAGTACAATGGGACATGTCATTGGACATGCTGGGATGAAGTGTCATACAGTGCAGAGGAACATGAATTGCCAATGAGGTAGTGAGAGACAATTACAGAGCATAGTGTCAAGGTAAACAGTGGGCTGGAGAACAGTGCATGTGACCAACTGTAGCAAGACTGGCATGTTAAAAAGCACAGGACCTAGGAGATCTGTGCCCATGTGGCATGGACTGGTGCTACCGGGTACTCCTACGGATGAAGATGATTTGGTCCACGTCTTCATCTTCTGATGTGTGTGTTGTCTCCTCTGCACTTGGTGGTTTTGGGTTCGAAGGGGCAACACACACTTCAGTGTTTGAAGATGTGGAGTCAGAATTTCCAGTAGCTTCCAATTGTGAGGCTATTAAGGGCATTACTGCAGCAAGGAGGAGCTGCTGGTTCTTGTGTATAGCAGCTACATCACTGTGGTAGGCAGCCAGGTCGGCCCTGAGGGGATCATGATTGCATTCATGCACGCAGTGAAAGGTTTGGGATGCCAGGTGTTGTGGCAACTCCCTAACTGCTGTGGTGAATTCCCTTACACATTGTTGCAGTCCCTGCAGGAGGGATCGTAGCACTTGCATGGCTGCTGCCTGTTCTGTAGATGACATCATGCATGTGCGCATCCCCTCAAGGCTGGCTGCCATATTTTGCATCCCCACCTTGACCTCCTTGGCCAGCTCCCGCTGTACTCCCACTACTGTCCTCTCAAAGGTGATACCAGTGTCCTCAGAGTCCTCAGTTGGGTTGAAGCTGGCAGGTCGTACTATTGGGGTGGTGGGTGGGTCCTCTGTGATGGCTGCTGTATCTGTACTCCTCCTTGCTACTGAAGGTGGGATCTGGAGGTTTCCAAGGACATCTTGGAGGGTTCCCAGGACATCTTGGAGGGTCTGCTGGCTAATGTTTGTCAGCTCGTCATCCATGTCATCAGGGAAGTCCAGGACAGGCATATCCCCAGGAGAGTCATCATCCTCTGCAATGAGATATTGTACAATTAGTGTGTCTGTGTTGTGGCAGTTGTAATGTGATGTTACTAACTTCCTATTAGTGGAACATTGTAATCTTGGTTCCTGTTCATTGTTCCTGTCATTAATAGTAGCATTCTCCCAGACCTATGCCCCACCTGCATGTCACTTGTAGTGTGGGCAGTTTGGGGAATTGTCTGCATCACATCCTCTAGGTGTAGGTTCTGTCCAAATTGTATGTTGCCACCTTCTTGTCCTACTCAACCCTCTGTCTACTTCCATTAGCATGGTGAGGCCTTGCAATCGCTGTGGGTGTTCTAATGCCACTTGCACCACACTTAACAATATGGAACTGACCCAGTCTCGAATATTTCACATACACCTGTATGTTGCTGAGACCCAGCACATACTATGTATAGAATTGGCATGGCACGATACAGGTGTCAGCATTGGTAGTGTGTAATGTTGATGTTAGGGAACGTGTGCTACATTGGATTGCACTGATGGGCCTGGCAGTGTTCCATTTCCTCTTATGACGGTGCAGGTGTGTTTAACTAGCTAGACACATATGTCCTCCCCCTCAATGCTGTTGTCTTAGCAGTATGACAGTTGGTATGTTGCAAGGTGGCATTGCAGCTATTGTAACACAGGCACGGGGTAGACCCTGAAATGTGCAGCATGGGTATGACATTACTACTGTGTACTTCATAATGTAAGTAACAATATCTGATGTTTATAGCGCCTATCGACATGAGCATTTGACAGGATTTGCACTTTGTTAGGAATTACAAGGCATTGATAACATCGTCATCCTGAACACTCTATTTTGGGTGTGTTTGATCCATGGGCACGTAACTGCCATTAGCTACTTGACCTGCACACACAGCATAGGTGGTAGTGGCAACTGTTATCAGTGGTAAATACCACATGCGGATATGGCCTGAGACTGGAAATTGAGCCCTAGTTCATGTAGCAACAATAACAGCTGTAGTGTGAAAGCAGGCCAGCTTTACGTTGTACCCTACCCTCCTGGACTGGCTTTGCTTTTCCAACATCCTTGGCATGGCAGAGTCCCCCCGTGCAAAGGTTGTTGGTGTAGTGTGGTGCTGTGCCCCTGGTTTCCCCTGCACAGCCCATGCACCCGTGCCGTACCCCTTTGCCCTTTCCACTACCTGATTTTCATGGCTGGCATGCATTGTGTAGTAGGTATGCCCCCCCCACTGTTTACAGTTAACCTTTAGGCAGTTTTGCCCCCCATGCAACTTACCCTGCATCTTTGTTGTTTCCTGGTAGTCTGCGCTGTCCTGTCTTTGAATCGCTGTGAAGATCTCCTCTGGGATGACGGCTGCCACCATCTCCTCCATCTGGTCCAGGGCCTCCTGCGGTGCTGGACTCCCACCTCCAGTCTGCAGTGCTGCCTTCCTGTTCCTTGCCATCTTTTCCTTGGTCCTGCACTTGCAGTCATGACAGTGTTTCTTGCACTCAGTGACTGTTCTCTGTACTTCTGCCACACTGTTTATCTTGTCCACAATTTGTTGCCAAATTGCCTCTCTCCCCCCAATTGGCAATTTTGAGGTGACAAAACGTTGATGCTGTTGTTCTGTCACCTCTTTCACCAGTATTTCCACTCTTCTGCAGTGAACCAACACTTCCTTTTCTTCTTCTTCCTCTCCTGAGTCTTGTCTGGGTCCTCCTGGCTGGTTCCTGATCGGTTGGAGTCTTCCTGGGGTCTCTCATGGCTTCTGGGATCCATTTTGGGGCTCCTTAGCACATTTTGCTGTGTTTGCGCCGCTTTTTGATGCTATTGCGGGTAAAAATGCTGCGTATCCAGTTTGCGATGTCGTAAACCGGATTAAAGTCATTATCTCCACGTTAACGTCGTTTTTCTTTACGACATGGCGCAATAGTTTGAGTAAAAAAAATTACTCTAACCTGAGGTTTGCACCACAGAGCTTCAAAGTATAAATTTGACGCCCTGGTGGCACAAAGAAACGGCATTGGCCGGCGTTATACTTTTTGACACAAAACTGTGTTGCGCAGTTTTGCATCAAAAAGTATAAATATGGCCCTTAGGTTGAGTTGCTTTAAAGTTCAGCAGACAGGATACTCTGCTACAAACCTGATGGAGTACACTGTCTGCAAAACTGGTGGTCAGCCCACTCTTGTTAGAGTTGGGCAGAGCTGTCATGTTTATGCTGGCAGTTCCCCCACTTGCTCTGCTAGTGGAAATCTCACATCGAAATCCTGATGCATTTAGGGCTGTTGGAATAAGTACATCAGCCTGTCTCCCTGCCAGTCCCAAACGGAAAAAAGAGAAAAATTATCCACCATAACCTGGGAGAAAACACTTATGATGTCAGGGTACCTTAATAGACGGGTAGGCTATTTATTAAACTCTAAATGAGGCTGTAGGTCTCTGAAATGGAGGTTTAAATACTTCAGCAGGGAAAGGTCAAAGGTTGAGAGTCTCAAAGTAGGATATGTCATTGTCAAACACCTACTCAAGCTGTTGGTTTTGTTACCAAAAGCTCTGAACAGAAGAAAGCAGGATTTCATAGGAGAAGAGGTTGCTTCATGGGTTGGCTAAATTTGCTCCCTATCCTGGTCTAAACTTTTACCTGCTTATTTAGAAGGTTACAGACACAATACTCTGTCAACAAGTGGAGGATATACCATCCACAATGTCACAAGTGCTACAGATATAATAGAGTTGTAATATCTTTTTTTGTTTTTAAATTCCTCCATTCGGGCAAGGCTCTCTTCCATTTCAAAACAATACTGCATTCCAAAAGACACCGTTGGGTTTTTCCTTAAGAGCAGTCAGGCAAATCTGTGCATGGCCTGTGATCACGAAGTCAGATTTGATAAATAAGTATGGTGGTGCTTTAATGGCGAAAGTGGATACCATAGGACCCACTGATAAATAAAGCACTGCTTCATAGTGGCCTATCAATGCATTGTCGAACCCAGTTCGGAAAAGGCGCATGCCTGTTCACTATCCCTTTTAATGACGAGGAAGGTACACTTGAGAGAGCTCTCCACCTGCTTATCTGACTCGTCTGAATTTCATCCGAGTTTGCTTTTTGTTATTATTGTGCACGAGCCTTGTAACGAAAGTCTGCACTAGATATTTTGGGGTTTGATGGATCATTGACACACAGAGTGAAGCTTTTCAATGGAAATAAATCGTGCGATAAACCAGAAGCAGACATTGTTCATACTGCAGTAAACAATGGTGCTTAAAATAGACCATAACAGGGATTGGCTTGGCATGGCATCAAACATCTGTCTCTGAAGAAAACAATCGCTTTAGTATTGTGGAAACGTGGTAGTGTTGCTGGGAGTATGCATTGTGTACCATGTGTTTAGTACTCAACTTGCAAATCTCTTATAGCATCTAGGGCCAGATGTAGCAAAGGATTTGCGCCTCGCAAACGGCGAAAATCGCCGTTTGCGAGGCGCAAATGGATCTTTGCTATGCAGAAATGCATATTGCGAGTCGGGACCGACTCGCAATATGCATTTCAGAATCGCAAATAGGAAGGGGTGTTCCCTTCCTATTTGCGAGTCTGAGTGGTGTGCAATACCATTTGCGACCGCCTACGCGGTCGCAAATGGTATCGCAGTTACCATCCACTTCAAGTGGATGGTAACCCACTCGCAATTTGGAAGGGGTCCCCATGGGACCCCTTCCACTTTGTGAATGGACCCCAAAATATTTTTTCAGGGCAGGGAGTGGTCCAAGGGACCACTCCCTGCCCTGAAAAAATACCGAAACTAAAGGTTTCGTTTTTTTTTTTTAAGTGCAGCTCGTTTTCCTTTAAGGAAAACGGGCTACACTTAAAAAAAAAAAAAAACTGCTTTATTGAAAGCAGTCACGAACATGGAGGTCTGCTGACGACAGCAGGCCTCCATGTTTGCGAGTGCCAATACTCGCTATGGGGCCGCAATTTGCGACCCACCTCATGAATATTGATGAGGTGGGTCATTGCGACCCCATAGCGAGTTGCAGTCGGTGTCTGAGACACCGTACTGCATACGAATTTGCGAGTTGCAGATTGCGAGTCGCATGGACTCGCACTTTGCAACTCGCAAATTTTTAAGTTGCTACATCTGGCCCCACATACTTACATTAGAAAAGCAAAATTTAATTCTAAAAAAAGTGCAACATATATAAACAGAGCATACCTCAAAGCAAATCTGCACACTTAAGGAGAATGATAGTTGGAATGGAGTGTGAATATGTTTCCTACAATTTATTCGAAAAACGTGGAAGTCAAAAGGCAGGTGATATTTGAGGAAAGTGAGCAACACGTTACAGACTAAAACGAACTATGAAAGAGGGATTGTTGGACCTTGCTCTTTCTGCAGGTTCACCCCAGATTTTTACCTTCATCTGCCTTTGCTTTACTGAAACCGTTTTTGTTGACTTTTAGGACTCTGCCCGCGGCGTCGTGACCCCTCCCCCCACCAGTCTGGCAGCTACAGCAGAGGCGGGTTCTTTGTGGGCTTCTTCTGTCTACAGCTTAGCAGACAACAGCTCCTCATTAATTCTGCAATACAGCGTCCATAGAAGAGCAAGAGGGAACAATAAAAAAAGGCAACTGGTAAATAGAACAGAAAACGAAAGAAGGAACACTGGAAGGAAGGGTGAAAAGAAGGAAGTATGGATGAATGAGTAAGTGGATGAATGAGTACGTGGCTGAATGAGTGGGTGAAATGAGAAGTGAATAATAGGTGGATAGAAAGGTGAAAGGATGGCAAATTGAAGAGATAGCTGAATAGATGAGTGTGTGAATGGATAGGGTGATGAACATGTAAAAGGATCGTAGAGTAAAGGGGTGGATGGATGAGTGAGTGAGTGGATATTTGAACAAACAGATGAAAGGATGGCAGAGTAAAGGGATGGATGGATAATGTATAAATGGGTGAGAGGGTGACAGAGTAAAGAGATGGATGGATGGCAGATTGGGTGGATGGAATAGGGAAGATTGAATGTTGGATGAATGAATGGCAAAATATAAAGGTGAAGCAGTGGATATCAGTATGTAAATGGTCTAAGAGTGAATGGATAGATGAATGGATAAAAGAGACAAGGAAGATGTTCTCAGGAAGGTTTGGCTCACTTGGTTTGCTTGGTTGGTGGCATCAGTGCCTTAGTTCAAAGTAGGGAGCTACAATCTTGCTCTGTTCACTTTTACCTGCTAATCAGTGTCAAAGTGTTTACACTCTCTCCAAAAAGCATGGTATGATTTGCCTACACCTGATTGGTACATTTAATTTACTTGCAGGTCCCTAGTTAATGGTACTGTCTGTACACAGGGAATACAAATTAAATACTGCAAGAGGGCAGCAGCACTCATTGTGCTGTCCATTAAAAGAGCACTGTAAAACATGTCCCAGGCCTGCAACTGAAGTATGTAATGCAGGTGTAAACTGCCATTTCAACCTGGAAAAATACAACTTTTGCCAGGCCTCATCCTTCCTTTTTAATACTTATAAGTCACCTGTAAGGTAGACCCTAAACGCTCATAGGGCATGATATTTAGAAGTTAGGACATGTTTATGTTTTACATGTCCTGACAGTGAAAAACTCCTGAAGTCGTGTTTCACTGCTGTAAAGCCCATCTCTCACATAGGCTAACAGTAGGTTACATTCTTTCAATTAATAAGTACTAACTTCAGATTGGGAGCAATAGGGAAATGGTCTTTAAACTCAAATGAACTGTAATGTAAACTTTTTCATGGTAAAGTCGGGTTTTAGGTTCTAATTTTGAAAATGCCACTTTGAGAAAGTTAGCATTTTTCTGCCCAGAGTCTCTAAGGCATTTCTAGGAGTTTCCACCTGTACTGGCCAGTCAATAATTCCTGAATCAAGAATGTGTATTAAGCCCAGTCAGTGCACAATGGGACCTGGATGTAGGTGGGAGAGGGTATTTCTGGTAGGGTGGCTGGGGAGGAGCTGTACCATACCCTGATTACTTTTCAAGGTACTTTGTCCACAGCACACACAAAGGAACCTGACATCAGGCCTACCCTTGCCTTTGTCACACTAGACAGTTTAGAGCCAGGGCTAGGGGAAGAATCAACCAGAAGCAGTTTTGGGGACAGGGAAGGGAATTCCCCCACACAAAGGCTGGCACCAGGTATTAATGTAAAACCTTTGGAACCACTCATCAGAACATTCCTGGATCTATGGAAGATTCAAAAGAAAGACTACCCTGCTGTCAAAAGGATTCCTCTGTGGCTGGAAGGACTACCCTGTTGTCTTAGGAAGGAAGACTGGACCTGGTTGCCTTGCTCCTAGGCAATCCAACGTAACTGAAAAGGTCATTTGGCTGACCACTTGCATGAGCTACAGGGACACAACAAGCTTCCAGAGGCCTCCTTACATCTTCCCAGCAGACAA
This sequence comes from Pleurodeles waltl, assembly GCF_031143425.1. Classification (NCBI taxonomy): domain Eukaryota; kingdom Metazoa; phylum Chordata; class Amphibia; order Caudata; family Salamandridae; genus Pleurodeles; species Pleurodeles waltl. The sequence goes on from NC_090442.1 coordinate 469,304,814, forward strand.
GCATCAAAATGACCTGACTGAATCTGCCTGAGCCCTACTACTGGCCTATGCTAGAGTGAGTGCTTGGAACTCTTTGCACCAGAATTTAGCAGCATGTTTATTTACAACATGATAAAAAGGAGCATTCGTCAAGACAAGTAAGAAAGGAAATAGTCTTTTTTGCTAGTTTTAGCAGAATTTTCTAGTATGCAGAACATGGTAGAATCTAACAGTATGCCTCGATCAGAATCCTACCCTTATGCTTACTTGTCTGACAAGAAGTTCATTAAGAAGCACAATTTAAAAAGGATTCCTTTGGGCCTGATTTCACCCACACTTATTCACAGAGTAGTCACTGGGCAACAGCTATAGATACCAGTCAGTGGATGTTTTGATCAGACTTCAAGAGAAATTTAGGGAAATGTTTCTGTACAGTACCTTTTTAATATTAATTGTGACCTGGCATGGTCCACAGTACATGGTTGCCTGCCCCTTTTCATATCAGAAAAGGAGTTCTAGAGACTCTTTTTGTGTCTGGGATGTCTCTCAGAGTAATCTTGTGACCTGGCCACCTCTTTCGTACAGCTTTATGGTACAGAAGGTATAGGTTTGGGCTGGGGTAAGGCTTTCTTCCCAAACTGCAGATGTCATCTGATCCAAGGAGGTTGTGATTGTTTATCTGATCAGATCCAGCTCCCCATGTCAACAATTTTGCATCATTGTGGACTGCTTGAAAGTTGCTCTGTGGAGAGACTGGAAACACTTTCTATTCAAAGATGTTTATTACCCCTTTCCCCAAATGATTAATGCACTAGCACATTCTTTAGTACAGCATTACATATGCTAAGACATATTACATAAGGGCAGGGTGAAAGCATCAGCCCTGCCAACTCACACAGTGCCAGTGTGTGTCACATGATTTCGGCTCCCTTCACACGGTCAATGGGTGAGGAGCTGAAATCACAAGGCGGCAGTGAAAATGAGCTGAAAAACACTGGCAACGGTGGCCTTACAGCTCATATTCAGAGAAGCCCATATTCGTAAAAGGTGTGAAAACACCACAGGACGCCGGCCACATCTTCAATTACCCTTTGTTTTTTATTTGGGAGGGGGTGGGGGCTTTGTGTGGAGCAGGTTGCCTCTTAGTTAGCTCTTGGTACCAGGCTCTGTCCCCTCCAGGGCCGACCCCTCCTCACAGTGTAAAAAAACATTTTATAAGTTGGCAGGTATGAAGCATACTTGGAATGGTGGTAGGGTGATCACGGAAAATAAGTGTTTCCTGATTTTAAATTTATGAAAAACATGAATTAATAGATTAAGTTGATTCATTGTTTCTTGGTTATTAATTATATATTATTCCATTTTTTAATACTCTTGCATCAGATTATTTTAATTACTTTCTTTTAATTTAGAATACAATACCATATAGAATGAAACCTGGTGTAGAACCTGGCAGTGTGTAAGGCTTTCTTTAGGTCAAATATTGTTGCAACTGAAACATGGATTGGCTAACACGTATTCTTCTCTTTTAAACAAATAAAGATTTTTGACATGTTGATTTAAATTTTTTGAATAAAACTTTATGAAACATTTTTTGTTACAATCACATTGCATTGTATGAATTAGTGAAATATGCATTTCACTAAAGTTATTGATGAATTTTGAACAAAGTTTCTATACATGTTTATATGATCACCCATTGATAAAACCAGTAGGAACACTTGTTTAACTTTCCGTGTTGTGATCCTTTGACAAAGTCAGTAATTGTGTCTGACTGTAACCAGGCCCCATGCCCAAATGCAAGCTGCACACAGTATAAGCCTGTGTTCTGCAGCAGGTGGGGCAGTTGAAGGGGGTTGGCTGCAGGACAGGCTCTTCACTTAGCCCAACAGCACAAACAGTGATGAATATCTTACTTGATGTTAAAAAAAAAACATATACATTCATGAAAAGACAAAAGTTAAAATAATGTTATAGTTAGAAATTGCAAGAATGTGTAACTTTGCATTTAAAACAACCTTAGAAATTCACTGACAACACCAAACGTAATACAGATGCTATAGTTATGTGAAAATGTCAGCTAAAATGTACTATGTTGTATGAAGAAACTACTAAATTTCACCAGTGATGGTTATCTCAAGTTACTATAGCTCATGCCCCAAAGTGACTACAACTCCTGCTCTTGCCATTCAGTGCTTATGACCTCACATATTTAATCTCTCATGACATGTTGTATGACTTCATTGTTAACATGACTGCCTGCAACATCTGAAATGACATAATTGATGATAACCATGTGCATGGTGGGGGGCCCTTTGGAGCATGTGTTACAGTTATTTGAGATAACTATAACTGGCAAATTTCAGTGCTTTTTTCACTGGAAATTGTATGTTTTTACCTGGCATTCTCACCTAACTATAACTTCCTTTTAACCTAATTTATATATATATACAACCTTACTGCTCAAAAGGTGAAACTATACTTTCATGAACAATTATCTGTAACCTTAATAATAATTTGTGTTACTTGTTATTAAAGTTTAAAAACTAAATGCATTGTAAATGTTCTTCATTACATAATAGATGCTGTTACATTTTACAGATATTTTATTTTTGTGGGCTTTATTTGCTATTTTTTGGTTATCTACCATCATAAGAAAATGATCTTGACAGCAATCACAAGGAAATTTCAGACCCTGGGGATCCATAGACGCCATTGCCTGCATTACCATAAGAGGTGGGAAAGACCTCTGTTGCTGGACCAAGATAATAGCAGATGTCCAGCTAGGAAAATCTTACCACAAGCAGAAGAGGGTGCTACACACCCTGACTCACCTCCTAATGGCCCGCATCTTGGCAGTAGCCTATCCACTCTTGATTTGGAGCTAAAGGCCAGAGAGCAGCAACAAAGGGGTAAGTATAATGTTGTATGTATGGTGTTGCATGGCTAACATTATTTAATTTCCGAACCACTACAAAAGTAGGAGTATTCATTGCCAGAGCACAGCTATAACAATGTATAATCAGGAGTTGTAAGTATTAGATCTGCAATGTGAGGGATACTGAGAACTGTAATCATATATACGGGAATGGATGTAAGGAATTTTTATATTTTTTAAAAGTGTAAAAATCAGCATCATTTGTAAAGGAGCTGTTACTTCTGTCCCTGGATAAGTAATGCCCTTGACATTTTTCTAAATTTACACCATTTAAAATAATTCACTACTATATATAAAGGCTTTATTATATATTGTAAAAAAAAAATAACAGACTGTGTGCTTCATTGTTGAGTTTTGTTTTTTACATTTCATCATCCTCGACTTTTGAACATCGAGTGGGCCAAGATCAACCACCCCCATAATTACTCCTTACTGTACTGATATAAACAAGTAACCCATATTATCCACTGACTTCTACTTATAGAGTTTAAAGGTTCACACTAAATGACCAACCATGTGCAAAAATAATACATAATTCACAGCAATAATACCTGAAGCTGCACATGAATTATCTGTACAATTTTACAACTGTTAAATAAAATTTCTCGTTTTACAGTCAGGTTTCTAAATCATTCCAAATGCATCCTTCAAGCCCTTCTATCCTGGGATTTACTGATCAATATGATGTATGAAGCTATCTTATGAAGCTATTTTATGATTATTTTATTGTAGGTGGAATGATACAGGTACATTAATTGGTTACAGTTTTTAGATAGTACTATGCAAATTGAGAGGAGAAATGGTGATTTCATAAACATATAGCAGCATGGCTATTGGCCTCCTCTGTTCTTGTGCATAGCACATGAGTTAGCTATACGTGAAGAAAAATATTTATAGCACTATAAATGATGTTTATTTTGAAAGTGAAGTGCTTCTCAACCAACAAAATAGGTCACTAATGGGACTAAACTGGACTTAAGCCCTGATTTTGAGTTTTACAGATGGGTTACACCATCACAAAGGTGGCAGATTTGTCATCTGCTTTATCACAAGTGCTTTATATACAATGGCACTTGCAATGTGGCAGACGGAATACTCGTCACATTTGTGACAGAGTAGCTGATCTGCAAATCTCTAAATCTGGTACTTCGTGTTCTAAATATTTTTTCTCTATAGATAACATAGTCATGATGTGATTGGTGTCATAGTAAACAAGCATGAACTATGGTTAGGAATAAGTTGCAAACAGTGTACGTATAGTATAAATATTTTCTCTTATCTACATCAGACCAATCCCAACTGGTAGTGGACCCCAGACGAACTCCTGGACTCGATACCTCATCCATCACAACCAGCAACATCAGCACCCCCGCCTCCCACTCCCTCCTGTGTAGGCTAACACCCAGCCTCTAAAAAGGCTGGTTGATCCTATGCCCCAGGCACCTCAGCTCCTGCCCCTGTCCACCAAGCTGCAACGTCTATGGAGTCTCTAGACTTATTAATTTAGGAATAAGTCATCAAACTACCCAATTATTTGCATTTGATATAGCATATACAATGTTGAGTTTGCATTCAGAGAGACATGGCCTGCATCAAAGCCCTCTCAGACATAACTACCTCCAACCCACCACCACCTGCCCCTTCCTCTCCGGATCCTTCCTATTCCCAACCCCATGCTCCAACCATCATCCCCTCACCAACCTCCCCTGAGGAAACAACTCAAACACCAGACCCCAGCAACACACTGACATCGCCACACAAACTCACAGAAAAACACAAACACACAGATTTGCCCAGAGAAACATCCACCACAAAAACCAAAACACACACACACAAACCCAAAATTAAACATAAATACACTGAAACAAGCACCATAACTGACACTACCATGGACCCATTCAACACACATCGAGACTCACATACACCCATGCATCCACCAATAATCACAACAACCAGACCTACATACACCAGCAGCACACAGACATACTCAGCCCCCAAAACAAACCCACACCAACACTCTCACCCGAGAAGACACCAGCCCTACACTCTTACCAAAACACACACTATCACCGAATCCCCAAACCCTCACCCAAACCCAAATTATCATGCAAACCCAAACCAGCACCCAAACCAACATCCTCACCCAAACCAACACCAGCACCCACACAACAAACACCCAAATATTCAAAACCACCACCACACCTGATCCTACCACAACTGACACACACTCACAACAACACACACAACCTTCAATAAGCAAAACACAAATCCAAGCAACCTGTACCTCCCAAACACCCACATATCCTAGCCTTACTCCTCTGTCAGTGACACCCACTCCAAGTCCCAAACCTCATGAAAAAACAACCCACACCCCTCCGCAACAATTATTTGAGGTGTTTGAGTTCCACCATTTTGTGGAGTGACACAAGCCCTTTTAGGAGAAGAAATTATGTTTGGAACATGGGAAGCAAGAATAGGCAACAGTAGTACTACTTTTGCAGAAATTTAAAACTGCACATTGTGAACAACTGTTTCATTTATAATGTTATTTTTTAATTGTGAGAGAGGTACCCCACAAATTATATTCAAATTATTTAGATAACAACATGGTTTGGTTTCTGTTTGTCACTGTCAGGAATCGAACCATGCGCGGTCCAGGCCCCGCCCGAAACTCCGCTGCGCGGCTTTGCAGAGCTTCCTGCACACTACTTGTCATGCCCTTTTGCTCCAAAGGTGGCCATCAACGTCATCTGCCCTGTGGCAAAGCTCATAAAGCTTCAGGTAATTGGTGGACAAGATGCACTTATCAGTGCAGTTCCATGAAGGGACTACAATTCACATGTTTTTAGAGGCAGCAGTCATCTTGGGGTGTGGCAGGCCTATAAAGCCCAGCCACACCCAAGCAAATTGCTCACTATTTTGAAGACTTCGATGCAACCAGACCTCGTGGGGATTTCTCTGGAGAAGAGCAGTGTTCCTGAATGGCAGAGTGTCATCCAACCGAAGTATCCTTGTTTCAATGGTGCATTAAAAAACGAGTAGGTCCTACTCGTAGCGGTAAGGCCTTGCTGAATCCAAGTTTGAAGGAAGTTGTTAATTCCAAAAGGTAAAGCGCCCCTTAGCATAATGAGCAAAGCGTTTCAGGCCACACTGGTAAAGCGACCCGGGCACGACATTTAAAGCACTTCAGTTCACAGGAGTAAAGCACACTTGGCATGGTATTCAAAGCGCTTCAGTTCACAGGAGTCAAGTGCACTTGGCATGGTATTCAAAGCGCTTCAGTTCACAGAGAAAAGCGCATTTGGCATGGAATTCAAAGCGCTTCAGTTCGCAGGAGTAAAGCGTACTTGGCATGGTATTCAAAGCGCTTCAGTTCACAGGAGTAAAGCACTTGCCATGGTATTCAAAGCGCTTCAGTTCACAGGAGTAAAGCACATTTGGCATGCTATTCAAAACGCTTCAGTTCACAGGAGTAAAGCTCACTTGGCACAGCATTCAAAGCGCTTCAGTTCACAGGAGTGAAGCACACTTGGCACAACATTTAAAGCGCTTCAGTTCACAGGAGTAAAGCGCACTTGGCATGGTATTCAAAGTGCTTCAGTTCACAGGAGTAAAGCGCACTTGGCACGACATTCAAAGCGCTTCAGTTCATTGAAAGTAAAGCGCCTTTCGCACAGCAATCAAAGCGCTTCAGTTCATATGAGTAAAGCGCTCTTGGTCCAATAATCAAGTCGCTTCAGTTTACATGAGTAAAACTTTCAGGCCTAGGTGGCAAATGTGAAAACATCTCAAAGATAAGCAAATAATAGTTTCATTGTTTTTGGAAGCATAATATGTGAGAGACATATTTAAGCCTTTGATGATATGTGAGATACATATTTAAGTCTTTGCGAATTTCAATGCATAGTAGTTGCATGATTGATGTTCAGAGTATGTCTAAGGTCCAAGCTCTTGCCTTCTCAAGGATCAGAGGTCTCAGTTCGTTCTTGTTCCATGATTCAGAGAAGGGCCACGTCCAGTTTTGTTTAATACTCACGACATCCTGAACTATCATGATTTTACTAATTGTTCTTGTTCCATTATTCAGAGAAGGGCCACGCCCAGTTTTGTTTAATGCTCACGACATCCTGAAGTATTATGATTTTTCTAATTGTTCTTGTTCCATGATTCAGAGAAGGGCCACACCCAGTTTTGTTTAATGCTCATGACATCTTGCAGTATCATGATTCTACCAACTCTTGCATCCACGGAGACGCCTTTGTCTATTCCATAACGGTCTCAACACTAGCATTCACGGAGATGCCTTTGTTTATTCCATAAGGGTCTCAACTCTTCCACACACGGAGACGCCTTTGTCTATTCCATAAGGGTCTCAACACTTGCATTCACGGAGACGCCCTTGTCTATTCCTTAAGGCTCTCAACTCTTGCATTCACGGAGACGCCTTTGTCTATTCCATAAGGGTCTCAACTCTTGCATTCACGGAGATGCCTTTGTCTATTCCATAAGGGTCTCAACTCTTGCATTCATGGAGACGCCTTTGTTTATTCCATAAGGGTCTCAACTCTTGCACACACGGAGACACCTTTGTCTATTCCATAAGGGTCTCAACACTTGCATTTACGGAGACGCCTTTGTCTATTCCATAAGGGTCTCAACTCTTGCATTCACGGAGACGCCTTTGTTTATTCCATAAGGGTCTCAACACTTGTATCCACGGAGACGCCTTTGTCTATTCCTTAAGGGTCTCAACTCTTGCACACACGGAGCCGCCTTTGTTTATTCCATAAGGGTCTCGACTCTCGCATCCACTAAAATACCTTTGTTTATTCCATAAGGGTCTCAATACTTGCATTCAAGGAGACGCCTTTGTCTAAATGTATAATTGAATTTTAATGCTGTTATGAACAAGTATAGACATACATGCTTAACCATTTTTCCTTTTCAGAGCTCTCTCCCTGATGTTCCCTGCCCTTATTCCCTTCTGTGCTATAATAACTTTCTGAGTTGGTGATGCCGGAAGGTGGGCCTGTTGTTCGGCGTCGTGCAGATCCCGAGGAAAGGACACTGTGACAGTCACACACACTATGTAAAAATGTATATTGTTTTATTACAGTAACAGATAAAATATATCAGGCCTGCTTTAGAGATTAGCAGAGAGGGTTACTCCATTACAACAGTGACGAATATACCGATTGCCGAAATATCAATCCCATGGGATATAATGAGATTTATATTTTGCCGGATGGGATAATGATGGAGTAACCCCTCCGAAAAAATGTAAATGAGGTCCATAGAATTTCGACGTGCAGTTGACATGATAAGTGTAGGTGTGCCCTTTTACAAACAATAAAATCTCACAGGATGTTGATTTTAATAAAGATATCATTTTTGAGAAAAAGATTATTAAAATGATAAATAAGAGCAAAAACTAAATTGATCTATTATAGAAAATGTTTAAAATGTTTGAAGACTGCAAAATATGGTTCTGTCAATATTTTGTCAACTAAGTTAAATAATATAAAATGGATTTAGTACTACAATATGTGATTACTGTAACATACACATGCAAGTGTGTTATACAACTGAATTATGTTGTTATGTTTACAAAAGTACTTTGGTAGACATTTAAAGATATATATACATTGCTTATTTGGTGCATACTTCGGTCACATTGTCAGACGAGTACTCCACATATACAATGGATATTAATGCGTGCATGACAAAAATATTTATGAATTTGTTGACAAGAATTTTTTAAAGTGTAAAGGGTTCAGGTAAATGTTTAATATGGTTGAAGACGAAAAAATAGTATGTGTTAAGAAAAAAATATATAGCAAAATTCTGAGTTTTTTAGGAATAACATGACATTTCCGAATGGGAATGTTTAGGAACAAAAATAAAATAAAAATACCTTCTATTATGTTGGCGATGTGGTGGCTCGTCATCCATATCGTACAGCAGGTAAGCGAAGGCTTGAAACATCAGATTCATGGCGAAAGATCAAGGTGGAAATCTGTAAGGTGCATAGGTCAGAAACCTATAAGTATAGCTTATGACCTATAGGTTAGAAACCATCAGGTTACGTGTGGAGGATTTACTATCATGGTTACGAAGACAGAAAGCAAAGTTGTCATATGGCAGTTGGAATTATGAATGAAAAGCCTCCATCAGTAGCTTTTTGGCAACTGCTTTGTTTATGGAGAAGTGTGAACTCTACAGGGGTTTGACAGACTTTTGTCCGCCATACTGTCAACATATAAATTAGGAAGTCGGACAGGCAAAATGGCAGACAGAATGTCAATTTTCAATGGTCCGGACCCATCTGCCAAGAGATAAATTGAGCCCTGTATTTGAAATAACGCAGATATGGGATGATTGGTGCGCCAGTCGCGTGAAATTCTTCTTTGCCATATATTTTTCAGGGTAATGTAGTTAGTATTGTTGAGGTTTACAGTCTTTCAGACAATTGTTTGATGTATAAGGCCTTCATACTTTCTAATTTACAAACTGAGTTTAATTTGCCACAAAATACTTTTCTGAATATTTGCAAACACGGGAGAACGTGTCCCAGAAAGTAGCATTAATTACATGTTTAGTAGATTGTGACATACTAACATTAACATATTCCTGCAAAGAGAAAGTATCAATTTGTGATTTTTACAAGGTATTGTATGCAGATTTGGAGGATGATATTGCAGGGTTGGACAGACAATTTAACCAGAGTAAGCAGAGGAAGCACTTAAGCTAACCAGCACCCTCGTCAGTCTTAGTCTTGCAAAGTAGTGTATTACTAATACAGAAAATGCAAAAAAAGGTTCCCAAGATGTGGGCTATTGGTGGCTGACATAATTCATATGTTTACAAACTGTCCTAAGCTATTCTCTTTTTGGACTAATATTACTCGATATATTTCTGTGCATTTACATCAGACATTGAGCTAACTACAGCTTTGGATAAAACTCAGGACCAGTAATTATATATCTCTGATCTTATCAATTGCAATTGTTGTTGCATGATTATATTGCGCAAGATTGGATTGATAAGACACCTCCACCCTGATTCTCAATGAGTGGTAGACACTTGTGCCAGACATTTCAGGTGGAGTCTGCTATTTGACAATGAAAGGAGGAAAAAAGGGCTCAGGTGACTGATTCAGACCTAGGGCCTTATTACGAGCGTGGCAGTCCTAAGACCATCGTACCCATGGTGGCAGTCTGACGGCTGCAACCTTTGAGGCCCGACTGCCAGATTACGATGCTGGCAGTTAGACTGCCACAAGACTGCCAACACCGCCAGCGTCATGGATCCCAACACATGGGCGTAAGTCATGTTTAAGCACGGCGGTGTGGATGTCTTGCCTTTCTGCAGGCCTGAAAAGCCTGGCAAAAATACAAAGACAGGGTGACAGGGGGGCCACTGCGTTGCCCATGCCCATGTCATGGGCAGTGCAGAGATCCCACTATCAACACATTCGGAATGTGTACTGTCTGCAATGGCAGACAGTGTGCATTATCACTGTGCTGGTAGCACAGTCAGTGCAGCTAACATTGGCTTCAGCTCTCTTTCAGAGCTGAAGCCAATGCTGCCCCACTGACTGTCCTGCCAGCCCAGCGGTAACATGTATATATAATTATAATAATTTGACTATTTGTTTTGCTTTTCTCTTCTGGATTATTATGCAAGTGTTATTATATAGTACCCTCCTCCGCTGTTTTATATGAATATGAGAGCAATGGTAATTTTCTAAACAATCGATTTCTCATAATAAAAATATTTTAGGAAATGAAATATTAACATTAGAGAATTGTATCTATTTGCTAGGGAAAAATTTAATCGTATTTACTGAGAATCATTTTATGCAGTCAGTCACTGTGAGATTCATGAACCTGCACAGATAGATCATAGCTAAGAGGAATCTGATTGCTTTTGAGGGTCTGACATTTGTCGTTGCAGTAACCTTTATGATGTTGGTGAATCATATTTCTAGGTTCATGAAAAAAATCACAAAAAACTGTTTGACAGCGGCCTTGGGAAGAAAAGGCAAGCATTCAAACTAGTTGAAGGCAGCAACAGAGGTCTGCACATTAAAAGCTTTCTTCTGACCTCTTGGAGACCTCTTGGAGACCACTGCGGTCTCCAGTCACTAGTTTTAATTCCAATAAGGCCAAATCCGGCTACTGCCCACTTGAGGTTATTACTTTCAGTTCAGCACCTGTAAATGGTTAATGATTACAGAGCTCAAACATCAAAAAAGTTTAGAACGAAGCATCACCCAAAAAAGAAATCATTATTATTATTATTATTTTTATTATTATCATTATTATTATTATCATCATGATCGTCATCATCCTCATTATCATTAATAATATTATTTGGCAAGGTACAACCAGAGGGGGGTACAATTTACACCAATGAATCATGGTTTGCTAACAGCAGTCTTTGTGTATGAGTTTGCACAAAGCATAAAGTAATAGTCAAATACAAACCCATTTCATTCTTCCTTTTACCAGATACTAAACAATAAATTGCATATTATTGGGTTGTCTAATGAAACTTCAATATCCACTGGGTGGGAAAAAGATTGGTCCAGGGCTCAGTGACACAAAAACCCATGCTGTCCTCCTCCCCCAACTTCCACCCTTCCCTATCACAAAATGATGACCAGTATGGTGGTATAAAGACATGTCAGGTTCCCATCTCACACCTAGTGAGACTGTCCAAAACAAGGCAATATTTTTGACCTCTTCCTTAGCCTGGTTCACTCTTACACCCTGACAATTACTTATTACTTAGGTCCCATAGCACCAACCCGTATCAGCTCCCCCTCTTGCCTATGGACTCGGGAAAAGTTTATGTGCTTTCCGCTTTGTATCCAATGAACATGGCAGCGCAGCCTTGCCTCTATCTTGAAGAGCCCCGTAGGCTCCTAATGGCATAAGGAGCCTAGTAGTCTTAGGTTATAATGGCATTAGTAGCTTAGCATAACCATGGTCATGGTCTCCTGATATCATCAAGTGGCTCTGAGACTACAGATGGCATAAAGCTATTCCAGGTGACATTGGAAGAAGGGAATAGCAGCTGCTCTCACCTCTGAAAGATAGCATATTGAGGAATTATTGGCCATTGAATACTTGATGAGATGTCTGGGGCAAATCCTCAGGTTATGACCTGGCATTTGTTACTCTGTAGCTCACTATTGGGATGCTGAAAAGGCCATCAGATTCTCTGGCCTGCTTCACCTGCATAAGGTTGAAGCAGGAAGAGGCAGAAAGAAACAGATGACATGTTTTATTTACCGAACATCAAATGATGGCACAAAAGTCTCTGCAGGGCATGCACACTCCCATAAAATACTAAAAATACCCCCATCCCCAATTTCTGCATTCATGTGTGAAAAAATAATGGCTGCCCGAGGGAGCCCTCTCTTCCACATCATTTTGCGGAGAATGTGAAACAGTATAGTGTCTATAGGCAGAACAACTCTTATAAGGCAACTATGTGGCCACCATGATTTCCACATAATTAGCAATGAATTAATTTGTTATGTAATGGACTATCTGCTGCATAATTTATAGAAATGAAAATAGTTTCATGGTTAAAGCGAATTATGAACCAAACGTTATTAAACAAGCTATGCAAAATGCCAAAAGGGCTAGTTCTAAAGGAATGTCATAAGGTAATGTGAAGCATTATAAGTATGTATCATGGGAATGGATATGCATTTGTGTGGAAGGAAAGAATTGTAGAATAATATTAGTGTAGGTTCAAACCTAAGGTGACAGTTGCACTATCAAGCGAGACCCACAGATCCATGTAGGTTAAGTACTGCCCTCCTCCCATCTGTGGTGCTGTCAGAGAAAAAACACCATCCTTTATCTAGTCATCTAAGACAATTTAATAGTAGTACAATGTTCTTTGTGTACCCCTGAAAGTTCATGCTCAGATAGCTGGATAAATAATCAAAATGATCACAGCCATGTTTTCTGAAAGCACACAACTTGTGGCCATACAAAATATGCACTTCTTGCTCCCAGCATGTGGTCAGAGACACATTTCCTCTCTCCTGGCGTTCTCACATAATTATTTGGCAACAGCTGTGCTGAGAAGCTGGACCATGAAAAGCATGTGATCCCACAAAGTGCAAGGCATTTTACAAAATGTAACTGGTCACTTTTCAATTGCTGATTTTTTTATTTGGTGGCTAGGCTGGCGGTATTAAGGTGAAAATGATGCCCAGACAAAAATAAATCTGCATAAATTGAACAATCAGTGAATTACTGCAGTCACAGGCTGTGCCACATTATACAGCACAAATTTGGCTTGCCTTGCTGCATAATTAGTTCAACCATACTGCAAATTTAGTCCTCCACTGCCACTGGCTCTGTGTAAAAGTAACAATTCTGGAGCATCTAGATGTGAAAAGTGCAGCTTTACAACTACAATCAGTATTTAGGGCTATATATTGTTAGTGTAATAATTGGGTTGGATGATGGAACAACAAATGCAATTACCACGATTGCCTTTACAATGTGGCAATTGCAATGCATCTGTCATTACAACAAATGCACTTACATTGAAAGTTTTGTTACCACGAACATGTCTTTACCACGCATGCCTTTACCATGAATATTTTGTTGTAGAGGCATAGTCGGTAAAGATAGATCCGTGGTAGAAAATAAAATGGTAAGTATAACCCGTATATATATATATATATATATATATATATATATATGTGTATAGTGTTGGACATGTTTAAATAGAGATGTGTGTGTTTATATATATATATATATATATATATATATATATATATATATATATATATATATATATATATATATATAAACACACACATTGCCACCCACAAACCTCACTCACCCTAAACCCCAATAATTCCCTTACCACCCCAAAATCCATGCCCATCCTAAAACCTAAAAATGCCCTTAACACTCCAAATCCCATACCCACCTTAAAACCTAAACATGCCCTTACCACCTTAAAATGCATACCCACCATAAAACCTAAAAATGCCCTTACCACCCAAAATCTGTACCCAAGCTAGACCCTAGAAATACCCTTACTAACCCTAAATCCCATACTCACCCTAAAACCTAAAAATGCCCTTACTACCCCAAAGCCCATACCCACCCTAAAACCTAAAAATGCCATTTCCACCGCCAAACTCATGCCCACCCTTAAACCTAAAAATACCCTTCCACCCCAAAACAGATCACCATCCTAAAACCTACAAATGCCTTTACCAACCCCAAACCCCTACCCACTCTAAACCAAAAAATGTCTTTCCACTCCAAAACACATGCCCACCATAAAACCTAAAAATGCCCTTTCCACCCCAAAGTCCATACCCACCCTGAAACCTAAAAATGCCGTTACCACCCCAAAACCAATACCCATACTAAAACCTAAAAATGCCCTTACCACCCCACACCCATGCCCACCCTAAAACCTAAAAACTCTATATATATGTATACTTAAACCACTTAATACTTACCTGTACTTACCACGCATACACCTTTACCATTCATACCTTTAGAACGAAATTTGTTGTAAAGGCATGCGTGGTAAAGGTATATTCGTAGTAAAGGCATGCATGGTAAAGGCATGTGTGGTAAAGGCATATCCGTAGTAATGGCATTGTTGTAAATGCATTTCGTAGTAAATGCATCATTGTAAACCATGTTTCCCAAACATTGGATCATTCTCGATTATGACCTTAGAAATCACATCTGCAATGATATCATTGTTAACATTGCATATCACTAATGGTTTTAGACACATAGACCTGATTTTGAATGTGTCGAGGAGTACATGCTATTTATTTTACCTGATGAAATCTGGTGCTCCAGGGTTCGATATCCATCAGATAGAATTTTAAAACTATTGTAACTTTTGTAGGAATAATTTGGGTTTTGTTGTTTATTGTGCGAAAATATGCATGTCACAATAAATATCATACTCTTTCCCCTTTTTAAGTTCTAGTATGCTTGAACTGCCAGTATTTAATGGTTATATGACAAAATAACATTCACAAAAAATGTTTGCCTTAAAACGTTTCCCTACACTTATAATTTAAAATTAATTTACAAATATTGTTTCTAAAAAGATTTAACAAGTTAATAAATAAAACAAATAATGTGCTTGATGGACCTAAATCACACAAACGAAAATATGCACCGCACATGAAAATACAGGAATCTCTGCAGTCATTAATTTACTTTTAACCTTTAGTTTGTGGATACCAAAGAAAGTTTACCTTACACCAATGTGCAGGTTTACCTTTGAGTATCAGGCCCAAATTGTCCACAGATGCATAAATAATGATAAGTAATGATCAAAATGTCAATAAAATATTATGAACAGTTAATTGTGCAATATCATAATTCCAATAACCTCTCATCCTGTTCCCAAAAATACAGCATTCCGCTACTAAACTATAAATTACTAACACAAATCTAAATATTTAATTATACTAAAAGCTTTTTTTTAAATAATTCATACACAATTATAAAACAAATTACATATTTAATAACTATTTACTTAATGAATTAATAGTAAAAAACTCATAAGCATCAATAAAAAATTATTTTCAATTTAATTAACTTCCCATCCTATTCACTCACAAAACCTACTACCCATTATTAAAATATAATAATATAAATATACTGTAACATTTAAAACAAAACTAATTCAACAAATACAAAATAAAATATTTTACATAATTAACTAATTACCTTATTCATTAACAATTACAAATTAATTAGCATTATTATAAAAGTATTCGTAATTTAATTACAGTCCTCTTGTATTCCTCTACAAAACCAACAACCCACTACTAAAATATAAATTGCTCACATAAATCATAAATATTTCAACATACATTAAAAATAACCATTTAAACCTAAAAGCCTAAATTAACGGTTAAACATTTAAATAACTTACATAATTATTAATCGAATAAACAATTAATTTACAACACAAAAGTATTTATCAATTAAAAAATAGTTATAATTTAATCTGCTTCACAACCTATGACCCGACAACCCCAATAACCCACTACAGCATCATAAATTACTAACTTTGTCAAAAAAATGAATTAACCATTGCAAATACAAACCACGATTTAAGTAATTAATAACAATTGCACTAACAATGCTAATACCTAAAAGTAATATCTTCACTAATATATATTAAGTTCATCAAAATCAATATTTTCTACAACTATATTTGAGTAAACCATAATTAAATAAAACAAAAAGCGATATTCTTGGCGATGATGTTATGTGACATGATATTTTTGTACTATTGATATTTGTGGCATGGCATTTAGGTATCACTATATTAAAACTCAATGTTTTGTAAAATTAGCAATTTAAATGATCAATGTTTTGTACAATCAGCAATTTAAATGAAGAGTGAGGACGTTATCACACCCAATAAATTGAACAGGACTCAGAATTCCAACCTCTGAGAAAGCATAGGTTTGCACATGGTTAGGAAAACTTAGACCCACTCATAATCAGAGCCTAAGTGTGACAATATGGGATTGTGTCAAAGTATATTGAGTTCATATACATCTTGATGTCTAAATTGTTACTTTGGAATTGTGTGTTGCTTAAAATATAAATACAAGGGACAAGGAATAGAGTAAATCTAGGGGTCATGCCTTGCCATGCTTTCAGAGCCTATGGCTCAAAGCTAATGGGCTCTGGCCAGCGGGGTTGAATGGAAGGCAAGGCGTAAGGAGATAACTCATATCCTGCCTTGCACTAAGGAGAGGGGTCTCAGTGCCAAAATTCCCCACCCTGTGCCAAGTGCCGTTTGGCAACAGCTGAATGCTATTTTCCCTGCAGGCTCCAAGGATAGGGTGACAGAAGACAGGTTGGGTCCAAAGGCACAGTTGGGTCAAAATGCTCAGTTCTCTTTCTAGGTACATAAACATAGAGTTCCCTGCATCCTCTTCGGTTGCACTGTTTTAAGTGCATGGTCGAAGGTAACAAGCGTCATCAAGAGTACACTGGGCATAGTTAAAAACAGTTGGTAGTGTTGTTAGTGCAGGCACATTAGGTACAATGTATGGTTAAAGGTCCCACTGTCTGCCCAATGTTTGTTGTCCATGGTGAAATGTGACATGCAGGCTCTGAGAGCACACAGACACCATGAAAGAGCGACTTCCCCTGCGTGCAAAGCTTAGTGGCCATGTGCAAAGGCCACGCCCTGGCACTTCTGAGGCTAGGAGGAACAGAAATAGAGGTTGGCACAGGTCACCCTCATAGGCAAAGGCCAGACTGAAAGTTCTCTGAGATCAGTTAGCCATGACACATTACGTAACTAAGGCCAGGACCTGCTCCTAGCGTCCACTAGGAATGGCTGGCCAACTGATCTCTGGCAGCTGTGGGATTGGTTGTATGGCTTGGCCGAAGATAGTCCCTATACCTAGCTTGCACATTGCACAGTGATAAAGGTTTATCATATCGAAACTGAAGGAATTCAGTTTGAAACATTGATAAAATATGTAAATTACTGTAATCACAATATGATGCATCCTATAGAAAAATCCGTGAAAATTATCATAACATTTTTTAGGTAGGCCAATAGCATGATCACAATCTAAATCACACTAGACATTACGATGTTATGATGACCTATGCAATCATTAAATCTCTCAGTGCGCTGCTCATAAACATTACACGAGGCTACTGGTTCAACAAATTCCATCATTGAACGCTAGCCTCATGATATTAAATATCACATCACAATAGACATAATTAGTGGGCTAGTAAAACATCTATGTTGTGAAAGTGGGAATGTAATACGGGTTAACCTCCATAAGCAATGAATCTAAATTGGATGTTTGGGCTCACCTAGGTGTGGAATGAGCACGTGTGTGCGTGAGTGTGTTTGTGTGTCTGTGAGTGCACGTGTGTGCGCCTGTGTGCGTCTTTAGGGTCCAGTGTAATGGGCATATCTTTCACAGTATCCAGAAACCACAGCTGCCATCTCCCCACCTACCAAATTAAGCATTCCACTTGTCTCCTGTGAAAGTTTTCATGTAATGGAAACCATATCTGTGGATTTACCCAGGATCTTGGGCTTGAGCGGTGGTCTCTACAGACCACCCACCCTGTTTTGTTCTGTCACTTTTATTTTGGATGTAAATATCAAGCATTTTCACACACGTCCATAAAGAAATAAGCATTAAAAGGCACAAAATAGTATATAAGTCTTCTCTGGGTTCCAAGGATGTGGCCTGTTTGATGCTCTGACACCAACCCAGAGCCTTAACCTCTTAATCAGCTTCTATTATACAATTAGCCTTCCTTATTTACTCACTTAGCAAAAAAAAACAAAAAAACATTGTGTTTTGGTGAGTCATGTTTTAGCTCTTCGTGTTCCTAATTTTCATCGGGTTTCCTTGTGCCATTTCGGTGAACGAAACAATCCACAGCTTTTGTTACAAAAAAGGACATTCCATACACTTCTGCTTTAACCGATGAAAGTCTGTCATGACTACTCCTTGGCAATGACTGTTTGCTGTTTTGTTGGCATTATTGTAAGACCTGACAGTACTTACCATAATGTACCGTTGCAGTCAGCAGCACACCAATCATTATGCGCATCAGCTAGCAATGTATGACTCTTCACACGCCTCTCTCGTCAAACTTAACCCGATCAACGCCAAGATTAAATGTATACTTTTATAGACTCTGAGGCACTATAATTAGCTAATGTCTCAGCTAAACCTACTAACCACTGGACTTTAATGTGGACTTTGAGAGGTGGTGTTAAATGAAAACTTTGTGAATCCTTGTGCAGCTAGAATCTTATTTCCATTATTTACTCTTCTTTACAGACCCATGGTTCGAAACTAGGTGTAACACGAGGTTTAGAACTTACACACACCCTTTATCTAGACAATCCAGAAAGAGCAGGTAATGTAATGTATGTGTTTCAATGTAAACTCATCTATGTGCTTCTTCGTTGACACCGCTGTGCTTGTAACACAGCCATGTGGATAGATGTACAGGTAAGAACATTTTTAGGATAGTCACCTTTCAGTTTAATACTTTAAGGTTACTATGGTGCTATATTGAAGTTTTCCTGCATTTAACTTAACAATATCCCGTCCTCACATCATTTCTTTGCTATACAACACCTAAAAGACAACCAAAATCAAGGTACATTCTACCACTTAGGATCCAAGAGTCGAGTAGTTGAGCGGAAGGGGGTGATAATGGGCTTACATTTAGTAATTCCAGGCAGTATCTTCATTCCAGCTACAGGCTGTCATGACTTGCTATGTCTAGAATGCTGGGCCTGGAATTTGGAATGTTCCCCAAATCTAGACCTTTTTCCGTGCTCAGTTACCACTGTTTTTTAGCAGGTGAAAAACGTACCCAGTAAAACATTTGGTAATACTGAGTGCATTCTCACTCGGAATCCTATAGTTAGTTGTACCACATTGCACGTCTCAGATCGAAAATTTAAAAGTGTAATACAATCACAGGTAAGGAAAATGTACCTGTGCCAAAGCTGAACATTCTCCCTCCTTAATAAGAAGCCTAAGCGTCAGGTCTCTCGGGATTGAAGACAAAGGTGTCAGTTATTTGCGACTGCTGGGATTAAGGGCCTAATTTAGAGTTTGACAGATGTGGACGGACAATCAAAAAACATATGGTCAGCTGTCCGCCACCCCTCAGGTTTGAGTATTGCAGTTTGAGTGATGAAAGTCTTTCATCCATCTACCGCCACCAGCGCCTTTTCCTTACTCCAGAGTTGGTGGTATACTCTAAGAACAGCAGAAAGAGCAACAGACAGTCAATATTCTGTCATGTTTATCATCCCTGTTGATGTAAACATGGTGGTTCATCCTCCACATCTGTGTTAGCGAAAAAAGAGCATAAATACAGTGTTAAGTATTTTTGGGGCTTTGGCCAAGACATATTTTGGGGTCCTCCATTCATTATTTTATTGGCCATGTTCTGTAAAATGAAACCTGCATGACACCACATAAATTTTGAGAAATGGGGCTTACAAATAAACAGTTAAAATATATCTTTCCAGGGCCGTCAAAAATTCTTGAGATACCACTAGGCAAAGTTGGAGAGACTCAGAAGTAGAGATAGGCAGATAGGAAAGAGGTTGAGATATCAAACTAGGGTTGAACTAGATCACATTCTCAGGTTCACATTCCCAGGGGGCCCTTGGAAGGAGGTGACCCTAGGCAATTGTCCACTTTGCTCATGCCTTAAAACGTCTCTGCAATAATAACCAAACTCTGCTCCCAGCCCTTACACAACCATCTCAATTAACGTATACCTGCTATTACAAGCCCTGGGACTCTTTCTGGCAGTGGTGCACAAATAAAATAGAATGCACAGAAATTAGAAGGTAAGTACAACTTTTTAAACTTTCTTAAATGCCATTGACAGAAAAAGAGTTCCCAAAGAGAAGTTCAAGAATCAATAAAAAGATCACCAAAATATGGAAGTAGGAAAAAGTCCAAAGAGAACAAAAGTAAACAAAAAGTATGTGGTTACGTAATTGCCTGCACTGAAAACAGTGGTGTACACTTAATCACTATATGTTAAGTAGAAATACAAGTCCAATCCTCACTGCTGATCACCAATGTTAGAAATTGGGTCTTTGGTTGTCAGTCAGGTTACCCCCTGTCCAAGCAAGGACCCTCACTCTAGTCAGGGTAAACGAGAATCACACTCAGTTAACCCCCGGTCACTCCCTTGGCAGATTGGCATGAGCAGACAGGCTTAATTCAGAAGCAATGTATAAAGTATTTGTACCAACACACACAGTAATACAGTGAAAACACACGAAAATAGACACCACACCAGTTTAGAAAAATAGGAAATACTTATCTAAATTAAACAAGACCAAAACAACAAAAATCTAACATACACAAGTCAAGATATGAATTTTCCAAAGAATAAGAGTCTTAATCGATAGAAAACAGTGAGAACGTTGATTTTGCACAAAGTACCCAGTTAGCGTAAAAAAATAAGCCTGCACAGGCAAACGTGCATTGGAAAAGGCAGTGATGCATCGATTCCTTCCTCGCAAGGGAGGCCATGCATCATTTCTTCTCCCTGGTTGGCAATGCGTTGTTTCTTCTCCCTCGCAAGAGAGCGATGTTTTGATTTCTGGACGGGGCACCTCGGATCCATGCAGAGTAAGGTTGACTTTGACACCCAGGGACGATGCATGGAAAATCCTGTTGCACTGTGTTAAAAAACCACGCTGCGTGGGGTTTGCATCATTATAAGCAGCCACAAGTGGGTGTTCCGCATCGTTTCTCCAGGCATGATGCATCAATCTCCCAGTCGTGATGCAGGTGGAGCGTCGATTTTAACCGCAAAGTCGGCCAGCGCGTCATTTATCAGCTGCAATGCAAATGGTGCATTGAAAATTTCCCAGCACGGCATTCTGTGCATGGATTTTTAGGTCTTGTCTGCCAACCTTACCTTTCAAGTGCCCATGGACTGGAGGACACCACTTGGCAGGGCAGCAGTCTCAGCAGGGAGTCCAGATGTTAGCAGAGGAAGTCTTTGATGACCCTGAGACTTCAAAACAGGAGCCTTCAAAACAGGAGACAAGCTCAGTTCAAGCCAGGAATATACCACAAAGTCCAGTCTGTGTCCCCTTTCACAGGCAGAAACAGCAACTGCAGGATAGTCCAACAAAGCACAGTCACAGACAGGGGCAGCAATTCTCCTCAGCTCTTCAGCTCTTCTCCTTGCCAGAGGTTCCTCTTGAATCCAGAAGTGATCTTGAAGACAACTAAAGTCTGGGGTTCTGGGTCCACTACTTTTACCCCTTTCTGCCTTTGAAGTTGGCAAACTTCAAAGGAAAGTTTCTGTTTTTTACCGGATCCTGCCTTGCCCAGGCCTGGCCCCAGACACACTCCCCAGGGGGTTGGAGACTGCATTGTAAGAGGGCAGGCGCAGGCCATTCAGCAGTAAGGGACCATTCTTCCCTCCACTCTAGCACAGATGTATCATAAGGATATGCATGCTACAACCCAGCTCCCTTTGTCTCACTGTCTAGAGGGGACTCACAAAGAGCCCAACTGTCAAAATGACCCAGAGAAGCAACCCACAAACAGGCTGAGTCACAGAATAGTTTAAGCAAGAAAATGCCTCCTTTCTGTAAGTGGCATTTTCAATCTAAAAAACATCTTCACTACAAGATGTATTTTTAAATTGTGAGCTCAGAGACCCAAAACTCCACATTTCTATCTGCTCTCAAAGGGAGTCTACACTTTAAAGTTATTTGAAGGTAGCCCCCTTGTCAACCTATGAGAGAGATAGGCCTTGCAACAGTGAAGACTGAATTTAGTAGTATTTCACTTAGCACATGTAACACACATCAGCACATGCCCCACCTTTGACATACACTGCAACCTGCCCATGGGGCTACCTAGTGCCTACCTTAGGGGTACCTTGACGGGATAAAAAGGGAAGGTTTAGGCCTGGCTAGTGGGTACATTTGCCAAGCTGAATTGGCAGGTTGAAACTGCACTCAAAGATATTGCAGTGGCAGGTCTGATAAATGTTTACAGGGATGACACTGCAAAAAGGGCCACTTCCAACATAGTGGATGTTTCTGCAGTGGAAGTGCTGGGCATGTGTGTTGTGGATGCTGCTTCCCCACCGACATTGGCCCTGTCTACTTTGCTTGCCCTGGATGAATCTGAAATGACACATGAAAAATGGTTGATTGCATCTACATGAATACTCCTGACCATCATGTTCAAACACAAAATATTATAGAAGCGCGCATATTACTCCAGCTGCATGGTTGACTACATGGGCCTTAACATTAGCATGAGCACGTGCATGCATGCCACAATAGCTCAAAACCGTAAGTCACAGTGATGTCATAACCACAAAAATATCCCATACCCCGAATTTACTTGTCTACACTCCATTCTTATGTATATACTATGACAGTTGATCACCACTTATATTCTGGCCCCTGTAGCATACCATACTGAACTGATGTCACAAGTTATGATAGCTCAGTAAACTACATTCCTACAATGTCCAAACAAGCCCCTGGATTCAGCTTATGCTCATTTCCCTGAAATAACATCATGGTGATGGTGACCAAGTCATATAGCAATATAGCTGCAATAAGTGCTGCAGCCAAAAGAAAGACACATGCAAAGGCTCTGTACACCCCGATGTAAAGTTGTTTCTTGTACTACGTCATATGTCCATAGTCAAGATAGTAAAATGAAAGCTGTACTGAGGCAGTCCAGCTCCATATCACATATAGCATAGTAAAGTAGGCTGGAGAAAATCATGGCCTAAGCATTGGGAACTATCCACTACAAATGCACATATCAAAATAGCACAACTGGCCCCATGAACATCCACAATCCAGCTTGGTACTGGTGACAACACCATTCTTAGATTACATTCCTAAAAGCAAAAACACCTTTGTAGATTGTTGGGTGTCAGTGAATACCTATGACATGAAGAGGTGGACTCCCGTCATAACAGGATGGCACACCACTGCATCATTTAGTTTTGAAAACACCAATGGCCTTGTAAAACTGAGCACAGCTACTCATACATGATCCCTACATTGCTACATCCAACTCCCTGATACATGTCACCAGTCAGTGAATGAACCTTCACAAATCAACATGTGCAAATCACATAGCTGCATACTTCAACATAAATGGCATGGAAATTCACAATGTGAGAAATTACTATAAATCTACCTGTCAAGTCCTTCATTGCTTCATCAATTGGATCTGAATAATGACATTAAGTAATGGCTTATGGTATTTGTGACCCAACCAACAATGTTTACACACTCCTGTCTCTGATAACACATGATTTGTGTAACCATCACATATAACTTTTTTCTCCTAAAGTTTGGCCTACATACATTACTGATGGAATCAGATATCATTCCATGAAGACATGTAGATAATGTGTGAAGCAATAGTGTAAATGATACTACAGAAGGGAAAAGTAAACATGCCAGCATGTAGGCACTAAGACTGATAGCAGCGGTGATGTTTGATGTCTCATGTTACTGTACATTCCCCACTTGCCAGGGGGGAACTGTTGCTCAGTGACTGCACTCAAAGTGCACTGTATGCAATTTCACATGTAGGAGGGCCAGCATCACATGAGTTACAGTAGGGTGGTAGCATCTGTCTTGACACAATGAAGATAAGTGGCCTGTTGGGTACACTTTTGACCCACAATATCAAACAACATGAGATGGTTAATCTCTTCACTCAGCTATGTGACTGCTCAAGACAGAAAAATAGTAGTGGACTGTACTCTGCAGTGTTTCTGGTCAAAAGGACAATAGGCAAAGCACATTAGCATGCACCTACTAGCTGGCCTACACAAACAATAACTTGACTTGTGCTTTGCACATGGGCCACCCCTAATATAGATGGGGAAATGCCTGCCCATAACACACAAAGGTGGCAATGTAACATTTATGACTCTGGCCAGGACCCACCCCCTTGTAGCTGCTGTGATTCCCACAACCGCCCATTAAGTTCCGAGTAAGCCACCACCAGTATGTGGGCCATAGGAGAGGTCCAAGTCCACATTCGGAGGCCAGCCGTAGACTTCCATGATATTCCGGATCCATGTTCTCAGGTCCTCCAACTTTTTCCAGCAATGGATGCTGCACCGGCGCTGGTGCTGGCTCTCCAGATGTCTTGCTTCTGATAGGCTTCTGATAGGCGTCGACATGTATGGATGGAAAACATGAATAAACAGATCATAATGTAAATTTATGGGTATCTGTTTGGGTTACACACATTTGTATACACCGAGCACAAACATTATTAAATGTTAATACATTACATGTATAAATCTCACATGCTGAACACTACAGCGCCATGAATATACTCTTTTGTAGTCATCTGCTGAGTATCCTCAACCCTGATTATGGCCTGCACTGACTAAAGCAGCCCCCTACAATCAAGTTGCCCAGGACCAACTGACATGTAATTAGATGTGAGCTACTATGAAACACAACACACCATTTTGATCTTCTGTAGGATAAACTACTTTTGCATGACTTTAGTGACACCTTGCCAGTCAGACCCATTGACTTCTTGCATACTGTCTATACAGGGTGGTACCATAGTATAGACTACATCCTAAAAGGTAGGCCACAATGAAAGGGCTGACGTGTGTCACTGAGAGCTTCTTCTCAGGGGATGTAAGAACATGTGGACTATTGAATGGAATATCATCTACATCTGTTTGAGTTTGTTTGGTAGGTACTGGCATCACAGGACACACCTTTTGCCATATGTGGCACGGTTACACAGATTACATTCACCATACCATTATATTTCTTGTTTGATTGGTTGAATGTAACAAAGCGAGTGATTTACATCTCATGATCTCTTCAGAAGTAACCAACTATCTGCAGTTAGTTTGTCACTTGTGCCATAGGCCTGTACAGTGCAAACATGACCTATGGAAAAGTGACATCAGACCTGTGGGAGTAAGGAGCCTGTAATTAGTAAATGTCAAACATGAACAATGTGGATCAACGGAAAGATGTACCAGGTCAGGGGGTTACCTCAGCCACCATTCCAAATGTAGTCGATGTGAAAGCAATCTTGGCTACTATTCATTCAGAAAAATTATTTGAGAACATCCAAGGATCTGCAGGTCTACAGGGAGTTTACCCTGTGTATCTGTTGTATTGCCACAGTAACTCTCCTCCAGCTTGGGCCATGGCCCATGATGGACTTTTTGCCTTATGCAGGGTCATCCCCAGTCTTTTTGCCTCCTTCCTCCTGGTTTTTCTGACCTCTCGCTGTTGGCTCTAGGACTCTGAGCACTTTATTACTGCTGACCAGTGCTAAAGTGCAGGTGCTCTCCCATCTAAAGTTGGTATGATTGGCTTATACCTAATTGGCATATTTAATTTACCTATAAGTCCCTTGTACAGTGGTATCTCTATACCCAGGGCCACCCACTGAAGTAGACTTTCAAACCTGTCTCAGGCCTGCTAGCGCAGGGCCTGTGTGTGCAGTTTTCTGCCACAGGGACCTGGCATCTAAATTTACTGGCCAGGCCCAGAACTCCCCTTTTACTACATGTAAGTCACCCCTGAGGTACGCCGTAGCTAGCCCTATGGGCAGGGTGCCATGTATGTAGAAAGGCAGGACATGTGCCATATTGCATGGCCTGTCCTAGTAGTGACAAACAGCCTAACTTGGTGTCTCACTGCTGTGAGTGCTGCCTTCTCATAGGATTGCATTAGAAATGCCCTGCCTTATGTGTAAGGGGTATTGTCTGATTTATAAGGGGTAGCGTAGGCGTGTTTGGTATGGTTGTGATGGTGATGATAAATGCTGATTACTGGTGTGGGTGTATTTTTTATTACTATCACAGAAATGCCACTTCTAGAAAGTGCGCATTTATCTGTGCTTATGACTCTGGTGTTTTGCAGCTTGACTCCAATCCACGTTTGGGCAGAGTGACAGTTTGGCTTTGTGCATACTTTTCAGACAGCCTGTGCACAGGGAGGGTGGAGGTGTCACAGAGGTGCATCTGCATACTCAATATTCTTCCTGGGCTGAGAGATGGGAGAGGCGGGGCACACTTGCATTTGTAAAGACTGTGCCCTGGCCTCACACAATAGGGTCGTTAACCCCCCAATGATGTTTGGAGCCTGTGCTGAAAGGAGAGAGGGGGCACTCCCAGAATCAGTTGTAACTGGCTGGAACCTCCTCTCCCTACCATTGTAAAACACTGTAAGAACTGACTATAAGTACAGGGGAATTTTCCCCCCAATTTGGAGACTTTTGGAATCATCTTGGAACTGGACACCAAAGGCTGAAAGGACTCACCAGGAACCGCCATGGACTGCTGCTGCTGTGCTGACCTGTGACCTGCCTGGTCACTGTGAAGGACTTGCCACTTGCTGCCTTTCCCTTGTGCTGGCCTGTAGCTGGGCCCTCCACCTGAGGACCTTGTCTTAAGATTCTGCTCCCCAGGGGCAGGCTACTGTGGCCCCTGACCCCTGCATCCATTTCTTCACGAGGGGTGCTTCTCCGTGGTTGCGGCTGCCATAGCGCTGATTGCAGTGCGCTTATGGAGCCTTGGGAGCTCGTAGGCTCCTTGCTGCATTGTGCCCCTTTAAATAAGATCACTGCAGCGGGCCGGGAAGCTGGAAGAACACTCGCGCACTACATCGGGTGCAGGCGAGTGTCTGCACGGGCCCAAGGAGGGGTCCGATCTTCTTGTGGCTTCACGGCAGGACCAGGGGAAGGCGCGGGGAGTGCCCACTTTCCCCTGGCCTCTGCATTAGGAGCAGGACGCTCCTTTTCTGCTGTTAGGTAAAACTGGCATTATTGTGGCCCCCCCCCTTGGTGGAAGGGCCAGTGGAGACCCGGGGGGGCCCCCAGAGATCGTGGGTCCCGGGAGGGGCCTGTCATTAAACCGGAGAGGGTGCGTGGTGCCCCCCTCCTGCCCTAAGTTGTTTTTGCTGGCTTTGGCCCCCCTCGTGAGGGCCGGTTGAGGCCCTGGGGGCTCCCAGTAATCACGGTCCCCAGAGGGGCCTGTCTATAAAACTGAGGAGGTGCATGTCGCCCTCCTCTGACCCCAGAGTATAAGGGAGGCCCCCGTTTTGCGCATAGGAGCGCCGGGGGCCCCATTGTTCGCCTTCTTGGCACTGGAGGTGCCTTCATCCAACCAGGTACTGTTTAAATGACCAATATAGTTGCAATCCAAAGTTCTTTCTACAGACTTTTGTTTGATTCATATATTACCTACCTGCGTTTGATGTTTTTACATATGTGTATGCAAATGTTCCTTTTATGGACATGCTTGCTAATATGTTTTTCTAACTTGCCATAAGTTTTCTAATGTTCCTACTATGGGCATTTTATGATATTCTTATGACAAGTGCTGTGATGTAATAACGTGTTTTCCTGACTACTGCTTATGTTGCAGAATACTGAGTAACCTGTGTGTTATGTGTGACTACTGCTAGGTTGCAGAGTAACTAATGTGTAACGTTCTGACAACTGCTAAGGTAGCAGGATAGTACTGATATGTGATGTTTGCTCTGATAATTGCCTTGTGTACAATACAGTATATTTTCATATAATCTGGTGTTGTGTTTCCTTTGTGGTGGGGATATTGCGTCACGGGTGTTGTGTGTGTTGTGCAAACGCTTTACACATTGCCTCCGGGTTAAGCCTGACTGCTCGTGCCAAGCTACCAAGGGGGTGAGCAGGGGCTATCTTGGACGTGTAACTCCCGTGCCCTGACTAGAGTGGGTAAGTTCTGCCTGGCTGAGGTGCATACCCTAGCCAACCAGAAACCCCATTTCTAACAGCCCATAATGACTAAAACTCTTTGTCAGGCCTTTCTCTCTGTAGGCTAAGCATACTGAACCCACATGAATATCACATTTCCATCACTTCAATACATAAAAGTACATCTCCTGGCCATCCAATATGTGACCTGAAGGTCGTGTAGCACTCTGAAGGGGTCAGTGAGGTTTAGCTGGCTCTCAAACAACAGTTTGGCAAGGTCTGATCTGGGGAGAGTGATAAGTGGGACTGTGCACATAGCTAACATCATCCTTAACTGCTTCTAACAGTATACATACACAGCTCATGCTATAATGCAAATACATTTATTTCCTCATTTACCATTATCTGATTTGCAAATATATCAAAGGTACCCTCAAACATATAGTTGCAGAGATATGAATGCAACACAAGGAGAATTTAGGGGTTATCACAAAGCATAATGGTGATGTTAAGTACACAAAGTACAGGGATCCACAATCCATTACATTTATGTCCTATGGATGGACCACAAAATGTTACTAAAGTAACCCAAATTCACTCTGGGACTCAGAGGCACAATGTGCCCTGTGGGAAAGAAAGGATGGAGTTGAACAGAGTAAAATATGTAAATGAGATAGTTACCTATTCATCTGGTGAGCCATAGAGCTGACCATACAAGAGAAGGACCCCATCCACTAGTTTCTCTAGTTCTTCTTGAGAGAAGGCAGGAGCCCTCTCACTGGCCTGGCCTGGCATGATTGCTGCCAGAGATGACAGAAAGCATCTAAAGTGGAGGAGTTGTTGATAGCATCAGTGTCAGGAGGCAAGTGAGTTATTTTTTAAACCACGGCCTACTGGTACGCCACTTATGTAGTCATCAGCATAGACAAACACAGCCATTGACCCGTGACCATCACCGTCAATAACATTAGCCTATGGCTGTGTCTGCTGTGGATGAAACCACCCATCTCGTGGTCAACTTCTGCCGCCACGGGGAGCTTCCACCATTTTAACAGTTGGAACTACAGTATTGCTGATTGCTAAGTGCGTCACCACCACTACACATGTGTGGTAACATTAGTCCACTGCTCTGTAATATCTTTTACTAAACATCAGTGTAGTGCGTAACTGGGCATAACTGCCATGTAACCGCGGTGAACTGTGCACCACCAGTGACAGTCTTGGTAGGACAAATCTAACTTTGCAATATGTAGGTTCTCATGAGATGTATTTAGATGTATAATGTTCACATTTATGTTACAGACACATATGTAGACCACAATGAGCATTATGGGTTTTGGATATTAGACAATTGTTATGTTAATTATGTGTAATGCTTTTTGAGCAGTTATTTTTTGTCACATGGCTTTTGGCTTACTCTTCATGTATGTTACTCTGGGCACTGTGACCACTGCTCCAATTTTTGGTATTCCACACATAGGTACTGTGGGAGTGGGAAGAGATGACAACCTCGGGTATACCACCCATTTCTAGACTTTCAGACCATGGAAGAAAGGGATGCAATAAAGAATTTTCATCTGAATAGGCAAACAATACAGAGTTTATGTTGTCAGTTGGAGCCTGATCACCTGCCTCAAAACACCAATCCTACAATCAATCAATCAATCAGTGAATTTATAAAGCGCGCTATGTACCCGACATGGCAATAATGCATTTTCTGGCCACAGGATCCTTTCGATGTACAGTAGCTGTATCTGGTGGTATGTCACAACCTATGTTCAGTGGTGTATTACAAGTCTTGCTTTCAACAATGATGACACACATTGACAGCTGTTAGAAATGGGGTCTTTGACAGTCAGGTTAACCCCTGTCCAAGCAAGGACACTCACTCTAGTCAGGGTAAAGGAGAATCACCCTTGGTTAACCCCCGCTCACTCCCTTTGAAGCTTGGCTCGAGCAGGCAGGCTTTACTTCAGAAACAATGTGTAAAGTATTTGTGCAAACACACACAGTAACTCAGTGAAAACACTACAAAATGACACAACAGAGGTTTAGAAAAAAATCTATTTATCTAAACAAAGCAAGACCAAACCGACAAAAATCCAACATACAAAAGTAAAGATATGAATTTTAAAAGAATAAGGCCCTCATTACAGCAATGGCGGTAAAAACCACCTACCGCCGCGGCTATGGCCGCCAAAAGACCATCGCCATGGCTACCAACCATTCGCCATATTATGAAAACAGTCAGATTTCCGCCAGAAGGATGGCAGAAATACGGCTGTGCCATGCCGGCGAATGGCGATAAGGTGGTGCTGGTGCCAGCAGCAACGCCACACCAGTAGGCAACCACCAACCATAATATGAGCAATAATACGTCCTGGCAGTGTTCTGCTGGTGGACGCTGCTGTCCTGTCTCTTGCCGGAGGACCTCTTGAACACAGGTAAGTGGTTGCTCCGACAGGGGTGGGGGCTGGGGGAGGGTTGTGTGTGTGTGTGTGTGTGTGGGAGTGTGTGTGTATGTTTGTATATGCGTGTATGCGGCTGTGTGACGCGTGTTGGATGGGTGTGTGCATGTATGAAGGTGTGAGTGCATGTATGTTATGTTTTTCGAATGCGTGTGTGGGTGCATGTTTGAAAGTGTGTGCGGGTCTGTGTGAGTAGAAGTATGCATACATGGATATTTGTGGGAATGTGTGTGTGTGTGTGTGTGAAGGGGTGTGTGAATGTAGGGGGTGGGGTGCATTGGCGAGGTGGAGGCTGGGGAGGTTAACTAGAGAGGGAGGGGGGAGACCCCTATCAGTGACAGGGAAGGAATTACCTGTCACTGATAGTGCCTACCGCTATGGTTTTCGTGGCGGTACAGCCACGAAAACCATGGCATTAGGCAGGGTCATAATCCCGCGGTGGAATAGTGATGGCCGTCCGGCTGGAGATAGATATCTCCAGCCCAGCGGCCGTCACCGCCATGGCAGTCGGAGTAGTACATTGGCGTCAATGTCATAATATGGCGGTAGGTACCGCCAGGCTGTTGGTGGTACTTACCGCCATGTTACCAGCGTCCGCTGGGGTCATAATGACCCCCTAATAGTCTTAAATCCTTTAGAAAACAGTGAAAATTTTGTTAGTGGAATAAAGCAAATTGGTACTGTCAAAATAACACTGCACGGGCAGAAAAGGCCAGCGATGCATCGATTTCCCACTCGCAAGCAAGACCATGATTCGTTCCTCCTCCAGTTGGGTCAGCGTGTGTCGTTTCTCCTCCCCCGCAAGAGAGCGATGTGTCGATCTGGACAGGCACCTCGGGTCTGGGCAAGGTATGCATTGTTTTTTGGTCCCCAGTGATGTCGTGTTGAAAATTAGGTTGCACGGTATCACAAAACCGCACTGCGTGGAGTTTGCGTCATTATCAGCCTCCGTTAGCAAGTGCTATGCGTCTTTTCTCCAGCCATGTTGTGTCAATCTTCCGGCCGCAATGCAGGTAGGGCGTTTATTTCAACCGCGAAGCCGGGGGCACGTCGTTTATCAGCTGCTTCATGGAAGGTGAGTCGAAAATTTCCCTACACTGCATTCTATGCATGGATTTTCAGTCTTTGTCTGCCAGCTTCACCTTTCAAGGGCCCAGGAACTGGATAGGGCACCACTTGGCAGTGCAGGAGTCTCAGCAGAGAGTCCAGGTGCTGGCAGGAGAAGTCTTTGATGGCCCTGAGACTTCAACAACAGGAGGCAAGCTCAGTTCAAGCCCTTGGAGATTCTTCACAAGCAGTATTGCACAACAAAGCCCAGTCTTTCTCCCCTTTCACAGGAATAAGCAGTAACTGTAGGATAGCTTCACAAAGCACAGTCACAGGCAGGGTAGCACTTCTCCTTTGCTCTTCAGCTCTTCTCCTTGGCTGAGGTTCCTCTTGGTTCCAGAAGTGATCTAATTCTCAGAGGTTTTGTGCACTCTTCTTATATCCCTTTCTGCACTTGAAGTAGGCCTACTTCAAAGAAAAGTCTCTCTTTTTTGTGAAATTCTGACTTGCCCGGGCCAGGCCCCAGAAAACACACAAGGCGGCTGGAGACTGCATTGTGTGAGGGCAGGCACAGCCCTTTCAGGTGTGAGGGACCACTCTTCCCCTCCCTCCTAGTACAGATGGCTAATCAGCATATGCAGGCTACACCCCAGCTCCCTTTGTGTCACTGTCTAGAGAAAGGTGCAAACAACCCAACTGTCAAACTAACCCATACAGGGAATCCACAAACAGGCAGAGTCACAGGATGGTTTAAGAAAGAAAATGCCTACTTTCTAAAAGTGACATTTTCAAACACACAATCTCAAAACCAACTTCACTAAAAGATGTATTTTTAAATTGTGAGTTCAGGAACCCCAAACTCCACATGTCTATCTGCTGCCAAATGGAATCTGCGCTTTATTAATATTTAAAGGCAGCCCCCATGTTAACCTATGAGAGAGATAGGCCTTGCAAAAGTGAAACCCGAATTTGGCAGTGTTTCACATGTAATACACATAAGTACATGTCCCACCTTTAACATCCAATGCACCCTGCCCATGGGGCTACCTAAGGCATACCTTAGGGGTGTCTTACGTGTATAAAAAGGGAAGGTTTAGGCCTGGCAAATGGGTACACTTGCCAAGTTGAATTGGCAGTGGCAAGTCTGAGCCATGTTTACAGGGCTACTTATGTGGGTGGCACAACCAGTGCTGCAGGCCCACTAGTATAATTTAATTTACAGGCCCTGGACACCTCTAGCGCACTGTATTATGGACTTACTAAAGTGCTCAGAGTAATAAGGCCAACAAAAACAGGTCAGAAAAAATAGGAGGAAGGAGGCAATTAGATTGGGGGTGACCCAGCAAAAGGGAAAAAGTCCAATAACAGCTATATCAGGTTCCCCAGATGTGATGATTTAGCCAAATGTGAAGGTTAACGTCTACAAATTTCATCACCACCCACATGTGGGTGGAGTTATTGATGGCACCCATATTGCATTAGTACCACTGCAAGACAGTGAATAAGTTTATTGAAACAGGATGAACGTTCATTCTATCAAGGTTCTATCAACGTGCAAGTTGTCTGCGTGTCAGATTTGTATATTTCAAATGTCTGTGCCTGGTCCCAAGGTTCCACCCATGATTCCTTCATACTGTGGAACAGCACCCCAGATGATGTCACAGCTACTACTGGAGAGAACCTGGCTTGTTGGTATGTATGATCTGACCTAACTTTGTGCATGCAATGTCAGTTACTATAATCAAAATATAATCGGAAAATGTGTGGCTCATTGTAGCACTTATATCTTTATTCAAAACAGGAGACTCAGCATATCCCAACCTTCCTTGATTGTTAATACCACTGAGGAATCCAACAGCACCGGGGGAAGTCTGCTTTAATGAGGTCCATGGAAGAACACGGCAGCCAGTGGAGCAGGCCTTAGGGCACCTGAAGGACAGATGTTGCCACCTGGCCAAGACTGGGGGAGCTCTCCTCTACTCACCCGGGAAGATGTCTCAAATCAACATAGCCTTCAGGATGCTCCATACCATCGCCTTGCAACACACCATTCCTTATATCCCAGAGGATGGAGAGCCTGAAGTGACACCGGCAGAGGATGGTGAAATGGCAAAAGATGATAATAGTGTTGAAGTGGAATGAGATGTCTTGCATCAAGATCTCATTGACAACTTCTTCTCATGATTGTAAGTATGTTATAAGATGTCATGACTTTGACTATGCAATCAACTCCTGTTGTAATGATATGAGGAGTGTGTTTATGGAAAATGTTAGGAAGTGAAGTTCTGGACAATTCTGGCAAAAAGTGTTTATGAAGGAGGGTTTAGAGACCTGCTCATTTTGTTATTGTTGCTTTGTTTAGGTCAGCTGTTTGTCATGGACTGTGTTCTCCAGAAGTTTACTATGTGAATTGTGTGTATGGTATCATGACTAATATTTTTGTTTTGGAGTGTTTTAGGTACCTTCACAATGGTATCTTCATTTGGACATTTCGGAGTTGTGGCATTAGTAGGTATATAATGCTGTTGGGGCATGCAAAGTGGACATGGATTGTTCCTGTGAATGTATGTCACAAAACCTGTACCTAGACAGCTAGCACACTGATAGCATGGAAGCTAAGAAGACTCCATTAGACTTGTTCTTTGTCATGTGGTGGACATAATGATTATGGGGGTTATTACAACTTTGGAGGAGGTGTTAATCCGTCCCAAAAGTGACGGTAAAGTGACGGATATACCACCAGCTGTATTACGAGTCCATTATATCCTATGGAACTCGTAATACCGCTGGTGGTATATCCGTCACTTTACCGTCACTTTTGGGACGGATTAACACCTCCTCCAAAGTTGTAATAACCCCCTATGTGTGTAATCATGTGCTCAAACAATACATTGCTGTAGGCCCAAATCGTGTTATTTTCCCTTCAAATTGGCTAAGTACTCATTTTGTATGAACTGTATGCAGTTGTTGATATATCTCATCATTTTAGGCCAAAGTGCTTGTGGCACATCTCTGACATTTGTTTGTGACATTCCTCCACATGCAGATACACTGGTTTAAAAGGACCCTGTGATCATCCGTACTGCCATCCATCTGAGTCTTGCTATAAATGATGTAGGATTCCTTTGATGAGGTAGGTGATATGGTTCCAGCTGAAGACATAGACCAATTTCATCATTGCCTACTCTATAGAAAAATGTCTGATGTATCCCCTCCTTCCATGTTATTAAAGTCTGCATCTGTTTATGTGATCACTTACACAGTATGATTGAGTCATGTATGATTTGCTATGTTTCTGACATCTTGCCAGCCTATGACTGGAACAATGTAATAACAATGTTATAAGACAGGACACTTGTTTTTTTTTTTAACATATTTTTATTGATTTTTCAATTGTGACATACATTTCAATGCGCTCAGTTAACAGCAATACAAGGATATTGTCAGTTACAGTAATTTGCTGGGCGCTTATTATTAAACTTAACAAACAACTAATAACTTCCGTGCACCGCTAGATCCGCGCATTTATGTCGAGACTTTCAGGCAATGCCGGCACGCGCATTTAAAGCTTTCTTTCGTGTGAGGTTTTAATTGCCGGTTAGGGTTCTAGATGAGGGTGCCCCCTATGGAAGGAGGGGGGGGGGAGAGGAGAGAGCTGGGGGGTGGCTTGGCTTGGCTTCTGTAGAGCCTGTATCCACTAATTGGGCATGATGGTCTGTGCGTGCTATTTGTCTTGTATGCGCTTAAGGGTGTGGTGTATTGATATCAGTGCCGAGGTGCTGTTGGTAGGCGTGTGCGCTTCTCCTGATTTGCTGCCGCTTTACAGCCAGGGCAAAGCCCGTGATTAACTGTATAGTCGCGGCTATCTGCGGTTCAAGGGGGTTTTTCGTCGTTCTTTGCTTCTAATTTGGAGACCAGTGTATCCCAGGTTTCACAGCCCGAGTGTCGCAGTCCACCCTGCGCCAGTTTCGTTAGTACTTGATATTCAGCTCGTGCCCAGCGAAGCGTGAGAGTGAGCCAGGCACCATGGTCGGGGGCCTTGGGGGCCTTCCAGTTCATGGCTATTAGACTTTTGTACATTGCATAAGCCAGGTCTACGAATCTATGCATGTGTTTGCTTCTTTTGGTTCTTGTCCTAAGGCCAAGGAGACAGGATTTGGGATTCGCATCTAGGCCCAGTCCAGTCATTTCCGACAGTACAGTGGTCAGCACGGCCCACTCCCCCTGCACCCGCGGGCACTCCCAGACCATATGATAAAACTGTGCTGCTGGGGTTTTGCATCTGCGGCAAGTTGGGTCCGATCCAGGGAACATGCGTTTTATCCTGGCTGGCGCTAAATATGTCTGATGTAAGTAATTAAACTGTGTGTATCGGAATCTGGGGTTCCTTGAGACCTCGCGTGTGTGACTCAGGGCTTTCGCCCATTCTGTCTCTGAAATCGGGGCAGGCAGTGCGGCATTCCACCTCTTCCGAGCTTTTTGCAGACTAGCCTCCGGGGGCTTATTCAGAAGTTTATACGTGTTTGATACTACTTTTTCACGAGCGTCGTAGCTCAGCATATGGTGCAGGTTAGCCGAGATACTTGGCTCAGCGTTCCCAGACTCCCATGTGCTTCTAATGGCGTGGCATATAGCGTGGTATGTCAGAAATTGCCCCGAGCTGATCTCTGTGAGGGCCTGTATGGCTTCGAAGGACATTAGTTTTCCTTCCTCGAAGCATTCTCCCACCGTGCTTATGCCCGCATCTATCCAGGTTACGGACGAGTGAGATCCAGTTGTCACCCATCCGGGGATTCGTTCTAGTGGTAGGAGAGGTGAGTAGGGAAGTTTTTTAGCTTCTTTTTTAATGTACTTCTTCCAGTATGCATGAGCTGCTGTCATCAGTGGATTTACGCGTGTGGTTTTGGTTTGCCTGTTCATGAGCCACTCAAGCAGAGGGACTCCCCGGAGTCGGGTTGTCAGCCAGGTGGCCTCCGCTGCACCAGGATTATGGATCCAATTTAATATCCACTGCAGCTGTGCTACTGCAGAATAGAGCTCAAAGTTAGGGGCTCCCAGCCCACCCGCCGCCACCGGGTGGTGTAGTGTGTTGAGTGCGACCCGCCTTCTACCATCACCCCACACAAGCTGCACCAGTGCAGAATTTAAACTGTTGAAAAAGCTTTTAGGGATTGTGATTGGCAGGGCAGCGAAGTAATACAGCAGCCTGGGCAGTACTAGCATGTTGGCTATGGCTACCTTTCCCAGTGGTGAAAGCGGTAGTTTATTCCAGAAACGCAATGAGCTCTTCATAGATGTCACCGCTCTCCCCAGGTTGCCATCCCTGAGGTCTTCCGCACTGTGGTAGACGTTGACCCCTAAATATTTAAATGTGTCAAAGCACCATTTTAATTGGCCTGATGGGGTATTCTCACGTCGGGCTGGGGACCAGCCGACCAACGGGAATATGCAGGATTTCCCCCAATTCACTATCAATCCCGAGATCTCTCCAAACTCGCACAGCAATGACATCACTGGTGGGAGCACCTCCTCTGCGCTGCGTATATATATCAAGGCATCGTCTGCGTACAATGATATGATGTGGGAGGTGCCGTTCCTTACCACCCCCCAGTCTTCCGTTTTTGCTCGGACACGCGCGACCAGTGGTTCCATCGCCAGGGCGAACAACAGGGGGGATAGGGGGCACCCTTGCCTTGTTCCCCTGCTAATCTGGAAGCTCTCTGATATGAAACCCCCTGTCTTCACCCTGGCCTGTGGGTTCGTGTACAGAATGCGTACCCATCTTATAAATTTTGGGCCTATGTCCATTCGCTGCATGGTGGTAAACAGGAAGTCCCATTCCAGTGTGTCGAATGCTTTTTCGATGTCTAGCGAAATCACTGCTTCCTCAAATGCACTCGGAGGGGTGTCGCCCATTACGCTCAGTAACCTGCGAATGTTGAGGAAGGTGTTACGTTTTGGAATGAATCCATTCTGGTCTTCGTGTATCAAAGTGTGCATGTGTGGAGCTAGCCTGTTGGCTAGTATTTTGCCAAGTAGTTTGCAATCTAGATTTAGCAGGGACAGAGGTCTGTAGGACCTAACGTCGGTGGGGTCTCGTCCCTGTTTCGGGAGGACCACTATCATTGCCTCTCTCATTGTGGGGGGGAGAATTCCGTTAACCTCCGCTTCTTCAATAACTTTTAGGAGACGTGCAGTGAGATGTGACGCAAAGGTAGAGTAATATTCTGATGGCAGGACATCTGTCCCTGGAGCTTTGTTTCTAGGTAGTTGTTCTAGAGCCTTGTTAAGTTCGCCTAGTGTAATAGGGGCCTCTAGTGACTCCTTGTCAGCGAGTGTGAGTTGGGGCAGGGAGGAGTCCGCCAAAAAAGACTCGAATTGTTGGGGGGTGCATGATGTGCGTGAAGTGTATAGTTGTGTGTAGTATTCCCTGAACGCATCATTTATTTCTTCCTGTGTGGTTGCTAGTGCGCCTGCGCCTAACCCTATTGCCCCAATTGGAGGGCATTGCCGTTCCTCCCGCAGGAGCCATGCGAGCAGCCTGCCCGATCTGTCGCCTTCCGCTTGTAATCTGGTCAAGTGATATTTGTAGTCATGAAGGCGTAATGTGGCGTCGGCGGCTGCGTATTCTGCGCGTGCATCTTTTAATGACGTGTATGGTGTTTCGCTGCGGGCCACTGCATTTTCTAGTGCTCTTAATTTCTTCTCCAGCTTGCTAACTTCTGCATGGAGCGTGCGTCTTACCCCCCATGTAGTGGAAATACAATGCCCACGAGTCACTACTTTGTGTGCGTCCCACTCCGTTGCTCTTAAGTTTGTGGTGTCAGCGTTCAATTCCCAGTACTGTTTGAGCGCTGTTTTCAGGGCGTCTGTGAATGCAGGGTCCTGCAGTGCTTCCACTTGTAGTCTCCAGGTTGGGATCGCTTGACGCCTCCTGCCCCAGTCTAGAGTTATTTTGAGTGGCGAGTGGTCTGATAGTGATTTAGCTAAGTATTCAATCCCGTTAGTTACTGTGCAAATGTCCTGGGTGCCCCATAGTAGATCTATCCTGGTGTGCACCTTGTGTGGTACAGAATAAAATGAATATTCTCTGTGGTGTGGATGCTTCATACGCCACAAATCATAGAGGCCCATGTTGTTGGCCCATGTTGCCAGTTGGTGCCTGGGGTGTCTATTAGCCGCTAGGTGTGTGGGGGGGCTAGACCTATCCAATGTCGGGTCCGGCATATTGTTAAAATCTCCCCCCCATATTGCGGGTGTTGCGGGGTTCGCCAATAATGCTGGGGTAAGAGTATTCAGGAACTCAGGTAGCGCAGTGTTAGGGGCGTATATTCCTATAAGTGATAGTTGTTTGCCGTCTAATTTACCCTCCACTATTACGTACCTACCCCCCTGATCTATCCTGTGTGATGTTTGAAGAAATGGGACACTCCCTGCTATCCATATGAGGACCCCCCTCGCGAAGGTTGAATAAGATGTACCTACAATCTGTCCTCCCCATTTGTTCTGCAGTTCTTGTAGGTCTGGATCCCGCAGGTGGGTTTCTTGTAGGATTGCAATGTGTATGCCCTGGCGTTTGAGTCTTGCGTGCACCCTGGTCCTTTTGCTATGATTCCCGAGGCCCCTGACATTCCAGGTGACTACGTCATATTTGCGTGCGTTATAGGCTGTATGTTGGGCCATGTTTATTTTGTAGTGATGCAACTAACATTCTGCTCCCTGGTAGGATCCGAGCAGTTTCCTCCCTCCCCTTCACCTCGTCGACCCTGTTTCCCGCCCCCAACCATGTGTCCTGTGTTATGCGCAGATCCGCGGTGCACGAACTAGTAATTACCCTCCCACCCTCCCCAACTGGATCCCATCCCCAACTGTGAACCAACAAAAAACTGCGCACCCCGTTGGGGTGCGAACTAGGCTGTGTCCATGTGGATGTCTGCGGGGGAGCAATAATACTATCCAGGTGCGGCTCATAATAGGGGCTCGCATCCTTCTGCAGACACAGTCTGCAAGTATTGTAGGGCGTCCCCAGGTCGCAGCTAACCATCCCTCCCCCCGCCGCGCGCCGCCACCAATTACGCGCAAGTTGAGTACAGGAGTTGGCTCTAAGAGCAGCAAAACAAGGATACATAATGTCAAGCGATATGTCCAACCGCAGCCAACAAAGCACACAATGTACAGTCCTGCTCTCCTTCTATGGCGGCGGATCTCGCCCTGGTGGCCGGTCAGCGGCGCTCGTTAAGAGTATGTCTGCGGACCGGGGGTGATCTCTGGGCCCTTCAGCGACCCGGTTAGTGTGGAATCCGAACTTATTGACTCCGATTCCGAGCCCTCCTCCTGTTGGGTTCTGAGGGCCTCGAAAGAGTTTTGTGTCAGAAGGGGAGTTTCCTTCAGGACCCTGGCTCTCTCTTCCGCAGCCTGTTTCACCGTGGGTTGAACCCCGGGTCGCCTCTCGGAGCTTTTCCGTGGGGACGCTGTGGACCAGCTTTCGTTGATTCCGGTTGCTTCTCGGGGTTGGGCAAAACCCTTGGCATGCAGCCATGTCCAAGCGTCCTCCGGAGATGTGAACACGTGGGTGCGCTCATCTGTTAGTACTCTTAGTTTGGCGGGGAATAGCAGAGCATACTTTATGTCATGCTCACGGAGACGTTGTTTTATTTGAGCAAAGGAGTTGCGTTGTCTTTGCACTTCCTGAGTGAAGTCTGGATAGGCGTGAACAGTTGAGTCCTCATACTGAAATGGGCCTTTACTGCGAAATTGTTGCAATATCGCATCCCGGTCTCTAACGTTCAGGAACCTGGTTATCAGCGGTCTTGGGGGCTGGCCCGGTACTGGGGGGCGCCCGGGAGTCCTGTATGCTCTTTCAACTGAGAAGAATTTCGATGGGGCTCCATTCAAGACCACTTCGGGTAACCATTGTTCCAATAAAATCTCTGAATTTTGATCTAATGATTTTTCCGGAAATCCAAGAAACCGAATGTTGTTGCGTCGTGATCTTCCCTCCGCCTCTTCTGCTCTTCTCTGCAGTGTTTTTACTTCTAGATCCAGGCGGAGAATTTGTTTTTGGTTGTCCGTTACTTTGGGGCTCATTTCGTTTAGCACCACCTCCGTTGACTTCACTTTGTCGGATAGTTTGCGGTGGTCCGCTCTAAGGATATTTAGGTGTTGTGATACCGTGTCTATTCTATTTTCCAATGAAATTTTAGTTTCCATGATTGCTTGGAGTACTTTCTCAAATTGTGTGAAGTGGGCCAAAAGTGTAGATTCCAGTGATTGTAAAGTGGGTATGGGTTGCTGGTCCCCAGGCGCTGGTTCATGCGTGCCCCGGTCTTGACTCCTCACTGATTTTGATCTCCCGGCCATTTTGTCTCAGTTTGTGAGTCCCTGTTCCTTCTGCGCCCACGCGAACTCCCACGGTCCCCGGGTTGGACAGGTATGGA
Organism: Pleurodeles waltl; assembly: GCF_031143425.1. NCBI lineage: Eukaryota > Metazoa > Chordata > Amphibia > Caudata > Salamandridae > Pleurodeles > Pleurodeles waltl. Next base: position 469,345,983 of record NC_090442.1, read on the forward strand.
GGGCCGTATATCCGCTCGAATCCACACCGGAATACGCTTTTAGTTTTTTAGGTTGCCGACCGCCCTAAGTTCTTTGATGTGAGTTCCAGGCCCCTCCACCGGCACCGGCGGGAGGGCGACGGATGGTGGGGCGGGGGGGGCGGCGAAACCCGCGCGCCCCTAGTGTTACTGCAGTCGACCTGGACAATTCAGGGCCTGGGTGTGGGCCCCTCATCCTCACGACGTCGATCGCCATGTGCGCGCTCCTTCATTTGAGCTTCCATGCAGGGTTCTAATCCCCGTGCCAGGGGAATGATGGTGTACATAATTTACTGCAATGAGCGCTTCCCACGTGGCCCACGAGCGTTCAAAAAAGTTGCCGGAGCCACCAGTAATGTTCAGGGGGCGTAGAGAGCAAGCTCCCCCACCGATCCCGATCCGCCGGTGCTCCAGACGGCCAAGGGGAGGGGGGCACGCCTCGCAGCCGGTCCACGGGCTAGGGGGGGGGAACCACCAGGAGTCCCCATCCGCAACTTCACCGCTGCTCCGCCCCGGGCCAGCAATGGAAAAAGTTATCAAGCGGTAGGGGGGGGAGGGAGAGCAGCCCAAAGCGGTACAGGGCCCAGCAGCGGGCCTGCTGCCCTCCCGCCAAGGGATCCCCTCGCCGCTGCACCCCCACCTCACCTTCGGGGCTCAGGGACGGAGCTCCGGGCCTCGCTACGAGGCAAGATGGCGGCCACAGTTCCCGAGGCGGCGTCGTCGTTCAGGAACCTCCTTTCTCGGCCGCACAAACGCCTCCGTAACCGTCGACGGGGGGAGAGAGGTTCTCAGAGCGGGTCCCACTCCTGTGCGAGGATGTTGGCGTCCCCGGGGCGTCCTGCAGTTATTTTGGTGGCGAGCCCGAGACGGAGCGCTTTCTTAAGCGTCCTTCCCGGTCGCCATCTTGGCTCCTCCCCCCCAAGATAGGACACTTGTATATATGTATTGGGGTGACATGGTTGTGATCCGGAGTTAAACATTGTGTACATGCAACATATGTTTAGCTTGTTTTGTCAATATACAGGGGGTCATTACAACATTGGCGGTATATGGCGCTTACCGCCGTGCAGAAGACCGCCAATACACCGTCGCGGCCGCGGTAGACCGCCACAGCTATTATGACACACATCCCGGAATCCGCCGAAATTCAGACACCCACACAATCTCGCCACACCAAAGGTCAGCGATAAAGATGCGGTAACAAATCCTCCACCTCCACGCCAACAGAAACACGCCCATGCTATTACGACCCACAAATCCACGCGGCGGTCTTTCAACCGCGGTATTCCATTGGCGGTACACACCGCCGCGCTCAAAATACACACACAGCTCCAAAACACCGCCACATTGGACAATTCCAAATACACACACCTGATACACATACAAACAACACTCCCACACACCCAACACAATATAAAACACACCCACATCACCCACAAACCCCTACGACCCAAATTAGAGAGAAGGCCAGAGAGAGACAGCACAGAATAGAGAACCCCATCACACAGAGGCACACTACACCATCACCCACACAACATCCACGCACAAAACACCACATACCACTACACTCACCACACTCATCAACACATACACCACCTCACACATCACACACACCACCCCATGGCACACCAAAGACACCCCCGCTTTTCCAAAGAGGAGCTCAGGGTCATGGTGGAGGAAATCGTACGGGTAGAGGCACAGCTATTTGGCTCACAGGTACAGCACACATCCATAGCCAGGAAGATGGAGCTATGGCAAAGAATAGTCGACAGGGTCAACGCTGTGGGACAGCATCCAAGAAATAGGGAGGACATCAGGAAGAGGTGGAACGACCTACGGGGGAAGGTGCGTTCCACAGCATCCATGCACCACATTGCGGTTCAGCGGACTGGCGGCGGACCCCCACCTCCTCCCCCACAACTAACAACATAGGAGGAGCAAGTCTTGTCCATTTTGCATCCTGAGGGCCTCGCAGGAGTCGTTGGAGGAACGGACACTGGTAAGTCAAATCTTAACTATCATATCCCCCACCTTACCTGCATGCTATCACACACGCCACCCTCACACCCTTCCCTATCACCCTAACTCCTCACTAATGTACCCATAACACCAACCACCCATCCCAACACCAAGACCTGCATGACACAACTAAGCATGGATACCCATCACTAATGCATGCCCACTGCACATACCCAGAACACCCCCCAACCATCAGTACACAAGCCCCCACACAGGAATGCCTGCACTGGTGTACACGCACACCCAACCGTTGCACACCATGAAACACACACATGCAATAATCATGCACTTAAACCCCCGCAGGAACCCGAAGGAACGTCACCACACCAGAGGGTCCAGACAACACCACTCCACCCCCAGAAGAGGCCCACAGTGACGACAGCAGCTCTGCCCTACTGGATCCTGATGACCAGCCCGGACCATCGTGGGCCTCAGGACAGTCGGTTCCCCTTGCCCAGCCACAGCCCAACACCGAACTTCCACCCTGTGGTAACACCAGCACAGCACCCACCCAGCGGGCCCATACCTCCCTACCCAGGACAGGTCAATCAGTGGTGTGTCCACCACTACAGGGCACCCAGGCGAACCCAACACCCCAACAACAACAGGGACCTGGGGGCAGTGGTAGTGGGCACACAGTCCAGGGGACGGAGGCACAGGAACACAGGGGAACTGGGAGGGCTGTTGTGCGACAGAGGGAGGACAGGCCAAGGGAACCTACTCTCAACGAGGCCCTCTCCTCCATCATGGGAGCATACCACCACTCCCAGGAGACGATGGCAACGGTCCTGGACAAGTTGCAGGAGACCCTGCGTCTGCAGGAGGAGCAGTATTTGGGGTTCAGGGAGGAGCTCAGGACCATCGGCTCCGCCCTGGGCACCATTGTAGGGTTGCTGACGGACATTCAAAAGACCTTGAGGGACACCGTGGCACTCCAAGGGGCCCCTGACACTAGCCACAACGATGAAATGCCCACCACCTCCGCCGGCCCTAGTGGACAGGACGCCCCGCCACAGGAACAACACACCAGCACCCCACCCCCTGCAGACGGACAACCACCACGAAAGTGGTCCCTGAGATCCAGGAACAGGACAGAGCAAGATGGCAAGACCCCCGCCAGGAAATAAGACCACCCTGATTGTCCCCCCACTGTACCACTTTGTTACCCTGTCCAAATCGGAACTGCCCCGGCTCCACTTCCAATGGCCAGATGTGCAATGTACCTGTGAGACTAATGGACTGGACTCTGCCATGGACATTCTTCCACCATAACCCATCCCCATTTCACAACCCCCCTTCATTGTTATGCACTTAAATAAACACCCTTGAAACACTAATAAAACTGGAGTCAGTCGATGATTTTGAACTTTGTATAGTCAATTACAGTGTCAAAAATGGTTACCCATTGGAAGTCCAACTTACCAATGTCACACATCACAAGCCTTTCAAGGGTGCAAGCTGTTGTCACGTAGGTTACCACATTTGTGAAACTGAAATGGAAGGGGACAACTCAGTTAACAAATAGTGAGTGAAATGTAGGTACAGGATAGAGGTAGACGTGTGAAAGTTAATGTTATGTTAAACCTGAAAATGTACTCACCTGTGTCTCACTGGAAATATTGCTGTATGACTGACTCCCTGTTGTCATTTTCTTCTTCATCAGCTTCATCCTCATCACTGTCCACAGGCTCCACAGGCTCCACCGCTGCTACAACACCGTCATCTGGATCATCCTCCTGCAGAAAAGGCACCTGGCGTCACAATGCCAAATTATGGAGCATGGAGCAGGCGATGATGATGACGCACACCTTCTTCGGTGAGTAGAATAGGGACCCACCTGTCATATGGAGGCACCTGAACCTCGCCTTCAGGAGGCCGAAGGTGCGTTCGATCACCCTCCTAGTCCGCCCGTGGGCCTCATTGTACCGTTCCTCTGCCCTGGTCCTGGGATTCCTCACTGGGGTCAATAGCCAGGACAGGTTGGGGTAACCAGAGTCCCCCAATAGCCATACACGGTGCCTCTGGAGTTGACCCATCATATCAGGGATGCTGCTATTCCGCAGGATGTAGGCGTCATGCACTGAGCCAGGGAACATAGCATTTACCTGCGAGATGTACTGGTCTGCCAAACAGACCATCTGGACATTCATCGAATGATAACTCTTCCTGTTCCTGTACACCTGTTCACTCCTGTGGGGGGGGACCAGAGCTACATGGGTCCCATCAATGGCACCTATGACGTTCGGGATATGTCCAAGGGCATAGAAGTCACCTTTCAGTGTAGGCAAATCCTCCACCTCAGGGAAAATGATGTATCTCCTTATGTGTTTCAGCAGGGCAGACAACACTCTGGACAACACATTGGAAAACATAGGCTGGGACATCCCTGATGCCATGGCCACAGTAGTCTGAAATGACCCACTTGCAAGGAAATGGAGCACTGACAGCACCTGAACGTCAGGGGGGATTCCAGTCGGATGGCGGATTGGTGACATCAGCTCTGGCTCCAACTGGGTACATAGTTCCTGGATTGTGGCACGGTCGAACCGGTAGGTCACGATCAAATGTCTCTCTTCCATTGTCAACAGGTCCACCAGCGGTCGGTACACCGGCGGATTCCGCCATCTTCCAATATGTCCTAACTGACAGTGCCTAAGAAGGACAACAGCGAAGAAACTGTCACCATACCTCCAGGTATGTACCCACAGTCACACACAAGACTACAACAGACAATTAACCCATCCGGGAAATGTTTTGAGTGTAGGTCTCGGTATGTGTGACGCAGTAGTAAATGAAGCCATGTGGGCCCCTGAAATGGTGGCTGCCTGACCTCTAAACTGGGACAATGGAATTGTGGGGTAACTGCGCTGGCATTGGACACCGTCGCGGTAGGCGGTCGTAGAGAGCGGCGCAATGCTGCATTGGTTAACATTGGACCCTATGGGTCCCAGGAGCCAATGAACAGGTGCGCTGGCGGTGATGATGCGCCCCGCCGCGGACGTCACCACCGTGGACGTCACCACCATTTTCTATCTCTTCAATCACTAGATACCTGACCTTTGACAGGAGAGGACCTACACTGCTAGTGCTGCTGTGACCTCGGTCTGGAAGCGATGATGGCTGCTGCGTCTGGGGAAAGGGCCCCTGCCTTCACTGCACAGGAGTTGGAGAAATTTGTGGATGGGGTCCTCCCCCAGTACACGCTACTCTACGGTCCTCCAGACCAACAGGTTAGTACACAGGGAGCACGTTGGATGGGCTAGGCCTGGGTGGACAGGGCTGTGTGGGAGAGGGAAGGGGGCAGAGTTCTTACAACAGAAATGCATGGGGATGAATGGGCCACATGGACAGAGTTGGGTGGGGGCCACTCACATTGACGGTGCAGTAGGTAATGACTGTTCCTCTTTCCTTGTGCATGTCATGTAGGTCAGCGCCCACCAGAAGAGGCACATTTGGCGTGCCATCGCCAAGGAAGTCCGGACCCTGGGGGCCCACCAGAGACGGGGCACCCACTGCCAGAAGAGATGGGTGGACATTCGCCGCTGCAGCAAGAAGATGGCGGAGGCTCAGCTGGGGATGGCCTCCCAACGTGGGAGGGGTGCCTGTCGCACCATGACACCCCTGATGTTCCGGATCCTGGCGGTGGCCTACCTGGAGTTGGATGGGCGCTTAAGGACATCACAGCAGACACAAGGGGGTGAGTACAACCTCATTCTGTGGACTTTGCGTGCATTGGAGGTGTCTGGGTGGGGAGGTGGGCTGTGGGTGTCCCTAGGCCAGGGCGAGTTAGGTAGGCAAGGCCCCTCCGTAATGTAGGCCATGTGGGACTCTACCCCAGCTCAGAACACAGGCAAGTTGATGTATAGTTGCCCCTTTGCCATCCATGTGCGCAGATTTCTACCATTGCCATGTAGGCCATATCCCAGAAATTGCATGTGCAGAGGGCAGGAGCACGGCGTAATGCATGGGGCTGCTGCGTCTGTCTTGTCTGCCAACGGTAGCTGTATGCCATGCACTCAAACTCTCTTTCTTCTGTCTCCCCCCCTTTTCCTGCTCTCCCTGTACTTTTGTACATCAGCATCATCAGGCGGAGGTACAGTGGCACCGGAGCACGAGGGAGCTGCATCCCACATGGCCATGGAGGGCCACACCACAGACTCTGACTGCACCAGTGGGACGGAGGGCGAGGGGAGCTTCACGTCGGCCACAGGATCACCAACCAGCGACACGGACTCGTCCGCCGATGTGAGCTCCCCTGTGGTGGCGGCACCATCTGTGCGCCCCACTTCTACAGGTACAGCCGCCACCTCCCCTACCAGCCCCGCCCTCCCAGCAGCCCCTCAGCGTTCGCCCCGTGCCCGCTCACCCAGGAGGGTGGGCATCACCTTTGCCCCAGGCACCTCAGGCCCTGCCCCAGTCACCCCTGCTGCCCTCAGTGAGGAGGCCATTGACCTCCTCAGGTCACTCACTGTTGGGCAGTCTACCATTGTGAATGCCATCCAGGGTGTAGAACGAGAGTTGCAACACGGTAATGCAATCCTGGAAGGCATTCATTCTGGCCAGGCTATCCTTCAGCGAACCCTGCAATCTCTGGCCTCAGCACTGATGGCAGCCATTGTCCCTGTGTCCAGCCTCCCCCCTCCAACTTCCTCCACCCAGACCCAATCCCATGTACCCCAGCCCATCCCAAGCACACCTACAGACCAGCAGGCACACAAGTCAACACCCAAAAGTAACTCAAGCAAACATAGGCACCACACACACCACAGGCACTCACACAAGCATCACACCCATACAGACACAGCAACATCCACTGTCTCCACTGTGTCCCCTTCCTCCTCTTCTCCCTCCTCCCTCCCAGTGTCGTCTACACACACACCTGCATGCACCACATCTACAGGCACTAGGACTCGCACCAGGACACCCAGCACCACAAGCCGCTCACCTGCACTCACCACCTCCACTGCCATTTACACGTCCCCTGTGTCCTCTCCCAGTGTGTCTGTGACGCCCCCTCCCAAAGTGCCCAAACGCCGGCAATCACTCACCCAACATCCATCCACCTCACAACAGCCTCCATTACCTGCACCTGCACCCAAAACACCTAAAGTGACACCTCCTACAACCACCTCCTCTACCTCCACTCCCAGACCTCCTCCAGCTACCCATCCCAGTGTCCATCAGAAACTGTCCCTATGTCAAATTGACCAGTTTGCCCCACCCCCTCTCCAGTTCATCAGTCCCGTCGTAGCGCCTCAGCCAAAAAGCCTCCAGTGCCAGTGGTGCGTGGTCCAGGTTTCTGGAGTGCACCGTCCACCAGGGCAGGCAGTAGGACCTGGAGCCAAGGCACTGGCAGCCCACCCCCTGTAAAGGCTCTGAAATTGGAGAGTGGACGACGGGACCTTGTCAAGACTCCTGGTGGGACAACTGAAATGGGATCGAAGGCGATTGGTGAGTCAGCTGTAACTCCAAAGAAGGTGGGGAAGGTCCGAGGAAGTCTGCCCAGCCTGTTGTGAGTGTCACGGCGGAGAAGTTCGCCATCATTTCCGGCGGTCCAGACACAACCGCCAGCACCGTTGTTACTGGTCAGGAGACCACCGCCGGAGTCACAGCCCAGGAGGCCCCAAGTATCGTTACTGGTCAGGAGACCACCGCCAGAGTCACAGCCCAGGAGGGCCCAAGTATCGTTACTGGTCAGGAGACCACTCCCAGAGTCACAGCCCAGGAGGGCCCAGTTATCGTTACTGGTCAGGAAACCACCGCCGGAGTCACAGCCCAGGAGGGGCCAAGTATCGTTACTGGTCAAGAGACCACTGCCGGAGTCCCAGCCCAGGAGGGCCCAAGTATCATTAATGGTCAGGAGACCACCGCCGGAGTAACAGCCCAGGAGGGACCAGGATCCCACAGCCCTGCTGGGCAATGATGGAACGTCAAGCCACAAACCAATGTCCAGTGTGGAGATCGTCATGCCACACACCAATGTCCAGTGTGGAGATCGTCATACCACACACCAATGTCCAGTGTGGAGATCGTCATGCCACACACCAATGTCCAGTGTGGAGATCGTCATGCCACACACCAATGTCAGTATCCGAACCGCCATGTCTGAGCACCGCTGAACCGGGCAAAGACCGCCATGGTGAAGACCGCTGAACAGGGCAAAGACTGCCATGGCTAAGCACCGCTGCACAGGGCAAAGACCGCCATGGTGAAGACCGCTGAACAGGGCAAAGACCGCCATGGTGAAGACCGCTGAACAGGGCAAAGACTGCCATGGCTAAGCACCGCTGAACAGGGCAAAGACTGCCATGGCTAAGCACCGCTGAACAGGGCAAAGACCGCCATGGTGAAGACCGCTGAACAGGGCAAAGACTGCCATGGCTAAGCACCGCTGAACAGGGCAAAGACTACCATGGCTAAGCACCGCTGAACAGGGCAAAGACTGCCATGGCTAAGCACCGCTGAACAGGGCAAAGACTGCCATGGCTAAGCACCGCTGAACAGGGCAAAGACTGCCATGGCTAAGCACCGCTGAACAGGGCAAAGACCGCCATGGTGAAGACCGCTGAACTGGGCAAAGACCGCCATGGTGAAGACCGCTGAACAGGGCAAAGACTGCCATGGCTAAGCACCGCTGAACAGGGCAAAGACTGCCATGGCTAAGCACCGCTGAACAGGGCAAAGACCGCCATGGTGAAGACCGCTGAACAGGGCAAAGACTGCCATTGCTAAGCACCGCTGAACAGGGCAAAGACTACCATGGCTAAGCACCGCTGAACAGGGCAAAGTCTGCCATGGCTAAGCACCGCTGAACAGGGCAAAGACTGCCATGACTAAGCACCGCTGAACAGGGCAAAGACTGCCATGGCTAAGCACCGCTGAACAGGGCAAAGACCGCCATGGTAAAGACGGCTGAACAGGGCAAAGACCGCCATGGTGAAGACCGCTGAACAGGGCAAAGACTGCCATGGCTAAGCACCGCTGAACAGGGCAAAGACTGCCATGGCTAAGCACCGCTAAACAGGGCAAAGACCGCCATGGTGAAGACCGCTGAACAGGGCAAAGACTGCCATGGCTAAGCACCGCTGAACAGGGCAAAGACTACCTTGGCTAAGCACCGCTGAACAGGGCAAAGACCGCCATGGTGAAGACCGCTGAACAGGGCAAAGACTACCATGGCTAAGCACCGCTGAACAGGGCAAAGACTACCATGGCTAAGCACCGCTGAACAGGGCAAAGACTGCCATGGCTAAGCACCGCTGAACAGGGCAAAGACTGCCATGGCTAAGCACCGCTGAACAGGGCAAAGACTGCCATGGTGAAGACCGCTGAACAGGGCAAAGATCGCCATGGTGAAGACCGCTAAACAGGGCAAAGACCGCCATGGTGAAGACCGATGAACAGGGCAAAGACCGCCATGGTGAAGACCGATGAACAGGGCAAAGACCGCCATGGTGAAGACCGCTGAACAGGGCAAAGACTGCCATGGCTAAGCACCGCTGAACAGGGCAAAGACGGCCATGGCTAAGCAACGCTGAACAGGGCAAAGACCGCCATGGTGAAGACCGCTGAACAGGGCAAAGACTGCCATGGCTAAGCACCGCTGAACAGGGCAAAGACTGCCAAGGCTAAGCACCGCTGAACAGGGCAAAGACTGCCATGGTGAAGACCGCTGAACAGGGCAAAGACTGCCATGGCTAGGCACCGCTGAACAGGGCAAAGACTACCATGACTAAGCACCGCTGAACAGGGCAAAGACTGCCATGGCTAAGCACCGCTGAACAGGGCAAAGACCGCCATGGTGAAGACCGCTGAACAGGGCAAAGACTGCCATGGCTAAGCACCGCTGAACAGGGCAAAGACTACCATGGCTAAGCACCGCTGAACACGGCAAAGACTGCCATGGCTAAGCACCGCTGAACAGGGCAAGGACCGCTATGGTGAAGACCGCTGAACAGGGCAAAGACTGCCATGGCTAAGCACCGCTGAACAGGGCAAAGACTACCATGGCTAAGCACCGCTGAACAGGGCAAAGACCTCCATGGTGAAGACCGCTGAACAAGGCAAACACCGTGTGGGTATGAATAGGCCGCCACATCAGGCATCCTTATCCCATGTGCAGCTGGGACAGTGACAGGACATGAACTTTCACGGGGAGACTCATCCTGTCTGGGCACCAGTCCCACCCAGTACCAGTAGAGAACTGCAGATACTTGCGAAAATGTAGCTTTGCACTCCCCAGGATGTAACAGTGGGCAACCCACCCACTGTAAAGACTTGTGAGACTGTGGCTTTGCACTCCCCAGGATGTAACAGTGGGCAACCCACCCACTGTAGAGACTTGAGAGACTGTGGCTTTGCACTCCCCGGGATGTAACAGTGGGCAACCCACCCACTGTAGAGACTTGAGAGACTGTGGCTTTGCACTCCCCAGGATGTAACAGTGGGCAACCCACCCACTGTAGAGACTTGTGAGACTGTGGCTTTGCACTCCCCAGGATACATCAATGGGCATGAAGCCCCATCGTGGATCTGGCTTTGCATTCATCTGGCTGAGGTGCCCCCCCTTCCCTTCCCCCTGAGGTGCCTGTAGTGTTTCTATCTGATGCCCCGGCAGTGTTCTCTCGGATTTTGGTCAGGTATCTATTGTGGGCCTCACCCATGCATTTTTGGACTGTTGGTGCACGGACATTGTTGTGTACATATCTGCACTATTTCTTGTATTGTATATATAATTATGACAGATTTCGAGATATATATCAGTATTTTTTTGTATAACATGTATATTGGCACATTACAATGTTTGACCGAAATTTGCTTTGTCTTTGCATTCTTCCGGGGGGATTGTGGTTTGTTCATGTGATTTTTGTAAATGCATTGGTGTGTATGTTGTAATATGCGAGGGTGGGGGTGTTTGGTGGGTGTCCCCCTATCTTTTGCCTTCCCCCTCCCCGTGTCGTAGATGCAGTACTCACCGGTATCTTCTGTGCCTACGTCGCTGTTGGCCGTAGAGGAGCAGAAAGACAAGGGCAGGGAGTATTTGTAATTCCGGTTCCATGGTGGCCTCCTTCCTCGTGGGATGTGTTCAGGTGAGCGTTTTCCCATTGCAAAAGCTGTTTCCGCTCTGTTTTTAGCCACGGTGAATCCGCCCCGGAAAAGGTTGCGGATTAGCCTGTTGTGATACTGTGGGCGGTACATTGTCTCCCACCTGTCTGTTGGCGGTAACCGCTGTGCTGTTTGTCTGTACCGCCGTGGCGGGCGATGTGTTAAAGTGGCTGTCTTTGTTGCCGGTTTCCGCCAGGGTCGTAATTCCCTTTTTTTGTCCACCGGCCTGTTTGCGGTATTTCCGCAGCTTTAACACCGTCCGCCAGGGTTGTAATGACCACCATAGTTCAAATGGTATTACATAACTACATTGCTAAATGTGAAATTTACTGCAGTAGACATAAGTTTGTGAGTTGTGAATTTATAGAAGTGGTAAAGGTAAAGACATACTTGGTGCAAAAAGAAACATGAAAGAAAAGTGAAGTAGTGAGTCATGGTGAATGAAACATAGATGTAGATGAGATGTAAAATTATCTGAAATCCAAAATCCAGATTACTCCTCCCTTCAGAAAAGGAAAAATGTTCAGAATTAGTCCACAGTGAATGTATGACACACAATGGAGGAAATTATGGTTGAGGTTTCTTGCTGACAGTGGTAGATGTCTTGCCATCTGCACCTCCTGGAATTTTACATGGACGTTCCCACTTGTGAGGGCAGGAGAGTTTCACTGGTGCAGAGGCAAGGGTGTCTTCCTCTGGCAGGGCCTCCGTTCCTGTGGCTGCCGCAGATGTAAATGGGCTTGATGTAGTTGTACCACGGAAAGAAGTAGATGGTGGTGGAAAGCCCTGTTCAGAGTTGTTTGGATGTCCATCAGTACCCCTATTAAGGAGCCCATGTGGAATTATTGTCTATCAGCTGTTTGTGTCTGTCCCTCTACAGCTGCTTCTTTTCCTGGAGTTTGGAAAGTACCTGGCCCATCACACCTTAAGACTCCTGATAGACACCCAAGACTTGGCTTATGGTGTCCTGGGTGTAAGTGGCCAAAGTGGTCTCACTCTGGCAGCCCACAGTATCCCTCCCAAGGACCCTACCTCCTCGAGCCTATGCCATTGGCGCATGGTGCCCTCTCCATCTGGGCCCTGGTTCCTCTGTGCCTGGGCTGGTGATTTTCATCTCAAGATCCAGGACTGGGGGGCACAAGTTTAGACTAACTGTGCTAGGCAAACAGATTGGGGTCTGGTGTTGGCTGAGATGTTGTTGCAGCTGGGGTGGGAGGTGTTAGTGTGGGCACAGTGAAACTCACTGTTGCTGTCTGCCAAGGCTAATCAGATACACCAGGTTCATCATCCATGTCCAAATGCCCAAGAGTGTTGTCATCACTGAGGGATTCATCCAGGGGTGGAGTAGGAGTCTGTTCGGTGGAAATTAGATGCCCAAATGCTGTGGCAGATCAATCTGTTATTGACAGAAACATGGAATCTACACCTACGTGTTTTGTGTCAAAGTACGTAGATAACTAGGAAAATCATAATAGGTAAGGATTACTATTGTGATATATTTCCATTGTATAGAACTTCTTAACCCCCAGGGTGCCTGGGGCGAGCCAGTCTCGTCCTGGCACACGGTTCCCGTGTGCCCGGGACAAGACCAGCTCGTCCTGTACCCGGCCCGAGGGGGGAGTGCTAGCGCTCCCCGTGGGCCTACTTCCCACAGCCCTCAGTTAGGGATGGAAGGGGAATTGCTTCCCCTTCTACCCCTGACCCCTCCACCCCCCTAGTGATGTCTGATGACATCAGTGCGCAAACCGCGTGCTGACATTATCAGAGGTCACCTCCGATCATGCTGGAAGCATGGATCCCAGAAGAGAAATGCAACAGCATTTCTCTTCGGACTGGGAGGTGGGGTGAGAGAGGCATGAAGGAAAGAAAATACCTTTTCTTTCATGTCTCTCTAAGCATTTCTGCTGTCCAATCACGATGCGATCGGGCAGCAGAAATGCCCACTAGACACTAGGGATTTAAAAAATATATATATTTCAATAAGGTCGCTGCCTAGGGGTGCAATTATTTGTAACGCCTTTTCTGCCCCTCCCTGGGGTCACATCGGCCTATTGTTGTTAGGCCGATCTGCCCCCGGGGGCAGAAACCTCTAGACGCCAGGGATTGTGAATTATTATTATTATTTTTTTGCAGGAGGGGAGCGACCCCTTAGGCAAGGGTCGCTCTACTGGGGCAAATTATTTTTAGGCTGTTTATGCCCCCCTTGGGGGCAGATCGGCCTATTTTTATTAAGCCAATCTGCCCCCTTGTGCATAAGTGGAGTGGCCTCTTGGGCAAGGGCTGCTCCCCGGGGGGGGGACAAAATAAGTTTAGGCCTTTTCTGCCCCCCTGGGCAGGTCAGCCTATTATAATTAGAAAGTTCTAGGTACCAGGGATATATATTTTTTTTAATTTACTTTATGTTTTTATGTATGGGGAGCGACCCGTTAGGCAAGGGCCGCTCTCCTGGGGGGCAAATTGTATTTAGGCCATTTCTGTCCCCTTTGGGGGCAGATCGGCCTTGTTTTGTTAGGAGAATCTGCCACCAAGGGGGGCAGAAACCACTGGGCACCAGGGATTTTCATTTTTGTCAAGCAATTTCACGCAAGGGGAGCGACCCCTTAGGCAAGGGTCATTCCCCTGGGGGGGGAATTTATTTTAGGCCATTTCTACCCCCTTGGGGGCACATAAGCCTATTTTTATTAGGCCGATCTGCCCCGAAGGGGGGCAGAAACCACTAGGCACCAGGGATTTTTTTTTTTGCATCAATTTCACACAAGGAGAGCTACCCCTTAGGCAAGGGTTGCTCCCCAAGGGGTGGGGCAAATTTATTTTAGGCCATTCCTGCTCCCCTTGGGGGCAGATCGGTCTATTTTTGGAAGGCCCATCTGCCCCCAAGAGGGATACAAAGCCCACCAGAGACTAGGGAAGATTTTATTTCCAAAAAAGAGGGTGCGGGTATGGCCATACTCCCACCCCAAATACATGGGGCCAAAGTTGTTCTGCCCACCAATGGGAAAATGGGGCAATTACCTCCAATCTACATCCCAGGGGTGCAGAAAGTCTACTAGATGCCAGAGAATTAAAAAAAAAGTGGGGTGGTGGCTACCAACCAGTATGGGCCTGGTTATGCCCCCACCCCAACTGAAGGGGGTAACAGTCTTCCAGCTCTCCCCCGGCACACTCAAACATCTTATCCCACGTCAAGCAAGAGGACATTTGATATTGAAAGTGTTATTGCCCCTTGTCTTTCTCTACATTTTTTCCTTCCAAATGTAAGACAGTGTGTAAAAAGACATCTATTTGAGAAATGCCCTGTAATTCATATGCTAGTATGGGCACCCCGGAATTCAGAGATGTGCAAATAACCACTGCTTCTCAACACCTTATCTTATGCACATTTTGGAAATACAAAGGTTTCCTTGATACCTATTTTTCAGTCTTTATATTTCAGCAAATGAATTACTGTGTATCGGGTATAGAACGAAAACCCATTGCAAGGTGCAGCTCATTTATTGACTCTGGGTACCTGGGGCTCTTGATGAACCTACAAGCCCTATATATCCCCGCAACCAGAAGAGTCCAGCAAATGTAACGGTATATTGTTTTAAAAAATCTGACATGGCAGGAAAAAGTTACACAGTAAAACGTTTAGAAAAATGGCTGTTTTTTTACCTCAATTTCAATATTGTTTTATTTCAGCTGTTATTTCTGTAGGAAAACCTTGTAGGCTTGCTGAATTCAGAATCATGTCTACTTTTCAGAAATGTTTAGCTTTCTGGGATCCAGCATTGGTTTCACACCCATTTCTGTCACTAAGTGGAACGAGGCTGAAAGCACAAAAAATAGTAAAAATGGAGTGTGTCCCTGTAAAATGCCAAAATTGTTTGAAAAATTGTGTTTTTAGATTCAAGTCTGCCTGTTCCTGAAAGCTGGGAAGCTGGTGATTTTAGCACCATAAACCGTGTCGAATGACGGCTCCCTTGAGCTAACGGGCTGACGAGCCTTGGTGAGGCACCTGCGCACCAGAGTGGTACATAAACCTGAGAAGACGTTTGGTGGCATTTCATGCAACCCCACAAAATATGCTGCTCTCTGCTGATGACGGGCGAAACCCAGAAACACGTGTCCAGAGATACACAGCACTTGCTGCACCTAATAAGGTGAAAGACTTTGATTACTTTTGTTAATGTGAAAGAATCTGACTGCATTTACCAAGATGCATTGGGGCCAACTTTTTGCTGGAGTGTGAGGCAGTGTGCTCCCTTTTTTTTTGCACTGTGTAGAATGACGGCTCCCTTGAGCTAACGGGCTGACGAGCCTTGGTGAGGCACCTGCGCACCAGAGTGGTACATAAACCTGAGAAGACGTTTGATGGCATTTCATGCAACCCCACAAAATATGCTGCTCTCTGCTGATAACAGGCGAAACCCAGAAACACGTGTCCAGAGATACAAAGCACTTGCTGCACCTAATAAGGTGAAAGACTTTGATTACTTTTGTTAATGTGAAAGAATCTGACTGCATTTACCAAGATGCATTGGGGCCAACTTTTTGCTGGAGTGTGAGGCAGTGTGCTCCCTTTTTTTTTTGCACTGTGTCGAATGACGGCTCCCTTGAGCTAACGGGCTGACGAGCCTTGGTGAGGCACCTGCGCACCAGAGTGGTACATAAACCTGAGAAGACGTTTGGTGGCATTTCATGCGACCCCACAAAATATGTTGCTCTCTGCTGATGACGGGCGAAACCCAGAAACACGTGTCCAGAGATACACAGCACTTGCTGCACCTAATAAGGTGAAAGACTTTGATTACTTTTGTTAATGTGAAAGAATCTGACTGCATTTACCAAGATGCATTGGGGCCAACTTTTTGTTGGAGTGTGAGGCAGTGTGCTCCCTTTTTTTTTGCACTGTGTCGAATGACGGCTCCCTTGAGCTAACGGGCTGACGAGCCTTGGTGAGGCACCTGCGCACCAGAGTGGTACATAAACCTGAGAAGACGTTTGGTGGCATTTCATGCAACCCCACAAAATATGCTGCTCTCTGATGATGACGGACGAAACCCAGAAACACGTGTCCAGAGATACACAGCACTTGCTGCACCTAATAAGGTGAAAGACTTTGATTACTTTTGTTAATGTGAAAGAATCTGACTGCATTTACCAAGATGCATTGGGGCCAACTTTTTGCTGGAGTGTGAGGCAGTGTGCTCCCTTTTTTTTTGCACTGTGTCGAATGACGGCTCCCTTGAGCTAACGGGCTGACGAGCCTTGGTGAGGCACCTGCGCACCAGAGTGGTACATAAACCTGAGAAGACGTTTGATGGCATTTCATGCAACCCCACAAAATATGCTGCTCTCTGCTGATAACAGGCGAAACCCAGAAACACGTGTCCAGAGATACAAAGCACTTGCTGCACCTAATAAGGTGAAAGACTTTGATTACTTTTGTTAATGTGAAAGAATCTGACTGCATTTACCAAGATGCATTGGGGCCAACTTTTTGCTGGAGTGTGAGGCAGTGTGCTCCCTTTTTTTTTTGCACTGTGTCGAATGACGGCTCCCTTGAGCTAACGGGCTGACGAGCCTTGGTGAGGCACCTGCGCACCAGAGTGGTACATAAACCTGAGAAGACGTTTGGTGGCATTTCATGCAACCCCACAAAATATGTTGCTCTCTGCTGATGACGGGCGAAACCCAGAAACACGTGTCCAGAGATACACAGCACTTGCTGCACCTAATAAGGTGAAAGACTTTGATTACTTTTGTTAATGTGAAAGAATCTGACTGCATTTACCAAGATGCATTGGGGCCAACTTTTTGTTGGAGTGTGAGGCAGTGTGCTCCCTTTTTTTTTGCACTGTGTCGAATGACGGCTCCCTTGAGCTAACGGGCTGACGAGCCTTGGTGAGGCACCTGCGCACCAGAGTGGTACATAAACCTGAGAAGACGTTTGGTGGCATTTCATGCAACCCCACAAAATATGCTGCTCTCTGATGATGACGGACGAAACCCAGAAACACGTGTCCAGAGATACACAGCACTTGCTGCACCTAATAAGGTGAAAGACTTTGATTACTTTTGTTAATGTGAAAGAATCTGACTGCATTTACCAAGATGCATTGGGGCCAACTTTTTGCTGGAGTGTGAGGCAGTGTGCTCCCTTTTTTTTTGCACTGTGTCGAATGACGGCTCCCTTGAGCTAACGGGCTGACGAGCCTTGGTGAGGCACCTGCACACCAGAGTGGTACATAAACCTGAGAAGACGTTTGGTGGCATTTCATGCAACCCCACAAAATATGCTGCTCTCTGCTGATGACGGGCGAAACCCAGAAACACATGTCCAGAGATACACAGCACTTGCTGCACCTAATAAGGTGAAAGACTTTGATTACTTTTGTTAATGTGAAAGAATCTGACTGCATTTACCAAGATGCATTGGGGCCAACTTTTTGCTGGAGTGTGAGGCAGTGTGCTCCCTTTTTTTTTGCACTGAATTCAGAATCATGTCTACTTTTCAGAAATGTTTAGCTTTCTGGGATCCAGTATTGGTTTGACACCCATTTCTGTCACTAAGTGGAACGAGGCTGAAAGCACAAAAAATAGTAAAAATGGAGTGTGTCCCTGTAAAATGCCAAAATTGTTTGAAAAATTGTGTTTTCTGATTCAAGTCTGCCTGTTCCTGAAAGCTGGGAAGCTGGTGATTTTAGCACCATAAACCGTGTCGAATGACGGCTCCCTTGAGCTAACGGGCTGACGAGCCTTGGTGAGGCACCTGCGCACCAGAGTGGTACATAAACCTGAGAAGACGTTTGGTGGCATTTCATGCAACCCCACAAAATATGCTGCTCTCTGCTGATGACGGGCGAAACCCAGAAACACGTGTCCAGAGATACACAGCACTTGCTGCACCTAATAAGGTGAAAGACTTTGATTACTTTTGTTAATGTGAAAGAATCTGACTGCATTTACCAAGATGCATTGGGGCCAACTTTTTGCTGGAGTGTGAGGCAGTGTGCTCCCTTTTTTTTTGCACTGTGTAGAATGACGGCTCCCTTGAGCTAACGGGCTGACGAGCCTTGGTGAGGCACCTGCGCACCAGAGTGGTACATAAACCTGAGAAGACGTTTGATGGCATTTCATGCAACCCCACAAAATATGCTGCTCTCTGCTGATGACAGGCGAAACCCAGAAACACGTGTCCAGAGATACAAAGCACTTGCTGCACCTAATAAGGTGAAAGACTTTGATTACTTTTGTTAATGTGAAAGAATCTGACTGCATTTACCAAGATGCATTGGGGCCAACTTTTTGCTGGAGTGTGAGGCAGTGTGCTCCCTTTTTTTTTTGCACTGTGTCGAATGACGGCTCCCTTGAGCTAACGGGCTGACGAGCCTTGGTGAGGCACCTGCGCACCAGAGTGGTACATAAACCTGAGAAGACGTTTGGTGGCATTTCATGCAACCCCACAAAATATGTTGCTCTCTGCTGATGACGGGCGAAACCCAGAAACACGTGTCCAGAGATACACAGCACTTGCTGCACCTAATAAGGTGAAAGACTTTGATTACTTTTGTTAATGTGAAAGAATCTGACTGCATTTACCAAGATGCATTGGGGCCAACTTTTTGTTGGAGTGTGAGGCAGTGTGCTCCCTTTTTTTTTGCACTGTGTCGAATGACGGCTCCTTTGAGCTAACGGGCTGACGAGCCTTGGTGAGGCACCTGCGCACCAGAGTGGTACATAAACCTGAGAAGACGTTGGGTGGCATTTCATGCAACCCCACAAAATATGCTGCTCTCTGATGATGACGGACGAAACCCAGAAACACGTGTCCAGAGATACACAGCACTTGCTGCACCTAATAAGGTGAAAGACTTTGATTACTTTTGTTAATGTGAAAGAATCTGACTGCATTTACCAAGATGCATTGGGGCCAACTTTTTGCTGGAGTGTGAGGCAGTGTGCTCCCTTTTTTTTTGCACTGTGTCGAATGACGGCTCCCTTGAGCTAACGGGCTGACGAGCCTTGGTGAGGCACCTGCACACCAGAGTGGTACATAAACCTGAGAAGACGTTTGGTGGCATTTCATGCAACCCCACAAAATATGCTGCTCTCTGCTGATGACGGGCGAAACCCAGAAACACGTGTCCAGAGATACACAGCACTTGCTGCACCTAATAAGGTGAAAGACTTTGATTACGTTTGTTAATGTGAAAGAATCTGACTGCATTTACCAAGATGCATTGGGGCCAACTTTTTGCTGGAGTGTGAGGCAGTGTGCTCCCTTTTTTTTTGCACTGAATTCAGAATCATGTCTACTTTTCAGAAATGTTTAGCTTTCTGGGATCCAGTATTGGTTTGACACCCATTTCTGTCACTAAGTGGAACGAGGCTGAAAGCACAAAAAATAGTAAAAATGGAGTGTGTCCCTGTAAAATGCCAAAATTGTTTGAAAAATTGTGTTTTCTGATTCAAGTCTGCCTGTTCCTGAAAGCTGGGAAGCTGGTGATTTTAGCACCATAAACCCTTTGTTGATGTCATTTCCAGGGGAAAAAAAACCATCATCCTTCTTTTGCAGCCCTTTTTCTCAATAAAAAAAAAAAAAACAATGTTGCTGTATTTTGGCCAATTTCTTGGTCTCCTTCAGGGGAACCCAAAAACTCTGGGTACCCATAGAATCCCTAGGATGTTGGAAAAAAAGACGCACATTTGGCGTGGGTAGCTTATGTGGACAAAAAGGTATGAAGGCCTAAGCGCGAAGTGCCCCAAATAGCCAAAAAAAGACCTGGCACCTGAGAGGGAAAAGGCCTGGCAGCGAAGGGGTTAACAAGACATTTGTAGACTTTGAAAACATGTATTAAAATTGAGCAGCTCATTAGATGTGCTGATAAGTTGCATTTTGATTTAATTAATAAACTTGACATCTCACAAACATGTAACCCAAGACAGTGGAGAAGTCACGAGTATTTGACCATTCCATGGCCTAGGTTTTGTATGATACAGGCGAACACCGAACTTGGTTGTATATGTAGCATTTGTCATCATGTAAGCATTGCACAGTCATTGGGCTACCTGCCACTTCCATTCAGCTGAACTAGCTTAATGTCTTACCAATATTTGCTATACACAGTTGGTATATTGTCAAACATGCCATCAATAGTCTCAGTTGAAGAGACCAGGACATCAAGCAAATTAAGCAGACTTGTCTCTGAGTAGAGCATTATATGTATATCGCTCAGCCCATGAGAAGTAAACATCAGTTGTGATGTGGCAAACAAGTGAAAATGGGCAAAATGACAATAGCCTCTTTTTTGTTACAGAAACAGGGCTTCATGGTAGTTGTAGTCACTTTACTTTCTACCTCCCAACACTATACAAATGGTGAACTCCATGACAAGCGAACATCAGCTGTAAGATGACAGAGAAGTGGAAATGGGCAAAATGACAATGGCATCTTGTTTTGAGTTACAATAATAGGGCTAGTCCTACATACCTGTTCCCAAAATGCAGTTAGATTGGATCATACATTTACATATTGACACATATCATAGGTCCTGTGATGATATTTTACTAGTAACACACCTACAGACCCCATTCCAACAATTGACATAATGGAGATTGGTACATGTGATATTATATGCACAATACACATTGACAATCTAACATCTCTGATACTTTGAGTATTGCATGTTAGGAAAGTAGATAGACAACACAATGGCAAAAGCTGTGATGAAAGAATACACGACATTCAGGAGTTGTGACAGTTATTGAGATGCAATTCACCAGACTCCACTCCCCTGACTATTCCTTTCAAGCCCTCAGGATGCCAGATGGCCAAGACCTTCTCCTCACAGGAAAAGAGTTGTAATGGGGCTGTGAGAGGACAACCATCAGTTTTCTGGGCTTCCAGGTGTTTCTTGGAGACCAGGGAATGCACCTTTTCTCTTTGGTTATTCAGCCTCTTCATAATTTCCCCCTTTGTGCACATGGTGGTGCCTACAGCATTCACTCTGTTGACTATTCTTTGCCACATTTACATGTTAATATTGAGAGGAGTATGCTGGGCTTGGGGTCCAAACAATTGTGGCTCTACCCTTATGATTTCATCCACCATGACTGTCAATCATCCACTGAAAAATGTGGATTTTTGGATGTGACATAACTGTAACTTAAAGTGGATGACAATGACTAAAAAAATAAGACAAGTGGGATTAGAAAAAATAAAACAAAAGTGTATGTAAAGTGTGAAATGGGATGGGAACAAAGGGCTGCCTTAATTTACCAAACAATATCTATGTTCTCTGCCTTACTTTGCTGCAGTGGAGAGGCAAAATATCATGGTCTGGGATGTGGTGTGTTTTATAGTGTGATATGCAGGTGTGTCCACTTGGCAAGTGGATGTCAGCTGTGTTGTTTTTGAATCCATTCAATGGACACTGTTCTGGTGCTTTGCTGAGAGCATACTGCAACGGTCTACTGCAGTCGGAAAACTGCTGCAAGGGGAGTGCCAGTACAAATGTCTTTTCATAATTGGGTGGGCGCTAAGCCACGGCCCAGACTGCGATGGATTATGCATGGCTGTCACTGCAGCAAGCAGCACCACCGGGGGTAACCACTTCGTCAATGTGGTTGGCGGTTCAGGCTCCATACATCATAATACGGTGGGTGGGAAACCACCAGCTCAGCAGTCTTCTTGGGACCGACACTATGGCGGTACACAGGTGCGACTTTTGGTCATGATTTAGAGTATGCCAGAGGGGGTTAATCCATCACAAATGTGCCTGATATCCTGTTCACTGTATTATGATTCCATTATAGTCCATGGAAATCGTAATTCGGCAGGCAGGATGTAGTAACTCCTCTGGCAAACTCTAAATCAGGTCCTAAGTCAGCAGGTAAAATCTTTTACATGAATGACATGCTTGTGGTGTCTGACTTCCACTCTGTCACAAACTGTAACCTCTGATTGATGTTTTACTTTTTGTTTACTCTTTTAGCCCTAAAACTTAAAAAATTCATATCTCCAGTTTGTAAGAGGAGGCCTCTTTTTGCATGGTTAGCCCCCACTTTTTGCCTGATGTTGATGTGTCCTAGAAGTTGTAGTGCCCAGGGCCCCTGCTAACAAGGTTCCCTGGGCCAGAACTCTTTCCCTAAATCTGTTGTGATGGTTGGCACAATTGGATATACTCTTACATATCACTCTAAGACCCTAGTAAATGGGTACCCCAGTACCCAGGGCATGGGATAGTATGAGTAGGCCCCTGAGGGCAGCAGCACTGATTGTGCCACCCTCTACAGCCCTGCACCCAGATGCACCCAGCACTGCCAGTGCAGGCTGAGTGTACTGGGGTAAACCTAAAAAGGAAAAGTTGACATGACATACTTTCTGTGTGCCCTGTCCACCTTACACTGCATATGATATAGGTATGTGACCCCTTTGGTAGGCCTTACAGTCCTAAGGCAGGGTGCACCATACTATCTGTGAGGGCATAATTGCATGAGCAATATGCCATGCTCCACTGTGTCCGTGCCAAGCATGGGACCTTGTGAGTGAACACAACAGCCATTTTAAGTGCATGTACTGGACACTGGTCAAACACGAGTTCCCTAGCTACATGATGGCCACTCTGTACCCTGAAATGTTTGGTATCAAACAGCTCTGGATGGTATATCCAAACTGGTACCAGTATTGGACTTAACCCCAAAAGCACCCAGGGATCACCTTAGAGGTGCCCCCTGTACAAGCTAACCTAACTGGAATAGTTGTTGACTGGTTCTATCCAGCCTGCCACTTCCAGACAGCCAATATACAAACCTGGGGGAGACCCATGGCTCTCTGGTTTGTAAAACAATGCCCTTGCTGGGTGAAGGACCTAACACCCCCCTCCCTCAGGAATGTGCACTCTCCTAGCAGTGAGCTTCAAAGGTTTACTGCCCTTGGAACTCGAGCCCCCAGGCCTGCTGCAAGCAGCAGATGGCTTCCCTCTATGTCAAACCCCACTTTTGGCAGGATCGAAGGTGGGAAACCACACAAAGGGTAGGAAGAGGGGTCTCACTGAGCATGCACCACTCCTAGGGGCTTGCAGGCAAAGTGGACCCCCATTTCATTTTCCTCCATGTTGGATGGCAGGAAAATATCCAGTGAGGTTTAGGTAAGGGACCCTTCCCACAGGACATGGTCACTGTAGTGGATGTAGCCACCCAAGGGTAAGTGTCTCATTGGACTCTACCAGGTTCCCCCTAAAACATTCACTAAATTCAGTATTTAGTGGGCTCCCCTAGACCAAGAAATTAGATTCCTCTGGAAGAAAAGAAGACAGCACCAAAGAACCCGACAGAAGAACATAGGACCTGCTGCACCAGAAGAGGCTCCAAGACTCCTGCTTGCTGCACCAGAGTTCCGACAATCGCCGCTGCAGAGAAGCTGACCACTGGAATGACCATAAAAAACCCTGAGTACTTCCAAGCTTTGAAAATTGCCCTAGAACTTCCCCCTGTGTGAAGGCACCACTCATAAACCAAAGAAACCTGCAAGGAACCAGCAAACCGGTGAGGGTCACTTCACCCACTGGATGATATCTCCGAAAGAGGAAGTTGCAGCCATACCCAACAACACATCAACAACAGCCTGGATGAGACCTGCAAGTGTGCCAACTTTGGTGGCAGAGCGCCCTCCCGTGGCCGAGTAGTGCCAATACCCCAGGTACTGGTCAGTGCACATCAGACAACCCCAAAAACATCTCACCCAGAGCTGCAACTGGACCAGGAGGAAGCTCCAGTGCAGGAACTTTAGTGACACCCTGGCCCTCCCACCAGAGTACCCACGACATCCTGCAAGACCCACGGAAGAAGACTGGGAGGAGGGGTCTCACTGAACATGCACCACTCCTAGGGGCTTGCAGGCAAAGTGGACCCCCATTTCATTTTCCTCCATGTTGCATGGCAGGAAACTATCCAGTGAGGTTTAGGGAAGTGACCCTTTCCACAGGAAGTGGTCACTGTAGTGGGTGTAGCCACCCAAGGGTAAGTGTCTCTTTGGATACAACCAGGTTCCTGTAAAACTCCCACTAAATTCAGTATCTAGTGGGCCCCCTAGACCAAGAAATTAGATTCATCTGGAAGAAAAGAAGATAGCACCAAAGAACCCGACAGGACGAGAACAGAGGACATGCTGCACCAAAAGAGGCTCCAAGACCTCTGCTTGCTGTACCAGAGCCTCGACAATCACTGCTGAGGAGGAGCTGACCACTGGACCAACCTTAAAAGGCCCCAAGGACTTCCAGCCTTTGCAAATAGCCTGTGAACTCCTTTCTGAGTGGAGGCAGCACTCAATAAACCAAAGAAACCTGCAAGGAACCAGCAAACCGGTAAAGGTCACTTCACTGATCGGAGGATATCTCCACAACCGGAAGTCACAGCCAGACCCAATGCCACATCAATGCAGCCCGGACGAGACCTGCAAGTGTGCCAACTTTGGTGGAAAAGCCCTCTCCCGTGGCCGAGTTGTGCCAATACCGCAGGTACTGGTAAGTGCACACCGGACAACCCCCAAAACAGCTCACCCAGAGCTGCAATTGGACCAGGAGGAAGCCCCAGTCTAGGAACTTAAGTGACATCCTGGACCTTCCACCAGAACACCCATGACGTCCTGCAAGGCCCATGGAAGAAGACTTACCTCCTGCTCCAAAGCGTCCCTTTACGCACAGTATCCAAGTTCTTCAAATCGCCCTGCACCTGGCTGTAGGAAAGTACCATCTTCCTTGACATGTTACTCCCATTTTTACCTGTATGTCAGTATGTTTTTGCCTGTCTCACTGGGATCCTGCTTGCTGGTCAGGACCCCAGTGCTCATAGTTTATGGCCTAATGTGTGTGTCTGTATAGTGCTTAACTGTGGCACTGAGTCTCTGCTAACCAGAACCTCAGTGCTCACGCTCTCTCTGCTTTCAAATTTGTCACTATAGGCTAGTGACTTCATTTACTTACTTCAATTGGCACACTGGGCCCCCCCTTATAAGTCCCTAGTATATGGTACCTAGGTACCCAGGGCATTGGGGTTCCAGGAGATCCATATCGGATGCAGCATTTCTTTTGCCACCCATAAAGAGCTCAGACAAGCCCTTGCACAGGCCTGCCATTGCACACTGCGTAAAATAACGCACACGTTATTTCACAGCCATTTTCACTGCACTTAAGTAACTTATAAGTCACCTATATGTCTAACCTTCACTTGTTGAAGGTTAGGTGCAAAGTTACTAAGTGTGAGGGCACCCTTGCACTAGCAAAGGTGCCCCCACATAGTTCAGGGCCTTTTCCCTGGACTTTGTGAGTGTGGGGATGCCATTACATGTGTGCACTACATATAGGCCAATACCTATATGTAGCTTCATAATGGTATCTCCGAATATGGCCATGTAACATGTCTGAGATCATAGAATTGTCCCCCGTTCCAAATATGGTATTGGGGAGCCAATTCCATGCATCCTGGGGGCTCCACCATGGACCCCCAGTACTGCCAAACCAGCTCTCTGAGGCTTGCACTGCAGCTATAGCTGCTGCCACCTTGCAGACAGGGTTCTGCCCTCTCGGGGTCTGGGCAGCCCAGTCCCAGGAAGGCAGAACAAAGCATTTCCTCTGAGAGCAGGGTGTTACACCCTCTCCCTTTGGAAATAGGTGTTGCAGGCTGGGGAGGGGTAGCCTCCCCCAGCCTCTGGAAATGCTTTGAAAGGCACAAATGGTGCCTTCCTTGCATAAACCAGCCTGCACCAGTTCAGGGACCCCTTGTCCCCTGCTCTGGAATGAAACTGTACAAAGGAAAGGGGAGTGACCACTCCTGTGTCCATCACCACCCCAGGGGTGGTGTCCAGACCTCCTCCAGTGTGTCCCAGACTTCAGCCATCTTGCTTTTCAAGGAGTGGGGGCACTCTGGTGGGCTCTGAGTGGCCAGTGTCAGCAGGTGACGTCAGAGACCTCTCCATACCTGATAAGGTAGCCAATCTCCCTCTGAGGGCTATTTAGGGTCTCTCCTGTGGGTTCTCTTCATATTCTGCTTGCAAGTTTCCTTCAGGAATCCTCTGCAACTACTTCAGCATCCTCTGACCTCAGATCAACCGCAGCCTGCTCCAAGAAATGCTGTAACTGCAACAAAGTATCCACAAGAGATACTTTTCTTCTGCAACCTCAGCTCCAAGTCAGCAACTGCAACAGTTTCCACTACTATGCAATGCACGCTCTGGGGACTCCCTGTCTTCGTCCTGCACCAGAAGGGCTAAAGAAATCTCCCATGGAGTGAGAGGGTCACTGCCCTGCTCCAGCAGGCACCTTCCAAGACAACGACAGGCACCCTTGGACTCCTCTCACAGCAATGAGCGTGCTCCTGAGGACACAGAGGGTGGACATCATCGACATAGACTGTCCTGAGGTCCTGCTGATGCAATTTGGAGGAGCTAAGACCATGCCTTCCCAGAGAGCGATGGTACCCCTGTGTACTGTGTCTTCTTCACCTCCTGAGGCCTCTGTGCACTAGTTGCAAAATTCCTTCATGCACAGCCTGGCCCAGGCCCCTAGCACTCCATCCTGCGATGCTCACTGAGTTGTTCTCCAGCGGCGTGGGACCTTTCTTTGTTGTGCTGCATCAACCGCGTTTTGCACCTCCTTTGTCCCCGTGTCCTGGGACTCCCGGGGTGCTGGCTGGCATCCTGAGGGCTCTCTAAAGTGTTGAGAGCCCCCTCTTCCTCCTCACACAGAGTTGAGGCTCCCAGGTTCCTCCTGGGTCCATCCAGGAACGTTGTGACACAAAACGCACTTTTGTCATAGCCAAGGCTTGTTGGTGACTTCCAACACGAAATCACATCTGCAACGATCTTCACGCCCAGAGCCTTGCATCGCGGAATCTGCTGTGTGCCCCGGGCCCCCAACCTCTTGCTACCTCAACAGCCCAAGGTTACCCCAAGGCACCATCTTTAAATGTGCAAACCAGCACCTTTTCTAAGTGGCCCCTCCAAGTGGCCCTCTGCCTGTGGCAAGAGGTTTTTCCACTGCTTCTCCCACTGGAACTGGAAGCCGCTCAAGATTCTCCAGCTGGCACAGTGTGCCCACCGACTAATTTGACCACCCTGCAAAAGAAGAGACTGGTAACTCAGCTGTATGATTTTTAATGCATTTTAAAAGTGACTCCCTATTGATTCCTGTGGTGCGTAATGACACACAGAAAGACTAACTTTATTAAAACTTTGAAAAGTCATATCTTGAAAAGTACTTAATGTATCTTAAAAATCTTGGTCTTAAAACTTATATAAAAGTATGAAGTATTTTGATAAATTCTGATTTGGATTTATTCACCGAGTGTGTGTGGTGCATGATTCGATTTGTGAGTAGAGCAGATACTTAGCACTCCTCCTGGATTAGCCTAACTGCTCGACCAGCTACCTTGAGAATTGGAGCATTAGGTAGTTTAACTCTGGAAACCAATGTGTGGTTGCCTGGACCTCTGCACAGTGTGCCTAGTTTTGCACACTACATAGAGGGCCAGCCTCCAACATAGTTCCTCTGATTGGGATTTTTTGATTTTAGTGTCATCTTTTTGATTTAATTTGTCTCTAGTTTTAGAATTCGGTTGTGCGATTTTAAGAGTGTTGTATTTTGATCTGTTAATTGTTTTGGAACTGTTAAATCCTTTCCACATGTGTCCTTAAGCCTGTTCCCTCTGTGCCAGAGCTACCAGGGATTAAATCCAAGTTCATAAACTGAAAATATGTATAGGACCTGACAGGATGTTGAACTTATTAATTGGTAAGGACTCACATCCTCCCCAAATAATAACCCATTTTCTTGCACCAATCATGGATTTTCATTCAATTTGCAAACATAACAATTGTAACAGTATGTATGAAGAAAAGCAACAGTCTGTAACTGTTACAGTACAGTTGAGTTAAAAGGTAGTATATTTCACACTCTGCACATTAATTCTGGATTTCACTGAGCCCAATGAAGGACACCACTCATCTTTATTTAACATACCTGTCTCTTGTCCAGACCTATTTCCAAAAATGAGCAAAACCCCAATCTATGAGTTTGTAAAGCGACAGAAACAATAAGTCTGCTGTATTTCTTCCCTCTTTCAGAAAGGTGTTATTGAGGGTGGGGTCCAACAGGGACAGAAAATAGGGCCCTGGCACCAAAATAAAAGTGGCCCCCATTAGTGAATTTGATATCTAAAATGTGGCCCATGTTTGCAAATTGGGGCCTTTTTGAGCTTGTAAAGACATACTG
The DNA here is from genome assembly GCF_031143425.1 of Pleurodeles waltl. Lineage (NCBI taxonomy): Eukaryota > Metazoa > Chordata > Amphibia > Caudata > Salamandridae > Pleurodeles > Pleurodeles waltl. The sequence continues at coordinate 469,374,377 of NC_090442.1, forward strand.
CATAAGTGTTTTACAAGGTGCGGAAGACTGTATGCATTTGAGCTTATTGCAGTCAATGTTTATTTTATTACCAGGGAAATTAACAGTAAAAACCATCTCAACCGATGATAAAACCTGCCAGTTGCGTCCTCCCACGCCTGAGAGCATGCACAAGATCTTGTCACACACGGAGCTCGTAACCCATTTCTTTATTCATCAGCATACAATATTCAAACGTAATTTGTTCATTGAGTCTGCCCAGGACGCAGGGGCCTAACACTCATTGAGTCTGCCCAGAACCAGGGCCCTAGTGCTCACAGTCCTAAAACACTACAGGGCCCAGAAACAGCCCAAAAATGGCTAATACAATGACCTGTCAGAGCAGCCCCGTCGGGCACTACCTATTTGCCCTGTAGTACAGTCCGACTCTGAAAGAGGGGCGAAGTGAAGGGAGAAGAACACAGATCGCACCATATTCTACGAGCCTCCCCAGTCACCCTGCCTCAATCTCATCCCCGTTTCAGGAAGGAGCTGCAGACTCTGCTGTTGACATATTGGGCGTTATTACTACACCATCCTATGTGAAGAGAGTTTGTGTCTCTATCTTACTCTTACTTCTTCCCTTAAACATCATCCCTGTTCCACTCTTGCATGCCATCTTCCTCCTATGTTGCCAGATTGCCAGTCAATCTTCCTCCCAACTCTTCCTCCATTTTAAACATTTTCGTTCTCTGCCTCGCTTCACTGTTGCAGTTGCACAAGTACATTGAAGGCCCCTGTATACAGCTTTCTCCAAGTCTGTTCTCCTTCTTTAATTGTAGTATCTATCGTTCTCTTCTACAGCTCTCCATCGCTATGAGGCTAGATTTCAACTATGTTAAAACTATTCGTACACACCGGGGGTCCTCTTTAATCAAACCAAGTTGAAAGATGTTGCTAAGGAGTACGTTATAAATAATGTAGGGAAATACATATATAAGTAGAAGCACACATAATAAAATTATACTCTTTCGTGGCAGGACATGACATTTTTGGTACTGTGATAAACATGGAAAGGTATGATGCATGGCAAGGTTACACACCCTAGACTGAAAAATAATACTTTTAGCGGCTGTAACAATGTGTATGATATTGTATTGAGGAAAGACGAAGAGATATGCACATTTCCTCAGGAATGTATTCATGTAGAGCGTACTCAGAGAACTGGAAAACGCCCTGACATTTCAACAAAGAGAGCAGTGAGCCTTTTCTGGGTTTGCTTGTCATCTGTAGTCAGCATGGTTATCTTTTCTCACAGTATAATCTATCACATTGTTGCTTCTGCCACCGCTGAAAGACATGACATTCATTGCAGCCTTTCTAATTATCATGTGATCGATTTGACAGGATTCTTGATTGAAATGTTCTTTGTTGCCATGCAGCTATTTACGACGCATTAGGAGTTTCTACATTTCATAAGCCCATTTTATATCTTGGAGGACTTCTAATTGTTCATGAAAGCCTGCAAGAACCAAGTTAGTAATAATCACACAACTTAAAAAGCATGGCTGATCGCTGTGTGATTTATAATTTCACTAGACGCGCTGTGGCATTCTCAAAAGTCAATGGTCTGTGATCTATGCACTGTCCTTGTTAGAGTCAAGTGCAAAAAACACGTTCCATAAAACCGACTCTTTCTTCCTGCCAATGTTTTTTAGATCTTGTGTGGGAAAATGTTAGCTCTCTGTAGCAAACCTATTGCTTCCAAAACATTCCATATACTTCGAGCGGACACTGACTCAGACCCTTGCTCTTGATTGGATGGCTTTGTTGTCTTTCTCAGATGTCTGCTCTGCTTTGGATTCAATAACTTTTCTCCCTATTCTTGTATTTGTCCCTCTCAGGAGTATTTTGGCCTCTCGGTGTTATAATTGGATGAGTTGTATCCTTTACTTGTTAACTTTAGTGGACTCTTTTTCTTTTTTAATGTTGCTTTCAGCACTCCAGCAGAGTGCGCCTTGCTTTCTCTCTCCGCTGTCTGCCTGTTCCTCTTGACATCCCTGCCTTGCTTACTCTTCCTTTCTGCCCCCTTATTTCAATTGCTTTTGCATACACTCTAGTTACTGTCTCCTCTTCCAATCATTTGTTGCTGCCTGATGCTCCCTGCTCCTGCTTCACATGTTTAGCCTTGCTTTGATTTTTTCTTGTGTTTTTTTAGGAGGATCGTTGGCAACTGCATAGTGCTTCCGGGCCACTAGCGTCCTTTTTTCAACTCCCATACACTTTCTTATTTGTACTTTTAATGTATTATTCTAAAATGGCAGTCAGCTATTTTTGGACAATCTATCTATCTATCTATCTATCTATCTATCTATCTATCTATCTATCTATCTATCTATCTATCTATCTATCTACGTTAGCAACTGCATAGTTGTGGTTCTGTCTGAGTTTACACTGAGAAAGCAGTTATTGTTTGGCGCTGTTCATCAAATCTTCGCAAATTTGTTAAAAACAAGTTCATCCAATTATGATTCTGCATGTGAGGTTTGATGCAGATCTGTCCTGGGAGCGGTGGTGTCATTTATCCCCCACAGCCACCTGCAATGTGGGGGGTCCCCTCGTGCAGTACACTTTGTCTGAAAAGTGGTAGATGGTGAGCTGGGGGAGCAGGGGTGCTATAGGTATTGTGCCAGGTAGCCCCCTCAAGTTTCGAAGTGCCACTGCTCAGAAAGAGCAAGGGTACAAATTTACCTTTCCCCTTTTAGTTCTAATAGGAGCATTTTGTTTCTAACATTGAAAAAATACCCCAAACTTAGCATGAAAGAAGAACTGCAGCCAAGTTAGTGTTTTGCTTGTTTTTTTGTAAAAAAAAAATCTGACCAATAGCTTTACTGTGTCTATACTGTTTACAAAATGTTCAAGGTTAGAAACAAAATCTCTTGAAGCCACCAATTCAGCCACTCTATGCACAGTCAAAGGCACAGGCAGCAAAGTTTGCCTGCGCAGGGTGAGTGTGGCACGGGGTCCTGCAGCAGACTAGACTCTGTGCCCATACCCTGTTGCACACAGCCTGTTGCCTACCCTGCACGCAACTGCTGGATGTGATAAAAAACAAGCGATGTTTACCTCATATTACAACACCGTACAGTATGTTGTAAAAAAACATACAATAGTGATCAATAGAAACCTTAGTAACATATATATAGCTTTGCAAATTTTGACTTACAAAATGTGAAGTTTAGATGATTGCTGCAAGGAGTGTGTGGCAGCAGCAGCTATAATTTGAGAATAAAGAAGATTGGGCAAGATTCGAGGATGTAAATAAATTCAAAATCAGAAAGCCATGTGGCAACATGGATTATTGCAACATATGAAAATAATGCCATGAGCAACTGAAACTTCCAGTTTGTCTCCATGGCACTCACACAACTATGCATAAGATACTCTAAAACTTGACTTAAATGTTCAAATTGGTCATTAAATTATAACCAGAAACAAAGTGTGCTTCGTTCCTAGCAGAACGTCGATCATCTTCCAAAACCTAGTGGTGAATTAAGTATCAGATATGTATTTATAATTTTAAGGTAAATCATTCAGACAAAAGATATCATAAAGGAAAACACAGGCTGACTGAGCCTGCACCACCCTTTATGGTACAGGTTTAGGAACTGATTAAACATGAGGCATAGAAGATGGTTACTTTTCAAAAAAGTATATTTTGTTAACATAAATGTCATACGGCTCTCATGATAAGTCTGACTATAAGATTTTACATCAGACCATAATAAGAGCACAAATAAAATGGATCTTCTCTAATACAGAAAACCATCTATAGCAACAACCCAAGATTCATGACATCATGCAAAACTACTTTCTGTAACCACTTAGTAGGAATAACCGAAGGCTTATTCATGGAAAATAAACACCTTTCTTTGCACGACCATGTGTTTGATATAGCTTATATGACTAAATAAAAAAAATACATATCACTCCAATAAACTGAGCAGTTGCTCAATGACAAATTGTTTCAGCCAACATTAAAACGAAGCATCTAAAACAACATTGTTAAAGCATCCTATGTAAGTAAGGCAAAATATATTTCATTGAAAAAAACACGCCTGACAACTATTTTGACACCTGAAATATTGTGGCACTTGCATATTTATGAAATTTGCTTCCTGTTCTAATCGAACTGAAGGTACCATTAATGCATCTATCCAGACCAGTGAGTCAATCAAATGGAAACAAAAGACTTTCAAATTCTGGAATTTCTCCTCTATAATCTTATTCCTATACATTCCTTTTTGAAGAAATTCATTTAGCAACAAATGTGTACAATTAGATTTAATAAAACGAGGAAGAAAGGTCTTTAAGGAATTTATATATAGCAAATGGAAATCACACAAAAGCCCAAGTATTTCTTGGAGATATTTCTGTGTAACTAACTCTGTAATCGTGTGTAGAACTTTTATTTACTGAAAATAAATCCACAAGAGATGAGTATCTTAAATAAATGTTCATCAAGTCTTCTATCAATGAGAAGGATAACTACCTTAAGCTTTGTAACTATGTACTTTTAATTGAAAACAATTTATATTATCTACCCGAATCTTGTAATCTTTAGAAAAGTCCATATTAATGTTCTGTAGCTAATTTCCAAACACACAACTCGACTATCAGAATAATTCTCTGTATTCCCAATGTCCTACAAACAGCCCCAATGGAAACAACTTTTCTTTGAAAAGAATATCCTAGAACTTAGAACGTAACTGCAGCAACAGAGAATCACAGCTGCCTAACAAATATGCAGAGGGAAGTTATACCAACATAAACAAGACAACCATGTGGGAGTCCATGGTCCCCTGGGAAACCTAGTCTCTTGTTAAGGCACTGCAATAAATGCCATACTATTCTTTCCAAAATGGACTTAGTTCAAGCTAGTTTGGAGTATCTCTCCCCATGCCTGCTGAGCTTTAAGAGATGAGAGATGACTGCTGACATGGCTTCTGGCAGTTTCTCCTCCATAATGGCTGACAGTTCAGCAGAAAAGTTAATGGTTTCTAACAGTGCCTTGAATAAAAAGTCTTATAACAATTGTATGGCATGAAGATTAGAAGGTGATTCCCATTATCATTTCTCAGGGCCAAACTTCCTCCACTCCACCGGATATTACAACTGTAACTAATAATTTGTGCATGTAAAACCTTATGTACCTCATATTCACTTTCAGAATACACTAGGACAGGCACTGGTTATGGTACAAGAGTTGTTTTTTCAGGACACAGATTCAAGAAAGATACATGGAACAGTGGAATTATTTCCATAAACAAGGGTAATTTCAATTGTACAGATACTGAAATAACAATTTGTTCAGTCAGAAATGGGCACTAAACTTACATTGTGATTTAGAAGATTGTTTGAGATACATTTTTTGTGAGTAAAATATTTTCTGACCTATAACATATTGGGGTACCAGACCTTTTCTGTTGAGAAGCACAGAATGTATGAGTATTGTTACTTTTTTCCAAGGCTTTCCATAAATGTTTGTGAATACCTATTAAGTCAATTAAATGTTCTTGTATAGGTGGTACTGATGTGCTGGTAGTATACAGGGAACATAGTAAAACACAAAAGAAAGGTGACATTCCAATAAATGATTGCTCGGTATTTTGTGTATTGCCTCTGGCAAACACAAAGTATTACTCAAATCTTGCAACACAACTTGATATTGATATTTCAAGTACTGGTAAACACACTGACTCAGCCTTTCAGTCTGTCTATTCCTCTGAGTGTAATAAATGGCATATGTAACAAAGTAGATTAATAATTGGGTTGAGTGGGCATTCAGCACAAAAAAGGCCACAAATATGTGATGGTAAAACATAGTTTAAATAATTTAAATGTGTTCTCAACCACCCGATAGCTGTGGCACATAATAGACAGACTCAGGATCAGAAAATGTGCAGTTAAAAAGTCAAAACTCAAAACAATGAAAATTCCATAAATAATTTAGCAAAACAGAGAGTAATGTAATAAGTAAAATGAAACCAAAACAAAAAAAAATCCAATCAAGGAACCAGAGATATACATTTTTAAATATTTAAGAGAAAAATCATCAAGAAAAAGTAAAGCACCAACCTGTAGCCACTGTTCGCAGGTGACCAGGACCTAGCTTGAATTCAAGCCGACTGAGGTGGAGCACGGTCATGGGCAGTGCAGGCCACCCTGTGGCCCCCAGCACTGTCTTTCTGCCAGCCATTTCATGGAGGGACCCCACCATGAAAAGGCTGTCAGAAAGCCAAATCATGATCAGTGTGGCAGTGTCGAACTCAGCACTGCCGTGACTGACCACAACTTTGACTGCTACCATCCCGTCAGGATCCATGATCACGGTGGAGGCGGCAGTCTGGCTGCCAGGATCATAATCCAGCAGTTGGACTGCCAGGATTGTGGCGGTCCGACCACCATCACGAGTTTGGCGGTCCGTGGGCCACCAAATTTGTAATTAGACCCTAAGTCTTTGAACCAGATGTTGAAATGAAATGCTCCAGCAGGGAAACGTTGCAGGCTGCATCCACCAAAGTCATGTTGAAGGTAGATAGATGCTGGACAAGCTCCTTGATTTTTTTGAGGGAAATAGTTCAAGTGAGTGAAATTACAATTTTGTAGTTGCCAAAGTCCTTGCATCAGGTGGCCACTTTTTGTACCTTCTCCCTGTCCCTTGTAAAAGGCCTCTTACAGCGTGTCACGTCCCTGTAGCTACAGCCAACTGACCCTTGGAGTACACTTTTTAGTCCTGGGTACTATTGGGAACAGGCACAGGCCTTCAGATTTCCACACAGGTCTAAAACAGCAGATACAGACTTCTTCTGTCCTTCTGCAGGCCCAGAGAATGCTCTGATGAACTGTGGGTGAGGTGCCTGCTTTGTAGAGACCACTAGCCGGTGGGTGAATGTGACTCATGGACACTCTGTAACCAGTGAAAAAAAGTTCCCAGCTGCTACCAATTCCACTTTTGCAGTACATCCTGTTTGTTTTACTGTTGACTATCCCAGGGTGCACTATTGTGAAGCAAATCCAACATGGCAGTTTTTTCTTCCCCTGAAAGAGCTTGTGTCCCTGTCAGGGGAGGGTTTAGGGAAGGGAGTAGCCTCCTCTTATTGACTACACCCAACTGGTTTTAGGACCAGCTCCCCCTCTCACTGGAATGGAGCCATGTTGGCTACAGAGGACAAAAGGCTTCTCTTCCCCATGTCTTATACTTAAGTAGAAATGGGCCGGCCTCACCCAGGTCCCTTTCAAGTTAACAAAGTCGCTGGACCCTCTCCAGCTGTCTACCCTGAGCTGATATCTGTGACATAACTCATTCCCTGGTGTTCCTATGAAAATACCTAAGCCATTGTTCCTGCTCTAGGAGAGATTTTCACTCCTCATTAACACCTTCGCTGCCAGGCCTTTTCCCCTCAGGTGCCAGGCCTTTTTTGGGCTATTTGGGGCAGTAAGCGCTTAGGCCCTCATAACCTTTTGTTCACATAAGCTACCCACACCAAATTTGCGCCCTTTTTTTTCCAACATCCTAGGGACTCTAGAGGTACCCAGACTTAGTGGGTTCCCCTCAAGGAGACCAAGAAATTAGCCAAAATACAGTGAAAATTTTGTTTTTTTAAAAGAATGGGAAAAAAGGGCTGCAAAAGAAGGCTTGTGGTTTTTTCCCTGAAAATGGCATCAAAAAGGGGTTTGTGGTGCTAATATCACCTGCTTCCCAGCTTTCAGGAACAGGCAGACTTGAATCATAAAACCCCAATTTTCAATACAATTTTGGCATTTTACTGAGACATACCCCATTTTTACTATTTTCTGTGCTTTCAGCCTCCTTCCAGTAGTTAGTGACAGAAATGGGTATGAAGCCAATGCTGGATCCCAGAAAGCTAAACATGTCTGAAAAGTGGACAAAAGTATGAATGTAGCAAGGGGTAATTTGTGTAGATCCTACAAGGTTTTCCTACAGAAAATAACAGCTGAAATAAAAACAAATATTGAAATAGAGGTGAAAAAACTGCCATTTTTCTCAATGTTTTACTCTGTAACTTATTCCTGCAATGTCAGAGTCTTGAAAGCAATAAACCGTTACATCTGCTAGACTCTTCTGGCTGCAAGGGATATATAGGGCTAGGAGGTTCATCAAGAACCCTAGGTACTCAGAGCCAATAAATGAGCTGCACCTTCCAATGGGTTTTCATTCTGCACTGGGTATACAGCAATTTATTTGCTGAAATATAAAGAATGAAAAATAGGTATCAAGAAAACCTTTGTATTTCCAAAATAGGCACAAGATAAGGTGTTGAGAAGCAGTGGTTATTTGCACATCGCTAAATTCCGGGGTGCCCATACTAGCATGTGAATTACAGGGCATTTCGCAAATAGACTTCTTTTTTACACAATGTCTTACATTTGGAAGGAAAAAATGTAGAGAAAACCTAGTGGCAATTACACTTATTTTGCTATTCCGTGTTCCCCCAAGTCCTCCAATAAAAATGGTACCTCACTTGAGTGGGTAGGCCTAATGCAGGAAATACAAATGGACACATCACATTTTTACATTGAAATCTGACGTGTTTTTTTGCAAAGTACCTAGCTGTAGATTTTGGCCTCTACCTCAGCCGGCACCTAGGGAAATCTACCAAACCCAGACATTTCTGAAAACTAGACACCCGAGGGAGTCCAGGGAGGTGTCACTTGAGTGGATCCCCCAATGTTTTCATAACCAAAATCCTCAGCAAACCTCCAATTTAGCTAAAAATATAATTTTTCCCACATTTCTGTGTGCAATCACCACACCGGGACAAATTTCCTACCACCCAACATTCCCCTCAGTCTACCGGCAAAAATGATACCTCACTTGTGTAAATGGGCCAAGTGCCTGTGACAGAGAAGAGCCAAAAACATGTCAAAATAGAGGGTGAACCAAAACGGGTCCAAAAGAGCAGTTTGAAAAAAAAACATTTGTAGGCTGACAAGTGCAGCAGAATTTTTATCGGTATAGATGAGACAATGCTGGGTGGTAGGAATTTTGTGGATCCCTGCAGATTCCCGAAGGTTCCATCACAAAAATGTGCGAACAATGTGTGATTTCCAGCAAAGTTGAGGTTTGCAGGGCATTGTGGATAAGAAAATGGTGCCGGGTGCATGTGAAGCACTCCACCCTGGAATCACCCAGATGTTTAGTTTTCAGGTGTGTCTAGGTCTTGTGGATTTTTCTACATGGCAGCATCCCTCACCATTCCAAGTGGGACGATTTTGAGAGTTAGACAAGCTCTCATGGCCCAAATATAAAACCAAAACCCAAAATACTAAATTGTCCTCTTGCTTGCCATGGGATAAGATGTTTTAGTATGCGGGGGGAGAGCTGAAAGACTGTTACCCCTTTCGGTTGGGGTGGGGGCATAACCAGGCCCATACTGGTTGGCAGCCACCACCCCAGTATGTTATATATTTTTTTTAATTCACTGGCATCTAGTATGATTTCTGCCCCCCCCAGGGAGTAGATCTGGGGTAATTGCCCCATCTGCCCACAGGTGGGCAGAACAACTTTGGATCAATTTTTTTGGGTGGGGGTAACAATCTTCCCAGATCGCTGGTGAGCTTTCTGCCCTTCTTGAGGGCCGATGGGCCTTCCAAAAATAGGCTGATCTGCCCCGGGGGGCAGATATGGCCAAAAGTAATGTGCCCCCCATGGAGAGTGACCCTTGCCCAGGGGGGTGGCCCCCAAACAAAACATACACATACACACACACCAATCCCTGGTGCCTAAGTGGTTTCTGCCCCCCCAGGGGCAGATCGGCCTAATAGAAATAGGCCGATCTGCCCTCAAGCGGAGCAGAAAGGGCCTAAAATAAATTTGCCCCCCCAGGGGAGAGACCCTTGCCTAAGGGGTCGCTCTTCTTGCATGAAATTGTCATAAAAAAATCCCTGGTGCCTAGTGGTTTCATCGGCCTAAAAAATGTAGGCCGATCTGCCCTCCTAAAATAAAGTCCCGGGTGTCTAGTGGTTTCTGCCCTCTTTGGGGGCAGATTGGCCTAACAAAAATTGGCCGATGTGCCCCCAAGGGGGGCAGAAATGGCGTAAAGACAATTTGCCCTCCATGGAAGTGACCCTTGCCTAAGGGGTCGCTCCTCACATATAAAAAAAAAAATAAACAAACAACAAATTTGCCCGCCCCCCCCCCCCAGGGGTGTGACACTTTGCCTAAGGGGTCGCTCCCCTCATGTGAAACTGACAAAAAAAACCTTGGTGTCTAGTGGTTTCTGCCCCTCTTGAGGGCAGATTGGCCTAAATACAATTTGCCCCCCAGGGGAGCGACACTTGCTTAAGGGGTCGCTTCCCATATATAAAAAAAAAAGTAAAAATAAAAAAATATATATCCCTGGTGTCTAGGGGTTTCTGCCCCCTGGAGGGGCAGAAAAGGCCTAAAAATAGTTTGCCCCCTCCCCAGGGAGCAGCCCTTGCTCAAGGGGCCACTCCCCTTATGTATAAACATAAATAAAAAACAAAACTCCCTGGTGTCTAGTGGTTTCTGCCCCCCTTGGTGGCAGATTGGCCTAATAAAAATAGGTCGATCTGCCCCCAGGGGTGGCAGAAATATCCTAAAGGTAAATTTGCCCCCAATGGAGCGACCCTTGCATAGGGGTCGCACCCCACATGCATAAAAAAAATAAAAATTGATCCCTGGTGTCTAGCGGTTTCTGCCCCCACCCAGGGAGGGCAGAAATGGCCTAAGAATAAATTGCCCCCTGGGGAGTGGCCCTTGCCCAAGGGGCCGCTCCCCTTATGATATAAACCAAACAAAAAAATTCCCTGGTGTCTAGTGGTATTTCTACCCATGTAATCGGGCAGCAGAAATGCAGAGAGAGACATGAAAGGAGAGGAAAGGCCTTTCCTCTCCTTTCATGCCTCTCTCACCCCCTTCACGTGATCGGAGGAGAAATGCTTTTGCATTTCTCCTCCAATCCGAGGGGCGGTGGGGTGGGGGGCAGTTGACGTTATCAGATGCCATGGGTGGGTCAGGGAGGGGGCGGGGCTGCAAGGGGAAGCGATTCTCCTTCTATCCCTGCCTAGGCGCTAGCGCTTCCCCCTTGGGCCCCTAGCTGGACGTAACGGTTACATGCTAAATAGCCACTTTACCTGTCTTACCAGGCAAGTAAAGTGTAACATTTAAAAGTCACTTTTCCTAAACATTTATTAAAAATCCAACTTCACCCACCATTGAATTGGCATTTGAATCAGTCCAGTAGAATGTCTTAAATTGGAGATAGCAAGTTATTATTTTAACTCTAGGTTTTCTCATTTTTCACAGTAAAAATAGCTTTTGGGGTCTAGTCATTGTAGGCACATACATACATAAAATTCTTGTGTGTACCAATTTTAAATACTAGATACCCTACATTGCAGGCTACAAGGCCTATTTAGGGGTGACATTTAATATTTAAAAGAAGGGCCCTGTCTTGTCAAAATGGTTATTTTTACATGCCTGCATGTTCAAAAGCTCAGCATTTGGGTGATATAGGAAGGCCAAAAGTTATGTTTTGTTTGTCAGCCTAGTAAATGGCTCAACCTATGCTGTAGTCCACAGGTGACTTCAATTCTTTCCGCTTTCCATGCTCTTGTGTACTTCTTCCACAATAAACTATGGCCTTACTCTAAAGTTAAAGGCACCAATTAAGAGTTGGCCAATTCTACCATGTTTAAGGATCACAGAACATACACAAGGAACTAGTCAGCAGTGCCCCAGAACACGCAGTTTAAAAACCAATAGCATCAGTCCAAAAAGTAGGGGAAACCACACAAAAAGGACCTTCTTTACAGTCAACAGATGGGCTGTTATACAAATCAGACTACCATGGTGAAAAAATGGAGAACCTTTTTTGAATGTCATCAAACTGGATAATGTGCTGAGCAGGAACCGGTGACAACTCTTTACAGTGGACAACACAGGGAGAGGTATGATATAATGACTTGGACAAATGGCCCAGAACAATTGATTTACTTTGCAACCTCGACATTTCAGAAACTTTACCACAAAATCTATTGACTTTGCATGCCAACGTTCAGGTGGAATAGGCAGGGTCTCAATAAATCCACCGGCTTACTATGGGAAGTCTTAATCGGGGGATAAATAGAACATGTATTCACTTCCGCAAATAGCTTACACCACAACATACTACTGCTAAAGACATAGCTGCTGCAGGTTGTTGAGTACCCTTTGAATCATGAAGCCACTTAATAGCTTGTTGTCTTAACTGAACCACTGGTAAATATATAATGTTCCATAATGCGCCAATATCTTCTCATTACTTTAAAACGTGCTAGTTACAGTTTGTCTTTCCATACATACTTTTGTCAAAAATAAATCTATGCTGATTAAGGCAATAAAATTAGCATTCATAATTGTAGGTGACAAAATTAATGGTGGGAGGAACATCTGTCACCCTATGTTCACTTTCAAATGTATTTTGTGATCAGCCTTACCATTTTCAGAACCTTGTCTGTAATTTAGCATATAAATATTGTTAGAAAACTACAAGTTCAATCTGAAATGCCTAGCAGTAAGTTATCTGGCTGGTTTTAGGAATTACAGATTTTTGTGATCAGTATATACGTCTTTAATGTGTTTGGTATGTAATGTTTCCATTCCTCTAAAGCTTTCTTAAAGGCCTGAAGTTATTTTTTATTGATTGTCTAATTTAACTGCTGCAAGTTCTTTTAGAAAAGTCAGCCACTGAATGAATCTGTCTATTGTTTAGATTTTTCTGAGATAAAACACCTCCAATACCTCAATAGGAAACACCCACCTAAAAAATAAAAGGGTATCCAATATTAGTATGGTGCAACATAGGAGCTCTAGAAAAACACTCTTTTAAGATACCAGAAGCCTGATCTACCTCTTTTGAACAAGGAAAACCCACTCCATTACATTGCAACTTGATAATGGGTCTTATAATTTCAGAAAAATGATTAATGAACCTTAAAATATGTTGAATAGGTTCACCTGAAGTTGGTGTAGGCCACTGAATACTGATACTTTTTTTCATCTATCAAAATGTGTCCCTAAAACATTACAGTAGCAGTGTGGAAAAGTAATTTATCAATCTATGCAATGCGATAATGAGCTCTACAGTGTTACAAAACTGCCTTAACATGTGGTGGGTATCCAAGGAGTCTGAATACATCACAATATCCATCAATACCTAGGATGGAGTGAGAAGTTGCTTTAGGGTGGACCCTCTGCTTCACAAACTGTAATCCAAAAATATACACAAAGGAGGGTAGACCGAACTCTCTTAAACACTGTTTTTTACTCAATTAAATGCATGAGATTACAAATATCACAAGCAAGTGTGCAAGCAGACCCAGGTAAAATAGTGCTCTTGTTCCAGTGCTTGGATATATTCGTACCCACAGGTACCACCTGTGGCCTGCTTTATCATTGGACCCACAGCCACGTCAACAAATTTGAGTGGGTGGGCTTTGTGCATTTGTAAGTGGAACACTTAGAGTGTGAAAGGCAATGGATTTGTGTAAGTGAATTAAAATTGCCTCATAGAGCCTACAGTAACTTTAATGAGAGAGATCTGGGGGACTATATTAAAAACAGTGAGTTGTCATAAGGACACAATGGGCTTTAACATAAATAGGTCAACATGTTTCAGCCGTGTATCTGCCCCAAAGGTTCAATCGGCTTTCTTCAGGACCAAAATGTGTTCTAAATCCCTGCATGATGTGGTTGAGCTTTCCACCCTTTTATAATGCTCTCATTTTAATTTTAAGAAAGCATGGCGCAAATTATACAGACCATACTCAGGACACTCTACTCGATATGGTCATGACTGGAAAGAGAGAATAGGTATCCTGAACATGAAATCATGAGACGTTCCATCTTGGATCTCTTATCTGTAAGACACAACAGCCCTATTAGAGTACAGTAAAAACATGCAAACCCTCATGAGTCACTTCTCAAAGCGTCATATATGATTTCTAAAAGTCACAGATATATACATTTAAAAAGGCACAATAGACACACTTAAAAAGCAGTGTACAACATGCACACACATAGTGACAGTAGTGGCAGTCTACCTACATGGTCTATGTATTAATAAGACATCATAGAGTTATGCAAGGGGGACGGTCTCTGTAGTCACACACTAGAAAGAAAGAGACAAATAGTTTGAAGGTCTATGAAAAGATCCTGCTCAGTGAAAACATTTTAAAGTGTCACAGCACTTACTTCATTGAGGGATCATGTCTTCAGCATGACCTACATCTACCCCTGCAGCCCGGTGTCTTGCATTGATGCGCGCTTAATGGCATCAGCTGCGAGTATTACATGACCCTTGTTGCGGAAATCACTTCCTCAGGTGATAATTTGTGTACCCAACTGAGAACCCAAGTTTGGTTAGATCAAACCTTGTTGTAGCAGTCATGTTGGAGAAAAGTGGGTCCCCAGGTGGTATTCAAAAAGGGAAACGGCAATGTGACTCGAGGACTGGTAAGCACAGATCAGCTCTCAGAAATAAGTGCAGCTGGCTGTGCGCTTACACGTTAAATACACATCTCCATAGTAAATGAAGGGAGTTGTAGTTTGTGTCCTGCTCCTGAGGTTAACATTGTAAATGTACCTTTGGATCACTGTAAATCGACATGTTTGGCCATTCTGCACATCTATAAAAGGTCACTGCTAAAAAACTAGCATTGAAGTGAGAGTTTAGACCTCATATTTGTAGTGTAGTGTTTACATAGGGTAAATGTTTAGCATAGTATTAAATCCATTCAGCACTATCCACAATATTAGCATTGTTCATATGTGACCCGGGGTTCTATGGTCAAGCAGAACACAGTTGATACATTCAAGCGTCATTGTAGCAAATATGGGAGATGTGGTCCCCATACTCAGTATCGGAGTTAACCTCTATAGTTAATTTTGCATAAATGTTTAGAAATGTATGGTCCACAATGTGCACCATCTGTGATACTATCACTGTCCATCTCCATCAGAATTACCTAAGAACTTTCAGGGTTAAATTAAACAAAATGTGTTTTGTTAGAAATGGGGTCTTTGGTTGACAGTCAGGTTACCCTGTTCAAGCAAGGACCCTCACTCTAGTCAGGGTAAAAGAGAAGCACCCTCAGCTAACCCCTGCTTACCCCCTTGGTAGTTTGGCAGAGGAGTAGGCTTAACTTCAGAGTGCTAGGTGTAAAGTATTTGTACCAACACACACAGTAAATTAATGAAAACACTTCAAAATGACACAACACCAGTTCAGAAAAATAGGAAATATTTATCTAAACATAACAAGACCAAAACGACAAAAATCCGACATACACAAGTCAAGTTATGATTTTTTTAAAGATTAAACTCAAAAATAGCGCTTAGAAACACAAAATGCTTCAATGAGGTGTTAACACAGCGTTGTGACAGAGTGGTTCCCCACAAACCGACACCAGCAGCGCCGGACACGGAGTCGCGTAGACCCCCAAGTACAGTACCTTTGGTGAAGAGTGAAAACAAGTCGATGCGCGAAGTCAAGGATTGCGGCGTTAGTGCGAAACGTTGCATCCAAGAACTTCGAGCGGCGTCGGTCACGACGTGGTGCAGAGACTTCCACGGAGTTGCGGACTTCAGCGAAGATCACGGAGTCGGGTGCAGGCGGCGTCACCGAATTCAGCAGCGGGGTCGGTCCAAAGTCATCGGAAGTCGATTTCCTTAGATTTCCACCAGCCTTCCTTTCAAGGGCCCAGGAACTGGATAGGGCACCACTTGTCAGAGCAGGAGTCTCTCCAGAGACTCCAGGTGCTGACAGAGAGAAGTCTTTGCTGTCCCTGAGACTTCAAACAACAGGAGGCAAGCCCTAAATCAAGCCCTTGGAGATTTCTTCACAAGATGAAAGGTACACAAAGTCCAGTCTTTGTCCTCTTACACTGGCAGAAGCAGCAACTGCAGGATAGCTCCACAAAGCACAGTCACAGGCAGGGCAGCACTTCTCCTCAGCTCTTCAGCTCTTCTCCAGGCAGAGAATGTCTTGATGTCCAGAAGTGATCTAAAGTCTATGGTTTTGGGTGCCCTTCTTATATCCAATTTCTCCTTTGAAGTAGGCCTACTTCAAAGTAAAGTCTCATTTGAATGTGGAATCTTGCCTTGCCTAGGCCAGGCCCCAGACACTCACCAGGGGGTCGGAGACTGCATTGTGTGAGCACAGGCACAGCCCTTTCAGGTGTAAGTGACCACTCCTCCCCTCCCTCCTAGCACAGATGGGTCATCAGGAAATGCAGACTACACCCCAGCTCCTTTTGTGTCACTGTCTAGTGTGAGGTGCAACCAGCCCAACTGTCAAACTAACCCAGACAGGGAATCCTCAAACAGGCAGAGTCACAGAAATGGTATAAGCAAGAAAAATGCTCACTTTCTAAAAGTGGCATTTTCAAGCACACAATCTTAAAATCAACTTTACTAAAAGATGTATTTTTAAATTGTG
Organism: Pleurodeles waltl; assembly: GCF_031143425.1. Lineage (NCBI taxonomy): Eukaryota > Metazoa > Chordata > Amphibia > Caudata > Salamandridae > Pleurodeles > Pleurodeles waltl. Next base: position 469,390,861 of record NC_090442.1, read on the forward strand.
AGCTCTGAGACCCCAAACTCCACATGTCCATCCGCTCCCAAAGGGAATCTACACTTTAATCAGATTTAAAGTTAGCCCCCATGTTAACCTATGAGAGGGATAGGCCTTGCAACAGTGAAAAACGAAGTTAGCAATATTTCACTGTCAGGACATATAAAACACATTACTATGGGGGTCATTCTGACCCTGGCGGTAGACTACCACCAGGGCCAACGACCGCGGGAGCACCGCCAACAGGCTGGCGGTGCTCCCATGGGCATTCTGACCGTGGCGGTACAGCCGCGGTCAGATACGGGAAACCGGCGGTGTACCGCCGGTTTCCCGCTGCCTAAGGGAATCCTCCATGGCGGCGCTGCAAGCAGCGCCGCCATGGGGATTCCGACCCCCTTACCGCCAGCCTGGTTCTGGCGGTTTTGACCGCCAGAACCTGGCTGGCGGTAACGGTGTCGTGGGGCCCCTGGGGGCCCCTGCAGTGCCCATGCCAATGGCATGGGCACTGCAGGAGCCCCCTAACAGGGCCCCACCAAGATTTTCAGTGTCTGCCACGCAGACACTGAAAATCGCGACGGGTGCAACTGCACCCGTCGCACCCCTTCCACTCCGCCGGCTCCATTCGGAGCCGGCATCCTCATGGAAGGGGATTTCCCGCTGGGCTGGCGGGCGGCCTTCTGACGGTCACCCGCCAGCCCAGTGGGAAACTCAGAATTACCGCAGCGGTCTTTTGACCACGCAGCGGTATTCTGCCAGCGGGACTTTGGCGGGTGGCCTCCGCCGCCCGTCAAAGTCAGAATGACCCCCTATATGTCCTACTTTAACCATACACTGCACCCTGCCGTTGGGGCTACCTAGGGCCTACCTGTGGGGTGCCTTACATGTAAGAAAAGGGAAGGTTTGGGCCTGGCAAGTGGGTACACTTGCCAAGTCGAATTTACAGTTTAAACTGCACACACAGATACTGCAGTGGCAGGTCTGAGACATGATTACAGAGCTACTTATGTGGGTGGCGCAACCAGTGCTGCAGGCCCACTAGTAGCATTTGATATACAGGCCCTGGCACCTCTAGTGCACTTTACTAGGGACTTACTAGTAAATCAAATATGCCAATCATGGATAAACCAATCATATATAATTTACACAGAGAGCATTTGCACTTTAGCACTGGTTAGCAGTGGTAAAGTGCTCAGAGTTCAAAAGCCAACAGCAACAGGTCAGAAAAAATTAGGAGGCAGGAGGCAAAAAGATTGGGGATGACCCTGCATAAGCCAAAAAGTCCAACATGCTTTATATTGCTTGCATACATATTACACATAGGTAGCTATGTAGAAGTCACAAAGAATACAATCATTGACATGTCATGTTTTCTCTTTCCAAGGTACAAATACTGTCATTCACATATTCTCACTAGATGTAGGCCTCAACATGTATGAATATTGAATTTTGAGATGTAGCAAAACATGGGGGCATATCTCAATCTAAGAACAAAACAGTGCAGCAGGCCAATGTGAAGGAGTACACTGCATGAAAGGGAGAAGCCAGGATTGTCCCATACCTAGACTGATATGTTGCATTCCAGTTCTCCCTCTCTTAAGCAGTGCAGTGCAGCACAAAAAGCTGTCTTGCCGTGCTCTGATGCATGAAAGTGTGGTCAATGCAGCCTTCAATGTATGTTGGATCACAATTCTCCCAATAAGTCAGTTCCTGAGGCAATATTCAAGTTGATGTGTGTTGTAGATATGGACTAGCATACAGAGTGTCAGCACGTTGCAGGAACAAATGTTGCAGCAGATACCATCACCGATCGTGGAAGACATCTGTCATGGCCGAAGGCCTATGCTCAAGTGTAGATGTCCAAATGTCATTTATGAAACTGGCATTCATGCATGTGTGAGGAGCCACACAAACACACATGTGACACCTTACCAGAGCTGATTGATATGAGGTCTACATTTGCCCACACTTGATACATTACACATTTGCCATGCTTTGCAGAGCAGTACATGGTGGCTCAAAGGGCCACACCAAAACATCCTAAAATGCTGTAGTAGCAATGTGTAACATTTGTCTGAAAAGTAAGACAAGAGAGATGTGTGCCAAATATCACACCACTTCAGGAATTCAGAGATGTGTAATGTGTGAAGCATGTATGTCATAATGCAATTACAATGGATGCATACATGCACAAATATTAGAAATATGGTGCAATGGTGGGGTTGTTGTGGATTTTTGCTTGGCATGGTATGGGTTGTGCGCCCCTGCCCTGAGTGCCTAACTGAATTATATTCTAGATCTCTAGTGTTTGTATCTTCCCATAGGAGAACATGGAATATGTGTGTGTGTGTCACATAGGCATCTGTCATGGATTGCGGTCTTGTTGGACCAGGAGGGGCACACAAAGAGCTACCCTCATAAGTCTTATGCTACTACCTTCGCCAGGAGTAAAACAGCAAAAGTATTGTGGTGGCAGCATACCGTGTAGTGATCAGTTGTAGTGAACATGACCATTCTACTCTGGGTCACTCGAGTGAGACCTACAAGCTCAGTTACCTCACCTCTTCTAAAGTTTTGCTGCTGTGTGTTCAACTCAACCCTGCCCAACATCAGCTTGATCTGGAATCTAAATCATATTTTGAATGCACGTGCCCGAGCTAGGCACATAGGGTGAAACGTGTGAACAGTGTGCACAAAGTCACAAAGTAAACATGTGTGTGCTGGTAGTGTGTGATCAAAGTGACAAACTCTATTACAGTGTGCAGAAACTGAGTATGTGTGCTCCAAGTAAGCATGCTGGTGGTAGCCTGATACATATGGATTACAGTACTGAGCACTGAATGTGCTGTGACCGCACACTGAGTGCAGACGTTCCTGCACTGCTACATAACTTGGAGGACTTTGTGTTCCTATTTGGGTAATGTCATGGCTGCCTGGGAAAAACATGAGGATTAGAAGAATCTCACCAGTCTGAATTTGACAGTCCAGCAAAGCTGCAAACTGGGCATACACTGGAGGATGGGAGAACCAGGGTGTCTCTATGCCCTCATAAGTGTTCTATGATTGAGAGATAGATCACAAGGAAGGGGTTTGGACATCTCAGGAAGAGAGAGATTGGGCTGAAAATTGAATAGAAAAAGAGTGGGGCAGAGGACCCAAGATCTACCTTGTAATGTACATATAAATGAGGTAGACATCCAGGTGTGTACCATGATAACTCTCATGAGCTTTGTTGTGGGAGCAATCAGCTGTGGAGTACTGCCTTGCTGTGCTGCCCTACTGCATGTTGTTCCCCTTGTCTGGGTGAATAGGATTGCACATGCATCCCTTAAACCCAGAGTGAATCCAAGGCCTAGCTGGCTGGGCTCCTGATCTGAGGTCCAAGGGACATAACTGACTTCCAACCACCATGCATCTACATCTGAACTCTACCATCTGTCAGCCTGCCCTGCCAAATGGTGCTGCCTCAGTCCTGGACACTTGGAAGTGGGCCTAAGATGTTTGCCCCAGCAGAAGCCATGCATCTTCTATTGAACCAGTGCATCACCTCTTTTGAGCAGGTCAGAACCAGTACATCACCTCTGTTTCACAGGTCAGAACCTGCGCATTGCTTCTGTTATGTGGGTTAAACCTGGCGCATCACCTCTGTCGCATGTGTCGAAACCGGCACTTCACCACCATTGTGTGGCCTTTAGAGTTTTTGCATAAGACTGACTGTTCAGTGCATCACACAATGTACATTTGTATAGCAACGCGTCCATAAAATCAAAAGCAAATGTTGAGAACCTACCCGTCACACCCAGGACATGGATGCATACTAGGAAGTGCAAATGTTACTTTCACTTTCTGTCACGGTCTATTGGTTACTTTCACTTTCTGTTAGTGTCTGTTGGTTGGTGCTGGTGGTTATTTGGAGTACTGTGAGAGTTTGGAGGACTTTTGGCTGTTTCTGGTGTTGGACTTCTTGGCCCTGTTTCTCATTTTGTGTAGCCTTTGTGCCTAAGTGTTGATTTTTGTAATTGTTATTGCATTTGTGTTGTTGGGTATTTTGTCTTTTTGGGGGTAATAATTAATTAGGTATAGATAGGGGATAAAAGAGTTAACATTTTTGTTTAGTGAGGTAAGGATATGTAGAGTTTGTGCCATTGTGACCATGTCTAGGAAGGGGACAGGGAAGAACTCTTTGGAGAGGGAGGTAGGCTTTCTCATCTGGCTGGTAAAGCATTTTCTGCCACTGATGCTGGCTGCAGGAAAGGAGTACAGAGCCCAAGACTGGAAGGCTCAGGGCATTGGTACATGTAAAAGGAGGGCCATGAGGAGTGCACCATCTCCCAAATTAAGCAACGCTGGGCGGTCATCATTACCTGGGAAGCAGATGGGCTGAACCTGCTGAGAGTGGAAATCGGAGACCCCGTACGTATGTCTTGATGTATCTTCCGCATGTAGTAATGTTGATAACTTTGTCAAGGTAGATATCAATATCAAAAATTATTTGCAATGCGTAAGTGGCTTGTGACACACAAGGCGAAAGAAAGTGACTCCTGGTGGCAGACGTATTAAGCTGTCACACAAAGCATTACACCTGGCATAAATTCTATGTTGCATTACAGGAAGCTACCACTCTAGATGCTAAGTAATGCAAAGCAGCACTTTCTCGAAATGAGGGTTACCAATTAGCAAGTTCCAGCACTGAAGGTGTGGGCTTGTGAATGGGATTGGAGCAACCATGTATTGCTGTTTTCCCTCACTCATGTGCCGCAAACACTGCACAATATTTGGCTATATCAGCCCCTATGGCTAGATTCACAATACAAATCATTCTCCACAGTGCACAAGGTATTAGCTATGTCTGTGTGACCAGGCTAGTATGTATGTAACAAGGGACACATCTATCAAATTGTCACACAGTGCAGCACAGCAAGTCCTCTTGCTGCCCTGCATGAAAGTAAAAGGGTGGGAATGTATCTTATTTAACTTTTTACAATGCATTCTTGCTCTTTCCAATCACAGGCACTCTTGTGGCTGCCTAGTGTCCAAGCTTGCACCATTGCATCATGGTGCAAGGGAGCCTGTGAAGAAGCTGGCCAGCAGTTTTTACAACATCACATGCATGGGGCCTGATGCTTACAAATGATGTAAGACATTTCTGACCTTTCACTTTCTGTCAGATCCGCCCTGAGAAGTGACTAACTGCATTACATGGCCTGAAATGTATCAATATGTGTGTAAGTATGTCTAATTGCTCCTTGGCACTGGAATGTCATAATGATTAGCTAAGATTTGGAAATGTGGGTAGTTGCTCTATATTTGTTGCAATGTCTCCAGTTTTGTTTTGCAGGTGGTCATTGTCCATTCACTCTAGGTGAATTTGACTGCTTTGGGAATAGTGATGTGGAAAGTAAGTGTCATGACTACATGGTTGTAGCTCTGTGACATGTGTGTGATCCATTACAGTTGTAACAATTGGGGTGTATGGGGAGTTATACATCACCTGCCAACAAATCACTCAGAATCATTGAGCAAACATAACATCACATGTGCCAACAGATTGAAAAGAAAAAAGATGTGGTCATGTGAACGTAGTGTCAACATAGGCATGGGTAATTTTTTCTGCATTACTCCACTTCAAATATGGGTATGTTATATTTGTGACAGTACCTGTGTGTCATGTCTAATAAAACGTTGCATAAACATTCATGACAGTGTTACCAGGTTAGGCATAACATTGCAATCGTTGCACAACAGATAGATGATGGAAATATGCCAGTTACATACCAACTTTAGTTGTAGCCTTGGAACAACACATGGAAAGGTACACTGACATCTCAACATATCTTGCTGCAGGGGTGTGCTTCATTTGTATGGCATCCAAACATTCATTCAATATTACCACTTACCTGAGGTATGGTTGTACTCCTATTTCTGGGGTGACGAAACCTCAATCAGAGGTGTCCATATCAGATCTTTGTAGAATGGAGAGGCAGAGGCCGCATTATACTGATGCCCTGGATGGCTCTGTGGATGTAGGGAAGCTCATGTAGCAATCCAAGGTTTGGTTCAACACAATAGCACTCAGCCTGCCAAATTCACATTGTGATGGTGGATGTCCACATGGCAGGAACTTGTGATGTGGTCTAGCAGTTGTACCGGGATGATAGCCTGTATATCTTAATAATATGTATCTGTTGAGCACAAAGTAGCAATATTATTGTTGTAAAACCTATGCAGCACCAGTATGCCTCACTACATGGATACTGAGTCATTTGCCTAGGTTTGGCCACAAGGACATATGCTCTAGTGTAATAGGTGATGTAAATACATTCTTAGTTTGGTGATGTATTATGTGTAGCGTGGCTAGCATTCTTTTATTAGCGTTTTATTGTCATGACATTCCATGTTCTGTAGTGCGCTCGAACTGCTGGTTCGACGGGCATTCAGCCGTTAATCCGGTAGCTGGAGGCAGCTGGCTCTGTTGTGGGTCTGCATTTTGGAGAATAAACTTCGGATCTTCTTTTATTTGCAAGTCGACTTTGTGGTTATTCACCCTACATTACAATTGGTACCAGGAGTGGGGTGACTACATTTCTGTGACCCACCGACAGATTTACTATGCCGAACGGAGTGAACAGATGGAATCTTTAACGACTTTCACTGATAATTGAGCAGATTTAAAGACACTCAGTTTGACTTTCATTTCGCTCATTCCCAGGTGAGCTATTTTGATTTTTTATTTTTGTGGCATAATTTTTCATTGGTTCCTGTGCATGACGGAGAGTTCATCAAGTGGTTGCCTAGCAACGTGTTTCTTCGGATGCCATAGATCTACGCACAAGAGGGTGTGCGCGTTTGAACATCTGAGTGCCTAGCAACGCGTTCTTGTGACTGCGTGCGGAGAGTTTATCAAGTGGTTGCCTAGCAACGTGTTTCTTCGGATGCCATAGATCTACGCGCGACAGGGTGTGCGCGTTTGAACAGCTGGGTGCCTAGCAACGTGTTCTCGTGACTGCGTGAGTTTGTTTATCAGCCGGTTGCCCATCAACGTGCTCCTGACATCGGATTGGAATTCTACATGCGCGGAAAGGTGCGCACACCCATCATTCTTTACAATACGTCTCTCACGCGCCAATGATGATGCAATGATTTATTGATATCATTATATCAACGTGGTGACAGTTGCCCAACAATTTGTTACTTCTTTGTGCATTTCTTCAAGTTATTTATTAACATTTGTCCAGAATGTGCTGCAAATTACCTAGTACTTTACTTCAATTTAAGTTGTAACAGCTACCATATTGTTTTTTTTTTGGCACCATTTTGGCAAAACAAGTTTTAGTTTTATTCTAGTGACTTGTTTTTCTTATTAAATGGCTGCCACACATGGAATAATACAACCTCCAGCTTTTTTGCAAAAGCCAGGAAAACCAGATATCAAATGGACTGAATGGCTGCGTATATTTGATAATTATCTTACAGCCATTGGTGCGAATGAATATTCCCCAGTTAGAAAAATGGCCATACTTTTCAATCATCTTGGAGTTGCAGGCCAACGTGTTTTTGACAATTTACCTCCTATAACCCCACCAGCTGGAGGTGATAATGCATGGAACTGCTACACTGAAGGTATGGCAAGAATGAAGAAACAGTACTCTGATGAGCCCAGTGTTTTACTGGAGAGGTTTAACTTCGCTATGTGCAAACAATCTTCTGATGAATCTGTCAAAGAATATGTCGCCAATCTATGAGTCTTAGCTTCCAAATGCGAATTTGGAATCAATGTTGATACCTACATTCGTGATCAATTTGTTTTTTATTGTTTTGACACGAAAATACAAGAGAGACTTTTAGCATGCCGGAACCCTACTCTTGAGGAGGTGATTGACCTCGCTAAGAGCATTGAGAGGTCGATAACTACCTCAAGAGTCTTAGCTAATCAGAATGCTACTGTTGATTGTGTAATTAATGATGATACTGTTTGTGCTGTGTCTAACAAGCCAAGCAAGACAGAGTAGGGAAATTCAGTTTTCGTGGGCGAACTGGGAAGACTCCTCGTATTTGCTTTCGTTGTGGTTCCAAACTACACATTGGCAATGATCCTTCTTGCCCTGCAATAGGGAAAAGGTGCAATTCCTGTCACAAGATAGGTCATTTCCACAGTGTTTGTCTTGCTCACAACACCAACAAAAATTACTCAAACAAAGTTAAGATTAGCACAATAGAGCTTGATGATGAAGTTGCTCAGTGTTCCAACAAGTTTTCGAACGTTCTATTAGCTGTTGATCTTCCAGATGACACTAGCGCAAAACCTGTGAAGGTTATTAAGGCTGCTTTATGTGATATTTTTATAGATTCTTTTAAGATTCCTGTATTAGCAGATTCAGGAGCACCCATTACAATTCTTGCTGATCACACTATCTTCAAGTTTTGGCATGACACTGTCAATTTACTCACTACTGACATTACTCCGAAAGCATTCAGTGGATATGACATAGATCTACTTGGATATTTTTGGTCTGATTTGACATGTTTAGGTAGAACTATTCATACCAAAATTTACGTTGCTGTCCAAGGGCGAGATATTATAGGCTGGAAAGATTTAGCATGTTTAGGCATCATTCTCAGGCCTGGTCATAACTCTCCCATCATTTTAGGTGACTTACCAACCTCTTTGTCATCTAGCCACATTGCTAATGTCACCGTTCTTAATGATACTATGACCCAAATGATTAGCTCATTTCCCGAAGCCTTTATGGATCATGTAGGTAGTGTGAAAGGTTATGAACACTGTATTCAGCTAAAGAATGTTGCAGTTCCCGTAATACACAAGGTAAGACCTATTCCGTTGAGTGTCAGGGCAGATCTAAAAGCTTTGCTACACAAATTACAGAAGGATGGTATAATTACCCCAACTGATTCCTCAGAATGGGTTTCTCCCATTGTAGTCACAAAGAAAAAGGATAATAGTTTGAGGCTATGTGGGGATTTAAGATCAGTAAACAAAAACATAGTTGTTGATTGCCATTCCCTTCCACACATTCAGGAGATGATTTCCAAGGTCGGAGGGTCAACATTTTTTTCAATCATTGATTTGCACTCTGCTTACCACCAAATCTCTTTGACTGAATCATCTCAGGATTTAACTACCTTTGTAACGCCGTTTGGTGCATATAAATACTTACGCTTACCCTTTGGTCTTGCCTCCGCGGCTAGTGTATTCCAGAAACTTATGGATCAACTTTTTGGTGATTTAGCTGAAGTACAAGCATTTCAGGATGATATATTAATCCACACTGACACTGAGGCCAAACATGTAGCAGTGTTAAACAAAGTTCTAAGTATCCTGAAAGACAGAGGCATGACAGTCAAGCCTAGCAAATGCAAATTAATGGTAGAAGAGGTGGAGTATTTGGGGCATAGCATTTCAAACACTGGTATTAGACCTAAGTGTAGCAATATAGATGCAGTCAGGAAAGCATCACCTCCCACCGACAAAGATGCTTTAAGATCCTTCCTGGGTCTTTGTGAATACTACGCTAGATTTGTTCCTGGATATGCTATGATTGTTCAGCCTTTACGATCAATGCTCAAAAAAGGTATTAAATTTGATTGGAATGAGAATGTTAGTGAGGTATTTGAGAAGGTGAAAGATTTGGTTGCAAATGCCTCTGCTTTACAACCGTTCAATCCATCGCATAAATCATTTATCATGGTTGATGCAAGCTTAAAAGTCTTAGGTGCTGTTCTCGGTCAATGGGTGGATGGTAAAGAAAATACCGTAGCTTTTGCTTCCAGGACTTTATCAGGGTCAGAGACACATTACAGTACGATTGAAAGGGAAGCGTTAGCCTGCACATGGGCAGTTCAGAAATTTAAAACATATATTTGGGGAAATTGTTGTGATTTATATACAGATTACAAACCTCTCACTTTCCTTTTGAATGGTGATGGGTTGGGAAAAGCATCTGCACGTCTGGTTCATTTGTTATCAAAGTTACAAGAACACAATTTAAACATTAAATACATACAGGGTGGGAGGAATTTTCTAGCTGATTGCTTGTCTCGGCTACCTTTACCGATTGATGCTTCTGTGGATACTGATTCGGAACAGGAATGTGTTGTAGGCTTTCTGGATATTTTGGCAGTTGCAGATAATAATATTACTGAGCAAGAGTGGAAAAATTTGATGTTAAATGATGAAATCCTATCCAAAGTGGTGGTGTTTTTGAAGACTAAATGGCCTCCAGAGAAAAAATTGTTACATCAACTCAGATGTTTCAGCCAAGTAGCTAAAGAACTTTCTTGTGAAGGCAAAATTTGCTTGAGAGGTGATCTTGTGGTTCCTCCCGTTGATCTCAGAGATAGAATTGTTAAAATAGCACATGAAGGTCATCTGGGTATTTCCACTTCCACTAAAAGGATTAAATTATCCTACTGGTGGCCGGACTTGGATAAACAAGTTTTCAACTACATTAATAGGTGTCCTGAATGCATATTGTCTGATAAACATTGGAAGACGTCTATCAAACCTATGTTTCCTGTTCCACTTCCACAGAATCCATGGGATAAAATTGCTCTTGATTTTTCAGGTCCTTATCACTTATTACCCAAAGACATGAGATACCTTATAGTTGCTATTAACTACTTTTCTAAGTGGGTCTACTATGCTTTTGTATCCAATCCTGATTCTGATGCTGTTGTTTTGTTTTTAAGTAAACTATTTAAATTAGAAGGCATGGTTGGAACCGGGGTTACCGATAATGGTACACATTTTGTCTCCATTTTTTTTCCGGATTTTCTACTTTCACATGACATCAAACACCTTAGAGTGGCATTATATAGCCCTTCTTGTAATGGCTTAGTGGAAAGGATCAATCGATTTTTCAAAGAAGGAATTCAATCTGCATTAGCATCCAATACTAATGTGGCTGAGTTTATACAGGAAAAAATTTGGGCTTACTTAACTACTCCTCATTCTACCACTGGGGTTACTCCTTTCAAATTATTAAGGGGAAGGAATCCTAGGAGCAAACTTGCCCGGAATTGGTTATCTGATTTTCTACATGAGAAATGTCGTGCGCAAGAGGAGGGTCAGGAGGAGGATGTTAATTTAAGAAATAGAATTTCTGACAAACAATTTAAACAAAAGGTGTATTATGACAGAAGGAACAATGTTGAAACAATTGATCTTAAAATTAACGATTGGGTTCTTATCAAAAAACCTTTTCGTGTATGTAAGGGTGACTCTAAATTTTCTGTTCCAGTGAGAATTATTAAAATTTCCAAATCTTCTGTTCTAATTGAAGGCAGAGGATGGTGGAATAAGAATAGTGTCATACCGCTTAATGCTCAACAAGTCCAAATCTTTAAAAATGTTTATCGCTCTATCTGTGATGGAGGTTCTATGCTGTCGACTGATGTTAGTGGCTATGGACCATCAAAAGCTAATGTTATATAGTCTAAATCAAGTTTGGAGTCAAGTACATGCTCGAGAATTGAACCAGCATATTCTTCAGGTGATGTGTTATCTGATACCTCAGATATTGTGCAGTATGAAGGTTCAAACTCTGCGGTTGTTGCAAAGCCTTTGGAATCTAATGTGGGTGCAACAACAACTTGTAGCTCTAGAACAGTCAAATTACCTACAAAATTTCAGGATTTCATTCTTGTATAAATATGTATATAGGTATAGGTTTATTATTTATTTGTGTTGTATAAAGGGGGGAGGTGATGTAATAGGTGATGTAAATACATTCTTAGTTTGGTGATGTATTATGTGTAGCGTGGCTAGCATTCTTTTATTAGCGTTTTATTGTCATGACATTCCATGTTCTGTAGTGCGCTCGAGCTGCTGGTTCGACGGGCATTCAGCCGTTGATCCGGTAGCTGGAGGCAGCTGGCTCTGTTGTGGGTCTGCATTTTGTAGAATAAACTTCGGATCTTCTTTTATTTGCAAGATCGACTTTGTGGTTATTCACCCTACATTACATCTAGATTTAGGGGGTGATTCCTACCCTGGTGGTCATAGACCGCCAGGGCAGGGGACGGAGGAAGCACCGTCAACAGGCTGGCGGTGCTTCCGGGGCCATTCTGAGCGCAGCAGTAAAGCCGCGGTCAGAAAAGGGAAACCGGTGGTTTCCCGCCGGTTTCCCGCTGCCCCAAGGAATCCTCCACGGCGGCGTTGCAAGCAGCGCCGCCGTGGGGATTCCGACCCCCTTCCCGCAATCCTGTTTCTGGCAGTTTTCACCGCCAGAAACAGGATGGCGGGAACGGGTGTCGTGGGGCCCTGGGGGCCCCTGCAGAGCCCATTCCACTGGCATGGGCACTGCAGGGGCCCCCTAACAGGGCCCCATTGAGATTTTCAGTGTCTGCTTGGCAGACACTGAAAATCGCGACGGGTGCAACTGCACCCGTCGCACACCAGCAACTCCGCCGGCTCCATTCGGAGCCGGCTTCCTCGTTGCTGGTGCTTTCCCGCTGGGCGGGCGGGCGGCCTTTTGGCGGTCGCCCGCCAACCCAGCGGGAAAGTCAGAATGACCGCTGCGGTCTTTTGACCGCGGTACGGTCTTCTGGCGGTTCCCGCCAGGCGGGCAGCTTCCGCCGCCAGCGGGGGTCAGAATGACCCCCTTAGCATGAATTGGCATATCAATGCCAGCATCATGAGCAGTATCAAACCTATGTGATATTTATGTCAAGCTTTCATGCAGTGCAATGTGGCAGGCAACCTTGCTGCACCGCATGAAAGGGAACAGGCAGGAATGCACAGTGATTCCATGGTACAGCACATTCTTGCCCTTTCCTAATGGTGGCATACATTTACTTGCCGAACACCAACACAGGCATCATAACAGCGGGGTTGCATTGTAGGAAAAACAGTTATCGGGCAGGTTAGGACAGGTGCCTGCATAAGCACACTCCTGAGAGGCTTTTTGCTCTTTCTTTGTGTGATGAAGAATGCAGCCAAAGGAGAATGAGGTAACAGAAATGTGAAAACACATATTTTCTCCTGGTTTTTGTTCATCTGTAGACTTGATGCATTTTGACACGTTTCCAGGTCTAGCACTGCTACTATATCTGTGAAGCCATCAACATAAGGCTGCTAATGCAGTGAGACACCCACTGTCTATCTGTGGAATGGCTCCTTGTGATAGAGTCTGCAAAGTCTGCAATGTATGCTGCATAACTCAAGATGACTAGATGCATTCAGACCGACACAAGATGTCATTGCTTACCTTTACACATCTCACTTAGGTTTTGCCCTGATCTCGCCCCCCCCTTGATTGTTGCATGATTCAAGACCAACAGCAAAGGTGCACTTTTCCAGCCCATGGGTATTATTTATCTTTGACACATCTGATTGAATGTGGACTACTCGTATAAGTAAAATGAATGATTCTGTATGGTGCCTAAGTAGATGTTTTGTACACCTATGCTGAACCTACTTTGGTTATTTTGACATATTGATTGTAATTGGAGAAGTCATTGTAAATATGGTGTATTTTGCATTTAAACATACCAAGATCAGGTGTAGGTATGGAGAGGGAGAGGCACTTATGATAGCACCACAATGTCACTAATCTTTTGTGATACTTCATGTACACATTGTACTTGCCTAATATGAGCTACAAATTTCTCCATAATCACATGACACCAGAAACCGCAAAAAACTTTGCCTTGAGATGGGCACTGTATGCCCACATTCAGAAAATTGGCAATGGATTCAGAAAACTGGGCTACACATTTTACAAGGCCAAGTGCTGGCATTTGGGCCCCACAAACATCTGCATAGCCCCAGAAACCTCCACCACTAGAGGATCTGTATGTATGACTCAGCAGCTAGGCACATTTCAACCCACCCCTGGACCCTCTGTTTGGCAGCAGCTGCAAGGCACTGGGCAAAGTAGAAATGGAGGTGAAGCACAGTCCAATTTCAATTTGTTGCTCCTGAGGAGGATGCAGAAGATGGACAAGAAAATGGCACACATTGAAAAGGAACAGAAGCGACAGGGATACATTTTGAAGAACTGCCAGAAGGCACTTGAGTGAACAGCTGCTCAAATAAGAAATGTTTCACAGGACTGCCCTTTCCCCGTTTTCTATAAATCTTATATTAGTGATAAGTTTAGTTCTAGTTAGTTAAGTGTAGGTTTAGGAATGTTTTATGATAGTAAATAAGTAAGGTGTTTTTATGTAGTAGTATTTTAGTAATGTGTGTGGAATGTTAATGTTTTATATTCATAAAAAAAAATCTTAAGAAAAAAACAAAAAATATATCTTTCTTCAGGCTTTTAAGTGTAAGTTAAAGTAGTGTAGGCTAGCGTTTAGGATAGTTATTGTAGGTGAGTTAGGGATTAATAGTGTTTTAGTTAATAGGTTTTACATTAAAATAAATTATTCATTGTTTTCTAGTTTGTCTAGTTGGATATTATTTATTTGTCATGAGTTGGTACGATTGTGCTAGGTGAATACATGATGTACATGATGTTTGTTTTGTCCTGGGTACATTGTAGGAATATATTACATTGTCAGAGTCCTCCGAACAACTGTAGGTCTTCCTCATATTTGAGTTCAGTATAAAAACATTTCCATGCTTAAGACACTGAAAGTGGAGCTCAATATTTAAATGTACACATTGCCTAACATAGGTAGTCTCATTATTGTAGCTCCCTGTTTGATAGGGAGAGGGCGAGTAAGTGTTGGATTTGGCATTTTACTATAGATTGCTGAACCTTGCCTTCACATGGACACATATTGCTGCCTAGCACCAAAACAGACACACTTGCACCATTGTACAAGGGGTTCTGTATTTTTGGCTAATTTGTAATTGTGAAGGACGTCACACCTGCCAGGACAACATCAATCCTCATTGGCATATCCTCCATGCTACATGTGGTACATCATGAGCTCACTTAGAAAAAGCTGAAAACAATACCTTTTGACAATATATCTCCCCTTTGCCCATCCCCTGGGGAAGAGTAGCATTATTACAGGTTCCCTGGTCTGCCACTAATGCAATATTTTATGAGCAAATGATGTAATGTCTGGATTCACTCTCACTCACCACATGTGAGGCCTCTCTGGGGCAGAGTAACATAGGTCAGCTATTTTGGCCTGTGTTTCAGTACTAAACATTTATCAGTCTGCATGGGGCAAGGCAAGGTGCACCTGCATGTCTAGGTCACTGTCATTCACAGTATTAGTTTGGCCTTGTTCATCCCTGTGTGGCACAAGTACAATGCAAATCCATGCGGAATATGGGCATCAGTATCTGGCTAGTATTGGAACAACCATCCAGAGTTATGCATTGTTGCTCATCTTTTCTGTGAGTAGTGATTTTTAAACATTTGCAACAATGTTGTCATCTTTACTTTGCAACACTTATGTAGATCATTGTAACAGTATGTTGGCCTCACATGCCTCATACATTCCATATATAGGTGGTAAGTTTTTGTGTACTTCGCAAGAAACCTCTCACTGTGTGTCTATCAAGAAAATGCATTTTGGTGATACATTCTGGCATCACTTTTATAAACTACACACTGCTCATCATACGATTTCAATGGATGCAATTGGTGTAGGTGCACATACAAATACAGCGAGTGACTTTGGGTGTTATAGCTACATTATGGGGGTCATTACAACATTGGCGGTAAACGCCGCTTACCGCCATGCAGAAGACCGCCAACACACCGCCGCGGCCGCGGAATTCCCCCACAAGCTATTATGACCCACATTTCAGAATCCGCCAAAATTCAGACACCCACACAAGTCCGCCACACCAAAGGTCAGTGATAAACTGGCGAAAACAAAACCTCCACCATCACGCCAACAGAAACACGCCCATGCTATAACGACCTACGAATCCACGCGGCGGTCTTTCAACTGCGGTATTCCATTAGCGGTACACACCGCTGCACTCAAAATACACACACTTCTCCAAAACACCGCCACATTGGACAATTCAAAATTCACACACCTGATACACATACAAACCACTCCCATACACCCATTACAATATAAAACACACACCCACATCACCCACAAACCCCTACGACCAAAAATGAGTCACGAAGGCCAGAGAGACAGCACTGATTAGACAATCCCACCACACAGAGGCACACAACACTATCACCCACACAACATCCACGCACAAAACACCACACACCACTACACATCACCACACACATCAACACTCACACCGCCCCACACATCACACACACCACCCCATGGCACGCCAAAGACACCCCCGCTTTTCCGAGGAGGAGCTCAGGGTCATGGTGGAGGAAATCCTACGGGTAGAGCCACAGCTATTTGGCTACAGGTGCAGCACACCTCCATAGCTAGGAAGATGGAGCTATGGCGAAAAATAGTCGACAGGGTCAACGTAGTGGGACCGCACCCAAGAAATCGGGACGACATCAGGAAGAGGTGGAACGACCTACGGGGGAAGGTGGGTTCCGTGGTCTCCAGGCACAACATCGCGGTACAGCGGACTGGCGGCGGACCCCCACCTCCTCCCCCACAACTAACAACATGGGAGGAGCAGGTCTTGACTATTATGCATCCTGAGGGCCTCGGAGGAGTCGGTGGAGGAATGGACTCTGGTAAGTCAAATCTTAACTATCATATCCCCCCCCTACCTGCATTCTATCACAGACCCCCACCCTCACCCCCTCCCCTATCACTCCAACTCCTCACATATGTACTACTAACACAAACCACCCATCCCAACACCAAGCCCTGCATGACACAACAAAGCATGTACACCCAACACTAAAGCATGCCCACTGCACATACCCATAACACCCCCCTCAACCATCATCACACAAGCCCAACACAGGAATGCTAGCACTGTGGTACACGCTCACCCACCCACTGCACACCATGACACACACAGTTGCAATAATCATGCTTTTATACCCCTGTAGAACCACTACCCAACGTCACCAGCCAGGAGGGTCTAGACATCTCTACCCCACCCACAGAAGAGGCCCACAGTGATGACAGCAGCTCTGTCCAACTGGATCCAGATGACCAGCCCTGGCCATCGTGGGCCTCGGGACAGTCGGTTCCCCACACCCAGTAACAGGCCACCACAGACCTTCCACCCTCTGGTAACACCAGCACAGCACCCACCCAGCGGGCCCATACCTCCGTACCCAGGTCACGTCAATCAGCTGTGTGTCCACCACTACAGGGAACCAAGGATAACCCACCACCCCAACAACAACAGGGACCTGGGGGCAGTGGTAGTGGGCACACGGTCCAGGGGACGGAGGCCCAGGAACACAGGGGAACTGGGAGGGCTGCTGTGCGACAGGGGGTGGACAGGCCTAGGGAACCCACTCTCCATGAGGCCCTCTCCTCCATCATGGGAGCCTACCACCACTCCCAGGAGACGATGGCAACGGTACTGGCCAAGTTTCAGGAGACCCAGCGCATGCAGGAGCAACAGTATTTGGGCTTCAGGGAGGAAGTCAGAACCATCAGCACCGCCCTGGGCACCATCGTAGGGGTGCTGAAAGAGATACTTAACACCAGGAGGGACACCGTGGCACTCCAAGGGGCCCCTGACACTAGCATGGACGAAGAACTGCCCACCACCTCCGCCGGCGCTAGTGGACAGGAGGCACCGCCACAGGACCACCACACCAGCACCCCACCCCCTGCAGACAGAGAACCACCCGCAAGCGGTCCCTGAGATCCAGGAACAGGACAGAGCATGATTCCAAGACCCCCACCAAGAAATGAGACCACCCTGATTGTCATCCCACTGTCCCACTTTGTAACCCTGTCCATATTGGAACTGCCCCAGCTCCACTTCCTATGCCCATATGGGCAGTACACCTGTGAGACTAATAGACTGGACTCTGCCATGGACATTCCTCCACCATCACCCATCACCATTTTACCACCCCCTCCAATATTTAGCACTTCAATAAACACCCTTGAAGCACAAAACAATCTGGAGTCAGTCTGTGATTTTGAAAATGTGTATTAGCAATGACAGTGACAAAATCCGTTCTCAAATGTAATGTCAACATACCTATGTCACACATCTCAAGTCCATGAGGAATGTAAGCAGATGACACACGTTGGTAACCACACCTGTGAAACCGTAATGGAAACGTACAACTCAGTTACCATATACTGGTTGAAAGCGACACACAGGATAGAGGTAGAAGTGTGAAAGTACTTGTAGTAGGCATGAATGTGTTCTCACCTGTGTGTAACTGGAATTATTGCTGGATAACTGAGTCCCTGTTGTCAATGTCTTCTTCCTCTGCTTCCTCCTCATCACTGTCCACAGGCTCCACAGCTGCCACAACACTGTCATCTGGACCATCCTCCTGCAGAAAAGGCACCTGTCGTCGCAAAGCCAGATTGTGAAGCAGACAGCAGGCCACAATGATCTGGCACACCTTCCTTGGTGAGTAGAATAGGGAACCACCTGTCATATGGAGGCACCTGAACCTGGCCTTCAGGAGGCCAAAGGTGCGTTCGATCACCCTCCTAGTCCGCCCATGGGCCTCATTGTAGCGTTCCTCTGCCCTGGTTCTGGGATTCCTCACTGGGGTCAGTAGCCATGACAGGTTTGGGTAACCAGAGTCCCCTAATAGCCACACCCGGTGCCTCTGGAGTTGACCCATCACATAAGGGATGCTGCTATTCCGCAGGATGTAGGCGTCATGCACAGAGCCAAGGTAACATAGCATTTACCTGGGAAATGTACTGGTCTGCCAAACATACCATCTGTACATTCATCGAATGATAACTCTTCCGGTTCCTGTACACCTGTTCACTCCTGTGGGGGGGGGACCAGAGCTACATGGGTCCCATCAATGGCACCTATGATGTTAGGGATATGTCCAAGGGCATAGAAGTCACCTTTAACTGTAGCCAAATCCTCCACCTGAGGGAAAACGATGTAGCTCCGCATGTGTTTCAGCAGGGCAGACAACACTCTGGACAACACGTTGGAAAACATAGGCTGGGACATCCCTGATGCCATGGCCACTGTTGTTTGAAATGACCCACTTGCAAGGAAATGGAGCACTGATAGCACCCACACTTGAGGGGGGATCCCTGTGGGATGGCGGATTGCTGACATCAGGTCAGGCTCCAACTGGGTACACAGTTCCTGGATTGTGGCACGGTCAAACCTGTAGGTGATGATTAAACGTCGCTCCTCCATTGTCAACAGGTCCACTAGCGGTCGGTACACCAGAGGATTCCGCCATCTCCTCACATGTCCCAGCGGACGGTGCCTAGGATGGACAACAGCGACCACAGAGTCAAACAACTCAGAGGTATGTACCCACAGTCTACACAGAATACGAAACATAATCCAAAAAGTCGCCTGTATGTGTGTTGAGTCTAGGCCTAGGTATGTGTGATGCAGTTGAAAATGAAGCCATGTGGGCCCCTGAAATGGCGGCTGCCTGACCTCTAAACTGGGACAATGGGATGTGAGGTAACTGCGCTGGCGTTGTACACCGTCGCGGTAGGCAGACGAAGACCGCGGCGCAATGCTGCATTGGTTAACATTGGACCCTATGGGTCCCAGGAGCCAATGACGAAGTGCGCCGGTGGTGATGATACACACCGCCGCGGACGTCACCGCCACGGACGTGACCGCTATTTTCTATCTGTTGAATCACTCGATACCTGATCTTCGACAGGAGAGGACCTACAGTGCAAGTGCTGCTGTGACCTCGGTCTGGAAGAGACAATGGCTCGTGCGTATGGGGAAAGGGCTCCTGCCTTCACTGCACAGGAGTTGAAGAAGCTTGTGGACGGGGTCTTCCCCCAGTACACGCTACTCTACGGTCCTCCAGACCAACAGGTAAGTACACTGGGAGCACGTTGTATGGGCTATGCCTGAGTGTAGAGGGCTGGTTGTAAGAAGGAAGGGGCCACAGTTCTGCGTGCATGAAGGACTGTGAATGCATGTGCCACATGGCAAGGCTAGGGATGTGGGCCACTTACTTTGTCGGTGCAGTTGCTAATGACTTCTCTTCTTCCCCTGTACATTTCATGTAGGTCAGCGCCCAGCAGAAGAGGGATATTTGGTGTGCCATAGCCAAGGACGTCCGGACCCTGGGGGTCCACCACAGACGGAGCACCCACTGCCGGAAAAGATGGGAGGACATTTGCCGCTGGAGCAAGAAGACGGCGGAGGCTCAGCTGGGGATGGCCTCCCAACGTGGGAGGGGTGCCCGTCGCACCATGACCCCCCTGATGTTCCGGATCCTGGCGGTGGCCTACCCTGAGTTGGATGGGCACTTGAGGGCATCACAGCAGACACAAGGGGGTGAGTACAACATCATTCTGCAGACTTTGCATGCAGTGAAGGTGTCTGGGTGGGGGAGGAGGGCTGTGGGTTCCCCTAGGCCAGGGCGAGTTCCGTAGGCTAGGCCCCTCCGTAATGCAGGCCATGTGGCACTCACCCCACCTCTGTAGAGTGCCAAGTACAGGTATACATGCCCCTGTGTCATCTATGTGTGCAGATGTCCACCATAGCCATGTAGGCCATATCCCAGGTACTGCATCTGTAGAGCCCAACAGCGCGGCGTAGTGTAGGGGGCTGCTGTGTCTGTATTGTCCGCCAACGGTAGCGGTAAGCCATGCACTCAACCTGTCTTTCTTCTGTTGTCCCCCCCTTTTTGTGGTCTCCCTGTTCTTGTGTGTATCAGCATCATGAGGCGGAGGTACAGTGGCACCAGAGCACGAGGGAGCTGTATCCCACGTGGCCATGGAGGGCCACACCACGGACTCTGAATACACCAATGGGATGGAGGGCGGTCACAGGATCTGCAACCAGCGACACTGACTCGTCCTCTGATGGGAGCTCCCTTGTGGTGGTGGCAAAATCTGTGCCCCCCACTTCTACAGGTACAGCCGCCACCCCCCCTACCAGCACCGCCCTCCCAGCAGCACCTCAGCCTTCGCCCCGTGCCCGCTCACCCTGGAGGGTGGGGATCACCTTCACCCCAGGCACCTCAGCCCCTGACCCTGTCACCTCTGCTGCCCTCAGTGAGGAGGCCATTGACCTCCTCAGGTCACTCACTGTTGGGCAGTCTACCATTTCGAATGCCATCCAGGGTGTAGAAAGGGAATTGCAACACACAAATGCATTCCTGGAGGGCATTCATTCTGGTCAGGCTGCCCCTCATCGAACCCTGCAAACTCTGGCCTCAGCACTGATGGCAGCCATTGTCCCTGTCTCTAGCCTCCCCCCTCCAACTTCCTCCACCCATACCCAATCCCCTGTACCCCAGCCTATCCCAAGCACACCATCAGACAAGCATGCACACACGTCAACACACAAGGGAAGCTCAGGCAAACATAAGCACCACACATCCCACAGGCACTCATGCAAGCATCACACACATACAGACACAGCAACATCCACTGCCTCCACTGTGTCCCCCTCCTCGTTGTCTCCCTCCTCCCTCCCAGTCTCGTCTACACTCTCACCTGCATGCACTACCACTACAGCCACTAGGTCCTGCACCAGCACACCCACCAGCACACCCCGCTCACCTGCAGTCACCACCCCCACTACCATTTACACGCCCCCTGTGTCCTCTCCCAGTGTGTCTGTTACGCCCCCTCCCAAAGTACACAAACGCAGGCACACACCCACCCAACATACATCCACCTCACGACAGCCTCCAGCGCATGCACCTGCACCCAAAGCCACAAAAGTTACACCTCCTACAACCACCTCCTCTTCCTCCACTCCCAGACCCCCTCCAGCTACCCATCCCAGTGTTCCTAAGAAACATTTCCTGACCAAGCTAGACCTCTTCCCCCCCTCCAATTCATAGGTCCCGTACTAGCACCTCAGCCAAAAAATCTCCGGACCAGTGGTGCCTGTTGTTAGAGGTATGTGGAGTGCACCGGGCATCAGGGCAGCCATTGTGACACGGAGCCACAGCACAGCCAGTCCCCCCCCTGTGAAGCACCAGAAGTTGGACAGTGCCCGGCGGGAGTGGGGGAAGACTCCAGCCAGCAAAGCCGCTCACAAGGGTCCCGGGGAGGGGTTCCACTCAGCTGTGACTCCTCCAAAGGTGGGGAAGGGGCAGGAGAAATCGCCAAAGTCTGGGAGGAGCAGCACGGCGGAGAAGACCGCCATTATCCCCGCTGCCCAGGAGGCCACCGCCAGCCCCATCGTCAGTGGCCAGGAGGCCACCGCCAGAGTCAGTGCCCAGGAGGGCAGCCCGAGTCAGTGCCCAGGAGGGCAGCCCCATCGTCAGTGGCCAGGAGGCCACCGCCAGAGTCAGTGCCCAGGAGGGCAGCGTCATCGTCAGTGGCCAGAAGACCACCGCCAGAGTCAGTGCCCAGGAGGGCAGCCCCATCGTCACTGGCCAGGAGGCCACCGCCAGAGTCAGTTCCCAAGAGGGCAGCCTCATCGTCAGTGGCCAGGAGGCCACCGCCAGAGTCAGTGCCCAGGAGGGCAGCCCCATCGTCAGTGGCCAGGAGGCCACTGCCAGAGTCAGTACCCAGGAGGGCAGCCCCATCGTAAGTGGCCACCGCCAGAGTCAGTGCCCAGGAGGGCAGCCCCATCGTCAGTGGCCAGGAGGCCACCTCCAGAGTCAGTGCCCAGGAGGGCAGCCCCATCGTCATTTTCCAGGAGGCTACCACCAGCCACAGCCCAGCTGCTCAGGAGGGCCCCGGCAGCCACAGCCCAGCTGCCCAATGAAGGACCGCAGCCCCAGCCCAGCTGGGAAATGAAGGACCGCCATGGCAAGCACCGCTGAACAGGTCAGATACTGCAAACTCAAGCACCGCTGAACAGGGCAAGCAACGCTGAACAGGCCAGAAACTGCAAACTCAAGCACCGCTGAACAGGGCAAGCACCGCTGAACAGGGCAAGGACCGCCAACTCAAGCACCGCTAGCCCATGAGCGGCAGGGGCAGTGACGCAACTGGGACCATCACGGGGAGAGTGATGCACTCTGGGCACCAGTCCCCCTCCAGAACCAGTGGAGACATGCATCCACTCGGTCTGTCCTTAACAGGAAGAAGCACTCTGGGCACCAGTCCCCCTCCAGAACCAGTGGAGACATGCATCCACTACCTCTGTCCTTAACAGGATGAAGCACTCTGGGCATCAGTCCCCCTCCAGAACCAGTGGAGACTGTTATCCACTTGAGAGACTGTGGCTTTGCACTCCCCAGGATGGTACAGTGGGCAAACCACCCACTTTAGAGACTTGAGAGACTGTGGCTTTGCACTCCCCAGGATGGTACAGTTGGCAACCCACCCACTGTAGAGACTTGAGAGACTGTGGCTTTGCACTCCCCAGGATGGTACAGTGGGCAAACCACCCACTGTAGAGACTTGAGAGACTGTGGCTTTGCACTCCCCAAGATGGTACAGTGGGCAAACCACCCACTGTAGAGACTTGAGAGACTGTGGCTTTGCACTCCCCAGGATGGTACAGTGGCCAACCCACCCACTGTAGAGACTTGAGAGACTGTGGCTTTGCACTCCCCAGGATGGTACAGTGGGCAAACCACCCACTGGAGAGACTTGAGAGACTGTGGCTTTGCACTCCCCAGGATGGTACAGTGGGCAAACCACCCACTGTAGAGACTTGAGAGACTGTGGCTTTGCACTCCCCGGGATACATCAATGGGCATGGAGCCCCCTCGTGGATCTGGCATGGTGCACTCATCCGGCTGAGGTGCCCCCCCTTCCCTTCCCCCTGAGGTGCCTGTTGTAGTTCTATCTGATGCCCCGGCAGTGTTATCTCCGTTTTGATCAGGTATCTGATGTGGGCCTCGCCCATGCTTTTTGGGCCCAGTGGTCCACGGACAATGAATGGTGCATTACCTGCACTACTAATCGTGATGTATATTTTGTTGAATGTGTATATATATCTTTATATATTTGGTTACTGTATTTTGATATATTACAATGGTTGAACTCATTTCCTTTTGTCTTTGCATTCTTACGGGGGGTTGTGGGTTGTTACTGTAATGTTTGGATATGCATTGGTGTGTGTGTTGTAGTGGGTGAGGGTCGGAGTGGGGGTTTTGCGTGTGTGTGTCCCTGACTTTTACCCCCCTCCCCTATGTCGTAGGTGCAGTACTCACCGTTGTTTTCGCAGTAGGCATTGATGATGGTCGTATAGGAGCAGGAAGACTATCGCAGGGAGAATTTGGAGTTCCGGTTCCATGGTGTCGTCTTTCCTCGTGGGGTGTGTAGAGGTGAGCGTTTTCCCTTTGAAATGGCTGTTTCCGCCGTGTTTTTATCCGCGGTGAATCCGCCCTGGAAAAGGTGGCGGATTGGTAGGTTGTGATACTGTGGGCGGTACATTGTCTCCCGCCCGTCTGCTGGCGGTGACCGCCAAGCTGTTTGTCTGTACCGACGTGGCGGTCGGAGTGTTAAAGTGGCTGTCTTTGTTGGCGGTTTCCGCCACGGTCATAATTCCCATTTTTTTACCGCCGGCCTGTTGGCGGTCTTACAGCCGCTTTAACACCGTCTGCAAGGGTTGTAATGACCCCCTATGTCTTTAGACTTTTAAGGGAAAAATATACAAAATTCATAATGATTTCCAATAATAATACTTGTTTAATAATTCTAGAAGTTCATATCCTCACATTACATGTCAGTAGTTTTTTTTCAAACAATACATATGTGAAATTTTAAATATTGTGTATAAACATACCTTTGATTACACATGTGACTTCACATTTACATGTGTGTAGTGAGATCAATGAGGAGGAACAAATTGCAATTATCAGTTGTAGCAGATTATTTAGGAGTACAAGTGACCAAGAAAAATTACTGCGTAAACAAAGGGTACCATACTGGGTTCCAAGGAAGGTAGCATGATATTCTACACAAGAGAGATAGGATAACTGCCCAGGGGGCATTCCCAAATGTTTATTGGGATGTTCTTTGTCACAAACTGGGGAACTCTACATCTTCCTCCTCTGATGCGTGTTCTGCGTCCCCTAGAAGTTGTGGTGTTGGAATGGGAGGCAGCAGAGAGATGTTACTAACCGCAGCCACACACATATCCTATGTTCCCAACATCATTTGTCAGTGCCAGTAAGGCAGCATGGTAGTCTCTAGCAAGGGTTTGCTGGTTAGCCAACAAAGCAACGACATTGCTATTGAGGGCACTCGTTGATGCTATAAAGGACTCAATCTTGGCCTTGAGAGACCATATGAATATATTGATGGTTCCCAGCTGCCTGAAGAATTCACTGGTGTCAAATGTAGAAGGATGTTGTTGTTTTTGATTCTGCATCATGACACCAGTGATGTCAGCAAGGGACTCATCAATCCCATGGAGCCAAGAATAGGTGTCTGTGATTTCCTTCGTTAACCCTTTATTAGGGGTAAGACACCTATGGACTCCTTCAAAAGTGTCCCCTGTGGTCTCCATCCCAAGCAGACTTTTTCACCTATTTGCTTCTGGTCTCCTACCACTCACCTTTGAAAAGTAACATGGGGGTCCTCAGAGTTCTCAGTTGTTATATGACCAGTTGATGGTCCATGTCCAGTTTGCGTTGGCTCATCTGGAGACCAAAACAACTTCGTCTTCCCTTGCCAGTGCTGAAGGAGAAGTTTCAATATTGTCCAGGAGCTGTTGGAAGGTGTCTTCATCCATGGTGGGCAGGATGGTATCCTCAATAGGTTGGGCATCAGGACATGCTGATCTCCAGGAGATGTTGCTTGACCCTCTGGAAAGAAATAGAAATTTGCACTAAGATTACATGGTTAAATATGACATAAGTGTTTTTGTTATATATTTGGACAGTACTTATGTTCAGTTTCAAGTACACAGGGATATGTGGAACATATGTCTCTTGCAAGCATCATTCAGACCCAGGGGCTCAATATCATTGCTTACACTGATGACATTCAGTTCATACATTAACTCCCAGGCCCTCATCTCATGCAGACTGTACTACACCAATGTCTTCTACTACATCATCTCTGCACACCTGCTACACACAAGGCAAACTATCCAACTCACCAATGTCGAACTATAACACAACTTCTTTGCAGCATGCACATCATACTTCAGCTCAGGAAAACACATTGAATGCCCATTCAGACACACTGCCAGTTGAGGATGCTCATCCATACCTACAAAACAATATACTACCAGAGACCCACCTAGATCACCCTCCATCTATACTTCCACAAACAAATCATGAAACTCCATTCTGCATCACTTGCACTTACCCCACCACCAATATCCATATGAGCAAGACAGTGGATAGGGTGTTCTCTTACATGGCAGGCTACAACTGGAACAACCTCACCCAGCATATCAGGACAGCTGCATCAAATATGGATGTTTGATAGTTACTGTACACCCAGCTCTTCATGTGATCCTACTGGCAGAGCATGCACCTACTCACCACTTGAATAATAAGATCCCTTGTTTTCACACACCCTCTAGTTCTGGCTGGTCCTCTACTTCAGCATTGTCCAGACATTCCACTCCATCTATCACCCCTGTTAGGATGAGGGACGCCAGCTGCTCCTCCAATGATCCCAATTTCTCCTGGTCATCAGGTCCTCCTCCAATTCCTCATGGCTGCCTTAAAGTTCATGGGCAGTTTTTCTTTTGCCCTACGCTTGCAGTGATGTCAACTCGTTTTACTCTCCAGGATTGTCTTCTTTGTTTGTGCAATACAGTTTATCTTGTCCACTATGGTTTGGCCATATTGCATCCTTCCTTGATAATGGCAATTTTGAGGTGACAACTAAGAGGCATTCATTTTGTGTTATATCACTGATTGTGTATCTGGTTCTTCTCCTCACAGAAATTGGTCTTCCTATTCATATTCATCAGGGCTGTTGGTAAGCCTTCTGGGTTGGAGTTGCTAGCATTCTGCCACCCTAGGGCTCCTTCATTGCTTCTCTGTATTGAGGAGTATTGTTGTGTAGACTGTGCACTTTTTCAAGCTCAACTGCATCGCTAAGATCTCCTATTTGATGCAATGCAGATTTGTGCCACGTATGGGTGCTTTATGAAATGCAAATCTACTACGTCTCATGTACGTAGTACTTGCGTTGCAGCACTTTGCTCCATTCATGACATTGTTGCATTGAAATTTTCAATGCATCTTTGGTCCTTGGGCCATGGTGCACCATCCTATAAATACGGTGTATCCATGGCACAGGGAAATACCACAATGGAGCGCAAGACTGTGCTGAACAGCATTCCATCATGTTAGATCTGCCATCCTTGGTGTGGTTTCCCTTGACTTTTTTCCTTCTTACTTCCTGTTTTGCTGACTTCATTTTGCTGGCTTTAAGATTCTGTGCACTTAGCACTGCTAACCAGTGCTCAAGAGCAGGTGCTCTGTACTCTAAACATGGTGATATTGGCTCATCCACAATTGGTATATTTAATTTACCTGTAAGTCCCTAATAAAGTGCACTACATTACATGGCCAACGTGTCTCTTCATTGATTTGAACATATTGCCTATCTCTTGTTTCAGTAAAATTTGTTTTGAATGCACAGCCTTGTTCTCAGAATTCAGTAAACTGACCTCCTACTGGAATGTAGTTATTACTTCTAATATTTGAAACAAAATAGTGTTAGAGTACATCACTTAGGTTTGAATATGATGTGGGCTAGGTAATCTGTGAAAAGGCACTAGCCTGTATTCTGCATCTAGTAAGTGTGATGCAGTCTTTCATCTCTTCTCACCTCCACCAATGAACACATACAAGAATATGTATATTTCTTAGTAAACTACCATCAAAGTCCTGCATCTTATGGTAGCAGTGAATTTATGCACCGAATCTGCACCATCTGCGCAACTAATTCTTTGTTCTCCAATGTGAAACTTTCTATTTATGAAATTAAAACATTCACTAATTGAGTATCTTAGATATATGTGCGTCAACACTTATTAGCACAATGACAATCTCATGCTTTGTAATTATGCAACCTATGTGGAAAATAAATGTAGTTCCTACTTAACACTTTCTGCCACTAGAAAAGGTAATTAACAGGCACTAATATTCTATGGCTCATATCTTTGCAATTCCTATATTCCTTATTGGAACTCTGAATACCTTATGATCAATCATCTATACATATTTTGTGTAATATTGTCTTGTTCTGGGAATGGTTCCTGTTCCATTGCAGGATCAAAACTTGAGTACTGCAATTGTCTTTACAGTCTTTAGAAACGCTCAAACTATAAAGTCCAGAATAGCACAAAAGTTGTTTTCACAACATGACTTTCAGAATGATTCTCAGTTTTTCCAAATGTCATTGGTGTCATTGAACAAACTGCAAAGGAAGCAACAGTTGTTTGCAAAAAGAAATTCTAAGTTAGCATATCAAGGTCCTTCCTTCAGCAACATTGTATATGAACTGCCTAGCCTGGATGTCATGAAACACAAATCTGATAACCCAAGATAAGTTCCGACTCCAAACAATATGAGAGTTCAGATGGGGCTGAGAGATGTATGTCATCACAGGAGAGCTGTCATGTTGTAGATTCTCTAAACTTGCAATGCCTCCCACCAGACAGCCCTAATACTCTGTGAGGGCCCCAATGTTTACATTTGTAAAATAGACTCACCACGAGCTGGTTTGGAGCATGACTTCCTGAACCTGCTTAGCCTTCATTGGTAAGCCATACCTCCTAACATGTCTTCTGACAGGGCCTGGGGGTGAGGGTATTCTGACTCTGCCCTCATATTCCCTATTTTGTTTGTACTTTTCCACAATGTGATGCATGGTGCACTGCATTTGAGTAATGGTGGCCAAAACAGAAATTGTTCTGTGACAGCCAGAAAAGCAGAGTATGAGTATTGATAGATCTGCAAATTTGCAATGGCAGATAGAGCAAAAAAAAACTCACTCATCCAGTGAGATATCGTTATGAACTGAAGCCTGTGTCCTCATAAAAATGTTATTAGAAGACAAAAGGGTACTAGAGGTGCATCTCTTGACCTCATGAAATAGAGTTACAGCTAATGCAAGATTAAAACTTATACATTATAAACGCTTTCATTTAGATTACATCATGCCACAATGGCTGCATAGACTAGATTTCACGAGAACAGAACATTGCACGAAATGCAGAATAACAGAGGGAACCTATATTCACATGTGGTGTACATGCATGGGGGTAAGTGCTTTTTGGGGTGAAGTAATTCAGGAATGTGAACATAATTGCAAATTCAGCCAATGAAACAGATGTGCTAACTAGGACTAGTCACCCATAATAAACATACTAAATATGTGGCAAAGATACTGGAACTAGGCACCACTGTGGCAAAGAAGTGTATAGCAATAGGATGGATGCCCAAACAACTGTCCACACAAAAGCAATGGTTATGGGAATGTGCGAGGTGGGTATGAGCTGAATGTGGGTTACACCACAGGTTGGTCTACAACTGAATAGGACAGAGAGGTCAGATGGAATGGGACTTAGTAGAAGTCCGGATACAACAGGAAATGGGAGTTCCATCTGTGATGCTGGTCTACTGTAATTTGATACACTAGTACCAATTATGCTGTTTAAGTGAAATTATATATGGATTTATATTTATTTGCACATGGTGTGATTCATACCTCTCTCTTTCTTTGGGGGGTCAGAAGAGGGAATGGGACAGGTTAAAAACAGAAAATGCAAAATATGCAGAAGTTGATGTGTTAAATACTGGTTCTGTATGTTTTGCTCATTTGCAAGTTAAAATGTGGAATAGAAGGCATTTACCATAAACAGTAAACACCTCACCCCAAAGTGATGGTATTTTTCACATTTGTAAATACCTCACCCTGTTCTGCTTAACTTGTAATGAAGACAATCGATTTTCCAAAGAGTTCCAGATAGTCAGTTAAATAAAAGGGTGTGTTGTAGTTATTATCAGAGAAGGCTCTAGAGGTGATTAGTGTCATCTCAGTTTTTTCTTTGATTGGCATTGATAATTTGTAGCCATAAAGGATTCACTTTTCTTGAGTTTTTGAATATACCTTTGATAAATTAAATGTCTTGAAAAATATGATTGTCTTCCATATTTATTTATTTCTAGTGTTTTTCTCTACACTACATGTGCAAGTGGTATTATAGTGCGTTACAGTGTAACAACATTTGTATATTATTGGAACACAATATGTGTACAATTTGACTATATCAATACAATAAATATTAAACTGGAGAGAAGTTTGTGGAAGGGAGGGAGCAAATATTGGAGATAAGAGAAACATTTGGGAAGGATAGATGCCCCCTTCTCGGAGAAGGAGAAAGGTTAGAGGGAAGTTCATAGATCAGTTAAGTGTTTGACAGGAAGAAGTTTTGAATAGAAAAGTCTTAAGTTGCTTCCTGAAGGCAAAGATGTCAGGTACCACTCTTAGGGCCAGATGTAGGTAGGTCCGATTGTGTGAATCGGAAAGTTCGAGTCGGTGCAACTCGCAATTTCTGATTCTCAAAATCAGATGCAGAACGGTGTCTCAGACACCATCTGCGAGTCGCTATGGGGGTCGCAAAGACCCACCTCATTAATATTAATGAGGTGGGTCACATTTTGCGACCCCATAGCGAGTCCCTGCACTCACAGGGATGGTGGCCTGCTGAAGACAGCAGACCTCCATGTCTGTGACTGCCTTTTAAATAAAGCAGTTTTGTTTTTTATTTTGCAGCCCGTTTTCCTTAAAGGAAAACGAGTTGCAAAATTAAAAAATAACGAAAACATTTGGTTTCGGTTTTTCAGAGCAGGCAGTGGTCCATAGGACCACTGCCTGCTCTGAAAAATCCCTTTTTGGCAACATTCACAAAGGGGAAGGGGTCTTTTGCGAATGGGTTACTACCAGTGTGACACTGGTGGTAACTGCGAATTGCTTTGCGACCGCATTCGCAGTCACAAAGCAATTTAGCATAGCGATGCGAGTCGCAAATAGGAAGGGGACACCCCTTCCTATTTGCGAGTCGCATTCACAATTTGCGAGTTAGGACCGACTCGCAAATTGTGAATGAGCATTGCAATCGGCATTTTGCATAGCGCAAACTGCGATTATTTTTTATTGGCCTCACAGAATCTTTTGTCATCAACATTTGAACACACAGACATTCTTAGCTCTGTTCTGAGCGAGTGAAGGCTATGAGAGAAAATGCAGCAAAGGGTCTCGTGAAAGCGGGCACCAAGAGGCACAGGAATGTGCTTCAGGACCAACCGAGGGCATCACCAAGTCTGCCATTAGCTGCCTAGCATGCCATGGAGGAGTCAAGCACATCTCCGGCCTCATCTAAGAGGAGGCCCTCATGTTAATGCGCTTTCTTTATCTTCAATGTCAGTCCTCAAACATTGCATTGTTCCTGTACTAATAACAGTTGGCTTCACACTTTTACATTGTTATCATCCCCCCGTCAGACAATAGTCCCCTGTGCAGGACTTATAATGTGAGCAGGTCTACCAAATTTCGCCATTTACTGATTTTAGAGCCATACCCGAAATAGATGAATGGCCAATAATGAATGAGAGGACTGTTCTTCACATAATGGTTCACAACTTTATTTTAACACCTTAAATAGTTTTTCAACAACTCTGCAAAGCTATTTGTTTTTTTAAAAAAATGGCGTGCAAATTCACTTTCAAACATAAAACAACACAATGGGGGTCATTACAACCCTGGCGGACGGTGTTAAAGGTGCGCTAATACCGCAAACAGGCCGGCGGACAAAAAAAAGGGAATTATGACCATGGCGGAAACCACCAACAAAGACAGCCACTTTAACACTCCGACCGCCACGGCGGTACAGACAAGCAGCTCAGCGGTCACCGCCAACAGAAAGGCGGAGGACAATGTACCGCCCACAGTATCACAACCCGCCAATCCACCACCTTTTCCGGGGCGGATTCACGTGGATAAAAACACGGCAGAAACAGACATTTCAATGGGAAAATGCTCACCTTAACACATCCCACGAGGAAGGAGGCCACCATGGAGCCGGAATTACAAATCCTACCTGCCCTCGTCTTCCTACTCATCTACGAACACCAGCGCCTGCGGCGGCGAAGACAACGGTGAGTACTGCGCCTACGACATAGGGGAGGAGGGAAGCAAAAGTCAGGGGGACACACACGAAACACCCCCACCCCCACCCCCACCCTCACACATTACAAAACACACACCAAGGCATTTCCAAACATCAAAGTAACAACCCACAACCCCTCCGGAAGAATGCAAACACAAAAGGAAATCAGTCCAAACATTGTAATGTATCAAAATACATGTTTCAAATATCTACAGATATATATAAACTCATCCAAAAGTATATACATTACCAGAAGTAGTGCAGATATGCACATCTCAATGTACGTGCGCCACTGGTCCAAAAATGCATGGGCGAGGCCCACACAAGATACCTGTCCACAAACAGAGAGAACACTGCTGGGGCATCAGATCGAAATACAACAGGCACCTCAGGGGGAAGGGAAGGGGGGGCACCTCAGCCAGATTACAGCACCACGCCAAATCCACAACGGGGCTCCATGCCCATTGATGTATCCTGGGGAGTGCAAAGCCACAGTCTCTCAAGTCTATACAGTAGGTGGGTTGCCCACTTTACAATCCTGGAGAGTGCAAAGCCACAGTCTCTCAAATCTATACAGTGGGTGGGTTGTCCACTGTTACATCCTGGGGAATGCAAAGCCACAGTCTCTCAAGTTGAGAACAGTCTCCACTGGTTCTGGATGGGGACTGGTGCCCAGAGTGCTTCATCCTGTGCAGGACAGACTGACTGGATGCCTTTCTCCACTAGTTCTGGAGGGGGACTGGTGCCCAGAGTGCATCACTCTCCCCGTGACGGTCCCAGTTCCGTCACTGCCCCTGCCGCTCATGGGCTAGCGGTGCTTGCCATGCCGGTCTTTGCCTTGTTCAGCGGTGATTTGCCATGGCGGTCTCTGGGCTATTCAGCGGTGCTCTGCCCTGTTCAGCGGTGCTTTGCCATGGCAGTCTCTGGGCTGTTCAGCGGTGCTCTGCCCTGTTTAGCGGTGCTTTGCCATGGCGGTCTCTGGGCTGTTCAGCGGTGCTCTGCCCTGTTTAGCGGTGCTTTGCCATGGCGGTCTCTGACCTGTGCATTGGTGTGTGGCATGACGGTCCCTCATTACCCAGGGGGGCTGTGGGAGCCGGGGCCCCACTGGGCACTGACTCCTGCGGTGGTCTCCTGACCAGTGACGATACTTGGGCCCTCCTGGGCAATGACTCCGGCGGTGGTCTCCTGACCAGTGACGATACTTGGGCCCTCCTGGGCTCTGACTCCGGCGGTGGCGGTGGTCTCCTGACCAGTGATGATACTTGTGCCCTCCTGGGCAATGACTCCGGCGGTGGCCTCCTGACCAGTGACAATACTTGTGCCCTCCTGGGCAATGACTCTGTCGGTGGTCGTGGTCTCCCGACCAGTGACGATACTTGTGCCCTCCTGGGCACTGATTCCGGCGGTGGCGGTGGTCTCCTGACCAGTGACAATACTTGTGCCCTCCTGGGCAATGACTCCGGCGGTGGCAGTGGTCTCCTGACCAGTGACGACGGTGCTGGCGTTGGCGTCCCGTCCGCTGGGATGGATGCCGCCCTTCTCCGCTGTGCTGCTCAGACCAGGCTGTGCAGACTTCTTCTGGCCCTTCCCGACCTTTGGAGGAGTAGCCCTGGTGGCCGGTGCACTCCACACACCTGTAACACGCACCACTGGTACTGGAGTCTTTTTGGCTGAGGCGCTACAATGGGACTGATGACTTGGAGAGGTGGGGGTGGGGGCAAAGAGGTCAACGTTGCTGAGGGAGAGTTTCTGACGAACACTGGGATGGGTAGCTGGAGGGGGCTTGGGAGTGGAGGAAGAGGAGGTGGTTGTAGGAGGTGCCACTTTAGGTGTTTTGGGTGCAGGTGCAGGTACTGGAGGCTGTCGTGAGGTGGATGGATGTTGGGTGTGTGGGTGCCCGCGTTTGTGTACTTTGGGAGGGGGCGTCACAGACACACTGGGAGAGGACACAGGGGACGTGTAAATGGGAGTGGGGGTGGTGAGTGCAGGTGAGCGGGGTGTGGTGCTGGGTGTTCTGGTGCGAGTCCTAGTTCCTGTAGATGTAGTGCATACAGGTGAGAGTGTAGACGATACTGGGAGGGAGGAGGGAGACCACGAGGAGGGGGACACAGTGGAGGCAGTGGATGTTGTTGTGTCTGCATGTGGGTGATGCTTGTGTGAGTGCTTGTGGGTTGTGTGGTGCCTATTTTTGCCTGAGCTACTTTTGGGTGTTGAGATGTATGCATGCTTGTCTGATGGGGTGCTTGGGACAGGCTGGGGTACAGGGGATTGGGTCTGGGTGGAGGAAGTTGGAAGGGGGAGGCTAGAGACAGGGACAATGGCTGCCATCAGTGCTGAGGCCAGAGATTGCAGAGTTCGATGATGGGCAGCCTGACTAGAATGAATGCCCTCCAGGAATGCATTAGTGTGTTGCAACTGCCTTTCTACACCCTGGATGGCATTCACAATGGTAGACTGCCCAACAGTGAGTGACCTGAGGAGGTCAATGGCCTCCTCACTGAAGGCAGCAGGGGTGACAGGGGCAGGGGCTGAGGTGCCTGGGGCAAAGGTGATGCCCACCCTCCAGGGTGAGCGGGCACGGGGCGAACGCTGAGGGGCTGCTGGGAGGGCGGTGCTGGTAGGTGAGGAGGCAGCTGTACCTGTAGAAGTGGGGGGCATAGATGGTGCCGCCACCACAAGGGAGCTCCCATGGGCGGACAAGTCCGTGTCACTGGTTGGTGATCCGGTGACCGACGTGTAGCTCCCCTCGCCCTCCGTCCCACTGGTGCATTCTGAGTCCGTGGTGTGGCCCTCCATGGCCATGTGGGATGCAGCTCCCTTGTGCCCCAGTGCCACTGTACCTCCGCCTGATGATGCTGATGCACAAAAGAACAGGGAGAGCAGAAAAAGGGGGAGGGGACGACAGAAGAAAGACAGGTTGAGTGCATGGCTTACCGCTACCGCTGGCGGACAATACTGACACAGCAGCCCCCTGCACTACGCCGTGCTCTTGGCCTCTATTGATGCAATTGCTGGGATATGGCCTACCTGGCTTTGGTGGACATCTGCACACATGGATGCCACAGGGGCACCTATACCTGTACTTGGCCCACTACTGAGGTGGGGTGGAGTGCCACATGCCCTGCATTATGGAAGGGCCTAGCCTACGTATTTCTGCCTGGCCTAGGTACACCCACAGCCATCCTCCCCCACCCAGACCCCTCAACTGCGCGCCAAATCCCCAGAATGATAGTGTACTCACCCCCTTGTGTCTGCTGTGATGCCCTCAAGCGCCCATCCAACTCCGGGTAGGCCACCGCCAGGATCCGGAACATCAGGGGGGTCATGGGGTGACGGGCACCCCTCCCACATTGGGAGGCCATCCCCAGCTGAGCCTCCGCCATCTTCTTGCTCCAGTGGCGAATGTCCTCCCATCTTTTCCGGCAGTTGGTGCCCCATCTCTGGTGGACCCCCAGGGTCGGACGTCCTTGGTGATGGCACGCCAAATGTCCTTCTTCTGGTGGGCGCTGACCTACATGACATGCACAAGGGAAGAAGAGAAGTCATTACCAACTGCACCGCCCATGTGAGTGGCCCCCATCCCTACCCTTGCCTTGTGGCACATGCATTCACAGTCCTTCATGTTCCCTGAACTCTGCCCCCTTCCCTCTTACAACCAGCCCTCTCCACCCAGGCATAGCCCATACAACGTGCTCCCTGTGTACTTACCTGTTGGTCTGGAGGACCGTAGAGTAGTGTGTACTGGAGGAGGACCCCGTCTACTAGCTTCTCCAACTCCTGAGCAGTGAAGGCAGGGGCCCTTTCCCCAGACGCAGCAGCCATTGTCTCTTCCAGACCGAGGTCACAGCAGCACTTGCAGTGTAGGTCCTCTCCTGTCGAAGATCAGGTATTGAGTGATTGAACAGATAGAAAGTGGCGGTCACGTCCGCGGCAGTGACATCCGTGGCGGTTCGTATCATCACCACCGGCGCAATTCGTCATTGGCTCCTGGGACCCATAGGGTCCAATGTTAACCAATGCAGCATTGCGCCGTGGTCTACGACCGCCTACGGCGACAGTGTACAACGCCAGCGCAGTTACCTCACATTCCCATTGTCCCAGTTTAGAGGTCAGGGAGCCGCCATTTCAGGGACCCACATGGCTTCATTTACTACTGCGACACACATAGCTAGGCCTACACTCAACACACATACAGGAAGTGTTTTGTGTCCTGTTCTGTGTATCTGTGGGTACATACCTGGGAATTTGTTGACTCTGTGGTCGCTGTTGTCCTTCCTAGGCACCGTCAGCTGGGACATTTGAGAAGATGGCGGAATCCTCCAGTGTACCGACCGCTGGTGGACCTGTTGACAATGGAGGAGCGACATTTAATCGTCACCTACAGGTTTGACCGTGCCACTATCCAGGAACTATGTACCCAGTTAGAGCCAGACATGATGTCACCAGTCCGCCATCCCACTGGAATCCCCCCTGACGTGCAGGTGCTGTCAGTGCTCCATTTCCTTGCTAGTGGGTCTTTTCAGACAACAGTGGCCATGGCATCAGTGATGTCCCAGCCTATGTTTTCCAACGTGTTGTCCAGAGTGTTGGCTGCCCTGCTGAAACACGTAAGAAGATACATTGTTTTCCCTGAGGTGGAGGATTTGGCTATAGTGAAAGGTGACTTCTATGCCCTTGGACATATCCCTAACATCATAGGTGCCATTGATGGGACCCATGTAGCTCTGGTCCCCCCCACAGGAGTGAACAGGTGTACAGGAACCGGAAGAGTTATCATTCTATGAATGTACAGATGGTATGTTTGGCAGACCAGTACATCTCGCAGGTAAATGCTATGTTCCCTGGCTCAGTGCATGACGCCTTCATCCTGCGGAATAGCAGCATCCCTTATATGATGGGTCAACTCCAGAGGCACCGGATGTGGCTATTAGGGGACTCTGGTTACCCCAACCTGTCCTGGCTACTGACCCCATTGAGGAATCCCAGAACCAGGGCAGAGGAACGCTACAATGAGGCCCATGGGCGGACTAGGAGGGTGATTGAATGCACCTTCGGCCTCCTGAAGGCCAGGTTCAGATGCCTCCATATGACAGGTGGTTCCCTATTCTACTCACCTAAGAAGGTGTGCCAGATCATCATCGCCTGATCGCTGCTTCACAATCTTGCTTTGCGACACCAGGTGCCTTTTCTGCAGGAGGATGGTCCAGATGGCAGTGTTGTGGCAGCTGTGGAGCCTGTGGAGCCTGTGGACAGTGATGAGGAGGAAGCTGAGGAAGAAGACATCGACAACAGGGAGTCAGTCATACAGCAATATTTCCAGTGACACACAGGTGAGAACATATTCATTTTAACCATTACATTAACTTTCACACGTCTACCTCTATCCTGTCTGTCATTTAATAGCAGTATTTGGTCACTGAGTTGTACCTTTCTATTACGGTTTCACAGGTGTGGTTACCGACGTGTGTCATCTGCTTGCATCCTTCAAGGACTTGTGATGTGTGACATTGGTATGCTGGCTTTACAATTGGAAACGCATTTTGACATGGTCTTTGATAATACATATTTTCAAAATCACAGACTGACTCCAGATTTTTTTTGTGGTTCAAGGGTGTTTATTGAAGTGCTCAAAAATGGAGGGGGGTTGTAATATGGTGATGGGGGACGGTGGAGGAATGTACATGGCAGAGTCCAGTCCATTGGTCACACAGGTGAACTGCCCATATGGGCATAGGAAGTGGAGCTGGGGCAGTTTAAGTATGGACAGGGTAACAAAGTGGGACAGTGGGATGACAATCAGGGTGGTCTCATTTCCTGGCGGGGGTCTTGCCATCTTGCTCTGTCCTGTTCCTGGATCTCAGGGACAGCTTGCGGGGTGGTTGTCCGTCTGCAGGGGGTGGTGTGGTCCTGTGGCGGGGCGTCCTGTCCACTAGCGCCGGCGGAGGTGGTGGGCAGTTCATCGTCCATGCTAGTGTTAGGGGCCCCTTGGAGTGCCACGGTGTCCCTCATGGTATGCTGTATGTCCTTCAGCACCCCTAAGATGGTGCCCAGGCGGAGCTGATGGTCCTGAGTTCCTCCCTGAACCCCAAATACTGCTCCTCCTGCAGGTGCTGGGTCTCCTGAAACTTGGCCAGGACCGTCACCATCGTCTCCTGGGAGTGGTGGTATGCTCCAATGATGGAGGATAGGGCGTTGTGGCGAGTGGGTTCCCTTGGCCTGTCCGCCCCCTGTCGCACAGCAGCCCTCCCAGTTCCCCTGTGTTCCTGTGCCTCTGTCCCCTGGATCATGTGCCCACTACCACTGCCCCAAGGTCCCTGATTTTCTTGGGGTGGTGGGTTATCCTGGGTTCCCTGTAGTGGTGGACACACCGCTGATTGACGTGTCCTGGGTACGGCGGTATGGGCCCGCTGGGTGGGTGCTGTGCTGGTGTTACCAGAGGGTGGAAGGTCAGTGTTGGGCTATGCCTGTGCAAGGGGAACCGACTGTCCCGAGGCCCACGATGGTCCGGGCTGGTCATCAGGATCCAGTAGGGCAGAGCTGCTATCGTCACTGTGGGCCTCTTCTGTGGGTGGAGTGGAGTTGTCTGGACCCTCCGGTGTGGTGACGTTCCTTAGTGGTCCTGCAGGGATATAAGATCATGATTATTGCATGTGTGTGTGTAATGATGTGCAATGGGTGGGTGTGTGTGTACCCCAGTGCAGGCATTCCTGTGTGTGGGTTAGTTTGATGAAGGTTGGGGGGTGTTATGGGTATGTGCAGTGAGCATGCTTTAGTGCTGGGTGACCATGCTTAGTTGTGTCATGCAGGGCTTGGTGTTGGGATGGGTGATTTGTGTTATTAGTACATTAGTGAGAAGTTGTAGTGATAGGGGAGGGGATGAGGGTGGGGGGGTGTGATGGCATGCAGGTAGGGTGGGGGATATGTTAGTTAAGATTTGACTTACCAGTGTCCATTCCTCCACCGACTCCTCCGAGGCCCTCTGGATGCATGATGGTCAAGACTTGCTCCTCCCATGTTGTTAGTTGTGGGGGAGGAGGTGGGGGTCCACCGCCAGTCCGCTGAACCGCAATGTTGTGCCTGGATACCACTGAACACACCTTCCCCCCTATGTCGTTCTACCTCTTCCTGATGTCCTCCCTATTTCTTGGTTGCTGTCCCACTGCGTTTACCCTGTCGACTATTCTGCGCCATAGGTGCATCTTCCTGGCTATGGATGTGTGCTGCACCTGTGAGCCAAATAGCTGTGGCTCTACCCGTAGGATTTCCTCCACCATGACCCGTAGCTCCTCCTCAGAAAATCTGGGGTGTCTTTGGCGTGACATGGGGTGGTGTGTGTGATGTGTGGGGTGGTGTCAGTGTTGATATGTGTGGTGATGTGTAGTGGTGTGTGGTGTATTGTGCGTGTAATGTTGTATGGGTGATGGTGTTGTGTGCCTCTGTGTGGTGGGGTTCTCAGTTGCTGTGCTCTCTGTCTCTCTGGCCTTCGGTCATGACTTGTGGTCGTAGGGGTTTGTGGGTGATGTGGGTGTGTGTTTTATGTTGTGTTGGGTATGTGGGAGTGGTGTGTGTATTTGGAAATGTCCAATGTGGCGGTGTTTTGCAGATGTGTGTGTATTTTGAGCGCAGCGGTTTATACCGCCAATGGAATACCGCGGTTGAAAGACTGCTGCGTGGATTCGTGGGTCGTAATAGCATGGGCGTGTTTCTGTTGGCGTGGAGGTGGAGGTTTTGTTTTCGCCAGTTTTACACTGACCTTTGTTGTGGCGCACTTGTGTGGGTGTCTGAATTTCGGCGGATTGCAAGATGTGTGTCATAATAGCTGTGACGGTATTCCGCGGCCGCGGTGGTGTATTGGCGGTCTTCTGCATGGCGGTAAGCAGCTTTTACCACCGATGTTGTAATGACCCCCAATATTTCTAGCAGGTACATGGGAAGTTCTAGGAATTTATTAAAGTTGCAGAAAAGTGTAAAAGTAGAGTAAAGCTGGAAAGGATATTTGCGAAAAATAAAGGAATGATCCTGTCTAGCACCCTGCTGGGTTCATAAGCATAGTGGTAGTACAAGGGGGCTTGTGAATGGCAATAACAGGTTGCTCTGCGGGTCTAATACACATTATTAATAGGCTCCATGACTGGGGACACCCAAATGGATATGAGCCGTGGACATGGCCTATGTCTGTGTTTATCACAGCTTCACTAACAACCTATTTCAGTATCAGAAACGTATCATGGGTGTTTTCTTACGTCATGGAATGGCATAAACCATCACAAGGTATGTTAATAGTAATCGTCAAAAGCAGCTGCTTGAAGTAGTCATTAGCAACTGACAGAGCACCAACCTAGAATTATTGTGTGTGTGAAGTCTAGATTATAAAGAGAGAACACAAGGCTATGATCTTCTACAAGTCTGATAAAGCTCTGGTGACCGATCCGCCTTGGCGTGGACTTCTGCACGCAATTGTGCATATTGTTGTACGGCCACTGTAATGGTTTCTTATTCGTAGTGTCCTGTTTGTGTGTACTTTTTTGTTTTACAAAAAAAGTTTCATATTCATTCAAAAGACATGCAATCAAAACAAGCATTTAAATATCCGATGGGGGAAGCTTAACTGTTGTACAGTTCCTTATAAAATGTAAGTGACTGTTCCCATTACATAAATCGTAGAGAATAATGTGTTTCCCAACATTAATTATACCAAAGGGATTTACACATTGATAAAATGTTGCCAGCATCACAGGCAGCTCTGTCACAAATCTTCATAACTGTCTGAAACATGGTGTGGCAAGAAGACACAGTTCTTTCTGCTTTAGCCAAAAGAAAAAAATCAACAGTTATTGGTTCAGTTTTATTTTATCACCCATAGCCCAAGCCCACACAAGTGCCCTATTCATCAAAATGCTTTTAGGCTATTTAAAGCACTTTCACAAATTTTGCCGTACGACATTCTTTTTTTCACAACAAAAACTATTCTTTTTATCTCTGTTGCGAAATCACTCACTGCCTCAATAATAGACATTTCAAGGAAAATGTGCTTTACATCAGTGAAACAATTGGCTAAATTAACAGCGAGATTTCATCAATTGACAATGTCACTGACTACACTAATCACCGCACCACCTACAACAGAACAGTTTAGATACTATGCAACACCAGCCTGCACCTCACGAAACCTCAAAACAACCCTTTCGTACCTCACCTTTCAATCTACCTCAGCGTAGAAACAATACTGGATTACACAACGCTGAATAGCATCACTCTGTATTGTAAGGTCGGAGCCGTGATGAGCGTGTCCTAGCTATATGAAAGGTTTTCGACAATTATCTGCATTTCCTGTGTGTTTACTTTAATCTGCAACAGCCCCTCGCTATGGATACAGCGCTGGCACTCGTAGTCCTGCGTTTATCCAGGCGGATTAGAATTAGCCCAGTTTAAAAGTCCTAATTGTTCTACAACATTTTCTCTAGTGTGTGTTCGGTGTTTTCGCACCGATATTGCAGATTTATTACTCAATGGAGTGCTTCAATAGGTTCTTGATTTGTACATGGCTTTCACAAATATTTCATATGGGCCCCATTATAACACAGGTTGCAGGTATCAGTCCTTCTGGTATGGGTAATGCCAACCCATTCCAAGTTAGCTCCAGAGAAATGTATAATGATCAGTGAAAATCAGTGATTGTTCAGTCTGCTTCTAACCCCACCTGCCTCTGTGTATGTACATCTAGGTGCATCTGAAAAAGCATGTCTGAGACCTGATTAGGTATCAGTCATCTCTGCATCCTAATCTTTGTTCGCACAAACAAGGATATTTAGTTCCATTTATTCATTAGTGGCCTCTGCATCATACTCCTGGTGGGACCTGGAAAATGAATTTTATTCCTGGCGAACTGACAGGGATATTTGTGATCTGTGTAATTCTTAGCTCCTTTTTCTGATTATGTCTTTGTGGACCTGCAGGTGGCATGTCAGCCGCCTCCGCATCCTATATTTCAGTGGACTTTAAAAGAGTATCTCCTTTGGTCAAATTGTCGGGCATATTAATACCTAAATAATCCTCCCTTTCTTGATAAGGCCCATTAGAAAACTAGAAGAAAATAGAATCATAATACACACCACTAACATGAGAATGATTTGCTAGGCCTAAAACCTATTGTTACTTGAACATTTAAAAAAATGCTCAGACCTCTGTCTAACCCATGCTGTATGACTAATGAAACTTGCTGGATTGGCTCAATTTAAAAAAAAAGTTTCTTCTAACCTCTTTTCGACCTGTGAAATGATAACTTTCTTTAAAACAAGAGAACCAGTATTACTTATGCTCTTACCCACCTACTGAACTGCTTTGGAATGCGCTGAAGTATTTAGAAAGTAGCATCCTATAACAATGCAAACATTTACATCACATGAATGAACTATGTGGATGATATGCTTAAGTATTCAAAATTGTTGTCACAGAATTAGAGGCGTATGAGAAAGGAAGCAACTGTATCTGGTCCTTGCTATCTAACAAGACAATGCATTGTCTATTGTCACAACATCTCCAGAATATTATAACAATGTATATAATTGTATCAATTAACTTATTATCAATGATGTAGGTAGGGGGGTCTTCTTCATAATGGATATCACACATGTGCAAGCATAGGAGACCAGATGAGAGAGCAGAGGTGACTGATGAGACGACCTGTGTGATTGACCACTAATTCTCACCACTGCTGCTGTTGAACCTGAGAAGACAGATATCTAGAGAGCATTATCTGAATGATATAGAGGGCATGAGGTGATGTTTAAGAGAAATTATACTGAGCTTTTAGTTTAAGAAAGTAGGATCGAGTTTAGAAAAAGCTTGTGGGAACTGCCTGGTTTTTATTCCACTGCAGAGATTGAACTGAGTCTGAAAGAGAGTTGATAAATTGATTCAGAATAGTATGATATCTGTAAGCACAGAAGTCAGATAACCATGAGAATCTTAGTTAATGTAACAGACTGAACATTCCATTCTAACTTTTCTAGACTAAGAAGACAGAATTATTCAGATGTGGGATGAAGACGAATAGAGTAGGGACAGATTCAAGACACTCTTCATGTGTGTTTCTGTATTTTAACATTTTGATCAATAAAATCCCATATTAATTATTTGATGAATGATTGAGAAACCATTAAAAACTCTATTTATTGACTCTAAAAGAACTCAATTGTAATTTAAGTGATTGCTATTCCAGCTTAAGAATTTCTCCAGCCACTCTCAGATAAAGATCCATATTGAGGGTTCTAATCCTTAGCTCCTATAGTATCTTGCATCTGGGTGATAGTGTCAGGTGTCGAAGTCTGACTAATTCCATATTGGAGCTAGAAGATTTAGTTACCACATTTCCATCTTACATGGCATTGGATGTGACGAGGCATTATAGCCGTCAATAAACACGCTCGAAATACAAAGGCTCGGAAAATTCTTCGCTGCTGTTCAAGCAATTCTCAGCTGCTTTAACATCAGGGTGAATCCTCCTGAACCTTTACCCACTCCCTAATGTATGTGGTTCTCATCCCTCTCCATTTCCCTTTTCTCAACAACACCACACCTCCTCCCTATCCTCCAATTCAGTATGATGAAGGGCCCACCCCAGCTCTTACATTTCTTCCCCTCATTCACTTTACTTACACACTAATAGCAGTCTCCATGCCGCTGCCAGTAGATTGGGTAGCATGGGGCCATTTGACATCGTCAGAGATACACATACACAACTCCGGCTATTTGTCAGATACCCAGCCCCACCATCTAGTAGATAACATTGCACTTGGCTTTTAATATTTGCACTTAACTTTTAATATTTTAAAATCACCCTTCTGTATTTTGAATTGCTATTTTCTATATTATGACCCAGTGTAAAGCTCTTTCCACGCATTTTTGCATGTAGTACCCATCTATACGAGTGGGACTACTACAACTGGTGCCATCTTTGTTGATGTTCAAGTCTTTCTCCCTTGGAGAGAAAGACTGTTTAAACTTAATGCTAACACAAGCCAATGGCGCACCAAAGGCAAGCCTATCTGTGCCCATCCGCACACCGACTGTGTACAGAGCTAGCCATGTTGCTGGCTGTTTTAGGCAGCTTCTTTTATTCCCGGACGGTAGGCTAGCATACACCAGAGACCAACTTTTACTCCTCGGTAAGTGATTGGGCAATGATACTCATCGCTAGAGAGAGGTGATTGCAGAGACCTCTCAACCTCTTGGGTCTTTTGGGGCCTCCTCCTGGAGCTGTGGTCTGATAAATACTAGATCTCTGATTAAACACTTGACTGAGATCACTTTACTAATATCTAGTCAGAATCTCAACATACTTTTCATTACAGAAACTTGGACTCCCCCTGATTCCACCATTGATCTTGACCTGGCATGCCCTATAGGTTATAATATTCTTCACAAACCATGCATTAATTAAAGGGGGAGAGTTGGAATCATTTTTAAAAAATGCTGTAATCTATTGGCTCTGCTTCTTGATGAAATCTCTGGCCCAGACACTTTGGGTTTCTCCCTGAAATCTGAGAAAGTCTG
This sequence comes from Pleurodeles waltl, assembly GCF_031143425.1. NCBI lineage: Eukaryota > Metazoa > Chordata > Amphibia > Caudata > Salamandridae > Pleurodeles > Pleurodeles waltl. Next base: position 469,435,439 of record NC_090442.1, read on the forward strand.
TGTTCTATCAGGTATTCAGTGTTACTACCCACACAGCCCTGCAGCATCCCACTTGCAACCATTAATTGAGTTAATTTCGAATGCAGCACTGGCCAACGCTAACTTCCTTGTTTTAGGGGATTTCAATATGCAGGGAGAAGAATTACTCCCCTTTTTTGCCTACGAACATTTGTGTTGTTCAAGTAATGCTTTTAGTCTTCAACGGATGGTCTCTGGCCCAACTCAGTCCAGTGGCTATATCAGACCTTATCTTTGCCTCAGAGAGGATGGTCTCCACGTTGGATACTATTCTTCTCTGTTGGACAGATAACTTTAATTCTCCATATAAATGGATCTAGACGTGCAAAAAAAATGGATACCTCTCAAATTTTTAGCAGAGTCTGGCATAAATTGGGCAGCTCCTTTCGCAAGGAGCTATCTAATATTTCCACATTTTTTGCCCAAGATAGATCAGTAGATGAAAACTACGTAATTATAGAGACAAAGATTCTCGAACTCCTGTATTCAGAAATTGCCCTGCAATCAAAGAGAAAGCATAACCACCCTTCTACCCCACCGGTACAACTCCTCCCTAAAACAATTAAAGTTAACTTGTGAACAAGCTTAAAGAAAAAGAGAAATAATGATAAAGCTCAGTTAAAATCTCGATAAGATTTCTATGCTGCAGCCATTCTTTCAGTCCCCTAACAATACTAAAAAGGTATTTGATATAATGCATGAGTTATGAAACGTAGTTTGTGTGGAAGGGAACTTTTCCTCATCTCAGGACCTATTTAACAATCTTGCAACATTTTTTGAGGAAAATAAAAATAAACTTTTAGAGGGCATTAATAACTCCCCTCATCCCACAAGCAATTCAATACCTGGAAAAGTTTCTATTAATAACCCGACCACTGCTCTTCTTTCTCACATGCCAAATAATATATCTGATTTTTATTTAAACAAATCACAGATTAATTCAAGCTGTATTGTGGAGAGATGTGAGGCTATTTCTATTCATTGCTTTTATTCCTTAGCTAATTCTATATCTTCAGGGTCTCCCCTTTACCCTCTTCCTAACAGGATTTGGAAAGATCTGGCAGAAAAATCCTTCCTGCTACTAAGTCCAGATTGTAACCAATCTTTTGATACTCACATAGTCCCTCTAACTTGGAAAAAAGCTATTGTCTCCCCTATTTTGAAAAACCCTTCTTTAGATCCAGCTATTCCTGTCAATTATAGGCCAATTACTTTGCTGCCTTTACCAGCAAAATATTGGAACGCCATATTAGTGAACTTTTATCTCATGTATTTTGAACATAACACTCTACTTGAGAAGAAACAATGTGCCTTTAGGCCTGGACATGGAACTGAATCAGCTCTCCTTATAGCCATGGGTGAGTTCCGAATGCTAGTCAATGGCAGCAGATCAGCAATTCTGATTTTATTAGATCTTTCTGCCGCCTTCGACATGGTATATCATAATATTCTCTTAGAAAGACTCTCCTTATCCGGAATAAGTAGTGTTTGCTTTGAGCTGGCTGCATTCCTACATGTCAGAGTGTAGTGTGGTCAGTTTCATGAATCCTTTCCGCGTTAGCTTTGGGATTTAGGCCTTTGTGCACCTTGCCCTGGATGTATTTTATTCCTTTGCTCGCAGCATAGAGCCTCTGTGCCCTTTGCTCTAAATGCTTTTTATTCAGCTTCGTACTGTTATTTTTCAAATAGCCAGTTCTACGGTCTTGTTTTATTTTCTTATATCACACTGTTTAGCTTACTTCAGCACCGGAGTTCTCAAACAATACATTCTTGTTCGCTCTGTGCTTCAGTCAAGGATACAGTCTGGTACATTGCCGATAGACGTGGTAGGAGTTTGGTCTTTAGGGTTTGTAGAAAGTATACATTCTTACGTAGGGACGTTTCTTAGAACACCGGCGTGTTAGTTATAAAAACACTTTCTAGTCCTAGTACACGTGAGAGGGAGATTCCAACCAGGGAACCACAACTAGACGCTGACTGCCTTGTTGCAGATGCTGAACCAGATCACAGGTCTTTGCTCAGGTATGGGGGTTGATGGTTTCCCAGGGAATCTAAAAGGCAAGTTAGAAGCTTAACATGCTGTGCTCGAAATATAACTAACTGAGAGAGAGTAGAATTTATTAACACCATGATAGCGTTATTCTTATGTTTCACTCTCCTCGTGACTATTTCAATCCTACTGTGTTGTATGGTTCTGGTTATTGCTGCTCATGCCTTGATATCTAAAATGCAGTCGTTTTATTAAACAATATATAAAACTCAAACTGCCTTTGTCATTTGTATATGAGATCATACTGTAAATGAGAGAGTTGGTTTGGATCTGAGTGACCACGACTTTCCTGAGAAGTTCTATAGATGTCATGCGCTCGGCTGTCCAATCATCCCTTCTCCTTGGGAGAGATGAGGTACTGCTAGCTAGCCGGAGCAAAACCGGATTGAGGGAGACAGAGGTCCTTCTAAGTGGGTCAGGCTCAGTCCCCCACACCAGGAACGATCCTGCTACCTCGAAATCCAGTAGTCTCATTTAGGATAATGAGAGCCCACGCGACAAGAGCATAGCCAGGCCATTGCGCCCCCTCTCTATCAGTCTGCCTTCAAGGATGTGAAACATGGTGTTCCCCAGGTGTCTGCTCTTAGTCCTATTCTGTTCAATCTCTATATGTATGTGACCCCTGGTGACTCTCATTAAAACTCATAGCATCTGCATAGTTTACTATAACGATGACACCCAACTAATCTTGTTGTTGGACAGTGACCACTAAGGCAGAGACCATGATCTTTCACAATTTTATGAACAACATTGTCACTTGGCTGAATGCCAATTCCTTGGAATGTAATGGAGACAAAACTGAGCTTCTATGTTGCTGAGCCAACAAAGTAACTACGTCTTCCAACAAATTGTTGGCTTTAACTCATACAGGTAGAGCTCTCCCCCTTAGATTCTGTCAATAATTTAGGGATGATCTTTGACATTAAACTATCTTTGAAAGCCCTTATTACTAAAGTAGCTAGGACTTGTTTCTCATTGTTACAGGGTTTGTGAAAAATCGCCCCCCTTACTACCTCCATTTACTGAATCTTTGGTCATGTGTAGCTTGATCTTTAGCAGGTTGGACTATTATAATGTGCAACATTCAAGGATCCCCTGAATTTTTATTGGAAATATTACATCGAGTTCAGGTGGCAGCAGCCAAGCTGGCTCTGGATAGGCATGGGAGATCATCTGCTTCGAAAGCACTGAGAGAGCTCTATGGCTTCCGATTAGGCAAAGGATAGTCTTTAAAGCTCTTTGCAATCTGTTCAAGGCCTGTCATGGTCATTGTCCGGTGTACTTTCAGAATAGTTTTCTGAAATATGCACCAGGGAGACGTCTCCATTCCTCTTCAACCGATTTGGTCGGTATTCCCAACTTTAAGAAGGTTAGACAGGGTGGACGTGCCTTCCTGGTGAAGGCAGCCCAACTTCGGAATCAGCTTCCTGCTTTCATTAGACACTTAACTGATCTCTTATGCTTCAGAAGGGCTTTGAAAACCTGTCTCTTGCCCCACTGATTCTTTTATGTATCTTCAGCATGGCTATTGGATGTTCGGTTGTTGGTTTCAGTGGCCAGATATCTTTTAGGTGACAGTCACGCTATATAAATGTCTTAAATAAATAAAAAGATAACTAAATCTGCCACTCATAATTTTCTTATCTGCTTCCTGCCAAGAGGAACATTTCAATAGGAAACATGGGATAATAACCTGTGATGATACTGTACTTAAATCAAAGCTTTTTACCTAATTGTGAAGAAGATCAGACTTGAACATGGATTTTGTACAACGCAGAATATGATTTAGGTAAATAACTTAAGATCTAAAGCTATGAATATATAGATTTATAATAAGAAAGGCTTTGTTGCAAGAGGTGCCTCTGACATCAAGTGTGGCTGTAGGTGGGTCTGTCGGTGACTGGTCTGAGGCTGCAATGCAAATCACATGTAGTAATGTTTTCTCTCTGGTGGTAATGGGTGATAAGGGTACTGATACTTACCTTGTCATCCCTGCTTGTCCTTATTTTTCATGGAGGTTTTACATTTCCATTTTTTACTGTCCAATTATCGCTAAATTAATGAAAGGAAGAAAAAGAAAAAAAGGGGGTAAGTCAAAAACTAAGAATTACATTCCTGTTTCTTAGTTATTATATGTATAGCATGACAGATATGTTAAATAAACAAAATAAAAAAACTTAAATAAATGTAAAAATACAAAAATAAATCAGAGAACTAAAGAAATTGTATGTCTTTGAACTTGCTTTCATTTTATAAACCTTCTGTTCTGCCCTTGCTTCCTACTCATTCCTTACGTGTTTTGATTCGTGTGAGTTCAGTGATATAAATGACTCATTGGGTGATCTAGTACTGTATTTGGGAGTTGCAGTTAATGAATCTTGAAAAAACCTATGTCAAACAAAGGGTCTGATTTATTTTCCAAGCAATCCCATCAAAGATCAAAGGTGCAAATGAAATGTGCACTCCTTCCTCTAATTTGGTCCGAACATCTTGCTATCCCTATCTATGTCCCATGTTGCAAGTCACCAGTGAGTCACACCCTTCCACAACTCTCTCATGTCAGTGGGCTAAAGTGCCCCTGTGAGGTTTAGTAAAGTACTTGGTAATAGCCGTCCTATCTTGGATAAATGCGTGGACAAGGCCAGTGTACAAATGATTAACTGGATTAGTGGACCATTAGATCAGATTGCTCTTCTTGTGAAACAGGTCTCCCATTGGCAAATGCCTTCGGACGGCTGGTTTAATGAAAAACTATGAACCTTGAAGCGGCTTGAGCACCTTTGGCAGCGAGCCTATGATTCTGCATGTAGAGCGGATTACCTGGTGGCTCAAAAAAAATGATCATCATTACATTAACCAATCTCGTTGTAACTATTAATTAAAAACAATTCAATCCACTTAATAACATGTAGCAAGACATTTTTTACATTATTAAATCTCTTAGCTCGGTGTCCCAATTCCCATCTTGTATCCCACTGTCAGAAGAAGGATGCAATGGTCTAGCTGCCTTCTTTTCTGAGATGTGGTTAACATCTATGCCTCCTTCCCTGTCAAGGCCATAGTCTTTCCATGGCTGAACACATGATTTGATACATTGGGGGATAGTTCCAAGCTTCTGAATTGTAATCCTCTTGAACTTGATGAATTGGCTTTGCTATACACTTCGATCAAGTGTGGTTGTCCGTTAGCTTCCAAGTCAGCGGTGATCTTAATATTTGATGTCAATGTCACTTTCAACACGGTGTCTCACAACATTTTGATTGAGAGACTGCGGATCTGCGGTATTGGCAAGAACCTCTGCTTTGGTTTTCCCTTATTCTTGCAAAGACGCACCTTTCAGGTTTTTAAAGACGCTTTCCATTACAAAGTGTTCCCTCTGCTGTAAGGAGTGCCTCAGGGATCTTCACTGAGTCCAACTCTCTTTAACATCTATGTCTCCCCTTTGGCTAATGTCTTCAAACTCTTTGGGTTTGCCATCATCTCATATGAGGAAGACACTCAGCTGATCATCACTCTCTCTCAAAGCAGCAATCACATGGCCTTTTTTCTATGCCTTTGTCTGTCGGAAAATGCCACCTGGATGGATTCCAATTGTTTAAAATTGAACGCAGGAAAAATTGAAATGCTGATTTTGGCTAAGCAGCCCAATGTCTGGCCACTGCCTGGTGACTCAATATCCTAGGCCTGCTATCGCTCCCCCAGCCCAAGATCAAAAACCTTGATTTTGATAACCAAATCACAGCATTAGAAAGCTCTAGTCTTTCTGCTAGTGTCTGCTAAAAAAACTGCAGACCAAGCTCCAGATGTACCTAAGCTGGACTACTGTAATGTCCTCAGTGTAGGTAAGCTTGCCATTATTCCTAACTGCAAAAGATTCTGAAACAGAGGTCGTTCTTTCAGCTATCTGGCACCTTAAATATATAATTCTCTTCCTCTGCAGAATGTAGCACACATGGAAAGAGGAAACAACGAGGAGAAAGAAAGATATTTCTCCTTGTTGTGGCTACAGATTCTTGTAAATCTGAGAATGCGTCAAACCCAATGGGTGTTGCATAGGAACACCCACTGCATCAGCCATGGTATGACTTCTCAGGTCAGAGTAACTCGATGCATCGATCATTCCTGTGTTGTAGTACTCCAGATTTATGAAGCCATGCAAGGCCACCTTAAGGTGGCTTCATAAATCTGCCTTAGGATTTGCATTGTTCTTGCACAACATTATGGGGTGCAAGAGTGACTCAACAAAGCTCGTAAATGTGGACCTGGATTTTTCATGTCAGTTTGTGAATTCTGTGTGTGCTTTTCTCACATGGAAAGAGGATCATAACGCTGGGACACTTTGAAGTAGCTATGTGCTCTATAAATTGCAGTATTATTATCATGATTATTATTATTGTTATTGTTATTGTTATTGTTATTGTTATTGTTATTATTATTATTATTATTATTGTTATTACTAATAAAAATAATAATGCTAATAATAATAATAATCATTATCATCATCATTATTATTATTATCATTTAAAAAATTATCACATGGAAAGAGGATCATAGCACTGCGGCACTTTGAAGTAGCTATGTTCTCTATAAATTGCAGTATTATTATCATTATTATTATTATCATCATTAATTATTATTATTTTCATTATTCTTAGTATTATTATTATTAATGATAATAATAATAATAATAATAATATGACACCACAAAATCTGAAGGACAAAAATCAAGTTAGTCTAGTAGAATGACAAAAAAAGTATGTAATTCAGTCTCACTCCAGTAGAATTCACTCCAGTAGAATTCTCCAGAGTGTAAGCAAAGTTTACAGTGAAATTCTTAGATAATGTTTGGTAAATGGCTATTGCTATTACATTCTTTTAGGCTACTTTTCAAGGTGGGTCATGGTGGGCAATGTGTGGATACAACCATGAGGATGGAACATCTAAATAGAGATGAGGGTGATTAAAAATATCCCTGTGTTATTCCACTCTAACAATAAAACACAAACTATCATTAGAACATTATCAGGGTTAGGCTGTCTCCTGATTGTCTCTGATTGTTGAAGTTTCCTTACATGGTGTAGGGGCAATCTGTAAAAGGCATTATATATCTAAATGACACTACCATTCTCTCTTAGAATGCAGACATTTCCGAAAAACTTCAGAATATTTTAGATTTTAAAATTGTTCTAATCAATTTAATATGCAAAGCATTTAAGAGCCAAGCGATATGAACCACATGTAGGTTCACAATTTTCTCAAAATATCTCTAAATGAAATATGGAGCATTTTAAAAAGAGGATGCTATCTTTGTAAAGCGTCCATGTTCTGTAACTACTTTAACATTTGAGTTAACCAAGGTACCCCAAGTATAGTATAACTATTTTAAAAAAAAAAACCTTATTAAGGCTGGACAACAGTTAGAAGAACAACTTAAAATGTAATAACAAACAAGCCACAATTGTGAATTTTGAGATTATATATTGATATATTAAACAAAAAAATATGGGAAGCACTATTATGTCTGATTGTTATGGTCCTGGAGCTATTGTGACAGCACTAAGAATTTGTTTTTTATCCTTTTTTGACAAGAACATGGTGCTCGTCTATAGTCTGACATAGACGAAGCTGGCAATTTAGCATTAGTGCCCTTTATTTCAACTAGCAAACTACAATATGGATATTGATCCAAACAATTAAGTACTAAGTCTAGCCAGGCCATTATGAGAAAATGTCCTTTGGCCAGTCTGCACATACTTGTGCTATGCCTTTTAGCCATTATATTTCATTCACAATTCAACTACACTTCTGGTAGCTTGATCAGTTCATACACATGGAAGTGGTGTATGTGCACATTCTTCTAAGGACAAGTTATATGTTATGTCCACCAACAAGACCAATTTCATTAATATTAATTCAGTCAAGATTTGGAGATTGTTTATCCCCCTCCACCAAAAGCTATGTAGCCATATCTGGCCTGATTAACATTTACCTGCCTAAACCTCCAGTAGCATTAACCTACTGACAGCTGGCGGGCAAGTGTTTGACCTTAATGAAGTGTGCAATTGGCTCCCAGTGCAGGAAAAATGGCCTGGGTGATGGGAGGTGTTTTTCTTCCACCTATATGGGCCCAGTAGCTTTATTAACGTATATGGGGACCTGCTCTTTCACAAGTAAATGTGAGATAAGACCTGGAGACGGCAACACTTTATCCTGGCAGGGGGGACAAAGTGTTGCCTGGAGGGGAAGTACCCTCAGAACCAATTATGAGTGACCACATTTCCCTAGACTCATCTCTGGGAGGGCACACACAGGCTCTGCATAAGGGATGAAAAGTTTCTCCTTCTTGGATTTTAGGAATATGGTGTACTGTTTGATTTTTTTGTAGTAGGACAAACGGGAACTGCTGCAAATGTGGGTAGGATTGTTCCTAGGAACCTTTATCCCGTTGGTTATGTGTAGGAAAATATGTCTTTTTTGACATGGTCACCTCCACTATTTGCCTGTTATTTGATGCAATTTTGACTGAAAGTGCACTGGGTTCCTGCTAACCAGGTCCCTAAAACTGTGCAATTGTTCCCCAATTGGCAATACCATTGGCCCCATGTAAGTCTCTAGTAAATGTTACTCTTGGTACCTAAACCCTTAGTACCACAAAGGGAGCCCTATGGTGCAGCATGTATTGTGCCACCCTCAGGGACCCCTCACCCAGCACATGTACACTGCCATTGCAGGCTGCATGTTGTGGTGCAGCTAAAATTGAAAACACAACATGACAAACAGCCTGTGTGCCATGTCCCCTAACACTGCATGCAATATATATAAATCACCCCTACAGCAGACCTTGCAGCCCAAAGGCAGGGTGCATTATTTTACATGTGAGGGCACAATTGAAAGAGCAGATATGCCCCTGCTACGTCTTTGTTGATTCTTAGACATAGTGAGTGAAAAGGGACGTCATTTTAAGTACATATGCTGGACACTGGTCACCACAACTTCCTCGGCTACATGATGACTTCACTGAAAATAGGAATGTTTGGTATCAAACATCTTGTATTAATAAATCCTCACTAATGCCAGTGATGGATTTATTATTACATGCACCCAGAGGGCACCTTAGAGGTGCCCCCTGAAATCCTACCATCTACCCGTGTACGGACTGACAAGTTTTAGCCAGCCTGCCCCCACCAGACACAAGTCTGACTCTCCAAGAGTGAGAGCCTTTGCTCTCGGGTGATCATAAACAAGGCCTGCTCTGGTAGAGGTGTTTACACACCCCACCCAATAGGATGACCTGCAAACCTAAATTCCAAGGCAGGGGAGCTTCAAAGAAGCCAATCACCCTTGGGATGCAGATCCGGCTTCACTCACAGGACAGATGATGACCCCCCTCGCCGCAGGGCCAAGTTGGCATTAGGACAGGTGTGAGATTTAATTTTTAGGGCAGTGTATCCACCTCTCAGGTCAGTCCTACCCCTAAGGTGAGCTGCCTGATGTGGACACACATTTAGAAATCTGTCATCTTAGTGTTGGCAGAATTAGAAACTCTGGCACAGGGTTGTGTCCATTTCCCATAGAAAGTGGTCATATAGGGTTTGCAGTGACCCTAGGGGTAAGTAGCCCATTGGCTTCTACCTCACACTCCACGAAACACCCCTAAATGCAGTATTTAGGGGAGCCCCTGACACCATGGAATCAGATTCTTGCTGACCTATGAAGAAGAAGGCTACCCAGGAGTCACAAAAGCAAAGTCCAAGGAAGAAGCACTTGACTTGGCCACAGCCCTTCCAGCCTGCCTGCTGTTCCTATCGATTTGCACCAAAGTTGACTCGTCCTGCAAGACTGCTGTGCCTCCAAAATCCTCAGAGGCCAGCCTGCCTTCAACAAAGACCCAGGAACTCGAGTGGAACAACAGAGCTGCTTCCTTGTCTCTTGTAGGCACCCCTAAACAAAATGCAAGGACTCCAGACTGCCTAAAAATCAGCACCTGAAAGCACCACTGAAACTGTGCTGTACAGCCCGGGTTGAAGTGGTTTAGTTGAGAAATTAAAAAAAAAAAAGAAAGTCAAGATTACAGGTCTCGCTGAAAAACACAAAAGGAGATGGGATATGCTGTTACCATGCTTGCTTTTCACCTACAGAGAAGTGCTACAGAAGGGAGTAGGTTTTTCCTCCTTTGAACTTCTGTTAGGTCATCCTGTGTCTAATGAGGGAAGGCTGGGAGAGACCTCTCAAAGAGCCCAAGCAAGACACTGTTGACTATGTGTTTGGCCTAGTTGGCTGAGTATATGGAAAAAGCATCCAAAAATCTTGAGGCCAGTCAAGAGCTCCAGAAGCTCTGGTATGACCAAAAGGCTGCCATGATGGACTCCTAACTCGGATAGAAGGTGTGGATACTTGAGCCAGTGGTTCCTAGGGAACTCAAGGACTATGGAGTCGCCCTTACCTTATCCTTGAAAAGAAGAGTGAGGTCTCCTATCTGGTCGACCCAGGCACTCCCAGGAACCCTCATAGTGTCATCCATGTGAACTGCCTAAAGCTCTTCCATGAGAGGGTTGATGTGGCCATGCTGATGGTCACTGATGAGGATCAGGAAGAAGAGAGTGAGCCTCTCCTTGACCTCCTCTCCCACAGCCCGAAAGATGGGACAATTGATGGTGTGGTCTTTTCAGACACCCTCACTGCCCAGCAGCAAGTTGACTGCAGGCAAGTCCTACAGCAGTATGCTGAGCTCTTTTCCCTCACCACTAGTCAGACTAACTGGTGTGTCATGATGTGGACACTGGTGACCATATGCCTGTCAAGAATAAAATCTATGAACAGTCTGACCATGTGAAGGATAGCATCAGAGCTGAAGTAAGCTTGATGCTGGATTTAGGGTAGGGGTGGACGATGTGCGTGAAGTAACATGAAGTTGTGAAAAATCTCTGCCACACTACACGGAGTTCCACCAGCAGGCGGAGTTTTCTGTGGCACCCGTTCTTGTTGTGTTTGACTTCAAATACAACGCACAGTATGTACTCACTAAAAATAGCACATGAACAGCATTGTGAGGTTTGCAAGGGCACGGCCATCTTGTTTTTCACTCTGTTTATGGTGCAGGGCCAGTTTTTTCAATCACTATTTATCTTTGTATCCTCCACCCTCCTAATTAATCTACCCCTCTTTTTTATTTATTTCATTGACGTCTCTTTTTCTGAACTTGTATTTTCATGTTTTTTTTTTATTGTGTTTTTTATGACTTTTTCTATTTTTGTTTATTTTTCCTTTCTTACTTCCTTCCTTCCTTGTCCACTTTTTTTCTTCTCTTCTTCACCCCACTCCATCCTAGTAATATCAGTGAGTTAGCATTCCCTTCTCTGTGACTTTCTTTCTGTAGCTTGTGCAGTCCCTCCCAATTGCAATCTCCCGGTGATGTGTAGTATGATATCATCATAATATATATGTATCTATGCATTGAAGAAAATAATGGAGGCTGAGTCACCCCATCAAATGTGGTTGAGAAGCAAAGACCATTTGTTGCAATATAAATGCATTGTTAGTGGTAAATAGTTGTAAATGTAGGACCATATTTATTTACAAGGCCCTTTGTGCAGCCAGAAGTCATGTTTAGTGATGGTCCGGCAGCGCAGACTTCAGGGCCATATTTACAAGGCCACGTAAAGCCACCATGTGTGGCTCTTCATGGCCTTGTAAATGTGGACTGAGTCAATGCAGCGCAAGTCTCTGCATTGACTTATTCTGAGACAGGGAGGCATGCCATTGGTGTTACGGTGGGTGTTCCCATGTAACACCCATGGCATTTGACATATCCACAGATTTACAAGGTTTTGTAAACTTGGGAATGCGTCAAAAGCCTACGCCCCCCTAAGGAAGGCGTATGGGAGGCGCAACAAGGAGAAATACCTTTATTTCTCCTTGTTTTTTTATTTTTCTATGTGTGCTGCAATCTGCCACACACATAGATAAAGGAAAACTCCTCTTCTGATTGTTTTTTTTAGAGGAAGGTGTCAATTACTGCACAAAAACAATCATCCCCTCAATTCAGACACCCTTGCAGCATGGTGCTGGGGTGCCTGCATTGTCTCATAGCAGCCCATTGTGTGCCAATGCAGGGGAAAAAGACAGGAATGCACCATATCTGTTGAAGATATGGCACATTCCTGTCCTCTTCTTTTGATGCAGGGCTGCGCTGCAAGAAGGCTTGTGGTGCTACCCTGAATCAAAAGTTTTTAAATAAGGCCCGTAGTTTAGGAAATTTTGGAGTAGGGCTTAGGTCTGGGAATTACAAAAGTAAAAGTAACAGGCCAACTCAAGTTGAGTACATCATACAAGGCAATCTAATTTAGAAAAGTACAATGTTACTGTGTTTGCCTCTGCTTGTCAAAAAATATTTTTTGGGAGATTAAGGCCCTCAATATGAGTTTGGTGGTCTTTTAGGAAGACTGGCACAGTTGTGGCCACCAAAAGACTGAAATAGAGGCAGCAATCCGACCTCCGTATTACAAGTAGCACACTGAAACTGCCAAAAAACGTCCACATATCGCAGTCGTCCACAAAAAACGTTGGCGGGAAAGTGGAGGTCCCAGCACCGCCATAACGACAACATACACCCTGCAGATTATGACCCACAAATCAGCACAGCGGTCATTAGATGGCGGAAAACCATTGGTGGTGCGAACCGCTGCGGTCAAAAGCTCACCTCTACGAAAGCACAACACCACATTGGACAGTACAAATTCCTCACACCTGAAACGTATACACAATATACACACATCACACATACCTGCTCACCCCCCCCCACAATCCTTTGCGACCACAACTACCAACACAGATAGCAAGGAGCACACAAACAGAAGACTCTGCACTTGAATACCATAGGCATTGTCACACTCATCATGCATCACACACTACACAATGGCACCAGCATCACAGTACACACATTGCCACTACACACAAACACCACATTTATAAATTACACACAACCAAACATCCCCCCACCCCACCAACTACCCTACACTGCACCGTTGCATACAACACAAACCACCGCCCACAACACAACAACCATGCCCCCTCAAAAGCATCCACACTTCACAGACAAAGAGCTGCGGGTGTTGGTTGATGGAATCATCAGGAAGGAGTCACAACTGTTTGGAGCACAGGTCCAGCAAACATCCATAGCCAAGAAAATTTTGTTATGGCAGAGAATTGTTGACAAGATGAATTCAGTTGGCAACCATCCACGCACAAGGGAGGATATTCGGAAGAGATGGAACTACCTACGGGGGAAGCTGAGTTCCATGACATCACAAAACCAAATTTCTGTACACAGGACTGGAGTCTGGTAAGAAAGTACCACTCCCCTGGCACTAAATACTCCTGTCCAGCATGTATCCTCACCACCCTATTACTCCCCAAGTCACCCATCTACTACTCCACCTCACACCCATTCACCAATACCCCTCCCCTGCGTGCCACACCACCACCCAGCCACAATGCCCACACAGTCCCTCTCAAGTCCATGGATACGACTGCCAAGAACAATCACTACAACTCCCACAATGCACCTACCCACCTATAAGTAAACCTGCTATGTCCACTGCACAGTGCAACTCCTGGATGTGCAACCATTGCACCAGCCACACCAACTGGATGCTTCGACTGAGGACCGAGACATGGCAATGACAGCAATGTAATACTCATACCTCAACCCTCAATGGAATACCTAGCTCACAATCCACTACCCACAAACAATACCTGCAGTGCTGCATCTGTCATTGCCATGACTGGGAATCAACTCAAGCAACTGTATGCATCAGACAAAGAGACACCCTATCACACCTCCTCCATGTAACACTCTTCCACTCCATCCACAGGAACCCCTGCTATTATCACCATGGAGAGGATGCCAGGCACAGTCGGCCCTCCCTAGGATGAAGGCCCCAGTCGAGGACTACACATCTGGATGTCTGCACAATGACGACATATCTGGTCCATTGAGGACGCCTGGTCAGTCCCCACTAACAGCCTCACCCTGCCCACAGCAACCTCCCCACCTAGTGGCAACAACAGCACAGTCAACTCCTCGTCTACAAACCTGTGTCACAAGGACTGTTCAATCAATAGTGTGCCCCACAGTACAGGGACCGGAGTCGACTCCTCAAACTCAAGACAATGAAGGTCCTGGTGACACTGGGATTGGGCACACCATGCCTGTGGCATAGGCGCAGGGGGGCATGGGGTGTGGGAGGGTACCTGTGGGCCAGAGGACATGGCAGCCTAAGGGAGCCAACTGACCAGGAGCCCATCTCACAAGTTCTGGGAGGATACCAGCAATCCCATATCAAGATGGACCAAATACTCACCATCTTGGGGGAAAAACAAAGTCTGCAGAGGGAATACCACCAGGAGGCCATGCAGCAGTGGCAGGCACTCAATGCCTCCATGACCCCTGTTAAAAATGAGGTCCTTGGTTGGCAGTCAGGTTACCCCCTGCCCAAGCAATGACCCTCACTCTAGTCAGGGTAAAAGAGAATCACCCTCAGCTAACCCCCGCTGACCCCCTTGGTAGCTTGGCATGAGCAGGCAGGGTTAACTTCAGAGTGCTAGGTGTAAAGTATTTGTACCAACACACACAGTAACTCAATGCAAACACTACAAAATGACACAACACAGGTTTAGAACAATAGAGAATATCTATCTAAACACAACAAGACCAAAACGACAAAAATCCAACATACACAAGTCAAGTTATTACTTAATAAGCAAAAAGAGACTTCATGTTCTTTTAAACACAATGCTAATGCTGTTAGCGCGAAAATGTACATGGGTCGTGTCAAAATAACCCACACGGGCAAGTGTGCGTCGAAAAAGGTAAGCGAGGTCGTGCGTCATTTCTCCTTCTCCGGTCCGATTGGTGTGTGTCGTTCTTTCCACGCAGGAGAGAGATGTGTCAATCTGGACAAAACACCTCGGGTCCGGGCTGGCTTGCATTGTTTTTCCACACCCAGAGATGTTGCGTCGTTGCAGCCTCCGTCAGTGATGCCGAGCCTCGTTTCTCCAGGGGCGTGCGTTGATTTCACAGCCACGCTTCAAGTGCTGCATCAATTTCAGCCGCATATCTGGGGCCGTGTCGTTTCTTTAGCAGCTCTCGGAGGTTGCGTTGGAAATTTCCCCACACGGCGATCTGTGCATGGATTTCAACCTTGGACCACCAGCTTCACCTGTCAAGGACCCTAGGAACTGGATAGGGCACCACTTGGCAGGGTGGGAGTCTCCGCAGAGGCTCCAGCTGCTGGCAGAGAGAAGTCTTTGCTGTCCTTGAGAGTTCAACACCAGGAGGCAAGCTCAGTTTCAAGCCCTTGGAGAGTTCTTCAAAAGAAGAAAGGCACACAAAGTCTAGTTTTTGTCCTCTTGCACAGGCAGAGGCAGCAACTGCAGGATAGCTCCACAGCTAGTCACAGGCAGGGCAGCTCTTCTTTGTCAGCTCTTCAGCTCTTCTCCAGGCAGAGGTTTCTATTGGTTTCCAGAAGCGATCTAAAGTCTGTGGTTTGGGTGCTCTTCTTATACCCATTTTGCCCTTTGAAGTAGGCTTACTTCAAAGAAAGGTCCTCTTGTTTGTGAAATCCTGCATTGCCCAGGCCAGGCCCCAGACACACACCAGTGGGTTGGAGACTGCATTGTGTGAGGGCAGGCACAGCCCTTTCAGGTGTGAGTGACCACTCCTCTCCTCCCTCCTAGCACAGATGGCTCATCAGGATATGCAGACTACATACCTGCTCCCTTTGTGTCATTGTGTAGAGAGAGGTGCAAACAGCCCAACTGTCAAACTGACCCAGATAGGGAATCCACAAACAGGCATTGTCACAGAATGGTTTAAGCAAGAAAATGCTCACTTTCTCAAAGTGGCATTTTCAAACACACAATCTTAAAATCAAATTTTCTAAAAGATCTATTTTTAAATAGTGAGCTCAGAGACCCCAAACTCCACATGTCTATCCACTCCATAAAGGGAATCTACACTTTAATCCTATTTAAAGCAGCTCCCACGTTATCCTATGAGAGGGTTAGGCCTTGCAACAGTGAAAACTGAATTTAGCAGTATGTCACTGTTAGGACATATAAAACACATTAGTATATGTCCTACCTTAAACATACACTGCTCCCTGCCCATGGGGCTACCTTGGGCCTACCTTAGGGGTACCTTACATGTAAGAAAAGGGAAGGTTTAGGCCTGGCAAGTGGGTACACTTGCCAAGTCGAATTGGCAGTTTAAAACTGCACACACAGACACTGTAGTGGCAGGTCTGAGCCATGTTTACAGAGCTTCTATTGTGGGTGGCACAACCAGTGCTGCAGGCCCACTAGTCGCATTTGATTGACAGGCCTTGGGCACCTCTAGTGCACTTTACTAGGGACTTACCAGTAAATCAAATATGCCAATCATGGATGAACCAATTACATACACATTTTGTAAAGGAACACTTGCACTTTAGCACTGGATAGCAATGGTAGCGTGCCCAGAGTAACAAAAACAGCAAAAACAGAGTTCAGCACACATCAACAACCGGGGAAACAGAGATAAAAAGTTAAGGGAGACCACACCAAGGATGAAACGTCTAACAGCCCCCATTGCTGGGGTGCTCAGGGACCTCCCCAACATCCTGCATTCCACCTCCACCCACCAGCAGGCCTTTCCCCTGGAAACCCCTTATCAGAGCCATCTAAATCAGTGGCAGCCAGTGGGTGGACCGGAGGCCCTGCCATGGGAGCCACAGGCCACTGACACCCTAACCCTCTGTAGCGGAGGAACCCTACACAAACATGGTCATCCATCCAGGCATCCGGCTGGAGCAGATGCCAACACCAAACCCACTGCCAGGAAGTGGAGCTCTCCCGAACATCCTCCCTTGTGTGCCACTGACACATCCAGTTGACTGTCCAATGTCATGTATCCTTTTTCCCCTTGTCCATGCACACTGGACCTGTACTACCTACAGCTATACTATGAGTATAACGTAGTTTACTCTCCATTAACATAGCAAACATAGGAATGGAAATCTTAAATTCAAATATACAACATACAATATATTTCAATTTAGATATTTATTATAGCTAATTAAACATTCAGTTCGCACATAATATAATCAACATAGAATCAACCAAAAAAATATATAATACAACCCCCTACCCTAAATGAAACATACATATATGAAAACATAAATAACATAACAGTAAATACGCAAAAATAAACAAATAACACAGAACCAACAAAATCACAAAATAGTATACATACAAAATTACAACCGCCTCATACATGGAAGGATATTTAAACAGCACAATAAAGTTACTGCTTTGATGCTACAATTATGCGTTGTAGTTTGTATTGTATAAAATTCAACATAACAGCCAATTCTAGGTTATAATTTCCTGATTCAAATTCTCGTGTTACAGGCCTGATGGTAGCCAATCCTGGTCAGGGCTTCAAATTTGCCAATTTCAGGCCTGTAACACGAGAATTTGAATCAGGAAATTATAACCTAGAATTGGCTGTTATGTTGAATTTTATACAATCCAAACTACAACGCAGGCGCACTGGAGTGCAGCTGGCATTGAAAGTTTGGACCAGGTCACTGAGAATGATGAAATTAAATCATTTGTGAACCTGAGAGAGGAATATGACCTCCGTCCTTGCCAGGTGTGGTGGTACCTGCAACTTATACACTGTCTGCAATGTAGGGTGTCTCCTCCAACACGCAGGTTGACATAGAGGGGCCCCCGTGTGGAGAGAAAGATGTGTATTGAGAAAGCAGTGTGCCCTGCGCCAGGTTGCATGCATCGCCTCAACATTGGGTTGTTGGGGCATAACTGAGTGGGACCGACTCCCCCCCAGCTTGAGAGCAACAATAGTTCTGTGATGACCCTTTGTGGTGGGTCCAGTACCTCAGGAAGCATGTATGCTAACTGGGAAAGGTGAAGGGCAAGGGCATAGTGTTCTACTGATGAGAGCCCTATGCCTCTGCAAGAGCGGCATACCATATTTGGCAGGCGATAAACAGGGACAGGAGGAACCCCACACAAAGGCTCATATCACTGCATCAATCAGTCGAAGGGTAGATAAGGGCACTTGGATGCATAGCATGCCTAGCACATAGGTGAAGTGCAGTAATGTAACCATCCTCACTGCCTGTACACTGCCCCACATGGAAAGTCCCAAGTGGGACCACTTCTCAAAATCCAGATTCATACTGGCAATTAGTGGGTCCAAATTGCCTGCTATCATGTGCTCTAATCCCCGGTTGATGAGGATTCACAGGTATTTAAGGCGAAGCGGCGTCCACCGGAAAGGGAAGTCATGGATCGCTGCCCGCATTGTGATGGTGGAGAGGGGGAGTGCTTCACTCTTGTCCCAGTTTACCCGATACCTGGATAAAGTCGTGAAGCCATCAATGATCTCCAATAAGTCTTGTAGGAAATGGCCTAGGTCTGCCAGGGTAACTAGGATGTCATTTGCATATAGATAGAGCTTGGACACCCCTCCCCTGCAGGGACAATCCATTAAGGAGAGGAGATTGGTAGATAGTGGCCACTAGCGGTTCCATGGCCAGCAGGAATAAGAGTGGCAAGAGTGGGCAGCCTTGCCTTGTCCCTCTGCGTATTGGAAAAGGTTCTATAGGAGGCCACTACAGTTGACCTACACCATGGGGCCATCCTATAGTAGGCATACTTTGGCTCTAAACTAATCGCCCAGACCAAAGTTCTGCAATGTCATGAACAAATAGTGCCATTTGATATGGTCAAACACTTTTTCAGGGTCAAGGCTTTATCCGGCATGTTTCTGGCTTCCCACAAGGCATGTGTTGGAAGTGGAGATGCTTTCTAAAGGTGTGTCCAGGGGATTTGTTGTGTATGATGTATTACAGATGAGATTACCTTGAGTAAACGGGCCACCAGGATGTTGGCAAGGTTTCTGATATCTCCATTCAGAAGGGAGATGGGCGATAGCTGCCACAGAGGAGAGGGTCCTGCCCAGGCTTAAGTAGAACCGCGATCGCCGCCCTATTTGAGATAGAGCAGAGCGATCCCTCTCAGCTAGCCTCACGGAGGGCTTTGTGTATAGAATCGACTACCTCCTCGCCGGCCCATTTGTAAAATTCCATAGGGAAATCGTCCTCCATTGGTGATTTAAGGTATGGGAGGTTAGATATGGCCTGTGTTATTTCAATATTGCTGAGCTCCCCGTCTAGCAGGGCTGACCCTCGTCTGATAGGCGGGGGAGACAAACACCCTCCAGAAAGGTCTCCACTTGAGAAGACCTAGCCACCATTTCCAGGGTGTACAGCAATTGGTAGAATGCGGCAAACTCATTAACAATATCCTGCGGTTGAGTAAGGAGCTCGTCGGTGGAGGACAAATAGTGGTAATGGCCTGTAGAGCTTGCCTCTGGTGAAGCTGAGCTGCTAAGAGCCTGCTAGCCTTTTCCCCCTGTTTGTAGTGGCGTCCCTGCAGGCATTGCAGTGCATATTCAGCTTGAGATTGGTACAGTTCATTGAGGGGCATGCGGGCCCGTTCCAGGTGCTGACATGCTGGTAGTGAGGGTTAGGCTGTGCACTGTTGGGTGAGAGATGCAATGTTGCCCTCTAGCTTTGCCTGGAGGGCTGTCCTTTGTTGGTTGGCCACCACTGCATTGCGCTTCATTTGCCCTCAAATTGTTGCCTTCGCAGCCCCCCACAGTACCCTCTGGGATGAAATTGTGTCTTTGTTGTCCTGCATGTGGAGACATAGGCGCATAGTTGTGCTTTGCCCCTTAGGGTGTGATAGAGATGTACGGTCAAGCCAGGGCTTTTGGCTCAGGGCAGCAAGGACTGTGTCAATAGGCAACAGGATCGTGGAGTGATCTGAAAGGCCACACTCCAGTTTACGAGAGTCTCAAACCTGAGTCACTGTGTTTTGCAATATGAGAAAATAGTGCTGTCGCAATTGAGTACCGTGTACTGACAATAGAAATGTGTATTCTCTATTTGTCGAGTGTGTGTCTCCAGTAGTCCACCAACTCGTGGTCTGAGGACACATCTGCCAGAATTGCTCTGTCCTGGTTGCTGCCGACATCTATGGGACTGGTCCTATCAAGCACTGCATCCCAGGTTAGGTTCCAATCACCCCCTATAATGTAACGGGAAGCCCAGATCTCCGTAAGAAGGAGGTTGATTTGGAGGAAGAATGAGTGTTTGGGTCCTATAGGCATGTATACTGAGCTAACACAGAGCGAGAAGTCCCCGATCATCAGTTTAGTGAACACGTATCTTCCCTGAGAATCAGACCACAATTTAATAATAATAATGGGCAGAGTTTTGCAAAGCAGAATCACCACTCCACATTTCCTAGGCGTGCCGCCATCTGCGGCTTTGGGTAGCTACTAAATATTGTTTGTCCTACCCAGTCCGGACGCAGGTTACTGGATTCACATAGTGGGTCAAGCCGTTGACGTTCCAGGACAGGACATGAGTGGGCGGGAGGAGGGAGGGGCCTGGCTGACCATGGCAGCGGCGAGTGTGTGTGACAGACAGAAGAGGGGGAGACCGTAAGACCGTAGAGGAAGAGGTGCCGAGTGGGGTGGAGGAGGGTGGCGGTAGGAGAGAGGGGTGGATAGGGCTATTAGCCGGGGCGAGAGATAGAACTCTCTCAATTCTTGTCCAGTGGGGGGGGAGGATAAGGGACACTGGATGCCCACCAGGGGAGGATGCAGGAAGTTAGAGTAGGGTGAAGCAGAAGGGATTTAGAATAATGTGGAGAGGGGGGAAAGATGGAGAAAGAAGTGGGTAAGATCTAGGCAGGGGAGGAAGAAGAGGGAAAGGGGAGGAGGAATTGGGGCGTAAGGTAGGGAACCGGGGAGGGAGATGGAAAATCTGACTTTGGGTAGGGGCAGAGCCCCGAGGGCTTGGGTCTGTGGACTGCGAGTCCGAACCTGTGGAGTCAGCAGTGTGGAGTGGGCAGGTGACAGGGCGCACAAGGTGAGCTGCGATAAGGAGGATGGCTCATAGGGGGAGGGTGGAGAAGTGTCAAATGTCGAGTGCCAAGCGGGACAAGATGGGGTGCCACAGGCTCCTAGGAGGCCAGCTGGGCAACTGATGCCTGGATTGGTTGTGTCTCTCCTGAGTACCCAGCTTCTTGGGTGAGGGGACATGGAAATACCAGCATTGATATAATAATAGCAGCCGTGGGGCCGTAAAGGATAGTAACAGTGACATTGAGCACTGGCGGCATGGGGTACATTGACAACTCATCACTGGAAACAACTTGAACAGTTAAACATCACAAATAATGAGACATATTAGGCCTGAATTCTGTGGATGGCAGCATAGAACACAACAACAGTGCATTTTATCTTACATAACTCCGCTATAACACTAATATGGTACACCGATTGGGTGATAGGGGAGGAGGGGAGAAAGGGAAGACAGAGAAAACCAGAGCAGTAACAAGTCCGTGCAATAGACAGCAGGGCTTGATACTGCCATCTAATCAGCCACACATCCCTGATATTTATACGACACAACTAGGCCTCATCACATATAAGCTTGCAACAGTATACTCAACTGTGTGTTGCAACAGGGGTGCAGTTCTCACAGCCCCTTCGCAGTCCCATTGACATTCAGGACCCACATGGCTGCTGAGGTTTCAATTGGAGTTGTGGATAGGCTTCAGATGGGAACAAGACATCCCTGTGATATTGCTGAGTACAGTGTGCCACTGCTTCAAGTGCCTGGTCTCTATTGCCGTGGGGTCTCAAGAGCCTCTCCAGGTCCCTGCCTCTATGGTGAGGGTCACCATCACATCAGTTCTGGCCTTCCGGATTGGCATGTGAAGGTGGTGCTTCCATGGGGGGGGTCATTGGTCAGTTCCGAGGGCGGTACCGGGGAGATCATGTCCATGGCCTGGACCGATAAGCAATCCAGGAAGAGATGTAGATTTTCCAGGTCATAGAAGTCTTTTGACTTGCCATTTTTGGTGATCCACATTCACACTGGTTCAAATAGTTCATATTTCACGTCCCATTGATGAAGTCGAGGGCGAAGTGACAGGAATGCCTTGCGATGGTCATTGGTCTCCTTCGAAAAGTCTTCGGCAATTTGAACCTCATATTCCTCAGATCTCCATGGACCATGGGAGCAGGCCACCATAAGGAGTTGGCAGGCCTGTCCATGGCACAGGAGGTAGGCAATAATTGGATGGGTCGGGATAAGCTGTCTGGCCGCCTTGGGCCCAGGCCACGCGCTCTCTGGAACTGCAATAGAGCGTCAAAGGTTAGACCTTTGATTGTTGAGATGGTATTCCAGAGAAAGGCTTGGATGTCCAACCCTTCTGTTTGATCAGGAAAACCAAAAAGCAGACATTGTCTCTGTGGCTCCTGTCTTCCAAGTCAATGAGCTTGCTGCGGAGAAAGAGGAGCTCTTGTTCTTGCTCTGGCATGCTGTTAAGGTGGTCTTCCATTGTTGTTACATGCTGCTCCAGCCCTGTCACTAGGATTGAAAACCTGTGATATCCAGGCGTATGAATTTAGTCTCAGCCACCAATGAAGAGATAGTCCATTTCTTCCAGGCTGCACCCCACAGCGGTAACTTCCTGAAGAATGCATTCCATGGTAGTGTCCTGCGCTGGGCAAACTGTGGTGTTGGGTAAGTCCGCTGTCTGTGGTCCCTTGGCACAGGTCATTGAGCGTAAGTGTTGAAGTGCTTCAGAGAAGAGAAGTTGCAGTGCAGGCTTACTAAAGGATTTACCAGTGAATTTGCTGTGAGGCATCTCCATACCAGGCTGCCAGGGTCAAAAGTGTAGGGCTGTGTTCTGAGGGTCTATGTTCCTGGCGAGTGTACCGGTTACAGTGCAGTGTGGGTGGGAGAAGGGGAAAGTGCTGGTCTCCAAGTTGCAGCAGCTGTGGGAGTCGGCCCAGTAAAGACTGGGTCAGTGTCCCAGTCCTGGTCTTGCCTTGTTCAGCACCACAACCCAGGTGAAGGCTAGGGTTGTTCTCCAAATGTAGGGGTGCTGTCACTTCTGCACCCTCATGCAGAGGAAAGGCGATGAAGCTACCCAGGTCACCTCCTGCTCATCTTCCAGTGTTCAGATTGGATTAAAGGTGATATGGCAGGTGGCCCTGAGCCCCCGGCCCCAAGAGGATCCCCTCCGAGTGAGGCAGCTAAAATCCAGCCATGTCTCACTCGGCCAGAGTGCCTTTATCGCTCTGCAAGCCCTTATGGGTGGTGCAGTGTGGGAGGCAGGCAGAGTTGACAGGTGCGGGGACGGGTGGATATTTGGTGCACCCCTGTACCTGGTCCGTGTGCTGCCGCGGATGGCCTGGGCCCGGGCCACCCAAGGGAAAGTCAATGGCTAGGGCAGGTGGTGGTTCTTCCCGAGGTTCTGCTTGTGTGCCGAGATCCACAGTGGACTTGCTGGAAAAAGTATTGATGGCCCCCATGGGGTGAAGGCAGGGACATGCTGTAGGCTTAAGGTGTCACTGTGAGACAAGGCCCAGGGGGTGGTCGGGTCCACACCCTGGGTGGGGTCATCAGTGGCCTACTGCTGTTCAAAACAGTGGGTGCAGGGCCTCCGCCGCAACCGGGATCTCCTCGGGGGCCAAGATCCTCACTTGTAGTGACCTCCAGTGCTGTATGGGTGGGAGGGCTTCTTGAAGGGAGCCCCCAAGGAATCTGATGCAGTGGTGCCAGCAGGGGGCCATCGGCTCCATGGCGTGCCCCCTGCGCACAGCCATCCGTGCTCCAGCTGTGATGCAAGGCCACTGCTGCCGTGCTCAGCAAACTGGGGCCCCCTCTCCCACCAACACTGCTGGGGCACGCCATCAGCAAAGTCCCTCAAGTCACAGATAGCAGCCCCGCTGCCCCAGAGGATCTACTGCCTCTGTCCAGGACCCACCAGCATGCAGAGCTCCGTAATCAGGCAGCCATCATCATCCGTCACTCCCTACTGAGTTTCCCTGTTTTTGGAATTTTTTGAAACCGTATCATAAGTCAATGCTACTTTTTGTAAGTCCTGTTCTTTGCAGGGCACTTGTGTGAAGTGCCCTGGCTTCCCACAGCAAACACATACATTTAACTTCAATCTTCTTTCCTTTTCATTCTTTTTGAGAGGTCCTGAGACCTCCCAGTTTGCCCTAGTACTTGAATCTTCTGAAGCCTTGCATCTGACTACTTTTAATCTGAACAAATAATGACTACTCTATGGCCACTCCTAGAATTTACACCATTCTTTTCTCAAATCCAGTGGTCTAATTTGACCATTAGCGTCAATCAAATCTACACAGTGCTAGGAGGATCAACTAAATATGAAAGGACATCCTTAATATCATCACCAAGGCATCTATAGAATAGAGAAGACCTTTTTTCTTTAGGTCAATTTGTTTCTACTATGAGAGATGAACGCTGGTGATGATGAAGTGTAAATTTTTTACTCCCATGACAGAAGTTGAGCAACTCATCAGTGCTAGCCTGCAAAGAAGGGTATTGAACAAATACCTTTCTCATAACTTCCTTGGTTATGCAAAAGTGGATTGATGTTTCCACTAGCAGAATTAACCAGGAGTCATGAGTACCAATGAGATAAGAGATAAGAGATAACACAGGCTACTTTAAAAGCAGCATAAGTGAAAGCTGCTGTCTATGCACAAATTATAATTGACACTGATTCATGAAGGTTCCGGATTTAGAATTGTATCCATTGAGGTGTTCTGGAACTGCCAAATGCATTGGGGCTGATGTCATAACTGTGATGTTAACTGAGGAATTTCCTGTGAAAAAAGTTTGGCATATTTTTATGAGCTAAACTCAGGCCAACTCTTCTACCCTCTCGAACTCTCTCACAAGCGCTTTCTTGCCTGGGGCCTCTCTAATAACCATATGTGTTACAACTCTTTACACTATACATAGAGAAGCTAATACATACACTAACCACCAATGATTAAGATCATTTCTCCATTCACATTACCTCTAATGAACTTCTCACTAATGCGTACTCCGATCACAGCATCTGCAGTATACTCTTTTACCACAATCTACAGAGATAGCTATCATAAACATAGTCAATGATCTGTCTGTTCAATAAACCTCAGAAGATTTACCTCCTCCCTCTCTTACAACTAGGATACATCACTCTTCACCTCCATATGGCAAATACAAACTGGATGTGCTCATTATCTAGAAGGAGTGCTATAAAATTAAGCTAATTCATTGAATAAACTCCTTCTCATTCTAATAGCTCACTTTGGAGGTTAACAATTGACACCTACAACCCACTGATTCGAACATCTGATGCAGGACAATTAGGTTTGTTGATGGTTATAGCACTGATAACCCACCTGCCCTCATTATCAGAATGTTCTGGGAGATTTCAACATCCACTGTGAAAAAGACAGACATTCACACATCTGTCTTACACTAATAATGATAATGCTTACACCATGGATATGTACATATACATATTTCTTATTTTCTCACACTTGATTGGTCAGAGATTTTCTTCAAACAATGCCCAAAATGGTAAAATCAAAAGAGATCAACCATATTGACTGTAAGTGTTAATAAAAACAATAGGACTAGCATAAACTTAGTACAAACCATGACATTCACAAAGGGATAAAATACTGTTATACTAAACATTGTGATCAATGCACATAGAATTGGGCTGTATGCCATACAGCAGACAAAGTTTAGCAGTTAAATAGGAAGGCACTCATTCATGTTTTTACTTTATGTTTTGGAATGTTGATTTTAATACCAAATTTCAGAAAACTTCAAGGTTCCACAATTGACTACAGCAGAAAGGTCACAAAATATAACAATACATAGCATAGCTGTTCATCCCATATACCAAACTACTTCAAGGCATCCAGGTTGGTGGTCCTGGAACCAACACATGTGTAGACTCAATAATATCTAAAATAGTGTCAGGGCCAGGCTCTGGCATGCCATAAAGGCAACATAACATAAATAAAATCAATAGTGTTTAAAATGATATCACTACCAAACTTTTTGTAAACCTGCATAAGGTTTAATTGGCCCAGAGGTGGCTTTTCTATCAAGTATATAAATGGTTTAATTCCAAGTACACATATCTGGTGGCCACAAAGAATTTCCGTATAAGGGATGAAATTAATGTATTTTGTGTCTCGCCTGCTGTAGTGAATAGTGAAGATCTCTGATGTTTGGATTTAAAAACAGCATTTCTCAAAGAAATGGAAGTCAAAGAGTACAATATAATTATCTGTACAGCCTCTGACTTTTGTACACAGTATGGGGAGCACTCCAATTATGTGTATACATTTGTAATCCTATTCTGGTCACAAACAAGGGAAAATTTGCAGCTGAATTTCTGTGAATTTGTGTGGTTAAAATGGAAGCATCCCTGTAATCTTTAGTGTTTTTAGTTTGTTTCTATTATTTTTTTAATTCTATTTCCTAATTGTAATTTCCCTGTAACCTTTCATTTTTCAGTGCAATTCTATGGTTTTGTAAATGTAAAATAATTAGAATTTCTATGGCCCTCATTACGACCCTGGCGGTTGGTGGAGAAGTGGCAGTTTTACTGCCAACAGGCTGTCGATAAAAAAAATTGGAATTATGACCATGGCGGTTACCGCCATGGTCATCCGCCACTTCTCCGATCAGACTGCCAGGGTGGATACGACCGCTGGGCTGGAGACCTGGGTCTCAGTTGGCTCATCACCTTTTGCAGAAGCTGACATTGCTCCCCAACACAGGGAGCTGCATTTTTAGCATGACAGTGTGCAGGGAAAGAGGTTTAAAGTCTAATCCCAGCAAACAGGAACAGTTTTAATGCTCCTATTTGCTGGGAGAGGAGTTATGTTTGCTTTTGCTTGGCAGGAGCTGTCAGCTCTGACCAAGCAAAAGCAAACAGCTGCCTCCTGAGGGTGGGCTTCTCAGACGTTTTTAAAAAAGGTTAAAAAAAAAAAATCTTTTTAGACCTGGCAGGGTACCAGGGGGACCCTGAACCGAGGCTAGAGGATGAGGGTATACATACCCTTCACCCTATTCTTTATATTTTACAAGCCGGGTCCAAAAAGGGCTGCCAACTCTTCTTGTTTGTAGTGTTGGCAGACAATCAGATCTTCATGGATTGATGGCCCTAAATATTCAAAAATCCCTTTAATAGCTCTAAAACTACTGATCAGATTTACACCAAATAAAAAAAAGCATGATCTGTGGACCTAAAGCTACCTTTTTGCCAAATTTAGGGCCAGATTTAAGAAGCCCCTAGAGCCTCCTTGCATCACATTTGCGTCATATTTTGACGCAAATGTGGCATTGACCCCTTTGCTGTCAGGCTTTTTCCCCCACAGATGCCAGGCCTTTTTTTGGCTATTTGGGGAAGTTCGGGCTTAGGCCCTCATCACTTTTCGTCCACATAAGCTACCCATGCCAAATTTGCATCCTTTTTTCCCAACATCCTGGCGATTCTAGAGGTACCCAGAGTTTGTGGTTCCCCTGAAGGAGCCCAAGAATGTAACCAAAATACAGCAAAAATGTTTTTTTTTACCCCAAAACAGTGGGAAAAAAGGGCTGCAGAAGGAGGCTTGTGGTTTTTTCCCTGAAAATGGCATCAACAAAGGGTTTGCGGTGCTAAAATCACCATCTTTCCAGCTTTCAGGAACAGGCAGACTTGAAACAGAAAACCCAATTTTTCAACACAATTGTGGCATTTTACTGGGACATACCACCTTTTTACTATTTTTTGTGCTTTCAGCCTTCTTCCAGTTAGTGACAGAGATGGGTGTGAAACTAATGCTGGATCCCAGAAAGCTAAACATTTCTGAAAAATAGACAACATTTTGAATACATCAAGGGGTAATTTGTGTAGATCCTACAAGGCTTTTCTTACAGAAAATAACAGCTGAAATAAACAAATATTGAAATTGAGGTGAAAAAAACAGCCATTTTTCTTCAAGTTTTACTCTGTAACTTTTTCCTGCTATGTGAGATTTTTGAAAGCAATATACTGTTACGTCTGCTGGACTCTTTCAGTTGCAGGGATATATAAGGCTTGTAGGTATATCAAGAACCCTAGGTACCCAGAGCCAATAAATGAGGTGCACCTTGCAATGGGTTTTTATTCTATAATATAAAGAGTGAAAAATAGGTATGAAGAAAACCTTTATATTTCTTAAATGGGCACAAGATAAGGTGCTGAGAAGCAGTGGTTATTTGCACATCTCTGAATTCCGGGGTGCCCATACTAGCATGTGAATTACAGGGCCTTTCTCAAATAGACGTCTTTTTTACACACTGTCTTAGATTTGGAAGGGAAAGATGTAAAGAAAGACAAGGAGCAATAACACTTGTTTTGCCATTTTGTGTTCCCTCAAGTCTCTCAATAACAATGGTACCTCACTAGCGTGGGTAGGCCTAATGCTCACGACAGGAAACGCAACATGGACACATCACATTTTTACATTGAAATCTGACTAGCTGTAGATTTTGGCCTCAGCCAGCACCTAAGGAAATCTACCAAACCTATGCATTTTTGAGAACTAGACACATAGGGGAATCCAGGATGGAATGACTTGTGAGGCTCCCACCAGGTTCTGTTACCCAGAATCCTTTGCAAACCTCAAAATGTGGCAGAAAAAACACTTTTTCCTCACATTTCGGTGACAGAAAGTTCTGGAATCTGAGAGGAGCCACAAATTTCTTTCCATCCAGCGTTCCCCCAAGTCTCAATATAAAAATGGTACCTCACTTGTGTGGGTAGGCCTAGTGCACACGACAGGAAATGCCCCAAAACTCAACGTGTACACATCACATTTTCCCAAAGAAAACAGAGCTGTTTTTTGCAAAGTGCCTAGCTGTGGATTTTGACCTCTAGGTCAGTTGGCACCTAAGGATACCTACCAAACCTGTGCATTTTTGAAAACTATACACCTATCGGAATCTAAGATGGGGTGACTTGTGGGGCTCTCATCAGGTTCTGTTACCCAGAATCCTTTCCAAACCTCAAAATTTGGCGAAAAAAACACATTTTCCTCACATCATGGTGACAGAAAGTTCTGGAATGTGAGAGGAGACACAAATTTCCTTCCACCCAGGGTTCCCCTAAGTCTCCCTATAAAGATGTTATCTCACTTGTGTGGGTAGGCCTAGTGGCCGCGAAAGGAAATGCCCCTATCTGGACACTTCAAAATTATCAAATACAAAACTACCAGTTTTTGCGGGCGGCACATGCGTTTTTGGTTCTGTGCTATACAGGGAAACCTACCAAACCCAGAGATTTCGGAAAACTGAGCACCCAAGGGAGTTCAGGGAGGTGTGACTTGCGTGGATCCCCCAGTGTTTTATTACCCAGAATCCTCAGCAAACCTCAAATTTAGCCCAAAAATCTCATTTTTCCCACATTTTTGTGTGGGATCACCGCACCAGGACCATTTCCTACCACCCGACCTGCCCCTCAGTCTCCTGGTAAAAATGATACCTTGATACCCCACTTGTGTAGGTGGGTCAAGTGCCTGTGACAGGGAAGAGCAAAAAACATGTTGAAATTGAGGGGAAACCCAAGTGGGTCCAAAAGGGCAGTTTGAAAAAAAACTTTTTAGGCTGACAAGTGAGGCAGAATTGTCATCAGTATAGATGAGACAATTCTGAATGGTAGGAATTTTGTGGATTCCTGCAGATTCCGGAAGGTTACATCAAAAAAATGTGGAAAAAATTTGTGATTTCCAACAAAGTTGGAGGTTTGCAGGTCATTGTGGGTAAGAAAATGGTGCAGGGTGCATGTGAAGCACACCACCCTGGACTCACCCAGATGTTTAGTTTTCAGACGTGTCTAGGTCTTTTTTAGATTTTTCTACATGATAGCGTCTCAAAGTCTAAAAAGTGCAGCCCTCTCCATTCCAAGTGGGACAATTTTGAGAGTTAGCCAAGCTCTCATGCCCAAATGTAAAACTAAAACCCAAAATAATCAAATGTCCTCTTGCTTGCCATGGGATAAGGGGCCAGATGTAGCAACAAAAAAAAATTGCGACTCGCATTTTGCGAGTTGATGCGACTCGCAAAATGCGAGTCGCAAATTGGAATGTCAGAAAAAAAAACGATCCGATTTTGTGACTCGCAGCCGGACTCGCAACGCTGTGTGCGAGTCCGCAGTTTGCGAGGTCGCTGTTTGCGAGTGTGCAAAAAACGAACTCGCAATTAGCGAGTGGGTGTCGCAAATTGCGATTACCTTCAAAATTGCTTGCAGGTGCAGCAGAACACTCCAGAAAGCATACCAGAACACTCTGGAAACACTTCCTGGCACATGATGATGACATCACAGCCAGGAAGTTAACAAATACACCTGGGAGGAGGGCTCAACAGTGAGCAGTGTCTCTGCCACTGACAGTAGGGTGCTGAGGAGTGGTAGGCACAGCACCATGGACGCAGCAAGGACCAGCCAGGCTGGCAGGAGGGGCAGGAGATCATAGATAACAGCCAGGACAGATTAATGTGGCACATGGCGTTAATGTGCCACATGACTGGTTGGCATTTTCCTGCCCATGGACAATTTCAACTTGTATATAGTTTCTTCATGACATTAATAAAACAGTTATTTTTGTTCCACTTAACAAATGGTTAATAGGTGAGTATGGTGGGAGTTGACACGTACCGTCCAAAATATTGCGTTGCAATGTGGTCCCGTCTCAGTCTGCCTTGATTAGCTAGACTCCTATCCCCATGATGGCGATGTGGTTGTTCTTGCTCTTCATCATCAGGATCTGGGTCTGCAGGGGTGAGAGGTAGCCCACGTCGGGTGGCTATGTTGTGGAGGATGGCGCATGCGACCACAATTTTGAAAGCGGTAATGGGGGTGTATTGGAGGGCGCCTCCACTGCGGTGGAGGCATCTGAATCTTGCCTTCAGCAGTCCGAAGGTGCGCTCGATCAGGTTCCTGGTCCTCTTATGCGCACTGTTGTATTGCCTCTCTGATTCAGTTCTGGGTGTTAAAAACTGAGTCATGATCCAAGGCCTGAGAGCATATGCACTGTCACCTGTTGGGCACACAAGTACACAGTTAGGAAGTCCAGATTGTCGTGCACAGTGACCTGTGTGTATGTCTGCAAGTGTCTGTGGCTCTACCTAGGAGGTAACCGTCTCCAAATTCCCCACGTTCCAGGCGTTGATGTATCCCACTATGCCTAAAAATGTATGAGTCATGGGTACTGCCAGGAAACTTAGCTACGATGTCCGTGATGACATAATGGGCATCACAAACAACCTGTATGTTGAGTGAGTGGGTACACTTCCTGTTGCGGAAAATGTGTTCCAGATTAGCAGGGGGACATATTTGAATGTGTGTCCCATCTACACACCCTATGACATGAGGAAAGTGGGCAATGCGGTAAAAGTCCAGCTTGGTGCTGTTAATTTCTGCCTCATTTCTTGGTAAGTATATGAAGTGAGACATGTGCGTGACTAAGGCATCTAGGAATGCCCTGAGGAACCTTGACACTGCACTC
Source organism: Pleurodeles waltl (assembly GCF_031143425.1). Classification (NCBI taxonomy): domain Eukaryota; kingdom Metazoa; phylum Chordata; class Amphibia; order Caudata; family Salamandridae; genus Pleurodeles; species Pleurodeles waltl. The sequence continues at coordinate 469,467,013 of NC_090442.1, forward strand.
TGGGATATCCCCCTGCCACGGCAATGACCCCCTGATAGCTCCCTGAGGCCAAGAGGTGCAGTGCGCATAGTACTTGCACATGCGTAGGGATGGCGCAGCCACGCAAAGTCTTGTGTTCTAGCTGTGGCTTCAGTAAATCTATTAATTCTAGAATGGCTGCGCTGCTAAGGCGGTATTTGTCATAGATCTCCTCTTCAGTTTGCTGAAAAAGAGTCTGCCTGGTTCTATATATCTTCTCCTGTCTGTGGCCCCTCCTCCTCCTCTGCTGGGCTGCGTAGACTCTCCTCCTCACTGCTATCAGGTATATCTCCGCCATCTTGAGTAACCCAGATGCCTTCTGGGTCCCCTTTTATACTTTGGTAATGGTTACCACCTGCTCTGAGTTAGTGGTAAATGGGACATGCAAACTGGGCTTTTTGCGACTAGTCGCAATTTACGAGTTGCAATTGCATATGGGTTGCGACTCGCAAATTGCGACTTGCAATTTGCGGGTCGCAAAATGGGGTCGCACCGGATGCGACTCGCAAACGGGTCCCATCGCTTTTTGCGAGTCGGAAATGGGCTTTATGCATCCCATTTCCGATTTTGCACTGTCACAAATTGCGATTCGGCCCGTTTGCGAGTTGCAATTGTTTGCTACATCTGGCCCAAGATGTTTTAGTATGCGCGGGGAGAGCTGAAAAACTGTTACCCCCTTCATTTGGGGTGGGGCATAACCATGTCCATTCTATTTGGTAGCCACCAGCACACTATTTTTGTTTTTAATTCCCTGACATCTAGTAGACTTTCTGCCCCCCCCCCCACGGGGTGTGGATCGGGGAGTAATTGCCCCATCTGCCCACTGGTGGGCAGAACAAATTTGGCCCCATTTAGTTGGGGTGGGGTTATGGCCACTGGTGCACTTTCTGCTCCCCTTGGGGGCAGAGGGGCCTTCCAAAAATAGGCTGATCTTTCCACAAGGGGTGCAGATAACACCAACAGTAATGTGCCCCCATGGAGAGCGACCCCCCAAACAAAACACACACATACACACACACACCAATCCCTGGTGCCTAAGTGGTTTCTGTCCCCCCAGGGGCAGATCGGCCTAATAGAAATAGGTCGATCTGCCCCCAAAAGAGCAAAATTGGCCTGAAATAAATTTGCCCCCCAAGGGAGCGACCCTTGTCTAAGGGGTCACTCCCCTTGCGTGAAATTGACGCAAAAACAAATCCCTGGTGCCTAGTGGTTTAGATTGGCCTAATAAAAATAGGCTGATCTGCCCCCAAGGGGGGTAGAATTGGCTATATACAATTTTTCCCCAAGGGGAGCAAACCTTGCCTAAGGGGTCGCTCCCCATAGATAAAAAAATAAAGTAAACAAAAAAATATATATCCCTGGTGTCTAGGGGTTTCTGTTCCCCCTGGGGGCAGATTGGCCTAATTATAATCATCCTATCTGCCCCCCGGGGGGCTAAAAAGGCCTACAAATATTTTGCCCCCCTAGGGAGGGGACCTTGCCCAAGGGGCCGCTCCCCTTATGTATAAATATAAATTTAAAAAAAATCTCTGGTGTCTAGTGGTTTCTGCCCCCCTTGGGGACAGATTGGCCTAAACAAAATAGCCCCCTCTTCCCCCAAGTGGGGCAGGAATTGCATAAAAGTAAATTTGACCCCAGGGGAGTGACGCTTGCCTAAGGGGTCGCTCCCCACATATAAAAAAAATAAACAAAAAAAACTATCCCTGAAGTCTAGCGGTTTCTGCCCCCGGGGGGCAGATCAGCCTAATTATAATAGGCCAATGGCCTAAAAATACTTTTCCCTCGGGGAATGGCCCTTGCCCAAGGGGCCGCTCCCCTCATTCATTATTCATTTTTTTTTTTTTAAACTTGATGCAATCGGGCAGCAGAAATGCAGAGAGAGACATGAAAGGAGAGTAAAGGTCTTTCCTCTCCTGTCATGCCTCTCTCGCCCCCTTCACGTGATCAGAGGAAAAATGCTTTTGCATTTGGGTAGACCTCAGATGAGGTCAGAAGTTATAGTTAGAGTTCTTTTAAGTAACTATAACTTGCGCCCTAAGGTAACTATAACTTGCGCACTTGCCATGCACAGTTTTCTTATCAATAATTTTATTGCAAATTTTGCAGTGATAACATCAAAGATGCCATACAAGATCTCATCAGTGATATAATATTTGGAGTAATTAGCTGTGCATGGTGAAGGTGCGAGTTATAGTTATTTAAAAGAATAACTGCTCAATTTCTATGGTTTTGTACAAATAAATTCAGAACCTAACTATAACATCCATGAAACCTTTTTTTTTAGTGAATTTCAATCTTTTTTTAACGTAAAGCTATTATAATTACTATCTGTTATTCCAACCCAGCCTGCCGCCTGGCCTTGCAGCCTAGCCCTTTTAACTGCCCAGCTCCATGCCATGCAGGTCCTTTGGCTGTGGTCAGCGCAGATTGGCCACAAGACCTATCTCTGTCAATGGATCTGTGAGTGGGTCTGAAAGTGGGTGAGTAAGTCTGAGTGGGTACGAGGGGGTGCGTGAGTCTGAGTGGGTGTGTGAGTGGACGCATGAGTCTCTGAGTGCATGCATGAGTGAATTAATTATTGCACAAATGAGTCTGTGATTTTTCTTTCAAATGTTTCCATACTTGCGAATAATTGGAAAAAATTCAAAAAAAATTGCAAAAATCACGCATGGTGACTCAAAATCATTTAAAACCCAAAATTTGCACCTAAAAAAAACTATATCACACCGCTGGGGTCAGGGTACCTTCAACCTGACCCCTTACTCCATTTTCAATTTGGATTGGTCAGCCAATTGCAACGCCTCTTTGAGCATATGTATTCTTGAAAAATTTGTGAATTTTGTGAATTATTCACAAATTATTCGTGGCCAGAGGTATGCATATTTATGTTAAAAAATTTAACATCCCATTCCCATTAACATGGGAAATGTGACATTTTTTAGCCCCCTTTTCCACGGCCCTCGCTTAACGGATCACCCTGAAACTTTCCATGCACAACAAGAGTGACCCACAACACTTTTTTGGAGGGAAATTTTGTAAAGATTCATCAAACCGTGTCAAATATATAAGCAAGTCAAAAAAAGCTTTTTCTATGAAAACACAGTCCTAACTATAACTATCTACTGGCACTAGGTTATATATATATATATATATATAAGTGTGTGGGTGTGTATATTTATTTATTTATATATATATATATATATATATATATATATATATATAGATATAGTGTGAATATATATATATATATATACGGAGAGAGAGAGATAGATAGATAGATAGATAGATAGATAGATAGATAGATAGATAGATAGATAGATAGATAGATAGATAATCAAAGTGGAGTTAAGTTACAGTAAATATATATACTTATCTTTACATACTTATCTTCACAGTATCTCAGCAGTTAATATTTAGATAATACTGTTTTAAATTATGATATACTACCCATAATATTCTGGTTGAAAACTCTCTGTGCAGTCACTCTCACTGTTGTGCCTCCGGCCCACTGGCCTGTTTTACGTTCTGCAAGCTTGCCTTTCGAATGTTAATATTTCCTTTTCTTACCGAGATGTTGCTCCCTCAGTGCATGCTAAGTATGAATACTAATAGAAGTACAATTCCTCCTCTCAATGTAGGACACTTGCTAGATTTGGTGTTATTTGTTAACATACATCTCTCTGACCTAACGAGAAAAATATAATCAATGATCTCGCCAGACCATCCTCTATGTATTTTATTAGAAAGCATTTCACAAAATTTTACACAAACAGATATAGCCAATTTGCTGGCAATCCATTTAAACACATGACTGAAGAGTAGTCCAAAAGATAAAAGAATTAATTACTCTACTTCCTCAACAACATATGACATCCATCATGCTGGAGGCCCTAGCAAGTAGAAAGCACCAAAGGAGCGTGAACAAATGGAAAGTCCCTGATTCACTGATCAATTGTGGGCCTATGAAACTAAAACAAGACTGGGACAGGTACAACTTAAATCGTCACATGAACTAACTAAAACTAACCTGATGGCTATAACAAGATGCTCATAAAATTATGCATCAAGGAATAAAAAAGTGGAAATGTGAATAACTAAATGAAAGACCGGACATCTACTGCAGGGAGCATCTCGGTGCTCAGTCTGCCAACAGGCTGGCAGAAAAGACCACCAAATTATGAGATTGGCAGTATTTACAACAGAATAGAGCCAAAGCACAGCCGGCACCACCACTGCGGTTTGGCCGCCACAGATGACAGCAGCCACCTGCAGGCAGGCAGAGGCCATGTTTCCATGGGATGGATTATGAGGTCGCACACCGCCAAGGTTTCTCCCGCAGTCGTACCACCACGGAATCCCAGGCGGAAATTAACTGTATAAAAGGAGACAAACTCCTTCAGAAAGCCACACTCATACGGACCCGCCATGGAACCAGAACTGGACGTTGTCCCACTACTCCTGCTCACACAAAGACTTCAGAATCTTCTCAGCCAACAGCAACCATAAGTATACACACTCACCTGATATTTTTGTATATTGTCAATTTTTACACAACATACAAACATTTGGGAAGAGGGTGCCAGGGTGACACTCTCACGTAACTGTCAGTACACTGACACGCACACTCACATACAGCCACACACACACACATCCCCATAAAACACACCACCCACGCTACAACCACCTTACGCACACACACACTCACACAGGTATGCACGGAAAAACTGCACAGGCCCACAATCACACAGTACAACACAACACCATACCATATCACAACTACAACACAACTGCACTATCCACAATCTTTTGGCAGGTACCCACAGTGGACACTACCCTGGGACACTTCACACATACAACACAACTTACAACCAACAGGGAACAAATAAACACAATTACACAACCATACTACTTACTGATCGACTTACACAGAACATCGTATCTAACATACCAATGCACAACTCATGCACACAGTCATAGCACACAAAGCCACACAACACACCAACAAACACAGGTGTACACAAACACCACTTAATGCCAACACAACAAAATGTGTCAAACATACACATGCTCATCACACAACACACACCATAGCACTGTCAGACAAATGCACTGCACACAACCTCACATACTGGCTAAACAACACTGGTAGCACAAGCGCCCCTCCCACACACACAAAGCAGACACACAACTAACGTTAGCCAGGAACAACTCCTTACTAGAGAATGAAATGCATGACTAAGAATTAACCACCAAACCAACAACAGGTTGGTTGAACTATATTAACAGTATTTGCAAATCAAAGGCCAAAGGCAAATCCATGTAAACACAGACTGTATGCACACAGTGCACATATGTGTGCCCGGAACACGACTCCTGACTGCCATGTAACCTCCACAGGTAGGGGCTTCAATGGGGTAGGCAGGCACCTCAGAGGTTATCATGGAGGGATGGTGAAGGGGGGAGTTTGTGATTGGGTTTGGTAGGGGGAGCTTTGGGATATGGCTTGGTAGGGGTTAGGCTTCGTTTTCGGCTTAGAGGAGGGTTGGGTTTTTTGGGGAGGGGTAGACTTCTTGGCAGTGGGAGGGGCATGGGTACTTGCAGTGGGGCAGGGGAGGACTTTGAGGCGGAAGCGACGGACATGGGGAGGGACACAAAACATCTGGGGTATCAAAGTGGAGAGGAATAGGAAAAAGGGTAAACTCTGAAAGGAAAGCTTTCTTAGACACACGGGGACAGTCATAGCACAAGGGTTTAGGTGTGGAGGGAGGTGGAGTGGTTGTCTGAGAGGTTGGTGTGGATATCTTGGGTGCACGTATGTGCAACATATGCTTGTGTGTGGTGGGTGTCTGTTGGGTGGGTGAGTAAGAGTGTTTATGTGCTTTGGGATGAAGAGGTGGAGGTGCTGGGGGATGCCAAGGTGGGTGGATGAATGTCTGTTAGGGTGGTGGCTGCAGGTATGGTAGATGTGCTGCATGTAGGCATGTCAGTAGTTGTGGTGTCTGCAGATGTGGTGACAGGGGTGGATGTCTGAGGATCTGCTGTGGTGCTGTCTGTGGGTAGGATTGGTATGGTGGCTGGATTAATGAATGTTGGTGTGGTGTCTGCAGGTGTGTCAGATGTGCTGCCAATGATGCTGGCGGTGTCAGGGAAGGTTGTGACTGTTGCTGTGTGTGCATATCAATGTTGTCTGTGTGCATACTGGTGCTGTGTTATGTGGTGCTTATGTTTGTCTGAGCTACCCTTGGATGTTGTGGTGGATGCATACCGTTGGAGGCCAGAGCCTGAAAAGACCTCTGTAGGCTAACCAGTGTACCATGAATGCCCTCCAAGAATGCATTACTCTGTTGGATCTGAGTTGCCAGTCCCTGGATGGCATTCACGATGGTCGACTGACCCACAGAGATGGACCTCATAAGTCAATAGCCTCCTCACTGAGGGCATTAGGGCTGACAGGGGCTGGGGCACAGGTGCCTGTGGCAAAGGAGACACCCACCTTCTTGAGTGAGCGGACACAGCCAACTGGGTGGGGAGCTTCAGGGAGGGCAGTGGTAGTAAGGGGGGTGGCGGACAGAGATGGTGCTGGGGTGGTCCCAGATGGGTCTGCCACCCCCAGAGAGTGTCCACTGGAGGAGGATTCTGAAGATGAAGACATGGTTCCTGTCTCCCCCGTGGCACTCCCCTTGCCCTCTGGGCCACTGGATCCCTTGTTGTCAGTGGTATCATGACCTCAGGTCCCGTAGCCAGCAACTTCCCAACTCGGTTATCCCCCATCTCCCCCACCTTCCGATGCTGATGCTGAGAAACAGAGAGAGAGGTAGGGTCATCACATTCTTTACATACATTAACATTACACCATACACAACAGCAACATTGCATCTATGTGTAAAACAACCGCAGGTATGAACCGTTTAGAGCCAACATCATGTCACAACAACATACAGTCCACAACCATATATGACAACCATGTCACACACCACATACGTCAATTATCTGATCACAACATCACCATCCTATCAATACAGCTATTACACAAACAATTCCTACACAAGATTACTTTTCTAACTGAAAATGGGTCAATATACAGAGCATCACTTTTTTAACAACAAACCATCAATAGGAGTTAGTGTTCACATTGGTTTCAACATCATACATACTCCAAATCTACAAATGCTTTGTCCATTGCCAGATGTCATGTTCCATGAAAGTGATCTCATCAAATTCCAGTGAGAACACAGCACTAGCCTGACCGGTCTAGCTCTTAGGAAGTGGTAGCATGCCTTTATTCCCTCCTCATGATCTATAACGGTATACAGGAATTTTACATCCATAGTTGCCAAAAGGAACCCTCTTCCCATTTTATCCCTGCAATCTTGCCCAGACAATCCTTTGTGTCTTTTACAAAAGAAGGGAGAGTTGCAACAAAATCTTGAAGAATTTGGTCCACATACCTAGATACCTAGATACATTTTCAAAGGCACTATCCCTAGATGATACTATTGGTCTTCCTGGGGGATTACTGCTGTTTTTATGAATTTTCTCCAGAAAATATAAAATCGGCAATTTAGGGTATTCTTTCTTTAAGTAACTATGCTTCTCCTAATCAAGGATGTCCTAGTCGCGCTACTCCCATAGAGATGTTCTACTTTTGGTATATTTATGTCTATGTGTGACTGTATATGCTTTCTTATCACTCAATTGTCGATTAGCTTCAGCTACGTATTGTTCATGACTAAGGAACACAATATTTCCCTCTTTGTCTGCAGGACGGACAATAATACTGGTATCCTTTTCTAGTGATTCTAATACTTATTGTTGTTCCATAGAAATATTAAAGTGTGCACTTGTCCTTTTGGGCTTCCTAATCTTTGATAACCATCTCTTAAAATATGTCTATACTGTCATGAGGCATATATGGTAAAAAAGTGGAAGGGGGTTTACATCCACTTGGAAAAGAGTCATCATAAACCAATCCAAGAGTATTGAGTAATGCATAAGCATCATTACATTATACTTCAAAGCTTTGTGATTCATGCAGGGTTGATAAGGCTCTAAGGGCTAGATGTACGAAGGCATTAACGCCGTTTGCGAGGCGCTAATGTCCTCACGCGATGCAGAAACACATTTTGCAAAATGTGTTTCCGACTCGCAAATAGGAAGGGGTGTTCCCTTCCTATTTGCGACTCGCACCGTGATGTAAGTTGATTTGCGACTGTGAAAGCGGTCGCAAATCAACTCGCAGTTACCATCCACTTGAAGTGGATGGTAACTCATTCGCAAACGGGAAGGGGTCCCCATGCTCACAAAATAATTTTTTCAGAGCAGGCAGAGCAGTCCTATGGACCACTGCCTACTCTGAAAAAAACTGAAACAAAAGGTTTCAGTATTTTTTTCTCTTTGCAGCTCGTTTTCCTTTAAGGAAAACGGGCTGCAAAGAGAAAAAAAAAACTGCTTTATTTAAAAGCAGTCACGAACATGGTGGTCTGCTGTCTCCAGCAGGCCACCATCCCCGTGAGTGCCTAGACTCGCTATGGGATCGCAAACTGCGACCCACCTCATAAATATTTATGAGGTGGGTCTTTGCGACCCCATAGCGAGTCGCAGAAGGTGTCTGAGACACCTTTCTGCATACCAATTTGCGGGTTGCAAATTGCGAGTCGGAAGGACTCGCAATTTGCAACTCGCAAATTGCTTTCTACCTACATCTGGCCCTATGGGGGTCATTCCAACCCTGGCGGTCGGTGTTAAAGCGGCGGCTGGCGGTAAAAAAAATGCAATTCCGACCCTGGCAGAAACCGCCAACAGAGACCGCCACTTCAACACACCGCCCGCCACGGCGGGACAAACAAACAGTGCGGCGGTCACCACCAACAGACAGGCGGGAGACAATGTACCGCCCACCCTATCACAACCCACCAATCCGCCACCTTTTCCGGGGCGTTAGCCCCGCCGATAAAAACACGGCGGAAACAGACATTTCAAACGGAAAACGCTCACCTCCATACACCCCACGAGAAATCTGGGCAGCATGGAACCCGAACTCCACATCCTCCCAGCGATTGTCTTCCTGCTCCTCTACCAGGAGCACGAACGCCGGCGCAGAAGACAACTGTGAGTACTGCACCTACGACATAGGGGAGGGGGGAGGCAAAAAATTACGGGGACACACATATGCAACACACCCACCCTCACCCTCACCCACTACAACACACACATCAATGCATAGCAACACATCACAGTTACCCCCCCAAACCCCCAGGAAGAATGCAAAGACAAAAGGAAATGATTATAAACTTTGGAATATATTGTATGACTGAGTATAAAATATATCACACATCTAAAACTTTATATACATCAATTGTCCAATCCTATATGTGTATCAGGCATTGTTCGTGGGCCACTGGGCCAAAATCACATGGGCAAAGCCCACACAGGATAACTGACTCCAACGGAGAGAACAACGGAGAGAACACTGCAGGGGCATCAGATAGGAAAACTACAGGCACCTCAGGGGGAAGGGAAGGGGGGGCACCTCAGCCAGATGAGTCCATGACGCCAGATCCACGAGGGGCCTCTATGGCCACTGTTCCATCCTGGGGAGTGCAAAGCCACAGTCTCTCAAGTCTCTACAGTGGGTGGCTTGCCCACTGTGCCATGCTGGGGAGTGCTAAGCCACTGTCTCTCAAGTCTCTACAGTGGGTGGGTTGCCCACTGTGCCATCCTGGGGAGTGCAAAGCCACAGTCTTCTGCCAATGGGCCAGCGGTGCTTGAGATGAAGGGCCCAGCGGAGCGGTGCTTGAGATGAAGGGCCCAGCGCAGCAGTGCTTGAGACGGCGGTGCCCAGCGGAGTGGTGCTTGAGATGAAGGGCCCAGCGAAGCAGTGCTTGAGATGAAGGGCCCAGCAGAGCAGTGCTTGAGATGAAGGGCCCAGCGGAGCGGTGCTTGAGTTGAAGGGCGCAGCGGTGCTTGAGATGAAGGGCCGAGCGGAGCAGTGCTTGAGATGAAGGGCCCAGCGCAGCGGTGCTTGAAACGGCGGTGCCCAGCGGAGCAGTGCTTGAGATGAAGGGCCCAGCGCAGCGGTGCTTGAGACGGAGGTGCCCAGCGGAGCGGTGCTTGAGATGAAGGACCCAGCGCAGCGGTGCTTGAGACGGCGGTGCCCAGTGGAGCGGTGCTTGAGATGAAGGGCCCAACGGAGCAGTGCTTGAGATGAAGGGCCCAGCGGAGCAGTGCTTGAGATGAAGGGCCCAGCGGAGCAGTGCTTGAGATGAAGGGCCCAGCGCAGCGGTGCTTGAGACGGTGGTGCCCAGCGGAGCAGTGCTTGAGATGAAGGGCCCAGCGGAGCAGTGCTTGAGATGAAGGGCCCAGCGCAGCGGTGCTTGAGACGGCGGTGTCCAGCGAAGCGGTGCTTGAAATGAAGGGCCCAGCGCAGCGGTGCTTGAGACGGCGGTGCCCAGCGGAGCAGTGCTTGAGATGAACGGCCCAGCGGAGCAGTGCTTGAGATGAAGGGCCCAGCGGAGCAGTGCTTGAGATGAAGGGCCCAGCGGAGCAGTGCTTGAGATGAAGGGCCCAGTGCAGCAGTGCTTGAGACGGCGGTGCCCAGCGGAGCGGTGCTTGAGATGAAGGGCCCAGCGCAGCGGTGCTTGAGACGGCGGTGCCCAGCGGAGCGGTGCTTGAGATGAAGGGCCCAGCGGAGCAGTGCTTGAGATGAAGGGCCCAGCGGAGCGGTGCTTGAGACGGCGGTGCCCAGCGGAGCGGTGCTTGAGATGAAGGGCCCAGTTCAGCGGTGCTTCGGATGAGTGCCCAGTTCAGCGGATCAGCCCATGGCGTGGAGGTCATTAGCCACCTGACCTGCGCCTTCCTGCCCACCTGGGATGGGCCTGGTGGGGCCCTCCTGGGCTGCAGTACCGGGCCTGTTGGTGTCGTCCTGCCCACCTGGGATGGGGCATGCGGGGCCCTCCTGCACAGCTGGGCTGCTGGCGGTCTTGTCGGGCGTGCTGCCCTTCCCAGCCTTCCCTGGTCGCCTGTGGCCCTTCCCCACCTTTGGCGGTGTGCCAGGTGGCACCACACTCCCTGCCAGAGCCATGGTAGGGATTTTGGTCCCAGGTGTTTTAGGCCTCTCGCGCCGGGCACTGACAATTTTGGCATGTTTTTGCGGCGGTGGGCTGCCCGTGCCTTGGCTCCCTACTGAGCTGGCTGCCCTTGAGGGTGGGGCACTCCACAGTCCATGGCAGACTGTCTTCACAGGGCCCGCTGTTGTGGTGGCTGAGGTGCTGACTGGAGTCTTTTTAGATGGACGGGGTGGGGGAGTTGTTGGGAAGAGGTCAAGTTTGGAAAGGAAAATAAGTTTAGGAAGAGAGGGACGGGTAGGTGTAGTAGGTATGGGAGTGGAGGAGGAGGTTGTGGTTGTAGGAGTTTGAAGTCTGGTGTCTTTGGGTGCAGGTGCTTGGGCTGGAGGCTGGCGTGAGGTGGATGGCTGTTGGGTGGGTGTCTGCCTGCGTTTCTGTAGCTTGGAAGAGGGGGTGACAGACACACTGGGAGAGGACACAGGGGACGTGTGAATGGTAGTGGGGGTGGTAACTGCACGTGTGCGGGGGGTTCTGGTGGATGTGCTGGTGTTGGACGTAGTGGCTGAAGATGTTGTGCATGCAGGTGTGAGTGGAGACGTGACAGGGAGGGAGGAGGGAGACGAGGAGGAGGGGGACACAGTGGAGGCAGTGGGTGTTGGTATGTCTGCATGTGGATGTTGCTTGTGTGAATGCCTGTGTGATGTGTGGTGCTTATGTCTGGATGAGCTTCCCTTGGGTGTTGAGGTGTGTGCAGGCTGGCCTGATGGTGTGTCTGGGATAGGCAGAGGTACAGGGGATTGGGTATGGGTGGAGGAAGTTGGAGGGGGGAGGCTAGAGACAGGGACAATTGCTGCCATCAGTGCTGAGGCCAGAGTGTTGAACGATCGCTGATGGGCAGCCTGACCAGAATGAATGCCCTCCAGGTATGCATTACTCCGGTGCACCTCCCTTTCTACACCCTGGATGGCATTCAAAAGGGTAGACTGCCCAACAATGATCGTCCTCAGGAGGTCAATGACCTCCTCCCTGAGGGCAGCAGGGGTGACAGGGGCAGGGCCTGAGGTGCCTGGGGCAAAGGAGATGCCCACCTTCCTGGGTGAGCGGGCACGGGGCAAACGCTGAGGGGCTGCTGGGAGGGCGGTGCTGGTGCGCTGGGTGGCAGCTGTACCTGTTGTAGCGGGGGGCACGGATGTTGCCGCCACCACAAGGGAGCTCGCTTCAGAGGACGAGTCGCTGTCACTGACATCCGCACAAGTCCCCGCTGTGGAGCTCCCCTCGCCCTCCGTCTCACTGGTGAAATCCGAGTCAGTTGCATGGCCCGCCATGGCCATGTGAGATGCAACTCCCTCGTGCTCCGATGCCACTTCTCCTCCGCCTGATGATGCTAATGCACAAATGAACAGGAAGGCAACAAAAAAGGGGGTTGGGAAAAATAAAGAAATGTTGAGTGCATGCATTGGGGACACCGTTGGCGGACAGGACAGCCACAGAAGCCCCCTGCACTACGCCGCGCACTTGGGGTCGACTACGCAATCCGTGGGACAAGCCTATGGGCGACCTCTGCTCACATACATGACACAGGGCAATGAATAGCTGTACTTGGCACCCTACAGAGGTGGGGGGCGGGGGCACAGGGCCATGCCTTACGGAGGGGCCTAGCCTACAGATATCGCCCTGGCCTAGGGATACCCACAGCCCTCCACCCCCACCCAGACACCTCCACTGCACGCAAAGTCACCAGGATTTGAGTGTACTCACCCCCTTGTGTCTGCTGTGATGTCCTCACGCGCCCATCCAACTCAGGGTAGGCCACCGCCAGGATCCGACACATCAGGGGGGTCAAAGTACAACTGGCACCCCTCCCACGTTGGGATGCCATCCCCAGCTGAGCCTCCGCAGTCTTCCTGCTCCAGCGTCGGATGTCCTCCCATCTCTTCCTGCAATGGGTGCCCCGTCTCTGGTGGACCCCCAGGGTCCGGACGTCCTTGGCGACGGCACGCCAAATACCGATTTTCTGGTGGGCGCTGACCTATGTGACATGTACAGGGAGAGAAGAATAACAATCATCTTCTGCATGCTCGATGTGAGTGCCCCCCCCCATCCCCACCCTTGCCATGTGGCACATGCTCTCATCTGTCGTTTGATGCATGCCTCAATCGCTCCCCTCCCCACCATCTTTCATCCACCTGACTCAACACAGGCATTGGCCACAAAGCATGGTCCCAGTGTACTTACCTGTTGGTCTGGAGGACCGTAGAGTAGCGCATACTGGGGGAGGACCCCATCCACAAGTTTCTCCAACTCCTGAGCAGTGAAGGCAGGGGCCCTTTCCCCAGTCGCATGAGCCATTGTCTCTTCCAGACCGTGGTTACAGCAGCACTTGCAGTGTAGGTCCTCATTGGCTCCTGAGACCCATAGGGTTCAATGTTAACCAATGCAGCTTTGCGCCGCGGTCTTCGACCGCCTACCGCCACGGTGTCCCACGCATTGACCTCACATCCCATTGTCGCACTTCACAGGTCAGGCAGCCACCACTTCAAGGGCCCACATGCCTTATTTTCTACTGCTTCACACATACCTAGGCCTTGCATCGACACTCATACAAGCCATTCAATGCATTAGGAATCGTGTTATGTGCAAGCTGTGGTAACGTACCTGTGGGTTGATTGACTCTGTGCTCGCTGTTGTCCTTCATAGGCACCGTCCGCTGGCACATGCGAGGAGATGGAGAAATCTTCCCGTGTACCGACTACTGGTGGACCTGTCGACAATGGAGGAAAGACATGTGATACTGACATACAGGCTTGACCGAGCCACTATACAGGAATTATGTACCCAGTTGGAGCCAGACCTGATGTCACCAATCCGCCAACCCACAGGGATCCCCCCTCTAGTGCAGGTGCTGTCAGTACTCCATTTCCTAGCAAGTGGGTCATTTCAAACAACAGTGGCAATATCATCAGGGATGTCCCAGTCCATGTTTTCCAAGGTGTTGTCCAGAGTGTTGTCTGCCCTGCTCAAACACATGTGGAGCTACATTGTCTTCCCTGAGGTGGGGGATTTGGCTACAGTGAAGGCTGATTTCTATGCCCTTGGACATATACCCAACATCATTGGTGCCATTGATGGGACACATGTTGCTTTGGTCCCCCCCAGCAGGAGTGAACAGATGTACAGGAACAGGAAGAGTTATCATTCCATGAATGTCCAGATGGTGTGTTTGGCTGACCAGTACATCTCCCATGTTAATGCCAAGTTCCCTGGCTCAGTGCATGACGCGTACATCATGCGGAATAGCAGCATCCCTTACGTGATGGGTCAACTCCAGAGGCACCGTGTGTGGCTATTAGGAGACCCTGGTTACCCCAACCTGTCATGGCTACTGACCCCAGTGAGGAATCCCAGGACAAGGGCAGAGGAACGGTACAATGAGGCCCATGGGAGAACTAGGAGGGTGATCGAGCGGACCTTCGGTCTCCTGAAGGCCAGGCTTAGGTGCCTCCATATGACTGGTGGATCCTTAATGTACTCACCAAAGAATGTGTGCCAGATCATCATGGCCTGCTGTATGCTTCACAACCTGGCTTTGCGACGCCAGGTGCCTTTTCTGCATGAGGATGGTCCAGATGGTGGTGTTGTAGCAGCTGTGGAGCCTGTGGAGAGTGAAGAGGAGGAAGGCGAAGAGGACGACATAGAGAACAGGAACACTGTAATACAGCAGTATTGTCAATGACACACAGGTAAGAATCCACACCTGCATATTACATATACTTAATCCCTGCTACCTCTCTACTGTCTGTCCTATTCCCCCAGTGTATGGTAACTGAGTTGTGACTTTCCCTTCCGATTTCAGAGATGTGGGCCCCACTGCGTGACATCTGCTTTATTTCCCCATGGACTACAGCTGTGTGACATTGGTATGTTGGCATCACAATGTGAATATGCCATTTGGCACGGTAATGTCTAATACATTTGTACATAATCACAGCCAGACTCCAGATTGTTTTATGAAATAAGTGTGTTTATTACAGTGCTCTAAATTGGTGGGTGGTTGCAAATCGTTGAGGTGTGATGGTGGAGGATTGTCCATGGCAGAGTCCAGACTATCAGTATCACAGGTGCATTGTCCAGATGCCTGTGGAAAGTGGAGCAGGGGCAGTGTAAGGTTGGACAGGGTGTCAATGTGGGACAGTGGGATGACAATCAGGGAGGTATCCTTTGCTGGCGGGGAATTTGGCATCTTACTCTGTCTTCTTCCTGGATCTCAGGGCCCGCTTGTGGGGTGGGTCTCCTTCTGCAGGGGGTGGGGTTCTGGTGGCCTGTTGGTCTTGTGTCGGGGCCTCCTGTCCACTAGCACCGGCGGAGGTGGTAGGCAGTTCTTGGTCCATGCTAGTGTCAGGGGCCCTTTGTGGTGCAACAGTGTCCCACAATGTGGTGACTACCTCATTCAGAGCCACTACGATGATGCCCATGGCGGTACTGATGTTTCTTAGTTCTTCCCTGAACCCCATATACTGTTGCTCCTGCAGAAGCTGGATCTCCTGAAACCTGGCCAGGACCGTCGCCGTCGTCTCCTGGGAGTGGTGGTATGCTCCCATGATGGAGGAGAGGGCCTCCCAGTTCCCCTGTTTCCCTGTGCCTCTGTCCCCTGGACTGTGTGCCCACTACCACTGCCCCCAGGTCCCTGTTGTTGTTGGGGTGGTGGGTTAACCTGGGTGCCCTGTAGTGGTGGACACACCGCTGATTGACGTGTCCTGGGGACAGAGATAGGGGCCCGCTGGGTGGGTGCTGTGCTGGTGTTCCCAGAGGGGGGAAGGTCTGCTGTGGCCTGTGGCTGTCTGAGGGGAACCGACTGTCCAGAGGTCCCCGATGGGCCGGGCTGGTCATCTAGATCCAGGGAGACAGAGGTGCTGTCATCACTGTGGGCCTCTTCTGGGGGTGGAGTGGACATTTGTGGACCCTCCTGCGCGGTGACATGGCGTTCGGGTCCTGCAGGGGTATAAAAGTATGATTATAGCTTCTGTGTGTGCCATAGCGTGCAATGGGTGGGTGCCCGTGTACCCCTGTGCTTGCATTCCTGTGTGGGGGCTTTCGTGACGGTGGTTTGGGGGGGATGGGTATGTGCAGTGGGCATGCTTAGGTGATGGGTGTCCATGCTTTGTGGTCGCATGCAGGGCTTGGTGTTGGGATGGGTGGGTTGTGAGGGTGCGACATTTGCAAGGAGTAGGTGTGATGGGGGTGGGGGTGAGGGTGGGGATATGAGTTGGCATGCTGGTGGGGTTGGGGGGATGAAGTAGTTAAGATATGACTTACCAGAGTCCATTCCTCCGCCTACTACTGCAAGGCCCTCAGGAGGCAGGATCGCCAAGACCTGCTCCTCCCATGTTGTAAATTCTGGGGGAGGAGGTGGGGGTCCGCCGCCAGTCCGCTGCACCTCGATGTTGTGTCTGGATACCATGGAACGCACCTTCCCCCGTAGGTTGTTCCACCGCTTCCTGATGTCGTCCCGATTTCTTGGGTGCTGTCCCACAGCGTTGAGCCTGTCCACTATTCTGCTCCATAGCTCCATCTTCCTGGCAATGGTGGTGTGCTGCACCTGTGTCCCGAAGAGCTGTGGCTCTACCCGTACAATTTCCTCCACCATGACCCTGAGTTCAGCCTCAGAAAACCTGGGGTGTCTTTGCGGTGCCATGGGGTGGTTTGGGTGATGTGTGGGGTGGATTGTGTGGCGCTAAGTGTGGTGATGTGTATTGGTGTGTATTTAGAAGTACGTGGTAGTATTGCTGGGTGACAGTGAATTGTGCGTCTTGGTGCTCGGGTCTCTTATCTCTGTGCGTGTTCACGAATCTCTAGGAGTAGGGGTTTGTGGGTGATGTGGGTGTGTGTTTTATATTGTGTTGGGTGTGTGGGAGTATTGTTTGTATGTGTATCAGGTGTGTGTATTTCGAATTATCCAATGTGGCTGTGTTTTGTAAATGAGTGTGTATTTTGAGCGCAGCGGTGTGTACCGCCAATGGAATACCGCGGTTGAAAGACCGCCACGTGGATTCGTGTGTCGTGATAGTGTGGGCGTATTTCTGTTGGCGCGACGGTGGAGGTTTGTTCATCGCCAGTTTCTCGCTGCCCTTTGGTGTGGCGGACTTTTGTGGATGTCTGTATTTTGGCGGTTTGCCTGTTGTGGGTCAGAATGACCGTGGCGGTTTACCGCGGCCGCGGCGGTGTTCTGGCGGCCTTCTGCACGGCGGTAAGCGCCTTTTACCGCCGAGGTTGGAATGACCACCTATGTCTTTAATCTGGATCTCTTCAGATAAATGATTTTGTTCCTCACTTGTAGCAATGGTTCTTGCAAGGTGATGCCACTTCATCAATTTGAGTTTCCTGATAAACTTAAATAAATCAACTCTTGTCCCAACACAGTCAAAGTTTTGTTGCGGGCAAAATGATAGTTCCAAACATAACAGCTCCTTTTCCGTCTCAGTTAACACCCTAGCTGATAAATGTTTAAGTTCTGTTTAACATCTCAGGATCCATTATGATTCCGCATCTGGACTTGTCCTGGTTCCCATGCATCCTGTTGCCTGTGATCCCCTTCTACGCATGAAAGAGAGCTTTAAATTGACATATTTTTAACTTTTGCATATATATATATATATATATATATATATTTATACACAAACACATATATATTTATATATATACATATATATATATATATATATATATATACTCACTTAACAAATCCAAGGTTACAGGGACCTAATAGTTAGGCTCACATTTTAAACGTACAACACTGTAGAAAGTCACCATTTGCAGTTAGAGTTATCTCAAGTAACTAAAACATGTGCCCTAAGGAAACTGTAAATCTCGCCCACACCATGCACAGTTTTTTCATCAAAAATGTTACTGCAAATATTTCAATGATATTATCAATTATATTTTCAAGTATGTCATGAGTGGAGTAATTTATGGGTAATGTAGGGCACAAGAAATGTACATTTACTCCAAACATTGATGTTAATGAATGTAAGACAATCTATGATTATTTTGTCACCAGGCAGATATTGTTGAAACAGTGCAATGTCCATCTCTGATATGTAGCAGAAATTACAGGGCAAATAGCTATGTTTGAAATACAGTGAATTAAAGTCCAGCTTCTTTAGTGTTCATTATCCATCATCATTCCCTTTTCCTAGACTAACCCAACATCAGTTGCACTGTTGGAGCTCAGAATATAGTGTGTCATATAATGTTAATGGTTGTATGCCACAATATCAAACACAAAAATATTTTGTGCAAAACTATTCTTACAAAAATCCCAATAACAAAAAATACATTTTTCAATCCCCTGTGTATACAACACAAATATCAAAAACTAAACCAATACTTTAAAAATATTGTTCAAACAACATGTACTAATAAAATACATGAATCATCAAGAGACTCTGAAAATAAATTAAAATAATGCACAATATCTTCAACAAAATATCAATAACCTAAATATTAGGTGTCCTAAAATTACACACTTAGACCCACAGCAAAGTAAATGTATCAATTTAAAAAGTTGATAGAAAATAAACATGCACAACAACCCATGTCTACATTAAAAGATGAAGCTCCAAAATAGTTCAAAAACTCAAATATTGATAGATAGGATTCGAAAGTAAAACTATTAACAGAAAGAAAATGCCAATAAACTAATGAGCATAAATGGAGTTGAGGACACACAATCAAACTGCTGTCAGAGTACATGACTTTCAGCTACTGAGACCCTCATTCTGCCCCAATAAATCCCCATGTAGTGGCTGAAAACTAAGGCCCTGATTTATACTTTTTGACGCAAACCTGCGTTAGCGCAGGTTTGGTCAAAATGTTTACTGCCGACTAGTGTCATTCCTGGACGCCAGCTGGGTACGTAGGGGAAACAGGAGGTTGTGTTTCAAAGAATGGCGCTAGTCAGGTTAGAGTCAGAAAAATGACTCTAACCTGACTAGCGTCATTTTTTGATGCAGAACCCCCATGGACATGACTCCTGTCTTAGTAAAGACAGTAGTCATGCCCTCCTGCCCAATGGCCATGCACAGTGGACTTATGGGCATCGTCATTGGGCGCAGTGCCATGTATGGGTGCCCAAATTAGGTCCCCCCCAATGGCACATAAAAAAATGAAAGTAAAACCTACCTTGACTTACCTGATATGGGTCCCCCCATCCTTAGGTGGCCTCCAGGCGTGGGTGAGGGTGGCTGGGGGGTATCCCTGGGGGCAGAGAATGGCACCTGTGGACTGCTTCCATGGTCTCCCACCATGGAAATGAGCTCACAGGTCCCACAGCACCTGCCCTGACCCAGGTGTTAAATAATGGTGCTAAACAGGCTTAGCGCCATTATTTAAGGCCCTCCTCCTCCCGTGCATGGTTTTTGCACAGGAGGATAAATAAGGCGCTAAGGCCTTGGAGTCATTTTTCGCTCTGGAATGCCTACCTTGCATCTCATTGACGCAAGGTAGGTTTTCACAGTAAAGAAATGGCGTTAACTCAAATATTTTGATGCTAGACGGGTACAAATATAAATATGGAGTTATGTTTGCGCTGGATTTGCGTAAAACAAAATTACATAAATCCGGCGCAAACAGAGTATGAATATGCCCCTAAGGGCCTAATTAAGAGTTTGGTGGCCTTCAGACTGCCAAAATGCGCTGTGGCAGTCAGACTGCTGCCACTGCCAGGTCAGCCCACCAAACTCGTGGGGAGGCGACTGCTACAGAGCTGGCCTTCTTCCCCAGCCCAATTACAATGTTTTCACTGGCCTGATTTCGTATTAGAAGGTTTCTGCCAGTCATCCCAGTGGAAACAGTGCAGCCGCATTGGTCTTGGCTCCTCAGGGAGCCGAGGCCAATACCGTCACACAGAGGGTTCCCCCAGCACCCTCAACATGAACACAGTCTGTCGTAGAAAACAGTGCTCATTACGAGGATGCTGGGCAGCGGGACCGCTGCACTGCCCATGACATGTTTATGGGCAGTGCAGGGGCCCCTTTATTTCCCCCAGCACTGCCTTTCTGCCAGCCTTTTCATGGCGGGAACCCCCTATGAAAAGGTTGGTAGAAAGGGAAGTCATGATTTACGGTGCTGAACTCAGCGCCATCGTGGCAGACCACAACTTTGACTACCGTTCACCCATCGGAACTCATGATCTTGGTGGTGGCGGCTGTCCCTTGGTGGTTCGATTGCCAGTGTTGTAATCTGGCAGTCAGACCTCCAGGACTGCAGTGGTCCAACAGACCCTGCAGATTTGGCAGTCTGAAGACCACCAAACTTGCCATTAGGCCCTGCATGTGTAAACTCCAAAAAATATATATTATTTAAAATTTTCAACACTACAACTGTAGTGCATTTAAATATCCATTTTAAATTAATTATTTTCACCTGTTATATTTCCAGTACTTACTCCAACAAAATAACCCGCAAGTCACCTTCCACAATAAAGAATTCATCAAATCACTGTTCAAGTTATGGAATAAATGCTTTCCATAGATGATAAAGATGATAATAGTAACATGAGCATGAAGAAAAGATAGACAAGACACTCCTGCACCATCAATGATTTGCACATATAGACATTCAAGTTCACCTTAGAGAACCCCATACAAAAGAAGGTTTTATTTTGTATGAGAATTTAGATAATGAGAAGAAAATAGTGGTTTTCAATACTGCAAAAAATATACTAACCCTCGTAAAATGAAACCTAAGTATATAGATGGTATATTGAAATCTAACCCTGCAATATTTAGCAAAAGGTACACACCACTGATCTATGCACTACTCATTAATAAACAAAGTAACATTTATCATAATTACCCAGAATACAAATGCAAGGGTCTCATTTTCATTGTTACCATGCTTCTCAGAGACGCCTAGAAAAAATACACTTTAAGCATAGACTTCACAACACGTAGTGAACTTACTTTAGAAATTAAAAATGTTGACAGGCTTAGAACTTTGTACTTCCTAAAGAATTGTAATTGTAATTTAGGACTTACTACCCTGGCAATGATCAAACATGTGAGTGTGCTAGTTGGATTGAATAGAATAATAGTACGATGAGGTTTAGGAGAGATGCAGGAGGGGAAGAGCCTGCTGAAAAGGCTTAGGGAGATCATAGTAGTAAAATGAGGTTTGGGATGAGTCAAATGAGGGACACATGAGGTAACAATTTAGAAACAATTTAGAAAGGCTTGTTTGTGAGATCATAGTAGTAAATTGAGGTTTGGGTTGAGCCAGGAGAGATAGAGGAGGGAAGATTATAGAAAGGGTTCTTTTGGAGATCATAGTAGTAGAATGAGGTTTGGGATGAGTCAGAGAATGGAGATAAAGGACAGATTGACAGAGGTATGGGTGAGATAGAGTAGTGCATTGGAGAGAGTGAAAATATTTTTAGCCAAGCACTATAAATTACTGCTTAATTCACAATATAGCAGACATAATGAAGACATATTAGGTGCCTTCCTGGATTGGTTTGAAGACAACGTAGTTGGGAACATGCATAGTTCAGGACACAGGCATCGAACCAGGTTTCAACATTCCTTGATGAAGTGTCTATGACAGCACACTAAAAATGAAAGCAAAACAAAAAATGACAGTCTTCCAATGCACATTTGGATGGACTCACCCCACCCTCTATCCATTTACCAAGATTCTTCAGAACAACTTTCAAAACAAACTAGAAAAATACATGAGATGACATGACATGCTATCAAATACATTTGAGCTCTTTAAAAATAACAAACCATTATATTGCTTATAAAACATTGCATATAGATTAATCTAACCAAAGCAGCCAAAGACCCTACAAACCTGATGATATAAATTATAAGTGATGCCATTTCATACATGGAATTGTGTTCTCTTTACATTCAAGTAAAATAAATTTACCAGAATGAAATAATAATATATTTTTATTGTAAAATAAGGCATAAATTCAAATAAATGGATCAATATATTTCTACCAAACACTCTAATATTAGTAGAAAAATACACCACATCACTTTATACAGACATCACACTTCATAATTCAACTTGTGCATCAACCTTTTTGAATTAATACCCATCCTTCTTGATACATACAGCATTAGTGTAAAACAGCAATACTCGCATAACAATATAATCTAAAAATAATTTAAAAAATACAGTTTTCTTGATGAAGAAAATTAACAGGAGAAATCAACATCCACTTCTGAGTGTTCTTTAAAAAAAATCAAGTAGAGAATACATTGTTTATATAAAAGCCCTTCAACCTCTACTAAAATAGATTTCAATCTGGATCAATCCAGATCTGGAGCTGAACAGGTTTTTTAGGGATAATCTTTATTTGGACCTTGTAAAAAAATAGCGTGGCTCAAATATGTCAAAGCAGGTCTTCAGGCCATTCGGTGACCAGAGTTGTTTTCGACTCCTGAGTCTATCACAAATCCTGATTTAGCCTGGATGAAGGACAAATTCCTCTCTCTCAGATAGTTGCACAGAGGGGGTTTTGAAATGCAAAAGTTGTCTGTTTATGCCTTTGTTATTCTTAAAACAACTCTGTACATTGAGCCCTATTTAACTTTTCTAACTGATTGCTATTATCATTACCTTTTAACTAGAGTCTGCTTTGGGATGATTCATCATTTATTCCTTGTGAAGAAACTTCAACCTTGTACCTGTGATAACTTTTTGAAACAAGACACCATTCATTTGCTTATGTTTTTTTTATTTTTATTCTGACCTACATTGCAAACATGTCATTACCCTTCTCAAAGGTATGAATTTTAAACAGCAAGACCTGTTCTCATGTTTTTAAAATTACTATCCACAAAACATATCTGTTTTCATATTGCTGGATTTTTAAAGGGTGCATTAAAGAAACGGCTGAGTTAGGGGGATTTAATTATAAATTTGTATTTATTCGCTAGAACTATAGTTCAGATTATAATAATTTGTTCTGGATTTTTATATTGCTAATTTGCATGTCAGTTGCTGTGTGTTTTTATGTTTCAGTACATTTTATGGAATTTGTTTTCCAGAATAAACATCTAAAATTATGATTTTCAAACTTCAACCCTTTTGGAAGATATTGTTACTCTTCCACTGCACAAGTGTACAATCTAGATGTTTTTTCAACTCGGTGCTTCAAACTACAGGGTCGAACTGCCTTTCAACCCCCTTATTCACATATGAGAAATTCCTCAACAGGGAAGCACTCACCAATTCAAATCCATTTAGTAACTACTGAGAGATATACTCAAACAGAAAGTGTGATACTGAGTCACTATTTTTGAGCATCGGCCATCCGAGAAGGAGATGCTGTAGATTTTAAAATATATATTCAGGGTCGGATTCACAAGGGTAACTTATGAGAAGAATAGTGTCAAGTGCTGAGTCTCCGCACTCAGGGCAGAATCTCTGCACTTAGGGTGGAATCTCTGCACAGTGCAGTGATTCCAACCTCAGTGCAGACGCTCCACACTCGCAACCTCACTACTTGTAAGTTACAAATGTGAACTGGGAGTCTGTATTCTTCATTTCATCTTGTTTGAAAACAGCCCAGCCAACTGGTTTCATCGTAATATTATCAGGGTTGTGAAAAGACATATAAATTCAAATTTACAAGCACATCCTAATCCCTACAATTCACACCTCTTGTCATGTCTCCAGTATCACATCATCCCCTCAGCATTATCAATAGGACCATTTCATTATAATACTAGCTGCCTTTCAAATCTTCAACAATGTGGAGTATCATAACATATAGAAATACATTGGAAGACCTTAATTCATGCAATTTTTCCTTCACATTTCATCAAATGTTTTATGGAGTCAATACTGTAATAACAGATGCTTGCATATATCCCATGTCCACAAGTTGGTTCTCCTCAAAACAAATGGATTCACATTGTCATACATAGTTGGTGACACAATGTTAAAGTCACCACCATTATGTTTAATGACCTCCATAGGTACATCTATGATTCCATAAATTCTCTAATCACATCCTGTCTCCTAAATCTAAATGTATATTGAACACCTCTTACCCTCATTCTCAACTCAACCCCCTGTGATTGATAATAGAGGTACTCACAACGTTACACGTTTTCCTTCAAGTGAAGTGTTCTGGAACAGTTATCAATTAATCTTCAATATCATAAGCAGGTATCCCTAAATCATGGGTATAAATATGGAAAACATACTTTCATCTTCCTAAACCCATATGTTCAAATCACAAACCTTCTATTAATACCAGTCAGTGAGAAGTTCACTCATAAATCAAAACAATATATATGTAATAGGAAATTAAGTAATTTCCCTGTTACAATGTACATCCCCCACATTGTTACTCATTCATCATGAATAATATTGGAATAATTCCGTTCCATCAGTCACATAGGGGGTTATTACAACTTTGGAGGAGGTGTTAATCCGTCCCAAAAGTGACTGTAAAGTGACGGATATACCACCTTTTGGGACGGATTAACACCTCCTCCAAAGTTGTAATAACCCCCATAATCTTTATACACGGGGTACTAATGTTCTCAAACCTCCCTAATCCGACATATCTCTTAGTAAACCTTCTAGCGCACATTGTCCTACTTAGATCCAGAAGAGAAAGTGGCCAACATAGTAATTATGTTCTTATGCAGCCAATGTAAGCCCCCCATCCATCCTGACCCTACTACAATGCTCATCGATAGTACATTTTCAGCACCACCATATCAGAATTCCTAAATATCATGAACATCAGCATTTACTTCTTACCTATAAAAAGGTTAAAAAAAACATGCCTTTCGAAAGCATATTCATACATAAGGGATGCAGTAATTAATGCCACCCACTGCCCTGTTTTCACCTCCATCATCTACCTGCAAACAAGTTTGAGCTCACACACTTGACATTTTCTCCCATAGCAAAAGTAGCTATTTTACTCTCAATAGGGTTATACAGCCAAATTCTGTCCTCTGTTGGTTGTAGTGTATGTCACAAACGCTGCCATCTTGTATTTCACAATTCCTCTAAATACCATAATGATACTGCTACAACACTCATCATTGGTACATTCCCCAAACCACCCTATCAACATTTTTAAATATCATGACCATCATTATTTAATTCTTATCTAAGAAAAGGTTAAATCATGCCTTTCAAAAAGCATGATCATACATAAGGGATCCAGCAATTCAGATCCTCCCTTGTTTCCACAGCCGCCTTTACCTGCAAATTATTTCATGTTGATGCACTTCATGCCAGTTTCTCCGGTAGCCAAAACAGCCATTTTATTCTTTTTAGGCTTATATATAGTCCAATTTCGGTAGCCAAAAACAGCCATGTTATTCTTTTTAGGGTTATATATAGTCCAATTCCGGCCACTATTGGTTGAGTAAAAGCTAGAATGCTACCCAGTAGTGCATACTAGAAATGCTGACATCTAGTAATTTTATTCTTTTTAGGCTTATATATAGCCCAATTCCAGCCACTATTGGTTGAGTAAAAGCTAGAATGCTACCCAGTAGTGCATACTAGAAATGCTGACATCTCATAATTTTACAAGTTGCCTAAATGCTACAAACATATTCAATCAAATATATAAAGATCCAAGTCTAACTGCTAACAGCAATAGGTCAGAAAAGAAATAGGAGACAGGAGGCAAAAAGACTGGGGATGACCCTGCAAGAAGGGAAATTCCAACACCCATGATCATTCATTGAGTGATTAGTACAACTTTGATCCACTCTAATTCTAAGGATATCCTCTTCCTATCAGTTAAGAAACCACTTTCTACAGATATGCATATAGCCGAATCCTGTCCCCTTATCATTACATAAATGCTAGACTGCTAACCCATGCTTCATGATAAAAGCCATCTTATAATTTCATGGCTATCCTCAATATTGTGACAATGTTCTATCAAATGTACAAATCCCAATCCATCCATAACTTACACTTCTTTCATGGTGTGTTTCATAATAATTTAACCCATGATAATACATCATGCAACCACTTTCTAACAATGCTACATAACAGTTTATACACATATAGACCGTACCTCCATGGAGCCATAATAGGCATATTGCTAACACCTCACTCATGAGCCATACATGATGTCTCAAATACCTCAGGAAAAATAGTGTAACTTATTTTCCCTCCACCTTGCCTCAGATTGTTGTAAAAATCATTTTTGGTTCCCACCACATGGTCCAGTAATTACTCTTTGTATTCCATGAAATGTAAACTCTCTTGTTTCCAAATGCTGCTCCATAACATGCTACATTATTGTGTGTCCCTATTCCTTGTAGTTCTGTTATGTTCTAATTGGCAAATCTTAACATATTTTACACTACTCCCCAGATGATAAAGTATACGACAAATGCACTATTGCAATTAAAAAACTGATAATTCTAATCCTTTCTCTCAGAATTGTATTTGATCATTTTCAAGCCATGGTTCCCAAACCATCACTTTTTGATGGATTGATTTGTTCCACCTGCTTCAACCCTGCTAGGTAACAGTTAGCTTCTTGTGATTCTGTCACTAATTGTTTTTCCTTTTCTGTAAGTAATCAGCAGTTGCTTAGCCACAACACCACCTAGACCTGGCACCCCAAACAAAAGTGGTCAGTCTAGAAATTATCCTGTATATTGTATTGTGCTCAGCATTAAAAGTTGTGAGCATTAGTATTCTCTCTTTTCCATCCCTTCTTGTTTTTGCTTTAATGTTGTATCTCTCTTCATTGTGTAAATTCTGTTCTCTGCGTGATACGGGAAGGTCTGGTTGTATCTACCAAACCTTAGTCTATTCCCAAATACCATATCCAAAGCTCTGTCCTCACTGCATTTACACTTAATTCAAACAATTTCCCCATACAGGATATGCTTTATGACAGAGCAGTGATGTGAGTTATCAGGCCTCAAAATATTGTTGGTGGCTGTTGGTTTTCTATACTAATTATGATTTATCTTTTCACCTACAGCATAAAGTTCCACATCCAAAAAAGTAATTTTGCTTTTGTTAGTGTGATGCTACAATGTAAACCGTACGTTAAAGTTATTATGATTGATTTACTCACAATATTCCATTAACTGTGCTTCTGGGCCTGTCTATATGATTAGAACATCATCAATAAAGTGGCTGGCGTCGAGGTATGCCAGCTCTCTAAATACCACAAACACTGGAAAAAGTGTATATTTTTTAGCAGAGTTTAGTTCTAGAATTCTAACTCCAACCACACAGACTTTGCTGAAAGTGCATATATTTTAGGAGCCCTGGTTTGCTACACTAGGCCCATTGTACAATCTTTTTTGTAAAGTTATAAATTATTATTCCTGTAGTAAACAAGTTATAATCCTAAATAAGTGACATGTTCTTAAACAAATAGTCGTTTTTATGATTTGTTTTCAAAATGTCTTCATATCATAAAAAAAAATACGTTATATAAATAAAAAACTAAATATTAACTCTTATAGAGGGAATTATAATCACTTAATCACTTTTATATTTTATAAGTTATTGCTTTTAATATAATAAAATTGAAATGATGTATGATAAAAATAACAATGTAAAAATATGGAAAACTAGTCCTGGGTGTAATTTTCATTAATCTGGAGTAATCTGAGTATTTTCAGTAATTGCACATTACTGTTTGATGTGGAATTACCAATGATAACATGATTACGCCTGCCTGTGTAATTAAGAGTAACGTAAGGAAAACAGTCCTACTGTGAGAGCACATTTAGTGACCATGCGTGGCCGCTCACTACTGCTATTTATGTTCTGCTGCATTTAGTGCTTTTTCTTAACACAAAATACCTTCTTGTGGCATTTTGCAATAAGAAAATAGCGCTAGACCTCCAAAACCACATTTTAATGTTCTGTTGCAGTTAGTGCTTCATTAGTGGAAAATGGTTTCTCACACATTTTGGATGACAGGAGGCATTTTTGTTTTAAGAAACAGCACTGAATGTGGATTTATTCTTGCATTATTACATGTAATCTCACAGAATTTCATGGGTAATTCCATGTAATTACTCTACACTGAATTACACGAGTTTTGACCACACCTAATAAGCATACTATCAGGAAAAACACTGCCTACCCAACTCTTTAATAAACTCCCACAAACTGAATAAAATGATGTTTTATAAAAATATGAATGCTGTTTAAGCATATATTGATATATTGATTCCATACTATTAGCACACATTATAAAATGCAGATAAATCAATTATATTAATGCTCTATAAGCAGACATTTTACACACCATTATGTTTACTAACTTAAACAAATGATATAAGCACACTAGTTATAGCTACTATTATTGAAGTCCTGTTATATTTTCCAAAATAATATTGTCTCACAATACATAGGATTAGATGTTCAGGTAAAGTACAATAACCACAGGTTTGTACCGGTGTAATGTTTGTTATAGACTACAACTTTTCTGTGGTTCATACTGCATTGTATTCCTTTTATTTAAGGGAATGCAACACTTCTGGATGGGTGAAGTTAGCAGTTCAGTCTTTGGTGCTTTTGCTATGACATGTGAACCTGGCAGGTTTGCCTGTTACATCACAGTAGAAGGTATAGGCTAGCTAGAATGTATTGCCTGAAAGGCATACCAGAGGTGAGTTGGAGTTTAAAATAGGAGAATGGTTTGACAGAACAGGCTGTCCTGACAAAATTGTTAAGGGAGGTGTCACTCTAAAATTCATCAATTACACTAACTGGGGTCCTTTCATATTTAGTTGTAGGAGGGGTCAATCATCCAAAAGGGTACTGTGTAGTCTTTGGGGTCAAAAAGGTAAATACCCTTCACTTCAGTGAGCTATTCATCATTGGGGTGATGGCTATGCAGTTTTCGTGAACAAGGCACACCATATCAACCAAAGAGGCATGCTACGTTGCTCTGATATTGATACTTGAAGAAAAGGGAACAAGGTCTGCATGCCTCATCCTTTTGAGTGTACTAGCCACCCTTCAGTGGTGCCCGTGTTATGTGAGAGGTAAAGAAGCACACTGTCTGATTCCCTGTTCCTTTGATCGTAGATCAATGGATCAGTAGATCGTATTTTGCAAATTCATTACATGTTTGTGTATATTATGTTGTACGTAATTTGCTAAGGTAACCGTTATTATCGTGAAGTGTGGCTATTCCAAGTGGTTACTGTTTTTCTGTTACCATGGTCGGTGATCAAAACTTGGTTGATAATGGACACTTCAAGTTGAGAGAGTTGGAATAATCATTCGATACATTTCAAGGATGAGTCCGTTTTTTGGTCCTTGGCTTACTGTGGTCTAACATCTACCTTTGGTTCTGAAATGGTGCAAAAAAAAGAAATAACTGTGCCCCTTTCCATACTTGGTTGCAGTGCCTAAACCTATTCAAAAGAATTAACAAAGCTGTGCTAATGCATTTGGCGCTAAGGTTAAACAACGTAAAATGTGTGAGGTTAACAACAAAAAAGGTCATAATATGCAAGCACACCAGGATGTTTCCCATGTAACAGAGTTGTGGAGCTGTATAACGCAGCAACACCACAAAATAAAATGATGAACTGAGTGTTGAAACTTTTCAAACACTCACCCCAATAACAGATCTGGGATTAGTCCATCATTTTATTTGCTTGCCACATCACCCCAGTTTGGACCCAGTTTGGACCCAGCCATATGCAAATCAGTCTTGATCCTGCTCCCTACGGGAACAGTCCAGTCTGAACTGCCAAGCTAGGTCGTCCCTGGACCAGAGACAAGCATCCTGGGACTGGTTTCAGGGTATCTCCCCCTCTTCAGCCAGGCTAGCTTGAATCCAGTGGCGCAGCGAGGAAGGGACCCAGATCTGGGCATACCCTGGCCACTTAGGGTGAACATAGCAACATTACAAAATAAAATGATAGATGGAGTGTTGAAACCTTTCAAACACTCACCCCTAGTCAAAGTCTTGGTTTAATCCATCTTTTATATTCAAACGAGTTAACAAAGCTGGGCTAATGCATTTGGCCACAGGGTTAAACAACATAAAATATGTGAGGTTAATAACAAGAGGTCATAATATGCAAGCACACCAGGATGTTTCAAATTTAACAGAGTTGTGGGGCTATATAAGCTAACCAATACACGGGTCGTTGTCTTTTGTGTCCTTATCACCAGTAAAGGTAAGGAGGCGCAATTAATAATTGCACTAGATGGCTCCATCATCACTCTGCAACATCAAAAAGTGGTTTATTGTTTTGGTTTGGAGAGAGATACATCATATGCTTTAAAGTTGGTAACCTACACTGGGCGATGGGCATGGGAATAATTAGACACTGAGGTCCCACAATGATCCCTTGAGAGGAAGAGTGGTGAACAGGACCCTTGTGTGCAAATTTGGGCCTGTAAATACTATTGTCTTGGTCATTTTCACATTAATTCTTCCCAGAAGGAAGATGGACTTGGACTCCTGGACTGCACATGAGTACGGCACTGGATCCAGTAGTAATTCCAGAAAATGGAGAATGTTTTATTACCACTTGAATCTAAATCAGGTCCCCAGATTCGAATACATCCTATAGTAAGAACAGATCAACCATAGATTATATTTCAGTATACTGAAATACAATTAAAAGAGAGCAGTGTTACTACGTTGTTTCACTGCTGCAGCAGAGGCGTAAGCATTTTGCCATCTATTTAAAGGTATTGCTGATTATATGCTATTTCGTGGGTCAAATGTTTTGTGCTTAATATTTAATAAGGCAGTTTCTAGATATCTATGGAGTGCAATTGTAAGGCGAAGAGAAACTGACTCATTCATTTGCAGTAAACTACTAAAAGTAAATGGGCAACTAAAAGTATATCCCAACATTTAATTAGGTTGAAACTGATCTCACTCTCATAATTTTACCATCCACTGGCTCACTATTATCAAGTGTCCTTTTTCAAAGAGTTATTGCTAAATTACTTAAGGGTTTTCAGCTTCATCTGGTTTCATTTAAAGAGTAGCATCTACAGTTCAGCCTTTTCCAAAAACGCTTCTTGTGGTTTCTTTGTCATTTTAAAAAGCTGGGTTTACAACAGAGCATAAATCAGGTTGAGTGACCTGAAGGATTCCCAAAATAACAATCATATATTGTAGCCTGTAGCGTAGTACGATATTTGTATTTGAAAGGCTGCACAACATTTAAAAATATATCCAATTGAATATGGGTCAACTTTTCAAATGCTGTCTTCTGATTGGAATATACGCCTTTTTCAGGTCTGACAGCGCAGCTCCCATCACAACGTATGTGATCAATAGAAAAAGAGATTTAAGGAGCACTAGTGAGAGATGGGCTTTGGCTCCACCCAGATGTTGATTGCCATAAGTAACAATTTTGATTGAGCAGATGTTATGTGCTTCTGTTGAAAAAATGTGTGTACTGAAGTTTTTTCCCTTGTGGCAAAGCTTATGAGCAACACAGCAGGACTGAGTTGGTTATGGTGACAACCCATTAATGAAGTCTAACGGTCTGAACTGTTTGTTATGAAAAGTTACATCAAAGGCAGTATGCCTGACTTATTTATTGTGAAAAACATATGCTAAGGACCATAGGCACTCAAGTCTTGTCTTTACTCTGTGTTAAATGTTAGGAGGCATGTATTTTGTTACAGATTATCATGGTAGGCAAGGGTTTGGTGTTGGTTACCCTCTGTGACAAACCCTCACAGTAGAAGATTTGCACTTAGAGAATCTTTGTTAATCTTTGTTATGCCATTTGAGAAGGGCTGGATATTGTTATCTCAACTGTAATTTTGTAAGGGTTTCTTGGAAAGCCCTGTCTCAATCGTGGCAAAGCTCATTTGCCCCTTATGTGCTCACCTAGTGGTAGGACATTTCCTTTCACAGGCAAAAGTATGCTCCACTCCTTGCATGACTCTCACATGGGCATGACTCACTCATCTCATCTTCCCACATAATGCTTGTATGTGATGGCTATTACTGTCAGACCACTATCCTGCATCCTCCTTACCTCTTCCCACATAACACTTGACAGCCGATGGGTATTATTGACTGTATCACTGTTCGACTTACCATGAGTTAAGCAGCACTATTCATGGGTTGATGTTGTGGCCCACAATGCTGGTTCCCACATGATGGCTTATGCAGATTGCACAGTAATTACCTTCATTTTCTTCGCCATGGCTGCCCGTTCCTCTTTCAGTTTCAGGGAGAACTCCTTCAAGGCCAAAATCTTGTCAGATGTTAAAAATTGTGTATGCCATCTTGGATCCTCCTGCTATATAAGGCAGTCAAGCTTGGACCGCACTGCTTGTTTTTGAGGCAATTGCAGGACACAGTTGCTGTTTACTAGCACATTCTGAGTGCATCAGTGTGAAACCTAACAGGCCTCACTCAAGGGTATGAGCACTGTTCTTCAACATACAAGATAAACTAAAAAAACTGAGATAATGAAAGGCTCATCTGCCAAGGTGAAATAATTAAAAAGGGTGTGTGCATCTGACAGTTATTTTTTACAAGTGAGCCCCAATAACATTGCCTCTGTGTAAGTTGTGCTCATCTATGGAAGAGATTTAGGGAACATCCTGTCTAAATCCTATGAATCTCTCGGTCCAGATCTCCATTCCCACAGTACTTCCTAATTGCATTCCCCTCATCTAGTTGCTCCAAAACATTTGGGATTCTAAACTCAGAGTCAGTGCTGCCAGAATGGGGCCATTTTGAGGGTGCAGCTCCTGACAACTTTGTAAATATTTGTAATTTTAGGACTAGTGTGAGAGGTGATTTGTCTCTACTGAAATGTGGACTCCCTTGAGTATCGATTTTGATTGGGTATAGGGCTGTACTTCAGCTGAAAAGAGGGCTTGAACTGTACTTTTTGGTATGTGGCAAAGTTTATTCTCCACACAGCAGTACTGAGTAGGTTTTAGGACAAGTCATTATTTAAGGCTATAGGCCTGATCTGTTTATCATGAACAGTTATGTCAAATGTAGCAGGCCTGAAATATATTGTGAAAACAATATTTTAAAGCCAATAGCCCTCCAATTTTTAATGGTGGAGGGACAGTACACTGTGTTAAATCTTGTAAACTGATATTTTGTTACAGGTAATCTCTCAGACTACCATAGCAGGCAAGGATTTTTGTATTGGTTATCCCTGTGAAAAACCCTCGGATTGGAAAATGTACACTTGAGAATTCATGTTAACTCTCTTATGAGAGGTTGAATATCTTTTTGCCAACTGCAATTATGTGTATATTAATAATTTTTCTGACTGTTTTACTGACAGTTGCTTAAGTCCATCTGAGTTGGTTATAGTGACACAGCAATTGTGAGAAATTAGGCTGTTGGTTGACTGGAGTGTGAGTCCTGGTAAAACAGCTCCCTCAGATCTTGTCATGGCAAGGCACAAGCAAACCCCACATTAACCTGTGCTCACCATCTCGTAGCTTGGCACAGAGCAGTCAGGATTAACTTGAAGGAATTGTGCAAAGTACTTGTGCAACACTTCAAACAGCAAAACAGTGAAACACCACAGAAAAAGGATCCCACACTAGGTTAGAATAATATAACTCAATATAATGAATAAAACAAGACCTAAAACACAAAATCCAATATGGAGAACTTGAGTTATGAATGTTTCCAGAATAAACTGTAAAACAGCTATTAGAAGTAAGAAATTCCATCCGGAGATTTCTGGTCATGCCCACCGGAACAAAGTCAAATATTCAGGCCAACCCTGATGGAGCGCAGGCCAGCTATAGGGACCCAGTTGAGCCTGCTGAATCAAAGTATCTTAAATCCTGGTTGCAGAGTGTTGTGTTGGTTCCGAACAATGCTGTAGAGGTGATGTGTTGGTTCTGCTCCACGCAGAAGCGATGATGCGTCAGTTCCGGGTTGCGATGAGGCTGCAGTGCAAATTTCTGACAAGTCACTGTCAAGGATCCAGGTGCTAGTGGTTGCGATATGAAGACCAGTGTTGAGAATGCATTGTGCGGTCAAGGCAATGCATTGGTGCTGATGAGCACAGGAGCTGGGATACAGAGTTTTGGCATTGTCGTCGAGGCTGCCCTCGACAGGGATGCAAGAATCTTGCACTGAGAAAAGCAGTGTCAGTTCCAAAGGTGATGCACCACTGATCCCAAATTGTGAGGTGAAGTGGTGATTCCCCAAAAAAATAGTAGAGGTGATGCATCAGTTCTGTTCCTTGCAACAGCTGCAATGTGTTGATTCTGCTCCTGCAGCGGACAATACGTTGGTTCCGCTGCAGCAAGGACGTTAGGCCCACTTCCAGGGGTCCATGACTGGATTGGCACCACTGGGCACGGGAGACTCACAGATGGCAGAGTCCATGTGCAGGAGCAAGGTGATTGGAAGACTGATATGTCCTTGAGACTCAGATCAGGAGGCCCCCCAGCTAGCCCTTCGAGCCACTCAGGGTGTGTTTGGAGAGATGTAGGTCCACTCCTTCTCACTCCCAGGCAAGAGGGCAACAGGCACAGGTCACCACAGCAAAGCAGGAGTCCAGCAAAACAACAGTCCAGCAGTACAGCAGCCCTTCTTCCTGGCAAAGAATCCATCGGTCTAGAAGTGTACTGAAATGGTGGCGTCAGAGGTCTAGTGTTTATACCCAGTTGAACCTTTCAAGAGAGAGAGACTTCAAAGAAATGTATTTGAAGAGCACAGGAGTCCGTGACCTTCCTGCCCTGGCACCAGACTCACTAAAGGGGGTTATGCAGCTCTTTGTGTTTGAACAGGACACCGCCGATTCAAGTGTGAGTGAGGCTGTGCCCAACTCCCCCCCATCCCGCCCAGGATAGCTCATCAAGGCTCATCAGGTCACACCTAAGCTCCCTTTGTGTGTGGCTATCTAGGAGGAATATACAAAGCCTAGCTGTCACTCCAGACATGTGATCAGAGACAGCACCAAATGGCCAAAGTAGGAAAATGCCAACTTTCAAAAAATGGCATTTTCGGAATGTCAATTCAAAACCTGATGTCATTATAAGTTAGGATTCTAAAGTATGATTTCAGGGACACCAAAATTGGGGGGTTATCTCTTCCCATTTGGAAACTATGCTTATAAGGTGTAATAAGGTAACTCCAATGTTTTCCTATGGGAGAGATAGGCCTGGCAGTAGTAAAAAATGAATTTAGGAGTTTTTCACTACTAGGACGTGTAAAACTTAAAAGTGCATGTCCAACTATTTAGAAATGCTGCACCCGCCCTTGGGGCTGCCTAGGGCCTACCTTAGGGGTGAGATATATATTAAAAAGGAAGGTTTGGGCCTGGTAGAAAGTTGGTTTTGCCAGGTTCACATGGCACTTTACAACTGCACACACAGGCTCTGCAGTGACAAGCCTCAGATATGTTAAAAAGGCTACTTAAGTGGGTGATATAATCAGTGCTGCTGGCCCACTAGTAGCATTTAATTTACAGGCTCTGGGTGCATGTAGAATATTCTACTAGTGACCTATGAGTACATTAAATATGCCATTGGAGGATAAACCAAAGCTACCATGTTTTAGGAAAAGAGCACAGGTATGTTAGCACTGGTTTGCAGTGATAAAGCTTGCAGAATCCTTGGGCTAGCAAAAGAAAATCAGCAAAAACAGGAGGTCTGAAGGCAAACGTTAGGCAAAGCCTCACCAAGGATGCCAGGTCTAACACCAATGATAAAGGTAACAGGTCTGATTGCTTCTTTGGGACAATTTAGGTCAAGTGTCATGTGTCTGATTACTTATTATGGGAGGCAGTCAATAGGCCTGTAAGGGAGGGCTGTCCTTACACGGAGGTAAAGATTGTAGACAGATAAGTAATATACAACATGGTATTTCAGGAATAATTGTAGGCTTCCAGGCCTTTGCTATTGGTTCTCTCATGTGAATAACTCTAGGGATGCTTGATCTCGGAGAATTCTTCTTATGCCATATTGATGGTGTTGTGTATGCTTCTCTAAGGTGTCATATTGTACATATTTGCACTTGTATGACTGTTTACCACTGGTTGTTTTGTGGCAAAGCCTGTGCTCGATGCAATAATCCTGAGTTTTTTGTGGGGATAATGTAATGACAAAAGCAATAGGCCTGATTGGTTCATTTGGAAATGTTATGTCAGACGCAATAGGTCCAATCAGTTTATTATAGTAATAACAACAAATGCAATAAGCAAGTGTTTCGCAAACAGGGGATTGGAATTCATTGGTGGGTCACAAGCTGATTTTTGGTGGTTACAGAAGTCCTGGTCTGTATGCCAGTAATAATTGAAATTATTAGCCCTCTTTGTCCACCAGTGCAAAGGTGCTGAACAGTATCCCTAAGTCCAGTTTTAAAATAATCCCTATAAGTATTCCCAACCAGTCGTACAGGTGAAACTTCCAGTATTTGCTGAGAACGTGCCCAGGCCTACTGCAGAAGCGGCCTGGCTAGGTCCGGGTGGGCTTGCTGTGCGGCCTGTTGAGCACCACTCGTGAACGCAGCACTTCATCCCTAGACTAGCAAGACCTAGGACAGTCCAGACTAAAGAACTGCTACAGAAAGTAGGTACAAGCTGAGCAGTCCACCAGCACACCCACCTCTTTTGCCCCACACAAGAAAGATCAGCTATAAAGCCAGCCATCAATCTTAGTGTTCTTAGCGGCTCCAGGATAATTCAGCAGCACGTTGCAATAATAGACACAATGAGCGTCAGTACCATTAGGAATAAATCAAGGACACCAAGGGGGCCCAAGAGGCGACGGAGCAGCCAAGGAGCAGCGACTGCACAGCTAACAGAAGCTATGGAAGCATGCTAATGGGCTGATACTTGACAGTCCTTTCTTTGACAGACCCTTCCAGCTGCAGGTCAGCAGCAGAGCTATTCAGCCAATCAGTCAGTCTGAAATTGGCTGCGCAAGGGGACAGCAAGTGTCTAATTGCTCATCAACTGGTGTGTAAAAACCACCAAAACCATTCAAACAACTAAGCTCTGATAAATCAGTCAAACAATAAACATACGACTAAAGTTCTGACACAATAAGTCAAACAATAAACAAATAACAAACTCAATAAGCTTAATGCAATATAACCATTGTATTTAACAAATTTGCAATGGAAAAATGAGATCAGGATGTGACAGCAACAGGTCCCCCAAAACAAATAAAACAAATATGAAAACTCTTAAGGCAGTAAACACACTGAAATATAACGAAGCAATTCCACTGGTGTCACCAATACAAAATTATTTTGGCAGTTGGGTCTTAAACCATTTCTCCTTTCTTAAGGACCCGGCTGCGTCCAGCTAGTCGACAATTGGAAATATAACTTGTCTGCCAGCACCACTCATGTGGCAAATCATCAACTCTATCTTGACTCCAATACAAGGACACCATCCGGAGGCAGTCACGGAAGTGATAACGCAGATATACTAATTAGAAATGAATGTTTAAGTAGTTTGAGTAATCAATGTAGAAGAATAAAGTGCACATTTGAAAATGTGCCCTCGGAGAGCGATCACCAAGATTCACAAATGTACTAATAAAATGAATAACCTGTATGAAATATAGAAAAACTTATTGAATAATGTAGTAGTATGTCATATTGAGATATATATCATATGTTTTCCATTATTTTGTAGAGCTTACTTATCCGAAGTTGTGGCCTAGCTGCCAAGCCTCATGCAGAAGCTGAACTACTAGCGCAATGTAGAGAAGCTAATGTGCTGAACTGACCCTGGACTGCTTATTGTTGAATTTTGACCAATGCGAGAGATTCCAGGAGGGCAGTTTGTTCACGTTTCATGGCACAGGAGTGATATTTTGTCATTCACAAATGATTATCCAAAGCTGAGGCAGAAACCAGTTGAATGGTATTAGCAGACAGATAGATTTGTGAAACTTTCGAAATGTCTGTGGGAAGACCTGAATACTCTATTGGAGATAGTAGTGCCAGCTGTTTGTGAATTGAATGCAAGAGAGCAGTGGATTGGCCAATGCGTGAACTGGAAAGAGATAGAGTTACAGGTGCACCATCACCTGAAGTGATGAAAGATTATTATAAGGTAATTAAGTTCCTGAAGACAAGAATCTCGCCTAAAAATACTGATTGGCAAAGAACTGATAGGACAGTGCAGGAGGTAAAAGAGTGGATACATGCGTACTATGAGAGGTTGTTGAAGGCGTTCAAGCAGTACAGTGGCAAGGAAGCGATTGAGCCAAAAGACATGCTACACTTTGTGTTCAGGTTCGTGGAAGGATTGAGACCTGAAATTGGTCAGATGATTAAGAGTCATTTGATTTGCTGGCATGCGAAACTGATTGATGAGGTGTTGCAGTATGTGAAATACTGTAGTGACAAGATTGAGTTGAAGCAGAAGCTGAAGGCGAAAGCAATGGTGATGCAAATTAAGGCAGCTCAGACAGGAGTGCAGGGAGCTTTTGTTCAGCAGATGGCGCAGCCACAGGGAACTGTTATGTTCCAGCCTCAGGTGAGAGGCAGAGGTTGTGGAGCTAATATGAATCGTGGTCCAGATTTGAATACCATAGTGGTTCAAAATGATGTGCAAGGGATGAAAAAGATGATGCCGTGTCATCTTTGCGAAAACGTGGGACACTGGAAGCGGGAGTGTCCGATGATGGTGCAGGATGGTGTTGTTCAGCAAAGTGGTGATGTCAATACATTTCAAACTGTAAAAGTCCCTAAAATGAGAGGACTTAATCCAAATTTTCAGAATAACCTGAATCAAGTGCAGACATTTAAACCCATGCAGCAGATGCAAATACCTCATGCAAAAATGACACAGTTGCAACCAATGCAGCAGCAGGTTCCTATGGTACCTAGTCAGCAAATGCAGATACCTCAAGCCCCAATGGAGCAGCAACAGATGATGCTTATTCAGCAGGTCACATGTCAGAGGCAAGACAGAAGTAGTGACACAGTGAACCAATTCTCATTACATAGTGAGAATGAAATAAACGATGAATGGATGTGTGAGAGTTCAGATGAGGAGCCATGCATGCTTGCAGTGTCCCTAGAGGTTGATCAGGGGGGACCCTTTGTGAGGGGGAAAAGTGATGGGTCATAGGGTCTCATTTTTTGTGGACACAGGAGCTAGCTGCTCTACAGTAAGAAGTGCAGAAGTTCCGAACTTACCTCTTTCAGGTAGGACAGTTCAGGTTATAGGGGTAGCATGTAGACAGTTGATAAATCTGATCGCTGATCCAGTACAGGTTAAGATTGGCAACTTCCAGGGACTGCATACGTTTGTAGTCTGTGATTCAAGTCCAGTATCCCTACTGGGAAGGGACTTTTTGTGCAAGACCAGATGTTTAATTAATTGTTCAACTGCTGGAATAGAGTTTCAAACGAATCGTGATGATGAGGAAGAACAAGCTCCTGAAACTGAGAATGAAACCACTAATGAAGAGTACCTGTTGATTGGGTTTTTCCCGATGTTTACTGTGAAGGAATTACATGCAGACTTGCAGGGAACAGTGCAGGAAAATGTGTGGGACCTGACAGGTAAAGAAGTGGGTTTGATTAAGGGAGTGGTGCCGATTAAGATCCCTTTGAAGCAGAATGTAGTGTTTCCACAGCTTCCACAGTATAACATGGCACAAGATGTTCTGATGAAAGTGGCACAGATAATTGGCGATTTTCTGAAACGAGGGGTTCTGAAGGAAGTGTTGAGCAGTCCATGTAATTCACCCATAATGGGCTTGAAGAAGCCTTGTGGGAAATTACGAACAGTGCAAGATTTGCGAAAAGTAAATGACATGGTGGTCAAGTGTTGTCCTGTGGTGCCAAACCCAGCGGTAATAATGTTTCAGATTCCATGCGATGCGGAATGGTTCACAGTGGTTGACTTGTCACAAGCTTTCTTTTTTGTGCCTCTTCATGAGGATAGTCTGTTTCTTTTTAGTGTCAAATTCCTAGACAGAGTCTACAGCCGGTGCAGGCTTCCTCAAGGGTACACGGAGTCACCCTCCTTGTTCAATCAGATTTTGAAAAAGAATCTGGAGTCATTGGAGCTACCGTACCAATCAACTCTGGTGCAGGACATTGACGAATTCCTGATTGCATCCAAAACCAGGGACGAGTGTAAGTACGACTCGATTGCCCTGTTAAATCATTTGGGAAAATCCGGACATAAAGTATCACCATTGAAATTGCAGTATTGTCAGAAATCAGTGAAATATGTGGGACACCAAATTGAGAAAGGATCAAGGAGAATTTCCAGAGAAAGGATCACAATGATCTTGCAGAGAAGTCCCCTGACTTCACAGAAAGATGTCAGAATGTTTCTGGGAATGGTAGGCTATTGTCGTCAATGGATTCCAAATTTTCCTGAGATTGCCAAACGGTTGCAGCAGCTGACACATAAAGATGTTACAAATCCCATTACCTTAGATCAGGATCAGATGAAGGCGTTCACTGAGTTGAGAGAGAGTTTGTGCAGGGCTCCAGCATTGGGAATGCCTGATTACATGAATCCATTCATATTGTTTTGTCATGTTCTTTGTCTGTCTTGACATAGTTCCATGGAGGTGCTTATCGCCCAGTAGCCTATTTTTCAGCTACCTTGGACCCAGTTGCAGCAGCCTTACCAGGTTGTTTGCATGCAGTCGCCGCAGTTGGCCAAAGCCTTTCACAGTGTGAGGGAGTAGTGATGGGATACCCTCTAACGGTAATGGCACCTCACTCTGTTGAGATCTTACTGACAAGGATGAAAACACAATATTTGACTGGTGCCAGACTGACAAGGTATGAGATGAGCATTCTAGGTGCTCCAAATGTATCATTGAAAAGATGTACAGTGCTGAACCCAGCAACGTTACTTCCAAGTGGTACTGTTGAAATTGAAAAGGAAGAAAACATTGAGCATGATTGTCTTGAGGTAACTGAGTTGTGCACAAAACCTAGACCTGATATCAGAGATACACGATTGGAAGAAAATGGTCAAATTGTCTTTGTTGATGGCTCATGTCTCAGGGATGGTACAGGAACATTGAGAGCAGGATATGCTGTGTGTACAACTACAGGTGCTTTAGAAGCTTCTTGGCTTCGAGGTGTATAGTCTGCACAAGTAGCAGAATTGGTAGCTCTTACTAGAGCGTGCCATGTATCTGCAAGATTGAGAGTTACCATCTACACAGATAGCCAATATGGATTTGGAATTGTCCATGATTTTGGTCAGTTGTGGTCGCAAAGAGGTTTCCTAACCTCTACCTGTACACCAGTAAGAAATGGCAACAGAATAAAAGAGCTTCTGTATGCAATACAGTTACCTGAAGAAATTGCTGTGGTGAAATGCAGTGCACATCTAAAGTCACAAGGCTACATCGCACTAGGAAATGGATATGCGGATCAAGTTGCAAGGTTTTGTGCATTGAACTGTGTATTGTTCAAAGACAAGTGGGAACTGATGTCAGAAGAAGATAATACATGTACAAGTATTGCAGTGAAAGTGATTGATACTTTGGAAGAGATGAAAACACAGCAAAATAATGTTGACAAAGAGGAGAAACGACTTTGGTCTAAACTGAAATGTGTTCAAAGACCTGATGAAATATGGGTTTCTGAGGAAGGTCAGATGGTCCTGCCAAATAGTTTATTGTCGTAAATGACCAGTTATTATCATAGGCAGGCACACATTGGGAGGGATACAATGGTTCGATTGTTCAGGATTGACTGGTTCAATCCTAAGTTTAGGCAGGCAGCAGAGGCAGTATGTCCTCGCTGTAGAATCTATCAGCAGCTAAAAGTGGGAAAAGGGACAGTGGTGAATTTGAGCCACATTGGAGGAGCAGGAGGTCCATTCCGCAGGATGCAATTGGATTTCATTGAGATGCCTGCATGTGGAGGTTTGAAGTATGTGTTGCGATTGTGTGCATTTTTAGTCACTGGATTGAAGCAGTAGCAAAGTTGTTGCTCAGGGTGTTGATACCATGTTTTGGGTTTCCGATCTCTTTAGAATCAGATAGGGGAACTCACTTCAATAACGAGGTGATTAAACTCTTGTGTGCAGCACTAAACATTGAGTAGAAGTTACATTATAGTTACCGCCCTGAAGCATCAGGACTAGTGGAACAGATGAATGGTTCTTTGAAATCCAGAATTGCTAAGATGTGTGCAGCCAAAAATCTGAAATGGCCAGATGCATTGGCTTTTGGTGCTGATGTAGATGAGAAATACACCTGACAGGAAGACAAGGCTGTCACCCCACGAGATCCTCATGGGCAGAGCAATGAGATTACCAGCAGTCCCAGCAAATGCACTTGTAAACATTACAGATGATGTGGTGTTGGGGTACTGCAAGTGTCTGGCTGATGTGGTTCGCTCTTTCTCTCAGCAGGTGCAGGCACTCTCCTGCCACCCATCCACGATGCAGGGCACAATCTGCGAGCCGGTGACTGGGTCATTGTTCGAAAACATGTTTGCAAGATGTGTTTAGAGCCACACTGGAGAGGGC
Source organism: Pleurodeles waltl (assembly GCF_031143425.1). Taxonomy (NCBI): domain Eukaryota; kingdom Metazoa; phylum Chordata; class Amphibia; order Caudata; family Salamandridae; genus Pleurodeles; species Pleurodeles waltl. Next base: position 469,509,536 of record NC_090442.1, read on the forward strand.
CATATGGGCTGGTCTTGACAACTACGACAGCTGTGAAGTGTGCAGGACTCCCGAACTGGATTCATGCGAGTCATACGAAGAAGGCGACATGTCCACTGGATCATGAAGAAGCATTGTTGAGAGCACCAACAACAGTGAAACAGGTTGTCACACCTGAACCAGAAAAAGAACCAAGGGAGCCTGAAATTTAACGAGAGCTTGTGGAAGATGGTTCTATGACCTCTGCAAGAGACGAAAGTGAAGATTTACTGAAGCATGCAGAAGAATCAATCTCCACAGATACAGTAGGAGAGCCTAGCTCAGCAGGGGTTCTCCCAGAAGCAGACAGTGCCGAAAAGCAGACAGAGCAGGTGCCAGAACAAGAAGGGGAAGGAGTTGAGTTGGAGCAAAGCCAAGGTGATCTGACTCCTCCTGAGCCTGTTGCAGGTCCATCAAGAGAAAACACCATAAAAAAAGAGAAGTAGAAAAGTCCAATCTTGAAAAAAGAATATTAACAGAAGGATTGAGAAAAGGAGATAGTTGGCCTTAACCGCAAGTAGAGAAAAGAAAGGAAGTTGTCATAAATGAAACAATAGAGGAAGAAGTGGATACCACGAGAAAAGAAGAATTGAGTAAAGGAGAAATAAGTGGTGATCGAAAGTTGAAAAGAAAGAGAATAGCAAGTCATCATTATGCAGGTCCTGAATGGGCATATGCAACCACTAATGAATGGCAACACAAGTTTATGTCTTTTTGCTTTGATAGAAAGTTTCAGAGTCAGTACTTTGATGTAACCTGAAGGTGAACAAAAAGCTGAATTGTTGAACCAATCTGAAATACCTTAAAGATACTGTTGAAAAATAAACCGAATGAGGCATTGAGAACATGATTTGACATAAAATCAGATGTGACAAGCTGCTATTCGATTTTGACTAGGAAAAGGGGTTCCTGGATGTGAAACTGAATTGTGAGAGAATTTTTCTTTATTTTTGATTTTTACTGCACTTATATAAGAGTTTCTGCTGCTTTCTGATTCTTTACAGACCATGGCTGAGTTAAATAATCAAATTAGGAATGCTAGGCGCTGTAGTTATATGAGCATTGTATTGGTGATTATGTGTGGCATTTTGTTTATTGTAGTGATTGTGGGAATGTCTGTTCTTGATACAAAAGGAGCCAATTGTACTTATGTTCCTGAAACTACTACATTAATGGCCTTAGACAGGTTTAAGTTAGATGAGAAGTATTTGTATGACTATACTAATGCTCAAGGAGAGCTTTCTTCTAACGTCTTCTATCACTTGTTGAGTAAATATGTTGAGACGATGGATGCAATGGATTGTCTTGTGTGTAAGCAAAATTCCTTTGTCAGTAGAGGAAGGAGTTACATACCACAGCCTACCATTAACCTACGGAATAAGCTGTAGTCTGCTACTAACAAGGGGCCCCTTCCCCTTTGTGAATGTTGCCCAAAAGGTTTTTTCAGAGCAGGCAGTGGTCCAATGGACCACTGCCTACTCTGAAAAAACGAAACCAAATGGTTTCGTTATTTGTTTTATTTTGCAACTCGTTTTCCTTTAAGGAAAACGGGCTGCAAAATACAAAAAAAAACTGCTTTATTTAAAAAGCAGTCACAGACATGGAGGTCTGCTGACTTCAGCAGGCCACCATCCCTGTGAGTGCAGGGACTCGTTAAGGGGTCGCAAAATGCGACCCGCCTCATTAATATTTATGAGGTGGGTCTTTGCGACCCCATAGCGAGTCGCAGACGGTGTCTGAGACACCGTTCTGCATCCGATATTGCGACTCGGAAATTGCGAGTCGCACCGACTCGCAATTTCCGAGTCGCAATATCGGAAATTTGTACATCTGGCCCAAGGTTCTGTAATCAAGAGAATATACAGTATTTTTATTCTAACTATGATGTGGTGTTTTCATTTGTTCCTATTATTAGATATCTGAGTAGAGTAGCTAAGGATCATGATATAGTATTAGTTAGAGGATTCTTTGAGCCTACACTAACATTTGTAACTGCTTACATGCATAAAAATAATCTCACGTGCTTGCTTACACCTTTTGAAAAGAGCTTTATAGAGCATACTTATGATAGGAGAAAAGCACTAAAAGAGAAATTAGAAAAGGGTTTCGAGAAAAGGACTTATAAGAATGATTATGCTTACACTGCAATTAAATCCCAAGGGAAATTAGCTTTAGATGCCTTACATGTAGGGAAGCTTTGCATATATAGGCCAAAATCACATACTGACACTTTATTTTTGGGAACGAGTGAATGTAGGCATGTGTTTTTGTTCCATAGTAAATTGAATTTTATGTTGAATGGTCAGGACCCTGCGATTCCTGGTATCTATAATATTTGTGGACTTAATGTTTATTATCGTCTTCCAAAAGAATGGTATGGGACATGTTATTTGGGAATAATTTTTCAAAGATTTATCAGATAGATGACTTAAAGAAGTTTCCGAAGTTGACTGAATTACATCATAAGCGACAGAGGAGGGAATCCTCTCCTACTATTGTGGGAGATATATTTGATGTGGTGATTCCTTCGCTGGGAGTCATCCTGAACTCAATTTAGATACGAACTTTGTCTACTATAGTGGATAACATGCAGACAAATTTTACAGGGGCAATACTCCTGATAGATACAGAATTAGCTGCGGATAGAGATATGATGCTTCAGAATCACCTTGCTTTAGATATCTTTCTAGCGAAGGACGGCAGAGTTTGTAGAATGATTAACTCTAGACATTGCTGCTTGTATATTCCTAACAATAGTTAAGAGATAGGAGACTTACTTACTAACCTGACTAACTCAAGTAAGGATTTGAAGGAATTGAAGGAACCAGGTGTTTGGGAAAAGGTTGGAAAGGGATTTGCTTCAGTGGGAAATTGGCTTAGTAACATTTGGAATGGGGTGTTATTAAAAATCATGCAAAGAATATTAATTGTGATTGCTTGCATATTAGGGTTATGGGGTTAATGTAAATTGTGTCAAAAGATAAAATTTAAAAGGTCTCAAAATAATCAGAGGAGGGAAGAACGAAACAGGGAAAGAATCTATAGGGAAGATTTGAGAAGAAGACAAAATACTGAAGAGATTGAACTGTGAAACTGTTAAGAGTAAAAGTAGTGTGATGACTTATTTAGTCATCAGAGGAGGGACTGATAACGCAGGTATCCTAATTAGAACTGAATGTTTAAGTAGTCTGAGTAATAAATGTAGAAGAATAAAGTGCACGTTTGAAAATGTGCCCTCAGAGAGCAAACACAAAGATTCACAAATGTACTAATAAAATGAATAACCTGTATGAAATATAGAAAAACTTATTGAATAATGTAGTATTATGTCATATCATGAGATATAACATATGTTTTGCATTATATTGTAGAGCTAACTTAGCCCAAGTTGTGGCCTAGTTGCCAGGCCTCATGCAGAAGCTGAATTAATAGCGCAATGTAGAGAAGCTAATGTGCTGAACTGACCCTGAACTGCTTATTGTTTAACAAAATGTGCTCAGCAAAAATCCTATGCGTGAACCGACGGACAGGAGATGATGGAATTATAAATGTAACAAGGATTGTGTAATGCAGACGAGATGTACTTTACCAGGACTCGAACAATGGGGACACTGACTGGAGAAGAAGATGCAACATTTTTGATACCTGACAAGCCGAATGATGAGAACATTGTACAGTGAACCAATCGACACCTTGGGAAACCATGTAATACTAGAATTCATAGATTTGAAGAACTGAAATTTGTTGGGTAGAGTCAGAACGGTGACTAATTGACCAGTTAGGAATTAGGGGATAGTCTGGGTGACTTTGATATAATGCCGTGACAAAGGGAAAAAACCTTTGAACTGATGGAGAGGCTAGATGTTCGAGGTTAGGCGTGGATGTTTGAAGAGATCCGAGATTCTGTCATTGGGCTCAAGCTCTTGAGAGCCTGATGCGATGCTGATCGATTGATGACCTGAAGACAAAGACTGACTTTATTGCTGATCCATGCTGACCGTGGATAGGTAGCTATGACAATGTGACTGATTGATTTTGTGCCTTTTCTTTTTAGGTACCAACTGCGCTGTTATATAGTTTTTCTCCTAAGCTAGGTGTTTTTCCAAATTCATGTTCTAAACTGTTTTCGTATGAAGTCCCACATGCTAATGCTAATCTGGGTTAGGTAGGGTTCCTATTCTGAGACGCTGACATATACGGTGACAAATGATTGACGGACTGATTTGCTGAACTCTGCTACTCATGTTAACATATTCATCGTTCTTGGCCTATGTTGAGGCATTAGAACGCATGTTTTCTCAAATTCTGATTAGATTATGTTATTGGTGGTCACTAATTAATTAATCTTGAGTGGATTTGTATAAAGTTTGATTTAATCTCATGATTTAGTATTGTAACCAATAGGGAAATAAAATTGCTAAATGTATACTGAGTTGTGGTTTTTCATAAATGTTGACTAATGTTTTGCTTATTGGTTATTGGTTTGTGTATTGATTATTGATGCACATTGGTTGCACCATAGCTAGTATACTCCATGCAAATCAAAAGGTTCATCGACCTATACGCGTCCCCTTGTAAGTTTACTTGCTAAGGACCAGGCGCGCTATCAGAAGCAACCCCAATCACCTCGCCAGTCCATAAATTTGCATTGAAAACATCCGAAGTGCAGGCTCAGGTATGCAGGCCTTATAGCCCATATAGCCCTCATTCAAGACCAGTTGGTGAACCATCACATTGCCCTGCAAAATTAAACTTAGATGTAACGGATTACAGTCTCCCTGACCATCAAGTCATGGTTACACTCCATTTAATTCTTGAATAATGCAGACCTGATCAAGGAAATGGAAGTTAAAACTATCAACTTGGATTGCTCCTCCAATGAGCTCATTCAACCATCTGAAATCTTGTCAAGCCCTATTATAAAGAAAGATCCAGCAGAGCACAACCAGCCAACCAAAGCAACACAAAGTTTAAAAGCCATGGGAGACTTGTTAGAGCTCCCTACATTGTTCTGTAACACTAAAAATGAACATATGAAAGATCATGTGGCAAAAATTACAATGCCAGGCGTGTACCGAAATGCACCTCAGGGAGAGCGCCTCGCTCAAGACACAGTTAAATCGCAGGAAGGGCCTATTGGTGTGCATGCAGAGACTTTATCGAATTTCTATAGTCCACTTCTAGGAATTATGCAAGCATCAATCCAGGCACTTAACATGCAATCTGACAAGCTGGATATACAAATCAACCTAATGAATGTTATGGCTTTGCACATCTTTGACATAAGTGGCAAAATGCAAAATCTTACAGACCTAATTACAAGGGTTCAAGACAGTGATCATTCCTTTCAATCTACCTGCATGTGTGGCCCAATCATAGGTACATTAATCTCCCTTCCAGCAGTCTTAACAAGTATTATTGACTGAAGAAAACCACTAGCATTAAACAAACAGGGCACCAATAATAGACACCAAGAATCAGAAATTCTACCCAAGTATTAATGACAGTTCAACAACCCTTAGCAGTAAGCAATCCTTTCACTGCAGTGACTCAATGCAAATTAATAGCTTCAGGTAAGATAGACCATCCGATCGCGGTTGCAATCAAATCACTGTCCCTGGAAACACAAAAACAACACAAAGACCCTGACTGAGTGCTGCACAGCATGTAATAAGCATGGATGCCCAAAATTTATTGGACGCTGAAAAGCAAACCAAGCATCAAAGGAAGCTGGCCAGGAAGGCTAAGAATAAACTATAAACTTCAGCAACCTCTAAAGGAAATACTAGCAAGACTATACCCAATCTTTGCAGTTAGGAAAGGAATTACAGAAACTCTCAGTCCAAATACCCGATCAGAATCCAACATAAATAGGAAACTGGTGCAAAGCTCATACACTCAGCAATAGCAAGAAGAACTGAAACATCATCATCAAAAAACATTAACAGTCTTAACAGAGGTTCCAACCTCAGGTACAGAAACAGTGATGTTAAAAGAATCTTCAGCAGCCTCTGCTTCTCATGATAATATACATGCTCTCTATGAACCACAGTCATCTGACCCCAACTTTATCATCTTGGGCAATCTCAACCTTCACTGGAATGATGAGAACAATGCACTCATCCAAACCCTAAATGACCTTCTTCACAGCAACAACCTCTCCCAACACTGCAAGGGCCAAACCCACAGCAAAGGCGCTACACTAGATGCGATTATAGCGCATAAAGATTCCCTCAAGGTCAACGATATCCTTCCTGTCGATTGGTCAGATCATCATATCATCCTCTTCCATCTCAACCATATCCCCCAACTCACTCCTCATCCCCCAAAATCCTTTAGTTGGAAAAGAAATGTCAGCCAAATCCCCCTATCTACCCTTGAAGAAAAAATCACCTCTCTTCTCCCCCCCCCTTCGACCATCCTCTCCACGACGGATTTAACCACCCACTACAACTCGACTATAACTACCATACTTGATCAGCTTGCCCCTCTAAAACTGAAAAGACTGCGAAACATCCAATCTAGAGCTTGGTTCAACAATGACCTCAACTCAGAGAGAAGACAACTCAGAGCCACTGAAAGACTTTGGAGATCTTACCCCTCCTCTACCCACTTGGATCAGCTCAGAAGTGCACGGAGAAGTTACAAAAAACACATATATAATGAAAAAAGATCCTTCTTCCAGAATACCCTTGACAGAGCCATAAACCGCCCGAAAGAGCTCATTAACATCATTAAACAACAAACGACCACACCTGCTCCCAACCCCTTACCCACTCCCACGGCCACCTGCGTTAACTTTGCCAATTTCTTCAACGATAAAATCACTGAGATTGAACTTTCCTTAGCATGGGACTCCCCCCCCAACTTTGTGCCCCGCCTCCCTTCCACTATCAATCTTATCCCTGCTCTATACCTCTCCGACAACCCGTCCCCCTTAACTGAAATCACTCTCCACATCCGGACGCAGCTGCCGGCCCCCGCTAGCTGGAGTTCTTTCCAACCCCTCCTGGTATCCGACATCTCCAAACTCATGTCCTCCTCCAAAACCTCCTCCCACCTAGCTGACCCCCTCCCTTCCTCCTTGGCAAAAAAACTCCACCAGTCCCTCTCCCCTACTTGGACAATGATCATCAATAGCTCCCTCCAGACGGGCGTATTCCCAGACTGCCTAAAACTAGGCCAAATCACGCCAATTTGAAAGAAACCAGGAGCAGACCCGAACAACCTCCACAACTACAGACCTGTCTCCAACCTTCCCTTCCTGGCCAAAGTTCTTGAAAAATGTGCTCTCCAACAATTAACCCAACATATCGATTCCAACAGCCTCCTAAACCCTCTTCAATCTGGCTTCCGAAAAGGCTGCAGCACTGAATCAGCCATCCTTAACATTGTGGATGACCTCCTCATCTCTCTTGACTCTGACAGACCCTGCCTACTCATTCTCCTTGATCTTACAGCAGCCTTTGACACTGTCGACCACAAACTCCTTCTCGACTCCCTCAAAAAGAGAGTAGGCATTGAAGGTACTGTCCTCCGCTGGTTTTCCTCCTTCTTACAAAACCGAACGCAACAAGTAAAACTTCTCAACTCGACCTCACCCAACTCCCTTATCACCAGAGGGGTCCCCCAGGGTTCTGTCCTCTCTCCAACTCTCCTCAACATCTACATGGATCCTCTTACCACTATCCTCACTCGAGCCAATATCCCCTTCCACCTCTATGCTGATGACACGCAACTCTATATTGAACTATCCACCTTAGACGACATCCACCGTCTGAACAATACCCTTAAAGAAGCCCTATGTTGGCTCTCACATAACCATCTCAAACTCAATCACGACAAGACGGAAATACTACTCCTCTCGAAATCTAACCAGCTTCCTCAACTGCAAGAATGGCTAAAATCTATTGACACCCTCAAATGCACTCTCTCCCCGTCTACCACGGTCAAATCCCTGGGAATCTCTCTGGACTCCAATCTGACCATGCAGGACCACATCAAGTCAAACGCTAATAATGCCTTCCTCAGCCTTAAAATTCTTCACAAAATCAAATCCTTCATTCCCCAAGAAGACCTTAAACAGGCCACTCAAGCACTGGCACTCTCAAGACTAGACTATGGGATCTCTATCCTCACTGGGACGGCCAAATCCCGACTCGCCCCTATGAGGTCCACTCTTCATGCAGCTGCTAGACTAGTGACGGGAACAAAAAAATTTGACCACATCTCCCCAGCCTTGAGGAGTCTGAAATGGCTCTTGATTGAGGCCCGTCGCCTGTTCCGCACTGCCTGCCTAACACACAAAGCCCTTCATACTGGGACACCTGAATACCTCGCTAACAAGCTAGTGAAAGCTGGTCAAACCAGATATCTGAGAAGCACAAACTCTCTCCTCCTCCTCCTACCGAAACCTAACAAGCAAAAAACTTGGTCATGCTCCTTCTCAAACAACGCTCCGGGAATATGGAACTCCTTACCCATTCACATCAGATCTAACCCTTCCCACATGACCTTCAAGAAACTACTGAAAGAATTCCTCATAAACCAACCCTCACATCAATAAGGGTCTCTCACTCACCACCCCTCCTTCCTCGAATTGCCACCCTTCTATTCATGAGAACCCCTATGTATCCTCATTCTACAAAGTGACTCTTGACTCGTGTGTTTCTTATGTTTATTTTCTGTTCTGTTGTAAAGCGCTCTGTTACCCTCTCAGTCTTGCTAGCGCTATAGAAAACTCTTAAAAATAAAATAAAATAAAATAGACAAGCCTCTCAAACAACCCCTATGACTGCGCTGCAACTGCATAGCAAAGGAACAACCCCCTGTCCGCTAACTTGCCGCATTAGCTACCTAATTCTGATAGAGAAATAAAAGGAAGCAATCTTTATAAGTCCCTCATAGTGCTCAGATCCGGTAACAGCACTCAAGACAAAGCATGGTTAAGGATTCAAGTAGACACATCTTCTCAACCATCAATGGCCACTGCTCAAAAGTTTAGAAGCATTGCTGTTAATCAGTGTACCAACAAAGTGCCCCAAAAGGGAAAACGGGGAAGCATCCAACATGAAGAGGAGGAGAACAAGTGGCCAGCAATCAAAACCATAGACAAAAACCCGACTTTACGTTGAGCAGTCCAAAACAAAGATCTCGACATTCAACATCAAGCATGGACTGCTCGTCTAGGAGTGCCGATCCAACTGTCTGTGTTCTATTTACACCGGAATCCATTTCTAGAGGCCCACAAGATATTCTAAATAGAGGCAACATTTTTCGGCTAATGACCAAAATTCCAACTCTGAAGCACCTGAAGTCAGCTGATTTGGTCTCAGTAAGATTTTGCCAAAGAGAAGTCCCTTACTCGGCAGGGCAGAGGCTGGCGCAAAGGCACAGCACAAACAATATTGGGATACGCCGATCAATTTGAAGCTTGGGGCATTGCGCTCTCAAAATATAAAGTATACCGCTACCCAAATCCCCTGTTACAATCACCAGGTCACAAAACCACTACCAAAACAGAATCAATAACATCAGAAGATGAGACTAAACCAGCTAACAAGTCCAGTCAGGATCAGTGGGGCTGGCTAGCTACAGCTTTAAACAAGCCAAAAACAGGGTGATCACACCTTCAACACCCCTCAGAAAAAAGCCAATAGATTTCCTCTATCTCCTTTCATGGAGCATAGCTGGGCCCAAATCATTTCTTTACGAAGGCATGCCCCCACAATAGTGGCAATCGTATAATATATAATATTAATACAGAAAAATGCACAGATTTGGGAGACCAATAGGAGGACCTGGTTTATACCTCGTTATCGTTAGATGTTGTTACCGAACAGCTATCATCCTCCAACCCTGGCATCCAAATCATATAATTCAGCAATAGGAAGGAACTCAAAATAGACCCTATGGCACTAAGTAAAGTATATGCACATCCAAATGCAGAGGAGAAGCAACACCTCTAGACCATTTTGATCACTACACTAACAGGGGTAAGATATCCTTATCAACTTGGGAGATAATCATGACAGATGACTTTGATGGAAATGCATTCCATACTTCAGATAAAAATGATAAACTAGCAGCAGACAACGCATTCTGGAATATCGGTGCAGCACTGTCCACCATTAAAATGTTGTGATACCAAGGGTGAGCGGCTTATTCCTGCCTTGGAGCACTTATGTCTGAGAGTAATAAATGGAAGGTCAAGGGACAATACCTCTCCGAATGATACCTATTACAGCGCAAACTTATAATCCTTTTTAGATTTTACAGCCCTTGCTCTCACCCGAAAATGAGATTTGCAAAAGAATACACCGCCTTAAATGATCACGCTTACCAGAACGTGAGGTTAAGTATAAACCTCCCTAAGCATACTCAAGTGCAGGCTGGCATTGGTTCCCTCAAAAGCATTAACTTCAGAAGATTAAAGTGGACTAATGATACTTTAGCCAATTTATCTAGTCGAGCAAAAGATCTGCCAGAAGTCTCAGGCTCATTAAGAAACAGCTACAAAGAATGTTTGAAGATCTTTTATACAAAGTTGCTCTTGCAAGCCTCTCCAGTAAAAAAAATGGCTAACAAGTAGGCTATCATTTATAGCCTATCAACTTAAAGAGGGAGTTCAAAAAGGCAATTAGCGCATTAAAGAAAGTAAACACTCGCAAAACAACAACATGGGAGACTGAAAATTGAGAAGGAGTTTAAAAACCAGGGGCCAGATGTAGCAAAAATAAAAATTGCGACTCACATTTTGCGAGTTGATGCGACTCGCAAAATGCGACTCGCAAATTGGAATGTCAGAAAAAAAAGCGATCCGATTTTGCGACTCGCAGCCGGACTCGCAACGCTGTGTGCGAGTCCGCAGTTTGCGAGGTCGCTGTTTGCGAGTGTGCAAAAAACGAACTCGCAATTAGCGAGTGGGTGTCGCAAATTGCGATTACCTTCAAAATTGCTTGCAGGTGCAGCAGAACACTCCAGAAAGCATACCAGAACACTCTGGAAACACTTCCTGGCACATGATGATGACATCACAGCCAGGAAGTTAACAAATACACCTGGGAGGAGGGCTCAACAGTGAGCAGTGTCTCTGCCACTGACAGTAGGGTGCTGAGGAGTGGTAGGCACAGCACCATGGACGCAGCAGGGACCAGCCAGGCTGGCAGGAGGGGCAGGAGATCATAGATAACAGCCAGGACAGATTAATGTGGCACATGGCGTTAATGTGCCACATGACTGGTTGGCATTTTCCTGCCCATGGACAATTTCAACTTGTATATAGTTTCTTCATGACATTAATAAAACAGTTATTTTTGTTCCACTGAACAAATGGTTAATAGGTGAGTATGGTGGGAGTTGACACGTACCGTCCAAAATATTGTGTTGCAATGTGGTCCCGTCTCTGTCTGCCTTGATTAGCTAGACTCCTATCCCCATGATGGCGATGTGGTTGTTCTTGCTCTTCATCATCAGGATCTGGGTCTGCAGGGGTGAGAGGTAGCCCATGTCGGGTGGCTATGTTGTGGAGGATGGCGCATGCGACCACAATTTTGAATGCGGTAATGGGGGTGTATTGGAGGGCGCCTCCACTGCGGTGGAGGCATCTGAATCTTGCCTTCAGCAGTCCAAAGGTGCGCTCGATCAGGTTCCTGGTACTCTTATGCGCACTGTTGTATTGCCTCTCTGATTCAGTTCTGGGTGTTAAAAACAGAGTCATGATCCAAGGCCTGAGAGCATATGCACTGTCACCTGTTGGGCACAAAAGTACACGGTTAGGAAGTCCAGATTGTCGTGCACAGTAACCTGTGTGTATGTCTGCAAGTGTCTGTGGCTCTACCTAGGAGGTAACCGTCTCCAAATTCCCCACGTTCCAGGTGTTGATGTATCCCACTACGCCTAAAAATGTATGAGTCATGGGTACTGCCAGGAAACTTAGCTACGATGTCCGTGATGACATAATGGGCATCACAAACAACCTGTATGTTGAGTGTGTGGGTACACTTCCTGTTGCGGAAAATGTGTTCCAGATTAGCAGGGGGGCATATTTGAATGTATGTCCCATCTACACACCCTATGACATGAGGAAAGTGGGCAATGCGGTAAAAGTCCAGCTTGGTGCTGTTAATTTCTGCCTCATTCCTTGGTAAGTATATGAAGTGAGACATGTGCGTGACTAAGGCTTCTAGGAATGCCCTGAGGAACCTTGACTCTGCACTTTGGGATACCCCACCTGCCACGGCAATGACCCCCTGATAGCTCCCTGAGGCCAAGAGGTGCAGTGCGCATAGTACTTGCACATGCGTAGGGATGGCGCAGCCACGCAGAGTCTTGTGTTCTAGCTGTGGTTTCAGTAAATCTATTAATTCTAGAATGGCTGCGCTGCTAAGGCGGTATTTGTCATAGATCTCCTCTTCAGTTTGCTGAAAAAGAGTCTGCCTGGTTCTATATATCTTCTCCTGTCTGTGGCCCCTCCTCCTCCTCTGCTGGGCTGCGTAGACTCTCCTCCTCACTGCTATCAGGTATATCTCCGCCATCTTGAGTAACCCAGATGCCTTCTGGGTCCCCTTTTATACTTTGGTAATGGTTACCACCTGCTCTGAGTTAGTGGTAAATGGGACATGCAAACTGGGCTTTTTGCAGCTAGTCGCAATTTGCGAGTTGCAATTGCATATGGGTTGCGACTCGCAAATTGCGACTTGCAATTTGCGGGTCGCAAAATGGGGTCGCACCGGATGCGACTCGCAAACGGGTCCCATCGCTTTTTGCGAGTCGGAAATGGGCTTTTTGCATCCCATTTCCGATTTTGCACTGTCGCAAATTGCGATTCGGCCCGTTTGCTACATCTGGCCCCAGGTCTGGCAAGATCGAAAGTGCAAGGGGGAGGCTTTCTGGGCGGCGCCTATTTATAGCTCAAAGCAAGCAAACACCAGCACCTTTTGGGAAACAGTAAAGGCCCTAGTAAGATCTCCCAAGCAGATAAATAACTCAAACGTGCCAGAGGAAACCTGGCCTATGCATTTACTCAGCACTTTTAATAGGAATTCTACCTTAGGCATATTGACATCAGTACACCAACTTTCCACCTCCTCGCCAATAGCAACCATCCTTAATAGTTCTTTGACCATAGTAGTAGAAGCAAAGAATGTTTTTTGTGACAGAAAGTAGAATTTCTTATAGCCCACAGGACAATTAAATTAATCCTCTAGAAGTTGAGCACCTACCCTACTCTCCCAAAGAGGTCCAAAAGATAATAGCTGTGGAACAGAGAGATAGAGCCCTGGGCCCAAATGGCAACCCCAGGCCATTTTTAAAAGTGACCCCCAATGTTAGGTGAACGTAATGTCCCCATATTTAGAGACGTGGCTCTCACTGGCTTCTTACTGAGTTGGAGGGGGTCAATAACACATCCGATCTTCAAAGATGGAGACCAGTTAGCCCCAGCTAACTATTGGATCATAGCCCTAATAGACGCTGAAGCCAGGTATTATGCCTCTTTAATATTACAAGAACTTATGGACTGGTCAAACAATAATAATCCAGTACCAGTAAATAAAACAGGCTTCAGAAAGGGCTTTGTCACTACCTCGAACATTCTAGCCCTAATCGTACTAGCTGATAAGTGTAAACAAGCAAGAAAAAAACTTTATTTTTGTTTCATTGATTTCAAATCTGCATTTGACCATGTTGATCAGGGGTGTTTGTGGCGCAAATTGAAGGGGGTGAGCATTCCAGGCAAACTTCTACGGGCCATTGAACAGCTGTACACAAGTACCTGGATTCAGGTCAAAATAGGCAACGGGTCAAAGCTTTTGAGGAAGATCCCAACAGAAATGGGACTGAAGCAAGGGTGCATGTTGGCACCTCATCTTTTTAACCTTTTTATGGCCAACTTGTCCAAAAGATTAGACCAGGTAAACTCGCAGCCACCGCACCTAGGCCATTTGAACCTGTTCCACTTCGCATACGCAGGTGAAGTTCTACTGCTGAGTTTATGGAAAACCAGCAAAATCAGCATGCAAAGATCAGTCACTGAGCTATTAAAGTATACTAAAGAAAGCAAATTAAAAATGAACACCATGAAAACTGAAACAATGGTGCTCAGAAACTGCTTTGGCCATCAGTTAAGGATCTATCTAGATGACCAGATCCTGGCGGAAGTTAATAGCTATACCAGGAAGGCTAAAGCATTAAATGACACTGTTATGCTCTGACACGGTAATTTAGTGTAAAGAGCTTTATTCAGAAACCACCAACCCAACAGCAGCATAAGCTCCCCTTCCTTCAACCGTCGCGTATCTCTCACCTTCGACTCTCTCAAGACCCCTCATTGGAATCTCCATGACACAGATTCTAGACTGTGCCCAACATTCTTAAGCAGCCACAACACATCCCCCTTATCACACTAGAGAAGAAATGCATAAGGAAAAAAAAAAAAGAAAAGAGAAAATATATATACATATGTGTGTGGATAAAAACAAATAAGCAACAATATGACAATATAATGGCAGAAATAAACATGGTAATACAGAAATCTAAATTGCACAGAAGTATGCAGAAAGAGAAACATCAGAATTCAAGAAACATAGTCCTTCCACCACAATGGTTTAGAACGGAGTCTGAAAGGAGTTGTCTTGCATGGTGTTACCTTGGACTCATCCCTTGTGGTGTGGTTTGCTCCTCGGTTAGCCAGATTATCGCAATCAATCCTGGGACAGTTCCATTTTGCAATTCTGGACATACTCCACACAAGACCATTATCCAGCACAACCACATTTTTCCTCACCTCCTTAATACGGAAAGGACCTTTGAAACTTGACCTTCCTTTTGTTTTATTATTAGGGTCTTTCAGCCATACCAAGTCATCAACCTTCCATGCAACATCGGACACACACGATTTGGAATCATACCGCAATTTGTACTTTTGTTGATGATTGCTCCTACGCATGGACGCTTTACCAAGTTTCTCATGGTCAAGTTTCTCAGGAACACATGATCCCAACTTATCTCTGAACCACGCTGGGAACATCTTGTTACAGCCCAACCTTCCCCTCATGTACTCAAAAGGGGCGATTCCAGTAACGCTATTGGGAGTACTACGATATGCCCACCATTGGTCTCTCAGGAGACTCCCAAGAGGAACCCGAGTCTCAACTGCTTCCTGGACACAGTACTTCACCATCCTGTTCATACGTTCTGCAAGACCATTGGCCTGGGGTAAGTACAAGGCAGTTCTCAAATGCACAATAGCTAAAGAGTCCAAGAAGGACTTCATCTCCACGGACGTCAACTGTACCCCGTTATCTGTAACCAAATGGCTGGGTACACCCTCTCGTGAGAATTCCTCCATTAGAAACTCAATCACCTTCCTGGTATCTATGGAGTTAACACACTTGGTCACCACCCATCTTGAAGTATAGTCCACCATGAGAATGACATACCGTTCACTAGCAGGGAGAAGATGGAAAGGGCCCATAAAATCTAGACCTAGCTTCACCTAGGGCCTTTCAGGCACAGCAACTGGGGAAAGTGGGGGTTTCGATACCACTTTACTCTTGTCATTTCGTGCACATGTTACACAATCTTTAACTGTCGCTTCGACCTCACGATCCAACCCTGGCCACCAATATATCGATCTCAACCTTGATTTGGTGAGATTTCTGCCCAAATGACCCTCGTGAGCCAAATTGATGATTTTACTTCTTAAACCAATGGGAGGTATACATTTGGTACCCCTTAATACCTCGCGACCACTTAAAGACAGTTCATCCCTAATGTTCCAGTAACTCTTCAAAGGTTCAGGAATGTCCTTATAGTCCGGCCACCCTCTCACAATGAAACCAGCAAGTTCATGTCTAATGGAATCTTGATCCACAGCAGTCTTCCACTCATCTTCATTTATAGCCAACTCATTCACCCAGCTAATGACACTCTCATCCTCGCTTTCGTCATAACTATCAATCGAACTTCTAGACAAGAAATCTGCTACTGTATTCTTTGGCCCGGGCACATACTCAACAGAAAAATTATACTCCATTAACCCTTCAACCCACCTCTTTATTCTAGGTGTCAATCCCTCACCTTTCTTTGGAGAGAAAATTTGTACGAGGGGTCTGTGATCAGTTCTCACAACAAAGGGTAATCCCCACAGATAGAATCTGAAATGCTTGACTGCCCATGAGCACGCAAGAGCCTCCCTCTCAATAACGGAATACTGTTGTTCTGACCCCTTCAGAGAACGGGAAGCAAAGGCAATGACTTTCTCCTCTTGACTTACTCTTTGGATTAACACCGCCCCCAGTCCAGTTACACTGGCATCAGTGTACAAGAAGGTTTTAGCGTGTGTGTCGAAATGGCCTAAGGTGGGCATTTTCCCAATGCAGTCTTTCACAAAGGTGAAGGCAGCTGCACAGTCACCAGTCCATGCAAATTCGTTTCCCTTTTTCAATAGGGATCTCAAGGGTTGGGTCACGCTCGAAAAGTTGGCAACAAATTTAGAATAATACTCTGCCAGCCCTAAAAAGGATCTCACCCCCTCCTTGTTTTTGGGTTCAGGGGCGCTGACAATAGAATCAACCAACTCAAACTTGGGTTTAATCCCTTCACTGGAAATAGTATGACCAAGGTAGGTTACAGAAGAAACTCTAAACTTGCACTTTTCCTTCTTAACCGTGAGGCCAGAACCAGCCAGTCTACACAATACTTCTCTAAGGATTCCGTCATGTTCCTCTAACGTTTTGCCATGAACCAAAATGTCGTCTTGAAAGAATAAGACTCCCAAAACCCCCTCCAAAACTTTCCTCATAATGCGTTGGAAACAGGCAGCAGCGGAGGCCAGCCCAAAAGGCATTCTACGAAATTGATAAGCTCCTAGCGGTGTTACAAATGACGTGAGGTGTCTAGAGTCGGGTGTAAAACAACCTGGTGATATGCTGACGACAAATCTAGTACACTAAATACTTTTGCACCACCCAGCCCAGACAATTCCTCAGAAATATTGGGCAGGGGTTGGCGATCAACCCAAATATGCTTATTAAGGTCTCTGAGGTCCACACACATGCGAATTCGTCTCCCATTGTCCTTCGGTGCTAGAACAATGGGAGCCAACCATTCAGAGGACTCTATCTCCTCAATCACACCAGCATCCAAAAGCTTGTTAAGCTCCACTTTGAGAGGTTCTAACATTAATTTCGGAACTCTCCTCACTTTATGCACCGAAGGAGTGGCGTTCCTCTTAAGAATAATTCTGTGTTCAAAATTGGACAGACAACCTAGTTCTTCTCTGAACACAGTAGGGAAATCCTTCAGAATATTAAGATCCAAGTTGCTATCATTCACTACCATAACCTGGCTCTTGGCATTGGGGTCCAATTTAATCCCCATATCACGTTGGTGACGCCATCCTAGTAGATTGTTCCCACGTTTTGCCACATAAACCTTTCCTACAGTGGCCTTACCTTGGAATTGAATACGCATGATCTTATAGCCAATCACTTCTATTTTAGACCCCCCATAACTGACAGGGTTGATATCAGGTGCTGTTAACGAATGGAAATCCTCCCCAAAAATTGCCCGGTAATTCTTGTTACCCACCATAGTATAAGGAGAACCCGAGTCAGCTAATACTGTCACCATTTTCCCATCAAGCTTAATAGCACACTCAGGCATGGTTACAGGTCCTACATCTATCATTCCAGAATCATTCACAGTGTTGCCGGAATCCGAATCAATGCATAGGATCATCTTGTTAACATTCTCAGTGACAGCATCTATATTGTTCTTGTCACTATTGCAGACTCTAGCATAGTGCCCTTTCTTCCCACACTTCCTACACTGAGAATTCCGTGCGAAACAATTAGGACTGTTCGCAGTGTGTCCTGTATTACCACAACGGAAACAACGTTGAAGTCTAGGCTCTCTCTTCCTCTCTTGGGTAAATCCTGGGGTTTTACTGTCACTGTCACCGCTAACCTTCAAGACTTCCTCCCGAAGATGCAGTGCTTGAACCATGCACAAGTCGTTCTCTCCATTCATCTCCTTAATCCAACTATTGGTGCTCTCCATCCCTTCAACAATTGCAATGGCCTCTCTTAAGTCTGGGTTTTTCGTCAGTAGCTTCTCTTGAACTCTCTTGTTGTTAGTACATCGGACGAGTTGGTCACGAATCAAAGAATCCGTGATATCACCAAAATCACAAGTGCGTGCTAACGTGCGCAAAACAGCAACGTAATTACCCACACTTTCAGACTTCCCTTGTGAGCGTGCAAAAAACTTGTGTCTCTCAAGAACAACATTGAGTTTGAATTCAAAGTGTGCTGCTAAAATGGCCACAGACATCTCATAGCAGTCTCTGGGTTCACCTTCTGCCCCTCCAAAGGACAAGGTCTCAAGACTATCATAGATATTCCTGCCTTCAATTCCTAAATTGTGCAACAAGACTGCTTGTTTCCTTGCAGGAGAGAACTTTTCCCCCCCTATCGCTATTAAATAGGAATCAAAAAGATTCTTCAACGCTTCCACGGAAGAATCGGGTCGCCCTTATCCGTTAGAAAAGGAGGAGGCTGAGACATTGTAGGAGTAGCCATAATGTGTATACAATAAGGTAACTTGCAGTTGTAAGTCTTAAGTCCAATGTAGAAGAAAGTCTCTTTAAACAATGTAACACTGCAAGCGCGTTGCAAGGCAGTGTTGCTATGGCTGCGCACGCAATGCAGGCTTGCGTTATTAGGCCTTCCGTATGCTTCCCGTTGCCAGGGCCACGTTGCTAGGCTCCTGTAGCAACAAATGCGCGTGCACCCTCGAGCGCGCCAGGTCCGTTAGAGGCCCGCGCTGGTCTAAAAACTGTAACCGGCTCGAAAATGAGAAGGAGAAAAACAAAAGGAGAACGGAAACAAATCCACTGTCCAGAACAGATAGGAAATGTTCCTGGACCGTGTGTTCACACCCACCAAGTGGAGACCGCGGAAAACGCTTACACTGCCGCTGACACAGGGAAGACTCGATGGAGGCCGCCGAAGATGCTCACTCTGCCGTCAACACAGAGAAGGAAACAGGCACCTTCATCCGAGCAGGTAGGAGAAGCGCAGCAAACCCATGGGGGATGGCGTAACGACAGAAGAGCAGAGTAGGAAAATCCGTGGGTTCTGGGTTGGTGGTCACCTCGTCGCCAGTGTTATGCTCTGACACGGTAATTTAGTGTAAAGAGCTTTATTCAGAAACTACCAACCCAACAGCAGCGTAAGCTCCCCTTCCTTCAACCGTCGCGTATCTCTCACCTTCGACTCTCTCAAGACCCCTCATTGGAATCTCCATGACACAGATTCTAGACTGTGCCCAACATTCTTAAGCAGCCACAACAGACACATTCCACATTCTCTGTAAAAAGCTGCAGGATCCCTCATACACACCATTACTGATGATAATAGCTGCAAAATTATTTCAAACAATAGCATACGCTAGCACTGTCCTGCATAGGAAGGACGCACAGCTACTGGACAATCTACAAGTCACCACGCACAAGACGGTGTTTAGTCTCCCAAAAAATGCTTCTTCAGCGCAAGTTTGCGTGGAATTTGATCTTATGCAGCAAATACTGGCTGGAAAATATACAGCATCAAAACATGGTATAAAATCAGAGCTGCCCAGACCAACACGTTAAATAATGCCCTATGGAGCACCGTGGCCAATGATCCTTTTTCTAGTCTTTACAAATATCTTTACACCTCATTAAAACATACAAATCTGGGGGTGCGTTGGGAAACGATCCTGCCTTTTCCAGTATTTAGGTCTTGCAGAAAAACCTAGATGGAAGTACAAGGGACCAACAACAGGCTGTGTGGAAGCGAAAAGGAAAACCTTACACACTTGATCTGCATTTGTCCTACCCCGTGGCACGCACAGTTCATGTTACTCAGGGGGAAGCTTTTTGGACAGAGCAATCCGAACATGTAGGTCGGCAGTAATCAGTTGTCTTAATCCGGATGACCCTCAATTAAACTGCAAACTGATCACATTTTTGATGCTGCACGAAAAGGCTGTGAACACTGACTAGGAACACTGCATGTTGAAACAGGTCAAATCTAACCCGCAAATGGCTGGCTTAAACCTGCCCTTGATCCTGATCAAAGCCACCCAGCATTTTACGACTGTTTATGCTTTTAACACAATAATCAAACAGCTGGTATCTATCGTGCACTTGCACTTTGTAAAAACTTTCTAAAAGGTACAGAACACACTTCGTAGCCTCTGCAAATTGACTTAATCACTGTTTTAAACTAAGTTAGTATTTTTAAGTGTTTGCTAGTTGCTTATATGTTTGCGAATTGGCACTGTTTTGAGCTAAAATTTGTAATGGTTTTAATTAACTGTATACAAATGAATTCCTGACCATCCTCCCAATATTTGTTACTGCTGTTTTTTTACTTCACACCATTTCACGCCATTTCAACAGAGAATGTGTGCACTGTATGTGATCAAATACAACCATATCGTGTGTATATGACTTTAGTACCTAAATTGAGGAATGTGTATAGGACCTAATGGCCAGAGCAACTGACTTTAGATCTAAGGAAGTATGTTTGAGTCCTGGTGGTGGCTCAACATCGTGGCATTCTGGCCAAATCACTTAGGGCCTCATTCTGACCCTGGCGGTCCTAACCGCCAGGGCCGCGGGCAACGGAAGCACCGCCAACAGGCTGGCGGTGCTTCAGTGCCCATTCTGACCGCGGCTGTAAAGGGGTAAATTTTTCCCGCCGGAATACCCCTGGCAGGGCTGAACCTCCATGGCGGCGCTGCATGGGGATTCTGACCCCCTTCCCGCCATCCTGTTTCTGGAGGTTTTTACCGCCAGGAACAGGATGGTGGGAACGGGTGCCGTGGGGCCCCTGCCTCTGTGTTGCAGGGCCTTTCCCGCTGGGCCGGCGGGCGCTCTTTTGGCGGGCGCCAGCCGGCCCAGCGGGAAAGCCAGAATGGCCTCCGCGGTCTTTTGACCGCAGAGCGGCCAAATGGTGGTGACCGCATGGCGGGCGGCTACTGCCGCCCGTCGCGGTCAGAATGACCGCCTTAATCTCCTGTGGTAATAATAACATTAATCTGACTTTGTGTAATGTATCTGGTGCTCAGTGCCCTTGGCCAGAAATGTGCTATATGTATAAATGGAGTCAAAATTCTCCACAAGACTTTGTTTAACACAAAAAAAGATATGCTTCCCTACCCCTTCCCTACCCCTATGCTTCCATACTTTACTACTGAAGGTGTTACTCAGTTTTTTTCAAAAATCACTTGCATCAACACTGAGGTGGTCCTTACTGCCAGGGGCTGCGGTCTCACCACCAATGGGCTGGTGGTAAAGACCGCCACATTATGAGTGTGGCAGTTTAGTGTGTGCCAAACTGCCACTTTCCTGTGCTTACCGTGCTGACTGTGCTTTCCGCCAGGGTGGTTGGACCGGCGGGCTGGAGATTAGCATCTCCGACCCAACGGTCCACCCAATTCCGCCAACGGTAACACGAGTCGCCTTTCCGCTAGGGATTTTGTGGCGGTAGCACTGCCACAAATTCCCTGGAAGAAAGGCTACCGGCAACAGGAATTTGCATTCCTGTTACCAGTAGACAACTCCCCTACCCCCATCTACCCAAGAGTCCCCCTTCCCTTACAAAATTCCCACCTCCCCGACCCCCCCAGTAACCCTCCACCTTCCGCTCCCAGTAGTGACTCCTCCACCCCCCACAGACACATGCTTACTCCCCACCCCAAGTCCCATACTTACCCCCACATACATGCATGCACCACACGCACCCACAGACACGCACACTCTCACAATGGCTCACTCACACTCACAACAACCTTACACACACTCACATGCAGCACCCCTAAATCCATACACACATATACGCATAACACCCCCACTCAGACACACGCTCACTACATTCACCCCCATTGACACGCATACACACTCCTTCCCCCCAGCCCCTCCTTTCCTCAACATACATACACACACAACCCCCACCCCTGGCTACATGCATGCACACATGTACCCAACCCAGCATTCACATTCACCCACACATGCATCGTCATCACCACATTTACACACAGACACACATGCATGCATGCACAAACACCCCCTCTCCCTTCCCCATTCATGACACATATACACACACACTCACACACAACCATTCACATACATCAGCCCCCCTCCCCCCTTGGGGAGGACACTTACATCGTCCAATGAGATGCTCCTCCCTGAGGGGACGGGACCCGGCGCTCCCACCACCTGCACCGCCCCACCATCAGGCCATCGCCAGGCGGTAATACGGCCGCCGGAGTCCTTTTGGTGGGGCAGGGCCAGCGGTGGAACCGCCTCTGCCCCTCCGACCGCCAGAACGACTACTAGAGGATTTCTACCCAAATTGTGGTGGAAATCCTTCAGTGTTCATAATATGGTGGTTGGAAGACCGCCAGCACTAGCCGTTTTCTGGTGCCCGCAGCTTTGGCGGTCTTAGGAAAAGACTGCTGAATTGGGAATGACCACCAGAGACCTTTCAGAAGCGTTTTCTGATTTTAGTGAATGGATGCAACATGCCAGCACCCCACTCAGAAAAGTGCTCCAACTCCAGACTCCAGTACAGTGCACCATCTACCAACTTTATTAGCAGATTAATATTTTGGCCATAGTCAGATATGGAAGGGTGAGATCAAGGTTGTGACATTTACAAACAATTGCTGTTATTACATTAAAAACTCACCAAGCCCTGTGTAATACAAAAGTAGGTGGGTAGCCAAAGGTTGTGGTTCTACAAAGCTTGAGAAGCACATCAATTGGTCTGACACCTATTACGAAAATCAGATGGTAAAGACAATCGTCCGTTAATGGTGGGTTGATATTGTAGAAAGCAAGGATTCTGCCTGTGTTTGTTTTGGTGTTTCTGGTGTTGGTTGCTGCCTGAGATAAACCCTGCTGTATCTGATTATACTGTGGTACTCCGTGCTAGAACCTGTTAGTCAGGCCTGGCAGGTGTAGATGTCTGCTAGGCCCTTGTACTAAAAAAACTTTAAACAATTACATACTGAGAGGGTCTTTGGGTCACGCTTCTTTTGTGGGTTTGAGGGTCATTTATGTTCTGATTCTCCCCATAACAGCAGCCCTTTCTACTATTGGCTTTATTGGCCTACGAGTAAAGGCATTTTACTTCATCACACATGCGTATCCTTCTGTGGAAGGGTGCACTTTCACTCTTGGATTTGGGTATAGTCTTCTATTCTTTTCTGTTATACGTTCCTTTTCATTTATTTCCTTCTACTTTTCTGTTCTACGTTCCCTTTCATTTCTTTACGTCTACTTTTTAGAGGATGATACAGCTCTACTAACAGACCTATAACCTGCAGTATACTGCAACTTGTGTTGCCACTATTTCTAAACTTAGTGGCCATCTTGGAATGCTATTCTCTATAGAGTACCATTATATTGCCATTCAAAAATGGTCATTATGCTTAGAAGCATTATATTGGCCAACCTTGTTCAGTACAATAGTGATACACTATACACATAAACATTTGAAGACGGCTACCTACTATGATGTTGACTGAGTTGATGTTTTTTTGTTTCAAGATGTCCAACATGTTGCTTCTAAAAGTGGCAGCTGTGTTTTGTCTTTAAAACATGTATGTATAATACTACTGAAAGACAGCCAGCATTTGCCAAGTTTAATTAATTTAATTTTAGTATTGCAAACATATGTCCGTCACGTTCAGGTGAAGGCACATTTTCCTTTTCCTACTTTTACGCTTTTATTTTATGCTCCATTCTCTTGTTCACTTTTTATCTCAATTTTATTGCAGATGGGTAAAGGAGTGAATGCACTAATAAGTTAGTAGGCAGATGTAAGAGTGCAAGGTTAAGGGACTTGTATGTTGAGTGCAAGGTTAAGGGACATGTATATTGACTTATTGCGTGCCTACGGTGAACAGGGATTGAAGATGCACATAAGTCAGACCTTTTGGCATTGCCTGTGCTTTTTCAATTAATGGTATAATATATTGGAAGATATTACTAAATGTAAAATAATGCATTTGTATTTTGTATTTTATAGCATACAGTGGATCAGTCAATAAATATGTAAGCACTTTGCAGTACGTTTTCTATAGTCATGTGTTGTATTTACATTATTATATCATGTGATACCGTTTCTCAACAAAAAGCCCTTGCTTCGAATATTGTATACCAATGACCACATTGTCCAAGTATGTGAACTGTGATGCGAGTGCCCCCTTGATTCAATATGTAAATGCATAATTGCTCTGACAGTGTCCAAATTGCTCAGTAATATGTAAAGCACCATTGTCACCTGTAGAAATTTTGTCCAGCATTTATTGGTTCTTTTGGGCTTAATCCTCTCAAGGTTCTTCGTGATTCCAAACAACCATCACTCCTTTCTTATACGAGTTCAGTCATTTGATACTGATTCAATACTGAATGCTCGTCTGGAGTCCTCCACAGCAATGTGATTATACAGCCAGGTCAAAATGCCAAAAATGGAGGAGTACATAATTGTTGTCAGTGTAACATTCCATGCATGACAGCCAAAGCCTGAACAAATAAATGAAAGATAGGTAGCGGGGTAAGAACCATGAGGTACCCCCACACTGCACATAGTAAATAACAGATGAACATTGAGGCCAGGAACCTGCCTTTCTGAGAGATACGTTTTACCCACACTAGAGCTGCGCGAGTTCATATTTCACATTGACAATAGTATATACAGTTCCATACCCATACCACTCTCCACATTGTCTTTTTGTTTTTGTATTTTTTCTCTGTTAGGTGCACTCACCCTCGAGAGTCTCTTGGGGGAAGACTGTGGACTAGTCAGATAACTAAACAGACAGAGGAAATGGCTAAGTATGTAAAGACCAAGGGCCACATGTACAAAAAAATGTTTGTGATTTCCTAATTGCAAATTTTTGCAATTCGCAATTAGGAAATCGCAAACAGTGATGCACTTATGTGTCCCAACCACATTAAGGGGCATATTTATACTCCGTTTGCGCCGAATTAGCGTCGTTTTTTCGACGCAAATTCGGCGCAAAACTAACGCCATATTTATACTTTGGCGTTAGACACGTCTAGCGCCAAAGTATGGGCAAATAGCGGCATTTTTTTGCGTGAACGCCTTCCTTGCGTTAATGAGATGCAAGGAAGGCGTTCCCGTCTAAAAAAATGACGGCGACGCAAATGCGTCGTATTTATACTCCCGGGCAAAAATCACGCCCGGGAGTGGTCGGGTCAAAAAACCCTGCATTTGCGCCACTTTTTAACGCCTGGGTGAGGGTAGGCGTTAAGGGGCCTGTGGGCTCAAAATGAGCCCACAGGTGCCCTCCCCTGCCCCCAGGGACCCCCCCTGCCACCCTTGCCCACCCCAGGAGGACACCCAAGGATGGAGGGACCCATCCCAGGGACATTCAGGTAAGTTCAGGTAAGTAAAAATTTCTTTTTTTTTTTTTTTTTTGGGTGGCATAGGGGGGCCTTATTTGTGCCCCCCTACATGCCACTATGCCCAATGACCATGCCCAGGGGACATAAGTCCCCTGGGCATGGCCATTGGGCAAGGGGGCATGACTCCTGTCTTTACTAAGACAGGAGTCATGTAAATGGCGTCTGGGCGTCGTTAAAAATGGCGCAAATCGGGTGGAGGCGATTTTTTGCGTCAACCTGACTTGCACCATTTTTAAGACGCCCTAGCGCCACTTTTCCCAACGCCGGCGCTGCCTGGTGCACGTGGGTTTTTTCCACGCACACCAGGCAGCGCCGGTCTGCTTGCGTCGGCTAACGCCATTTGTGAGAAAACAGGGCTGATTGCAGAGGCCCCATAACTTTTTGCCCCCATTTTCCTCTTTTTGCTGGTGTTTTCCTGACTTTGATGGTGCCCTGGGTCCTGCTAACCAGTCCCAGGGCCTGTGCTCTGAGTAAAATGGATATGCAAATTAGGCTAATTATAATTGGCTAAGTAAACCTACCTATAAGTCCCTAGTATATGGTAGGGCATGTAGGTTTAGGGACCACAGCATAGGTGGTGCACACCTAGGTGCATTGCTGAGGTGCCCAGTGTCATTTTAAAAGCAAGCCTGCCTTGCTGGCTGCTTTTAAATTAAAGTTATATGCAAATTCGACTTTGGAATTAAAGGTACTTCCAAAGTCTTAAACTACCTTATTTTTACATATAAGTCACCCCTAAGTTGTGCCCTATGTGCCCCTAGGGCTGGGTGCCATGTAACTATAAGCAGCGACTTTATAAAAATAGATTTATAAGCCCTGGTGAGGTAAAAACAGCCAAATTCGTTTTTCCCTCATTGAAGTAAATGGCCTTCATAGGCTAGAATGGGCAGACTTTATTTTACATTTTAAAGTCTCCTTAAATGTTACATACCAAGAATTTGGTATCAAATTGATTGTTGTAATAAATCCCACAACTTCCAGTTGTTGGATTTAATATAACTTGTCCAGGTAAAAAGTTTAGACTTTACCTAAAAAGTTGCCAATTTCAGCTCTGCATTGTTTTTGCTGCTGTGCTCTGATTGGCCAGCCTGCAGCAGCTTCTGCCAGGCTGCCTTGATGAGGTGTGAAGTGGCCAGACTTCACACAAAGGAATGTGCTTGGGGGAGAGAATCTCCCCTCAGCAGATGGTGAGGCAGGAAGGGGGAGGGCTGCCAAACTGGTCTTCAAAGGCAGAGAAGGACATTTGCAGCACCCAGCAACACCCCCACATCCTGCAACCCCAGACAGCTAGGTGCCCCCTTGATTAGATTAGGAGAGGGCAGGAGAGGAGTGTGTTTATGATTTTTAGCCACACCAGTGGGTGGGCTCAGCCAGATGTAACCTCCAAAAATCAGATTCATCCATGTTGGATTTTTAGAGACTGTTGCCTTCTGGGATGGATTTTTGCCACACTTCCCAGGAAGTGGTCATCACAGGGGGACGACCCTGTCCCTGATTGGAGAACCAGGGCCCCCCTGCTTTTCACCCAGGAGCAAGGATAAAACTGGCAGACCGGCACCCACACCTCAGATCCCCTCCAGAATTCAACAAGAAAGGAACTAAAGAAGAAGAAGGACTGCCCTGCTGGACCCCTGGCCTGCACCTGGACCCTGCACTCAGAAGGACTGCACCAGCTGCACACTTGGGCTTCACCACAAGAAGGACTTTGCCTGGCTTCAACTGGTTCAAGGAGGGACTCCCTGTTTGCTACAGGTGAAAAATTGCTAAACCAGAGTCCCCTGCACCAACTCCTGAAGAAAGCGACCAGCTGACCACTGTCCAGTGGCCAAAAAGGAGTTTGCACCAGGTGCATTCTGGGAGTTGAAGTCCGCACCCCCCAAGGACCATCACAGAACTTCTGGACCCTTGGGGTGAGCTGTGGACCCCAAAAGAACCTTAAAAGAACATCTGGGTGAAGCCCCAGAAGTTTGGAAAAGATTTGAGATTTTTTGGAAAAAAGCTCCAGAGAGGGACCGACCCGCCGCGGAAATTCTAGCCGGCTAGCATCAACCGCGACCCGGCCTGACTTCGTGGTTCGTCCCGCTAAAGAAAAACATAAAAAAAAAAGAGACTAAGTCCGAACGTAAAAAGTTGACCGGGACCTCCCAGCCATCGTATCCGAGAAGGGCTCCATGGACGTCGGATCAAGATCCAGGTTTACCCCGGTCGAAGGATTTTCATCTCGAAAAAACGACTAAGTCCGAAGGTAAAAGTCTCCACCGAGGAAACCCACATCGCGTATCCGGACAAGGGCTCCAGGAGGTCGGATTCAACTGGCAGGTTCGTCCCGGTGAAGAAAAACTTCAAAATAAAGACTAAGTCAGAAGGTAACTTTTTAACCGAGGCCTCCCGCGACCTGTAGCCGAGCAGGGCTCCATCGCGGTCGGCCTGAAAGTTTGACTTTGCCCCGGTCGAGGTGCAACCAGATGACCCGATTGGCGCTTTTTGTTTCTAAGCGCTAGAAAAGTAATAATTCTTTAAAAATTCATATCTCCGGTTCCCCTGAACCGATTTTAATCGTTTTTGTGTCATTTTAAAGATAAAAATATAAACTATTTTTATAAATTGGTTTTGGATTTTTAAACTGTTTCCTGTGTTTTATTTAATTACTGTTTTGTGATATTTGAATGCTTTACACTTTGTCTCCTAAGTAAAGCCTTGACGCGCGTTGCCAAGCTACCAAGGGTTGAGCTGGGATTAATTTACTGAGACCTAACTGTACCTATGTGGAGGTTAGTGGCTTGTTGCTAGGTGTAGGTACCTACCTGCCCTACCAATAACCCATTTTCCAACATAATTGGAAGCAGCGACGGGATCCTGTACTTGTGTTCAATATCATGTTACAGTTTTAGGTAAAACAAATTAAAAATCCTTTAAATTGTCCTAGTGCAAAAATTGTTTTTAATTTTTAATTTGGATTAATTTCAATTATTGAATTTTTGTAATTTTTCTAAATTCTTGTTTCCAATTTTTGCAAAAAGTTTTTGTTGACACAAAACTAGGGAACCATGGAGCTTGATCTGGCTAGCCTACCCACACTGACAGTAGTCTAGCTTAGGGGGTTGTGTATTGAAAGAGGGTTGCCTGCAACCACTGATCTCAGGAAGCAAATCCTGATCACATCCCTGACAGCATGGGCTGAGGCCCAAGAGGTAGAGTCAGAAGAAGCTCCAGAGGAGGGAGAAAGTAGGGAGGATGCAAGCTCTAACCACTCAGGGGAGGGAAGGCATCTGAGCCTAAGTGAGGATGAGGAAGAACGGTCCTCAGTAGATACAGTCACTAGGGGCAGACCCAAAGCTAGTGGTGGGAAGGGGGTCCTTTCAGGAGGAGAGAACCCATCCATCAGAGAAAGAGAGCTGGAGGCCCAGCTAGCATACATAGCTTTGGAAGCAGAGAAGCTGGCCCTAGAAAAGAAAAAGTGGGCATACAAAGAGAAAAGAGATGGAAGCAGCGATAAAGAAGCTGAGGTGTCCATGGGTGGGGGAGTTTGCCCCAGGTTACCCAAGGGGGTAGTTCCTGCTTATGTAGAGGGGGATGACATAGATAAGTGGCTGGGGGCCTTTGAGAGGGCACTCCAAATGAGAAGGGTTAGGCCTCAATACTGGGGTTCCCTTTTGTGGGAGTTGGTCCCCAACTCAGGGAGGGATAGGCTTCTGACCTTAAGGGGGGAGGAGGCAGATTCATACCCTAGTATGAAGAGGTGCTTAGCCAAGAAGTTTGGTCTGACCCCAGAGCAATATAGAATGAAGTTCAGGGACACCCAGAAGGTCAGTACCCAGTCTTGGGTTGACTTTGTGGACATTTCACTAAAGGCACTAGAGGGCTGGATTATTGGTAACAAAGTAGATACTTATGAGGGGTTATACAATCTGATCATGAGAGAGCACATCTTGACCAATTGTATCCAAGAAAGGTTACGCCAGCATCTAGTGGACTCTAAGCAGACCAACCCTAGAGAGCTAGGGGAGGCAGCTGATGAGTGGTTGAGAACCAGGGTGGTTGTCAAGTCCCAGGGGGGAGACTCCAAGAAGGGGGGGACAGGTCCCCAAAAACCTAAGGAAGGAGGTGGTAAGCCCACCACAGAGACTCCCTCTGTACCCCAGAACCCTAAGAAGGAGGAGAGTAAATCCCACTCCCACTCTGACAAGCAGAGACAGGGAGACCCAGGGTTAAAAAAACTCTTGGACAGTAGGGCTTGCTTTGACTGTCAGCAGACAGGTCACTTCAGAGGAGATGCAGCCTGTCCAAGGAAGGTGGTTAGCACTGGGCTGTCCAGTGTAGCCATAGAGGAGGATTCCTCAGATGATGAACTCCTCCTAGCATTGTGCTGGGAGACAGGACCAGATGGTAAGCTGGTGATCCCTGAGGGTGGGAGTAGGCACTTCCACCACATTCAAGTGAATGGGATCCCTACCACTGGCCTGAGAGACACCTGTGCCAGTCACACTATAGTGAGTGACTGGTTAGTGACCCCAGACATGTATGTCCCAGGAAAGACAAAGAAAGTCAGGATAGCCACAGGGGAGGTCACCTCCAAACCTGTAGCCATAGTGCCCCTAGAGAGGGAGGGTATCCTTGACTGGATTAGGGTGGTAGTCAGTGCTGACCTTCCCTAGATTGTATCCTGGGCAATGACCTCCCAGAGGTGAGTCTGGTCACAGATGGGGTGGTCGCCCAGGGCGCCCCCCCAACCCAAAGTCCTGGGGAGTCAGTCCCTACAGTTAGGAGACAGGGGTCCCCAAGAAAAGGAAAGAAGAAAAGGAAGGGTAGGCCACTCTTAAAGAGAGTTCCAGGGAGCCAAAGGCCTTCTGCCCCAGTAAGGGGGGAGCCCAGAGTTGGCACTGGTGAGGCCTCCCCTGACCCTAAGGAAGTCCTGAGTAGTCAGGCAGCTGTCCAGATGCAAGGTGTTGCCCATGCACTGACAGAAGGGAGAGTGGAAGGAGGGTGTCTGCCACAGGAGGTGGTAGCCCCCCACTCTAGACAGCAAGAGGGGTGCCAGAACCCCAAAGTTGCCCCTAAAGCAGCTCAGCCACCTGTCAGTGGAGAGCTTAGGGTGTGGTTCTGGGTACTGACAGCTGTCAGTAGCCTCTGCTGGGTGCTAGCCTTCCTGGCAGCACTGTACTTGGCCTGGGAGGCAGACCCCAGGGCCAATAGCAAAGTAGGCCCCCTGACCCTATTGGTCATGGTGGGGTTGCTCAAGTGTTGGGTGACCTCTTTGGGTAAGCTAGGTGTTGCCCTAGCAAAGTTTGGAGTAGGGGAGGTGGGCACCTCACTACCCAAGTTGGCAGAGAGAAAGGAGGAGGACCCCCCTAGAGGGAAGTTTCAGTTTGAGTTGGGTCCTTTTACTGTTGGGATGGCTTCACTACCCATAGGGAGTGACCCGGACAGGAGGATATAAGGCAGAGTAGGCCCTGCAAAGGGACAGCCAGTTTTCTTCACTGTCTTCCTCGCCTAACAAGCCAGGAAGACTCTCCCAGGGTTGGGCTGAATCTCCTGGGCGTGTGGGCTGGGGGGGGGGTGTGTGAGAAAACAGGGCTGATTGCAGAGGCCCCATAACTTTTTGCCCCCATTTTCCTCTTTTTGCTGGTGTTTTCCTGACTTTGATGGTGCCCTGGGTACTGCTAACCAGTCCCAGGGCCTGTGCTCTGAGTAAAATGGATATGCAAATTAGGCTAATTATAATTGGCTAAGTTAACCTACCTATAAGTCCCTAGTATATGGTAGGGCATGTAGGTTTAGGGACCACAGCATAGGTGGTGCACACCTAGGTGCATTGCTGAGGTGCCCAGTGTCATTTTAAAAGCAAGCCTGCCTTGCTGGCTGCTTTTAAATTAAAGTTATATGCAAATTCGACTTTGGAATTAAAGGTACTTCCAAAGTCTTAAACAACCTTATTTTTACATATAAGTCACCCCTAAGGTGTGCCCTATGTGCCCCTAGGGCTGGGTGCCATGTAACTATAAGCAGGGACTTTATAAAAATAGATTTATAAGCCCTGGTGAGGTAAAAACAGGCAAATTCGTTTTTCCCTCATTGAAGTAAATGGCCTTCATAGGCTAGAATGGGCAGACTTTATTTTACATTTTAAAGTCTCCTTAAATGTTACATACCAAGAATTTGGTATCAAATTGATTGTTGTAATAAATCCCACAACTTCCAGTTGTTGGATTTAATATAACTTGTCCAGGTAAAAAGTTTAGACTTTACCTAAAAAGTTGCCAATTTCAGCTCTGCATTGTTTTTGCTGCTGTGCTCTGATTGGCCAGCCTGCAGCAGCTTCTGCCAGGCTGCCTTGATGAGGTGTGAAGTGGCCAGACTTCACACAAAGGAATGTGCTTGGGGGAGAGAATCTCCCCTCAGCAGATGGTGAGGCAGGAAGGGGGAGGGCTGCCAAACTGGTCTTCAAAGGCAGAGAAGGACATTTGCAGCACCCAGCAACACCCCCACATCCTGCAACCCCAGACAGCTAGGTGCCCCCTTGATTAGATTAGGAGAGGGCAGGAGAGGGGTGTGTTTATGATTTTTAGCCACACCAGTCGGTGGGCTCAGCCAGATGTAACCTCCAAAAATCAGATTCATCCATGTTGGATTTTTAGAGACTGTTGCCTTCTGGGATGGATTTTTGCCACACTTCCCAGGAAGTGGTCATCACAGGGGGACGACCCTGTCCCTGATTGGAGAACCAGGGCCCCCCTGCTTTTCACCCAGGAGCAAGGATTAAACTGGCAGACCGGCACCCACACCTCAGATCCCCTCCAGAATTCAACAAGAAAGGAACTAAAGAAGAAGAAGGACTGCCCTGCTGGACCCCTGGCCTGCACCTGGACCCTGCACTCAGAAGGACTGCACCAGCTGCACACTTGGGCTTCACCACAAGAAGGACTTTGCCTGGCTTCAACTGGTTCAAGGAGGGACTCCCTGTTTGCTACAGGTGAAAAATTGCTAAACCAGAGTCCCCTGCACCAACTCCTGAAGAAAGCGACCAGCTGACCACTGTCCAGTGGCCAAAAAGGAGTTTGCGCCAGGTGCATTCTGGGAGTTGAAGTCTGCACCCCCCAAGGACCATCACAGAACTTCTGGACCCTTGGGGTGAGATGTGGACCCCAAAAGAACCTTAAAAGAACATCTGGGTGAAGCCCCAGAAGTTTGGAAAAGATTTGAGAATTTTTGGA
This sequence comes from Pleurodeles waltl, assembly GCF_031143425.1. NCBI lineage: Eukaryota > Metazoa > Chordata > Amphibia > Caudata > Salamandridae > Pleurodeles > Pleurodeles waltl. The sequence continues at coordinate 469,542,254 of NC_090442.1, forward strand.
AAAAAGCTCCAGAGAGGGACCGACCCGCCGCGGAAATTCTAGCCGGCTTGCCTCAACCGCGACCCGACCTGACTTCATGGTTCGTCCCGCTAAAGAAAAACATCCAAAAAAAGAGACTAAGTCCAAACGTAAAAAGTTGACCGGGACCTCCCAGCCATCGTATCCGAGAAGGGCTCCATGGACGTCGGATCAAGATCCAGGTTTACCCCGGTCGAAGGATTTTCATCTCGAAAAAACGACTAAGTCCGAAGGTAAAAGTCTCCACCGAGGAAACCCACATCGTGTATCCGGACAAGGGCTCCAGGAGGTCGGATTCAACTGGCAGGTTCGTCCCGGTGAAGAAAAACTTCAAAATAAAGACTAAGTCAGAAGGTAACTTTTTAACCGAGGCCTCCCGCGACCTGTAGCCGAGCAGGGCTCCATCGCGGTCGGCCTGAAAGTTTGACTTTGCCCCGGTCGAGGTGCAACCAGATGACCCGATTGGCACTTTTTGTTTCTAAGCGCTAGAAAAGTAATAATTCTTTAAAAATTCATATCTCCGGTTCCCCTGAACCGATTTTAATCGTTTTTGTGTCATTTTAAAGATAAAAATATAAACTATTTTTATAAATTGGTTTTGGATTTTTAAACTGTTTCCTGTGTTTTATTTAATTACTGTTTTGTGATATTTGAATGCTTTACACTTTGTCTCCTAAGTTAAGCCTTGACGCTTGTTGCCAAGCTACCAAGGGTTGAGCTGGGATTAATTTACTGAGACCTAACTGTACCTATGTGGAGGTTAGTGGCTTGTTGCTAGGTGTAGGTACCTACCTGCCCTACCAATAACCCATTTTCCAACATCATTCAATAAATACGGCGCCGGCATGGCGCTTCAGAATGACGTTAGCCGGCGCAAAATTTTTTGACGCTAAACTGCGTTAGCGCAGTTTAGCGTCAAAAAGTATAAATACGGGCCTAAATGATTCTCAGTGAGTGGACCTACCTCATTAATATTCATGAGGTAGGTCGCAATTTGCGACCCATTGGGAATATCCAAATATCACAGGGAACGTGGCCTGCTGGTCCACCATGTCTGTGATTGCTTTTTAAATAAAGCCCATTTTCCTTAACCCTTTCGCTGCTGGGCCTTTTCCCCCTCAGGTGCCAGGCCTTTTTTGGCTATTTGGGGCAGTTCGCGCTTAGGCCCTCATGATTTTTTGTCCACATAAGCTACCCTCGCCTAATTTGTGTCCCTTTTTTCCAACATCCTAGGGATTCTATAGGTACTCAGAGTTTGTGTGTTCCCCTGAAGGAGACCAAGGGCCAGATGTAGCAACCCGTTTGCGAGTCGCAAACGGCGAAAATCGCCGTTTGCGACTCGCAAACGTGGGTTTGCTATGCAGAAATGCATTTTGCGAGTCGGATCCGACTCGCAAAATGCATTTCAGACTCGCTAATAGGAAGGGGTGTTCCCTTCCTATTAGCGACTCGCACTGGTATGCAATTCCATTTGCGGCCGCGAAAGCGGCCGCAAATGGACTCGCAGTTACCATCCACTTGAAGTGGATGGTAACCCAGTCGCAAATGGGAAGGGGTCCCCATGGGACCCCTTCCCCTTTGTGACTGGACCAGATATTAATTTTTCAGGGCAGGGAGTGGTCCAAGGGACCACTCCCTGCCCTGAAAAACCGAAACTAAAGGTTTCGGATTTTTTTAAAGTGCAGCTCGTTTTCCCTTAGGGAAAACGGGCTACACTTTAAAAAAAAAAAATCCTGCTTTATTGACAAGCAGGTCGCTAACATGGAGGCCTGCTGACGTCAGCAGGCCTCCATGTTAGCGAGTGCCTATACTCGCAATGGGGCCGCAATTTGCGACCCACCTCATGAATATTCATGAGGTGGGTCATTGCGACCCCATTGCGAGTTGCAGTCGGTGTCTGAGACACCGTACTGCATAGCAATTTGCGAGTTGCAAATTGCGAGTCGCAGGGACTCGCAATTTGCAAGTCGCAAATTGCTTTTTTCGTACATCTGGCCCCAAGTGATTAGCCAAAATACAGCGAAAATTTAGTTTTTTTAAAACAAAATGGGAAAATAGGGCTGCAGATGAAAGCTTGTGGTTTTCTCCCTGAAAATGGCACCAACAAAGGATTTGCGGAGCTGAAATCACCATCTTCCCAGCTTTCTGGAAGAGGCAGACATCAATTCGAAACCCACATTTTTCAACACAATTCTGGCATTTTACTGGGACATACCCCATTTTTACTATTTTTTGTGCTTTCAGCCTCCTTCCAGTTAGTGACAGAAATGGGTGTGAAACCTATGCTGGATCCCAGAAAGATAAACATTTCTGAAAATTAGATAAAATTATGAATTCATCAAGGGGTAATTTATGTATATCCTACACGGTTTTCCTTCAGAAAATAACAGCTGAAATAAAAAAAATATTGAAATAAGGTGAAAGAAACAGACATTTTTTACTCTATAACTTTTTCTTGCAATGTCAGATTTTTTAAAGCAATCTACCGTTACATCTGCTGGACTCTTCTGGTTGTGGGGATACATACATTCATCAATGGGTTTTCATTCTATTCCTGGTATACAGCAATTCTTTTTCTGAAATATAAAGACTGAAAAATAGGTATTGTCAACATCCGTAGAGTGCGCACTCTACGGGTGACGTAAATGCAAAAACCCAGTCCTTATGCAGTGGCATATTTCATGCATTGTGTTTCTATGCAGTATGTTAACCTTTTGCATTGCAGAGCTTTCACCTTGAAAAGTAATTAATGCTGTTTGTAATTCATTGTTTATTTGCAAGGCTTGTTTGCAGGACTACAGGGCGTGGTCCTTTATTCTTTCTCGAAGCCTTTCATGCAGCATGGTTGGGTGTGGCTCGTGGGCGGGGCTTGGCTCTATATAAGGGAGCCAGCCCAGCTCCATGAGCTCACTATTCAGCGGTCCCGGTGCAGAGCAGCAGCATTTTCCAGAGCTCCTGTCCCAGAGGCCTATCCAGTCATTTCCATGCCTGCACTCGCTTATTTGGTGATCTTCAAGCAGGGTGGTATGGCGGAGGTCGGGTTAGTCCCCCGACTCCGTTTTCCAGTGACACTCGAGTTTTGGGCCTAATCTTGAAATCGTGTGTGCAATTGTTTTCCTGGCATTTGAATCGTGAATTTCGAATCAGCAACAGTGTGCACAATTCTTTCCAGGCACTTATTTCTTGGTATTCAGATCGGCAGTGTGCAAGATCATTTCATGGCATTTGCATTGTGAATTCCGAATCAGCAACAGTGTGCGCGATTCTTTCCAGGCATTTATTTCTTGGCATTCAGATCAGCAGTGTGCGTGATCATTTAATGGCATTTGCATCGTGAATTCCGAATCGGCAACAGTGTGCGCTATTCTTTCCAGGCATTTATTTCTTGGCATTCAGATCGGCAGAGTGCGCGATCATTTCATGGCATTTGTATCGTGAATTCCGAATCGGCAGCAGTGTGCGTGATTTTTTCCAGGCATTTAGGGCCAGATGTAGTAATTTCCGATTTTGCGAATCGGAAATTGCGAGTCGGTGCGACTCGCAATTTCCGATTCGCAAAATCGGATGCAGTACGGTGTCTCAGACACCGACTGCGAGTCGCTATGGGGTCGCAAAGACACACCTCATTAATATTAATGAGGTGGGTCGCATTTTCCGACCCCATAGCGAGTCCCTGCACTCACAGGGATGGTGGCCTGCTGAAGTCAGCAGACCTCCATGTCTGTGACTGCTTTTTAAATAAAGCAGGTTTTTTTTATTTTGCAGCCCATTTTCCTTAAAGGAAAACGAGTTGCAAAATAAAAAAAATTAACAAAACCTTTTGGTTCTGGTTTTTCAGAGTAGGCAGTGGTCCATTGGACCACTGCCTGCTCTGAAAAACCCTTATTGGAAACATTCACAAAGGGGACCTCTTCCCTTTTTGTGAATGGGTTACGACCAGTGTGACACTGGTGGTAACTGCGAATTGCTTTGCGACCGCATTCGTGGTCACAAAGCAATTTAGCATAGCGATGCGAGTCGGTACCGACTCGCAAATTGTGAATCTGCATCGCAAAAGGCTTTTTGCACGGCGCAAACTGATTTTCGCAGTTTGCACCATGCAAAAAGCTTTCTACATCTGGCCCTTACTTCTTGGCATTCAGATCAGCAGTGTGCGCAATCATTTCATGGCATTTGTATTGTGAATTCCGTATCGGCAGCAGTGTGTGCAATTCATTCCAGACATTTACTTCTTGGCATTCAGATCGGCAGTGTGCGCGATCATTTCATGGCATTTGTATTGTGAATTCTGAATCAGCAACAGTGTGCGCGATTCTTTCCCGGCATTTAACTCTTGAATCATAGATCGGCGTTGTGCGCGATCGTTTCATTGCATGTAAATCTAGATATTCAAATCGGCAGCAGAGTGCCTGATTCTTTCTTGGTGTTTAACTTTTGAAATACAGATCGGCGGAGTGCGTGATCATTTCTAGACATTAAAACTTAGGTGTGCAGTTTTGATTAAAGTGCATAATATTCCCTGAACATTTGAGTCTTGAAACTTTTAATCAGAGAGTGATGTAGAAGTGTTATTCATGGTACCTGTACAGTTCATTCATGCAGAGAAAAAACCATGTGCTCTTTGATTCTTGCTACAATGCAGAGATTATTCTAAGAAGTATTTTGGAGAGAGTTTATTGTTCAAATTATAATATGCTATTTCTGGAATGTTTATGAGAAAACCTTGCATAACCTTTCCTGATTTCCAGGTACCTAGATTCTTGAGGCCTAGTTATAGTAAAGCCTTAGGTTGTCCATGTTTTCAGCATAAGTGTTTATTTGAAACAAAACTTAAAGAAAGTCATTTTGATTCATCTTGCAATTGTGTTGTTTAACTCTTGCTTCCACAGGTCTCCTTCCCCGCTGTTCCCAACCCAAAACCCATTTCCCCAATTGCCCATTCTTTAACTCTGTGCTATATAACTAGTGGAGTTTGGAGCTGCCAAGAGGTGGACATGTTGGGAACATGCACAGGCCCCGAGGATCTGGTCTCCTTTACAGGTATAAAGCAAACCTTGGTATTTCCAAAATGACACAAGATAAGGTGTTGAGAAGCAGTGGTTATTTGCACATCTCTGTGTTCCCCAAGTCTCCTGATAAAAATGGTACCTCACTTGCGCGGGTAGGCCTAAAGCTCATGACAGGAAACGCAACATGAACACATCACATTTTACATTGAATTCTGATGTGTTTTTTGAAAAGTGCCTAGCTGTGGATTTTGGCCTCCAGCTCAGCCTGCACCTAGGGAGACGTACCAAACCTGTGCATTTTTTTAAACTAGACACCTAGGGGTATCCAGGGTGGGGTAATTTGTGGGGCTCTCACCAGGTTCTTTTACCCAGATTCCTTTGCAAACCTCAACATTTGGCCCAAAAAACAAGTTTTCCTCACATTTCGGTGACAGAAAGTTGTGGAATCTGAGAGGAGCCACACATTTCTTTCCACACAACATTCCCCCAAGTCTCCCGATAAAAATGGTACCTCACTTGTTTGGGTAGGCTTCGTGCCCGTGAAAGGAAAGGCCCCAAAACACTATCTGGACACATCAAAATTATCAAATACAAAACTACCTGCGGGAGGTGGCACCTGCGTTTTTGGTCCTGGGCTCAGCAGCCATACAGGGAAACGTATCAATCTCAGACATTTATGAAAACTAGACACCCAAGGAAGTCCAGGGAGGTGTGACTTCCGTGGATCCCCCAGTGTTTTCTTACCCAAATTCCTCAGCAAACCTCAAATTTAGCAATTTTTTTTTAATTTTTCCCACATTTCTGTGTGGGATCACTGCACCAGGACAACTACCACCCAGTTCCCCTCAGTCTCCCGGTAAAAATTATACCTCACTTGTGTAGGTGGGCCAAGTCCCAGTGACAGGGAAGAGCCAAAAACATGTTGAAACTGAGGGGGAACCAAAGCGGGTCCAGATATGGCTAACAGTAATGTGCCCCCATGGGAAGCGACCCTTGCCCAAGGGTCTGCCCCCCCAAACAAAACACACACATACACACACACCAATCCATGGGGCCTAAGTGGTTTAAATGGCCTAAAAACAATTTACCCCCCCAGGAGCGACCCTTGCCTAAGGGGGCACTCCACGTATCAATATAAATAAAAAAAATCAATCCCTGGTGTCTAGTGGCTTCTGCCCCCCGGAGGAAGATCAGCCTAATTAATATAGGCCAAGCTGCCCATGGGGGGGGCAGAAAAGGCCTAATAAAAAAAGTGCCTCCAGGGAGCAACCCTTGCCCAAGGGGTCGCTCCCCTTATCAATATAAATTTAAAAACAAAACATTCCTGGTCCCTAATGGCTATTTCCTAATGGCTTCTTCACCCCCCCCAGGAGCAGATCGGCCTAATTAATTTAGGCCAATCTGCCCCCGGGGGGCAGAAAAGGCCTAATAAACAAATTTGTCCTCTGGGGAGCAACCCTTGCCTAAGGGGGGTTGCCCCCCTTATCAATATAAATAAAATAAAAAATAATCCCTGGTGTCTAGTGGCTTCTGCTCCCTCGGGGCCAGATCGGCCCAAATAATATAGGCCTAATAAATAAATTGCCCCCCTGGGAGCGACCCTTGCCTAAGGGGTCACTCCCCTTATGCAATTTCATAACTAAAAAAAAATCCCTGGTGTGGCTTCTGTCCTCCCTTTGGGGCAGATTGGCATAAAATCAATATAGGTCGATCTGCCCCCGGGGGGGGGGGGCAGAATAGGCCTAGTAAAATTATTGCCCCCAGGGGAGCGACCCTTGCCTAAGGGGTCGCTCCCCTTCTGACACCAAAAAACAAACAAAAAAACCCTGATGTAGAGTGGATTCTGCCCCCCCCCCGGGGGCAGATCGGCATTATCAATATAGGCCAATCTGCCCCCGGGGGCAGAAAAGGCCTAATTATTATTTGGCCCCCGGGAAGCGGCCCTTGACGAAAGGGACACTCCCCTTATCACACAAATACAAAAATTAAAAAATTCCCTGGTGTCTAGTGGGAATTTCTACAGCCTGATCAGGTTGCAGAAATGTTCAGGATGACATCAAAAGAAAGGAAAAGTCTTTCCTTTCTTTTGTTGTCCCTGCCTGCCCCCTCCTCCAGAGTGAAAGAGAGAAATGCTTAGCATTTCTCTTCCGCCTCGCGTTGGAAGCATGCTTCCAGAGCGATAGGAGGTGACCTCTGTTGAGGTCACGCCATTGGGGGGTGGGGTCAGGGCTGGAAAGGGAAGCAATTCCCCTTCCATCCCTACCCATGGGAGGGGGGTTGGAAGGCCCACGGGGGAGCGCTAGCGCTCCCCCCTTGGGCCTGGTCCAGGACGAGGTGCTTACGTCCGTGGCGCCACCAGACGTAACCACCTCGGCCTCGGCCTCAGCACCCAAGGAGTTAAAGGAAAACAGGATGTGTTTCAAAAAGAAAACTGAGCAGTTTCTATTTGTAACAGTATACAGTGGTCAGTTGCAGCACTGCCTGATCTTACAAAATGTAGTCACCTACATTCATAAAAGGGAATGGGTCCCTTGGGGACTTTTTCCCATTTGCGAATGGGTTACCACCTATTTGAAATTAGAGGTAACCTGCAAATGTTTTGCAACCGCAGTTCAGATAGCAAAACTTTCTTACATCTCATCCCTATTAGGAAGGGACACCCTTAAAACGTCCCTTCCTAATACTGAATTGCAGACTGTATTGCGATTCGGTAATAGGTTACTGAATTGCAAATAGGGCCTTGTACATCCCAAAATGTTTTTTAGCAGTTGCAAATAGCCCGATTCTTTGAATCGGATCGGTTGCGACTGCCAAAATCTTTTGTACATGTGCTTCCAAGTGGGTGTGCCCACTTCACCTCCAGTATGTAAAGCATTATTGTAATGACCTAATCCATATTTCTATGCAGTGCAAAAAAGCAACATTTGGTCATCATTGTCTATTTTGCTAAACTTGGCTTGTGTAAAGCAACGTTGCAATGACTTTGTTCCCTTTGCTCCTCCAGCTATAAATATCACTTCCACTTCATTGTTTAATTTAAATGTCTAGTAGGCAAAGCAACCTTATGATTCCAGTGTTAAGTCTGCCATCAGTATGTAAACCATTAATGTCGGGCCAGTTTCCATACTGTGTCCTGCAGCATGCTCTGGGCTACATGAATTAATTACCATATTTTTGCAGTCCAGATCAGATTACGAGAATGCTGTTTATGATACTTCCCCGGGCACAATTTTACATCAAATGCAACTGGTTCTGAATGCCGCAGCATAATGTCTCAAAACGTAGTAACATCATCCCTGTGCTGCTGCTGCATCATTGCCTGCCCGTAAAGCAAAGGATCATCTTTGAAAACAGGTATATTGGTATACTATGTCAAGCACTCTATTTTCAAACCCCGGAATTCTTGTTAAACGTTTATGTGACACTCATCCAATTCGACAATACAATCAAACTTTCAACCTCTTGCCTTAACTAAAAAAATACTTCAATAGTAAAACATTATGACATAGCCTTTGGTAGCATTGTAATTCGGAACGCCACCTTACCAATTTATATACATGGCGAATCCCTTCTTTTTCAGTTTAGAAAACTCTCCATGGCTCATCAGTAGAATCAATAAAAGAATAGCTTCCATTTAACGTGTGCTCTTACTTTAGCGACAAGAAGATTTGGTTGATGTTTTGCTTTATAAGTATTGGCCCATAGAGCAATGGATTGAGAGACCATCCTAAGGGCTTCTTACCCTATATTTTCATGTAGGTGGACTCCCTAGACCCCCGTTGAACAAGCCTTGGCTGAGTGCAGCATATTCATAGCTTTTGGGTCACCTAAGTTCTCCAAAGAGAGCTGCCTACACATAACTGAAGCAGATGGGTACGTTTGTGTTCAATACTTTTTATGTGTTTGAGATATTTTCAACCATCATGAGGATAGTTTTGCAATAACTGATTGTAGTAGTCAGAATGTAACTGAACAGGGAAAGGTTCATGAACATTACTGATGGACCTGATTTAGGGTTTAGGTAGCTGTTCGCAAACATTCATTTTTCCAAGTCTGATAGTTATAAGATTGGGGTGGAAGCTTACAATGAATTTGGAGAAAATGTCTGACATTGAACTTTCCAATAAGAAACATTGGTAGGTTTTCCTAGGTGCCGGCTGAGCGAGAGGCCAAAATCCACAGCTAGACACTTTACAAAAAACAGGTGTGTTGTCTGTGGGAAAATGTGATGTGTCCACTTTGTGTTTTGGGGCATTTCCTGTCGGGGGCACTAGGCCAACCATGCAAGTGAGGTACCATTTTTATCAGGAGACTTTGGGGAATGCTGGATGGAAGGAAATGTGTGGCTCCTCTCAGAATCCAGAACTTTCTATCACCGAAATGTGAGGTAAACGTGTTTTTTTGCCACATTTTAAGGTTTGCAAAGGATTCTGGGTAACAGAACCTTGTGAGAGTCCCACAAGTTACCCCATCTTGGATTCCACTAGGTGTCTAGTGTTCCAAAATGCCCAGGTTTGGTAGATTTCCCTATGTGCCGGCTGAGCCAGAGGACAAAATCCACAGCTAGGCACTTTGCAAAAAACAGGTCTGTTTTCTTTGGGAAAATGTGATGTGCCCAGCTTGTGTTTTAGGACACTTCCTGTCACGGGCACTAGACTTACCCACACAAGTGAGGTACCATTTTTATTGAGAGACTTGGGGGAACGCTGGGTTCGAAGGAAATTTGTGGCTCCTCTCAGATTCCAGAACTTTCTATCACTGAAATGTGAGGAAAATGTGTTTTCTTGACACATTTAAGGTTTGCAAAGGATTCTGGGTAACAGAACCTGGTGAGAGCCCAACAAGTCACCCCATACTGGATTCCCCTAGTTGTCTAGTTTTAAAAAATGCACAGGATTGCTAGGTTTCCCTAGGTGCTGATTGAGCTAGATGCCAAAATCCAAAGCTAGGCACTTTCCTAAAAACACACCAGATTTTAATGTAAAAATGTGATTTGTCTGTTTTGTGTTTCCTGTCGCTGGCATTAGGCCTACCCACACAAGTGGGGTACTATTTTTATCAGGAGACTTGGGGGTATACAGAATAGAAGAACAAGTGTTATTGCTGCTTGTGTTTCTCTAAATGTTTTCCTTCCAAATGTAAGACAGTGTGTAAAAAAGACGTCTATTTGAGAAATGCCCTGTAATTCACATGCTAGTATGGGCAACCCAGAATTCAGAGATGTGAAAATAACCACTGCTTTTCAACACCTTATCTTCTGCCCATTTTGGAAATACAAAGGTTTCCTTGATACCTATTTTTTGCTCTTTCTATTTCAGCAAATGAATTGCTGTATACCCGGTACACAATGAAAAACCATTACAATGTGCAGCTCCTTTAGTGGCTCTGGGTACCTAGGGTTCTCGATGAACCTACAAGCCCTATATATCCCCACAACCAGAAGAGTCCAGTAGACGTAACAGTATATTATTTTTGAAAATCTGACATCGCAGGAAAAAGTTACAGAGTAAAACATGGAGAAAAATAGCTTTTTTACCTCAATTTCAATATGTTTTCATTTCAGCTGTTATTTTCTGTAGGAAAACCTTGTACGATCATTGGTTTTACATCATTTCTGTCACTAAATGTAAGGAGGCTGAAGGGGTATGCCCCATTAAAATGCCAAAATTGTGTTGAAAAATGTGGTTTTCTGATTCAAGTCTGTCTGTACCTGAAAGCTGGGAAGGTGGTAATTTTAGTTCCGCAAACCCTTTGTTGATGTCATTCCCAGGGGAAAAACCACAAGTCTTCTTCTGCAGCCCTTTTTTCCCATTGTTTTTTAAAATAACATTTTCGCTGTATTTTGGCTAATTTCTTGGTCTCCTCCAGGGGAACCCATAATCTCTGGGTACCTCTAGATTCCCTAGGATGTTGGAAAAAAGGATGCAAATTTGGCATGGGTGAACTGCCCCAAATAACCAAAAAAGGCCTGCCACCTGAGGGGGAAAAGGCCTTGCAACTAAGGGGTTAAAGGAAAATGAGATGCATTACAAAAAGGAAACTGAAAGTTTTCTATTCGTTTTTTAAGAGTAGGTAGTAGCTGGTGGGATCACTGCCTGCTCTTACAAAATGTTCACAACGTCATTCACAAAGTGGTATGGGTCTCTTGGGGATCCTTTCCCTTTTCCAAATGTGTTACCATCTCTTCTACGGAGTTGGTAAAATATGAATGTTTTGCGACCAAATTCTAGTCCCAAAATATTCATACATACCAGTGTGACTCGCTATTAGGAAGGGATGCCCTTTACACATCCCCTTCCTACTGGCGCCTCACAAACCCTATTTTGTGAGTCGGTAATAGGTTACCAACTGGCAAAATAGAGTTGGTACATGCCAAAATGCACTTTACCTGTTCTCAAAAGGCCAATGGGCAGAACTTTCCATCTACTCTGAAGCATGTAGTTGCTTCTCCACTACTTTTATATTCGTCAGGCACTATGTATATCGCATTCCCATTGTAAACGTCTTCCTCAGGCTACAGTCCGAGTTCATCAATTATAACAATTAGAAGCGGAATCATGTCAATGACATTTGATTGCTCTAGTAAAGAGAGAAATAACCTGGGTTTACCTAATCCTGTTCCTTTAGATCTTAAATATTCAGATATATTTGAAAATATAATTTTCAGTACTATAGAAAATGTATACCTTACTAATTATTGCTGAACTCCTATTGCTATGATTCAATTTATTCATAACATTTTTAATGATGTATTGATTGTTACACACCGAGTAAAATTATCTACTTAACCTGATAGGAGATGTGCCCTAAAGCTGCTACAGAAAGTAAATGTTCTTGCTTTTTAGGTTCTGCTCAGTCACGTCTTGTGGCGTGGAAAAGGGGTGTGGCAACATGTGGCAGGGGGAAACAACAAAAATAACCCAAAAATTAAATAAAAAAACAACTTACCTGACTCCCCGCCACCACGCCACTCTCCTGGCTCCAATGCAGGGACAGGCTCCCAGCCTGTCCTGCAGCCAATCCTAATACTTCTCTCAAGCTGCTGGCAGCATGAAAGCAGCATTAGGATTGGCTGGAGCATCCTGGCTTGGTACTCCCAGGCAGACTGGGACCCTGTGCCTACTCTCTCCAACCTGGCAACACAGTGCCGGGTTGAAGAGAGCTCAGTGCCCATGTGTGTTTGGCTGGCCCGGGACTGCCGACCAAACACAAATGAGCACTGAGGGGACTGCACACCACTCCCCTCAGTTCTCGTCACACCCATGGCTGCTGCTGCTGGTGGGGGGATGATGCTTCTCCACCATAGCGGAGGAGCAGCCGCTGGTTCTGCTTCACCTACATTATTTATCTTGGTGAAATGGATCTCATTTTGGAAATTTGTGGCATAAGTTTATGTATCTAAAGATAAATAAATGTTAAATCAATACCACTCAAAGTACTAATGTCCTGGTAACACCTAAATTGAATTTCAGACTTAATACAGTATAAAAGGTTTTTCAATCACTTGTGCCAAATCGGAGATCACCCAGTGGAAAATCTTGATCTTTTGCTAAAATCATTGATGGTGTTTTTTCCGTCCATGACAACGCCACTTTGAGAACTTTATTTGGCCATAAATAAGTTGACAAAATACAATTGATATTAAGTAGGAACTACAGCTCACTAAGTTTAAAAAATGCATCCATTCTTTAAGACTTCCAAAAGAACTACCACTTATCTGATCCTTGTAAGGCAAAAGAAGACATGGTCAAAATTACAACCTGCATAACAGAGACTAGAACAGTAGCAGCAATATGAGGTACTATCACAATGGTGTCCAGACAAATTGCTCCAAAGATTAAGTATTAATCACAGGTCTGCAGCAAGACGCTGATAATATCTAATCTGGACTGCTCTCTGCCCATTCTTTAAAGATTGAACCAGTTGATGTGATTCTACCCTCTTGTTTTCTGAAACAATATGCAGCCCGTTTCCCTTTTACTTTACAGATATGTCACTGTTGCTTTGGGCTTCACCTTCACATGCTACTGTTCTTGTGCACTGCACCATCATTTCAGGATAGCATCAGAAAATATTTTATCAGCAGCAGTTTGGGTAGGTATACATAATTAATTATTTCCTTCTCTAGCTGGTGTAATAAGAACTGCAATGAGTGTTTTTGGATTTTTCATTACTCAATGATGTCTAACTGGTGTTTTGGACTGTTGTCCTAAATGTCATCGAAACCACATTAAAGAAAGTCCACAGGGACCATTGTTTTTCACAGACACTATAAAAACAGATTACGAGGCATTCATAGTTACTTATATTCATTAAAGATTTTTGGGTGAGTTGATGCTTTCTTTTAGGAAGAGCAGTTGCTGACTTTTCCATTGGGCCAGGAACTGTCTTATGTTTCAGAAAGTGTGAAAGAAGTGAAAAGTCGTAGCAGGGGAGGGGAAGTGAAGTAGGGATGCGAGGTCACTGCTGGATAGTTAATAGACTTGTGGATTTTGGTATTCTTGGCCTCAAATAAATCAAGAGGGTGTTTGGACTGACGCAGGTAAAAACAAGTGTTACTTTGTAGGGCACCATGGTTGTCAAGTTTCTAACAGATTCAAATATTTTCTTCGTCATATTGGGTGCCTAAAGATACATTTTCCATAGTAGACCTTTTATCTCTATTTGCAGCTTTGTGGTGGCTTCTACTTTGTGACCTTTTAGTTGTATTGTCCTCTTTGCTCAGTAACTAACACTGCTGCCATGTCAGGTTTTGTTTGTGTGCCAGGTTAAGCACTTTCCCTCTGAACTACTTGATGGATTTGAGACGTACCATTGGTTGTCTGTGTTTGGAAGGTGCTAGAATGTCTTGCACAGATTATATGTTATTGAATAAATTGTCTAAGCAGATCAGTTGCTGTGGAAAATTTGTTTTTGGAGGCATGATAGGTTGCCCAGGACAGCTCTCTGCTCATCTTTCTAAAATGTCTAACGTGTATAGAGATTGTTGGTTGAAATGGTTGGCAATTTTCTTGTGCGATAGGTTTATGATGTTGATGGAGATAAAGTAGGATCAGACTATGCCTAGGTTTGCACTGTTAGGTTAGATGTTTCAAGTTTATGTGTGACCATGAGGCCCGCTCAGTATTTGTATAAGGCCTTTGACTAACTGATTGATGCTGAGAGCCTGTGTATTGCTGAAAAAACTGTTTGAAATTGTGTCTGACTGACCACAAATTAAAGATCCCCATAATCAGAACATCGTTAGCTTTTGCCTCCAAGTGAACAGTGAATTCAAGGAATGTATTCAAGAAGGAAGGCTTATATTTGGGGGTAATAGACTTCTGCTGTCAAGAAAGAGCTACTGGGGTCAATAGTGCAGCCATCCAATGTGATGGCACAATGGGAATACATGAAACTATTGAGATGGTCTTCCTCTTGAAATGTTTAAAAGTGTGCAAGGGTGCCAGCTTTGGTGCTAGGCTTCCAAAACGACGCCAGCACAAGGGAAAGAACAGGAATGCACCATATTGGAAAAATATGATTCATTCCTGCCCTTTCACTTTGACTTAGGGCAGTGCAGGAAGGTGACTTGCTGAGCTGCTCTACCCCAAATCCCCATAAATAATGGAGTGTGCATTTGGTATTTCTAGCTCCCATTATGTTGCCTGCTTGGATACTACCCTGGGTGCAACTTAGCCATTTTTGAACAGTCCAAATAGTAAGATTGGAGCCTCTGGAAGCTGGCTGGGATCTTCACCCTTCACAAAGTTCTGGTGTTTGATAGTCATATCAATAGTCTTATCTATGTAGAGTTCAGGTATAAGCGTTATTTTGAATGGAAGATAATAATTCCTTAGCCTCATTATTCTAGCTTTATTCACTAAATTTAAGAACTGAGAATTCTTTTTGCAGGATTAGAGCTACTTCTTATTTTGTGACACTTGGATGACTGGTGCAAGATTCGGAGGGGGACTGTGACTGATGTTTGTCTTTATTGATTAGTCATAATTCCTCCACTGGCAAGCACCTTGGATTCTAAGAGTAAAAGGCAGTACAAGATGAACTGATTGGACTATGAGAGACTGCACATTGTATTCATGTACAAAAGTGGCATTATTTTGGAGTAAATGTATGGGCTCTACTGGTATTGTTGGTTTGGAAATTTGCAGCAATTGTCACATCTTCATAAATGACCAGGTGGTGTGTTGTAAAGAGATTTTCTGTGGTTCTTGTGGCTATCAGAATGTCAATACTTTAGTTAACAGCATGGGTTGTATTAATGGTTAAATTATATATATATGTATATTTACATATAGAAAAACAGAGGTTAGCGCAACATTATAGTTATGGTCAGAATTTTTTCATACAAAACCTTAGAAATTCAACAGTTATAGTTATACAACACTGTGGGCCTGTTTTTAGCAGATGGGTTACTACCTTACAACGGTGAAGGATATCCCAGCCGCTGAAATCTAAATCCCATTATTTCCTACTGGATTTAGAGTTTGGTGGATGGGATATCCGTCACTGTTCTGATGCCATAACCCATTCACCAATATGTAAATTGTTGGAAATGGCCTTTCTGCAGGGTCACGCCCAGACTTTTTGCCTTCCTCCTTCTCTTTTTCTGACCTCATTTTTGCTGGCTTTAGGACTCTGCGCACTTTACCACTACTAATCAGTGCTAAAGTGCATATGCTCTTGCCTCAAAACATGGTGACATTGGCTCATACCCAATTGGCTTATTTAATTTACTTGTAAGTCCCTAGTCAAGTTCACTACATGTGCCCTGGGCCTGTAAATTAAATGCTACTAGTGGGCTGCAGCACTGGTTGTGCCACCCACATATGTAGCCCCCTAACCATGTCTCAGGCCTGCCTCTGCAGTGCCTGTGTGTGCAGTTTCACTGCCACTTCGGCTTGGCATTTAAAAATACTTGCCAAGCCTTAAGCTCCCCTTTTTCTACATATGCGTCACCCCTAAGGTAGGCTGTAGGTAGCCCATAGGGCAGGGTGCTATGTAGGTAAAAGGCACGACATGAACATGTGTTTTCTATATGTCCTGGTAGTGTAAAATTCCTAAATTCGTTTTTACACTGCTGTGAGGCCTTCTCCTTTCATGGGATAGCATTGGGGCTACTCTCATATACTGTTTGAGTGGTAGATCCTGATCTGAAAGGATTAGCCAGGTCATATTTAGTATGGCCAGAATGGTGATACAAAATCCTGTTTAATGGTGAAGTTGGGTTTTAAATTACTATTTTAGAAATGCTACTTTTAGAAAGTGAGCATTTCTCTACACTTAAATCCTTCTGTGCCTTCCAATCCACGTCTGGCTAGGTTTAGTTGACAGCTCCCTTGTGCGTTCACTCAGACACACTCCAAACACAGGCTACTCAGCCTCACTTGCATACATCTGCATTTTGAATGGGTCTTCCTGGGCTGGGAGGGTGTAGGGCTTGACACCTACATGTCAAAGGACAATAACCTGGCCTCACACAAACGACTGCCACCCCCCCCACTGGGACCAAGGCAGACATGATGGAACTGAAAGGTTACCTTGTGCACTTCTAAGCCCCTCATTGAAGTCTCCCCCACTTCAAAGGTACATTTTAGCATTTAAGCAGGGTCTCTGACCCTACCAACTTAGACACTTCTGAGGTAGACACTCTACCTGACAAGACACTTCCTGGGTAAGAGAACCTGAACCAGAACCTGCATCCTGCCAAGAAGAACTGCCTGGCTACCCAAAGGACTCAGCTGACTGCTTTCTGTGAAGGACTGCTGCCTTGCTGTTGCCCTGCTGTTGCCCTGCTGCCTTGCTGCTCTCTGGCTGTGGTGAAAAGTGCTCTCCAAGGGCTTGGATAGACATTGCCTCCTGTTTCCTGAAGTCTCAGGACCAAAAAGACTTCATCTCTACAAGAAGGACTCCTTGTGTGGTGAAAGCCGACGCACAGCCTGTCTAAAATAAATCATGCCCTATAACTTGTGCCCTAAGGTAAATATAACTTGCATCCCGCCATGCACAGTTTTTTCATTAATAATTACACTGCAAATGTTGCAGTGATATTATCAATGATGCCATAGAAGATGCCATTACTGATGTAAAACTGATGTAATATGTGGGTAAGTAGCAGTGCATGGTGATGGCATGATTTGTAGTTACCTTATTGTACAAATTAGAGTGTCTTCAGATGAGCATAACTTTAACTGTGGCTTTTGGCCAACTCCCCCATAGGCATCCAACCATCCACAGTCTTCGACTGTGTGCGGTGGGGCTTGGCTGCTGGGCCTGGGGCCAGGCCCTGCAGCCAACCCCGTAGGCATCCAACCTCGTGCCATGCATGGCCTTTGGCTGTGCGGGGGTCGGCTGTAGGCATTTTTTCAATATGGAATTGTGGATTAAAAATAACCCTGGCTTTTCCTTGGATAATTTCATATATTATGAAGATTTGGTATTTACTGAATCAGAGCTTTAACTGGGATACATTCTATGTTTATATTAGTAAGTGCTTCCTGTTGATGTTTAATTTCTGTGAAATGAGCATTGGTCCCAGAATGGACCCTCACCTGCTTATTTCACCAAAATGTCTACTCAACTGGAGTAATTTCTACTGGCTAATTAGCAAGCACTATCTCATTGGATAAATGAATACTGCACATTCTATAGTAACACTGCATAAAGGACCACAAGGTAATGCTTCCAGTGACTATGCCTGGTGTATTTTTGGCAATGTGACTGTTCCTCAAGTATCTTCCCAATAAAATATCTGCTAACATCTGACTACAACAAGACTACAATGAGATGAATCTTCACCCAACAAGGGAACTAGCATTAATTATATGAAATAAGTGCCTCTTTGTTTGGTGTAGATGTGCTCACATTGTTTTGCACCAGGAATGCTCAGAGACTTTTTGGTAAGCCGCCCATTAAGCGGGAAAAGGTGGGAAGACCGATGCATACCACTATGATATAGGGGGCATGGTTAAACTGATGAAGCTTTGAGGTAATTTTGCACATTTACATACTTGTAGTAATGAAAAGGATGAAGGATGGACTCTGCTCCCACCAAGAGAGCACTGGGAAGATCCCCCTTGTAATCCAGCAATGATGCATAAACACTGGTGCCAGATTGGATCTATGCCACAGGGCGGAGCCTCAAGTCAACTGAGGTCTTGATGCTCGCACATGCAGCAAGAAATACTGCTCCCTGTGTGCAGGAGCAATCGTTTCATCTCTTTTCCTGAAAACAGATGAAAAGGCTTCTTCCAGTACATGGGAGAAGTTTTCGTGCTCCCCGAAAAATGGTAGCGGACTTACAGTTTGCTCTTGCTTGGTGTGAGCTGTGATAGCTCCTGTCAAGTGACAGCACACTACTATGTCCTTAGGGTGAGCATCTCAGGACATAGGGTGCCGGTTCTGGGGATGAAAGCCCCGAGGGACATTAATGGCTCCAAGGGGGGCTGTGCAGCTCTCCTCCATTCTTTAGAAGAGGGCTGTTCCTGTGGCGGTGGGGGGCCTTTAGGTCAAATTGGGACCCAGAATGGGGTCCATGCAACCCACTCCCCCTTTCACAATTACTGTGCCCCAGGAAGATGGTCCCTGGGGCAATTTCTTACTCAGGAGAGGGGTCTGCACAACCCCCTTCTTATTACAAGGCCCAGTCCTGGGAGGTGGTGGTCCCGGGGCCTTAAAAGGCCTATGGGGGGTGCAGAGCCTCCACCTCTTAATTCAACTATGGCTAAGCCCAGAGAGGTGGGGGTCCCAAGGGCCCATACTGCCCATGGAGGGGGGGCGCATGGGCCCCCTTGTCATACTTTATATCAAAAATTGCTCCCAGGAGCTGGCCCGCCTGGGGATTTAATAGAAACAAGCATAGAAGACAGCGCTTGTTTTTTTTTTTAAATGTCGCTGAGATTGCGGAGGCCGTGCACAGTGTGGGGTTGGGTGGCTATAAGGGCTTGCCTGCAGGCCCTGCAGCCAACTCCTGCCATGCACAGCCAAAGGTGGTTGGATTAATGTAAAGTAATTAAAATTACTTAACTTTAAGAAACCATAGAAATTCACTGAAAAAAAACCAAAGGTTGCAGGGACGTTATAGTTAGGTTCTGAATTTAATGCATACCGTATAATACATACTGGGGGTCATGTAGCTAGGCTATTAAATGGTCAGGTAAAAATTAGTCCCCCAACTGGCTAATAATGATAGACTTCAAATATACACACCAAAAAATTGCATTACATAAAACCCAAGTAGGATTACCTGGTAGCAAGCAAACCCAACCTATATTGTCATAAAACGACACATGGCAGGCAGCAGGCTGCACAAACAAGGGCATCATAAGTCTTGAAATGAAATTAGGTTGCTGTACAAAAAAATGTATACACACTGTTGGAAAGTAGATTATTGGTAAGGATAGGTACATGCCTACACTTAGCAAAAGGCCATAAACCCCCAGTAGGTCACACTCGACCAGAGCAAAGACTACATTTGAGGCTGACCGCAATGGAGCCCTGCTTGGCTACAGTGAGTGAGGGTCCTCGGTTAAAGTTTTACCTTTGGTCTTAAGACCTCATTATGACCCTGGTGGTCTTAAGACCTCCATAGCTGCAGTGGCAGTTAGACCACCGTCAATGTGGCGGTCTGACAGCCACATTACGACTGTGGCGGTTGCACCATAGTTGGACCACCAGCACTGCCACTTTTCCTCCACAGGAGGGGCTGGCGGTGCTGGGGTCCTAATCTGCCAGGGGAGTGCTGCAAGCAGCACTGCCCTGGGGATTGCAAGTCCCCTCTCTTCTGGCGAATACTTGGCGGTAGCCCCACCATGTAAAGGTTAGCTGAGAAGGGATGCAGGGTGGCCCAGGGGGGCCCCTGCACTGCCCATGCATTTGGCATAGGCAGTGCAGGGGCCCCACTGGCCAGCCCCATTGCAATTTTTGCTTTGTAGACAGTGAAAATCACGACGGGTGCTCTGGGCACCCTATGTACTGCAGCATTGCTGCCGGCTCTATTATGAGCCGGCATCAATGTTGTAGGCCATTTCCTGCAGGGCCAGTGGGCGGAAACTCTGTTTGCCCCCGCTGACCCAGCAAGAAACTCTTAATGGGGCCCAAGGAAAGGGGAACGCACAGTCAGTAATCTGACAGCTGGAGTTTGGTGGACGGCTTTTCCCTCCGTCAAACTCATAATGAACACCTTAGTCTTTTTCTTGAAAATTTCCATGCCTGGGACAAAGTCACAAGTTGAATCCAACCTCCCTGGAGCCCTCTTCGGATACGCATCCCAGGAAGTCTCAGTCAAGAATTCTATGTTCAGACTTAGATGATTTTTTGGGATGGAAATCTCCACCCGGGACCAAGTTGAAATTGGAGCTGACCTCCCTTGAGCCTTCCTCAGATCCACTGCATGGGAAGACTCAGTGAACTTTTACATTCAGACTTAGAAACTTTGTTGGAGCTTTTTCTCTCTGGGTCGTCAGGCGACCCTCCACAGCAAGCCGATTTTGATTTCACATTGTCAGATTGCCTTTCCACGAGCCCCAGGTGAAATTCTGGAAGTCTGGGGCTCCAGAGCTTTTCAGCAGGATGAACCTGCAAATCAGGCCGGGTCGTGGTCGACGTAAGTCAGCTTGACTCACGACATCAAGTTGGTCCACTTATGGAGCTTTTTTCCAAAATTGTTCCAAACTTCTTCATACTTCTGCGTCTTCTTCCAGAAGGTCTTTGAATCGTCTTTAGGAGTCCACAACTCACTCAAAGGTTCCAGAGGCTCTGAGTTGCTCCTTCGGGGTTAGGACTCCAACTCCCAGAAAGCACCTGGTTCAAATCCAAAATGACTACTGGTCACTGGTCAGCTGGTCAGTTTCTTCAGGGTTTGATGTAGGTGATTCTGGTCAGCTATTTTCTACCTGTGGCATATAAGGAGTCTGTCTTGAAGCAGTAAAAGACAGGAACATTCCTTTTGTTGGTGAAGCCTAAGTGTGGAGCTGGTGCAGTCCTTCTGAGTACAGTGTCCAGATGAAGGCCAGGGGTCCAACAGGACAGTCCTTCTTCTTCTTGTCTTGTTCCAGTAGGAACCTGAGGTGGGTTGCAGCTCTGCCAAAGTTATCCTTGCTCCTGGGATGGAAAGCAAGGGGGCTCTGTCCAATCACATGCAGGCCACCACCCTCTTGAGAGACCACTTCCTGAGAAGTGTGGCAAAATTCAATCCCAGGAGGCAACATTCATTCAAAATTCAAGATGGCAAACATTCATCATTACAGTTTAGATCTGGGTAAGCCCACCCACTGGTGTGGCTAGGTTTCCCTTAACACACCCCTTCCTTAATCTAAATGGGGGCACCTGGTTGCCTGGGGCTGTAGGAAATGGGGGAGGTACAGTTGCTGTCCCAAGTGGCCTTCCCTCCTTTGAAGTCCATTTTGGCTGCTCTCTCCGATCCAGTTCAACCGTCTGCTGAGGCAGATCTCCTCCCACCAGATGCTTCCTCTGATTTAGCTCAGGCCACTTCACACCTCATCAAGGCAGCCTGGCTCAGGCTGACAAAGGCTGAACAATCAGAACAGGGCACTGCACTTTACTAAGAGTTCTAAAACTCTTTCTAAGTACAAGGTATATTACATTCAACAGTGGCATATTATTAGATTTATTATAACTTTTAGTCATACTAAACATGCCACATTTAGCTCCCTCTTATGGAAAATAAGACTTTAGTATTTTAAAATAAAGTCTCTCCATGTTAGCCTAAGGAGTCCATTCACTACAATGGGAAAAACACATTTATCTATTTTCCCTTACCAGGGCTTATAAAACAGCTTTCATAAAGTCCCTGCTTATAGTTACACTGCACCAAACCCTGGGGCACCTAGGGCACACCGTCGGGGTGACATATGTGAAAATAAGGTAGCTTAGGATTTTGGAAATACCTGTCTTTAAAATGACACTGGGCCCCACAGCAGTGCACCCATGGGTGTAGTACCTATGCTGAGGTCTCTAAACCTACATGCCCTACCATATACCCGGAACTTATATGTAGGTTGGTAGGGCCAAATATAATTAGCCTAATGTGCATATCCATTTTATTCAGAGCACAGCCCCTGGGGCTGATTAACAGTCAACAAAACACCAGAATTAGTGAAAAATGGAAGCAAAAAGTTAGGGGGCTTCTGCAATCAGCCCAATTTTCCCACACAGGTCCCTCAGCCAACAAGCCCAGGAGACTCAGCCCAGCCCTGGGAGAGTCTTCCTGGCTTGTCAGGCGAGAAAGGCAGTGAGGAAAAATTGCTGTCTTTTTGCAGGGCCTACTCTGCCTCACATCCTCCTGCCAGGGTAATCCCAACTGTAAAGGGACCCATTTTAAACTGAACCTGGGTCTTCCTCCTCTTTCTCTGCCAACTTGGGTAGTGAGGCGCCCACCTCCCCTATAACTAACTTTGCTAGGGCAACACCTAACTTACTCACAGAGGTTACCCAACACTTAAGCAACCCCACCATGACCAACAGTGTCAGGGGGGCTACTTTACTTTTTGCCCCGGTGTTTGCCTCCCAGGCCAAGTGCAGTGCTGCCATGAAGGCCAGCACCAAGCAGAGGTTACTGACAGCTGCTAGAACCCAGAATCACATCCTAAGCTCTCCACTGACAGGTGGGTGAGCTGTTTTAGGGGCAACTGTTAGGTCCTGGCACCCCTCTTGCTGTTTAGAGTTGGGGGTTACCACATCCTGTGGCAGACACCCTTTCTCCACTCTCCCTTCTGTCAGCGCAGGGGCAACACCCTGCAGCTGGATAGCTGTCTGACTACTCAGGACTTTCTTGGGGTCAGGTGAGGCCTCCCAAGTGTCAACTCTGGGCTCCCCCTACTGGGGGCTGATGGCCTTTGGCTCACCCCCCTCTCTTTAAAAAGTGGCCTACCCTTCCTTTTATTTTTCCACTTTTCTTGGGGACCCATGTCTCCTAACTATAGCGACTGACTACCAGGTCTTTGGGCTGGTGGGCGTCCTGGGCAACCGCCCCATCTGGGATTAGACCAACCTCTGCGAGGTCATTGCCCAGGATATACTCTAAGGGGAGGTCATCACTGACAACCACCCTATACCAGTCAAGGATACCTTCTCTCTTTAGGGGCACTTTGGCTACAGGTTTGGTGGTGACGTCACCTGTGGCTGCCCTGACTCTTCTTGGTTGCCCTGGGACATACATGCCTGGGGACACCAACCGGTCACTCACTGTGGTGTGATTGACACATGTGTCTCCCAGGCCAGTGGTAGGGATCCAATTCATCTAAATGGGGTGAAAGTACCTACTCCTACCGCCAGGGATCACCAGCTTACCGTCTGGACCTGTCTCCCAGCCCAATGCTATGAGGACCTCATCATCTTAGGAGTCCTCCTCTATGGCTACACTGGGCAGCCCAGTGCTAACCACCTTTTTGGGACAGGTTGCATCATCCCGGAAGCGACCTTTCTGCTGACAGTCAAAGCAGGCCCTGTTGTCCAAGAGCTTTTTTAACCCTAGGTCACCCTGCCTATGCTTGCCAGAGTGGGAGTGGGATTTAATCTCTTTGTTCTTAGGGGCCTGGGGTACAGAAGGAATCTCTGTGGTGGGACCTCCCTCTTTAGGTTTTTTGGGGACCTGACCCCCCAGCTCTCTGGGTCTGGTCAGATTAGAGTCCACTAGATACTGGATTAACCTCTCTTGGATACAATAAATCAAGATCTGCTCCTTCATGATCAAATTGTATAGCCATTTATAAGTACTTACTTTGTTACCCTGTACCAAACCCTCTAGTGCCTTAACTGAAATGTCCCAAGACTTGGTATTGTCCTTCTGGGTGTTCCTAAACTTTATCCTGTACTGCTCTGGTGTGAGACCAAATGTCTGGATGAGGCACGTCTTTATATTCCCCTAAGGTCAGGAGCCCATTCCTCCCAAATACTGGGATCAATTCCCATAGGAGAGAACCCCAAAACCAAGGCTGAACTCCCCTCATCCTGAGAGTCCTCTTAAAGGCTATCAGCCACTTGTCTATGTCATCCCCCTCTTGATAAATAGGAAAAAAAAACTTCGGTAGTCTGATGCACCACCCATCACCTCTGGATACCTCAACCTTTGTGTCGCTGCCATCATCTCTTTGTTCACTCTTTGCCCCCTTCTTCTTTTCTCTGCCTCCAAAGATATGCAGGCTACCTGGGCCTCAAGTTCCCTCTCCCTGAGAACCAGTTCTGCTTCTTCTTGGGCTGATACTATGGACCATCTCTTCCCACTATCTCTGAATGGGGCCCTAACTACTGAAGTAAAGGACAGGCGATCATCATCCTCCTCCTGGAGGTTGGAGAGGACATCTTTCCCCTTCCTTCCTATCTCTAAAGCTTTCTCTGCCTCTGCCTGCACAACTCAGGATTTGAGGGACTGAATCATCACAGCCTTCCTAAGATTGTTAGCAGCAGGCAATCCCCTCCTTTTACACAACACCCT
The DNA here is from genome assembly GCF_031143425.1 of Pleurodeles waltl. Classification (NCBI taxonomy): domain Eukaryota; kingdom Metazoa; phylum Chordata; class Amphibia; order Caudata; family Salamandridae; genus Pleurodeles; species Pleurodeles waltl. The sequence goes on from NC_090442.1 coordinate 469,566,734, forward strand.
AAGCTCAGCTAGAGTGAGTGGGTAGGCTAGCCAGAACAAGCTCCATGGTATCCCTAGGCTTCTGTGTGACTTGGCACCAATGGATCAGAACAATTTAGAAAATTCAAAAATGAAGTAATTAAAAATTAGTCAAATTTTGAGAAACCAAAAATAATTTTGCTCTAGGTCAATTTAGAAGATTTGTAACTTGCTTCAAACTGTATTGTGATATTAAACACAAGTACTGGATCCCACCACTGCACACCCAAAATGTTGGTTTGTGGCCTATTGCTAAGTGTAGGTACTTACCTGCCCTTACCAATAATCCACTTTCCAATAACGACTGCATGAAAAAAATATTGCATAAAACAATGTATGTATGCAAGAAAATATTGCCCAAGTGGGCTCAGACTACAATGATCTTCAAGACATCTGCCACATCATAGTGAACTAACCCAAATAAATAACCTAGATAGAAATCAAACACATCTCAATGTCTAAGAAAGAAATAAGATAAAAAAACAAGTGAACTAATTATCATTCAAATGCTCCATTGTAGTGCCGGAAGAAAGGGTAGGGTGCCCCAGCCAGCACCTCCTTTCGAACCCAGCCCAGCAGGTGAGAGTGCCTTCCTCTCCTCCCTGAAAATAAAAGAAAACATAAAACGTTACGCACTGTTTAAGAGAGGGCGCACATAAAATGTAATTTTACAGAAACAATTACACAATAAAGCACTGCATGTGCACCATAGAGCACTGACCCATTAACCACATTCATTCCAAATGTACATGTAATTCCTCATCATAGTTAAGGCCTCATGGAACTTTAGTGTTAAGTTGTATAATAAGTATAGATTCCAGTCTATGCAATCTCAACACTCTATTCCCAACCCAGAGCTCTGGTCCAACATGAATGAGTCCAGTGTATCTTAGCAGTTTTCTGTCACTACCATGATGCATTTTAAAGTGTCTATCAACAGGATAGTGTTCATTCTGGTTCTTTATGACCCATGCATGATCCAGAAACCTCTTCTTTACAGGGTGCATTGTGTTGCCTACAGAACAGCATTCCAGGAGGTATACCAAAAATGATGTACTACATGTCATAAACTCTTTTATCTGCCTGACCCTGTTGGTGCCTGGAATAAAGATTTCTTTACAATTAGATGATTGTTAACATGCTTTACACTTGCCACATATATAGAACCCTGGTAAAACCATTCCTGCCATTACACAACCATTGCCTCCAATTCTGATATTAGTCTTAATCAGCATATGGCAATTACAGAGTCACATCGTAGGAGATCCCAGTTACTATTCAAACAAGGTGTTGCCAATTACAGGGTCACATCGCAGAAGATCCCAGTTCCTATTCAAGATATATACACATACGGCGACCAGGAAATATATATATATATATATACATATACTACAAAACCAAATAGACGCCGCACTCCCGGAGATTTCCATATTCCATTTTTCATTTATTAACAGCAGCATGAGGACAGACCCCACAACGCATTTCGACTCCCGTCTTTATCAAGTGGTATCTCGTCTGTAATTCTCTCATTAATCATTCAATCATGGCTTTTATAAGACTTATAAGTCAAACAGCAGCATTCTGGGATTTGTAGTTCTCATTTACACTCCACTTGCTGCTTGACAATTCGCTGTAGTCATTAATCACATATTTAACGGTTGGCACAGCTGTGTTCATCTTTCAAATAATGAGGCTTCAAAAGTTCCGTTCAATTACATAAAAAGATCTTATATATATATATTCACTTAAAAAAACAGAGGTTACAGGGATGTTTTAATGATCCTGCTCACATTTTAAGCATAACAAACCATAGAAATTCACCAGTTATGGTTAGAGTTATCCCAAGTAACTATAACTCATGCCCTAAGGTAACTATAACTCGCCCCCTTGCCAGGCACTGTTATCCTGTTTTCTGATCATTAATTTTTCTGCAGATGTTACAATGAAATTATCAGTAATGTTATCAAGGATGTCATGAGCGCTGTAATTTGTGGGGTAATTAGCAGTGCATGGCAAGGGTGCGAGTTATAGTTGCCTTAGGGCACAAATTTCTATTGTGTGTTATGTCAAAATGTGAGCCTAACTATAACGTCACTGTATCCTTTGTTTTTTTCAGTGAATATCTATGGTTTTACTAACATATAGGTGGTCATTACAACTTCGGCGGTCTTTTTCCAAGACCGACGAAGTCGCTGCCATCAACAGACTGCCATATTTTAGATTAGGTAGGATTTCTTCCCATTTATGGGCAGGAATCCAACCCCGTCGACCTGGCCGATGGAGGAAGAGAGGCGGTTCCACCACTAGCTAAGAAGACTCAGCTGCGGAGTCTTGTCAGTGGTGCAATGGTGGCGGTGGAAAATGCCAGGACCCCTCCCCTCCCGGACAACCTCCTTGCCGGAAAAGGTAAGTTGATTGTCCAAAAGGAGGGGTGTTGGGTGCATGGGGGTGTGTGTGCATGTATGTGTGCGAATGGGGGTGTCTGTGTGCGTGTATGCGTGAGAATGGGAGTGTCTGGGTTCGTGAATAGATGCAGTGTCTAGGTATATGCATGAATGTGGAAGGGGAAGTTCATGTGCATGAATTTGGAGAGGGGAGTGTGTGAATGGGTGTAGTGGGGGAGTGCATGAATGGATGCGGTGGGTGTGTGCATGGTTGCAGAGGGGGGTGCGTATGTGTGAGTTCGAGTGGGGGTGTGTGTATGGTTTACTGGGGTTGGATGGGGAGGATGCGTGCATGTGTGTGGAAGTGGGGGAGGGTACGTGCATGTGGTTGGAAGTGGGGGAGGTTGCGTGCATGTACGTGGAAGTGGGGGAGGGTACATGCATGTGCGTGGAAGTGAGAGGAGAGTGTTTGCATGTACATGGAAGTGGGGGAAGGGTGCGTGCATGTGTGTGGACGTGGGGGGCAGGGTGTCGGCCACAGGAATGGAGATTTCTGTCACCGGGTGCGAACACCACGGAAAGCCTGCCGGTCTTCTGGGTCATAATACCAACAGTGGTATCATGGCTGCCGCCAGGCAGGAGGTGCTCACCTCCGGCCCTGTGGTCTGACTGCTCTGGTGGTACTGGGGGCATTGTGCCAAACCGCCTATCTCATAATGTAGCAGTCTTAATCGCAGGGTCCACAACGCCGGAGGTCTAAAGATTACCAGCTTGGTAATGACCACCATAGTAATTTTCATTGCTATACATTAATCCAACTACTGCCGCACATGGCCAGTTCTTGAGACCAATCCCTATAGCCACCCAACCCTGCACTTGTTTTTTATGAAGTCACCAGATGGGCCAAGTCCTGGGGCATTGCCATATTAATGCGGCCCCTCCACTGCCCTGGTGACCCTCACCTGCCCAGAGCCACCTCCCCTGCAGCCAACTCCCCCTAACTACCCAACCCAATGTTGTGCATGGCCCTTTGCGCATGCACGCCGGAAGTTGGCTGCGGCCTCTATGGGTGTAACAATAAGTGTGAGGGGCTGTATCTGGGGGTAAGAGTGGCTGTCAGAGTGTCAATTTGTGTGTGAGAGTGCATACATCAGTGTTTTAGTTGGTGTGTCAGTATGTGGGCGGGTCTGTAAGTGAGTGCATCAGGGTGTCAGTGGGTTGGTGGGTGGATGTGTGATGTCTGAGTAGGTGTATGAGTGAGTGCGTAACTGTCTGAGTGGGTCTGACTGAGTGTGTGAGGATCTGACTGGGGTTGAAGTGAGTGCATGAGGCTTTGAGTGAGTCTGTGAGTGGGTGCATGAGTGTCTGAGTGGGTCTGTGAGTGGGTGTGTGAGTGGGTGCATAGGTGTCTGAGTGGGTGTGTGAGTAGGAGAATTGATTGAAAAAGAGACAGAGAGAGAGAAAGAAAGTGAGAGGGAAAGATAACGTTTTTTAGGCTTTGGTGTCTGATATACTTAGAATTAGTTATTTGCCTACAATTTAAAATAAAAAAATATATATCTTTTTTTAAAATATGATACATTTTGTTTTATAAAAAAAAAAATGGAATTGAGTTCAAAGGACTTGAACCCCCAAAGCACGGTGTGAAAGTCTGCCAAATGCAGGCTGAGCTATGGGGGTTTATTTTTTTATTATACTTTTTTGGCCTTTCTAGGCTCATGAGGGAGCCCTGAAGGTATCCCCCATGCTCCCTACATATATATTTTTTTTGTAAATCATTTTTTTTTTTTTTTTAATGTTTATTTACCAAAAAGCCCTTTTTCGGGCTTCCTAACACTGGAAGGCTTCCCTCGCAGTGCCATTGCTTCAGCAAGCACGGAGCTGCTTTGACAGCAGCTCTCTGCTTGCTGAAGCATTTCATCTCTGTCCCCTGCACACATGCACGGGACAGAGATAAAAGCTCTGTTGTTTGACAGAAGGACCTGCTTTAAAGGTCAGGCTATAAAACAGTGGAGTCTTTGGCATGGCTTGGCTGCAGCTGCAGAGCTGCAGCCAAGCCACAGCAAACAATTACGTCCCAGGGGTGCGCAACCATGGGACATAGCAGTAGCCGGCCCTGGGGGATGGCGGTCTCCAGGGCCATCAGAGGCTCCATAAGGGGGGCTGCGTGTCCCCTCTCCAATGTTTACATAGCCCCAGGCAGTGGTGGTCCCTGGGGCCTAGGGACCCATTTTGCCCTTGGGGGTGGTGGTCCTTGAGGTGCGGGGGGTCTACAGGCCCTTTCATTAATTCCCCTCAGGGTTGTGGTTCCCAGGGTGTGGGGGGTGCGGGCCCCACATATATTTAACTAGAAGTCGTGGGGGCTGGAGGTCTCCAGGGCAGCAGGAGGGCCACGGGCCCCCGGCATATAAAAAAAAAAAATGCCCCAGGGAGATAGTGGTCACCAGGGCGCAGAGGGACCATGGGCCCCCCCACTTCCATAAAAATGGAAGCCCTGGGGAGGTGGCTGTCCCCAGGGCAGCAGTGATGATGCTATTAGCTATGAATACACAGGAGTAATAATAAACTTGTGGTAGAAAATAGCTGGTGAGGGTCTCCCAAAAGAAACTAGAGGGACTTGTTAGTGAATACTGGGATAAGTGGTTACACTCCTGTTGATAGTAAAAACAAATATATCTATATATAACCTACTGCACTCGCCAGTGCTAAAGTGTAGGTGCGCTGTACTCTAATCTTGGTAATATTGGCTTACCCACAATTGGCATTATTCAATTTACTTGTAAATCCCTAGTAAATCCCTAGGCCTGTAAAGTAAATGCTACTTGTGGGCTTGCAGCACTGTTTGTGCCACCCACATCAGTAGCCCTGTAAACATGTCTTAGGCCTGCCATTGCAGAGTCTGTGTTTGCAGTTTTAAACTGAACCTTCCTTTATATTGCATATGTCACCCCTAAGGTAGGCCCTAGTTAGACTCAAAGGCAAGGAACAGTGTATTTAAAAAGTTGGACATGAACTTTTAAGTTTAACTTATCCAAGTAGTGAAACATTATTAAATGTGTTTTTCACTATTGCAAGGCCTATTTCTACCATAGGTGAATATTGGGGTTACCCTGAAGCAACCTTTAAGTGTAACTCCCAATTAAAAAAATAGAAATTTGGAGTTTGGGTCTCTGGACTCACAATTTAAAATCACAACTTATGGTGAGGTTAGATTTTAAATTGTAAGACTGAAAGTGCAACTTTTAGAAAATTGGCATTTTTTTTACTTTCACCATTCTGTGCCGCTACCTGACTCTAAATACACATCTGGGGTGGGTGACAGCTGTGCATTCCCTCTAGACAGTCAGAAACAAAGGGAACTGGGTAGTGACATTTGCATCCAGTCTGATGGGTCGTCCTGGCTTTTATGGGAGGGGGGAGCTGACACTTTTACCTGAATAGGGATGTGCCTCTTCCCACACAAAGGGCTGGATACCCCCCTGTAGAGTATCTGGAGCCAGGGAATGAAAGGCAGGGACCTTGTGATCTTCAAAGGTCTCTTTGATGTCTCCCTCACTTCAAAGGCACATTTGGGTAAAGGAACTGGACCCCAAACCTCATCAAATAAGAGCTCTACTGGAACCAAGGACATTCTGCCAAAATAAATGAATGCTGTGTTGCTAGGAGGGACTGCCGCTCTGCTAAATGTATTGATGTTTTGGGCTACTGCTTGCTGTGTGTTATGTTGTAGGATGGACTACCACTTTGCTACTTGCTTTGCTGAGTAGGCCTGCTGCTTCTTTGCTGCAGTGAGAAGGACTGGACCTGTTCCTAAAGATTCCCCAAGGGCCTGTTGGCTTGCCCCTTCTTCTTAAAGCCTCAGGACTATCAAAGACTTCAAGAACTCCTACACGGCTACCTGACTCTGCTCTCTATAAATCATGCATGAGCATGTCCTGATCGGTATGTTATGTCCCACAGGCAGCAATTCCTGCAAGGGGAGCTTGCTGCTCCCTGCTCGTCACTTCAAAGGACCCACACTTCATCTGTGAATGCAGCAGAGTCCTGGTTGCTGTTAACATGGGCCCCACTCATTAGCTGAGCTCAACACTCTGCGCTACACACTTTAACAGACCCATATTTGAAAGTAGCACATCACCCTAGAACACCGCTTTCCTGCTCCGAGGCATTGCCGGAGCAACATTGTGCCCAGGCTGCAATCCCAAGATGAATCCACCACAGTACCACCTGAAAACAAGACAAGCATGACATTGGGAGCTCATCTCCAAGGCCACCAGTGGCTACAGGCCCATTTGTACTGCCTCGTGCCAGGGACTGTGTTTGTGATCAGACCTTTATGGTCCCTGTAGCCACACTGTGCTCTCCGGCTGGCAGTAGACTCAATTTCAGTCCAACTGCCCTGAGGCTTCCACAAAGGATTTTCCATTCTGGTGACTTTTCTGCATTTACCTACAGATTATTTTTATATTTGCACAATATGATAATCCACTACTTGGATCACTGCCCAATAAAAATCACATAATTTTGATCACTGTGTTTGACCTGTATTTCAAAAAGATTAAGGGCCTGATTGCAACTTTGGAGGAGGTGTTAATCCGTCCCAAAAGTGTCGGTAAAGTGACGGATATACCACCAGCCGTATTACGAGTCCATTATATCCTATGGAACTCGTAATACGGCTGGTGGTATATCCGTCACTTTACCGTCACTTTTGGGACGGATTAACACCTCCTCCAAAGTTGTAATCAGGCCCTATATCTTGAGACCTACTTATTGGTTTTTTGTTGTTTTGGTCTTGTTCAAGTCAGATAAATATTCTCTATTTTTGGGGTGTTTTCACTGGGTCACTTGTAATTTAAGTGTTGAACAAATACTTTACACATTGCCTCTTAGGTTTAGCCTGACTGCTCTGTGCCAAGCTACCAGTGGGTGAGCACAGATTAATTTAGGGTGTGTATTTGGCTTGCTCAAAGTAGGATTGTCGTCCCTACTTGGACAGGGAGATTGAGAGTCATCTGTACATATGTTGAAGGATTCCCTTTTGATTTAGGGTACATTTGGCAGTTGGGGAAGCCTCATATTCATAATGGTCTTTTAGACCTTATGCGGCATGCAGAGATGGGGATCTGGTGGAACCTGGTGAGATGTAGTTGTTATGAGTTTCTTTCTTTTAATTTTTGGGTCTGGCTAGAAAGAGTGTAGTGAGTTCTCCCACTTTAATAGTGTCTATCTCCTTGACACTCATTCTATCAACATAACTAATGAAGTATTAGAAAAGCCAGCATAACTGGCTTTTTTTAATGAAAGTTCTGCTTTATTTTCTTGCCCATTTTCCAATAGAATTTCCCAAACAAAGAAATTCTTGGCACCTTTTGTATGATACAGGAGGTCTCAATGAAGCCACCACACAGACAAGCAAAACTGAGCATGCATCAAAGGCTTAACACCATGAAGAGAAAGTTCAAGTCCGTTACACTTTCAGGAGGGAATAACTGGAAGGCTGAAAGTTCATAGGGAGGCAATCCACGGGCCAAGAGGGATACCTCAGCTTGGACTATTCAGGCAAATGACCGGTGTAGACGGGCCCACTCTTGGCCTGGTCTTTGACAGGGCATGCCACTGGACACACCCCAAATGCGTCCTGTGCCATGGTGAGTTCAAGGGGCCCCTTTTCTAGCCTCGCAGTGGTGGTCCTGACCACTGCCAGTTTGGCAGTCCAACAGCCAAATTAAGAGTTTGGCGGTCAGACTGCCAAACGACCACCGTCTCCGCAGGGAACAATGGCCTAGGTCGGAATCAGCCAGGGGGGCGCTGAAGTCAGCACCACCCTGCTGATTACGACCTGGTTCTCAGCCAGCCTTTTCATGCCGGTTTCACTGTATGGGCAGTGCAGGGGTACCCTGTCAAACACCCATGCAATGCTCAATGTCTGCTGGTGCACCCTGCAGGTGACAGCATTGCCGCCGGCTCAATTCTGAGCCAGCAACAATGCTGCCGCCACTTTCCCACTGGACTGAGGGGCAGAAACCTTGGTTTCCACCTGTCAGTCAAGTGGGAAAGTCGTAATGGGCCTGGTGGGAAGGTAGCCAGTATGGCAGCAACCTCCTTGTGGGATGTTCGGCAGACGGGTCATCTTGCCTGCCAAACTGATAATCAGGCCCAAAGTCTTTAAATGCGTGCCCAGCACTGATGACTGGCAACTGCAGTCAACATACTGCAGTTGCTTCTGAGTGATATAGTCAGAGGGCCCCTGAGTGCTGGAGAATAGCAAGATAAAATTATCACTTTGATTGCAGGGCCCCCACGAGCTATGGGAGCTTTTCTATTAATTAACAGGTTCTTGATAGTTGTATTGTTGCATGGAAATGTGAATGCAAGAATGCAGTGGTTCAATGAATGCATGAGTGAGTACCTGAGTGCATGGAGGAGAAATACAGCAGAATGAGGGGAGATAGGAGAATGGTGAGAGAGGCATGAGCAGCAAAATGTCAGAGGTACATCAGAATGAGGGATGGAGTAGAATGAGAGATGCAGGTGCTGGAAAATTAGATGTGCCATCAAATGAAAGGTGATGCAAAAAGGCAGATACAGCGTAACAAAAATTCAGAAAGAGCAAAATGAGAATATTCTGGGATATCAAACAAGAATATCATGGCACGCTAATATCATAGTCAAAATACTAAGGACATAATATAGAAAGGTATGTGCAAATAGTAAAGTTTAGATATACTATTGTTAACTTCACATCTATGTACCTTGAAGTGGACTTTTAAGATATGCATATCTTCAAGGTACACAGATGTGGAGTTAGGTAAAGAAAATCTGTACACACTGTTGGAAATGTGCCCTTCCTGCACAATCACCCCATTTATTTGCCTTCTTTAGCTGAACCCAATTTTTGGCTATAGGACTCTACACACCTTACTAAGTGGCAACATACTTGGGCTTTCCTCTCTAAACACACTAGAATTTGCATGCCCCTAATTGGCAAATTTAATTTTACTTGTAAGTCCCTAGTAAATGGTACCACAGGTACCCAGGCTCTGTAAATTAAATGCTACTAGTGGGCTGCCGCACTCATTGTGTTGTCTATTAATGTAGCAATGTAAAACATCTGTCCAGGATCCATCTTTCAGCTTAACCTGCCAACAATTTATCTTTGACCATTTCTTTTTTTTCTCCATAAAACATTATAAGTTGGAAGGTAAACATTCCACTGGGATGAACCTGGTCCCTGCATCACAGTTGCGGTCCATCAGCCGTAGTATTTGAACTTAACCTGGTCTAGTACAACAAGATAATCGCTGTCAGCAATTTGTGCTTTTTGATGTTATTTTTAATTGAACATTTAAACAACTTCTTTTCCAGTTATTGGATTTTTATTGTTTTAGTGTCATTTTATACACTAGAATATTCTGTATTTCTTGTAGTTTTTTTAATGTTGTTTTGTCAATGTATTAGTGTTTGAGCACTGCATAAATAGTTTACACGCTGCCTCTAAGTTAGGTCTACCTTCTTTGTGCCAAGCTACCTGAGACCAGGTTTATTTAGTGACTTTAATGGTTCACCCTACCAAGATTCTCACCCTTGTCAACTAGTACTCTAGTTTCTTATACATACTTAGCTTTCAATATTTTGTTGACGACATTCGTGTCCCACAATATGCTGTATTCAATTTTCACGAGTCACACCACAGAATGAGCGGTGCAAATAAAGTGAGAAGGTTGGGATGGCCTCAGGGGCTGTATCAAAATAACTCTGCATTGAGCTGAGCCCTTTTTTGTGTCCTGACAGAACAAGGCAGGCACAGAGTGAGGCAATCTCTACCTGCTGTTTCTGACTTGTTCTCGCACAGAGCCATCATGATACAGCCCGAGCCAAAGACAGGTGGGAAACTTAAGATAGATGGCTGCAGCAGAATGAAAGGAGCCTGTATAGCAGAATGAGATGTGCAGATGCACAATATTGAGCCCCATCGCTATGAGAAAATCTATTAAAAGAGCTATAAAAAGGTAAACCAATTCCCACATCAATTAAATGTACAAAGTTGGCTATGACTGTTTTAGATCAGCTGATAAATGTCAACAAAAATATGTTCATTTTGACTCACTTGCATACAGTTCTATATTTGGGACCCTCAAGAGCACTGAAATGTTCCCTTAGTACCACTAAATGAACAAAATAATTCAGTGACTGCACAAACCTATATTATGGACAGAGTACAAATTGATCGACTTACACGTTTGAAACAATTCTATCTTTGGTAGGTAGCCTCAAGAGTGCTGCTATGTACCCTTCATATAACCAAATGAACAGTATAGTTCAAAGATTGCAAAAAACATATATAAGGGACGGAGTATAAATACATTGATTTACAAGTTTGATCAGAGGGTACTCCTGGTGAAGGAACAGTGGAAGTGAATTTTTAAATATATAAGGTCGACAGTGGTCGAATAGACAAATGTCTCTACAGCCCAGGCTGAGTATATGTTCAAGGGTATAGTGTCCAAAGCAATTGGGTGACTAAGGGGGTGATTCTAAGTCTGGCGGGCGGCGGAGGCCGCCCGCCAGACTTCCCCCTCCAAAATACCGCTCCGCGGTCGGAAGACCGCTGAGGGTATTCTGGGTTTTGCACTGGGCTGGCGGGCGACCGCCAAAAGGCCGCCCGCCAGCCCAGTGCAAAACTACCTTCCCACGAGGAAGCCGGCTCCGAATGGAGCCGGCGGAGTGGGAAGGTGCGACGGGTGCAGTGGCACCCGTCGCGAATTTCACTGTCTGCAATGCAGACAGTGAAATTCTTTGTGGGGCCCTCTTACGGGGGCCCCATGACAACCCATACCGCCATCCTGTTCCTGGCGGGCGAACCGCCAGGAACAGGATGGCGGTATGGGCTGTCAGAATCCCCATGGCGGCGCAGCGAGCTGCGCCGCCATGGAGGATTCAAATGGGCAGCGGAAAACCGGCAGGAGATCGCCGGTTTTCCACTTCTGACCGCGGTCAAACCGCCGCGGTCAGAATGCCCAGCGGGGCACCGCCAGCCTGTTGGCGGTGCCCCCGTCATTTTAGCCCTGGCGGTCTTGGACCGCCAGGGTTAGAATGACCCCCTAAGTAACGAGCTATTGGCGTTTCGACCCACACTCTGAATTAAAATGGTGCTGGTGAGTTTTTTTCCTCCCCACTCTTTTGCGAAATTCAATTTGGATTACAGAAGCTGGAAGTGGGTCCCCTGTGTAGGAAGTTAAAATGGTAGTTCTGATGACCTTGAAGATTGAGTTTATATCATATAGATGGAAGTACAGCCATTCAGTAATTGGTTATCTTGGGATGCAAGGAGGGAGCGATGAATGTGAGAGTTGTAGAATATGGCACATCCTTTTTAATTTTTCAGCAAGGAATCTGGTGAAGCTTTCAAATGTGTGAGCTGGGCTAGGAATTGAAGGCTTTTTTGAGTAATTTATGAGGAGTTTGTGGATATTTTCTTGGCATTTTTAGTATATTTGTTAGATTCAAACATTTTCTACAGTGAATAAAAATTATGCAGACCTGCAAAACTCATTGGAGTTTCTTGGGCTGGACGTAAGGTCAATATCTATTGGATTTGAAGATGTGATGATCTTCTGCAGAAGCCTCTTTGACAGACAGTGAAGAGTAACATAAAGCTGGAGATGCCCTTGAAGAAAACCACCAACAGGAGGAAAAAGCCAGAGGCATAAGAAACCCCCTAAGAGGTTGCCAACAACAGGAGCACACAAACTGAGAAAAAAAGGGGAAGGACTTGTGGAAAGGCATGAAACGGCCAAGAAACTAAGGGGAAAAAATCTAATTACTGCAATGTAACAATCAAGACTACAACACAAAACACTCATTAAGTTTTCACTGAACATCCCAGGACTTGACCCAGCGTCCTTGATGGCATCGAGGGAAATGGCCACTCAGGGTTACGTCTTTTAGTTATACAATTTTACACATGCCCACTTGTTAGAAATTGGGTCTTTGGTTGACAGTCAGGTTACCCCCTGTTCAAGCAAGGACCCTCACTCTAGTCAGGGTAAAAGAGAATCACCCTCAGCTAACCCCTGCTTACACCCTTGGTAGCTTGGCAGAGCAGTAGGCTTAACTTCAGAGTGCTAGGTGTAAAGTAGTTGTACCAACACAAACAGTAACTTAATGGAAACACTACAAAATGACACAACACCAGTTTAGAATAATAGGAAATATTTATCTAAACAAAACAAGACCAGAACGACAAAAATCCAACATACACCAGATCAAGTTATGAATTTTTAAAGATTAAACTCAAAAATAGCGCTTAGAAACAAAAATGGTTCGATGAGGTGTTAACACGGCGTCGTGACGGAGTCGTTCCCAACAAGCCGACACCAGCGGCGCCGGACACAGAGTCTCGTAGACCACCAAGTACAGTACCTTTGGTGAAGAGTGAAAACAAGTCGATGCGCGAAGTCGGGGATCGCGGCGTCGGTGCGAAACGTTGAATCCACGCACTTCGAGCGGCGTCGGTCACGACATGGTGCGGCGACTTCCATGGAGTTGTGGAGTTCAGCTGGGCTGCAGCGGCGTCGGGCCTGCGAAGAGCGTCGCATTCCAGCAAAGGTCACGGCATTGGGTGCAGGCGGCGTGACCGGATTCAGCAGCGGCGTCGGTCCGAGGTCGATTTCCTTGGATTTCCACCAGCTTTCCTTTCAAGGGCTCAGGGACTGGATAGGGCACTACTTGTCAAAGCAGGAGTCTCTCCAGAGACTCCAGGTGCTGGCAGAGAGAAGTCTTTGCTGTCCCTAAGACTTCAAACAACAGGAGGCAAGCTCTAAATCAAGCCCTTGGAGATTTCTTCACAAGATGGAAGGCACACAAAGTCCAGTCTTTGTCCACTTACTCTGGCAGAAGCAGCAACTGCAGGATAGCTCCACAAAGCACAGTAACAGGCAGTGCAGCACTTCTCCTCAGCTCTTCAGCTCTTCTCCAGGCAGAGGTTCCTCTTGATGTCCAGAAGTGATCTAAAGTCTGTGGTTTTGGGTGCCCTTCTTATACCCAGTTTCTCCTTTGAAGTAGGCCTACTTCAAAGTAAAGTCTCTTTGGAATGTGAAATCCTGCCTTGCCCAGGCCTGGCCCCAGACACTCACCAAGGGGTTGGAGACTGCATTGTGTGAGGGCAGGCACAGCCCTTTCAGGTGCGAGTGACCACTTCTCCCATCCCTCCTAGCACAGATTGCTCATCAGGATATGCATGCTACACCCCAGCTCCCTTTGTGTCACCGTCTAGTGTGAGGTGCAACCAGCCCAACTGTCAAACTGACCCAGACATGGAATCCACAAACAGGCAGAGTCTCAGAAATGGGATAAGCAAGAAAATGCTCACTTTCTAAAAGTGGCATTTTCAAACGCACAATCTTAAAATCAACTTTAGTAAAAGATGTATTTTTAAATTGTGAGCTCAGAGACCCCAAACTCCACATGTCCATCCGCTCCTAACAGGAATCTACACTTTCATCAGATTTAAAGGTAGCCCCCATGTTAACCTATGAGAGGGACAGGCCTTGCAGCAGTGAAAAACGAATTTAGCAATATTTCACTGTCAGGACATATAAAACACATTACTATATGTCCTACCTTAACCATACACTGCACCCTGCCCTTGGGGCTACCTAGGGCCTACCTTAGGGGTGCCTAACATGTAAGAAAAGGGAAGGTTTAGGCCCGGCAAGTGGGTACACTTGTCAAGTCGAATTTACAGGTAAAACTGCACACACAGACACTGCAATGGCAGGTCTGAGTCATGATTACAGAGCTACTTATGTGGGTGGCACAACCAGTGCTGCAGGCCCACTAGTAGCATTTGATTTACAGGCCCTGTCACCTCTAGTGCACTTTACTAAGGACTTACTAGTAAATCAAATATGCCAATCATGGATAAACTAATCACATACACATTTTGAAAAGGAGTACTTGCACTTTAGCACTGGTTAGCAGTGTTAAAGTGCCCAGAGTAACAAAAACAGCAAAATCAGAGTCCAGCACACATCAACAACCTGGGGAACAGAGGCAAAAATTTAAGGGAGACCACGCCAAGGATGAAAAGTCTAACACGTGTGTCCCCCGAGCTGAAAGTGGGGAGCAACCTCATGGGAGTTCTCATAACTAAGGCGGAAGAACCTGGACAGACCATCAGCATTGGCGTGTTCTGTACCAGGACGCTGTTCCACCGTAAAGTCCATCCCCTGTAGGGAAATGAACCACCTCAACAGTTTTGGATGCTCACCCCTCATCTGCATTAACCATCTGAGGGGCCTGTGGTCGGTCTGAACTCGGAAGTGAGTCCCAAACAAGTGGGGTCTTAGCTTCTTCAGTGCCCAGACCACAGCAAACGATTCATGTTCTATGGTACTCCACCTATGTTCCCTGGGTAGTAACCTCCTGCTAATGAAGGCTATGGATTGATCTAGGCCCTCTTCATTAAGCTGTGAGAGTACTGCTCCAATACCATGCTATGAGTATCATGCACCCTCATGTAGCCACTCACACATCTGTGCAGACACTGATACACCCACTAAGACAGTGATGCATGCAGTCTCCACTAAAGCAGTGACTCTCACAACCACTCTCACCCCCAGATACACCCTCATACACCTTATTCTCACACCTAGAGCGATAGGTTGTAAGCAACTCTGTGCACAGCCAAAGGGCCATGTATGTAGTAAGGTTGGGTGGTTGACCGCAGGAACTGCCTGCAGGCTAGGCCTTCTGGGCAACTCCTGCTGTGCACAGGCGAAGGCCGTGCATAATGGAAGTTTGGGTGCTTATAGGGGGTTGGAAAACCACAGCCATGCACTGCTGAAGGCGGTACGCAATGGTGGTTGGATTAACGTATAGTAATGAAAATTACTGTGCGTTAAAAAAAAAGAATCAAAATTCACAGAAAAATCCACTGGTTACAGGGATGTTGTGGTTAGGAAAAATAATTTTATAAAACAGAAATTCACTAAAAACAACCAAAGGTTGCAGGGATGTTATAGTTAGGCTCACATTTTAAACATATCAAACCCTAGAAATCCACCAGTTATAGAGTTATTTCAAGTAACTATAACTCATTCCCTAGGGTAACTATAACTTGCGCCCTCACCATGCAATGCTAATTACCCCACAAATTACAGCACTCAGGACATCTTTGATGACATCACTAATCATATCAATGTAATATTTGCAGTAAAGAAACTTATGAAAAAACTGCATGGCGAGGGAGGTAACTTGTGTCCATACTGTTGATAACTTAAATGAGGGAATCTAGTATCAGACATTAAGAAATACATATGCCTGCATTGTTTACCACCCTATTTTCCTGATGAAATGTACTATTATCACAAAAGAAAGGATGGATGGATTGAAGTCTTTGTATTGGAGTAGATTCGATAATATATAGCTTGATGGAAGGACGAATAACAGTAAGTTAATGAATTGATGGCATTCCTTATTCCTCGAGCCTTTGGGCCTCCTTCAGGACAGGGTGCAACCAAATCTGGCAAATCTCTTACTCATCAAAGGTAGGCTGCAAGAAAGTCACTGTCCTCTGGAGCAATTGGAAATTTCCCCTTGCACGCAGCAAGCTCCTTGATGTTATGTTTCACTGCTCTATATGAATCAGGTCCTCTTTTTATTTGACAACTGTTCTCTTGCTAAGCTCCCAAGCTTGTCTAATTTACAGCTCACCCTACCTTCCCAAATACTTTAAAGTCAGGAGTGTGTGCTCGAAAAACATGTGGGAAAACTGCATCACAGTTTCCTGCAAGGACTATGAAAGAGGACATTTATTGCTAATTATAGCTAACATCACAGTTATTTTTTGTTTAAATCATTACAATAATAGTAGCCTTGAAGAAGGAGAAGGTCTTCCTAACAATTTATTGAGGGATCAAATACAATGGAGATTTTGACCGGATTCTGTTCTTCACCCCTAACCAGGTTATAAATCAGACCTTCTTCCATCTCCTCCTGCTTGCCAATCTGTTCATAATGATGGGCACTACTCAGCCAACTCATGCTCAGACCTAAGAAAGAATCTTTTCTGTTCTGCTCTCCTTAATACATTAGTGCTACCAAATAAAAACTGGTACTGGTCTGCCCTCTGCCTAGATATGACTCTTAAGCTATTGCTGACCTGTGCATCCACACAATGGGGATAGTGCATCCTTACCATACCTAAAAAGAATGGTTGCTTACAATACCTTCACCTATATAAGTGTGGGGAAGCTGGCATGCATTGCTGATATTGCACACAGCTACAATTCCATCAGCCTGTCACTACAGAACACGAGTATGCCCACATAAACCTCACACCTATAGAACTGTCCCACCCCACTGGGCATTTGCTCTCACAGTATAAGGGCTGCATTGCTCAAAATTGAGTCAAGGTGCGTTGTGCTAGGGCAGTGCTGGGGAAGCCATGGATCAGGAGGTACAATGCAAGGTCTGGCATTAAGAAGTGGCTCACTGGGTTGGTTTCAAGGAAGCCATCAGTCAGGAATTGGTAATGTGAGGAATTGTATTGAGATGCGTTGCGCTGGGTCAGTTCCACTGAAGCTGCCAATCAGGTGCCTCTTGTGTCCCTGTAGCTCAGAATAGGAGGACAGTTTATGTCCCCTTGGAGACACTCTGGTAGTCCTGGGTTCAAGCAACAAGACAGGCCTCAAGCAGCAGAAGAGTACTCAAGCAGTTCGGCAGTCTTCAGCAGGACAAACCATAAGTAGCTGGGCAATCCTTCTTTTTGTAGAGTCTGCAGGTTCAGGAATGTTCTGAAGAGTGGGTGTCAAGTTCAATATTTATACCTGGTGCCAGTTTTTAAGTGGAAGAAACGTCAAGACTTCACAACCAACTGGGTTCCCTTCAGTGCCCAGGCCCCTAGACATCTGGGGTGACAAAAGGCTAGTGTGAAGTGCAATTGTGGTAGGTAACAGCTCCGTCCGCACCCATCCAGCCAATATTATCCTTCTGGACAACTACCAGCCCCCACTTTGTGGATTTGTCTGGTTGGAATAAACAAATGTCAACTGCAAACTACACCATGTCTTGTTACCCAGGACACAGGCTGCAGGCACCAAATGCTTAGGACAAGAACATGTCCCCCTTCTAAAAGTAGCGTTTTCAGAATTGTGACTTAAAATCCAACTTTATATTAAAGAAGGCTTTAAATTACAATTCCTTTAAGACAAAACCTGACATCTCTGCCTGTTCCCAAGCAAAGGTTATTACTTATTAAATGTAATAAGGTAACCTACTATTATTCTATTGGAGAGATAGGCCTTGCATTGGAGAAAAACGATTTAAGATTATTTCACTACTAGGACATGTAAAACTTAGAACCCAACTTTTAAGTATAATATAATTTCAAAATATAATGGACCCCGCCATATTGGTTGTTTAGGGCCCACCCTAGAATTGACATGTGTGTTAAAAAGGAAAATTGAGGCATGGCAAAAGGTTCATTTTGTCAAGTCAAATTGCCAGTTTAAAATAATGGCAGACCTGAGGAAAATTTTGAAGGGCTGCTCAAGTCAGTGGCACAATAAATCCCTTGAGAAACCATCATGTGGGATTCAAGAGAGATTGGACCAAAGAAATGCCTGTTAAAACATGTATTAAGCTAAAGAAATGTAAACATTTTATCCATCACAACACTCAGAAGGTCCAACAGTGCTGACAAAGTTCTTCGAGCATTATGAAGTTAATAAACTGATTTAGACGTCCAATATGATTCCCATGTTTTGCTAAGTTACAGATATCGTAATATTATAGTTTAATGAAAGAATACAATTATCCTAAATTTGTATTTTCTGAACTATATCAACATCCTTCATTCTTATAAATGTGTTTCTTGTCGTAACATGTTCAGGAATGGTCATTGATTTGCTTTTCTTGAAGAATTTTGAGTTATTACATTTAAAAAGATGGTTCCAATGAATACAAGCTTGAGGAAACAGTTGAGAGATTAATGGTGATATTTTTCCCTTAACTTTAGTTGTTATTGACTGGTTGCTCCGTGTTATTAGATAATACCATGAGAAAACTGATTATATCAACCTGCCAAGTGGTGTGAATAAATGCCACCCTTTATAGACATGAAAAGGTTTCTGTTATTATAGATGCCGAATGTAAATACAGTATTTGTTAAACTAGGTATAAAAAGTGGGATTATGAATTTTTACAAGGAATAATAGTTCAATATATAAGGCAAATATTACTAGTATAATAGCAGGCCTGATGGGTATCACCATCAATACAGAAAAGCCTTTCTCTATAATTGATGTTTGTTCATTAGAGATGGGCAAGGCAGAGAATTCATGCGCAGACCCAAGTCAGATTCGAGACGGTACTTTCACTTCGCTCTTAGACCCAATCATGAACCAGTTCATCAACAGAATTGACATGTAAATTCTACATAAAAAACAAATACTTGGCAAATCACATAAAAATGGCTATGCATAATGTAACTCATTTATATATCAAAACTTTACATTTTTTGATAAGATAATGTGTTTTGTTATGTAATTAAAGTGCAACAGATTTCCCATAGCAAACTGTTCTTTGCATGCAAGTATATTCAATCCAATAGTTATGATGCCTAATTCATGACTCCAACACCCAAAATGCCAAGTGCTGTTTGTTTAGAGCTAGAACTGGCTGGAGGTGTCACACTTTGTAGGTCCACTTCCCTTGTTGACTTTAGACAGTACTGGCATTAACAAACTGCTTTAAATTCACAAATTGGGGTTATCCTTTGGCCAAAGGCATTTTTGTCCCCTATCTGCTATACTTGGACACTGCAGTTCTGATACCTAGGACAGAACATTTTCTTTATAAATTGTTATCTAGTTTTGAGCAAATTAGAGTCTGGGAGTTCAGATATGCAAAAATTCCTATAGAAGGGAGTCGATACATGCATAGACAGTCACTCAGGCTTTCAGGTGGCTTCAGATTTCCTTGCAAAGAGGCTTGGGTAGCTTCCAAATCTTGTTAGCTAACTCACATGCTGTTGCTTCTTGAGCATTGAAGTTGAGGCATGAGGCTCTCTTCCCCTCTTTGAATATTTAGAGTATTAAAATGCATTGTCTCCTTAAAGGGCACAGCGAACTGGGGTTGCACAGAAATGAATCCCCTAATGTAACCCAGAAATGTGGTGTGTAATGTTTCCCAATCAAATACGATGCTTTTACTGCTCATGGAGTTGGGGGTTAAAATATAATTTAAAGAGCATTGTAAAGACTGTTCTGTTTTTGGGTATAACGTTGGTTGATGCTAAATGTTTCTCTGGATTGTCAGTATTTAGACGATCTTTTGAGCAGTTATGAAGCTTTAAGGTTGTCATATGTGTAGAAAAAGGATAGCCTTCCTGTGTTTATGCCTTAATGAAATATGTGCAGACCTAAGAACTACAAGGGGGTCATTACGAGTCTGGCAGTCTCATGGCCGCCATGTTGGCGGTCATACCGCCAACAGTCTGCCAGAGAAGACCTCCAAATTATGACCATGGCGGTATTCCCAAAAAAATACAGCCAATTCACTGCTGGCACCGCCACAGCGGTCAGGCCGCCATGGGCGAAGGGAGCCACCTGCAGGCAGGCGAAGATCATGTTTCCAAAGACATATTACGAGGGTGCACACCGCCAAGCCTCCTGCAGCGGTCGCACCACCACGGAAACCCTGGCGGAAACCAACTTTATAAAAGGAGACACTCACCCTCAGGAAGCCATACACCACTGGAGCTGCAATGAAACCTGAACTACACATTTTCCCGCTGCTCCTGCTCGCCCAACGACTCCAGAACCAGCAACGACGACAACAATAGCAACCTTGAGTACTCACACTTACCTGTCACTGGTGCAAAATGCCAATGTTCCTACGCACACACAACATACACATCTGGAACGGGTGGCGGGGGTGACACACACACGTAACCTCACACTGACATACACACAAGTATGACTGGCTGCTATCAGTGTGACGGCCAGAGCCTGAAAGGATCTCTGTAGGCCAGCCAGTGCACCATGAATGCCCTCTAAGAATGCATTACTCTGCTGGACTTGAGTTGCCCGTCCATGGATGGCATTCACAATGGTCAACTGACCCACAGAGAACAACCGCAGGAGGTCACTAGCCTCCTCACTGAGGGCAGCAGGGTCGACAGGGGCAGAGGTGCCTGCGGTGAAGGAGACAGTGAGGTGGCATGGACAACTGGGTGTGGTGCTACACGGAGGGCGGTGGTACTAAGGGGGCTAGCGGACAAAGATGCTACTTTGGTGGTCCCAGATGGGTCTGCCACCGCCAGGGTGTGTCAACTGGAGAAGGATTCGGAGGATGATGATGATGATACTGTCTCCCCTGTGTCACTCCCCTCATCCTCTGCACCATTAAGTCCCTCACTGTCAGTTGTATCAGCACTTTGGGTCCCGTGTCCAGCAGCATCCTCACTTCTCTGTGCCCCGCCTCCTTCATCTGCTGATGCAGGAACACAAAAAATAGAGAGAGAGGGAGAAAGAGAGGGTCATCACATTCTTCACACACACACATTATAACATTCAGAACTATAGGTATACATTACCCGTCTAAGCAATTCCACATAGAATATTATATATAACTGCCATAATGTTACAACATCTTACTTCTTTCCACCCGTTAATGTCATCTCTCTCACCGACATCATAATCCATGTAAGGTAGCACAACTGGAACATTCCATCAAATCACCTGTAAAGATATGTCAGCATGTTCATCATGCTCTGGCTAAAGTTGAATTCCGGCCTAATCCTGGTCATTACTCCTACCACCTTTAGGCAAAGCAGTTGACTGATCACACCATATCATGCATGTTCCTATTCAACACCAGACCAGTCCATGTCCATAAGGCATGTCCCATGCAAGTAGAGACAACTATATTCACAGACGACACAGCCATTCCAATCACAAGCCTAGATGAACCCTCTGTACATATATGCCAAAATGGATAAAAATCTCTGATGAAGACACAACATGTGGCAGTCCCATATAGGTGCTATCTGACTTTAAAAATCCATGTCTGGGGAACCGCCATGTCACTACATGTCCCCAATTTTACATGAATATCTGCAGTAGCTATACACAGATATACACATCACATCAAACATGCATTTACAGCTAACGTGTCCTGCATAGTACACATGACACATCCACTGACAATCACAGAGAGCAGTGTAAGAACAACTAAACAAAGGGCCACCAACTAAGTGATGATAGTGCACATGACATTCCACCTGAGATGCAGATACAGTTCTATAACATGACAACATGAGTAAACCAACATCACTCACACCATTCCTGACATGTGATTACCTGTATGTCAGTCAAGACAACACACACATCCCACAGAAAGAGCAATGTACACGTGATGTACACATGGTCCTACACGACTGCCATTGCACTTACAATATATCCCACAACACAAAACCATTTCCTGTCCAAGCTCTCCACAGCAGCTAGGCTAAGGTTAGCAAGGATTGTCCCACTCAACATCTGCCCCCAAGTAACTATTGTGACATGATGTACTTGGGTAATACCATATATTGCACTAGTATTGGTAGGCGATTGGCACTCATATGATGGACATTGCACATTGTTATAGGGTATGACATCTTAAACACTTACCTCCTCTGAAATAATATCATTGGAATAATAGTGAATCGCCTACGGTTCAATGGTATGGAAATGCATGGTAAGGCAAATTATTATCAATCAGACAACCATAGTTCGGTGTCCCTCCGTTACAACCTTCACATACACCAAAGCATGATAATGAAGGGACAATGGGGACACCTCCAAAAACCCATATGTACAGTTCTAAGCTGGCCATATCAGTTAAGTGATTGAAATGCCAGTCTCACATGGAGTCAATGCCAGTACTAAGACATAAGGTAACTAAGACCTGTACCAAATATGTCATGCCCTCAGTGACTAATACATGAGAGCTACACACTTGGGAGTAGTCTAACACCTTAGAGCTACATATTCACATAATCAAATGTATGGACCTGGAAATACTAGATGGGTAGGATGAAACAGCAGCTTAAATACATATATACGACTGGGTGGAGTCAGACATGTGGTAATGTCAATTGTGCATCTTCACATGCAGCCATAGGTCTACGTTGACACAGGTGACCTAAACTTACACATGGCCAACCCTATGCCAGATCTCCATCTATTAGTCAGGCAATGTGAGTACTATGTATCCCCACTAGTCTACAGACATGTAGCACCTACTGTATTGTCACAGCTGCTAAAGTGTGACAGCAAACACCATACTACCTGAGCCAAGAACAAGGATGCAGTCAGTACTTACCCCCTTGTGACTGCTGTGCTTCCCTCAAATGCCCATCCATCTCAGGGTAGGCCACCACCAAAATCCGGGCCATTATGGGGTAAATGTCCAACTGGCACCTCTCCCTCGCTGGGAGAAAATCCCTAGCTGGGCCTCAGCGCTCTCCCTGGCACAGCGTCTCAGGGCCTCCCACCACTTTCTATCATGGGTGCTTCACCGGCTATGGACCCCCGGGGTCCGCACTTCATTGGCGATGCCACGCCAAATTCCCTTCTTCTGATGGGTGTTGACCTGCATGGGTGACACAGATAAACGGAGAAAGTCGTGTACACATGCACCATACCAATGGGAGTGGTCAGTACACATCAGTGACAGCAGGTGGGCACACATACCCATCCTCTCTGCTTAAACCGCTTTATATTACAAAATATGCATGCATCTACACCCGCACAAGTTCACATGCCCAATGCAGCGTCACACACAACACCTATCGCACATGGCTAGGGCATTGGACTCACCTGCTCCTCTGATACCCCATATAGCTGTTCCTATAGGGGTAGGACCTCCTCCACTAGCCTCTCTAGCTCTTCGGGTGAAGGCAGGGGCCCTATCACCTGCAGGACATGGCCTGCTGTCTCCCAGAGACAGTACAAAGAAGCTCACGTTGTGGAGGTCTTACTGGCAACGGTGTCAGGAGTCAAGTGAGAAATTCTGCAGAAAATGGCTGTCACAGCCACCACATACAGGAATTGTCACCACCGGCAGTCATGGCCAGTGGCCCAAGTCAGCCAAAGGCAGCAATGTCAACCAATGGCAAGCTGCACGGCGGTTGCGACCACCTACCGCCATTACGACTTCCGCTAGCAGACTTAGGTCACTTCCAACTGTCCACTACATTTTGGTCACATCACTGATGGATGTGCTTACTTACCTGCGTCAATCACTTACTTCTCCAAAATGCTATGTATCTGTATGTAGCGCCATCTTGGTTGTGCTACATAATGTGCCAATATTGATAATATGACCTTTTGAGAAAGTATATATGGTGAAAACTGAGTAAAACTACTTTGAGTTACATAGGCCACAGGTAGACATTGGTTGAATCCAAAACATATGTGTGAATAGTGCAGGACAGCTAAGTCTTACACACATGTACACCAACATTAGTTTGATATGTTCAATCCAATTTACATGTTAGCCAATGTGCAGCAATGCGTATTTATGGGCAGTACTGTATATGTCAGAAGTGCTACATTTCCTCCACAGATGTTAGGTGTCATGTGATATACAATGTGTTAATGATGTGTGTATACTGCATAACTTGTATGCTCTCAACATAGTTATGCTGCCATGAGGAGAGTGAGACAACCACTAGTGTACCGTCCAGTAGTAGATCTGGAAACCATGGAGGAAAGACATGTCATCCAGACATATCTTCTGAATTGCCATACCATCATGGATCTTTGTACTCAAATGGAGCCCAATCTGATGCCTGCCATTTGCAATCCCTATGGCATACCTCCCATCATTCATGCCTTACAGGGTCCTTTCAGAATACTGTTGCCTTAACAGCAGGGGTGTTCAGCCCATGTTCAGTCTGGTGTTGAAGGTTGTAATGTGTGCATTATTGAAACACCTGGACAGCTACATCAGGTTTCCCCAACAAGTGGATTTGGCCTATGCGAAGGGAGACCTTTATGAGATGAGACACAAACCTCATGTGGTAGGAGCCATTGATGACACCCATGTAGCCCTGGTCCCTCCCAGTGTCAATTAGCAGGTGTATAGGAACAGGAAGAACTACCACTCAATCAAAATACAAGTGGTGTGTCTGGCAGATCACTACATCTTACAAGTCACTGACAAGTTTCTTGGATCTGTGCATGATTCCTACATCATGCGGAACAGCAATGTTCCACATCTAATGGCACAACTACAAACAGAGAGGGCCTGGCTGCTTAGTAAGTTTGCATTGTTGTGTGTGTTTGTGTATTATGTCTCCTGTCATCTCAATATAGCCAGTCACAGGTACTATTTATGAGTTGTTCTACCATTGTGCTCACAGGTGACTCAGGCTATCCAAACCATCCTTGGCTGTTGACACCAGTGAGATACACAGCCACGCCAGAGGAACATCATTACAATGAAGCCCACGGGAGGACAAGCATGTAATTGAGCAAACATTTGGCCTCCTGAAGGCAAGATTCAGGTGCCTGGACCGATCTGGAGGTGCCCTCCTCTACTCGCCACAAAAGGAATGACAGATAATCGCTGCCTGCTGCATGCTCCACAATCTAGCCCTGAGACATCAGATACCATTGATAGCAGATGAGGGGAAGGCAGCTGGACCAGTGGCTGGAAATGCTGATTTGGCGAGTGATGAGGAGCAAGAGGACAATGAAGCAGGTGACTCTAGGGCAGATCTCATCAATCATTACTTCCACTGACATACAGTTATGTGAAGTAGACCTTTTAATGTGTTGTATGTGCACAACTTGAAGTAGAGGGCCGCCATTACACCTGGTGCCTTGATTTATCAATAAGGGGTGGCATAAGCTACAATTCCTATGGCCCTCATTATGAACACAGCTGTTACAACCGCCAACAGTCGGGCAGTCTGGACAACCAAATAATGAACCACCTTAAAAACAGGCAGCCTGAAAACCACTCACCACCAGCAGAGGAGTGCCGACAACGATGACAGAGCCTGCCCACAGGCCAACGGAAAGGCCCTACCTGCCCATCAAATAATGAAGTACTAGCCCGCCGTCAGTTCCGGGGCAGGAACCACTGCCACGCAAAGCCAGGTGGAAGGGAAACACTCACCGGAGGAATGGATGGAGAGTTGCAGATCATGCCAGCCCTGCTACTTGCCACATACCTCCACGATTGAGACCGCCGACGAAGACGACGACAGTCAGTGCAGCAACCTATTAAACAAGGGAAGAAAGGGCACAGTTACATACCCAAGGCAACGCACCCACAAATCTTCACAACAGCACAAGCCATACACCCCACAGCAAGAGGTACTTACCCGACATAAGACAAATCCAAGATGCCCAAAGTACACACATGTGCCCAACACCCCCAACCAAAGAAACGATGACCCACGGATCCAGAGTGTGCCAAAAACAACACTGGCCACACAATGTTTAATTCAGCTCAATGAGCAACAGAAGTGCAACAGAAGGCCAATGGCCAGTCCATAGTCTGTAGTCCAATGGCCAAATTGGCCCCAACTTGACTCTCACAAGTGCAAAGGTACTCCACCTCATAGGGGGAACAATGGGGCATCCAGGCACCTCAGGGAACAGGGTCAGGAGGTGGTAGGGGTGGGGACTTACGATTGGGAGGGGTGGACTTGTCCTTACATTTCTGAGGTGGAGGGGGGCTGGTTCTGGACCTTTAAGCAGGTGGAGCGGACTTGGCCTGGGGTGCGGCCGATGTTCCAGGGCCAGCACGGGGTCTCTTGCTCACAGGGGAGGTAGAACATAAATAGGAAGGGTGGACAGGGGGAGCTGTGACGTGGGAGGAGTGGACAGGGCAAGGAGGTGGGCACATTTAGGGATGAGACAGGGTAGTCCAGTCGGTTTGAATAGGTCATCATGGGATAGGAAAACTTTTTGGGGGGCATTTGGGGTGGACCTGGAGGAAGGTGTGGGAGTGGAGGTAGAGGGAGTGGTCGTGACAGGTGTAGGTGTGCGTCACATGGCTGCAGGTGACTGGACAGTATGCTGAGGTGTGGTGGATGTGTGTTGGGTGGGTGTTTTGGTGCGTTTGAGTGTCTTGGGAGGAGGAGGGTGGACACAGTGGGACAAGACAGGCTGGCAGTGTAAATGTATGTTGTATGTGTGTCTGCAAGTTTGGTGAGTGTGCTACACGTGTCAACTAAAGTCGTCGTGAGTGCAGGTGTGGTGTCTGGGGTGCATGAATGGATGTCTGATTTTGTGGTGACTGTAAGAATAGGGTCAGCAACATTGAATGAGGGTGCAGTGCCTGTGGGTGTGCATGTAGAGGGGACAGACAGGGAGGCGGAAGATGTAGACACACTGGGGTAAGTGTATGTTGGTGTGTGTGCCTGTGTATGTTGGCTGTGTGTATGCCTGTTGTGGGATGTGTGGTGCTTGTGTTTTGAAGTGTGCTTCTTGTGTGTTGAGGTGTGTGCCTGCATGTCAGAATGTGTGCTTTGGATGGGTGAAGGGAGTGGGGTGCTGGAAGAGGTAGAGGTGGTTGGAGGGGGGACGGAATGACCAGGGACACTGGCTGCCGTCAAAGAGGAGCCAGAGCCTGAAAGGATCTCTGTAGGCCAGACACGGCACCTTGAATGCCATCCAGGTAGGCAATGGTCTGCTGTACTTCTGATGCTAGCCCCTGGATAGCATTGACGATGGTTGTCTGCCCTACAGAGATGGTTCTCAGGAGGTCAATAGACTCCTCCGTGAAGGCAGCAGGGTTAGCGTACGCACCGTGGCGGCGTGCACCGGCACTACCGGCGGCGATTATGATACGCTAAGAAACCCCATTGACCACCATGTTAACCAATGAATGGTTGCACAGCGATGAACACCGCCTTACTCTATTATGTCAACCGCTAGCGGTATGAGGTCACTTCCACTACAACATTTCTGGATTACAGGGGGAAGCCATTTTGGCATTTACTACGCAGTTGTTAAATCCTCATCTGCCCCATGCAGGCCTTATTGTCCCCAAACCCCCATAGGCATGAACAAATATACATTTACTCACCACACCAGTGGTGATGTATCATTGAGAACTCCAGTTTCACACCTACTATGCATTTGTGTCGTTGACTTGTATGCCAGCTGTGCTGAATAGGAAACATTGTGAGCAGATGTATGTGTGTTCCTCACATGTGTTCTATACTCCTCCTAGGTAGAGACCCTTGTGGCGAGGGAGGGCCCAATCGGTGTACAGACCACTTGTTGATTTGAGGACCAAGGTGGAGCGTCACTTCATCATCAATCACAGACTCACTCGTGCTACTATTCATGAACTTTGTGCATTACTGGATCCAGCACTAAGATCGGCTAATTGGAACCAGCATGCTATCCCTACTGAAGTGCAGGTGCTCTCTGCACTCCATTTCCTGGCCACAGGCTTGTTTCAAGTGACAGTGGGCATGATTGCAGGTTTTACACAGCCCATGTTTAGCATTATACTGTCCAGATTCCTGAATGCATTTGTACGACACCCGCAGGCCCATGTGAGGTTTTCCCAAAGTACTGACCTCCCTGCCATCAAGTCGGACTTCTATGCCTTTTCCAACATTCCCCACGTGATAGGTGCCATCGATGGCACCCACAGTGCTCTCATCCCCCCAAGAGTCAGTGAACTGGTGTACAGAAACAGGAAGAAATTTCACTCCATGAACATTCAATTGGTGTGTACTGCAGACCAGTACATCTCCCATGTGAATAACATGTTCCCTGGATCAGTCCACGATTCCTTTGTGCTGAGGAACAGTAGTGTGCCCTCAAGATGGAACAACTACAAGGGGACAGAGGATGGATCATTGGTAAGTGTGTCTGACATTTTTTGGTACATAGCAGACAGCCAGGCTGTCTGCCACTGATGGTTGTCAGTGACAGTCCTGTTTTGCACCCTTTTTTAGGTGATTCTGGCTACCCCAACATGCGTTGGCTCTTGACACCAGTGAGGAATCCTAGGACAGATGCCGAGAGGAATCACAATGAGGCCCATGGACAGACTAGGAGGGTGATAGAGCGCACAATAGGTATCCTGAAGGCTAGATTCCGTTGCCTCCATATCTCTGGTGGCCTATGAGCCTGAAAAGGTGTGCAGAATAGTGGTGGCCTGCTGCATGCTGCACAATGTGGCTGTGAGGAATTCTATCCCCCTCTTGGAGGAGGTGGGTGCAGTATATCCAGACCTGCTTTCTCAGGGAGGGGATGAGAGTGATGGTGATGATGAGGAGGGGGAAGATGTACATTCCACGAACCAACTGATACAACCTTACTTCCAGTAACTATGTGAGACTATTCGATGATGTTGCTGTCTGTGCAGCATACTGTCAGTGTGCCTTTTCCTCTATGGGGTGTTGGGTCTATAGACATTGTCACTTTGACGAGGTTTGCATGGGACATGTAACATTATGGTCAAATTGCTTGACAGTTCTTTTGGCACAACCACATGTAATACATGGGGTGCAATTTCTGCTACTCAGATAAGAATAAATGATTTCTAAGACTATTGCATCCACACTTCCATTTGTTTCAACATAATGACAGGGGACATTGACATTGATGAACAGGTGTTTTATTTGGGGCAGGGATGACATTATGCAGTTTACAGTGATGGGAGTGGGCTACTGGTGGATGTCCAATATGGCTACATGGTCGCAGCGTTTGTTGGCAGTGGTGGTATGTCCATCTATCATTTACAGTTTTGGGGGTTGTTTTTACACGGTGTGGACGTTGGTTCAATGGCACACTTGGAGGACAGTTCTTGCCTGAGTCACTTCTTTGAGGGGGCCTTGGTCTTTGCAGGGGTTCCTGTGCCATATCTGGGCCTGAGGAACCATTTGGGTGCATGGTGTTGGCCTGTATGGGTTGAGATGCAGGTCTCCTCTGTTTTCTGAGATGGTGGCACAAGTCCAGTTGCTGCTGCTGATGTTGTTGGCCGGTCTATATCTAGGCCTGTAGTAGGGGCTTCCTGGTCTGTGGGGGCCTCAGGCTGGGTTGGGACAAGGTGCAGCAGCGCACCTACTATGGTGGCCATGGTGGCACTGTGCAGTTTCCACTGCTCCATGGTCTCTTGGTGGTGTGCTAGCTGCATCCCTTGACTCTGCTCCAGGGTGGAAACTATCTGGGTCAATCTGTCCTGGGTATGGTGGTATGCTCCCAGGACCTCAGATATCACGTCCAGGCCTGCAGCATCCATCCTGTGGCCTCCACCCTTGGCTACTGATGCCCTCCCACTGGGCCTAGCCCCCTGTGTCTGTGTGCCCTGCACAGGTCTGGTGGTACCACTTGTACTGGAGCCATTGTCTTCCTGCCTGTTGGAAGGGGTTGATTGTGGCCTCTGTCCATGTGTTCCACCAGTCTGTGGCCTGGATACACAGGTGTGGGGACGGTTGCCCTGGGCTGATGTTGTTGGCTGGAAGGTAGGGGTGTCAGTGGTGTCCTGGGTGGGACTGTTGGATGGTGACAGTCTAGGACTATTGGAGGGGCCAGGGTGTTCGTCACTGTCCAGGGTTCCCTCCCCAGTGTCCTGGGTGGTGCCTCTGTCTCCATGTGGGGCACTGCCACTCCCTGTCCTGTCCGTCAGGGTGACATGGGTGGTGGTGCCTGTTGGGGGGAATGGACATGTCTGTTACAACTGCATGATCCGATGGGGTGCACAGTGCTGGGCTGTTTTGTGCAGATTTTACACTTTGGGACCATGCAGGGTACCTTTGTGAGGTTTGCATTGCATTTTGCTTAGGATGTGGAGGTGCACTGTGGGCGGTGTAGTGCCTTTGTGATTCCTTGCAGGTGGCTGTGCACAGGGGGAAGGATGAGGGCCTGTTAGTGGGTGTGTGGGCATGCAAGGTGACTAGATGTTGTGAATGTGGGCTGGGTGGGGTAATGGTCCTGGTGGATGTTGGAGGGGTGGGGTGGTGCATGCATTACAGGTGTGATGGATATGGGGTAATTGTAGATGATTTACACAAGTCCATTCCTCCAGTGAGTCCAGTGAGGCCCTCAGGGTGCAGGATGGTCAGTACTTTTTCCTCCCAGTCAGTGTAGTCAGGTGGTGTTGGTGGAGGTCCTCCCCCAGTCTTGTGGACTGCAATGTTGTGCCGGGATGCCATGGACCTGACCTTCCAGCGCAGGTTGTTCCATCTCTTGCGGATGTCGTCCCTCGTGCATGGATGGTGTCCCACTGCATTGACCTTGTTCACTCTTGTCTTCTTCATCTTCCTGGCTATGGGTGTGTGTTGGACCTGTGTCCCGAATAATTGTGGCTCGACCTTTAGTTTCTCGTCCAACATGGTCCTTACCTCCCTTTATTTGGGGGGTGCCATGGTGTGTGTTGTGAGTGCTGTGTTGTGTGGATCTAGGTGAGGGTACTCTTGTGTGGTTGGGTGTATGTATCGTGTATTGTGGCGTTCAGTGTCTGCTTCTGGAGTCAGTTGTCTGAATGTCGTTGCAAAGGATTGTGGGGTGTGTCTGTGAGTGTTTTATAGTATTGTGGATGTGTGTCAGGTGTGTGGGTTTCAGACTTGCCAATGTGTGCAGTTCTTACTGTTGGGTCCCATTGCTGGCCGTGGTGGGCTGCAACGCTAATAGTTATTCGGCTTCCACTGACTGCTGCGGTGATTTGTGCATCATTATTTGGAGGGCGGGGAGTTTGTGTGATCGTCGGTGGCGGGGTCGGAAGTCCTGCATTTCTGCCAACAAGGTCATGGTGGTGACTGGTGGCTGGGATTTTTTTGGCAGATTCTGATTTTTGTATCTTTATACGGCAGGTTTCTTTTCACAGCCAATGGCGGTCTTTTGTACACCGCTGCCACAGCGGCCAACGGTGTTTACCACCGTGTTCATAATGACCGCCTATGTGTGAGTTGTGGATACAGACTGATAGATTGTAAAGTGTACTGGACATGGTGTGCTATATATTTTATTGTTATATCCGATCCTAACAGACACTTCTGTAATGAACCACTCAGCATTAAGGTACGTTTCTTGCATTCTCCTATCATCTTCTCCCTCCCTCCACTCACTGAAATTGTCATTTCATGTTTGGCTCTGCAGCCTAGGCTTGAGGTAGTCATTTTCAGTAGCCAACGGTATTTGCTGACAGACATTAGAGGTGTACCTGACAGTTACCTTGTAAAATGGATATAGTTACACAGGGATAGGACCTTGTTAATACTTCCTTCATACAAGTGGGGTTGTGACTGCTTCGTCCTTTCCTATCACCATTGGGGTTGGGGTGATCTGAAATGGTGTATTACGTGTCAATTGAAGTTTGTGGCCCATGTGTGCTGATTGGATCATAGCCTCTGGCTTCACAATGGGTGGGGTACTTTGTGATGACAATGGGACCTAGCTGTGTTTATGATCTAATGTTGCTGTCCAAGGAGCAGGAAACTGTATGCTGACAAAGGTGACTGACAAATCCACAGGTATGGAGCCTGTGTTAGTGTATGGTTGAAGTTCTGGGGTCCTCAGTGATGTTCTTTGTGTGTTCCAGGGGGTAACCTATCATGTACCTATGGTATGGGTATATGAAAAGCCTGTACCTGGTGATATACATAGGTCCACCTTGGGTACCCCTGCTTAGTAGGTAGTTGGCCATAGCCATGACTTCTATTACCTGTTTATATGCATTGTATGCCACCATGCCTTATGCTCTATTTGCAGATTGGTATATTGACTATCCTATTGTGTTGCCCTGAATTTCCACCTCTCTGACATCTGTCCTGTGACATTTCTGCTGGCATGTGTCTCCTGCTGAGGGAGCCTCCCCCTGATGAACATTACACTTGCTGTTCGATGGAGGGGGCATGACTAGGCCACAGTTGGCAAACATGACAATTGTTGATGTATAATCAAAGACATATATACATTAACTGTGTTCAATTGTCATTTGTTGTGCATGACAATACTAAAAATCAAAATAAAGGTGCATAAATGAAAAAAGGTGATGAGTGAGGTCATGGTAGATGGATTCATCAAAGTAGCTAGTACACAAGTTGGTTACACACGTCCAGTGTCCTTTTATCAAGGGAAAATGAAGTTATGTCTCTGAAGAGTCCACATGGTGCCTCAGTGGCACGCAAGGGTGGCAAATCAGGAAAAGTTCATTTCTGGCAGTGGGTTTGGTCTTGACATAAGCTCCATCCAGATGTCTGGGTGGATGTATATGTTTGAGGGGGGGTGTTTTTCTGATAAAGAGGGAGGGGGTGTCTGAGGCTTGTGGTTCCCCTGGCAGGGCCTCTATTCCACTACCTACCGCAGATGGAGACAGGGCAGATATTACATGGCTAGTGGCAGGGGCCTGATGGTGTATTGGGAAACCAATGAGGGTGGTATTGATGTCCCTCAGCACTCCTGCAATTGTATCCATGGTGGCATTGTGTGCCTGCCACTGCTGCATGACTTCCTGGTTGTGTTCCCTCTGCAACCTTTGGTTTTCCCCCAACATGGTGATAATTTGGCCCAGCCTGTCCTGGGAACCTTGGTATGCCTCCAAACTTGGGAGATGGTTTCCTGGTCAGTGGAGTCTCTTTGTGACCCCACGCAGTGGCCCTCAGCATCCCTCACTTGTACCCTACCCCTAGATACCCATGCCTCTGGCACAATGTGCACACTCCCAGTGGTAGCAGGTCCTTCATTATCATCGATGTTTAGGTTTGACTCCATTTCCTATATTGTGGTGCACACAACTGAGTGAACAGTTCTTGGGACACAGGTTTGGGGGAAAATGGTTGCCTATGATGTGGATGCACCAGGGGTGAGTAGTGTTGATGTGGGCAGGGTGAGGCAGGGAGTCGTTGTCCAGACATCCAGGCATGTTGTCCTCACTGGGGCCTTCACCCTGAGGGGGACTGGCAGTCTCAGGTATCCTTTCGGTGGTGGCAATTACAGGGTTATCTGTGCAGGGAGTGAGACACAGAGTTCATTTAAGATTGTGTGTTTCGTTGCCTCTTTGTGAGCTGCTGACAGTGGATTTACATGAATCCCTGCAATGACATTGACAAATGTTGCACAGCATAACTCTGTTGTACATACAACTCTGTGACTTGATTTCCATACTCCATGTAGGAAGATGTCATACAAATTTGGTACAGACTGCACAGCCGATGGGTTCTGGTTTTGTCTGATAACTGACATGACTGTTCACCTCAGTTACCTAGTGAATATTTAGCCATGCAAGATGTCACACAATGAAGCTGCACAATGAGCAATGGTGTCCTAGTGGGAACACAGTATGTGAGTATGCAAGGGCAATAGTCCTGTATCTAGATCTGCATGTATTAATTCTCAGCCATCTTGCTTTCAAACCCAGGTCTATTTCTTGCATTGGGAAATTTGATCTGTGGTCGTTAGGAATGCTCACTAAGGTGTAGCTGTGTTTTGCTTTGTGCATGCATTACATGTGATGTGTTTTGCACATTCCAGGTTTTCACATTCATGGGTTACTGCATTCTGGAAGTCATAGTGATATGATTAGCCAGTCGTTAACATGCTATTGCCAAGGGCTGCGAGGGCAGTTGGGCTGGGTGGAGTGGTGGCATGCAGGAAAAGGGCATTAGGTGATTAGATGGAAGGTGTAGTGAGACATTTAGTTAATTAGGGAGTATTTGGGTGGTGAGGTAGCATGCAGGACAAGACAAATGTGTGACTTGACTGTTGTGGGTACTTACCAGACTCCAGTCCCCCAGGTATTCCAGTTCGGCCCTCAAGATGTAGTGTGTCCATGACCTTCTACTCCCATGATGTGAACTGTGGGGGAGGAGGTGGGGGCCCACCCTCAGTCTTCTGCACAACTATCTGGTGGCTTGATACCATGGAACACACCGTCCCCATAGGTCATGCCACCTATTCCTGCTGTAGGCCCTTGAGTGTGGATGGCTGCCTTGTGAGTTGACCCTGTCAACTATCCTTTACCACAACTCCATTTTCCAGGCAATCAATGTTTGTTGGACCTGTGCTCCAAACAGTGACAGCTCTACCCTGACAATTTCATCCACCATGAACCTTAACTCGTTGTCTGTGAAATGCTGGTGTTTTTGTGGGGACATGGTGGTGGTTGTGTCAACGGTTTGTTGGGGTGTTGTGAGTGTAAGGGTGCAGTGTTGGGTAATTAGTGCAATGTGAGTGGTGCATAGTGGGGGTAAGACGGTTGTGGCAGATTGTGTCTGCTAATGATG
Source organism: Pleurodeles waltl (assembly GCF_031143425.1). Classification (NCBI taxonomy): domain Eukaryota; kingdom Metazoa; phylum Chordata; class Amphibia; order Caudata; family Salamandridae; genus Pleurodeles; species Pleurodeles waltl. The sequence goes on from NC_090442.1 coordinate 469,601,393, forward strand.
CATATATTGTGTTAGTTGTGCTGATTTGGGTTGTGTTCTGAGCGTGATGTATAAGTGTGCCTATTGTGTAAAGGTGCTATCTCTATTATATTGCCTTCTCTCTGGGTATCTGAATGGCATTTTTGTTGCAAAGGATTGTGGGTTGTGTTCTATAGTGCAGTGAGTAGGTGTGTCGGGTGTGTGGATGTATGTCAGGTGTGGGGTATTCAAGCTGTTCAGTGTGATGTGGTGTTATGACTGATGTGAGTTCTGACCGCGGCGGTTCGCACCACCAATGGTTTTCCACCATGGTAGGATAGCTGTGGTGATTTGTGGCTTCTAATCTGGTAGGTGGATTTTTGTCAGGCTGGCAGTGCTGGTGGTGGGACTGCCTCTTTCCTGCCCTCCATTGTCCAGGCCGTTTCTGATTTGTGGCTGGATTTTGATGGTCTTCACAGTATGTCTCTTAATGTGGTGGTAGGATGACTGCCAACATGGCAGTCTTTTGGTGGCTGCCAACGTGGTGGTCTTCCCAAAAGTTCGCCAAAGTCATAATGAGACGCCAAGTCATTACACACCGGAAGTAATTAGATGCAAATACTGGGGTAAAATAGTAATAGAAGATTTCAGTGCTACCAGTAAATCCTCTGTAGGCATGCATAAATTGCAAGGTGAAGATAAAGTTACTGGGAACGGATGAGACCCTAATTTCAAGGCCAACAATACTAGCAATATCCTGGTAGATATTACACTCAAAGCTCAAAAAGGCTTGAAAGAGTCTAATTAATTCAGTAGGCGGCCACTGATTTTAAATAGAGTGCCTTAGTTGTGGAGATGGATGTGTCTGGAAAGTTAAATTAGTCAAGTATCTGCCATACACATCATCAAAAGACTGTACCAAAGGCCCTTTGAACATAGTTTAGAATTGCAGTGAAGAGGAGTCAATGTGCTTGAGCAGTGTCTAAAAGTGTAAGAAAAATGGTGCGTTGCGGCTCAGAACAAAAATATTTTACTTGGTTGAAACCAGTTTGGTAAAAAATGGATTACACCTATGTACACATCAATTTGTCATAAAGATTTGAAGTTATATGAAATGCTGGTGTTTGAATCTAGAGTTTCTTTTACATAGGTTGCATCGGTAGAATGGTGTCATGTTCTCGGGGTGCTATGTGCAGGCAATGCCCTCTTAATCCCATCTATTAATACTGGTATGCATGTGCTATGAAATTGGATTGTAAGCAGTGGCAGCTGCCAGTCAACGTGGGTGGCGGGGTGGGACACGGGGGTAAATTAGAAAAAAAAGCTTACCTGTGGGGGAGGCACATTTGTCTCCCCTCCTCCGTCCTCGTCCTGGTAATGTTCCCAGGCTCCCAGCCAATCACAATGCTGCTGTCACCAGCAACAGCAGCGTTGTGACTGGTCTGAGGGGCCTGCTCCGCTGCTGAGACTGGGAATGGGAGCCTGGGCATGTTCTCCACTCGGCAGTGCAATACAGCCCGGTAGAGAACATGCAAAGTGCACATGTCTGTTTTGCCAGCCCAATACGTCCAGTCAAACAGACATGTGCACTTTATAGTGCACATACCGCTCCGCTGGCCCTCTCCCTCCAGCCCAGCCCCACCCCACCAGTTCTCCCAGGAAAAATATAATGATAATGACGTAGTGTTATTATCATTTTACTTTTACTTCCCCTCAATCCAGTGGTGTGATGCTCCTCAGTCTTAGCGGAGGAGCCGCCCGTTTGTACGTTTTGATTGCTTTAGTATGTTTTGATTGCTTTACTGCCTTTGGGCTTTAATGAGATATGAGTAGGTGCAAGAACTATAAGCCAAAGGATTTCCACAATTAGATGATTTGATGCAAGTCCAGGGAAAACATTTTAATAGATGAGCTCAGTGCCATCTGTAAATCCCCCATAGGTCCAGCATATATGTGCAACAAAACTGTGGTGGGAGGAAAAAAGAACTGGGATTAGATGCTGCTCAACAACACTAAGGTCCGCATTAAGACAATGGCTGTAAATGCCGCCTACCACCGCGGCGATGGCCGCCAAAAGACTGTTGCTGCAGCTAACATCCGTCCACCAAATTTTGACCTCAGCCGGATTTCCATCACAAGAAGGGCGGAAATCTGGCTGTAGCCACACTGGCGGATGGTAATAAGGTGGCACTGCTACCACCAGCAGTGACATGCCGGTAGACTGCTGCCAGCCATATTGTGACAAATAATACGGCCTGGCTGTGTTCTGCTGGCGGGCGCAGCTGGCGGAAGCAGCGCCCCATCCCGACCCCTGCCGGAAGACCCCTGGATGCAGGTAAGTTGGGTTTCTGACAGGGGGGGTTGGGGGTTGTTGTGTGTGTGTGGGGGTGTGTGCATGAATGTGTGAGTGTGTGCGTGAATGCGAATGTGTGTGTAGTGTTGTTTGCATGTGTTTATGCATGTGTGAGAATGCTTGTATGAATGGAAATGTGAATACATGTCTACGTGTCAGTGTGAATGTGTGTACGGATGTGTGCGTGAATGAATGGATGCATGCGTGACTGAATGCGTGTTTCCCTGTGAGTGTGTATTAGTGTGATGCGTGTCTGCCACTGTGCATGAATGGGGGCGTGGGGGATCGTAAGGGGCGAGTGTGGATGGAGGGGGAATTGAGGGGTGTCTGGGGAGTGTTTGGGTGGGTGGGTGAGCCTCCTACCAGTGACATGGAAGGAATTCCCTGTCACTGGTAGGGCCTACTGCCATGGTTATCATGGCATTAAGAATGCCACGAAAACCATGGTGGTAGGCAAGGTCAAAACGCCACCAGCGGTACAATAGCGGTGGCCGGGCTGGATTGTTATCTCCGGCTCGGAGGCTGCTACCACCATGGCGGTCGGAGTGGTATATTGGTGGGTTGGCTGCAGCCAACCCGCCAATGTCATAATCTGGCGGTATGTACCGCCAGCCTGTTGAGACATTATCACCGACGGCCGGGGTCATAATGACCCCAAAATCATTTTTAGCAAGTATTGTTGAATAACTTTACTTTTGCTTACCTTCAAGTCAAGTTGGTCCGCAACTTATCCTGCAAACTGTATATTTGGCTTGAATCAGTGTGAAGATTAAATGCTTTTTTTCCTTACATGCCAATATAATGCTAAAAATGTGTTGTCCTTAGCCATTTTTAAAGTTGGCATATGCAAACAAGGAAGCAGACTTTGAGTCTATATAAAGTTAGATCCAAACCTGTACTACAGTTGCTTTCCTGAGGGCTTGGCAGCACAGAAGATGGCTAATTGGCTTTCAGAAATAACTAATCTCATCAGTTCTGTTAGTTTTACTCGATATACAATGTTTAAGCTTTTGGAGGGATATGATAACTAAGTAAATTGGGAGAAAGGCTTTAATGCATGCCGCTTTCTACTGTGAATGTATCTAGATTATGAGACATATGAAGGCTATTATTGTATGAGTTGCAGTATTGTTTATGTTTTATAGAACAATTTTAACTAATGCACTAAACATTTTAAGATAATGATTGAAGTAATTGAGGCAAAGACACAGCATTATTCTATATATATTTCCAACAAGTTCCTTTTGAAAAACGCAAGGCATTTGTTGTCAATTATTACCTCTAGGAGAAGTTGTGAGTCATACATTTCATGTCTTCAAAGGCCGGTTAAAACCCCCCTATCCACTTCTAGCCATACATTCCACAGTGCTTCAAGAGGTTTTTAAAGGTGATGTGTTGCTGTCTTGGCCTATCTTTTGAATGTTGGCTCTGTCAGATTAAGAGGCTGTAGTTCTCTTGTGAAATTCTCTCTTTACTAAGGGTTCAGTAGGCTCTAAATGCCCAAACACTTGTGTTGTCACAAACAGTAGGAAAGGAAACATGGTGTGAAGTGGAACCCGTGAGATTATGCCAAAAATATTTTGAGGGGATGGGACATGGATGAAAAGAAGGAATGCAGCATGAGCACGAAACTCCAGCCTTGCTGCTGAGATACTACTGAATGTGCACAAAATAATCCAGGCTATTTCCTCTCTTTATCAGCAGTACAATAGATATGGTCACCATGAGGAAAGCACTCGGCCTGAGTACCCATAGAGGTGCAATATGGCACATGATTCCGTATGAGGCCAGTACAAGGCGAAGCCTCAGCTAGTACTAGAGGAACAGCTGGCCACTAACTCAACACCACAGCAGCACACTCCCTTCAGAGAGACAGTCTAACAACAGAGGAGCTGCTGGGCAGTATCTTAATACTGCAGTCAGAAAAACGAGGGAGCACACACTGCCAGCGCACTAGGATCAGGGAGACAGTGGGCTGGAGTTACAATCGACGAAGGAGAGATCACGCCATGCTCTACAGAATAACATTGCAAAGAGTGTGCTTTGAAACCATGCATCCAAAATGATGGAAAATAAACCCTGCGCCTCACACAGCAGGCATTCTCTGAAGCAGTACAAAAAGAGAAAAACACCCATCTCCTATACAGGTTTCAATGCTGAAATCCTTAAAGTAATGCTGTCAACGTTGACCAAGTAAATGTGTACATACATAGACAGTAGTAGACATATACATATATATTTAATGCCACAATTTTTTTTGTTAACCAATAGACACTATGGCACTCATTATCACATTGGCGGTAAATCCTGCTTAACGCCACACTGACCCACGAATCACCATGGCGGACATTCAACGACGTTAAACCATTGGCGGTACACACCGCCGCACTCAGAATGGACACCCACATTCAAAACAACCCAACGTTGGCCAGTACCAAAAACACACACCTGACAACCATACACACACCAAACGCACACCACCAAAAAACACACATCCACATTACCCACAACCCCTTACGTACCACAATTGCCACCAGGAGACTGAGAAGGAGAGCACAGAGACAACTAGACATAGACACCACATACACCCATACACCCCTCACGCACTCCACATCACACACCCCACCACATTACCCAATACGCTCTCATAAACACACATCACAGAACACCCATGGCACCACAAAGGCACCCCTATTTCACTGAGGATGAGTTAAGGGTCATGGTGGAGGAAATCATCAGGATAGAGCCACAGCTCTTTGGAGCACAGGTGGAGCAAATATATATAGCAAGGAAGATGGAGCTATGGTGGAGAATCGTGGACAGGGTCAATGCCGTGGGACAGCACCCAAGAACAAGGGACGACATCAGGAAAAGGTAGAACGACCTACAGGGGAAGGTACGTTCCATAGCAGCAAGACACCAGCTCACCATACAGAGGACTGGTGGTGGACCCCCACCTCCTCCCCCATAACTCACAGCATGGGAGGAGCAGGTACTGGAAAAACTGCATCCTGAGGGACTTGCTGGAGTTGGCGGAGGACTGGACACTGGTAAGTCAACTTTTAACAATTATCACCGCCCATACCTGCATGCCATCACACACCCTCACCCTCACTCATATCACTCCACCACATCCCACACACTCCACCAACACATTTCACTAATCCCAATGCCAGGCCCTGCATGCTGTACCAATGCATGGACACCCCTCCCAGCCCTGCATGGACACTCATCACTAAAGCATGCACAGCATAGGGAAACTAACAATCCCAAACATACACAAGCATAAGCTGGCAGGGTTACACCAACCATAGAGGGGAAGCTACATAAGTACAAATGTCAAACACTTGAAGCTTAATACATCATTTACATCCCCACAGGTACCCGAGCCAATGTCACTGGAGAGGAGGTGCCACCACTATTCAGTCCCCCAATAGAAGAGGCCCCCACTGATGGCAGTAACTCTGGACTTCTGGTTCTGGACGACCTACCTGGCCCATCAGGGACCACTGGACATCCGGTCACCCAAGACCACCCACAATCCACCACAGAGCCTCCCCCATCAGGTACCAACACCACAGCACCCACCCAGCATATGCAAAACGCTGTCCTCAGGACACGTCAATCATCAGTGTGCCCACCTGTACAGGGACCCCAAGGGACACCTCGCCCACAAGGCAATAAGGGCCCTGGGGTCAGTGGCAGTGGGCCCACCGTTCAGGGGACAGAAGCACAGGCCAACAGGGACACTGGGAGTACAGGAACAGGAAACCAACTCTCCAGATGTAACTCACTGAGATCCTGGGAGCCTACCAACATTCCCAGGACTCCATGGGCCAGATCCTAGACAACGTGAAGGAGAACAGGCGGCTCTAGGAGGGACAGTATCAGGGGATCAAGGAGGACTTGCAGGCCATCAACAACACCCTGATCTCCATAGCAGGGATGCTGGCAGACATGGCCAACATCATGAGGGAGGCAACAGCACACCAGTGGGCCACTACTACTAGCCAGTCATCTGAACAGCCCTCCACTTCCGCTGCTGCTAGTGGCCAGGAAGCCCCACCACAGGACCCACAGGCCACCAGCTCCCCTCCCCCTGCAGAAGGTGAACCACCCCGAAAATGTTCCCTATGAACCAGACAGAAGCCAGAGACACTTGCCAAGACCCCCACCAGGAAAGGAGTCTCCCTGATTGTTCTCCTTGTGTCCCACTCCGTCACCTTTTCCCCCTTAAACTGCCTTTGCTCCCCTTCCTATGTCCCCATGGACACTGCACCTGTGCTACAAACAGACTGGAACAATACCCTGGACTTTCCTCCATCATCACCCCATTCCACTGGACTTTCCCCTCTATATTGCAGCACTACAATAAACACCCTTGGAAAAAACTTGACTACTAGTATTTCATGTATTGCAAATTTGTATTGATTCAAACAGCTATAACCATAGCAAATGAACTGTAACTAGTATGAGCATAGAATTAACTACCTGTTGCTGGCTGTTGTGATCACATCAGGACAATGTTGTCATATCATCAACATCTGTAAAATGAATATCCATACGTAACAGTAAGTAGGGGAAAGAAGTGGGTAATGCCAGCATGCCAATGCCAATGCCAAACAGAATACACCAATAGTCATAGAAATGTGAATTTGCACTGCCTCACCTATATCACCAATGTTCTGTTGTATACATCCTCATCCTCTGCCTCCTCATTCTCACTGTCCTCAGGGTCCACTGCTGCTACAGGGGCATCTCCAGTCTCCTCCTCCTGCAGAAAAGGTACATGGCATCTGAGGGCAAGGTTGTGCAACATGCAGCATGCCACTACTATCTGGCAGACCTTCTTCGGTGAGTAGCACAGGGATCCACCTGTCAGATGGAGGCACCTGAACCTGGCCTTCAGGAGGCCGAAGGTCCTCTCAATGATCCTTCTGGTTCACCCATGTGACTCATTAAAGCGTTCTTCTGCCCTTGTCCTGGCATTCCTCACAGGGGTCAGCAGCCATGATAGGTAACCAAAGTCACCTGCAAATATTGAGGGACAACATTTAGCCACACACTATCCTATATGGCCAACAGCATAGGCACACACCAACATATACTGGGTGGGAACCAGGGCTCACCTATTAGTCACGCCCTATGCCTCTGTAGTTGGGACATCAATTTTGGGATGCTGCTATTCCTTAGGACAAAGGCATCATGCACCGACCCAGGATACTTAGCATTGATGTGGGAGATGTACTGGTCAGCCAGGCACACCATCTGCACATTCATGAAGTTGAAACTCTCACGATTCCTGAACACCGGTTCATTTTTTACGGCGGGGGACAAATTCAATATGTGTTCCGTCAATCGCCCCAATTGTATTGGGGATATGTCCCACTGCATAAAGCCCTGCCTTCACAGTGGCCAAATCCTCCACCTAGGGGAAAGCAATGTAGCTGCACATGTGTTGTATCAGGGCAGACAAGACTCTTGCCAGCACGACTGAGCACATTGGTTGTGACATTCCTGCTGTCAAGCCCACTGTCATTTAGAAAGAACCAGTTGCCAGGAAATGGAGCACTGGTAAAACTTGCACAAGAGGGGGGATCCCAGTGGGATGACGGATAGCTGAGATCAGGTCAGGTTCTAACTGGGCACACAGCTCTGTGATTGTGGCCCTGTCCAGTCTATAGCTGAGTATTATGTGCCTGTCCTCCAATTTAGCCAAGTCCACCAGGGGTCTGTACATTGGGCTATGTCTACATCTCCTATTCATCTGCAGTGGTAAGTATCTAAGGGACACAAGTGTGAGTAGGCTGTCACATTTTGAACAACTATACCACAACAGCAGTCCACATTGTGCAATCATGTTTTGGGACAGTGTAATTTAAAAGTATGTGCCTATATATTCTGTGCCGCAGGAATAATCGATAGGCCTGTTCACCCCTCTAAAATGGCGACCGCCTGTCCTGTGTGGAGGGACAGGTGGAAGTGAGGTAATGCCGTTGATGATGTGCTTCGTGGCGGTAGCCGGTCGTGAACTGCTGTGCAATTCCTCATTGGTTTATATTGGGCCCTATGAGGTACAGTGGCCAATGGGGATCTACGCTGGCGGTGACGGTATGCACCGCCGCAGACGTGACCGCCATTTTATTTCACATTCCTGACCTTCCATAGGAGAGGACCTACACTGCATGTGCTGCTGTGACCTGTGTCTGGAACCTACCATGGCCCGTAGGACTGGGGAAAGGGCCCCAGCCTTCACTTCAGAGGAGTTGGAGCAACTGGTGGATGGGGTCCTACCCCAGTATGGACTGCTGTATGGGCTTCCAGACCAACAGGTGAGTACACTGTGGGCACGATGCATGTGGCATGAATGCATGGAGTTGTGTGTGAAGGCATCGTGTAATGGGGGTTAAGAGGATGTCCTCTTGGCAGTGTACATGTTGTGCACTGGGTTTATGTGTGTGCCAATGGTGATGCAAACTGGTGTGGTGGACCATTTGTGTGACAGGCTAGACTGTTTGTCTGATGGTGTTCTCCTTTCTGTATTGCCTCTGCAGGTCAGTGCCCATCAAAAGAAGGGAATATGGGATGCCATCGCCAAAGAGGTGAGGACCCTTGGGGTCTATGGCAGACGGGTGAGTGTAGACGGAACTGGGAGGGAGGTAGAGGAGGAGGAGGAGGGGGACACAGTGGAAATTGTGGATGTTGGTATGCCTGCATCTGGATGGTGTTTGTGTGAGTGCCCATGGGGTGAAGTGTGGTGCTTTTATTTGCCTGAACCACTCTTGTGTGTTGTCTTGTGAGCATGCTCGTCTGCTTGTGTGCTTGGGATAGGTTGGGGTTGAGGAGTAAGGGATTGGGAAGAGGAAGTTGGAGGGGGGAGAGTGGAGAGTGGAGAGTGGAAACAGGGACAATGGCTGCCATCAGAGAGGAGCCCAGACCCTGGATTGATCTCTGTTGGGCCGCCAATCCAGTGTGAATGCCCTCCAGGAATGCATTAGTCTGTTGCATCTGGGCTGCTAGCCCCTGGATGGCATTCACAATGGTTGACTGCCCTACAGAGATGGATCTCAGGAGGTCATGCCCTGAAGCGCCCATCCAGCTCAGGATAGGCCACCACCAATATGCAGGCCATCAGGGGGGTCAGGATTTGACGGGCACCCCTTCCTCGTTGAGAGGCCATCCCCAGCTAGGCCTCCGCTGTCTTCCATGCCCAGCGTCTCAGGTCCTCCCACCGTTTCTGACAGGGGTGCTCCGCCTGCCGTAGACCATCAGGGTCTGCATTTCTCAGATATAGGTTTTGGTTGCCTATGTTTGTATAGTTTTGTTTATATGTATTCATGGTGATCTTATATCATTGATTGTTGTCCTTTTTTGTAAATAAATGAATTTATAAATTCTGAAATTTATTTTCATTGACGATGATTGACTAATAGTCTCATTGTGTGTAAATCAAGTTTAGAGATTCTTTCCTACTATCAGACCAATTGTTTATATTTTGTGTATTCTCTACCAGGGTATAGTAGGGTTATAAGGGTAGATCCCTTTTCATTACTGTTTGCAGATCTAAGACCAGCCAGTCTCCACACTCCACTGCCTCTACAGCAAAATACAGGATCCAAGAGTGCTTTGGAACAAAGTGTTGTGGGTTCCCTTTAGCACCTGGATTGAGCACCCTTATTTTAGCTCTAAGACCGCAGCTTGTTCCCTTCCACAGACACCTACATTTTACTTGTTTTATTCAGTTTATTTTAGCTCTTTTTTTAGCTTGATTGTTTTATATTTTAATCAGCTGCCTTTCTAGGAAATCATAGTTATTGGTTGTTTTACATTTATTGGTCCTTTGCACGCATTTAACTCTGTGCCCTGCTCAAGGCTGTCCTGTTCTGTACACAATACATTTACCTAGTTTTGTCACTCCAAGAGTTACAGAGTCAACCATCAACCATAGACATATCATCAAGTCAAGCCTGTTCTTAGAACACAACATGTTTTGTTATAGAAACACCGCACAGGCCTAAGGAGGGTAGAGGGCATTCCAACCATGGCTGTTTCAAGGTGTAAACCAATTCATTGACATGACAGTGTACTGGTAGCATTCAAATCACACCTGTACTCTAACGAAGAACAACATTTTGCATCAACCAAGAATATACTGACTGCTGTTCAGATGGCGGTCATAAAGGAGAGACCATTAGCCCAAGTGAGATTATTGTCATTACCCCATTACCAGCCCTTGAGACTGTCACAAAAGCAAGTGTTCCGAATGCAAAAGCATTACATCAGGGTTGGATACAATGAGCTAACTCCTTGACTGCCACTGATGTTGATTACGTTTGTGATCCAAAACTTCAGACCCAAGAATTTCTGCATTATGAACTTGAATACCCCATGTCTACCAAGATTTTGCCTTTTGATCAATACAGAATAAATATTTACATTAATGGTTCAGCTCAACCGGCTGTATGTACCAAACACCAATACTCCACAGCTTGTGCAGCTGCTTGTGGAGAGATGGTTTGTAGTGGAATGGTCAATTCCACCTTCAACAAACCTACTAACAGACACTAGCAGACTGCACAGCACAACTTGCAAAGCTCAAAGCTTTGATCTTGGCACTGGAACACACGGATCCTGGACCTTCCACCCTGATTTGTCTGATTCGTAGTAATGTGTCCAGTCCTTTAATGAATGCTTACACTACTGGTGCCCCAGTGGGTTCGGAGATTCCAAAGGAAACACCATAAAACACAGATTTATGTGGGGAAATGTGGCAGACCTCAAAGACAAGCTGTCACAGGCTCATGTAATGCATACACTGGGTCACCAACATGTTTGTTACATACTGTAGGAAACTCTTTGGCTAATGAAGCGCCAGATCTGTAGTAGCTGCAGGTTCTGTTGCTGAAATAACTCATACAAGGTTAGATGATGAAACATTGGCTGTTGTGAAAGCTTCAGCTAATGGCAAGCCCTTACTGAAAGCATTTCTTGCAGAATATTCCCATCCCAAAACATTGCCTTTGTTATAATACCATTGATGGGTGATTGTGTGACCCCCAAACAAGACCACAGACTAGATCTCATTCAAGCAGTTCTTGAAGCGGCTGCTTGTGCCCATGCTGGTGTGGTGGCTACCATTTTACTTTTGCAGAAATGCTTTTGGTGACCTCGTGTATACAAACAGACCAAGCAGTATATCCTTATTTGTGACATTTGTCCACCTTAAATCACCCACTGCAGACACACCTGTTAATTTACAAAAAAAACATTGCAATGTGTGTCCTGGACCATTGTGGTCCCCTACAACCAGAATGTGCATACAAATATATTCTTGTTGCTCTTGATTCATGCTCCAGATTTCCATGGGTATGGCCACAATGATAAGCTGATGATTGAATTGTTAGTAAAGATTTGCCTCTCTTTATCAGGACATATGCAGTCTCAGCATTCCACTCAGACCAGGGCTCCACCTTTGCATCCAAGGCATTCAGGGACACCATTGCAACTATGGGTGTTGGTGTGCATTATTCCTTTCTATATCATGTCAAGGGAAATTTGACTGTTGAGAGGAAGAACCGAGACTTAAAGCAATCCTTAAAAGCTAGAATAATATGTTCAGGTTTGTAGTTGGCTCCATCACCTGCATGGGGTACAGAGAGATCCAAATAATCTGCCTAGAAGGCCTGTGGGAGGATGCACCCCCTATGCAGTCCTGTTTGGAATATCTATGTATGTCCCTAACCTAGATGGCCGTGGAGCGATGGCAGCGGTAACATCATTTGACATGAATGAACATGTCACTGTTTTACAGGAAACACAACAATTCTGTCACCAGCACATCCCGCTACCATGAGAATGAGGGATTTGTCACCATCCACAGGCTGAACTCATAAAGTTGGGGATCTGGCCTGTGTCAAGATATCTGTAAAGAAGGAGTTTAGCCCATCTTACTGAGCACTGGTTCAAGCCACGTGAATACACAGAATCAGAACTGTAATACTAGCATCATTGCCTGGTTCTAAGTACTACTGTTTTTTAAATCAATTGACAATGTCAAGTTGCATCACGTGGCCGATCCTGCACAGTAGACTGCAAGGATTCCTGGGTAGTTCCCTGTCCCTGTGACAGTTACCGAGTAGAGGTGCATAATCTCTCCAACATGGTTGCCGGAAACACCCAGAACACAGGGAACATATTCCCACAGGCAAAGCAACCGGTTTCGCAGGCGGCACCATGACGTCATCGGGCAGAGCGATAGAGAGGACGGATGAGCAGCAAGAGAGAGGTGGAGAGGAGAATGTAGAGGCCAAAAGTGAGGATGTTGAACAGGAGAAGAAAGGCTGTGCCTAGCAGCTGTTCAGAAACCTTTAGAGAATACGGAGTGCCAGGAAAGAAACATGGGAGGAGCATCCAGGAGAAGCAGTGAAGCAGAAGAGGACCTGCAAGGTGAAGATGCCAGGGAATATGCTTCGGGACAGAAGTATAATGCTCTATAGCCCCAGCAACCAAAGGAAGGAAAGCTATGAGGTCCCTACTGCTACTGTCCAAGGCCAGAGCTGTAGGTCCATCCAAGTGACTTTGTGCATTTCACAAGAATGTGCATAAGCATGGTTGGAGCAATGTGTTTGTGAACCTGTTATATGAACACATCATAGGTCTAAGGAGGGTTGAGGGCATTCCAGCCATGGCAGTTTACCATTGTACACCATTTCATTGAAAGCATCGCTGACCTTGGTCTTGTCTTTCCAGCCAAATAAGACGATTGTGAGAAGACAACAGGCAGGCCCTTGCCTTTCAGGTATGGGGTGGGGGCTCTTCTCATAGTCCAGGATAGGCAGAAGGGCTAACACTACTATGCTATCAGGTTTAAACATTAGGATGTAGGTGGGAACACTAGATCTTATGATTAGATCAGGATGGTGTGACTGTTTATATTTTTTACTCTGATGGGCACAATCATCACTGTATTATGTTTCATCTTCCTAATAATTGCAGCTCATGCTTTTTATCATCAGATGCAATCGCTTCAATAAATATTGAAACCTATCATGCATCTCTTTGTTTGCCTTAGCATGTGTGAGACCTTGTGTAACAGAGAGAAAGGGGTATAATCTGTTCACCATGACTTCCCTGAGGAATCAGAGTATCACATTTCTTGGCTGCTACAAATCACCTTTACCTTTGGGTGAGGTACCTCTAGGTTTGGGTGAGGTGCTGCTAGCTACCCGACATCATCAGCCTGACTACTTCCAGTTGCTGTGGGACTGACTCAGTGACCCACACTGGATGGTGCTGCTGCCCTAAATTAAGCAGTCTTACCCCCAAAGGTAAGAGTCCTATGACAAAAGAAAAGCCTCTCCTGTGGTGATCCATGTTCTCCCTGGTATACTTAGGCGTTGTCGTAAAGGCAACTTCAGGGGGAGAATTCAATCTCTGCAGCCCCCCTCAACACAGTCCAAAACCAATGGTTGTGCCCGACCCATCCTGAGGCAACCATAAATAAATTCTGCATACTTTTACCACCTTGTGGGGGATTGTGGAGCACCCCACACCCCAAATCTTAAATACCTGATGAGCAGCAAAAACAGTGGTTTTAAGATGTGCCCTTATCTTGATCATATAGATTTATTTCAATATAATTTGTCTTTGCAGATGTGTTATTTGCAGTCTTGCTAAAGACCGGAGGACGAAACATGTGTTGGCTGCTGTATTGCTGTGGACTACACTGTTATGGCTATTTGGAATAAATCAGCATGTCTACTTAACTTGGATCAATTACTTATTGGACGGTATGTGTGACTTTTACAGTATGATCTGGTGATCGGATATAAGAGTAGATATATTTGTTCTAAAAGAGAAACCATTAGCACAACAATAATACTTAAGCCTCCTCAGTTTCTACAATAGTGCCATCAAACCCAGACTATTTTTTCACAAATGTCCTCCCAAAGAAAACAATGTCTGTTCAAAACAAAACCAAACACTCCTGTACCAAGTGAATAGTCGAGCTTACTCGCTCACTGCTGGCACCTGCAAGTGTGACCTCATTAAATCGCACTGGTCAGAATTCTTTTCTTTCTGGGGCTCACAATTGTGTTGAAGATTGTATTATCCTTTGTGGGAGTCACATGTGCCAAATACATTAGGAATATGAAAGTGGGATGTGTAAATTCTGATTGGAGGTTTGTGGAAATAGATCTACAGTTTCACAAAACATTTTAGTGTTGTGCACATGGCTTAAAGAGTACGGCATCACAGACTTTCACTGTATCCTGAGACTAAAATCTATTGCAGATTTGTATTTATTAATGGCAAGCTTCTGGGCACTCATCATCCATATGACTCATTGACAGTGCCCAATATGAGTGTGATTCAATATGAGTTATTTCAAACAATGATTCATACACCAGATTAAAATTGTAAAGACTTGACCTCATAACTCAATTTTACTTTATCTGTTTAAAAACATGCAAAAGCTCTGTTAGAATTTCAATGCAAACGTAGTAAGTATGACATCACGGAGGCATCAAAATATAAACTGATGTGCCAGGATGAATTGTACTCCCTGAACTGTTCGATGCACAGCACGTTAGAGGCAAATCGTCGTTCTCTGTTTCAATTTCAATGAGTTAATGTGAATATATAAAGTAGTACAAGTATATTGATTGCTGTAAAATGTTAGATATCAAGTTATGGCACCAAATTCCTTGGCTGCTTCTCAATACCTTACAAAACTGTTTTATAGCAATCAATTGATTTTCAGTCTCACGACATCTGTGTGCCACTGTCTAATCCACTCTGTCATCTATTGATTACCACATCCATTTCTTCATTTGTTTCTTCTCTCTGAATTAGCTCTTTTCTTCCATATCTATTTTCCGGTAATGCTTTCTTGCTCACTGCTTCATTTGTAAAAGAATAAGTGCTGAGGCCCAAATCTTTCTCAGAAGCTTGCTGGTGCTGCTAATGAATGTTGTGAATGTTGGTGTTCAGGAATAGCAAGGCTGTGTAGTCTTAGTTTCACCTCATGACCTTTCTTACTCCACCATCCTCTGTCTGCTCCTCTATCTCACGCTTGTACGTTTTCTTCTATTCTTTAGGTTTGGATTTGTCCGTGGTTCCATACTTCTCTTCGTCCTCCTTTACCCCTTTGCTGCATTCCTCTCTCTCTCACACTCTGGGTCAAAGACTGATGATGAAAAAGAAGTCCCAGTTCCCAAACGTCTATCAGACAGCAAAGCAGTGTACCAGTGGGCTCCGCCTGCATCCACTGGATCAAATTAAGTACTGGAGTTCCCTTACATTGGCTCAGCCACTGTGCATTTATTTCTTAATCATTTCTCTTTCTTCCTTTCGTTTTAATATCACATTGGAGCAGATTTTTCATTCACCTGAAGTTAAACTCAGCATTGCAAACATGGTTTGATGCTATGTACTGGTCAACACATTTCCTAAGCCACCTAGGGCCGGTCCTATAACCTGGCATACCCAGACATGTGTGTGTGTGAGAAGGAAGAACAGGGGACAGGAAGACAGTTGCTGCAAATTCCTCTCTCTCAAAAATAACTATTTAACTCGGGATGTCTGCTTCACTAAGAAAATGAGTAAAGACTATTATTGAAGCACAAACGTAGCCTTGATCTCTTGTCGTTGAACAAATAATACATGTTGCTTGTATTGTATAGAAAAAGTAGTGGTGTTCTGCTGCATATCAACTAAAAAAGATAGGCAGAGCTTTGCTTAAAAAAATGTATGTCTTCGAGCTAGGTATAGTGTTGAGAAGAGTTTCTTTTCTTTAAACGTTTTTAAATGTGATGTACATATGACACTCGTACAATGTTAGGAGCGTTTTAAACTAAGTATCACAATAGTATTTTGTACTGGAAAGGTACCTTATGAAAGACATCACGCACACACCCTTACAATATGTGCACTGGTGTGTGCCAAGCTCAAGACAGTTTAAATTGCCCCAGTGTAGAGGATAACAGCTCAGTAGTAGGACAGAATCTTCCTTTCACACACCCTGGCACAACATGTGCATGCCCCTCCCTAAACCCATTTTCAAGCCTCCTTCGGCTGAGTATTAAGCCATGTTTAATGTCGTTATACCATAGAAGCCCCCAGCCTTAAGTTTTCCACATGGTTCAAGTTACCGAACAGTACAGAAGGTAGCTAGAGTCTGTGGGGATGGAATAGATCCAACACATAAAAAGCGATGGAGGAATGCTTGTAATAACATCAGTCGCAGGTATCATTCAAACCCATTATTCTTCAGCCGCTGCACCACACTAGACAGGGGTCTGCTTTATGCATATCAGTACTCACCCTGCTCCTCATGGGAACGGTCCATCTCAAGCTGCCAGGCAAGACTACCTCCAGAAGGGATCAGAAGCTTTTGTGGTGCTTGAAGTAACACCCAAAGAGGCCGAGGGTATGCCCAGTTGTGGGTCCCTTACTCTTCGTGGCACAGGATTCAAACTATACTTCACTGACGAGGTAGGAAAAAATTGGATTTCCTGACCACTAACGCCTAACACACGCTTTACTTCAGCAAAATGCATTATCCTCACTTACACTTTTAGTTAAAGGAATTTAATCCAACCAAAAACTTAAGAACATGTGTCCCAACTTCAGCTGGAAGCCAAGAAGATGGTTTAATTCCCGTGAAATGTGGGCTGTGGTTGGAGCTGACACACGGGTAAACACAAAAATGCCATGCTCTTGCAAGGTCATGACAGATGCGTTTAAAGGCAAATAGTGCTGCAAATTCCCTACCATGTCAAAGTCATTCCTAAGTACGTTTGCAATGATTTGAAATGAGAATAATCTGACAGCTCACACCATGAAACCTCCAGAATTTGTATCATGTGTACTTACTTTGGTTTTCTAATTCCATGGTAACTGATCGCTGACAAGTACTTACTAGAAGAGAATGCATGAAATGCTATGCCACAACATAGGGTTTTTATTACTCATTGGCTTAACGCTGTGGGATGTTTATGTTTCGCGTGCTTAAAACAATGGCATTTGTCACCAGTGATAAAATCCTTCATGAAGGAAATATGAACTGTAGTTCTGGTTGTATTACAAAAAGTACTATCCTCCCCCTCCCTATTCGGTATAGAGCACTGGACATATAAATAGCAAATGGCGTTAGGTCATGCATGATTTTTCCATCACAGTTCATTTAGTGGTTGCAACGCCAAATGTAGTGCCTGAGGAGCTGAGGTGGCAGAAGGGGCTGTCTACACCATGTTGTGTTGGCTATTACCACCCACGGACTCTGACTTTATTCTCTTTCTTTAAAACATCTTGGTTACCCATTCTACGTAACCAAGGGCCAGATGTAGCAAAGGTTTTTACCCATTCTGTGTCTATGGGAAAAAGTGTTTGTACATATGGCCCCAACTTCACAAACACCTATTTGTATACCTGTATTATTTCACTCATAGCATTAACCACCTCGCCCAGCTGCATATACTCCAAAGAGACTACAATGCAGTATATTTGGCTCCATTTAAAATAGAAATAATTTACAGATTATTGTTTATGTGAATTTGAGGCTGACACTGACTATAAATGTCCACAATGATTTGTAGTGATTGCAAACACAATTACCAATGTCACATCAATCATAACAGAATCATGTTTCACACCGAGGTCACATCAAGTATCTAATTATTACCATAGTGAAATGTCAACAGTGATACCTGAATGAGGACACTCCCAACATAACTTCTGAAAATGGATAAAGCACATAGAAAATGTTTTCTGACAGTGCTATGGAAAAGTCTGAGTCCTTCTCCTTGACAGTAATGGATAGTAACATGCCGCTGCTTGCTCAGCAACAGCCCCATTAATACTCACAATTTTTCTACTTTCTCAAATGCGGCTTGTAGCTATAAATAAACACACGGTAAATGGCATTTGTTTGCTAAACACAACATTAAACAGCGAGAGTCTCCTTCAATCACTGCTATCTTTGTTATCTGAGGACATGGCCTCTGCTCCCATGGTTAAGGACAGCCTGCCAAATGTGGAGATCACTGCTAGGAAGGTGGGGATTTACCTGTCTTCAGTAGAGCGATCTATGTGCTGGCGCCAGTAAGGAGACTGAACTTTGCAATGCAGGCATACACCTTCTTGGTAAGGTATTTTGTCGAACATTCTATGCATTCCTAATGCAAATAATCATTGTGAACATCAGAACGTTTGGGCAGTGAAGATAGTTTTTTGATTAATAGCTATGCACCTCTCAATAGGATATCCCTAACTGATTTCAAACATTCTTAAGTTTCTGCGAACTGAGTTGCTGGATGCAAGATAGATCCTGCCCATAAAGGACAATTTCTTCTTTTTAAAGTTGCGTTTTGTCTTGAGGCCCTGTCTGAGGAAATGCAAAAGGGTTCCAATGGGAGTGGGCACCTGAAGGAAAGGAATTGCTAGCTGCACATAACTAGTGGCTATCACATTGCATTCGCGAAACAGGAGTTGGAAAGTGGATTATTGGTAAGGGCAGGTAAGTATCTACACTTAGCAATAGGCCACTAACCTCCACCAGGTTCAGTTAGGTCTCAATGCATTAACCCCAGCTCAACCATTGGTAGCTTGGCAATAAGCAACAAGGCTTAACTTAACTTAGGAGACATAGGTGGTCATTATGAACATGGCGGGAAACACAGCCGACCGCCGTAGCGACGGTGAACAGAAGACTGCCATTGGCGGTGAACAGCACACCGCCAAATAATGATGCCAAAAACAGAAACCTGCTACCTCCAGCCACCGCCAGAGCCCTTGATGGCCGAAAGGCTGCACACCCCACCCCGCCACCATCAAGCAGACAAATCCCCTGCCCTCCAAATGTTGATGCACAAATCACTGCGGCGGATAGTGGATGTCGAACGACCATTGGCGGTATAATCACCACAGCCAGCAAGTGGACCCAACTGTAAGAAATTTACACAATAGCAAGTTTGAAACTCACACACCTGACACACATCCACAACACTATAAAACACTCACATACACACCCCACAATCCTTTGCATCTCCAATAGGACAACTGAGATTGACAACACATCACACAAGTCACACACCCAACCACACAACAGCACACTCACTAATATTCATACAACACACCACCCACAACACACACTATGGCCCCCCTAAGTACCCGCGATTACCGATAAGGAGCTTAGAACAATGGTGGGCGAAATACTGGAGGTCGAGCTACAAACCTCCGGGGCACAGGTCCAGCGCACTGCGATAGCCAGGAAGATGGAGTTATGGCAGACTATAGTAAACAAGGTCAACGCAGTGGGAAACCATCCACACACAAGGGATGACATCCGCAAGATATGGAATGACCTGCGCAGGAAGGTGCAGTCGATGGATCCAGGCACAACATTGCGGTCCAGAAGACTGGTGGAGGATCCCCACCTACACCCCCCCAATACACCGACTGGGAGGAAAAGGTACTGGCCATCCTGCACCCTGAGGGCCTCACTGGACTCACTGGAGGACTGGACTTGGTTAAGTCATCTACAATTACTTCAAAACCACCACACCTGTAATGCATGTACCACTCCACCCCTCCAACTATCACCAGGACCACCACCCCACCCTAGCCACAATCACTACATCCAGTCACCCTGCATGCCCACAAACCCACCAACAGGCCCACATCCCTCCCTCTGTGCACAGCCACCTACCCCTGCAAGGAATCACAATGACACTACAGCACCCGCAATGCACCACCACATCCCATGCAAAATGTAAGGAGAACCCACACTAGGTCCCTGCATTGCCCGGCAGGGGGATAAACAGCACAAAATAGGGGGGCAGAGCTGTGCATCCTCATTCAAATTAGTGCATGTAACATACATGTCCATTTCCCCCCACAGGCACCACCACCCATGCCACCCTGAGGGAAAGGCCAAGGAGTGCCAATGCCCCACATGGAGACAGAGACTCCACTCAGGAGACTGGAGAGGGAATTATGGACAGTGAGGATTACTCTGGCCCGTCACACAGTCCTGGACTGTCACCCTCCAGCAGCCCCACCCAGGATACCACTGACACCCCTACCACCCAGCCACCAACATCAGCTCTGGCCAAACGACCCCACACCAGTGTCTCTAGGCCACAGACTGGCGAACCACAAGTTCAGAGGCCAGAGTCTCCACCTACTAACAGGCAGGATGATGATGGCCCCAGTACAATTGGGACTGCCAGACCTGGGCAGGGGGCACAGACACAGGGGCTAGGCCCAGTGGGAGGGCATCAGTGGCCCAGGCGGGAGGCCAAAGGATGGATGCTGCAGCCCAGGAGGTGATCTCTGAGGTCCTGGGAGCATACCGCCATACACAAGACAGGATGGGCCAGATCCTGGCCACCCTGGAACTGAGTCAAAGGCTGCAGATAGCCGAACATCAAGAGACCATGAAGCAGTGGAAACAACTCAATGCCACCATGGCCACTATTGCAGGGGTGCTGCAGCACCACTACCCAACCCAGCCTGAAACCCCTACAAACCTAGAAGCCCCTACCACTGCCCATGACACAGACCAGCCCTCTACATCAGCAACTGGACTGGTGGCACTGGCAGAGGACACACAAGAGACCAGCACCCCTACCCGTGCAGCCCAGCACCAGACCCTCAAACGGTCCCTCAGACACAGATTTGTCACAGGAACACCTGCCAGGACCAAAGCCCCCACAAAGAAGTGACTTTGACCTGAACTGTCTCCCAAGTGTGCCACTGTGCTACCATCCTCAGCTGCCAATGCCAATTTTACAACTAGCAAGGGACATTTGGACCTATACCCACTGCCACCAATCGCTGAGCCCATGTACCTAGTATGGACATCCATCATTAGCCCACTCCCTATCTCTGTACAGCTCACCAATGTGTTTGTGACACCAAATAAAACACATTTACACCAATTTATATGTCCCCTGTCATTATGTAGATTCAATTGTAAATGTGAATGCACTTGCCAGTCAATTCCATAATCAGACCTTTACTGTAGTAATGGTACCCCATGCACAACATTGTCTGGAGTTAACCAAAATGTACACCATGTTTGTTTCCATGGCACATGACACCTAATTCTTCAGGTAACAGTGTCAATGACTACAGACCCCACACCCCCAAACAAAAGAGTCAGACAAACATTATGCAGTGCAGACAACATCATCAGTGAACAGTACCTCATAGTCACTGGAAGTATAGTTGGATCTGCTGGTTCCTGGAGTGGACATCTTCCCCCTCTTCCTTCTCACCATCACTCTAATCCCCTCTCAGGTGAAAGCAGGTCTGGATGTACAGCACCCTTCTCCTCTAGTAGGGGGCTAGCTCTCCTCACTGTCACATTGTGCAGCATGCAGCAGGCCCCCACTATTCTGCACACCTTCTCAGGGCCATGGCACTGGGATTTCCCCAGAGAGACGGAGGCTACAAAATCTAGCCTTCAGGAGACCTATAGTGTGCTCAATCACCCTCCTAGTACGTCCATGGGTCTCATTATAATTCCTCTCTGCATCTGTCCTGGGATTTCTCACAGGTGCCAGGAGCCATTGCATGTTGGGGTAGCCAGAATCACCTGCATAAGTGGTTGATACAGGACTGTAGCAAACTGCCATTACTTGCAGACAGCCTGGCTGTTAGCTATGTGCTGATCCAGTGTCATACACACTCACCTATGAGCCATTCTCTGTCCCCTTCAAGTGTGGGACACTGCGGTTCCTCAGGACAAAGGAATCATGAACTGATCCTGGAAACATGGCATTTACATGTGAAATGTACTGGCAGCAGTAAACACCAATTGTATGTTCACTGAGTGTAAGTTCTTCCTGTGACTGTACACATGTTCATTCACTCTTGGGGGGATGAGAGTTATGTGGGTGCCATCGATGGCACCTATCACATGGGGAATGTTAGCGAAGGCATAAAAGTCAGACTTGATGGCAGGGAGTTCAGCTCTTTGGGGAAACTTGACATGCATCCCAGAATTTTGACAGAACGAGGCTAAACATTGGCTGTGAGAACCCTTTACCCATTCCCACTGTCACCTGAAATGAGCCCGTTGCCAAGAAATAGAGTACATAGAGCACTTGCACTTCAGTAGGGATGGCATGCTGATTCCAATTAGCCGGTCTCAGTACAGGATCCAGTAAAGCCCATAGGTCATGGTTTGTTGTACGATTGAGTCCGTAGGTGATAATGATGTGATGTTCCACCATGGTCTCCAAATCAACAAGAGGGCTGTACACAGATGGGGCCCTCTCTCGCCACTTGGGTCTGTACCTATGGGGAGAAAAGAACACATATGAGGGACACACATACACATGCAAAACATGTTGTGTAAGAATAACTGCTGTACAATACACAGGTTACAGACACAAGCGATGTATGATGTACAACTTTAGGGACATGTATGCAGTGTTACCTCTGGACTGATGTGAGGAACAGACACTCATATGGGCAGGTGACTAAGGGCTGGGATTTATAGGCCCTGAATGGGGCCCCTATGCAGGAAATATGTACGTGGTGCTAGCAAAATGGCAGCTTCCTGCCATCCAGATATGAAGGAGTGGATGTGACTTCATTCCGCTGGCGGTTGTTGTCATGGCGTAAGGCCGTGTTCACCACCGTGCACCCATTCATTAGTTTACATGGTTATCAATGGGGAACCTGGGCCTATCATGATCGCCGCTGGCGGTGATGGGGCACACCACCGCAGAGCGTATGCCATGTCGTCATCCCAATTTCATCCCGTTTTCACTTGACTCCCTGATCCGGTGCATGCAAGTACTCCACTGAGTGTGCTGCTGTGTCCTGACCCTGGTTACTCCAATAGCAAGAGTCACAGGGGAAAGGGCCCCAGCCTTCACCACGGAGGAGCTGGAAAAGCTGGTGGATGGGTTCGTACCCCTGTATGCCACGTTATATGGGCGACCAGAGGAGCACGTGAGTAGGAAGTTGCCTTGCATGGATGTGTGTGATGGTGGCAGATGCATGTATGCATGTGTGGTCGGTATGTAACTGCACAGGCATAGATTGTGTGGCAAGTACTGTGAGTGAGCTGGTGAAATTATCCTGTGAAGTGTCACTCCCATAGGGGATGTATAGTCAGCTGTATCAATTGGCATATCCTGAACTCTGTTTTTCTTCTCTGTGTGTCCCATACAGGTCAGCGCCCGTCAGAAGAGGGGACTCTGGCAGGCCATCGCCAGGGAGGTGCGGACCCTGCGTGTCTACAACCGTTGGAGCACCCACTGCAGGAAGCGGTGGGAGGACCTGCGGCGCTGGGCCAGGAAGACCTGTGAGGCCCAGCTGGGGAAGGCCTCCCAACGAGGAAGGGGTGCCTGTCGGACCTTGACCCCCCTAATGTCCCGTATTCTGGCGGTGGCATGTCCAGATTTAGATGGCCACTTGAAGGCAGCGCAGCAGCCACAAGGGGGTGAATACCAACACCGTTTCCTGCCTCTTTGATGGATGTGTTTGGGTGCTGTAGCATGTATGCTGTCTAGTGCCAGGCACTCTGACAGGTGTCTACCAGCAGTCCTGCCCTCCATGGGCACAGAAATGATTAGGGGCAGCTCTAACAGTTCATCAGGTCCATGTGTCATGTGGGAAATTAGTTGTATGCTGGACTAGTGGCCACTAGCAAGGGGCATAGTCATGCCTATTGTTATAGGTGCTGTGTATAAGTGTGTAAGCTGGATAGGAGTGTGTGTGCACCAAGTATGTACATCCATTCAGGTATTTACTGATTTCTCTCATGTTTTGTCTCCCCACCCCTGTACTCTTGTGTTGTCTGTGTACATCAGCATCATCTGTAAAGGGAGCAGTGGCACCAGCGAGTGGGGATGCAGCGGCCCACGGTTCCAAGAAGGCAGAGTCGACGGATGCCAAGGGGCCAGTGGGTTGGAGGGCGAGGGGAGTACCACGGGGAGGCAACTACCTCTGGGGGTAGTGACTCTGATACCTCCTCCGATGGGTGCTCTGTGGTGGTGGCGGACCCTAGTGGGCCCACCCATTCTGTGTCATCTTCCGCACCCCCCACACCATCACCGTCCTCCCAGTTGCTCCCCACCCAGTTGCCCGTGCCTGCTCAACCAGGGGGGTGGGTGTCTCCTTTGCCCCAGGCACCTCATCCCCTGCCCCAGTCAGCCCTGCTGCCCTCACGGAGGAGGCTATTGACCTCCTGAGGACCATCTCTGTAGGGCAGACAACCATTGTGAATGCCATCCAGGGGCTAGAATGCCAGATGCAGCAATGCAATGCACACCTGGAAAGCATTCACGGTGCCATGTTTGGCCTTCAGAGTTCTTTTCAGGCTCTGGCCTCCTTTTTTACGGCAGCCAGTGTCCCTGGTCTTTCTGCCTCCCAAACCACCTCTACCCCTTCCATCACCCCACTCCCTTCACCCATCCCAAGACAAGTTCAGAAATCCATGCACACACCTCAACACACAAGAAGCACACAGAGAAATAGACGCACCACACTTCCTACCACAGGCATACACACAGCCGGCATACAAAGGCACACACGAAAATATCCACTTCCCCCTGTATGTCTACCTCTCCCGTCTCCCTGTTTGTCACCTCAACATGCACACCCACAAGCACTG
This sequence comes from Pleurodeles waltl, assembly GCF_031143425.1. Lineage (NCBI taxonomy): Eukaryota > Metazoa > Chordata > Amphibia > Caudata > Salamandridae > Pleurodeles > Pleurodeles waltl. The sequence continues at coordinate 469,626,340 of NC_090442.1, forward strand.
CACCATCAGTCACTGCTGCTGGCCCCATTCTTGCAGTCACCACAACATCAGACATCCAGTTATCCACCCCAGGCACCACACATGCACTCAACACAACGACATTGACTGACACATGCAGCACACTCGCCAGACCTGCAGACACCCAGACAACATCCATGTACACTGGCAGCCAGTCTTGTCCCACTGTGTACACCCTTCCTCCTCCCAAGACACTCAAACGTTCCCAGACACCCACTCAACACACATCCACCACACCTCAGCATACTGTACAGGCACCTGCATCCACGTCCAGCAGACCTACAACAGTTACAAGCACTCCCTCTACCTCCACTCCCACACCTTCCTCCATGTCCACCCCAACTGCCCCTAAAAAACCTTTCATGTCCCGTGTTGACTTGTTCGAACCCACTGGCCCTCCCAATCTCATCCCTAAACATGCACATCTCCTTACTCTGTCCACTCCTTCCTCGTCTAGGTCCGCCCCAGTCCGCCCTTCCCATTCCCCTGCCTCCTCCCCAGAAAGGAAGGAGCCCCATGCTGCCCCAGGTCCATCTGCCACCCTCCAGTCCAAGCCCGCTCCCCCACCTTCCAAGTGCAAATCCAAACCCAAACCCCCTCCACTTCCCAAACATAAGCCCAAACCTCCCCTCCCAGACGTAAGTCCCCACCCCACCAACCTCTGCCCCTGTTCCCTGAGGTGCCTGGCTGCCCCATTGATGTCCCTTTATGGTGGAGTACCATGTGCACATCTGGGAGTTAAGTTCTGGCCATTTGAGCCCTGCAGCCTGTTTCGCATGGACTGGTCAATGGCCTTATTTGGACATTACATTTTAATGTTGGATTAATGTTTGTGTGCCCAGTGTTGTTGTTGGCACATTGGGGTGTGGTGTGCACATGTATGTACTTTGGGCAGATTTTATTGACCTTGTGTCGGGTAAGTACCTCTTGTTCTGTTGTGTATGGCTTGTGATGGTGTGAGGGGTTGGGAGTGCTTAGCAGAGTGGGTGGGGTGGGTGGATGTGTAACTGTGCCCTTTCTTCCCTTGTTTACTAGGTTGTGGTACTTACCTTCGTAGACTTCGTCAGTGGTCATGGTCGTGGAGGTATATTGCAAGGAGCAGGACTGGCATTATTTGCAACTCTCCCTCCATGTCTGCTTCGGCGTGTTGTGTGTGCCTACGGTGAGTGTTTCCTTTTATTTGCTTCATTTCTGCCCCACTTTGCGTGGCGGTGGTTCCCGCCCCGGAACTGACAGTGGCCCTGTGCTTCATTATTTGTTGGGCAGATGGGGCCTTTTCCGTCTGCCTGTGGACGGCCTCTTCTGTCGTTTTTGGCACTCCAATGCTGGCGGTGTGTGGATTTCACACTGGCTGTTTCTCATGTGCTTCATTATTTGGCGGTCCGGACTGCCAGCCTGCTGGCGGTAGTTACCGCCACCGCCAGCGGAGCAGTAATTACCGCCATGTTCATAATGAGGGCCAAAGTGTGTAAAGCATTAAAGTAACACAACACAGTAATAAAATAAAACACAGGAAATCGTTTGAAAAAAACAAAACTAATTTATAAAAATAAGAAATATTGTTAATCCTTAATTTGAGACCAAAACAAATAAAATTGGATAAGGGAAACTGGAGATATGCATTTGGAAAGAATTAGGCCCTCATTATGACTTTCGTGGTCATTGTACCGCCACGCCGACGGTGCAGATCACCATATTACGACCAGGGTGGACCTCCCACTGAAACATAGCCAGTTTGCCAACAGTAACACCAGTGCGGGCTGACCACCGCCAACGGCGGTTGGCATTTCCAGCCTGGCGTCAACCACTGCACCACCTACCCTACTACAACTCTGCAGACTGCCACGTTTTCCAGGGTGGTACGACCACCACCCAAAGCCTGGCGGAAACAGCAATTATAAAAGGATCCACTCACCTCCAGGGACACAGACGATTCCACGGAAGCCTTAGAACGCTACCTTAAAGTGTCTCTAGTGCTCTTCTTCACCTTCCTCCTCTATGACCACCAACGCCGATGAAGAATCCATTGGTGAGTACACCTGCAGAGCACACAAAGTGGGAAGGAGAGTTACACACATCACCCTTTCTGAGACACACACAACACCGCCATGGCAAACACACACATCACATACACACACCCCGGATCAAAACTACACCACCACACCAATATCACTAACAAGCTGAGAAACAGTGATCTTGAATAAAAAAATGAATAGAAATGCACAGTGTATAGCACATAATAGATGTATGTAAACATACCTGGAAAAGACTCGACAGTTACATTGTAAGTATGCCAACAGGAATTCTGTTGCCCAGATTTATATAAATTAAAAAAATATATATATATAAAACAAAAACACCAAGTAAGGCCCTTAAGCCAGTCCAATCACAAAAAGTCCCTAACTTGACTCCTGACAGCCTAGTGGCCGCCACAAGATAGGGGCATCAATGAGGCAGGCAGGCAGGCACCTCAAGGGTCTGTGGGTGGGGGTTGTGGTGGGGGTTTGGGTTTGGGAGGGGGGTCCTTAGGCTTTGGCTTGGACGGGAGGTCCTTTGGCTTTGGTTTAGGAGGGGGTGGGGTTTTACCTTTGAATTGGATGGAGGGGGAGGATCTTTGGACTTATGTTTAGAGGCAGGTGATTTTTTTAGGAACGGGGGAGGCTTTTTGACAGGTGTAGGGTGTTATACCTGACAGCCTTAGGGTGGCCACCCCTAACTTTTTGCATGCCTCCCTCCACTTTTGAAATACTGTTTTTGCTGTTTTTTAGACTCTGCGCACTTTACCACTGCTAACCAGTGCTAAAGTGCATATGCTCTCTCCCTTTAAACATGGAAACACTGGATCACACCCAATTGGGCTATTTAATTTACTTATAAGTCCCTAGTAGAGTGCACTATATGTGCCAAGGGCCTGTAGATTAAAAGCTACTAGAGGGCCTGCAGCACTGATTGTGACACCCACTTGAGCAGCCCCTTAACCTTGTCTCAGGCCTGCCATTGCAAGGCATGTGTGTGCAGTTTCACCGCCTATTCAAGTTGGCATTTAAAAGTACTTGCCAAGCCTAAAACTCCCCTTTTTCTACATATACGTCACCCATAAGGTGTGCCCTAGGTAACCCCTAGGGCAGGGTGTTGTGTGGTTAAACGGCAGGGCATGTACTTGTGTAGTTTACATGTCCTGGTAGTGTAAACCTCCTAAATTCATTTTTACACTACTGTGAGGCCTGCTCCCTTCATAGGCTAACATTGGGGCTGCCCTCATACATTGTTTGAGTGGTAGCTGCTGATCTGAAAGGAATAGGAAGGTCACATTTAGTATGGCCAGGATGGTAATACAAAATCCTGCTTACTGGTGAAGTTGGATTTAATATTACTATTTTAGAAATGCCACTTTTAGAAAGTGATTATTTCTCTGCACTTAAATCTTTCTGTGCCTTACAATCCACGTCTGGCTGTGTTTAGTTGACAGCTCCTTGTGCATTCACTCAGACACACCCCAAACACAGGCTACTCAGACTCACTTGCATACATCTGCATTTTGAAAGGGTCTTCCTGGGCTGGGAGGGTGGAGGTCCTACTCTCACACAAAGGACTGCCACACCCCCTACTGGGACCCTGGCAGACAAGATTGAACTGAAAGGGGACCCGGTTCACTTCTAAGCCACTCTCTGAAGTCTCCCCCACTTCAAAGGCACATTTGGGTATTAAAACAGGGCCTCTGCCCTACCACCTCAGACACTTCCTGGAGAAGAAACCAGAACCTGCACCCTGACAAGAAGAATTGCTGGCTGCCTAAAGGACTCACCTGACTGCTTTCTGAAGAGGACGGCTGCCTTGCTGTTGCCCTGCTGTCTTGCTACTCTCTTCCCCTGCTGCAGACGTGCTCTCCAAGGGCTTGGATAGAGCTTGTCTCCTGTTCCCTGAAGTCTCAGGACCAAAAAGACTTCTCTCCTGCAGCTGAAATCCCCGTGCCGTGAAAATTCGATGCACCGCCTGCCAAGAATGACTCACAGCCTGCTTGCGGTGAAAATTTCACTGCACGCCGAGTCCGGAAAGGACGCAGCCCGACTTCGCAAACAAAAGAGCGATGCAGCACCAGCGACGTGACCGGAACTTCAATGCACAGCCCTACTGGATCAGAATGACACTGCCCGACTTCCTGAGAGGAATCGACGCAGCGCCTGCTGTGCAGAAGAAAATTCCACGCATCGCCTACTGGAAGCAACGCAGCCGCAGTGACTCCGCTCCGCAAGCCCACGATTCCACGCATTGTCCCCGGAGCGTCTGAAAACCCCGCAACCCAAAGAGGATCCAAGTCCGCGTGCCAGAAATCGACGCAACGTCTTCCACGCCTGGAAAATAACGACGCAAGTCTGTGTGCGAAGGGGCGAAACCGAAGCACACTCACCGTTATCCACGCATCTCCTCCTCTGCGGTCCCTTGCCAGGATTTTTCAATGCAAAACCAGGTACTTCGCCCTGCAAGAGACACTTGTTGTTTCTGGGAGAACTTAGGACACTTTTATTGCTTTTACAGTAATCTTTAAACTCTAAAGACACTTGATATCACTTTTAGTGATATCCCTATATTTGCTTATTTAATCTTTAATCGTTTTGACCTGCATTTATTCAGAAAATATTATATATTTTTCTAAACACTGTGTGGTGTATTTTTGTGGTGTTATATTGTGGTGTTGTATGATTTATTGCACAAATACTTTACACATTGCCTTCTAAGTTGAGCTTGAATGCTCAGTGCAAGCTACCAGAGGGTGGGCACAGGATAATTTGGATTGCGTGTGAATTACCCTAACTAGAGTGAGGGTCCTTGTTTGGACATGGGGTAACCTGACTGCTAACCAGAGATCCTATTTCTAACATAGGGGCAGCAGGTGTAGAAGTGGGGTCATGAGAGGACTTGGATGCGGAGGGATTTGGCCTGGGGAGGGAACTATGATGGAGAGGTTCAACATGGGGTGGGACAGGCATAGGGCACAGGTCAAGGCGGGCAAGGAAAAGCTTCTTAGGAACACAGGGGATGGATTGAGAAACTGGTGTGGGAGTGTAGGTAGACAGGGTGATTGTAGGACGTGTAGATGTTCTAGATATGGGTGCAGATGTGTGCATAGTATGTTTGTGTGAGGTGGAGGAATGTTGAGTGTCTGAGTGTGGGCATTTATGTGTTTTGGGAGGAGCGGACGAGAGAGGCTGGGGAGGACAGACAGGTCATGTGGATGTATGTTGGGGTGGAGTCTGGATGTAAGGTGGGTGTGCTGCATGTGTCAGTGATGGTGGTTGTGGTGAGTGTGGATGTGTTGCATGGGGTGCATCTATGAGTGTCTGCTGTTGTGATGACTGAGGGCAACTGGGAGTGAGGATGCAATGCTGGCAGGTTTCAGTGGTGATGTGTCTGTAAGGGAGGAGGTGATGGGGAGATGAGGTGTAGTGGCTGATGTTGTGTCTGCTTTTGTGTGTTGAGTATGTACATGCTTCTGATGTGATTTGTGGTGCCTGTGTTTGTCTTTGCGTACCTCGTCTGTGTAGGAGGCTGGCCTGGTTTGTTACTGGGTACCAAAGGTACTTACAACTTATACCAGGTCCAGTTATCCCTTATTAGTGGAATGTAGTCAGTGTCTAGCAGCTAGACTGTCTAGAAGTAGCTGTAGCAGAGCAGTCAAGGCTGAACTAGGAGACATGCAAAGCTCTTGCAATACCACTGTAGTCACACAGTACTCACACACATGAAAGAAAATACTCAGTGTTACAAAAATAAAGGTATTTTATTTTGGTGACAGAAATGCCAACACTACCTTAGAGCCTATACGCCCTTAGGGGCTAAGTAATATACACAATATATATATACTAGTATCTAACAACAGTTAAGTACACAGTGCAAATAGTGAAAATCACAATAGGTTGCAATGGGCCTAGGGGGAACACAAACCATATACTAAAATAGTGGAATGCGAAAGTCGGTTTCTCACCTAGGCAAGTGTAGTGTGTAGAGGGGTGCTAGGAGTATAAGAAAAGACCGCAGGTAAGTAATAGGCCCCACCCCAGAACCCAGGAAAACAGGAGTAAATCACAGTTAGTTTCCTGAAACACACAAGAAGTCGTGATAGAAGATTATGCAAGAACCAGAAGAGACTGCAAGACACCAACAATGGATTCCTGGACCTGAAGACCTGTGGAAGAAGGGGACCAAGTCCAAGAAGCACTGAAGAGTTCAGAGATAACAGGAGCCCCTGCTAACCTGCATGAAGGTGCAAAAGAATAATCACTGGTGAGAAGACAAAGTGGGTCATTACAACATTGGTAGTAAAAGCCGCTTACCGCCGTGCAGAAGACTGCCAATACACCGCCACGGCCGCGGAAATCCGCCACAGCTATTATGACCCACATCTCGGAATCCGCCGAAATTCAGACACCCACACAAGTCCGCCACACCAAAGGTCAGGGATAAACTGGTGAAAACAAATCCTCCACCGTCACGCCAATAGAAACACGCCCATGCTATCACAACCCATGAATCCACGCGGCGGTCTTTCAACCGTGGTATTCCATTGGCGGTACACACCGCCGCGCTCAAAATACACACACATCTCCAAAACACCGCCACATTGGACAATTCAAAATACACACACCTGATACACATACAAACACCACTCCCACACACCCAACACAATATAAAACACACACCCACATCACCCACAAACCCCTACGACCAAACATTCTTGACGAAGGCCAGAGAAACTACACAGCATAGACAACCCCACCACACAGAGGCACACAACACCATCACCCACACAACATCCACGCACAAAACACCACACACCACTACACATCACCACACTTATCACCACATACACCACCCCACACATCACCTACACCACCCCATGGCACGGCAAAGACACCCCAGGTTCTCCGAGGAGGAGCTCAGGGTCATGGTGGAGGAAATCGTACGGGTAGAGCCACAGCAATTTGGATCACAGGGGCAGCACACCTCCATAGCTAGGAAGATGGAGCTATGGCGAAGAATAGTCGACAGGGTGAACGCAGTGGGACAGCATCCAAGAAATCGGGAGGACATCAGGAAGAGGTGGAACGACTTACGGGGGAAGGTGCGTTCCGTGGTATCAAGACACAACATCGCGGTACAGCGGACTGGCGGTGGACCCCCACCTCCTCCCCCACGACTAACAACATGGGAGGAGCAGGTCTTGACCATTATGCATCCTGAGGGCCTCGGAGGAGTCGGTGGAGGAATGGACTCTGGTAAGTCAAATCTTAACTATCATATCCCCCACCCTACCTGCATGCTATCACAGACCCCCACCCTCACCCCCTCCCCTATCACTCCAACTCCTCACTAATGTACTAATAACACAAAGCACACATCCCAACACCAAGCCCTGCATGACACAACAAAGCATGGACACCACGTACTAAAGCATGCCCACTGCACATACCCATAACACCCCCCCCAACCATCATCACACAAGCCCCCACACAGGAATGCTAGCACTGGGGTACACGCTCACCAACCCATTGCACACCATGACACACACAGATGCAATAATCATGCTTTTACACCCCTGCAGGACCACTACCCAATGTCACCAGACAGGAGGGTCCAGACAGCTCTACCCCACCCACAGAAGAGGCCCACAGTGATGACAGCAGCTCTGGCCAACTGGATCCAGATGACCAGCCCTGACCATCGTGGGCCTCGGGACAGTCGGTTCCCCTCGCACAGCCCAACACAGACCTTCCATCCTCTGGAAACACCAGCACAGCACCCACCCAGCGGGCCCATACCTCCATACCCAGGACACATCAATCAGCTGTGTGTCCACCACTACAGGGAACCCAGGATAACCCACCACCCCAACAACAACAGGGACCTGGGGGCAGTGGAAGTGGGCACACGGTCCAGGGGACGGAGGCACAGGAACATAGGGGAACTGGGAGGGCTGCTGTGCGACAGGGTGCGGACAGGCCAAGGGAACCCACTCTCCATGAGGCCCTCACCACCATCATGGGAGCATACCACCACTCCCAGGAGACGATGGCTATGGTCCTGGCCAAGTTTCAGGAGACCCAGCGCCTGCAGGAGGAACAGTATTTGGGGTTCAGGGATGAACTCAGAACCATCAGCTCCACCATGGGCACCTTCGTAGGGGTGCTGAAGGACATACAGAACACCATGAGGGACACCGTGGCACTCCAAGTGGCCCCTGACACTAGCATGGACGATGAACTGTCCACCACCTCCGCCGGCGCTAGTGGACAGGACGCCCCGCCACAGGACCACCACACCAGCACCCCACCCCCTGCAGACGGAGAACCACCCCGCAAGCGGTCCCTGAGATCCAGGAACAGGACAGAGCACGATGGCAAGACCCCGCCAAGAAATGAGACCACCCTGATTGTCATCCCACTGTCTCACTTTGTAACCTTGTCCATATTGGAACTGCCCCAGCTCCACTTCCTATGCCCATATGGGCAGTGCACCTGTGAGACTAATAGACTGGACTCTGCCATGGACATTCCTCCACCATCACCCCTCACCATTTTACCACCCCCTCCAATATTTAGCACTTCAATAAACACCCTTGAAGCACAAAACAATCTGGAGTCAGTCTGTGATGTTGAAAATGTGTATTAGCTATGACAGTGACAAAATCCGTTCTCAAATGTAATGTCAACATACCTATGTCACACTTCACAAGTCCATGAAGAATGCAAGCAGATGACACACGTTGGTAACCTGTGAAATCGTAATGGAAATGTACAACTCAGTTACCAAATACGGCTTGAAATAGATAGACAGGATAGAGGTAGAAGTGTGAAAGTACTTGTAGTAGGCTAGAAAGTGTTCTCACCTGTGTGTCACTGGAAATATTGCTGGATGACTGAGTCCCTGTTGTCAATGTCTTCTTCCTCTGCTTCCTCCTCATCACTGTCCACAGGCTCCACAGCTGCCACAACACCGTCATCTGGACCATCCTCCTGCAGAAAAGGCACCTGGCGTCGCAAAGCAAGATTGTGAAGCATACAGCAGGCGATGATGATCTGGCACACCTTCCTTGGTGAGTAGAATAGGGAACCACCTGTCATATGGAGGCACCTGAACCTGGCCTTCAGGAGGCTGAAGGTGCGTTCGATCACCCTCGTAGTCCGCCCATGGGCCTCACTGTAGTGTGCCTCTGCCCTGGTCCTGGGATTCCTCACTGGGGTCAGTAGCCATGACAGGTTGGGGTAACCAGAATCCCCTGATAGCCACACCTGGTGCCTCTGGAGTTGACCCATCACATAAGGGATGCTGCTATTCCGCAGGATGTAGGTGTCATGCACAGAGCCAGGGAACATAGCATTTACCTGGGAGATGTACTGGTCTGCCAAACATACCATCTATACATTCATCGATTGATAACTCTTCCGGTTCCTGTACACGTGTTCACTCCTGTGGGGGGGGACCAAAGCCACAGGGGTCCCATCAATGGCACCTATGATGTTAGGGATATGTCCAAGGGCATAGAAGTCACCTTTAACAGTAGCCAAATCCTCCACCTGAGGGAAAACGATGTAGCTCCTCATGTGTTTCAGCAGGGCAGAAAAGACTCTGGACAACACGTTGGAAAACATAGGCTGGGACATCCCTGATGCGATGGCCACTGTTGTTTGAAAAGACCCACTTGATAGGAAATGGAGCACTGATAGCACCTGCACTTGAGGGGGGATCCCTGTGGGATGGCGGATAGCTGATATCAGGACAGGCTCCAACTGGGTTCACAGTTCCTGGATTGTGGCATGGTCAAACCTGTAGGTGATGATTAAATGTCGCTCCTCCATTGTCTACAGGTCCACCAGCGGTCGGTACACCGGAGGATTCTGCCATCTCCTCACAAGTCCCAGCTGACGGTGCCTAGGAAGGACAACAGCGACCACAGAGTCAAGCAACTCAGAGGTATGTACCCACAGCTACACAGAACATGAAACATAATCCAAAAAGTTGTCTTTATGTGTGTTGAGTCCAGGCCTAGGTATGTGTGACGCAGTTGAAAATGAAGCCATGTGGGCCCCTGAAATGGCGGCTGCCTGACCTCTAAATTGGGACAATGGGATGTGAGGTAACTGCGCTGGCGTTGTACACCGTCGCAGTAGGCGGTCGAAGACCGCGGCGCAATGCTGCATTGGTTAACATTGGACCCTATGGGTCCCAGGAGCCAATGACGAAGTGTGCCGGCGGTGATGATACGCACCGCCGCGGACGTCACCGCCATTTTCTATCTTTTTAATCACTCAATACCTGATCTTCGACAGGAGAGGACCTACACTGCAAGTGCTGCTGTGACCTCGGTCTGGAAGAGACAATGGCACGTGGGTCTGGGGAAAGGGCCCCTGCCTTCACTGCACAGGAATTGGAGAACCTCGTGGACGGGGTCCTCCCCCAGTACACGCTACTCTACGGTCCTCCAGACCAACAGGTGAGTACACAGGGAGCAAGTTGTATGGGCTATGCCTGGGTGGAGAGTGCTGGTTGTAAGAAGGAAGGGGGCAGAGTTCTGCGAGCATGAAGTACTGTGAATGCATGTGCCACATGGCAAGGGTAGGGATGTGGGCCATTCACTTCGACGGTGCAGTTGGTAATGACTTCTCTTCTCCCCCTGTACATGTCATGTAGGTCAGCGCCCACCAGAAGAAGGATATTTGTCGTGCCATTGCCAAGGACGTCCGGACCCTGGGGGTCCACCAGAGACGGAGCACCCACTGCCGTAAAAGATGGGAGGACATTCGCCGCTGGAGCAAGAAGACGGCGGAGGCTCAGCTGGGGATGGCCTCCCAATGTGGGAGGGGTGACCGTCGCACCATGACCCCCCTGATGTTCCGGATCCTGGCGGTGGCCTACCCGGAGTTGGATGGTTGCTTGAGGGCATCACAGCAGACACAAGGGGGTGTGTACAACATCATTCTGCGGACTTTGTGCGCAGTGAAGGTGTCTGGGTGGGGGAGGAGGGCTTTGGGTTCCCCTAGGCCAGGGCGAGTTCCGTAGGCTAGGCCCCTCTGTAATGCAGGCCATGTGGTACTCCACCCCACCTCTGTAGAGTGACAAGTACAGGTATACATGCCCCTGTGTCATCTATGTGTGCTGATGTCCACCATAGCCATGTAAGCCATATCCCAGGAACTGCATCTGTAGAGCCCAACAGCGCGGCGTAGTGCAGGGGGCTGCTGTGTCTGTAGTGTCCGCCAACGTTAGCGATAAGCCATGCACTCAACCTGTCTTTCTTCTGTCGTCCCCCCCCTTTTTGTGCTCTCCCTGTTCTTTTGTGCATCAACATCATCAGGTGGAGGTACAGTGGCACCGGAGCACAAGGGAGTTGCATCCCACATGGCCATAGAGGGCCATACCACGGACTCTGAATACACCAGTGGGACGGAGGGCGAGGGGAGCTACACGGTGGGGACAGGATCAGCAACCAGCGACACGGACTCGTCCTCCGAAGGGTGCTCCCTTGTGGTGGCGACAAAATCTGTGCCCCTCACTTCTACAGGTACAGCCGCCACCTCCCCTACCAGCACCGCCCTCCCAGCAGCCCCTCAGCCTTCGCCCCGTGCCCACTCACCCAGGAGGGTGGGCATCACCTTCGCCCCAGGCACCTCAGCCCCTGCCCTTGTCACCTCTGCTGCCCTCAGTGAGGAGGCCATTGACCTCCTCAGGTCACTCACTGTTGGGCAGTCTACCATTGTGAATGCCATCCAGGGTGTAGAAAGGGAGTTGCAACACAGTAATGCATTCCTGGAGGGCATTCATTCTGGTCAGGCTGCCCTTCATCGAACCCTGCAATCTCTGGCCTCAGCACTGATGGCAGCCATTGTCCCTGTCTCTAGCCTCCCCCCTCCAACTTCCTCCACCCAGACCCAATCCCCTGTACCCCGGCCTATCCCAAGCACACCATCAGACTAGCCTGCACACACCTCAACACACAAGGGAAGCTCAGGCAAACATAAGCACCACACATCCCACAGGCACTCACGCAAGCATCACACACATACGGACACAGCAACATCCACTGCCTCCACTGTGTCCCCCTCCTCGTCGTCTCCCTCCTCCCTCTCAGTGTCGTCTACACTCTCACCTGCATGCACTACCACTACAGCCACTAGGTCCCGCACCGGCACACCCACCACCACACCCCGCTCACCTGCACTCACCACTCCCACTACCATTTACACGTCCCCTGTGTCCTCTCCCAGTGTGTCTGTGACGCCCCCTCCCAAAGTACACAAACGCGGGCACACACCCACCCAACATCCATCCACCTCACGACAGCCTACAGCGCATGCACCTGCACCCAAATCAACAAAAGTTACACCTCCTACAACCACCTCCTCTTCCTCCACTCCCAGACCCCCTCCAGCTACCCGTCCCAGTGTTCGTCAGCAAATTTTCCTGGGCAACCTTAACCTCTTTCCCACCACCCCCACCTCCACTTCATAGGTCCCGTACTAGCACCTCAGCCAAAAATCTCTGTTACCAGTGGTGCCTGTTAGAGGTATGTGGAGTGCACCTGGCACCAAGGCAGCCAGTGTGACACAGAGCCACAGCACAGCCAGTCCCCCCCCTGTGAAGCACCAGAAGTTGGACAGTGCCCAACGGGATAGGGGGAAGACTCCAGCCGGCAAAGCCGCTCACAAGGGTCCCGGGGGGACTATCCACTCAGCTGTGACTCCTCCCAAGGTGGGGAAGGGGCAGAAAAATCTCTAAAGTCTGGGAAGAGCAGCACGGCGGAGAAGCCCGCCATCATCCCCGCTGCCCAGGAGGCCACCGCCAGCCCCATCGTCACGGGCCAGGAGGCCACCGCCAGAGTCAGTGCCCAGGAGGGCAGTCCCATCGTCACTGGCCAGGAGGCCACCACCAGAGTCAGTGCCCAGGAGGGCCCCGGCAGCCACAGCCCCGCTGGGCAATGAGGGACCGCCATGGCAAACACCGCTGCACAGGCCAGAGACAGCGAAGTCAAGCACCACTGAACAGGGCAAGCACCGCTGAACAGGGCAAAGACCGCCATGACAAGCACCGCTGAACAGGGCAAACACCGCTGAACAGGGCAAGCACCGCTGAACAGGGCAAAGACCGCCATGGTACGCACCGCTGAACAGGGCAAGCACCGCCGAACAGGGCAAAGACCGCCATGGCAAGCACTGCTGAACAGGTCAGAGACAGCAAAGTCAAGCACCGCTGAACAGGGCAAGCACCGCTAAACAGGTCAAAGACCGCCATGGCAAACACTGCTGAACATGGCAAGCACCGCTGAACAGGGCAAGCACCTCCAACTCAGCACCGCTAGCCCATGTGCGGCAGGGGCAGTAACGGAACTGGGACCATCACGGGGAGAGTGATGCACTCTGGGCACCAGTCCCCCTCCAGAACCAGTGGAGAACAGCATCCACTCCGTCTGTCCTTAACAGGATGAAGCACTCTGGGCACCAGTCCCTCTCCAGAACCAGTGGAGACTGTTATCGACTTGAGAGACTGTGGCTTTGCACTCCCCAGGATTGAACAGTGGGCAAGCCACCCACTGTATAGACTTGAGATACTGTGGCTTTGCACTCCCCAGGATGGTACAGTGGGCAAACCACCCACTGTAGAGACTTGAGAGACTGTGGCTTTGCACTCCCCAGGATTGAACAGTGGGCAAGCCACCCACTGTATAGACTTGAGAGACTGTGGCTTTGTACTCCCCAGGATGGTACAGTGGGCAAACCACCCACTGTAGAGACTTGAGAGACTGTGACTTTGCACTCCCCAGGATGGTACAGTGGGCAAACCACCCACTGTAGAGACTTGAGAGACTGTGGCTTTGCACTCCCCAGGATTGAACAGTGGGCAAGCCACCCACTGTATAGACTTGAGAGACTGTGGCTTTGCACTCCCCAGGATGGTACAGTGGGCAACCCACCCACTGTATAGACTTGAGAGACTGTGGCTTTGCACTCCCCAGGATGGTACAGTGGGCAACCCACCCACTGTAGGGACTTGAGAGACTGTGGCCTTGCACTCCCCAGGATTGAACAGTGGCCAACCCACCCACTGTAGAGACTTGAGACTCTGTGGCTTTGCACTCCCGAAGATACATCAATGTGCATGGAGCCCCCTCGTGGATCTGGAGTGGTGCTGTCATCCGGCTGAGGTGCCCCCCCTTCTCTTCCCCCTGAGGAGCCTGTTGTATTTCTATCTGATGCCCCAGCAGTGTTCTATTCGTTTTGCTCAGGTATCGTGTGTGGGCCTCGCCCATGCATTTTGGGCCCTGTGGTCCACGGACATTGAATGGTGCATTACCTGCACTACTAATCGTGATGTATATTTTGTTGAATGTGTAATTATATCTGTATATATTTGGTTACTGTATTTTGATATATTACAATGGTTGCACTCATTTCCTTTTGTCTTTGCATTCTTCCGGGGGGTTTGGGGGTTGTTACTGTAATGTTTGGATATGCATTGGTGTGTGTGTTGTAGTGGGTGAGGGTGGGGGTGGGGGTGTTGCGTGTGTGTGTCCCTGACTTTTGCCTCCCCCCTCCCCTATGTCGTAGGTGCAGTACTCACCGTTGTCTTCGGCGGCGGCGTTGCTGATGATCGTACAGGAGCAGGAAGACTATCGCAGGGAGTATTTGGAGTTCTGGCTCCATGGCGTCCTCGTTCCTTGTGGAGTGTGTAGAGGTGAGCGTTTTCCCATTGAAATGGCTGTTTCCGCCGTGTTTTTATCCACGGTGAATCCGCCCCGGAAAAGGTGGCGGATTGGTAGGTTGTGATACTGTGGGCGGTACTTTGTCTCCCGCCTGTCTGTTGGCGGTGACCGCCGCGCTGTTTGTCTGTACCGCCGTGGCGGTCGGAGTGTTAAAGTGGCTGTCTTTGTTGGCGGTTTCCGCCACGGTCATAATTCCCTTTTTTTTTCCGCCGGCCTGTTTACGGTCTTTCCGCCGCTTTAACACCGTCCGCCAGGGTTGTAATTGTTGAAGTAAGCCTCAGCAAGGCCTACTAGTGCAAGGGGTTCACCTTTCTCTGCACAAAGTCCTCAGACCATATAGGAAGAAGTTGGCACAGAAACTGAAATAAAAGACAAAGGGGGTCATTCTGACCTCGGCGGTAAAAGGCCCTTACCGCCGGTCAGAAGACCGCCATAACACCGCCGCGGCCGCCGTTAACCGCCACGGTCATTCTGACCCACAACGGCCAAACCTCCAAAATTCCGTCCTCCACTGCAGGCCGCCACATCAGCGGGCAGCGATAAACTGGAGATGACCAAACCTCCACCGTCACACCAACAGAAATACGCCCATGCCATTACGACCCACGAATCCACGCGGCGGTCATTCAACCGCGGTATTCCATTGGCGGTACACACTGCAGCGGTCAGAATACACACACATCACCAAAACCCAGCCACATTGGACAATTTGAAATACACACACCTGATACACATACACACACCACTCCCACACAATCAACCAACTATAAAACACACACCCACATCACCCACAAACCCCTGCGACCAGAATTACTGAGAGAAGGAGAGAGAGACACAGCAGACAATTCAAAGCAAGACACACTGAGGCACACTACACCATCACACACACCACATAGTAGCACAAAGCACCACTCACCAACATACTTATCATCACATACACCACCCCACACCACACCCACACCACCCCATGGCACCCCAAAGGCACCCACGCTTCTCTGACCAAGAACTCCGGGTCATGGTGGAGGAAATCCTAAGAGTGGAACCCCAGCTCTTCGGCTCGCAGGTGCAGCACACCAGTATAGCTAGGAAGGCGGAGCTATGGCAGCGGATCGTGGACAGGGTCAACGCGGTGGGACAGCATCCCAGGAATAGGGAGGACATCCGCAAAAGATGGAACGACCTACGGGGGAAGGTCCGATCAATGGTCTCCCGGCACAACATCGCGGTCCAGAAGACTGGCGGCGGACCCCCACCCACCCCTCCCGAATTCACATCGTGGGAGCAAGACGTCTTGAACATCCTGCATCCTCAGGGCCTCGCAGGAGTATCCGGAGGAATGGACTCTGGTAAGTCCAATCTCAACTACTATATCCCCCCCCACCCCACCAGCATGCCAACCCACTCCCCCACCCTCACCCCCAACCCCCCAGCACACATCTTCCCTGACAATGTCTCACCAGCACAACCCACCCATCCCAACACCAACTCCTGCATGCCAACACAAATCATGGGCACCCATCACCTAAGCATGACCACTGCACTAACCCCCCCCCCCAACTACCCTCACAACACCTCCCTCAAGGGAATGCCTGCACTGGGGGACAAGGGCACCCATAACACGCACGCTATTGCACACACAGAAACAATAACCAAACTCTCTTACCCCATGCAGGACCCGAACGACAACACACCAGCCAGGAGGGTCCAGAAGTGTCCATCCCACCCCCGGAACAGGCCCACACTGAGGATAGCAGCTCTGTCGACAGTGAACCTGATGACCAGCCCGGACCATCGGGGACCTCTGGGCAGTCGGTTCCCCTCAGGCAGCCACAGGCCACACCAGACCCGACCCCCTCTGCCAACACCAGCACAGCTCCCACCCAGCGGGCCCATGCCTCTGTCTCTAGGACAGCTCAATCAGCGGTGTGTCCGCCACTACAGGGCACCCAGGCTAACCCAACACCCCAACAACAACAGGGACCTGGGGGCAGTGGTAGCGGGCACACCGGCCAGGGGACAGAGGCCGGGGGAAACCGGGCAGCTCGGAGGGCTGCTGTGCGACAGGGGGGGGAGGAGAGGCCCAGGGAACCCACTCTCCAAGAGGCCCTCACCACCATCATGGGGGCATACCACCACTCCCTAGAAACGATGGCGACGGTACTGGCCAGGTTCACTGAGATCCAGGCACAGTAGGAAGAACGCTACATGGGGTTCAGGGAAGAGCTGAGAATCATCGGGACCGCAATGGGGACCATCGTCCTGGCCCTCCACAGGATAGAGGACGCGTTGCGGGACCGTGGTGCACCACACAGGGCCCCTGTCATTAGGCCGGACCAGGAACAGCCTACCACCTCCGCCGGCGCTAGTGGACAGGAGGTCCAAACACCTCGACAGCCCCCCAGAACCCCACCTCCTGCTGAAGAACAACCACCCCGTAAGAGGAGCCTGAGACCAAAAAAAAAGACAGAGTAGGATGTCAAGACCCCCGCCAGCAGGACATACCCCCTCAAGTCTTCCCACTGTCCCACATTGCCACCCTGTCCAACCATGAACTGCCTATGCTCCATCCTTCCACAGGCAAAAGAACAATGCACCTGTGAGACTGAGAACTGGACTCTGCCATGGATATTCCTCCACCCCCACCCATCACCCTTAGAATCACATGTACCGATATCTAGCACTGTAAATAAATCACATTTTGCACACAAATCTGTTTTGAGTCATGCTGTATTATTAACAAATGTATCACATATTACTGTTCAATTTCTGTTCTGTCAATTAGTCATGACAACATACCAATGTCAATACGCTGTATTTCATGGGCGAACCAAGCAGAAGTCAGGTACTGAGTCAGACAGCACTGAGAAGGGAAGGGAAAGGCAAAAATTTATGAAAAACATCTGTGGGGAACTACAGAAAGTACAGATGCAGGAGGCTATAAGCAATTGTGAAATGGCGTGGGTGATTCTTACCTGGGTGTTACTGGAAATACTGTTGTATCACTCTGTCCCTATTGTCTGTGTCGTCCTCAGAGTCTTCCTCCTCTTCACTCTCCACAGGCTCCACGGCTTCTACAACACCACCATCTGGACCATCCTCCTGCAGGAAAGGCACCTGGCGTCGCAAAGCCAGGTTGTGGAGCATACAGCACGCCACGATGATATGACACACCTTCTTTGGTGAGTACATTAGGGATCCACCAGTCATATGCAGGCACCTAAACCTGGCCTTCAGGAGGCCGAAGGTCCGCTCGATCACCCTCCTAGTACGCCCATGGGCCTCATTGTACCGTTCCTCTGCCCTTGTCCTGGGATTCCTCACTGGGGTCAGTAGCCACGGCAGGTTGGGGTAACCAGAGTCACCTATTAGCCACACACGGTGTCTCTGTAGCTGTTCCATCACATAAGGAATGCTGCTATTTCGCATCACATACGCGTCATGCACTGACCCAGGGAACTTGGCATTCACATGGGAGATGTACTGGTCAGCCAAACAGACCACCTGGATATTCATTGAATGGTAATTCTTCCTGTTCCTGTACACCTGTTCATCGTCATTTGGGGGGACTAAAGCCACATGGGTCCCATCAATTGCACCAATGATGTTGGGGATGTGTCCAAGGGCATAGAAATCAGCTTTCACTGTAGGCAAATCACCCTCCTCTGGGAAAATGATGTAGCTCCGCATGAGTTTCATCAGGGCAGACAACACTCTGGATAAGATCTTGGAAAACATAGGCTGAGACATCCCAGATGACATGGCCACTGTTGTCTGGAATGAGCCAGTTGCAAAGAAATGGAGGACTGACAGAACCTGCACCAGAGGGGGAATTCCTGTGGGTTGGCGGATGGGGGACATCAGGGCTGGCTCCAGCTGGGCACACAGTTCATGGATGGAGGCACGGTCAAGTCGGTATCGTAGTATTATATGGCGTTCTTCCATTGTCGACAGGTCCACCAGCGGCCGGTACACGCGAGGATTCCTCCTTCTCATCGCTAGTCCCAGCGGACGGTGCCTAGGAA
This sequence comes from Pleurodeles waltl, assembly GCF_031143425.1. Lineage (NCBI taxonomy): Eukaryota > Metazoa > Chordata > Amphibia > Caudata > Salamandridae > Pleurodeles > Pleurodeles waltl. The sequence continues at coordinate 469,645,132 of NC_090442.1, forward strand.
GGAGAATATGGAGTACAGAGTCAATCCACTCACAGGTACGTACAACACAGCTTGCACAGTACAGGTAAATGTATGGTTTGATATGTTTGTATGTGTGCCACTGCAAGGCCTAGGCCTGTGTGACGCATTAGAAATTAAGCCATGTGGGCCCTTGAAATGGCCGATGCCTGACCTGTGAAGTGGGACAATGGGATGTGAGGTCACTGCGCTGGCGGGGCGCACCGTGGCGGTAGGCGGTCGAAGACCGCTGTGCGAAGACGCATTGGTTAACATTGAAGCCTATGGGTTTCAGGAGCCAATGACGATGTGCGCCGGCGGTCGCGGGACGCACCGCCGCGGTACTCACCGCCGCGGGCGTGACCGCCATTTTCTATCACCTCAATCATTCGAGACCTGATCATCCACAGGAGAGGACCTATACTGCAAGTGCTGCTGTGAACTCAGTCTGGAAGGGACAATGGCTGCTGCGACTGGGGAAAGGGCCCCCGCCTTCAGTTCAGAAGAGTTGGAGAAGCTCGTGGACGGGGTCCTCCCCCAGTATGCGCAACTGTACGGTCCTCCAGACCAACAGGTGAGTACACTCAGTGCACATTGAATGGGTTATGCCTGTGTGGAGGGGGGGGATGTAAGTTGGTGGGGTGTGGAGGGAATGGGGAGTGCAACGCACGACAGATGAGAGAATGGGAACCATGACAAGGTTGGGGAGGGGGGGCATGTACTCCAAACATGCAGATATGTGACGGTTTCTCTTTCCTACCCTGTACATGTCAAACAGGTGAGCGCCCACCAGAAGATCGATATTTGGCGTGCCATCGCCGAGGAAGTCCAGAACTTGGGGGTCCACAACAGACGGGGCACCCACTGCCGCAAGAGGTGGGAGGACATCCGCCGCGGAACGAAGAAGACCGCAGAAACACTGCTGGGGATGGCCTCCCGACCTAGGAGGGGTGCCAGTCGCACCATGACCCCCCTGATGTCCCGGATCCTGGCGGTGGCCTACCCTAATTTGGATGGGCGCTTGAGGACAGCGCAGCAGACACAAGGGGGTGAGTATCCGCACATTCTCCCATCTGTATGCGCATTGGAGGCGTCTGGGGGGGGGGAGGAGGGCTGTGGGTGACATTAGGCCCGGGCGCTCTCTGTAGTGTAGTCCGCTCCCTTAGGCATGGCCCTGTGCCCCCGCCCCCCACCTCTGTAGGGTGCCAAGTGCAGCTACCCATGCTCCAGCATCACCCATGTGCGCGTGTGTTGTCACTAGACCTGTTTGCCTAGTCAGAGGTACTGAGTAGTGTACCCCAAGTTCGCGACTTAGTGCACGAGGCACCTGTGTCTGTCCTCTCCGCAAAGGGTATTGCTAAGGCATGCACTCAACTTTGTTTAATTTCTCCCCCCACCCTAAATCTTTGTCTTCTTGTGTTTTAGCATCATCCGGCGGAGGAGATTTGGCGTCGGAGAAGGAGGGAGCTGCAGGTCACCAGGCCCCGGTGGGCACTGACACAGACACCGAGGGCACCAGTGATCCGGAGGGCGAGGGGAGCACCACAACGGGGGCCGGTGGAGACACCAGCGACACGGACACGTCCTCGTTTGGGAGCTCCCTGGCGGGGGCGGCACCATCTGTGCCCCCCGCAACAACAGGTACAGCCGCCACCCAGCGCACCAGCACCGCCCTCCCAGCAGCCCCTCAGTCTTCGCTCAGTGGCCGCTCGGCCAGGAAGGCGCGCGTCTCCTTCGCCCCAGGCACCTCAGCCCCTGCCTCTGTTACCCCTGCTGCCCTCAGTGCGGAGCTCATTGACCTGGTGAGGACTCTCATTGTTGGGCAGACTACCCTTCTGAATGCCATCCAGGGGGTGGAAAGGGAGGTGCATCGGAGCAATGCCTACCTGGAGGGCATTCATTCGGGTCAGGCTGCCCATCAACGAGCGTTCACTGCTCTGGCCTCAGCACTGATGGCAGCCATTGGCCCTGTCTCCAGTCTCCCTCTTCTATCTGCCTCCACCCTTTCTCTGTCTCCTGTACCTCAACCTATCCCATCCACACCATCAGACCAGCCTGCACACACCTCAACACCCAAGGCCAGCTCATCCAAACATAAGCACCACAGAAAACACAAGCATTCACCCAAGCAACACACAGATGCAGACATATCAACAGTCACTACCACCTCTGTGTCCCCGTCCTCCTCGTCTCCCTCCTCCCTCCCTGTGACGTCTACACTCACACCTGCATGCACCCCAACATCAGCCAGTTCTTCCACCACCAGCAAACCCTCCACTACAGTCCGCACACCTGCAGTCACCACCCCCACTGGCATTTACACGTCCCCTGTGTCCTCTCCCACTGTGTCTGTCACCCCCTCTTCCAAGACACATAAACGCAGGCAGACACCCAAACAACAGCCAACCACCTCACCACAGCCTACGTCCCAGTCACCTGCACCCAAGGACAGCACACCTGGCTCTCATACAACCACATCCTCTTCCTCCACTTCTCTCACCACTACTCCTACCCCTTACCTTGGTCCCAAGAAAAATTACCTCTCCAGTTTTGACCTCTTTCCCTCCCCCGACCCACCCCCTCCAACTGGGAAAAGTCCCAAGGGCACCTCAGCCACCACCAGCCCAACTACTACAGTGCAAGTGGTGCATGGCATGTGGAGTCCACCCTTTGGCGGCAGTAACACTTCGGTGAGCAGCAAGGGGACAGCCAGCCCCCCCCCAGGCAAGAGGACCCGGAAATTGAAGGGCCGCCGTGAGCGGACAGAGACGGCTGCCCCCAAGGAGGTGACTCCGGCCACTTCACCGGCCACAGCAGCCAGGGGAGGCAAGGGCCCGAGAGCCCCATCTAAGGAGCGGAAGGACAGCAGGGCGGAGAGGACATCCACCAGGTGCGCGGAGCAGGAGGGCCCCACAAGCCCCATCCCGGCTGCAAGGGACGACACCAAAGGGCCCAGGACTCACTCCCCGAAGGGGCCTGACACAGCACGGTCGGAGGGCGACTGAGCAGGGTGTCCAGGCCAGGTATGACTCCCTTGACATACTGCAAGAGCACCGCTGAAGAGGGCCCCGCCGTGAAGACAGGTACCGCTGAACAGGGCCCCGCCGTGAAGACAGGTACCGCTTAAGAGGGCCCCACCATGAAGACAGGTACCGCTGAAGAGGGCCCCACCGTGAAGACAGGTACCGCTGAAGAGGGCCCGCCGTGAAGACAGGTACCGCTGAAGAGGGCCCCGCCGTGAAGACAGGTACCGCTGAAGAGGGCCCCGCCGTGAAGACAGGTACCGCTGAAGAGGGCCCGCCGTGAAGACAGGTACCGCTGAAGAGGGCCCCGCCGTGCAGAAGAGCACCGCTGAAGAGGGCCCCGCCGAGAAGACAGGGACCGCTGAAGAGGGCCCCGCCGTGAAGACAGGTACCGCTGAAGAGGGCCCCGCCGTGAAGACAGGTACCGCTGAAGAGGGCCCCGCCGTGCAGAAGAGCACCGCTGAAGAGGGCCCCGCCGTGAAGACAGGGACCGCTGAAGAGGGCCCCGCCGTGAAGACAGGGACCGCTGAAAAGGGCCCCGCCGTGAAGACAGGTACCGCTGAAGAGGGCCCGCCGTGAAGACAGGTACCGCTGAAGAGGGCCCCGCCGTGCAGAAGAGCACCGCTGAAGAGGGCCCCGCCGTGAAGACAGGGACCGCTGAAGAGGGCCCCGCCGTGAAGACAGGGACCGCTGAAGAGGGCCCCGCCGTGAAGACAGGTACCGCTGAAGAGGGCCCCGCCGTGAAGACAGGTACCGCTGAAGAGGGCCCCGCCGTGCAGAAGAGCACCGCTGAAGAGGGCCCCGCCGTGAAGACAGGGACCGCTGAAGAGGGCCCCGCCGTGAAGACAGGTACCGCTGAAGAGGGCCCCGCCGTGAAGACAGGTACCGCTGAAGAGGGCCCTGCCGTCTCAAGCACCGCTCCGCTGGGCCCCGCCGTCTCAAGCACCGCTCCGCTGGGCCCCGCCGTCTCAAGCACCGCTCCGCTGGGCCCCGCCATCTCAAGCACCGCTGCGCTGGGCCCTTCCTGTCAAGCACCGCTCCGCTGGGCCCCGCCGTCTCAAGCACCGCTCCGCTGGGCCCCGCCGTCTCAAGCACCGCTCCGCTGGGCCCTTCCTGTCAAGCACCGCTCCGCTGGACCCTTCCAGTCAAGCACCGCTCCGCTGGGCCCCGCCGTCTCAAGCACCGCTCCGCTGGGCCCTTCCTGTCAAGCACCGCTCCGCTGGGCCCCGCCGTCTCAAGCACCGCTCCGCTGGGCCCTTCCTGTCAAGCACCGCTCCGCTGGACCCTTCCTGTCAAGCACCGCTCCGCTGGACATCGCCATGTCGTGCACCGCTGCGGTGGGTCCCGCCGTCTCAGGCACTGTTTATGGTTCACTGTGCCCACCATGCCTCCTCCTTGACCAGTGGACTCTGTAATCCACCTGAGAGACTGTGGCTTTGCACTCCCCAGGATGGTACAGTGGGCAACCCACCCACTGCAGAGACTTGAGAGACTGTGGCTTTGCACTCCCCAGGATGGTACAGTGGGCAACCCACCCACTGCAGAGACTTGAGAGACTGTGGCTTTGCACTCCCCAGGATGGTACAGTGGGCATGGTGGCTCCTCGTGGATCTGGCGTCGTGGACTCATGTGGCTGTGGTGGCCCCCCCTTCCCTTCCCCCTGAGGTGCCTGTAGTTTTGACATCGGATGCCCCTGCAGTGTTCTCTCCAAAGGACTCAGGTCTCGTGTGTGGGCTTTGCCCTTGTTTCGCAGAACCTTGGCCCACGGACATGTTAGATTCGTAGGATGTGCAGGACTTGTTACTTCAGTGATACACTGATGTGTATATCTTTTTGGTTTTTGTAAATATTTTTCACGGTTGCTCAATTATTTCCAGGTGCTTTTTTTGAACATGAAAATTTATTCCAAATTTGGTTGTGTCATTGTATTTTTTACGGGTGTTTGTGTGGTGTCACTGTGACTTCCTGCTCTGCATTGGTGTGTACATATTGGGGGGTTAGAGGGATCGCATATGTATATGCCCGTAACCTTTCTTCCTCCCCCCTCCCGTGTGTCGTAGGTGCAGTACTCACCGTTGACGTCTGCGCCGGAGTTCGTACTCGTGGTAGATGAGCAGGTAGACGAGAGCAGGTATGATGTTCAATTCGGGTTCCATGCTGTCCGGATTCCGCGTGGAGTGTCTCGAGGTGAGCGTTTTCCATTGGAAATGTCTGTTTCCGCCGTGTTTTTATCGGCGGTGCTCCCGCCCCGGAAAAGGTGGCGGATTGGTGGGTCGTGATAGGGTGGGCGGTACATTGTCTGCCGCCTGGCTGTTGGCGGTGACCGCCGCGCTGTTTGTTTGTTCCGCCGTGGCGGTCGGAGTGTTAATGCGGCGGGCTGTGTTGGCGGTTCCCGCCAGGGTCAGAATTGCCTTTTTTTAACCGCTGGCCTGTTGGCGGGTTGGCCGCCGCTTTATCACCGACCGCCAGGGTTAGAATGACCCCCAAAGTTTATTAAACTTCATGAGGTGGTACTACAGTTCAAACAGCACCCTTCGGTAATGTTTGAAGTAGCACACTGAACTGAGAGAGCATGGTCCTTTTATACCCACGCAGGGGCTAAAAGGAGGTGGTACAATTATAGAAGCAAGACTTGCATACATGTAAGGTCATGTGGAAATGCACAGTCGACAGGTAGGAGGAGCTAACAGTTTTCAAGGACTAACAGCTGCAGACCTTACTGAGCATGTGCGAAAGTGGGAGATGCTAAATATAACTTGTCACTAGGCAGATTTTCAAGAGTAGTTAACAGAAAGGTAGGACAGAGCACATGGTGAGGACATGGCAGCATGTGGCAGAGAAAATGGCTGCCATGAATACAAAATGGATTCCGTGAAATGTTCACAATAGTTACAAATACAAGACGTCTTCTGCTAATGCTTAATCTAATCGCTGGTAAACTACAACATAATGACCCCCAAAGTCAGTTATGCACCCAAGAAGACAGATGTGGGTTCCTGGTTGCTGCAGAAGATGTCCCATGCTGGATGGATGATTTCAGTCTGGTTTTTGTCACTGGATTCTAGCAACATGCCTTGGCACACGCAAAGCAGGGGGTTAGCAGAAAATGGCACTGTCCTGGACTAGGAAGTACCTGATGGCCTCTTCCCAGGAGGAGGAGACAGAGGGGGCTCTCAGCCACTCAGAGACCCCCCAGAAGACCAGGCAGCATGCACAGGGGTCCAACAGCATGGGGACAAACAAGGTGCAAATGGAGGCCCACACAGCACAACATAAAGGTATCCCACGCCGCCGGAGAACCACTCAATTAGCTGTGCATCACAGGATGGAGTGCTGGGGCCTAAGCTGGGCTGTGCATAAAGAACTTCTTGGAAGGTGAAACACAAGCCTTGACAACTGCAAGTCATGCGGTGCACAGGGGTAATGTCTTGCGTGGGGAGGCAAGCTCTTACCTCCACCAAAGTTGGACAGCTGGACCTTGGGACTGTCGGGGTCACTTTAGTCCACCAACTGTGTTGCTGGATCCACGCTCAATGTCTGGAGAGGGAGCCCATGCCACCATTCGTCATTGCAAAGAGGTGCTTGCTGAAGCAGAGAAGTGACTCCGTCACTCCACGGGGGGTTCCTTCAGTTCTTCTGGTGCAGGCTGAAGACAGGCAGTCCTCAGAGGGTGCACGACCTGGAAACTGTTGCAGTTGGTGGCAGAAGCTCAAGCTACAATGTTGCAGAAGTCGTCTTTGCTTCTTTGTTCATGAAGTAGAAGATGCAGATGATTCCTGCTGGAGTCTTGCAACCTGAATCTGAGGAAACACCCAGAGGAGAGACCCTAAATAGCCCTAAAAGGGGGATTGGTCACCTAACCAGGTAAGCACCTATCAAGGGAGGTCTCGGACCTCACCTGCTGGAACTGGCCACTCAGATGCTCCCAGAGTACCCCACCACCTTGGAATCCAAGATGGCAAACCCCAGGGACACTCTGGAGGAGCTCTGGGCACCACCCGTGGGGTGGTGATGGAGAGGGGAGTGGTCACTCCCCTTTCCTTTGTCCAGTTGCACTCCAGAGCAGGGACTGGGGGTCCCTGAACCGGTGTACACTGGATTATGCAAGGAGGGCACCATCTGTGCCCTTCAAAGCATTTCCAGAGACTCTGGGAGGCTACCCCTCCCATGCCTGTAACACCTATTTCCAAAGGGAGATGGTGTAACACCCCTCTCCCAAAGGAAATCCTTTGTTTTGCATTCCTGGGCTTGAGCTTCTCAAGCAACAGGAGGGCAGAAACCTGTCTGAGGTGGCAGTAGCTGGGGCTGCCTGGAAAACCTCAGAAAGCTGGTATGGTAGTTCTGGGGGTCCACTGTGGAGCCCCCAGAGTGCATGGGATTGTGCAACCAATACTGGAATCAGTATTGGGGTACAATTCCCAGTTGTTAGACACCTTACATGGCCATATTCGGGATTACCATTCTGAATCAGGACATAGGTATTGACCTACATCCAGTGCATGAGTAAAATGGCGTCTTTGCACACATGAAGTCTGGGAAAATGGTCCTGGATGATGTGGGGGCACCTCTGCTAGTGCAGGGGTGCCCTCACAAACAGGTGCTTTGCACCCAGCCTTCAGGGTTGGAAGGCCTGACACATAGGTAACTTATAAGTTAACTGGTGTAGTGTAAATGGCTGTGAAATGGTGCATGCACCATTTCACACAGGCTGCAATGGTAGTTGTGTAGAAGCCTTTGCATGGGCTCTCAATGGGTGGCAAAAGTAATGCTGCAGCCCATAGGGATCCTCTGAAACCCCGATGCCCTGGGAATCTAGGTACCATATTCTAGGGACTTATAAGGGGTGACCAGCATGCTAATTTGGAGTGAAATACTGGGTAACCAGTATGTAGTGATCAATTTAGAAACAGAGAGAGCATGAGCACTGAGGTCCTGGTTAGCAGGACCCCAGTGACACTTTCAAAAACAGTAAAACATACTGACAAGCAGGCCACAAACCATAAGCACTGGGGTCCTGACTAGCAGGATCCCAGTGACACAGTCAAAACACACTGACATCAGGCAGAAATAGGGGGTAACATGCCAAACAGAGGGTACTTTTCTATAGTCTATTTGCTTTTGGACCGGAGAGTTTGTCCGTATGTGTGGCTTGGCTGGGAGAGGGGATCGGGGTCTTGGATGGGGCATAGGTAGCTGGTGGGAGGACTGAAGCACTAGGGACACTGGCTGCCATCAGTGAACAGGCCATAGCCTGAAATGATCTCTGTAGGCCAGTCAAGGTACCGTGAATGCCCTCCAGGTAGGCATTACTCTGCTGCCTCTGGGATGCCAGGCCATGGATCGCATTCACAATGGTTGACTGTCCTACAGAGATGGACCTCAGGAGGTCAATAGCCTCAGCACTGAGGGCAGCAGGGCTGACTGGGACAGGGGCTGAGGTGCCTGTGGTGAAGGAGACGCCCCCCCTCCTGGGTGAGCGGGCAGGGGCAACAGGGGTGGAGCTACTGGGAGGGTGGTGCTGGTAAGGGGGGTGGCGGACAAGGATGGCGCTGTGCTTGTCTCAAAAGGTTCCCCCACCACCAGGGAGCTTCTAATGGAGGAGGAATCTGCATCTGTTGTATCTGCTCCAGTCTCCCCCATGGTGCTCCCCTCACCCTCCAACCCACTGGTCCCCTTGGCTTCGGTGGTCTCTTCCTCCTGGGTCCCCTGGCTGCAGCCTTCCCACTCGCCAGTGCCCCTACTCCTTCACCTGCTGATGCTAATACACACAAGGATAGGATAGAACAAAAAGGAGGGGAGGGGTGAAAAAGATGGGCGCATAGGGTCAATACAAATACCCTTCGCACGTTTGAACAAATCAACAATATAAATCATTTGAAATTCCTGAATATACCCACTACAATGTCAGTAGACATATCTACACACTTACTGTGCATACACTCTAATGTGTATACTCAATCATAAAACCTCTACAAAAACACTCAGGTACTACTCTGCACTGTCATGGCTCTTGTATACAGGATTATTACTGTGGAAAGTCAGGCCATAAGTGACATTTATACCTACCTGTGTCACCCTTAATGGACATGAATGGATAGGTATTGTAACCAACTTAAGATTCTGAATATCCCTGTTATATCCTACAATTTGGCATCGTACAAATGCCTTGGCAACCTGTTGCACAGATACCTATAACAGCAACTAATATTTACATCCCAATGGTTTCCTACCTACATTATCTGTCATAACTACACTAGACATCCTTCATTCTCTGGCTAACACACCCTTTTCATTCTAAAGCAAACAATACAGGAAATAAACTCTGTAACTCACCCCCTTGTGGCTGCTGTGTTGCCCTCAAGCACCCATCCAACTCAGGTTAGACCACTGCCAGTATACTGGCCATTAGGGGGGTCAGGGACCGACAGGTACCCCTTCCTCATTGGGAGGCTGTCCCAAACTGGCCCTCTGTGGTCTTCTGGGCCCAGCGTCCCAAGTCCTCCCATTACTTCCTGCATTGGGTGCTCCACCGGCTACGGACCCCCAGGGTCGGCACTTCCTTGGCAATGGCTTTCCGCAACCCTTTCTTTTGATGGGTGCTGACCTGCGTGGAAGACACAGAAGGAAAGGCACATTTATGTAGACCCAACAACCTACTACATTCCTAGGTATACAAACTGTTCACGATTGTACACGTCTTCACACTTGCACAACATTCGTAGCAGTCATATCCAAAGCCATACCCTCCACTGGCATATCCTGCATACACATACTAACAGACTTACATACCCATGCAGTAACAAATATACCATAATGCGATTTACCTGCTGTTCTAGAGCCTCATACAGCTTTGTGTACAGGGGTAGGACCCCATCCACAAGTTTCTGGAGTTCTTCCTTAGTGAAGGTGGTGACCCTATCCCCTGTAACATGTACCATCGTGGCTCCAAGGAACTCAACACTGCAGCACACTCAGTGGAGGTCTTGATGGCTGGAGAGTCAGATGTCAAGTGAAATACACTGTAGAAAATAGCAGTCACAGCCGCAAGGGTCTGCACCGTCACCGGCGGCGGTAATCATCAACGATCCATGTGGGCCATAGACATCAATGTTAACCAATGAGGAGTTGCACAGCGGTTCCAACCGCCTATCGCCATGACAGGATACGCTGGCAGAATGAGCTCACTGTCATCTGTATTCTGCAGGCACGACAGACAGCAGCCATTTTATACTGTTACTGTTAATAAAACATAATAAAAAAGCTTCATTACTCATTTTCATCATGGACATGTGATAAGTTTGGTCTAGGGCTGTGTACAAAACAATCAGGCAGTACAAACTGTGACAGTGCACATAATCAGATGATGACATGATGATAGATTGAAAAAATCAAACATAAAGATGGTGACTGTACAATAGCATTGACAGACAGCCATCTTTCTGATGTAATCCTACATAAAACCCAGATCTATGTGCAAAATACGCAAGTATTATGACAACTCCACTTTGAAGTCTGCTTTGTATACAAAAAGTGGTAGCCGATGTGATGTTCATCCTCCATTTCTGACCATGAAGTAGGATGCATGAAGTGTAATCATTGTCACTCTTGTGTTGTTTGCATGTGTAGATACTGACCACTGTGGAGGGTGAGACATGCATATGTGTACTGGCCCCTGGTTGAATTAGCAACAATGGAAGAACGTCACGTCATCTCTAACTATTGTCTGAACCGTGCTGTAATCAGGGACCTGTGTACCTAGTTGAACTGTGATCTGCTGCCAGCCATTCAAAAACCTACAGGCATTCCTCCAACTGTGCAGATGCAATTTGACCTCCACTTCTTGGACACTGGCTCATTCCAGGGGATAGTGGGAATGGCAACAGGTACTTCTCAATCAATGTTCAGCAATGTGTTGAGGATTGTCTTGTCTGCCTTACTAAAACATATGGAAAGCTACATTTAATTTCCCAATAATGTAGATTTAGCCAGTGTGAAGGCTGGATTCTATGCAATGGGACATATCCTTCATGTGATTGGGGCCATTGATGACAGCCATATTGCATTAATACTACCCAGGGCTGATGAGCAAGTGTATAGAAACCTTAAGAGCTTTCACTCTATTAATGTGCAGATGGTCTGCTTGGCAAACTAGTACATCTCCCAGGTGACTGCAAAGTTTCCTGGGTCTGTACATGATTTCTACATCCTAGGGAATAGCAGTGTCCCACGGTTGATGGCGCTTCTACAAAGAGTAAGAGCCTACCTCATCGATGAGTGTTTGTAAAATTACCGTAACTCCAGCCTTCCTACTCAGTCTGTATGTAACATATTGGATTGTAAATGTTTGTTTCCTCTATCCACAGGTGATTCAGGTTATCCCAAACTCTCCTGGGTACTGACATTGGTTAGGAATCCAAGGACCAGGGCCGATGAACAGTACTATGAGGCTCATGGGAGGACAAGAAGGGTGATAGAAAGGACATTCTGGCCCTCATTATGACATTAGTGGTAAATGCCTCATACGGCCACTCTGCTGGGCACCAAGATACTGTTGCGTTGACAAATATCCGTTTACCATATTATGGCACACACACACCAATGCAACAGAATACAGCCACATACACAAATATGCCAGACCAAAGGTCAGTGATAAAGTGGCGGACACAACACCCATACTGTTACGCCAACAAAACAACGCCCCCCCATTATGGCCCACGAATCACCACAGCGGACATTCAACTGTGGTAAACCATTGCTGGTAAATACCACCGCACTTAGAATGGACATCCACATTCAAAACAACACTACATTGGCCAATACCAAAAACACACACCTGACACGCATGCACACACCACACCCACAGCACTATAAAACACACACCCACATTACCCACAAACCTTTACCAACAACAATTACTGCCAGGAGATTGACACGAACAGCACAGAGACAACTAGACACACACCACTCACACCCATACATCCCTCACACATTCCACATCACACACCCCACCACATTACTCAACACTCTCACCAACATTCACAGCACCACAAAGGCACCCCCATTTCTCTGAGGGGGAGTTAAGGGTCATGGTGGAGGAAATTGTCAGGGTAGAGCAACAGCTGTTTGAAGCACAGGTACAGCAGATTTCCATTGCCCACATGATTGAGCTATGGTGGAGAATCGTGGACAGGGTGAACGCCGTGGGACAACCTCCAAAAACAAGGGACAACATCAGGAAGAGGTGGAACGACCTAAGGGGGAAGGTACGTTCCATAGCAGCAAGGCACCAGCTCGTCCTACAGAGGACTGGCGGTGGACCCCCACCTCCTTCCCCAAAGCTCTCAGCATGGGAGGAGAAAGTCTTGGCATTACTGCATCCTGAGGGACTCGCTGGGGTAGCCAGAGGACTGGACACTGGTAAGTCAACATTTAACCTCTATCACCCCCCATACCTGCATGCCATCACACCCCCTCAACCTCACTCCCATCACTCCACTACATCCCACGCACTGCACCCGCACATATGACTAACCCCAATGCAAGGCACTGCATGCTATACTAATGCATGGCCACCCCTCCCAGCCCTGCATGGACACCCACCACTAAAGCATGCACAGCAGAGGGAAACTAATATTCACACAATACATCACCATACACAAGCAAAAGGTGGTAGGGCAACACCAACGATAGAGAGGAATCCAGGGATGCACAAATGTCTCACACATGAAGCATAATACATCACTTACATCCCCACAGGTGTCCCTGCCAATATCAGTGGAGAGGAGGTGCCACGACTTTCCAGTCCCCCAACAGAAGATGCCCCCAGTGATGACAGTAACTCTATACTTAAGGATCTGGAGGACCTACCTGGCCCATCATGGACCACTGGACAGCTGGCTACCCAAGCCCACTCACAGACCACCACAGAGCCTCCCCCATCAGGATCCAACACCATAGCACCCATCCATTGTACCCACACCTCTGTCCCCAGGACACGTCAATCAGCAGTTTGTCCACTTGTAGAGAGACCTCAGGCCACACCTCACCCCCCAGACAATCAGGGACCTGGGGGTCAGTGGCAGTGGGCATACCGTTCAGGGGCACAGGCCAACAGGGACACTGGGAGGACTGCTGTGTACCAGGGAAAGTACAGGACCATGAAAACGACTCTCCAGGAGGCACATTCTGAGTTCCTACCAACATTCCAAGGACACGATGGGCCAGTTCCTTGACAACGTGCAGGAGAACAGGCGGCTGCAGGAGGGACAGTATCAGGGGATCAGGGAGGACTTGTAGGCCATCAACACCACCTTGATCTCCATAGCAGGGGTGCTGGCAGATATGGCCAACATCATGAGGGAGGCAACAGCACACCAGCAGGCCCCTACCACTAGCCAGTCAACTGAACAGCCCTCCACTTTGACTGCCGCTAGTGGACAGGAGGCCCTGCCACAAGACCCACAGACCAGCAGCACCCCTCCCCCTCCAGAAGGTGAACCACCCCCCAAATGTTCCCTGCAACCCAGACAGAAGCCAGAGACACTTGCCAAGAACACTGCCAGGAAATGAGACTCTTTTGATTGTCCCCCTTGTGTCCCACACTGTCACCTTGAACTGACTTTGCTCCCCTTCCTATGGGCTACCTGGACACTGCATCTGTGCTACAAACAGATTGGAGCAACACCTGGATTTTCTTCCATCATCACCCCATTCCATTGCACTTTACCCTGAGTTTCTTAGCACTACAATAAACACCCTTGAACACAACTCAAATACTTGTATGTCATGTGTTGAAACAGTATATTAATGGAAACAGTTTCATCCATTGCACATGAACTGTACAGTGTGAGAGTGTAGAAATAATGACCTGTATATGGCTGTAGTCAGCACATCAGTACACAGTTGTCATTGCACCAACATCTGTAAAATGATAATCCATAGGTGACAGTAAGTGGAGGTAAAATGTCGTTAATGCCATCATGCCACAGCCACACAGAATACACCAAGGATCATAGAAATGTGAAGTTGCACTGTCTCACGTGTGTGTCATTGGAAGTACTGATGGATAACTGTGGTTCTGTTGTCCTCATCTTCATCTTCAGCCTCTTCATCCTCACTGCCATCAGGGTCTACTGCAGTCACAAGGGCATCTCCAGTCTCCTCCTCCTGCAGAAAAGGTACATGGCATCTGAGGGCCAGGTTGTAGAACATGCAGTGTGCCACTACTATCTGGCAGACCTTCTCAGGTAGGTCTGGAACCTACCATGGCCCTGTCAGATTGAGGCACCTGAACCTGGCATTCAGGAGGCCAGAGGTTCTCTCGATGATCTGTCTTGTGCGCCCATGTGCCTCATTATAACGTTCTTCAGCCCTTGTCCTGGCATTCTCCACAGGGGTCAGCAGCCACAATAGGTTTTCGTAGCCAGAATCACCTACAGGTATTGATGGGACAACATTTAGCCACACACTATCCTATGAGGTTAACTCCAGAGGCATACACTAACATACACTGGGTGGGGACCAAGGCTTGTTGCGTGGGCTCTTATTATTCTAAATGAGACTACTGGATTTCTAGGTAGCAGGATCTATAACGGTGTGGGGGACTGAGTCTGACCCACGTGTAAAGAACTCTGTCACCCTAAATCCGGTTTTTGCTCCGGCTAACTAGCAGTGCCTCATTTCTCCCATGTGGAAGGAATGATTCGGCAGCCGAGCGCATGACATCTTTGGAACTTCTCAGGGAAGTCGTGGTTACTCAGATCCAAACCAACTCTCTTATTTCCAATATGATCTCATATACAAATGACAAAGACAGTATAAGTTTTATATAATGTTTTTTCATAAAACGACTGTATTTTAGATATTAAGGCGTGAGCCGCAATAACCAGAAAGATACAACACAGTAGGATTGTAATAGTCACCAGGAGAGTAAAACATAAGAACAAAGCTATCATATTGTCAAACAGTTTCTACTCTCCCTCTGCTTGTTCTATTTAGAGCACAGCATGTTAAGCTTCTAGCTTGCCTATTAGAATCACTGTGGAGACATCAGCCCTCATACCTGAGCAAAGACCTGTGATCTTGGTTCAGCATCTGCAAAGAGGCAGTCAGCGTCTAGTTGTGGTTCCCTGGTCGGAATCTCCCTCTTGCGTGTATTGGGACAAGGAAGTGATTTTATAACTAACATGTCATCGTGATCACAAAATGTCCCTACGCAGGAATGCCAAGTCTAAACTCCTACCACGTCTATCGGCAATGTACCAGACTGTATCCTTGACTGAAGCACAGAGTAAATATGTTATGGAGAACTCCAGTGCTGAAGTAGGCAAAACAGTGTGATACGAATAAAAAACAACACCGTAGAACTGGCTATTTGAAAAATAACAGTACGAAGCCTAATAAAAAGCATGTAGAGCAAAGTGCACAGAGGCTCTAAGCTGTCAGCAAATGAATAAAATATATTCAGGGCAAAGTGCACAAAGGCCTAAAGCCTGAAGCTAAAGCGCAATGAATACGTAAAACTAACCACACTACACCCTACCCTTGTCGGTAGCAAGTGGTTCCAATAATATAAAAGGATGCCCCAAATATAAACAATATCTCAAACAATTATTTCGACAAGGTGAGAAGATAACAAAGTCATAAATTTAGGTAACATGTGATCATAAAGCCAAATTCAATATAATGTCAATTTCGTAAAAATCCAATCGTCAGAGAGAAGCAATAGAACGCAGGAGTTCCTCCACTTCGATATATGTCAATATCGGAAGATCCACGCAACAAAGTACCATGGAGCAGGTGTGATCCAAAGCCCCAAAACCAATCAGGGCGGCATCCCGTGCAGGGCCTATGAAAGAGACAATACCATCTTCCTCCAGGAAGGGAATCTCATAAACCGCCTCACGAAGCAAGCGCATCCGTAGTGCACAAGTCTGGGAATGAGCCCTAATCGGGAACATCAACAGATCAGTATCGACCATTGGAGGGTGCTGCAGTGAGAGACAGAGAGCCAGTGCATGTTCAAACGAGCACCAAAGGCATCGAAACACGGGTTGCACACAATCCAAAACCGGTCTGAATGACAGAGACCAGTCACACTCCAAATGTCCCAGGAGTGTAGCTCCAAAATGCTGCATCATGCGTTCACGACACAGCTGCGCTGACGGGAGCAGCCACACAGGATCTCGTCGTGACGGGACAGCCATTGCGAAAAAATAGCAACAACAGCAAGACTCCAGCCAATAAAGCCAAAGTAATCGGGAAACCCCCAAAAATGCTTCCGAAAATAGAATGTATAGCCGAAGGTATCAAACCGAATATGGAAGAGAAGGTATGAGCAAAACCAACAGCAACGGCTTTGAAAAAATGTGCAATACCAGCAGTGCTGGATGCATTAAATATACGTCCCACAAGTTCACCGAAGTGATTTGGAAAGTTAGTATTCAAAAGGGACTGTATCTCCGCCGATGACCTTGCCACCTGAAGTGCGTAGGTCTCGCTAGCAGATGTAAGGGCCACATGTTTTTGAAACAATAAAGCTTTTAGCCGACTCAACTTGTCGAAATCAACCTTGGAAGTAGCAATATGAGGCCAGATGTCCGCTACCTCCCTAAATTGAGTGGGGGGAAACAACACATTCCCGCAGCACGTAACGGCCTTGTTGACAACGACGATGTAAACTATTCCGGCACGCATGCCACAGCAGCGTTCGCTGTTAAGAACAATGTAACTGCCGTTAGAAAGCACCTGGAAAGTGTTTTTAATAACCGGGACTGGAACTCCCTTCAGATAACAAGCTAAGTTAGCAATCGAAGCGTTACACGCCCCGTGCAAGGACAGCTGTTTACAAACCATTGAATGGCTGACAGAAGCTTCGCATTCGCTGCCGCTAAGAAAAACCTCCTTCAAACCATTAACACATCTGTACTGAAAGGGAAGCTCCCACACCTCGTGTATGTAACTGTCTCCCAATAGTTCATATCTACCCACCGGAATGTGCTTCAAACAAGAAGTAAATTGCAAAGTGGAGATAGGCAAATTAATAACCCCATGACTTAACCACTCAGCTGACGGAATCTCAGCTACCGTGAAAGGCAGTTTCTCTAATTTCTCAATATTTAACATAACATATGTCGCTTCCTTTTTAGCCATCAGTTGTTGTTGACGAGTCAAATTAAAAGAGATAAAGATTTCTCTGGCACGAACGTGCTGCCATGGAACGCGACCTGCCTTCAAGGTCTGAAGAGTCCAACCCAGCTAAATGATGGACCGCGTCTGACTCTGCCCATGATATAAAGAAGACATGTCCGACTTAATAATGTCAATGGCAGAGGAAACAATGCTGTCAATCGTGTAAACACGGTCAGAAAGGGTATGCATGCCATTATCAACAACAGACAAAGTCTGCATCAGATTTTCCTGATCAATCTGCCTCAACCGGGCTGCAGCCTCTTGTTGTGAAAGCTTCCAAATCTCATTATAAACTTCATATAAGAACCTTTTCTTCCGTGGTACTTTGGGACCTGACAAAAAATCTTGTAAATCAGTATCATTAGACAGTAACTTGAGATGTGACTTAACTGCATCCAGCGTGGATGACTTCAACCATTGCTGACAAAGCTTCCCCACACTGTGTGTAGTTATACTATCAGCATGTTCTGGTGATACTTAACGAGGGTCTGCCCTACTAGTCCTGAACTCCCCTGAAGAGGTGACAAAACATTGATGACACACATTAGTGTCTACAGGCCATAATAACCACCCGCCTGGATGTAACGATGAAGTGTTAAGCGTACCATTCTGGACCCAATGTGTAAAGTCACTAAAAGTAGCATTCACATAGTGCTGCCAATTTTTTAATTTAGAAGGGACAGGTATACTAGGCAAAGTCAACTCCCTAATTGTCGCTAAGCCCAAACAGATAGTCTGTTGTACTGTGTCATTGAGGAAAATCATCTGCACAGGGACAATACATGCTCTAAATAACGTGTCCCTGCCTTGCATTTGCCAATTTTTCGAACCCCAAACACTTTTCAAGTCAACAGTTTTAAACCAGTATTCATACCCCTCGACCGAAAGTTTAGATACAAACAAATTTGAATACAGTAATTTAGTATCGGTCAATAACATTTGCTTATTAGAATACGGTGCAACTTTAAAATAGTAGGACTTAGCATTTCGTTGATCATGCCCAGAAAAATATGCAAATTTATCATAATACGTTTTCGAACTCCCTTGTGGAGGAGTCGAGCAATGTTCCCATTGCACATAATTAAACATGGACTTAGGGCTACTAGCTTTATGAATAAAGTGGTGTCCATAATAGTTGTAACAAAACATGTCACCATGATTATCTCTAAACTGGTAAGCATCTTCATCGTCATAGACAGTATAATATTGCAAATCCGTTAGCATAGAATCTACTGTCTTCACATCCCAATCATCAGAAACAATGCCAGGTATAACAATATCATTCATTGATAATTTGAGGACATACGGTATTTGAATCAATTCAGTGGGACCATATATATCAAACATTACTTTATCCCACACAATCCCATCCGGAATTGGTATTGCAGAAATGTTTACAGTGGACAAGTCTCTTCGAACCATATGAGACGAAAAATGCCGTTTTAACACAGTCTCCACGTGCTCAATGTCAGATCGATCAGGAAGAAAATGACCATGTATTATCAGAAAAAAGTAACCACAAATCCCAACCATAATAAAAGAGTCATCACGGCCAAAAACAGCCAAAAATAGTTCCAGGGAAAAACAAAATATGTGCGTTTAAGCCAACCGAGCAGCCGTCGTGGACCGTGGACAGAAGACATCGAGGACGAGGAGCCGGACACATCATTATCAGCGTCGTTGAATTAGCCAGAAGCAGTTCTAGCAAAAGGTGCAACCGTGAACAAAGAAGCAGATGGAGGCTCTCGCCGTGGCACGCTATAAACCACATGTTCAGAAACATCAGTAGAACGTACAGCAATTTGATCAAAAGATTCCATAATAATAGCCGTCGGTGGAACAATCGCAAGATCATCATCCACCCTCCCCAAGCTCGGAGAGGAAACAGTGTCGGTGAAAATCACCTGCAGCGGGACTTCCTCCCCAGTAGTGAGAGGGATTCCGGAACTACTGGGTGTCCCTCTTGGTCTGCTGTGCAGAATCGGCCACATGTTGTAACTTGACATTATCAATGGAAACAAAGCGATTTCCTTTGGCCCCTCGCAGCGGCGGTAAAATCACAGTTCTCGTGCCGCTCACCCCCCAACACAGGGACAGGTTCTAGATAAGAAGGACCAAATTCTTTTTTAACTGCGACCTTTTCACGCACTAGATCCCCAATCCTGGGTATCCAACCAGTAGGTGTTACTGGCTCATCCTTAATTCCTGAGGAGGCAGCACTGGCAGAAGAGTTATCTTCACGGAATTGTTGTAAATCCTGCAAAACAGTGACACAATCATTTATGTCAAAGGGCGTATCTGCCGCCTCCACACCAGGACCATCTAGATCAGGAACATACATTCGTGTTCCAAACAGGCACTCATATGAAGTACGACCCCCAGTGACCTTCTAGGCAAGTTATTAAGTGCTCTCTGTACTCCATATAGGTGGGCTAGCCAACCACAACCCGTACCTATAACTCTGGCCGTTAAGGACTGCTTTAAATCACGATTTAAACGCTCCACAAAAGAATTTCCCTCGGGATGAAATGAAGACAAGAATTGGAGTTGGACCCCCAACGAAGCCATGGTGTCCCTGAAGGCCTTAGAGGCAAAAGCAGGGCCCTGGTCCGAATGAAAAACCGCAACTGCAAATATATCGACAAAGATGCGCAAATCTTTAATAACAGTTCGAGCGTCAGCCGAGCGTTGTGGCCATACCCATACAAATCTGGAGCACGAATCTACAGCAACCAATATATATTTGTATGCACTATCTGGTGTCAGCGGACCACAATGATCCAAGTACACACACTGTAATGGACTATTTAAAATCTTAAGGGGCGTCTGCTGCGGGCGTCTAGCCGACGATGCTTTAATTTGTTGACAAACGTCACAACAAAGGACATATTGCTTCGTCTCTTTATAGAGACCAGGCCACCAGTAACGAGCCTGTAAAAGTGAAATCGTGGCAGCCACACCAGCATGTGCAGAAGCCACCCCCTCATGTGCTGCAGAAATTAATCGAGGTCTCTCAATTTTATTGGGAATTTCCCGTACACCAATGCCTGGAATTGTAACAGTAGCATTCAGCGCACCATTCAAGCAGTAACTATATTTTGAAGGAAATCCTTTAGGAAAGGGCGTGCCATCAACCGTAGCCTTTATGGCAGCCGAAATTTCTGTGTCTGGTTTGGAACTCGAACGAGTCACTGCGGCCACAGTGGCGACAGCCACTGCCGATTTTGCGGCTTCATCAGCCAAAGTATTCCCAGCAACGTGTATTCCAACGCGCTGGTGTCCAAGTGTATGCACAACATGGACTTTAGGAAGCATTTCCTTCAGATCCGCAACCTTACCCCACAACATTTTATGTTTAATGGCGTTGCCTTTAGAATCTCTGAACCCATTCATCTTCCAATAGTGTAGATATTCGTTGAAAGACTGCACACAGTAGTAGGAGTCACAGACCAGCAAGGTTAAAAGCGCCGGATCCGCGTGCTCCAACGCTGACAATAGAGCTTTGAGCTCAGCCAGCTGTGCCGTGCAATCTCCCAAGGTTTTAGTATAAGTATGTTGGGGGCAGAACACTTCCCCCTCCATAGTGCCGCTCACCACCGCACATGCAGCAGAATACTGTTGTTTAGTTCCAACCGCTGGTTGCGCAGAGCCATCGGTATACATGACCACTTGATATTGGTCAATAGGCAACGTACCAGCAGGAACAGGGTATTCCATTTCATATTGAAGAAATTCTTGAGTCTGCAGTTTAGGGTCAAATACAAAATCTACATCAGTGGCTGTCAAAGACGTAGCCCATTGTATCCATCGCGGGTGTAAAGCTTTCGAATTTGGAACACTCGCTTTTGTAACTGCCTCTAAGGCCGGAATTGGGGAAACGACAACAATGCGTTGACCCTGGGCCAGCGGTCTTTCTTTAATAACAGCCATCTGTACTGCAGTGAGAATTTTCTCAGTTTGTGCAAAACGTTGCTCTGCAGCAGAATGCAAGTGAGACTTGTATGCAATCGGGACTGTCTCCCCCTCATTAAAGGTGACATAAGTAAATCCAACAGCCCCAGGTATCACCCTGATGACTAAATGTGTCTTATTGTCCCGTGTGTGTAAGTGTTTAACTGCTAAGAAATCACTTTGTAATTCTCGTGGTATGTGTGTATGTTCAATCGTCCAAAATCTACTTGAAAAATTCGGGCGAATCAACTCGTATAAGGGTTTTATACGCGTCGCATAATCAGGAATGTAAGTTCTGCCAAAATTCAGAAACCCCAACAATGATTGGAGCTTCCGAACCGTATTAGGAGGCTGCAATAAAGCACATTTCTCCAAAAAATGTGGCGCTAAGCTCTTGCCCTCACTCGACAACTCATATCCCAGGAAAATGACGCTGAGGAAGGCAATCTTTGATTTCTAAATATTAAACTTATAGCCTATATCAGCAAACCCCACAACAATGCGCGATACACGCCTTAGATGTTGCAGAATCTCATCATCTGTCAGATATATGTCATCAACATATGATAATGCTTCAGGGTCGAACTCATGCAGCATTTCAGTTACACGAGTCGAAAACAGTCCTGGGCTATTCTTATACCCCTGAGGCAAACGACAATTTTTTTTCTGAGAGCCAAACGCACTGAAACAGGTATAGTCCCGACTCTCGGGCGCTATATTCTGGCAGAAAAATCCATTCGAGATATCTAATGTTGTCTTGTATTTTTTACGCACTATATTATTCATAAGCGCTGCGCTGTGTGAATTCTGTATTGCATATGTGCGTGTATGACTATTCAAATGTCGGTAATCCACCACTATCCTATATGAATGGTCCGGTTTAGCAACCGGAAACAAGGGATTATTCATCGGCGAGACACAGGGCTCAATTACACCCTGGTACTCCAATTGTGTAAGAATTTTCCTAACCGATGCCCTTGCTTCAAATTTGATAGGATACTGCGGTTGTGGCTGAGGTTCGCCCTTTATCGGAATTACATGATAAGGTGATTGTCTGTCCCACCCCACGTTATTTCTATACAAGGCAGGAGCCTGTGCTAGAGCCCATGATTTACTATAGGACTCCGCTAGTTCTCTCGGAACAAGTGGTGAGAAGGAAGGTGTAATAACCTCCTCCCCAACCGGACAGTCGCGAACAAAGTCAGGTGGCCAATCTTGTTCGGCCAGCGGAACATCATATGATTTTACCACATGGTCCCAAAAAATGGCGTTTACAATACGGTCAATGTCCCCTTCCAATCGTAGAGTCACTTCATATACTCTATCAGGATCAGAGACTCGCATATCCACCGTCTCGACTTGTATGAAGTCATCAGTTGCTTTCACCTCCAGATGCTCTAGAAGACTCCGGCGAACTATTGTGACCTCTGCCGCGCTGTCTAACAGTGCTAACGCCCACGTCTTGTTCGTCAAGAGAACTCTCTTCTTGAGCGGCATGTCTAACTGAGACTGCTGCCACTTTCTTCTTTTTAAATTGCTGTTTTTGTTGCAGCGGTTTCTCTTCTTGTTTAATAGAAACCTCCGCTGAGCGTTGTGAATCCTGTCTCGGTTTCACGTACTCCGTCCTCCGCTCTGACCGCCCACCTCTCTCACTTCTCTTTTCCGAGGAGTCCTGAAAGGAACGAGATTGGCGTGTATCAGTATATTGATATATATCAGGCGTCTTCAAAGTATCCCTATTCCTGAGATTATACTTATTCTGTGGGGTCTCCGGTTGCGGAGACTTCCCACCATCTTTCTTAGGTGTTTGCTGTTTCTTTTCCCAGCGTTTTTTCGAACCCTCAGGTTGTTGCTGTTTAGCATTTTCTTTATTATTTTTACCCTGTAACTGGGGTTTTTGCGGTCTAGCCCCTAGGCTATCACGACCAATACTAGAATATGTTTCCGCTATTATTCTCGGAAGCTCCCGCTCCTGATTAAGCAGCGGAACATCCCGAAGACGCATTCGCACTGCTAGTGCTACTGCCTCTCCTTTGAGATTACTCAAAATAATAGAATAAACTGTGGCAAAATTGCTCAGTAACTGCATGCCCAAATCTAAGGCAGGGGCAGCCCCATATTCATCTTGAATCTGTTTAAGCACGTCCGGTAAATTAGCTAATGTCGGTGTACCATGTGCCGTAGTGTAGAGCGCGGCAAACACCGTGCCCCAGGTATTACAAAGGTCCACCGGAGGAACCATCCCATACGGCAAACACATCGTCAAAATTCTATGTTTATCCTGAGGTCCCGTATGGGGAAATACTGCTTCCAGCGTATTAATTTTTTGCGCCAGCCAAAATGGAGTCTCCTCTCGTTTAGCCGGTACTTTACCCATAACTGAGTGTACAGTGGCCGGATTAATACCCGGAACCACTGCCTGTGGGTGCGCTGGAGCAGCACGCGCTGCATTCGTATTTAGTGTCTGCATTACAAACTGAACTAATCGTCTATATGTAGCTGTTAATTCTGTATATAAACGACGAACTTCAACTACTGCCAATTGAGCAACTGCAGGATGAGGTGTATATGTAGCCAATAAATGCCAGGTAGGACCATCATTACTCAGCGGACCTAACCTAACTTGTGCTACTGTGTGTGGGAGGGCGCCATCAAGCCAATTATGGTATTCTTGATAAGATAGAGGTATTTCTAAATAAGCGTAAGCCCTGTATTGTCCAGGGACATTCGCAACTGTGTATTCGTGAAAAGTATTTGTTCCCCCATCCACTGCTGGAAATCCGACCCAAGAATAAAAAAGTTCCGTTCTATAGGCTGCATGGGCGTCCACCACAAAAGTGACTGGACCCCCCTGGACTGTCAGTCCATGTGTCAACAGATGTTCCGTGAGCGGATGACGCATATTAATTGCTATATTCACTACATTAGGATTCGCCATTTTGTATAAAAAATAGCTTCAGGTCAGAGAAGGCACACCAATATCGGGGTTTTTCCTTTCAAAGTTCAAGCTTGAACAACCAACCACTAAGCAATAGGACGCTCCAATGCTGTGGCGGCGGAAACCCTCAGCCCCACGGACGTCTCCGTATACGGAACCGAGGAGTCAAAATATATATGAGACCAAGAGAGTCAGTCGGACCTAATCATTAGAGCCAGACCAAACGTTGGCGGCGCCATGTCGCGTGGGCTCTCATTATTCTAAATGAGACTACTGGATTTCTAGGTAGCAGGATCTATAACGGTGTGGGGGACTGAGTCTGACCCACGTGTAAAGAACTCTGTCACCCTAAATCCGGTTTTTGCTCCGGCTAACTAGCAGTGCCTCATTTCTCCCATGTGGAAGGAATGATTCAGCAGCCGAGCGCATGACATCTTTGGAACTTCTCAGGGAAGTCGTGGTTACTCAGATCCAAACCAACTCTCTTATTTCCAATATGATCTCATATACAAATGACAAAGACAGTATAAGTTTTATATAATGTTTTTTAATAAAACGACTGTATTTTAGATATTAAGGAGTGAGCCGCAATAACCAGAACGATACAACACAGTAGGATTGTAATAGTCACCAGGAGAGTAAAACATAAGAACAAAGCTATCATATTGTCAAACAGTTTCTACTCTCCCTCTGCTTGTTCTATTTAGAGCACAGCATGTTAAGCTTCAAGTGCCTATTAGAATCACTGTGGAGACATCAGCCCTCATACCTGAGCAAAGACCTGTTATCTTGGTTCAGCATCTGCAACGAGGCAGTCAGCGTCTAGTTGTGGTTCCCTGGTCGGAATCTCCCTCTTGCGTGTATTGGGACAAGGAAGTGATTTTATAACTAACATGTCATCGTGATCACAAAATGTCCCTACGCAGGAATGCCAAGTCTAAACTCCTACCACGTCTATCGGCAATGTACCAGACTGTATCCTTGACTGAAGCACAGAGTAAATATGTTATGGAGAACTCCAGTGCTGAAGTAGGCAAAACAGTGTGATACGAATAAAAAACAACACCGTAGAACTGGCTATTTGAAAAATAACAGTACGAAGCCTAATAAAAAGCATGTAGAGCAAAGTGCACAGAGGCTCTAAGTTGTCAGCAAATGAATAAAATATATTCAGGGCAAAGTGCACAAAGGCCTAAAGCCTGAAGCTAAAGCGCAATGAATACGTAAAACTAACCACACTACAGGCTCACCTATTAGCCACACCCTGTGCCTCTGTAGTTGGCCCATCACATTTGGGATGCTGCTATTCCTCAGGACAAAAGTATTTATGCACAGACCTGGGATACTTAGCATTGACGTGGGAGATGTACTGGTCCGCCAGGCACACCATCTGCACATTCATGGAGTGGAAACGTACGGTTCCTGTACACCTGTTCATTCTGGCGAGGGCAGGACAACACACAATATGTGTCCTATCAATCGCCCCATTAATATTGGGGATATGTCCCATTGCATAGAATCCGGCCTTCCCAGTGGCCAAATCTTCCACCTGGGGGAAAGCCATGTAGCTGCACATGTGTTTTACCAAGGCAGACAACACTCTTTCCAGCACGATTGAGAACATTTGCTGTGACATTCCTGCTGCCAAGCTCACTGTCACTTGGAAAGAACCTGTTGCCAGGAAATGGAGCACTGATGGCACTTGCACAAGAGGGGGGGATCCCAGTCTGATGACAGATAGATCAGGTCAGGCTCCAACTGGGCACACAGCTCTGTGATTGTGGCCCTGTCCAGTCTATAGGTAAGTATAATGTGCCTGTCCTCCAGTGTAGCTAAGTCCACCAGGGGTCTGTACATGGGGGTATGTTTCCACCTCCTATTCATCCGCAGCAGTAGGTATCTAAGGGACACAAGAGTGAGTAGGCTGTCACAATTTGAACAGCTAAACCACAACATCAGTCCACATGTGCACTTATGTAATGGCGGGGTATGTGCTCATCTAGGCTGTGACGCAATTAATGTTGATATGCCTGTTCCCCCCCTGAAATGGTGACCGCCTATCCTGGATGGAGAGACTGGTGGAAGTGAGGTAACTCTGCCGACGTTGGCCATCGTGGCAGAAGGAGGATTCCCTTGGGCAGCGGGAAACCGGCGGGACACCGCCGGTTTCCCGTTTCTGAAGGCGGCTGTACCGCCGCCGTCAGAATGCCCATGGATGCACCGCCAGCCTGTTGGCGGTGCATCCGCGGTCCCCGGCCCTGGCGGTAGGCAACCGCCAGGGTCGGAATGACCCCCTTAGTCCTCACTAGTTTCCTGACCTGCAACAGGAGAACAACTACACTGTGTGCACTGCTGTGACCTGTGTCTGGAACCTACTATGGCCCATGTGACCGGGGAAAGGGCCCCTGCTTTCACTTCGGCAGAGTTGGAGAGACTGGTGGATAGGGTCCTACCCCAGTACGGAGACCTGTATGGGCCTCTAGACCAACAGGTGAGTACACTTTGGCCATGATGCATGTGGTAAGGATGCATGGAGATGTGTGTGCAAGCATCGTGTAAGGGTGAGCGGAGGGTGGGTGGATTGTCTGTTGGTGGTGTACATGTTTGTGTGCTGGGCTATGTGTGTGCCAATGGTGATGGAAAGGGGTATGGTGGGCAATTTGTGTGACAGGCTGGACTGTTTGTTTAATGGTGTTCTCCTGTCTATATTGCCTCTGCCGGTCAGCGCCCATCAAAAGAAGGCATTCCATTGCCAAGGATGTGCGGACCCTGGGGGTCTACGGCAGGCGGAGCACCCACTGTTGTAAACAGTGGGAGGACCTGAGATGCTGTGCATGGAAGACTGCAGAGGCCCAGCTTGGGATTGCCTCCCAACGAAAAAGGGGTGCCCGTCAGACCCTGACCCCCCTTGATCGCCCGCATACTGGTGGTGGCCTACCCTGAGCTGGATGGGAGTTTGAGGGAATCACAGCAGCCACAAGGGTGTGAGTACAGTGGGTATCAATACATATTTTGGCTGGTGGGATGGTATCTGGGTGGTGGATTTGTGTCAGTGGATACCCCTAAGGCCAGGCCAGACATTGCAGTGTAGGTCATCTGAAGGGTAATGGGTGTATGGCAAATACGGGTAACTTAGCTTGTTAGCAGTCCATTTCTGGCAGGGCATTGTGGGTCCCTGTTTCTACTGCCCCCCTCCAACTCCCACTTCCCAGTCCCACTCTCCTCAACCTCAACCCATCCCAAGCACACATACAGACGAGCAAGCACACAAGACTACACCCAAGAGTGTCACAGGCAAACACAAGCACCACCCTTCATCCCACAAGCACTCACGCAAACACCATACAGTTGCAGACACAACATTATCCACTGCCTCCACTGTCTCCCCCCTCCTCCTCCACCTCCCTCCTAGTCATGTCCACACTCACACCTGCATGCACTACAGCAACATCCACTACCAGCATCACCACACCAAGCAGGACACACACCTCACTGGCAGACACCTCCACAACAGCAGTGCATGCGTCCCCTCTGTCCTCTCCCACCCTGTCTGTCCCCCCTCCTAAAGGACACAAACATAAGCACTTACACACCCAACAGCCATACACCTCACATCAGCATACTGCCCAAGCACCTTCACCCAAGTCCATCAGACATACACCTCCAACAACCACACCATCAACCTCCAGTCCCATTACTCCTCCCTCCTCCCGCCCCAACATCCCTAAAAATCTTTTCCTTTCCCAAATTGACCTCTTCCCTACACCTTCCCCCCCAGTCCTGCCTGTATGAGCAGGGTACCACGGACACAGCCCAGCAACTCAGCCACACAGTCCACGGGGACAGTGGTAGCACCACCTACTCGTGGTGGTAAGGATACCACTCCTCCATCGAAGAAGGGGAAGGAGCCAGCACCGCCAGGCAAGAAGCGGAAGGAGACTGCACCACCAGGAAAGAAGGGGAAGGAGCCCTTACCACCAGGAAAGAAGGGGAAGGGCCCATCCACCCTTGCCAGGAAGGGTAAGGGATCCACTCACCATGTACTGGAGGAGACAAAGCCCTCTACTCCAGCGAGGCTGTCAGGGTAACACCTCCACCACCACCAGCTGCCACGGGCCCCCACCACCAGCTAATGAATTGCAGCCATCAGACAGTTCAGGGGCTGCCAAGGAGGCTCCTCCATCTACCACAACATTGCAGCCATCAGAGAGTGCAGAGGCTGCCCAGGAGGCTCCTCCGTCCACCACCACATTACAGCCATCAGATACTGCAGAGGCTGCCAAGGAGGCTGCTCCATCCACCACCACATTGCAGCCATCAGACAGTGCAGAGGCTGCCAAGGAGGCTCCTCCATCCACCACCACCACACTGCAGCCGTCACTGCCAGCGGATGCCATGTAGGCCCCCCTCCAGGGGCTGCTGTGCGAGTTTCTCCCTCCAGAACCAGTAGGGTAGTCACCCACTGCAGAGATTGTGGTCTTACGCACCTCAGGACAGAGCAATGGGCATGTTTCTCCCTCCAGAACCAGTGGGAAAGTCACCCACTCCAGGGACTGTGGCCTTCGACTCCCAGGACAGAGCAATGGGCATGGAGCCCCATCCAGAACCAGTGGGCTTGTTCCCACATCCGGCTGAGGTGCCATCCCCCCAGGTTCCTGCCTATTTGCAAACTGATGCCCCTACAGTGTACTATCCGGATGTGGTCAGGATTCGAGTTGGACCTTAGACTGTGCCCTGAGGCAATGTCGGCCCTTTGAACATTGGACTGGGCAGTGTCCCTTTGTGTGCATGTATACATATCTGTTTCATTGACAAATCGAATTATTGATTTTGAATTTGATCTGGTTACAATCACTTTCGTATATTTCTGTTGTCCTTGCATTATTCTGCAGTTTTTCGGGGACAAATTGTTTTTGTGTGCAGCTGGTTTGTGTGTATGGTGTGTGTGTGTGTGTGTCGGATATGTGTGGTGTGTTTGTGTGTCACTCTTGTTTACCTGCCTCCCTCCCTCCCTTGTGTGCTAGGCAGCTATACTCACCATTGTCGTCTTCGTCAGCATTGGTGTTCCAGGTGGAGCATAACGTAGAAGATCATCAAGAAAACTTGCAGTTCGGGTTCCCTGGCAGCAGCGTTCTTCCCTGTATCTCCGAAGGTGAGTCCTTTCTCTTCTGTGATGTGTTTCCATCAGGCTTTTGATGGCATTGGTACCGCCCTGAAAAAGGTGGCGGATTGCAGGGTCAAAATATGGTGGGCGGTACTTTGTCTCACACCTGGCTGTTGTTGGCTAGCACTGTGGTGAGTGTTGTTTCCGCCCTGGCGGTTGGTGTTGTACATTGTCTGTCTTTGGGAGTTCTCCCCGCCATGGTCATAATTTGGCAGTACTTACCACCAGCCTGTTGGCTGTATTACCGCCACTTTATCACTCACCGCCAGGGTCATAATGAGGGCCTCTGTCTGTTGCAGGCAAGGTTCAGGTGTTTGCAGATCTCTGGGGGTTACCTGCAGTATTCACCACAGAAGGTGTGCTAGATTGTGGTGGCCTGCTGCGTGCTCCACAATCTGGCACTAACGAGGAATATCCCATTGCTGGAGGAGGAAGGAGTTAGGGATAATCCGGTGGCAGAAAAGGGAGGAAATCTGAGTGATGAAGAAGGGGATGAGGAAGATGTAGTCACAAGGACACAGCTCATCCAGCAGTACTTCAGCTAACATTCCGGTAGGTACATCTCTACCTTTACCATGTCTCATGTTCGGCTAAAGGTTGGGTGTACTTTGTTATCCATCTCTGATATGAGTAGGTTTTGGTCTTATCTGTGTATCAGATGAGTGTCTACAAGAAAGGTCTATCAAATAGGTCAACAGTCCCACTGTGATATAATCTAGTTCATCTGTCTGTGTTGCATATACTTCAGACATCCTATCTACTTATTTACACCTTTGTGACTACTACATTCTGATATCATATTATCATGTGCGTAGGTTGCTGCTTATTGTAATTTCAATTGATGTATACACTTGGCATCCAAAATTGTGAGCTGTGTAGTACAATTACAATGAGTGTGTATTACTCAGTTCATTACTGTAAGATGCATTGGTAACCTTGTCTCATATTACCTGAACAGGATTGAGGTCATGTGTTCAATAGCATTGGATTGTCTATCTATGTCCAAATCTACACTGTGATCTGTTTAACCATCATAATTTGCAGGTACATACGGTTGCCAACTGTGCTATTGATATGTGATGTACCTTCTTTGCTATCTGTAGCCGAAGTGTTGTGGATGGTTTTGGACTACTCTTCCCTCTACCTGAGGACCCAGGGATAGGTGGACACTAACTTTGCAGCAGACAACCGTAGGTCATGATGATACATTCACATCTTCACTGTGTCTTAATAGTCACTTTCTTTAACAAGCCTCATGTCATGCTTCAGTACTCAGTTGTAATTATGAGATGGGAATGTGCATTGTTAGGTGGCAAAAGGGTGATGCATTGTGGGAGTTGTAGTGCTTCATGCTGGACATGCATTAGGTGCATTTGGGAGTGCAGACTTTGGGATTGGTGTTCGTGGGGTAGGGTGGGCATGCAGGGGATGGGGATTCATGCATTACAGGTATACTTAGTATAAGGGGATTATTGGTGACTTACCAGTTTCCAGTCCTCTGGGGATTCCACTGAGACCCTCAGGGTGCAGGATCTCCAAGACCTTCTCCTCCCATGATGTGATCTCCAGCGGAGAATGTGGGGGCCCACCAGCAGTCTTAATGAGGGCGATTTGGTGTCTGGACACTATGGACCGGACTTTCCCTCTCAGGTTATTCACCTCTTCCATATGTCCTCCCTTGTGTGTGGATGGCTTCCCACTGAATTCACCTTGTCGATGATCCTCTGCCATAACTCCATCTTCTTTGCCATGGATGTTTGCTGGACTTGTGCCCTGAACAGCTGTGGCTCTACCCTAATGATTTCATCCATGATGGTCCTTAATTCATCATTGGTGAAAAGGGGATGCTTTTGTCGGGACATAGTGAGTGTGATGTATGTGTGAGTGAAAATTATTTTAAGTGAAGTGTGATGCGTGAGAGGTATGCAGGTGTCTGTGATGTCTATGTGCAGTGCGATCTTCAGAGTGGTCATGCAATGTATGGTAGTTGCTTATCATAGCAAAGGATTGTGGGTTGTGTGTGTGTTTTATAGTGGTGTGTGTGGTAGGATGTGGAGTGTGTATGTGTATCAGGTGTGGGGTATTGAAATTGGCCAATGTGGTGGTGTGTTGCAGTGGAAGTTCCATTTCGAATGCCGCAGTCCGGACTGTCAATGGATTACCGTTCACTAAGACCGCTGTACTGATTTGTGGGTCGTAATGAGGAGGGTTTTTCTGGTGTAGTGGTGTGGGTGATGAGACCAACTCTCTGCCGCCGTTGGTGGTGTCGGATTTGTGGCTGTATTCTGGCAATTTTGTTTTTGTGAGTCATAATAGGGCAGGCGGATTACTGCTGCCACTGCAGTCTTTTGGCAGCCGCCAGCACGGCGGTCTTCGGGAAAGACCGCCAAAGTCGTAATGAAGGCCTTAATGTTTATTAGAGCTTAGAAACTAAAAGTGCCACTTGGGATATTTGGTTGTACCTCGACTGGGGCAAAGTCAAAGTTTAAGGCCAACCGCGATGGAGCCCCGCTCGACTACAGCAAGCGGGTGGCCTCCCTCAAAAGTTTACCTTTAGACTTAGGGGGTCATTACAACCCTGGCGGTCAAAGACCGCCAGGGCTGTTTCGACAGAAGCACCGCCAACAAGCTGGCATGGTATTACGACTGCAGCGGAAGCATCGCGGTCGCACCGCCGGGACCGGCGGTTTACCGCCACTTCAGTCCCGGCGGTTTTAATCCGCCAGGGCAGCGCTGCTTACAGCTCTGCCCAGGGGATTACGAGTCCCCCTACCGCCAGCCGAAAAGGCTGGCGGTACAGGGAGTCACGGGGCCCCCTGACAAGGCCCGTGCAGCTTTTCAAAAGCTACTGCACAGCCGCAACACCACTGGCTCCATTTGGAGCTGGCTCCTGTGTTGCGGCCGTGATCCCCGCTGGGCCGGCGGCCGGAAACCAGGTTTCTGCCCCCCGGCCCAGCGGGGATCTCAAAATGACTGCGGCAGGAGTGTGGCTGCATTGGCGGCCACCCGGCGGTCCAACCCACCAAGGTTGTAATGAGGGCCTTAGTCTTAGTCCTTGGTGAAGAAATCTACTGCAGACTTATCTGATTTTTTGAGAGGGATATCTTTGTCCAGGCAAATGCTAAATCTTGATCTGACATCCCTGTACCCTCCTCCGATCCGCTGCACGGGACGTCCCTGTCACCTTTTTACCTTCAGACTTAGTCACTTTTTTAGAGCGTTTTCTCTCCAACGTCGGACGACCCTCCACAGTAAGCCAATTTCATGCCAACATTGTTGGATTGCCTTTCCATGAGGCCCTGGTGAAATCCTAGAAGTCTGGGGATCTGCAGCTTTTTAGTCTGGCCAAAGTCTGGCGGAGTCGCAGTTGATGTAAGCTTGCTTGACTTTCAACAGCATGTCGGTCCCTTTATGGAGCTTTTTACCAAATGTTCTCCAATCGTCTCCAAACTTCTGGATCTTCTTCCAGAAGGTCTTTGAAGGTCGTTTAGGAGTCCACAGCTCACCCAAGGTTCCAGAAGCTCCAAGTTGCTCCTTGAGTGCTAGGGCTCCAATTCCCAGGATGCACCTGGCTCAGACTCCAAAATGACCACAGTCAGTTGGGCAACTTCTTCAGGATCTGATGCAAGGGACTCTGGTTAGCTATTTTCCACTTGTAGCAAGCAGGGAGTCCCTTCTTAAACCAGTTGAAGCCAGGCAAATTCCTTTTATTGGTGAAGCCCAAGTGTGCAGCTGGTGCAGTCCTTCAGAGCACAGTGGCCAGGTTCAGGTCAGGGATCCAAAAGGGCAGTCCTTCTTCTTCTTGTCTTGTTCCTGGTAGGGATCTGAGGTGTGGGTGTAGCTCTGTCATATTTATCCTTGCTCCTGGTGTGAAAAGCAAGGTGGGGGTGACTGTCCAATCTCAGGCAGGCCACTACCCCCTTCGATGACCACTTCCTGGGAAGTGTGGCATAAAACAATCCCAGGGAGCAATATTCTTTAAAAATTCAACATGGCTGAAACTCATTTTTGAAGGTTAGGTCTGGTTAAGCCCACCCACTGGGATGGCTAAAAATCCTTAACACACCCCTCCCCTGTCCTTTCCTAATCTAATCAAGAGGACACCTAATTGCCTGGGGTTGCTTGAAATGAGGGAGGTCCGGAGCTGCTCCAAATGTCCTTCCCTCCTTTGAAGACCAGTTTGGCTGCTCTCCCCCATCCTGTTTCACCATCTCTCCCAGGCACATCCTTTGTGTTCAGCACAGGCCACTTCACACCTCATCAAAGCAGCCTGGCCAGGTTGCCAGAGGCTGGCCAATCAGAGAAGGGCACTACAGAGCTGAAGTTGGCAACTTTGAGGTAGAATTTTAAAACTCTTTAACTGAACTAGTTGTATTAAATCCAACAATGGCAAGTTGTGGGATTTATTGAAATAATTAATTTGATACCAAACTCAAAATATCTGGCTCTTATGGGGACTTCATTAATTAAAATAAAGTCTACCAATTTTAGCCTATAGAGGCCGGACACTAGAGTGAGGGAAAAACAGATTTGGATATTTTACCTCACCAGGGCTTATAAAACAATTTGTATAAGGTCTCTGCTCATAGTTACATGGCACCCAACCCTAGGGGCTCTTAGGGCACATGTTAGGGATAACTAATATGTAAACAGAAGGTATTTTAAGACTTTGGAAGTACTTTTAGTTCCAAAGTCGAATTTGCATATAACTTTAGTCTAAAAGCAGCCAGCGAGGCAAGCCTGCCTTTAAAATGACCCTGGGCACCTCAGCAGTGCATCTATTGGTGTCCTGCTTTTGCCGAGGTCCCTGAACTTACATTCCCTACCATATACTAGGGATGTATAGGTAGGTTGATACTGCCAATTATAATTAGCCTTATTTACATACCTATTTTGCACAGAGCACTGGCCCTGGGACTGGTAAGCTGTATCCAGGGCACTGCCAAGAGTCAGTAACCACCACTAGGTGTCCAAAACGTTTGGGGGTGACCAGGGAAAAAGGAAGACTTGCCGACAACAGAAAATAGATGCTCTTTCCAGAAATCTCAATGAGAAGGCAAACTCTTCTCTAACATAGTGATTTTGATTGTCTTTAAAAGATGATTTGCAGGACTCAAAAATAGAATGTGGAGCTCCCTTCTCACTTATTGAACATCTAAGTGGATTGGGCATGTGAAGGTCCTGCAGCTGGGTGTGAGCCTCATGGCCCTGCTGAACATATTCTTGCCTGGATGGAAGCCCCCGGCTAGTCCAAGTAGTCCAGAGAAGCAGACCATGTGGGTAAAAGCCCTGTATAGCCTTTATCAGAGACTGGAGTAAAGGTTCCTCAGGAATCTACTGTTACAAGTGAAGATGAGCTGAGTAGTGACACTACTCGGCGAACACACTCCATCCCTGTATTGGTTTATATTGTTCATTATTACCCCTGAGGCTGATGTTTGTGCTAAGATTGAGCAGTCTGGTGGCTGAAGTGCTGGCGAGATCAAAAAGGGCCTGAGTGGTGTGTGAGCCCTTTGTGTTCTCTGGGCTTGAACATATATTGCATGTGGATCAGACTGTGATGTGTCCCTTTCATCATGGTTATTCCCATCTGAGTGTGTAGTAGCTGAACTGAAGCTTCTTGGGCCACCATCTCACTTTATACGTTAATTTTAAGGGAAAAACATCACTAACCCTTAACCGAAAGTTAGACGTTTGTTCCTGGGCGAGTCTATAGGGTTCCTGCTCTTTTAGGGACTTCTAGTTTCTCTCTGAAGAGTGCTGTTGCAACGTTTACCTTTGCCACTGCATTTCTCTTCTGTTGCACACAGTTTTTAGTGCTAACACACAGTGGGATTGTCAAAGGTAAAGTTTGCAAACAATGTAATTCACTTTTAATGAGGGTCTCGTTATCCTTCATTTTACAGTACGGTGTTCCTAATCAGGAAGTAATAATGAATGCTTTATGCTTGCAAGTATTACTTGAACTACTGAGGCTGGTATTCTGTGTGTTTCTTGTTTTCAGGAGCGTTTGGGCATTCATGAGCATTTATTGATCACAAATGTTATACATTATTTACACATCTGGAACCTGGTTACTATTGTACTGTTACTTTATCGTTTTTTTGCATATTGTGATTAGGGAGCTTTTACCATTTTATTTCGACAGTGCAATTATTTATGCACTGAACTATTACCTAAGTGTTTTGTCTTTGCAAAACCTGTCAATTTGCAGCCCTGCCAGGGCCACGCATTAGGGGTTAAGTTAACGCATTTCAGAGCCAGTGGCCGCATCACAGCACTGGAATGTAAAGGCACGCAAAACAAGCTCCTCTTCTCTGTCCCTTATTGCTTGAAACATGTAGGGAAGACTCTCAGCCTGGGGTAAACTAGAGGTGAGGTTGCCATGGGTTCGGCACAGACAGGGCTGCACGGTGGATGCAACTGCTACCTTGTTATTTTATTAAAACATTACCACGTAGTGAGCTGAGCAGCTAGGCTAACGCTGTCTATGTGCACGAATGGGAGCTGAGCCGTCCATGGCTGGGATAAGGCTGCAGCAATCACGCTCAAGAACAACTGATGAACCCAGTAACCTCCCGGGAGATCCAGGATCTATAGCGGTCACTACTTTCCTGCCTACTTTGGCTGCCTTGTGTGTCTGAGACAGAGCCATTGAAATGTCACACATAAGTACACTAAAAATATGTAAATGTCACATGTGCAAGCTGAAAACTTGTCAGCTATGAATTCTGACTGAACAATCAGTCTGTTTTGATGATTGTGTTGTGATGATTGATTCCTACTGCCCCAAGACTCTTCCTGTAAGCTTTGCCATGACCACAGTCTATGTCTATCCACACAGCCTAGGAGGGTTGATAGGTCGACTTGCCATCTCAGCCTGAGTATCCAGTGACCTTGTTAGAGGAGAAGATCAGAACTCTCCTTTGAGAGAGCTTTATTAGGAATTTAAGAAAAAGCCTGGCTCAATTTGTTTAAACAATTTCTTTCAGTAGGGAAAATTCCCTCTATGGAAACACAGATATTAAATTGTGATTTATTGATATATAACTTGAAAAGCATTCAATAATTATATTAAGATCTGGTATAGGTTAATGACTGCTCCAGGAGGTTCTCTTAGAGGGTTCGTTTATATGAAATATTCAGGCATGTATAATTTGACAGTTTCAAGATCATCTATCGATTTCGGTTAATCTTGAGGTAACATTGGCAATTGTAAGAGTGAATTTCCAACATGTCCAAAAGATGGCCTTTTTTGTAATTATTTTATGTTATCTCATAAGAGATTCTACTTAAGAGGTATAATAAAGCATATGCACCTTGTATTTCCTTTATAACTGAAGGACTTCTGATTTAGGTAAGGCTGGATGGTCGGAATCTGCAAGTTGGTGAATACAATTTTCATGTTATCTTCATTCGCCATTTGTATTCCATTATTGTCACCAATTTCTATTTAGATTGATTAAGACTCTTGTAACAAGAATGAAAATGAGACATTCGATTGTATTGCATCAATTGTACACTTTAGGTATGTGTTTGTTTTATATAATTATATTATTACCATTATTATCATTACACAATTTCGGTTTTTGGTTATTTTATAGGGACATTATGTAAGTTGTGTTGCCATTCAATAGTGCTGTTAACAAAAATTAATTAATCTGTCAAACAGTTTTACAGAACTTAAAATATAAACTAGCAAAAGAGGCAGGAGGAACAGAGGGGTGAAGCAGCTAGGTAGAGACTACGTGATCCATAAGTTGACAAGAGACACATGTGGGATGCTGCTTTCATTAGGAGAAGTGTAGGGATGCTGGGAAGTAGGAATTTTGAGAATTCCCACAGATTCAGGAGCTTTTTCTCAAAGAAATGTGTGATATTTGAAGAGCATTCATGGTAGGAAAATGCAGTGGAACTCCTGCAAGTCACACCACCTCATATTCCAATGTGTGTCTAGTTTTCAGAAACAATTAGATTTAATTGGCTTCCGCATGCAGTAGAAAAGCCCGGGCGCAAATACTACTGCTACACACATTTCCAAAACTGGTTATATATCAAGGTGAACATCGATTTAGATTACGGTAGTTGCTCTTGTCACAACACTCCTCTGTGAGCCTAGTTATCAGAAATGTCTGCGTTGAGCAGGTTTCTGTTACAGTATGAAATAAAATATACTTCGTGCAATGACATGAATGAATGTAAATGAACTACCATGAACTTTGCTTCAAAAAATAATGTCAAGGGGCTCTTTTATGTAAAACGTTTTAGCTGCACTGTGACCGCCCTGCAACTGAAGATGATAATGAACCATTATGTGCTAGGACTAAAGAGAAACTGGATATGCTTTGCATGCTCCTGCGATGCACGAATAACAAAGTGCCCCCGTTACTGCCCTGAGCTCTGGTTTTCTTAAAAGCTTCAGATGCATTAACAAAAGAGGTAAGATCACACGTACCATCATATTACGTCTGCCTCGAAGAGTTATTCCCTACTCTCATATATATAGCTCTGCCTTTATGATTCATGTCCTGGGCCTTCATTTCAGCTACAATAGACAGTTAATGTAAATTTTGGGCGAAGACAGCAATAAAGCTACATTCCACAATGAACCCTAGACCCTTGTGGCTTGCCCAGTTTCCTTCTAATATTTGGGATTGTTTAACGTGAGCTGGACCCTCACAGCTGGAACAATATGTTCCCTAACAGTCTTAAGGCCAGGCATTTGAGACAAGGCCCAAATACCCCAGCTACCCACATTGGCAGGTGAAATCTTGATGTTTTCATGTTGCGTTTTGGAGCATGTCCTGTCCCTGATGATAGCCCCAGCCACACTAGTCCTGTACTGTTTTCACGGGAGAAGTTTGGGAGACATGAAAAGTAGAGCATTGTTTGTAATAAACATACTTTCCTTCAAATTTTGGGTTTC
Source organism: Pleurodeles waltl (assembly GCF_031143425.1). Taxonomy (NCBI): domain Eukaryota; kingdom Metazoa; phylum Chordata; class Amphibia; order Caudata; family Salamandridae; genus Pleurodeles; species Pleurodeles waltl. The sequence continues at coordinate 469,683,321 of NC_090442.1, forward strand.
AAATGAAAGCCAGTTTGCAAAAAAGAATACAGTTTGTAAAATGAACTCTGACTCACATGATAGTATGGGTAACCTCAAAATCCGAGTTATACAAATAACCACTATTCATAAACTCGGGCCCGTATTTATACTCCGTTTGCGCCGAATTAGCGTCGTTTTTTTCGACGCAAATTCGGCGCAAAACTAACGCCATATTTATACTTTGGCGTTAGACGCGTCTAGCGCCAAAGTATTGGCAAATAGCGTCATTTTTTTGCGTGAACGCCTTCCTTGCGTTAATGAGATGCAAGGAAGGCGTTCCCGTCAAAAAAAATGACGGCGACGCAAATGCGTCGTATTTATACTCCCGGGCAAAAATCACGCCCGGGAGTTGGCGGGTCAAAAAACCCCGCATTTGCGCCACTTTTTAACGCCTGGGTCAGGGTAGGCGTTAAGGGGCCTGTGGGCTCAAAATGATCCCACAGGTGCCCTCCCCTGCCCCCAGGGACCCCCCCTGCCACCCTTGCCCACCCCAGGAGGACACCCAAGGATGGAGGGACCCATCCCAGGGACATTCAGGTAAGTTCAGGTAAGTATAATTTTTTATATTTTTTAATTTTTTTGGGGTGGCATAGGGGGGCCTTATTTGTGCCCCCCTACATGCCACTATGCCCAATGACCATGCCCAGGGGACACAAGTCCCCTGGGCATGGCCATTGGGCAAGGGGGCATGACTCCTGTCTTTACTAAGACAGGAGTCATGAAATGGCGTCTGGGCGTCGTAAAAAAATGGCGCAAATCGGGTTTAGGCGATTTTTTTGCCTCAACCTGACTTGCCCCATTTTAAGACGCCCTAACGTCATTTTTGCCCAACGCCGGCGCTGCCTGGTCTACGTGGTTTTTTTCCACGCACACCAGGCAGCGCCGGTCTGCTTGCGCCGGCTAACGCCATTCAATAAATACGGCGCCCGCATGGCGCTTCAGAATGGCGTTAGCCGGCGCAAAAATTTTTGACGCTAAACTGCGTTAGCGCAGTTTAGCGTCAAAAAGTATAAATACGGGCCTCAGAATCTTAGGTAAATTTAAAAATGCATAGGTTTCCTTCAAAACCATTGTTCATTTATTAGATGTTCCATTTGAGTTGCTGCATAGTATACATTAACCCCTTCGCTGCCAGGCCTTTTCCACCTCAGATGGCAAGCCTTTTTTTGGCTGTTTGGGGCAGTTCGCGCTTAGACCCTCAAACATTTTTGCCCACATAAGCTACCCATGCCAAATTTGTGTCCGTTTTTTCCAACATCCTAGGGATTCTAGAGAAACCCAGACTATGTGTGTTCCCCTGAAAGAGGCCAAGAAATTAGCCAAAATACAGAGAAAAGTTTGTTTATTTAAAAGAAATGGGGAAAAAGGGCTGCAGATGAAGGCTTGTGTTTTTTTTCCCACTGAAAATGGCATCAACAAAGGGTTTGCAGTGCTCAAATAGCCATCTTCCCAGCTTTCAGGAACAGGCAGACGAGAATCATAAAACCCTATTTTCAACACAATTTTGGCATTTTACTGTGACATACCCCATTTTTACTATTTTTTGTGCTTTCAGCCTCCTTCCAGTTAGTGATAGAAATGGGTATGAAACCAATGCTGGATCCCAGAAAGCTAAACATTTCTGAAAAGTAAACACAATTTCGAATTCAGCAAGGGGTGATTTGTGCAGATCCTACAAGGGTTTCCTACAGAAAATAATAGCTGAAATAAAAAAAATATTGAAATTGAGGTGTCAAAAACAGCCATTTTTCTCCACGTTTTACTCTGTAACGTTTTCCTGCGATGTCAGATTTTTTAGAGCAGTATACCATTATGTCTGCTGGAGTCTTCTGGTTGCGGGGATATGTAGGGCTTTTCGGTTCATCAAGAACCCTAGTTACCCAGAGCCAATAAATGAACTGCACCTTGCAATGGGTTTTCATTCTGTATCGGGTATTAAGCAATTCATTTGCTGAAATATAAATAGTGAAAAATAGGAATCAAGAAAACCTTTGTATTTCCAAAATGGGCATAAGATAAGATGTTCAGAAGCAGTGGTTATTTGCACAACTCTGAATTCCGGGGTGCCCATACTAGCATGTGAATTACAGGGCATTCCTCAAATAGATGTATTTTTTACATACTGTCTTACATTTGGAAGGAAAACATGTAGAGAAAGACAAGGGGCAATAACACTTGTTTTGCTATTCTGTGTTCCCCCAAGTCTCCTAATAAAAATGGTACCTCACTTGGCCAAATGCACGGACAGGAAACGCAACATGGACACACATTTTTACATGGAAATCTGACGTGTTTTTTGCAAAGTGTCTAGCTGTAGATTTTGGCCTCTAGCTCAGCCGGCACCTAGGGAAACCTACCAAACCTGCAATTTTTAAAAAAACTAGACACCTAGGGGAATCCAAGATGGGGTGACTTGTGGGGCTCTCACCAGGTTCTGTTACCCAGAATCCTTTGTAAACCTAAAATTTCGCCAAAAAAAACCTTTTTCCTCACATTTCGGTGACAGAAAGTTCTGGAATCTGAGAGGAGCCACAAATTTCCTTCCACCCAGCATTCCTCTAAGTCTCCCGATGAAAATGGTACCTCACTTGTGTGGGTAGGCCTAGAGTCCGTGACAGGAAATGCCCCAAAACACTATCTGGACACATCGAAATGATCAAATACAAAACTACCTTTTTTTAAAAGGGGGGGGGGGGGCACCTGCGTTTTTGGTCCTGGGCTCAGCAGCCATCTAGGGAAGCCTACCAAACCCAGACATGTCTGAAAACTAGACACCCGCGGGATTCCAGTGAGGTGCAACTTGTGATGATCCCCCAATGTTTCCTTACCAAGAATCCTCAGCAAACCTCAAATTTAGCTAAAAAAATCTAATTGTTCCCACAATTCTGTGCGGGATCACTGCACCAGGACAAATTTCCTACCACCCAACATCCCCCTCAGTCTCCCGGTAAAAATTATATCTCACTTGTGTAGGTGGGCCAAGTGCCAGTGGGGCAGAAATAGCCTAAAAATAATTTGGCCCCCTGGGGAGCGGCCCTTGCCCAAGGGTCTGTTCCCCTTATGTGTCAGTATCACCAAACAAATTCCCTGGTGTCTAGTGGGCATTTCGGCTGCCCGATCGCATCACGATTGGGCAGCAGAAATCCTTGCAGAGACATGAAAGAAAAGGAAAGGCCTTTCCTTTCCTTTCATGCCTCTGCTGGCCCCCTCCTCCAGAGCGGGGAACATGCTTCCAGCTGGACGGGAGGTGACCTCTGATGAGGTCAGCACACAATTGCATGCTGATGTCATCAGTCGTCACTGGAGGGGTGACTGAATGCAGCACACATAAAAAAAGCAAAAGCGAGGAGGAATAAAAATATTTCTCCTCGTTGCGCCATGCTAATGCCGCTGGAGTGGCATTCGTTTTTGGCACTGCCTTAGATTTACATTTTCCTGTAAATCTAGGGTGGTGTCAAAAAGCAATGGGTGTTGCATGGGTATGCCCACAGCAACATCCATTGCACGCCCCTCTGTCACAGAAGACTGCATTGGGGCCCAAATATAGAAGGCAGCGTTAAGCCACAAAAAGTGGCTTAATGCCACCTTGTAAATATGGCGTAGGGGACAGCGTCACCGGAACGTCACAAAAAGTGACTCTCTGGTGGCGCTAGCAGACGGTAAATATGCCTCTTAATATCTCGGAGACTGAAGGGTATGATGCATGTAACGGACTATTACTTTTGTAAATCGGCCATCGGGATAAACCAATTGCAAGTGAAAACATTGTCACTTATTTCTATTTTTCCTTTTTTCCATTTCAACAATTCGTTTCTTTGGGAAAACCCTGAGTGATTTATATAGATAGGCCCTTGTTGATTTTAAACTTTTTTTACTGTTCAGAATTGAATAGCTTTCCTGGTTTAGCCACAGGTTTCTTGCCCTTTTCCACCACAAACTTCAAGTAGATAGAAACTACTATACATTAGGAAAACTGACTACCACTTACAAAAATGTAACAAACAGTAGAAAAAATAATTTTTACACTTCTGCCTGTTCCTGAAAGATGGAAAGGGGGTCACCTTAACAATAAAAATGTTATGATGATGCTTCTTTTAGGAAAAAAACATTCACTGTCTTGCACTTCAAAAATGATAAAAACAATATATTCCTTTATTTTGCCTATTTTTTCTCAAAAGGAGAATCCAGGAAACATTGGTACCTTTAGAACTCCTAACAGGTGGGAAAAAAGGAAGCAACAATGGCCAGAATTATTTTTGTGTACAAAAACTTATGAAGGCTTAACTGTGATGTACCCAAAACATCAAGCTCAGCACAGGGGCAGGGCGGTAATGAGGGGTGGGGGTTTCAACAGATAAGAACATAAAGTTAAAAACCTATCACTGTAATAAGTGCAGCACCATGAGCCCACTTTCAAACCATGAAACACAGTTCTAAACCTATATGTCAGCCTAACCTTTCCAGCTCAACTCACACAATATACCAACATGTTTTCTGCAAAAATCAAAAGGATCCATGATGATCTAAAACACTCCTTTAATACCACAAAGCTGACTTTCCAAATAGTTACATTTCCACCCTTTGAATTTAGATTCAAACATGAAGATCATCTCAACCACCAAGGCATAGACGTACTTGCATGATCGATTACCAGTCGTCATAATTCAAATTTGTTCCACTGTTGTTGCCTATTTAATCATCAAAATCGAAAAATCCTCAATGAACAGGGCGTTTTTGCTGCAGAGCTCAAATCTAGCCAAATCAAACATGTATCTGATAAAAATGCAAAATGTTAGACCAATCGCCAAACATTGATTCTTGGAGAACAATCCTGGAGAAGCTTTCTTCAAGCATCTCTTGGACTATATATCCAATAACATATGTTACACAATCTCAAATGAGCTTACAACCTAAATACAGCACTGACACAGCCACTGTACAAATAGCAGGTATCTTAACATTAAGAACACAGTAAATGCTTGTCTGCTGGCTGTGTTCAACATGATTTTCCACAATTCCCTTCTGAACATCCTCCCCTCTAGGAAAGTAACTATAAGGGGATTCCCTGAAAGAATAGGCGTAGCTCAAACAGGGAAATAACCAATGTAGAGAAAACTACTAAAGGAGCTACTCGAATATACATGAAGATACAATAATCTTCAAGAATGAAACACTGTAGTTTTTGATAGTTGCAACTCTATACAATAGAACCTATTATAAACACATAATACTAGGCTGCTATACTCTAGTGATTGATCACAAATAAAATGATCCTATTACATATTTTTATATTTTTTATTATTAAGTGATTATACAATCATAAGAATATATAAATATCCCATTAAGAGAAACAATAATGAATAGACAGAATACCTAGCTCAGACATACCAAATGCACGCTAAACAAAACAGGATCGTGAAAAATGTTTTATATACAAGTGAAAATTTACATCAATAAAGCTAGTCCTAATGACACAATAAGGCTAAAACAATTCTTAATAATAAAGATGTATAAATATTAGATCTTCTAATACAACAATAATGATAATAATCTGATAAACAAAAGAAACAATAATGACGTGGCTCTGTCAAAGTGGTACCGTAGGGACCGAAGGCCTACGCGCGTTTCGGTGTTTTAGGATATTATGGGTCACCTTCCTCAGGGACGTTCCAAATGGTACTGTTCAATAGTAGTCTAGTCTTAGCAGCCGAATCTTCTGGTCAATTTAATTTAGAGTTTGAGATATGTTTTTTGATAATGTACTCGAGGTATCTGGTAAAGAGAATAATATGATAATTTATAAGAACCATCGTGCTAGTATCTTAGAAGTCACCTGTCTTTATTTTACATATATATCACCCGAGGGTGACATATTATCATATTAGGGTGAATGCCCAAGGAGTCAGAGTACACTTAGAATTATATTATTAGTGATAAGAAATGAAGTATAAAGAACAAAAGAATGAAGACATTTTTTTAGGAAGCATAGAATACCGAGTGATAGATTAATTACAATAGTTGATTCTAGATAATATTAGGGGGACCAGTAGTTAGTATATTGTAATTAAAGAGTGCCTTACATTGTGCTACTAACGTTCTTTGGTTCCCTTCGGTGAAGGCATGCATCCTGGTGTATGTTAATAGTAATAGTAATAAACTATAATGAAAAACCTTACTTGAGGAGTCTTTTATAGCATTTTTGTGATGCAATTGTCTTTGTGGCTGTTTCTATCTCACTAAAAAAAAGGGAAGTGATTTTAGTTATTTTAATTGCATCAAAATCACAAAAATATTTCAAACCATTGAATAAACCTCCAACGGCACAAAATTAAATATTTCACCTATCAAGTGGAATGGTATGTTGGATGTATCAGAAGTTTAAAGGAGCATGAGTGAAAGCATGCTGGTTCAAGTTCTGTAGGTTCAATAAATAGCTGATGCTCATTATAGTATCACACAATGATAAGTCATCCAAAAATATGTTGTCTAGAAAATGGACACAGGAGTCATGTCAGAAAAAACCTTGCAAACATAATACAGTGGTGATATTGCATTAATGGCAACTCTAAAAGCTTGTAAAAATTCCCTAATGTGCAAGCACTTTTTATGGGAGAGTAAAACAGCCCAAACAATAGGTTTTACAGTGAGTGAAACACGAAAAAGTGACAGCATATGGGGATTAACCCTAATTAATAATTACAAAGACACAGGCAACAGTATCCTTATAGGTCTCTTTTTTCATATTCATTTATGAAGGATGTGGATAAATACATGTATAGGTCAGCAACTACACCAAAATAAGTGTGTATTCTCCAGGTGGTAGTGAATTTGGATGAACACGGTTATATGTGCCCCAAAAACACAAGGAAGCGGCATGACCTTAAAGATTCTCACAGAGTAAAAAAAAACACAATGTCTATCTGTATGGGAATTTAGACAAAAAAGCAAGGGAAAGTTTCATAATACTATAAAAGGCTCATCTTACTCATTGTTCAGGAGCACGCCATTTTGTTTAGAAAGAACCTGTGTTGTTGCAACAGCCCAGTTAAATAGAAATAGAAATAAAGAAAGGACAACTGGCATTCACCACAAAAAAGACTGGAGAACAAACAGGCCGTTTCCATATTGGAACTACCATAAGGGTGTTATAGGAATAGCCTGGACTATTAGGTATGAATGGAAATAGAAATTCTATAGCAGGCCCAGAGACTCGGATTATGCTTCTCCTTCTTTGCTGTTTATTATTATTGCAAAATCACAGCAGCCAATCAAAACAACTTTATTAGAAAAACTACAACTCCCATGAACTTCACATTGTTCCTCACTAACAATGGGTGGCCGTACTGCTATGTAACAGTCCTAGCCACCATACGTCCTCCTCTTTCCTTGCTGCTCAGGATTCAGATAAGTCAAACTTCGTTTTTCTTAGTGCATTATATTGTTTGATGTGTATTTAACTGGTATTTGGCAATCGTGGTGACCGGAGTCTCCCGCGTGCAGCATGTACGCTGCCTGCCAGTCTCTCCCGCTGTGCAACCGGCCGTTCTTTTCATGTGTTTTCCCCCGGCTGGGTGCCACGAGGCTGGGGAATGCACGCTGATAGCGCAAGGGCATAAGTCCTTTCTTTGGCCTGCCCGCGGGTGCACCCCTCATGCCGCAGGGTTTTATAGTCAGTTTCAGTACACTGACAGTGAGCCCCCGCTGAAACCCGGCTGTCTTGGGTCGGCTCCCGAGTGACTCCCGGTTGAGCAGAAGCATTCCCCACATGCCCACTACACCAGGGCTGTACAATTGGCCATCACAGGCTTTGTTTGAGGGGGGAAATGTATATTTTCAGCACTACTTATTGCTACACATATATTACTCCTAAGGAGGGTTATAGAACCCTCTGCTTCTTCCTCATTTGTTGCCTCCTGTACGGCCAGGTCACGCTTGCAGATTACCCCCCATTGTACTCTCACAAAAGCTCCTTCATAGTATTTCAGTACTCCAGCGCCATAAGCGAATGTCAGACGCCGGAAGATGCAGCCCTCCTTAATGAACAGGAGGACCTACTCCTGGCTGAGGATATTGTCTGAGCCCTGGACGCCTCAGTGGCACAGTCTGTGAACCGGGCTCCGGCTGTTGCGCTGCAGCCTATCGCTAGACAACTCAAGCGCTATGCCTTGACTGTCCCTTCATATGGCAATCCCATGCCCCTTTCCTCCACCAATCAAGAGGTGGTCCCTCCAACCCCGGACCTGAATGGCCCCATTCTGTGCACATGGCCCGGCTCTCTCAGTCCCAGTCCCCCTCCGACCACCAGTAGTCGGCGCAACAATCCACCAGCGCCCAAGCCCTCCCCTGTCCCTCCCCAGACGATGCTTCTGACGTTTCTTTGTCCCAGTCGGATTCCGACAGTGAGTCACGTCCCCACAAGCAAAGCAGACACTCCTTTGATGGCCAACATCCCACTCCTTCTGAAACCTCTGGCCCTTCCTCTGCCCTCAGTTTTAACCCTGTTGATATCATTTATCTCAGGTCCTAGGAGTGGGCCCCCCTTCCGGCAGTGACTGAGTATGCCTATGCCAGCATCAGGAAGCCCCTGGACAAAGACGTCTGGAGCCATCTCTGGTCCGAATGTCCACGTCCTGACATCCCTGACAAGGTGGCCCTGACACCAGAGTTGGACCCAAATTTAGCGACTTTCCTGACATGCTCAGCAAAGGGCCCCAAAAAAGGTCTTGATAGGTAAACGTTCCAGTAAAAGTTCCAGTAAACATCATACTTTCCTGCTTACCACACAAGGGTGACAATGCTGAATTTCCTCTCTACCTCAAAGTCAAATTTCGTAGCACCAGAGAAAAAAAGATGACAAGCAAAAGGGCATTCAAAAAGGACATTTACAAGCAGTATCTTTACATCTGCACTCCGCCATGAGTGCAGATGTTAAGATACTACTCGTAAATGCCCTTTGTGAATTCCCAAAGTCGTAAACTCAGACATTTGATTTAAGGTTAGACCAAACCTCTACGTTTACCTTTGTACATCAGGCCCATTATTTTTAATTGAACTCTGCATTTTTAGGAATACAACTATGAAATAAATGTATTGAAAGCTCTCTGAAATTAAGCAAATCAAATCAGTGAAAGTCAAATCAGTTGATCGCCTCACACCTGGACACATTTTTAAGTGGTAGTACCACAATCATAGCTTGCTGCACTCTAAGCTGTTTCCAATTGAACAGCAAGGCTCAAAGTAGTATGATACTACCGTTCCAAAACGGATGCAGCTACATTGGTTTTCTTTTTGGACAAAGCTCACATTTAAAATATGCTATGTTACCTACAAAATGATCCACTTGCAAAATCCAACACACCTCACCAACCCTCATAATAGACAATGTGGCCTCTCCTGCTAGAAATAGAAAGATTCAAAATATCATAGACGTCAAATCAACATTCTTCCTGTGCAGCAGTGAAATTATTGAACTTACTTCTGGCCAACATTTAATCCCTGGTTAATCCTTTTTCGTTGAGAAAGTTCCTAATGACTCGTCTTCTCAAAATTAACCTGAACCATATTTATTGTCATAACTTATTGATCATTTACTATAGATAGCACTTGATTATCATTTGTTTGTTGCATGTGCATGTTCTACTTCATGTGCCAGTATTCCCTTTAGCTTGTAAAAGTGCCTTAGAATCAGTTAAACAAACATATAGCTAAATAAATTAATAAATACAGCTGCGCAACCCATATAGTTTTTAAAAATGAACGCAAAATGTATAATGTCTACAGCATAAAACAGTTATTGTCATCTGAGGTTATGGTATACTTTCAGAGACCATGAGCTACCAGGGTGGTTGTAAAATTAGAACATTTTCAGTTTGCTATCAAATTACAAGATTTGCCTGGATATCCGAGGGTCTGAAAAACAAATGTAACTCTCCTATAAGTCACTGGTATACAGTGTAGAAAAAACATCCGTGGGCTGAAAATTAAATGTGGACTGCAAAACATGGCTTAGGGCTGACCATGCAGAGGTTGATGTTCTGACAAACATGTCAAAATAATCCTTTTTGGGAGGAAGAAAACCCTGCATTTAAACCTTAAAAAGTGACACCTATGTACATCCTGTTGACCATATGGTAGGGTTCCTCATATTAAAAGTCTCAAATTAAATTTCGTGTATTCCGTCAGTAACTAGCCCCAGAAAGCTGTATTCACAGGCAGGGCTGTAGCTGGATCGGGCTAATTAGAAACCTTAATATGTAACATTTGACAGGAAACATCTGAATAGTCATTCAAGGTCTATTTAATCAATTTATTTTTTCATTGATCAAGTTGGATTTTAAATAAATATGTAAGAAAAGTACCATTAAGAAAGTTACCTTTTCTCTGCCTGGAGCTCCTGAAGAGTAATTTGCATTAGCATGCCTGCAGCTGCCCAACAAGTGTTTGACCTTAATGAGGTGTGAAGATGCTTCCAGAGCACTACAATGTCCTGGTTCTAGAGATGTATTTTTCTTCCCCTTTCAAGAAGATCATTTTGAGTGGAGCCAGGAACTTCATTAACTTTTATAGGAGCCTGCCCTTCCATGAGTAAATATAAGATGAAACCTTGAAAAGGCAACCATTTCACATCCCAGTTAGTCTTGCACCAAACTCAGTGAGAGTGGAGCTTCCACAGAACCAATTTTGAGTGGTCACAGAGGAGGAGATTGCTCATTTACCTGGCCATCTCCATCTCAAAACTTAGAAGTGAGGTGTACTGTGAGCTTGTTTGCAGAAGATCAAGCAGGACTGTTACAAAAGAAGATAGGCTTACCCTGATATCTTTTACCCCATTCATCAGGGAGGAGCCAGGAGTCACATCCACTGATAAGCCACTGCCAATCATAAATGTATCACCCCAAGGCACCCTCCTCAGAACAACTTCTGATCATGATGAAGAACATAAAAGGGCTGGACCATGCTTGCTGTTGACAGACAGGTGCCCTGAAGGACTGGACGTGCTCTCTCTTGTACCCAGGACAAAGAAGTAGACTCCAGTGGTAAGTGGGCTGACCTTCTGCGTGGCTACAGGGAGACAAGCTGCAAACTGCCTTTTTCCTGATAAACTCCATACCTGGACTGACATTGATGGTGGCCTCTGCTGAAGCTAGTCTTGGTCCCTAAGTTTTGTGTCTTTAGTCCTTGGAGCCTTGTAAGTGATCCAGAAGACCTGCTCCAGAAATCATGTACAGTTGGGTCTTCCTAGATCGCCAGAGCCTTCAGGGGGACCTTGAGGGATAAGGTGTCCAATATCTATGCCTCTTCCTCAGATACAGCTTCAGGCTTGCCATGCCGGAGGATTTAGAGCTTCATAAGAAAGAAAAGAGTAAGTCGGAAGGTAAAATCTTTGACTGGGATAAATCCATTTGGGGTATCTGACCCTCATTCCATTGTGGTGAGCCTGATATTGCCCTTGGGCCTTTGCCTACCGCTTCTATTGGCTATCATTGGTGCTTAGTTTATCTAAAACTATACAAATTCATATCTCCAGTTCTCCTTGTTGGAGATTTGTCAGTAAGGTGTAATTTCCTTTATTAAAATGTACCCTATTTTTGTAATTCAGTTTGGATTTTTGATTGTTTAGTGTTGTGACTACTGTTTTGGTACACCATAAATACATTACGTTAAGCCTGTCTGCTCAGTGCCATGGCTAGCAGGAGTTTGGGCTCAGGTTCATTTGGTTACTTTGGGCCACACCCTGACAAGTTAGTCCATTATCACTCACCGAACATAATACACTAGTTCCTTACATATACTTACCTGTTTTATGCTGTAGTGTTGTATTAAGGACTGTAAGTCTGTGTCACTGTTAATGCTGGATAAAAGGAAGGAGTCACTTCTTTGCTAGATGAGGTCTGTTTTTCAGGATTCATTTCCAAACATTATTTGGTAATGCATTCTTGGTAATGTCTCGCTTGAAGAGTTAAAGTGTTTATTGAAAAAATGAAGACTTTCACATGCAGTTAGTACGAGGCATGTGACAATTAAATCATGTTTTTTGCAAGGACTGTGTTTGAGATTGGGCAGACTGCACAGAAGTTGGCTACAGGTGATCATGTAAGTGTTAATATTGGAAAAGTAGATATCGATGTGTACCATGATGAGATCACATATACCAAAGAAATCACATCACTATTAGCTAATCCACCCAACATGATCTCTCCATCAACCCCGACACCAAGATACCGTTGGGCCTGTCAGGTGCTTCATCTTTCTCATGCCAGCAAGCAGATGACCCCGTTCGCCTGCGAGAAAGAGAGGTCTCCACCCTCATGGGAAATCTATATCAGGCATTCAACGTCTGAATCCTGATTGAGGTCCCTCCATCTGCCACTGTCGACCAGGGTCATCTTTCATATTTTATAGAACCAGAGAAGGAGCTTTCTGGAAAACACCTCCCATTGAAAGTATTCAAAAATGTCAGCTAGTTTAAGTAAGCTTTGAAAGAAACACGTTGGAAGTTGGCCAAATTCCCAAGGCGTCCATCCCAAAGTCAAACAGTTCCCTGCTGTACCATAAACATCAGACTTAGTCCCCCACACTGTGAACGATCCTGCCACCCAAAAATCCAGTAGTCTCATTAGGATAATGAGAGCCTACACGACAGTACATCCTTATCGTGCTGACTGACTAACTCCTCCATATTATGTCCTAGCTCTTCTGTGATAATATGTCCTAGCTCTTTGGTGAGAAACAGAACGCGCAGAAATAGAAAACACGTTGCACAACATGTTTGTACGGAAAACTACTCGCACCTCTAACCTGGCAGTGAGGCTAAGCTAAATACAAAATGGAGTCTATAACTAGTGGCCACTAATGTGACGGTGGGAAGCTAAGCCAAGTGCAAAGTGGTGCGACACAAAGTCAGTGGTCAACACACAAATATCACTACACCAGGTCAAGGCCCACCTGCATATGTTATTAGGACCTTGTTTTTGACTCCAAGGCAACTGTTCACATTCCACACCTCAAAACGTGTTCTGTAATTACTGTATTACTTAGAGAACTGTATAAAAAACACTCAGATCAATTGTACAATCAGTGACAGTCCTCAGATCAAGTGTCCCAGCCAGTAATGGTAGGTTCTTGAACAAGTTACAACCAATGCTGAAGGAGATAATCAGAAATGTAATTTACAGTGAGAAGTTGCTTAGCTAAAACAAAGCCAAACAATCTATGGGCACCTGGCCTCAATGACTTGATTGAAATGGTCAGCTTTCTTTAAGATGTAAAAATGTGGAATTGTTCTTTATTGTTTTTGTTTGCATTGTTTTTCATTTCATTAGATTTGCTATTATTAATCCAGAATCTGCGCTGTTTTTTACTGTAACATTATATATAGCTTAACACAATAGGATCAAAAATATTTCTTTCATACATTTATCAGCCCTTCAGGTACGCTGTATTACCTTCCCTAAATGGCGTCCATTCGACCACATAGGTAACAATAATTGTTCTTCCCCTCAGCCATAGCTTTAGTTTATTGATTTCTCTTCTCACAATGGCCACCAACAAATTTTTGTTTAAAAAAATTCTCACACTTGTCAATTTCAGTGAGTGAGATCCTTTACATATATATTCTTACCATCCGTATATAACTTTTAAAATACATGTAATATATTTGGATTAGGTTTATGAATCAACTCTGTTTAACACTAACCATGTCATAACATGCATGCCTATTTTTTCGTCTCCTGTATTTACAGGAGTGGGTTAATCTGCAGAATTCAATGAGCCCTCTGATTTATGTAATTTCTTATTCCTGAATTCCAGTAGGGCGATTTTGCCTTCCTCGCAAAATAAAAGAAAAGGAAATGATTGTTCAGTAATGTGATAATTTCATAAATAAATAAAGTTTGTAATCACCTTATGAGCATTCATCGCGCTTGGAAATATTTTGATAATGACTGAGCCCTAGCAGCTCTACAGCTGTGTGCGGAGCCACACCCTGGGAAAACCCAGTGGATTTTGCATATATTTGCATTTCCACTGTCCCATATTTGCCTCATTCAGGAACCTTGACTGTGCTGGAGAGCATCTCTAACTCATTGTTCAGACACCAGCAAGGAATACAAAGCTATAAGCCACCACACAATGTACTTTCCTCTTCTGACAAGAAAGGAGTTAGAAAAACTTTATGCCACTTGTCCTTCCACAAATGCCTTAGCATCCAATGGTCAGGTTCAGGCAGACAGGAAGCTTGAAATTGCTGGAGCTATTGGAGATCTGTTTATGAGAAAAAGGGTATATAGTCAATTACAAATGTAGCCAACTTTCAGGATTTCATAAAGTACAAGCTGATACTGACCCCGTGCCTCACATCAAATACAAATGTTTAGATGAGACAAGTGCTATGTATAAGATCCTTGTAAACGAGGGGAAAGACTTGCGAATGGGAGAAACACTGGAGGTGTCATGCAGATTTCGGAGACGATCAGAACCTACTCTGGAGCTGTCCACCACCTACAGTGAGACAAGATAATTAAAATACAGAATGCTAAATGGAGACACACATGCAATATGAATAAGTTCTTGTGGTACTCACAACTGTAGAATAAGGGTAAGGCATCACACATAGTGAGAGCAAATATTCCAGTTCTGGCCTCAACGGAAATGGGACAATGAGAACCACAGGACTGCAGAAGCTGATCTGGTGAGAGATAAGGAGAGAAGTAGAAGGACAGTGAGAAGGAACGGAAGGGAGTGACCAAAACATCAAAAGCGCACACGGAATATCAAAGGTGCAGGGTGCAAACTGGGGAGAAACCTAACAAGAAACACAGTTGCCAGGCAAAGAGTCCTTGGTTGTTATGGTTTACATAGGGTCTCTTTACAGCTTAACCTGGAATAACACATTCCGCCATGTTGGATTGGAAAGTTCAGGTACTCCAGATTGGCAGCAGATAACATAATGGAAGGCGACAGACACAAATGGTCTGCTTGGCAGTTCCTCAATGTATTTTCCACAGTGCTATCGGTTTCCATATTCTACATGTCTTCTCTGCGAAGTTTCTTCTTGCACTATTCTTGAATAGCATGAAGTGCTTACAGTGGTGATACTGTCTAGCAATACAGTGAGAACCCCTTACAAGTCTTACAAAGGCAGCTGTAATAGTCTCAATTGAAACCTCTACCTACCCACTGAACAGCCAGAGATTAAAATACTTAAAATCACCCAAAATGGGTCTCATGAAAGTAATTCTTTTCTCTTTTTAATCTATTGTGGCACTTTGAATGATGGGTAATAAAGTAAGAGCGTGATCCCGAACGGTTAGGCAAGTCATTGATCAAACAACACTCTTGCAGTGATTTAATCGTAAATCCGAACCCACAATTTCACAGTAAGACAACAAATTATGGAAACAGGGATACACAGAGAGCTGGGTAAGAAAGTACAGTTACACTTAATGCAAGAAATGAACAACTAATAATATTCTAAATTAAAACTTTTTTCCAGTATTCTTGTTCTTTAAAATGTTGTCTCAAGTCCAAGCTGGCAATCTAGTGAAATAAAATCAATAACATTTCTGCGGTCGCCAAAGTCTGGGGAAGCAAGAGGCTATAAATCACAGCTCTTATTGAAATTATTTCTGACATCATCAGCAAGGCGCCGGACAGCAGACACCGAAGAAATCTATTGTTTTATTAATCGCTTCCAGAGTGTTTTCCTTTTTGCATCATTTTGTTTTGTTAGGAATCGCAGTCTGTGTTTATTAGCAGCAAGTATGTGCACAAAACAACATAAGTTCAGTAAGAGATATACTACGTATGAACTGTTGTTTTCTAGCTCTTCCTTTTAGTTTTGTGTGCAGGTCGTGCTCCTTTTTTCCTCCCCATCCTCGGAAGGAACCTGTATCTCTAAAAGCCGAAGTATTCAGAAGTGAACTCCAACTCACTGTTCTAAAAAAATGTATAGCAGAAATGATTTGGTTTGATTTATAAATTGAAACCCGTGCATAGAGTATATTGTGCCATGTGGTACAGACAGAAGATTAGGCTCATGCAGAACAGCGTGTCACCACAGCCCAGACACTAGACATGACCTCTGACCCAGGAGCGAGGACAGAGAGAAGCAAAGAAGTCCAGAGGTCCTGATAAACAGGGACAGCATGAAAACACAGAACTCCAGAAGTAGAGGTTAAAATGCAATGAAAAGAGGCACATTTAACAAAGAGCGATTTATCGCGCATTTTTAAATGTTTCTCCGGGCGGAGCACCCCTTGAGGTCCCGGAATATCTCAATATGGATGTAGTGTACTGACGTAGAAGAGCAGATAAAGGCATACACCATGAATGATCAGCTATAGAGTAAAGCACAGGATAGTGAAGGCAGACTGAACTTAGTGTGAACAAACAGGGAACGGACCAATAATGGACAACCACACTGGGGTTATCACTAAGATTGTACACAGGTAAGGAGCAGAACTTCCCACAACATCAGGGAACCTCAATGCCTCTGTGCAGATTACTCTTACAGATAGTCATCCCACAATCCCCATAGAAAGGAGGCAGCAGAAGTGATTCTGTCCCTGGACCCTTAAGGCATAAGCAAGGATTGTACTTACGTATACAACACAAGTCCTTGTGGGTCCAGCTGGAGACCCAGTGTCAATTCCTGGAAAACAGCAATGGCACACTGTCACAGATAAAGCACTTGAACCACACAAAACACAAGACAAAGGACGGGCAGGAATTGCCTCCTGGAAACCAGTAACCAACCCCTGTAGAAAGGAAAACACTTATACACAGGTGAGGACTAATAGTACATTTACCAGACACAATAGCCCAAGAGGAAAATGTAGAGCAAGAGCTAGAAAAGAGCCTAAGAACTGAAGCTAATAGTCAGCACAAGGCTATGCAAGGGAAACTGAAGAACAGGCAAATATACACAAGAATTCTAGGAAACTTACAATCAAGAGACTACAAGAGAACTAGAGACTGCTGGAATCACAGAGAAAGGGAACAGAAACTAGGGGCAAAGTCTAAGACACGGAAGAGAAATTAAAGAAGATAAGGTAGAAGTAAAAGGAATAAGTAAAGGGAAAATAATAGCAGGAACAGAAGGAACAAAGTAGAAAGAAAAGCAGGAACAGGAGTGGAAAACAAGGCACAGGTTCTGGATGAAGGAACGCAGGAACAGGAGTGGAAAACAGGGCACAGGCACTGGCTGAAGCAAGCAGGAACAGGACTGGAAAACAGAACACAGGCTCTGGCTGAAGCAAAGCAGGAGCAGGACTGGAAAACAGGACACAGGCTCTGGCTCTTTGACGGAAGCAGAGCAGGAAAAGGACTGGGAAACAGGGACAGGCTCCAGCTGAAGCAAAGAAAGAACAGGACTAGAGAACAAGCCAACAAGAGGTCTAGTACACAGAGGAATAAACTTCAATGCAGAAACAGCGAGCTTCAGGAACTGGCAGCTCATAAGCAGTTCCAGGCAGCAGCAAGCTCAGGGCAGAGTCACACAGCTTGGTTGAACAACAGTGGTCACAGGTGTGTGCAATTCCAGTCTCTCACACGTCCTGTCAGAGAGAATCCTGTACAAAGTAACAGCAGGACTATTCCCATAGGAAGCAATGGACAGCAGATTCTAGGTCTTACTAATAACTAGGCAGTGCAATATGAATCTTGAGGTCCATAGAAACAAATGTAGGTTTTCAATAGATGACAGTATCGAAATGGGAAGCAAGTAGGAGTAAGAAAAGGACTTTGGATGACTGTTAATGGTGATTTCCAGGCTGCAGATAGTCCTTGTACAGCACCCCTCAGAGATGGAACAACGGAGTCGTAACACTCTGTCCCATTGGCGTAGTGCATGATAACCCCTACACCATCCACCACGTAGTAGCAGTGGCTCCTCTGCTATGGTGTAAGAGCGTCACCCCCCCAACAGCAGCAACAGCTGCAAAACTTGAAAAATAAAAGGATAATAAACCATGTTTATTGTTTTTTACTTTTCAAAGGGACAAGGCCATGGGGAATGACAGGCAGGGAGGGGAAGTGGTGTGCATTTTCCTCAGTGCGCATGTGTGTTTGGCTGGCTGTCTCAGGATGGCCAAACACACATACGCACTGTGCTCTCTCCAACCGGAGCTGTGTTGCCAGGTTGGAGACAGCAGGTACATGCTCCTAGTCTGTCTCGGAGTGGCAATTGAGGGCACTCAGGCCAATCCTAATGCTGCTCTCATGGTGTCAGCAGCATGAGAGAAGCATAAGGATTGGCCGCAGGACAGTGTGGGTGCCTGTAGCTTGTGGAGCCAGAAGAATGGCGATGTGGATGTGGCGAGATTCACATAAGTTTATTTTGAAACATTTTTTGTTTGTTTTGTTCCTCCCACCCCGGCTCAATCACTTTACCAGTGAACTTTATCATGGGTGTCTTTTACTTGTTCCCATGTAAATGTGTGCCAGGGTATCCAGTGGCTTATTAATGTACCTGCTGACCTCAGTGATGGTGGGAAACTGCAACACTCTAATTTGCACTTTTTGAAAAAAAAAGAAGCCATGTTTACAAAGTGCCCCAAAAATTGACATTTAAAAAAAAATTAGACTAGTCTTTCTGTTACTGGATCTGCACTGCCACTGAGCCAATAAAAGGAAAGTGGTGTTAAGTTGTTCTGTACAAGCCACTCACCTGAATTCTAGACGTTCCGTTGTGGCGATGACAATTCCCCAATCCTGGTGGTGACCACGATGAAGAGTACATTGCCCTCTCGCAAGTGCTCAAGGGCAAAAGGGTTTTTGCAAAAAGAAAAATAGAAAATACCAGCTTCTGCTTCGTGGACTGCAGAATCAGACTGCTGAACCCTGGACTGCGTGTAATGTTGGGCATCAGGACTTCTGATTTCTCAAAACACTGGGTTCTTGGTTTTTAGGGTTCTGGCTGTAAAATAATTACTTCATTAATGCATTGAATTTGCATAAACCATTAAAATGTTATTGTTCACACATTGTGCATACGTTTATATACGGCTCACCAAGTCTCTTCCTTTTTTTACAATACTTTCAGAGTCTCTGAAGCAATGTCCAAACTCAAAAACAGTCAACTTTACTGAAGGGCTTCTTTGCATTCTGCGTAATCTCTTGCCAATAGCAGTTTTAATAAACGTGATCTATTTCCGATCTCTTAATTCTCAGGGGAGAGCTCGTTACAGGGAATACGTCTTTCCTTAATGTCTTTTTAGCGGTACCTTGGATTCCCACCCAAACGATAAATCACACTAATTCTTATTGTCATAAATGATTTAAAAGTGAGAGCTCTGTTTTGTTTCATTTACATGATTAATCTTTTTTTACCTTGAAATTAAGTTACTTGCTTGGAAACTTCAGAATAACCCAAATTGGGTTTTTCACCTTTCTTATTTTCTCTCTTTTACAGAAAATACGGGATTGTAGGCAGCAGACAGAAAAGGAGAGCCAGGACTCCACAGGATGCCAACCAGGGGCGAGGATCGCAGGAACTCAACTGGAGGCTGTCTGGAGGAAGAGAAATGCTAGAAATTGACTGGAAGCTGGTCAGAGAACAAGGAACGCTGGAACTTGACTGGAGGCAGGCTGGAGGACAAGTAACGTGACTTGACTGGAAACAGGTGAGCAGAGCAATACGTTCAAAGCCAAGAAAGGCCTCAGACTCACACGTATCCCTAAATAAGCAAATGTTGACATGTGCTTTTTGGCAGATGATTACTTGTTAAGAAAATGAGCAATTACCCTCCTGATTGTTGAACATGTTCAATATAGATCACAGTGTGAAGAGCACATGTTTTGGCACTTAGAGTTGGCACAAGTTTAGCAGGTGGAATGCAATGTGTATAATTAATAAGCATTGGTTATAATAAATGAGACATTTAACATTGGTTATTGCAAACTTGATATTCAAGGAGGTAGAACTATACCCAAATATGTCTGAATGCTGCAAGCAACAGCACCTCACTGTACTTGAGCTTTTGGATGTACTAGTGTACCCACAACAGTTCTCCCCCCACAGGCAGAGGTGTATGGTGTGGTTTTATAGGATTTAACAGATTAAATTGTCACACCAAACAACGGGCATGAACAAAAGATGCGGGTCACCAAGAACGCTCAGATGAATTGTATTGTTTCCAGTCTATCAGATAATGCAATTTACCATAGATTTGCTTAGCATCTAAAATGTGATTTACCTCGTATTCCTGATGCCCATTGACAATGACTGGAAGGGGTGGTGAGTCTGGTCTGGTCTGGTATTTGGGTGGTAGAGTTTTAACAGAGATACATAATTTACTGGGTGTATCATATATTCTGGAGGTTATGAGTTATTAAGCCATAATAAATCTCCAATTTTGCACCTGGGTTCAGGGATTCTGTGTTTGTCAGCTTGTAATTTCATTTGGGTCTTGTGTTTAGCTAGTTTGTTTTTCACTTTCCATTGGATGTCCTATAAAATGTTTAATTATTCATTAACGGAGTGGACTGAAGGGGTTCAGTCTGGAAGGGTTACCAGGAGCAGTGAGGAATTAAAATGTTGAGCACCCTAACCCTGAATGGATCAAGTTATTATATGTGAATTCTGTCAATGGTAGGGATTGGTCCTAAGTCCTTGTTAGTGAGGACAGGAGGCATCTGAGGGTTTTTTCTAATGTCTGGTTAACCTTCCCCATTTGACCATCCGTTTGAGGGTGGTAAGCTGTGGATAGGGCCAATTCTATGCCAACTGAAGAACAAAAGGCCTTCCAGAATATTGATGCAAATTGAATTCCACAATCAGAGATAATTTTTGTGATCAAGCCATGGATTTTGACTATGTGGTGTTTGAACAGAGTGCTAAGCTCAGCAGCTGTTGGTAATTTCTTGAGTAGCACAAAATGTGCCATTTTTGACAAGTGTTCTACTACAACTAACAGGGTAGTATATTTGTTAGATTCTTTTAAGTCTGTAATAAAATCCATGCTGACTGTTTGCCATGGTTTAGATGGAATTGGAAAGGGTTGGAGAAGACAGCGAGAGCGCGGTGTGAGGATTTATTCTGAGCACAGGTTGGGCATGAATTTACATGGTCATAAACATGTTGGTGCATGGTTTTCCACAAAGATTTCCGTTAACAGTTTTCTAAAGTCTTTAGTATACTTGGTGTCCAGCCAAGGTATTATAGTGACTCCAGACTAGTACTTGATGTTGCAATTCCTGCGTTGGAATGTACAATTTCCCTGAACATAAGTAATAGTCCTGTTCAATCATACTGTATGGTTTTCTGAGTCACTGTTCAGGGGAGAGGTCATGCGATGTCTTCTTGACATTATCCATGAATGGATGGAGCTAGCACTTTGTCTGCAGGGATTATACTGGCATCCTCTGGGTGCCCTATACGTGACAAGATATCTGACTGAAGTTGTTAGGTCCCAGGTCTGTATGTGATAATAAAATCAAAATTGCTCAAGAAGTGAAGCGAGCACATTTGTCTAGGGGTCAAGGCCTCAACTGAGCTAAAGAATTGCAAATTCTTATGGTCGGTGTAGATGGTAAAAGTGTGTTTTGCTCCCAGCAAATGATGTTGCCACTCAGTGTTGTTTTAATAGCTAGTGCTATTGGCTTCCACATTCTACATGTTTTCTTTGCAAATTTTCTTCCTGTAGTCTTCTTGAATAGCATGAAGTGCTTACTTATAGTGGTGATACTGTCCAGCAATATGAGAACCCCTTACAAGTCTTACAAAGTCAGCCAATATAGTCTCAATTGAAACCTCTACCTACCCACCGAACAGGCAGAGATTAAAATATTTCAAATTACCAAAAATGGGACTCATGAAAGTCATTCCTTGCTCCTTTAATTTATTCATGGCACTTTTAATGATGGATCCTACTGTAAGAGTGTGATCCCGAACGTTTAGGCAAGTACTCATTGATCAAACAACACTCTTGCAGTGATTTCATTGTGGCTTGGGAACCCAAAATTTCACAGTAAGACAAAAAATATTGGAAACAGGGATACACAGAGAGGTGGGAAAGAAAGCGCAGTTGCATTGAATGCAACTAATGAACAACTAGTAATATTCTAAATTTTTAAAAAAAATTCAGTGTTCTTGTTCCATAAAACTTTGCCTGAAGGCCAAGTTGGCAATCCAGTGAAATAAAATCAATAACATTTCTGTGGATGCCAAAGTCTGGGGGAAGCAAGAGACTATAAATCACAGCTGTTACAGAAATTATTTCTGACATCATCAGCAAGGTGTAGGACAGCAGACACAAAAGAAATCTATTGGTTTTTTAATCGCTTCCAGAGTGTTTTCCTTCTTGCATCATTTTGTTTTGTTACGAATTACAGTCTGTTTATTAGCAGCAAGTAAGTGAACAAAACAACATGAGTTCAGTAAGAAATATACTATGCATGTCCTGTTGTTTTCTAGCTCTTCCTTTTAGTTTTGTGTGCAGGTCGCGCTCCTTGTTTCCTCCCCATCCTGGGAAGCAACCTGTAGCTCTAAAATCTGAAGTAGTCAGCAGTGATCTCCAACCCACTGACTGTTCTAAAATAACTGTATGGTAGAAATGATTTGGTTTATAAATTGAAACCCATGCATAGACTGTATTGTGGCATGAGATACAAAGAGGAGATAAGGCTTTTGCAGAACAGCTTGCCACCACCTCCACAGCCCGGACGCTAGAAATGTCCTCTGACCCAGGAGAGGGTTCCGAGGAAAGCAAAGCAGTTCAGGGATTGTGAAAGAATAGGGACAGCATGAAAACATGCTGCTCCAGAAGTAGAGGTTAAAATGCAATAAAAAGGTGCATCTATAACAAAGAGTGATTTATCACACATTTTTCCAATGAACCTCTGTGTCAGGACTCTGGGCGGAGCACTCCTTGCGGTCCCAGAATATCTCCCTATAGATGTAGTGTACCAAAGCAGAGGAGCAGATAAAGATATACACCAGAAATGAACAGCTATAGAGTAAAGCACAGGAACAGGATATGAAAGCAGAGCAACTTTAGTGTGAACAAACGGGGAACGGACCACTAATGGACAAACACACTGGGTTATCACTAAGGTTGTACACAGATGAGGAGCAGAACTTCCCACAGCAATAGGAAACATCAATGGCTCTGTGTAGATTATTCTTACAGACAGGCACCCCGCAAGCCCCATAGAAAGGAGGCAGCAGAAGTGATATTGTCTCTTGACCCTTAGGGCACAAGCAAGGATTGTACTTACATACACAAGACAAGTCATTGTGGGTCCAGCTGGAGACAAAGTGGTACACTGTCACAGATAAAGCACTTAGACTACATGAAACACAAGACAAAGGATAGGGCAGGGATTGCCTCCTGGAAACCAGTAGCCAACCCCTGTAGAAAGGAAAACAGTTATACACAGGTGAGGGCTAATAGTACATTTACCAGACACAACAGCTCAAGAGGAAAATGTAGAGCAAGAGCTAGAAAGGAGCCTAAGAACTAAAGCTAATAGTCAGCAGAATGCTCTGCAATGGAAACTGGAGAACAGACAAATATACACAAGAATGCTAGGAAATTAACAAGCGAGAGACTAACTACAAGAGAACTAGAGACTGGTGGAATCAGAGAGAAAGAGAATAGAAATTAGGGGCAAGGTCTAAGACACAGAAGGGAAATTAAAGAAGCTAAGGTAGAAACAAAATAAATAAGTAAAGGGGAATTAATAACAGGAATAGAAGGAACAAAGTAGGAAGCAAAGCAGGAACAAGACTGGAAAACAGGGCATTTGCTCTGGATAAAGCAACGCAGGAACAGGCCTGGAAAACAGGGCACAGGCTCTGGCTGAAGCAAGCAGGAACAGAACTGGGAAACAGGGCACAGGTTCTGGCTGAAGCAGAGCAGGAACAGGATGAAAAACAGGACACAGGCTCTGGTTGAAGCAGAGCAGGAACAGGACTGGGAAACAGGGCACCCAAGAGGTCCAGTACACAGAAGAACGAACTTCAATGGAGGAACAGGGAGCTTCAGGAACTGGCAACTTATAAGTAGTTCCAGGCAGCAGCAAGCTCAGGGCCAAGTCGCATGGCTGGATTGCACAAAAGTAGTCACAGGTGTGTGCAATTCTAGTCTCTCTCAAGCCCTGGTTGAGAGAATCCTGTAAAAATGAGCAGCAGAACTATTCCCATAGGAAGCAATGGACAGCAGATTCCAGGTCTTACAGACTACTAGGCAGTGCAATATGAATCTTGAGGTCCATAGAAACAAATGTAGGTTTTCAGTAGTTAAAAATATCGAAATGGAAAGCAAGTAGGAACCAGAGAGGGACTCTGCATGACTGTTGATGGTGATTCCCAGGCTGCAGATAGTCCGTGTACAGCACCCCCCAGAGATTAAATGACTTAGACTAAAAGTGCAACTTTACTACATGTAAAGTTGGTCTAAGTTTAGACTTTTGGTCTAAAGTTAGACCAAAAGTGTAATTTTACTCGTAGTAAAGTTACACTTTTGGTCTAAGTTCACCTTTCTGAATAAGGCCCTACCTATTTAGCAAATCTTCAACAGTGTCACCTATGACTAAGAGGCTCATTACGACCTTGGTAGTCAGAAAACTTCGGCCCCCAAAGGTGCAGGAAGGAGGCTGCCGTCATAATGGCTGCCTCCCCCCCGGTCGTATTACAATGTTCCCACCGGGCTTACTGAAGGGAACATTGTATTACAACGTTCCCATGGGCAGACCAGGGGGAACAGTGTTAAGCTATTAACCTCGGCTCCCTTAAGTTAGCCGGGATATACCGTAGCACTCCAGCACCCTTGGAATGCGCAGTGTCTGTAATACAGACAGTGCGCATACCGAGGATGCTGCGTAAGGGGGCCCCTGCAGTGCCCGTGCCATGCGTCACGATCAGCACGGCGGTGCTGAGTTTGGCGCTGCTGTGGCTGACCAAGAGTCTGCCCTCTGTCAGCCAGTCAGGAATGATGTTCCCATCGGTGATAGCAGTCCACTGCCAGGGTTGTATGTAATGTGGCAGTGTGCCTGCCTGGAGTGCGGCAGCCCGACTGTCTTTGGACCGCCAGACTCGGAATCAGGCCCTAAGACTTGTTCTCGGGCTCTAGGTCTCAACCTCATGCCAGGATACTGGTGAGCACTCAGAAGGTAGCAGTGTTTTTTCACCTCACAAGGCATGGAACAATTCTTTAGTGATCATAGTGAAATGTGCACCTGAGTCAACCAGGAAATTCAAAACATTCTCTCCCATCAAAATATCCACAAAAAGGTCTGTACAACCTTATGGATCACCACTTTTTACATTGTTTTGACTCACAACTAATACCATATCCAGCGTTTCAGACTCCAGATTTTCAGGATCACTCTCCCTTTCTTCAGTCACTACATTTACTTTAACTCTAGTTGACTTTGAACTTTGGCATACTTTAGCAAAGTGCCCAATTTTCTTGCATAACCTGAAAGACACATTATTGGCAGAACATGGTTTACCCCCATGCTTGTAAAATGGATCGCCACACCTGAAGCATGTATTAGAATGGTTTAGGAAATAATATGTTTGATTAGCAGCAGTAGATTGATCATTCTTCTTTGATACATGCGTTTCTTCTTTACACCACATGGGATTGAACTCATCACCATTTTTATCGCCAAGTTCATTCACTTATTTGAGGTCTCAATATTTGTATCTATTCTAATACATTTGTCAA
This sequence comes from Pleurodeles waltl, assembly GCF_031143425.1. Classification (NCBI taxonomy): domain Eukaryota; kingdom Metazoa; phylum Chordata; class Amphibia; order Caudata; family Salamandridae; genus Pleurodeles; species Pleurodeles waltl. The sequence continues at coordinate 469,709,015 of NC_090442.1, forward strand.
GTCAAGGATTATCTAATGGCAATAGTTTCTGCCATATGGTTCTATCAGTACACAGGCAGATGAACTGGGCCCTAATAAGCTGATCACTAAAATTCTCGAACTAACACTCAGCTACCAGCTTTTGTAAAGCTGAAATATGTGTCCACATCCTCACTGACTTTTTGTGGTCTCCTGAAAAATGTATGTCTAGAAACCACAAAACTAGGAGGAACATCAAATCTAGTGACTAGTCTTTTGACTGCATCTTGGAATTTATCCAGTTCCTCTCATTCCCTAACTGCCAGTTCAAGTAAGTATTCAAAAGTAGAACTGCCTTTGAAACCTAAAGAATGTAGCAACAAAAAATTATTGTGTTCCGGTCTGAACCTTGATGTGCAAATTTCTCCCAAGTGCATTAGCCAGAACTCTGGAGGGTGGGAAAGAGGCGATTCCACCTCCAGCACCACCAGCCCATCAAAAATCCACTGAACCAATTACAACTCACAAAACACAATAGCAGTTCTCCCATGGCAGTAAACCAATGGCGGTGCGAACCACGGAGGTCAGCAGTCTACCCAGTAATACACCACACCACATTGGATAGTTTGAATTCCACACACCTGACACACATCCACCAACCCTACAAACTGCACCGTTAAGCACACCCTTTCGCACCCCACAATCCTTCGCATCAAAAACACCATACACTGCAGGATAGAGGCCACACGCAGAAATTAGGAACCATTGAATAGGTACCCCTCACCATGGGCATCTGCCAGTACAATACCCCCAATACACAGCTAAAGCTGTGTCCTCAGCTAAAATGGCCCTTTTACCTCACAACACCCATTGATAGCAACTCACCTGGGAGGAACACACATATCTGCAGTGTGCTGTACTAGGTGTAACCTGATATATATGGCCAGTTAGATTGGTTATTCCTAAGCTGATGTACAGGTCAGTTTCCACTTCACATTCTGCGGCTGTTTGGTGTCTCAATACTGGACAATTGCAAACTGGGAGTTAACGGACAATATTAAGCTACATAGCAGACAAGATTTGAGTCTATCAACGGGCATCCAACTGTCAAACTAATTGGGTATCCTGTAGCAAGGTGTATGTCATACGATTTCCCTGCATCTTATATAGCTCTACCCAAGATTTGAATGGAGATGTCACTGTCATATCAGGGACTCTAGCTAAACCTTTCTGTACATGGCTCAAAGCATATCTACTTCTTCAATAGGTCACACACACATTCTGAACAGGGAGAGAACATCTGTGACAGCAACTACCCCCCTGGATAAAGCCCTCAGTGAGGACAACACTCCTGGAAGTGAGGACACTGAGGACAACTCTGGCCCATCTGGGACACCTGGTCAGTCTACAACTGTCAGCCTCAACCTGCGTACATCGACTCCTCTCAGCCCTGTTGCATCTACATCCCAAGCAACCATTCGGCCCAAAATCTGTGTTCCAAGGACAGTTAATACCATCATGTGCCCCTCCAGTACAGGTACGCGAGTCAGCACAAGAAAACCCTGAAAATTAAGGGCCTGGCACCAGTGAAAGTGGGCAAACTGCCAAGGGCACAGGCACATGGGGGTAGGGTGCTTGGGAGGGATGGTGTAGGGCAGTGGATTGAAGCTCCTAGAGATACAACTGGCCAGGACACCATCTCCCAAGTCTTGGGAGCCTACCAACAGCGGCCAAGGCATGATGGGCCAAGTACTTACCATGATGAGGGTGAATAAGCAGCTGCAGAGGGACAATCACCAGGTCATGCAAAATTGGGAGGCCCACAATGCCAACATAACAAGGGTGCTGAGAGACATCAATACCAACCTGAGCAGGTTATGTCCTCAACAGCAGATCCCTTCCCTTTGTCATGTCTCATCAGGCCCTTCTACATTTGTGGCAGCCAGTGGAATGGAGGTTCTGCAAGGGGAAAGACATACCTCAGACACCCTGCCTCTATAGCTGAAGAACCCACCGCAAATGTGGATGTCCACCAACACATCTAGGAGGAGCAGATGTCTAGACTTCAACCACTGCCAGGAAGTGATCCTCTAATGACTGTTCCCGCTGTGTGTCACAGATACACCTGTTGACTGTGTAACAAACACTCTCCATTTTCCAGTGACACAAGGACACTGGACTTGAGACTCTAAATAGTGTTGCAGCTACCCTGATGATTACACTCACCAAGATTGATCCCTTCACTGTGTGCACTTAATGATTCGATCCCATTAAATATCCATGAGCACTTGTAACTACACACTACTAAATCACATATTATGTTTGAGAGTCATTTTTCAGTTATTCTATTTTGAACAGTTAACTGTGAAGTTTGTGCTCACACCTGATATTCACATGTGTTGAAAATATGTTAAGTCCTATCTCACATGTACTTTTGAATCAGGTTCAGATATATACACATTTATACAAATGGACACACTCCTAATACCATTATTGCACTTTCCTGCACATAGGTTGACAACATGCCAAATAACACACAGTGCAGTACAGCTCCACAATTTGAAGCTTCAGCATAGGTGTGGATAAAATGCACCCCACAGACTAATGAAGTTATGGACATGTCAGTCTTTTTGTATACAAATAGACAAACAGATTGGTTCTATTTGTCATACACTAAAGCCTTATCTCATTCCCATACCATACCACATTAATAAGCATACCCCATGATACAGACATGATACAGTCCCCAGTCATTGACCCTTCCACTTACCATGGTCAGGTATCAGTGGGCATGCTCCTCACCTATGTGAGTCATTACACACATGCACAGTGGCCTGCAATGAGGTTACACATTGACAGCTACATACAAGTTAAATAGCATCTACTTCAAACCAATGAGTAGTTAGAGGTCATGGATTGCACAGAATGATGTGTGACAGATACATAGGATCACACATTTGACACACTTGGACCCAGATAACATGGCACACAGGTCGACTGTGTTGAACAGTACACTACCAACCCACTGTCCTGACAGTCTGGGCATGGAACTCAGACACCACCAATATGATGACATATAATGCCTGGACCTATCCATGCTCACCTCACATGTCAGACCCGCAAATCCCACCTGTCTGTGATACAATCCAGAATTACCAAATGAGGATGACCTTGTGAATAAATCTGCAAAGTAAAAATGTAATACAAAAGGTACAAGCAGGTAATGGTAAGGGAGACCTATTAAGACATGTCCCAAGTACAATAATATCACAGATTGTGCAGTGTGACAAATATTAACAAAGGAGATCATCACGATAATCACCACTCCACAAACAATTTTGCATGCACACCTGAGCTATGTACTGCTAGGCAACTGATGAGCAGTTTGATGGTCATACAAAGACCCTTCTCAAACACCTCTAAGCCCACCAATAACCCACTGAGTAAAGTATGTAACAGAACAACACATACCTACAGTCAGTCGAAGTACTTATTTATGAGATCTGCCCAGCTGTCTCCACCTTCTTACCCATATATGAACAGCTCTAGGGTGCACCAGAGGAGCAGGTAAGTGTACCATATGCACAACCATTTCCTTAGCCCAACTATACTTTATGAAACTGAACAAAGGCTGATGGGCAACATTTCTGAATGTGTGCTTAATGTCTGTAGGGTGCCAAAGTTGTGATAGAATGGGATGAGTACCTGGTCATGTACTTATGTTTAGTGGCAGATTGTGAGTCCTGAGACATTGTGAAAAGTTTTTGATGTTTGACCTCTGACTGACCTTCTAACTGTTGCACAAGGTTAATGATGTTGGTATACCAGACTCCTTCTGAAATTGCATATTTGCAAATGTGTTTGCTGTCTGGTCAAATGTGATGAGATGACAGCTGGTGCTGGAGATGCATGTGGTATGCCTGTTTCTACCTCACATCTGGCCTGATTGCATATGCTCATCTGTCAGTGGAGGGGATCTTAATAACAGTCTGAGTTTGGCTTGTCGTACCAACTACTTATAACCGTGCCTGTTGTAGTATGGTACATGTGAACATGACATACTGTTTTATCTATGTCATCCATGCAGGTCAATGCCCATCAGAAAAAGTTGACTTGTCATGCCATCGTCAAAAAAGTGAGGACCCTGGGGGTCCACAGCCAGCAGAGCACCTACTGTCATAAGAGGTGGAAGGACCTGAGACTCTGGGCCCGGAAGACCGCAGAGGCCTAGCTGGGGATGTCCTCCCAACGAGGACGGGGTGCCTGTCAGACCATGACTCCCCTAATGGCCCACATTTTGCCAGAATTGTATGGGCACTTGAAGGCAGCACAGCAGCCACAAGGGGGTAAGTTCAGACCTAAGTCATGTTTGTCCCATTACGAGGTGATTAAGTGAGGGAACTGGATGTTGGTTCTAACAATGTGGTAAGTGTAAAGTGTCACAGATTTCCTGTGTACACGTTGATGTACCGCAGTCATCTAGAGCGCACAGGTGTGCACATACAAATGTATTTGGAGGCATGTTACTCAACTATGTTGTTCCCTCAGTACAATTGCATAACATGGTGCACGAATGACTGCACCATATGTGTACCATTATACTGCAATTTCAACTTTGGTGATTGTAGATAGCCACCAACAGGTAAATCCTGCCAATGTAATGGTGGTAAGGTGTGTAGCTCCTTGGACTCTGTCCACAGCAATGTCTCAATATTGCTGTTTATGTGCAACATAGAGTCAGATATATACTATTTATCACTAGTTGTCTAATGCTTTCTAATAAGAGACAGCAGCATATGAGGCTGTGTTGTCCATCTGATGTGTCACATGACCTGCATGATTAACATTTTCACACCTGTTACAAGGTAACCCCCTTGGTAAGTGAGGGATGAGCATAAGTATGTGAAATGAAATAGGTGTGGCTTGTCTACACCAGGCTTCCTTGCCTTTACTTTATAATATGTGTCATAGCCCGGTACATGACATTATGGTTAAAATATTTGTGTGTGTTGAGTATGTGTATTTGATCAGTGTTAAGCAATTTCACAAAACTATTGCTTCATTGGTGATAGACCATGTTGTTGTGGATAGGGAACCTGTATAATGTGGCAAAGTCACTATGTAATGGTATGGTTAATGTGATAGGTCCACATCATTCATGGTCTCAGTTAGGTCCCTTAGCTGGTATTTGTCAATGCTCATAATGAGGGAAATGCATCAGATTTTGTATTGACATGATGTTTCCACTTTACTGGCACTACCTGGGAATATAGGGCCAGATGTAGGAACCGTTTTGCATGGCGCAAACTGCGAAATTCGCAGTTTGCGCCATGCAAAACAGGCATCGTTATGCACATTCCCATTTTGCGAGTCTGTACCGACTCGCAAAATGGGAATGCGACTCGCAAATAGTAAGGGGTGTTCCCCTTCCTATTTGCGAGTCGCACCGCGGTGCAGAATTGCTGTGTGACCGCGAATGTGGTCGCAAAGCAATTCGCAGTTAGCACCCATGTGAAGTGGGTGCTAACTCATTCGCAAAAGGGAAGGGGTCCCCAGGGGACCACTTCCCCTTTGTGAATGTTGCCAAAAATATTTTTTCAGAGCAGGCAGTGGTCCAATTTACCACTGCCTACTCTGAAAAAATTAAACCAAATGGTTTCATTTTCTCAAGGGTATTGCAACTCGTTTTCCCTTAAGGAAAACGGTCTGCAATACAAAAAAAAAAATGCTTTATTGAAAAGCAGTCACAGACATGTCTCCAGCAGGCCACCATCCCTGTGAGTGCAGGGAATCGCAAGGGGGTCGCAAATTGTGACCCACCTCATTAATATTAATGAGGTGGGTCTTTGCGACCCCCTTGCGATTTGCAGATGGTGTCAGGGACACCATTCTGCATATGGTTTTGAGACTCGCAAATTGCGAGTCGCAAAACCATTTCTTTCTACATCTGGCCCATAGTGACTGGGAGGTAATGTGACCTAAGTGCACAGTATGATGGAAGTGTTATCTTGTGAATGTGATGACCATACCTAACTTTCTGTTTTTCAGCCTCAGCACCCACAGGAGAAGGAGACAGAGCACAGCCGAATAGGGTAGCTTCTGGCAACGGGACCTCCAGTCATGACAACACCGATAGCGAGGGAGCAGTGGCCTGGAGGTCGAGGGGAGTACCTCGGGGAAGACCAGATCCAGTACATCTTTTTCGGAATCCTCCTCCAGTGGCCACCCCTTAGTCGTGGTGGACCCATTGGGGACCACCCCAGTACCATCTCTGTCCACCACCCCTCATTCTATCACCACCCTCCCTGCAGCGCCCCACCCAGTTGGCCATGCCTGCCTATCCAAGAGTGTGATATTAATCAAAACAAATTAGGTCAACTTGGGGGAAATGTGTGCCTAATCTCCCATGGCAATTACAAAAATACACTAAAGATAATAAAAACCTTAATTTTAAATGATTACCTCAAATTCATTTTGTCATCTTTTATTATGCAATCTGATAAAAAATACCTCTTTTAATAATAAGAACTTTAGGTTAGAGTAGGTGTTCCCAATATTATACGACGCAGTGAAAGTGATAAAGTGATATGCGTGCCAGAGTGTTATATACAATATATAAAAATGTGGTTAAAACATATAGAAAAAGAGCAAACCTCAATAGGACCCCTTCATTCCAGGGCCCGTATTTATACTCCGTTTGCGCCGAATTAGCGTCCCTGATGATAGCCCCAGCCACACTAGTCCTGTACTGTTTTCACGGGAGAAGTTTGGGAGACATGAAAAGTAGAGCATTGTTTGTAATAAACATACTTTCCTTCAAATTTTGGGTTTCAAATGAAAGCCAGTTTGCAAAAAAGAATACAGTTTGTAAAATGAACTCTGACTCACATGATAGTATGGGTAACCTCAAAATCCGAGTTATACAAATAACCACTATTCATAAACTCGGGCCCGTATTTATACTCCGTTTGCGCCGAATTAGCGTCGTTTTTTTCGACGCAAATTCGGCGCAAAACTAACGCCATATTTATACTTTGGCGTTAGACGCGTCTAGCGCCAAAGTATGGGCAAATAGCGTCATTTTTTTGCATGAACGCCTTCCTTGCGTTAATGAGATGCAAGGAAGGCGTTCCCGTCTAAAAAAATGACGGCGACGCAAATGCGTCGTATTTATACTCCCGGGCAAAAATCACGCCCGGGAGTTGGCGGGTCAAAAAACCCCGCATTTGCGCCACTTTTTAACGCCTGGGTCAGGGTAGGTGTTAAGGGGCCTGTGGGCTTAAAATGAGCCCACAGGTGCCCTCCCCTGCCCCCAGGGACCCCCCCTGCCACCCCTGCCCACCCCAGGAGGACACGCAAGGATGGAGGGACCCACCCCAGGGACATTCAGGTAAGTTCAGGTAAGTATAAATTTTTATATTTTTTAATTTTTTTTGGTGGCATAGGGGGGCCTTATTTGTGCCCCCCTACATGCCACTATGCCCAATGACCATGCCCAGGGGACATAAGTCCCCTGGGCATGGCCATTGGGCAAGGGGGCATGACTCCTGTCTTTACTAAGACAGGAGTCATTTAAATGGCGTCTGGGCGTCGAAAATAATGGCGCAAATCGGGTTGAGGCGATTTTTTTGCCTCAACCTGACTTGCCCCATTTTAAGACGCCCTAACGCCATTTTCCCCCTATGCCGGCGCTGCCTGGTCTACGTGGTTTTTTTCCACGCACACCAGGCAGCGCCGGTCTGCTAGCGCCGGCTAACGCCATTCCATAAATACGGCGCCCGCATGGCGCTTCAGAATGGCGTTAGACGGCGCTAAATATTTTGACGCTAAACTGCGTTAGCGCAGTTTAGCGTCAAAAAGTATAAATATGGGCCCAGGTGTCTTGAAGTTGCTCATACATAATCACCATAAAATGTAGTCAACGTTTCGACCCTATATCAAGACATAAATCATTGGTGGGTCACCCTCAGGACTGAATAATTCTTCTAGCCGGAAACACCTAAGCAAAATAAAATGAATAAAACATTTTCTTTATACTATTTTTAAAGATATTCTCATGAGTAGAAGAGTCTACAGAAACTAAATCTGAATCACCTATTATTTGTGTCAAAAGTATTTTTATCAGCAATTCACAGAATACGTCTCTTCCCTTTTTCTGTAATAAAGAAGCTATCTTAGAAAAAAATGTAAAACTTTTTTTATCACTATTTTAAAATAATTTCTTAAAAATTCTTAATTTATTATTGTTTATTTCCCCTGGTAAAGTATCTTTCATTTATTATCTCAATGTTTAATAAATGTTTTTTTCTCACTTACATAATTCCTGGTATTGGTAGTTTACAGCCTCCTTGACTGGGCAAACCTCTTTTAATGTTTTTTTATCGCTGAAGACATTTCTTTATTTTGCCATAAAATGTAAAACAGAATTAATCTTCTTTCGTATTTTTTTGTATATAAAAATAGTATTAGGGGAACTTGGGTTAGCTAGATTATAATTCTAGTATCTTATATTCATCTTATTAAACCTATTATGTTTTGTCAAAGGAGTATTTCTGTGCACGTTAAAGCACATTATCCCAATGTAAAATCCCAGCCTGCCTTCCCCCAGTAGTGGAAAGAACAGAAAAACAGCAAAAAGCCTGTACTGCGTTTATTATGAAAAGCCATCAAGCAACATTCGTAAAGTAACAAAGAGATTAATCCTCATTTTCTTAAAAGATATAGGCCCTCATTACAACCCTGGTGGTCGGTGTTAAAGCAGCGGTAATACCGCCAACAGGCCGGCGGGAACAAAAATGGGATTACGACCGTGGCGGAAACCCCCAACATAGACAGCCACTTTAACACTCCAGCCGCTACAGCGGTACAAACAAACAGCGTGGCGAACACCGCCAACAGACAGGCGGGAGACCATGTACCGCCTACCCTATCACAACACACCTATCCGCCACCTTTTCCGGGGCGGAACCAACGTGAACAAAAACACAGCGGAAACAGTACACAGAAGGGAAAACACTCACCTTTCCACACCCCATGAGGAACAAGGACTCCCCGGAGCCCGAACTGCAGATACTGCCGGCGATGGTATTCCTGCTCCTCTATCAGGAGCTCCAACGACGGCGGCGACGACCATTGTGAGTACTGCACCTACAACACAGGGGAGGGGGGAGGGAAAAGAGAGTGACACGCAACACACAACACCCCCACCCCAGCCCTCACCCACAACACCATACACACAAATACATGCTGCAACATTACATATACACCCCCTCACCCCCCTGGAAGAACGCAAGGACACAAGGAAATGATTTGAACAAATGTAATCATGTGAAATATCATTATCAAAATGCAAAATCCAGTATATACAATTATGTACACCAACTACACAAGTCCAGATAGTGCACCAATCATTGTCCGTGGACCACTGGGCCCAAAATGCATGGGCGAGGCCCACACATGATACCTGACTCCAAACGGAGAGAATACTGGAGGGACATCACATAGAAAATATACAGGCACCTCAGGGGGAGGGGGAGGAGGGGCACCTCAGCCTGATGAACGCACAATGCCACTGCTCTACGAGGGGGCTCCATGCCCACTGCTTTATCCTGGGGAGTGCAAAGCCACAGTCTCTCAATTCTTTTCAGTGGGTGGTTTGCCCACTGCTTTATCCTGGGGAGTGCAATGCCACAGTCTCTCAAGTCTCTCTAGTGGGTGGGTTGCCCACTGCTTTATCCTGGGGAGTGCAAAGCCACAGTCTCTCAATTCTCTCCAGTGGGTGGTTTGCCCACTGCTTTATCCTGGGGAGTGCAAAGCCACAGTCTCTCAAGACTCTCCACTGGGTGGTTTGCCCACTGCTTTATCCTGGGGAGTGCAAAACCACAGTCTCTCAAGTTAATAACAGTGTCTACTGGTTCTGGAGGGGGCTTTGTGCCCAGAGTGCTTCATCCTACCAAGGACTGAGGTAGTGGATGTTATACTCCACTGGTTCTGGAGGGGGCGTTGTGCCCAGAGTGCTTCATCCTGCCAAGGACTGAGGTAGTGGATGAGATACTCCACTGGTTCTGGAGAGGGCTTTGTGCCCAGAGTGCTTCATCCTGCCAAGTACTGAGGTAGTGGATGTGATACTCTACTGGTTCTGGATGGGGCTTGGTGCCCAGAGTGCTTCATCCGGCCAAGGACTGAGGTAGTGGCTGTGATACTCCACTGGTTCTGGAGGGGGCTTTGTGCCCAGAGTGCTTCATCCTGCCAAGGACTGATTTAGTGGATGAGATACTCCACTGGTTCTAGATGGCGCTTTGTGCCCAGAGTGTTTCATCCTGCCAAGGACTGAGGTAGTGGATGTGATACTCCACTGGTTCTGGAGGGGGCTTTGTGCCCAGAGTGCTTCATCGTGCCAAGGACTGAGGTAGTGGATGTGATACTCCACTGGTTCTGGATGGGGCTTGGTGCCCAGAGTGCTTCATCCTACCAAGGACTGAGGTAGTGGATGTGATACTCCACTGGTTCTGGAGGGGGCTTGGTGCCCAGAGTGCTTCATCCTGCCAAGGACTGAGGTAGTGGATGTGATACTCCACTGGTTCTGGAGGGGGCTAGGTGCCCAGAGTGCTTTATCCTGCCAAGAACTGAGGTAGTGGATGAGATACTCCACTGGTTCTGGAGGGGGCTTGGTGCCCAGAGAGCTCCATGTGCAGTGTGGCCGGAACAATACACTTGCCTGGGTGTGTGTGCTACAAGATTGCCGAGGTACAGGTAGCATGATACACCATGGAGGCAGAGACATACCCCACACTTCTGCGGCTTCGCATTCCATATGCAGGTGACAAATGTGATGACAGTGATGCTTCATGGAAGCTTCCCAGGGTCCTGGAACTCACCACCAGCCTCGGACGACTGACCACTGGGGATGGTAGCCATGTCTGCGGTGGTGCAACTGTCTGAGAATGTCGCGGGACCGCTGGCGGGGCTTGCGGCGGTGTTAGTCGCGGCGGTGATGGCTGCAGGGTCTGTGGCCGCGGTGCTGGCTGCGGGGTCTGTGGCGGCGGTCCTGGCTGCGGAGTCTGTGGCAGCGGTGCTGGTGGCGGGTTCTGTGGCAGCGGTGCTGGCTGCGGGGTCTGTGGCGGCGGTGCTGGCGGCGGTGCTGGCGGCGGGGTCTGTGGCGTGCAGGTGGCGGTGCAGGTGGTGGTGTTCTCCGCCGTACAGGTTGGGGTCGAAGTGGACGGAAGGCGATGTGGACACCATGCCCTCTACTGACCTGCCCTTCAGTTTTTGGCCCTTCCTCATCTTTGATGGCGGTACAGCTATCTTGCCACTATGCCCTTTCGTTTTCCCTGACCCCTTGGTGGCAGGTGTTTTTTACTTCTCCCTCTGGGATGTGGGCACCTTTTTCACCTTGGTAGGTGACGAAATGTCCTTGCCCTCGCTCCGTGGCACACTGGCAGCCCTGATCGTTGGCGCACTCCACGACCCCACAGTTGTGGGCACCACTGTGCCTGGGGATGTGGTGGCTGAGGTGCTGGGCTGGGACCTGGAAAGCCTGGCCCTAGGGGAAGGACGGGGGAGGTGTAGGAAAGAGGCAATGTTAGCCAGGAAATGTTTTTTAGACACACTGGGATGGGTAGATGGAGGGGGTTTGGGAGTGGAGGTAGAGGTAGTGGTTGTAGGAGGTGTACGTCTGCTGAATTTGGGTGAAGGTGCATGGGCTGGAGGCTGTTGTGAGGTGGATGGCTGTTGGGTGGGTGTGTGCCTACATTTGTGTACTTTGGGAGGAGGGCTCACAGACACACTGGTAGAGGACACTGGGGATGTGTGAATGGTAGTGGGGTTGGTGAGTGCACGTGAGCGGTGTGTGGTGATGGGTGTGCTGGTGATGGAGGTAGTGGCTGAGGATGTAGTGCATGCAGGTGTGAGTGGAGACGAGACTGGGAGGGAGGAGGGAGACGTGGAGGAGGGGGACACAGTGGAGGCAGTGGATGTTGGTATGTGTGCATGGGTATGATGCTTGTGTGAGTGCCTGTGGGATGTGTGGTGCTTATGTTTGCCTGAGCCACTCTTGTGTGTTGATGTGTGTGCATGCTGGTCTGATGGTGTGCTTGGGATAGGCTGAGGTACAGGGGATTAGGTCTGGGTGAAGGAGGTTGGAGGTGGGAGGCTGGACACAGGGACAATGGCTGCCATCAGTGCTGAGGCCAGAGCCTGAAATGCTCTCTGTTGGGCTGCCTGGGCAGAATGAATGCCCTCCAGGTATGCATTTGTTTGTTGCAACTGCCTCTCAACACCCTGAATGGCATTCAGAATGGTAGACTGCACAACAGTGAGGGATCTCAGGAGGTCAATAGCCTCTTCACTGAGGGCAGCAGGGCTGACTGGGGCAAGGCCTGAGGTGCCTGGGGTGAAGGAGATGTCCACCCTCTTGGGTGAGCGGGCATGGGACACACGCTGAGGGGCTGCTGGGAGGGCAGTGCTGGTAGGGGGGGTGGCGGCTGTACCTGTTGATGCGGGGGGCACAGAGGGGCCCACCACCACAAGGGAGCTCCCATCAGAGGAGGAGTCGCTGTCGCTGGTCTCTGCTCCTGTCCCCGCCGTGGAGGCTCCCCTAGCCCTCCGTCCCACTGGTGGCTTCAGACTCCTTTGTTTTGCCCTCCAGCGCCAAGTGGGATGCAGCTCCCTCCTGCTCCTGTGCCAATGCTCCTCCGCCTGATGATGCTATTGCACACAAGAACAGGGAGACCACAAAAAGGGGGGGAGACAGGAGAAAGACATGTTCAGTGCATGCAACACCACCACCGTTGGCTGACACAACAGACACAGCAGCCCTCTGCACTATGCCATGCACTTATAGTTCCTAGATTAATCACATGCCCATGGGGTACAAGGCCTAAGCCCGATTGCTGCACACCTGGAAGTCAGAGGAGCCTGACTAGGTTTAGATGGCACTAACCACTAGTGGGGTTGGGGTGCCACTGAGCCTGCCTCACAAGGGACCTCGCCTACTAAGCTCGTCCTGGCCTAGGGGAACCCACTGCCCACCTCCCCCACCCAGACACCTCATAATGCTTGCAGAGTCAGCTGAACTTGTTGCTGCTGTGATGCCCTCAAGCGCCCATCCAATTCCGGATATGCCACCACCATGATCCAGAACATCAGGGGGGTCATGGTGTGACGGGCACCCCTCCCACATCGGGAGGCCATCCCCAGCTGATCCTCCACCATCTTCTTGCTCCAGCGGTGCAGGTCCTCCCATCTTTTATGACAGTGGGTGCTCCGTCTGTGGTGGACCCCCAGGGTCCAGACGTCCTTGGCGATGGCACGCCAAATAGCCATCTTCTGGTGGGCGCTGACCTAGAGGAATAGTACAGGGGAAAAGGAGAAAATATAACCATCCGGACCGTCACAGTCATTGGCCCACGTTCCCACACTTGCCCTGACGCACATACACTCACTGCCGTTTCATGAACGCCTCATTCCCCCTCCATCTCCCATCCACACCACTCCAAACAGGAATTGACCATACCACATGCTCACAGTGTACTCACCTGTTTGTCTGGAGGACCGTAGAGTAGCGTGTACTGGGGGAGGACCCTATCCACTAGTTTTGTCCAACTCCTCTGAAGTGAAGGCAGGGGCCCTTTCCCCAGACACTGTAGCCATTGTCGCTTCCAGACTGAGGTCACAGCAGCACTTGCAGTGAAGGTCCTCGCTTGTCGAAGATCAGGTATCAAGTGAGTGAAAAGACAGAAAATGGCAGTCACATCCGCGGCGGTTCGCACCGTCACTGCCGACGTACATCGTCATTGGCGCCTGGGACCCATAGGGTCCAATGTTAACCAATGCAGGATTGCGCCGCGGTCTTCGACCGCCTACTGCGACGGTGTACAACGCTAGTGCAGTTACCTCATATCCCATTGTCCCACCTTACAGGTCAGGCAGCCGCCATTTCAGGGGGCCATATGGCATTAATTTTAAATGCGTCACACATATCTAGGCCTTGCATACACACTAAGACAGGCACATAGCGGATTGACAAATGTGTGGAATAAAGTTGTGTTTTCGTACCTCAGTGTAGACTGCTGGAGCAGGTGAGGAGATGGCAGCATCCTCCGGTGTACAGAACGCTGCTGGACCTGTCGACAATGGAAGAGCGACATGTAATTGTCACCTACAGACTTGACCGTGCCACAATCCATGAACTTTGTGTCAAGTTGGAGCCAGACCTGATGTCAGCTATCCGCCATCCCACAGGTATCCCCCTCTAGTGCAGATCCTGTCAGTACTCCATTTCCTGGCAAGTGGGTCTTTTCAAACGACAGTGGCCATAGCATCAGGGATGTCCCAGCCTATGTTCTCCAACGTGTTATCCAGAGTGTTGTCGGCCCTGCTGAAACACATGCGCAGCTACATCGTTTTCCCTTAGGTGGAGGATTTGCCTACAGTGAAAGGTGACTTCTATGCTTTGGGACATATCCCCAACATCATAGGTGCCATTGATGGGACACATGTGGCCTTGGTCCCCACCGCAGGAGTGAACAGGTGTACAGAAACCGGAAGAGTTACCATTCTATGAATGTGAAGATGGTGTGTTTGGCCGACCAGTACATCTCCCATATGAATCCCAAGTTTCCTGGCTCAGTGCAAGACACTTACTTTCTGAGGAATAGCAGCATCCCTTTTGTGATGGGGCAACTCCAGAGGCACCGTGTGTGGCTATTAAGTGAGGACATGGACCCTATACAGTGTGAATATTTGTCTGGGATTGTCCCTAAGGGTTGGTGTGTGTCTAACAGTTGTCCCTCGACATTTACAGGTGACTCTGGGAACCGCAACCTGTCATGGCTACTGACCCCAGTGAGGAATCCCAGGACAAGGGCAGAGGAACGCTACAATGAGGTACATGGGTGAACTAGGAGGGTTATAGAGAGGACCTTCGGCCTCCTGAATGCCAGGTTCAGGTGCCTCCATATGACAGGTGGTTCCCTATTCTACTCACCAAAGAAGGTGTGCCAGATCATCGTGGCCTGCTGTATGCTGCACAACTTGGCTTTGCGACGACAGGTGCCTTTTCTGCAGTAGGATGGTCCTTAAGGAGGTGTTGTGGCAGCTGTGGAGCCTGTGGACAGTGAAGAAGAGAAGGCAGAAGAAGAGGACATCGACAACAGAAACACCGTGATTCATCAATACTTCCAGTGAGACACAGGTAAGAAGATATCACAGCCTCCTACATCTGATACACTTGTTCTACCTCTCATCTGTCTGTCACTTTCACCCAGTGTATGGACCCTGATTTGTCACTTTCTCTTTCAATTTCACAGATGTGGGTCCCACTGTGTGACCTCTGCTATGTTTCCTCATGGACTAGAGCTGTCTGACATAGGTATGTTGACAATAGAATGGACATTGCTATTTGCCTCAGTGATTGCAAATACACATTTGTGAAAGCACAGACGGACTCCAGATTGTTTTTTGATTTAAGGGTGTTTATTTAAGTGCTAAATAGTGGGGGGGTTGTAAAATGGTCAGGGGTGATGGTGGAGGAATGTCCATGGCAGAGTCCAGTCTGTTAGTCTCACAGGTGCATTGTCCAAAGGGGAATAGGAAGTGGAGCTGGGGCAGTTTAAGGATGGACAGGGTGACAACATGGGACAGAAGGATGACAATCAGGGTGGTCTCATTTCTTGTCGGGATCTTGGCATTGTTCTCTGTCTTTGTCCTGGATCTCAGGGACTGTTTGCGGGGTGGTTCTCCATCTGCAGGGGGTGGGGTGCTGGTGTCGTGGTCCTGTGAAGGTGCCTCCTGTCCACTAGCGCCGGCAGAGGTGGTGGGCAGTTCATCGTCCAGGCTAGTGTCAGGGGCCCCTTGTTGTGCCACAGTGTCCCTCCTGGTGTTCACGAGTTCCTTCAGCACCCCTACAATGGTGCCCAGGGTGGTATTGATGGATTTGAGTTCCTCCCTGAACCCCAAATACTGTTCCTCCTGCAGCTGCTGGGTCTCCTGAAACTTGGCCAGTACCGTTGCCATCGTCTCCTGGGAATGATGGTAGGCTCCCATGATGTTGGAGAGGGCCTTGTGGAGAGTGGGTTCCCTGGGTCTGTCCTCCCCCTGTCGCTCAGCAGCCCTCCCAGTTCCCCTGTGTTCCTGGGCCTCTGTCCCCTGAACAGTGTGCCCACTACCACTGCCCCCAGGTCCCTGCTGTTCTTGGGGTGGTGGGTTAGCCTGGGTTCCCTGTAGTGGTGGACACACTGCTGCTTGACGTGTCCTGGGGACAGAGGTATAGGCCCGCTGGGTGGGTGCTGTGCTTGTGTTTCCTGAGGGGGGAGGCTCTGTGGTGGCTTGTGCCAGTGTGAGGGGAACTGACTGTCCCGAGGTCCCAGGTGGGCCGGGCTGGTCATCTAACTCCAGTTGGACAGAGCTGCTGTCATCACTGTGGGCCTCTTCTGTGGGTGGAGTGGACATGTCTGGAACCTCCTGTCCGGTGACGTTGGGTAGGGGTCCTGCAGGGGTGAAAAGGCATGATTATTGCATCTGTGTGTACCATGGTGTGTAATGGGTGGGTGACCCTGTACCCCAGTGCTTGCATTCCTGTGTAGGACCTTGTGTGCTAATTGTTTAGGGCTCTGTGTGGGTATGTGTAGTGGAAATGCATTGGTGATGGGTGTCCATGCTTTGTTGTTGCATGCAGGGCTTGGTGTTGGGATGTGTGGTTTGTGATAGTGGGACATATATGAGGAGTTGGAGTGATGGGGGTGAGGGCGAGGGTGGGGTATGTGATAGCATGCAGGTAGGGTGGGGATGTAATAGTTAAGATTTGACTTACCAGAGTCCATTCCTCCTGCTACTCCTGCGAGGCCCTCAGGATGCAGTATAGCCAAGACCTGCTCTTCCCATGTTGTTAGTTGTGGGGGAGGGGGTGGGGGTCTGCCGCCAGTCCTCTGAACCGCAACGTGGTGTCTTGAGACCACGGAACGCACCTTCCCCCGTAGGTCATTCCACCTCTTCCTGACGTCATCCCATGTTCTTGGGTGCTGTCCCACTGCGTTGACCCTGTCCACGATTCTGCGCCATAGCTCCATCTTCCTAGCTATGGTGGTGTGCTGCACCTGTGATCAGAATAGCTGTGGCTCTACCCGGATGATTTCCTCCACCATGACCCTGAGCTCCTCCTTAGAAAACCTGGGGTGTCTTTGCGGTGCCATGGGGTGGTGTGGGTGATGTGTGAGGAGGTGTGTGTTGTGATGTGTGGGGTGATGTTTAGGGATGTGTGGTGTTTTGTGCGTGGATGTGGATGTGTGATGGTGTTGTGTGTCTCTGTATGCTGGTGTTGTCTTTGCTGTGCTGTCTGTCTGTCCTTCGTCAAAATCTTTGGTAGGAAGGGTTTGTGGGTGAAGTGGGCGGGTGTTTTATATTGTATTGGGTGTGTGGGAGTGGTGTGTGTATCAGGTGTGTGTATTTGGAATTGTCCAATGTGGTAGTGTTTTGTAAATGTGTGTGTATTTTGAGCGTGGTGTGTACCGCCTGTGTTTTACCGCACTTGAAAGACTGCCGCTTGGATTCGTGGGTCGTGATAGTGTGGGTGTATTCCTGTTGGCGTGGCGGTGGAGGTTTTGTTTTCACTGACCTTTGGTGTGGCGGACTTGTCGGGGTGTCTAGATTTTGGCGGATTCCGAGCTGTGGGTCATAATAGCTGTACATACTTTTTATTGTTTTGGTCTTGATTGATGTACTACACTCGTCCTATACCTTTTTAACCTTGTGTGGAATCCTTTTGTGTGGTATTTTCACTGTTTTACAGTTTTAACTGTTGCAGAAATAGTTTACACACTCCCTCAAAGTGACTGGTCTGTGTCAAGCTACCAGAGGGTAAGACCAGGCCAATTGAGGGTTTGCTTGTTCCTTACCCTGACAAGGATTGTGGTTTCAGCTTGACCAGGGCTCATGTCCCTGTCAACCAACCAAACAATTCGACAACAGGGTCATAGACACACACTGTTTTAGTCTAACTCAGCACTGCAGACTCATAGCTCCTTGGATTCAATGCATCGCCCTGACTGTGCGATGCATCCTTGACACCGGACTTACATCACAAGCCCTGTATGCTGTTTCACATAAAGAGAGATTTCTGCAAAGGCAGAAGCAGAGACTTCTCACACTGTATTAGATGTAACTGCGTTTTCTGGTTTAAATTGCTGATCAAATGTGAATTTACCTAAAAAAATGAAAGACAAGGCATTTGGCAAAACAGGAACAGTTGGTTTAATTAAACACAGTGGCTGAAAGAGCAGTACACAGTTGAGGTCTGATAACTACCTCATGGTACATTGGTTCTGAGTGCCCTCATTTACATTTCTTGAAGTGTCATAAAACAATTCTATGCATTCTTTGGAGAAAGGAATCCAGGCCTAGTTGCAAAGTCATAAATCTGACCATGTGATAAAGAGCACAGGTGGGTCTCGACCTTGTGTGGACAGGATGCAGGACAGTAGGTAACATGTCTAGATGTTAGGCATGGGGAGCATGGTATCACTGTATTTTGTATGTGTGTTGTGTTCTGATGGATTGCGTGTTCCTAACTTTATGTGGCATCTACATTTTATGGTGTTTTGGGAATGGGCACCCCACTGGCCAAATGTATTTTATTGGGGGCAAATCTCTTAGGGCCATTGTGGTGTTGCTGCATATCTGTGGGATCAATCTGGGTTTTTTCCGTTTGTGCATTTGTCTACGGGCTACTTGTCACCCCACCTGTGGTCTGTCAATCAGTTGCTTCAGGCCTAGATAGCAGGGCTTGCCTGACCATGTATTTCTGACTTGGGGTTGATGAGAAGGTCACATTGGGTGTGTTTGACAACAGAGTGTGAGTTGGTTCTTATGCGTACACATATCATGGTGTACATTGACATTGGTTTTATCAATATTAACACAATTATGAAAAAAACATATACACAGGCTTAGTTTTTTTAAAATACAACAAAGAGATTGTTTACATTGGCAGATACAAGTACAGTATATTGGACTCAAAGGTCTTTATTACAGACTTTGATATAAATTTAACAATGATGAAACATATCCATCTGCCCCAATTGGAATTACAAGGTGTATGTTTAAAATGTACTACTTCTTTTCTTACCGAGTACACATTTGAGCAGTTAAAATCTTCCAAAATGACCAGGTAAACAATATTATAAGATATTAGGCTGACATAAATGTGTTTTTCACAAAGGCAGGCCTCTCAGCTCAGTACAGGCTATGATAAATCACAAGTTTCAGAACTACTGAAATCTGGGCACTGTACAATTTGTTCCATGCATAATTTAGCACCATCACAGAGAGGAAGTCAAACTAGATGTTCAAAGATACTCCCTCGTGTTGCAGAAACGTCACATGTTGCGAGGGTAAGCAAGCATGAAACATGTAGAGGGAGATGCATTGAAAGGATTGTAACTCAACCTTCTGTTCTTTTTATGGTTCTCATGGAGGGACAAGGAATACAAAAACGTTAGGTCAACCTAAACAATTTTATTATTCAGGCAGTGTCAGCTCCTCCACTATGGCAGAGGAGTGTCGCCCCCCACAAGCAGCAGCAGGTACAAAACTTTAAAAATAAAACGATAATAAACACCGTTTATAATCATTTTACTTTTAAAGGGGCAGGGCCATGGTGATGAAGAGCACAGAGAGGGAGTGCACAGCACTCCCCTCAGTTGGCATGTGTGTTTGGCCGGCTATCTTGGGCCAGCCAAACACACATGCACACTGAGTTCTCACCAACCTGGCACTATGCTGCCAGGTTGAAGAGAGCAGGCACAGGCTCCCAGTCTGTCTGGGAGCACTCAGCCAGAGCGCTCTGGCTAATCCTAATGCTGCTTTCATGCTGCCAGCAGCATTCGGGTTAGCCGCAGGGCAGGCTGTGAGCCTGTGCCTGCATTGGAGCCCAAAGACTGGCGTCATGCGGCATGATTCAGGTAAGTTTTCTGTTTATTAAATATATTTTTCTCTTCCCCCAGCCATGCGCTGCCCCGCCCATTTTCTGTGCTGCAATCTGTGAATGTTTTCAGGGGTCCAATGCTAAATTAGAAGGTCCTACCAGTGATTCACAAAGACTGTGGGCATTTACTAGGGGAAGTACGAGATTCCAATATGCTCCTCACTTGAAGCATGCTACCTATCAATCAATGTCCTGAAAAAGCAATTTAAAGAGGTGTCCAATGGGTGTGTATACAAAATATCAAAGATAGAATATTAAGGGTACTACATTTTGAAGACAAAATACTGAAAAAAATATTGGCAGGTAAGTTAAGCCTAGATTGTTTATACCTACCTCCATGTATATGTACCTGCACAGTACATATATCTTTCAGTTAAGACGTGGAGCTAGGAATAGTAAATCTATTTACGTTTCAATATTTTGTCCCTCAATATTCTGTCCTCAATATTCTTGAATTTCAATATTCTTCATGTCATTATTCAGCAGTATTGAGTAGTACAGTTTTTCCCCATATTCTTTTCTGTAGGAAAGTAGGTGATGCTCGAGTATGCCTAGCCTGTCTTTTTATTTTGTTTTGGAGTTACCTTAAAGGTGATCCAAAGCCAGCCCGAGATAAGGCAACCTAAACTCATCATTAAGCTGTAAACTTAATTGATTTACCAAACCACAACTGGAAATGGACATCATCAAGTGTTTAAATATTTAAGGTTCACCCGTAAGAGTCTGGAAAAAGGAGGAAGAGTCTTTATGGCTTGACTTAATGTATCCCTCCCTCTTACCTGTACCAGAAGAAATTGGAGGGGTGGAGGTGGCTTCACTGGCCCCTGTAAAATACTGAATTCATCCCTGTACAGAACAGGTGGGGAACAAGTGAAAGGGCCAATTCCTGTCTTTTCTCTATGTGCATCAAGACTTTAAACCTCTGTTAAGCTGAGTCGCATTATCAGCAATTCCATCACTTGTTATTTATATCAATCAAAATTCTTATAAATGCAGGATGAAGTACTTTATCAAAACACACATCGGTATCATGTACAAGACATGTGCATCAGTCTGACATCACATTTAGTTGAGAGCACATTGAGGTTTTTCAACATGAACAGGAATGTAGAGAAAATGTAGTTGAAAAAACACTTTTAAATGTAAAATCATCTGTAGTGAAAAGTAAGTACATTATGCCGTCACAATAAGGAGCATTAATAACTTAGGTGAAAAATCATATATAGGTGCAAATTCACTGGTGCAACTTTAGCAGGAGTGGTGGAAGAACCACCTGTAGTGCACCAACAACATTGGCACAAAGTACACAGCAATGTGGTGTTGAATTTCAGAGAAAAATTACATTCAGGTGTAACATTACATTACTGTGCAAAATCACTTTGAGCAACACCAACAGGAGTGTAGAGGACACTTTTAAGTGCCATATCATCACAGGGTGCAAAAACGCATTTAGTTGCAAAACCAATGTTGATGCAAAGTTAGCATCAGTGTTGTTTCACACTTAGATGCAAGATCACTGGATACACAGCCAATGTGCAGTGCTAAAACGAGGTAAGTCTTCTTACACATGCAGAAGTATTTGAAATACTCTGACAACTAATGCAGTGATGTGCAGAATTAACATATAGGCTTTAAAGAAAATAAGTCCTTTTAAAGGTGAAAACTGTGCAAAGCAACAATATTTACAAATATAAGGCCTAAGTAACTGAAGCAGCATTTTCTGCAAGTAGACCTAGTTAAAAATGATAACTTTACAAGAAATGTTTATTTCCCTGACCTTCCCTTAGACATAATTTTTATATTGAATAATAGTTGCATAAAATGGTTTAGTGTAAGTGTGCAAATGTTTCTACTTACACAAAGTGCATTGTCAATGAATTAATAAAAACTTGTGAGGTAATATAGAGGCTTAAACGTAAAGATGCAGTTTTCTAAAGGCAATGAATAGTGTAAACCAGCAAGTGTTATACCTTTGTATTTGATAAAAAAAATTAATTCAACATTGTTGTTTTGGACTATTGTAATCCTGGTGAGAAGAGGAAGAGTGGTCCTGTTCCTAGGAAACATTGAAAGCTAATTGGTTGACTGAAGAAAGAAGAAGCAACATGGTTGCAAAAGCTCTTCTATCTGTAATAGTGCGTGTTCCTAGAGTAGGTTACCTCATTCCATGATTTCTCAAAGACCCTTTCCACTTTGCCATTCGGATGCTGTTCATGCTGAGACTCAACTGAGTTTCTTGAATCTCTCCTTTGATTACTTACTGAATTACTAAGCTGATATTTTGATGCCAAAGCCTTGTGCTTATTGATTTCTTTCTCCAATTGGAACTCTTTATAGGTTCTAATTGACACCTTTTCTCCGCCATTCCTAAAATAGGGATTATTTCTTTTACGGAACATGCTTAATGTACTTTTTATGATTTATTGATTTCTTAATTTTGGATTGTAGGAAGCTGGCTCTTTATATGATTTATCAAACTGAGATATGTTGTGCAAAGAGTCCAGGAGTTCCCTTACCAGTGGACAAGGGCTTGCTCCAGCAGTCCCAAGGTGCTCGCTTAGGGGATAGTGTGGTCGACCAGCCTTGGGCTTATCATAGAGGAGTGTGAGACACTTGCAAATATACACACAGTCAATCAATGAGATACACGACCCAAGAAGGAGATTCACACCAATTTACAAAAATAACAAGTATCTTTATATATATTTTAGCATCACAATCAGTTAGTTCAGGTAAGTATGTTTTTGAAGAAAAATCTTTGCAGTTTTGAAAAGTTGACAGTGCAGTTTCTGAAATCTACAGTACAATGCTGGAGGAAAACAAAGACGGCACTCTGGGTACAGTACAGGGACTTAAAAGGGCCAATCTCCTCTTAAGTCCCTGTAGATAAGTATAGGGAAAGAGTCAGGACCACACCAACTGGTCACATTGGGCAGCACTGGGGAGGCCGTGTGCAGAGATGTAGTAAGGTGTTGGGTGCCCAATGTTACTCTACTGTGATTGGTCCTATTGAAAAGATGCTGCAGGTGAGGACTGGGGATCCAGTAGGGGGATTCCAACAAGGGGGTTCCAATCTTGGGGTTTTTGAGGCTGTAGAGACACCTTTGGTCCTCTTCTCAATGGGTCATAGTTCAGGGGCGACAGGTGCAGAGGTGTCCAGGGGCTTGTACTGAGCTTGCCTTCTGTTGTGAAGGCTCAGGGACATCAAAGACTTCATCTGCCAGTGCCTGGGCTATTCTGCTGAGAGTCCAGACTTGCCAAGTGGTGCCAAGTAATCCATGCACCGCAGCCATTGCTGCAGAAAAATCGATGCAGCACCTGCACCGGTGAAATCGATGCATCGCCAGCTTCAGCGCTGATCCTTTGTTGCTGTGTATCTGGATTTTCCATGCATCATCTCTGGGTGTCAAATCTTCAACATCAGAGTAAGAAACCAAGGTAACATGGCAGGAAATCAATGCACCACAGAAAGAATCGATGCATCTCCTACCCGGCAGGGAAAGAATCGATGCACGGCTTCACATGCAAGTAAAGAATCCACGTATTGCTTGCTTTTCTGATGCATCACCTCTGCAGATTTATTTTTGACGCATACCAGGTACTCTGTGCTAAAACACTCTTTTAAATCTAAAAAGTGATATTTTCTCTTATGTATGTAGGATTTTTGTCATTTTGGTCTTGTACAACTTGGATAAATATTGGGTATATTTCTAAACTGGTTCAGAGTACTCTTGCGGTGTTTTCACTGTGTTACTGTGTGTGTGCATACAAATACTTTACACAATGCCTCTGAGATAAGCCTGACTGCTTGTGCCAAGCTACCTAGAGGGTGAGCAGGGGTTATCTTAGGTATGTGACTCCCTTATACTCACTAGAGTGGGAGTCCCTACTTGGACACGGGTAAACTGACTTCCAAATAGATACCCCATTTCTAACAGTAGGTCAGCAGGAACCTGATTTCCTCGTGCCAGAGGCTCCCCTAAATACTGTATTGAGTGGCATCTTGGGGAGTGTAGGGTAGTAGTCAATGGGCTAGGTACCCCTGAGGTCACTACACCACCAATATGACCACTTCCTGTGTGCACATGGGGATATCCCTGTCACAGAGTTCCTAAATCTGCCAACACCAAGGTGGCAGATTTTTAACTGTTGTGTCCACCTCAGGCAGCACACTTTAGGAGTGGAACTGTCCTGAGGGGTGGAAACACCTCCCTGAATACTAAATTTGACACCTGTCCAGGTGCTAAATGGGCCTGGGGCAGAGAAGTTGGCATATCTCCTGTGAGTGAAGACAGATCTGCATGCAAAGGGCAGAAGGCTTCTTTAAAGCCCCCTACCTTGGAATGCAGATTTGCAGGTCATCCTGTTGGGTGGGACGCATAAACATCTCTCCCAGAGGCGGCTTTCTTGCAGGTTGCCCGAGAGCAAAGGCTCTCATCCTGGAGGTCAGACTCTTGTCTGGTGGTGGTGGGCTGGATCAAACTATTCAGCCAACCACTAATAGTTGGTAGGTTTTCAGGGGACACCTCGTGTATATATTAATATATTCATCACTGACATCAGTGAGGGTTTAGTTTGATATCAAACATCCCTAGTTTCAGTGAAGCCATCACGTAGCTGGTCACGTAGTGACCAGTGACCAGCACATGTACTTAAAATGGCATCCCTGGTCACTCACTATGTCTAAGAATCAACAAAGACATAGCAGGGGCATAACTGCTCATGCAGGTATGACCTCACTCACAATATAATGCACCCTGCCTTAGGGTAGGAGGGCCTGCTGTAGGGGTAACTTACATAGATTGCACGCAGTGTTAGGGGACATGGCACACAGGCTGTGTGCTATTTCGTATTTTCAGTTTAAGCTGCACCAAGACATGCAGCCTGCAATTGAAGTCTGCATGTATTAGGTGAGTTGTCCCTGAGGGTGGCACAGTCCATGCTGCAGCCCTTGGGGACCCTCTTTTCTACCCATGCCCTAGGTAACATGGGTACCATTTACTATGGACTTACAGGTAAACCAAGGATATTGCCAATTGGGGTACAATTGTAAAGCTTTAGGGAAAGAGATCTGGCACTGGGGACCTAATTGGCAGGGACCCAGTGCACTTTCAGTCAAAATTGCATAATGTACCAGGCAAAAAGTGGGTATGACCATGTCAAAAAGCGGCACTTTACTACATTGATCATTGACAAAAGTAATGATTGATATTGATTACTTTATTGCTTATTACAATAAACATGTAATAATGAAAGATTTGATCAATAATTCCCTTAAAAATCACAACTCTCATTATTGACTGAAAACAGAATTGAGATTGTGACAATAATTTAATTTGATGTACAGGTCGTGGTTAATCCCATCCAACGTCAATGATTCATTGGGCCAGTGAAACAGTAGTGATTTATTTCTGGGTAAATGGTAAAATCTTTCTCATAAACCTATAAATTAAGTGAGACATCCCCGCTCCAGCTCATACATGGAACATTGCTGGCCATGGCCTACAATAGATATTTCTTGGCACAGTGGACCCAAGGAAAAGTGCTTAGCTCCATAAAGGGTGCAGCAGGCCTAGCTGGCAAGTGGGAAATGTGCTGCCTGTTTGAAGATTTACGCCAGCACAGCAATCTGAGACTCTGCTGTCAGAAATCCAGCATGTTCCCTCACTCTAAAAATAGAAAATGAACCACACTTTCGGAAGGATGGGGAACATGTCATTTTACGCTGGTGCTCCAACCTGGTGAAACTGTAAATTATCCCCTCAGTTTCTCAATGGAAAGAAGGTAGATTTGTCATGAGAACAGACCTGCACATTCTGTTTTGAAATCAACTTCAAATAGTTTAAGAAATCCCCTTTATCAACACAACAACAACACATCATTAAATAACATTTGCTATGACAGAATCCCTCAACGTGGACTGCAGAGTAGACACAGTGCCTTTCTGTGTGAACTACACGTTTGCAAGCATAAACTAAGCACACATATCACCAAGTAAACTGCAAAGAGCTTTGAACTCCAGCTGCTCATTTGGCTTCAGTCTTACATCAACAAAGTGCTGGTTACTTTTCCTTTGCCTCCCATTTCTCATAGTTCACTGAAATGTAAATAGTCCTATCCCTTCTATTTAGGGAATTTTGACTGAGTGCCTGTACTCCAGATTGGTAGGTGCTGGAATCTCCAAATTACTGTCTCTTCTAAGACAGATGGTAACTCTGTCAACATGCGAATTCCGCAGAGCTGCAGTGTAGATGCTTTTGAGCTTCCTGTGTGAAACTCCTCCACACAGAAGAGCACCAATGGGATATGTGCCAGAACTAGGTCTCGGGGGCAATTAGCTTCATCTGATTTCATCTCCAGCTGTCAATGCAGTCAAGTAAATTCAGTTTATTTTGATTTTCCTTTGGGAAAATAATAGAGTTGTTTGTTCATAACAAAAGGGCTTTTACACATCAGATTCTGTCGAACGTTTGGTGTTACCTTAATATTGTAAAAGCAAAGCTAGACGTCTTAGATATTTGTAGAGTACCAAAGATCAGGAAAAGAGATTGCACTGAAGTTTATTCCATCACGTTATTAAAACATTCGTGCATTATTTCTGAGAAGGATTACATTATTTAGAAGTGATTGGCATGCGTGTATGCTTGACGCTCACAAGTCTAAATAGCCACAATATTTTGGTTTTGCAGCTGCTAAAGGAACTCTTCAGGAAACGGCAGGCAGACAGCTTTCACACATTTGTGCCACTGGTGCTCTAAATGAACGTGACGCTGTCAAAGGGAGATAGAATGTGGGGTTGAGACCAATTATTAAAACTCGTGGCATGGCTGAAAAAGTATTAATTCATTGATTTGGTCAAGCTGTCGGCCCAAACAATATGCACGTTAATGAGAGAAGACCTAACTAACAAAGCTATTTCATGTGTATGTTTAACGTATGCGTAAAAATACGCGTTTCCCGACACATTGCCACACTGGAATTGGTAGGAAATGTTCTCCTGTCAAGAGCAGGAGTAAATTCTCTCATAAATGTCTTTCTCATGATCGGATAGGCAGGTAGGACTCCTTAGATGGTGGAGGTCCAGAGGAAGAGACTTTTCGGCATGTTAATCCTTTTTCTATTTGGAGAAAAAAGAAAAAGTTAGCAAGTGCATTTACACTTGGCTTAGAGATATCCCCATGAGCAAATGTGCAGGGGTTAATTTGCTCACACAATAATTCTGGAGTATTCCATTGGAAACTGCAACAGTTGCAGCTTCCCAGTAGTACTCCGGCAAATCTTTGTGAATTCTGAAAAAATCATAAAAACAGCCAAACAGTGGGACGAAATTGACAAAAGTGGATTATGATTTTTTTTGTGAACAGAGATTACAGGGTTTGAAGAACTTGTTCTAGTTTTGGTATTACTAAATCAATTATTTTGTATAGACAGGAACACCTTTCTCTCTGGTGACCCAGATCAACTATGGTGCAGAAGAACCAAACAATTGTTACACATTGAATTAGTAACTAGGGAGGGAGTACTCTACAGGCATAAATAATACAATATATTGCTCGAACAAAACACAGTCCACTGAGGAAGCCTTGCTCTGTACCTGGTATCTATAGTCCAAGCAACTGACTTTGCTCTAGAGAACATCCAATGAGGTTCAAGCAGTAATAAACATCACTAAGGTTAAGACACAAGTCATTAGAACAGTCACATCCCATTTTTAACCCCTTCGCAGCCAAGGACGTAACGGTTACGTAAGCACCCCCACTGCAGGGATGGAAGGGGAATCGCTTCCTCTCCCAACCCCACCCACCTCCCCCGTGGACTCTGATGACGTCAGCGCGCGATTGCGTGCTAACCTCATCAGAGGCCTGCCCTCTGCTTCCAGCATGGATCAGAGGAATATGCTTTTACATTTCTCCTCCTATCATGTTGACAGGCCGAGAAAGGCATCAAAGGAAAGGAAAGACCATCCTCATCTTTGATGTCTTTCTCAGCATTTCTGCTGCCAGATCGCGATGCCCAGTGCACATGAGGGAGTTTTTTTTTTTTTTACAGGTAATTGACATGAGAGGAGCGGTAAATGTGATTTTTTAGCTAAATTTGAGGTTTGCTGAGGATTCTGGGTAAGGAGACATTGGGGGATCCACGCAAGTCACACCTCCCTGGACTCCCTCTGGTGTCTAGGTTTCAGAAATGTCTGGGTTTGGCAGGTTTCCCTAGATGGCTGCTAAGCTCACAATCAAAAACACAGGTGCCCCCTCGCAAAAGCAGGTAGTTTTGTATTTGATCATTTTGATGTGTCCAGATAGTGTTTTGAGGCATTTCCTTTTGCGGGCACTAGGCCTACCCACACAAGTGAGGTACCATTTTTATCGGAAGGCTTGGGGAAATGCTGGGTGGAAGGAAATTTGTGTCTCCTCTCAGATTCCATAACTTTCTGTCACCGAAATGTGAGGAAAAATGTTTTTGGGGCCACATTTTGATGTTTGTAAAGGATTCTGGGTAACAGAACCTGGTGAGAGCCCCATCTTGGATTCTCCTATGTGTCTAGTTTTCAAAAATCCACAGGTTTGGTAGGTTTCCCTAGGTGCCGGCTGAGCTAGAGGCCAAAATCCACAGGTAGGCACTTTGCAAAAAACAGGTCTGTTTTCTTTGGGAAAATGTAATGTGTCCACATTGTGTTTTGAGGCATTTCCTGTCGCAGACACTAGGCCTACTCACACAAGTGAGGTACCATTTATATCGGGAGACTTGGGGGAACGCTTGGGGGAAGGAAATTTGAGGCTCTTCTCAGATTCCAGAAGTTTGTATCACCGAAATGTGAGGAAAAGTGTTTTTTGGCCACATTTTGAGGTTTGCAGAGGAATCTGGGTAACAGAACCTGGTGAGAGCCCCACAAGTCACCCCATCTTGGATTCCCCTAGGTGTCTAATTTTTAAAAATGCGCAGGTTTGGTAGGTTTCCCTAGGTGCCGACTGAGCTAGAGGCCAAAATCGACAGCTAGGCACTTTGCAACATACAGGTCTGTTTTCTTTGGGAAAATGTGATGTGTCCACGTTGTGTTTTGGGGCATTTCCTGTCGAGGGCGCTAGGCCGACCCACACAAGTAAGGTTCAATTTTTATCGGGAGACTTGGGGAAATGCTGGGTGGAAGGAAATTTGTGGATCCTCTCAGATTCCAGAACTTTCTGTCACCGAAATGTGAGGATAAAGTATTTTTTTGGCTAAACTTTGAGGTTTGCAAAGGATTCTGGGTGAGAGCCCCACAAGTCACACCATCTTGGATTCCCCTAGGTGTTTAATTTTCAGCATGCTTCTGGTGACAGATGAGGGTGTGGAGGAAGAGAGTGGACCTCTCCCAACCTCCTCTCTGCCAAGGAAGGTGATGGGTCAGTGGAGGGTTTCATTCTCTCTGACTCCCTGACCCTTGACCAGAGAGGGGACTGCTACCAGTTACTAGAACAGGACTCCTCCCTGTTGTCCCTCACCCCTGAACTCACACACCTGTGTGCCCATGATATTAACAAGGGAGACAGTCCCCCTGTAAAGAACAAAATTTACAGGTTGTCAGATAAGGTGAAGGCCAGCATCACAGATGAAGTCTCCAAGATGTTGGCTCTAGGGGTTATTGAGAAATCTAGTAGTCCCTGGGCCAGCCCTGTGGTGCTGGTACCCAAGGCTGCTGCACCTGGTGCCAAGCCAGAACTCTGGTTCTACGTGGACTACCGGGGTCTCAATTCAGTCACACAGACTGACGCTCATCCCATCCCCCGAGCTGATGAGGTCGTAGACAGGCTAGGCTAGGTGGTCTGGCAGATCACCTTGACTGAGGGGGCTAAAGAGAGATCTGCTTTTTCCACACCTGATGGCCATTACCAATTCCGGGTGATGCCCTTTGAGTTGAAAAATGCCCCGCTACCTTCCAACAGTTGGTCAACGTGGTCCTAGCTGGCAAGAATGCCTTCTACGTAACCTACCTGGACACCATTGCCGTCTACAGTGACAGCTGGGAGGAACACCCGCTCCACCTCAAAGAGGTACTACAGGCCCTGCAACAGACAGGCCTGACCTTCAAGGCCTGTAAGTGCCAGATTGGGCAGGGTTCCGTGATGTACTTGGGACTCCTAGTAGGTGGTGGCAAGGTACAGCCCCTCCAGGCCAAGATTTAAACTATCAAGGCCTGGCAACCACATAGAACACAACCCGAGGTGAGGGCCTTCTTGGGCCTCACTTGGTATTACCGCAGATTTGTCAAGGACTATGGAACCATGGTGACACCCTTGACAGAACTCACTTCCAAAAAGCATCCTAGGTTGGTGAATTGGACAGAGGCTTGTCAGGAAGCCTTTTACTCCCTAAGGGAAGCTATGTGCATGGCTTCTGTGCTCAAGGCTCCTGACTACACCAAGGAATTTATCGAGCAGTGTAGGAGGCTGGCCTGGCTGATAGTGGGTACCTGATGGTACTTACACCTTGTGCCAGGTCCAGTTATCCCTTATTAGTAGATTAGTAGTGTTCTAGCAGCTTAGGCTGATAGAGGTAGCTATAGCAGAGCAGCTTAGGCTGAACTACTACCATACCACTTATATCATATAGCACTATATCATAAGAAAACACAATATTCAGAGTTACTAAAAATAAAGGTAATTTATTTTAGTGACAATATGCCAAAAGTATCTCAGAGGATATACTCCCTTAGGAGGTAAGTAAAATACACAAAATATACACACAAACCAAAATCAGGTAAGTAAACAGTTAGAAAAGTAGTGCAAACACTGTAGAACACAATAGAATTCAATAGGAGACAAAAGGCCTAGGGGCAACACAAACCATATACTCCAAAACTGGAATGCGAACCACGAATGGACCCCAGGCATAGTGTAGTGTGTAGAGGGTCACTGGGATTGTAAGAAAACACTAAGGGTGTCCAAGATACCCCACCCCAAGACCCTGAAAAGTAGGAGTAAAGTTACCCTACTACCCTAGAAAGACAGTAAAGTTGAGATAGGGGATTCTGCAAAGACAGCAACTGACTGCAAAGCACTGAAGATGGATTCCTGGACCTGAGGACCTGCAAAGGAAGGGGACCAAGTTCAAGAGTCACGCAAGTGTCCGGGGGGCAGGAGCCCACTAAACCCCAGATGACGGTGCAAAAGGGCTGCCTCTGGGTAGAAGAAACCAAAGATACTACAACAACGGAAAGTGCCAGGAACTTCTCCTTTGGTCAGAAGATGTCCCACAGCGTGCTGGAGGATGCAGAGTTGTTTCCATGCAGAAAGACCACAAACAAGCCTTGCTAGCTGCAGGAGTCGTGTTTGAAGATAATGGGTACAGTCAGGGCCCAGGAAGGACCAGGAAGTCGCCCCTTTGAGGAGGAGACAGACGTGGCACTCAGCAACACAGAGAGCCCATCCAGAAGCAGACAGCACCCGCAGAAGCACTTGAACAGGCATTCAAGAAATCTGAGCATGGCGGTCGTCTCAACACAACAAAAGAGGGTCCCACTGAAGCCGGAGGTCAACTCAGCGCGTTGGACAATGCAGGATGGAGTGCTGGGGACCTGGGCTGTACTGTGCACAAAAGAAGTCTTGCAAAAGTGCACAGAAGTGCTAGCAGCTGCAGATCACGTAGTACATAGGATTACTGTCTGGCGTGGGGAGGCAAGGACTCACCTCCACCAAATTTGGACAGAAGGACCACTAGACTATCGGGGTCACTTGAATCCAGCTCCTGTGTTCCAGGGAACAAGCTCATCAAGATGAGAGGGGGGCCAGAGGACCGGTGATGCGGAAGTTTGGTGCCTGCGTTAGAGGGGGGGAGATTCCGTTGACCCACGGGAAATTTCTTCTTGGCTTCCAGTGCAGGGTGAAGGCAGACAGCCCTCAGAGCATGAACCACCAGGAAACAGTCGAGAAAGCCGACAGGATTAAGCGCTACAATGTTGCTGGTAGTAATCTTGCTACTTTGTTGCAGTTTTACAGGTGTCCTGGAGCAGTCAGCGGTCGATCCCTGGCAGAAGTTGAAGAGAGAAGTGCAGAGGAACTCTGGTGGGCTCTTGCATTCGTTATCTGATGAGAAACCCACAGGATAGACCCTAAATAGCCCTCAGAGGAGGATTGGCTTCCTAACCAGGTAAGAGCCTGTCAGGAGGGGTCTCTAACGTCACCTGCTGGCACTGGCCACTCAGAGGTCTCCATTGTGTCCTCACACCACTGCATTCAAGATGGCAGAGGGCTGGGACACACTGGAGGAGCTCTGGGCCCCACCCCTAGGTCACTCCCCTTTCCGTTGTCCAGTTTCGTGCCAGAGCAGGGGCTGGGGGACCCCTGAACGGGTGTAGACTGGCTTAGGCAAGGAGGGCACCATCTGTGCCCTTCAAAGCATTTCCAGTGGCCAGGAAAGGCTACTCCTCTCAGGCCCTTAACACCTATTTCCAAAGGAAGAGGGTGTAACACCCTCTCTCAGAGGAAATCCTTTGTTCTGCCTTCCTGGGACTGGGCTGCCCAGGCCCTATGGGGGCAGAACCTGTCTGAGGGTTGGCAGCAGCGGTACCTGCAGAGAAAACCCCAGAGAGCTAGTTTGGCAGTACCCGGGGTCCATGCTGGAGCCCCGGAGATGCATGGGATTTGGCATGGGGGGACAATTCCATGATCTTAAACATGTTACATGGCCATGTTCGGAGTTACCATTGTGAAGCTGCACATAGGTATTGACCTATATGTAGTTCACGCGTGTCATGGTGTCCCCGCACTCACAAAGTCTGGGAAAATTGCCCTGAACAATGTGGGGGCACCTTGGCTAGTGCCAGGGTGCCCTCACACTTAGTAACTTTGCACCTAACCTTCACTAAGTGAGGGTTAGACATATAGGTGACTTATAAGTTACTTAAGTGCAGTGTAAAATGGCTGTGAAATAACGTGGACGTTATTTCACTCAGGCTGCAGTGGCAGTCCTGTGTAAGAATTGTCTGACCTCCCTATGGGTGGCAAAAGAAATGTTGCAGCCCATAAGGATCTCCTGGAACCCCAATACCCTGGGTACCATATACTATGGGATTGTAAGGGTGTTCCAGTGTGCCAATCAGAATTGGTCAAATTAGTCACTAGCCTGCAGTGACAATTTTAAAAGCAGAGAGAGCATAAACACTGAGGTTCTGGTTAGCAGAGCCTCAGTGATACAGTAAGGCACCACACATGGAACACATATAGGGCACAACTTATGAGCACTGGGGTCCTGTCTAGCAGGATCCCAGTGACACAGCCAAAAACAAACATACATACAAGTAAAAAATGGGGGTAACATGCCAGGCAAGATGGTACTTTCCTACAGGCAGACAGATGCTTCAGAGCATGGCAAAGGGGCGGTCCTAGCACAGCTAAATGAGGAGGGCCGAGACTAACCAGTAGTCTTTATTAGCAGAAGACTATTAACATGGAACAGAGGTGGAGTGCTATTGAAAGAGAAGCATTTGCTGTGGTCTGGGCACTGAAGAAGCTGATACCATACTGGTTTGGGACTCACTTCCGGGTTCAGAAAGACCACAGGCCCTTCAGATGGCTCATGCAGATGAGGGGTGAAAATCCTAAACTCTTGATGTGCTCCATTTCCCCATAGGGAATGGACTTTACGGTGGAGCATCGCTCAGGGATTGACCACACCAACGCTGATGGTCTCTCTAGGTATTTCTGCCTTAGCGATGAGAGCTCCCAGGAGGTTGGGTAGCTCTCCCCACTTCCAGCTGGGGCGACACATGCTAGACCTGACAGCCTTAGGGTGGTCACCCCTACCTTTTTTTGCCTGCCTCCCTCCACTTTTTAGATACTGTTTTTGCTGGATTTAAGACTCCGCGCAGTTTACCACTGCTAACCAGTACTAAAGTGCATATGCTTTCTTCCTTTAAACATGGTAATATTGGATCATACCCAATTGGACTATTTAATTTACTTATAAGTCCCTACTAGAGTGCACTATATGTGCCCAGGGCCTGTAGATTAAATGGTACTAGTGGGCCTGCAGCACTAATTGTGCCACCCACGTAAGTAGCCCCTTAACCTTGTCTCAGGCCTGCCATTGCAAGGAATGTGTGTGCAATTTCAATGCCAATTCGACTTGGCATTTAAAAGTACTTGCCAAGCCTAAAACTCCCCTTTTTCTACATGTACGTCACCCCTAAGGTATGCCCTAGGTAACCCATAGGGCAGGGTGCTGTGTAGGCAAAAGGTAGGACATGTACCTCTGTAATTTACATGTCCTGGTAGTGTAAAACTGCTTAATTTGTTTTTACACTGCGGTGAGGCCTGCTCCCTTTATAGGCTAACATTGAGCCTGCCCTCATGCATTGTTTGAGTGGTAGCTGCTAATCTGAAAGGAGTAGGAAGGTCATATTTAGTATGGCCAAAATGGTAATACAAAATCATGCTGTTGGGTGAAGTTGGATTTAATATTGCTATTTTAGAAATGCCACTATTAGAAAGTGAGAATTTCTCTGTACTTAAATCCTTCTGTGCCTTACAATCCACGTCTGTCTAGATTCAGTGACAGCTCCCTTGTGCATTCACTCAGACACACCCCAAACACAGGATACTCAGCCTCACTTGCACACATCTGCATTTTGAATGGGCCTTCCTGGGCTGGAAGGGTGGAGGTCCTGACACTTGCATGTCAAAGGACAGCAGCCTGCCCTCACACAAAGGACTGCCACACCCCCTACTGAGACCCTGGCAGACAGGATTGAACTGAAAGGGGACCTTGTGCACTTCTAAGCCACTCTTAGAAGTCTCCCCCACTTCAAAGGCACATTTGGGTATTTAAACAGGGCCTCTGCCCCTACCAACTCAGACACTTGAACCTGAATTAGAACCTGCATCCTGCCAAGAAGACCTGCCTGGCTGCCCAAAGGACTCACCTGTCTGCTTTCTGTGTAGGACTGCTGCCTTGCTGTTGCCCTGCTGCCTTGCTACTCTCTGGCTGTGGTGAAGTGCTCTCCAAGGGCTTGGATAGAGCTTGCGTCCTGTTCCCTGAAGTCTCAGGACCAAAAAGACTTCATCTCTACAAGAAGGACTCCTTGTGCAGCGAAATTCGACGCACAGCCTTCCAGAAACAATGCACAGCCTGCACCGCGGTTAAAATTTCATTGCACGCCGAGCCAGAACGACGTAGCCCGACTTCGCAATGAGAAGACCGATGCAGTGCCAGCGTAGCGACCGGAAATTTTATAAATGACCTCACCCGATGAACGCACAGCCGAGCCGGAATGATGCAGCCAGACTTCCAGAGAGGAATCAATGCAGCGCCTGCCGTGTGGTAGAAAATTCAATGCAAACGCCCACCGAATCGACGCAGCTCTTGTGACTTCGTCCTGCCAGCGCCGGCATCTGAGAACCCCGCAACCCGAAGAGGAACCACGACTGAGTTCGGGACGCACAGCCGTCTCTGCGTGAAAATGAAATAACGCAATATCGTGTGCTGCCCGAGAAATCAACGCACACCCCTTTGTTTCCACGCATCTCCTCCTCTGCGGTTCTTTGCTGAGATTTTTCACGCAAACCAGGTACTTTGTGCTTGAAAGAGACACTGTTTATTTTTAAAAGACTTAAGACACTTTGGCCCTCATTACAACCCTGGCAGTCGGTGTTAAAGCGGTGGTAATACCGTCAACAGGCCGGCGGTAACAAAAATGGAATCACGATCACGGCGGAAACCTCCAACACGTTCAGCCACTTTAACACTTCGAACGCCATGGCGTTAGCAACAAACACCGCAGTGGTAACCACCAACAGCCAGGCAGAAGACAATGTACCGCCTACCCCATTACAACACGCCCATCCACCAGCTTTTCCCGGGCGGTACCGACGCCATCAAAAGCACGGCGGAAACAGTACCTTGAAGGGAAACCACTCACCTTTCGACACTCAACAAAGAACCAGGACACCATGGAGCCTGAACTACAGGTGTTACCCATGCTGGTGTATCTTCTCATCTACCAGGAGTCCCAACGGCGGCGGCGACGACCACGGTGAGTACTGCACCTAGTACACAGGGGAGGAGGGAGGAAAAAGAGAGTGACACACACACGCAACACGCAACACCCCGACCCCCACCCTCACCCCAAACACCATAGACACAAACACATGCAACAACATTACATATACACCCCGTAACCCTCTGGAATACAGCAAGGACAAAAAGAATAGAGTCAAATGAGTGTAATTTTTTTAATTTAGAGAAACACGTTCATAAATAAATAAACAGTATGTACAATATATGCACTATATACAAAATGAGGCACAATGTCAACACAAAAATAGTCCGTGGCCCACTGGGCAATAACTCATAGGCCAAGCCCTCACTTGACTCCTGCCTCAAAACGGAGAGAACACTACAGGGGCATCAGGTCGAAAACACACAGGCACCTCAGGGGAAAGGGGAACGGGGGTACATCAGCTGGAAGATGGTACTATAACACTGCTCCTGGAGGGGGCTCCATGCCCACAGTTTGGTCCTGGGGAGTGCAAGACCACAGTATCTCAAGTCTCTCAAGTGGCTGGTTTGCCCACTGCTTGGTCATCTCCCAAGTGGGTGGGTTGCCCACTGCTTGGTCCTGGGAGTGCAAAGCCACAGTCTCTCAAGTCTCCCAAGTAGGTGGTTTGTCACTGTTTGGTCCTGGAGAGTGCAAAGCCACAGTATCTCAAGTCTCCCAAGTGGGTGGTTTACCCACTGTTTTTTCCTGGGGAGTGCAAAGCCACAATCTCTCAAGTCTCCCAAGTGGGTGGTTTGCCCACTGTTTGGTGCTGTGGAGTGCAAAGCCACAGTTTCTCATGTGGGTGACATGTTCCACTGGTTCTGGAGGGGGCTCTGTGCCCAGTTGTGCTTCATCCTGCCAAGGATAGGGTGAGTGGATGCCTTTTTCCACTGGTTCTGGAGGGGGTTTGGTGCCCAGTGTGCTTCATCCTGCCAAGGATAGGTTGAGTGGATACCTTTCTCCACTGGTACTGGAGGGGGCTTGGTGCCCAGTGATGCTGCACATGGGGGTGCCAGGTCACAGTCCCTCACCTGGGTGTCAGAGCCACAAGATTGCAATGGCCAGGATGCATGAGAGTCCATAGAGGGAGGACTACAGTCCATCCGCTGGCAGCTACAGCTGCACAGTGTTGGTAGTGCCGGTGCTGGTGGTGGTGCTGCCAGTGGTGGGGGGAGGCTCCAGCCCTTCTTCTGCAGCCTCAGACGGCTGCCCACTGGGGCTGCTGCTGCTGGCAGTGGTGCCACTGTCATTGGTGCAGGTGGTGGTGCTTGTGGTGGGGCTTGCGGTGGTGCAGGTTGCAGTGCTGCCCGCGGTGCAGGTGCTGTGCTGCCAGTGGTGGGGGGTGGCTCCAGCCCTTCTCCTGGAGCCTCGGACGGCTGCCCACTGGAGCTGCTGCTGCTGACTGTAGTGCTACATGTGGCAGTGCTTGCAGCAGTGCTTGCGGCAGTGCTTGCGGCGTGGCTTGCAGCAGTGCAGGTGGTGGTGCTGGCAGCGGTGCAGGTGCTGGTGCTGGCGGTTGTGCTGGTAGCCACCAGGCCTTCAGCTGCAGGCTCAGGCGGCTGACATGGCTTGGCTGGTGTATTGTGCCTCTTCCTGCCCTTGGCAGATGGTGGTGTCACATTGAATCTGGCAGCTGGAGTCTTTGAGGTGGCCTTGCTTGGTGGTTGTGGCTCCTTCCCCTTGCTGGATGCTGTCCTCTTCTTCACCTTGCCAGGTGGAGGAATGTTCTTGCCCTTGGCAGGGGCTGGTGGCACACTGGCTCGGCTGACTGGTGCCCCCTTTGAGCCTCTAACAGCTGCAGACACCACAGCGGACGTGGATTTGGTGGCTGAGGTGCTGGGCTGGGTTTTGGCCAGCCAGGCCTGAGGTGAAGGATGGGGGAGGGGTAGGGAAGAGGTCAATGTTTGCTAGGAAGAGCTTCTTAGGGACATTGAGGTGGGAAGAGGGTGAAGGTTTGGGAGTGGAGGAAGAGGGAGTGGTTGTAGGAGGTATCAGTCTGCTGTGTTTGGGTGCAGGTGCATGAGCTAGATGCTGTTGTGAGGTGGATGGCTGTTGGGTGCTTGCATTTGTGTACTTTGAGAGGAGGGGTCACAGAACACAGGGACGTGTGCATGGATGTGGGGGTGATGACTGCCAGTGAGAGGTGTGCAGTGATTGGCGTCCTGGTGATGGAGGTAGTGGATAAGGATGTAGTGCATGCAGGTGTGAGTGGAGATGCTACTGGGAGGGAGGTGGACGACGAGGAGGAGGGGGACACAGTGGAGGCACTGGATGTTGGTGTGTCTGCATGGGGATGGTGCTTGTGTGAGTGCCTGTGAGATGAAGTGTGGTGCTTGTGTTTGCCTGAGCCACTTCTGTGTGTTGATTTGGGTGAATGCTTGTCTGAAGGTGTGCTTTTGATAGGCTGGGGTTGAGGGGATTAGGACTGGGTAGAGGAAGTTAGAGGGGGAGGCTGGATACAGGGACAATGGCTGCCATCAGTGCGGAGGCCAAAGCCTGAAATGCTCTCTGTTGGGCCACCACGCCAGCGTGAATGCCCTCCAGGTATGCATTTGTTTGTTGCAAATGCCTCTCGACACCCTGGATGGCATTCAGTATGGTTGACTGCCCAACAGTGAGGGATCTCAGGAGGTGGTTAGCCTCCATACTGAGGACAGCAGGGCTGACTGAGGCAGGGCCTGAAGTGCCAGGGGCAAAGGAGATGCCCACCCTCCTGGGTGAGCGGGCATGGGAAACATGATGAGGGGCTGCTGGGAGGGCGGTGCTGGTGGGGGGGTGGAGGCTGTACCTGTTGTTGGGATGGGCACAGAGGTGTCCGCCACCACCAGGGAGCTTCCATCGGAGAAGGAGTCGCTGTCTGTAGTGTCCCCTCTTTTCTCCATCATGGTGCTTCCCTCGCCCTCCGTCCCACTGGTGCCCTCCCCCTCGGTGGATTCGGCTTCCAGGCCCATGTTGAATGCAGCTCCCCCTGTCGCCGGTGCCTCTGCTCTTCCGCCAGATGATGCTAATGCACACAAGGACAGGATGACAAAACAAAAAGGGGGGGGAGACAGAATATACACTTGGTCAGTGCCAGCAACAACACCACCGTTGGTGTACTCAAAACACAGGGAGCAGCCCTATGCACTAGGCCATGCACTATCAGTTACAAAGATAGTCACCAGCCCATGGGGTACCTAGCATAACGCCATCAGCTGCACACCTGAAACAAACAGGGCCCTGACCAGTAGGAGATGCCCACTAACACCATTGGGGTTGGAGTGCTTCAGATCCTGCCCAAAAAGGGACCTACCCTGCCATGTTTGCCCTGGCCTAGGGGCACCCAAAGTCCATATCCCCACCCAGGTAATACCTTAACGCACGCAAAGTCATGATTCTGAATTTGTACTCACTCCCTTGTGGCTGCTGTGATGCCCTCAATTGACCATCCAATCCCGGATAGGCCACCACCAGGATGCGGAACATCAGGGGGGTCAGGGTATGACGGGCACCCCTTCCTCGTTGGGAGGCCAGCCCCAACTGGGCCTCCGCCGTCTTCCTTGCCCAGCGGCGCAGGTCCTCCCACTGTTTGCAGCAGTGGGTGCTCCGCCTGTCAAAGACCCCCAGGGTCCGCACCTCCTTGGCGATGGCACGCCAAATACCTTTTTTCTGATGACCTGCAGGAAAAAGACAGCAGAAAAGGGATTAGTCATACTGTCCGGACTGTCATACTCATGGCCCACCATTTCCCTCCCATCCCTTCCGCACATACATTGACACATACAGCACTCCATACATTCATGGCCCATTCATCATGCTCACAGTGTACTTACCTGTTTGTCTGGAGGACCATAGAGTAAAGTGTAATGGGGTAGGACCCCATCCACCAGTCTCTCCAACTCCTCCGAAGTGAAGGCAGGGGCCCTTTCCCCAGACACATGAGCCATTGTTGCTTCCAGGCACAGGTCACAGCAGCACTTGCAGTGTAGGTCCTCACCTGTTGAAGGTCAGGTAGCAAGTGAGTGAACAGATAGAAAATGGTGGTCATGTCCGCAGCTGTGCGTACCATCACCGCTGGCATACATCACCATTGGCTCCTGGAACCCATAGGGCCTAATGTTAAAAGTTGTGTGGCGGTCATTGACCGCTGACCACAACGGCGCACAACGCCAGCGGCATTACCTCATTTCCATTTTTCCCGCCTCACAGGTCAGGCATCCGCCATTTCAAGGGGGCACAGACCATGGCATCTAACTGCGTCACAGCAGACATTGGCACATCAACTGACTCTCTGATTCACATACTGGTTCTGTAAATGAAGATATGCATCATTATTACAATAGATGTGTGAATATGACCCTCTGCTCACCGTTTTCCTCCCTTGACTTCAACCGATGAGGATGAATATGAGATGGAGACATCCTCCAGTGCACAGCACCCTCGTAGATCTGGCAACAATGGAGGATAGACACATTATCCTAACCTACAGACTTGATCGGGCCACAATCCAAGAACTGTGTGCCCAATTAGAGCCAGACCTGATTTATGCTATCCGCCATCCCACAGGTATCCCCCCCTCTAGTGCAGGTCCTGTCAGTGCTCCATTTCCTGGTAAACTACAGTGGCCATGACATCAGGGATTTCTCAGCCAATTTTCTCCAACGTGTTTACCAGGGTGTTGTCTGCCCTGCTGAAACACATGCACAGCTACATTGTATTCCTCCAGGTGGAGGATTTGTTCACAGTGAAGGCTGACTTTTATGCCCTGGGACATATCCCCAACATCACTGGTGCCATTGATGGTACCCATGTAGCATTTGTCCCCCCCGGAGAAATGAACAAGTGTTTAGGAATAGAAAAGCTATCACTCTATGAATGTGCAGATGGTGTGTTTGGCGGACCAGTACATTTCCCATGTGAATGCCAAGTATCTTGGCTCTGTATATCTTGAGGAATAGCAGCATCCCATATGTGATAGCTCAACTCCAGAGGCACCGGGTGTGGCTAATAGATGAGCCCAAGGTCCCCACAGAGTATATATTGGTGTATGGGTATGGGGTTGTGCCTAAGGGTGAGTGTGTGGCTAACAGATATCCCTCAATATTTGCAGGTAACTTTGGTTACCCCAACCTCTCATGCCGACGGTTCCAGTGAGGAATTCCAGGACAAGGGCAGAGGAACGTTACAATGAGGCACATGGGCGAACAAGGCGGATAATTGAAAGAACCTTCGGCCTCCTGAAGGCCAGGTTCAGGTGCCTTCAACTGACTGGTGGATCCCTCTACTACTCACCCAAGAAGGTGTGCCAGATCATCGTTGCTTGTTGCATATTGCGCAACCTGGCCTTGAGATGCCGGGTGCCTTTTCTGCAGAAGGATGAGCCTGGAGATGGTCTTGTGGCAGCGGTGGAGCCTGTGGACAGTGAGGAAGAAGATGCAGAGGGGGAAAATGTGGACAACAGACGTTCTCTCATACAGCAGTACTTCCAGTGACACACAGGTAAGACACTGTAACTTCACTTTACATTGCAGTTTTGTTTTGGACATTGGACATGGCTACATGATTTCCCTATGTCTATGGCCACTTACTGTACCCTTTGCCATCTCTATTTTCAGATCTCCGTGCCCCACTCGGGCTCCTGGTGTGTTTACTGCTGCCCACTACAGGTCATACCAATGTATATATAACTGTACATATGAGTTGCAATGCTTACAGATTGTTGAACTAATACATATTTCAATCAATTGACAGACTCCAGACTTGTATTTGTTCCAAAGGTGTTTATTTAAGTGCTAAGAGGTTGAGGGGGATGTGCAATGGGCTTGGGTGATGGTGGAGGAATGTCCAGTTAGAGTCCAGTCTCTTTGTATCACAGGTGCATTGTCCAATGGGGCATAGGAAGGGGAGCAATGGCAGTTCAAGGTGGACAGGGTAACAGAGTGGGACACAAGGGTGACAATCAGGAGAGTCTTATTTCCTTGCAGGGTCTTGGCAATGTTCTCTGGCTTCCGCCTGGATCGCAGGGACCGTTTGCGGGGTGGTTCTCCTTCTGCAGGGGGTGGGGTGCTGGTGGCCTGTTGTTTCAATGGTGGGGTCTCCTCTCCACTAGCGCCGGCGGAGGTGGAGGGCTGTTCTTTGGTGTGGCTAGTGTCAGGGGCCCATTGGTGTGCCACTGCCTCCCTCATGATGTTGGCCATGTCAGCCAGCACTCCTGCATTGGTGACCAGGATGGTGTGGATGTCCTTTAGGT
Organism: Pleurodeles waltl; assembly: GCF_031143425.1. Taxonomy (NCBI): domain Eukaryota; kingdom Metazoa; phylum Chordata; class Amphibia; order Caudata; family Salamandridae; genus Pleurodeles; species Pleurodeles waltl. The sequence continues at coordinate 469,751,195 of NC_090442.1, forward strand.
CCTCCCTGATCCCCAGGTACTGTCTCTCCTGCAGCCGCTGGGTCTCCTGCAACTTAGGCAGTATCTGGCCCATCGTCTCTTGGGAATGGTGGTATGCGCCCAGGATCCCTGCAAGTGCCTTGTGGAGAGTGAGTTCCCTGGGCCTGTCCTCCCCCGGTCGCACAGCACTCCTTCCAGCTTCCCTGTTGTCCTGTGCCTCTGTCCCCTGAACCGTGTGCCCACTGCCACTGACCCCAGGTCCCTGATTGTCTTGGGTTAGTTGGGTTGCCTGGGGTCTCTGTAGTGGTGGACACACTGCTGATTGACGTGTCCTGGGGACAGTGGTATGGGCCCGCTGGGTGGGTGCTGTGGTGGTGTTTCCTGAGGGGGGAGGGTCTGTGGTGGTATAGGACTGTGTCTGGGTACCCGACTGTCCAGCGGTCCCTGATGGGCCAGGTTGGTCATTGTGATCCAGGCGTTCAGAGCTTCTGTCATCACTGTGGGTCCCTTCTGTGGGGGACTGGATGTTGGTGGCCACTCCTCTCCGGTGACGTTGAGTGGGGGTCCTGTGGTGATGTAAATGCAGTGTTATTGTATCTGCGTGTGCCATCTTGTGCATGGGTGTGTTTCCCTGAATGGTTGTGATAGCCCTGTCAGCTTTGCCTTGTGTGCGTGGTGATTTTGTGGGCTAGGTGATTCTCTCTAATGGGCACGCTTTAGTGATGGGTGTCCATGCAGGTTTGTGATGGGTGTCCATGCGTATGTGTTGCATGCAGGGCTTGGTATTGGGGTGGGTGGGTTGTGATAATGGGGTATTTGTGAGTTGGTGGAGTGATGGGGGTGAGGGTAGGGGTGGTAGTTTATGATGGCATGCAGATAGGGTGGGGGACATAATAGTAAAGATTTGACTTACCAGAGTCCAGTCCTCCTGCTACTCCTGCGAGGTCCTCAGGATGCATTATTGGCAGGACTTGCTCCTCCCATGTTGTTAGTTGTGTGGGAGGAGGTGGGAGTCCACCGCCAGTCCTCTGTATGGCTACCTGGTGTCTTGCAACCACGGAACGCACCTTTCCATGTAGGTCGTTCCACCTCTTACTGATGTCATCCCTTGTTCTGGGGTGCTGTCCCACGGCGTTGACCCTGTCCACGACTCTCCGCCATAGCTCCATCTTCCTTGCAAAGGACATCTGCTGCACCTGTGATCCGAATAGTTGTGGCTCTACCCGGATGATTTCCTCCATCATGACCCTTACCTCCTCCTCTGAAAACCTGGGTTGTCTTTGGGGTGCCATGGATGTGGTGTGAGTGGTATGTGTGAAGGTGTGTGTAGGGTGATGTGTTGTGGTGTGTGCTGTGAGGTGCGTGGATGGTGTATGGTTGATGGTGTTCTGTGGCTCAGATTGAGTGGGTGCTCCTGGCTTGTCTCTCTCTGTTTGCTATCTTTTTTTCATTGAAAGGGTTGTGGGTAATGTGAGTGTGTGTTTTATAGTGGTGTGGGTGCTGTGGGTGTATGTGTGTCAGGTGTGTGTAGTTTGAATTGTCCAATGTGGTGTTGTTTTGTAAGTGTGTGTTTATTTTGAGTGCGGCGGTGTGTTCCGCCAATGGTTTACCACGTTGAAAGACCACCACAGTGATTGATGGGTCCTGATACTCTGGGCGTATTCCTGTTGGCGTAATGGTGTGGGTTTTGGTATCACCAGTTTATCACTGACCTGTGGTGTAGCAGACTTGTGTGGGTGTCTGTATAGTGGCAGATTTCTCTGTGTTGGTCATAATACCCGTAGTGGTATACCGCCGCGGTCACGGTATGTTGGCAGCAGTCAGCATGGCTGTAGGTGGCATTTACCACCAACGTTGTAATAAGGGCCTTTATATGACTTTTCAGTGATATCTCAACATATACTTATTGCATTTTAATTGTTTTGACCAGCATCATATCAGATAAATATCATATATTTTTCTAAACAGTGTGTGGTGTATTTTTGTGGTGCTATATTGTTGTATTGCATGATTTATTGCACAAATACTTTACACATTGCCTTCTAAATTAAGCCTGACTGCTCAGTGCCAAGCTACCAGAGGGTGGGTACAGGATAATTTGGATTGTGTGTGACTTACCCTGACTAGAGTGAGGGTCCTTGCTTGGACAGTGGGTAACCTGAATGCCATCCAAAGACCCTATTTCTAACAATGGACCTACAAGTCCTATATATCATGCAAAACCAGAAGAGTCCAGTAGACATAACAGTATATTGCTTTAAAAAATCTGACATCGCAGGAAAAAGTTACAGAGTAAAAAGTAGAGAAAAATTGCGGTTCCATCATCAATCTGCTTTATTTTGGTAGGAAATATACCATAAAAGCACAATACAAAATATTTAAAAGAAAAATAAAACATAAAATCATTGGCTTTTAAAATGTGACCATACAAGACAATAAAAGCATAAAACAAAACAAGCTGCGTGTTAGTTTAAATAAATATACGAGTATAATCAGGAGCTTGCAGTAGCTACTATGCAATGGTGAATAGTCTGGAATGTATTGATGATCATACAATATAATTCACCAACTATGGGATTGTGTTGCCCGCAGCCAATATACATGGAAGAAATTGACCTTTTAAAATTCCAAATCGGAGATGCCAAATGGATTCAAAACGTTTTGCCAAGGAACATGTCAATGGCACAGATGGATCTGATTTAAATATCCTCAAAGCTGGTAAGCAGTTCCTAAAGCCCATAAATTTGCATAAGGGAATAATCCAGCGAGCCCTTTGTTTGGTATATGCGGGGCATTGGAAAAGGACATGAATAGTGGATTCTTCATTCCCGCAGCCCATTGGGCATAATTTGGACTTGTTAACTGAATTGGGCCACTTGTAGGTTAAGGTACACAGGGGAAGAGCCCCTATTCTGAATCTGATATACAAGGCACGTGCAAATGGAGAGAGTATTGTGTCCATGTAATGCTCAAACCCATAGTGGCATTTGATTTGTAGGAAATTGTCAATCATGGCGGAGGGAAGAGCTACTGCCAAATACGATGTCTGAACATTTAGCCAATAAGTGTCCTTCAAGATCTGGGTGGCATTTTTTGGGATGGAAGAGGGGTCTGTCCAGTAGTTCCCCATCCCAAGAATAGAAAAGGACAGCTCCACATAGATACACCACTTAATTTTAGTAGTAGAGTGGGTGCTCACCAGATTACTCAGCCCAACTCTATAAGGGATGAGGGAGTCTAAAGACCAAATCCGGATACAATATAAAAGTGGCCTTAGAGCAGAAATGTGGCTAATAGAATAGAGGTTAAGATCCATTCGAATTGGCAGTTTTGGGGTGCTGGTAGGGATCCTCAACAATGTCTTTATGAAGGAACTTTCCACTTTTTCTAAGTCCTCCAGATTGCAATAGCCCCATAATTCAGCTCCGTATAAGGCCACCCCCTTGCTTGAGATTTATATATTTCTATGGCGGGGTGATGGCAAATCTGGGGGACCTATCTGCACATCTTACAATACCACCTGCCCTTTGTTTCAAGCATGTTGATGATTTCTGCAAGTGGATGTGCCATTTATGAGAATCTCCTAGTTTAAACCCTAGATAATCCAAGACACCCACTCTTTCCAATATGGCACCCTCCAAGCAAATACATCTCCTCATTTTGTGCCGTATGTCCCCAAACACCATGTATTTGGTTGTAGCTGAGTTAATTTCTAAGCCATGATCTATGCAGAAGGCCACAAACATTGAGAGCAAATTGGAAAGGCTAGTTGCCGTTTGTGATGTTAAAGTGTCATCTGCAAATAACAGGCATGGTATCTTTTGCCCTCCCAATCTAGGGGCGTCATTGGAACATTTCAAGAGATAAGGGATACATGCATTTATAAATAAATAAAAGAAAAAGTGTAGGAGCCAACACACATCCCTGCCTCACGCCGCGATTTGTGGGAATCTCCGAAGTTAGTTCACCTTTCGGGCCCCAGCGGATTCTAGCACAATTGCCAGTATAGATATCTCTAATTATATTTATCATAGAACGGGGAGCCCCCACTCTGCTCATAACTTCCCATAACTTTTGGCGTGGAACGAGATCGAAAGCGGATTTCAAATCTACGAATGCCACAAAAAGATGGCCCGAGTCCACGTCAACTGTTTTCCATTTCATTGAGAGAAAACGAAATGCCTGGTCAATTGTGCTTACTTTGTCTCTAAACCCCGCCTGAAGATGGCTGAGCGCTTGGTTATCGTCTATCCATTTTTTTAGCCTACTTATTAGTTGATGGCAAAACATTTTTTGTAGATTATCTAGGAGGCTGATAGGACGATAATTCCCTGGAATTCCCCTCTCACCCTTTTTATGTATGGGTACAATGGCTGCTTCCTTCCATGACCAGGGGAAAGATCTGCTTGCCAAGACAGCATTTGAGACCCTATTCACATATGGGCCCCATTTAGTCAGGTATGATTTGTACATATCTGAGGGAATGCCATCTGGCCCTGGGTCCTTCCCTAATTTTTGGGCTGTGATGGCGAGCTCTGATTCTGACAGTGAGAAGGGTGTCAAAGTAATCGGGGGCAAATCTAAATATGATGATTCCCCATGGCATGCAGATTCGCATTCAAGTGGGGAGCCATGCAGTTCTCTAAAATGGGTAAGCCAGACTTCAGGGGAGATATGGCACTCTGGATTTAATGCTTGATTTCGATCCTTTTGGGCCACAAGGGACCAGAAGCATTTAGAGTCTGAAAGCCTGGCGGCCTGGGCCAAATCTTTCCATAATGCCTGTTCCCAATCAGTTTTGCAGGACTTACATATAGAAGCATAAAAGCTATTTCGTCTCTATATTTTGTTCTTAATGCTTCTATCAGGGAGCTCTTAGCCTTTCTACATCTCTTCTCAAACCACTTGTTAGAGTTAGATGATTGGTGGACTGGTTCCTTAACAAATTTAAAGAATAGGTCTTTAAGATTGGAGAAAAGATCCAAATGTAAGGTCATAACCTCGAGTGGAATAAGTAAAGAGCGGTCGACAAAGAGCTGGTGGCTAGAAACTAAAGCACATAGTTTGCCCCATAATTTGTTAGAGTTCTGAAAGAATTCCCATCTTACCACGCGCTTATTATTAGAGACCGTCAGGACATTAGTAATTTCGAAGTCCCGACGGGGCATGGGAGGCATAGCACCTGAAAGAATCTGTCTATCATATACTGCTAAAAGAGGGTCGTGGTCACTGGTATACTGATTGCCCACTCTCACATCTCTTATGTAATGCCAAACCCTAAAATCAAAAAGGACAAAGTCCAAAAAACTACTGTAAGACCCCCTAAAGAAAGTTGGACTAGCAGGGGTATCTGCAGGAAAACGCCTATTGCCAGGGCGAAGGCCAAGGAGTATCATGAGGTCTATTATCTGCAGAGCCCTATTGTTAACTTTAGGGGGATTTATGGGGGCGGAGTAAGAAGTGATATTCCATATGGAGTCTTCAATCTGCGTGGCCTCAGCAAAGGCAAGGTTGGGCTCAATTGGCACATTAAAGTCCCCGGCTATAACAATATGACACATTGAATAAAAGTCCTTTACAATAGAATTCAAAAGCTCTATAGTTAGGGAAAGCTGGTGAGAAGGATCAGGTCTATTGTAAATATTTATACACAAAACAGGGGGGCCCAAGTTTGGTTGTATAACTATAGCCAAGATGTCGGGGGAGTCTACATATAAATATTTTACTCTGCCCACCTCTGTCATTCTCACCCAAGTAGTGAGGCCCCCTGCTGCTCTACCAGCAGGCGACGGTTTTGCTTTTTTCGAAAAAGAGGTAAACCCCTGCCCATGCATACTGCAAGTTGCTCAAGTTTCCTGGAACATACAAATATTGAAGTCATCAATAAAAGCCCCCCAATCCGTGTCAGCTAATTTGCTTCAAATGCCAGCCACATTCCAGGACAGAAGCTTCGCTAGTGGAGGATCAGTAATACAACTGAATTCATGTGAAATAACAGCAGGATGGGGAATACTAGAGTGCTCAACAGGGATTATTGTTGTTGCAGTACCATTAGAAAAGGATGACGTCCTCCACGAAGAGACATCTTCTAAAATTGGACAATTGTTAATGAGTAGTAAGGTAGCTTGAGAAAAATTGGTATTGGTATTATGTAAAACAGGTGAATGTAGTCAATCAATGTCAGAGGTATTCCCCACAGGGTCGAATTCACATACATTTTTTGCTTTAAGAACATGGCCCTGATCCTTAATCAGAGCTGAACTGGGTAATTCCGTGTTGGAGACAGAAAGCCCCAGATCCCTGTTCAGCTTTGTAGAGCCCAAGGTAGACAAAGATTTCGGTCTCCCAGTGCCAGTGGCAGAACAACTGTCACTGAGAAAGATGGCAGTACCCTTCCGTGTGTGATTGTGTACTTCCATATGCAGCAAACCCTTTACTAAGTGATGGCTGGTAAGACTGAGTTTTATGACATCCCGATCTCCTGTTTTACTGCTTAAGCGGTCAGCTGCTAATATATCCGAGTGGATAATTGAACTGCAACGTCTGACATGACGTAACCAATGCAAGGCCTTATTAATAAGCGAGGATTTATCCTCCCAAGATCTCGGAGATAAAGGAGGGACATTGCACATATAAATATAATGGCCACTGATAGAATGTGGGGGATGGTCATGCGCTGATGTTGTGTCACATTCCAAAATGGTACAAGGATAGGATTCCCCTGTATAGATTGTGATACTTTCAGGATTAATTGCAGGGGTTCCCCGACAATGCACAATGTTTTTTTATTGCCCACAGAATCATTGGGGCTTGGCAAAGGATCGGAGGTTAGGGGATGGACAATATTCGGTGGAGTTGCCTTAATTTCATGAAAGTGGGAGGAATCTCTCCTCAAAACAATATATCTAACAGAGTTGAGGATTTCTAGGATTAGGGTTTTCAGCTCTCCCACTTCATTCTTCAGACTAGTCACCAGGGGAATTAGGTCCTCCTGCAAAGAGCTGCTCGCGGAATTAGATGGAATTGGTCTAGCATGAATCGATGGCGGAGGGGAGCTTGTTTGACCATTGTTTGACCATTGTCCAAGACCTTCGTTTTCAAAGACGAAAAGCGATTAGTGCAAGGAATTTCATGAATAATTGCATCTATTTGTGAATCTTCAGATGTAGTTTGGGATGAAAGAAGTATAGGAGGAATATCTTTCGTGGTGGCACCATAGACATCTGACGCCTGATGGCAAGCATTGTTAGATTGTGTGCCGCTGTTAATGTGGGGACCAGTGGTAAGAAACAGGATAAGAGTAGCCGTACTCAGACCTTTCCGCTAATTCCTCTCTCTCTCACCTAAAATCGATTCCACCTCTTCAATTAAAGTGTCAATCTCATTAGTCACACAGTTTGAAAGTGGTTGCGTGGGTTTAAGAATTTTAGGAATCTTTGGTTGGGCAGACCCCGTAACGGGGCTGCCCCTCGCCTTACATTTCCCCATTGTAAAAAGAAAGCAGCACAAACCGTACAATGGTGCTTCAGTATCATAGACAAATGTGATCCAAGAGCCCTACCTTGGATCTCAGAGGGGTGCCCAGCCCAGCCTCCAACGGGCTCTGATGGGCGCAGACGCCCTTGGTGGGTCCGGCCCCCAGGTAGTAAGCAGCAGGCAGAAATCCTGGGACTCATGGTCCCACCAGGAGATGGAGCAGCAGAACAGCAGGGTGCCCCGTGCGCTTTATAGCACCCGCGTTGTCAGTCCGGCCCCCAGGTAGTAAGCAGCAGACAGGGATCTTGGTACTCGTGGTCCCACCAGGAGATGGAGCAGCAACACAGCGGGGTGCGCCGCGCGCTTTATATCGCCTGCGTTGTCGGTCCGGCCCCCAGGTAGTAAGCAGCAGGCAGGAATCCTGGGACTCATGGTCCCACCAGGAGATGGAGCAGCAAAACAGCGGGGTGCGTGGCGCACTTTATAGCGCCTGCCTTGTCGGTCCGGCCCCAAGGTAATAAGCACCTCAATTTCAATAGTTTTTAATTCAGCTGTTATTGTCTGTAGGAAACCCTTGTAGAATCTACACAAATTACCCCTTGCTGAATTCAGAATTGTGTCTACTTTTCAGAAATGTTTAGCTTTCTGGGATCTTGCATAGGTTTCACACCCATTTCTGTCACTAACTGGAAGGACGTTGAAAGCACTAAAAATAGTAAAAATGGTGTATGTCCAAGTAAAATGCCAGCATTGTGTTGAAAAATTGGGTTTTTTGATTCAAGTCTGCCTGTTTCTGAAAGCCAGGAAGATGGTGATTTTAGCACCACAAACCCTTTGTTGATGCCCTTTTCAGGGAAAAAAAACACAAGCCTTCTTCTGCAGCCCTTTTTTCCCATTTTTTTTTAAAAAATGAGATTTTCACTGTATTTTGGCTAATTTCTTGGTCTCCTTCAGGGGAACCCACAAACTCTGGGAACCTCTAGAAAAAAAGGACAGAAATTAGGCATGGGTAGCTTATGTGGACAAAAGGTTATGAGGGCCTAAGCGCTAACTGCCCCAAACAGCCAAAAAAAGGCTTGGCACCCGAGGGGGAAAAGGCCTGGCAGCGAAGGGGTTAAAAATGATAAAATAATTAATTAAAAAACAAACGATTACATAATTCATGTTATTGGAATCAGAGATATGCATTTTCAATAGGCCTGGGCCGAGCTTGCAGAGTTCGTGGAATTCTGCAGAGTGACGAAAAAAACGGTGCCACAGACACGGAGTTCCGTGAGCAGCGGAGTTTGGGTAAGTCGTGCTGTTGGTGCTGATTTTCAGTGCCAGGATTTTCTGCTGCACTGTGAAATCAGCCCAAAACGGCATCATGCATAGTGCCAGAGGGCGCTAACTACTGGAGTAGATTTTCTACTCGAGCTGCAGCTTCCTCAATGCGAGCAGCAGCTATTTCAACACGACCGGAAGTGACCTGCTGAGACCTCCACGTTCAGATATCTTGCTCACGCTTGGCAACTTAATGTTTCTCTCCCTCACACTCGCCAACTTACGTTGCCAAGCTGCCTGATTGGAAAAAAGTCTGCATCGATTTGCAGAGTTTTTTGCAACTCCTCGCTCTGCACGGAGTGGGGAAAACTGCGAACTCCACCAGTGGAGCTGAATTCTTCGCCCACCCCTAATTTTCAATTTCCTTTACACAAAAATAACCAAGAAAGCAGAGCGCTCAAATTAAAGTCAAGGGTTTTCTTGATCGGGACCTTGGTGTGATTTCAAGTTCACCACAATGGAGCATGTGTTGGATATGTTTTGTAGGTTACACTGGTCAAAGGTTTTTTGGGGGACTTATGGATTCCTTTTGACCCTGGAGGATTACCTGCCAGCTAGTCATGATGGTTGCAGCAAGAAGCACATCTGTACTTTTATAAGGGAGAGAATAGAGGAAAAGATTATGTTAAGCAAGGCCAAGAAGGGGAGAATTATTGTCTAGTGTTTTTTTATTTTGCTTGTTTTTATTTCTAATACCTTCCTGTGTACCCTGAGGACCGAGGTGGGGGTAGGAAGACACCAAAGATCATTTTTCATCAGCTGCACCATCATGAAAAGAAGAAAATAAAGTTTTTTTTGGGAGTGAATTATTCTCCAAATGAAGTTCAACAAGTTTGTACTGAAAAAAGCTATTCTGTTAATTTATTTATAGAGATAAATAATTCCAATAATTAGATCATTTCAATCCTGGTGTGCTCTATGTAAACATCTAGCTAAGGAAGCCCATCTTCTCACTAGCTACCATGTTGACAAAGACAACGATTTAAACAACGTATTAACTGGTATTGTTCATCTCATGCATTGGCAAAAGACTGACCTAATGGTGTAGTAGGCAGGGTTAACATAAAATAATACTGAACACACATCTATTGGAATACCATCTTTCAGTTTGAATGAGTGCCCATCATCCCTGCTTATTTCCATTGAATCACTCCTTGTCTACATTAGTTATTTCTGACGCACCATAGTAACTAATTTATTTGCCATTCAGAAAAGTGTAAAAGATGTGTTTGGTAAAGCTAAAAATCCTTATATTTGTTATGCTGATCGTGAGAGAATTCCAGGATCTCTGCATGTTATAGGTTAGAATGTTTATCACAATACAATTACATTTGAAAAGATCTTCTAAATTACAACCTGAACTTGTGGGCCATTTGTGATTTAACAGATTCTGAACCCATTTACACTGAGACTGAATTCACCTCAGTCTATGAAAATCAATCAAGTTATTTATGGCTCTTAACTAAAAACTAGCAACGCCAAACCACTGCTTGTTTCACACCCTTATGCCTACCTAGGTAAAATTCAGATAATCAATATATCAAATGTAGCTGCAAGAATCGTAAGCAAAAGGTTGCAGTAGTTGGTGGAAAGGAGGAGTCTAAATACTAAGGAATGATCATGGGAACCTATTTTCAATCTTCATGCCCCATATTTGTTGAAAGACTTTTTTTCAAGATATCATGACAAATCAAAAGCCACACTTCCAAGCAGAGCCAGCCTTTGCTAAGATAGCCCCCTCGGGGTGGGCAGAGAGATATTTGACGCTCTTGCTGATCCTAGTGATTTAAATGAGGCAGCAGGGGGTCTCCTTTGTGTTCAATGGTGAATACAAAGATGAGCAGCAACGGACCCCTGAACACAAATCTCCCCTGACCTCCCCCAGCTCACCTAAATCACCGATAGCTTAGCTTACAAAGATGATGGTTTTGTTGATGTGTGTCAGCAGGGGTCAGAAAGTGATGGGAAGGCAAGGAACGGGCTAGAGGGATGTTAAAAACATCACCTGCGGTATGATAATGAAGGAGTAAAACCACTTCAAACTGCCAAATCAGACAGAAGTGAACAGACAGGGGCAAGGACAGGGCTGGAGCAAGATGAGAAAGGCGCTGCTGTTAGAACAACCTTAACAAACACAGCTCCATGCGCCCCTCAGACTATTGGCTCCCTGGGCCTGATCCCAGCTCACCCATGCTAAAGACCAGCCCTGCTCCCAAGACACCATCCCTGGGTGCAGACTGTTAGCATGTGGGGCTAAAGATGCTCTTTACAGCTTAGTATAGCTTAAAATTTAAAGGAGGGGTGTCTGAATTGAGATTTTGTGCAAGTGGAGAATGGGCTATGTAGCTGCATGCTGACATTGAACTAGGATTCCCCGCAAGCCATATAATCTTGCGTATTCTGGAGTGTCAGTGGTCATCTTGAACTATTGGGTATAACTTGCATTATGGCTCACAAGATCCTTTGCTAAGCAATTGTAATATTATGTTGCTCTAGTTAGGGTCTCACTACATGGTTCAGAGATTTCCCTTGCCAAGACTAATTGCTTTTCGAAGCACATTGGAAATAAAGAGAAGTATTCTGAAAAGTTGTATTATTGATATAATAGTCATCCAAACTCGTTTTAAGACTGGGATTGTTGCATATACACAGGGCTAGCCTGTAATGGAACAGGATTCTTAGAATGGACTATGTTGCATATATATGTATGAATGTCAAACACAAACTCTACAGAAACTATAAATCATCTTCCACAACTGAGTGTATAGAAATGAAGCATGAGTTTTCAAGGTTACAGAGAGAAATGTCAAAAACATTCACTAAATGCTGCAGGCACTCATGACCAACAGAAGAAACAAGTCAGATTTGTGGAGTCTGGTTGTAAGAAATTGGGTTACTAGTTGAGGGGGGTGAAGCCCATCTCAAGCTGCAACCACAATCCTTGTCATGGTGAGGCACAAGCAAGCACCAAATTAACCTGTGCTCAAAATCTTTGTAGCTTTGCATGGAGGAGTCAGGCAGACAATGTGTAAGGTATTTATGCAGCAGGTCAAACAATAACATAGTGAAAACACAGCACTAGAAAATGTTCACACCAATTAAGAAAAATAGAGCAAAAGTTAATAAATAAATTAAGACCTAAACAACAAAAAATCCAATCAGTGAACTGAAGATGTGCAATTTTAAAGATTTAAGTGAAAATAGTGCCAAAAAGCCTAAACTGCTGCTCGCACCTAGCTGGTTGTATGAGACCAGGAGAAAGTCACAAGTTCAGGCAGACCATGATGGAGTGCAGATTGCGTACAGGGACCAAGTTATTCCCACTGAAAAGTTACATTTGCAGTACAGAACAAAGAGTCCTGTTCACGGTAGAGGGGGCTGCAAGGAGCAGAGAAGTGCCGAGAATGGTCGTTGAAATAGTGCAAAGAGCAGGGCTGGTGCTGCAGATGGTCATCACGATAGCACTAAAATCCTGTTGTTGTCATGAGCAGGTGAGCTGGCACTCTGCACAAGCGGTCAATGCTGTAGTGTGAAGAGTTGCATTGTTGCTCAAGCTTGCAAAGAGCCCAAAGCATTCAATTCAGCTTCTCTGAGGCCTCATAAGGGTTTATTACCTGAGGGATACCACTTGCGGGTCAGGGGTGTGCTCCAGCTGGATCAGAACACTGGTTCAAATGGTTGTGAGCCTGTTATGTCCCTGTGGCTCTGAACAGGAGCCCAGCATACTAGCCCTTGGAGTCACTCTTGGAGTCCTGGGTTCAGGAGCAGCTCCAAACCCTCTGACTCAGACAGGAGGGCAACAGGACAGCAATCCAGCAAGGTAGCAGTCCAGGAATGCAGTAGACCAGCAGGACATCATTCCAGCAGAGTGGCAGACCTTTCAGGGGCACAACAGTCCTTCCTGGCAAAGAGTCCACAGGTCCAGAAGCACAGAGGAATTGGTGCCTAAGGTCTAATAATTGTATTAGGTGCCTTTTTGAAGAGGGAGAAGCTTCTAGCAGTTTCCCTTTCAAGTGTGCAGGTTTCTTGCCTGCTCTGCCCTGGCTCCAGACTAACTACAGGGGTTATGCAGCCCTTTCTGTGGAGGCAGGACACAGCCTATTCAAGTGTGAGTGGGGTTCATCCTAGCTCCACCCTCCCATCCTGCCAGTGAGGGCCAATACAGGCACACCTAATCTCATGTAGCTGTCTACGATAAGTACGCAAAGCCCAGCTGTCAGATACACCCAGTCATGTGACCCAGTGGCAGGCTGAAGGATCTAAATGGCTAATGCAGGAACATGTCAAGTTTCTAGAAGTGGCAATTTCAGAATTGTAATTTATAATCCGACTTTACTATGAGAGAGGATTTTTCATTACAATTCCAAAGACACCAAAAATGTTCTGATTGCTTGCTCCCATTTGGAAATGTTCACTTATTAAATGTAATAAGGCAACTCCAATGTTATCTTATGGAAAAGGGAGGCCTTGCAGTAGTGAAAAACAGATGTATGAGTTTTTCATTACCAGGGCATATAAAACTAAAAACGTACATGTCCAACTTTTTAATTACAATGCACCCTGCTGTATGGGCTGTTTAATGTCTACTGTAAGGCTCACATATCTACTAAAAAATGAATCCTTGGGCCTGATAAATAGGTGTACTTTGCCAGTTTGAAATGGCAGTTTAAAACCACACACAAGCTGCAATGGCAGGTCAGAAACAGGTTTAAAGGGCTACTTTAGGAGTGCCTCATTGAGAGCTGCAGGCCCACTAGTAGCATTTAATTTACAGGCCCTGGCAACAGTAAGCAACACTTTACTAGGGACTTACAATTAAATTATATACACCAATTGGGTATAAGTCAATTATACCATGTTTTAGGGAAATACTTTATCACTAGTTAGCAGTGGTAAAGTGCATAGAGTCCTAAGGCCAGCAAAAACAAAGTCAGAAAAATAGAGGGGTTGAGGGCAAAAGTTAGGGAGAAAACCATGCTAAAGAAGTTGGGGCTATCCACCCCTGACTCTGTTTCATCGCTAATCCCATTTCACTTTCTCTGCTTCAACCACTGGTCATCATGTTTCTGTGTATGTGGTCACCAGAGGGGGTAGCATGAGAAAAAAAGTAGAATCACTCCCATTGGATCCCGTGTACAAGTTTGGTGTCTCATGACACGGAAATTGCTCTGGGCAGAAACCATAATAGTTATCACTTCATTTCGGATATAGAAAAATCTCACATCTGATGTCCTTACTAGAATTCATGATTTTAAGGGCAAAGAAAAGAAACTAGTTGAGGCCCTCAAGACATAGAATACTGGGTTTAAGATGATATTAAATACTACTTCAAGAAGTCTCAGAAAAGGTGCTGCTCAAGTGAAAAGAAATGAGAGACGCCACTGCTCATCTTTGCTCAAAAAAAGCATTTCATATGAAAGGGGTTCCTTTCATGGTCATCCACACTATTCAGGGGAAGCAAAACATGCCCAGATCGATGACTGTTTTGCCCTATACACTGAACTTGAAATCATTGGTACCTGATAGTCACCAGAAAGGCCGATCGGAGTCTATTCAAAGTGAGTGTCACACACTCTGGTCCTCCAGTTCGCTGTCCAGGGAAGGAGCATGAGGCAAAGCTGGATATTGGAAGGTGATGCACATCTGGTGAATTGGTGATTAGGATCTCAGTGGCTCTCTCTTGCATGATGAGTGAGATATTATGGAAAATAATCTATATTGAGTCCACATTCTATTTTCAAAATGAATGTAATGGTGCAGTATGGTATAACATGTTACATTTGATGGTTTAAGTGTTTAAGTACTCCCTCTGCAAATGCTTTTAACGTGGTTTATTTTTGGACCATAACATTTTGACATATGTGGTGGGGCTCGGGTTTGAGAAAGTCCTGTTAGCTATACCCGTTTTACCCTGATTTGTATGAACTGACTTATTACGAACATGAGATCACGCTGAACACCTTTTGATCTCATTATGCAATCTGAATGTTTTAATAACATACTTAAGATTGTCTTCTATGTTTGTTTTTCTTTTTGTCTTTTATATATTCCCTTTAAGGGAGACAGGTATTATGAATTCCTACTAAAACCCATTGCTGAAGTTGAAACAATTAGTTTCTATTATTAAACGGCAAACCATGTAAAACTTTCTGCTGGCTTATATTGCACTTTCTATGACAATAAGGGCGATTCTGCCTTCAGATATAAGTGTTACTCCACACATATTCATATATGTTTCAGGCACCATTAGTTAATAATGGCACCTTATACTTAGCAATTCGTTTCCCTGAATTTCGAAGGACTTATTTCAACTGTAAAACTGTAAAGCGTGAATCTAAATTATGTTGGATTCATCCCAAGGAGTGAGATTTGCCTTACCACAAGAAACACATTTATCTTAGTCAGAAATATAACACTTAACATTATTGTGATATCCTTAACAGTTTGATTTTCAACATCAATAAAAACAAAGTACACCTCCATAATACTCAGACGGAAACTTCCTTTTCTGCTTAAAGCGACACATGCACATGGCACCAGTGGCAAATGAGATTACAGTCTAGTACCGATACTTAAATTCTATGATCCTAACAAAAATAGATATATATTCTATAGTGATCTATTCCCACTGATCATTAATTTTATTGGTTGAGTCCCAATTATAAGAGTTGATTCCAATACTATTCTAGATCTGTCCTGCTACTGTGCCTCTGCAATACATTAAGTTTACTGACTCCTAAAATTGTGTTCGTTCAATTAAACAATCGTAATAGTATCACACCCCGACTAAGGGCATTTGCGACCACGACAACGCTCTGAATGCCTCTTTGAAAGTCCAATGGAATAGGCATATGTGGATATAAACTCCTGCTATCACCTGTCAGACTCAGAAGCTGCTACGAATGAATGGTGTGATCAAATATCTAGGTATAAATCTACGGAAGAAAACTATAGATATTTGTTTTCACGTGTTCTGCTCTACTAAAATTGATTTTCAAAGACTTACAAAGGTGGGATCAACTAGAAATATCCTGATTTAACAGAATAGGCCCGTAGAAAACAAAAATCCTTTTCAGAATTCTTCAAATATTCCTTAAGACTACAGGGAAATGTCCTTAAACATATATAGGAAGAACTTCAATCTTACTTTTGCAATAGTAAAACGAATTGGGTCAGTAAGTCAACTTTCTATCAAATGGCAGATTTACTCCTACAAAGAATTACATGTGGTGCTCAGATACTTGGTGGCTGCTTCTACTTTGATAAAATAACAGGCCCTATTAAAACAAGAACACTCCAGTATCCCACTTTGTCATATTTATGGGCTACCAAGAAAATATAGAAAATACATGGGCAAACGCTTAGGCCTTTCCGATATTTTCTCAAATATTTGGTATTGCATTTACAGATTTAAGGGCTGTATGGCATGCCCTTCCTCACTCACTAACAAAGACTACAACCTTGATTTGTATCTGGGCACAATTGATGATACCTTTAAAAGATTGGATCAAGTTTGCTGCCTAACACTGGGAGGCCTATAAGAGCCAGGAAAGGTGAGAAACTGTGATTCTTGCATAAATCTCTTTCAAGTAATGCCTTGAGACAAAAATAGTTCACTCCAGCTGAGACATTGGGTAATGCAATGTAGAGGGAGGCCCATAAGAGCTATGCTGGGTAAGGAAATGCCAGAAGGAGTAGTTTATCTGTATTGTATAAGGGATTAGGGCTCATATGTACGAAGTCGGTGAATTGTGATTTCCCGATTGCAAATCTGTAGAAATCGCAATTCGGAAATCAGAAATCAGTGTCTATGTACTGGAAGATACCACAAACAGTGATTCCTATAGATTCACTTTCGCAAATAGGAAATCTCAAATTAGGAAATCGCAAAATCCGGAAACCTGCGCTTTCTGGATGCAGAATGATGATGTCACACCAGGACGACTGCAATTAAAGGGTGTGGCCACATGCCAGAGGCCAAGGAAGCTACTGCAAGCAAGAGGTGCCCCTGCTTCACTGCTGCCAGTTCATTACACTATCTCCAAAAAATACCATTGCTGCTGAAAAGGGGAACAAAGACTCAGGGAGCAGGAAGAGAAAGTTCACATTCTCTGAGAGGGAGCTTGGTGTCCTGACTAAGGAATGTGTCTCCGACATTCACAACTCTTTGGGAAGGCCTCCTTCACAATACCAGAGGCCCCAAAACTGCAGATCTAGACCACTATTCTGGAGAAGGTCACCTCCCTAGGAGTCACTCAGAGGATCATTGCAGATATCCACAAGAGGTGGTATGACCTGAGGTGTTGTACAAAGGACCAGGTGCCCAGCAGGATGGCAGAGGGATGTGGTACTAATGGAGGGACATCCCAACACCCACTCCAAATCCGATAGGGAGCTTCATAGAGGGGACCTTGAAACCTAAGAGTGCAGCAGGAGTGGGAGACATTGACACCTCCAATTTAGCAGGCACCAGCCAGGGTAAGTCAGCTTTCCTTTAAGTACCACACATGACATAATACTAGCAAATCCACATATCATACGTCACTGCATGAATTACTCCAACCCAGGAAATCCATTACAGGAGTTGTAGTACACATCATTACCGTGCTGGACTGAGTGCTCATGACATCTATACATCACAAGCATGTCACAAACACATGCAGCAGAGTCACAACAATATTGTGACCAAACAATACACATTTATTAACACTAACTATATACATGCATTTCCAAAGATGATAGCTCGAACATGTCAGAGCCCGTGGCAGCCGAAGGGGCTACTGACAGTGAGGTGGTCCTTGGTCCTACCTGGCACATATTGACACATTCCCCCGCTCCATCAACCAGCTGGCATAGTGGACGTGGGCTGGTGTAAGTCACCACCGCACTGGAGAATACCCAGACCTACAACGTCTGAATCCCCAACATCCCAGGCCCACCTGAGAACGAGGAGGTCTGTAGTCTTAGTGGCATATCCACAAAGGGCCATGTCGTCAGTCCCACAACCAAATGCTGATTACAATGTACCCAACCCAAGGAGCCATAAGAAGTGACTCTATAGACACTCAGTGGGATGAGTTCCCTTTGTTTTTTCACCTTTTTGTTGTTTTTATGTTAACAAGTTATCATCCACATGGATACAGTTGATCTTTGTTAACAACAATGTTGTAACCACCTGAGTAAAAGGCAGTCACTCAATTGTACACCAAGCGCTACCATCATTTGTGATGTCTCCTTTTTAGGAGATTTTCGAATCTCTTACCCCAGAAATAATTGTTAGTTATCTCTGTGCACCAGGCATATCCCTCTGCTGTACATGTACCCTCCTGCTGCACGTTGGTGGTAACTCATCATCATGGTCAGACTCAGGTTCTATGGGGATGTCATGCAGACCCTTCCTCATTGCGAAATTGTGCAGTATGGCACATGTGGCGATGATTTTACAGCTTGTATCTAGTCTGTACAGTAGTGCCCCACCATTCTTGTGTAGGCAGTGGAAGTGGGACTTCAGGATCACAAAGGTCCTCTCTAATATGGAGCGTCTTTTCTTGTCTGTCCTGTTGTACTGTCTTTTAATTTTTGTGCATGGAGTCACATATGGTGTGAGGATCCACAGAGGTAAGGCATATGCACTGTCACCTTAAGAGCATAAGGAGATACACCATTAGGTCAGTTGATGTATACTATCCCTCCCACTTTATGCATTGTGTCTTCAATTCTCTTACCTAGGAGGACGTCATTGCCAAATTCACCCTGTGCCAGTCAGGTATGTATTCCACTGTGGTGGAACACAAATGAGTCGTTGGTGCTGCCCTGCATGGGAATCTAGCAACAAGGTCTGCTTTGATACAAGAGGCATCACCCACTAATTTCACATTGAGTGAGTGTGAGCTTTTACTGTTCCTGTAAATTAGTTCATTGTCTTAGGGGGGAACATATGGCAACATGTATGCCATCATTACAACCTATAACATTGGGGAACTGTGCTACCCTGTAGTACACCAGTTTTGATTGTTGCAATGATTAGAGGGTTTTTTCACTCACCATGATGTTCAGGAACCAGGGAAAGAACCTGGACAGGACATTTTGTGACACCTCCCCCTCCACTGCTATGACCCCCTGGTAACTACTAGAAGTGAAAAGATGTAGGCAAAACAATACCTGCACATGTGGTGGGACTGCATTGCTTCTGAGTGTTGGGGCTTATAGCTGAGGTTGTAACTCAGCAATTAAATCAAGTATCACCTGACTAGGGTACTGAGTCTATACCTCTCATGATTCTTCTCCTCTGTCTGTTCAAACAGGGTGACCCTCACCCTAAATATCCTCTCCTGTCTCTTCCTCCTTCTCTGCCTCACTGCAAAAATCATCATTCTTCTTGACAGAGCATACAAAGAGCCTGATGCATTTTAAGTGTATTTTAAGAGTTTGCACCTGGTTACCACCAGATTTGAATCAATGATAATTGAGATTTCTAAATGGCCATTTTGCGACTGGTCACAGTTAGGAATTTGTTTGCACATGCTGTTGTCAGTTCGCAATTAGGAAATACCTATTTGGGATTTCCTATTTTGCGATTTCCAAAATGCAATTTCTACTAGCAAGAAATCTCATTTGGCACCACCGTAAATGGCTTTTGTAAATGCCAAAATTGCATTTTGCATTTCCTGACAGCCCGAAATAGTGATTCGCACTGTGAAGAAAAGCAAATGCCTTCGTACATATGGCCCTAAATTCCTCTGATTCACCACTGCCAAACAAAGGCTTAGAGGAACCGAAGTTACAGGTTGCTGATGACACTTGATTAATGATATGGATAAGAGCATCCAAAACTATCATGTGTTAGATTTAAAGTAAAAGCTGAGTGCTGGAACCTTTCTATTTTGACAAATCAGCAGTAAAATTGAAAATACCTACATATACACATTTTTAGTGTATTTCCATCACTGCGAGTTTGAGTCCAGGAGGACTAGAGGTAATAAGTGCAAGTAGTGGATAACCCTTTTCTAGAGATCATTTGTACAAAGGATGATAAAAACATTTTTATCCAGCCCATGGCGAGACTTGAGTCTGTATAATCTTAGCAAACATATATCTGCTAGCATCAAGCCAATTATTAGATGGTACTATATAGTATGTTCAATCTGCTTTTCAATGAACTGCTGATATAGATGCACTCCCTGCATAAATTGAGAATGAGCGCAGAGCTCATAATAAGGTTGTACAGGTGAAGTAATAAGAATGCACAAACAACATCATTATTCATTTTTAAAGTTCTTGCAGTCAATATATAAGGATCCGGTGTCCAAGATGGCTTTGTCCCTTGAATTCATCAAAAGACCAAGGGGCATATTTACAAGCCCCTAGCGCCATCGGACCATCAATTTTTGTGATGCTCCGGTCGCGCTGTGCACTGCGCCATATTTACAAAGCGGCATTAAGCCACTTTTTGTGACTTAACGCCACTTTGGAAATACGGCCCCTTCACACGCAGCACTTTGCGTGGAAGGGGCATAAAATGGGAGTTGCTGTGGGCCTCCCATAAGCAAAAAAGTCCAACAGTAGAGATGCGCACCACGGTGCATTGTTCATATGCCACTGTAGTTCTGGTTATAAAAACTGATTCGTTTTTGACCGCCAAGTTGGAATCTCAACTAATTTGCATAGGGGGACGTGTCCTGTTTGAAATTCTTCTCCTTTGTGGATGTTTACAAAAGATTAAATGAGAATAGGCAGAGGTCCACAAAACCACTGCCAACTCTCAGTGAAACTTTCAATATCGAGGCGTCACAAAGTGTGATCTGCCTAATGAATAGGAAGGTTGATCTGCAGTGTGCCTAGTATTTGTACATAGCTCAGTTCCCAAAATCCTGTTTCACTCACATTCGTTGCGAGATCTGCAAACACTTTTTGTAAATAGAATACTATGAAATCGGGCTTCTAAGTTCTCTATCAAACACTCTTTAACCTTTCTTCTCCTCTCTGGCTTCTTTGTACAGTGGCCACGTAACTGCTACTTACTCACTGGCTCTGATGTTTCTCTTTGTTAGTACAATTTTCAAGTTTGTGTATACAATGTTTTTTTTTATTTGTTCAAATGCACTGATCCTGGTGTAACATATAAATATGTGAAATAAATGCAATCACAGTAATAACATATTTTCATTTATTCCCTAAAGTAAATGTATCTGAAACTAAATAATATAATTTTTTGTAAAGATAAGTGAATTGAAAACCATCCATTTGTTGTTCAACCCATAAATCCATCATTTAAAAATCCTACATCAGTTGTTGCAAGATGGTTGTTATGCATGAGACATTTCTAGTTACAATCAATTCATTCAAACCACAATATCCTGGATAAAATGAGAGCAAGGTCCCATAATTATGGAACCTTATACAAAACTGCCAAGTTTAGTCATGAACTGATACGTGTGCTATTATCTAATACCGTTCTTGGCCTCGAATCTACTCCCACCGATTGAGCTGATAAAATTCCATCATAGAGTCACAGGTTTTTCAAAGACTGCACTTCATATGGAATATTTATATCTTGAAACGTATCACTGCTGCTCCAGTATTTCTTAAATGTATTCTTAACCACCCCATTAATATACTGTGCTTCTTGTGCAGTTAATTCCGTATACATTTAAAATGATTCATCGTTTATTGTTCCCTTTTTTATTGCAACGTCATAAAGAACGTTTGGGTCTCGTATAAGAAAGAGTCAATTACAAATCAGGTAAGTGGATTTATACTCCATAAGACATCCTTAAAATGACTGGCCAATACTCTGTTATGTTCTTCTGCAATTGAGAACATTTCAGCATCGACTGTAAAGCAGAATCATGCCCCTTACACTGTATATTAGAAGCATCGCCTCCACCCACCTCAACCTAGTATCAACATATGTTATTTTTTCTGTTTTCAAACTCCATTTCTTTCGTGCCTCTAACTTTGGAATTCTTGTTCCTTCCAGCATCTTTTGGTCCTCAAGCGCCATCTTCAAATATTCAAACAGCACCACTAGGGTATTAGTTTCACATTCGGAAACGTTCACTTCGAGCACCCCCCACAGGAGTGTTAAGGATGCAGACCTTTCTGTGGGCCTGCCCTGCAACCCTGTCCCCAGTGAGCTACTTTCTACATCCTGATGTCTAAACGTGAATATAACAATTCAGCAGGTGATTTTACTGCTAATTGATGTCTATTGTTCTTCTTCATGGACCGGTCTGCGAGTGAATCTGTCCACGCTTGACTGAAATTCTGTCACAAAGAGAGGTTTCCCTGTTATCACCTTAGAACTTAAACGTCAACGGCTTTGGATTGTGTAAGGTGTTCTTACAGCAGATCCTTTACACCACAGTGTATAGAATTAAACTAGGGCCATGCTACACTACACAACACTTACCCAACAATGCTGTTTCTTACTTTGTTGGACAAGAAAGAATCCTGCTGTGAGAACTCTTAGATCATTGGTGCGCGGCTCTCCTGAATTCAACGCTGATTTGTGCTTTGTATCTGTCAGTGGTTGGAGTTCACAGTGCTGACCTCTCTCCTGCTCTTGCTGCCCATCTATTAATAACCATCTATAACACATTCAGGAGCTGATTACAAGTGGTATCTCTCTAGAGTGGTATCTCCGTAGGTTTCTGGTTGAAATACCACCCTGCATGCTTATAGTTGTCACCAGGTACAGCACTGCCGACACAGCACCGGTGTGCCTGTTCAAACTATGTGAGAAGAAAAGTGTTGTGAATTCTGGAAAAGAATATGGTAAACAGCCAACTGTTTCCAGGGCCACATGTTATTCCCCATTTCAGGCCTAAAACTTGTTATCCTAGTACAGGGCGAGAACACAAGGTAGTAATGTCAATACCTCAGTCAGCATTATTGTTCCCTCTTTAGCAGGCAACTTGTAATCAGCCCCTTAATGAGTGTCAAAGCACCCATGATTCTTGATGCTCTGTATCACTCTGTGCCTAGCAGAGCCTGAACACCTATGGGCTTATTTACAAGCCCTTACATCACGTTGCATCATTTCTTTTTTTTTTTACACAAAAGTGGCGCAAAGAGGTCTCCTACAGTGGGCCACATTTGCTTACTAATGCAATGGGACCTTTGCACCAGTTTGTAAAGCCTTGTGTCACAATATACCAGATCCAGGTATTATGTATGCAAAGTAGGTGTTCCACAAGATTTCACTGTGTCGTACTACAACTTCACTGCATCAAAAACTTAACGCCTACTCAGAGTTGGCGTTAAGCTGACACAAGGCTTTTTAAAATGGGAGCCTCCCATGCATTGCTGGAGTAGCGTCATTTTTTGATGTTAGACCAGTAATGGGGCATTTTAGCGCCAGAGATGTGTCAGAATTTCTTGTGCATCTGTGGAAAATGTGCACCCTGGAGCACTGTATAGTAAATACCTCACTGCCATAACCTCATTAGGGGGGAGTAGGGCAGCGCAAGAAATCTGATGCAACAGAGCAGAAGCATCAGTTTCTTGTAAATGAGGCCCTAAGTTTCTCAACTACAGGCTTGATAAGGCGGTTATTTAGCTTACTCAGTTTTCAAAACACAACTAAAACATATTTGTATGATTTCTTCTGTGAGTAGAATAATATAGTTGAAAAACATACACATCTAGAGAAACCAATTTCTTTCTAATAATGTATTTCCTCCTCTGGGAGCTTCTCGCTGGAAACTACCAATGTGGGAGCAGTATTTCATTCTAATTAGAGATGACATTGTGCATATAAGACAGAGCTGAAAATTATAAAGTCAACATTTTGAGAAACTACACATCTCCTTCAATAACTCAAATGCTTAAAAATGTCCAATTACTCAAAGGCTTTTCCCCGTAATAGTTTGTGATCATATTACAACTTAAACACAAGGGGTTCTTCATACACATGTCTGTTAAAATATTTGAGATCACAAGATGACTTTAATATACTGGGGCCAGTAAAACCTATAAATTGTTCCTGTTGACACTACTGTGATTTAAACCCAAATATGGTAATGCCTCAGTCACCTTCTTTGTCACACACTGTGCTGCTTCTGATCCTGAAATTTATAACGGAACAAGGGTCCCTTAGATAAAAGGACTATAGATTTAAATACCACATAGAATCACAATGAAGTCTATGGAAAACTTGCAATAAATCAGTATATTTATTCCAAACAAAGTAAGAAAACAGTGTAGTGAGAAAACAAAAATGTCTTGGAAACTATAAATCATAATTGCTCAGGCATACCCACTGTGACAGAAAGCACATTCAAAGTCACAATTTAACATTACTCTTGCTCATGTCAAAACATATATTATTGAACGGAGTCCCAGTACTAAATGTCAACAATGTTTTGATCCCTTATTTGATTGTTGGGAATCATCATCA
The DNA here is from genome assembly GCF_031143425.1 of Pleurodeles waltl. Lineage (NCBI taxonomy): Eukaryota > Metazoa > Chordata > Amphibia > Caudata > Salamandridae > Pleurodeles > Pleurodeles waltl. Next base: position 469,775,373 of record NC_090442.1, read on the forward strand.
GGACATAAAAATGATGCCTGAGATGCACATAAGTAGTCAATGACTATTGTAACCAAGACCTGTTGTTAAAAGCAAGGGAAGAAAAAAAGGAGAAAATGGAAAATAGAAAAGGTTACGAGAGAGAAAAAAGAAAAGAAGGAATAGATTAGATATTGATATATGTCAAAAATCTAATAAAAATGTGCTGCCACACCATGCTTCACATGCGGGAAAGATTTGCCATGCAGGGACTCATGCTGTACCAACACTCACATCAGGATAATAATTGAAGCTAATAAACCACTGAATGTGTTCTAGAACAGTAAGGAATCAGGACCAATGTATATAGTCACCGGTGTCACAAAAATAGTGAGCCCAATCAATACTTGCACAAACCAATCACTTTTTGTTCTGTGGGTACATCAATGCAAGGTTATGTGCTATGAAGCTGTGAAGTCATTCCATGCTTAAGCAAACTAATCTCTCAGTGAGTAGCGCAGCAGAAGTGGTCTAATGGTACAACCCACCAGAATAAACCTTTGTAGGGACATCTGTCAAATAAGTAGTCCTCAATAAATTGACCTTAGTTATGATCCGCAATCAAGGCCCTCAATGGACAATTAGCAGTAATTACTGGAATCCAAAAAAACAAATTAGTACCAAATTATCAGTACTAGCACCAATTGTGAAGCATGCGATTTACCAACTGACCTTGGGCAAAACAAGTTACTGTATGTCCCCATTGGAACTAAAAGACTCTAGAAAAATGGCGGGCAAATCAATTATTACATGCAATACAATCAGCATTTTATAACCCATGTTACCAGCTATATTACTCACAGCATAAGGTGTACGCATGTGCCAGCATGTAAGCAAATTATTGGCAAAGAAAGCCTGTAGGCAAAAGCAGTCAAACGTTGCGCGCCCAGTGTTTGTAGGCCAGAGACTGTCTTTAGGTAAGAATGGTGGCCATATTGAGGATAATGTAATTTAAAAGTTAAGCATTATCTCTGTTAGGCACACAGCTATTATTTATTGACTGCAAGTGTGGTTGTGGAAAAGTATCCCTAGCTAGCATGGTTAGGCAGCACAGTGTGCTGCACTGGCACTGCAATTTCCAATTCTCCACAAACAGAAAAGCAAAAATAGCCATTGCAGCTGCAGAAGCTGTTTTACTTAGCAATTTTATTAAACTGTCAGTTTTCGATTGTTCGATAGTGCTTCCTTGCTGTTACACTTCTGGGTCAGAATCAGCCTGGTCAGGGAGACATATCCTGCATCAATGGGGTTTCAGCAATACCTGAGAGGCAACACCGAATCAAGGAGGGACTTTTCTCGTAAGTGCATAAGATAAAGAACAATTGAGAACTCACTGCACTAGACCATTAGCTGCCTGGGTGTATAATTCTCAGAACAAAAGTGTCTCATTCATTTGACTGATGTTTAATTCAACCTGTCAGAAAGGTAGTTATTAATCTGGACGGTAGTACACCTGCCAGTGCAATAAGCTCACGATGGTTAGGTCATTATACATTCCAGAGAAAATGTTTGTTCAAACACTGCTAGCTATGGTACAAGCAGCAGGCAATCCCCAGGGAAGAGTTCACTATATTCAAGTATGGACCATCAATTTAAAATAAAAAAAACACTACACACTAAAATTCCCAAAGCTATTTAAAGTTTTTTTTTAAATAGTTAACAATATCATCACGACAGGTTGACAGGAAGAGATTTGCATTTTAAGGTTTTAGAGCAAAAGCACAGTTTAAAAGTCAAATGACAAACAATCAATGGAGTGTGGGTTAGGTACACCAAGCATGTCATCTTGATCAAAATTGTTCCTTCTGACTTTGTTTGTTTTGGGGAAGTCAACATTACTGCCAGCTCAGGAGCAAATGCACAGCCCATGGCTTCTTGCTTACATTGTAAATAATAATCCTGATTAAAGATGGATTTGTTTTGATAGAGCAATCTGAGTAAGATGAAATATAAAATTAGTAGAAACACAATTAGTATAATTTCTTTTGCTAAGGGTGTCTCTCATTACTTCAGTGCCTTCTCCTGCTGAATATTTGTGTAGAACAATTATACATTAGAATTGAAAAAAATCAGTTTGTGAATTAAACCTGGTATTTTTAATCATATCAATAAAATACCTGGAGTTTTTACATAGGATTTATTTAGTTTTAAGGTTTAGGGAAAAATCTATGTACCGATATAAGTTCTAAGCGTGATCATCTACCTAAGACAATATGGCCCTCATTCCAACCCTGGCGGTATATGACCGCCAGGGTGGAGGCCAACGGAAGCACCGCCAACAGGCTGGCAGTGCTTCCAGGGCCATTCTGACCGCGGCGGTAAAGCCGCGGTCAGAAAAGGGGAACCGGCTGTTTCCCGCCGGTTTTCCCCTGGCCCAGGGAATCCTCCATGGCGGCGCTGCTTGCAACCCCCTTCCCGCCAGCCTGTTTCTGGCGGTTTTCACTGCCAGAAACAGGATGGCGGGAACGGGTGTCGTGGGGCCCCCTAACAGGGCCCCATAAAGATTTTCACTGTCTGCTTTGCAGACAGTGAAAATCGCGACGGGTGCCACTGCACCCGTCGCACCCCTGCAACTCCGCCGGCTCCATTCGGAGCCGGCTTCCTTGTTGCAGGGTCTTTCCCGCTGGGCCGGCGGGCGCCCTTTTGGAGGTCACCCGCCGGCCCAGCGGGAAAGCCAGAATGGCATCCGCGGTCTTCTGACCGCAGAGCGGCCATTTGGCGGTTCCCGTTTGGCTGGCGGCGCCCGCCGCCAGCCAAACTTAGAATGAGGCCCTATGTCTCCATAGTGGTATTTTGACATGTTTCAGTATTTTAAATAATATGTGCAATGCAGGAATTCTCACACCATTTTTACTTCAAGAATTCAAATTTACTTTGTGACATCCATTGAGATAATAGGCTCTTACTAGTGATCTGTTTATATTTATCCTGAATCTCTTTGCCGGGATCCACAGTGAGCTTCCTATAATGTTTCATACAACTTATTTGTTTGATAACATTGCTCTTGTATTCAAATGTATTCAGAACAATAATTCCTTCCCTTTCTTTGCTGGCTTAGTAATGCGTTAGTCGTTTCTTGCTAGTTCTTTTTTATTGCTGCTTTTTTATTGCCTCAAATACATTTATTGTCAAATTAGAATCAATATGAAGCTTGTTTTTGTGATTTTCTCCCAATCATTTAAGATGGTGATATCAAAGGTAACTCCTTCTGGAGGCATGGCAGCTCTGCATGGACACAATGAGGATTTATTTGTAAGTCCCATAGTGTCTGTCTCATTTACAGATGTTTCCTACCCACAGGTCCTTGAGTGTGTCCTTAAGAGGCTCATTGAACTTAATGTGTGCTGAAACGCAATAACAACTCAAAGAAGCCACCCTACAGCTATTTGAAAAATCAGGGCATTTCTGGTGATTAGCTCTAAATAAGGGCTAAATCATCCCTTTATTTTCTGTTAACAAATTCGACTTCTCCATTTATTATTAGCGCCACTAAATGCATGGACTCATGAGTTTCTGATAGAAGTACTTCTAAGCACTTTTCAGACATATTTGCTTTATATTTATTTTGTTTGTGTTTCGCATCAAAAAATGAATACATTGACAACGTTTTTGAATACGTTAAATTGTATAGCAAAAAAATGAATTTGTTTATTTGTAGGGGTATATTCCTCCATGTATTGTTTATTTAGAATAGTTTATGTTAATGGCGTCATGAATCTTTCCCTCAGAGAGTACATTTTGCTTTAATCTTGGAAGAATCTCATGGGTGACAGGAAAAGACACCCACACTTTTTTCATTTTCTATTTTGACGTATTACACCTTGCCCTGTCGGCTTACATGCCACAATCTAGAGGTGATTTATGAATATATAAAGATAGGTTATTACATGGACTGAGATGCATTTAAAGTGCAGCATATATAAAGCACAGTGGTTCTCCTTGCTGGTATATGTTTTTGTCATATGTGTGGATGGAGTAAATGTCATATGTGTGAATGGAGTAAATGCACACTGCAGCCCACAATTGAAATTACACTGTCCATGCCATAGGTGCACTTTAGGCAAACGTACATAGCAGGAAGTTAAATATGCCAAATAGAGACTTCCAATGTACAACACGTGTTTCAGAGGGGAAGCAAAGGGTCTTAACTACTGTTTAGAAGTCCTAAGGCAAGCAAAAATAGGGTCCAGAAAAGGGTGTGAAATCGGGGTGACTGAAGAAAAGATGATTTGCTACACAAACCCTAAGCATTTAAGAGGTAACTTTATTACTACAAGCCATGAGTTAGAGACAAAACTCAATATTTATCACATTCATATAAGCCTTGAAAATGTGTGAATCAAATGTAAGCCATTTTGAGTGAAAATGCAGTAAAACTAAGCAAGAAACTTTTTATTTGTAATAGTAATGATTTTGTTTTTTTAACTGTTTACAATCTAGCCCAAATGTGTATGGTGATCCCAGTGTTTGTCCTCACACAATTCACCATTATTGGATTGAGTCTACAGAATTAAATCAATCTAAATACAAACTCCAGTGACCCACAATGGCAATAAAAATATCTGAACCCCATTCTTAGCTAAGAAAGCCCTCGGCCTCAGACATTGTGTACATGACACATGCAAAATGTAACTGGTATCCTTAGTGACTAGGATGCTGGGGATATACCTATCTATCAGCACTTCAGCTGTTTTTACATAGAAAACATAAGAAAACATAGAAATTGGCTTTGGGTCTGGCCCCATCAGTCATTAGTCAGTTTGAATGTCACTCCGTATTGGATCAAGTTACAGAATATTCAATAGGCCAAAGGGTCAGACCCGTTCATCCATTGACTGTGTTGCCAATGGCATTAACAATTTGGCTCAGCCCACAAACAGCCACTTGGTGACTACAGTGTCAGTGATGTGGGCTGATGGACTTTTGCATGTGCCCATACTGGTAGGGGTGAGCACTTGCAAAGTGTCAATGTGCAGTGACTGTCATGCTTCATCTCCCTACACCACTCTGCAGCATGTCCTAGTGTGATGAAGGAGTGTGACAACATGGAAGGGCTACCACACAAAGAGCTAGATCAGTGTTCAGTAAAACTGAGGTAACCCATCTGGGGAGCAGCTGAGGAAAACATAGGTGGAAACTAAGATCCACCATTCAATGAGTACAACTACTACAAGATACAGTGGGGAACATCTTCAAGTCCTTTTCTCCCTTTCCAATGGAGCAGCCTGGATGGCCCTGGGTCAATAGGAAGCTCTTTATTCACCTGCCGTTGCCCAGCAAGTCACCATGGACCCTCTTTCATCCACCAATTACCCACTGGTATTTCATCAGATGTCCTCCTTCTGCTCATGGCCCCACCAATTGCTAATGGCAAAATGTGAGCAGCCATATGTCAGCTCATGTGTTGCTGATTTCTATGGCAGGCAAAAGTCATTATAACAGAATGAGAACTTAAACCTTGTTGGTTCTGATGGAGATCAAAATTTACTAATACATTAGTGGCATAAAGGTTATACAGTGACTTATAGACCTTCATTTAAGAGCCTAACAGAGAAATTAACACGAAACGTTAAAGGTGCATGTTTGAATTATGTTTGACAATGTGGCTTCCATTCATAGTTGACATTGTGTTTTATAACATGAAAGATACTGTGCATTTATATTTGAGTGAATTACTGAGATAAATTAATATTGAAAGTATTATTTTCAGAGAAACAGTAGAAGTGCAGTATATTAAGAGGATTAAATGAACATGAATTAATCGTACTTTTATTGATTTAAATTCTTTTTTACCACATGAGTTAGATGTGTGCAGAAAAATAAAGACACATTTAAACTGTTTCTAATATGCTGTAAACAATGTTTGCAACTAAATAATTTGCTTTGCATATTTGATTCAAATTGTAAGGTGTGCAATAGATCTTATAAGTGTTAATTGTATTAATATGTATTTAGGGTTTCTTAGCTGGATGAGGCGTGAAGGTTCATTTTGCAGCAGTAGAGGAAAATTACTTGTTTATTCTGTTTTCCTCTGACCTGAATTATTTCCTAGATTGCTGACGTGTTAGTGAATGTCCTATTATATTAAAGACAGAGAACATGTCTTGATAAAATTACAAATGTAATAGTATTTGTTCTATCTGTCAACAAGACAGGAAGCCTAATTAATTTCACATGAGAACTGGTCAAATTATCCTGTGAGATGTGGGAAAAGATCCCAAAATTACAATAAACGAATGTTTCATATATTGCCGTAACTCTATGAATTCATCGAGATGACCGTGCATCTTCCCTGAGAAAATCTGGAATAGTTGTAAACCTGATGGGCGTGTGGAATTCTTATTGGATATTTATTCTAGTGTGCAGGATAAGCCCACATGGAGGACCAAAGGGAAACTCGTGGACATTTCACGTTAGGAAAAAACTTTTGAAACTTTTAGTCAGTTAAGTTAGTTAGCTTGCTGATGACCCTTGATGTGGTGCTGCTCTCTCTCTTATCTTTAATCTTTTACACTCTTAGATGTCTTATGAAGTCTTAGGCCCTCATTATGACATTAGCAGTCAATTACGAATACTGCAGCGGTGATTGCTGCCAACATACCGCTGCAGAGGCGAACATCCATCTGCCAGATTATGACATACACACACAAAACCAACAGAAACCAACCATAACCACAAATCTGCCAGACCCAACGAACGCGATAAACTATCGGAACTAGCTCCCATACCTTTATGCCACAAAAACAACACCCTCTTAACAATGACCCACGAATCACCACACCGGACATTCAACAACGGTAAACCATTGACGGTGCACACTGCCAAGGCGGAAATGGCCACTGTTAGAAATGGGGTTTCTGGTTGGCAAGGGTATGCACCTCAGCCAGGCAGAACCTACCCACTCTAGTCAGGGCTTTGGAGTTACACGTCCAAGATAACCCCTGCTCACCCCCTTGGTAGCTTGGCACGAGCAGTCAGGCTCAACCTGGAGGCAATGTGTAAAGCGTTTGCACAACACCCAACATACGTGACGCAAAATACACACCACAAAGTAAACACAACACTGAGCTATGTAAAAATGATCTGTATTGCACAAAACATAATTAGACCAACAATACACGTAAGTAATACCCTGCTACGTTAGCAGTTGTCAGAGGGTTACACAAGTTACCAATACTCTGCACGAATATGCAGTTGTCACATTAGAACACGTAAGTACTCAGGATTCTGCAACATAAGCAGTAGTCAGGAAGTATAATAAAAAGGTATATGCACTTGTCATGAACAATTCCTAAATACCCATAAAAGGAACATTAGAGAATATACCACAAGTCATATACATACATATCAGCTAGAAATGCCTAGAAAGGAGCATTAGCACATAGATGTAGGTAGAGTCAACAGGTAGGAAATCTAAACAACCAAAAGTCTGTACTAGGCTCCTAGGGCCTAGATTCCCTAGAAAGTACCTGTTTTCTGGCTGAAGAGGCACTTCCAGTGCCTAAAGGTGAGTGTGGGGGGCCCCTGGCGCTCCGGCGTGCAAAACAGGGTGCCACACGACATTTTGGGGTGAAGAGGGGCGGTTGGCACCCTCTCCTCATGAACGGGCCCCTCCGGGGGCCTCCGTTCGGGGTGGGGGCCGGCCTCGGCCTTCGCACACCCTGTCCATGGGGTGGGGGCCGGGCGTTGCCCACTAACCAATGTTGGGGCCAAAAACGGGGAAGGGACCTCCGTCAAGGTCTCCCTCCTCAACTTGTGCTGCCGTAAAAGAAAAAGGAGCAGGTGCTCCTGGTGCAGAGACCGGGGAAGGGGTGCTCCCTGCGCCTTCCCTGAGTCCTGCCTCCTGTAAGGGATGTCTCTCGGACCCCTCCGGGTGCCCGAGGGAACACTCGCCCGCATCCGATGTGGTGCGCGAGTGAGGGAAGCCTCTCCTGAGCTGCCGGGAGGCTTCCTCTAAAATGGAAGGTGGCTGGTGCCCCGGGGGCGCTCCCGGAAGCGGGAGGTGCCTCGGGGGCGCCGCGAGGAGCACTCTTGCTCCGATTCCTTTGTTGCTGTGCCCCGGGGGCACAGAGAGGAGCGCGATCCCCGCGCTCCAAGGTAACCAGTGAACCCGGCTGCGGCGGTGATCCGGAGGCAAAATAAACTAGTTTCTCACAGCGCTAGAGCCAGGCCTGCAGCCTGGGCGGCGGCAGTGATTTTCCTTGGTAAATAAAGAGAGCAACCTGGGAACCAAGCTGTGGGCAAAGTTGTAGAGAGGGTTTGCAGGGGTGAGGGGCCACAGCACCCTGTCCCTGGCAAACCAAAACAAGAAGGTGCACAGGGCTGGTGGGCCCACCTACAGGCCAGCACAAGGGGTGCAGATGGTGGCAGTTCCTCCTAGTGACCAGGCAGGTCACAGGTCAGCACAACAGCAACAGTCCAAGGTGGTTTCCTGGTGAGTCCATTCATCAGTGTTCTGTGTAGTTTCAAGTTCCAAGAATGTTCAAATTGTGGGGAAAATTCCCCTGTACTTATAGTCAGTTCTTACAGTGTTTCACAATGGTAGGGAGAGGAGGTTCCAGCCAGTTACAACTGGTTCTGGGAGTGCCCCCTCTCTCCTTTCAGCACAGGCTCCAAACATCAGTGGGGGTTAACCACCCTATTGTGTGAGGCCAGGGCACAGTCTTTACAAATGCAGGTGTGCCCCGCCTCTCCTTTCTCTCAGCCCAGGAAGCCTTTACAATATGTAGATGCACCTCTGTGTCACCTCCACCCTCCCTGTGTTCAGGCTGTCTGAGAAGTATGCACAAAGCCCCAACTGTCAGTCTGCCCAGACGTTGATTGGAGACAAGCTGCAAAACACCAAAGTCATAAGCACAGATAAATGTGCACTTTCTAGAAGTGGCATTTCTGTGATAGTAATAAAAATACACCTACACCAGTAAGCAGCATTTCTTAATACTGTCACAACCATACCAAACATGCCTACGCTACCCCTCATAAATCTGACAATACCCCTTACACATAAGGCAGGGCATCTCCAATGCAATCCTATGAGAGGGCATCACTCACAGCAGTGAGACACCAGTTAGGCTGTTTGTCACTACCAGGACAGGCCACGCAACATGGCACATGTCCTGCCTTCTACATACATGGCACCCTGCCCAGAGGGCTAGCTAGGGCGTACCTTAGGGGTGACTTGCATGTAGTAAAAGGGGAGGTCTGGGCCTGGCAAGTAAATTTAAATGCAGGACCCTGTGGCAGGAAACTGCGCACACAGGCTCTGCGCTAGCAGGCCTTAGATAGGTTTGACAGGCTACTTCAGTGGGTGGCGCAAGCAGCGCTGCAGGTCCACTAGTAGCATTTAATTTACAGGCCCTGGGAATAGAGATACCACTTTACAAGAGACTTATAGGTAAATTAAATATGCCAATCAGGTATAATCCATCATACCAAATTTGTAAGAGAGAGCACGTGCACTTTAGCACTGGTTAGCAGTGAAAAAGTGCTCAGAGTCAAAACGTCAGCCAACAAAGGTCAGGCAAAAGCAAAAAGTCTGGGGAATGACCCTGTAAAAGGGCCAGGTCCAACAGCCACCCAAAAACAAAACAAGACAACATTGGCCAGAGCAAAAAAAACAAACCTGAGACAAATGCACACACCCCACACACCCACCAACACACTATAAAACGCACCTCCACAACACCCACAAACCTTTGCAAACATGAGAAGACTGCTTCACCTTGCCACGCCAATCCCAGAGACAACTGCACACACATACCTCAACTATCCATATATCCGTCACGCGCCACGCACCCCACCACATCACACATCACCCTCTGCACAACACACGCACCACACAACACCCATGTCCCCACAAAGGCACCCCGTTTCACTGATAAGGATTTGCGGGTCATGGTGATGGAAATAGTCAGGGAAGAGCCACAGCTGTTTGGAGCACAGGTACAGCAGATCTCCATTGCCAGGAAGATGGAGCTATGGCGGAGAATAGTGGACAGGGTGAACACCATGGTACAACATCCACGCACAGGGGATGACATTCGGAAGAAGTGGAGCGACCTACGGGGGAAGGTGCATTCCATTGCCGCAAGGCACCAGCTCGCCATCAGGAGGACTGGCGGTGGACCCCCACCTCCTCCCCCACAGCTGACAGCATGGTAGGAGCAAGTCTTGGCAATACTGCATCCTGAGGGACTCACTGGAATAGCCGGAGGCCTGGACACTGGTGAGTCACCATTAACAACCTACCACTCCCCCATACCTGCATGCCATATCACCCCCTCACCCTGGCTCCCTTCACCCCACTCCATCCCACACAGTGCACTACCCCAATTACCACACCTAAATGTCAACCCCTGCATGCCATACCCACTGCAAGCACATCCCTCCCTGCTCTGCATGCACACCCACCACCAATGCATGGACAGCACGGAGAACTACCCATTCCACAATACATCGCCATAGACTACCAAAGATGGGAAAACAATGCCAATATCATTGGGAAAGCTAGAAATGTGGAATATTTCACAGACAATTACCCTAACGCATCCCCACAGGTGCCCTAGCCAATCTCAGCGGCAAGGTGGTGCCACGGCTACCCAGTCCCTCACCAGAAGATGCCCTCAGTGATGACAGCAACTCTGGAGGTCTCGATCTGGATAAACTCCCTGGCACATCTGGGATCACTGGTCAGTTGGCTACCACATCCGACAGCCAGTCCACCACAGGGTCCCCCCTCAGACTCTAACACCACATGCAGGAAAACCAGGGGCTGCAGGGGAAACACCACCAGGAGGTCATGCAACAGTTGCAGGCCTCGAATACCACCATGACCTCCATTGGAGGGGTGCTGGGTGACATGGTGAACATCATGAGGGGGTACACAGCACACCAGCGGGCCCCTACCACTAGCCAGTGTACTGACCAGCCCTCAACATCTGCTGCAGCTAATGGACAAAAGGCCCAGCCACAAGACTCACAGGCCACAAGCACTCCTCCCCCTGCAGAAGGCGAACCACCCTGCAAATGTTCCTTGTGACTCAGACAGACACCAGAGTTAGTTGCCAAGACCACAGCCAGGAAATGAGCCCCTCCAGAATGTCCCCCGTGTGTTCCACTGTGTCACCTTGTTCACTTTGAACTGCTATTGGTCCTCTTCCTATGGCCCCTTGGACACTGGACCTGTGCTACAAACAGACTGGCCCACTACACTGGACTTTTCCCAACCATCACCTCACTCTATTGCACTTTGCATTGAATATCTTATTTACAAGTAAACACCCTTGGACACAACCCTTGGCATTATCAGAAAGAAATGTACAATGTATTCAACTGTATTGAACTGCATGATCTTGTGCAAATGTCCTGTAATGTGTGAATCCATCCAACATATGTGTCTCAGCAATCTGTATACATCACATCAGTACACTGTTGTAACCACACTAACATCTGCAATAAGGGAAGACACAGGTGACAGTAAATTGGGATGCAAAGGTAGTGACTAGCATTATACTACAGCCACACAGCACATCACTTATATGGAGAAATGTAAAGATCAACAGTCTTACCTGAGTGTCATTGGAAGTACTGCTGAATGATATGTGTCCTGTTGTCTACATCTTCCTCCTCTACCTCCTCCTCAATGTCCTCAGTGGCCACTGCTGCCACAGGTGCATTGTCACCCCCTCCTCCTGCAGATGGGCACATGGAGTCTGAGGGCCAAATTGTGAAGCATGCAGCAGGCCACCACAATCTGGCAGACCCTCTCAGGGGAGTAGCATGGGGATCCACCTGTCAAATGGAGGCACCTGAACCTGGGTTTCGGAAGACCAGAGGTGTGTTCCACATTCCTCCTGGTACTCCGATGAGCATCATTGTACCAATTTTCAGCCCCTGTTCTCTGATTCCTAGCCGGAGTCACCTGGAAGAAGTGAGGGACACACATTCGCCATGCACAATGGCATGGGGTATGACTCCTGAAGTCATACACTGACATACATTGGGTGGAGACTCAAGCTCACCTATAAGCCACACTCTGTGCCTCCGTAGTCATGACATCATCTGTGGGATGCTGCTATTCCTCAAGACAAAGGCATCATGCACAGATCCAGGAAACTTGGCAGTAACGTGGGAGATGTACTCGTCAGCAAGGCACATATCTGTTCATTAGCCCTGGGAGAGACTAAGGCAATATGGGTCCCGTCAATGGTCCCGATCACATGGGGTTTGTGTCCCATTGCGCAGAATCCAGCCTTCACAGTGGGCAAATCATCAACCTGGGGGAGTGCGAAGTAGCTGCACATGTGTTTGAGCAAGGCAGCCAAAACCCTTCCAGGCACAATCAAGAGCATTGGGTGTAACATTTCTGCAGCCAAGCCCACAATTACCTGAAAATAATCAGTTGCCAGGAAATGGATCCCTGATAGTACCTGCGCAAGAGGGGGAATAACTGTGGTGTAATGGATTGCAGGTATCAGATCAGGCTCTGATTGTGCACACAGCTCTGTGATTGTGGCCCTGTCGAGACAATAGGTGAGTATGATGTGCCTGTCTTCCAGTGTAGGCAAGTCCGCAAGGGGTCTGTACACGGGTGCTTGCCTCCTCCTATTCCTCCGCAGTGGTTGATATCTAAGTGAGCCAAAAGTAAAATGGGTGTGACAACAGGACCTATGGACACACAACATCAGAGTACACAGAGCATGCATGTATGTTGGACACTAGAATTGTCTAGGTGTGTACAGTCGACACCAATGACGCACATTTTAATTCAATACATGAGTACCAGCAGTAGGAAATGGCAACCGCCTGTCCTGTATACAGGGACGGTAGAAGTAACCTCACTCTGCCGGCATTAGGTGTCATGGCAGAAGGCGGTCTGCACCGCCGTGCAACTCCTCATTGGCTAACATTGGGCTCTATGGAGTACAGGAGCCAATGACGATCAACGCCGACAGTGACGGTGCTCACTGCCGTGGCCATGACCACCATTTTCTCCTGACTTTCCACTGGACAACATCTCCACTGCGTGTGCTGCTGTGACCTGTGTCTGGAACCTGCCATGGCCCGTGCAACAGGGGAAAGGGCCCCAGCCTTCATGTTGGTGGAGTTGGAAAGGCTTGTGAATGGGGTCCTACCCCCGTTAGGGCAGTTGTATGGGCCTCCAGACCAACAGGTGAGTACATCATGGGTACGTTGCATGTGACATGGCTGCATGTAGATGTATATGTTTGCTAGAGGTGTATCATTTGGGGGGTATGCTGCAGGTAATGTGAATGCAGAGGTACGGGTCATGTGTGTGCTTGATGAGGCACAAATGCAGTATGTAGGCCATATGTGTGACAGGCTGGATTGTATGGTTCATGGTGTCCTTCTGTCTGTGTTTCCTGTGCAGGTCAGCTCTCATCAGAAGAAGGGGTTGTGGCATGCCACCGCCAAGGACGTGCGGACCCTGGGGTTGCATAGCCGGTGGAGCACCCACTGCAGGAAACGGTGGGAGGACCTGAGACGCTGGGCCCGTATACCACAGAGGCCCAGCTGGGGACGGCCTCCCAACGAGGGAGAGGTGCACGTCGGAGCCTGACTCCCCTAATGGCCTGCATACTGGCAGTGGCCTACCCAGGGCTGGATGGGCGCTTGAGGGCAGCACAGCAGCCACAAGGGGATGTGTACAGTCTGTGTGATATTCATTATTTGTTGCCTGGCATGGGATTTGGGTGTACGGTTCCAGTCAGTGGATGCCCCAATATGGCAGTGTAGACATTCCTGCGTGGACCTGCTTAGGTATGTAGGGTGGTATGCAAATTTGGAATTGCTAGGAAGCTAGCTTGCCATGGCAGATAGGGCTTAGTTGGTCCCAGTAGGTGTGCAGATGGTAGAGCTTGGGTTCCTACCTGCTGTAGTACCTAGGCAATGGTATGTCAGTCTGGTCCATACTGCCCATTCTTAGTTCCAGTGAGTGATTGTGATGTGTATGCTATATGTGCTGTTGGTGCTGTGATTGACCCTGTGCTCCCTTTCTTTCTCCCCCCCTCTCCGTTTGTCATCCTGTCCATGGGTGCATTAGCATCATCTGTCGAAGGAGCAGGGGCACAGGTGAGTGAGGGAGCTGCAGCCCATGGAACCCAGGAGGCAGAGTCCACCAATGCCAAGGGGACCAGTGGGTTGGAGGGCGAGGGGAGCACCATGGGGGAGAATGAAGCTGATACAACTGACTCTGATTCCTCCTCCGATGGAAGTTTCCTGGTGGTGGCAGACCCCTATGGGACAACCCCAGCTACTTCATCTTCTGTCACCCCATACCAGCACTACCCTCCAAATAGCCCCCCATTGTGTTGCCTGTGCCCTGCTGCCCTCAGTGAGGAGGTTATTGACCTCCTGCGATCCATCTTTGTAGGGCAGTCAACCATGGTGAATACCATCCAGGGGCTGGTATCCTAGATGCAGCAATGCACTGCCTTCCTGGAGGGCATTCACGTTGGCTTGGCGGCCAGTGTCCCTGTTTCTTCCATCCTCCCCTCCAACTACCTCTTCCCAGCCTGTCTGCCCCCTCCAAAGAAACACAAACGCTCCGACTCAGACCCCCAACAGACATCCACCTCACACACACACACTGTCCATGCACCTGCACCCAAGTCAGCACACCTCTTCCTCCAACAACCACTCCCTCTACCTCTACTCCTATATCTCCTCCCACACCCCGCCCCATTGGTCCTACAAAGCTTTTCCTTTCCCTACTTGACCTCTTCCCTCCTCCACCCCCCTCCTGCCTGTAAGAGAAAAGTCCCACCCCCCAGCCCAGTACCTCCAGCTCCAAATCAACTCCTGTTCCTCCCCCTAAGAGTACTCCTGCCACTAAGGGGAAGAAGGGTGGCACTCCGTCTCCCATCCCAAAGCCACTCCTCTGCCCCTAATACAGAAGGTCAAGGACCCGCCCCCTCCCAAACCCAAGCCCAAGGACCCCCCTCACAAGAAGAAACCCCGCCACACCCTGCACCCTCCAACCCCCTACTCCCTGAGGTGCCTGCCTAGCATGTCCATGATTCCCCTGCCAAGTGGAATGACTGGGCTGTCTGGAGTCAAGTTGGTCCTTGGACATTGCCCTGTGGCTAATGGCTGACATTGGACTGGACAATGGCCCTTCGTATTTAGTTGCCTCAGTTGTTGTGGGCGCAGGTCTAGCAAAATACAGAGGTTGGAACTGAGGTATGTGTCCTGACTTTCTTTATTTCTGGCTAAAGCTGCTGTTGTTTACTCTGCAGATTGTTATGAGTGTGTGGTGTGTGTGTGCATAGAGTGTGCTGTGCGTGTCTGTGTCCCTCTCCCCTCCCTCCCTCCCTCCCTTGTGTGCTAGGTGGCTGTACTCACTGTTGTTGTCTTCATCAGCATTGGTGCTCCTGGACGTCCATCGCATGGTACAACATCGGGAAGACATCCAGTGCTGGTTCCATGGTGGCCGCGGACTCCTCTGTGTCCCTGGAGGTGAATGTCTCCTTTTACATGATGTGTTTCCGTCAGGCGTTTGGTGACATTGCTAATGCCCCAGAAATCCTGGCAGTCTGCTATGTCATAATATGGCGGGCGGATCCTTGTCTTCTGGCTGCCTGGAGATGGCTACCACAGTGTTCAGTGGTCATACCGAACTGGCGGTTAGGGTGGTACATTGGCAGACTATGGGAGGGATCACTGCCATGGTTATAATTTGCCAGTTATTACCGCCGCCCTGGTGGCAGTATTACCGCTATCGCCAGCCTGGCGGTCAGCTGACTGCCAATGTCATAATGACCCCCTTAATGTCATTCTTTATAATTGCCTATTTACTTATGCCATTCAGTATTAATATGCCCAAATAAATTCTGAACTGCTGACTTGTCCTATGTGCATCCCGTGTTCTGCACTGTCCTGATGCTGCTGTCTATTGATATTGCGCAAGAGTGAAAGCTATGCTTGATTAAACTTTACTGTCTGCTGTTCCATGAGGAGAGGTATAATTTAAATGTGGTTTCTTGTTTCCTTTTCGATTTAGATAATTACACCAGTGTATTTTTGTAGTGAGTTACCCTAGTTAGATTATATTTTCCAAAATAATTTTGTCTTTTCTTTTGTTTTGCCTGCATGTGTTAGCCCGTCCCTACATATGCAAGTCGAAATTCGAATTAGAGATAAGGATGGCCCAGCTCTGAAACTAAATGTTATTAACTGAATTTGTATTATTTACTGATGCCACCATCATCTTCTTTGAAATCTGACTTTAACGTGCATATTTTAGTTTTGTTAATCTGTGTTATTCATTTGGAGTGTTTAATAGTATTGGTGTTTGGTGGACCTAATCTCTTTAGACGTTTTCATGTATGTTTATAACTTAGTTTTGGGCACCATTTATGTTGCATTAGCTTTGTGCTGGTAATAAAGCTTAGGAACTTTGTCCAGTTTGGGGTCTTGTTCATGGTAAAAAATGGTTATGTGTTTAAAAGCGTTTATGTTCTCTTTGTTATTTATTTGTGATAAATTAATCCAATTACCACACTACTCACTGAGCATAACGTTCCAGTCGAACTCTAGTGGAGGAATAAATAATGGAGTCTAGCCAGAGTGCTTGCGGTTTCTGAACCTGAGGCAGAAAGAAGACCTCCTTGGTTGCTCCAGCAGTTCAGTCCTCAAATTAGTTACCAAGATATGTTCAGGTCACTGTTGGTGCAGTTCCTCCAGGCCTGTTTGACCTACTACGACTACACTGGGTAATGACATGCAGCAGGAAGAGATTCCCTGAAAAATACAACAAAGCTCTGCCCCTCATTTTTCTTTCTGCAGCATTTTCTGATTGCATCCCAAGTTTAACTTACACCACCAGCAGAGCAGTTAAAGATTAGCATGTTTGAGTTTCTTGAAATCTATTGCCTCTACATTCTGCGAGTGTGACCCACCTGAAGTGTCATAATACATATGGGTACATCGTTTAACCAAAAATAACTGGGGTGCCTAGCACAAAAGTCCTTCTCCACATTCACCAATGCTTACAAATGCCAACCCTAGCATACACAGTTGCTAGATAGCATTTTAAGGTAATCCTAAATTAGACAGTGCTCAAGTCTTGCATATTATTTTAAGAAGTATTTTCGCAAGGATTAAAATGAGTACTGAATGTCAGCCATGAAACCGATAATGCTAGAGAATAAATAGACTCAAAAGGCTGTCTTTTGTGCCCTCTAGAACCACAGCTACAATGGCTCTCTTTCTCACCCTGCTGTTTCTTTTGACCTACCCCTGACTGGTTTACTCTACAGAGGGTTAAGGGTATAGGTTAGTGTGCGGCATTGCTGTTGACAGCGTGTCCTTTATGTGCAAGAAGGGGAGGCTAGAGCTGCATCTCTCCCTTAGAAATGTTTTCATTTTTTACAGTTATGTTTAGTTCTTATGTTTGTGTCGAAGGCATGTGTGCCTTTCACCCAACAATGGTCTTATCGCATTCCTTTCAGTAAACCTAACAGTACTCTTAGCTGCACACTTCCAGGCTTGCTGGTGTGCTCCTTTAGGATGTTTAGGTATAGGGGCAGCTCTGGTTTCTTCTCAAGGGCAGAGGTACATCGCCCCCTGCCCGCTGCGAGCCTCACAGGCAAAAATAAAATGTCAATGAAAAGATTTCATTGCCATTTTATTTTACTGGCGCAGCATGCAGCAGCCCAGAAACATGCTGGCATGTCTTTTGCTGCCGATTGGCAGCAG
The DNA here is from genome assembly GCF_031143425.1 of Pleurodeles waltl. Taxonomy (NCBI): domain Eukaryota; kingdom Metazoa; phylum Chordata; class Amphibia; order Caudata; family Salamandridae; genus Pleurodeles; species Pleurodeles waltl. The sequence goes on from NC_090442.1 coordinate 469,793,109, forward strand.
AGGACTGAAGCACAGCAGAGGACTGAAGCAGTGCCTTTACTGGACACTCCAAAGTGTGCATGTCACTTTGACCTGCTGTTTTGCACCAGCCAAAGTGACATACGCACTTTGAAGCTCTCCACTCAGCTCTCTTAAGACAGCTGGGTGGAGACCAAGCACAGGCCTCTAGGGCCTGAAGGAGCATCCAGCCAAGCCACTCCATCCCATCCAGGCACTTCTCTCATGCTGGTTAGCAGGATGACAGCAGCGTCTGGATTGATTAAGGGAGCTCTTCTGGCATTGGAGATCGAGAAGAGCGCCGAGAAGGCAGCACAGCCCATGGGTAAGTGTGTTTTTTTAATTTATTTTTAATGTTTAATGCATGTGTGTACTGCATCTGTGTGTAATGCATGTATGTGTATAATGCATGTAAGTGTAGTGGTTGTGTTTATGCTGTATTTGGTGTTATGGTTTGGGCTTTTGGAGGGAGGAGTGGTTTACGTTTGGGTTTTGAAGGGAGGGGTGTTTTTTTACCCTTTGAAAGTGGTCAGGCACTTCACTTGCCCCACCACTTTCAAAGGGTAAAAGCCACTGCTAAAATAACTGGAGATCAGAAGGTGAATGATCAATAAAAATGGTTTTAGATTTTTCTTTTTATCATTTCACATTTACTGTGCGTTCAAAGACAAAGGTTAAATGTCAGTCTATGTCTTCTGACAAATTCCTGCTTTTTTCTAAACTGGTGTTTACTTTTATTTATCTGACTGCAAAGTGAGAGAATTTGGGAAAAGTCACCTAATTAACAGTTTTCCAATGCTACAGTGTAGGAAAGTACCCTCTTTTTGGCATGTTACCCCCAATGTTTGCCCGATATCAGTGTATTTGACTGTGTTCAATGGGGTCCTGCTAACCAGGACCCCACTGATTATGCTCTCGCTCCTCCAAATATTGTCACTGCATACTGGTAACCCAGTATTTCATCCAAAACTGGCATACTGGTCACCCCTTATTAGTCCCTAGTATATGGTACCTAAGTACCCAGGGCACTGGGGTTCCAGGGAATCGTTATGGGCTGCATCATTTCTTTTGCCACCCATAGGGAGCCCATGCAAAGGCTTTTACAGGACTGCCATTGCAGTCTGTGTGAAAGGGTGCATGCACTCTTTCACTGCCATCTACAAGTCACCCATTTAGCAGGCCTTCTAGCCCTGAGGGCTGCGTGCAGAGTAACTGTGTGTGAGGGCACCCCTGAACTAGCAGAGATGCCCCCACGACCTCCAGGACCATTTTCGTGAGTGCGGGGACGCCATTTTACGCATGCAATGGACATAGGTCACTACCTATTTACAGCTTCACAATGGTAACTCTGAATACGGCCATGTTTGGTATCAAACATGTTGGAATCATACCCCAAGGATTTTTCAAGCATTGTTTGTATAATTCCATACACTCTGGGGGCTCCTTAGAGGACCCCCAGTACTGCCACTACAGGCTTCTGAGGTTTTCCAAGTAGCCCCAACTGCTGCCACCTCACAGACAGGTTTCTGCCCACCTGTTGCTCAAGCAGCTCAAGACCAAGAAGGCAGAACAAAGCATTTCCTTTGGGAGAGGGGTGTTACACCCTCGCCCTTCGGACATAGGTGCTACAAGCATGGGAGTGGTAGCCTCCCAGATCCTCTGAAAATGCTTTGAAGGGCACAGATGCTACCCTCTTTGCATAATCCAGTCTACACTGGTTCAGGGACCCCCAGTCCCTGCTCTGGCGCGAAACTGGACAAAGGAAAGGGGAGTGATCACTCCCCTGTCCATCACCACCCCAGGGGTGGTGCTCCGAGCTCCTCCAGAGTGTCCCTGGGTTTTGCCATCTTGGATTCCAAGTTGGCAGGCCACTCTGGGAACATCTGAGTGGCAGGTGCCAGCAGGTGATGACAGAGCCCTCCCTTGATAGGTGCTTACCTGTCTCGCTGACCAATCCTCCTTTGAGGGCTATTTAGGGTCTCTCTCTTGGGTGGTTCTTCAGATTCGGATTGCAAGAGTCTAGCAGGAATCCTCTGCATCCTTTAATTCACCTTCATACCGAAGGAACTGCATCTGGACCCTCCAGGAGCACTAGAAATTGCAACAAAGACGACTTCTGCAACATTGCATCTTCTGCTCCTGCCAGCAACTGCAACTGTTTCCAGGTTGTGCATCCTTCGAAGACTGCCTGTCTTCAGCCTGCACCAGAAGAACGAAGGAATCTCCATTGAAGTGAAGGAGTCACTTCCCTGCTTGAGCAGGCACCCCTCTGCAGCGACAACTGGTGGCTTGGGTCCCCTCTCCTGAAGTAGTATATGGATCCAGCAACATAGGTATTGGACAGAAATGGTCCCGACGGTCCAGACATCCAACTGTCCAACTTTGGTGGAGGTAAGAGCTTGAATGCCCACTCAAGACAGTACCAATGTGCTCTGCGTGTTTTGCTGTTGCCAAGGCTTGTTGGCATCCTTCCACAAAGTTCTTCATGAACCATGCAGTTCCAGCCCCCAGCACTCCCTCCTGCAATGCACAGCCTGCTGTGTGGCTCTCTAGCGGTGTGGGATCCTTTTGTGTAGTGCTGGCAGGGCCTCCTTTTCAACCTCCTTTGTCCCTGTGCTGTGGGACTCCTGTGCACGTTGCCTTGTCTTCTGAGGGCTCTCTGAGTTGCTGAGAGACCCCTTCTGATGCCCCTCCTGGGTAGAGAACACCAGGTCCCTCCTGGTCCCAGGCAGTGCCATTTTGCATTAAGGGTGTGCTTTTCGTGTGCCAAGGCTTGTTGGTGGAATCCAGCGACGCAAACCAGACTGCAATCATCCATCTGGTGTGGGACATCATCAGCAGCAAACAGGAACCAGCATCTGCCTTCTTGAGTGCAATACTGACTCCTCACTGGTGATTCCTCTTTTGCACCTTCATCGGGTTAGCAGGAGCTCCTGTTCTCCCTGGACTCTTCAGTGGTTTTTGGAATTGGTCCCCTTCCTCCAGAGGTCTTCAGGTCCAGGAATCAATTGTTGGTGTCTTGCAGGCTCTTCTGGTTCTTGCAATATCTTCTTTCTTGTGTTCTTGTGTGTTCTAGGAAAGTTACTGTGATTTACTCCTACTTTCCTGGGCTCTGGGGTGGGTTCTATTACTTACCTTTGGTGTTTTCTAATACTCTCAGTGCTCCTCTACCCACTACAATTGCCTAGGTGGGAAACCAACTGTCGCATTCCACTTTCTTAGTATATGGTTTCTGTTCTCCCTAGGCCCATTTCTAACTATTCTGATTTTCACTATTTGCACTGTTTTCTAACTGTTTTTACAATGATTTCTGCATAGTAGTGTATATAATTAGTATATTACTTACATCCTAAGGGAGTAAAGTCTCTATGGTATTTTTGGCATTTGTGTCACCAAAATAAAGTACCTTTATTTTTGTAACACTGAGTATTTTTTTCATGCGTATGAGTACTGTGTGACTACAGTGGTATTGCATGAGCTTAGCATGTCTCCTAGATAGACCTTGGCTGCTCATCCACACTACCCCTAGAGAGCCTGGCTTCTAGACACTGTCCACATTTAACTAATAAGGTATAACAGGACCTGGTATAAGGTGTAAGTACCTTAGGTACCCACTACAAACCAGACCAGCCTACTACAGACAGGAAGTGAAAAGAATGGCTGTGGGATTGTCAGTTTTTTTTCAAATACAGAACAACATTTAAATACCTGTAAATGAACTATATTCATGTTTCAAAATATATCAGTAGTTAGGAAAGCACACACGAAGCACATTTTTAGTAATTCTTCTGTAGTGTGACGGAAACAAAGATTTTTATAGCAATAAAGCAAAACACTTTAGATGGTGCAGAGCATAAATATTTGCCTAATCCCAATTTTCATACATCATTGCTTGTGTGTTAAATAGTTTTACCAGTGAACTGCATGTATATGCAAATTTAGAAGCTATTTCGACAGAAAATGTGCTTTCTGTTAATGACGGTGTGCTACCTCATTAGTGATCCAAAATACACCACAGATTACAAACACACACTTTCCACTGCTGAATAGGCATAGTACATCTGCCACACTTGTTTTTTGTGTGTGCCACTTGGATTTTTCGCAATCCCTATAACTTCAGTGATGTACCATTAATAGTAGCACCCCTCTCTGAAAATGATTCCAGTAGAACACACATATGTATGAACTTCTAATCTTCAATGGTGAATGCACCTTCAAAAATACGATTCAGATGCTCCACTTTACATTGGTAATGTTAAGACGCACAATATATGTATTGTCGATTGCATTATTCTGTCACGTGTGCAATCACAATTATGTGTCACCACTATTAACTTCGAAAGTCTGAGGTGTGTTCTTCATACAGTTTCACTGAGTGCATGATTTGACTGCTAAGCTGAACTCAAGCTCCTGCCAACAAATTTCAAGCTGTTGGGGCAGACTCAGGTCTGACTTTCGAGACATCTTTACCAATCTTTCTGGACGATTGTTTTTCCCAAACATTTATGCTTACAATACATACAAAGTGGGGTTTGTGTCAGTGAGATTTATCCATTTGTCTGTGAAATTGTATTTTACATTTTGCTTCCACCCAATAAAGCATAGAGAATGGGGCAATAGGCCAGCCCATTGTATTCATTGACTCCCTTCACTCTGAGTAACTGCTCAAAGCCTCTGCATGTTGTTCACACCATTTCTCTTCAGTGAAAAAGCTGGATCAAAGTGTGTGTTTTTTTTAAATTACTTGTTTTCGTAAAATTAACTTTAAGTACTAGTTAATTATTTCACCTACACTCCTGTTGCCAGTTAGACACTGTAAAATTGTAGCTGCCTGCAACATGTCTGATTTGTTTAGGTTGAGATTTAATCTTGGTTCCTTCACAAACATATTAACAAGGTTCATGGCACAACTGAAATTATTGTTAAAAACATAACTGGTAAACAACCACATCAATGAATATCTTTAGAAAAAGGTAATTTTATGTCAGCCGTATGGTGGCTATGTTCAGGAGGTAAAATATTTTCTTTTTAACTATTTATTTTTTTGGCATTGGTTTCCAATAAAAAAATGTAATTAAATGAACAATCGCACTGGCTTGCCAAGGCTTTCCCACTGCTTGATTCAATCAGGCATGTGAGTGGGCTCTGTGATGGACAGTTGGCCGCCTTTCTCTGTGATTGCAGACAGAAGCTGCTGAATGAAAGCGGACCAAATTGTTTACTTCTATCAGTGAAGTGTACAGTGAGGTAGAGAGGCATTCAGAGCAGCACTGATGGAACTACTGTTGGTATAACTGTCACTGACCATTTGTTAGCAGGATCAATTTCAGAGTGTCCTGGTTTTGAAGCTAAGGATGCTTGGACAAATACTTTTCCATTACTGCATAAGCCTCCAGGTCCCGGCGTGCCTTGTGTTCTTAGCTGTAAAACCAGGACTCACTGAAAGTCACATTTACATTAAGCTTGTTGTTAGATAAGTGTGAGAGAAACGTCAATGATCTGTTCAAACACTGGACTCTATGGGGGTTATTACAACTTTGGAAGAGGTGTTAATCCGTCCCAAAAGTGGCGGTAAAGTGACGGATATACCACCAGCCGTATTACGAGTTCCATAGGATATAATGGACTCGTAATACGGCTGGTGGTATATCCGTCACTTTACCGTCACTTTTGGGACGGATTAACACCTACTCCAGAGTTGTAATAACCCCCTATATGTCTTGGTAAGTGAGGATGTACCCCGCAGTGCATGCAATGGAGATAATTTAGACCTCTAGTACCCTGATCTCAATGCAGTTGCAACATTTCCCCAGTTCTCCTGATTCTTGTTCGCACAGAGTTGACAAGTGTTAAAAATCTTCTTTAAGTTTTTACAGTGTGCGGCCAAGCCAAATATCATATAGGTTTTGTACAATTATCAATACTTTATGGAGAGTCTTCACTACGGCGGAATGAATCAGGAATTAGTTTTGCATTTGGTGAAAGTTCTCTGCACTGCTTTCTTCTAGGGCTCATTCAGGATGAGGAGAAAGAGAAACACAACAAACCTCTTCTTTAAACCTGGGGCCGCTTACACAAATGACCCTGGGGCACAACAGGCATTTGCACCCACTTTGCACACCGCTGAGGCACTTTTCGTATTACAGAAGGGGCAGCAAATGCTTGTACTGCCCCTGCTGTAATACAGATAACACTGGTGCACATATAGTGCCACCGCTATCATTAGATGGTGTGCGCTGATTTGAATGGTGGCATGGCCCCATGCAAATGAGGGAATCTCGTTGCATCTGCACCATATTGCTGATGTAGGCGCAGAGGCAAACACGGCTTTAGAAGGTGCATTGAAAGTGTACCACAAAAAGGTGGCACACTTTCAATGCACCTTCTAAATGCAGAGGCAAACATGCCTTTACAAGGCGCATTGAAATTGCACAACAAAAAGGTGGTGCACTTTCAGGGCGCTTTCTAAATGCACCCCTCTAAGGGGATGAAAGTGGCTCCCATGGACCCCCCAGAGACCCCCATGCGAGCAGGTGCAGTCACTCACTGCACTTGACTGCAAGTGGATCTCTAATCCCTTTCCATCAGCACAGAGAAACAAGGCGCAGCTTTAAAACAGCTGCTCCGTATTTCACTTGAATGCCCTGCTCTGAGGCCAGTTCGCAGCTGCCCTGAGGGTAGGGCATGCTTCCTGATAGGGTGTACTTTCTATGTTGGCATCCAGCGCACCTGCTTTAAGGTGCGCAGTGGTGCAAACATGGATAGTTTGCCCTATCTGTAATACGGGTCCATATGTTCTTTGAGCAAATCGATTTCAGAATTATGCTGAACAGAAGCCAGGGTGTCTCGAATTTTATGGTTTCTAGGACAACATTCCAAAGTTTTAGTATCAATTATTTCTGAGGCTATTCACAAAGGTACTGTAGACTTCCGGGTAATTTGCATGTTTCATTTAGTCTTAGACTTTGAGTAACTTTACCACTTTTGACTATCCACAAACCCCTGAGTACAAACTTACTCAAAAGTGTAGATTTACACGTCTATATTCAATGAAAAAGAGGGTGGAGCCAAGCGTTCAAGTGTAAGTTACTACTGCTGAAAAGGAAACAGTAGTACGTCCAGCACCGCACATGGCCAACCTCTGATACTGCAACACCCTCCCATGCAAAATGATAGAGGTAATGATTTAAAAGAAAACTCAAAAGGAAATAATGTTAAAATAAATTAAATTATTTTAAATAGTTCAAACTATAAATAAATATAATTGATTTTTTTAAATGTCTAACATAAAACATATTTATTATTTGTTTACAATATATTACAATAATCTTCTTCAAATTGATGCATTAATGTAAAAATGTCAATTAAAATAAAATTGCATTACATCTAATTAATTCCATCTATTGCTTTTCGAAATTATTTAAGCATAAGAAGACAATTAATTTTCTTTACTTTAGGTTGAATTATATCTTTTAATTTAAACACCAGATTTTGTTTTTAATTTAATTTGATATGTTTAATTATATGTAAATATTTTATATTTTGTCCTATATTTAAAATAAATATATAAACTTAATTTGTACTAATATTTGACAGAAACATATTTTTACTAAGTTATCATACCAGATACTAAACCTTTTTTAATTTTTTCTCTACTATGCCATATGGAGATGTGCACTCTGACAGTGAAGTCTCCCTATGGTAAAGCATTGGGAAAAGTGTAAAATGTTGTTTATTCAAACAAAATAGTGATAGTCTTCCACTAGGTGAGTGAAGGAAGTCCATTTTCTGTCCTGGAGGATCTGTCAAATTCATGTTCGCTTGAGCTCCCCCTGAAGTTACTGGTTTAAGGGTCACAAACCCAAAATGGGCAAAGCCTGATACCATAGCCATGGAGTTTTCTTTGCTATTAATACATTTGTTGCTGTGTCCAAGTCCCAAGTCCTATGCTTAGACTTGGGCACTGATTAAGATGTTTGGTGGATGTGTTAGTCTGTTCCAAAAGTGACAGATATCCCGGTCACTGTATTAAAGGTGCCGTGGGACATAATGGCGTCTGGCACATCTGTCATGTTCACGGCAGGGTACCTGCATGTCAAACTCTAAATAAGACCCTAATTTTTTCATTTATCCAGCAGTATAGGGCAAAAGGCTGCAGCCAATAAGGCCTCAATGGGGTTTGAATCTACATTATGACAGTCCTTTCATAACTTTAAACTTTCCAGGAAAAAACTTTGAGTGGTTAAAACAGGTAAATCCTAGCTGGTCAGATTGTGCCTTTCTGAGGGAAATTTTGAGCCTTGTTCTGACCTTCCAGAAAAACAAAAATCACAAAGTCTCACTTTGTGAACAAGTCACTCCTGGTCCCTCCTACAGCTCCTAGGCTCTGTCTTTCTCCAGTCAGGTTTCTCATATGGTGCATTGCATGTAACTTCTAACTGTGCAGCCTGTTCTCTCACATGGAATGGAGTACTTGGTGTCCGTGAGGCAGTACAGTTGGCAGTCAACTGACCCTTACAGTGCACTTCCTGCCCACAGGTTCAACTGAAGAACAGGAGACAGTTCAGGCTTCTTCACAGGATTCTGCTTTGTTTTGATGATTCTTCTACGTCTGATAGTATTCTGATGAGCTGATTTTTATCCAGTGCACTGGTGGCTTTCTGGTCCCAAATCATGTAGTCTCTGCAAAAAAAAGCAGCTCACCTTTTCATTCTTTCACATTTCCTTGGCTTTATCCTGTCCCATAAGGCATTGTTCAAGAATGCAAAAGTCAAAGCTCCAAGAACCTTCTAGGTCAAAACTTATGGAAATGAGAACCAGTCCCTCTTCCTGAGTTAGGAACAGACTTCCACCCTACAAGGAGCACAGATGAATGTCTGTGAGGGATCCCCTAAGGAGTGATTTTTTCACTTACTGTCTTCCTTGGCATCTTGATGTCAAAAGCCAGAGATTAGCTCTGGTCCTTTGTGATACTCTCTGTTGCTAGCCCTAAAAAAGGGCTCATCCCATATAAGTGTTCAGTGAATGCCTGCTCTAGTTTTCCTGCTCTTAGAAGTAGGATAATTGCTTTCTGGCACTGCACATTTTCACACCTCAGCAGGATGCTAATTACTGCCACCAGAGGGCATATGGACCAGCCAAACTGCTAAATTACTACACAAATATTGAATTTTAAAAGCTACTTTTCCACTACGGATATCAAAAACATACCTTCACCATTGACCTAGATTGTTGATAAAGGCACACCATTGTACTAAGCAATGCAGGCAAGAGGGCACGTATAGAAGTAACTTAGCTAATATATAAAAGTAGATTTTTCTACATGACAAAGTATGTTTCTCTTACTGGAAAGTTATTCCGGCCAACTAGGTACAGCCAATTTTATCTCATTGTGTAGGGTCAGATAAAACACACTGTCACTGAATTGCACCCTCCTTGCATGAATAGAACAACCACAGTGCCAAAGACCAACCTATTTGCAACCTGTACATCACAACTCCACAAAAACCTTTTTGATTGGTTTGTCTGCCTCTCTATCTACAAGTTTACTCTTCAGCAGCAAATGTGCAGTTTAGGACATACAGTAAGTTACACACTTGATACAACCAAGAGCTGTGTGAATCACAACACTCATAGAACCGCTAACAGGCTGCGCCAGTGCCACACTTAAAAATACCTATAACAACCTAGGGGAATAGATACAAGCCCCTTGAGCCTCCTTGCATCACATTAGCTTCATTTTTTTTACGCTAATGTGCCTTTAGGTAGGCATATCCAATGCACCATATTTACAAACTGGCTCAATGCATGCATTGCACCACTTTGGAACGCCTTGCTCAACATTATGCCTGCACCAGGCATAATGTATGCAAGGGGGGTGTTGCGATGCTGGAAGACCCGAAAAAATAGCACAGTAAAATTTACATTTCACTGTGCCATTTATTCCATCATTTTTAATGCCCACTCAGAGCAGGCATTAAAGTGACGCACTCATGATGTTCAATGGGCTTCCCTGTGCTTTTCTGTATTAGCGTAAACATTTTTTTACTCTAGTGTAGCAAAGCACCACAACAGCTTCAAAAATGTTGATGCTACTGTGCTAACGACCATTATTGTACATACGGCGCAACCATGGTGTTGTAAGGTGCCAGTATGGGGTGCAAGAAAAGTGGCATATCATCTATGACACACCACTTTCTTGTAAATATGCTTCTAAGTACAGCAAAATAACACATGGGATTTATGACTGGTAGCATGAAATGCCCCAACATCTTTTAAATGTGAGGAGCGACAACAGTAGCATTTGTCTCTAAATTGACATTTAGAAATCATTCTAAAGCATTTAGACAGATATTGGTTTCATGCAACTTACAAATGAGATGGGTATGGATGTGGACTCCTGTACTACAAACTCTAAGACCTAGCAGACAGCTGTATGTCCAACACAGAATTAGAGTTGTGTTATAAGGAAAGGGGAGAAGCCTGCTGATGAGTAAAATAGTTTAGCATGGAAGTGTGAATGCCAGTATCAACACAAAAAGACGTGAAACAGACATTGTATTTATTCAACAAAATGAATGCTGCCTCATAGTAACATTGACACTTTGATTAAACCTGTTACACTTTTACGTGCCACATTAACACCCCATCTGTTAATGTGGCACCATTTAAAACCTTTTTATTGCAACATTCCATATTATTGTTAGAATTTAATATTTTAGGTTAATCGAATAAAAAATAACACCCATGTTTAAAGAAAACTTTCTGTTTATAAACCAGAACCCTTTTAAGACCATCAAAACTATGCTAGTTGAGCAATGAGAATTTTGAACTTTAATAGCTTATAAAACCATATTTTGTACATCTGTTTAAAATTGTTCCTAATATCAAGGAAAGAAAAAGACAACCTATGGCCTGATTTAGAGTTTGGTGGAGCTATACTCTCTTTCAATAAACTCCAAATCAGGCCCTTAGTTCAACGGTAAAATGATCCTTGTTCTGGCATTTAACAAAAGCATAATTGTGGGGAATGTATCACTCCTGTGGAGTGCTTTCAACTCCCTGTGAATTACATTTATGGCATTAAAATCATGGAATTGGGACCAAATTTACCAAATGCTAATTCAGAATGTAAAGAAGTGCATTTTGTATTAATAAATCAAGGGTGGCTCCCCTCTCCACCCCCTTCCGCCAGCAGCTTCTGCACAGCAGCTACAAAACGTTTGCAAGAAAACAATAAAAACAGTGTTTATTATCGTTTTCTTGCAAAAGGGGTGGGGTCACGGGCTGTGACAAGCATGGAGGGGAGTCTTGGGCCAGCCAAACACACATGCACACTGGGCTCTCTCCAACCCAGCAATGCAGGCACTGGAGACAGCAGGTAGAGTCTTTCACTCTGCCTCGGAGTGCCCTGGCAGGGTGCTCCATCCAATCCTAACACTGGCCTTGATGGTCAGGCCTGCTTGTTGCAGAGCCCGAAGCACACCCTGCAGGTTAAACAGGTGGTCTTCCCAACTGCTACTGTAGACAGCCAAGCCTTCCAGATAGGCACCACTGAAGGCTTCCATTCAAGCTAAGACCTGGTTCATCAACCTCTGAAAGGTGCAGAGGTTTTCTTCAATCCAAAGGGCATAATTTCATAGTGAAAGTGGCCCTCTGGGGTAAAGAGTGCTGACCGCTCTTTGATTCCTTCAGTTAAGGCAATCTGCCAGTACCCTGAAGTAAAGTCAAACATACTCAGAAACATTGGCAGCCTCAAATCACTCAATGAGCACATCAGTTCTAGGGATGGGGTGAGCATCAGTCTTGGTGAGTTGAGTCCCCTGCAGTCCACATAAAGCCAAAGTTTTAGGGTGCAGCCCGATGGGGCAGCTTTGGGCAAGAGCACAAGTAGGCTGGAACAGGCACCACTGGAGTGCTCAACCAATTCTAATTTAAACAACAAGGAGACTTCCTTCTTAATGCTGGCCCTCACTTTTTCTGTTAGCCTATACATTTTTTTTGACAGGCAGGTTGTCCCCAGTGTTCATATTATGGATATATAAGTGTGTAAGCCCAGGAGCGAGCAAAAACAGTAAAGCAAACTCCACCAACAACTGGTTATAGTCATTCTGCTGTTCTGTGGACAGGGGAGAAGTTGGTAGCTTTCACTGATCCATTTTTCTCTTTTGATGGGAGATCAGGGAACAGCTCACCCTCCTCCTCCTCATCATCATCATCATCTCTCACCAACAGCATGGTAACCTCAGACCTCTCATAGTGGGGTTTGAGGCAATTGAGATGGCGTACCCTTAAGGAATGTCTTAGGGGTATTGAGGTCCACCATGCAGGTGACCTCCCCCTTCTTCTCAACCACCTCACAGGGCACTGTTCAATGGTCTTGGACAGCCCAGGGCTTCTCTGGCTCCATAACCCACACCTTCTGACCAGGCTGAGTGGCTTTTCTGGCCATACCAGACTTTCATGAGTTCCTGGCTAGCGTTTATGTTCTCAGGCACTTTCTTCCTAACTTTGGGCATGTAGCTATCTACCTTCTGGGAGGGCTTCTTGTGAGCTTGTTCCTACCCCTCCATTAGCAGCCGAGAGTTTCACTAACAGAGTAACTCCACAGAAGTTCAAATGGGCTGAACTCAACCCTTTCAAAGGAGTTGCCAATGACAGGCAAGTCATTCAGGGGAGCCTTCTCTGTCTTCCCAGGCAGATGAGACATGTTCTGCAGAACATATCTGGGGACATTTTCATCTGGGGCCAATAAAAGTGGGTGTCAAGCCTGGTACACATATTTCTCACTGCACAGGGGTCTTAGGCTCAATATACAAAAGGTCATTCCATCAATAAATGAGATTATCTCCAAAGGTATCACCAGATGCTTGGGCTTTAGCCAGATGCCTCATGCCCTCTAGGGTAGAGCACTCTTTCTGTACCTTGCAAACTCCACCCTGGTAGGCCTACCCTCCACTTCCCATCTTGCCAGCTCAATGAGGTCTCCTAGGGAGAAAATATCCTTTCCAGTAGTCTCTGAGGCGGCCTTTTCAGGTGCCCTATGCACATGTACAATGGGAGTTTTAGGGGCATCTTTCCCACTGTCTCTGACTTTCTGGCCATTCTTCCAGGCTCGAGCTGTCCTTGACTCTCCTCCCGGGTAGCCATTACTCTGGTGGTCACACTTCACAGGCACAACAGGGCTCACAGCTCCCCTAAGAGAACCTGAGACCCCCTCCTTCATTCAAAGATAATAAGAGCCATAGTGTTGTGGCTCTCCTGGTTGTCTGCTACTGCAACCTGCAAAATATATTGGGTATCACCTGCTCTGAGGACACCAGATGCTACCTGATAGTAGTTTTGCTGGCTCCTGTGTCTCTCAGAGTCTCCTCCCTATTTCTATTGATAGTGGCCTACTGCCTGTACTTGGAAGTATTAGAAGGCATGTGGCCTTTGAACACAATTTCTCTGTCACCCAGGGACACTACAGTAACCTCAGTTTTGCCCCCACTAACTGGGGCCACCTCCTCACCAAGAGCTTGACTGGCCAACCCTAGCTCTACCCAAAAAGGTGATGTGGAAGTTGAGGTGAGGATTACAATGTTCAGACTTAGGCCCTCATTCTGACCCTGGCGGTCGGTGATAAAGCGGCGGCCAAGCCGCCAACAGGCCGGCGGTCTAAAATATGCAATTCTGACCCTGGCGGGAACCGCCAACACAGCCCGCCAACTTAACACTCCGACCGCCACAGCGGTACAAACAAACAGCGCGGCGGTTCCCGCCAACAGCCCGGCGGCAGACAATGTACCGCCCACCCTATTACGACCCACCAATCTGCCACCTTTTCCGGGGCGGGAGCACCGCCGATAAGAACACGGCGGAAACAGACTACGAACGGGAAAACGCTCACCTCTACGCACTCCACGCGAGATTCCGGCAGTATGGAGCCAGAGTTGCAGGTCATCCCCGCACTCCTATTCCTGCTCATATACCAGGAGCACGCCCGGCGGCGCGGAAGACATCAGTGAGTACTGCACCTACAACACAGGGAGGGAAAAGATTACCGGCACACACCCACCCACCCACACCCACTACAACACACACATCAATGCATTCCCACAGATCACTGTCACAACCCACAAACCACCCCCCTCCGAAATAATGCAAAGACCAAAAGAAGAGATCATAAACGGGCAGATATATTGAAATATGTACACCAGTAATCCCAATAAATAAATAAACTATGTACAAAATATATACAGCTACTAAATGTAGTCCAACCACTGTCCGTGGATCACAGGGGTCCTGTGCAAAGGGGCAAGGCCCAGTCCCACGACAAGAACTCCACGGAGAGAACACTGCAGGGGCATCAGAAAGAAAATAGGACAGGCACCTCAGGGGGAAGGGAAGGGGGGGCACCTCAGCCACTTGAGTACACGACGCCAGATCCACGAGGGGACTCCATGACCACTGGCCCATCCTGGGGAGAGCAAAGCCACAGTCCAAACAGTCCATACAGTGGGTGGCCTGCCCACTGGGCCAACCTGGGGAGAGCAAAGCCACAGTCCAAACAGTCCATACAGTGGGTGGCCTGCCCACTGGGCCATCCGGGGGAGAGCAAAGCCACAGTCCAAACAGTCCATACAGTGGGTGGCCTGCCCACTGGGCCATCCTGGGGAGAGCAAAGCCACAGTCCAAACAGTCCATACAGTGGGTGGCCTGCCCACTGGGCCATCCTGGGGAGAGCAAAGCCACAGTCCATACAGTCCATACAGTGGGTGGCCTGCCCACTGGGCCATCCTGGGGAGAGCAAAGCCACAGTCCATACAGTCCATACAGTGGGTGGCCTGCCCACTGGGCCATCCTGGGGAGAGCAAAGCCACAGTCCATACAGTCCATACAGTGGGTGGCCTGCCCACTGGGCCATCCTGGGGAGAGCAAAGCCACAGTCCATACAGTCCATACAGTGGGTGGCCTGCCCACTGGGCCATCCTGGGGAGAGCAAAGCCACAGTCCATACAGTCCATACAGTGGGTGGCCTGCCCACTGGGCCATCCTGGGGAGAGCAAAGCCACAGTCCATACAGTCCATAACAGACCCCACTGCCACTGGAGGAGGCAAGTTGGCCAGAGGACATCCTGCAGCCCTGCCCGAGATAGATCCTGCCCTGCCACGTCTGCCAAAGGGCCAGCGGTTCTTGCCCTGAAGGGCCCAGTTCAGCGGTTCTTGAGACGGCGGGGCCCAGTTCAGCGCTCCTTGCCTTGAAGGGCCCAGTTCAGCGCTCCTTGCCTTGTAGGGCCCAGTTCAGCGGTCCTTGCCCTGAAGGGCCCAGTTCAGCGGTTCTTGAGACGGCGGGGCCCAGTTCAGCACTCCTTGCCTTGAAGGGCCCAGTTCAGCGGTTCTTGAGACGGCGGGGCCCAGCGGAGCGGTGCGTGAGACGGCGGGGCCCAGTTCAGCGGTTCTTGCCCTGAAGGGCCCAGTTCAGCGGTTCTTGCCCTGAAGGGCCCAGTTCAGCGGTTCTTGCCCTGAAGGGCCCAGTTCAGCGGTTCTTGAGACGGCGGGGCCCAGCGGAGCGGTGCGTGAGACGGCGGGGCCCAGTTCAGCGGTTCTTGCCCTGAAGGGCCCAGTTCAGCGGTTCTTGCCCTGAAGGGCCCAGTTCAGCGGTTCTTGAGACGGCGGGGCCCAGCGGAGCGGTGCGTGAGACGGCGGGGCCCAGTTCAGCGGTTCTTGCCCTGAAGGGCCCAGTTCAGCGGTTCTTGCCCTGAAGGGCCCAGTTCAGCGGTTCTTGAGACGGCGGGGCCCAGTTCAGCGGTTCTTGAGACGGCGGACGGTCTATGGCCAACTGCTAATTGCCTGGTGGTGCCCTCCTGGGCAGCGGGGATGGTGCTCCTTCACTGCCCACCTGGGCTGTGGGTGGTGGGGCCCTCCTGGCCAGCTGGGCTGGGTCCTCCCTGGGCAGCGGCTATGGGGGTGGTGGGCTCTCCCGGGGCAGCTGTGCCGGTTCCTCCCGGGGCAGCGGCTATGGGGGTTGTGGGCTCCTCCTGGGCAGCAGGCCTGCTGCCTGACCTCTCCGACTTGCTGCCCTTGCCCTCCTTAGTCGTGGGCCTGTGGCCCTTTCCTCCCTTTGGAGCTGTGGCTGGTGACTGTCTCTGGGTGGTGTCCGGGGGGGATGTAGAAGGCGGGCTCCTGCGGCGACCCTTCCGCCTTCTGCTCCTCTTCCCAGGGGGTGGGCTGGCTGTCCCCTTGCTGCTGGGCGAAGATCCAGACATGCGGGCTGGCGGGCTCCAATACCCCTGCACCCTTGTCAAGGGGGCTGCAGGGCTGGTGGTGGCTGAGGTGCTCTTCTTACCCCGACGAGAAGGAGGGGGGGGCTCAGGGTCAGGAAAGAAGTTAGCAGTGGCGAGGAAGAGTTTCTTGGGACAATGGAGAGTGGTAGGTACAGTGGGAATGGGAGTGGAGGGAGAGGATGTGGTTGTAGGTGAGTCACGTTTGCTGTCTTTGGGTGCAGGTGCAGGAGGGATAGGCTGTCGTGAGGTGGATGGCTGTTGGGTGGGTGGGTGGCTGCGTTTGTGTGGTGTGGAAGAGGGGGTGACAGACACAGTGGGAGAGGACACAGGGGACGTGTAAATGGCAGTGGGGGTGGTGACTGCACGTGTGCGGACTGGAGTGGAGGGTGTGCTGGTGATGGAAACACTGGCTGATGGTGAGGTGAATGGAGGTGTGAGTGTAGACGTCACAGGGAGGGAGGAGGGAGACGAGGAGGTGGGGGTCACAGAGGTGGTAGTGACTGTTGGCATGTCTGCATCGGAATGTTGCGTGTGTGAATGTCTGCGTGATCTGTGGTGCTTATGTTTGGATGAGCTTCTCTTGGGTGTTGAGGTGTGTGCAGGCTGGTCTGATGGTGTGGGTGGGACAGGCAGAGGAACAGGAGA
Source organism: Pleurodeles waltl (assembly GCF_031143425.1). Taxonomy (NCBI): domain Eukaryota; kingdom Metazoa; phylum Chordata; class Amphibia; order Caudata; family Salamandridae; genus Pleurodeles; species Pleurodeles waltl. The sequence continues at coordinate 469,810,019 of NC_090442.1, forward strand.
CTGGGAGGAGGGAGTTAGTAGAGGCAGGCAGGAGACAGGGACAATGGCTGCCGTCAGTGCTGAGGCCAGAGCCTGGAACGATCGCTGATGGGCAGCCTGACCCGAATGAATGCCCTCCAGGTACGCATTGCTGCGATTAACCTCCCTCTCCACCCCCTGGATGGCATTCAAAAGGGTAGTCTGCCCAACAATGAGCGTCCTCACGAGGTCAATGAGCTCCGCACTGAGGGCAGCGGGGGTAACAGGGGCAGGGCCTGAGGTGCCTGGGGCGAAGGAGATGCCCGGCTTCCTGGCAGAGCGGGCACGGGGCGAACGCTGAGGGGCTGCTGGGAGGGCGGAGATGGTGCGCTGGGTGGCGGCTGTACCTGTAATGGCGGGGGCACGGATGGTGCCACCCCCGCAAGGGAGCCCCCTTCCGAGGACGTGTCCGTGTCGCTGCAGGGTCCAGTCGTCCCCGTCGTGGAGCTCCCCTCGCCCTCCGTCTCACTGGTCCAGTCTGACTCTGTGGCATGGCCCTCCTGGGCCATGTGAGATGCAGCTCCCTCCTGCCCCGATGCCACTTCTCCTCCGCCTGATGATGCTGATGCACACAAGCACAGAAAGACAAACAAAAAGGGGGGGGGAGAGAGAAATAAAGGGATATTGAGTACATGGATCTCCGGTACAGTTAGCGGACATGACAGACACAGATGCCCCCTGCACTAAGTTGCGCACTTGGGGTCCGCTACGCATTCCGTGGAACATGCCCTACACGCCTAGAGTTGACAACTGCACCCATGGATGACACGGCCCAGGGATGGCTGTACTGACAAACTACTGAGGGTGGTGGCTGGGGACACAGGGGCTTACGGGGGTGCCCAGCCTACAGATATCGCCCTGGCCTAGGGGGACCCCCAGCCCTCCTCCCCCACCCAGACACCTCCACTGCGCGACAACAGAGTAGATAATGCTTGTACTCACCCCCTTGTGTCTGCTGTGCTGCCCTCACGCGCCCATCCAATTCAGGGTAGGCCACCGCCAGGATCCGGAACATCAGGGGGCTCAGTTGACGGCAGGCACCCCGCCTACGTTGGGAGGCCATCCCCAGCAGAGACTCGGCGGTCTTCTTGGTCCCGCGGCGGATGTCCTCCCACCTCTTGCGGCAGTGGGTGCCCCGTCGATGGTGGACCCCCAGGGTCCGGACTTCCTTGGCGATGGCACGCCAAATCCCAATCTTCTCATGGGCGCGGACCTATGTGACACGTACAGGGAGGGAGAAATACCACGTTCAAGTTTCTCAGCATTTTCCTTTCCAGTGGCCCAACGCCCCCCATCCCCGCCAGGCCCCCCGCCAGGCCCAACATGCCCCCCATCCCCGCCATGCCCCCCGCCAGGCCCAACATGCCCCCCATCCCCGCCAGGCCCCCCGCCATGCCCCCCGCCAGGCCCAACATGCCCCCCATCCCCGCCAGGCCCCCCGCCAGGCCCAACATGCCCCCCATCCCCGCCATGCCCCCCGCCAGGCCCAACATGCCCCCCATCCCCGCCAGGCCCCCCGCCATGCCCCCCGCCAGGCCCAACATGCCCCCCATCCCCGCCAGGCCCCCGTCATGCCCCCCGCCAGGCCCAACATGCCCCCCATCCCCGCCAGGCCCCCCGCCATGCCCCCACCAGGCCCAACATGCCCCCCATCCCCGCCAGGACCCCCGCCATGCCCCCCGCCAGGCCCAACATGCCCCCCTTCCCCGCCAGGCCCCCCGCCAGGCCCAACATGCCCCCCATCCCCGCCAGGCCCCCCACCATGCCCCCCGCCAGGCCCCCAAGCCAGCCAGTGGCCCCAAATCCATATTGAATTAAACTCACTTGTTGGTCTGGAGGACCATAGAGTAGGGCATACTGGGGGAGGACCCCATCCACCGCCGGCGCCCTTCGCCATTGGCTCCTGAAACCCATAGGCTTCAATGTTAACCAATGCGGCTTTGCGCCGCGGTCTTCGCCCGCCGCCCGCCGCGGTGTGCCACGCCAGCGCATTGACCTCACATCCCATTGTCACACTTCACAGGTCAGGCAGCCGCCATTTCCAGGGCCCACATGGCTCAATTTCAACAGCGTCACACAGGCCTAGGCCTTTCATAGCCACTCAGACACGCCATTCACTGCATAGAGAATCGTTTACTGTGCTAGCTGTGAGTACGTACCTGTGGGTTGCTTGACTGTGTGCTCCATGTTGTCCTTCCTAGGCACCGTCCGCTGGGTTGGGCGAGGAGACGGATGAATCCTCCCGTGTACCGACCGCTGGTGGACCTGTCGACAATGGAAGAACGCCACATTATCCTGACCTACCGTCTTAACCGTGCCACTATCCATGAACTGTGTGCCCAGCTGGAGCCCGACCTGATGTCCCCCATCCGCCAACCCACAGGGATTCCCCCTCTGGTGCAGGTCATGTCAGTACTCCATTTCTTGGCAAGTGGGTCATTTCAGACAACCGTGGGAATTGCTTCTGGGATGTCTCAGCCCATGTTTTCGAAGGTGTTATCCAGAGTGTTGTCTGCCCTGATGAAATCCGTGAGGAACTACATCATTTTCCCTGAGGTGGGCGAATTGGCTACAGTGAAGGGTGATTTCTACGCCCTTGGACATATTCCCAACGTAATTGGTGCCATTGATGGGACCCATGTGGCTTTGGTTCCCCCAAGAGACAGGGAGCAGGTGTACAGGAACAGAAAAAATTACCATTCAATGAACATCCAGGTGGTGTGTTTGGCTGACCAGTACATCTCGCATGTAAATGCCAAGTTCCCTGGGTCAGTGCATGACGCCTACATCCTCAGGAATAGCAGCGTCCCTTACGTGATGGAACAGCTACAGAGACACCGTGTATGGCTAGTGGGGGACTCTGGGTACCCCAACCTGTCGTGGCTACTGACCCCAGTAAGGAATCCCCGGACCAGGGCAGAGGAACGGTACAATGAGGCCCATGGGCGTACTAGGAGGGTGATCGAACGCACCTTTGGCCTCCTAAAGGCCAGGTTTCGCTGTCTGCATATGAAAGGTGGATCCCTAATGTACTCACCTAAGAAGGTGTGTCACATCATCGTGGCCTGCTGCATGCTTCACAACCTGGCTTTGCGCCGCCAGGTGCCTTTCCTGCAGGAGGATGGTCGAGACGGTGGTGTTGTGGCAGCGGTGGAACCTGAGGAGAGTGACGAGGAGGAAGACGACGGGGCTGAAACAGACAACAGGGACAGAATCATTGAACAGTACTTCCAATAGGACACAGGTAACATTTCAAAGATAATTTAGTAAATGTTAACTACTCTCCAGCATCTCTGCTGCCTGTCTATTTCCCCCAGTGTATGATGACTGAGTTTTGGCTTTTCCCTCCCTATTTCAGATCTGGGGTCCCCACTACGAGTCCTGTGCTTCGTTTCCCCATGGACTACAGCTTTGTGGCAGCTGTTTGTTGACTTCACCATGTACAAGGACATATTTGCACTGTCATGTCAATTACAATCTATTGAAATCACAGCCAGACTCCAGATATTTTGGTGCAAAATAGGTGTTTATTTAAGTGCTCAAAATGGGATGGGTGGTTTCAAGTGGGTGGGGGCTATGGTGAAGGAATGTCCATGGCAGAGTCCAGAGTAACAGTCACACAGGTGCATTGTCCAGAGGCTGTGGAGAGATGGAGCATGGGCAGTTCAAGGATGGACAGGGTGACAATGTGGGACAGTGGGATGACATCAGGTGGTATCCGTTGCTGGCGGGGGTCTTGACATCCTACTCTGTCTTCTTGCGAGATCTCAGGGCCCTCTTGCGGGGTGGTTCTTCTCCTGCAGGAGGTGGGGGTCTGGTGGGCTGCTGCTGTGCGGGGGCCTCCTGTCCACTAGCGCCGGCGGAGGTGGTTGGCTGTTCTTGGTCCAGGCTAGTGGCAGGGGCCCTTGGGTGTTGTTCAGTGTCCGCCCTGTTGTTGACGAGGTCCTGCAGCAGCCCTACCATGGTAACCAGGGTGGTGTTGATGGCTCTGATGTCCTCCCTGTACCCCCGATAGTGTTCCTCCTGCAGCACCTGGATCTCCTGGAACCGGGCCAGTACCGTCGCCATCGTCTCCTGGGAGCGGTTGTATGCTCCCATGATGGTGGTGAGGACCTCGTGGAGAGTGGGTTCCCTGGGCCTCTCCTCCCCCCCCTGTCGCACAGCTGCCCTCCGAGTTCCCCTGTTTCCCTGGGCCTCTGCCCCCTGGCCGGTGTGCCCACTACCACTGCCCCCAGGTCCCTGTTGTTGTTGGGGTGGTGGGTTATCCTGGGTGCCCTGTAGTGGTAGACACACCGCAGATTGACGCGCCCTGGAGACAGAGGCATGGGCCCGCTGGGTGGGAGCTGTGCTGGTGTTCCCACAGGGGTTTGGGTCTGTAGTGGCCTGGGCCTGTGTGAGGGGAACCGACTGTCCAGAGGTCCCCGATGGTCCGGGCTGGTCATCGGTGTCCAGGTCGACAGAGCTGCTGTCATCGCTGACGGCCTCTTGGGTGGGGGGTGTGGAGAATTCTGGCCCCTCCGCCGCCGTGTGTTGACGGTCGGGTCCTGCAGGGGTATAGAGGTATGGTTATAGTTTCAATGTGTGGCATATGGGTGTATCTGTGGGTTCTCGTGTCCCCAAGTGCTGGCATTCGTGTGTGGGGGCTTTGGTGAGGGTGGCTTGTGGGGGGGATGTGTATATGCATTGGGCATGCTTTGGTGATGGGTGTCCATGCTTAGTGGACGCATGCAGGCCTAGGTTTTGGGATGTGTGGGTTGTGATGGTGAGACATTGGTGGGGAATAGGTGTGCTGGGGGTGGGGGTGAGGATGGTGGTGGGGGTGAGGATGGTGGTGGGGGTGAGGGTGGGGGTGACGATGGGGGTGGGGGTGAGGGTGGGGTTCGAGGATGGGGGTGAGGTTTGGGGTCTGATTTGGCATGCAGGTGGGGGGGAAGCAGTATTGAAGCTTCAACTTACCAGTATCCATTCCTCCGCCGACTCCTGCGAGGCCGTCAGGATGCAGGATGTTCAAGACTTCCTCCTCCCATGATGTGAATTGTGGGGGTTGAGGTGGGGGTCCTCCGCCAGTCTTCTGCACGGCGATGTTGTGCCTGGATACCATGGAACGCACCTTCCCCCGTAGGTCGTTCCATCGCTTCCTGATGTCTTCCCGATTTCTGGGGTGCTGTCCCACTGCGTTCACCCTGTCGACAATCCTCTGCCATAGCTCCGTCCTCCGGGCAATGCTGGTGTATTGTATCTGTGTGCCGAACAGCTGGGGCTCTACCCGAACGATTTCCTCCACCATGACCCTGAGTTCTTCGTCTGTGAAGCGGGGTTGTCTTTGGGGTGCCATGGGGTGGTGTGTATGATGTGTGGGGTGGAGTATGTGTATTTAAGTGAGTTGAGTGTGGTGGTGTGTGTTGTTTTGTGTGTGGATAGTGTGTGGGTGATGGTGTTGAGTGGCTGTGGCTGTTATTTTTTGGATGCTGGTGTCTCGCTCTTGCCTTCTTGACTAATTTTTTAGCGTAGGGGTTTGTGGGTGATGTGGGTGTGTGTTTTATATTGTATTGTGTGTGTGGGAATGGTGTGTGTATGTGTATCAGGTGTGTGGGATTCAAATCGTCCAATGTGGCTGAGTTTTGTTCGTTTGTGTGTATTCTGACCGCGGCGGTGTGTCCCGCCAATGGAATACCGCGTTTGAATGACCGCCGCGTGGATTCGTGGGTCGTAATGGGATGGGCGTATTTCTGTTGGCGTGACGGTGGAGGTTTGGTCACCTCCACCTTTCCGCCGACCGCTGGTCTGGCGGTCTGTTGTGGCGGTCGGATTTTCGGAGGTTTGCCTTCTGCGGGTCAGAATGACCGTGGCGGGTTTCCGCGACCGCGGCGGGATTATGGAGGATTTCTGACCGGCGGTAGGCGCCTTTTACCGCCGAGGTCAGAATGACCCCCTTAGTCCCTTTTGTGGAAGTTGAAAATCTCCAGTAGGACAAAGCTAGAAGCTGTGGTCGATGAAAGTTCTACGAGTCCTGGTACTCTTTTCAGGAAGGACCACTGAAGAAGATATGCTGCGGCGGAGAAAAACATAGTGAGAATTGTTGCAAAGTCAGGCTGAATGGTGAGGCACCCTGGGAGACTAAACAAACAGGTTGGTCCTGATCTCCTCTCAGTTCTCAAAGCAGTATTTAGCCAAAGATTGTATAAGTCCGCATTTTTTGATTTTGGCTAACTAGGCACCTTTAACACCACCATTAAGGGTACAGGACTGGAGCGGCACCACTTGGGGAGTTAGGACTCACTCAAGCTGGGTCCAGGTGTGGGTTTAAGATGGTTTGAACCTTTTCTGTCCCTGAGGCTCTGATCAGGAGGCCAGCCAACTAGCCAGTGGAGTCAGTCTGGTATCCCTGGCTTATAGCAGTGGAATAGGGATCAAGCAGCAGGGTAGGCCTCTGAGGGGTCAAGGCAGGCTCCAGACAGCAAAGTAGCTCTACTACATGCAGCAAAGCAGTCTTCTGGAGTACACAGCAGGCCACAGTAACAGGTAGTCCTCTGAGATTCCTTCCGTAAGTCCATGAAGAGATTTAAAGAGTGCGTTTAAGGGTCCTATTTTATACGTGGTGTCTTTTTTTAAGTAGAAGAAGGTTCTAGAGAATTTCCTTGGAAGTGCTTCAAGTTTCCTTCTTCCCCTGCCCTGGCTTCAAACTGGCTTCATTAATAATGCAATGGTGATAACTCCTTTATGTGAAGACAGGGCACAGCCTCTTTAATTGCAAGTGGGGATGTGGCCCGCTCGGTCCCCCATTCTGCCAGTGATGGCTTATCCAGGCATAACCAATCCTTCTATTGTGTAGCTGTCTGGGAGGAACAAACAAATTCCAGCTGCCGACTACACTCAATTATGAGTCCCAGGAACAGGCTGCAGGCACTATGGGGCTCAATATAAACCTGCCATGCCAGTGGCGGTGGAAAAGACCGCCACCGGAATCACGGTTTCTTAACCGCCATATTTTAAACACAGGGAAGCGACAGACAGCCTGATGATGGCGGATATCATTATCCGACAGGGCAGCTCTGCAAGCATCGCCACCCTCGGGATAATGAACCCTGTTTCCCCCAGCCTTTCCCTGGCGGGCTTCCCCGCCAGGGAAAGGCTGGCCGAAGGGGTGCTCCGGGGCCACCGTGCAGTGCCCAGTCGCACATGTCACAGAGATCTGTGCGACGGGTGCTGCTGCACCCGCTGCACTGAGGCATTGATGACAGCTCCATGTGGAGCCATCAGCAATGTCCCGGCCATGCATTCTACTGGGCCGGCAGGCAGAAACACAGTTTCTGCTCGCCGGTCCAGCAGAATGTTCGTAATGCAGCCGGCAGGGTGTCAAGGGGGTTGGCGGTCTATGGAAAGACTGCCAGCATGAACACGGCGGGGTTCCCTGCCATGTTCAAAATGAGCCCCTAAATAGCTAGGACACAAAAACACCAGCTTTCTAAAAGTCTAATTTTAAAAATTGTAACATAAAATCTGAATTCACCATTGTAGAGGGTTCTAAAGTACAATTTATCAGACATAAACACAAAATGTTTACATGTTCCCAATCAAACCTTAGCATGTATTAAATGTAATAAGGCAACTCAATGTTACCTAATGGAAGAGGTAGGCCTCACAGTAATGAAAAACAGATGTAGGAGTTTTTCACTACCAGGTTATATAAAACTTAAAAGTGAATGTCCAACCTTTTAACTACAATACATCCTGCCCTTTGGGCTACCTAGGGCCTACATTAAGGGAGACTATTATACAATAAAATGGGATTTTAAGGCTTGGCACGGTGGTTGAATTGCCAAGTCAAATTGACAGTTTAAAGTTGCATTCAGGCAACAATGGCAGGTCTGGGGCATGTTTTAAGGGACTATGGGTGGGCCAAAAAGTACTGCAGACCCGCTAGTAGCATGCTGGCCACACTAACATTGATCCTCCCATGACTCTTATGCTGGGTTCCTCCAACATCTTGACATCCACTCATGCCTTCCCATCCATGTATGTTAGGGATAATCATCCCTTTTTTCACACAACCTGAGGTAGAGCTGGGTTGGAGAACTGCAGCAGATGCTAAACCTTTGTACTTTGCAGCTATCTTATGTACCTGCTGTATAAAGATTTTGAATCTGTTTATGGCGTCCTCAAGGCCACATGGCTATGTTGATACAACCCTCATGTTGTCCCTCATTTGCTTCAATAGCTGTGTTATTGTTTTGGTGGGATGTTCCCATTTCCTTCTCCAGGAGCTGCTGCCCTGAGTCTTTCACCCTGCCCGTTTTTACTCTGTTGGAATCCATGATGGAAGATTTAGCCACCTTCTGCTTTTGATGACCAAGGGATCCCTTAGAATGGCAATGGATCCTGTTTGTCATGTTTTGAGATATTTTGGCCACACAAAATGACTGATGGCACACTCCCACACAGGAGGGAGGTGTTGGTGTGCTTTGGGGTATCCTGAGGTCTTTCTCTGAACTGCTCTTGTTGTGTCTGAGTTGTATGGGTTATTGTTCTCTCTCCATGGACTGTTAATACCTAAAAAATGATATTTACCAGTGTTTTGCACATGCACTAATTGTAGAGTGCAGTATTTACTGCTTCTGGCATATAGCAATTTTTTTATATTTAACAGATGCAATTTTGGATAGTCAATTTTTATTGCACATGGTGAATACCAATTCCTAGAGGCGCTGAAAAAACTCATAGCCTGTGTTACTAAGTGCACATGTCATTTACCGAACTTCGTGGAATATGTATTTATCAAATGGGCGATAAAAATACTCTCATTATCAGGGCCATTGTCTTTAAAATAAGAGTATGGAGTATTGGAATGAATTGGAGTGTTCAAAGTGGCTCAAATGACAATGCCCTTCTGTGCATAATTGCACAATACCTTCACATCATATGTAGCCATTGTGGCCTTGAATGTAAAATGTTCAAGACATGGCTGTTCATGAAATACTAAAGGTGTCTAGTCAGTTAAAAAATGTGATTGGTGGACTTGTCCCTCTCTGAGGGGTCACCCCAAACTGTTTGCCTTAATTTCTCTTGTTTTTCTGAATTCATTTTTATTGGCCTTAGGACTCTGTGCACTTTACCACCATGAACCTGTGCTAAAGTGCTCGTGCTCTCTCCTTTAAACATGGCAAAATTGGCTTGCACACAATTGGTAAATGTTATTCCTTGTAAGGAGGAATTGCATGTAACCATGGTTGGTAAATTAAATGCTATCAGTGGTCTTTCAACACTTATTATACCATACACTTAAGTACCCTTCTTAAACCTGTCTCAAGCCTGCTTTTGCAGCTTGTATGCAGTTTTAAACTGACAGCTGAACTTGGCAAATAATCCTCTTGCCATGCCTAAAACTCCATATTCTTACATATAAGCCAACCCTAATGAAGGCCCTAGACAGCCCATTGGGCAGAGTGCATTGTAATTAAAATGTTGGACAAGTACTTTTAAGATTTACATGTCCTGGTAGTAAAAAACTCACAAATGCCGCCACCCTTATGTTCTCAGCCTGTCCCCATGAGGCTGAGTGGTGGTGATAGGATGACATGTGTACACTGCATTAAATGCGCTGCCGGAAAGACAGGCAGCAGGGATGGATGCTGAACAGATGGAGACGGGTCTAAGCACTGTACTGTAGGGGGCACCAGTGGCCCAGCAGAGTAAGATGAGACCAGCCACAGCACCTCCTGCCTCCTCTGGGAGCAAGGGCACTTCTAGTTCATACAATTTACCCTGGGTTGAAAAATACAGACCAATAAAGCTGCACAAAATAGTTGGAAATGAAGAGACTGTCAACAGGTTAGAGGTGTATGCAAGAGAGGGAAATATACCAAATATCATCATTGCTGGGCCACCAAGAGCTGGGAAAACAACAAGTATCCTGTGTTTGGCTCGTGCTCCTTTGGGGCCTGCACTAAAAGATGCTTTTCTGTAGCTTAATGCATCCAGTGATAGAGGGATCAATATGGTGAGGAACACAATTAAAATGTTTGCTCAACAGAAAGTCACTCTTCCAAAGGGCTGGCATAATATCATCATCTTGGATGAAGCAGACAGCATGACTGACGGAGCCCAATAGGCGTTAAGAAGAACAATGGAAATTTATTAAAAAACAACCTGTTTTGCTCTTGCTTGCAATGCCTCTGATAAAATTACACAGTCCATTCAGTCTTGCTGCGCACTTATGGGCTACACAAAGCTGACAGATGCTCAAGTTCTTGCAAGGCTAATGAAGGTGGTTAAGGCAGAGAAAGTTTAGTTTACAGATGATGGCCTTGAAGCCATTTTCTTTACAGCACTGGGAGATATGAGGCAGGCATTGAACAATTTACAGTCCACCCCAACTAGATTTGGTTTTGTCAACAGTACAGATGTCTTTAAGGTTTGTGATAAGCCTCAGCTCCTTCTGGTGAAAGAGATGATACAGCACTGTGTGGAGGGCAACATTGATGAATATTACAAGTTTGTTGCCCATCTCTGGAAGCTCAGCTACTATCCTGAGGATATTTTTGGCAACATCTTCAGAGTCTGCAAAACATTTCAAATGTCCAGAGTTTCTCAAACTGGAGTTCATCAAGGAAATTGGTAACACTCACATGAAAATAGCAGAAGGTGTGAACTCACTTTTGCAAATGGCTGGACTTCTTGCCAAGCTTTGCCAAAAAAACTGATCCAACAGCAAGTTAATCATCTTTTTCTAATGCGTGGATCTCAAATTCCCTTGTTAAGTCAGGTGAATGTATATGGATGTCCAGTAATTTGTGGCACTTAATATGCTGTTCACTAAAAAGAAAAACTATGTATGTTTCACAATGTACAGTGCTGCTAAAAATAAACTGTTTAAAGCTTTTATTGTTGGTGATATGACTTGGATGATGAATATGTAGTAAAATATGAACCTTTTGTTTGCTTTAAAAAACCTCACAAATCTGTTTTTCACCACTGTGAGGCTTACCTTTCCCATTGGATTACATTTGGTAACCTTATTACGTTTAATTAGTGATAACGTTTGTTTTTGGAGCAGAGCAAATCATTGTGTTTGGTGTCCAAGAAGTTACAATTTAAAATACTCTTTAATAGTAAAGTTGGATTTTAAGTCACAATTAAATCCCAATTCCTTTATTTCACAGAACCTCCTTTCTCTTTATTATGACATATAAGAGCACTTTTTAAATTCTTCAGTTCAGGACGTGTTCGGAACAACCACCTCTTATGTTTGATTTAGTAGTCTATAATTTTGCTCCATCGACAATCTATGTGACATTTAGGGTATGCATGACTACTGACTTGCCTCTTAGTTCACGAATGGCATTGTCATTGCATGTGAGGCCTAGGTGAGACTACAAGGGGTATAGGTATAGGTGACACACCCCAAATACTTGGTTATCTGGGTCTGGGGACCTTGAGTAGGGTCTGCTACGTCTGTGTCAGCTTTTCTTATCACTCTCACTTAACTTTTAACTTATTAATTTTTTGGAGAAGAAACTTAAATTGCTGGTTTAGCAAGAAAGAATATACAACCTTTGGCGAATGGGTTAACACAAATTTGAAATTGGTATTAACTGTGACTGCATTCACGGTCAGAAAACAATCATATATACCACTGCAACTCGCAGTTAGGAGGGGACGCCCTTGGAACGCCCCTTCCTAATTGATACTAGCACACTCTTTTTGCGATTCAGTAAATAGATTACCGAATCACAAAGTTGGATTTGTACATTGGGAAATGCTTTTTTCTTGCTGCAAGGGGCCCGATTCTATGAATCGGGCCCTGTGCAACAAGAAAAAAGCTTTGTACATCTGGCCCTCAATTTGCACTCATAGAAGTATCAGTGGGTGCAAAGTTATTATTGTTTTGTAGTTCACAAGCTTTGGCAATAGTAGACTTGGGAAGCTGTGCCAATTTCTAATTTCTCAAGCATGCTACTGGCAATCTGTTAGAAATGGGGTCTCTAGTTGGCAGTCAGTTTACAACCTGTCCAAGTTGGGACCCCCACTCTAGTCAGGGTAAGGAAAATATACATCTCAGATAGCCCCTGCTCACCCCCCTAGCTTAGCACAAGCAGTAAGGCGTATCCCAAAGGCAATGTGTAAAGTATTTGTACAAACACACACAGCAACACAGTGAAAACATCACAAAAGGACTCCACACCAGTTTAGAAAAATAGCCAATATTTGCCTGAATCAAACAAGACCAAAATGACAAATATCCAACATAAACAGTAAAGATATCAAACTTTAAATTTAAAAAGTCTTAATCCATAAGAAACAATGGATGCATTGTTTTAGCATAAAGTACCTGGTATGTGTCAAAAATAAATCCGCAGGCGCAAGCAATGCGTTGAATTCTTACTCACAAGTGAGCCGGTGCATCGATTCTTTATCCTCCAGGTTAGCGATGTGTCAATTCTTTCCTCACAGGGAAGGAATGCATTGACTTCCGGGCAAGCAACCTCAGGTCTGTGCAGTGATGTTGAAGATTTTGACACCCAGGGACGATGTGTGGGAAATCCAGACGCGCGGCAGTGATGAATCCACTCTGAGCTGGCAATGCATCAATTTCACCAATGGTGTGTCGATTTTTCAGCCGTGGTGCAGGCGATGTGTCGATTTTTCTGTCCCTCACCTCAAGTGCTGGGATTTCCACTCAGGTTCTGCCAGCTTCTCCTTCCAGGGGCCCAGGGTCTGGGTGTGGCACCACTTGGACAGTCTCAGTAGAGGAGCCCAGGTGCTGCCAGATGAAGTCTTTGATGTCCCTGAGATTTCTTAACAGGAATCAAGCTCAGTCCAAGCCCCTGGAGAAACTTCAGCAGGATACACAGCAAAGTTCAATCTTTTTATTCTCTTAGGCAGAAGCAGCAACTGTAGGTGTGAACGGTGAATATTTACTAATTAATATTCATGTTCTTTGAATTATGGATTTGCATAGAATTTGATTATCATGCAAAATAATGTGCAAATTGGAAAATGTGCCCACTTCAGTGGCCACCATTAATCATGAAGTGCTTTTATTTAAAGGCTTATTATTATTAATTGAAGTGTTTACACTAAGAAAATGTAACAGTGTGACCTATTAGTGAATTTATACTGTGTATTTGCTTAACTAATTGGAGGCCTAAAGTTATCAAGGTTTGGGCCTAGTTTTGCACAGCCTCATGTTAAGCTGCACTGTTCTAATAGAAACATGGGGAATGTATGACTAGAGAAATTAATTCACGGATTGTTTTTTACTGAGTTGACTAAACACTAGCAGATGTGTTTAACGTTCTCATGAGAACTGCTTGCTAGAAAGTCTTGTACTAGTAATTGCTACAATGTATAGTTTGAGGCGTGAGACAGCGATGTTCCCACGAACTAGCTATGGATGCACTGACTGGAGTACGGATGGATACAAAAATGTTACCTGACGAGCTTGACGGTGGGAACAGGAGAAGAGGAGCCAATCATCGACATGTGAAGTACAGTTTAGTTGTATCTTAGATTTAGAAATAAATCCTTATTGGACTAGGAGTAAAAGTACGATTCTTTGATCAATGGCAACGTGGGAAGTTCTTCAGATGGATTTTAACTTAGCCTGACTGCACCAAGAGAAGTGGGCTCATTCCTATTGTATCTCTGCAGAGGTGTGCTCATTCCTACTTTGATTCCTCCTGAGAGGATTCTACCTTTAAGTTCATTGCTTAAAATTCTGATACTGAATGCTGATCCCTTAGATATTGCTTTTCATAATGATTCGGACAGCTTAGAGTCCCCATTTTTGAACCATTCCCTTTCATAGCCCATTGCTGAAGCTGACCGAAGTGATGTTGAACTGACAAAGGTAATCGTAGTTTGCTGATCCACATGAATAGAAGTATAACAAAATGCTACTGTATTTGATGTAGGTTGTTTCTAGGTATCAACCGCTGTTTTGACCTATAGTTAGATGTTTTTCCAAATTTATGTTGACTACATTGTTTTGCATGAAGCCCAAGCATTCTATTCTAACCGGAAGGTATTAGTAAGGGAAACCCTAACATGTTAACAGGTTGCTATCAACTAATAATTGATGTTACCCATTTGCTGAACCTAAATGTATGCTATTTCTATTGCACAGTTGTTCTAGCTATTGATTTGTATGGTGATTCTAGAATGTTTAGTGACCAATTCACTAGTTAAATTGAGATTCTTTAGAAGATCTGGTCAACCAGTGTTGTTTTTGTATGTGTGCCACTTGGTTTTGAGACTAATTTACGTAATATTAGCATTGTTAATATAGGGAAATAAAATGTTTAACTTTTACCAATAGGTGTGGTTATTCATGGCCAAATGGGTCATGGTGTGTGAAGAGTTACTGCCTTCAAAGGTATTTACTGTTGTTTATTACTGATATTGAGTTGCATTGGGAATTCATGGTGGGAATTACTCTAAGTGCAGTCAAAAGGTCCATCGAACCTCTAAAGCGTCCCCTTATAAATTAAAGATAAGAAACCAAATAAGGTCAGACTAGCTAACACAGGCCAACACAGCAAAGCACACACAGCAAAAGGGCAGTACTTCTCCTCACAGCTCTTCAGCTCTTCTCCTTGGCAGAGGTTCCTCTTGATCTAGAAGTCTTTTACAAATCTGGAGTTTTGGGCCCAGAACTTATGCTCATTTCTGCCTTTGAAGTAGACAAACTTTAAAGGAAAGTCTTTGTAGTACACAAGACCCTGCCTCTTCCTTGCCCCAGCCACACTCTATGGGGTTGGAGATTGTACTGTGAGGGGGCAGACACAGCCCTTTCAAGTGCAGGCGACAGGTCCCACTTTAGCCCAGGAAGACTCATTAGGATATGCAGGACACACTGCAGCTCCTTTTGTGTTACTGTCTAGAGTGAATTCACAAACAGCTGAACTATCAGTCTGACCCAGACGTGGATTCAGCAGCCAAGCAGAGGCACAGAACTGTTAAGCAAGAAAATGCCCACTTTCTTAAAATAGCATTTTCAAGCAGACGAAACCAACTTTACCAAAAGATGTATTTTTAAATTGTGAGTTCAGAGACCCCAGACTCCATACCTCTATCTGCCCCAATGGGAAAATGCACTTAAAAGATATTTAAAGGCAATCGCCTTGTTAACCTATGGGAGAGATAGGCCTTGTACTAGTGAAAACCGAATGTAGAGGTATTTCACTATCAGGCCACGCAAAACACACCAGCACATGTCCTACCTTTTAAATACACTGAACCATGCCCATGGGGCTACCTAGGGCCTACTTTAGGAGTGACTTACAAGTAGTAAAATAAAGGTTTGGGCCTGGCAAGTGGGTACAATGGTCAGGTCGAATTAGCAGTGCAGAACTACACACAGAGACACTGCAGTGGCAGCTCCGAGATATGTGTACAGGGCTACTCATGTGGGTGGCACAATCTGTGCTCAAGGCCCACTAGTAGCATTTGATTTACAGGGACTTACTAGTAAATCAAATATGCCAGTGAGGGAAAACCATTCATATTCACAATTTACACAGGGAGCACTTGCACTTTAGCACTGTTTATCAGTGGTAAAGTGCCCAGAGTACCAAACACCAGCAAAAACAAAATCCAGCACACAGTCACAAATACAGGCAGCAGAGGCAAAAAGACAGGGGAAACCATGCCAAGGATGCCAGGTCTAACACAATGAAATGCCCATGAAAAGTGATGGGATGAATGCTTGCAAATAGTCTAACCAATGGCAGTAGCTTGGGTAGCATTACAATCCATTGTTTTTCGCTCACTGAGCCACTCTATACAAAGGCCCACCAAGTGATAACTAGTAACACAATTAAATGGCCAAAAAGTGAAGGCTTGCAAATAGTCTAACCAATGGCAGTCGCTCGGGTAGCATTCCAATCCATTGTTATTAGATCACTGTGCCATTCTAGACAGAGGCCCACCTAGTGATAATTAGTAGTGACCTAGTTCTTCATAGAAACAGTCCATCTCAAACCTTGGCATTTCCCCCATTCATCCTACTCCCATTCATTTTTTAGTTGGGAAATTTGAGATTCACACTCCCCAAATCTCACTAAGCTAAACCCCTGTTTTAGAAGTTCTTGTACAACATAGGCGTCAATGTGAGGGCTTGAATCTATTTTAACTAAGGTTGCCTCTGCCATTTTTTCAGCAGGACCAATGATAACATTAATGGATGACAAATTCTAGACCCCCTGCTTCTGACTAATAAATAGTTAGGAACATATCTTCTGCTCTCTCCCATCATCGTAGCTCTTATTACTCTCCCCACAAATCAATAAAATTAAATACTAAAGAAATGCACTTTAAATATCGGATTAAGTAAATGGTTGGTTAATAAGTGAGCGAATGAAAGTACATTTTAAATTCTGGAATGGCTCATTTCATTGCCTGCAGTTAGCTATTGCACTTATCTGACTTTGTTTTTCATATTTGCATACTGATGCATTTATTAAATATTCATGATCAGTGGGATTGCTTTTTAATTGTAAGTACAGGTCATAAAGTCGACATTCTCTCAAGATTTTTCATTTGATAATAATCAACAAATTGTGTCAAACCAAATCCATTCCATGCGTATATTCAGTTTTTAGATCTTGGTGACACTTTGTACCCTGTCGCTATGCCTGGCATATACAAGGGCCATCTTTGTTGGGAATAGAAATCACATTTTGTCTTTTACGGGCCATTCCTGGTTTACAAAGATAAAATAAAATTTTAAAGTACTTTAGCTGGTAAATCAGAAAACACACTCAGCTGCTGATTGCTACTGGATCAACTAGAAATGAGGATAACGTGTGCACTGTATGTTGCCTGCAGTTATGGCTGCAAACTTCGACCATTCAATAATAAAGCCAGTCATATTTACAGTATAGCAACAATAAATATTTCAAAGCAAAACCTGTAGTGAAATTTGTTGCCTTGGCCAATGGGGGGCCACTGACAACATCAAGGCCCTCCTGGACCGCAGAGAAACACCAGCTCTCATCCTCCTAGACCTGTCAGCCACTTTTGACACTATGACCCTCATTACAACCCTGGCGGTAAATCCCGCTTTCCGCCGTGCAGAAGACTGCCAACATACCGCTGCGGCCGCGGAATTCCGCTACAGGTACTACAACCCACAGCTCGGAATCTGCCACAATACAGACACCCACACAGGTTCGCCACACAAAAGGTCAGTGATAAACTGGCGATACCAAAACCGACACCGTCACGCCAACAGGAATATGCCCACACTATCACGACCCACGAATCAACGCGGCGGTCTTTAAACCGCGGAAATCCATTGGCGGTACACACCGCCGCCCTCAAAATACACACACACTTACAAAACACAAGCACATTGGACAATTCGAAAAGTACACACCTGATACACATACACACACCACACCCACACACCCAATCCAATATAAAGCACACACCCACATCACCCACAAATCCTTACAACCAAAAATGTGAAAGAAGGCCAGAGAGAGAGACTACTTGAAACAACACCAGCATCCACAGACACACAACACCATCACTTACACAACATCCACGCACCTCAAACAACACACACCAACACATCCCCTCACACATCACAACAGACACCACCTCACACATCACCCACACCACATCATGGCACCTCAAAGACACCCCAGGTTCTCTGAGGAGGAGCTAAGGGTCATGGTGGAGGAAATCGCCCGGGTAGAGCCACAGCTATTCGGATCACAGGGGCAGCAGATGTCCATTACAAGGAAGATGGAGCTATGGCGCAGTATTGTCGACAGGGTTAACGCAGTGAGACAGCATGCAAGAACACGGGATGACATCAGGAAAAGGTGGAACGACCTACAGGGGAAGGTGCGTTACGTGGTATCCAGAATGCTGTACAGAGGACTGGCGGTGGACCCACACCTCCTCCCCCACAACTAACAACATGGGAGGAGCAAGTCTTGGCAATACTGCATTCTGAGGGCCTCGCAGGAGTAGCAGGAGGACTGGACTCTGGTAAGACATATCTTTACTACTTTATCCCCCACACCCTACCTGCATGCCATCACATACCGCCACTCATACCCTTGCACCCAACAACCCACAGATACCCCACTAACACAACCCACACATCCCGAAACCAAGCCCTGCATGTAAGCCCAATGCTTGGACACCGATCACCAAAGCATGTCCAGTACAGAGACTCACTCATGCCCCAAAATACCCACTCACACAAGACCAAGGCAATAATGCAAGCACAGGAGTAGACGGTCACTCACTCATTGCACAAGATGGCACACACAGATACAATAACTATGCATTTACACCCCAACAGGACCCATACCCAACGTCACCGGACAGGAGGTGTCAGACATATCCAGTCCCCCCACAGAAGAGACCCACAGTGATGACAGCAGCTCTGCACGCCTGGATCAAGATGACCAGCCCGGCCCATCAGGGACCTCGGGACAGTCTGTTCCCCTGACACAGACACAAACCACCACTAAACCTCCCCCCTCAGGAAACACCACCACAGCACCCACCCAGCGGGCCCATCCCTCTGTCCCCAGGACACATCAATCAGCAGTGTGTCCATCACCACAGGGAACCCAGACAACACCACTAACACCGGACGATCAGGGACCTGGGGGCAGTGGCAGTGGGTACACGGTTCAGGGGACAGAGGCACAGGATAACACAAAAGCTGGGAGGACTGCTGTGTGACAGGAGGAGGACAGGCACAGGGAACCCACTCTCCATGAGGCACTCTCCAACATCATGGGACTTGAAGTCCATCAACACCACCCTGGTCACCATTGCAGGGGTGCTGGGAGACCTTCTCAACACCAGGAGGGACACAGTAGCACACCAAGGGGCCCCTGACACTAGCCTGGACGATGAACAGTCCTCCCCCTCCGCCGGCGCTAGTGGACAGGAGACACCGCCACAGGAACAACAGGCCACCAGCACCCCACCCCCTGCAGATGGCGAACCAACCTGCAAACAGTCCCTGAGATCCAGGAACAAGACAGAGAACATTGCCAAGACCCCACCAGGAAATAAGACCCCCCTGAATGTCACCTTTCTGTCCCACTATGTCACCCTGTCTATCCTTAAACTGCCATTGCTCCACTTCCTATGCCCCTTTGGACAATGCACCTGTGAAACAAATAGACAGGACTCTGCCATGGACATACCTCCACCATCACCCCAGCCCATTTTACAACCCCCTCCACTTATTTGCACAGGAATAAACACACTTCAATCACAAAACAATCAGGAGTCAGTTTGTGCTTTCACAAATGTGTAATTGCAATATCTATGGAATATAGCAATGTCAATTTACTTGTTCACATACCAATGTACCACTTCTGTAGACCAGGAGTAAACATAGCAGAGAGCACAAAGTGGGACCCAGATCTGTGAAATGGAAGGTCAAAGTGACAAGTCAGTGTCCATACACTGAGTGAAAATGACAGACTTATGCTAGCTCCAACAATAGTATGAGATGTGGGAAGCAGTGACATCTTCTTACCTGTGTCTCACTGGAAGTATTGCATGACGATGTTGTTTTGGTTGTTGATATCCTCTTCTCCTGCCTCCTCTTCGTCACTGTCCACAGGCTCCACAGCTGCCACAAGACCATCATCAGGCCCATCCTCTTGCAGAAAAGGCACCTGGCGTCGCAAAGCCAGGTTGTGCAGCATACAGCAGTCCACGATTACCTGGCACACCTTTTTCGGTGAGTAGTATAGGGAACCACCTGTCAGGTGGAGGCACCGGAATCTGGCCTTCAGGAGGCCGAAGGTGCGTTCTATTATCCTCCTAATTCGCCCATGTGCCTCATTGTAGCGTTCCTCTGCCCTTGTCCTGGGATTCCTCACTGGGGTCAGTAGCCATGACAGGTTGGGGTAACCAGAGTCACCTGCAAATGTCGAGGGACAACTGTTAGACACACACTAACCCTTAGGGACAAACCCATACCCAGACACCTATGTCAACTGTATTAGGACCTTGGCCTCACCTATTAGCCACACACGGTGCCTAAACAGTTGCCCCATCACATATGCGATGCTGCTATTTCTCAAAATGTAAGCGTCATGCACAGAGCCAGGATACTTGGCATTCACATGGGAGATGTACTGGTCTGCCAAACACACCATCTGCACATTCATCGAATGGTAGCTTTTCCGGTTTCTGTACACCTGTTCATTCCTGCGTGGGAGGGGACAAATGCCATATATGTACCATCAATGGCACCAATGATGTTAGGGATATGTCCTAGGGCATAGAAGTCACCTTTCACTGTGGGCAAATCCTCCACCTGAAGGAAAATGATGTGGCTGCACATGTGCTTCAGCAGGGCAGACAACACTCTGGACAACACGTTAGAGAACATTGGCTGAGACATCCCTGATGCCATGGCCATTGTTCTTTGAAAAGACCCACTGGCCAGGAAATGGAGTACAGACAGGACCTGCACTAGAGGGGGTATCCCTGTGGGATGGCGGATAGCTGACATCAGGTCTGGCTCCTACTGGGCACACAGTTCCAGGATTGTTGCACGATCAAGTCTGTATGTGATTATGATGTGTCTCTCTTCCATTGTCGACAGGTCCACCAGGGGTCTGTACACCAGAGGATGCCACCATATCATCACCTGCCCCAGCAGACGTGCCCTATGGAGGAGAACAGTGAGCAGAGAGTCATCCAACACTGAGGTATCACAATGTGTTATTTGCAGAAACGTTAGTAATCCGAAATGTCCTGGTATCTGTCTGTATTCCCGGCCTAGATAGGTTTGACGCAGTTTTCATCCATCCCATGTGGCCCCCTGAAATGGCGGCTGCCTGACCTGTAAGGTGGGACAAGGGGATATGATGTAACTGCGCTGGCGTTGTACACCGTCGCGCTGGCCGGTTGAAGACCACAGCGCAATTCTGCGTTGTTTAACATTGGGCCCTATGGGTCCCAGGAGCCAATGACGATGTACGCCAGCGGTGATGGTACGCACCGCCGCGGACGTGACCACCATTTTCTGTCTGTTAACTCACTTGATACCTGACCTTCAACAGGAGAGGACCTACACTGCAAGTGCTGCTGTGACCTCAGTCTGGAAGCGACAATGGCTACAGTGTCTGGGGAAAGGGCCCCTGCCTTCACTTCGGAGGAGTTGGAGAAACTAGTGGATGGGGTCCTCCCCCAGTACACGCAACTGTACGGTCCTCCAGACAAACAGGTGAGTGCACTGTGAGCATGCTGCATGGCCAATGCCTGCTTTGAGTGGTGTGGATGGAAGATACATGGGGGGGCTAAGGCCTGCATGTGCGGATAGTGAGTGTATGTGCGTCAGGGCATGGGTGGGAACTGGTGGGCAATGAGTATGACGGTCCAGACGGGTGAGTAATTTCCTTTCCCCCTGTACCATTCCTCTAGGTCAGCGGCCACCAGAAGAAGGGTATTTGGCGTGCCATCGCCAAGGACGTTGGATACTCGGGGTCTACCACAGACGGAGCACCGACTGCCGTAAAAGATGGGAGGACCTGCGCCGCTGGAGCAAGAAGATGGCGGAGGCCCAGCTGGTGATGGCCTCCCAATGTGGAAGGGGTGCCCGTCGCACCATGACCCCCCTGATGTTCTGGATCCTGGCGGTGGCCTATCCGGAGTTGGATGGGCGCTTGAAGGCATCACAGCAGCCACAAGGGGGTGAGTACACTCTCATTCAGCTGACTCTGCGTGCATTACGAGGTGTCTGGGTGGGGGAGGTGGGCAGTGGGTTCCCCTAGGCCAGGGCGAACTTGGTAGGCAAGGTCCCTTCTGAGGCAGGCTATGTGGCACCCCAACCCCACTAGTGGTAAGACCCATCTACACCTAGTCAGGCTCCTGTGACTTACAGGTGTGCAGCAATTGGGCTTAGGCCTTGTACCCCATGGTCAGGTGAATTTTCTAGGAACTGTTAGTGCATGGCGTAGTGCTGAGGGCTCCTCCCTGTGTGTTGTGTCTACCAACGGTAGTGGTGTTGCATGCACTGAACATGTTTTTCTTCTGTCTTTCCCGCCCTCTTTTTGTGGTCTCCCTGTTCTTGTGTGCAATAGCATCATCAGGCGGAGGAGCAGTGGCTCCGGAGCAGGGGGAGCTGCAACCCACTTGGCCTTGGAGGGTGTAGCAATGGAGTCTGAAGCCACCAGTGGGACGGAGGGTGAGGGGAGCTCCACGGCGGGGACAGGAGCAAACACCAGTGACAGCGACTCCTCCTCTGATGGGAGCTCCCTTGTGGTGGCGGGCACCTCTGTGCCCACCGCATCAACAGGCACAGCTGCCACCCCCCCCTACTAGCATCGCCCTCCCAGCAGCCCCTCAGTGTGTGTCCGTGCCCGCTCACCCAGGAGGGTGGGCATCTCCTTCACCCCAGGCACCTCAGGCCATGCCCCAGTCAGCCCTGCTGCCCTCAGTGAAGAGGCTATTGACCTCCTGAGATCCCTCACTGTTGGGCAATCTACTATTTTGAATGTCATCCAGGGTGTTGAGAGGCATTTGCAACAAACAAATGCATACCTGGAGGGCATTCATTCTGGGCAGACGGCCCAACAGAGAGCATTTCAGGCTCTGGCCTCAGCACTGATGGCAGCCATTGTCCCTGTGTCCAGCCTCCCCCCTCCAACTTCCTCCACCCAGACCCAATATCCGGTACCTCAGCCTATCCCAAGAACACCATCAGACCAGCATGCACACACATCAACACACAAAAGTGGCTATGGAAAACATAAGCACCACACATCCCACAGGCACTCACACAAGCACCATCACCATACAGACACAGCAACATCTACTGCCTCCACTGTGTCCCCCTCCTCCACGTCCTCCTCCTCCCTCCCTGTCTCGTCTCCACTCACACCTGCATGCACTACATCCTCAGCCACTACCTCCATCACCAGCATGCCCATCATCACACACCGCTCACGTGCAATCACCACCCCCACTACCATTCACACATCCCCTGTGTCCTTTCCCAGTGTGTCTGTGAGCCCTCCTCCCAAAGTACACAAATGCAGGCACACACCCACCCAACAGCCATCCACCTCACAATAGCCTCCGGCCCATGCACCTTTACCTAAATTCCACAGACGTACACCTCCTACAACCACTACCTCTTCCTCCACTCCCAAACCCCCTCCATCTTACCGTGCCAGTGTGTCTAAAAGACTTTTCCTGGTAACCCTTGACCTCTTCCCTTCACCTCCCCCCTGTCCTTCCTCTAGGGCCAGGCTTTCCGGGTCCCAGCCCAGCACCTCAGCCACCAAATCCCCAGGCACAGTGGTGCCAACAACTGCGGGGTCATCGAGTGCACACCCATCAGGGCTGCCAGTGTGCCACGTAGCGAGGGCAAGGACATTCCACCACCTGCCAAGGTGAAAAAGGTGCCCACATCCCAGTGGGAGAAGCCGCACCTATCAGCCACCAAGGGCTTAGCAAAAACAAAAGGGGATAGTGGCAAGACAACTACGGCACCATCAAAGGTGGGGAAGGGACAAAAGCAGAAGAGCAGGTCAGGACAGGGCACGGTGGCGCCGACTGAGGGACCAGTGTCACACCTTCTGTCTACGACCACACCAACCTGTACGGCAGCAAACACCGCAAGCTGCCCAACCACCACAACCGCCACCTGCCCGCCACCTGCACCGCCACCTGCACAGCCACCGGCACTTCTACAGCCTCAACGACAGTCCCCAGCCTCTTGTGGGCAGCCGTCCGAGGCTGCAGGAGACATCCTGCTGTGTCTCTCAGCCGGTGCTGAACCATGCACCACCGCCAGCACTGTCGCCACAGACACCGCTGCAAGCACTGCCACCAGCCCCGTGACGTGCTTGGACAGTGGCACCACCGCTGACAAGACTACCATCCCCAGTGGTCAGTCGTCCGAGGCTGGAGGAGACTTCCTGGACCCTGGCCAGCTTCCATGAGGCATGCCTTCCATCACTGTTTGCACCTGCAGCTGGAAGGCGAAGCCACAGCAGTGTGGGGTATGTTGCTGCCTCCATGGCGTATCATGCTACCTGTACCTCGGCAATCTCGTGGCACACACACCCAGGTGAGGGAATTGTACCTGCCACAGTGCATGTGGAGCACTCTGGGCACCATGCCCCCTCCAGAACCAGTAGAGAGATACATCCACTACCTCAGTCCTTGGCAGGATGAAGCAGTCTGGGCACCAGGCCCCCTCCACAACCAGTGGAGAGATACAGCCACTACCTCGGTCCTTGGCAGGATGAAGAACTCTGGGCACCAGGCCCCCTCCAGAACCAGTGGATAGATACATCCACTACCTCGGTCCTTGGCAGGATGAAGCACTTTGGGCACCATGCCCCCTCCAGAACCAGTGGAGAGATACATCCACTACCTCGGTCCTTGGCAGGATGAAGAACTCTGGGCACCAGGCCCCCTCCAGAACCAGTGGAGAGATACATCCACTACCTCGGTCCTTGGCAGGATGAAGCACTTTGGGCACCATGCCCCCTCCAGAACCAGTGGAGAGATACATCCACTACCTCGGTCCTTGGCAGGATAAAGAACTCTGGGCACCAGGCCCCCTCCAGAACCAGTGGAGAGATACATCCACTACCTCGGTCCTTGGCAGGATGATGCACTTTGGGCACCATGCCCCCTCCAGAACCAGTTGAGAGATACATTCACTACCTCGGTCCTTGGCAGGATGAAGCACTCTGGGCACCAGGCCCCCTCCAGAACCAGTTGAGAGATACATTCACTACCTCTCTTCTTGGCAGGATGAAGCACTTTGGGCACCATGCCCCCCCAGAACCAGTGGAGAGATACATCCACTATCTCGGTCCTTGGTAGGATGAAGCACTCTGGGCACCATGCCCCCTCCAGAACCAGTGGAGAGATACATCCACTACCTCGGTCCTTGGCAGGATGAAGCACTCTGGGCACCATGCCCCCTCGAGAACCAGTGGAGAGATACATCCACTTGAGAGACTGTGGCTTTGCACTCCCCAGGATAAAGCAGTGGGCAGACCAACCCCTGGAAAGACTTGAAAAACTGTGGCTTTGCACTCCCCAGGATACAGCAATGGGCATGGAGCCCCTTCGTGCAGCAGTGGCATTGTGCGTTCATCTGGCTGAGGTGCCCCCCTCCCCCTCCCCCTGAGGTGCCTGTATATTTTCGATCTGATGCCCCAGCAGTGTTCTCTCCATTTCCAGTCAGTTATCTTGTGTGGGCTTCGCTCATGCATTTTGGGACCAGTGGTCCACGGACAATGATTTGTACACTATCCGGACTTGTGTAGTTGGTGTACATATTTGTATATACTGAATTTTGATTTTTGACTAGCAGATTTTTCATGAATACACTGGTTACAATCATTTCCTTTTGTCCTTGCCTTCTTCCAGGGGGTGGTGGGGTGTATATGTAATGTTGCTGCATGTATTTGTGTGTATTTTGTTGTGGGTGAGGGTGTGGGTATTGCGTGTTGCGTGTGCGTGTCACTCTCTTTTCTCTCCCCCCTCCCCTGTGTTGTAGGTGCAGTACTCACGTGGTCATCGACGGCGTCTGTCCTGCTCCTGATAGAGTAGGAGGAAGAGCAGCATTGGTAACACCTGTAGTTCGGGCTCCATGGCATCATGGTTCCTCGTTGGGTGTCAAGAGGTGAGTGTTTTCCCTTCTGTGTACTGTTTCTGCCGTGCTTTTGATAGCGTTGGTTCCGCCCCGGAAAAGGTGGCGGATAGGCCTCTTGTAATAGTGTGGGCGGTACTTTGTCCTCCGCCTGTCTGTTGCCGGTTACCGCTGCAGTGTTTCTTTCTACCTCCGTGGCAGTCAGAGTGTTAAAGTGGCTGTCTGTGTGGGCGGTTTCCGCCGTGGTCGTGATTCCATTTTTTTTTTCGCCAGCCTGTTGGCGGTATTACTGCCGCTTTAAAACTGACCGCCAGGGTTGTAATGAGGGCCTATGTCCCATTACATCCTGATCAACATACTCCACCACATTGGGATCCAGGGAGAGGCCCTCATATGGATCGCTTCATACCCCTCCCACTGTTCACCTCGGAGCCCAAGAAGATAATCTGTGGAGTCCCCCAAGGATCGTCTATCAGCCCCATCCACTTCAACACCTATATGACCCCCCTGGCCTACACAACAGATCACATGGACTCAACATCATATCCTATGCTGATGACACACAGCTCATCCTCTGACTGTCTGAAGATCTCTCCACCACCAGAGCCAACTTCAATAGATGCATGATGAACATCGCTGATTGGATGAAGGATGTTAGACCTGACAGCCTTAGTGTGGTCATCCCTAACTTTTTGCCTGCCTCCCTCCACTTTTAACCTTGGATCATACCTGATTGGACTATTTAATTTACCTATAAATCCCTAGTAATGTGCACTATATGTGCCTAGGGCATGTAGATTAAATGCTACTAGTGGGCCTGCAGCACTGGTTGTGCCACCCACTTAAGTAGCCCCTTTACCTTGTCTCAGGCCTGCCATTGCAAGGCCTGTGTGTGCAGCTTCACTGTCACATCGACTTGGCATTTAAAAGTACTTGCCAAGTCTAAACCTCCCCTTTTTCTACATATAAGTCACCTCTAATGTGTGCCCTAGGTAACCCCTAGAGCAGGGTGCTGTGTGGGTGAAAGGCAGGACATGTACCTGTGTAGTTTACATGTCCTGGTAGTGTAAAACTCCTAAATTCGTTTTTACACTACTGTGAGGCCTGCTCCCTTCATAGGCTAACATTGGGGCTGCCCTCATACATTATTGAAGTGGTAGCTGCTGATCTGAAAGGAGTAGGAAGGTCATATTTAGTATGGCCCGAATGGTAATACAAAATCCTTCTGACTGGTGAAGTTGGATTTAATATTACTATTCTAGAAATGGCACTTTTAGAAAGTGAGCATTTCTTTGCACTTAAATGTTTCTGTGCCTTACAATCCACGTCTGGCTGGGTTTAGTTGACAGCTCCTTGTGCATTCACTCAGACACACCCCAAACACAGGGTACTCAGCCTCACTTGCATATATCTGCATTTTGAATGGGTCTTCCTGGGCTGGGAGGGTGGAGGGCCTGCTCTCACACAAAGGACTGCCACACCCCCTACTGGGACCCTGGCAGACAGGATTGAACTGAAAGGGGACCTGGTGCACTTCTTAGCCACTCTGTGAAGTCTCCCCCACTTCAAAGGCACATTTGGGTGTAAAACAGGGCCTCTGCCCTACCACCTCAGACACTTGCTGGAGAGGAAACCTGAACCAGAACCTGCATCCTGCCAAGAAGAACTGCCTGGCTGCCTAAAGGACTCACCTGACTGCTTTCTACAAAGGACTGCTGCCTTGATGTTGGCCTGCTGCCTTGCTGAACTCTTGTCTGGCTGCAAAAGTGCTCTCCAAGGGCTTAGATAGAGCTTGCCTCCTGTTCCCAGAAGTCTCAGGATGAAAAAAGACTTCTCTTTTTCAACTGGACGCCGTGTGCACGAAAAATTTGATGCACAGCTCGCTCCGCAGTGAAGAATTCACTGCACGCTGATCCGGAAAGACGCCACTCAACGCGACGCCTGCGGTGCGACCGGAACTTCAACGCACGGCCTCGCATGGACAACGCCGCCCGACTTCCAGAGAGGAAATCGATGCGACGTCTGCCGTGAGAAAGAAAATTCCACGCACAGCCCCCCAGAATGACGCGCAGCCGGATAACAAGCCGAGGAATCAACGCACAGGCCCTGGGACATCCATAGAAGCAGACGGTCCGCGTGCCGGAAAACGACGCACGTCTTCCCAGAGTGAAAAATAACGACGCAATTCCATGTGTGAAGGGGCGAAACCGACGCACACCCCATTTTTCTTCCCGTAGAACGATGCACGTCTTCCCGCGTGAAAAATAACGACGCAAGTCCGTGTGTGAAGGGGCGTAACCGACGCACACACCATTTTTCCACGCATCTCCTCTTCTGCGGCCCTCTGCAGAGATTTTCCACTACAAACCAGGTACTTTGTGCTTGAAAGAGACTTTGTTTACTTTTTAAAGACTTAAGACACTTCATATCACTTCTCAGTGATATCTTTACAAATTCATATTGCATCTTTGATCGTTTTGACCTGCAAATACCCAAATAAATATTGTATATTTTTCTAAACACTGTGTGGTGTATTTTTGTGGTGCTATATTGTGTTATTGTATGATTTATTGCACAAATGCTTTACACATTGCCTTCTAAGTTAAGCCTGACTGCTCGTGCCAAGCTACCAGAGGGTGGGCACAGTATAATTTGGATTGTGTGTGACTTACCCTGACTAGAGTGAGGGTTCTTCCTTGGACAGAGGGTAACCTGACTGCCAACCAAAAACCCCATTTCTAACAAAGGGCAACTGTCTCAAACTCAACGTGGACAAAACATAAGTCTTTATCTTTGGTAACAACACCTCAACATGGAAAGATGACTGGTCGCCCACGAAACTCTGCCCAACCCCGACCCCGGTGGACCACACCTGTAACCTCTGCATCATCCTGGACAGCAAGTTATCAATGAATAAACAAGTCAGAGCGATCTAATCCACCTGCTTCCACACCCTGTGCATGCTCCCCAAGACCTTTAGGTGGCTCCCAGTAAACACCAGAAGGGCCATCACGTGGGCCGTCATCACCTGCAGACTGGATTATGGAAACACACTCTATTTTAGAATCTCTGCACGCCTCCTAAAAAGACTACAGATGATACAAACCTCAACAGCTAGACTCATCCTCTACTTCCCCAGAAGGACCCACATCATATCCCACCTCAAAAACCTTCACTGGGTCCGGATCCAGAAGAGATGCAATCCCTGGACAAAGAAGGACCAGCATATATCAACAGATGCCTGACCTTCCACCAAACAACCAGAAACCTTCAATTTGCTTCACTTTCCCTCACCGACACCCCACAAATCCGCTGAACCAACAGAAAAAGATGCTCCTTCCCGCACCTGGTGGCCAAGGCATGGAACAGCCTTCCCCTGCACATCAGGACTGCACTGTTGCACCATCGGTTCAGGAGAGAACTCAAGACCTGAATGCTAGAAAAAGCAAAGCACTGGACAACAACCAACTTATCCAGTGCCTCAAGACCCTCATGAGTGATTTGCCATGCTATATAAATGTTTGATTGATTGCTTGATGGGGAGGGCAGGCTGTTCCCCAGTACTTTTGGGAGCTCTGGGTGACAATTTGCTGGTGTCAAGTTAGTTTGTGTGTGTGTGGAGGGAGCCCATTTGAAATGTAATTGGGGCAGTGAACAGCTCCACCCCCACCATCCTGGCAGGCTGGCCCATCCTGCCACCACCTAGTCCCCGTGTGATTCTATGTGAAGGAAGAGGTACATATTAAAGCACAGTCAATCAAAGGCTCCCAATCCAACTTTAGACCCTTTCAATCATGAAACTGAATGGAATAACTGAATAATTGAAGACATCTTTCGTACACTACAGATCAATTGGAGGACTTTAATCTAGTTCATGACTGAACGTCTCAAATATCTATACACTATGGGGCTTCTTTACTTCTCACAATGGCTTTGAGGCATGAGATGATAGTAACAATGCACATCCTGTCAGATATCTCCACTTCTTTTTCCATCCAACAAAGCCAGCTCTTGCCCAGAACTATAAACAAGGGGACAGATGTACTAAGATCGATGCTGTGTCACTTTTGGCTGCAGCCCCAATGCAAAATAATTTTTGGTATTTACTAAGCAAAGCCAAGCCACTTTGGGTGGCTTTGCGTGGTTTAATAAATACAAAGTAACACAAGGCAGTACATATCACTGCCATACATTACCTTGCGTTGGGAGAGAGTTCGATGGTTGAAGCATGGGCATTCGCATGCATCCACCAAGAGATTTTGGCGCATTCTCAGATTTATTAAATCTAGGAAATCTGGGAATGCATCAAAATGCTATGCCTTCCCCATTGGGGCATAACAAATAGAACTATCTTTATTTCTTGTTGCTTCCTCATTCTATATGTGTTGCAGTCTGCAGAACACACAGAAAGAGGAATATGATTCTCAAGATTGTTTTTGAGAATGAAGGTGTCCCTTCCTGCACAAAACCAATCCTGCCCATACCGCAGGCATTCTTGCTGCTCCATGGCGAAAGTGTGCCTCCATTGGCAATAGGCAGTACTAAAAGGCAATGGAAATAAGCCAAATCTTTGTAAATAAGGAGCATTTCTGCTGTCTATCTTTCATGCAATGCAGCACACCAAGGGGCATATTTATACTCTCTTTGTGCCGAATGTGCGTCAAAATTTTTGACGCACAATCGGCGCAAACATTGCCCCATATTTATACTTTGACGTCCGACCCCGCGGGTGTCAAAGTTCCACCATGTGCGTCATTTTTTAGAAGGGGGAACCAGCCTTGCGTTAATTATATGCAAGGTAAGCGTTCCCTTCCAAAAAATGACTTTAAGGCCTGTGCGCCTTATTGATACTGTGACGTCATTTTGAGGCACAGGAGGGGGCAGGCCTTAAAAAAAGGCGCCCAGCCTGATGGGCGCCGTTTTTTAACGCCTGGGTCAGGGCAGGCGTTAAGGGACCTGTGGGCTCAGAAGGAGCCCAGAGGTGCCCTCCCATGCCCCCAGGGACCCCCCCTGCCACCCTTGCCCACCCCAGGAGGACACCCAAGGATGGAGGGACCCATCCCAGGGAAGGAAAGGTAAGTTCAGGTAAGTATTTTTCTCGTAATTTTTTTGTGGCATAGGGGGGCCGGATTTGTGCCCCCCTACATGCCACTATGCCCAATGACCATGCCCAGGGGACATAAGTCCCCTGGGCATGGTCATTGGGCAAGGGGGCATGACTCCTGTCTTTGCTAAGACAGGAGTCATTTCAATGGGGGTTGGGCGTCAAAAAAAATGGCGCAAATCGGGTTGATGCCAAAATTTTGCCTCAGACCTGACTTGCCCCATTTTTTGACGCCCAAGCTCCATTTTCCCCTACGCCGGCGCTGCCTGGTGTGAGTCATTTTTTTTTACGCACACCAGTCAGCTGCACCGGCTAACATCATTCAATAAATAAGGCGCCCGCATGGCGCTTAGGAATGGCGTTAGCCGGCATTAAAATTTTTTGTGCACAACTGCGTTGGCGCAGTTGTGCGTCAAAAAGTATAAATATGGGCCCAAGTTACATTGCTACATTGTGTGAAATGTAAGTAATTCTGCCCCTAAATTTCAGTGCAGTAACCAGGTACGCAGACTATAATCATGTGAAATACCTCAAAGGGAACAGCAGACCTGTTCAAAGCTGCAAGCGTACTGAGAACCATAAACTGTGTGCCTGTGTCTCCCACACCTCATCATCCACCATACTGCTATGTGCTACATCTCATAACACAATAACTGCACCTTGCTGGTCAACACACAGGACAATGAAACACTTATCACATAGGATCACAAAAAAGACACCCTACCACTTCATGTAGGTAGGGTGCTTCAGTGTCCCACATAGGGATAGTAATCACTATGCAAGTGTGCAATACCATACAATGCAATCTTTTCATTTGTGCATCACTAAGATTTGTTTCAATCCTTTTAAAATCTTTTTTTTGCTTCACAATGCAGATATTTCATTTTTTGTGAATTAGAAACACATTTGCATCCTACAGTGTTTATTTTCACACTGTCTGTTCACGAGGCCACTGAAATTATGTGATTCTGCAGCTGTGACATTTTCCACATAATGAATTTGACACATTTGCCTCATGCTCAATCACCTACTGCATATTCGCAGATTTTAACAGATTCTATCTTAAAAAGATCAATCATTATTGAAATGCTGCAACAGGTGCTGCTGTGCAGTGGTAGGTCTTTTGTAATGGTTGAGTGGTCATTTTTCACTTCCTTACGTCTGTATTTGAATGTGAAACTGGTACTAATAAAGTGAAACCTTTGCTCAAACAGTGCTAACGTGTATAAAGTACAACATAATGAAGTCACAAAATCTGCCTCATTAAGCTGCATGATTTGTGTTTTCTTGCCACATAATTTAGTCAACATTGCTGCAAAATTCCATTGGCCCTGGCTGTACCCCAGAGAGGTTGTGACATGGTTCTCTTTACAAACTCCTTGCACTACAGTCCAATGAAGAAAGGTAGACAACATCTCCACATTAAAATAAAAAGCAGCAATTTGTCAGAAAACATTATCTAGCACTTAAACTGCCTTGGACCACCAGCAAATGTAAAAAGACGAAAAAAAACAATTATTTTTCTTTCACCTTCTGAACTCAAACACCTCTGTACTAAGCCAGCTGCCTTGGTCATTTGGGTGAGGGTGACTAAGATTATTAGGGGCTGGCCCAGTCTTCAAATGACCCACCATGGCTACGGCCCTGCGTGCAATATTCTTATTATGTACGGCAGTGAGTAATTTATACCATATAATAAATGGTAACACCATCCCCTTTCCCACAACCCACTTAAAAACTTGGGGCATGTTTAGAAAGTAATTATACAGGGATGATTGTTTATGTGCAGGAAGGGATACCTTCTTGCACATAAACAATCATTATTTAATTTTCCTCCACATAGAAAGAGGAAAATACAAGGAGAAATAAATATATTTTTCCTCAGTGCGCCACTTTTACACCACCCCGGTGGTGTCACATGAATCTGATGCATTCCCAGCCTTTTAAATCCGGGAATGCATCAGATTCCATGTATGTTGCATGAGAACATCCAAAGCAACACCCATGGTGCTCCCCTTTTACACAGATTAATGCGTGAAAGTGGGCCATATTTACAAGGCCGTGAAAAGCCATGCAAGGTGGCTATGGATGGCTTTGTAAATATGGATCGGCATACTGCTCCACCGGAGTGTCAAAAAAAGTGATTCTGTGGCGGTGCTAGGGACCTTTAAATATGCCCTTGGTGTGTAGCTCTTTCATATGAAAGAGAGAGCATGTTTGTAAACATGAAATATAAAAATAGAAACTCTAGTGCAAAATTAATCAGATTAAAAACCTGTTAGATATTTGTTGTAAAAAGACATTAATAACAGTACATTACAAGTCAGTTTTTTTTAAAGTTGCAGTTGCTCAGAATATGCACAAACATGCAGAAAGATTCTAACTTTTTTATATTTATCTAAGGAGTGCAATGTGCAAAGAATAAACATGTTCTTAAAAATGGACCAGAAATAAAAATAACAATGATTTGTGTTCCTTGTTTTAACCAGCTGCTCTGTGGCCCGATATACCTTTCAACTCAGCTGCTGGCAGCAGGCATTGTGATGTTAGAACTCAACTTTAATAACATTACAGCTGAGTTTTGATGTATTTTCTTCATAATTGGTGACTGGGTGCATAACTAGTCGGAGAGAAATTAGAGACAGAAGTTTTTACAGGGATTGCAGTATCCCATATATTATACTGTAATATAATTACAAATTTTTACAAAATGCAGCAACATCCCTATTACTAAAGCCTAATGAGGATTACCTTAGTGCAAATCATCTATACCCACAGGAGCATATTTATACTTTTTGGTGCAAAACTGCACTAACGCAGTTTTGCATCAAAAAGTTTTGCACCACCTTGCACCATTCCTGAGCGCCAGCCATACACCATATTTATGGAATGGTGCAAGCCGGCGCAAAGGGTGGGCTAGCGTAAAAAAAAATGATGTTAGCCAGGTGGGGTGGGGGGTATGAGAGAAGGGGTTTTTTCACCCAAAAATGACGTAAGGCAGGTTAGAGTAAAAACAATTACTCTAACTAGTCTAGCATCATTTCCTGACACAAAATGATCCATACCACATGACTCCTGTCTTAAAAAAGATAGGAGTCATACCCACCACCCCAGTGGCCAGCACAGGCGACCAGGGTCCCCTGGGCCTGGCCATTGCACCCAGTGCCATGTAGGGGGGCCATTTCAGGGCACTTTAAAAATAAAATTAAATACTTACCTGTACTTACCTATACTTACCTGGGATGGGGACCCACCATCCTCTGCTGTCCCTCTGATGTGGGTGGGGGTGTCCCTGGGGCCTGGAGAGGGCACCTGTGGGCTTATTCCATGGCGTTCCACTAACGCCCCCTAACGCCTGCCCTGACCCAGGCATTAAATAATAGTGCAAAGCAAGCTTTGCACCTTTATTAGACCCCTCCTGATTTTAGCACATGAGGATAAATATGGCGCTAAGGCCATAGAGTCATTTTTTGCACTGGAACACCTACTCTGCATCTCATTGAAGGAAGGTAGGTTTCCACGTCCAAATATTGACTTTAACTTCATAACCTTTGGCACTAGACACATCTAGTGCCAAAGTATGAATATGGAGTTAGTTTTGCACCAAATTTGTGTCAAGAAAATGATGCAAATTCGGTGCAAAACAAGCATAAATATGCCCATAGTTTGTTCAAGTGAGTCACCAGCACTAAAACCCTTGCCTACTATAGTATTCTGAGAAAATCCATGTACCAAAATGCTTGCCTAATGGCTTTCGCAGAGTGTAATAACAATTCATCCCTAAAAGCAGTTTGTCTTTAACAAATGCTTTTGACAATAAGTATAAAATGACTACTTGCTTTGTCATAGCCTTTAATTATAAACAGATCACACCTATGGATCCAGACTGAAAACAAGGAATAGAGCTTAACATTTCCCAGGGAAATGATAAGCCCTCTAACCTTTAGCAATGGCCTGCTAATATATACAGCCCACCCTACAAAAATGAAATTGACAACCATCAGGTATGCAATTGTAAAATACCAAATACATACACAATTACAGTTTGCAAAGCAATACACACCTCTTCTTAACAATTCCTAATAAGAAAAATCACAGAGAAATGCTACCCACAGAATTTGCCAGGGTGAATGTCCAATACCATTACTCTTGCCTACAATGGTAATCTGTGAGATCATGTTCAACCAAATACCTTTCTATGGCCTGTAAAATAATCTGACTATAGTGCAAAGCTTTCCCACAAGTCAACCACCAGGCATTCAGTCATTAAGTCTCAAATGTATACACAAATACAGTTGGCAAAAGAAAAGAGCATCTCTCCTAACAGAGCTTAGCAATAATTCTCACAGTGCAAACTTCAATATTCATCGTTTATCAGAGGGGGTAACCAACAATAAAAAACTTGCCTACTAAGGTAATCTATCATATTCCATGTAACAAACATCTGTAGACTTAAATTCAGAGTAATAACAATCCACCCTTAAATGCTTAGGGGCATATTTATACTCTGTCTGCGTCGAATTTGCGTCAAAAATTTTGCTGCAAATTCGGCGCAAACCTTACACCATAATTAGACTTTGACGCCCGCGAACGCCAAAATTCCACCGTGTGTGTTATTTTCTGGATGCGTGAAACCGCCTTGCGTTAATGACATGCAAGGTAGGCGTTCCCGTCCAAAAAATAACGTAAACACCCGTGCGCCATATTTATCCTACCGCGCAAAAATGCTACACAGCTGGGAGACGGAGTTGGAAAATTACGCACAGCCTGATTTGCGTCAAAAAATAATGACTGGGTCAGGGCAGGCGTTAAAATGGGGCAAACACACCACTACTTAAGGAAAACACACAGAAGCAACATCAGAGCTCAAAAAGGAAGACATGGAGGTGCTATTCATCCAGCATGCACGAAGACGCAGAGCACAGGACCAACAGCAGCAGCTTCCACCATACCAGCAGGGACACCAAAGGCAACGCAGAAGGCAGGAGAGGATATTCAGGACCAGGGCAACCCTTCTGGGCCTCAGGGAACATGACATCATACAGACTAAACTGGCAAGCCATTCAGCAGCTGCTCCGCCACATTGAGCCACAGTTGACACCCAGCTTGCAGACACCCCACATCATTCCACCAGAGACCAAGCTGCTAGCTGTCCTCCACATGTTGGCAAGTGGCTTGTTTCAAACCACTGGTGCCCTGGTTGCCGGGATCTCACAGCCCTCATTCTCTGCCTATCTACCCAAGGTATTGGATGCCATCATCTCCCTCACACCTCGCCACATCAGTTTCCCCAACACAGCAGAAGCAGCAAGAGACCAAACAGGGCTGCTACCAAATCAACGGCTTCCCACACGTGCTTGGTGCCATTGACTGCACACATGTAAGGATTGTGCCACCTGCTGCAACTGAGCATCTACACCGCAACAGGAAGCACACACACTCCATCAATGTGAAGGCCATTGTAGATCACCAGGGATTGATCACCAACATTGTGGCAAAGTATCCTGGGAGTGTACATGATTCATTCATCTTCCGCCACTGCACCATCAATCAACACTACCAGGATGGACGATATGGAAATGGCCTACTTGTTGGTAAATACAGAAACCCAGTTATATACACACAGCACAGCAACCCTGTAGGACACACAACACATACACCACTACATTGACACGTGGCCAGGAAGACACTGAGGTTGTGACACTGCTAGTCATGTTTGATATCCTGACACAATGGGATACACACCTAGGGACAAATGACAGATGCAAATAATAACAGATGCCACTTCACAGACACAAGGGAACAATTTAAAACCACACAGTGACAATGACATGGCCTTAACTGCCAGTACAACTTGGAAGATGAATCTTTCAACATCATATCAATAACACTCAATCACACACCCTTCTAAACAATATGTACTGTGTAAGGGGTACGCAATATGTTTTGCTGCAGGTCTAACACCATGACACACATAGCATGATGAAGATGACTCCAATGAATGGGACATGGAATCATTGAGGCTGTACCAACATCTCACATCACTCCTGGTCTGACATTGCTCACTGCCAATAAGCAAGTGGACTGTGCTAAGAACACATATTGACGTGACAATATTGCAAAGTGCACATTGCTACACATACGGAGTGAGACAATTACACATATGCACAACAGATGTACAGGCATATAGACCTTCTGACTCTTAAACCTTTAGCCCCACAACCAACTTTGCCAGCTTACCTGGACCAGGTTCAGCAATGTAGGTACACGTTTGAACATGACCCAACTCGGTGAGGGCAGATAAATAGGTTTGCATGGAACTTGTCACACATGGGATATTGTGCATTGTCAATTGTCAACACGTCAGTGCTGCCAACTTATGGAGATGTGTTTACATTGTCACCTAGCCAAATCAAAGGGCCTCACTGATGTTGAACAAATTCTATTGCATATGTTAAATTGGATGGATGTCCAGGCCATATAGATGCAACCATGTTGTCAACACTGTAGAATTGATTCTGTGTATGGAAGTATCATGTCACCCCCAGTTAAGACACATGGACGCCTCTTTCACATGACATAATGCATGGGAGTACACAATGTACTGCAAGTCTACAAAAATACCGCTGACATCCGGTCAATCAGCCAAACACCAGTTCAGATAATGAAAGATCCCAATGCTGATGGTACATCCTAGAAGCCTAGTATTCCACACAATAACACAAATACAGATGAGTCACAGACAACACAAGATAACAACTGCCATGAGAAGTGATAATCATGGTGCAAGCTCCATCACAATTTGTCACTTATTTTCTCTTTCAGCTGATCAGGGGTATGGGATCCAGCCATGGATCATGACCCCATTTGCAAACCCAAGCACTGCAGCAGAGTGTGCCTATAATGAGGCACATCGGAGCACATGCACCATAGTAGAGAGGACCTTTGGCATCCTGAAGTCAAGATTCAGGTGCCTCGACATCACCGAAGGCAGCCTCCTATACTCACTTGAAATGGTGTGCAAGATCATTTTGACCTGTGCCATCCTGCAAAACATTTGTGTAAGGAGGCACATTCCCCTCTATGAATCAGACCCACAAATGCCTGAAGAGGAGGAGGAGGAGGATGTTGTCCATCAACATGAGGGATACCATCCAAACACTGCAGCAGGATTGCTTCAGAGACAACACATTGTACAAAACTTCTTTTAACTCTAAGTAACCATAACCACTGTCTTACCATGTGTCATTAAACACCTCACTTCATCATAAATCATGGTCTGGGTAATTATTTATGCATCACGTGATCCCTAGGAATCATAATCAGAGTTTAGCCTCATGGAGCATTGCAGATATACAGACTAGGATACTGAAAAAGCCACATGACATTTGATGGGTATGAATGTACACCCAACTTCACACACAGTGTAAATGACATATATCCTGTCCATTTCACATTTGAAGGGCAATATCAGAGAAGCACAGCGTTGGCACACATCCATGTTGGGAACATGGTTCATTGCAGCATATGGCATACAACTAAGACACCATCAATCATAAGGTAAATAACTGCTTCATACATGAGGCAGTGGATGTGCTATTGCAATAGTAACAGGAATGTATGACCAGACGCTTGACAGAAGTAAGTGTGACATCAGCTATCTCTGCAAGGAGCATGTGTGATAAGAAGTCCATCTAAGCTGAAAATGGATTACATGTGTGCCCCAAGTATGGCAAGCATTGCTCACAAGACATGCCCTGCACAGTCCATCCAAGGTTATGAGTCCTGCCACATGCATGTTTTCAGGCTCTCCCCACCCTTCTCTAGGGGGCCCTGTAACTGGACTATTTGTACTCTGATAATCCTTCATCTACACACACCCAGACTCACATTCTGACTTCAGTGTGCTTCCCTCTTTAGTATGGCATGCCATAGTCCTAGTTCATATGTCTGCATGGACTTCAAGTCCGATAATGCACTGCCTGGTAGTCTGTAGGGCCTGTAATCACCTGTCCATTACTTCCTATGTGAAAGGTACTGTTGGCCCTTTGAACTTGATTCTCACCTACAGGATTTGTGAGAGACTGAAGCTGCACACACCTGTGAGCACTTCCATGCAGACCAGCCATTTGAACCTGCACTGCGCTTGTTACTGCCTGGAACGACTTAGAAGCTGCCATTTTATGTATATCCTTGTTGTGCATTGCCGTATAAATCACTTGTGTAACACAGGCCTTGGGTTATTGTGTAACGTTGCAGCCCACAGCACAAATAAAATTTTCAATTTCCACAGTGTTGTTCCAGCTTTTCGCAGTCATAGTCTGCTCACTGTGTATTTGCCTTGTTCATGTTAGTTCCTGTCAGAGCCTCCATCCTTTTAGCCTGATTGGTTTCTGTCTTTGTGTTACCATAAAGGTTCCCTGTGGCTCCATTTGTCTCATTGTTGCTTTCCATGCCCTCACTTTCCTCCTGGGGTATTGTGTCTGGTAGGTCTACAATGAATCCTCAAATAGATTGTATAGTGTAAACAGTATACTTATCGTATCATAGTCTGGGACATGTATTCAAATAGCCTAATCCCGTCCCTATCCCTTGTCTGGGTTTCATGGATGCATGAGTGACAAACGATCCTTGACCCTGCTTTCAGGCAGGTCGCTCCCCTACACCTTGTGCCAGTTTTGCCGCTGCTCCAGGTTTTTTGGTTTTCTTCTCTCCCTTTTGTCCGGGTTATCCCCGCCGCTGCGTCCTCGCGGCCCCCGCTCGCCCATTCTCTGCCCCGCTCCCACCTCCCAGCTGCCCTCCCTCTCACCTCCCCTTATATGGCAGCCACTGCGCGGTGAAGGGAGTGACCCATGACCCTGCTTTCAGGCAGGTCGCTCCCCTACACCTTGTGCCGGTTTTACCGCTGCTCCAGTTTTTTTTGTTTTCTTCTCTCCCTCTTGTCCTGGTTATCCCCGCCGCTGCGTCCCAGCCCCCATCCCTCTTCTTCGTTTTTCCACTTCCCGCCGCTGCATCCCTGCGGCCCCACTCGCTGCTTCGCTGCCCCGCTCCCAGCTGCCTCTCCCTTCCACCTCCCCTTATATGGCAGCCGCAGGCAGGTTGCTCCCCTACATCGGTTTTGCTGCTGCTCCAGGTTTTTTGGTTTTCTTCTCTCCCTCTTGTCCTGGTTATCCCTGCTGCTGCGTCCCAGCGGCCCCACCCCCTCCCTCTACTTTGTTTTTTCTCTTCCCATCTGTGCATCCCTGTGGCCCCGCCCCCCACTCGCCCATTCGCTGCCCCACTCCCACCTCCCAGCTGCCCCTCCCTCCCACCTCCCATTATATGGCAGCCGATGCGCGGCCGTGCCGTTGGCGCACCAAAGGCGTGCCTGAGGCAAGCCCGTCTGAACCTGTCTGCGTCCGGACCGCGCCCAGCGCCAGGACCCCTGGTCTCCAAGACCGCCACAGCAACCAACACCATTACACCGCCAGCACCCTCCTCGCACTCAACACAGGACGAGCACACGCCTGCTTCCTGGTGTCCCCTAAGCACACCCAGGGACCCTTCACCTGCCAGAACTGCAGCTTCACCAGCCTCCAAATTGCCAAACCACCAGCCGAACCAGACCGCAACTACCTGCGATGCATACTGCTAAACACCTGCTCCGCACGCAAACACGTCGTCGAACACCTCCACCCCGGACGTCGCCTTCCTGATGGAGACCTGGATGAATGCTTCCTCGGCCCCAGACATCGCCATAGCCATTACGGATGGCTACACGATCACCCACAGGGATCGCACCAACGGAGTCGGAGGCGGAATCGCCATCGTCCACAAGAACACCTTCAGGGTCACGACCTGTACTGACGACACCATGAGCACCGCCGAACGCCTGCACTTCCAGATCCACACCAATCGCAACACCACCCTCAGAGGAACTCTTATCTACAGACCCCCCGGACCATGGCCTCAGTTCTTCAACTCCATCGCCGACCTCGTCAGCAGGCACGCCCTAGCCTCTGTAGACTACATCCTCCTTGGCAACCTGAACTTTCACCTGGAGAATAACAACAACCCCAACTCCACTACCCTAATCGACAACCTCGCCACCCTCGGACTCAGACAACTCGTCACTACTCCAACACACTCCGCTGGCCAGATGCTGGACCCCATCTTCTCCGCTAGCCCCCACGTCACCTTCAGCCACACCACCGAACTCCCTCGGACCGATCACCACTGCATCCACTTCCCCTTCCAGAAACCCACCAGGCACCACCGCACCCAACAGATCCCCCGCCGCAAATGGAGCAACGTCAGCAAAGACCAGCTGAACACCAGCCTCGCCCAAAAACCACCCACCGAACCCACCAATCCCGACCTCGCAGCCTGCAACCTCTGGCGATGGATCGACGACTGTGCCAACACTCTCGTCCACTCAATAAACCTTCCAACAGAGGCACCAACATAAGAGAGCCAGCTGGTTCACCTCAGACCTTCGAGCCTCCAAACAAACCTGCCGGAAACTTGAGAGAAAGTGGCTCGATGAACAGACACCGGACAACCATGCTGCCTTCAAGAACGCCATCCGCAATCACCATCACCTCATCAGATCTGCCAAGAAAACCTCCTTCAAAGACCGCCTGGACAACAATGCACACAACAGCAAGGAGCTCTTCAACATAGTGAAGGAACTCTCCAACCCCCGCTCCAGCACAAACGACATCCCATCATCACAAGTCCTGTGCAACTCCCTCGCTGCCTTCTTCCACCATAAGATCACAGTCATCCATGACAGCTTCAACAGCCAGACCAACCCGCCAACCACCAACTCCTCAGACTCTCCACCCAGCTTCAACTATGACCCCCTGCTCATCTGGGCCAACGTGAATGAAGATGACACAATCAAAACCATGAGCACTAACCACTCTGGATCTCTGACAGACCCATGCCTGCACCACATCTTTAACAAAGCAATCGCCACCATCGCACCCCAACTCTGCAAAGTCGTCAACATCTCCTTCGAGACCACAAACTACCCCAAGAGCTGGAAGCATGCTGAGATCACACCCCTACTCAAGAAACCCATGGCGGTCCTGAGACCACAAGAAATTCCGTCCCATCTCCCTGCTCCCATTCCCGGCCAAGGTCATCGAGAAGATCGTCAACAGACAACTGACCCACCACCTCGAAGAAAACAACATCCTGGACCCATCCCAGTCAGGGTTCCGCAGCAACCACAGTACCGAAACTGCCCTCATCGCTGCCACCGACGACATCAGGGCCCTGCTTGACAACGGTTGAAACTGCGGCCCTCATCCACCTGGACCTCTCGGCCACCTTCGACACGTCTGCCACCGCATCCTACGCACACGCCTCCACAACACAGGGATCCGGGACAAAGCTCTGTATTGGACCACCTCCTTCCTCTCCGGCAGAACCCAGAGCATCCGCCTCCCCCTTTCCGATCCGAAGCCTCCAAGATCATCTGCGGCGTCCCCCGAGGATCGGCCCTCAGCCCTACACTATTCAACGTCTACATGGCCCGCTCGCCCACGTCGCCTGGCTACACAACCTCAACATCATCTCCTACGCCGACGACACCCAAATGATCCTCTCCCTCACCAAGGACCCCCTCACCGCCAAATCCAACCTCCATGAAGGAATGAAGGCCGTCACCGAATGGATGAGGAACAGCAAACTGAAGTTGAACTCAGAAAAGATGGAGGTCCTCATCCTTGGTGCCAACCCCTCAGCCTGGGACGACTCCTGGTGGCCGACCACTCTGGGAGCAGCCCTGACACCCACTGGCCACGCATGCAACCTGGGCATCATCCTTGACTCAACACTCTCCATGACCAAGCAAGTCAGCACCATCTCCTCATCCTGCTTCAACACCCTATGCATGCTCCACAAGATCTCCAGACGAATCCCCACAGAGACAAGAACATTTCCCCAAGCCCTCGTCAGCAGCAAACTTGACTATGAAACGCCCTCTACGCAGGAGCCCCGGCCAAACTCCTCAAATGACTGCAACGTATACAAAACGCCTCCGCACGCCTGATCCTCGATGCCCCCGCCACAGCCACATCACTCCCCATCTGAGAGACCTACACTGGCTCCCCGTCAACAAAAGGATAACCTTCGAGCTCCTCACCCATGCACACAAGGTGCTCCACAACACCGGTCCAGCCTATCTCAACAGACAACTCACCTTCTGCAACCCGTCCAGCCAACTCCGCTCAGCCGACTTCGCTCTCGCCACTGTCCCCCGCATCCGAAGAGCGACCACCGGAGGCAGATCCCTCTCTCACCACGCCACCAAGAACTGGAACACCCTTCCTTTGCTCCTACAACAGACCGAAGACCTGCTGACTTTCAGGAAGCGCCTCAAAACCTGGCTATTCGAGCAGTAGCAGCACCTCCCCTCCCCTCAGTGGCTTGAGACCCTTACGGGTGGGTAGTGCGCTCTACAAATACATTGATTAATTGATTGACAGTGTGCCATGGTTGTATGCATGGATTGGGTATGGTGCCTCCAGCACAACAAACAACGTTTGCTAATGTGTATTAAAGGACAAAATATGTTTGTGCCCTGACGGTCCACACACAGATTTACATTGGCTGCAACCCAATGATAGTGCTTGCATGGTGACTAGCTGTGAGATTAATCAGCACAGAGGCACTGATGTTCCTGGTTGCAGTGGGAATTTTAGAGGCCACCCTGTGTACAAATGTTGTGATGAAATCTGCTGGTTTTAAATTACTGATCCATTAAATTTGTGAGCACACCAAGGTTGCCCTGTTGTCAGTCTCATAAAACTTCTGCAGTGCCATAGCTGGACTATCCCTGTTGGACTTTTGGCCATACGCATGGTCATCCCTAGTCTTTTTGCCTCCTTCCTCCTGGTTTTTCTGACCTCTCGCTGTTGGCTCTAGGACTCTGAGCACTTTATCACTGCTGACCAGTGCTAAAGTGCAGGTGCTCTCCCATCTAAAGTTGGTATGATTGGCTTATACCTAATTGGCATATTTAATTTACCTATAAGTACCTTGTACAGTGGTATCTCTATACCCAGGGCCTGTAAATTAAATACTACTAGTGGGTCTGCAGCGCTGCTTGCGCCACCCACTGAAGTAGACATTCAAACCTGTCTCAGGCCTGCTAGCGCAGGGCCTGTGTGCGCAGTTTTCTGCCACAGGGACCTGGCATCTAAATTTACTTGCCAGGCCCAGAACTCCCCTTTTACTACATGTAAGTCACCCCTAAAGTACGCCCTAGCTAGCCCTATGGGCAGGGTGCCATGTATGTAGAAAGGCAGGACATGTGCCATATTGCATGGCCTGTCCTGGTAGTGACAAACAGCCTAACTTGGTGTCTCACTGCTGTGAGTGCTGCCTCC
Source organism: Pleurodeles waltl (assembly GCF_031143425.1). Taxonomy (NCBI): domain Eukaryota; kingdom Metazoa; phylum Chordata; class Amphibia; order Caudata; family Salamandridae; genus Pleurodeles; species Pleurodeles waltl. The sequence continues at coordinate 469,854,135 of NC_090442.1, forward strand.
TCATAGGATTGCATTAGAAATGCCCTGCCTTATGTGTAAGTGGTATTGTCTGATTTATGAGGGGTAGCGTAGGCATGTTTGGTATGGTTGTGATGGTGATAATAAATACTGCTTACTGGTGTGGGTGTATTTTTTATTACTATCACAGAAATGCCACTTCTAGAAAGTGCGCATTTATCTGTGCTTATGATTCTGGTGTTTTGCAGCTTGACTCCAATCCACGTCTGGGCAGAGTGACAGTTGGGGCTTTGTGCATACTTTTCAGATAGCCTGTACACAGGGAGGGTTGAGGTGTCACTGAGGTGCATCTGCATACTGAATAGTCTTCCTGGGCTGAGAGAAGGGAGACACCTGCATTTGTAAAGACTGTGCCCTGGCCTCACACAATAGGGTCGTTAACCCCCCACTGATGTTTGGAGCCTGTGCTGAAAGGAGAGAGGGGGCACTCCCAGAACCAGTTGTAACTGGCTGGAACCTCCTCTCCCTACCATTGTAAAACACTGTAAGAACTGACTATAAGTACAGGGGAATTTTCCCCACAATTTGAACATTCTTGGAACTTGAAACTGGACACAGAACGCTGATGAATGGACTCACCAGGAAACCGCCTTGGACTGCTGCTGCTGTGCTGACCTGTGACCTGCCTGGTCACTAGGAGGAACTGCCACCATCTGCACCCCTTGTGCTGGCCTGTAGCTGGCCCACCAGCCCTGTACCTTTTCCTTGATTATTGTTCCCAGGGGAAGGGTGCTGTGGCCCCTGACCCCTGCACCGATCTCCTACAGCATTGCCTTAGCGCTTAGGAAAAGCGCTCTTTCTTGTAACTGCTGCAGAGGATCACCGCCGCAGCCCGGGCCTCAGATTTGGCCTTAGCGCTGTGCAGAGCGCTTTATTTTGAGCCCAGTTCACCGCCGCAGCCCAGGCTGCATAATTTTCCTTATCTAGGGGTCTCCCGTAGTGGTAGGGCCACGGAGGTCCAGGGAGACCCCAGGAGTTAGCGGGTCCCCAGAGGGGCCTGTATTTCAGCGAGGAGGGAGCGCGAGGTGCCCCCCTCCCCTTTCAAAGGTTTCCCTGACCTGGGCCCCCCCTCGAGAGGGCCGGTGGAAGCCTAGTGTGGCCCCCAGTGTTTACGGTCACTAGAGGGGCCCATTTTGGACACAGAGGAGGTGCGTGCCGCCCTCCCCTAACCCCAGGAGATCAGGGAGGCCCCCGTTTTGCGCAGAAGAGCGCCGGGGGCCCCATTATTCGTTTTAGGCACTGGAAATGCCTCCTCATCAAGACAGGTACTTTTTAAAGAGACCAATATGTTCCTAACCTAAAGTTCTTTCTACAGACTTTGCTATTATGATATATTGCTTACCTGTTCTATGATGCTTTTACATATATGTGCAAATGTTCCTTTTATGGGCATGACTTGCTAATATGTTTCCCTAACTTGCCATAGATTTTCTAATGTTCCTACTATGGGCGTTTTATGATATTCTTATGACAAGTGTTCTAATGTGATAACGTGTTTCCTGACTACTGCTTATGTTGCAGAATACTGAGTAACCTGTGTGTTATGTGTGACTATTGCTAGTTTGCAGAGTAACAAATGTGTAACGTTCTGACAACTGCTAAGGTAGCAGGATAGTACTGTTATGTGATGTTGGTCTGATAATTACGTTGTGTACAATACAGTATATTTTCATATAATCTGGTTTTGTGTTTCCTTTGTGGTGGGGATATTGCGTCACATGTGTGTGTGTGTTGTGCAAACGCTTTACACATTGCCTCCGGGTTAAGCCTGACTGCTCGTGCCAAGCTACCAAGGGGGTGAGCAGGGGTTATCTTAGACGTGTAACTCCCTTGCCCTGACTAGAGTGGGTAAGTTCTGCCTGGCTGAGGTACATACCCTAGCCAACCAGAAACCCCATTTCTAACAATCCCCATGTGTGTTGTCAATTCCTCTTTGGCTTTTGGTCAATTATGCTTTGATGGATGATTCAGGGAATGGCTCCACAGACTCATGACTAGACTTGCATGTAACTGTGACAACATGGAGGCCAATAATGACACAGGCTACACATGGCCACACACTTGAACTGGGCACCTTTGTGCAATTAACCACTGGAAATATGTAAACACATGCAGCTTGGTCTGCTGGTCCTCCACTGCCACAAGAGAAACATAGGTCATTTATATGACTCAAACTGTGGAGTGACATTACATTTTTGGATTGGTTTTGGTACTCTGTGTCACAAACACTGTACCCACATAGCATTTTCAAATGCCTGATTCATGGGTAGTATCCAAACAAGTAACCAGGAAGTGGTATCCAACATTCCAGTACATGTGATGGCTTACTCTTGTAACATTGCCATTATCAACCGTCCTCTCTCTATCCTGTGCATAGTTTGTCATGGGAGATGTTTTGTCCCAAAAGTCAGGGAAGTTCACACAGCATTAGTTGCTACATGTATGGCAAACACATATCCTGACTCATTTCCACAATGAATAGCATCTGACGGTTATCCACATTTACAACACATGCATACAAGCACATTAATGAAACCACATCTTGTGACGTTCACACAGAGGCCCAACTAAAACTGAAATAGCCAATTCACAGACATTGACACACAGGCAATGAGTTCATGTATTAAGTTGCGTAGCCTTGCTGTCCTCTATTGTCGCACAACCTGTTCAAACTGGGTAATACTAATTTGTATTAAAAAAGTTTGGGTATCTATTGCGTCAGTGAAGAGTGCACATCCGGTACAACAACTGGAGTATCATGGTCCGCAGTAGTGTGATCTGCCACATGTGCCCAAACCCTGGAATACACAACACAGGTGCAAACAGCCTATCTCTGTACAGTTACAGCTGTAATTTACTTTAAAAATGTGAGAAATGACAAAAACCCAGTAAAAGAAATACATTTTGATGCAAGAGTGTAAAAAAAGACACATATGCATCAAAAATCGCCGCATTTGCGTAGAAAAATGACTCTCACAGCCATGATACAGCCATTGGTCCCAAGCGGTAATTCCTACACTGTACCCCATGAAATTGGTTACCAATGCTAAATATTTTGAACTATGGATGCGGGGTAATTTTTAGGCATTTGCGTAAAAATAATTGACACACAGACTGCAAGCGTCATTAAATTATGACGCATCATAATAAAAACACACCACATTTTAGGCAGGGAGTGATGTAATAGGATATCCTGTTTACAGAATTGATACAGTCGGTGTACTTTCACTTTCACTTTGCAGTCTTTGATTTTTCTAGACTGTGTGGCTGTGCTTAGAGTCTTGTCTGTCCCAATTGTGCTTTTGTCTCCTGTGTGCCATCCTACTTGTCATCTGTTTTATTTGTAATTGTCTCAGTTGTTCATTGTCAGTGTTTATTTGTCATATTTGGTGTCTAATTTTGTCTTTGTACTGTTGGGAGTCTGTTGTGGGTATTGTTAGTTTGGGGATAGTTGAGCTGTTTGAGGGTTACTTTTCTTTCATTTTCCTCCCTCCTTTCCCTTTATTTCCTCTGTACCCTTTCTTTTTCCTATTATTTCTGTCATGTTGGGTAGGCAATGTCTGGGGAGAATGGGTGAGGAGGAGCTGGGGGCATTCATTTGGCTGGTGTGCCACTTCCTCCCCTTGATGATTGAAGCAGGTGGCAGGGTGATACAGGGGTATCACACAGAGGCGAGGAGGCTCCGGTGGTCAAAGGTGTTGTACCACCAACTGAAGCACCGCTGGGCTGACCTTGTTGCCAGAGAGCAAGACCTGCTGGACCACCTGGGTATTGTGATTGGTGGCCCTGTTGATGAGTACAATTCAGAGTAATGTGCACATTTAAATGCTCTGTAGTGACAGTAGCAGATTTGTTGATATGCTGCAGGCAATGTTTTTGGACATGTGGAATGCAAGTTAAACATACAATGGCCCTGAGTTATACAATAATTGCTACACATTACTGTCATTTGTTGACGCAACAGCTGCACTAACTTATAAAACACAACATGATCTTATAAATTAGTGCTGCCTTCACGTCAATAGATGATGCTAATGCGGCTAAAACATATGTTTTATCCATGGTCTGTGAGTGTACCAGGAAAGAGATGTTTTTCACAAGCTAAAGCAAAGAATTAATGTGTTCCCCAATCATTTTGAATACATGTCTGAACTGTATTCTGGCCCATACGTGCCAATTTCTTTCTAACCTCTGGTAATATCTTAGGCTGATAGTTTGTCTTGGTTGTGCCGCAATTAAATTAGGAATGGATGCCAAAGTAATGCACATGGGTTCATATCTAAATGTTTGGTGCTACTTTCCAGAGCTGGAGCGTAAAACATGAAGCAAATGATACAAATTGAGGGATAACAACTATCCCTGGCCCTCTGTTCATTGTACCTGTGTGTTTTAAATTGGTCTTGGGCACAATAGCTGAAACAGAGCTGATGAATTTCCCATCTGTGTTACTCTATAGCCATGCACTTCTCATAAGTTATTGGGTCATCATGGGATACCTGACGTTGGAGAATGCATGGCCACAATGTATTGCTTGCATGATGTTGTGCAAGGGACCCCTGACCAATTCCATCATGCACATAAAGTTCCCTAATACATTGCTAGTTTACGTTTGGTACACCCCTGCTGATCTAGTGCAGCATATGTACAATAGCTAACTTCCCAGTATGGAGGATATCACAGACATGGGTGTATGCTAAGATCAGAAGACCAGCATTCCTAAGGCTGTTGCCATTCCGAAGGTACATACAAATTGAAACCTACATCATCATGATTGACACAGTAGGACATTTGCTAAACCATGTTTCAATAATGGGGCAGTATAAGTTTGCTGTACACCCACTGCTCTCCCAACTTGGCAAATGTAAGATGATGAATGTGGCGAACTGTGATTTCCAAAACCCAATATGGGTACACAGGACAATGAGTGACACATTTCAGGTGCAATGACTGCACCTGTGCCCCTGCATTCTGTCATGGATGACCACAATATACACTGTCAGCATATATTTAATTGTTGTATTAAATTTTGAAAAATGGCCAATCCATGTTTTGTCTCAGATTGTCACCAAGTAACACACAGGATCCCTGCCATTATGGTGTCATAGGGGGCATATGTGGCTCAGGGTAAACTGTAAATGTAGCATATATAACCTACACACAACACAGGCCCTACATGTAAGGGACCATGGGAAGCATAATAAATCATGACCTTCACTCAACCCACATGAGCATCACACAGTAACTTATTGTCCCTTGATGCACAAGCCACAATACCTGAGTAACTGGTATTGCAGTGCTCCAGGAATGTGGTTTTGCATGTCTCTCATTACAACAAATGATGAAAGGAGTACATTCCATAAATGAGTCTGCTACCAGTGAAGGGATCATGTTTGGCACCACATGATAGTGCCACTGCATGTGTGCAGATGTGTGTGTTTCACTTACTGGAGTGACAGGGTCTATACATGTTTGCAGTGCTATGTATGCTGGAGTATCATCATGCCTGAGGGGCTGGACTTTCAGATATATTGTCACACACAGTAATTTTATTTGAAAGTGTTGTACAGTGCACAGGCATTGAGCACATTTCACCCTTCCATGCCTAGGTGGACCTGCCCCTTACACAATTGGCGAAGTGGCTCGATTTGCGGACCCAGACATATCCAGTAAGTGTTGATATTTCTGTTCTGTGTTGTGTGATTGACTCCTGTGTGTTGGACACATAGCAATGTATGATGCGCTGGCACATGATCTGATATGTAACTTGACTGGAGTTTCACTTTTTTCCCATATTTGAGTTGGAAAATCGGTAGCGTAGAGTCATATTTTGGGATTGTAGTGCAGCCCTGTATGCATGGTCATGTGAATAGGGTGACATTTGTTGTTAAATTTCTTGTAAAGAAAATTTTGCAGAGGACCATTTTCATGATTTAGTCAGCAAGTGATACCCTGAATCTCACAGAATAGGGATGCCAAAGTATTACCCTCAGACTTGAGCCTCCCTGTTCACTAATGAACATGTTCCACTGTATGTTTGACTTCCTAGCAGCATCTAGCTCCACATGTTATGCTATGTGTATGTGGCACTTGAGTACAATGTCATAGGTGTGCATGCAGCTCATGCCCAGATGTGTGCTTGCATCTATCTGCTTGTTGTAGGACAGGTATTGGTGGTATCAAATGATGTTGACAATTGTCTGCAATTACAAACATAAATGTGGATGGGATTGTCCAAGGTTTGTGTCTATCCTAGTTGGACACCCTCCTTACCTGTGGTGGACTGACTAAACCCATGTACAGCTGTCCAAAGCTTCTTGGGGGGTCCTTGATGTTTGAAAGTATGTGTTGCTTGTCCATCCCCCCTGAGGCACAGGCTTAGGATTATGAAATATGTGTAGCTAGGTGTGATGATCCAAGTGTAGTACACAGACATATAAATCTGTAAATCATTTGTCCCAACCTAGGATACCCACTCTTGATTAGCAACTGCATACCATCCTGGCAATTCCATTTACAAATCACACATCTTGTGGCCCTTGATTGTCATCCAGAAGATAGTCATTAGTTGGTCTGTCACATGTGGAGGACTTGCAGTATTTGTCACCTGACTAATGGCATAACAATGATGCTTAGATCATTTAAGTTGGTACACATCTTTTAGTAGAGCATTGCTGTGCTGTTAGATGGGCTGTGTTGGCATGTACTTCCTCAGGGAGAATCTGTGATCTGTATGGTGATATGGGCTGTTTCAGCTACATTAGATGTATTGTCTGATTCTCATAAGTAGCTGTATCACACAATGATGTACCTAATGTTTGGCTTTATCTTTTTTAACAGCAGCCAATTTGGATGCCAGCCAGATCCGTGAATTTCAGCGGAGGGTGATGCGTTACCGCCCCCTCCCTCGTTGGGAGGACATCCCCAGCTGGACCTCTGCGGTCTTCCTGACCCAGCGCCTCAGGTCCTCCCACTGCTTTCTGCAGTGGGTGCTCCACTGGGCATGGACCCCCAGGGTCCACACTTGCTTGGCGATGGGACGCCAAATCCCCTTATTCTGATGGGCGCTGACTTGCATGGGTGACACAGACAGAAGAACACAGTCATGTAGGGTGGCATTCCTGGGACAGTAGTGGACAGCACACATTACACTTCCACATCCACATGTCATCAGCCAACGTAGCCCTCAGCCACTCACAGTGTCCATGCTCCATTCAGACTGCCACCTACCAAGGCCCCCATCCCCATGCACACAACTCACATACAGGACTATGACAATGGACTCACCTGCTGCTCTCGTGCCCCATACAACGGCCATACAGGGGCAGGACCCAGTCCACAAGCAGCTCCAACTCTTCCTGGGTGAAGGCTGGGGCCTGTCTTCTACAGGACATGGCATATTGGCTACCAGAGTCAGTAAACAGCAGCACACGCAGTGGAGGTCTTCAGTGCACGAGGCTCAGGAGTCAAGTGAGCATGAGCACATGAAATGACGGTCACAGCCGCCACAGACATGACCGTCACCGCCAGCAGTGATCACAATTGGCTTCTGCCACCCATTGGCAACAGTGTGAGCCAATGGTGAGTAGCACGGCGGTGGTGACTGCCTACCACCATGTCGAGTTACGCCGGCAGGATGATCTCACTTCCACCTCTCCCATGCATGCAGACAGGCGGCAATCATTTTACATTTGGAATGTGGGATGTGTGTGAAAATGAGTGCGTCATTGGTCTATGTTGCACCACATGTTACCACCTCTCCCCTGTTCCCAGGTACTATGCACAGATGAGGATGAGGAATGCACCGGTATAAAGGCCCCTAGTAGTCCCTGCCACCCTGGAGGAGCGTCACATCATCCAGACCTATCGCCTGAACCGTGACCATAAGGGAACTAGTGGCCCAGTTGGAGCCAGATCTGTTGCCTGCCATTCGCAATCCCAATGCCATCCCTCCCACAGTGCAGATGTTGTCATTCCTCCACTACCTTGCCTCACGCTCCTTCCAGGTCACAGTAGGACTCGCAAGTGGGATGTTGCAGCCCATGCTCAGCAACATCCTGAGGGATGTACTATGTGCCCTGATAAAAAATATGGCCAGCTACATCCGTTTCCCCCGACGTGCAAATTTGCCCACTGTCATGCATTCTACGCTGTGGCACATGTCCCACATGTCATTGGGGCCGTTGATGGCACCCACATTGCCCTGGTGCCACCAAGGAGGAATGAACAGGTAAACAGAAACCACAAAAACTTTAATTCGATCAATGTGCAGGTGGTTTGTCTCACGGACCAGTATATCTCCCAGGTGATGGCCAAGTACCCAGGCTTTGTGCATGATTCCTACATCCTGCGGAACAGCAGCGTCCCACAGGAGAATTCAGGCCCAGTGTGCAGTCTCCCAGGGTAATATTTAACCAACAACAAGGCACACTGTTCCTAAAAAGAAACGTATGGGCCCTTCTACATTCAGAAGCTAGAACCCTCATGCATCCTTTGGATGTCAAGCTTCATCATTGGGTCTGCTCCTCGCCGGGCTGGCACTGCAATGCCCGACAGGCCCCTGCAAGGAGACTCTATGCCGGAGGATTTATGTATAGTACACGTGCCACAGAAGTAGGAGAGAATTCAGACCTACTACAAGAACAGAGAGAACTGAAAAGTAAAACTAAAATTGACTCAAGAACCACCCAAATTCAGATTTATTAGGGATGGTGGGTCTCAGGGAAGATTAAAAACACTGGAGAATAAAAGGAAATTAATGTTCCTATGCTCTAGCCATAAGAAAAATGGATATAGAGGACAGTGACTCGCACCCTAACTACAAGGTCAACATGTTTCACACCACAGCTGTCCAACAGGATCAATTGGCGTTTCATCAGGACCAAAAAAAAGTTCTTCTCAACGAAAACTATAACCAATCAATTAATGAAAAACAAAAACTTACATAAACAGCTACTCAAAAAAGGAAGAAAGCCTCAATTGGGGTAAACCTGCAACAACAAAAAAGGGGTAGACACCAACGAACAAGGTGAACAAAAATTGTAGGCTAACGTACGCAAAGTGGAATCTTAAATGTTACACTCAATGTCGTAGAGCCATCTCAAATAAGTGATCCCAACAGAACCACATCAATAGGATATATGATGTAGTATTTACCCACCTCAATTTGGGGAACAGGTTTCATGGGTCAAGTGCTGGCCAAAGGACTACCATCCCTTTTAATAAAAACAATGATTAAAGATGGCAAAGTGCAAAATTTCAAAAATTATGCCTGTTATAAAAAAGGATAGTTATTTCAGAGAGAAAGAGATGTGCCATCCGTGTGAAATATAACAAGTTTACTCGCAAATCTGAATAAACCACTTATAAACAATAAGTAATAATGGGAGAGCTCAACACTGGCTATTGTGAAGTTCGTGTTACACTCAACAACTAGTCCGACCCAAACGAACTCCTGCATATGTGTGCCCCTTAGCTCACTGCACCCTTGTGTCCCTGCCCTATTGCCCTCCCGGTCTTGACATGCCTCTTCCCTCTATGCACACAGGTGACTCTGGCTATCCCAACCTGCCCTGGCTCCTGACACCGGTGAGGCTTCCAACCTCAGCTGCAGAGGACCGTTACAATGAGGTCCACGGTCGTACCAGACTGGTCATTGAGAGATGATTCAGCACGCTGAAGGCCAGGTTCCACTGTTTGCATGTCTCTGGGGGTGCCCTGCTCTATAACCCACAGAAGGTGTGCCAGATCATTGTGGCCTGCTGCATGCTGCACAATCTGGCCCTGAGGTGTCACATCCCGTTGCTTGATGCAGAGGAGCTGGTAGCTGTGCCAGTGGCTGGTGAAGATGACATGGAGAGTAATGAAGAGGAGGATGATGAGGATTCAGCTGACTCCAGGGCGGAGTTGATTACCAATTACTTCGGCTGAGATGCAGGTATGTTCATACTGTGTGGTATGTGTCCTCTACAACTGTCTACTTTGTTCCGGATGCCACCTGTTGTCAGTGACCATTGACGGTATTGGTTGCAGCTCTGACTCTGGGTGGGTTGGGGGGGTGTCACATGCGCCCATGACTGAGGTAGGCACAGTGTACAGGTCAGGCCTATGGTCAGGCAGGTGTTGTGCTGGCGCACTAGTGCCATCAATGTGTATGTGGGATGTTTCCTGAGTTGCCAGTTCAAGTGCTGTGAGTGTGCCACACAGGGTTGTTGCATCTGTGCAGCACCTATCCTGGGAGTCGACAAGTGCAACATTGTTGTTGGTGACAGTAGGTATGGGGCCAGGTCTGGCGCTGGGCGCTGTGAGGGTGGGACCATTGGGTTGGTCTGTGTTGTATAGGTGTGTTGGTACTGGCCATATGGTAGTGGACCTGCCTGACATATCTGCCCTGGATATCTGTTACTACACTGCATTTGTTTGGAGTTGGTATCTGTGACTCCTACAGTGATTGTTGTCCCTGTCTTGTTCTCCTTTCAAGACAATGTTGTGGTGTTCTGTGCTCCCTGCCTGAGCTGTTGCCTCCATTGACACATATTTCCAGCCACTGCCAGCTCCACGATTGGCCTCCTGGCATATTGCTCCCAGCTGTCACCCTCTCAAGAATGTGGTGGGCGATTGGTTGTCACTTGTACACGTACTGGCAGTTCCATACATACTCATGCAAATAAACACGTAGAGATGGACTGTGGTCAATTGTTGTTTATTTGTGATGTACAAGTATAAGGGGTGATGAGTGGGGTCATGGCGGCGGAGATCATCAGAATGGTAAGGCCAGCTGTAGGTAGTCCAGGTCCAGTCTTCTGGCCATGGTTAGACGGAGATATGGGAGTGAACAGTAGACAGGGTGTCACACACAAGGCAAAATATTCAGGAGAGGGTCACTTCCTGGCAGTGCTCGTGGTCTGGGCATCATGTCCAGCTGGGTGTCTACTTGGACGTCAGCTACAAGGGTAGGGGTGCTGGTGTCCTGCAAGACTTGTGGCGGGGCTTCCATGCCACTGTCTGCCACTGTCGTGGAGGGCTGTGATGGGAGGTGGTCAGTGGTAGGGGTCTGCTTGTGGCTGGTGGACTCACGCATGACAGTGATCAGCTCCTTGAGCACCCCTACTATGGAGGTCATGGTGGTATTTTGGGCCTACATCTGTTGCATGGCTTCCTGATGGTACTGCCTCTGCAGCTGCTGGATCTCCTGCACGTTGGAGAGGATCTGGGCCACTGTGTCCTCGGTGTGCTGGTACACACCCAGCATTTGGTGAGGCCCTCCTGGGCAGACATTTGGTGGAGCTGCCCTGACCCTTGGCCCACAGTTCCCCTCCTACTACCCCTGGCCCTGTGTGCCCCTTGGCACAGTGTGCCCACTCCCAGTAGCAGCGGGCCGTCATTGTCTTGGGTGGGTGCCCTTGACTCTGGCCAATGTACTACGGGGCACATTTCTGATTGATGGGTCCCTGGGGCACAGGTTTGGGGTTCAGGGTCTGGCTGTGGTGTTGTTGTCACATGGTTAGGGTCTTCCGGTGTGTCCAGGGTGGGTGTGCCATTGTTGGCCTGTCCAGTGGCCCCAAATGGCCCAGGCAAGTCGTCCTCATCCAGACATCCAGTGGGGCCTTCATCCTGGGAGGGCTGTCTGAGCCTGGCATCCTCTGCAGGGTGACAGTGGCAGGGTTACCTGTAGATGGATACGGTATATGTTAGTTGTGTTACTGTTGTGTCCCTGTTGTGATGCATGCAGTGGCTCGACTTGCTTCCCAGTAATAGCAATGACAACTGCTGCAGTGCGGACATTGAGAGCTGTGGTTCTTCACATTGTGGTTGACATCCGAGCATTCGGGGTGTGTGAGTAGGGCTGGTGGGAGTTGGGTGGTGTGGCATGCTGAGGAGGGGTGTGGGGTGTTTCGGACGGGGTTGGTGGGGGGGTTGCAGTGGGTTGGAGAGTGGTGGGGAGGAATGCTAGGCATGGGTGGTTGGTGCTTGGGGGTATTGCTGACTTACCAGTGTCAAGCCTATCAGGCCCTTAGGGTACATGATGTACAGGACCTTCTCCTCCTGGGTTGTTAGCTGGGGGGGAGGAGGTGGGGGCCCACCGCGGGTCTTATTACTGGCTATCCTCTGCCTAGATGCCATGGAATGGACTTTCCCCCTGAGGTTGTTCCACCTCTTTCTGATGTCATCCCTTGTGCATGGGTGTGTGCTGACTGCGTTGACCCTGTCGACAATCCTCTCTAATAACTCTGTCTTTTTGGCTATTTATGTTTGTTGTGCCTGGACTCCCATGAGCTGCGGCTCTACTCTGATGATCTCATCCATCATGACCTTCAACTCATTGTCGGTGAACCGTGGGTGCTTCTGGAGTGACATGTTGTGGGGTGGGTATGTTTTGGGCGTGTTGGGGAAAGTACTGGTGTGTGGTGATGTGCTGGTGAGCTGCTGCGTGGATTTGCGCAATGTGTGCTGTGTGATATTTGTTTGCTGTGTTTGGGGTGTGCTTAGTCTCGAGTGTGGCTGTTCGTATTTCTAGCAACGGCTTTTTGGGGGGTGTTATATGGTGGCGTGGTCAGGTGTGCGTGGTGTGTGTATGGTTATCAGGTGTGGGATATTTGAACTAGCCAATGTGGTTTTAGCTACTTTCCGAGGTGCCTATTTTGTTCTGCCATGGTGCTAATCGCCTATGGTGTCCGCCATGCATGTTCCGCTGTGCTGGAGGTTGATTCATAATCTGACAGTCTGAATGTTGTCGCCGTGGTAGGGCCAGCGATTAATCAGTCACTCTTTCACCGTGCGTTTGGCCTGGCGGTGTTGGTTTTGTGTCTGTATTTTGGCGATTTATGTTCTGTGACTCGTAATCCGGCAGTCGCTATACTGCCACCGCTGCCGGTATTGTGGCGCCATTTCACACGGCGGTCTTGCCAATAGACTGCCAAACTCATAATGAGGGCCATTGTGTCCAAAACTGTCACTGGGTGTCAATTTTCTACTATTGACTACAAAAGGTGATATTTTTGTAAATTATATCTAGGATACAATTTAAATCTGAGATGTTCAATAAATATTTGTAGCAACGATATTGGAGACTTCATGTCATCAATTTATCTTAGGGAGGCCTATTTTCACATTACATTGAAGGTACAGAAATGGAATTTATTCAAGTTTCTTTTAATGGGAATTTATAAATAATTTTGAGTCCTCTAGCTTGGTCTAACCTCTACCCTGCAGTTTTTGTAAAGGTCTCATGCCGCAATGTAATGTGGCCATACTTTTAATTATAGCCCACCAGAGCATGAAAAACTTTCATATAAAGTGGAAACTAGAAGGTGCTTCAGACTTGTGTCTTCCTTGTAAATGTCTCTGGATCATTTGTAGTGCTGGCACAATAGTTTTAGCTTATGACAGCTCTAAATGAAACAGACTTACAGCATGGGGCTGTTTTTTCTTCTTCCTGATCAAACAAAGAAGCTGAGGCATTATTTGGCTGCCCTATTGAAGAGTTAATCGTCATCACCCAATCATTTCTGTAGGTCCTTCCAGAAATGACACCCAGCAGCATGGCAATGGCACGTGCTTCAGAACAAGCATCTAACCTCCATTGACACATCTTTTCAACATTCGTCCCAAAGTGATTTGGGGACTTTGAGGTAATGATATCAATTATTCCACAGCTTCAAGGGACCACTTTTGGTGGTCAGTTTCTCTGAACATTTTGAATAAGATACTGCTGGTTCTTCCAACACCAACGATTCTTACAACAGGTGCTACTCAAGCTCAGGACAGGCACGTTGTATTCTTATTGTTCCCACAAACAGCGGAATACAGAACAGACAGATTGCTTTTCTAACTAGAAAAAACTCCAACATGCTAGGTATACTGTTATTCGCCATCAACACTCTAGGATTACCAGTTGATGTGTGGATGGCAACCAAGTCACAAAAAGTATCTAAACCAACAAGTGAGACACGTATGGTGCTTTTGTAGATCTGTGTCAGAATATTTGCCAGTAGGCAGTTGATGTTACATGGAGACACAACGTGTGGTTGAGCTTAGTCAGCATGAAAGGCCCACATTTGGACTTATTTACCGCATTGTCATGCCCATATACCACATTCTCATTTCTGGAAATGGTCCCAGCAAAACTGGTTTGGTCCAAAGTCTTTGGGTAGCATGACCTAACCAGGTATGTGTGCTTCGTGTTCCTCTGACTTTACATGACAACAGATAGTGGTTACCACCAGGCAACACTTTATTGGATCCGAGCATATCCCATATCTTCTGGAGAGGAGCTATCTTGGGACACAATTAACCCCATTAAGCCAAGGACATTGAGCACATCAGAGAGATGGCCTGTGCCTACATATGCAAGAAGGTAGGTAACCCTGTGGCAGTTTCACTCAATGGCAATGTCTTATTCTTATTACCAGCCAAGGTGCTCTTACTGACCAAAAGGTGTTTGTGTTCCTCTACAACATCAGAGATCCTGCACTTCATGTGCCAATAGGTAAAACAAAAGGAGTAGTCTGGACTTCCAGTGCCATCTATTTGACCAGATCATTTGGAAGTATCTGCACATGGATTCTATTTAAGTACCTGAAAGATGCATTTTCTCATCTGACTATAGACATTCATGCCCCAGAACACCGACTACAGTTAGCCAGTTGTTGATTTGGTATTCCCTCTTTCACCACCTTATGTGTGTGGTCTGGCATCATGCTTCTCACATGATGACGTTTACTGTAGAGGAGAGGTGCACAATTTAGATCTTACACTATTCGTGAATTAATAATTTCCCTTGCCTCTTGTCCCGTATGGTACACTGTTAAAAAATAAGGGTTCCTCCCACAACTACTTGCACCAACGTCATCATGTTTAGTACAGAAAGCCTTCCAGACACTGGTCACTGTGTACTCACATTAGTTCCGCTTTGTGTGAACCTGCACCCACTTGGAAGGTTGATGTGACATCTTCTATTGATTGCTGTATGTATACTATGGTCAGAGGCGCATGACAGAAATAGAACACTCAGTGCATTTAATGTAATTCAGAGGTCATTCAGCCAAAAGCATGGAAGTTGGCCTTTCCAGTGTCCAAATTATTTAGTTTTGCGTTTTTCCTAATTGTCTTGCTATCTGGGTGGCTATGATAGTCCTTTAGTCTCAGTACGACATGTGTTTCTCTATTGTTGATGATGGTGCTGCTCAGTCCCACTAAATGCATAGTAGTTTTGTTGTGAAGTGCACTATTGACCATTACTCCTATTTAACCAATGATAGGAAGTACTAGTGAGTTCCTGGCACAGCCCTTTACTAGCATAGAATCCCTGCTGAGAAGTGTCATTTATAGTTCATTAAGCACACAGCAGCCGTGTAAACATGTGTCACTGCTAACGTAATGATGACATGATTGGTTCCTTACATTCACCGAGGTATCCTTTTTAGCTGCATTTCTTTCTGACTTATTAGTCCACCCAGTGCCCATGTCCTTACCCTAGCTCTTCTCTCTGAACACCCCTCACTAAGCTCAATATCTCGCATACAGTAGTTTTTATTCCCAGCACTGGGAGCTCATTCCTTCTGAGAGGGAGCTTAAATATACTAGCTGACCGGGCCAGTGTCTGAAGAACAGGGAGGATGCTGGAGAAAATCGCTGGATTAATTCATGGATTTCTTTTCGTAGAAAAGCGGAAGGTAATTGTGCAACATATCAACTATCAACAGATCAGATGACTGCCCGAAATTTCCAGATTTCTATTAAACTTTAACAATATAGATTTGCAGAACTGTTTCAAATTATAGGGTTAAAAAGTAAAACGAACACAGCCTTGTTTTATAATGTATTCCTATGAGTGATTACAAGGTCCTGACAATAAATGAATTCTTTCGCTTGATCTTGTTCAAAACGTTTCCTGATAACACGATGCACATAATTTACAGGTAGATTTCCTGTTTTGCCTGAGATTGATAACGTCCCGGAAATGCAATTTATAGGACGAAGCCGGTGCGCGTAGAACATTTTGCTGAGCCAAAAGTGAATTTTCCTGTTAAATGTAAAAACGTCTCTTGTGTATCCGGTAAACCTACTACCCAGATGTGAGAACAATCTGCATTTAAAAAGAAATTCAGCGCTTCCATTCTGCAAAATGCATGATCTCTGTAGCCTCATAAATATTTTTAATTACCTAAAAATCAGATTACTTCAAGTATTGTATCCATCACTGTTTTGGTTTTCGCTCTGATGTATAGGTGCACATCTCACTGCCCTATGTACTGAAGTGTCCCACCCTGAAAGTATTTCTTAAGAGCTGCGGACTCCACTGCCACCTTTCCTGTGATCTGTTATTGAAAGTAGATTATTTAAAAGCTACGAAACACTCATGTTTCCATGACATTGTATCGTCTTTGCGTTGCCTATTTTCACCCTTCACCAATAATATTTAATTGTATCAGAAGCTCAACCACGCCATGCCATGCAAAATGTCAGTCACATATCAACTGTAGTGAAGTTGTGTGGATAAGGGTAAAGAATGTATTTTCAGTTCTCCGTCAAAAAGAACATGACGTCATGATGTGACCCCATATCGTGTAGATAAACACCCAATATGAGTTACCCTACACATACAAACACATTTTAAACACGTCAGCCCTCCAAGGTGGCTGCTATTTAGCATCACCAAACCTGTAAAATAGTCTGTTGTGTGGCTAGTTCCTTGTCAATCTGCATAGATGCCCTGTTTTGATTTCCTGGATCTTGGAGTCCATTTTAAAGCTGGGCAAAAAGAGAATACAGTAACTTGGATTATTAAAATATGTCCCTCCTACCTTCCAAAGTTGATCATTCGGTTAATAACATGTATGTATACAGTGCTTAAAAACTAAAACTATTACTACAGTGCTGGAGAGGCTACAGATCCCTAAAACAGCACTGTCTTGGCTGATTTCCTCAACAAAGGTAGTTTATCAACACCTCTCACTGCACCCGGGAGCATATTCCATGCCGAGCAAAGTGACTGAGGAGATGCCCATCTCATGTCATTGCACGTGTATTTTGTCATCTTACCTTAAAACCATCCTTAGAATACATAGAATACATATTTTACCCTCAAGTGCTTGGAAGCATTCAAGTGTATAGCTTTCAGTGCAAGCACTAGGGTTTTATATTTCACTCCACAAACCATCGGCAGCCAATGTAGTTTCCTTAATTCTTATGAGAAATGATAATCTTGCTATCATTATGGCTCAATCTATCTCAGAGTGAAGGTATTTCCATTTTCTCAATACCCACAGTTCACACTGTGATTCTGTTAGCATGAATATCCATGGACATCCTCAAATCAAGGGTGGCAACTACAGTTCTAACCTTCTCAGTGGTTAGGATGACAGAATTGCTGATACTAAAAGCAGTATATTGTGTTCTTGTCATTTTCAAACAGTGGCACTTACCAATGAGTAGGAACTGAGCTTTAGGTACATTAGCGCTCAACCAATTATGGTTCATCCATCTATTTATTATACAAAATACCCCTAAAATATTCAATTTTATCGAGAAATCAGTCTTAGAACATGTGGAACACCATATGTGTACGATCTGTAAAGTTCTGAAACCCTGCACCTAAATATGTTAAGATTTAGTTAAGGGTTTGTGCGTACAAGATAAAATTACAGGTAGACTGACTAAGCCTCCTATTACACCTTATAGATATCTCTGTGCCTTCACAACCAGTAACTACTATGGCTTTCCTTTTACCAAGAAATAACTTGAACCATATACTAGCAGTCTCTTATATCCCACCTAGGCTTCTTACACTAATTAGCAGCATATTATGATCTAAGATATTCAAAACTACAGGCAGGCCGAACAGCATGATTAGTACAGCATCCACTGAGTTGATAATGTTGAAGATGATGGTTTGAATTCTAAGAAGACCATTTTAGTGCATCTGTAAAGTTGGAAGCTAAAATTGTTGTCACCTAGGATATTCCTGGCATCCCTAAAGATCTACACCTGTAAGTTTTCATTCCCTGTCTTTCCTCCACCCCTTAGAAGCAAATAGAAAGATACTGCGTGGAACATTCGCTCAA
Source organism: Pleurodeles waltl (assembly GCF_031143425.1). Lineage (NCBI taxonomy): Eukaryota > Metazoa > Chordata > Amphibia > Caudata > Salamandridae > Pleurodeles > Pleurodeles waltl. Next base: position 469,872,215 of record NC_090442.1, read on the forward strand.
ACCTGTGAGACCTTTAGGGATTAAAGGGTGTGTTATGTGACTTTTGCTACCTCAGGCATTTTAGAGAATTGATGTCCATGGCTCCCCCTTCTCAACAGCGCATTTGCAACTGAATTGATCCTCCTATTGATGGTAGTACTACAATGTTGTCAATGAGGTCAGAAGGAGGGCAGTTCTGTGAGAAGACTGCATTAGACAAACAAACAGGCTACAGTGTGGATAGGGCTAGAGGAGGGCCCAATCCATGAACAATAAGCACAATTTTGAACTATGTGGCACTTGGAATTGTATCAAGATATGGACATGAGTCAAGATGAATGGAAGAGTGGAGAGCCATGCATAGTTCTAGCATTTTCCCTAGTGCATCATCCATGCATAAATCTCTGTGTCGTGAAAGTATCATAGCTAATGTTACTGAGATGTCAGTTTGGTGCACTGACATGTTCCAGCCACCACCATCAGATTATTTGCAGGATAGATGAAGTCCTACCTTATTCAGTACACTGCAAGACTCAATCCAAGTTGAACCACATTCAATATGGCATTTGCCAGACATTGTATTTTTGTTTTTCACATCTATCGCCTACCTTCAAGTTGTTTATTCTTACCCAGTCAACACCTCTGATAGCTGTCCATGCCTCCACATTATGATTCACACAGCCACTGGCTTCATAGCAGAATTAGCTCCGTCAGGTGACCTATACAAGCACTGTAGTACAATGGTAGATTGACCAGTGCTTAATTTGAGGCAGTGGATTTCAGTGGTCGCACTGGTAATTAATTCTCAACACCAGCACTGTTAACCGTCCACCACAGGGTGAAGCTGTCTATTTAAATTTGGGATGAGCACAATAACAGTGTTTAGTAATTCAAAATAAATCTAAAATTCATAATACCTGCTAACCATGACATTCTTATGACTTTGGGTGGCTGGAATAGTCTGAACTGTCATACTTCTAGGAGTGTCTCGGTTTGGTAGTTGTGTTGGTACTATCATTGGCAGCACTGGCAGGAGCCATGGATGGTGCAAATTACAGTGGTCTCCTGAGCACTTATTTGTTTACAAATATAGAGGCATGTTTACTAAGCTTTCACAAACGCGGGACAGCAAGCAAAGATGCTGCACTGTGTTGAGTAAAAAAAGGTGAGGGCAGAAAAGTTCCATATTTACAAAGATATGGAGAGTTCTGCTCTCTCTTTGCAATGGAGCACTATGTGCAGCCTAACGCCAATGAAGGCCTCCTTGCACCTATTTCAAGGATGCCTATGTTACAGGCAGGATTGTTTGTGTGCAGGAACAGAATAATTCCTGCACAAAAGCATTTCTCAGAGGCATTCTCCAGTTTCTCTGTGTGCTGCAGAGAACAGCACACATTTAAAGAGGAAATAAAGAGGACAAATACAAATATTTGTACTTGATACACCTCACTTGGGATGGCATCCCATTTTGACACATTCCCAGGTTTACAAGTCTTTGTAAATCAGGTAATGCATCAGAATCCATTGATGGTCAGGCCTAGCATGGCTTCATAAATATTGCTGAAACCTTTGTGTTGTCCTTTTGTTGCTCTGTGTGAAACAAGGACAATGCAAAAGCTCCATAAATATGGGTCTAAGTACTGAGCTTAACCATGAACAAGGTTCCCCTTTATCTTCATCACATTTGATATTTATATGTACATCCATGTTCAGAATATTGTCTGTTACAACTAAGACCCAAGGCACTATCAATGCCCTTTTGATGAAGGTATACTAGTGATAACAAAACAACCGGCTCCCAAATACAAAAAATCAAGAGTATTGCTGTGGGGAAATCCCAAGTGACAGTATAATATCCAAAAAGGCAAACACACAGGTCCTCATTATTAGTTTGGTGGTCTTTTTGAAAGACCGCCGTGGTGGCAGCTGCCAAAATACCTGCAGTGATAGCGGTATTCCGACCGGCGTATTACGAGTCACATACTGAAGACCGCCCCAAAAAAAACACAAATCTGACACCGCAAGGCCAATTGAGTGTGGGAGAGAGACAGTCCCACTACCAGTCCTGCCACACCAACAACATCCTGCCCTCCATATTATGACACACAACTCAGCACAGTGGTCATTGCATTGTGGAAAACCATTGGCGGGTGATATCCACTGCGCTCAAATTATCACCTCCACCAGAACCCAACAACACATTGAAAAATATGAATACCCCACACATTGCACACACCCACACCCGCCACTATAAAACACACACCCACACAACCCACAATTCTTTGCAACTACAAGCACAGACAGACAGAAAGGAGACACAAACCCATCACCTACCACTCACACCATAGACACATATACACTTCAAATGCAGAACACACCACACAACTGCACCATCAACATTATACACACATCACAACTGCACACAAACACCACAAGACACAAACCTAAGCACCCCCGGAACCCCATCAAGCCCCAAACACCACATTCTCCCCAAAACCACATCATTACCACCATGTCTTCTCAAAAGCACCCACGATTCACAGACGAAGAGTTGAGGGTCATGGTGAATGAAATCATCAGGGTAGAGCCACAACTGTTGGGCGCACATGTTCAGCAAAGATCCATAGCCAGGAAAATGGAGTTATGGCAGAGGATAGTTGACAGGGTCAACTCAGTGGGCACCCATCCACCCACAGGGGAGGACATCAGGAAGAGGTGGAACTATCTTGGGGGAAGGTGCTTTCCATGGCTTCACGACACCAGCTTGCCATCAACAAGACTGGTGGTGGACCCCAACCTCCTCTCCCAGAGTTCACATCATGGGAGGAAAAGGTCTTGGACATCACACATCCAGAGGTCCTGACTGGAGTAACCAGAGGACTGGACTCTCAGAGTCAACAACACTCCCTTGGCACCAACCACTCCTGTACAGCATGTGTCCCCACCACCCTATCACTCCCCAATTCACCCCATCTCACACTTCTGCCCACCTCCCCCAATCACCTGATGCTTCTCCCCTGCATGCCACACCAGCCGACTCCCACTATCCGCACACAGTCCCTCCCTAGTGGATGGATGGCACTCACAAACGCAAGCACCACAACTCCCAGAACGCATAACTCCCTACACATGAAAAGATGCCATTACCACCTCACAGTGGAACATATGCACATAAAACCATTGCATATGCTACACATACTGGATGTTTAAACTGTGTACTACTACATGGCAATGACAGCAATGCTATCCACTATCCACTACCCTCAATGGAACATGGAAAAAAACTGTCACAATCCATCTCCCTCAAACAATGTCTGCAGTGCTGCATCTTACATTGTCATCACTGGGAAGGAGGTCAAGCCAATGTATGCATCAGATTACAAAACTAACAAGTACACCTCCACAATGTAACTCTCACCCTCTCCATCCACAGGTACCCCTGCCACTGCCACCCTGCAGAGGATGCCAGAGACAGCCAGCCCTCCCCAGTATGAAGGCCCCTGTGGATGTCTGGACTATGACAACTTACCTGGCCCATCTGGGATAATTGGTCAGTCCACCACCACCAGCCTCATGCTGCCCACATCTGAGTCCCCCACCCAAGTAGCAACAACAGAACAGCCAACCCCTCATCCCCAAACCTGTGTTCCAAGGACTGTACAATCAGCAGTGTGCCCCACAGTACAGGGAGCAGAGTCAACCCCTCACAGCAAAGACAATGAAGGTCCTGGTGTAACTGGGGGTGGGCACACTGTGCCAGGGGCACAAGCACAGAGGTCCTGGGGCAGTGGGAGGGCAAAGGGAGGGCCAAGGGATGTGGCCCCCAATGGAAAGGACTGGCCAGGAGGCCCATTTTGTAAATCATTTTTTTAACATCATTTTATATATATTTATTATATCTACACCACTTAACCGTTGGTGTCGAGGGTTACAAACTTGTCCTGCCTTCCCTTCCACATCTATGAGTTGTATATGTGTGATTTGGTGTGTGTCTTCTGTGTATGTGATGTGTTTGTGTAGCAGCATGCATTGTGTGGGTGAGTTGTGCTATGGACTTGTTGTGATGTGTTGTGTTGGTGTTGTGTGGTAGTGGTGTGTGTGTTGTGATGCATCTGTGATGTACTTTGTGTGTTAGGGTGGACATGGCATTTGATCTGACATGTTGTTTGGCAGTGTTATTGTTTGTATTGGTTGTGTGCTGTTGTTATGTGTTGCTGCCAGTATGTGTTTTCCTGTGGAAGTGTGTGGTGTGCCTCTCTGCCATTGCATTTGTGTGGTTACAATGGTGTTGTCATTGTGTGACTCGGTGGTGCTGTGTGTAGATGTGTTTAACAGTGCCAGTGGTGTGTGTGTGTGGGTGCGTTGTGGTGTGTGTATGGCACTTGTATGTTGGCCGTGGTGTGTGTTGTTTGTGTGTGGATGTGTGTATGTCAGCATGTTTGTGTGCTAGTATGGGTGTATATTTGTGTGTGTGGCTAGCAGTGCCGAGGTTGTGTGTTGTGTGTGGGTGTGTACTGATCACCTTCCCTCCAGTTTGTGCTAGGTGGGTGTACTTACGGTGGTTGTCTTCATCGCCGTCTCTGGTTCTGGAGTTGTATGGCCAGCAGGAGGAGTGGGAAAACTTCAAGTTTGGGTTCCATGGCGGCTGCGGACGTGTCTGTGTTCCTGAAGGTGAGTGTCTCATTTTATGTTGTTCGTTTCCGCCAGGCTTTTTGTGACGGAGAGACCGCCCCAGAAATTATGGAAGTGTGCAACCTTGTAATGCGGTTGACGGAAACATGGTCTCTGTCGGCCTGAAGATGCCTGCTGCCAGGCACAGCTGTCCATCTGTACTGGCGGGACTGGCGGTGTATTGGCTGTGTTCTGTTGGGAATACCGCCATGCTCATAATATGGCGGTCTTCTCCACCAGGCCACCAGCAGTGTGACCGCCATCACCATTGTGGCAGTCCTACAACCATCAAACTCGTAATGAGCACCACAGTGTTCAGATTTAACAATCTGCATCTTTATTAAACACATCTTGAGATAAACTGCAAATAACATTTATGACATTCAGGCCCATATTTATAGTTTTTTAGCGCCACATTTGTGTCATTTTTTGACACAAAAGCGGCGCAAAGTTACAAAATACAATTGTATTTTGTCAGTTTTGCCCCAATTTTACGTAAAAAATCAGCGCAAATACGATGCTTAAAAGTATAAATATGGGCCTCAGTGTATTTACAGAGCACACCCAGTTATATGAAGTGTGGGCCTGGTTCACAAAGATAAACTTCCGATTTCGTGTAAGCTTACGATTGTTTGCTATTCACAATGGGATTTACAGGTAGTATTTTTATCAGTGCAGAGTCTCTGCATATAAAACACCTGCCTTTTTGATCTGCGAAGACTCTGCACTTATACAAATACTACTTGAGAATCCCTTTATGAATAGCAAACACTCGAAAGTATAAGTTTAGCTTTGTGAATCTGGCACTCAGTTTGACACAAACATTGAGGAGCCAGAAAAGCAGTACTAGTATTGGTGTAGCGCTCGTATTTAAAGTAGTTGAAGAAGTTTTATAATGTTTTCAATAAGGAAACGTTATGTATAAGGTGGGGATCTTAAACCTGAAAATAATGTAAAATTAATTAAAGAGGATACCGCATCAAAAATAACACAAGGTGATGGCACATTGATTTAGAAATCCAGTTAAACACTATAATAGTGCAGAGAGGATGTTCAACAAAATTTGACATATATCATACATCCGTCAAACTCTAAATAGTCCTCTAGTGATGGAAAGATCCTGACATGTTCCCGAATATATGAAAAACGTTATGTGTTTGAGCAAATAGAAATGAATAACATTTCAGGATGCCTGAAGGTGAGAACAAATACACGAGAAACTGTAATTTTAGGCTTGTCGTGTACTGCAAAAGAAATATTCACAGTAAGGTGCATGAGGTGAAATCCACAAAAATGGGAAGATAAACACCTGCTGGAGGTCCTGCATGGTTATAGAGAGGAAAGAAAGAATTTGTGATTATGTTCTAAATTAAAATAATGCTGGGGTGAAATGGTCCATAGATTAAGACTAATGAAGAACCAGGAACCATACTAGGGACAATATCACATTCTAGCATTAGTGGGCCACGTAGAGAGACACAAAAAAGTAAAAGGTGGCAATCTCTAAACACTTACGTATCTCATCATTGCCAAAGGAATTAGTGGCGAAGGCCACATGAAACCGGAATAATACCGGGATTCAGTGGCACTGGAATTACAGGTGAGAAGGGTACTGCAGCACCCCCATAAATCATTGAGGGAATTCAATTGGAGAATAAACAACGAAGAGGGTTTTTTTTATCAGTCTTGAGGCATTTATTGTGCATTTAAGAACAACTGCCTCATGACAAGTAACTTTGCATGACTAAGTGCTGCTTATTCTTTTAACATGATGTTTGCCATTCCTTTCCCCAACTATATTTTAGTGGAATTTTGTAATATTAACAGTGATGCACTTGCTGGGCTGCAGGTAAAAGGAGAAAGGCACAGCATTCCAGAAGTTTTGCAACACATACATAAACAAAGATGGCATACTTTACAAAGCAAAGTGCAAATACCTCAATATATAGACCAGCAGCATATTAAATGCAATCTCACCACTTAAGGCAGGTGATCCAGCACCTAGCGCTAAAAACTGATCCAGCATCATTGTTGTGATGGCAGACATTGTCAGTTATTCTGTTTGCTAGAAATGAGAAGACCCCTTTAAGTACAACTACTTAGAAGCATATGATTAATGGAAACTATCTATCTAATTATGAACTGCAATTTTATATTGTTGGCTACCCTAAAGGCTCCCAATGCCTTATACTCATGTAAGGACTTATTTTTGATAAATGTGATCTTTGAACACTCATTTACTTCAGCACTGCATACTTTTACTATGAAAGATTCCACAAAAAAACGTTATTTCTGCTAGCTGATGATTTCTAACATGTTGCCTTAAGTTAAAACTAGAAGCAGGTTACACTTTATAACAAAGGCATTCACCCTTTTTATTCAGGTTAATATGTGTTTAAATCTTCACTTTTGAAATTCAAACAAGAAACACAGTTTTGTACTTATCTCCCTTTTTACAAGGCACTTACCAAAGGTGCTAAAGGAAGCAAACACTATATCATCAATGTGTACTAGATGTTATTGTATGTGTCAAGAACATAGTTTAACGTATTGAAATATTTCTCTTTGTAATTTGCTTAATGATCTTAATGAGGATAATGCAACTTTAGAGGAAATGGTGAATGTGTTTACCTGAAGGGATAAACCATAAAGATGGGACTAGGATGAATGCAGACCTATTGCATTTATCGCCGATTCTGGACCACTGCACATCACCATAAAGCAGTCATCCCGAGCGTGTCGCTTTTGAGCATCATGTTCCTCATGAATAACATATTTCTCTCTGCATCCTCAAATGATGCTTGCCAATGATCCATAACTTAGTTTTATTTTGCTAGTGCTGCACTGCAAATGTGCTAAATCAAGCACACACGTAGTTGATGCAATTGTTCAGTCTTTAGGCTTCGCTTAATGATCTCAGTGGGATACTGTAATTGTATAATAACTGGTGAATTAGTCTATATGAAGGGATATGCGAGGGACTATGCCAAATGCAGTTCTATTGCTTGTCTCACCTCTATTAGACTCTCGCACATCTCCATAGAGCAGTGGCCCCACTGTACTTTGCTTGTCAGCAATTAATTGCTCTTGGCACCCTCAAATGCTGTTTTCCAGTGGTGCTATATCTCATTTTTGTTTTGCTATTGTGGCATACCACAAACATTTGTGGAGAAGGAGAGCATATAGAGCTTTTCAAATTCCATCTTCCAGTATCTTCCTGTGGCGATCGAAGACAAATAACAACGCGGGAGTCGGCCGTCAAGTAGGTAAGTGATGTTTATTGTTTAGTAATATGGATTTGTGCCTGCTGGTTTTCTCCCTTTGTCCTTCCGTCTTTCTCTGCTGGGGCTACTTCGGTTCCTGGTTCTTAACCTCTTCCTTGCTTCTCTCTGTTTCTAAGGTCTCCCGGGAAGCGCATGTGGAGAAAAGAATAATAATATCGGTAAGTGATTTGATTTCCTCTTTTCCAAACTGTTTCTTGCTTTCCCTCTTCTTCTATCTTTTCTTTCTTTTCTTTTCTCTCTCTTTCTGTTTTCTGTTTTCCTTATCTGTTAGCCTCCTCTTTCCTTTCCCTTCCCGTCAATGCTTTTCCTTAGTCTTCTCCTGTCTTCTTCTATCTTCCTGTTCTCTTTCTTCTGCGGTCCTGTCGACTACTGTTTTAGGCTTTTTCCTTTATTTATTACTGGTGTGACCTGGTGCTTGCCTTATTTCATATACGCTGTTTGGAATAACCCTCACCTCACCCGTGATTTATAGGGGCATATTTATACTCTGTTTGCGCCGGAATTGCGTCGTTTATTTTTACACAAATCCGACGCAAAGCTAACTCCATATTTATACTTTGGCGTTAGACCCGTCTAGCGCCAAAGATCTTGGAGTTTGCGTAATTTTTTTGCGTGGACACCTACCTTGCGTTAATGATATGCAAGGTAGGCGTTCCCGTCTAAAAAATGACTCCAAGGCATGTGCGCCTTATTTAAACTCCCGTGCAAAAATGGCGCACGGGAGTGGGCGGGTAAAAAAAAAATGACGTCCAGCCGCTTTAGCGTCATTTCTTAACGCCTGGTCAGGGCAGGCGTTAAGGGACCTGTGGGCTCGGAAGGAGCCCAGAGGTGCCCTCCCAGGCCCCCAGGGACACCCCCTGCCACCCTTGCCCACCCCAGGAGGACGCCCAAGTATGGAGGGACCCATCACAGGGAACTTAAGGTAAGTTCAGGTAAGTATTTTTTTAAAAAATTTATTGTGGCATAGGAGGGCCTGATTTGTGCCCCCCTACATGCCACTATGCTCAATGACCATGCCCAGGGGACAGAAGTCCCCTGGGCATGGCCATTGGGCAAGGGGGCATGACTCCTGTCTTTGCTAAGACAGGAGTCATGTCAATGGAGGGTGGGAGTCAAAAAAAATGGCGCAACTCGGGTTGAGACAGATTTTTTGCCTCAGACCGACTTGCCCCATTTTTTGACGCCCAAGCTCCATTTTCCCCTACGCCGGCGCTGCCTGGTGTGGGTCATTTTTTTTTACGCACACCAGTCAGCTCCGCCAGCTAACGTCATTCCATAAATAAGGCGCCCGCATGGCGCTTTGGAACGGCGTTAGCCAGCGTTAACATTTTTGACGCACAACTGCGTTGGCGCAGTTGTGCGTCAAAAAGTATAAATATGGCCCATAGTTTCCCCCAGTGTTTGCTCTTATTTCCCTTTTCTTCTCCACCCCCTCCCTTGCTTCTCTGTGTCCGCTCCACCCGTCCTCCCTTCCCTTAACTACGGCGCTTTTACACACCTGAATCTGCCACGCTTCTCCAGAAGCGTGGCAGGCTGTTGCACTCCGCTTCCCAGGTCGCCGCGTTATTCCAGTCTCCTTCGGCTGCTTCGGCGTCCTCAATTCTGTGGTTGGGGATAAACCACTCTCCGGTCTCCCCGGTCCTCCAGCCTGGGGTTCTCTCCACGGTGTCCTCTCGGTCTTTCTCTCCTCCGTCTCGCTCCTATTCTTCCTTGATCGCCTTCTCTCCCGACTCCTTCTCTCCCTGTGGTCCCGAAGCCACCCTTCTTGTTCCTCCTCCTTCCCGCGTCGACCTGGCCTCGCCACTCCCATTGGTGGTGGTTCCGTGGTGTTCCGGCACACCACAGGCAGCGGCAGCACAAGTCGGTAGAGTGTGCGGGCGGGTTCCAGCCAGCCCGTCACACTTCCCTAATACTTGTTCCCATAGGAATGTCAGGACAGAAAGAGAAGTTGTCCAGGATCCCAGTGCTCTAAAAGTATTGGCTGCAAACTCTATAGTAGTGACTGGAGATCTCTTAAAGGGAACCACAATAAGTCTATGCAACTCCTTTTCTTGTTTCTGTGTAAAGAAGAACAACAATATGCAATAATACATTCAAACAGCGGTGAGAAGTCATTTTGGATGCCACGGCTCTGCCATCCATTTTCCAAAGCATGATAAAAGTCAGTCTGTCTGAGCAAAAGTCAGCCTATCAGACACTTACACTGTCACAGTCAGGCAGCTTGGTGCTGCACATGTGCTAATGTGGAGTGGTCTGGTAGCCTGAGCTAAGGTTTGCCAGATGAAAATCTCACAGCCCTGGGGGAAATGACCCCATCAACCCTGTGAGATCCTCCCCCTAATCACTAAAGGGAATCGCAATTATAAAGTCACCCTTGGGCGCTTTAGGCTTAAGCTCTGAAGCGCTCAGTGCTGACTGTATATCAATGGCACCGTACACCACTGTCTCCTAACTTGTCACAGAGTGGGATGGAATTAGCAGGAGATCTGGGCAGAACTCACTTTGTAGAATTCCACAGAGTTACAGAAAAACTCCACAATGTTCCTTGGAATTCTGCCAATGGAGGGAAAATATGCAGCTCGTGTGGCAATTTGGCCCTGGTAGTGGGAGGAGCACTGAAAATCAGGGCGAACTGCATCATACATTGCACAAGAGCATGTGGCAATTCAAGTTGATTTTAAATCCTCCCAAGTAGAATATCTACTCGAGAGGCAGCAAATCTACTCAAACTGCAGCGCTCTCTGACCACAACTATTTGCATCCACCGGCATTCTAAAATAGAGCCGAAAGGCTCCTTGACAAATGGAAATCAGGCTGGCAAATCTTGCTCGCTCTCACAATCACGTGTTGTGGAATCTTGTGTTGTTCCTGGAGGTGCGAAGGGCAAAACAATTTCACCATGCACCAATTGGTGGAATTTGGCAGGAACTCTGCGTTACAAATGTAATGTAGAGTTACTCAAATTCCACCAATTCTGCAAGCGGAATTAAAATTCTGCCTTGGCCTAATCAGCAAGTCTCACTGGTCTCATCCCACCCTGTGATGAGTTAGAGAAGGTCATCCCCTCATTGGCTGGCCCATAACCAGGTAAAACAATCAGAGGAGGTGGTAGGGCCTTCTGTTGCTTCTCCATAGCCTCCTGCTATGCTTCTCCGTCCCACCACCCATTGATCCTACCTTCACTTCCATGGCCTAGTAAGTGCCTTTTTGAATTTTTGGCCCTATTTGCATATGAATGAATTTATGGGCATTTGCACCCTCCGGCTGTGAGTGGGTGAATGCAGGTGTGTGGATATGTGCTTGTGAATGGGTGGGTGTGAATATATGTGCACATATGCATTTGTGAATGGATGTGTGTGAGTATGTGCATGCATTACACTACTCCTACGTTTAACCAGCTGCCACTACATCCAAAAGGGTACCACTGATATGGAGTACTTGTATGTAAATTTCAAGGCACATTGTGCAGTTTTCATGACTTTCCTAATTATAACCCATTGAGTTAACATTAGAGTATGGTCCAGTAAAGCATCTAGAAAGCCATGGCCTAGAAGCAAAGGAAACATCTTTCATTCTGCTAAATATACCATTACGAAATTCGCACTGTGTGCCTACTAGCAGTTAACTGAAAACAACAAAGTGTGATAGCTGGAAAGTTCTGTAATTGATACATTATGGAACTCTAAAATAATGTTTGTTAGGAGTGTTATTTTAGAAATTGGATATATCATAGAGCACTGCAAATCTAATAGATGGGGAAAACTCTTAAAACCTCCAACATATGCAAACAAGGGCCTTCTGGAAGCTTGTAAAGTGCTACCCAGGCAGATGCAACTACATTGCAATACAAAGCACAATCATGAAAGACTGGGGATTTTGGCAGAAGGGCATACTTTGATACTTGGAGCATTTTGGAAGATTGCAAAGTTGAGTATGCTAGCACATGCGGTATGAAACATAGTGTGTGAGGAGGTGTATGCAAATCAGTTTATGACTACCAACATTGGGTGGTCAGCCATGCTCAAATCGCAAGGAGTCCTCTTGATAACCCTTCACCTTTGTGTTTCCTTTGAAGGAAAACAAGCTTACATATATATATATATATATATATATATATATATATATATATATATATATATATATATATATATATACTAATTCACTTTAAAAAAAACAAAGGTTACAGGGAGGTTATAGTTAGGCTCACATTTTAAAGGTACAAAACTGTAGAAATTCACTTGTTAGAGGAATCTCAAGTAACTATCACTCGTGCTTTTAGGTAACTATAACTTGCGCCCTCGCAATGCACTGCTAATTACCCCACAAATTAGAGCACTCTTAACATCTTTGATAACATCAAGGATAATATCAATGTAATATTTGCAGTAAAATTGTTTAAACTGTGCATGGCGGGGACACAATTTATTAAATAACTCTTACAGGTGAATTTCATTGTTTTGTACATTTGAAATGGGAATCTAACAAAAACAGCCCTGTAACCTTTGTTTTTTTTAGAGAAAATAATATATATACATATATATATATATAAAACCTATTTTTGTCATCAGTAGTTAATTAAAGTTAGGACCATGTTTTCATTCAAAAAAAGTTTTTTGACTTGCCAATATCTTTGGAGCTGTTTCACAAATCTTCACAAAATTTTCCAAAATACGTGTTCTAGTGAATTTTGTTGAACATGGGAAGTTTTGGGGTGATCTCTCAAGCAAGGGCCGATAAAAAGGGGGGGGTAAAGAAAGTATGTTGCCTATTATAATTCCAATAGGGATTTTAGACCCGACTACAGCCCAAACCGTTAGACGGAATTACACCAAATTTGGCAGAATGGTAGCTCTTGTTTGGTACAGTGAGAGTGCTTTTTGTTATTTGGTGTAAATCCGTTCTATACCTTGTAGAATATTAAAATATATATTAAAAGAAAAATGAAAAAAGATATCTAGAGGTGCAAAAGGTTCGCAAATTATAACAAGTTCGTGCAGGGAAATGCAGAGCTCTGATTGGCAGCCAGCACTTCAACCAGGAAGTGTTGGCAGCCATCTTGGAAAAAAAAGGGGAAAAAAAGAGAAAATGGGTCAGGATAGGTACACTCTGACCCCTTAGCTCTTGTGCTGGGGTTCCTCATGGCAAAAAAGCAATTTAAAAAAAAATTTTTGCACAAATTTGCAGTGGATCTACAAACTTGTAGCAAAAAAAAAAGTGAAGGCTCCCATGCTTGTTTTTAAGAAGCTACCAGGTGGACCAGGTCCAGGGGGCATTTTGGTAAAAAAGAGGGAGTGCACAGGCCCCACCCCTAGGACAGTTTGGTACCCCAGGGACCGTCACCTCCTGGGGCATGTTCATTATGAATGTGGGTGGGCTGCACGCCCTCCCCACAGCCCTGGGGACCGCCACCTCCCTGGGGCTTTATTTAAATGTAATGCAGGTGCTGCCTGACCACTGCAGCCCCAGGAACCACCACCTCCCCAGGAAATTATTTATTTGTAAGTGGGGGGCTGTGTGCCCCACCCTGCATCCCTGGAGACCACTACCTCCCCGGGGGAAATGATTTAATTGTAAGACGGGGCCAGACCCCCCCCCCACAGTCCTAGAGACCGCCACCTCCCCGGGGCAAATATACAATTTTTTGTGGGGATTTGTGTCCCCCCCGGCAGCCCAGGGGACTTCCACCTACCTGGGGCAATGATTTAAATCTATGTGGGGGCAGCGCTGCCCCTAGTCTCAGGGACCATCACCTTCCCGGGGAAAATAATCCATTTTATGCAGGGAGGCCGAGCAGCCCCCTCACAGCCCAAGGACCACCACCTACAGAGGGCTATTTTATATATGAGTGGGGCCACGCGTCCCCCCTAGCGGAGCCAGTGATGGCCCTGGGGACCACCACCACCAGGGTTGGCCCCTGCTATGGCCCGGGGGGCCCTCCCCCAGGACATAGCTGTTTGCTCTGAATTGGCTGGAACTGTGACACCAAGACAAAGCAAACACTTCACTTTCTAAAAGTGAGAGCTGTCTAACAGTGTGCAGGGAGACAGATGAAAACATTGCTTCCCCAAGCAGGAAGCTACTATCTAAGCAGCTCCCTGCTTGTGGAGCAATGCTGACTCAAGCAGGGAGCCTGTTAGGACCACAGGTACCTTGAGGCTCCCATCGTCGTCCTTTCACTCTTTCTCTCTCTCTCTTCCAACCCACAGAGGATGAAAGAGAGAGAGAGAGATTGTCATTGCAGTGGTCTCTCCATACAATAACTTCACAGAATCAGAGTAGCAATATGTTCGGTACAAATGTTCTAACTATGTTTGAAAGCAGAGTAGAACAGAGTCACTTCTGGCCTAATGGCCAAGGTCTTGTGCTGTCACTCAGTAGGCTGAAGATTAAAATTTTAGTTTTGCTTGGCAGTGTGTCTGTTAATTTTCTAGTGTTTTCACTGTTAAACATTCCTAGTGATGGAACATTTTAGTCTTTCTCCCCTCAAAATCTGTGGGTTGAATGTCAAAGCTATGTCTGCAGACTGCACAGTAATGAGTCACCTCTGGCCTAATGGTTAAGGTCTCAGACATACACACTAAAGGTTGAGGGTATCCAGAAATATCTCATTCTAAGCCTAAATCGCTCTCTCTCTCTTTCAATCCTTCACTTTCTCTCTCTATCTCTCTCCCAGGTTTAGCTGGTTAGGGGCGGTGCAAGGTTGGGTGGGTAAAGGGGGTAGGGCACAGGGCCTGGCCTTCGGCTGTGCACAACAGTGTTTAGAATAATTTATAGGAATGAAACTTACTTTAAATTAAAAGAAAAACAGAAATTCACCCAAAAAAACAAAGTGGACAGGGACATTATAGTTGGGTTCTGAATTTACTCATACAAAATCTTGGAAATTTATTTATAGTTATTTTAAGTAACTATAACTTAACACAGCGGTTCGGACTGTAGTTGCGTCTAACATCCCTATGGGAATTATAATGGAAAATGCGCTTTTCTTGCCCCCCCCCACTTTTTCTCGCCCCCCACTTCACAGGTCACCCATGTACAACAAGTCACTTTTTTGGGAAAATCATTTTTTGTAGATTCGGCAAACTACTCCAAAGATATAAGCAAGTCAAAACTTGCTTTTTCAATGGAAATCTCGTCCTAACTATAACTACCTACTGGTGACCGTCCGTAGGTAATGTATACATATATATATATATATATATATGAATATTAATATTACCTGGTCCTCGTCAGTAGGTAGTTGAAGTTAGGACCTAGTTACCATTGGAAGGGCATTTTTTGTTTTGCCAATAACTTTGGAGTGGCTTGACGAATCTTCACCAAATTTTGAAAACTAATGTGACAGTAGGGTCAAGTGATGTCTGGAAAGTTTTGGGGTGATCTGTCAAGCAGGGGCTGGGAAAATAGGGATTTTTAACATGACTACGGTCAGAACCGCTAGACAAAATCACAACAAATTTGGCAGAAAGCTAGCTGTTGGTCCAGAAAGCATGCTTTTTGTGATTTAGTATATATCTGTTCAGTAGTTTTATTAATACTAAAGGAGAAAGAAATATAGATATCTAGGGACTAGGGAGGCTCTGTGGTTCCAACGTGGGTCAATTCATGGATCTGCGTGACAATGGAAGAATCTGATTGGCTGGCTGCAACCTGACAGGAAACTTGTGGCCTCCATTTTCTTTTATCTGGATACTGTCCCTGGGGCTCAAATGTGAGACTTCTTGACCCCATGGGGGTGATATAAATAGGCTAAAAGAGTAAATTATGATTTTGAAATGTTTCTGAGATCAACCAGTAGGGCCCAGAGAGACCTCCGTTGTAAATCTGCAGTTGGATCTGCAGATTTCGCATAAAATAAAAACTGCATATATATTTATATATATATGTATATATTTCATATTTTCCTCCTCCTCTGGAGCCTCTCACCTTTCCAAAGAGAGAAATGAAAAGCAACACAACCAGATCTGAAACTCAATATTTTTCTTCATTTATTTGTGTACAAAGTGCTCGGTGCTCATGAAAATGGCGACGTGTTTCGGCCACAGAATTCCACTGACCATGACATTCAATGTGTTTGGGTGGCTTATTTGTATTCAAAAGAAACCACTCCCTCTACTCACACATCCCTCCCACAACTCACAGTGCATACTCCTTCCAGCCCAGGTTTTCCAAACTTATTTTCATTGCTTCTTTTTTTCTCTTTATCTCTTTCATTCTACCTACACGGGAGTGTAATTAAACCTATAGAATTTGAAATATGGGTACTCAATGCTGCATTCTATGGTGTGAAACAGAAGAAGAAATATTATAATACTGGCAGCAAAAGTCCTGGTAAAGTACCTCTTCATTAATATTTCAAGGTTATGCATATATTCCTGATTCACCTTTCACTGGAAGCTGATTGCTCTACATATTTGCCTATTAATTTCTTAAATATGACTCTTCTTTTTATACCTCCCAAATTAACCCCAGAAAGGGCTTTTTTTGGACTGGGGCACCCTGTGGGTTAGTGTTGTCCTGCTAATCTGATCTGTAGAGACAGTTAAAAACAAAGAAGTCTTATACTACAAATTAATTCAACCAAAAATAGTAATTGTTATATAGTATATAGTATGGGGCATAGTATCAATAAAATGGAACATAAATGGAACATAAATGTTGGTAAAGTACCATATATTCCACGTGTGCCTACTATCCTATTGTGTTTTACTGGTTTCTACAGAAAAAAATATTAATATATTCCAAATTATTGGTTTAACCGAATGCTCCAATAATCCTACTGAATCAAGGTGCTATTTTTCTATTCTCTTTTTCTATTTTTCTGCTAAACAGATTTACTTACCTAATACTGATCTAATATATATACTCTCACAACCACTCACACATCCAATACAGACAATTTTATTATCATCTACATATGTATATACATATATATGAATATATATACATATATATATATATATATTTCTCAAATGTGTTCAATTTACGGATGCAATTTAGTAATTCAGTAAGTAATGTGTAATCACATTACTGAAGAAAGCATTGCCTCAATTGCTTCATTATCTAACTGTGCCCTAAGCTTCTCAGTAACGAGGTACTCTTTGAAAGATCAACCTCATATTTCCATGGTAATTCCGTTAACATATGCATGTCTTGTGATTTCTTTGCTCAAGTAAGTTAATTCATTTTCTTGATGCTGATTTATCTGCCCAGTATCTAAACATCCCCTAATTATTGTTTCCTATTCAACCTTCAAATTTGTAAGATTTAGGCATCTCTCTTTTTCAGACTCTTGGATGACAGTTTGTTGTTCTGTACTCCGTGTATTTTTATTTTCTATGGTTTCCTCAAACCACGGTGGGAAAATTCCATATTCAACTAAATTTTTCTCTTCCTGTGTTATTGGTGTCATATAGACAATCCTTCTCCTGTCTCTCTATAATTGAATGGTTTGTGGTGGTATCCAGGCTACAATTTGTGCATTCTGTGATGTAGGGATGTACCCTGTCACAGGTGCTCCTCCAACTGCCCCATGAGCCACATTATTTGGGACAACATGTATAGGTGCAGTCTTTATTCAAATATCTAAAGGTTCAGCAGTTATTACTCTAATAACTCTTGCTGGTACAGTCACAATAGGAGCAGTACCACCTGGCAGTATCACTGTAGGAACTGTCCAAACTTGTGCAGTTGTACAACAGGCTGTATCACCTGTAATGGTCTCTCAATTTGAGCCACATTTGGCTCAATCCCACCTGTAGCCACTATAGCACCAGAAGCCAATAGGGGCCATATATGATAGTGGTTGTGCAGCCAATTGTGCATTTAGAATATCATCCCCTGAATCACTATCAGTATCAGATTATTTTGCAGATCCCATATCTCCTTTTTCCGGGGACTTGTTCTTTTTTCTATTTTCCGTAGTTATAACGGGATACATTGTAGCTACCTTGACTATACCTTTTCTCCACCTTAGCTTCTCTTCATCCCATTTAGCATCTGTGTACTTCTGCACAGCACTTTTACCATTATTCTGGTATTTTTCTCTCTCCTTAACATGTTTTCTCCAAAAGGTTCCAAGCCTCTTACTGAGTGGGTCTCAGAGGTGGTTTCATCGCATATATTTCTTCCACAAGCACTCAATAATTCTACATTGAATATACAATGTATGATATTTCAGAAATTAAAGTGGACCCTCATTTTCAGTAATCTTGCACCATTGACGAAGCTATAAATATGTGTGTAACGCCACATTCATCAACATATAGAGTACAGGTGTATCCTCGGGTGGTGCCTCTTCACCTTCCCATCCTGGAATTTTCCTCTCATAAAACTCTTAATATTTTTAAAGTAGTTAATATTTTCAAGTATCAGCAATAAACAAGTAAAACAATTCAAAAGAGTTCAAAACTTCAAAGCTTTGTTTCAATTTGTAATACCTTATACTTCAATTGTTTTCTAGTCTGTTGCCACAGTCCAATGTTTCACACCAACCATCCAATCCCAATGTGGCTCTTGGTGATTCAACTCCTTACAGCGGATCACCCTTTCTTTCCCCTCAGACACACAATTTTTCACAACTCAAAGCAAATGCAAAATAACAATAAATGTCTGCTCCTCTAAAGAAAACCAAAGCAACTCAACAATCAGAAAATTAAGGTTTTGACACCCTCTTAATTTTCAACACAAATAGATCTTCACACCAGAAGGAAATCTCAACCAGTGGGAAATCACCTTAATCAATGCAGCTGCATCGTTGCACAATAGGTTTCACTTACATCAATCAATAGTAGTACAATCATAACTAGTTATTTGAATCTCTAGCTCAACTTTGCAGTTGACATTACTTCATTAGCTGCACCGCCAAAACTTTAACAGACAAGAAGAACCACAAAATCAACTTTTCATGTTCTAGTATATTAGGCTACTTCAGAATCTGATAAGCTTTTTAACTTTTAACATTTAATCATTAAAAGTTCATTCAGCACACATACACCATTGCATAAAAAACTTGACATACTCATGCCAGTATTGGAGGTGTCATCAAAACGACACCACACCAATCTTCAAAATTTGACCTTTGTACTATGGGAGATTGCTATTACTCTAACATTGGGTAATTAATTACAGCTCCTCTTTCTTACAATGTGAGCCATTCCTCTGCTACTAAATTTTCTTCTGGAGTGGGCATAATTCCAGTTAAATTTTTGGATTACCGTTCATCAAGGCTAACCCTCACTTCCTCAGGCCACTGGATCTTTGATGTTGGTTGAGATTCATCAGGAGCTGTAGATTACATATAATTATCACAATCGCTAGTCTATTTCAGTCAATAAGGAAAGTTTGTGATGAGTTAAAGGGTTAGTGTTGTCAATAATCAAATTAAGTAATCAATTAATCATGATAAATGCACTAAGCATGTTCCATAAAGGAAATTATCCCTTATCAAGGAATGAGAAGGAAAATGTGTCAGTCAAGAACCCCATGACAAGTTCAGAGTTTGAGAGAAATCAATACGCTTAAAGCTTCAGCATCAATAAATCAATAATCAATGATTAAATCAATCAATTAAAGCAGTACTTCTAATGAAGAGAGGTTTAAAAAGCTCAGTAGAGTCTCATACAAATGGCAAATGGGATAATGAATAGAAGGAGCAATGAAGCAATCTTCTCTAGGAACATGTACTATTATAGACAAACAAAATCAATGTTGCAAATTCAGGTGGTGTCATCTTTCTACAGTTGACCAATCATCTTTCGATGTATCCATGGGAACGCGTTACTCCCTGTCTTCTCACAGCAGAACAATATTCTTGAGACAACAACATGCAGGACCACAACTATATTTTATCATGAAACTAACTTACTCAGCTTCCCATAAATCATCCTCCCATACAAGGCTACATTCCTATGTGGGAACTTCATATCTAGCCTTCTAAATAACTCATCTATTCATTAGCTAACAGTGGTACATTCAGAAATAAACATTTTTGCTCAACAAGTATTCATTATGAAAAACAAGTCTTTTAAAAGGACAGGGTCAGGCCTTGTGCCTTCTCCACAATTTCTTCAACTTAGTTAACTAAAACATGTCAGTGTAGAAATATTTCAGGCCTAGCACATTTAAGCATGATTGCCTACTACAATTTTGCACTTATTCAAGTTGTAAGCATTATCAGCATTGTACAATATTTCAACATTATAACTCCTTTGTATTTTCTTGATAATTTTTTAACACTCTCCCAAATGTCAATAGTGCCCACTGTGTTTCTGTTTGCTAGTTATAAAGTAATTGGTTGTACAGGTTAACCCTCAACCCCTTGGGTGCCATGGATGTAACAGTTATTTGCTCAGCTGCAGCACTGCTGTGCCCAGGACATATCCATTACATCCTGGACCCGACGCACGGGGGGAGTGCTAGAACTACCCCCTTGGGCCACCCACCCATGAACCTCCACCAGGAATGGCAACGGAACACCTTCTGCTGCCTCCCCGACCCCCGTGACATCTGATGACGTCAGCGCATATTAAAGGATGAGGTCATCAGAGGTCACTCCGAGTGCTTCCCGAAGAGAATCTGATAAGTTTCTATTCGGAAAGGGGAAGGGGGAGGTCAGAGAGGCATGTAAGGAAAGGAGAGGCTTTTCCTGTCCTATCATGTCTCTCTGAGCATTCCTGCAGCACGATTGCATTGCGATCATTCTTTCGTTTTCATTTTCACATAAGGGAGCTGCCCCTTAGGCAAGGGTTGCTCCCCAGGAGGGCATTATAATGTAGGCCATTTCTGCCCTCATAGAGGGTAGATTGGCCTATTTTAATTAGGTCCATCTACCCCCAATGGGGGCAGAAACCACTAAACACCAGGAATTGTCTTTTTATTTTATTTTACATAAGGGGAGTGGCCCCTTAGGCAAGGGTCGCTCCTCATGGGGGCATGTTATTTTATGCCGTTTCTGATCCCCTTGGGGGGAGACCAGCCTATTTTTATTAGGCCCATCTGCCCCCAGGGGGAGCAGAAACCACTAAACACAAGGGATTTTCTTATTTTTATTTTTATTTTACATAAGGTGAGCAGCCCCTAAGGCAAGGGTCGCTCCACATGGGGGCAAATTATTATAGGCCATTTCTGCCCTCCTTGGGGGCAGAAGGGCTTATTTGTATTAGACCCATCTGCCCCCAAGGAGTCAGAAACCACTTAGGCACGAGGGATTGTTGTGTGTGTTCATGTGTGTTTTGTTTGGGAGTGGCCCCTTGGGCAAGGGTTGCTCCCCATGGGTACACATTACTGATGGTCATTTCTGGCCCCCTAGGGGGAAGATTGGCCTATTTTATTAGGCTCATCTGTGCAGAAATCACTGAGGCACTAGGGATTAATGTGTGTATGTTTTGTTTGGGGGCAGCAAATTGGGCAAGGGTCATTCCCCTTTAAGTGGGCATTAATTTTGATACTTACTGCCCCCAGCCTATTTTTGTAAGGCCCATCTGACCCCAAGGGGGGCAGAAAAAGCACTAGACACTACAGACATTTTTTTTTAAAAAGAGAGTGGGGGTATGGCCATACCCCCCCCCCAATAAATGGGTAATTACCCCTATCCGCCCCCCAGGGAAAGGCAGAAAGCCCACTAGATGCCATTGAGTTAAAAGATAAAGCAGAGGGGTGGGGGCTGCCAACAACCATTATGGGCATGGTTATTCCCCCATCCCAACTGAAGGGGGTAACAGTCTTTCAGCCCCCCGCTAACTAAAGCATCTCATCCCAATGGCAAGCAAGAGGTCATTTGACCCTTCTGGGTTTTGATTTTACATATGAATGAAGAGAGCTTGGCTATCTCCCAATATCATCCCACTTGGAATTGTGAGCCGCTGCACTTTTTGTACTTTGGTATGCTGCCACAAGAAAACCCTACTAGACCTAGACACATCTGAAAACTAAACATTTGGGTGAGTCTAGGGTGGTGTGCTTCACATGCACCCCCCACCATTTTCTTACCCACAATGCCCTGCAAACCTCCAACTTTGCTTAAAATCATGCATTTTACCTACATTTTTGCAATGGAACCCTCTGGAATCCACAGGAATCCATAAAATTCCTACCACCCAGCATTGTTGCATCCATAATGATGAAAAATCTGGTCCATTTGTCAGCTTACATTTTTTTTTTTTTTTAAACTATCCTTTTCGACCCGCTTTGGTTCCCCCTCAATTTTTACATGTTTTTGGCCATTCCCTGTCACAGACACTTGACCCACTTACACAAGTGAGGTATCATTTTTATCAGGACTCCGAGGGGAATGCTGGGTGGTAGGAAGTTTGTGCCGGTGTGGTGATTCCACACAGAAATGTGAGAAAAATGTGATTTTTTTAAACTAAATTTGAGGTTTGCAGGGGATTGTTGGTAAGAAAACACTGGGGGATCCAAACAAGCCACACTTCCCTGGACTTGGGTGTCTAGTTTTCAGAAATGTCTGGGTTTGGTGGGTTTCCCAAGATGGCTGCCGAGCCCAGGACTAAAAACGCAGATGCCCCCCTTGCAAAAACAGGTAGTTTTGTAATAGATAATTTTGAGTTGTCCATGTTCTGTTTTGGACCTTTCCGTATTGTGGGAACCAGGCCTACCCAAACAAGTGAGGTACCATTTTTATTAGAAGATGTGAGGGAATGCTGGGTTGAAGGAAGTTTGTGGCTCTCCTCTGATTCCAGAATTTTGCAGCACTGAAATGTGAGGCAAAAGTGTTTTTTTAGACAAATGTTGAGGTTTGCAAGAGATTCTGGGTAACAGAACCCAGTGAGAGCCCCATATGTCTAGTTTTCAACAAGGCACAGGTTTGCCAGGTTTCCCTAGGTGCCGGCTGAGCTAGAGGCCAAAATCCACAGCCAGGCACTTGACAAAAAAAACGTCCATTTTCATTACAAAAATGTGATGTGTCCATGTTGTGTTTTGCGGCATTTCCTGTCGTGTGCACTAAGCCTGCGACACAAGTGAGGTACCATTTTTATCGGGAGACTTGGGAAAATGCTGGGTGGAAGGAAATTTGTGGCTCCCCTCAGATCCCAGAACTTTGCAGCACCACAATGTGAGGAAAAAGTGTTTTTTCTCCACATTTTAAGGTTTGCAAAGGATTCTGAGTGACAGAACCTAGTGCGAGCCCCATAAGTCACCCTATCTTGGATTTCCCTAGGTGCGTAGTTTCCAAAATTGTGTAGGCTTGCTAGGTTTCCATAGGTGCCAGCAGAGCTAGAGGCCAAAATCCACAGCTAGGCACGTTGCAAAAAAGCACATCCGTTTTCATTGGAAAAATGTGATGTGTCCATGTTGTGTTTTGGGGCATTTCATGTCGCAGGCACTAGGCCTACCCACACAAGTGAGGTACCATTTTTATCGGGACACTTGGGGGAATGCTGGGTGGAAGGAAGCTTGTGGTTCCCCTCAGTTTCCAGAATTTTGCAGCACATAAATTTGAGGAAAAAGTATTTTTTAGCCCAATTTTGAGGTTTGCAAAGGATTCTGGGCGACAGAATCCAGTGAGAGCCCCAAATGTCACCCCATCCTGGATTTCCCTAGCCGTCTAGTTTTAAAAAATGTACAGGTTAGGTAGGTTTCCCGAAGTGCCTGCTGAGCTACAGCCCAAAATCCACAGCTAGCCACTTTGCAAAAACACATCAGTTTTCAGAGGGAAAAAAATTGGATGTGTCTATGTTGCGTTTTGGGGCATTTCCTGCCATTTTGAGAAATGCCTTGTAATTCACATGCTATTATGGAGACCCTCCAATTTAGAGATGTGCAAAAAAACACTGCTTCTAAACTCCATATCTTGTGCCCATTTTGGAAATACATAGGTTTCCTTGAGTGATACCTATTTTTCACTCTTTATATTTTTCCAAATGAATTGCTGTATGGTGCAGCTCATTTATTGGTTCTGGTTACCTTGGGGTCTTGATGAACCCACAAGCCCTATATATTTCCACAACCAGAAGGGTCCAGGAGACATAACGATATATTGCTTTCCAAAATCTGCCATACTATGAAAAAGTTACAGAAGAAAACGTAGACAGATATGGCAGTTTTTTTCAACCCAGTTTCTACAGCAGCAACATTGTGTGATTCCCCTTTGTGGCTTCCTCCACTATGAGGAAAACTCTTCACATGGGACTTTGAAGGTAACTTTTCAGCTGGAATAACCTAGTCCATATACTTAAACTATGCTCTACTGACGTCATGCTGAACTTGTGACTTTCCCCCAGATAACTGCGAGAGGCTCCTAGTGATTTTAGATGTTATTTCCACTTAAAACTTTGAAACTAATTTTACTTATTGGATGTTTGATGTTCAGGTATCATTTTATTTATTAATATATATTCTATTTTTTAAATTGGTTTGGGCTTTTTCTTGTGTTTACTCCTGTTTGTGTGCTGTACTTTACAGTTTGTCTCTAAGCTAAGCTGACTGCTTTTGTGCCAAGCTACCAGAGAGTTAAGCATAGGATAATTATTGACTGTGGTTCACTCTGACATGGATTGTGGTTGTTGGTTGGGAAATGTCTTCACCCTCCTCAATCAAACACCCTGGGGCTTATTTACAAGCCCCCTGTGCCACAGGTGTGTCACTTTTTCCCATGTAAAAAAAGAAGCACTGCTGGAGCAACGGGCTTGTAAATAAGTCCCCCAGTTTCCTACAGTATATATTAAAAAGTAACTAAATAAAATTAATTATTTTGTATTTATTATTTAGAACTCCAATATATATGTTTAATCCAAATAAACAAGATTCTTACAGTAAATGTAATATTTTACCAAATAAATTTGGTTTTATGTATATCTATATGTGTCATTAATCGTTTTTTAATGATGTTTGCTCTCTAAACACTTATGACTTCCATCCTCTTCTACCACGTTATCCAGCCTTACTTTTCCTTCAAATTTTTTACTCTACTTCACCACTCCTGCTGACATTATTGCTTCCTCTTCTCTCTCTCTAGCCCTGCTTCTGCCCAATCTCTCATCACCTTCTTGACTTTCTTTTTTTGAGGTTCTAAATATAATTCTTAAATATACAAAAATACAATAGAACAATCTTTAGGCAATTGGAATACAGACAGTCCACTAAAGTCTACCATAATGGAAGTTGGGCTTCTGCATTGGTGGACACAGGGAGTGTGGCAGAGCACCTTGCAAAAGAGGGTATCAGATCATTGTGGGAATTCCTGGTTGTGGGCAACAGAGACAAGTTTAAGGAAACAATCTGATACAGGCGGTAGGTCTACTAGGGTTAGGGTCTGTGCATAATACGGCAAAGAACAGGGTTCCATAAAAACAAATGTCAAATAACAGACAACAAATACTCCCCCATACCCCCGGAGGACAGTTGTAAGTTTGGAAGTGTCAAAGGTAGGTGGGTACTCAGGGGTGCAATGTTTGAGCTGCAGGGTCCATGGTGAAGAAGGTGCAGATGTCCAACCAGTCTGTGCCATGGTTGATGACATTTTATAGATGTAGGGCAAAAATAGGGTGGAGAGGGGAAAGAGGAATGGGCAGTCCATAACAGTTGATGGAGGTGAGAAGGGAAGAGGTAAGGTAGCTAGAGGATGGGCGTGGAAAAATTAGAAGATGAGGCGAAGTGTATAGGTTTCACGATGTGTGTGGGAACATATCCATTATGTCCTGCACCTTGTACATGAGTCTCTTGCAAATGAGGCAGTATGATACATAACATTAGATGTTCATCATGTGTTGGAAGATGGGGCGACCATCAGTGTCAGAAAATACAGATCTTGGCTGTAGTTAGGGTCGTAGAGAGTAGGTGTCAATCATGTGTTGTCAGATCAGGGAGGTTGGCCATGTGATGTAGTAAGATCATTTGCAGCGGCAAAAGGTGCAATATGTGTAGTGTCTGGGTGAGAGAGTGTCTGATCTTGCATTACAGGTCAGCAAGGGCAGGGCAGTCATACAGGATGTGTAATACATTGCATTCTGACTTGCTACAGCAGCAGTAGTTTGAGTGGAGGGTAAGGGCTGCCTTGTGTAGGTTCAGAGGGGTCTAATACCAAATTCTGCTCATTTTAAAAAGACAGAATTTCATTCTGGATTCTCTGACCCCTCTGCCCAGTTCCTCAATCAACTCCCTCCAGTCAGCCTCAGTACAGTCAATGTGCAGGGTGTTCTGCGATGCACCTCACAGTTGAGATAGCAAGTGTGTGGAATATAACTGGGAAATCAGCAGATTGTAAAAGCTGGCCATGACACCCTTGAAACGACCCCAGTGGTGGAGGCATCTTTCCATAGGGGAGTCCAGCAGGACCCATGGAGACCCCCCTCATCTGCATTGCCTTCCCTCCTCCACTTTTCCTACTGATGCTGATACCTATCTATCTCCCATTCTCTTCTTTTAGCTCTTTTCACCTCAATTTCACCTTTATATCTCTCATTCTCCTCAGGCACTGACATTTTTTCATGCACATATCTCAAACAAAATTATCATCTGGCATCAGGCCACTGACCCTGGGATTTCCAATTATGTCTTATTTCCACATTTAGAGGAATGATTGCAGATGATCTCATGCTTCTTGATTCAGATTTTCACCAGGATAAATTGATCTCAAACATCTTGATTTTGACTTAACTGCAGAGGTACAAACAGTCAATCACAATAGATCTATAAGATGTAGTCCTCAGCATGACAGGTTAATGAGAGTCCCCGTCTGTTCCACTGTTTACAACAGCGTACAACACAAAATAGGCTCAGGTACCAATACAGAAGTGGACAAACAGACACAAAAATCGGACCACATTTGCAAATTGAGGCAGTTTTGAATTTGTAAAGGCACATTATATAGGTGTCTTCCAATATATGCGAAATTGAATGCTTTTGTGTTTGCTGCAGGTAATGTTTATGGTAATAGCAGGAAAATCAACAGTAAAAAATGGCCCATCACACTATATAACAGTCCATCAAACACCCCTTCTTGCACCACCAAATTGTCCTATAGGCCTGTCCGACCCTGCCTGTAGCAGAAGGAATCCTGAATATGATCACTTTCAATGAACATGGTTAGTGACAGTCAAGGGCAGTTTTGGGGGTTACGTACGTGTCCCACCTTGCTTCCCTGGACTTCATCTATCATAAAATTGATCAGCTTAATATGAAGTTTACTCAATTCACAAAATCATGGTTCAACCTTAGCTCTGGCATGCCTCCCCTTACTACATCTGTGTCTTCCCATGTGCAGCATGATGAAGTCTGGCCCAAGATGCCAAGCAGCAACCTCAGCCCTTGTCTGGCTAGGCTCTGCCCCACTCTTTCCTAAAAAGATATTTTGAAACTTCTGAATAGATGCAATCTCAACACTCCTTCAACCACTTCGGCAACTGATGCTCCTGCTTTTCTAGATGAGTTAAATGACACTATCACACCTTATAAAAACTGGAACAAAGCAATTGCTTACAGATTCCCGATGTACCCTAGAACACCAGACATAGGGCCTGATTCCGATCTTGGCAGATGGGGTTATTCCATCACAAACTTGATGGATATCCTGTCCGCCTTCTTACAAAATCATAATACAGCTGACAGAATATCCGTCACATTTGTGATGGAGTTTTCCATCCGCCAAGATTGTAAGAAGGCCCTTAGTCTCTGACTTATCAAAAATGACTATAAAGACTAATCCTTCTAATCATTTCATGGGCTGTCTACTAGCAGACATCACCAAACACTTGGCATACCAGAGGTTGCCCCACTGGGCTAGTCTTGTAAGCAATATCCCTGACTGACTTAGGACATGCTTCACCACTTCACTTCTAAAAAAACCCTACACAGATGCAGTTGATCTCAATAACTTCCCCTCTTTCAAGACTTTCATTTCACTCAAAAGTTAATTAGAGCTTTGTTGCAACACAACTTAGTCAGCAGATGTGTGAGAATGGTCTCTTAGATGAGTGTCAGTCTGATTTCAGACATGGTTGTAGAATAGAAACTGCCTTGCTCCATGCCACTGATGGCACACTCTGCATCATCGATTTGAGCAGCTCCTTTCTCCTTGTCCTTCTTGACTTATCCGTTGCCTTTGCTGTAGTGAATCATCTGAGCCTCATTAAAATCAGTTAGAAATGCCTGGTTCCTCAGGTGGTTAATCACTTAGTGGATCAGAATTGACTCCAGTCTTTCTGAATCTGCCCTAAACGTGGTGACTCGGGGGTGCCTCCGTGCTCTGTTCTGCCCCATACACTCTTTGACTTGTATACTGAACCACTTGGAGCCATACTAAAGAGCTATACAATCCTCTGTCATTCATATGCACATGATACACAGGTGTATCTAAATCTGTCCTATCCCAAAAATGTATCTCATCTCATTCAAACGTTGTTTAAGACTCAACAACTGTCCACCATTTAAACTCAACACATCAGAAACCAAATGGTTGGCTTGAGTTTAGTGAGCTATACTCCATTCTGACAGGGTAGCAGAGGCACATACTCTGCTGCCCTTGTGGACTACAGGCAACCATATTTAGAATTCTACACCTGCCTGGAGTGATCTCTATGGTCTCAGAGAAGTCACTACCAGGGCCCAGAACCTGGGCTTCTAAAGTGAAAAAATAGATGAATTAAGGCTTTCTGTGAATTCAATGAGGGTTAGCCTATTATGCTCCTCCAAAGTCCCCTCAAATTCTTGTTGGCAATCAAACTCAGGAATAAAAACGGTACACAAATAGTGCACCACATGCTTTTGACGTTTCAGTTTTTATCAAATGAACCCTTTTGGAAATAACGTTTCAATTAAAAACACCTTGAAAATGGGCAAAATAAGTACAATTAGTGTCTGGAACTCACAATAATGTGGTAATTTTGCACCTGGCAAATTAAGCACCCCATGGTAGTAGTAGGATCGACGGAGTGTGCAATTTACACTATAATTTGCATAAGAATGAGAATGAGATACGTTAATGCAAGATTTCAGGATGAAGGCCCATATTTATACTTTTTTAGCGCCACATTTGTGTCCGTTTTTTTTTACGCAAACTCGGCATAAACTTACAAAATAAAATTGTATTTTGTAAGTTTGTGCCGATTTTACATTAAAAAAACGACACAAATGCAGCACTAAAAAGGTATAAATATGGGCCAAAATTCTTAACCAAATTTAGGACTGAATAACCTTAAAATATTATTTCTGCCCTGTAATGGTGATAATATGGCTGCAACCATTTGTTCCATCTGCTTAAACTCTTGTAGCATGTTAATGAATCCTATGAGAATCTTTGAAAGAGTGGTTCATTCATAACGGGTACAGTACAGCAAGGCTTCATTCTTCCCGAGTCTACATAGTGTTCACCACAAAAGCGGTGTTTCTATTCAAACTCTTGTTTGCTTTCCAAGTATACACGTAGAGGCATGGAAGGGACATCTTTAAAATGAAAAACGTTTGGGTACCACCATTCAGTTTAGGTCTAGAGTTAAATAAGATCTTTTGACTTTACTTAAATTGTATGTATAATATACCAACTTAAAGGAGCTTTTAGCCAGCTCTTCCATTGGTCTGTTATTGTGCTGTTCACATTTTTCTTCTGTCCATACAGCATACAGCATGGGCAATGGATCAGCCTACTTTAGCCACTGATCAGCTTCATTTTGACAGATCACATATTGCCCTTTCACAGGAATGTTTAGAACCTGAATTAAAGGCAAGACCTTTCTACTAGATGTGATCAGTTTATCAGCTCCTGTTTCCTGCCAATGTTGTTGTAAATTCCTTTTGAAGTCTAGCGTCCTTTTCCTTTATCTGACTGCTGTTATTTCACAGCTTAAATTGTGTCCATTTGAAACTGTTCTGTATTAAGCTTTTTTTTTTTAATGCACGCAGTACACATATCTAAATCTTCAATATTATACATGTGAATTCATAAGTAGACAATTCTTCAGAACACATTTATTCTGGACTCAATTTAACTATTGGCTCTTTAAAAATCTTTGCCCAAGAAGAACATCAGTTCTATATCAGGTTTAATTTGCAGTTCGTGTAACACTTTCTTGCGTTTATTTCTTTTGTTCTTCTTTTTTGTTCCTGTTTCTTTCCTTCTTTCTTGCTGTTTTTCTCTCTTGTCTTCTTTCCTTCCTTCTTTTCACTGTTGTTCTTTTCATCCTCATTTCTTTCCTTCTTTTTTACTTTTCTTTCCTGTTTTATTTTCTAACTTTTTTATTTCCTGCTTTCTGTTTCATTTCCCATCTTTTGTCCACTCTTCTTTCTTATTTTCCTTCATTTTTCTTTCTCACCTTCTTTCTGTACTTTTTTTTTCTTTCTTTCCTGCTCTGTATTCTGTCCTTCTTTCCTTCTTTCTTTCATTCTTTCTTTCTTTCTTTGGTGCTAAAGGTGGTGCATGTGGGTGTGGTGGCGGGTATGGTGTATGTGGGTATGCTTTGGGTGACTGTGGTAGTGAGTGTGGTGCCTGTATGTTGTTTGTGTGTGTGGCAGTGTTTTTTGCTTTGTTTGTGTTTATTTGTGGATGTGCTGCTTGTGTGTGTTGGAGTAGGTGAGTGCACAGGAGTGAGTGTGGATTGGATAGGGCTGGGAATAGGTAAGGGGCAGCAGTTGGAGCATGAAGTTAGGATGGTTGAGAGGCTGTGGTCAGTGAGGAGGCTAGACCCTGGAATGATTTCTGTAGGCCAGATAAAGTGCTGTGAATGCCTTTCAGGAAAGCTAGTGTTTATTGCATCTGGTCACTAAGCCTCCTCAGTACTGCAGTCAGCAGTTCAGTCTGGCCTACAGAGGCGATCCATAGGAAATCAATAGCCTCCTCACTCAGTGCAGATGAGGGAACAAGGGTGGGGTGTGACTGCAGCAAAGGAGATGCCACCCGTTTTAGGGGTGCCGGTTTGGCCAACTGGGGGGAGCAAGAGAGAGTGTGGAGATGGGTCTGTGGGTGGGAGACAGGGATGCAGGTGGAACTGTATGCAGTAGGGTCTGCTACAACTAGGGACTGGTCTTCTGTGGAGGCCTCCGAATATGATGTCGATAAACTTGTGGCCTCCATGCTAGGCCCCTCGTTGTCTGTGGTCTCAGAACACAAACCACAATGGCCAGCTGCTTCCCCACCTTCGTGGCCAATGTCTCCTTTGCTTGCTCCAGATGATGCTGAAATGACAGATACAACAGTTTCAATGTATCTGTGTAAATAGTACTCATCATGAATGTTGATTAAAATAAATGGTCTAAGTTTGCAGATTTCACTTGCTTCAAGGGTTCCAAACGTTGGTTCTTTATTATCATCATCTCATGCATGTAGGGAACATTTTCAGAAACCATTTGGCCACAGTTTAGTTACTCCACATGATAGCTTCTATATCATGTATGACGTTGACTCTCATATCCATTAGACGTTTTCAGCAGGTACTGTTTAACACCTCTGAATAGGTGGGCTTTGTTGTTTAGAATAGTGAACTTTTGCCACCAAAAAGGATGTAAACCAAAAATACATGTGTACAGTGTGTTTACAAGGCTACAGATAACACCTTGATGCATTTATACATTTTCAAAATGAGTCATGTTTTGGACCTGATATTGAGTTTGCTAGATGGGATACTCTAACATATATGGGATGGAACCTTCCATCTTCAAAAGTCCCTTAAAGTATCCCATTCTTTACCATCATTGATATATCATCTGGGCAGAACAAAGGATATTGTAAAATGGTTTATGGTATGTAGCACTCTGTCACCAATGTGTACATATTCCTGTCTATCATAATTAATCATCACTAAACAGAGGGGCTTGTCTGGACATTTGTGAAGGAGTAAGACATCATGCAAGTCTGTGAGTTTTTATGTGAGGTTTAGTTTTTTCTGTGTTGCTGTGACACCATTTTGTTACATCGCACAAGCATTTTTAACATATCAGTGCAGATTATATAGCAATATATACCTTTTTCCTAGAAAATACACAGTTTTAGTGATCTGTTGAGTGCCCTCAGTTACAATATCTTCATGTTACTAATGCAGGCCACAAACATTATCTAGGCCAGGGGTCTGAAACATTTCCTGTAGTGAGAGCCACTCCTGACCAGTACAAATCATTATGAGCTTGAGCTACTAAAGGCTAAACAACTCGTACAATATTAGCACACAGACCCATGCACAGCTACATTGGCTTAATACAAACATTTTTTAGAGGAAGGTACTGTGGTTTGAAACACATACAATGACTAAGGGGAGTACATAAGGGCCGACGTCTGTGTCAGTGAGAGCATGGTTTTGGGTGATGAATGAACAAGCATGTGTAGTAATGGGACATACTTGTATGGGTGATTGAAAGTCAATGCCATCTATATTTGCAGCACACAATATACCTTTCCCTGTATGTGGCACCATTACCTGGCTAAAACGTACACTCATCTTTCAGTAAATGGGATGTAGCTCAAATTGAAACCAAAACACCAATCCATTCCATGACTTGAATGTTTCTCCCTGCACTTTACATTGCTCTCATTTCAACATTTGTCTGTATGTTTCACTCATACTACTTGGTACAGTGTCTACTGGCCACTGGAAAGAAGGAGCATGCAGTACAGGAAATGAAATCTGGATTTGTGACGACTAAAATGAACAGAAAAGTTATCTCATACATTCAGATGACTTTTCATTACAATTTACAGACTTTTCAAACATTGACAAACATCATTATATCCCCTGCTAAATTATTCACTTCACTGTACTCCGATCACAACACTTCATGCTTGAACAAAAAGGGACCAACTAGCCCATGTCACAAGAAGAACCAAGTTGATTAGAAATACTTTTTCCAAACAAACATGTGCCTGCTCCTCTGGGTTATCATAGAGCTAGCTGTAAAGGGACAAACCTCTGTGGTGAGTAGTTCTAACTTCTCTGGGAAGAAGCTAGCATCCTGGATCTCCGGGGTAGGTAATAGCAGCAAAAGTGGAAGAGGTATTTTTGGCTGCAGTGTTAGGAGGCAAGTGAGCTATTATTGAGGTGCTGCGTACATGTGCACAGCATACGCTATCCACAACTGAAGCAGACACAGCCATTGACATTCATGCATAGCCATCACACGTGGAAGCCTATGGCTGTGACCGTCATGGAGAGTGTTACACTTCCAAAGTGTTCCACTTCTGCCACCGCCTATTTCCTGATGGCAAGGTCAGGCGGCCATCATTTTAGGATGTGAACTGGTGTATTTTGAAATGCTAATTACAACACCACCAAATGGCGGCTAGTTTGTGTACCAATGTAAAATACTTACAACACTGTTTTTAGTTAAGTTTCATACATTATAATGTAATGCGTTGTTGTGCTTTACCGCAATAGTGATGCAGTTTATCTTATAATTCCGTTGATGGATTTTTGACAAAACATTTGTTCAAAAATAGTGTGTAAAAATAATACCTTTCAACTGCACTATTTGCACATTATTTTGAAAAATATCAGACATGTAAAATTTTATTTTTTTAAAGTTGAAACATCATAAACATGATGTATGCATATATGTCACAAAAAGAGATATGTAGTTTTGCACAGACGTTTTGATTATCTAAGTATTGTAGGACCATTTCATGTGATTTGTATTTGTGAAATGCAAACATATGAACCCTAGGCAGGGTAGAAGATGACATTCTCAAGTCTTGACACCTTTTTCAGACCTTGCCACCATATAGGAAAGGGACATCATGAAAAAACACAGATTGAATAGGCAACCTATTTTGGATTTATGTCAGCAGCTGGTGCCTGATCTTCTGCCTCACAATAGGAATACTACAGCAATAGCACCAATAGTGAAACTCATGGCAGTGCTTCATTTTGTGGCCACAGGATCTTTCCAATACAATGTAGCAGTATCTGGAGGCATGTCACAACCAACTTTCAGTGGTTTGCTACAAGACGTCCTTTCTTCAATGATGAGACACTTCAACGGCTTAAACAAGTTTCCATATCATCAGGAATTTGGCAATACGAAGGGAGATTTTTATGCTTCGGGTGGCACACCTCATGTGATTGGAGTAATAGATGGCATGCATATTGCCTTGGTGCAACCACATGCCAGGGAACAGGACTACCGCAATCAGAAGAACTTCAATTTAATGTTCAAGTTGTCTGCCTACCTGTACATCTCAAGTGTGCGTGCTCATTTCCCAAGGGTCAACACATGCTTCCTTCGTACCACAGAACAGCACCATACCTCTGCAAATGTCCCAACTTGGACTAGAGAGGCCCTAGCTTGTTGGTAAGTGCAAAACGACATGAGGATTTTTGCTGTATTTATGGTTTAGGAATGTTTAATGGGATGAGATTTTTTGCTCAATATATTTTTCACTTTTTCACTTTCATATAGGTGACTCAGTGTATCCTAACCGGCCATGATTGATAGCACCAATAGAGAATCCAAGAAAGCCAGGAGAAGTCAGCTTCAATGAGGTCTATGGAAGAGCACAGAGGACAATGGACTGGGCTTTTGGCCTTCTAAAGGCCAGATTTAGAAGTCTGGACAAGACCGGTGGAGCCCTTCTCTACTCACCGGGTAAGGTGTGCCAAATCATGGTTGCCTACACAACATAACCCTGAGACGGAACATCCCAATCATCACAGAGGATGGAGACCATGAAGAACCACTGGCTGCAGATGCTGAAATGCCCAATGAAGATGACAGTGGTAAAAAGGAAGAAATTAATATGCGTCAATTGATCACTTCTTCATCCGAGGGTAAGTTTACTTTTACATACTGTAACATCAAATGACAGGACAACTTGTAATATAATGAACATATCAGTCTGTGCTGGTAATCTGTGATGGTGATTTAGTAGTAATTGTTATTTCAGGAAAGTCCAGGGTGAAGATCTTTGTTCATCAAAATTTTCATAAATTGACTACTGTGTTTATTGACATAGAACATCTTTGCTTGTGTAAGTATATGTGCCCTCCTAACTTAGCATTTCAGTACATTTTCCTATGTGAAATCATTAGTTTTCTCTTGTTAATCTGTGTTAGGATCCTTCACCTGGCATCTTCATTGGGACATTTCAAAGTTGTGGCATGTGCAGACATATGTTGCTGTTGGAAAGTGCATAGGAAACATGGGTTGATCCTGGGCCAGATATACAATTTGGATGCACAGATCTTGTATAGAGACAACTTGCAGAGTGATAGAGTGGAAGTTTCTGAGTTTGTATTAGACCTGTTTTCTGTTGGATATTGCCACCAAGGCAGTATGTGCTGCACAACTAGCTCTAACCACATGTATATGTCAAGCCATAGCATACTGATCTATTTTCACATTGGCTAACTGTTCATTATTATGTGTCAAGTATATGAAGGCCTTCGTGTGTCTCATCACTGTAGAAATAATGATTTGTAGCACACCATCGAAATTTGGCTGTGACATGTCTTCAGATACTGCTACGGTGTACTGAAAGGATCCTGTGGCCACAAAATGAAGTATTGACATGATTTTGACTGATTTTGGTGTAATTGATGTGGAATTCCTATTGTGAGGCAGGATGTCTGGTCCAGCTGATGACATGAATCAATAATAGTTTGCCTATTTCACATGCTTCTTTTTATTATTTCCCCTTCATCCATTGTGTCAAGATAGAAGAGCATCAAATTCTAAATGGCACAGACTATTTGGGTTCAAGCATATTTTGTGAGATTCATCTAGGTTTTTGGCATGGTATTGTTACTTACAAATGTATGACACGAATACATTGAGATTTTAGACTTTTGTTTTTTACCTTTTTTTTTAATGGGAAACACATAACCACATTTTAATCTCACTTGTTTATTCTTATTGATTGTTAGGTTTAGAAACTGATGGTGTAAGGAAGACATACAAAAAGGAAATACCACAGAGAATACTACATCAGTCTTGGACTTTGTCTTATGTGAATTTATTTTGATAGCAAAAAATGATATCTTTGAAACATGATAACAAAGGAACAAGAAAAAATGAAATAAAGTCCACCATGGTGGATGAAACTGTATTTGGTGGGAAAACTGTTTAGAGTCCAATGTACAAAATACAGCTGTCCTAAAAAAAGGTAAATATGTCCATGAAATAGTCCACAGAGTGAATGGTAGACACACACTGAAGGAAATTATGTTTGGCATCTTTTGGAGGTGGTGGTGGAGGTCTTGCCATCCTCCCCTGGTGGTCCGGAGGAACGTCTCCTCCTGGAGGGGGGAAGAGGAGCCACAGTTACAAGGACTGAAGTGGATGGAGCAGTTTCCTGTTGTGGCAGGCCCTCACTGTCTGTGGCAGGTGCAGTTTGGCCTGATGTTGAAGGACCACAGATAGGGATACATAATACTGGAAAAGCCCTGCGCATCTGATGATAGATATAGTCAGTAAGTACACAATTGAGCTGTGATTCTGCATCTCTACATTGTGCTTCCTCTGTACCTGCTTCATCTCCCAGAGCTCTGTTATGAGCTGGCCCATCATTTGTTGGGACTGCTGTAGTGCTCCCAAGACTTGGTCGATGGTGGTGTGGATGACATTTCTCCCAGTGGCCTCACTTTGCTGGCCCACAGATTCTCTCCACAACTCCTGGCCCCATTACCCTGTGCCCTTGAGGCAGCGTGGCCCACCCCACTGGGTCCTGGACGATCTGGAGGTGATGTTGGTTGCTCAACAGTGGCCACAACTGGGGGGCACGGGATGGTTGTAGTTTATCTCTAGGCAGAGGAAGTCGAAATATCCTGATGCTGAGGTGTTGTAGCAGCTATGGTAGAAGCAGTAGGTGTTGGCCAAGTCAGACCGACCAGATGGACCAAGCAGGTCCACATCCTCCGGACTTGCAAGAGTATTGTCCTCCCTAAAGACTTGATCCTGGTCTGGAGTGGATGTCTCTTCTGCTGCAGACGGTTGTCCACTGGCCCTAATTGTTGGATCTAATATGTATTACAAAAAAGAGGAAATGAAGTCTGAATCGTACCTCAAATGTGTCTTCAGCTAAAAATGAAGCAACCAAAAAGTAAACATTTGATTAATGTAATTGATTAGGTCTCTGTGTGATTTTATTATGTTAAATACACAGGTTAATTGACAGAGATGCAAACATGAGGAAAAAGGGTTGAAGAAATGTGCCGAACAGAAAACTGTTATTTAGAAAGTGTACATTACATGTGCCAGACGTGCAACCCAACAAAGTAGAAAGGATATTTGTAAGCTAACCCATTCCAAAACCTAGCAGCCTCACAAACAATGTACAGTATAACCTATTAGAATTAATGGCAATGGTCATCATATGAACACTGTATAGTTAACTGTGTATCAATACTACTTATATTCAGCATGCCACAGAACATGATTGGAAATCCTTGAATCGACAAACTATGAACTATGTAAGTAATTACATCAATTCAATGGAGTAACAAGAAGGTGACATACTAGTTCAACACAAAAAATGAAATTTTCATACATAGATTGAAATGGTGAATGACAAATACATAAACCCTTAACATATATGCATGTATGGAAGAAAAGGGAGGTTGAGCAACATCACATTGCCGTATTGTTTTCAAGAGACAAAACCAAACCAGGGCATTAGGGTTATTGTAGTCATCTGTTAACACCACTAACATCACTTGTTAAAATGTGAATTACACATGCATATTTAAATCTCTACAGTGAAAATGAACACACATTTACAATATGTACACACATACATAAATAATATGAATAGGTTGAAAAACACTTACAAACACTTTTCCTTCATGTGCAACTACAGGGAGTCGAACCTTTTACAACAACATACAAACATACATTGCGGTCAAGCAAGTGACCATGCAAATGCAAGGGATGATCCATGGAGAACAATACACAATCTCACACAACATATTGAGCATTCTTAAAATGAGAGCTACAACTATGATCCTGGTAATATGGATGAAACACAATATTTTAAAGATTTAAGTTTAGATTTTTAAGGCTTGACAAGGGCATTAAAAAATTCTGAGCAGCTAACATAAAGGCAACTACTCCATTTGTGATTAGTGAGACATTTCTAAGTTTAACTTAGCACCACCAATGATTCATGTTAAGCCTTTAGGATGTAGGATCTGCAAGACCTTCTCCTTCTAGGGAAAGAGTTATAAGGTGGGCTGAGAGAACCACCACAGGGGCTGGTAGAACTACCACCACTCCTCTGGGCCTCCAGGCGATGCTTGGAGGGCAGAGAATGCACTTTCTCTTGGAGATCATTTCAACGCTTCCTAATTTCCTCCTCTGTGCTCAGATTGTTAGCTGCAGCATTCACTTTGTCCACTACTCTGGTCTACATTGGCACATTCTGAGATATGGCTGTCTTTTGTACTTGTGCTCCAAACAATTGTGGCTCTTCTCTGAATATTTCATCGACCAGGACTGACAATTCTCCTTTTGTAAAATGTGGATTCTTCCTCCCAGTCATAGTGAGTTTTCATAACAAAAATCTAACACCCCAAAAGTTGGTGGAAAAACAATGAAATGAAAGGAAAAAAAAACAGTGGGAGACAAAAATAGAGAAAACCAGTGTCTTTTGTGGCAAATTCAGCATCAAAATTGTGTTCTGCAATGTAATGGCAAAGGACACCTCACCCAGGCTCACCCAGGCTCACCCACACTCACAAGGCACTCCACAACACCAGACCAGAATACCTCAACAGATGGCTCTCCTTCTACACGCTGACCCGACAGCTTCGCTCCTTCCGACCTTGCCCTCGCCACCGTCCCACGCATCCACAGAACGACCGCCGGTGGCAGATCATTCTCCCACCTCGCCGCCAAGATGTGGAACACTCTTCCCACCCACCTGCATCAGACACAGGACCTACTTACCTTCAGGAGACATCTCAAGACATGGCTGTTCGAGCAGTAGCAGCCTCCCCTCAGTGCCTTGAGACCCTCACGGGTGAGTAATGTGCTTTACAAATACTCTGATTGATTGAGGATCATGGTCTGAAATGGAGTGTGTTTTATAGTGTGTTTTGCAGGTGTTCAACATTATACAGTATACATCAGGTGTGAAGTGCTAGCATACATCCAATGGCCACGGCCATAATACAAAGCTGCACTATTCCCACAATGGACTCCCACCATCATGGCACAATCGCTGGAACACCGCCAGCGTGACTGTGTTATCTAAATATGGTCTGCACAATCCTGTTTTCTTGACGCCAACAGAGTGCTGTACTCCAGCATTGGAGTCTGCTGCATCGGCTGTGGGATGCTGCTCGTGAGACGGAGTGTACTTCGTTCACACGGATTGAGGTTGAACTGTCATAGATCGAAATACGGCAGTCATAACTCCATTAGCTTGATGGAGCTCTTCGGTCCACTGCCGCCATGGGACGGCAGTAATCCTGCCAAGTTCTAAATCAGACCTTTAGTCTTTCTAGGTCAGTGTTAAACAAGACCTTTCGATTTTTACTAAACTTATGTGTATGATATAGGGCCTTATTAGATGTTGCCAGTAACAGTTCTGCTGTTTTCTTTTCTACTGAAAACCCATCCACCACTATGATGGTCTGCCTATCATATTTAGATGATGGCTGTCCCACAGCCAAAAGCCTGCATTCGAACTGCCAACTCAGCCAAGAAGCAGTGATGAGGGCAATGGCGGTAGAGGGAAAAGTGGATGCCGGTGGGACCCCAGCCACCCTTTCCGCTGTGCAGATTTGTACGTGCCTTACCACCAAGCAAAAAGTGGTGGCCCAACCCCCACTTCTGAGTTGGCAGATTGGGCGGAAAAGGGGTGAAAACTCACTTATTTTCCCCATTTCACCTCTGTCTACTACTGGACATGACTGGACAACACCTGCTTTCGCCGCTGCCACAGTTCCATGGAGACAACACAACCTCCCCGGTCACCGAATTCGCAGGTAGGGATGCCGCATTGCCTGGGTACATTGGGTGGGTACTGCACAGGAGGTCGGGACCACCGCAGGAATATACATGTCACAGTAATTGTTTACAATCACTGGGACATTCATATGTCAGGGAGACAATTGGGTCACACATGACTGGGGACACACTGAAACAATGAGCATATTGCACACATACACAGCTGTCATTGTGGTGTCATCATTAATTGCCAAATGAATGCTGGCACCACAATGACAGTCTCACACTTGATAGTGGTGTCCATGTATGCACATTGCAAGGGGACCTGTACTGGGAGGCTTGAGCTGTCTGTTGTGTATGTGAATCAGTACATGTATCTGTGTGTGTCCAGATTGGCTAGTTGAGGTGGAGGAAGCTGGGATGGGTGATGTGGTTGTGTCCGTATGTATGTCACTTGCATGTGAGACCATGTTGTGTATGTTGTGTTGCCATGTGACACTTTCAGATGAGTATTGTAGTTGTGTGGTGGATGTTGTTGTGAAGTGTGTAGTTAGGCTTGTGTGTGAGTTTGTTTGTGTAGCTAAGTGTGTAGTTGTGTTGTTTGTTGTGGTTAAGTCGCGTGTGGGTGCAGTGTCAATGGTTTGTTTGTGTGTTGTGTCATAGATGAATATCAATGTGTGTTTCCAGCATATTCAGGTTATGTTGTGTTGGAATTGTAAAGGATGATGGTGTGTATGTAGAGTGTTGTGTAGTGCAGGGGACACATATGGCTAAGGCACAGCTTGTGAACAGTAAAATACACAAAGACTTGTGTCTGCACCCATGACATAGGACATGCAATAGAGCTGCTATGAACTTAAACTCAGGAATAGATTACATATTTTGCACTGCCACCAGTGATATTTTACAATGACATTTGCGCTGTCTGTCAAATGCAAAACAACATTTGTATTGACACAAGAAGTGCATAAAAAAACATTTGTCACCCTGTGCTGCATCCAAATTTCTCCTGGAAATTTCTTACGCATCAATGAAGCTACATAATCTAGAAATGTATGTATAAAGCTGAATCAACCCCAAACTGTAATCGGGCTCCAATATAGTGACTTAGCTCCCGATTACGATATTGGCAGATAGGATGCCCCCATAGGATATAATGGAACTTGTAATATGGTGGACGGGATGGAGTATCACATCTTCCAAGATCATAATCAGACCCTTCGTTACACTATATTGCTTGGATAGGTCATTGAAACATTGAAATATTCCCATCTGAAAGTCGTTTGAATATTATATTTTCTTTAAAAAAAACTGACTGGCTTCAAAAGTTATATTTGAACATTCTACTTATAATATTTCAATTGTTTTCATGAAAAGTAAAGCAAGCTAAATTCAAATGTATTTTTATTCGATCACAATAGAAGTATCTAATAAATGAAGGTTCTAAGTAATCTATCCTCAAACATTTGAGCTTTGCTTACATTTTAAGTGTCTTGGAATATGCTTGGGACACTGATTTTAAACAACCTGGCATATACTGTTTATCCTGACATTAAGTCATGTATACCATATTCACATTTCAGTCCAGTTACCACTTGGATATGTTTCTTTGAGAGAACACCTAGTCACCCCTCAATTAAATGACTCATAAGCCACTCATTTAATACAAGACATTAATCGCTTTTTGATGACAAACTAAAACAGAGCTTCCTTAGTGACATTTAGAAAGCCTGCTGTCTTTAAAGTTCAATTTGCAATCTCCTTCAGTCAACACTTGTAAAAGGATTATCTCAATTTCTAGCACAGTTTTGATTCCAATAACTATCAATTTAATTTGACTGAATTGTAAAGCATGATCAGGACCAAACAATTATGAATTAAATAAACAATGTAAAGCAATATACAATATTATAAAAAGCCTACACACCATAATAAAAAAGAAGGTCACCAACATCTTTTAACATCATTCATTATAGAAACAGCAATGGAATTCAGAAATTAGCTCAAATACGCAGGAAAGAATTTGGTTACATCTACGGAGAGACTGAAGTTGTGAACTTATGTCTAATAATTTTCCATTTTAGTTCAGTGATTAAAACCAACTTATTCCTTACATAATAGTGGATGATGGTATGTTTTCGTTTGGGGGTTTTATCTAAAGGGCAATATTGTCTGTCTACTAAATGTGTACTCAATTGTGCAGAAGAAACACAAAGGGCCTCATTATTTATAGTGGCGGTTGGACTGCCACACTCCATTATGACCCTGGAGGTCAGACCACCAGGGGACGGCCGTCACGGCTGGGAACAAGGTTCCCGATGGGCTGACGGCGGTCGGACTCATGGTCATCCACGGCAGCGCTAAACTCAATGCCACCATGCAGATCACAACTCCTTTTTCGGTCAGCCTTTACATAGTGTGGTCCAAGGCTGGTGGAAACCTAGTACTAGGGGCCACAGGGGGGCCCCTGCACTGCCCATGCTTATGACATGGCCAGTGCAGGACCCTTCCTGCCCAGCACCCTTGGAATGAGCACTGTCTGCTGTGCAGACAGTGCGTATTCTGAGGGTGCTCTTGTGCTTTAGTATTGGCCTCGGCTCCCCTAAGGGAGCCAAGGCCAGTACCGTAGCACTGTTCCTGCAGGTCAGCCTGGCGGGAACGTCGTAATACAATGTTCCCATCAGTCAGTTCAGCCAGAACATTGTAATAGGATGGGCGTAGGTGCTGCCAGCATGACGGCAGCATCCTCCCCGCGGCTTTGGCAGTCCCGCCGTGGGACTGCCAAAGTTGTAACGATCCCCCAAAGCTGTTGAAGATTTAACATTTTCTGTAGTTTCCTAACCCAAATAGGCTTTCTGATGATCTCTTGCCAAAGACCTAAAGTAAACAAAATTTTAGGAAGAGAATGCCCAGAGCACCTAAAAATTTAATGCATAAAGGA
Organism: Pleurodeles waltl; assembly: GCF_031143425.1. NCBI lineage: Eukaryota > Metazoa > Chordata > Amphibia > Caudata > Salamandridae > Pleurodeles > Pleurodeles waltl. The sequence goes on from NC_090442.1 coordinate 469,914,911, forward strand.
AATTTCAAATTATAGGTTGGTAGCTGCCAATTATGGTGGTGTTTTATACCAAGGGAAGTCACAAGCTGTGTATTGGGATAAAAGCTGTGGCACGGATTACAGGTCAACCTACCACTCTCCTAACTGAAGGAAAAGTGGATGCAGATGGTAGGAAAGTTCCACAATTGACCTCATCACAGAGACTGAGAGCTTGCCTCAGAGAGTTGAAGCTGGCTGCATTGGTCTGGTCTTATGTTGGTGGCCATCCAATAAACTCTTCCCCTAGGGCTTGACTAGAGGCTTCTCACCTATGTGACTTTTTTATAGAAATATAAGGAAAAAACATTTAGCTCCTATTAACCACCCTTGCAGTCCATTTGGGAATACACTCAATCACAAAGCATGCTTACCTGATGCTCTAATGATGGGACAGTTGATGATCCCAGTGAGTTTCAGGAACTCTAGCCAGTCTTGGGAGCTGACGCACATTCAGATTGTTGATTGTACGAGTAATCAGAGAGGGAATACACAAGTGCAGGGAAAATGGGTAACAAAGTGCGAGCAAAAGGAAAGGAACTGAAAGAAGGGTAGGGAAGCAAAACAGTCATGCTAGAAAATTACAGTGAATGGATTTTCAGCGGTGAGAAGCTCTTCAATGAAAGAATTTGCAAGGTAACACCGATGTTGAGTTGGTCCCTCCTGTTTTGCATCCAAGCCTCTAAAGTCCTGGTCTCCATACAATCCATTCTAGTTTTTAACTTGTTGCTACTTCCTGTTGCTTCCTGCACTTCTTGTCCCTCCTTTTGACTGTCTTGTCTTCTGCAAGCCTTTGTCTCATGTGCCAGACAAATGGGTTTCAAATTACATCAGATAGATGACCAGAGCAAAGCTTAATTTGTCTATGAATTCATCTGTGAAAATCTCCATATCATTGGCAATTAACCACCTAACATTTTTAGAGTACCCTCTCTTGATTTATTTCTTCTGCTCAAATAAGCAGTGCAGGGTGGTCAAGAGGAGGTCAAGCAAAATACCACCTTGCCTACAATGCAGTCTCACAACTCTTATTGTAATTTCAAAACTAAACATACCTGATGTCCAGCAACCCATCACCATTCATTTTTGGTAATCCCTCCAGTGAAATATTACAAAAGATACCTAATCTCCTATCATAATAAGTGTTTGTTTGACCTCACATCGCTGGGTGATAGTCTCCCAAACACTTTGCTTTGACCTGAAGGAAGAGGCAAGAATAAACCATCTGTGTTCTCAAAAGGCCCCCTCAGAGGTATCCTAGCCCACTCCTTCCCAGAAGAAGTGAGGGTTCCATGAGAGGAAGCATTCAGTTCATTTCACCTCTAAGTGCTTTGAGTGTTACAGGTACAGGCACTAAAAGGGCTACCCCATGTGCCCAAAGAGGGAGCAGCACTCCACTGGTGGGCAGAGCCACAGAGTGTAGTGTGCAGAGACAAGGATTTCCCCGGTAGTACAAGGGAAGTGCATACGGTAATTTAGTGTCCCTGGGTGACAGAGAGGTGGTATCCAAGGCTCACCTGCCTAATAACACAAAAAATTATAGGCAGTGGTTCACCAGCAGTGGACAGAGGGTGCAGGCTCTAAGAGACACACAAGCCGGTATGACTGCTGTTAGGTGTTATCTAGTGTCCTCAGAGTGTCCACCAGGTACCTGCTGACAACTTACGAGAGTCACTACCCCATGCCTCTGGTTACCTTTAATTGAGGAGATCTCAGGTTTCTTAAAGGTAGCTGTGATTCCAGCTATGCCTGTGGATTGTCTGATAGGAAATGACATAGGCACACCATCTGGACTTAGGTGAAGCTTCAGTCACACTTGGAGATGTTAGAGTTGCCTGAGTGGGTGTGCCTGTCCACACAGTCCATGGCAGCCTGATAGGAGGTTCAAAGGTCCGTGGAGCGTGAAACAAAGGCCTAGGCATCTGCCAAAAAGAGTAGGGGCAGGGGATGTGGGAATCCTTCCCCAGAGATTTCCATGGTCTTGCAGGAAGCTAAGGGTGATGCTCTGGAACCAAACTCCAGACCACATTGCTGCTCTTGTAGACCTACCCAATGTGCTGGGGGCAAGCCAAAGGGACCCCCCCTTTGAAGAGTTCTGACAAGCACAGAAAGAGTTCCCCAATCTCCAGGTCGCTCAGCACCAGGCTGAAAGCCAGACAAATGGAGACATCTCTGGCGATTACCTCATCTATTGGGAGAAAGATCTCCTAGATACTGAGCCTAAGGTTTCTGTGCCTGGGGCAACTGTGTATTGGTGGTCCCCCAGTGCTACAAGGCCTTTCTTTCCCACTGAGGCCGGCTCATGATGCTCCCCTGGCAGGTCATCTGGGGCAGACCTAGACCATTAAAAGGCTGGTCCCACACTTCAATTGGCCCTGGATAAGAATGGCCCAGATGTGTGCTGTAGGTCCTATCCCACCTGCCAGACAAGTGGGAATACAAGGGGGAAGCAGATGGTTTTCCTGGTACACCTTCCTATCGTTGGTACTCTTTTTAAAGGGTGTGCATTGACATTGAGGGTCCCTAGACCACAAGCCAACTCTGGGCAACTGGTTTATCCCGGTCTTGGTCGATCAAGCTGTAGTGTAGCCACTTTTAATGTAGCTTTTTGCATGTTTGCTTACAGTATTAGGCCTCTGTGCACTTTGCCCTAGATGCATTTTATTTAGCTTCACACTGTTATTTTACAATAACCAGTTTCACGGTCTTGTTTTATTTTCTTCTATCACACTGTTTAGCTTACTTCAGCACTGTAGTTCTCAAACAATACATTCTTGCTCACTCTGTGCTTCAGTCAAGGATACAGTCTGGTACATTGCCGATAGACGTGGTAGAAGTTTAGTCTTTATGGTTCGTAGATAGTACACACTCTTACGCAGAAACATCGGGGTGTTAGTTCACATCAATAGTATAAAAACACTTTCTAGTCCCAGTACACATAAGAGGGAGATTCCGACCAGGAACCCACAACTAGATGCTGACTGCCCTGTTGCAGACGCTGATCCAGATCAAAGGCTTTTGCTCAGGTATGAGGGCTGATGTCCTCCCGGGGGAACCTGAAAGGCAGGCTTAGAGCTTAACACGCTGTGCTCAAAATATAACTTAGAGAGAGAACGTCACCTAGTTGCACTATGATAGCATTATTCTTATGTTTCATTCTCCTCGTTACTATTTTAATCCTACTGTGTTGTATGGTTCTGGTTATTGCGGCTCACGCCTTGTTGTCTAAAATGCAGTCGTTTTATTAAACCAATCTTTAAAACTCAAACTGCCTTTGCCATTTATATATGAGACCGCACTGTGTATGAGAGAACTGGTTGTGACCTGAGTGACCACGACTTCCCTGGGAAGCACTAAGATGTAATGCGCTCGGCTGCCCAATCGTCTCTTCCCTTAGGGAAAGACAAGGAGCTGCTAGTTAGCCGGAGCTTACCCCGGATTTGGGGTGACAAGGGTCCTTCGCCGTGGGTCAGACTTAGTCCCCCACACTGTGAACGATCTTGCCACCCGAAAATCCAGTAGTCGCATTAGGATAATGAGAGCCTACGCGACAAAGCCACCGAGTACACAGACACCATAATTCTGAGAACACTGAAACGTTCCTCAAAGAGGTGGCATCTGACAGGGGTACCAATTTCATGTTAGCGTACATTAAATCCATGTGGGACAAGTGTGGACTTACCTATAAGTCTGCATCATATCATCCCCAGACTGATAGGCTTGTTGAGAGGTTCAAAAAGAAGTTTAAGGGCATAATCAAGTGTATGTCAGAGTCCAGAAGTGGGAGGTCATCTTGCAATGTTTACTGTTTGCGCACAGGTAGGTTTCTCAGAAGGGAGTTGGATTCAGCCACTTTGAATGCTGTACAGCCACCTTGTCAGAGGGCCTCTCAGTCTTGTGAAGGAGGGGTGAGAGCAATCCCCTGAGAAGCCCCTTCAGAATGAAGGCAGCTACATGTTTGCTCTAAGAACCCAGATGAAGCGGTTCTGGCTTCGCCAGTTAGGAAGTGAAGAAACTCCGATATAACAAAAAGGACACTCTGGTTGGTTGTATTTCAGCCTGTCCTAAAAAGCATGGGCAATCAAGCAAGTGGATACTCAGGTCTTCAGGACTGGTGGACTGGGCCATACAAGGTAAAGGAGTGCAAGGGAGAGGTCATCTAAGTGATGGACCTCAAAACCCTGAGTAAACCTCCAGGGGTCCAGTCTGTCAACCTCCTCATGCCCCATGAAGGTAATGTTACAAAATGGCAGCAAGGGATGATCTTGAAGAAACAACATTAAACAGAGATACAACGTGATTTTGGGATATTATAAATCACCTCTACTTGTCAAACAATACTAAGTCTAGGATTGAGAATCACATTCCAGTTGAAAGATGGCTGACCCACTTTGCTGAGGTCTTTAACTTGAAAAGTAATGAGGGTACTCTAGTTGAAATTATTGAAAACAGAAATATAAGTTCTGTGGCGCTCCTTAACTTCAGTAGTTCTATTCAAGTCAATGAAGTATCCCATGCAATTAAGAAGTCTTCAGGAAAGCGCTAGGCCCAGATTGGGTGTCAGTGGATATTCTTCAAATTAATATTTCACGTTGAGGTCCAATTATCACCAAGGTCCAGCATGCTACAATTCAAGACACCTTGATAGCATCATGGAGGGAGGCAGTCATTGTCCCCATTTATTAAAAAAGGGAATAGAAATATCCCTAATTGTTATCGGCTGATCTCCCCACTTGATTCAATCTCTAAGATTTTGAGACAAGTTCTACTTACAAGACTGGAAGACTGGGCTAACAGAAACTCATTTTTTTCAGAGGTTCAATGTGGATTTCGGCCACGTATCAGCACAACAGGACAGTCCCTTTATATCTCCTTAATAATAGGAAAGTATGTCAAAACCAGGAGTGGTTTATTACATATGGCCTTTATGGACCTCTCCTGTGCTTTTGACAAAGTAAAATGTTCTAAACTTTGGGACACGTTAGAAACTATGGGAGTGGAAGAGGTACTCATTATCATTTTGAAGAAATTGCATGTGAATACAGTAGTTAGAAACAGATATCCATAATGGAAAATGTGCACCCTCACTGAGTTCTGAGCGGGCATACGCCAAGGCTGTATCTTAGCCCCTTTCCTGTTATTACTTTGAATTAATGGTCTGGAAACCTTCCTTGTACAACATGCTGCTAATGTGCCCCAGGCTGGAAAACATCAGATACCAAATTTGTTATTTGCTAATGAAGTAGTACTCTTTGCCAGAACCTCAAATACCCTTTATATTGCATTCAATGCATTCACAACTTTTATGAACAATTTCATTTTGAAGGTAACTTTTAGCAAATCTTTTATTATGACAAACTGACCAAGAAAAATTAAATCTATGTCACATTTTATTGAGGGGTGCAGAGGTTAGTAAGGCCATTACATTTAACTTTTTGGGAATTATGTTTGGCATTTTATTGCAGTGTGGGTATTCAATAAATATTAGATCAAAGCAATTTGCAAGGGTGACCAAGCCAATTTTTCATTTTACCATCAAACTTGGTCAAAGACCTTTGAAGGTAATGCTACAGTTCTATAGCAGTAAATGCATTCCAGTAGCTCTATATGTAATGACATTAACTCTAGAGCTCTTCAAAGAGTAGAAACTGTATTTGTACACAGACTCCTTCCACTCAGATTTGTCAGATTAAATTAGGGTTAAATTATTATATATCAATCAATATTTTCTTAGCCCCTCTATTACTGTGCCTTAAACCATAGCTCTCACCATCAGCAGACTTTCCAAGACCAGTATTAATAGTCTGCCTAAGGCTGAATAATCAATAAAAAATTCCTTGGTTCACTTACTAAAAACAGACCAGGTTAGAGCTTGGTGGCCCAGAAATTTTTTCTAATTCTGAGATGAATAAAAAAATAGCAAATCAAGGATGAAAAGGTGGTTTTAAAATCAGTGTATAAAGGAGAGGGCAGAACAATTCCAAGATATGCCAACTGTAGCTATGTATAGATCCCTTTTAACCTCCCTTAGTATAGAACCCTACTTGGTTACCTGAAGTAATTCACAAAATAATTTTTATCTGACTTGTTTTTTGCCTTAGCACTTTGCACTATTTGGCTGCCTTCCCTTGAAGCAGAGGCTGGTTTGCAAGTCTTCCGATCTGTCCCTGCAACAACAAAGTACTACTCACTTCAATTTTGTTACATTTTATATGGCACTTTACAAAAATGTTTTTTGTGCCAATCCTACAGTCATCCACTATTAAATATCATAAGCTAAATGTGATATGTTTGGAAGACTCAAAAAATAAGATATGTAACATTACATTTTTATGTAAAGATTTTGTAGTAAAGAAAATAAATGAAATAGAGTCATAACTAATATTCGCAAGATGTATTGATTTATTTGGCTATTACTGGACCTGGTGTGTGAAATGAGTGGATTTCTAACCCTATGGGCCTCATTATGACCCTGGCGGGCGGCGGAGGCCGCCCGCCAGGATGCCGCCCTCCAAAATACCGCGCCGCGGTCAAAAGACCGCGGCGGGTATTACAAGTTTTCCCCTGGGCTGGCGGGCGGATGCTGAAAAACCGCCCGCCAGCCCAGGGGAAAACGACCTTCCCACGAGGATGCCGGCTCGTAATCGAGCCGGCGGAGTGGGAAGGTGCGACGGGTGCAGTGGCACCCGTCGCGTATTTCCGTGTCTGCAAGGCAGACACTGAAATACTTTGCGGGGCCCTCTTACGGGGGCCCCGCGACCCCCCCTACCGCCATCCTGTTCATGGCGGCTTTCCCGCCATGAACAGGATGGCGGTAGGGGGGGTCGGAATCCTCATGGCTGCGGAGCGCGCTCCGCAGCCATGGAGGATTCACACGAGCAGCGGAAAGTCAGCGGGAGACCGCTGACTTTCCGCTTCTGACCGCGGCTGAACCGCCGCGGTCAGAATGCTCGCTGGAGCACCGCCAGCCTGTTGGCGGTGCTCCCGTGGTCGGTGGCCCTGGCGGCCACCGGCCGCCAGGGTCAGAATGACCCTCTATGTTTGTGCTATTAGTATTGGATGAACTGTTTTTGTATTTATAAGTTGGCTGTGTTCTGAATTTGAAATGGCATGCTTTTATTGTAACTTTTAAGGTATTTTGACTGACTGGCACTTGACATAAATGAAGAGGGCCTAGACTAACGTGTAGCCTTCAACAAAAGGAGGATACTTCCCAGGGATCAGTGGTGGAGTGCTATAGAGAGGGAAGCCTTTGCAGTGCTTTGTGCTCTGAAGAAGAAGAGACCCTACTTGTTTAGGTATCACTTCCGGATTTAGAAAAACTACAGAACCTTCAGGTAGCAAATGAAAATGAGGGGTGAGAATCCCAAACTTTTGAGGTGGTCCATCTCCCTACAAGGAATGGACCTCATAGTGGAACACTTTCCTGTGCCTGACCACTCCAATGCTGAAGGTGTTTCCAGGTTTTTCAAATTAGTTATGAAAACTCCCATGACGGTGGGTAGTTCTTCCTGCTTTCAGCTGGGGTGGACATAGGTTAGACCTGACACCCTTAAGAGGTAATCTCCCAGACATTTTGTTTTGCTTTAACCCCTCCTATTTTGCTGTATTCTTTTTTGTTGGCTTTAGAACTCTGTACACTTTACCATTGCTAACCAGTTGTAAGGAAATGCCTCTTTTTGTATGTTCACCTCCACATGATTGGACTGATGCTGCTGTTTTCTTTCAACTTTGAGAGTACACTTGTTAACCAGACTTCACTTACTTATAAGACCCTAGCATATGGTACCCAAGGTACCAAGGGGATGTAGGGTAGAGTGTCCACCCAGGGCTGTAGCTCTGATTGTGCTATCCTGTGTGTGACAAAGTACAAAAAGGCTCCCACCCTGCCACTGCAGACTGGAAGAGCAGTGATCAAACTGCCAGTTTGACTTTGCCATTCAATAAATGGCAAAGCCACCACTTCCCTTAACAACATGTGTACACCTCCCCTATGGAAGGCCTATAGAGCCCTATGGCATGGAGCTGTATATTGTTAATTAGGAAATATATATTTTTTTACCTCTAAAGTGTTGTTTTGCTGTGAAGAAGCTAGTAGCCCCATTGGGTAGTACAGGATTATCAGCTGGCTCCCATTACTTCTGAATGGGACTACCTAACAAGGTACTGTAAAGTATCACATTAATCATGGCATTAAACCTGACCTGATATCTATGTCAAATTTATTGCTACTATTAATGAAATGCAATGAATGACTCCCAGGCTTAGGAACAATAGCAGCCTGCTGTATGGTGAAGTGTTACCTTTCCTTTGCACACAGTCACTTAGAGTGTTAGCCCAAAAGACAAGCTTCAAAGGAGAAGCCGTCTTTGGTGGGAAAATGGAGGTCACACTACTGAGGGGCTGCCTTTTGTTGAGGGAGAGTGGCTGGGGAGAGAGACAGAGATGGGAAACCAGTCCCCAAATAAATATTCCCATGGGCATGTAGCCCACAGGTAACCATACCTTTAGGGTGGGCTACCAAGCTCCTCACAGTTGAAGTTTAGTTTAGTTTAGTCTAGGGGATTTATAAAGCGCATAGCTACCCAAAGGCTTCCCAGCGCTAAGAAGGAAAGTAACTGCATCAAATACCAGAAAAAAGATGACTTAGCAAAGAAAGTTAGGTCAGATAAAGGACCGTTTTTAGTTTTTTCCTGAAAGATAGTCCTAGAGGTTCTTCCTGGAGCTCTAGGGGAAGGGTATTCCAAAGGCGTGCGGCCTTGATTGAGAAAGATTTGCCTCCCCACGAGGACCTCTTGAAGCGTGCTATGTGTACTAGGTGGGTGGTGGAAGATCTAAGATATCTAGTGGGGGCATATGGAAGAATAATTTTTCTAAGGTAGTGGGGTCCCTTGCCATGCAAGGCTTTATGTATCATGCATAAGGCTTTCAAATTAATGTACTGTTTTATGGGCAGCCAATGAAGCGCGGCTAAGGCTGGCTTAGCTGAATGATGTCTCGGCAAATTCATAAGCAGTCTTGCAGCAGCATTCTGTACGACCTGGAGTTTCTTCACTACGTAGTCCGGAGAGCTAAGGAAAAGAGAGTTGCCGTAATCAAGTCGCGAGAGAATTATGGCCTGAATAAGAATTCTTCTGGCCAGAGGAGGTAACAGCTTGAAAATTTTCCTTAGGGTTCTAAGGAGGCCAAAACAGGAGGAAGAGATCTTTTTGGCTTGTTGTTCCATCGTTAAGCGACAGTCCTGCCAAAAATCAAGGCTCTTTATGTGGTCCTTGGGGGTGGGGGGAGTTGCTAAAGGCATTTGGATATAGTGCCAAGAGATTGGGGGGGGGCGCCGTTGCCTACAATCATCACCTCAGATTTCCCATCATTGAGTTTCAGTTTGGACAGATTCATCCATTTACCAATGTCAGCCAAACAGAGGGAAAGATTGGTTAGAGAAGGATCTTTAGTGTTGGATAGAGATACTACTAACTGAGTATCATCAGCGTAGGTGACCACTGACAGGTCATATGGTTTAACTATTTTGACTAAAGAGGAAAGATAAATATTAAAGAGAGTAGGGCTTAAAGAAGAGCCCTGAGGGACTCCACAGGTCGAGGGAAGGATATTGGACAGGAAGGAACAATCTAAGACCTGAAAGGTTCTTCCTGTGAGGAAGGAGAAGAGCCAGGCTAATGCTGTGCCTTCTATCCCTATACTGGAGAGCCTACTGCCGAGGGTATCGTGATCTACAGTGTCAAAGGCGGCACTGAGATCTAATAGAATAATAGCTGCGCGCCCTCCCTGATCTGAGAGTTGCCGAGTGGATTCAGTGAAGGCAAGAGGGCTGACTCAGTACTGTATTGGGGTCTAAATCTCATGTGAGTAGGATCTAGGAGTTCATGGTCCTCAAGAAAGTGTGTCAGTTGCTTATTGTCATGTTTTTCCATGATTTTTGCTAGAATGGGCAGAAACGCAATGGGCCTGTACTTACTAAGCAAAGTGGGGTCGAGTTTGGGATTTTTCAGAAGAGGTTTGATGATTGTATGTTTAAGGGACTGAGACGGAATTCCTGAGGTTATGGAGTGATTGAGAGTCTTAGTCAAACGTGGAACGATGATGTCAGAAGCCAATGCCATAATGGCCGGAGGGCGGGATCAAGAGGAGACCCAGACTTCATATTATGGAGGAGGTCTGTAACCACTGACTCTGTTAGGGGCCGGAACTCTGAAAGTAAAATCCCTGAAGACTGGAGATTGGCACACTTCTCCTTTACAAGCTCCTAGTTGGTAGTGGTAGGAAAGGAGGAGTATATGTCAGTGATTTTCTCCTGAAAGTAGGTTGCCAAGTTTTTGCTATGTTCGGTAGAGGTACTCTCTAACAGCTTCTCTGTAAATTACCTTGGAAGAGATACTATAATCTTTTCTCCACATTCTTTCCAACTTCTTACACTTCTTTTTTTGTTCTAACAATTGCAGAGAGAACCAGGAGTTGAGCTTATGTGTGGATTTTATTAGTCTTGTCTTAATCGGCAAAATAGAGTCTAGGGAGGTGGACATCCAGTTGTTGAAAGATTCTACCGTCGTGAGATTGGGGTCATTGTAGATAGAAAATGAAGAGCGAACAGTATTATGCCATACTTTAGGGTCGAGCTTTGACCATTTGCGACCAGTAGATTTAATGCCTACTGGATGCCTAGAGAAACTGTCATAGCGAGGAGTGATTGACAGTAGAAAATGGTCTAGAGGCAGAGGAGTATGGAGGGAAAGATCAGAGAAATTGCTAATTATGAGGTCGATGGTATGGCCTTTATGGTGGGTAGGCCCAATAGTTTGATGGGTAAGGTCTAGCGCTGCCATCGAGGATGAAAGTAATTTTGCTGAGGGCAGTCCCTATTGTCAATCTGAATGTAAAAATCCCCAAGTATTGTTAAGTTAGGAGTTTTGCAGATAAAACTTGATATAGAGTTGGGTAGAGCTTGTAAGAAGCTTGCATAAGGACCCGGAGGGCGGCAGCTTAGAATTCCAGAGAAGGTAAAAGTAGCAGAAAGATATACTGAAATGCCATACTTTCACATCCTGGAATGTCAAGAGTGGTAGTAACACATTTAAATATTTTCCTATGGATAATGGCGATGCCACCCCCCTAGCCTGAGACCTATCTAGATGGGCAATTGAGTAGTTAGGAGGGAGTGCCTTGAGGATTTCAGAAGAGGAGCCTTCCTTAAGCTATGTTTCTGTCAGAAATAGGATGTCAGGATGATCGTCATCTAAAAGAGTAAAGATGTGCAAACAGTATGCGGGCAGGCAACGACAGTTAAGCAGGAACAGTCTTCCCAGCTGACTAGAAGTGCTCTCCAAAAGGGATGAAGAAGGGTGCTGACATCTTGAGAGGTGGCAGAATAGTGCACACTAGGATTTTTAGGTGCCACACATTGCCGGAAAGTCAAGGAGGGAGGGGGCCTGGCAGCTCATTGGCTAGAGACCACTTGGTCCCCTCACGGCACTTTCAAGGAATAAATGTGGCACCCCTGGCACCCTGAACAACACATCACATTGGAACTGCAACAAAGAAAGAAGGAGAACTCCCCTGCTGAACCCTGGGCTGCTTAAAGAGAGTCTACACAGTCTGGTAGACTGCATCTGCTGCACCTTGGGCTTGCAAAGTTGGGACTGTATCTGTGACTCCTGGCTCGAGGAAAATTCGTGCCCCAGCTCCAGAGCAAAGGGACAGTTGGCTGACCCCACTGTAACCTGCTCCAGAGGCAAAAGTTCTGAAGTAGCCTAGAACGGAAATCCAGTGGCCACGTCAGAGGAATGCTCACTGACTGCTGATGGATGCCCCAAGAGACAGATCCTTGATGGCCAAAAGTTGGACCTGAGTCAGCCGGACATAAAAGAGTTATCAGAGTCCAGATTGATCACCCACGAGGTAAACTAGCATCCACTAAAAGGTTTTACTCTGACTGTTTTGCTTGGAGACCAGTAGCCCAGTGGCATCTGGCCTTCTACTTGTCTCAAAGAGGACTTCATGGGACCTTGACCTCTATGGCCAATCCCACCCCACATGACCTGTGGACCGAGGAATCATCACAAAGGAACCCACATCTACCACACAGCAACTGGCATCTTTTCATTCTGTATCCCCAGCATGAAGACCACTCTATTAAAGCCTATGGCTGTCATGGTGTAAAGTTTGGAACAGGACTAGAACATGCCCAGGGGACAAGTAACTGTCCGAATCTACACCACTGGTCTGCCAGACCTCCATCCTGTTTGATCTGGTTGCCTAACCAGGCCGGAGTAGCCAAACAAACTTTTTACAAACTTTTCAAAAGTTTGCAAACTTTAAATTGACCAATGCCTGTTTATGGTTAAATTAAAAATGATAAATCTTTAAAGACATATATCTCTGGAACCCTCCAGGGGATTTTGCTCATCTTGGACTCTAAGAATTTATAAAAATATAATCTATGTCTTTAAAGTGGTATTGTGTATCTTTTGTGTCCTGTGCCTTTCTTATTTAATTTTTTGGTACTGTTAAATGCATTACACTAAGGGGCTCATTCACAAAGGGCCTCTGCACTTGTGGCAAAGGCCGGACAATTGTGATGGGAGGCCAGTACTCATGGCAGGACTTCCGTACTTCCTTTACCCATTGCAGGGGTCTTGCATGAGTGCTGGCTCCTCTGCACGATTGCAGTGCCTTGTGAATCAGGCACCAAGCTTCTTTGTGCAAGCCTTGCTGCTTGAAAGTTATAGCTACCCTGTGTTGCACTTAAAGTTGTTTGAATGAGCCTGACTAGACCCATGACAGTTTTTCCAAGGGTATTCCATGGTAAGGCTGCACAGCCATATCATATAATATACCCAAAACCTCACACCAGGGCTAATCGGCTCTTGCATGGTAAAATTGTCCTACAATTGATTGGTTCATATCATTTACCTCCACTTCCCTACTATATGGTCCTACATGTACCCAGGGCCTGTAAATTCAATACTACTATTGGGCCTGCAGCACTCATTGCGCCTGTGTCACCCACTAAAGTAGAACTTTAAATCTTGTCTCAGTCCTTCCACTGCAAGCTATAGTTCAGCTTTAAACTGCCATTTCAACCTGGCAAAATAAACTTTTTGCCAGGTCAGAGCCTTTCTTTTGAATAACTGTAAGTCACCCCGAAGGTAGCTGTATCCTGCCACCCTTACACTTCAAAGGGCTTGCATGCAGCACACACAACTGAACCTGACACCAGTCTTTTGCCACCCCAGGCAGAACTTTCTAGACCTAGAGGTGGGGGTAGGACAGGGTGTCCCCCCTCTTACAGCATTGCAACTGTTAAAAATATTGGACCCCCAGAACCACTCTCCAGATTGCTTCTGGGCCTTTGGAAGACTCACAAGAAGGACCTCTCTGCTGTTCTGCTTAAGGAGGACTGACCTGCTGCCCTGCTGTTGGAAGGATTGCCCTGCTCTTGAGGAAGGAAAACTGGTCTTGCTTCTTGAACCCAGGAACACCAGAGTGACTTCAAGGGCTAGCTGGCCAGCATCCTGTATGAGCCACAGGGACACAACAAACTTTAGAGGTCTTCAACCCTGCTGCTGGCCTTGGCTGGCGTTAGTCCGAACTCCACCCCAAGTGGTGCCTCCCAAGTATTGGACCCTTGGAAGTAGTGCTGGTGGTGCTATTTCAAGTAAAACTGTTTGGAGAACTAACAGAAGACCGGGACCTTCCTGCCAGCCAATACACCCAAGGTGCATCATTGGTCAGTCTGACTTTGTGGTAGCTCTGCTGCATTCTTCTCCACATCAGCAAACCCTCCTCATCAGGACCTTCCGGCAGCGTTATCTGGCTGCATGGAACTCTCTTCAGCAAAAACTGCAGCCTCATCCTGCTAGGTGAATCTGAGCTCCACAAAAACTTCTAATTCTGAAAGTAGAAATCTTTATAGGGCTCAACGATGACCATCACCCCATCGATGACAAAGACCTCATCAGGCTGGAAATTCAGCTTCTTCCACTCAGAGATTTCTCCTGCCTTTGTCAACAGCTTAATCAATACCTCGTTCCATGCCTCTCCATCATTGATGACGTCCTTGGATACAGCCTCCAGCCTTGACCGGTTGAGACTCTACCTTCCCAAATTTCTTCTAAGTCTGAAGGTAAGCAACAACTGGGCCCAATCCTCCCCTTTTGTCCCACCAGCACTCCATTGTGGTCAGCCTTAACTTTTGACTTTGATCTGTTCTCACCCAACTACCCGTGGTTGGCGCTTTAATCTTTTAGGCACAATTTTTCTCTAAAAACTCAAAAATTAATAACTCTGGTTTTACTGGTTGTATTTACTTTGTTTTGGTGCCATTTACTTTATAATAGTTCACTGTATTTTTCTAAATTGGTATGGGATTTTCTTGTGTTGTGTTTTCACTGTATTTCAGTTGAGTACTGCATAAATACTTCATACATTGCTTTATAGTTAAGCCTCACTGCTTTTGTGCCAAGCTGTCAGAGGATTAAGCACAGGTTAATTTAGTGACTTTTTGTGGTTCACCCTGACAAGGATGATGTTAATTATTTGAGTATGGTTTCTACCCCTCTCAACTAATATCACAGTTTCTTATATATCAATGTAAAAATATTAAAAATATATGTTGTCCTACTCCACTGTCTTGAGCTCTACGCTCTTATCACCCCAAAGAGAAATATAATATCTTATGTACTGCCATCCACTAACACTACTCTTTGTACATTCTTTATCATCACTGTGCTAAACAAACGCATTCTCGGTTCTAAATCAGAGGGCCCTAAGCAGTGCAATGCAAACATGTTCCTCTGTATGAGCATCTCTTCACCACAGTCAGTAATGTTTGTTTTCCACAGCACAGTTTTTAATCCAATTGTACCACTGTTTTGAACTCAGAACAATGAAAAACAAAACTGAATATTGAATGTATTAGACTTGCTCCACTCTAGTGCATCACACATTTCACACAAATATGTATGTGTGAAAAATATCACATCAACTTTCAGTAACACACCTAGGCCCATATTTATACTTTTTGACGCAAACCAGCCCCGGTGCTGGTTTGCGTCAAATATTTTATCGCCGGCTAAAGACATTCCTACGCGCCATGCGGGCTCCTTATTTAAGGAATTACTTTAGCCGGTGCTACGGACTGGTCAGAGTTAAAAAAAAAAATGACTCAAACCAGGCAGCGCCGGCGTACGGGAAAATGGGGGTGGTGCGTCAAAAAGTGGTGCAAGTCAGGTTTGAGGCAAAAATCATGCCTCAAACCGGACTTGCGCCATTTTTTGACGCACAACGCCCATTGAAATGACTCCTGTCTTACCAAAGACAGGAGTCATGCCCCCTTGCCCAATGGCCATGCCCAGGGGACTTCTGGTCATTGGGCACAGTGGCATGTAAGAGGGGCATGTAAATTAGGCCCTCCTATGCCACTTTAAAAAAATAAAAAATAAATACTTCCCTCAACTTAGCTGTACTTACCTGGGATGGGTCCCCCCCCATCCATGGATGTCCTCCAGGAGTGGGCGAGGGTGGCAGGGGGTGTCCCTGGGAAGGGAAGGGCACCTCTTGACTCCTTCCATGGTCAGAGACCATGGAAGTGAGCCCACATGTCCCTTAACGCCTGCCCTTACCCAGGCGTTAAAAAAACGGCGCACATCAGGCTGTGCGACGTTTTTTAAGGCACGCCCCCTCCTGTGCATCAAATTGAAGCAGGAGTATAAATAAGGCGCACAGGCCTTAAAGTCATTTTTTGGGCGGGAACGCCTACCTTGGATGTCATTAACACAAGGCAGTTTCCTGCATCCAAAAAATAACGCACACGGAGGAATTTTGACGTCCGCAGGTGTCAAAGTTGAAATATGGTGCACGGTTTGCATCAAATGTGTGTCAACATTTTTTATGCACATTCGGCGCAAAAAGAGGGTAAATATGCCCCCTAATGTCAAAATGATGAGCCAGAGCATTCAAACATGTTATTGCAGCTGGATGCTGAGGATTATAATTTAACTTTATGTTACAAAGACAATGGGCTTGATTTACAATTTACCACGTCGGAAGCCTTTCACAAATATAATGCTTATCCCGTATGCCTTCTAACAAGTGCATTATGTCATAATGCGCTTGTAATAAGTTGGATGGGATAGATATGCGTCACGTTTGTGATGGATTACCAATCATCCAAACTCTAATTGTGTCCTTGTGAGATGTGGTTATAAGGTAATCAGCACTTTTCTCTGTATACGGTTTGAGTCCCAGAGTTGATTACACGGAGGTCTCCAGTGCACTGCATGTGTAATGGAATGTTCTATAGGTAGACCTAATGCAAGTCAAACCAAATCCTCTTAATTAATTTTGTTTCAAATAAAAGCTCTTTATTTTTTGGGTGATTCTGGAAGGAATCACAGCATAAACATCATGTGTTGATACTACACAAGTGATAGAGAACACTCTTTCTGCATACACCAGAGCTAAAGAGTTTTAGTTAAAATGATAGGTAGTTGTTATGACTCACAGAAGGACTCAGAGCCTCATTCACAAAGGTAAACTTACCCTTCTGTGTAAGTTTACGATTCCTTGGTATTCACAAACGGATTTACTAGAAAAATCTTTAAGAGTGAGGAGTCTTCGCGTATAAAAGGATAAAACTGTACTAACTTGTTATGTTCAGGGACTCCACACTCGTAAAGATACTATTAGTTAATCACTTTGGGAATACCAAACAGTTGTGAATTTACACAAAAGTGTAAGTTTACTTTTGTGAATCATGCCCATAGCAAAATACAGAAAGACTTATTGTATGAGTGCTAATGAAAGCCTACAGATATATTTGTATTGCCAACGTATATTTGTGAGTGTTTTAGCAAGTGTGCAATCATAAAGAATGAATTGTGAAAAATGGGTTGACTGTAAAAGGGAGTTAAGAAGCACCACTTTCGTATTTTTTCTATTTCTAACTGACTTCTCAGGACCAGTGGTGCCATTGGGGATGAGGGCGCCTAGTGAAATCCATGTTACAGTTGCATACCTCCTGGCCCTCTACATTTTCCACCACCCGGGCTGATAATAAATACAGTTATTTAGCTATTCTTTTGTTCTCTGACTTCCAGGCACAATTCTTGTGGGTTATCAAAGGGCAGGGTTTGGGAATGGGTGGCAGTCATGTAACGAACTTTACAACTATTGTGTTATTGTGATGCATGTACAGTGCTTAATTTGGGCTGGTGGTTGGTGATGGGGGCCATAGCACTCACTTTTGGGAATCTGCAGTATTTTTCTTCTTCAGACATTTCCAGAGAGCAAGAGAGAGAAAGGGGGAACACCTTCAGCAAGGGGGAAAGCAGGAGTCTGTAAGAGTGAGATACAGGGGCAGACAATGTCGGGTAATGGATTAAAGAGGCATATGGTGGATTCAGCACTAGCAGCCTTGGTATTCAGCACTCTGACATTTAATAGTTTCATCCTAGCTTCTGAGCGGCGCTTTGGGGCACCAACACTCATCATTTTACACAATAAGCACTGTGCATGTTGTCACACACTCACATGGCTCCAACCGTCTCAAGGGCAGCTAATGATCAAGGAATATAACCAATAAATCGTACACTGATAATGAGGAAAAGGAGACTGGGATAAAACAAGAAAAGATAGATGCATCGCTGGGACTGCTCTGCTGCCGTGCAACACTGCATAGGAAGGTCTGTACTTCCTGGACCTTTTAGTGTTGATGCGGGTGCGGTGGACTAGAAACAACAAGAAGAGTTGTTTACTAACAGTTCTCAGCATATAGGGCCCAATTACCAGTCTGGCGGTCTATAGACTGCCACACCTGTGGTGGCGGTCTGGACTGATGCCTATGTGGCGGTCCGACTGTCACATTATAACCATGGCTGTTGGACCACCAAGGCAGCGCCAGCTCTTCAAGAATGTCAGATCCTAGCAGTCTGGAGGATGGTGGTTGTCCTAATCCACCAGTGCAGGGCTTCAAGCAGCGCTGCCCTGGGGATTACAACCTTGTTCTCCACCAGCAGTTTCATGGCTGCACCACCATGAAAAGTCTGGTGGAGAACGGGTGTAGAGGGCCCCAGAGGGACCCCTGCACTGCCTGTGCACTTGGCATGGGCAGTGCAGCCCCCCGCCCAGCACCATCGCTGCAAAGCACACAGTGAACATTGCAAGGGTGCTGGTGCACCCTGCAGGCTACAGCATTGCCGCAGGCTGGATTAAGAGCTGGAGATAGTGTGGTAGCCTGTTTCCTGCTAGGCCAGTGGCTGAGACTCATGTTTCTGCCCGCTGACCTAGCAGGAGACTCTTAATGACTCCGGCAGTGACCCTGTCAGGAATTTGGTAGACAGGCATTCCCATCCATTAAACTTGTAATAGGGCCCATAGTGTTTAAACAGTAACTTACAATATTATCACTAACAGGCTTTGTCACAAATAATGCTTGAGAACAGGTACAATTCACAAGCAAGTTGGAGTTTCTGGCACTCCCAAGAATGTCTTAAAATACAAAGTTCAGTTCAAACTTGAATGTATAAACCATGCACTTTAAAGTCCTTCCAAGTACTTGTTACCAAACTAGTCAAACAACACTGATATGAGAACCTTCAGTTCTGAGGCAAATACGTTTGGAGCATCCACAAGTTAAAGTGCCTGTTGCACTAGGACTCTTAGAAAAGTAGAAACAAATAATGTCTGATTTCCAAGAATGGGTTTTGACTTTCAAAGAACTCAGTCTTGACTTAAACTTAAACTTATCTAAGGATTAGTGTGCACTAAACTGAGGATCAAAAGCCTAGCATTGACTTTAGTTCTGCAACTTGGCACAGGAGGAAGACTAGAGCCGGATGATACAAGAAGCCCAAAAAGATGTAGAATCATATCTCTGGAAACAAAGACACCAGAAACGTTGAGGGAGTCAGGATGACGGGACCAACAGGAACACTTGGAAGACTAGAGTGCTAGAGGGTTGCCGGTGACTAAGAAAGTTAGTGCAGAGAAGGCTCTTGCACAGGATTGGAATGAGGCCAAACCCTGATTCAGGTACAGACAAGTTATTTAGACACAATGGGAGAGTGCATGTGACTCATGTAGGAGACTGGAAAGTTCCAAGGATACCTAGAGGGGAGCCTGCATTAAAAATAACAGATATGACCTTTGCTGGTGCCAGGTGCAAGTGGCAGATGGGAACAATTAACCACAGCAGGCAGAACCAGATAGCATTAAGGTTAGAGTCAATACGTTATGGTGGATGGGGCTAATTAACAGGAACACATGGTTCTCTTGCAGGTGCAATACTGAGTGAACAGGAGGTTCAAGAGTTCATGTACTCTGGAGGGAGGTCCATAGGTTGCAAGAGGCCATGAGGCGCCGCAGAGGAATGATAACATGAGCCCTGCGCATAAAGCCCACAGCACAGCGGGCACAAGAGAGGTTTGTGACAAGTGGCCATTCCCTTATGGACAGCTGCTGAGCAACTTTTCCACTTCCCATAATATTATATTCGAATCAGATGTAATGATTTTGTCACAATGACAGAGCAAAGGGAAGATACTAGTTGAGTGACCTGGTTTTACCGTTTTTTACAAAGTTGCAGATGGGAATATTTTTGAGTCCCTGAGATCAGGTGACTGGAATACTGCATCTGACTAAGACGTGACATCACAATTGGTTAACCCAGCAATGGCAATCAGGTGGAAGTGTACCAGCCAAGTCAAGGAGGTCTATGGGCCAGATGCATCATTTTATACAATAGCGATGACCTAATTGCGATTTTTAGCGAATTGCAATTAAGTAATCGCTATTGTAATGTATGAAACTCCAGGAGTTTCATACCGCGATTCGCAAGGGCTCGCAAATTGACCTACCTCATTAATATTCATGAGGTAGGTTTCAATTTGCGAGCCATTTCGAATGGCTACAATCACAGGGATGGTGGCCTGCTGGGCTCAGCAGACCTCCATGTCTGTGATTGCTTTTCAATAAAGCTATCTTTTTTTTTTTTTTTAAATGCAGCCCCATTTCCTTAAAGGAAAACGGGCTGCATTTAAAAATGAAAAATGAAAAAATTTCTTTTCATTTTTTAAGAGTAGGCAGTGGTCTATGGGACCACTGCCTGCTCTTAAAAAACATTTTTGCATGCATTCACAATGCATTCCCCCTTCCCTTTTGCCAATGGGTGACCACCTACTTGAAGTAGGTGGGAACAGTGAT
Source organism: Pleurodeles waltl (assembly GCF_031143425.1). Taxonomy (NCBI): domain Eukaryota; kingdom Metazoa; phylum Chordata; class Amphibia; order Caudata; family Salamandridae; genus Pleurodeles; species Pleurodeles waltl. The sequence continues at coordinate 469,935,143 of NC_090442.1, forward strand.
TGTTTTGCGACCGCATTCACTGTCACAAAACAAAATACATACCTCTGCGATTCGGTATTAGGAAGGGACACCCTTGACGCGCCCATTCCAAATACCGAATCGGTATTGTTAGCGCATCGGACCTTAATAAGTAAACTTACAAGGGGATGCATATAAGTCGATGAACCTTTAGACTCATTCAGGATGTTCTTATCATAGTTCCAGAACAGAAACAATAATCAATACACAATAACTAATAATCATTAATCAAATCAATAATCAATAATCAATGGAGTCAGTAATGGTCACGCCTCATGGCCTTTCAGCCACGAATAACCACACCTTTAGTAAAAGTTTAATAATTTTATTTCCCTTACATTATCCATGCTAAAGTCATGTAGATTAATCTCAAAATCAAATTAACACATATAAGAACAATACTGGATGACCAAAGCGACGAAAGAAACACAATCTAACCAAGGCTTGAATCACAATACATTCTAAAGCAACTGTACAGATCAATAGCAAAGTCAGTTGCGATGAAGTAATCACGTACATTCACGTTAATTTCAGCAAGATAGCTCGTCAAACATTTGTCCCTGCAATCTGTCAGTCATCATGTGAATAGCCTCAACTAACCCAGATTAGCATCAGCATGTGGGGCGTTATGCAAAACAATTTAGAACACAAATTTAGAAAACATCTAGCTAGGAAAACTATTAAAACAGCACAGTTGGTACCTAGAAAGAAAAGGCATAAAATGCAATTCAGTCATATTGTCATATCTACCTCTCAGCAAGCAGAATAGGTCTTCGTCCTCAGGTCATCAATCGATCAGCAAACATCAGGCTCTCAGTCAGGGAGAATGAGGTCAATGACAGAATCTCAAATCTCTCGTTCTCAATATCGCATCTCATAACGGGGTTAGATCTGAAGTCTTTTCCCTCTGTCACGTTGTTATATCACAGTCACCCAAACTATCCCCTAATTCACTATTGGTCAATTAATCGTACGTTATTACTCTGTCCAATAATTTTCATATACCAAATCTATTAATTCTAATATTCCATGCTTCACATGTCGTTGATTGGTCTGCTTTATGATGTTCTCATCATCCGGCTCGTCAGGTATCAAAATTGTTGCATTTTCCTCCCCAGTCAGTGTCTTCATTGTTCGCGTTCTAGGAAAGAACCTCTAGCACACATTACACATGAGTAGATACATTTTATAGACATCTCTCTTGTTAGTCGGTTCTCATGGAAAGCTTCTGCTAAGCATTTTATTAAACAATGATCATTTCACAGTTAATTCACTCTGTCAGCATTTTTTATTGAACGCTAAGAAATACAGCTTCTGCATGAGGCCTGGCAAAACCAGGCCAAGACACTCGCTAAGTTATGGCCTACAATTAATGAGCTAGGACATACTTCATAACTCTTATAATAACATATTAGTACATTAATCTAATACATTTTCAATATTTCATAATTACTAATCATTATTTAGTACATTTCGTGAACACTGGTGGCCATTCTTCGAGGTCACATTTTCAAATGTGCACATTATTTTTCTCTACATTATTCATTTTCTACATAAGTCATTATTCAAAATATGTAGACACTCACTAATAATTTCTAATTAAGACATCAGCTTCAGCAGTAGGTAGTCGCAAATCCAATTTGCGATTCGGTAACAAATTACCGAATCGCAAATTGGACTTGTTACACACCAAAACACATTTTTGCGATCGCAAAAATGTTTGATACATCTGGCCCTATGTGAACAACTTACTTTCCGGTTGTACATGAGTTAGTTGCCAACTTTGCATAAATGTAAGTAGTAAACTCCAAGCAAGAGGATTTATTCTTAACCATTTTTTCTCTTCATGTTATTAACATAACGTCATTTTCAGTTAATTGTAATGCGAAGCTGAAGTTTCAGAATTTCTAATGCTGCCTCCGCGTTCAGTCATGTAGTCGCTAGTCATTTGTGTGTGTACCTCAAGTGGCATCTCCAGACTGCTGCGCATGGACAAACGGAAGCCAAGCAGTTGCTCTACTCATGTAATATTGATATCCAGTTCTCTCCAGAGGTGTCAATATTTATATCTTGATTGAATACTGTGGTGATTAGCGATTGTTACATCTACCTTGAGACTAAGGGCCAGATGTATGAAAAAGGCCTTTTGCAAATCGGAAATAGCGATTTAAAAAAAATCGCTATTTCTGATTCGCAAAATGCAATGTATCACACTTGCAATTCGTGTAATAGCGATTTCTTAAAAATCACAAATTGCGATACCGGCCCCCATTCGTATCTATGGGCCTGTAGGCCCATATTTGCGAATTCTTTGCATTTCCAAAATTGCGCATTCCTAACTGGAATTCACATTTTTGGAAATGCAAAGTCCAGGGTGCTGGGGGCCTTAGGCCCCCTCTGCTGCACTGCAAAATATTTTTTTACATCATGTAAGGTGCACACATGCCAAAAGGGCATGTGTTCTTTACATGTACATTTTAAAAATGCATTTTAAATGCATTTTTAAAATTTGCACATGGTTACCACCAAGATCAACTTGGTGGTCAATAGCGATTCCTTAATGTTCAATTCGCATGAAGGAATTGCTTGTTGAATGTGCTTTAGAAATTGCAAATAAGGATTCCTTATTTGCGATTTCTTATTTTGAGAGTCGCAATTTGAAACTCTCTAAACAGGGTCACAATTATAAGGAATCGCTATTCTAGCAATTCCTTAAAATTGCATTTAGAATGCCTTTGATACAATCTGAAATGGCTTTTTGCATTCGCAAACGGGCATTCGCACTGTTTGCAAATGCAAAAAGCTTTGATACATCTGGCCCTTGAACTTTTATAGAAATTTATTTTACTCTGTAGCTCAATTATTTATATATTCATGTTTTTGTGAGCCTAAATCAAGCAGCACATTCAAAGTTACACATCTCTAAATTGTGTATTGGTCCTTAACAAAAGTAAAAATATTTAGGAATGTAATTTTGATTCAAATTATACCGGTGTATGATTTTTAAAATGCACTTTTGTTGCCCTTTTCTAGTCATGGTTAACATTAGACCTGTATGCTAATGTACACCAAAATAAACTTCAAAATTACATTACTGGTCAATTCATTGTTATTTGACATGGGGTAGTGCCTACAAGTTCAAATGTGTTCCATCACGATAATAGCACCTTCATGCCAGGCCCTGTTACTTACCTTGCAGTATGGGGTTACCTGCCTGCAGAGGTTGGAAGCAGGGACTGGGCATATGCAAGGCCCTGCAGCCAACCACTTGTCGGGTTGCCTTTACGTATGTTAATAAAATATTACATTATGTTATGAAAAACCTACAAATTCACTGAAAAACCAAAGGTCAAAACAGTGGCATAACAAAGGCCCCTGCAGCCCCCACGCTGTGGGGGAGGGACACTGAGCTCCAGGGGGACCCATCAGCACAGGGCTGGAGAGCTCCTGAATAAGCCCAGAGAGGCCACCCTTCATGTACTTTGCAGGAGGCCCCCTCAAGCTTCCTAACTGAGGTTAAAATAGCATTATAGGTAGGTGAAATGTTCAATAACAATATACCATTTTACACTAAAAAACGGAAGTTCACTGGTTATACTGATATATTGAGCTCACCTAAGTAGAAATCCTGCTTTAAGGTAACTATAACTAACGCCCACATCATGCACTGCTAATTAACACCACTTATTTCAACACTTACTAGCAATGAAATTATTGATGAGAAAATGGCAGGCCCACAAGTTATAGTTACCTTAGGGCACGAGTTATAGTTACTTGAGATAACTATAACTAGAATAATAATATAGACATGATGCAGTGTGGAAACAAAAGTAATGATCAACAGAAGAAAAAAATAACAACATGTGACTTAGGAACGGAGAACCGCAGCTGATGCGCTATCTTCGGACACCATCTGTTATATTATATTGTAACATTGGTAGAATAATGCGTTCCCGCATCAGACAGCAAATGAATAGTTTGGGCAGTAATTCCTCCAAAAGGCTATGTAAGTACTCAAATAAAAAGATTAAAACAGTTTAATTATCAGATCATGTCATTGTTTGTAAATGGCCATGAATGCCAAATGCAGTATTAGTCATCATGTAAGTCATCTACTGTTTGAAAGCTACGAATACGTGTGAATTATTAAGGAAGGGGACAGACTGCAGGCTTTCAGAAAGAAACAATTGCTAAATGAAAATAGAAGACAATAACTATAATAGGATTTGGAAAAGGGAGACATACGCTCTTCCGCAGTGCCAATATAAACATGACCTGGCTCTATTCATAGAAACACATTATTCATGGTGACTACGCTAGTATTAGAAAAGCAAATAGAACAAATGGCATGCTCGTTTATCTTTTAAGCTATGCAAATGGATTATGTGGAGAATAATTGTTGTGTTAGAGTCGAAACTATCACTGGATTGTATATGTTGTGTCCTCTGAAGCATATATTGGTGCACTGCCACACACTAGCGTGTTTCTTTCTTTACTGTAAATAAAAAGGTTGCTCAACACTACCACGTGTAGAGACCTTTGCTCATTTTTGTAATAAATTATAGTCACCCTTAACTAAAATTCAATATGTATAAAAAAAAGTACAGTCGAAAATACGTCATTTCTGATTTTGGAGGCGATGGATCAGAGGAAGGACTGTAAATTCGTGGAGTTGGCAGATCCCCTCTGTTGGTGTAGGCCAAATGTTATCGTTGGATATAGACCTTCGTTATGTGTTGCATTAAGCCCTCCCTGAAAGATATGATTTTCATAGATCAGTTCGCCCATTTGCAAAACAAATAATGTGGACCCGTAAAAAAAAGATTGTAGCAACAAGCTGTTCTGTAGCACGTGCAAAGCAGACCTGCAAGACAACATCCACAGGTGATGACTGGCTGCAACTGGTGGCTACAGAGCATTGGTTGCAAAATGCAAATTTATAAAAGTAATGCCAGATATGACACAAATTTGCCGTTTCATCACTTCCGGTAATGTGGAGCATACTCCAACATTTTGTTCTGTCTCAAATACAAACAAAAATTCTCAGTGCTGGAATGATGACTTGTGAGCGTCAATTCATTGCATGGGATAACTCTTCCTAGCTTTATCTGCTTTCTTTTCAGAGCTATTTGAAGAAAAGACTCCTCTGTTTATGTTAAGGCATAAAAGTCCACTTTCACACAAATATAAACACTCCTTATTAAGTTACATGCGGTCGAGATTGGTTAAAATCCTGGAATATCATCAGAAGTAATCCAGAATTGCAAGACTAAAATTCTGCCATGCATAGCCCAGAGGATTTATAAATTTTTTCAGATGAAGTAGGCAAAGGTTCAATTTTTCCACAATGAGGTCAGTTATAATATTAAATTAACATTCAACTAGACATAATAAATGTAGGTATTTTCTACCTAACCTAAGAGTGATTAAGTTGTATAATAGAAGATCAAAGACCAATAATCTCTTCTAGATGATCTCGCAGTTTGAAATCTACTCCCGTTCAAATAATACTGCTCAATGAGCTTGATTGAGTATTGATATGAAACCCATAACTTAGGCGTCAGTGGCTGAAGAAATCTTTGATCATTTGTCCAACTGCCGCTAAAATCTCCTGAAAAATGTAATTACTTGTAAAAGATTAAGGCCCTCATTCTGACCCTGGCGGATACAATCCGCCAGGGCCAAGGGGCGCAGGAGCACCGCCGACAGGCCGGCGGTGCCCCTAAGGGCATTCTGACCGCGGCGCTAACGCCGCGGTCAGACAGGGAAAACTGGCGGTCTCCCGCCAGTTTCCCGCTGCCCTGGGGAATCCTCCATGGCGGCGCAGCATGCTGCGCCGCCATGGGGATTCCGACCCCCTTCCCGCCGGCCTGGCTCTGGCGGTTCTTACCGCCAGAACCTGGCCGGCGGGAACGGGCGTCTTGGGGCCCCTGGGGGCCCCTGCAGTGCCCATGCCCATGGGCCTAACAGGGCCCAACTAGGCTTTTCAGTGTCTGCGATGCAGACACTGAAAAGCGCGACGGGTGCTGCTGCACCCGTCGCACGCCTTCCACTCCGCCGGCTCGATTCCGAGCCGGCTTCCTTGTGGAAGGCGCTTTCCCGCTGGGCCGGCGGGCGATCTGATTCAGATCGCCCGCCGGCCCAGCGGGAAAGTCAGAATACCCCTCGCGGTCTATTGACCGCGGGGCGGTATTCAGGCGGCTTCCGACGGGCGGGCGGCAACCGCCGCCCGCCTAGGTCGGAATGACCACCTAAGGGTCTTATTACGACCTGGGTGGATGGGATACTCCCTCACAAAAATCACAGATATCCTGCCCGCAGTTTTACAAGTCCCATCCGCTAAAGTCATAATCAGGACCTTAATGTGTATTTTTCATGAACAGAACCCAGGATCAACACTTCACAAAATAACTACAGATCACTAGAAGGAATGCAAGTATTTTAGAAAACTGTAATCTAACTTATAAACATTGCTTCCACCTTGTTGTAAAAAACATATACATATATGAATAACTGCCTTTTCATTTATATCTCCAAACTCTAGATTCCACATCAACAGTGGAAAAGAAAAAGCCATCCTCCAGACCAACAATGTTGAGTTCATAGATGTGAAATGCACCAAACCAAAATTATAAGTAAGTAAAATTCATGAAAGGTATCCCATATCCCAACTCCCAAAATACAAAATTAAAACTAACCCCAAACCAGTCGTCAAACCAAATTAACAATATTTTAGGCTCAATATTAAACTATCCTTTTCTACCTAAGAGGAAAAGACACCCGACCTGGCCCACCTCTCCAAAGAATTAAAACAAAACTCGAAAAATAAAACAGTGTATTAAAAGGGGGGTAAATATGTAAGTATGAAATGTAATAAATAAAAACGCATTTTAAATTTTAATAAGTAGAATAAAATGTTTTCCTCAAAGTAATAAATATGCACTTCACCAATTTTCGGAAAAAGAGCCACATATATCACATATATGTCACTTCACAGACAGTCAGACAATTGTTATCTGACATGGGATACACATACAAGAATAAAAGCACAAGCAGTAAAAATTTAAACTGGAAAGGTACCAAATACCACGCTAATGCTTGTTATCAGAGGGCCACAACAAAAAATTACATTGTAATTAATGTTAAGGAACACAGCCGCACCCCAAATGTAATTGAGAAAGGAGTAAGTAACATTCTCCAAGATCTCAGAGACTCAGGCACTAGCACTCATGAGGTCACAAGCGATATCATAAAAATATACTGCCTTAAGTTCCTGAGCACATTACAAGGCACCTGCCAGCAATTCCTAATTTAAAAAGAGTAATAACGAGCACAAGAAAAGTCACAACCCATACCCCTGCTGATACTAGAAGATACAAAGACATAAACATTACAAAACACTTATCTATAACACATAATGAAGAGCCCTTTCCCCTGCTCAACAATAGAAATAATGAAATGAAAATAATCATTTAAGCAACATAAAATAATTTACCTAGACTAACCCAATGTTAAATGTGGATGATGGATGGCATCTTCAAATTGTGCCCTCCATCATTCACACAAATGTACACCAAACATGAAGAATACCATAATAGCAACATAGCCCTAATTTACAGACTACTGTCTAACAAGCGAAGTGGAAGATATTATAAAGTACTAAACAACATTAAAATTCAAACAAATAACTATTATCCTTAAAAACTAATCATAATATTTTAGATTTTAAAAAGGCACTGATATGAACAATTCTCACAGTGTACCCACACATAGCCGTACACTGCTTAAATGCATTTGGAGACACTTCCAGAAACTGCAATATTGAATGTACAAAAAACAGCAAGTTTGCATTTGAAATTAAAATATCAATTGCCTTAGCGTATGTACAAGTAACAGGAGTAGCTAACCACTAAAACATAATAATAGAATCACCATACTACCAAAGAAATGAACAAAAACTCCCCTGTTAGACTATACTGAAGACAATTGGGTTGGCAGGCTGCTCCGTTTTGGCCACAGATGCCAGCCCAAATTTCAAATCCCATGTTGGGTCATATACAATAGCACATTAGCCCAATAATTCAAAACAAACAACGCACTGAAAGGATTGCTTATTAAGATAATGAATAATCCAGTTTTTCAATGTCATCCCAGACTTCCTTATACAGTCATTAGGGACATCTTGGCTAAAGAAAGGTTCTGTAGACCCTGCCTCTTCTAAAAATTATAGGCCCATTGCAGGGCTACCTTGATTAGTTAAGGTCCTCTAGAAAGCAGTCTATATACAAGCCCAAGCTCATACGGAAGAGAATTTCAATTTTTGGTCCTAATCATGGGACTAAGGCCATCTTGATGAATGTCTGAGCTGCTCTCCGCTGCCTATCAGGGGACATTGTCTCTACTCATTACGAGAGACATCTTGCTGGAGTTTGCCACTATTGAAAATGTGTTGCTCTTAGAGTGTTTGTACACAATGGCAGATGCCTGTAAAAACTCCCTGTGGTGGATAAACACTTTTCTTTCTAATCCCTCACAATGTTTGAAAACAGGATCACACCTCTCACCTTCCACTCAGAGTTAAATTCGTGGCCCCTCATGGATCAACACTTAGAACTCTCTTGTTTGGTTGGTGTATAAGGCTAATATTCCATCTGATGCATTCTGAAGCACTGTTAACATTCTTATGTGGCCAAGACCTGGCTCTATCTATGAATATGAGATCACTGAGCCTTCTCTGAAAACTCTTCTTTAGAGCAATAATTGGCATGGAGTTCATGGCACAAAATTAAATGCAGAAAAGACAAAGATGATTCTGCTTGGTCCCCAACATCTTCCGAACTCTCTGATTCCTAGAACGTCACTGTTATCCCCAGTTTTGCTACCTGAGACCCCTAAGTCCTCCAACCCAGCAAAATCCTTGGCTTTATATAGGATCATTTAGAATTCAGTGGTTTATTTATCCTTCAAAACAGTTCCTTTAAATTAGGAGAGTTGCTGATTGACCACCAGTGGAGAGGTCAATCAAAAGCAGCAACCTGTCCACCACTGAGTCACTTTCATGAATCAGGAGATTTAGTCGGCTTGGGGAAGTGCTCCTGATGCATATTTTCTATGCATGAAATTGCCACGTGAGATACCGTAGACCTGGGAATACAAAGTTAGGTTTCAACTACAGAGTTTTGGATGTGAGACGCTTGGATGCTTCAGGAACAGAATATGTCTCCTGAGTTGCTGTCCTGTTTTCAATACATTCGAAATGTAACTCCTTAGGTATTTTCTATGTAGCTTTTCTAGCACATCAGAAACTGTCTGTAGGAACACCTACATACATTTAGATAGGTAAATGCTACTCTCAGAGAATCGTTCTCTGTCCAAATGTTTATTTCTCCCTGCAGACTATTCAAATTTGGTTTCTTTGTTTAAACAGTGCTCTTTGAGACAAATAGCTTCTTTGTCTCTCCAGAAGCAATCAGTTATTTTTTTTCTATAAGAAGAGTGATAGTTTCTAAAAAGCAGGTTGCTGGCGCTAAATTAGAAGAAGACATTCTGACAGAAGCAGATGAGTTTGGTGATTCATTAGTTATAGCATTGTGCTTGAATATAGTGACCCCTTACTCTTTGAGCTGATTGGCAGGTTGTAAAACTAGCATAATTTAAAACTCTGGGTCTAAGCTAAAATGTTGATATTCTCAGGAACAATGAAATAAAATCACAATGTTATTGATGGACTTGGCCCTTTGTTCAGGATAACCTTACATTATTTTTGCCTTCATCTCTCCTGTTTTCTGAATTTCATTTTTGTAGGCATTAGGACTCTCTGCACTTTGCCATAGATATATAGAGCTAAAGTGTCATCAGGTTAGGTACGAGCAACACCAAACAGAACACATCAACTCCCTCAACTCCTTCCAGCTGGCAGCAACCTTCCACACATTTCACCTATAACAATGACAAGGAGATTTCTATAAGAAAACCCAGCGTCAGGTACTCAGCAGGGACAAACCAAAACAATTCCCCTCTCCTTAATATAAGAATAACAATCAGATATTTGTTACACATCAAAACATGATGTCAAAAACAAAACTAACTATCCCACACAAAGAAATAACATTGATGAATGTGAAAAGATGGCAAGGGAATTTATATATTAACCATAACAACTACGTAAACTGACAATCACCACCCACTTACATAGTCTTTGGTCCATGATGGTGGATGCACACCCCTCTTGGTTCCTTTCTCAGTGATCAGGGTAGAAGGGAAATTATGCCAATCGTTTCTAGCACCCCCTCATTTTCACTACTTCCTTTTCACACGTCACCAATGGAGACATACTCCACCAATCACCCGTTTGCACCTTTACCACATTGTTTTTTGCTTCAATGATAACAAAAGGTCCCATGAATTTGCTCCTTCCTTTCTTCCAAAACTGAGTTTTCTTGATCCACACCTTATGACAAACAGACCACACACTACATTTCACACCATGCTTGCAATCAAACACATTCTTGTAGACCTTTGGTGTTCCACTATTTTACTCAGAGCTTCCTCATCCAAAAAAGGGTTATCTTCTTTCCTGCACCTCAGCCAGCCTTGAAGCATCTTGGTTTCTGCCATCCTTCCTCTCAACACATGGAACAGAGCCCGATCAATAACAGCATTAGGGAATGTTCTATGCACCCATGGCTTCTCCCTCAACAATTCATTGAGAGAATCAACAGACTGCACATCTTGTTGTCCATATGCCTTTACCAATGATTTCAAGCCTTTCAACAACCCATTTGCGTGGTGAGAATAAAGAGCTGTTCTCATATGTCTCATTCCCCTGTCATTTAAAAACTCCTGCATTAGCTTTGAAATGAACTGCATGCCATTATCAGTTACAATGTCATTAGGCACCCCCTCTCTGGCAAACTCCTTCTTGAGAAAATCAATGACAGTTTGAGCAGTGACAGTATTGATACAACTCGCAGAAACCCATTTGGACATATGATCCACCAGTAACAAAACATCTTTCTGAAGGATGTAGCAGCTCTGACGGACCCACTATATCCAAGCAAACTATACTCCATGTTGTTTTTAGAATCACCACAGGACTCAAAGGCACCTCACTGGTCATTTTACTCATGTCATTATGTGCACACTGGGTGCACTCCTTCACCACAATTCAACAAGCAATCCATCAAGAGCCACAAGTAACTCTTTCAAACTCTAGATGTCATCCTTTTCCTCCCTAAATGCCCTTTGTGTGCCATATTTAGAACCTTATCGCATAACACTTCGGGAAGCACAAATCTGCAACCTTTGCAGAAAAACTCTCCATCCACAGACAACTCATCATGTACTGTCTGAAAACCTTTCAGTATGTCCTCTAAATTCTTCTTTTCTGGCCAACCTTTGAGCACATACTCATGTACAAGAGACATAGCACCCTCCTCCTTCGCTGATCTTCCCACTCATCCTTGGAGAAGACTCTCTAATGCACCAAAAAGATACCCTTCTTGTCACCTCTATATTTCAGATCCCCCACAGGCAAACCTGAAAAAGACAATCAGCAGTGAGATTAGATGATTCAGCTAGATATTGCAATTGAAAATTGAAATCTGTAATACCCTTCATCTATCCACTAATGCATGAGTTAGCCTTCTTACCGCCTTTTCATGAGGACAAAGCTATTAGAAGTTGGTGATCAGTTCTTACCACAAAAGGCAATCCCCAAAATTAGAACTCAAAATACTGCATGCACCAGGCACAAGGCAATGTTTCCCTCTAAGTTACAGAATAGTTCTCCTCTGCACCATTGAAAGCTCCTGAAGCAAATGTCACCACTCGCTCCTTTCCATTTAGCATTTGGGACAGTACAACTTCCAAACCTCTTATACCGTGTTAGTGGTCAAACTGTTTTTTCTAAATACATCAACTTGTCCTAGGGTAAGCAAGATCCCAATACACTGCTTTATAAATGCAAATGCATCTTTACATTCACTGGACCATACAAACCTCTTGCATGGACCTTATGGGTTGTGCTACATTTGCAAAATTCCGTACACATTTATTGCAATATACCACTAAGCACATTAAAGAATGTACCTCATCCTTGATAGAGGGGCCTGGTGCATCTACTATCAACTTTGCAAGATCTGGTTTGGGACTGACCCCTTCACTATATATTGTATGTCCCAAATACATCACTGAAGAAACTCTGAATCTACACTTCTACTAACAGTCTCCCTAGAACCTTGACAACACCCTGTTATGATCCTTTTGATTCATCCCATACACCAATATGTCACTCTGAAAAACCTTCACCTAGTCAATCCTCTCCAAAGCCTTCAACATGACATACTGAAAACGTGCTGATCAAACAGCATGCAAAGTAAACGATAAGACCGCAAAGGCTTCAAAAAAGATGTCAAATGTCTAGATTCTTCACTTAATACCACTTGATGGTAAGCAGCAGACAAATCCATCCCCTTAAAAATACAAGCCCTTACCAACATAGAGAGTTCCTGACCAGTGTTCAGCAAGGCCTGCCTATCAGCCAAAATACATTCATTGAGATCTTGCAGATCTACGCACATCCTCATACTTTTACTATTATTCTTTGGCATCAAGATGACTTGGTGCATTCAATCATACACATTCCAAGCAACTTGTCAAATTCTGCTTTGAGTGCCTTCATTTTGAGATGTGATAATTTCTGAATTTTGTGCACCACTGGTTTTGCACCGCTCTTAAGAATTCTACGGTGCTACAATACCTTGAGTCGCCCCACACCTTCTTTAAAGATTACAGGAAACTTCTCAACCATGTCTTCTACCATCACATGACTTGCATTATGTGCTCTCAGGCATTGGGATTGAGAGTTTTGCCTAAATATCTTTGATGTCTCCAACCAAGCAGGCAATCTACTGTCTTTGCCACATAAATCTTTCCCCATGTTTCTCTGCCTTTAAAATTTATTTAAATAGGTATAAAATCAACTATGTCAATGGTGGTCCCACCATACCCAAACTGTTTACTGTCAGGTTACTTCAAATCAATGCCTTCATCACAAACACTCTGGCCCTCATTATGATGTTGGTGGTCTGGGCTGCCATGCCAGTGGTGGCAGGTAAATTCCCCCATCCGGCATGGCGGCCCAGACCGCCACATAATGAAGACAGGGAGGGCCGCCCTCCACCACCAGGCTGCCTCCGACAGGCAGCCTGACAGTGGACGGCATCATTATCCGACAGGGCAGCGCTGCTGCCCCTCGGATATTGACCCCATTTCCTCCAGCTATCCCTGGTGGGTTTCCCCGCCAGGGAAAGGCTGGTGGAAGGGGTTCTCCAGGGCCCCTGCACTGCCCATGCACCATGCCAAGTGCATGGGCAGTGCAGGCGACCCTGTGCAGTGCCCCATCACACTGGCCACTGCCTGATTTAACGGCAGTGATCTGCGCGATGGGAGCAGAGGCATTGACGGCAGCTCCATGTGGAGCCACTGGCAATGTCCCGGCCAGGCATTCTGCTGGGCTGGCGGGCGGAAACAATGTTTCCTCCCGCCGGCCCAGCAGAATGTACATTATACGGCCAGCAGGGTTTCAGGGGGGCTGGCGGTCTATAGAAAGACCGCCAGCATGAACAAGGCGGTCTTAACCGCCGTATTCATAATGAGGGCCTATATCCCAAAAGTAATCACCCACCAAGGTGTAAGATGACCCTGAATCCATAGGAACAGTCAGTTCCTTACCTCCAATTATAATCCTGCAATTTGGCATGATTACCTTGCCAACATCACATTCATCAGGACAATTGTCTCCAGTCTTGCTCTCACTATATTTACCATTCACTTTTCCCACATTAACTTCTTGATTGTCTGTTGATGTACCAACAGTTAGACACATGGTCTTCACTCCATCCTTCCCTTCATCCATCTGGTGAACCACATCAGCAGAGTCTTTACACACTCTGACATAATGGCATTTCTTGCCACACTTCCTACACACTGCAATTCTAGCAAAAAAAATTGATTATTTGATCTATGTTAGTTGCTACCACTAAAATAGCATTTAACCACACTTGGGGCCAGATGTAGGTAGATGTGGTTTTGCGACTCGCAATTTGCGAGTCGTAAAACCATATGCAAAATGGTGTCCATGACACCATCTGCGAATCGCAAGGGGGTCGCAAAGACCCACCTCGTTAATATTAATGAGGTAGGTCGCATTTTGCGACCCCCTTGCGATTCCCTGCACTCACAGGGATGGTGGCCTGCTAAAGACAGCAGACCACCATGTCTGTGACTGCTTTTTTAATAAAGCAGTTTTTTATTTTGTATTGCAGCCCGTTTTCCTTAAAAGAAAACGATTTGCAATACAAATGAAAAAATGAAACCACTTGGTTTAATTTTTTCAGAGCAGGCAGCGGTCCATTGGACCACTGCCTGCTGTGAAAAAATATTTTTGGCGACATTCACAAAGGGGAAGGGGTCCCACAGGGACCCCTTCCCTTTTGCAAATTAGTTAGCACCCACTTCACATGGGTGCTAACTACGAATTGCTTTGCGACCGTGTTCGCGGTAACAAAGCAATTCTGCATCGTGGTGCGAATCGCAAATAGGAAGGGAACAACCCTTCCTATTTGCAGTACCAACTCGCAAAATGGGAATGTGCATTGCGATACCCGTTTTGCATGCCGCAAACTGCGAATTTCGCAGTTTGCGCCATGCAAAACAGTTCCTACATGTGGCCCTTGGATCAATGTTTGTGGCTAATTCTTTGGTGCATTTTTGTACTTTCCATCCGCTTTCCCAATGGTTCCCCTGGCCACCTCTGCTCCCTCTCCATCATCTTTCTTCATCTCCTTTACACATCCAGCAGTATGTTCAATGCCCTAGAGAATGGCTATAGCATCTTTAAGATTGGGATTCCTCACAGAAAAGCTTTGCTTGTACGCTGGCATTATTCACACAACAAAGTAATTGGTCTCTCATCAAGTAATCAGTCAAATCTCCAAATTCACATGTCCTAGCAAGGTTCTTCAGACAGGACACATAGTTGCGAATGTGCTCATTTTTGCCCTGTTGCCATGTGCAAACTTGTGTCTTTCCAGCACCACATTTATCTGGGTTCCAAAATGTAGATCAAACATCCCAACTGACAGCTGGTGCCCATCTCTTGGTTTCCCTTAATCATTCCCAATAGTAATTTTCTCCAGCCTTTCATAGATATTCCTTCCTTACACCCCATGATTGTGTAGAAGGATGCCTTGCTTCCTTGATGCTGAAAACGTATTTCCACCTATAGCCACTACATGGTAATTGAACAGCTTCTCCCACCTTGGCCAAGGCAGAATAGATTTTCCAGTCTCTGTAAGAAACTGTGCCAGTTCTTCCATGTTTGTTACTGCCATAGCTTTGCAAGTAATAAACTAAAAAAAAACAGACTAACGTAAACAGCTAACACAGTAGGCTGATATAACAGACTAAGATAAAGATTTAAGATACCAAATCATCAGCAGTCTTTCCTCATCAGTGCAGTCAGACTATCCACCTCAGCAACACAAATTAACTGAAATGGCTGCACTAAAGATTTCCCAGTACAAAGCTGCTGCTATATGGCACTTCTTAAACTCCTAAGATGGAGACAGGATGAAGGTGTTTATGTTGACGAAACTGCGCAACACTTCAAGAAGTCATGTGCAGTCAAGGCTCCTAAAGATGGCAGTGAACGCCAATGATGAGTTGCGTCAGTCATCCTAGGAACATCACCGCACTCTTCACAGTGAACCTCAGCACTGCTAAACCTGCACACAAGATGGCACCGAGATGCATCAGCAGCATAGCTCACATGCCTAGTAGATGGTCCTAAAGGCAGTACTTGCCAATAAAAGGTACATAACCTCCCCACATATCCACAGAAAAACAGCTCCAGAAGTACACCTGAGCACAATGTAACTCAATGTGGTAATGTCCATCGTGGTGAAGAGATGGAAGGACGTTGTTCCATAGACCTGTCCCCTGTGCAGATAGGTTGTGGCACAAAATCCCTGGTATCATTCATGCTCTGCTCAAAAAATCAGGCAAGAAGCAGAGTGTTGCATACATCTTTTACTCGAGTTAACTTCAAGCAACACCAAACTATACCCAACAGCTCCCTGGACTCCTTCCAACTTTCACAAACCTTCCCCACCCACACAGTTCACCTAGAACCATGACATAGTACAATTCTATAGGAGAACCCTGCCTGCAGAACTTGACAGGAACAAACCATAACAAAGTGCTTGTACTCACTCCCTCACACATGGAACAACTGTCTTATACTTGATTGGCACATTTACTTTGTCACAAGTCCCTCGTATACAGTACTATTAGTACCCAGGGCGTGTAAGTTAAATGCTACAAGTGGGCCTGGAAATGGAAAAAGAACAGATGATGGACATAATACTAAAGAATGGCAAACACTCACCCCCAGTCACAGATCTGGGCCAAAATCCATTGTTTGTTTGGGAACCATGCCAGACCAGCTTGGACACCGCCATATGCAAATCACCTTTTTCCCTGCTCCCCATGAGAACACTCCAACCCAAACTGCTAGGTCAGGTGATCCCTGGACTGGAAATAAGCATCCTGGAGCAAGTTTCGGGGTATCATCCCTCATCAGCCAGACTAGCTTGAATCCAGGGGCACAGTGAGCCTGGGACCATGTCTGGGCATACCCGACTGTTGTGTTTACAATGTGGGTGAAGGTGATAGTGAAAAGTTAACGTCACCCACTAATATATCATTGTCCTTGGAAGGTAAGTGCTGTGAGTAAACATACTTGTAACTGATCAGTTACACCTCATGCAGCTAAAGATCCTTCTGAGAAGTCAGAATGCTGTGTCTTAGTATTTAGAGTGGCATGGATTTTAAGAATTTATGTGCACTTTACCGGCAAAAGCACTACAACTCAAGGCAGCGCATACCTTAAGCCTAACCACTCGAGGCACAAACGCATGATATTTAACCTCTGTACTGTTAGTGAGTGGCAATCAGTAGTTCCAAACGCAGCACGTGAGGTCACAAGCATACATGTGCAGCCCACATGTGACATCATTTCAAAGATGCGCTGTGAATGTATGCGGTAATCAGTTCACAAAGTGATTTTGATCAGAAGCATAACCAAGCCTCTCTGGCATCAATGAAATAATAAAGAAACTAGGTGACATTTAAAAGAAAAAAGAGTTAATGAAAAACCTGTGGCTTTCAGGCATGTTGTTCTGGCAGAGTGCAGTTTATTATTGTGTCATATCCGGATATTAACATAGAAAAGGGACTACCATTGCTTCCAGAATACTCACATCATAATTATTCAAGTCATTTGCCATATATTTCTCCTTATACATATATTATTGTTGGATGTCGTGAAGATTGAACAGAGAAGCAAATAATCTGAACAATTACACGTTCTAGACAATATGAGTCAGCAAATGTTCTCATTGTGTCCACCACAGGCATTTTGGCCCTCTGGAACAGAACCAGCATTGAAATGGAATGAATGAATGGAGTATTTCCTGAATTACATTTCTACTGTGGAAGTCAAGGGAAGATGTCAGAAGACACAAGAAAATAATTTTATTGCACTCTAGGTCCTCAAGGGTTGAAAACTTACAATCAGATGCAGAAATCTGTGGTGGGCGTGGTGATGCAAATGTGTTTCTTTTAGCTATTGAAGATTTAGACAAACACTTTGATCCAAAAGTAACACAGCTCAATTTGTTTCAGAGAAAACAATTGAAACATGAGTCCATTGATGGTTATGGTAACAAATTAAGAAAGTTGGCTAACGATTGCGAATTCTGACGTCTTGCTGGAGAATCTAATTATAGACCAAGTAGATATGCATGCTTGAAACCCAGAAATGCAAGAACAGTTATTAATGAATGGGGATGCTCCTTTGAATCATGTGTTAGCTATTGTTTGCCAAGCAGAAACTTCTAGCATGTGTGCTATTTCTTCTAATAAACAAAGTAAAAGAATCTGACATGGTATCAAAAATTAAAAATAACAGTAAATACAAAAAAGTAGGAGGAGCTACTAAAAAACTTCGAGAGAAACTCCCAGCTGTTACAGATGTAATAACCTTGATCACTTAGCATTTGCATAGTCATGTCCTGCCAGGAAAGTAAAGTGTAACAATTGTGGGCTTGTAGGTCATTATGCCAACCTGTATCACAAGAACTCCAAGAATGTTAAGTGTATAAAAGATGTTGAATCTGAGGAGGAAGAATCTGCTGAAAGTGAGGAAGATACAGTGCAGCATGTTACTGAACGAGAAGCTTATTTTAATATCAAAGATGGCTGTTTGCTTGTAGGAAACAAGGGTAAATGCTGGATGAAAATTGGAGGTGTACCCCTGAACATTTTAGCAGACTCAGGGTTACTTTATACTATGTCAATGAAGACTTCTGGATCAAAACATTTGTGAGGAAAGTAGGAAAGAAATTATTTAGATCTGAAATACAGCCTGAAAGCTATGGAGATGAAAAGACAGACATCATGGGTTTTCAGTGGTTTAAATTTGAATTAAAAAATAGGCATTCTTATGTTAAGTTGTAAATTGCAAAAAGGGATCACCAGTTTTAGGTTGGCATAATCTGAAAAATCTCCACATTATTTTAGATCCGAATAGCAAAGAGCAAATACTTGTAGTCGATGAGGGAGTGAAAATTGGTGAAAGTATGGTAAAGAAATGTCCCAAAGTATTCGGCAAAAGCATAGGAAATTTACACGGGTGTCGTTCAAATCTAAAATTAAACTTGAAGAAGTACCAAAAATTCACAAAGTTAGAAAAAATCCAGTTTCATTACAAGAAGACATGAAAAGTGAATTAGAAAAGTTGGTTGCCGCTGATATAATCGAGCCATTAGAAGCTTTATGTTGGATTTACCCTCTGGTTGTGGCACACAGAGCAAATTGAAAACTAAGGTTTGTGTAAATTTATGCCATCTTAATGGAAATATAATTGTGGATCAATTTCCATTATCTAAAATAAGTGAAATGTTATCTATGATGATGCTAAATGGTTTTCAACCATTGATTTATCAGCAGCATACCATCACATTTCCTTAACGGAGAATAGCAGAAAACTTACAGCATTTATCAAGCCACATGGTAGTTACCAACTTCAATGAAAGCCTTTTGGTTTAGCATTAGTGGCAGCTGTATTTCAGCGCTTATTTAGTTTGGAAACTGAAAAATGGACAGTTTTTCAAAGATTATATTTTGGTTTACTGAAAGGATGACGTTGATCATTACCAGTATCTAGAAGAAGCATTACAGATTCTTGAGTCTTGTGGGTTAACAATTGAGTTTTTAGGACACATACCTGATAATAAGGGAATCAGACCTAAACCATCCTTAGTGGATGCTATAAAAATTCACTAGCACCCAATATTAACGAAGAAGTTATGTCTTTTATTGGTTTGGTGAATTTTGCCAAACAAATATACCAAGTTTTGCTAGAAAAATACACTATTGCTGAAATCTAGGTGTAAATTTGATTGGACTGCCGAACATGAGATGGATTTTCAAACTGTATAGGGTTGCATGTTCGATGTAGCATCACTCAAATGTTTTGACCCTAACATCCCTTGTATGATAACCACTGATGCATGTTGTAAGGGACTTGGAGCAGTACTCACTCAGAGGGAGCAAAATGGTAAAGAATGTGTAATTACATATGCATCTTGGTGCTTGTCACCAATAGAAGAAAAATATTCTGTTGTTGAAAAAGAAACATTTGCATGTGCATGGGCAGTTAATCATTTGAGGACATTTGTGTGGGGAAGGCATTTTATACTAATGTGATCACAAACCCTTGGTTAGGATTTTGACTACAGATGGTACTGTCAAAACTTTGGCTAGACTAGCTAGACATTTTTGCCACTGATGCACTTAGGGTGACAAATGCAAAAAGACGGTGAACAGAATACCGAATAATGTCAAACATTCACCCCAGTCACATATCTGGGTCTAAATCCATCATTTTTTGCCCACTATGCCACCCCAGTTTTGGTGCAGCCATATGCAAAATCAGTCATTTGTTTTTAAGTTTGCATGTCATACTAGTGGAAAACTTTGAATTTTGTTTTACTACTGTTGGACTTATCTCTCTCATTGAATAATGCTGGGTTACCTTATTGACTGTGATAAGTGCTAACTTGATTAGGAGCAGATTGGGAAGTCACATTTGAACTCAAATCAATTGCACTTTAAAATCCTCTTTAATGGTAAAGTAGGATTTGAAGTCACAATTCTGAAAATGGCACTTTTGGAAAGTTGCCTTTTTCTTGACCTAACCATTTGGTGCCTGCTGCATGTGTCATGGGTCACATGACTGTGAATAGCTTGGCTGCTGGCCTTTGTGTATTCCTCTCAGACAGTACAATAAAGAGGGACTAGGTGCTAGCAGGATGGGCCAGCCTGCCAGCATGGTTGGTACAGAGCTATTCCCTCCCTACTTACATTTTAAAGAGCTGCCTCCAGGACACACAGTCAAAGGGACATGACACTAATAGTTTGGCACCCCAGACTACTTGGAGCCTTGGCAGGGCAAGCAAATAACTTTCCAAGTACAGAGGGTGTAGTATAGGGAATCATCCCATGACAAATACTGGCACCAGGTATAAATACTGGACCTCCAAAATAGCTCCTCAGTTTACTCCTGCACCTATGAACATTACAGAAGAATGACTGCCTTGTTCCCCACAGGACTGTACTGCTGTTTGAGGCCTGTCTGGTTGCTCAGAGGACTGACCTGCTGCTACCAGAAGACTGGCTCGCTGCTTGGGGCTTGCCTTGTTCCCCCAGAGGACTACCCTGCTGCATAAGGGCTACATTGTTCCCCAGAGGAATTCCTTGCTGCTTGAGACCTGCACTGCTGTGTAAAAAGAGAGACTAGACCTGCTCCCTTTTCCCCCGGGTCCCCGAGTGACTCCAAAGGTCAGCTGGCTGACCTCATGTTCTGAACTACAGGGACACAAAAAGCTCCAGAGGCCTCTCTGCAACTGCATAGCTTATCTGCTGCAAAAAGGCCTGTCTGGGCCTGGAACTGGGCCTGCCTGAGTCATTATGTCTTCTGACACAGCAAGTCCCTGATCCCCAAGAGGTAACTTTCCAAGTCCTGGAACCTTGGCTGCCATCAGGGTGCATGCCTTCCTGAAAACAAAAAAAAGAAAACAATGAGAAATAGTGAAGCTTTGGGCTCTTTGCAACCACAAATGAGCCCATTCATGGCGAGAGGCTACTGCTCAGGAAGACCACCAAAGTAAAGCCGTGTGACCTTACTTCTTCGTGCAACAGCTACTACTAGTGATGCTTGGCAACATGAGATTTGCACTTTGCATTACAGCAGTGGTAACCCCCAGTGACCACCAATGTGAAGCTCCAGCAATGACGGTCCATAATGCCCAGCCAGATATTTGTGCTGCAGCAATGACTGCCTGCAACTTCTGCCTACTCTTGTTGCCCCCTCCACCGCAAACTGGACTCTTCACACAAGACTTTGAGAAGGTCATTTTTGTCAGCGGGACTAACCTGGTCCCTATATCCAGCTTGCACTCCATCGTGGTCGGCCTGAACTTGTGACTTTCCTCCAGTCTAGCAAGACCAGAAGATAACAGCTAGTGGCGCTTTGTGCTTTTAGGAGCTATACTTATCTAATACTTTGAAATTTCATATCTCCGGTTCTTCTGATTGGATTTTTGATATTCTGGTATAATTTTCTTTAATAAAATGTACTCTATGTTTCTAAAATTGGTTTGGGATTGTTCTTGAGTTGTGTTTTTAATTTAAAACTGTTTGTGTGCTAAATACTTTACACTTTGCCTCTAACTTAAGCATCACTGCTTTTGTGACGGGTTACCAGAAAATTAAGCACAGGTTAATTTAGTGACTCGTGTGGTTCACCCTGACAAGCACTGTGGTTGTTGCTTGAATAGGTTCCCACCCCCTCAATCAACACACCAATTTCTTACATGTATTCAAAACAATAACCTTCATGACAACCCTGCTGTATTGTGACTTTGTTCTGTCCCCCATGCTTAGTCACTCATTAAGAAATGCCTGCTAATTATCAGACATTTTCCAACTTATTTTAGCAGGTGATAAATGCCTGCCTAAAAATAGTTGGTTTTTCCAAGAGTGGTTCTAAATCCAGTAAAACTTAGACTCGAGTAGCGTGATATCCCCATAAGATGTCGCCCCACTGACTTATAAGGGACCCCTTACATAAAATTGAAGGAGGGTAGACTTCCCACCTCTGGTACCAAAACACTGATATAATGGTTAGCACATTATAAAATATACTTTTCCTAAAGTTTTGGGATTGTTGTACTTTTGTTTAAACAAATATGATTTCTAGTGTCTTCTTTGTGAGATTCTGGCATTAAACTGTTAAGGCTTGTATCAAAGAAAGAAGACTAATAAATGGTTGCCCACATTGATTTCTAGATATAGGGGGTTATTCTAACTTTGGAGGAGGTGTTAATCCGTCCCAAAAGTGACGGAAAAGTGACGGATTTACCACCAGCCGTATTACGAGTCCATTATATCCTATGGAACTCGTAATACGGCTGGTGGTATATCCGTCACTTTACCGTCACTTTTGGGACGGATTAACACTCCTCCAAAGTTAGAATAACCCCCATAGTCTCCCTAGTTTTCTATGAGAGGTAGTATGTTGTTTTCTTCTCTCATATGAAGCCAGAAATAAAGTGTAGAGCATTATACTTACCTCTCTGCCTTGAATAAACCAGCAATAGTAATAGAGTTGTAATATCTAAATTTAAGAGTGAACAGTACTTCTCAACTTGGAAGGGTCCTATGGTTAAGCTAATATACTTGTCAGTAGGTGGAGTGGTGGGGAGTATTGCAGGTTATGTAAATATAGGCATGTCATCTATGTTTTCATGAATATAAGAACAAAAGATTATGATAGAACCGCAGTTTCAATCTCACACTGTGTCAAAATGTGTGTCTAAGACAAGTGAGGGTCCATAGTGTATGGTTTTTCCTCTAGAACCTCTTTGGGAAAATAAATGATGTACAGGAAGAACATGTTTTTATTTTCTGGCCCTTTTATCATCAGTAAGTGTAAAAAAGAGAACTGAAAAGAGCAAATTAAGGATGCTAAAGGAAGAGGCTAAGAAAAGTGAGACAACAAAGAATCCTTGAAGGCACTAAGGGCCAGATGTATCAAAAAAAACTTTTGCTAATTGGTAATAGCGTATTTTAAGAAATCGCTATTTCTGATTCACAAAATGCTATGTATCATATTTGCGATTCGGTAATGGCGATTTCTTAAAAATCGCAAATGCTATTACCGAATCGCAAACAGCACCCATTCGCTCCTATGGGCCTGTAGGCCCATATTTGCGATTTTTTTGCATTTCCCAAATAGCGAATTCCTACCTGTAATTCGCAATTTTGGAAATGCAAAACCCCAGGGTGCTGCGATTCCTTAACGCCAAATTCGCATTAAGGAATTGCTTGATACATGTGGTTAAGAAATCGCAAATAAGGATTCCTTATTTGCGATTTCTTATTTAGAGAATCGCAATTTGTGATTCTCTAAATGGGCTCGCAAATTTAAGGAATTGTTATTTTAGAGATTCCTTAAATTTGCTTTGTGAATGCCTTTCATACATCCTGAAAGGCATTTTTGCATTCGCAAACGGCCATTCGCACCGTTTGCGAATAAAAAAACCTTTGATACATCTGGCCCCACAAGACAAAGAATATGATTAAGGATAAAGGGGCCCCTGCTTGGAGGGTAATTAGTAATCCCATCATCATGCCAATACAGGGCAACCTATATATTTATCACCAAATGGCCGAATACCAGACTGCACGCTTTTTCTGCCGGTGCTGATGTGGGAGTTAAGTTCCAAACTCCCATAAATTATTCAACAAGAAATGCACATCGCACAACAGGAAATCCATTTGTCAGCTTTTTTATTGAAAGAGTATGTGATCCCACCACCCGACGCGTTTTGACCAACAAAGGTCTTGATCACAGGTAGCCATTGTCTCTCTCTCTCCCACACTTTATATAGCCCTCTATTTGTATCATTATTATGGCATTCTGGGACATGTAGTTTCTCACTGTTATTTTTTTACATTTATTTTCTCTTTTTCAACATTTCTTAGTACTTATAACATTT
Source organism: Pleurodeles waltl (assembly GCF_031143425.1). Lineage (NCBI taxonomy): Eukaryota > Metazoa > Chordata > Amphibia > Caudata > Salamandridae > Pleurodeles > Pleurodeles waltl. The sequence goes on from NC_090442.1 coordinate 469,959,349, forward strand.
TTTGTATAGCATTTTTTATCACTCAACATGTCGTATACCTCTCCATATAGCCCTTATACACCATATTTATTACCACTTTATTTTCATTTTTATTTTTATTTTATTCCTAAACTCCTTCTTCATTTGCATATGATCCTTTCACACCATATTTATTCCCACTTTATTTTTATTTTTATTCTATTCCTAAACTACTCCTTCGTTTTGCCATGAAAAGGAAGGGAGATTTAAGGACCAGTATATGATGTCCGGGATACCACCCTTTGACATCCATACTTTTTTCCCTAAATTCTCACTTCACATCATCATATTTGTTATGCATAGAATAACAAAGAAGGTCAGATAAAAAATGTCTATATCACATTATCTTTTAAAAAGGAAAAAACATTTCTAATTGATCTTTTTGTGGCTATTTCTATATAAATAATGTGGGAATAGGAGACAATGTTGTTACCATATATCCAAAGTGTAATTAAAATCAATGATTCCCTATCTAGGCGCCAATATATACAATCCATAGTTTTTCTTTCACTCTCTGTCAATTTACACATATTTTGAAGAATGTGTTAATAATCATTTGAAGATTAATTGAATTATTATTAAGTATTCCTTTCTGTTGTTTGCTCTTTTTTCTTTTCTCTTCTCTCTTCCTTATAAGTGTACAAACAGTTCTTCATCGGCATTAAAATGAAACAGAATCTTAATCCTTAGTTTGATGATATATCTAAGATTCCAAGGGACGCAGTTTCAATGTCCTTTTACCCCCTCTCTCATTGTGGGGGACATGAGCTACTCCAAAATAACGCATCGCTTGCCAGTGCTTTTCATGACAATGTTTTTGATGTTTTACCATTACATAGCTCAAATCATTATTATTGACAGCTCCTATGTGTTCTAATATCAGTTTTTTTAATTTGCAAATTGTACTTCTTACATGTTTTAAACCGCATCCACATTTTAATACATATACAACATAAGTTGTCTGACATTATTTTTTTATTAATCTTCCATGTGTGTCCCAAAGTATCTTTTACTTCTCTTCTATTTTCACCAATTGGACATGCCTTACATTTCAAACACTTGAAAAACCCCATATTTTCTTTGTTCAACCATGTTTGAAGTGTTTCTTCCACAAAGTGACTTTTCACAAGTAGATCTTTAATAGAGGGTGCTGTGGTTGCTACAATGCCCTACACATCATGGTGGGAAGCACAACATCGAGACTGTCAAAAACATCAATTAAAATGCATTTTAAAAATGCCCCTGTAGAAGGATGTCTAGGGGACAATTATCACAATCAAAGACTTTAAAACGTTATAAAAAACATTATAGAAATTACAAACGTACATAGAAGCACAACAACATCAAATCAGACAAAAACATCAATTAAAATGCATTAAAAAAATGCCCCTGTGTAAGGATTGCTAAGAGACAATTCTCACAACCAAAGACTTTAAAACATTATGGAAAATAGATGTTAAGCAACCATCTTCGATACGCACTTTCACAAAATGGTGTGTAAGCACATAGCAAGGAAGCAGGTAGCATGAAGTGCAAAGAGAAACTGCATGTCTACTCTAGAGCCCCTCCCTTCCCCCATCACCAACATACATGTGCAGCATTAGAGGGCAAGGGTTGTACAAATATATACCCAAAATGTGCTGAGGTGAGATGCATTCACAAAAACATACACTATCAGTAAAGAAGCATTGAGAATGTAAAAAGTAAGTAAAATAAAAAATGCTAAAATATCTAATGGCGCTATAAGGGCCCAATTGATCACAAAGGGAAGGAAGCCTAGCAACATGGAAACTGATGAAAACAGTGATTTAAATACAGTTTAAAAATGCCTCACTACAAAGGAGACAATAAATAAAACAAAAGACTTTAAGAAGTTGAAGAAAATATATATTAAGCTACCATCTTCAACACACACTTTCATAAAATGGTGGACAAGCACATGAAAAGGAAGAAGGCTGAGAGCAAAGGAAAATGTCTGTCTGTCTGAGCTTGGATTTTTAGTGTCCCTCACCCTGCAGCTACCACCAGGTACATGCAGACAAAAAATACCTTGATTTTATTAAGAAATCCAAAGCCATTCACAGGTCCCTAACATACCTACAGCATAGTAGCAGTAGGAATGTGAAACCTCCATCACATCTGAAGAAAAAAAGCAAAAGGAGGAAATATGTACCTAGTCCTCCATCACCCCAAAAGGCCCATTGTCATTGCCCATACTCTCTTGGCCCTTATTCCTCACATGGGCCTGCACTGTGTACCCAATCTGCGAAAAATATTAAATAAATCTAAAGGAGGGGAAAAAATGGTGGCTGCTCTTGCTCAAACATAAGCCCATCAAAAATATATATTTTCAAACTCAATTTATTTAAGTGAACTAGTAGATGATTCAGTAGAGATTGCAAACAAAGAATGTGTGATGCCTTCTTCCCAATATCCAAACCAAAAATGAACAGAGCCAACAAAGTATGAAGTAGTGCTTACCCTGTTAAAAAAAAAAAAGTTGCCCAAACATGAAGTGAATTTGGCTCTATAATCAGAGACAATTAAAAAATTGTTGTGTACAACTACTGAAAAGCACAAAACCTCAGTTTACGGAATAAAATTGGTTAATGTGCATTACAAGCACAACATGTAATGCAAAATATTATGGAGGATTACGTGTTTTCCCAAGCTCAGGATAAAAAAAGTTAACATTTTTTACTTGGACTCTACCCGGGTATACTCAAGCAATCCATATTCAACATACTTCAGTTATTTTACTTTAGGACACAAGCTCTTGTCCTTTCTGAATAACTCAATTTCCATTGGTTTCATGAACAGCAGGTTGTGGTGCTTTATGCGCAGATAATTATTGGGGACACTGTAAATAGAGTCTGCTTCATTAGGTCTCTATAATTAACCCTCATTGTTGTATTAGATTAGAAATGGCTAATTAGAGAGCTCTATTTTTGGTGTAATGGGGTAAATGTTTCTTTAATTATATCAAAGTTTTGTACCAATCAGCCTTACACTTGATGCATTAAATCTTGAGAGTATTCCTTAACTCCTTCAAAATGGATCACTGGACCACTGGCCAATAGCACAAAACTCAGGCCTTCACTGATAGACTTTAGTGTGGAAATATCAGGATATGAGGTGGGGTGGAATTTATATTCCCAGCCAGTATCTAAACACCAACAACTGACCAATTTGCTTTTTCCTTAAAAGGGAAATGTTAGACCTGACAGTCTTAGGGTGGTCTCCCCCCAAAAGTTTTGCCTACTTTCATCATATTTTATTGATTTGTTTTTGTTAGCCTTATGACTCTGAGCACTTTACCACTGCTGACCAGTCCTAAAGGGCACATGCTCTCTCTCTAAAACATGGTTTGATTGGTATATACATAATTAGCATATTTAAGTTACTGACAAGTCCCTAGTAAATTGTACTACATATGCCCAGGCCCTATAAATGAAATGCTAGTAGTGGGCCTGCAGCACTGCTTGTGCCATCCACTTAACTAGCACGTTAAAATGTGGCCCAGGCCTGCCATGGCAGCCTGAATGCATTGTTATACTGTCATGTCGACTTGGCATACAAAGCCCTTTAAACTTAAACTTCCCTTTTATGACATATAGGTCACCACCTGGTAGGCCCTATGTAGCACATATGGCAGAGTGCAGTGTAATTAAAAGGCAGGACATATACTTTTAAGTTTTAAAATGTCCTGGTAGTGAAAAATGCTCAAACTTGTTTTTTACTACTGTGAGCCCTATCACTCCCATAGGATAGCATTGGAGATTGTTTATTACATTTCTTAAACTGTAATTATTACATTTCTTAAGCTGTAATTCCTGATTGGGAAAGGGTTGATCTATCATGTTTAATCAGATTTAATGTTACAATTTTGAAAATGCCACTTTTAGAAAGTTGTCAATTTCCTGCCTTTAGCCCTATGTGCCTGCAGCCTGTCTCTAATTCATGTCTGCGGTGAGAGCTGGAATTTGTGCATTCCCTCTAGACAGCCACACACAAAGGGAGCTTAGGTGTGACTGATGGGCCATCAACATCCTGATTGGCCATCCTGGGCAGGCTGGGAGGGAGGAGCTGGGCACAGCCTCATACTTACACCAGATTAGGATGTGTCCTGTCCCCATAAAAAGGACAGCTCAACCCGTGTAGTGAGCCTGGACCCAATGCAGTACAGAAGGACCTCTGCGCACTTCAAAGCCCTTCTCTCAAGTCCCCCTACTTCAGAGGCACCACTGGGTATAAGAACTGGACTTCTGACTCTACCAACTCAGTACCCTTCTGGACCTGCAGATATTCTGCCAGGAAGAAGACCTGCTGTGCTTCTACAAGGACTAATACTCTGCTGGACTTCTGCTCTGTTAGAACTACCTTCTGGTGTGCTGAAGTGTTGCCTGCCCCCCTCCTTGCCTGGGTGCGAAGGACTTGACCCACATCACTTGAACCCAGAACTAGAGTGACTCCAAGAGCTTGCTGGCTTGCCTCCTGTCCTTCTGAAGTCTCAGGGACACAAAATACTTCCAACGCATCATTTCATTTATAGCACCTGGACTCTGCCATGTGTGAGTCTTTCTCTGCCAAGTGGTGCTAATCCAGTCTGGGCCCTCAGAAGTGGATATAAAGTGCTGAATCCATACATCAACGCCATTGCACTGCTCGGAACCCGCACATCTCCACTGATGCATCACCGCTGTTGTGAGAATTGGGGACATCATATTGCCATTGGCTGGTGCATCACCTCCAATTCAGATGCATTTTTGATTTTGCACAGCTCAGAACCGACTCATTGCCTACATTAAAATGATTGACAACTCATTTCCTCTCCTGCTCTTTGTATCTTCCTCAACATTGGCATAACAAGGCTACTTTTCTGCGGGCCCAGGCTGGTCTCTGTACCTGATCTGTGCTCCATTGCATCCAGACTGACTTTTAAGATTTGACCCAGTGCAGCACGATCAGATAGCCCCAGTTGACACTTTGGCCCTCATTACGACCTTGGCGGGCGGCTTCCGGACCGCCGGGCGGCGCCAATGCGGCCGCACCCCTGCCGCGGCCATTTGGAGATCCCCACTGGGCCGCCGGCCCAGCGGGGATCTCGGCCGCAACACAGGAGCCGGCTCCAAATGGTGCCGGCGGTGTTGCGGCCGTGCGACGGGTGCAGTTTCACCCGTCGCTCTTTTCACTGTCTGCTAAGCTGCCAGGGGCCCCGCGACTCCCCATACCGCCAGCCTTTTCCTGGTGGTTCAAAGCGCCAGGAAAAGGCTGGTGGTACGGGGACTCGTAATCAGGATTACTACCGCCGGGGCCATTGTGGCGGGAAACCGCCGGCCCCAGCGGTGCGGTATCTTTTGTGTGGTGCTTTGACTGTTTTACTTTTTTTAATGTTGCACAAATACTTACACACTGCCTCTTAAGATAAGCCTGACTGCTCTCTGCCAAGCTACCCGGGGTGAGCACAGGTTATTTCAGGGTATGTTTGAGACTTACCCTGCCTAGGACTGTGGTTCCTGCTTGGACAATGTGCATACCTCTGCAAACCAAAAACCCAATTTCTAACAGGAAATAACTGCTTTGAACCAGATTTACCAGGTGCTTTACTGAACAGATTTTCAGACTGAAATCTTTGTTCAGTTTTAACAGCAATGGCAGTGGAAAATGGGGCCAGAGGTACAGGGCAAACCAGTGCTTATCAGGGGTGGGGAAAAGCATTGTCTGCTCACCTGGGACTGTTGCACAGGATAGTCGGTGGCTGGGCATTGCTGTTGCCCACGGTCTCTACCTCTCCCAACTTTGACAAGCCCTGTGACTGTAGATCCACAAGTGTTGCCACCGCAGTTTGCAGACCCGAAAATTCCGAGACCGGACACACTGCGAATTGTTGCTTCGGGCTTTTCACACAGTTATTGTTCCAGGTGAAATCCCCCGACTTGCATTTGCATACAGTGCGCACCTATAGTATGACATACATGTAATGGGGTTAATAGCGGCTATCTGTATTGTTGTTTCGACAATATGGCAAGATGCATTTGTTTTATTAACGATTGAAAGGTTCAGTTGCCCGAAATGCACAGAAGTGTCCCTTATAAGTACGGCCATGCAATACAGAGCATTCTTTGGTTTCTAAATTAGCATGAAGGGCCCAATGATGTTTTATTCATCCCTACCATCTTTGAGTGCTAGTTCACCTGTGCGTGCGTGCGCGCGTGCGCATGTGTTGGGAGGGCAAGCTTTCTAGTGTATGTGTAACTGCAGCAGGTGTCGCCCATCAATAACATAATGGTCTAGAAGTCCACAGCCTGGATCGTAGAGTGGCTTAATGCAGCGACCTTGCGGCAAAGCAAGTGGTCGTGCATAGGATGTCAGCAATCTGGTATCATAATGGCTTATGCATGGATGTCATTTGGGGTTGCCAGGGCTCACAACTGCGACCACTGGCTTGCCCTTTGCGACCCCTGGCACTGCCATTGCGACCCTTGGCTTCAGAGGTGGCAAAGTCAGTGCCAGGAGCACAGTGGCAGCTCCTCCTTATGGACGTCAGTCAGTTGGGTCTCAGCTCTCTTTGTTTTCTGTCAATTTTAAATCACGCTAATAGTAAACAAGAAAATATTATTCACTGTTAGTGTAATAAAAATGCGTTTATGCCCTTCAATGGCAGCTGAGGTAAGTAAAAATGCTTTTAAATGTATGTTGTGTGCGTGCTTGTGGGTTAGAGTGTGTTTATGTGAGAAAGCGTGGGTGTAAGTCTGAATTTGTGTGTATGTGTCTTTGAACGAAAGTGGAGGTCAAACGGCTGTTATGTCACTTCTTCTACCCCAGGCATTTTGGTGAATTGACGCCCATGGGCGTATGTTTTCCTTCTACTCAGTATATCATACTTCGTAGTTCGTACTGCGAAGGACAGCTGAGTTGAAGGCTTTTAATCTTTAAAGAAGGGAAATATGTTCCTCCCAGGGCTGGTCTTGGCATGCTTGTTATTTATTGACCGTAAAGTTAAAATGTTCTTGTGTTTAGGAAGCAACCTGATCTGCCTTTTATATAAACTATAGCTTTAGATCGGAAAATCCACCGTGACGCTACAAACCATTGCTGCATATGGTTGTTCATTTAATGCTTTGATTTACCATACGACCTCAATTTTACATCGTGCTCAGGCTGTGAAACGAGATTAAACATTTAGTGGCGTTTTGAATGTTTTCAAACTTATGTTCAAGAAAATATCTTACCTGGCCACAAGCCTTTTTTGATTTCAGAGCCTGAAAGAATCTTCAGTTGCCTGCTTCGTTTAACCTAGGTGGGAAATGGTTTCAAGCAATTTAATTTACAAAAACATTTGCTTCACTCTTTACGAGCCTCCTTAAGTTTCTGTAGAGTTTCTCGTGGAAATCATTCAGCATGTATTACTCTCAATTGGTAGGCGTGCCTTTTTCTGCGCTAGTGAGTGTTTGTCAACTTGTGCCAAAAATATGCGAATTTATTGCCTGACGACGTGCAAGCTTTTCCAAAATAAAATATTGTGCCTAGCTGATTCAGCCCCTTTCTTCACACATAATTCATGTCCATACACAAGTCCGAGACTAATAAACCGGGAAACTAATCCACTGTTGAAGAACAGAGCAGCTGCTTACCTTCCAGAGGTATCTCAGAGCTTCCTTAATAATTATTTATTGAATGACAATGGGTTTTACACAGTTCTTAATTTGTGATCTAGTTTCCAGATAAAATGAATCGTATTCCCATAGGTTGTCTCATCATAAAATATTAAATGATGAAACATTTACACAAAAAAATAGATTTCATTGTTCTCGTCTGCAAAGTTTTTTAAAGTTCATTACAATTCTTTAAAGGAAAGCACAAGTGACTCTGGACCCCTTTAGTGTTGCATTAGCGTATTTTCATCTCCTATGTTGGTGGCACCCAACTCATCCTCTCCCTGATGGACAAAACAACCAGCATAAGAACCAACTTCACCAACCGCTTGACCGTGGTAGCAGATTGGATGCAAATCAACTGCATGCAGCTCATCTCTAAGTCAGAAGTATTGGTCTTCGGCAGCAAGATCCCCCCATGGGATTCCACGTGAGGATCACCACCCACACTCAAAGACCATGCAAGAAATCTAAGGATCATCCTGAACAACAAGCTCAACATGACAGCTCAAGTCAAAACAGTGTGCACCTCTTGCTCCCACATCTTACGCATGCTGCGAAAAATATTCAAATGGTTGCCTCAGAACACCAGCTATACCATTATGCAAGCACTTGTTGGCATGCTGGGCCCGGGAAAAGATTTATCTCCCTAGGTTCTGGCTCATAAACCACCAGCGTGCAGGGGAGACACCATCACCGCTCTCACCTATAGAGGTATAGAGGTCGACTGAATCTTTGGACTTGGCGATGAGTATAGTAGTCAGAATCATTCAATCACAGATCAATTACATTATACCATAAACAATTCTAAACGCTATAAACAATTTAACACTAAATCAAATTCTAAACCGAATAAAGTGTCAAAGCTTTTTAACAACTTTAAAATTAACATCACATATATGGTGCACAAAACTAAATTATAAACATACATGAAAACCATAGGCTGACCGAAACGTCTGAAAAGATTTAAACTACTAAACATCAATACTGTTATAAGACACTCCAAAAGAATAATGTAAATTAGCAACAACACAATATGCACATTATTGTTAAATTTCAAAGCAGATGATGATGGCATCAGTAAATCATCAAAATACAATTTAACATTTAATTTCAGATTTCAGAGCTTGGCCATTCCTATCACTAACACTAATTTGGACTTGCAAGTGTGGGAACGGGCTAACACTTGCGGGCAAAAATAAAAGAGAGTCAAAAATAATTTGGAAAACATCTAACTAGGACAACTCCCTATAAATATTACGCTGGTATAAGTACCTAACTGAAAAGGAAACAAGAAGCCACATTTAATTATATCTCTCCTCATGGGACAGCATTCAGTAGTAGTTCATCAAGCAGGACGGTCACCTTCTTCCAGAGTCAGCTGACAGCATCAGGACAGTGCAGAACACGGGCTGCACATAGGACAGATCAGCAGTTCAGAATTAGTTGGTCTTTTTAGTACTGAACCACATAACACAATAAGGCAATTAGACTAAGATGAGCAGACTCATCTGGGGACTTAAAAAATAAGAAAATAACAGCAGACTTAAGCAGACTCCGACAGAGTTCTGAACAGCATTGAGGCAGGGGAGAAGATGAACTGAACTCAAATTCAAAGTTTCTCACTATTTAAAATAGACACAATCCATTCATTGGTCCTTCAGGTGGGTGCACTTCGAACATCAAATTCAGCATCCAATAACTGCAGATGGCACCACCAATTCTGCTACTTTTCCACTTTTTCTCAGCAAAAGTGAATTGTTAATCCCATGATTTCACACATTTCTAACAAAATATTACATTCTCTAGATATTTGTTATTTGAGGTCCGTTCTCACAACACACAATAAACTAAACCAATATATTTCACATGAGAAGTACAAAGTTCCGGTCTTGTTCGACAGCTAGAACAAATAGTGCTACATTGTTATTCTGAAACATGTTTCTTTGCCTTCAACTTAATAGGACATTTCAACCTCACAAAAACACCTTGGGAAAAGTACTCTGGTCAGAGGGGACAGAATAAACAAGTGATTTTCCATTATTGCTGAAAAATGAATCTTTCAGGCCTATCATGCTAAGTATCCTTACAATACACATTAATACAATCAATAAATTAATAAACGTATTGAGCATCTTACAATTCATATATTTCAAAGCAAATTATTTAATTGCACACATTATTTATGAAATTAAAGCAATTTAAACATGCATTTCTTTTTCTTCACACATGTGACAAGCATTAATAAAATGCATTTATTAAATATAAGTGCAATTCAATTCAATTCAATTCTCTTTATTCGAAATTCTTAGTCTACATTTATTAAAACATTCTTCATGGTAACTCACATAAGCCCTTCATGTAATGTAAATGCAAAACTCTTATGTTAAAACTTGGTGCACAATACAAATGGTGGCCACATGGTTCACCACAATTCAAACGTGCACTTTTTACAACTCATGTTATTTTATTTTCCCTGTTAGGCCTTTAAATGTAGGTTAAATAATTACCATATGCTATCTTGTTTGTCACTATTATATTAATTATATTTGATGTCTCCCACACTCACAATGAGCAGACTGGACTATAGCAACACTATGTCAGAATCTTCAAACAACTCCTACACAGACTAAGGGGGTCATTCCGACCCTGGCGGTCATGGACCGCCAGGGCCGGGGACGGAGGAAGCACCGCCAACAGGCTGGCGGTGCTTCTGGGGCAATTCTGACCGCGGCGGTAAAGCCGCGGTCAGAAAAGGGGAACCGGCGGTTTCCCGCCGGTTTTCCCCTGCCCCAGGGAATCCTCCACGGCAGCGCTGCAAGCAGCGCTGCCATGGGGATTCCGACCCCCTTCCCGCCAGCCTGTTCCTTGCGGTTTACACCGCCAGGAAGAGGCTGGCGGGAACGGGTGTCGTGGGGCCCCTGTGGACCCCTGCAGTGCCCATGCAAATTGCATGGGCACTGCAGGGGCCCCCTAACAGGGCCCCATTCAGATTTTCAGTGTCTGCAAAGCAGACACTGAAAATCGCGATGGGTGCCACTGCACCCGTCGCACACCAGCAACTCCGCCGGCTCCATTTGGAGCCGGCTTCATCGTTGCTGGGGCTTTCCCGCTGGGCGGGCGGCCTTTTGGCGGTCGCCCGCCCGCCCAGCGGGAAAGTCAGAATGACCGCCGCAGGCATTTGACCGCGGTGCGGTCTTCTGGCGGTCTCCGCCCGGCGGGCGGCGCCCGCCGCCCGCCGGGGTCGGAATGACCCCCAAAGTGCCTAGTTTTCAATAATGTACAGGTGTGCATTGTTTCCCTAGGTGCCGGATGAGCTAGAACCCAAAATCCACAACTAGCACATTGTTAAAAAAACTGTCAGTTTTCAGTGGAAAAATGTGATGTGCCCGGGTTGTGTTTTGGGCCATTTCCTGTTGCAGGCACTAAGCCTACCCAGACAAGAGAGATACTATTTTTATCAGACGACTCTGGGGAAAGATGGGTGGAAGGATGTTTGTGGCTCCCCACAAATTCTAGAACTTTCCATTACAGAAGTATGAGGAAAATGTGTTTTTCAGTCACCTGTTGAGGTTTGCAAGGGATTCTGGGTAACACAACCTGGGGAGAGCCATGCATGCCACCACATCCTAGATTCCCCTATGTGTCTAATTTAAAAAAATTTACAGGTTTGCTAGGTTTCCCTAGGTGCCGCCTGAGCTAGGACCCAAAATCCACAGCTAGGCACATTGCAAAAAAAGGGTCAGTTTTCAGTGGGAAAATGTGATGTGTCCATGTTGCGGTTTGGAACATTTTGTGTCACAGGCATTAGGCCTACCCACACAAGTGAGGTACCATTTTTATCAGGAGACTAGGTTGAACACGGAATTGTAAAAGAAGTGCTGTTACCATTTGTATTTCTCCTCATTTGTGCCTTCCAAATATAAGACAGTGTGCAAGAAAGAAGTCATTTTCAGAAATGCCCTCTAATTCACATGCTATGAAAGGTATCCATAAATGCAGAGATGTGCAACTAATCTCTGTTTTTAACCTCCATATCTTGTGCCAATTTTGAAAATACATAGATTTCCCTGATACCTATTTCCTCTATTTATATTTCACCATATTGTTGGAAATCTGGTCTCCAGCTGGCAGAGGTATGTACCCTGTCCAAGTAGGGACCGCAATCCTAGTCAGGGCTAGGCAGATACACAACATAAATTAAACTGTGTGCACCCTCTGGTAGCCTGGCACAGAGGAGTCAGGCTTAACTTGAGAGGCAATGTGTAAAGTATTTATGCAACGCTGAATTACAGTAACACAGTGAATGATATCACAAAAAGACCCCACACCAATTTAGAAACATGCAGAATATCTGTTGAGTAACACAAGACCAAAATGACAAAAATCCAATCCCTAGAAGAATAAACTAAAAGAAGTCCTTAGAAGTCACCAGCGGTCAAAAGGTTACTTGAGGTTGCAAGGGACCAGTGCAAATCCAAACTTTAGGGTGGCCATGATAGAGAGTAGGGCAGCTACAGAACCTAGGCAGGGTTTGCTGAAACAGTACCTGGGATGGAACAAGTGTCAATGTTGAAATGCAAATGCAGAGGCAATGTGTTGATATTTTCCAAGAAGTCAGGAGACTACGTCGTCGTTGAGCCTCGCAGTTGGGTCCCGCATTGCCACTGAACTCTGTTGAGATTAATGCAATGCATTGTCTTCGAGCCATGCAGAATGTCATTATCTAGTTGCACAGACTGTGGATCTGCTGTCATCGACTAGCTGGTGCTTTGGCGTCAGGGGAATGATGTGCTGATTTTTCTCACACAGTCGGGTTGATGCACTGGGCCCAGCAGCACCAGGAGATTTGAACGCAGTCTTTGATGTCCCGAGACTGCACAAGGACAGGTATCAAGTCAACAAGCCCTTGGAGAATCTTGGGGTCAAGGATGTAAAGAACATGCCCAGTCCTTCTCAGTCTAGGCAAGAAGATGCATGTCAACACAGCAAAGCAAGTAGCAAAGTGGCAGTCGGCCAACAAAGCAATGCAGTTAGCAGAGTGTCAGCCCCTCCTGGCAACACAGCAGTCTTTCTTCCTGGCAGAATGTCCTTGGTTCCAGTAGATTTCTGATTTAGTGGGACCAGTACTTATACCCAGTTGAGACTTTGAAGTGGGGGGGATTTCAAAAAGAGGCCTTTGACATTTGCAAGGTCCCTGCCCTTCCTTCCCTGGCTCCAGACACTCTACAGGTTATGGAGCGCTTTGTGTGGATAGAGGCAGTGCTCTATTCAGGTGTAAGTGTCAGATCCTCCCTCCCTTCTAGCCTAGGAATACCCATCAGCCTGGTGATGGGCCATGAAGGAACGCAAATGTCACACCCAAGCTCCCTTTGTATGTGACTGTCTAGAGGGTATGCACAAAGACCAGCTGTCTACCACCCCAGACATGTATTAAAGGTTAGGCAGAGGCACAGCTGGGTAAAGTAAGAAAATAGCCAACTTTGTAAAAGTGGCATTTTCAGACTCACAATTTAAAATCTGACTTCACCATAAGCTGTGATTTTAAATTGTGAGTCCAGAGACACCACACCGCAAATATTTAACTTTTTACAATTTGGAGTTAACTTGAGGGTTGCTTCAAGGTAACCCCAATGCTAACCTGTGGGAGAGCTAGGCCTTGCAGCAGTGAAAATAAATGTAATAGTTTTTCACTACCTGGGCATGTTAAACTTAAAAGTGCATGTCCAACCTTTTACACAGACTGCAACCTTAGGGGCAACTTGTAAGTAATAAAAAGGACGGCTTGGGCCTGGAAATTATGTGCACCTGTCAGGTCAGAATGGCAGTTTCAAATTGCACACACAGGCTCTACAGTGGCAGGCCTGAGATATGTTTACAGGGCTACTGTATGGGTGGCACAATCAGTGCTGCAGTCCCACTAGTAGCATTTAATGTACAGGCCCTGGCCACCTATAGTGCACTTTGCTAGCGACTTACAAGTAAATCAAAAATGCCAATTGTGGATAAGCCAATATTACCAAGTTTAGAGTACAGAGCACCTGCACTTTAGCACTGGTCAGCAGTGGTAAACTGCACCGAGTCCTAAAGCCCAAAACACAAAAACGATTTCAGCATAAAAGTGTAAGAAAAAGGCAAAAAGTATGGGGTGGACCTTGCAGAAAAGCCCAGGTCCAAAACATATGAATTACTCGATACCTGGTACACAATGAAAAACCATTGCAAGGTGCAGCTCAGTTATTGGCACTAGATATCACAAGTTCTTTGTAAAACGCACAAACCCATATATCCCCACAAGCAGAAGGGTCTAGCAGATATAATGCTATATTTGTTTTGTAAACCGACCATCATGATGAAACATTACAAATGAAAACGTTATCACAAATGCCTGTTTTTTCATACAAGTTTTCACATTTTTTTTTTATTTCAAAATTTAGGACATGATTTAGAGTTTGGCAGAGGAGGTTACTCAGTCACAAATGTGACGGATATGCCATCCACCATATTACAATTGAATGATAGTCTATGGAACTTGTAATACAGCAACTGGGATAACCGTCAAGTTTGTGACAGAGTAACCCCTTCACAAAACTCTAAATCAAGCATTTAGTTTATTTGGGAAAAACTTGAAGAATCTACACAAATAACCGCTTGCTTAAATCAGAATGTTGTCTAGCTTCTAAAAAACGTAGTTTTCTGATATCCACCGTGGGTTTCACACCCGTTTCCACCACAAATTGAAAGTCCCAAAATAGAAAACATGGGTTATCTCTCAGTAAAAGGACAAAACTGTGGTAAAACATTGGTTTTCTGAATCCATTTTTGGCTAATTTCTAGGTCCCCTCCAGCGGAATCCACAAACCTTGGGTACGTTAAAAATTCCCAGGTTGGTGGAAAAAAAGCTCACAAATTTGGCATGGGTAACTTATGTGAACAAAATGTTATTGAGGCCTAAGCACAAACTACTCCAAATAGCCAAAAAAAGGCTTAGTACTTGGGCAGGGGGCCTGGCAGCAAACGGGTTAAATCAGCAGCCACAAAATTCCAACTCTTTACCTATTGTGGAAGTCCAGCACAGTCTCACCCTCACATCAAATATAGGGTGTGGTCAAAGAGATAAATAAATGAGTGGTGTGTCCATTCTAAAACGTTTTGTAGCAGCATTGATGTGGAAAACACATAAGGCCTCATTATGAGGCTGGCGGTCTTCCCAAATTTGTGTGTAATTCTGCATTCTGATTTTTATGCACAGATATCTTGTACCAGGACAGATGGTATTTTTTCAATCCACAGAGGACAGGTATTGGGTCGTACCAGCAGGTCCACTGGGCACCACAATGCAAAGGATGAAGCATGTCAACATTTTCCAGTAGGAAAATGTTCAAGGATATTTTCAGTGGGGCCAATGTGCACAGCAACAAACCAGATGTAGAGTCAACCACGGTCTTACACATGAGAATCTGTAAATAGGAGGTCACAGTTAAGAGTGGATATATTCAAAATAAAGAGTGGCAATAAATAAGGTAGAGTCAAAGTAGCCGGTGGATGATTTAGGAATGCGGTTACCAACATGACATATTCCCAGGGGGTCCGCAACCCTGGGCTGGCAGGAAGGCACTTCTCCAGCTGGGTCCTCTCTGCAGAAATACATGTGTGTTTTCATATTTATTACTTCCTTTGTGCAGAAGTTTTAAAAGCTCTGTGAAGTTCCTTGTACATTCATCAGCTTTCAGCAAAAATAAAAGTGTCAAGATAACTCTAATAATGAATGTAGCTACTGGAGAGAGATGGAAGTTTTGTACAGTGGAAGTTTGACTCATCTAAGGTAGCACAGATGGTTAATATGCCTGCTGCAAAGCGCAGATGGTTAATATGCCTGCGCAAAGAACGTGTATCATGCAAAGAACAGTATTTCATGTGCCTAGCACAGTGGGTTACTGCCTTTTGTCACAGAGGTTCTTTTGTTATTCTGCAGTTCATAAGGTACAATCATAATCTAGCACATTGAGCTATGAACTGCGATAAAAGAGCTGCAAGCAAACTGCAATGCACAAATTAGAAAGTCATTTTATTTAGGCTTTTATTTTTCTAATGCTCCTAAAGAAGGTGTGCTGGTGTAGAAATATCAAAATCAAAGCTAACCACTGTATTACGTTCTAAATCCTGTGTCTGAGCTTCTCCAGACCAAGCACTCTTAGAAAATGCCTATTAGTGTGGGTGATGTTAATCCTACACCAGGAAGTCCTTTGTAAAGTGCTTTGACACCCTACACTGGTATGAGAGTTGCTATAAGAGCAAAATAATTATTGTGACAGAGAGGCTGTGGAGCGATGAGAGGCCCTCATGGTTTTACTTCCTTTCCCCACCACATATTTATGTGGTTAATTTCTCTCAGATCTTATGTACCTAAAAAAATAAAAATCACTTGGGAAATGTAGAATCTTACCTCACGATTCAGTTTTCCTAAATAAAACCAAACATTAGAAAATTAGTTGCCGAGATGTAGCACCAACCTTCCCATTACATTTTTTGTTTTATAAAATAATTATATCTTTATTAATTTGAATATTTGTTTGGTGTGTACTTGTTTGTGTATTTTTGTGAATTACTGTTTAAATGTTTGAAGTTTATATCATGCAAATTGCTTGGGGGTCCTCAACACATTGAGAACCACTGATTTAAAAGCCATTCATGAAATGAAAAACAAATGTATTACATTACCATAAAGTTACCAAAATTAAAAAGACAGATATTTTGTAATATCACACACCTAAAACATGTATTGCATTTAATAGGCAACCTCAGAAATAACCTGTGATCAGTATGTAAAAACACACTGACCCATATTGTTTAGTGCATCCAGGAGGAGATGGGCCTTGTGTCAATTTGTGGCATCAGACCAATTGTTGATAGTTAGAGATAAAGAGACTCCGGAATTAGTGAGAAGTGTTCTGGACCTCCTGTACACACCAAGTGGTGGTGGCGTATCATAAGGAGGGACAGCTTTGTAAGCCTAGATGACCCCCATCAAACCCTCTTTGTTTCTACTCTCTGCGTCTATATTGACCACCCACCCATCTCCTAGAATCCTCATAGCACATAATGTTTAGTTTTTGACAAAAATGTGGTAAAGCCAAAGATTTTGGCTAACTTTAAGGCACCTGCTATGAAATTAAAATTGGTCTAAACTGAGTCTGATGTGGGTTACAGGCTGGCTTGAGGTGAAGGGGGCCGCTAGTAGCCTTTGCCTTCTATCCCAGGGTGGCTCACATCATTGTGTCTTTGCTAGGAGGCCTGCGGTATGTATTTATCATGGGTGGCTCTTCAGTCTAATGAATTCCTGATATACTACATTGCAAAGAAATAAGATTATGCACATGATGATTATATATGTTTACAGTGATGTTAGAAAAGGAGGTTATGCCAAGCTGTTCAAGATATTAAGACTGGCAATGTTGTCATGATGTCAAAGTCTGCAAGATGTGTTATCACTTTCATACGGCTCGAATGTCTACTAAGTCTTATTTCTCTCATTGCAAAGTGTGTACCCAAGGGATTGGGAGCAAGTTAAAATTGACAATTGTTTAACATGTTACTTCAGAAGTTTAAGGCTGTTGTAATAAAATCAGCTAGGGCTGCCTAACACCATCCTGTGGTCATGCCTTCTTATGTGTGTGGAAAATACACGAGTGTGTGTACTATGCCACAGCCTGAACTAGTCAGTTTAAGAAAGAATGTTTAACAAATATCTAAGGCTGTAGATTTGAGAAAGGTCTCTTTGATAACAATGACAATAATGAAATATGGATGATCTAATCCTCATCTATGATGGACATGAACATTAGAGAAGTACTGCTAATATAATTGTGAAATATCAGAGCTATTGCGCTTCTCCATATGAAAGTGAGAACTTTGAAGATGTGACCCTAAAAGATTTGTAAGCCTCTACTCTGTAAGCCTTGGCATTTTAGAGATGTTCACGTTCATCATAATAGACTTTGAAAGTTAATTGTCTTCCAAATACTTCCAAAAGAAATTGTTTTTCATGAAGTTAGCTGGCCCCTGAGAGGAGTATGGAAAAGGAAATGTCTATGAAGTCACTTCTATGTTGACTAGTGAGCTTAAGTCTACTTAAGTGGACTTGCCATCTTGGGTGTAGTGAAACCTGGGAACACATAACAATTTGTAGCCACCAATGGAATCATCAAATATCTACAAAATAAAAAAGCTCAGCACTGCTGTTGGAAACAATAGATTTGTTCTAGTGGATAGAAAAGCTGCAAATCAAAAGAAGAAGCTCAATGAAATATCACAATGTCAGCCTACTTGGGTAGTGGCGCAAATTTGAGATGGCACAAAATTTTACTGTTAGTGCAAGCAAGTGTCGCCACCCAAAACACGGGATGAACTACTACTTCAGATGCTCACTGTCAGATGGCACTTCAGAAATGTCTTGCACATATGTGGCCACAATGTGCGTGGAATTTGAGGAGTATGACATCATCCTGACTCTACGGAAGTTGTCACTGTAGAGTACGTCTTTCTTAGTGTATTTGCATCAAGACCATTGGCTGATGCTGTATCCGGATCAGGGACATAACATTAAGTGCAGAAATATCAGGCTACCCAAACGTCATGTCAAAAACATTGACACAAACATTGTTTCCCTATAAATATAATGGAAAATACAAAAATATTGAACAAACATATTGTTTCACATTCATATCGTAAGAAATAAGACAATTTTTTTTTTATTTATTAAATAGACAGTTTAAAACAGTAAATATTAAATAGTTTGAGGCATAACATTGATATAATGTATATTAAATAAATGTAAGTGACATATAGGGCCTGACCACGAGTTCAGCAAACAAGATGACCATCCGCCGAACTTCCGATGGAGAGGTAGCCTCCTTACTGGCTACCTCCCCCATAATGATTTTCCCGCTGGGCTGACATTGAGCATCACGAGGGTGCTGGGCAGGGGGACCCCTGCAGTGCCCTTGCCAAGTGCATGGCCAGTGCAGGGGCCCCCTGTGGCCCCCTGCACCTGTTTCTCTGCCAGCCTTTTCATGGCAGTGAACCCGCCATGAATAGGCTGGCGAAGAACCAGGTCATAATCAGCAGGGCAGCGCTGATTCTGACCTCTGCCACCATCAGCACATCAGGATCGAAGAGCCCGGCTGGAGATGGCAGTAGGTTGGTGGGTCTGCCCGGCAACCTCATAATGTGGCGGTCTGACCGCCACAACCAAGTGGTCCAACAGCAGGACTGCCACTCTCGTATTCAGGCCCATAATATTATTAAAAATAAATCTAGGTGTATGTTTATAAAAACATATATACAATATACCACTATTTTTAAAAAATATGCAACATTATATCAACATTTTTGTATTTTTTCAATTTATGTTACAAAAAACATATATCTATATATATCTATATATATATATATAGATATATATAGATATATTTCTATATCTATATATATCTATATACATATATATATATATATATAGATATATATATATATATGTATATATATATTTATAGTATAAAGGATGTAACAAAATTAAATTCTAAAACATTAAATAACTTACCAAAATAATTAAACTAAAATAACACATTTACTAATATATTTAGTGAATATTTTTATTATATAATATTTAATTAATAATCAATTGTTAATTAGTTTACTTCCAGCCCTATACCCTTACAAACCCAAGTGTCAGAAAATTTGTGGCTGTGTATAAGCGGTGCGCACATCCAAATTTCCTATTGTCCTGGTTAACAAAAGTTCATGGTGGTAAGTTTAGTTAAGACAGAGTAGAGTGCTCCAGTGGTAGTACACCCAGCCACAGGGTGTGGTACGCTGTTAACCACAAAGGTCACAGTCCAAGTAGAGAAGAAGAAAACCACGGCACATCACAGGGTCGAGATGAGAATGCTTTATTCCTCGGTAACAAATCAGGGCTGAAATCCTCTGGTGTCATGAGAAACACTAGATACGTGGTAAGGTATCACAGTATTTTCTTCGAGTTTGTATATCAACAGCCGAGATGAGAATGCTTTATTCCTCGGTAACAAATCAGGGCTGAAATCCTCTGGTGTCATGAGAAACACTAGATACGTGGTAAGGTATCACAGTATTTTCTTCGAGTTTGTATATCAACAGCCGACACGTGTTTCGTCATCCTTGACTTTTTCAAGGCTGTAAACATATACAAGTAGGATGTATCACAAGATTTGATAATGAAACACAATCGTATTGGAATATAGTGTTAAAACTGTGAATAGCGTCGTTGAAGTGAGTAAACTGTGATGAGAGGCCCAATATCACAAATCATAACACGAAGTTTAAAAAAATAGTACCATCATCTATCCCAGTGTAGAGAGAAAATAGTGATAGGTGACCAGAAAAGAAAAAATGTGCAACTACCAACGTGCATTAAAGGAAATAGCATCAAAGACTAGAGCACTGCAGAGACCTATGCATAAAAAGGAGATGTTATCAGTGGTGTACTACAGCTAACAGACCACCCCAGGAATGAAAACTCGAGTGAAAAAGGGAAGAGTACGTCCAGGAAATGGAACGTGTGCAAAGAGAGGTAAAAGTGGAAAAGCGTACCTTACTAAATGTAAACTATGAAGTTGATTTTGATAAAGCTCCAAAATTTCAAGAATTGTACAGCAGGGTGTACAAACATTAGCATTCAAATGGAAAAGACCATGATAAGTCTGTAAGAGATGAACAAAGGGGGAGTGGAGATATTAGGGAAAAGTCCATTGGTAATATCTGGAAGGTCATATAAACAGATAGTGTTGGTGGAACAGCTGAAATCAAGGTGCGAGTAGTATTAAAACAGTACGCAAAGAGCATATGTCTTACTATGCATCTCCGCAGTTTATACAGAATCCGAAAAAAATATATATATATGTATATATATATATATGGGAGAAACCAACTGAGGCCTTACTACGTGGACACCTAATGTATAAATATTGATTGTGTCTGTACAGTCAGATTAAAAAGACTGGACTAGCGCATACGATGAGTAAGAAGGACTAAGAATTGTAAATTACGGAGATCGCTCCCCCCGTGAATCGGCCCAGCGGGAAATTGATAAATGGGGGGGATCACCTCTAGGTAGTTATATACACAAAATCCGAGTGTGCCCCCGCGGTAAGAACTTTTATGCGTCCGGCCGTCTTTAAAGACAAACAATATTCTAAAAATACGCGCAAACTACGGGCGCTAAGGAGGTGGTAGTGAAAAGAAAAAGGATGAAGGGATGGGGGTGGTTAGGGGCTCATTCCCGTCCGGGTGTTGGGCGGCGGCGTGGATATGTCCGTGCTCTTACCTGTAGAGCGTCCTGTCCGTTTGGAAACGAGTGAAAGTAGCGTCGTCCAGAGACGTACGCCATCTTGGAGGGGCTATTTATTATAAATAGGCGAAATAGAAAACGGACTGCAGGAACCAGCAGTCGAGAGGGGCCCGCCATGTTAAAAGGAGTTAAGAATAAGAGAAATAGACCGGTAATAGTGCAGATCGAAGAAAAAAGACCCGAGATACAGTGAAAGAGGGTGGCATAATGAAAAAGACATGTTGTGCCCATCACCAAATATTGGATATGCACCAAAAAGCAGCATGGTATGATTCAGAAGTTGCATGAAAGATTGTCACTAACATACGTGCACTGCTGAAAACAGCGGCATAGACTAGACATAAGCATTATATAATTATGCGAAATGGAGACTAAAAAAGGGTTTTTGATATACATATCGTGCAATACTCTATACAAAATGCAAAAGATTGTTATTATCATGAAGGGCACAGAGTTTACATTGCATCCTATAGTAGCCTTTAACAACAATTGTAAATCAACAGCCAGTACCCCAGTAACAATAAACAAGAAAAAAGGCGGTACAGGAAAAAGTAAGAAAACTTGCAAGCAATGAACAATGAGTATATGCAATACAATAAGTAGCCGTACAATAAACAAACCACTAGTCAGTCGTAATAAAAAATATGTATTGTGCAACAACAAATAAGGAGGTATGTCTCCCTTCATCAGAAAAAATATATAGATCCCTCGCACAGGAATCGAAGATGAATCGATAGAGTACAAGAGTGACATTTTAGCCATGAGAGTATTGTGTCAGGAGGTGGTTTACAGGAAAACATGGAGGTCTTTGTCCGAATTGAGCCCCTCCTCCACAGAACGCAGTTTGACTATCCATCTGCTTTCCAATTGTCTTAAATGGAGAGTCTTATTGCCCCCTCTTGGACACTTGCCCAGGGTGGCAATGCCATGTGTGTGAATGTCTAGTTTCTCGAGGAGAGGGTGTGCTGAGTTGTAGTGCACAGCGAGGGGGTAGTCCTTGTTTTTGTTTTTTATTGCACGTATGTGCTCTTGCAGTCTTTCTTTGAAAGGTCTTATGGTGCTGCCGATGTAGATCTTTTTGCATGTGCAAATGATACAATAGACAATGAACTTAGTGTTACAGTTCATGAACTGTTTGATGTTATGTGTTACTTGTGTGTTATGGCAAAAATTTGTGGTTTTGTCCAAGGCATAATCACAAACATTGCAATGGCCACATTTATAAAACCCAGGTGGTAAGGCAGGTAGCCAGCTGGTATTGGTGACCATTGGTAGGTAGCTGTGACACAAGTTATCCCTCAAAGTGCGCCCTCGGCGGTGAATCATTTCTGGTCTGTTTTTTAAAACTTTCTTGAGACTTTCATCAGTCAGTAGAATGTGCCAATTTTTCTTAAGAATCTTAAAAACTTCCGAACTGGCACATGTGTATGTAGTTATAAATGCTGGTGTCTTTTTACGGTGTATCTGTTGCCGTGGTTTTTTACGGAAAAGGGATGTCCTGTCGACCTTTGCGATCCTCTCCCGTGTGTTATTTAATAACTTCCTAGAGTAGCCTCTATTTAGGAAGCGATGTTCTAGAAGGTCTAGTTGTCTAGAAAATTCTGAGTCTTCCTGGCAGTTGCGTCTAACCCTTATTGCTTCCCCAAACGGAATAGCTTCAATTTGGGAGTGAGGGTGAACACTGCTAGCGTGTAGAATAGAGTTGGAGGCAGTGGCCTTTCTGAACAGCCTGGAACAAATATGATTACCATCCGAATAAAGTGTCACGTCCAAAAAATCAACACTTACAGAACTGATACTGCTAGTGAAATGTATGTTATAAGAATTGTCATTTAGGTACTGGATGAACCGATCCAGGGACATGCGATCCCCTGACCAAAAAAGGAGGACATCATCGATGTATCGACCCCAGTATAGGATATGCTGCGTAAGTGCCAGTGGGCCCCTGGTCCACAAGTGATGATGTTCAAAATGTCCCATATACAGGTTGGCAAATGAGGGCGAGAATTTGGCCCCCATGGCTACGCCCTGTTGTTGTCTGTACCAGGACCCTTCGTGTAAAAAGATGTTGTTGTCCATAACTAGATTGATAAGATCCATCAACATGTTAGAGTGTTCCAAAAAAATAGCATCTCTTTTGTCAAGAAAAAATCGGATGGCTGCCAAGCCATCTTTTTTTGGTATGCAAGTGTAAAGAGAAGTGACATCTAGAGTGACCAAAAAGTGACCATCCGTCCAATCATAATCTGCGGTGAGACTGAGGAGGTGTGTCGTATCTTTAATAAATGAAGGAAGATTGCATACAAAGGGTTGTAGAAAGAGATCGATATACTCTGACAGTTTCTCGGTGGGTGAGTTTATGCCAGAAATGATAGGTCTGCCAGGAGGGAAGGGTGCTGGTTTGTGAACTTTGGGAAGAATGTAAATGCATGGAGACATAGGCGTTGGATTGAAAAGATATTTACATTCAGAATTAGTTAGAAGGCCCCTGTCCATCCAGAAACTAAGTGTGGTCTCTATGTTTTTGGTGATTTTGTCTATGGGGTTGGTGGAAAGCTTACAGTAGGCTTTCTGATCTTTGAGTTGTCTGTCTATTTCTCCAACATAGTCACTACGGTTCATGATAACAATATTACCACCCTTGTCTGCCTCCTTGATTACTATGTCTTTGATGTCATCCAGAGAGCGCAGAGCCATATGCTCTTGTGAACTTAAATTATGTGACCAGGATTTGCGACCCAATGTGTATTGATTCTCCAATTTATAGAGATCATCAGTGACCAATTTGTAAAACACATCAATGGCATTGTCTGATGAGAAGATAGGTGTAAATCTGGATCGTGGTCTGAGACCACTGTGGCATGTAGTAGAGCTATCCAGACCCAGGTCATTTGCGATGTCATTGCAGGTGGGTGTAAGTCCGCTGTCATCAGCATTCTCTAAAGAGAGTAGGGTCTGTATGTCCCTTATGTCTCTAATGGAGAAGTCACCGGTAATTGTATTGACAGTGTCTTTTTCGTCAGTCTGGTATTTGTAATCAAAATATTTCATTAGTTTACACTTTCGTGTGAATTTAAAAAGATCTATGTGCATAGTAGTGAAGTCTGGAAAAGCAACTGGAACAAAGCCCAAACCTTTTTTAAGAACACTAAGCTGTTGTTCGTCTAAAGTGATGTCTGATAAGTTCATCACACATAAATCATCGTCGTGAGTTATACAGTTGTCTAGTTTTTTATGTTGCGTGTTGCAGATCTTGTGGTAACCCCGGTCTTGTTGTTTATTTTTTCCGCCCTTTTTTCTCTTTCCCCTTCTGGTTCTCTTGAATATGTGTTCTGCGTGTTTCTGTTGTGCCTCTGCCCTCTGCGGAACCTTTCCATTTCTAATAAAAAAGTCGACTTACTATGGGAGAGGCTACCCTGTTCCTGTCGAGAACTACTCGCCCCCTCACTGGTGATGCTAGAACAACTCGATAGTTCAGTGTCGCTAGATGTAGTACTGAGAACAGGTTGGGCTGACGATGGTAATGCCCTATTCGTCCGATTGTCGTTGTTAAAGTTGTCAAATTTGTGGGCAAAGGTAAAAACCCTGCCAGGGGCATAATCGTTGGCATCTCGTCTTAATTTACGCATTTTTTTATCTTTAATGTATGTCTGATGTTGCTGGAGTACATTATTGAGAATGTCATAATTTTTTGTTATAC
Organism: Pleurodeles waltl; assembly: GCF_031143425.1. Taxonomy (NCBI): domain Eukaryota; kingdom Metazoa; phylum Chordata; class Amphibia; order Caudata; family Salamandridae; genus Pleurodeles; species Pleurodeles waltl. The sequence continues at coordinate 469,984,106 of NC_090442.1, forward strand.
CCTCCTTGAGGTTTGTGTCCTGAATCTCCTTCTCTAGTAGTTCAATTTCCATGAGTAAGTGGTTCCTCTTTTCTCTGGCATCCCTAATGAGTATATCCATGATGCCGAAAGAAGAACTTATGAGTAGTTGTTCCCATTCTTGTAATACTAGGGGGTTGAGATCCCCAAAGGATGGGAAAAGAACTACTCGCAGACCCCTAGGTATTTGTTTAATTTGTATATAGCGTTCAAGAATGGTGAGGTCCCACCATCTTGAGAGCTCCTGTTTTTTTAGTCGCTCTAGTCTCACAAATTTCATCTTTAAACTCTCTTTTTTGCTGCTAGTGGACGTATCAGAGATGACTATGTTTCTGTCAGTGAACAATTCCTCTAACAGGGCCTCTCTGTTGTCATTAAATGTAGCCATTGTATTTGAAAGTATCAGAAACTAGCAAAGATAAATAAGTCTGCAATCAATGTAGAAATTAATAATATATCACAATATCATAGATCAAGAACAATCCCGTAGTAGGAGTGCGTCTCCATACACATAGTGAGTAAAAAACCAAAGTGTCAGAAAATTTGTGGCTGTGTATAAGCGGTGCGCACATCCAAATTTCCTATTTTCCTGGTTAACAAAAGTTCATGGTGGTAAGTTTAGTTAAGACAGAGTAGAGTGCTCCAGTGGTAGTACACCCAGCCACAGGGTGTGGTACGCTGTTAACCACAAAGGTCACAGTCCAAGTAGAGAAGAAGAAAACCACGGCACATCACAGGGTCGAGATGAGAATGCTTTATTCCTCGGTAACAAATCAGGGCTGAAATCCTCTGGTGTCATGAGAAACACTAGATACGTGGTAAGGTATCACAGTATTTTCTTCGAGTTTGTATATCAACAGCCGAGATGAGAATGCTTTATTCCTCGGTAACAAATCAGGGCTGAAATTCTCTGGTGTCATGAGAAACACTAGATACTTGGTAAGGTATCACAGTATTTTCTTCGAGTTTGTATATCAACAGCCGACACGTGTTTCGTCATCCTTGACTTTTTCAAGGCTGTAAACATATACAAGTAGGATGTATCACAAGATTTGATAATGAAACACAATCGTATTGGAATATAGTGTTAAAACTGTGAATAGCGTCGTTGAAGTGAGTAAACTGTGATGAGAGGCCCAATATCACAAATCATAACACGAAGTTTAAAAAAATAGTACCATCATCTATCCCAGTGTAGAGAGAAAATAGTGATAGGTGACCAGAAAAGAAAAAATGTGCAACTACCAACGTGCATCAAAGGAAATAGCATCAAAGACTAGAGCACTGCAGAGACCTATGCATAAAAAGGAGATGTTATCAGTGGTGTACTACAGCTAACAGACCACCCCAGGAATGAAAACTCGAGTGAAAAAGGGAAGAGTACGTCCAGGAAATGGAACGTGTGCAAAGAGAGATAAAAGTGTAAAAGCGTACCTTACTAAATGTAAACTATGAGGTTGATTTTGATAAAGCTCCAAAATTTCAAGAATTGTACAGCAGGGTGTACAAACATTAGCATTCAAATGGAAAAGACCATGATAAGTCTGTAAGAGATGAACAAAGGGGGAGTGGAGATATTAGGGAAAAGTCCATTGGTAATATCTGGAAGGTCATATAAACAGATAGTGTTGGTGGAACAGCTGAAATCAAGGTGCGAGTAGTATTAAAACAGTACGCAAAGAGCATATGTCTTACTATGCATCTCCGCAGTTTATACAGAATCCGGAAAAAAAATATATATATGTATATATATATATATGGGAGAAACCACCTGAGGCCTTACTACGTGGACACCTAATGTATAAATATTGATTGTGTCTGTACAGTCAGATTAAAAAGACTGGACTAGCGCATACGATGAGTAAGAAGGACTAAGAATTGTAAATTACGGAGATCGCTCCCCCGTGAATCGGCCCAGCGGGAAATGGATAAATGGGGGGGATCACCTCTAGGTAGTTATATACACAAAATCCGAGTGTGCCCCCGCGGTAAGAACTTTTATGCGTCCGGCCGTCTTTAAAGACAAACAATATTCTAAAAATACGCGCAAACTACGGGCGCTAAGGAGGTGGTAGTGAAAAGAAAAAGGATGAAGGGATGGGGGTGGTTAGGGGCTCATTCCCGTCCGGGTGTTGGGCGGCGGCGTGGATATGTCCGTGCTCTTACCTGTAGAGCGTCCTGTCCGTTTTGAAACGAGTGAAAGTAGCGTCGTCCAGAGACGTACGCCATCTTGGAGGGGCTATTTATTATAAATAGGCGAAATAGAAAACGGACTGCAGGAACCAGCAGTCGGGAGGGGCCCGCCATGTTAAAAGGAGTTAAGAATAAGAGAAATAGACCGGTAATAGTGCAGATCGAAGAAAAAAGACCCGAGATACAGTGAAAGAGGGTGGCATAATGAAAAAGACATGTTGTGCCCATCACCAAATATTGGATATGCACCAAAAAGCAGCATTGTATGATTCAGAAGTTGCATGAAAGATTGTCACTAACATACGTGCACTGCTGAAAACAGCGGCATTTTTTAACAAAGACTAGACATAAGCATTATATAATTATGCGAAATGGAGACTAAAAAAGGGTTTTTGATATACATATCGTGCAATACTATATACAAAATGCCAAAGATTGTTATTATCATGAAGGGCACAGAGTTTACATTGCATCCTATAGTAGCCTTTAACAACAATTGTAAATCAACAGCCAGTACCCCAGTAACAATAAACAAGAAAAAAGGCGGTACAGGAAAAAGTAAGAAAACTTGCAAGCAATGAACAATGAGTATATGCAATACAATAAGTAGCCGTACAATAAACAAACCACTAGTCAGTCGTAATAAAAAATATGTATTGTGCAACAACAAATAAGGAGGTATGTCTCCCTTCATCAGAAAAAATATATAGATCCCTCGCACAGGAATCGAAGATGAATCGATAGAGTACAAGAGTGACATTTTAGCCATCAGAGTATTGTGTCAGGAGGTGGTTTACAGGAAAACATGGAGGTCTTTGTCCGAATTGAGCCCCTCCTCCACAGAACGCAGTTTGACTATCCATCTGCTTTCCAATTGTCTTAAATGGAGAGTCTTATTGCCCCCTCTTGGACACTTGCCCAGGGTGGCAATGCCATGTGTGTGAATGTCTAGTTTCTCGAGGAGAGGGTGTGCTGAGTTGTAGTGCACAGCGAGGGGGTAGTCCTTGTTTTTGTTTTTTATTGCACGTATGTGCTCTTGCAGTCTTTCTTTGAAAGGTCTTATGGTGCTGCCGATGTAGATCTTTTTGCATGTGCAAATGATACAATAGACAATGAACTTAGTGTTACAGTTCATGAACTGTTTGATGTTATGTGTTACTTGTGTGTTATGGCAAAAATGTGTGGTTTTGTCCAAGGCATAATCACAAACATTGCAATGGCCACATTTATAAAACCCAGGTGGTAAGGCAGGTAGCCAGCTGGTATTGGTGACCATTGGTAGGTAGCTGTGACACAAGTTATCCCTCAAAGTGCGCCCTCGGCGGTGAATCATTTCTGGTCTGTTTTTTAAAACTTTCTTGAGACTTTCATCAGTCAGTAGAATGTGCCAATTTTTCTTAAGAATCTTAAAAACTTCCGAACTGGCACATGTGTATGTAGTTATAAATGCTGGTGTCTTTTTACGGTGTATCTGTTGCCGTGGTTTTTTACGGAAAAGGGATGTCCTGTCGACCTTTGCGATCCTCTCCCGTGTGTTATTTAATAACTTCCTAGAGTAGCCTCTATTTAGGAAGCGATGTTCTAGAAGGTCTAGTTGTCTAGAAAATTCTGAGTCTTCCTGGCAGTTGCGTCTAACCCTTATTGCTTCCCCAAACGGAATAGCTTTAATTTGGGAGTGAGGGTGAGCACTGCTAGCGTGTAGAATAGAGTTGGAGGCAGTGGCCTTTCTGAACAGCCTGGAACAAATATGATTACCATCCGAATAAAGTGTCACGTCCAAAAAATCAACACTTACAGAACTGATACTGCTAGTGAAATGTATGTTATAAGAATTGTCATTTAGGTACTGGATGAACCGATCCAGGGACATGCGATCCCCTGACCAAAAAAGGAGGACATCATCGATGTATCGACCCCAGTATAGGATATGCTGCGTAAGTGCCGGTGGGCCCCTGGTCCACAAGTGATGATGTTCAAAATGTCCCATATACAGGTTGGCAAATGAGGGCGAGAATTTGGCCCCCATGGCTACGCCCTGTTGTTGTCTGTACCAGGACCCTTCGTGTAAAAAGATGTTGTTGTCCATAACTAGATTGATAAGATCCATCAACATGTTAGAGTGTTCCAAAAAAATAGCATCTCTTTTGTCAAGAAAAAATCGGATGGCTACCAAGCCATCTTTTTTTGGTATGCAAGTGTAAAGAGAAGTGACATCTAGGGTGACCAAAAAGTGACCATCCGTCCAATCATAATCTGCGGTGAGACTGAGGAGGTGTGTCGTATCTTTAATAAATGAAGGAAGATTGCATACAAAGGGTTGTAGAAAGAGATCGATATACTCTGACAGTTTCTCGGTGGGTGAGTTTATGCCAGAAATGATAGGTCTGCCAGGAGGGAAGGGTGCTGGTTTGTGAACTTTGGGAAGAATGTAAATGCATGGAGACATAGGCTCTACAGGTAAGAGCACGGACATATCCACGCCGCCGCCCAACACCCGGACGGGAATGAGCCCCTAACCACCCCCATCCCTTCATCCTTTTTCTTTTCACTACCACCTCCTTAGCGCCCGTAGTTTGCGCGTATTTTTAGAATATTGTTTGTCTTTAAAGACGGCCGGACGCATAAAAGTTCTTACCGCGGGGGCACACTCGGATTTTGTGTATATAACTACCTAGAGGTGATCCCCCCCATTTATCCATTTCCCGCTGGGCCGATTCACGGGGGGAGCGATCTCCGTAATTTACAATTCTTAGTCCTTCTTACTCATCGTATGCGCTAGTCCAGTCTTTTTAATCTGACTGTACAGACACAATCAATATTTATACATTAGGTGTCCACGTAGTAAGGCCTCAGGTGGTTTCTCCCATATATATATATACATATATATATATTTTTTTCGGATTCTGTATAAACTGCGGAGATGCATAGTAAGACATATGCTCTTTGCATACTGTTTTAATACTACTCGCACCTTGATTTCAGCTGTTCCACCAACACTATCTGTTTATATGACCTTCCAGATATTACCAATGGACTTTTCCCTAATATCTCCACTTCCCCTTTGTTCATCTCTTACAGACTTATCATGGTCTTTTCCATTTGAATGCTAATGTTTGTACACCCTGCTGTACAATTCTTGAAATTTTGGAGCTTTATCAAAATCAACTTCATAGTTTACATTTAGTAAGGTACGCTTTTACACTTTTACCTCTCTTTGCACACGTTCCATTTCCTGGACGTACTCTTCCCTTTTTCACTCGAGTTTTCATTCCTGGGGTGGTCTGTTAGCTGTAGTACACCACTGATAACATCTCCTTTTTATGCATAGGTCTCTGCAGTGCTCTAGTCTTTGATGCTATTTCCTTTGATGCACGTTGGTAGTTGCACATTTTTTCTTTTCTGGTCACCTATCACTATTTTCTCTCTACACTGGGATAGATGATGGTACTATTTTTTTAAACTTCGTGTTATGATTTGTGATATTGGGCCTCTCATCACAGTTTACTCACTTCAACGACGCTATTCACAGTTTTAACACTATATTCCAATACGATTGTGTTTCATTATCAAATCTTGTGATACATCCTACTTGTATATGTTTACAGCCTTGAAAAAGTCAAGGATGACGAAACACGTGTCGGCTGTTGATATACAAACTCAAAGAAAATACTGTGATACCTTACCACATATCTAGTGTTTCTCATGACACCAGAGGATTTCAGCCCTGATTTGTTACCGAGGAATAAAGCATTCTCATCTCGGCTGTTGATATACAAACTCGAAGAAAATACTGTGATACCTTACCACGTATCTAGTGTTTCTCATGACACCAGAGGATTTCAGCCCTGATTTGTTACCGAGGAATAAAGCATTCTCATCTCGACCCTGTGATGTGCCGTGGTTTTCTTCTTCTCCACCCTTACAAGCCCTATAACCTGCAATTAATATGAAACATAAAAAACATAAATATTAAATAATTTACATAAGTATAATTAAATTAAATATTTTTATAAAAATGAATAATAATCGATAATGAATTATTACATAATTAACTTTACACTCTAAACACCTACAAACCCAACAGCCCACAACTAATATACAGCATAAAAATGTATTTATTAAACAATTTTCATAATTATAATTCAATTAAATACTTTATTAAAAATGAATAATTAATTGACTTCCGACCCTATACTCCTACAAACCCAACAACAGCTCCTAAAATATAATTTAAAAAAATAGAATAATATGCAAAATTCACACAATTATCACTTAAATAATTAATATGAATTCAAATGTAATTATTGATTAATTATACTAAATTAACCTCCCAACCTGTGCCCCTGCAAACCTCACAACCTGCTATGCCACTATAAATTACTATTAACAAATTCAGAATTGTAAATAACTTAAAAGTACAAACTTTATTTAAAAATACTAACAACAAATATACCAATAATATAAAGCAAATACAATTAGAAAATGCACCTCAAGATAATAAAAAAAGATTTTTTTACAACTATATTATTGAAAACGATATTAACACAGATATTATTGAAAAATATATTACTTACCTAACAATCGATAATAATGACAATGATGTTTCTGCATCATGCTATTTCTGTATCATGATACAAAAAACTTGATATTTCTGTAACTCAATATGTATCAGCCAATATTTTGACCAATCACAGCCATAACTGCATCTCAAATCTTTTTCTGCTTAGTTTCTTATTGTTGCACACCCTATCTTCTAGAATAAAATCTAAAATCTTACTTTAAAATGTGAATCACTGAATGTGAAAAGGTTATATATATATCAGTCTGTAGGGCTGTAAAAAATACCTTCCAATGCTTCTCTGTGAGTTTTGCTCTACTTGTTTATGACATCACTTTGGACAGGTGTAATGAATTGGCAAAGAAATTCTATGCTTCTTGTTTGCCAAGGTGCAGTGTGCCGGCAAAACATTCAAACGTTTGCATGCACTGTAATGGCAGATGATATAGTAACTATGCTGTGTAACCCATTTTTTACTAATTTCTGATGTTTAAATTGTACCCTAGTTGACTATATGATTTAGTTGAAGTAAATCATAATGCACGTAAGTGACAGATAAATGAAATTCCACCTTTACAAAACAGATGCCACATTGAAGGGAAAGCCACTGATATCCTTGCAGCAGCACTCAAGAAGAGGATGTTGAAATTAAGACACAGTGGTGTTTCAGTTTGTTGGGTGGAGTCCAAGGCTGGACTTACCGCACCGGGCATTGGACATTTATGTGGGAGGGTGGGGGGCGGCTTTGTTACTAGGGACGGGTTTTGCAGCAGTGCTGCAATATCGCCCCCAGTAAGAAAATCATCAGGCCTGCATAATCCACTCCTGCTTGACGGTGATGTGACTGGTGCCACCCCACTGCACCAAGAGTTAAGGTGGGGAGGCACACTGTGATGTATTTTGAAGTTTGTTATGGGTTTAAAAGCACCCTCCGCAGAGTTCCTTGAAAATCCAGCAGTTTTCAGGCAACAATAAAAATATCAAGATGTATGTTGTGATTAATCTTTCTTCTGGAGATAGGTCATAGATTTGTCTAGTGGCAGTTTAGACTCATCTAAAGTAACACAGAAGTTTAATAACCCTGCTGCAAACACCGAATACCATGCAGATCACAGAGCTGTATTTTATGTACGTAGCTCAGTGGGTTACTGCTTTTGTCACAGAGATACTTTTGTTGCTTGCAGCTCACAAATTACAATGGTCATCTAGCACAGTGAGCTGTGAACTGCAATCAAAGAGCTGCATACAAACTGCATCGTACAGGGTAGAAAGTTATTTATTTCCCCAGTCTTTCATTATCATTTTATGTTAAAAAGTTTTTTTGGGGGGAGACATACATTCTTATTAGTAAAGTCAACCCTAACCACTGTGTCACATTTTGAATTCAGAGTTTGTGCTTCTCCAGACCATGGGCCTCATTATGAGTGTGGCAGACCAAGGATGGTCAGACTGCTGCACTGCGGGCTGTCTGACCACCCAATTATGACTTAAGCAGGTGGACCTGCCTAAAGACCGCCATCTCTGCCAGCATTACAGAACCCGACAGGGTGACAGCGGTCAGGCTTGTAATCAATCATGGCAGCGCTGAACTTAGCGTTGGCTGGCTAATTACAACCCTACTTTCTGCCAGCATTTTTATGGTGGGGACCCCGAAATGAAAAGGCTAGCATAAAGCCAGTACTGGGCCACAGGGGAGCCCCTGCACTGCCCATACAGTGCAGGGCCCCACCTTCCCAGCACCCTCTGCACTGTCTGCTTTGCTTTGCTTTGCAGATAGTGTGCATTCTAGGGGGTGCTGGTGCCCCCCTTTGTGCTACGATAGAGGAACATTGTAATACACAAGGTGGGGGCATCACCACATTGGCGGCGGTGTCCCCCCATGAGTTTGAAGGTGCCACGTTGGGACTGCTAAACTCATAATGAGGCCTCAAGTACTCTTAAAAAATGTCAACCAGTATGAATGACGTTAATCCTACACTGTATAGTTCCCCTTCTGGTGACATTTTCTACACACTGTGTACAAGTGTGTGCATTGTAAAGTGCCCCAACACTGGTGTGAGAGGCACTATAAAACAAATGAAAACGTGAGAGGGGGTCTATGGAGGGATGAAGGACACTGATGGAGGGTGATAGTAAGGGACTTATTGAAGGGTTCCAACAAAGATTGTAACACTGTCAATATCATTCCTCTGTAGAAAATCCCCTGACCGCAAATTGTTGCGCTGTGAGCTCGTCTTCCAGATCGAGGCTCTGAGGGTAATAAATGGCTCAACATGAAGTACTAAATTGCCTTTTCAGGCTTTCCTGTGTTAATCATGTAAAATTTGGTAATTGAGGAATGTATGTATTCAGAGCAATACAAAAATTGTGATGTGATTAACCGGATGACATGATTAGAAAACGTCTTCCTTGTTAATACATCAATACAGGTATTGCTTTTCAACATTTCTACTTTGTCTTTTTTGCACAATGATATTGTGACTCATTGAAAGGGAGTCTTAACTGCACTTTGGCATTTTATATGCAGACTTTCCAATTGGACCTATACACACACATGAAAAAATGGCTACCTATTATTGTTCAAATGGCTGGGTATCCTGGTGCACTGGAAGGTCATCATTTACTTTGCTTTAAGAGCTAATGCAATTGAATATATTATGAAAAATGTGTTCTAGAATGCAGTTTATGCAAAGTTTTCTGGGGGAGGGCACACACCATACGGGAGCTGGTCTGATAAAATTTGTTAGGCCTGCTTTGAGTTCTCAGTCCAGCACTGGTGGATGCTAAGAGAAATGGCATCTGTCCACCTTGCATCATTAAAGGCTTCCGAAGTTTTTCAGAGGAAGACATCTTGCTGTGAAGCACTACTTGGGGTGATGGTGAGAGAGTGAAATTATACCATAAGTGAAATTTCAAGATCCCAGAAATCCATATTTTCCCCCTTTTCAACAGCCTAGATAGGTCTCCCTTTGTGAACTGCTGGCTGGCCTTGAAGGTGGATCTTATAAATCTGTCCTTTACAGAAATATTATAACTACATAATTTCCCAGACATACAGAACAGACAGTATATACAGCAACATCATGTAGGTAATAAAATGTATTTAATGTTTGTACTATGTTTGCAATGTTCTATTATTTACTTTGCATAAGCATTAGTAACATATGTACTTACTCTGCTTACCACTTTCAATGTTCAAGTGTTCTTACCCTGCATACTTTTACTTTTGACTCACGTTCTGGAATGGAGTGGCGGCTCGTGTTCTATCAGTGACAGGCGTCAGTTGCTGTTGGTACTTTTGACTAAACAGTCAATCCTGGTTGTGGGCGACTTCCATTGAGAATAAAGTTTAACATGGAAACTACTACTTCTTCCTTGTTACATCTACTGTCTTCTATAATGTTTCTTTTTAACCTTGAGATATAGTTTCAAGCCATGCACATTTATGTTTTGTGCTACTGATTCAAGATTTGTCACAAGATTTATCAGCTGCTAGAACCCATAGTTTGTTAGCAAGGTATGTCGGTATCTTAGTAGTAGTTTGTGTTTAAGAGCCTTAAAACTGACCACTCTGCAGAGTTTTAATATGCAAATGTTCATATAGATTTCAAATGTTTTCACCTCGTCTATATCAAACAGAATCTCAAGTACAAAATATGACTTCCTCGACAGGGTGAATGTTTAAGATTAAGCATGCAAACCGATGATTTTCCGTTGTCTAATTATTATCCAACAGATATTATACTATGAAGTCAGGCAGTCTTGTGTGTCAAGGTCTCACTATGTTGGATAATAGATATTTTCAAACAGGATTCATCTGTTAAAGTGTACCTGGATGCAATGAGTGTCTATAAAACCATTGCTTGTTGACAGGCTTTATACACTACATAACATTGTACATGCTTCATGTTCACTGCTAATAAAAAAGATAAAAAACAAAATTAAAAACTATGGTGGTCATTCTGACCCTGGCGGTCTTTGACCGCCAGGGCGGAGGACCGCGGGAGCACCGCCGACAGGCCGGCGGTGCTCCAATGGGGATTCCGACCGCGGCGGTAAAGCCGCGGTCGGACCGGCACCACTGGCGGGCTCCCGCCAGTGTACCGCCGCCCCATTGAATCCTCCACGGCGGCGCAGCTTGCTGCACCGCCGCGGGGATTCCGACCCCCCCTTCCGCCATCCAGATCCCGGCGGTCCGACCGCCGGGATCCGGATGGCGGTAGGGGGGGTCGCGGGGCTCCTGGGGGCCCCTGCAGTGCCCATGCCACTGGCATGGGCATTGCAGGGGCCCCCGTAAGAGGGCCCCTACATGTATTTCACTGTCTGCTGCGCAGACAGTGAAATACGCGACGGGTGCAACTGCACCCGTCGCACAGCTTCCACTCCGCCGGCTCGATTCCGAGCCGGCTTCATCGTGGAAGCCTCTTTCCCGCTGGGCTGGCGGGCGGTCTGAAGGCGACCGCCCGCCAGCCCAGCGGGAAAGTCAGAATTACCGCGGCGGTCTTTCGACCGCGGAACGGTAATCTGACGGCGGGACTTTGGCGGGCGGCCTCCGCCGCCCGCCAAGTTCAGAATGAGGGCCTATATTTCCTGCAATGGAAAAGCAGCCCACCACGTCACCAGCAATGAACAGACAACTCAAAGACGTGAAGGGCGTTTTACAACTCATGAGGCTTTTAGAAGGTGTAATTAACATGTTGATTTATTGGCTGCTGCAACCGATGCTTCCACAACACTTGTCATTTGTACTCTGTCCACCTCAAGCAGACCTAGTAGCCAGTGTAATTCGTGAGAGGCAGGAATGCATTATCTAAAAGCGAGAAGGACGAATAGTCCCAAAGGGACACTGCAAAAGCACACCCACTAGGTTCTTCATTTTTAGACCAGACAGCCTTAGGGTGGTCATTCCCCAATGTTTTGCCTGTCTCCCTCTGCTTTTCTGACACTGTTTTTGCTGGTTTTAGGACTGCTAACCAGTGCTAAAGTGCATATGCTCTCTCCCATAAACATGGTAACATTGGTTCATATCCAAATGGCATATTTTATTTACTTATAATTCCCTAGTAAAGTGCACTACCTTTGCCCTGGGCCTGCAAATTAAATGCTACTAGTGGTCCTGCAGAACTGATTGTGCCACCCACATAAGTAGCCCCTTAACCATGTCTCAGGCCTGCCATTGCAAGGCCTGTGTGTGCAGTTTCCCTGCCACCGTGACATGGCCTTTAAAAGTACTTGTCAAGCCTTAAACTCACGTTTTTCGACACATAAGTCACCCCTAAGGCAGGGGCAGGCCCTTGGTTATCCACAGGGCAGGGTGCTATGTAGGTAAAAGGCAGGACATGTTTTATATGTCCTGGCAGTCAAAAACTCCTAAATTCCTTTTTCACTACAGTAAGGCCTGCTCCTTTCATAGACTAGCATTAGGTCTGGCCTCATATACTTTTGAGTGGTAGATTCTGATCTGAAAGGGGTAACCAGGTCATACATTAGTATGGCCAGAATGGTAAAAGAAAATTCTGCTTGTTGGTGAAGTTGGATTTTATATCACTGTTTTAGAAAGGCCACTTTTAGAAAATGAGCATTTCTCTGCACTTAAAAACCATCTGTGCTTTACAGCCTGTCTCCAATCAGCGTCTGGGCCGGGTTGGTTAACAGCTCACTTGTGCATTTCAACCAGACAAACACAGGACACTCTCGCCCTCATTATGACTTTGGTGGTCTTTTCTTAAGATCACCGAAGCCACAAGCACCAGAAGATCGCCAGTGCTGGCGGTCTTCTGCCCGCCACATAATGGGTACTGCTGGATTTCTGCCACACTGTGGGTAGAAATCCGGCAGTATCCATGCTGGCAGTCGGAGCGCCTGGGCGGTGCTACCACCTGCACCACCCCGCCAGAAGGACACCGCCAGCCGTATTAAGGTCATTAATACAGCCTAGTGATATCCTGCTGGCTGGGCACTGCCGGCGGTAGCAGCACCCCTTCCCGTTCCCTGCTGGATGACCTCCTCGCCAGACAATGTAAGTCGGGAGTCAGACAGGAGAGAGGGGTGGGAAGGTGGGGGGTGTTGTGTGTGGTCTGTGGTGTCTGTCTGTGTGTATGAATGTGTGTGTGCGTGTGTGGGTGAATGTTTCTGGGAGTGTTGTGGTTGTATGCATGGTTGTATGTGTGTGAGTGAATGCATGTATGAATGTTGCAGTGAGTGCGTGTCTGCATGTTAGTGTATATGCATGTGAGTATGCTTGTGAATATGTTTGTGTGTATGGGTGCCGGAATGCGTGTCAGTATGTGTGAGTGAATACGTGTATGGATGAGTATGTGTGAGGGAATCCGTCTGTAGATGATTGTGTGTGAATGCGTACATGGATGAATGTGAGTATGTGTGAGTGGATGCATGTATGGATGAGTGTGAGTATGTGTGAGGGAATGCGTGTATGGATGAGTGTGTGTGAATGCATGTTTGGATGAGTGTGAGTATATGTGATTGAATGCATGTATGGATGAGTGTGAGTATGTGTGAGTGAATGCGTGTATGATGAGTATGAGTGAATGCATGTTCAAATGAGTGTGAGGGAATGCGTGTATAGATGAGTGTGAGTATGTGTGAGTGAATGCATGTATGAATGAGTGTGAGTATGTGTGAGTGAATGCGTGTATGGATGAGTGTGGGTGAATGCATATATGGATGAGTGTGAGTATGTGTGAGTGAATGCGTGTGTGGATGAGTGTGAGTATGTGTGAGTGAATGGATGTATGGATGAGTGTGAGTATGTGTGAGTGAATGCGTGTATGGATGAGTGTGAGTGAAAGCGTGTATGGATGAGTGTGAGCATGTGTGAGTGAATGTGTGTAGGGATGAGTGTGAGTGGATGCATGTCTGAAAGTGGATGTGAATGAGTGTATGCATGGAGCGTGTGGGTGCGTGTGTGCATGTATGCGGGAGGGGGTATGGTGGGTGGGGGTGCAATGTGTGTGGGGGGGGCGGAGAGGTCAGGTGCTTGCTAGGGGGTAGAGGAGCCCTCTACTGGTGACAGGGAAGGAATTCCCTGTCACCGGTAGCCCTAATGCCATGGTTTTTGAGGCAGTGCTACCGCCGCGGAAACCATGACAGTAGGCTGGCTCAAAATGCCGCCAGTGGTCTGCTGTGAACCGCTGGGTCAGAGATGTACATCTCCAGTCCAGGGGTTCATACTGCAATGGCGGTATGAGTGGCGATGTGGCGGGTTGGCAGCGGCTAACCTGCTACACTCATAATGTGGCAGTATACACAGCCAGCCTGTTGGGGGTGATACCGCCACATTTACCCTGGCAGTCAAAAGACCGCCAGGGTCTTAATGAGGCCCTCAGTCACACCTGCACTTATCTGCATATTGAATGGGTCTTCCTGGGCTTGAATGGTGGAGGGCCTGACACTTACATTTCAAAGGCTAGTGGCCTGCCCTCACACAATGGACTGCCAAACCCCTACTAGGACCCTGGAAGACAGGACTGCACGGAAAGGGGAACTTGTGCACTTCAAAACACTCTTTGAAGTCTCTCCCACTTCAAAGGCATTTTTGGGCATATAAACTGGGTCTCTGACTGCACCAACTCAGACACTTCCGGACCTGCACCTGAACTTTCTCAGAAGACCTGCTTGGCTGCTCAGTGGACACTCTAGACTGCTTTGCTGCAAAGGACTGCTGCCCTGCTGCTGCCCTGCTGCCCTGCTGGCATCTGACTGTGCTGGAAGGACTCTGCTTTACCCACAAAGTGTTCTCCTTGGGCTTGCATTGAGATTGCCTCCTGTTCTGGGGTCTCAGGGACTACAAAGACCTCTACTGCTAGCTTTTTGTTGGTACACTGATTCCAGCAACCTCTGAACGACTTCAGCGACGCCAGTGATGCTGCAGCCTGCTCTACTCTGTGGACCTCTCTGAACCCAACAACTTCATTCAGGGTCATCGTGACACTGCGAAGTCGACACATCACATCCTGTCGGACTGGAACCAGCGACCCCGCTGGGTCACAAGGAATTGACGCATTGCATAAGATGACGCATTATCACCCACTGCATTAGGACGGAGCCGATGCCGCACCTCCACCTGCCTTGCAGCGAGGAATGGACGCCTCTCTCCTCGGACGCCGGAAGGGACTGACAACGCACCGACACTACGGATGCCTCTTTCTGACTCCACACAACGTCCTTGTTCTTCATTTTCAAAAGATACTGTACCTGGGGGTCTGTGTGACTCCGTGACCGGCACCGGTCGTGTCGGATTGTTAGGAACGACTCCGTCAATGACGCCATGATAGCCCAAGTTGGAGCTATTGTATTTTCTAGGCTCTTTAGTTGGATTTAATCTTTAAAAATGTTTAACTTTGCTTGTGTACATTGGATTTTCATTGTTTCAACAGTATTTTATTCAGATATATATTATCTACATTTCTAAACATGTGTGATGTATTGTTTTGGTGTTGTCACTGTGTTACTGTATGATTTATTGCAGAAATACTTTCACATTGCTTTCCAAGTTAAGCCTGACTGCTCAGTGCCAAGCTACCAGAGGGTGGCCACAGGATCATTTGGATTGTGTGTGACTTACTCTGACTAGGATTGTGGTCCTACTTGGACAAGGGTGTAAAGCTCTACCAACTAGGGACTCCATTTCTAACAGTGATCGAGGGTGGTGCACAGCAAACTGTCATGTCTAACCCTGCAAATGAAGAAAATGGATGCATCAGAGGCCGTTGGGGGTACTGAAATTATGCAACCTGGACGCCTCAGCTAATGAAGACTGAAGGACGTCCTATTCTTTCAGGTGATGCTGAAGACTTTCAAATCTCTATGGTGGCACTCTAGCCAACAAACAGGGAAGCTAAGTAACTTGAAAAAAGGATACTGTACCCTTTATTTCTTGTGGCAATGGGAAGTGAGTATGTTGAGTGAATACAGAGCAGTACTTGACCTTCAAGCTTTCTCTAGACTGATGACTACAAGACTAAGCAAATGATGAATACGAACAGGTGCTAAGTTTGCAGGAGTCTGCACTGCCTACTCTGGCTCACCCACTATACACTCAAACACCCTTCGGAAAGCTGACTGTCTCACTGCTGGCCAGCTGGATGTAGAAGCAGGCAGAGACACTCAATGGTAGTAGAAGCATTCTGGCTGGCTGGCACAGTTCTAAAAGTGAAAATCGGTTGACAAGAGACACCAATAAAAGGGAAAATAGGCTTTGTCTTGATTGAGATATCAGACTATTGTGTAGATCCAGAATTGTTATAATCTCTGTGGGCACCAGCTAAGGCATGATGTAGGTAAAAGTAGTGTTTCTAATGACGTATTTTTCAAGCCTAAAGTTCAATAATCCTAAATTGCCCCTACACTAGCTACTAAATACACCCAAATTTACATCAAGGCGACATCACAACAATTCTATGACGGCTGGTCTAAGGCCATTAAAGTTTCAGAAGTGACTATCTTTAATTCTAAAACATCAGCTCACTGGTGGTTGGCAGGAGCTCTTCCCTCATATATCACATACACAAATTAGTCAGAGAAATGCATTTGTTACATTTTACACCTATTGTTCATAGTTTGTACCGATGTTGCGAATATTTAAGGACATTGGACCTCATTATAAGTTTGGTGAATGGGAAGACCCGTCCGCTGAACTTTAGACAGGGAGGTTCTCGCCATGCTGGCTATCTCCCCGCTGGGCTGACTGGCGGAAACCAAGGTTTCTACCAGTCAGACAAGGAAGAAGGTGGCAGCAGCTTTGTTGCCGGCTCATAATCAAGCCGGCAGCTATGCTGCCCTAAGTCATGGATCCCCCTGCACCTGTTCTCTGGTGGAGAACCAGGTCGTAATCAGTAGGGAGGCACTGCATGGAGCGCTGTCCTGGCTGATTCCCACCTCCGCCACTGTCAGCCCATCAGGATCAACGATCCCGGCGGTACCCTTTCGGTTTGACTGCCACTCTCAAGACCGCCAGCCTCATAATCATGCCCATAATGTTACATGATGTTTTATTTACTTTTTTACTTGGTTCTCTTACTTTCTGTTTACCCAATGGATATTACAAAATCAACTATGTTAATATCCATTGACCTACAACAAATGTACAGCTCCAACAGCAATCAAGATAAAACTGTCAGTGTTTTATGTAATAACAAAATGGAAGTAAACAAAGTGGGATGGGGTGTGAGGTCCTATAAATGACATGAAACTGTGCAAATTGAGAAGAACCGGTAATTGTGTCAGATATGTTTTGATTACTTTCATGAAATGAGGACCATATGTTCAAATAACACTGAGTCAATTTTCTGTCTTTGAACCATTTTTGATGTTGGTGGTGGGCCGGCGGTCATAAGCAGAGTCCTCTGATGATCAATAGACCAGACATTTTCACAATCTCGTGACTTCCTTCTTTTCTAAAATAGGCTACGTTAAAATACTTTCTTTAATTTAGACAGTCTCAAAAGATATTTCCTGTACCATTAAATCCTCAGCATCACTCATTTTAGATCTAATGCCTCTTAATAATATACAATGATGTCCAAAGTAGGTAGATATTTGATGTTGAGTGAGGGTTCTTAGAAAATAACTAGACATGTGTTAAGTACATGGTGAGGCCAGTTTGAGCTCAATTTCTAATAGGCGCTGGCGCTGAAGTATTCATAATTTACATTTGAAACTAGCACTTGGATCTAATCAGCCCAGTTATGTACAGAGAGAAGATGAAAGGTTATCTAAGGAACCCATGCATCGTTTAATGGCATTTCAGTATAGCTGCTTATGCTAGTAACTGATGACCAAATATATCATTCTGTCACTTGCAAGAGCACTTGTGGTGCTCTCTAGTCAATCTAAAAAAATAGCTAAAAGCATAGATATTTTTATGGGTCTCAAAAGCACATATCACCATAGTAGACCTGGAACTTACAGGAACTACTTTGTGTGTGGATATGCTGGTGGTGGCACGGGAGTGTGCAATCACTCATAGTGAATTAGCCTACAGGTGAAGTGGGCTGACCCACTGCCCCATGCTGTATGCTGTAATGGGAGGAAGATAAGTGTGAACAACACAATAACAGACCAATGGATGAAGAGGACTGGCTGAAAGCACTTTTAAGTATTTTTAACATATATTTTTTTGTAAACTAAAAGGGGCTTAGATAACACCAGACTTAAAAATAACAGAATAATACTCTGGAAAATAGTGATCTAGGTTGAAGAGTAAGAGGGAACTAGAGCCGACAACAGGAGACAAAACAGGTCTGGTGGGTTACCCAGAGGAAATAACACAATGCAATTAGAGATAGCTTCAGGACTGAAGTAACGGTTGTGAAGCATGAATCTGACTCAGAGACTCTTATTTTAAAGTCATCTATGCCTTGCACATGTGTGAAGCAGTCTGGATTTAACCTTAACTATTCTGGGGATGCACAGTGATGCTTCAGTCTGCGATCCTGTGTCAGACTGAAAGACTATTCCAGAGCAAGTGGGATTTGTGCTCCTCTGGATTCCTGGGGAAGACAGTGTTCTCCATCAATACCAATGTGTGCCACCAAAACAGAACGCGTTCCATTACAACATTCCAAAAGACTGTTCTAAGTTCTGTTCATCCAAGGAACTCTCTGCAAGACTGAACCCACCCAATCCTGGTACGTCTCCAAAACAAGGTACAATAGGTCGGACCATCGGGTACTGTGAAAGTTGAATTCATTACTAATAAATTTGCGATGAGTAAAAGTTAAGAATTTACATGAATAAGGCTAACATAAAGAATTCGAATGTTTTTGGAAAATGTGCCCACTTAAGTGGCCACCATTATGTGTATGACATTAATAAAGAAATGACATTAACTGCTTAGAAATGAAATGCATATGTAGAATAAAATATATTACTGGATCATATTGATGTTTAAGTGAGATGTATATGCTTAAAAAATTAGGCATAATTGTGAAATTGTGGGCCTCACTGACAAAGCCTCATGCTAAGTTTCATGGCATAAATGTTCGTAAATGTTTTTGTAAAAGCAGAGAATTAACACCTATTCATTGTTCACACATTGTTCATGCAGTTATGACCAAATAGATGTGTAACCGTGCAACGTTAAACAAGTTGATGTTTTAAATTTTATTGTGAAAACTGTCTGCTGAAATGTATAGAACTACATATGGGTACAACTGTTAACTTGGTGCGTGAGAAGTAAATGTTCTCAGGCTTGGACAATGGCCGCACTGACTGGAGTTAGGATTGCAACAAAAAAATTATTAGATGAAACTGGTAATGGGAACGGGAGAAGAAGAGCCAATAATCGACGTGTGAAAGACTGTCTAACTGTATCATAGATTTGGGAATTAATGTTTATTGGTCCAACTGTGAACGCACAATATTCTGACCAATGACGATGTGGGAAAATGCTTTATGAATTTTTAGTATGTCCAGACTACTCTTTGCAGAAACGTTCAGTTCTATCCTATCCTCTATCCTTTAGTGGTCAAGTTCGAGGAGCAATGCAGTTCCTGATGATGTCCTTTTCCTCATAGCTTTAGCCTTATAGAGTAATTCTGTTCATGCTATTGATGCCGATTCATTAGCTAAATTGGTTCGGTTAACTTAAAGCCCCACTGTGGATGAGCCATCCTTTCACTGTTCCTTGCTGAAGCTAACCAGACGGATGTCCAACTGATGAAGAAATTGCAACTTGCATGATCCATTCAGGAGAGGTAAAACAAATTGCAATTCTAATGCAATTGTCTTTGTTGTAGATCTTTATTCTTTTCTTTTCGGTACCAACTTCTATTTTGTTAGAGCCCTAGTTAGATGTTTTCCAAATTTGCTTTTGACTAAATTACTTTTGCATGACGCCCAAACATGCCATTCTAGTAGGAGGGTTAGTTAGAAGTGTCACATGCTTATAAATGTCATTAACAAAGAATTTATCTTATTTCATCTGTCGAATCTAGATGTATGCCATCTCTGTTGTTCAGTTATTAATGTCAGTTATTAATGTTATTGATCTGCACTGTAACTCTTGAATGTTTAATGATAAATGCTTTAGTTAGATTGAGATTCTTTTGCTGCTTTGGTCAGCCTGTGTTGTTTGTATATGCTTATCTATTGGCCTTAAGATTAATTTACGTGATATTAGCATTGTTAATCTAGGGAAATAAACTTTCTAACTTTAAAAGGTGTGGTTATTCATGGCCACATGGGTCATGGAGTGTAAAGATTACTGACTCCAAGTCTTTTATAATGATTTGTTAAATTAGTTGCATTGTTGTTTAGGTTATGAGAAACTTTTGTGCCCATGGTGGAATCACTCTAAGCATCATCGAAAGGTCCATCGAACCTCTAACGCATCCCCTTCTAAACACATTACCGAAGGCCAATTAAGGCCAGACGCACTCGCAGATTTTGATAGCAGAAATGGATGGTTGCCATGGCCTCCATGGTTTTCCAGTAGATAATGAAGTAAATGGTTACGTCTCCTTAAGATGTCTCCATTGTTTCCCAGTTGGTTCACAGATTTTGGTAGTAGAAACGGAAGGGTATATCTCCCTAAAAGGCCACCAAGGCTTCTCAGTTTAAGGTACAACAGTTTTCTAGTAGCAGAAACAAAAGGTTATGTCTCCCTAAGAGCTACCATGACTTTACCAAAAACCTTAGACTTTGTCAATGTTTGTTTGAAGATGTTCTCAGTGTTCCTAGTGTGATTGTGAGTGGAATAGGTTTTGCGCTTGAACTGCTTAAGCAAACCGCAGGTGAATTGTGATGTTTGTGAGTAATAGGGAGTTTACGTACTCCAATGAAGTTGTTTAAGGAGTTTGTGTACTCCAAAGAGTGTGTGTAGGGAAGTCGTTGAACTTCACCTGTGTGGCGCTTTGTGCTAAATAATTGCCCACGTGGTTGTTAGTATATGGACCCTGCGTGGTCTAAGACTCCGGAGTATTGTACAAGTGTCTGAGACACTTACTTTGATGTTGTAATGTGTTTGCTTAATAGGTCAATCTGGCGTGGTCGACAGTTTCATAGAGTGTGTGTTAAAGTGGGTGTTAGTTTCGACTGAGATTTGGTGAATCCTAAGTACATCAAAAGGTTGTGATGATCAGTTGAGTGTAAAATTTGCTGGTCGAATTTTGCTTGTGAGTCAAGGAAACTGAGATAAAAGGAGTACCTGTTAGAGCTAAAAGTCGCAATTGAAAATTCTGTAAGGATTTTGAAGCTATTGTGTTTTCTACCTGTAGTAAACAGACAAGTTTGAGGTATTGATTTTTATCTAGCGCTCGCAATATTTGCATTAGTTTAGTGTGAATCTGAGATGAGGAAGACAAGCCGGAGGGCTTTGTGAGCTGCTGTACGTGTGGTTGTGACATCATTAGGTCTGCGCAGGGATAGGTTGGTTGGTGAGAAAGTTGTGAACGGATTGGTGGACAACCTTGAAGCATAGTTGGTTGAGAAGGCAAAGGAAAAGGATTTTGGGATTGAAATTTACTTCCTGATTTGATCGAAGTGTAGCCTAAATACAGAAAGGAAGTTTTTCAAAGCACTAAAGAGTTCCCTAAGGGGAGATGTTGCAGTTACCCTAGGAGAAGTTATACCGCCAGAAGGTACACCCACATATATTGTATGCCAAGAACAAGGTGCTGCCCCATGTCTTTGGTTAAAACAATGATGCAAAGATACAGAGAAGAAAGAGAGCTTAGTGTTTCCAGTCCATGGAACATTTAATTTGAGAATTTTAGAGAATTTGAGGAGAGTACTGCATGATTCAAAACCTCCTCCAAGACCTGCCCAGATAGAAGCATTAGATATTTGGCAGTTAGTGGCCAGACAGCAACAGCAACTGAAGCTTGAGAGAAGAATGAGATAAGCTGAGAAAGCTTTAGCTGAGGTGAGATGGGATAGTGAGCAGAAATTTTAGAGAACTGAGACTTCACAGGGAATTAAGATGTTTCCTGCAATTACACAAGAGAACAAGAGCCAGGGCAAACAGAATACCAAGAAAATGGGTTTGCACCCTTCTGAGGAGAAGGAACAGAATTCAAAAGAGTCCAGAAACTCTTTGACCTATTATGAAGACTCAGATGATGATGAATTTATTTTGCAGCTATTGAGAAATCGTCCCCCACGATATGCAGCACGTGAGACAAGGCCAAGTACTAGTGCAGACACTACAGCTCCGATACTCATTGAAACTACACAAAGACAAGTACAGGTTGGCCACAGTGTTCCTACCACTTCCATAATACAGACACCTATGCCGCATGTTGGCATGTCAAGAATTTATCCAGATGTACCTATTGTAGATACTGCATTGAGTTTAATTGTGCCAACAGGACAAGCTACCCACTTGAGACAGATTTATAAGAAGCCAACATTGCTTAAGATAGACTCTACACCTAATTTGCTTCCCTCAATGCAAGCTCAGACAATCCAGACATACACCCCCATGGCAGTGTCACAGGCAAATACGTTTTCATTGACAAGTCACAATACAGGAGTAATGTACTCTAAAGATCAAAACATCCAACTGAGTCCAGACGCTCTGTCAGCACCCGTTACTATTAGTTCCATCATACCATTGTTTGAAACAATAAGAGCAATGAACAGAAGATTTTGAATTAAAGCGTAGAAATTGAGAGATTCAATGTAAATACAGGAGTTATGTCTCCGATTAAATAGAGTTTTGACATGGAAGGTCCATTAATTGACTTGAGTTATTCCAGGACTCCACCGAATAATCCGGGGAGACCAGACATAGCTCCTAACCCATTTTTGATGACCCCGGAGACTCCATGTCTAACGTTACCACAAATGACAAAGGTGAGCAATAACGAGATCTCATTACAAGGTTTAACAGCCCAGCAATGAACGGAATGGCTGGAAAGGCTGAACAGCACACCGGGAGATTCAAATGAAGGAAGTCCCTTTAATATGTCCACACTTAAGTTACAAGTGGAGGAATTAATTGAGGCAATAATTGGATTAGACAGAATCGACTCATACAGTGAAGAGGAATTGCTCTTCTTGTGCAAGCTAATTACCATCAAAGCAGGATTGATACATCAGAAATTAGCAGACCTGGCAGAGAAATACGACATAGGAATTGAGAAAACAAAGCATTTGAGAAGAAATTACAGGTTAGAATTTGACTCAAAGGACATTGAAAACATGAGAATACCTGGAATGAAAATTCGCATTAGGGAATTAATCCAGAGCATTCAGACATGTGGAGCTTTAGACAACTGGGAAGTCAGATGGGTAAAGAAATGAGTCAAGAAGAAAAGGGGGTCTGCAAATGAAACTGCTAGTGTACCGCAGACTTACGATCCAGTAAAAATATTACTGAGAAGAAACATTTCTAGAGGGAAATTTGCACATGTCCTTTGGAGGAGAAATTACAATCTTTCCTTTACAAATGACTATCCTAGATTGAGAGAGAAGCCAGTTGAATGGTACCAGCAAACAGACAGGTTTATGAAGCTTGTGAAATGAATGTGGGAAGATTTAAACACCCTATTAAAAATAGTGGTTCCGGCTGAATTATGGGTTGAATGGAAAAGAAGTACAGATTGGCTGACAAGAGACCCCCCAGGAGATCCAGCTACAGGTGCGCCATCTCCTAATGTAATGAAAAAATACTTTAAGGTGGTTGAATTTTTTAAAACAAGAATTTCTCCCCAAAATATTGATTGGCAGAGAATAGACAGGACAGATCAGGAAGGAAAGGAGTCCATACATGCCTATTACAAGAGATTGTTGCAGGCATTCAAGCATTACAATGGTACAGAAACAATTGAGCCGAAAGACATGATTAATTTTGTGTTCAGATTTGTTGAAGGACTGAGACCTGAAAATAGCCAGATGATTAAGAGACATTTGATTTGTTGGCAAGCAAAGCTGAATGATGAAATATTACAATACGCCAAGTACTGTAGTAACAAGATTGATCTTAAGCAGAGAAAGTTGAAAGAGAAGGCAATGGTGATGCTGATAAAAGAGGCACAATCAGGAATGCAAGGGAGTTTTCGGCAGCAGCATCAGGGAAACATGTGTTTTCAGAATCAGGCAAAGGGTAGAAGTTGAGCTGGAAATGGAAATGTGAACCGTGGTGTTGACTTGAGTACTGTAGTTACCCAGAATGATATGCAGGCTATGAAAAGGACATTGTCTTGTCATGCTTGCGGTGGCCTTAGACATTGGAAGCGGGAGTGTCCAATACTAGGACAGAAAGGTGTTGCCCCACAGACAAAATGAAATAAATTCTTTCCCAAACATGAGACGACCCAGAATGAGAGGTCACAATTATAATTTCCAAAATTATGTGACTCAATTGCAAGGTCCTCAGCCCATGCAACAGATGCAAATGCAACATTTGCAGATGCCACAGTCACAGCAAATCCAACCCAAAGTTCAAATAATACCTTGGCAACAAATTCAGATACCTCATGCCCCAGTAAAACAGTAGCAGATGATAATTCATCAGCAGGACACAGGTCAAATGTTTAACACTAGTAATAACATAATACACCAGTACCCATTTGTCAGAGTCACCAGATCCTCGGGGTCTGTGCACGTTCCCAACACGTCCACCACTGAACAGCTCCAAGACTCTAATAGATAAATCACAGAGACTGAGAGAGTCCAAGAGGGGAAGAGGGGATAAGGAAGGGAACAGCTGGGAAGGAGACCTGTAGTAAGAAAAAGGTTAGAACACACAATATGAAAATTACATCTCCTGAAATCAATACCAGACTAGGATTCTAAGCCTAGTCACTCTGAAAACATGAACAATCTAAGAGTTAAGTTTAAAATGACTAACTTTCAAGATGGCCGGATACCTGTAGGGGAATCAAGATGAATTAAATGAAAACTTTCTTATTCAAGTACTTTCCTTTACATGAGAATCAGAAAAAACATTCTGACAAAATTTTAAACCAGTCATATAAATCCTGTTTTGAGGATGTATACTAGGACCATACAATATTGCATCTAGAAACTCTGGCCTTCTGTGTACTCTTAAAATGTTTCAACACAAATTGCGCATATTTCAGATATATATATATATAGTAAACACCATAAAAGGATTGTGCACCATGAATAACACAATATGGATTCAGGAAACAAATCACATAACTTGTCAACTCGAATATCACATAATAAATATCTTAGAATAGTAGCATACAATAAACAACATGAATTAAACTCGAGGAGAGAATCGTGGGTCTTGCCAATTCGAGTGTTACCATGTAAAATACCAAGAAATGGTAGCACGCAATGAATATCAAAGTCAAATCATCATTAATCGAATCGCGCGTCTTGTCGATTCGTAAAACACGATGTAAATGTCAAGGAATAACAGCTCACAATAAATAACAAGATCAAAGTACAATGAAACGAATCGCGCTTCTTTTGCCGATTCTTAAGCCACCATGTAAAATGTCAAAAAATGGTAGCGCGCAATGAACATCAAAGATAAATGCTCATGAAACAAGTTTTGCGTCTTGCCAATTCGTAAAACATCATGTAAATGCCAAGAAATATTAGCGCGCAATGGGCAACAATGTTTAAACACCATAAAATGAATCGCGCGTCTTTCCGATTCTTAAGCCACCATGTAAATGTCAAGAAATGGTAGCGCACAATGAATAACAAAGTCAAACCTTTATGAAATAAATCGCGCGTCTTGCCTATTTGTAAACTACCATATAAATGTCAAGAAACGGTAGCGCGCAAGTAATCTGTTACTCATTTAAGAATTTAAACCAAGAATATGAAAATTCTAAATAACGGTGTCGGGACAGTTCATCCACCGTCTTACCACCTGGAACAATGATCACCAATGAAGGATTAGGGCAGAAGACTGGAAGATACAAATAGGCCGCCGGGACAGGAGCTCAGGAACAAGCTGCTGCTCTGCACCGGGACCTCTGAATAGTGAGCACTGGGAGTTGGGCTGGCTCTCTTTTATAGAGTCTTGGCCAAGCCCAAAACCACGCCCAGGCATGTTGCAGGGAAAGTCTCTGGAAGGCCCTGGAAAGGGCCCACACTCTAACACACTCTGAAAATCTGCAGCAATACATTGCAAAGGAACAGTATTTGTAAGCATATTAAAAATAAGTTTTCAGGATTGAACTCTGCAATGCAAAAGGTTAAACCACAACATATCAGCACAATGCATAAATTACTTTGTTTTGAGAGTGCTGGGTTTTGCATTTTTGTCGCCAATAGAGCACGTTTTGCTCTGGTGTTGACGGTACTCCCCTCTCCCAGACACGCTCTAGGGCCTTGTTTGCTTGGATTAAGACGATGAAAGCGTCTCACAAGTACTGAAGCATGAACATCAGATGCGGAAACCCATGAGTTACTTTCAGGACCATAACCTTTCCATGAGATTAAGTACCATAGATTACGCCCTCTCAGTTTAGAATCCAACACTTTCTTGACTTCGTATTCTTCTTCCCCTTGTACTAGAACAGGAGCTGGATGAGGGTGGACCTTTTGGACTGCCTTTTTCAAGAGGGAAGTGTGGAACACTGGATGAATCCGTAAGGATCTGGGCAATTGTAGTTTATAGGTCACCTGATTGATTTGCTGAAGGACAGTATAAGGACCTATGAATTTAGGGTTAAACATGTGCTTCTTCTTGAAGTCTATATGTTTTGTGGAAAGCCACACTTTGTCACCTGGTTGATATTGCGGTCCCTCACAATGTTTCTTGTCTTAATGCCTTTTATATTTTTGTTTGGCTTTTTCTAAATGCTGTTGAATCAGTTTCTGGGTTTGATGTAAATGCTGAATGATTTCTGACACAGTTGGAGTAAGAGAACTTTCTTGAGGAATTGTGATGGGCCAGGTGTCAGGATGATAGCCAAATAAACCAAAAAAGGGTGTAACGCCAATAGAAGTTTGGAATGAGTTATTGTAAGCTAACTCAGCTAACCAGAGCATAGATGTCCAAGAATGAAGTGCCTTTTCAGCGTAGGCACGTAGGAATTGTTTGAAAGTCTGATTTAGTCTCTCCGTTTGACCATCTGTTTGAGGATGGTGACTAGTAGATAGCGTAGATGTCACTTGGAGTGTTTTACACCATGTCTTCTAGAAATTGGAGGAAAATTGTGACCCCCGATCGGAGAGGATCACCTTTGGCTCCATGATAACGAACCACTCTGTTCAGTAAAATAGTTCCCAATTTACTAGAAGTGGGCAATTTTTTACAGGCAATGAAATGTCCATATTTCGTGAGACTATCTACTACCACCAGAATTACTGAATGCTGTTGAACCACTGGCAGACCGGTAATAAAGTCTAAAGAAATGTGCTCCCATGGACGAATGGGGTTTGGAAGTGGATGTAACAACCCTTTTTGGTTTTGAATGACTTGTTTTAGCACACACTTCACAGTTGTTTACCATTGCTTTTACATCTTTTGTTAGGGTAGGCCACCAAAAATAGCGTTGGATCAGTTCAAGAGTTTTAGGAGTACCTGGGTGACCTGCCGTAGGTATAACATGCAACCAATGAAACACTATCTTGCGAAGTTTGGTAGTGGGTACGAACAAACGAGCGTCATGAAAGGGTAAATCTTGCTTGATTGACCTTTTGGGATCTGCTTGGTCCCATGTTTGCCATTTTTCAACAGTGAAAGAGTTGCGAATTTCTTCAAAGAAATCTTCAGTTTTTATGATACATAGAACCTTGTCAGGAGCAATGATAGCTCTGGAGGCTTGAAATGCAGGCAACGTGGTAGACTCTTGACGGGACAAGGCGTCAGCCTTGCGATTATCTTTACCAGGCCGAAAGGTTACTACAAAATCAAATTCGGCAAAAAAAAGCATCCAGCTTAATTGCCGAGGGGTCAAAAGTCTGGCGGAACTCATGAATTGAAGATTACGATGATCAGTATATACTGTAACAGTGTATTTGGCACCCAACAAATGATGTCTCCATTCTTGAAAGGCGTCACGAATCGCCAGAAGCTCTTTTTCAGCAATGACATAGTTCTGTTCAGCTTCGTTCAACTTCCGAGACATATAAGCTACAGGATGAAGTTGACCAGTGTCTTCATTTCGTTGTGATAAGATGGCTCCTATTGCTACATCTGAAGCATCAGCTTCCACTATGAAAGGTTGATTCGCATCAGGATGAGTCAAGACTGGGGCAGTAGAGAAAGCTTCCTTCAAAGTCGAGAAGGCTTGATCAGCTTCTGGGGACCATACAAACTTTTCTTTCTTTCTTAGTAGCTTAGTGATTGGAGCCACTGTCTGGGAGAAATTATTTATGAACCTCCGGTAAATATTTGCAAACCCCAGGAAACATTGTACATCACGAACAGTCTTTGGGTTGTGCCAATCAGATACGGCTTTTACTTTCTTTTCTGCCATCACCATACCTTGAGGGGTAAGAATAGCCCCTAAAAACTCAACTGTGGTAACATTAAACTCACACTTGCTTAGTTTGCAATATAAATGGTGTTTTCGAAGGGCTGCAAGAATTTTCATGAACATGGACATGTTCGTTTTTATTGTCTGAGTAGATCAAAATGTCATCGATGTAGACTATGGCAAATATGTCTAGGTACTCTCTAAGAACATCATTCAAGAAAAATTGAAATGCTGCTGGAGCATTACACAGACCAAAAGGCATGACGGTGTATTCAAAAAGGCAATATCTTGTCTTGAACGCTGTTTTCCATTCGTCACCCTCTCTCATTCTGACCAAATGATAAACACTTTGAAGGTCAAGCTTCATGTAGATTTTTGCCTTCTTTACTTGTTCCAACAAGACTGGAATTAGGGGCAAAGGATATTTATTCTTGATGGTGATTTTGTTCAAACCCCTATAGTCGATGCAAGTTCAAAGTTCTCCATTAGCTTTTGGAACAAAAAAAAAAGGCGAAGCTGCAGGAGACTTAGAGGGGCGAATGAAGCCATTCTCCAAAAATTTATCTAGGTATTTTTTTCGTAAATGTTGATTTTCATGTTCTGAAAGGGCATATACACAACAGTTGGGAAGTATCGCACCTGGGGCTAGATCAATTTGACAGTCATAAGATCTATGAGGAGGTAGAGTCTCTCCTCCTTTCGCATCAAATACATCTTTGTAAGATGAATACTGTTTGGGCAGCTGAATTTCTTTCTCCGCGGCAGTAGCTATGTAAGAGTTGCAAACTTTTGGTACTTGAATCTTTTGGAGACATTGTTCGTTACATAGCGCAGATGAGAACACGATTTTTCGTTCTGCCCAATTGATCTCCGGATTGTGATGAGTTAACCATGGCAAGCCGAGGATAATCCCATATTGGGGAGCATGGATCACGTCAAAGATGATTTTCTCTTTCTGTTTCTTTTTTTGAATCTTATCTTCACAAATCATCGACAAGGGGATAGTCTGAAGAGTTACTGGACCTCCAGTAAAGAGTTTTCCATTGACTGGCTGGATGATTTCTGGGGTCTTCTTTTCAATACATGGGATCCCCCATTCACAATCCAATTGGACATCAACAAAATTCCCAGTAGCCCCAGAATCGACTAGAGCTTTTTTGAAATAGATCTTTTTCTTGACCTGAACTCTTATTTCCAGTTTAAGATGTCTAGATTGTGAAGGGTCCACGGTGACACCCAAGAGCAACCCTTCTCTGCATCTCGGGTGTTTTAGTTTTCCAACTCAACTGGTGCATTGGCTGCAACCTTCTGAACTGGACCTTGCTTGTTCTTTGGTTTGATTGGACAATCTTTGGCAAAATGACCTTTTCGCTCACAATAAAGACATTGTCCATTTGTTCTGCGGAGGTCCTTTTCATCTTTGGTCAAAGGTCTTCTGATGGTTCCAATTTCCATCGGTTCCGGTGTTCTTTCTTTCGGAGTTCTTGAGTCTCTGTTATCATGAACGCGCCATAAATATTTTTCAATCTTTTTGCGCGTTCCTTTACGTTCTGCTAAACGATGATCAAGTCTCAAGACAAGATTTATTAATTCTTGACAGTCTGTAGGTTGTGGATCGATTTGCGCTAAGATATCTTTTAATTCCTCTTTGAGTCCCTTGTAAAACAAGACCGCTTGTTTTTCTTCAGGCCAGGATGTCTCCGCAACCAGCCGGTTAAAGTTGGCTAAATACGACACTAGGTCTTGATTTCCTTGGCATAAATCTATTAATTCACGATCTGCTGACTGTGTTACAGTTCTACGATCAAAAACTCTCTCAAATTCACGAACAAAATTTCTCCAGTTATACAACAAGGGACTATTTTTATGCACAAGAGGAATTGCCCAAGTAGCTGCATCCCCAGACAGATATGATAACAAGAAAGCTACTTTGGACTGGGCATCGGGAAAAGTATTTGGTCTGCAAGTGAAGTGTAGTTCCACTTGAACCAGGAAAGATTGCGCTTTCAAAGGGTCACCTGAGAAACGTTCTTGGGGAGCTAAAGAAATTGCAGAAGGAACATTTAGGGAAATCGGATTACTTCCAGAAGCCTGAGAAGAAGTGCCTGGCCAAGACGCACCTGTGGGACTTTGTTCCTTCTTCTCTACCTTATCTTGCAACTGACTCACTCTCTCTGCTAAGTTAGTTGTCAATTCTTTGGATGATACCACCTCTGCTTGGAGCTAGGTGATAGCCTTGACTAACTCGTCTAGCGTGGCCATGCTGAGAACATACACAAGCCAGGAGGATAATAATTTGTGGGCTCACTATTCTGTCAGAGTCGCCAGATCCTCGGGGTCTGTGCACGTTCCCAACACGTCCACCACTGAACAGCTCCAAGACTCTGATAGATAAATCACAGAGACAGAGATAGTCCAAGAGGGGAAGAGGGGATTAGGAAGGGAACAGCTGGGAAGGAGACCTGTAGTAAGAAAAAGGTTAGAACACACAACATGAACATTATATCTCCTGAAATCAATACTAGACTATGATTCTAAGCCTAGTCACTCTGAAAACATGAACAATCTAAGAGTTACGTTTAAAATGACTAACTTTCAAGATGGCCGGATACCTGTAGGGGAATCAAGATGAATTAAATGAAAACTTTCTTATTCAAGTACTTTCCTTTACATGAGAATCAGAAAAAACATTCTGACTAAATTTTAAACCAGTCATATAAATCCTCTTAAAATGTTTCAACACAAATTGCGCATATTGCAGATATATATATATATATATATATAGTAACACCATAAAAGGATTGTGCACCATGAATAACACAATATGGATTCAGGAAACAAATCACATAATTTGTCAACTCTAATATTACATAATAAATATCTTAGAATAGTAGCATACAATAAACAACATGAATTAAACTTGAGGAGAGAATTGTGCGTCTTGCCAATTCGAGTGTTACGATGTAAAATACCAAGAAATGGTAACACGCAATGAATATCAAAGTCAAATCATCATTAATCGAATCGCGCGTCATGCCGATTCGTAAAACACAATGTAAATGTCAAGGAATAACAGCTCACAATAAATAACAAGATCAAAGTACAATGAAACGAATTGCGCTTCTTTTGCTGATTCTTAAGCCACCATGTAAAATGTCAAGAAATGGTAGCGCGCAGTGAACAACAAAGTTAAATGCTCATGAAACGAGTTGTGCGTCTTGCCAATTCGTAAAACATCATCTAAATCTCAAGAAATAGTAGCGCGCAATGGACAACAATGTTTAAACACCATAAAACGAATCGCGCGTCTTGCCGATTCTTAAGCCACCATGTAAATGTCAAGAAATGGTAGCGCGCAATGAATAACAAAGTCAAACCTTTATGAAATAAATCATGCGTCTTGCCTATTTGTAAACTACCATATAAATGTCAAGAAATGGTAGCGCGCAAGTAATCTGTTACTCATTTAAGAATTTAAACCAAGAATATGAAAATTCTAAATAACGGTGTAGGGACAGTCCAACCACTGTCTTACCGCCTGGAACAATGATCACCAATGAAGGATTAGGGCAGAAGACTGGAAGATCTAAATAGGCCGCCGGGACAGGAGCTCAGGAAGAAGCTGCTGCTCTGCACCAGGACCTCTGAATAGTGAGCACTGGGAGTTGGGCTGGCTCTCTTTTATAGAGTCTTGGCCCAGCCCAGAACCACGCCCAGGCATGCTGCAGGGAAAGTCTCTGGAAGGCCCTGGAAAGGGGCCACAGCCTAACACACTCTGAAAACCTGCAGCAATACATTGCAAAGGAACAGTATTTGTAAGCATATTAAAAATACGTTTTCAGGATTGAACTCTGCAATGCAAAAGGTTAAACCACAACATATCAGCACAATGCATAAATTACTTTGTTTTGAGAGTGCTGGGTTTTTGCATTTTGGTTGCCAATAGAGCGAGTATTGCTCTGGTGTTGACAACATTACACAGTGATGATGAATCAAATGATGAGTTGATGGGTGAGAGTTCAGATGAAGAAGAATGTGTTTTAGCAGCTTCGCTAGAAGTAGACCAAAAGGGTCCATATGTGAAGGGAAAGGTGATGGGTCACAAAGTCTCATTTTTAGTAGATACAGGAGCTACATGCTCTACTGTGAGAAGTGCAGAAGTCCCTAACTTTCCTCGTTCAGGGAAGGCAGTGCAAATTGTGGGAGTAACAAATCAATATTTGACAAACCCAATTATAGAACCAGTTTCAGTTAAAAATTGACATTTCAAAGGCTTACACAAATTTGTAGTTTGTGACTCGAGTCTGGTTTCCTTACTAGGAAGGGATTTGCTATGTAAAATGAGAAGTTTAATTACCTGTTCAAATGATGAAATTGTGATACAGACAAATAGTGATGATTAAGATGACCAGTCAGTTTTAGTTTGTTCAGGATTTGAGGAAAATGAATTATATTGTGATTAAATGTTGTCCAGTGGTGCCAAATCCAGCAGTGATATTATTTCAGTTCCCATGTGATCCTGAATGGTTCACTGTAGTAGACCTATCACAAGCATTATTTTCTGTACCTCTTCATGAGGATAGCCAGTTTCTTTTCTGTTTTAATTTCCTTGATCGTGTATATTGTTGGTGCACAATTCCTTCAGGTTTTTCTGTGTCCACGTCCATTTTTAATCAGATATTGAAAAATAATTTGGAGACGTTGGATATGCCATTCCAATTGACATTGGTTCAGTACATTGATGATTTGTTGGTCAATTAAAAAACGAAGGAAGTATGCAGCCAAGATACTATTGCCCTACTATATAATTTGGGAAAGAACAGAAACAAAGTATCCCCAGCAAAATTGCAGTACTGTCAGAAAGAAGTGAAGTATTTGGGACACCAAATTGAGAAGGGAAAGATTTCCAAAGAGAGAGTCACTGCCATATTACAGATGAATTACCCAACTACACAAAGAGATGTCAGAATATTCCTGGGAATGGTGAGTTATTGTTGCCAGTGGATTCCCAATTGTTTCAATTATTTCAAAACCACTACAGACGTTGACACATAAAGAGGTTACTCACCCCTATAGTTAGACCAAGCTTGTATGAAAGCCTTTATTGAGTTGAGAGGAAGTCTGTGCAAAGCTCCGGCTTTGGGAATCCCTGACTACGCAAAACCATTCATGTTGTTTTGTCATGAGTGTGATGCATGTTCCATCCCCATCCTGACCAGGTACATGGTGGGGTAAACCGCCTGCAGGATATTTTTCCAGCTACTTTGGACCCAGTTGCAGCAGCTTTGCCTGGCTGTTTTGCGAACTGTGGCAGCAGTTAGATTGAGCCTCACTCAGAGTGAGAGCATTGTGATGGGACATCCCTTAACTGTTTTGGTCCCTCACTTCATTGAAGCTTTACTAACCCGACAAAAAACTGAGCATCTCACGAATATTAGACTGACCAGATATGAAACTGCAATTTTAGGTACGCCAAATGTTACTCTGAAAAGGTGTACAGTGCTTAACCCAGCAACTTTACTTCCAAAAGAAAATGTTGAACTTGACAAACAGAAAGATGTTGAACATGACTGTCTGAAAGTAACTAAATTGTGCACAAAACCTAAACCTGATATTCAGGATACCTGATTGAATGAAAATGACCAAATTATTTTTGTTGATGGTTCCTGTTTAAGACATAACATGTGAACATTAAAAGCAGGATATGCAGTGTGCACAATTTCTGGAATACTCAAAGCTCCCTTGCTTTGGGGACTGTATTCGGCACAAGTGGCTGAATTGGTGGCTCTTAGTAGAGCATGCCATGTCTTTGCACAGCTTAAAGGTACTATTTATACAGACAGCCAGCATAGATTTGGAATAGTGCACAACTTTGGCCAGCTATGGTCACAGAGTGGATTCATGACCTCTTCTGGTTTGCCGGTTAGAAATGGTGATAGAATTAATGATTTGTTACAAGCTTTACAACTGCCTGAAAAGATTGCTGTGGTTAAATGCAGTGCACACCAGAAATTGCACGATTTTGTTTCAATGAGAAATGGATATGCAGATCAAGTCGCAAGGTTTTGCGCAGTGAATGGTATATCTTTCAAAGACAAATGGGAACTGTTACCTGAAGAAGAAATTTGTACAAATTATGCTTTGACTGTTGTAGATACCTGGGAAGAGCTGAAACGTCTCCAGGAAAATGTTGACAAAGAAGAAAAGAAAAAGTGGGTTAAAATGAAATGTGTACAGAAGGAAGATTACATTTGGGTGTCTGGGGAGGGACAAGTAGTTCTTCCTAATTCCCTACTGACTCAAATGGTTAGATATTACCATGGTCAAGAACATGTTGGGAGGGATGCCATGATTCACACCTTTAAACAGTTTGGGTTTAATCCACAATTTAGAGAGGTTGCCGAAGCAGTTTGCCACCTTTCTATCATCTGCCAACATATGTATGTTGGAAAAGGAACAGTTGTTAATATGAGCCAGATTGGGAGAGCGGGGGGGTCCATTTAGCAGAATGAAAATGGATTTCATCGAGATGCCTGTGTGTGGAGGATGGAGATATGTGCTGGTGATCATTTGCATTTTTAGTCACTGAATTATAGTCTCCCCCACACGTAGAGATGACAGCCTTAGTGTAGCAAAGACATTTCTTAGGGAACCGATACCTCATTTTGGTTTTCCAGTATCACAGAAACAGATAGAGGAATTCACTTCAATAACAAAGTAATTAAATCACTATGTTCATCCATTGAGCAGAAGTTGCACTGTAGTTATCGCACAGAAGCATCAGGACTCTTAGAACAAATTAATGGTACCCTGAAGTCACAACTTGCAAAGAAGTATGTGTCAATAAATCTGAATTGGCGAGAGGCACTACTGTTAGTTCTGATGAGCATGAGGAACACCCCTAACAGGAAAAC
This sequence comes from Pleurodeles waltl, assembly GCF_031143425.1. Taxonomy (NCBI): domain Eukaryota; kingdom Metazoa; phylum Chordata; class Amphibia; order Caudata; family Salamandridae; genus Pleurodeles; species Pleurodeles waltl. The sequence continues at coordinate 470,019,166 of NC_090442.1, forward strand.
TGGACTGTCACTGCATGAAATCCTAATGGGCAGAGCAATGAGGTTGCCAGCTGTTCCTGCCAATGCTCTTGTGAGCATAATAGGTGATATGATGTTGGACTACAGCAAGGGTCTAGCTGATATGGTTTGCTCTTTTTCACATCAGGTGAAAGCCACAACTGTGCAGCCATCCCAAGATCAGAGACACAACCTGAGAGCTCGAGACAGGATTGTGATCGGAAAATACGTGAGGAAGGCTTGTTTGGAACCCCGGTAGCAGGGTCCTCACCAAGTACTACTGGTTACTACTACTGCTGTGAAGTGTGCAGGAGTTCTTAACTGGATTCATGCCAAACACAGCAAAGTACCCTTTCCTTTGGACATTGAAGAAGAGTTGTTGAGAGTACCAACAACATCCAGATGAACTCCAGAAGCAGAGAAGGAAACTGGAGAATCAGAAACAGACTCTTAACAGACAGAGAAAAATGCAGACACTCCTGTAAGAGACGATAAGGAGGACTTATAGGAAAGTGACATCATACAAGCCTCAATTGAGGCAGCAGGAGAGTTTAGTGAGAGGAGGGCTCGCCCAGAAGCAGACGATCTCAAAAGGCAAGCAGAGAAACCCACAGACCCGGTGGAGGGAGTTGACTTAGACCAAAGTCAAACAGATCTGACTCCTCCAGAACCAGTTGCAGGTACTTCAAGTCAAAATCCTGCAGAGCAAGGAGAAGCTGTAAACCCAGTACTGAAAAGAGCACTGATGAAAGGGACACAGAAAGAAGACAGGTGGATAAGATCACAAGCAAAAAGAAAAGACTCAGTCACATTGTCAACAATCAATGAAGAAGTAGACACCACAAGAAAAGAAGATTTGAATGATGGAGAATTAAGTGGAGATCGAAGACTGAAAAGGAAAGGAATTGCAAATCGAAGATATGCAGGGCCTGAATGGTCATATGCCCCAACTAGTGACTGGCAGAGTGAATTTTTCTCATTTTATTTTGATTGTGAGATTCCAGGTCAATACTTTGGAACATGAAGTTGGTCCATGAACTGAACTTTGAGAAAATTTCAATGAAACTAGGAAGAGAAAAGAGACATTAAAACAATCTAAAAAGACTTTGAAATAAACTTATTTTACAAGCTGCTAAACTGATTTTTGAAAACAGTTACCGATTTTGACAAAGTTCTGGAAAAGAGACAAAAAGCTGTAAATAATTGCCAAGAAGATTTTTTTGTTTTGCTGCAAAGTTGATTTTTTTCCTTCTACTTTCTGATTCTTTACAGATCATGAGTAACCACAACAAGCAAGTTAGAAAGAATAGATGTTGTAAATACATGGGTACTGGCTTAGCAATCGTGTGCAGGATAGTATGTTTGCTATTGATTGTGAGCGTGAGCTTTCTAAATAAAGCTGAAGCTAATTATACCTCTGCCTTAGAAACTACTACTACACTGACAGAGTTAGACAGGTTTAAAAAGGATGAGATATATTTACACATAGATAATTGACAAGGGGATCTTTCCTCTAATGTCTTCTGTCACTTGCTGCATGAATATGTCGAGACAATGAATGTGAGAGAATGTTATGTGTGCACGCATATTCCTTCATCAGAAGAGGAAGGGATAACCTATCATAGTTTGCCACTAACTTATGGAATTAGTTGCAGTCTTCTATTCACTAGATTCTATAACAAAGAATACATACAGTATTTTTACTCCAATCATGATTTGGTGTTTTCTTTTGTTCCTCTTATTAAATATCTGAGTAGCTTAGCTAGGGACAATAATGTAGAATTAGTGAGAGGTTTCTTTGAACCTACAATGATATTTGGTACAGCTTAGGTGCACATGAAAAACCTCACATGCTTGCTTTCACTAGTAGAAAACAGTTTCTTAGATCAGATTGCTGACAGGAGAAAGGCATTAAAGGATAAATTAGATAAGGGCTTAGTGAAAAGGACGTTTAGAAATGACTATGCTTTTACTGAAACTAAAACACAAGGGAAGTTAGCTTTAGATGAACAACACATAGGTAAGCTCCACAATCCTGGACGGATACTTTGTTTGTGGGAACGAGTGAATGCAGACATGTGTTTCTCTTCCAGAGCAAATGGACGTTCATGCTAAGTGGACAAGACCTAACGACTCCAGGGGTTTATTACATATGTGGGCAAAATGCCTATTACAGTCTTCCAAGAGGATGGTATGGCACCTGTTATTTGGGAATTGTGTTCCCAAAGATTTATCAAGTTGAACATCTGAATGAGACACGCAAACGGAATGAGTTGCATCTTGCTAGATCAAAGAAAGAATCTTATTCTGGCATAATTGGAAATTTATTTGGCGCTTTTATTCCCTCAGTGGGAGTTATTCAAAATTCCATGAAAGTTCAAAAGTCGTCTACTATTGTGGATAACATGCTGACATGTTTTTCAGGAGCCATGGTGTTAATGGACACTGAAATGGCTGCAGTACGATCATCATCACATATATTCCTGATAATAGTAGAAAAATTAAAAGCTTTTTTAACAATCTGACAAACGTCAACTCAGACCTAAAAGTTGGAATTTGGAAAAGGTTGGCAAAGGCTTTGCCTCTGTGGGAAATTGGCTGGACAATGTAGGGAAAGGCATAATTGTGAAAATACTCCAGGTAATATTGATTATTATAATTTGTATCATTGGTTTATGGGGAGTTCATAAATTGTAGACTGTAATTTAAAGGCAGAAAATCAAAAATGATCAGAGGAGGAAAGAAATTAAATTAGAAAGATACTTTCATGAAAATTGGAGAAAGAAAAGAAATGTGCAACTTTATGATGAAACTAAATTTTAGATAAACGAAAATAGTGTTATGTGATGCAAGGTGTGATGAAACATTTAGTCATCAGAGGAGGGATTGCTGAAAGCTGAATTCATTACCAATAACTTTGAACTGATTACTAGCTAAGAATTTACATGAATTAGGCTAACAAATGATTTTGCAAAATGTGCTCACTTAAGTGGCCATGATAAAGTGTACGACATTAATAAAGAAATAACATTAACTGCTTAGAAATGAAATGCACATATAGAATAATATGTATTAGTGAATCATATTGATGTTTTGGTGAGATGTATTTGCTTAAAATATTAGACATAGAGTAATTGTGAAATTGTGGGCCTAGTCGATAAAGCCTTATGCTAAATTTCATGGCATAAATAAATGTTTTAATTTTTTTTGTAAAAGCAGAGAATTAACACCTATTCATTGTTCACACATTTTTCTCGCAGTGCTGACCAAATAGATGTGTAACCTTGCAATGTTAAAGAAGTTGATGTTTTAAATTTTCTTGTGAGAACTGTCTGCTGAAATGTAGAGAACTATATATGAATACAAATGTTACCTTGGTGCGTGAGAAGTAAATGTTTGTCAGGCCTGGACAATGGCTGCACTGACTAGAGTTAGGACTGCAACTAAAAAGTTACTCGACAAAACTGGTGATGGGAACGGGAGAAGAGGAGCCAATCATCGACGTGTAAAAAACTGTCTAACTGAATCATAGATTTGGAAATTGATGGTTATTGGTTCCACTGTGAACGCACGATATTCTGACCAATGACGACGTGGGAAAATGCTTTGTGGATTTTTAGCACATCCAGAATACCCTTTGCAGAAACATTGAGTTCTATCCCTTTCTCTACCCTTTAGTGGTCCCATTCGAGGAACAACGCAGTTCCTGATGATGTCCTTTTCATCATAGCTTTAGCCTTATAGAGTAATTCTGTTAAAGCTATTGATGCTGATTCCTTAGGTTGATGCCATTTTTAAATTGGTTTGGTTAACTTAATGCCCCACAGTGGCTGATCTATCCCCATTCACTGTTCATTGCTTAGTCTGACCAGTCTGATGTCCAACTGATGAAGAAATCGCATTTTACTGATCCATTCAGGAGAGGTATAACAGAATGCAATTGTCTTTGTTGTAGATTTTTGTTCTTTTCTTTTAGGTATCAAATGCTATTTTGTTAGAGCCCTAGTTAGATGTTTTCCAAATTTGCTTTTGGCTAAATTACTTTTGCATGAAGCCCAAACATGCCATTGTAATTTGAGGGTTAGTTAGAAGTGTCATGTGCTTATAAATGTCATTAACTTTATTTTATTTCATCTGTTGAATTTAGATGTATGCCATCTCTGTTGTTCAGTTATTGATGTTATTAATCTGCACTGTAACGCTTGAAAGTTTAATGATAAATGCTTTGGTTAGACTGAGATTCTTTTGCCGCTTTGGTCAGCCTGTGTTGTTTGTATACGCTTATCATTTGGTCTTGAGATTAATTTATGTCATATTAGCATTGTTGATCTAGGGAAATAAACTTTCTAACTTTACTAAAAGGTGTGGTTATTCATGGCCACATGGGTCATGGAGTGTAAAGATTACTGACTCCAAGTCTCTGATAATGATTTGTTAAATTAGTTGAATTGTTGTTGTTTAGGTTATGAGAAAAGTTCGTACCCATGGTGGAATCACTCTATGTGCAGTCAAAAGGTCCATCGAACCTCTAATGCGTGCCCTTATAAATAAATGACCTAAGACCCAATAAAGCCAGACCCGCTCACAGTATCAGTCCACAGCATGTCTAAAGGAAGAGAAACTTCGGGGGCGGATGGGGGAGTTTACGAGAGCAAGCCTTTAGTAGTCATATACACATGTTGTAGGACAGTAAAACATCCAAGTACAGTGGAAGTAGATGTGGTGTCAAAAATAGTAAATATATACCTACCTTGATGATGATGTCGATGCATTTGTATATTGATATTATCGACCTTGATGTAATCTCATTGAATTATATGTCACATTTTTTCTTTCAAGTGACAAGTATCCATCTTCCAACGTCGACGAATACAAATTGATTATTTGGTACTCTTTCAAAGTGCTCATTGCAGCAAAAAGGATGCATAGAAAAGGGTGTGCCAGTCATAAGACATTTAATGTGAAACACACTTTTAAAGCATGCATGTTTCATGTGAGTCATAAATTACACGACTGAAACTGCTTCTCGGAAAATATATGACCTCCGCAGTGAGACCTTGAGATATTGATGGAAACCCTAGTGCAAGAGGATCATCTCTACTCTTCACAGCTGACGTATCATACGGTACAGGACAAACAGCGGTCATGCTCTGGTCGCGTGCTAAATCGGCTACGGTAGGATGATATACACTCTCACAAGAACAAGAATAAAGATTCAGTATGAGTATAGTGGTCCTGTGGCCCTCACAGGCGTGGAAACATTTCTACAGAATCTGAATTGACAGCATACATCTTTCATAGCATCCCTGTACTGTTTCCCGACTCAACCTGCAAGCATATTTTCTTTCGCCATTTATCAAGTTAACATTTGGAAAGCGATGGAGCCAGAATGGTTCGTTAGGTATTAAAAAAAGATAATTCACCTTAACACCTTAAAATCTGCATAATTCTGGGAAGATCCATGTGTCAGAACTCAGTGTTTGTTTCCCAGGGGGTCCAACCCCATCCCAAACACAGAAAAATGAAACCTTCCATGATGTCTAATTATTGTCCTAGTTTTCGAATTAATGTTTTTATTAACCATATTCCTTGAACATGAATTTACTTAAAATAAAATTGTTAGTTTTAACGATGGTGCACAATTGCATTCCTTTCACCAAAGAGTTTAGTTTCCTACTACATTCCGATGTTCTAGTTCTTGGAAACGACAAAAGGGCATGTCTATGCCATCCTTTGAGTGACAGGTGAGCACTCGAAGATAAATTCACTTCAGTGTGTATGTAATGAACAATTACAAAACCTGTCGACCTTGGCGTAGTGGAGTCTTCTCTAGGCAGGAAACAGAATACCAAGCTGGCAATATTAGTTGTGAAGGCAACCGAAGGTTTCACAATTTTCTGTTCGCTAGAAGATGTTTTCTCTCAGTGGAAAGATTAGCCACTAAAAAGCATTGGCAATGGCAATAGGTCTAGAGCACGAATGAAAGTGTCTTTTGTGTCATTAATGGGTTTAGGCACTCAATATCCCATCATACATATATTCTGTCACTCTTTTCTAAACTCATGCATTTATTCACCTATCCACTGATTCATTCTTGCATTTACATTCGGACACAACCACAATAAAACACACACTAACTCAAAAAATGTGCAATCTAAATTAAAGATTACAGGTAGAGAAAAGAAAAAATGCTGTCATCAAAACATGACATGGATATGCTTGCAATAACAAAACTAAGCATAGCAGTTGGTATTAATCGTGCAGAGGCATTCTACATAGTCTATCATTGTATTAAAGTTCCAGCTTATGTCCCACATTCAGAACCAACATGTTGGCCATTTTGGACTGGTAAACAATGATGCACAATAAACAACAGAATTCCATAAATGCCTACTGGTTTATAGGAAGGGGTCATGTGGGAAGATTTGCCTTGCAGATGACATGATTGGCAAGAAAGCAACCCTTTAGTTCTGACTGGGGAAATGTAGCACCCTCTTAGGAAACATTATAATGAAAAGAGGGGAGTCAAAGAAATGAAAATGAACCATTGTTAGAAAATTGGGTATCTAGTTGGCAGCGGTAGGCACCCTGTCCAAGTTAGGACTACAATCCTAGTTAGGGTAAGTCAGTTACACTCTCTAACTTGTACTCACCCTCTGGTAGCTTGGCACAGAGCAGTCAGGCTTAACTTAGAGGCAATGTGTAAACTATTTGTGAACACTTAAATCACTGTAATACAGTGAAAGACACCACAAAAAAGACTCCACCCCAATTTAGAACAATAGAGAACATTTATCTGAGTAAAACAAAACCAAAACAACAAACATCAAAGAAGTAGAACTCAAGATATGCATTTTTAAAGAATAAACTGCAATGTAGTGCTGAGAAGTCAATAGCACTGAAAGATTACTTGAGGTCGCATTAGACCAGGGTAATTCCAAAGTTCAGTCTGACCACAATGGAGGGCAGGCTGGCTACCGGACTCATGCAGGGTTTGCTGAATAAGTACCTTGGGTGGAGTAAGCGTCAGAGTAGAAGAATCAATTGGTGGGTGTTGGACCTGGCTTTTTGACAGGGACATCCCCAAATTTTTTGCCTCCTTCCTCCTATTTTTTCTGACCTGTTGTTGTTGGCTTTTGACCTCTGGGCACTTTACCACTGCTAACCAGTGCTAAAGTGCATATGCTCTCTGTGTAAATTGTACTACTGATTGGTTTATCCATGATTGACTATTTAATTTACTTGTAAGTCCCTGGTAGAGTGCACTACATGTGCCTAGGGCAGGTAGATTAAATGCTACTAGTGGGCCTGCAGCACTGGTTGTGCCACCCACCTCAGTAGCCCCTTAACCCTGTCTCAGGCCTGCCATTGCAAGGCCTGTGTGTGCAGTTTCACTGCCACTTCGACTTGGCATTTAAAAGTACTTGCCAAGCCTAGAACTCCCCTTTTACTACATATAAGTCATCCCTAATGTGTGCCCTAGGTAACCCCTAGAGCAGGGTGCTGTGTAGGTAAAAGGCAGGACATGTACCTGTGTAGTTATATGTCCTGGTAGTGTAAAACTCCTAAATTCGTTTTTACATTACTGTGAGGCCTGCTCCCTTCATAGGCTAACATTGGGGCTGCCCTCATACACTGTTGAAGTGGCAGCTGCTAATCTGAAAAGAGCAGGAAGGTCATATTTAGTATGGCCAGAATGGTAATACAAAATCCTGCTGACTGGTGAAGTCGGATTTAATATTACTATTCTAGAAATGCCACTTTTAAAAAGTGAGCATTTCCTTGCACTTAAATCTTTCTGTGCCCTTCAATCCACGTCTGGCTAGGTTTAGTTGACAGCTCCTTGTGCATTCACTCAGACACACCCCAAACACAGGGTACTCAGCCTCACTTGCATACATCTGCATTTTGAATGGGTCTTCCTGGGCTGGGAGGGTGGAGGGCCTGCCCTCACACAAAGGACTCCCACACCCCCTACTGGGACTCTGGCAGACAGGATTGAACTGAAAGGGGGCTTGGTGCATTTCTTAGACACTCTTTGAAGTCACCCCCACTTCAAAGGCACAACTTAGTATAAAACAGGGCCTCTGCCCTACCTCATCAGACACTTGCTGGAGAAGAAACCTGAACCAGAAACTACATCCTGCCAAGAAGAGCTGCCTGGCTGCTCAAAGGACTCACCTGTCTGCTTCTCTACAAAGGACTGCTGCCTTGCTGTTGGCCTGCTGCCTTGCTGAACTCTTGCCTGGCTGTAAAAGTGCTCTCCAAGGGCTTGGATAGAGCTTGCCTCCTGTTCCCTGAAGTCTCAGGACCAAAAAGACTTCACTCTTCTTCTTGGACGCTCCGTGCGCCGAACTTTTCGATGCACAGCTTGTTCTGCGGCAAGAAAAACGCCGCACACCGACGCTGATCAACGCGACGCCTTCGGGACGACCGAAACTTTGACGCACGGCCTCGCAAGGACAACGCCGCCCGACTTCCCGGGAGAAATCGACGCGACGCCTGCCGTGAGATCAAAACTTTGACACACGGCCTCGCAAGGACAACGCCGCCCGACTCTGCAGGAGAAATCGACGCGACGCCTGCCGTGAGATCGAAACTTCGACGCACAGCCCCACAGAACGACGCGCAGCCGGAAAACAAGCAGGAAAATCCACGCACAGACCCGGGACATCTGGTAATCCCCGCGACCCACAGAAAGAGACTGTCCGCGCGCCGGAAAACGACGCTCGACTTCCCCGCGTGGAAAATAACGACGCAAGTCCGTGTGTGCTGGGGAGAAATCGACGCACACACCCTTTTTCCACGCATCTCTTCCTTTGTGGCCCTCTGAGGAGATTTTCCACCAGAAACCAGGTACTTTGTGTTTGAAAGAGACTCTGTTTACTTTCTAAAGACTTAAGACACTCTATATCACTTTTCAGTGATATCTTTACAAATTCATATTGCAACTTTGATCGTTTTGACCTGAAGATACCCAGATAAATATTATATATTTTTCTAAACACTGTGTGGTGTATTTTTGTGGTGTTATGCTATGGTGTTGTATGATTTATTGCACAAATGCTTTACACATTGCCTTCTAAGTTAAGCCTGACTGCTCGTGCCAAGCTACCGGAGGGTGAGCACAGGCTGATTTTGGATTGTGTGTGACTTACCCTGACTAGAGTGAGGGTTCTTGCTTGGACAGAGGGCAACCTGACTGCCAACCAAAAACCCCATTTCTAACAGTGGGTTCCGATTCGCGTAGTCTGGTAGATGCATCGCCATTGAGCCTCACATTTGGGTCCTGCATCAGTGTCGAACCCTGATAAGGCATCCCAATCTAGATAATTTAACTTACTCGGGACTAGTTTTAGGCCAATGAACCTTTTGATTCTGATTGGAGACTCCTTAGGACAAGATATCTATTCAGCATTTCAATCAATAGGTCAATAACCTCATCAATATTCACAATGACGAATTAATCAAATTAGTAAATAACATTAATAAGAATCAAAACGCACCATGACCTTTCAGCCATGAATAACCACACCAATCTAGTAAAGGTTAAGATATTTATTCCCTATTAGTTACAATCTAATGTCATGTTTATTAGTCTCAATATCAATAAGCACATCAAAAGCACTATAATATGGCAACTTGAATAAGACTTTATCAGAGCAAAGATCAAGAACATTAGAACAAAGCACGACTTCAACATGAATCAACTTTAGCAGAGTATCATTAATATGTTATTCAACAAAGCAAAGATTCAGTCATTTGTCTATTTGCATTCAGTATCAGTGAACTCCTTAACTAACCTCAAATTAGCATCAGCATTTTGGGCTTCATGCAAAACAATTTAGCAACCCGAATTTGGAAAACAACTAACTATGGCCTCTATCAAAAGAGCAGTAGGTACCTAGAAAGAAAAGGCAGACAGACAATTACAATTCATTATCATATAGTTACCCTCCGTAATGGGTCGGCATACAGAGTCAGTCTTCGTCCTCAGGACATCAGTCATTTCGCATCAGCCAGGACAGAACAGCAAAGTCTCAGGAGGGTAGGGCAAAAGGATCTCTTCCCTCATACGGAGGAGAAGTAAGTATAGGGCAAGGAAAAAGTGAGGATGGTTTAGGGTATCAAACAACCAAAGACAAAGGGGGTCATTACAACCCTGGCGGACGGTGTTAAAGCAGCGGAAATACCGCAAACAGGCCGGCGGACAAAAAAAGGGAATTATGACCCTGGCGGAAACCGCCAACAAAGACAGCCACTTTAACACTTCGCCCGCCATGGCGGTACAGACAAGCAGCGCGGCGGTCACCGCCAACAGACAGGCGGAAGACAATGTACCGCCCACAGTATTACAACCCTCCAATCCGCCACCTTTTCCGGGGCGGATTCACTGTGGATAAAAACACTGCAGAAACAGCTTTTGCTATGGGAAAACGCTCACCTGAACATATCCCACGAGGAACGAGGAATCCATGGAGCCGGAACTCCAAATACTCCCTGCCCTTGTATTTCTGCTCCTCTACGACCAACAGCTACGTAGGCGCCGCAGACAACGGTGAGTAACTGCACCTACGACATGGGGGAGGCAAAAGTTAGGGGGACACACACCAAACACCCCCACCCTCACCCTCGCATATTACAACATACAAACCAATGCATTCACAAAAAATCACAGTATCAAGCCACAATCCCCCCCGAAGAATGAATACACAAAGCGAAAATCAAACAATGTAATGTGCCAATATACATGTCATACAAAAATATACAGATATATATTTGAAAATCAGTCATAATTATATGCAAGACGAGAAGTAGTGCAGATATGTACATAACAATGTCCGTGCACCAACTGTCCAAAAATGCATGGGCGAGGCCCACAAACGATACCTGACCACAATCGGAGAGAACACTGCCGGGGCATCAGATAGAAATACTACAGGCACCTCAGGGGGAAGCGAAGGGGGGGCACCTCAGCCGGATGAATGCAAAGCCAGATCCACGACGGGGCTCCATGCCCATTTATGCCATCCTGGGGAGTGCTAAGACACAGTCTCTCAAGTCTATACAGTGGGTGGTTTGCCCACTGTGCCATCCTGGGGAGTGCTAAGCCACAGTCTCTCAAGTCTATACAGTGGGTGGTTTGCCCACTGTGCCATCCTGGGGAGTGCTAAGCCACAGTCTCTCAAGTCTATACAGTGGGTGGTTTGCCCACTGTGCCATCCTGGGGAGTGCAAAGCCACAGTCTCTCAAGTCTATACAGTGGGTGGTTTGCCCACTGTGCCATCCTGGGGAGTGCTAAGCCACAGTCTCTCAAGTCTATACAGTGGGTGGTTTGCCCACTGTGCCATCCTGGGGAGTGCAAAGCCACAGTCTCTCAAGCTTTGCCATGGCGGTTCAGGACTGTTCAGCGGTGCTTTGACATGGCGGTCTTTGCCCTGTTCAGCAGTGCTTTGACATGGCGGTCTTTGCCCTGTTTAGCGGTGCTTTGACATGGCGGTCTTTGCCCTGTTCAGTGGTGCTTTGACATGGCGGTCTTTGCCCTGTTCAGCGGTGCTTTGACATGGTGGTCTTTGCCCTGTTCAGCGGTGATTTGCCATGGCGGTCTTTGCCCTGTTCAGCGGTGCTTTGACATGGCGGTCTTTGCCCTGTTCAGCGGTGCTTTGACATGGCGGTCTTTGCCCTGTTCAGCGGTGCTTTGCCATGGCGGTTCAGGACTGTTCAGCGGTGCTTTGACATGGAGGTCTTTGCCCTGTTCAGCAGTGTTTTGCCATAGCTGTCTTTGCCCTGTTCAGCGGTGCTTTGCCATGGCGGTCTTTGCCCTGTTCAGCGGTGTTTTGCCATGGCGGTATTTGCCCTGTTCAGCGGTGCTTCGACATGGCGGTTCTGATAAGGACATTGGTGTGTGGCATGACGTTCTCTACACTGGACATTGGTGTGTGGCATGACGTTTCATCATTGCCCAGCGGGGCTGTGGCAGCCGGGGCCTTCCAGGGCACTGACTCTGGCGGTGGTCTCCTGACCAGTGACGATACTTGGGCCCTCCTGGGCACTGACTCCGGCGGTGGTCTCCTGACCAGTGACGATACTTGGGCCCTCCTGGGCTGTGACTCTGGCGGTGGTCTCCTGACTAGTAACGACGGTGCTGTCGGTTGTGTCTCGACCGCCGGAAATGATGGCGCACTTCTCCGCCGTGACACTCACAACAGGCTGGGGAGACTTCCTCTGGCACTTCCCCACCTTTGGTGGAGTCACAGCTGACTCTCCAATCCCCTTGGAACCCATGTCAGTTGTTTTCCCACCAGGAGTCTTAACATGGTCCCGTCGTCCACTCTCCAATTTTAGAGCCTTTACGGGGGTGGGCTGCCAGTGCCTTGGCTCCGGGTCCTACTGCCTGCCCTGGTGGACGGTGCACTCCAAAAACCTTGAACAGGCACCACTGGCATTGGAGGCTTTTTGGCTGAGGCGCTACGACGGGACTGATGAATTGAAGGGGGGGTGGTGGGGCAAAAAGGTCAACTTTACAGAGGGACAGTTTCTGATGAACACTGGGATGGGTAGCTGGAGGGGGTCTGGGAGTGGAGGAAGAGGAGGTGGTTGTAGGAGGTGTCACATTAGCTGTTTTGGGTGCAGGTGCAGGTACTGGAGGCTGTCGTGAGGTGGATGGATGTTGGGTGAGTGATTGCCGGCGTTTGGGTACTTTGGGAGGGGGCGTCACAGACACACTGGAAGAGGACACAGGGGACGTGTAAATGGCAGTGGAGGTGGTGAGTGCAGGTGAGCGGCTTGTGGTGCTGGGTGTCCTGGTGCGATTCATGGTGCCTGTAGATGTGGTGCATGTAGGTGTGTGTGTAGATGAGACTGGGAGGGAGGAGGGAGAAGAGGAGGAGGGGGACACAGTGGAGGCAGTGGATGTTGTTGTGTCTGTATGTGGCTGAGGCTTGCGTGAGTGCCTGTGGTGTGTGTGGTGCCTATGTTTGCTTGAGCTACTTGGGTGTGTTGACTTGTGTGCATGCTGGTCTGTAGGTGTGCTTGGGATGGGCTGGGGTACAGGAGATTGGGTCTGGGTGGAGGAAGTTGGAGGGGGGAGGCTAGACACAGGGACAATTGCTGCCATCAGTGCTGAGGCCAAAGATTGCAGGGTTCGCTGAAGGACAGCCTGACCAGAATGAATGCCCTCCAGGAATGCATTACCGTGTTGCAACTCTCGTTCTACACCCTGGATGGCATTCACAATGGTAGACTGCCCAACAGTGAGTGACCTGAGGAGGTCAATGGCCTCCTCACTGAGGGCAGCAGGGGTCACTGGGGCAGGGCCTGAGGTGCCTGGGGCGAAGGTGATGCCTACCCTCCTGGGTGAGTGGGCACGGGGTGAATGCTGAGGGGCTGCTGGGAGGGCGGTGCTGGTAGGGGAGGTGGCAGCTGTACCTGTAGAGGTGGGGGGCACAGATGGTGCCGCCACCACAAGGGAGCCCACATCGTCGAACGAGTCCGTGTCGCTGCTTGGTGATCCGGTTGCCGACGTAAAGCTCCCCTCGCCCTCCGTCCCACTGGTGCATTCAGAGTCCGTGGTGTGGCCCTCCATGGCCATGTGGGATGCAGCTCCCTCGTGCTCCGGTGCCACTGTACCTCCGCCTGTTGATGCTGATGTACAAAAGGACAGGGAGAGCAGAAAAAGGGGGGGAGACTGAAGAAAGAGGGTTTTAGTGCATGGCATACCGCTACCGTTGGCGGACAAGACAAACGCAGCTGCCCCCTGCATTACGCCGTGCTCCTGCCCTCTGCACATGCAATTTCTGGGATATGGCCTATATGGCAATGGTGGACATCTGTGCACATGGATGCCACAGGGGCAACTATACCTCGACTTGGCACTCTGCTGAGGTGGGGTAGAGAGCCACATGGCCTACATTACGGAGGGGCCTTGCCTACGGCACTCGCCCTGGCCTGGGGACAACCACAGCCCACCTCCCCCACCCAGACACCTCCACGGCACGCAAAGTCCGCAGAATGAGGTTGTACTCTCCCCCTTGTGTCTGCTGTGATGCCCTCAAGCGCCCATCCAACTCCGGGTAGGCCACTGCCAGGATCCGGAACATCAGGTGGGTCATGGTGCGACAGGCACCCCTCCCACATTGGGAGGCCATCCCCAGCTGAGCCTCCGCCGTCTTCTTGCTGCAGCGGCGAATGTCCTCCCATCTCTTACAGCAGTGGGTGCCCCGTCTCTGGTGGGCCCCCAGGGTCCGGACCTCCTTGGCGATGGCACGCCAAATGTCCCTCTTCTGGTGGGCGCTGACCTACATGACATGCACAAGGAAAGAGGAACAGTCATTACCAACTGCACCGTCGTTGTGAGTGGCCCCCTCCCTACTCTGGCCATGTGGCCCATTCATTCACATGCATTAATGTTCTATGAACTCTGCCCCCTTCCCTCTTCCAACCAGCCCTCTCCATCCAGGCCTAGCCCATACAACGTGCTCCCTGTGTACTAACCTGTTGGTCTGGAGGACCGTAGAGTAGCGTGTACTGGGGGAGGACCCGTCTACCAGTTTCTCCAACTCCTGTGCAGTGAAGGCAGGGGCCCTTTCCCCAGACGCAGCAGCCATCGTCGCTTCCAGACCGAGGTCACAGCAGCACTTGCAGTGTAGGTCCTCTCCTGTCGAAGGTCAGGTATCCAGTGATTGAACAGATAGAAAATGGCGGTGACGTCCGCGGCGGTGACGTCCGCGGCGATGACGTCCCCGGCGGTGCGCATCATCACCGCCAGCGCACCTGTTCATTGGCTCCTGAGACCCATAGGGTCCAATGTTAACCAATGCTGCATTGCGCCGCGGTCTACGACCGCCTACCGCGACGGTGTGCAACGCCAGCGCAGTTACCCCATAATCCCATTGTCCCACTTTAGAGGTCAGGCATCCGCCATTTCAGGGGCCCACATGGCTTCATTTACTACTGCGTCACACATAGCTAGGCCTACACTCAACACACATCCAGGAAGGGTTTTGTGAGTGGTGTGGTCTTGTGTGTGACTGTGGGTACATACCTGGAGGAATAATGACTGGTTCTTCGCTGTTGTCCTTCGTAGGCACTGTCTGCTGGGACATATGAGAAGATGGCGGAATCCTCTGGTGTACCGACCGCTGGTGGACCTGTTGACAATGGAAGAGTGACATGTCATCGTAACCTACCGGTTTGACCGTGCCACAATCCAGGAACTATGTACCCAGTTGGAGCCAGACCTAATGTCACCAATCCGCCATCCGACTGCAATCCCCCCTGACGTGCAGGTGCTGTCAGTGCTCCATTTCCTTGCAAGTGGGTCTTTTCAGACAACGGTGGCCATGGCATCAGGGATGTCCTAGCCTATGTTTTCCAACGTGTTGTCCAGAGTGTTGTCTGCCCTGCTGAAACACGTAAGGAGATACATCATTTTCCCTGAGGTGGAGGATTTGCCTACAGTTAAAGGTGACTTCTATGCCCTTGGACATATCCCCAACATCATAGGTGCTATTGATGGGACCCATGTAGCTCTGGTCCCCCCCACAGGAGTGAACAGGTGTACAGGAACAGGAAGAGTTATCATTCCATGAATGTACATATGGTCTGTTTGGCAGACCAGTACATCTCCCAGGTTAATGCTATGTTCCCTGGCTCAGTGCATGACGCCTACATCCTGCGGAATAGCAGCATCCCTGATGTGATGGGTCAACTCCAGAGGCACTGTGCATGGCTATTGGGGGACTCTGGTTACCCCAACCTATCCTGGCTATTGACCCCAGTGAGGAATCCCAGGACCAGGGCAGAGGAACGCTACAATGAGGCCCATGGGCAGACTAGGAGGGTGATCGAACGCACCTTCGGCCTCCTGAAGGCCAGGTTCAGGTGCCTCCATATGACAGGTGGATCCCTATTCTACTCACCAAAGAAGGTGTGCTACATCATCATCGCCTGCTCCATGCTCCGTAAGGTGCCTTTTCTGCAGGAGGATGATCCCGATGACGGTGTTGTAGCAGCTGTGGAGCCTGTGGAGCCTGTGGACAGTGATGAGGATGAAGCTGATGAAGAAGACAACAACAACAGGGAGTCAGTCATACAGCAATCTTTCCAGTGAGACACAGGTGAGAACATTTTCATTTTTAGCATTACATTAACTTTCACACGTCTACCTCTATCCTGTTTTTCGATTTCAATCACTATTTGGTAACTGAGTTGTACCCTCCCATTACGGTTTCACAGGTGTGGTTACCTACGTGTCAACTGCTTGCATCCTTCAAGGGCTTGTGATGTGTGACATAGGTATGTTAGCTTTACCATGGTACATCCATTATGACACTGTCATTGATAATACATTTTTACTAAATCACAGACTGACTCCAGATTGTTTTGTGTTTCAAGGGTGTTTATTGAAGTGCTCAGAAATGGGAGGGGGTTGTAAAATGGTGATGGGTGATGGCGGAGGAATGTCCATTGCAGATTCCAGTCTATTAGTCTCACAGGTGCACTGCCCATCTGGGCATTGGAAGTGGAGCTGGGGCAGTTGAAGTATGGACAGGGTAACAAAGTGGGACAGTGGGGTGACAATCAGGGTGGTCTCATTTCCTGGCGGGGGTCTTGCCATCTTGCTCTGTCCTGTTCCTGGATCTCAGGGACCGCTTGCGTGGTGGTTGTCCGTCTGCAGGGGGTGGGGTGCTGGTGTGTTGGTCCTGTGGCGGGGCGTCCTGTCCACTTGCGCTGGCGGAGGTGGTGGGCAGTTCATCGTCCATGCTAGTGTCAGGGGCCCCTTGGAGTGCCACGGTGTCCCTCAAGGTCTGCTGTATGTCCTTCAGCACCCCTACGATGGTGCCCAGGGCGGTGCTGATGGTCCTGAGCTCCTCCCTGAACCCCAAATACAGTTCGTCCTGCAGGCGCTGGGTCTCCTGCAACTTGTCCAGGACCGTGGCCATCGTCTCCTGGGAGTGGTGGTATGCTCCCATGATGGAGGAGAGGGCCTCGTGGAGAGTGGGTTGCCTTGGCCTGTCCGCCCCCTGTCGCACAGCAGCCCTCCCAGTTCCCCTGTGTTCCTGTGCCTCCGTCCCCTGGACCGTGTGCCCACTACCACTTCCCCCAGGTCCCTGTTGTTGTTGGGGTGGTGGGTTATCCTGGGTTCCCTGTAGTGGTGGACACACCGCTGATTGACCTGTCCTGGGTAGGGAGGTTTGGGCCCGCTGGGTGGGTGCTGTGCTGGTGTTACCAGAGGGTGGAAGGTCGGTGTTGGGCTGTGCCTGTGCAAGGGGAACCGACTGTCCCGAGGCCCACGATGGTCCGGGCTGGTCATCAGGATCGAGTAGGGCAGAGCTGCTCTCGTCACTGTGGGCCTCTTCTGGGGGTGGAGTGGTGTTGTCTGGACCCTCTGGTGTGGTGACGGTCCTTCGTGTTCCTGCATGGGCATAAGAGCATGATTATTGCATGTGTGTGTGTAATGGTGTGTAATGGGTAGGTGTTTGTGTACCCCAGTGCAAGCATTCCTGTGTGTGGGTTTGTGTGGTGATGGTTGTGGGGGTGTACTGGGTATGTGTAGTGGGCATGCTTTAGTGCTGGGTGTCCATGCTTAGTTGTGTCATGCAGGGCTTGGTGTTGGGATGGGTGGTTGGTGTCATGGGTACATTAGTGAGGAGTTGTAGTGATAGAGGAGGGGGTGAGGGAGGGTGTGTGTGATAGCATGCAGGTAGGGTGGGGGATATGATAGTTAAGATTTGACTTACCAGTGTCCCATCCTCCACCGACTCCTGCGAGGCCCTCAGGATGCAAGATGGTCAAGACTTGCTCCTCCCATGTTGTTAGTTGTGGGGTAGGAGGTGGGGGTCCGCCGCCAGTCCGCTGTACCGCGATGTTGTGCCTGGAGAACGTTGAACGCACCTTCCCCCGTAGGTCGTTCCACCTCTTCCTGATGTCCTCCCTATTTCTTGGGTGCTGTCCCACGGCGTTCACCCTGTCCACTATTCTGTGCCATAACTCCATCTTCCTGGCTATGGATGTGTGCTGTACCTGTGATCCAAATAGCTGTGGCTCTACCCGTACGATTTCCTCCACCATGACCCTGAGCTCCTCCTCGGAGAAGCAGGGTTGTCTTTGGCGTGCCATGGGGTGATATGGGTGATGTGTGGAGTGGTGTATGTGGTGATGGTTGTGGTGAGTTTAGTGGTGTGTGGTGTTTTGTGCGTGGATGTTGTGTGGGTGATGGTGTTGTGTGCCTCTGTGTGGTGGGGTTGTCTATTCTGTGCTCTCTCTCTGTCGCCTTCGTCTCAGATTTTTGGTAGTAGGGGTTTGTGGGTGATGTGGATGTGTGTTTTATATTGTATTGGGTGTGTGGGAGTGGTGTGTGTATGTGTCTCAGGTGTGTGTCTTTGGAATTGTCCAATGTGGCGGTGTTTTGGAGATGTGTGTGTATTTTGAGCGCGGCGGTATGTACCGCCAATGGAATACCGCGGTTGAAAGACCGCTGCGTGGATTCGTGGGTCGTAATAGCATGGGCGTGTTTCTGTTGGCATCGAGGTGGAGGATTTGTTTCCGCCAGTTTATCACTGACCTTTGGTGTGGCGGTGTTGTGTGGGTGTCTGATTTTCGGCGGATTCCAAGATGTGTGTCATAATAGCTGTGGCGGAATGCCGCCGCCACGGCGGTGTATTCGCGGTCTTCTGCACGGCGGTAAGCGCCTTTTACCACCAATGTTGTAATGACCCCCAAATTCTCTCAGAGTGGCAAGGGTAAAGGCGAGTAATGGCATAGAATGGCTCAGGAAAGAATGGCTAATAGTGGCTGGCTTCTCCTTGTATCACGTCGTTATATTGAATCTGTCTAAGAAGTTCCTAATTTCCAATTGGGCAATATTTGGTGCATCATTATCTCTGTCCAATGATCCATCAGACACCTTACTTAAATTTTCAACTAAGACAGTTCTCAAGTAGTTTATTGGCTCCTGTGATTGACGTCTTCAACGGGTAGAATGTCAAGTACGAAAAGTTACACTCATTGCTCCAGTCAGTAGTTCCATTGTCTTCTCCTAGTCCAGGCGACCTTGTACATGTTGCGAATTACACTGTTGCATTCAGCAAGAATGTCTCCTT
Source organism: Pleurodeles waltl (assembly GCF_031143425.1). Taxonomy (NCBI): domain Eukaryota; kingdom Metazoa; phylum Chordata; class Amphibia; order Caudata; family Salamandridae; genus Pleurodeles; species Pleurodeles waltl. The sequence continues at coordinate 470,038,266 of NC_090442.1, forward strand.
GAGCAAGTCGGGTCTCATGAGAAAGAATTTACTACGGCTACACACACATCTCTAGCTTCTGGAAAAGTACAGCTTCATATCCTTCAGGAAAGCACATTGCATGTTAGAGAAACACACGATTTATATGAGACAAGGCAGCTAGGCCCAGACCCTCGCTAACTAAGGCCTAGTAATTATTTTAGTAAAACCCTTAATACATAACTCTTAATATAAGTACAGATCTAACATTAATACATTATTAATTCATTATTAGTCCATTTCACTAATCATCGTATATATTCGTGGCCACTCCCTGTGGGCACATTTCAAACACGTATATTACAAATTTCTACATTAAAGCAATTTCTATGCGGTTTTATTAGACATAAGCTTTTCATATTAATATTGATTATAAAAGGCACACTCCAACAATGCCTCCTCTGATGACTCTTGTCATCACACAAATCCTTTCTCCCTTTATCAATGTCATTTCAGAACTCCCTCATCTCAATTTCTTCCTTGGACTTTGCTTTCCCATATTTTGCTCTGAACATTTTCTGCCTTTTCTTTTCTTCCCTCCTCTCATTATATTTTGCCATTTTCAATTTGATTCTCTTACTAATTTTGCAGGACAACCATAATCCAAATAAGCAAGCCAAAATAATCAATATTCCTTGTATTATTTTTCCCAATATCCCATGCCAAATATTACTAAGCCAGCTTCCCACTTTAGCAAGTCCCTTTCCAACCTTTTCCCAAACACCTGGTTCTTTCAGCTCCTTCAAATCTGCACTATCTCTTGTTAGTTTAGTAAGCATACTTCTAATCTCATTACTATTATCAGGTATGTAGGCACAGCAGTGACGTTGATTAAGCATCTTACAGACTCCGCCATTTTTGGCTAAAAGAATGTCTAAAGCAAGCCTGTTTTGAAGAGTCATGGCCTTCTCCGCAGCAAGTTCAGTATCCATCAGGAGTATAGCTCCTGTAAAATCTGTCAGCATGTTATCCACAATAGTAAACAACTTTTGAATCTTTATTGAGTTTAAGATAACTCCCACTGAGGGAATTATTGCTCCAAATATGTCTCCTACTACACCAGCAGCACTCTCCTTCCTTTGTCTAGTACAATGTAATTCAGATAATTTCGGAAACTTCTTTAGATACTCTAACTGATTCATCTTTGGGAAAACTATTCCCAAATAACATGTCCCATACCATCCCTTTGGAAGACGGTATTAAGCATTAAGTCCACATATATAATAGATCCCAGGGATCGCTGGATCCTGTCCATTTAACATGAACGTCCACTTACTCTGAAACAAAAACACATGCTTACATTCACTCATTCCACAAACACATTGTCATAATATGACTTTGGCATCGTTATGCAAAGCTTACCTATGTGTAGTGCATCTAAAGCTAATTTCCCTTGTTCCCTAACTGCATTATAACTCCCACTATTTATAAAAGATTTCTGTTGCAAGCCTTTCTCCAATTTCCCCTTCAAAGCCTTTCTTCTATCTTCCGTATGATCTAGAAAGTTATTCTCTACCGGTGTAAGTAAACATTTCAAATTATTGCGGTGTGCATAAGACGTACTAATTGTTAGTGTTGCTTCAAAGAACCCCTTGAGTAATCTTATGCCATAGTACCTAGCTACACTATTCAAGTCTTCTATGATGAATCTCTTCCTGGTTATAGAATCGTGTTAGTAACAGACTACAACGTATCCCATAAGTTAGTGGCAAACTATGGTAGGTAACCCCCTCTTGTACTGAACCAGGAATTTGTGTACACACATAACAATTTTTCGCATCCATAGTGTCAACATACTCACTCAGCAAGCAATAGAAAACATTAGTAGATAGTTCTCCTTTTGCGTTAGTTCCTTCATGCAAATATTTTGTATCCTGCTTAAAACCGCTCCCAAGCTGTTAGTGCAACGGTGGTCTCAGGAATTGTAGCATTGTTAGTCTCACTCTTATCCACCAATCGCTTTTCCACAAGTAGGGCTATAATGAATATCACACATACAACACCCAGAGCAACACCCAGACATTTACAACGCCTACTTCCCCTATCATCATCCCTAGTGTTAGCCATGATCTGTAAAGAATCAGAAAGTAAAGTGCTATAAGTACAAACGACAACCAACTGGTTAAAGCTTTTTTTTTTCTCAGCAAAGCTAGACAAAGTCTTTCTTTAGCAAGTATTTACAGCTTTCTCACTCACTCCCAGGATCCTTGTCAATTCAGGTTAGCAGCTTTGTCAAAATCTGTTCTCGAAAGTCAATTTGGGACAACAGTGTCACATCCGGTAATTTATCAATTCCCTTTTCTCAGGTTTACCTTAATTCAGTTTTCACATTAACACAGTCCCTTCCTCTAGCCAAACTCAGGTACCATAGTACTGACCTGGAACTTCCCGATCAAAACAGAATGCTAAGAACTCTTGTTGCCATTCAGCTGACGTTGCATGTGCCCATTCGGGACCTGCATATCTTCTGTTTGCTACTCTATTTCTTTTCAACTTGCGATCACCATGCAATTCTCCTTCACTCAGATCTTCCTTCCTTGTTGCATCGACCTCTTCCTCTATTGCATCATCAACAACCACCTTTCCTTTCGTCACATGCGATTCTGGCCACTTGTCTCCCTTCAATGTCTGTCTGACCTTTGATTTTTCTTGTGGCAGCTCGTTGCCCTCCTCTGACTCTATGGGGTTTTCTCTTGATGGACCTGCAATTTGCTCAGGAGGAGTCTGGACACTTTGACTCTCTTCCTCATCAACTCCTTCGCCTTCTAGGTCTGTCAGGGGCTCAACTTCAATTCCAAACCCGTCTGCTTCTGGGAGGACCTACTTCAGACTCGGCCCTCCTGGCACCTCAGTTGAGATAGGCTCACCTTCACCCCTCTGGGTCTCGTTTGTTGTCTGAGTTACCAAGCCGTCCTCAACGGGCTCTCCTTCTGTCTCAGTTCCCCTTCGATCACTCTCCGCCCTGAGACTTCCTTTTCTGATGTTGTTACTTTCAACAACTCTATTTCCTCATCAGTTTGACACGTCACCTTCTTTGTGTGACTGGCATGGATCCAGTTTGGAATTCCCGCACACTTCGCAGCAGTGGTAGTCATCAGTATTACTTGGTATGGCCCCTTCCAACATGGCTCTAAGCACGACTTCCTCACGTGTTTCTTGAGAACAACCCAGTCACCAGCTTTCAGGTTATGACCTGGATCATTTATCGGTGGCAGGGTGGTTGCTTCCACCTGGTGAGAGAAAGAGCGGACCACGTCAGCCAGACCCTTGCAGAAGTCCAACACCATATCATCCGTGATATTCCATTTGCAGGCACTGCGGGCAATCTCATAGCTCGGCCCATGAGAATTTCATGAGGACACAGTCCTGTTTTCTTGTTGGGCGTATTTCTCATTGACATTAGCACCATATGCAATGCATCAGGCCATTTCAAATTTGTAGCTGCACACATTTTTGCCAACACCATTCTGGCAAGTGTGGATGAGAACCGGATAACGAGCTGGCTGTTTCATCTAATCTGGCTAAGCAGACAGCAGTGAGTCACACTCAGCCCACACCTACACCTTCTACCTTAGCTGCAACAAAACCTCAGCCTCAGGACTGTCCAGTAGTATCAACCCCCATCAGTGGAAACATGTGATAGTGAAGCCTCTGCTTAAGAAACATAATCTAGATGCGTCCGTGCTCAATGATTATAGGCCCATCTCGTTGCTGCCAGCCCTCTCTAAGTAACTTGAAAAACATGTGAACACTCATCTTTCCAATTTCCTTGAGGACAATAATATTCTTCATCCTTCCCAGATGGGCTTCAGACAGCATGGAATTGGCGCTGATTGAAGTTATGGAAGAAGTTAGGAAGCGCCTTGATCAGGGACTGGTGTCAGCGATTATTCTTCTTGACCTCAGTGCCGCATTTGACACTGTGGATCATAACATTCTACTTCGAAGAATGAGGGAGAATAGAGTTACAGGCAATGCTCTGAGCTGGTTCTCCTCTTTTCTAGAGGCAAGATCATTTCAGTTCCTAGATCATTCTTTCTTCTCCCACTGCTTTAATAGCAGCTGGGGAGTGGCACAAGGCTCCTCTCTTAGTCCCACTTTATTTAATATCTACATGTCGCCACTGGCAAAGATAGTGGAGCAATATGGTCTCTCTCTAGTTTCATATGTGGATGACACCCAGCTTGTGGTCTCCTTCTCAACTGAGCAGAACTCCTTTGAGTCAGCACTTGCCCCCTGTCTACGGGCAGTGTTCGAATGGATGTCTGATTGTAAACTCAAGCTAAATGGAGATAAGCCAGAGGTCATGATCCTATGCCATCATTCTCGGACGAATCTCATTTCCCCTGTGCTTCACTCATTAGGAGATCTGCCCCCTCCCAAGGGATCATCAGGCGAAGAAAATTTCCTCCACTTGCTTTGGCACATTCAGACTCTTTAGAGAGACTCATCATCCAGGAACTCATTATCTCCCGCCTGGATTATAGTAATGCCTTGTATCTCGGTGCTCCGAAATATGTCAAAAAGAAACTACAGGTGGTGCAAAACACTGCCGCCCACCTTCTCTTCGATATACTTAGGCATGAATTGGCAAAAGCAGCTCTCTCTTCTCTGCATTGGCTTCCAATGGAGCTACGGATAAAGTTTAAAACATTGTGTTGCATCCACAGAGCACTTCATAACAAAGGTCCTCCGCTTTTGCGAACCCTTGCATCTTTCCATAATCCTGTTAGACATCTCAGGTCTTCTTCTGCGGCTCTAGCCGCAATCCCTTTAATTAAAAAGTCTAAATGGGGTGGAAACTCTATGGCCTATCTTGGTGCCAAGTTGTGGAATTCTCTGCCCTTGGGCATGCGACAAACCAGCCACAAACTATCTTTTTGTAATCTACTTAAAACATGGTTGTTTTAACCTCCGTCCCTCAGTCTGTGTTTTGAAGACTTCCGTTTAGCGCTGGGAGGCCTTTGGGTAGCCATGCGCTCTATAGGTCCTCAAAACATAACGGAACATAACATACCTTTAATTCTTATGTTCAAAGGAATATAACACCCATCTTGTGCCCCCAGTCCTGTCTGCTGTTGAGCCAACATCCCCACCACCTCCAGTTCAGCCTGGACCCAGTGGGATGGGGCACTCTGCCTTAAGGGCATAGGGTAGTGGTGGTAAAGGTTGTGGGAGGGACTTTGTGAGCCAGCAAAGTGAGACCACAGGATACATAGTCACCCACACCACTATCGACTTTGGGAACCCTATTTTAGTCCCAAGACATGATGGGCCAGGTCCTAACAGAACTCCAGGAGATAAGGCAGGTGTAGAGGGAGCACAATTTAGGGATACAAAATCACAGCTCAATTTGTGCTCCCTGACTGGGGTGATGTTTGACTTTTATCACCATATGAGCAGGGTTTTCCCAGTACCATCTTCCCCTGTCTATGGCCCTTCAATCTATGGACAAAATACATCAGTCTCAGCCACAGACAGGGAGGCCCTACCACAACAGGTAACAGCTCCACCCACCATAGTCCCTGCAACTGTTCCCCCTAGGGGACGTTCATCTGGACCACCAGGAGAAGATGGCAAGACCTCCACCACCAGCAAGAGATGCAGAACATAAGTTCTTATAGTGTGTGACTAATATTTACTCTGTTGTCTATTTTCTGGACACATTTACTTTTTCTGTGGACAATTGTATTTCGTACATTGGACTTCAAACAATCTAGCCTCTACAAAATCATTTCATCCACCATGATTGACTGTTTTGTTTGGGGTTTTCATTTTTTTTATCAACATGTTTAAGTTTATTTCTGTTTGATTAATGATTTCAAATATCAAAAAGTCAAAGAATGGTGTTGTATTTCTTGTGGCATTTCCTTTCTTTGTTTCTTCCTTCCATCATTATGTAAAAAAGCAAATCATCAATAAAATTAATTTAACATTTTTTTACAATTAAGTATTGTATATTCCATTTCCAACCAAACACAAATCTCAACGTCCTGATCACATTCATCTGAAAGAGATAATTGCGAAAAAATAAATCTGCAAGTATCCCAAATCAATGCATAGCACAAGTAGTCGGTGTCTATGTCAGTTATATTTTTACTATTCCAAATCCTGACACCATGGAAGAATTGGATATATTTCTAATAAATAGATTCAATAGACAAACTGTTATTGATTCAAGTCATCAGATGGGCGCAGACATCCTGACTTAAAATAGGAAACCCACATCAATAACACCAATACCAAGAGTCATGGTACTACTATATTTTGTGGCCACAGTCTCATTTCAATACACTGTAGGAGTATCTGATGGAATGTCATAACCAACTTTTTTGTGGTGTGATCTCCAAAGAGTTCTTTCTACTATGATGAGGTACATCAACTGTTTCATACACTTAACTCTAGAGAAGGATTTTGTCAAAGTGAAGGAAGGTTGGTACTCTTTGGATCAACTAGAACATATAGTTAAAGCAAGTTAAGCAGGGCTTATTGCCTCGGTGGCCTTGGTGGCACCATTCAACAGAAAAGAGGTCTATGCAATCGCAAGAACATTTACTCATTCACTGTGCACTGTGCAAGTTATCTTTGTACAAAAGATGCACTTCCAAATTGTGGGTCTTCCTCCGGATCAACCCATGTTTCCTTTGTACTTTGCAACAGCAGCATATAACTGCAAATGTCACAACTCTGAAATGTTCAAATGAAGAATCCTGAAAAAGAAAAACAAGAAGACTATATTTATTTTACTTGACAAAATAATCTTAAATGATAAGTTATAAGGACACATTTACTTAGAACAATCGAAGATAATCAATGTCTTATTGTACTCACCAACAAGCCAGGCCTTCTCAGGTCCAAGTTGTAACATTTGCAGGGGTATGCTGCTGTTCCATCGTACAAAGGAATCATGTGTTGACCCTGGGAAACGGCCACACACGCTTGAAATGTACAAAACCGGTAAGCAGACAACTTGCACGTTGATTGAATGGAAGTTCTTCCGATGTGGTAGACCTGTTCCCTGGTGTATAGTGGCACTAAGGCAATATGTGTGCCATCAATTTCTCCAACCACATGTGGTATGCCACCCAAAGCATAAAAATCTCCCTTCACATGTGCATAATCCTTGTGTCATGGAAACTGGATGAAGATGTTGATGTGTCTCATCGCTGAAGAAATTACTTCCTGTAGCACACTACTGAAAGTTGGTTTTGACATGCCTCCAGATACTGCCAAAGTGTATTGGAAGGATCCTGGGGCCGCAAAATGGAGCACTGCCATGATTTTTGTTATTGGTGTTAATTCTGTGGGAGTTCTGTTGTGAGGCAGAAGATCTGGCTCAAGCTGATTACATAAATATGGAATAGTTTGCCTTTTCAATCTGATTTTTTTAATAAAATCCCTTTCTTCCATGGTGGCAGGGTCTGAAAATGGTATGAACACTTGAGACTGTTGTATTCTACCTCTCCCTGGGTTCATATGTCTGCATTTCTAAAAAATAAAATATCACCTAAAATGGGAAAACAATACATTGATAATCATCACACTTGGCATGTCTTTGTACAATTCTATATGTTTTTGTGATATATATATATATATATATATATATATATATATATTTTTTTTTTTAACATGTCTGATAGTTAAAAAAAAATAATGTGTGAATATTGCATTTGAAATTTATTATTTAAACATTATTTTTTCTTTTCTAATATTCTGTTAACAGAATTATAAAATACACTGTGTCACTATTGATTTTAAACACTGTAACACATTACATTATAACATGTCAAATTGATCAAAAAATAATGCTGTATGTGTTTTACATTGGTAAATAGACTAGCCACAGTTTTGAGAGGTGGTGATGCACCTAACTTGTTTCTTTTTAAACAGAGGCTAATTTGTCGCTTTTAGTCCACAAGTGAAGTGTTGTGATGTTAATGTAGCCAACTCAATCATTTGGCTGGTTACATAATGTTGTTTAAGAATGAATTTAAATGTCTGTTAATTGAAATGAAAAGTCATCTGAATGAATAAGGTGACTTTTCATTTCAATTTACTCACTAATCAAGATTTCAACTTGCACACCCCCTAGTTCCAGTGGCCAGTAGACACTGTACCATAAGTGTAAATGAAAAAATACAGCAATATGTTGAAATTACTGAAATAATAGAAATGTAACGTATAAGGAGGAACTTTCAAGTTATGGCCTTGTCAGAATATTTTTCTAGCATTTCAAATGTAGCCCATTTTCTGATAAATGAGTATTGGTATATATTGTCCATGCAATGGTGCCACCTATGGGGAAAGGTATATTCTGTGTTACAAGCATATATGATACATGCTCTCAATCACCCATACAAATATATCCCATTCCTACACACACTTCATGCATCGCCAAAAACCGTGCTCTCACTGACACAGATGGCAGCCCTTCCATACTGCCCTTAGTCATAGTATGTGGTTCTAGCCATAGTATCTGGCTCTAAAACATTAGTCATTAAGCCAATGTAGCTGTGTGTGGGTGTGTGTGTTAACAATGCACAAGATGCTTAGCCTTCAGTAGCTCACAATGATTTGTTCGGATCAGAAGTTGCTCTCACTACAGGAAATGTTTCAGACCCCTGGCCTAGATGATGTGTATGGTAAAATGAGGACAGTAAACGTGTTGAACTCAACAGTTCGCTACAAACTAGTAATACCTAGGAAAAATTCAATTTTGGTAAATAATATGTACAAACTTTTTAGAAATGCTTGTGAGAGATTTTTACAAAATTGTGTCACAGAAATACAGACAAACAAAACCTCACAAAACATATTTTTTCTTCTTATTTCTTATCGAGCCAGGTCAACACCCATCAGAAAAAGGTGATATGTAAGGACATCGCTAAGAAGCTGGAGGTCTATAAGTGGTGCACCATCCTTTGATGAAAAAGGTGGGAGGACTTACGCCGCTGGACCCGCAAGTCATCCAAAGCCCACCTAGACCAGTTCTCCCAAAGTGAGAAGCATGTGTTCTGCACTGTACCCCCCAATGGTACACATACTTGCAGTTGCCTATCAGCACCTTGATGGGCAGTTGAGACCCTAGCAGCAGCATTAAGGGGGGATCATTTAGTCAATTAAGTTCTTATTGTTAGTTAACTATTTTTTGTTACAGCAATGATTTATGGCATCAGCATAAAGGTTGACACACATCCAACACACAAGTTGATTTCCGGAAGGAGTATGTTTTGCATAAGGTGTAAGAATATGGGCCTCATTATGACGCTGGCAGTAACACCACTAACAGGCTGGCAGTGTTCCGCCAGCCCCTCCACAATACCGCCAGGCATCACAATCTGCCATGTAAAGGCTGGCAGTAAGTGGGACTTGGGGTGCCCCTGGGGGCCTCAGCACTGCCCATGGACTTGGCATGGGTGGTGCAGGGGCCCCTAGGCATAGCCCGTTGCGCATTTCACTGCCCCAATTTCGGGCTGAGAAATGCGCGACGGGTGCTACTGCACCCGCTGCACATCAGCATTGCTGCCAGCTCTGTTACGAGCCGGCAGCAATGTTGATGTGACTTTTCCACTGGGTCAGCGGGGGTACGGTAACACTGTTACCGTCCTCTGGCCCAGCGGAAAAGTCATAATAGGGAGCCAGAAATACTGCTGCCACTGGTAGTATTCTGGCTCCCGCAGCCTATGAGGGCCTATGTGTTTTGTATATTGATTTGTGTTAAAGGTTCCCACTAGACTCCTTATCATGACCTACGGACTGATTTGAAAAGACGCATGCCTTGCCTAAGAATAAAGAGGTTCCTGGATTTTGTCTATGTTATGAAGGAGACTTGTACTAAGCAGGCCCTAATTGTGGATTATGTTAGGTTTAAGGCTCCATCACAAATGTGAGGCGGTACAGTTGGCCCTATATAGGTGACATGGCATGCAATGCACTTATGAAACAGTGGATGTTTCTGACTTCATTTTTGTGAATTGGTGTAATGATCAAACAATATTGAGCATTTGGTCCAAAATGACTAGAAACATGAGTACAACTGCAAAATGTACTTGCAAAAACATTTGATGATCATGTTTTCACTGTAAGATTCAAGTCAGTTCATGTTGACAGTAGCATATTGGCATGAAGCGTTACTCCTTCACAAATGTGCATGTAAGCCAGTCAGTTTCAACAAGCATCAAATTAGTAGGCAAACTTTATTAATTGAAACAGAGAGGAATGTCTACACATTGGTGACATAGTTACACATACCAGCAACATGTTGGTGTCCTTTGTTATGTCCAGGTGATGAATCAATGTTTTAGCACAGAAGTTATTGAAAGGGACTTTTTGCAGATGTACAATGTACATTTTTGTGATGTAAGTTCACTATTCATAGCAACCAATCTGTAGCATTGAGACATTTTAAACAATTTCATGAGGAACTTGAAGTGCTTAAGTGAAATGATCTAAAATTAAATAGGACTAATGATGGTAATTTCCTAAACTGTGAAAAAATGAGTACATAATATGTCCTTAGTTGCATAGGGTAATGGTAAAGTATAGATAACTTTTATAACCTTTGGGTAGTTGAAAGATTGAAATGAATAAATGTTTTGTTATGACCATTTAGATTTGTGCAGATATGAAAAAAATGTTGTATGTGCCTTTTCAGCATCTGAAGCAGCAGGTAAAGAACACATTGGCCATAAAGGCGTGGGGGAATAACTGGCCACTGTGTGTCTGGTGGAGAAACATCGGACACCGATGGACACAGTGGCATAGAGGGTGAGGCGACCTGCACAGACGCCACCAGCTCCACATCTTCTACACAGAAGACCAGTCCCTAGCAATGGTGGACCCGACAGGACCTGTCCCATATTCTTCCTTGCTCGCCATCCAGATTCTCATCCCCACCCTCCCTCTTGCTTACCCCGACAGTTGGCCAAACCGACCCCCCTGAAAGGGCTGGGGTCTCCTTTACAGCAGGCACCTCTCCCTGCCCCTGTCCCCCCAGCTAGGCTTGGTAAAGAGGCAATTGACCTCTTATACAGTGTCTCTGTAAGTTAGACAGTGATTGTGAAAGGCATCCAGGGACTAGGGGCCAGATGTAGGTAGCATTTTGCATGGTGCAAACTGCGAAAATCGCAGTTTGCACCATGCAAAATGCGCATCACGTTGCTCATTCACATTTTGCGAGTCAGTACCGACTCGCAAAATTTGAATGCGACTTGCAAATAGGAAGGGTCCCCTTCCTATTTGCGACTCGCACTGCAATGCTAAATTGCTTTGTGACCGCGAACGCGGTCGCAAAGCAATTCGCAGTTGGTAACCCATTCGCAAAAGGGAAGGGGTCCCCATGGGACCCCTTCCCCTTTGTGAATGTTGCCGAAAATGTTTTTTCAGAGCAGGCAGTGGTTCAATGGACCACTGCCTACTCTGAAAAAACGAAACCAAATGGTTTCGTTATTTTCTTTGTATTGCAACTCGTTTTCCTTTAAGGAAAAAGGGCTGCAATACAAAAAAAAACAGCTTTTTAAAAAAAGCAGTCACAGACATGGAGGTCTGCTGTCTCCAGCAGGCCACCATCCCTGTGAGTGCAGGGAATCGCTATGGGGTCGCAAAATGCGACCCACCTCATTAATATTAATGAGGTGGGTCTTTGCGACCCCATAGCGATTCGCAGACGGTGTCTGAGACACCGTTCTGCATCTGAATTTGCGATTCCGAACTTGCGAGTCGCACGACTCGCAATTTCCTTATCGCAAATTCGGAAATTGCTACATCTGGCCCTTAGTTCCCAATTGCATCAGATGGTTGCATTCCTGGATGACATTTATAGTTCACTGGCATGAAGAGATCACTTGCAAAGTTAACCTCTGCCCTAACCACAGCCCCCTCAACTAGCCCCACCTTGTCCCCCTACTCCTGTCTCTTCCTCATCCCAAATCCCAACTCCCACCCCAATCCCAAGCACACTCACTTCCTTTCTTGCAAGCAGCCACTCCAACAGACAAAAGCAGCACGCCCACATATAAACACAAAGACATCAAGAAACACAGGCATACATACATCCAACAGATAGACACTACTGACACTTCACCCACAGGTACCACAGCCACGACAACCACAACACCCACTACCACATACACAACCACCATATCCACAACCACAACACTCACCGCACCAGACACATTTACCACCACAACCTCAACCACCACCACACCCACAACCAACAGCACAGCCAAAAGCACCACAACCACAGCATCCACCTCTACATCACACTCATCCAAACACTGTCACACACCTACAAACAAAACAACACTCACCAGCCCCATACACTCATATTCACCTGAATACAGTACACCTACAAAACCACACACATCCCAACATAGATCAGACACACATGCATCTACAACACATACAGACAGATGTAACAGAACCACACCAACCACCTCAACAGCACACTCATCCAGACATACACAGAAAAGCACACGCACACCAACACCCACCACACACACTCACCCAAACACCACACACCTTCCAAGATATCCACACCCAAACATACATCAATTATGCAATACCCATATGCACCTTCACAACAGACAGACACACAACACCCACATCAGCTTCTTCTACCTCTCAAACCCCATCCTCTCCCACCCCTTTCACCTCTTTTCCATCCACCTGCCTTTAATGATTACCTGTCCCTGACCACAAAAAATCCCAAACCCACCTCTCCCAAAAACACCATTGAGGTGCCTGATGTGCTCACTAGATGACCTTTACTAAGTAGGTTGTCCCATGGCAGTGAAATTAGGAGGCAAGTTATTGGGCAAAAAACACAAATTTTGATGCGTTGCATCATGTATTATTATTTTTGAGAATGTCATATGAGAATATTTTTTCACACATGTTGTCCTGACATTATTTATTGGCTAAAAGTTATTCATTGAGGTTAATGTTATTGATGAAAATGTGACTAACATGAACTTAACTTAATTTATGAGAGTGAAGAAAACAGGTTTTATTTTCAACATATTTGTATAGTGCAAACATTAATGATGAACATTTATAAGCGAGATGTCAATTTTGGTGCAAGCATATATCATGATGGTGGACACTTACACCAATATTGAAAATGTTCATATTTTTGTAACTTGTGAATGCGGGTGTGTTTATATGTGTTTATATGAAACTGATATGTGCTAATGATAAACATGTAAGCATTACACATGAAAACAAACAACTTTTGAGTTAAATGAAATCTAATGATTTACAAAAAATGCACTAGACAAAGGGAAATGTGACATTAATACACCTATAACATGTTCAAAGTTTAGAGATGACATTAGATGTTCATTTCTTGTAAAACACTTGTTGCATTCTGTAGTGCAATTAATTGGATTAATGTAGTTGACATAATGTGTACTGTTTATGTATCTGATATGGTACATTAGGGAAAATGGTTAAGCACACCTGCATAGACACCTTTCGAATTAGAGGTTAATTTGACTTTTTGTGTAGGTGTCCATTGGCATGAAGGCAGTTAGTACCAAATTTTAAAATGTTAATAATATATAGAGGTGTATTTCTTTAAGTTTCTTAAGCCTTTCGCTGCTAGGCCTCCCCGCGTGCTAAGCATATTTTTGCCCACATAAGGTATCTACGCCACATTTGTGTCATTTCTCCAAAATCCTGCGGATTCTAAAGATACCTAATGTTTGTAGATTTTGTAGATTCCCCTGGAGGGGAATGAGAAATTAGCCAAAATACTTCTATTGGGGTTTTGGGGGAGAAATGGGGAAAAATACTGCAGAAGAAAGTGTCTGTTCTTTCCTGCAAATGGAATCAACAAAGAGTGTGCGGTGCTAAAATCACCATCTTTCCAGTCTTCAGGAACAGACAGACTTGAATCAGAAAACCACATTTTTCAATACAGTATTGGCATTTTAATAGGACATAGCCCATTATTCATATTTTTTAGTGCTTTCAACCGCCTTCCAATTAGTGGTATAAATGGGTGTAAAACCAGTGGTGGATCCCAGAAATCCGTACATTTATAAAAAGTAGACAAAATACTGAATTCAGCAAGGGGCATTTATGTAGATCCTTCAAGGTTTTGTTTTGGAAAGTAACAGTTGAAATAAAAAATATATGAAAATTGAGTTGAAAAAACAGCCATCTGTGTCTATAATTCACTATTCATTACAACTATGGCAGATTTTTTAAAGCAATATACTGTTCCATCTGTTGGACCCTTCTGGTGTAGGGGTCCGTAGGATATATGTATTCACCAAGAACCGTAGGTAAACAGAGCCAATAACTGAGCTGTACCTTGCTGTGGTTTTTCATTGTGTACCGGGCATACAGTAAGTTATTTGATAAAATATAAAGAGTGAAAGATAGGTCTCAAGTAAACCTATGTATTTCCAAAATGGGAACAAGATATGGAGTTTAGAACCAGTGGTTATTTGAAAATCTCCGAATTTGGGGGTACCCATACTAGCATGTAAATTAGATGGCATTTTTCAAAATGACTTATTTCTTGCACATTGGATGGAAACAAGATATTAAGTTTAGTAACAGTGGTTATTTGCGCAGCTCTAAATTTGGGGGTACCCATACTAGCATGTGAATTAGAGAGCATTTCTCAAACTGACTTCTTTCTTACACACTGTCTTACATTTGGAAGGCACAAAAGCAGAGAAAAACAATAGTTAATAACACTTTTTCTACTTTTCTGTCTCCCCCTAAGTCTCCTGATCAAAATGGCACCATATTGTGTGGGTAGGCCTAGTGTCAGTGACAGGAAATGGCCCAAAACGCATGGGACACATGTTATTTTTACACCCAACCTAAGAAGTCTGTACATTTATTTAAACAAGACACCTAGGGGAATCCTGGATTGGGTGACTTGTGTGGCTCTCACCAGGTTCTGTTGCCCAGAATCCCTTGCAAACCTCAAGATTTGTCTAAAAAACACAATTACTCACATTTCTGTGATGGAAAGTTAAGGAATCTGAGGGTAGACTCAAATTTCTTACCATTCAGCGCTCCCCTCGGTCTCCAGATAAAAATGATACCTCACTTGTGTAGGTGGGCCAAGTGCCTGTGACAGGGAAGGGCCAAAAATGTGTAACATTGAAGGGTGAACAAAAGTGTGTCCAAAATGGCAGTTTTGTTTCATACATTTTTAGGCTGACTCTGCTTTGGGCACCCAAACAAGTGGGGTAGAGATTTTAGCAGTACAGATGGGGCAATGCTGAATGGTAGGATTTTGTGGATTTCTGCTGGTTTTGGAAGTTTCCATCAGAATAATGTAGGGAAAATGTGTGATTTCAGGCAAAGTTGGAGGTTTGCAGGGCAATGTGGTTAAGAAAATGGTGTAGGGTGAATGTGAAGCACACCAACCTGGACGCCTTCAGATGTCTAGTTTTCAGAAGCGTCTGGGACTGGTAGGTTTTTCCAGGTGTCAGCCTACTCAAGCCAGAAAGTGCAGCTGTTCACCATTGTAAGGTGGACGATTTTGGGAGTTAGCCAAGCTCTCCTGCCCCACACGTAAAATCAACACCCAAGAGAGTCAAATGCCCTCTTGCTTGCCATCAGTATGAGATGCGTTAGCTAGCAGGGGGAGAAGTAAGACTGTTGCTCCCTTCAGTTTGGATGGGGGCATAGGCATGCCCATAATGATGATGGTACCCTGGCATCTAGTGGGCTGTCTGCCATGCCCCTGGGGGGCAGATCGGGGGTAATTATCCCCATCTGTCCCCTAGGAGGGCAGAAATACATGGTCCCCATTTATTTGGAGTGGGGTCCTGGCCATGACCTCATCCCTCTTTTAAAAAAAAAATTATTCCTTGATGTTTAGTGGGCTTTCTCCCTCCCCCCACACCTCCCCAGGTGAAAGAGTGCTAATTTTTGTTTGGCGGTAGGGGCATTGATATACACCACACCCCGTAGGTATGAAAAAAAGAATCCCTGGTGCCTAGTGGACTTTCTGTCCCCTCGGTGGGGGGAGGGGCAGATCAGGGGCTATTGCCCCATTGGCCCCCCGGGATGGGCAGAAAATCTTTTGTCCCTATTTAATTTGGGTGAGGGCATGGCTTTGTCAATTGCGGATCCCCCAATCCCTCTTTTACAAAACAAATCCCTGGTATCTAGTGGCTCAGGGTTAATAACTCCAATCTGCCATCGGGCAGCAGAAAGACTGTCTACTTTTGTGTGTGGGCTGCGTGGAGGCATTGGCATGCCCGTTTTTGGCAACTCCCACCCCTAGGTTCGAAAGAAAATAATCCCTGGTGCCTAGTGGGCTTTCTCCCTCAACGGGGGTGGGGGAGAAAGAATGTTTTTTATGTTTGGGGCTGGTGGGTGCATTGGCAGCCCTCTCCCTAAGTTTGGAAAATAAATAATCCCTGCGGCCTGGTGGCCTTTTTCCCCTGCCCCCCCCCCTCACCCCCCCGGCAGAAGAAAGACTGTTTTTTTAAGTTTCGGGTAGGTGGGGGTTTTGGCATTTCCATTTTGGGCAGCCCCCAACCTTAGGTTTAGAAGAAAAAAAACTCTGGTGCCTAATGGGCTTTCTGCTTCCCCTAGGTGTGCAGATCAGGGGCTATTGTCCCCGTCTGCCCCCCAGGGGACAAGCAGGACAGAAAGGTAGGATGGAAAGCTGAAGTTGCCTGAATCCTAGCCTAAATAGGAAACCATTGTGACTCGATAAGAACTAGAATGATGTGATCAGTCTGCAAGTGGAGTATCACAGTTTGGAGTGGTAGGAGGGAAGATTGTGTTAGACGAGCAAGGATTGCAATTTTTTTTTTTAAATATGAGGATAGAGATACGGCCAGGTCTAAGGTGACCGGACACAATGGGGGTCATTCTAACCCTGGCGGTCCAAGACCGCCAGGGCTAAAATGACGGGGGCACCGCCAACAGGCTGGCGGTGCCCCGCTGGGCATTCTGACCGCGGCGGTTCGGCCGCGGTCAGAAGTGGAAAACCGGTGGTCTCCCGCCGGTTTTCCGCTGCCCAAATAATAAATGACACCCCATACCGCCATCCAACCGCCAGGAACAGGATGGCGGTATGGGGTGTCGCGGGGCCCCTGGGGGCCTCTGCAGTGCCCATGCCAATGGCATGGGCACTGCAGGGGCCCCCGTAAGAGGGCCCCAAAAAGAATTTCAGTGTCTGCTTTGCAGACACTGAAATTCGCGATGGGTGCAACTGCACCCGTCGCACCTTCCCACTCCGCCGGCTCAATTCTGAGCCGGCGTCCTCATGGGAAGGGTGTTTTGCACTGGGTTGGCGGGCGGCCTTTTGGCGGTCGCCCGCCAGCCCAGTGCAAAACCCAAAGCTATCTTTACAGTTCTGGGTGAAGTTATTTTCATTATTTGGAGAGAACATAAATAATTTGGTAATTCTGAAGATTGAGACATATGACATTGAGGATTATATGTTTTGAGTAATAGATCAGAGGGTGATGATAAAGGGTAGAGATGTGGGCATGGGGTAGATTTGGATATCACCTGCGTATTGATGAATTCTGACACCCTATCCTTCATATACTTCACAATGCGGTTCCCTGTATACACTGAAAAGTGTTTGACCTAAAATAGAGCATTGAGGGTCCCCACAACTAAAAGGTGCAGACTCAAAGATATTTCTTTCATTCGTTATTGTTAGACCTGGCATTTTTGGTGTGGCTTACCCCCTACCTAACTTTTTGCCTTCAACCCTTCTGTCTGCTGACTTTGTTTTTGCTGGCTTTAGGACTCTGCACAATTTGCCACTGCCAACCATTAGTAAAGTGCTTGTGTTCTCCTCTGAAAACATGGTAGAATTGGCTTATAGCCAACTGACATTTTTAATTTACCTGTAATTCCCTAGTAAAGTGGCACTACTTGTGCCAATGCCTGTACATTAAAAGCTATCAGTGGGCCTGCAGCACTGAACATGCCACCCATGTCAGTAGCATTTTAAACATGTTTCAAGCCTGCCATTGCAGCCTGTGTGTCCAATTTTATACTGCCATTTTGACCTGACAAAATAAACCTTTTCACCAGGCTCAAACCTCACCTTTTAACACATGTGAGTCACTCCTGGACATCTCAGAGGGCAGGATGAAATGCACTTAAAAGGTGGGGCATCTTTAGAATTGTAATGGCATATCCTAAATGTTAGAAATGGGGTCTTTGGTTGACAGTCAGGTTATCCCCTGTTCAAGCAAGGACCCTCACTCTAGTCAGAGTAAAAGAGAATCACCCTCAGCTAACCACTGCTTACCCCCTTGGTAGCTTGGCAGAGCAGTAGGCTTAACTTCATAGTGCTAGGTGTAAAGTATTTGCACCAACACACACAGTAACTTAATGAAAACCCTACAAAATGACACAACACAGGTTTAGAAAAATAGGAAATATTTATCTAAATGAAACAAGACCAAAACAACAAAAATCCACAATGCACAAGTCAAGTTATGACTATAAAAATCTAAAAAGAGTCTTCATGTAGTTTTAAACACAACGCTGGCGCTGCTAGCGTGAAAAAGGACCTGGTGCGCGTCAAAAACAACCCTGCACGGGTGGGTGTGCGTCAAAAAGGGCTTGCGATACGTCGATTCGATCTGCACATGGGTCCAGGCAGGCCTTGTGTTGTTTTTACACGCCCAGCGATGGTTGGAGTCAGAAATTCAGCCGCATGATGATCCGAGAACCACACGGCGTGGGTTGCAATCTCCCAGCCTCTGTCTGCGATGCTGTGCGTTGTTTCTCCAACTCTCTGCGTTGTTTCTTCGGTCACGTTGCAGGCGAGCGTCGATTTTCAGCTGCAAAGCCGGCGGCGTGTTGTTTTTCCTGCCGCAGATCGGAGTTGCGTCGATCTTTTCCCCGCACGGCGTCCTGTGCGTGGATTTCTTTCTCTTAGGCTGACAGCTTCTCCTTTCAGGGTCCCAGGAACTAGATGGGCACCACAGGGCAGAGTAGGGGTCTCTCCAGAGACTCCAGGCGCTGGCAGAGAGACATCTTTGCTGTCCCTGAGACTTCAAACAACAGGAGGCAAGCTCTAAATCAAGCCCTTGGAGATTTCTTCACAAGATGGAAGGCACACAAAGTCCAGTCTTTGCCCTCTTACTCTGGCAGAAGCAGCAACTGCAGGATAGCTCCACAAAGCATAGTCACAGGCAGAGCAGCGCTTCTTCCTCAGCTCTTCAGCTCTTCTCCAGGCAGAGGTTCCTCTTGTTTCCAGAAGTGTTTCCCAAGTCTGTGGTTTTGGGTGCCCTTCTTATACCCAGTTTCTCCTTTGAAGTAGGCCTACTTCAAAGTAAAGTCTCTTTTGAATGTGAAATCCTGACTTGCCCAGGCCAGGCCCCAGACACTCACCAAGGGGCTGGAGGACAGGCACAGCCCTTTCAGGTGTGAATGACCGCTCCTACCCTCCATCCTAGCACAGACGGCTCATCAGGAAATGCAGACTATACCCCAGCTAGTGTGAGGTGCAACCAGCCCAACTGTCAAACTGACCCAGACAGGGAATCCACAAACAGGTAGGGTCACAGAAATGGTATAAGCAAGAAAATACTCACTTTCTAAAAGTGGCATTTTCAAACACACAATCTTAAAATCAACTTTACTAAAAGATGCATTTTTAAATTGTGGGCTCAGAGACCCCAATCTCCACATGTCTATCTGCACCCAAAGGGAATCTACACTTTAATCAGATTTAAAGGTAGCCCCCATGTTAACCCATGAGAGGGATAGGCCTTGCAACTGTGAAAAACACATTTAGCAATATGTCACTGTCAGGACCTATAAAACACATTCCTATATGTCCTACCTTAACCATACACAGCACCCTGCCCTTGGGGCTACCTAGGGTGTACCTTAGGGGTGCCTTACATGTAAGAAAAGGGAAGCTTTAGGCCTGGTAAGTGGGTACACTTGCCAAGTCGAATTTACAGTTAAAACTGCACACACAGACACTGCAATGGCAGGTCTGAGACATGATTGCAGAGCTACTTATGTGGGTGGCACAATCAGTGCTGCAGGCCCACTAGAAGCATTTGATTTGCAGGCCTTGGCACCTCCAGTGCACTTTACTAGGGACTTACTAGTGAATCAAATATGCCAATCATGGATAAGCCAATTACATATACATTTTGTAGAGGAGCACTTGCACTTTAGCACTGGTTAGTAGTGGCCCAGAGTAACAAAAACAGCAAAATCAGAGTCCAGCACACATCAACAACCTGGGGAACAGAGGCAAAAAGTTAATGGAGACTACGCCGAGGATGAAAAGTCTACCACTAAATAATGATGAAATTGTATTTTAAATTACAATTTTGAAAACGCCATATTTAGAAAGTTTGCATTTTCCTGTCTTATCAATTTAGTGCCTCCAGCCTGCTTCTTGGTCACATGACGTGGTGAAGTTTCTCCTAGATAGCCACACACAATGGGGAGTTTGGGTGTGCCTGGCTGTGCCATCACTAGCATGATGTGAAGGGGTAGCTGGGCCCAGCGAAACTTACACTTGAACAGGCTGTGTCCTACATCCACACAAAGGACTAAATACCTCCTATAGTTAGTCTTGAGCCAGGGTCAGGTAATCAGGGCACCTGTGCACTGTAAAGACATGCCTATTGAAGTTTCTTCCCTCTTCAAATGCACAATGGGGTAGAAATATTGGGGCTCAGAAACTAATTCTTCAGTACACTTCTGGACCTCAGGATACTCTGCCAGGAAGGAGGACTTCAGTGTTGCTAAAAAGCACTGCCACTCTGCTACACTGCTGCTCTGAAGGCCTGCTGCCCTGCTGAGCTGACCTGCTGGCTGCTGCCCTCTGACCTGGGTGAGAAGAACTGGATCTGCATCTTTTGAACACAGGATCCCAGAGTGACTCCAAGAGCTAGTTGGCTGGCCTCCTGACTTGAGATTCAGGTATAGAAGACTCCAGCAACCTCAACCCCAATACCTGAACTCTGTCATCTGTGAGTCTATCCTGCCAAGTGTTGCCACCCCAGTCCTAGACTCTTGGAAGTAGGCCTAAGGTGATCTGTCAGTCTCTGTGGATCCAGTGAAAGTGACACATCTCCTCTGTTGAGCAGCCCAAACCTGAGCAGTACTGATGCATTGCCACAGTTGAGTGGATGGACCCATCTCAAAGACTCACATCTCCTCCACAGCCTCTTCTGAACCGTTGCTATGCAATGCATCCTCAGTGAAGGCCCTCGCATCCCTCGCCAACACTCCCAGCTCCTTGGAACCAACATATCACACCAACTGTACAACGCATCCTTAATATAGGTCTTTGCAACGATGACTCAGGATCTCGCATCTCAGTCTCACGGCACCTTGGAACGTCGCATTCTGAAGACAGCATGATGCATCTTTGACACAAATCCTCACCACAGTCCAGAAACTGGTATTTAAGGTACTTTTTTCAGCTGGCCTAACTGGTCCCCTGTAGGCAGCGCCCACTCCATGGCAGTCCACCTGAACTTGTGACTTTGTCCTTTTCCACTGCAACCAGGTATCCACAGTTGGTGCTTTAAGCCTCTTGGTGCTATTTTCACTAACATTTTAAAACTGCACATCGCCAGTTCTACTAATTGGACTTTTGTTGCTTTGGTCTTGTTTTATTTATTGAAAATAACTCTATTTTCCTAACTTGTACTTGATCCTTTTTGTGTGGTGTTCATCACTTTATTACTGTTTGAAATGTTGCACTAATACTTTACACATTGCCTCTGAATTAACCCTAACTGCTCTGTGCCAAGCTACCACAGGGTTGAGCACAGATTAATTTGGGGTTTGCTTGTGCCTCACCCTGATGAACATTATTGTTCAATCAATCATTTCTAAAGCGCGGCTAATGACTTGTATAGTCTCAAAGCCCTGTTTGTGGGTGTGCTACTCAATCGAAGAGGTTCTTCCTGAACTGCTTGAGTGATGCTGTCTGCCTGAGTTTGAGAGGTAGCATGTTCCATGTCTGGGCTACAAGGTAGGAGAAGGATCTTCCTCCTGCTGTGCTTTTCCAGATCTTGGGAACCTCTGCGAGGGCAAGCAGGGATGAACAGAGTTGTCTGTTGGATACGTAGATGGCGAGACGGTGGTTGAGGTATGCCGGTCCTATGTTGTGTTGTGCCTTGCAGGTGTGGATCAGAAGTTTGTATGTGATGCGCTTCTTGACTGGGAGTCAGTGTAGGACTCTGATGTGGGAGTAGATATGGCTGTATTGGGGGATGTCCAGGATGAGTCTGGCTGCTGCATTCTGGATTCTTTTTTATTGTGATTGCAGTTTCTTGGTGATGCCGGCCTAGAGTGAATTGCTGTAGTACAGTTTGCTAGTGACAAGTGCGTGGGTGACTGTCTTCCTTGCATCAGAGGGGATCCACTCGAAGGACTTTCAAAGGATTCGGAGGGTGTGGAGGCATGATGAAGAGATGGTGTTGACTTGGTGGGTCATGTATAGTGAGGACTCCAAGATGATGCCTAGATTGCGTGCGTGGTCGGTGGGGGCGGGGCTGGGGCATTTCACATTGCGGTGGGCCACCAGGAGTTGTTTCAGGTGGAAAGGGTGGAGCTAATTATGAGGATCTCCGTTTTGTCCAAGTTGAGTTTGAGGCAGCTGGCTTCCATCCATTGTTGCTGCTTGACCAGTGCTCACACCCTAGTCAACCAACAACCCAAATTGTTACAGTAATGATGTGTGAATATTGCGGATAAAAACGAGCTAGGCTAATTCAGTATTATGGTCCATAGCCTAATTGCTTGTTGATTAAGAATGGAAGCCTCTTGTAGTTAATAGTGCAAATGCTTGTTTGAGTTCAAACAGAACAAAGGGGTAAGAATCAGCTCCATTCAGTATCTGATGAATATTATCCAGCACTTTTAGGGGCAGATTTAAGAGCCCCTAATGTCTCCTTGCGCCACATTACCATCATTTTTGTTGATGCTAATGTGGCCCAATGAGGCCGAAATTGCCACACTAAGGCCCATATTTATACTCCTTTTGCGCCAAATTTGTGTCATTTTTTTAACGCAAATTCAGCGCAAACTTAAATCCATATTTATATTTTTACGTTAGACACATCTAACATAAAAATATAGGAGTTTGCACCATTTTTTGGATGAGTGAACCTACCTTGCGTCAATGAGGTGCAAGGTAGGCATTTCTGTCCAAATAATGGTGCTATCCCCATAGCCCCATATTTATACCCTGTGCTAAAATGATGCACGGGTGGGAGGAGGGGTTAAATAATGGTGCTAAGCTTACTTAGCACCATTATTTGACGCCTGGGTCAGACCAGGCATTAGGGGACCTGTGGTCCCATTTCCATGGTTCAACACGGGTCCACAGGTGCCCTCCACAAGCCACAGGAACACCCCCACCAGAGGGACACTGGAGGATGGGGGATCCCATCCCAGGTAAGTCCAGGTAAGTATTTTTTAAATATTTGTTTTGCCATTAAGGGCCCTAACATGGGTCCACTGCATGGCACAGGGTGCAATGGCCATGCCCAGGGGACACTTGTCCCCTGTGCTGGCCATTGGGGTGGTGGGCATGACTCCTGCCTTTCCGAAGACAGGAGTCATGTTTTTGGTGATTGGGCGCTAGAAAATCGTGCTAGCCTGGCTAGAGGCATTTTTTTGCCTCTAACCAGACTAGTGTCATTATTTGACACACAACCCCCTACTTCCCTACTGCCACCCCCACCTGGCTAGCTTCTTCTTTTAAGTCGCTAGCCCAAGTTTAGAGCCAACTTGGCCATACTATTCAAACGGCGCCTGGCTGGAGTTGTAAAATGACGCAAGTCGTGCTGTACTTTTTCGGTGCATAACTGGGTTCCATCAGTTTTGCACCAAAAAGTATAAATTCAGGACTAAATTTATAAAGTGACGCAATGCATGCATTGCGCCACTTTGTAACCCTTTGCACTACATTATGCCTGTGCCAGGCATAATGTATGCAAAGGGGGTATCCCCCCATTAGGGGGGCTGAAGAAAATGATGCAAAGAAATCTAATAGATTTGTTTGTGTCATTTTTTTTCGGCACATTTAATGCCTGCTCAGAGCAGGCATTAAAAGGAGGCACACCATTGCTTAGAATGGGCCTTAAAGGGCTTTGCAGGGTTAGCATCAACATTTTTTAAGCTAATCCTGAAATGCTCCGAAGTAGTTTAAAAAATTCTGATGCCAGTTCCCTAACTACCGCCATGGTGCGCCATATGGCAAACACATGGTGGCGTTTGGGGGGTGCTAAGGGGGAAAGAGAAGTGGCGCTGCACCCAGTGCCACTGGGCGCAGAGAACTGGGTGCAGCGCCACTTCTCTTAAATCTTAAATCTGGCCCTTAGTGAGGTAGTTTTTGATACCATGCCAACTCTGAAGCCAGATTGATGAGTGGTAAGGAGGTTTTTGGCACTCCTGTTATCTGTTAGCTGTAAGGAGACATATTTAATATTGCCTTCCTAGCTGGGAGGGAGGAGGGTTGTTTATACTAGATGGTAGCTAAACAGAATCTTCAAATCAAGATTTTATTTGTTTTCTAGAATAGGAATGCTTTGTATACATTTTAATGAGACTGGAATGGTGTTGATGTTTGTGCACTTGTCATCAACAAAATAGGAGATATTTGCCTGAATGATGACAGTTGGTATGATATCATAGTAGTTAGTAGTGAATTTGAGATTTGTAATGCTTTTTAATGATGTCGGATAGTTTTTCTAGATTAATGAGTTTGAAGATGCTCCATGAGTTTAGTGTTATCTGTTTGAACCTGATACTGCGAGTGGTGGTGGCACAGAAGGAGAGCATTTTATTGTTGAAGTATTGCAGAAAAAGTTTGCATTTGCTAACTGAATGGTCAGAGACAGCTTAGGCAGTCAGGTATATATTGGCAAGTGTGAATTAGAACAGTGCTCTAGCAATATTAATCGATCGCTGTAATTGAGAATGAAAAATGTTTGCCTTGGTCATCGAAATGTCGGGTTTGTAGATTTTAAGCCTCAACTCATTTTCTGTCTTGCAAACGTGTCTCCTTTTGTTGCTTAATTCACATATAAACCACAGCTGGGACAGTAGTATATGTTGAGACTTCAGTTTGAAATCATGCTATTGCGACAGCTATCTGGGAGGTGAGTTTGTTGTACTTTTCAAGCATGGAATTTATATTATGTTTTTCAGGAGGTGGGTGCAGACAGGAATGCCTAGAACATTTATGGACAGGTTCTTGAAAGCTCATAAAGGGAATATTCCCCCACCATGATTTTCTTAAACACATTCAAAGTTATTTAACTGTTAGCATCTCTGTCCATAAAGCTGAATTGTGCAGGACTCTTCCTGTGCTGTAGCTTCTCTGTCTCAGACACAGACAGACGCCTGTTTCACAGCTCATATAGGGCTCAATAGTAGGAAGTATACAACCTGCCTGGTGGCTTAAGGTGTCCTGCCAGAGAGCTAGTGGGTAAGGAGCAGAAATTGGCACATCTGTAATCCTGCATCAAGTGAGTGTCGGGAACTGTACAGGTCACCGAAATATTTGACAAACTTGCTAGAAACAGGTTGATTAACCACCCTAAAGAAACTGTATTTATTGATTTATTATTAACATTTTCAATGCACAGCAATTGCTATCGGGTACATCCTCTAGGCTCGGCACACATATTTGCAAAAAATAAAAATTCTTGTGTTATCAAGATAGATATTGACAATAGTAACAAATGCACATACCTTCTGGCAATCTGCTTGAAAGAGGGAAGAGCATGTATATAGAGGAAGTAAATTGGGAGGTAGACCGAGAATGAGCATGGCTTAGGGACTTATTGACAGAGTGGAAAGGTAATTGTGAGATATTATCGAACGATAGATGGACATTTCTTTTGATCTTGTGGGCATGAGAATGTATAAAAGGATGCAGGAGAATAGTTTGAGTTTGTTGGGGGTGGATTTGAGAGCCCCTAGCACCACTTTAGCACCACCTTAATGTAATTTTTTGACACTAAGGAGGCACTAAGGTGGCCTTTTCCCTGCACCATATTTACAAAGTGGTGCAATGCATGCATTGCAGCACTTTATAACCCTTTGTGTCACATTATGCAGGCGCCATGCAAAAATGTATGCAAAGGGGGCGTTCTGGTGCAAAGAGGACCACAAAAATGGTGCAATGAAATCTTCAAGATTTCATTGCACCATTTTTGGCATCATTTTGAACACCTGCTGAAAGCAGGCATTAAAAGGACGCACCCATTGCAATTAATGGCCCTCCTTGCACTTTGCTCCACTAGCATAAAAAATGTTGACGCTATTGTTCCTTATACCGCCATTGTGCACCGTATCATAAATACAGCATACACATGGTGGTGTTAGGAGGACGCAGGGACGTGCAAGAAAAGTGGCAGTGCATTGATGCAGTGCCACCTTTCATAAATTTGGCCCTTAGTCTTCTGAAGGTAGCATTGATGGATAATTGTTGTGTGAGAGTAGAAGTTGTTTAGGGGAGTTTTTGAAGGATATATAGTCATTTAATGAGCTATTTTCTATGGGAAGGTTGTTCCAGAGTTTTTGTCCAACCTTTTTCAGGGTTTTGGGTCTGAAATCTTTTAGGATGATCAGTTTTCAATTTGTGGTGAATCGTGGCAGTATTGCTGTTTGATTGGCTTTTCACATAGGACAGAGGACCCTGTGTTTTGCTTGGTGTTCAATAGTTAACCAAGATAGCTTTACCCTGAAGGAGGAAACATGGTCCTCATTGAGGAAAAGAGATCAGAAGTGTAGGGTGGCAGGAAAAAGGCCTAATGTGGATTCAAAACTAGTCACCCATGGTCAACAGACTCCTAAGACAGTCTTTGGGCTCTTGAACCTATTTTTATAGGTTTATAGTGCATACCGAAGTCTGAGTATTTAGGAAGAATGAAATTATAATATTTGTTGATTTGGGTATTTGAAGTATTTCTAGTCTTTATTAGTATAACACAGAGCATTTTGGCAAAAAATAAACGTCCGTGTCTTTCTTTTTTCCCGCCTTTTTTATCCCATGCTTCTGTTTATGGACCCTAGTTCTCTCTTTTACCTATGACTAGATAAACCTACACCAGCCAATAACATGTTATTCATTTGTACAACAGATAGTCAATGGTATTTGTTATCTAGGCACAGAACTGTGCACGAGTACAAATTAAACCAGAGTGACTACAGCTCCGGAACCGGGAGCCCAGAGTGCTCGCAGATGTTAAAATGATAAACATCTTAGCAACAAAACAACAGTCAGAATCAACAGACAGCAATAAACATCACTCTGCGGGGGCAAAAACCATACAGCCAATGTAAAAGAATGAAACACTAAAACACAATGAAGGAGCTGGAGCAGAGAAAGAGGACACTGTCCAAAAAAGGAGAAATATGATCATGGAGATGTAGAGAGAGAAATCAGACAAAGAACAGCAGCAAGTGCTCCTGCCAAGTCATGTTGCCAAAGGCGAATTCTAGACAAGCATCACTTCGCAAATCAAGTCAGCATTGGATGTAAAGGGCAGGTGAGGGACATTCCAGGGGAAAAATAACGAACAAATCAAAGATCAATGCTGAATGATAGCTGGTGAAAGATGAGGCAAGTTGGAGATCACATGTTAATAAACATTTCAAGCTTTGAAAAACGTGAAGTTAACATAGCACAAATTGAGCTCATTCTAAAGGATATGCCAGGAATAAAGGCCTGATTTACGTCTTGGTGAAGGGGAATACCCTGTCACAAATATGACAAATATCCTGTCTGCCTTATTATGATCCCATGCTATCCTATGGAGATTGTCATAAGACGGACAAGATATCCGTCACGTTTGTGACCGGGCATTCCCTCGCCCAAGACCTAAATCAGGCCGAAGGGGCTCACTACAAGTTTGGCGGTCCCAAAACAGGACTGCCAAACTCGCAGGGAGTCTCCCTGGCCCTATTATAAGGTTTCTGCCGGCCTGACCTAGCTGACAACCGGAAACCTTGAAATACAGCATTCCCGCTGGTCCGACCAGTGGGGACAGTGCTATGAGGTAACACTCGGCTTCTTAAAGGAGTCAAGTGGTATCACATAGCACAGAGGGGGCTGACCAGCACCCTCAGAATACACACTGTCTGAAAAGCAGACAGTGAACATTCCGATAGTGCTGGGCACAGAGCCCCTGCACTGCCCATGCCATGGCATTGGAAATGCAGGCCCCCCTGTGACCCCCTGCTCTTGTTCTCCGCCAGCCTTTTCATGGTGGGGATCTCACCATGAAAAGGCTGGCGGAGAACAAGATTGTAATCAGCAGGGCAGTGCTGTATTCAGCGCCACTGTGGCTGATTACAATCAAGACCACTGTCAGTCCACCAGGATCCTTGATCCTAGCGGGGGCAGTGGTCTTTAGGAGGGTCTGCCTGCTAAACTTGTAATGTGGGGGACGGACTGTGACATCCGCGGCGGTCCGTCCGCCCCCAGAAGGCTGACAGTCTTGAGACTGCCAGCCTCGTAATGAGGCCCTTAATAAGCCTTCTGGGAAACATGGGCATGTACACTAAATGGGTGAGCCACAAACCGTGAAACACACACCAGTACTTGTTCATAAATGAGGTCTGAGGGCCTGATTATGACCTTGGCGGATGGGACACTCCATCACAAACGTAACAAATACCCCTTCCGCTGTATTACAAGTTCCATTATATCCTATGGAACTTGTAAAACGGCTGGCGGGATATCTGTCCTATTTGTGACAGAGTATCCCATCCACCAAGGTTGTAATCAGGCCCTGTGTGTGTGGACTGCTATATGCACAACTCATATGTAAGAAGGAAAGGTATCTCAAGAAAAAACATCTATTAATAAATAATGAAAAGTTAATTAAAATAAAAATGTAAAATTCCAAAAATAGACAAATTTTTGAATATAATGTATTCAGCACTCAATTCACACACTAGACACACAATGCACTGTGTACATATGACATAGTAACGTAACATACAATCTGTTCCTTATGCACACATGCAGTAATGATAGAAGGCATAAGTCTACGAAATAACTTAGACATGTAATTTACAGCATGTTTAATTTACATTTAGATAAGCTGGATATTTTTCTCAATAAGTCAAATACTTGCCCGTTTAGGCTTGCTAGCACAGGTGTTTTGAAAAAAAATTATAAATAGGTTTCTATGTATTCTGAGTAATGGGTATGTGTAGAAAATATAATAACATACAAAAATAATGCACGCATTTGAAAATGTGATCACGATGAGTGGCCGCCAATGTTCACGAAGTGTACTTATTAATGATATTAAAATGAAATATTGAGCATATGTCTGATTAATGTAGTAATATGTCATATTAATTGTAGGCCTTAACTTAGCGAAGGTCTTGGCCTAGTTGCCAGGCCTCATGTCAAGCTTTATTTCTTAACGTTTAATAAAATGGCAGTCCTAGAGAGTTAAACTGTGATTTTCCATTGTATTGTGTAAATGTGCTTGCAGATGAGAATCTTTTCTCATGAGAACCGGTTGCTAGAAGATGCTGTTCTTGCTAAATGTAACAATATGTGTGTAATGTGTGCAAGAATTACTTTCTCAGGAGGAGAACAATGGAGACACTGACTGGAGTAGAAGCTGCAACAATATTGTTACTTGATGATGAGAACATTGCAGGAAAAGCCAATCAGCGACATGTGAACGGAGTAATGGTAGAATTAATAGATTTGGAGTTTTTGTTTTATTGTACAAAGTGTGAACATGCAATCTCTTGACCAATAGGGATTTGGGAAGTAGTTTTAAAGACTTTAACTTAACAGGACTGCACCAAGAGGCGATATGCCATTTTTTCTATTCTTCTTCAGGGTTTACCTCCATTCTTCAGAGTTGCTTAAAGACTTTGCGTTTCTGAACTTTGATGCTGAATCCTGATGCTTTGTTGATCGACTGATGTCCTGATGACGAAGACTATCTTAGCTTGCCGATCCAATTGAGGAGAGGTATTATTGTACCCATGTGTCTTTTATGTCTATTTTCTTTTTCTTTCTATGTACCAACATCACTGTTTTGATAGAGCCATAGTTAGATGTTTTTCCAAATTCATGTTACCAAATTGTTTTCCATGAAGCCCAACATGCCAATGCTAATCTGGTGTTAGTAACATTTTCCTTAAACTGCTAATAGGGAATAATGCTTGATGAACTTCTTTGCTGAATCTAAATGTATGTGATCTCATTTGTGCAATTGTTCTTGTTATTAATTTTCAAGGTAACCTTAGAATGTGTAATAGTTCAAGCTTTGATTAGATTACGTTTCTTCCGTCACTTTAGACAGCCAGTGTTGTTTCTGTATGCGAATCATTTGATTTTGAGATTAATTTACGTGACGTTAGCATTGTTAATATAAGGTAATAAATATTCTAACTTTTACTAAAGGTTTGGTTATTCATGACTAGAAGGTCATGGTGTGTGACAATTACTGACTCCAAATGATTTTTAATGTCATTGATTATTGATATTGTTCATTGGGTATTGAATATTGAGCTGCATGTACTGGAATTATGGTGGGATCATCTTAATTGCGAGTCCAAAGGTTCATCGGCCTAATCGCATCCCCTTGTATGTTTACTTATTAAGGTCAGATGGGCTAACAGGCTTAAACGATGGATGATGTGCTCTGGATACTTTTGTGAACCAACTACAGAATTTAAAAGGAAAAGAATGCTCTAAGATGCAGAAATACCCCAAATCCAAAAGCTCTAAAATATTAAGGCACACATTTGCCAACATAAAACTGCCCAATAACATTCTCATAACTAAAGCATAACAAAATTTGACTACATCATGTTTATAACAACCAAACCAGGTAATTCATGGCTTTAGCTCTTTATCCTCCAAGTCCTCCACAGCTTGCTATTTGTGCAAGCTAAAACGCTTCAGTCTTAGCTTCAGTTGCACTGCAGCGGCTGACATTTTGGACAGTCCAGCTGATATTCATCGGCTCCACATAAAAAGACAGCCTGGCACCGGCACGCAGCCGACAGGCAGTCTATAAGCAGTAATTTTGTTGTAAAGAACTTATTGCATTAGTGCATAGTTTTTAGCCCTTGTTTTTAAATATTCTTTTTTTAACAATCGGTTCGTTGTTGCACACTCAAACTTTATTTTCGTACATGCATTTGGCACTTTGCTCACCTCTTTAGCTCACCAGTCCGCTGCGGCCTGCTATTTGTGCGGAGGGAGGTAAAACGCTTTAATCTCATCTTCAGTTGGACCACAGCGGCCACCATTATGCGCAGTTAGTGGTCCAGCTGATTTTCAATGGCTCCACATAAAAAGACCACCTGGTGCCGATGTGCAGCAGATGCACACACAGGGACGCCTGCACTGGGCACACCAAAGGCACAGGGACAACACAGTGTCACTAGGTTTAGATGCTACTCTGAAGCTCAATTTCTAGATCTTTGCCCTACAAGTATCAAGGGGCATGCTCGACTAAGCTTAATTTGGATAACAGAGCAGTCAGTGACTGCTTCAACTGTAATTTTTACCTGAACACATGATGAGCTCCTAGACCACCCCTACCAATTGGTAGGGGAGAACAAAAACATGAAGCTGTAGTTAATGACCCAAAAATCCCAAATACATCTGTGGTGTGCTTATTAACTCCACCTCTCTTATTAAGCATTAAACAGAAATTCATGATTTGGTTCTTTCTCTGTCTCTTGATTTCTTGATTATAACTAAACCTGGGCCTGAGAGGACTCCAGTTCTGACCCAGTAGACACAGTCCCTTTATAATACATTCTTTCTAGACTTGATCGTCAGTGTTGAAGGGGAGGTGGGCTAGCTATCATAGCATGTGATACATTTAATAGCACTTTAGATTCAGTGGCCACCAGTACAGAGGACTCATTGGAGGTAGCACTTTATTGGAGGTAGCACTTTTTAGGCTTAAACTCTCTGCTAATAGTATTTTCTCTGGTCTCCTGGTGTGTTGTCCTCGAGGCCCACGTGCTAATTTTCCAGAGGCTTGGTGCCAGATTTTGAAATCCAATTTGGTGCATATTCATTTTACTATCCCTGGGAATTTTCATTTTGATGAATTTCTCTAAAGACTCACTTCTTGAACTTATGTTTAACTTTGGTTACTCCTAGTTGGTAAAATGTCCTACACATTCAGAAGGTTATACCTTGGATGGTATATTCACAAACGATCTCAATGTGACTATTAATTACATTCATCCCCTTAGTTTAAAGTCCTCCTCTCGCAACCTCTATTAGGGGTGGGTCCTGCTCCCCCCAAATACATAACATAAAGGAACCTGAGCAAGACTACTTCTGAAGGCCTTGAACAGCTGTTCACCTTCTCTGTAGCCAGATCTGATGGTTCTTTTGCTTCTACAGCAGAAGATTTCTGTTAGAAATGGGGTCTTTGGTTGGCAGTCAGGTTACCACCTGTCCAAGCAAGGACCCTCACTCTAGTCAGGGTAAAAGAGAATCACCCTCAGCTAACCCCTGCTTTCCCCCCTGGTAGCTTGGCATGAGCAGTAAGCTTAACTTCAGAGTGCTAGGTGTAAAGTATTTGTACCAACACACACAGTAACTTAATGAAAACACTACAAAATAACACAACACAGTTTTAGAAAAATAGAGAATATTTATCTAAACAAAACAAGACCAAAACAACAAAAATACACAATACACAAGTCAAGTTATCAATTGAAAATCAAAAAGAGTCTTCTAGTAGTTTTAAACACACGCCAACACTGTTAGTGTGAAAATGTACCTTGGGTGCGTCAAAATAACCCCTCACTGGCGAGTGTGCATCAAAAAGGGCCTGCAATGCGTCGATTTCACTCATGATCGAGACCTTGCATCGTATCCCCTTTCGTCGGGACAGGCACATCATTTCTTCTCTCCGCAGGAGAGCGAAGCGTCGATCCGGTCAGCACTCTCAGGTCTGGGCAGGCCTTGCATAGTTTTTACACGCCCAGAGTAGGAAATCCAGCTGCACGATGATCTGAAAACCACGCAGCGCGGGTTGCTATCTCCCAGCCTCCGTCAGTGATGCTGCTTGTCGTTTCTCCAACTCTGTGCGTCAATTCTTCGGTCGCGTTGCAGGCGAGCATCGATTTTCAGCCACGAAGCCGGCGGCGTGTCAAATTTTGAGCCGCAGATCGGAGTCGCGTCGATCTTTTCCCCACACAGCGTTCTGTGCGTGGATTTCTTACTCTTAGCCTGCCAGCTTCTCCTTTCAGGGTCCCAGGAACTGTATAGGTACCACAGGGCAGAGTAGGAGTCTCTCCAGAGACTCCAGGTGCTGGCAGAGAGAAGTCTTTGCTGTCCCTGAGACTTCAAACAACAGGAGACAAGCTCTAAATCAAGCCCTTGGAGATCTTCACAAGATGGAAGGCACACAAAGTCCAGTCTTTACCCTCTTACTCTGGCAGAAGCAGCAACTGCAGGATAGCTCCACAAAGCACAGTCACAGGCAGGGCAGCTCTTCTTCCTCAGCTCTTCAGCTCTTCTCCAGGCAGAGGTTCCTCTTGGTTTCCAGAAGTGTTCTAAAGTCTGTGGTTTGGGGTGCCCTTCTTATACCCAATTTCTCCTTTGACGTAGGCCTACTTCAAAGCAAAGTCACTCTTGAATGTGAAATCCTGCCATGCCCAGGCCAGGCCCCAGGCACTCACCAGAGGGTTGGAGACTGTACTGTGTGAGGGCAGGCACAGCCCTTTCAGGTGTAAGTGACCACTCCTCCCCTCCCTAATAGCACAGATGGTTCATCAGGAAATGAAGACTACACCCCAGCTCCCTTTGTGTTGCTGTCTAGTGTGAGGTGCAACCAGCCCAACTGTCAAACTGACCCAGACAGGGAATCCACAAACAGGTAGAGTCACAGAAATGGTATAGGCAAGAAAATGCTCGCTTTCTAAAAGTGGCATTTTCAAACACACAATCCCAAAATCTACTTAACTAAAAGATGTATTTTTAAATAGTGAGCTCAGACACCCCGAATTCCACATGTCTATCCGCTCCCAAAGGGAATCTACACTTTAATCATATTTAAAGGTAGCCCCCATGTTAACCTATGAGAGTGACAGGCTTTGCAACAGTGAAAAACGAATTTAGCAATATTTCACTGCCAGGACATATAAATCATATTACTATATGTCCTACCTTAACCATACACTGCACCCTGTCCTTGGGGCTACCTAGGTTCTACCTTAGGGGTGTCTGGCATGTAAGAAAAGGGAAGGTTTAGGCCTGCAAGTGGGTACACTTGCCAAGTCGAATTTACAGTTAAAACTGCACACACAGACACTGCAGTGGCAGGTCTGAGACATGATTACAGAGCTACTTATGTGGGTGGCACAACCAGTGCTGCAGGCCCACTAGTAGCATTTTATTTACAGGCCCTGGCACCTTTAGTGCACTTTACTAGGGACTTACTAATAAATCAAATATGCCAATCATGGATAAACTAATTACATACACATTTTGTAAAGGAGCACTTGCACTTTAGCACTGGTTAGCAGTGGTAAAGTGCCCAGAGTAACAAAAACAGCAAAATCAGAGTCTAGCACACTTCAACAACCTGGGAAACAGAGGCAAAATGTTAAGGGAGACCACGCCAAGGACGAAAAGTCTAACAACTTCCAAGACTGGATTAATGCAGCTCCTGATATTGTGGCTCCTCTTAAAATCAAAATCACTACCAGATGCAAATCTAAAGTGCCCTGGTCCTCAGAAGAACTTAGGGGTTTAAGACAGGCATGCCACAAATAAGAGCAGAAATGGCAGGCTAACCAAGGCCTCAGGGAAAAAGAGAAGCACAAGGCCCTCCTACTTTCCTACAAACAGGCCATTGTGTTGGCCAAAATGTCCTAGGCTAGCTCAGAATTCATCTGAGGAACTCTTTGAAGTAGTGAGGGAGCTGTCTAATCCTCCTATTCAGTGCTCTCTTAACTCCTGTCAAGAGTTCTGTGATAGAGTAGCACTCTATTTTCGGGACAAAATTCTCAAAATTTACTCTGATCTTAACTCGACTTTGGCAAGTGATCTCCTTCCTGAAAACACCATTGCTTTTCCTCATTCTAATCAGCCTTCTGAATTTCCTTCATGTCTTTTCATCAAACTAAGGACTTACTGCTGAGCATTAAATCTGTATCTCCCACCTACCCCTGCTCACCCAAACTGCTCTAGCTGGCCCCAGACCTTATTGATGATTTTTTGCATAATGTGTTTAATCGTACACTTCGATCAGGAACAGTTGTTACCTCTTGGAAGAAAGTGATCATCACTCTGATACCTAAGAAACCTAATGCGGATCTCGACAACCTGATAAAACTCCTTTCCTATATCCCTGCTGCCAGGCCCAGCTAAGATCTTAGCAAAATCTATTAATGAGGAACTAGTCAAATATATTAATATTCATGGTATCTTAGATCCATCTAAAAATGGGTTTAGGAATGGCCACAGTACATAGATTCTCTTATTGTGGCTGCATACAGTATCCTCCTCCAGATTGATCAAGGTGAGGCATCTGTCTTAGTAATGCTTGATTTGTCTGCAGCATTCAATACCATCTTGCCATATGCATGGTCCAATGACTGCAGCAAGCTAGTGTCAGTGGGATTGCCCAGAAGCTTCTTTATTCTTTTCTATCTAATAGAGTGAAAATTGTCAGCTATGGTTGTTTCAAGGTAAAGGCTTTTAGCCTTTCTTGCGGTGTGCCTCAGGGCTCGCCCAACTTCTTCCAACTTCTATCTTGTGCAGATGACACTCAAATCATTTTCTATTAACACAATTTGCCCTCCATTGTGGAGAAGTCTAACCAGTGTATGTCTAGCAATAGTAATTGGATGAGAGATAACTCTTTAAAACGCAATGCAGACAAATATGAGGTGTTAGTGTTTGGAACTCAGGATTCCATTTGATCTAACATCCCCTGGCCAAAGGTTTGTGGACCTCTACCCATTCTGGTTATGTCAGCTAAAAGTCGTGGTGTCATCATTGATAATACCCTGAGTTTTGATGCCTAGGTCAGTCTTACCACTAGAACTTGTTTCTTTATTATTAGGACTCTGAGGAAGGTCATCGCTGTTGTTACATTGCATTTGGATTACTGCAATGCAGTGTATCTAAACATCAATGGCACCTCCATAAATAAATTTCAAATTGTTCAGAACACGACTGCCTGCATCACTCTTTACATCCCCAAATGTCTTTTAGTCAGAGGCGGGTTTTGCTCCATTCACTGGCTCACAGTTAGAAATCAGATTTACTTGCAAGGCTCTCTGCATGGCCTTTTTAGCCCTGCATCAGAAAGGACCTAGCCAACTGAATTTGCTGTTTCACTGGTGTACTCCTTGCAGGCCTCTTAGAACTTTTCTTTGTAGGAAAGTGATAATTCCTAGAAATCGGGAAGCTAGATGGGGCGGGCGTTCCATTTTGGTTGCAACTGCCAAACTTTGGAACACTTTGGCATCTCATATCTCTGAAGAAGATTCATTTATGGTATTTAAAAAAAATCTGAAAACTTGGCTTTCTACTCATAAATACTTTTAGCATCTGCTGCTCTTCCTCAGGTTGGATTTAGATCTCCTCGCCCCATCGCTTTGACACCTTCATGTTTAGTACACTTTATACATTTCAATCATTCATTCATTCATTTAACCATCTACTAATAAATGTGGACTGTTTACAGGGATGGATTTAATCAGAAAGAAACATGTTTATATTAAAATGCCAAATGAGCCTCTTCCAGAAAAGAAATATTTTCTAATTATACATTTTAAGCGCCATTCGGCCAGTCACATTATTGAAAAATAATAGGTGTTAAGAAACTTTATAACATGTGGGAACTCATAATCTTCCTATACTGTATCATATATTTTTTCTTAATGTAGGCTCATTCTAACATCAGAAAATGCCCATAATAAGGAAATGACACACCAGGTCACTTGTAATAAGCTATTACAAGTAACATTTGAAATCACAGTGCTGAAGGGGCACAATGACTTTCACTCAGCTTGAATGAACTTGTGCGTGATCCTGAGGACTGTGTGTGTAGCAGCAGTGTTTAGGTCTCATCTGCAAAAGAATATGCACAGTTGCCTGCAAGACCTTTGTTTTCTACTGACAGGGGACTCAGTGCCTGCCCATTGCTTACCACTGGTTGGCTTCATCAAAACTCATTTCCTTGCTTCTCTTTGGTCAGCACATGCCGGCTTTACTCTTTCTTTGAGTGTTTGTCCTTCCCCAAAGCACGGTCCAATTACTGCTTCTTTGCCCAGTGTGTGTCCTTCTAATACTTGCACTTTGAAAGTATTTTTTTTCTTTTACTTGCACCCTGCTGAACTTTTACTTGCACCCTGCTAGACTTGTTCCCCACATCCCTTCTGCGTTATTGCTTTGCCCTGTTCCCAACACTTCCTTTGTTGTTGCTTTCCCCCAACCCACACCTTCCTCCTGCATTGTTGCTTGCGTCATCCTGAGCCCCTCCTACTTTTTTGCTTCCCCGCACCTGCCAAGAAACAATAGCATTGGCACAGTCAATAGTCTAACCTACACAAGCCATTGGCTTGTCAACGTTTTTAGCCATGTTAAACAGCAAGGCAGTTGCTGTGCAGCATGGCTGAAAGATTTTTAAAAAAAGCTCTGTGACATGGCCAGTGTCATAGTGAATTTTGTATTGCTGGAGGGAAGGCAGGAAGGAAGGCACCTATATCCTGCAGTCATACAACCTCCCTCCTTTCTCACCTTCCAGACAGCAATATAAAAAAGAATTATAACATGGCCAGTGATGGCCGCACCATAGACCTTTTTTTAAACAGCTTTCTGCCATGTTGCACAGCAGTTGAGCTGCTGTGCTAGATGACTAAAAACATGGACAGACCCAATATCTCACATAGGTGAGACCTATTGGCTTAGCCAGTGCTTGTTAGAATAAATTGTCACTTCACAGAGACAGTGAAGCTTGGGTCCATGGTCCAATTATCATCATTGTCTCTGTGAAGGCATGCAGGCTGTGTAAGGTAGCCTGCAGTAATGAGTAGACCTGGATCAACTAAAATCATTTCTATCATGGGTGTAGGCTAAAGGAATTTGTTTGTTTGCTCCTCTATCTTTCACCCATTTGTTTTAAAATTGAACATCTCAACATGAAAAGTGCTGTGTGCTAGAAAGGCAGGACCTGAATAATGAGTCACACATAACATGTGTCCAGGAGGTGGGAGCAAAGCCCACATACCCTAAAGGATAAAATAACCAATTACTATACATAAGGGCTTGTGCCTCTATATGTTCACTGACCTCTCCTGTGACTTGAAATAACCTTGTAATGTTGAGATGGGGTAGTTTATCCCCTATATAATGCACAGTGAAAGAAAGAAGAAGTTGAAATAATTGATGTTGGTAATGTTTATGTCACACATATTGATTAGAATATGAAGACAGCACAACTAGGCACAAACTTGGACCCATTTTTAACTGCTTGAATGCGATGGATGTGCTGGACAAATCCTTAGCACCTCTTTTTTAAGAACTAAGGGATGTCTTGAGCATACCCTAGTATCAACCTGTGGGAGAAATACGAGGCTTCCCACTGTGGCCCCCATGACACATGCAACCACTAAGCCACCAGGGATTTGTTTTATGTTGAAGGAGCCTCTCCTTAGGTAACGATCACTCCCTGGAAATGGGCCAATACATCCTTTGTTTTCCATTGATCTGCCAGAGGAGGTGGGGTGGAAACCAACTTGACACCATGAAATCATTTTCTATGCATGTAGGGAAGCAACTCCTTGGGTACGGGCTATTCCCCTGAAGGAGGCATTTGTTGTTTTCTTTTCCTCCTCACTAAAGGGCATCTCAGCCTTTTGTTTGACTCTTCTACCCCCAGGGGGTAGAAACACACAAGACGCAAGTTAATTTTAGTTATATATACATATAGGGGAGCAGGCCCTTGCGTATGAGTCACCGCCCTGAAGGGGGGTTTGTTGTTTCGGTCCCCTGAGGGGCAGATGATCCATTATTTTGGGAAATCTGTCCTCCTCAGTGTGTGGGGTTACCCACTAGAAATCACTGATTTGTGTATGCATGTATGGAAACAATCCCACTTGAGCTAGTGTTTCTTCCATTTAAGGGGCCATTTATGTGGTTTTTCTGCCACCCCTCCCCCAGGGTAGATTAGTTTAGTGATTGCCCCCTTGGTGGTAGATTTTATTTTATAACAATCATTGTTTTTTTAATAATTTTACCTGTTTTGTTTCTTCTCATTTGTATTTGTGAACTTACTGTTTATTTTCTTTTTTATTGTAGAACAAAGCTTTTGATTTCCTTGGTGGTGAATCCTGCTTGCAGTTTTGGCACTGGTAGAGCATCAATATGTATAGTTGAATGTGTTTGGTAAGGAAACATTTTGTAATGTCAACTTCAAAAAAGTATCATTGACCTGCTTGAATTTTATTTTATTTTAGCTGTTGTTATAATTGTAATAATTGTAATATGTTTACCCTATGTTTATTGTGTTTTAAATTCACATTAGGATTTGTGCAAGATCTAAAATGTGTGAGAAAGAAAAACTCAAGATATCCACACAAGTCATGCTACTGTGGAGTTTCCTTGGTTATGGCTGAGCTAAGGCCCAAATCCTGCAGCCAGCAACATTGTAAAAACAATGTGGATTCCTCTGGGTGAAATATGATGTCTCCAAGTAGTGTTTTCAGGGGGTTCTGCAACAGGCACTCAGCCCAGACACACAAGTGGAGTACTGTTTTTATCAGTAGAAGTGTGGGAATGCTGGGTGGTAGGACATTTGTGGCTGCCCACGGATTCTAGAACTTTCCTACACAGTATTGTGAGGAAAAGTTATGTTTCAAGCCACAGCTGAAGGTTTGTAAAGGCTTGTGTGTAGGAAAACCTTGTGAGAACTACACAGCCACACCACTCTGAACACCTGAGGGCATCTAGTTTTTAGAAATATCTGGGTATGGTAGGCTTCCCTGAATGAGGGCTGAGCTAAGGCCCAAAATTTCCCAGCTACCTAAACTGCATAAAAAGCTTGGGTTATGCTGGGTGAAATATGATGTCTCCAGGTCACGTTTGTGTCATAGCTGCTAGGCCCAGCCACATAAGAAAGAAGACATTTTACAAAATGCAGAGTGAAATACATGATAGTATTCACTGTTCTTAAACTCAGTATTTTAAGTATATTTCATAAATACAAATGTTTCCTTCATACCCATTTTTCATTCTATTTATTTTACCATATGAATTCCTGTATAGTTGCCAGATAATTAAAAAGTATTGTCAGATGAGTATTACATGTTTTTGGTGAACCTACAAACCCTTTATATTGCCACACCCTGCAGGGTCTGTTGAACATAATGATATATTGCTTTTGGAAATTGGCCATTGTGAAAAGAAGCTACAAATGGAAATGTTGTCACAAATTGCTGTTTCCTCTTACTCATTTTTATTTTAGTGCAAGGATGGTTAAAACCCAAAAAATTTGGAAAAATGCACTATCCCTTAGAAAAATGCAGAAACTGTGACAAAAATTTTTTTTTGATACAACTGTACATTTTACTGAAAGTTGGGAAGATGGCTCAAGCACAGAAAACCTTTAACGAATGCCATTTTTAGAAAAAAAAGTATGCTTTCTTACACCACACTTTTTCCCATTTTTCCTGAAAACAAGTAAATTTAGCTATCTTTTGGATATCTTCTTAGTCCCTTTCAGGACAAGCCTCAATCTGTTGCTATTTTCAGATCCCCAGAATGATTGTAAGAAAAATGCACATTTGGTATGGATACCTTATGAGGGAAAAATGTATTTAAATTAAGGTGTAAGTGCAAAGTACCACAAATAGCAAAAAAATGTTTAGCATTTTTTGGGGAAAAGGCTTAGCAGCCAAGGGGTTAAAAGAGGAAACGTGTTTGCTTTTAAAGCACGTCAGAAAGTACACTCATCAAATGAGTATAATTGTTCCATTCATCATTCCCAGAAATGTATCTAGAAGTGAACCTCACTGTAATCACCACACCAATGTTGTTCTCACAATGAGTAGCATTGTCAGTGTCTCAAATGTCTGCACTAGTAAAAGCCAGGAGTTACAAATGTTTCCATTCTAACCAGTAGAATGCTCAAATTACCGAAATACAAGAAAGGACTAAGGACATACTTTCAGATATTGAAGTCTTTTTACATGTGCACACTGATGTTAACGTATATATACTGGGGCTCTGCAGAAGCTTGTTACACTTACCTACCTATATTTTACAGCAAAGCAGTAGACATACCAGTGTTTGTACAGAAAACGTTGTATAAGAGGTTTTTTTTACCACAGTAGCTCTGACAAACGTAGATGTAGAGTAACTGACACCATTTTGGAGTCAGAGTGAGAGTATCTCAGGCCAGACTATACTTGAAAACATTTTTGTCACTTCAAATCTCACATAAAACAATCAGCAACTCTTCTGCTTAAGAGCAGCCTAATTTAGCAGCCAGTCAGAATATGCTGTACACAAGAAAAACATGTATACATTTGTGTTGTCTCTGAAGGACAGTACTCTTGTTTTCCTGAATGGAAATAGGAGGAGGTTGTGCTATCCTTGAACCTTTTTTCACAATTTGTAGAGAACTAACCTCCCGAAGGTTGTCAAAGATGTGCCATGAAAAACTGCCCTTTAAACTCAGCTCAGGTATGCCTCATAAAGGTGTAAAAACAGTTTTTCGAAACATCTTTTTCTCAGCCTTTAGTACGCTGAGCTAAATACATGCTGTCAGGGAGATACAGGAGCGTGAAGGCATAAATGTATCAAATATTCAATGAAGTTTAATGAATAAAGAATTTAAATTCCTAAAAAGGAAAAAAAACATTAGATTTGATTGCAAAAATAATGAAAAATGGTCCAAACATTAAAAATATACATTAAACGGGGTGTCCTTTAACATGGAAGTATATGGGTCACAATATCACCTTATGTTGAAAGGTCAACTATTAGAAACAGAACATAGACTAAGGGCTTGGATTTAGAAATTGGCTGCTAGGATATGCTGTCAAAATGTGACAGATATCATGTTTGCCTTATTACAAGTGGCCTAGGCTATCGTGCACTAGGAAGCAGACAGGGCACCTGCCATGTTTGTGATGGAGTTTCTCATCTGCCAAACTCCAAATAAGGCTCTAAGTGTTCTATTGACCTTTTTCACCAAATTGAGACAAAAAGGTGCACAGTGCAGTTGAACAGTGCTTAGAGTTTTACAGTGCTTAAGCTTTTACCCAATCATAAAAGTTATTTTTCGCATAGATTACATTTATGGATCAGAACAGGTGCCAATGTTTACTATGATGAGGTTTGCAAAAAGCCAGATAAACCAGTTTAGGTTGCATTAAAAGGAAAACTTTCTTCAAGCAGTCTAAAGTGCCCCTTTATTGCCCATATCAATTGTGAGGATGACAGAAGCTCTAGTTGCATTTTCTACTTTACCAGAATGTATGTAGATTGTGCGCTTCTGGCAGGTACATCCAGCAGAATAAGACCTAGTAGCTGCCCTCACATTGAAAAATGGGGTTAATAGGAACTTGGAAGATTCCCAAAACCCTGACTAGATTGAGGTGCAGGGCAATATCCATACATGGTATGTTGCTTCTATGACATAATATTGATGTACATAATATTGAAGTACCAATATAGTATCAAAAAGTATTGAGAACACAAATATCACCAATCTATACATAAAACACAGAAACACAAATATCAAAAATATCACTGTAAAAATACCTAAATATCAAATACACGTATATAGAAATATGGAGATATATAATGAAACATAGGAAGCATGAAAATATCCTCAGTCATAAAATAACTAAAAATCCTTGAAAAATATATAATTATACTCTTTCCTTTAAATAAATGTAAATCGATAAAAATAAGTGAAATATACACAAGCAGCAGATAAAATAGACTCTTTCCCAATTAAAAAGTATGGAAGATAACAAAAATGTACAACTAACTACTAGAAAAGAAGTCAGTCATAACTGCTGGAAATCATCATTCTGTCTGACTGAAGCTACATCCTTAAAGGCTGCAATATTCTCCGGAAATAAAGCAGCTACATGCACAAAGTAAGTACCAAGTTACAACCTAAACTAAGCTTAACTAAAAAAAAAAAATACATATTTTAATACAAACAGAAATTAATAACAAGTATTTAAGGCTTGCATCTCCGAAACACAGGTACCAAGGCCACTAAAAAACTATGCCAAACAACGCACAAAGAAACCCAAGCTACCAAAAGGGTGCAACACTAAAAGACAAAAGAAAATGTAATTATTATAAAATATAAGACGTAACCATGAAAGTTATAATGAACATGTTTTTTTCTCTTGGTAATAGGTACAAAAAAAGTTTTTGAAAAATTATTAAACAACAATAACTAGAATGTTTGTCTTTCGTGACAGTAAAATTGAAAAAAGAACTAAAAGAATTAAAAAAACAGCCCTGAAAAAATAAACAGAAGCAGCCTTCCCCACAAAGAGATGCCAAAAATGTAAGTACAAATATAGAATGTGTTGCGAAAATGTTACACTAATTTTCAAATTACATATAATATACACCATAACACATATTTTAGTAATTATGTTATCCATACATTTAACATTGAAAAATGTCAGATGCATCAAATACAAAAGGAGAAACTACTATTAAGGTTTGGGGGTACACCTATAGCAAATAAAGCACTTTAGTGAAAGGATGCATTGGAGATACTCTTAGGGGCATATTTAAGGAACGTGGTGCTGCACCTAGTGCAGAACCACTTTCTTTGAATCCCTTAGCGCCTCTCTACCCCAACCATGAGTGCACCGTATCTACAATATGGCGCATCATGGTGCAGGGTAGGGGGCAATAGCATTATTTTTATTGTTGCTATTGATGTACTCTGCAGGAGTAGCGCCGAAATATTGGCACTACTCCGGCAGGGTACATTGGGGCCCATTATAAATAATGTAAGCCCCCTTTTAACCCCTGCTTTGAGCAGGGGTTAAAAGTGCCGTAAAAAAAGATGCAAGGAAATCTGTTAGATTTCCTTGCTCCATTTTTTCGGC
The DNA here is from genome assembly GCF_031143425.1 of Pleurodeles waltl. Lineage (NCBI taxonomy): Eukaryota > Metazoa > Chordata > Amphibia > Caudata > Salamandridae > Pleurodeles > Pleurodeles waltl. The sequence goes on from NC_090442.1 coordinate 470,082,357, forward strand.
CCCCCTAATGGAGGAACACCCCCTTTGCACATATTATGCCTGGCACAGACATAATGTAGCGCAAAGAGTTACAAAGTGGCGCAATGCATGCATTGCGCCACTTTGTAAATATGGCACAAGGATTTTAGCCTAGTTGGGCCACATTAGTGTAAAAAAATGACTCTAATGTGGGGCAAGGTGGCGCTAGGGGCTTATAAATATGCCCCAAAATATTAATCCATGCTTGCTGTAGAAGAACTACCACCAAAGAATATAGAGTTGAAAGTTTAAGGCAACACAATTACCCTCCAAACATCACTGACATTCAAGTTAGGAACATCCCAGAAGGATTAGGCGAAGCAAGCACAAGTTCACAAGAGGCCACAGGGGCTACAATTATAATTGCCCAAGTTCCTGAAGAAGCAACTGGTCAGTTTCCTACCACAAAAACCCCAGAAGACTGAAAAGTAGAGAGCTGAGAATCACTACAGAAACACCAAGAATTCCTAAAACATATGACAAAATAGAAATCTCCCAAATTTCAAAATACCTGATAGTAACCAAGATTTCTTGCTACATTAGAATTAAAATAATGTCAAAAGATTATCTATGCTAGAACTAACAACACTCCACTCTTCCTAAAACAGTGCAACACATGAATGATGGCTGGCACAATTAATCCATGGCCAATATTAGCACACAAGCGGCGCACTGCTTACAAACAAGGTGAAACCCTCCATAAACTAGTAATAATATTCAAATTAAAAACAAATTATCATAGTACACAAAAAAAATAATGTTTTAGAACAAGCTATGATTTCTACTATTCAGAAACATTACCCATGCACAGTAATGTAAGGGTGGTACTACCAATTCAAGCAAAGCTCATGGAGGGATCTACAAAAGTCTACACTTAATATAGAATATGGCACAAATGCAGAATTAGCTGATGAAGTAAAAAAAACTAATAGCATTCGCTAACGTCCTTTACAAATGTACCAAGAACTACAGTGTGCTAATGGAATACTCATAGTATGAAGGAAACAAAAAGAAACTGTCAGATCTAATGGACAATTTTGAAGACACTTGGGTTGGTCACCTGCAAGGATCAATAGACAGACGTGAGTCAAAATTTCACATTCCCTGGTGAACTGACTATGACAGCACCATGGCTTAAGAAGCAAAAACTAACACTGCAGTGGAAGGGTGGCACCATTTCTTCCAAACAACGCTTGGAAGAGACCACCGAACACTTTACCAATTTCTAAAAGTATTCAAACAAGAAACAAGTTACTAAGAAATATGCCTAGAAGAAATCCTAAGAGAATTGAAACCAAAGCTATCCAAACTAATCATATAAATCAAATGCAGAACAAGAGTTGTGACTATTTAATAACAATCACGACCTACCCTACCTTGAATCAATAGCCAAGACACTTCTATAAAAATTACTAGGAAATAAATCAAACTAAAAGCTGACAAGTGAACTACACAACAGAAACAACACCTAGACAGCTTTACAAATAATAAATTAAAATGTTTTATCATTTCAAATAACAGAAAAAAACAAAGAAACATACTTCAGAATAATAAAAAATTATAACTCTGTTGTATATAAAACCACCATCAAATAAAAAAAACTAAAATCAACCACATAAACAAAAACTGTGCATAATATAACAAAACATTACATATATTTACAAAATAGCTAATTATTAGCAAACACAATCAAATGAAATACTCACACCAACGAACTAAATAAATAAATAAAAAAAACAGCTGTAGATGAAGATATCCATGGATGATATATTATCCATAACAAAGTATCATCCATCAATAATTCTTTTAAAATGTAGCTACAAAATATTCAAAAATACAGATAAAAAACTGTAACCCATCCAATATCAACAAATAAAATCAAAGAAATATATTCACAACCCAAAAACTAAGCCAGGAAAATTGCAAAAAGAATCAAAAATAAAATAAAGTGTTGGCTAGAAAATCCCACCTATGGTCCCTGCCAAAATAATTTGAAAACACATCCACTGTCGAAAAAATGTATCTGAAGTTCAATAAAAAATCTTTGAAATAGGAAAACTCACTCTCAAAACACTCAAAACAAACATGCCCCATGTAAACACTAAGAAATACTTCAAAATAACCAAAGTATTAAAAATATAAATAAGCTATGTAAATATATATATGTGTATACATACAGAGAGATTCACCAGTAATAGTTATCTCAAGTAATTATAAATTGTACCTTAAGGTAACTAAAACTCGTGCCCCTGCAATGCACAGTTTTTTCATCAAATATTTTACTGCAATTATTACATTGATATTATCAGTGATGCTATCAAAGATGTCGTGAGTGCCGTAATTTGTGGGGGAATTAACAGTGCATAGTGAGGGCACAAGCTATAGTTACCATAGGGCACTGGTTATACTTACTTCTGATAAGTCTTACTGGTAAATTTCTATGGTTTCGTACGTTTAAGATGTGAACATAACTATAACGTCCCTGTAACCTTTGGTTTTGTAAGTGAATTTCTATGTTTTTGTAATTCTATTTCCTAACTAAAATGTCTCTGTAACCTTTGTTTTTTTTCAGTGAATTTCTATAGTTTTTCTAACATAAAGTAATTCTCATTACTATACAGTAATCTAACCACTGCAGCTAGACCCTGCAGTCACCTCCCCTAACCACCGAACCCTACACTGCACACAGCACTTTGCCCATGCGCAGTGGGAGATGGCTGCAACCTGTCTCTATCGGTGTCAGAATAGGTGTGAGAGGGTGTATCTTGGGGTGAGAGTGGCTGTGAGAGTGACTGTCTGGGTGTGAGAGTGGGTGCATTAGTGTCTTAGTGGGTGCATCAGTGTTTGTGTGGGTCTGTGAGTGGGTGTGTGAGAGTTTCAGTGGGTCTGGGAGTGGGTGTGTGAGAATGAGTGGGTGTGTGAGCATGTGAGTGGGTCTATGAGTAGGTGGGTGAATGTACATCTCAGTGTTGGGAGTGGGTGTATCATCGTCTTAGTGGGTGTGACAGTGTCTGGGTGGGACTGTGACTGGATGCATGAGGGTTTCAGTGGGTCTGTGAGTAGGCGTGTGAGAGTGTGTGTGGGTCTGTGAGTAGGTGTCTGAGTGTCTGAGTGGGTGAATGAGGGTGTGAGTGGGTGCATAAGGGTCTGAGTGGGTCTGTGAGTGGGTGTGTGAGTGGGAAAAAGAGATTGAAAAAGAAAAACAGAGAGAGGAAAAAGAGACTGAGAGGGAGAGATATAGTTGTTTAGGCATGGTGAACAATATACTCAGAATGAGATCTTTCTGGACATAATGAAAATAAAAATGCATTTGTCGATTAAAATTATGAACCTTAAACATTTACATTTGAAAATAAATTAAAGTAGGGAAATTACTACAGACACTCATGGACTAGAACTCTCATTGTTCAATGTAAAGGTCTGACACTTTAACCATTATACTACAGGTGACTTATTTCTTCTTTTTCTGTGAAGTCTTTGCATGGAGAGACCATTGTAGTAACTATCTCTCTCTCTATCTCTCTCTTCCACCCTATTGTGGGATGGAAGAGAGAGAGAGACAATGTAAGAGACTGAGAGACAGAGAGAGAAAAAACTGACAGAGATAAATTTGAGAGAGAGGGAGAGAGGTTTTTAGGCTTTGATGTATGATATAATTAGAATGCGCTTTTTTAGGACAAATGGAAAAGAAAGTTGAAAAGAAATCAAAGCAGGGAATTGACCTCAGACATACCTGGGTTAGAACCATCAACTGTTAGTCTGAGGTCTTACCTGTTAAGCCATAGGTGACTCCTTGTTGTGCTTTGTCCAGACATAACTATAACATTCAGCCCACATACTTTGAGAGGAAAGAGACATGAATGTTCCATCACTGGGAAAGTTAAACAGTATAAACACTAGCAAATAAATGGTCCCACTGCTTTGAGATACTAGGCTTTGAACCACCAACCTACTGAGTGACAGTCCAGGAGCATAACCAGTAGGTCAGAAGAGACACTGTTCTGCTTTGCATCAAAATTTAAATTAAACATGTATTCAAACCACACATCTTGCTGGTCTTACTCTTTGAAGTAATTGCATGGAAAGGCCATGCAATGGCAATCTCTCTCTCTGTTCCATCCCATTATGGGAAGAGAGAGAGAGAGTGACAGGACTGGGGGGGGGCTGAAGGCCCCCACCATCCTAGCCGGCTCCCTACACCCTGTGGTAGCCAGCATTGCTCCCAGAAGCAGGGAGCTGCCTTTAATAGCAGCTCCTTGTTTGTGGAAGCAATTTTGTCAACTGTCTTCCCCTCTGGCATATTTGCGTGCAGGGAAGACAGATGAAAACTCCCCTTTCTGGCGATACAAGCCGATACAATGTTACCAGCACTGGATACAAAATAAACTTTGGAGATGACAGCTGTTTGGAGTGCTGGCTTTCTGTGTTTGGAAACGGTGTTGAATATGTATATATATATATATATTTATATATATATATATATATATACATAAAATATTATATTTAGGCCTCGTACATGCACCAAAACACAATCTAACAAATAATACCCGAACAATATACCACCCAGCTATATATTCTCTATAGAAAATAGACTCAAATTAAACATACCTTCATCTAAGAAAGGCAATGAAGAACCAGTATTCTGTGGAGACCCAACATCAAAAGTGGTTAAAACAGACTACAAAATGAAGGAAGCAGCAAAAAGAATGAAAAAAAACTTTTCTTACTATGCAAATCAGTGAAATAAATAAATGCATATTATCAATTTGTTTTAAAAAATATATATACAATGTAAAAAAGTAAATAAATGAAAACAATGTTTTACAATTTTTTTTATAAAACCTTTCTGTTAAATACTTTTAACAAGATGGACATAAATCTCTATAAACAATCTCACAAAAATGAGTACACAAAAATTAGCTTTATATTACTATAAGCTTTAAAAGTGCACTTAAAAATATAACATGGATGCTTTGGACTTTGGAAGGGCTAGATGTACTATTCCCTCTCCAAACTTAAAACCATTGAGGGAAGTGCTGGACTTCTGGAAGGGTCAGATTTACTATTCCCAATCCAAACTTTACAAAACTGTTTGGTTGGAATTTGGAGGTGCTAGATTTACTCTTCCCACTCAAAATGTAAGCACATTGGGGAAAGTGTTGGCCTTTAGAGGGGTCAGATTTACTATTCCCACTTCAAATGTAACCACATTGGGGAATATGTTGGATTTTTGAGTGGGTCAAATGTACTATTCCCACTCCAAATTTGGAGAAAGGTTTGGACTTTGGAAGGGAGGGCAGATTTACTATTCACACTCCAGTGACATCAATGCTATGGCCAACCACCGAGCATATTACAAATGCACAGTCTCCATTGTGGTCTCCTCTCTGCAGTCAGTCAATGGCGGTCGACCATCGTGGTTCGCAATCAGTAAAGTAACAGACAAGCGCACATTGGATGAATTCAAAATCAACACAGCTGACACACATTGGCTAAGTGGATGCACCTGCAAAGGACACTATAAAACATACTCCTTAACATACCAAAATCCTTTGCATTTCCACTGCAGTACAACAAGACAGACCATACATCTTGCCATCCATGTTGTGTCAGAAGGCAGCCCTTTTTCCCCATTTCATTCTACACCCTTCACACAGCTTGTCTATTTTTTCCCAGTATTCACTTGTCTTGTTTAGTTAGTCACTGTCACCCCATATAATTTCCAGCCATGTCAAGGGGCCAAAAACCCACAATTTTCAAAGGATAAGTTGAGAGTCATTGTGGATTAAATCATTAGAGCAGAGCCACAATTGTTTAGAGCCCACGTCCAACACAATCCTCTCAGTAGGAAAATGGAAATGTGGGACAGAAAAGTCAAAGGAGTGAATGCTGTAGGCACCATCCTGTGCACAAAGGAGGACATTAGGAAGAGGTGCCCTCCCAGTGCCCCATTGCAACTCTTTCCCTGGGAGGAGAAGGGCTTGGCCATCCTGCATCTTGAGGGCTTGACAAGAATATCTGGGGGGTCAATTCGGGTAAGTCACAAAAATTCAATGTCATGCATGCCCACAGCTCAGCTTTTACCACTGTACCTCACCAACATTCAATACCCCGAGTATCTGAGATTTAACACTGTCAATCTGTAATTGGATCCAACATCAAACTGCTGAGGCCCATCACATGCCATTGGTCTAAAAGGTGCTTGGAAATCTCACAATAACAAAAACACACTAAAGGATTCATGGTATGTCCCAAAATGTAAACTTATGCTCAACCATAAATGCAGCCTGCATACAGATACGTAATACCAAACATTTGTCAAGTGTTGGGAAGTAGAGATATTGAAACCCCTATTTGTGAACGCCCAAATGGAGTGTACTCACTTGGGAGGATACTATTTGTACAGTGTGTGTAGTAGAGTGAGTGAACTGACTGCAACTCCCACAGGCTCTGTTTCTGTAACCCCACCCACCAGCACAGTTGTCACTTGTCCAAATAACCCTGTTTGTAAACTCACAAATGAAGTGTACTCACCTGGGAGAATACCATTTGTATAATGTGTGTAGTAGAGAGAGTGACCTGACTGCAACTCCCAGCAGGCCCTGTTTCAGTAACTCCAATCACCAGCACCATGATCACTTGTTCAAATACCCCTGTTTGTGAACTCCCAAAGGAAGTGTACTCACCTAGAAGGAAACCATTTGTATAGTGTGTGTAGTAGAGAGAGTGATCTGACTGCAACTCCCAGCAGACCCTGTTTCAGCAACTCCACCGCCAGCACAGTGGTCACTTTTACAAATACCCCTGCTTTTGAACTCTCAGTTGAAGTGTACTTACCTGGAAGTGATCAAGATATAGATCATTCTCAAATCAGAGACGTTTCTGTCTACCTAGCTCAATCTTGACTTGCTAATCAAGATGAAACTGTTGAGAATAGGAATGACACCTTACACAGTGTTTACAACAATTATTCCTAAGGCCTCAAGCTTCATCACCAGATTGATAGCAGCAGCAGACACGTTGACACAACACTGTGAACATGACTCCATTAACATTTACAACAAAGTCCTTTACATCAACAGATGGATCTGCCATTGGACACAGAGAGGCCACGGAACAGACTACCACTACGCTCCTGGATGAAGCCCTCAATGACAACAACACTCCTGGACTTCTGGACGTGGAGGATGCTTCTGGCCCATCTGGGCAACTTGGTCAGACGGCAGAAGTTATTCTCCTTGTGGCCACAACATCACCACCGAGCCCTGTTCCATCAACATCACAGAAACCATTTCCCCCCCCAACCTGTGTCCATAGTACAGTGTCCACCATCTTGTGCCCCCCCAGTCCTGTATCCTGAGTTGCAGTGCAACACTTCGGACAATGAGGGTCCAGCAACAAGTTGAAGAGGGCACCCTGTGGCAAGGGCATAGACCAGTGTGGGTAGGGTCCATGAGAAAGATGCTGTGGGTCATCAGGGTGAGGCCCCTGGGGCTGCCGTTGGCCAGGACACAATCAGCCACATCTTGGGGGTTCTATCAGGAGTCCCAAGACATGATGGGCAAGGTGTTGACCGAACTCTGGGAAATCAAGCAGCTACAGAGGGACATGCATAGGGACAAGCATGAACAGATGGAGGCCACATTTCCAACATAGCCTCCATAACAGGGGTGTTGAGGGATATACACACCACCCTGAACAAGGCTTTTCAAAACCAGTCTACCCCTTCCTTTGGCTCATCGACAGCAGGCCCATCAATATCAGCGGCAGCCAAAGGAAGGGAGGCCCTGCCAGAAGAACAACCAGTCACAGACACCCCTGCAAGCAGGGACATCCAGCAAAGAATCCAAGAGGTGCGGGTGGCAAGACACCAACTATTCCCTACAACAACCCTCTTCCTTAAGGACCTCCTTCGTGTGTTTTACACATTCACTTTGCACTCTGAACTTCCAATGGTGTGGCATCTACTCTAATGATTTCATTCACCATGACTGACCCCTTCACATATTTTTTGTTTAGTTGATTCATGCCACATATATTTTCTGTTAGTGGTAGCCTTACAATGAAATCACCCATCACTGATTCATTGTCTGCTGAGTTTTCTTTCACGTTTCACCATGTAGACATGTTAGGCCATGTGAAATATATGGTGATGATTCAAGGTATTTTTTCCAGATGGGATATGTTGCATGTACACAGTTTCCAGCTCAGGAGTACAACCATTCCACACAAACACATGCAAGACATACAATTGTCTGGTCAAACTAAAAAATGTATTACAGTGTTCAGCACGTAGGCTGTCAATATGTCAAAACTATTGGAAATCATAAATGATTAACTCATATTGAGCAAATTAACATCTTTACAGAGACAGATCTCTAGACCACGGAAGGAAAGGATCTGTCAAACATTATCCTGTAGAATAGGCAAACATTGAAGTCGTTGATGTCCTTAGCTTGAGCCTTATCACATACCACACCAAAGTAATTCAACATCACATTATCCAAGATCCAGACAGATGGCAGTACACCAGTCCCTGATCACTGGGCCATTATAATCCAATGCTCATGCATCAGGTGGTATGACAACATCTACAGCAATATAGGTCATAAAAAAGAGTGTTTAGCCAATGTGAATGAAAAATGACTTGGACGTAAGCTAGGACTACATATTTTATGACCACATGATGACACATATGATGCATCAGCCCACCACAGGACACAAAACAAGTCCAATGGGCACTCCGGACCTTCCAACCAAATACTGTGCAAGCTGTCTTGGCTCAGGTCTCATACACCCAAACTAGGTTACCTTCATTACCTGGAACAATCCATGTCCACTTTGTATGTCAGAACAGCATCACATACCTGACAATGTCACAACTCTGAAATGCCCACATGAAGATGTCATGGTGAAGGTGCCTGTATGAAAAACAAAACAAGGAGTATAGGCTTGAAACCATACCTATGACAAAAGTCACATAGCAAACATCTGGAAAACAAAGTACAGTGCAACAAATCTGACACAAACAAAGCAGCAACATCAAGGTGGGGATGTGTCAAAAGCTATCTTATCAATCAGCCGTTGGCTGATGTTTTTCAGAGTATCAGCTTCCTCGCTGATGTGAAAACACTAACTTCCACACATTCTCATAACAACAGTTCATTTTACAGTCACAGTCATGACATCACATGACATACTTAAGCTCATGAGAAGTAGCTGTGGATGAGATCTTCTTGCAGGTCAGTTCCTTCCTCTTAACCACTGTCATCTTCAGTTGGCATTCAGGATCCTTACCCGGTAGCACTGTTGGATCCCCCTGCTCTGCGATGTACCGGATATTCCTCCACAGGCTAATGTTGTGGAGCATGCCACAGGGATCTGGCACACTTTTCTAGGTGAGAAGAGAAGGGCTCTACCAGTCCTGTCCAGACAGTGAAATCTGGCCTTCAGGAGCCCAAAAGCCCTCTCCACTGCCCGTTGTGTTCTTCCATGGACCTCATTAAAGCGGATTTACTGTGGCGTAGTTGGATTCTCCAGCCGCGTCAATAACCAAGGACGATTTGGATATGCTGAGTCTCCTGTTTATGAATGGGACATAGTGCAACAATGAGTCACTCACCTCATGATTGTAGCACCTGACATTGCTCATACACAATCAGGACAGATGTGACCTACCAACCAGCCAGGCCCTCTCTGGTTGCACTTGTGACATCAGCTGGGTTTGGTGCTATTCCGCATTATAAAGGAATCATGGGCTGATTAATTATTACAGTATAATTTTCCAACTTGATTTCAAAATTAAAAAGCAATCTGAAAACAATTCCTATACTTAATTTCACAAGTATTTAATAGTTTATTTAACAAGACATAAAATAAAGTATAAAACAAATACATTAAAAAAGCAAAGAAAAACACTATCCGCACAATACTCTAATAACCCTGCAACTCACTCATAAAACACTTAAAATTAATTTAATATATATTTAAAAAGAAAAACATACATAATAAATAACTTAGATATATAAAACATAAAATAAACATTCTAATATACATTTGAAAACAAATTAAGTACAACAGTGGTTCCCAACCTTTTGCCTTCTGTGGACCCCCACTTCATCATTACTTGAACCCGTGGACCCCCACTGAATCATTATTGGATTATTGGAATCAGGGACCTCCCGCTGAGTCATTAGTTTAAGCAGGGAACCCAGGCCTAAACATTGTTGATGATTTGAACCATAAATAATACACAAAAAGCACAGAAACAAGCATTCAATCAAACACATACAAAAATGTTAGCACATTTTATTTAATTTACAAACAAATAAAATAAAAAAACTACACATTTTAACTTTAATAGGAAGGTTGGAGCTTTTCTAAAATCAATTGAAGCTACACATCGCCCATACTATATTCTGTTTGATGCACTTGCGATGCTCCCAGGAAGCAATCTGAGGATACTAATTTATTTTTTAGCCTCCAATTTCAAATTCCTTGACATTTATAGTCCGTTTAAAATGTTCAATTGTACATTTAGCCACTATATTTATATACACTTTATTAATCTGTTAATATTAGTTATTTTTTTAAGCAGTCACAGACCCCCTGAGGACACTTTGCGAACCCCAGAGGTCCCTGGACCAAAGGTTGGGAACCAGTGAAATACAAATTGTAACAAATCACTAAAAAACAATATTCTTATCACTGATAAAACTACCATGATATAAAATACATCACAATATTACTGCCACATTCTTAACAATTGATGATACTTTTTTTACAACATTAAGGTCATGCACTCTTATCAATAGAGGTATTTTTCCCAGCTTTTAGCAGTGCTCAAATACTTGGAAATCCACAGAAAATGCAGATTTTATTTATTGCATACTAAGCAGTGATGTTCAAGGAAATGTGTTTGTACCAACCTAGCACATCAGTAAATGCATACTGGCTTCTATCATATGCAAAAGTATTCCAAAGTCTATAGCTCCTCCATTTTTGCTCAGCTTCACAAGTACCAGATCTTTCAAGCTTTCATGGCACTTGGGGGTTCTAACAGTATAAAAGGGGATGTTGCGTTGTTTCCCCAGCCACGATGCAGGTGATGTGTCGATTTCCCAGCTGTGATGCAGGTGGTACGTTGATTCCTCAGCCGCGATGCAGGTGGTGCATCATTTTTACAGTCGCATTGCAGGTGATGCGTCAAACTTTTCCCCGCTCAGCTCCTGTGCATGAATTTCCATCTTGGCTCCCCCAGGTTCACCTTTCAAGGGCCCAGGGAGTGGAGTGGGTTACATTTGGCAGGGTAGGAGTTGCAGCAGAGTCCAGGTGCTGATAGAGGAAGTCTTTGATGGCCCTGAGACTTCAAAACAGGAAGCAAGCTCAGTCGAAACCCTTGGAGACACTTCACAAGTAGGAATATACCACAAGGTCCAATCGTTGTCCTCTTTCAGGCAGAAACGGCAACTGTAGGCCAACCCAACAAAGCACAGTCACAGGCAAAGAGGCAGTACTTCTCCTCCAGCTCTTCTCCTTCGAAGAGGTTCCTCTGGAGTCCAGATGTAATCTAAAAATCTGTGGTTCTGGGTCCCCTGCCAATACCCCTTTCTGCCTTTGAAGTTGCCAAACTTCAAAGGAAAGTCTCTGTTGTTCACAAGATCCTGCCTTGCCCAGACCTAACTCAAGACTCACACCATGGGGATGGAGACTGCATTGTGTGAGGGCAGGCATGGCCTTTCAGGTGTAAGTGTCAGCTTCTCCCTCCACTCTAGCCTAGATGGCTCATCAGGAGATGCAGGCTACACCCCGGCTCTTTTTGTGTCACTTATCTAGTGGCGATTCAAAAACATGTCAGTCTGACCAAGTCAGGGAATACACAAGCAGGCAGAGTCACAAAATGGTTTAAGCAAGAAAATGCCCACTTTCTAAAAGTGGCATTTTCAAACTAACAATTTAAAAAACAACTTTACCAAAAGATGTATTTTTAAATTGTGAGTTCAGAGACCACAAAGTCCACATTTCTAAATGCTCTCAAAGGGAAACTGCACATAAAAGGCAGCCCCCATGTTAACCTATGAGAGAGATAGGCCTTGCAACAGTGAAAACTGAATTTCGCAGTATTTTACTGTCAGGACATGTAAGACACATCAGTATGTGTCCTACCTTTAATATACATGGCACCCTGCCCATGGGGCTACCTAGTGCTTACCTTAGGGATGCCTTACATGTAGAAAAAGGGAAGGTTTGGCCTGGCATGTGAGTACCCTTGCCAGGTCGAATTGGCAGTTTAAAACTTCACACACAGACACTGCAGTGGCAGGTCTGAGCCATGTTTACAGGGCTACTAATGTAGGTGGCACAACCAGTGCTGCAGGTCCACTAGTAGCATTTGATTTACAGGACCTGTCACCTCTAGTGCACTTTACTAGGGACTTACTAGTAAATGAAATATGCCAATGTGGAAAAGTCAGTTACGCATACAATTTACAGTGAGAGCGCTTGCACTTTAGCACTGGTTAGCAGTGGCAAAGTGCCCATAGTACAGAACCAGCAAAAGCAAAGTCCAGCACACAGTCAAAACATAGGAATCAGAGGCAAAAAAAACAGGGGAGACCACTCCAAGGATTCGAGGTCTAAAAAGAAATATAAATGATGCCTGTGTAATTTGCATAAATTTTAGATTTTTTTATAACTCAATAGCTCTGAAATGACACTGTGTCATGTACGTATGCTACCAATCCTGGCAAAATTACAGTGCTAGAACAAATTCGAACAAGCAGAACACCAGCTGTTGTTCAAGACAATTGTGTTTTTCACACTTTTTTTTAGCACGAAATGCATTCTATCCCCAAAATTGACGTCAACTTAACATAGCGAATAAATAGAGGATTTTTATTTCGCAAACTTTCCCAAAATTTCGCATGCTTATGCAAAAGCACATTTTCAGAATTTTTCACACCCTGATTTTAGTGTTACCCTGTGACACTAGTTTTGAATACAGCTATTGAAATGTTGTAACTAGAATAATAGTAACTTTCAGTCTTTCATCAAAATGCATACTCTTCGAGGCCATATGAGAGACATTCCTGAGTTCGTTAAAGTCACACAGGCGGCTTTGCATACTGCTTCTTTGGAACGCATCCTTTTTTAATTTACAGTCGTGTACTTTTTTGCAGACCCCCTTTTCTACAACCCGTTCATAGACAAGTAGGCACAGCTTTCAGTGTTCAGAGAAAATGTTGGTCCTCCGCTTCACCCTGATTACACGTGGCACTTGAGGATCAATGCATCGGAAATATGAGTGGAATTGTAGGCTTCAGAGAGTGGCTCTTGAAGGGAAACGGCATTTATTAATTGGTTCGCTATTCATTTATTTCCCTTTCGTTCTCAGTTGAACAAAGAAAAGCGCTTTTTACTCTCCTGCTGTGTGTACCTAAAAGTAGAAATGGCATAATACGCGTCTCCAATCCTTAATAAAAGCAGCATTAGCCTTGGCGATAATTAGAGAAATCCACTTGTGGTATCCAAGACCACACAGGACGGTTTGCTGAATGAATGTGTTTGTTTTGCAAGGATTGGAAGCCATCTTGGTGATGGCGATGTGAAGCATACAGGAGGAAGAAAAGCAAGTGTTACAACTACTAAAGAATAAAACTGCGTGACAGACTCAGGGCTCAATTCTGATTCGATAAAAATATGGTGGACTATGACTCTCTTCAGGGATGACCGTTTAGCACAACTCCCACAGTAGCACCTTACATTATTTTGAGGGTGACATTCGCGTCCTGTGAAGGAATTCATATACAACGAGGAATAACAAAAGCTTCTCTATAAACCTTTGCCCTGATTATGAGTGGATATGAGTTTTCCAGCTCCTGCACAAACCCTTGTTTGCACAGGGTTTGGAATCCCAAATTGTGTGATATTTACCACTCCTGGTAATTAAAGGGTGCTATGGAGACTTCATAGAGACCCTTTGTTAAAAAGGAAAGGTGTATAGTATCTGCCGTAATCTGCGGAGTTTGGTGTAGTAATTATAACAATCTGCATGTTATTTAAAGAAAACTCAAAATAAGCGATAATTATTGGGAAATGAACTCCTAACAACTCCCTGTCTAATGGAGTAATTATCACATCCATGTGCCACAAAAGAAAGAAAAATGCACTGTTATTTGTACAGAGTAACAACATTCTAAATGGCATACACAAAACAATGCCTGTGTTTATTCTTCCACTAAACCCTGGCTTCTGAAATATATTTGTTATTTACTGCCAGTGGCATATATATATATAAATGTAGTACTCTGTTGTCTTACTATTAACCTTGCACTATGGGAAAAACATTAAAACATTTTTGTAATTCATGCGTTTTGTTTTACATTCATTTTAGCCTGTGCCACTTCTGTGGCTAAATGACACTTACCATACCTGATCTCTTTCTAAGAATATTTCTTATTCATTGTCAGGTTGATAATTAGGGCCTCATTTACAAGTGGCCTGCGCCGCAGGTCAATCACTTTTTTTTTATGCACTGGTGGCGCAGGCTCTAGGGCCATATTCACAAAGCTACTTTGTGTGGCTTTTCAAGGCCTTGTAAATATGGGCCCCTTTCACACATTACTCTGCGTGAAAGGGGCATTCCATGGGTGTTGTGGTGGGTGTCCCTATGCACCATCCATGAAATCCGACGCATTCCCAGATTTGCAAGGTTTCGTAATTCTGGGAATATGTCAGTTTCCCACATCACTCCAGGGGTGGCAAAGGGGTGACGCAACACGGAGAAATAACATTAATTCTCCCTGTTTTTCCCTCTTTCTATGTGTGCTGCATTCTCCAGCACACACAGAAGGAGGAATAATCTTCCTGTGATTGTTGTTGTGCAGAAAGGTGTTCCTTCCTGCACAAAAACAATAATCCTGCAATGCAGGTATCCTTGCACCATGGTGCAAGGGTGCCTATAATGGTGCATGGCAGCAATTTGTGAACCAACGCAGGGGACAAGGGCAGGAATGTTCTGTATCTTGTAGATACAGCGCTTTCCTGTCCTTTTGTTTTGATGCAGGACAGCCCAACAAAAAGACTTGCGATGCTGCCCTGTGCCGAAACTTTGTAAATGAGGCCCTACGTGTGATTTGTAATTTTTGTGAGTCAGCATTATTTAACAGTGTGAGCCAGATTCACTAAGGCTTTTCTAATTCTTTAGCCAGACATTTACACATTTCTGAAATTCAAATGTTTACATGAGTCCCATTAGAAACCTCATACAGTTACTGCTTTCCTTTTTGTAAGTTTCAAGAATTTTATTAAAAATATTCAAATATTCTGTTTGAATTGACAAGAACACTGATGTTAAACAGTTGAGTAAAATATAGGATCAAACAAATAAATTGTTACAAATATTATAAAAAATAAAAATAAACTGTGAATAAGCATACCTTGAAATATAAAACTATATGAAATACATACATTAAACAGTAACTTAAGAATGATAACTAATTCAACAATTAGCATTGAGATGGGCAATAAGGGAGATTCAAGAGGGTTTTAACACTTCTTCAGAAATGGGTTGATGCAAATTAGTTCTTAATGCAGAACAATTTAGCATATTAGTTATGGGTAACCAACAATGTTGTCTTTTAATAGCTAAAGACAGTGGAGTAAACACAATTGGTATCTAATCTATGATTATAACAAACACCATACCACCATGCCTGGAAAGAAATATTTTTTTTTTGTTATTTGCCGGAAAGCTACAGCAATTAATAAATCCACAAGTTGCACATTTATTTCACAATTTATCCAAATATCAGAAAGACTACCCAAAAATACGTTTGTAAAAGAAACAGGTATGGAGGTATGAAAAATTTGATTAATTTGAGTCCATACCTGAAGCCAAAATTGGTATGTATGTGTATATTCAAATAACATATGTTTTAGAGTTGAATTAGAGATTTAGCATGTCCAACATGCCGACATTATAGAAGAATTTGTTTTATTTAAAATATGTGGTGTAAGTAGTAATCTATTATATAGAAAAAATAATGTTTGAGTAGTGTTAGCCGCACAAGGTGTTTTGCAAATTTTTGTCCATATCTTATTCCATAAAGGAACAGGAAATGAGGTTTGTAAGTAATCTTCCAATTGTAATTCCACTAATGTTTTCTGCCTCAGTTGAGCTGCATAGTTGAGAAGAGGGTAAATTCGTGAGGCTGAGGTGAAACGTTGGAAAAATTTGCAATACAGGGGAAGGTGCAGGAGCTTGGGAGGTCACGGACAATAGAGAATTATACGATTGTAAGATAGCTGTGGTTAAGAGCTGATATTTGTTTTGAAAAGAAGTATGAAAATTAAATAACTGTTTGGCCTGGGTAAGTGAAAGTAATGAGTGATTATCTAATAATTGAGACACCCATACTAAGCCCTTTTTATGCCATGACTTTCAAAAAACACATTTATTTTTAATCTTAATAAGATTATTGTACCAAATTGAAGAATTAAGAAATTTATCTAAACTGGAAAATTTAGAAGTAAAGATTGGATGTAATATTTTACAAGCCATTTTAAAATTTAAGAACCGGTAATGACATATTGGCTGGACGCTGGGTGAGAGAAATAAACTCCTTAAACGAAAATGGATGAATAAAGGATAATTCTAACTCAACCCATAAGGGCTTTTGGTGTAAAGCATGTTCATGATGCAAAGGCATTGAGGGGGTCATTCTGACCTCGGCGGTAAAAGGCGCCTACCGCCGGTCAGAAATCCTCCATAATCCCGCCGCGGTCGCGGAAACCCGCCACGGTCATTCTGACCCGCAGAAGGCAAACCTCCGAAAATCCGACCGCCACAACAGACCGCCAGACCAGCGGTCGGCGGAAAGGTGGAGGTGACCAAACCTCCACCGTCACGCCAACAGAAATACGCCCATCCCATTACGACCCACGAATCCACGCGGCGGTCATTCAAACGCGGTATTCCATTGGCGGGACACACCGCCGCGGTCAGAATACACACAAACGAACAAAACTCAGCCACATTGGACGATTTGAATCCCACACACCTGATACACATACACACACCACTCCCACACACACAATACAATATAAAACACACACCCACATCACCCACAAACCCCTACGCAAAAAAATTCGTAACGAAGGCAAGAGCGAGACACCAGCATCCAAAAAATAACAGCCACTCAACACCATCACCCACACACTATCCACACACAAAACAACACACACCACCACACTCAACTCACTTAAATACACATACTCCACCCCACACATCATACACACCACCCCATGGCACCCCAAAGACAACCCCGCTTCACAGACGAAGAACTCAGGGTCATGGTGGAGGAAATCGTTCGGGTAGAGCCCCAGCTGTTCGGCACACAGATACAATACACCAGCATTGCCCGGAGGACGGAGCTATGGCAGAGGATTGTCGACAGGGTGAACGCAGTGGGACAGCACCCCAGAAATCGGGAAGACATCAGGAAGCGATGGAACGACCTACGGGGGAAGGTGCGTTCCATGGTATCCAGGCACAACATCGCCGTGCAGAAGACTGGCGGAGGACCCCCACCTCAACCCCCACAATTCACATCATGGGAGGAGGAAGTCTTGAACATCCTGCATCCTGACGGCCTCGCAGGAGTCGGCGGAGGAATGGATACTGGTAAGTTGAAGCTTCAATACTGCTTCCCCCCCACCTGCATGCCAAATCAGACCCCAAACCTCACCCCCATCCTCGAACCCCACCCTCACCCCCACCGTCACCCCCACC
This sequence comes from Pleurodeles waltl, assembly GCF_031143425.1. Taxonomy (NCBI): domain Eukaryota; kingdom Metazoa; phylum Chordata; class Amphibia; order Caudata; family Salamandridae; genus Pleurodeles; species Pleurodeles waltl. The sequence goes on from NC_090442.1 coordinate 470,100,166, forward strand.
CTCACCCCCACCACCATCCTCACCCCCACCACCATCCTCACCCCCACCCCCAGCACACCTATTCCCCGCCAATGTCTCACCATCACAACCCACACATCCCAAAACCTAGGCCTGCATGCGTCCACTAAGCATGGACACCCATCACCAAAGCATGCCCAATGCATATACACATCCCCCCCACAAGCCACCCTCACCAAAGCCCCCACACACGAATGCCAGCACTTGGGGACACGAGAACCCACAGATACACCCATATGCCACACATTGAAACTATAACCATACCTCTATACCCCTGCAGGACCCGACCGTCAACACACCGCGGCGGAGGGGCCAGAATTCTCCACACCCCCCACCCAAGAGGCCGTCAGCGATGACAGCAGCTCTGTCGACCTGGACACCGATGACCAGCCCGGACCATCGGGGACCTCTGGACAGTCGGTTCCCCTCACACAGGCCCAGGCCACTACAGACCCAAACCCCTCTGGGAACACCAGCACAGCTCCCACCCAGCGGGCCCATGCCTCTGTCTCCAGGGCGCGTCAATCTGCGGTGTGTCTACCACTACAGGGCACCCAGGATAACCCACCACCCCAACAACAACAGGGACCTGGGGGCAGTGGTAGTGGGCACACCGGCCAGGGGGCAGAGGCCCAGGGAAACAGGGGAACTCAGAGGGCAGCTGTGCGACAGGGGGGGGAGGAGAGGCCCAGGGAACCCACTCTCCACGAGGTCCTCACCACCATCATGGGAGCATACAACCGCTCCCAGGAGACGATGGCGACGGTACTGGCCCGGTTCCAGGAGATCCAGGTGCTGCAGGAGGAACACTATCGGGGGTACAGGGAGGACATCAGAGCCATCAACACCACCCTGGTTACCATGGTAGGGCTGCTGCAGGACCTCGTCAACAACAGGGCGGACACTGAACAACACCCAAGGGCCCCTGCCACTAGCCTGGACCAAGAACAGCCAACCACCTCCGCCGGCGCTAGTGGACAGGAGGCCCCCGCACAGCAGCAGCCCACCAGACCCCCACCTCCTGCAGGAGAAGAACCACCCCGCAAGAGGGCCCTGAGATCTCGCAAGAAGACAGAGTAGGATGTCAAGACCCCCGCCAGCAACGGATACCACCTGATGTCATCCCACTGTCCCACATTGTCACCCTGTCCATCCTTGAACTGCCCATGCTCCATCTCTCCACAGGCCTCTGGACAATGCACCTGTGTGACTGTTACTCTGGACTCTGCCATGGACATTCCTTCACCATAGCCCCCACCCACTTGAAACCACCCATCCCATTTTGAGCACTTAAATAAACACCTATTTTGCACCAAAATATCTGGAGTCTGGCTGTGATTTCAATAGATTGTAATTGACATGACAGTGCAAATATGTCCTTGTACATGGTGAAGAACAAACAGCTGCCACAAAGCTGTAGTCCATGGGGAAACGAAGCACAGGACTCGTAGTGGGGACCCCAGATCTGAAATAGGGAGGGAAAAGCCAAAACTCAGTCATCATACACTGGGGGAAATAGACAGGCAGCAGAGATGCTGGAGAGTAGTTAACATTTACTAAATTATCTTTGAAATGTTACCTGTGTCCTATTGGAAGTACTGTTCAATGATTCTGTCCCTGTTGTCTGTTTCAGCCCCGTCGTCTTCCACCTCGTCACTCTCCTCAGGTTCCACCGCTGCCACAACACCACCGTCTCGACCATCCTCCTGCAGGAAAGGCACCTGGCGGCGCAAAGCCAGGTTGTGAAGCATGCAGCAGGCCACGATGATGTGACACACCTTCTTAGGTGAGTACATTAGGGATCCACCTGTCATATGCAGGCAGCGAAACCTGGCCTTTAGGAGGCCGAAGGTGCGTTCGATCACCCTCCTAGTACGCCCATGGGCCTCATTGTACCGTTCCTCTGCCCTGGTCCGGGGATTCCTTACTGGGGTCAGTAGCCACGACAGGTTGGGGTACCCAGAGTCCCCCACTAGCCATACACGGTGTCTCTGTAGCTGTTCCATCACGTAAGGGACGCTGCTATTCCTGAGGATGTAGGCGTCATGCACTGACCCTGGGAATTTGGCATTTACATGCGAGATGTACTGGTCAGCCAAACACACCACCTGGATGTTCATTGAATGGTAATTTTTTCTGTTCCTGTACACCTGCTCCCTGTCTCTTGGGGGAACCAAAGCCACATGGGTCCCATCAATGGCACCAATTACGTTGGGAATATGTCCAAGGGCGTAGAAATCACCCTTCAGTGTAGCCAATTCGCCCACCTCAGGGAAAATGATATAGCTCCTCACGGATTTCATCAGGGCAGACAACACTCTGGATAACACCTTCGAAAACATGGGCTGAGACATCCCAGAAGCAATTCCCACGGTTGTCTGAAATGACCCACTTGCCAAGAAATGGAGTACTGACATGACCTGCACCAGAGGGGGAATCCCTGTGGGTTGGCGGATGGGGGACATCAGGTCGGGCTCCAGCTGGGCACACAGTTCATGGATAGTGGCACGGTTAAGACGGTAGGTCAGGATAATGTGGCGTTCTTCCATTGTCGACAGGTCCACCAGCGGTCGGTACACGGGAGGATTCATCCGTCTCCTCGCCCAACCCAGCGGACGGTGCCTAGGAAGGACAACATGGAGCACACAGTCAAGCAACCCACAGGTACGTACTCACAGCTAGCACAGTAAACGATTCTCTATGCAGTGAATGGCGTGTCTGAGTGGCTATGCAAGGCCTAGGCCTGTGTGACGCTGTTGAAATTGAGCCATGTGGGCCCTGGAAATGGCGGCTGCCTGACCTGTGAAGTGTGACAATGGGATGTGAGGTCAATGCGCTGGCGTGGCACACCGCGGCGGGCGGCGGGCGAAGACCGCGGCGCAAAGCCGCATTGGTTAACATTGAAGCCTATGGGTTTCAGGAGCCAATGGCGAAGGGCGCCGGCGGTGGCGGGACGCACCGCCGCGGTACGCACCGCCGTGGACGTCACCGCCATTTTCTATCTACTTATCCACTTGCGACTTGAACTTTCACAGGAGAGGACCTATACTGCAAGTGTTGCTGTGACCTCGGTCTGGAAGGGACAATGGCTGCTGCGGCTGGGGAAAGGGCCCCTGCCTTCACTGGAGAGGAGTTGGAGAAACTTGTGGATGGGGTCCTCCCCCAGTATGCCCTACTCTACGGTCCTCCAGACCAACAAGTGAGTTTAATTCAATATGGATTTGGGGCCACTGGCTGGCTTGGGGGCCTGGCGGGGGGCATGGCGGGGGGCCTGGCGGGGATGGGGGGCATGTTGGGCCTGGCGGGGGGCATGGCGGGGGGCCTGGCGGGGATGGGGGGCATGTTGGGCCTGGCGGGGGGCCTGGCGGGGATGGGGGGCATGTTGGGCCTGGCGGGGGGCATGGCGGGGATGGGGGGCATGTTGGGCCTGGCGGGGGGCATGGCGGGGGGCCTGGCGGGGATGGGGGGCATGTTGGGCCTGGCGGGGGGCATGGCGGGGATGGGGGGCATGTTGGGCCTGGCGGGGGGTATGGCGGGGGGCCTGGCGGGGATGGGGGGCATGTTGGGCCTGGCGGGGGGCATGGCGGGGGGCCTGGCGGGGATGGGGGGCATGTTGGGCCTGGCGGGGGGCATGGCGGGGATGGGGGGCATGTTGGGCCTGGCGGGGGGCATGGCGGGGGGCCTGGCGGGGATGTGGGGCATGTTGGGCCTGGCGGGGGGCCTGGCGGGGATGGGGGGCATGTTGGGCCTGGCGGGGATGGGGGGCATGTTGGGCCTGGCGGGGGGCATGGCGGGGGGCCTGGCGGGGATGGGGGGCATGTTGGGCCTGGCGGGGGGCATGGCGGGGGGCCTGGCGGGGATGGGGGGCATGTTGGGCCTGGCGGGGGGCATGGCGGGGATGGGGGGCATGTTGGGCCTGGCGGGGGGCCTGGCGGGGATGGGGGGCGTTGGGCCACTGGAAAGGAAAATGCTGAGAAACTTGAACGTGGTATTTCTCCCTCCCTGTACGTGTCACATAGGTCCGCGCCCATGAGAAGATCGGGATTTGGCGTGCCATCGCCAAGGAAGTCCGGACCCTGGGGGTCCACCATCGACGGGGCACCCACTGCCGCAAGAGGTGGGAGGACATCCGCCGCGGGACCAAGAAGACCGCCGAGTCTCTGCTGGGGATGGCCTCCCAACGTAGGCGGGGTGCCTGCCGTCAACTGAGCCCCCTGATGTTCCGGATCCTGGCGGTGGCCTACCCTGAATTGGATGGGCGCGTGAGGGCAGCACAGCAGACACAAGGGGGTGAGTACAAGCATTATCTACTCTGTTGTCGCGCAGTGGAGGTGTCTGGGTGGGGGAGGAGGGCTGGGGGTCCCCCTAGGCCAGGGCGATATCTGTAGGCTGGGCACCCCCGTAAGCCCCTGTGTCCCCAGCCACCACCCTCAGTAGTTTGTCAGTACAGCCATCCCTGGGCCGTGTCATCCATGGGTGCAGTTGTCAACTCTAGGCGTGTAGGGCATGTTCCACGGAATGCGTAGCGGACCCCAAGTGCGCAACTTAGTGCAGGGGGCATCTGTGTCTGTCATGTCTGCTAACTGTACCGGAGATCCATGTACTCAATATCCCTTTATTTCTCTCTCCCCCCCCTTTTTGTTTGTCTTTCTGTGCTTGTGTGCATCAGCATCATCAGGCGGAGGAGAAGTGGCATTGGGGCAGGAGGGAGCTGCATCTCACATGGCCCAGGAGGGCCATGCCACAGAGTCAGACTGGACCAGTGAGACGGAGGGCGAGGGGAGCTCCACGACGGGGACGACTGGACCCTGCAGCGACACGGACACGTCCTCGGAAGGGGGCTCCCTTGCGGGGGTGGCACCATCCGTGCCCCCCGCCATTACAGGTACAGCCGCCACCCAGCGCACCATCTCCGCCCTCCCAGCAGCCCCTCAGCGTTCGCCCCGTGCCCGCTCTGCCAGGAAGCCGGGCATCTCCTTCGCCCCAGGCACCTCAGGCCCTGCCCCTGTTACCCCCGCTGCCCTCAGTGCGGAGCTCATTGACCTCGTGAGGACGCTCATTGTTGGGCAGACTACCCTTTTGAATGCCATCCAGGGGGTGGAGAGGGAGGTTCATCGCAGCAATGCGTACCTGGAGGGCATTCATTCGGGTCAGGCTGCCCATCAGCGATCGTTCCAGGCTCTGGCCTCAGCACTGACGGCAGCCATTGTCCCTGTCTCCTGCCTGCCTCTACTAACTCCCTCCTCCCAGTCTCCTGTTCCTCTGCCTGTCCCACCCACACCATCAGACCAGCCTGCACACACCTCAACACCCAAGAGAAGCTCATCCAAACATAAGCACCACAGATCACGCAGACATTCACACACGCAACATTCCGATGCAGACATGCCAACAGTCACTACCACCTCTGTGACCCCCACCTCCTCGTCTCCCTCCTCCCTCCCTGTGACGTCTACACTCACACCTCCATTCACCTCACCATCAGCCAGTGTTTCCATCACCAGCACACCCTCCACTCCAGTCCGCACACGTGCAGTCACCACCCCCACTGCCATTTACACGTCCCCTGTGTCCTCTCCCACTGTGTCTGTCACCCCCTCTTCCACACCACACAAACGCAGCCACCCACCCACCCAACAGCCATCCACCTCACGACAGCCTATCCCTCCTGCACCTGCACCCAAAGACAGCAAACGTGACTCACCTACAACCACATCCTCTCCCTCCACTCCCATTCCCACTGTACCTACCACTCTCCATTGTCCCAAGAAGCTCTTCCTCGCCACTACTAACTTCTTTCCTGACCCTGAGCCCCCCCCTCCTTCTCGTCGGGGTAAGAAGAGCACCTCAGCCACCACCAGCCCTGCAGCCCCCTTGACAAGGGTGCAGGGGTATTGGAGCCCGCCAGCCCGCATGTCTGGATCTTCGCCCAGCAGCAAGGGGACAGCCAGCCCACCCCCTGGGAAGAGGAGCAGAAGGCGGAAGGGTCGCCGCAGGAGCCCGCCTTCTACATCCCCCCCGGACACCACCCAGAGACAGTCACCAGCCACAGCTCCAAAGGGAGGAAAGGGCCACAGGCCCACGACTAAGGAGGGCAAGGGCAGCAAGTCGGAGAGGTCAGGCAGCAGGCCTGCTGCCCAGGAGGAGCCCACAACCCCCATAGCCGCTGCCCCGGGAGGAACCGGCACAGCTGCCCCGGGAGAGCCCACCACCCCCATAGCCGCTGCCCAGGGAGGACCCAGCCCAGCTGGCCAGGAGGGCCCCACCACCCACAGCCCAGGTGGGCAGTGAAGGAGCACCATCCCCGCTGCCCAGGAGGGCACCACCAGGAAATTAGCAGTTGGCCATAGACCGTCCGCCGTCTCAAGAACCGCTGAACTGGGCCCCGCCGTCTCAAGAACCGCTGCACTGGGCCCTTCAAGGCAAGGAGCGCTGAACTGGGCCCCGCCGTCTCAAGAACCGCTGAACTGGGCCCTTCAAGGCAAGGAGCACTGAACTGGGCCCCGCCGTCTCAAGCACCGCTCCGCTGGGCACCGCCGTCTCACGCACCGCTCCGCTGGGCCCCGCCGTCTCAAGAACCGCTGAACTGGGCCCTTCAAGGCAAGGAGCGCTGAACTGGGCCCCGCCGTCTCAAGAACCGCTGAACTGGGCCCCGCCGTCTCAAGCACCGCTCCGCTGGGCCCCGCCGTCTCACGCACCGCTCCGCTGGGCCCCGCCGTCTCAAGAACCGCTGAACTGGGCCCTTCAAGGCAAGGAGCGCTGAACTGGGCCCCGCCGTCTCAAGAACCGCTGAACTGGGCCCTTCAGGGCAAGGACCGCTGAACTGGGCCCTACAAGGCAAGGAGCGCTGAACTGGGCCCTTCAAGGCAAGGAGCGCTGAACTGGGCCCCGCCGTCTCAAGAACCGCTGAACTGGGCCCTTCAGGGCAAGAACCGCTGGCCCTTTGGCAGACGTGGCAGGGCAGGATCTATCTCGGGCAGGGCTGCAGGATGTCCTCTGGCCAACTTGCCTCCTCCAGTGGCAGTGGGGTCTGTTATGGACTGTATGGACTGTGGCTTTGCTCTCCCCAGGATGGCCCAGTGGGCAGGCCACCCACTGTATGGACTGTATGGACTGTGGCTTTTCTCTCCCCAGGATGGCCCAGTGGGCAGGCCACCCACTGTATGGACTGTATGGACTGTGGCTTTGCTCTCCCCAGGATGGCCCAGTGGGCAGGCCACCCACTGTATGGACTGTATGGACTGTGGCTTTGCTCTCCCCAGGATGGCCCAGTGGGCAGGCCACCCACTGTATGGACTGTATGGACTGTGGCTTTTCTCTCCCCAGGATGGCCCAGTGGGCAGGCCACCCACTGTATGGACTGTTTGGACTGTGGCTTTGCTCTCCCCAGGATGGCCCAGTGGGCAGGCCACCCACTGTATGGACTGTATGGACTGTGGCTTTGCTCTCCCCAGGATGGCCCAGTGGGCAGGCCACCCACTGTATGGACTGTATGGACTGTGGCTTTGCTCTCCCCAGGATGGCCCAGTGGGCAGGCCACCCACTGTATGGACTGTATGGACTGTGGCTTTGCTCTCCCCAGGATGGCCCAGTGGGCAGGCCACCCACTGTATGGACTGTATGGACTGTGGCTTTGCTCTCCCCAGGATGGCCCAGTGGGCAGGCCACCCACTGTATGGACTGTTTGGACTGTGGCTTTGCTCTCCCCAGGATGGGCCAGTGGTCATGGAGTCCCCTCGTGGATCTGGCGTCGTGTACTCAAGTGGCTGAGGTGCCCCCCCTTCCCTTCCCCCTGAGGTGCCTGTCCTATTTTCTTTCTGATGCCCCTGCAGTGTTCTCTCCGTGGAGTTCTTGTCGTGGGACTGGGCCTTGCCCCTTTGCACAGGACCCCTGTGATCCACGGACAGTGGTTGGACTACATTTAGTAGCTGTATATATTTTGTACATAGTTTATTTATTTATTGGGATTACTGGTGTACATATTTCAATATATCTGCCCGTTTATGATCTCTTCTTTTGGTCTTTGCATTATTTCGGAGGGGGGTGGTTTGTGGGTTGTGACAGTGATCTGTGGGAATGCATTGATGTGTGTGTTGTAGTGGGTGTGGGTGGGTGGGTGTGTGCCGGTAATCTTTTCCCTCCCCTGTGTCGTAGGTGCAGTACTCACCGATGTCTTCCGCGCCGCCGGGCGTGCTCCTGGTATATGAGCAGGAATAGGAGTGCGGGGATGACCTGCAACTCTGGCTCCATACTGCCGGAATCTCGCGTGGAGTGCGTAGAGGTGAGCGTTTTCCCGTTCGTAGTCTGTTTCCGCCGTGTTCTTATCGGCGGTGCTCCCGCCCCGGAAAAGGTGGCAGATTGGTGGGTCGTAATAGGGTGGGCGGTACATTGTCTGCCGCCGGGCTGTTGGCGGGAACCGCCGCGCTGTTTGTTTGTACCGCTGTGGCGGTCGGAGTGTTAAGTTGGCGGGCTGTGTTGGCGGTTCCCGCCAGGGTCAGAATTGCATATTTTAGACCGCCGGCCTGTTGGCGGCTTGGCCGCCGCTTTATCACCGACCGCCAGGGTCAGAATGAGGGCCTGAATGTCTTAGAAAAAAGCAGTATAATAAATTTGAAAATTTGGAAAATTAACTACCACATCATGTTTAGATTGTTGCATCTTTTTAAGAGACATTCGAGGTTTGCTATTATTCCATAGAAAGGAGATTAAAATAGAATTGGTTTTCCTAAAAACGGAAGAGGAAATATTAATGGGAATATTAGAGAGATAGAAAATTATTACAGGAACAAGCATAATTTTAATAGAATCTAGTCTACCCCACCATGATAGAATCAAAGGATTCCATCTTGTTAGATTCTTAAGGGTGGACAACAGAGCACCAACATTAATAGAAACAGCATCTTTCAATGAATTTGTAAACTAGATGCCTAGATATTTTATTTTTACAGGATTCCAAAGAAAAATGTAAAATGCAAATCCATGTTTAAAACACCATTTATTTTGTGGAAGAATCTCACATTTATCAGTGTTAAGCTTATAATCAGAATTTTAGCAAAATTTGAGACTGTATCTAAAAAGGGTTTTAAGGGAAGTTTAAAATTCAGAGGAAGATAAATATAATAGGATATCATCAGCATATACTGAACATTTGAAAAGTAAGTCTCTATATTTAAATTCTTGCATATTAGTATTCTGGCGAATAGAAGATAAAAAATGGGGTAAAGTGCCAAGATAAAAAGCAAAGGAGACAAGGGACATCCTTGTCTGACTCCTCTGAGAAAAGGATGAAGAAGTAATACCATTTACAAAATGGACACTAGTTTGATAGATTTCTGGCCAAAACCGAAGCAAGAAAGGGTAGCAAAAAGATAATCCCAATGAATGTGATCAAACGCTTTTTCGGCATCTAAGGATGTAGCAACTTATGATTTTGAATAAGTCTTAGATTTATTTAAAATGTCAAAGAAAAGTCTAGTATTATCTGAAAGATATCTACCTTCAACAAAACCCGACTGTCCCTTGCCGATTAAAATGGGAAGGAAAGATTTTAGTCTAATTGCAAGAATTTTAGCGAAGATTTTGTAATCAGTATTAACTAGGGATATTGGTCAATAATTTTTACATAATTGAACATCTTTACCTTCTTTTGGAATAAGACAAATCAAAGCATCTTGAAAAGTGCCAGACGCCTTGTTAGATGTTGCAAAAGAGGTGAAGAGTTTGTGTAATTTTGGAATTAACAATTCTGAGAAAGATAAATAGAACTCCACAGGAAAACCATCTGGTCCGGGGGCTTTGTGTGTTTTAATAGAAATAATTGCTCCCTGAATGTCCTTGAAAGAAATATCAGCATCTAGAGGAGAAAAATCAACATTTGAAGAAAACTCCTGTTTAATAGACTTTAAGTATGCAAGGATGTCCAAATTAGTTGGAAAGTTTTCTGGGGTATAAATTTTGTTATAGTAGTCAGAAAACGCATGCAAGATCTCTCTATCATTAGTGGCAGGTGTAAGATCAACCATGTAGAATCATTTCAATTTTGGTTCTATCTTTTTTGAATTTTTTTATAATTTGCTAGAAGCTTTCCCACTTTGTTCTGTCCTCCACAATATTTGGCACTTTATTTAAGAAGAATGAGGTATCATTTTCGTTAGAGAATTTATTAAATTGTAATTTAGCTTCGACTAATTCATTCAGACATTGTTTTGTTTTAGATGTATAATGAATATGTCCAAGGGATTTAATATGTGTAATAATGTCAAGTGATTTTTTATAATTAGATTTCTTTTTGTTAGAAACATTTGTTAAAATAAAATCCTGTGAGGCAGCTTTAAAAGCATCCCATATTGTGTGGAAAGAGAGTTCAGGTGTATCATTCAATAAAAAATATTCCTGTATAAATTCTTGAAGGTTTTTTATAAAAGTAGTGTCTGTTAAAAGAGAGGTATTAAAGCGCCAACGATTAATTATGGGAGTAACAGAAGGTAATTCCAGATCTACTGTAACTGGGGCATGATCGGAAATTAGAATAGTAACAATCTCTGAACCTAGAGTATGTTGAGATAATGACTTAGATATAAATAGATAATAAATCCTGAATTGGGAAAAGTGTACCACGGAAAAAAAAGTGTATTGTCGTAACATGGGATTACTAAGTCTCCATGAATCAATAAGTGCTCTCTGTACAATAGCTGAACTAAACTGTTTGTGCATAGACATGGGAATAAAATTAGTTTTAGAAGAACAATCTAAAAAAGGATCAAAAACAAGGTTACAATCACCTCCAAAAATTAAGTAATCATCTGTAATAGATATCAACTTATTGGGAATATTAGGCCAAAATGGTTTGTCTAGATGAGTAGGTGCATATACATAAAAAATGGTTATTGGTGTGTTATTGATAATAAGTTTTAAAAATAGCCAACGGCCTTCCGTGTCGTTTTCTTGGGATACTAATTTAACATGTATTTTTTTTACATAAAACAACAACACCATTACATTTACCCATGCCAGGAGCTGTAAAAGCATAACCTTCCCAGTTACGTTTAAGTTTGCTAACTTCTGTATCAATAACATGTGTTTCTTGCAACAATGCTATGTCTGTGTTCAATCTGGCTAGATGTGTGAGAAGGTGAACCTAACCCTTTAACGTTCCATGTAGTTCTTCGAAGAGACATAACAAATAAATATTATAAGTTAAGAAATTCTACAAAAGTAACAGTATATCTATGATTGATAGATACATTACCAAATATAGTAGTGTCTAGAAAAGAACCCTTAGAATAAAAAGAAAGAACTTGTAAACATAGAGCCATAGAAATTGACAGTTGAAACAAAGTAGCAACAAGGTAACAGTTAAATAGAATATGAAAAGAATTAGTAATATATAACAGTTGAAAAAATATAGAAAGATTAAGGAAAGCAATATCAGTAAAAACAAATACAAAAAGATGACAAAATATATTGATATAGCTATGAAGAAGGAATTTAAGTAGGAGAATGAAGAAAAGAGAAAAGAAAGAAGGAAATAAGAAAAGTTATAATGTCGAAAAAATAAAAGACATAAGGTATAAACAAACAAAAAGAACATATAACAAATAAGGAATTGAGGGTGATGACACCACAGAGGGAAGATGGCGCTCCTAGAAGTTCGACGAGGCCAACAGGTAAGGAATCGGACTAAGTACACAGGCAATGACGTAATCATAATATTATCAACAACCAATACCTGATAAAAGAGACAAAAGATCAGTAAGAGAAATAAGATACATAAGGAAAAGAACCTAAAATGTGATTTAGATTGATAATAACAAATAACAAAACATGAAAATGAAGGACAATATCTAGAAGTGAAAAAGGATTGAATGAAATTCAAGCTGCAGGTTGGTTTGAAATGTCCATGTTTTCTCCTCTACATGAGTCGATGAAGCTTTGCAAAATCTTGGGGTCTTCATATATCGTTGTTTTATTTTTAATTGTTACTTTAAAAGAGCATGGATGAAAAAGTCCAAATCTTGCATTTAAAGTACGAAGAGCTGGTCCCATGTCCAAAAATTGTTTTATTCTGTTAGCCGTAGGTTTAGCATAGTCTTGTGAAAAGAACAAATGTGAACCCGACCATGAAATCTTTCATTTCGATTTAGCAGCTCTAAGTATTTGAAGCAGTTCAACATATTCTAGAAAATATATAATAACACCTCTCGGCTTTTGTGGCGAAGATGCTTGGTGAGATGAATGACCTAATCTGTAAGCTCATTGAGGCCCGTATTTATACTCCGTTTGCGCCGAATTAGCGTCGTTTTTTTCGACGCAAATTCGGTGTAAAACTAACGCCATATTTATACTTTGGCGTTAGACGCGTCTAGCGCCAAAGTATGGGCAAATAGCGTCATTTTTTTGCGTGAACGCCTTCCTTGCGTTAATGAGATGCAAGGAAGGCGTTCCCGTCTAAAAAAATGACGGCGACGCAAATGCGTCGTATTTATACTCCCGGGCAAAAGTCACGCCCGGGAGGTGGCGGGTCAAAAAACCCTGCATTTGCGCCACTATTTAACGCCTGGGTCAGGGTAGGCGTTAAGGGGCCTGTGGGCTCAAAATGAGCCCACAGGTGCCCTCCCCTGCCCCCAGGGACCCCCCCTGCCACCCCTGCCCACCCCAGGAGGACACCCAAGGATGGAGGGACCCACCCCAGGGACATTCAGGTAAGTTCAGGTAAGTATAATTTTTTATATTTTTTAATTTTTTTTGGGTGGCATAGGGGGGCCTTATTTGTGCCCCCCTACATGCCACTATGCCCAATGACCATGCCCAGGGGACATAAGTCCCCTGGGCATGGCCATTGGGCAAGGGGGCATGACTCCTGTCTTTACTAAGACAGGAGTCATTTAAATGGCGTCTGGGCGGCGAAAATAATGGCGCAAATCGGGTTGAGGCGATTTTTTTGCCTCAACCTGACTTGCCCCATTTTAAGACGCCCTAACGCCATTTTCCCCCTACGCCGGCGCTGCCTGGTCTACGTGGTTTTTTTCCACGCACACCAGGCAGCGCCGGTCTGCTAGCGCCGGCTAACGCCATTCCATAAATACGGCGCCCGCATGGCGCTTCAGAATGGCGTTAGACGGCGCTAAATTTTTTGACGCTAAACTGCGTTAGCGCAGTTTAGCGTCAAAAAGTATAAATATGGGCCTGAATATTCAGTAAAGATGTAAAAGGAAGGTCTAAAAGCTTGAGAAGAAAAGATTGGAAAAATGTAATAGGATCTGAACCTTCTGTTCCTTCAGGTAAGCCATAAATACGTAGATTATTTCTTCTACTTTGATTTTCTAGGCCTTCAGCATGTGTCCTGAGGTGAAGCACTTCAGATTTAGGTAATTTCAAACTGTGAACTGTATCTTCAACATCGCTGACTTGTTGTTCAACTTGAGTAACTCTATTTTCCATAAGAGACCAATGATCTGTTAACGTCTGCAGGTTGTTATTAATTTCCTCCATAAATGGTCTTAAGGCACAAATTTCATCTAACAGTAACTCCAGTGAAATAGTATTCGGAGATTTAATGGGTGATGGAGGATCCTATTTAACACGTTTAGTTGCTGAGGTCATGCCCACATTTTGTTTGGAAGTTGACTTATTATTTTGCGTTAGAGTCCGATTGGGAGAAGAGGATGCCACATTTTTCAAAATATTGCGATCCATACATTTTGCCAGAATTGAGAAAGAGTTATCTGAAAAATCCTTGGCAGTTGTCGCAGAAACAGAAGACCCGTCTGGCTCTTAGTTCTTCCCATAAAATATCTTCATGTATAATTAAAATTATTCAGTGGGAAGGTTGAGAAAATAATATTTCCACATATTGAAGATATTGAGAGAAATTCTGACTAAATCCAATCAGCGCAAAAATATATGTGTTAAAATATAAACGTCATGGATCCAGAAATACTGGAACAGGTAATAAAGACAGTCTTGTTGAAAACATGAAGGATATTAAAGCAGAAGCAGTAGTATTTATGAAGAGAATGAAGAGTTGTGTGAATGCAAAATGTTGGCTGCAGTATTCTCCTCAGAGTATTCACTCCATTAAATCAATATAGTGAAGGGCATAATCATAGAAATAAAATGACCTGCAGGTAGCAGAAACGTTATTAGTGGTTTCCCTTACATTCCAGTGAAGTTTTGTCCCATCTGACAGAAAAAACGGCCGATTTTCACCTGCGACCGCGCCGGAGCTCACAGAGGTGCGGCCAACTTGAATCGGTGACAAGCCATGCCCCAGTTGCTGCTTTCCTGAGTAGTCTTGAAAATGTTTTAGGAGTTTTCTAAGTATGCCTTAGAAGAAGCAGTTGTGTAATTGGTCATAGTGTATATTTGATAATGTGAAAAAATCTTTGCATTAGTGCAATTGCTCTTTTAAGTTCTTATCATTTTTTTTATTTCAGGTAAATATTTACTCCATTCTACACATCCACACCTACTTTGAGGTTTTCCATTCCCTGGGAGGGGAAGTACTTCTGACCTTGACAGGAGTAAATTGGCAACAGTTTCCAATGTGTGTCATGGAGATAACTGAATACATTCAAACTCTAGAATATTGTCAGTTTCCCTAAACTCATTGTACTGTAAAACATCGACTCACTGCCCAGTAAGAGACTTACCCTTGCATATTTCACTAAAAGGCATAGTAGCCGGTGATCCCTGTATAATAGGCTGTGTCTAATTTCTTTACTACGGTCGAGTTGTGACTTCTCTAGTCACCTGTAATAATGAAATACCATGGCAGTTAAACTATAAGTTATTACGGTTGAGTTGTGATATCATAATGCTTGCTGTCAAAACTAGCACCCAAAGGAATAAGGCAAGTCACTGAGAATAATTACAGCTCCAGTTTAAACAACAAAAAGAAGAATTGGCATTTTATCATTCTGATCTGTTTAAAAAAAATAAACAGTGATCAGCAGAAAGCAGATATTTCTGGCAACCTGATTATTTTTCGCATTCTAACGGTAAGCTCCCCATTCTGGCCCCATCTAATTTGGGCATAGTTCATGTGATGCAATTTAATGATAACCTGTAGGAGGTATTTTGGGACACCCAGCTGATCCAATGTCTCCCATAATTTCTATCTGGGAATAAGGTTGAAGGCTGCCCGTAGGGCCACAAAAAACACATATACATGTTCTTTCTTAATTAACACATATTTCCAATGTATAAGCAGGAATCTAAACAATTGATCTATAATACCAGTATTTTCTCTAAATCCTGCTTGGAGGGGTGAGAGGATATTATTTTCCTCCTTACAAACTAATAACCTGTCTAACACACATCTACTAAACAATTATTGGGTACCATAGTTTGGGAGATCAGATTTGTCAACTTTTTTGTAGATATGAACCACCTCCACTCCAAATCATGTGTCCGGAACCTGTGCATCTGTGAGGATAGCAATGAGGCATTGTTTCAATATAACACACCAGACCCCTCTTTCTGTAAGGTATAAGTCACCTGGAATTTTATCAAAGCCCGGTGCCTTAAAACTTTGTAAAGTAAGGAGGGACTGGTTAGAGTCTTCAAGACTGAAACCACAGATTCCAATTCCCAGGCTCACAGGGACCTGAGGTCATCTTTTCCTGGGGTCCCCGTCATACCCTTATTTGCATGATTCAAATCAGTGTATAGAGAACTGAAGTGCCTTTCCAAAACTTGCAGTTATGTATAGAAATCTTCTTCGGTAACCCGCTTCCTGGAACCTTTGGACACAAGAGGCCAAAACAGTTTCCCATCCTTATTATTTGCAGCCTGCAGCAATTCTCTCCAGGGCAAATCTTCCCATTTCCTCTTGGTCTCCATTTGCACCTTTGCATAAAGCTTTCTTTTGGAGGTTATCAATGTTCTACACCCAGACTTCAAAGCTTCCATCATTTCTTTCCTGGCCTCCTTACAGGAATCGTTATACCATTCCTTAGTGTTTTTAGGAAGATAATTGCCCTCCCCCTTACCGTTTGCAATATTATAAAAAGGAGGCATAATGTTTCTCAACAACTTACAACAATGTAGTGTATGTCATCACCACATTCCCCTAATTCAAAAAGGGCATTGTCCATCTCACTATAAATGATAGCCATGGCCACAGTGCAGCTTTCATTCACAGGCCATTTAACCCTCCTATTGTTATTAGTTGTGACAATAGGGTGGGCTGTAGCTGTCTTCAAATAAGCTCCAGTTACATGATGTAAATAATCTATCTCCAGGTCTAAAACCAGAGTGTTGTGATCACTATTTACTTTTTCAATAATGGCCATGTCACTCATATGTCTCCAACATGGGAAGTTTAATAAAAATGTAGTCAATTCGAGAGTGACAATTAGCCCTCTTAAAAGTATAACTAAGATGTATATCTGATTTAGATCGCCCACTACAGGTGCATAAACCATACTTACGTGACATCAGGGAGACCTGGAACGCAATGTTAGTTTGCCTAACCAGGCTGTCAGCCTCAAACCCCGGGATACCTCACACTTGATCTTCTTCCTCCAGGATCATGGTCACAAATTCTGAGGGCTCATAAGTGATATTAAAGTTTCATGCCACCAAGAGAAGTTTGTGATCCTTAATTATCTCTATCAAGTTATCCAAAACTATGATTGTGGGTGAGTCCTGATTCTTTGAGACAAATCTGTTATAAGCATTAACCACCAGGGTGGACTTTGACCTTCGTGGGTTGTATAATTCAACTGCCAATATATCTCTACAATTAACATCTAATATTTTTGCAGTATAATATAAGGCAGTACTTACCCATACAATAAGACCACCCACAAGAAGTCCATTTGGAGAGGGTGTTGCTTCAGTGCTAAAATTAGTAAAACCAACCCTATGAACTAAATCAGTCAACCATGTCTCTTGAAAAATACAGACATCAAAGCTGTTTATAAACTTTCCCCATCTCTCAAAATCTAACTTGGACTTTATACCTGCCAAGTTGAAAGAAAGAACTCTTAACTTCTTAGGAACTAAGGGCTAAAGAATTTAGGAAAGCCATATCAGTGTTCCCTCAAATCATTTCCTGTTTCTAGCATCCCATGGCCTTGAATCATAATATTGGAAGACAAATCATCTTTACGGAACAGGGCATATTCCACCCTAGTCACTGACCCACCTTGATGGTGTGATATTTCTCTGTCACTTTCCCCAATAGTAGAGGGTCCATTATATTGGCATCAGTCCAAATCCTCCAAGGTGGCCAAAGGCAAATGAACTATAAGTAGGAACTGTGGGGTATGTAGTACTCTCTAATTGGAAGTGATTAGGCAAGGGGGGGGGGCAGTCTACTTGTATTCTGGGCTTTGACTTATAAAGGTAGCCTAACAGAACTGCTTGGAAGTTATCCACTGAATGTTGGGATGCGTTCCAGTTGAAGACATTGAGAGAAAATTCCACTGAAGCAGGGGATTTAAAACATATTGTTACACAACCTCCCACCACCTCATTATGTCCTACACCTATCCAAGGTGTTCTCCTTACCATTTTTATCTCTGCCTGGTACTTAATAAAACTCCTCACGTGGTGGGAAGTCAATTCATGACTTTATTTTTGAGACTGTAAAAGTCTTCAAACACGCCAGGGACCACAACTGGAAAGTTTTTTTAAAAATCAGTACATGTGGTGTACACTCAGGTGGCAAATGGAGAAAGGATATCACCCTTGTCCCTTTATAAGATTGCAGGCTTCCAGTGCCTCAAGCCTGCTAGGGCCATTACTGCCACATGCAGTTCTAGTGGCTGCATCACTCAGTGTTGTGTCAACATTTGGCCTAGTAATGTTACAAGACTGCCCCACAGTGTTTCTAGATGGAAACATCAAACTGTCTTGCCTATGGAGTTCCCTCTCATTGGCATATCCACAGCGCAGCATATCATTGCTTTGAATGCAATCAGATGGTTTTTGCAAGGGCCCGATTCCTTAACTACAGTTACAATATTGACATCAGCGCCATCATTGCTCATTACCTTATGTGCTAAACCCACCTTTCCCACATCATCCAGTCTAGCCTCAATTTCCCCCAATCGTACAGAGATCATATTAAACTGTTTCATCAAAAATGTCTCTAATTCCTCACCCAAGGGCATATTCATGTTCTCTATTGTGTTTGTTATACCTACATTATACTGACTCATACCAGTCTGCCAACTTGGTTGACGGCCAAAGTTAGATGTACACAGTCTCTTAGGCTTTGCACCTAGAATTGTCTTTTTCATGTTCCTGGTGGGGCCTTCTATTTCAAAATGACACACACTTCCTCAGGTCCCCCCTTCAACAATAATTGGTGCAATAGTTATGTTAGCATTAATTTGGTTAGGGCAGCCAGAATGACTAAATATAGGTTTTACTACTGTGCATACCTGATCTCCCATCTGATCTGTATTGAGGAGAGATGCAGGGCCCTGTCCAGACTCTTCGGGGGCAAACTGAGGCTAGTAGGCATTGTTAGTGTAGAAGGGAAGGACAATATGTGCTCTGTCTGCAGAATATGACCCTCAATTACCCCCACTAACCTTTTTAGAAACCCATCCAGTGTAGCTTCCTGCCCCTCAAAGCAGTCACAGAAACTCTTCGCTTATCCATAATCAGGGAGAGTCAAAAACAATCGGAGCCACAAAAAGTCCATGGAAGTCCTGAGATTGGTGAAAGAGGGTTGGCCGCATGCGTTCCGTGCAATGGGAGACTGGCTTCAATTTATGCACCCGATGGTGCCAAACAAGGTGGAAGCAGCTCCTGTCGCAAGGCACTGTGGGCACTGTGGTCCATCACGCCCCCAACATACGCCTAGCGTCCCGCACAGTGGGAGACTGGCTGCAATTTATGCGCCTGATGGCACCAAGAGACGTGGAAGCAGCTCCTGCTTCAAGGCACTGTGGGCACTGTGATCCATCACGCCCCTCCCACACACTCCTAGTGTTGTAGTTTAGCAGCGATTAGATTAAGCATTAGCAGAAGGCATCTTGTATTTAGTGACTATTGTGAACATTTCGCGGAATCCATTCTGTATTCATGGCAGCCATTTTCTCTGCCTCATGCTGCCAGGTGCTCACCATGTGCTCTGTCCTACATTTCTGTTAACTACTCTTGAAAATCTGCCTAGTGACAAGTTATATTTAGCATCTCCCACTTTCACACATGCCCAGTAAGGTCTGTAGCTGTTAGTCCTTGAAAACTGTTAGCCCCTTCTACCTGTCGACTGTGCATTTCCACATGACCTTACATGTATGCAAGTCTTGCTTCTATAATTGTACCACCAGCTTTTAGCCACTGCGTGGGTATAAAAGGACCATGCTCTCTCAGTTCAGTGGGCTACTTCAAACATTACGGAGGGTGCTGTTTGAACTGTAGTACCACCTCATGAGGTTTAATAAACTATGGGGGTCATTACGACCTTGGCGGGCGGCTGATGCCGCCCGCCAAGATCTGACCACCATGCGGCCACCAATGTGTTGCGGCCGTGCGACCGGTGCAGTTGCACCCGTCGCGCTTTTCACTGTCTGCACAGCAGACAGTGAAAAGCTGCATGGGGCCCTGTCAGGGGGCCCCTGCACTGCCCATGCCAGTGGCATGGCCCCCAGGGGCCCCACGACTCCCCGTACCGCCAGCCTTTTCCTGGCGGTTCAGACTGCCAGAAAAAGGCTGGCGGTTGGGGACTCGTAATCCCCTGGGCAGCGCTGCAAGCAGCGCTGCCCTGGTGGATTACATCCGCCGGGGCCATTGTGGCGGAAAACCGCCGGCCCCGGCGGTGCGACCGCGGCGCTACTGCCGCAGTCATAATACGCTGGGAGGCACCGCCAGCCTGTTGGCGGTGCTCCCGTCATTTTGGCCCTGCGGTTGTAATACCGCCAGGGTCATAATGACCACCTTTGTCTTTTATTTCAGTTTCTGTGCCAACTTCTTCCTATATGGTCTGAGGACTTTGTGCAGAGAAGGGTGAACCCATTGCACTAGTAGGCCTTGCTGAGGCTAACTTCAACACTAGCATCCCGCTTAAGGGCATTAAGGGCATTTTCCATCTCACTATAAATGCTAGCCATGGCCTCAGTACAGCTTTCATTAACAGGCCATTTAACCCTCCACCTGTTATTAGTTGTGACAATAGCGTGGGCTGTAGCTGTCATCAAACAAGCTCCAGTTACATGATGTAAATAATCTATCTCCAGGTCTAAAACCAGAGTGTTGTGATCACTATCTACTTTCTCAATAATGACCATGTCATTCATATATCTCCAACATGGGAAGTTTAATAAAAATGTAGTCAATTCGAGAGTGACAAATAGTATAATTAAGATGTATATCTGATTTAGATCGCCCACTACAGGTGCATAAACCATACTTAAGTGACATCAGGGAGTTAGTTTGCCTAACCAGGCTGTCACCCTCAAACCCCGGGATACCCCACAATTGATCTTCTTCCTCCAGGATCATGGTCACAAACTCTGAGGGCTCACAAGTGGTGTTAAAGTTTCATGCCACCAAGAGAAGTTCATGATCCTTAATTATCTCTAACAAGTTATCGAAAACTATGATTGTGGGTGAGTCCTGATTCTTTGAGACAAATCTATTATAAACATTAACCACCAGGGTGGACTTTGACCTTCGTGGGTTGTATAATTCAACTTCCAATATATCTCTACAATTAACATCTAATATTTTTGCAGTATAATATAAGGCAGTACTTACCCATACAATAAGACCACCCACAAGCAGTCCTTTTGGAGAGGGGGTTGCTTCAGTGCTAAAATTAGTAAAGCCAACCCTATGAACTAAATCAGTCAACCATGTCTCTTGGAAAATACCGACATCAAAGCTGTTTATAAGCTTTACCCATCTCTCAAAATCTAACTTGGACTTTATACCTGCCAAGTTGAAAGAAAGAACTCTTAACTTCTTAGGAACTAAGGGCTAAAAGAATTCAGGACAGCCATTCCAGTGTTCCCGCAAATCATCCCCTGTTTCTAGCATCCCATGGCCTTGAATCATAATATTGGAAGACAAATCATCTTTACTGAACTGGGCGTACTCCACCCTAGTCACTGACCCATCTTGATGGTGTGATATTTCTCTGTCACTTTCCCCAATAGTAGAGGGTCCATTATATTGGCATCAGTCCAAATCATTCAAGGTGGCTAAAGGGAAATGAACTATATGTAGGAACTGTGGGGTATGTAGTACTCTCTAATTGCAAGTGATTTGGCAAGGGGGGGCAGTCTACTTGTATTCTGGGCTTTGGCTTATAAAACTAGCCTAACGGAACTGCTTGGAAGTTATCCACTGAATGTTGGGATGCGTTCCAGTTCAAGACATTAAGCAAAATTTCCACTGAAGCAGGGCATTGAAAACATATTGTTACACAATCTCCCACCACCTCATTATGTTCCAAACCTATCCAAGGTGTTCTCCTTACCATTTTTATCTCTGCCTGGTAATTAATAAAACTCCTCACGTTGTGGGAAGTCAATTCATGACTTTATTTTTGAGACTGTAAAAGTCTTCAAACACGCCAGGGACCACTACTGGAACGTTTTTTTAAATCAGTACATGTGGTGTACACTCATGTGGCAAATGGAGAAAGGATATAACCCTTGCACCTTTATTAGATTGCAGGCTTCCATTGCTTCAAGCCTCCTAGGGCCATTACTGCCACATGCAGTTCTAGTGGCTGCATCACTCAGTGTTGTGTCAACACTTGGCCTAGTAATGTTATAAGACTGCCCCACAGTGTTTCTAGATGGAAACATCAAACTGTCTTGCCTATGGAGCTCCCTCACATTGGCATATCCACAGCGCAGCATATCAGTGCTTTGAATGGAATCAGATGTTTTTTGCAAGGGCCCGATTCCTTAACAACAGTTACAATATTGACATCAGCGCCATCATTGCTCATTACCTTGTGTGCTAAACCCACTTTTCCCACATCATCCAGTCTAGCCTCAATTTCTCCCAATCGTACAGAGATCATATTAAACTGTTTCATCAAAAATGTCTCTAATTCCTCACCCAAGGGCACATTCATTTTCTCTATTGTGTTTGTTATACCTACATTATACTGACTCATACCAGTCTGCCAACTTGGTTGACTGCCAAAGTTAGATGTACACAGTTTCTAAGGCTTTGCACCTAAAACTGTCTTTTTCATGTTCCTGGTGGGGCCTTCTATTTCAAAATGACACACACTTCCTCAGGTCCCCCCTTCAACAATAATTGGTGCAATAGTTATATTAGCATTAAGTTGGTTAGGGCAGCCAGAATGACTAAATATAGGTTTTACTACTGTGCATACCTGATCTCCCATCTGATCTGTATGTAGGAGAGATGCAGGGCCCTGTCCAGACTCTTCGGGGGCAAATTGAGGCTAGTAGGCATTGTTAGTGTAGAAGGTAAGGACAATCTGTGCTCTGCCTGCAGAATTTGACCCTCAATTACCCCCACTAACCTTTTTAGAAACCCATCCAGTGTAGCTTCCTGCCCCTCAAATAGTCACAGAAACTCTTCGCTTATCCATAATCAGGGAGAGTCAAAAACAATCTGAGCCACAAAAAGTCAATGGAAGTCCTGAGATTGGTGAAAGAGGGTTGGCCGCATGCGTTCTGTGCAATTGGAGACTGGCTTCAATTTATGCCCCGATGGTGCCAAACAGCTCCTGCCACAAGGCACTGTGGGCACTGTGGTCCATCATGCCCCCCACATACTCCTAGAGTCCCGCACAGTTGGAGACTGGCTGCAATTTATGCGCCCGATGGCACCAATAAATGTGGAAGTAGCTCCTGCATCAAGGCACGGTGGGCACTGTGGTCCATCACGCCCCCCCACACACTCCTAGCATCCCACTTAAGGGCATTAAAGGCATTGTCCATCTAACTATAAATGCTTGCCGTGGCCTCAGTACAGCTTTCATTCACAGGCCATTTAACCCTCCTCCTGTTATTAGTTGTGACAATAGGGTGAGCTGTAGCTGTCACCAAATCAGCTCCAGTTACATGATGTAAATATTCTATCTCCAGGTCTAAAACCTGAGTGTTGTGATCACTATCTACTTTGTCAATAATGGCCTGTCACTCATATATCTCCAACATGGGAAGTTTAATAAAAATGTAGTCAATTCGAGAGTGACAATTAGCCCTCTTAAAAGTATAATTAAGATGTATATCTGATTTAGATCGCCCACTACAGGTGCATAAACCATACTTAAGTGACATCAGGGAGACCTGGAATGCAACGTTAGTTTCCCTTACCAGGCTGTCAGCATCAAACCCCGGGATACCCCACAATTGATCTTCTTCCTCCAGGATCATGGTCACAAACTCTGAGGGCTCATGAGTGATATTAAAGTTTCATGCCACCAAGAGAAGTTCATGATCCTTAATTATCTCTATCAAGTTATCCAAAACTATGATTGTGGGTGAGTCATGATGCTTTGAGACAAATCTATTATAAACATTAACCAACAGGGTGGACTTTGACCTTCGTGGGTTGTATATTTCAACTGCCAATATATCTCTACAATTAACACCTAATATTTCTGCAATATAATATAAGGCAGTACTTACCCATACAATAAGACCACCCACAAGCAGTCCTTTTGGAGAGGGGGTTGCTTCAGTGCTAAAATTAGTAGAGCCACCTCTATGAACTAAATCAGTCAACCATGTCTCTTGGAAAATACAGACATCAAAGCTGTTTATAAGCTTTACCCATCTCTCAAAATCTAACTTGGACTTTATACCTGCCAAGTTGAAAGAAAGAACTCTTAACTTCTTAGGAACTAAGGGCTAAAAGAATTCAGGACAGCCATACCAGTGTTCCCGCAAATCATCCCCTGTTTCTAGCATCCCATGGCCTTGAATCATAATGTTGGAAGACAAATCATCTTTACTGAACTGGGTGTACTCCACCCTAGTCACTGACCCATCTTGATGGTGTGATATTTCTCTGTCACTTTCCCAATAGTAGAGGGTCCATTATATTGGCATCAGTCCAAATCATTCAATGTGGCTAAAGGGAAATGAACTATATGTAGGAACTGTGGGGTATGTAGTACTCTCTAATTGCAAGTGATTTGGCAAGGGGGGCAGTCTACTTGTATTCTGGGCTTTGGCTTATAAAACTTGCCTAACGGAACTGCTTGGAAGTTATCCACTGAATGTTGGGATGCGTTCCAGTTCAAGACATTAAGCAAAATTTCCACTGAAGCAGGGCATTGAAAACATATTGTTACACAATCTCCCACCACCTCATTATGTCCCAAACCTATCCAAGGTGTTCTCCTTACCATTTTTATCTCTGCCTGGTAATTAATAAAACTCCTCACGTTGTGGGAAGTCAATTCATGACTTTATTTTTGAGGCTGTAAAAGTCTTCAAACACGCCAGGGACCACTACTGGAACGTTTTTTTAAATCAGTACATGTGGTGTACACTCATGTGGCAAATGGAGAAAGGATATAACCCTTGCCCCTTTATTAGATTGCAGGCTTCCATTGCCTCAAGCCTCCTAGGGACATTACTGCCACATGCAGTTCTAGTGGCTGCATCACTCAGTGTTGTGTCAACACTTGGCCTAGTAATGTTATAAGACTGCCCCACAGTGTTTCTAGATGGAAACATCAAACTGTCTTGCCTATGGAGCTCCCTCTCATTGGCATATCCACAGCGCAGCATATCAGTGCTTTGAATGGAATCAGATGTTTTTTGCAAGGGCCCGATTCCTTAACAACAGTTACAATATTGACATCAGCGCCATCATTGCTCATTACCTTGTGTGCTAAACCCACCTTTCCCACATCATCCAGTTTAGCCTCAATTTCTCCCAATCATACAGAGATCATATTAAACTGTTTCATCAAAAATGTCTCTAATTCCTCACCCAAGGGCACATTCATTTTCTCTATTGTGTTTGTTATACCTACATTATACTGACTCATACCAGTCTGCCAACTTGGTTGACGGCCAAAGTTAGATGTACAGAGTCTCTAAGGCTTTGCACCTAGAACTGTCTTTTTCATGTTCCTGGTGGGGCCTTCTATTTCAAAATGACACACACTTCCTCAGGTCCCCTCTTCAACAATAATTGGTGCAATAGTTATATTAGCATTAAGTTGGTTAGGGCAGCCAGAATGACTAAATATAAGTTTTACTACTGTGCATGCCTGATCTCCCATATGATCTGTATGTAGGAGAGATGCAGGGCCCTGTCCAGACTCTTCGGGGGCAAATTGAGGCTAGTAGGCATTGTTAGTGTAGAAGGTAAGGACAATCTGTTCTCTGCCTGCAGAATTTGACCCTCAATTACCCCCACTAACCTTTTTAGAAACCCATCTAGTGTAGCTTCCTGCCCCTCAAATAGTCACAGAAACTATTCACTTATCCATAATTAGGGAGAGTCAAAAACAAACGGAGCCACAGAGGGCCAGATGTAGCAAGGTTCCAAATTGCGAGTTGCAATTTGCGAGTCCCAGCGACTCGCAAATTGCAACTCGCAATTTGGAATGCAGAAAGGTGTCTCAGACACCTTCTGCGAGTCGCTATGGGGTCGCAAAGACCCACCTCATTAATATTAATGAGTTGGGTCGCAATTTGCGACCCCATAGCGATTCAGGGCACTCACAGGGATGGTGGCCTGCTGGGAACAGCAGACCACCATGTCCGTGACTGCTTTTAAATGAAGCAGTTTTTTTTTCAAAGTGCAACCCGTTTTCCTTAAAGGAAAACGAGCTGCACTTTGAAGAAAAAAAAACGAAACCTTTAGTTTCGGTATTTTTAAGTGCATGTAGTGGTCCATTGGACCACTGCCTGCCCTGAAAAATTATTTTTTTTGCCAGACACAAAGGGGAAGGGGTCCATGGGGACCCCTTCCCGTTTGCGCCTGGGTTAGCATCCACTTCAAGTGGATGGTAACTGCGCTTTCATTTGCGACCGCGAAATGTAAATGCATACCATAGCGAGTCGCAAATAGGAAGGGAACACCCCTTCTTATTTGCGAGTCGGAAATGCATTTTGCGAGTCGGTTCCGACTCGCAAAATGCATTTCTACATAGCAAAGTGGCTTTAGCGACTCGCAAACGGCGATTTTCACCGTTTGCGACTCGCTAAACCTTTGCTACATCTGGCCCAAAAAGACCATGGAAGTCCTGAGATTGGTGAAAAGGGGTTGGCCGCATGCGTTCCGTGCAATGGGAGACTGCCTTCATTTTGCCCCCAATGGTGCCAAACAAGGTGGAAGCAGCTCCTGCCGCAAGGCACTGTGGGCACTGTGGTCCATCACGCCCCCCACATACTCCTAGCGTCCCACACAGTGGGAGACTGGCTGCAATTTATACGCCAGATGGCACCAAGAAACGTGGAAGCAGCTCCTGCATCAAGGCACTGTGGGCACTTTGGTCCATCACGCTCCCCCCACACACTCCTAGCATCCCACTTAAGCGCATTAAGGGAATTTTCCATCTAACTATAAATGCTAGCCATGGCCTCAGTACAGCTTTCGTTCACAAGCCATTTAACCCTCATCCTGTTATTAGTTGTGACAATAGGGTGAGCTGTAGCTGTCATCAAAAAGCTCCAGTTACATGATGTAAATATTCTATCTCCAGGTCTAAAACCAGAGTGTTGTGATCACTGTCTTCTTTGTCAATAATGGCCTGTCACTCATATATCTCCAACATGGGAAGTTTAATAAAAATGTAGTCAATTCGAGAGTGACAATTAGCCCTCTTAAAAGTATAATTAAGATGTATATCTGATTTAGATCGCCCACTACAGGTGCATAAACCATACTTAAGTGACATCAGGGAGACCTGGAACGCAACGTTAGTTTGCCTAACCAGGCTGTCACCCTCAAACCCCGGAATACCCCACAATTGATCTTCTTCCTCCAGGATCATGGTCACAAACTCTGAGGGCTCACAAGTGGTATTAAAGTTTCATGCCAGCAAGAGAAGTTCATGATCCTTAATTATCTCTAACAAGTTATCGAAAACTATGATTGTGGGTGAGTCCTGATTCTTTGAGACAAATCTATTATAAACATTAACCACCAGGGTGGACTTTGACCTTCGTGGGTTGTATAATTCAACTGCCAATATATCTCTACAATTAACATCTAATATTTTTGCAGTATAATATAAGGCAGTACTTACCCATACAATAAGACCACCCACAAGCAGTCCTTTTGGAGAGGGGGTTGCTTCAGTGCTAAAATTAGTAAAGCCAACCCTATGAACTAAATCAGTCAACCATGTCTCTTGGAAAATACAGACATCAAAGATGTTTATAAACGTTACCCATCTCTCAAAATCTAACTTGGACTTTATACCTACCAAGTTGAAAGAAAGAACTCTTAACTTCTAAGGAACTAAGGGCTAAAAGAATTCAGGACAGCCATACCAGTGTTCCCGCAAATCATCCCCTGTTTCTAGCATCCCATGGCCTTGAATCATAATGTTGGAAGACAAATTATCTTTACTGAACTGGGCGTACTCCACCCTAGTCACTGACCCATCTTGATGGTGTGATATTTCTCTGTCACTTTCCACAATAGTAGAGGGTCCATGATATTGGCATCAGTCCAAATCATCCAAGGTGGTTAAAGGCAAATGAACTATAAGTAGGAACTGTGGGGTATGTTGTACTCTCTAATTGCAAGCGATTTGGCAAGGGGGCAGTCTACTTGTATTCTGGGCTTTGGCTTATAAAAGTAGCTTAACGGAACTGCTTGGAAGTTATCCACTGAATGTTGGGATGCGTTCCAGTTCAAGACATTAAGCGAAAATTCCACTGAAGCAGGGGATTTAAAACATATTGTTACTCAATCTCCCACCATCTCATTATGTCCTACACCTACCCAAGGTGTTCTCCTTACCATTTTTCTCTCTGCCTGGTAATTAATAAAACTCCTCACATTGTGGGAAGTCAACTCATGACTTTATTTTTGAGACTGTAAAAGTCTTCAAACACGCCAGGGACCACTACTGGAACGTTTATTTAAATCAGTACATGTGGTGTACACTCTGGCGGCAAATGGAGAAAGGATATCAACCTTGCCCCTTTATTAGATTTCAGGCTTCCATTGCCTCTAGCCTCCTAGGGCCATTACTGCCACATGCAGTTCTAGTAGCTGCATCACTAAGTGTTGTGTCAACATTTGGCCTACTAATGTTACAAGACTGCCCCACGGTGTTTCTAGATGGAAACATCAAACTGTCTTGCCTATGGAGCTCCCTCTCATTGGCATATCCACAGCACAGCATATCATTCCTTTTAATGGAATCAGATGGTTTTTGCAAGGGCCCGATTCCTTAACAACAGTTACAATATTGACATCAGCGCCATCATTGCTCATTACCTTGAGTGCTAAACCCCCCCTTTCCCACCTCATCCAGTCTAGCCTCAATTTCCCCCGGTCGTACAGAGATCATATTAAACTGTTCCATCAAAAATGTCCGTAATTCCTCATCCAAGGGCATATTCATTTTGTCTATTGTGTTTGTTATACCTCCATTATACTGAACCATACCAGTCTGCCAACTTGGTTGACGGCCAAAGTTAGATGTACACAGTCTCTTAGGCTTTGCACCTAGAACTGTCTTTTTCATGTTCCTGGAGGGGCCTTCTATTTCAAAATGACACACACTTCCTCAGGTCCCCCCTTCAACAATAATTGGTGCAATAGTTATATTAGCATTAATTTGATTAGAGCAGCCAGAATGCCTAAAGATAGGTTTTACTACTGTGCATACCTAATCTCCCATCTGATCTGTATGTAGGAGAGATGCAGGGCCCTGTCCAGACTCTTCAGGGGCAAATTGAGGCTAGTATGCATTGTTAGTGCAGAAGGTAAGGACAATCTGTGCTCTGCCTGCAGAATTTGACCCTCAATTACCCCCACTAACCTTTTTAGAAACCCATCCAGTGTAGCTTCCTGCCCCTCAAAGCCGTCACACAAACTCTTCACTTCTCCATAATCAAGGAGAGTCAAAAACAATCGGAGCCACAAAAAGTCCATGGAAGTCCTGAGATTGGTGAAAGAGGGTTGGCCGCATGTGTTCTGTGCAGTGGGAGACTGGCTGCACTTTATGCGCCCGATTGCACCGAGAGACGTGGAAGCAGCTCCTGCCGCAAGGCACTGTGGGCACTGTGGTCCATCACGCCCCCCCCCACTCACTCCTAGAATCCCACTTAAATGCATTAAGGGCATTTTACATCTCACTATAAATGCTAGCCATGGCCTCAATACAGCTTTCATTCACAGGCCATTTAACCCTCCTCCTGTTATTAGTTGTGACAATAGGGTGAGCTGCAGCTGTCATCAAATAAGCTCTATTTAAATGATGTAAATAATCTATCTCCAGGTCTAAAACCAGAGTGTTGTGATCACTATCTACTTTGTCAATAATGGCCATGTCACTCACATATCTCCACCATGTGAAGTTTAATAAAAATTTAGTCAATTCGAGAGTGACAATTAGCCCTTTTAAAAGTATCATTAAGATGTGTATCTGATTTAGATCGCCCACTACAGGTGCATAAACCATACTTAAGTGACACCAGGGAGATCTGGAACGCAACGTTAGTTTGCCTAACCAGGCTGTCAGCCTCAAACCCCGGGATACCCCACACTTGATCTTCTTCCTCCAGGATCCTGGTCACAAACTCTGAGGGCTCATAAGTGATATTAAAGTTTCATGCCACCAAGAGAAGTTTGTGATCCTTAATTATCTCTATCAAGTTATCGAAAACTATGATTGTGGGTGAGTCCTGATTCTTTGAGACAAATCTATTATAAGCATTAACCACCAGGGTGGACTTTGACCTTCGTGGGTTGTATAATTCAACTGCCAATATATCTCTACAATTAACATCTAATATTTTTGCAGTATAATATAAGGCAGTACTTACCCATACAATAAGACCACCCACAAGCAGTCCTTTTGGAAAGGGGGCTGCTTCAGTGCTAAAATGAGTAAAGCCAACCCTATGAACTAAATCAGTCAACCATGTCGCTTGGAAAATACAGACATCAAAGCTGTTTAGAAACTTTCCCCATCTCTCAAAATCTAACTTGGACTTTATACCTGCCAAGTTGAAAGAAAGAACTCTTAACTTCTTAGGAACTAAGGGCTAAAATAATTTAGGACAGCCATACCAGTGTTCCCTCAAATCATTCCCTGTTTCTAGCATCCCATGGCCTTGAATCATAATATTGGAAGACAAATTATCTTTACTGAACTGGGCGTACTCCACCCTAGTCACTGACCCATCTTGATGGTGTGATATTTCTCTGTCACTTTCCCCAGTAGTAGAGGGTTCATTATATTGGCATCAGTCCAAATCATCCAAGGTGGCTAAAGGCAAATGAACTATAAGTAGGAACTGTGGGGTATGTAGTACTCTAATTGCAAGTGATTTGGCAAGGTGGGGCAGTC
Organism: Pleurodeles waltl; assembly: GCF_031143425.1. Taxonomy (NCBI): domain Eukaryota; kingdom Metazoa; phylum Chordata; class Amphibia; order Caudata; family Salamandridae; genus Pleurodeles; species Pleurodeles waltl. Next base: position 470,130,638 of record NC_090442.1, read on the forward strand.
TACTTGTATTCTGGGCTTTGGCTCATAAAAGTAGCCTAACGGAACTGCTTGGAAGTTATCCACTGTATATTGGGATGCTTTCCAGTTTAAGACATTAAGCGAAAATTCCACTGAAGCAGGGGATTTAAAACATATTGTTACACAATCTCCCACCACCTCATTATGTCCTACACCTATCCAAGGTGTTCTCCTTACCATTTTTATCTCTGCCTGGTAATTAATAAAACTCCTCACGTGGTGGGAAGTCAATTCATGACTTTATTTTTGAGACTGTAAAAGTCTTCAAACATGCCAGGGACCAATACTGGAACGTTTTTTTAAATCAGTACATGTGGTGTACACTCAGGTGGCAAATGGAGAAAGGATATCACCCTTGCCCCTTTATTAGATTGCAGGCTTCCATTGCCTCAAGCCTCCTAGGGCCATTACTGCCACATGCAGTTCTAGTGGCTGCATCACTCAGTGTTGTGTCAACATTTGCCCTAGTAATGTTACAAGCCTGCCCCACAGAGTTTCTAGATGGAAACATCAAACTGTCTTGCTTATGGAGCTCCCTCTCATTGGCATATCCACAGCGCAGCATATCATTGCTTTGAATGGAATCAGATGGTTTTTGCAAGGGCCCGATTCCTTAACAACAGTTACAATATTGACATCAGCGCCATCATTGCTCATTACCTTGTGTGCTAAACCCATCTTTCCCACATCATCCAGTCTAGCCTCAATTTCCCCCAATCGTACAGAGATCATATTAAACTGTTCCATCAAAAGTGCCTTTAATTCCTCACCCAAGGGCATATTCATTTTATATATTGTGTTTGTTATACCTCTATTATGCTGACCCATACCAGTCTGACAACTTGGTTGTCGACCAAAGTTAGATGTACACAGTCTCTTAGGCTTTGCATTTAGAATTGTCTTTTTCATGTTCCTGATGGGGCCTTCTATTTCAAAAATGACACACACTTCCTCAGGTCCCCCTTTCAACAATAATTGGTGCAATAGTTATATTAGCATTAATTTGGTTAGGGCAGCCAGAATGACTAAATATAGGTTTTACTACTGTGCATACCTGATCTCCCATCTGATCTGTATGCAGGAGAAATGCAGGGCCCTGACCAGACTCTTCGGGGGCAAATTGAGGCTTGTAGGCATAGAAGGTAAGAACAATCTGTGCTCTGCCTGCAGAATTTGACCCTCAATTATCCCCACTAACCTTTTTAGAAACCCATCCAGTGTAGCTTCCTGTCCCTCAAAGCAGTCACAGAAACTCCTCGCTTATCCATAATCAGGGACAGTCAAAAACAATCAGAGCCACAAAAAGTCCATGGAAGTCCTGAGATTGGTGAAAGAGAGTTGGCCGCATGCGTTCCGTGCAATGGGAGACTGGCTTCAATTTATGCACCCGATGGTGCCAAACAAGGTGGAAGCAGCTCCTGCCGCAAGGCACTGTGGGCACTGTGGTCTATCACAACACCCACATACTCCTAGCGTCCCGCACAGTAGGAGACTGGCTGCAATTTATGCGCCTGATGGCACCAAGAGACGTGGAAGCAGCTGCTGCTTCAAGGCACTGTGGGCACTGTGGTCCATCACGCCCCCCCACACACTCCTAGCATCCCGCGCAGTGGGAGACTGGCTGCAATTTATGCACCCAATGAGGCCAAATGAGGTGGAAGAGGCTCCTGCTTCAAGGCACTGTGGTCCGTCACGAGCCCCCCACACACCACTCTTAGCATTCCACACAGCAGGAGACCGCCTGCAATTTATGCATTCAATGGCACCAAACGAGGTGAAAGTGGCTCCTGCTGCACAGCACTGTAAGCACTGTGGTCCGTAACGGGCCCTCCGCAAACTCCTTGCGTCCAGCACAGTGGGAGACTGGCTGCAATTTATGTGCCCGATGGCGCCAAATGAGGTGGAAGCAGCTGTGTGCTCTGTGGTCCGTCATGAGCCCCCCGCTTATTCCTAGCATCCCACGTAGCTGAAGACTGCCTACAATTTATGCACCTGATGGCACCAAATGAGATGGAAGAGCTCCTGCCGCAAGAGACTGTGGGCACTGTGGGCACTGTGGTCCGTCACAGGCCCCCGAGTACACTCCTAGCGTGACATCAGAATTGGATTCTCCAGTGTTCAGTACACATTTGGTCAGTATATTATCTAAAATCATAAGTTGTGTCATGATTTACATACTACAACAAATATGTAGTCCCTCAGGGCAATGGAGCACTTTATGTAACACACTTACAGGTATGAGCTGACATGAATCAGTAAAGGCCAAACTCCAAAGGATAACAATCTCTGATGTGGCAGAGCTGTGAAACGTGTTTAAAGAGAGAAGCAGTTCAGGACCACAACAGGAGTCAAAGCTAAGGCCATGAAAAACACTGAGAAAGAAAGAATTCACAAAATAGTAACAGAGGATGACGATCCATAATCCAAAGCAAAGAGCCAGAGGAAAAGCGAACCAATCCCATAAACCATTGCCATGATGCCCCTTAATCCTATGATAAAAACCAAAAATGCGCTCAAAAATACCAGGATGAGAAAACCAAAAAGCTAATCCACTGCATGGAACCCAATTGAAGGATCCCCTGAAGTTAAAAATAGGAAGGGAGAGTAGGACTACATGAATGCAGGCCAAGCCAAGAGGTGAGACCACTGCACCAAGCCATAAATGGCCCAGCTACTGGCGAACAGCAGGGAATCCAAAGTCGAGCAATATACGAATAAACCCACAAAGAGCCAACAGAAAGGCTGGGTTCAAATGTACAAAACCACACATGTCCCAGAGGATGGTACAGAAGAAAGGTGAGCCTAACCAAGCCACCAACAGTAAACGTTGGAGCAGGGAACTGACCAAAAGCAGAATACTGGCTAGGCCTATAAAAAGGTACATCTTAATACCAAATAGTTGTATTAAATGACAGGAGTTGTTGAAAACACTGGTGTATAACAGGACCCAGAAGCATATTTTTATGAAAAAGGAAATATACTACATATGTAAAGCACACTGACACAATGTGTGGAAACAAATAAAATAAATGTTTATGGTTTGTTACTCTACTTGCTGCACCCCATTTCATGTCCACTTGGACTTTTCCAAGGGGCAGCTTTGATAGCATAGGAGTTTCAGCTCCCCCAAATTCTTCCTAAATTCAAAAGAGAAATCAGCAATTTGTCATCTGGCCAAGAAGAAACTCAATCAGGCTCTGCAGCTGGTTCGCAGGGGCAGCTCGAAAACAAGTAATAGTATAGGCGCTCTAAGGGCAGCAAAGAAGGAATATCTAAAGGCTGTCTGGACTGACAACAGCAAAGAAACAGATGCTTTCTGGGTCTAGTTGCTTTACAACAGCAAACATCCAATTTAAGATCTTGCAGGCAAACTGTGAACAACTTAAATTGTCAGCAGCAGGCCCCCCAATCAGGGAAGAGTGCTGGGTTGCTTTCCTCAAGAAAGATTTCAGTGGGAAATGATTTGGCACCAATTGCCTTTCAGAGGCAAATCCCGTCTTGCTACCGCTTGTCAGTCTAGCACCTTCTTGTAAACAGCCTTCATATGCACTAATCTTGCCAATAACAGATGTTTCTCCAATTGATCAACTTGTTAATTCAGAGATACACCACAGGTCATCTGGGCATGGAGACCACTGCTCACATGGCCATCTGTTGTCAGGCTCAGATCTATTATTCTCCCTCAATCTAGAAGGTGTGCAATTGTCCGGACATTAATGTTTAAATTTTATCACCAAAGGCAGGAGGGACGGCGCCCCTGGGCCAAATGGAATACCTCAGGTCATATACAAGCAATACCCTCCGTATAAGGCAGGGAAGCTGGCCCATCTCTATTCCATTGCTGTTTCCACAGTGACATACCTGATTCATGGTGAGGGGCAGTGATTACCCCACTTCACAAGAAATGGGAAAAAACACTTCCAGAAAACTACCTCTTTATCAGGGTTCTTGACAATGAAGCAAAGTATTACAGCTCCTTCATCCTTCATGACCTAATTGCTTCGGCATATGCAAATTGAAAAATTCCAATAACTCAATCCAGCTTTAGGGGGGATCAGGTACAATCACAAACATTTTAGCCCTGTCATCAATCCTGGGTCAAATGGGAAAGTAGAATGGCACCACGCATCTTTGCTTCATTGACTACAAATCAACCTTTGATTTTGTAAATCGAGGGAAGCTCTGGAGGTAACTCAGGGCTTGGAACACCCCCTTTCACTTGCTCAGAATCATCAAGGCTCTAGACAGTCAAAAATGGGGACGGATCAAAATTGGTGATGGCTCCCTATTGTCAAGAAGGATATATACCAGCAGAGGCCTAAAAAAGGGTGTGTGTTACACCTCCATGTCTTTTGAATCTTTTCATAGCTGACCTCTCCCCTGTCCTTCACGAAACCAACAGCCACCTCGACTTGGCATCTTTCCCCTGAACCATGTATTATATGTGGACAATGTGGTTTTGTGTAGTCTGACAAAGGTTGGACTTCAGAGACTGATAAACATTGCACCAGCATGCAATACAAAATGGCTTGGTCATCAATCAAAACAAAACCAAGGTGCTGATGGATAGCAAAGCAAGCAAGAAAATTGCAACCTGCCATCTTGATACACACACTCTAGAGGTAGTAAGTGAATATATGTACCTAGGGTTTCTACTTGATGATTAGGTAATGGCCAATGAACAGCTCTGTGTCATCACGAATAGGAGCAACGCCCTTATTGCTGCTTTCATTACTGTACATAAGAGGCTGAAAGGTTTAACTTTCAGTCCAGTGATAAAGGTAAAGACGGCAAAAATTCGGCCAACCTTGACCTACTGCAATGAGGCTCCCCTGGGCCGTGTTTTGGCCTTATTGGACAAACTCCGAACACAAATTTACCCTTACGTATTTAATCTAACAAGGAATTCTTCCCCTAACCAAATTCAGCTGGAGTTCTGCCTCAAAAAGCAATCAATTAGGTAGCAGGGAGCAATAGTCAAATTTTGCTTCAATTTAAGACATGCTGAAGCCAACTCTTTAAATCACATTTTGCAGCTAGCAATTGTCAACGAGGGCAGCAGCAAAAGCCTTAAAAAATATCTAGACCGATTGCTGAAACACCTGCATCTTGGAAACCTCTGGGTGTTGTCACCCTCATATAATGTTTTTATAAAAAACTTAGTAAACTCCTAATGGGCAAAATGTCATTTTTAAAGGATAAAGAGGAGCTTGCTTAAAGCTGGCACATCTGATGGTCCTCAACAGCTGCTCTAAATTAATGTGAGTGTCGTACCTAGCTTTCACTTCTCAAGTCTCTACTCAAGAGTAAAGGGATCCGCACATGCAAGCAAGCCGATATATCTTGCCTAGAGCCAAACCCATACTAAACTGCAGCTATGTGGAATTCTTAAATAAATTTGAAGAAAAACTGCTGAAACAAGCAGATGAGTGCATTGAGGCCTGGTAAAATTAACTAAAACTGCTGAAACAAGCAAAAGATTGCATTGAGGCCAAGTGAAATTGATTATCAACTGGGGGCTGGTCAGTTTCCAAACTTTGGATTTTTCCAGCAGCCACTTATTCTTCTGGTGAAAACCAGCTCTCAACACCAAATTTTCCAGGCAGCCCGGGCCCCAGGGTCTCTCTGGAAAAGCCAACTAACATAAGTATGACATCTTTTTGGGCCAGGCTGCTAGCCAGAGACCAGACTTTTATCTTCTACCCTGTGCTATCTTGGCCCTGACATCTTGGACTTTTATGTCAATCCTGCTCGCCGGGTGATAATAGCAGTGTGTCTTTTAATCTACTTGAAACTGTTACTATTTTCCTTTGTACTCCTATTCTGTATTTTTTTGGCCACATGATCTTTAAACTTGGTCTCGGAGAGGGGGTCCTTAGCCCAGTTATGAGCTTGTTATGTTACAACACTTGCACCAGATAAACACGCTCACTGAATTGATTCAGTGATGGTCATGCGTGCAGGTATTCATGACCTTCATTGTTATGATGTCTTCGTTCCTGGCATTATATATGTATGAATCTATGACTTAATAAATGAGTTAAGCACATTTGGTAGTCATTGCTTCTTTCTGTATTTTAGTGTTTTGGGTCCTTGCTATTCACCTTTAGTTGGATTTGGATTTGGTTGTTCTGTGAGCGGGCGATCCACCTCATGTATTGCATGTTGCTTTTAATTTTTGCATTTTTTGTTGTGTGTTGATGGTCATATATTGTACTAAATATATATATATATATATATATATACATATATATATATATATATATTGTCATATATTGCAGATTCCATTCCAACACACCATGGAGCCCTGATCTTTTTGAGACTGAAACATCAACGTTATGTCCTCCATGACAGTTCATAAAATTGAGTCAGTCTTCCTTTGAATGTTTGGAATTTACCAAAAGACATTATAAAGGACTGTGAAAGTTGTACTTCCTAGTCGGGAGGAAGTTGTCTGCCTAATGGTCTCCGGTTCAAGTGTATGGGGGGACCATAGGGGCCACCAGTGCATATTTTGTAAAATTCATCTGTGATTGCTGCTTTAAAAATCAATTGATATTTGTTTTTTGAATAATGTGACTATATAAAATATTTTATTTTTGCAAAAACAACACACTTTTTTCTGTTTTATGCACTTGTTGAATTTCTTTATCACATATTGAAACATTTAGGCCCTCATTATGACATTCGCTGCCCACCAATGCCATACTGCCATCAGGCTGCCTGTGCGGCCTGAAACACGCCGGCCCTATTATGGTTTCACAGTGTTTCCACCCACCAGCCCAGTGGGGAACAAGGCTTTAACATTGCAGCTGGCTACTAATGGAGCCGGCTGCAATGTGCCGGTGCAGCGGGTGCAGCAGCACTGGTCGCACATTCCACTGCCCGTAATTCAGGCAGTGGAATGGGCGATGGGGCTGTGCATGGGCGCCAAGTGCATGGGCAGTGCAGGGGCTGCCAGGGGCCCTCCAAGTCCCCCATTCTGCTAGCGTTTCCATGGCAGTGTTTACTGACGTGGACAGGCTGGCAGATGTGGACTCGTAATCTACGGGGCAGCGCTGCTTGCCGCACTGCTCTGGCGGATTACAACTGCAGGGACCGCCAGTCTGTAGGCTGGTGGCAGCCTGGCGGTGTCAGCGGTTGGACTTTGGCGGCTCAGCAACGGTTATAATTTGGCAGTCGGACCACCACGACAGTGGCGCTCTGACCGCCACAGTGACCCTGGTGGCCTAATGACCACCATAGTGTGTAGATTCATTTGTTGCATTGTAAAATGTTAATAATTCCTCAACGAACACCTGTTTTTTTGCAAATGGAGCTTTAGCCAAATCACGACAGAGCGCACATTTTCCCTGACAAACACCACTGGCATGTGCAAGTTGTCTACAATGTCATTGACTACTTTATTGATGAGTGCACTGGTTTTCTTTGAAGCACACAAAACAGCTACATTTTCCATCAATTACCTCCTGCAGATTGGTTTGTTGTTAGGGAATAAATACACTAATGTCTCAGAGGTAAGAAATAACGTCTCACAGTGGGGCTGCATGAGCATCTGGTGGATGGCATCCCAGGTACACTCACTCACTACTCTCTACAACATAATAGGGACCCATGACTTTTACAGCCACTGAATCCATGTACATATGATGCAGTAGCACATTTAAAAAAAACTGTCTTTGGTGCAAGTGATGCTGGCTATGATCTCTCCTAATATCCTCACACCTTTCAGATATCCAATAACACCACCTCAACAGAAATAGAATGTGGCACATGGCACTCACACACTTGCATAAGCCATCATTAAATGAACATTTGGTTTTCTTACATCACAATTCAGATGTTTTGACCATACAGGGGTGCAAGAATACTCCGCCAGAAGTTATGAGCAAGATAGTAGTAGCCTGGTGCTTGTTGCACAACACTGCCTTGGTATGGGGCTTACATATTGATATTATCCATGATCTACAGCACAGAACAAAGATCTGGGTGTACAGCTGTGGGATTATTGACTACTTAACATATTTTTCACAAAAGCTGCTAGTTTAGTTGCTGCATTTATGTGTTGGAATGTGTTTAGTCAATAACGAATGATGGACTAGTACACTGTTCGCATATGTCATCCTTGGACAACAGTTTTACTAAAAATAAGTCATAATAAAACATGCTTTGCTCTATTTCTTACTACATTTATCCCTTCACTTTCACAATAATTCTAACACAGTTGATTTGATTTGATTTGTTTGATGTGATATGATTTGATTTGATTTGATATGGAGACTTATAGAGCGTGTCTGGGCGCCAACATAAACTGAAGCCTTTCTCTTGTGTCCTAACCAAGAGTTAATGATTCATCTATCAATAGTTAATAAATAGATGTTGTGAACAACCAGGCCTTAAACATCTTATGGAAACAGAAATATTATCTTGCACTTTAAGAGCAAGTGGCATTGCATTCCAGAGTGTACTAGTAGAATGAACAAAACTCTGAATGCTCCAGGTTGCTTTCTTAAATCTAGAAACAGTCACCAATCTTGTTGATGCTGGTTGTGTAGCTGTTTTTGGCCAATAGCATCCAAATTTCTTTCTAAAGAACTGTGGCCCATGACCATGTAGAGCTTAATGTGCTAAGCATAGTGCTTTAAAGGCAATCCTTTTTCTGAAAGGCAGCCAATGAAGTTCCATCAAAGTATTCTTTATCAATTTATATTTTGGAAATGTTTTAAGTAAACAGCAGGCAGTATTCTGAAACATTTGGAGCATGATTAGAGGTCTCTATTCACCTTTGATCACTAAAGTAAAATCATTCACATAGTATGCACAAGTATTTCAACATACCACTGCATGCAGGGCAGAGGCCTCCTTTATTGCGGGAACATCTCCACCTACTGTGGCAACCAGGAAATTACATACAGGAACAGAAAGTCAGTCATTTTCTAGACATTCTGAGCCATCATCTCACCACAACACCATCTTCATCTGTACTACTGTTCCTTTGCTCTTCTAAACACCCACCATGACTGAATTACAGGAAGAGACGGTCCCCAGCTTAACTGAAGAAAAATTTGTAAAAGGGTTCTCCAAAGTTACCCTTTGTTTTATGTGGGTCGAGAGCTCCAGCTGAGCACAGCATCATCAAGCCCAAATCTTTTAAAACATTGGCTCATGCTGCAGTGCATGTCCACACCCAGCGAGGTAAGGTGTACCGCAAGTGCCCGGAGGATCTTCAGCCTTCAGCCAGGATAAATGCCCAGACATCTATGATGCATATGTGTGTAAAATGAGCTTTGAAAGTGTAGTCCAGTCATGCCCCGATCTACTGTTTGTTTCTAATTTACATGTAGTCTACAAGTGTTGACTTGATTAAAGAATGGTGTAAGAAATTGGGTTATTGGTTGAGGGTGGTGGAAACCCCACTCAGTCAACAACCATAATCCTTGTCAGGGTGAACCACAAAAGTAATTAAATTAACCAATGCTTAACCCTCTGGTAGCTTGGCGCATAGCTGTCAGGCTTAACATAGAGGCAATGTGTAAAGTATTTATGCAGTACACCAAACAGTAATAAAGTGGAACACAAGAAAAATCTCAAACCAATTTAGAAAAATAGAGTGCATTTTAATAAATAAAAGTATTCCAGAATAACAAAAAATGTAATCATTAGAACCAGAGATATTCAATGTTAATGTTTTAAGTGAAAATTGCACCAATGAGACATTTGCGGTCCTCTGGTGATGCTAGACTGAGGCAAAATAACAAGCTCAGGTCAAATGTGATTGAGTGTAGGTTGAATAAAAGGAGCATGTAAGTCTGGCTGAAAAGTGACCTTCAAAGTCGGTCACAAAGAATTCTGTTTTTTCGGAGCAGGAGGCCACATGTAGCAGGTGGGGTGTCATGGGCGGTTGCTACTGTAGTGTAAAGAGCAGGTTAGGCACGGCCGTTGCTGTAGTGAGAAGAGTCGGTCAAGTGCTGCAAATGATCATTGTTGTGGCTATGCATTGGAGGTCATCACAGGCTGTCATTGCTGTAGAGCAAAGTGTAGTTTTTGTGCTGCTGGTCGTCATTGGCAGGTTCTGGCGGTGCAAAGAGCAAGTCTTGCCGGAACTTTGCGTTGGCAGTGGTCACTTAAGGCAATGTCTTGGCGTTAATTGGCCAGATCGTGATAAGCCTAAACTGCAGGATTTTCACCTTTTGAATCTTGTCCACACAGTTCACACAGGAGTTCAGTCAACTGACACTTGGAGTCACTCTTGGTAGCCTGGGATCAAGGCAAGCATGTCCAACCTTCCTTCTCAGATAGCAAGACAGTCCTTCCAGCAGCAGGACAGTCCTCTGGCAGCAGGGCCTTCCTCCTTCTGTAACTTCCACTGGTCAACAAGTGTTCTGAGAAGTGGCTCAGGAGGTCCAATGTTTATGTCTGGTGCAAGCAAGTGTGTGTGGAGACTCCCTCTACAATCCCTATATCTTGTTCTGGAAAGTTCTTCCCCTTCCCCTATCAGGGTTCCAAGCTGCCTGGGGTTGTCATAAGGCAGTGTCAGATTCCTTTGTGTGTGCAGAAGGTAAATGTTAGTGAGGCTGGCTACAGCCCCTCGCCAGTCATCCCGCTAGGTTGGCCCATTTTGTCCACACCTAAACCCCCTTTGTGTTACTGTCTGTAAGCAATTCCCAAACACCAATATGTGACCTAAGACACTAGAAGAAGGCACAAATATTTGGGACAGGAAAATGCCAGTGCTCTAAAAGTGGCATTTTCTGAATTCTAACTTAAAGGGAATCTTAAATTACAATTCACTTGTGTGCAAACAGCATATCTGTATCTGTTCCTAGTCCACAGAAAGCACTTGTTAAATGTAATAAGGTATCCCAGTTTTAGGTAATGGAATAGAGATAGGTCTAACAACAGTGAAAAATGACTAGGAGTTTTTCAGTAACAGGACAGGTAAAAAGTAAGTACACACGTCCTACTTTTTAAATACAATTCAACCTGCCCTATGACCCTAAAGGGTCAAGCTTAGGGCTGATTCATATGTATTAAACAATAATGTTTAGGTTACTTTAGTGGGATAGCACAATTAATGCTGCAGGTCCACTAGTAGCATTTCATTTACAGCCCAGGGCACATGTAGTATCATCTATTAGAGACTTACTAGTGCCAGACTAAGGACAAGGACTCACTAGGGAAGTAAATTAAATGTGACAATTAGGGGTAGGCCAATCCTCTTATGTTTCAAGGAAACACCACAAGTACTTTAGCACTGGTTAGCAGTGGTAAAGTGCACAGAGTCAGAAAGCCAATAAAAATGAATTCAGCAAAACAGGATGAGAACGGCAAAAGATCTGGGGGTAATACCAGACCAAGGATGTCAGATCTAACAAATGAATTGATTTGTATTTTCAAAACTGGATATAATGGTTAATCCATGTATATAAATCTAATCCTCTTTAATTGGAACAATAAAATGTAATGATTTTCTAGTATCAAACTTGCTATCCATACTACATTTCTGACATTTTGTAACTAAACAAAACCTTCTCCAACTACTCCACATGCCTGCTAAATTCAACAACAGTTGTCAAGGGATGCTTTCACCACTGATACCAATGAGCTGTGATGCCTTTTTCATAATTTATGTAGTCTCATGATGTCCATGATTGTAGGCATAACGTCGCATCTACCTCCACAACCCACCCAACATCCCTATAGTTCAGTCCCCCAGATCATCCATTTGACTTTTTTTCCCAATTGTCATGCATTTACCTGGTTCAAAATGTGGGGAGGATGCTGGACCACCAACCCCAGCTGGGCTGCAGAGTTTAACAAGTAACAACTGTCTGGCTCCACAGACAGTCCCAAAGGGGGAAGGGGCATGGAATAAAACAAGAAAAAGAAAAACCCACATCACTGCAGGAACTGCTTGACTGCCTCGTATACTGCCTAGAAGGTTGGAATTTTCTGGGCCTTGTTATCTTCTATGCAGACGCAATACACTACAAATGACAAAAAACAGGGTTACCTACTGTTTCCTCCTTAGAACCCCTAAAATATTATTAACACTTTAGATAAACTCACAGGCATCATCATAAACCTTTCATGATAGAGAGAAGAGCAGTTAACTGATAACTGAAGAACTTCCCAACTTCGGAAAACGAAGTTCAAGTCTGAATGAATACAATAGTCTCTCAGCACCTATTCCAAGGTGCAAGGCACAACTTGTCCAGAACATAATGACAAATGTTCAGTTTGTATATGAAGAGTTCAGAGTACTAGGCCTCAGGGGGACAATCCGACAATCTTCAGAGATCAAAAACAGGATCACATCTCAGGAAGAATGTCTTGAAATATCACAAGTCTATGGTTTAGTGCACACTAACCTGAGAGTCAAGTACTTAGGGCCTGATTTAGTGGAGGGGTTACCCCGTCGCAATGTAGACAGATGTCCTGTCTGCTAAAATCCAAATACAATTGTTACCTATGGTATCTAGATTTTGACAGATGGGCTATCCGTCACCTTTGCGACAGAGTAACCCCTCTGCCGAGATCTAAATCAGGCCCTTGGGCTTAACAATACTGGAACTGGAATCCAAAACAACAGGAAACTATGTGCAAGAAACTCAGCAGAATCAGAGTTGTAACTCATGGAGGAAAACAATAAAGGGTCATTACAACCCTGGCGGGCGGTGTTAAAGCAGCGGTAAGACCGCCAACAGGCCGGCGGTAAACAAATGGGAATTATGACCATGGCGGAAACCGCCAACAAAGACAGCCACTTTAACACTCCGACTGCCACAGCGGTACAGACAAACAGCGCGGCGGTCACCGCCAACAGACAGGCGGGAGACAAAGTACCGCCCACAGTATCACAACCTACCAATCCGCCACCTTTTCCGGGGCGGATTCACTGCGGATAAAAACACGCCGGAAACAGCCATTTCAAAGGGAAAACGCTCACCTCTACACACTCCACGAGGAACGACAACACCATGGAGCCGGAACTCCATATTCTTCCTGCACTAGTCTTCCTGCTCCTACGACGATCATCAACGCCGGCAGTGAAGACAATGGTGAGTACTGCACCTACAACATAGAGGAGGGGGAGGCAAAAGACAGGGACACACACACGCAACACCCCCACCCCAACCCTCACCCACTACAACACACACACCAATGCATATCCAAACATTACAGTAACAACCCCCAACCCCCCCGGAAGAATGCAAAGACAAAAGGAAATGAGTGGAACCATTGTAATATATCAAAATACAGGAAGCAAATATATACATATATATATATATATATACACATTCAACAAAATATACACCACGATTAGTAGTGCAGGTAATGCACCATTCATTGTCCGTGGACCACTAGGCCCAAAATGCATGGGCGAGTCCCACACTAGATACCTGATCAAAACGGAGAGAACACTGCTGGGGCATCCGATAGAAATACAACAGGCACCTCAGGGGGAAGCGAAGGGGGGGCACCTCAGCCGGATGAGTGCACCACGCCAGATCCACGAGGGGGCTCCATGCCCATTGATGTATCCTGGGGAGTGCAAAGCCACAGTCTCTCAAGTCTCTACAGTGGGTGGGTTGCCCACTGCACCATCCTGGGGAGTTCAAAGCCACAGTCTCTCAAGTCTATACAGTGGGTGGGTTGCCCACTGTACCATCCTGGGGAGTGCAAAGCCACAGTCTCTCAAGTCTCTACAGTGGGTGGGTTGCCCACTGTACCATCCTGGGGAGTGCAAAGCCACAGTCTCTCAAGTCTCTACAGTGGGTGGCTTGCCCACCGTACCATCCTGGGGAGTGCAAAGCCACAGTCTCTCAAGTGGATAACAGTCTCCACAGGTTCTGGAGGGAGACTGGTGCACAGAGTGCTTCATCCTGTGAAGGACAGAGGTAGTGGAAGCATGTCTCCACTGGTTCTGGAGGGGGACTGGTGCCCAGAGTGCTTCATGCTGTGAAGGACAGAGGTAGTGGATGCATGTCTCCACTGGTTCTGGAGGGGGACTGGTGCCCAGAGTGCATCACTCACCCGTGACGGTCCCTGTTGCATTAGTGCCCCTGCCACCCATGGGCTAGCGGGGCTTGAGTTGGCGGTCTTTGCCCTGTTCAGCGGAGCTTGCTATGGCGGTCTTTGCCCTGTTCAGCGGTGCTTGAGTTTGCAGTTCCTGACCTGTTCAGCGGTGCTTGCCCTGTTCAGCAGAGCTTGCCATGGCGGTCTTTGCCCTGTTCAGCGGTGCTTGAGTTTTCAGTTTCTGACCTGTTCAGCAGTGCTTGCCCTGTTCAGCGGTGCTTGCCATGGTGGTCTTTGCCCTGTTCAGCGGTGCTTGAGTTTGCAGTTCCTGACCTGTTCAGCGGTGCTTGCCCTGTTCAGCGGTGCTTGCCATGGCAGTCCTTCATTGCCCAGCTGGGCTGGGGCTGGCGGTCCTTCATTGCCCAGCTGAGCTGTGGCTGCCGGGGCCCTCCTGGGCAGATGGGCTGTGTCTGGCGGTGGCCTCCTGGCCAGTGACAATCGGGCTGCCCTCCTGGGCACTGACTCTGGCTGTGGCCTCCTGGCCAGTGACGATCGGCTGCCCTCCTGGGCACTGACTCTGGCGGTGGCCTCCTGGACAGTGACGATTGGGCTGGTGGTGGCCTCCTGTACAGCGGGGATGATGGCGGTCTTCCCCGCCGTGCTGCTCCTCCCAGACTTTGCCGATTTCTTCTGCCCCTTCCCCACCTTGGGAGGAGTCACAGCTGAGTCAACACTCCCCCCGGGACCCTTGTGAGCAGCTTTGCTGGCTGGAGTCTTCCCCCTGTCCCGCCGGGCACTGTCCAACTTCTGGTGTTTCACGGGGGGACTGGCAGGTCTGTGGCTCCGTGTCACACAGGCTGCCCTGGTGCCCGGTGCACTCCACATACCTGTAATAACAGGCACCACTGGTACCGGAGATTTTTTGGCTGAGGTGCTAGTACGGGACCTATGAATTGGAGGGGGGGGGTGAGAAAGAGGTCAAGCTTGGTCAGGAAAAGTTTCTTAGGAACACTGGGATGGGTAGCTGGAGGGGGTTTGGGAGTGGAGGAAGAGGTAGTGGATGTAGGAGGTGTACGTTTGGTGATTTTGGGTGAAGGTGCATGCGCTGGAGGCTGTCGTGAGGTGGATGGCTGTTGGGTGGGTGTGTGCCTGCGTTTGTGTACTTTGGGAGGGGGCGTCACAGACACACTGGGAGAGGACACAGGGGACGTGTAAATGGTAGTGGGGGTGGCGAGTGCTCATGAGCGGGGTGTGGTGGTGGGTGTGCTGGTGCGGGGCATAGTGGCTGTAGTGGTAGTGCATGCAGGTGAGAGTGTAGACGAGACTGGGAGGGAGGAGGGAGACGACGAGGAGGGGGACACAGTGGAGGCAGTGGATGCTGGTGTGTCTGTATGTGTGTGATGCTTGCGTGAGTGCCTGTGGGATGTGTGGTGCTTATGTTTGCCTGAGCTTCCCTTGTGTGGTGAGGTGTGTGCATGCTGGTCTGATGGTGTGCTTGGGATAGGCTGGGGTACAGGGGATTGGGTCTGGGTGGAGGAAGTTGAAGGGGGGAGGCTAGACACAGGGACAATGGCTGCCATCAGTGGTGAGGCCAGAGTTTGCAGGGTTCGATGAAGGGCAGCCTGACCAGAATGAATGCCCTCCAGGAATGCATTTGTGTGTTGCAATTCCCTTTCTACACCCTGGATGGCATTCAAAATGGTAGACTGCCCAACAGTGAGGGACCTGAGAAGGTCAATGGCCTCCTCACTGAGGGCAGCAGAGGTGAAGGTGATGCCCACCCTCCTGGGTGAGCGGGCACGGGGCGAAGGCTGAGGGGCTGCTGGGAGGGCGGTGCTGGTAGGGCAGCTGTACCTGTAGAAGTGGGGGGCACAGATTTTGCCGCCACCACAAGGGAGCTCACATCGGAGGACGAGTCCGTGTCGCTCGTTGCAGATCCTGTGACCGCCTCCGTCCCACTGGTGTATTCAGAGTCCGTGGTGTGGCCCTCCATGGCCATGTGGGATGCAGCTCCCTCATGCTCCGGTGCCACTGTACCTCCGCCTGATGATGCTGATGCACACAAGGACAGGGAGACCACAAAAAGGGGGGGACGACAGAAGAAAGACAGGTTGAGTGCATGGCTTACCGCTACCGTTGGCAGACAATACAGACACAGCAGCCCCCTGCACTACGCCGCGTTGTTGGGCTCTACAGATGCAATTCCTGGGATATGGCCTACATGGCTATGGACAACATCTGCACACATAGATGACACAGGGGCAGGTGGGGTGCCACATGGCCTGCATTACGGAGGGGCCTAGCCTACAGAACTCACCCTGGCATGGGGAAACCCACAGCCCTCCTCCCCCACCCAGACACCTTCACTGCACGCAAAGTCCGCTGAATGATGTTGTACTCACCCCCTTGTGTCTGCTGTGATGCCCTCAAGCGCCCATCCAACTCAGGGTAGGCCACCGCCAGGATCCGGAACATCAGGGGGGTCATGGTTCGACGGGCACCGCTCCCACGTTGGGAGGCCATCCCCAGCTGAGCCTCCGCCGTCTTCTTGCTCCAGCGGCAAATGTCCTCCCATCTTTTCCGGCAGTGGGTGCTCCGTCTGTGGTGGACCCCCAGGATCCGGACGTCCTTGGCGATGGCACACCAAATATCCTTCTTCTGGTGGGCGCTGACCTACATGACATGTACAGGGGAAGAAGAGAAGTCATTAACAACTGCACCGTCAAAGTGAGTGGCCCCCATCCCTACCCTTGCCATGTGGCACATGCATTCACCGTCTTTCATGCACTCAGAACTCTGCCCCCTTCCTTCTTACAACCAGCCCTCTCCACACAGGCATAGCCCATACAACGTGCTCCCTGTGTACTTACCTGTTGGTCTGGAGGACCGTAGAGTAGCGTGTACTGGGGGAGGACCCCGTCCACGAGCTTCTCCAACTCCTCTGCAGTGAAGGCAGGGGCCCTTTCCCCAGACGCACGAGCCATTGTCTCTTCCAGACCGAGGTCACAGCAGCACTTGCAGTGTAGGTCCTCTCCTGTCGAAGATCAGGTATCGAGTTATTGAACAGCTAGAAAATGGCGGTCACGTCCGCGGCGGTCACGTCCGCGGCGGTGCGTAGCATAACCGCCGGCATACATCGTCATTGGCTCCTGGGACCCACAGGGTCCCATGTTAACGAATGTAGCATTGCGCCGCGGTCTTCGACCGCCTACCGCGACGGTGTACAACGCCAGCGCAGTTACCTCACATCCCATTGTCCCACTTTAGAGGTCAGGCAGCCGCCATTTCAGGGGCCCACATGGCCTAATTACCAACTGCATCACACAGACCTAGGCCTTGTCGCACAACACATATACAGGCCACCTTTTGTGTATGAATGGTGTTCTGTGTAGACTGTGGGTACATACCTCTGAGTTGTTTGACTCTGTGGTCGCTGTTGTCCTTCCTAGGCACCGTCCGCTGGGACATGTGAGGAGATGGCGGAATCCTCCGATGTACCGACCGCTGGTGGACCTGTTGACAATGGAGGAGCGACATTTGATCATCACCTATAGGTTTGACCGTGCCACATTCCAGGAACTATGTACCCAGTTGAAGCCAGACCTGATGTCAGCAATCCGCCATCCCACAGGGATCCCCCCTCAAGTGCAGGTGCTATCAGTGCTCCATTTTGTTGCAAGTGGGTCATTTCAAACAACAGTGGCCATGGCATTAGGGATGTCCCAGCCTATGTTTTCCAACGTGTTGTCCAGAGTGTTGTCTGCCCTTCTGAAACACATGCAGAGCTACATCTTTTTCCCTCAGGTGGAGGATTTGCCTACAGTGAAAGGTGACTTCTATGCCCTTGGACATATCCCCAACATCATAGGTGCCATTGATGGGACCCATGTAGCTCTGCCCCGCCCCACAGGAGTGAACAGGTGTACAGGAACCGGAAGAGTTATCATTTGATGAATGTACAGATGGTATGTTTGGCAGACCAGTACATCTCCCAGGTAAATGCTATCTTCCCTGGCTCTGTGCATGATGCCTACATCCTGCGGAATAGCAGCATCTCTTATGTGATGGGTCAACTCCAGAGGCACCGGGTGTGGCTATTAGGAGACTCTGGTTACCCCAACCGGTCATGGCTACTGACCCCAGTGAGGAATCCCAGGACCAGGGCAGAGGAACGCTACAATGAGGCCCATGGGCGGACTAGGAGGGTGATGGAACGCACCTTGGCCTCCTGAAGGCCAGGTTCAGGTTAGCCTCCATATGACAGGTGGTTCCCTATTCTACTCACCAAGGAAGGTGTGCCAGATCATTGTGGCCTGCTGTATGCTTCACAATTTGGCTTTGCGACGACAGGTGCCTTTTCTGCAGGAGGATGGTCCAGATGACGGTGTTGTGGCAGCTGTGGAGCCTGTGGACAGTTATGAGGAGGAAGCAGAGGAAGAAGACATTGACAACAGGGACTCAGTTATCCAGCAATATTTCCAGTGACACACAGGTGAGAATACATTCCTGCCTACTACAAGTACTTTCACACTTTTACCTCTATCCTGTCTGTCGATTTCAACCAGTATATGGTAACTGAGTTGTACATTTTCATTACGGTTTCACAGGTGTCGTTTCCAACGTGTGTTATCTGCTTAGATTCCTCATGGACTTGAGATGTGTGACATAGGTATGTTGACATTACATTTGAGAATGCATTTTGTCACTGTCATTGCTAATACACATTTTCAAAATCACAGACTGACTCCAGATTGTTTTGTGCTTCAAGGGTGTTTATTTAAGTGCTCAATATTGGAGGGGGGTTGTAAAATGGTGAGGGGTGATGGTGGAGGAATGTCCATGGCAGAGTCCAGTCTATTAGTCTCACAGGTGCATTGCCCATATGGGCATTGGAAGTGGAGCTGGGGCAGTTCCAATATGGACAGGGTTACAAAGTGGGACAGTAGGATGACAATCAGGGTGGTCTCATTTCTTGGCGGGGTCTTGGCATCGTGCTCTGTCTTGTTCCTGGATCTCAGGGACCGTTTGCGGGGTGGTTCTCCGTCTGCAGGGGGTGGGGTGCTGGTGTGGTGGTCCTGTGGCAGTGCCTCCTGTCCACTAGTGCCGGCGGAGGTGGTGGGCAGTTCATCGTCCATGCTAGTGTCAGGGGCCCCTTGTAGTGCCACAGTGTCCCTCCTGGTGTTAAGTATCTCCTTCAGCACCCCTACGATGGTGCCCAGGGCGGTGCTGATGGTTCTGAGTTCCTCCCTGAACCCCAAATACTGTTCCTCCTGCAGTCGCTGGGTCTCCTGAAACTTGGCCAGTACCGTTGCCATCGTCTCCTGGGAGTGGTGGTATGCTCCCATGATGGAGGAGAGGGCCTCGTGGAGAGTGGGTTCCCTAGGCCTGTCCGCCCCCTGTCGCACAGCAGCCCTCCCAGTTCCCCTGTGTTCCTGGGCCTCCGTCCTCTGGACCGTGTGCCGACTACCACTGCCCCCAGGTCCCTGTTGTTGTTGGGGTGGTGGGTTATCCTGGGTTCCCTGTAGTGGTAGACACACAGCTGATTGACGTGTCCTGGGTACGGAGGTATGGGCCCGCTGGGTGGGTGCTGTGCTGGTGTTACCAGAGGGGGGAAGGTCTGTGGTGGCCTGTGACTGGGTGTGGGGAATCGACTGTCCCGAGGCCCACGATGGTCCGGGCTGGTCATCTGGATCCAGTTGGACAGAGCTGCTGTCATCACTGTGGGCCTCAAATGTGGGTGGGGTGGAGATGTCTGGACCCTCCTGGCTGGTGACGTTGGGTAGTGGTCCTGCAGGGGTGTAAATGCATGATTATTGCATCTGTGTGTGTCATGGTGTGCAATGGGTGGGTGACCGTGTACCCCAGTGCTGGCATTTCTGTGTGGGAGTTTGTGTGATGATGGTTTAGGGGGTTGTGTGGGTATGTGCAGTGGGCATGCTTTAGTGATGGGTGTCCATGCTTTGTTGCTGCATGCAGGGCTTGGTGTTGGGATGTGTGGTTTGTGATGTTGGGACATTTGTGAGGAGTTGGAGTGATAGGGGAGGGGCGAGGGTGGGGGTCTGTGATAGCATGCAGGTAGGTTGGGGATATGGTAGTTAAAGGTTTGACTTACCATAGTCCATTCCTCCACCGACTCCTGCGAGGCCCTCAGGATGCAGAATAGTCCAGACCTGCTCCTCCCATGTTGTTAGTTGTGGGGGAGGAGGTGGGGGTCCACCGTCAGTCCGCTGTACCGCGATGTTGTGTCTCGAGACCACGGAACGCACCTTCCCCCGTAGGTCATTCCACCTCTTCCTGATGTCATCCCTATTTCTTGGGTGCTGTCCCACTGCGTTGACCCTGTCCACTATTCTTCGCCATAGCTCCATCTTCCTAGCTATGGAGGTGTGCTGCACCTGTGATCCAAATAGCTGTGGCTCTACCCGTCCGATTTCCTCCACCATGACCCTGAACTCCTCCTCGGAGAACCTGGGGTGTCTTTGCCGTGCCATGGGGTGGTGTAGGTGATGTGTGGGGTGGTGTATGTGGTGATAAGTGTGGTGATATGTAGTGGTGTGGTGTTTTGTGCGTGGAAGTAGTGTGGGTGATGGTGTTGAGTGCCTGTGGCTGCTAGTTTGTGGATGGTGGTGTCTCTCTCTGGCCTTCTTTCAGATTTTCTTGTCGTAGGGGTTTGTGGGTGATGTGGGTGTGTGTTTTATATAGTATTGAGTGTGTGGGAGTGGTGTGTGTATGTGTATCAGGTGTGTGTCTTTCGAATTTTCCAATGTGGTGGTGTTTTGGAGATGTGTGTGTATTTTGAGCGCAGCAGTGTGTACCGCCAATGGAATACCGCGGTTGAAAGACCGCCGCGTGGATTCGTGGGTCGTGATAGCATGGGCGTATTTCTGTTGGCGTGACGGTGGAGGTTTTGTTTTCGCCAGTTTATCACTGACCTTTGGTGTGGCGGACTTGTGTGGGTGTCTGAATTTTGTTGCATTTCGGTCATAATGGCTGTGGGGGATTTTCCGTGGCCACGGCGGTGTGTTGGCGGTCTTCTGCACGGCGGTAAGCGGCTTTTACCGCCAATGTTGTAATGACCCCCTAAGTGTCACAGGTGCCAGAATCACAGGTTCATGAGAGGGACTTAGAAGAATAAATAGCTGGAAACTGTAGACAAATCAGAAGACTATCACAGGGAAAAGACTTGTCCTGGACTGGACACAGGAAGAGTCAGTGCAGGAACGCTGCTCATGCCCATCACGAACACCTTTGAGGCCAATCACTGAAGCTAATTTAAATTTAAGGAGGGTATTTATACAGGAAGCCAGGCTCTAGAAGGGCATGTGGCTTCTGTGGATGCATGGAATATTCTATCTAATGAACCTGAGGAGGGTTGCATAACAGGGGAAATGGGCCTACCCACTAGCAGATGCCAACAGTATTTGACATACGACTATTGCAACGGAACTCAAGTGCATGATGGTACAATCCAGTGTTTTTTAGAGAAAACGTGGCTATGCTGACTGAGCATGTGATAAATGCAGGTGCATTTGGAAGAAGCATGCATAGCAGAACAACAGGAGGGTCAGTGGTTCAGACTTCAGTGGGAGAAGGAAAACCTAGAGAGAAGAGTGGCGCCACTCGAGAAGCAAGCATGTAAGTGGGTAAAACATACCACACATGGGGCGCAAGATGGGGTCGTGTCACCAGCCATCCTTTTGTACTACATTTCCCAAAGGGTGCTCAGTCCTGCAATGGCCATCCATCTAACGTCCTTCTCAGAGGAGCTTATTAATGTTGTGGTGGGCCTGCGGATAGCCAGGAATGTTTGCCATCAAACCAGGAGTTGGACTCTGAAACCTCCCTCTGGCTCGGGGGACTAACTTTATTAACCTTTTGGACATTTTACTTTTTTAGGAAGTTTTGACAGTCTTTTTTAATTTTACTATATTATATGGACTGTTTATTTTGAACACTGTTTTAAACACATATTTTCTTGTTTTGCTCTTTGCACATAGAGTTGACCTGTGACATTTATTCACATGCTTTAAATATGTATTTAAATTATTTATCCACTCCCTCGAAAGTTTGCATTTCCCCTTTGAAGAAAGAGACTTTTTACTTTTATTTTGCTCATACCGAAGGACAGTACACATTCTTTTGTCAAAACATCTAAAAAGTATACTTTCTTAATGAATGTAGAAATGTAAAGAAACCAAAAATGGCTCAATCTTCATCAGTTTTTGTAGTTGTCAATACAATTTTTGTTTCACATTTTCTTCACACAGATTGCATCATAAACATGTATAATGTCAACACCTAACTGATTTTTTTTTTTTTATATTAAGTTTCAATTTCGAAGTTAGTCAAAGATGATATGTGTAGTTTTGTGAACAGTGCACACAAATGTTACTTTAACTCTGTGCTTCACTGAGTGTGATCATACAAAAGTGGGGAATGCATAAAATCAAGATTGTTTTTTTTTTTTTACCATGGTGTAGTCTACGAATTATCCTATGCAATACTGATTGAGAGTCTAGTTGTGAAGCAGATTGGGATGGTGTCTATGTTGGTGGTGGTTGAGTTGGGAGAGGTTGATTTGGTGGTAATGTAAGTGGTGGAGTAGATAGCGGAGGAGGTAATTGTGGAGAATATGGTTTTGGGAGAGGTGGTATGTTTGTGGGTGTTGCAGGGAGATTGATAAAGGGTTTGTGTGAGGTTTGGGCCTCTAGATTGCAGTACCTTGGTAGAATTGTGTGCATCCTTTGGCCCTGAAGATTGAAATTGGCATTTTTTGTTATTGCCTCTATCTTCTTTGTGGTCAAGGTATTTTGCCTTGCAATCTCATCCCACAAACTACAAAAATGATCTAATCCACTAGGTCTTGAAAACATTTAACAAAATCATCCAAGGCAAGGCAAAATTTGTCAATCATCAGAGGCACTTGTTAAGAATGGTTCGCAATTTTATGGAGAGTTGCCCGCATTTTATGTATATTCATTTGTAAAGTGGGCTGCTTTTGGAAAAATTGATCCTTCTAGGCCACGCCAATATGCACTCCCCACATGCATGACCATCTGACTTAGCCAACAAGTTATCTATCACAGAAAGGATTGGCATCTGGGAGATTGCAGGTGGTGAAGAGGAGAGAGTGGTTCCTCAACAGGGGTCTTCTCCCTCAGGCGATTGAGGGAAAAGCAGAGATATACCTGCATGGGAGGAGCATGTAGAAAACTCTACATAGGTACCTGTTGGTTGAAGGTTGTGTGGAAATGAGCCTTGTGTTCATGGAACAAGCAACTGTGGCTCCTTTGCTAGTGGCTGGGAACTGATAATCTTCACAAGTTATCTTGGATGAAGACTGATGCTCAGCCTTGACGAGGTCTTGTCTGAAGTTTACTGTGGAGGGCAACAATGCTCTCCACATCTACTTTCTCCTCTTCCTTGGCTATCTGCTGATACTCCTCCACTTTTTTCTTTGGCAGTATTGCTCCCAAAATAGCTGCCTGGAGGGGTACTGTTTGGCACATCACACACAGCTTGTGAATGGAACAGCATCATTGCGAATGTATATGTAGTGTTGTTTGCGTGTGTGTATGCATGTGGGAGAATGCTTGCATGAATGGATAGGTGAATGCGTGACTGCGTTTCAGTGTGAATGTGGTACGGATGTGTGCATGAATGAATGGATGCATTTCTGTATGAATGCTTGTATGCCAGTGTGAGTGAGTGTGTGTATGCTTGTTGCATGTCTACGTGTGTGTGTGTGTAGGGGTGGGGATTGGAATGGGGGAGCATGGATGGAGGGGGTGGGAGTGTCTGGGGAGTGTTTGGGGGCAGGGGGCCTCCTATCAGTGACAGGGAAGGAATTCCCTGTGACTGATAGGGCCTACCGCCATTGTTTTCGTGGCGTTACAAATGCCACGAAAACCATGGCGGTAGGCAGGGTCAAAATGCCTGTGGCGGTACAATAGCAGCTGCTGGGCTGGAGATTCTGCTTCCACCACGGCAGTCGGAGTGGTACATTAGCGGGTTGGCTGCAGCCAACTCGCCAATGTCATAATGTCATAATATCATAATGTGGCAGTATGTACCACCAGCCTGTTGGTGGTACCACCGCCACATTACCACCGGCCGCCGGGGTCAAAAAGACCCCCATAGTATGAGAAACACACAGGAGTATGAGAAAAACACAGATTTGTCTCCTGCAAGTGAACACAAGAGCCAAAGGAAACATTATATTGCTGCCATTACAAGTCTTACAAGGCTAATGATCAATAAATTTGATAATGAACAATTATAAAGTAGATGGGTGTAGGTGGATCAAGAGAAATGGGGTACTATACTTACACCTATTGGTCACTTACAAGAAATAGCCTAGACTCAAATCCAAACGAGAAGATGATATACTCACCAGTCCTTATCTCCTGTCTGCTCTGTGTAGCCTGGGTTTTGATGCAGTGCTGGGAGCAGAAGTATATGTGGCAAGCAGCAGGGAAAGGGACAGTAACAGAGGGCCTTGAAACTGAATAAAAATGAAAAGAAATGTGAGCATAATATTTTTAGGAACATTGGTATGCAAGTTATAGCTGAATACAGTTATTAGTCAAAATAAAACACATGTAAGAAATGGCAGGTTACAACAAACAAAGTTATAGAAATCCCTTTTAGTGTAGTAATGGCATTTGGTAGCATAACAACATACCTGTGGGTGTTGCTAGATTATGTTTAGAAAAAGGGCCTGTGTGCTGACCTCCCACATTAGGAAGTATTCCTGCCCCAGCTCTAGAAACCCATGTAGCAGATTAAGGCATATTGTGGAGAGGAGAGATTCCTTGAGGGGGGTGAGTCATAAAAAGGATCAAAGTGTGTCTCCAGGAAGAGCTTTAGCAAGGTAAATCTGGGAGAACTTCTCTTTAACCTACCTTGTCTCATCCTGTTATTTCTTCTTTATGTCACCTGTGATGTTTGCTCCCTCCCATAATGAATTGACAGAGTCTGTCACTTCCTTCCACAAGCCTGCTATCTGCACTCCACCAAAGGTAAATTGGAGGAGACTGCTCACAGTAAAATTCCTGTTTCTCTTTAGAGTTGTTGTCCGCATCCTTGCAGCAGAAAGTGGTCTCTTGTTGCTGCAGGGACACACAGTCAAAGAACAAAATGCCATAGCCTAAGGGAAAGGGTATCAGGTGTGAGTGATTTTGATTGTGTTTAGTAAGTGCAAACCCCCTTCCAGAGTGAAAATATGGTCTTAAATTTACTAGTTTTAACAGTACAGCTGTAAAATATATTGAAGGCTTCTCCACCCTCTGCACTGAGTGAGTGTTGATCTATAAGTCTACCTCTATGTGTAAATCTACACTTGGAAAAGGCAAATAGAAAACAACTGTGGTGTAGTAGTACTAGTTCTCTATGTGTTGCATTCAGAAATAAAAACTGCTTGAGCGTATTCAATACTTCAATTAAAATGTAAGAGTATATACATTTAGAAAATTAATGAACCTCAATCTAATACTTTGTTTTAAGTCTGCATTAGTGCTGGTTCCGGAGGAGTAGCAGTAGATGCTACAGGCAGTGTGTATTAGTAGAATCATGCGGTTGACATTGCATATGGACCCCTGTTTGGCTGAGCACTGGCATGGTGTGTCTTTGTATGGCTTAGGAATATATATTCAATTAGTTTCAGGTGTTTAATGAGCTAGAGGAATGCCAAATGAAAAGACTGTTATGCTGAGCTTTAAACCAGTCACCCAACAGGAAGCAGGAAGAGAAATTGTCTTGCAGGAGAATTCAACCTTGAGAAGGACCCTTGCAAGACAAAGAAACAGGATCGTCATGGATCCAAGTCATTTACAGGTCCACACTAGACTGGGCCTGAGCCACTGTTGGAAGGTGGGCCATCAGTTGTGTGGCCTGCACAAGTAATGGGTCCGCATACGAACACCACTCGGAGCCAAACACCCCATTGTATTGCTTGACTCTCATAGGGTAGAGTTGCAGAGCAGTCCAAGGCTTACTCAAGGGAGATGGTGTGGGTTAATAATCCCCATTCACGAGCACACAGGCATGACACTCAATAAATGATTGTCCAGTCTGTGCTTTTTCTTTTGATAAAGTAAAAGTACATTTATTACACACACTACTCAATACTATGCAACTGTTAGAAATGGGGTCTTTGGTTGGCAGTCAGGTTACCCCTGTCCAAGCAAGGACCCTCACTCTAGTCAGGGTAAGTCACACACAATCCAAATGATCCTGTGCCCACCCTCTTGTAGCCTGGCACTGAGCAGTCAGGCGTAACTTAGAAGGCAATGTGTAAAGTATTTGTGCAATAAATCATACAATAACACAACACAGTGTTTAGACAAATATATAATATTTATCTGGATATTTGCAGGTCAAAACACCACACAGTGTTTAGACAAATATAGAATATTTATCTGGATATTTGCAGGTCAAAACGATCAAAGATGCAATAAGTAAATGTAGAGATATCACTGAAAAGTGATATAGAGTGTCTTAAGTCTTTTTAAAGCAAACAAAGGGGGTCATTACAACCCTGGCAGTCAAAGACTGCCAGGGCTGTTGTGGCGATTGCACTGCCAACAGGCTGATGGTGCAATCTAGGGTATTTCGACCGCGGCAGAGGCGCCGCGGTCGCACCGCCGGGGCCGGTGGTTTTCCACCACATTTGCCCCGGCGGTGATAATCCGCCTCCCAGGGGATCACGTGTCCCCGACCGCCAGCCTTTTCCTGGCGGTTTGAACCACCAGGAAAAGGCTGGCGGTACGGGGAATCGCGGGGCCCCTGGGGGCCCCTGCACTGCCCATGACACTGGCATGGGCAGTGCAGGGGCCCCCTGACAGGGCCCCATGCAGCTTTTCACTGTCTGCATAGCAACTGCACCTGTCGCACGGCCGCAACACCGCCGGCTCCATTTGGAGCCAGCTCCTGTGTTGCGGCCGAGATCCCCCCTGGGCCGGGGGACGGAAACCAGGTTTCCGCCCGCCGGCCCAGCGGGGATCTCATGATGACCGCAGCCGCCCGCCAAGGTCATAATGAGGGCCAAAGTCTCTTTTAAGCACAAAGTACCTGGTTTGCGTGAAAAATCTCAGCAATGGGCCGCAGAGGAGGAGAATCGTGGAAACAAAGGGGGTGTGCGTCGATTTCTTGGGCCACACACAGTGATGCATTGTTTCGTTTCCACGCAGGGATGACTGTCAGTCGATTTCCGGCACCCGGTCGTGGATCCTCTTCGGGTTGCGGGGTTGTCAGATGCCCCAGGGTCAGTGCGTGGAATCCTGGGCTTGTGGAGCAAAGTCATAAGTGCTGCATCGTTCCAGTGGGCGTTGCGTGGAAGTTTCTTCCACACTGCAGGCGCTGCATCAATTTCCCCTCTGGAAGTCGGGCCGCGTCATCCCAGGTCGGCTGTGCATCGATCCGGTGGGCCATGCGTCGAAGTTCCGGTTGCAACGCAGGCACCACTTCGATCTTCTCCTTGTGAAGTCAGGCTGCGTCGTTCCGGTTTGGCGTGCAGTGACATTTTCACCACAGGGCAGGCTGTGCATTGTTTTTAGCAAGCTGTGCGTTTACATTTTCACTGCACAAGGAGTCCAGTTGCAAGAGAGAAGTCTTTTTGGTTCTGAGACTTCAGGGAACAGGAGGCAAGCTCTATCCAAGCCCTTGGAGAGCACTTCTTCACCACAGTCAGGGAGCAGCAAGGCAGCAGGGCAACAGCAAGGCAGCAGTCCTTTACAGAAAGCAGTCAGGTGAGTCCTTTGGGCAACCAGGCAGTTCTTCTTGGCAGGATGCAGATTCTGGTTGCAAGTTTCTTATCCGGAAGTGTCTGAGTTGGAAGGGGCATAGGCCCTGTTTATATACCCAAATGTGCCTTTGAAGTGGGGGAGACTTCAAAGACTGGCTTAGAAGTGCACCAGGTTCCCTTTCAGTTCAATTCTGTCTGCCAGGGTCCAAGTAGGGGGTGTGGCAGTCCTTTGTGTGAGAGCAGGCCCTCCATCCTCCCAGCCCAAGAAGACCCATTCAAAATGCAGATGTATGCAAGTGAGGCTGAGGCACAGAAAGATTTAAGTGCAGAGAAATGCTCACTTTCTAAAACTGACATTTCTAAAATAGTAATATTAAATCCAACTTCACCAGTCAGCAGGGTTTTATATCACCACTCTGGCTATACTAAATATGACATTCCTACTCCTTTCAGATCAGCAGCTACCACTCAAACAATAGATGAGGACAGCCGCAATGTTAGCCTATGAAAGGAGCAGGCCTCACAGCAGTGTAAAAACAAATTTGGGAGTTTTACTGGGAGGGGCTTCTTAAGTGGGTGGTACAACCAGTGCTGCAGGCCCACTAGTAGCATTTAATCTACATACCCTGGGCACATATAGTGCACAGTACTAGGGACTTATACGTAAATTAAATAGTCCAATTGGGTAAGATCCAATGTTACCATGTTTAAAGGGAGAGATCATATGCACTTTAGCACTGGTTAGCAGTGGTAAAGTGCACAGAGTCTAAAAACCAGCAAAAACAGTGTCCAAAAGTGGAGGGAGGCAGGCAAAAGGTTAGGGGTGACCACCCTAAGGCTGTCAGGTCTAACATCAACAATTTACAAATACACACAAAATGATGGAATTACTCTTGGATAACATTGTGTAATCACCCTGAGGGGAAATATAATCCATCAACCCACATGGAAAAACAATCCCTTGTATCCCATATCCCATGCAATATTTGACTGTAATTTAGAGTGAGAGCATCTAAAGCTATGAAATAAGTACATCTACTTTGCGAGGAGATGGCTAGCAGTCTCATTACTCAAATCAGCATCAACAAGGAACATATGGATACATGTCTAAAATAATTTAAAGGTGAGCATTACTCTCAGATTACTTCTTGATTACCCTTGATTAACCTGGCGTAATACCATCCTACACCCATAGAGGGTGCAATCCAACAAGCAAAGAACAAAAGTTCCAAGAGGCTTGTGCTTTGCATTATGTTGGACCCTGGGGGGTTTATATTTTCTTTGTCCCACCCAACCTAAGGTGCGGGCAGAAATGTTGCATTGTGGGGGAACTGTTCTGTTCCTGCAGCTCCCCCTGGCAATCAGCGCTTGGTTGGTGGTGATCACATCTTCCTGGGGCCATCACAAGCTGAGCACACAGCTCAAAAGGAATTGGGACTCGCAAGGCCCTATGGGGCATTTGCATATTGAATGAGCTGCGATCCCAATGTGTAGGGGAGAGGCGCTTCACGTTTCCTTGGTTTCTTCTTTTATTTTTTCAGGCCTTGCAACTCGTTTCAGGTGTTTGTCGGGGTGTCCTCGGTGGAGGGCAGCACAGGGAGCCCACCCCCCTGCCCTCGTGTTTGGGGGGTGTCCAGTCGAACCCGGACACCCCATCATGTGGTCTCCTTGTTGTAGATCAGCACAGGGAGCCCAACCCCAGCTGCCCTCATGGTGGTAGTGTCAAGGAGTATTGTTTGGAAGCAACTCAGGGAGCCCATCCACGGCTGCTCTAGCCGGCTCCCCGCATGGCCAGCACCTTCAGGTGCTGCTGCAGGAGCCGGCCCTGTACTGAGTGTCTACCCGCTCCTGCAGGCAGACGCGTACTGCTGCTGTGGGCGAGTGCGACATCAATCCCCCCTCCTCTCCACGTCACTGGGGCTTCAGGATAAGGCCCAAGGCCCCTCCTCACCGTTCCGGGGAGTGAGAGAGCACTCCCGGCCACTCTGGCCATGTTCACAGGGGGGCGCAATGGCGCCCCCGACTTTGTCTTTTAGTAGGGTCCCAGGATGGGGTCCGGGGCCCCGGCACCATCTTCACGGGGAGTGCGACGGTGCTCCCCGGCTTAGTCTTCGGCCACTGGCTCTTCCGCAGCCAGAAGCCATCTTCGCGGGGAACAAGACGGCATCCCCTGACTGTTCTTCTTGGTGGGGCCCTGAGAGGGGGGCCACAGCCCCCTTCCATCATTTTCACAGGGAGCGCAATGGTGCTCCCCACCTTCCTTGTCTGTGGGGCCCCAGGATGGGGTCCAGAGCCCTCCCAGCTCCTATTCACGGGGTTGCGATGGCATCCCCCAGCTTTAGATCTTTCTGGGGGCGGCCCCCGGCCTTGGCCCAACCTGAGTGCATCGACCAGAGCAGCGGCGAAGCCCCACATGCTTCACCGCTCGCTCTGAATTAGGTCAAAGGTCACAGACCTTCTTTGGATATCTCAGGCCTCCAAGAGGCGATTTTGATGATTCTGGTGTTGTTTCGCTCCTGGTGATTAGCACTTACCACCAGAATCTCTTTCAATAGGCTTCCCGGCCTAGAAGGGTCCCAGATTTTAGGGAGCCAGCCCAACTGATTCCCTGTGCCAGCCTTTCTTCTGGGTGTCCTCCTTTTCTTATGAGCAGTGTGCACTCCTTGCATAGCCTTTCCCCCAACTAGTCCTCAGGGGGAGTATGTGGGCTAGCTTACCTGGCCCTGGCATGAGCCTTGCTGGGCCTGAAGTCCTTCAGGGGCAGAGTCCCTGCCCCAGGAGGCAGTGAGGGGGTTCTTCCTTCCAGTTGCACATAATGCCTGTCTGTAGTCCCAGTGTCTTTTCAAATAGGTTACAGTGTACATTGTTGTGACTGTGGACTCTGTGGCCCCTAGGGGACCGTAGTTATGTCCTAGGCCATTCTTTCTCATTTATATTTAATGGAGTGCGCCTACAGTGAAACGACAGTAAGCACACTGATGTTGACATTTACTGAAGTGCCCCTACAGTAAAAAGACAGTAAGCATACTGACTATCCCTCACATGTGTACACTCATCTTATAAAGCCTACTCCATATAAGCAGTATGCATTAAATCAAATAAGAGCTACATCCGCACAAGCCGGTATGAAGTGTCCCTGTGGCTTTCGATTTCCCATTCAATAAACTATCTCAATTATCTGCACCAAATATGTGGATGTTAAAGGATACCAGAATTAGTTTCTTTTTGCTTTAGTTTTCAGTTTTTCTGATTATCTCCTTTATTCTTTGTTATTTAATTTTTCGATAACTTTGATACTTTGATATGTTGATCATATTCTTCCACACATTTACGCCCTCATTTTGAACATGGCGGTAATGACCGCCATGCCGGCGGTGGCGGTCATTACCACCAATGGCATGGGGATACAGTAGTAAACTGGCTGCAAAGCAGCCAATTCACTATCACTCACCGCCAGACCAGAATCGACCGCCGGGCCGACGGTGGGCACTTTCGACCCAGTGGTGGAGCCCTGTCCGGTGGTGGGATAATTATCCCATTTCCACCAGGGATTTCCTGGAGGGATGCCCGCTAGGTAATCCCTGGCGGAAAGCATATGGGTGACAGGAATTCTCATTCCTGTCATCCGTATGTGACATACCAGGACCCCCTGCTTCCCACAACCCCCACCCACTCCCAAAGCACCTAGGACCGCCCCCACCACCCCACCCCCTGAACCCTGAAAACTGAACCCCCATCCCTCCTCCATCCAATCTCCCTGTTGGCCTCCCCATACCCCGCCTCACAATCCCCCACCTCATATAGGTCCCCCCCAAATCCCAACCCCATCCATATGCACCCCTATTCCTGCATGCACACACGCATTCATACATGCAGACACATATCCCCCCTTCACAAACACGCACGCACAGCCCCATGCTCGCACTCACTCAACACAAACCCCCATACCCTCTCCCCCCTTCCCTCTCGGGAAGCACTTACCTGTTCTGTGGTGCTGCTCCGGGAGGGAACGGGCTCCTTTGGATGCTGCTTTGCCGGCATCGCCATGCTTCCATACACCACCACGCCTATGACTGCATCATCATAGGCGTGGCGGTGTCTGGACTGACGTGGCGGTAAGGGGGCAGCAGCATTCACCCCCACCACTGACCACCACCATGGCGCCTAGTGGCCCTCACCCCCATCAATGGCGGTGAGGCTCCAGGCATCATTATTTGGGGGAATAATGACCGCCGGCACTGGCAGTCTTCCGTTGCCCGCCAGCACGGTTGGCAGCGGGGCATCCTGCCAAAATCATAATGAGGGCCTTAGTATTGTGATTACTAAAGTCATATATTTTTGGTTGACTCTTTTAACACTTTGGTGGTCATTCCGACCCTGGCGGTGCCGGGGACCACGGAAGCACCGCCAACAGGCTGGCGGTGCTTCCAGGGCCATTCTGACCGCGGCGGTAAAGCCGCGGTCAGAAAAGGGGAACCGGCGGTTTCCTGCCGGTTTTCCCCTGGCCCAGGGAATCCTCAATGGCGGCGCTGCTTGCAGCGCCGCCATGGGGATTCCGACCCCCTTCCCGCCAGCCTGTTCCTGGCGGTTTTTACCACCAGGAACAGGATGGCGGGAACGGGTGTCGTGGGGCCCCTGGGGGCCCCTGCACTGCCCATGCCACTTGCATGGGCAGTGCAGGGGCCCCCTAACAGGGCCCCACAAAGATTTTCACTGTCTGCTTAGCAGACAGTGAAAATCACGACGGGTGCCACTGCACCCGTCGCACCCCTGCAACTCCGCCGGCTCCATTCGGAGCTGGCTTCATTGTTGCAGGGGCTTTCCTGCTGGGCCGGCGGGCGCTCTTTTGGAGGGCGCCCGCCGGCCCAGCGGGAAAGTTGGAATGGCCGCCGCGGTCTTTTGACGGCGGGGCGGTCATTCGGCGGCCAGATATTGGCGGGCGGCGAATGAGGGCCTTTGTATCTTAACAGTATTGCTGATTGATTACGCTGTTAACATACCAATTGACATGTTTAATTTGAATATCAAATAAGAGCTACATCCGCACAAGCCGGTATGAAGTGTCCCTGTGGCTTTCTGTTTCCCATTCAATAAACTATCTCAATTATATGCACCAGATATGTGGATGTTTAAGGATACCAGAATTAGTTTATTTTTGCTTTAGTTTTCAGTTTTTCTGATTATCTCTATGATTCTTTCTTATTTAATTTTCTATAACTTTGATACTTTGATATGTTGATCATATTCTTCCACACATTTAGGGCCTCATTTTGTACATGGCGGTAATGACCGTCATGCCGGCGGTGGCGGTCATTACCGCCAATGGCATGGCGGTCCAGACCACCATATTCTGGACACAGTAGTGAACTGGCTGCAAAGCAGCCAGTTCACTATCACCCACCGGCAGACCAGAATCGACCGCCAGGCTGACGGTAGGCACTTTCGACCCGGTGATGGAGCCCAGTCCGGCGGTGGGATAATGATCCCATTTCCACCAGGGAGTTCCTGGAGGAATACCCGCTAGGTAATCCCTGGCGGAAAGCATACGGGTGACAGGAGTTCTCATTCCTGTCATCCGTATGTGACATACCAGGACCCCCCACTTGCCACAACCCCCACCCACCCCCCAAGCACCTAGAACCGCCCCCACCACCCCACCCCCTGAACCCTGAAAACTGAACCCCCATTCCTCCTCAATCCAATCTCCCTGTTGGCCACCCCATACCCCCCTCACCATCCCCAACCGCCCACATCCATACAGGTTCCACCCAAATCCCAACCACATGCACTCATATTCCTGCATGCACACACGCATTCATACATGCAGACACACATCCCCCCTACACAAACACACACTCACACCCCCATGCACGCACTCACTCACTCAACACAAACTCCCATACCCCCTCCCCCTTCCCTCGTGGGCAGCGCTTACCTGTTCCGTAGTGCTGCTCCAGGAGGAACAGGCTCCTTTGGATGCTGCTCCGCCGGCATCCCCGTGCCTCCATACACCACCACGCCTAAGACTGCATCATCATAGGCGTGGCGGTGTCTGGACTGACGTGGCGGTGAGGGTAGAGTAGCATCCACCCCCGCCAGTGACTGCCAGCATGGCGCCTAGTGGCCATCACCCCCATCAAAGGCGGTGAGGCTCCAGGCATCATTATTTGGGGGAATGCCGACCGCTGCCACTGGCAGTCTTCCGTTGACCGCCGGCAAGGTTGGCGGCAGGCCATCCTGCCAAAATCATAATGAGGGCCTTAGTATTGTGATTGCTAAAGTCATATATTTTTAGTTAACTCTTTTAACACTTTGGGGGTCATTACAACCCTGGCGGACGGTGTTAAAGCTGCGGTAATACCGCAAACAGGCCGGCGGACAAAAAAGGGAATTATGACCGTGGCGGAAACCGCCAACATAGACAGCCACTTTAACACTCTGACCGCCACGGCGGTACAGACAAGCAGCGCGGCGGTCACCGCCAACACACAGGCGGGAGACAATGTACCGCCCACAGTATCACAACCCGCCAATCCGCTACCTTTTCCGGGGCGGATTCACCGTGGATAAAAACACGGCAGAAACAGCTTTTGCAATGGGAAAAGCGCTCACCTTAACACACTCCACGAGGAAGGAGGCCACCATGGAGCCCGAACTACAAATACTCCCTGCGCTTGTCTTCCTGCTCCCCTACGATCACCAGCAACGTAGGCGCCGAAGACAACAGTGAGTACTGCACCTATGACATAGGGGAGGCAAAAGTCAGGGAGACACACACGCAACACCCCCACCCCCAACCCGACCCTCACCCACTACAACACACACACCAATGCATTTCCAAACAGCACAGTAACAACCCACAACCCCCCCGGAAGAATGCAAAGACAAAAGGAAATCAGTCCAAACATTGTAATGTATCAAAATACAGTAACCAAATATATACAGATATATATAAAATATCGAAAATCATACATCACGAGTAGTACTGCAGGTATGCACATATCAATGTCTGTGGACCACTGGGCCCAAAATGCATGGGCGAGGCCCACACTAGATACATGTCCACAAACGGAGAGAACACTGCAGGGGCATCAGATAGAAATACAACAGGCACCTCAGGGGGAAGGGAAAGGGGGGTACCTCATCCGGATGACAGCACCACACCAGATCCACGACGGGGCTCCATGCCCATTGATTTATCCTGGGGAGTGCAAAGCCACAGTCTCTCAAGTCTCTACAGTGGGTGGCTTGCCCACTGTACCATCCTGGGGAGTGCAAAGCCACAGTTTCTCAAGTCTCTACAGTGGGTGGCTTGTCCACTGTACCATCCTAGGGAGTGCAAAGCCACAGTCTCTCAAGTCTCTACAGTGGGTGGGTTGCCCACTGTTCCATCCTGGGGAGTGCAAAGCCACAGTCTCTCAAGTCTATACAGTGGGTGGCTTGCCCACTGTACCATCCTGGGGAGTGCAAAGCCACAGTCTCTCAAGTCTCTACAGTGGGTGGCTTCCCACTGTACCATCCTGGGGAGTGCAAAGCCACAGTCTCTCAAGGCTCTACAGTGGGTGGATTGCCCACTGTTCCATCCTGGGGAGTGCAAAGCCACAGTCTCTCAAGTCTCTACAGTGGGTGGGTTGCCCACTGTACCATCCTGGGGAGTGCAAAGCCACAGTCTCTCAAGTGGATGCAGGTCACCACTGGTTCTGGAGGGGGACTGGTGCCCAGAGTGCTTCATCCTGTGAAGGACAGACAGAGTGGATGCAGGTCTCCACTGGTTCTGGAGGGAGACTAGTGCCCAGAGTGCATCACGCTCCCCGTGACGGTCCCAGTTCCGTCACTGTCCCAGCTGCACATGGGCTAACGATGCTTGATTTGGCAGTCTTTGCCCTGTTCAGCGGTCTTCACCATGGCGGTGCTTTGCCCTGTTCAGCGGTCTTCACCATGGCGGTCTTTGCCCTGTTCAGCGGTGCTTGCCTTTGCTGTCTCTGACCTGTTCAGCGGTGCTTGCCTCTGCTGTCTCTGACCTGTTCAGCGGTGCTTTGCCCTGTTCAGCGGTCTTCACCATGGCAGTCTTTGCCCTGTTCAGCGGTGCTTGCCTCTGTTTTCTCTGACCTGTTCAGCGGTGCTTGCCTCTGCTGTCTCTGACCTGTTCAGCAGTGCTTTGCCCTGTTCAGCGGTCTTCACCATGGCGGTCTTTGCCCTGTTCAGCGGTGCTTGCCTCTGCTGTCTCTGACCTGTTCAGCGGTGCTTTGCCCTGTTCAGCGGTCTTCACCATGGCGGTCTTTGCCCTGTTCAGCGGTGCTTGACTCTGCTGTCTCTGACCTGTTCAGCGGTGCTTGCCTCTGCTGTCTCTGACATGTTCAGCGGTGCTTTGCCCTGTTCAGCGGTCTTCACCATGGCGGTCTTTGCCCTGTTCAGCGGTGCTTGCCTTTGCTGCGTCTGACTTGTGCAGCGGTGTGTGGCATTACGGTCCTTCAGTGCCCAGCGTGGCTCTGGCTGCCGGGGCCGTCCAGGTCACTGACCAGTGACGATACTGATGCCCTCCAGGGCACTGACACTGGCGGTAGTCTCCTGACCAGTGACGATACTGCTGCCCTCCAGGGTACTGACTCTGGCAGTGGTCTCCTGACCAGTGACGATACTGGTGCCCTCCAGGGCACTCACTCTGGCGGTGGTCTCCGGACCAGTGACGACAGTGCTGGCGGTGGCGTCCCGGCCAGCGGGGAGGATGGCGGCCTTCTCCGCTGTGCTGCTCTTCCCAGACTTTGGAGACTTCTTCTGCCCCTTCACCACCTTGGTAGGAGTCACAGCTGACTCAGCACTCCCCCCGGGACCCTTGTGAGCTGTTTTGCCGGCAGGAGTCTTCACCCTCTCCCATCGGCCACTATCCAACTTAAGGTGCTTTACAGGGGGTGGACTGGCAGTGCTTTGGCTCTGTGTCACACTGACTGCCCTGGTGGCCGGTGCACTCCACACACCTTTACCACGCACCACTGGTACTGGACTTTTTTTAGCTGAGGTGCTACTACGGGACCTATGAATTGGAGGGGTGGGGGTGGTGGTAAAGAGGTCAACGTTGCTGAGGAAGAGTTTCTGACGAACACTGGGATGGGTAGATGGAGGGGGTCTGGGAGTGGAGGAAGAGGAGGTGGTTGTAGGAGGTGTAACTTTAGGTGATTCGGGTGCCGGTGCAGGTACTGGAGGCTGTCGTGAGGTGGATGGATGTTGGGTGTGTGGGTGCCCGCGTTTGTGTACTTTGGAAGGGGGCGTCTGTAGTGCTTTCCTCTTATTTAGTTTCTAAGCACTAACATAACACAACAGAAATGCACTTCTGAGGTCAAAGAAGACTTTTATTGTTGTTATATGAATGACGAATTAGTAGCTTTCCAGTCCGCGTTAATCAAACAAAATATATCAGTTTGCAATATACACAGCAGGTTATATTTATAAGATATTGAATGCAAAGCAAAACAAATACTTCACCGTGTGGGAACTATTCACAGCTTCATCTTTCTAAGGTCTGCAAGCTGAGGACCCCTGTCAGCCGCGAGAAAGAGAGATTCATCTACCCACACGGGATTGCTGGCAGCCTGCGCCAAGCTCCAGCACGAGGTCCGGCAGATTCGAATCTCACTCTCTGCAGCCTGTTACATTCGTTACAAAGGTGTGCCCCCTCCTCTCAGACCTGGGAAACTGAGCAAGCCTTTTGGAGACTGGCCAGGTCTCCAAGACTACTCCTGTTCCCAAGCTCAAGGGAAGAGAAACAACGCCCATGTACTCTCTCTTATCAGGTCTAGTCTACTGTGAGAGCAAAACATCTTGGTTCTCTGGTGCAAAAACACAGCTTGGAAAAATACAGCTTGGATTCTCAACTGCAATGTCTAACTCCACGTTAAAGGCAATGGGCAGCTAACCTAAATATCAAATGCAATGTCATGTTAAAGGCAATAGGCAGCTAACCTAAATATCAAATGCAATGTCTAGTGTCATGTCAAAGCCAATAGGCATCTAAGCTGAATACAAAATGCAATGTCTTATATCATGTCAAAGCCCATAGGCAGCTGAGCTGAATATAAAATGCAATGTATAATATCATGTCAAAGCCAATAGGCAGCGGAGCTGAATACAAAATGCAATGTCTAATATCATGTCAAAGCCAATAGGCAGTTAAGCTGAATATCATGTCAAAGCCAATAGGCAGCTGAGCTGAATATAAAATGCAATATATAATATCATGTCAAAGCCAATAGGCAGAATATCTAATAGCATGTCAAAGTCAATAGGCAGCTAAACTGAATACATCATGTCAAAGTCAATAGGCATGCAATGTCAAAGCCAATAGGCGGCTAGACTGGATACAGTATGTCAAAGCCAATAGGCAGAATACAGAATGTAATGGCTAATGCAATGTCAAAGCCCATAGGCGGCTCAACTGAATACAGAAAGTAATGGCTAATGCCATGTCAAAGCCAATAGGCACAATACAGAATGTAATGACTAATGCAATGTCAAAGCCCATAGGCGGCTAAACTGAATAAAACATACCATGTGCTACTGGTGAACATTGAGCAACTAATATGCGCAGTGGTGAAACACAAAGTCATTGGTCAAAACAAACTTTATCAAATGGCAGGACATTCCGCCCTTTGACCAATGAATTTTTGTTTCACATATCTCATATTTCAAACACCAAAAAAAAACATCAGCACACAAAAAAAAAACATTATGATCAAAGCAATCCCTGTAAAGCAATAGAAGTGAACTAACACATTGATTTCATAACCTTTCACATCAGATACATCTATACAGAAAAGACTGGGCAATTTTTTTTTTCCTTTTTTCTCTGAATGAGTCTCTAATTCAACAGTGTTAGCAATTTGATGTGGCATGAGTTCTGCTCATGTAAAGGTGCACGGTCCACCTGAAAGGTTTTCTGGAAGATAAGCAAAAGTCAGAGTTCCATACGAGAAGGGAAAAAAAAAAAAAAACACAGCAAACAAGTTGAACTTGAACTGAAGGCGCAGTTTGCGCAAAATGGATCCATGGTGCTGGCACTTTACTCAGCCAGGTTCAGGTTGGGGATTCTGTCCCTTCCCCGACCCCACACGCACACACCGGAAGGGGGACCACACAGCGCACTCAGGGACAGTGGCGAAACGTGGTAGGATCTGCAAAAGAAACAAGTATGACTTTTCTTGCAAATAACATTTTTCATTTAAACTGCACCCTTCCTCTTTCTTTCCCTGTTTTATAATCAGCAGGACGTTTTTGGGGCCCTTTGTTATATTCTCTGCAGGTTCTGGAGGATCACTTGGGGCTTCAGCCCACACATCAGCACAGAGGTTTTTATCTGCTGCGCCACAGCTTCCCTTTTCTTGCACTGTCAGAAGGGCTGGGGCAGACTCATTCTTTACCAAACCTCCATTCACTGCACTTTTGTCAATTTGGGCCACTCTGTCTCCAATTTGTGTGAATGAATCAGATTATTTTCTAGGTATCAGCATAATTTCGATTTTTCCTTGGTAATTTGCAGCAATCACTCTCCCTAAAACCTGATCAATTTGCCATTTCTGTCCTGGTAACTTTCCTCTCCCCAACTGCTCTGTGACTGCTTGCATGACAGATTACTTTTGTGCGTGCTGCACAGTTTTTATCAAAACTAGGGGAATGTGCATCTCTCTCATCTCTGCCCACCTGTAAGTGGCTTTTTCTCTCAGTTGTTCACATTTCTGGGGCACCCACATAGCCATCCCCACTAAGGCAGAATTCTGGGTGAACACTTCTCTCTCTGCATTTTTCTCATTAACATCTGCAAGGTAATTGAACCAGTTAGGTACAAGCCATGTGGCTAAAACATTATCAAAGAACCAAAAATCAGCGTAAAAATGACACATCTCACATAGCTCTTGCTTTAAAATCTGACACACATTATATAACGCTGTTCCTTCTACTGTGCCAGAAAACAACATTTCAGTCAATGAATCATTAGTAAAACAAACATGCTTTTTATCTTCAGTAGACACGAATTCAAATGGTGCACACAATTTCATCGGTAATTCTTTTATCTGTGGTACTCTAGCCCTGTCTTGCAAGTACCAGATCCATTGTATGATTCTAGCTAGGGGCACTATTTTCTTTCCTTGTTCTTGAGTTACATGTACATAAGTATTTCCTTCTTGCACTGCGCAGAAACTTAAAGTCTGCATTATTTCATTTGCCAAATCACAAGCGCGCAGCTGCATATTATTTTTCACAGTGACCATATACAAAAGTGTTAGGATTTCTCTCAAATGAGGGCTATTCTTTTTCCAAAAATCAAACAAGCTAATGAAACTCGGGGTGTCTTGCTCTAAAATCCTTCGTTTTACTTGTGCATTTTGCTCACACGGAAACTCAGTGCAGCTCAGAGCTGTCTTAACCCCCTCATTACTGGAATGGGACAAGAAAGATTCTTCAAAAACAGCAGTTTTATAACTTTCAGTCGGGCTAATTTGCTCACGTAAATTCCTATTTTCATGTTCCAACTTCCTACATTTCTCCTGCATTTCTCTGTAAGCAGATAAAGGTATCCAGACCTTTCTGTCATCATTACTTCCAAAACACACGTTTTCTACATATATACAACAGGAATTATTTCTCAAAACATTATCAGGCCTTTTAGCTACACATGCATTTTCTTCTGTAATTCCCCAAACAGAAAACAATTCACAGTTTTTCTTAGCACCATCAGGCAGTTCATCAACACATGTATTCTCAGACATGGTCTGCCGTGCTACTGTGATTCTCCAAACAGAAAACAATTTCTGTAATTCTCCAAACAACAAAAAAACAATTACACTTTTAAAGTGTGCACTTAGAAATCTACTAACTCGTCAAACCCCTTCTTAATCACCTCTTAATGACCGACCCCACGACTCCAGGTACCAATTGTAGTGCTTTCCTCTTATTTAGTTTCTAAGCACTAACATAACATAACAGAAATGCACTTCTGAGGTCAAAGAAGACTTTTATTGTTGTTATATGAATGACGAATTAGTAGCTTTCCAGTCCGCGTTAATCAAACAAAATATATCAGTTTGCAATATACACAGCAGGTTATATTTATAAGATATTGAATGCAAAGCAAAACAAATACTTCACCGTGTGGGAACTATTCACAGCTTCATCTTTCT
The DNA here is from genome assembly GCF_031143425.1 of Pleurodeles waltl. NCBI lineage: Eukaryota > Metazoa > Chordata > Amphibia > Caudata > Salamandridae > Pleurodeles > Pleurodeles waltl. The sequence goes on from NC_090442.1 coordinate 470,171,588, forward strand.
AAGGTCTGCAAGCTGAGGACCCCTGTCAGCCGCGAGAAAGAGAGTTTCATCTACCCACACGGGATTGCTGGCAGCCTGCGCCAAGCTCCAGCACGAGGTCCGGCAGATTCGAATCTCACTCTCTGCAGCCTGTTACATTCGTTACAAAGGTGTGCCCCCTCCTCTCAGACCTGGGAAACTGAGCAAGCCTTTTGGAGACTGGCCAGGTCTCCAAGACTACTCCTGTTCCCAAGCTCAAGGGAAGAGAAACAACGCCCATGTACTCTCTCTTATCAGGTCTAGTCTACTGTGAGAGCAAAACATCTTGGTTCTCTGGTGCAAAAACACAGCTTGGAAAAATACAGCTTGGATTCTCAACTGCAATGTCTAACTCCACGTTAAAGGCAATGGGCAGCTAACCTAAATATCAAATGCAATGTCATGTTAAAGGCAATAGGCAGCTAACCTAAATATCAAATGCAATGTCTAGTGTCATGTCAAAGCCAATAGGCATCTAAGCTGAATACAAAATGCAATGTCTTATATCATGTCAAAGCCCATAGGCAGCTGAGCTGAATATAAAATGCAATGTATAATATCATGTCAAAGCCAATAGGCAGCGGAGCTGAATACAAAATGCAATGTCTAATATCATGTCAAAGCCAATAGGCAGTTAAGCTGAATATCATGTCAAAGCCAATAGGCAGCTGAGCTGAATATAAAATGCAATATATAATATCATGTCAAAGCCAATAGGCAGAATATCTAATAGCATGTCAAAGTCAATAGGCAGCTAAACTGAATACATCATGTCAAAGTCAATAGGCATGCAATGTCAAAGCCAATAGGCGGCTAGACTGGATACAGTATGTCAAAGCCAATAGGCAGAATACAGAATGTAATGGCTAATGCAATGTCAAAGCCCATAGGCGGCTCAACTGAATACAGAAAGTAATGGCTAATGCCATGTCAAAGCCAATAGGCACAATACAGAATGTAATGACTAATGCAATGTCAAAGCCCATAGGCGGCTAAACTGAATAAAACATACCATGTGCTACTGGTGAACATTGAGCAACTAATATGCGCAGTGGTGAAACACAAAGTCATTGGTCAAAACAAACTTTATGAAATGGCAGGACAGCGTCACAGACACACTGGGAGTGGACACAGGGGACGTGTAAATGGTAGTGGGGGTGGTGAGTGCAGGTGTGCGGGGTGTGGTGCTGGATGTTCTGGTGCGAGTCCTAGTGGCTGCTGTGGTAGTGCATGCAGGTGAGAGTGTAGACGAGACTGGGAGGGAGGAGGGAGACGACGAGGAGGGGGACACAGTGGAGGCAGTGGATGTTGCTGTGTCTGTATGTGGGTGATGCTTGTGTGAGTGCCTGTGGGTTGTGTGGTGCTCATGTTTGCCTGAGCAACTTTTGGGTGTTGAGGTGTGTGCATGCTTGTCTGATGGTGTGCTTTGGATAGGCTGGGGTACAGTGGACTGGGTCTGGGTGGAGGAAGTTGGAGGGGGGAGGCTAGACACAGGGACAATGGCTGCCATCAGTGCTGAGGCCAGAGATTGCAGGGTTCGATGAAGGGCAGCCTGACCAGAATGAATGCCCTCCAGAAATGCATTACCGTGTTGCAACTCCCTTTCTACACCCTGGATGGCATTCACAATGGTAGACTGCCCAACAGTGAGTGACCTGAGGAGGTCAATGGCCTCCTCACTGAGGGCAGCAGGGGTGCCTGGGGCCGGGCCTGAGGTGCCTGGGGTGAAGGTGATGCCCACCCTCCTGGGTGAGCGGGCACGGAGCGAAGGCTGAGGGGCTGCTGGGAGGGCGGTGCTGGTGGGGGGGTGGCGGCTGTACCTGTAGAAGTGGGGGGCACAGATAGTGCCGCCATCACAATGGAGCTCCCATCGGCGTACGAGTCCATGTCGCTGTTTGGTGATCCGGTGACCGACGTGAAGCTCCCCTCGCCCTCCGTCCCACTGGTGTAGTCAGAGTCTGTGGTGTGGCCCTCCATGGCCATGTGGGATGCAGCTCCCTCGTGCTCCGGTGCCACTGTACCTCCGCCTGATGATGCTGATGCACAAAAGAACAGGGAGAGCACAAAAAGGGGGGGACGACAGAAGAAAGACAGGTTGAGTGCACGGCTTACCGCTACCGTTGGCGGACAATACAGACACAGCAGCCCCCTGCACTATGCCGTGCTCTTGGCCTCTACAGATGCAATTCCTGGGATATGGCCTACATGGCTATGGTAGACATCTGCACACATAGATGACACAGGGGCATGTATACCTGTACTTGGCACTCTACAGAGGTGGGGTGGAGTGGCACATGGCCTACATTACGGAGGGGCCTAGCCTACGGAACTCGCCCTGGCCTAGGGAAACCCACAGCCCTCCTCCCCCACCCAGACCCCTCCACTGCACGCAAAGTCCGCTGAATGATGTTGCATTCACCCCCATGTGTCTGCTGTGATGCCCTCAAGCGCCCATCCAACTCAGGGTAGGCCACCGCCAGGATCCGGAACATCAGGGGGGTCATGGTGCGATGGGCACCCCTCCCACGTTGGGAGGCCATCCCCAGCTGAGCCTCTGCAGTCTTCTTGCTCCAGCGGCGAATGTCCTCCCATCTTTTACGGCAGTGTGTGCCCCGTCTCTGGTGGACCCCAAGGGTCCAGACGTCCTTGGCGATGGCACGCCAAATGTCCTTCTTCTGGTGGGCGCTGACCTACATGACATGTACAGGGGAAGAAGAGAAGTCATTACCAACTGCACTGTCGAAGTGAGTGGCCCCCATCCCTACCCTTGCCATGTGGCACATGCATTCACAGTCCTTCATGGTCGCTGAACTCTGCCCCCTTCCTACTGACATCCAGTCCTCTCCACCCAGCATAGCCCATACAACGTGCTCCCTGTGTACTTACCTGTTGGTCTGGAGGACTGTAGAGTAGCGTGTACTGGGGGAGGACCCCGTCGACTAGCTTCTCCAACTCCTGAGCAGTGAAGGCAGGGGCCCTTTCCCCAGACGCAGCAGCCATTGTCTCTTCCAGACCGAGGTCACAGCAGCACTTGCAGTGTAGGTCCTCTCCTGTCGAAGATCAGGTATCGAGTGATTGAACAGATAGAAAATGGCGATCACGTCCGCGGCGGTGACGTTCGCGGCGGTGCGTATCATCATCGCCGGCGCACTTCATCATTGGCTCCTGTGACCCATAGGGTCCAATGTTAACCAATGCAGCAATGCACTGCGGTCTACAACCGCCTACCGCGACGGTGTACAACACCAGCGCAGATACCTCACATCCCATTGTCCCACTTTAGAGGTCAGGCAGCCGCCATTTCAGGGGCCCACATGGCTTCATTCACTACTGCGTCAGACATACCTAGGCCTACACTCAACACACATACAGGAAGAGTTTGGTATTTGGAGTCGTGATCTGTGTAGCTGTGGGTGCATACCTGGGAAATTGTTGACTCTGTGGTCGCTGTTGTCCTTCTTAGGCACCGTCAGCTGGGACATTTGAGGAGATGGCAGAATCCTCCGGTGTACCGACCGCTTGTGGACCTGTTAACAATGGAGGAGCGACATTTGATCATCACCTACAGGTTTGACCGTGCCACAATCCAGGAACTGTGTACCCAGTTGGAGTCAGATCTGATCTCACCAATCCGCCATCCCACAGGAATACCCTTTGAAGTGCAGGTGCTATCAGTGCTCCATTTCCTTGCAAGTGGATCATTTCAAACAACTGTGGCCATGGCATCAGGGATGTCCCAGCCTATGTTTTCCCACGTGTTGTCCAGAGTGTTGTCTGCCCTGCTGAAACACATAAGGAGCTACATCGTTTTCCCTCAGGTGGAGGATTTGGCTACAGTGAAAGGTGACTTCTATGCCCTGGGACATATCCCCAACATCATAGGTGCTATTGATGGCACCCATGTAGCTCTGGTCCCCTCCCCACAGGAGTGAGCAGGTGTACAGGAACTGGAAGAGTTCTCATTCCATGAATGTACAGATGGTATGTTTGGCAGACCAGTACATCTCCCAGGTAAATGCTATGTTCCCTCGCTCAGTGCATGACGCCTACATCCTGAGGAATAGCAGCATCCCGTATGTGATGGGTCAACTCCAGAGGCACCGGGTGTGGCTATCAGGGGACTCTGGTTACCCCAACCTGTCCTGGCTATTGACCCCAGTGAGGAATCCCAGGACCAGGGCAGAGGAACGCTACAATGAGGCCCATGGGAGGACTAGGAGGGTGATCGAACGCACCTTCGGCCTCCTCAAGGCCAGGTTCAGGTGCCTCCATATGACAGGTGGTTCACTATTCTACTCACCAAGGAAGGTGTGCCAGATCATCATCGCCTGCTCAATGCTTCACAATCTTACTTTGCGACGCCAGGTGCCTTTTCTGCAGGAGGATGGTCCAGATGACGGTGTTGTGGCAGCTGTGGAGCCTGTGGACAGTGATGAGGAGGAAGCTGAGGAAGAAGTCATAGACAACAGGGAGTCAGTCATACAGCAATATTTCCAGTGACACACAGGTGAGAACAATTTTTTTACTATTACATTCACTTTCACACTTCTACCTCTATCCTGTCTGTCAATTAGTAGCAGTATTTGGTAACTGAGTTGTACATTTCCATTACGGTTTCACAGGTGTGGTTACCAACGTGTGTCATCTGCTTGCCATTCTTCATGGAATTGTGATGTGTGACATAGGTATGTTGGCATTACAATTGAAAACGCATTTTGTCACTGTCATTGCTAATACACATTTTCAAAATCACAGACTGACTCCAGATTGTTTTGTGGTTCAAGGGTGTTTATTGAAGTGCTAATTATTGGAGGGGGTGGCAAAATGGTGATGGGTGATGGTGGAGGAATGTCCATGGCAGAGTCCAGTCTATTAGTCTCACAGGTGCACTGCCCATATGGGCATAGGAAGTGGAGCTGGGGCAGTTCCAATCTGGATAGGGTAACAAAGTGAGACAGTGGGAGGACAATCAGGGTGGTCTCATTTCCTGGCGGGGGTTTTGCCATCTTGCTCTGTCCTGTTCCTGGATCTCAGGGACCGCTTGCGGGGTGGTTGTCCGTCTGCAGGGGGTGGAGTGCTGGTGTGGTGGTCCTGTGGCGGGGCGTCCTGTCCACTAGCGCCGGCGGAGGTGGTGGGCAGTTCATCGTCCATGCTAGTGTCAGGGGCCCCCTGGAGTGACACGGTGTCCCTCATGGTCTTTTGTATGTCCTTCAGCACCCCGACGATGGTGCCCAGGGCGGAGCTGATGGTTCTGAGCTCCTCCCTGAACCCCAAATGCTGTTCGTCCTGCAGGCGCTGGGTCTCCTGAAACTTGGCCAGGACCGTAGCCATCGTCTCCTGGGAGTGGTGGTATGCTCCCATGATGGAAGAGAGGGCCTCGTGGAGGGTGGGTTCCCTTGGCCTGTCCGCCCCCTGTCGCACAGCAGCCCTCCCAGTTCCCCTGTGTTCCTGTGCCTCCGTCCCCTGGACCGTGTGCCCACTACCACTGCCCCCAGGTCCCTGTAGTTGTTGGGGTGGTGGGTTACCCTGGGTTCCCTGTAGTGGTGGACACACCGCTGATTGACGTGTCCTTGGTACAGAGGTATGGGCCCGCTGGGTGGGTGCTGTGCTGGTGTTACCAGAGGGTGGAAGGTCAGTGTTGGGCTGTGCCTGTGCAAGGGAACTGACTGTTCTGAGGCCCACGATGGTCCGGGCTGGTCATCTGGATCCAGTTGGCCAGAGCTGCTGTCGTCACTGTGGGCCTCTTCTGTGGGTGGAGTGGAGATGTCTGGACCCTGCTGTGTGGTGACCTTACGTAGTGGTCCTGCAGGGGTATAAGAGCATGATTATTGCATGTGTGTGTGTCATGGTGTGCAATGGGTGGGTGTGCGTGTACCCCAGTGCAAGCATTCCTGTGTGGGGGCTTGTATGATGATGGTTGGGGGGTTGTTATGGGTATGTGCAGTGAGCATGCTTTAGTGCTGGGTGTCCATGCTTAGTTGTGTCATGCAGGGCTTGGTGTTGGGATGTGTGGTTTGTGTTATTAGTACATTAGTGAGGAGTTGTAGTGATAGGGGAGGGGGTGAGGGTGGATGTGTGTAATAGCATGCAGGTAGGGTGGGGGATATGATAGTTAAGATTTGACTTACCAGTGTCCATTCCTCCACCGACTCCTCCGAGGCCCTCTGGATGCATGATGGTCAAGACCTGCTCCTCCCATGTTGTTAGTTGTGGGGGAGGAGGTGGGGGTCCGCCGCCAGTCCGCTGAATCGCAATGTTGTGCCTGGAGACCACTGAACGCACCTTCCCCCGTAGGTCGTTCCACCTCTTCCGGATGTCCTCCCGATTTCTTGGATGCTGTCCCACAGCGTTGACCCTGTCGACGATTCTTCGCCATAGCTCCATCTTCCTGGCTATGGAGGTGTGCTGCACCTGTGCTCCAAATAGCTGTGGCTCTACCCGTAGGATTTCCTCCACCATGACCCTGAGCTCCTCCTCGGAAAACCTGGGGTGTCTTTGGCGTGACATGGGGTGGTGTAGGTGATGTATGGGGTGGTTTATGTGTTGATGAGTGTGGTGATGTGTGGTGGTGTGGGGTGTTTTGAGCGTGGATGTTGTATGGGTGATGGTGTTGTGTGCCTCTGTGTGGTGGGGTTGTCTATAGCTGTAGTCTCTCTCTGGCCTTCGTCTCTAATATTTGGTCGTAGGGGTTTGTGGGTGATGTGGGTGTGTGTTTTATATTGTATTGGGTGTGTGGGAGTGGTGTTTGTATGTGTGTCAGGTGTGTGTATTTTGATTTGTCCAATGTGGCGGTGTTTTGGAGATGTGTGTGTATTTTGAGCGCAGCGGTGTGTACCGCCAATGGAATACCGCGGTTGAAAGACCGCCGCGTGGATTCGTGGGTTGTGATAGCATGGGCGTGTTTCTGTTGGCGTGACGGTGGAGGTTTTGTTTTCGCCAGTTTATCACTGACCTTTGGTGTGGCGGACTTGTGTGGGTGTCTGAGTTTCGGTGGATTCCGAGATGTGGGTCGTAATAGCTGTGGCGGAATTCCACGGCCACGGCGGTGTATTGGCGGTCTTCTGCACCGCGGTAAGCGCCTTTTACCGCCAATGTTGTAATGATCCCCTTTATATCTTAACAGTATTGCTGATTGAGTACGCTGTTATACATACCACTTGACATGTCTAATTTGAATATGTAAATATTTGGTAACGCAGGAGCTGCAGTACAGTGATAAGAATGTGGGGTCATGTAACGCTTGGTAGATGTGGGACATCTGCCAATAAAATATGAAAGAGACTCACCTACTGACTACAATATACCTTTGCCTCATTTGCAGATGGCAAAATTGCAGGGCTTCCAACAGTGGAACCTCAGCTGGCTCTGTCAATAAAAACCCTTGACTTGCCAGTCTACCAGCCATAGGCTTGTGATGTCCAAGTGGTATTCGTCCCATCCTAATTATGGTGGAAAAACAGAAAAGTATGTGAAGTAAAACCAAACTGTTTTATCAGAAACTGCAGCACCAGTGGCGGGGGTGGTCTCATATTAGGGCGATAAGCCCTCCACCAAAAGATCAGTGGTCATGGAGGGCCTCTGCTGATCAGGTGGGCTAGCAGAATGCTCGCCAGGTTTTAAATGAACTTGTGTGTCTTTGATCAGAAGCCTAAAGGAGCATACATATTATATAATTATTCATGAGGAAGAAATATTTGTTAACACTATTCCAAATTTACCAAGAATAAGTGAGGATATTGTCAAAAAGTGTATAAAGACGTTATAGTATCCAACATAAAAACAGTATACGTATAGGTTACAAACCTTTTGCGAAATCGCCATAAACATGCTTCTGAAAGATATTTTAAGAAGAATTTGCTCATGTAAGTTTATTTTGTTCTGCTCTGAGCAGGCGTTAAAAGTGACAAAAAATGGCGCAAGGAAATCTAAGAGATTTCCTTGTGCCATTTTTGTGGCCTTCCTAACAAGAGAACGCCCCCTTTGCATACATTATGCCTGGCTCAAGCATAATGTAGTGCAAATGGTTAAGAAATGACACAACGCATGCATTACATCACTTTGTAAATATGGTGCACCGTTTTTGGCCTTCTAATGACACATTTACGTTAAAAAATGACACTAATATTGCATCCGAATGGAGCTAGAGGCTCTTTAATATGCCCCTAAATATTTTGGAGAAATCAATATCCACATATGAGTTTCACAGGAGCAGAAAATGAATTTTGAACATGTTTATGGTGTTTTGGAAATCGATATTGGGTTACTATTGGTGCTCACTTAATTTGAGAACCTCTTTTAGCAGTAAAAACATAATTGGCAAATTATTTGGGTTCCCATAGAAGCACTGTTATGATTACTTGTGACTGTTGCATTGCCTCACACCCTTCAATTCAATGTGACAACAGGGAGGCAGTAGGGTAGCAAGGCCGCCATGGTAACTAATGCAGGCAAGGAACACATCCATAGCTCAGGTGCACAATTCAGGGGGCCGCTGCCCCTGCACCTGCAGCACTGTACATAGCTGTGGCAGTGCAGGGAAATTATTTTCAAAACACAGCTGGCAGTCTTTTGTGTGAGCACCTAAGCGCAGAGAAGAACAACACATTCACTGACCTGTCTTTGGTGCGTCTACAGACGCCTTCCTCGCTCCTTTGACCCAGAAGAGAGGCGACAGCAATGGGTGTGTGAAGCGAACACAGATGTGGAGTATTTCATAAGTGTTTTCCCCCTCTACGGTGCATGTCTGTTCCTTATTTAAAAAGTCACATGGTTCCGGTAATGATCCATACTTCAAGCAATAAATTGTACAGCAATAGCAGGGCATTTTTGAAATGTTGATGACCACATCTGTGAGTGTCATAAAACATGCCATCAATTCCTTTACTCAGCTTCGCAGGTTTCCCAGTAAGGCAGGGAAGTGAGTATTTCTTAAAATATTCTAATGGGGTCAGTATGAACCCAGAAATCCATACTTAATCCAAGACAGATTCATATTTAATAGTTCCTTTCTTTGTAAACCTGCAGTTCTTAAACGATGGAAAATGCCATTATTTCTACAAAGGCATGCAAACTGGGAAGGTAATTGTTTTTAAAAGAAGTCCATCCTGAATTGTCCTTTAGATTTCTCATAAGATTCAACAATCAAATAGGAAATATATAGGAGAGAGAAGGACCCTCATCTAACTGACAATCCTACTTATGATATCCAGTTGTCCCACTCTAATAACTGACCTAAAAACTATGATAATCTCTTATGGAATCTCTGACAAGAATCACATAATAATTCTACAAATTTCCCATCATACACCCTTCTGATTGTTCACTGAGGAATGTGTTTTCAAGTTTTCGTGAAAATCCATTAGAAATCGTGACCAAATTCCGACCAAAAAAAAATAAGAACAGAATGACAACTGTAATCATTGACGATCAATGTTTAAAAAAAATCGAGGAACAGTATCACAAGCTAAGATAGTGATACTTAAAAGAAACGCTTTCAGGCGAGCATAAACCTCTAGCAAACATACCCAGTGACCAGTTCCACAATTTGCACTACTTCGAACTGTTGAATGGGATGCAACTGGCATGCTTTACAAGTGAGGACCCAGAGCAACTACTCATACCCGACCGATTCACCTTTAGGCTGACTCAAAGAAGTGGAGATCAAAATATGCACATTTTGAGTATTGCTTTGAAGGTTGCAAGCACCTAACAGAGAACATCATAATCTAAGTCAGCGACATCTAGACTAGGCAAAAATACGTCCTGATGCCCCCGATTTAAATCCATCAAAGATCCAAACCTATTATGTTTTTATGGTTTTTGAGGCCAACCTCAGTTCCAGGTGTTTGCCAGTCATGTTAAGACTTATGAAATGTAATATGAGTTTTGGATGTTTTAGGAAGAATTGAATGTATAGACCCAACAAACTAAGGAAGGGATCTGAATTCAAGCTGGGCCAATGTCAGCCAAAAATAACAAAACGCTGTGGCGAGGTTAAACAAGAACCAGCGTGCCATGCAAAGAATGCTTTAATTATTTAATGTCTAGAACAATGTACCTGGGGGCTAAAGGCAATGGAAGTATTAATGATGCTCATTACAAGAGTGATAACTACATCAGCAAGTGATCAACTTTATTTGTAGGATTGATATCACTCTTTAAAGCCCCATCCCTAACATGATTTGGAGGTGACACTGGACTGAGCCAAGTCTTATGGGAAACCTAGCTTAAGTGCTGAGTCGGACCCCGACATGAATGGGCCAGGCACCAAAATAAATGTGGTTTCATTAGTGAATTAGAAAATTAAAATAGTAGTCCATGTTTGCAAATTAGGACAGTTTGGAACTGGAAAAGACAGCTGTATAAGTGTTTTGCTAGGTATGGAAAACTGCATGGATATGAGATTGCTGAAGACAGGTTGTCTTAATGTCAGTGAAACCAACAGTAAAAACAGTCCCCCATACCATGAAAGAGGCCCAGAAACAGCCAAAACCGGCCCACACACTGATCAGTCAAAGCAGCCCTTCCGGCACTGCCGTATGGGCCAATCCAACCCAAGTGACAATAATGTTTCCCTACTTCCCTGATCTTGAAAAGCAACGAGATACTTGCAGAGGTTCGAGTAGTTTCTTCAGCTGCACACGAGTGCACGATGAACCTTTTTGGATGACAGTATACTGCGGTTTGTTAGCTCTTAGATTTAATAAAAAAAATACAGAGCATGTCAGCCGCATTTCAGTTGCATATTTCTGCCCCACAGATTTGTCATATCTTCGTTTGTAATTTTTGTTTTTTGAACGTAAAAGAGCATTTTCCTGCATCGGACGGGCTCTAAAGAAGGAAGTACGACAGTTTAAGAGAGCAATCAACAGCTGACTTTCAGAGAAGGTATTTGCGCTGTCTAACATACGGCCTGTGAAAAAAGCTTCAGTAACCGGAAAGCGCAAACAGATGCGTTTAAAAGAGAACATTACGTTAAACACCGTGTGGGCAACCATCACATAAGGAGAACTCTTTCTAGGTGCGTCTGAATCTGTTACAAAGCGCATGCCTGCTGTAAAGTTTGCAAGAGAGCAACTGTGCATTCAGATGTGTAGTTAATGCGCACTAGCAGCAGAAAGGGACCACCAGGACCTTGTATTCTGCTTTTCTCCCTGCCTGCTAGTACACAATGGAGTTCATCTATTCTACTGCGTTGTATTTGATCCTACACTATAAGTACTGTAGGTGCCTGTTTATGACATTAACGTTCCTGATTAGTGCAGCAAAATAATCTGTTAAAGCACTCTATAGATATTTTAACCTATACTTATGCCTCCAGCTTATATCTTAAAAGAGTGCCCCGATTGTACCATCAAACAACATGTCCTCTCTCATCAGCCAAAACTCAAGTAGGTTAAAGACGAAAGTTGTATTAAAATTAGTTTGGTGCCACATAAAGAGCTAAAACGACATGGCAATTTAAATAATGGAGTCTCTGTTGTTCTTGTAATAAGCGAAAAAAGCACATGCCTGAGTTTTCACAGAAAAATTTGAAATACAACAAAGATAAGGCAAGAAAATAAAACGACAGAGGAACGTTTTAGAAAGTGGTTGCATTGTGTTCTAATTAGAGAGCAAGCAACATTAAGACAAGAAATTCCAGATAGATTGGATCCCCAGTTTTCAAGGACAGAAATTTCCACTGAGTAAAACACCACACCACTAACTGCTTAACTACACACACACACACACTCACGTGCTGAGCCCTTTTGGCTATTTGTGGTAGTTTGCGCTCAAGGCTGTCTAATTTGTTTTCTATGGAAGGTATCCACACGAAATGTGCGTCCTTTTTTTCCAACATCCTGGAGATTCTAAAAGTACCCAGGGTTTGTGGATTCCCTCGGACAGGACTGAGAAAATGCGCAAAATATAGCTAACGTTTGAGATTTTTGGAGAAAATAGGAATCAAGTGCCGGATAAAAGTGTCTGGCTTTTCCCTAAAATGCCATCAATGAAAGGTTTGCTCTGCTAAATTCACCATTCCCAACTTTCAGGAACATGAAAAGTTGAAAGAACCCTAATTTTTTTAACACAGTTTTTAGCTTTGTTGCCACAATGTAGCCCATTTTTCAACTTTTGTGCTCTCAACTTACTTCCAGTTTGTGGTTGAAACCAGTGGGAAACAGATGGATGATCCAGGAACTCTATACTGAAGATTGACAAAATGCCAAATTCAGCAAGGGGATTGTATGTGTTGATCCGTCAAGGTTTTCCCAAAGAAACCAAGGCCCAGATTTAGGAGGGCCTGGTGCCTCCTTACATCACAGTAGCATCATTTTTTATGCTATTGTGGCCCAACGAGGCCAAAATCGCTGTGCCAGATTTACCAAGTGGCACAATGCATGCATTGCGCCACTTTGTAACTCCGCGCACCACATTATGACTGTGCCAGGCGTAATGTATGCAAGGGGGGGCGTGCCCCTATTAGGGGGTGCAAAAAATGGTGCAAAGTAATCTAAAAGATTTCTTTGCGCCATTTTTTGCTTCATTTTGAACGCTTGCTCAGGGCAGGTGTTAAAAGGGGCCACACCATTATTTATAATGGGCCAAAACGTACTGTTCAGAGTTAGCTCCAAAAGTTTGATGCTAACCCTGAAGAGAACATCAATAGCGTCAAAACTTTTGGCGCTATTGCCTCCTACACTGTGCCATGTTGCACCGTATTTTAAATACAGTGTACACAAGGTGGTGGTAGGTGGGTGTTAAGTAGCGCAAGAAAAGTAGCGCTGCACTGGGTGCACCGCCGCTTTTCTTAAATCTGCCCCAAACTGTTGAAACAAAGATATATTGAAGATGAGTAGGAAAAAAAGGCCCATATATGACAACATTTTCATCTGTAACTTTTTGTCACAGTGGCGTATATACAAAAGCAATATACCATTATGCCTGCTAGATATTTTTGGTTGTGGAGATATATAGGGTTTGTAGGTTCTCCATGAACCCAAGGTACCCAGAGCCGACAACTGAACTGCACCATATAATGTTTTTAATTTGTGTACCACGTATAGACCAATTCATATGGTGTAATATATAGAGTAAAAAACTGGGTATCAAGGACATCTATATATTTCTGAAATGAGCACAAGATATGGAAAGCAGTGGTTATTCATGCATCTCTGAATTTGTGGGTACCCATGCTAGCATATGATTTAGAGGGTATTTTTCAAAATGTCTTCTTTCTTACATTTGGAAGGCACAAATGCAGTGAAATTGAATTGGTAATAGCAAATGTCTACTATTATATGCTCTCACATGTCTCCCGATAAAAAATAGTACCTCACTTGTGTGGGTAGGCTTAATGCCCTGAACAAGAAACAGATCCAAAACGCAGCATGGATGCATCACATTTTTGCACTCAAAACCAACCCTTTTTTGCAAGGTGGGTAGGAGTGGATTTTGGGCCCAAGCTCAGCTGACACCTACGGAAACTAAGCAAACCTATACATTTTTTAAAACTAGACAACTAGGGGAATCGAGGGTGGGGTGACGTGCATGGCTCTTGCCAGGTATTTCCTGCCCAGAATCCCATGCAAACCACAAACTTTGACAAAAACATAATTTCCTAACATTTCTGTGATAGAAAGTTCTGGAATCTGTGAGGAGCCACAAACTTCCTTCTACCCAGTATTCCCCCAAGTCCTTGATAAAAATTATACCTCATTTGTTTGGGTAGGTCTAATGTCCATGACAGGAAATGCCCCAAAACACAACATGGATACATCACATTTTTCCACTGAAAACTGGTCCTTTTCTTCCTATGTGGGTGGATGTTGATTTTGGGCCGTAGTTCAGGTGGAATCCAGGTAAACCTAGCAAACCAGCACACAACAGGAATGGATCAGACCAAGGTCAAATGGGAGCCAGAAGGGATTCTCTTTGACCTTGGTTTGATTTATTTCTGTTGTGGCCACTAGGCCCAACCACACAAGTGGCACAGCATTTTCATCGGCACAAGAGGGGCAACGCTGCATGATAGGAATTTTGTGGATTCCTGTTGATTCGGGAATTTTCCATCACAGAAATGTGAGAAAAATGTGTGATTTCAGGCAATGTTTAAGGTTTGCAGAGCTTTGTGGCTAAGAATACCTCATGGGATTCACGTAAGGCACACCTTCTTGGAATCCCCTGGTTGTCTAGTTTTAAAAAATGTGGTTGCTAGGTTTCCATGGGTGGCAGCCGAGCACGGTCCCAAATCCCGCTGCTACACTTATTACTGATCTCTTCAGGTCGCACTTTAGGGATTTTTGTGTCAAGGTTTCTTGACCCACCCACACAAGTGAGGCACCATTTTTATCAGGAGACTTGAAGGAATGCTGTGCAGTAGCAAATGTGTGGCTCCCTGCAGATTCCAGAAGTTTTCCTTACAGATATGTGAGGCAAATGTGTTTTAGTCAAAGTTAGAGGTTTTCTGGATATTGTTGGTACAAAAATGGTATGCATGTGAAGCATACCACCCAGTACTCCCCTAGATGTCTAGTTTTCAGAACTGTCTGGGTCTGGTACATTTTTCTAGGCGGCAAATGGAACAATATTGGGAATCAGCCACACTCTCTTGGTCCATATGTAAAAACAACACTCAAAAGAATCAAATGCCCTTTAGCATGCATTACAATAGGAAGCTTTGGTCTGCAGGGGAACAGAAAGCCTGTTGAAGTTTTTGGGGTGAGGGTGGGACCTGATGTTAGGATGGAAAAGACCTACTCCAATATTTTATTAAAAAAGACACCAGGGGCAAATTGGAAACTTACCTCCTGTCTGACCCTCGGGGAGGGAGACTACATTGTCACTTTTGGGGTGGGGTGTGGCCAATGCCAGACAGCAACATTGGCACTACTTTCCTTTGTCCCAAAGACAAAATCCCTGGTGTCAGGTGGATTGTCTACCCCTGGGGAGAGTTTGGGGCAAAGTTCCTAACTGGGACAAGCCTCCTATCAGCCCCAGGAGAAAGACACCATTGACCCCACTGGGGCAGGGACATGGGTTGGTACCATGGTAAGCTGCCCAATCCTTTTGTTTGTTTTGGCACCATTTTGAAATCCCTTGTGTTTAGTGGGGTTTCTGCGTCCCCAGAAGGCATTTGGCAGATTGATGGTGAATACCCTATCCACCCCCTTATGAGGGGAAAAACGTATATTTTACACCTGGGTGGGGGGGGGGTGCATGGGCCCATGCCTAGGGGAGATTCTCCCCCCAACAAATATTGCATGATTTCAGTCCCTAGTGTCTAATGGGCTTTCTGCCTCTGCAGGGGGCAGATCAGTGGTATTTACATTACCCCCATCTGCTCCCCACCAGGAAGGCAGAAATAGTGTTGCCCTATTTAGTTGCAGTTGGGACATTGCCATAGCCATTGTTTATATAACTTTCCCTGGTATCTAGTGGGCTTTCTGTCCCCCTTAGGGGCAGATTAGGGGTAGTTACCCTTATCTGCCCCCTAAGGGAGCAGAAACACTACTGCCTCATTTACTTGGGGTGGGTGCATGGCCATGCCCATGCTGGACAGCTCCCATCCCTATATTTTGAAAACATTATTCCGTAGGGTCAAGTGGCTTTTCTGTCCCTGGGAAGATAGGGGTAATTATCCCCATCTGCCCCAAAAGGGGCAGAAAGACTGTTTCCCCATTTACTTACGATGGGGCATGGCCATGCCCATGCTAGGCAGCCCTTCACTCATATTTGAAAAAATCCTTGGCATCTAGAGGGGCTTCTGCCCCCCCACCCCCATGGGGGCAGATTGGAAGTAATTATTCCCATATGTCCCCAGCAAGGGGCTGAAATACTGTTGCCTCATTTACTTGGGGTGGGGGCATAACCATATCCATGTTGGTCAGCCCTCACCCCTATATTAAAAAAAAAAAAAAAACTTTCCCTGGCGTTTGGGGGGCTTTCTGCAGATCCACAGTAATTACCCCTTCTGCACCTAAGGGGGTCAGAAAGATTGTTGCCCCATTTACTTAGGGTAGGGATGCGACTGTGCCCATGCTGGGCACCCCCCCACACACACACGCATTTTTATTTAAAAAAAGAAAAATAAATCCTGGTATCTTGTGGGTTTTCTGTCGCCCATTCAGTTTAGGAGTAACAGCCCCCACCTACCCCCAAGGGAACAGAATGACTGTAATCTTATCTATTTGGATTGTGGCCATGGCCATGCTCTGGCGGGCAGCCTCCACCCCAATATGTTCATAAAGAGGAAAAAGTCCCTGGTGTTTAGTGTACTTTCTGCACTCCCCACCAGGGTGGCATACGGAGGTAATTACTCCATCTGTCCTCAAGGAGATCCCTTTGACCAGATGACATAACAGTTCATTTTTATAAGGCTTACAAATTGGCATTGCTCAATACACTTCCACTTCTCTTCAATGACTTTGCAAAATGATTCTCCAAATTATTTGCAATGTCAATTCCAAAGTATAAAAGGGTCATCTAAATTGTGCCAACATTAGACCAATATTGCTGATAAATGCTAATGCAAAATCCTTATACAGACATCGGTTAATAGAGTGAACAAAATTATATTTAGTTGAAACAAGTTGATGTGAATCAAAAAGATTTTATCAAAAGTCGTTCTAACAGTAATATTATGAAGAGGGAAAAAGATGATGAGTGGAATACATACAAAAAGCCTCAGCCATTAAAACAGCTCAGAATGGCATTCCAGTCAATTGGTTTTTTGATGCCTGTGCCACCGAATTCAGAGAGTTATATGCAAATCAGCCTCAGACCTGCTCCAATAGCAACAGCCCGGTCTGATCAGGAACATAAGCAGCCCCAGATTAGTTTACTAATATAAGTTCCAAGACGGCCAAAAGGCAAACCTGAGATAGGTTCTGACGATAACCCACAATTCTCTCCTACGTGGGGGCAGGTAAGTGAATATTAAAATAAAATTCCGCTAGGATGGCCTCATCATGGGAAAAGGGGTTAAGCGATTTGAAAGTGAATAAAGACAAAATAGGCTGCCGCACCTTTTTAACCACGTTCAGGGCAGTTATTTTCTAAACAGGTTATCAGTGTTACAGCTCGCAGTAAAAGGGTGGAATCTTCGAAGACATACTGGATACTTAACTATATGGTGATCAAAGCACACATAGGTCCTTGATTTTGTCCATTGTACAGACCTACTCTGTGCTCCAGAAAAAGGACCATTGACAAAACATAGACAGTACCAGGAGACCTTCTCCCAGTCCGAAAACAGAGGAGTCAGCAGCGGGTCTAAATAGGTAGAAATTCCAGGTATGTGAAGGCAACAACCAATGCTAAAAGAGTTACAAATATGAAACACAAAGAAGGAAAGGGAAAAATAATAAAGGTCTGGGAAACGTTAACCGTGAGCAAACTGAATGGAGCACAGCAAGTTATAAAGCGAAGACGGTGTCTGGCAGCATCAACCTAAAATGACCTGGAGGTACCTGTCCTATTCCGTTGATTGAGAAAGCATTCCTGGTCGGTTCTTTGATGCAGGATGGACCGCCAGTCCCACCAGTCTCATCTTCGCCCTCATCCAACCCGGCCAAGGCTTTCTCTCTATGCTGTGATGTCTTTATATGTGGCAATCTGCAAGCGCGTCTTTCTGTTTGCTCACCCGGCTAGACTCAGGCACTATGACTAAGCGTGTCCTGACAGTAGCCCCCCTGGCAAAAATCCCCTTTTAACTGTATGAGCTGGTTTGGGTGGAAAAGCATAAAAATCTTTAACATATGAAGAGCGCTTACTAAAGAGGCCGGCTCTAGTGTTCTTTCTATAGCGTCATAACCCTTCAAAGGTACTAAATGCTGCAACAATTCCTGTCTGCATCTAGAATCTAATAACGTTTCCACCTCATATTGTGGATGTCCTTGTTCTTGAACCATGGGATAAGGTTGCGATTGTTAGAATCACGAACCTAGTTAACCTAAGCCAAATGAAAAACTGGGTGTGTTCTCCATTTGTTAGGTAATTTCAAATGAACTGCTTTTTTGCCTGCATTTCTTACACTTTGAAAGGGACCTACAAAACGTGGTGAAAACGTAGAATGTGTATCTTAAATGTAGCCACCGAATATTTTGTAAATCGAAGAATGACCAACAACTTTGCAAACAATATTCTGAAGACAGAAATATAGTTTTTCTTTAGAATTTATATTCGGATTCTGGGTGCATAGCCATGCTGCTCCTAAAACTAATGGAAACATGCAAGTGGCAATGACATTAAACATTTAGGCGGTCATTCTGACCGCGGCGGTCGGCGGTCGCCGCCCGCCGCCCGCCAAGCGGTTCCCGCCAAAAGACCGCGGCGGGCATTCCGGCTTTCCCGCTGGGCCGGCGGGCGACCGCCAGAAGACCGCCGGCCGGCCCAGCGGGAAAGCCCCTTCAACAATGAAGCCGGCTCGGAATGGAGCCGGCGGAGTTGCAGGGGTGCGACGGGTGCAGTGGCACCCGTCGCGATTTTCACTGTCTGCACAGCAGACAGTGAAAATCTTTGTGGAGCCCTGTTAGGGGGCCCCTGCACTGCCCATGCCAGTGGCATGGGCAGTGCAGGGGCCCCCAGGGGCCCCACGGCACCCGTTCCCGCCATCCTGGTTCTGGCGGTGGACACCGCCAGAAACAGGCTGGCGGGAAGGCGGTCGGAATCCCCATGGCGGTGCTGCAAGCAGCACCGCCATGGCGGATTCCCTGGGCCAGCAGGAAACCAGCAGGAAACCGCCGGCTCCCCTTTTCTGACCGCGGCTTTACCGCCGCGGTCAGAATCGCCCAGGAAGCACCGCCAGCCTGTTGGCGGTGCTTCCGCCGCCCTCCGCCATGGCGGTCATGGACAGCCAGGGTCAGAATGACCCCCTTAGTGATATAGGTCGATTTTTTAGGACCCTAGGGCCCTTAGAATGCATTCATTTTTCCAACACATATACCTAAATACACCGAGATTTCGACCACTCTGGCAGAAATCTCCCAAAGGAAAAAATGAAGGGAAAATTATTAAAGTTAATTATTCTTTTGAAAAGATTACATTTTTTAACGTAAAATAAAAATGTAATTTAATAAAACATTTTTTTACCTAGAACTAGTAAAGTAAAATGCAAGAGCACGTTATCTAATCAAACTGAATACATTAATTTAAATATATTCTTTTAATTTAAAAACAGTTAAACAAGAATCCTTTAAAAAATTCACTGTCGCTAACATTTTTATTTTTACTTAAAAGAATATACCATATTCTTTAGTAAATATTGGGTATTTAAATAAAATTGCCTTCCATTTTTAATAAATAATGTACATATCTTTAAACATTTTTTTTTTTAATTACTAAAATTATTATGTAATACATATTTGATTAATATATATGATTTTGTAACTTTAAAATACATATACATACACCTACGATAGATAGATAGATAGATAGATAGATAGATAGATAGATAGATAGATAGATAGATAGATAAAGTATACATATACATATTTAGACCTATATGGACATTTAATATAAATATATTTTCATTATTTTAACACAAGTCCCAATGGGGTTTATTTCCCTACCTCCAATGATTTCTATGGGACTGCAATAGAGTACCTGAGTGGCCAGGTCTGGTGCTTGGCTTACTCCAAGGCATCTGTACATTTACACCTTTTTAGACATCTTTAGCACTGTAGCAACTTTAGAAATGTAGTAGATATAGAAAATACAAGGGAAGAGGGTTCATAGGAATAGGCGCTCACAGTGAATCACCAAGTTATTCTGTAAGTCTATTAATCATGGGCATGGTGCTCCCGGCAGGAGGGTCCTCCCCACTCCTCCTTGGTTTCTCAAAGAAAAACACAGCATGCACAAATGGGCGCCAAGTCACTCGTGAAGAAAAAGTCCGTTTTGGGATATAGTATGGTCCTTTTCAAGCAATCAAATGTACTGAAGACTGGGAAGTATTATCATAAATCCAATTTATTCTTAAGGTGTGATTCTCATGTATTGGTGAACAGACAAACAGCCAACAAGTATTGCTTCTTATGAGAATGTAATCTCATTGACTTCCTCAGGGCTGTGAAAGATACAGTTATGACCAATATTACACACATAAGGGTGGTCATTACAACCCTGGCGGACGGTGTTAAAGGTGCGGTAATACCGCAAACAGTCCGGCGGAAAAAAAAAGGGAATTATGACCGTGGCGGAAACTGCCAACATAGACAGCCACTTTAACACTCCGCCCGCCACAGCGGTACAGACAAGCATCGCGGCGGTCACCGCCAACAGACAGGCGGGAGACAATGTACCGCCCACAGTATCACAACCCGCCAATCCGCCACCTTTTCCGGGGCCGATTCACCGTGGATAAAAACAAGGCGGAAACAGCTTTTGCAATGGGAAAACGCTCACCTCTACACATCCCACGAGGAAGGAGGACACCATGGAGCCGGAATTACAAATACTCCCTGCCCTTGTCTTCCTGCTCATCTACGAACACCAGCAACGGCAGCGGCGAAGACAACGGTGAGTACAGCACCTACGACATAGGGGAGGCAAAAGTCAGGGGGACACACACTCAACACGCCCACCCCCACCCTCACCCTCGCACATTACAACACACACACCAATGCATTTCCAAACATCAAAGTAACAACCCACAACCCCCCCGGAAGAATGTAAAGACAAAAGGAAATCAGTTCAAAAATTGTAATGTATCAAAATACAGTTACCAAATATATACAGATATATATACACATTCAAAATTATATACATTACGAGAAGTAGTGCAGGTATGCACATATCAATGTCGTGCACCACTGAGCCAAAAATGCATGGGCGAGGCCCACACTAGATACCTGTCCACAAACGGAGAGAACACTGCAGGGACATCAGATAGAAATACAACAGGCACCTCAGGGGGAAGGGAAGGGAGGGGGGGCACCTCAGCCGGATTACAGCACCATGCCAGATCCACGACGGGGCTCCATGCCCATTGATGTATCCTGGGGAGTGCAAAGCCACAGTCTTCACCATGGCGGTGATTTCCTTGTTCAGCGATGCTTTGCCATGGCGGTCTCTGACCTGTGCATTGGCGTGTGGCATGACGGTCCCTCATTGCCCAGCGTGGCTGTGGCAGCCGGGGCCCTCCTGGGCACTGACTCCGGCGGTGGTCCCCTGACCAGTGACGATACTCCTGCCCTCCTGGACACTGACTCCGGGGGTGGTCTCCTGACCAGTGACGATACTCCTGCCCTTCTGGGCACTGACTCCGGCGGTGGTCTCCTGACCAGTGACGATACTGCTGCCCTCCTGGGCACTGACTCCGGCGGTGGTCTCCTGACCAGTGACGACGGTGCTGGCGGTAGGGTCCCGGCCGCCAGGGAGGATGGCGCCCTTCTCCGCCGTGCTGCTCTTACCAGACTGTGCAGACTTCTTCTGGCACTTCACCACCTTTGGAGGAGTCACAGCTGACTCTGCAATCCCCCTGGGACCCTTGTGAGCATTTTTGTCGCAGGAGTCTTCACCCTGTCCCGTCGGCCATTTTCCAACTTGAGATGCTTTACAGGGGGTGGACTGGCAGTGCTTTGGCTCCGTGTCACACTGCCTGCCCTGGTGGCCGGTGCACTCCACACACCTGTAACACGCAACACTGGTACTGGAGTCTTTTTGGCTGAGGCGCTACTACGGGACTTATGAATTGGAGGGGTGGGGGCAAAGAGGTCAACGTTGCTGAGGGAGAGTTTCTGACGAACACTGGGATGGGTAGCTGCAGGGGGTCTGGGAGTGGAGGAATAGGAGGTGGTTGTAGGAGGTGTCACTTTAGGTGTTTTGGGTGCAGGTACTGGAGGCTGTCGTGAGGTGGATGGATGTTGGGTGTGTGGGTGCCCGCGTTTGTGTACTTTGGGAGGAGGCGTCACAGACACACTGGGAGAGAACACAGGGGACGTGTAAATGGTAGTGGGGGTGGTGAGTGCAGGTGAGCGGGGTGTGGTGCTGGATGTTCTGGTGCGAGTCCTAGTGCCTGTAGATGTAGTGCATTCAGGTGAGAGTGTAGACGACACTGGGAATGAGGAGGGAGACGACGAGGAGGGGGACACAGTGGAGGCAGTGGATGTTGCTGTGTCTGTATGTGGGTGATGCTTGCATGAGTGCCTGTGGGTTGTGTGGTGCCTATGTTTGCCTGAGCTACTTGTGTGTGTTGAGGTGTATGCATGCTTGTCTGATGGTGTGCTTGGGATAGGCTGGGGTACAGGGGATTGGGTCTGGGTGGAGGAAGTTGGAGGGGGGAGGCTAGACACAGGGACAATGGCTGCCATCAGTGCTGAGGCCAGAGATTGCAGGGTTTGATGATGGGCAGCCTGAACAGAATGAATGCCCTCCAGGAATGCATTAGTGTGTTGCAACTCCCTTTCTACACCCTGGATGACATTCACAATGGTAGACTGCCCAACAGTGAGTGACCTGAGGAGGTCAATGGCGTCCTCACTGAGGGCAGCAGGGGTGACAGGGGCAGGGGCTGAGCTGCCTGGGGCGAAGGTGATGCTCACCCTCCTGGGTGAGCGGGCACGGGGCGAACGCTGAGGGGCTGCTGGGAGGGCGGTGCTGGTAGGGGAGGTGGCGGCTGTACCTGTAGAAGTGGGGGGAACAGATGGTGCCGCCACCACAAGGGAGCTCCCACGGCAGAAGAGTCCGTGTCGCTGGTTGGTGATCCGGTGACCGACATGTAGCTCCCCTCGCCCTCCGTCCCACTGGTGCATTCTGAGTCCGTGGTGTGGCCCTCCATGGCCATGTGGGATGCAGCTCCCTCGTGCTCCGGTGCCACTGTACCTCCGCCTGATGATGCTGATGCACAAAAGAACAGGGAGAGCACAAAAAGGGGGGGGACGACAGAAGAAAGACAGGATGAGTGCATGGCTTACCGCTACCTTTGGCGGACAATACAGACACAGAAGCCCCCTGCACTACGCCGTGCTCTTAGCCTCTACAGATGCAATTCCTGGGATATGGCCTACAAGGCTATGGTGGACATCTGCACACATGGATGCCACAGGGGCATGTATACCTGTACTTGGCCCTCTACTGATGTGGGGTGGAGTGCACATGGCCTGCATTACGGAGGGGCCTAGCCTACGTAAGTCGCCCTGGACTAGGGAAACCCACAGCCCTCCTCCCACACACAGACCCCTCAACTGCACACAAAGTCCCCAGAATGAGGGTGTACTCACCCCCTTGTGTCTGCTGTGATGCCCTCAAGTGCCCATCCAACTCCGGGTAGGCCACCGCCAGGATCCGGAACATCAGGGGGGTCATGGGGCGGCGGGCACCCCTCCCACGTTGGGAGGCCATCTCCAGCTGAGCCTCCGCCGTCTTCTTGCTCCAGCAGCGAATGTCCTCCCATCTTTTCCGGCAGTGGGTGCCCCGTCTCTGGTGGACCCCCAGGGTCCGGACGTCCTTTGGCGATGGCACGCCAAATGTTCTTCTTCTGGTGGGCGCTGACCTACATGACATGCACAGGGGAAGAAGAGAAGTCATTACCAACTGCACCGTCGATGTGAGTGGCCCCCATCCCTACCCTTGCCATGTGGCACATGCATTCACAGTCCTTCATGTTCCCTGAACTCTGCCCCCTTCCCTCTTACAACCAGACCTCTCCACCCAGCATAGCCCAAACAACTGGCTCCTTGTGTACTTACCTGTTGGTCTGGAGGACCGTAGAGTAGCGTGTACTTGGGGAGGACCCTGTCGACTAGCTTCTCCAACTCCTGAGCAGTGAAGGCAGGGGCCCTTTCCCCAGACGCAGCAGCCATTGTCTCTTCCAAACCGAGGTCACAGCAGCACTTGCAGTGTAGGTCCTCTCCTGTCGAAGATCAGGTATCGAGTGATTGAACAGATAGAAAATGGCGGTGACATCCAGCGCAGATACCTCACATCCCATTGTCCCAGTTTAGAGGTCAGGCAGCCACCATTTCAGGGGCCCACATGGCTTCATTTACTACTGCGTCACACATACCTAGGCCTACACTCGACACACATACAGGAAGAGTTTTGTCTTTGGTGTCGTGTTCTGTGTATCTGTGGGTACATACCTGGAATTTTGTTGACTCTGTGGTCGCTGTTGTCCTTCCTAGGCACCGTCAGCTGGGACATTTGAGAAGATGGCGGAATCCTCCGGTGTACCAACCGCTGGTGGACCTGTTGACAATGGAGGAACGACATTTAATCATCACCTACAGGGTTGACCGTGCCACTATCCAGGAACTATGTACCCAGTTGGAGCCAGACCTGATGTCACCAATCCGCCATCCCACTGGAATCCCCCCTGACGTGCAGGTGCTGTCAGTGCTCCATTTCCTTGCAAGTGGGTCTTTTCAGACAACAGTGACCGTGGCATCAGCCTATGTTTTCCAACGTGTTGTCCAGAGTGTTGGCTGCCCTGCTGAAACACATAAGGAGCTACATCGTTTTCCCTGAGGTGGAGGATTTGGCTACAGTGAAAGGTGACTTCTATGCCCTTTGACATATCCCCAACATCATAGGTGCTATTGATGGGACCCATGTAGCTCTGGTCCCCCCCCACAGGAGTGAACAGGTGTACAGGAACCGGAAGAGTTATCATTCCATGAATGTACAGATGGTATGTTTGGCAGACCAGTACATCTTGCAGGTAAATGCTATGTTCCCTGGCTCAGTGCATGACGCCTACATCCTGCGGAATAGCAGCATCCCTTATATGATGGGTCAACTCCAGAGGCACCGTGTGTGGCCATTAGGGGACTCTGGTTACCCCAACCTGTCATGGCTACTGACCCGAGTGAGGAATCCCAGGACCAGGGCAGAGGAACGCTACAATGAGGACCGTGGGCGGACTAGGAGGGTGATCAAATGCACCTTCGGTCTCCTGAAGGCCAGGTTCAGGTGCCTCCATATGACAGGTGGTTCCCTATTCTACTCACCGAAGAAGGTGTGCCAGATCATCATCGCCTGCTCGATGCTTCACAATCATGCTTTGCGACGCCAGGTGCCTTTTCTGCAGGAGGATGGTCCAGATGGCGGTGTTGTGGCAGCTGTGGAGCCTGTGGACAGTGATGAGGAGGAAGCTGAGGAAGAAGACATAGAAAACAGGGAGTCAGTCATACAGCAATACTTCCAGTGACACACAGGTGAGAACATTTTTTTTTTACCATTACATTCACTTTCACACTTCTACCTCTATCCTGTCTGTCATTTAATAGCAGTATTTGGTCACTGAGTTGTACCTTTCCGTTACAGTTTCACAGGTGTGGTTACCAACGTGTGTCATCTGCTTGCATCTTTCAAGGACTTGTGATGTGTGACATAGGTATGTGGGCTTTACAATTGAGAACGCATTTTGACACTGTCATTGATAATACAAATTTACCAAATCACAGACTGACTCCAGATTGTTTTGTGGTTCAAGGGTGTTTATTTAAGTGCTCAAAAATGGAGGGGGGTTGTAATATGGTGATGGGGGACGGTGGAGGAATGTCCATGGCAGAGTCCAGTCCATTGGTCACACAGGTGCACTGCCCATATGGGCATAGGAAGTGGAGCTGGGGCAGTTTAAGTATGGACAGGGTAACAAAGTGGGACAGTGGGAGGACAAACAGGGTGGTCTCATTTCCTGGCGGGGGTTTTGTCATCTTGCTCTGTCCTGTTCCTGGATCTCAGGTACCGCTTGCGGGGTGGTTGTCCGTCTGCAGGGGGTGGAGTGCTGGTGTGGTGGTCCTGTGGCGGGGCGTCCTGTCCACTAGAGCCGGCGGAGGTGGTGGGCAGTTCATCGTCCATGCTAGTGTCAGGGGCCCCTTGGCGTGCCACGGTGTCCCTCATGGTCTTTTGTATGTCCTTCAGCACCCCTACAATGGTGCCCAGGGCGGAGCTGATGGTTCTGAGCCCCTCCCTGAACCCCAAATACTGCTCCTCCTGCAGGCGCTGGGTCTCCTGAAACTTGTCCAGGACCGTCGCCATCGTCTCCTGGGAGTGGTGGTATGCTCCCATGATGGAGGATAGGGCCTCGTGGAGAGTGGGTTCCCCTGGCCTGTCCGCCCCCTGTCGCACAGCAGCCCTCCCAGTTCCCCTGTGTTCCTGTGCCTCCGTCCCCTGGACCGTGTGCCCACTACCAATGCCCCCAGCTACCTGTTGTTGTTGGGGTGGTGGGTTATCCTGGGTTCCCTGTAGTGGTGGACACACCGCTGATTGACGTGTCCTGGATATGGAGGTATGGGCCCGCTGGGTGGGTGCTGTGCTGGTGTTACCAGAGGGTGGAAGGTCAGTGTTGGGCTGTGCCTGTGCAAGGGGAACCGACTGTCCCGAGGCCCACGATGGTCCGGGCTGGTCATCAGGATCGAGCAGGGCAGAGCTGCTATCGTCACTGTGGGCCTTTTCTGTGGGTGGAGTGGAGATGTCTGGACCCTCCGGTGTGGTGACATTCCTTAGTGGTCCTGCAGGGATATAAAAGCATGATTATTGCATCTGTGTGTGTAATGGTGTGCAATGGGTGGGTGTTTGTGTACCCCAGTGCAAGCATTCCTGTCTGTGGGTTTGTGTGATGATGGTTAGGGGGTTGTTATGGGTATGTGCAGTGAGCAGGCTTTGGTGAGGGGTGACCATGCTTAGTTGTGTCATGCAGGGCTTGGTGTTGGGATGAGTGGTTTGTGTTATTAGTACATTAGTGAGGAGTTTGAGTGATGGGGAGGGGGTCGGGGGTGTGTGTGATAGCATGCAGGTAGGGTGGGGATATGATAGTTAAGATTTGACTTACCAGTGTCCATTCCTCCACCGACTCCTCCGAGGCCCTATGGATGCATGATGGTTTGGAGATGTGTGTGTATTTTGAGCGCGGCGGTGTGTACCTCCAATGGAATACCGCGTTTGAAAGACCACTGCGTGGATTCGTGGGTCGTGATAGCATGGGCGTGTTTCTGTTGGCGTGACGGTGGAGGAATTGTTTTCGCCAGTTTATCACTGACCTTTGGTGTGGCGGACTTGTGTGGGTGTCTGAATTTCGGCAGATTCCGACATGTGTGTCATAATAGCTGTGGCGGAATTCCACGGCCGCGCGGTGTTTTGGCGGTCTTCTGCACGGTGGTAATCGGCTTTTACCGCCAATGTTGTAATGACCCCCATGGTCTATTAAGTCTAAAAGCATCTCAATTTGGCAAATTAATAACCGAATTCCATCACCAATCCCCAAGTGACATTGTGAAAAACATCATTGTGTAAACACCCAAGTTTACTAGATGTGAAAATTCGTGCATATTGACATAGCATGGAGCCACACATAAGTGTAATCCTTAAAGATAACAATAATAAAAGGATTAAGAAGGCATCTCATTTTAAGCCAGGAACTACACATAACTGATCATGACACCCGCGTGAACAAGAAAAATCAAAATTGATTGTGCAAATGATAGAAAACTGCTCCCAAAAAAGCACTTTTCTATCATTTGCAGAATCAATTTTGAGTGTGGAGCTCATATAGGATATAGGTTGTCCCACGCATCTAGTAAACTTGGGTGTTTACACAATGATGTTTATCACAATGTCACTTGGGGATTGGTGATGGAATTCGGTTATTAATTTTCTAAATTGTCATGCTTTTAGACTTAACATAGACCATATGTGTGTAATATTCGTCATAATTGTATCTTTCACAGCCCTGAGGAAGTCAATGAGGTTACATTCTTATAGGACGAAACACTTGTTGGCTGTTTGTCTGTTCACCAGTACATGAGAATCACACCTTAAGAATAAATTGGATTTATGATAATACTTCCCGGTCTTCAGTACATTTGATTGCTTGAAAAGGACCATACTATATCCCAACAGGGACTTTTTCTTCACGAGTGCCTTGGCGTCCATTTGTGTAAACTTTAGAAATGTAGTTTATGAATAGCAATGATCCTACTCTTTGTGGGTGTGTGCTTGTATCAGTATGCCCCTCTCTAAACTCTTCCTCAAATTACACTTAATGCCTCCCACTTAGTAGCAAGTATTCCACACTTTCCAACCTTTCCGCCTTATCTCTCCCATATTTATTACTGGAATGTGTACATGTGTGTGTGGAGATGGGCGTGGAGATGTGTGGCTCCATGGCAGAGATCTCTGCACAGAAAAGCTGGGAGTGGCAGTAGCACAGGTCTCCATCTGTAGTCGTGTGAATAGTATTTTGAGTACATGAGCAATACCACTGCAATACTACTTTTTGTAGGATAGGCCCCATAATGTCCTGTCTTTGCACAATATTGTCACAGTTCATCTCAATGTCTCTTCTGCCAAAAGGCTCACATGACTGAACTGGTAGGCATAGGTTTTTCCTCTTCCATTCTCATCAACAGAGATGTTCCAGAGAAACCTTTATCTTTTCCCATGCACTCTGTCTCAATCTGTAATATTAAATCAAATAAATCATCAATTGTTGTAGGTTGATTAACAAATAATGCCAAAACATCTTTGAAGTTTCTGCTTTTCCTTTTAATCCAATGTAGAAAGCAGCAGCAGCTGATTCGTCATTCTAATTATCTTAAGACCACAATGGTTGAAATAACTGATTTAAGATATTATTTTCTCTATATCTTTGTCTCTCAGATAAATGTCCCATGTGTGGCATCTGAGAAGTTTGCACTTACCAAATACATTCTTAAACTTGTCCATCAAATCTTGGAACTGTTGATGTTAATTAAGGGAGTAGTCCATTACAATCCTATTTGGTCAAATGACATCACATGAAAGTCATCTTGGCAGAGATTGTATTGCAACTACATATAATTGCAACTGCTTAAGAAAATGTAATGGTCAATGAGTTGCTTTCGAGCTGTTGAGCAGTGGATGACATTGAGTCATCTCAAACTGAAAGCTTCCAACACTGAAATACTCACATGTGGCAAGTGGAAAAATTATGGCCTACTCTGTACCTGGCCTGATAATCTGGGACCACCTCCTAAAGTATATAAGGAAGTGAGAAACCTTGGAATTACCATGTACTCCAAGTTATCAATGAATGGCCAAGTTAACAAATTAGCAAGATCAAGGTTCAATATTATGAAAACTCTACGATGCACCTTCCCCATCTGGGATTTCCACACGAGGTCCAGGCTACTATCTCTTTTGTACTGTCTAAACTAGATTATATCAATGGCCTCAAACACATATCATCTTTATCAACTATGAAAAAACTACAGCAGATTCAGAAGCCTGTTGCCAGACTGCTCCTAAATGTAAAGCAAGAAGCCCACATCTCTCCTGCATTGAAGGCCCTACATTGGTTACCGGTTGCCAGAAGAGCTACTTTCAAGTTGCTTTGGATCACCCACAAAGCAATAAATGGAAAACAACTGCTTTTCACCAGAAATAAAATCACCAAATACATTTACCAAAGGAACTCCTGCTCCAGTTTGGCACCTCGCCTCAAACCCCACCATACATGAAAAAATCAGTAGGTGGAATATCGTTCGTTGTTCAAGCAGAGAAAATATGAAATTCATTACCCCTAAACATAAGATCTACTGATAACTATCTTATCTTCAGAAGACTACTCAAGAGTTGTCTCTTTCCTACATAGCCACCATAATCAAACACTAATTTACTGCATATGCCAGTGAATGTATATTATGTTTATAATTGGATATGTATGTATTTAAATATGTGTATTTCTTTGTACAAATTTGTATAATAACTATGGTTTTGAAGATATATAGATATTCTTTAGGTCTGCCTCACAAATGCATATAGAACTTATGATTAAATATATATAGATAATATTTTATGCTTAACATGTATGTAGGTCACTGCATAGTTTTCATATAAGTTATTTCATTAGATGCTTATGGGTCTGTGTATTATATATCTATCCTAATATGTAAATATTATCATAACTATTTTACCTATGAGTGCTTCAATATTAAATATTTGAGGAAAACATAAATAAAAAAAATAGTTAGAAAATAGACAGGAGGAGACTAGCACTGATCCCCTATACTTACCCCAAGTGCCCCAAGTGTGCCCCTGCAACAGTCAGGCAGAATGCTGCAGCACCTAAGAAAGAGACAAAGAAAGGGTTAAGTCAAAAAAGGAAAAATATCTACCTATCAGAAACCAGACGCCTATCTCTTTAAACAGGGAGGCGTGACAACCAGTGAGGAGAGCCAATCGAGGAAGAAGGATAAAACGGGACCGTCATCAGGCAAAAGGAGGAAGCCAGGGGCATGGAGATGCTGTAGGAAGGAACACATGAGAAGTTAAACGAGGAAGGGCCCGAGAGAAAAGGAACCCACAAGATGATGCAGATCAGGAGGAAAGTGCTGAAACTTGGAGCTAGGAGTGGTAGTTGGCCCCAGAGGATTCTGTGGAGCTGCTGCAATACAGGAGATTCAGCGTAGTCGGTGAGTCCTGAAAGGAGAGAGTGGGAGGAGAAAGGGTGGAGGAGAAAGAGTGTCACAGGAAGGGTAATTTATTTTTGTACAGTATTTTACCCTTAGCGTACGAGTGCACCTTTGGAAAGCATGAGGGGCATTTTTTTTCTATGCTGACATTGGGTTTTTGGGGGCATGTCTTGTTGCATCAAAAGAAATTGTTTTGCGAGAAAGACTCAAGCATACCTCTCCCTACTTAGCAGTGAAATTATACACTTGTAAGGTCTCCTCCCTCATTGATACCTGTTTAAAGCACAACAGACCCAACTTGGTTCCCGTGTGCTGGCCCAGGAGACAGGGAAGCCTGGTCAGCTCATGCCTGAAGTTCTTTTTCATTTAAGGAATGAGAACAGAGCAGGGGCATGTGAACAACACCCAGTGGAGATATCCCTTCCCTCCCACCTTTGATTCCAGAGCACAACATGGTGTTGTTCTGGTATACGTGAATTCCCTGCCCCATCACATACTTACCGCTATTTTGTTGTTTTTCTGATACTCTGGGCCAACTTCATGCAGCAGAGAACCCCTACAGAAGAAAGACAAAACCAAAGAAGCCTGTCATTATTCTTTTGATGTGCCTTATCATGGTTAATTATACTCATAATTATTGTCTTTATTACTGTAAAACTGAATAAACATCAGCATTAAAAAACAAACCAAGCCTCCTCATCCATACATCTGCCCATCCCTCCTACAACACAAATTAGCTTCAAGTACAACAACACTTTAAAGTATGGGTCTAAGAAATACAACTTTATATCCTGATATTTTATTTTCCTTATACATGTATACCCTTTCTATGTAGATATGTATCTATATGTGTATTACTTTATTCCTACTGTAGGAAAAAACCCTTTGATTCTCTCCGATGCATATATTATACCACTCTGAATATATCCTCTACTTTCACTCTCTGACTCATCCCAAACCGCATTCTACTATGAGCTCCAAAATCACCCTTTCTAGACTCTTCCCTCCTCTTTCTCCCTCCTTGGCTCAACCCAAACCTCATTTTACTAATATGATCTCCCAAAAAACCAGTTCGAAACTCTCCCTTCATGTATTCCTCCTTTGACTCATCTCAACCCTCATGTTACTTCTATGATCTCCCTAATCCCCTTCTAGCCACTCTTCCCTCCTCCGTCTCTCCTTTTACTTGTCCCAAACCTCATCTCACTACTATAATCTCCCAGATGACACCTTCTAGATGCTTTCCTCCTCTCTCTCCATTATCCTATTCAGTCCAACAAGCAGACGTGCATGTCCACAACTCAAATTAAATCATACTTCCCTATACTAATCCACCACTAATCCTTTTTTGGTTCGAAAGTAATGTGTGACTCACCGAAAAGAGCTTCCAGACCTTATCAGAGGTAGTAAGCGCTATATAAATATAATTACAATTATGATTACAAAAACATTTTAATATTATGGGGTTCTCCTGTAAATCTTTCAGTCCATGCCAGATCTCCAATTAGATCAAGTGAACTCCTAACAGGTATCAACCTTGACAACAAGGAATTTGAATGTCTTCTTCTCTTAGATGCTCTTTTTCTTACATTATGCTCATAAAACAACCATACCATGACTTTCTTCAGTTGGTTATCTTATTTGAACAATTCTCTGACTGCAAAATAAATTGGTGAAAAACTGTTACTGTGGTGAAATGTTGAAATGGTGGATTAAATTGAATAAACAGAAAAACTAATACAGTGTGAAACAAATTTACCAGCGAGATCCAATCTACATTACTGTTAAAAATCAAATAATAAATTAATAAACTTAAGTAAATTTAGAGAGGTGGCAAATGCTAACATAATGAAAATTAATTTTGGACCAAAATTATTTATAAAATCCATTTGCCATGAAATTCTGCTCCTTACAGTAGGTTTAAAATGTAGTAACTAATATTCTTTGGAATACCAAGAGGAGATCTCTAATAACTATGACCAGAAAAGTAAAAATAAAAGAATGACCACAAACAGCAGCCACTTCAGAAAGAGCACAGCTCAACCAGAAGTAGCTGCACCATCACAACCAGCTGGAGTAGTCATTGCTCTGCCACCTACAGATAAAGGGCCTGATTATGAGTTTGGCGGCTGGGATAACTCGTCCACTGAACCTCTGACAGGGAGGTTGCTGCTATGCTGGCTACCTTCCCGCCGGGCCCATTATGACTTTCCTGCTAGGCTGACAGGTGGAAACCAAGGTTTCCACCTGTCCCCCCAGCGGGAAAATGGAGCCAGCATTGTCGCTGGCTCGTTATTGAGCTGGCAGCAATGCTGCCACCGTGGGGGCCACTAGGACCCTCGCAATGCTCACAGCAGACAGTGAGCATGGCAAGGGTGCTGGACAGGGGGACCCCTGCACCTGTTCTCCGCAACCCTTTTCATAGCGGGGATACCGGCATGAAAAGGCTGGCAGAGAACCTAGTCATAATCAGCAGGGCGGCGCTGCATCCAGCACCGCTCTGGCTGATTCGGACCTCCACCACCGTTAGCCCGTCGGGATCACTGATCCAGGCGGAGACAGTGGTACCCTGGCGGTCTGACCACCAGGGTTGTAATGTATCAATCGGACCACCACAGCAGTGGCGGTCCCGATTGCCACCACGAGGCTGGCGGTCTCAAGACCGCTAGCCCAGTAATCAGACCAAAAATACCAAAAACAAGAGAAAGCACACCTTCTGCAGCAGATGTAGTTGCAGGAGTATTATTGTATGCTTAAAGGAAATTTAATCTGGCATTGAAATACTACTGACAAGAATCACACCCATTTTTGGCAGCAACCTGTATGGAGAGTGTAAGACCTGTCACGCTTAGGGTGGTCTTCCCCAAGCTTTTTGCCTTCCTCCTCCATTTTTTTGCTGATCTTATTTTTTCTGGGCTTAGGACTCTGCACACTTTACCACTGCTAACCAGTGCAAAAGTGCATGTGCTCCCTCCTTAAAACATGGTAACATTGGTTTATCCCCAATTGGCATATTTAATGTATTTATAACTCCCTAGTAAAGTGGCACTACATATACACAGGGTTGGTAAATTACATGCTGCTAGTGGGCCTGCAATACTGATTGTGCCACCCACTTAATTAGCCCTTTAAACATGTCTCACGCTTGACATTGCAGCCTGTGTGTGGGCAGTTTTAAACTGCCATTTCGACCTGGTATAGTAAACCTCTTGCCAGGCCCAGCTCTTCCTTTTTATTATACATATATGTCACCCCAAGGATAGGCCCTGGACAGCCCAGAAAGCAGGACATGTGCTCTTACACTTTACATGTACTAGTAGTGAAAAACTCTTAAATTCATTTTTCACTACTGTGAGGCTAGTTTCCCCATAGAATAACATTGGAGTTCCCGTATTACGTTGTATAAGTGTAATTTCCAAACAGGATTGGAATAGGTAACTATTTCATGTTTCTTGTCTCTGGAAACCTAATTTAAAATTCTAACTTCTGGTAAAGCTCAATTTTGAAAATGCCACTTTTAGAAAGTTCTGCCTTAGCCATTTAGTGCTTGTAGCTGGTCCCTGGCCACATGGCTGGGTATAACTGACAGTTGGGCTTTGTGTATTCCTCTTGGACATCCACACTCCATATGGAGCTTAGGTGTGCCTGAATGGGCCACCACTGACAGAATGGGAGGGAGGATCTGGGCAGAGCCCCACTTACATCTGAAAAGGCTGTGTCCTGCCTCCACACATAGGGCTGCATACACCCTGGAATTAGTCTGAAGCCAGGACAGGGAAAGGTAGGATGCCCTGGGATTTCAAAAAGAAAACATCTAAAAGCTTTTCCCTCAGCTCAAAGACACAACGGCGTAGAAATACTGACCTCAGACACCACAGCTTCAGTGCACTTGGACCTGTAGATACTCTTCCAGGAAGAAGGCCTGCAGTGCTGCTGAAGGACTTCCACTCTGTTGCGCTAATTTCTTCTGGACTACGGCCTTGCTTTGCTGAGCTTTAGCGTGGTTATCTGCGCTGTGTTGAGGCAGGCTGTGATGGCTGTTCTCTTGGCTTTCTTGATGTGCCGGTGATAGTTGCTGAGGGCTGCTTTGTAAGAGGTTCTGTCAAAGGGGTTCCATGTGGCACGCTATTGTTTCTTGAGTTGAAGACAGTTGTTCTTGGTGATTTTCAGCTCTGGGGTTTTGAGGTTTTGTTGGTTTTTGCTGGTTTCCTTGGAGTGACTATGTCAGCATATTTGATGATACAAGCCGGTCGAGGGTCTTTACACGATGGTGCCTTTTATCAAGGTCTTGGTGTCAGTCTGTAGCTGGAATTTAAGGTGTTCCATGAGAGGCATTGGGTCATTGTTGATTGCGAAGTGTGGGATGGTTTCCCTGAAGATGATGGGGATGCCCCCACTGTGTTTGTTGGTGTGGTCAAGGTGTATCATCTTGTAGCTGTTGGGTGTTGCAGTGGCGGTTAGGGTTAGAGATGGGGTTGAGCCGTGTTCCAGTGATAAAGGCAACGTCAGGGGAGAGGGTGGTGATGGTGCTCCAGATTTCTTTGGTGTGTTTTTCGGAGGGATCTGGCATGGAGCAGGATTCATTGGATCAGTTCTGAGTTGTTTGTGGTCTTCTTGGCAGAGGTGGCAAGTGATCCAGTGCGGGCTGGTGGCCCTGTTTTGCAGGAGAAGTTTCAATGGCAGCAGGTGAAAGGTCTTTTGGTTCATCGCGGGGAGGATGTGTAGCAGCTGTTGTTCCAGTGGCTGGGATCCTTGGCTGTTTAGTGGAAGATGGCGGGAGGGCCAGGGGCCCTGGTGCTGGGTGCGGTCCAGGCATGGACGGGTGCAGACGGGCTTGTCTTCGGTGTGCCTTAGCGTACTGGTGGTGCAGCCGCTTTGTGGCTTCTATTAAGTAGACCCTGGGGTGAGGGCGGGGTGCTTTGTGGTGGGAAACTGAGGTAGGAGGGAAACAGCGGGAAGAGGTGACAGAGATCAGAAGAGGCAACTTGTGGCAAGAGGTGAGCAGAAAACACACAGAAAGGCAGAGAATGAAGAGAAAAAGCAGAATCAATCAGAGAAGGCAGAGAATGAAGAGAATCATGAGTAGAACATGCACAGA
Source organism: Pleurodeles waltl (assembly GCF_031143425.1). Taxonomy (NCBI): domain Eukaryota; kingdom Metazoa; phylum Chordata; class Amphibia; order Caudata; family Salamandridae; genus Pleurodeles; species Pleurodeles waltl. Next base: position 470,207,081 of record NC_090442.1, read on the forward strand.
AAAGGCAGAGAATGAAGAGAAAAATTAGCAGAAAATGCTCATAAAAAGGCTGAGAAAGAAATTAAAAACGAGCAGAAAATGCACAGAAAAGGCAGAGAATGAAGAGAAAATGAGCAGAAAACGTACAAAAAAGGCAAAGAATGAAGAGAAAAATGAGCAGAAAATGCAAAGAAAAGGTGAAGAAGGATGAGAAAAATGAGCAGAAAATGAACACAAAATTCAGATGGGGCAGGAATAGAGGGCAGAGGTCGAGCAGAAATGGAGCACAATGGACCAACCAGCAGCGGAGTGCACAATCAGAGGAGGCAGGGGAGACTGCGGGTGGCTGGACAGGAGACTGTTGCAGGGGGGGAGTTTTAATTCAGCTTCAGAAAGAGCAGGGCTAGACCATTTTCTTTTGAAATATTACCATCCCATCTCCCTGCTGTCATTCCCCGCTAAGCTGTTGGAAGCACATTTGGCACAAGTAAAGATTTCCAATATTAAAATCCGCTCCAGGCTGGCTTTAACCCTGCACATTGCAATGAATGGGTTATGGTGCCTGTGCTTTATAATGCACAGCGATGGAAATAAAGGTTTGATGTCTACCTTGGTCCTGTAGTCTTCGACATGGTTCACCACAATTTACTGGTGGACTGTGTTGAGTGGATTAGATCTTGTTTAATGGTTGTACCCAGTCTGTTCATCCGGGTCCCTTTAAGGCAACAGCTGTACAGGTGTGGGGGTGCCTCAGGGCTCCACCTTATTTCCTCACCTATTTAATAGTTACATTAGTCCATTAATCCAGGAGCTAGCAAAATGAGATTGTAGAGCATACACCATGCAGATCACTCACAATTAATAACCAGATTTGATAGTTCCTCTGCCTCTCAGGAAAACTTTCAACTTGTCATGCGTTTCATTGGTGAATGGAAGGGCAGTAATATTTCAAACTTAATTCAGAAAAAAACTGAAATTGTGATTTTGAACAGTAAAGTTGACTCCTGAAATTCTGACTATTGGCCTTCATCAATGGGTGCAGCTCCCACCCCTAAAATAGTTTAAATGTATAGGTGTTATTATAGACAGAGAGTGGTCCATGAAACCCCAAATAGGAAAAGTAATCTCAGTGTGTTCCTTGATACTTAGGAAGATTTAAAAGATATCAAGGTTCCTCAAACAAGATGCTTTAATCACTGTGGTAATGGTTCTCATCATTTCTCGGCTCGATTACATCAATTCTTAATATATCGGTTTTCTGGGAACTCAACTTTACAGATAACAGATAGTTCAGAATCAGACAGCCTGATTATTTTTTAAACTGCATCGAAGCTGCCATGTAAATCTCTTGCTGAAGGATTTCTGTGAGAAATTGGGCTGTTGGTTGACTGGGGTGTGAGCCCTGGTCAAGCAACAGCCAAACTCCCTTGTGGGGTGAACTACAAAAAGTCACTAAATTACCTGTGCTTAACCCTGGGAAACTTCAGACAAAAAGCAGTCAGGCTTAACTTAGAGGCAACATGTAGAGTATTTTTGCAGCACACACACACATTAATAATGTAAAATAACAACATTTAAAAAATCCCAAACAAAAGTAAAAAAATAGAGTTGATTTTAATAAATTATTGGGCCCCAAAATGACAAAAATCCAATCAGTAGAACCAGAACCTAAAAGATCAAAGTGCTAACAGTGGACATCTAGCAGTGCCAGACTGTGTCAACATCGTAAAATATGACCGATCAATATGGCCCATGATTCAGTTGTAAGAAGTGGATTGGGCTCGGCCAGCCCTTACCTTCGGACTTAGAAATATTTTAGAGAAAAAATGGTCTGAGAAGGTAAAGTTCAGCAGGGCAAGGCAGCCCAAGGTGTCCGAGGAAGGAACATCATCATCGGATAACCTTGGGTTGAAGCTGCACTGAAGATCTCTGCGTTCAGACTTTGGGGTGATTTAGATATTGGCAGAGGGGTTACTCCATCACAACAGTGATGGAGATCCCATCTACCGAAATTGAAATCCCATTATATCATATGGGATTTTGATTTTAGCGGATGGGATATCCGTCACCGTGACGGCATAACCCCTCTTTCAATATCTAAATCAGGCCCTCAGTCTCTGAAATGGAAGTCAAAGATCTCCAGTGGAATGAGGCCAAAAACAGTTTCAAGAGGCCCGATACCCCTTTGGCGAAGGACCGTTGAAAAGGATTTGCTGCTGTGGAGAAGAGCATAGTGGGAAAAGCCACATAGTCAATCCAACTGACTCTGGATATCTGGCAGATAAATGAGCAGGTGGATCCCGGTCTCCTCCCGGTTCTCAGAGAAGGTTTTAGCCAAACAATTTCTAAGTCCCCATTTTTGAGTTTTGACTACGTAGTCACCTTCAGCACCACTTCCAAGGATCCAAGATAGGTGGGGCAAAACATAGAGGTTAAGTCCTCACTCAGGCTGGCTTCAGGTGTGGGTCCAATGTGAAAGGAGCCTTTTTTTGTCCCTGAGGCTCAGGAGGCCAGTGAACTAGACTTTGGAAGTCACCCTCGTGGTCCTGGGTTCAAGTTGCAAGTCCAGTCCTTCTTACCCAGATAAGAGGGCAGCAGGGAAGACAGGCAGCAAATCATCAAGGCAGCAAATCATCAATGTGGCAACAGGTCAGCAGTCCAGCACCAGCAGAGTGGAATCTTTTTAAGCAAATGCAACAGTCCTTTTTCCTGCAGAGTATTCAAAGATCTAGAAGTGTACTGAACAGTTGGTGTCTCAGGTCCCACTTTTATACCATGGTGCCCTGGTTCTGGAAGATGGGAAAAGCTTCTAGACAGTGTCTTTGAAGTGCATTGTTTTTTCTGACTGCCCTGCCCTGGCTTTAAGCTGGCTGCAGTGACAATGGAGCGGTGTTAGGTCCTTTGCGTGAGGGCAGAGCACTCCCTATTCAGTTGCAAGTGGGGCTGTGCTCAGCTCTGCCCCCTCATCCTGCCAGCAGATAACCCATTGAGGCACACCTAATCCTCAATTGTGTGGCTGTCTGGGAGAAACTCACAAAGTCAAACTGTCAAGTCAGGTAGCAGGCATAAAATGGCTAAGGGCCGACAAATGACATCTTTCTCAAGGTGGCATTTTCAAAATTGTAATGAAAGATCAACTTTATTATTAAAAAAGGGTTTATCTTTACAATTTCATAGACACAAAACATGACATAGCCACCTGCTCCCGTTTGTACATTACAGCTTAGTAAATATAATAAGGAATCCCTAATGTTATTCTATGGGAGGAGTAGGCCTCACAGTAGTGAAAAACAAATTTAGGAGTTTTTCACTACCAGGACATGTACATCTTAAAAGTCCACCCTTTTAATTACACTGCACCCTTCCCCATGAGGGCCCTGCGCATATGTTATAATGCTCTACAAGGGGCTTATAAATAGATTAAAATTGTGAATTTGGTAGAAACCAATTAAACCATGTTTAGGGGAGAGATCACAAACACTTTAGCACTGTTCAACAGTGGTAAAGTCACCTTGGGGCTGTCCTGAGCCTTCCCCAGGGATGACTAATTTGAACTAAATAGGAAGCTTTGGGCCTGCAAACGGTTTATTTTGCCTTGTAGAAATGGTACTTCGAAACTGCACACACAGGCTCTGCAACAGCAGGTGTCAGACATTTTAAAGGGCTGCATAAGCGGCTGGCACAATCATTGCTGCAAGCCCACTGGTTGCATTTAATTCACAGCCACTGACACATATAGTACACTCTACTACAGACTTAAAAATTAAATAAATATACCAATTGGGTATAAGCCAATTCTACCAGGTTTTAAGGGAAAGCACAAGCCCTTGAGCACGGCTAGCAGTATTAAGGTCAACAAAACAAATTCAGCAAAAAGTGGAGGGAAAAGGGCACAACGTTTGGAGGTGAGCCTGCAGAGACGGCCAGGTCCAACAATATCCATTGGCTTCCATTGGAACAAAGAATCAACTGGGTTGTATTGTTCTCAAGGTATTTCAGTGCAAGGGTCCCGAATTCTTAATAAATTGTATCAGAAAGTTCTCTGCAGCTCAGGATCCCCACTCCTCAGCCTTGAGTCTATTGACTACTCCAAAATCCAGTAAAAAGGAAATGGTTGGTTGCATTTTTTTGTTCTGTACAAGACCTAATCATTTGGAATTCCCTATCTCTTTCTTCACGTTCTTACACTGATCTAACCTTTGGAAAAACTTAAAGACGTGGCTCTTTAGGCAAGACTACCAACTGCATTAGCTACTGTACTCAGCATACAGCATAATCTTCCAATTTTATTCCTTAGCACAGAGAAACCACCCCTGAATGTACGCTCATAACATTAACATACATGAGCATAAGAAATGAAACCAGGGGTGAATGTACACTCATAACAAAACACTTACATTAGCATAAGAAATGTGAAAAGGGTGGTAGGAAACACTACATAAAATCAGTTTCTAGGTATTAATATTTGAGGCCTCTGAAAGCATGCACCATGCAACATCCCATAAATAAATGAAAAAATAAATAAACACATTTCATTAATTAAAACATTCACTAACATGCCTACTTAAGTATATGCGGTTTCGGTTTTCAATAAATCACAAAACATGAGTAATTCAAACTACATAGTTGCATTTCTAAGGACGAACTACCTAAAATACACCCTCTAATCGCATTGGCTATTGGTAAGATTGGCACAGAAACAAACAGAAATATATGTCACATTGCTCAGTATCAAAGGGTCTCCCAGATGTTCAATAAAGGTTTCCATGCTTTGTATCCAGTTGGAGGGCGAGAGCTACAGGAGTGTATTTAGGGTGGTTAATTGGTGCTGCAGAAAGATTCCTCAACATTGCATGTTTTTATGTGGAGTAAAGACAGATTTGGGACAGTCAGTTTAAGCAGTAGCAAGACCACGAAAATGTTCTCTCGAATCTCCGGGCTGATCACAGGATGGTCAGTGCTGCTGGAGCAGATCTGGGTAGATGAGGTCCAATCAACCTCTAGCAACAACTAGCCTTACTGTTGCCTAATGCACAAACTAAGAGCACCTAGGACCTGATTTAAGAGGCCCTAGTGCCACTTTAGCGCCACCATAGCATCATTTTTTTTACACTAACGCGGAGCTAAAGTGGCTTTTTACACGCGCAATATTTACAAAGTAGAGCAATGCATGCATTTCGCCACTTTGTAAACACTTGTGCCACATTATGCCTGCACTAGGCATAATGTATGCAAAGAGGGTGTTCCCCATTAGGGGGGGCTGAAAAAATGGTCAAGGAAATCTAAGAGATTTCCTTGTGCCTTTTTTTTTTGCACTTTTAACGCCGGCTCAGAGCAGGAGTTAAAATGGGGCATGCCATTGAATACAATGGTCGCCTATGCACTTCTGCAGAGTACATCAATAGCATCAGGAATTCTGACCCTATTGCCCCCTACCCTGCGCCATGGTGTGCCATATTTTAAATACGGCGCACAAATGGTGACGATGGGGGGGCGCTAGGGGGTGCAAGGAAAGTGGTGCTGCACTGGCTGCAGTGACACTTTTCTTCAATCAGCCCCTTAGTGTGTGGTTCAGCCGAACAGGCAATAAAAGAAACAATTTATGACAAAAATATGACAGACCAAACTAGAGATCTAGAAAGTTGCTCCACACAAAAATAGGAACCACCTGCTGTCTAAGGAAATTTTTTAAGGCAATATATGTTAGACAGGGAAAAACAATTTCATCAACTCGGAAAGATTCGCTATAATTTAAGGGCATCTGCATTTTCTACTTGCTGCCTCATAATTTAATTAGGCACCTTAATCATGCGGTTGGAAGTAATATCGCTATAACTTCAAAAACGGTTGAGTCTAATAAAATCATGGGGAAAACATTTATTTTAACTGCTGGTTTTAAAAACATCCCACCACACGACCAGCTAGCGAGCTCAGTCTGTCTTTTTCTAGGGGATTCAAGACTATTCTGTCTACGCAGCAAGTGCTCAGATCCAGTGAATTGCTTCATGAAACCATACTTTCTGCATTACCCTCTTTATTACATTTGATGACATTAAATGAAACCTAGAATCATTCTGCGATACAGTTCTTCAGGCATGTGGGCCAGTCCTGTAAAATGTCAATGTCAGCCGCAGGCGTCTCAATTCTGTGGAACCTTTATTCAGAACATGCAGCTGGCAACTCCACAATCATTCATGGCATTCATGCCAACAGTGTATACTAAGCAGGCTTCGAGATGTACTTTGAAGTACAGCTACAGTGGTTCTTATATGTCTTATTTGACAGGAGAACAATACAAACTAGGCGACTTAAATCTGAGAGCCAAAGCCACAAGCGGGCAACTTGCCGTGGACAAAAGGTGCTTCCAGGGAGAAGCCTACTTAAGCTATACATACCATGATGCAATACGTCAAACAGGTTATGCCACTAGAAATCCAGGATAGATGTACTAATGGTGATTGGCAGGGATTATGCGGAGTGTTAAACCTCCCCATGACCACAGGGTGCACTGAGATTAAACTCGTTAGAGACTCCAGAATATAACGTATTGCCTTACTATCCTATAAGAATATCTAGAAATAGAGATCTAGAAATTTGGATACAAGAACATCACTTGTAATAGACTTCGCTTAAGAGCTTACATTTATTGTGTTCACTCCTTCACTAGTTACGGGGAACAGTGTGAATCTCATTTTTTCCCAAAAGAGGCATGGGGCTACTATACTTTCTTAAACTCTGCGCGAAGGCCTTTGACTAAAGGTTCATACACTTCAGTCTTCCTGCATTCTATTCATAAAGGTCTTTGTGAAACAAAAAATTCATGCAAACGATTGGTGCTTCTCAGAAACAGGGTTATTCATTTGGGACGGAGGTATCACCGCCAATCAAATAAACTCAATTTTGTTAGGTCACAACTCAGTTATACGTGTTTCTCTGCTTAACCTCTTGTAGCCTTGGCCAAGCAACAGGGGATTTCCCAAGAAAATATTAAAATAATACTAAGTACAGGCAGCAGCTGTCAACATTAAAGCTAATAACACAAAATAATGAAATTCCCAAACCACATCAGAAAAATCAAGAGAAATGTAATGATCCACAAAACACAAAGGGGGTGATTCTGACCCCGGCGGTTCACTACCGCCGGGGCCAGGGTCGGCGGGAGCACCGCCAACAGGCTGGCGGTGCCCCGCAGGGCATTCTGACCGCGGCGGTTTGGCCGCGGTCAGAAAGGGAAAACCGGCGGTCTCCCGCCGGTTTTCCGCTGCCCTGGGAATCCCCCATGGCAGCGCAGCTTGCTGCGCCGCCATGGGGGATTCTGACAGCCCATACCGCCATCCTGTTCCTGGCGGTTCTCCCGCCAGGAACAGGATGGCGGTATGGGTTGTCGTGGGGCCCCAGGGGGCCCCTGCAGTGCCCATGCCAATGGCATTGGCACTGCAGGGGCCCCCGTAAGAGGGCCCCACTTTGTATTTCAGTGTCTGCATTGCAGACACTGAAAAACACGACGGTTGCCACTGCACCCGTCGCACCTTCCCACTCCGCCGGCTCAATTCTGAGCCGGTGTCCTAGTGGGAAGGGTTTTTGCACTGGGCTGGCGGGCGGCCTTTTGGCGGTCGCCCGCCAGCCCAGTGCAAAAGCCAAAATACCCTCAGCGGTCTTGCGACCGCGGAGCGGTATTTTGGAGGGGGGAAGTCTGGCGGGCGGCCTCTGCCGCCCGCCAGACTTACAATGACCCCCAAAATGTTAAATCTGGTTAAGGGATATAGAGAGATGTTTAAAAAAGTAGACAGTGTATCAGACACTGATTATAATATGTCATATAATTCAAATAAGTCACAGAATATAAATCACATAAATACAATGACATTTAGCATTAAATTCCACTAAACCTATACATGGATAATTCAATGGATAAGTGATGACAGAAAAAGCCAAATGATGATAAAGGACATCACATGCATATCTCTTCCTAAGCTAAACTGAATTTATAATGATCTTAAATCTATCCAGCACTTGATACAAACTCACTAGGTTCTTAGCTAATGCTTCTTTAAGCATAAAATCTAACATATTTCTTTATACCACTGTTGGACCTGGCTCTTTACACAGGATCATCCCTGAACATTTTGCTTTGTTCCTCCACCTTTTTGCTGAATTAGTTTTTGTTGGCCTTAGGACTCTGTGTACTTTACCACTGCTAGCCAGTGCTCAAGTACTTGTGCCCTCTCCTTAAAACTTGGTAGAACTGGCTCATACCCAGTTTGCATTTTTAATTTACTTATATGTCTCTAGTAGAGTGCTGTACATGTGTCCAGAAGCTGAAAATTAAATGCTCCTAGTGGGCCTGCAGCAATGATTGTGCCACCCACTTACGTAGCCATTTAAAACATGTCTGAGACCTGCCATTGCAAAGTCTATGTAGTTTTGAACTGCTATTTCAACCTGGCAAAATAAACCTTTTTGCCAGGCCCAAACCTTCCTTTGTAGTACATATATGTCTCCCCTGGGTTAGGCTCTGGACAGCCCAAGGGGCGGGTGCAGTGTATTTAAAAATTTGGACAGGTACTTTTAAGGTTTATGTGTCCTAGAAGTAAAAAACTGTTGAATTAGTTTTTCACTACTGCACAGCTTATCCCTCCCATAGGTTATTACATCTTACAAGTGTAATTCACAAACTGGAGGAGATAGACTTTTTGAATTTGGTGTCTCTGGAATCAAATTAAAATCCTAACTTAAGGTGAAGTCAGATTTTGAATTGCAATTCTGAAAATTACACTTTTAGAAAGTTGGCATTTACTTCCCTTAACCATTTGGTGCCTGCTGCCTGTTTCTGATCTGGGTGGGGAATAGCTTGACTTTGTGTACTCCCCCTAGACAGCCACACACACAGTGAGCATAGGTGTACGTTGCTGGCCCATCTGTTTCCTAATGGGCCATCTTGGGCAGGATGGGAGGAAAGACCTGGTCTCAGGCTCACTTATGCCTGAATAGGCTGGGCTCTGTCCACACACAAACGGCTGCTTACCCCTCTGTAGTGAGTCTGGAGCCAGGGCAAGAAGGGAAGGACATCTGTGCATTTCAAAGGCCTGTCATTGAAGTCTCCTCATAGCAAAGGCACCACTGGGTATAAGAACTGGACCTCTGACATCACCAACTCAGTACTTGTGGGTACTCTGCCAGGAAAAGGACTGCTGTGCTCCTGAACACATGCCACTCTGCTGGACAGCTGTTTGCTGTGCGGACCTGTGCCTGCTGCCCTCTTACATGGGAGTGAGAAGGGCTGGACCTGAATCTCTCCAACCCAGAACCCGAAGTGACTCCAAGGGCTAGTTGTCTGGCCCCCCAATGTAAAGTTTTAGGGATATAACATACTTCCAACCATCCTCCTCCTGCACCTGGACTCTGCGATCTGTGAGTGTGTCCTGCTATGTGGTGCTGCCACTATACTGTGGCAGCACCACATAGCACCACAAGGGCACCCAGCACCACAAGGGCACCCACATAGCAGGACATAACTCTGGGAAGTGGGCCTAAGGTCCTTGCTTCAGCGGAACCGACACATCCTCTGCAGCGGGAGCAGAATCAGTGCATCACCTCTTCCACATAGAGAAAATCAATGCATCACCTCTACTACGTGATTCAGAATCGGCGCAACCCCATTCGCATCACTCCTGTACCTTGCATCTTGAAAGCATTGTATCACTTTTAAAACTGATACTGTAACATTTTTTTTGGCGCAAGGTCCTCGCATCCATGTCGAAGGCATACGCGATGATGATGCTGAAACTCTGCATTGCAGCCCCTATGCTCATAGGAACCAACGCATTGCCTTGACTGCCCCACACATCTTCTACGCCAATGTATTGAAACTCGCACGGCAGTCTCATCGCATCTTGGAACTAATGCATCATTGCTGCTGCATGGAGAATATTGGCGCATCACCTCTACTGAGTGTTTTGGGACTGACACATCTCTATGCAACCCGATTTAACAAACTTTGCTACAGTGTGCCCAACTGGGTTCCTGTAGGTAGGCAGTACTCCATCGCGATTGTCCTATACCTTTTACTTTGTCCCGGTCTGGCATGACCAGCTATCTCCAGTTGGCACTTTTGGCTTTTATGCGCTAATTTAAAGTTTATTCTTCAAAAAATCATAACTCAAGTTCCTCTTATTGGAATTTGGTCGTTTTAGTCATGATTTATTTATTGATTTAAATGATATCTTTCTAACCTGGTGTGGGATCATTTATGTGTTGTGTTTTCACAGTTTTACTGTTTGAAGTCTTGTATAAATACTTTACACATTGCCTTCAAGTTAAGCCTGACTGCTCTCTGCCATGGTACCAGAGAGCAAGCACAGATTAATCTGGGGTTTGCTTGTGCCTCACCCTGATAAGAATTGTGGTTACTGGCTGGCCAGGACTCACACCTTAGTCAACCGACACCCCAATGTCTCACAACAACTATAATAGTCAAGGTGATATTTGTCCCTTGGCAACTATACTCAGACTAGCCACATCATGTGAAGAAAATTAAATGTTGTCTATAGTCTTGATTGAGTTCTAATACTGTGTTGACTGCAACAACACCGAGCTGAGCACCTACCCAGGATTTCAAATATTGAGTCCCAAATCTCTCTCAAAAGGGGACATCTACCATAAATGTATTCTATTTTATGAGCCATGGCTGTACCTGTGGCAGTGATAGAGATGATTCTCAAATCATGACTATGCTTGGAAATTTGCTGGGATTATATTAAATCAAACAGGTTCTAGTAGTTGGATGTACTCATAGCAGTATACATATTCTAATAGGCTCCTGTCTTGTCTCATCTCCTAATCAAGTATAAACCCAGCCAGGTCATTTATTCAGTCATTCCTTCATTTCATCAGACATCTATGTCTGGTAGAGATTCTGCAGGCAGGGCTAGGTATGAAACTATCAGTGGTGGCATGGAACAACTCCATTACTGATCTGAATTTGTAGAAAGGAATGTTGTACTTGTAAATACAATAAAAACTCCTATTGTGATATTCCAAACAGTTCTTGAACATCCATACATTTTTTAAGTCTGGCATTATCAAGCAACTGGTAAACAAGCTAAAGGTCACAATCACACTGTTTTGATTCATAAACTCAGATTTTGATGATAATGAAGAGTTTCTACCATTATCGTTGCTCCATATCCCTTTGGAACCATCTAGATCCTTATACGTCATCCCAAGGGTAGGCCCTGGGCATCCCGGAGGGCAATGTGCAACGTATTTAGAAATTAGAATATCTATTTTTTAATTTTACATGTCCTGGTAGTGAAAAACTCTTACATTTGTTTTTCACTACTGCAAGTCATACCTCTCTCATAGGATAACATTGGACTTACCTCATTACCCTATCAGTCTAATTTCCAAATGGAAGAGGTACACAGTTCAGGTTCGGTGTCTTTGGAATTGTTATGAAGATTCCTAAATTATGGTGAAGTAAAATTACACTTTTGAAAATGCCTCTTTTAGAAAGTTAGCATTTTCCGTCCTTAGCCATTTGATGTCTGCAGCCTATCTCTGGGCCACATGATTGGGTGTAGGTGACAGTTAGGTTTGTATATTCCTTCTAGACAGCCACATACAATGGGGAGCCTAGGCATGGATAGATGAGACATTACTGGCAGGATGGGATAGAGTAGCTGGGCCCAGCCCCACGTACACTTGAATAGACTGTGTCCTCTCTCGACACAAAGGGTACCATACCCCTTGTAGTTAGTCTGGAACCAGGGCAAGGAAGGTGGGGCACCTATGCACTTCAACGAACTGCCTCTAGAAGCTTCTCCCCAAGTCAAAAGGCACAACTTGGTGTAGCCACTGGACCTCAGACACAAACTCTTGAGTAAGCTTTTGGACCTATGCCAGGAAGAAGGACTGCTTTGCTGCTAAAAGGACTGCCAAATTGCTGGACTGCTGCTATAAATGACTCCTGCCAAGCTGTGGTGACCTCTTGCCCTTTTCCTTGGATGAAAAGGACTGGACCTGGAGCTCTTGAACCCAGAAGCCAGAATGACTCCAAGGGCTAATTGCCTCGCCTCCTCATCTGAAGCCTCCGGGACACAACATCATCCAACAACATTGCTCCTGCATCTGGACTCTGCTATCTGTGGGTCAACCATACAAGATTCCAGATGTTCTTAAAGGTTTAGATATGCAAAGAGATCAATAGTAATATAACATAAATGATTCAAAACGTAGTGCATTTTGAAAAAGTCCTTTTAAAAAGGTGAATAATTTTGCAACACAGAATTACATTTGCTGGACAATATACCATCTAGGTTGCTGCTTTAGCTGACATAACACAATATTTCATAGAAAAGGTTATGAAAAGTAACATCTGGAGTGATTTAAAGTAGTTTAACATACATGAATCAATATCTAGTACTATTTTAAAAAACATTAAAAAAGTGTAAATGTTTTGCAACACATCAACTCATGTACTGGACAATATAACATCTGGATCGCTGCTCTAGCTGCCTTAATGTCATATTTCACAAAAAGAGGTTTCAGAAAGATATATCTGGGGGCTTTAAACCAGGATAAACAAATAAAACATGATCTAATGTTTATACAGCACCCTTACATAGATTGCACATACTGTCATGCCAACTTATTTGCAGTGATGCACGTGTAACAGTGCTTAAAGGGAGGCAGTTCAGCCTAAACAACATACTATGCTTTAAGTTCCAGCCTAAATATAGTTAGGGGGCAGAAACACGGCAAGGTGTGTTATTTCATCCAGCCTCTTTATCCTCCCACAGAGCTGGATGACATATTCCATGGAACTATTTTTCATGAAGATTTTCAAATAAACTTTAGTTTAAAATAGCTCATATTTTGCAGATCTGCCAGGTTTATTCTGCCAAATTGCCATCAAAGTACAATTGCTCCTTATAAGTTTGAAGAATTCTGGACTTAAAAGCTTACTCAGGGTATTGTGCTGCAAATGAAGAAGGTGGTAACCCCGTTGTATCATGGTTGTCAATCCCCTTATAAAAGTGTTTACAGAACCCATTTTAATGTGTAATGCCTCAATTGGTTCCATCATATTTAAATTACAAATAGAGCACAGGATTGTGTCCTCTACTCTATGCATAATGTGCCAATGATCTACTTTTAGGATTTATATGCCATATAGAAATGTCAGGGGGATTTCCATCTTATATACAGTTAATAGATGATTAAAGTGTCTTAACCCTCTGGCAGAACTTGAAGTGCCTTTGAGTGAATCAGTGTCTTATGTATCAAATATGCAATATGCTCTCAGTTAAATTAGCCAAAACTTTTTTTCCCTAAATAGGGACATTATTTAACTATTTCCATAGGCACACTGCCCAAATGCCAACTATATTTTGTTGCAGGATGACAATTCCCTTTTGCTTTGTGAACGCTCAGTCTTCTGAAGGCTCACACAGGAATGAAGAGTGCATTGGAATTGATTAGTGACCTGGTATATGAGGAGGAATGATATTTTAAAATCAGATATGATCTCCTCATAAATAGACAAGTAAAAGAAGTGAAGAAGTCTGAGGATATATTTCAGGGACTCCTATCGTACTAGTCCTGAAGAAGACCCATTGTGGAGCTGGGATTTGGCCCAAGGTATAGAGGGGTCGAAACGTCGACGGATATATCATAGTCTGGATTGGTTTCTGCATAGGATCTTTGGAGAATTGAAGGAATTGATTTAGACTCTCTGAGGTTTTGGAATGGAGTTAATGCGGCAAACAGAAAAGAACCAACCAACTGTTTTTAATGTTTTTTGTATAGGTTTTTGATTCATTGGAATATGTATTCTTCTTCATTTTATCTATCAGGAGCACTTTTTCTCACACTATCTGTCCTTTGGTGTGTTGTTTTACTAGATGGGCTGTCCACATAGGATGAATATATTAAATTGATATTTATGTATAAGTAAATAAATGAATATATATATTTATATGAATAAATAGTTTTTTTGTTTTCACCTATGTTGTTTTATGATATAGAAACAATTTGTCGATCTTTCCCCGTTAGGGCATTGTTGTATGTAAGGATGACAATCCCAAGCGCAAAACTTCATAATTTTTCTTTTACTTATATTGATTTTCAGATAATGGCTCGTTGCATATGTTGATGAATGTTAAGATGTTTTTACAATGCTTTTGGTGTCAGGTCTAATAACACAATATTATCTGCATAATCTAGAGTCCCCAAAGAGTAAGACCCTATCTTTGGGTCATCACCACCTACACGACTTATCAACTCCAGCAAATCAGCAAGGTAAAAGGAGAAGAGAAGAAGTGTCAATAAGCATCCTTGTTTCAGGCCATTCTGGAATAGCCAGACCCTTAAGTCTCCTCCAGAGGGTATGCCTGTCCATGCAATTAAAGACAGTGGTAAAATCAATATAAACATGTAAACAGGCATACCTCACATCTGTACATACTTTCCCACAATTAAATGCAATGCAGATATGTTGTTTAAAGTGGAACAATTTGGTCTAAATCCCACCTGTCCGAGGGCCGTGATTTCTTTTCTTGGGCCCAACCCTGTAGCTGGTTTAAAACACCCTTTGCAAACATTTTGTTCTGGTGGTGTCTAACAGGGTGATTTGCCTATAGTTACTAGGGGCATTAATGGGGCCTGTTGTATGTAATGGAAGTATAATACTTCCCCTCCAAGAATCAGATATCCCCTCAGTGAGGTAGCAGTATCTAAACAACGCTGCCAGATAGATAGGCCATAAGTCAGCCTCTTGATTTATAATAGTAATAGGCAGTTGGTCAGGACCTCTGGCCCCTGTGCACCTAGCACTAACAAGAATATTTTTCACTTGTGATCTAGATGGACAGGAGAGAGTAGTACTTTCCGTAACAATAGGCCCAAAATTAGGCAAATGTTTGCCCATCAATAAATTCTTCTCCAAATTATTCAGGAGCATACAAAGAAGAAATGTAGTTGCACCATTCAATAATAGAGATGTTATTAATTTTAAGCTTATAGATACTACCACTACATTCCCCAATAATCCTCCAGAAGGATCTAGAATCTTTTTCTTTTACGGCTTCTACAATTTTCACCCACATTCGACCTGCTTGTTCTTTTCTTTTAACCCACAACCATCTACTTCTCCTCCTTCTTAAGAGATTTATGAACTTGCTACTTTCTTTTGAGTAGCAAATGAATTGTCACCTCTGTAGTTTATTGATCAGCTTTTTAAAGACAAAACCCCATTAGGATGTCTTCCAACTTTCTATTTTTTAAGCAAGTACACTCTTAAAAAATTGAATTTCTCCATGCATATCTTCTACAACTGTGTCTTTTGAAATCCAGCTCTGTTCAGGAAATTTCTCTAGAGCTCTTCTTAGTTCTCCTGTTAGAGTCAGTTTATTAAATTTTTCCAAGATACAATTCGCCTATCTGCCAAGCAGATATAGACTCTGGGTTTCGATTAATAGTGAATGATAGAATCTTATGATCACTCCAAATGTTATTAATCACCTTCAATCACTTTAGGCAGCAAAAAAATGCATAGAGCCTATATTATAGTCAATTAACGAGCAGTCATAGTGTGCAGTATGAGTGGGGCGGGCCAGGATGTCATTATCTAATCTGCTGTTTACTATGATGGTCTTGTGTTCCTTACACGCTTCCAGTGGGAGAGGCCCTCTCTTATTTACTTTGGAGCCGACCGGGAAGATTGCCTTCACAATATTCAGTGCCTCCTCCCTTTCTATGTCAAAGAACAATCTAATAGTGTGGCTGGAAATAGTGGTGTTAAAATCTCCCACAGTTATATTCATGGTCTTTTTCTGAACAGCGATGGCCTTTATAAAATGAAAACAATCATTTAAAAGGGCATTATTCTCATAGGAAGGGGGTATACACACATTTAACAAGATAAGGGAGTTATGGGATGTACTACTCTCCTGTGATTAGAGAAGACTATGGAATGCTAGAGATTTGATGGATGAGGAAGTTCTTTATACAACCACAAATAGTTGGTATTCAGCATTATGGCTATATCACCACTTGCATGCCCTTTCCTGGATTTTTTAGCAGGACTGCTAGTAACAAAATAATCTTTTACCTCAAGGGTCCGAGCTAACCATGTCTCTTGGAGACATACAATATCTGGTTTTAAGAACATAAGATTCATCATTTATTTTCTTCTCATTTTTTAGCAGCCCGCTAAATTCCAGGAGAGGATTTTGGTAGATCTATTAAATATGTTGTGTCAAGGGAGTTGACCTAGAATCCTTATCATTGTTTAGTGCCCTGCCAGCCATTGCCATTGTGATACATCATCATCCTTCATCTCGGGGACTCAGTTCTGACCTACAAGAGTACCAGCCTTACAAGAGACTGTAGTCAATTTTGCATTGTGCACCAATTCCTCTGTTAAGACTGTGCAATTTTCTAGAGGGCTAGGATTGTTCAAATACGTGAACCTATTCAATTTAGATATGTGTACTTTTGGAAACAAATGGAACAATTTTGATCCCTCTAGTAATAAAAAAATCACAATTATTTATTATCAAAGTGGCAATTACAGGTGAGTTAAATGCAACCCTTGATCTCTTTTCAGATTTAAAATTTAGCAGTTCTACCAATTTCTAATCGCTACTTCTTACCTCCTTCAAATGGTCTACTTGTGCTAAGTTAAAAAAATGATCAATTTGAAGAAACAATTTGATCAAACAAAACAATACTACTATATTAATAGTCCTCAAGACCTCTGACAATTCTCTTCCCTTTGGATGACCAAATGAGCACCTCTGCTGAACAGGTAAAGTATCACTGGTTCCAGACTATATAGATGATTCATATCATTTAGCAGCCAGGTTTAGGGTAGATAATAGATCATCAGTACCTCTCCAATCATTCACAGAGGAATAAAATCACAGCACAAATGATTTTATATACTAACGGTATCATCATCAGTCTTTTTGTTTGTATTTGGACTTCTAGCATCTTTAACTTTTATTGCAAATGGCATTACCTGTACCGGTACCTGTGGTGTTACTGTATGATCAACGGGCACCTCAGATTGTGAATCTACCATATGAAATTACATTTTTCTTGCCCCTCTCTTATTCACCTTTTTTCTTTCCTTTGTTTTTACCAGACACTGATACAATTTCCTGTGCTTTAGAGACCAGTTTTACACTTTTTTGTTTAATGAAGATTGGAAAGACTTCACTGCTTGCCCCTGGACCATGAGCAAGACTAGGGACTTCCACCTCAGCCACTTCTGCTCACCATGGGCTGCCACCTAGTGCCTATGCACTTACCACCTTTCTGCATTGGTGTCTGCTTGTCATGCCTGTGTCCTTCTAATTGTCCTCTCATGGCCCCTCCAGTAGGTCCTGCCTCCTACTTCCTGCTTCCTGTTGTACTGTCGCTTCTGCTGAATACAGACCTGGCTACCCTGCAAGCATCGCGGACTGAACAGATATAGAGCATGGCACAGATGCAGGCAGCTGAGGGTTTCTCACTGCAAGCTGCAGACTTAACCTATGTAGCCGCATTGCTTCCCACAGCATTGCTGCACTTGCAGCACTTGCACTCACAGCACCTGCAACTACTGCTGCAGCTCAACCCCTTAACAGATTCAGCTTTGAACTCCTGCTCCAGGTGTATCAGTATGATGGCACATCAGAAACCAGCAGATGCTCTACAGAGTATGCCATGCCAATTGGTGCCACCACAGTGCTGGACCCTTGGAAGTGGGCTTAAGGTGTTCTGCCATCTCTCTGGATGCAGTAGAACCAACACATCCCCTCTGCTGCGTGGGGAAAAACTGAGCAGAGCCAACACATCTGACGCTTGGATTGGACCCGTTGCAAAGACCCACATCACCTTTACGGTCCCATCAGAATCACCACTGACTAATGCATCCTTAGTGCAGACCTTGTCAACAGCATCTCCAACAATGATGCAATACTCCACATTGCAGTGTCACAGCTCCTCAGAACAGACGCACCACTCTAACTGCGCAACATATTCTTGACTCCAGATTTTGCAAGGCCCATTGACTGGATCCTCAGTGATGATGCAGGTCCTCGCATTGCAGTCTCCTGCATTTCATATATGATGAATCGCTTCAGCTATGCAACACATCTTCAATGCAAAATCCTGCAATGCGCCACAAACCAGAATTTAAGGTAATCTGTTCAGTGGGTCTAACTGGGTCCCTGTAGCCAGCCTGTGCTCCACTGCAGTTGGCCTGAACTTGGCATGACCAGATATTGGTTCTTTGTGCTTTTTGTTTCAGTGCTATTTTCACTGAATGCTTTAAAATTGCATATCTCTGATTCTACTGATAGTGTTTTTGTTGTTTTGGTCTTGTTTCATTTATGGAAGGGAGTTCTATTTTTCTAACTTGGTTTTGGATCCTGTTTGTGTGGTGTTTTCACTTTATTATAGTTTGAAGTGCTGCACAAATACTTTACACATTGCTACTAAGATCATACCACAGTCAATCCACAATCCGATTTCTCACAATAATGGTTCATCACAATTATTAGAAGATCAGACAAAAGGTACTCAGGGGCTCACTTATTACCCACCAACTATGCTATCAAAACATGTTAGTTCTTTTTGTGTTTGATCAGGGTATTTATTCATACCAATATAACATAATTTGTTTTGTTAATAAATCAATAAATGATTTCACATTGTTGACTACATGGTGAGAGAGGTGAAAGAAGAGCGACAATGTATATATACAAAAAAAATGGTGACTCGGAGGCCACAAATAGCACAGGCAGCAAAAAGTCACAATTTCCAGTAAAGCAACAGAAACAGTGCTTTCTTTGACTAATCATTAGTGTGTCAATTGTGTTTCGCCCTTGTAGAGAGGTTATAGGACTAGAAGATTGCAATTAAAAGAGTAATGTGAAATGAGTGAGGTTCTGCTGGATGGGATTTTGAGGGTCCCAGTGGATCACCCTAGTAATGGAGTATGCCAGGGGGATAAAAGACAGCTAGTTCAATAAATGGTCGAGGATTGTAGAGAAAATGGTATTGTGAGAAGCCCTTTTCTGTTGAGAAGTGGTGTTCCTTTCGCTGCTACAGACTATCATGCTATTTGGATCAGAGCAAAAAATTGATTGACCGAGATTATAGGCAGTGATATGCTACTGGCGAGTAATCCCCGCTGCTTGTGTGCTGTTCATACCTCGCTTTGTGTCTCTTTTTTAATACTCTTATTCCTAATTACAGTTTAGATGGTTACCGCTACCAGACTAGGAAGTGGCTCCTTGCTCTGACCATCTCCTGAGAACACCTATCCATTCATTTAAACTTTAACTTAAATTTCTAAAAGCCTCTTCAGACAGATTCGCCAGTCCACATGCTCAAGTCTTCAAAAAGTTTAAAATGTCCACTTCTGCCTTTCTGAAAATGCTGAAGTCCTCATAATGTAACATAAGCCAGGAGTCAGCACTAGCAAATAATCAGGAACATATGAATATTGTAGATTTAGTACACTGGCTCCTCAAGCAGTTTGAGAAAAACATTTGTAATATGGAGCAGGCATAAAGAGGAGCAATCGTAGGATCTCCAAACCAGATAGAAGGAGTCTGCTGGGCTCCAGTGTTCAGTTCATATCAAGATTTTCTGTGTTCATTCGGGTCCCCTTATATCTGCTAAGCACTGACTTGTTAAGTACCATTGGCCATCGGTGTCAGCAATTGAATCTGTCTCAAATGTTTAAGGTTCAACATATGTGGTCACAAGAAATAATGGAAGAATCTCTGTGATTGTCATCTTGCTAGCTGTGACCAATTCATTAACATCCCAATCCTTCAAGAACTCGGCCCCTCGATCATTGGCCCAGTCACGTTGTGTGCCTTCACTACCAGCCTTCGACAACCTCTTCAGAATGTGGACAGAGGGTTCATATCCTTGCAGCTTGGTTTACTCAGCTCCTCCTTAGTAGTTTGCCTGACATACTATACGGTTTTGCTGTCTGGGCTGACTTGTTAGGTGTCTACATACTCTACTCATTCAGTTATCCTACAATCTAACTTTCTGTCAGCATGGACACAGCAAATTGCATTTCTTCCAAATTACCCAGTTGTCGACTGAACATTTTCCATTATTGGGCCAAAGGTAAACCAAGAATATGAAGTAATTGAAGTGCCAAACCTTTCGGCAAAACATAATCCAAGAAAATCAAGTAATCCAAGTGCTAAACCTTTCTTTCTTCCCAACAAGTGCAAACATCCTTGTCATTATTTGTCATGTAACTGTGTCTAAAAATGTAGATGAACATCAGCCCTGGAAATACACAGAGGGCACAGCTGGAATGTTCTTCGCTGGCTCAATGTTAAATAAACTGAGTGTGACCAATAGATAAGGGTAGGCTGGTGTATATAGGCTGTCAGTATTTAGGCACACATTTAAAGTGACAAACTTTAAGTCTACATAATACTGCAGGAAATAGACTCACATCCAGGGGCGGTGCCTTCATTAGGGCGCTGGGGCGTTGCCCCACTGATATTTTGCCTTCCACTGCTCCCCCCAACTAATTGTGACCAAGCTATATATTTAAAGTGTGCATTCTGATTCCGATTGTGGTAGTCAGCCTTTAGCTGCAGGCCGGTTGCAGACACTTTTGTGTATTGAACGGCTGATGCTGAGGCGGGTGCTGGAGTACATCACATGCTTGATGGGCTGGGGCTTAACTATATTGACAGACAGTACTTGTCGTCAGTGTCCTGAAAGCACTTGTCCCAAGTGCGCATGTCGGGTTGGACTGCAGCCTTTCTCTGGCCCGGCCAACATGCGCACTAGAGGCCCCTCTCAGAGTCTCTCCACCTGCACATTACTGAGCCAAGGGTGTATCCAGGCCACAGCCCCCAGTCTCAGTAATGAGCAGTGAGTGTGTCT
Organism: Pleurodeles waltl; assembly: GCF_031143425.1. Lineage (NCBI taxonomy): Eukaryota > Metazoa > Chordata > Amphibia > Caudata > Salamandridae > Pleurodeles > Pleurodeles waltl. Next base: position 470,227,979 of record NC_090442.1, read on the forward strand.
GCCCGAGCCAATCCTGGTGCTGCTCTCTTGTAACAGCAGAAGCATCATCTGGATTGACTTGCTGGAGATGCAGTTAATTTACTAGGGGCCTCTGATGCAGTGTATGCACGTCACGAGGCAGTGCAGCAGGAGGTTGTCTCTTCTCTCCTATTTTTTTGCGCCATGAAGGGAGAGAGGCTTTTAGCACTGCAAAGCTACTACCGCATGCATTTGAAAAAAAGATGAGCTTCAGCCTTCCACACAGGTTAAAGCTGATAAGTGAATTCAAGTTGATGTCTCACCAGAAGGAGGTCCACGAGGAAAGGCATAATAGTAATGCCCTATCACAATTGGGACAGGAGGAGATGTGGTGGTGAACACTTTTTTCACCATTAGTGGGTTATGCTAGCAGGCTCACTCGCATAATGTGATGTAAAATAAAACACATTTTCAAATTGGACTAGGACCGCTGTGGCTTTTCTGAATAGTTTGCAGACAGCCCGTCTTGCTCCTGAGCCGTCAGCCATTTGTGTGTCTTTATGGCCTATTGACAAAAGGCAAGTTTCAGACAGCCTACATACAGGGAATGGTTACAGCATGCGGTGATACCCTGTCTCAACTGGGACAGGACACGTAGTGTTCAATAATAGTGAGAATCAGCATACGTTGCATATCATTAATCACCCAAATGCAGCACCAGGTCACGCTGCCCTCTTTCTCTCTGTAGGTAGATAATGTTAGCAGGCTCACTCCTCACTTGAGTGATGTAATGTAAACACATTTTTAAAATGGACTTGGGTTGTCATTGATTTCCTTAAGAGTTCACCAATAACAGTAGTTTAGTCCATCTGACTTCTGAGCCCTCAACCATTTGTGTGTCTTTACAGCCTAGTGACAAGTGGCAAATTGAAGCCAGCCTACCTACATACGGGGAACGGCTGATACATCACGTCAACTGGGACAGGAATTGTGGTGTTTGTTTTTGTAATTTAGTGCACTTAGGGCCAGATGTATCAAGGTTCATATTTGTGAATACCACTTAGCGATTTTCACCACATCGCAAAATGCGGTGTAACAACACCATCACAAAATTTTTACCGATTTCCTAAAATTCACAATTGGAAATAGCCAGTACCAAATAGCGATTCTGTAAAATAGTGAATCGGTATTCTGGAGCAGCTTGATGACATCACAACCAGGAAGTGAGTCAGTGCATGCTGTTTCCAGAAGCCTGAGCCACAGGAGTAAACAGAGAGACCCAGCACATTACCAGGGAGGCACTCAGGAGAGTCAGCCACAACCAGAAAAAACTATGGCCATTGATAGGAATGGGAAGGACAAAGGAGAGAGAAAGAGAAAACTGAAATTCAGTGAGCAGGAATTGGAGGTGTTCACAGAAGAGGTGGTCAAGATCCATGACCAGTTATTTGGTAACCACTCACTACAGGTCCCAGAAAGTGAGAAGAGGAAAATGTGGACTTACATCCAGACCACAATATGTGCTGTAGTTGTTGTACATCCCTGGTACGACTTGCAATTGTGTGCCAAAGAGAGGGTAGCAAGCAGGCTGACGGAGGGAAGGAGCACTGGAGGAGGACCACCCACCTAGACACCAACCACCCTCATGGAAGACATGGTGGAATCAACACTGCTGCCTGAAGCAGTTAGTGGTGTCACTGACATTAACACCTCAGGCACACCCGGCACCAGCAAAGTTAAGGGCAGTAATGATTTGATTCACCATATGTGCATGTACAAATGTCCCTTAGAAAATTGCAATGGCACTATGCACAGTGTTAAATAGTCCATACCACATATTCCATTCAGCACCGCAATGCCTTGTGGGAGTGGTAGTTCATACCCCAAAAGTACATCTACTACATAAATAGCAATATAGTGTAAAACCAAACAGAGAAATGACACAACACACAATTAGAGGGTGAAATGTTTATCATGAAAGTAACTGTGAGAATACAAATTCAAGGTGAACATCATGAATGACATGCTGCACACTGTTGTTGCAGACATTCTGGGCCCTAGCGCAGCAGAAAGTGGAAAAGGGGGGAATCACAAAAGCCAGCCACAGTCAGATTCAAACACCAGTGAATCCATTGTAGAAGCACCAACTAGACGCAGGGAAAGAGTGCTACCCCTCCATGAGTTTACCCTGGACTCCGATGAGTTGCAGGAAGAAGTACCTACACCACCTCCAGAGGTTAGAAGCATCGACAGACAACAGTCCCTGTTCCATTGTCAGTCTACTCCCCTCAGGAGGCGCGTGAAGAAGGCAGACAGTGCACAGAGGAAGGTGAGGGCCCATCACTGTTTGGTGGCCTTGAGGCATCCATGTTGAAAGTGCAGCACATGCAATGTAAACAGATGAGATCAATGCACAGGCAGTTGGTGCCTATCAATCACAACATGGGATCAATGCACAGGCAGTTGGTGTCTCTCAATAACAATATGTGCAAGCTGCATGAGGAACAGCAAGCTACAGCAGAACACATAAGGGGGATGACAATTGCCATTAGGGAACTCTTCACTGTAATGCAGCAGGAGCATGTCACCCACTGTAGGCGCCATCACCAATTGATGGGCAGGTTGGATGGGTTCAGCAGATCTGTCAATCAGCTTACTACCACAACTGCTTTGGGATCACAACATCCTGTGGGCATACAAGTGGAAATGGCACATTGCAGTCAGGACATTGCACAAGGATTGGTGCAAGTCACCAATGTATTGGAGACAATACAGACAGACTGGAGTGCTTCAAACAGCAAACTGGGTGGTGGGGATAGTGAGGAGCTCCTTAGTCTCAGCAATGTTACAGTGCCTGTGATGGATCCTAGGCATGCAGTTCCAGACACAGTACTGTCTTTGAACCCACAACAAGAGGTGCCACTGAGACCACTGAGCATTCAAGTGGAGTGCGTGGACGCAAAAAGTAATGTGGAGAAGTACAGGAGATTTGCATATCATGTAGCAATCCATTGATACTATGATGTCAATAGTGTCACACTGTAATTGGGACCTGATTATGTATTTTGCATACCTATGACCTATTCACACATATATTACCTGAACTCAATGCAATAAATGTGATACCTACAGAAATAAATGAAAGCAGATGTGGTTTTGTCATTACTTACATCAGAAATAGTTGTGCGTAATCTCAGCACGTCTTTCTGTCTGCTGGGTGAAGGGGTGGCAAGGGGTCATCATCCACATCAGAGTATGGCTCTGTGGTTTCCACTGATATGCCTCTTGTCGTTGCGAAGTTGTGCAACATTGTACATGTGGCCACGATTTTGCAGGTGGTTTCCGGACTGTATTGCAATGTACCACCACTCTTGTACAGGCATCGGAAACGACTCTTCCGCAGGCAGAAGGTCCCCGCAATCATGCTACGTGTCCTCCTGTGTGCTGCATTGTATCTCCTTTAACTTGACATGGCAGGATTGATAGAGGGTGTTAAGATGAAGGACCGCACTGCATATGCACTGTCTCCTAGAATGACAGGAGTATAAAATGAGGTATTGTTGTCTGCACCACATAGACATTATGCAACATTGTTCACAGTTACATTACCAAGTAAGTATCCTTCACCAAACTCCCCAGCAAGAAGTCTTGTGTGTATTCCACTGTGCCTGAAGATGTATGAATCATGTGTGCTACCTGGGTATCTGGCCACAAGATCAGTTATTATATTGGAAGTATTGCATATGACCTGGATGTTCATGAAATGTGTACTCTTCCTATTCCGATATACTTACTCTGTGGCAAATGGTGGACAGGTTGCTGAATGTGTCCCATCAATGCAGACAATGACATGTGGAAATTGGGCTTCCTGGTAGAAATCAAATTTGTTTTTGTTTACAAATCCTGTGGGGTGTTGGGGAATTTTATGTGCAGATGGATTTTGGTTAACATTGCATTTAGGAATGCATTAAAGAAGCGTGAAAGCGCACTTTGAGATACATCTCCAGCTGCTGCTATGACCCCTTGATAGCTTTCTGAGGCTAGTAGGTGCAGCGAGCATAATACCTGCACATGAGGGGGTATGGCATTGGTTCTTTATGTGCCGCTGAAGTAAGGGTTGTAAATCAACTATTAAGTCAAGTATTATGGCAGAGTTCAACCTGTGCTTGTCAAAAATCTCCTCATCTGTCTGTTCTAATAGGGTAATGTGCACTCTAAAAATGCGCTCCTGTCTCCTACTCCCTCTCCTCATACCTGCCTGGATCCTCATCCTCCTTACCATGACATAAAGTTCAGCCATTGGTGAAAAGAGCTGATGCATTCTGGGCCTCTTTATGTAGGTTGCGCCTGTTTACACCCTGATTTCAATTTGTGGTAAATTGCACATGCAAAAAAACATTTTGCGACTAATCGCAATTTGCGAATGCTTGGCACATTGAATTGCGATTCGGTATTTGTGAATCGTAGTCTGCGAGTCACAGAATCTAGTTGCAATTGTAAGGAATCGCTATTTTAGTGATTCCTCAATATTGCACTGCAAATGTCTTTCATACATCGTAAAAGGAGATTTTGCATTCACAAACGGTGGAATTTACCGATTCACACTGTTTGCAAATGCAAAATCTTTTAATACATCTAGCCCTTAATCATGGTGTAAATTACCTCCTCGGAGCCTGGCTTGTGTATTGACTGCTATTTTCTTTGTGCCAGGCATCTATGACCTATGGTCATTGACCCTAACATTATGATGACCTATACATTCTGCTTTGCATAACAATTCATAACAATGAAATGCTTATGTAAATGTTATTTGTGTGTTTATTGTTTACTATAGTTTACCCAATTTATGTGTGAACATAACAAATGCACAGCGCACTTATTTACTAATCTATTTTGTTTTAATGGTGGCATTATATGTGAGATGCAAATAAGATATTGTGCCAATGGGCCATGTACGTGCCGGAACATTGCAATAACAATAATATGTGCGCCATGCAACTGCATCAGAGTTCCTAGTACATATGGGTCCCAATTCTTTGTCTTCCAGCACAACTTGCTGACCGGTTGAAAATACACTTTTATTTCAGTACAATTACCTCTAATCACCAACCCTTACTCACTATGTGTAGTAGTGTTTTGTAAAAATGTGAGTAATAGAATGTACTGGCATCAAGTATGCACCTGTGGTGAAAGTACATTAGGGTATTCAGCTGCACTTCACGTGAGCTACGTAATAACAAAAGGGGCATTATGCATGCACTGTATGCAGCCACAGACAGTGTAGCCTGCTCAGAGTACAGGACGCCCAGCAACTTCATAACCTGCATGCAAATACAAAAATTGTAGTAGGGTCGGGACTGGGGAAGCCCTTTTGTTCCATCCCCTGTGCACTGTGTGTAAAGGTAAAAGTGCCTTTTGTATGTACTGTCTGCAGTCACGAAAATGAAATCTTTTTAATTATCGGTAGCCACAGTTGGAAGCCAAGTACAAACTATGTATTGCCAACAATTACACTCCATTTGCACTGCCTGTTGAGAGTATTGAAGGAGCCCACCAGCGATATCCTAGGTGCAGTGTATGTAATGCACTCCATATGCACTAACTGTATTTAGAAAAAAGTACACTTTGTGTGTAAGGTCGGCAGTTATAAATCAAGAAGTGCTCTTTTGAAGTACACCATCACCAAGCTATTCAGCTGCACTTCATGTGTATGGCCTTGCAAAAGTGCATGGTGTCTTTCAGCAGCAAATGTCACCAGCCGCCACTGGTCACATCCAGAAAGTATTTTAAAAAATGAATTGTATTGGCCATTCAGTGATGCAAATGTCTTGTTTCTAACTGATGTGAAGTACTAAAAATACAACGTGCTGACTTTAATGTGAAAGTCACCTATAACTCTTTATCAAGTTCACATAGCGACATTAAAATATTTTTTGTTTTTAAGATTACTTTGCAGTTAGCATCACAACAAAAGCCTACTGCGCCACTTTTCTCACTGGGATATTGTAGGTAGAATTATTAAAGGAGGAGGCAGGGATACTGAAGGGAGAATCAGAACTGCAAAGAAAAGGAAATAATGTATACTTTGTTAAAAAAAAATACTGAAAATCAACTCGGGCAATCACTGGCAAAGCTTGAAGACTGACATTTGTCGTCTTTAATGGCAGACGCTGTCTGGCTCCCTGTCTGGTAAACTAAGAGACAGTGATTTCCATATGTCAGAGAAAACTGATCGAATTCATTCTCTCGGTCTTCCCTAAACACTTCTGCCAACATATATTATTTTCTCATTTAAACTGCTTCCCCCATGACAGCCTAATCACTGTTATTTTAAAGCAGTCCTCTATGTCTACAACCCTTCCCTTTTCCACTGTCCCAAGTATGGGGTCACAAGAAAGCCATGCTCTAGGAAAGAGTGTTTAACCATGCCCGTGGGAAATGTGCTGCAGATGTGTGTCCGTTTAAAAATAGGCGTGCTTTCTTCTCCATGTTGCAAAAATGCAGCCTGTTCTTGCTGTCTCATTGCCTTCAAAATATGTTTTATATTTCATACGTGGCAGGCTGCTATCCATGTATAAAATGTCATCTCTAAGTCACATTGCCTGCTGCCCAAACCAACAGCCCGGGTGAAGGGCAGGACCAGAGAATAATGAAAACGGCAGCTTAAACCGCCAAAACGAAACAGCTCTGTTTTGCTAGATGAGCAGTGATACAGGGAAATGAGTTATTTGTGGCAACATGTTTATTTTTCGAGGGGAGTGGTATAGATAATTATGGGAAAAAGTGACTCTCTCTGCACCCGAGTTACAGTGTTTTTTTTTTTTTAATGTGGCTTGCATCAAACTAATTCTAATACCTTCTTTCGACACACAGCTAATTGTTTTTTGCTATGTTTAATTTTGCACTAGAGATTCTACTTTTATTGTTCAAGTTTGCACACATGCTATGTCATTCATATGAAAGAGTAACACGCCAAGGATTTAGGCAGTTTGATGGAAGGGTGATGGTGTGACCACGTCTAATTACAAGGAATATTTTCTGACATACATTTTAAGGATCTTGCAAGTCACCTCAGAGTTCCATGACCTTACAAAGGAACTCGCCTTACTGCTTTATTCCTCTATATGGGCATGAAACTATTCTGTGACTTGTAATATCCTTAAAATGCACAGCAAGGAGTAATTTATCTCATCTATATTTTAGTTGTATAATGGGCAATTTGCCAAGAATTACAGAGTTCAAATGGCCATACTTTTGGATTGTACAGTGCATTGATTGTTGGGAACATAAAACAGCTCACCATACAGCTCATTAACTGTCAAATTGCTTTATGAAGTTTAAACAATGGAGCTACTTCTAGAAAATGTATTGTCCGGTAGGTGCCACGTACGAGTAAAAAACTGCAATCTGCATACCAAATTCCTAGATCCCTGTTGCTGAGCGGATTACATTTATGAGATCAGATGTTCAACCAGGTGGCTGGGCTTTCTTCTCTCATGAATCCCTGGGTGGGAACGCAAGCTTTCAAATGGGTGTCAGGTGAGTGGACAAGGAAAGTATGAAATTATGGAAACACCAAAAGAGTTGGTATTTCTGTAAATTCTCAAGTATTTGCAGTACTTTTCCCAGAAAAACTGCATTTTAAAACTTCCATCTAAAAAGTAGATGAAATTCGAAATGGTAGCATGAGAAAGCATAAAAAAAACATGTTTTTTTCTGGAAGTGTATAGGAAGAGATTTCTTCAGACAGAAGTGTTCTCCCCAAGAGAGGAAGCAAAAATAGGAAAAATAAATACTGTGCAAATTTCTCCTATTGCTCACTAACCTTTGCTCAACACATGATACGTACCCGTTCTCTCTCTCTGTAAACGAGATCCGTAACCAGGCCCAGCTTTCCAATGAGCGTAGCAAGTAGGAGGAGATTAGGAGATGACTGAGAGTCGAAGGGGTGAAGAATGGACATTGCCACAATACTGGACATTGTTCGAAAAATGAAGCCTGATTTTATAACATAAAAAATAAGAGTGACAGATCACGATTGACTAATCTTTTCACAGTCGTCCATCTCCTTGGCAACAAGTACTTCAAAAGAAAAGAGCCATAGCAAGTAGGATTTCATAATCACCCTTTATCTCACATCCTGGTGCTAGCACTAATAGTAATGTTGAAACCAGTAGATAAGACATCCAACATGCATTGAACAGCATTATTGGCGGGTTGTAGGGAAGGTGGGGTTCACAAACGGCCACATATTACAGAATTCTGTAACCGTGACTATGAAAAACGAAGAAGCAAGTCTTCATGAACAAGAATGTGAAAGGTATCAAATCAGTGCAGGCTATCAGTCATATAGATTCAATAAAAAGCTTTGGGGTGAATCTCTCCCTAGATGCTAGTGCTGTCTGACTGCACCTGGCAATTGCACCGAATAATTACAGCATTCTAATGCTGGATAATGCCAGCCGGTCACAAAGAGGGCAAGGTAAAGTGCTGCCGGCATTAGAACCAACAACTTTATTAACAAGTTCTAATGCTAGATAAATAGAATCGGGAACTGAAATATGTGACAGACGTATAGTGACATATAGTTTGTCTTCTATGTTGCCCACCATAGAAGTCAAATGAGGTTTGGCAATTCCACTGGCTAGTGCCCACTCTATCAGATGTTCATAAGAAAAGCTCATAGACAAAACGTGATGATTGTTATTAAACCCACGTAAGTCCAAAACAGTCTCCTTAAATGAAACCATATATATATATATATATATATCCTCTCAATCACGCGTTAGTCTGCGCTCTCACAGCAGACTGAGACGGGGTCGCAAGTCCCTTAATTATTTATCCCTGTTTCCTCTTTTAACAGAAAAAACGTCTGTCACTCGATGTCACCTCTCAAAATTTGTTTATTCCAGCAAAAACAAAAATTACCCAACACATTTCAGGAGTCAAACCTCCCCTGTTCAGAAGCAACCTTCCCTACACCATTTCAATAACAACAATGAGGGTCAAAAGCCTTCCCTTTAATACGGCGGTCATCTTTAAACATGTTTTATCCTACAGTTGAACAGTCATTTTACTATAATACACATTGTGTGGTTCCTAAATCTACATTATTTCTAATAATCTGCATTTTCTAATGTGTCTCAGACAATTATATGTACTTAGTATTTGTGTTTGTTATCAATTATTATCAATTTTACAAAAGACAGATTTCGATGATTCCCAAATATTTCCAAATATTTCCAAATACCTCAAATGTTACCTGTATTTTAGACGGTCTGCTATTCACGTTACCAATTCTATTAAATTCATCATCATGCTCTCTATTCCGCATAATTTTCAAACTCTTTTTCAAGTTTCAATCCATTTAGCATTATCCATCTATTCTTTACCAACTTATGATACTATTATCTTAACCCAAGTGGGCAATTACAAAATCATACATTCCAAAAGCATGTCTCTTACTTCTTATTGAAAATTATGCGGAATAGAGAGCATGATGATAAATTTAATAGAATTGGTAATGTGAATAGCAGGCCGTCTAAATGGGGTCCCGGGGGACCAGCTGAAGAATGAGGTCTCTCCCCCCCGGGGTCTTTTGGGAGGGTGATACGGCCCGCGACGGCAGTTGGGCTATGTTGGGCATTTTTTGGGGGTGTTTGAGTGGGGGGTATATTTGGTGCCATTTTGTTTGCCGGCCACCATTTTGTCAACAGGTGACACAGTGGCCGGTCCGTTTTTGTGGGAAAAACTTTTCTCACGTTGGGGCGGATTTTGGAGCATTTTTTGTGCGCAGCTAATAAATATATATATATATATATATATATATATATATATATATATATATATATATATATATATATATATCCTACTAAAATAATACACAAAACAAACAAAAATAATTGAACATAGCAATCATATGCGGTATCCCGGGTTAGTAGCCCTTCCGCTTTTGGGTGTTTTTCCATCGTGAGACTTACCGCGAGTGCCATGGAAGGCGACTGTGTGAAGAAGGCACTGGCGCTCTTGGAAAAGGCTGGGCACATGGACCTCGTTAATCTTGAGGCCCTCTCTGCTTTGCGCCCGGCTCGTAAAGTGGCGCAGGGGGTCACGGGCTCAGTTCTGGCCTTAGGGTGGGCCTCAACCGCGAGGACAGGCCGCGTGGTTCCTATGGCGGCCTGCATTAGGAAGGGAGGCAGGGCGTTTCTGCAGCCTCAGAGGGGTGGGGCTGGCGGCGTGAGGGCCACAGAGTCGAGGCCTGGAGGGTTGGAGGACACCCTCGGAAGAGGAGGGAGCAGGGGGCCAGCGGGGGGCTTAGGGGCCCAGCCATTGATCGCGGGGTTCCGGCAGGGGCCATAATTAGTGGCAGTGAAAAGGAGGAAGGTGGGGAGGGGCCAGGAGGGGTGGTGCTTAGCAGTGCCAGACAGGGGCTTTTGGCTGACGGGAGCCAACAACGGGACCCAGATAGCCTGATCAGTGAGGGAGAGGAGGACCCTTTGACCAGGATGCAGATTTTGACCCCTTGGTTCACATTTCCAGGAAGTGGCCTACCATTTTAGAGCGGAGTGCCACGGACAGTGAGGGTGAGGGTCAGGTGGACGTCTGCAGGGTCCATGGGGGAGAATCCCCCTCCCCCTCCTCGCTGTAGATTTCCACTGTGCATTTACGGGGACCAGACACCCAGGGGGGAAGGTAAATCACGAGGAGGTGCGCTAAGGGAGCCGAGTGGGCCGGGGGGACCCTTGTGGGAAGGGGAGGGCAGCCGGGCATCGGGAGGGCGTTTTGCCAGGGGCACTGTTCATTCCGGCACACTGGACCTTTGTTGGCAGGAAAGGAATCGTGGACAGGCTAAGCCAGGTGAGCCTCAAGCGGCTCTTAAACCCTGGTGGGAAGAGCAGGCGGAGCCCAAGGCGGCTGGCCGGAGTTCATCAACAGGCGGACAGGTGAAGAGGATTTTGGCTGCGGACGCTCCTGAGGGGCTGTGTGGAGGTATGGGTCTTGCACCCGCCGGCATCGCCACCTCTGGGGAGCAGCATCCGGGTCCATCAGGTATGGGTTGGGGTCTGTCCGCGCGGCTCGCAGATGTGGATTTAGGTGGTGAGTGGCCGCAAAAAAGGGCCCCGGGGGTGCAGAGAGGGGACCTATGGTGCGAGGAGGAGTGTGTTTTGGATTTTGAGGAGCGCAGCATTGAGGAAGGGGAGCTGGTGAATGAAGGAGAGGAGGATGGTTGGTGGGCGAACAGTGGGGGGCTTCGGGGCGGGGCGGGCCCGCTAACGTTGTTTCTCAGTCATTTCAGGGGTCTTGGCATGTGCAACCATGTTCGGTTGGAAGGGCGTTGGAAGGGGCCCAGATGGTGAGGCGGAAGGCACAGGAGCAGCCACCGTCGTTGACTTCAGGTGAGGAGGGGAAACTAGGTAACATGGTATCGGTAGCGGGGGAAGCGAACGAAGATGGGGGAAGGGGGCAGCGCATTTGGTAAAGGGAGTTTATGTGGCGGATGCGGGCGTCGGGACGGACAGAGGGGCGACAGCGCTGGAACCAGTCAAAGGGGAAAACGGGACTCAGGCGGTAGCTGTTGGGGGGTTCAGGGGAAGTGGGTGCGACAACAGTCGGTGACACTCAACAAGGGGATAAGGCGGAGCAGCCGGTTTCTAAGCGGGCTCGTTTGCCCTATATGGGCACTGCTAAGCCTTTGGGGGCCCTTGTAGATTTGGAAAGGAGAATATGTAGACGTGCTCAAACTCCTGCACAGGGAGGTGCGAGCAAAGGAGGGTTCAAAGGAAGAAGAATTTGAGCTAGCTAAGCGGCCGAAGGTGGCCATTAACATTGAGAATTGGACAGCGGCATTTTTAATTTTTGCCAGCGTCTATTGTGAGCGCTTTCCGGAGAGGTCCGGCTCTCTGTTTAAATACATGGATATAATATGGAAGGCACAACTCAACTATGGTGGATTTGCGTAGCGGCAGTATGATGAGGAGTTTAGAGCGCGTATGGCAGCAGATCCGGAGGTAAAATGGGGGAAGTAGATGCACATCTATGGCAGCACACCATGGGCCCGGCCAAGTTTGGTAAGACCATCTTTACGGCCAGTGGGCTGCCCATCACTTATCGGCCATTTCTGGAGCGCCCCCCCCCCCAAGGGGTGGGGAACGGGAGCACCAATCACACAGGGCCAAGCACATCGGGCAGTGGACGCACAGGGGCATGCTGGGACTACAACAAAGGGATCTGCTCCCGGGAATATTGTAAATTACTGCACGAATGCTCAAAATGCTCAGGAAGACATCAGCTCATTCACTGCTCTGGGCAAGCTTCCACTGGAGCTACAGCGGGGCAAGGACAAGGGACTTGGGGAGGACAGCAGTCAGGAGCGATTTGTCGGGACCAAAGGTTTAGACAGTGCCCTTCTGGAAAGGGTTCGTACTCCGGTTAAGGTGGACAGACTGGCTCCGCGGTTGTGGATATACGACAAAAAGAGTGATGCGGACTTGCTGCTTCGGAGTTTTTCACAAGGGTTCCGGTTGGGCTACCCGGGTCCGCAGGAGCGGCGATGGGTGGAAAATCTGCGGTCGGTGAGGGGCAAGAAGGATCTGGTCAGTAGCAAATTGGAGAAAGAGGTGGCTGAGGCTCGCATGGCTGGCCCGTTTTATCAGTGGCCGTTGCCGAACTTTATCGTATCCCCTATTGGTGTGTGCCCAAGCGGGAAAGAGGGCAGTACCGATTGATCCACTATTTGTCCTGGCCGGCGGGCGCCTTGGTTAACGACTTTATCCCAGAGGAGTTCACACGGGTGTAGTACGCGTTGGTTGACGTGGCTATTGGCATAGTGGAGGAGTTGGGGCCCGGAGCGCTGATGTCAAAAACAGACATCAAGTCGGCCTTTCGCTTGCTCCCGGTCCACCCGGATGATTTTGAGTGGCTGGGAATTCAATTTCGCGGGTGCTGGTATGTGGACAAGGCTCTTCCTATGGGCTGCGCAAGTTCGTGTGCCCTGTTCGAAATGTTTTAGCACATGCCTTCAATGTATTTTCACAGCAGCGTCTGGCCATTTCCGCGTGGCGCATTACCTTGATGACTTCTTTTTTGCGGTGGTGGCGGCGGCTAACTCTCCGCACTGCAAGGAGGTGTAAAAAAAATTCCACGAAATCATGGAGGACCTTGGTGTGCCCTTGGACCCAGAGAAGACAGTGGGGCCTGGTACGGCGCTGCCTTTTCTGGGTATTGGGTTGGATACCGTGGCAGGGACAGCTCGACTGCCGGAGGAAAAGAGTGTGGACATGATCCACAAGACTTCACACTTGCTGAGCAAAGACAAAGTAACGGTTCATGAGGTGCGGGTCCTGTTGGGCCACTTAAATTTTGCATGCAGGGTGGTGAGGGCGGGGAGCACATTTTGTCGACAGTTGGCTTTAACTCTAGCAGGAAAGACCCTGCCCCATCACCATGTATGTCTTAAGGCGGGCGTTCGGGAAGACCTCCGGATGTGGCTTACATTTTTGGAATGTTTCATAGGCATTCCGATGAGGGCCTGGTAGGAGTAGGAATGGGAAGTTCAGATATTTTCTGACGCGGCCGGGGTGACGAGGTTTGGCATTTACTGGCAGCGCAGGTGGTGTGCGGAAGAGTGGCCACTTGAGTGGAAGAATGGAGGGCGTAGCATAGCCTTTTTGGAGCTATTTCCCCTTGTTGTAGCAGTGTGCCTGTGGGGGGTCCCTTGCAGCATAAGAAAGTTTTGTTCAGAGTGCACAATATGGCAGTGGTACATTTGGTAAATAGGGAGTCAGCAAGGGAAGCCTAGGTTCTTCACCTGCTTCGGGTTTTTGTGTTGCAGTGTTTAAAAAATGACATTTTGTTTTGGGCGCAACATGTGCCGGGAGTGAACAATGACATTGCAGATCCTTTGTCTTGTTCACAGTGGGACAGATTCCATGGGTTGGTCACGGGCACGGCGTTATTCAGTACGGTGATGCCAGAAGCTCTCTGGAATATAGGCACTCAAAGATGCTTCAACTGGTAATAAACTCTCTGGCGCCTTCTGAGGATGCAGTGGAGGATGTGGTTCAATTCATATTGACATTGATCGAAAAGGTCAGTCGCGGGTCACTATAGTGGGTAAGCTCTCGGCTTTGGGTTTCATGGCGAAGCTCTTATGGGGTTACCAGCTGACTGCGGGGGAATTAGGGCAGCGGATCTTGGAAGGTTGGGCGCGGGAGGTGGGCACTTCGAGCCGTCGATTGCGCCCGCTGTCTTTGGGCATGTTAAAAGACTTGTCAGTTAACCTGTTGGAGGTCTGTTTTACTGGGGGAGAGGTTCTCCTTTTTCGGACTCATGTCTTGGATGTTTTTTGGTTCTTTTCGGGTGTCAGAATTGCTGGGGTCTTGACACACGCCAGGTATTTGCTGGAAGGATGTTCAGCTGGGTGGCCTTGGTGTGGCATTGTGAATTAACAGCTCAAAGACGGACCAGAGGGGCTCCGGGGTGGTTGTATTTCTCAGGCATTACGCAGTGACTTCTATATGCCTGTTAGCTTTGGGTCAGAAGTGGAATCAACAGGCAAGCGATCGGACGGGTGCTGTATTTCGGCATGCTGATGGGAGCAGGGCCACTTCAGCCCAGTTGTTGGCAGTGATGCGAAAGGGGCGGGAATCCCTGGGTCAGGATCCCCTCCATTCTGGCACCCACTCATTTAGGATTGGGGTGGCAACGGAGGCGGGACAGAAGGGTTGGAACAGGGAGGCTCTCATGTCTTTGGGGAGGTGGAAGTCGGATTGTTTCCGGAGATATGTAAGGGAGCAGGAAGCTACAGGGGGGAGCAATTGCTAACTGTCTGTTTCTTTTTCAGGTGTGGTGGCAGGTCCAGAGGTGGAGTTCGTTCGCATATGGGTCATCAGCCACTCCTTTGTAAAATGGGCTCAGCGACAAGCATGTCGGACGGCAGTAGGGGAAAATCTGGAGTTAGATTTACATTGGTATCATGTTCGTTGGTTTGGTAAGGGAAGTATGCGTTGGGAGGAGCTATTACCGCGCTTGCAGGGGGCTCGTGGTGGGGGCCCCTGCCCGGATGTGTTGTGTGTGCATTTGAGAGAGAACGACTTCGTCGTGAGAATGGGATTGGATCTTTTGAAAGTTATGAAAAGGGATTTGCAGACTATTCTGTCACAGTGGATTGGCTCTCACATGTTGTTCACAGGATTTGTTCCCAGTCAGGTGTGGCGAGGGGCGAGGAAACCAGGGGCAGTTGAGAGAGTGAGGCGTAAGATCAATAAGGAGATGAGAAGTTTCTGTCTAACAAGGGCATTTCTTACACGGAACACATGGACTTGCGTTTTGAAGATGTGGAATTTTTCAGGAACGATGGGGTCCATTTGTTGTTCACGGGGATGGAACTTTACCTTTTGAAGGACACCTTGAGGATGATGTTCCGAGAGCCCTAATGAGTTGGGTGGGGCAGAAAAAGGCCAGGTGGCTTTTTCTGGTGGCAGTGGTGATGGCAAGGAGAGTTTGCAGCTAACGAAACACGTGCAGATGGGCAGGATGGCAGGGCAATTTTGGATAGTAGGGGGGAACAGCAGCAGGTCGCGATGGGCAGGAAGGAAGATTGACAGTGTTCAGGAGGAGAACAAATGGGCATGATTGAGAAGTAGCTAAAACAAGAGTCGAGAGGGGCGGCAGGAGAACCTGGCAGGGAGGGGGGAGGTTGGGGTAGTGAAGGGGGAGGATTGTGTGGTTAGGTGGCTTGATGTCTAGTGAGGCTTTAGTTTTGTAAGGCAAAGGCCAAGGAATTTTTGTTGTAAGTGCACCTGTTCCAATAAAGCGGCATTTTACACACAGCAATGGTGTCGTGGTCCCGGTCCCTCCTCCCCAATGGGGTCCCAGGGGGGACCTGCCGAAGAATGAGGTCTCCCCCCCGGGGTCTTTGGGGAGGGTGGTATGGCCCGTGACGGCAGTTGGGCTATGTTGGGCGTTTCTGGGGGCGTTTGGGTGGGGGGTATATATGGTGCCATTTTGTTTGCAGGCCACCATTTTGTCAACAGGTGACACGGTGGCCGGTCCGTTTTTTGTGGGAAAATGTTTCCCTCCCTCCCCCCCTCTTTTTTCATACTCCCAGGGCTTGTTTTTTCCCCTCTCTATATATTTACTCCCTAATTTAGAGGACGCTGGATTCTGAACGGGTGCACATATGGGGGTTTGTGTAGCTGGTTGGTGTCGCTGGGAACAGGTGCGGGCGGTGGCAAGGAGAGTTTGCAGCTAACGAAACATGCGCGGATGGGCAGGATGGCAGGGCAATTTTGGATAGTGGGGGGAACAGCAGCAATGCGACGGGCAGGAAGGAAGATTGACAGTGTTCAGGAGGAGAACAAACGGGCATGATTGAGAAGTAGCTAAAACAAGAGTCAAGAGGGGTGGCAGGAGAACCTAGCAGGGAGGGGGGAGGTTGGGTAGGGGGGAGGATTGTGTGGTTAGGTGGCTTGATGTCTAGTGAGGATTTAGGGCCAGATGTATCATCACAGCCCTTTGCGATTCGGAAATAGTGATTTTTAAGAAATCGCTATTTCCGACTCGCAAAGTGTCATGTATCACATTTGCGATTCGGTAATAGCAATTTCTTAACAATCGCAATTGCGATACCGCCCCCATTCGCAGCTATGGGCCTGTTGGCCCATAGCTGCGAATGTTTCGCATTTCCAAAATTGCGATTTCTGAACCAGTAATCGCAATTTTGGAAATGCAAAACCCCAGGGTGCTGGGGGCCTCTGCTGCACCCCAAAAGAATTGTGGGGCACATGTAAGGTGCACACATGCCAAAAGGGCATGTGTGCTTTACATGTATAATTTAAAAATGCATTTTAAATGCATTTTTAAATTTTGCACCAGGTTACCACCTAGTTTCTTTTCATGGTATTTTGCATGTGCAAAATGCCATTCTGCGAAAAATCGCAATTTGTGATGTGGATTTTGCGAATCGCAAATTGCGACTCGCAAAACCAGGTCGCAATGCAAAAAATCACAATTTTTGCGATTACTTAATTTTGGTCTGCGAATGCCTTTCATGCATCGCAGACCACTTTTTTGCACTCGCAAACGAACAAATTTTGCGATTCGCACCGTTTGCGAGTGCAAAAAAGTTTCATACATCTGGCCCTTAGTTTTGTAAGGCAAAGGCCAAGGAATTTTTGTTTTAAGGGCACCTGTTCCAATAAAGCGGCCTTTTACACACAGCAACGGTGTTGTGGTCTCATTCCCTGCTCCCCAAATACAGGTAAGATTTGAAGTATTTGGAAATATTTGGAAATATTTGGGAACATTCGAAATCTGTCTTTTGTAAAATTGATAATAATTGATAAGAACCACAAATACTAAATGAATATAATTGTCTGAGACATATTAGAAAATGCAGATTATATGAAATAAGTGTAGATTTAGGAAACACACAATGTGTATTCTGTTCAACTGTAGGATAAAACTGATATAAAGTCGAATACAACGTTCTTTTTCTTCAAGCTTCAGACTTTATTTTCATCTCCACATCTTCATTTCTTCATGCCCTCCACACAGCCTTTTTGTTCACATTCACCTCACAGCTTCACCAGTGATCTCTCCCACATTCTATTCACCCTCCAGCCTCCAACTGTCTGAATGTTCCATCTCCAACAAAGGGGAACAGAACATACCAATTCTAATAACCTGGAATTTCTAACAAACTATTATATTTCCACTACTATACTAATTACCTATTACCCCTAAATATGACTACTTAATCTACATTACAAGAAACTGTATTACAACAAAAACATGTTTAAAGATGGCCGCCATATTAAAGGGAAGGCTTTTGACTGTCAGTGTTGTTATTGAAATGGTGAAGGGGATATAAAGAAACGGAAGTATGGACTAAGGTTGCACATGAACAACAGAGCTTTGACTGTCAAAACTTGTTGGGTGATTTTTGTTTTTGCTGGAATAAACAAATTGTGAAAGGTGACATCGAGTGACTGAGACGTTTTTTCTGTCAACGGAGGAAACATAAGGATAAATATGTATATAAATATATATATATATATATATATATATATATATATATATATATATATGTATATATAGGGTATAAAATCGGTCTATTCAGCTCCATGCAATGTATAAATGAACATACTCTGTCCACAAAGAATCACACATCCATGTATCTGTCAACACCCTGAACCAATTCCATGAGCCAGTTCAACAGAATACTGCCATTAATAATTTCCTGTCTTCTTCATGTCTGGATAGAAGGAAGTATGTGGCTCTTTGTTAGCCACCATCTTGTAGAGCACTCCCTACTCCTTTGCATTGACTGTTGTGACTCTATGACACATAGAATGGACTATGGTGTGTCAACAAATCCACCACAACCATGATTCTGAAGAGGACCGGTGACACATTGTGCAGTTTGAACACAGTTCAGGGGCTTTTGCAGTTGCCAACAAATGAAAAACATAAAATGGCTAAGCCAGTAATAGTCTTATTTACTGTTTGCTATTAGGAGGGACCCATGTTGTAATCCTCAAGGGTGTAGAGTGGTGAGTCTGAGTCTATATTGTCCTTTATAGGGAAGGTTACGAGTGAGGTAATCCCTCCCATTGAAGTAGAAATTAACAGATCTCCAAGTGTAAAATCGAATTCTTACTACCAGAAATTTCTTGCCAAAAATAGCAAAATACCTTTGTTGTGCACAAAAATACGACCTTGACAATGGTTTGGGTTCAGCAGGTTCCCCAGTCTGTGAGTCCCACAAACGTGTGCTACGCAAATATTTGAACACAGACTGGACATAGATAGGCAATGCTCTGAAATAACTGAGTGTAATATTAGCATCATCTCTTTCCATTTAGGAGTGATCATGTCAGGTAGCAAGCCCTAAGAGATGATTCGGGGATACATTCCACTACCACTCAACACAGTAGTTCCTTGAGAATATAAGATACGATGCCTTTAACTCACAGAAATAGAGGGTCCTGCACGTGCGTGATTACAGAAAAATATAGATTTTCCTAGTATTTATGAAGGAAATTCTTAATTTTATTAAAGACACGGAGGTGAGTATTATGCTTTCTCTTTTCCATTTATTTTTAATAGCAGCGTGGTCAAACTACAACACCCATAAGGCTAAAGAACAATAGCCAATGGGAGAAGAAAGGTAGTTTGTTAGGTAACCAATGAACAACGAGTATGTCCCCTAAGTAGTTATCTTGTCCGCGAACAGCCCTCTTTTCTTGTGAGAGGGATCAGAAAGTAAAGAACATAGGAACAATAGACAATACAACAGAAATTGCCATTAAAACAGAAAAAAGTATTTGAAGAAAGTTCACAACTTGATGTATGCTTAGTAAGGAGACCCTGGGAACTGGAGTAGTCCTGGAGAAGATGTTTGGAGAGAAGGTAGCCTTGTTCTTTGGAAACTGAAGATTGTGGAGAACTTTAGGACGCAAACTGCGTGGTGGTAGATGGTGCTAATAGGGCGGGAGAAAGAAACAAAGTTAATCACCGACCCCAACACCACGCTCAGAGGAACACTCATCTATAGACCCCCAGGACCCAGGGCACCCTTCAGCAACGCCATCGCCGACCTGGCCAGCACCCACGCACTCGCCTCCACGGACTACATCCTCCTCGGGGACCTGAACTTTCACCTCGAAAACAACAATGACACCAACTCAACCTCCCTGACCGAAAACATCGCCAAACTCGGCTTCACACAGCTCGTCAACACACCCACCCACACAGCTGGTCACACCCTTGACCCCATCTTCTCCACAAGCAACCACGTCACCTTTAACCACACCACCGAACTCTACTGGACTGACCACCATTGCATCCACTTCACCTTCAAGAAACAGACAGAACACCATCTCACCGAACAACCTCCACGCCGCCGATGGGGCAAAGTCACTGAATTTCAACTAACCAACGCCCTAGCGCAGAAACCGCCCGTCAACCCCAACGACCCTGACATCGCAGCACACAACCTCAAGCTATGGATCAACGACTGCGCCGACCGCCTTGCTCCACTCAGTAAACCCTCCAACAACCACATCAAGAAAAAAGCCACCTGGTTCACCGACGACCTCCAAGCCTCCAAACGCCACTGCCGAAAACTCAAGCAAATATGGCTACTCGAATGCTCTCCAGACAACCACACCGCACTCAAGGATGCCACACGCAAACACCACCAACTCATCAGGACAGCAAAAAGATCCTCCTTCAAAACCCACCTAGAAAACAACGCCCACGACTGCAAAGAACTTTTCAACATCGTAAAAGAACTCTCCAGCCCAAGCGCCACCGTCAACGACATCACCCCCTCCCAAGAACTATGCGAAGCCCTAGCAACCGCCTTCCACCAGAAAATCACTGACATCCATGACAGCTTCAACTCCCTTCATACCTCGGACACTCCTATTCCGCCCTCCACGAACTCCACCCGCTCCAGCTGACTGACCTCCTGGACCAGCATCATCGATGACGAAACCCGCAAGACCATGAACTCCTTCCACTCCGGATCACCATCAGACCCCTGCCCTCACCACATTTTTAACAAAGCAGACACCACACCACACCTACGGAAAGTCATCAACATCTCCTTCAAAACTGCAAGATTCCCGGAAAGCTGGAATCACGCCAAAATCAACGCTCTTCTCAAGAAACCAAAGGCGGATCCCAAGGACCTAAAAAACGTCCGGCCCATCTCCCTGCTCCCTTTCCCGGCAAAAGTCATTGAGAAAATCGGCAACACTCAGCTCCCTCGGTACCTCGAAGACAACAACATCCTCGACCCCTCCCAGTCCAGCTTCAGACGCAACCACAGCACCGAAATCGCCCTCCTCGCCCCCACAGACGACATCAGAAGCCACCTCGACAATGGAGAAACATCAGCCCTCATTCTCCTTGACCTACGTCTGTCACCACACCCTAAAATCCCGCCTCCACGCAGCAGGAATCCAGGACCAGGCCCTCGAATGGACCGCATCCTTCCTCGCCGGCAGAACCCAAAGAGTCCGCCTCCCCCTGTACCAATCCAAAGCCTTCAACATCATCTGCGGCATACCACAGGGCTCATCCCTCAGCCCAACGCTGTTCAGCATCTACATGGCCCCCCTCGCACAAGTGGCCCGCCAGCACAACCTCAACATCATCACCTACGCCGACGACACCCAACTCATCCTCTCCTTCACCAGGGACCCACACACCGCCAAAATCAACCTCCACGAGGGACTAAAAGCCATCGCCGACTGGATGAGAGACAGCCGGCTAAAACTGAACTCGGATAAAACAGAGGTCCTCATCCTTGGGCACACCCCCTCCGCCTGGGACAATTCAGGGTGGCCGTCCATGCTGGGTCCCCCACCGACAGCGCACGAAACCTCGGCTTCACCCTCGACTCCTCACTCTCCATGTCATAGCAGGTCAGAGCCATCTCCTCCTCCTACTACAACACGCTCCGCATGCTTCGCAGAGTTTACAAATGGATCCCAACAGAAACAAGAAAAACAGTAACCCAGGCCCTCGTCAGCAACAAACTCGACTACGGCAACGCCCTCTACACCGGTATCCCAGCCAAACTCCTCCAACGCCTCCAACGCATCCAAAACGCCTCCGCCCGACTCATCCTCAACATCCCTCGCCACTGCCACATCAACCCCCACCTAAGAGACCTTCACTGGCTTCCCGTCAACAAGAGGATCACCATCAAGCTCCTCACCCACGCACACAAGGCACTCCACAACACCGGACCATCATTCCTGAATAACAGACTCAGCTTCTACACCCCCACCCGGCATCTCTGCTCCGCTAACTTCGCCCTTGCCTCCATCCCCCGCACCCGACCCAAATCTTCAGGCGGCAGATCATTCTCGTACCTCGCCGCCAAGACCTGGAACACCCTCCCGCCGGATCTACGACAGACCCAGGACCTCCTTTCCTTCAGAAAACTCCTCAAGACTTGGCTCTTCAAGCAGTAGCAGCACCTTCCCCCCCAGCATCTTGAGACCCTCACAGGTATGTAGCGCGCTTTACAAATTGATTGATTGATTGATTGATTGATCATCTGTAGTGGGATAATACTCACCTCTGTGTCTTTAATAAAATTAAGAATTTACTTCATAAATACTAGGAAAATCCACCACAAAGACGGAGGCTCATTCTATGCTTGTTTAAAGCGAATTAATTACAGAAAACGAAACATGTTGAACAGGTTTGCAATAAAAGACTTTAAAAACATTATTGTTAGACCAGTCAGCCGATCTGAGAATGTCTTCCAAATGAGAACCAGCCCAAAAGGCCTTGGAAGCCATAGCTCCTCTGGATGAATGGGCACCAAAAGCGGAGGTATCAATGCCAGCCAATGACATAACTGTAGGAGGCTGGCCTGGTTTGTACTGGGTACCAAGGGGTACTTACACTCTGCACCAGGTCCAGGTATCCCTTATTAGTGTAGAAGAGGTGTTCTAGCAGCTTAGGCTGATAGAAAAAGGCATCTTAGCAGAGCAGCTTAGGCTGAACTAGGAGACATGCAAAGCTCCCACTATACCACTGGTGTCATATGCACAATATCATAAGAAAACACAATACACAAATATACTAAAAATAAAGGTACTTTATTTTTATGACAATATGCCAAAAGTATCTCAGTGAGTACCCTCAGTATGAGGATAGCAAATATACACAAGATATATGTACACAATACCAAAAATATGCAGTAATAGCAAAAGGAAGTAATGCAAGCAATGAACAGTCACAATAGATTGCAATAAGAGCACATAGGTATAGGGGCAACACAAACCATATACTCCAAAAGTGGAATGCGAACCATGAATGGACCCCATACCTATGTGAGCTTATAGAGGGTCGCTGGGACTGTAAGAAAACAGTGAGGGTTAGAAAAATAGCCCACCCCAAGACCCTGAAAAATAGGTGTAAATTGCACCTAAGTTCCCCAGAAAGCACAGAAGTCGTGATAGGGGAATTCTGAAAGGAAGACCAACACCAGCAATGCAACAAAGGTGGATTTCCGGATGAGAGTACCTGTGGAACAAGGGGACCAAGTCCAAGTGTCGCGACAAAGTCGAGATTGGGCAGATGCCCAGGAAATACCAGCTGAGGATGCAAAGAAGCTGCCACTGGATGGTAGAAGCTGTGGATTCTGCAAGAACGAAGAAGACTAGGAACTTCCCCTTTGGAGGATGGATGTCCTACGTCCTGAAGAAGCTTGCAGAGGTGTTCCCATGCAGAAAGACCGCAAACAAGCCTTGCTAGCTGCAAGGGTCGCGGTTAGGATTTTTTTGGATGCTGCTGTGGCCCAGACGGGACCAGGATGTCGCTAATTGCGTGAGGAGACAGAGGGGGTGGCCAGCAAGATAGGGAGCCCTCACAGGAGCAGGCAGCACCCGCAGAAGTGCCGGAACAGGCACTACGAAGAAGAGTGAACCAGAGCTCACCCGAAGTCACAAAAGAAGATCCCACAACGCCGGAGGACAACTCAGGAGGTTGTGCACTGCAGGTTAGAGTGTCGGGGACCCGGGCTTGGCTGTGCACATAGGAAATCCTGGAAGAGTGCACAGGAGCCGGAGCAGCTGCAAATCACGCGGTACCAAGCAATGCAGTCTAGCGTGGGGAGGCAAGGACTTACCTCCACCAAACTTGGACTGAAGAGTCACTGGACTGTGGGAGTCACTTGGACAGAGTTGCTGATTCCAAGGACCACGCTCGTTGTGCTGAGAGGGGACCCAGAGGACCAGAGATGCAGTCTTTTGTTGCCTGCGGTTGCAGGGGGAAGATTCCGTCGACCCACGGGAGATTTCTTCAGAGCTTCTAGTGCAGAGAGGAGCCAGACTACCCCCACAGCATGCACCACCAGGAAAACAGTCGAGAAGGTGACAGGATCAGCGATACAAGGTTGCAGTAGTCGTCTTTGCTACTTTGTTGCGGTTTTGCAGGTGTCCAGAGCAGTCAGCGGTTGATTCCTTGGCAGAAGGTGAAGAGATAGATGCATTCGTTATCTAAAGAATTCCCCAAAGCAGAGACCCTAAATAGCCACAAAAGGAGGTTTGGCTACCTAGGAAGGAGGCTAGGCTAGCAACACAGGTAAGAGCCTATTAGAAGGAGTCTCTGACGTCACCTGCTGGCACTGGCCACTCAGAGCAGTCCAGTGTGCCAGCAGCACCTCTGTTTCCAAGAAGGCAGAGGTCTGGAGCACACTGGAGGAGCTCTGGGCACCTCCCCTGGGAGGTGCAGGTCAGGGGAGTGGTCACTCCCCTTTCCTTTGTCCAGTTTTGCGCCAGACCAGGGCTGAGGGATCCCTGAACCGGTGTAGACTGGCTTATGCAGAGATGGGCACTATCTGTGCCCATCAAAGCATTTCCAGAGGCTGGGGGAGGCTAATCCTCCCCAGCTGTGACACCTTTTTCCAAAGGGAGAGGATGTAACACCCTCTCTCTGAGGAAGTCCTTTGTTCTGCCTTCCTGGGCCAAGCCTGGCTGGACCCCAGGAGGGCAGAAACCTGTCTGAGGGGTTGGCAGCAGCAGCACCTGCAGTGAAACCCCGGGAAAGGCAGTTTGGCAGTACCCGGGTCTGTGCCAGAATGGCATTGGGGTGACAATTCCATGATCTTAGACATGTTACATGGCCATGTTCGGAGTTACCATAGTGACGCTGTACATAGGTAGTGACCTATGTACAGTGTACGCGTGTAATGGTGTCCCCGCACTCACAAAGTCCGGGGAATTTGCCCTGAACGATGTGGGGGCACCTTGGCTAGTGCCAGGGTGCCCACACACTAAGTAACTTAGCACCCAACCTTTACCAGGTAAAGGTTAGACATATAGGTGACTTATAAGTTACTTAAGTGCAGTGGTAAATGGCTGTGAAATAACATGGACGTTATTTCACTCAGGCTGCAGTGGCAGGCCTGTGTAAGAATTGTCAGAGCTCCCTATGGGTGGCAAAAGAAATGCTGCAGCCCATAGGGATCTCCTGGAACCCCAATACCCTGGGTACCTCAGTACCATATACTAGGGAATTATAAGGGTGTTCCAGTATGCCAATGTGAATTGGTGAAATTGGTCCCTAGCCTGTTAGTGACAATTTGGAAAGCAAAGAGATAGCATTACCACTGAGGTTCTGGTTAGCAGAGCCTCAGTGAGACAGTCATCACACAGGGAACACATACAGGGCACACTTATGAGCACTGGGGCCCTGGCTGGCAGGGTCCCAGTGACACATACAACTAAAACAACATATATACAGTGAAATATCGGGGTAACATGCCAGGCAAGATGGTACTTTCCTACAATAACATACTTAACCCAATGGGCTAGAGTAGGGGAGGAAACAGGTTTAAACGTTTTTTGAAAAGAAATAAGCAATTGGGTAGCAGACGATGATCTCAGATCGGCTGTCTTAAGTTCCTAAGATTTTAAACATTGTCCTACACATAACTTAGGTTGGTTTGGGAAATAAGGGTAGAAAACAGTAGACAAATTGGTTTTTGTACGTCTATGAACTGAAAAAATTACACCTGTGGGGGTAAATTGACGAGCAGAAATATCCACAGCTTTAACATCAGAAAGGCGTTTTATGGAAATAAGACATAGTAACATAGTAAGTTTAGCAGATAAGATTTTTATTGAGAGAAGCGAGTTATCAGGCCATGAAACAAACATATTTAAGACTACATTGACATCCCATACGGAACTGTATCTAGGCAAAGGAGGATTACAAAATTGTACTCCCTTTAATAGTCAGCAGATCAGAGGATGTTCTCCTACAGGTTTTCCGTTGACGAAAGGATAAGTGGAATAAATAGCAGAACGATACAAGTTAATAGTGCAATAGGATTTACCTTTACTGGCTTCAGCCGCAAGGAAATTGACTATTGAGGAGACATCTGTTGAAAAGGAATTAATGTGCCTTCCTACGCACCAGCTATCCCATAAAGACCAGGCAGATTTGTATGCTTTCTTAGTTCCCTGGGACCAGGATTGGCTAATGAAGTTTGTAGCTTCCTCCAAAATGCCCGGGACAAGGAAAGGCTTCCCGAAATTTTCCAGGCAGAAAGAGTTAGAAGATTGTCGGCAATGAGGTTGTGAAGAAGACCCTGGGGATTGGATAGGAGATGAGGAAAGGAAGGGAGAAGGAAGGGAAGATCTATTGAGAGTTCCAATAGGGTGGGGAACCAAACCTGAGACTGCCAGAATGGGGCTACGAGGACTAAGGTTGCTTCCTGGCGCCTGACTTGGGCTAACAGTCTGCTGATCATAATGAAGGAAGGGAAGGCGTAGTTGAGGGAAGATGACCAGTCTTATGAAAAAGCATCTGACGCTAAGGCTAATGGATCTGGGCGCCAACTGAAGAAGCGAGGAAGTTGGGCATTGAGACGGGAAGCAAATGAGTCTATTGCAAAAGGGCCCCACTTGTGATGAATGGAGTTGAATATGTCGGGGTGAAGTTTCCAGTTGCTTGAGTCGTGGAGATGACAAGAGTACCAATCGGCTATGGTGTTTAGATTACCTGGTAAATATTCTGCACCTACTGAGATTCTGTTTTGAAGGCAGAAATCCCAAAAACTCCCCACAAGATCCGCCAGGGGTTTGGACTTGGTGCCCTCCAAGTGGTTGATGTAACAGACAGCAGAAAGAAGAAGCAAGACAGAATCCTGTAAACCACAGAGACTTTTCTTTGAAGTTGGGCAACTACAAAGGCAGAAAGGGATATAAGCAGTGGACCCAAAACCCCAGATTTTCGATCATCTCAAGACTGATTGAAGGATTCAAGAGGAACCTCTGCCAGGATAAGAGCTGAGGAGAAGTGCTGCCCCTGCCTGTGACTGTGCTTTGTTGGGCTATCCTGCAGTTGCTGCTTCTGCCAGTGAAAGGGGACAAAGCCTGGACTTTGTTGTGCATTCCTGCTTTAGAGGTATCCCCAAGGGCCTGGACTTAGCTTGCCTCCTGTTTTGAAGCCTCAGGGACAGCAAAGGTTTCACCAACCAGTCTCTGAGTTTTCATGCTGTTGACTCTAGCATGTAGGAGGGTGCCATGCCAGTTCCTGGGCCCCTGAGAGTGAATTTCTGGTAAAATCCTATGAAACGATGCTGGACGACGCCGTGCAACTTTGTAAGGACGCCCCTGCACAGAACCCATGAGGCCGCCTGCACCTGAAGCCGTGGACCTTGCAGAAGTTCGACGACTCCACCGACATCGAAGGCCCTACATCACCAATGCCGCTGACTTCCCAAGAGCTTGCAAGATCGGAGTGTCATAGCCCCAGTGTTCATGACACCCAACTCTGTTGCAGCGTCTTTAAACCTGTGACGTGACCGTGACCCCATGAGGTCGCCCGCAGCATTGTGACTTTGTCTGAGGTGCCCAGGGACGATTCCTCGCAACCGACGCTGCCTCACCTCCACCTCTCCGCAGCAAGGACCCGACGCCTTTTCGTGATGCCTCTGCTCCTTAGCCTCGGAGCACCAGAACTGATGCCGCATCGGATTCAGCGATGCCTCGCTCCCCGACTCCCTGCACCGGCCTGTTTTCCACACTTTTACTAAGGTACTGTACCTGGGGGTCCATGTGACTCCGTAAATGGCACCAGTGGAGTCTCATTGTGGGAAACGATTCCGTCATGACGCCACTTAACATCAAGTTGCAGTGTTTCTGCTTCTAGGCACTATTTTTGTGTTTTTAATTACTAAAGTCATATTTTTAATTGTGGATTTTGGATTTTTATCATATTTGTTCTTGTTCTCTTAGATACATATTTACTATTTTTCTAAGCCTGGATGGTGTCCATTTTGTAGTGTTTCACTGTATTACTGTGTGTGTTGGTACAAATACTTTTCACATTGCTTCTGGGTTAAGCCTTTCTGCTCATGGCAAGCTACCAAGAGGGTGAGCAGGGGTTAACCAGGT
This sequence comes from Pleurodeles waltl, assembly GCF_031143425.1. Classification (NCBI taxonomy): domain Eukaryota; kingdom Metazoa; phylum Chordata; class Amphibia; order Caudata; family Salamandridae; genus Pleurodeles; species Pleurodeles waltl. Next base: position 470,255,872 of record NC_090442.1, read on the forward strand.
ATGTTTCTCCTTTGCCCTGACTAGAGTGAGGGTCCTTGCTCGGACCGGGGGCAACCTGACTGCCAACCAAAGACCCCATTTCTAACACAATACAAGTCACACACCCAAGCAGTTCACATCTGAGGTGTACCACATGAATCTGTGGCATATCCGTTTCACCAGTCAGACCCTATGACACATTCAGAACAGCTGACCCCCCAAACATATATCTCTACTCAGCATACTACTGACTGCATCAACCATGGGCCATATACCACATATCTCACATCCACTGAGTGGAGTGTGACAACATTTGTACCCCTGGAACACACATACCACATCATGGACCGATTTCAGTGCCACCACACATGCAGGAACAGTAGTTGGACTATGCACCATGACAACTACAGCCACACACAAACACCATTCAACAAATGTCAAACCGTGTCACTGAGCCCTGACAACACACATCTTAGAGGGGAATAATGCGCTTTTATGTGGCACACACGGACAAATACCACAGCTTGTACAACAACTAGACATCCCACTACCACATAAGCCAGACTAATGAGCCTGGTTTGAAAATGATCATCACATGAACATGCAATGTGTCATGCCATACCAATACCACTGCTATTCTGACACTACCTATTGCCCACACCAAGCTGTAATAGTCATAGGACATCAGATGTGCACCCAATTGAACATATTGACATGATGAAGGCAGTTACACTGCATTGCAGCATAGGAATTGCTGTGGCTTTGTCATACATGACATGGACACACACTGGTGAAAAATCAGTGATTCCCCCCCCCCATCCCGGGGGCACGCAGCACATCTACTAACATCCTATTGTTGAAAGGCCAAATCCCCACAATACTAGCTCCAAGGACTGCATTATCTGTGCAATCTGCCCTCATAAAATATCATTTATCAGTACCCCATGGTTATTTCCCTACACATACGCTACACTCTGTAGATTACCTACATATGCATTGTCAGCTATCAAGGCAATACTCCTGTCCCATTAAGGCACTTCATGTGGTGGATCTGTAATGCCAGCCACACAATCAGTCTATGCCACCTACAGTACAAGATGTATATTGTCTCAGTCATTATAGAAGAGTAACACAGTACGACTACACAGATGGCATTGGACTTACACCTCAGATATACAAATGCAGATGGATGGAGCTGGTCAAGCACAATGTTTAGGGTGATCCAAACACTCACAACCATTGTATGGACAGAATGGAGTCACACATGTGCCCATGTAAGTGGTGCATCTACACATTACTGACATGGTGAGGAATGGAAATGGGCAATGTACATCCTCTGACAGCATAGTATGGTCACACATCTACAAAAGATACTCTGCCAGGGTGACTGATACCCATTTCCCATTGCCGATGTGCATGTAGCATTGACCACAATCATATTTTCCCAGCAGTAAGCCACCTAATCCCATTTAAGGCCTGTCCGAGGATACTGTCAGTACTCACCCCCTTGTGGCTACAGTGCTGCCCTCAAATGCCCATCCACCTCAGGGTAGGCAACCGCCAATATGCGGGCCATTAGGGCCTCCCTCGTTGGGAGGGCATCCCCAGTTGGGGTCCATGGTCTTCCGGGCACAACGTGTCAGGTCCTCCCAATGGGAATGTTTTCTGCAATGGGTGCCCCAGGGTCCGCAGTTGCTTGGCGATGGAACACCAAATAACCTTGTTCTGATGGGCGCTGACCTGGATAGGTGACACAAACAGAAGGAGAAAGTAATGAAGACTGGTACCACATCAACAGCAGTGGACTACACACATCAGACACACTACCTACACAAACATATCCATGGTAGCAGCTCACACGCCTTAATTCCATGTCCCCTGCATGCATGTACTCCCTGGTTGGTACGCCTAGGTCATTCACCCTGACACACACCCCTATCACACAGGATAATGGCACTGGGCTCACCTGCTCCTCTGGTGTGCCTACAGCTGTTCATACAGGGGTAGGACCCCTTCCGCCAGCTTCTCAAGCTCTTCTTGGGTGAAGGCTGGGCCCTATCACCTGCGTGATGTGGCATGATGGTTCCCAGAGACAGTACACAGCAGCTCACTTCATGGAGGTCTTGCTTGGGGGAGTGTCAGGGGTCGAGTGAACTTTGCGGCAGAAAATGGTGATCGTGGCTGATGCGTACATGACCATCACTGCTGGCATTGATCATCATTGGCCCCAGTCCACCATAGGCAGCATTGTTATCCAATGAGAAGTTGCACGGTGGGTGCAACGCCTACCGCCATGACGACATATGCCGGCGGAGTTAGGTCACGCCCATCTGTCCAGAGCAAGCAGGACAGGCGGCTGTCATTTTATAGACAGTTAATGGCTTGTTGCAGAAACAAAGTGTCATGGTAGTTACATGTCTAGAATGCTGAGCAGGCCTAAGTTCTGCCATCTTGGTTAGGCTCATACTTATGAAATTCATGGCACAGTGCTGTTATATGGGCGGATGTCAAATGAAGTGCATGTCCAGCAACTCAGTGCCTAATGGGTCACTGGCATTGGTACATAGATGGTCCATGCAGGACCCATCTGTGCACATAACATGGAACATTACACATGCATTGTTGTCCACTAACTATTGTACAGGGCCACCAATGGACTGCATGGATGGTTCTGTAGTATAGCCATTTTTAATATAGCCTTTGCACGTTTGCTTAAAGCATTGGGCCTTTGTGCACTTTGTTATAGATGCATTTTATTCAGCCTCGCACTGTTATTTTTCAATAACCAGTTTCACGGTCTTGTTTTATTTTCTTCTATCACACTGTTTGGCTTACTTCAGCACCGGAGTTCTCAAACAATACATTCTTGCTCGTTCTGTGCTTCAGTCAAGGATACAGTCTGGTACATTGCCAATAGACGTGGTAGGAGTTTAGTCTTTAGGGTTCGTAGAAAGTACACATTCTTATGTAGGGACGTTTCTTAGAACACCGGCGTGGTAATTATAAAGACACTTCCTAGTCCTGGTACACGTAAGAGGGAGATTCCCACCAGCGAACCACAACTAGACGCTGACTGCCCTGTTGCAGATGCTGATCTAGATCACAGGCCTTTGCTCAGGTATGAGGGTTGATGTCCTCCCAGGGAACCTGAAAGGCAGGTTTAGAGCTTAACATGCTGTGCTCAAAATAGAACCTAGAAGAGAGAACGTAATCTAGTAGCACTATGATAGCATTATTTCTATGTTTCACTCTTCTCGTTACTATTTCAATCCTACTGTGTTGTATGGTTCTGGTTATTGCGGCTCACGCCTTGTTATCTAAAATGCAGTTGTTTTATTAAATCAATCTGTAAAACTTAAACTCCCTCTGTCATTTGTATATGAGAGCACACTGTGTATGAGAGAACTGGTTGGGATCTGAGTGACCACGACTTCCCTGGGAAGCACTACGATGTCATGCGCTCGGCTGCCCAAATATCTCTTCCTTCTGGGAGAGATGAGGCACTTCTAGTTAGCCGGAGCAAAACCAGATTGGGGGTGACAAGGGTCCTTCACCGTGGGTTAGACTTAGTCCCCCACACTGTGAACGATCCTGCCACCCAAAAATCCAATAGTCTCATTAGGATAATGAGAGCCTACGCGACATGGCGCCGCCAATGATTGGTCTGGCTCTAATTTTCGGGTCCACCAGTCTCTCTCAGTTTAATATATTATAATGATCCCTCAGTTCCTTTAACGGAGACGTCCGTGGCACTGAGGATTTCCACCACCGTGATATAGGTAATCCTGGAAATAGCGGATGGTTGTTCAAGCTTGAACCTTAAAAGGAAAGACCCCGTTTTTGGGGTGCCTTCTCTGAACCATCGCTGTTTTTCTAATGGCGAATCCCCAGCTAATACAAATAGCTCTTAATATGAGACAACCGCTCACAGTGCATTTGCTTGCACATGGTCTTCTGAACCAGTGGGGTCCAGTCACGTTTGTGGTGGCCGCCCATGCAGCCTATAGAACAGAACTTTTTTACTCTGGGTCACATTTCCAGCAGTTGGTGGGAATACAAATACATTTCACACATATACGATTGCGAACGCGCCTGGCCAATACAGGGCGTACGCATATTTAGAGATACCTCTATCTTATCAAGTACATAATAATTGGCTTGATGCCGCCCTACCCCATACAATATTACCAGTAAGGTTAGGTCCACTGAGTAATGATGGTCCGACCTGGCCTTTATTGGCCACATATACACCACATCGTGCGGTTGCAAATATGCCAGTGGCTGAAGTTCGTCGTTTATATACAGACTTAACGGCTACATATAGACGCTTAGTACAATTTGTGATGCAGAAACTAAATACAAACACAGCGCGTGCTGCTCCAGCACAACAACATGCAGTAGCTCCAGGTATAAACCCGGCGACTGCACACTCTATCATGGGTAAGGTTCCAGCCAAACGGGAAGAGACTCCATTTTGGCTGGCGCAAAAAATTAATACGCTGGAGGTGGTATTTCCCCAAACGGGACCTCAGGATAAACATAGAATATTAACAATGTGTTTACCGTTTGGCATGATTCCCACAGTGGAACATTGTAATACATGGGGCACAGTGTTTGCCGCGCTCTACACAACAGCACACAGTACACCAACATTGTCAAACCTACCGGAAGTGCTTAAACAGATTCAGGATGAATATGGGGCTGCCCTAGCCTTAGATTTGGGAATGCAACTGATGGGCAATTTTGCCACGGTTTCTTCAATAATACTAAGTAATCTTAAAGGGGAGGCAGTTGCATTAGCGGTGCGTATGCGCCTCCGTGACGTCCCGCAACTAGATCAGGAGCGGGAACTGCCTAAAATAATAGCGGAAACATATTCCAGTATCGGTCGAGATAGCCTAGGGGCTAGACCACAGAAAACACAGTTTCAAGGAAAAATTAGTAAAGATAACACTAAACAGCAACCTGAGGGTAATAAAAAGCGCTGGGAGAAAAAACAACAGACACCTAAAAAAGAAAGGGGAGAATCTCCGAGAGTGGAGACCCCGCAGACTAGGTATAATCTCAGAAATAGGGATAGCTTGAAAACGCCTGATAGATATCAATACACAGATTCACGCCAATCTCGTTCCTTTCAGGACTCATCGGAAAAGAGAAGTGAGAGAGGTGGGCGGTCAGAGCGGAGAACAGAGTACGTGAAACCAAGACAGGAATCACAACGCTCTTCAGAGGTTTCTGTCAAGAAGGAAGAGAAACCGATACAACAAAAACAACAGTTTAAAAAGGAAAAGGTGGCGGCAGTCTCAATTAGACATGCCACACAGGAAGAGAGTTCTTTTGAAGAACAAGACGTGGGCACTAGCACTGTTAGACAGCGCTGCAGAGGTCACAATAGTTCGCCGGAATAATCTAGAGCATATGGAGGTGAAAGCAACTGATGACTTCATACAAGTTGAAACAGCAGATATGCGTGTCTCTGAACCCGATAGGGTATATACAGTGACTTTACAATTGGAAGGAGACATTGAACGCACTATAAACGCAATCTTTTGGGATCATGTAGTCAAGATATATGACATTTTGCTGGCTGAACAGGATTGGCCGTCTGACTTTGTTCGCACATGCCCAGTTGGGGAGGAGGTTATTAAACCATCGTTCTCACCACTTGTTCCAGGGGAACTCGCAGAGTCCTATAGCATCAAATGGGCTCTAGCACAGGCACCTGCCTTATATAGAAATCACGTAGGGTGGGATAGGGATTCTCCATACCATGTAATTCCGATTAAAGGTGAACCTCAGCCACAACAGCAATATCCAATAAAACATGAAGCAAGGGCACCGGTGAGAGAAATACTTACACAATTAGAATACTAGGGAGTAATTGAACCCTGTGTCTCGCCGATGAATAATCCCTTATTCCCTGTAGCTAAACCGGACCATTCATATAGAATAGTCTTAGACTACAGACATTTGAACGGACATACACGTACATATGCTATACAAAATTCACATAGCACAGCACTAATGAACAACATTGTGCGGAAAAAGTACAAAACGACCTTAGATATCTCGAATGGTTTCTTCTGCCAGAATATAGCACCCGAAAGTAGGGACCTCGTAAGTTTTAGTGCGTTAGGCTCCCAGAAAAAATTATGTAGTTTGCCTCAGGGGTATAAGAATAGCCCAGGACTGTTTGCGGCTCGGGTGACTGAAATATTGCACGGGTGGAGCCAGAAGCATTGTCATATGTAGATGATATATATCTCACGGATGACGAGTTACTACAACATTTAAGATGAGTAACCGCATTGTTGTCGGGTTTGCCAAAATTGGCTACAAATTTAACTTCAAAAAATCAAAAATTGCCTTCCTCAGCGTCATATTCCTGGGAAATTAGCTGTCAAACGAAGGTAAGAGCCTAGCGCCACAATTTTTAGAAAAATGTGCACAATTGCAACCTCCTAATACGATTAATAAACTCCAATCATTGTTGGGATTTCTAAATTTTGGTAGAACATACATTCCTGATTATGCTACACGCATAAAACCATTATACAAATTAATACGTCCTGATTTTTCAAGCAAATTTTGGACGATTGAGCATACACATACTCTTTGAGAGTTGCAAGCAGATCTCCTAGCTGCAAAACATTTACATACACGGGACAATAAGACACATTTGGTCAACAGGGTAATAGCTGGGGCCATTGGGTTTACGTATGTCACCTTTAATGAAGGTGAGACAGTCCCTATAGGATACAAGTCTCACTTGTATTCAGCTGCTGAACAACGATTCGCACCAACAGAGAAAATTCTCACTGCTGTACAGATGGCTGTTATTAAAGAACGACCTCTTGCCCAGGGCAAACGCATTATAGTCGTTTCCCCCATTCCGGCCCTAGAGGCTGTTACGAAAGCGAGTGTTCCTAACGCAAAAGCATTACACCCGCAATGGATGCAATGGGCTACGTCTTTAACAGCCACTGATGTAGATTACATTTTTGACCCAAAGCTACCGACACAGGAATTTCTACAATATGAAATTGAATATGAAGTTCCCGCTGACACGTTGCCTATTGATCACTATCAAGTAGTCATGTACACCGATGGCTCTGCGCAACCGGCGGTGGGGACAAAACACCAATATTCTGCTGCATGTGCAGTAGTGAGCGGCCATATGGAGGGGGAGAAATTCTGCCCCCAACATACTTATACACAAACATTAGGGGACTGTACGGCACAATTGGCTGAGCTGAAAGCTCTATTGATGGCTCTAGAACATACGGATCCGACACAGTTTACACTGATTGTTTGTGATTCATATTATTGTGTCCAGTCTTTTAATGAATATCTACATTACTGGCGATTGAATGGGTATGGAGATTCAAAGGGCAACACCATAAAACACAGACTACTGTGGGGTAAGGTAGCAGACCTGAAGGAGACGCTACGCAAAGTCCATGTTGTACATACTCTCGGACACCAGCTCGTTGGGATACACGTTGCTGGGAATACTTTGGCTGATGAAGCCGCAAAGTCCGCAGTGGCAGTTGCCACTGTGGCCGCAGTTACTCGTTCGAGTTCCAAACCAGACACAGAGATTTTGGCTGCCATAAAAGCTACGGTTGATGGCAAATCTTATCCTAAAGGATTTCCTAATAAATATCAATACTTTATGGGAAGTATGCTGAATGCTGAGGTTAAAATTCCAGGCGTAGGCGTACGCGAGATCCCCAATAAAGTTGTAAGACCACAATTGATTAATGCAGCGCATGAGGGGGTGGCATCTGCACATGCTGGCGTGGCAGCCACAATTTCACTATTACAGGCCCATTATTGGTGGCCTGGCCTCTATAAGGAGACTAAGCAATATGTCCTTTGTTGTGACATCTGTCAACAAATTATAGTTTCAACGGCTAAGCACCCGCCGCAGACGCCCCTCTTAATATCAAACAGACAATTACAATGTGTGTACTTGGATCATTGCGGTCCACTCATACCGGACAGTGCATACAAATATATACTAGTCGCTGTTGATTCTTGCTCCAGATTTGTGTGGGTATGGCCACAGCGCTCGGCTGACGCTCGAACTGTTATTAAAGATTTGCGCGTCTTTGTCGGTACATATGCAGTTGCGACGTTCCATTCGGACCAGGGCCCTGCTTTTGCCTCATGGGCATTCAGGGACACCATGGTTTCTTTGGGGGTCCAGCTCCAGTTCTCGTCTCCATTTCATCCCGAGGGAAATTCTGTTGTGGAGCGATTAAATTGTGATTTAAAGCAATCTTTAACGGTAAGAGTCTTAGGTACGGGTCGTAGTTGGCTAACCCACCTGTATGGAGTACAGAGAGCACTGAATAACTTGCCTTGAAGGTCCCTCGGGGGTCGTACTTCATATGAGTGCCTGTTCGGAACACAAATGTTTGTTCCAGAGCTAGATGGTCCTGGTGGGGAGGCGGGGGAAATGCCTTTTGACATAAATGATTGTGTCACTGTTTTACGGGAATTACAACAGTTCCGTGAAGATAACTCTTCTAAAAGCGCTGCCTCCACAGGAATTAAGGATGTGCCAGTAACTCCTACTGGTTGGATTCCCAGAGTTGGGGATCTTGTGCGTGAAAAGGTCGCAGTGAAAAAATAATTTGGCCCTTCTTATCGAGCTCCAGTTTCTGTGTTGGGGATACACGGAACAAGAACTGTTATTTTACCACCTTTGCCAGGGGCCAAAGAAAATCGCTTTGTCCCCATCAACAATGTCAAGTTACAACATGTGGCTGATTCTGCACAGCAGACCAAGAGGAACGTCCAGTAGTTCCCGAATCCCTCTCACTACTGGGGAAGATGTTCCGCTCCAAGTCATTTACACCAACACTGTTGCCTCTCCGAGCTTGGGGAGGGTGGAAGATCGTGCGTTAGTTCCACTGACGACAAAACATTTGGAAACATTTGATCGAGTCACAATGACTGCTGATGTTGTGGGTGGTGTTATCTACAGTGTACCACCGCAAGAAACACCTACTCCTCCATTGAATACGGCGGCACCTTTTGCAAGAACTGCCTCTGGGTACTTTGCCAACAACAACGATTGTCTATCGGACTCATTTGCCTCTTCAACACCTGACCCAGGTCCACGTAAGCTGATTTATTGGCTTAAAGATACGTGTTTTGTTTTTCCTTGGAACTATCTGTGGCTCTTATTGACTATGATAGCATTTTTTCTCTGGATAGGGTTTTTTGTTACCTTTTTTCTGTTGATACATGGTCATTTTCTTCCTGAGAGATCAGCGGTTGAACAGGTGGAGGAGGTGTTGAAGCCACATTTTTCATCACATAAGGTTCGAAGAGACTTGTACTTTGTGAACATTTCTGCAGTGCCAATTCCGGATGGGATTGTGTGGGATAAAGTAATGTTTGATATACGGTCCCACTGAGATAATTCAAATACCGTACGTTCTAAAGTTATCTATGAATGATATAGTGATACCAGGCATTGTATCTGATGATTGGGACGTGAAGACAGTTGATTCCATGGTGACTGACTTACAATATTATACTGTCTATGAAAATGAAGATGTTTACCAGTTTAAAGATAATTATGGTGACATGTTTTGTTATAATTATTATGGGCACCACTTTATACACAAAGCCAGTAGTCCAAAGACAATATTTGACTACACGCAATGGGAGCATTGCCCAACTCCCCCGCGAGGGAGTTCTAAAACATATTCTGACAAATTTGTGTATTTTTCTGGGCATCATCAAATGAATGCTAAGTCATATTATTTTAAGTTAACTCCGTATAAAGATAAGCAAATGTTGTTGACTAATACGAAATTCATATACTCAGATTCTTTTGTTTCCCAACTGTCAATTGAAGGTTATAGATATTGGTCAAAAAATGTTGATTTGAAAAGTGTTTGGGGAACAAAACATTGGCAGACACAGGGTAGAGAAACATTGTTTAGCGCATGTCTCATTCCCGTCCAAATAATTTTTTTAAATGAAACTGTGCAACAGACTAGCTGTTTGGGCTTAGCAACAATTAGAAAATTGAATATGCCTAGTATACCTGTCCCTACCAAAATGAAGGATTGGCACAAATACATCATTGCCACTTTTAGTGAACTTACAGACTGGGTCCAGAATGGTACATTTAACACTTCATTGTCACGTCCGGGCGGGTGGTTATTGTGGCCTATGGACCCCAACGGGTGTCATCAACATTTTGTCACCTCCTCAGGGGGGTTCAGGACGAGTAGGGCAGACCCTCGCTACATATCACCTGAACATGCTGAAATTATAACTACATATAACGTGGGAAAATTGTGTCAACAATGGTTAAAATCATCTACGCTAGATGCAGTTAAGACACATCTCACTCTCCTGTCTAATAACACTGACTTGCAAGATTTTTTGTCAGGCTCGAAGACACTACGTAGGAAACGTTTTTTGTACGAAGTGTACAATGAAATATGGAAACTTTCCCAACAAGAGGCTGCGGCACGGTTAAGGCAGATAGATCAGGAAAATTTGAAAAAGGCATTAGCTGTTGTGGATAATGGGATTCCCACCCTGTGCGACCGAATATATACCATTGACAACATTGTTTCTTCTGCCATAGACATTATACGATCTGACATGTCTTCTTTATATCATGGACAAAGTCAAACAAGGTCCATTATGCAGTTGGGTTGGACACTTCAGACACTGAAGGCGGGTCGCGCTCCGTGGCAGCACATCAGAGCCAGTGAGATATTTTTTTCCTTTAATTTGACACATCAACAAAAACTGATGGCTAAGAAGGCGGCGACTTATGTCATGCTTAACATTGAAAAATTGGAAAGATTGCCTTTTACCGCGGCAGAGATTCCCTCAGCTGAGTGGTTGATACATGGGGTTATTAATCTGCCTATTTCTACACTACAATTCACTTCTAGTTTAAAACATGTTCCGGTAGGCAGATATTAAAAGCTGGGAGATAGTTATATACATGAGGTGTGGGAACTTCCCTTCTTGTACAAATGTCTCAATGGCATGAGAGAGGTTTTTCTTAGCGGTAGTGAATGCGAGACTTCAGTTAGCCATTCGATGATTTGTAAGCAGCTGTCCTTGCATGGGGCTTGTAATGCCTCGGTTGCGAACCTGGCTTGCTATCTGAAGGGAGTTCCGGTCCCCTTGATTAAACGCACATTCCAGGTGCTTTCAAACGGCAGCTACGTCCTCCTCAATAGTGAAGACTGGTGTGGCATGCGGGCCGGAATAGTTTACGTTGTTTCGGTCACCAAGGTCGTTACTTGCTGCTGGAATGTGTTGTTTCCCCCCACTAAATTAAGGGAGGTAGCAGATGTCTGGCCTCACATTGCTACTTCCAAGGTGAATTTCGACAAGTTAAGTAGACTAAAGGCTTTATTGTTTCAAAAGCATGTGGCCCTTACATCTGCGCGCAAGACCTTTGCACTTCAGCTGGCAAGGTCATCAGCAGAAATACAGTCCCTGTTAAATACCAACTTTCCGAGCCACTTTGGTGAACTCGTGGGACGTATATTTATTAATGCGTTGAACACAGCTGGATTAGCACGTTTTTTTAAAGCCGTGGGTGTTGGTTTTGTTCACATCTTCTCTTCCATATTCGGTTTGATACCTTCGGCTATTCATTCAATTTTCGGAAGAATTTTTGGGGGATTTCCGATCACTTTGGCTTTATTAGCCGGCGTTTTGCTGTTGCTGTTGTTTTTCCGCAATGGCTGTCCCGCCGCAACAAGAACGAATGTGGACACTCCCATCAGCGCAGCTGTGTCGTGAACGCATGATGCAGCACTTCGGAGCAACACTCCTGGGATATTTGGAGTGTGACTGGTCTCTGTCATTCAGACCGGTTTTGGATTGTGTGCAGCCCGTGTTTCGGTGCCGTTGGTGCTCGTTTCAACATGCACTAGTCGTCTGTCTCTCACAGCAACGCCCACCAGTGGTTGATGGTGATCTGTTGATGTTCCCAATGAGGGCTCATTCCCAGACATGCGCGCTGCGGCTGCGTTTGCTTCGTGAGGCTGATTACAAAATATCCTTCCTGGAGGAAGTTGATATTAACTCATTCACAGGCCCTGCACGGGATGCCGCCTTGGTTGATTCTGAGGCTTTGGAACACACCTGCTCCTCAATAGTCTTTGGTGTGGATTTTCCGGTCTTGTCATTTGCCGAAGTGGAGAACCTCCTGCTTTCAATGACCACCGTTTGAATTGGATTTGGTCTAAATTGACACTGTTATATGAATTTGGCTCTTAGCTGCATGCTTATTTTTTAATTTAGAATTATTGTGCTTTGGTGTCCTCTTGACTTGTTGAAATTATATAAGGTATTAGTTTTTTTTTTTTAACATAGGGCATTTTTTAAGCTTCGATTTGAACCACTTTCTACCGACAAGGGGAGGGTGTAGTGTAGCCAATTTTAATATAGCCTTTGCGTGTTTGCTTAAAGCATTAGGCCTTTGTGCACTTTGTTCTAGATGCATCTTATTCAGCCTCGCACTGTTATTTTTCAATAACCAGTTTCACAGTCTTGTTTTATTTTCTTCTATCACACTGTTTAGCTTACTTCAGCACCGGAGTTCTCAAACAATACATTCTTGCTCGCTCTGTGCTTCAGTCAAGGATACAGTCTGGTACATTGCCAATAGACGTGGTAGGAGTTTAGTCTTTAAGGTTCGTAGAAAGTACACATTCTTATGTAGGGACGTTTCTTAGAACACCGGCGTGTTAATTATAAAAACACTTCCTAGTCCTGGTACACGTAAGAGGGAGATTCCGACCAGGGAACCACAACTAGACGCTGTCTGCCCAGTTGCAGATGCTGATCCAGATCACAGGACTTTGCTCAGGTATGAGGGTTGATGTCCTCCCGGGGAACCTGAAAGGCAGGCTTAGAGCTTAACATGCTGTGCTCAAAATAGAACTTAGAAGAGAGAACGTAATCTAGTAGCACTATGATAGCGTTATTTCTATGTTTCACTCTATTTCAATCCTACTGTGTTGTATGGTTCTGGTTATTGCGGCTCACGCCTTGTTATCTAAAATGCAGTTGTTTTATTAAATCAATCTGTAAAACTTAAACTGCCTCTGTCATTTGTATATGAGAGCACACTGTGTATGAGAGAACTGGTTGGGATCTGATTGACCACGACTTCCCTGGGAAGCACTAAGATGTCATGCGCTCGGCTGCCCAATTATCTCTTCCCTCTGGGAGAGATGAGGCACTGCTAGTTAGCCGGAGCAAAACCGGAGTGGGGGTGACAGGGGTCCTTCACCGTGGGTTAGACTTAGTCCCCCACACTGTGAACGATCCTGCCACCCAAAAATCCAGTAGTCTCATTAGGATAATGAGAGCCTACGCGACAGTTCAACTGGAGCCTCTGTATGCCCAATATAGTATTTGTCAACTGTTCAGGCATGTCTACGGTGTTAGGTGCGTGCCACAAGAAATTGTTTTCATAATGTGTGGAGTGCTTATCAGATTCTACATTCTCTCCTCTCTATCCTAGATATCCTGTCATGGGGAGATTGAGAAATGCACCAGTGTACCGTCTGCTAGTCCATCTTGCTACCCTGGAAGAGAGGCACATCATCCAGACCCATCATCTGAATCGTCTGATCATCATGGATCTATGTACCCAGTTGGTGACAAATCTATTGCCTGCTATACATAATCCCTATGTCATCAATCCCACAGTACAAGTCCTGTCAGTGGTACACTTTCTTGCCACAGGGCCCTTTCAGGTTACAGTTAGCTTGGCAGCAGGAACGTCACAGCCCATGTTCAGTCTTGCATTGAAGGATGTACTGTGTGCTTTTCTGAAACACCTGGACAGCTACATCAGGTTCCCCAACCTGCGGATTTGCCCACTGTTAAGGCAAACCTCTATGATATTGAACACATCCCTCATGTAATAGGGGCCATTGATGGCACCCATATTGCTTTGGTCCCTCCCTGTGCAAAAGAACAAGTATATAGGAACAGGAACAACTATCACTCCATAAATGTTCAGGTGGTGTGTCTGGCAAACCAGTTCATTTCCCAAGTGACAGCCAAGTTTCCAGGATCTGTCCACGAGTCCTACATTCTGAGGAACAGCAATGTCCCACACATGATGGCACAACTACAGAGAGGGAGGGTTTGGCTCATTGGTATGTTTGCCTTTGGATGTGTGTCTCTGTTGTGGCACCTGTCATCACAATCTTCCCTGTGGCTTTACCTGCATTGTAGCAGGTCCCACCTTTATTCACACAGGTAACTCAGGCTATCCTAGCCTTCCCTGACTGTTGACACCAGTGAGGTACCCTGCCATGGATGGGGAACACCATTTCAGTGAGGCCCATGGCAAGATGAGGCATGTAATAGAAAGGAAATTTGGTGTACTGAAGGCAAGATTCAGTTTTCTGCACGTCTGTGGAGGTCTCCTCCTGTACACTCCACAGAAGGTATGCCAGATCAAAGTTGCCTGCTGCATGCACCACATTCTAGCCCTGAGACGTCAGATCCCATTACTGGCTGATGATGAGGAGGCAGCTGGACCAGTGGGTGTTGATGGTGACATGCAAAGTCATGGGGAGGCAGATGAGGGTGGTGCAGCTGACTCTAGGACTGAGCTGATCAATCAGTACTTCAGTGACATACAGGTGTGTTGTGCGTGTAGTAGCAGGTGTTATGCTTCCACTTTGATTGATGACAATGCTCCTCCTGGCCAGGTACATCAGTAGAGATGTTCAGTGTACCTATCCCTAAGTGTGGGTTGTGGTAGTAGACAGGAGCAGTGTTACTGGTCTCAACTCTGATATGTGTTCTCAATGCAGGTTGCTAGGTTAACATTGCCTATGGACAGGCCTGCAGTGTGTTATGTGTCCTACAATCTCCTGTCCAGATGTAATTCCAGCAATTAACTGTGTACTATAAATCTTTCCCTCTCCTACCTGTTGCTTGAGCCTTTCATGTACAATAGCCTTTGCTAACTGTTGAAAGTGTAGTGTTTAGCCCAGTACAGCTGTCAGCTACAGCCTATTAGTCATTTATTTCCTGAGATTGTTGATGTAAAAGAGTCATCTGTTGTGCCCTGTTTCCTTGCCAATACACACTGGGCACGACAACAATGAACTGCATCTGTGCTTTGAGTGCCACCATGCCTAACATCCTCATGTGTGTCCCTGTCTTGGTCTTTTTGCAGGTTAAATATGTAGATCTACTCTGGTGTGTGGCTGGACTAATGACTCCCTTACAACTGAATTTTGGGACATGTCTGATGTACTATGTTCCCTGCAGCGGATGCATCCCTCTACTGTCCATGTCACTCGCTGTTGGTTAAGGGGAATAACCACACATAACATATTGCTGAACACACATTTGTACATCTAAAAATAAAGACACAAATGCAGTTGCTGTGATCTTCAATGGTTATTGTGCATATGTTGTCCAACAGTTGGTGAGTGGGGTCATGGTGGATGAAATCATCAGAGTAGATGGCCTGGCTTTAAGTAGTACAGGTCCAGTGTCCAAGGGACATGGCAATGTGGAGACATGACATTGAACAGTCTACAGGGTGTCTCAGTGGCACACAAGGCAGAATATTCAGGAGAAGGTCACTTCCTGGCAGTGGGTCTTGTCTTGGCATCTGCTCCAGCCGGATGGCTGGATGGATGACCACGTCTGCGTGGGGGTTCTTCTGCTACAGAGGGAGGGGTGTCAGTGGCCTGTGGTTCCCCTGGCAGTGCCTCAATTCCATTGGCTGTCGCAGATGTGGATGGCTCAGTTGGTATGTGGCTAGTGGAAGGGGCGTGCTGGTGGGTAGAGGAAGCACGTAGGATGGTGGTGAGGTCCCTGAGCACCCCTGCAATGGAGGCCATGGTGGCATTGTGAGCCTGCCACTGCTGCATGGCCTCCTGGTGGTATTCCCTCTGAAGCCTTTGGTTTTCCCCCAAGATGATGAGAATTTGGCCCTTATTGTCCTGGGATTGCTGATATGCTCCCAGGACTTGAGAGATGGCCTCCTGGTCAGTTGACTACCTCGGCTACCCTGTCCTCTGGCACACAGGTGCCCTCCTATGACCCCTGCCCCCTGTGCTTGTGCCCCTGGCACAGTGTTCCCACTCCCAGTTCACAGGACCTTCATCTTGGGTTTCAGGGGTCGACTGGTCCCTGTACTGTGGGGCACACTAATGATTGTACAGTCCTTGGGACACTGGCTTGTGGACGAGGGATTGGCTGTGCTGTTGATGCCACAGGGTGGGGGGTTGGATGTGAGCAGGGTGAGGCTGGGAGCAGTGGAGTGACTAGGTATCCCCGATGTGCCCGGTAAATCATCAATGTCCAGACATCCAGAGTCAAGAGGCATTGTCCTCACTGGGGTCTTTATCCTGGAGAGGGCTGGCTATCTCTGGCATCCTCTACATGGTGGCAGTGTGTCTTATCCAGGTGTCTGGTTGACACCTGTTCGGTATAAGTCAATAAGGACGCTCAATAAAGGACCACACACCAATTATAAATACAATTTAGCTTTACTAGAACTGCAGGTAAAATGTAGGCATTTAGCACATTAACAATAGTAGAATAAGAATAGCAATGAAAAGCATCTATTTATATATATAAGCAAAGAATTCATTGACAGATATAAGTTTTGATTAACTGTATACTAAAATGCATCGCACTACGATATCTACGATATCTACGATATTCAGGAAGCAGAATATAAATGAGCTGAATACTTCAGATAAGCTTTGATTTACTGTACACCAAAATGCATGTTTCAATTACTGCAGCAGGCTCTCACTACGATGTTTAGGAGGCAAAATAGAAACGAACTGAATACTTCATTTAAGCTTTGATTTACTGCACACCAAAATGCATGTTTCAATTACTGCAGCAGGCTCTCACTACGATGTTCAGGAGGCAAAATATAAACAAACTGAATACTTCATTTAAGCTTTGATTTACTGCACACCAAAATGCATGTTTCAGTTATTGTAGCAGTTCACACTAATAGGTTTAGAAAGCAAAATATAAACGAGCTGAATACTTCAGGTTATAAACACAGTGCAGGCATATATAATCAGTCATAATAATAGAGCAGAGAAACAAAGGTATTTTATCCCTGTGTGGAAACTTAACTTAATCCACGACATGCTGGGGAGCTCTCTACCGCCTGCTTGGACCTCTCTCCCCCTCAAGCACCACGAGCAAACAGGGAGGCAGCGCTGGGCCATGGCAGCTTCCACAATTCCATCTGCCAGCTTCCAAATCCCTCACCCACAGTTCAGTGCTTAAATAACTCGAAGCTTGGATTCTATCTCATTCTGGCATTTTCTAGCTATGTTATCAGTACTTGGCTGCTCTGCCTTTCTCCAGCCTTTGTTTTCATTCCATCTTCTCCCTGTACTCTCGTTCTCAAGGTTGAGACGGAGTCTTCTACACAAACAAGCTTGAAAATAATATCATGAACTTTTCCACGATGTTTGGGAGGGGGTTTCAACAGGCAATACACTCATCTACACTGCTCAAGCTAATTAACCCTTCGCGTTACAATGTCTTCCGCATCTTTCCCTAATACTGAACACAGTGGCAGAGCTACCTGTGGATGGAGTGGAAAAGGGTTACATGGTGGTGAGATTGGTTGTCTCTTTGTCTGATGCATACAGTGGCTTGACGTGATTCCCAGTTATGGTAATGTAAGATGCAGCACTGCAGCCAATGTTTGTGGGCAGTGGATTGTGACATAGGTACCATGTTCCACTGAGGGTTGAGGAATGAGGATTGCATTGCTGTCATTGACATGTAGTGGTCCTCAGTCGAAGCATCCAGTTGGTGTAGCAGGTGCAATAGTTATACATGTAGGAGTTGCACTGTGAAGTGGGAATAGCAGGTTTTGATGTAGCTGGGCTGGTGCATTGTGGGAGTTGTAGTGATTGTTATTGGCAGTGCTATCTGTGCACTTGGAAGGGACTGTGTGGGCACTGTGGCTGGATGGTGGTGTGGCATGCAGGGGTGGGGCATTAGGTGATTGGGTGGGAGGTGGATTGGAAGATAGGGTGACTTGGGGAGTGATAGAGTAGTGGGAAAGCAGCTGGACAGGAGTACATGATGCGAAGGGAGTGATAGTTACTAACCAGAGTCCTGTCCTCTGGGTATGCCAGTAAGGCGCTCAGGATGCAGGATGTCCAGGAACTTCTTCTCCTACGTTGCGACCTCTGGGGCAGGAGGTGGGGGCCCATTGCCAGTCTTCATCACAGCAATTTGGTATCTGGATGCCATGGAATGGACCTTCCTCTGTAGGTCGTTCCACCTCTTCCTGGTGTTCTCCCTTGTGCATGGATGATTGCCCACTGAGATGACCCTGTCGACAATTCTCTGCTACAACTCAATTTTCCTGGCTATGGAAGTTTGCTGGTTCTGTGCTCCAAACAGTTGTGGCTCTACCCAGACGATTTTATTGACCATGACCCTCATCTCATCGTATGCGCTTTTGACAGGACATGGTGGTTGTGTTGTGGGTGGTGGTGTGTGTTGTGTGCAAGGGTGCAGTGTAGGATGCTTGGTGGGGTGTGGGGTGTTTTGTTGTGTGTGCTGGTTGGATGTCATGTTTGTGTGCAGTAGCGATGTGTGTAGTGTGTTGATGGTGCAGTTGTGTGGTGTGTTGAGTGTTGAATGTGCTAATGCCTAAGGTGTACAAGTGCAGAGTCTTCAGTTTGTGTGCTCCTCGCTGTCTGTGTTAGTTGTTGTGGTTCAAAGGATTGTGGGTTGTGTGTGGGTGTGTTATATAGTTCAGTGAGCAGGTGTGTGTGGTGGGTGTATGTGTCTCGGGTGTGGGGTATTCGTACTGTTCAATGTAGTGTTGTATTCTGGCTGAAGTAGGTTTTTGGCTGCAACAGTTTGCACTGCCAGCGGTTTTCCGCTGTGCTGATTTGTGGGTCGTAATCTGGAGGGTGGAATGTAGTCGGTGTGGCGGTGCTGGTGGTGGAACTGTATCTTTACCGCTCACCAGTGTCCTGGCAGTGTCGGATTTGTGGCTGTTTTTTGCCGGTCTTCATTGTGGATTCTTAATACAGCGGTGGGATACTGCCAATGCAGACAGTCTTTTAGCCGCCACCGCCCCAGCGGTCTTGCCAAAAGACCACCAAACTCGTAATGAGGGCCTGCGTGCCTCAGTCAGAACCAGATGGAAGATGTGGCCTTACTGAAAGGTCAGGGGCTTTGGATCATGAGGTAATTGAAAGTGTTCTGATTTGATGACGGCCTGGTGGAAGGAACAGATAAATTAGTTTAACATTTATGCACGTTTCACGTTATCTTTGTAAGTTAAGACTTGCCTTTTATAGAAAGCAGCCTTTTATATCAACTAAGTATGACCATTGGGTGTGGGTCATCTTGACACCTGCATCATTGACATGGACACACTTGTTTAGGCATCGTCAGGAGAAGATGATCTCTACAGCCTCGGTATTAAAATGGTATAGAAGACGTCCATGATGCACACATTTCAAAGCTGTGCGAATATTAGGCTCACCATCACCTGATACCCTGCATGCCGTACCTTTGTTAGGACTAACTTTGGTAGAAAACCTATTGATAGTACAGCGCTAGCACCATATGAAGGAGGAGCAAATTAATTTAGTTGCTACCTTAGAATTTTAGCAATAGGTCCAGAGAGGTGGACCACAATCTGTTTAACAAGCATGAGTCTTGCATAACAATTTATCTTGTAAACTATCAATATCCTCTACAGTGTACAGCATACATGTGTTGCATGCAGCTTTTTGACCTGCAAAGAATTTATAACTTAAAGAGGAAGTACAAACATAGAATACTGTCTATAAACAGCAGTTTAATGCATCTTTTCTAACAACCTTCATATTTCAGGCCAGTGATTGGATAACACCTCGACTGTCCAATAAATTAAAAATACATAATTAAAATAATCAATCACTTGCATATCGATTTAATGTGCATTTTGGTTATTTGTAATAATTAGTTACATTTCTTTTCCGGGGAAAATCATGACATATAACTAGGCATCCAAATTCTTCCAAGGGACCTGATAACATTGTGCTACTGAGTGGAAAGAGCAGGTTATACTGTGGAAGTGTCCTGTTTATTTATTTTAGATTTTTACAAGCAAAACATCAGGTAAGATTTGGGTGTTTTGATATTCAAATTTGAAATCAAAAATTAATATTCAAACAATTCCTGTGGAAAACTGAATTCATAACTAAAATTTTCGATATATTTATTTTTGGCACACAGCTAGGAAGAGCACTCTGAAGTAGACAAAAGGTTTATACATTCAGCTTTCTATAAAACACCATAGTAAACTTATAATTAACCAGAGCAATGATAGAAAGTTTGTCTGCACCAGGCTCACTCATGCCTAAATTTTGTGAAATGGATAATCCTCTTTTCTAAAATGCCTAAGAATTTTCACTAGTATTAACTACCAGGCACAGAAAAGGTATAGTTCAGTTTTCACCAGTGGAGACTGGCATTGAAGGAGAGTGGTGGTACAGGCAAATGGGTGCTGGGTAGTATTAGTGGCATGCACGATCTCACCGCAAGCAAATTAATGAAAATACAGTTACCTGACATGCAGGAAACTTCCTCCTCCTCACTGCATGTCCTCTTCCTCTGCAGTCCAGTGTTCAGTGCGGGCCGAGCCAACTCCCTTAACCGATCCTGGTGAAGCTCTCCTGCTGTGAACCAGCATGAGGGAAGCACCATGACTGGAGGGAGCGGGCTCTCTCGGCGATCCCATAGGCACTGGAGGCCTGTGCTTGTTCTAACCCAGCTGTCATAAGAGAGCTGAGTTAGAAAGATTTCAAAGTGTGCATGTCTGGCTGGCCGTCACAAGACGGCTGGCCAAGCGGACATGCGCACTTTGAACTGAAATGCCCAGGTAGCCCACTCTCCCCCTTGCTGTTGCCACTCATTAGGTCCCGCCCTGTCCTGACACTCGGTTCAGGACAGGTAGATGAAAAATAAAATGGTAATAAACTAGCTTTATCACCATTTTATTTTTCCTCTTTGGGGCTTTTGGGAGTATTTTAATTGGCAGGACGGCGCTCCTTCACTGTAATGGAGGAGCTGTCCCTGTTTATCACCAGCGAGGAAGCTCAAAGTGCATAAAATATATTCTAGCCACAAAATCCAGTTCTCACATAATGGCGGCTAACAACAAAGATGTTAGAAAATTAATACAATAAACATAATTACACCACTGAGATTAATACACAAATTTTCTATGTAAATACATTGTTCTAGTTACATTTCTTTGATTAATTCCCTTGTTTTTTTATTTTCACAATACTTTTATAATATAACAAAATTAATGGTATTAACAATACAAGTCTTTTTGGTTCAGTGGTTGAGTTTTTAATATATCTTTTCTTTTTTGTGTTTTTATATGGGTGCTTTACTAATTCAAGGGTTCCTAACCTCTATAAAAAGTTTAAAATTATATAAAAGATTTTAAATATATATGTTTGAGCTAATTTATTTTTCTGAAGTTTAAATATATTCACATTCCCACCTAAATATTTCATGTATTCAAAATTATTTAAATTGATGTACATAATCAATTAATAGTGATTTAATTTGTTTAATACATATTAATGTTACATTATTTTTTACATTAAAACAATTAAAACAATATTTTAAAATGCTTTTTTAATATGTATGTTTTATTTTTAGGAAAATGTGGCAACATTAAATAATTTTTACTGTATTTTGGAAATGTTTTAATAATTTAATTTATGTTAACATTACTTCCAATGGGGATTTATTATAAATCTACGTCTACTAATTTCTATGGGAGGATATTGAAGTACCTGTGAGTGGTCATGGGTGGATCTTGTCTTACTTATGGTACTACAAAATGCAGTTTGTAAATCAGGCCCCTTGAATGTAATGTAATGTTATGATAGGTTATGTTCTGTAGATTTGTAGAGCTCAGTCAGAGGGGTATGCTGGTACGGAGCAGGGGTGAATTTAGGCACTTGAAGGACCTAGTGGAACTACTGAAAGAGCCAGGTATTCAGCTTCTTGCTGAATTTAAGAAGCAAGGAGGATGCTCTAATTTGTAGAGGCAGGTCGTTCCACACTTTAGGAGAAGTCCCATGGGGAAGTGCTCTTCCTGAAAATCACAATTCTGATATTGTCGATCTCCAGCTTTAGACAGGTGGTCTTCATCCAATGGGCGTTCATAGTCATGCAGACATTGAGCTTTATCCAGGGACTGGGTGTACTGTCCCTAGGAGAGAGAATGAGTTGTGTTCCATTGGTGGAGGAGAGGACTTTGAGATTGGTGATACTGGCCTGCGGCATCATGTATGCTAAGAAGAGGGATGGGCTCAGGGAAGATGTTTGCATAACTCCACAGATGAGGTTGGGGGCATCCAAGGTGTATGGTGCCAGGCTGACTGACTGGGTCCTTCCTTTCAAGAAGGAGCAGCTCCATCTAAGTGAATGTCCTTGGATTCCAATGTCATGTAGGCACTGCATGAGGAAACAGTGTCAAATTCTGCAGAGAGGTCCAGGAGAATGAGTGTTGATGTACCTCCTTTGTCCAGAGTCATGTGGATGTCATCCATGGCAGTGATGAGGGCAGTTTCAATGCTGTGGTTGGATCTGAATCTAGACTGAGAAGTGTCAAGTAGGTAGTGTTCATGGAGGTATTCGGTGAGATGTCTGTTGATGACTTTCTCTACGACCCTAGCCAGAAATGGTAGCAGGGAGATCAGTCTTCAATAGCCAATGTACCTGAGTTGTTGAATACTGATATAAGATGTCCATAAGTAGGAACATAATTAATCAGTTGCCATTTTCTGTCAGTGTTTTATGGGAATTTGTTACATTTCATGCCTCTAAAAAAATCAGTGATTTATATGTGCCTCATGCCATGCTCTTATATTTATTTTTTTAGGGGGTTATGGGCGTATTTATTAATTACATAACTTCAGATTATGTGCCACATTGTGGGTAAATACAAGTCAAAATGTGGGTATCAGTGCTTAGTGGCCCTTACGGGTAACCATTAATGACTAACCTCTCCTATAGTTTTTAATAGCTAATCATTCTCACTCTTCACACTCCTCACTGAGGAATTGAGGGCTTTAGGGCAACACTTTTGTAGAGATAGTAATTGTATAGGGAGGTCTAATATTTGATATTTGTATCAGAACACTGGGGTACTGAGAGCTCAATTCAAGGCAATGAAGTGGCTCAGGACATAAAATAGCTAACAAGATTTCACTGTTTGTTGTTCTGTTTCTTATTTCAGAACATTCTACTTTCTGTGGCTGGGGTGTCCTAATAGGATTATAACTCTTCTGCCTAACTAACTGTACACCAGTTTCTAAAGGCCCACTCCCTCTTTATAGACCCTAGCTTAGTCTTGGGCCTATAATTTAAAAAAAGTAAGGCTTAAAGCAGCAGTTCTAGTCTTCAGTTGTAGGAGTTTCATGCTATCTTAATAGATAGGCACAATGTAGGTATGCAGAATGTATGCATGTATGTATGTATGTATGAAGATAGTATTTCAGCAAAACAAACCTAAAGTCAGCAGAGCTCTATACAGGGTCAAAACCAAGCAAAATGTCGATGGGTGATAGAAGTTGTTGCTGGTTTGTGGGCTGAAGATTTTTCTACTGATAAGTTTTAAAATATATATATATATATATTTAATCAATTTTGCAGGTACATAAAGCCAAACATAAATACCAACAATCAGAGGTTCAACTTTCAACAGTTAGTCAGAATAATTTGGGATAAAAAAATAACACCAACATGAAGTCAGTTTAGGGAGGTTCAGCAAGATACGTGTATACCTTAGTCATGCATCAATATACTACTATTGCCCAAAATAATGTAGCCCCCTATTGTAAGGTTAGATTGCTACGATCTCCTCAAATACCCCTAAACTTCCTAACTGCACCGGTTAGTTGGGTACACAACTATTACTTGTACTGTACTGATTTCAGTTTGAGCTCCCAATGCTCGTATGGTTGGATACCAAAGAGAGCTCCTAAGGAATTTGGGACTAGGGAAGCATGAACTTTGAAACTAATCTGCTGAAATATTTTCTCCGAATATTTTACTAGGTCTGGGCATGTAAAACATACATGTAGCCAATCCCCCTCATTGCACCTACAGCGTGGGCATTCTCCAGAGGCTGATGGAAAAGCTTTATTAATTTGGGCTGTTGTATAATAAAGCATTCATTTTGAAAATCGCCTTATGGGAGAGAATATTATAATGTCTCCAGAGCTGTGGATCTATTTTACACCCTGTTGCAATTTCAATCTTAATCAGAGCAAGGGGCATGATTCTTGCATAAGACGGCTGGCACAAGATCCGATACCAATTGCCCATTTCTGTCTGGCTTTTTTCATAAACGGCCTGGAATGCTACCTGATCTGTCGTTATCTCAGCAGCCTGCATAAGGTAGTGGATTTAAAGGTAAGAGAAAGTAAGGCACTCCGAGATAGAAACTTCGCCCTCTCTAAGTTGGACCCAGGTTTTGATTTGCCCGGCCGATAAACAATTAGAAAACCTAAAAAAAAAAAAAAAGATTCTCCCACTCTCTAATATGAGTAGAGCTCAACTTAAGGCCCAACGCCTCTGAGTCATGGAGCAAGATTGAGGGGTGAAAGCTAGGGACTTGATATTTCTTGAGAAATTCAGCAGCCCTAATTCAAATTGCATTAGGAATTTTAGACCTGGTGCGTTTCGGGAGTCTCTGAATTTTGTGGAAGTGGGGGAGTTGAATGTTCTTTCCACTAGCATTTGCTTCAAATAGAAATCATGGTCTTATAGCCAAGTCTAAAAACGCAGGCTGATAGTATTTCTTAAAATTTGGTAATGCTAAGTCACATTCTGCTATGGATAAAGAAAGCATATCAAGCTTTGTATGAGGTTTATTATTCACCCAGATGAACTGGCAGAGCATCATATCAATTTCCTTAAAATAAAATTCTGGGAAATTTGATGATTAAGTTGCTAAAGATAAAAAGAAAAAGAGGAAGAATTATTTTTTTTTATAAGCACCACATGCTGGATAATTGTTACTGTGAGAGTTTGCAATTTGTGAAGAAGATCTTGAGCTCTGCTGACAGTGGACAAATAGTTAAGTTGATAAAGATCAGAAAAGTTACGGAAGACTTAAATGCCCAAATATCTAATAGGTCGTGCGACCCAAAAATGAGCACACATAACGGAGGGGAGGACTGATTCAGTGCCATTAAACAAGAAAGCCTTCGACTTAGTATGGTTGACCCTAGAACTACCCAAATCAGTGAAAATCTTGATCTTCTCAAAAGCCCTTTCTACACTCTGTGCCTCAGCTGATAGATAAAGAATCATATCAATATTGTTGGCAAACAATTTCAATTTAGGTGCTTGAAATTGTGGTGCAGGAATAGAAAGACCTTGACCAAGGGCTGTTGCCAAAGGCTCTATGAAAAGCGTAAACAGCCCTGGTGAAAGAGGACATCCTTGGCAAATGCCCAGATGGATTTGCAAGGTCGCCGCTATGTGCACATTGACTAAGATCTTGGCTTTAGCCTTGGAATACAAATTGTGGATTAGCTGTAAAAACAATTGTGAGAAAAGTGAACCTATCCAAAATCACGAACAACACTTCCCATTGGACTAAGTCAAATGATTTCTCTATGTTGAGCATTATAATTGCAGCCTGAGTGTTATTCTCAGAGAAGTAATCAATATCCTGTAGCAAAAAGTTAGTATTGGTTGATATATACCTGCTTGGAAGAAACCCGCACTGATATCCATTAATCATCCCTTGAGCCACAGGGGTGATCCTGGTGGCTAGAATCTTTGTCAAAAGGTTGTAGTCATGATTTATTAAGCTAATGGAATGATAAAGAATCCTGTTTCTCTGTCAGCTTGCCCGTTTTTATAAAGCTAACAATAAAGGTCCTTGTGAAGGAGCCAGGTACCTCAGTCCTGTTGAGTATGTCATTAAAAGAATGTCCAATAATTCCGCTATTTGTTCTATAATTACTTTATTCACTTCAGCCAGCAAGCCATCTTCACAGCAGGCCTTCCCATTTGGTAAGGGTGAAATCACCTTTTTCACCTCTAACAACTTAATGGGCTTACAGAGGCCTGTGATTGCTCTCCAAGGGTAGGTAGATTGACTGACCCTTAATATCCATTTACTTGTACCATATCATTCACAAGTGTAGGAGTGTATAATCTTAAATAATGGGACAGGAACACCTCACCAATTTCCTTAGGGTGGTTCACAACAATTCCTTGAGCCTCGTCAAAAAATGACTTATTATTAGCATTATTACACCTTTTCTTTACCGACCAGGCCAACAGCCTACCAACATGCTCTTTCTTTTCATAATGTCGCTGGAAGCACGTACCGTGATTAACTATTTACCAGGACAAATAGTAGTCCCTTAAACTGTCCTGTGCCTCCTTCAATCTGTTGGCAGAAGCCAGATCGTGAGTAGCCTGATGAATCAGTGCTGCTTGATTGAGTTCCTGCTGAAGACTGAAAGTTTTCTTCCTAGTTATTTTATTTATGTGAGCCTCATAGACAATTGCTTCCCCCCTTATAGAAAGCCTTGTAGGCTTCCCAAATAGCAAATAAGGAGGCTGACCCTTTGTTGTTCAGAAAGAACGCGGTGACCAACACCTTGAGGATTGCTATCCACCATTCATCTGTCAGAAGAGACTTATCAAAGTCGATCTACTCAGCACACAAAGGTTGATCTACCGAGCACACAGGCATATATAGGTCAATCAAAGGGACCGAATGATCAGAAAACGGATTGGAGAGGATGCGTGAACTGCCCCTGGCACATTGGAACGAGATTAAAACATAATATATCCTGGAGGCCGTGTTATATCTTTTGAAAAAAGTAAGTAAATTATAATGCCTGCAGATGATCTACCCTCAAGGTATCCACTAAAGCCAAGTCTCTAATAAACTTTGCCAAAGAGCAAAATGCTCTGGGTTTATTCTGAGGCTTGTTCTTACATGATGTATTGAGTCTGAAGTCTGGTATGATATTGAAATCTCCCTGTACAACCAACAATCTGGGAAGTGTAATCAAAACATTATATGAATCCTGAAGGGAATTTATTAAATTTTTTATGGGATCATAAAAACTTGCAAAGTGCATACGCTGATTTAAAATTACAGTACTAATTATAAGCCATCTAGCGTGTGGATCTCTAAACACCTGATAAACTTCCCCATGGGAACTTGCATGTTACTAGGATGGCCACCCCATGTATAGCGGCACTGGCAGATGCAAAAAAAGACTGAGAGATGAAATTGGGTATCTAGGAATTTTGGCCTGAATTTCCTGCAATAGAATTATCTGAACTTGTGATGACCTTAACCAGTGAAGTATTGCTCAGAATTATGCCTGATTATTGGCCCCATTTACATTGTACACAGCAACCTTAAAGTGCTTTTCTGCCACCTACGTAGATAATTGCATTTGTAAAATGCTAGCTATGCTGATCATGCCCCCTTGAGAAACAATAGAGGCTTCTTAGTCTGACCGTATCCTCCCAATATCATAGCTTCTCCCAAATTGACATAAAATAGCTAAGAACCATCTTTCAACATATCACCTGCCATTTTCACCCACCCTACCACCCTAGACCTTACCCCCAACATGCCCCTTACCCCTTCTCTCGCATCGAAGCCTGAGCCATCATAGGCTCTGACCCTCCCAGAACAGCTCCCTCCCTTGTGTCCCTGGTGCCCTTGGCCCCCCCCTCCAATCCCTTCCACTGAAATGGAGTTCAAAGGGGTGGCACTCCTGGGCCTGCATCAAAAGAAGAACAGCAGATGGCCCTGGGTGAGCTAGTTAATCGGAATCAAACACAGGAACATATTAATTACGCTAATCATATCAAAACATCTTGCATTGATCCATTTTGTAGTTGCCAGCTGGCATTCAGAAAGTTGTCCCTAGGATATTGGTCCTTGAAGACCCTGATCTCACTTTCTTATTGATTGCAAAATGTCTTTCGCATGGCCAACCAAATGAAAAATATGGGCCTGTCCCTTGAAGAGCACTTTAAGCTTGGACTCTTGAATTAAACCAGTAGGCTCGCCTTGTCTATTGAAGTTGTCAATCATTCCCATAAATTCTCGCCTGCACCGTTCTACTAATAACTTGTCACGGAGTTGTCTGTTGTTAGAGGTGATGACATTTCTATGCAAGTCCTGCCATTTTGTCTTTCCCTGAAGGCTGCTTCAGGAATGCTGATGACAACCAGGTGCAGAGATCTTAGACTTCATTGTGCCAATGCTTTTGATCCTCTTGCTTGGACTCGGCATCATTACTACATGCTGTGAGAGTTATCATCTTGCACAATGATTGTGTTTGTACTACAACCAGAAAAGGAGATTTGAAATGGAAGCACCTCAAACTGGATCCTACATCTTAGCTGGTAGATCTGTGTACCCTGGCAGGAAACAAGAGTATGGAAGTGGGACAAAGTCCACTCCACTCTTTTCCATTTGTGAGTTGTTCTTGACCAAAGAATGAAGCTCTCCACAAAGAACACAGAATGTGATGTAAAAATAAGTGAAGGATTGGGAAGCAAAGTGGAAAAACTATTTCCCAAATCCCAATTTACAAGCCTCTGCTGTAAATTAAAGGATCATAAAGTTAATCCAAGAGTGCGGAACCAGTTAACCACCAGGAGCAACTTTCTTTTATCAATTAGAGATAATATTATTCTCTGAAGAAAATGTTGAAGCTCTCAAATATACACCTGGGGATATGACCGACGTCTAGCACGTTGGAAGCATCCTTTACATTATAACTAACTGCTGAGAGATGCATGATTTTTGGTTCATATACTTGTATAACGGCATACAATGTTTGGAAAACAATAGCAGATTAAGCTGTTAAACAGTGACTTAATCAAACCTGGGGTGATTTTTTCTGAGATTGACAAATCATGCACTAACACAACATGATTGTTCTCTCTCACAGTGAAACATGATTGTTCTCTCTCTTAGTGATAGCCACATATTTTAGATGGTGCTTAGGAAATTTACTCTTGCCAATGAATTAGAAGATCTTGAAATAGTTGTAGGTCTTGCCGTGAGAATGTTTATCTGAGTGTGAGAGTGAGAGTGGCTGTGTGGGTGTGAGAGTGGATGTGACAGCATCTCTGGGTGTGAGAGTGGGTGTGACAGTGTCTATCTTGCTCTGAGAGTGGGTATTAGAGTGTTTCTCTGGGTGCAAGAGTGAGAGTGAGAGTCTCTGTCTGGGCATGAGAGTGACTGTGACAGTGTCTGCCTCAGAGTGGGTGTGAGAGTGTCTCTTTAAGTGTGACAATGAGCGTGAGAGTGCCTGTGTGGGCGTGAGAGTGGATGTGACATGTCTCTCTTGGTGTGAGAGTCGGTGTGACAGTATCTATCTTGCTGTGAGAGTAAGTGTGAGAGTCTCTCCCTGGGTGTGAGAGTGAGTGTGCCAGTGTCTGCCTGGTTGTGAGAGTGGCATGAGTGTGTCTATCTGAGTGTGTGAATTAGTGTGAGAGTCTCTGTCTGGTGTGAGAGTGGGTGTGAGAGTGTCTATCTGAGTGTGACAGTGAGCATGAGAGTGCCTGTGTGGGTGTGAGAGTGGATGTGACAGTGTCTATCTTGCTGTGAGAGTGGATGTCAGCTTGACTGTCTGGGTGTGAGAGTGAGTGTCAGCGTGTGTCTCTTGGTGTGAGACTAGGTGTGAGAGCATCTATCTGGGCGTCAGACTAGGGGTGAAATTAGATCATATCATCTATAACAACACACAATCAACACAGTCATCAGACGGTGATAGAGTATTGTGAAGTTAAGATGTCAGAAGACATTTGTACAAGGGTCTCTAGAGCTAAAGAAGCTAGCTGCATAGGGAGCAAAGGAAACAAACCTTCCAGTCTTTTTCTTACTAATCAGTGAGCATTATGATTTTAAAGTAATTTAAATATTTTAAAAAGAATACACAGTCAAACGTTCAATAAAAGGCAAAACATTACATTCCTCCTGAAGGAAACAACAGATCTAAATTGCTTAGCTAGCTTAAGAGACTTCCATTAGACATGCAATAGGCAAGGGTCAATTTTGCAGAACTGGTCTACATTGAGCTACCCTACTACCAATCATGAAAAACACATAGTTGGATTGTGACAACACACCACTTTCACATTTCTGAAGGGCACAAAGAATCTAATCAAACACAGTTACTATCACAACAACTGCAAATAGCAACGCGGTTGTGCAGGTCGGCATTACATCAATCTAGTGCTTTGTCCATAGTGGTTGAGGATGTCGGATCATTCAGTCAAGAGACTCAGATCAGGTTTTACAAAGATGTGTTCATCTTGCTGCATGTAAGGAAAATATTTTCACAATTTAAAAAGACAAAAAGTAAGAACCTTATGTTTTCAAATATGAGAAACCCACTCACACATTCACATGATATGACGAGAGAACTAAAGGTTTTTATGGTGGCTCTAACACTGATCATCCTCTCAGAGCCCCCAAAAGTACACAAGAAAAAGGATGAGCAACTTTACAAAGATTAATTTCTGTTGCATTAGCACTAGATTGAACATTCTGATAAATTACAGAAGATAATAGATTCCCCTTCTGGATCCTGCTGGTGGATGCTGAAATAATCAAAATAGAGCCACAACCACTCTATTGCTAAGCTGTCCAAGAGAGTGACTAGAGTATCATGTGTATTGTAAAGTAGGTAAACTTCTTCCCACTGTTGGAGTTACATGAATTTTCCAGACACACTGAGATCAAAGAGAGTTCCCCTACATTCCTAAGGACATCTTACATTTACTCACACTTTGAAATCATGTTTTATTGAAAATTGTCAGAGTTCTCACAAAGCATTTCTATAAAATGCTGTTCATATTATCAAATTATGGTGACACAATTTCAGTGTGTTATGGAAGAAAACACCAGCATCATTACAGTATTGTATGCTGATCCTGCTATAAAAGGTATGATTGAACGTGTGTAATAGAAAACAAATATGCTGTAGTCTGTAGTATATGAGGGAAAAGAAGGAAGGGAACAGAAGAAATGGGAACAGAAGGGGTTGAGGTGGTAATGGTTACATGGCTGCAAGGAGGGAGTGAGGACAAAAGGAATAGGGATAAAATGGTACCTGGAAACCAAAGCGAAGACAGATTATTCATCAGACACTGCTGTTCTTCATACATGTTCTAATGAAATGTAACCACAGGCATATCAAATGCATCATGTAACCTGACCAGACTTGACAAAGTTTGCCATCCAAAACCACTGACTCTGATGAGTGAATCCAATACAGCAGATAAATAATAAATCAAAAAAGAGCACAGATAAAGTACAAGAAACATCTCACACTTGGTGTGAAGGCCAATGCCAGCCTTGTTCAGTCTAAGAGTGGCCAAGTACTAATTATGTAGGATTGTACAGTAGATGAATTTAAGCCTTTCTTCCTTCAGTCCACTTTCATGATTAGTCATCATGTTTTGCATTGTCATCACAGACATATGAGAGAATGGGTAACTGAAGAAAGGTGGTAGTAGTGACCACCAAAGGCTGATCAAAAAGTGTGTCATCTAGATGTACTATTAATGTTGATTTTATTGAAGCCAGAGTTGTTACAAAGTACAAGGAACAATATGACCTTTCACCAGCATGTATTCAGCCTATTTAAGCACTTATTGTGCCAAGCAGTATAATATATATTGTATCCCCCTTATTTGCATGGTTGTATGTGAATCTGATAGAAAATAAGGGCCTGATTTAGAGTTTGGTGGTGGGGTTACTCCGTCACAACAGTGACAGATGTCCATCCACCAAAATCTAAATCCCATTGAATATTATGACCCTCAGTATGACACCGCCGAAGTCCCGCCAGCCACAAGACCACAAGTGATGGTGGTCATCAGACTGCCATATTATGACTGCTGGCGGCTCACCTCCATAAATTGGGTGGAGAGACGCCAGGAGCCATACTTGTGGTTTGCGGTGCAGTGGAGGTTGCTCCGCTGGCACCGGCACATCAACACAACACCGCCACACCTATTAAGACTTAGCAATAGGCGTGGTGGTATTTTGTGGTGATGGGGAACTGGCGGCAGAGAAAGCGCCATTCCCTCCCGAATGACCAACACAACCACAAGGTAAGGTGATCGACCGAAAGGGGGGGGGCGGGGGTGTTGAGTGTTGTGTGCCTGAATGGGGGGGGTTTGTGTGAATGGAGGGGGGCGGGGTGATGTGTGTGTTTGTGTGCGTGTATATGCAAGTGTATATGTGCTTCTTCGAATGTGTGAATGCGGGAGGTGGGGGGTTGTCATGGCCGTGTGTGCATGTGTGTTTGAATGAGTGTGCCTGTATGTATGTATGTGTGATGTGTGCCGGCATGAATGGGGGAGGGTCCTACATGGAGGGGGGGTTGGGGAGTCCTGCAGTGGTGACAGGAATGAGTTATTCCTGTTGCCAGTATCGTTACCGCCAGTGATTCTGTGGCGGGGCTGCCACCACAGAATCCCTAGCAGTAGGGATGCTCAAAATACCGTGGTCAGTGTTAGGTGGACCGCCAGGTTTAAGGTGGTCAACCTTTGGCCAGGCGTTCCTACCCCCCGGCGGTACAGGTGGTGAACTGGCTGCATGTTGCCATAATTTGGCGGTCCTGCACCACCAGGCTGTCGGGGTGGCAGAGCAGGACCGCCAGGGTCATAATGACCCCCTATGTGATTTATATTTCGGCAGACTGGATGTCTGTCACTGTTGTGATGGTGTAACCACTCCGCCAAACTCGACATCAGGGCCTATATTTGGAGTAACTGTTTCAGATGACCTGTTTTTGTTGTGTTGAACTAATTGTTTTATATATTTCACCCTGCATGCCATTCACCAGTTTGACAAAGCCAACCTGGGGAATGTCATTCTGAACAACAATTTCTAATATCAGTTTGCTTTTTATAGTTTTCTCATTTGCCCTTCCCCTTTTTAAGGGGGTTGTTCCATATCAGCCCCAGTTTTAAAACTGCCCTTTCTTTCCTCTTCCTCTTTGTTCATTTACAATCACCACTCCTGGATCCTCCAACTCTCCTCCCTGGCCATCCTTTTCTCATTTTACCTTTGTTTTTTTATTTTTCTTGGCAGTTCCCGCATCTCCATCTTTTATATTTCACTTTATTCATAGTCCCCCCTCCACTGCAAGATGGGTGAGGCCCTTTTTCCTCCTCTCCTCCTCCTTTTTATCCACTTGTTCCACCTAATTTTCCTGCATCCCACTTGATTTATATGCATTTAACTTGTCTTCTTTTTTCTCTTTGTCTTTCTCATTATTTGGGGATACAACTGGGGTGCTCTGCAAAAAGTACAACACATGCACTTACACCTTCAACTCTGCCTTAGACTCCACATTCAACTGCAATTTAAACAACTGAATTCCTTGATTCGATCATATCAGAATCAGCAGTTGTTGAGAACCTTTATCCTTGCAATGAACCATAACTCTTTAATGGCTTTTGACAAATAGAGGATTTGGGAACATTGTTTTCCACACCTGTGAATCCGTCTTCAATGATGACATGCTTAAAAGTTCTCATCTCTTACAACTCATTATTATTATAAAGATAATTGTAATTTATTCCACTCCAAAAGGCATTGTTGTATTTTATAAGCAGGTGACCTAAATTTTATGGGTCAGTAATTTTTAAGCTTCAGTTAATCAGTATGCCTAGATATTGAACTGTGATATAATACTGGCCTTTGTCCAGGATCAGTGCCGAACCCGGCCCTTGCAGCTAGCCTCCACTGTGTACTGGCTCCATCTGTGCACAGTGAGGTTTAGCCACAGGGATGAGTCTGCAGCCATGCCCTACACATGACCACCCATTGCGGTCACCCTTACAGAGCCTAAGAACTAAGGCCCTCATTACAATTGTGGCGGTAAATGCCGCCTACCGCCATGCTGACGGCCGCCAACTTACCGTGACCGCAGCGGTATTCCGCTACAGGTATTACGACCCACACTGAGAATTCCGCCACAATGCAGACACCCACACAAGTCCGCCAGACCAAAGGTCTGTGATAAACTGGCGATAGCCAAACCCACACCGTTACACCCACGGTATCACGACCCACGAATCACGGTGGCGGTCTTTCAATTGTGGTAAACCATTGGCGAGTACATACCACTGTGCTCAAAATACACACACATTTACAAAACACCACCACATTGGACAATGCAAAATACACACACCTGACACACACACACACACCACACCCACACACTCACACCGCTATAAAACACACACCCACACTACCCACAACCCTTGGAAAAAAAAAAAAAGATTGCCAAAACAGAGAGACACAAGCCAGGAGCACCCACTCAATCAGAGCCACAGAACACCATCACCCATACACCATCCACGCACCTCACAGCATACACCACATCACCCCACACATTCTCACACATATCACACACACCACATCCATGGCACCCGAATGACACCCCAGGTTTTCTGAGGAGGACCTAAGGGTCATGGTGGAGGAAATAATCCGGGTAGAGCCACAGCTATTCGGATCACAGGTGCAGCAGACGTCCATTGCAAGGAAGATGGAGCTATGGTGGACAATCGTGGACAGGGTCAACGCTGTGGGACAGCACCCAAGAACCAGGGATGACATCAGGAAGAGGTGGAATGACCTACAGGGGAAGGTGCGTTCCGTGGTTGCAAGACACCAGGTAGCAGTACAGAGGACTGGCGGTAGACCCCTACCTCCTCCCCCACAATTAACAACATGGAAGGAGCAAGTCTGGGCAATACTGCATCCTGAGGGCCTCGCAGAAGTCGCAGGAGGACTGCACTCCGGTAAGTCAAATCTTTACTACTTTCAACACCCCTACCTGCATGCCATCACAAACTCCTACCCCTATCCTTACCCCCATCACTCCACCACCTCACATATACCCCACTATCACAACCCACCCATCCCAATACCAAGCCCTGCATGCAACACTAAAGCATGGACCCCCAACACAGACCTGCATGGACACCCATCACCACAGCATGCCCAGTAGAGAGACTCACCCAGCCCACAAAATCACCACTC
Organism: Pleurodeles waltl; assembly: GCF_031143425.1. NCBI lineage: Eukaryota > Metazoa > Chordata > Amphibia > Caudata > Salamandridae > Pleurodeles > Pleurodeles waltl. The sequence goes on from NC_090442.1 coordinate 470,290,991, forward strand.
CCACAAGGCAAATCTGACAGGGAAATGACAACCATACAGGGAAATACACCCATGTACAAGATGACACACACAGATACACTAACACTTCATTTGCATCCCCACAGGACCCATAATCAACGTCACTGGAGAGGAGGTGCCAGCTACATCCAGTCCCCCCCTCAAGAGGCCCACAGTGATGACAGCAGCTCTGCACGCCTGGTTCAGGATGACCAACCTGGCCCATCAGGGACCTCTGGACAGTGGGGTACCCAGCCACAGTCCCAACCCACCACAGAGCTTCCCTCCTCAGGAAACACCAGCACAGCACCCACCTAGCGGGCCCCTGTCCCTGTCCCCAGGACACGTCAATCAGCAGTGTGTCCACCACTACAGGGACCCCAGGCAACCCCACAAACCCAGGATGACAGGGACCCGGGGTCAGTGGCAGTGGGCACACGGTTCAGGGTACAGAGGCACAGGACAACAGGGAAGCTGGGAGGACTGCTGTGCGACAGGGGGAGGACAGGCCCAGGGAACCCACTATCCATGAGGCACTCTCCAACATCCTGGGAGCATATCACCATTCCCAAGAGACGATGGGCCAGATACAGGCCAAGTTGCAAGAGACCCAGCGGCTGCAGGAGGTACAGTACCTGGTGATCAGGGATGACCTAACTAACATCTACACCACCCTGGTCACCACTGCAAGGGTGCTGGCTGACATGGCCAAGACCATGAGGGAGGCAGTGGCACAACAACGGGCACCTGACACTAGCCAAACTGATGAACTGCCTTCCACCTCCGCCAGCACTAGTGGACAGGAGGCTCTGCCACGGGACCAACAGGCCACCAGCACCCCACCCCCTGCAGAATGAGAACCACCCTGCACACGGTCTCTGCGATCCAGGCAGAAGCCAGAGAACATTGCTAAGACCCCGCCAGGAAATAAGACTCTCCTGATTGTCACCCTTCTGTCCCACTCTGTCACCCTGTTCACCTTGAACTGCCATTACTCCCCTTCCGATGCCCCATTGGACAATGCACTGGTGATACCAAGAGACTGGACTCTACCCTGGACTTTCCTCCACCATCAGCCCAGCCCATTGCACATCCCCTTCTACTTATGAGCACCTAAATAAACACCCTTGGAACAAATATCAATCTGGAGTCTGTCAAATGATTCACAAATCTATTAGTACAACATTATCAAAGCATTGCAACTCTAATGTACAGTGAAATATACTTTGGAATGACCTTTGGTGGGCAGCAGCCTACACAGCAGGAGCCAGAGTGGGGCACAGAGATCTGAAAATAGAGATGCCAAAGGGTACAGTCAGTGGCCATAGACATAGGGAAATCAGGCTGCCATGTAAAATGTCCAACAGAAAACTGAAATGTAAAGTGAACCCACAGTGTCTCACCTGTGTGTCGCTGGAAGTACTGCTGAATTATATTGATTCTGTTGTCAACATCTTTTTCCTCTGCCTCCTCTTCCTCACTGTCCACAGGCTCCACCGCTGCCACAAGACCATCTCCAGGCACACCCTCCTGCAGAAATGGCACTTGGCGTCTCAAGGCCAGGTTGTGCAACATGCAACATGCAACGATGATCTGGCACACCTTCTTGGGTGAGTAGTACAGGGAGCCACCTGTCAGATGGAGGCACCGGAACCTGGCCTATGTGCTTCATTGTAACGTTCCTCTGCCCTTGTCCTGGTATTGCTCACTGGGGTCCGTAGCCATGAGAGGATGGGGTAACCAGAGTCACCTGCAAATATCGAGGGACAACTGTTAGACACACACTAACCCTTAGGGACAACCCCATACCCAGACACCAACTTATACTGGGTGGGGACCTTTGGCTCACCTATTAGCCACACCCAGCGCCTCTGGAGTTGGCCCATCACATATGGGATGCTGCTATTCCTCAAGATAAAGGCGTCATGCACAGAGCCAGGATCTTTGGCATTCACATGGGAGATGGACTGGTCTGCCAAACACACCATCTGCACATTCATAGAGTGATACCTTTTTCTATTCTTGAAAACTTGTTCATTTCTCCGGGGGGGGGGGGGGCAAATGCCACATGTGTCCCATCAATGGCACCAATGATGTTGGGGATATGACTCAGGGCATAAAAGTCAGCTTTCATTGTGGCCAAATCCTCCACCTGGGGGAACACGATGTAGCTGCGCATGTGTTTCAGCAGGGCAGACAACACTCTGGTCAACACGTCGGAGAACATTGGCTGAGACATCCCTGATGCCATGGCCACTGTTGTTTGGAATAAACCACCTGCCAGGAAATGGCACACTGACAGGACCTGCACTAGAGGGGGGATACCTGTGGGGTGGCGAATAACTGACATCAGGTCTGGCTCCAATGGGCACACAGTTCTTGGATTGTGGCCCGATCAAGTCTGTGTGTAATGATAATGTGTCTGTCCTCCATTGTCGCAAGGTCTACCAGGGGTCTGTTCACTGGAGGATGCCGCCATCTCATATTCAGCCTCAGCGGTTGAAGCCTATTGAAGAGAATAGTGAGCAGAGGGTCATATTCCCACATCTATTGCACTAATGATGATTTGTTTACTTTACAGAAACAAAATTTGAACCCGACTATCAGTTGCCGTGCCAATGTCTGCTGTGACGCAGTTAGGTGCCATGCCCTGTGCCCCCCTGAAATGGCGGATGCCTGACCTGTGAGGAGGGACGAGTGGAAACAAGGTAATTGCGCTAGCATTGTGCACTGTCCCGGTAGGTTGTTGATGACCGCGGTGCAACTTCGCATTGGTTATCATTGGGCCCTATGGGTTCCAGGAGCCAACGGCGATGTACCCCAGTGGTGACGGTATGCACCGCCGTGGACGTGACTGCCATTTTCTATCTATCTAGTCACTTGCTACCTGACCTTCAACAGGAGAGGACCTACACTGCAAGTGCTGCTGTGACCTGTGTCTGGAAGCGACAATGCCTCATGTGTCAGGGGAAAGGGCCCGTGCCTTCACTGCAGAAGAGTTGGAGAAACTGGTGGATGGGGTCCTACCCCAGTAAACGTTACTCTACGATCCTCCAGACAAACAGGTGAGTACACTGTGAGCATGATGCATGGGCCATGAATGTATGGAGTGCTGTGTATGTAAGCCACATGTGGGGAGGCGTCCTGGCCAGAGTGCAGCATGTAAGGTGGACAATGTTTGTGCATCAGGGGATGGGAGGGATCTGGTAGGCCATGAGTCTGACGGTCCGGACGGTTGACTAATTCTCTTATCTGCTGTCTTTTCCCTGTAGGTCAGCACCCACTAGAAGAGGGGTATTTGGCATGCCATTGCCAAGGAGGTGTGGATCCTGGGGGTCTTTGACAGGTGGAGCACCCACTGCCGCAAGAGGTGGGAGGACCTGCGCCGCTGGGCAAAGAAGACAGCGGAGGCCCAGCTGGGGCTGGACTTCTAACGACGAAGAGGTGCCCGTTGCACCATGACCCCCCTGATGTTCCGCATCCTGGTGGTGTCCTATCCAGAGTTGGATTGGCGCTTGAAGGCATCACAGAAGCCACAAGGGGGTGAGTACAGAATCTGACTCCTGACTTTGCTCGCGTTAAGAGGTACCTGGGTGGAGGATGTTGGTTATGGGTACCCCCAGGCCGGGGCGAAAATGGCAGGATAGGTCCCTTGTTGGGCAGGCTCTGAAGCACTCTTACCGCAATAGTGTTAGTGGGCATCTACTACTGGGCAGGGTCCTGTGGGTTTCTGGTGTGCAGCTGATGGCGTTAGGCATTGTACTCCATGGGCTGGTGACTATCTTAGTAACTAGTTGGGCATGGCCTAGTGCATACGGCTGCTCCCTGTGCGCTGTGTTCGACAACTGTAGTGGTGTTGCTGTCATTGACCAAGTGTATCCTCTGTCTCTTCCCCCCCCTTTTTGTTTTGTCACCCTGTTGTGTGCATTAGCATAATCTAGCGGAGGAGCAGAGGCACCGGCGACAGAGGGAGCTGCATCCCACATGGGCTTGGAGGGCGAATTCACCGAGGGTGAGGGCACCAGTGGGATGGAGGGCGAGGGGAGCACCACGACGGGGACAGGAGGGAACACCACAGACAGTGACTCCTCCTCCGATGGAAGCTCCCTGGCGGTGGCGGACACATCTATGCCCACCCCAACAACAGGTACAGCCACCACCCCTCCACCAGCACTGCCCTTCCAGCAGCCCCTCAGTGTGTTTCCCGTGCCCGCTCACCCAAGAGAGTGGGCATCTCCTTTGTCCCAGCCACCTCAGGTCCTTCCCCAGTCAACCCTGCTGCCCTCAGTGAGGAGGCTATTGACCTCCTGAGATCCCTCTCTGTTGGGCAGTCAACCATACTGAATGCAATCCAGGGTGTGGCAGGGCATTTGCAACAAACAAATGCATACCTGGAGGGCATTCACTCTGATGTGGCGGCCCAACAGATAGCATTTCGGGCTCTGGCCTCCGCACTGATGGCAGCCCATGTCCCTGTGTCTAGCCTCCCCCCTCCAACTTCCTCTACCCAGACCCAATCCCCTCAACCCCAGCCTATCCCAAGCATGCCTTCAGTCCAGTTTTCACCCAAATCAACACACAGAAGTGGTTTAGGCAAACACAAGCACCACACATCATCCCACAGGCACTCACACAAGCACCATCCCCATGCAGACACACCAACATCCACTGCCTCCACTGTGTCCCCCTCCTCCTTCTTGTCCACCTCCTTCCCAGTATCATCTCCACTCACACCTGCATGCACTACATCCTCATCCACTACCTCCATCACCAGCACGCCCATCACTACTCACCACTCACTGGCAGTCACTGCCCCCACATCCATGTACACGTCCCCTGTGTCCTCTCCCACTGTGTCTGTGACCCCTCCTCCTAAAGTACACAAATGCAAGCACCCACCCACCAGTACAGCCATCCACCTCACAACAGCATCCAGCACATGCACCTTCACCCAAACTCATATAATCCACAAGAGGTTTACCCACCTAACCTTACCTGACCTGGGTAAGGAACAAAAAGTAGCACAATATTGGTCAAAAGGCCGGGATAAATAACTCTATTTCCTTCAAAGAAAAGTTGTGAATACTTTCTTCAATAACTCATTTCTTTGTATTATGTATTTACATAAGTTCACGCAGGACATAGAAAAGCAAACTAAAGAAATAAGTTTTTGAAGAAAGTATTCACAACTTTTCTTTGAAGGAAATCCCTTCGGTGGGGCTGCAGCACTGTCGGGCCTGCGAAGTTCGTCACGTTCCAGCGAAGATCACAGAGTAGATTTCCTTGGATTTTTACCAGCTTTCCTTTCAAGGGCCCAGGGACTGGGTAGGGCGCCACTTTTCAGAGCAGGAGTCTCTCCAGAGACTCCAGGTGCTGGCAGAGAGAAGTCTTTATTGTCCCGAGACTTCAAACAACCGGAGGCAAGCACTAAATCAAGCCCTTGGAGATTTCTTCACAAGATGGAAGGCACACAAAGTCCAGTCTTTGCCCTCTTACTCTGGCAGAAGCAGCAACTGCAGGATATCTCCACAAATCACAGTCACAGGCAGGGCCGCTCTTCTTCCTCAGCTCTTCTCCAGGCAGAGGTTCCTCTTGTTTCCAGAAGTGTTCTAAAGTCTGTGGTTTTGGGTGCCCTTCTTACACCCAATTTCTCCTTTGAAGTAGGCTTACTTCAAAGTAAAGTCTCTTTTGAATGTGAAATCCTGCCTTGCCCAGGCCAGGCCCCAGACACTCACCAGGGGGTTGGAGACTGCATTGTGTGAGGGAAGGCACAGCCCTTTCAGGTGCGAGTGACGACTCCTCCCCTCCCTCCTCGCCCAGATGGCTCATCAGGATATGCAGGCTACACCCCAGCTCCCTTTGTGTCACTGTCTAATGTGAGGTGCAACCAGCCCAACTGTCAAACTGACCCAGACAGGGAATCCACAAACAGGCAGAATCACAGAAATGGTATAGGCAAAAAAATGCTCACTTTCTAATAGTGGCATTTTCAAACACACAATCTTAAAATCAACTTTACTAAAAGATGTATTATTAAATTGTGAGCTCAGAGACCCCAAACTCCACATGTCCATCCGCTCCCACAGGGAATCTACACAATAATCAGATTTAAAGGTAGCCCCCATGTTAACCTATGAGAGGGACAGGCCTTGCAACAGTGAAAAACAAATTTAGCAATATTTTACTGTCAGGACATATAAAGCACATTACTATATGTCCTACCTTAACCATACACTGCACCCTGCCCTTGGGGCTACATAGGGCCTACCTTAGGGGTGCCTTACATGTAAGAAAAGGGAAGGTTTAGGCCTGGCAAGTGGGTACACTTGCCAAGTCGAATTTACAGTTAAAACAGCACATACAGATACTGCAGTGGCAGGTCTGAGACATGATTACAGAGCTACTTATGTGGGTGGCACAACCAGTGCCGCAGGCCCACTAGTAGCATTTAATTTACAGGCCCTGGGCACCTCTAGTGCACTGTACTAGAGACTTACTAATAAATCAAATATGCCAATCATGGATAAGCCAATTACATACATATTTTGTAAAGGAGCACTTGCACTTTAGAACTGGTTAGCAGTGGTAAAGTGCCCAGAGTAACAAAAAAAGCAAAATCAGAGTCCAGCGCACATCAACAACCTGGGGAACAGAGGCAAAAAGTTAAGGGAGGCCACGGCAAGGATGAAAAGTCTAACAGGGTGTTGCGTTTTGCGTGTGTGTATCACTCTCTTTCCCCCCCTCCCCTGTGTACTAGGTGCAGTACTTACCGTGGTCGTCGCTGCCGACTTTCGTATACTTGGTAGATGAGGAGGTAGACCAACATGGGCAGGACCTGTAACTCGGGCTCCATGGCGTCCTGGTTCTTCGTTGGGTTTCGTGTGGTGAGTGGTTTCCCTTCCAAACACTGTTTCCACCATGCTTTTGATGGTGTTGGTAACGCCCCAGAAAAGCTGGCGGATTGGCAGGTTGTGATGGGGTGGGCGGTACATTGTCTTACGCCTGTCTGTTGGCAGTGACCGCCGCGGTGTTTGTTGCTACCGCCGTGGCAGTCGGAGTTTTAAAAAAGTGGCTGTCTGTGTTGGCGGTTTCCGTCGTGATCCCATTTTTTTTACCGCCGGCCTGTTGGCGGTATTACCGCCGCTTTAACACCTACCGCCAGGGTTGTAATGAGTGCCTAAATTGTTTGGTTGAGATTTGTTTGTGGGACTCAAAGCAACCATTATTTGGGTGGGGATGGGAGGTTTCTAGATGGATTGTAATAATTTGTTTTTGTTTGTTTTTTAACTCTTGTGGCTAACTGATACTTAAAAACGTATTTTTCTGATGTAATATTTGATAATGTTCCATCTTTTCTGTTCTAATTCTTGGATGCTGCTCTTCTCACCATACACTGGTGTTACTCTCCTCACAGTACAGTGCAAATATTTTCAGGTATAGAATAATTTCCTGGTGGGTCTGCTGCAGCACCGTCACAGCAACATTTGGCAGAGTTTCCACATCCTCTGCTACAGTTTCAGAAGTTAATTCTTTCACTGGCACCCAAACGTTCATGCTTTGGGCCGATGAGCAATCTCGTAGCCAAAGTGTCAAAAAAGTGGAGTACTCTGTCTCTTCTCAGCCCCTGGTCAGAGATCCTGCACATCCTCATTGTATTAATCTTTTTCTCACATGGGGAATGGCTGGAGAATGGAGTCCAAGTGAGTCCTTGGTGTTCTTTTCTGGTACCTCTATATTCCCAGGTCATATGACAATTTGCTGCCAATCAGCTGTAGAAGCATACCCATGGAATGTTCTGGGAATGTCCTTATTGCCGTGACTCACAGCTTAAAATCAGCATTCACTCCTAAACCCAACTGGGAAGGTTTTCTCTTTAGAAAATGATGGCCGCGCCTCCTGTTGGTGTTGGTAAGGAACAGGCACTTTCTGGTGTGGTTGAAGGTTACTTGAACCATCAACCAATAAACAGATCATTATGTTGGAAACAAAGTCTGCAAACTACACTGGAAGTCTGTGGACAAAACAGGAAGTCCTGCCTTAATTGCTGTACATGTCAGTGGTCTCACAGACTTGGTGCGTTAAAAAGATATCTCCAATTCACTCTGTTAGCCCACCCACCCCCAACTTGACACCGACGGACGTCCACACCTAAGTGGGCATTTTTTCAATAGAAAAATCCAACAGAGGTCCATGAGGTTTATAATTTGCATTCGTCAACAAGACTGAAAACTTGACATACTCAAAACGGTGCCCATATTCCACAGACTGTGGTGGGACTCATGGACCTGCATTGGGTCCACTTCTGTAGTCTATGAACTAGGTAGCAAGACCACAGACTATGGACCAAGAACACAAGGGGTAAGAGCGTGTTGCGGTTTGCGAATCCAGTGGAACAAACACGTTTTTCTAAAGAAAATTATGAATTTTCTGCATCTGATGAATACTGTAATGTCATTCAAAGGAGAACATTTGATCTTGTTTCCAACCTATTACAGCCTTTGGATCTGTAGTCTTGTTTTTTAGTCAAAATGGACAACAGGATAAAATCTCTCTCATTCAATAGGATTTGATTATTTTATTAATTTAGTCAGCTGACTATCCTTAAACCTGGTCCATTTATTTCTAACTTTTTAACCATTTCAAGCCCATCATGAAGCTGTTTTCAATGCTATTGTTTATTTCATGAGACGTCTGAACAGTCTTACCCCAAACGAAACAAAGGCATTTCCTTCAGGAAAGTTCTATGTGTTCTACTTTAATGCCAACTTTGGTGTAATTGACTTCCGCAATAGTAAAGACTGCTAAGAGGGATAAAATGGGAACCATCATCTTTTCAACGCCGATAACCCAGTATTTATGGATCTGAACGAATCTTGTCATACCAAACCCAATTTTGATGAACCATTTTACTGAAATCTTTTGTGCAAATTCGTCAACCAGCCCCAAAATTGTTAATATTGCAATATTGCAAACATGCTTTTCAATGAAAACTCTGGTTAGGCTCCAAGATCTAACATCTTCACACCATGGTACCAAAGGTTTGAGTCTGTGTTAGGATATATATATATATATATATATATATATATATATATATATATATATATATTCCATTACCAAACAAGACATGGTTTTTAGAGCAACTGTACTAATAAACACACATCCTACACTCAGGACATGTTGCCTAACAGATAGCATTTTACAATGACTTTACAAAGGGAAACAATTCTGCTTATAGTCAATAGGTCTTTTCAATGTGATCAGGCCTTTCTGTTAAAATTGAACCAATTTTGTCCCGATTTTGGTTAAAAACCTTGTTTGCCATAGCATAAACCATATGTGAGTGTAGTATGCTATTTATAACCACTGCTGCTCATGATTCATGGTCCTTACCAAGTTCATCAATGGCCAAAATAGCATCTTGCACTCTGCTCATCTACATATATATAAGAATATACCTGGATTGCTGTTTTCTCCAGAAAGTCCCACAAACTACGGAAAAGAAACGTAGTCTGCAATAAGGAAACATTTTCGAAAAACACTTGTTGTTGAAGCGTAAAGTCAGTACTTAATAATTTTGGGACTGTGTCTGGAAAATCATTCATCGGCCCAGAGAGGGACAGAGTCACGTTCCCGATGATTTATTCATTTTCTGACTCTATCACATTTAACGCAGAGGCTAGGCCAAGAGTTGTTCTCAGTTTTTAGAATCGTTTCTGCCCAGTTGTTCAACTCAATTTTTCCGGTGCTTTTCTAGCGTGCCTCATCCAGGCTTTTCAGACAAAAAGTGGCAATGTTGTTCTGGTTAATTAATGGCGTTATTAAATATTAGTTGCTTATAGATTCGAGCAAAATTTACAGAATAAAGAAACTAGACAAGGTGAAAATAGTATGATTTAGTGACATGAAATCTGACATTTTCGGAATGGGTAATCCCACACTAAAGAAGGACTATTTCTATATTAGAAATGTATTTTAAATGCTTTAGATAACATATTTACTGCTTTTAGGATCCAAACACAAGAACTGTAGGTTTTTCATAAAAGGTAGGTATGTATGGTGTAACTAAAACTCACTCAGAGCATCGTGTGGATTCAGAGCTGCAAAATTTGACATGTTGACGTATAACTTGTATTAATAATGGAAATGCACTTGTGTATTTTTATTGGGAAATTGGTGGCTTGTTGCATTTCATTTAGCTTTAAGTGGGAGGCTGATAATATAAAGCACACGTTAGGTGGACCACTGCAGTGTAATAGTTCACTGAAAAATGGTTTAATATTGTATTACACTGAATCTAAGCTTTCAAAGCAAAGCAAACTGTTCAGAATAGGATTGTAAACAGACTGCTTCACAACTTAATTACAAAAAAGATAGATTCAAAGCTGCGGACAATACACATACGAAGCTTTTTGAAAAAAACTTCTAGATTTAAGGCACCTTTGTGTCCTGGGCTGCTGATGCTTGTACTTCCTGAATAGACATATGGAAAATATCCTAAGCATTCTCCAGTGTGATTTTAAATTCACAACATAAATCAAACAGAAAGTCATCAATCAGTACAAAAGTTTGCTACTCTTGCCTTTTTGTCTGCTGCTACATATGAACTCTGGTTTATTTGTAAAACAGTAAGTCATTCATAAAACATGTGCCTAATCTGTGAATGAAAAAGGCACTATGGTCCCAGACACGGTAACCATCTGTAGAATATCTAAATTTCAGCATGAAGTCATTGCTGTAATTTACAATAAGCAGTTAGATGACCAGAATGCCTGCATGTAGGTAGAGCTTGGAACTTGAAGATAGAAGAAAAAATGGTTTTGTAAATGATTTCATATGCCATCAAAGAAGTGCTAAAATCCAGGTGTGGCCCCTCCGCTATGGCGGAGGAGCGTCGCCTCCCTGTTGAAAGGCGGAAGGAGGGAAGTAGAAAAATAAAATGATAATAAAAACATTTTTATTATCATTTTATTTTTCCACGTAAGAAGGGCGAGGCTGGGCCAGCATTCTTCACATCAGGGGGGTGAGGTAGGAGGAACAAGTGCTAGGTGCACTCCAAGTGTGCATGTTGGTTTGGGTCAGCCAAACTGACATGCACACTTAGAACTCACCACCCGGCTGACCAAGTGAAGGCTCCCACTCCCTCCCTGAGTGACATGTCAACCTGCTCAGGCTAATCCCAGCGTTTCTTTCATGCTGTGTAACAGCATGAAAGAAGTGTCTGGGTTGTGTGGGGAGGGGAGGAAGGCAGAAGCTAGATAAAGCCCCGACCTTGGAGATAGTCCTGAAGGAGCCGGGGCTTCCAAATTTCATGTACGTACAAGGGCTCTCACAGCTGCTTAAGGGCCCCCACCACAGGCAGAGTTCTCCACTGACCTTCTCATAACGTGCTTGTGCCACCTCTCACCCGGGTAAACAATCTCTCTAGGAGAGGGGCATAGTGGTGCTCAGAAAAACTCCAGAAACAAGATTGACACAGCCAGCTTAGTCGACTCCCAGGGTCACTGAGCCACACAACAAAGAGCCTGCAGTTATTGGAGGGAGCTAGCAGCCAGCCAGCAGTCCCAACCAGCCAGTTCAATTATTATACGATGCACACAACACAACAAATGATTTCAGGGAAAACCAGGAGCTCACTTCTGCAAGAAGCAAGCTGAGGAAGCCTCTTCAGCGACTCTTCCACTCCCCACTCATTCCCCTAAAATCGCTCCTGTTATAACTGTTTTCCAGTGCCAACAACAGGCAGGTAGCCCGGACAACCATGCAAAAATCACCTTCAAATTTCAATTTTTGAAAGACGCTAACCTGGCCATCGCACTTGACTCATCTGAGACTAGAGGCTTGTCTGCTCCACTAAAGACAACAATGATAATGCTAACAATGTCCACGCAGCAACACTACCACACGGCACAATTGCTTGTGAGGACAACAACGGCCCCCCTCAAGTCTCAACTGACCATTCAGGCTGATAAAAGACCCCCTGAGGGCACAAAAAGCTTGAATAAGAAACCACTTCCAGGCCCAACTAGCAAGCCTCAAGATCATGAGGTGATTATAGACTTAACCACTAGTCTGAGCCCCAGCCTGACCAACGCGCATGCGTTTGCCTTGGATACAGCTGGCATACTCCCTTTTCAAATTTTAACCTCGGTTTGCGGGGCCCAACAGATATTATAAACAAAGGGACTCCTGTAAGTGGCATTGACCCAGTAAAACCAGAAAGCAAGGCAACAGACCTGGACGCATCTGGCAGTTCTTATGTCCTCCTGACCACTGAGACCACAGTAGCTGTAAACAGCAGCACATTATCATGCTCGACACCACTGCATCAAGCACGCATCCTTTAGGCTGCAGTTGACGCGGCCATCTTCAACGAGCTCTAAGATGCAGCTCCTGTTCTAGCTTCCCTAGCTCCCACAAACTCAGCTGGGCCAGCCAATTGTTGACAAAAGTATGTGGAAAGGACTATGGGCAAAATAGCACACAACACACAGGCTCACACGAGCACACACAGCACATAGAGAGTGCAGAGACCTGCTACCTAACACAGGAGGAGTGGGATGAGATGTTAGCCTCCTATACCACTGATACTGAGTTAGAAGCCAAACAGGAAGAGGTGGCTTTAAATGCTGAGCCAGCAAAAAGGAGGTTACAGCAAAAAGGAACAATTCCCTGAAGTACTGGGTTTTTCAGAACCCAGCGGTGCCAGGGAACACACCCTAAGACTTCGAGTCCTTCCTGTTTCAGACTACAGAAACACAGAGTCTTCTTGGTGAAGTCAAAGATCTTGTTTATTGGCTGCAGCCAGTAACAGGTATCCTAGAAGTACAACACATTGTATATTCTCAGGAGACTGCTTCCCTTGCAAAGCTAACCTTCTCTTTTATACAAAATATTATGCTTTAGGCAAACATTCCTATTCCTTATTTTACAGTTGACCATTCACATATTTTCACTACAAAGAAATAGCAGGGTTATGATGACAAGCCCATATTCCAGTTTGTCCAGCCCTCAATCAATTACCCGGCAAGGCTTAGTACTTTCATCAGATATCGACGGACCCCCAATATAAACGGGCACCTCCTCCTTGTAAAGCAAGTCATAAAGAAAGAAACAGGGACAGGTGTGTGTAAGATTAGGCATGGTGTGTGTGTGATGAAAGGTTTATGATGTGTTGTGCCTTGATACTAATCTCATTCGGCCACTGGGAAAGAAACTGGCCGAACAGGTTTGGCTTCAGGCAGTGGAGTCAGCTTGCCCAGGTCACAGAGGAGTCAGCAAAGGTATACGTGTCCTTCAGACTCGTTTTCAGCATTAGACATTGGCCTATGTGAGGGCAATCACAAAATGGCTGTCGTTTAAATGGAACACGAGGGTTCAGGACGGAAACTCTGATATTCGGGTGATTTCGTTACCCGAATATGAATACAATGCTTGTGCATACTATTCTAATCATTCCCGGTCTGCTGATACCAAAATCGTTGTGATACGACGACGCTTATAACACGGGTCCAGAATTTTCAGTACCACATCCCTCTCGGAAACACGAGTCTGGCCTTCAATCCTGATGACAATACAGTCAATGGTTAACACCATGGAATACCACTCAGCTAAAATGGACATTCAAATAGATATTGAACACTGTTGCTTCCTACTTGGCTGGGATTGACAGCAAGATCTCTGATTCAAACAACCTCATTAGAAGGGACCAAAATGGGGCAAGAGAGCTAACCCCTATGTGTACTTGTTCCCCAGTACTGAATAAACTGAGCATGTTACCAACCACGCTCTCAAATTCAATCAACGATCTAAAGGCCCACCTGAGTCCCTAAATGGAAAACAGGTCCAAATTAATGCCAGAAGAAATGTAGGACAATGGTGGCAACACAACGCAGCCTAAAAACTGAAACTCCATCAGCAGCCAAATCTCTCAGGCACTGTTCCACCCCCAAGAAGTGCTCAAAGGCCTGCAATAATTGAAATAGACAGAGTCACCAATTTTGAAACAAAGAGTGGCAACTCCAGCAGCAAGCACTGCTGCAGTAAAGAGCTAATCCATTCCGACACAAGTGGCCTACCTCCAAATATACTACCGGAAAGCTCTGCAGGTGCAGTTGGTGATGCAAGACCAATAAAAAACAGGGAAAAATAAAAGTCAAGGAACCACAGCTTCCCCAAAACCAACTGGCTGAGGAACTGCCCTATCTTTGCCAATATCCTCCTCCCAATGCCTGTGAGGAACTTGACAAGTCCTCCCCAATGAAGGAAGGGGGGAAGACAGATATAAGTGAAGATGAATCCCCTTTACGACAAACAATACCAGCAGCCGAAGACAGGCGACTACCAGGTGAGAATGGGGCAAAAGAAGACCTTTTCCTCCAACCCAAACTCTCTGCCTGCCACGTGGGGAGGGGGTGTGTGGGGGGGGGGGAAAGAAAACAAAGGAAAAGCCAAGCTGACCATTAACTTAAACCGAACCACACAAAGCCTTTCTAAAGGCCAATAATCTAATAAAGGAGGAACACTCAGCAGGGTTCACTTTGCCACTCAATCCAGAGATAGCATCCGAGGATGGTTGGCAGGAAATCAGCGACCCTCTGAAACAATGACCACTGAACTTTGCTCAGGTAGCAAAACAACCTAGAAGCAGGCCCTAATACGAACCATTCAGGCCAAATCTGAGGACTGTCTGGCAGCACAAACACATGCAGGCCTCTTACCCATTGTCAGTGCCTAGCTGTCTACTAAGAGCACAATTCATGAGACCTCAGAAACAGGAGAGCACAGCATAACTCTGTTCCATCCACTCTACAGCTCAATAGGAAATGAGGACATCCTCAATCATGGCAATTTATTAAGGCTGCAGGACCAGTTCCAAGATCTAGCAGGGGTAAACACATCTGATAATGAATATGTTACATTTATAGACACACACCGTGGGTCACTGGAAGTCTCCACAAAGGTCACCAGTAGTACACTGGCTATAGCATACAAGGTGCAATGCAAAAGTAACCACTTTTTAGCTAAGGGTATAATTGTAGAAAAATATCAAGAACCAAGGTATTCATATCCAGTGAGATGGGAAGGGGGCAGCAAACCAGCGGAATCTCGATCCCAGCCAAACCCATTCTCAGTTTAAAAAAATGTTGTAGGTGCAAGCCCACAGAGCCAGGTACAAGACATAGGACTAGATTTACCACACCAAACCATGAGCTATCCTTGGTTCGGGTCAGCCCTCAGAGAGTGGGAATAGATTGCTAGAGCCTTAAACAAGCCTTAAATAGCTGGATGACCAGCTGCAACACAAAGAATGACCGCTGGTCCCAAAACTCAAACTCAAATTTTAAGACTCTGCTCCTGGAATATTAATCGCTTAGCAAACAAACTTGAAGATCCCCATCTGGTCCATTTCCTCCAAAACATCTTGGTATTCGCCCTACAGGAGACCTGGGCCCAACAACCAGTACCGCTTCCAGGTTTTTCGCACCCTGTAATCCCGGCGACTAAAGTGTCCAAATTTAGACTCAGCAAAGGGGGTCTTGTAATTTACCTGTCTACAACTCTTGAAATCAGGGTGAAGGAGCAACAAATTAAATGTGGCCAATATTTCAAATACTGCACCTAGGTCTGAAAATAGGGTGAAAAGCAACCACAGGCTGCCTAGTGGTTTTTGTACACCTTTCCGCACCTCCAAATAGTAAAGAATACACAGAGATGCTGGAGAAAGTGTGCAACAGCCTCCTAAGTGTAGGAGGCTCCCATCGGCATTCTCAGACCATAGTAACCAGCAATTTCAACACTTACTTATCAGGATCCTTGCCAACAAACGAGATCATCAAGGTACAAGACTGCCAATGAGTTATTCCACCTCAGATAGACATGGAGATGGGAAGAAGGGACCAAAAAGGCCACGTCCAAATTGGAACATATGGGCCTACGGGCCCTAAATGGTCATTTCCAAGATGACATATCGCCAGCAATGACTTTCCGCTCTACTACTGGTAACTCTTTGATTGACTACACTTTTGGATCCCTTCTTTTATAGCACGTGCGAACCTTCAAAACTGGGAAAAGAGCAGAGAGTGACCACCTGGCGCTGGAGTTGGAAAACACATTTGCTGTGGCTGCAAACTCACTGTGGTAGGTTCCCTGAGGAACAGAGGGGATGTTTGTTTAAATGGAAGACATGGAGCGGGTTAACAACTCTTTTCAAATCTCTTTATTTTCTTAATTTCTTATTTTCTCTAGTAAAAAGGAGAAAACTAAAAAAAAATATGTCCTTCCTTCTTCCTTTCCGTTTGCCTTACTGTTCTTTTTTTTATCTCCTTCTTTTCTCTTTCTCTTTTCCGTTTTCTTTTATTCTTCTCTGGTATTCTTATTGAGTCTGATTTTATTCTCTATTATCTTCTTCTGTCCACTATGTTCTCATAATAGTGCTTTCTCTTTAATTGTACTTTCTTCCTTTCTTGTTTTAGGTATCCCGTCCTTGAAGTCTGCATAAGCCACATCCCTCCAGGGACGTGGCTGGGTTCTCCGGTCAGTCTTGGTCGGACGTGCAGCTCCGGATCTCTGTTCTCCCTGACGTCTCGACAGGCCTGTGGTGGTACGGCTCCTGCTTCATTTCCTTTAGTTGCAGTGTCAAACTCTGATGACGCAGAAATAAAGGTTTTACATTTATTAGCGCTTAAACGTAGTGCTGCAATAATCATGTGTGACTTTAACCGAACTAATAAAGATTGTACGGGGACAAAATGTGCCCTTAGAGTAGTTTGTCAACATTTATAAGCGTGCTTTATATAACGTGATGTATTAGAATTGCACTAATCCGACATAATCGTAAACGTGTGCTATGATTCGCTTGTTTGAAATGTTTTAGCTTAGCATTACTTTAGTGGAGGCTTCGGCCTAGTTGCCTGGTCTCACGGTTTAGATGCTCGTATTTTTCCAATGTGCTAATAAACGTGTATTTCTGCTTGAACCTGTACTTTTCCACTGAGATCGTTCACATGCTTATCTTAAGGTTTCGTGCCAGCCTGGCATTTTTCTCTTTGCTCCAAGGTCAATCTGCAGGTGCGGACAATGGAAGCTCTGAAAATGAGTTAATTGGTATAAAATGTTGCAACTTGCGTACCCGTCTCCAAGGATAATGTATGCTTAAGTAAAAGCTTGAGAACTGTTGTTTTTGATTGGACAATTTGAAGCCAACCTATGAACCCTCCAATGGAAGACCCTACTGGATTTGAACTGTTGTCTATTTAAACCAGGTGCACAAGAAGAAAGTAGCCATTACAGCCATTACAGCCATTACAGCCATTACAGCCCGATACCCGCCATTTTGCAGGATATTGCAGCTAATATGGCCCACCTTGCTGTGACGCCATTTTGAAAGAGACTTTGATGCTTTCTCTAATCGAGAGAAAGAGACTTAAATGATTCTTACCCTAGAGACTTTAACTTTGATCTGTCCCTTTGCATGAAGTAGTAGTTTATCTTGCCGCTGTGAGGCAACTGCCCCGTCCACCCCTGCCCCTTTGCCCCGTCCCATGCTGATCGAGAAACGGAACCTGTGAGACGAAGACTTCCTTGAATGCTGATTGTAATTGGTAAATATGAAAGGAAATTGTACAATTGCATTGTGTTTCTTTTAGGTAACCAACTGCTGATTTTTGATAAGAGCCCTAGTTAGGAGTTTTTCTAAATTAATGTTGCTAAATTGTTTTTGCATGAAGTCCCACATGCCGATGCTAATTTGAGGTTAGATGAGGATTCCTTTTGTTGCACGGTGCAATTTGAGACCTTGTTATGCTGACTAAATGTATGCAATTAGCTCATTACAGATTATAGTTTTAGTGATTTGCATTGCTATCATCGAATGCCTTGTTATTCAAATGCTGCATAGATTGCATCTTTTTCGTCGTTATGGACAGCTATTAATGTTCATTTACGTTTATCATTTGGTGTTGAGACACATCTATATTGTGCTAGCTTTGTTAATATAGGGAAATAAATTCACTAACTTTGAATAAACTGGTGTGGTTATTCATGGCCGGAAGGTCATGGTTCGCCGACATGTATTCTGGATTAATTGTTAAGTGTTATGTTGATCAGGGCATTGCTTATGTTCGTTATTGATTATTGATTTGATTAAATTGACTGATCTCGGGTGAAGAGAGTCCCACTTAGCCAAAAGATTCATCGGCCTAAAGAGCGTCCAAATACAGGTAAATTACTAGTACGGAACGCTCTATCAGTAGATGGTAGCAGAGGATGGTTTAGACTTTTGGGACCCCACTCGAGACATACATGGTGTTGAATTAACGGTTTAGACTTTGGAGATCCCACTCGAGAGGTTGAATTAGATTTTCTTGGGTAAAACCGATTGAGAAAATGATGATGGGCTAAGTCCAGCGCGACTTTCCCGGGATCTCGGAGCTTGCGAATGAAGAGAATGGAGGTGTGAGATCAGCGTTGGCGGTACTAGTGACGGTATGAGTGAAGTTAGGATTTTGCGCTTGCACAGCTTATTGCCGCAGATTGTGTGAAAAGGTTTCGAGGATTTTAGAGAATAGCGGAGGTGCGACTCCGAGTGTAGGAGTAGAGAAGTCGTCGAACTTCATAGAAATAGCGGAGGTGCGACTCCGAGTGTGAGAGTAGGGAAGTCGTCGAACTTCATGTGCATGTGGCGCTTCGTGCATAAAAAGGTCCACGTGGTTGTTGTTGTTGAGACGGGCCCTGCGAGGTCAAGAGACTCCGGAGTATGTTGAAAAGTGTATGAGACACTTGTTTTATGTTGTGGTCTGATCGGTTTAGTAAGTTGATCGGGGCGTGGTCAACGAGTCGGTACGTGTGTTAAGGGAGTGAAAGAAACTTCGACTTCGCGCTTTGACAAAATTCTAAGTGCACTAGAATAGATCATTGACAAGTTGAGAGCAGAGTCTGCGGGTCAGATTTGCTTGCGAAAGTGGGGACCGAGAAAGATGGAATAACTGCCGAGGCTAGTGAAAAATCCCTAAGGTCCTAAAGCGATTGTGTTACCCCTCCTGTAGTAAACCGACAGATCTGTTTTATATTTTTTGGTTGCTCGCGATACATGCTAGAAGTTGTTACGAGAGGAGCTGAGTGAAGAAGGACAAGCCGCGAGGCTTTGTCAGCCGCAGTGTGTGTGAGTGTGACGTCACTAGGAGCCGCGCTGGGATAGGTTGGTTGCAGAGAAGGGTCGCGCACGGATTGGACGCAGTCCGTGGGGCTCGATTGGAAGGGGAAAGGCAAGCGAAGAGTATTCCGGGAATTAAAGTCACTTATTGATTACAAATTTTGTGAAATAAAAGACGAGAAAATGAAATTCTTTAAAGCATTAAAGAGTGCGATGAAGGGAGAGTCTTACATTAAAGCGAGCGTAGGAGAGGAGACGCCACCCAAAGGTACACCAGCTTACATTGTAATGGAGGAAAAAGGGGTAGCTCCGTGCCTTTGGCTAAAGCAATGGCATAAACTGACAGAGAAACATGGGAGCGTAGCGTTCCCGATCCATGGGACATTCAATATAAGAATACTAGAGAATTTGAGATTCGCGATGTACGACATGAAGGTACCTCCGAGGCCAGCACAGTTTGAGGCTCTAGCGATTTGGGAACTAATGGCTAGACAGCAACAGCAAAAGAAGTTCGAGACCAGGATGAGAAAGGTAGAAAAGACACTAGCGGACGCTAGGTGGGACAATGCACAGAAGGTGTGGAGGTCAGATATATTGCAGGGGATAAAATTGTTCCCCGCAATTGCTAAGGAAGAAGAGGAGACAGGCAAGAAAGCTACCTGTAAGACAAACAGGAGGTGTTCCAAAGATAGAGAAGAAGAGTCAGAGGATGAGGAGTTCATCATCCAATTGCTGAACGACCGTCCACCACCCTATGCAGCGAGTGGACAAGGTCCAAGTACCAGTTCTGCCCCTCCGGCACCGGTACAGAATAATGAAGCTCCGAATTCAGAAACGCCATCGGGATCTAAGGACCCGAGTTTACTGTTCACCCCGCAGATACCGCAGGTTAGGAGAATATATCCAGATGTGCCTATATTGAAACCAGCAGAAAATTATCAGCCGCAGGTCCCAAGGTACTACAGCAGTGATAACAGTACGGGAATGGTTCTAGATCCAACCGTAATGGGAGTACAGAATGGTCGTAACCCAACATTGGCACAAGCCGAGTCAACCCAGCTTTTGATGCCTCAAAAGCAGATGCAGGGGGGAACCGCACATGCTCAGATGACGGGGAGTCAGATGGGCATGCCGGCGATGATGACCCATAGTGTAGGAATGAACATGCCTCAGAACATGGGGAATGGACAGAACCCAGATGCGATAACCCTACCCATTACTGTAGGTCCACCGGTACCTTTGTACACCCAGCCTAACTTAGGTATGAGCGGTCAAGGATCAATGGTGCAGAATGGGACGGAAAGGAGGTGCATAGAAAACACTCCAGAGACAACTCCGATAGCGGCTCTGCCAACTGGATCTGGGTCCTTGATGGAGTTTAGTCCCATATGTGCTCAGTCGACAGTGGTGAGGTCGAGTCCCCCACTGAAGAAACCGCTAACATCGAACACTGAAAAGTTGCCGCAACCATCAATGGCAGTCGATGTAAATGCTACACTGATGGGGTTGAATGCGCAACAGCTGACACAGTGGTTCAACAGTCTGAATTCCACACAAAGCTCAGCCAGTGGGAAGGAAGAAGACTATCTGAATAGGGTCAGGTTGAACATGGAAGCAGAAGAATTGGTGGAAGGGACTATGGGTTTGAATAGGTTAGAGTCCTACTCGGAAGAAGAGCTGAGGTATCTATGTCCCAGGATTACGAGAGAAGTGAACAAGGTACATAGAAGGTTGCAAGAAATAGCTGACAAAAACGGGATTGAGATAGACAAGACAAAACACTTGAGCAGGAGCTATAGATTGGATTTCGGGACCACAGACTTTGAGCACATGAGGTCAGCAGGCATGAAAACGCACCTTAGAGAATTGCTGCAGAGTGCACAAGTGTGGGGGTGCCTAGACAAATGGGAGAGCAGATGGGCAAGGAAAAAGGAAAAGAAGAAAGACAGTGTCCCAGAGCATAAGGAGAAAAGACCACAGAGTAGCGATGCAATAGCCATGTTACCAATGAGGGAGACAGCAGGGGGGAAATTAGTACATGTACCGTGGCACAGAAGCGACATTCAGTCTTTTACGGATGATTTTCCCAAACTGAGAGAGAAACCAATTGAATGGTATCAACAGACTGATAGGTTTGTGAAGCTTGCAAAATGTCTTTGGGAAGACCTGAACACCCTCTTTGAGATTGTGGTTCCGGCAGATTTGTGGGAAGAATGCAAAAGGGCTGTAGGTTGGCCGACAAGTGAACCAGAGAGGGACAGGGATACGGGTGCACCATCACCTATGGTAATGAGCTTGTACTATAAGGTGATTGAGCATTTGAAGAAGAAGGTTGCCGCGAAAAATGTGGATTGGCAGAAGATTGATCGAACTGCCCAAGAGGCTAAAGAGTCGATTCATGGTTACTATGAGAGGTTGTTGAAGGCGTTCAAGAACTACAGTGGCACAGAAACAATAGAGGCGAAAGACATGCTTCATTTTGTGTTTAGGTTTGTGGAAGGGCTGAGACCAGAGATAAGTCAGATGATAAAGACGCATTTGATTTGTTGGCAGTCGAAACCTATTGATGAGGTGTTGAATTATGCGAAATACTGTAGCGACGAAATTGAAGTGAAACAGAAAAGGTTGAAAGAGAAAGTGATGATGATGCAGCTTAAAGCAGCTCAGACAGGTCTGCAAGGTTTGCAAGGGTTGCAAGGGTTCCAACAACAGGTACCGCAACCGCAGCCGCAGTTGCAGGGAAATATGACGTTTCAGCCACAGGCGAGAGGCAGAGGCAGAGGAGGTTTTGTGAATAATGGTCCGGATTTGAACACTGTTGTGACTCCGAATGGTGTGCAGGCATTGAAAAAGGTGATGCCGTGTCACGTGTGCGGAATTGTCGGTCATTGGAAACGCGAGTGCCCAATGGTGGTGCAGGAAGGTGCAGGTGTTGG
Organism: Pleurodeles waltl; assembly: GCF_031143425.1. NCBI lineage: Eukaryota > Metazoa > Chordata > Amphibia > Caudata > Salamandridae > Pleurodeles > Pleurodeles waltl. Next base: position 470,313,074 of record NC_090442.1, read on the forward strand.
TCAGCAAAACAATGATGTCAATGCATTTCAGACAATGAGGGGACCGAAAATGAGAGGTCCAAACCCAAATTTTCAGACCATAAATCAGCTACAGGGATTACAGCCCATGCAGCCGCAGCAGATGCAGATGCCCCGTATGCAGATGACGCAAATGCAGCCAATGCAACAGCAGTTTCCCATGGTACCTAATCAGCAAATGCAAATACCTTTGGCACCAATGAGTCAGCAGCAAGTGATGGTTCCTCCACAGGTCTCGGGTCAGGTAATGAATACAAATGGCACCGTACAACAGTTCCCATTACACAGTGAGAGTGGAATAAACAATGTATGGGAGAGTGAAAGTTCAGGAGAGGAAGGAGATTGTGTGCTTGCAGCATCCTTGGAAGTTGATCAAAAGGGTCCGTACGTGGAGGGAAGAGTAATGGGTCATCGTGTTTCGTTCTTGGTTGACACAGGAGCCACACGTTCAACTGTTAGGAGCATTGAAGTACCAGATTTGCCACTCTCAGGGAGAACAGTTCAAGTGGTGGGAGTAGCAAACAGGCACCTGACGAACCCAATCACAGATCCGGTACCAGTGAGCATTGGTAACTATCAAGGGTTACATAAATTTGTGGTATGTGACTCAAGCCCGATAGCACTGTTAGGGAGAGACCTATTGTGCAAATTGGGATGTTCGATTATGTGTTCGAACGAGGGAATTAAAATTCAGACGAGCAGTGATGGGGAAGAAGAGGACAGTGTAGAGGGGGATGAGATGGAAACTGTCGATGAAGAGTATCCTCTGATTTGCCTTTTCCCGATGATAACTGAAGAAGATATTCCAGCTGAATTACGGGAAACAGTCGGAAAGGAAGTGTGGGATATGACAGGAAAAGAGGTGGGATTGATGAAAGGAGTGGAACGAGTGAAAGTGACTGTAAAGCCCAATGCTACCTTTCCCCAGACCCCACAATACCACATGGCACAAGACACCCTCATGAAACTTGCCCAACTCATTGACGAATTTGTAAAGCAGGGAGTACTGAAAGAAGTGTTAAGCAGTCCATGTAATTCACCAATCATGGGACTAATAAAGCCGAGTGGGAAGGTCCGAATTGTACAGGACTTGAGGAAAATAAATGACATCATAATTAAATGTTGCCCTGTCGTACCAAATCCAGCTGTGATAATGTTTCAAGTCCCTTGCGATGCCGAGTGGTTCTCAGTCATCGACTTGTCACAAGCATTCTTTTCGGTGCCTCTTCATGAGGACAGCCAATTTCTCTTTTGTTTCAAATTCTTAGACAGAGTGTACAGTTGGTGTCGAATTCCTCAAGGGTTCTCTGAGTCACCGTCAATATTCAATCAGATTCTAAAGAAAGACTTGGAAGCATTAGAATTGCCATTCGAGTCAACCCTAGTACAGTACATCGATGACTTACTGATTGCATCAAAGACAGAAAGTGGCTGCACAGCCGATACCATTGCTCTATTGAACCATTTGGGAAGGAATGGACACAAGGTGTCTCCTTCAAAATTGCAGTTCTGTCAGAAGAAAGTGAAATACTTGGGTCACCAAATAGAGAAAGGGTCACGGAGAATAATGAAGGAAAGAATAACAAGTATACTTCAAATGAGTCCACCAAAGACAAGGAGGGAGGTGAGGAAGTTTTTGGGAATGGTGAGCTACTGTCGTCAGTGGATTCCCAACTTCTCAACTCTAGCAAAGCCTTTACTGAAACTGACCCAGAAGGATGCCTTGGATCAAATTGAGCTGAAAGGAGATGAGATGGATGCTTTTATCGAATTGAAAGAATGCATGTGCAGGGCTCCAGCTTTAGGTATGCCTGATTACACAAAGCCTTTCACATTGTTTTGTCATGAACGTGATGCATGTTCTTTGTCTGTCTTGACTCAAGCCCATGGTGGCATAAACAGACCAGTAGCGTATTTTTCAGCTACTTTGGATCCGGTCGCAGCAGCACTTCCAGGGTGTTTGCGCGCCGTAGCAGCAGTTGGTATCAGCCTCACTCAGAGTGAAGGAATAGTGATGGGACACCCAGTAACAGTCATGGTCCCTCACTCAGTTGAGATACTTTTGACCCGCTCCCGAACGCAACACATGACTGGAGCAAGACTCACAAGGTATGAAACGATAATTCTGGGCTCACCGAATGTGCAGCTGAAAAGGTGCACTACGTTGAATCCAGCAACCTTGCTTCCCAGTGAAAATGCTGAAGTTGAGAACGCTGAAGACGTCGAGCATGACTGCCTTCAGGTGACTGAATTTTGCACAAAACCTCGACCTGACATTAAGGATACTAAGCTTGATGAAAATGACCAAATTGTTTTCGTTGATGGTTCATGTCTAAGAGATGGGATGGGAATTTTGAAAGCAGGATATGCTGTATGTACTGTAACAGGTGTCTTGGAAGCGTCCTGGCTTCAAGGAGTCTATTCTGCACAAGTAGCAGAACTTGTAGCCCTTACAAGAGCATGTCAACTGTCTGCATTGATGAAAGTCACCATTTACACTGATAGTCAGTACGGGTTTGGAATTGTGCACGACTTTGGACAACTATGGTCACAGAGAGGTTTCCTGACTTCTTCAGGATCCCCAGTGAAAAACGGGGAGAGAATAAGGGAATTGTTACACGCCATTCAAATGCCAGCTGAAGTTGCAGTGGTAAAGTGTAGTGCTCATACCAAAGGACAGGACTATGTTTCTCTGGGAAATGCATATGCGGATCAAGTCGCAAGATTTTGTGCCTTGAACTGTGTATTACTCAGGGATGAATGGAATTCAATAAGTGAACCAGAACTCGAACCAGCTGAAGCATTTGCCTTGAAGGTCGTAGATACAATGGATGAACTAAAAGCGTTACAGAATAACGTCAGGGAGGATGAAAGAGATTCCTGGATTAAATCACAATGTATAAAGAGACCAGATGAGTTATGGGTTTCAAATGAGGGAAAATTTGTTTTGCCAATTAGTCTCTTATCGCAGCTAGCGCGGTTCTATCATGGGCAGGCTCACCAAGGGAGAGATGCCATGATAAGATTGTTCAAAACTGATTGGTTTAACCCCAGATTTCGTCAAGCTGCAGAAGCAGTTTGCCATCGATGTGTCATTTGTCAGCAGATGAACCCAGGGAAAGGAACGGTTGTGAACGCGAGCCACATTGGTAGGGCGAGCGGCCCGTTTAGTAGAATGCAGATGGACTTCATTGAGATGCCTGTGCATGGAGGTCTGAAGTATGTTTTGGTGATTGTGTGCATTTTTAGTCACTGGATTGAAGCATACCCCACACGTAGAAATGACAGCCTTACAGTTGCAAAACTATTGTTGAGGGAGTTAATACCACGTTTCGGATTCCCGATCTCTTTAGAATCAGATAGGGGAAGTCACTTCAATAACGAGGTGATAAAGTTACTTTGCGCAGCGCTGAACATTGAGCAAAAACTGCATTGTAGCTATCGCCCTGAAGCCTCAGGACTGGTGGAACAAATGAATGGTACATTGAAATCAAGAATGGCGAAAATATGTGCATCGACAAATTTGAAATGGCCTGACGCATTGCCCTTGGTGTTAATGTCAATGAGAAACACCCCTGATAGAAAGACTGGATTGTCTCCGCGCGAAATTCTCATGGGCAGGGCTATGAGACTTCCTGCAGTTCCCGCAAACGCGCTTTTGAATATTACAGATGATATGGTGTTAGACTACTGCAAAGGTCTGGCTGACGTGGTTCGCTCTTTCTCTCACCAGGTGGAAGCGACCACCTTGCCACCGATCCAAGGTCCAGGACACACACTGAAAGCAGGTGACTGGGTCGTGGTAAAGAAGCACGTGAGAAAGTCGTGTCTGGAACCCCGTTGGAAAGGCCCTTTCCAAGTGATCCTGACGACAACTACCGCTGTGAAGTGTGCGGGAGTTCCCAACTGGATTCACGCCAGTCACACAAAGAAAGTGTTGTGTCCCACAGATGAGGAAGTTGAAGCGCTGAAACTGCCAGTGCCTGATAAAACAGTGCTGAGTGCTGAGACAGAGCAAAACCGAACTGAAAGCGAACAGGCAGGAACAGAAGAGAGAGAAATATTCTCTGAGGACGAAACGACCGACTCACTTGGGGACGACCAAGGAGAAACCTCAGACAGCGACGAAGCAGCTGAAGGTGACAAAGAGCCTGAAGCAGCTGAGGGTAGCAAAGGGCCTGAAGCAGCTGAAGGTGACAAAGAGCCTGAAGCAGCTGAAAGTGATAAAGAGTCTGAAGAAAGTAACGGTGACGAAGGGCTCGAAAGAGGTGAAAAAGAAGGAGAGCCTGATCAGAGGAGGGCTTTCCCAGAAGCAGATGATAGAGAAAAAGAAAAGGAGAACGTGATTGATTCCCCAGAAGGAGGGGACAAGGCAGAACAGAACGAAACAGTTCAAGCTCCCACAGAAAAGATCGCAGGTCCATCAAATGGACACGGTGCAAAGAGGAGACTAAGTATATCACCAATAAAGCAAAGGACTAAAGAAAAATTGATCGACGGAGAAAGGCCAAAAGTGAAAGAGAAAAGAAAGGAAGTGACTGTCGTGGTACCATCCTCAACTGAAGGAAAAGACTTGGCAAAAGAGGAGAGTACCAGTGAGGCAGAATCGAAAAGAGAAGCAAAATTGAAAAGGAAAAGGATACCAAACAGGAGATATTCCGGTCCAGAATGGGCATATGTAGTCAATGACGATTGGACTGACGAATTTGTATCTCTTAGCCTCGAGAACGAAGAAGAAGAGATACCAATAGAAAAGAAAAGTTTTATGGACTCTGTCGATTGAAAGGGTAATAAATGATATTGCTTGCTGCAATCTAACGTGATATTACCAGCTGAGACATTGCTAAACCGGATAAGACACTTGCTGAACTGATAAAAGACTGAGTTATTGCCGAATTGAGACAAATGCTGCTAACCGATAAATGACTGGCCTCTTGAAGAAAACTGTGTGAACATTGCGCTCGTTCAGCTTTGTAACTGAATTGCTAAATAGTTTCTTTATAGGTGCTTCTAGCTCTCTGATTCTATACAGATCATGGCTACACAAAACAGTAGAAAGAAATATTGTAAAAATGTGTGTATAGGCTTGGTAATTGCATGTGTACTAATAATAATGGCAATAGTGCTTGCAGTGCATGGAAAGGGTGAGAATGAGAAAATTGATGCTTCTACTTTTGCTCCTCTTACTGTCACTGAACTAACCGCATTGAAAAGACTAGAATTAGATGAGAGACACTTGCATGATAAGAAAGAACTTTCGTATAATGTTTTCTATCGCTTGCTAACAGAATATGTTGAGACTATGGATGCGAAAGATTGTTATGTGTGTACACAGATACCGACATCAGTAAAGGAAGGGGTGACTTATCACCACATGCCTCTTACATACGGGATTACATGTAGTATAGTAATGTCTAGATTTTATGGTCAAACTAACATACAGTATTTTTACTCAAATTATGATGTTACCTTTGCATATGTTCCTATAATAGCGCAGCTAAGCCAGATTGCTAAAGATTGGGATGCTAAAATAATGAGGGAATTTTTCGAGCCAATGCAACCTTTTGAAACGGCTCACGCTCATAGGGAAAATCTTACCTGCTCACTCACTGCAGTAGAAATAAGCTTTTTAGATCGCACAGATGATAGAAGGGCACAAATGAATGCGAAATTAGAAAAGGAGCTAAGTAAGAGGACTTCAGTAGATCATTATGATTTTGCCGCAATAAAGACACAAGGGAGAATAGCTTTAGATGCTTGGCATGTAGGGAAATTTTGTATATATCGAGGTGAATCTTATTATGATAACATTTTCGTAGGAGCGAACATACGTTTATCTTTAAGGCCAAATGGACATTCATGATGAACGGACTTGACCCTGTCATTCCAGGTGTATATTACATTTGTGGGTATAATGCCTATTATCGTCTTCCGAAAGGATGGTGGGGGAGATGTTATTTGGGTATAGTGTTCCCAAAGGTTTATCAGCTGGATGACCTATCGATGATTCAAAAGACATCTGGATCCCATCGTATCCAGAAAAGAGAGACCGCAGCTGCTGTGGTAGGAGATATATTTGGAGCCATGATTCCTTCGTTGGGAGTTGTGCTGAATTCCATCAAAATAAGAAAGTTGTCTACTATAGTGGATAACATGTTGACAAAGTTTTCAGGTGCTATAATCCTGATAGATGCTGAACTTGCAGCGGAAAGAGCTATGACTCTTCAAAATAGGCTTGCCTTAGACATTCTTTTAGCAAAGGATGGCGGCGTTTGCAAAATGCTTGGTGCGCGCCACTGTTGCACGTATATTCCAGACAACAGTGTGAAAATTAAAACTATGCTTGCTAATCTAACAAAAGAGAGTGTAGACTTGAAGGAATTGAAAGAACCAGGAGTGTGGGAGAAGGTTGGAAAAGGACTTGCTTCAGTGGGAAATTGGATTGGTGGAATTTGGAATGGAATATTACTAAAAATAATACAGGGAATTTTAATAGTACTGATTTGCATATTTGGAATTTGGGGAATAAAAAGGGGAATAATAATGATTATGGAATGAATTAAAAGAAGGAAGGAAGAGAAAATGATGAAAAGAATGGCAGAAGAATACAAAGCAAGGACAAGGGGAATTAAAAGGAAAAGAGAACTGACAGAATTTTAATGGAATAAAATTTGTGGGAATAGTTTTGTGTGATGACAAGTAGTCATCAGAGGAGGGATTGATGACGCAGAAATAAAGGTTTTACATTTATTAGCGCTTAAACGTAGTGCTGCAATAATCATGTGTGACTTTAACCGAACTAATAAAGATTGTACAGGGACAAAATGTGCCCTTAGAGTAGTTTGTCAACATTTATAAGCGTGCTTTATATAACGTGATGTATTAGAATTGCACTAATCCGACATAATCGTAAACGTGTGCTATGATTCGCTTGTTTGAAATGTTTTAGCTTAGCATTACTTTAGTGGAGACTTCGGCCTAGTTGCCTGGTCTCACGGTTTAGATGCTCGTATTTTTCCAATGTGCTAATAAACGTGTATTTCTGCTTGAAGCTGTACTTTTCCACTGAGATCGTTCACATGCTTATCTTAAGGTTTCGTGCCAGCCTGGCATTTTTCTCTTTGCTCCAAGGTCAATCTGCAGGTGCGGACAATGGAAGCTCTGAAAATGAGTTAATTGGTATAAAATGTTGCAACTTGCGTACCCGTCTCCAAGGATAATGTATGCTTAAGTAAAAGCTTGAGAACTGTTGTTTTTGATTGGACAATTTGAAGCCAACCTATGAACCCTCCAATGGAAGACCCTACTGGATTTGAACTGTTGTCTATTTAAACCAGGTGCACAAGAAGAAAGTAGCCATTACAGCCATTACAGCCATTACAGCCATTACAGCCCGATACCCGCCATTTTGCAGGATATTGCAGCTAATATGGCCCACCTTGCTGTGACGCCATTTTGAAAGAGACTTTGATGCTTTCTCTAATCGAGAGAAAGAGACTTAAATGATTCTTACCCTAGAGACTTTAACTTTGATCTGTCCCTCTGCATGAAGTAGTAGTTTATCTTGCCGCTGTGAGGCAACTGCCCCGTCCACCCCTGCCCCTTTGCCCCGTCCCATGCTGATCGAGAAACGGTACCTGTGAGACGAAGACTTCCTTGAATGCTGATTGTAATTGGTAAATATGAAAGGAAATTGTACAATTGCATTGTGTTTCTTTTAGGTAACCAACTGCTGATTTTTGATAAGAGCCCTAGTTAGGAGTTTTTCTAAATTAATGTTGCTAAATTGTTTTTGTATGAAGTCCCACATGCCGATGCTAATTTGAGGTTAGATGAGGATTCCTTTTGTTGCACGGTGCAATTTGAGACCTTGTTATGCTGACTAAATGTATGCAATTAGCTCATTACAGATTATAGTTTTAGTGATTTGCATTGCTATCATCGAATGCCTTGTTATTCAAATGCTGCATAGATTGCATCTTTTTCGTCGTTATGGACAGCTATTAATGTTCATTTACGTTTATCATTTGGTGTTGAGACACATCTATATTGTGCTAGCTTTGTTAATATAGGGAAATAAATTCACTAACTTTGAATAAACTGGTGTGGTTATTCATGGCCGGAAGGTCATGGTTCGCCGACATGTATTCTGGATTAATTGTTAAGTGTTATGTTGATCAGGGCATTGCTTATGTTCGTTATTGATTATTGATTTGATTAAATTGACTGATCTCGGGTGAAGAGAGTCCCACTTAGCCAAAAGATTCATCGGCCTAAAGAGCGTCCAAATACAGGTAAATTACTAGTACGGAACGCTCTATCAACTCCTCCAGGGTTATTCTCTGTTCTTCAGTCTCTTCTCTCCTTGTGTTTTTCGCCGCTGACGTTTCTCCCTCCTCGTTCGTGTTGCATCTTCCGGCTTGTTCTTGACACGCCGTAACCCGGATGTCCTTTGGAAACCGGGATACCATAACCCTCTCACACTCACCAACTGTAGAACCACAGGGCTCAACCCACCTGTCTGACCAAAGAAGGGTAAAATGGCCAGCCACCGATATAGACTAACATGAAAAGGAAGCTGACCATCACTTCAAGCTGGCCCAAAGTGATAGGAACCACCCAACACAAATCTGGGAAACACTCACAACATTGTTCTCCCTACAATACCCAGAAAAATCAATAACCATACAACCCAAACAACAGCTGGCCGCTCAGCACAAAATTGGAACAAGGCCATGCACTGGGTAATACAAATTTTCAAAAGGGAGGTCCACCGGGCTCTGAGGTTGGTACGGCAGTTCCCTAAAAACGGAGCAACCAAAAACAACATGAGAGCAAGAAAAAGGAGATCAAAAGAACCATTGGGACCAAAAAGAAAGATATGGCAGAAAATACCTGGGTCAAGTTCATCTTGGATATAAAGTACCACAACGCCAATGCTTTTTGGCGTACCATCAACTCAACAGTAAAGCGATGCCATGGCACCCAAGGAAGCCCGAGTCTCCTTTCTTACCACTCACTTTAACACCTATACAAATGCAGCAGACACACCGTGCCGTGAAGGGACATCCTCAGTTGATGGGCAATGCCATCTAGGCCCCATCACCTCAGAGAAGGGAGGAATCCTCGAGGAGTACACAATAAAATGGCAGATCAACAAATGTGGACCTACTGGCACCCCTGGCCCAAATGGAATCCCTCAGACCATCTTCAAATGCAACCCAGAAGAATGGGCCGGGTATGTGGCCCCACTCTTCACCACAGCCCTGTCAGGGGCCATAATCCCATCCTCCTGGTATGGGTCTATCATCACACCAGTTTTCAAGGGAGGTGACAAGTTAAAACATGAAAACTACAAATCAATATCCCTCATTGATAATGGGGCAAAGTACAACTCGGTGTCATCTTGGAACGGCTCATGGACTGGGCCAAAGCTTCCTCCGTCTTCCTGATCAATCAGACGGGGTTCAAAAAAACATCTGGGACCTCAAAAAACATCATGGCTCTAACGCTGCTGCTGGAAGCCTGAAAAAAAAATCACTGTACCTCTGCTTCATAGACTACGAAGCTGCTTTCGATTGTGCCTCGTGAAATCTGCTCTGGAGTAAGCTAAAGAATTGGGATGTTCCATCAATGCTCAAAAAAAACAATTGATTCAGACACCTGGATCAAAATAAAACTGACTAACGGAGCTAGCCCCTCCAGGGCCATAACAGCTCTGGCGGGCTCAAGCAAGGGTGCATCTTAGCCTGACGCTTTTTAACCTATTTCTGGCAGACTTCTCAATACCTTTGGCCACTATAAATCCTCACACCGCAAAGCTCTGCATGAACCAGTTGTCAAACATGCTGTATGCCAACGACTTGGTTCTGATCAGCCGCACCAAGGTGGGGATGCAGCACCTCCTGAACACCACCAATGACTACTAGGTAGGAAACAGCCTCACAATGAACAACAACAAAACTAAAATCATGAATTGCTGCAGAAGAACTAGAGGTAAAATCAGATGGACCCTCAATGCAATGAAGGTCTAAAAAGTCACAGCCTATAAATATGTCGACTTCACATTTGATAATCAAGGTAACTTTAAACCTCACAAGGAGGAAATGAAAAGAAAAGGTCTCACCCTGGCTGCAGGTCTAAGTGCTCTCTGTAGGAAGATCAAAGGACCATCCTATTACCCCATACTGGAAGCAGCAAGTGTAAATGTTGTTTCAGCCTTGGCCTATGGAAGCGAAGACCTCCTGGGGAAGGCAACAACTACTTTGGAACACTGTCATCACCAAGATCTACGGGGAATCTTCCACCTCCCCAGATATACCTCTGCAGTCCAGATAAGGCTAGAATTCGGGCTTGTAAAACAAACAATTGCCAGAAGTGCAGCTTTTGTCATCATGGGCTATAGGTTCAATTCTGCGAAAAGGAACTCATTAAACCACAATGTCTGGCTATAATTACCAAAACCCATTCAGCAACTGGGAAATTGCTTCGAGATTCCATTGACCAACTTGGACTCGCTCATTTATGGTCCACATCACCCACACTTAAGTGACTTAAAAAGACAACTGGACGAGTATCAGGACTAGCCTCATGAATAGAGGACAAGGCTTCCCTTGCGAACCACACCCACTCATGATTGGTATCACACAGTTATATGCAGCTAAAACCACAAGCATACCTGAGCGAGGCTTTCAACAGCAGAATTAAGGGATCATTTCTAAATATCCCGTAGGGGCTCTTCCAAATAACATGCACGCAGCACCCTGGCTAAGGGAAGCAGGTGAAACGGCCTGCAGGTTTTGTTGCCAATCAAAAGAAGGCTCAGTCCTCTCCTTCTGCCTCTGAAGCTCAACTCTAAATCTGCGGTGACAGCCGTAGCTCCTCCATTTCGTCCCCCGCCAGCACCAGCAGCTGCAAAACCTTTTCAAGTAAATGAAAATAAACTGTGTTTATAATCATTTTCATGAAAAGGATTGGGGCATTGTGGGTGACGAGTACAGAGCACTCCCCTCAGAGCGCATGTGTGTTTGGCCGGCCGTCTTGGGCCTGCCAAACACACATGCACAGTAGGATCTCTCTCTAGCCCGGCAGTGGAGCGTCCTGGCGGTGGCAAAGGAGGAGGTAAGGTTTTATTATTTTTTTATTATTAAATGTCCCCACCCCCCGTGCACCGCAACCGCCCCACCCCTTTAGAGGTCAGTGAGATGCGACTGTGCAGCGCTGCTGGATTAGGATCTTCTGGCACCAGCCGGGCATTCAATCCTGCAGATAAGCAATAATAGCCTGCTTAAACACAAAGGATTGTGCATGTAATATCTCAAACAGTAAAATACCTACAGGGTGTGGATCAGACCATAAAGAAACCAACCAGCCAGTCTGCACACACTCAATAACCAAGGAACTGGCTCCATAATGGAGGCACTGCCCTGTAACTTTGCTGTAATTATGTTTATTGCCTGTGCAGTCCCCTTTCTTTTCATCCCCATGTTGTGTTTGACAATACGCCAAATGGACATCTGTGCCTTCCTTAATATAGGCAGCAAATATCACAGCAGGACTCTGAGCTAGAGCAATGGGCCCTAATCACCGCCTCAAGTTAATAAGCTTTTTTTTAATAAGTTGTAATGATTTTTTATTTATTATTGCTCTTAATTTGTAATGATTTTAATTAATCAAAACAATAACGTCTTACTTATTGGCCTCAGTTTAAGTGACAGCTAAAGATGTTTAAATATTAATTACTTGGATTGTGGGACTCTTGTTAGGTCCATGTACTGCTCCTTCATCTAGGCATTTGGATTCTGTCACACCCTCAATGTTGTTCTGTGAGAACTGTCCCTTGGGCCTCTAGAGTGTTAAATGGAGATCCTGTGAGAACCTTTGTTTCTGATAGTTATGAAGCCTTAACAGCTGTTATAGAATATAGGACACTGAATACTGGAATAAGAGCAGTGTCATGATGAATATTTTGGCTAGGTACTGTGTCTGTAATTTGTTGAAGGTTTACCACAGTCAAAACCACAGGTATGATGCATCTGTGTGGCTGGTATGTTTTCCGCAAAATTTTGAATTTGCTGCACTTGTGACATATTCAATCATCTTCTGCATCATTTGCAAACAAAAAACTTTCCAATTCAAATGGATCAAAATGTACTAAAATAGCTGTCACATCTGTTTCTGCACTGTGACAAGCCGTTTGGTGTGCATCAGTAGATTACTTTGAGTTACTCATTGCTATGTTTAAGTGTTAAACTAATACTAATGATCAGATCAGACCAGACAGTGCTAACATGCAAAAAAGGTGAAACAGTGAAGTAATATTGCCACAAAATGTGCTCCATGTCATTGCATGATTCACCTTTTCTTGCTGCATAATTTAGTAAACATTGTTGCATAATTTGGGCCCCAAACCAAATTAAACTGGCCCTAACCACAATGCAAATGTTACTAGGGTAAATCTTATGCATGTCTCATTTCCCACTACATGTTAACATTCATGTGAAATCTGTGTAAATGAAAAACTGCGTGTAGGAGCAGAGTAATCTTGTGTTTTTTATTATAAAAAAGCCATTACTCATGCAAGGTTCCAAAAAAATCAGAGAGAGCCTCCATCTGAGAAGATGAGCCGCGTGGGAAACTAATGTTTCTTTTATAATCCTTATCCCACAGACCTCCCACTTTGCTGGCAGCGGCAAGCACAGTATTGGACATGTTCAGCACTATCATTAGGGATGGAGACTGGTGGGTATCACATCTTTCCCACAGCAGCATTTGATATACAGTTTAGTAGTTACTTCAGTTTGACACTCTGTGCCAGGATTTGTTCTGCCCTAAAGTCCATCCTCCATTGGGAAATTGACCACTTTAAAGTTCAGGAATTCCCTCTCACATTATCCATCTTAAAAGGTTCATAGCAGATGTACAGAAACTGATAAAATACAGTACTGAATGGTTAGATATTTCAAGTGAGCTCAGAAACTCTGAAAATGCTGATTACATCTAGACTCCATGGAGGCAATTTAAGTACTGTGACATCTGATTTAAAATGGCTTTTCTGACATGCTTTTTACTTATGGAATTATATTCTTTTGCAGGAATGTTTTATGAAAATGTGTTTTTCTTTAATTAATAAATAGTATCTATCTATCTATCTATCTATCTATCTATCTATCTATCTATCTATCTATCTATCTATCTATCTATCTATCTATCTATCTATCTACCAGGAAATAGGCTTTTTGCAGATTTTTTGCAGATTTTCCATGATGTTTGGCCCCATTTTGACTACTAGGTACTGTGTAATGACTGAAATGCCTCAAGCCTGGTTGAATAGGACCCAGTGCATGTGCTCCTACTCCTCAAATAGTGTACTTTTAATAGGCTTGTCCCCAGTTGGCATAGCCTACCTTACCTATAAGTCCCTAGTATGTGGTACCAGGGGTAAACAGGGCCTGTATGTTAGAGTGCTGTGGTACCAGGGGTAAACAGGGCCTGTAATTTAGAGTACCCCCATGGACTGCAGCACTTGCTGTTTCACCCTGAGTGGGTCAAGGTAAAACATGGCTCCCGTTTTGCTAGTGCAGACTGGAAGGGCAGTTTAAAACTGCTAACTCAGCTTTGCCACTTACATTAATGGTAAAGCCCATACCTCCCTTTTTAATGTATGTAAGTCACCCTTATGACAGGCCTAACAAGCCCTGAGGCATTGTGCTGTATTTTGAAAGGTGAAACTTACTTTTACCCTAAATGTTTGTTTTGACTGTGGAAAGGCTAGTAGTTCATTTGGCAAGTACAGAATTACAGTCTGGCATGCCACTCTTGCTCACCTCAGAATGTGACTATTTAGGTGGGTACTGTTTGGTATCAAACTAATCAGTGCATTAAATCTGATTTGATGCTACTGGTGGGCAAGGTGCAACTTTAGAAGTTGCACCTAAGGTTTCCAGTGGCTGTTTAGGGCCATACAAGGGGCTTGTACTGCAGACAGCTTTCTACCCTCCTGAGGAGAAATGCTAATGATGCCCAAGAAAGGACACAATGGGGGCCTGCATGGAAGAGAGGTGTTACCTCCCTCCTGCAGGAAGCCACATGGATGTGGTGTTAGCCCAAAGGGTGAGCTTCACAGGGGAAGCCTCCTTTGAAGGGCAAATGGGTAACACTTGGAAGAGGGGTTGCTCTATTGTTTAGGCAGACAGTCTATCACTTGGGACAGGAGAGGAGAAGCCAGTTGTCAAAACAGTTTTTCCAGGGGCATGTAGCCCCTTGGCAGCCATACATCTGGGGGTGGGCTATGCAGCTCTAACTGTCAAGAGAGGGGTCTCGCCAACTTCAGAGTGGGCGGAATGGTGAATCCTGGGACAGCCAGATGTTACACTTTCCAGTAAGTGGTCATCAGGAGAGAGGGAACCTGGTAGGTCATTGGATGGCAACTGTATCCTTCTCTCAGTGAGGACTGCCCAGCTGTACTGAGGGACCAGTAAAGAGAGGCTGCACCGACTAGGACTGCACCTGCTGCACCTGGTGGCTAGCGAAGAGAGGTACTGTGCCTGCTGTATCCTGCTCAAGGAGAAGTCATCTCTAGAGCCCAGACAAGCCAAGAGAACTCCAAGGGCCAGTTGACTTGCCTCATGTTCACAACACAGTGACACAACAACTGAAGAAGCCTGATGGGGCAAGTTGGTATACCGAAGACTTCAAGTCGCTACCAGTGCCACCATGCAGCACGAGGACCCAATGCACAGAGTTACACTGGAGTTTGCTGAATCTGGATTTCTGTCGCAGAGTTGCTGTGACCCTCAGAAGGTGAGTCATTTACTAAGGAAGGATTGGCCTGTGACTTTGTCAACAGATGACTGAGAGTCTAGTGGCGACGGGACTTCAGCCAAACCTGAGAGTACTTCTTTGGGACGTGGAACCTACAACCAGGACCCCCTCACTATCTTTGTGGACTGAGGAATCTCTGCAGGAAGATCCCTATTCACAGCGTCACATCTCCACAGCATCCTTAGAGCAACCTCAGCATATTTTATTCCTTGCACTAGGACCACTCCAGAGAAATTCATTGCAACTGGGATAAAGTGCTTGGAACTGTTTAAGGACTGCTCCTCCTGTGAAGGCAACTCTTCTTGAGGACCTTTATGTTCCCCCCAACTAGCTCAATGGCAGAGTTGGTCACCCCAAGTACTTCTAACCGATTCATTGAAACTTACCTAAATTTTCCTTGAAAAAGTTTCAAAGTGTCCAATTTTTTGACTTTGTTGAGGATTATTTGCGGTTGAGTGAATTTGCACTGATTTATTATTGCTTGTAAAATCTATGGCTCTCATTTTGTCATTGGTGGTAAAAAAACACCTACTGCCGTGGCGACAGCTGGCAAAAGACCGTTGCCGCGGCTACCAGCCATCTGCCGTATTATGACTACAGAGCGATTTCCTCCAGAAGGATGGCAGAAATCCAGCACTGGCCATGCTGGTGGATGGAGGTAAGGTGATGCTACTGCCACCAGCAGCGCCACACCAGTAGACCGCCGCCAGCTGTATTATGACCCATAATACGGCCTGGCGGTGTTCTGCTGGCGGACGCTGCTAGTGGCAGCAGCGCCCCGTCCCGTCTCCTGCCGGAGGACCCACTAAACATAGGTAAGTGGGTGCTCTGACAGGGGTAAGGGTGTTGTGTGTGTGTGAGGGGGGTGTGTGAATGATTGGGCGTGCGTGTATGCAGGTGTGTGTTCTGTGTTGAATGTGTGTGCATGCATGGAGGTGTGAGTGCGTGTATGTTGTGTTCTGTGAATGCGTGTCTGCGTGTATGTATGAAAGTGTATGCGGATGTGTGTGTGAATGGATGTATGCATGCGTGGATGAATGTGGGAATGGGTGTGTGTATGCATGTGTGAAGGGGGTGTGAATGTAGGGGGGTTTGGAGAGGAAGGTGGGATGGGGAGTCTGTGGTGGGGGATGGGGGTGGGGAAGACCTCTATCAGTGACAGGAAGGGATACCCTGTCCCTGATAGTGCCTACCACCATGGTTTTCATGCTGGTAAGGGAGCCATGGAAACCATGGAGGTGGGCGGGGTCATTATCCTGCAGGTGGTACAGTGACAGCCGCCGGGCTGGAGATTGATATCCCCAGCCCGGCGGCTGTTACCACTGTGGTGGTCGGTCTGGTACATTGGCGGTTTGGCTTTAGCCAAACCGCCAATGTCATAATATGGTGGAAGGTACCACCAACCTGTTGGAAGTACTTTCCACCATATTACCGCCGACTGCCAGGGTCATAATGAGGGCCTATACATCTGGAATCCTCCAGTGATCTTTTTCATTCTAGTTTCTAAATTCTTATAATATTACAATATATTTTTATAAATTGGTGGTGGATTTCACGAGTCACATGCCAATTTCTTCTTAAATTGTTTTGGTGCTGTTTAAATGCTTAACACTTGTTCCTCTCTGTAAGCCTTGCTGGCAGTGCCACATCTAACCAGGGTTGACCTGAGGGTTTTACAGATGAAACCTACTGAAACTAAAGGGGGAGAGAACTGTATTACACAGAGAGGGTGCACAACAACAACATATAGTACAACCCATTTTATCTATCTATCTATCTATGTTATACTGGCCATCCTTGATGTGGTATTCCCCCAAACATTTGCATTTGTCCTTCCTCTTTGGCTGTATTAGTTTTTGTTCTAAACTTTTCTTTTTAAAACGTGCAAGTCACCCCTAAAGTAGCCCTAACGACCCAGAGATCAGGGTGCATAGTGTTTAAAAAGTAGGAGAGATGGGTTTAAGTTTTACATTGTCTGGCAGTGTTGTAAGGCCCATGGCACTCTGACTCACTTTAGTACATTTAATAAGTGCTAACTTTGGATTGCCAAATGTTTAATCCAATTTTTATAGTAAAGTCACATTTAAATTTAAATTACTCAGCTCCCCTTATACTCCTTATACTATACATAGGAATTTGATCCCAGGCCTGCTCTCGTCTTTGTCACCCCAGACAGCTTTGAGAATTGACACAGAAAGGGTAAGAACTTTCCAGAACCAGATCTAGGGGTAGGAAATGGAGTCCTGCACAAACAGACTGGCACCTGGTATAAATATGGGAACTTTAGAGCCACTCTTCTGTACACTCCTGTACCTGTGTACATTACAGATGAAGGACTGCCCTGCTTCCAGAGAACTGCCATGCTGCTTAGGGACTGCCTTCTGTCTGAGAAGAAAGACTGGACAAGCTTGCATTAATCCCAGGCTAACAAGAGTGGCTCCAAGGTCAGTTGCCTGACAGAAAAATATTCATAGGTCTCCCTGTAACTGCCCAGTTTACATGCTGCAACTGGACATACCTCAATCTGCAACTGGATGTGCCTGAGCCCTGCGGGCCTCTGCTAGAGTTAATCTCTGATCCTCAAGATATGCTTTTCCAAGTCCTGCACCCTTGAATGGCATCAGAGTGGACTCCCCCAAGGAAAAGGTGAAAGTCCTGAAGTTTGGGCTCCTTGCAATCGCAAACGGGTCAGTTTGTGCTGAAACTTTGCGACCTACAACAACCGCCAACATAATCCCTGCTCTTCACGCCTACAACAACAGTCTGTGGGGACTTTCACTTCATGCTACAGAAACGACAGCCAGCAACAACTACCAACATGATCATAAAGAACAGTGTTCTCCTGGAATCATTTAATATTTGACTTAACACATGATCCAAAAGGCCAAACATATTCAAGGCAATTGCACAAGTGGTCAGTGTGCTGTATTAATGACAGTCACAATTATACAAAATCAAAACAGTGTAGGTGCTCCAAGTGACGGTGCAGTGTAAGTGCAAATGGGTGAGCCAAACATATATTACAATGACAGTATTCACAATATGTACAGAAAGGTACATCCATGGAACAAGAAGATTGTTTTTAAAACCCATCGAAATATGTATTTAGGGTTGTGTAGTCCAACATTCAATGATATGGGTGGAACCTAGGAAGCTGATATTTCGGCCACATAAGATGAGTTGTGTGGGGTCTTCTTCAGGACAGCAAGAAATGGTATCACCTGACCAATATAATCTGATCTGTTCCTATTATCCATAAGCATACTCTTAGCACATACATCTATTGTAGACTAGGAATGAAGCATTACGGGCTCACTGAAATGTGTTCATGGGAAACTTTTAGCAACATGGGGCCCCAAAGTAAACTACAGCAATGACCATCCACGATGCTCGGCCGGCTTGTCATATTACAGCCACGACCCCCCGTAATGCCTGGCCTATTCTTTGTACTACATCAATGGCCTTCCATGACACTCAGCCTCCTCTACTGTGAATGGAACTCTTCACGCCAGACTCAGAAGGTAACTCTTCAGGGGGACTGATTTGGTTCCTTTATCCGACCACACCCCATTACAATCGCACCTACGACTGCAACTCCACAGCCCTGCTGGACAACCTCATGAACCTCGGCTTCAACTGGTCACCTCACCCATTCACTCAGCAGGACACACGCTTGGCACAATTTTCATCTGCAGCAGCCACATCACCTTCACCCATACCACCACACTCCACTGGACTGACCACCACTGCGTCCACCACCAACAACACACCACACCCTACCGCAAGTGGAACAAGATCTCCAAAGAACACCTGATTGCCAACCTCACACAAGCTCCACCTCCCATCACCAACAACCCCAACACTGCCGCCCACAACCTCACACAATTGCTAACAACCTGCGCAGACTCCCTCACCCCACTGAAAAGAAACAACAGCACCTGCACAGTCAATACCACCCCCTGGTTCACCACAGAACTCCAAGCTTCCAAACGAGAATGCCATAAAATTGAGAAAGCCTGGCGCCAAGAACCCTCATTGAGCAATTTCTCCGCCCTCAAAACAGCCATGCGCAAACACCACCAACTCATCCGGACCACCAAAAGGTCCTTCTACAAAGAACGCATAGGCAACAACACACACAACAGCAAGGAACTCTTTGCCATCGTCAAAGAACTCACCAAACCCAAATCCAGCACCATTGACCCTCCACACACCCAAAACCTCTGCAACTCCCTCTCCAACTACTTTCACCTCAAAATCGCAGGCATGCACAACAGCTTGACAGCATCAGCACCCACCATCACCACCACTGACACGACCAACAACACAACGCCCTCCCACACCAACCAACTACACACCTGGACACCCACCAATGATGTCGAAATTGAAAAATCCATGAACTCCATCCTCTCAGGCTATCACACAGACCCCTGCCCCCACCACATTTTCAACAAGGCTGCCAAATCATCGCTCTCCAGCTCCGCGCCGTCATCAACAACTCCTTCAACACCACAACCTTCCCAGACGTTTTGAAGCACGCCGAAGTCAATGTGCTCCTCAAAAACCCAAAGCAGACCCGGAAGACCTCACAAACTACCGTCCCATCTCTCTTCTCCCCTACCCCGTAAAGGTCGCTAAGAAGATAGTCAATGCCCAACTGCCTCACTTCTTAAAAGGAAACAACATACTCGACACCTACCAGTCTGGATTCCGCAAGAACCACAGCACTGAGACTGCCCTTATCGCCTGCACAGACGACATCAGGACCAGAGTGGACAAGGGCGAGACAGTCGCCGTCATCCTCCTAGACCTCTCCGCAGCTTTCGACACAGTATGCTAACAGACCCTCCTCACACGCCTTTCTGATGCCAGAATTCGACACAAGGTCCTGGACTGGCTCACCTCCTTCCTCGCCAAAAGAACCCAAAGAGTTTGCCTCCCTCCCTTCCGGTCTCCAGCCACAAAGATCATCTGCTGGGTCCCCCAAGGATCCTCCCTCTGCCCCACCGTCTTCAACATCTACATGGCCCCTCTCGCCAACATCCTCCGCCCCCACGGAATCACCATCATCTCTTAAGCAGATGACACCCAGCTCATCATCTCCCTCACCAAGAACCCAGCCACCGCCAAGATAAACCTGCACGCCGGACTCCTCGACATCACCACATGGATGACAGCAAGCCACCTCAAACTTAACTCAAACAAAACAGAAATCATCATCTTCGGCCCCAACAAGACAGCATGGGATGACTCCTGATGGCCCACCACCCTCGGACCACCCCCAACACCCACCACCCACGCACACAACCTTGGCATCATTCTAGACTCATCTCTCTCCATGGCCCAGCAAATCAACACCATATCGTCCTCCTGCTTCAACACCCTTTTCATGCTACACAAGACTTTCAAATGGATTCCTTTAGAAACAAGAAGAACTGTCACCCATGCCCTCATCAGCAGCAGAATGGACTACGGCAACGCCCTCTACGCAGGGACCACAGTCAAACTTCAAAGAAAACTCCAGCGAATTCAAAATGCACCCGCACGTCTCATCCTCAACCTCCCTCACCACGAACACATATCCACCCACCTCAGATCACTACACTGGCTGCCCATCAGCAAAAGGTTCATCTTCAAAGTCCTCGTCCACGCTCACAAAGCCCTCCACGACACTGGACCGGCCTACCTCAACGAACGAGTAAACTTCCATATACCAACTCGACAGCTCCACTCCGCTGACCACGCCCTCGCTACAGTCCCCCGCATCATACGCACCACCTCCTGCAGCAGATCTTTCTCCCACCTCGCCGCCAAGACCTGGAACTCCCTCCCCACCAACCCATGCAAGACCCAGGACCTCCTAAATGTCAGAAAGCACCTCAAGACATGGCTGTTTGAGCAGTAACCGGTAACCCCCACTGCGCCTTGAGACCCTAACAGGTGAGTAGTGCGCTTAAGAAATGTTTTGGTTGATTGATTGATTGAATCGCCTAGACTTTCCCTCAGACTAGCATGACCAGAAGATTGCGAGTGGTGCTTTATGCTTTTAGGCCCTACTTTCACTAAACACTTTAAAATTGCATATCTATGTTTCTACTAATTGATCTGGTATTTTATTTATTAGAATTTACTCTATTTTTCTAAATAGGTTTGAGATTTTCTTGTATTGTGTTTTCACTTTGTAACTCAGTTGTGGATGGCGTTTCAACCCCAGCAACTCAAGGTCAGCATCAGGACAAAATTGCACATAGAGATTGTAATGCTGTTGATAGAAGATAAGTCATGATTAGGAAAAAGAAGAAGAAAGAAAACACAAGGCTGCGAATAAAAGTGAGTTGATTTAAGACTCCCAAACCTGGTAGATGGCTAAAATGAATGTTAATATGAAGAAATGGGGTGGATTTCCAAGAATAGATCACCAAAACGTTCCTGTCCTGAGTTGCAGAAAATCAATGGTAACATTTAGGTCATCCCCCAACAAGAATTAATCGCAGACAAACAAAAATTAAGAAAATATGCAGCCAACTAACCACTACAGGTATATGGATCGAACTTGATTTCTCAAGGACCCTCTCACCGTAGGGCAATAATGGGAAACGCACACCACTAGATGCAAAAATGGTGTATTGCAGTCCCGGGGTACAAACAACTACTAGTGGTCCTGTCCGAATCAATAGTACCTCTTTGAAAAAGTATCAAATTAGTGCAAATTAGAATCTAAGCGCCCGTTGAAAGGCCATACTGTATCTCAAAACAACTGATGTCCAAGGAGTAACAACAAATGACTCGCTGGTCGAACAGCACGTCTGCCTCTGTCAGCCACATGAGCCAGCAACATACATAAAGGACAAGGCAAAGGAAAAAGTACAACACACCTGCGATTTACTCACATGCGTACCCTTGCCATTCGCCTCTGCTAATAGAAAGCCGCAACAATCGACAAAGAAAACATGCTAGCTTCCAGGGTGAAAAGGAAACCTAATTAAAATTCCCTGATAGATAGACCTATGCCTCTGCTAGTAGGTCGCCACAATAGACGGCAAGAGAAATGGCTTGGGGCGGCAAAAATGCTACTTTCCAGTCAGAAAAATAAAAATAAATGAAAAATGCCCCAATTAGTCATCAAATTTAATTTACAATGATGGGAAAAGGCATCCAATAAGGCTACACGAAGGTAATGTGCCTCGAGTATATTAAGTAAAAGAAAGAAAAGAAGAGACTCAAGATAATCGTATACAGCTTCAGTAAAAAACACATGGGTGCCAACATAACGGTATAAACAAATTATGGGTAAAAAGGTATTCAAGAGATAGACATACATGACTCATAATTACAAATGCGCACACAATTCAGTGTTCCTTCCATTGTAAAACACAATTGAGGAATTCCAAAAAGGGGCATAATGACCTGTGACACCCACAATGGTCTTATTCAAGGTCACCATTAACACTGAGGCTTTTGATTTATTACATGATATTTAAAAACTTCTGATATTGTCAAAATACATGTGCTAAAATCTTATAATTTTGGTCAACATGCTGTGTTCTTACTATTTGTTCTTGTTTGTACTTCACATGCGTCGTTCACAGGTACCCAGTCACGAGCATGATTTGTTCACTTTTTTCTATTCACTGCATTATTTTTAGATAAATGTGGATGCTGTTTTAATCAAATGTCCAAGGTTCTTTAAATGCGATTGTAATATTTCACTTTATTGGCATTATGTTCATTGATTTGTTTCGTATTTTCTTTTCTGGGTTATTGTATGCCTGCTCTTGTATGTGACGAGTTCTAATTGGTGCTTTATTTTCTTTTATTTTGTACCATATTTTTATTGCTAACAATATTATTTTAGTTTATTTTGGGTTAATTTTATGTCTGTTAATGCATTCGATGAGTTCTTGTTCATATATTTTTTTTTAAGTTCCTTTTGTATCTTTTCCTTGATACAAACCATGGAGTGCCAATTTTTTAGGTTGGGGTTTATGGTTATAATACTATTTCACTTACTATTTCAATCTTTCTTCTTAGGTTGAGCAAACAGCAGGCAAGAGCTGCTTTTCCGACGTGTTGTTACCTATCTGTGGGCTTTAGCCGCGCCCACCTCATGCCCATCACTTTCATTAGTTGATGGGCTTGCCTTTCAAAAATCCCTTGATGTCATTGGTAAATGCTTTATGTGTGTCCCGCCTTGAGGCTGCTTTGTAACCGCTTTGGGGACCAATCCTGTTACATGAATTCTTGCACAATTGGCCATAAACTTTAGTGTGAGCAGACTTCTTTTTATGGGCGAGCGCAAAGCTCTCCATCCCATTCTTTAATCTCTTTTTGGGCTTCCAACCACGCCCATGTCACGTCAGTCACTTTCATTGGTTCGTGGGCTTGTCTTTTAAAATCCTCTTGCTTTCATTTGTGAAAGGCATGCATACGTCATGTCTTTTCCGGTGTTTAGCCCACCTACACAGCACCGGTAAACAACTAAAAACATACGAGGCTCGATGTTTTCAGCATGGTGTCCGGACTACTTTATCTGTTTATTTTCCACGCAGCGCAATCGTGCTGCATTTTACATAGTGCGATTGCGCTGCGTTTTTTTTCTTTACAACGCTAATAGCTCTAACTCGAGCTAATCCAAGGCCCATTGCATTGAAAATGCTTGTTTCATTTATCTCTCCAATTCATGGAGGCTGCATTAAAGGCGCCATCTCTTGTTTCTTTTGTTTCTCCTCCCTCCATGGTGGTGCTTATTGCTATTTACATTGCGCATTTATTTCAATTAATGGTTGCTGAGTTAAAGGCGCTGCCTTGCACTTCTTAGTATTTACATTGAGCATTCCTTTTAATCTAGTTTTGGAACATCGACGATTGTATAAGCATCCACATTTAAAATATTTCTCTTTCTTAATTGGAAGTGTGCTGTTTAGGTAGTGCATGTGATTTCACTCCTGTTTGATGGATCGCATAAAAAAAACGCTCTGCAGTCAATTAAGGAGGCGACTTGCTGGGCGTGCTGCAGCAACATTTGTTTTCAAGGTATTTCAGATGGGTCCATCATCTACCACACAGCTCAGCCCACTCTTCCTCTCCTCCAGTGGGTCAAGAAAGGCAGCCACATGGCTCTCAGAAATAGTCAGCTCTACAGCAACGGACGCCTGATATAAGGCTAGTCAGAACAAAAAGAGTAGCTCAAAATATCTGCCAGTCAATTTACACCAAGGGTGGCTCAGCCCTTGAAAACGCCTAAGAACTTGGTGCATTCGGTGTTAGCTTGTTTGTGTTTCCTAATCCCTCCGAGCCCAAGGGGAGGGCGTGGCTTGGAAACATTATTTTTTTAATCCGTACAGAATCTTGCTTTAATAGGATAGAATAGGAGCAGGCTTTGAACTCTGATATAGCCAGTAGGAAACCCCCCTACTTTAGATTAAGATAACTGACAAATCTTCTGTGTTCTGGCAACAGTATAGTGTGTATGGGTCTGTAGACATGCTGTTGGGCAACTGGTCTGGGCAACTCTGAATCAGCTCACTTCCGCCCTGTGAGAGGAGTCTTTGCCCATCTTGTTCATGCAAGAACTCTCGCCCAATAGGCCACTATCGTCTTTTAGGGAAAAAGTAAATTGCTCCTGCTGCTTCAACAGTGTTCTCATTGTCTTGGTCTTCTCTCAGTCTGATGCACTATCCCATCCTGCTGACCTGTATCATTGGAAAGCTGTTGCAGTTGGACTGTGAAAATTGTTATTAAAATTGCTTGACTAACTGTAAGAAAAACGTGCATTTAAAAGTGCAAGGCTGAAATTAAAGTAAGGCCTACAATAATAATTGACACAGATATTTTGAAATTAAAATAAATCACTGTCTAATTAAATGTTATGTTTTACTAACTGAGGAAAAAATAATAAGAACATGTTCAGCAAATAAATAGTTTGAGTTTTATGAAATGTTGTACTCCACATTTTACTGCGTTTTTAAACAGGCCAATGTTCAGCTAATACAGAATGAAATAATTTGATGCTTAGAAATGTTGATGGCAGTGGAAAGTTTCTGTCCTTTCTGAAACATCCTGTGTAATGAGCTAATGTCCAAGAGAAATGTTCTTGTGCTGTAACTTTTATACAATTATATTTAACTTCCTGATAGATAATGTTCCACAGAAAACAATGGCTTTCAGTAGTTTTATGTAGTTGAAACCTTTTATCTGTGCAAGGGAAACTGGCAATGACAGTAGAAGAAGTTGAACCAATGAGGGAGAAAAATGAAAACAAGAATGAAAGGAAGAAGCATTCTTTTAATGTTATTGGTTCTGTTCTAACCACCTCATATCCTGACCAATGGTAGAGTAGCTAGTTCATTTATGGGGCTTTCATATAGCAATGTTTGGGTGATGTCAGTTCAGACTAATTTTCTTCTTTCCCAAGAGTAGATTTCTTCTTTCTTGCTGAGGAGAGACTTATTCTTTCTTGCTCAATCTCAGACTTATTTTTAGCTGCAGTTACTGTCTGTAATGTGGTCCGATATGTATTTATTTCTGTTAGTTCAGATGCATTAAGGCCAAATATTACTGAACTGTTTCCCCATATGTCTCTGTGCACTGAAAATGACCAGAAGATGCTCAACTGAAGAAGACTTCACTGCCTACTGAAACCATTAAGGAGAAGTACAACAAAGATATGTGCATTTGTCTTTCTTGCAGGTTTTCATGTTTTTCTCTTCTACAAACTCAACCACTATTTTTGTTAATGCCATGGATAGATGTTTTCCAAATATTTCTTTTTGCATGAAGCCCAACATACTTAATCTATTTACAATAATAGTTAGAAGGTCACATTCTGAATTTGGCTGCACACAATAACTGATTGTGAATAATACATCTGTGTTAACTCAATGCATTAAATCTCAACTGTGCATCTGATATTATTGTTATTCTGTATTGTGATTCTTGAGTACTTAATAATTCATTTTCTGTCAAAGCTTAGATTCTTTAGAAGGTTTGGTCAACCTGTGTTATTCATGTATTGTTATAATTTGGTTTTGCGCTTGATTTACGTGATCTTAGCATTGTTAATCTAAAGGGCAATAAATATTTAAACTTTACTCAACTGGTGTGGTGATTCATGGCCAAATAGGTCATGATGTGTATAAATTACTGACTCCTATGTTGATTAATGATGGTATTGTTTAGTTTTGTTTATTACTGACTTCGTTTTTTCAGAGCCAAACACTCACACCTATCTGAGTCCAAAGCTTCATCCGACCTCATGAGGGTAGATGGTTTTTTACCCTTACGTGGCCCCTTATAAATGAAATATCAAAACAAATATAAGGTAGGATGCGCCAACAGAATTTGGTACCAGAGGATAGTTATGTATCAATAAGGAGAGGTTTGGAGATGTCCCAGTAGGAGATTGATTATATGTCATTTCGTAAAAAATGGACATTTAGTTTTAGCAATGTTTGTTTAAAAACTTAACATTTTGGAATTTGGTTTTGCCAATGTTTGTTTGGAGGGAATTCGATTTTGCCAATGCTTGTTTCAAGATGTTTTCAGCGTTCCTAGTGTGATTTGTGATTGATTTAGAGTTTTGCACTTGCACTGCTTAAGCAATTCGCAGGTGAATTGCCATGTTTGTGATAATAATTAGGGAGTTGGAGTACTCCAATGTAGTTTGTTAGGGAGCGTGTGTACTCTAAAAGGTGCATGTAGGGAAGTTGTCAAACTTCAATTGTGTGTGGCGCTTTGTGCTAAAACAATTGCCCACATGGTTGTTGATGGACGGACCCTGCATGGTCTAAGACTCTGGAGTATTGATACAAGTATATGAGATACTTGGGTTTTTGTTGTTTTAGTAGGTCGATCAAATGACAAAATTCCTGGAGTGCGTGTTAAAGGGGAGTGTTAGTTTTAACAATATTGGTGATTCCTGACTGCACAGGGAAGATCTAGTATTGGTCAAGGGTAGAATTTGCTGGTCGAATTTTACTTGTGAGTCAGAGAAAGCTGAAGTTGAATGAGTAGTTGTCAGAGCTAAATGCCACAATTGAAAATTCCATGAGGTTTACAAAGTGTTTTTGTCCTATACCTGTAGCAAGCAGACAAGTTTGGTGTTTTTTTTTTAGCAGTGTTTGCAATATTTTGCATTCATTTTGTGAGATTTTAGTTTTTGGAGGACAAGCTGCAAGACTTTGTCTGCTCGTGTGCGCAAGCGTGACGTCACATAGGTCTAAGCTGGGATAGGTCGATTGGCAAAAGGGAGCTTGTGAACGGATTGGTGCACAACTGTGAAGGGCTTTTGATCGAGAGAGGCAAGTGAAAAAAAAATTGGGATTTAATTACTTCCTGTTTTGAATTTAAATTTAAATTTTGGGTCACAGAGTGCGTTAAGGTGACATAAGTATATTCCAGCTAGAGTAGGAGAAATTTGCCTGCCAGAAGGTACTCCGGCATATATCGTAATTGAGGAGAAACGTTCAGGAGCATGTCTTTGGGTAAAACATTGGTGTAAAATTACAGAGACTGAAGGGAGATTAGCGTTTCCTGTCCATGGAACTTTTAATATGAGAATTTTAGAGAATTTGAGAAAAGTGCTGCATGTTTTAAAACCTCCTCCGAGATCAGTATAATTCGCAACTTTAACTATTTGGGAATTAGTGGCCAGACAACAAGAGAAATTGAAATTTGAGAGAAGAATAAGAAAATCGGAGAAGACATTAGCAGAAGCTAGATGGGACAATGAGCTAAAATGTTGGAGAAATATAAAGACTCTTCTGAAGAAGATGAGTCGAAGCCAGTTGGGGCTAGAAAATCATTGACTTATGATGAGGAATCAGATGATGAGGAATTTATAAAGCAGTTACTGAGAAGTCGTCCTCCACCATATGCAGCACAAGCGATAAGTCCAAGTACTTGTACTGATCCAAGTACTCCAGTTCCAGTTGTAGTAACACAGAGTCAAGTACAGGTTGTAACTATTGTTCCTGCTACTACTGTTACTCAAACACCTATGATTCAGACTGACTCACCTGTAGTCTATCCTACTGTTCCTGTTGTGAGTTCCGCACTGAGCATAACAGGGCCTATTGTACAGTCATCCCAGATATCACAGGCTTACCAGAAACCAGTGATGGTCCAGATGGAATCTACACCTAATTTAGTGTCTCCAGTACAGGTTCAGAATATTCAGGGGTACACACCTGTTGGAAGTTCACAGACGAGTTCCTCAATTTTGACAGGCTAGAATTCAGGAGTAATATACTCTAGAAATCAGAATGTTCAGACAAGTCAAGATGCATTGACATTACATTTTACTATTGGGCCTGTTGTACATTGTTTACCCGGGGAAATAATGAGAATAATGTACAGAATATTTTCAATTCAACTGCAGACATGGAGAGATGAAATGTTCATATGGGAGTCATGTCTCAAATGAACCAGATTTTTGACAAAACAGGTCCACTAATTGAATTGAGTAGTTCTAGAACATCACAGTTTCCAGAGACCCCATGCATTACTCCACGGGGCATACCAAATGTATAAAATAATGTACCCAATGTAAATAATAATAATGTTTCATTACAAGGTTTGACAGCTCAGCAGTTAACAGACTGGCTAGAAAAGATAAGTGGAATGAAGACAAAGGCAAATACTGAGAGGGAAAATTAATTGAACCTGGCAGTGCTCAAATTAGAATTAAATGAAATAATTGAGAGAACAATTGATGTAAATAGAATAGATTTGTATAATGAGAATGAGTTACGCTTCACATGTAAAATAGTTACACACAGAGCAGGACTGGTACACCAGAAATTAGCAGACCTTGCAGAGAAATATGACATAGACCTTGTGAAAACAAAGCAACTGAGAAGAAGTTACAGATTAGAATTTGATTCAAAAGATCTTGAAAACATGAGAATACCAGGAATGAAGATTCATATTAAAGAATTAATTCAGAATATCCAATTATGGGGAAAATATGATAAATGGGAATGCAGATGGGTGATGAAAAGAGATCAGAACAAAAAGGAGTCTGCAAATTCAAATGCTAATGTACAGCAGACTGATGATACAGTAAAAGTATTTCCAATGAGGGAAATTCCAGGAGGTAATTTTGTGCATGTCCCTTGGAGCAGAACTGATATTTTGTCATTTACAAATGACTACCCGAGATTGACAGATAAACCAGTGGAATGGTACCAGCAAAAAGACAGGTTTATGAAGCTTGAAAAATGTCTATTGGAAGACTTGAGAACCCTGTTAGAAATAGTGGTTCCAGCTGATTTATGGATTGAAAGCAAGAGGAGTGTAGACTGGAC
This sequence comes from Pleurodeles waltl, assembly GCF_031143425.1. NCBI lineage: Eukaryota > Metazoa > Chordata > Amphibia > Caudata > Salamandridae > Pleurodeles > Pleurodeles waltl. The sequence goes on from NC_090442.1 coordinate 470,342,221, forward strand.
AACAAGAAAGCATCCACGAAATCCACTTACAGGTGCACCATCACCAGATGTAATGAAGTACTAGTACAAAGTGATCACATTTTTGAAAATGAGAATTTCACCCAAAAGTATCGATTGACAGAGAATTGATAGGGCACCACAGAAAGCGAAAGAGTCAATACATGCATACTATTAGAGACTTCTGCAAGCGTTTAAAAATTACAGTGGTACAGAAACAATTGAGTCGAAAGACATGATTCATTTTGTGTTTAGATTTGTTGAAGGTTTGAGACCTGAAATTGGACAGATGATTAAGAGTCATTTGATTTGTTGGCAAGCAAAAACGGTTGATGAAGTGTTACAATTTGCAAAACAAATTTTGTAACGTGATTGAAATGAAGCAGAAGTAATTAAAGGAAAAGGTGATGGTGATGCACATTAAAGCAGCACAATCAGGGATGCAGGGAAAAAATCCATAGAAATAGGGAAACATGCTGTTTCAGAATCAAGCAAGAGGTAGAGGTCATAGTGGAAATGGAGGCGGTAATCGCATTGACCTGAATGTGATGGTCAATTCAGGTGATATGCAGGCAATGAAAAATATGTTACCTTGTCACAGTTGCGTTTTTTTGTGGCATTGGAAGCGTCAGTGTCCAATGTTGGTACAAGAAGGCATGGTTATACAGATTCAAGAGGTCCAAGAATGAGAGGCCCTAATATGAATGTCCAAAATAATCAGAGGCAGATTCCTCAGCAAATGCAAAATTCTCAAGCAATGCAGCAAATACAAATGCCACATTTTCAGGTGCCACAGTCACAGTTAATTCAGCCTCAGGTACAAATGGTACCAAAACAACAAATGCAAATACCTAAAGTTCCAATGGTGCAGCAGCAGATGATGCTCCTTCAGCGAAACACAGGTCAAAAGTTAAATCAAAGTAATCATACAGTTCAACAATTCACCCTTCACAGTGAGGATGAATCAAATGATAAAGTGTTGAGTGATGGAATGATGGACGAGAGTGAAAGTTCAGATGAAGAAGAATGCGTGTTAGCAGCTTCATTAGAAATGGATCAAAAGGGTCCTAATGTAAATGGAAAGGTAATGGGTCATGATGTCTCATTCTTAGTTGATACAGGGGCTACATGCTCTAAGTGAGAACAGCAGAAGTTCCTAATGCGCCACTTTCTGGGAAAACAATCCAGATTGTAGGAGTTTGAAAATCAGTTTCTAACAAACCCGATTGCTGAACCAGTCCCTGTTAAAATTGGAAACTTTGAAGGACTATACAAATTTGTAGTTTGCGGCAAGAGTCCATGTTCCTTGTTAGGAAGAGACTTACTGTGCAAAACAAAATGTTCGATTAGCTGTTCAAATGATGGAATTGCTATCAAGACGAATAGTAATGATGATGATTAATCTATGCAACCTGAATGTGATTCAGTGAATTAAGCATTTCCACTGATTAGTTTTTATCCTGCTTTCACAGTAAAAGACCTGCTCACTGATTTACAGGATACAGTAAATGTAAAAGTTTGGGATTTATCTGGAAAATATAGTACCTGATCAAAGGACTTGGACCAATTAAAGCCACAGTCAAACCTAATGTAGTTTTTCCAGTGATACCACAATATCACATGGCACATGATGTAATTGTAGGAGAAATTCCTGTGATTGAAGATTTTGTGAAACAGGGAGTTCTAAAAGAAGTGCTAGGCAGCCCATGTAATTCACCTATTATGGGTTTGTGAAAACCAAGTGGCAAATTTAGAATTGCCCACGATTTGAGGAAAATTGATGATGTAGTAGCAAAATGTTGTCCAGTGGTTCCAAATCCAGTAGTGATTTTGTTTCAGATTCCATACGATGCAGAGTTGTTCCTGGTGGTAGATCTTTCACAAGTATTTTTCTCTGTGCCCCTTCATGAGGATAGTCCGTTTCTTTTTGGTTTTAAATTCTGTAATAAGGTCTACAGTTGGTGCAGAATTCCACAAGGTTTTTCAGAGTCACTCTCAATATTTAAACAGGTGTTGAAAAATAATTTGGAACCATTGGAAATGGCTTTCCAAGCAGCATTAGTTCAGTACATTGATGATCTTTTGGTTGCTTCGATGACAAAAGAAGCATGTAGGCAAGATACGATTGCTTTGTTGAATCATTTGGCAGAGAATGGACATAAAGGCCCTCATTACAACCCTAGCAGTCGGTGATAAAGTGGAGGTAATACCGTCAACAGGCTGGCGGTAAGTACTGCCAAATTATGGCCCTGGCAGTTAGATCTCCGAAAGACAGCCAATGTACCACACCGGCTGCCAGGGCGGAAACAACAGTCACCAAGTTCCGCCCACCAAATTATGACAACACAATCCACCACCTTTTCCGGGGCGGTACCAACGCCATCAAAAGCCTGGCGGAAACACATCAAAGAACTGAAAGGTCTCACAATTCGACACACAGGGAAGAACCTCGCCGCCATGGAACCAGAACTGCAAGTATTCCCGGTTATCTTCTACGTTATGCTCCACCACGAACACCAACGCTGGCGAAGACGACGACGGTGAGTACAGCTGCCTAGAACACAAGGGAGGGGAGAGGAAAACGAGAGTGATACACACACACCACAAACACATACACACACACCATACACACAACCAGCTGCACAAGAAAAATGATTTATCTCTGTAAATTGGCTGAGTAATGCAAGGACAACAGGAATTGACTAAAGTGATTGTAATAAGATCAACACAAAATTAATAATTCAATTTGCCAATGTAACAGATATGTACAAATGTACAAAAAAGGGACACTACCCAGTCCTCAGTTCACAGGGGCCACATGGCCACAGGGCAAAGTCCAAGACCCCACTCGTTCCCTGCACCAATACAGAGAGAATACTGCAGGGGTATCAGTTGGAAAATAGGCAGCACCTCAGTGGGGGGGCACCTCAGCCGGATGCGGAAACAAGACCACTGGTCTGGAGGGGGCAACATGCCCTGTACTTGGTCCTGTACAGTGCAAGGCCACAGTCTCCCAAGTGGGTCACTTGCCCACTGGTTCTGCAGGGGACAACATGCCCACTGCTTGGTCTTAGGGAGGGCAAGGCCACAGTCTCTCAAGTGGGTGACTTGCCCACTGGTTCTGGAGGGGACAACATGCCCTGTACTTGGTCCTGGGGAGTGCAAGGCCACTGTCTCTCAAGTGGGTGACTTGCCCACTGGTTCTGGAGGGGGCAACATGCCCATTGCTTGGTTCTGGGAGTGCAAGGCCACAGTGTCTCAAGTGGGTGACTTGCCCACTGGTTCTGGAAGGAGCAACATGCCCACTGCTTGGTTCTGGGGAGTGCAAGGCCACAGTCTCTCGAGTGGGAGAATACCCCATTGGTTCTGGAGGAGACAGGCCTCACAGCAGCCCATGGAGGCTGGATCGTATGGCATCCGCCGGTGGTGACGGCTGCACTGTGGTGGTGGTGGGAGGCACCTGCTCAGACTTTGCACCCTCCGATGGCTGCACTGTGGTGGTGGTAGTGGGAGGCACCTGCTCAGACTCTGTACCCTCTGATGGCTGCACTGTGGTGGTAGTGGGAGGTACCTGCTCTGACTCTGCACCCACCGATGGCTGCACTCTGATGGTGGTGTTAACAGGAGGCTCCTGCTCAGCCCCTGCACCCTACAATGGCTGCACTATGGTGGTAGTGGGAGGGTCCTGCTCAGCCCCTGCACTCACTGATGGCTGCACAACTACGGCTAGTGGTGGGGTCCATGTGACAGCTGCTGGTTCAGGCTCCTTCCCCTTTCTGCTGGCTGGTGCAGGCTCCTTCCCCTTTCCGCTGGCTGGTGCAGGCTCCTTCCCCTTTCTGCTGGTTGGTGCAGCCTCCTTCCCCTTTCTGCTGGCTGGTGCAGGCTCCTTTCCCTTTCTGCTGGCTGGTGCAGGCTCCTTCCCCTTTCTACTGGCTGGTGCAGGCTCCTTCCTCTTTCTGCTGGCTGGTCAGGCTCCTTCCCTTTTTTGATGGCTGGTGCAGGCTCCTTCCCCTTCAGTATTTGTGGCCTGGAATCCTTTCTACCATGAGCAGGTGCTGATGGAACTGGGCCCGTGGACTGTTTGGCCGAGGTGCTTCGCTGGGTTCTTGATACCCTGGCCATACATGCAGGACTGGGGGAAGGGGTAGGGAAAAGGTCAATGGTGGAAAGGAAAAGCTTTTAGGGTCATTGGGGAGGGAATAGGGGGAAGAAATGGGAGTGGAGGATGAGGGAGTGGTTGTTGGAGGTGTTTGTCTGCTGGATTTGGGTGCAGGTGCATGGATTGTTTTCAGTTGTGAGGTGGATTTGCTGTTGGGTGTCTGAGTGCTTGCATTTGTGTACTTTAGGAGGGGGGACAGACACGGTGGGAGAGGACAAAGGGGACGTGTGCATGGATGTTGTGGAGGTGTCTGCCAGTGAGGTGTGTGTTCTGCTTGTTATGGTGATGATGCAGGTAGTGGATGATGATGTAGTGCATGCAGGTGTGAGTGTGGACGTAACTGGGTGGGAGGTGGAGGAGGAGGGGGAGACAGTGGAAATGGTGGATGTTGTTGTGTCTGCAACTGAATGGTGTTTGTGTGGGTGCTTGTGGGATGAAGTGTGGTGCTTGTGTTTGCCTGTGACACTTTTGGGTGTTGTCCTGTGTGCATGCTCGTCTGGCTGTGTGCTTGGATGGGTTGACGTTGAGGAGAATGGGACTGGGAAGTGGTAGTTGGAGGGGGGACGGTTGAAACAGGGACATGGCTGCCATCAGAGAGGAGGCCAGAGCCTGGATCGAACTCTGTTGGGCCGCCAATCCACTGTGAATGCCCTCCAGGAATGCATTAGATTGCTGCATCTGGGCTGCCAGCCCTTAGATGGCATTCACAATGGTTGATTGCCCTACAGAGATGGATCTCAAGAGGTCAATAGCCTCCTCACTCAGGGCAGCAGGGCTCACTGGGACAGGGCCTGAGGTGCCTGGAATGAAGGAGATGCCCACCCGCCTGGGTGAGTGGGCACGGGCAACTCTCTGAGGGGCTGCTGGGTGCTGGTACGGGGGTGGCGGCAGTACTTATAGGTGGGGTGGTCACAGAGGTGTCCGCCACCATCAGGGAGCTCCCATCAGAGGAGGTATCAGAGTCTTTATTGTCCCCTCCCATCTCCGCCGTGGTTCTCCCCTCACCCTCCATCCCTGGTGTCCTTAGCGTCGGTGGACTCTGCCTCCTGGGTCCTGTGGGATGCAGCTCCCTGTGTCGCTGGTGCCTCTGCTCCTCTGCCAGATGATGCTAATGCACATAAAGACAGAATGACAAAACAAGAAAGGGGGAGTAGAGAGACAAAGGATGCACTGGGTCAACCGTTGGCGTACACAGCACCCTCACACACAAGGAACAGGCCTATGCAATATGCATTGAACTACCAGTGATATTGCTGGCCACCAAGGCATGGGGATGAGCTCACACCGCCAACTGCAGCACACCTGGGACCCACGCAGCCCTGACCAGTAGTGGATGCTAACAATCTAGGTAGGCAGTATTTTTCCTTCAGATCCTTAGCCACCAGAGGACCTACGCAGCTATGTCTGGCCTGGTCTAGGGGCACCCACTGACACACAACCACCACCCGGATACCACCCTACCAGCCTTAAGTTGTAATGATAGCCACTGTACTCACCCCCTTGTGGCTGCTGTGTTGTCCTCAAGCAGCCATCTAGCTCTGGATAGGCCACCGCCAGTATGTGAGCCATCAGGGGAGTCAGGGTTTGATGGGCACCCCCTCCTCGTTGGGAGGCCATCCCCAGCTAGGCCTCCGTGGTCTTCCGTGCCCAGCATCTCAGGTCCTCCCTCTTTTTCCAACAGTGGGTGCTCCGCCTGCCATAGACCCCCAGGGTCCGCACCTCCTTGGCGATGGCACGGCATATACCCTTCTTTTGATGGGCTCTGACCTACAGAGGCAATACAGACAGGAGAATACCATAAGACAAACAGTCAAGCCAGTTACACAAATGGCCCACCATACCTGTTTACAGCACTATTGGCACGCATATAGCCCAGCACTCAATGTGTACCCAGCCCAGAGGACATCCCTCCCCCTTACACAATGCCTTCACACACACCTCCATACATGCATGCCACATGCATTGTGCCCACAGTGTACTCACCTGTTGGTCTGGAGGCCCATACAGCAGTCCGTACTGGGGTAGGACCCCATCCACTAGTCTCTCCAACTCCTCAGAAGTGAAGGTTGGGGCCCTTTCCCCGGTCACACGGGCCATGGTAGGTTCCAGACACAGGTCACAGCAGCACATGCAGTGTAGGTCCTCTCCTATGAAAGGTCAGGAAACAAGTGAGAAATCAGATAGAAAATGGTGGTCACGTCCGCGGCGGTGCATACCGTCACCGCCGGTGTAGATCACCATTGGCCACTGTACCCCATAGGGCCCAATATTAACCAATGAGGAATTGCACGGCAGTTCCCGACCTCCTCCTGCCACGACGCACGTCAGCAGCATTACCTCCCTTCCACCTGTCCCTCCATACAGGACAGGCAGACACCATTTCGGGGGGGCTGGCCTATGGAATAATGCTGCGTCACAGGAGAAATAGGCACATACTGGACAGATCACACTGACCCATTTCATGTATATAGATTGCAAACTACTGTTGTGAATCTATTGTTCAGTTTGTGACAGGCTCCTCACTCTTTTGTTCCTTAGATTCCTACCGCTGCAGATGAATAGGAGATGGAGACATACCCATGTGTACAGACCCCTGGTGGACTTGGCTACACTGGAGGACAGGCACATAATACTCACATAGAGACTGGACAGGGCCACAATCACAGAGCTGTGTGCCCAGTTGGAGCCTGACCTAATATTGCTATCCGTCATCCTACTGGGATCCCCCTTTTTTGTGCAAGTTCTACCAGTGCTCTATGTCCTGGCAACTAGTTCTTTCCAAGTGACAGTGGGCTTGGCAGCAGCAATGTCACAGCCAATGTTCTCAATAGTGCTGACAAGAGTATTGTCTGCCCTGATAAAACACATGTGCAGCTACATTGCATTCCCCCAGATTGAGGATGCAATCGGACGTATCCCCAATATAATTGGGGCGACTGACGGAACACATATCACATTTGTGCCCTCCCCACCAGAATGAACATGTGTTCAAGAATCGTAAGAGTTTCCACTCAATGAATGTGCAGACGGTGTGCTTGGCGGACCAGTATATCTCCCACGTCAATGCGAAGTACCCTGGGTCGGTGCAGGGTGCCTTTGTCCTGAGGAATAGCAGCATCCCAAATGTGATGGGCCAACTATGGAGGCACAGGGTGTGGCTAATAGGTGAGCCCTGGTTTCCTCCCAGTATATGTTGGTGTATGGGTATGGTGTTGACCATATAGGATAGTGTGTGGCTAAATGTTGTCCCTCAATATTTGCAGGTGACTCTGGTTACCCAAATCTATCATGGCTGCTGACCCCTATAAAGAATGTCAGGACAAGGGCAGAACAACGTTATAATGAGGCACATGGGCGAACCAGAAAGATAATTGAGAGAACCTTTAGCCTCCTGATGGCCAGGTTCTGGTGCCTTCATCTAACAGGTAGATCCCTGTACTACTCACCCAAGAAGGTCTGCCAGATAGTAGTGTCATGCTGCATGTTGTACAACCTGGCCCTCAGACGCCATGTCCCTTTCCTGCGGGAGGAGGAGACTGGAGATGCCTCTGTGGCAGCAGTTGACCCTGTGGGCAGTGAAGATGAGGAGGCAGAGGATAAGGACATCAGAACAACTGTAATCCGTCAGTATTTCCAATGACACACAGGTGAGACAGTGTAACTTTACATTTCAATGACTTTGGTTGTATTCTGTGTGGCACTGGCATGCTGGTATTTCCCACTTCAATGCCCACTTACTGTTGCCTCTGGCTATTCATTTTGCAGATGTTGGTGATTTGACAAATACTCCTGTTGTGATCACAACAGCCAGCTACAGATCATTAATTCTATGCTTATTCTATGCAGTTCTTTTGCACTGGTTGTACCTGTTTCAATCAATACATATTTGAAATACATGACATACTCGAAATCGATTTTTATCAAACAGTGTTTATTGAAGTTCTCATATACAGGGGGAAAGTACAATGGGATGGGCTGATGAGGAAGGAAAGTCCAGGGTATTGTTCCAGTCTGTTTGCAGCACAGGTGCATTGTCCAAGGGGACATAGGAAGGGGAGCAATGGCAGCTCAAGGTGGACAGGGTGACTGTGTGGGACACAAGAGGGACAATCAGGAGAGTCTAATTTCCTGGCGGGGTCTTGGCAAGAGTCTCTGGCTTCTGTCTGGATCGCAGGGAACATTTGTGGGGTGATTCACCTTCTGCAGGGAGAGGGGTGCTTGTGGCATGTGAGTCCTGTGGAGGGGCCTCCTGGCCACTAGCGGCAGCGTAGGTGGAAGGCTGTTCAGACGACTGGCTAGCGGCAGGGGCCGCTGGTGTGAGACTGCCTCCCTCATAGTGTTGGCTATGTCTGCCAGCACCCCTGCTATGGAGATCAGGGTGTTGTTGATGGTCTGCAAGTCCTCCCTGATCCCCTGGTACTGTTCCTCCTGTAGCCGCTGTCCTCCTGCACATTGTCCAGGATCTGGCCCATCGTGTCCTTGGAATATTGATAGGCTCCCAGATTCTCAGGGAGAGTGCCTCCTGGAGAGTCGGTTCCCTGGTCCTGTACTCCCCCTGGTGCACAGCAGTCCTCCCAGTGTGCCTGGTGGCCTGTGCCTCTGTTTCCTGAACCGTGTGCCCACTGCCACTGACCCCAGGTCCCTGATTGTCTTGGGTGCGAGGTGTAGCCTGGGGTCACTGTACAGGTGGGCACACTGCTGATTGACGTGTCCTGTGGATAGAGGTTTGGGGACGCTGGGTGGGTGCTGTGGTGTTGGATACTGATGGAGGAGGCTCTTTGGTGGTCGGTGACTGGGCTTCGGTAACCGGCTGTCCAGTGGTCCCTGATGGGCCAGGTAGGTCGTCCAGATCCTGAAGTCCAGAGTTACTGTCATCACTTTGGGCCTCTTCTGTTGGGGGAATGGATAGTGCTGGCACCTCCTCTCCGGTAACATTGGCTGGGGTATTTGTGGGGATGTAAATGATGTTTTATGGTTAATGTGTATGATATATTGTACATCCCTGGCTTCCACTCTATGGTTGTTGTTGCCCTGCCAGCTTTTACTTGTGTATATTGGTGTATGTTGGGATTGTTAGTTCTCTCTGCTATGCATGCTTTAGTGATGAGTGTCCATGCAGGGCTGTGAGGTGTGTCCATGCTTTGGTACAGCATTCAGGGCTTGGCATTGGGATTAGTGAGAAGTGATGGCGGAGTGTATGGGGTGGAGTGGAGTGATGGGAAGGAGGGTGGGGTGTGTGTTGGCATGCAGGTATGGGGTGATAATTAAAGTTGACTTACCAGAGTCCAGTCCTCCTCCGACTCCAGCCAGTTCCTCAGGATGCAACATTGCCAAGACTTGCTCCTCCCATGCAGTGAGTTGTCGGGGAGGACATGGGGTCCACCGCCAGTCCTCTGTATAGCGAGCTGGTGTCTTGTTGTTATGGAACGTACTTTCCCCTGTAGGTCATTCCACCTCTTCCAGATGTTGTCTCTTGATCTGGGGTGCTGCCCATGGTGTTGGCCCTGTCCACGATTCTCCACCATAGCTCCATCGTCCTCACAATGGATATCTGCTGCACCTATGCTCCAAAAAGCTGTGGCTCTACCCTGACAATTTCCTCCACCATGACCCTTAACTCCTCCTCTGTGAAACGGGGGTGTCTTTGTGGTGCCATGGCTGTTATGGGATGTGTGTTGGTGAGGGTGTGTTGGGTAATGTGTTGGGGTGTGTGAAGTGGGGTGCGTGAGGGATTTATGGGTGTATGTGGTGTGTGTATGTAGTTGCGTCAGTGGTCTTGGTGTCATTTTTGTGCCAATGAATTGTAAAAAGGGTTGTGGGTAATGTGGGTGTGTGTTCTATAGTGTTTTGGGTGTGTGGGCATGGTGTGTGTTGTTTTAATTGTCCAATGTGGTGTTGTTTTGTCTGTGGGTGTCCATTGTGAGCGCATTGGGATATAGTGCCAATGGTTTACCGCCGTTGAATGTTCACCGTGGTGATTCGTGGGTCATAATGTGGTGGGCATTGTTCCGTTAGCGTAAAGATGTGGGCTTTGATACCACCAGTTTATCACTGACCTTTGGTCTGGAGGATTTGTGTCTATGGCTGAATTCTGTCAGATTGGTGTGTGTGTCATAATATGGTGAACGGATATGCGCTGCCGCGGCCGTTAGTTGGCAGCCGTCAGCATGGCAGTAAACAAGATTTACCGCCAATGTCTTAACGAGGGCCAAAGTGTCCCCAGAGAAATTACAGTACTGTCAGAAAGAAGTGAAATATTTGGGACACCAAACTGAAAAGGGTGCGAGAAAGGGTTCCCAAGAGGGGGTTACAGCTATTTTGCAGATGAATCCTCCAGTCACACAAAGAGATGTCAGGATGTTTCTGGGAATGGTGAGTTATTGTTGTTAAGGGATTCCCAATTCATCTGTTCTTTCAAAGCTATTACATAGACTGACTCACAAGGACATATCCGATCATGTACCCTTTGATGAAGATTGCATGAAAGCTTTTACAGAGTTGAGAGAGAGTTTGGGCAGAGCACCAGCTTTGGGAATGCCTGACTACACAAAACAATTTATATTGTTTTGTCATGAAAAAGATTTATGTGCATTGTCTGATCTTACACAGGTTCATGGTTTCATAAAATGCCCTGTAGAATATTTTTCTGCTACTTTGGATCCAGTCGCAGAAGCTTTATCTGGCTCTGTGCAAGCTGTGGCAGTGGTTGGTACTTCTATATCACAATGTGAAGCTATTGTGATGGGACATCCTTTAACTGTTTCGGTCCCTCACTCTGTTGAAGTCCTTCTTACCCATACGAAACCCCAGTACTTAACAAACGGAAGGCTTACTAAATATGAGCTTATAATATTAGGTTCTCCTTGAAAAGATTACCTTGAAAAGATGTACAGTGCTTAACCCAGCAACCTTACACCCGATTGACAATGTTGAAATTGAGAATCTGAAAGAAGTTGAACATGATTGTCTGGAGGTTACTGAATTGTGTATGAAACCCAGACCTGATATTAAAGATACCCCGCTAGAAGAGAATGATGAAGTTATTTTTGTTGATGATTCCTGTTGAAGAGATAATGTGGGAATATTGAAAGCTAGCTATGCTGTGTGCACAATTTCTGGTATACTCAAAGATTCATGGGTTCAAAGAGTATTTTCTGCACAAGTTGCTGAATTAGTTGCCCTTACAAGAGCCTGTTGTATTAGTGCACAGCTTAAAGTTACACTTTTTACTGATAGCCACTATGGATTTAGAATTGTCCATGATTTTGCCCAGTTGTGGTCACAGTTGTGGTCACAGGGAGGTTTCGTGACCTCTTCTGGTTCACCAATTAGAAATGGTGATAGAATTCATGATTTGTTACATGCCCTATAATTACATGAGAAGATTGCTGTGGTCAAATGCAGTGCACATCAGAAATCAACTGATTTTGTTTGAGGAGGAAATGCTTATGCAGATCAGGTTGCTGAATACTATGCTTTTAATTCCATTGCAAGTAATGAAGAATGTCAGAAATCTGAAAATGATCAAACAAATGCAAATTACTTGTTAACCACAACTGATACAGATGTACAAAGCACTGCACAACACCGGATCAGAATACCTCAACAGACGGCTCTCCTTCTACACCCCGACCCGACAGCTCCGCTCCGCTGACCTCCCCCTCACCCTCGCAATCGTCCCACACATCCACAGAACTACAACCGGCGGCAGATCATTTGTCTTGAAAAGATGTGTGCCTCTTTGAATCTGAAATGGGCAGATGAGTTGCCTTTGGTTTTGATGAGCATGAGAAACACACCTAATAGGAAGACAGGACTGTCTCCCCATGAAATCCTCATGTGTAGACCAATGAAGGTGCCAGCTGTTCGTGCAAATTCTCTTGTGAATATAAAAGATGATTAGATGCAGGATTACTGCAAGAATCTATCTGAGGTGGTTCGCTTTTTCTCTCATCAGGTGGAAGCGATAAGCGGCAGCCATCCCAGGACCAGTGTCACAGTCTGCGGGCTGGCGACTGGGTGGTGGTCAAGAAGCACATGAGAAAAACTTGTCTGGAACCTAGGTGGAAGGATCCGTATCAAGTCCTACTTGTGACTACAACTGCCGTGAAGTGTGCTGGGATCCCTAACTAGATTCATGCCAGCCATACGAGGAAAGTGCCCTACCCACTAGAAGATGAAGATGAGTTGTTGAAAGTACCAACAACTATTGAGCAGTCTCAAGAAGCGAGACTGTGGAAACAGAAACAGAGACAGTACAAACTGGTGAAGATCCAGGTACTCCTCTGACAGATGAAATAGAGGTTCCTGAAGTTGCTCACGCATCAGCGAATGAAACAGGAGAGTTAAGTCAAAGGAGAACTCTCTCAGAAGCAGAAGAGTGGGAAGATCAGTTGAAACGAAGTACGTTTCCTGAAGAAGCAGCTGCTGAGGGAGTTGGATTAAAGTCATAGAAATTTAACTTCTCCTGAATTGGCGAATGGTGCAGGGACATCAAGTCAAAGTGAAAATCCTGCCGAAACAAGAAGAGCAATAAGTCCAGTTTTGCAAAAGACACTGTCAAAGAAAACTGAGAAAGGAGACAAGTGGTTTCAGTTACAGACAAGTGAAAAAGTTCCAGATGTACTGAAGACAATAAATGAAGGGCCAGACACAACAAGAAGAGTAAACACAGATGAAGATCTGACTGAAGGAGAAATAAGTGCAAATCGAAGATTGAAAAGAGAAAGTTTCAAGTGTAAGATACTCTGGTCCTGAATGGGCATACTGTGCAGCATATGAATAGCAACAAGAATTGTTGTCATTTTGTTTTGATCTTGAATTTCCAGATCAAGCTTTTGGAACTTGAATTTGCTTTTGAATTAAAATTTGAAACTAAAGTGCCAGCTGAACAAGAAGAATATCACATGCTACAACTGCAAATGAAAATTGTTGTTAATAGACTATGATATACTGAAAGAGACTTTGAAACTGATTTTTGACCAACTGAACCCATTTTGAAAAGCTTCTAAACTATTTTTTGTCAACAGATCTAGAGAAGAGTCCGAAAGCTGTAAATAACTGCAAAGAAAGTTATTTTTGTTTTTGATATTTGGCTGCATAGTTAAATATGTTTCTTTTTCTTCTACTTTCTGAATTTTGTACAGGATAGATAACAATCACAATAGAGTGAAAACTAATAGGTGTTGGAAATGTATGTGTATTGTTTTGGGAATTGTATGTGTGTTAGTGTGTTTGTTGATTGTGACCATAAGTATTCATCATACACCTGAAAAACGTTATTTTGGTTCTGCAGAGACTACTACACTTTCAAAGTTAGAAAAGTTTAATAAGGATGAGAAATACTTACATTTAGATCATTCACAAGGAGATCTTTCTTCTAACGTTTTCTATCACTTGTTGTATGAATATGTTGGGACGATGAACGTGAGAGAGTGTTATGTTTGTACGCAAATTCCTTCATCATTGCAAGAAGGAATTGTAGGAGGCTGGCCTGGTTTGTAGTAGGTACCAAAGGTACTTACACCTTATACCAGGTCCAGTTATCCCTTATTAGTAAAATGTAGTCAGTGTCTAGAAGCCAGACTCTCTAGGGGTAGTGTGGATGAGCAGCCAAGGCCTAACGAAGAGACATGCAAAGCTCATGCAATACCACTGTAGTCACACAGTACTCACACACATGAAAGAGAATACTCAGTGTTACAAAAATAAAGGTACGTTATTTTGGTGACCCAAATGCCAAAAATGCCATAGAGACTACACTCCCTTAGGAGGTAAGTAACACACAAATTATATATACTACTATGCAGAAATAGCGGTAAGACAGTTAGAAAACAGTGCAAACAGTGAAAATCACAATGGTTAGAAATGGGCCGGGGGAACACAAACTATATACTAAAAATGTGGAATGCAAAAGTCGGTTTCCCACATGGGCAAGTGTAGTGTGTAGAGGGGCTCTGGGGGTATTAGAAAACCCCAAAGGAAAATAATAGAACCCACCCCAAAGCCCAGGAAAGCAGGGGTAAATCACAGTAACTTTCCTAGAACACACAAGAACAGAAAAAAGAAGATATTGCAAGAACCAAAAGAGACTGAAAGACACCAATGATGGATTCCCGGACCTGAAGACCTGTGGAGGAAGGGGACCAAGTCCAAGAAGCACTGAAGAGTCCAGGGAGAACAGGAGCCCCTGCTAGCCAAGATGAAGGAGCAAAAGAAGTACCACAGGTGAAGTACAACAGTCAGAACTGCACCCAAGAAGATGGATGTGAGTTCCTGATGATGCAGATGATGTCCCACACCAGACTGGTGATTGTAGTCTGGTTTGCATTGCATCCACCAACAAGCCTTGGCACATGCAAAGCTTGCGGTTAACAGAAAATGACACTGCCCGGAACCAGGAGGGACCTGGTGGATTCTACCCAGAAGGGGCAGTCAGAGGGTGATCTCAGCAACTCAGAGAGCCCTCAGAAGACCAGGCAGCACACACGGAGTCCCACAGCACAGGGACAAAGAAGGTGCAAAAGGAGAACCAGGCAGCACTACACAAAGGGATCCCACGCTGCTGGAGAACCACACAGGAAGCTGTGCATCGCAGGATAGAGTTCTGGGGGCTGGAGCTGCATTATGCATGAAGAACTTCATGGAAGGATACCAACAAGCCTTGGCAACTGCAAAAAATGTGGTGCACAGGGGTACTGTCTTGCATGTGGAGGCAAGCTCTTACCTCCACCAAAGATGGACAGTAGGAGATCAGGACCGCCTGGACCACTTCAGTCCACCACCCGTGATGCTGGATTCATGTACTTTGGCAGGAGAGGGGACCCAAAGCCACCAGTTGTCAATGCAGAGGGGTGCCCGCTGAAGCAGGGAAGTGACTCCTTCACTTCAAGGGAGATTCCTTTGTTCTTCTGGTGCAGGCTGAAGACAGGCAGTCCTCGGAAGATGCACGACCTGGAAACAGTTACAGCTGCTGGCAGGAGCTGAAGATACAATGTTGCAGAAGTCGTCTTTGCTTCTTTGATGCAGTTTGTAGAGTTCCTGGAGGGTCCAGGTGCAGTTTCTTCGGTAAGAAGGTGAAGTAAAGGATGCAGAGGGTTCCTGCTGGAGTCTTTCAATCTGAATCTAAAGAACCACCAAACAGAAAGACCCTAAATGGCCCTGAAAGGGGATTGGTCAGCTACACAGGTAAGCAACTATCAGGGGAGGGCTCTGACGTCACCTGCTGGCACTGGCCACTCAGATGCTCCCAGAGTGCCCTGCCAACTTGGAATCCAAGATGAGAAAACCCAGGGACACTCTGGAGGAGCTCTGAGCACCACACCTGGGGTGGTGATGGACAGGGGAGTGGTCACTCCAGTTTCCTTTGTCCAGTTTTGTGTCAGAGCAGGGACTGAGGGTCCCTTGTTTTTAATGTAGACTGGAATATGCAAGGAGGGCACCATCTGTGCCCTTCAAAGCATGTTCAGAGGCAGTTGGAGGCTACCCCTCCCATGCCTGTAACACCTGTTTCCAAAGGGAGAGGGTATATCACCCCTCTCCCAAAGGAAATGCTTTGTTCTCCCTTCCTGGGCTTGAGCTGCTTGAGCAACAGGAGGCCAGAAACCTGTCTGTGAGGTGGCAGCAGCTGAGGCTGCCTGGAAAACCTCAGAAGGCTGTAATGGCAGTAGTGGGGGTCCTCTAAGGAGCCCCCAGAGTGCATGGAATCATACAACCAATGTTTGCAAAAGCCTTGAGGTATGGTTCCAACATGTTTGATACCAAACATGGCCATTTTTGGAGTAACCATTGTGAAGCTGGTCATAGGTGGTGACCTATGTCCAGTGCACACGTTCATAGCATCACACCAATCACATGGTCAGTCCACCATTTGATAGCTTTCTGACATAAAACACCACAAATCAACTCACCCCACAACTACTTACATACATGCACCTATCGACCTTGGAACAAACTCAGTTTTGATGACTAGGATTCCTTATTTGCGATTTCTTAGCACATGTATGAAGCAATTCCTAAATGCGATTTTTGCATTTAGGAATCGCTAATTACCACCAAGTTGAACTTGGTGGTAACCATGTGCAAAATTTAAAAATGC
Source organism: Pleurodeles waltl (assembly GCF_031143425.1). Taxonomy (NCBI): domain Eukaryota; kingdom Metazoa; phylum Chordata; class Amphibia; order Caudata; family Salamandridae; genus Pleurodeles; species Pleurodeles waltl. The sequence continues at coordinate 470,358,474 of NC_090442.1, forward strand.
ATTTAAAATGTATTTTTAAATTGTCCATGTACAGCACACATGCCCTTTTGCCATGTGTGCACCTTACATGTCCCCCCAAAAAAATGTGGGTGCAGCAGAGGGGGCTTTAGGCCCCCAGCACCCTGGGGTTTTGCATTTCCAAAATTGCGATTTCTGGTTCAGAAATCGCAATTTTGGAAATGCAAAAAATTTGCAGATATGGGCCAACAGGCCCATAGCTGCGAATGGGGCCGGTATCGCAATTTGCGATTCGGTAATAGCATTTGCGATTTTTAAGAAATCGCTATTACCGAATCGCAAATGTGATACATGGCACTTTGCGAATCGGAAATAGCGATTTCTTAAAAATCGCTATTTCCGAATCGCAAATGGCCGTGATGATACATCTGGCCCTTAGAAACACAACTAACAGCTAACACAGATCTAGATACAATTAATTCTGTTCCAAAACTTTATGAGTGGTTACAGGAAGCTTTTGATATCCTATTACCACTCAGAAAAACTAAACAGGACAAAAGAAAACAAACACATTGGAGAAACACAGAATTTAAAAAGATGAAGCAACAAATCAGAAAGTTGCAGCAGACCTGGCTCAAAACAAACAACAGTCAAGACAAACTGCAGCTACACAAACTTAACAGAATATAGAAATCATCAATCAAAAAAGCTAGAAAAAGGTACTACTCAGACAGAATTCAAAATGCTAAATCTGCCACCAAATAATTGTATAAAATTCTCAATGATTTTCAAAAACCTACATACATGGAAGGAAGTCATCCCACTACTCAAGATTTCTAAACAAACTGGCAACTCATTACACACCCAAGGCAGACACATTGGACTCCTATTTAAAACAGAAGAAAACTATCAGCACCAACCCCTTTTCCTAAAATACCCTCTAAGAATAAACCAACCCAGCCTCTACAGTCCTTCAAACAAATATCAATAGGTGAATTTATGGATTTGGACAAGGCAAGCAGGCCTTCTAGTTGCCCTTCTCACCCTTGCCCACCACACATCTTCAAGAGCATTCTTTTATTTACTTCTGCTGCCACACCTGTAAGAAGAATCATCAACAACTCTTTAACTACAGGAACATTTCCTGTAGACCTGAAAAGAGCATACATAGTACCGTTATTAAAGAAAACAAACCTAGACCCTCAAGACCCGAACAACTACAGACCAATCACAAATGGACCTTTCCTGGGCAAACTGATAGAAAGAGCAGCATTCACCCAGATGTCACAATTCATTGAAGACAATTCTGTACTTTCAGACTACCAAACTTGATTCTGACCAGAAAGAGGCACTGAATCAGCCCTCATAGCAATCTGGGATGATTTTAAAAACACAGTTGACCGCAATAGAGTTGCTGCACTACTTTTCTTGGACCTCTCGGTTGCCTTTGATACAGTTGACCATGACACCCTAATTCAAAGACTCCATGAAGCCGGTATAGAAGGGACTGCTCTCAACTGGATTACATCCTACCTTCAAAAAAGAACTAAGATCACCTATTGTCCCCCCTTCTCGTCCAAACTCTACCTCACAAAAGCAGAGGTCTCCCAAGGATCCATCATCTCACCTTTGCTTTTCAAAATCTACATGATATCATTACCAGAACTGATCAATGATTTTCATCTCACAACCTACAACTATGCAGATGACACACAAATACTACTTAAATTAGAATGCCCCAAAAACATTGAAAACTCACTATTCAGTTGCCTTAGAGCCGTTGATCAGTGGATGACTTGAAGCCATCTCACACTAAATGCCTCCAAAACAGAAATACTCATATGTGGTGACTGGAAAAATTATGACCCGCTGTGTTCCTGGCCTGACGATCTCGGACCACCTCCTCAAGTATCCAAGGAAGCTAAAAACCTTGGAATCACCATGGACTCCAAGTTAACAATGAATGCCCAAGTGGACAAATTAGCACGAACAAGCTTCATCACCTTGAAGACTCTACGACTCATCTTCCCCCACCTCGGATTTCCACACAAGGTGCAGGCTACTATATCGCTTGTACTATCCAAACTGGATTATGCCAATGGCCTCTACCATGGATCATCTCTGTTATGAAAAAACTACAACATATTCAGAACTCCGCAGTCAGGCTACTATTATATGTAAAGCCACAAGCCCACATCTCCCCTGCCTCGAGAGCACTACACTGGTTACCCGACGCCAGAAGATGCACCTTCATGCTGCTTTGTATCCCCTACATAGCTTTACATGGAACAGGACTGCTTTTTATCAGAAACAAAATAATCAAATACATTCGACAAAGAAGCCTCCGCTCAAGATTGGCAGCCCGCCTTAGAACACCACCATACAAGAAAAAGACTATAGGCGGTACATCCTTCTCCATTCCAGCAGCCAAACTATGGAATTCATTACCCCCAACTATAAGATCCACAGATAACTATCTTGTCTTCAGAAGACTACTCAAGAGTTGGTTCTTTCCTTCATAACCACCATATTCAAACAGCTATGGACTGCATATGCCTGTGTTGATAAATATTTTTTATCTGATTATGTGCATAGTTTAGATATATATAGTTCTTTAGACAATATGTATCGCTACTATGTCATAACAATAAACAACGCACATAGGCCCTCATTATGACCTTGGCGGGCGGCTTCAGCCGCCGCCAAGATCTGACCGCCGGGCGGCCGCCAATGCAGCCACACTCCCACCGCGGTCATTATGAGATCCCCGCTGGGCCGGCGGGCGGAAACCTGGTTTCCGTCCGCCGGCCCAGTGGGGATCTCGGCCGCAACACAGGAGCCGGCTCCAAATGGAGCCGGCGGTGTTGCGGCCATGCGACGGGTGCAGTTGCACCTGTCGCGCTTTTCACTGTCTGCACCTGTCAGGGGGCCCCTGCACTGCCCATGCCAGTGGCATGGGGCCCGCGACTGCCCATACTACCAGCCTTTTCCTGGCGGTTCAAACCGCCAGGAAAAGGCTGGCGGTCGGGTACTCGTAATCCCCTGCTTGCAGCGCTGCCCAGGTAGATTATCACCGCCGGGGCAAATGTGGCGGAAAACCGCCGGCCCCGGCGGTGCAACCGCGGCGCTTCCGCTGCGGTCAAAATACCCAAGATTGCACCGCCAGCCTGTTGGCGGTGCAATCGCCAAAACAGCCCTGGCGGTATTTGACCGCCAGGGATGTAATGACCCCCACAGTCTTTAAACCTCTTTAACTAATGTATATTTACTCACGGTTTAAATATGTATATGTATGTACAGATATGTATGTATATATGTGTGTATTCATGTGTGTGTGTGTGTGTGTGTGTATGTATATATATATATATATATATATATATATATATATATATATATATACATTTGTATGTTATTCTATGTTTAACATGTCCATAGGTCATTGAATAGCTCCTAGATAAGTTGTTATATTAGATACTTATGAATCCCTGCTCTCATTTTATTTCACATTGATCAAATATTTATCATCATAGGTATTTGGCTATTCATAAATTGAGTAAAGATAAATTAGAAAAGTACACTTATTAATTAACTTCAAATATTACAAATCTTGAAAGTCTGTGTTTATACAATACTACTTTTATTCTCATATTATACCCATTATTATATTCCTTGGACATATATTCCCTTACTACGTACTTACATATCTATTTGTTTATCACTCTAGTCTTACGGTACTAGAGAAAAAACGAAATAAAAATAAAATATAAAATAACCTATATAAATAAAATTCAAATTATAAATAAATCTAAAATAAATAATGTACATTAATAATAAAGAATAAGTAAATTAAATAAAAATAATGATGTGTATATACATATATATATATATTTATATATTTTTTTTATATGTATATATATATTTAGAAATTTATAAATACAAAATATTATATTTTACTCTCTTGTAAGTTTTACTTTGTCTACCCATCACTATATGTCATGCCTCCATCAATCTATCCTCCATTCCCACTCTGACTCATCCTAAAATCCATTATACTACTTTCATCTCCTAAATAACCCTGCCTAAGCTCTTCCCTCCTCTTCCACATCTAACTCACCCAAATCTCAGTTTACTATCATGATCTCCCAAACAACCCTACTAAATTCTCCCAAATTGATCTCACCTTTAACTCATCCAAACCCCCCCTGCTACTATGATCTCCCTAACCTTATCCACAGACTCTTCCCTCTTCCATCCCCCCTTTACTCATCCCAAGCCTAAACCCTATTACTATAAACTCCCAATTAACACTTATGGATTCTTCCCTCCTCCCTTACTCCAGTCAATCCAACTAACAAACTCACATATCCACGGCTCAAATTAACTCATAATAATACTAAAACTGTACTCATATTTCCCTATACTAATCCACCACTAATTCCTTTTGGGTTCCGGAGTAGCGTGCTACTCGCCGAAAAGCACTTTGACGCCTCATCAGGGGTAGTAAACTCTATATAAATACTGTTACAATACAATACAATACAAAATGGCGTCCCTGCACTCACAAAGTTCGGGAAAATGGTCCTGAACATCTTGGGGGCACCTCTGCTAGTGCAGGGGTGCCCTCACACACAGGTACTCTGCAACCAGCCTTCAGGGCTAGAAGGCCTGCAATATGGGTGACTGTTAGAAATGAGGTCTTTGGTTGGCAGTCAGGTTACCATCTGTCCAAACAAGGACCCTTACTCTAGTCAGGGTAAGCCACACACAATCCAAATAATCCTGTGCCCACCTTCTGGTAGCTTGGCACTGAGCAGTCAGGCTTAACTTGGAAGGCAATGTGTAAAGTATTTGTGCAATAAATCATGCAATAAAACAGTAGAACACCCAAAAAATACACCACAGTGTTTGGAAAAATATATAGGCCCTCATTACAACCTTGGCGGGTGGCTGAAGCTGCGCGCCAAGGTTGGACCGCCGGGCGGCCGCCAATGCAGCCACACTCCTGCCGTGGTCATTTTGAGATCCCCGTAGGGCCGGCGGGCGGAAACCTTGTTTCCGCCCGCCGGCCCAGCGGGGATCCCGGCCGCAACACAGGAGCCGGCTCCAAATGGAGCCAGCGGTGTTCCGGCTGCATGACGGGTGCATTTGCACCCGTCGCGCTTTTCACAGTCTGAATAGCATACAGTGAAAAGCTGCACGGGGCCGTGTCAGGGGGCCCTGCGACTCACCATACCGCCAGCCTTTTCCTGGCGGTTCAAACCACCAGGAAAAGGCTGGCAGTAGGGGTACTCGTAATCCCCTGGGTAGCGCTGCAAGCAGCGCTGCCCTGGTGGATTAAAACCACCAGGACTGATGTGGCGGTAAACCGGCGGTCCCGGCGGTGCGACCGCGGCACTTCCACTTTGGTTGTAATACCATGGGAAGCACTGCCAGCCTGTTGGCTGTGCTTCCGTTGGAACAGCCCTGGCGGTCTTTGACCGCCAGGGTTGTAATGACCCCCATAATGTTTATCTGATAAGATGCAGGTCAAAATGAAAAAAATGAAATAAGTATATTTTGGAATATCTTTAGTCTCTTAAAACCAATACATGTCTCTTTCAAGCAAAATGTACCTGGTTGGCATTCAGAACCTCCACAGAGAACTGCAGAGGAGGAGATGCATGGAAAACAAGGAGGTGTGCGCCGATTTCTCGGGCTGCACACAGCGATGAGTCGTTTAGTTTTCACGCAGGGAAGGCTTTGCATCGATTTCCGGTGCGTGGTCTTCGATCCTCTTTGGGTTGCTGGGTTTTCGGACGCCCCAGGAATGATTTGTGGATTTCCGGCGCTGACATGATGAAATCACAGGGGCTATGCCGATCCGGTGGGCATTGCATGGACATTTCTACCGCACGGCAGGTGCTGCATCGATTCCTCTCTGGAAGTCTGGATGCGTCGTTCTGACTCAGCTATGCGTCAATCTAGTGGGCCATGCGACAAATTTCCGGTCGCTACGCTGGCACTGCATCGATCTTCTCGTTGCGAAGTCGGGCTGTGTCGTTCCAATTCGGCATGCAAAGAATTTTTCACCACGATGCAGGCTGTGCATTGTTTCTGCCAGGTTGTGCATCGATTTTTGCTGCGCAAGGAGTCCTTCTTGCAGAGATGAAACCTTTTTGGTCCTGAGACTTCAGGGAACAGGAGGCAAGCTCTATCCAAGCCCTTGGAGAGCACTTCTCACCACAGCCAGAGAGCAGCAAGGCAGCAGGGCAACAGCAAGGCAGTAGTCCTTCACAAAAACAAACCAGTCAGGTGAGTCCTTTGGACAGCCAGGCAGTTCTTCTTGGCAGGATGCAGGTTCTGGTTCTCTTCTCCAGGAAGTGTCTGAGTTGGTAGGGGCAGAGGCCCTGTTTAAATACCCAAATGTGCCTTTGAAGTGGGGGAGACTCCAAAGAGTGGCTTAGAAGTGCACAAGGTCCCCTTTCAGTTCATCCTGTCAGCCAGGGTCCCAGTAGGGGGGTGGCAGCCCTTTGTGTGAGGGCAGGCTACTGCCCTTTGACATGTAAGTGTCAAGCCCTCCACCCTCCTAGCCCAGGAAGACCCATTCAAAATGCAGATGTATGCAATTGATGCTGAGTATCCTGTGTTTGGGGTGTGTCTGAGTGAATGCACAAGGGAGCTGTCAACTGAACCCAACCAGACGTGGATTGTAAGACAGAGAAGGATTTAAGTGCAGAGAAATGCTCACTTTTTAAGAGTGGCATTTCTAAAATAGTAATATTAAATCCAACTTCACCAGTCAGACGGATTTTGTATCACCATTCTGGCCATACTAAATATGGCCTTCCTGCTCCTTTCAGACCAGCAGCTACCACTCAAACAGTATATGAGGGTCGCCCCAATGTTAGCCTATGAAAGGAGCAGGCCTCACAGCAGTGTAAAAACAAATTTATGAGTTTTACACTAACAGGACATGTAAACTACGCAGGTACATATCCTTCCTTTTGCCTACACAGCACCCTACCCTATGGGGTACCTAGGGCATACCATAGGGGTGACTTATATGCAGAAAAAGGTGGGTTTTAGGCTTGATGGGTACTTTTAAATGCCAAGTCGAATTGGCAATGAAACTGCACACACAGGCCTTGCAATGGCAGGCCTGAGACATGGTTAAGGAGCTACTTATGTGGGTGGCACAATCAGTGCTGCAGGCCCACTAGTAGCATTTAATCTACAGGCCCTGGGCACATATAGTGCACTTTACTAGGGACCTGTAAGTAAATTAAATAATCCAATTGGGTATGATCCAATGTCATCATGTTTAAAGGGAGATAGCATATGCACTTTAGCACTGGTTAGCAGTGGTAAAGTGCGTAGAGTCTAAAAACCAACAAAAACAATATCCAAAAAGTGGAGGGAGGCAGGCAAAAAGTTAGGGGTGACCACCCTAAGGCTGTCAGGTCTAAAAGTGACTCATACGTGACCTAGTGCAGTGTAAATGACAGTGAAAGGGTGCAGACACCATTTCACACAGGCTGCAAAGGCACTCCTGTAGAAGCCTTTGCATCGGCTCCCTGTGGGTGGCAAAAGAAATGCTGAGGCCCATAGGGATCCCCTGGAGCTCCAATGCCCTGGGTGCCTAGGTACCATATACTAGGGACTTATAAGGGAGGACCAGTATGCCAATTTTGGTTGAAATACTGCGTTACCATTAGGCAGTGACAAAATTTAGAGGAGAGAGAGAGAGCTTAATTACTGAGGTCCTGATTAGCAGGATCTTGGTAAACACAGTCAAATACACTGACATCAGGCAGAAAATGGGTGTAACATGCCAAAATGAGGGTATTTTCCTACAGGAATAACATATGGAATTACTTGTAGTCTTCTACTAACAGGGGTTTATAACCAAGAATATATTCAGTATTTCTACTCTAACCTAGACGGTGTGTTTTCTTTTGTTCCGATTAATCAGCATTGGAGTAACATTGCCAAAGAAATAAATATTGACATTGTGGGAGGTTTCTCTGAACCTACATTAACATTTGGGGCTGCCTATGCACATAGAAATAATCTTAGATGCTTGCTTTCACCAGTAGAAAAGTCATTTTTAGATCAAGGTGAAGACAGGAGCAAAGCTTTGAAGGAGAAAATAGGGAAAGGGGTAGTGAAAAAGTCATTTAGAAATGACTACGCATTCACTGAAAGTAAAACCCAAGGGAAGTTAGCTTTAGAGGCGCAACATGTAGGAAGGTTTTGCATTTATAGACCTCAATCCAGAACTGACACTAACTTTGTTAGGACGAGTGAATGCAAACATAAATTTATTTTCAATACATGGGATTTTATGCTAAATGGCTAGGACCCTGTTATTCCAGGAGATTATTACATATGTGGAAAGAATGCTTATTATCGCCTCCCAAGGGGATGATATGGGACTTGCTATTTGGGAGTTGTATTCCCGAATATTTACCAAATTGACAACATAAATGACACACACAATCCGAATGAATTGCAAAGAGCAAGACTAAAAAGAGAAACCTGTTATGAAATAACTGGGGATATACTTGGAGCAATTATTCCTTCTTTAGGAGTTGTTCTGAATACTCTACAAATTAGAAAGTTGTCTACTATTGTGGATAATCTGCTTACTGATTTTCTGGAGCTGTAATTTTAATGGATACTGAAATGGCTGTGGTCGTTCAATGGTTCTTCAGAACTGTCTGGCGTTAGATATCATTTTAGAAAAAGAAGGCGGTAGATGCTGAAATCAAAACATTGTTGTACATATATCCCTGAAAATAGTAAAGGGATTAGAAATTTAATTAGGAACCTGAAAGATTTAAATTCAGACTTCAAAGATCCGAAAGAGCCAGGGTTATGGGAAAGTGTTGGCAAAAGTGTGAAATTGGCTGGGCAACCTTGGTAAAGGGATTGTGGGAAATATTCTGAAACCATTATTGATCATAATTATTTGTGTCATTTGTACTATCGAATTTTACAAACTGCATAAACTGATTACAAGAAAATAAATGGAAAATTATCAGCGGAGGGAAGAATTGAGACTTGAGAACAGCAAACTTTTTTATCATTTAAGACAAACTGAAAATTGGAGAAATACAAAAAAGAATAAATGTATTATAGAGACTACGTTTTCGGCTAGAAAAAATGAATTAATAAATACATTAATATAGTTTTATGATGACATATATAGTCATCAGAGGAGGGATTGTTAGAGTGCAAAAATTGCCAATAAAATTGCGTGGATAACTTTAAGAAAAAAGTGTGTTTAAAAGTGCAAGGCTGAAATGAAATGAGTCCTACACTGGTAATTGACACAGATATTTGAAAATAAATCACTGTCTAAATGTATTTTATGTTTTACTAACTGAGAGTCATTAAAAAATAATAATTACATGTTCAGAAAATAAATAGTTTGAGTTTTATGAAATATTGTACTGCACATTTTTACTGCATTTTTAAAGAGGCCTATGTTAAGCTAATTCAGAATGAAATAATGTGGTGCTTAGAAATGGTGATGGCATTGGAAAAGTTTCTGTCCTTTCTGAAACATCCTGTGTGATGATCTAATGTCAGGAAGAAATGTTCTCACGCTGTAACATTTATAACATTTTATTCAACTTCCTTTTAGATAATGTTCCCACAGAAAACACGGGCTTTCAGTAGTTTTATGTGGTTGAAACATTTGATCTGTGCAACAGAAACTGGTAATGACAGTAGAAGAAGTTGAAACAATAAGGGAGAAAAATGAAAACAGGAATGCAAGGAAGAAGCGTTTTTTTTTTATGTTATTGGTTCTGTCCTAACCACCTCATAGCCTGACCAATAGTGGAGTAGCTAGTTAATTTCTGGGACTTTAACATAGCAATGTTTAGTTGATGCCAGTTCAGACTTATTTTCTTCTTCCCAAGAGTGGATTTCTTCTTTCTTGCTGAATAGAGACTTATTACTTCTTGCTCAAGCTCAGACTTATTTTTAACTGCAGTTCTGTTAGTAAATAATATGCTTTGTGCTACTTACAGTTCAGATGCATGAACCCCTTCGCTGCCAGGCCTTTTCCCCTTCCGCTGACAGGCCTTTTTTTGGCAATTTGGAGCAGTTTGTGCTTAAGCCCTCATAACTTTTTGTCCACATAAGCTACCCACGCCACATTTGTGTCTTTTTTTCCAACATCCTAGGGATTCTAGAGGTACCAAGACTTTGTGGGTTCCCCTGGAGGAGACCAAGAAATTAGCCAAAATACAGATTTTTTCTTTTTTTTTTAGAAAATAGGAAAAAGGGACTGTAGAAGAAGGCTTGTGGTTTTTCCCTGAAAATGGCATCAACAAAGCGTTTGTGGTGCTAAAATCACCATCTTCCCAGCTTTCAGGAACAGGCAGACTTAAAAATGAAAAACACATTTTTCAACGTGTTTTTGTGCATAGCTATGGATTTTGATCTCTAGCTTAGCCGGCACCTAGGAAAATCTACCAACCCTGTGCATTTTTTAAAAGTAGACACCTAGGGGAATCCAAGTTGGGGTGACTTGTGGGGCTCCCACCAGGTTCTGTTACCCAGAATATTTTGCAAACCTCAAAATTTGGCACACAAAACGCTTTTTCCTCACATTTTGGTGACAGAAAGTTCTGGAATCTGAGAGAAGCCACAAATTTCCTTCACCAGGTTCTGTTCCTCAGAATCCTATGCAAACCTCACACTTTGGCCCAAAACATTTTATTCTCACATTTCGGTGACAGAAAGTTCTAGAATCTGAGAGGAGCCACAAATTTCCTTCCACCCAGTGTTCCCTCAAGTCTCCTAATAAAAATGGGACCTCACTTGTGTGGTAAGGCCTAGTGTCCACAACAGGAATTGCCCCAAAACACAACGTGGACACATCACACTTTCCCAAATAAAACAGAGCTGTTTTTTGCAAAGTGCCTAGCTGTGGATTTTGGCCTCTAGCTCAGCCGGCACCTATGGAAACCTACCAAACCTGTGCATTTTTTAAAACTAGACACACAGGGGAATCCAAGATGGGGTGACTTGTGGGGCTCGCCCCAGGTTCTGTTACCCAGACTATTTTGCAAACCTCAAAATTTTGCACAAAAAAATGCTTTTTCCTCACATTTTGGTGACAGAAAGTTCTGGAATCTGAGAGAAGCCACAAATTTCCTTCCACCCAGCATTCCCTCAAGTCTCCCGATAAAAATGGTACCTCACTTGTGTGGGTAGGCCTAGTGCCCACGAAAGGAAATGCCCCAAAACACTATCTGGACACCTCAAATTTTCAAATACAAAACTACCTGATTTTGCGGGGGGCCTGCGTTTTTGGTCCTGGACTCAGCAACCATATAGAGAAACCTACCAAACCCAAATATTTCTGAAAACTAGACACCCTAGGGAGTACAGGGAGGTCTGACTTGCGTGGATCCCCCAGTGTTTTTTTACCCAGAATCCTCAGCAAATCTCAAATTTAGCAAACAAATCACATTTTCCACACATTTCTGTGTGGGATCACAGCACCTGGACAAATTTCCTACCACCCAACGTTCCCCTCAGTCTCCCAGTTAAAATGATACCTCACTTGTGTAGGTGGGCCAAGTGCCTACGACAGGAAGAGCCAAAAACCTGTCAAAATTGATGGGGAACCAAAGCGGATCCAAAAGAGCAGTTTGAAAAAAAATATCTTTAGGCTGACAAGTGGGGAAGAATTTTTATCGGTATAGATGTGACAATGCTGGGTGGTGGGAATTTTGTGGATTCCTGTAGATTCCTGAAGGTTCCATCACAAAAATGTGTCGGAAAATGTGTGATTTCCATCAAAATTGGAGGTTTCCAGGGCCTTGTGGGTAAGAAAATGGTGCGGGTGAATGTGAAGCACACCACCCTGGACTCACCCAGATGTTTAGTCTTCAGATGTGTCTAGGTCTTGTGGAGTTTTCTACATGTCGACGTCTCAAAGTCCAAAAAGTGAAGCCCTCATCCTTCCAAGTGGGATGATTTTGAGAGTTAGACAAGCTCTCATGGCCCAAATGTAAAACCAAAACCCAAAATAATCAAATATCCTCTTGCTTGCCTTGGGATAACATGTTTTAGTGTGCAGGGGGGAGCTGGAAGAATTTTACCCCCTTCTGTTGGGGTGGGGGCATAACCATGCCCATACTGGATGGTAGCCACCAGCCCACTATTTTTTCTTTAATTCCCTGACATCTAGCAGGCTTTCTGCCTCCGCAGGGAGTGGATTCGGGGTAACTGCCCCATCTGCCCACCGGGCAGAACAACTTTGTCCCCATTTATTTGGGGCGGGGGTATGGCCATACCCCCACCTTCTTTTAAAAATATAATCTTCCCTGGTGTCTGGTGGGGTTTCTGCCCCCCTGGGGGACAGATGAGCCTTACTAAAATAGGCCAATCTGCCCGAAATGGGCAGAAATGGTCTAAAATAAATTTGCCCTCAGGGGAGCAACCCTTGCAGAAAGGGGTGCTCCCCTTGCGTGAAATTGGTGCCAAAAAATCTCAGGTGTCTAGTGGTTTTTGCCCCCCCTTGAGGGCAAATTGGCCTACGAAAAATAGCCATATCTGCCCCCAAGGTGGGCAGAAATGGCCTAAAATAAATTTGCCCCCGAGGGGACCGACCCTTGCCTAAGGGGTTGCTCCCCTTCTCAATGTAAACAAATAAAAAACAAAATCCCTGGTGTCTAGTGGTTTCTGCCCCCTGGGGGCAGATTGGCCTAATCAATATAGGACGATCTGCCCCTGGGGGGGGGGCAGAAAAGGCCTACTAAAAAAGTTGCCCCCTGGGGAGCGACCCTTGCCAAAGGGGTCACTCCCCTTATGCCAATGTCATAAAAAAAATCTCTGGTGTCTAGTGGCTTCTGCCTCCCCTAGGGGGAGATCGGCCTAATCAATATAGGCCGATCTGCTCCCGGGGGAGCAGAAAAGGCCTAATAATTATTTGCCCCCATGGGGAGCGGCCCTGCCCAAGGGGCTGCTTACCTTATTCACATATAGAAAAAAAAAATCAGGCTGCAGAAATGCTTACAGAGACATGAAAGGAAAGGCCTTTCCTTTCATGTCTCTGCCTGCCCCCTCCTCCTAGAGGAAGAGAAATGCTAGGCATTTCTCTTCCGCATCACGCTGGAAGCATGCTTCCAGCACAATCGGAGGTGACCTCTGATGCGGTCAGCACGCAATCACATGTTGACGTCATCAGATGTCACAGGGGGGTCAGGGTGGAATGGGAAGCGATTCCCCTTCCGTCCCTAATGGGGGTTGTGGGTGGGAGGCCCACTGGGGGAGCGCTAGCACTCCCCCCGTGGGCCCGGTGCTGGACGAGGTGGTCTCGTCCCAGGCACACGGGAACCATGTGTGAGGACGAGACCACCTCATCCCATTCATCATAGGGGTTAAGGCCAAATATTACTGAACTGTTTCCCCATATGTCACTGTCCACTAAAGATTACCAGAAGATGCTCAAATGAAGAAGACTTTGTTGCCTGCTGAAACCATTAAGGAGAGGTATAACAAAGATATGTGTATTTGTCTTTCTTGCAGGTTTTCATGTTTTTCTCTTCTAGAAACCCAGCCGCCATTTTTGTTAGCGCCATAGATAGATGTTTTCCAAATTAGTTTTCGTCTTCTTTTCCTTTTTGCATGAACCTCAAAATGCTTAATCTAATTAGGGTATTAGTTTGAATGTCACATTCTGAATTTGGCTACGCACAATAACTGATAGTGTATAACACCTCTGTGTTAACTCAATGCATTCAATCTCAACTGTGCATCTGATATTATTGTTCTTCTGTATTGTGATTCTTGAGTGCTTAACAATTAATATTCTGTCAAAGCTGAGATTCCTTTGAAGTTTTGGTCAACCTGTGTTATTCATGTATTTTTATAATTTCATTTTGCACTTGTTTTACGTGATCTTACCATTATTAATCTAAAGGGCAATAAATATTTAAACTTTACTAAACTGGTGTTGTGATTCATGGCCAAATAGGTCATGATGTGTATAAATTACTGACTCCTATGTTGATTAATGATGGTATTGTTTAGTTTTGTTTATTACTGACTTTGTTTTTTCAGAGCCAAACACTCACACCTATCTGAGTCCAAAGGTTCATTCGACCTCATGAGGGTAGACGGGTATTTACCCTTACGTGTCCCCTTATGAATGAAATATCAAAGCAAATATAAGGTAGGATGTACAAACATCCTCAGCAATCTACTTTCTATCAGCAAACTAAGGTTAAAGGCTGCCCAAGCCATGCTGACCGGGAAGACTAGAAATCTATTCCTATGAGGGGAAATGCGCTACTTGGTGGCAAGTGTGTTAGATGATTGATTGAGATTGTTACTGCAGCTCACAACTTTTCTGGGAGATTAGTGCCTTTTCTCTCCTTGTCCTGTTGCAGGATCATGTGTCATATCAATGTGAGGTATAAATTGGTGTGTGATACATTCCTTTGGTGCTCAAAACATATTTGGCAATGCACTCTGTATTTCAGAGGACAACACTTTTCCACACCACCTCAGATTGTTTGTATTGTATACTATTGAAATATAAACTCGAATAATAATTTGTAGCTTCTGCATTTGTAATCAGATTATTACTCCGGATACCTTTTTCAGAAAGAAAATAAGTTTGAAGACATGTATTTCTGGGAAAGATTTCAAACACCACTCAGCCTTTGCTGCATTTTATTTAGAAATGTTCTCCAAAATTAAAGCATGTTTAGAGCCATGGGAATGCAAAAAAAGCTGTATGCTTTCTGGTGTTAAAACATTTTCATTCAAAACATTTAGCAGTGCATGATCTGCAACGCGCGCTGTCATATTTATTATTATTTTTTTTTTACTTTTTAGTCCTTCTAAATCGTATAGGTCAGTCTAGGATAGAAATTGCAGGTTAATTGAAACAGGGAAAAGTGATTGGAATTTCTTTTGTTTGTGGCCTTTTGCAGCTACCAGCTGAGAATAAGTGTTTTCTTATTACACACAATAAAATTGCAGGCTAAATGAGGACTTGGTTGTAGTTCAATAATAAAATACATTCTATCTTAACTGTAATCTTTACACTACTCTATTTGCAACAGAATACAATTAACGTATAACAATATTGTTCCAGTGTATGCTAATCTCTTGCATGTTAAGCATTTTAACGGAATTCCTCAGTTTAAGTGTCAGACCCTAATGTTGCAGTCCATTTTAAGTTTTTTACTACGGCTACAGGAAGGCGGTAAATGGAAGTGCTTTAGTTAAATGCAGGGTCATTGGAATTATGTGGCAAGAAAAGACCAAATTATGAGGCAAGTAAAGTCCAGCTATGAATTTACAACGCCAAGAGCGCTAACTCAAGCAAAAGCGAGACCCATTGCATTGCAAATACTTGTTTCACTTGTATTCACTACTGTGTTTGCCCTTCATGCTACTCACCTATTTGGAGCCTATATCTCTTTCTAACATGGCTGCGTTGACCGTGCAATTCTATTCATGCGGCACCTTCAGACTTAATTATACTTCCCTCCCAGTATGGCCACCATGACTGCATCATTTTTCAAACAAAAAAATTCAATTCTATTAAGGACTACGAGGTGAGGATTATGCTTCTCCTTCTTTGCTGTTTATTAATGTTAAACACACAGCAGCCAATGAAAACAAACTTTTCTTTAAACTACATTACCCATAAGATTTATGGATGACATCACATTAACAGTCCAATCATAATACTTCAAACATTATATAGTCCAGAGGAACCAAATAACCCTCTCTTTCTTTGCTCTGAGATAAAGTCTGAATCTTTATAAAGGATTTGTAGGAAAGTACCCTCTTTCTTGGCATGGTTAACCCCATTTTCTGCCTGTTTTCAATGTGTTTGACTGTGTTCACTGGGGTCCTGCTAACCAGGACCCCAATTATCCAACTTGGTAACTTGTACCATTTTCACCCCACAGTTGGAATACCGGTGCCCTCATGTAAGTCCCTAGTACATGGTACACAGGTACCCAGGGTGTTGGTGTACCAGGGGATCCCCATGGGCTGCAGCATGTATTAAACCACCCATGGGGAGCCCATGAAAAGTGTTCTGCAGGCCTACCATTGCAGCCTGCATGAAAAAGTGCATGCATCCTTTTTCACCATAGATCACTGCACCAGGTCACCATACGTCAACCCTATGGCGGGCCCTCCAAGACAAGAGGGCAGGGGGCAGGTACCTGTGTGTGCTACTGCAGGGGTGCCACCATGAACTCGAGTGCCATTTTCATGAACTTCGTGAGTGCGGGGATGCCATTTTATGTGCATGTTTGGTATCAAACATGTCAGAATCATACACCAATACTGTTGCCAGTATTGGAAGTATTATTCCATGCACTCTGAGGGCTCCTTAGAGGAACCCCAGCATTGCTCCTACCAGCCTTCTGGGGTTTTGTGGGCAGCCCAAGCGGCTGCCACCCCTCATACAAATCTCTGCCTTCCTGCTGCTTGAACAGCTCAAGCCCAGGAAGAGAGAACAAAGGTTTTTCTTTGGGAGAGGAGGTAACGCCCTCTCCCTTTTGAAAATAGGTGTTACATGGCTTGGGAGGGTAGCCTCCCCAAGCCACTGGTATGCTTTGAAGGGCACATTTGGTGCTCTCCATGCATAAACAAGTTTACAATGGTTCAGGGACCTCCAGCCTTTGCTCCAGCATGAAACTGGACAATGGAAAGGGGAGTGATCACTCCTCTGTCCATCACCACCCCAGGGGTGGCGACCAGAGGCTCCTCCAGAGGGTCACTGGGTTCTGCCATCTTGATTCAAAGGTTGGCAGGGACCTCTGGGAGCATCTGAGCAGCCAGGTGATGTCAGAGACCCCTCCTGATAGGTGGCTGGGGACCAACCCCACTTTCAGAGCTTTTTAGGGTCTCTTCCGTGGGTGGGTCCTCAGATTTAGTTTGCAAGATTCCAGCAGGACTCCTTAGTAACCGTACTTTGACTTCCAGCCACTGGAACTGCGACTGGACACTCCAGGAACCAACAGTCTGCATCCACGACAAAGAGTCTGCTTGCAACATTGTTTCCACAGCTACTTCTAGCTTATGCAACATTTCCCTGGCTGTGCATCCTCTGAGGGTGGCAAGTCTTCAGTCTGAATGAGAAGAAAAAGGAATATCCCTTGGTGTGAAGGGGTCACTTCCCTGCATCCACAGGCACCAACTGGAACAATGACTGGATGCGTGGATCTCCTCTCATTCTGAGTTGCGTGGATCCTGCATCATGGGTGGTGATCTGGAGTAGTCCTCTTGGCCCTCTCTGCCAGCCTTTCAACTTTGGTGGAGGTAAGTCCTTGCCTTTCCAAGCAGGACAGTACCCCCCTGCACCATGTATTTTGCAGCTGCCAAGGCTTGTTCGCATCTCCTCCAAGGGATCTTCAGGCTGCGTGTAGCTCCAGTCCCCAGCACTCCTTCCTGTGAATGCCAGCCCTCTGCATGGTTCTCCGGTGGCGTTGGACCCTTCTCCAGTTGTGTTGCGTGGGTTGTTCTGTGACTCCTGTGTCCCCATCCTTTGGGACTCCTGTGGGCTCTGCCTCTGCTCCTGTGGGTCCTCTGTGTCGCCATGGGTCCCCTCTGACTACCCCTCCTGGGTTGAGTCCTTCTGGGCCTTGCTGGTCCCCGACAGCTCCACATTCCACCAACTGCAACATTTGCCTTTGCTAAGGCTTGTTGGTGGAATTCCTGCACCAACGACCGACTCCAATTCTTCTTCCAGCATGGGACTTCATCTGCATCCCTCAGGAACTCTTGACCGACTCCAGGCCTGCAGTGCTGACCTTCTTCACCTCACCATCAACCAACTCCTGTATCCACAGCTGGGTGGGTAGTAGCACCTACTCTTCCTGGACTCTTCTGTGACCCCTGGACGTGATCCCCTTCTTCCACAGGCCTTCTTCTTCAGGAATCCACTGCTGATTTCTTGCAATCTTGTCTGAGTATTACATTTACTTCCTTTTGGGTGGTTTGGGGAAAATCTAGTAATTTGCTCCTTTACTCCTGGCCGCTAGGGGCCAATGTGGTACTTACCTTTGGGGTTTCCTAGTACCCCCAGCTCCCCTCTACACATTCCACTTACCTAGGTGGGGGTCCTGTGTTCGCACTCCATTTTTTTTAGTATATGGTTTGGGCTCCCCTTATGGTCATTATTGTCTTAACTGCATTTGCACTGTTTTCTATCACTTTATATGCCTATTGCTGATAACTAGTTTATATATTTAATGTGTTACTTACCTTCTATTGGAGGATTGCCTTTCTAGTACGTTTTGGTATTGTGTCACTAAAATAAAGTACCTTTTATTTCATGTGTGAAAGTAATGTGAGACTACAGTAGTATTGCTTGAGCTTTGCATGTCTCCCAGATAAGCCTTGGCTGCTCATCCACAGCTACCTCTAGAGAGCCTGCCTACACTGTACTAATAGGGGATGCCTGGACCTGGTATAAGGTGTAGGTACCTTAGGTACCCACCACACACCAGGGCAGCTTCCTACAGGATTCAACAACAACATTCCTGAAATTGTTCTCCCACATAAAAGCGTTGAAGATTCACGAAGGTGCCCAGCACGCAGGTCTATCTTCATAACTCAAAGCTGATGCTGCTTCCATTGACCGGATTTCTGATCCGAAACTGTCAAGAAAGCAGATGACAGTGTGGTAACACCCTGTGTCAAATTAATTGTTATGCAAGTGAAACAAGTCTTGCAAATGTAATTTTAACGTTAACTTGTTAACTTGTTAAAGAAAAAATAATGCATCATGCAGAATTGTTGATCATAGGCATATCTATCACTGATAATATATAAACCTTTTTCCTCATTTGAAAACACTCCATCTGTACAGATTGGGAGGGATAGTTACAATAAGTGGGTGGGATAATCCTCACCTCCGAGTCCTTAATAGAATTGAAAATTCTTGTTGCATAAACTGTAATTTTTTTTAATTTTATGTCAGCATCAGAGGCTTCAGATTATGCTAGTTTAAAGTTGTTGGAGTACAATAGAGCCTACATCTATGATACGTTTGTTATAAAATGTTTTAAATGTTGAATCTTCTGACCAATCAGCTGCTCTCATCATGTCTTCTTAGTATAATCCCGGGGAGAAAGACTTTGAGGCCATGCCACCTCCTAATGAGCTCCAAACTTTGAGGTATCAATTTCTGCCTCAGCCAAAATCCATCTCATCCAGCTTGATTAAGTAGCTGCAGTCACTGGACGGAAGGGCTTCAGGAGGGAAATCAGGAGTTGACCCCGGGGTCTGGCAACACTCTCTGGTTCAATCTTCATATTCTTTGGGGCAATGTACAATGCATAGTTTGGGTTCTTCAGGAAAACTAGGGTAAGTCTCCTGCTTAGAGAGGGTTTTGGTTCATTTTGAGATGGAAAAGGTAAACCCAAAAAGGAGAATACACTTGTCCTGAAATATCAAGGGCTCTGACATCAGAGACTCTTCCTTGAACCCAGCCTGCTAATGTTTCAGGGTCTATGGGTGAGCCGGATTCTTTAGCACCCATCGTCAGTTCCAGAATTTTGCGTAGGGGGCCTGCAAGGTCAAGTACTTCATCCTGACATGAATTCCAGGATCCATCTATACCCTTTTTGGGATCTTTAGAAGAACGTTAAATGAAGGTCACTAGATTGGGATCTAGCTCTGGCGTCAGGGTGACCTTCCTGAGGATGTCTCGGCAAGGGCATTCTGCGCGGAGATGGTTCCGGCCCTGTTTGTCCAGGGTTTTTCTCAGTCGTGTCTGAGCATACTCCACAACTGTGTTCATGGGGGTCCAGTCTGCTGACCTAGGATGAATGATGGCATCAGGGTCGAAATTGAGGGTGAAGTTGGGGTCTAGACCTTCGCACGTAGGGCCGGGGTTTGCATGTTGTCTGGAGAATGGCGTCTCCAGTTCTGGAAGTTCCAGGTGTCATTGTCGGAGTCTGAGTTGGGGAAGTGAAAGTCATCAGAGGCATCATCCTGAGAAGGGAAGGAGAGGGCTTCGGTGCTGGTGGAAGGCAGTGCTGAATATTCGTGGTCTGTGGCTGTGGTCTGAGCCATGCGGGCCATGGGAGCAGCGTGTGGCTATTTGGCTTGAGGTGGGGACTGTTTGTCTGCGTGGGGAGGCAGCGTCATGGGGTTAGATTGGCCATAAGGGGGAAATGGTATGCACAATGTCCTCGGTGAGGAGCAGATCCTCTTGCTCCTGGAGATATGTGGCATCTGAGGACTGTCTGTCAGTCATAGTAGTTAAAGTGGAATTTTGGGGGGAATTATTTGGAATATTTATGGCAAATTATGAATATTCTTAAACATCTAGATGCAAATAATGGGTGAGGGGGGTGAGGGGGCCCCAGTGTATATGAGGCAGAATGAGAGGTTGGGCACTTCATGTGTGAAAACACAGAGGAAGCTTAATAGCTTTACAAAGACTGTTTTCCTCCTCAGGATAAATCCTGTGATAGTCAATTGTTACAACCCTGGCAGCTGGGCGTGAGGAGGACGTTTGTCTCATACACATAGGGACTGTAATGCGGGAGCCAGTTCACACGACACCGAGTCTCACAATGGGCTAGTGTGCCAATTTTAACTGGAAACTGCCCCACGGTGCATCGCACAGGTGCGGGCAGCAAGCCATAAAGAGCACTGCAGTCCTCGCGCAAATGCGCTCCTGCCTCTCAGCACCCCCACCGGGTACAACAAGTGAACCGCGGCCTAATCGTGGAAAGATATGCAGGGACTACCCGGGCTGTGAAATTTCACTGTGCGATCGTTCTGAGCTGCGACAACGACGTAACTTATTTACTCACATGCGCTGAGTAATCATGTGTGCTAGCAACACAAGAAAAACAAATATATCATTTGAAATGCTCATTGACAGTTGCGCTGCATAGTATTACACAGTTAATCACATATAAATAAGTTTAACATTCATGAACATAAGAAAGGTTTTAGTACTCATCTTTATGCGAAGCAGCAAAGAAAAAGGAGGTTATTTGTTTTCTCTGGACTATATAACGTTTGAACGGTTAGGATTGGACTGTTAATGTGATGTCATCCATAAATCTTATGGGTAATGTAGTTTTAAGAAAAGTTTGTTTTCATTGGCTGCTGTGTGTTTGACATTAATAAACAGCAAAGAAGGGGAAGCATAATCTGAAGCCTCCGGTCCTGACATAGAACTTCCATTTTATTCACATTCCCTCACCCAACTTGGTAGTTGTAACCTCATTATTGGACTCATCCTCCTAATGTGGCCGCCGTGACAGCCCAATTTCTCGCACAAGGCACCTCCTATCTTTATCATATTCCCTTCACCAATAAAGCCTCCCAGACTGCCTCATTTCTCACGGCACCTTCCAATGTATTCACATTTCCGCCCCCAACTTGCCAATTGGGACAGCATCATTAGTCTTGCGCTGCACTTTTTGTTTATGTAGCCTCCTTGACTACTGTCTATCAGCATTGATGGTATCCTAAAATGCTGTCCTGGCTGCATACTGAGCTGCTCGATTGATGTTTTCCGAAAGTATTTTTCCAGCCCTGACTTTAGCTGTGAAGCCTTTATTATTCTGGTAAGGGTGCTTCTAACCTTCCACACAGACACCTTGCAGTTTGTTACCATGATTGTTGTTATTTTCATCCTTTTTCTACAGACATTGTAATCGCACACTGAGACACTGCCTTCTTATTTTATTATTACCCTTGTTTAGGTATGCCATTCTACCATACATTCAGCAAGGTAAATTCATCTCCCAAGCATGATTCTAATTTTTCCAATTTATTTGAATTTTCAGGCTACCCACTGCCTTTGGTCTATATTGTTCCAGAACGTAGTTTATCTCTCAGTTAGTTTTCTCCCACTTTGGTTATTCTCTTGACTGCTCACTAGCATTTCCTTGTTTTGGCACTCTTTGCTGTTGTTTTTTGACTGCGTGCACACATGTGGTGCATCGTTTGTTTCTCACCAACTGGATTCATTATGGAACATGGACTTCACTAATTTATTTAGAATTGTTTTGAGCACCTATCTTTTTGTACAATTATGTATTTTGCAAACACAAGCTACCAGACTCTACATTATCTATCAGCATTGGCATGTCAAATATATTACTTTGATATACTGCATGAGTTTGACCTCCATATACACACAGTAGTGATTGTGTGTTGTTTTTGCAAGCCACTAGTCACCTACCATTTCTTCACTGTTCATATTGGTGTATTCAGTTGTTTTCGCTTGTATTTAGCCATGTAATTTCTCTGTTTTCTATATTGTTACTTCCCTCTCTAGATTTTGTGGGCTCAATCCTCTGTCCTGGTGATGATCCTTCTATTCTGTTAAAGATTGAAACGTTGTCAACTATAGTAAGAGGACTTGATTAAATATGATGTGTATATGAGCTTCGGTACTTTGCATGAAGTGACTGTAACTATTCGGCTTATATTGTCACATGTATTAGTCTGATTGATTTTGTTGTATATACATGTGTTTGCTCCTTTGATGGAAATTATAATGATAACACTTCCTAGCCTGTGTCTTTTTGGTTCTTCAGTTTATTTAGTCATTGTATTACCTTCTTCTGTTTAGTTATCTGTACAAAATAAACACATATGTAAGTATATTTAGACAAAACAACAAAGGAATGGTTGAATTCCTATGCACTACCTTTTTATTCCAGTGTACTGCAGGAGGGACCATTGTATTTTGAAAAACACGTTCAGGAGCGCCTAGTCACAAGCACAATGTGTTAATTTTTTTCTATTCACTGCACTCTTTATAGAAAAATGTGGATGCTGTCTTAATTATGTGTTCAATGATCTTTAAATACAATTGTAATATCTCACTGTAAGCTTCCTGTTTGTAATTTCATTTTTCTTATTCCTTATTTCACTTAAATCATGCTTTAGATTGATACCCGTTGAGACGCTGTTGATTCAATAGATTACCCAGGTCTCAACTGGGTTTATGGGTTCTTCTATGGTTTGTCATAACATAAACACTTCACACACTGCCTCTAAGTTAGCCTGACTGCTTTGTGCCAAGCTACCAGAGGGTTAAGAGCAAGTTAATTTAGTGATGATTATCATTCACCCTGACAAGGAGTGTGGTTGTTGCTTGAGTAGAATTTATAACCCCTCCATCAATAACTCAATTTCCATCTATCTATCTATCTATCTATCTATCTATCTATCTATCTATCTATCTATCTATCTATCTATCTATCTATCTATCTATCTATCTATCTATCTATCGGTCCATATATCTATCCTGGCGGAATTATTTTGGTCGCCCAGTGCTATTCTATGTGTAGCAAATATCCACTGACTAATGCACAGGCTCAATACCATGTCCTAATCCATCCCCCTGCAAAAATGAACTCCTTACTTTCAGTTATGGGGCTCACTACAGAGTCCAACCTACCAGCCTTTGCTGCCTTACTGATGTGATTTCAGTTCAGTCAGATTTTCTAAATTGTTCGCCTAACGCTTGACAAACTGTCTACAGTACCCAGTAACACCACCTAGCCCCCACTTAATTCATAATTTTTTTCTATTATAGCATGGATATTGGGCTGAAGAGGCTGTATATACCCATTGCCATGCTCATTGCCACACTGGTGATTGAGATATACTTTCTTGTCTAGATATTCAGGCCTATCTTGTGCAGGTCCATAAGCAGTTTAAGGTGCATTAAGTGGACCCCCAAGTGGACCTATACACAGCAGCATTATCTATATTTTTCTTCCAGCACAAATATAACCATGTTGATGAATGTTCTAATATGATTGGTATATTTTTGTGCCACATTATCCATCATCTGCTGCATAATCTGAAGATGTTAACATCTTGAATTTCCGGCCACTCTGGAGGTGTTTATCACCAAAAGGCACCCTGCTGTGTCATTGTAACCATTCGATATTCTAAAAACACTCAACCAAATTGTAAATTAAATTTACTACTAGAAAAAAATAGAGTTTTCTTCCAGCATATGTAGACATTTCTGCTGTTTCCTGCCAAGGAGTGCCATGTCTTTCATAGCTGACCCCGGTAAAAATATATATAAGGACAACCCAGAGCCAAAATAGGGTGAACCTTCCATTATGCACAAGCCAGCATTTCTGTAGTGGACAGGTTGACAATCAAATATTACCAGATGGTGCAGCCAGCTGAGGCTCCTATGTCATAAGTCTGCCCTACTATAAATGAGACAGTGAAAGTGGTAGTTTGGCAGGGTGAGAGACCCTCTCATTTATGGGCTTCTCTTACTCCTCCAAACCCCATTAGGCCCTGATTACAAGTTATATGTTATGCAATTACGGCATGCCTATCATTTTTTCAACTCCTTCAAAAGTAATCATACAAGTCTGAATGTTTTGAATGTAATTTTATCACAAGTGGTAAATACCAATAGATGTTAATTACTGCATGTATTTTTAAGCACACATTGTAAATACAACATATACCTGATAGAGACTTCTAGCTGCAGATTCCTTACCTTAGAATTTCACTGTATCATCTTGGAATCCAGAATTGTTTGCTGAGCAGTACCCTGTGCACGCTGTCAGGTGGCGTCGTTCAGATACACGTTGCCTCGTCGGCGTTGTTGGAGTCGTCTGCGACATCACGGTCACCCATAAAGGCACCACCATGGTGCGCGTACGTCAGTTCTTCTCCTTCGTTGCCAGTTAATCGCACGTACGGATTCAAGCTACCCTCTGCCTTTTCTTGGCAGGCCTTTTTTCGCCCTTTTTGTCAAAGCTTTTTCAAGTCTGTGCGAGGATGACATTGAGCAAGACGGGGTTCAAGACAAGTGGGGCTTGCCATTGCGCAATGTCAGTGACGGACCCCCCATAAGGTATGTCTCTGGTGCCTCGACAGAGACCACAACTCAAAGTCATGTTCCGACTGCCGGGCCATAACCCCGAAAGCTTTGAGAGAGAGGTCTCTGAAGTTCATGGGGCCCGGCAGTCGACTTCGGTTGGTGCGACTCGTAGGAGGTCACAGTTGAGATCATGGAGGAGGTCGCAGGACTGCTCCAGGAGCCTGAAGTCCTCTTCTTCACACTCAAGGTCCTCCGGGCACTCATGGAAGAGGCATAAAAAGAAGAAAAATTCCAAGCAAACTTCCACCTCGTCATGCCCGTTGGCCGATGAGGCGTCTCAGGAACGTCAACAGTCCAGGAACCGTTCCGTGGAACCGATGCCACGCCCGACTTTGAGTCTCCCCCCCCCTTTCCGGGAGCTGGAGCGACCCCGCTCAACTCAAGGAGTTTTAAAGTGCCATGCACCTCGTATTAGAGCGGGTTGCCCCAGCTGGCGCACCTTCGTGTCCTGTGGGTTCGGCAGGGGCCCCATCAGATTCCACAGCGTCGACTTCAGCCTCAGCGTCATTGGAGACTCCTGGACCTGATACCGGATCTGGAACAACACCGAGTGCACACAGTCAGCCTCCTCCGGTGACGTTCCTGATGTCGACATTCCCCGCTCCGCCAGCGCCCACTGGTGGTGTGTGTCCAGTTCTCATTCCAGATGATCCGAAGCCCGAACTATGTCATACGACGCCGATTCCAACTTCGACGGCTCCGACAGGGGCCAGATCAGTGCCTGAGGCTTATTTTAAACAGCCAGGTACAGGTGAGGAAAGGGAGGGTTCTCAGGGGGTCTCAGGGCCCTTTAGAATATGATTGGTATGAGGAACTAGGGGAAGCCAGCGGACTGGATACTTCTCCAGATACTGGCTCTCACCTCATACTGTGGCTATGGAGGAGGGAGATTCATGTGCTACGGTGGCGCATAGGGCAGCTGAGGTCTTGGACCTAGATTTGCCTACGGTGCCAGTCAGGACTAACCTCTGACTGAGGTGCTTCAGCCGGGGGTTTCCACATCGGAACCGGTGTTACCCTTTAACAAAGCCTTCACTGATGTCCTGCTGGAGATGTTGTGGTCCAAACTCAGCAAAGAGGCCCCTGTAAATAGGACAATCATCCGCCACCATAGACCAGCTCCTAATGATCCTAGTTTCCTCACCCAACACCCCACCCCGGAGAGCATGGTGGTCCAGGCCTCCACTTCCCATGGTGCCTTCCTTTCCGCTCCCCTGGATAGGGAATCCAAGAGGCTGGATCAGCTTGGTAAGAAAATGTTTTCTTCCTCCAACCTGGCATTGAGGTCTGTAAACACCTCATGCCTATTGGGCTTTTTTCCCATACTTTATGGGATACAGTGGCACAGGTGCTGCCCCAGGTCCTGGAGGGCTTGCGGGACACTCTCTCACAAGCTGTTAAAGATGGGGGAGATGCAGCAAAGTTTACAATACGGTGTGGTTTGAACACAACCAACTCACTGGGTAGACCTGGCTCTGTATGTCTAACTTTTCGGAGGAGGTCCACACAAACCTTATGGACATGCCCTTCGATGGCTCGTGCCTTTTTGGAGAGAAGGCAGACTTGCTGCATGAGCGGTTCAAGGACTCTTGGCCTACGGACAGATCCTTGGGCCTCTCGGTGCCCGCACACCAGCAGTCTTTCTTTCACCCCTTTCGAGGCTTCAGAAGGGGTGTGGTACCATGCCACCCACAAATCAGCCATGGGCCTCCATCAACTCAAGATCCAGTGTGAGAATGAGGCTGTGGTACTTTCAGACCCAGAGGGTCTAGCCAGAGGTCAGCCACCACACAGCCCCCCTCCTCCACAGCACCCAGGTCCTCCTAGTATGATTCTGCAAGAACATTCATGCCCAGGATAGAATTTCATCTCCCTCACTGGCAGTCCAAAATATCGTACAAATGGGTCTTTTCCTCCCTCTATGTCTCCTTTAAAAGAAAGGCTGATGGAGGATCAGGTCTTGCTCCATGAGGAAGTTGCGGCTCTACTGGCCAAGGGAGCAATAGAAAGGGTCCCAATATCAGAAGTAGGCAGTGGTAGTTATTCCTGCTATTTTCTGATTCCCCCCAAAAATAAGGGTCTTCGCCCTATTCTGCACTTGTGGGATGTCAATCTATTCCTCAAAAAGGAGAAATTCAAGATGCTCACTCTTGCTCAGGTCATGTCTGCCTTAGACCAAGAAGACTGGATGGTAGCGCTGGACTTGCAGGATGCGTATTTTCACATCCCATCCTGCCTGTCCACAGGCATTACCTGCAGTTCAAGGTGGGCCACAAGCACCTTCAGTTTACTGTGCTCCTCTTCGTTCTCACCAGTGGCCCTTGGGTGTTCACAAAAGTGATGGTGGAAGTAGCAGCTCATCTGCACAGGTTAGAGATTTAAGGCTTCCCCTACTTCAATGACTGGCTGTCGAAGGCTCCTACATCCCAGGTTCTTGTCACCCACCTTCAGACTATGCCAAACCTCCTGCATTCACTGGGGTTCACTATAAACATGCCGAAGTCACACCTGACTCCCTCTCAGAAGCTCCCTTTCATGTGAGCTGTTCTGGACACACTGCAGTTTCGGGCTTATCCTCCCGAGCAGCAAGTCCAGGATATTCAGGTTATGATACCGATGTTTCGGCCTCCATCCTGGATTTCGGTGAGACAGACTCTGAGGCTGCTGGGCTGCATGGTCTCCTGCATCCTGTTAGTCAAACATGCCAGATGACATATCATGACTCTGCAGTGGGATCTGAAGGTCCAGTGTGCACAGCATCAGGGGAATCTCACCGACACGGTTCAGATCTCAGAGGGAACTGCAAAAAGCCTGCAGTGGTGGTTAAAGGCAGACTCCTCTCCCTTCCCAAACCAGATCTCAGAGTAGTGACAGATACGACACTTCTGGCATGGGGCAGCCATCTGGGAGGGATGGGGATCAGTGGCCTCCAGTCTCTGGCAGAATCTGGACTCCATATCAACTTACTGGAGCTCCGGGCGATCTGATTGGCATTGAAAGCATTTCTTCCTGTTGTAAAACAGAAGATGGTGCAGGTGTTCACAGACAACACTACCACAATTTGGTACTGCAACAAGCAGTGCGGTGTGGGGTTGTGGACCATTTGTCAAGAGGCCCTGCGTCTCTGGACATGGCTGAAACAGCAGTGCGTAACAGTGGTGGTTCAACACCTGGAAGGTTCTCTGAAAGCCAGGGTGGACGAACTCGGCTTTCGATGCCTAGTGGATCAGGAATGGTGTCTCCACCCAGAGGTGGAGCAAGGACTCTTTTGGCAGTGGGGAAAGCCTTGGTTAGATCTGTTTGCCTACACAGAGAACGCGCAATGTCAGTAGTATGTTGGAGTTTCCAGAGCAGCAATCGCTCAGCGACACTTTTCATCACTAGTGGGGTTCAGGCCTCCTGTATGCGTTTCTGCCCATACCACTTTTGCCCAGAGTTCTCAAGAAGATCAAGAATGAGCTGGTGGCTCTGACTGGGCACGGAGAGTCTGATATCACAAGCTTCTGAAAATGAGCATTGATCCTTCGATCAGGCTGCCCATTCAGGAGGATCTTCTGTTGCAGCAGCAGTGGAAGGTTCTCCATCTGAACCTGTCAACTCAGTGCCTTCATGCGCAGAGATTGAGCTGTGGCAGTTAATGGCTTCTGACCTTCCTCCCAAAGTCTGTAAATTATTTTGGCAGTCGGGCATCCCTTCACTAAAATGGTATACGCCTTCCGTTGGAAACTCTTTGTATATTATTGCACAGAAAGATCTATTGATCCTCTTTCTGCTTCTCTTTCTGATATCCTTGTCTTTATACTATTCCTTGCCCAGCAGGGTTCTGCCATGGGTATTCTCAAGGGCAATCTTTCTTCCTTATCGGCATTTCTTCGGCTGCCTGATCAGCCTTCACTTTTCAAGTCTCCTATTTAACATAGATTTCTTAAAGGGCTTGTACATATGTTTCCCCTGGGCACTTTGTTATGCCTCAGTGGGACTTAAATCTTGTCCTCACATTTCTCATGTGTGCGCCCTTCGAGCACTTATACAACTGTCCCCTCCAGCTGCTCACAATCAAGACAGCCTTTTTAGTGGCAATAACATTTGCCAGGAGGGTGAGTGAGATGCAAGCTCTTTCATCTAAGCCACTATAACTCACTATGTTCCCAGACAAGGTGGTCATCAGAACTTGTGCCTCTTTCATCCCCAAGGTGGTGACCCCATTTCACCTGGGTCAGAACATCACCCTGCCCACCTTCTTTGCTCCACCGCATCCTGCTAAGGAAGAGGAGCGACTCCAGCGACTGCACCCAAAATGAGTGTTGTCATTCTACCTTGACCACACAGTTCCGGGTGAATGAGCAACGCTTTGTGGGGTAAATAGGAGCAAAGAAGGGTAGGCAGTGTAGAAACAAACCTTTTTCCGCTGGGTCATTCTCTGCATTAAAATCTGCTACACACAAGAAGCGGCCTCCTGAGGGTTTGAGGGATCATTCCACCAGGGGCAAGGGTGCTACCACTACACTAACACAAGGTGTTTCAGTCCTACATATCTGTCAGGCAGCAACGTGGACATCTTTTCACACGTTTGCAAAACACTATTGCCTGGACAATCAGGTCTGGAGACACAGACACTTTGCCCGTTCGATCCTACAGGACTTCCTAGTGTGAAAAGATTTATCCGCAGCCCACTGCCACGAGGTTATGGCTTGGGTATCTATTCTAAGGTAATGAATCAGCAAATAGAAGTCTCTATCAGATGAACAAGTTACTTACCTTCAGTAACGCGTTGTCTGGTAGAGACTCTATCTAGATGCAGATTCCTTACACCCACCCATGCCTCCCTGCTCTGCGGATATGTCTAATAGAGTTAGGGTTTATCTCTTTCAGGGCCCTAGATTTGGCACAGATGAATTGTTGGTTCTATCCATGACTCTGCGCTTCTGGCGTGGAAGTTCGTGAGTAAATGAACTGACATACATGT
This sequence comes from Pleurodeles waltl, assembly GCF_031143425.1. Classification (NCBI taxonomy): domain Eukaryota; kingdom Metazoa; phylum Chordata; class Amphibia; order Caudata; family Salamandridae; genus Pleurodeles; species Pleurodeles waltl. The sequence continues at coordinate 470,388,278 of NC_090442.1, forward strand.
GACGGGGTGGTGCCTTTATAGGTGACCGTGATGTCACAGATGGTTGCAACAATACCAACGATGCTACGCGGATCAGAACACTGCCACCCAACGGCACGCACAGGGTACTGCTCATCAAAAATTTCCAGATTCCAAGCTGACACAAGCAAAATTCTAAGGTAAGGAGTCTGCAGCTAGGTAGAGTCTCTACCAGATAATGCATTACCAAAGGTAAATAACGTGTTCGTTATTTACAGAATGCTTACAAATACAAATACATATGATAATTTAAAACATGATCGTGACCTTGAAATTGAAAGGAAAGAGGAGTCATTTTTTTTTCCAAATGTGTAAAGCAAGTTATTTGGGAATGAAGAACTTTGGAACTCACAATGAGATTAATTGTTTTTTTTTTTGTTTTGTTTTTTGCTTGATCAGTTTAGTTTTATTTTTTTAATATAGCTCCACACCTGTACATCTTGAGTTCAACAACGATCATGCAGTCCCTGTGATCAATGGTACAACTCAATCATCATTTATGGAATACCATCACAGTTCGACTATTGTTGTCTTTTCGTCTTTGTGGGAAACAGGAGAAATAAACATAAAGGTATGTCGATCCCCAAAATCCCCAACTATCCCCCCTCCCTCATCCCAAAAACTCCACCTACCATGCCAGAACCCTTGTGACGAAAAAGAGAATCTATACCTCGCAATCTCACTTTCAATCTGATGATGCGTTTTTTTTTTCTTGTCTAAATTGGTTATCAACCTAGATTGTGGATTAATCCTCAGGTGTATATTCTGATGCTATTGTCTCATACTGCACTCCCTTGCTGGGACAGTGGGGAGGCTAGTCCTGTTCGTAGATCCTGCATAGCCCATGATAGATCCTGTATCATGTGTCCCCAGGCCAGCAGCAAATCTGGTAATTTGACATCCTTACTCGTTTGTCTCATATGTACTTCTTCCACCCCTGCCCATTCTCTCAAGTCCCCCAGCCAGTGTTCCTTAGTTGGGATCTGAGCACTCATCCAGTGTATTGCAATTCGTCTTTTAGCTACGGTAAGGCTCAGTACTGCAAATCTCCTGCTAAGCTCACGTTTTGGATCGCGAGGCAACAAACCTAGGATACAGCCATTGATAGTTAGAGGAATGTCCCACCCCAAGATATCTCAAATCTGGTCCGTGATAGCCCTCCAATATGCACGTAACCTTTGGCACAGCCAGATCATATTAAAAAAATCAGCCTCTAGGTCGAGGCATCTGGGGCATCTAGAATCCCATGCTGGGTAAATCGTCTGGAGTCTTTTGTGGGAGAGGTAGGTCATGTGTATTACGATGTATTGTATTTGTTTAAATCTGGCACAAACTGATACCCTCCGAACTTCCTTGTGTATGTGGGACCAATTCTCTGGGTAGAGTGGAACTTCACTTACCAACCCCCATTTCTGCTCTATTTTTAATTGTGTCACTGGCCTCTCCGATCATAATGCTCGAAATAAGTGTGTCACTAATTTATGCCCTCCTGCCATGGGCAATAGACAATGGAGTGTCTGTGTGAGGTCTGGAGCCTCTGGGAATGTTGGCCATAGCCGCCTCTCCATGCCCACTAGTCTTGGATATTGAAGCAACTGTCCCCTTCCTAGCACAAAAGTTTCCATAGCATCCTGAAGGGATATAAACCGCCCAGTCGGATACAGATCAGCTAGTTTCAAACACCCACCCCTTTGCCAGTGCTCTACTGACATTGAGTTCTGGATTTGTGTGAAGGTGGGCAGGATCCATATATTGAGATCGGGAGCATAAGGGTTTTCCAAATAATAGTTTGTACTGTTCTCACCCACAATTTTGCCATTGGGTGTATCAGGTGGGGGCAGGTGGTAGGGAGTGTTTCCCCCCAGCAAAAGCAATCCAAGTGGTTGCATACCATCCGTAGTCTGTAACAGGGATCGCTCCAAACATGGGTCCAGATCAAACCAACTCACTGCATGTTGCAGTTGTGCCGCTAGGTAGTATAATTCTAGGTCTGGCAATTCAAGTCCCCCACGTTTTCTCTCTCTCTGCAGGGTATCAAGACTCACCCCGCTCCTCCGCCGTTCCAAAGTAGGTTCACCAGGAGGGAGTCCAGTTCCCGGAACGTCTTCCGGTGGTATCTCATAAAAAGTGCCCTGTATAATATACAGACATCTTGGCAGCAGCACCATCTTTATGAGGGCTATCTTGCCCATCATGGAAAGTCCCAGAAGTCTCCAGAACTGGATGGATCTCTTTAACCCATCAATCACTCTGCCCATATTCTTTTCATAGTGGGTGGCCTCGTCAAGGGTGATGTTCATTCCCAGGTATCTTATCCCGTCTGCTACCCATTGTAAGTCTACCCGTGGGAGCTACTCTGTCGAGGTGCCAACCAATCCCCCTAAGGGGAAAAGAAAAGATTTTGTTCTGTTTACTTTGAGGCCAGAGGCCATTGTGGATGCCTCAAACTCAGCCAGCAGCTTTGGGACTGAATCCGCTGGCCTCCTCAGATAGAGTAATGCATCGTCCGCATAAAGGGAGACGATGTGCTCCAGTGCTCCCAACCGTATGCCCCATCCTCTAAGTTTCTGTTGTAGTCCACATGCCAGCGGCTCCATAGCTAAAGCAAAGATGAGGGGCGATGAAAGAGCAACCCTTTCGGGTGCCGCACTGAAGCTCTATTGCTGCAGAGACTGTGCGGCCTGTACGTACCCTTGCTTGTGGGGTCTTATAAGGAAGTTTTATCCATTTAACGTATTGTGGGCCTAGGCCCAACGTATCTCCAACTAACAGCATCAAACGCCTGTTGTATATCCAAAAAGGCCAGAGGATAGTCTTCATCCTCCCCCTGTAGTGAGTGCATCACATGAGCCAGTCAACAAATATTACGCAAAGTATTTCTACATGGAATGAACCCTGATTGAACTTCATGCACCAACTGTGGGAGAAAAAGCAGCAACCGTGTCGCCAACACGTGACTGAGTACCTTAAGGTCTACGTTCAACATTGATATGGGCCTGTAGGAACCAGGTTCGTTTGGGTCTTTACCTGGCTTTGGTATCACCACTACAGGTCGTCCCTCTCCAACGCCTCATTATATACTTCTAGTAGCCTGTGTACCACAGTTTCAGAGAAATGGTGATAAAATTAGGCTGGGAGGCTGCCAGGACCTGGAGATTTAGCTGGTTTTAAAGCCCTTATTGCTTCTAAGAGATCCAATTGAATGATCGGAGTCTCTAGTGGCGCACGAGCCTCTGGGGTCAGTCTTGGGGTCAGTGTGTATCCCCTGCACTACTGTCTCTCCCTGGTCGTCCGTGTACACCTTCTGTAGGTGGGACGCAAATATCTTATTAAAAGCCTGCTGTGTGTGTACTAGTGTTCTATGGTCATCGTGCAGTTCTAGGATTGGTTGGAGTTGGTGTTCTGTTTTCATTAGGTGTGCCAGTAGGCGCCCTGATTTGTCGCCCTCCCTGTACCATCAGCTGTGACCAACTGATCCAGTATGTTTGTCCAGCCGATCCCATATCCCTCCCACCTTCTGCCTTTGGGCATTCCACTCCGATTTCCCTATGTTCCCAGTCGAAACAGCCTTTTCTAAGCTAGTTAATTTGATTTCTTGAAGGGACAGTTTTGTTTCCAGAGTTTGGCGTCTACCATTTGCCGCTGATATGGAAGCTCCTCGTACTACTACTTTCATTGCGTCCCATTCCAGGGCCCTGTCTTTGGTAGATCACCAATCGTCTCTAAAGTAACTCGTCTTTAAGCCATGGAGCATTCAGGCACCATAATGGTATCGAAGGGGGAGGAACATGGTGCCAGTATGTGACCAATAGAGGCGACTGGTCGGACAAGTATCTCCCCAAATATTGGGCTCCAGTAATACTTTGTGCTTCTGATGCCTGTGAAAATACGTTGTACAAGTGGCTATATGTGTCAGATGCCGGAGAGTAACAGGAATAGGGCTGGGTAATCAGATTCCGGCTCCTCCAAATGTCTATAAGACCAAGGCTATCCTGTAACATTCTCAGGGCTGCTGTTGCCCTTGGCTTAGTGCCCTGGCAGGGTGGGGTTCTGTCCAACTCGGCATTCAAAACACAGTTAAAAATCCCATGCAGTTAGAATCCCTGTGTCTGGAGATAGGTGTAGCCTCCCCAGCATTGTCCCAAAGAATTCACAATCATGCCTATTCGGAGCATACACACTCACTAAAGTCAAAGGGTGGGCATCTAGTGTGCCTTCAATCATCGTATGTCTGCCTTCCTCATCATTGAAGGTGTAAAGGAGACAGCCGGGGCAACCCATATCAAAGTTCCTCGCGTGTAGCCAGAGTAGGAGGTGGCGTTTAACTGTCCCCACCAAAGTCGTCATAAATATCAGATACAGTTCCCCCACGAATGTGTTACTTGCAGTAAAGCGATCGATACAGAGTACCGTTTCTCAGATAAGTATAAATTCTATTACGTTTGACATAGTTATTAAACTCCCGAACATTCCAGGTCATAATTTTGTAAACATTCTGTGATCCCGTCATTTATCTAAGTGGCATGGCAAACTATCTTTGGGTGAGGTTCTAGGATTTAATATGTCGGAATGGTCAGTCCCTCCCTTACCTCTTAACACCCCAACTGCAAAAACATAAACACTGCTTTTCATATGACAAATAGCAAACCGGTCAAAAATGTGTGCCCCTCCCTCCCACAAGCAGTGACCCCGTCCCTCCCAGCTCGACAGTAAGCAGGAGGGCTGCGAGTCCCGCCCCAGTTAAATAATCTCTTCCCCTTAAATCAAAACAGTATGTATGATGAAACTGTTATATACACAACATAACCAGAGTGCCCGAGCCCACGCACAATGCCAGCTCCAAATCGAGGGATCGCTGCAGTGCATGAGCCAGGCCCCTGGTGGATCCTGCTATATTTATTACAGCCCGTCTAATGGAGTCCTTATGAGAGTCTGTCTTCTGGAGCAATCTCTGTGTCATCACCTCTTGTGACAACTCTTCCTGGCACTCAGTGAGCGCTCAAGTTCCGTCTCACACTTTTCAACTTCATCCTTGACTGTCATGTCTGCCATGCCCCTCTCCCGCGTATGTTTCCTGTGTTGATGCAAGTGACAAGAAAGGGTTTCTCATTGTTAGATGATTAGGTTCTGCTCTCAAAATGCGGTTTTCCGAAATCACTATTCTTCCCATAGGCCATTTCGGAGTCCGACTTGAATGAGGGTGGTCTGCGGTTCTCTGTGCGCCACCGTTCTTTCCTTTGACCACCAATCAGGTCGCGAATGGGTATCGTTTGTTTCAGCCCCATGCAGTCCATCCATTCTGTTGCATCTTGAGGGGTCTGAAAGAACAGGACCTTAGTCGCATGTTGCACTCTCAGCTAGCCTGGAAAGATCAAGCTATATCGAATATCATGGTCTTGTGGCCTACGTTTAACTCTAAGGGAACTGTTACGAAGGTCCTGAACTGTTGTCGTTTAGTCTGGGTAAAAATTAATTTCTCTGAACATGTCTTCTAATGTGCTGGAGTATCACGTCTCTGTCCCTGTGATTGAACATTCAGGCCACAATTGCTTGAGGGGGAGCCCCCGGTTTGGGGTGGGGAGCCAAAGTTCTATGCGCTTGCTCAATCGAGACAAAATGCGACAGTCGAATTGGACTCAATGCTTTCGGTATCCACTCCTCCAGGAACAGCTTGGCTGAAGTACCCTCTGCCTTCTCCGGAAACCCTAGGAAACATAGATTGTTCCTCTGGGATCGGCCTTCCACATCTTCGAACCAAATAGCCATTCAAGTCACCTCGGATTGAAGCGTTTCCATAGTTGCTGAAAGCGTACGGACTATATTTTGAATATCAGCGACCTCCCCCTCGGTTGACGTAACTCTTTCTGCCACTTTGCGAAAGCCAAGCCTCAAATGGTTAATATCCATGGCCATCGTGTCCATTTTTCCCTCAAGAGCTATCCTGGTGCCTCGTAGAGCTTCCAGGATGTCCTGCGTGTCTTGCGTTTGTGGTCCGTCTTCTGCATTATGAGAGTCCTCTGTCCTCTGGCCTGTTCCCTGGCTGGGGATGGTGTATTGCACTATTTCATTGGCTTGTGCCCCCCTCTGAAACTTGTCCTTGCCCATCTTTCTGCGACTCTTCGGAGTGTGGTGGGGAGAGTTGTGTCTCAGGGTGGAACTAATGACGTAGGGTCTGTATCTCACTGCACCCCACTATTTTCCAGAGCTTCTTCTTGCCAATCCACCAAGTCAATCACATTTCGAATAGGTGCCACTTTCCAGGTATTTAGTGGTTCAGTGTTATCAATATTGTGTGAAAGACAGAGGAGGGGAGGAGGCCCCGGAGTTTCTGCCCACTGGGGTGGCTTTAATGGTCGTTTAGGTAACGTCGGTCTCGTGGGCCCAATATGCTTTGTAGTCCCTGAGTTGAAATGCAGGCGGGGGTGTTAGACCTAACACTTTTAGTGTGGTATTTCCCCCGGCTTTTTGCCTTCACAAACCTGAGTTTTTGTTAATAGTATGCATGTTATTCCTGCTAACCAGAGATAAAGTGCGCTTGTTCTCTCCCTTGAACATGGTAAAATGAATATCCATCGATTTGGCACATTTAATATACTGATACATCCCTAGTATATGGTGCTACCCGTACCCCAGGCCTTTGAATGGAATGCTACCAGTGGGCAGCAGCACTCATTGTGTCACCCATTACAGTAGCCTTTTAAAACATTTCTCTGACCTGCCTTTGAAGGCTGTAGTGCATCTTTAAACTACCATTTTGACCTGGCAAGATAAACATTTTGCCAGGCCTAAACCTTCCTTTTCAACATTTATGACTCTCCCCAAAGGTAAGCCCCAAACTATCATAGGGCAGAATGCATGATATTTAAAAAGCAGGAAATGTGTATTTAAGTTATGCATGTCCTGACAGTGAAAAACTTGTAACGTTGGTAAGGCCGTCGCTCAAATGGACTAACACAAGGTTGCCTTGTTACACTTAACAAGTGATAACTTTAGTTTGAGATCAAATAGACAAAGTCTTCTTCCACTCATTTAAATTGTAATTTAAAATCCTCTTGAATTATAAAGTTGGATTTTAAATTATTATTCTGAAGGTTACACTTTTCGAAAGTTTACATTTTTCTCTGTAAACCAAATGGGCCTTTCTGTCACTGTCCAGGTTCACATGACTACAATTGCTCTCCTGTTGTGTGCTGTCTATTCCTTTTCAGACATGGAACAAACAGACTTTGGGTGAGGAGAAGAGTGTTTTTCCCATGAGCAGGATGACCTGGGGAGCTTAGCCCTTTCTGAGCTTCAGAGTAACCTGAGGGGTGTGCCCGCACCTTCTTGACTTCCAAAGCTGCCTTCTCTGTCACTGGCAAGTGCAGCTGACACCTGGACCTGCCTGCCCTTTGTAACCCTAGGCAGTTTGGAGCCAAACCCAGGAGAAGGGGCACAGCTGACCAGAATCAGTTAAAGGGTAGACAAAGTGAGTGACTCAAACACACTGGCTTCACTGGGTATAAAATTGGCATCCTCAGAGCCAACTAGACTTGCCTGAACCCTGCTGCTGGCTTCTGACATGTCCCACCAGGTCCTGGACCCTTGGTAGACATCAAAGTGCACTCCTACTTTGAGACTGCAAAGATTGAACTACAGGTGAAAACCCAGACGTTCTGGGTTCCTTTGCAACCACTAGCAGAATCTTCACTTCACAATGATCTCTTTGCGGCTCCCACTAATGCGAAGCTCGAACTGAGTCGCCTCACATGGACCTGGACTATGAGAGGGTAAACTCTGCACTGGGATGAACCTTGTCCTTGTATCTGACCCACGTTCCATGGACCTGATCCAGTTCATAAAAAATCATAACATACTGTTTAGATGTTTGTCATTTGTGTGTCTTTTTATTTATTACAACTTAGTCTATGTATATAGTTTGGTTAGAAATTTTCCTGGTGTTGTGTTGTCCCTTTATTACTGTAAAACTGCTGCATAAATATTTCGCATATTGCCTCTAAGTTAACCTTGACTGTTTTTGTGCCAAACTACCAGAGGGTTAAGCAGAGTTTTATTGACTTCAGGAGGTTCACCCTGACAATGATTGTGCTTGTTACATGAGTGGGGCTCTCACCCCTCTCAATTAATAACCCAATTTCTTACAAAGGGTGTAGCCTGGACATGACCTTTTGAATTCCTAACAGTCACAAGCTACTGAACACCACCCTGGATGCAACTCATCTTGCACTCTTCATTCAGCTTCCCACTACTACTACAGCATGCAGCACAAAATAGCCAAGTTGCACAGCAAAGTCAGCAAAGGACAAGCCAAAAACACCAGAGAAGGGCATAGAAAAACCCAGGTCAGATCCACTGAATCTGACTGCAACTGCAATTTTAAAGACAAGTATTGGACACACACACTATACAAGTTGCCCTAACATCACTTAGTGATGTCTCAAAGCCTAATGGCAACATACCCACTGTAATACCTCTATCCTGAAGGTTTTTGTTGTGCTTGATATTTTAGCTACTGGCTCCAGGCAGCACCCAGGGGTACGATGTTTGGGATTGCGCTGCCAATCTTCTGCAAAATATTCAAGCAAATTATGGATGATTTGCTCAGTGGTAGCCATCAGTACATTGTGCATATTTTATGGTATTGCTTGATTTCTTAATGCGATAGATGTCATAGACAACACCATGTTACCTTGGTGGCCTGCAGGCCTGAGAACAAGTGTATAGAAATCGCAAAAGGCAGCACAAAATAAGCGTACAACGTGTGTATGATGCAAATGTTTGTTTTACAAACTGCAGTGCATGATTTTCTGGTTGCATCACTTTGTGATATTCTGGAGAAGCTGCATACCACTACCCAATGTAAACTCTCACGCACAGGTAACATGGCTGCTGGTTAGTAGTAACACCCCCTCCTAATAGTTAAAGTAACATTCTGTAACACGTAAATAAAATCGTAAAAATAATTCATTGTGAGTGTTGTAGTGTACATTTGTTCTTATCATACTGATGATGCTGGTTACCCCTTAAAGCCATGGTTCATATCCCGTTTGTAAACTAGGGACGGACAGGAGCAAACATGCAATGGAAAGCACTCGACACACTATTGAACAGACATTTGGACGTTTTAAGGCCAGAATCCGGTGTCTGTATCATAGTGATGGTGCCTTGAAATACCAGTGTGACAAAGGGTGTTGCACCATTGTAAGTCTATACCAGTCTATACCATGCTGCATGACGTGTACCCATGCCTGAGGAGGATGAGATAGTAGATCTTAAAGAGGGACCGATAGCAGCAAACTAGAGGCTACAACAGGATGGGATTGTCAGTGCCATAATAGAAGCTGTTCTTACAAATTATTTTTGAATGTGCAATATGCGAAAATTATGTAAACGTAGAATACAATACACAATATACACAGTATGCTCGAAGAAAATGCAACCAAACAAAGTTGTAAAGCCAATGGTCAATTTCCCAACAATAACATATGTTGGTATAAATAGTAAATAGAAGAAATAATTGTTTGAATTTGAAATATCGTCCTCATCAGGAGGTAGATCAGCAGCTCTAGCTAACTTTTAGCTTTTGAGGAATGCCTGAGAGGCCGAGGAGAGTGAGGACTTTTAGGGAACTGAAGAGAATGTTGTGCTGTCTCTTATTCAAAATGAGCGATCTGAGACATCTTGAACAATTTCCCTAGGATACCCGGGAAATTACAATTGCCCTTCATCCTTCTGCATTTTAGTGGTTGATAGCAGGAATGGAGGCAGTCAGCCAACTGAGAACACGTGTTCAACCTTACCTGCTGTCTCGTCCGTTCTTGTAATGGATAGGCAGTGTGGGTCTCCTTTATGACCTCTAGTTGCACTTCTATACTGTCCCTTATGGCAGGGAGCAGGGACATTGCATATGCCGTTTCGGAATATTTGTCAACTAGAGCCAGAGTCGATTGCAAGATATCCTTTTCCCCAATGTTTTTAAATAACTGCATTGTGGCCGAACGGATCAACACTATCCTCTGAAAGAACATCACTTTCCTCATCAGATATGAGATGAAGGGGGCACTAATCTTTCTCCTGGTGCACCATTTCCTGTATTTTGATGGTTCCACTTTTCACAGGGTCTAGGTCAAGGATGACAGTGTCTTGAGGCGTTCTGCAGTATAACACGTGTTCATTCACCTCCACTATTACCATTGATGCTTCCCACAATATGCCTGTTGTTTTTTCAGTGCTTAATCTGTACTCCAGTGCGGATGAAAGAGGAATGTATGCCGGAGGGTTGATTTGTGGCTGTTTTGTCAAAACCTATTGCATCTCAGAGAGCTTTGTCAGCAGCAGGAGCAGAATTGATGTCAATATCAGAATTCTCGAGAATGGCACCAGATGATTGTTGTTGTTGATATTGTGGGTGTAATCAGCCTGTTGAAGATGAGAGTAGTACTGTCTTTTGAGGTTGTTGCATGTGTGTTGTGTACCATGGCTGATGGTACTTTTCCAACTATTGGTACGGCCCTACCAAGAGTGCTGGTCCTTTACCAGTCATGTATATTCAAGATTTTTCTGTTCGGTTTGCAAAGATGTTTTTAGCTTTATTTTTTGTGTGCAGTTTCTTTTTAGACGGCAATTAATGTACATATTACAATATGTTGACTAGCACTAGCACATCATGTTTCAGTAGATGTGGTAGGTACAGTTTAAACTTTAAACGAATTGCTACAGCCATAGAAGATGTAATTGGAATATCGGTGCAGCTATACTTTTAGGGTGGGGTACCAGCCAATGGAAATGGTGGCTTAATATTACTTACCTTACCTGGTGGGCTCCTTGGTTCAGGCTCCTTGTTGGGGTGGGACTCGGTCTCCCAGATCACCACTCGCCCAGAGAGGGCGGGACCTGTAGCATTACTAAAAGCCTTCCTTATAACCCGCAGCACAGGACCCTTACCTGGTGGGCTCTCTGATTCAGGCTCCTTGCTGCCAGGGTGGGACTCTGTCCGTTGATCATTGCAAGCCCAGAAAAGATGGGACCTTTGGCATTGTGCTAAAAGCGGTCATAGCCCGCTGCGCAAGACACACCCGGGCGAATACCAGGCTAAAACAGGCCCATCCTCGCCCGTCAGCGACCAACAAAGGCCAGGCCGGCCACTCCTGTAACAACAAGCTGGAAAGGTGAGTATCTTTGTACTTGTACTGGCTGGGGGCGATACCAGTAGTGTCAGCATGGGGAAAGGAAAAACAAATACAGCGGCCCGAACCCTGGAACAACTTTGGATAGTTTCTTCTGACTGCGCTGTGAGTGTTATTAAAAAAAGAGAAATAACATTGGTGCAAAGGAGCTTATCTTTGTCTTCACCCCACCCACCAGTTGTCTGTGGCCCAACAGAGTGATATAACTCACATATTCTGCCAACAGAGGTTAACAGTCTGGTTGGCACACCTCAGCTCACCGCTTCTACATCTAGATCTGTAGATTAGTTCTGTTCTGTCCCCAGGCGCCCCAGAGGAAGGAGCTCAACCAGATGGAGGAGCCACCCCTGGTGAGTTTACAAGGAGAGCTTTGGGCACCAGCACCTTTTTATTTACAAATTAAGCACTGGTTTTAAACAACTTTTCAACTTCATCTATATAGTTTTGTGCCCAAAAGGCCTCAAAATTGAAAGTGTGTAATAAAATTGATCTGATGGCAGCAGACATAAACATAACATAAACAGTAGAAATAGATATGTTAAAGGCGATGAGGGGTGTGCTTTAATACTGCCTAAAGTGTTGACAGCAGCAACATTTAAGACTAATGTTACTCTCCCTTGTAGTTCAGGGATAGGTTTTGCAAACAGGTCCTTCAAAATGCAGCTCACTACTTCTATGATAAAATAAATAATTTCACCAGCCAACACTATTATGGTAAACTATAAAAATCAGCGTTTATCAAAATCTGGGAAATGGTCTGGGAAGCCACTCGTGTGCGTGCCAAGAAGTTTACAACTCGCTGTTTATTTATGGCGCTGTTTGCGCTATCGACTTTACAGCAAAATCTGGATAAACAGTACTTTTCAGTGTAAAAGTGTCCCATGCCAATTTCTGTTCCTTTTACATATATTTATAAAACATGCGTGATCTGTGGTCCTCAAACAAATAATAAACCAAGTAAATACATTGATTCTGTTCTTATGAACAGGGTAAAGTGTAGTTTCTCTTCCACGGAAAATAGAGATACACAAAAATGTTTAATCAATTAAGCAGCGCCATTATTTGGTGGCCTATGACCAGAGATTAAATTTACAATACTATTTTACCTTAAAGATATACTAGTGTATGTACAATTATTTTGGAATAATCAAGCATGCTTATTGCAGTGTATAAACCACAAATACCTAATTGGATATTTATGTTTTTGTGCTCATTAAAACCTCCTTGGCTTGTTTGGCAAAACACATTTTTGCAAATCAAGTACCATCACTCTAGTTTATAGTGGGATACCAATGTCACATGGCCAACGTGAGGCGCAACACAATTTGACAAAATATGAGTTTTGTAGCCAAACTCTGATGCACCCGTTATACAAGAATGCCTTTTCGCCTTGATGGGCTTTGAACCTTTTGCCATGATAGACTATAAACCCACCTTCCAAAATTAGAAACCGTAACAGAGAGGGATTACAAGTAAAATCCCTCTATAAGATGGAGAACAGGTAGAGAATCTGAGCAGACCTCCCAGCTCTCCTGTGTCTGTTCAGTGTGAAGTGCAGCCATGCAGTGTTTTCACAGATTCACCACTTAGCAAGATGTAGGTCTAAATATGGCTCATGTTTTTCTTGTTGTCATTATGAATGAAATAGGCCTTCTTACCCAGATGTGAGGTGGAACGCTACTGCCTTTGGTTGAAGATGCCTACATGTAAATATCATGTAAATATGGCCTGTCTAGCTACCCGCATGCAGGCAGTCACCTGCAGAGCCTCCTGCCCACGAGTTTTCCCTCCTGTCACTGCTGACCTTCTTCTAATGTGGTAGACGCTTTTAACTGGAGGTACTTTAGCTACCACTATACATAGATTTCATAATGAATTCCATAACACATCAAGTTGAGTTGCTTGGGATGAGGGAAAGGCAATTCTCAAAATCCTTAATCTGGGTGTGTGTGGCACTTAAATTCATGTGTCTGAGAAAATGGACAAATGGTTATGTACAACATACCATACTGTTCAGTTACCATCATAAATTATGAGTTGTAATATTGTCTGCAGTATTTATAGCAACCACTTAAAAGACTGTGCGCCTGATTACGACCTTGGCGGATGGGATTACTCCTTCACAAACATGACGGATATCCCATCCGCCGTATTACATGGTCCATAGGATATAATGGAAGTTGTAATACAGCAGTCAGGATATCCGGCACGTGTGAGACGGAGTAATCCCCTCCGCCAAGGACGTAATCAGGCCCTGTATATTTCCCACTTGTGGTTAAGGGATTTAGTTTTGCAGACAACTCCTTCAATATGCAATTCACTATTTTGTTGGCCATAAAAGAAACTACGCTGGAAAACAAGAACTGTTACGTTGATCCACAAAATGCGTATTTGACAAAGTCTGGGAAGAAGGCTATAAAGCCATTCCATGCTTCCCAATGTAGCCCAATTTCATGTGGAGTTACTATGTTTCCTACATTATCAGATGTAAGTGCTATATTTGCATACTTAGGGCCTGATTCATAGTTTGGCAGATGGGTTACTCCCTCACACACGTCCCCCTCCGCCAAACTCTAAATTGGGCCCTTAGTTTTTGCACTGGAGTGTTCCAAATACCATTTTTGTTCATTTTCAAGACTGTATAAATATGCATGATCCCCAATCCTTAAACAAAATACAAAAACAAAGGCGCTAAGCATGTTAATCTTGAATCCATTGATAAACTGTTCTATAATGAAGAGAGACTATTGCAAAATAGGCAGTACAACTAGCCAATAACACAAGCTTGTGATCCGATATCTGGGGTACATCAATAGAGCAGACGTATTTTAAGGACACAATTTTATTGAAAAGTTATAGTTGGACTCTCCTAACTTGCATATTCTCAAACAGTAGTGTTCAGTATACAAGTTCTAACTTTGGTTTGACCTAAACTCCTTGTAGAAAGATTATTTGGAGTAGAAAATCTAAAGTATACTGTGAAAGTTCTGTTTTGTGTCCACAATGAGGTGCTGCACAATTTGAGAAACTGTATGAACAACAGTAATAAAACGTATAAGTAAAGATGGCAGTGAGAGACGTAAAATTGAAAACAAGTCTTTGGGGGTCATTCAGACCCCGGCGGGCGGCGGGAGCCGGCTGCCTGGCGGGAACCGCCGAATGACCGCACTGCGGTCAAAAGACCGCGGCGGCCATTCTGTGTTTCCCGCTGGGCTGGCGGGCGACCGCCAGAAGGCCGCCCGCCAGCCCAGCGGGAAACCCCTTCCCACGAGGAAGCCGGCTCCGAATGGAGCCGGCGGAGTGGGAAGGGTGCGATGGGTGCAGTAGCACCCGTCGCGAATTTCAGTGTCTGCTATGCAGACACTGAAATTCAAAGTGGGGCCCGCTTACGGGGGCCCCACGACACCCCTCACCGCCATCCTGTTCCTGGCGGTCGGAACCGCCAGGAACAGGATGGCGGTGAGGGGGTTGGAATCCCCCATGGCGGCGCAGCAAGCTGCGCCGCCATGGGGGATTCCTCAGGGCAGCGGAAAACCGGCGGGACACCGCCGGTTTTCCTGTTCTGACCGCGGCCAAACCGCTGCGGTCAGAATGCCCTGCGGGGCACCGCCAGCCTGTTGGCGGTGCTCCCGCCGACCCCGGCCCCGGCGGTCAATGACCGCCGGGGTCGGAATGACCCCCTTTGTGTTGAATTTACATTGATATTCTGGTTGGGAAAGATCAGATCATGATGCAGCATTTATCATTTGGGCCCATTTATCCGAAAGTGCATCGTATAAGATTCTATTTAAAGTATCCATGTCTCCCACAAACTGCACAAGGAAACACGGTGATCATAACGGAAAAGCAATGGGCGGTTCGTGCAAGACCTTCTTGAAAAGCAGGTCCTCACTTTTATCAATCTAATATGGAAAGTAGTAATATTTTCTCAAACATTCTCTTTTAGGGCTGCAAACATTATTATTTAAAAAGGAGTCGTGAATCAGTATAATGGTTTAGCAATCACGTCTACAAATGTTTTTTTTCTCTTGTCTAGTTTTAAGGCAGACAGCCAGTAATGGAAAACGAGCCAAAGTAGAGAGCACTGAAACTTATAAAACCAAGGACATTGGCATTATAACATCAGTTTCTGCACCATTTGTAAAGAAATATGAGACAATTGTTCATATTATTGAAATGGTACAGTAATGGAATGACAGCGAGCCTGTAATAGTTTATTGTTCAATTAATTTCAATAAAAACATGCACAGAATAAAAAATGATACTCCAGACTCAGCCCTATCTACAGAAGGTAAAAGAACATTTAATCAAGCATCTGCATAGAATCCGTATACACCAACCTAAAATATGTTGTTCAGTTAATAGTGATTGCCATCAAATGTACAGATATACAAGGATCATGAAAGTTTTTTTACATTCTACATGACCTAAAACGATATTAAAGTGTATTTGCCAATCCTCATCAATTAATTTATCAGTAATTATGTATATCTTACATCAAGTCCAACAAAGCCTAATCAGCAAATTATTCCAAGAGCTTCTTACATAAAATATCCGTGAAATTCACTGCTTTACACAGCATCCCACAACTTATATGAGAATGAACCACATTCTTGCATGATGGTATAGAAATTGTTGGCATATCCGGTTCAGGAAAAAAACCTGCACTTGATAATTAAGCTCAGAATGGAACGTAACATGTGTCGCACCAGTTCAGTTCTTTAATGGCAAAACCATCAGGCGATATTCTTGCCAAAGAATGACCACGTTCTTGTAAAAAAACGACGTCTTGTGTCTGGTCTTTGCGAGAGCTTCATAGAGGTAAGGGTATTTATTGTTTCTGGTTTTGAACCAATTACATAGTATGAAACCTTCTTTAACTGAAAATGGGGCAGCCTACGGCTTTAACACCAAAGACAGGTGTTTACCACACTTATTTTTGGGAACAGGAGCTCTTTGGTCCATTCCAGCAGGCCAAACAAACTATTTTCTTAGCTACTGCCCATCGTTACAGGCTCTGGCAACCGGGCAGTACCGTACTGGCACCTCCCTTTTTCTGCCCGAGTACACGGGCCCCCATGCTATACTCTTACAGCAGCCTTCAATCCGTGATTCATGTTTAAATAAAGTGGCCTGTCTTGGACTCCTTTCAAATTGCGGGGTCTCTGACTCTAACCGTGCCTGTGAAGCAGGATAGTGCAGGGTTGAGGAGGAGGTGTTTCTTGTTGAGGTCTGATGCACTTTAGAGAGGTCCCAAGTGCTTGTGCTTTTCCTGGAGTGATATTCTGAATATTAGGTAATCAAAAAGCAAATGAATAAAGTGTTAGTCGACATATACGCTCCCAATTCGAAACACAGAGAATTCTTGCCATCCATCACACCTACACTTTTTCAGGACCCTCACGCTACCTGTATATGGGGCGGGGGTGACTTCAACTGTGTACCTGATGTGGTAATGGATAGATCCCACCCCCCACTGTTGTGTACACCTAGCAGAACTACATCACAAGGGCTCCGTTCCTGTATGTCCGATTTAGGGCTACACTACATATGGCACCTACGACATCCCCAGGAGTGGGAATACTCCCAAATACATAGACTGCATACCAGAATAGACTTGATTCTGGGACCGGTTTACCTGGCTTAAGGTGTCCTGCAGGTGGAATACCGGGCCAGGATGTTGTCTGACCATTGTCCACTAGGGGTAAGCTTTCAATGGGGCACACCACGCAACAAGCTTACCAATTTGGTGCCTACAGCATGAAATGCTAACCGACCCTCCATTCCAACAGGAGCTGGCTGATTCTAGATACTTTGAGCTGAATGGGAAAACAGCTTTGTTGCGGGCCTTGGAGTGGGATGCCCACAAAGTGGTTGTGCGAAGCCATTGCCTCTCGGCCACTGGGGGAGTCAGACGTGTCTTGGTACGCGAACTGACCTTGTTAGAGATGGATTTGTGCAACTTAGAATGGATTTGGCGCAGGATAGCTCAAGCCCAGATATGCTCTGAGAGCTGCTAGATCGACACAGGGAATTAGCCTCACATCTGCATAGGCATGACTACCAACATTATCTCACTTGGCTCCATGCAGAGGGGGATCGATCTGGCAGGCTACTGGTGTGGCTGACTCGCTGCGGACAATGCCACACTCCCATTAGGGCTATTAGGTTGGATTCTGGTGTTGTGGTCAATCACCAGACATCTATCAATGATGCCTTTCGGGACTACTACAGCATGCTCTACAAAGCAGGGCCCGAGCCCTCTCCTGCCCAATTATTGGACTTCCTCACTAATCTCCCCCTGACCCAACTCACCCCACTACAAAAGATGGATCTTGACGAGCCCATTGGTATCGAAAAGGTCCAGACTGCATTGCACTAACTAGCTCACAACAAGCACCCAGAACTGACGGGTTACCATCAGAGTATTATTCTGCATTTTATGCTCACCTAGCCAGACCATTTCTGGAAGTGTTGCACAAAGAAAAAACACGAGTTCATCTCACCGACTCTCAATGTGAGGCACTAATAGTGGTCCTGCCTTAACCAGGTTGTGATCCTTTGGATGTGCGCTTATATAGGTCCCTGTCGTTATTTAATTTAGACTGTAAGCTGCTGGGCAAAGTGCTTGCAAATAGATTCCTCCCGTTATTTGGTCAGTTGATTCATGAAGATTAATCGGGCTCTATCCCCGGATGGAACTCCTTCTTGAACATTGGATGGCTCCTGCGCTTATTGAATGGATCCTCAAGTGGGAAACGCGACAGAGTAGCGGTGTCATTGGTCATCAAGAAGGCCTTTGACACTCTTGGATGGCCCCATTTAAAGGAGACACTGCGCTGCATGGGCTT
This sequence comes from Pleurodeles waltl, assembly GCF_031143425.1. NCBI lineage: Eukaryota > Metazoa > Chordata > Amphibia > Caudata > Salamandridae > Pleurodeles > Pleurodeles waltl. Next base: position 470,406,333 of record NC_090442.1, read on the forward strand.
TGGGCCGGGATTTGTAGACTGGATTAGTGTATTGTACTCAAATCCCACTTCCTGTGTGAAAACTGGCTGAGTCATCACTGATAGTTTCCGTATTTGCCGTGATACTATACAGGGATGCCTGCTATCGCCACTGTTATTTGTAATAGCAATTGAAACTTTGGCTGTTCACCTTTGACTACGGGTGCAGCAATGGGGGATTCCAGACCTAGGCATAGTCCACATCATCTCTCTCTACGCAGATGACGCATTAATATATTTGAGTCAGAGCACATCCTTACTGCTAGAGATCATGCAACTACTTGATCTATTTGGGGACTTATCTGGTTTATGCGTGAACTGGATGAAGTCCTGTCTGTTCCCGTTGGCCCCTAATCCGAAACATTTAAGGCACACTCTCTCAGTATATCGACTGCATTGGTGTCACGTAGCTAGGCATCCAAATATATCACAATTTGGGACGAGCAATATGATTGATCCACGGTTCACTGCCATTCTGGGGTTCATTACTACTATCGCCCTTGGGGCACGTGGCAATTGCAAAGATAATAATACTCCCCAGACTCCTAGATTACTCCACTGCACTCCCACTGGTGCTACCCCACTCATTATTTTGTTCACTCAATGGACTGATGTTCGAACTACTGTGGGGGAACAATCGGTGTCGGGTCCGCGCATTATCCACTCAAGGAAGGAGGCCTAGGTATGCTTTATTACGAGCTCTACTATGCAGCAACACAATTTCAATGGCCGCTCACCTGGCTTTGGTAAACCCCTACAGCGGAGAGGGCAATGGTACACAACAGACTGGGTTGGACAGACATATTAACATGGTTGACAGACCACACATGCCCTCCCCTACATGGTAATAACTTGATGGACACAGCTGGAACATGTTGAAATAGATTTGTACGGAACAGGGACCTAATACCACCTTATTCCCCCAGGTTCCTGTTGCTCAGTATGCACAGCACAAGTGATTTGACTACGCTACACATCATACCTTGGTGCCATGGTTGGGAGCCAGACTAAGGCCCATATTTATACTTTTTTAGTGCCACATTTGTGTCATTTTTTGATGCAAAAGTGGCACAAACATACAAAATACAATTGTATTTTGTAAGTTTGCGCCGCATTTGTGTCAAAAAGCGGCGCAAATGTGGTGCTAAAAAAGTATAAATACGGGCCTAAATACGGTTGGGGACCTTTTTAGAGACGGCTAACCCATGACATACACCGATATAGAGGATACCTACAATATAGGCCCTGGACGGTTCCTAACCTACTACACCATGAAGCAGCTCATACATAATACATGGCGGAATGGTGACACAGAACCCTCAACATTGCCTATTTTCCACACATTATTATCAGGCCTGGGTCCCAGAAAAGCTGTATTCCTGTTGTATAGCACCCTTCTTAGGTGTTCCAACACAGATCAGGTGGGAGCAAGGACTCAATGGGATGTGGTCCTCCCTACTACACTGTCTCCACCCGCCTGGACTAAGGCGCTTCAACAGATAAAGTGTGTGTGTTGCAACCCGAGATTCCGCTTCACATGTTGTGGACCTGCCCTCCCATGCAACGGGCCTGGCACGAAATTACTACACTGACGGGGGAATTGGCAAACCACATGCTATTCCCTACACATGAGTCCTGTCTACTCTGCATCAGCACAAAGGGCAAGGGAGACAAACAACTACACAGGTTTATATACCTGTCCTTTGTCCTATTTAAATACCTCATAGCAATGCAATGGAAGGCGCCAAGCAACCCAGATGTCAACAAATGGCTGGGAGGGCTGTTGCAGTAGGCCAGGACCAAGTCACAGACCCTCCACTCCCTAAGCAACAGAGTTTTGCTGTGGCAGGACATGGGATCTGGGACACCTTCATAGTGAGGACTGAAGCCAAGAATGATACTCATCCTCCCTGAACAATGATAATAATTGTCAGCACATGTAGCCACTGATGTCTCAACAGGGCACCTCCCGAGCACGCTTCATTGCAGACAGCCCATATACCTGTAAAATCTTATACCTGTTACCCCCTTGGGAAACCCCTGTTATATACGGGGGCAAGCTCTATCACCTCTTATAGTGGCGGCTATTTTATGGGTTGTAATACCAGACTGGCTGGCACCCCTGCATCTGGACACACAGGCAAAATTCTGATTGAATTGTATCACTGTGCCCCCACTCAGAATTTACGTGTCTTACTAGTGACACTGCATACACATTCCTCAGTCCTCTGAAACCGACTACTGTTAATACTATGATAATATGTACTTGTCCATATTGATGATATTGTTTATAAAGTAATGTCAGATGCTTCCATCATGCTTGACAGGTTCCAGGACTTTCATCCCCTCATCTTCACCCTCCTTTATGTACTTCTTTTACCTCACACTTACATGTGTAACACACACCCAGTGCTCTGTACTTGTTGAATATGTTGCAATAGCTAAAGCAAAAATAGATGTAAAAAAAAACATAATTTTATAAGCAGTAAGCCTCACTGACTCTGATGCACGCGGTCCAAGCAGGAGGATTTAAGGTCAATTTCTTTTCAAAACTTTGGCATAAATATTTTACCAAAAGGTTTTCACTTAATCTTTGTTTCATTAGGTTTATTCAGTGAATATAAATACAATTACCTTTTATTCACAGTAGTAATGTGGCCAACAAAAATAGTTCAAAACATAAAATCAATTGTGTACTCACAGACATGAATTGTCTAAGGAAATGTTAACACACTAGATTAAAAAGACATAATCAAATAACCCACTCACTCAGAATAAGTCTCAAAATGATCTTCACAAGAAAAATAAAGCGTGTAAATATGTGCATATTGAAAATGAAGCATGCCAGCAGGAGTGGGCTCCAAAGCAATATTATGATTTGAAATGAGCTTCTGACATCAAAAAAGCAAACATGCAAAATGATCTGAAAAAAAGCCCAAATGAAGTGCCATAGCAAAAGGGCTCCGTAAAGAAAAGAGAGAGAGATGAGACAAATGGGCAAGTCCATTTATACTGTTTTGAACAAAACACATTACAGAGAACAAATTGTATCATTTTTAAATATATCATTATATCAGCAACTAATTTAGGAAAGGAGGTGTTAGACAAAAATGAATGCTTTTCTTGTGCTTTCCATCAAGTCACCTGTACGGTTACCACGATTCTATGGGCAGACCAGTCATTTTTAGGACGGTCTGCCCGAAAGGGGTAGAAAGCCTCTAAATACAAGTGTCTTTATTGTGTATGTATGCTGGCAAGAAGTGTTGCCCATGCATGTCCTTTATTTTCTCCTCTCCCTGAAGGAGATCAGACTTTTCTTAATCTGATCTGCTCATGGGGGGCAGAAAACCACTAGACACTAGGAAAATAATTTCATTTCTCCGTGTGCGTGCGCAAACTGGCGTTTGGTTGACAGTGTGCGTATATTAGCATTTGACTTGCAATGTGTGCGGACTGGAGTGTGTGTTTGAAGTAGGGATTTTGCTGGCGGTGTGTGTGGACTGGCTTCTTGCTCGCGATGTGTGTGGCTGGCGTTTGGATGGTGGAGTGTGGTAACTGGTGTTTGACTTGGTTTGGATGCAGGCTGGAGTAGGGGTCACTTCCTTCTCAGGTGCCCATTTCTTACCTTAGTATTGTGCCCCCCCCTTGGGAGCAGACCAGATGTTTGTGATGCCAATCTGCTCCCAGGGGCAGACTTCATCGTGTTTCATAGTATTAACTGTTTTATCTTAATGCTTTATTTCTCCTTTTTATTACAGTGCAAAGCTTTTGATTTCCTTGGTGGTGACTCCTGCTTGCTGTTTCAGCACTGGTGGATCTGCAGTTTCTGTAGTTGCATGTGTTTGGTAAGGACAATTGTTTGTAATGTATAATAAGTATCATTAATCTGGTTGATTTTATTGTATCAGTTGTAATAATTGCAGCATATTTAATTTTCATTTTTTAATTCACATATCTTGTGTGTATTTATTTTTGTTTTTCTTCTCTAGTAGGCTATCATTGATAATTACTGTGTCTGTGCAGAGTAGGTACAGTTCATTCCCAGTCTAGCTGTCTGTGGCAAGAGAGAGGTATGTTTTTACAGTATTGTTAGAAATGGGGTCTCTAGTTGGCAGAGGTATACACCTTGGTCAATGTAGGGACCACAATCCTAGTCAGGGTAAGTCACACACAATCTAAATTATCCTGTGCCCATCCTCTGGTAGCTTTGCACTGAGCAGTCAGGCTTAACTTAGAAGGCAATGTGTAAAGTATGTGTGCAATAAATCATACAGGAACACAGTGAAAACACCTAAAAAATACACCACACAGGTTTTGAAAAATCTATATGATATTTATCTGGTTAAATTAAGGTAAAAACGATAAGGATTCAATAAGCAGAAGTTGAGATATCACTTTTGCAAGATTAAAAAGAGTCTTAAGTCTCAGAAATCAATAGTTTTCTCTTGTTTGCACAAAGTACCTGGTTTGCGTCAAAAATAACATCCACGGAAACCATAGAGGAGGAGAGTGTGGAAAAATAGGGTGTGCTTTGAAATTTCCAGCGAGGCACAGATGATGCGGCATTTCTTTCCACACTGCAATGGGCTTTGCGTCAATTTACAGTGTGCAGTCTTGGTTCCTCATTGCGATACGGGGATCTTTTTGATGCCCAGGGATGATGCGTGGAAATCCTGGGCGTGCAGGACAAAGTCACAGGCATTGTGTTGATCCGGTATGGCGATACATTGAATTTTCTGTGCACGGCAGACACTGCATTGATTCTTCACTCAGGAAGTTGGGCTGCGCAATTCCAGTTTGGCTGTGCGTCGATCCGGTAGGGCTGTGCAGTGAATTTCCAGATGCAAGGCAGGCGCTGCATTGAATCTTCACTCGGAAGCTGGCTGCATTGTTCTGGTTCAGCTGTGCATTGATTTTCTTATCACAAGGCAGGCTGTGCATCATTTCTGGCAGGCTGTGTGTCAATTTTCGGCACACAAGGAGTTTTCTGAAGAGATGAAGTCTTTTTGGCCCTGAGACTTCAGGAACCAGGAGGCAAGCTCAATTCAAGCCCTTGGAGAGCACTTCTCAGCAAAGTCAGAGGCCAGCAAGGCAGCAGGGCAACAGCAGGGCAGCAGTCCTTCTCAACAAAGCAGTCCAGATAAGTCCTTTGGGCATTCAGGCAGATCCTCTTGACAGGTTGCAGGTTCAGGTCCAGATGTGTCTGATCTGGTGGGGTCAGGAACCCAGTTGATATACCTGAAAATGTCTTTAAAGTGGGGGAGACTTCAAAGAGTGGTTTTGAAGTGCACAAGGTCCCCTTTCAGTACAGGTCTGTCTGCCAGTGTCCCAGTTAGGGGGTTTTGCAGTCCATTGTGTGAAGGCAGGGCACTAGCCTTTGAAATCTAAGTGTCAGGCTCTCCACCTTCCAAGACCAGGAAGACCAATTCAGTATGCCGATGAGTGCAGGTGTATCCTGTGTTTGTGCAAGAAAGCTGTCAACCAGCCCAGACATTGACTGGAGACAGGCTGTAAGGCATAAATGGATTTTAAGTGCAGAGAAATGATCACTTTCTAAAAGTGGAATTTCTAAAATAGTAATATAAAATCCAACCTCACTAATTAGCAGGATTTCCTATTACCATTCTGGCCATACTAAATATGACCTGGTTTGCCCTTTCTGATCAGAATCTACCACTCAAACAGTATATGAGGGTAGCCCTAATGCTATCCTATGAAAGGAGCAGGCCTCACAGTAGTGGAAAATTAATTTAGGAGTTTTGCACTACCAGGACATATAAAGCACACATGTACATGTCCTGCCTTTTACCTACATAGCACCCTGTCCTATGGGTCACCTAGGGGCTGCCTTAGGGATGACTTATATGTAGAAAAAGTGGAGTTTAAGGCTTGTCAAGTACTTTTAAATGCTAAGTCGAAATGGCAGTGAAACTGCACACACAGGCCTTGCAATGGCAGGCCTAAGACATGGTTAAGGGGCTACTGACGTGGGTGGCACAACCAGTGCTGCAGGTCCACTGGTAGCCATCAATTTACAGGTGCTGGGCACATGTAGTGCACTTTACTAGGGACTTACAAGTAAATCAAATATGTCAATTGGGAATAAAACAATGTTACCATGTTTATGGGAGAGAGCATATGCACTTTAGCAGTGGTTAGCAGTGAAAAGTGTTCAGAGTCCTAAAACCAGCAAAAACAGTGTGAGAAAAGTGGAGTGAGGTAGGCAAAAAGTTGGGGGATAACCACCCTAAGGCTGTCAGGTCTAACAAGTATCAAGTTGATTGAGTGTATTATGTTGATTTTATTTTTCCGGATCATTTCATATCAATAGTTATATTTACTGTTTGATACAGCTGAGTTTGTTGAGTTCTAATTTGACACAGTGTTTTTTAGTGTTGTCTTGTTTGTTGTGTTTCATGAGTAAGCATTATGGCTGCCCACCACTGACCATCCAGCAGATTGTAGGATTGCTTTTTGAATCTGCCTCTGAACATGGCTCTGAGACTGACTCTGCATCTGAGGCAGAGGACCAAGCTCAAGATTGTAGCTGTGAATTTTCTGTTTGGGAAGAATCATCTGGCGAAGAATCCACTATTAGTGCTGATCAAGTGCCCCTTTTAGAGAAGGACAGTGATATGCCAGTAGTACAACAAGAGCAAGCTGCACTACAGCCAGGGACTGAAAGGCTTCCCATTGGAAGTGCTGCAGCCTGCTTTAGTGATGTTTCAGGGTGTAGAGTCAATTCAGAGAACATTTCACCTATCACTTTCTTCCAACTCTTTATTGATGCTGTGTTTTTGAAAGATATTGTTGAGCAGACTAATTTGTATGCAGAACAGTTTTTGAGGGACAAGTGTGCCACACTTAAAATCCACTCTAGAGCTCTCAGTGACGCCTACATATCTCCATGAGATTAAGCAGTTCTGGGATTTAACTTTCTTGGTGGGACTGATTATAGTGGTCTGCTAGTCCCTTGATGCCAACTGCTATATTTCTAGCAACTATGAGTCAAGACCTATGTTTGCTTCTGCAGTGGATGCTGCATTTTGTGGATAATGCTACAACAGTGCACAAGATCACCCTGATTGTGACAATCTCTTCAAGATTCAACCATTTAGTCAACCGTTTCTCAGAGATCTATGTTCCAGAGAAAAATATATCTGTGGCTGAGTCTCTGGTCTTGTTCGATGGCCTTTTGGTCTTCAGACAATGCATTCCCAGTAAAAGAGCATGGTATGGTATTAAGCTGTATTTGCTGTGTGAAAGTGCCACTGGATATGCATATAATTTCAGTGTGTACACTGGTAGGCATTCTTCAACTAACTCCCCTGGTTGTCCTTCCTCTTTTAGAGTCAGTGAGAAAGGTGTGCAAAATCTTGCTAGAGATTTATGCGTGTACATTTTCTACACAGAATTGGCACTGTGACATGCTGTGCAATCTGCTCGAACTGTAAATGTTAGCCTAAAGAGCTTGTGGGTAAAAACCTGAAAGGGGACAGAACAGTGCTTTGCATAGTAATGAACATCTTCCTGTGAAATTTCAGACAGCAGAGAAATCCACATGCTCATAAATATTCGTGGTGAAACTACTGAGACTGTGACTGGGGTCAGGTGCGTAAACCAGTGTGCATTCTAGACTACAACCAGTGCATGGAAGGTGTAGATAGGTTTGAATAAAGGCTGGAGCCTTACAGTGTTGTTCGAGAGTCCTATATCTGTTATAAGAAGTTAGCTGTTCATCTACTTCATTTAGCATCTTTCAATGCTCATGTTTTTTTCAAAGATCATTCTCCAGAAACCAAGATGAGTTTTGAACAGTTTGAGCAGCCTATAATAGGCAGTCTTGTTGCAGTTGAGCAGGCAAATGTTCCAAGGGTTGAAGTGGTTGAGGAGATGGCAAGATTGAAAGATCACCACTTTGCTTGATACATTCCTTCAACACCCAAAAAAGGCTTTCCTTGTTGGACATGTAGAATCTGTGTCTGAAGAGGGGTACGAAAGGAAAGCTGTATGTACTGCCCCAAGTGTTTTTCTAATCCTGGCCTATGTGTGCCCACATGTTTTTAATTGCACCATACATAGCTTAAGTAGTGGGAACAACCACAAGAGCAAAAGGAAACAGGCTGAGGTCTGTATTACTATACATTTTCTGCATAAATACCTGGTTGGCAGTCGTTGGATGTGCTTAGTTAGACCTGTTGTGTACTGGGACAAAGTTGGTATTTCATTCTCTACCAATAAGTTGTTTTTTTCTATTAGAAAAAAAGAGCTGTTTTTAGTTGGGTGATATATTTTTCCTGTCTGAGCTTTGTGTGTGTAATCTGTCCATTGTGGGAGTGTTTTAGATTGAAAGTGGTGAGGATCTGCATGGTTATGTCTGAGTGGCATTTGGCTGGCAGTGTGTATGGACTGATGTTTTGCTGCCACTGTGTGTGTGAAGTGAGCAGCAGCAATCACTTGAACTATCCAGAAAAGAACACAACAGGTGCCTACAATAAACAATCCAAGCCTCTAATATTCTGGTTTGCCTAAACATATATTGTTTCCTCAAAACTTGAGGAAAAGTAGGAAATGAAAACAAACACTGCAAAAGAGAAAGAAATTGAAATAGGAGGAAAAACAAACAAATCTAATGAGTGGAAAATCCCTTATTATTCATAGTCAGTCAACCAAGCAGGAGGTCTTTGGGGTCCATGAAGATCACAACTCTTGTGATTTTCATGAACGATAAGTGAATGACCCCCCATTACCACATCTAGCCCCCTCACAGTAAAGCACACCTCCAAGACCAAATCCGCCAAAACGTCTGCCACCAGAATCAGTTCCACGGAACTCAAAACCAGTCTTGGCCAAGCCTGTCAATTTACAATCCTCCATCATTACACAGACACTATAAGAACTTCCATCATCAGAGGCATTATGACAGACACCTCCTTCCTGAAAAAAAGCATTCTGCTGAAAAATCCATTTCTCTCCATTCTTCGGCTTTACCCAACTTCCAGTGGCCCACTTCACTCAGAATGGTCCCCCAAACTTGGAAAAGACAGTCAAGATTCCACCAGGCTTTACCTTGATCCAGTCCCCTTTCTTCAATTCTGTCATGAGGCAGACCTCCAGCACTGACACTGTGCTTCTGTCTGTGCATGCACATCAACACCCTCAAACAACAAGGCAACAGTTTTGA